>NC_137735.1:101607212-111327336 GCF_963264785.1 Psittacula echo
TTCTATTTTGTTGAAGATGTATGAAAGTATTTAAAGGTACATGTGTAACTCAAAATTAAATTATGAAGTATGAATTAGAAACATCAAATCTTAATTGAAACATAAATGTAATTAGAAGGGCAAGAACTTTGTAAAACAAAATCTTGGAACTGCAATTATTGCTGTCTCAAAATAAATCCTTTCATTTCAAACTCCAAATAGGAAATTTGGTAGAACTATCAGAAATTTTGGAGGGGAGTATGTATGAAGTGACACTTAACTGATCATTGTTTTTGGGGAGGAGGACTTTTCTGTAGTAGTTAGTACTCCAGAAATAAAAATGAATGAAATAGCATGTCAAAATTAGAATTTTAAGTGGACTCTAAAGTCTGACAGAGGTCCTAAAGAGAGACCTGAAATGGCATGTGGGCAGCAATTCCACAAGAAGGTCTATAAAATTACTCTTGCAGAGCACCAGTAACTTCAATTGCATGTACTACAGGCCTAGAGGTCTGTAAGTGAGCAATTACACTGCAAGATGAGCAAGGGCACCAGGACATGCATGTCGTCAAAGGGCAAGCTCTCATGCTCAGTGGTAATACGCTGATGGTCTGAGGTCTTGTTGAGATGTTTTGAAGGAATAGATGTCAAACCAAACAGGGTTTTCTTTATAGAAAGTATTAAATTTTTTACAGCTCTGGAAGTCCCTGTTGGGTTGCTTTCTAAGTCAATGAACTGTTTATCCTCAAGTACGTTAGTAGAAACAGCATTTTTGTGTTCTGATTCCATGAGATCCTGAGTTCCTTTCCACTCCTGTTGAAATCATTAAGTATGCTCAACAGTTTTCAAAAAAGGATTAAGCCTTTTATTTTATTATTTTCTGTTTTATTTTTAGCTGG
The DNA here is from genome assembly GCF_963264785.1 of Psittacula echo. Lineage (NCBI taxonomy): Eukaryota > Metazoa > Chordata > Aves > Psittaciformes > Psittacidae > Psittacula > Psittacula echo. Next base: position 101,608,091 of record NC_137735.1, read on the forward strand.
CATTATCTTCATAGAGAGAATTCTTAAAAACATCATCGTTTCCCTTGTGATAGTGAGGAAAACTTTTTTAAAGAGTTTTGATTTTCATTCTAAATTAAACATCAAACTGAGGAAAAAAAAGATCATGTTTTTATTTTTTTAAATAGACAGATGAAAGATTTTGTTATTAATAATTGACATGAAAGCCTTTCGTCTTGAACACTGGTGTATGTAAACCTCAATAAAATCCTAAAAGTGCTTTTGTAGAACAAGAACAGTCACAAAAATCTGAATAAAGCCACCTTTTCAAAGAACATGATGAGAAAGGGGAAAACTCTTAGATGTGCAGAGCAACACATTTTACATTCATGCCCTAGTTATTAGGAAGCTTTGAAGTATTCACTGTTATTGAATACAGTGTATACTGTAATTCATTTAGTGCCTTCATGTGGAGCTAAAAAGTTCTAGCCAAAGTGCTTTGGATATTTTTGTGAGTATGAGCATTCGGATGCAGGGATAAAAACGGTGTTCCAGTCTAAATCTCACGTAGTTCATGAGGCTTGACTATAGGAAGTATCCTAGCAAAGCTCACATGAATAATAGATGCTTGGGCGGGGGGGGGGGATATAGGGGGGTGGGGGTGGTGATCAGGAGATGGATTCTTTTTGGTTTTGGATTATGTTCTTGGTTTATTGCAAAGCATAAGAAAATAACAGTTTAAAGTGTGAAGCTAGCTTCCAGAAGATGATACAAATTGAAAATCTTGTCTGTCTACAGAATAAAACAAAATCGTGTTGTAATCTAGCACAACTACGTTGAAACACAACTGCTTAACTTTGCTCAAGGCAATTTTAGGGGTAGATTCCAGACTATACCCAGGCCATAAACCAATACTGCCTTCATTTCAGTAAGATATGAAACAGCTGGTATCTCTTAAATAACTTGTTCTTGATTGGTTGTTCTCATCTCCATAGGAAGTAGGGATGCTGCATTATCATACATAAGAAAGCAACACTAAAACCCATTACTGACCCAAACCTTCTGTTTTCTCACGTTCGGTGAACACCTGAAAAACTACCCACAGGAACTTGGTAAACATTGAGTAACTGTCCATTAGATGAAAATTCCTTGGAGTTAGAGTCTACCTGTACCTGATAGCTTTTTTCTTCAAATCCATTTCCTTACTATCCTCTAATGTATCCCGGACATGGTCTACTTCAAGAGTTGACAAAAGTATTTACTGTTCTGTCTCTATTCATCTCTTTATCTCTGCAGAAACCAAGTCAGAATGTGTGCAGTCTATAAAAGGCCATTCAGATCTACTGGTCAGGTCTGTTTTACTGGGTTTCTTTCCTCCAGAGTGCCTGTGGTTAATCTGGTATCAGTCTTTGTGTGCTGCACTGTAAGCAGTTCCTATGGAAGCGCGCATAATGGAGCAATCATTTGATTTCATGGGAACTGCAAGTAGCAGGAGGTTAAACCACAGAGAGACCGTAAAAGTCCCTTTCCACCAGATGCTGTGTGTCTCTAGTAGTGTAGAAGAAAACCAGCATATTCACTCTGCTCTGTCTCTTTATCCTTGGATAACAAGACAGAAGGACTGGTTCACAGCTTGTTTTACTAGAATTCACTATTGCCATGTCTAAGCCTCCTATTGTAGAAGTGGCAATACACTTTTTGTTCACTCTGGGATTGCCCGAATTTATTCAAAATAGTGAACAGACAGTTAAATTGTAGGGTGCAGCAACAGATTGTTTCTTTTTTTACATCAGTTTAAATCTGGATTCTTTTAGACACAACAAAATAGCATCTTAGCAATTTCCTAGTTATTTCCCTAGTTATCCGTAGTAAGTTCTCAGGCAATGCCTCTGATTTGTTGCAAGCCTGGAGGGGAGGAAAGGGACCCTTCAGCTTTGTAATTTTTTTTCTGGGAAATGAGGATACATTTAATTAGGTTTTTTTTTCTTGACTGTGGCCTTAAACATATTACGCAAAATGAAGCATGTATTTTTAAAGCTGTTTGAGTTATTGTGGTAAATAACTGAAACAACAGCATTTCATTTTAAGATCGTTGTGATTTTTAAACTGTTAAACTTCAAGCATAGGGAGTAACTAAATGCCCCCATAATTTTGTTATAGAGGCATTTTATCAGAAAAACAAAGGACAAACTTCTTCAGTACATCTGGCTCTACCTCTGGAATCTTAAGGATATTTCCTGCCTAGGCCTTTAATTCTCATCTGGCACTAAATTAACACCAAAGCAGGAAGAAATGTGAGAGGAAAAGTTTATCTGGTTTGTAGAACTTTAGCTATTCTTTCGGTTTAGATGTTGAGTGCACATGTACATAACACAACCTTTTAGCAGTGAACTTGGATTGAAAAGTGTCTTCTTCCCACTCAATCTCCATCTTCCCCACTCACTCCTGTGTTGACACTTCAGCTAGCTGATCCTGCAGTGCTGACACAAGAATTGGAAATACCTTTTCCCCTCTGATTTATTTATTTATTTATTTTAAAGGGCTTTTCCTTCCAGCTAGATCTCTTCAGGGCATTACAGAAGGACCATCTCTATTATATGCAAATAAGCTTGATGCCAAAAGAAAACTTCGATGGATGGCTCTGCATATATGGAAAAGGTAATCAATTTTAATGAGTAGGTAGTGATTTTGTATCTTTTTTCTTTTGTTGACTATATGTACCTTCCAGATGGTAGATATTTTTAGTTCCTATTTTTGTCTTTATTTCAAGAGATTTATAGATTTTGGAGGAAGCACATTCATTTTCCATTATACCAGTTTAAAGTTTCTGATGAAGTTTGAGAGCAGAATTTGGCCCATAAAACATAATTCTGTGTCTATGATACATATTGCGCACACCCCACACAAACCAAGGAGCTTCAGTAAATACACTCCTTGAATTATTTTGACACTAACATATGCTGTTGGGCCCTTTGGTTTTTTCTATACTAGGAGGTTTCTGAGAATTGTTGTTTACCCCAGCATTTGTACAAATGGGAACTTAAATCATTAATTTATAAAATGGCATCTGAATTCTTAATTTCTGATTGATCTAGCTCTCTCTGGATTTTTCCATGTCATCCAGCACTATAGCTTTTGAGCATAATGTAATATAAATAGGTTAACATTCTACAATTCAGGGCAGATTTTGGAGAGGTTTCCACCTGCTGAATTCTTAACCAAGACTATTCTTATTTTTTATTATTCTTAAATACCTTTCAGTCATACTTAGAAAACAATAACTCTACCAGCTTAATTTGAATAGTTCATAATACTGGCTCTGAATGGATACTTTTTTGCAGACTGATTCCAGGGCCTTCAGACAAGCACAAGATTTCTACTACTGCTGCTAATGGAGTAGAACCACTAGCTTGGAGATGAAGGCAGGGGAGGGGTGACTGGGGAGGTGGCCTATGCTGATCCCTTTTAATTGTGCACCACATTTAACTGAGTTCCGTTTCCCATATACACAGGCCTTTCTTCTCCTCCCCATCTCTCTGGTGGGGTAAGGGCATAGCAGTGGTTTTTCAGCTTTTGATTACATCTGTGTCGTATTTTCTGTTGGTGTGAGGGTTTTTTGTTTTGCTATTGAAGGTTCGTTGCAGGGTTTTTTAACCCCAGACTGTATGACTGAGATTTAGCATGGGCTATCAGCCATTCCCAGATGCCCAAACTGGGTCTTTGGTGGAAGACAGCAGGTGTCAACCTCTCTGAACCAGAAAATGTCACAAGTACCTCTCCTGTGATGGGTGGAGACATTCTTGGACATCTCTGCTCAAGGAAAATAGCCTCAAAACCCCTCCTCATCAGTGGCTCAGGCAGGCATCTGCAGTCAGGAAGCTGACCAGCAGTGAAGTGGTGCACAAGTCACATTTGTTCTGTGCTCCATACAGAATAGAGCTGCCACGCTCCTCACGTGGGTGGTCAATGGGAAAAGCTGAGCCTCCCTCTACAGTTGGCATCTGTCCCAGGAGGCCAGAGCAGCAGCAGTGCCCCTCTCCATTCTCTTTCACAAGGGCAAATGGTGGTCTCTGTTAAACTAAGGCTGCTGGGTGCATCCTGTTGGGAGCTGAGCAGAGGACATGCAATTGTTCATTCAGTCCTGCTTGGAAGTGGTGGTTGAGAGCTGCAAAGGGACAGAGGCCCTGAAACAGAGGATATGGTAGCCCAAACTTAGGAGTTAAATGTAGGCAAGTGAAGGTGCAGGTGTAGGCTTTCTCTGGCAGTCTGCTCTGACATTCCCTCTCTTCACAGGCACATTTACTTTATTACATTTATGTTTCAAAATTCACCTTCTGATGAAGCAGTAACCCCTTTTCCCCTCTGGCATTTCCAAATATGAAGGTTTTTTCTTAATCTTAGGTGTATGACCTGGAATTGTGTACATTACATATATTTTCTGTGAGTATAGTCCTCAAGGATATCAGTGCTATGTCTGCATTAGCAAGTAGCACTGTGCAACAGGAGCAGATTCACTGAGTGAAACAGCTTGTGCTGAGGGCTCCCATGCCCTAAGCCTTTGTGCTATGAAGGCAGAGGAGAAATGGCAGGATACCTAGCCTGGTCCTATGGAGCAAAGACCCATTATCAACTGGACTGCCTCTTCAAAGTTCACTTCAAGAGGGCAGTAACTGTTCCAAATGAAAACACTAATGCGGATGCAGCCCCACCTCCTGTTCAGTATTTTGATTCTTTTGTATATTGGCAATATTTTCTGAATTACTTGGTTCCCAGTAAATTTCAGCAGGCCCCTTTATTGTGTGTCAGGGTATTGAATGAAAATAAAGGTTGTTGCATAGTGATCTATTGAGAAAGTGTTTTCAGACAGTTACCCCTGCCAGCCCTACTAATTTTTGTATTTTAGATGCTTTCTCTAGCCACTAGCTATATAGTCCTAACCCATCTTCTCCCTTTTAACTAGAAATGCTATGTGTAACACAAAATCCACTGCTTTTCTCAATACCAAATAAATTAAGATCTGCCGCATTGCCCTTGTCTAGAAAATTGTGTCAAAGAAGGATGTCAAGTTTGTCAAATACTACCTTTAGCAAACCTGTGTTGCATTTTATCTTACTCTCTACTTGTGTCACTGTTTTCTTATCCTGCATTTTTGTCAAAATTCTTTACTTGAGATTTCTTTCCTGAAGCTTTGTGTACTATTAAGGTCAGATGATTCAGCAAGGGAAAGAGCTGCTCACTTCTTCCCCATGCTTTGAATACAGGTATGAAACCAGAGTTTCTAATGATGTCTCATGCTGCCTGAATGTAAATACTTTTTAAAACCTCATGAAATAACTTGCTGCTTCATGCCCTTGTTCTTTTCATGAAACTCCGGAAGATATTAGCTGGTGTTTTGACACAGATCCATCAAGCTTCTTTTTCTCTTACTTCAGATCTATATAAGCTTACCCCTTTTGTTAGCTATCCTGCCTTTGACACCACGTTTGGCAATATGACTTTTATTGAAAACCAAAGTGTAGCTTATGAGAAATATCTACATTATTTTCAGTTTCTGATTCTCATTCTTCACATAGCAGCAGTTGTTTTTTGGTTTTTTTTCCTCCTTTTGATTTCATATGGACAAATAATCAGTTACTATTTATTTTCATTACTTTGCAAGGTCTGCTTGACTCAAATCATTCTCACTTAATCCCTATTGTCAGTTACTCTTTGGTATAAATACCTTCTTCCACTTCTTGAAAGCTTTCTGTTTAATTTTAGTACTCTTTAAAACACTGTTACTAATCCTGTTGTGCTTGGAGCCCTTCTCAGTAATTCTTCTCTTGTGCAATATAAAAATTCTATCTAATTTGTGTGCTTTGAGGGGATATAAGTGGAGAAAGCTTAGGTAGACTGTCTGTAATTTCTTACCTGAAAAGGAAAGAACTGAAAAACCTGAAAAGTCCAACTGATTTTACTAACTGGTTCATCAACCTTCTCAGTCTTTTGAAACCAGAAACCTTAGTTACAGATCAGGGAGGGAGGGGGGGGGGTTTACTTCTTCCAGTTAATTTGGGTTTAATCAGTATATTATCACCCAAACCGCACTTACTTTGTAAAATGTTTGGTAATTTGTAACAGCAAAGTATAAATAGCATCACCTGCTGTTAGCTTTAGGGAATTTCTGGCTATTCCAAGGACTTCTGAATTTTTCTATAATTAGTCTAGCTTATTAACTTGATCAGCACAATAATTTTATATCTTTTAAGTAAAACTAGTAGGTGCAACAGGTCCTCAGAAACAATTCCTTTTTTTTTTTCTAGTCAGATCCTGAGTGGTTTTGTGACCTAAAATGGCTCGCTATTATTGCTGTTACTGGAGCAAATTTGAGTAGATGCATCCACAGGCAATAGAAAGTTGTTCTGCCATTAAGAACAAATTATATTTAAAACTTTCACTTGTTTTAGAGGCCTGAAAAATGGACCTAACAGGGAAAAGTGTGCGAAACTGTTTAAAATCTGAAAATCATTTCAATTTCGGTTGTGACCTGACAAGAAAACAAAAGTTAATTGGACTCTCTGATATTTGCATCAGTCTGCATAGAAACGTGGAAAAAAGACCTCTAAAAATGATACAGATACATAATAAACTATATTTAATCAGACCTATAAAAGTGTTTGAGACATATACATCACATAGTTGAGCAAGATAAATTGATGTGCTTTAAGCAGTACTTCTCAAGTAACTATATTTTTTAAAAAAAGAAAAAAAGCTGAGTTTCTTAAAGGAGCCTTGAGAGAATCCAAGACAGCGAAATGCAAAACCCACATGCCTAAGTCTCCTAGCCATGTTCTAGATTCAGAGCTTTAGCACCCACGTTTCATTCTAACCTCAAAGCTACACTAAGTGAAATAGAGCATCTGTTCAAGATCTGAGTGGTACAATCAGTGCTTTTTCTTGTTCTTGAATTGTTGAAAAGGGCATATTCTAAAACCTGATTGCAACCACAAGCTGACTACGAAGAAACTAGGAGGTAGTGGTTCAGTGAAATGCAAACAAGCAGAGCTTTATTGTTATTCATAATGTTATCTTTTTTTTTTTTTTTCTTTTTTTTTTTTTTTTTTTTTTTTGCATGAAGCCAGAGCAAGTTAAAAAAATATGGTGGGAAGTCATTGTGTTGGCACTGGTAAGCGTATTTTCTAACACAACCAATTCAAAGGCCCATTAAACAAACATCTCTCATTCTTGACACAAGATCACGGTGCTGCTGTCTGCTTTTTAAAACCTGATTTACAACAGAAGGTGCAAGGTGGAATAAAAATGTGTGAGAAGCATCTGATTACGGCAGTTGTAAACATTCCCTCTGCCAAAGAGGTGGTTTTTTTTTTTTTTTATCTATAGGTAATGGGCAGAACCGTGTTGTCTGCCTGTTCTTTCAGTGGCATTATGCTATTCTGACCAAGCTCAAGTTAGAAATACAAGTTTGTTGCATTGTTTTCCTGTGATCACTGTATGAATAACTTGCTGCCGATTTGCTCTCATCTTTTCACAGATAATATTGGCACTGATCTTATTTATGATGCAGGAAACACTGTATTTGTTTGCATATATTCCATTTTTATCTGTTTATCAGTGACCCAACTGATTGCTGATAGTACTATTATAGTAGCTAAACAGTGGCAGGTGCTTACTTGTGACTCTGGAATACACTAATTTTAAGTCTTCCTGAATTTGTTCTTAACCACAACAGTCTATTACCAACTCTCCTGCTGGCAGTCTTAGGTAAAAGATATTAAAAATTGAAAAGTTTCACTGGTGGAGTACCCGTAGGGTAGTTCCTTGAGGTCTGGGACCAGGACAGCTAGAGGGTATGAGACATTGGGGAGGGATTTGTAGGTACCTACATCTTTACTTTCGTACCTTGACTGAGATTGCGTACTCAGGAAGGCACGGCATCCTTTGTGGTCTTGCTGACTCAACTGGAAACTTAAGGATATTTCCTGCCTAGGCCTTTAATTCTCATCTGGCACTAAATTAACACCAAAGCAGGAAGAAATGTGAGAGGAAAAGTTTATCTGGTTTGTAGAACTTTAGCTATTCTTTCGGTTTAGATGTTGAGTGCACATGTACATAACACAACCTTTTAGCAGTGAACTTGGATTGAAAAGTGTCTTCTTCCCACTCAATCTCCATCTTCCCCACTCACTCCTGTGTTGACACTTCAGCTAGCTGATCCTGCAGTGCTGACACAAGAATTGGAAATACCTTTTCCCCTCTGATTTATTTATTTATTTATTTTAAAGGGCTTTTCCTTCCAGCTAGATCTCTTCAGGGCATTACAGAAGGACCATCTCTATTATATGCAAATAAGCTTGATGCCAAAAGAAAACTTCGATGGATGGCTCTGCATATATGGAAAAGGTAATCAATTTTAATGAGTAGGTAGTGATTTTGTATCTTTTTTCTTTTGTTGACTATATGTACCTTCCAGATTTGTAGGTACCTACATCTTTACTTTCGCACCTTGACTGAGATTGCATACTCAGGAAGGCACGGCATCCTTTGTGGTCTTGCTGACTCAACTGGAAACCAAAATAAGCTCAGCACATTAGAAATCCAAGGCCATATTCAATACCAGGTATGGTTTAAGGGCATGCTCAGCAACCCCACCAGTAGATTATTCAGCTGGTTTCTCCGGACTCCTCTCTGGCCAAGGGAGGGCATGTTTACACTGTAGTTGAAGCTCAGATGATCCCCAGGCTTGAGGACTGAACTGCTTCCTGTTGACTTTGTTAAAACCAGATTTGAGTGTTCCTTTGCTCTGAGTTGTTCTGAAAATTGCTGTGCCCTCAGGGGTCAGCACAGTGAAGTGCCTATATGCAATGTAAATATACTTGAAAAGCTGGGTTTAGCCTTGCTCAGCCTGGGATAGCTTGGTCCTTGGGTTATTACAGCTTATGAATTTCCCAATCCCCCCCACTGTTGCCGTGGGAATCCCAGCCTTAGCAGTAGCCAGCTCCTGCTTCACGAGTTGTCAGATGACTGCTGAAGCACTAGAAAAATCACAAAGTCCCTGTAGAGTTTCATTTATTGTTAGCAGGTAGCTTAAAATTACTTGCCTACAACTATGCAGAACACAATGAGACATTAACACTATTAATTGCTTTTAAAAAAATATTGGGATGAGGGGCTGGCAAGAATCACTGGGAGCTGTCATTAGTCATTAAAAGAGAAATGCAGCACAGCAGTGAAATTCCGCTCCACCCCACTACTGAAGTTGCATGACTACTATATGAAGTAGCCATGCAACTTCAGTAAATTTGGTGTTCTGTTGTCCTGCTGCAGGAAACCACCGCTATAGCAGAGCCCTGGCAGAGGTGAGGAGATTCCCACAAACTAATTAATATTTATCCATATTGGCTTTGCTACCTGGCATCTAACTGAATGTGGAGATTTGTTGTGGTTTTTTGTGTTGGAAAGTGTCTGCAGAGGAAGGTCCTGATGAAGGTCACCAGTACAACATGTAGGGGGCATCCTCTGAGTTAACTTGGAGCCTGCAGTTAAGTCCCTGACACAAGTTTTCTCCCTTTTTCTTTCTCACTTCATTTACTAGGGGGCTGACAGTTGTCAGTTGACTGGTGAACAATGCAATTTTACCATTTGTTACTTTAGGGGGTAATGCCTGTGGAGGAGTCCTGACCTGCTCATCATACCACTGGGTCCTGCTCTCCACTCTACATCTCTCCCCATGCTCCTGCCAGTGTAGAGTGTTTCCCCTTTGCTTTTGCAGCTACCGTGGGTCTAAAGCGCAAGCTGGACAAATTCACTGAAAAGTGAGGATACTGTCCCATAGTATGCATTTGTAAATGCCGATCAATAAGGAACACTGGCTCTTCACTGATACTTGGATGCTAAAAGCTGGTCTGCTTAATAATCAGAAACAGAATAGTTTTTATCAACCTGCCTAATACTTAATCACAAGACAATGTGGCTCTTGCTTTTCCAAGAATATCTTTTTTTACCTACATTTCCATACAAGCAGGGAATTTTCTCTTGCCGCTCTAGGGCTCTGTGTAGAAAGAAATAAACAAACTGACCTCCCCTTTTTCCTTTCATTCAGAGAGCTCCTGGATCAGTAAATACAGGTACACCCAAAAAGAATATTGAAAGTTTATGTCAGAAACAGATCCTGTTCTTCATAGTCTAAATTCAACCATTAAAGTACAGTCCAAAGTGGATTGACTGCTAAAGATTAATTGGCCTGATTTTCCTTTCCCCATTTCCGCTCCCCTCAAGAATTTCAATAACAGTGCTCTCTTCATGATTGCACACAAAATTTTAGACAAACACATATTTTGAATTGCTGCAGGCTTATAGTGTAACTTATTTAGGTAATTATATTTTCTCCCTCTTTGCCATTCACTTTTTGCTTTTGGCTAGTCCAGTGCCTTTTCTAGTGCTACAACTTCAGCTCTTCTGTTCTAAATCAATAATAATTCAACAAAGAGAACTTCTTCCCATCTCTCATTCTAAGATGTCTTGCTGTCAGGAGTTTATATCCAGTATTTATCTTCTGTGCACTTGTCTTAATGTGATCCCATTACTTACAGAGATAATCCAAGTAGTCATTTTCAATTTATTATCATTAGGAATAGGAGAATTTCAGTGATATAAGTAATTCCAGTCCTGGTTCAGGACTTTACTGTACTAGAAATTCTGCAATCACCCTCACTCCAGCCCCCTAATATTAAAGTTAGTAAAAAAAACTTAAGTCCATATAAACAAAAGGATGTTGGATCTTGTTACTGGGCACGTAATAAGGGAGACAGCAGAGGAAGAAATGTCTGATAAAGTTGTTTATAAAGAATTATCTAAGATCATTACTGACAAAAGGGAGAGTTAAGCAGTCAGATTTGTGTTAAAGTCTGTAGTCCACATTGCTTTATTTTGTGATTACTATTGTGGTTGTTGTTATTAGTAGTAGTAGTAGTACTATTAGGAAGGGCAGAGGATTTTCTTGGTTTTGCTTTTTCCTCTAAATATGACTGCACTGATGGACAAGGAAAAGAAGATAAGCTTGGATACATTTGCTATTAATGGAAAGAAAAAATTGAAGGGACACATGCTTTGGGTCTTTTCGTTAGGTTTTTTTTGCCAGGGAGCTAGTTTAGATTGTAGCTCTACAGAGTTGCAGTGGTGGAGCTGAGTGGGTGGGGAATATGGGAACAGGATGGGGAGGAATATGCAATAGGGCTTGCTGTATGTTAGTCCAGACTAACTGGACTCTAAGAGGACTCTATCTCTTATGAAGCCCTTCATCAATTTGTACATTTTGTATCCCCAGCCTGTTAAGCCAAACTGGTACTGATTTAAGTGATCAGACTGTTTTTTCAGTGTACCACCACACCATTTTTCTGGAAAGGTGCACAGGAAAATGTGGTAATGACTGTGTATTCTAATCTCAGAGAAAAGGAAACCGGAGGGATACACTCAATGTCCTTTCATTTTGCAGCTTATTCTTCTCCATTCTACCAAGCACTTCTTAAATCTGAAGGTTAGAAGTCATTCCTCACTTCAAGGAGAAGAAATCTTAAGGTGTGCAGGGCCACATACAAGAAGTAGGTTCTTCATGCTGCTGGATTTTGCTTCCTTTCTACCACTATATCCTTACAGACACTGAAAAATTAGAACTAAAGCCACTCTTTCTGATGTCTTTAGGGTTGTGAGGATACATGTTCTCTTCTTCAACCCAAATGATAAAAAACAAAGTGGAAAGGCAGAGCAGGGTTCGTTCATAGCTGCTGTGATTCAGTATTTTTTCTAAAGTATCTTTAATTTTTGAATTTGTTTTCAAGTGGCCTATTTTGCAGCTGTATTTTTCAGAGCCCCTTGGCCACACCCTGGATTTCAGTTCTTAATGTGTTGGAATCACCCAAAGGTCACCTCTCTAATGAGGCTTCAGTGGCTTTTGAACAATTGTGCTGCTTATAGGGACAACAGTGATGAATGTCTTGAAAAATTACTTCAAGAATACATTTCCCCCTGACTTAACAACCACTTCTGTCTCTTGAAAAGTTGTAACTGGTGTGTAATGTTATAACATAATGTCAAGCCTTTATTTAAAGTGAGCATTGTACATATAAGTGCTGTATGATGACTTTCAGACAGCCAAATACCTTTTTTGCTTTTTAGTAAGTTGGTTCAAATTTCCTGAGCTATTAACAAGGGAAACAGAATGGTTATATTTTTGTATCAGAGCATATGGTTACCAGCTAGCCATCTAATTTATCTGTCTGTCCTTGGTAGCTGACAAGAGGTGACTAGAGGAGTGATTCTTATCATTGGGAATACATTGGTCTAAAACCCACAATATTTAAAAACTTCACTTAAGTGTTCTTCCTCTGTATGGTATTAACAGAAGTGGTGCTGTTTACAGATGTTTAATGCTTGTCCATCTGAGCGTTAGTCCATGTTGAGTCACTGGATGTTCCAATGTAGTTATTTAGCCATTGTTTTTAATGAAAAATTGGGGAAAAATTTAACCCCTCATGAAGGTGAAGTGTTAAGTGCTGAGCTTTGGTCTTTTTATATACTTTAATCCAATTAATACATATAATAAGAACTGAACAGAGAACTAATTCACCTGTACAGACTTCACCATTGATCCTATATCATAGCAAAAGATGACCCTCTTCTGTGCTAATGCATTCTGTATTCTGAGGTTTGCCTTGAGAACATAGTGATGGGTTTGTAAAGATTTAGGCACCACAGTGCTTCTGAAGTGCTTGCCCTTTTGCTGTCTTTCTGACAATCTCATTATAAATATCCTACATGTTAAGGGAAATAAATTGAATAATCTACAAAAAGTACCTTTAATCACTAACATTTCACTAGAAGGATCATAACAAATATTAAGATATGAAAATTGAAAAGAATACAAGCACTTTTTTTTCACCTGTATATCTGAATTTTGTCTGACTACAGGATCAAATCTTTGATTTCCTACATACCGGGCTCCAGCTGGATCTTGTTGCCAGTGATGTTTCTCATGATTTGATCTTGCTTTGAAGATCTGTGGGGTTTGGTTTTGGTTTTGAAAAGAAAAAAAAAAAAAAGAAGTGTAGTATAAACTCCTCATAATATATGCAGTTCGCAACTGACCCCATGGTTATAGTAGTACCATCATCTATGTCTTATGCTGCCACCTCAAAGTCCCCTTGTTATGCTGACTGTTTAGATGCTTAGAGTCAGTGTAGAACTGCTGCCAGGTATTCCTCCTCCCTCTGGCCATGGCTGGAAATCCACTGCTACAGCTGGAGGACCTAAAGATTTCTGAGTCAGCTCTCTGTAGCCTAGCCTGATGAAACAGGGGGATAGCACTCCTGCCAAACTGCAGCAGTTCCTTAATACTGCTGCTCCCTGCAGTGACTCAACAAACCATGAGATGAGGCTATTCCCCTTAACATGCAGTTACCAGACCACATCATACTCCCAGACAAGTAACTGCTGGGCACACAACTGTCTATGTGAATTGCTATCTGCGAGTGGGAGGCCAGTGTTGTGTAATAGCCCTTCTCCCGCAGAGGTCCAGCAGCTAGTCCAAGTCTGGGAACAAAAATTGATTTAAAAGACACATCCCACAGTAATCAATGTCTTTGATCTGTGTCTGTGCCTCAATCTCTTCTATAGATTATATTCTCTCTCCTCATCCAGTTTCTATTTCCAACATGTAAGACAACTGATCAGCACACAGCTTCCTGCTCATCCCCATATGGTAGGTGATTGCTCTGATATCTCTGAGTCAGTCCTGGAGAAGGTGCTTGACAAGTTAACTCGCAGCTCTGTGATGATGAGCTAGGGCCAGATGGTGGTTTACCTTTAGCCTGCAGCAAGAGGGAGGCTTTTCTGAATATCTTCACTGCAGGTCCCTCTGTTCCAGACTCTCTTCCCTCTTCCTCCTGTGTGGTCTATCCAGTAAAGACAGATTCTGCATGGGTATCATGCACTCTTTCCCAAAGCATTTTTGGAGTGCCTTTTAGCCGAAAGACAGTATTTGCCTTTCTTGGTACTGCTTCAGTTTTTTTTCAATTTCTTTAATTTAGTTATCATACCAAAGTGTCTTAAGTTCAATACATGCACAGGTGTGATCCCCACATTCCCCTTCAGTGAGAAGATGAGGGCACAAGTCTGTTTGCGGGACCAGGTGGCACAGGGGCATAAAATACCATCAGCTTTGGTTGACGTGTCCATGTGCTTTCACATGTTTCTGCTCCAGTGGCAGAAGGACACCTTAGAGTCAGGTCAAATGCAGGGTTTCTTTGCAGAATACAGAAGGGCCAGTGAATTAAGAGTTTCTTGGCCACATTACTTTTGACAAAGGCTTTTTGATTGCACCCGAGATCCTTACTAGGAAATTAGAGGATTTGAGAGAGATGTCTAATGACTTCTGCATTCTAGTGTGCAGACCTCTAATTTAATGGACTAAAACCTGTATAGTACAGCTTTTTATTTCTTGTCCTTCTGAAGTGTAAGAGGGTTTGAAGGAAGAAGGGTTGACTGATTGGTTTCTACTGCCCCTCAGATGGCTTTGAGAGGCACACACACAAAATAAGAGAGGATCTTTCTCTTGTTACAGACAAAGCCAGGAGAGGGAGGGAAGGGGGGCGGGGGGAAGTATTTTCTTTGTTTGAAAACTGTAGCAGATGTCTGTGGCAATAAAAAGGCAATTATACTCGTATTATCATGAGAATTTCCAGCAGGAAATCTTGACAAACTCGAAGTTTACTTAACTGAGATAAATACAGTAGATAAATAGCAAACTGAATTTAGTTTACTCTTGTACACAGGTGTACTACACATTTCCTCAAGCCATGATTCACAACCATAACCTTTCCTAATCACAGGCACAGCAAGATATGTCAGGGGTAGGAATGGGCTCATGATATAAAATACAGCTATAGACCCAAACTTTCTCCGAAGTTTTGGTATATTTGGAACTGACAAACAAGCTTGGCTCATTTCTGTACCTTAAAGGGGAGAGACCAAAGGGCCCAATTCATTTTTCAGGCTAGACATTTTATGCTGCTCTGAGGATGAAAGTTTTTGATTGAAAATATCTATAGGGTGTCTTCCACTGGCACAGAGCCCATGGCACAGCTAAGAATTTATTTCTTCCCCCTCTTACAGCAGCCTGGGAAGCAGCTACTCTCTAAGGCTGCTCTGATTTATACTGGGAGCAAGGTAGACCCTGGCAGCACTTAGAATCTGGAAGGACCATAGATAGCATGAGTGCAGTAATATAAATAAGGGATAATACTCTGGGAATTTGGAGAGTTCTGTTCATGAAGTAAGGATGCCTAGCAGTACTTCAAGAAAAATTCTCTGTTCAATACTGTTTTCAGGCAGGCGAGAAAAAAAGTATGTAAAAGCCAGCTGTACTAGTACCTTCAACTAAAAAAATCTCTAGATACCTGTCTATAGCACACCAGGTTTGTCTCACAACTCTAGGCTGAATTAGTTCTTTTCACCTCAGTGAGACTCCATTTGTATATCAAAGGCAGACTTAGCTTGCAAAATCAAATTTGAAGAAAGTCATCTAGGGTTCCCATTTTCTCTCTTATCGAGTAGCAGCTCAGAAATATGCATGCTGTTTACTGGTTATGCTGCTGTACTTGCTTACCCTCTGAATAACTGACAGCAGAAAAGCCAATTCACTTTAGGACCATTGCTGAATTATTGAATAATAGTTTTATTATTATGATCAACTACAGCAGAACTGTAGATGAACATCTAATCTTCTCGACTATCTTCTGATTCATCAAATGGTTTTCAAAAAGCAGGGACTTTACTTAGATGGGGAAAAAATCCACCATTTTATGGTAACTTAGAAGCTATAGCACTTTAATAAAATATGCAGACCACTGGAAGACCTGTTTTGTCAACAGCTTAATCTCGTTTGAAATACGGCATGTTGTACCACTTTAAAAGACTACAAATAGATGCACACCCTATTAGGAAGGATGGAACATTAAAACTGTTACTCAACATTTCTTGCTGTTTAGTATGTGTAAGTGTATCTGCAGCTCTGTTCTTTAGGTCCTCAGATGCTGCCAAACCGTGTGCAAGGATTTTAAGCCACCTCAATATTTGTGCTGTTCTCAAGGGAGATGTTTGGCTGTTGAAGTATAAGTCAGAGCAATCTAAAGGCTATTATGTCTTCTGGCAACTGTTGTCAGCACACTGTTTGTGTAATCCGAAGTAGCTAACCATAAAGATCTTCCTTCCATATACCATTTTGCCTAGCTGCATGTCCTGTACCACCAACAAGGAGAAATATCAGAGGAGTGTCTTTATATCATGTTAGACTTCTCCTGCACGAGGAGAATCTCTAAATGGCCTTTTGAGGCTGCCTTTTTTGAATAGAGACAACAGGCTTGGAAGCAACCTTGAAGTCTGATCAGCATCTTGACCTGAGATGGGACCAGCTGAATATTGACTGTTGTTTGCCACATCCTAGCAAGAAGGAATGGTATATCCATACTCCTGTGAGATTGAATCAGTCTGTTGAATGCCATTCTTCATATTTAGTTTAATTTCTCTGTTAGGTATCGCACTCTTCTCAGATTGTGGCCATCTTTAAATTGTTGCGCTCAGTGGATCAAATAAACCTTCACTCAAGGTACTCCATAATAAGCAGAATTCAACCATGAAGGGCTGAAATAAAAAACAATTTTCAAATTGAGCTGTGAAAGTATTTAATGCATTCAGTCTTTCAGAGCTCTGCACTGGAGTGTTTGTTACAGCATGTATGCTTGCCAACTCAGGGAAAAAGAGGTTGCTTGTATAACTTTCATATGGAAGGAAACCTAGATAGCTATACAGCAGTAAAAGTAATTATATATACTATATATTTTTTATATAGTTTTTATTAAAATCTGTCAATAGAGTGAAAAATGCATGTCACGCTGTAACAATAAATATAGTTTATGAAATTTACCTTTATTTATTGATGTTCTGTGTGTAATAACAAATGTATGATGTAACTCTTCATAACCCCTTATTCACATAGAGCTGCAAAACCAGCAACAAAACCCTAATGGAACTTGTAAGTGTTGCTCCCTCTCAACTTGTATGTGGTTGCTCATGTTGTTTTTCTTGCTATCATACAAACTGGGTGAAAAGTGTCAGTCTTGGTGCTTGCTGTCAAGGCCCACTTGCATGACTGAATCACATATTCCACTCCTCTTATAGTGAAGAAGTTGTTGAACTCTTCATAAACTGTGAGAAAGGGAAAGAGAACAGAGACACATAGGGTATTGTCCTCACTTTTAAAAGGAATGAGCAAGAAGCGGGCATTAGGCAGAAAAACAAAAGTTGTGGCAAAGGCCACTATTGTGCTACTGAAGCAGGAAAAGTAACAGGAAAGATTATGATAATTAGCAATATTACAGTGAATAATAGTAGGCTCTGTATCATGCTAAAAAAGACAAACAAACCCAACCAGACTAACTAAACCAACAGCATTATTTAAACAAACGTACTAAACCTTTCTGCAGCACCTACTTCTATGATCTGAGAAGGAATACTTCCATCCACCCTCCATATTTCAGTCAGTGTAATGTGAGATACAAATGGTACTTACTAAGCCAGGCACCCAAGAGCTCTGATTCCCCAAGGGATAACACTACTTCCTGCAATCCTGCTGGGGTGGTCTTTAGCAACAGGACTTTAGCTTTGTCCCCAGTTACAGTGCACATCCACCTGTGGCGGCTTCTGGTCTGGGTGGCAGAGGGGAAAGAATGAGAAAACTTTTGTGTGCGTACAGGTTTAATGCCCTACACAAGTAGAAAAACTCTGGCCCAACTCTCTACCTACAGCACAGGTAAACATGGGATTTAAGCTGCTTCTTCCTTTCGTATTTCTGAGAGTCCCTGGTGGCTGCCCAAGTTTCCAATCTAACCCAGGGCAACTTTAAAGCTGTTCTAGAGCACTTTGGTTGTCTCCAAGATCCTGCTGCTGTGCAGCCTGTGGAATGGCATGGTTCTGGCATCCCCACTCTGTGCTTGGGAAGAGGATGCTGCGAATTCAGCTTTACGAGCTAACTGCTGAGGCCTGAATTTATGGTATCTGTACTCCACGTAAACATGGCATAAACCAGAGTGTGACTCACAATTTATGTCTGAGTTTACCCACCATTACAACAACGAAGTATTTCCCCCCTGCTTTCCTAGTTCTGGAGCCCAGCGGTGCTCAGAAGATGGGTGCACAGGTGTATTGCCTAAAGATTGAAACACGGCCCTATATTTTCCTTGGTGTGAGGCAAAACAGAAGGAAAGCCAGGAAAACTGTTGGGTAACAGATTGTAAAAGCATGTTTAATTTTGTTTGCAAGACAAATAGTACTAGCTAAACCCCTGCAAGTTGTAATTTCTAGTACATTACTGCTAATTAGTAAATGTATTATAGCCTAATTTGATCTCTCAGAGAAGGCACCTTTCAAGAAAAGAGATGCCTTCTGTGAAGTGATCAAGCAGTCAGGATGTTATTGTCAGGGGTTTTTTTCTTATTGCTGGTGAAGCACAGTGCTCTTTTTTTTATGTCTGTGACTGGCCTTTCCCTCAGCAATTTTCCTTTCAGAAAAAGTTGTTCTCTGTTATTTTTTTATCTGCTGGTCCTCTTACTGTGCAAATAGCATATGCAAAGCCTGTTAATTCTGCTCTGTTGGAGTAGATGATGGACAGTATACCAGGGAGAGCAAGAATTTTGAGCCACACTGTAATTGCTAATTCTCAGTTTCATTGTGCAGTGCCATTTGTGAAGTTTCCCTCTCTCCCCTTCCATCCCTATTGAGGCTGTGCCTGGCTGTGTGCTTTCATCTTACGATTTGTGGGACTTTGCTGAATTAAGGCAACCAAGTCTGTGTTTGTTCCTGTATTGTTCCAATATTAGTTCATTCCTTACAACTGCCTCAGTAAAGTCACCATCTACCCAAGGTGTACCTTTGTGTACCTTAATGTACACATGTACCTTAATGTATATCCCCATGTCATTCTTACCATACAATCCAATGTTGTTAATGTAGTTTCTTTGAGTGACTTCTCTACTTGAAAGTTTTCCAAGGTTCTTGTCTTACTGAACTGTTTGTAAATGGCTGCTAAGGGAGAAAGGCTGCCTTAATGACGTTTTGCTTTTGATCAGGCAGCTGTTCAAGGCATTTCCAGAGGCTCCATTTTTTTGTGCTGCCTTTTGGTGGAGACAAACCACTATCAATAACTAATTTTTGTGTATTGATGTCATAGTTTAAGCCCAGCCAGTAACTCAGAAGCATGTTTTTCTTTTTCTGCCTTAAGTGATTCTATATGCGCTTAAAATACACAAATGCATGTGTGTGTGGACACAAACAGCCCCAAGAAAAGCAAGAATCAGAACTATATAGAAATTACTTGCTGTATATCTGTTTCACTAGGAGTGGATACAGGGTAACTTTTTATCTGTGATTCAAATATTTTTAAATTCAGTGGGATTACTCACAAATGTGAGGTAGCTGAGGCATTGAAGCCTTTGTAGGTTTGGAGCTCTGGCTTTGATTTAGTTCAGTTTTTCCTTTGTAAAATACTTTTTTCTTTTAAAAAGTATGCAACAACCTGAAATATTAGAAAAAGTAGCATTGTTGTTAGCCTTTTTGTGTTTATGGTTTTTAGCTGTACTAATTTATCTTCTAAAAGATTTCCTCTCATTTTAGACAGAACTGAAATCAAATCCCTCAGGCTTTACCTGAGAAGCTGGAGAAGCTTATTAGGATTTTTAACATTCCAAGTTGCTTTCTGAACAGATTGCACCAGCTAGCTGATGAAACTTGAGCTAATTACTCTAATGTAGACAAATGCGCTAGCACAAAAAAAGTCACATTTAAAATAATAATTATAAAAAAAATCATTTCTTCAAGAAATTCTAGGTAGGTTCAGTGATTTGTGAGTGTAACAGAGATATTTTTGCACAGGTTTCTTTAGAAATCAAAAAAAGGAGGAAAAAGAACCCACAACTAACCCAAACTACTATTTATGAACAACAAAATATGCCATGATGGATCATTTATGTTAATGAAAAATGTCCCTGCCCATGGTAGGGGGATTGGAGCTAGATGATCTTAAGGTCCTTTCGAACCCTAACTATTCTATGATTCTATGAAAAATGCTTTTATAAAATTGAAATAAATCTTATACTTGGTAGGGTGGAAAACTTCCTTCACAAAGTAGTCTTGCTGTGTTAAGGGGTATTAAGAATTTCTACAGAGCTTTTTGGTCTGTAGCATCATACCTAGGAGAATTGGGTCACGATCACTCAGGTGCAGCCACAAGCTCCACAGGGTTCTCCTATGTGTTGGTTGGTACTACATTGAGCTCACTGAACTTCTGTTACCAGAGACAGGTGAGCTTAGCCTATAGAATAAAGAGGAGCAGCTATCACAGAAAGGCCCTCTGCACTTCAGCAGCACACACACTGTCAGATCCATAGATTGGGTTAAATCCAGCCTTGGAATAACTATACTAAAATCTAGAGAGATCTGTAACTCCTGAATTAAGGAAGAGTTCTGGCTTGTACTCATCAATTTTATTTTTTCTTAATTTGTGCTTGACTATGTAGATGCAAACTCATGAATGGGGAAAAAATAGTAAGCATATAATACTAGTTTTAAAGAAAAACGTCACAAAAAAGAGTATAAATTTTGAATCATTAATATGTGTGGAAGTAATTGAAATATGCTTAACCTTGCTCATATTTTACTTGTCAAAGAACAATCAAAAGTGCTTAACTAATTGCTAATATTTCTATTCAGTGTTCTTTTATCTTAAACTGAAGCAGTGTGACGAGGACATGAAGTCTTCCTGCCATTTAAACTTACTATGCCTCAGAGAGAAATGTGCTATCTTATCTTTTTTTTTATTTTTATTATTTACTTAATAGTTTTGACCTTTCAGCCAATTGTCCTTATCCATCATTACAGTGCATGATCAATCATTTCATGCCTTGTCATCTATAAAATACCAGCAAGAGGGGAAAATTTTTATGTTCTGTTGCCTTTTTTGAGGTTTTTTTTGGTTTGGTTTTGTTTTGTTCTTTATCAGAGCGTCTTCTGTTTGTTAGGAAGATGAAAAAAATACTTCAGGTTACACTGGTTTAATCAACTCCATGGACTTCATGAGTGCAAGTGAATGAGTTTGTTGGAAACTTATTGTTTTATTTGTTACTTTTGGTATCTGTTAATGGTCAGTACTTTAAAATGCTCCAGACAAGCCATGTTTGTATGTCACTAACTTTCTCCTGAATTTTTGAGCAATAAACAGAGGCAGAAGTAACACTATAGTGACACTATATACTTGTGCATAGATACAGACATGTGTATGTTTATGCATGAGCATGATCTCTTTGCAGATGGCTCTTCACATAGGACTGCGCTTCAGGTTTCTGGAGATTGAAGTAAACTGCATTGCAACCAACTCATGCAAAGGTAGGATTTTTCAGAAACCATTGTGTTGCAGGTGCCTGAATTGCATTTACAAACTCAAATATCACAGGATATTTATAACAGGATATAGAGAAGGGATTCAGAGCAGTCCTGTGGAGAAGGACTTGGAGGGTTGGTGGATGACAAAATGAACATTAGCTGGCAGTGTGCGCTCACAGCCCAGAAAGCCAACCATATCCTGGGCTGCATCAAAAGGAGCGTGACCAGCAGGTCGAAGGAGGTGATCCTGCCCCTCTACTCTACTCTCATGAGACCTCACTTGGAGTATTGTGTGCAGTTCTGGTGTCCTCAACATAAAAAGGGCATGGAACTGTTGGAACAAGTCCAGAGGAGGGCCACGAGGATGACCAGGGGACTGGAGCACCTC
Organism: Psittacula echo; assembly: GCF_963264785.1. Taxonomy (NCBI): domain Eukaryota; kingdom Metazoa; phylum Chordata; class Aves; order Psittaciformes; family Psittacidae; genus Psittacula; species Psittacula echo. The sequence continues at coordinate 101,629,920 of NC_137735.1, forward strand.
CCGTATGAAGATAGGCTGAGAAAGTTGGGGCTGTTCAGCATGGAGAAGAGAAGGCTGCGTGGAGACCTCACTGAAGCCTTCCAGTATCTGAAGAGGAGCTATAAGAATGCTGGGGATAGACTATTCATCAGGAACTGTAGTCACAGGACAAGGGGTAACGGGTTCAAACTTAAACAGGGGAAGTTATATTGATTGGATATAAGGAAGAAATTCTTTACTGTTAGGGTGGTGAGGCACCGGAATGGGTTGCCCAGGGAGGTTGTGAATCCTCCATCCCTGGTGGTGTTCAAGGCCAGGTTGGACAGAGCCTTGGGTGACATGGTTTAGTGTGAGGTGTCCCCGCCCATGGCAGGGGGGTTGGAACTAGATGATCTTGAGGTCCTTTCTAACCGTAACTATTCTATGATTCTATGAAATATAACGGGACTTGTCTGCTGCAGAAAGCCAGAATGGTGCCAGGATAATGAGCTGGTAAGAATGCTATAACATACTGTGACACTTCAAACATTTCAAACTGAGGCCTGAAATCAATGTGCTGTTCTCAAAAAGGCTTTTCTGATTTAGGTATAGTCATATGTGAATATGTCTAATGTTTCTTTTTTCTAGAAAAAGCGTGTGGGTTGCTCCCTGGAGAAGCACTCTGTTGTTTCCAGTGAGCAGTGTAGAAGAGGCTGCTGGCTTATCCATACTGTCCCTGGAGCACAGCACTACATTGCTTGTAATGAGGGTTAAGTGATTTAGGATCTGAAGTACTTTCCCAAATCATGCTATTTGCTTCTATTGTCTTCATTTTCATGATTGTAAACCAGAGATAATAGCACTTCTTAACTTCCCATGAGGTATTGAGAGATGAGTATGTGAAAGATTGAAAGCTGCAGATACTGCATGGTGACCCAGTAATGGGGGCACCTGAAGTGTCTTTAGGTAAACAACTTCAACATCCCCAACATCCACTTGCATCCCTAAACTCAAAAATGTCAAGTGTATGTTTAAAAACTTTTCAAAAGGGTTATATGGTAGTGGATTTTTGCAGGGCAGGGAGTTTGTGCTGTTATTTCAGGGAAGCAGAGTAGTCATGCAAATGATTTGAAGAGAATGAGAGAACTTGAGGGAATACACATCAGACAGTAAGAAGGAAGGAAGCCAAGCATGTAAAACTTCAGGCATGTATTATTTGTGTGATTATTTGGCATTCCTTCTTAACTGAAACAAGTAAGTCTCCCCAGTGCCTGTGAACACCAAGGACATCATTCATTATCTGAACCTTTAAAGTGTCTTGGTTTCATTTGGGATAATTGGAGTTGTTCTATCAACATTTTTTCTGTGATCTTAATACAGAGCATGAAAAGGATAATACAAAGAAAGGTGAAGATACAAACATGCTACTAAGGTTTGGGGCTTGTAAGGCAAGTTTTTGCACAGCTCTAGCTGTAATTCTTTAAAATATACATATGTACCTTTGATGTTGTATCGAAGTAGAAGCTAGACATAATACTAGCAACTTAGCTGCTGTTCACTGCTGAAGCCAATGAGCAGTAGAGAAACAGGGCAGTGTGCTTTGAAGTGCTTAGTATTAGATGGGAAAATATGCACTTCAATGAGAATGTACCATGTGGAGGAGGCTGCGGTTGAGATGAGCTTTAAAGTCAAAAGAAGGGCGGGAGCCAGAAAGTTCACATTCAGGTTTGTATCTGAACCTTCTTGAAGGTTGTGGGGATATTTATATCCTCCACCAGCACCACTGATAGAAAGGAGAAGAGTTTGAAGTTGAGGTCCAAAGCAAAACTTTCATGGATGATGGATCTATGTCTGCAGTTCTCATCTGATTTTGATCTCTAATGCCTTGCTCTTCAATGGCGTTTCAGCAGTGCAGTTCAAAGGGCTCAGTCAAAAATGGAGGGGAGAACTGTATATTAACTTTATTTTGCAGAACAGAATCAGAGACAGAAAGCAATGTCGCAGGCAGATGGCTGGTATATACAGCCCCCAGCCCTGTAGTGGGACAGGTAGATCTCCACCTCTCTTGTTCTAATCAGAAGGGCAGAGTATTGGTAAAGTCATTGTGTCTTAATGGGATTAGTTCTCTTAAGGTGATTATATGGGTAATACAATTTATATTAAAAAGTTTAATGTATACTGAACACAGGAAAGAAATAATGTAATAAATGCACAATGTTCATTGTTCATTGATCAAAAGATCAAAACCATTTTTAACTTCCTAATATTTGATAGTTTCTTCTTAAAGAAGAGTCACCTTTTATAGCTTTGTTCTAGCCTTTTATTAATGTTTCTGAACTCAAGTGCCTGATTCTCTGTATTATATTGTACTTCCTACTGTTGTTACTTACAGCACTGCAGCATGATACCAAATACAAACGTCTTTGACAAGGTGGGACAACAAGCCTCTTGTGTAGTTTTCAAATGGTGTGTCAGATCAGTTTGTGCACTGAAAGGTCTGAAAAACTTGGTGTTCCTTATGGGAGTGAGGTGTCCATAATTTTACAATCTCTGTGTTATTAAACAGAACTTGCTCTAGAAGACACTTTCTGAATCTTCCTATCCTTCACCTCCCAACCTCCAAGAAACATCAAGACCTCATAGTATTTGGCAGCTGGACATGGTCTTGCTGCCACATGCCTATTTTCATAGAACCCACATGTCTGGCAACTTTAAGAAAATGTACATGAGTATTTGGGAATCTCATTCTTGGTGAAAATGGAGGCTCTCTCTGGCCTGGTGTTAAGCCCCTGGCAGTGGCCACAAATGACAAAGCACTTACTGATGTGTTTGAGGTTGTGCATCTTTGTTTCAATAGCCCCTGACTGATGACAAAAAGTTTAGAAGGGTTAAAAAAAAAAAAAAAAAAAAAAAAAAAAGAAATAATAAAAAAAATACAGAAAAGAAAAGGAAAAATAAGTAACACACACACAATCCCCCCATGTCTATTTCTAGTGAGCAGCTTGTTTTGTGGGGAGGGGCAAAAATAAAGGAAAAAATAGAGAAACCCCCTTTTTCTTCATTCAGTCTCTTTCAGCTTAAACTGAGAAATTGTGAACAATCATCACCCAGACACTTTGTGCCTCTCATGATGTTTATTGCCTTCTTTCTGCTTCCTCTTCCTTTATGAAGATTCCTATTGAATCACTCCTTCAGCAGAAGCTATGCAACATTTACTAGTTCTTATTGCCTTCCTGCCATGACTTTTATCAAATTCGATTATATCCTTGTTGAGAGAGAAGACTGGAACTACACAGATGATTTGAGATGTGAATGCAGTGTCATGACAATGTTTTCTGGTTTGTTCACTGTTCCTTTCCTACTCATTCTTAACATTGCTTGTTTGATCACTAGTAAGCTCTGAGGTGACATATTTGCAGAACTAGCAAAAATATCTCCAAGATCTTGTTCCTTAATGGTAATAGCTAGCATACAGTCACTGTGAGATGAGGGGATGTCTTATTTTTCATACTGTACACCAAATTTAGTTTACTACTTTATTATGTTTATATATTACCATTATGAAATTGTTTCAAAAATCTTTACAACTGAAATTTGATTTTGCTGCCTTTCAGTTCGGTACTGCCAGCAAGTCATGTTTGTGGTGAACATTCTTTGTTATCACTATTTGCTCCCACATCCAGATCTCTTATGTGCCTTGTTCTCTCTCCCCTGTATGTTGTTGAACTCCAACCCACAATGGCACAGGGAAGAATGTGTTGGAAAGGGAAAAGAGTAACACGATTGTGGGAAGATCACGCTATCATCCTGCTGTGCACTTAATACTACTTTGTAAGACGATAGTGCTCTGAAATAACGTATCCGCACAGGACCCCAGCTCGCCTTGGGCTTTCTCTCCCCTTAAAAACCTTGTGAATATCTCTTCTTAGTCTAAAACCCTCAGTAATATGAGGTCTGCAGGAGTGACAGGATTTGGGAGTGAGGGTTTTTTTGTCGTTGGTTGGTTCAATGGTTGTCTTTTGTTTGTTTGTTTAGGTTTTCTTTTTTAAGTGGTTTCAAAACGGCTGCAGCTACCAAAAAAAACCTAACTCTTCATTGAGACTTAATTTTAGTATAAAGCTATCAATATAGACACACTGCAGAGATGAGTTCGAGTGGTAAAAGGAAAAGAGTCCACTTGTACAGATGAACGAATTGGAGTGTGGTGGGGGGAAACTGTGACAGAGAAAGATTTGAATGGTGCAGCTGAACTATGCCTGCTTGGCACACGGGAAGGAGATAAAAATAATTCCTTTCCCTAATTAGCAGTAGCATAGTTCAGTGTTACAAGCAGCAAAACTTTAACTCCTTCCAGTACAAACTGCTGTTTGACTTCTTCCTGGGTTTCCCTACTTCTTGTGTTAGAATTAGCTTTCACAGACAACAACTGGTCCAGCTGTTTGGTGTAATTTTAGACTTTCTGGCCTTTGATGCTTACCTCTGTTTACATCAGGACCACTGATTCCTGCTCACTTAGTATGTGAATAGTCATCAAGGAGCAAGGAGTTAATTTACATCTTAGCACAAGTGAAAGTGGGAATTTCTAATGGGGGAATGAGAAACAATAATGATTTTCTGATCTGTTATTTCTTGTGCTTAGAAAACAAAATGTACATCTTTAGTTATGAAGGATTAGATGCTTTCACTTTTTAGGTTGTTCAGTTTTCATGCACCAGCAAACTACTATAATGCTTGTTTTGCAAAATGTATTTGTGTATTTATCTACTACAGGCATCTTTTCCTGGAAAGGAAAAAAGTAAAGGAAAAACAACAGATCTTGAATTTGAAAGGGTTTCTTTTGGGACTAATTTACAATTCTACTTGTTAATCTGTTTAAGTAATGCACACAGATGGTGGAAGAACTATACAAAGATAATGGATAAAGTAGCAGGCGGTGGGGGGCTGTTTTAAAAGAAAAGATAACCATAACATTTGTATCTAATCGATACCGAAATTATAAGTCAGCTAAGCTTAGCCTTATGTCCCTAGCCAAGTGACTGAGCATAAGTGTATTTTATATGGCTTTTTAATGTTAAGTGACAAGGAAAGGCAGCCACTTAAAAGTATTTGACATTCATAAGCATCCAAAAGATTTCTGTCATCTTCTATTTATTCATTCACTAGACTAGAAGAAGCTATAGTGCTTTGTTTTTTTCCTTTCTTTCAGGGCAGCAGTCAATGCATCTGCGTCAAACCTTAGCTCTTGTCATCTGTGCTTCATGGTGTCTATATCCTTTGCTTCTCATTCTCTCTACTGTCACCAAACAGCTTTTGTGTGCCCATTAACAGCAAGGAGTGCCACATCTGGAATTCCCAACACCCAGTCTGAAAGCATTAAAGGGGCGTGGGGTGTGCTCCTGACCCTCCTGAAGTCAGCAGCGCTGTCTGGAAAAAACATTCAACTTAAGTGCCTTTATTTTATGCATTTGCTTTAAGAGAATTTTGGGTGCTTTTCTGAAATAACATAGGAAGCTTCGATTTGAAAAATACTGAGAGTGTTCTTCAACACCTGCAACTGTAGCTGCCTTGTATATTCAGCTTTGCATGTGAAATATATTCACATTACCTGTAACATTCGGAGTAGAGTATAGGAAAGTTGTGGGATTTTTTAAAAATAAAGGAAACAGTTTGTTTTCTAAAAACATTTCACAATCACTTCTAATGTTTAATAAAGTCTGTTCAAGAGTATTTAGGCAGCTCAGTTACTAAACTAATTGTGCTGGAAAAATTTGGAGTTTTTGCCATAAGAAAATAAAAACATATTATTTTGAAATGGAGAGTTAAAAAAAAAAAAAGGCAAATAGTATAATTGGTACACTAAAAAAACCCAACCCCGAACAATTTTGTGCTGTTATAAAGGCTTCTGCAAGTCAGAACATTTTGACCCTTTTTAAGCTGATCTTCTGAAAAACTTCTGCTTTTGAATTCCTATCTGTTGATCTATCTGTCTGCCCCTGCTAATAACTATTGAATACACTGTCTAATTTTAACCATGTTTCGGTAAAGAACACTTTTTGTCCCTACATATTTCAGGAAAGTGGACAGTGTCCCACAGGTGTGCCTCTCATGGAAAAAATGCAGTGGGAACTTCAGTGTTATTAGCCCGTAGAGATTTAACACCTGAAAGTATTGGAGGAATGAGCTAACCACAAGAAAAATATTCCCTTTTGTGTCTTACTAGGTGAAAGAACCCAAATGCAGTGCACAAAACCACACAAAATGGAGCTATATAAGGTCTGACATGTGCTGCTGCTTTTGTGAGGGTGTCGTGGTTTAACCCCAGGCTGTAAATTAGAACCACGCAATCTACTTCCCCCCCCCAACCCCTTCTTCCCCCTACTCCTGGAGGGATTGGGGGAGAATCGAAAGTATGTAACTCCCACGGGTTGAGATAAGAACAGTTTAATAACCAAGGTATAACACAAATCACTACTGCTGCCACCAATAATAATAATGATAAAGGAAATAACAAGGGAAGAGAATACAACACCTCACCAGCCGATACCTCGCACCCACCCTGAAGTGATCCAGCCCTTCTGGGAACTCTCAGTTCTACATCCCCGGGCATGATGTGCTGTGGTATGGAATACCTCTTTGGCTAGTTTGGGTCAGGTGTCCTGTCCCTGCTTCATCCCGGCTTCCCCTCCTCCCTGGCAGAGCATGAGACTCACAAAGTCCTTGGTCAGGGTAAACATTCTGACCAGCAGCTGAAAACATCTGCTTCATCAGTATTATCCCCAGGCCGAAAGTCAAAACCACAGCGCTGCACCAGCTACTAAGAAGGAGAAAAAATGACTGCTACTGCTAAACCAGGACAGTATCCACCCCTTATTCCATACCATTCACGTCATGCTCAGATCCCACATTTTCAATATACCATCACTCTCATTTCAGTGCACTCTTAGTGCACGGACCAATCCCTATAAAGCTGCTGAGTCCATTCGGTCCATGATGTTGGGCTCCATCTCTTGTAACAGTCTTTCAGAGCAGGAGAGGCTGTGTGCAATGTTCATGCTCGTGAATAACCTGGGCAGTAGTGTCCATTGCTAAGTCCACCCCTCGATCATGAGTCCATCTCTATGTTGCATCTCTGCCCTGATGGCCTGAAGTGTCATGGGCCCACCAGGCTCAAAATAATTCACCCTCCCCTGCAGCAGTTGCTGCAACTTGTCGTTGGGGACTCCATACAGCTGCCTTCCATCTCCGATGCTTCCAAAGCACTGGACAGGCCCAGTGGACCAGATGCTTGAGCATACTCTCCCATACACCCTGACACTCATGACTGTCCAGCCTTGGGGAAAACCTCTCGGTCCTCCTCTATCGTCGTCTAATCCTAGACAAGGCCTAAACCTGACTCTGCTTAACTTTCGAGATCAGACAAAATGGTCATGGGTTGAACACACTCTGTGTGTGTGCCAACATGGTGATCCCCATCACAATCAGCAAACAGGTTCCAAGGGTACCCAAAGGCCATTCAAAACCTTCAGAACTCTCAAATGATGCTGCTGTACTTGTCACTGGGGCTGGTGTAGCTGCTGTGCTTGCCAGCTCTCTCACCACCAGCTTCCCTTTTTCTGAGTCCAGATCTTCCTCGTCTGCCTTGCTCGGAAATGCTGCGGGGTCTCCTGCATCCTCCACTTGTTCTGGGTACCCGAGGCTGGACCCAACCAGGGCTCCAAAAGGTGGTATCTTGCTCTCTGCATCCTCCTGGAGATCAGGCTCGCAGGAATCGGAGAGCGGCTGCAGTGGAATGCTCTCGGCCGCCGCCGGGCTGGGCTCGGCTGCCGGGCTCCCCTCCTCTGCCGCCTCCTCCCGCTGCTCGGCAGCCGCCTCCTTCCCGGCCTCCAGCCCCGCTCCCGCCGCTGCTTGGTCTCCGGGGCCGCTCTCCCGGGCCGCTTCGGCCGCCACCGGCTCCCAGGGCCGCTCCCCCTTGGCTCCCCGAAGCCTCACAAAGATGGAGGCGAGGACGAGGGCCAGGACAGTGAAGAGCAGCGGGACGGCCAGGTACAAGTCCGCGGCCACGTCCATCCCGCCCTGCTGCCGGAGCCTGCTCGTATTACAAGCCATTACCATAAAATACAATGAAACAAGAACCTTAGCCCAAGACCCACACTTGATAAACACTAACACAGCAAATACCGGCTCTAAGTAAGCTACAGCACACTGAAACTGTGACATCAAGAGAAACAACTTTGAGAGCCAACAAATCAGCATTGTGCCTTGGTCATATCTGTTGTTATCTCAGCCCTTCATGCCCCATGTTGGGCGCCAAAAAGAACTGTCGTGGTTTAAGCCCAGGCTGTAAATTAGAACCACGCAATCTACTTCCCCCCCCAACCCCTTCTTCCCCCTGCTCCTGGATGGATGGGGAGGAGAATCGAAAGAATGCAATTCCCACGGGTTGAGATAAGAACAGTTTAATAACTAAGGTATAACACAAATCACTACTGCTGCCACCAATAATAATAATGATAAAGGAAATAACAAGGGAAGAGAATACAACACCTCACCAGCCGATACCTCGCCCCCACCCTGCAGTGATCCAGCGCTTCTGGGAACTCTCAGTTCTACATCCCCGGGCATGATGTGTTGTGGTATGGAATACCTCTTTGGCTAGTTTGGGTCAGGTGTCCTGTCTCCGCTTCCTCCCGGCTTCCCCTTCTCCCTGGCAGAGCATGAGACTCACAAAGTCCTTGGTCAGGGTAAACATTCTGACCAGCAGCTGAAAGCATCGGCTTTATCAGTATTATCCCCAGGCCAAAAGTCAAAACCACAGCGCTGCACCAGCTACTAAGAAGGAGAAAAATTACTGCTACTGCTGAACCCAGGACAGGGGCTTTTTAGGATTTGGGATTTTAAATATGTTTTTTTTTAATTATTATTAAATAGATATGTATTTCCTCAGTTTAGTCTCTGGCTCTAGAGAAAGGGAAGCCAAATGTCAGTTGTTCTCTAGTGTGGGGCTTTTTTCCTCCTCTGTCAGAAGAAGTGAAAATTGAAGTTCTGTAGGAAACTTTGTTGCTTTCCCACTTTTTTTTCTGTTTTCTTTTACAGGTTGTCTCAACAGAAGTCTCTTTCTCATTGGAAGAAAAAGAAAGCACATCTGTAGCTATCCAATTGCAGGATTGCCATACATGCAAATACAGATGACACTGATTGAGGAAGAAGGGGACAGGGATATTCAAGTAATCTATGTGCAACTAACAGTTGCAGGGTCTTTAGAGTCGCTGTGCAATAATGCAACTATGTGACTTGCTCCTGAGGTGGACAGGAGCTAACGCTTTGAGGGACAGAAAAGGAAAACCAATAGATGTTCTTCCAGTTTATGCAATGGAAGTAGGAAAAAAATTCCTTACTACAATGATGCTTACTTTGGAATGACTCTTGTTAGTGTTTCAACTGTGAGTTTAATACTACAAGCACTAACAGCCAGGGTCACATTTACATTTCTTACCAACTTCTGCATTTCAGTGGTTACAGTCTTGGTGACACCCCCTTTTGTAAGCACATAAAGCATAATTTAGTAATATACAGCAGGTTAGTTAAAAGCCATATAACCAAATTGTGTGAGCAGAGTTTGCTTATATAGCAAGCACCATGCATGCTTGCAGTTAAATTCTTCCTTGTATATTTAATTCCAGACACAGTCTAAACATTCTGGTTCGGACCTGGGAAAAACAGGAGCTTAACAATGGAAGTGCTACTGATGACACCGTTGCAGTTGCAAATGATGCCATTTTAATACTTAGCTGATATTCAGGAGCTTTCAGTCTTAGGTTGAAGAGATCTGATTGAAAATCAGATACAGGCATATATGGAGAATTCCAGGTTCCCCAGTTGCCTTGAAGTTAAGTGGAGTGGGCACTTGATTATTATGAAGGCTAGAATTGGATTGAAGAATCATACTTAGAGGTGTAATAGAGCTCAGAAAGTGTCAGACCTTGGAAGTACCTAGCCCTTGATTGTAGCAGCTGGAAGTGATTTAACAAGTACTTGAGGTGACAGAATCAAATGCTTTATGTGATGAATGGGCTGTTTCAATATAGCAAATGATTTTGCTCTTTAAAAATCAGAATTAAACAGTTTGTTTTTTGTGAGGAGTGAGATCAGGAGCAATGAAGTATATGTGTGCACGTGCCCAGAGATACAGCATTTCATGTTTATCTTGTCTTTATAATAATAATATGCTCTTTTATTTTTTAATTTACTGCTATGCAGTGGTCCTTCTCTGAGGCAGGGCATGGAGTGAGTGTTTATTTTATGCCTGATGGTGTCCTAAGAAGCTGAAATAGCATGACATAAGTGGAACCAGCTCTTTTCCTTAGTGACTTATAAGATGAAAAATGTATTTGTTGGATAATGTTATCTACCAAAATGAAGAGGCATATAACTTCAGATATCTGTCACATAACAATATTTGGCAATTGGGTATCCAGATGAATGTATACAGAACGGGGTGCACAGTTGGGAAGAGATTCCTCAGATTCACTCAAGAGGGCTTTTGTCCAAGTAGTGCTGCCCCATCTTAGATTCAGACATATGGCTTGCGTAACACTGTGGCACCCATAATTCAGGCATCCTGTCTTAAAAGAAGTTCCATTCAACTTCATACTCCCACAGCATGAGAGTAAGATTAGTTCTTCCTTTCACTGTGGGCAAGACTTCAGTATTAATCTTCCCTTTTACAGAAAAAGAAAATCCCACAGACCCAAACCTTCCTTAAAAAGGAAGTCAAACTTGAAACCTGATCCTTCAGCTGTTCAGTGAGCAAAACAGTTAATTATAATGTTAATCTCTCTTGCACGTTTGTATAGGAAAAGTCCAGAGAGGAAATTTAATGTTTATTTTTGGTCTTTGTACTAATCAGAATTACCTGGGCTGTTACTGCTCTGCTATTCGTGAGGTTCAGTTTTGAATGTGCTGAGTAATGGACACAGCCAGTTTCAAAGGACAAACAGAAGAGAAATTGCTTTTTTAGGATCAATGCTTTAACATAAAAACTCCAGGAACACCTTTGCATGCCAAGGTTGAATTTGTATTGAAGTGGAACCACATGTGCATAATTTGTTCACTGCTCTTGGTGATCTGTGATATGATGTGGGATCTACAAGGGTTGCAGAAAGCTAGAGGTTCTTGTAGAGCACATGACTATGATTGTTTTAGAGATAACCAGTTGGCAGTAAATTATCTTAATGTCTCCTTTTGGTTCCCCTTGTTAGCAATGAGACAGACACTGATCTTTGAGAGGGCTCTAAGTTCCATCCAGCATTTAGATGGATCCTGCCTGGGCTCACGAATGCTTGATATTCTCTCTCACTCACATCTTTTTGATTGTATATTGACTGCTGACCTGAGTACCATTGAGCAGAGACAGCAAATTTCTGCAGATTTGAGGTTTTTAGAGTCAGTGACGAAATGCCTCTGATTTGACTATTCCCTAAATCAAGTGTATAGAGAAATAATATTCTTCTTTAAATTTTGTACTATCTCTTGATCACTTGTCTGCCATGCTCAGAACCCTCAAGTGCCACCTTCTTTTGCACATAAGACAGCACCATATCTGTGCACAGATGGAGAGAAGTCTGGCACATCAGGTGGCATGGTATGGCAATTCCTGGAGCACCCTTCCACACAACATCTTCCCCTTTTCTTAAAGAAGCCAACACAACTACTTCTCTTTTCTTATTTGGCTTCACATCCCAAATATGCCTGGCATGTGAAGCTAGGACATATAATTACAAACAGAAAGATGATATAGTTCCCAAAAGTGCAGATGCAAATACAGCCAAGTATTTCCTAAGTAGTGAGATACCACAGATATCAAGGATAGATATCAAAGATAGAAGCAATTACACCAGGTCCAACCCCCACCTCAGGGGAAAGTGAACTTCAGTGTTAGGTCAAAGTTAGATTCAGGTATACAAAAAGGTTTACCACACTGATGCGGGGAAACTGTTGGGTTTAAATTAATGAAATGCCATTAGTGGTGGTATGTTCATAGATGCTACGTTTCAGTGTCTGAAAAACATGTTGTTATTACATTTCTCCCAGAACTAAAAAACAGGTTTGAAATGAATTTTCTTTTTCTTCAGATATATTTGCATAATTACAGACAGAGTGAGTGTTAATGAAGAGCTAGTAATAAAACTGGATGAATTAGCATGACTGAGTGACTTAACGCAATCCTGTTGATCATAGAGTTAGGGGTGGCTTGCATTTTGCCAGACCTTTTTTTAGTAATCTCTAGCAATTGCACATTTGAATTTGAACTTTCATTAATTATAGTTTTATTTCATGAACATGAAACTTCATTGACTTAAGTGTTTACATCAGTAGAACACCTATTCTAAAATATGTGCACCTGACAAAATTGTTAATGAACACCACACCACCACCCCCAACACGAGTACATTTGGGAGGCACTCCAGATAAGAGAAGCAACATTTTTCTTTTTTAATACTTAGTATGCTTTTTGTATGCTTTCAACTTGCAGGCTAAACTTTTATTTTCTTTCAAAATTAGAAATAGCAAAGCCTGTAATCTTGAAAAGAGAAAAATGTTGTAGAAGCAGGATACCCCTACAGTAACTACATTATCCCCCTTCCATCTCCTTGTCTGTCATTACTGTTTGTTACTGGTTTGCAGCTGAGCTGGCTACCTCCCCTTTGATACAGTCAGGTAGGTGAGGTCTGTAAGGACATGTAAGAACAGCTGAGAAGGATGAGTTGTAGTTAAGACAAACCACTTTGTGTAGAAGAAGAGACACTTGTGGGGTTTGTGCTTCTTACTCTGTTAGGGGTGTAATCACTGGAAGTTAGTAAATGTCAGATTTAGGGAGAAGTTAATGTCTTAATCTCAGAAAGAATACAGCTGTAAAATCAATTGAGCACCCATTTCTTTGGTTCTTATGTACATGTAAACCCCCTTGTTTTCAGTGGAGCGTGATCTTGGAGCCCATAATCTCACCACAAGCCAGTGTTGTGTCCCTTTACCTGCTTAAACATGACTGAAAATGTCACAAACCACCAATGTATATTGTCAGATGATGCAATAACTTAGATTTCCTCTCCGTCCCCTCTGTCCTCAGTGCCCTAGGCTCACCTCCCACTTTGGGCAGGCTTGAAAAGTTTACCCTGCACCTGGAACAGGATAAAAAGAAGATTTTGTTACGATATGTTGGAATTTTTTCTATCATAATCATTTTGTTAGAGAAATGCTAGAACTTTCAGTATCAAGTTTGTAGGAAGGGCATCTTTGCTCAGAAACTTTGCATATGTTATTCCAGTCAGAAATGAGGGGTTTGGGTAAGTTTTTTTGCTCTTTTCACATTTTTAAGATTCTTCATATTGTCCCATTTATAGGACCAGAATACTGAGATCATCAGTCCCTGAGGCTAGCTGCTAAATATTCAAGCACAAAGAAAAATGCTGAAACTTAACAGTGAAAGCATTCCTTCCCTGTTCCCATTCTGCCTCCAATGATGGAACAGGCAAGGAGATATACTTATCATCTTCATGTTCCACTTATTGTCAATGACAATTTAACACTGAATAGGCACACAAAAAATGTAATATAATACATAGTAAATATGTTAAAATGTATAATTATTTAATAAAACAAAAGACAGATTTTAGTAAAGAACGTGACCTGGTATAGGATTTCTTTTAAAAATGTAGAAGATCAACTTATAGCTCATGGGTGATTTGAAGTGAAAACCTTCATAGGTGTATAGGAAGAAAATTGAAATTCACTCCGGAGTTTAACAGCCAGAAATATGTATATTACAATACATACAGCCTGTGAGATTAATACTGTCAGAAAGTCACATGGAAGGGTGAAGCCAGTTTGAAGTGAAGTTGAAATAAAGTTGGCAGGCCATATATTTTTTTGACAGCTAAATAAATAAAACATTTTGTATGGTTAATGCACTGTAAAATAGCCAAGTCCATACTGAATACCAGGAATTAAGAGATTCAGTTCTGCCTAGTCAAGTGTACCTGAACACTCGTAAAGTGTTATTTGTAGAAATAGATAGGCTAAGCTGGTTTACGAATATTCTGGTGCCTAAGAATATAGGTGAAAGGCACCCCAGCTCAAAGCAGGACATCCTCATTTAGAGCACTGCTAATCAACACAGGCAGAATTTTGCCCCAAAGCAGAATACTCTCATGTAGAATGTGTTAAGAATGGGACTTTGCCAGTATTGCCTTCTGGGGTTGTGAGCCAAAATTCATATCTTTAAATCTATGACAATAAATTACCATAATATTGCAATTCTTGAAGATGCTTGTAGCAGACATAAATATGGAAAGAACACAGAGTAGAGAGAGAAAATGGGTTTAAAGTTTAAGAATTTATCTGAAGAGCATAGGTCTGTTTTAACAATAGAAAATGTAAGCATTTTCTCCTTTTTTCTCTCTGTGAACCTGTGCCTTTCTTAAGTTTATAACTTATTTCTAGAAAACAATTTTGATTGTTAACATGTAGATATATCCTCATAGATACTTCAACTGCTACTGCTTTTGCTACAGATTATTCTATACCTCAGTATTGCTATTCCCAGTTCTGTCTTTTTCCTACCCTTTCATTCTGTTAACTAATTAGCAATACTCTTTTGACTTTTATCATTAAATGCGTATAATGACTGGTAAGGAGTCACTACAAACAATTAACAAAATTCTTAAAATCATACTGTCTTGAAATGATATGCCAGAAAAGCTTGAAAGGCACTAAACATAGTGGCATTTCTATGGGTGCTCCTTCCCGTTAAGGGCCTGGAATTTTGCCTCTCAAACTCTTGGTCTAGCCTTGTTCCTCCTCCCAGTAAGGAGACTTCCAGTGAAGTCTTACAGTCATGTTAGCCAAAGAAAGCTTACACAAACAGTGACATTTTCAATGCTATTTACCTGAAATCAGGTCAGCTGGTAAAATGTCATTGATATATCTGGGACAAAACAACAGCAACAAAAAAAGAGGGCTTTTGGTATGGGAATAGGATGGGACATAATAGGCAACAAGTGAAAATGCTGTGTTTTAGAGGATGGAATAGACCCTGAGTAACGGACAGATTTGACAGTTAGGTTCATACACGAATTTCTTCACAGCTCTGTGAAATTCAGGCTGAGAGTTTCAGCACATCTTTGGAGAACTGTTAATCTGAAAGCAACACTGCAGGACCCTCTCTTCTTCTGTGCATCAAAAAATCCTTTGCTACTTAGAGTTTCTGCCTAAAGGCATGTCAATCTTTCAACCCTTGAATCTAGTCTTTCCAATTATGTTCCATAGGCCAAATTATAGCCCTGCAGCTTATGGCCGGCAGGGATGCCGAATACCAGTCAATTGTCTCCCTCTGCTAGGTGTATATAGTGCGGGAGTGGAGTGGACAGAGGCATTGGCACTCTAAAGCACAGTGCCACCAGGAATGCCTGAAGAGACAGGTTAAGAGCACCTCTGGTTATCTGTGCAAAAATGGCATTCTATCTTCTCTCATGCTTGCTGATTTGATCTCACTTAACAGTTGCAAATGTAGCACATGCACCTAAGCACCTCTAATATTTCCTCTCCTATAGTGCTTAATGGAATTTGCCTTAATCAGCAAAAGGCAACTAGTTTAGGAAATTACCTGTCTCTAGTTAAGTTACACAGGGACAGCCATATTTTATAGCATCTTGACTTCTGCTTTTCCATTTGAGAATTCAGCAGCTGTCATACTTGGTTTTTCCCCTTTAACAAACCCAACATTGATCTTGCAGATCATGCACACTGCACTTTCAGACAAGATAGATAATGACTCAAACTGCAGCAAATGGGACTATATGACATCACACTCTTGTGAGCAGACAAATCCGTAATGTTATTTAGTTTGACAGGTATAAAGGGCATTTCAAAAACTGATTATATCTGCTGCGATTTTTAAGAAGGTCTGAGATATGACTGGAAAATCTTCACCCGACTTACTCCCCAGGGAACAAATTCTTCATAAGAATAATGCAATACCACTTACTTGGGGCACTAAAATACACATTTAGCTTTTTTTTTTTTTTTTAATATTGTGGAAAATATATAATATTACCCCTGTGAAGACTGGGTGAGACTGAGGTGTTAGGGCTGAATCTCCATCAACTCTGGGGAGCTGGATCTGCAACCAAGCTTTGCAGATCAATGTGAAAGAAAGAGCTGAACACGAAAAACATCTGAACTGTTTAATGAAAATGTGGATCTGTGCTGATTTTGCAGATCCATCTCTTATTGTGAAAGCCCCATCGCCAGCTGGGGATAAGATTCATAAGCATTTTCTGAAGTTTCCATTAATAGTTCTACTAAAACCAGCTGTGACAAGACTTGTGCTGCAGCATCAGCCAAGGTCAATATGTGTAACAGCACTTACCTGCAGTGTCCCACCTTTTGAGTGGGATGCACAGACCTCAGCTGTACCTTAATCTCACAGAAGAAGGTTTTTGTTAGCACCCATGCCTGTCCAGCTGTACCAAGGGAAAGGCTGGTGAAAGAAAATTGTGAAACCCAAGCTCATTTTCCTGAAACTCAGTTGCCTCTAAAACCCAGAGTTAGAAGCTGTGGGGCTGTCATTCACAAAGCCATTCCTGCACTTTATATGTCAAAATTGCCACTTCATATGTGGATGCCACATTCAGTGTTTTTTGTTTTCAAGCATAGCTGGCATAGGTGCCCATCATTTACAGAGGTGACTCTACCTCAGATAACTTGCACAGGCAGAAGAGCTTGGTTATAGAGAGAGCGAGGCCTGCTGCTGCCCGCATCCCACAAAGCAAGCCACCAGCACCTCCACTCCTCTCTCTAGAGATATACCTCTGGGAAGGAGGCCAAAGCAAAGGCAGGCAAATAGAGAAAATGATTTCTGGCTGAGGGATGTGGGAATCCTAAGGACTGTCCTGTGACAGTCCTGACAGTTCTGACCCCAGATAGGGGGTTTTACAGTTCAGGTAGGATTTGAGGCTAATCTCAGCCTTGCTCTTTAATCTTGTCACTGAGCCAACCAAGTGCTTTTCTTTTTGCCCAGCCCAAAGCTGCTAGGGCTTGGGCCTCTGCTGGAAAATGAAGAAGTTTAATTTCTCACTCCATCTGCATCACAACACAATTTTCTGAAGAGTAATACTGAGACAGCTTCTCAATGACTTAAGCGTGGCTTGCATGTTTTTCACCCTAGCTTTGTGAGACTTTTGTCATGGAAAGGTGACAACAGTTGTCAAGATGCCTCTGATGACAAAGGAGAATGTTTCTGCATAGTTCAAAGAAAACTATATTTTTTTAGCAAGTTATAAACCATTAGAAGGTGAGATCTGTCATACTGATTAATGTCTACATGTGTCTTTATGGTTGAAATGACAATCCTTTAATCTCTGGTTTCTGGTCTAATCTTTAGAAATGCAATTTTATTGTAAATATTTTTGTTAATTCCTTCCTTCTGGCTTTTGACATTAACTGTGTGCCCGGTTCTGCTCTCACTAGATGAATGGAAATACTTTTCTGATTATCTCAGTGAGAACAGAACTGTGTGAGTGTATGGCTTCCTAACTGTCATACTACGAATTTTAAGTCTATGTAATGTGTAATATTAGTGAACTGATAAACTTCCTATAAGAGAGATGTTTCTTGACTATATAATGCACCTTGAAATTGGGCTTGGTTTCACACTATTTTGGGTTTTGTCAGGTGGGGTTCTTTCTTCTATTTCTCCTCTTGGTTTGTGTAGTAGGGACATTTCTTAGGTGGGCCGGGCACATATCCTTAAACATATTGCTTTGAAGAGCACTGCCTCTTAGCAGTCACTCTTCATCTGAACAGCCTGGAAGCAAAGCAAAAGCAGAGCAAGTGTCACCTCTCTGCTGCAAAAGAACAGTTGGTGCTGCCAGAGTCCTGGTGCAGCATGTCTTCAACAGAAAGGTGTGATTCAGTTGCTGACAGAAACAATCTTGACAAGTAAGCTCTTAAGTTAGTCTCTGTGTATGACAGGTGTTGAAATATCATTCCTTGAAGAGATGGACATGTATTTTGTTTGCCTAGTGTTGCATGTTAGAATTGCTTTTAAACTGGGGGGGAGGGGGAGGAGAAAAGAAGAAAACCAAACACGAAGACACCATGCAGAATATGTACGATGTCTTTAAGAAACTTCAGCTTTGACAAAAAATGTTAATTGCGGAAAGCTATTCCCTGCAACTTCCCTCTTATCCTCATTGTTTTGTAAGTTCTGAACAAGGGATAGCTTTGAATGCACTTACTGCTATATAGTTTGAAACATCCTAAGTCACTTGGTAATTGTAAAGGGAGAAACAAAGCATACATGTTGGTCTCTGCCTATTTCACTACAATCAGAATTTTTTAATGGCTGTATTAACTTTGGATAAGAGAAAGAGACTATATATCTTAAAAATAAGAATCTTTTTCTGCATTTTAAGAAAATAAAAATCTCTATTAAGGAGACACAAACACACAACATTACCTGTTATTCCAAAAGGAAGTCTATAAAATGGATACTGAAAATCAAACCCACAGAATAGTTTTAAACGTTTGTAGTGTCTGTTCTTGTGAGAGTAAATAACCTATTGTGTTAATACTAGCAATGAATAATCACATTAACATCCATATTAATTCTCCTTGACTTTATTCTGGCAAAAGCCTCTTGATTCCAGTAAGACTTTTTATTTAGAAGGCAATTTAAGAACAGCCTGAATTATTTTACTGATCAAGTCTTAGGTATTATGGATGAGCAGAAGAGAGAAAAAATTGCCTTACCCATGGTTATGAATAAAACTCAATGGTATTTTCTAGCATTTGTGTGCATTATGTGCACTTTATTTCAGACATTGAAATGAAGGTGCCAACTTATATATATTAGACAATACAAAGTCTTTAAAAGTTTGTCCTCAAATACTACAGTAAGATTTGTAAATAATTTTATTTTATTTTATATTTATTTTATTTTAATTTCTCTTCTTCTTTATCCCTTCATGGGTTTTATTATTTTTAAGCAAACCTGATCTTCTATGTAAAATTTCATATAAAAATATTCTTATTTTAACTTAGTTATCCATGGGTTTTATAACAGAAGTGCATGACCAATGGATAATTTCTGATCAGCAGCCACTTATTAGTCTTTGTGGAGAAGGGTTTATTTTACTAACTCATTATTGATGTTGGAGGGCAGTCCTTGTGCTGTACAAGCATGTAACTGATGGGCTTAGCTTCCAAAAGAAGATTCTGAACCCTGTTTTGTGGGTTTTCTTGGGATTTGGTTGCTTAGAATGTTTGTTTGTTGGGGGTGGGGGTTTTATGATTTGAGGGGCAGAGGGTGGGTGGGTTGGAGTTTTGGTGTTTGTTTAGCCTTAGGCTATCCCTCGGCCCAACCTATTTTACCCTTAACAAAATTGCTTTGGTTTTCCAGAGTATTCCTGGAAGGGACTGAACTTCTACCAAAGAATTTTAAATTCCCTCAAAGCTTGTCAAGTGACACACTGTGACAACAGTACTTTTTGCTTCTGTGCCTTTTCTTTCCAAGTGTTAATAAAATAGTCCCCATGAGAAAGTCTCAGTTAACAGGCTTACATTGAAAAGATTTTAACATAAGTCTGTAGTCAAGCATGAATTTACTTTTTTTTAAATACACAAACATTTTGATCTAAAATAAGACAAACAGCTGTCCTACTTGTCTTATTTTGCCCATCACTTCCTTGGTTCAGAAAATGTGAATTAATTACTTTTCAGATTTACAAGTTATTTTGCAAGTCAACAGTCCCAGCAGCTTCCTAAATCTGTATGAAACTGGCTGTGTCTGGTTCTGGTAGAGGGATTAACACAGTAAAAATGCATGGATCTATAATATAATGGATCTAAACACTTTTTACTCTGAAGCCCTTGATACAAAACCATGGCACGCTTCTGATCTGTGTTCTCTGAATGACATGAGCTCCTTGTGATAATTCTCCATCTTTGACCTGTAAGTCACTGAAGTCACTGTGTGGCAGACACTAATATGTATGCTTAGTTTTACACCATGTACAGTGTTATGGCAATGATGGGGACCCTTGCCCAAACCTCTGTAGGTACTGGACCACAAAAGGAAAGATTCTTAGAACTATTAAGGATGAGGAAACACAACAGAACTGCAGGGAAAGACAGGAGCAAATAGACTTGAGTCAAACTCCTTAAGAGTCTTGGAGTCTGATAATTGTTACTTGCTTGAAAAGAAAGGAAAACAAAAGGGTGGTGAGGACAGTGAAAGTTATTTCACAGAACACTTTCCAACTTTCCAACTTGCCTTCTGCGGAAGTCTATTAAAGTCTCTTTGGAGCACCTGTCTGTTATGAAAATAATTCATTTTGTCATGCCCAGTAACACACTTGTAGTTGCTTTATGAGAGCTTATGTAGCAGTTTCACCTCTAGCTTTACCCTCTGTTATACTACATCACAAACTCATTTAAATAGTGATATTAATGTTTTTAGAGATCACTACAAATGGTTGGCAGCACCATTGCAGTTAATGTCTCATGGGAGCTATACAAGGGAATTTTATCAGCTTGAGGCTGAGGCATTTGATGAAGTAATAACAAACTAGCTTTGAATTGTCTTTCATTACCCTTTATCTCTCCTAGAGAGAATATAATCTTATTCAAATTATAATGGCCTCTGTTATCAATGTGGTTTACTATTTATTTACCTGCACACGGACATGCAAATGTGCATGCATTCTCCTCTTTTTACCGTACCTGTAATGAAATTCCTCCACTATCAGAATCATGCCTGATCACAAATTACAAACTAGTTACTCAGAAGTGTAATTTCCTTAGCATTAAAAACATTAAAAATAAAATTAAAATCCAACTTTTTTTCTTTTAATAAAAGGACCTTGATAAGGAGTAAAATCCAATCATTAGACTTTAAATATACCTTTATTTATCTTTAAGACAAACATGATATTCTACCTCAGAAATACATAGGGTGCCTCATGTCTGGGCAGAGAAAAAGACAGAAAGAAACATTTAAGTAGTGCTACAAGGGGAGGGAAGTCCTGGCACTGGCTCAAAGAAAGAGATCTAAGTGAAATCACCTGAACCTTTCTGAGACCAGGCTTATATCAACCAAACAAGTAGGAATGTGAGGCATGCATAGTATGATTGTAGCTTACTTTCATTGATAACTTGGTGGTTGCTGAACACTCAAGAGAAAAGGAATAAATAAGTGTAGAGTTAGGGCATGACTGTGAAGACAGGTACAGGGAAAACAGTTTGGTTTTGTAAATGACTAGGCAGCAAAATAACTGGATATATGCTGGTTGACATCTGTGCTGTTTAGCTTAAGTATATACTGAAAAAAACCCCAAAGCCTACGAACTTGCTCCAGTGGCTGTATTGTTGAAAAGCGGTAAGTCAGACACCAGATATCCAAACATTTTGTTACTCATTCTTCTTTTGAAACATTAGTAGGGTAAAACCAGACAAGTGGCCTGTTAGGCATGCCTTTTTCTCTACTGTCAGTTCATCTCATTCATGTGCTTTTTCCCCTTTATGTTGGTGTTACAGTGTCTAAATTCTTAGCTTCCAGTCACAGACCACACGACAGCCTAAAAGCTAGCTCTTTGGGCTGATCTTGACTGACGCACTAGCTTTTTCTCTGCCAGTTTGCTCTAAGGCCATTGATTCTGATCGATTTCTAGTCAGTGTTTACTTACTGTCACTTTAATTAAAACCAGGCAAGAGGAAGTGATTATTTAAGCCTGCCTTATCAGACTAGTGCTCAGAGTGAGGACAAACACTCTGCTGCAAATGACAGATATTTTTTACTATGTAGTCTTCAGGCTTATGTCACAGGCAAGTGCTAAATATGATTTCTATTCATTCTTTTCAACAGAACTAGATAGAAACCAGGCGTGTAACTATAAACAATACCCGATAATATTTCTAGCAGTATCTATATTAAGGTTTCTTTGTAACATGAATAATTTGTTGTTGCAAATGTATCTGAAACAACCAGATGTACATAAATACTGCATAGACAATAGGGATATTCAATCCTGAACAGATAAAAGGCTTACAGGGCAAAGTGGAACCAGAATTTAAGAACAAACACGTACACTTAAGTAGATTTAAAATGAGAAACACAGTTCAAAGTTTTGTTAAATGACAGAGAAGGAAAAATGCTCAGCAGAACTTATAGAAACATTAAATGCGTAAAAGCTCATCAAGCCAGATTTTTACTTAAATTCAAACTAGAAATAATCAAGAATTGAGAGGTAGAGCTCATAAATTTTATTTATTAACCATCATTTATTAATTATTAATCATTTATTTATTAACCATCTTTTCAGAAGATTTAAAAAAAATCATTATTTTTTCTTAATGAATAACAGAATAGTTGTTTAAAATGGAAGGTAAGGTGAAGCTGGATACTGCACTGCTTAGAGCATAATTCTTTTCAGTTGTGAAGGTAGATAAAATTCATCAAAATAATGTTTGCCAGATCAGTAGATCAAATATTACCAGGGATGCTTAGGTTAAAGGCTGAGTAATAAAAGAAAGAAGTGGTGATTTCTCACAACAAGACAAACACACTCAAAGGCTATGAGATATTTCATACAGCTGTTGATAATCTGGCACTTCATCCCCCTCCCTGATTTGGTAGGAAGGATATCCTCACAGCAGTGGCAGTTTTTTGTAGGGGGAAGAAGATTTTAGGGATATGAGAACTTCCTTGAGAATGTCAGAGATGCTGGAATAGATACCAATACAAAAAGGGATTAAGGCTTGTAGGGGTTAGAGTTTTTTGGATCCAGGATTAGATCCAGACCTTCAACAGTGCAAAGTAGCTCGGTGTATCCTTTTAGTACATTAAACAAAAACATGAAATCCTGCCTGTTGCTTTTGTTATATAAAATTTTCTTATTACTTGCAGAACAGGCATTTTAACATTTGAAAAGTAATCCTGTGCAATCCTGTTTAATCACCCCTCTAGTCTCAATTAAATCTGACATTGTAATTCCTATCCTGTTCTAAATTGTTGGGAATTGTTTCTCTGTGT
The DNA here is from genome assembly GCF_963264785.1 of Psittacula echo. NCBI lineage: Eukaryota > Metazoa > Chordata > Aves > Psittaciformes > Psittacidae > Psittacula > Psittacula echo. The sequence goes on from NC_137735.1 coordinate 101,652,967, forward strand.
GCTGAAGTAGCCTCAGTATTATATTCGCCAGTGAAATGACCTTTATAAAGAAGTCTTGTGCAAAGACTATAAAACAGCTTAGTAAATTTAATAAATATTATGTCTTGTCAAAGCATAATCAATTTTTCTAATATTAAGTGACAATTTTTAAAATTTAGTCTCTAAGAATGGAGAGCTCACAAAATGAATTTAGTTTGCTTTCTTGCTTCCCTTATTTACAGCATTATAGTCCTCACTGAATTTTCAGTATTCAGACATGGTACTTAGTGAGAACACTTAATCAGGAAAATTTATACATTTAATGAATAATATAAATAATAAATATAAATAAACAATAAATAATTTAATAAATAATTAAATAAATAGCAAGAGAGGTTCAAATCACAATTTGGAATTACTTTGCTCACTTGAGTTTCTGAACATTTAGATCCTGAGCCAGATTTTTGCCTGGAGCCTTTCCTATAACCAGTTACAGTTTGTAAATATTGTTCTCTTTGTAAAAACAAAGAATTTTAACTTTTACTTAACAAAAATAATATTCCTAATTGGATGTTCATGTTTCTAGTTCAAGCATTTTTAAACAGCTGGCAGTGGGCAAGAAGCAGCCAAACCTGCTCCCTGGAGCTTATATTCCCTTCAGGCAGAAAAAAAGTCCAAGTCTGTTGACCTTTCAAGATTACCTAGAGGATTACGAATATACTCAAAACTTCTGGTGGTTAAAGAATACGGGATTTTGTCTTTTAGTCTTTCTTGGCATTTGTGAATTCTGAATATTGTGTGCACTCTTTTACAAAATGTTTACCTACTTAACATTTAACAAGAAACGTCTTTCATAAATCAAGAGAATAAGCAAATAACTTTCTAGGTAGCCATAACATGAATGCATTCCAGGCAGTATGTCCCCAGACCAGAGTGTATAAAAAAAAATTTCTCCTAGTTCATCCTTCTTCTAAAACACAAAGGGCATTTTTGCATTTGTTTCGAAGTTTGTTTCCAGTCTTCCTTATGTACCAAAAGTGAGTATTGTCCCTCTCCATTACACAGTGTTGATCTCTTATCCCAGTTGATAGGTGAAGAACAAAAAGGATTACAACTTTTAGTAGATAAACTAGTTGAAAGATCAGTCTGAGCCCCAGTAGGGACTAATGGAGTGAGAGGAGGACTTTTTTTGTTGCTGTAACAACAGGTTTGGAGTAAGGTTCAGAATTTACATCCAGTCTTTAACTGAACTCACTGCTGTCTATACTACGGGAAGTGAACCTTACTGACCCTATTGTTCTACCTATTGGCAGTAGGTCTGTCCATATCAGATGTATTTCACAGTTATCACAAATGTTCCTAATCATTGTGAGTGTTGTTAAGAAGTTAAGCAGTTAAGCACTGTTAAGCAGTGAAATGCAGAAATATATCTGGATTTAGAACAAATGTGTAAAGTTCAAAAATTAGTTCAACTACGGAACTGCCTGGCATGTGGAGCATACATAAGTAAGAATTTAGTTTGGATTTTTACAGAGACAACTTCCAGTCAGGAAGTTCTGCTCTTGGTGAGGACATGCATTTTCCAAATTTTGTGATGGACAATAAGAAGGGATTTTATCTGATCTAGGTGCACAGACTGTTTGCAGTGAGGTGTTGGGCACTTCTTCACATATGTTAAGGGGGGAACTAGTTTTGCTAGCTAGGGACTAGCAAAAATCCCTCAATTCAATATGCATTATGTTGTGAAAAAATGGAAAGTAACTGATCATTTTTAGGATTGACTGAAGTTTCAGTGATTTTCTTGCAAACTGCCCCTTAACACCCATCCTAGTAGGTTTTTATTTTTGAATTTTTTTAAAGATCTATCACTATGTATCCAATGCAGTCAGTGAGTTCTTGCTCAGAAGAGCACCCAGGGGCAGTGGGATTTAGCACTGAACCCCAGTCAAACAACAACACTAGACCTTCTCTACTTCCTTTGCTTCCCAGTTGTTACATCTCTGTAAATACCTAGCCTGTGACAACTTAACAATGTTATCCGTTGAATTATCTGTTCAGTTCTAGCTCATTACATGAAGAATGCAAAGAAAATTGGTTTGGCCTCAGCTAATCAGGAATCATCATGGCCAGTGTGCGTGCACTGCTTCCCCTTTGTGTGAATTTGATTCTCTGTGACTAACCTCATTAGGTGACAGTTATGCAAACTCCACTTCTTTTTCCACATATTTGAAACAAAATGTCTCTGTAAGCCCAAATGCACACAAGGTCTGTAACCCTTCTTGCCATTTTATCTTCTCCATCCCAGCAGCTTAGCTGAGATCTCTGGGAGGAGGTAATGACTCACCTGTGCATGGCTACTTCCTCTGGCAACATTAAGATCCCTCACCTGAATGGTAGGTGGAGCTTTCACTTTGAGCTCACCTGACAATAACATATCCTAGTACCTAGTTCTTATTTATAGAAGATTATCATACATGAGAGTCGGGGTTGTTCTGCCTGAAGAAGAGAAGGCTCAGGGGACACCTTAGAGCAGCCTTTCCAGTACCTAAAAGGGGCCTACAAGAAAGGTGGAGAGGGACTTTTTACAAGGACATGTAGAGACATGACAAGGCAGAATTGCTTTAAGGTAAAAGATGGTAGATTTAGACTAGGTATTAGGAGGAAATTCTTTCCTGTGAGGGTGGTGAGGCACCAGCACAGGTTGCCCAGAGAAGCTGTGGCTGCCCCATCCCTGGAAGTGTTTAAGGCCAGGTTGGATGGAGCTTTGAGCAAGCAACCTGGTCTAATGGAAGGTGTCCCGGCCTATGGGGGGGGATGGGGGGACTGGAGCTAGATGATCTTTAAGGTCTCTTCCAACCCAAATAATTTTGTAATTCTATGACATCATAGAATTAAGCAATACTCATGCAGCACAACTAATGTATTCTGTGGCTCCATACCCAATGTCAGCAGTGAATTGTTTGTCACAGCAACACTTGGTGGAATAGTGGTGAATCCCAGCTGAGTATCTCTAAGGAAACTGGCCATTTGGTATCAGGTGCCTCATTTTTTCTTACTGAATTGAAATGAACCCACAAAAAGCTAGAGACTGCATGAGTATACACCACCAGTGGGATAGCTTCCTGCAGGTGTTTCATCTCAAAGCTTGAATTTTCTAGCACTTCCTGTGCCCACCTAATTCCATCAAGTCAGTCCTATGGGACATTCACTAAAGGACATTCACTTCATCTGCAAGATGAAGACACATTCATCTGTGCAGTGTCTTCAGATGTAACTTGTGAAACTCCCCGTGTTTGCTATGTAGTTTAGATATGTAACAAAGCCAGGTACTGGATCTCTGCTCAGACTGTGTTGCAGTTAAGAATAGGAATCACTATTTTTTTTCAAATGCTTCCAGTGTCAGAGGTCAGTTTCTGCTGCAAGGTGGAGTTTAGTCATCTCTCTTTTTCTCAGAAAGAAGAGAGTTGGGAAAACAGATCTGTTTTGTCATCCATCTCAAACCATTCCTAGAGAGAAGGCACACTTCATTGTACTCCTATGGCATGAATTAAAGGATCAGTAAAGCAATTATGCTTGAATTTATAAATTAACACTGGAAATCTTCTAGTCATCCCTGTGGGAGTTTCTGGGATATTTGAATTGGTCTTGGAATACATCAGAATCACAAGACTAGGATCAGAAATCAAGACAGTTTCATTTTTGTACCTCATAGATGAAATGGCTTGACATTGGTTGGGCAAATATTCTGATGATAAAGAGAGTAGGAAAATGCTCTGAAGCTCTGATGGCAAAGTGAGTAAAAAAAACAATACTAGTTCTGTTATTAGAAAAATTGTGCCACTTTCAAATGCCCCCATAATTTTCAGCCTTATAAAAGGCATTAAGTTGCCATATCATCCTAAACAAAAAAAATCCCCTCCACACTATACTAAAATAAGTGGTTTTGCAAAGAGACCACAAGCATAAAACTCAACTCTTCCTGTAAGCCACTGTTGGTTATTTTAATAATATAAATAAATATTTCATGCTGTTTTCTTTTCAGGATACATTCACTGAGGGAAAGAGGCTGTGGTAGGTAGCATCTTTTCTTGTTGCTCCTTATCCACAACAAAAGTGGTTATTAATTTTCAATTATCATCTAGAAAAATGGTCATGGTAATACAATTTCAAAACTGTTACACAATCTATTATTTTGTCTGCAGAACTTTTGTTACTTGTGTTGCTATATATTGTTGCTATATATTAATATATAATTATTAATATTTAGGAATACTAATCCCTAATATTTAGGAATTTACTTTATAAGTTAACTAAGATTTTGTATGTTGCCCAAACAAGCTCTTTCATTAAAGGACAAGTGTGTACACTAATCAGCAGCTATACTACACTGATCTGTGAGATGTATTCTGCTGCTTTGTATCTAAAGTTGGTAAACCCAGCAATTGCCAAGGGTGTTTATTATAGACAGTGTTTATAACTTGCCCCATTTCAATACAGCAGGATCAATGTATGATCTAATCTAACCACCAGCATAGCATAGATACGGAGCCTCAATAAGGAGTTTCTACATTAAGCCCGTAATTGCTGTGTATCTGCATAAAGTCAGTATTTCACAAATTTGGGAAAAACCAAAACCAGTTTGACACCAAGTTTGAGAAATATTTTACAACATGATTTAATAAGTATTGCATGATGACAAATTAAATGCTCAATGAGAGAGCAGATAGGGCTAGTGTTGCTGGGTAACTTAGTGTGGAAAAAAGTGTTCAAAGCCCTAAAAAAACCCCACTTTCTTCAACAAGGAGAAAAGGAGCAGACACTGCAGCCTGCTGGGTGTCTGAAGTAAATAGAATCTCCCATATGATGCTAAATGACACAGACTCCTTCTTGCCTTTCACTACCAGAACTTTTAAACTCCTTCATATCTCTGCTGCCAGTGCAAAAAGGTAGAAACAGTGTTTTTCACTGGAAAATCTGGTGCATGTTAAAAAAAAGAAAAGAAAAAGCAATATTAGTACAGTATGAAATAGTTTAAATCTGTTAATTATCAAAAAGAGCCATATATTCACTTTGCTACTAATTTCAATACTCACTTCAATACACACTTCATTGAAATCTTCGGTTTTCCAGTACTCCTGGAGGCTAGCAGTGCATGACAGAGTTCAGTGTTGAACTCTTCAGGATTCTCAGGCCTTGAAGCATGGATGTTTTTAAGCTGTTCTGTGTTTCCTCCTCCAGGATCCAACCAAAACACACTAAAACAAGAATTTTAGTGTACAGAGCTGTTTCCAGGGTTGAGGCCTTTTCTATTGATCTCTCTAAAGGTCTGGAGTAGACTTAGAAAACAAAGGTAGAGTAGTAAAAGATTTTTTTTTTTGTTACTGTTATTATTAGATAAAAACCAGCGCAGGCTTTATTGATCACACCTGTCCTGTAGCAAGCTATCAGCCTAGCAATCATATAATGGAAGTGGTCTTGCATGCAAATGAAAATCGTTTAATGACACAGAAGAAAACAATGAGAACTATTGTTTCCAGATAATTTATACAGCTATCGAAGCATTCTTTTTCTTTTTTTATGAATTGAGTTCACAGGAGATTTGTGAAAGTTGTCTGTCAGGTCAAAGGCTAGTGCTTTATCCACTTAATCATTCATCCCTGCTTGATTAATAGACTTTTTAAACAGAGTCATATATTAATAATGTAGGCTTTAACTGGGCATCTCGATCAAAGAGCAGATTTTAGAATTTGATTGGTTTGTATCCTTTAGGCCTGTAATAAATGTCTAGAGATTTCTTGTAGTCATTTTTTTCTTGTCGTTTTTTCATTCAGATATTCAATTCTGTCTTCAACATTGTCACATGAATATTTAAAACAAGAAATATAATCAGTTCAGTGCTTTTTCTCCAGTGGCAGGATCATAAAGAGAATAACTGTCATTCAGTACAAAATCTCTTTATTACAATATTTAAGCACTGAATGTTTTACCTTGCTTGTTGGGAAGCATTAGCTGAAAATTTTATATGCATCAATAGGATTATGAATTTAAAGTTATTTTTCAGATTTGGGGTTAGGCGGGATTAAGGAAAAGAAAGACTATGGAGTTAATAATCAGAGAGGGGGTAGAAAATTTTCAGCGAAACAGATATTGTTGGAAACAATTGCTGTCTCAACCACTGATGACACTAAAATGTTTTCTGGGAATAGTTCAGTGTTTAGGAAATTCAGATATATTCAATTAAATTAAATCAAAATGCACTTTTCTTTGTTCTGAAATGATTTTTTATTTCTAATTCTTATTAACTTCAGAATTCGTAATCTGAGGTGGGATGGCTTCAATTGGGAGGAAATACCATAACAGAGCGAAATATTTTTGGAAACATTTTATGAACATTTTTATTTCTCTTAATTTTCATTATAAGATGGAACAAAATCAGTACTCTGAGTGAAAAAGTAGCCCCAGTTCCAAGGTTCCTGTAACATTCCTGTTAGCAACAGTAATACATTTACTTAGGATGCAGGCCTAAACAAAAAAAAGGTCACACTTCTGACGCCCTGTCCTGGGTTCAGCAGCAGCAGTCAGTTTTTCTTCTTCTTAGTAGCTGGTGCAGCGCTGTGGTTTTGACTTTTGGCCTGGGAAAAATACTGATAAAGCCGATGTTTTCAGTTGCTGGTCAGAATGTTTACCCTGACCAAGGACTTTGTGAGTCTCATGCTCTGCCAGGGAGGAGGAGAAGCCGGGAGGAAGCAGGAACAGGACACCTGACCCAAACTAGCCAAAGAGGTATTCCATACCATAGCACATCATGCCCAGGATGTAGAACTGAGAGTTCCCAGAAGGGCTAGACGACTGCGGGGTGGGGGCGAGGTACCTGTTGGTGAGCGGTTGTATTCTCTTCCCTTGTTATTTCTCTTATCATTATTATTATTGGTGGCAGCAGTAGTGATTTGTGTTATACCTTAGTTACTGGACTGTTTTTATCTCAACCCGTGGGAGTTGCATTCTTTCGATTCTCCTCCCCATCCCTTTGGGGGTGGGGGGGAAGTAGACTGCGTGGTTCTAATTTACAGCCGGGGCTTAAACCACGACGTGCCCTAATCTGCAAAGATCAGTGGATGCTTCCACTGTGGAACAGAGCAAGCTGACTTACCTGGTATTATTCACATGTGAATAATAGCCCCTCATTTCTAAGTCACAGTGTATGCCTCTGCTGCCAGTTCTGTACTTGTTGCATCTATAAAAGTTCCAATGATAACAAAAACATTTCCAAACAATTATCTCCCATGTAAGGCACAGATTTAGAGAGCTTGCCATGCTTTGCTGACCCCAACCTGGCCGTTAACAAGTGACACTAAAACTTAAAATATTTGTGTAATGCCTTGATCTGGACTAGAAACTGGACTCTGCAAAATTGTATGGGCATACTCTCCAGGAGCACTATTGCTCTTCACCATCTTTTGCACTGCTGAGAGATTGGAGATCCATGTACTCACCAGAGTGAAGGACTTCCTGCAAGATCCCATTACAAAGCTACCAATCTTGGTTGTTACTTGCAGAAAGCATTTCCAATTTCAATTTAGCGTAACTAAACTGGTAGGTTTCGATGCAGTTACTTTGTATTGTTGCAGGTGTTGTAGTGTCACCAGTTTCAGTAGGGGAGAGATGTTGCCATCTGCCTCCACAGTCTCCTTTTCTCATTCCCTCTGTCTGCAAGTGGTAGTTGCTGGCTGGCCAGTGCAAATTATGGGATGTGTGACTCCTGAAGAGACATGGTATCTGAGGCTTTTGATGTATGGAAAGATTTATGTTGAGAAAGTTGGGGCTGTTCAGCCTGGAGAAGAGAAGGCTGCTTGGGGACCTCATAGCAGCCTTCCAGTATCTGAAGGGGGCCTACAGGGATGCTGGGGATGGACTATTCATCAGGGACTGTAGTTACAGGACAAGGGGTAACGGGTTCAAACTTCAACAGGGGAAGTTTAGATTGGATCTAAGGAAGAAATTCTTTAGAGTTAGAGTGGTGAGGCACTGGAATGGGTTGCCCAGGGAGGTTGTGAATGCTCCATCCTTGGCGGTGTTCAAGGCCAGGTTGGATGAGGCCTTGGGTGACATGGTTTAGTGTGAGGTATCTGTGCCCATGGCAGAGGGGTTGGAACTAGGTGATCTTAAGGTCCTTTCTAACCCTAACTATTCTATGATTCTATTCTATGATTCTATTATATGATTCTATTATTTAAAGCTTTAGCTTGTAGAAAAGTTCTGCATAGCTGTGAAGCAAGAAAGACCCTCTTAGAAGTGTACCCTCTTCAGGTGTGGGATGAGAACCCCTCCAAGTACACCTCAGTCATGACACAGTGCAGGTGGAGATAAGGTACTCCAGACAGCGTCATGGAGTACCTCCTAGAAGTGCTAAAAGCTTCATCTAAATATCACCACTGTCTTGTTATTCCTGTGTGTGGTGCTTCTTGGCAGAAGAACAGTCCTTTACCTCAAAGCACTCGTGGTGATGGCAACTAAGGGTTGCTTGATAGGTGCTCTTAATATACCCTGTGGATGAATTGTGCCATCTGAGTTGTTCCAGTCTTCCTGTGATGACTTCTGCTGTTCATATGCTATTGGTGGGGAGTTCAGACCAAAAACTGTCTGTCAGGGTAACTGACTCGAGTGGAAGGGTTTAAGACATGTGTGATTTGTTGTTTTAGAAGTCCTCTTCAGAGGTCAGAAAGGCTGAGTGGTGTGTATAGATATACAAAAATAATAATGTGTAGTAATACTGAGATCACAGGAAGCATAAGCCCAGGTTTACTGTGGCTTAATCAGGACCTGGGTATATATACACTGATATTAACGACAGCTTACTTGCACTATAAAAGTTTCTCCTCCATGATTATGGGTTGAGTATGTTGCTTCCTGGCTTCTTTTTTCATTTTAATTCATCAAACATAATGTTGCAAGTATGCAGTTATCCCACTTAATAATGGTAGCTTGTAAACATCGTTATGTTCACAAAGTTATCCATTCCTGTTCTATGTCCACCCACAGATTTCTGGTACAATCTTTCATCTGAACACTGCATGGTCCAGTTTGTTTAATTGTTCCTGAGGTTTTGGTTATTTTAATGAGTTGGTTTGTGTTTAATGAAAATAAAATTAATGGGATGAAAAAAACCAACTATCCTTCTACTCTTTTCCTTATTTAACAGTCACAGCGGCAAAAGTAAGGTAATGTATTTTCCAATAATTCCATTACTTTGTGAAGAATAGATTTCCAAATACAGAAGAAATTTTTAATTGTCCTCCACATTTTCTTTTCTCATCTTCTGCTTTTCCCTTGCTTTTGGCTGTTCTGCTTCTGTGGGAAATGGATTTTTCACCTCTCCTCGCACAAATAAATGTTTTTTCTTTTCACCCTCAATGAATGTTTCCTCCGGTCTTATGTCACACCAAGGACTGCCCTTTCTGTCCCATGCTAGCTTCTCTTCTGATATCTCAGGGACCACAGTGTCTCTGTTCCATGAGATCTTTTTGTCCCATTAAATTCATCTTCCTCCCCCTAAGCTAGTTGCTTGGCAGCTGTCCTGCGAGAAACACATAAGCCATTAAGATGGATGGTATTGGCATCTTCTGCTTTCTTAGGGATTACAGCAAGCCTACCTTTCAATGATCCATAGTTAGCTTCGTTTTTTCTACTAATGCAATCCTGTGCGACTCAGAGTGCCACAGGCAGAGACTGTGGAGAGCAGAGTTTTGAAAGCCAAGGGGGCCAAACCAAACCTTATCCCTGGTACAGTATGTGCTTCTGCCAGAGGAAAAATGGAGGAAAATTTTAAGTAAAGTCACATGAGTCCTATCAAGTCTACAAAGATTGCAGTAATCATGAGAAGAGAGCCCAGGGCAAGGTGCGAGAGACAGCACACAAAACACTGGCTGCTACCCTTTTGGGCTTCTTGGCTGCTAGTGCTGCTGAAGCTGCTGCTAATCTGGCAGCACTAGGATTTCTTTCAGATACTGCTAAAAGCAACAGAGTTGACACATTAACTTTCTTAGTGGTACAGTGCTAACTGACAATTTCTGCTGAAACTGTGGGTAGTGGGTGATCTACTGTGTTTATCACTTTGACAAACAATACCCAAGGTGATATTGCGGTTAGATTCTCTTTTAGTTTCAGTTTCTGTCACCTACGATGAGTAGCTAAAAAAAAGAAGTGTGTGCATGTGAGTGTGTACATATATGTGTGAGGTAAAGATGTGTTTTCTATTTTGTTTCTTCTCTGATGCAAAGGAGAATGAACAGCCTCTACATGCTCTGTCAAGCCATTAGGGATGCATAAGGATACCCATGTACCAAAAAGCTAACTGTTAGAAGGGAGAACAGAGAAGGTTCTCCTTTCGGAGAGATGAGAGGTATTTCCAGTCAGTAACTGGAATACTGACTGGAATCATCCCAGATACCGGGATGGAGCATTAGGTTAAAATTCAAGTCCATGCCAACACCCATAAGCATTTATTTATCTAAACTTCAGTGTAAAAAAAAAAAAAAAAAATAAAATTACTAGTTAAGAGACTGAAAAATTCAGTTTTTAAAATTTTTGGAAATTCATGGGACCTTTTGGTAAAATTACCTTTGTGGGTTTTTTTCCTGATGATGTAATAGCAGAAACATGAGCACATAATATGAGAGCAGAAAAGCTTCCACTTCCCTGACTATGAGTCATATGTGGAATCATGGCTTGACTTTGCGAACGAAGATTTGGGAAGGGCTTTACCCACGCTTACTACAAGCGCACTGATGACTAAAAAGGCCAATGTGGGATAGGCAAATCCAGTTGCAAAAAGCACAGTGAAAGGTCTCCTTGGGTGGCATAGCCGGGGCACAATTCTTTCGACGTTGTCTTTTCTCCTTGAGACTAATTCTGCATGTGTTCTCAAAGGAGACAACGGCGTTATGTACGGTGTGTCTCCAAGTCTCCCGATTGGAGGCCAAGGTGGACCACTGGTGGTAGTCAATATGGCCAAGGCTGAGGTATTGTTTCAGGGAGTCCTTATATCTCTTCTCTGGGGCACTTCTCTTGCGGTAACCGGTGGTGAGTTCACCGTAAAACACAATCTTAGGGAGGCGGTGATCCTTCATCCTAGAGATGTGCCCTGCCCAGCGCAGCTGCGATTTAAGCAATAAGGCCTCGATACTGGTGACCCCTGCCTGTTCAAGGACAGTAGCATTTGACACATAGTCAGTCCAATGGATGTTTAGAATTGTACGGAGGCAGCGCTGATGGAAGCGTTCGAGGAATCGCAGGTGATGGCGGTAGATAACCCATGATTCAGACCCATATAAAACAGTAGATAGTACAATGGCTCTATAAACAATAATCTTCGTACTTTTCTTCAGGTGTTTATTGCACCAGACTCTTTTGTGGAGTTTTCCAAAGGCTCTACATGCCTTTGCTATTCTGTTGTCTATCTCTTCGTTGATCGTGGCATCCAAGGAAATAATGCTTCCCAGATAGCTGAACTGCTGAATTGACTTAAGCTCTGACTTGCCAATGGTAATGTGGAGATGACAATAATCTTCTTGTGGTGCGGGTTGGTAGAGAACCTCTGTCTTCTTCAAGCTGACTTCCAGCCCAAAAAGCTCAGCCGCCTCCACAAAGCAAGATGTTAAGCGCTGCAGAGCTGCTTCTGTGTGGGCCACAATGGTGGCATCATCAGCAAAAAGCAATTCACGGACAAGATGATTTAGAGTCTTAGTGTGGGCCTTCAGTCGCCTTGATTGAATAGGCTCCCACTGGTACGATATCAAATATAAATGCCGTTTTGTTCATTGAGGTCTACCGTAGCCCTTTGGGGCATCATGCTGAAGAAGATTGTGAATAAAGTTGGTGCGAGAACGCAACCTTGTTTCACACCATTGCTTATTGGGAAGGGCTCAGAGAGTGCATCACCATATCTGACTTGGCCTTGCTGATCCTCATGTAACAGAATAATAATTTTGAGGAACTTGGGGGGACAACCTAATCATTCTAAGATCAGCCACAGGCCTTTTCTGCTCACAGCGTCAAAAGCTTTGGTGAGGTCAATGAAAGTTACATAGAGCCCCTTCTTCTGTTCTCTACACTTTTCTTGCAGTTGTCTGAGAACAAATACCATGTCTGTGGTACTTTTATTAGCTCTAAAACCCCACTGACTTTCAGGTAGAAGTTCTTCTGTGATAGCGGGTACTAATCTGTTCAAAAGTATTCTTGCAAGAATTTTTCCAGCAATGGAGAGCAGAGTTATACCTCGGTAGCTTGAGCAGTCCGACTTTACACCTTTTTTCTTATACAGAGTGATGAAGATTGCATAACGAAAATCTGATGGTAGTTTACCTTGTTCCTAACAGCGCACAACTAGCTTGTGAAATTTAGCATGAAGTGCTTGGCCTCCATGCTTCCAGATTTCGGGTGGGATTTCATTGACCCCAGCTGCCTTGCCTGTTTTCATCTGCTGTATAGCCTTAAGAGTCTCTCCCATGGTAGGGGCTATATCCAATTTGTTTTTCATTGGATGTTGTAAAATGTGTTGGATTCCTTCGCCTTGGACTAGCACTAAAGAGTGTTTGAAAATGTTCAGGCCACTGATTCAGGATGGAGATTTTATCTGTAAGAAGCGTTTGGCCATCTGCACTAAGTAAGGGGCTTTGAACCTGGAATGTGGGTCCATACACTGATTTCAGGGCCTCATACAATCCTCTGTGGTCACCCAAATCTGCACATAATTGAGTCTTCTGCTAGGTTGAGCCACCACTTGTTCTGGATGTCTCGACGTTTCTGTTGGAGTATACTACATGCAAGACGAAAGGCTGCTTTTCTTACATGGCAAAATGGCTGAGTGAGGTGTGCTTGATGGGCAGATCTCTTCCTTGTCAGCAATTCCTGGACCTCCTGATTGTTACCTTCAAACCAGTCTTTGTTTTTCTTTAAGGAAAACCCAAAGGATTTTACAGAAGACTGCAGGATGCTATTTTTAATATGTTGCCAAAGCAATTCAGGAGAAGAATCTGTAAAATGGTCTTCAAGCCTAGTTTGAAGGTTAGCCTGAAAGCTGTCCCTCACTGCAGCTATTTGAAGACTATTAACATTGAGCCTCCTTCTCGGAATGCCATCCCTCTTAGGTTTGGGCTTGAAATGGAGGCTAAGTTTGCAACGCACAAGCGGTTGGTCTGTTTGACATTCTGCACTAGGCATCACTCAGGTGTGACAGACATTGCGAACGTTTCTCTGGCACACTAAGACATAATCAATAAGGTGCCAATGTTTAGATTGAGAATGCATCCAGGTTGTCTTCAGGCTGTCTTTCTGCTGGAAAATAGTGTTGGTGATGGTAAGCTGCTGCTCTGCACAAAACTCCAGCAAGAGGCAACCATTATCATTGCAGCTACCACATCATGCTTGCCTAGTACTGCTTTCCAGGCTTCAAAGTTCTTACCTACTCGGGCATTGATGTCACCAAGAATTATGATCTTATCATCTATAGGAACCTTTTGAGTGAGGCGACGCAGGTCGGAGTGAATTTGTCATTTTCTGCAGTGTCAGCTTGCAGAGTTGGAGCATATATGCTGAAAAGAACAACATGTTGCTTATTGTGTAGTGGAAGATATAAGGAGATATTATGATCGGAATGACCTATCAGCAAATTTTCAAGTTTAGAGATGATGGAGTTTTTAATCATGAAGCCAACTCCAGAAAGATGACTTTCAGTTTTGGATTTGCCTGACCAGTAGAGTATATAGCCGGCACCATGTTCTTTAAGGATACCTTCCTCATGAAGGCGAACTTCACTGAGAGCAACAATATCGATGTTGAGTTGTGACAGTTCATGGGCAATTAGTGCAGAATGGCGCTCAGGACGCCCACTGTTTTTTGTATCAAGCATGGTTCTGATGTTCCAACATGCAAGTGTCAATCTGGACACACCTTTGGAGGCAGGTGTATGCCTTTATCTCTTTGTCTTTAATCGACTGCAACAGAAGATGCCTGTTGGCCACGGCTAGCCAACCGGGTGGAGTGGGAGATAAGCTTTGGTTAGGCCACCTTTTCTAAGCCTCTCTCCATATGGAGCAAGCAGTGCTGTCCTTGAAAAAAGGCTGCTTGGTCATTCAGGATGCTGCCGAACAAGACTGTCATCTCCTGGGTCAGTCTCGAGTGACCAATGTCCTGAACCGCCTGCATGCAGGGTTGGGTCTGCGACTTCCAGTGCACCTTATCACCTGCCGTTACGTCCCTCGCCTGTCACTACAGGGCTTTGCAAGTGTGGGTAAACCCTTCGGGCCCGCGCAGTGGATTTTTTAGGTGAGGCGCAGTGTGTGCGGAACTGGCCCCACCCTTTACACCTGAGGTTTATCTGCCACGGCCTAGCGAGCTTGGACAGTGACAGCAAAGTCCTCAGGTTGTAGGTTTGGTTAGAGTATCCTTTTCTTAGATGGATGGCCTTACAAGGCTAAACGAGCTTCGTCTGCCCGGGTTTGACGTTAGAGTTATCCTTCTCCTAGGATGATTGCCCGAAGGCTAGTGAGCCCATCCTGCCCATGGACACACTTTGGACCCTTCAGCTGAGACCTATCTGGCATGGGAGACCCTACCGGAGGTATGTGCCACCACCAGCATAGCTCCCAACCTCACAAGGGCATACAAGCTCTTTCCCCATGACAAGGGGGTGTCTGTGAAAGAGCATATGTGGCATATGAGGCGGCAAAACTGCTGTTGTCCTGGGACCTAAAGTAAAGCCCATAAAATATTCATGTCGAGCTCCTGGAGACCTTCTTTGTATCAGGCAAATGCTTGTCCAGACTTAGATGTAAAAAAAATAAAAATAATACAATTGAAGAAAAAAAAAAGGCAAGGGATGCGAAGAGGGTTTCCACAAGGCAGTTTTTCAACTGGTGTGCACCTTGTCCCCACAAAAGATTTCAGGAATGTCTCTCAATTCAATGTCCAGCAAAGTTCCACTGCTTGTTTTGCAATGATACTTCAAAAATCGGGTCTACTTCACAGACAACTTCTATACTTCAACTAAATCTACTGTTTCATGTTCTAAATTGTGAAGATAATAACCTTCACATTTCTTCCCTGACCTTAGCAACACTGCAGCCACCATGAATAAGCCTCTTGAACTAACGAAGAACATACAGGGCTTAGAGGGGGAGGAGAAACTAGTGGTTTTGTCTTCCAGTTTCACTTTAGATTTGCTCCCTTTTTTTCCACCTCTAAGTGACCAAGCATATTGAATTATCTTCCTGGTTTTTTATTTTTTAACATTCTCAGAGCCAGAGCAAAGCTTGATGGCCTATGCATTGAACAGTAAGAAACTAATCCAGTTTTATCTGAAATGTTTCTAAATCTCCATTGTATTTGTTATCATTTTAGTAGCTTTACATTCATTTGGGCATTGGACTGTATACATGGTACCAACTTGGTTTGTAACTTAAAGAAAAACGAATTTACAGGAACAACCATTGCATAAACAAGTTTTAAAAAAAAAAAAAAAAAAAAAAAAAAAGAAAAAAAAAGATGGCTAAAAATTCAGTTAGAAGGATTTTTAAGCTTGTCAGAGCTCCTTAATGGAAGCCGTTGCTATTTAGATGGAAAGGAATGAGTTTAGCTATTAGGCATTTTCCAAGGCCTTTGGAGTAGAAAGCAAAAGCTGTCATAAGAAAGTTGTCAGAGATGAAGGAGCTGCTAATAGAACATTTCTGTATTAAGAAAAATAAGACTTAAAAAGCTGTGAATTGTCCTCAGAAACAAATTGTCTAGTCAGACAGAGAAGCTTGAAAGACTTTAGCTTTTCACTAGAATTAAGAAAGTTCAAGTTTAGACAGTGTTAGGCTGTGCAAAGACTCTGTACAGAATTCCAGTAACACTCCCTCTCTTTATAGAAAGATTTTCAAGATGTCATTTTGGCAAGAAGAAAGGAATTCTATAAACTGTGTGAAACAACGCAGTTACAGAATTTTTCAGCTAAAACAAGCGGGTTTAGTATTCTAAACAAAATGGGTGCATGTATGCAATATGTGATAATATTTTCGAAGAGCCGAGCAGATACAACAAAGTGAGTGGTAGCTCATTTCCCAGATGAGCTACAAAATCATCCTCAGTTACAGTGCTGCTGTTGGCAGCAGAGGAGGGAAGTGGAGGTTCAGTGAGCTCCTCCCTAGTGGCAGGACTGTCGATTGCTGTTCTACTGGTTCTGTGATGGAAGGGACTTTCAGAAGCCATATGAGAGCTGGTGCCTCCCCCAGACTGGAGTCAGCAGGATGGCTCCTGTGCACTTGAAAGATTAGTGGGTTGTCACATTGAAGAAGCGGACTTCCAGGTTTTTTACTGACAAGCGGCACAAGATTAACACTTGAATTACCTAAGTAACAGACGTTTTATATAGCTTTGGTAGAGGTGGTTCTTTTTTATCATCATTAACCGTAGCATTCCTAAATAATAAACTGTAAGGATGTGGCCAAGTGATGAAGGTTTGCTTTGGATCTTTTTTTATTAAACTTTATCAGGTTTACATAGGTGTGATTAGATTGATGCATGTCATTTAAGAGTCAGTTTATATGTCTTTAGAAATCAGGAAAACACTGTTTCAAGGGTATTTTATGCAATATATTAGCCATCAAGACCAGTTTCTGACTCTATATTAATAGAGTCCAAGATGTAGAATGTTTCTATTTTACTATTAATATTAGTAATGTTAAGGTCCCAAAGCTGAATTTTGCCCATAGTAGTAATGTCTATAAAATCTTTTTGAAACAAACACCTTTTCAGTTATGCAGTTGTCAGAGAGATCTTCAATTAATTCTGAGAATAACTTTGCAATCATTACTGTATGCTGAGTAATACTCAGAATTACAAGACTATATTCAAAATAAAAGAAGAAACTTTAGCTTTTTTTCCATGAGACACCGAAACATAACCGGTGATTCTACCACAGCATAGAAGCTTTAATTAAGGAAAATATATGAGACTTTTGAATGCTGGGGTTTTAAGCATAGTAGCATAACTGCTAAGTAAGTATTTACTAGGCAATACTAGGCCTTAATTCACAGAGTTTTTTACTGCAAACACCAAACAGTTTTTTACTGCAAACACCAAAACCCCAATAACTAAGTAGGAATCAGGATTGTGTTTTGATAGGAGTGCTAAGATTTATGAATAAAAAGCTTTGTAAGAGGTGTCAATTATTATTGGGATATTCTTTTACTGTTTGAAGTTTTGCTCCATAGAACATGGGACAAAAATTCTGAAAGATGGCACCTGCTGTCATAAATCTTGGGGATTCCTGTAAGAGATGGTAGCATAAAGAAATAAGAAGCTCATCTTACAAAGTCACTGCATCAAGAAAAAAAAGATCAAAGTTCTTCATGACATTCAATCACTGTTTCTGTTTTATACGCCAGAACAAGAAGCAGAGATGACCGATAATTTCTAAAATCAGTCTTAATAATTCCAAAAGGCAGAAGAACAGATAATAATAGTAATATGCATTCTTGTGCTAAGCTGCTCTTCCTCCTTTTTAGATTTGGCCATTGTGCTCTGTCTATTGCCGATAATCTGTCAGGTCAACAATGTCAATAGTTTTTATTACAGAAAGCAGATGTTATCAGCATCCTATCTGTCCATTTAATTAGAAATGTGGTACTGCTGTTAAGCTAAGAACAATTTGAAGAAAAAAAAAGAAAAAAAAATACATTTCAGAGTTTTTAAAGAAGCTTAACATTTTCAAAAGGAGAAAAGTAACAACTTTTTTAAGAAGCCATGCACAAGGTAAGCATATGTCTTGTGGCATACTATAATAATATTTTAATGGCTATTTCATTCTCGCATGAGGTGACTGCAAATTTGTGTAGCTCAATTTACTTCAACAGTATGAGCATTTTCAGCAGCTAAACTTTGTTTTTCTCCTACAAAGGCTTCTCATGACAACTAGTATTCACAGGGTGTTCTAAAGGGTGGTTTAGGGGCGACTGGCCAGACTTCAGACTTTGGGAATAGAGATTCCAGAAGGGAACAAGAATAGAAATTCCAGAAGTGGACAGAAATGAGCACCTCTCCCTTGCACTTCCATTTTGACCAGGTCCCATCATGCTGACTGCCAAAGACCAGCTGCCTGGTTGTGTCTGCTGCTCTTCACCCTGCCTCCTCCACATTGCCTTGCATCACTAAATCAGCTGTGACCTTAAAACTGTAATTATTTCTTTAATGCCTGGTTTATGATCACTGAGCTGTCCTGGTGGACTTCTTGCAACAGTATGGCTTTTAGACTTGTTTATTTACTCTAGGATTCATGGGGTTTAAGTTCCTTCCTTCCCTTTGTCTGTATTGAATGCTCCGTCCTGGTTATCAAGCTTTGTAACTAGTGCATTTTTGTTTTGTTTTGTTTTATTTTATTTTATTATTTTATTAATTTCATTTTCGTGTGTGTGTGTTTTATATCGCCCGTGTGCATTTTGTGAGCATTCAGGAGTGCTCTTGCTCCAATGCGGAAGGAAGTGTCCTATTAAAAAACACATTTATCATGATGTGAACAGAGTTACCTTGTAGCTTTATTCTCATGCTGAACAGCAGCTCCAGAAGTGCACAGTGGCATAGCTAGGTAACTTAAAGTCTTATGTGGATTTAGATCCAAAAGGAATACATTCTGGTGGATTTTAGCTTAGATCATCAACACCCACAGATAAATGTCCAGGAGAAAAAGAAGCATTTGACCTGATGAACAGGGTTGATCGACTATGCTAAGAGATCTATATAAACTAACCCTGAATAGATTTAGCTTGGAAACAAGGGGAATGTGGCTCTAGAACAGACTTTCAACTGGATGAGGGGTGAAAAAAACCCCTGAATTAAGAAGTTTTTTTAAGTAAGAGAAAACAGTAACTTAGCGAATCACTCTGAATCTTGTCTTTTGAGGTATAGATGGTTTTGTTTAAATCCTACTCGATCCTGCATGCCCTCCTAGGAGTATCACTGTGCTGCAGATATGAAGACTTTCAGTAGTTTGGTTGAAATAATAGGTTGAAATAAATTTGGTTGAAATAAACCCCACTGCACTGTTAGGTTTGACTGTTCTAGAAGGAGCGCTGGCAATTTCTAAGGCTGGTGGGCTTTGAGTGTGTTTCAAATACTGGCAAAGTAACTTGAAAGCATCCAGATATTTAGAGCATACCATCAAGCTTTTCACCAACTCGGGGACATAAGGTGAAAAGTTCAGGTTTTGCCTGGTTTTTGCTCTTAAGGCAATGAGGTAGGTGAGGGGAATGATTTTGGGTATGCCATGTTGGTCTGCAGGCTTAAATGATAACTGGAAACAAACTAAGCCCTCTCCAGAGGGAAACTCCTGCAAATGCACATTTGAGCCAACATTATTTATGCCATCTCTGCTAGCAGCTGGATGTGTTTACAGTGAAATGGTGGTTAAGCTGTAGTGTCTGATATCATTGCACCTATTTCTCCAAGTTATTTTTTCTTCTTATGTGAATGAATACCAGGTATCAGAAAAACTGAGATGAACTGTTGAGGTTTGTTGAAGCTTGGCTTTTACCTTTAGACAGATTAGGATGTTTCTTATTTTTGTTGTGAAAGATACCCTTTGTTTTAGTTATCTGTGGCTCTGTGTAGTGACAGCTTTGAAAAAACAGTAAGCTGAACAACTTGTTGGGGTTTTTTGCCTTCGTCTCTGACTGGAACCAATTCCCAAAGCGAAGCTGTTCCTCTGATTGGTGTTACTGTTGTGCTGGGACTGCAAATAGAAAGAATTTAACTGTACGGTATCTAGTAACAGTGGGTCCAGAAAGTGGTCGTCCAGCCTGTGCACAACCATTTCCTCTTACAGAGCCAGGGGATCCAGCCTGAAGTCTGGGTACCATCCCTTTGAGAGGCAAATGTGAGAGTGCATCAGCATTGCACACACATAGACACACTGCTGCACTCATGCAGAAACATTATTTTCAGGAATTTAGAAAAAGCTGTACTACAGCACCACAACGAACAGGTTAAACCATTTCTAGCTCTCAGCAAGCTGACAGGTACAGCTGTTCCCCCAGGCCTCACCATTAGTTTGTCTCTTAAAGGCAAGCATTTCCTTTGGTTTATGACCCCAGGGAGGGATTCAGCCAATTTTATAGAGAAGTCTAAGGGGAGCAAGAGCGAAATGATGGTTTAGGTATTGCTTCACAAATACTCTTAGTAAAACCCTAAAGTAGGGTTTAAGTGGAACTTAAGCATTCTACCAGGTAATTGCAGTCTACATTAAAGAAACAATCTCTTTTCTATACATTACTTATGTAGGTATTTACATTCTGAAAGTTCCACAGCCCCATCATATTTTTGATAGCATGACCTCACAAGTACAATGTTCCTTATGTAGCTGTTGCCAACATTGAATGTTCCAGAGGTATCAGAAGAGTTTCTGCATTGTCTAGCAAAACTAGGAGGCAGTACTTTCATAATTTCTTTTAAAATAAAATTTTAAAAAATGGAAACAAGAAGCAAAAGCACCTCATCTGAGGAAAAACACACTTGTTGCTTAAAAATAAAATATAAGCCCCAGAAAAGTCTCAAATGTCTCTACAAAAATTGACATTTTCCTTATTTCCCACCCAAAACCAAACAAACAAAAAATCAATGAAAACCAACAACACAAGAAATGAGCTTATGACTGAATAGGGAGCTCTGCTGCCATATATGTCTTCTGCTATGGTAGGTATTTGTTCTCATCTTTCCCCAGCTTTTAATAGTTAATCCATAGCCATATTACTTAAACAACACTGTACCTTTTATATAACTACCATACTATGAAATGTGTGCCCCTTGCAAACTGCATTAACACAGTGTTCTTTTAAGTCAATCTGAAGAATACAAAAGCAAAGACAATTCAGTTTCTGTAAAATTGCTTTCTATGCATAACTCATCTTGTTACACCAAGGTACGGGCAGAGTTTTCAGAACAGTGTGTGATCCTGCATGTTATATGCATTGTATGATTTCCAAGCACAACAGGTGGTTTTTACAGCGGATGGGTAAAAGAAATGTAAAGCAAAACAGACTGTCATTTTTCTGTGTTTATTCTGGAAAAAAATTATATTACAGAAATCAAATGTTTTGTTGCTTGTCATTACCATGGACAGATAATGTCGCTTTGTTTTTTGTTCATAGTCTTGTGTATCTGTAGCTGCCCACTGGAAACAGAGAGCTGTAGAGCATCAGCCACTCATTCCAGTGGCTTGGAATTAACATACTTTTTAAATTATCATAGCCATTTCAAATGCAGCTTAATCAAAATACTGCTATTAATTTACAGTCTCAAAACAGAGCCCGAACTCATCTGGCATGCCCTTGAAGGAGGCAAACTGGTGGGAAAAAGCCACTGTTTTCAGTGCTAACAGCAGAGATGGGACTAATTAGTGAAATAATGACGCTAGTTCTGTTGTGCTAGTAAAACCTACTTCAGTTTAATATCACAGAACAAAAGCAGAAAAACTCCAAACTATCTGCACATCTGAAGCGAAATGTTTTTAGATACTTCAGAATAAATGTTTTCTTACCTTTTCATTTAAGTGTCCTCTCATCTTCTATACCTTCCACATTAAAAATACATGTGCCCTATTTTACATTTATTCAGAATGAATTCCTGTTACAAGGTGTTGGTTTACAAGGTCAGCCAAGGACCACTTAATGCTCCTTGCGCAGAGGCACAGATCTTGTAAGAATCTCTGGCAGGTTTCTATACCCCTTTCTGATTCTGCTGTCACTCTTCACTGCTGTCAGCTTCCCACTATGCATGGAAACTGTTCAGGCTTTCCCTAGCAGCTAGTGAGCATAAGGGACTTTTCTGGCAACAAGAATACAAGGACTGTTTTCTTACACTTTTCATCAGCCAGAAGAGCTCCATATTAAAAATTAAAAATTATTCATTTTTTGAGGTTTTTCTTCCCTTTTTTTTTTTTTTTTTTTTTGGAAAGTCAACTTTCAATTAGTGTATTTTATATATAACTAGATTCTTCTTGTGAGGAACTTGTCAAAGGCTCTGGGAAAGCCAAATTGATTATTTCAGTGCATATCTTCACTGCCATCCTGCTGATACAGATTTGAAGGACATGACTTACTTGTACAGGACTGTACAGAATACTGGCAATCAATCAATGTATTTTCCAAGCACTTTCCTTTGTAATTCCCTCTCATTGTTTCATCTAGTTTGGCTGATGCTAAAATTAATGATTGACTATTTGTTGTTCCTAAATTCTCACCTAAAATGACTTTATATCCTGAAACGAAAATACCGAGCTCCCAAGTCTAAGAAGATTATTGGAAGTAGTTAGCTATGTCCTTGTAAAGCTGCTAAAAATAAAAGATGCAGAGATAGTAATCATGATCACTAAGATAAATGAAATATGGCTGAATCAAATACATTCTATATTTTATTCTTTTTTCTGAGCTTGTCCTGTCAATAACACCATGTGTTTTCAGTGATTTTAGGACTTTATAATCTAATTCTGTAACATTTAGGAAATTATAGCCATCTTCTTTCTGAAACACTTTTTAAAAATTTCTCTCATGAAAATGGTTATATTATTGATAATTCATATTTCTACATGTGTCATTAAATACACGCATCAAAATTTTGTTAACTCAGTATAATTTCCTAGCATTTTCAATATTAGAAGAGGTGTTTGTATGTAAATACCAAATAAAATGGATTCTGGGTTAGATTCACATAATACTTACCTTAAATACATTCCTATCAAAAGAGCAAAAGACTAGATACAAGATAATCTTTTGTGAATGAGCTACAGTTGGAGAAAAGGTAGGCCAGTATTAGTGTCCTGAGAGGGAGCCTTTTTGATTCTAGAGCGCCAGGCACTAGACAAACCACACAAATGACCACTGGTGTGGTATGGACTATGGGGGCATGGCATGGGGTGAGTGGGCATATGTGTTGATGTAGAGGGTGGGAGGAAAGACTGCAAGACCTCATCCATGTTGGTTTCTTCATCATCACACTTTGCAAACAGCCAGGCACTCCTCCAACCCTGTATTTGGAGTACCCAAGGTACTCTCAGGAATGCAAAGTCCTCATATCAGATTGGAGTATGGATTTCACTTTCCCAGTTCATTCTCCTCATGCAAAATTCAGTTACTTTAGCTTCATGCAGTTTAAATTAATTTCCTTCCATCAGTATAAATAATGTCAGGGGGATATTACACAATACATCTGTGTCTTCACAGCCTGGGGAGATTGTAGGGTAGCAGTTCTAGGGTAGCAGCTCTCAGAGCATCTGAATGTGTTCTGCAAAGGGGTCTTTTTTATATGGTTATCCCAAATTGTTCTTGAAGGCACCTCCAGGATCTCTTTCAGCTGAACCAGAATTGGGGTGAATAAACAGTGTGGGTGGGTGGAACGAGAAAGGGAGAGGAAAAGAAAATAACAGGATAAATCTGCCAAAGAATAAGGGCCCAAAGGGCCCTGCCACCAAGGAATTGTAAGCACTTTAGTCTGAAGCCTGCTATTTTATTTGTTGCTATCAGTTTACACCAGAAGCTACTGTAACACCTCTTTGAGAAGCACTGAATGGATAGGGCTAATCATCTCTAGACAACTCAAGCTACAAGCACAGGACATAAAGTATTTCTTGTCAGAATTACTTTTTATGGATCTCCTGTTCAGAAGTCTGACCCACTAACTTGCCATCCATGGATAAGTTTTTAGGAATCTCTGTCCTTTGTATTCATCTCTCTTATTACTGATTCCTTTACAATTTTTTATAATCAAACCACTTTTTGTTCCTACTTCAAGATTCATGTTCAGAATAATCTTTTCATTTAAAAATTAATAATTTTAATAACTTATTTTAATACAACTTTCATGACTTATAAGACTATAAAATATTTTTGTTATTACATCTCTTCAGAACAGCCAGACCATGCTATACTTAGATAAATAAATGCTTAGAGACATAGATTGTCTAATGCACAGGGCCTAATTTTCTGATCTTGCAAATTATTTTACATTTTCATCTTATAAAGTGTAAATCTAATTGAGATTTGGAAGGCAAGGGGGAGAGTGTGGATGAGTGACCTTCATGAATCATGAGCAATTTGGAAGCCATAGCTGAACTTTGTGCTAACTTCTCCAAAGTTCATGTGCCTTAGATTTGAATTCTATATTAGCAAAACAAATCTAGTTGTGAAATTCAGAAAAAAAAATATATAATAATGGAAATGGTCTCTTTCAATCTGCTATCTGCATTAAAAATTCTGAATAAATAAGGAATAAAAAAGTGAACAAACATCAGTGAATATATACAATTAAAATATAGATAGATTAAGCTATAGATATCATGTCACTGTTCAAGTGCTATATGAGGTTCAGATCACAACCTGGGGTTTGTGGGTGTCCTGGGTTCAGCAGCAGCAGTCAGTTTTTCACCTTCTTAGTAGCTGGTGCAGCGCTGTGGTTTTGACTTTCAGCCTGGGAATAATACTGATAAAGCCGATGTTTTCAGTTGCTGGTCAGAATGTTTACCCTGACCAAGGACTTTGTGAGTCTCATGCTCTGCCAGGGAGGAGGAGAAGCCGGGAGGAAGCAGGGACAGGACACCTGATCCAAACTAGCCAAAGAGGTATTCCATACCACAGCACGTCATGCCCGGGGATGTAACTGGGAGTTTCCCGGAAGGGCACGTCCTCTGCTCTGTCAGGCTCGTTTTCGGCGGGTGGTATTGTATTCTCTTCCCTTGTTATTTCTCTTATCATTATTATTATTGGTGGCAGCAGTAGTGATTTGTGTTATACCTTAGTTACTGGACTGTTTCTATCTCAACCCGTGGGAGTTACATTCTTTCGATTCTCCTCCCCATCCCTCTTGGGGGGGAGGGGGAGTAGAAACTGCGTGGCTGACTTGCTGACTGGCTTAAACCACGGCAGTGGGGGTTTTAAATCATTACCCTACTATCACTGATATCAAGACAGGCAGTAATTCATCTCAATTCATCTTACTACTCTTGGTAGTTGTGAAGGAATTCTTCTGAGAATAACCAATATAGTCTTGTTAGCCTGAGTCTTCTCACATGAAAGTGAATAAAATTGTAGTGGAATGCAAACTTGATGACTAAGAAATGCAAATAGAGTTACTATCACTAGTGCTTTCACCTGTGGCAGCAGGAGAATCACATCCTGGCCATTTTTCTTTCCAGTGGTGATGGGGTAGGACCATAGCATAACAGGAGACACCTATATCGTTACATGATGTTGAGCTTTTAATTGCTTTAATCCACTTTCTGATGAAATATAGATATTTCTCAGTAGAGTTGGACTGAAGTGAATTTGCTCTAAACCATTTATAAGAAATACTTGTGTTCTGAGTGCTGTAGTGTGAATCTAAACCTGCCGTGCACTGAATTTAGAGAAGGCAATGCACAGCCCTATCCAACGAGATACTGAAGATGCAAAGCTCTTCTTTATGTTACAATTCAGGGCCCTAGTTACTGTAGCCATAGAATATTTGTCATAAATTAGAATACCAATTACGTTTATGTACTCTTCATATCTGAGAAAATAGATTGGTTTCAATATATTTATTATTCTATATATGCTGTATTAGGGCATAACCGTTCTCTGCAACACTTCCAGAGTATTTGCTCAATAGACATTAGGCTGTAAAGGTTATTGAAAAAATTGTTGAAACATAAATCAAACAAGAACAGAGAGATTTCTGATGGCCTTGGGACAAAAAGTTTAGAGGATAAATAATATTTTCATAGGTGTAGCCCTTTCATGTTCTCTGTATAACAGGATGAAAGGCTTGGACTTCATTCCCAAGTTTGATTTCTCACTCCATAATTTTTCAGACGAATATGTGCAATTTTTCCATCTAGATCAGATACGTAAAACCAGGATAGAAAAGATTTGGATTGAAGATGCGAAAGAAATAGCATGAGTTTTGTCTAAAATCATTGCTTAATTTAAAAGTAGTTTGTAATTTCTGTGTGTATTCTTACTATAGTGAATTATTTGATGGAAACATGACTGAAAGACATCAAAGAAAGTTTTGGGAATTCCTCATCTGTGGCATATCAGTGCACATTATACCTCAGTGTGGCATCAGATAAAAATTTCAGTACCCTCTTAGGTGACTGGAAAAGCAAAATGAATGCATGTATTCCCTTAGATCATATTGCTGTATATATCCATTAAGTTTTTCTAGACAGTTTTCAAAAGGCATGATGATTACTTGGTTACATCTTCAGTTTTTCACTGATGGCTATGGTCAGATCAATTATTTTAATAGTTTTGTACTGTTGCATAGCAAAGTTTCACTTCTTCTAAATCAAGTTTCAGTTGAGCATCATGAATAAAGGCTGTGAAATATGAATCTCCATGTCTCATGACATGGAAGTAAGGCTTGGTTTATAATTTTTAAAAGCAGGCACGTAGCAAAGGATCTTAGAGTATATTTGCATCACCCTAGATATATATATATTAGAAATTCTAAGCTAGCTCTGAATGGGCTGGTCTGTTTATATCAGGAAATGCATTACTGCACGAAGATATTAATTCAGGTCCTGGCAGTAGTACCAAGAGTGAATTTACAATGAGAGGGATCAAGAAGTTTGTGCTTTCCTTGACCCATTAACAGTGTCCGGTGGAGTCTTCATTGCTATTCCTGTAATACAGTAACAGGTATATATCTGCATGGCCACAAACCAATTCCATGCAGTTGGCACAATGTTTAGTTCTGCTTGTATGCAGGCTAACAGGACACTGGGCTTAGGCAAATTAACCTTGCCTCACAGCAAAGCAAAGTAGCCTGCTTCTGTCCCAGTTAGTGCTGCCAGTGCCAGAACTAGTTAGTTCAAATCTCTCTGATACCACCTCTGTTTCTGCACAGTCTTACACTGAACACAGTAGGTATACTTAACATCCTCTCATGTGGATTTAGGCTCATAAATCACTGTGCAGCATCAGAAAAATGTATTCAAGGTGAACAAATAATTGTTAAATACTGTGATTGATTTTTTAATTATTATTTTATTTCTAACTGTTGACCACCAATCAAAATTTCTGGAAAATGAATGCCCAATCCCACCCTCTTCTCTCATGAAGGCTTTATCCAAGAAAGCTACCACCCCCCTGCTCTGGTCCCTCATATTCACATCTAGATCTTGATAAATTAATAATTAGCTTAGGTTTACTTTAAAGCTAAGCATGTGTATGGCATTTCCTTGAACAGGCTCTCCAAGGATCTGATCTTCCATCCTTTTGTACCTCCTGTATAATTTTCCATATTTATGCCACTTTCAATGGAGCAGAACTATGAAAGGAGCAAGGTTTTCCTGCTTATTTTCTGAGTGATGGATTGATATTTCTGAGAATTTAAAAAGCATTGCATCAATCTAAGAGTTCTTGATGAACTTGGACAAATCACAGGAAATGGCAAAAATTGTCCCTTAGCATTTGACCAATTTTGGGACAGTGTAGGTGGAATCCTATCTACTGGTTCCTGTGGAAGCAAAGAGAAGGCTGAGCATTGTTTCAGCCAGAGTTAGGATAGTAAATCTATGAAGTTTGATTTAAAATCCCACAATTTACTCTTTTAGAAGTAGAAAATGTTATTGTAGATAACCTGCAGATAAAGTGGCTCCAACACATTTCCTGTTTCGAACTATGGTAAAAAATAGAGGCAATATGTCAAATACAAGAATTTATTCAAAAAAATAAATTATTTTTATTCTGTCAGTACAATTCTCTTTTAGTATGTGCAGTTTCTTCTTTTATTCTGTCATCCACAGTTACAAAATTTAGGTAAAATGAGCAAGGGCAGAAGGACAGGTCTGATCTCAACTCAGTTTCAGCATTTAAAAAGCTCTAAATTGCCCAGCTATTCTCAGTCTTAGTGACAGAACAAATCAGGTCTTCATATCACAACATATTTGGGAATGTGGGGAAGTCAAAATTCATATGTTGTAAGCTTGTATTGTGTCATTGAAAAGTTGCATACAATGGCTTCATCTGTAAGGTTTATTGTATAAAACATCACACTATTTTCAAAACCCTTTTCCATTAAGCCCTGGTTTTGATTTCTTCTGCAAATTCATGAAGAAGAGTTGAGTGAGATCACTTGGAATGTCTGAGAAGAATAGTCACCCAAAACACGAGTAATTCGGTGATATGCAGTATGTCATTAATTAATTAATCTGGGAACTATATCTGAAATAACTTTTGCATAGCTTAGAGAAGTGTTCTCCTGTTGCCAGCCTTCTACATGACTTCTTTGCAGCCATATGAATCATGCATCAGAATATCAGTGCAAAGTAGTCAGTAGAACTTTAAAATAAAATATACAGAAACTTTCACTGAATTCAGTTATTTGCAGGCAGAAATGAGTGATCTGTGTCCAAAGGACAGCCATAACTATTATAAATATTAGCATATCTCCATGGGAAAGATGAAGCAAAAATTGGGAGGCAGCTGCTATCCTTTTTGGTGAGAAATAGCCTCTTAGTCTGCAAAGATTCCCTGGCACATTTCGTAAGAGCAAAATGGTATGTCTCCGGTGCCATCCCAACTCCTGCTTCAGTCAGGACATTTACAAAGGGTGAGCTGTTCCTCCCCTCTCCTATGCTATTGTGTTTTGTTAAATTGCTGTGTTTTTCAAAGGCTGTTTTAGCACACTTTCATTTACTCAGCTGAAATTATTCCAGTTTTGCAATTGGATTTATGAAGTTTTTCAAATGTACTAGGTCTATAGGATAAAAGATGTTTCATTAATGTAGCAATAAAGATTAACACAGAAATATTGTTAACATGGCTGTCCAAGTTAATGATTTTAGAAGCTTTACTGACTGGGAGTTAAGTGCTCAGAGTTGAGTGCTGAGTTTTCTCACACTCCTCTATTCACGTCAGCCCCTAGGAATAGAGTCTTGCAGCATATATTTTCAGCTTCTTCATGGTGGTTAACTGAAGTGTGGAGTTCTGCAGGTCCTCCTGTGATAGCAAGAGCTAATGAAGCTGCTCTATTTTAAAGAGCTTCTTAATCTATGTTAATACAGTGAAGATTATTATAGAAGCAATAATAATCATAGAGAAATTGATAATGACTAGAAATCAATGTCTGGCTTGTTAATTATAAAGCTTTTACTATAAAAAGAAATCATTTAGCAACTGCAATTAACCAGTTAGGAAGAATTTTTATTAGAAACTCCATTTAATGGGTCTTGTGGTTTTTAATGTACTGGCTGAACCATTGCTATTTTTACTCTAAGTCCCTTCCACTATTTTGATGGTCAGGATGCAAAACCAAGTGAAGATTAAAACTTCTATATTTTTGTCTTAACAGAACAGGCTTTCATGTACAGCCATTCACAAAGGCACATGGGTTGTCCTTTCTCTGCTTTGCAAAAGTACATGCATAGAGCTCATGTACGACAGGCATCCTTTCCTTCCCTTCCTGAGGAGGTAGGATTTACTGCTGCTGAAAACCCAACAGAAGGGGTTCAGGAGGCAGCCAAGGTCTCCAAACTCCCAGAAAATAATTCAAATAAAGGAAATGGAGCTTGTTGTAGGGCCAGTTTATGTAAAAGTGTTTGAATTAATTGCTGAGGTTTTTTCCCCTCCATTTTTGGTGAAGCAGAAATAGGCTGTTACTCTGCTTCAGTTCCAAAGAAGGTCTGAGTGCCCAAAAGTTGATCTCATTTTTCCAGCTATGCTGTTGGGTCTAATAAAATATATCCTCTGTCTTCAAGTTTTCACTTTAAAAATATATGACTGGTTCTGATACAAAACCAAAATGCTGGTCAGATTTGCTTGATTTCTGCAATTGTACGTATTGTTTTAATCACATCTCAGTCCCTTTTCCAAACTTCTTTAAGTTTGTTTATAATATTTACCCTGGAAAATTTCAGGTTTGACATGGGGTTTACATACAATGATGACAAAATACAGGACTGTTGCTTTTCTTTTGGCTCCTCAGGTTTATTAAAGTCTCCAAACTAACAAAACTGGACTGCTAGTAACCTTGTGTTGAAAATGTTTAAATGAGTCAAGGAAACTGACCTCCTATAGCATTGCTTACATCATTTTGAATTATTACTGTGCTTTCTCCCCCAGCCACTTGCCTTGGGTAAGTTAGGAGGTGGATCCAAGCTTGCCTGAAGTTTTAGTTTGTTCCAGAATAATCCGTGAGATCTTGATGGAGAATGGAGCTACACTTCAAATACCTGACATCAAAGGCTTGGAAGCTTAGTCTCTCTAACAAACAAAAATGCTCTTGAACAAAGCCTGCATGTATCATAGCATAAACACTGCTGAATTGGATAATATACCTGACAGATAGCATGCCCACAAATCATCCAGCTGCAAAGTTTTAGTCTTCAAAGGCTTTGCTTGAACTTCTGGCTGGACTTGATTTTAAAGGTCTTTTCCAACCTAAACGATTTTGTGATTCTATCATGCTTCTGCTTTGTTCCTGCAGAGTTGTGATGGGGTACAACCTCTTTCACATTCTAACTGAAGCTATTCATGCAACCTTGTTATCTCTATAATTTAAAGCTTTGATTTGACACACACTGGATTCTGCTTGCAAATCTATTTGTAGCCTACTTCCCTATCTAACTTCAGTGTTTAGAAATACCCTGGGCATGCTTATGTTAAGCCAGCAAATACTGGGCTTCTGTTATATCCCTCCAGGGCTCACTGCTTTAATAACAAAAGAGGCAAATTGCAACATCTAAAAATAAAGACAGTTTGCAACATGGAGCAAAGCTCTATTCATACAAGCCCATGTAGTTTATTTAAAATTTACAGATGTTTTATGAGTTACTAATTTTTTTCAAAGTTGGCTTTTTGTTTGTTTTTGCTTTTGTGGTTTTGGGTTTTTTTTTCTCCCCTAGAGCTGCTAGTCACTTTTATTTACCCAGGGGATCCATGTTAGGAATTGGTGTAAGTGTCAAAACTTAGTTTCCTGAAAGAGAAATGGATGAGAGAATCTGTGAGATTCTCACAGAAAAAGAAACGGCAATGTGTATGTAGGAGTCTGATTAAGAAAGCTAATGCTAAAGGGGTTCTTGCTTATCTACTGAAACGATGACAGATGCTTGTGATGAAACAAGAAGCTACATGAAACTTGTCCAAGTTTTCTTTTTCATCTGTAATGTGAAATTGATATTGGGTCTGACAAAAGGTTTGTAAATCAATGAAGAATATTTGGTGTCAGGTGACTTTTTTTCTTTTTTTTTTAATCACCCTTTTTTATAGGAAAAAAAACCCAACAAAACATTCAAGAAAGGCATCTATATAATTATTATCTCATGCACAAAAAGGAAGACAAATATTGCTTTGGGCTCTTAGCCTCTGGTGTTCTTTGTTTGGGGGTTGTAATAATTAAGGATTGGCTGTATTATTACAGGTATTTTCTTTGAATTATACCATACCATTGATACTTATTAATCTATTCCTATTACAATTATTTGCCTCATGCTACAGCACAATTCTAAGTATAAATATTTGTTCCTACATGAATCAGACATTTAGAATAAGTAGCTGAATTAAATATTTTAGGTAACATCAACAAAGTGTGTGTTCATATATTTGTTCATTAAAATTATATTTATCTTTCAAAAAATGAGAATCTGACATATTATTTTCTGCAAAATATTTGAAAGTATTGAACCAACAGCTTTAGTAAGGCTGCCTGTAACAACCCCAAGCTGTATTTTGGTTCCTTCTTAGATTTCTTTTTCAGGTGGTTATAATCTGCTATTCAATACTTTTCAATTTTATTGCATGATTTTTTAAATCTGAAAACAGAACTAACAACCAAATCCTAAATGATCATGCAGATGATGATAATGATAGCGTTCCTAACTTACAGTATTGAGAGTGCAAAAAAAGCTTAGTGTTTGTGTTTTTTTTCTCAGACACTGCTTCAAAGAAAGTATTGAGATAGCCTAGTGTTTCTGATGAATTTGGAGCTGTAATGGTTTATGTAAACTATATGATGGTATGCTTATGGGGATGTTTACTATCAAAATATTCTGCAGGATGCTGTCTGGAAAAACTGGTGTGAAATTATTAAAATTGTTTCAAATCATGCATCTTTCAGAAACTCAGAAGCTTCTCTGCGTAGATGTCAAAATCTTAATGAATAATTTGTACCAGTTTTCAGGGAGGATGCTGCTACATAATACAGAAGAAAAGCAAAATAAGTACTGGGAATGAGGACCTGAAACAGAAATGCATTCATCTGGGTTGGAAGCAAATAGGATGATATCAAGTTAGTGTGACTAGATAATCTCTATCCCAAAATTGAACAGGAAATGGTGCATGACAAAGTAGGTCCAGTAGAAAACAGTTTTAATAAACCATTTGAGCCAACAGTGGTACCATCTGACTGAAAAACAACAAATGTAATATTCATACTGGGAAGGATTATGAAGGGATAATGCCAGTATTATTAGCTTTAAAGATTTTCCCTATCTCTGGCCAAACTATAAATCTGGTTTGGACCAGAGTAGGAGAAAGCTTGCCAGCAGAGAAGAACAGTAGACCCTAATAGGACTAAAGGGACCATGCTTCAAAAAAGGAGTTGTCTGAGACCCAGGTTCTCTTCAGGGAGTAGGAATCTGAAAAACAAACCTAGGGCCATCAGTCACTGAGATATGATAAGGCTTTGTAATAAGTATTTTTGAAAAATGCATTTTGTTTCTAAGTAAATTTATCACTACTACATTTTTTGCAAGACAAAAAAAAAAAAAAAAAAAAAAAATCATAAAATCCTAACCTCTTAGATTGATTCTATGATTCTATGATTTTGGTGGACTCCTTTGACACTGTATATAAGTATTAAAACTCTCTGAAAGAAGAAGTGTGTGTGTTCAGACTCTTTCAGTCTTGCAGTATAAAAATAATAATCCTCAGAGTGCAATAGCCCAAGCCCTCTTCTTCACAGAGAGCTGTGAGCACTGCTGTTCCAGACACCCATGCAGGGACAGGAAAGGAAGCAGCAGTGAAAGGATCCCTGCTGCCTTGACAGTACTGACATTCCAGCTTTCTACTGTGCTGTGTCAGGTATGCTTAGAACAGATCCTGTGACACTGGCTTCATGGTTGTTTTGATATACAAGATGTGCCAGTGCACAGCAGGTTGTTCTCTATTGCTTCCCTCAGAAAACTGTGGATGTTATTGAGGTTTAGTGGCTGCACTGAGGAATTTTCTACTATACTTATGCTCATATAATCCTCTCTGTGGATATCCTTGTTCTGATGTAGCAGTTTCCATCAGGAACCTTACCTGCTCATATAACTTCTAGACAAGACCATAGTCTGTAATGTGCCCCAGTTGTCCATCTACAAAATGAAAATTATGGTACCTCCACCCCTCACAGAGATGTCATTAAGATTAAATGTATTATAGATTGTGAGGCACTCAGGTATTGTAATGTAGTCCTGGAAGTACGATAAGAAGAGAAAAATGTGTGCCTCCATAAATCATAGCTCTAACAGTTGCATGTCAGGCTCATGGGATGCAATCAATTGAGCTCAGATCGAGGCTTCATCATTAGTGATCCAGTTTGTGTAGGAAGTTTTCATGAGACTTTTTCCATCTTTGAATCCTTCTCCAGAGTTTGGAGGGGGGGGGAAGTGAGGCAGAAACAGTTTGAATTAGCTTTCACTTGTACCTGATTCTTAAAGAGGGTGATCAAGAGTAGAATTCCCTGTTAGATGGGTGGCCAGAGGAACTATAAGGAACTGTAAAAAACTGTCCAGAGGGATGCTCTAAGAACAAACTTAAGTCTTAGTGACTGAAAGGATTTCCAGTCCTTTGGATGCTGTAAAGTGACACCCATAAATTCTAGTAATTCAAGAAGCATAAGTTTAGAAAAGATACCACAGACCACAACAACAACAGTGTGCATCCCTGGGGGCCTTGGCTCAGCAAGCCACTAACAAAAAGATCCGAAAGATAGTGAATGCCACCTTATGACAGTAACAACACTGAAAGAAAGAGGAGAGATTTAGTCTTCTTTTGATGAGGTGAGACAACAGCTCAGGACCTAAGGATCTGAGGGGCCAGACAAAAAAAGGAAGAAGGAGGAAGAAACTTGACTTTGGAATAGTCAGAGGAGGTCAGAAGACTAACCTCATGTACTCATGTAACTCTCCAAAAGAAAAGGAGTGTTTGTTGCTGTATGCAAAGCCCCCACTATGACATACAACTCATTTACCCCTATTTTTCTCACCCCTCAGAGACCTGAGTTTGGTAACTCAGTTTGGAGGTGGGTCAGATGAACTGCCAAGATGATGGCTGATGGGCACTGAGTTTTGGGAAGAAGTTGGTCTACTCTGCCTTGATGTTGCAGAACGAAGCAATGCTTGACAGGAGTGTTGTTCTGCCTCCTTAGGGTATGTAGTACTCCAGCAGCCCACTTAAACAACTGTTGCAAAAAATGCTTCTTCAAAACTTGTAAAGCCTAGCTACCAGGAGGATGGTGGTATCTGTGGAAGAGTGCATGGTTTTAATCTGAATTACAAACCTAAAACTGGGATTATTGGAAACACATGAGAAAGCAATAGCACATACTACTTTAATATAGACTATTCTTCACTGGTTTCACTCCACGAGACTTTATCCAGATGTGGGACTTTCCCCTTACCTTGTGGTTTTGGGGTGGTTGAAGGTGTGCTGGTTGAATTTGGTTTCAAATGTTAGAAATCATGAGCAAGAGCTATTAGAGAAAATAAAAAATCTATGAAGCATTGACAAAACAGGAGAACATAAGTAACGTATCGTTTGTTCTGTTCAGCAGTCTTAGTGGAACAAAAGGTGCAAAAGATGTAAACTTGCACTACAAAGGCCTAAACATTTACAATCTTCCAGTCCATTCTTCAAGCCTTATTTTCTTCAGCTGCCTGTTCCTATTTAGATACCTTCTCATCTAATTCTGATCTGTGTAAATGAAAAATTTCCGTTTCTGCCTTACCTTGTTTCTATGAAAATGGAAAGTCCATTTAAATTCACTTCTCTGCTAGATCTCAGCCCCCCACTGAGGAAGCTGAATGCCAGGGCTCAGCACACCCTTCTGCCTTGAGCTCTGCAGGTAATCCTCCTAAACAGTGGTTTGAAGAGATGGACTTACTTTTAAAGTGTTTGCAGTGGAGGAGGAAAGCATTTCCTGTCACAAACAGAGAGACCTGCTTTGTTGTTGGGAACAGCAGAGGCAGCAGAGGGTTTGGCATCGTTCTCCCTCCCTTTCCAGTAGCAGTATACAGTTGGCAATGGTCATTCTATTCTATACAGAGGTTTTGGCCCTAATATTTTTCCTGGCTGGAAGTTCAACCAGGAAGGTTCAGTTTGGATAAGTGCAGGGGAAAACAGTTCCCATACTGGCACTTCTGGAAGCTTTTGGGAGTGAGTTGGCAAGTGTCTACAAGGACCATTTGCAAGTGGCCAGATAATGTGCCCTCTCTTACTGTTCCTAAGCTTGTGTTGAAAGGTGAACCAATGCTTTATGCATTTGCACATCAGAAGTGGTTTCCTTTCATCTTATTGTGAAAAGATTTCAATAATTACATAGATATGTGAGTTAAAAGTGATGAATTTTTCTATGCTTATTGTAAATGCTACGTAGGACAACAAGGAAGAGACTGTTCAGAAAGATGTTTACAGGCATGTGTGTGTTCTTATGTTTCTGTGATTTGGCACTGCTGCCAAGTATTGAAAATGGCAATATATTAAAACAGAAGATATTTTAGCCTCTTAAAATTGATGCAATAATGTTAAGCTTGCTTTAACGCTTCATTTATGAGCATGCTGAGAAAATAACTTTTATCCTGCTAAAACATACACTCTGCAACCCTGAATTAGAAAGAGAGACAGGTTAATAAGGTGAAATATTAACTCCAGAGTGTAAGAATCGCTACCCTTGGAGTGTTTGTTCATTTAAAACCAGTATTTTCCTTCTGTCAGCAGCAAAGAAACTCTTCACCCGTATTGTAATGCTGAGGATGTGAGAGTTCATTCCAATTAAGCACTGCTGTTTTTTAAAAGATGCTGTCAAGTGGGGGCAGAGGCCCTTTGATGCTATATTGCGAGTTTTCCTATTTCTGTGTGAACTTAAGGGATAAAAAAAATGAGAGAAGAGTATCGTGTTTTTTCCCTCCTGATAAAATTTCCTTGCTTTTGTGTCGTGAACCGTTTAGGAAGTCTCATGAGGAGATGCGTGCTGGAGCAGGGAAGGAAAAGCCTGCTTTCATCGAGCGTGTTAACCAGCCGCTTCCACAAGGAGGAAGGCCCAGACGCAGTGCCGCCAGGGGGCGCTTCGGATCCCGTCACAGCAGGGCCCCTCCATGGCGTCACCTAGCCCGGGACAAGGGGTGGGACCGATGGCGTTTCCTAAGGCCGTCATCTGCCCCTCTGGAATGACGAAGGGCGTTCCAAACTGCACCCCTGAAATAATGATAACTTTA
The DNA here is from genome assembly GCF_963264785.1 of Psittacula echo. Classification (NCBI taxonomy): domain Eukaryota; kingdom Metazoa; phylum Chordata; class Aves; order Psittaciformes; family Psittacidae; genus Psittacula; species Psittacula echo. The sequence continues at coordinate 101,689,427 of NC_137735.1, forward strand.
CCAGTTGTGAAGTCCACAAAAGTTTGCATTGGGTGTTTTTGCAACTAGTTTACGATGAATTTTTGGTCTCCAGGGGTTCTTGCCTTTAAGCTTGCATTTAAATCAGGCACCCCACTCTATGGAGTAAAGCAAAATACATCTCCCCTAATAGCTCAATCTGTTAGGTTAAAACTATGCAGAATGACACAGCTATTAATCAGATTTGCTTCTACTGTCCCTCGCAAGCCCAAATGCACCATGAGAGTGCTGACACTGTGGCCAAGCATCGCCATGCTTGGCCTGAGCCTTGGCCCTGCTTAGTTTCTGGGTATAGACGTAGTGCCTGAGCCTCGTCATCCTCAATGAAGTTGCCCGCCATTTGTTGTGCAAACTGCAATGCTGGCTTTAATTAGTGAAATATCTCGGTAGCTTATCTCAGGAGAGTGATGAGAATGTACTTACCGGCTATACAGCTTGTGTATGATAACAAAGGAGATACACGCTTCACCTGAAGCAATTCCCCAACAGCACCACAAAACTCTTAACCTGGACAGTTTCGGATGCCACTAGGCCTCCGAACTACTGATTTTCATTCTATCTTGCTTCACTAAATGTTTGGGGTGTTACTCTGTTGGCCTCCTGGGGGTGTTCTAGCACGCAGTTAGGAGTGACAGCAGAATCAGCCCTCTGGGCTTGTAAATGTTTTAGCTGTATGTTCAGAATTCAACATAGTTGTACAATTCAAAGTAGTAGTGAGCATTTGGTTGCGTAAAAGTGCTAGGTGAGATGTCTCAGGGTGTACCAGACACTTTCATTTTATGTATGTCATGGAATAATTGAAAATGTCAGTGACGTGATGTACATAATGTGAGTAGCCAGGACATCTAGGGAATAGCATCTTTTTCTAAAAGATGTGCATTTTTTTCAGCTACTCAACCTAGGAGTTGTGGATATACCTAATTTTTATTAGATCCCTTTCTCTTTAACTCTTTTTCTGTTACAATATTTTTATTTTTGGCAGGAGATATTTGTTATGCCTTATATGTAGACAAATGTGTATATAGTGGAAAGTGTGCATAAAAGTGATCAATATTTAAGCCTTTATATCTAAGAAGAAGGAAATTATCCTTATCAGTTTTACCAACATCATCCCCTCTTTCAATACCAGGTAACAGGTTTTCAAAGTAGCCTGCAGGTGTTGCTCACGCAACTCCTAGAAGGCAGTTCCTCCAGTAAGCTCAGGGAGTTCTGTCAGCTGCTGATCTTGCTTTCGCTTTTCATGTTTGTAAACCAAGTCATTTGGGCTGCCCAGCACTTCTGTGTGCTTGGTGTGAACCACATCCAATGTTTGTGTGTGGCTGGCTTTTTTTGTCCCTATGGCTTGGTCCAAAGTTTCACTTAGTAGGGAATGTGTAGGCCCATTAAACTGTTTCTGAAGGACTTAGCGATCTGTTTTCTACTTAGTTGTACAAACTTGGTTTTCTGAGGTTTGAAAATCAGAGACTGTCAGGCAGTCTTTTGTTGACTTGAGTTTTGTTTTGTTGATTTCAAGCCATGAATTGTTTGTATTTATGCTAATTTTGAAGAATAACCATGATTTTCCTTTACAACATGGAAGTGTAGAATTCAAAATTATTTAACAAAATCTAGTAAGTTACTAAAAAGACTGAAAGACTAAATACTAAAGGTATAATATACACAAGTTATACCCAAATATTTGGATTATTGTTCTGAGAAGCTCAGAGCTTCTATGGACTGCACTAGGAATACAAGTTGTATAAGTAGCATATTCCAACCTCCAAATGCCTTTCATGTCAGTATAAGAGATATCATCAGGCATTTTGAAAGCACCTACCTATTTATAAAGATACCATCAAAAAACCTGCCTGATGCAGGTGACTTATGAATCAATTATCTGGACTTCACCGATGATATATCTGTTCTGAATTTTAGAGCCATACGTTTAGAGCAACACCGTATACAGGCAGGTTATTCAGCATCCCAACAGAGCTCTTATCTTCATGTATAGGCCTGTCAAAAAGAGGGAGAAAAATATCCTAACTGTAGGACCTGTTTCTTGGAAACAGGTGGTTAAGGGGAGGGGAGGGGAAGTTTGTGGATATCAAGCTTTATATAACTGGAGGCAGAAGGAAAGGATTGATCAGGAGCAGTGTGTATGGGATTGGTGCCTATAGCAGACAATAAATGTAATTTATTTGAGTACTGTTGAAGTTGATCAGTCAGATTTGTGTTTTTAAAAAAGTTTGTCTTGAGTGTTTGAATGACTTAGCAGAGAGACAATGTTTTAGCACAGCATTTATGCTGTTGTGGGGAAACATAATCCTACAAGCACGTGGAAGCAAATAATTCTGCAAAGTTTTCTGTGGACGTTAGGGTCTAATGAAGAATTTCACAAAGTCAGCCATCTAAACTGTTACGCCCTGGCTCTTTTCAGTTCAGGCACCTTGATCTCCTTGGTCCCAAATCCTCTTTCCATTTCTAGATACATCTGTAAATTCAGTACCTTTATATTAGTGTGCTTGTGCTCTGCTAGAGATTTGCTACTGCTTTGAAAAGTAGGGAAAGCTGTATTTAAAAGGTAGATAAAGGGTGTTTGTGAAGCTCTGAGTGCAGGACCTCATTGCCAGTTGTTCCTTCTTGCACTGTCCTTGCAGCCAGAGGCTCCAAGATACAACCACCTAAGCAGCTAAGCACCTTGTCCTGGGCTGCCTGCAGAATAACCAGTGCGGCAGTTGAGGTGGGAAGTACAAAATGGCACAGGTTGCTGAAGCAGCTTATCCAAGGTCACTCTCTCTCTGTTTCAGTTTAATTTGTTTACTTCTCTGAGGAGATTACAGTGTTGAGCTGTTAGACTGAGTATTAACATTTTCAAAGTTCTCATGGGAAGTCTGAGTTGTTACACACCAACAACTAGAAGTGAAAAAGCTGGCACATCGTACCAGCCCACAGGAATCCGCTCGTATTCCTTCCAGTGAGACTCATATCTGCACTTAATAAGTCAGGAAAATACCCTGACATGTTACATGGTGGTGTTGCGTGGTGTTCTTCACTAATGACTAGAATAACTCAGAAGAAAATAGTGGGACTGTGTGGATAGTTGGCAAGTGAACTTCGGAAAACATGACAAATTTTAGATTGGAATTTCATATATGACACTAAGCTGTATTTTTCTAAATTTACTGTTTCAGTTTGAGACAGAGTTTCAGAGGACAAGTGTTCGGTATTTTGGCAAATCAAGTCTCCTGAAAGGCATAGCAAACGGTGTATCAGCTGCTCTTCCTCCTAACACTCCCCTTCTCAAAAAAAGCAAGCACATGGAAGTTGTATCACCAGTTTTCTGAAGATCTGTTTTGCTAACTAGTTATAACTGGTGACTTTTCCTGGCTTTTTATGATTGGTAATGGTATTTGGGATGGTCGAAGAAAACATACATGGAAAAAAAGGCTGTAAATCTTAATTTGTTTTGCTAATGTAACAGGTTGATGCAGATTATAAAAGGGATACGGGCTTACATTTGTAAATATGAACACACTGATCGTTTGAGGTGATTGACATTTGGGTATGGGTTGGAAAATGCGGCTTGGGAAAAACTTGCTCTTTTTCATTAACTAAGTGATGTCAGGTTCCTGGAAGTACTGGTGATAATAGTGTCCTAACCCCACCAAAAAAAAAAAAATGTAAAGGAAGATGCCATATGGTCCTATCCATATAATCTAGTTGCAGTTACATGTAACTTTCTACAGGCAGGAACTGTAAAGAACCTCTGGCTAAAGAGAAAGTATCTCATATAGTGGCCTTACCAGCACATAGAATTCATCATTTATGTTGAAGATTCTTCCCTGTGGATGGAGATTGTCCACTGCAAGATCTATGGAAATTGTGGCTGTGATCTGAAATGGGCCCCAGGTCATGTCTTGAGCCTTTCTGCGTGCGGTTAATTCTAAAATTTATTAATTAACTGGGATTTATAAATGGTGTGTGTGTTGTATGAGACAGGTTGGGCACCTTCCATCTGCAAGGTGCTCTGTACCCAAGCTCCTTCCAGAGTCAGTAGGAGGCTGCAATAATGCACGTCTGCATTCTGGCCATTTAAGCATTAATGGATTTGAGGAATTAAACAGCATCAAGCATAGCAAATATTGACCTCTCCTTAGAAAATATTTACCATCTCATTTATTGTTGTATGTTCCCTGCACTTGGATAATATGTTGACATTAGCAGCTATGATTTGCTAAGTGCATAAATGTTCTAAATTGAGAAACTCAGCTATTTACTTAAAGGCCCCTGAGATTGATTTCTAGATGCATAGCTCATTGTAAAGGCACCTGTTCCGTGTTAAAATGTCACTTTGTTTTTAGGTATTTCTGGCTTTATAGCATCATTTTGAGCCTCATTTATTTTATATTAACAACTTGCCAATTTTGTGAGTAATAATATGGCAAGTGTTCATATACATGAGGCATATTGTAAGACTAATGTTTCCAGGCCTTGTTTAAAGAAACATTTGAAGTCTCACATGAATTTTGCAAACTGGGAAACTGAGGCATGCAGCTGTAAAGGAATCACTTTTCATAGGTCTTGCTGGAAGCTAATCCCCCTTTTTGTAGAAAATGTAAGGCCTTACTCAGTCACTTGAAAAGTGGGCTTCCGTGCAGTCAGGAGTTCTGAAACACTTATTTTCTATATAGATTCTGTGTTTCTTGATTTCCAGAACCTGGATCTACAATCCAGCTAGTGTACATTTCCCACATCTCTTTCTCTGCCTGTTGCTAGAGCTCCTAAATATTTCTTCTATAGAAGAGTTAGAAAGCAGAAGAATATTCTTCCTGTGGTAACTGTTTGTTACCTGAACAGAAAAAGGTTTCTTCGCTTAAACTTCTTCCAGTTGCCTTGAAAGCACCTGTTTTCTTTCTTAAAGAAGAGCTTTGAAAAGAGTGTTGAAGTGATCTACAGACAGAATCACGCACAAATTGGTACACAGTGTAATTATGGAAAGCACATGTTTTAATGGTGATGGCCTATTAAGTTTTATAATCTGAAATCAGTGACATTTTCAATAATTATTATTAATAGCCCAGTTTCTTACTAGTCGTATGGAGCTCCATTTAAATGGAGCTTTATGGCTTAACTAACTAAAGTAATCAGCTTCCAATGGTTTATTATATTAGCCCAAATCATGGAACACTTGGGTTTTAAGATGTGCATTCAGTAGCTGTCTTTAAGTACTTATGCTGTAAATAATGTAAAAATAACTCTCAACACTATTTACCTTAAATTACTCACAGGTCACTAATGGAAAGCCTCACTGAAACCCAGATGTAGTTTTCCATAAAGTAGAAGGAAAGATTGTGGCTGTGACTCTTCATTGAACCTGATATTACGTGAGCTGATGCACAGTACCTTGATGCCAGTCAAGAGATTTTCAGTGATTCCAGCACCTTGGGATCAAATCTCTCACCACCTAAACCTTGCATGACACCTCTTGATGGTGAGCCACAATCTGTAGTGCTGACATCTTTGCTGTAAAAATTGCTGCTAGTCATCTGAGAAAATACATGAGATTCAAAGCAACAAGAGTAATTCAGGTGAAACAGAGGCTTGTGAGAAATGACTAAAGCAAAGGACAATTTAGAAGACTCCTCTCAGAAATGAGTGGTGAGCAGAAGTGCCTGTCATACCTGCTTGGGATTTGAGAACTTCATGTAGTTTGAAATTGTCTAAGGATCCTGCAAAAGCTCTTTTGATGCAGGAAGAGCTGGTATGCTTTAGGGAGCTACTGAGAACAGGTTTTCTGATGAGAAAGTTGACACTTTAAGAGCTTTTTTTTTCTTTTTAAACTGTAGTCATTCTTTTTTCAAAGGCTTTCCTTAGAAACTGCTGTTGTATTTCTTAATACCCATACAGACAGCAGTAGCTGGTCTCTTTTAAATAGTTTAACTGTTAAATTCAAAGTAAAAAGTTTTCTATTCTTTGGGGGGTTTTGTTATGTTTGGGTTTTTTAAGGACATACAACACCCAGAACACTTTTCTTAAAGCCATTGCTGGGTTAGATATAATCAGAGTCTATCCATTCAAAGACATAGAGCAGAACCTTTTGTAACAATAAGTGAAATAATTCTTAAGAGGTAAGAAACTAATAGACTCTTCAAAGACACTTTTCTCAAAGGAGTTAACAGTCACAGGATGCATAAAAACAGATTATGTTCTTTCTTCATCCTTGCTAACCTGGCATCTCTTTATTTTTTAACTTGCCTCTGTGTGTGTTTTGCACCTATTTTGAGTGATTTAAAGGTGAGCAGTTCACTGAAGTAATGCATTTTCTGTCAGGCCATTACCACTTGTTTTCTCAGTGTGTTCTGCAGATCCATCTACAGAACGGATTCTGTCATTGCAAAAATCAGCTGCTGTGTAAGGTGGTCAGCATTTGTCGACAACAGATAGTTAGCACTATAGTAAATACAGAGTGTAAAGAAGGTACTCAAAATATGTTTTTGTTACATTCATTCTAGATATTACTACAGTGTCTGTTAGTAGCTGTCTGCCTTGCATATCTGTCAATTTTGTGTCTTGACCTCTGTGTCTGTTACAAAAAAAAGTATGCTGTATGCCAAATATAAGTGGAGTGGGACAAGATTGTGTTTGGAAGACAAATGTCAGAGTTGAAGTGAAGGCACAGTTATCCTATCACAGTGGTTTTATAATATGTAATAATTGATATTCTAGCTTCTTATAGTTGTACTTAAGGCATACTCTTTTAGATAATTTTCATCTTTTCATCTTAGTTTTCATTAAGACTACATGGAAATTCATTTTGCAACAGGATACTGCAGGGAAGAGGAAGAAGTTTGTAGCTGCCACATGACCAGACACGTCTCCATGACTATTCTTAAGGACTTGCCAGTGACTGTCAGTATTGTCCAACTTGATCCACAGAAAGTATTCTTCTAGCTCACTGTCTTTCTTTTAGACAGGCAGAAGTTTCCACTAGCTTGGAGCTTAGAAGTTGTGCTACCTCCACTGCAGCTTTGAGAGGTGGGAAAAGGAAGGATTTATGTAACAGTCATATAGCTGATCAGGATAGCTGGAATTCACGTAGTTCGCTCCCTACTCCAATCAAGGGTAACTTTAGAGTTAGGTCAAGTTGCTCAGAGCATTTCACAATCAACTTTTGACCATCTTGAGGGACAGAGGGTCCACTGTCCACTCTTACTGTTATTTCCTTATATCCAGTTGGAATTTCCCTTACTGTCACTTACAGCTGTTACAGAGAAGAGGCTGGTTCTGTGGTCTCTACAGACCTCTAGTAGGGCAATGAAATCCCATCTTAACTTTCTCTTTTCCAGGCTAAATAAACCCATTTCCTTGTGCCTCCACTTGCATGTAATATACTCTAGCCCCTTAACTATCTTCACAGTCTTGTGCTGAACTAACTCCAGCCTGTTTCTCTTGCACTGGAGGGACAGAAACTGCAGTCTTCCAGAAACAGCCACACAAGTGCCAAGTAGAGGGCAAAGTGCAATTTCTTAATCTGATGACTGTTCTTACTAACACAGTTCAGGATGCAATTGGCCTTAACAGTGACAAGAGCACACTGCTGACCCACATCCACATTGTCTGCTAGGACCATCAACTCCTTTTCTGTGGACTTGCCCTCTAACCTGCGCAGTCCCTGGCTCATACTGTTGTCTGGAGTTATTGCATCCTAGAAGTAGGACTCCCTATTTGTTTTGCTGAATTTCATGAAAGCTCTTTGTTAGCCCAGTCCTACAGGTTGTCTGTGTCTCCTTTCAAGGGTCTCTCTGAAGCCTTGCAGCATCTCAACCCTTGCCTTGCACTTTGTGTCATTTACAAATTTGCTGAGGGTGCATTTTCTCTTCGTGCAGGGGCTGTCAATGAAGATGCTACATAGTGACAGACCCAGTGTCAGCCCCCGATAAATGCTTGTAGGAACAGACCCAGATAGAGCACTATCCTCTGAGCCTGACTATCCAGCCAATTTTTCATAGTCCTCATGTCTAGTCCATTTGTACAATGTACTTTTGACTGTGTTAAAAGCCTTGTGAAACTGAAGGTGTAAATTACATCCACTGGTCTGCCTGCATCCACACAGACACCATTTTCATCATAGAAAGTGATCATGTTGGACAGGAACAATTTTTTCCTTGGTAAATAAGTACTGGCTGTTCCTAGTTGTGTTCTTATCACTTATGTGTCTGGAAATGGCTTCTTAGAGAGACTTGCTGCATAATCTTCCTAGGGACTGATGTGAGGATGGCCACTTCAGCCAGGTGTCCACCTTTCCCGGTGCAGCTGTTACTGAGGACAGCTGGGAGTTGGAGGAAAGAGGGTTGGGATCTTAAAAGGGAATCTTCTAACTGCAGCTGCAACAAAAGTGCAAGAAGTATGAAAGCACATACAGTTAGCTAAGGTGGATTTGAGTGTGCAATTTCCTCATTAGTAAAGGAAACAGCCAAGATATACCCTAGATATGAAGTCAACTTTAGACAGTAATTTCAAATTGAAAAAGAAATATTTTCCAGGTTTAGAGTCCATCTGATTTCTTTGATCACCTCATGTACCTAGGGTGAAAATGGAAATCAAGAATTGCGGGTTCAATTCCAAACTTGGATTTCCTTGCTTACAGAAGTATCAGTATAAAATGAAGATCATTTTCTGACAGTGAAATGGAGGGAAGCTGAAAATTTTAATATTGGATAGTTAGAAAAATTGCCATCAACAACTGATTATTTCAGTTGAACATTTTTTTTCATTGCTAAAAGTATTATTGATTTCTGCTGTATTATTTTTTTCTCCCTTTGAAAAGTACAAAGCCCTTAAATAATTTGAGTTTTCCCTTATTCCTCAGAATTGTGGCGTATGACTGATAACTGCCTAACTCCTAATAGCTAAATTACAATTATTATGCAAAGACCTACAATAGACAGTTATATGGATTGTTAAATGACTTTGCCTTTTTTGCAAACCATAATCATTTTCCTTTATTAGCTGAAGGATTTCATAATTTAAGGAAGATGAGAACCTATAAGTCACACTTTCAAATAGGGAACATGGATATTGCAAACATTAAATTCTCCCATAAAAATGTTAAGGCATCATTAAACTAGGATCAGATTAATACAATTCAGTCAACTCTAGATAGATATCTCCTGTAATAGGCTGAAACAAGACCTAGTGATATAGGATGTATAATATTTTACTACAACCAATTTATAAACCTATAAAACATACAGGTATCACTCAAAGTCATTATTAATTTTGCATGCTTTGTATTAAATCAAGTGAGTTTGGTAAGGAAAAATATTCCCCTCCCTTACTGTATCTCCCTTTCCATTGTTAGCTGCTATCATAGCAACTTACTTCTACCATAAGATGAGAGATGCCTTCTGGTAGAGGTTGACCTGAGAATCTGTGCTTGATTTATCCATCTGTTTAGGTGTCTGAAAGACTTAAAAATGAGTTTTCAGGGCATAATTTAGTTCTCACTTGTACCACTGTAAATCTGGAGTCATTCTGGTTTTGTTCCAGAATAACAGCAAGCAGGATTTGACCTCAAGTTTAGTCAAAAACAAAGACCTTTATCTGTTTTACTCAGCTGGGCAAAGGAGGGGAGATTGCTGGGAGAAAAGAGCATTTGGTCTAATGGCTCTGTCTGTGTTCCTTACAAAGATACAAGGTAGCTCTGCAGGTCTGGAGAAATGGCAATTTTAGACAAGCAGCAGAACCAGTGGGGCAAATGCTATATTAATCAGTGCACTTTACCAGTCCTTTGAGTGCATACCTGCTGTGAAGGGTGCAGTTGAGACTGGACTGGACTGCTTCTAATTTCTAACCTGCTCATTCAAATTTAGCTTAGATCAGTTTTTCATGTGATTATCAACAGGGCCCATGTGGAATATGTCTGTGTTACTTGGATGGTAATTTTGGCCCAAAGCATCACCTAGTAAGTAATCAGTACAAAACCAATCCTTTAATTTGGATTCAATGGGAAGAAAACATACGGGTTAATTGCAGGGAAGTGTTGCGGGCTACCATATCTTCTTACTAACAATCTTCAGAACTTCTCTTACACCAGCATCTCTCTTTCTGCTTCCTGTTCTGCATGCAGGCATACATGCTCTGTGGAAGTGCAGTTCTGATACATGGTCTGTATTATCTATACATCCTGTGACTTGTGCCTGACCAGTGCTAGTATACACATTTAAAGTCTTGTCTTACTTTGACCTCAGTTCAGGTATACCTGTATTTGAAAATGTTAGCATGGATTTATGAAAACAGAAAAGATGTATCATATGTGCATTTGTGTATGCATACGGAAAAAGAAGAGAGTGAAATATTTCTTCCCCGTCTTCCACTTCCCCAGACATGTATCAGTGCATTCTGTTAAAAATAGATCAGGGCATGATAACAGGATGTACTATATCTATTCTATGGATTAGTAAGCAGAGTATACATACCCTCTGTTACTAAATTCATCAGTAAGATCCAGAGGCTCAAGCTGGATTGAGAAGGCAACAACAAAGGAGAAAAAGTGACTTGCTGAGCTGAGCACAGCTGGTGTGGCTCCTAGAAACTTACAGCAGCAGTACAGACAAAATATCTTCAGGGCACTGTTTAATGGCTAGATGCAAAAAAAACCCAGTTTAACTAGTTCTGTGAAGCCAAACTGGACCATTCAGGACAGACAAACATGCTGGCTTTCTTGTTTTAACGTAAGCTAAACTGCATACACTGTTGTATGTTCAGAAACACCTATATACACAATAGTATTTGATTATAAATCTGTGTCCATGATCAAAAGTGCAAGCATACAGAAAGAGATTTCAAACATTATAAAAGATGAGTATAGATAAGTTCTTTTGTAAAGCTTTCCATTTGCATCTAAGTTATGTGATTTAGTTCAGTATTTGCAGTATTCCCTAAGGTCTGTATAGGACAGATCCCGGACTACCTCAGTAATTTATTGAATCATCTAATGCAATTGAATTCTGAGTGACAGCCAAAATTATATGTAGTTAGTAAAAAATGTTGTTGTATTTAATCATATAATTGTGCATCCATTTAGATCAGCCCAGCAATCATAAGAACCCTTATACACAAGTATCTTTACCTATGTGACTTGTCATTAGTAAGTAGGAAAGCTCGCTCAGAGGGTATTCTCATGCAGAGAATTTGAAGAACTAGGCCTAACTATATGCTAGCAAGACACATTTCTAGTAATCCATTATTGTAGATGAGGATTGTGTTTAAATTAGGATTTTTTGCATGTAGTCATCTTGTTGCAAAGTAAAAGATTCTACCCTGGTTATACCTCATATGGAAGAAATTATGAAGGAATTTCTCCTATCTTCTACAACTTAACTGTATAAATAAAAAAAAGTATTAAACAATATTTCAGCTCAGACTCCAGCCTAGAAACCCACTGAACCTTTTCTGAACTGCCCTTTCAGTATATTCTTCCACTAAGAACTTCTGAACCTGTTAGTAAATATCAGCCAAATATGAAGTAAAGTTTCAAAATGCATTGTCTTCCTCTAAGATTAATGAAGGAAAAAAATAAATCTCTGAATGTAAGTCAGAGGCCAAAAATAGCACTCTTCAGTGAGAAAAATGCATTTACAATTCGTCTGCTGCACATACTCTATAGCAGCAGCCATCTGGTCCATTAGCAACATGGATACCCCTGGGCTTCTCATACTGTTGTTTGGATACTGAAGTGCTGTAATAGTTGGAGATGTGATGAGAAACTGGTGTGACTGTGGCCTCACATCAGTGGTCTAAAGGAAATAGCTCACTGAACAACTTTGTTATTTAGTTAAGCTTCCTGGTTTATGAAATGTTTTAAGATTGGAGCTATTTGATGCAAAATCCTCCAGCTACAAAGAGGAGGACTTTCAACAGCAAATCAAGGCATACATGATGCAGAGATTTTATATTGTCCATTTGCAGGTAATGAGCTTGGTTCATTCATATGGCTGGTAATTGCTATCAGGATAAGTCAAAACTGAGCTATTGCCTTCACTCACACATATATTGTTGAAAAATATTTTCCAAGTCAGAAAACAACTGATCTGTTGAATCACTAGCTTGGGAGTCAAGAGACCTGATTTATCTTTCTGTTCCACCTTAGGCTTTTGGAGTTACTGTAGGCAAGCATTTAAAATATGGCTTTGCTGCAGACTGCAGTGAAACATCAAGGTCTGCTAGTTAGTTTTTAATGAGCTAGCTTGGAAGCAATCTATGGCAGTACTCACTTATCCTCAGCTTCATTTCCAGTCCATCCATTAATTTAACATGTGACAGTTGGATTTCAGGGTGTTTCGTGAAGTTCAGCAGGGATCAAATATAATCCAGCACCCTGATCAATCATATGAAATAAATTTAGCATTAAATGACCCAATGGTCATCTCCAGTTAGATGTTAATTGTCTAACCATAGGGACTCAATTGACTTTGTAAAGTAGGACAGATGGGCTCTGTAGTGCTGAAGGTGAAGGGCAAAATAGCTAGAAAAGGGCCCCAAGAGGCCATATTTGGAACATGATTCATCTCACCTAACTTTAGAGATCCTCAACTCTAATTACCTTTAAAGTTAGTGGAGAGTTTAATGACTTTTGGAGAGCGATTCATCTGCATTATTTGAGGCATCACCTTGAGATAAATTGTTTGGTAGAAAGGCATCTAGCTAAAATGGGAGTCTAGAAGCAGACCTCCACTGGGCCAGATGAATCCAACCTTGGCATCTTCCCAGTAAGTGACTTTGCTTATTTAAAGATTGAAGTAATGTATCTGTACTGCAGCTTACAGATACAAGAAAAAACACTCTTGCCTAACTCTGCTTTAGCTCCCTGCCATGTCTCCCTGTCATGTTCAAGGGATAATACCTTCAGGAAGCTGTAGAAAGACAAGGTGGAGGTCAGAGGTGTAGGTGGGAAAATGATAGAAGCTTTCAAGCCCTTCTTGATATTAATATGCACGGATGGTATGTTAACAGGAAACCTTTCCGCATCATAGATGAGATAGCTGAACTTTATTTCAGCAAAACAGCTGAGCTCAGGATTGTCAGTCGTGAGAAAAACCTTATCAACATTTGCAGTTTTATTACTAAGGATAGTTTCAAATGCAGCCTGTGAAATGTCATATTGTTAAGCTCAGCATAATCGACAACAGAATTTTATAGTATTGGAAAGCAGGAGGGTTTTTACCTGTACTTTATGATCGACGTTCTTGGGTTTATTAGCATTGATGTTTCAGCCTAAGAAGTGAAAAGGCTTCGTTTCGTTGCTCGTCGAGGAGATGAAGTGTGAGCAAAAGACCACGAGAGGGAGCTATAGGAAGCATAAAGCTGCCGGGTTTCTCCTCGTTAAGCAGCGTTCAACTTTTCAGAGGCTCACAGCACCTTTAAAATAAAGTTTATTCTGGGAGGGAATTCGCCTGAAAAGTCAGGAAATCCTTCTGGGATAAAAAAACCCAAACCAAACCAAACAAAACCAAAACGAAAAACAACAAACCCAAACAAACAAACAAAATGCAAAAAACCTAAAATCACACAACCAAAATCTGCTGCGAAGCCTATTTAAAACGTTGTATTTATTAAAACTGAAATCTTCACTAGATACCCAAATGCCTACAATTTTAAGGTAAATTGTTTTAATTTCTGTCTCCTTTATATTTATTTCAAATAGTGCAATTTATATGTAAGATGGATGCGGTGCCATTTTGATGCTGAATATGAATTTGGGAGTGTACGAGAGGACAAACCTGCTTAGATCATTTGGCTCAATCCCCACAATGAGAACCCTGTTCTCCACTTGTCTTGCTTGTACTACATATTTCTCTGTACTGTTAGAGGCCTCCGCTGTAAAAACCGGATGTTTTACAGAGCGCCGCAGGAATTAAACACATATCTGAACTCCTAGCCAGTCTTAAAAAATGAATGCAGCAGTAAATGGCTCATGTCAAATATACATGGCTAAACGTGGATATTAATTATGCAACCAGAGGGACTCAATTTACTTTGTAAATCAATTAAAAGAAGACAGAAACTTACAGTCTGTTTCTGGAAAAGAGTAATGTCTGCTTAAAAATAACATCCTACTCAGAATAGCCTGCCTGTCTCGCATAATATCAACTGTCAGGCAAAAAAAAAAACCCCAAGCCAAACACTTAGGCATTTACAGCTCTGCCTTTTTTAGGGAAATATCAAACCCAAGTTTTAAAACAATAAAAGTTGGCAGTTAGGTGCCCAGATCCACATTTAGGCATGCAAACAAAGACAGTGCTTTTCAAACAAGCTGACTAACACATCAAAATTTAGCTTCCTTGGTTTATCGCACATGGGCAGGTTTAGGCTATTAAGAGGCCTGTGTTCCTGTGGCCAGGTTTAAGGTGTAGACTGTTCATTTTTTTAAACATAGAGTACAGTTTCATATTGCTCCAGATTATTCTAGTAGCCTGGCAGTTTGTGTTTTGTTTGTTTGGTTTGTGTTTATTTAAAATCTTTTTTAATGTCTTTTTTGCCTCAGAGCAGCTAGGCAAGGGTTCCAGTCAAGCATAATAATCAGAGCTGGAGTTTGTTCCTCTATCTATAAGCAAAGTAGATCTTTATGAGAACTTCATTAGCCTAAAGCACCTGCTCCAACAGGCACTCTGATAGAAAATTAGCTTATTCTTGGATACTTCTACACTTTGTTTTTGCTTTGAATGGTATCCATAATGCCCTTTTCTTTACAGTGTGTCCTCTGAAAAAAACTATTGAGTGATCTATATTCAGTTGTCAGTGAGAGCATCATAACTGTTCAGGGTGATAGCCACAGTATCCATCCCTCTCCCTGCCTACTAGATGGACAGAATGCCAGGATCAGACATCTTCAGATATCTACTGGTGCATCATCTTCAAAGCAATGTAGTGAGATAGACAGAAAGAAAAGCAACAAGATTGTCCCGACATGACTCACAAGGTCTTTGCACTTCAATGTTCACCCTTCCATCGTTCTAGAAATCAACTCCTAGCAATGGGCTAAAAAACCTGCAGTAGTTTCTTTTGTCCTCAGAGTATATTACGGCATCAAAACTTCTGATCTGCCTTTTTTGTTGCTATCTTGATTTAAATATATTAGAACCAGCATGTTTGGTTTGTCTACTCAATACTGCATGTAATTATTCCTTCTTCCATGACTATCATGCTCTAAGTTTTACTATGACATTTTCCCCTCTGCCCTGTTGTGAATGTGACTGTAGTGGGATTTACAAAGAGAAATAGTTTAATGCATACAGACGTAAAAGCAGGAAAAGGAGCTGAGGTGGTGTTTGTCTTGATTGTTTATTTCAAAACTATAGCGAGAAAGAGCTTCAAAAAACACCTGAAAGCTCTCTGAGAGACAGTATTTGGGACCCAGGGGCTATTACCTTTATACTTCAGTACAATCTCTGTGCTTTTATGTCACCGTTTCTAAAGTAAAAACAAGGAGAAAAGAACATCAATTCTGAGTGCCTTTCTAAGGCAAAATTTTACTGAAACTAGAAGGTTCATATAAACAAGGACTTTTAGATATGACAGCAGGAAACTTTTAACTCCTGTACAGCGATTTCAAAATCTTTTAGTGAGAAAGGATGGGATTATATGTTGAAGCAATCTGTGGCAAAATAAATAACTCCATTTCCACTCTCTTTAATGAGTTCATTATGCTCTAGGTGATGTCACTGTCAAGGGTGAGCATCAGACACCACTTACATCATTTACTTTGCTCTGCAAGCAAGGTTCTTGCATTTTCAAACGTGTCTGAGCAAGTAAGATATTACCTTTCATGTTACAACTCCAAGAATACTTAGCAATATATCAGCAATCTCAGTCATTTAAGTATTTTACTTTTAAAAGCCCTGTTAAAAAATGCTAACAAAATACACTTAGAAAGGGAGAACATATATCTATCTGCTTTAAAATTTAATTCCTTCTCAAATTCTGCACTCTTGTTCATCTGGATTTACTGGCAATAAAAGACAAGTGAAATCCTGACCCTAAGAACATCAAGTTATGTCTATTCTGGGTGCTTTAGTATGCTTAAGTTCAAATGCATCCTGCAGTTGTTTCAGCTTGTTTCAGGTGAGGGCAGCCTATCTTCTGGTCTGTGTTCCAACACTTACCCCATCTAGACAAAAAGGAAGGGAAAACTGTGGGGTATACTGCAGATTCTGCCTGTCTGGAAGTCCACATTCCCATGAATAGAAGCAAATCAAAACTAATTAGCAGCTCTGTTACTATCTCATTTTTAAAGGAGAATGAATTTCTAAAAATTTCTCTACTGTTCACTGGATAAAGGTACATGAAGGCTTCTTCACTGTGTACAGGAAACACAGCTAGAGGCTCTTTTTTGTGCAAGTGTCTGATTCCCAGATTTCCTTTTGTAATTTGAATTCCAGATCTGCATGGTGCTTCACTTTTACAGTAGTAGTCAAAACAGGAAGTCTGTAGCTTGATGCCACAGTAAAAGAAAAAAAAAAAAAAAAAAGGCATTAATACATCCATCTTATATCCAGTTTATTTAATATGATAGCAGTAAATACAGTTAAGAGTTCTCAAATCTGGCAATGGTAGAGCTGGCAAGATACAGCTACACGACAGATCAACAGTCTTATTAGTAGTTCTGGAACTCCATGTGTGCTGGAAAGCTGAAGGGTGTACAGGAGTAGTTTTCAAGTTCAACCTCACAGATATTGTTAATAGTTAAATATACTATTCCTGATAGGGCAGAGCAGCATCTGCATAGAAATAAAGCAACACTGTGCCTGTCAACACTGAGAACTATATTCCAATTTTTGGTATTCTTAAAACAAGTGAAATAAACAGTATTTTTTCCTTAGAAAAAGGAAGTGATCTTTGGTCAACGCTTATAAAACTAAAGCACATTTTAATAACAGTAATGCTAAGATTATATAGGTTTTTTGTATTATCTTAATGAGGTGGACATTTGAAAATTGGTATAATTGGTATTCTGCTGTGACTGATAAAGTAATGCTACAAATTTCAATGCAGGTAACATTTCAGAGCACAGGTAGGCTTCAACTCAGAAGATTCTGAAGACTGGATCTCAGCTGACCTGTGAAATGGTTAGGAAGCAGTAATTCATCTTCAGGTCACTCCTCTTCCTTTTCATAATTTCTGTACAAGCACAGCATTTGCAAACACACAGGGCTAAGCTCTTATTTAGTTGTCTACAGCAAGAGCTCTGAACGTCACTTGACTACATATTTAGACCTGTCTGATGTTTAAGATCAGCATTTGAAAAGTGTAGCTAACATATTCCTTAGTGCTTTCTCAAGTGGAATTTCAATACCATAGTGATGACTCGTAAAGACATTGGTCCTTAGAAAAACACTCTATGCAATTTAGGAGCACAGGTCTTACCAGCAGGCTGACCTTTAAATCCAGGCAGACATTCTAAAGAACTCGTGCTCTTTACCAGTCCATGTGCTTTTCAAGCCTCCACTCCCATCTAAAATTGAGTAGGCACAGAAACATTTTTGCAGCCCATGAAAACTGGTCTGTGAAAGGGATCAGCGCAAGATGTTACTCTGGCCTTAATGCTGGCCCTAGCCATAAAATTATTTCACTAAACAATGACCTTGCCAAAATAGTCTGATGCTCACTGACTAACATTTCGCTAACTTTTCAGTTCCCACCCTGCTCAACCCTCTCTACTTTCTTTCATCACTCAAAATGAAAAAAAAACAAAACAAAACAAAAACCCCAAACAAACCACCAAACATGAAACAGGAGACAACAGTGCTTTGTTTTTCTGCTTTGCTACTTCTGGTGCCTTTGCAGGTAAATACCTCTTGTAGATTTGGTGTCTAAGCATTTAATTCATACAAATTTTAGCAGGTGTTAGGCACCTTTAGGCACACAAGGATCTGACCCATCCTTCCTTCAGTTACATATATTATTATATGAAGCAGCAGTATTTTGCTTTAGTGTAAGCGCTCTTGCATAAAAAAATGCAACCATGTCTCAGAATTCTGAAGTAATGTTTTAATCAGCAAGGCTGACTTTATTGGAAGTAACTTTTCATTCTTCAGTTGCACGCAGAAGCCCTATCCAAGACCATGCTGGTGTTTAATAAATACAGACTTAAACTCTCCTCTGAGGAATTTAAGATAAAGGATGAGAGAAGCAGCTTAGTGACAAAGCCCTAATACAGTAAATCTGTAGTAGAAATGGAAATAGAAGGTCAGGTCTTCTAGGTCTAGACCATGTCCACTTGACCTTACTATATCCTGCATTTGGTTTCTTCTGTCTTACTCCTCCAGACACTGACCTTTGGAGGAAACTGAATTCCAAAAGCCGTCTGTGCTCAATTATTTCATCTTGTTCCTACCTCAAAAGTAACCCAAATTTTACACAGATTTCCTTCTCTTTCCAAACACATTGTTGATTAACTTGGCCACAGACTTTGATCCGCTTGGTCGTCTCTTTTCCTTCACTTTGAAATTTGATGTGATAGTCCTCAGGACTTTCGTGAATATTGCCACAACTTCCTGACAATGTTCTGCTGCAGACAGTTCATAGAATTGACACTTGTTATCTATTGCCAGCTTCTGTCCTTCATCCCAGCCAACTTCCCTCATGTGGCATAAATCTTGTTTATTACCAACCAAAAATACTGATGACTCAGCCATTCTGAAACAAAAAAATTCTGATTAAAGATATGTTACAATACTGTGCTATATGCTGTGCTATATAGATAGTGTATGAAAAGTATGTATGTTTAGGATAACAGGCATTTCAAAAAACAAACAAACAAATGAGAACAAGCCAAATCCCTAGCCTTGATAGGTGGAATTATAGTTTTCCCTTTGCCATAGTCACATGTCAAGATTTTCGAGACAAGCTATTCTCCATCAGTGTTTTCATTCTGGTTCCTGTACTCAGTGAATCTATGTATTTTTCAGCCAAAGCAGTTTTCATACTTTGTACTGCTAGGTATATTGTCAGCTCCTGGACTTCATGAAGCAGCAAGCTAATCATTATCTCCATTTGTAGATAACAGAATATAGTCAAAGAGATGCATCAAGATGCACAAGAAAACTTTTTTTTTGATTTCTTTTCACTCCGCTTCTGATAAATGTGAATGAAATCCTTTCTTCATATTTAGGAAGCACCTCAGCTGACTGATGCAGGAATAAACACACATGTACTCAGGCTTGCAGTTTTGGTGGTTCTTTTTGAAAGTAAGTGGTTTGTTTCTTACCATATGGTCATCCATGTGCACAAATAATGTTGGGGTCACTGCTAAAGACAGTTTAGGAGACATTCATGGTATTAATTTATTGTGGGAAGAACTTTCTTTAGCCCCCACATTGGTGCATCTCTATTGGTAATAGAGTGGGTGAGTAAAAGCATAGACTGACTGTGCTGCTTTTTACCCATCCATGTAAATCACAGCAGAGATATTTATGGCAGTTATTTAAATAGTAGTGCTATAAGAAATAAGAACAAAAATCTCAATGTACTTGGCTTTCGATACAGTGAAATAGATTGCAATTTGCAACAATTTACCTTCTGGTACATTATTGTTGGTACTGTGTTATGCCACTTGGATGCTGCTGGATTTTAATTGCTAGTAGGATGCCTACAGTTCACAGAAAAGTTCTCAGCTTTTTTGTATGTTTGCTGAGGGAAAAAAAAAAATAAATAAGGCCACTTACTTTTTAAAAGCTCCTATGTGAGACTCTCGGATCCTGTACAGCAATGCTTTTGCAAATGCAAATGATGCTCTGTTGCTGATGTCATAAACAACGATAAATCCATCAGCCCAGTGGAGCTCATCTGTGAGGGAGAGCTTCCCCCGTTGTGGCTGAAAGAAGTTCAAGTTCACATGCAAAAAGAATGTTACTGTTGTCACTTCAGAGCATTTTCTTTTTTGGTCACTGTGAATGTGAGAATGTAGTATCTTTTATTGCAAAAGATATTAATAGGTCAGGTGAGTCCTGCTCCAAAAGCCTAATAAATAACCAGCACTACAGATGGCACTTTGGATCAATGACAAGTTCATTACAAAAAAGTTTGTTTAAGCATTAAAACTGCATAACGGGCACAGCCATCACTTATGCTGAGTATTTTGTAGTTACATAAGAATGATATAGGAGCCATCAATATTTGTGCAGTTTCTTGTTATAGCTCTGTTTTGCATGTTCTAATAGTCTGACTATAGGAACCTTTCATTTTGTTTGTTAGTTTCTTCATTCATTTTGTTTGTTTGTTTCTTCATTCATTTTGTTTCCTCTTTGCTTTGTTCAAGTCTGAAACACTGCTTACCTGTAGGATAGATTTCTAAAGAGCTAAGAAAAAGATCCCCTTTCAATCTGCAGTTGACTTTAAGAAAACTTGTGACAAGTCACTCAAGTGATAATGGAGTTAATTGTCCAATCCTTGAGTCCCTTCACCCCAAGGAACTGTTGCACTGCAAACTGTCCCATTAAGCTAAGGAATGAAATTTCAAAACCATCTTAAAATAGCCTATCCCTGCAGATAATTTGGCAGCGCCTAGAAAGACCATGTGACCCAAAATAGGTAAAAAACTGGAAGTTTACCAGGATGAAAAAAAAAACAACCAAAAAACCCTTGACTTTTGTTCTGGAAAACCCACCATGAATCGCAATTTGAACACCGTTTAAGTTATTCTCTCACTAGTCTAGTGTTCTGCTATTTACAGTGTATAATCTCCACTGACATCCCACCCTAGTTGTCTTGATTAGCTCAGGATCCGAGCAGCACAGTAGCACCATAAGCTGGACAGGGAAGGCTTTAACTTCTCATGAGAGATGGAATGAAGGCTTTAACTTCTCATGAGGGATGGAATCCTGGCAGTGAAAGGGGATGCATTAGAATGACGAGGTGAAACAAGCTTCCAGAACTGAAGACTTCAGTATCTTGAATCTAACAGGTTTTTTTAATGTTGTGGTGACTGTGCAGCAGGTTTAGGGGCAGGAAAGATGACTTGTGTATGTCACAGCTGTTTCACAGACAGATGAGACAGTGAGCTTTGTAGAACAGGGATCCAGCTATTAGAGAGAAACCTCAGGGAGCAAGAAGACTTCAGGAAGCAGAAGCAAAAATGGCAACTCTTCTTTCTGCAGTCTGGCCCCCTTGGGACCTGCTTTTCTTTCCCGGCTACCATGGGATACAGGACATCTGTACCCCATCCATCTCTTTCTAGAATCAGCAGTCCTGTCAGACAAAAAGCAGTACCACACTCTTATTTGCTACCTACTCCTCTGCAGGCACTTAGATGTCAGGAAGAAAGCAGCTAACAGCTAAAGTTAGGCCTCACTCCTAAGGAAGAACTGTACAGAACAGCACAAGAGTGCTGGCAACAGGGGTTGCCCTTAACACAACTGATCTCTGGTCTACTTAAAAGGAAAAAGGAGCCCAAACTGTAGCAACCAAAGACTCTACCCATAATGTCATCTAATCTGCTTTACACTAGCTGCCAGTCTCACTGTTTCAAGTATCTTAATAAAGAGTTGTTCAAACGCCACAAGATTTAATATGTGTCATGGTTTAAGCACAGCTTCCCCATAAGGCTTAGGAAAGGGGATTGAAATAGGTGGAAGCAAATACACAGTACATTCTGACAGATTGTACGGCAAGGGAAGCCTCCATGACGTTACATGGCACAGGATCCCCAGTGCCCTGGGAGAAGCAATCCTGTTGCTTGTCTCTGGGAAGGCTGATTGGTTTTGGTGGTTCATTTTATGTGCTCTCTGGGTTAAGTTTGAAGTCCTTGAATTTAAACCTGGGTCAAACTTTCAGTGCTTTGGCTTTAGCATTCATTATGCTAGTTGATACAGACAGTATCACTGCCCAGAAAGGAACCTCGCATGCTAATGTGATTAGCCAGACAGACCTACATAGGCCTGCATGGGTTACACAGTACCTAAGTTTCTCTATTCCTCTTATAGCAAGAAAGAATACAAAAATCTTTATTTCAAAGCAGTTTACTATGATCAAAGTTCAGCTTTCAACACATGCAAGCCTGCATTATGGCTTTCCTTGGATCTGTTCTGTGAATGCAAGTCTTACATCCAGGCCAGTCTGCTTTGACCATTTCTGGAAGCATTTAATAAATTGCCTGCTTTATAAGCTAAATTTCATCCTTTTAGGGTATCTGAGAAAACTGCGCATAACCCTGTAACTTACCTCTGTGTTTACTTATATAAGGCAGAAGTGGAAAAAGTTATTTGTTAGCAGTATTCCAAAAACCAAAAGCATTTACAGAAAAAATAAGCAGTTAAGGGCTTCTTCCATGAAAGTACTCAGCAGTTCTGAGCCACAGCAACTATCAAATTTCATAGAATCATGGAAAAGAATCATAGAATAGTTAGGGGTGGAAAGGACCTTAAGATCATTTAGTTCCAACCCCCCTGCCATGGACAGGGACACTTCACCCAAGTGAAGTGGGTGACACTGTCACCCAAGGCCTCATCCAACCTGGCCTTGAACACCACCAGGGATGAAGCATTCACAACTTCCCTGGGCAACCCATTCCAGTGCCTCACCACCCTCACAGTAAAGATCTTCTTCCTTATATCCAATCTAAACTTCCCTTGTTTAAGTTTTAACCCATTACCCCATGTCCTATCACTACAGTCCCTAATGAAGAGTCCCTCCCCAGCATCCTTATAGGCTCCCTTCAGATTCTGGAAGGCTGCTATGAGGTCTCCATGCAGCCTTCTCTTCTCCACACTGAACAGCCCCAACTTTCTCAGCCTATCTTCATACGGGAGGTGCTCCACTCCCCTGATCATCCTCGTGGCCCTCCTCTGGACTTGTTCCAACAGTTCCATGCCCTTTTTACGTTGAGGACACCAGAACTGCACACAATACTCCAAGTGAGGTCTCACGAGAGTAGAGTAGAGGGGCAGGATCACCTCCTTCGACCTGTTGGTCAGACTCCTCTTGAGGCAGCCCAGGATACAGTTGGCTTTCTGGGCTGCGAGCGCACACTGAAGCCGGCTCATGTTCATTTTCTCATTGACCAACACCCCCAAGTCCTTCTCTGCAGGGCTGCTCTGAATCTCTTCTCTGTTATCTCTTCCAACCTGTAGCTGTGCCTGGGATTGCTCCGACCCAGGTGTAGGACCTTGTACATTTCAGTCTTTATCAAAAAAAGCAATCAGAGATTCTAAGAACAGACAAAAAGTTTGTAACACACACATGCCCCTCCTGACACTTTTTTGCCATTACACAGGTAAAATGAAGAACAGCCTGTCCTTGCTCGCGAAAATTCTTACCTGTGAACAAGGGTCATAAATTTCCAAGTGTATCTGCCTCCCATCCAGGCATAAGTGTTTAGTGTAGATGCATTCTAAAAGACATAGTATGCAAAGAAAACTAGCTTTAGTGACTGGGGATGGTGATGAAAAGGCAGCAAAAGTGAGACTGGGTAATACTGAGGGTTCCTTGAGTATTGTCTAGGTTTTCAAGGAGTCTGGGTGGTTTTTGGTGGTTTATTTTTGAGGGGTTTTGTTTGGCGGTTTCTTTTAATTTATTTTTTGTTTGTTTTGTGGTGGCATCTTTTGTTAGGTTTGTTTCCAGTGTGTATTTAAAACAATTTCATTTTCAACACCCAAACTGCCCAGCCCCTTAAGCTGACCACGACCATTTCACTGTGGTGTTCCATCAAAATGTTGACGTAATGAATACTTTCAGATCCTAGTTTTCCTCTTCCGAAATCAAGGTAAAGTGGATGTACAACATTTAGAATCAGCTAAATGCTGATGATTTCTCAGCTTGATACCAAGGCTCAGTGTTACGAAAGGAATAAGGCAGGCTATGTATAAGTTCTGATTCTGTACAAAAATCATTATTTAGTAATAATGTTTATTTACCATGAAATCTGGCACTTTAAGAGTTTTCATAATAGGTAGCATTAAATCAATAGTATTTACAGGATCATGTCCTTAGACCAGATCCTAAAATATTTCTGTCATGTCACTTCTCAGATTTAGGACTTTGCAAGAGCACTAGCAACCCTTGGAATTCTACTTGCAGACAGACTGTTACTATTATTTTAAGCAGATTTTTCTAAGCAAGTGTAACCAACTTGTGTTCATGGCACTAGTCATCAATAGGCTGCCTACAGTATAATTTCTCAGAGTTACTGAACTACAAAGACAAGAACTGGTTTTGGCACTACTGAAAATACACTTCAAACTGTGTATTAAGTGCATAGTTAAGTTCTCTGATCTCTGGATTTAGCATCTTCAGTACCATGTTCATCTTAAGCATTCTCCATGCACATCGTAAGAGTTGATGGTGAACTACTAGTCCAAAGCATCTCAGGGTATTAAAATATGCAGCTTCTTGGTGGTTTCCACAATTAAATTTTTAATACATACTTTGACTCCACTAACAGTGGGAGGTTCTTTATTTTATCACCCATATTCCCACTTTACTCCCCCTTCCTCCTCTCTAGAAACAGATCTAAATTTATCTTCCTACAACCATTTGTTAGCAAACGAAAAAGCTTTGGGGGTTCTACGCGCCTTTTCTGAGACTTGCAGTATTGGAGGATCAGAACAAGGAAACCTGTTTTTAGTTTAGATTACTTAAAACACAGAGAGCACTACATAACTTCAGAACTTATACATGATAGCTTAGAACTGGATAAGCTATCTGGGACACAAACTGCCCTTTCAGTCTGTGTTTGTATAGTAACAAGTATCAGTAGAGCATTTATGCACAACTGTAACTCCACTTTCAGAATAAGCTCATTTGGGTATTTTCAATGCATTTCAGCTTAGTACTTCTATTTTACATTTCATTTATTAACCTTGGGAAGCTACTCTTTTCGTAAAAGAGTGGGTTTGGAAAGACCTTTCCACTTTAGCAGGGAAAGTGAGGCAGGCAGCAGTCTCCATGCCCTGTTAAGTTTTGGGACTTCTCATGGCCCAGAAGCTGGAGTGGCAGACTTCCAAAGGTGTATCAGTTAAACAGTGCTTCCACCCAGGATGTGAAAGCTCAAGTCCCACTTTGCCATCTCCCAGGACCTTAGAAGTGTCTTAAGGATCAGTGTATTTGTTCTGGCATGAATGAGAAATTCTATCCTCAGCATGGCAAGGCTTTCCACAAAGCTATCAAATCAGTGCACTTCTGCAAAAGCAGTGGGCTTTGCATTATGCTTTGATTAACCAGTAGTGCCTGATAATCAGTTTCACCTTTCCTCTGGAGCTAGGAAGAAGATATGCAATAAAACAGGTGTTGGGGCTGTTTGGTTTGTTGTGGTGGGTTTTTTTTTTGTTTGTTTTTTTTTTTTTTTTTTTTTTTTTTTTTTTTTTTTCCCCAGTCTATTTCTTTACCCTCTTCTTTATCTTCTCTCAGATTGAGTTTACTATAATCTACCCACGCCTCGCACATGCAGCCTCGTTATCTTTCCTTCCTAAGTCCCTCCACAGCTGCTTCGTGACAAGCACCGCATCAGCCCGCTTTTACTTACTGGAGTTTTAAGTGATCTCTCTAGAGATACCTGGCTCGCCTTTTTCCGCCTCCAAGCTCACACTTCATCAGGAACTATCACCGATAAGCAAGCAGAAACGTAAATCTTTCCAAGAAGTTCTGTGAAACTGAGTTTCTACCCGATTCCTTGACCAAGTAAGTGTTTGAAGCGTCGCATTTTGCCTTCCCCCCCGCACGGCGCCGGGTGGAGGCCCCACACAGCACCACCCGCTCCCATCGCCCCATCGCCCCATCCCCAGAGGCTCACCGGCGTTGGACGCGTATTCCCCGATGAATCGCCGCGTCAGAAACCGCACCGCCAGCGCTGCGGGAGGGAGAGAAGTACACACCACGTTTAACGGGGTCCCTCCCGCCCGCCGACCCCAAACCCGAGGTACGGTCAGGCTGGGGCCGCCTTCCTCCCCGCCTTACCCGACTTGCCGGCTCCGCTGCCGCCCAGTACGGCCACCTTCACTTCGGTCATACCGCGACCAGGCCACTCACTGACGTCTCCATTTCTTTATAGCCGCCGCGCCGAGCGCAGCTCCGCCCGTGACACCGCCCAGCAGCCCGCCTTCGGCCCGCTCCCCCCGCCATTCCCCGGCCGCTCTCTCCGCCCCGCCGGTGAGGCTGGTAGGTACAGCTGCCGGCGGGGGTCTGTAGTTTTCATCTTCTCTGACAGACATCCTCCTCCTCCTCCTCTTCCCTCCCACAGTCTCTTTCTCCACCGCAGAAACTTTGCTTAGGCGGCCTTCCTGCCGCCCGGCCCGGTCGTTTGCAGGCTGGCGAGTCCCTCGCTTTCTCTTCTTTCCTGCTCTTCTTTCCGGCTCTTCTTCTTCCTTCTCTACTTCCCCCCCTCCGCCCCGGCCCTCACAGTGCGCAAAGCATTTTTAGAAACTAGGGCAAAAGGGGAAAGAAGGAAGAGACATTCACTAGCTGGGTGGTGTGTTTATTTATGCTGTTTGTCTGCAGGCTGGCATAATTTTGTAGCAGGAATGTGCAAGTGAAGAAACTAGAGTGATTATTTCTTTCCATTTTAAATGTTTCTGAAGTAACTTGCTAAAAGAAGTGTTTTGTGCTTCTCTTGTGTTCTCCACCCCAGGTTTCAAAACTAATCACTAAATCTCTGATCCTGCATCTTGGTGGATGGTGCTTAGCTGAGGCTTACAACACTTCCCTGAAGCTGAAAAATATGATAGATGCGGTAGGTGAGGGACAAAGGGCTGAACCTGGAGAACAAACGGCCTGCACCTACTGCACGCCTGATGTCAGAAGGCTCCTCAAGTGCTCCCTAATGGCTGTTGAGCTCTGAAAGTGCATAAAATACTTGGGTGCATAGATCTAGTTAGTCCATTCCCGAACAGAATATTGCTCCAGCATCCAAGTTACACTTGTGTACTTACTCTGTTCATGTTTATTTTATTTGTTTATATAATTTGAATACTTAATTCTGGTATTTTTACTCTCTTCTGATGAAACTGTTGTTTCAATAAAGCACTACTTCAGTATGCTTGCTAGTGGGTATGACAGATGCAACAGATTTACATGAGCTAAAAAAAAAAAGCGACAAGGTACTTTAATGTATGTTTGTTATAGCTGAAGGAAGTGCTTAGTGGAGGAAAATATATTTAATAATAAACATGTAGGCACAGCTTGCCTCCAAGGTTCCTGACTTACAAGTATCTAATGGTTTTTTTTTGGTAGTTTTCTGCTGCTGCTCACTTACAAGAAAAGTTATGATTTAAAAAGAACTTCAGTTATTTTAGTTCAGTTTTTTTAGTTCTGACCTTTTATGGCTATTTTAACATTAGTTTTTAAAGTAGTGTGATGCCGAGATCACTAGGCTGGAGTCAATACTGGCATAACTGGCACAATTTAGTATTTTACTATTTTATATACATTGAAGCCACTGCAATAGAAAATCTAAAACTTATCCATGTGCACCATTATCAATGCTGCAGCTTTTGCAGGCAAATAAATGGTTCTGGTGTTTCTTTTAAGCAGAAGTGTGATGTTTGAACCTGTCTCACAGCTTGGGAACATACTTTAGTTTCTGTTGGAGTACGTGCAGATTATGACTATGCCATGGAAAGGGTGATTAAGGCGGTTTTAACCCTATAAACAGTCCGTGGTACAGGAGAACAGAAGTTAACTCCCAAGAAGGATCTGGCTCAAGATGCGCTTCTCAGATTGGCTCTTTCTCCTCCCTCATTTTTCTTTCCACTGCTTATTCATGGCAATGTTGGCCTCATTCCCACCCTTGTGGCATGGTGGGCCAGCACAACTCTTTGTGGTGTCTGTTGTGATGTTGAACAGGGAAACAATTACGTTGTTTCAGCTCAGTGAATTCTGTAGTAGAGCCCTAGTAGAGATTTCCCAGCAACTGTGGGAAGGCTCGGGTCTGATTCAGGTGCTCTTGCAGCCAGGTGACTGCAAGTAAAATCAGAAGGTAAGAGACTTCACTGTACAGGAAGCTTATGCATGAATATTAACAATATGGCAGCTTGTTCAAAATCAAATGGGATGTAGGTTGTCCAAACAGAATCGAGCTCTCCTATTCACCTTACTTAGCTACATGAACACTTCTCTCACCTAGACAGCAAATGTGATAATCAAATTAGGGTGTTGCCCATGTTAAAGAATATATTGCCTGGAACTTTTATTTCTTCTAGTAATACAAAAGAATTCTTAAGAAGACTGAGACAGTTTATTGTGTATATTCTGTATGTGTATACCTTAAAGCACTAGAGAAATTAAGTTTTAATTGCAGATGAAACAACATGAATGTTTCTGTCCTGAAAGATTGTCTTTCTCCATTCAAACTCCCTCAGCCACTTGCTTTCCTTCAGCATGACTACACTTACCTTCAACTTACACAATTGTCTTTTTCAGTTCCTTCCATTACTGACTCTGTGCTGGCCATCCTTCTGTACTGGAACAGGTTTACTTTCATTACCCATGGGTCTAAATGTCTGTATAAGGGTAGAGGTGCATAGAAAACAGTTCATCTCTCCAGTGAGAATAAGCTTACATGTTAGTTTTGGGTTTGGTAGTCAAAACTGCGTCAACTCTGTGCTGCTCAAAGAAGAAGTGATGAAACTTTCTTTACATGTGTAAACCTCTGCTATGAAAACAGTAGGCTTCTAATAGATATACTGGAAATAAATCATTAACCAGATAAATTACTTTTGCAGTGAACATGATGAAGGATTGATTTTGAATTGTTTAAGCTAAAAGTTTTCAGAAGTCTGCAGATCACTGGTGAGATGAGGTCACTTTGCATTTTATTCCCAGTTTTGTAGATGAGGATTTCTGTGGCTTGATGCCAGTATACCTCTGGGAGTCAGAACTGCTTATGGGAAAAATTAGCATCAGAAAAACATGTACTTTCCTTTTAAGTGTTTGGTTTTTTTTTTTTGGTGCAGCTTAGCTGCTGGAAAGAAGGTGAAATTGGGAGTGACTGTCTATACTCTGTGTATAACCATAATGGTTTGATCCAGAAAGCACCATTAGAAACTGCTGGCTGAAGCAGGTGCCAGCTGTTTGCTTTGTGTGGCACAGGATTTCTAAAGCTTGCTGAAGTTTGCATCCCTGCGGAATTAGTCCCCTTTTGGCTTAGGAAGTAATGTTTTCCAGAGAAGATGTGTCTTTTAAAGCCCGCTTTCCATCAGATTGTCAGGTAGAGCACTGTAAATTATACATCTGCTGCTCTAACTGCTTCCGTAGCATGTGAACTGGCCAACTAGAGGTCTGAAACCACAGCAAAACTATCAAAACTAGGACAGGATTTTCAGATAAATGTGATGTTTTCATCACCTGTAGACTTGGATAAATTCCTCAGTGGGATACTCAGAATTATTATTCATGACAGAAAGAAGACATAATGCAGCATAGTCTCAGTTACTTTGTGTTGTCTTTTCATGGTATAATGGAAAAAATGAAAATTGCCATTTTCCCCTTGAAAATAGCAAATTTTTTTTGGAGGCAAGTTGTTATATTCAGTGATTGAAATTTTACCTTGCTGGCCGTAAGAAAGTGTGGGGTGTTTTTATTTAACAGAAATTACAAATTTTATCTGTGATAAAGTACCATTAGTACTCAAGAAAAGTCACATTGGATGTGAAAAACAGAACTTTGTAGCTTCTCACAGCTTTCTCACAGACCCTGAAAGTACGTATCCCTCATGGTATCATGGAAGGATTCTGCACTTTCATGAAGTGCTTCCTAGCTGATAACCGTCAGAGGTAAGGACAATATGACAGGGTTAGATCTGTTACAGCTGCTGTTACCCTACATGCAGCCACGGCAGTGCACACAGATGGTGAAGCAGTTAAAGGACTCTGTTCCCAAAGTTGGGACACCACATATTCTGGTGATAATAGCTTGTGGTTAGTGTTGTGAGAATGAAATCGGAGGCATCTAGACTTCAACATTTATAGCGTGTATCATCTATTGTTGATATAAATGCATATCTTTTATTCATAGCATGAGAATTAGAGTCAGAATCTTTTTTTATTAAAAAAAAAAAAAAAAATAGAAAGGTTGTTTGATTCTTGAGTAAACCATGTACACTGGGTTGTGGAAGTGCCACACCAGTGTTACATTACAGTAAGATAAATCGTCAAATTGATTTTCAATTTCTTATTTCAAGTAAGTACATAAATGTTCTATTTGTTTAACATCTGTTCTACACAAACTTTGAGACAGAGATTATCTTCTGAACAGATAACTGTAAAGTAACTAGCACATGACAAAGACTTCTATATTTTACTGTAATGCAAATATTAAAAATAGTCTCATCAAATGGCTTGGACTGCCATATGCACAAGTTAGGAAAAATTTTTTTTTGAGTAATTAAGGTGTTAATGACAAGAAGCAAAGATTTAAAATTAGATTGATCTACCTTATATAATTTCTACTTTTAGACAGATTTTTTTTTTTTTCTGCATGAATTTCATATAAGAGACTTTTCCTAGAACACAGAAATCTTTTCCTATGTAGTTAAATGTTTATCTTAACCCAACTGGAGCAGCATCTGAGTTGCAAGGCTAAATGCTTGCAGAGGGTGCTTATATCTAAATCCCAACATAAAGCTTACACCTTTTTTGGTTTTAGTGCCTAGTGGAATGTTATCATAAGTTATGTAGAATTATTTGGAACAAAACCACAAAACACATCTTTAACTAAGACCTGTAGTAGAATTTGATTTCTTTAGTTTACATGAACAAGTTAAACACAGTATATAGAGGAAGTTATTAATAATCTCAGAAGAAGTAAACAAATTGAAATCTGTTTCTGAAATTATATTGGCCAGAAATCAATATTGGCTGTTGAAATAATACAATGTTGAAGACTTTTCCTTCCTTTTAACACTGGAAGGAAAATAGATACTCTCCAGAAATGCTCTGTAAGAGTTGTAAAGTAAGGCAGGGATATCATCCTAGAATAATTAAATAATCTGGTCACTGAAGAGTATTTTTCAACATTTAAAAAAAACAAAGTTCAAGGGCTGGGAATGACACCTAACCTATTTCTGCTGTGATGGCAAATGCTTTTTAGTGGTCATTGATGTTTGTTCAGTCTATATTGTGATTAGAATCCTACTGAGAGTTCACAAATAAGTTACAGGGAGATAAACTAGTGTTTGAACTTGCAGCATTTTAATAGTTTTATAATAAAATGCCAACACATATGTTCTTATCTCAAGTAAATATGTGAGATATGTTGATCTGTAATGGAAGTAAAGTCTTTCTGCATAGTGCTTAAGGTGTTAGTGTTGAGCTATAATGTCTTAGTCTCTGCTTAGGGCCCTTCAAGTTTAATGTCAGCTCTTTCAATAATCAGCAGAGGCTTGAGATTGCTTCCATCGTTTTGAGATGAAGCAGGACTCCAGCTGAGCGTGTTCCTTGTCATCTACAATTCTCCTAACTCTCAAAATCACATCTCCTGCCTTTTTTGATTGTAGATATGTTCTGCAAAAACCTGTGTGTTTGAACAGTATATATGAGGCAGAGGACGGATTATTTTTTTTCCACAGTGAGGCTTATCTCTCTTTAAATCCATGACTTGAATCATTATGGGATGTGAGAAGGAGGACACATTTTCTTTTTAAAGGTTTTATGTTTTCTTATTAAATATTTAATTTTTTTTTTTTTTCTGTTTTCCTGTGCTATATATGTAGTAATGTTTGTCTGTGAGGTATATGCCACCTCATAATAGTATCTTCTGGATGAGGTTTTTCTTAGATCACAACTTAAATAAGCAAATACTAAACTTCTAATTCCTACTAGATTAGTACTGTGAAGTTCAGAGTGCTTTCAAGCTGAAGTTGTATTATGTCCAACATATATTAGAAGAATAAAATTGGAAATTAAAATAGTAACATTTATTCATAACTTACTGTTCTATGGGAGATGTTCTGTCTCCAAATACAATGAGCTACGTGTATCAGAATCTAAACATTGCAGGAAGCCACAGAGTTTGGTGCTGGGTCCTGGTGGACAAGTTGAATATGAACCAGCAACGTGTCCTTGCAGCAAAGAAAGCCAACAGCATCCTTGGGTGCATTAGGAAGAGATTTTATCATCACCTGATAGGAGGGTGTAAAGAAATGGATTCAAACTATTCTCAGTGGTATACAGTGGCAGGAAAAGTGGCAATGGGCACAAATTGAGATACAAGGAATAAATTTTAAACATTTATTTTTTTACCCTGAGAGTGATTGAAACTGGAAGTGGTTGCCCAGAAAGATTGTGGAGTCTTCATCCTTGGAGGTACTAAAAAGCCAATTGGAGAGAGTCCTGAGTAACCTGCTCTAACTAACACTGCTTCGAGAGAGGAGTTGCACTAGACAATTTCCAAAGGTTCCTTTCAACTGTGCCTAAGATTCCTGGCATCTAATGGTTTCTTCAGCTATTCTATAATTATGTAAGCTTTGTTTTTTTAAAAAAGTGTTTTGATAGGCGAAGGTGACAAATGCAAATGAAGTGCTCTGTTGCTGACAGTACAGGAACTCAGTTGACCTGATTACATTTAAACTTGAGACTGTTTATAGAAATTTAGTTTTGTAATGTAATGCTCTGTGTATAGAACTGTGCTGGCTGGCCCTTTAAATCTAAACTGATTTTAAAAATAGAAACAATTGGACCACAGGATGGTTATTTTCACTCACTTTTTTCAGGTAATGTTATGGTACCTGGAATTCTAAAACTGGAAGACAATCCAAAGAGAAACAGTAATATTTGCATTAGTACAGTTTTGTAGAGGGTAAACATAATTCAATGTCCTTTTAAGTTCATGCTCATCGCAGTTATGATTGAGCCACAAAAAACATCTTTAAAAGACCTTGGAAGTTCTTTAAGGTACTGTTATTGCAAGATGTAATTCATATGAAAAGGTGCTGAGCGCTCCAAAGTCTATCAGCCAGAATAATCAAGTCATAATATTGTTATGTGATTTTGCTTATACTGTCTAATAGGCTTGTGCACTTTTAAAATAGTTCCAGAGAATTTGCAAGTAGAGTAGAATTATTTACTAGTGTGTTGCAGTGTGTCATTCTAGCGAGAACATTCCAGCGGCTCTCAGTAGAATTGCACTTCGATAACCAGCAGTTAAAACCCTATATTTTTTTAATAAGCCTTCTGATACTAAAGCCTATAATTTGGTTTAATTTTTATGGTCAGTTTTTCTAATTAAATGTATCATATTTTCATTTCATGCCACTTAATATTTTACTAAATATAGTTTCACCAGAATGAGATGCTTGTAGTCTAAGATAAGGGTTCAGACAGAGTTCTACTGCAGATCAAAAATGGTAACAAGTAATTATTTTGGTTATGTTTTGTATATAGATAAAGACATTCATCTGATGTGATTTTTATGATCCAAGTTACTATTAATAATTATATTGGTTATGTAGTTTTTGAATTTTTTTCTGTTTGGGCAATGGAAACTGTTACAGTTTAGTATGGTGAGTATTACTTTCAAGTTCTCACTTAGGGGTTTTGTTTTGCTTGGTGCAGAAAAGAATACAAGCATTTCAGGGCTAGACTTACTAATTTAGAAGCATTACCATTGGAGTTAAGACAAAAGCCACGGAATATTTTACTTAGTCTGAAATCTAGTAGGAGCTGGTCTCAAATTGAGACTTGACTCAATTGACTTGACAGTGTCACATTAAAAGTGTATCTAAAGTGTATCACATAAAAGATCTGAAAAGTATCTATTTTCATTAAAACGTACTGAACTGTAATGTACTGAAAACCACTTTTTTTTGTAGTGCATAGGAAAATTTGCAACGTTTGGCTTAGAAATGAAAAGTGGAAAACAGCATATTCACAGAAAGCTTTTGGGTTTGGGTTACATTTGTTTTTTTCTTGAGGGCAATGTGTAAATGTATTACAGAACCATTTTTTGGACTTTATTTGACTGTGAGAAGTTCTTGCACATAGGCTCTCATGAGAAATTTAGAAATTATTTTATTCTCATGCATATAGTGAGGATAATAGGAGGGAAAATAATCAAAGGTAGCTGTAGGATTGTGGAATTCAGGAATAGAAACAAGCCCCAGGTATATAGCACTACAGAGCATATTGTAGAGACACTAATGGGGCTTATGACTCTGAGGAAAAAATACCTCAGGATTTAACATCTGAATCTTGAATTGTTACAGATTCTTTGTATGCCCACAGCTGTTGACTGCTGCTGAAAGAAGCAGGAGGGAAAAGAAGACTACACATTCATCAGCAGGTATCTGCGTAATGTAAATACTTAGTTACAGCCAATTTGTTTCAAACTTAATTTGTTGGGGGTTTTAATTAGCTCAGGTTCTATATGAAGCTTTAATTAGTGTACAGAAAACTATAACTGCTCAGAACAGTTGATATAGTGATGACAGCTCTGTGTGTGGGCTGGGAAGAATCTCTTTGTTTCGGAAGAGCTAGATAATGTGAAAAAGATGTACTAAAAGGCAGGAACAGACTGTTAACTGAGTGGATTTGCAAAAGCAGGCAAACTAAAGAGGTGAAAAGACATCCATTTTGGCATGTTGTGCTGGGGATAATTTTCTGTAGTAAAATGTTTCAGTGAAGGTAATGATTTTTGAATTTGAAACTTGCATAGGAATTGTTTACATCTTGTTGTTTTCTTCTTTTCCCTTTTTGAGGCCTGTTGGTGTCTGAGAATCAATAGCTGCCTAAAGGGCAGTGAAATAGGAGAGAGGGCTTTAGTGGCTCTGCGACTTGATTTCCATTACAATATTGCTGCTCCATTTAAAAGTCTCAGGTGTTTTCAATGTAGTGGGATTGGGGGGAATAGTCTTGAGTTTGGTAAACAGTGCTGTGGCTATGTTAGCTAATTTAGAAGAAGGTGAGGAGTAGCCCTGGAGCACAGGTGGCACATCTTGACATATTTGCAGTCGAATGTTCATTTTTTCTGTGAGCGTCCTGATAAATGAAGAATTATGTTGACAGAAATTATCAGGTCAGGAGGAAAACTGAGAGTACTCCCTTGCAATTTATTACTTATTCTGCATCACAACTAGCAAAACAAGATTTTCATCTGAAAGGACCATGGAGCATCTAGGAAATTACTTAGGTTTAGAAATGGTTCTAATCTAACATTACCTGTTAGATAGAAAAAGTATAACCACTGACTTTTCCATACACTTAGTTATGTAAGTTTCTTTATTTTTACAAAGTAACCTAAATAACTGATCTTGATTTTACATGTCTGAATTCTTTCCTAAAGGAAATAATGATAAATCACATTTTGGTTCGCATGAAAACAGCCAAGCCCCCTGCAGCCCACAAATCATGACCTTAATGTCAGGAGTCATAAACTACTGCCTCACCTTTGGAGAGCAGACAGGAATGGTGTTTTGTGAGCACTTTAGAAGAATGATATGAAAAGGAGTGTCACTGCTCCATTACTGAACAGGCTTGAGTACGGCTGTGCTGGGCATATGAATGTTCCAGATTGACCTCAGCAATGTCTTCTGCATCACTGCTCCCACAGCCTTGAATTCAGATTGCCCAGATCCTGCAGGTCAGTGTAGACCCATTGCAGCTTACAAAATGCAGCCTTAGTTAGGGGGCTATGCTTGCCTGCTGAATATGGTTAACATCCAGAGATTTTCTACATTGTCGCAAAATTGATGTTCAGGTTCCACCTGAGATAAAATAGGTTTTGTTTTCTATCATACCCTTGGCTTGGTTTATAAAAAAGAAAAATAAAAATCATAAACCCTTCCATTTGTTGAAAAATGTATGTAGGTCTCTAGTGATCTGAGCTGGGTCAACAGGGATGTTTTCTGTCTGTCTAAATCATACTAAGATTTTTTTATGGTCATTTTGTGGGTTGTAAAGCTATCATTTATAAGCTAAGTGCTATCAAAAGCCTTATCCTGTTCTGTTGAAATCAATCAGTGTTTTTGCTATTGCTTTTCAACAGTTGTAGGATTGATGACTGAAACTGAGCAGCTGTTGAAAGGTTAGTTTTAAAGTGGAATTGTGGTCAGAAAAGCGAAGTGACCCTGTCAAACTGGCATGCTGGAAGCACTACATTTATTTTTTCTCAGTGACTTCCAGACCAAATCTTCTCAGTTTTACAAGTCAAATATTTTTTATTGACTTCCAGAATTGCAAACTCAGCCTCAGCCTGAAAAATCAAATATGTTACTTCTGCTTCAGTCTGCAGAAGCCTCTTCATTTAGAACTTGGTTGACATGTCACTGATGCATGGCTCAATCCAGCATGCCTTTCTATGTCTGTCCTAACTCTGGAGGGTGAAAGCTGCCACAGTAAAATTTTATTTGTTAGGAGAGTAAACAGATATGACTTGCAGAGATAAGGAGATTTATAGGGGAAGTCAGGGCCATTTTTATATCTTTCTTCTAGTTGCATCTGCACTTTAATCCTTAACTTCTGCCATGATAACAATTTAATCTTTTCAGATTTCTTTAATCTGAAACTAGAGAGTCTAAACTGTCTTCATTGTAAAAGATATTTTCCAGAAGTGCTTAAATTTTATGATAAAAGCAATGATTTCAAGATCAGTTTAAGACTTCAGAAACCACACCTGAAAGAGGTGACTCCTCCCAGGTTGTGCAATTCCTTGTTTACTCTCAAGGGTTCACCAGGTTACACAGGGATGTCTAATTCAGTTTATTACTGAAGAGCTCTTAACATTATATAATCACAGGAGGGGCTTCAACAAATGCTCGCCTGTCATAGCTGTGCCTTAATCTGACCCTGACCTAAGAATCTTGATGTGGCTCCTGAGGCAACTAATACATTCTCTGATCTTAATTGCTTATTTGTTTAATATACTATAGTTAAGATGTATGCTCAGTTGTAAAGTTAAGGCCAAAGCTCTTCCCTTGTATCACAAGTGCAGCAAGGGCAAACAGATTCATTTAAAGTCCAGAGCAGAACATCGTCTTTCTAATAAGGAGATTAACTAGAAGTGTTGTTTCAGAGTTAAAAATGTGAAGTAGCTTCCATTAGCAATGCTGTGGGCTGTTTTAGAAGTTCCTCTGGATCTTTATTTTGTCAGTTATCACAAAGAACAGTAGTCATTCCTGTGCCTGAATGTGCGTGTGCACGCTTGCTTACAATGAAGTGCATATGACAGATGCACAGTTTTAAGATGTGCTGATTTCTACCATGCTTTTCACCACACATACTGTTTTGAGTAATGCTTTGTGGAACTTAAGTGTGTGGTCTGAAACAATAGCTATTTTTAAGGACAGCCAAGCATTAATGATTCTTCTGAAGTGTGAGCATATGCTAATTGAACTCCTTGGGCGCTAGAAAAACTTGTCAGATTTTTACCATGGAAGATTTTTTTCATGTTTTCTCTAGGTTGTTGTTTTGTTTTTTTTTTTTTTTTTTTTTTTTAATTCCTCAAATTCACCACCTGTGAAAGATCATAAAAGTGTTGGTGTTTGCCTTCATCTCTAGAGTTTTTCCTTTCTTCTGTAGATTGCAGAATTGCTTAGTGACTTTGTTAATCTACTGCAGGTGAGACTTTTTTGTTTTAATGAGAGTGTGATAGGGGAGGAGCTGCCTGTTGATCTCTTTCTGCTTTCTTGGTTGCTAGTAAGCCTTTGAAGGGTAGGGGGAAATTGCTTCTCCTGGAGAAAGGCTGAGCACGTACAGGTTAGAGAAATTTTTGTGAGCTGGGTGTTACAAAGAGTGAGATAGAGGAAGTAAGGAGCAGGGAGAAGGTTGAAGAGTAAGAAAGTGAAGTGGAGCAGAAAGCTTCCTTGCAAAGGGGCTATAGCAATATTTTTGGAGGTGGTAGAAAGAAACTCCCTTGAACATCCAGAGGGTTGTTTCAGCTAGCAGCTGCTGAATGAGACTGTTGGAAGAGTTCCAGTCTTCAAGGTTACCATCCTTGGAGTGCAGGTTGGTTTCAAACTCAAATCTTTCTGTTTAGTGTCTTGCCCTGCAGATGTTTTCTCTTTCTGGGGCTTCTCTTGTTGTTCTTTATTTTGGGTACATTCAAGAGCCAGTGTCAGAAATTCTAAGTGTTTGGTATTTGTTGATGTGCTTGCTTTTTAAAAAATTTAGCAAGTTGCTGTTACTTTTCAAATTGTGGTAAGGTATGATTGTATTTTCACGTGGATCCAGTGTTCCCTTTGTATTGAGTTGCGTAATCTCTTCAGGAACTGTGATCTCTTTTCAGTTATGTAACAAGCCTGTGTGCAAACATATAGTAAAACTATACCATTTATGCATCCAGATCAATGCGTTGAATCCGTGACCCATTGTGTTCTACTTTGCTGTTTTGCTGTATTGGCCTAGTTCATGTTAGTACTACAAGCAATGAAGTTCCTTTTCTAAAATACCCACCTCTTTAAAACAAAAAGCAAACAACAGACAAAACCAAGAAGCAGTCCAGCAGAAACAACAAAATCGTCTCCCCATTCCCATTTGGGTAAACAAACAAAACCACTAGAGTGATTTGAAGTCCTCAAGTAAATGACATATTAACCTTAGCTCTGCCAAAGGTCCTTCTCTTTGGCAAAAGACCTCCAACATCTTTTAGACAACAATGAGCTTATGGTTAAGAGGCAGCCTCATAGCAGGATGTTTTTGTGCTTGAACTTATTGACTCAGACTTTTCCCAGTCTTCAAAGAAAGATAATGTATATTAGTTGTATGTAAGTGAAGATGTTAGACTTGAGATGTTAGTACAAAACTTACGTATGTCTTGTATGCTGTTTATAGAATTGGAGAAGCCATAAGGAACTGGTTTAGGTGTCAAAAGATTTTATGCCTTAAGTTGTTCTGCAAAAGGCCCTTTTTTTAGCAGTTTATAATGAAGTTCAAAACTGCATGATGCAGTTCATCCTCTTATATGTGCATTAAACTTACTATGTTTGTCAGGAAATGCTTATGAGTAGGTACAATGAGGACAATATGGTCTCATGAGTTTCCTGATGAAATAATTTGGTTAGAAATTATAGCAGGGATACTAAATTAGTAAAGCTGAAGTATCATCATAGTTTAGGAGTGAAGATAGACATCCTCAAGTTTTCTGCAAGGGAGAGAATTAGAACTAAGAAATTGGTGCCATTTTACTTTTCTGTGAGTGTCATATCCCTCTTTCTCATGATATATAGGTAGGGAGCTTGGTTTTGTTATTATGTTGCTGAGGTACAAGTTACAGATAAACACTGTTTATCGACACTTCTGTCTAACATTCTAACAGTAATGTGTTCTTCCTGTACACTAAATAAATGAGTTTTCCTGATTTTAATTTACACCTGATTTAGGTCTTGGCTACCTTCCAAACTCAGGTGAATACCGTTCACACACTAGAACTTGAGAAAACGTGTGTGCAAGTAACTATATGGAGGTATGTGGGGGGATGAGAATCCAGGTGAGAAGGTTTACTGCATTAGTGAAAATTGTATAGTGATTACAAAAATCAAATAGTTAGGATTTAGGCCTGCTTGCATGTCACCTCATTTCCCCAAAACATCAAGAATATGTAGTTCTGCTGGGCTGCTTTTTAAGTTGTGAAAGGTTAAAACAGTGACAGTTTTGCAGAGGTATACAGGTGTCTAAATAAACAGGTAAAAGCTGAATTTTGCTGTCTTAAGAAAAGAGTTCTGTGCCCTCTCCATGTATGTCTCCTTCATGCGTGATCTTTTTCAGTAATTCCTGCCAATACATTCCGTACCATATGAATCAATGTAAACATTTTGTCTATATTATGGCTATTATGTGTACCTGTTGATGTAGCATTTTCAATGTGTAATCTTGATATATAAAATTGACTTAAGTTTAGTCAAGCAAAGCTATTTGTATCTTCCAGAAAGGCTTTCTGCCTTGGTTTTGAGATGGCCAAAAATGGAGATACTGAATTCTTATGTGAATTAGATTTTTCAAGTTAGTACATCTACTTTGCAGTTTTAAAATACTAATAATTATGCCTTCTGACTTCAGCTTCTAGCAGTCAGCTCTTATGAGGATTTTGGGGCACCTGCAGTACCATGTCAGTTAAAATTGGGCATTCATTTTGAAGCAGGTTTGCT
Source organism: Psittacula echo (assembly GCF_963264785.1). Lineage (NCBI taxonomy): Eukaryota > Metazoa > Chordata > Aves > Psittaciformes > Psittacidae > Psittacula > Psittacula echo. Next base: position 101,729,484 of record NC_137735.1, read on the forward strand.
AATCCTTTTATTTACTCCTGCTCCTCCCCTCCTCTCTGTGTCCCCTGCCCCACCCTGCTCCCTGCATCAGAGAAGGTCCTGGAGCTGAGGAGCAGATTCCTTTAGAATGAACCTCTACCAGTATATGTGTTCCAGGAGCAGGAGCATAACTCATGTGCTCCAGCTGTGAAGAGTCATTTGTGGCCAAGATAACAGGCTATGGCTGGTCTGAAATATCTCTTCCTTTACCTCCTTCCATTTGCAAGACCCCCTGATGGGTGGTGGGCATGAGGTCCTTGGCACCCTACAGATACTTTCCAATTGGGGCTGTGCTGCCTGTTAATGTAAGCAAAGCCTTTGTTAAAAGTCAGCTTAGTACATAGTAACTTCTATCTGTGAAAGTGTTTACATAGTGTGTTGTAGCATGATGGTGATGATGATCTCTTGGATGATCTAAAAAGATTGCAAGCTCTTTTGCTAAAAGTGGGCTTTTTTTTTGCCCTTTTTTTTTTGTTTTGTTTTTTGGGTTTTGTTTTTTTTTTTTTTTTTGTTTTGTTTTGTTTTTGATTTTTTCGGTTCATGGTTCTTCTGAGAACAATTTTTTATTTCTTCAAAGTTATTTTGAAAGTCTTTAAATTCCTCTTAAAATAACTTTTTAAATATTTTTATTGAATATATTATTCTTTTATTAGTACTGATCAGAATATCATGGGGTGCTAATTCTAATATGATATGGAGGTAAAGGATATTCAGTTTAGATCGTAGAATCATAGAATAGTTAGGAATTATTTTATTAATATATAATATTAATAATATATATAATATATATAATATATATAAAATATATAATTATATTAATATATTATATTATATATTTATATATATTTATTTTTAAATAATTAGGAAAGGACCTTGAGATCATCTAGTTCCAACCCCCCTGCCATGGGCAGGGACACCCCACACTAAACCATGTCACCCAAGGCCTCATCCAACCTGGCCTTGAACACCGCTATTCTTGACCGTGCTATTAATTTTATATTCAGGACTTTTGGTTTAGAGAGAACAGTTTGGGTTAAAAGGGACTTTTTAAAGTCATCTAGTGCAACCATGCTGCCTTGAGCAGGGACATCTTCAACTAGATTAGGCTGCTAAGAGCACCATCCAACCTGGCCTTGAATGCTTCTAGGAATGGGGCATCCACAAATTCTCTGGGCAACCTGTTCCAGTGTCTCACTATATTCTCACAGTGAAGAATTTCTTTCTAATATCTAATCTAAAACTCACCTCTGTCAGTTTAAAGCCATTGCTGCTTGACTTGTCACTATGCCATTATTTCTCTACTTTCTTGTAGGCCCCCTCTAGGCACTTGAAGGCTGCTGTAATGTCTCCCGAGAGCCTTCTCTTCTCCAGGCTGAACAACCCCAGCTCTCTCAGCCTGTCTTCATAGGAGAGGTGCTCCAGCCGCATGATCATCTTCATGGCTCTCCTCTGAATTCACTCCAATGGGTCCACGTTACTTCCCGTGTTGGGGGTTCCAGAGCTGAATGCAGTGCTGCAGGTGGGGATCTTAGGAGAGTAGAGAGGCAGGATCACCTCCTTCAAACACCTTCTGGTCGTACTCCTTTTGAAGCAGCCCAGCATACGTTTGGCTTTCTGGGCTGTGAGCACACACGGCCGGCTAATGTCCAGCTTTTCATCTACTTGTATAAATCCAGTCAATAAATCTAGTTGTGTAAACCACAACGAAACCAGAACTACTTTTTTACTTCTTTCTGTAGGTCAACATAGCCTTCTTTTGACAGAAATATAGTGCCAATTATTTAAGTCTTAATTTATTGACCTCATTACCTTGTTTAGGATTAAAATTCAGCAGAGGAAGGTGGATTTTTTTTAGTGCAGGTGTTATGCTCGCAACCAGGCTACTCTTTCAGAATATAGGTAGACTTTTAGGTTTCTTTCAATCATGAAACATATAATTTATGTCCTGAATATATTAGATTTGGATCAGGTAGGCCAGAGAAATCATCTGAAAATGTATTTCAAATATTCACTGGGGGTTATCTAAGTATACTAATTCTGAGGGTGTTTATTTCTTGTAGATGTTGTTTAACATATTCCTTAGTTACTAATGGACTGGAAGGTACTTCATCATCTTGTTGTGATACTAGCCTGTCATCCTGCTTCACTTCAGGCATACAAGAAAAATGTACTGAACCTTTTGCCTTTTCTACTTCATTAAAAACATTCTGATCGTCACAAAGAACTTTGTCTATTGCTATAAATTCTTCTAGTTTTCCTCATTTAGTTCAGATTTGCCAGCCAAGTTATAGCAGCATAACAGTAGCTATTAAGAGGTCCATTAAAATCTTTGTCTCCCCCTCAAGCTCCCAGTTAGCCTAAGACAATTAAATGCCTTTAAAATCTGACTCTAAATTAAGTTGCTACAGATTTGGGGTTTTATATATGCTTTTTTTTTTTTTTTTTTTTTGCTTAAACTTCTTGCAGTCTTCTGTTGTTTTTATTAAATAAAATCAACAGTATATTATTATGAAGGGAGAAACCACAATCTAAAAAACTGTTGAGACACTGACATGGACAACTTTGGTAAGAATTTATTGTATTTACCTAGAGCATAATTAAATAAAATTTGAGCTTGGTGTCACTGCAAATAGGAGAACAACAGTCCAAACTACTAGTATTTGGGTTTGGTTGCTCGGGAGGTTTTTTGTTGCTGTACTGAATAGAAATGGAGCAGACTACCTTGTTTGTCTGCCGATATAGCACTGAGATGTACATTTTGTATTCAGGTTACGGCTATTTAGATGTACGCTTGATGTTAAATTGATATTTCTCTTAGGTGTACGCTTGAAAGTCTTGGGAGATTCTTGTTGACAACAGAATGCAAAATACTCATTCACCAAAGCTCTAATTTAGAGTAAAAATGTCTTGTTATTGGTAAGTATTTTGAAAAATGGCTAGCAAGCACACTATCCTTTTTTGAAATCTTTAGAGAAAAGTGGTTTCATTTCAGTCTGTGTAGTTCCTGGCTCTGAAGAAATTCTACAAACTTTGAGTCCATCCTATTTACAGCTGGCCTTTCTTTCTCCAGTTAGCAAGATTGCCTGTGCCTCCTTTTAAATACAACTTGGCTACCTCCTCTATATTGGTCTTTCATGAAGAGTATTCTTGACTTTGACATTCAGTAATGTTGAGGTATGTTGCTAATTATTGCCAGCATGAATGCTTTGCTTATAATTGCAATTTATCATGAATGCCTAAGATTTGTTAATGATTTTTTTAAGGCTTTTTTTAAACTGTTTTTTTAGTTGTTTGGGTTGGTGGTTTTTGGTTTTTTTTTATGCCTCTGGTCTTGAGGGTTTTATTGTTTCTAAAGCTGCTGAATAACCTGCTGGTTTGAAAATAGTAGTTAATGCATACCACCTACTGGTAATAATTACATCAAAGCTTTTTGTTCCTGTGTGTTAATACTGTAGAGCTTTATAAATTCTTTCCAGAACGAGAGCTCAGTTTTCCTTCAGTGCATTAAAGTTAAGAGGAGAATTCCAGCAGAAAGACTGACTTTCTTATATGCCAATTAGGCGAATATATTGCATCTAACCCCCCAAGAAGTTCCAAGACACAGCAGAGGCATTCTCTGGCAATACAGTACCTACATAACCCACCTCTTAACGTTATATAGGCAGTGAAGAGCCCTGAAACAGTTTTGCCAATGCCACAGAATTACAAATGAGATGGAAAAGTTGACTTCTCTAAACTAAATAGTGGCAATTTGCATGTCTGGTAGATATGTATCTGGCTATGGGCTTTTTATGAGCTGGGCTTTCTTATAGCTTAGCTCAGGGCTGTGCTAGATCTGGTTTGGTTTGTTCCAGCTTATTTCTGGAGCAGTTACTTAAAACTTGTTTCTCTCAAGTTGTGCTCTGTACTGTAGCTCTGCATTTCTCCTGGGACTGATTCCAGTTTGATGAGTGGCTCTGGAGTTTTGTGTCTGGAACTGATTGCTTGTAAATTTGTGGGTCAAAATTTCAGGCTTGGAAGCATATGTGGTTTTTTTGTTTGGTTTGGTTTTTTTTTTTTTTTTTTTTTAATAGTGGCAGAGTCTTGAATTTTGCACATATACACCCCACACATCCCCCCATGTTTCTAGGTAGAGAATGTCTTGAGATGGAAGTAGCAGCAAATAGAAATATTGTAAGTTCTGTTAATAAAGAGTAACTGTGTGTTTTAAACTGTAGACACTGAAACAAAATTCCTTGACTATTCATTTGTAACATTGCTCTTAGACTTTCATTGAAATAAAGTAGATTTCTCAAAGGCTAACCAAAGGTATGGTTTGGAGAAACTTTACTCCAGGGTGTAATTGCTGCTGGTAGTATGGTTAAGACTGTTACAGGTTTGACTTCCTCTGTTTTATAAAGTCCTCTTAATGCTATCCCTGAAGACCCTGGATCGTCAAGTATCTCCAGCTCATCAGAGTATGAAGTGCTTGCTCTTAGCATTAGGTAGTGGAATGCTGTGACAATGTTCTTGTTATTTCAACATAAGGTCTGTGGAAAACCCAGGCCAAATGTTGTGTGTTATTGATGGGACCTATCTGAATCAAACACTGTAGATGATGAAGAGCACAGAGGGATGTGATCACTCCTAAGGGTGTCTGCTCTTAGCAACATTTGCTAATGTCTGCTGTTACAGCTGAATATAGTTTCAGTGCAAGTGGTACTGCTATGTGATGAGGCAGGTGGAGGTAATGGGTATCCCATTGATTGGTCTTTTCTGTACCAACCTAAATGCCACGTTGTATACTGAAATAAGTTAGACTTAAAAATAAAAACAGTTATGTTAAATACTCACTTCCAGAGGAGAAGAAAGCAAGAAATAAAATATTTGGGCAGGGCTTTATTCATCATTAAACTCTCAAATAATCCTATTACATGTTTCAGACTTGCTGCTAACTGCTGGATTCTTGATACTGCTAGTTGAATTCAGGGCATAGGTTTTCAAAGAGTTTTAATTCTCATTATATTGTCTGTATTTGAAGTTGTATGGGAGAGTCACTGAAATGTGCAAAGCAGAAAGGCATGTAAAAAAGGGAATTTTGAGTGACTAGACAGATTCAGAAAACAATTATGAAAGGGAAAGTAGCATTTGTACTCTGTAACTTCTTATCAGGACTGTGACTTTGAAAGTGGCATTTCTACTGCCTGGCTGTGAAAGCAGCTTCTTTTTCCCACATGTGCTGATTAGAAAAAGAAGGGGTGGGATTTGCAAAGCAACCTCTGTGATGTTTAAGCACGTGTCTCCAATTAGTTTAAATACCTTAATGTAGTGTAAAAAAGATGAGAAACTCTTCTTGTTAATCTTGGGTTATGTGTTCCTTTGGAGAGGGATTTTTGGAGGGGTGGAACTGTACGAGTGATGGAAATATTTAGTATCTGAAGCTGTGTAAAATGTTGAGAAGTAGCTCCTGTCTAAAAGCCAAATGCTACTATTAGGATGAGTGACAGGAAACAAGAGACTGCCTGCTAGCTGCCTAATCACTGCGTGCTATGGAGTTGCTGCCTGTGAGTTACAATATAGCTTGAGTACACCTAGACTCCATATTGATGAGCTTTTACCCAGAAGGTCACAAGTGTGAAAGGCCTGGAGGAACTGCTACTGTTTGATCTCCTGTAGAGAGATACAGGGCTCAGCTGTGAAGAGACTTGCAGAACTGAGCCATGTTGTTGTCAGTCGCTTCTAAAAAGATGCTTGGAATATCAGCCATCTGAGCCTGTCTCTGTTCAGGGAAAAGGTGGTTTTCTTCTATTTTATCTAAATAAAAGAAAAGGTAGAGCAAATACCAATAGAGATACTTTTCTTCTTTAAGGTACTTTGTGCATATTGGGGAGGAACGTGGGGTTTACTTTGTGCACAAATTTCTAATTATCTTGGGAACTGTAAGTTTATTTTGAGTCAGTTAAAATAGCTGTAGTACAATAATTTTTTAAGTGAAAGCACAGTTGAGACTGAAGGTGAGGTATAAGTTGTGGCTTTTTTACAGTTATGTTGAGGGTTTTTTTTGCATTTCGATGGTGGTATCCATTAGAACAAATGTCTTCCAGAGAGTACCTGCTCTCTGTGCAATTCAAAATAAAGTTGGATAAGCCTCTGTGCCTGTCTTGCTTCCAGGGCTGGCCAAACAGTGGGCACAGGGAAGGAAATTGGGGTGGAGGTTCGGGAACTGATGTGCTAAGAACAGCACACTCTTCCTGTGAGCTAGTGTCCCAAGCGCGCACAGAGCTGATCCTATCCATGTTATGGACCAAGCATGCTCCTAAATGATTGTGGCACAAAAGTAATGCCAGAATTGCTTTTCCTCTTTTCGTCTTCCTCCTGTTCCAGCTGCAATTTGATGGATGGAGGAAAAAAAACACAGCACTAAGTGATTTATTTAGGGTCACAGGCAACCAAAATATTTAAACAGATTTATTGTTATCTTAAAGAAAACACAAACCGCTGAAAACTGGACTAATTTTCGACCAGTCTGTCTGCTATTTTAATCCAATTCAGGTTTCTCTAAGAAAAGAAGGCCTGTGTTTTCCCAGAAATACGACCTTTATGTTTTGATATACTTGTGATATCTGTAGAGGCTGAATGCAGATGAGTAAAGCAGTTAATACTGGCCTATGTTGATGTAAAACCTGTAGCATCCAAGTAACGAATAATTCATATGGTTAGGTGAAAATGGGGTCAAAACTTGAGAATCTTGATCTCAGTGTTTTGAAGTGTTAAAGTAATTCTTGTTTTGCAGTTGTAATGAAAGGTTCAGGAGAATGTTAGTTTGTGTAAGCTCAGCTTGACCAGGAAAAAATTATTCCCAGTTCTACAAAATTTAAATAATAAGAAAGAAATGGTGTGTGCTTCTGTTGCCACTTTGAAGTCATGGAAAAAGTTAGTCTGTAGTTCACTTAAGTTCCTGGGATAGGCAAAGGTGATCTTGGTGCTGTGGCTTGCTGCAGTGGTGTGACTGGAGATGGGAGAGGAGGCTGTTAGGGCCCTTTGCCTAGACTGCCATCATCAGCTCTTCACACCAGTTAGCTCCAGGGCATGGAAGGGATTGTTGGCTGCTCTTCAGCATAAATTGTCTTGTGCCAGGGAGGTGTTTTAGTCAGAGCTCTGAATACAAGCCTGAGCCCTCTTAATTCAGGATTAGTTCCAGTAACAAAAGTCTCTGGCATATGTGTGTGGGTCATCTTTTGGTGACAAAGATAAGGGGAAGAGGTGCTTTGCCTGGGTCAGGACACATGCCCAGGAGCTTTGCTGGGTGCTATGGAGAGTTGTTTTTGTTTGGTTTTTTTTTTTAGCTCCAGCCACAGCCTGAGGAAGCGAGAGTCTAATTGAATTTCTTAATGTTGTTCAAGCAGAGACTGCCAATCCTGACATGCTGTACACAGCTCTGTAGGGAAGACTGAGATGAAGTGGGGCTGGTGGCTTTTATTTCTTGCCCTGCTCATACAGGTATTGCATTCAGAATCTTTCTGTTTTCTTTGGAAACAGCCATTGTATGTAGTCTAATTTCATCAAACTTATATTAAAAAAGTAAATAAAAAAGTAGTGCATTGTTTAATTTGTTATTAAAAATGCTCTCAAACAAGGAAAAAAAAAAAAACAAACCACAAAACTTTTGCTGTTTTTGATGTCCTGCTGTTACTCCCCAGTGTTCATGTCTGACTTAAAGATTAATTAAAATAAATATCAAGTGCTACTGAAATAATTAATACATTATTTAATTTACATTCGATTGTAAGTGGAAGAATGTCTTACACTTCCCTTTAAAAAATCAGCATGGTTCCAGAAAGGAAGGAAGGATGCTAATTACAATGCCTCCGTGAGACTTTACAATTCATGGATGAGAGTTGATCAGAAGACGCAAAGGAGGCAAAGCAAGCATTTTAATGTTTGATACTTCAGTGCTTCTAATCCCAAAGTTTGCTATTAAAACACGTAGCAAACTTTGTAGTGTAGTTTGATAGTTCCTGAACTTTTCCATCTAGAAGCATTAGAGGCATTTAGGATTGAATGCTGGTTCTGTGCTACTTTTGGCACTGAGGTAACAAGGCTGGAGTTTCTCCCAACTTAGACTGGTTAATGTGAAATCAGAATTAGTTTCTGTAGCTTTTTACAAAATATCCATATGTTTCAGAGCGCTTTTCTTAACATATATGTTACAGCCAACGTTTATGCACCTTTTCCTGCCACACAAGGGAAAAGAGCAGAAGTTCTGCCTTTGGTCGAAGCAGCAAATATAGAGTGTTCAATGCACGGTCATAATGTCTAGTAGTATTTATGTAACAATATGAAGATGTTAATGCATCTCTGAACATACTTGTTAATGTGGAAAGTACTAGCATCCCTTAATGGAACAGTGGTAAGAGGAAGGATAATAGAGAATTCTGTTACAGGGCTGGGTATAAAGGTATTTTCTTCTATTAATTATGAAGCTGTCTTAAATATACAATAATGAGAACAGTTGTGCAGGGTCAGATTAAACATCTAGCTTGGAGGCCAGGAGATGATGCCCAAGAGACCAGTGGAGGAGCAATAGAGCAATACAAGCATGGTATTTTTTCTCATATAGTCTCTGGGTCTCCAGCCCTGTGGTTTCTGAAACCAGAGGGTGTACTACCTTGTCTTTTCACTTAACCTTTGTGTTGCCTCTCTCTTGCTTCCATTTCTCTAATGTCTTACCATTTGTCCTGTTCCTTTGTGATACTGAAACAGCAGTAGCAGAAGTACTGAGAATATAGTGGAAGCAGTCTCGTTGCTAATTACTTCTTTTTTCTACTAAATAGCAGAAGGCCAGCTGCAGTAAGAATCCAGCACAGTTTTTGGCTGGTTAGTCTGTGCTCCACATGAGCAGTTGAGAGGCTTGAACATGTGCACTGCTGTTAGTTGCTGGAGCTCAGAACAAGTCCTACAGTGAGAAGATGTAAGATTTTTAGGGGAGGGAGAGAACTGTAATTTTCTTCAGATGTGTAGGGATTATCATGGGAGCTATGGAAACTCTACATTTCTGAAGAAGAAGCTTTTGCCGTTTGCTGCCAACCTTCAAATCCCTATTTAATAGCATGGCAGGTTTACAGCTCCCATTAATGTTTTCACTTGATGATTTTGGTGGTTGGTTTGTTTCTACCCTCCTCATCTTATTACTTGAAATTGTGAAAGTACTTTAAAGAAAAAAAAAAAAAAACAAGCAAAAAAAAACCTAAAGGGGGGAAGGCCAGGGGAATGCCTGGGAAATATGAACTAAAATGGGTAGTCCAGGAAAGTCTTGCAAGTGCTGGAGTAAGGATTTTGTAACTGGAGATTTTGGGGTTAGTCCTGTAGGAGTAGTGCTGCATCTTCTGCTTTCTAGATGAGCCTAGGCAGAAGGTTTCAAACTTTCATCTCAAAAATAGCTTAAAGTACAGCAGTTAAATTCTGTATCAGCATGACCCAGTGTCCTGTGCTAGTAGATAGCTTGCCTAATACAATCTGTATTATAAATTCATGTTACAGTTAATACAGTAACATCTGACAGGAATTATTTTAAAATTATTGCCCTTTTATTTCCATAGAAAGTTTTCCTGGAAAAAGTTATAAATTTTTGATTTAGTTGTTGACATCATCGACCTAGACTTGTGCAAAGCGTTAGACACTATCCCGCATGACGTCCTTGTCTCTAAACTGGGGAGGCGTCAATGTGATAGGTGGACCCCTTGGTGGATAAAGACCTGGCTGGATGGCTGCACACAAAGAGTTGTGGTCAATGGCTCCATGTCCAGCTGGACACCAATAACGAGTGGTGTTCCTCAGGGGTCTGTGTTGGGACTGGTCTTGTTCAACATCTTTATCAGTGACATGGACAGTGGGATTGAGTGCGCCCTCAGCAAGTTCGCCGATGACACCAAGCTGTGTGGTTCAGTTGATACGCCGGAGGGAAGGGATGCCATCCAGAGGGACCTCGACACGCTTGTGAGGTGGGCTGATGCCAGTGTTGTGAAGTTTAAACATGCCAAGTACAAGGTCCTACACCTGGGTTGGAGTAATCCCAGGCACAGCTACAGGTTGGGCAGAGAAGAGATTCAGAGCAGCCCTGCAGAGAAGGACTTGGTGTTGGTCGATGAGAAAATGAACATGAGCCGGCTTCAGTGTGCACTCGCAGCCCAGAAAGCCAACCGTATCCTGGTCTGCATCCAAAGGAGCGTGACCAGCAGGTCGAAGGAGGTGATCCTGCCCCTCTCCTCTGCTCTCGTGAGACCTCACTGGGAGTATTGTGTGCAGTTCTGGTGTCCTCAACGTAAAAAGGGCATGGAATTGTTGGACCAAGTCCAGAGGAGGGCCACGAGGATGATCAGGGGAGTGGAGCACCTCCCGTGTGAAGGCAGGCTGAGAAAGTTGGGGCTGTTCAGTGTGGAGAAGAGAAGGCTGCATGGAGACCTCATAGCAGCCTTCCCGTATCTGAAGAGAGCCTATAAGGATGCTTGGGAGGGATTCTTCATTAGGGAATGTAGTGATAGGGCAAGGTGTAATGGGTTCAAACTTAAACAGGGGAAGTTTAGATTGGATACAAGGAAGAAGATCTTTACTGAGAGGGTGGTGAGGCACTGGAATGGGTTGCCCAGGGAGGTTGTGAATGCTCCATCCCTGGTGGTGTTCAAGGCCAGGTTGGATGAGGCCTTGGGTGGCATGGTTTAGTGTGAGGTGTCCCTGTCCATGGCAGGGGGGTTGGAACTAGATGATCTTAAGGTCCTTTCCAACCCTAAGTATTCCATGATTCTATGATTCTATGAAGTAAAAAACCCAAAGAACAACAAACACACACAAAACCTCAGACTAAACCACCAACACAAATCAGCATTTCCTTGTTACTGTGTTAGAGCAGGAAAGTGTATGGTTGCCCAGGACTACCTGGCCTCGTTAATAAATCTTTTTCCCTCCCCATTCCCCATAATTTAATGCTCTAAAATGGTGAGATGCCAGTGGAAATACAGTCATGTTTGTAATGTGGGCATTTAACAAATTATCTCAGCAGATGTGAGCAACTACAGAAGTTCAGTAAAGGGTGCGTCTGTAAATTGTGATGATCATTAATACACTGACTGCCCTGTCCTTGGTTTTGAGCTACCAGCTGGGCTTAAACCATGACATGTCCTGAACCCTGAGCTCTTGTAACTGTTGGTTTGTTACTTAAATCTAGGCACATAGGCATTAAGTACTCAGTTTACTTTCAGTGCATGTTTTTATCACATACCTCTCTTCCATTATAAACATTATCTTTTCATTTCAGTTGCCAAGCTTTTTTTTTTGAGGCAGGGAAGTTTGTGCGTTTCCTAAGTATAGAACAAGCTAACATCCTGATTATGGCTTGGAAGAATCACGGCGATGCATTCATAGTTCCTGATAAATAGGTATGTGATTTTACAGGGACTCTACAGTGTGTGTGTATAGCATTCATGCTCAGGAAAAATATTCTCTTACAAGGGTTTGTTTGGTTTATTTTACTTTGGTGGTTGGTTTGTTTGTGATTTGTTTCGGAGTTTTTTTCTCCTTTTTTTTTTTTTCTTTTTTTTTTCTTTTTTTTTTTTTAATTTGAATTAAAATTTTTTTTTTAATTTGAATTAAAATTTTTTCCTAGGGAAAAATGAGGAATACAACAGCAACTAAAAAAAAAAAATGTTTAATTTGATAATGCTGATTGCTATTGGGTTTTGACCTAAAAAATTCATTAACCTTTGTCCCCAAAAGATTATCTAAATAATCCATGATTTATACTGGGGGTGGAAGAGCAGAGGATGTAGATTTTTTGAACTCTGTTGGAAGATCACTGCCTCTGCATTTAGAACAGAGTTGACCTTTCTCATGCCCAGGTCCTGGGCTCAGTATTCACCAGACTTTCTCAATGGCTTTTTTTTTTCCTTTAAGAGGAAGTCAGCACTTGTCTAGCTTGAGAATGTTTCTAACACAGGTTTTTAGCTTGTAAAACTAATACCTTCAGAAAACAGGATGTTTTAGCTGAATGTCACAGAAAGAAAATGTTCTGTTCCATAGATAGTTTTGTGGAATATGCATTGTTTCTTGCATTCTGGGGGAAAGATGGATGATGTTGGTGCTTGTGAGACTTCTTTGAAATTATTTCGCTGCATGCTTGCATTGTGAAGAAAGGCAGAATAGCAAGATAAAAAGCAGTGGAATATTTCTCTTCTGTCAGTTTTATAGTGCTAAATGTCTGTCTTTACAGGCAGCAGCATAGCTGACAGTTTCTTATTCCATTTCCTGAAGAGAAATGAACATATCCATGGTCACTTTTATTAGTTAAATGTATGTATGTAATACATACACGATGCAAGTAATTGAATTTGTTATGTAATTTAATATTTTATCTTCACTTTTTGTGTTCTTTAGAAATTGGCTCAAGTAAAGTAGCAAAGATTAGTATGTTAGGGGGTATGTGTGCCTATTTGTTTCTCTAATGAAAATTTACCAGGAATTTTCAGAAATGGAGAGCATCATAGGTTTTAAAATGGAAATTTGTGTCAGGAACAAATACCAACTCTCTTCAAATCCTCTAAAGACAGACAAGACAAAATTCAGGAGTCAGTTATGCAAATGAGAGATTCTTATCTAGAGACTGAATTCAGTTCTGTGCACAATTTAGAGGAAGTTTGGGAATTATGGATGTGTCGAAGCCATACATTGTTAGTTTATTGCTATGAATTTAATATAAATGATTGCAAGATCAGTATAAAAAAAGAGTGAGCATCAAACTGACCATCTAAGAAAATAAATTCAGGCAGACTAGCCCTCACTGCATTAAATGTTGAACATTTTCAAATTTCAGAACAAGTTGTAAGAAAAGTGTTTCTTGGAAATAAGCATGTTCTGTTAGGAAGTGTTAAGGAAATAAACCTTAACTCTAAAAATTTAGATGGTGCCAGGTGCTTCATGATTGGGTTTTGTTTGCGTCTTCTGTGATGTTAATCACAATTTTGAGTTGTAAATGTTTTGACCAATTGCAGCTGTAAAGAAGTGCTGGATCAAGCTATTACAAGTGACCATCAAGCCATCTACAGCACAGCTGAAAATGGGTGAAGTAACCCATCTGCCTGAATAGCCTAAATAGCAATTGATTACATATGTTTAAGTGCTTCCTTTTGGGGTAATTTCCAGGCTGAAATACTCCAAGATCTTTTTAGAAATGTTGCACACTTGAACATTTCAATTGAATGTCTGTAAACTGAAAAAAAAACATTGTATGTAAGGGATAGCTGAGTTGCGTCTTGCCTGAACTTGTGATTCTGCTTTGTATTTTCCTGTAGTGAAAGCAGAGGTTGGATTCTCTGTATGGTCCATGAACATGAGTGTGTTTTTGTTGGCATGCCAGGATTCCCATCCTAAACTGTCTGTTTCTTTCACTTGGCTGAAGGAAGTCTAGACAACTAGATCAGACCAGGATGTAGTTGTCTGAAGCTAGCTCAGCTGAGTCCTATTTTTTATGCCTAACTTGAACTACTTAAAAGTGCATAGCTCCAAAGTTGTTCTTTGGTTTGTTTAAAATGTTTCCTTAGAATGGCGTACCATTGTCATAAGGATTCACTCAGATTAGTGAATAAAGGTAGTAGAACAGAAATGAGAACGAAGTGGTTGCTTAGACTATACCAGCATCTTAGAGGTTTGTATTAATTTTAAGGAACGTTGATTTTTTTTTTTTAATAATTATTTTTTATAAATCTGTTCAAAATTAAACCTCTGAAATTTCACGAAAAAATGGCTTCTCCCCTTGGCCTTGATTCTCCCCCTCCCCCCTCCTTTTTTTTTTTCCTCCAGACAGAGAAGCTTAGCAGACAACTGCCATGTTGTGTTCATGATTGATTTCATTAAATAAGCAGATGAGTAACTGTTTGTAGTGTGAGACTTTGGGAATTGAGGTTACAGCAAGAAATGCCAGGAAGTTCAGAAGAGGTTGTTCTTGTAGGATGAGATGGTGCCAAGCTTTCTGCCACAGAAGGATATGTAGGGAGGAGCTCTTGCTGGAATTAGCCTGAAGAAATGTCCTTGTTGAGGAAAAAGACCTCTTCTTGTCTGAGTGTTTGAACCTTGTTGGTTAACCAGTGTTTGGTTTTCAGTGTAGGATTGGATTTAAGGATTTTTCAACCTTTAAACAATTAAAATGTCTGCTATTTCCATTAACAAAAGAAAGGGTGTGTGATTGCAGGTCTGCAAGCATAAAGCTGGATATTGGAAGGCTGATGCATCTCTTGCTCTTCATGCTATGGGTCTTTGCTAATGCTGCTTTGAAATCTGTGGATGAAAAAGACTTATAGCAATGTAAATGAATTATTACTTTGATTTGTCATAACAACAATAAGACTTCAGAGAAGCTGAGCACTGCTCAAAGTGTTTCACTGAGAAAGCATATCAAAAGTCTTTTCTTCTTCCCTGCAGTGCACCTCTGTGGTGTTTCCTGGTTGCACTGATGCGAGTTCTTGCCAGGCACAGAGATAAGACATCTGTAGTCCTACAGTGTCCTGGGTGCAGCTGTTATTTTTCTCCTTCCTAGTGCCTGGTCCAGTGCTGTGTCTGAGAACAATGCCAATTAACACACCAATGTTTTAGTTGTTGCTAAGTAATGCTTACTCTAATCAAGGACTTTTCAGTCTCGTGCTCTGCCAGTGAGGAGGGGCACAAAAAGCCAAGAGGGAGCAGAGACAGGACACCCGACCCAAACTAGCCAAAGAGGTATTCCATACCACAGCATGTCATGCTCTGTATATAAACTGGGGGGGAGTTACCTGGAAGGGCCCAAGCTCTGTTTGGGTCAGGCTGGGTATCGGTCAGCGGGTGGTGAGCAATTACATTCTGCATCACTTGTGTTGCCTGAGATTTCATTTCTTCTCTTGTTGTTTCCTATTATTATTGTTGTTGTTGGTATTCTTTTTATTATCACTATATTTTTATTTTGGTTGTTAAACTGTTCTTATCTCAATCTGTGGGGTTTGCATTCTTTCAGTTCTCCTCCCATCCTGCCTTGAGGGTAGGGAATTGGGGGCTGGGGTGGGCTGCCAGGCGGTGGGGCTGGGGTTAAACCACAACAAACAATCTCTAATTACTCAGAACATTAATAAAATTCAACAACAGCATAGTTTTGTAGTTTAATTCCAAAAAAACTAGTTCACCCATACAGAATTAAAATACATAAATTCTTGAAAGTATAGTTGAAATTTATTATAATCACAGCAGAAGAGCTTCCCAATTAAAACAGTGATTTTTATTTTTTGCTGAGAGCAGTTTTAAGCCACTGAGTTGGTACTGTTCTCCAGTAGAGCAAACTGACGGGGATATAATTTCACTACCTTCAGTTGTCTTTGTTGCAAGAAAGAAATTTATTGTTGCTGTAGAGAAGACATTATTTTTTCCCCAAAGGAGATTTAAATTTAGCGCTTATTCCTTTAAGTCAGAGTTGTGCACAGACTGACCAAAACCGTGTGAATTGGTACCACCAGAAAACGGAGACAACAGGACTAGCTTCACTTCTTGAAGCTGTAACAAAGGATCTACTTGCACTCTGTGCTGAATGTGAGCATGCAAAATATCCTGTGGAAGGCAGTTGAGGTAATCTGTGCTCTTGTCTTCTCCAAGTGCACTGGAAGAACTTGTTGTAAGTTGACAGTTTAACAAAGTTAACTGTTTAAGCGTTGACTGTTGTTGTGATAGTTGTAACCAGGTTCTCAATGGTGACTCTTACATTTCTCTACCATGAAAGTCTGTCATTCCAAGTCTTTGAACTGGCCTGCAGGAGCCTTGAATACCAGCCTTTACATTTTTCATAACACTCAGCCTTCCTTTGCTGTAGGTTAGAGAAAAAAAAGAAGGAGCTTGCTGTAGGAAGTGTTGTCTTTGTATTTCTTGCTGTGTATTAAGTTGGATGTGAATCAACTTAACTGTGTAGATGCTATATAATTACTAAAGTGAGCATTAACCATGACTTATGGCTGGGAGATTGCTCTGTTTCATTGTTGATGTTGGAAAACAGTTGTCATGGGGATTATTGGGTTTACTCATCTTGATGGATGAATTATTAATTCTTAGCTCGGGACCATTAAAGTACGAGGAAGAAGATTTCAACCTGAAATCTTCAACTCATTTCAAATGGGTTGCCACAATTTAATTTTTCAGTGTTATTTAATAGTCTGAAAAAACGTTGTGATCTGTCTCCTATGAGACTGAATGTTAGCCTCATATAGAAGGACATGAGCACATGACACTGAAGACCTATGTAGTTTTTATTAACATTGGAGTTCCATTCTGATGGGCACGTGGTACCTGTGGTCCCCACAGTCAGTGGGGGAAGAAGTAATAACTTTATAATGGAATTCTTAACCAGGAGTCTGAGTATGGAGCTGTTCCAGGTAGCCAGGAGGAAATGCCAAGCTTGATGATTTTGGGTAAATCCCCATTCAAGGACCTGTATGGTCAACTCTGGGCTGCTGAAATCTGCCTGCTTTCACTACAGTGCTAAAAAAAGAAATAAAGAAATAAATCCTCCTTCCAGAGAAGTAACTGGTAGGATAGAGAGATTCTTCCTTTTCTAACCCTGTGACTCTTTAATTATTCCATGTAAAGCAGCACAGCACAGCTTGAAAAGCAGGCTGAAGGCTAGGCCCTTGGTCTCTGTGTGTGTCAGGAATAACTTAATGTTGATTAAAATTTATTGGCAATTTTCTTCTCGTAGGTCAAATTCCAAACTTGATTGGAATTTTCCATATTCAGATTATGTTCTTTAATGACTGTTGTGAAGTTGCTGTAGTGCATCCTATTTTCCCAGTCTCACATAAACAAATGTGGAGGGTATGTTTTTCCTCATAGAGATCTGATTCCCCCTATCTCTGGTTAATGTGCTGTGCATATAGCAGATTTAAAATTCAGGGAAGAAAAGTTGCCTATCTTACATATGTCTACAGTTCTTGGGGAAAAAGGTGATAAGATGCTCAGGTTAGCAGTACTGAGGTTAGTTCTGAGCATTTGCAGGCAAACTTTGAGTCCAGTGATATTACCTGGCGGGAACAAAAATACCTCTCCTTAGGTCCCTATAGAGACATCTGATGCTTGCTTAAATTCAGTGTCTCACTATAAAATTAACTGTTCCTTAGAGTGTTGATGACTAGAAGGAAAAGAAAGCCTAGTTGAATTTTCCTACACAATATCCTATTTCTTTGAAGCTTTGTTAATATGTAACTTCATGGTTTTTTACTGGTAATGACCAGAACACCAGTACCTGACAGTTAGCAAAAGGTAATATTCAGTTATTCTCTCTCCGTGTGTGTGAAATGCCTTTGCTTGCCAAATCATCGACAGAGTGTACTTTTGTGAACTTTGTATTTTAAAATCTTGAATTGGTTCGATTGAACTATTTTTTTTTTTCCTGGGGATGTTATATTTTTATAGCAAAGCTACGGTTTTAGTGAGGATAATTTATAATACAGGGTACATCATCTTAATTCTGGAAAACTGTCCCTTTCCAACAGAAACATTCCAGCACTGTATCATAATCTCCCAACTTTTTGCTTCACGATTTTAACTGCCAGAATTATTTGGACTGTGATGTCTTCGTTTGCCAGGTGCTTTTGCTGCCCTTCTGTGCCTGGAGGTGAAGGTAGCTTTCAGGTCCCCACATCTTCATCACCATCTCTGATCCACCCTCACTCGCCTACTTGTTATGGTTGATCCATCTGCTTCCAAAACACATGAATGGCAGTGAAGGACAAGTTTTCTGTGTGTACATCTCTACTGCTTCCACTAGCTGAGGTATTAATCTTGAAACCAAGAAACATTACACCAGAAGCAAGATGCTGGTGACAGTAAACAGCACATATTTTTTTCAGAAAGCATTGAAGTTTTGTCCACTTCAATACAGAATTCCAAATCTTCTTGGTCTGCATGACAAATGTAACCTATAATAGTAAAGGACCTACTGGAAGAAGAGTATTCATCTTTCAGAAATTACTCATTTTCATAGCATCGTCTTTTAATTTTGTGTCTAGCTTTACACTGTTTCAGCACAGATATAAAGAAACTAGAAAGTAATTGTTTTAGAGAACATAGGTCCTGTTTTTCTTGGAATAATGCTGTTGCACTTTTCCCTGCTAAGTCAGTAATTTTAAAGAGAGCAGCTTTTAACTAACCCCTTGCATTCTGCAGTGTTCCTTTGATCATTCGTTAGTTTCTGAGCGTTTATGGGTTTGGTTTTGGTTTGTTTGGGTTTTTGGTGTAATTATAATTATTACTACTTTTATTTTTGAAAATAATATGTTTGTTGCAACTTAGGGTATGTTTGTGCCTAACGTACCAAGGCCTTGATGAAATGTAATGCGGCATATTTGCTCAGTTGCTATTTCCATAAACAGAAAATCCATTGCTGGAGTGCATCAGACTTTTGAGCAGTCTTAGCTATGTACAGGGTGCCAAGTTAAACAAACTTCTCAAAAGAAGTACTTTTTGGTCTGTATGGGAGTGCAAGGAATATCTTTGTCTTTGCTTCATTATCACGTATCTAAACCTTCTGTTTACCTTCTCCCCAACTGCAGTGCAGAATCTGAGATTAATTTTTCAGTGTGTTATACACTTCAGGTATGTTTTTTTTTGAGTTTTGTTCCTCAAATGTTTTGTTTGAGTTTTTGCTTTGCCTTGGTTTTCCTATGCTTTTTTTTTTTTTTTCCTCTTGAGAAAGGAACAATCATTAGGAATGATAATTTATGAAGTGAGCCCAGTCCAACAGTTTATCTCTTCAGACGAACCTGTTTTTAAAAGATTTCCTTAATAAAAACAAGGAGAAAGAGCAAAAATAAAATGAAAGGGCATTATGGCCTTTATCTTAAATGTTTTTCTGGAGTTTTTGGGGTTTTTTTGGGGGGTTTTTTGTTTGTTTTGTTGTTGTTTTTTTTTTTAATTATATATCTGAGGGTGTTAAAGCACTTCTGTAAATGCATGTTTGTAAAATTGGTTTAATACAGGCACATGGAGCAGAGAACTTGGTGTGGGGGGGATATTGTTGGGGAGTCTAAATGGGTCTTGTACCAAATCTAAATGAGCAATATCGTATTTCTGTGAAAAATATCATTCTGGGGTATGTAAATAGGACTATAACCTGAAAAACAAGTGGTGTATTGTAGAAGTTTTAGCTGGATCAATATGTCCACGTTTAGGTGCTCTGCAAGTAGGACTTACTGAAGACACAGCAGAGTACATGAGCAGAGATCTATTGGAATATCGAATGGGCTTCAAGACGGCTAGTTAGCTTTGAGAAGGCTGCAGAAGGATGACAAAACAGTGTTCACCTATGCAAATAGCTGCTGGAGAAGAGAGTAAGAATAGTCTGTATGCCGGATGGAACAGAAGATAGTAGATATTGCAGTAAAGATGAATTTAGAATAGAATCATAGAGTCACAGAATGGTTTGGGTTGGAAGGGACCTTAAAGATCATCTAGTTCCAACCCACCTGCTATGGGCAGTGACACCCTCCACTAGACCAGGTTGCTCAAAACCCCGTCCAGCCTGGCCTTGAATGCTACCAGGGATGGGGCATTAAGAGATCTTGTAAGAATTTTATTTAAAAAAAATGAAACTGTAAAGCCCCAAACCATAAACAACAAAAAACCCTCATCATTTGATCTGATGCCCTGAAAAAAGTGAGACCTTTAAAACAAGTTAAACAAATACCAATCAAGAATTGCATGAGATTAATTGATCCATTGCTAGTCCAAGCAATGTATTAGATTATCTTCTGGGGTCCCTTTCAGGTTTCTGATCTTATGATGATGAATTTCTGGTACAAACCATAGATTTTCAAATAGGGAAATAAAAATAAGATGGGAGCAAATCAACTGGTGCTAAAAAAATGTATCACCTAAGTGTTAAGGTAACTTAGGTTTAGTTAGTCGTATGTTTTCAGTGTTTGACTTCCATGAACCTGTGAACAAGTGAATTTTAGTAGGATAAATGTTCACAGGAAATAAATTTTATGTTTTCACACAGAGCTCTTTCAGAAATCAAATCTTGTGTTCGCATGCGTGTTCTATGTAATGGCAGCATGTAAACAGAGTGAAAGCAGTGGCCTGATAACTTTTTCTGACAAATAACCAGTAAAATGCATCTTGAATTTTGGCTGTCAAATAAACATAATCACTTACTTGTAAATTATTCACAATTAAAAACTATAAAAGAGAGAGAAATTATTATCAATAAAGTCTGAAAGGGACAATTTATTTAATGATCAGGAAAAAGCCAAATTATCAGATAAAATGTATCATTCTGCTGTAAAGTATCAATCTAGTATTTGAGAGTGGTTATTTTCTTTCAGAAAGGTAATTTCTACTGAATAGTGAGTAAAAGGAGCAAAGCTGGTAAAAAATGCTGGTAGGAAAAGGAGCTTGTAGATTGAAACCTTGTAAAGCGGTCTTCAAGCTAAGTATTTATGCTAATTTGTTAGCAGTGTGTATTTAACTATCAATTAATCTGCACTGTTCAGAATTGTTTGTGCCTCCTGTTTCCTGTAGTTGCTTATCCAGTACCTAAGTCAGGTTTGAAGAACTGATTTTGTAAATATGGCAGCTGGCCAAGACTGAACCTGCAATGTAAACAGGCCATAACTGACTTATTGATCTGAAGTTACTGCTTTGTTTAGTTGCAGATCTCTGCAAGATGTGAACTTCTCATGCCTTCTTACAAATATTTTGTACTGTTGGACATATTAAGCTCCTTTTGTATAGGTCATCCATGCTGCACTCTTGATGCCGTGATGAGTAGCAGCAAAATAGCCAGTTTTAGTTGTAACAATTCCAGTGATATACCAGATTTCCTTACACTTGGGTTATCTTGACTGTGCGGCATTTTTTGCTTTTCTAATTTTTTTTTTTCTTGTTTCTTGGGTGTTTGGGTTTGTTTTGTTTTGTTTTGTTTGGGTGGTTTTTTTTTTTGGTTGGTTGGTTTTTGGTTTTTTTGTTTGTTTATTTTTTGCTGGTCATCAAAACAGTAAATGTCTATGTACTTGGCATAGTAAATCAACATCTAGAGAATTAAATGTTTTTAATAAAATTCCTGCAGAATCTCACAACAGGCATATAAAATGTAAAAAATACATTCTTTTGTTCAGCAGTGATTGCAAATGTGGCAGGCTCAATTCAGTGTCCAAGTCTTGACTAAATATCAGTGCTTTGTAAAATTTGACTCTTGGAAAAACCTTTTAAAAATGAAGTTGCATAAAACATCTTTCTTCAGACAAACTGAACAGCAATCGGATATCAGTACCATGTTACCTCAATTGTGAGGGTTTTTTTTGTTTGTTTTGTTTTTAAGAGCATCAGAACTATTAATTGGAATTAGGTGGTTTATGTTCAGGCCAGTTTCAAAGATGTTTCATATTGTGTTGTGGACTTTAATGTCTTCCCAAGATGTTCAAGATAACAGTATAGTAGTTGGTTTGCCCCCCTGCATCCTTGAATTCATCAGTCATACCTGCAGTGATGATGGATCTGGACTCTTTTTTAACTAAAGAATTTAGTCACAGTCTTGTGACTTTGCTACAGTGAATTGGACAAGGCATTACCTACTGCCTTGAAGAACTTGCCCATCCTTGTCAATAGCTTCACAGCTACCATTTCGACACGGCTGCAGTTTACAATCATTGTTTTCTCTCAAAGCTGGTACAGCATTGCTGTCACAAAATGATGGCAGCTTCTGGAACTCTAAATCAAGCTGATACTTTTATTATATTTGTACCCTTAGGTGTTTGCAAATCCTCTGTAATTTCGATATAGGCTTCCAAAGATGGACTTTATTATGTTGTTCTGCTACGTAGAGATGTCAGCATCTGATAGCCTCTATTGTTGGTACCATTCTGTAACTTAACAGGATAAGTAAAAAGTCCAGTCTGACTCTGCAGTCTGAAAGAGGCATTTACTGTGTTGATATGGCTTTCCATGAGGAAAACTAGTGTTTTTGTCTCTAAACTGAAGCTTTGATGCAGAAAGCTTTATGCTATGCTTGCTGATATATAGCTATTGTAAGGATTATTGTCAGATATGCTGTATTAGCAATACTGTATCTGATTATGTGGTTACTGTGTTTAGCTACAGTATTTCATGAGGCTGTCTTTGAACAGTGGGAATCTATGTAGTACAATGTAGTTTGTTGGGGGAGTTGTTTTCCTTCTCTGTCACAGAAGTCAAATTGTTACTGCTTTACCTATTGGGGTGAGCGTGGTGATGTGGGTTTTTTTGTGTATGGGTTGGTTGGTTAGGTTTTGTGGTGGTTTTTGTTTGGTGGTGTTTGTGTCGTATGTGTTGTTGTCTGCCCCCATCACAAATAAGGCCTCTTCTCTAGACTTGAACTGTAGATAATTTAGGTTTTGTTAATTTGTACTTATATGTTGCTATTCTTTAGCCACATCTTCTGTGATAGACCTTTCCAAAGGGAGTCTCTGTTTCACCCATCACTAGCTGCTTTTAGGATGGCTTCAGAATGGCTTTTTTTTTTTTTTTTTTTTCCTGATACTGATCATTCCTGGAGTTCTCAGGCATCACACTTAGTCAAAAGCCTTTGCATCTGTCACCAGCAAGTCCCTTCTAACTTTTGCTTGCTTTGCTTACTACATTCTCAGATCTATAATGGAAGTTGTACATAGAGAGAAACCTACTGCCTTTCACTGTCCGTAGTGATCTTCCTACACCAGCATATTGTAGTAGGTTGCGGCTATTAAGATTGCAGGACAAGAAAAAAAAAAAGTAGGAAACTTAATACTGGACAGATACAGGAAGCACAAGACCATAACTGCATAAGAAAGCATTGCTATGTTTATCTCGGAGTCTACAATCTTGTGGTGTGAACAAGAAGTGTATTTCAGCTGCTCTCTAATACTTGGAGAGAGCATAGCTGGCTAACTGGTGCCTGCCACCACAAAACTGACACTGCTGCGCTTTGACAGTTTTTTGACAAACATTTGCAGGATCTTTGAGACCTTGAAATCATCCAGAATAGATTGTCAATGGTAGATTTTGGTTTGGGGTGTGAGATCTGTACTAAAAACTGAAAAGCTGTGGAGAAGCAGCACAAATGTTTTTGTACTGCATCAGATGCTGAAATCTATCCATGTGTGATTCTTAATACTTTATGGCATAATACTTGAGTGCTGGTAGGTCTATTAAGATCACTGACTCATGGAGGTCTGTGAAGCTGTATCTCCACTAGTCTCTGGGCTTCTTGTCATCCAAAACATTCTGGGCAGCATTCTAGATTCAGTGTTTTCTGAAGCCATAGATGGGCATATAGTCCCAACTACTGCAGGCAACATTAGGGTCATAGAAACCAAATATATCAATGATAGATATGTTCTGGGACACTAGAGGTACTCTTGTATCCCCTTCCTACTCTTTTGCAGACATGCTAGGCATCAAGATGCTTAACATGTACAGCTCAAAAGTTTATCCTTCCCTTTCCTCTTACTTCATGTTTTCCAGTGTCTGTCTATATCTTTTCTGACACGCAAGTCCTCCTTTGTTTAGCTCTCCACTGTAGCAGATTTTTGTGTTTGTTGATGTCAATGGCAATGATCAGCATCTGGCTAAAAAGCTGGAAAACTTGCTCTCCTGTAGATGCTGGTTGCTTTTCACCTGTACCTAACTAACCAATGGAAACACATCACACAACAACCTATCCAGATGTGTCCTGGCTTAATGTTCTGTGCCCAAGAGTCAGATTTCACAGGAGTGTGTCCCATTCTGGAGTCCCCTGCTGTGGTGTAGGTAAATGCAGGTGCAGAAAAACATGTTTGCTCTGCTCTAGGAAGTAGAAAGAAATTTAGATGGTGAAATAAAGTTTTAGTTGTGTTTGGGTTGGGCTGAAGAAAACAGTGCTAACACTTGAAGAGGGCAGTTTGATATGCAGAATGCTGCAGTAGTTCTTGACTTTCCAAATGTTAAAATTTTATTGTTTGCTGCTGGCTGGCCAACTATAAGTAGTAGTAATAACAATCATTTTATTTATTGGGCACCCTTCCATTGTTAATGCCCTGTTAGATGGCTCACAAAAGATATAATCTGCTGTTAATGTCCTACTTGGAGCCTCATAAAAGAAATAAAATATAAAGGCAGTTATATGCTTAATGGTTTATGCTTTTTCTTTCATGTTGATGTAGAAGATTACAGTAAAAAGGCCAATTTTGCATCTTCATTGAAATTAATAGAGTTTCAGTGACTTATCTTCATTCTGAAATGGGTCCAGAATACATTAATGCTGGTTCTTTAGGTTCAGTCATCTGATGCTGGAACATTCCTGATTGATTTGCAAGGTACCTCAACTGGATTAATTAGAGGAGAAAAATACTGTTTCCCCCTCTAAAATCTGCTTATTGCAAAACCCACTTGCTATAAAATGTCATGTTAGGGAGGCTCCTTTTCCCCATCTTCTGACTAAATTGCCATTTCTTGTGCTCATTCTTTTCATCTTTTATGTTGTTCATTAAAAATGTTACGTTTTATGCCCAGTATTGTTCACAGTCTACAAGGTTTTTATCACTTAGATAAAAGCAATCTGCTTGATGCACAGCTGGTCTCCAGAGTGATCTGATTGCTTTTGTGATAGGCCTTAGACGCCTAATGCTGTGCAGAGCACTTCTATGCTTTTCTCAAATAACTAAATTAAATTACTTGTAGATGAACTTGTTTTATAACAACAAATCCGAAGAAGATTTTTGGGTTTATGGCTGGTCTTTGTCATGCCTTCTTACATTTAGTAGCATTGTTTTCTTTGAGTGGTCCCCCTGATTTCTGGAGGAACAAGATACAACTCAGCTTAAACATGACTTCCTTTTTCTCACTCCTCTGGTAGAGTGGGAGGAGGGAGGAAAGCTTCTCACCTCCGGAGAGGAGTCACAACTGTAACTCTTCAGAGGAAATACATGCTTCTCTGTTAATGTGGACTTGGATGTCGAATTAGTTAATTACTAAAAGTTGGTATTGGGCCTCCTCACTGAATATCAGATAGCCTGGCCCACATACTTCTGTGAATCCTCTTTTTAAGGTTTCTGAAACACTGGCCACTCCAGATTCAGCTTAGGATTTCAGGGGATAACAGGTCACCTCGCTATTGGGTATTGGAGTATGATGCCTAAGTTTTCTTTGCTGATTTAGCATGAAAACAGTTGGCATCCTGCTTCTCTCCAGCATGATTCTGCTTTAACTGTATGGAATCTACTTGCTCTGAAATAAATGAAAAACTTCTTACAGTAAGTTACTACTTTTGCCCCATCCTATAGGGGCAAAATGTATTTTCCTATAGTCTCAGCTTATAGTAAAGAAAACAAGAGGTTTTTAAGGAAACCTCTTATAGTTTAGTGCACATACTGAGACCACTTAGCAGATTTTATTTATTTTTTATTGATGTGTTTTTTTAAGCTGCCAGCCTGCTTCCAGATGGTATAATACATGGGTGGTAACAGTCAACTGGTACAAAATATACTTTCATCCATACTTCCCTAGGAATATATTATGTAGCTGGCTTTGGTCCCAACCAAGACAATCAAATAATTGCAAATCCTAGGTTATTAGGCTTCATCAAATTCTGGTTAAAGTTAGACCTGGTCACCCTGTAGCTAAGCCAAAGTCATCAGACTTTTTGGTCATGGGAAATGTAAATCCCATTTAGATTTGATTAGTTTTTTAGAATTTCACCTATTTATTCTAACAAGAAGTGTGTCATCCTCTATGGGCTTGGAACTGTTTTACAGAGTGTCTTCTGTTGTTTCTTAAGCACTGCCCGGCTTTGTCCACACTTCATTAAAGGCATGTAGTGGCTCAAGAGGATTAGGATGACTCAAACCCAGCATTTCTACTCCCAGCAGAAATTAATCTCTTGAAAAGAAAGCTGTGCAGGTTGTGTTCTTGCTTTATATCTTAAACTGCCTGTAGCTCTGTCATCAGTTCAGACAGTGTTTAGGGACCCCAAAGCAAAGCCCAGTATAATAAAATATTTGATTATGGCTCTCCCTGATATAGTCTCATATCAGCCTAATTACTGTATCTTTGGGCTTCCTAAATCTTCTCTACAGTAGCAATGCCTATTGCTCTAGATATTGCTGCAGGTCTACCAAATCTAAAAGACTATGAAATTTTATATTGCTATGCGTGACACAAGATAATTTAAGCTTCTTTTCCAAGTACTATGCGTAAAGTTGGCTACCTCAAGCTCTAGTTATTCTCTCTGCTAAAAGATCTTAGAGCACCAGATGTTTGCACCCCTGCTTCCAGCTGCTGTTGTGGTTCCCTCTTCCACTTTTCTTTCTTTCTTCCCCAGAAAGAAAGGATATCAGTAGTTCTTTATAAAAGCTTAAAATTTTCATGACTTTTTTTGTGTGCAACAAATATGTCATAACCTATCATGACCTGTTTATAAAAGATCCATTGCAGTGTATCTTAAAACAGAGTCCATAGATACAGATGTAAAGGGGAGGCTGGAAATAAGGAAAAAGTATCATGGTCAAGTTTTGGCATTGTTCTTGGAAGCAATTATGTCCAGAAAACTGCAGAGCTTATATTCAGTCAGCAGCAGGCAGTCCTCAGATTTGTAGTGTTATGAATGTGAGCTCAACCTAGCAGTGGTGTATGTCTGTCATTGATAACCATCACTATCAGGTGATGGTCGTCACTAGTTTAGGCTAATGTGTTCTAGTTCATGCTGGAGTGGCCTGTGCTCACAGGGAAGCAAGCAGCAGTAGGACTGCTCCAGAGTAGGTAACTCATTGAGACTTTGTAGCTCATTGTCTGTTTTTATGCCTTGCAGAATTCTCACTTTCTAATTTTCATGAAACTGAAATAAGATTCTTCTGCTCTAATCAAAAGAAGATGCCTGACAGTTCCCTGTGTAATCATACTGTAAACAACTGTGGGTAATTGTTCTTTATTTTCTTTTGTTGTTTACTTCATTTCAGTTTTCTCTACTAATCTGTTTTATACACACTGTACAAAGTAGTAATCAAAGAAATGGAAATACATTCAACATCTGCACTTTTTGTTTTCCAAATAAGAAATAATTTCAGACTGTACTTTGGTTGTATAAGTTCATATTCCTCTTATTCTTGAGAATCTCCTTACCTTAAAAGTTACCAGTACATATTTTTGGCTTGTAACTCTAAACCATTTGGGAACAGGAATCTTCATTGTTTGAGTTCTGTAATGATACATTTTTACAAGCTTGTGGAGAAAAGATAAAAGCTGAGCTTAATAAGTGTTGAGGTTAGACTTGAGACTCAGCTGACAAGATAGTAAAGCTGTGCAAATGTTTGTTGTAAAACTTCACCAAGCACTGGGAAGCATAATATCTGAGTGTGGAAGTAAAAATCTCATGGTTTTGATGCCAGACAGACCTTATATTTTATATGAATGGTGGTTTGGTTTCATTCAGTTTTGCTTTTCTTCCCTAGGTGGAAATTACTAGGTCATGTTATTACTCATCAGACAGGACCTGGAGTGACATGCTAGCATTTACAATACATTTTCTGTGTGGTTTTGTTTTGTTTTGTTTTGTTTTTTGTTTTGTTTTGTTTTTTCTTTCCTGTGTGTGGTGTTTGGTGGGTTTTGGTTTTTGGGTGGTTTTTTTTGGTGTTTTTTTTTGTTTGTTTGGTTGGGGTTTGTTTTTGTTTTTGTTTTTGTTTTCTTTTTTTGTTGTTGTTTTTGTTTTTAATGAAACTCCTGCAATTTTGATAAACATGCTTCTTGCACTTTTCTTATTGCACACATGTACACATACACATCTTCTTTATGTCAGAAGAGGACTTAAGGTCGACATTCTCTTTTTCAAATGCCTTAATGAAAACTGCTTTCCATCACTGCCCCAGACACCACCATACAGGAGATGTTTCATAATTCATTCAGTATATATGTAGATATTCTTGCAATTTCTCACACTGCCTCTTTTTATTTGTTTATTATTATCTGTTTTATTTGGTTTATTTTTTAAAGAAATCTCTTGACAGAAGTTGTATGTAGAAGTCAGAACAGTGTCTGTGGGGAACCTGGTTGGGAGGGGTGGTGTGCAAGTATTCTACCACACAACAAAAAAACAAAAGAAACCTAAACCCCTAAAAATGCTTGCATTCAGTAGCATTTTCATTAAGGATGGTTAACAGCTCTATGACTGTTCAGCTGTTGTCAATAGCATTTTCATATTGTACCTTATGGGGGTTACTGTCTTGCTATTTAAAAATAAATAGACTGATATATAGGCAGACACACCAAAAAGAGGTAGTATTACTGACAACTCCACTATAGCTTTCAGCCTGCTAACATAAAACTCTACCACTAAATCTCTCAGGGTAAACTATGCAGAGATAGAAAAGCCCTAAGGTATTAAGAGTGATTTTGATATAAATTCCAATTTTATTTTATGACCATTTTACAGCTGCTTCTAGATATCATCTCTCGTAAACTAGAAGGTACAAGGCAAATGTTGCCTCTTTTTTTTTTTTTTTCTGCAGGGTTTCAGACAGTTGGTTTATTGTGACATGTTAGCAGCTTTTTCTTTGCACTGCACATTCATAAAAATGAATTTTAATGACACTAAGCTAGCAGAAGACTCATAAAGAAGATGCAATTATGTTTTAAGTATTCATAAAAAAAGTTACATTAAGTTTACACATTTTGATTTTTGTCTGTGACAGTCGAAAGAAATAGAGAACATATGAGGCCATGTAAATCCATACAATTGAAATGACATTACTGTATCGCTGCATATCCCGAAAACATTTCTCCATGCGAATAGGAAAGCTTTTTGCTGGGGAAGGTCAGATCGGGGGAAAAAAAAAAAAAAATGCAATACTCTGGCATGCCCAGTGGCTTCCTAATTCCTATTAGCATCACTGCTGAGTGATATCACTAATGCACATATAGTTAAAGAATAAAGCATTTACTTGGTCACTGAGCAGCAATAACAAACAGGAAAATAATAAGTTCTTCGTATCCTTATTTTGAACTTCACAAGGGCATTTTAGGCCTGTAAAAGGAAGGTTGCTTTAGTAATGTATTGCCTGAAATCTGGAAATTCCTATGATGAGTGAGATCTCCATCTGTAAACTGTGAGGGGATGCTTTTCATACATTAGCAGTAGCAATTAGCAATAGGCTGCAACTTTAAATAAGAAATGCATGAACAATGAGGAGTTATACTAATGGGAATGCCAAATTCTGTATATAGAAGGGCATGGAACTATTGGAGCAAGTCCAGAGGAGGGCCATGAGGATGATAGAGAGGGCTGGAGCGCCTTCTGTATGAAAACAAGCTAAGTTAAGTTGGGGCTGTTCAGCCTGAAGAAGAGAAAGCTGCCTGAAGATCTCATAGCAGTCTTCCAGTATCTGAAGGGGGACTACAAGGATGCCAGAGAGGAACTCTTCATAAGGGAGTGTAGAGACAAAACAAGAAGTAATGGGTTCAAACTTAAACAGGGGAAGTTCAGGTTAGATATAAGGAAGAAGTTCTTCATTGTGAGGGTGAAGAGGCACTGGAACACATTGCCCAAGGAAGTAGTAAATGCTCCATCCCTGGCAGTGTTCAAGGCCAGGCTGGACAGAGCCTTGGGCAACATGGTCTAGTATGAAGCATCCCTGCCCATGGTAGGGGGGATTGAGATAGATGATCCTTAGGTGCTTTCCAGCCTTAAATATTCTATGGTTCTACAGTTCTATATGAATTGCATATAATACATGAGTAGTAATTTCTTCAAGCTAGTATTTTATCCATATAAACTGATGTTGCTAAAAATATACCCTTCATGTTTCTCATTGGAAATTGGTTAAAATTAAACTTCAGAGTGTCCCATAAACTTTAATTTAAAAGTTTAAACTCTTGTGTTACTGATAGTTTAATTCGAGGTTGCTTAGGTTTCTGCTCTTGCACGTCTTTTTTTACAGCTAAGTTTGACTGCCTGTCAGGTAGGGAAAAAGTATTCATAAAGCAAATAAAAATTTCTGCTACTTTCAAGGAAAAGGTCTTATTTCTCTATAAGAAATGCTCTCGCTCTTGCTGCAAGGATGGTAGTGCTACAAGACTTTTGATTTTGATGTAGTACTACTGAGCACCATACTAACTTTTTTTCTTCATATAAAGACATAGTTAATTGACATCTTTGCTTTATGTGAGCAGGTCAGTAAATGTTAAAAATTATTTCATAAATGTTGTGCATGTGTATTTGTAAAAAAGCTAGCAGCGTACTTGATTTTTCTTAGAATTCAGGCTTATGGCCAAGACCCTTGATGTGCAGAGGAAAAACAATTTTAATTGTATTAATATAAGTTGCTAATTCCTGTCTAATAGCTGTCTTCTGTCCTCACTGATACTATTCCCTACCATTATATTTAAAATGTGTGACCTGAAATATTCCCCACTCTGACAACTCCAAAACTTAGTTGATTAGAATTAAACTACTTGTGCAATTTTAGATTATATTTTTCCCTGTATTTATTTTGAAATTCAAACTAATAAGTATATACAAAGTAAACATTTCACATTTTTTAATGTTATTTTTCAGCATTGCTCATCACTAAGATGAATGAACTTCTGATTAAAGCAAAAAAGCTGACTAAAAATCTGTTGTTCAGGGTAATGAAGTCTTTGTTGAAAGTTTTGTTTGCCATTTGAGTTTGACATTTGTTTCCCTGCTGGCCCACCACAGATAGTTTCTCTATACTGTGACTCGTTTGAAGTCCGCTGGAATGTAACAAGACCCAGTAGAAGTTAACCACTCATTTAATTTTCTTAGAGTATGGCAGAGGGAATATGGACCCTTTCTTTATCCAGTTCCTCCTTTGATTGAAGTTTTATTCAACTACTTAATTATATCAGTTTATCACAGTACAGAAATTCCACCTTTTTTTCCTTCATTATTTAGATATAATAGGATTTTTATTTGACATTTACATCTTTGCAAAGAAAAAACACCACACCTGGTAACTAATTTCTGTTCAAAACCCCTAACTCCCAATCAGTTCATCTTATTACTAATGTTCAGAGCCATGTTATACTGTGAAAAACACGAAGTTTCTAATTTATGTTAGAAACTCTTGTGAATTTGAGACTGAAAGGCACAGGAGTATTTGATAAGTTCAACCTTGTTCAGTTTTTCTAATGATTGAGTCAGAGGGAGTAGCTGGTGAATCCTGCTCCATCGACTTAGTACCTTTGAAGT
Organism: Psittacula echo; assembly: GCF_963264785.1. Lineage (NCBI taxonomy): Eukaryota > Metazoa > Chordata > Aves > Psittaciformes > Psittacidae > Psittacula > Psittacula echo. The sequence continues at coordinate 101,760,727 of NC_137735.1, forward strand.
TCTTTGCTGGTCCCATGTGGGAGCCTGCCTATTACCAGGCTAAATATCAATTTCGCAGTCTAATGGGTACGCTTGCTCCTCCACGTTGGTGGTCTTTTAAAGTACTCCAAAAGATCTCTTTATTTCCAGCGAAGTGTGTATTTGTTTATAGACTGGACATTTGAAGAGCAAATAGTTTTGCTTTGAAGTCTGTGAGATCTTCCTCTCTTGAGCCCCATTAATGACTTTCAATTTTTAGTATAGGATTAAATTTTTTCTAAGTACAGATTAGGTCAGCATAAGTGTAGTAATCAGTGTTGCATTATGGAATGTTCCAGCTAGTTTTGTTCTGAAAAAACTGAGCAACCTTAGCTGTGGGAGCCTTTGAGCAGCAGAAGCTAGCTCTTCATGGTGGGGTACTAATACTCAGTTTCACTTTACACTAAAATGTAGTTGCCCCCTGCCAATTTGAGTGTCTAGATGCACAATTGTGTCAAATGTAAGCATCAGTTTTAGAAAATTGGATTTTGTATTTTGGAAATACTTAACTATGGTTTAGATTAAAGATGTTCTTGATGAGGCAGTCTTTCTACAACTTCGTAATTTTTCCACATCAGCTAGTCCAAAACCTGTATTCATATAAAGTTGATACTTCTTGACTGTGAACAACACTTTATGGACACAATGTTATAGAGGCAATGGTGGAAAATAGTTTTCAACAGTAAGTAGTTGATGTATAGATGATATCTCAGATATCTAAATATTTTGGAAAAACTGTTTCTGTTATGTGTTGCATTCCCATGTATCAAAGAAAAAAGATATGAAGTACATGACACCATAGTAATGATTAGTGATGTATAGATCATTAATTTTCCACTGACTGTCAAACAAGAAAAGCAATTGAGCAATATTCATCATTGCAATAAACTAAATTAAACAAGATGTTTCCTAATGTGCTTTATCGTGAATAACAGGAGTGTGTGAAATGATTCAGCAGCATAAGGCAACATTTAGCGCTTTTGCCCCAGGCTCATGTGCCACTGATACCATCTAACTAAATTGATGTTGTTAAACATCAGAAAAAAAGGCTCCTGGGGGGATGCTTACTTGGGTTTAGACAGTGGTTTATTTTGGTTACAGCTTTTTCTGTTTATAGTCAATTTAAGAAGAGCTGAATTCTGTTATTTGTGATTTGGGAGAAAATTGTCCATACTTTAATCTGTTTCCATTGATTTAACCAAAGTTATAATCTCAATTGAGTATTCAGCTAGAGCATGTATAGGGAACAAGGTAAACAAATACTGAGTTTATGGTACATTTAGATTTGGCTGAGTTCCTTCTCCCCTAAGTTTCTGAGATCCTCAGTAAATAAATAGATCTTACCCTGCTTTTCCTCAATAATTAATACCATTATTCAATGGATAGATGCTGTAATTCACAACGAAGTTTGAGGAAGGCATTTTTATATTTCCCTATTGTGTAACTAAAAATGGCTCCTGGGCAAGAGGCTGTAGTTCATGATAAAAAAAAAAAAACTTCTGACAAGTTTGTGCTGTATATTCCTTAGGAATTAGGAACTTTTTTTTTTTTTTTTAATGCAATGGAATCATGGTTAAAGAAATGCTGATAAAAACTACATGGCAACCGGAAATATTTTCCTATTTCGTTCCTAACAGGGTCTTTCTTTGTTCACTCATCAGACCCACTGCAACCTCAGTCTGCTAATTTCTCTTTTTGATTAAATTGAAACATGGTTCTTATAAAATCTGTTAAGTATTTTACTGTAAAAATAGCTCAATTGAGTGATAAGGACTTTTTAATTGATAATTTTTTGGGGGGGAAGAAAGGCTTCTTGGTCAGAAGAAGAGCAGAGTTCTGAGAAAAATTTTCATGTATGGTGTAACAATATCCAGAAAGAGACAGAAGAGAATGATGACTTATCCAAAGATGTTAAGAATAAGGTCAAACATGTTTTATACCATGAAAAGTATCAGATCACACTTTGTCACTGTAACTAAATGCATATTCTTTATTTATTTTCATAGCTATGGGAACAAGACTTCCTTATTAACACAGACACAGTATCATGATGTAGATCACATTTGTATCACTGTTTTGTTCATATTATCACATAGAATTATCTGCATACCTATTTTTATGTAAACATGCCTATATATAAGGATGGAAGTTGCTTTGATTTCTGGTGCTCTTATTAAATACATCATGACAATAATTCTGACCTTATTTAACTTCCTTATCTTTGCTGGTTTTTAAGCTTACTACAGGAAAGGAACTTTGATCCTCCTCGTGGTGCTGCAGTGAATGAAAATGTAATCTGTCCTTAATGCCAGGAAAAAAGAAATACTGGCTGTGGGTTGGGGGTTTTGAGTGTGTGGTCTGGTTTTATGGGGGTCGTTTGTTGTTTGTTTGGTGTGTAGGGTTTTTTGGTGGGTTGGTTGGTTTGTTTGTTTTAAGTTCCATCCTTCTTACTTGATGAACTGCCTAGATTCCCAATTTGGGAGTGGACGGGGAGAAGCTTGCAGTACCTGGTAGTATCGAAGTATAAATATAATTATGAAATTGTGTGTAATATAGATAATGCTCAAATTATCTTTATTGCTTCTCAGACCAAACATACATAATGGATTTTCATGAAGCACTGTCAATTTGTAGGTTGCCTGTGGATTTTGGGTTTTCCCTAATACATGTATGCACTATGTAAAATTAATTTTGGATTGTCCCTAAACTAAACTATTCAAGACAGTTTTGTCTGCCAATTCAAAGCAGATTAATGAAGTACTATTCTGGTTTTGGTCCTAGGCAAACTGAGAACCTGTTTCTCCATTTGTGTTTTCAGTAAGCTTCTCTTTAAATAATATGTAGAAATAGAATTAACTTAATAAGAAATAAAGACTATAAGAGCAGTATGCCATGGTCTGTGATCTTGTTTTGAGAAGGTTGTTGATAATAGGCAATTTTGGGTTTTGCTTTTTGCTTTATTCTATTTTAACTTTTCTGTTATAATCATCTTCATTGTACAGGGTCCCTCACTAACACTGATCCTATACTTCAGTCAAATTATAAATAATTCAAAAATTGTGTTACAGTTAAAAACACATACTGATGCTTCTCATCACTATATCTGTAGTGAACTGGTTTTCTGAAGTTAGAATGTGTACAGTTGTCTCTAACATGCTTGAGGTATACCCCACCAGCCTGTTACACAAACCAGTGGAACACTTTGCACACAATGGACGTGCTCACAAAGATTAACATTACCTGTAGTTGACAGTTATGGTTTGACAGTTGTGCAATACCATCGCATACTAGGAAAGCATGACCTAGTACATTAATATGGATGAAATAAATGTGTTAATATCAAGTCCCCCTGTGACCACACTAATTGTATAGTAATTGATGCTTACCGGTACTGGTAATACTAAATCAAGCGTTGTTCTGTAGCTCTGCAGATCTGGTCAGCAGAAAACAGAACAACAACATTTAACATGAGTTATGTTTATAGATAGTAACCAAATTATGGAGAAACAAATGAATTTATAGATTTCCATACTGGGAGAATAACACAATTGCTTCATATGATAGCTGACAGTATAAATAATGTAAAGAAACATTTCTGAAATTAGCCTGTGGTTCTCTATTCTAAATGTAAGTTGTGTTATGTGAGCTACAAGACTTAAGCAGTTAACACCAACGAAGAGTCTATCCCATGAAGTTAGAATGAGGTGCATTGCTAACAGAGCATGTGTCTAGTAGCTATCATCTGAAGAACTGAAATACATACATTGTGCTTACTGTAACAGAAGAATGATTCCAGACTTTCAATATTGATAATAACTGTAGTTAAGATTAGAGGAAATTTTAAGGTAAAATAATTTGCCTGCTGAAATTAAGATATTAATTGAAGAATGAAGAACCCATTTTCTAATTATATTCAGTTATCACTGAACTACTTCATGTAAAATTGAAGCGTTGCATGCAGCATCCTCATAAATGACTTTTATTAGTTAATTCACAAAGTGAGTGTTGCATGGCACTAGGTGCTGATAGCGGGATAAAGTGAGATCTCCTGAGTCTGTACTGTGCCTTCCAAGACAACATTGAGATATTTCAAGAAGGCAAAGCACAGTAGCTTGAATTGCTGCTCATTGCCCTATTGACTATCCTGCACTGTTTTTAAAAAGTGCTTATTCCTGTTAGTGACTTCTGCCAGATAACTGAGAATGAAATAGCTACTCCTCCTTTTAGTACGCCAGGGAAAAATACAGGAATGAAAATGATCCCAAAGTACTTTGTTCAAGGAAAAAGCATCAGAGAAGTGACAGAATCACAATCTTTTCAGGTTGATTTTGTGATTTCTTTAGTTTTCAAGTGGTGACTAGTTCTAAAAATACTAAATAGGTCTTTTCGTTGGGTTTCTTATGCAAGCTACATTCAAAGTTACTAGATTCGGTATTCACCAAATAATGGCTTATCCTGACTGGTGTCATCAGCAGCACCTGGTCCATAGCATGGCATTTGCAGGTGTGTTCTCAGAAGGGGAAAAGAGTGGCTTGGCCTAGTTGTCCCTCTGCCTCTGATCTCCTTTACTGTAGCTGAAATGGTTGGGGTTTTATCTTTGAAGCTTGTGAGGACTGATGTATGGTGTAGCACATAAAAAAATAAAATATGTAGAGGGTTTTTTGAGTCCATAAATCATGCTTAGTAGCAACTCTTTTCTTTCTGAAGAAAGAAAATAGGAGAGAGGAAGGAGAGGGAGGAAAAAAAAATGCAACCTTGACCTAGCATCTTGTCAAGAAAAGTTCCTTATGTTTTCCCTTGTTCAGGTTAGAAAATTGAGCCCTATTTTTAATCCCCAGTTCACTGCAACAGAACACCAGGTAGTTATTTCTAGCAACTGTTTGTCATAAAGTAAGGTATACCCTAAAGAGACTCTCTGCATAAACACTGAGCACCAGAAATACTGTTCATATTAAATTGGACCACATGAATAATACAGAAGTCATGAATTTAAATTATTACTGGCATTTGGAGAAAATGGCAATATTTCAGCCATTAAATAACAACTTTGCTTTATTTCTAGAAACAGAAAGTTATTAAGTTGTAAATCATATTGATGCTATGGCTTAGATGTATTTCTGGTTCTCAAACCATTCAGACATCTCAACAGTACTGTGTTGCGCTAAATTGTTTCCTCAAAGGTCAGCAGCCCACTCCTGTGAGATGCTTGGGCAATAGCCATGCTATAATGGCATTATTTTATCATCCTAGGGCTAGGTGCAACTCTTTGTGGAGCCAAAATACCATGGAGTTTTTGAGGTGGGTTGTCTAACCCACCTTGTGTTTGTTTCTGCAGTTCTGTAACTCTAACAAAATCTTTACCAGATGATGACCTACACTGGTAAATAATTATGTTTGTAGTCTGCCCCTCTCATAATTTGTATTTCCCATTCCTGCTCTTCCTTCACCCCTCAACCTGCTTTCACTACTTACTAACTAGTGAAATTGAGGTGAGCTGGAAAAATAAGTGTAAACTCTGTAGATGAGGCCCTTAATGACATGGTTTAGTGGTGGTCTTGGCAGTCCTGGGGTAACAGTTGAACTTGAAGATCTTAAGGGTCCTTTCCAACCTAGTTGATTCTATGATTCTGTGTTGTTTGGTAGAAAAACTGGATATAGTGGCCATAAGAATAGAAGAAAGAGTCTCTTGTTGCTTCAGTTCTTACTTCAAAAGAGGAAACTCAGGGTAACACAAAAAGATGTGGTAAGAGAAGTCACCTGCACTGATAAGCTCAGAGACTTGAATATGCAGGGGTTTCACACTTCTCTTCATCAGAGATACAAGGGACATCAGAAATCAGAATACGAAGAAGGAAAAAACACAGATACGTAAGAATTGCAAATCCAGCATGACAAAAATAAGCTCCAAGAGGAAAACACCTTTGGAGATTGAAAGAAGCATTGAACAGCACAGGAGGCAACATGCTAGGGCTCAGGCTGTGTACAGATAAGATTTTATAAAAGTCAAGCTGTCTTAGAACTTGTGAAAGAAGTCAAAGCGAATAGGAAAAGGTTTTTCAGCGATATACATAGAAAAAAGACTTAAGAAAGAAAAGCCTTCTAGGTTATAGGATGGGATAAGATAAAGAGTAAAAATGGCAAAATAAATAACATGCTTCAGAATCTGTAAGGATGATTAGGCTGAGTGTGGGCTGAAAGACAGGAAAGAACAAGGGAGAGAGAAAATGAAAGCTGAGATGCAGAATATTTTATAAAAGGATTTTAATGAACTTGAAATAATAAAAAGGAATTGAGGTTCAGCAGTACAAACTCTTATGTCATTTTTTTTAAGGATTAAAACCATAACTTTCTGTTGCAAAGTTCAGACTGCTACTTTTGGAGAAAGCAGAGATGGAATAACTTGGGTGGAGAGGGCACTCATAGAGTACTTCTGAGCTACCACCACTGTGGGGTGTCTTTGGGACAGGAAAATACAAACTGAAATTGAGGCAATTACTTACATAGACTCAGGACAGTTGGAAACTGTAAGAGCTCTGTTTTTTCAGTCCAGTAAAACTGAATCTGAGAAAGGTAGTTCTGGTATGGGCCCCTAAAATATGAAACATTGCTGTTACTGAAGTTATTACGCAGGTTGAAACGCTGGTATCATTGAAGTGCCTTTGGGTTTGGGTCGGGGAGAAAGGGAGGTGAATTCTATCCTGTCATTAGCAAGTAAGCTGTCTGTCTTGTCTGAAATCACAGGGATTTCTCCCCCCTATCCCTCCAATATTAATATAGTAGAATAGAATCATAGAATAGTTAGGATTGGAAAGGACCTTAAGATCATCTAGTTCCAACCCTGCTGCCATGGGCTGGGACACCTCACACTAAACCATGCCACCCAAGGCTCTGTCCAACCTGGCCTTGAACACCGCCAGGGAATGGAGCATTTGCAACCTCCCTGGGCAACCCATTCCAGTGCCTCACCACCCTTACAGTAAAGATCTTCTTCCTTATATCCAATCTAAACTTCCCCTGTTTAAGTTTGAACCCATTACCCCTTGTCCTATCACTACAGTCCCTAGTATTCATATCCAACCTACTATGACCACCAGCGAACCACAAATCATCTTAGTCATTTTCTGCTATAAGTGGCTTTATTTAAGGAAAGTAAGTATTCATACATACTGAAAATAATTACTCCTTTCCTCCTTCACACCTGCCTAAAATTTTGGCTTTTGAAACATTGGAAGAAGTTCTTTACTGTTGGGGTGGTGAGGCACTGGAATGGGTTGCCCAAAGAAGTTGTGAATGCTCCATCCCTGGCTGTGTTCAAGGCCAGGTGGGACAACAAGAGCCTTGGTCAACATAGTTTCATGTGGGGCATCCCTGCCCATGGCAGGGGGATTGGAACCAGATGATTTAAAGGTCCTTTCCAACCCTAACTATTCTATGATTAGAAAATTAACTGGTTTTGTTTCAGGGGTTTTTGTGGTTTTTTTTTTTTTCCTTTAGTTTTAATATTCTGTATTAAATAGAGTTGTATGATTCACGTGAAGACAGCAATAAGATTTGGGTTGTTCCACCACAAAGTGTAAGATAAAATGGAAAATCTTAATACTTCTTCAAGCTAATTAAATCAAAGCTATGGCAAGGCAGCCACAGTTTAGATTAAAACACTTCTCAAGAAATCAAATTAAAAATAGGATAAGGCTCCCTTTTGGTGTCTCATGATATAAAATATTGCTAAAGCCCTATTCTTTATCCTTAGATTTCTTGTGCCATTTCTCAATTAATCTTCTCTTCACAGAAATAAATATTTTAATAAGCATATACAATTACACCAATCACTGATGGCAATTACTCTAAGTAAAATAGCTACTTTTATTGTGGCAAATATAAAATGACAATTTTAATTATGTAAAGTCTCTAATGCCTTAATGATTTTAGCCCATTTGCCATGTTTGTACATGAAAGCTGGTTCCATATTTTTACTGTTACCAGAGTTGCAGGAAGATATTATTGGGCTTTAAATGTTTATTGTCATCTTAGCAAAGTGGCTTTTATTTTTTGTTTATGTTCTAAAAGCTTGGCAGAGTAGTGACAATCCACACACTAATGGCTAATCTGGGTTTATGCCAGAACAGTAATAGCTGCAAGCACAGAAAAAGCAACTGAAGAGTAAATGCCAAATTAATCCCCAATGTAACTCTTTTGCCTTAGTGTAGTTACACTAGAGAATACGTTTTTCACAGTATGCATCCTATTATCCTTTATCTTCTAAGGGATTTTGCCTATATCGGGACAGTTGAGCACACTGGGTTTAGCCATTGCCTTTCTATCTAAAAGAATCCCAAATCATACTGCCATTTGCGAACTGTGTGCCTTGCTATTCAAAACAGCTAAACACATTCCATCTCCCATTGAGAAGCCTAAATGAATTACACCTTTACAACTGAATTTAGCATGTTATGACTTCCTCCTGAATGCCATAAAACCTAAAGAAATAGGTTAAGTGAGGGGATTGAAGGCACAGACTCCGATTGCTGGTCGAAGACCTTTATACTTTAGATTACATGGTATATATATGGTTTTGATCATATCCACGTGCTTAAAGCTACAATATAATTGGTTAGTTGCTGCTGTCCACGCGCATAATCTAAAATTATAATTGATTAGTCTGCTTTTTCGACACCATCCTTTTGACCTTCTCCTCACTTCTCAGTTCCTTCTTTGACTTCTCGTTTTTCATTTCCTTTTGTTCCGCTTCTTTTGCTCCATTTATCTGCTCGAGGTTAGTTCCCTAAAGAGCTAAAATTACAGTCTGGTTCAAAGTTAATTCCCCGAAGAATTAAGGTCACTCAGCATACTCTGACCAAGTTCAAACTCCTCTTCTCCTACAGGTAAGTCCCGCCAGAATCAAAATGGATATGTTTTAATGATAACACTGTGGTGATTTTTTGGCTTTGTTCAACACTGAATGTTACCATTTTGACACTTGCTGTATTTCATCTTTTAACCTGTTAGTATGCTTATTTATTGCCGCAAAACAGGAGAGTTGTTTTCTTAGAGAGACTATGTAGGGTTATTTATACTTGCTATGAGCTAAGTTTTGTTCTGTAGGGAACGGCAGTGTGCCATTGCTCCTACTGCAGGGATTTAAGTTCATCATGCTCCAACCTTGGCAAAAGGAGGAAAAGAAGAAGGGTTCAACCTCCATACAAGGAGGTTTTTGTAAAGTTTGGAAAAGTATTATCTTTTAATAACAATCTATTAAAAAAGAAAGTTTCTGCAGGCTGAATCACCCACCTCAATAGCCTGTCATTAATAATGATTTGATTTAACCAAGCAATGGGACAAAATGCGTCACTGATTTAAAACGGATACCAGTAGAATGTACCTTGGAATATTTTTCTCTTCCACCCACCTTATATTCTGTCTGTAGTCAGGAGTGTAATTTCTCCATGACTTCTCTCACCATAGTCAGATGTATTGTTAGAATATAGTGGAAGAAACTCTTGGTGGTTCTCTGTCTGCATGGGCTTTCCCTGCTGGTAACTATTAACCATAATAATTGAATAGCTCTGTTAAGTTCTCTGATCGCTGTTTGTGGACATGGTGCTTTCCTGGCCAGATGAAGTCTGTGAGATCTCTAACAATCTCTTAATTTTTTCCTCTGTCTTCCTAGTCTGCTTTTGATAAATTTTATAAGTAGCACTATCATTTCTAAACAAGGGAACCAGAGCCTGTAACAACTGCCAAATGTAATATTCACATTCACGGGTTTTTTTTCTTTTATCACTTTAGTAAACTTCTCTGGGGTACATCAGTAACCCACTCCACAACTGCTTCCCCCCCATCCCTTCAAATCCATATATTTCACACTGACTGGTGTAATGTATGAAGAATGGTACTACAAAGAGACTCAGAAATATGTAAAGAAATATGTAAAGATCCCTATGCCTTCCCTGAATATTTAAAAAAGTCAACACAGACATGGTAATTTCAACTCTATTTCATTTGATCTAATATTAAATTAGCTGCTCTTGGGATACCCTCTTTTTAATCAGTCAGAACACATTTGTATGCTCACATTTTTCTGTGGGGTTTGGTGAGAGTTAATGAATTGAACATAACTACTTCAAGTAGAGATGAGAGACTTCCCCCTTCCTTTTGCCTAGATCACTAGATCATTTTGACCTTCTGATATTTCGGGCATGAAAAGGATAAAATCTACTTTGCTGTTTAGAACCAGGACCATCACTGCTTTCACCTCTCCAATACAGGAATGAAAACTCCATTATTTCTCAAAAAAACAGTGAATCAGGCATATCAGAACCAGAACCAATTCCAGGTTTTAGTTTGGGAAAATGAGATGTAAAATTCTTGGGAAGAAGCAAAGATAAGGTGAACTTTCTTCTGAGAAGTCCATATGAGAAAAGGAGAGGAGTGAGCTTGTGGGAAGAGCAGAGTATCAACGATGCATATGTAATTGTGAGATTATTTTCTTTTGATTTAACAATAAATATGAAAAGGAAGAGATCAGCAAGATCAGAACCCTTATGGCATTGAAGGTTGCTAGTCATGCTGCTGTGATCTTCTAATTTTTTTTTTTTTTTTTGTGTGAGGTCTAAAAAAGAGAAAGTAAGTTATAGATGTTTCAGTAAAAATGAAATAAAATATCAAATAAAATACCCCAAAACCACTACCAAAAAAGCCCCCCAAAAACTAACCAAACAAAAAAAAACAAACCCCAAAATCCCATCCAAATGAAAAAAGTCCAAACACACTCGGGAGGGGGAGTTGTGGGGGGAGGAAGCCCCTTGAGTCCTTTAATTGCATTGCATGCAATTCTAAAAGAAATAGCTTCGGATTAGCTAGCAACTGAAAATCCCATAGGAGCGGGTTAGCTCGTGTACATGCTACTCAAGAGAAAAAAAAAATTGTCACGTATTTTGCTTAAGGTGTGGGAGGAAAAAATCAAATCAAATAGCATTTTAGAAGCGCATGTAATAACTTGAATTTAAAACAAGGTATGTATTATTCAAGTAATTCTAAGCATGGTATAGTAAATTTTTCATGAGGGTTAAGAAAAGAATGACAGAAATATCATTTAAACTGAGTGTTTTTGATGCTGAACTTGAAAGTGGGGGATTTAATGGAACTTTTTTTAATATGATGAGTCTCGGATAACATCATATTTGGCAAAGTGCTTTATTGGTTTTTGGATTAGAGTTTTTTCATACATTTTTCTCTTCGAACTAATAAAATTGATGTAGCTGTCAGTTTGGATTTGATCCCTATTTTGTTTTGCCTCAACAGTGTAATCTCAATCAGTCTAACTTATTTTTATGCTGCATTTACAGGGTATAAAAATGACAAATCACTCATGTCTCAGTGCTGGTATTTTATCAAAAGTTTGAATGAATATCAAGGCTCAAGAGAACAGAGAAGAATGAGGCTCAGAACAGCAACAGCTGTGTGACAACCCAGGCTGGACAGATTCTTACGTCATTACACCACTGCTCAATAGTGCCTTGAGTTAACAGCCCTATATAAATCAGCTTTGCACTGGCAAAGTGCAACCTCATTTGTTCTGAGCAAAGGTAGCAGGATCCTTGGGGAAGAGGGATAATAGGGAACTGGTGAGGTCTTTGTTTTAACTTTCACCTTGCTTCAGATTTGAGTGTCACTTCTAATGCAATCTTTGCATCTCCTTTTGATGTTAGTTTCCTTCCTGACTTGTGCAAAAAGGGTGGTGGTGGTCTTGAGATTCATCATGAAAGGACCTCAACTATTCTGAGTAAACTAAGAGCGAGAAAACTGAGGACTTTCTGTTGTATTGGGTTTATGTAGATTTTAAACTTAAGAGCAGGGACTGTTTTTTCCACCATGTTTTTATGCAACGCATGTCTCAAATGAGACCTCTAGGTGGCGCTGTAGAATGTAGAAATGCAAGAAGACTTAAACTCTTGATAGCTTGAGAAATGGGAGTTTGCTTTCATAGGAATTTCTTTGCTGCTTGTTTTTTCTTAAAACAGGCTTTACCTCAACTTTTTTATTCAACAGTCTTTTATTGCTGGCATGTAAGATGATGTTGAGAAAACAGATATCTCTTGAGCATCCTTTGTTGACTAGGCAAAATGTTTCAGGGGACGAAGTTGCAGAGAAGCATTTTTCAATTAGTTTCTAAGTCTCTAACTTGTGATGAGTCACGAACAGGCAGGAATGTTAGCAGTGAATTTTTCCTCCAAGGTTCCGCCTCATGTGGCATTTGAGATGATTAGAGAATTAGGAGGAGGGATTAATGTGAAATATCAGGCACAGGAGCTTCTTGTGCCAAAGTTGGAGGATCAAATATCAACCTTTGGAAATGAATTGCAACCACTGAATCAGAATTATAATGCTGTAAATGGGAGCGCTGAAAGGGCTATGCATTTATCTGTAGCATTGGTAAAGGATAGCCTGGGACATCACAGGAAAATGGAAGTTATACAAATCAAATAAAATAAAGAACTGGATATAACTAAAGACATGATGTAGGAGTTGCTTGATCTCTGTGTTTCATCTGCAGTTGATGAAGCACAGTTTTACTGTGTTCCTCAAAACATTTTTTCCATTGTTAAAATAAATATATTTGATGGTGAAGTTTTTAGTGCAACTCAGCTTATTTCTTCAGAAGGGAATAAAGAAGAACTGATGTAAATGAAAAGTACATGACAAGAAAATCACTGTTATTGCATAAGGAAGAAATATATTTTATCCTCGTATAAACTCATTTGGGGGAATACAATCTGCATCTTAAAACAGTTTCTTGCCAGTACAGGCTTCTTGTATTTTGATTGTTAATTTGTCAAACTTTCACTTTCACTATCTTCCTAATGTAAATCTATGAGTATCTAAAAACAAATTATAAAGCTCTTTGTTAGAGGAATATGGTTAGATCCTTCTCTCGAATGTATCCCTTGCCGGTGAAGACTTCTATAGTGTTATAGAGACTCTGCAAATGTGTTTGCAATTTCTGATCTTTTTCTAAAATGTGTGAAACCGAAGCAGAAGCAGATATGGCTGATGAATGCGTGTAATGTCGCAGCTCCATTGATAAAGATGCTATCCAAACATACATATATCCCTTTTCATATAGAGATCAGAATATAACTGGACATGGAAGCTAGTGCAATGTTTGTGTAATGTTTTTCTTAAAACTAGAAGTGTTTTAACCTACACTTTCATCTTCACATGAGGTTTTTTTGACATAATCTATTTCACTTCATGAGCATGCAGACTTGCCCAAGTGATGCAGGGGAGTGGAAAAAAAAAAAAAAAGCATCACTGCCAGATTTCTCAGAAGAAAGTGAACAGGAACTGAAAGCATTATAGATGATAAATGGCAAAGAACATGTCAGTGATAGGAAGAAGTTCTAGAGATAAATTCTCTGGGTGTGTGGAACAGACAAGCAGTAAATGCATGTAAAGTAAGAATAATACTAAGATGTGTACAGAATAAAGAATATAGACATTTCATTTCAGCTTCTACATTATAAATAGTTAATTGCAATAATGAATATGTGGCATAGTATTTGGGCTCATCTCTTGAAAAATCTTCACTTCTTACTAGTAAAGAATCTCCAGTGTTTCTTTACTATGGGCGAGTGGTACACTATCCAGTACCATTTGTTTTGTGTTTGATCACTTACATGTTACTAATGAACTGTGATTGAATTTTCTAGGCAAGTCCTCAAAGTTCTCCCTTCCCTTTTTCTCTCCCCAGCCTCCCATATGCATGTTCTAATTTTAACCTTCTACACTATCAGCAATCTGTAGGAATAAACAAATGGAGGAACTGAAGCACAGAAAAAGAGACTTAAGTTCACAGACTAGATCCCTGATCTCTTGAGTCTGTCTAGTGTCCGTCACAGATGACAACTTTTAGGTGGTCTTTAGAATTTCACAAGTTGAGCTTATGTAATTTGCCTTTCTCTGAAGGTAATATACCACTTTGTTGCCAGGAGTTTGTTTAGCCTAAATAAAGTGATTGAGTAGTCTTAGTCCTTTTCATATGGTTTTTTGAGGTTTAGTTGTGTTAGAAGTATGTTGGAAATGGCATCTCAGTCAAGAGATGACAAAGACTGAAAAGGTAGTAAAGACAACTACTGTCTTTTAAAAAAGAGATTCTCCTCAGCACTGGGATGAGTTTTATTATCAATATTAAGGATATATTGATATATGGCCAATAATATGGGTATATTATCCATACCAAGCCTTTTCAGTGGGTTGAAAGCACTTCAAGCTCTTGGCCTGCCAACCTGGCTTATTTTTCATAAAGTACTGTTAAGTAAGAAAAAATTTAAACAATTTTTATGCCAACTTTTCATTATTTAGCATGAAAATGAATTTACTTCAAAGAATCTTCTTGCTGTCTTCCTAAAATATACTTTTTTTTTTTTTTCTTTTCTGAGGCCAAGGCCAATTTATAATTTCACTAGCTGTAAAAACCCTGAAATCTCTAGCTGTATTGAAACTAACAAAGAAAACGAAAATCACTGCTGTTTGTTATTTTTGAGAAAGTTGTTATCTCTAGATAATGAATTAGGCACAACTAATTAGCTAGACACCACAACTGTGAAGATTCCTGTTAACTGAACTTCAAAGCTTTCATGCTGACTGTTTGCAGGAGAGTGTTCATGCTATGATCATCATTGCACTTGTCTGTTGCTTTTAACAGTGTCAGCAGTAACATGAGATATGCACTGATTTATTTTGGAGGTACGAGAATCCTAGTGATAGTAATAAGCTTTCAAAACCTGCCTGAAGCATATACATATCTTAACTGACACATAGATATGGTTGAATTTCATAAAAATTTCCAGTTATGAAAACTGTGTCTAAAGGTGTATTTTGAGCCAGCCAATAGGACAGACTTTTTAGTTTATCATGGCTTTAGTTTATCCTGGTAATAGGGACTTTTTCTTCAGAGAATATTTAATAAGGTGCTAATAGAAGAAGAATCTATGTTCTGTGTTTTAGTGTGGGCCTGTATTTCTCTCACAAATGTGATTTTGTAGATTATTCTTGTGTGCACAAAGGTCTTTTAATTCCCATTCTAAAGGTGTGGAAGTCCTTGTAGTCATTCATGTGGTGGCATTTGTTTCCCCAGAGTGCATGCATACCTAATGCTCCAGGTGGGAGATAGAGACTAGACTTGGGAGTCAGCTAGCAACAAACAGGAGGAGAAGGCCTAGCAGAGACAGAAAGGGCAAAGACCCATGCTAGCTTACATCCAATCAGGATTTCAGTTACCTTACGAGAAGAACAGAGAAGCTCTGGCAGTGTGCTTCCTAGGAGCCAGAGATAAAAACCAAGTCAGAATCCCTTGTAAATAGTTGTTTTATTTTCCAGTGAGCCCATTATTTCATGCTTATAAATTGGATATAGTATTATTTCCAAGTTGATAACTTCTTTGCTCAGTTGATCAATTTCTTTAGGTTCTTCTGTACTCTGAATTTTCCTTAGAGGTATTTGCAATGTTTTCCAAAGTAGTGTTGGTTGCAAGTTTAATTAACTTCCTGATTATTTTCCTTTCTGACATTTGATTTGAATTTTAATATATTTAGCATTAATAATAGTCTCTGCCATAAGGAATTTACAGTAGGATATGTAGAATATGTGAATGAGAATATCTTGTTTACAATTAGAAATTTGCTTCTTGCAGCTATTGTGAAAGCACTTTCTTCAAGAATGGGACTTGAATAAAAGGCAGTTAATAGCTTGGCTTTACAGCTTCTTCCTTATGCTAGTCAACACCTTCAGAAAAATAATATTGATAAAGACAGTAACTGCTCAGTGTTCTCACAAAATTTCTGAAACATTAATATCTTTTCCTCCTTTTTCCATATACCCTTTATTTTTTTGTACTTAAATCGGTGCTCTGATGAATGGATGTACACAGAGCACTGATCCTTATCTTATTAGCCTTCTGGATCTGATTTTATCTTACTTAGACAGAATTTGGCTGCAGCTCAACACTCGCTGTTGTCAGATGTGTTGCCGGGCATACTAAGAGCTACTTTGCTATTGTAGTGAATCGCGGGATTGAGGACCAGCTCATCCCTGTTCAGCAGAGATCTGAGTAATGTGCATACTTTTAGGAAAGTGTCCAAGCTGTTGACCTTAGTGTTTGCTGCAGGGATGGTGTGCCCTGATAATGCTTTACTGAACTTATGCCCTCTTTGTTTATTAAGCACTGTTGATTCCTTCTACCATAGCAAGCAATTTTGGGGGGTCAATTTCATTCTACAGTGCTGGGCTTTGGCCAGTTTGCTTCCCATTACAACTCTCATAAGAATTAAGTTTTACAAAACCTTTAAACACTATTAATAAGAGGACAATTGGTTCCAAATGGGTTCTTTTTTACCAGGGTTTTTAAAAACTATGCCAGATCTAACCTATATGCACTTTAAATACATGTAAACACACTTATTGTTAGAGATCAGTGAGACTTCCATGCACGAAAGAATTGCTCTAACACAATAGCTCTCACTTCACAGAGCACATCTTGGTTTGTAGTTTTCATGCTTATGCAAACTTGGAAAGTAGTAATTTTGAATTTACTTGCATGTGAAGATGGTTCTACAAGCAGAAACTTCCTTAGGTGAACCTGGCAGAAAAGGGAGTACCTTGTGTGGTGCTCAGCTGCACAGATGGTACTTGTTTCTCCTGATAATCACTGAGAGCAGTTTACAGTAGGTTGGATTAACACAGCTTATACTGAGATGATACTCCTTTAATATGATGTGGAGATCATAGCCTATAAAGTTGTGGTAGTTATTAAGGAAGTATGAACAATCTTGTTTGCTTGAGTTTAAAATCTGTAACCCCATTGCTCTAAGTTAATTGAAGTTTTTAGCAATGATTGGTTTTCATCATCAGCAGTTCCCTTTGTCCATTGCTTTGACGGTTCACTGGCATGGTATAACTAGAAAACTGTAATATTTTTAAAGCTTACATTTGAAGAAGTGTTAGATCAGAGGCCACATGTGGGTCAGCTGCACAACTTCAGCAGAAATGAGTATGAGTGGGTGCTGCACGCGTGTTTTTTTTGTGGAAAAGCTTAGTTACTGAATCATCCCTGCTAGGCAATTTGAGCAGCTCTGGTTGCACAGTTGGACTCTTTTCTTGGACTTTGAGTAGCGAGACTTACTTTGTGCCCGGCTGTCAGAATATTTTATGGATCATGCTTGTAATTTTTCACTTGCCTGAGTTTTCTCCTGTTTAACCCTCAGTTCAGTGATCAGGGTGGCAAGCCTTTTCTCTCTTTCCTTTACAGAAAATGCTTGCTTCATCTGAAAATCTTCAAAAAAATTTTTCTGTACTAAGCTGAAATGCTCTTGTTTTCTTGTTTGCTTTTTAAAGTCTCCTAGAATAAAAGACTGCATTGCTGGTTCCCACTCTGTCTCAGCATGATCGTCCCCTGGTGTGCTTTCTCTGGTTTTGACTAGGAAATCCATCATAGAACTTAGAAACTTTTCTGGTGGAAAAAAGTAATTTAGCAAGTTACATATTCTCACAAAAGGTTTTGGTTTTGAAAGATTAGGAACAGCAATTGGGTTGAAAAATTCATAGTTTTCTCATTCAGAGATGCTAACCTTGAGAACGGTGGGAATGAAACAGGCTTTATCCCACTTATAAAGCTGCTTTCACATAGGAAGACATCAGTTTTAGTGGTACTAATGCATACCAGATGTCACTGAAACAGGGAGTGTCACCCATGTTGTGTGCTACTCTGGGAAGAAAGTTTCTGGGAGGCACGGCTGCTTCTTGCTGCCCATGAAGAATGGGGCAAGGCAGTGTTTGAAATGATGAGGCCCTTAGTGGCATGGTTTAGTGGTGGACTTGTCAGTCCTGGGTTAAAGGTTGGACTTAATGATCTTAAAGATTGATCTTTTCCAACCTGGCTGATTCTGTGATTCTAAAATTAGCTATTCTCCTGCCCCTTAAATCCACCCATTATATACTAAATACAATGTGATAAAGCTACATTAGTACAGTGCATCAATTGGTATAGCAACTGCTACATCAAAATTCCAAACTGCAAGTGTCATGGTCCCACCCCTTTTTCCAGCAAGATGGCTGTTCATCAGGGAACTGTTATTCCCATGAATAACATTTAACGGCATCGTGTTCACATGCATACCATTAATTCTTGAAGTGCTTCATTAGTGTTCTGAGTCTGGTTTGCTTTCCATTCTTCACAGCAAAATTGCTAAGAGCCTGCTTTGCCAAAACAGCTTAGTTTGCTGAACTTCCTTCTTCTTTTTTGTTGTTGTTGTTGTTATGAAATGCTGTTCAGATTAAATGATATTGGAACAATAGAGTCAAATCCATTCTCAAAAGCGTTGCAGTCATGGCTGTAAGATTTTTGCATTCTGGCCAAGTATTTTAATGTTGAAATGGGACCCAGTTTTGCAAACCTGCTAATGGAGTTGGAAGCTCTTTCCTGATTGTTAATTGGCATTTGAGGGGCTAAACAAGCATAGCTGGGCCAGCATTGATAAGCCCTCAAAATCAGTTTTAGTTTAAGTTATCAGGACTGTTTATCTACATGCTTCAAAGTGTTTTTAACATTTTTGTCCATGAGAAATTTGTAATAGTTGATGTGTGGATGAGGATGTTTACCCAGAGTTAGCAGTATAAAAGAGAAAATACTGAATTGTATGACTTCTTGGCTTCTTGTTTCTTCTTGATGTATTTTCTTTTCCTTACAATTGTTTTATCGCTTTTGTGGATACACTGTCATCTTTCAGTCAGCTACTGTTAGTTAGAAACAAGTATTCACTATAATTGTCCCTTTAAATCAAGGTGGAAAAAAAGCAGGCAAAAAAAGTGTAACAGGAGAAGGATGCAGGAAGCAGCTAGGGAGGTACAGTAAAAGGTTGGCAAAAATGTTGGAGCAGAAAGACAGAAGAGAGAAATCTGGCTTGCCCAGAGAACGCCTAAAAGCATTGAAAGGCAGCTTGTAATGGTGTTATCCAGAACTCATGGCAGTTAATGGGATTGGGAAGGTGTTAGGTTAATATTTTTAATTTTTTTCCTTAATTTCCTGGGAATTTGGTCAGCTAAATATAGGCCTCAGTTCACTTCCTGATTGGAATTAAATGTATTCCCAGAGGTGAAGTGATGTCTTTTCTTATTCTCTTTCTCTGCTTCAGCTCCTTTTCTTTCCTTATTCCTTTTTGTATCCCGTTTTCATAAGTTATCAGTTTGCTGTCTGCAACTTTGTTTTCTGTTTCTGTGACGTCTCTCTGCTCCACTTAAATATTTTTTTGCCTCCACTGCACTTCTGCTTTAGCTAATGCCTTCCTTCTTCTGCTTATTTCTTTTTCCATCCTCTGCCACCCTCTCTGAAGACTTTATCTCTTTTGCTCCACTCCTTATTTGCTGTTCTTTCATTTGCTCCTGATTTTTTGATCCATTGCTATACAGCTTTGCCTGTTTTATGGCTCTTTTTCTTTCTTAATTTCCTTTCTTTCTCACATCTAGTAGTATTAAGACAACCTATATCTTAATGGGTTTTCATACCACTGGGATCAAGGCAAAATATTTAGACCAATGACATTATGTGTGAGTTGGAATTAAAGGCAGACTTCTTCGGCATTTTTCCTTTTTCCTCTCCGAGGATAAGACAGAGGATTGAAAACCTCTTGTATGTCAAAACTGTTTTTCTAGTTGTCAAAATGAGTTTTAGCGATTGATAATTCCTGACCAAATATGCTTCCAATACATTTGTGATTGATCTCAAGCTACATCAGGTTGTTGGGGGTTTTTTTATGTGTTACATTAGCATCCTAAAATCTACAGTGAAGTTTGAGAGCACCATTATCTGTCATGCCTGTAAAACACATCCCTGAAACAGAGACAAGAAGCACAGTAAGATGTGTCTCCTTAGATACAAGATCAAGTATGTAAGATAGGTCTAAAGACATGTTTTTAGAGATTTTTAGAGCCAAATGTTTATTAAAACTCTTCCCCTGTTGAGGTGAGCCATCAGGAAGTCCAGAGATGGAAATGGATTTATAACAAATCTCACAGGAGCCCTGACCATGGCAGAGCAAAGAAAGACTGAAAGTTTTAGTCACCAGCTCCAGTGGCTTTTTGTCTGTTCAGCTGTGGAAGGTCTTAGTGGTGAGGCTGCTCCATTACATTATACAAAACTGTTGTTTTGGTTTTGTTTTTTTCTGCTATGGTGCTGTGCCTTTACTGAGGAAAACATGTATTTATTATGTCAAGGATTAGGACTATTTTGTGTTGCTGAAGTGCTTTCCACCTCAAAAAGAATATAAAAATCTGTAGTTTGGTCAGAAGGCTCATTTTTCCCCTCCATAATAGAATTGAGTAGAGAATGTAGCTTTAGGGGTAACCCCTTCAAAGACTTAATATCCTTAAAATAGCAACTTTTAGAAATAGTCTTGATTTCTTTCAGTCTTGCAGTGGAATATCCTTAATACCACAATCTTATGTAGTGCATTCCTTCCATACCTTTTGAAGAATTTTACAAGGAAAGTCAGTATCCTTGTTCACATTTTACTACCAAACGCAACCTTATGCAATAAACGTTTAAATCTTGTAAAACATTTTTCTGCTTTTCCCCAAAGCAGAGGTGTGAAATTCTGGCCTACCTGAAGTTGGTGGCAGAAAGCCCCATTAAGCTCCAGTGGAGCTAGAATTCCACCCTCAGTGCCTGTCATCTATTTTACTTTCTCTATTCTTAATACTCTGGAAAATTGAATTCACTGAAGCAACATCCCTTTCAGGCCAGGCTCCAGGGAATTCTAGCTGCAATTCAGCCTTTAGAGATGTGGATGGATCGTAAGCTTTTGCTTCTGACAAATGGAGGAACAAGGGGGACCTGGAAAACTCAGCATTCTTCCTGTAAACGTTCTAAAAAATATTATTCAGAAAAAAAACCTCAAAGCAAACCAAAAAGTGTTTGTATAAGGGATCCTTGTTTTGAGCATGCCAGTTCTCTTTCAACAAGCTGTGTCTCGCTGAAAGAGGGTACCTCTTGACTCATCCAAATGTTTCAGTGGTGCAACAAAAGGGTTCAACAGTATGGGACTGATAAAGATTAGTAACTGAACTTCAGCAGGTCTTTTGAGCTTATAATTTCAGACGTGAGGTAAAGAGCAACTAAAAGAAATCAAAAATGCTTGAACCTCAAAAATGCAATGCAGAGTTTTCTTGATTCTCTGGTACCTCTGTAGGTTGTCAGTAGCAGGATGGCTTAAACTTCTCTCTCATAAGTTAGAAGGGGCACCATCCATAACTCCATGTTTCTTCCTTTGGTATAAATGTCTACATGAATGTGTATCCAGTGGTTGGCTGCAGTCTACTCTGATTGGAACAGGCAAAGTGGTGCTTTCTGCAATGAAAACACAGACTTTATGATTAACTGCACCCACAAAATTATCTTATGGCCATCCTAGATGCTGTAAAGTAGTTACTAAATTTCAAAATTCACTCTTACTATTTTCTCAGCTGCCTTAATCTAGCTAATCTATCTTAATTAAGTCTTGCTAAATAGTTATTTTATGTTTTATAGCTGCCCAGAGACTTGTTTCTGGTGGGCTTATTTTCATAAAAATCACCCACCAGTTTAAAGCAGAATCCCAGCCTAACCCAGAGAAATCCAATCTGAGCACAGAAGTTGGCTGGCTATGTAACAGTACAGCAAAGCCAATTCAGATTTCCTTATCCAGGCTTTCTCCTTACATCTGCTTTCTCCTTCCTGATTTCCTTTAACAGTGTGTTTGAACCAAAGTCACGCAGGTGCATTCTCAGAATTGTCAAAATGTGGGTGGATAACTGAGCTTCCATGCCTGTTCAAGCCACTCAACTAATAACAAGAAAGGTGGTTTCTTTTGGTTTTTAGGACTGAAGATTTAACTCTTTGATTATAGCTTGTAGATTTGTGATCACTTACTCCTGACCACTCTCTGTGTACTAAAATACATGTGTATTGCCTACTGCTTTGATTAGGACTCACTAAAAAGGCTTTGTTTTACTGTAGTCCTTTTTATCTGGCCTCACAGCAAGTTCTGTGTAGCAGTTTCCTGAACCCTGTATGGAGGGTCCCTCTCCCACCCAAAAATACTTTGCATGTTACGTGACAGTCACATTCAAAGCAGAAAGAAATATATTAATCAAAAAAGTTAATTTGGTCAAAGTACTGCTCCCACTTGGCCCCATTATTTGCACATACTTTGAACACTGCAAGGACAGCAAGACTTTTTCAT
This sequence comes from Psittacula echo, assembly GCF_963264785.1. Classification (NCBI taxonomy): domain Eukaryota; kingdom Metazoa; phylum Chordata; class Aves; order Psittaciformes; family Psittacidae; genus Psittacula; species Psittacula echo. The sequence goes on from NC_137735.1 coordinate 101,783,016, forward strand.
ATTCAGTGATTGAGTTTAAAGTTTAGTTTAAAATTGTAAGGGTATCACTTCTCATCATAAGGGTTCAAAGGGTTAATAGGGATTTTCATTGCATTGAGCACAGTACTTGCAATAGTCTCAGTTTAAACTTTAAAGGACAGGTGAAAAGAAAGCGAGGGAGCTGAATACTTGCCTTATATGTTGGAGAAATTGTTCATTCATGTGAAATGCTGACCTCTGTCATCCTGCCAAGCTGACTGGGCCCTAGGGTGAGCGGCTGCTTGAGTGCTCGTTGCAAAAGTTAAAGCTGCCTGGGGAGTACTTTGAAAGGACAATGTCAAGGTTGTTATACCCAAAATCTGACCTACCATTTTTTTTTCCTCCCTCTTACATCTATTTGAAAAGTTCATGTCATTTGTTTTTATGTTTTTTTTTAAAAAATCTTTTAATCTAAGCCAAAATGCTTCAATTGCTATTGAAGACCAGTGATTAAGAGGAGAACCTTGTGAGAGGTTCGGTGTAGTGATATAGATGTTAAGAAGAAGGAAAAATCCTGAAATAAAACACAAGTATCTGGATTACCTTTGAATTAGATGATAGTTAGTAACAGAGAATTCAGGTTGAAACGCTAAAAAGATCAGTGAGAAGGAGCAAAGATAATCTTTAGTAATGAAAATATGAATGCAGATCCAAATTGAAAATCAGAGTAAGGAAAATACTTTTGTACATAATTATGATGTTTACAAGAAGATGCAGGGGAGTGTGGGGAAAAAATCATCCCAAAACCTGGACTCTGAGGATTGCAGTTCACCTGTCGTTTACCCTACAATATTACAGAGAACTCAGATAAAATGATCTTGTAATATGCTTGCATGATCACAAGGGGGCGACGGGATTAGGTTTACAAATCCGCTTTCAAGTTAAGCTTTTCAAGCTTTCATGCGTTTATCCTGTTTTTTAAAATGTTCCTGTGAATTGTGAGAATCACTTCTAGTTTCCTTCTCAGTTCTGAAAAAATCCACACAGCTACTAAGGAAACCCTGGAATGTCACAATCTCTTTCCTAGCTCCAAAATAGTATCTTTCCCTCTCTTTATGTTGGACAGGCTCCATCCCTTCCCACCTGAATTGTCACAAACCATGCTGTGCCTTGGGAATATCACTTTTGCAAAACCTTTGGAGAATATGTCATATTCTAGTACTTGCTAACAAAGATGATGACTGAAAAAAACCACAACCACCCACACCACCTTTTTGCAAGACAAACCTCTACAATAATAGTTTCTGCTTTCTATTTGTAGCTAAGATTTTACATGTTTTCTAAAGCAGACCAAAAACCCAGGCAGCAGTAAAGAAGCCGTCTTGGTTAAAAGATACTCTGCCTCCTGCCAACAAGGCTATTTAGTGTTTATCTCTATTACAGCCATCTGTAGCTAATTGTATAGTTATGGTAATAGTGCCCTCCAGAGGAATTTTGAAGGAATTATAATACTCGGAGCTAATAAAAAAGATGTTTTAAAAATGAGTGCAATAAAAAAATGGAATATTATTAAAATGGTAAAATACTTGAACCTCAGGGGGAAAAAATCTCAATATCAAAGCTCTTTCTATTTTGCATGTGCATTTACATCTAAGAAAACCATATCCTAGTTACAATAGGCTTCTTCATACCCTGATAGCAAACATAAGTTTGCATAACTTCATTTGAATCAAGGATATAAAAGTAGATCAACGAAGCGAAGAATGAGATAATTATTTCTAGTCTGCAGCAGACATGAACAATGTATTGGGTGGGCTCCAGGTTCGCTATAGGATGTCTGGAATTTTTCTGGACCTGCTGCTATAATGTAGGCATGACATGGTTAATTAAGACAGTCAGAAGTAAGCGCAGATGTTCAAGGAGTTCTGTGGATAAGGTTTATTTTAATATAAACCATGTTTATATTCTCAAATTCCAATATAGAGGCTTTTTTCATGGCCACTGATTGTAACATGCTGTGACTCCAGGCCTCAAAGGAAGGGCATGTTACTGCGGTTCACTGTGATATCTTATTTTAGGCCATATCCTGGAGGCCTGCAGTACAGCCTTCTGAGACGACACTTCAGCACCTGAATGTCAGATGTGTTTAAATTTTCTTGGTTTTCTTTTTTTAGGCTCTCAACCTATAGGGTCAAGTTGCTCTGTCTTACTTTCTGAAACCCCTGTCCCCTCCTCCTCCAAAAAAAACCCCAAACAGCCCTTAATTAAAACCAAAATGATAGTGAGATCTGTATTCTTTTGCTTTTAGGCATACCTGAGGCTCATGTTTGACCTGAATGCTGCAGGTTTGCAGTCAGGTGTCCAGGCTTGGAGCTTTCACCAGGACAGTTCCCACGCTAATGCTGCCCGAACTGGAAGGAGCAGTCTGATGTTCCTGTGCTTGAGGTCAGATGGCTTTGGTAAGTTCAGCACTTCCTTGGGAAAGAAGGGAGATGGTTGTGCTGCTTGTGATGTATCTCTTTGTCATCACCACCAGTCTGAAACTTCTAAGCTGAGGTTTCTTATTTTGCATGAACCTCAAAGGAGAGCAAAGTAAGCTAGGCATAGGCTGATAGGGAAGGATGACAAGACATCACTGCTGAATGTAGGGAATGTACCTAACCCCAGAGCTTCCTGGTTTGTTTGTTTAGGGTTTTTTTCACTTTCCCCAGAAACTGTGGTAAAAAGTGTGTCTCTCCCTATGTTCATTCATGTCATCAGTTCATGGCAGTTTTGGCCATCTTGTAGGCCATGGTGATGGATGACAGTACATGGGGTTTTTTTATAGGAGTTATCCTCAAACCCCCACGCAAAAGTACCAGGAAATTACTGTCTATGTAGAGACTATGGAACTTCTTGAATGAGGGGTTTTCATGGGTTGGTGAATGGGTGGGGATGAGTAGAGGACTCTCTTTATTCTCTCTCTTCTTTTCCTAACCCAGTGCTTGACAGATGATTTGAGCTCATTGTGAGCTGGGAACCTGTGCCTGGAAGATGGCAGCTACCTGTAGAGGTTATTGTGCATGGATAAAAACTCCTTCTCCCTCATCTTACCCTGAAGTATCCCTACTTCAGTACAATTTTCTCTTGTCCTCCACACCTTGTCCTTGCAGTTCCTCCCCAGTTGTACATGTGCAACAGCTCATCTCTGATGTGAAGCTGTGTGCTGCTGACTCCCTTCTTGGGATCAATTTATTCCTGCATGTGAGAGGAAGACAGAGCAAAGTGGAAAGGCCAGAGGATCAGAAACAATAAGGACTGTCTGGGCTGCCCAAAATAGCGTAAGGCAAAACAGAAATCAAAGTTATAGCTACTGCAATGGGAATGAGTAGAGTGTACTTTTATTACTGCAGGAGTGCTGCAGTGTGAGTATTTAGCCCAGCTCCAGGGGATGCACCTCACCCGTTTAATCTACAGGTCCAGTGAACAGGGTCTTCCCTGTTGGTCCCCTGGTTCATAAATACAAAAACATCATTAGCAAAACAATCAGTTTATTACCCGACCTGAAGCAGCAGAGAGCAGTTGCTATTGCAAGAATAATCTGTGTTGGTACCATTGATGGGGAAGGTACTTTGGGGTGATGGATGAAGCTGGATTCTCAGTGCTACAAATATTCTTGCCAGCCGTTCATTCATGGGCAAGTCTAGTTATGGTGGAGGACTGCTGTGAACTTAATTTCCATGTAGCAGTTTGCAGAAATATGTTTTATTGCAGGTAAGCAGTCCCTTTGAATTATTTATGTGAAAACTCAATTAAATTATTGTTGACTTTCATGCTGCAGGTAAAGTTTTAATGAAAACAGTATTTAATGCTTTCCTGGCATGTATACGCAACCTAAGTATGCAGCCAAATTAGCTATGTAAGCAGATGCTTTATATCCTGAATTGCGTATAAGGAATACCTTACTCTTGGATTAAAAAATATGTATATGTCAACGAACTGTATTTTTTTCATGAAACACTTTTTTTTTTTTTTTTTTTTTTTTAATAAACAAGTGTTTCAGTTTTACTGTGAGCAATTATGACGCTAAAATTCAAGTCTGAAGAAAGATGTAAGAAGCTACCCATGTGCAGGAAGTCAGGAAGAATTCAGACATTGCATTATTTGAGATCTAGCACTGCAGAATATGTACACTTGAAAATGTAAGCAGAACATTCTTGTGGAAGGGCAAATGGAGACAAGGTTAATTCTATGTAAGCAAACTACTGTTTTGGCTTTAGATGCCTGCATTTTTATGCTTAAGCAGTTATTAATTTGTTTTCTTTGATAAAGACAGTAGAGCTGATTCAGATGTTGTACTATGTTTACCATGCATACTAGGTTATAGTATCATATGTATTGGTTTAGAGTATAAACCTAGTATAAGGTTTTATAATTCCACTGATTTCGCTGAAGGTATCTGTGACATCAATAAGAGGAAAGAAAGGACTCAGTTCTACTAGTTCATCTGAATACTAAACAGACACTGAGCTGACAGGTCATGTGAACTAAAGGTCCACTCACAGCAAAACACAACAAGGAGTGCAATGGGTCATTATTACTATTTCCACTGCCCTCTTATATAGGTCACTTAGGAGTTGAATTTAAAGTCATATTTAAGTTGGGTTCTTTTCAAGGCAATCATAGTATTAACAGCTCAGCTCCCTGAGGCAGCATGGCCAGGCTAATACACTGAAATCTCCCTGGCTCTGGCACCCCAGCTGAGTTCTGCTGGAGTGGTTGAGCTCTGTGCTTTGGGGCTTTCTCTGCTCTGTTTTCGCTCTAGCAAGCCTGTAGAGCCCCCTGCACTGTGAGCTGCAGTGGAAGGGAGGGTCTTAGGAATGGTGATTACTGTGACTAAATTTTCCACAGGAAAAAGCCTGCTGTAGTTGGCTAGGCAGTTTGTCTTAACAGTGTGCTAGTATCACAAGGCTGTGTTTTTATATTTGTACAGTCTATGATATGAACAATTTCTAGAAAGTCAACAAACCCTATTGAATACACTGGAATGACAAAGCTGAATTTCACAGAAAGCCATTGAGCGGGCACACCAGACTGGGGAGACAAAAAGAGTAACGTAAGAAAACAGTGGAGAAAATCACAGAAGGTAAGAGAAATGGAATAAACCAGTGCAAATTGAAACATACAAAGCCTTGTGAACAAAAGGCTTGCCTTGAAGTACTCTTCAGCTTTGGGATGTTTGGCTCAGCTGAAACTTACGGCTTGACTTCTTTTCTGAGGTGTTTAAGCTCTTTGCTTGGGTCACTTAGTGTTTATTAAGCATTTATACGTATGTATACACATATTAGGTTTTTATAGAGAGCTCTTTATAAACATACAATTATAAACATATATATGCATGTATGCACATACAAGCATATTTAGGTACATGTATTTATATGTAAGCCTACATATATCAGAGTGTGTGTATATATATACAAACAAAAATCTGCCTGCTTGTCTTATTTTAATTCTATATTTTAAGGTGGTTGCAATAGTTGCTTCATTTCAACACTTAATTTTCTCAGCAATTTGATTTTTTTTAAATCTGGATTAATTGTTTCTTCCAGAAACAACTGCTAAAGTGTGCTGTTCCCTTCAGAGGATCAAAGTACAAAAGATGTTCAAATAAAAGGAGAGATTAAAATCCGTAGTCTGTATTTAGTCATGGCTAGCTTTGCAGTCGATGCGTGCGGGCTGTGGAGGTTGCTCTTTCACAACAGCATATTTCAAACCTCAGAAGGGTGTTGGTAAGTTAGTAATGTATATTATATGTAGGTGTCAGCAGAGCCTGTGAAAATGTTTTCGCAGTAAACCAAAATGTTTCCTATTTATTTGTCTTAGGAAAGTGAAACTTTGCTTCTCCCCCCCCCACCTTCCTTCTTCTCTGTTTGTCCTTTCCCTGACTTGTTCTGTGTGAGTAAATAGTGGTTAGGACTGGTTTTAGGGTTGAAAAGAACTTCTTGCCCTTAACAGCAAATGTCATCTTTACTGATGAATCATTTGACAATGACTCAACTACTGTATTGTGTTTGTTGCAACTTTTGGTTTCTTTGCCCGGCAGCATCTAATCTGCTGGGTTTTACTAAACAGGCAAGAAGATGCAATCCCTGCTTGATGAAGCTTCTAAGTGAGAAAGAAATAAGGAGCTGTAATACAGAAAAAAAAAAAAAAAAAAAAAAAAACCACACAAAACAAAAAAAAACCCAAACCAACGAAATAACCAATGCTCCCAAAACAAAAAAACCCCACAAAGAAACCACCAACCAAAAAAACCCCAAACAGAAAAAGAAACCACAACAGATCTTAACTTTTTTTATTATTTTTTTTAAACCAGAATTCTTGTTCATCTGATGCTTCAGTGCAACAAAATCTCAATGATTTGTCTTTACCAGCACATGTAAACACCATGTTGTACCTATGTAATTTTACTGATACCTTCTTATTGCCTTGGTGCAGCAGTACTTTGGACCACTGATGTAAGAGAGGCAGTATCACACAGTTTTCAAGCAGGATCTCAGCAATCATCAGTCATTCCCATCAAGAGCAACTTTGACAGGAGTGTTTGTCAGTGATGATGATAGATACGATGACATTCCCTGCAGCTGGACGTAAAGTTTATTAATTTCCGATGTGCTAGTCCTTTCCTGACAGTTCTGGGGAAATGACAGTAGGTGGCACTGGAAGAATAGTATCACAGGCGGCTGGATCTGTTACGAAATGGAGCAGTTTCCTCACTGGCTCTCCGTTTAGCTAGTTTTCTGGCCCCACGGATTGCCGAAACACTTTGTTGCATTTCCTTTGCAAGCCTGTTATTACTCGAAGCCTCAAGGCTTCAATTGCAAGGGTGTGATTTGGGAAAGATCCAAACGCTGAGTGAAGCACCACTGAGAGCAAAAACCTGCTGAAGATGCTGTATTTCATCTTGGGGTGTGTTAGAGTGACTATTTTGCTAGCTCTTTACATGCAGCTTTATATCTGACCTTGTACAAGGTAGGTCTGAAAAGAAGCTACACGTAAAGAGCCAGCAAAATAGCAATCCATGGGGACAGAATTATCAGACCTATCTTGTATGAGCACACTCACATATGGTTAAATTGAATATATGATTCTTCTTTAATCTGAGTGAGATGTAGGCTTCTGACAGTTGGTGGAGCAGTGAGAGTGTCTAACAGAAGGAAAGGAGGTACCCAGAGAGTATCCAGTTTCCTTTATCTCTAGGGATTTTGTCCCACATGCTGGCAAAAGAGGAGACAATTCTTGGTAGTTTTAGGAGGAATTAGAGTAGAAAGTGATTCAGCAGTTCCCTGCCTACTACTTTGGTGGGAAACAGAAAAATAATGGACATCTTAAAAGCCTAATAAAATTCTGAAAATGTTCAGGTTTTCAAGAAAAACCTTCATAACCATGTCCTAGCACAGTTCATATTAGGAATATAGCCGCCTTTGTTTACTTAGGAATATGAGCTCTTCCCACTCATATTTCCTCTATTTTCTTGATCTCCTCCTTTTACTGTGTCCAGTCTCTGTGAGATGAAACAATATCACACTGCCATAAACTCTGAAATGACAGCTCCTAAAATTGGTGTGTTCCTTTCTCTCAGGATCGCCTCACAATAATCACTGGTAACAGCTACAGTTCAGCACAAATGCCACCAAAGAGTTTGAGGAGCAAGTTGACATTTTGAGGTTTAGAGAATAGATGGGAAAAAGTGCATCACCCTTCACCAACTGAAATAAGTTTTGTCCTCGGCTAACTGCTTTTAAATCACAATGACATCACTGACAGCTTTTTGCTGTACTTTGAAGGGCAGAGTTTTCCCTGTAATGTTTTATTTTTTATTTTTATTTTTTTTTATTTTTATTTTTTAACTTATTGCTTCATTTAGTTTATCAGATATATCTGAGATTAATTATTAACTTGAAATGCTTTATCCTAATCTGTTCAGTTTTACTGCATGGCTTTTTATATCTGAAATATTGTTTTGTTGATACTGACTCCTTTGCTATTTTGGAGGATATTTTTTTCTTCCCTGTAACAACCTTGGAGTAGACCAGGATTGGGATTTTGTGTAAATTCTGAATAGCTCAGTGGAGCAATTTATACCTTTTTAAGGAATGGTATGAAATGTGAAGGCAGATGGTCCCTGAGGGAATCCTCTCTGCCTTGTGCCTGGAGCAGCCTTTGCTGCTCCCTTTTATGGAGGGTCTTGGGCTCCTTAAGGTCTAGGAAGATGTTTGTGACCAGTGCTGTATTTACTCCAGCTCTTCAGCAGGCCTTTTGCACAGGGGCAAGGCTTCATCATCTGAGAAATGCCCCAGCATAGGGAGGTTCTTCTTCCATTAGACTGTCCTGCCTCTGCGTACTGAGGGGCCAAAGCCAAAGGGCCTCCACCCTGCAGGATTTGTGCTATCCGCTTCTCCGGTGAGCAGACCTAGGAGTTCCTTTCAAAGCATGCACCACCAGTGCAGACAGATGGAAGCTGCATGAAGGTGGAGTAAAATTTCTGAATCCTGTTCTGGTGCAGAAGTCTTTCAAAGAGGCAAGCCTTTCCTTTAGACAAGTCGTCGTGTTATTTTAAGCATGTTTGATACTTGTACTGAAAGTGTGAGATCATCTACCACCATTTAGGGGAAAAAAAAAAGTAAAAGAAAGGTTGGGTTCCCAAATTGAGAAAGAGAACAGATAAGGTGTTACCTTTTAATTTACTGTTGTTTGAAATTTCCCTCAAGGAAGACATGGGAAAGAATCATTACCACAGTAAACCGGTTAGACAGGAAGGACAGCTTTTGATGAAAAAGTTACACCCCCTTGATACTGAAAGCACATAGGTCATCGGAATGTGTCTGTGAACAGGAAGACGTAGGAGACTGTATTCTTCTAACAAATTATGTGTTTCAGGTAAGAGGTTGCAACTAATATTCTTACTGCTTAGCAAGTTGCCCAGTTGTCATCTCCTGGGTTCTGGTGAAAAAGGGGAAACCAAGCCCATGGCATTTCAATCTCTTATACTAGAATGCATGTGCACGATGAAGTAAGGAAAGAACTCAGCATCTACAATGTTGTGAGCACTGTGTTGTGCTGTCAAATCTCTTGATTTTTAGTAAATATTTTACAGAATTTGTTGGGATTCTCTCTTAAAACCCCTGACCCCAGAACCACATGATTGTGTGAAAACACAGCTGTTGTTTAAAAGGAAAAGGAGAGCTTCTTATCTGTAGAATAAAAAAGCCAAACCCTCCAATATATGAATTCAGAAACCACAAGACAAAGAAAATGAACCTAGAAGCTTAACTTTTTTTTTTTTAATGCATTATATTTTCCGTATTTGTGATTTTTGAAAATTCAGTCATATTGATGCACGTTGTACAATTCAAATGGAATAATAGTGGCTGGCAAAGAGCCAAATCCTTTCCTGAACTTTTCTGAACTGTGCTGTTTTGAAAAGGATCAGGAGTTGGCCCAAATATGGGGCCTAGTCTTACTAACCAAACTACCAGGTAAGACTTAAACCACAGAGATTTACAACATGGCACACTGAATTTCCAGTGTAAATGGTTGGTTTTAAATGCAAGCCTGTGTAAAAGAGAGGCAGCGCTACAATGTGGTACAAATATCTGCTACCTGCAAGGCCTCCTCTCTGCCTTGATCCAGGCTGGTTGAAGGAATCCTACTGCATCATGCAGACTTCTTGTTACTCATGTGGACCTCCCAGTCCACTAAGGAGAACAGGGGAGCTGAATGTCCTGACCAGCTTTTGGCATAATAGCTAAACTCCATGCTTTTAAAAAACACTAGGAAAGCAATGCTTCTGCAGAGAATTATGGAAAGTGCAGGAGATAAGCATTCATATGCCAATGGATGGAGGTAGGCTCTATGTCTGCTTGAATATTTGTCTGTTGGAGAAGTATGGGATGCTACACATAGAAGTCTTAATGGTGAATGAGCAAGGTTAGCTGTTAGACATCTGTGTATCATCATAAACAGAATTTGTCTGAAATGCAAAGAGATTATTTTAGAAATAATTGAAAGGGTGTAAAAGCTTTATTTTCTTTGCCTGATCTTCCAGGTAGCCAAACTTCATTAAGGAAGATGAGGATGTATGGAAATATCATTGTTTTAGCTCCGATTTTTCCTGAAACATTCAAATTTTCAAGATGGGTGGAGGGAATAAGAGATGTTGTCTTTCTTGATTTAACGGATACATCCTTTTCTTTCATGTTGGTTAGGGTTTTTGTTTTTTATTTAACGGCTTAAGAAATGAGAAACAGAAGAAGTTGTAAATCAGGACAATTTCATTAAAAAAAAAAAAATCTTATTGCTATGCTTTTTTTTTTTTTTTCCCTCCAAAAAGGGGTGTCAATCAGGATGATTAAGATGTCAGGATTTACTCTGAGAGAAAGGTGCTGAGACTCTGAGAATCATACTTAGCTCACCATTCAAAATGGTGTGCATCATTTTGATTATCTGGTTATCTGGCTTAATGTTATTTCATAAATGCTTCCCCTCATCCCCCCCTCCCCCCCCCCCAAAATGGTTAAAGGAAACCTAAGCACACAACATGTGGAATCGCAAAGTTGAGCCCTTGAAAAAGTAGTTCAGCCTCTTGGAGATTTCATTTAATCCTATTTAACTTTTCATTTCTCTTCTCATTCCTCACTGTGGGTGACAGAAGCCTATGTCACCTAGAGTTTGACTTCAAATGAACCAAAAATAAAGTTATGATGAATACCTTCTGTTGTAATATAGATTTTCATTGCAAGGAGCTATTACCTAAAATAATACAATATAGATCTTGGGGACATATTGGAAAAGCTGGTTTTGGAGCTTAACTTTAGCAATTTCTAAGTGCACATTTATCTCGATAGCTGGTTTATTTGGGCTTTTTTTTTTTTCCTGCTAGGGAATATTTTTTTTTATTGCAGCATTAAGTCAGATGTTTCCCTTTTTTTTTTTTTTTTTTTTTTTTTTTGTGAGACAAAATACCCAACACAACTGTGTACTTTTTGTACTACATTTTGTGTTTCAGGCCACATCTGTATCAGTAAATGAAACAGGCCAAGGCCTCGAGGGCAAGTGGCCCAGAATAGATTTTGGTTTTAGAACTAAACTCTCTTCCTGAAAAAGATAGCCTCATGCCTACTGACAGAAGTCTCCAGTGCGTGCTGCCCATCTGAACCATAGTACTACTTGGCACATGCTGAAATCATATCAAGAAGTTTGCTAGTAACAGCATGAGTGATGATGAGTTTCTGCAGAAGCTCATGCCCTTGCCTGTTAATTTACTAAAAAAGATACAGGCTTTGAAAATTTATCTGTTTTGAAAAACAAAACCAAAAAAAGTCTGTAATTGATTTATTTATATTTGAGTTTCTTTACATATGCTATATCCAAGCATTTGAGATGTAGTGTTTCGAATATTAGTTTGGAGAGCCATATCTTAAATGTTCTTTGACTTAAATGATTACATTAGGATAAAAAGTGGTAGAATATGAAGACATTAAAGGCACAAAAGAAGAGGAAGATGTAAATGAAACTGCTACTAAATTGATAATGCAAAAGCTTTCCTACCTGCTTGTTTTAGATGCCTGCACTGTGTGCTATACAAATGTAAAATAATTGATAATACTGAGATTTGCTGCAATATTTGTTAGAATTAATATCTTAGATCAGTTGTTTCAGGTATCCTGTTACTGCTATTTAGGAGTCCATGATAAGAAGGATTTTTTATTATTATTTTATGATAATAATAATAAATATGTACTCAAATGAGGATCAGGCAAAAGACTTTTCAAGCTGCAGATTAAAAAAGCATTTCCACCATGTGGAGAAAGTTCTAAAGCAAGAAAAGACCAAAGAAATGTATTGCTTTCATTATACTAGATATTTTAGAGTTTAACTTTTATTCTGTTCTTCATTTCAGTGGGTATGTAGCTCCTGTTCTGAACATTACTCTTGACCTTGGAACTATTGTAAAACCTCCCTGAGGATTAATAAGACTGAAGAGAAGAATCAGCCATGGCATACTTTGGGAGGCTGCCTTTCTCATACAATGAATTTGATGAAGGACATGCTGGGAACCAAACATCTTACCCAGTATACCATTCTGGCTCTGCTGGAGAGGTCAGTCTAGGATTTGATCGAATAGTTGATGAAGTCAGCAATGAATATTTTTTTTATGGTTCATCACGTTCACGTCATCATGAAGAAATTTTTTTCCCATCAGATGTCTTTGGTCTGAACATGCCTGACCAGCAGTTTTGTGGTCAGCCTCTAGTTGCTTATGGTGAGCTTCACCCTAGAAATCCTGTCTCTCACTGGCAACAAGGCACAGTGTCACCAGCGGTTGACTTCAAGTCTTCTCTACTGCCTGATTACGAAAACTTCTCTCTAGTGGTTCCCTACTCCTACAGTCAGGAGAGAGAACTCTATAGAGGGAATAACTTAAGACCAGTCACAAATGTGTTTGATTCAAATGTGGAAAGAGGCAACACAAATCTGAATTTTCAGACAGGCTTTGATAACTTAGATGCTCGAAGTCCTGTTTTCTTAGACAACTATCCATTTGGACAAGAAGTGAAAGATGAAAGTGGAAATGAAGAAGTTTGTTTAACTGACGCTTCCAGAAGATGTGACATAGAACCTACCTGGCCCAGGAGCTCTGGACATGACAGAGAGGTATTTAAATTTTCTCATATTAAAAGTGCTTAAAGTTCTTGATTCTTGTTTGTGTCCTTGCACTTTGTGTATTTGCTCACGCTGATGCAACATGAATTAGAAATGCTTGATTTAAAGACATTGTGAAAAATAAAACATTTAGGCCCTGTGTGGAAGCAAAAGCATTTTACACCAGAAAAGAATCTAGATTATGGTCTAGAATGCTCCAATGGGCTCATTTTGTGGCTCATTGAACCATGAAACTGCCACAGAGAGATAAGTACAGAAATGTAGAGTAAGATGTGTTTGAAAGAGAGAAGATAACAAATCTTATGGTCTGATATGAAACCTGAGATTCAAAATAACGATGTATTATCCTGAATCTGTTTTTCTGTTGAGCCAGACTATTGTCTCTGTGTCTAGTTTGGCTGACATATCCTGATTCTGACAGAGAAAAATACTATGTCCTGCCTTCATGTTCTGCATACACATATATATGCATGTATAATTGTTTTCTGTAAATTTAAATTTACTGTAACTGCAGAAGCTGGATCCTATGACACAGACTGTCATTAGCTGTCTTTGTGAAACAAATGCTCTACCTTTTTTTCCTCCGTCCATCAAGAGTTCTTAGCTCCATTCGTGGTTTTGCAGTTTTTAATAATGATGTCTTATGGGAGTCCCATGACACTCTGATGTTGTATCTCTTCTCATTTTCTTTCTTTCAAAATCGTGACATAGAGGAGGGAAAAGAAAATTATAAATCCCCCCTTTTCTCTAATCCTTGTTAGCATTCTGGATCATTACAGGAATCCTGAAATAGCCTACAGGATATCTCTGCACCATGAATATTAAATGACAGTTTAGGTTCACTTTCTGCTTTTAACTCCCAGTGATCATAGTATCATAAAGTAATAGGAAAGAGACACTTGATTGACTTGGGTTTATGTCTGTGAATAGGGAGAACTATAGAACTAAATATATGCAGACCCAGACAGATGGGGAGGCAGGAGGGTAAATATCTCTGAGAACAAGAACACTTAAGACTAGTCCTGGGCACCACATTTTGGAACTTCAGCGATGAATACAAAAGAGAAGGGGATGAATAGAATCATAGAATAGTTAGGGTTGGAAAGGACCTTAAGATCATCTAGTTCCAAACCCCCGCCATGGGCAGGGACACCTCACACTAAACCATGCCACCCAAAGCTTCATCCAACCTGGCCTTGAACACCACCAGGGATGGAGCATTCACAACTTCCCTGGGCAACCCATTCCAGTGCCTCACCACCCTCACAGGAAAGAATTTCTTCCTTATATCCAATCTAAACTTCCCCTGTTTAAGTTTTAACCCATTATCCCTTGTTCTGTCACTACAGTCCCTGATGAATAGTCCCTCCCCAGCATCCTTGTAGGCCCCCTTCAGATACTGGAAGGCTGCTATGAGGTCTCCATGCAGCCTTCTCTTCTCCACACTGAACAGCCCCAACTTTCTCAGCCTGTCTTCATACGGGAGGTGCTCCAGTCCCCTGATCATCCTCATGGCCCTCCTCTGGACTTGTTCCGACAGTTCCATGTCCTTTCCATGTTGAGGGAGGACACCAGAACTGTACACAATACTCCAAGTGAGGTCTCACGAGAGCAGAGTAGAGGGGCAGGATCACCTCCTTCGACCTGCTGGTCACGCTCCTTTTGATGCAGACCAGGATACAGTTGGCTTTCTGGGCTGCAAGCGCACACTGAAGCCGGCTCATGTTCATTTTCTCATTGACCAACACCCCCAAGTCCTTCTCCACAGGGCTGCTCTGAATCTCTTCTCTGCCCAACCTGTAGCTGTGCCTGGGATTGTTCCAACCCAGGTGTAGGACCTTGCACTTGGCATGGTTAAACTTCATCAGGTTGGCATCAGCCCACCTCACAAGTGTGTCGAGGTCCTTCTGGATGGCATCCCTTCCCCCTGGCGTATCAACCGAACCACACAGCTTGATGTCATTGGCAAACTTGCTGAGGGCGCGCTCAATCCCACTGTCCATGTCACCGACAAAGATGTTGAACAAAACTGGACCCAACACTAATCCCTGAAGGACACCACTCGTTGTTGGTCTCCAGCTGGACCTGGAGCCATTGACCACAACTCTTTGCATGTGGCCATCCAGCCAGTTCTTTATGCGCCGAGTGGTCCACCCATCAAATTGATGTCTCTCCAATTTAGAAACAAGGGTGTCATGTGGGACAGTGTCTAACGCTTTGCACAAGTCCAGGTAGATGACGTCAACTGCTTTACCTCTGTCCATCAGTTCTGTAGCCCCATCATAGAAGGCCACCAAATTGGTCAGGCAGGATTTCCCCTTAGTGAAGCCATGCTGGCTGTCACCAAGCACCTTGTTGTTTTTGATGTGCGTTAGCATGCCTTCCAGGAGAATCTGCTCCAAGAGTTTGCCAGGCACGGAGAGAAGACTGACTGGTCTGTAATTCCCTGGGTCATCCATTTTTTGAAAATGGGGATTATATTACCCTTTTTCCAGTCATCGGGAACTTCACTTGACCTGTATAGGTGGCAAGACAGAAGGGTGGTGTTGCTTTTTGCTTATGGTAGGAAAACTAAAGCATAAGAAAACTAAAGCATCATGATGAACAAGCCTTCTCATAAGAAAAGTAGAAAATAGTAGGATACAAATGAGCAGGAGGAGAATAAATTGTGGTATGGGAGGAAGAAGAGGTGCTGGAGGAAGTAGACACAGACAAACAGGCACAAATGCTTCTGTGACAAAGGAGAGAATTATAGGGAGGGAAGAGATGGGTGACTCAAGGGTGACTACAGTCAAATGTGTGGAAGGATTTGATTAAGTCAGGGAAGTATTTGAGCAGTTTGGGTAGAAGAGGAAGAGATGGGAGAGAGGAAAGAATTGATTTGTACCAGAAAAACCAGTGTGGTCACAGGAATTCCTTCAGGGAGAAACAGGCAAATCTTGATAGAAGGCCAAGACAAAGGGCTACCAACTGAACCTTGAGATAGTAAGAAAGGGAAAATGAGAGTGAAAGTTGAGATAGGGAAGGGTAAAAAAAGCCTGTGAAGAAGTAACTCATTGCTACTGAGCTGGGAGTTCTGGAGAAGGTAAGAAGGGCTGTGAGGTGACAGGGCTAATGCAGAGTAAGACTGTCAGAACAGCTGGAAAAGTGTAGCACCACAGAAAAAAAAAATAGCAGAGATTGGATTGGTGAGGTCCAGGATGTGTAAATGATGCATCTGAGTAATGGGAGATGAGAACCAAGACTGCAAACAGAGTGAAATTGAAAGGATGCTGCAACATGGAAATTAACATCGAGATTGGTCATAGGTACGCAAGATGAAATACTCACATAGCTGAAATCATGCTGTCATTCTATCCGTAGTTCTTGGATGCAATTGTATGGCTGTAGGCTTTATTTAATGCGTGCTAATTAAAATATGTCCACTCCAATAAAGGTAACATTAATTTTCTCCTGCCTTGTCATCACTAAGTCAGATGTTCCAAAATACTAAAGAAACTGTCTTCATAACATCCCTGTAAAAAGAGATTTTATTTTCTCTGTATTAGAAAGAAAACTGGAAAACAACATATAAAGTATCAAATCTATTTGTCTGCTCCATCTACGATATTTTGAATCTAATTTTTTCAGAATAACTAGCAAAATTCACTTTTTCACCCAAACCCAATCATCAGACCAAACTTCATGGTTTCAGTTTGTGTGCTTCAGAAATGAGAAATACACATTTAGTTTTTATATTTGAGAAGGATGGTTCAGGTGACTTGATTAGTAGCATAATGTGAGAAATCTGTGGAAGTGAAAAGATAGATTCCAGTCATCCAGGGATGCACTGTCTTAGTTTATCACTGTTGTCATCAGTTCTCTCCATACAGAGCTCCTTTTTGCCATCCTTTAGTAATTGTTTGATTGCATTCATCTTCAAGCCATGAATTTGAGGATCCATACCCAAGTCCTCATGGCCAATTAGCCTTTACCTGTATTGGCCCTCTCCTTGCTTAATTACAATCTGTTCCTTGTTTTTTTCAGTTCCTAATTGTGGTTTTGCTCTTTTAATATCTTCAGTCCTATTCAGTGTTGTGTCCCAGCCTCACCTTTTCTCACCTGTGGTCTGGTTTTCTCAGGTTTTTATTTATCCACTCTCTCTTTTTCCATGCCCTTTTCCATGGCATTGTACTTGCTCTGTAATGACAGAGCTGCAGGTGGGAAAGGAACCTTTTTTTGTTGCTGAAAGCAGCAGGTTTCCAGCCTTCCCTCATGTGGGAGTCTCCACTACTGCTCCTGTAGAGTAGTCTTAAGTTGTCTCTCCTTTGCAGCATAGGGCTCCAGTGGTCCTTAGTTCTGTAGAGCCCTTGTCAGTCTTATGTTCCTCCTTTTGGCTGTTCAACTTCTGTATCTCCTTCACTGCAGCCAGAGCACAGCTCCCACCAGCAAGGCACCTGACATCCCCAGTCCCAGGGAGAGGCACCAGGCAAGCCATGCAGCCAGAGACATGGGCTTGAATTCCTCCATCTGGAACGCAGGGGTACACAGCACCCAAGAGGCAAACTTTCTAGAGCCTTGTCACTGTATCTTTTTTGTAAAACTATCTACCTTGTGGAAGTGTGATCAGGAATGGGGTTTTTATTATTGGGGTTTTTTTGTGTAGTGGGGCTTTTCATGACAACATAATTTGGGGAGGCCATTACTGTAACCAAATCATTTATAATTTCTAAATAGTGAACCTTATTCCTGTCTGCTGAAGTGAATTGTAAAGCAGGTGTCTAACCAAGGTGGAATAAAATGGGCCAGTGGAGGTGCAATATTTTCAGTGACTCCTGAAAGAGCTTTTTCAGCTGTCCATAGAATCAAGGATGAGGGACCACTGATTTGTATTGCTAAATTTAATTTCACTCTCTTATTTCAACCCTCAGGCTTATTCATTGTTTTTCCTACCAGACATTTCAGTTTTTCCTTCTACTGATTATGCCCCCTTATTATCTTTACATTTCATAAGCATTCTCCTAACATTTCTGCTGTTGTGGTTAATGAAAGTACTACATATGATGAAACCCCAGACTGATGGTATCTATAAAAGGTTTGTAGTTTTCGAGGTTTCTGTTCTGGCATTGCTATCTCCCTGCTAGCCAGCTCCCAACAAATCTTTCATCTTTTATAGTCATCCTATCTTTTAAACTGTAACTAAAATTTCTCAGCCTGCATGTTCTTATGCCTATTGTACTTGCTTGTTCAGGGGGAAAAAAAAATCTTGAATTTGGTTTATTATTTATATTTTTTAATAAACTTACATCTTTGTATATACATTATTATTAAAATGATAAAATAAACCTTTCCATGATATCTCCATTTCCTCTTCAGTGACATGTCATGACATTTTCATTCATTTCTTCAGTGACATTCATGACATTTTAAACCCCTTCTCTCTCTGAAGGGGTTTAAAAGTTGGTGTCTCGGAGGAACATTTTATACGTCTCTATGTACAAGAATAGAATGGACTTTCAGATGCAATATTATTAAGCTCTTTCCTGGAGCTAATGTTCACTATGGGCACTATGACAAACAGAGAAGGGAGTGCTTTGACCTAAAATAGTGGCTCAGACCTGTGCTCTCCAAGTGTAGCGAAATTATCTAGGGATTTTTCATGTTCAATAGAATATAGTGGTTTTCTGTTACCTGTTTTAGGGACTTACCTGGAAGGTTGATGGAGTTTGAAGGGATCCTGAGATTCCTTCCAGGGCAGAAAATGTGAAAATAAGAATTAAAACTCACTGCACCGTAAGCTTCATTTTGTCCCCTCTCCTTTTTGTAAACTAAGCATACATCTTCTGCATTTAGAGTGCAGACACAGGTGAATTTTGAAAGCTTTGTCTGCTATTCCTTACATTCTGCTCAGAGGGGGGGATAAAAAATCGTTAAATCCAGGGTAGTTGATGCTTTGTGACTTTGTGTTTTTTCTCTGAAAGCATTTAGAGTGCCGTCAAAATGGGGCTATTTGTGCTTATTTTGGAGCTCTGTCAAGTCAGGGGAGGGATAATAAGGTATGAAAGTTCTCATGAAGGCAAATGCAAGGTTATCCTTATGCTCCTTCAGTTTCTGTTATGATCTAAATAACTTAGCTCTGTTCCTTCTGGTGTCTTTCTGGTATTTTTAGGCTACAGGTTTGTCTATCCAGCTGGTTGAAGCAAATCAAGGAAGTAATGAAAACACAGTTGCTTTTTGCAATGCAGTGGAGAAGTAAGTAATGAAAAAACTGTATATTGTATCTGTCTGAGGTGGAGCTAATTTTCCCCCTAACAGCCCTCATAGTGCTGTGATTTGTCCTGGTGTATTGTATAGCTGGAAAGGTGTTGATAACCCACTGGTGTTTTGACTACTGCTGAGCCTTGCAGCAGAGCATCAAAGCTTTCTTTGCAACAATTCGCCTTCACCAGTAGGCTGAGGGTGGGTGAGATCTTGGAAGGGGCCAAGGCCAGCACTGCTGGCTCAAACTGACCAAAGGGATATTCCAAACTACATGATGTCGGCTCAGCAATAAAAGCTAAGGGGGTAGGGGTAGAGGGTGGCAGGGTAAGTTGCTATTATGAAGATTTTCTTCTGGAACAACTGCTGCATGTACTGAGGACCTGCTTTGCAGCAAGTGGGCTCGACATAGAATCATAGAATAGTTAGGATTAGAAAGGACCTTAAGATCATCTAGTTCCAATCTCCCTGCCATAGGCAGGGACACCACACACTAAACCATGTCACCCAACATCCCCTGCTGATAGGAAGTAGGGAATAAATCTTGTTTTCTTTTGCTTCTGTGCATGGTCTTTGCTTTTGGTTTTTTTGGTCTTACTCCACCTCTCCCCTTTTCTCCATCCTGTTGATGAGTAGAATGGGAGTGTCTTGATGGGCACCTGGTGTCCAGCCAAGGTCAACCCACCACACCGTGCTTTCTGGAACAGAGCCATAATTCTAGTACCTACTTAAATATGAGATGCTCCTGATTTTGGTTTAAAAATTAAAATTCACAAGGTAATGTTAATTCCAAAAAATATTTTCTCCCTTATCTGTTCCTTTTATCAGTGATTAAGTACACTTAACTCTTCAATGTTGATGGTTTATAGTGTGTGAAACTTAAGTTCAATTTCCTGTCATTGTCTTGGGCAATATTAGTGCCTGTATAGCTCAGAGCAGGAAAAAAGAGTTGGAGGGACTGACTGACAAGGAACAGAATTACTACATGCTATCATGATGACAAATCAGACTTAACAAGGGACAGAAAGCCCTTTAATTATTGTTTACCATTACAGGTAATAGCATAACTTAATGGGATAGAACTTGTTTTACTTAATCTTCTTTAGAAAAAGAAATTGCATTGAAATCCAAGACCACTTAAACATGCAGGTTTTTAGGCCATCTGTGCAGATTCCTTTTTCTTTGTAGATATCCACTGGTCGCACTATGAAGTTGTTAGCACAAATGCATACTTTTTACCCCAGCAAAGTGTTGGAAAATGGAATGCTGGTGGGTTTTTTTTTTTTGTTGTTTTTTTGTTGTTTTTTTTTTTTTTACTTACTTTATTTATGTATTTCTTAACTGAACTGAAAGAAAAATCAAGTTTGATGTTGCCCTGAAATTAACAGTGAATCTATTATATGTTCATATGGGGTGGATGGATGGTCAGCTTCAAAACATGCTTATTCACATACATCTCAGTTTCCTTTTTTTCACCACAGTTCATCAGTCTGAACTCTAACCCAATTCTACTAACATCAGATGCATGAAGGCGCATTCCACATAATGGGATATTCACTTTTTTTAATGTTCTAATATGATACATTTAACTTTTCACTCTGATTGTAGGAAAAGATTAATAGAATTAGGTCATTCCTGTTTTACAGTAACTAGTGAGTATCACTAGTAAATGTTCTTAAACAGAAAATAAGAGCAACTTTTGCTTTTCTTTTATCATATAAATGTGAAAACATTCCTAGGACAAAATGTCACAGCAAGCAAAAGGCAGCAAAAGTCATAAATTTGTAAATAACGTATATCAGTCTTTCCAAATGAGCATCCTTTGAGTCACAAAGAATCTCAATAACTGGCTGTTGTGTATCGGAGGTGAGATGTATAATTCAAACTCTTGTCTTCCAGACTTGCACCTCCAGCATTTGGCTCAGATAGAAACCTATCAAATGTTTCTGTAGGTAATATTAATACAGGTAGGAATTGATAATTGAAATATTTCATTGTACACAACCGTAAAGCAGCTTTCCAAATGCCTTTATCAGGTTACTTCTGCAACTGTGGGCATAGCCTATAGTGAATGTTCATCCATGGGTAGCTTTCTAAAGTGAGTTTGATAACAGAAGATGCCAAGTTGGTAGCCTTAGGGTTCAATGCTGCAAAATACAGTTTCCTCCACCTCCTACTGACTCCAGGGATGTGCTCTGCACCGCAGCGAAATTATGAAATGCTGTGCAATAACAAATCTCTCTAAATGTTAGCACTTTCCTCATACACTGAGTTGTTGCAGCACAGAAAGAAAGTAGCACAAGACTTTCTTCATGAAATACTTGTGTAGTATTTCAGTTATGCCTTGAAAGACCTAACCTTTCAGAATTTTGTGATGGGCATGTCTTGCTCACCTGCTCAGGCCAAGTACCCTTTAATCACTTAAAAACAATAGATGGCCAAAATGAGCAACACTTTCTGAAACTGAATACATCTTTATTTGAAATGCGTAAAAACCAAATTTCTTTATGCACATTATTCTAAAATGCAGTGTGGGGGCAGGGAAGGAGATGAGGTTTGCTTAGTTTTGGAATGATTGCCGGAAAGTTCAGGAGGTGATTCATGCCCTGTGTGTGTGTGTAGCCCATTAATCTGATGCTGGAGAAAGAGTAGTGAAGTTTCCAGTTGTAACCTGTTTCTGTAAGAAGTCCAAGGACTGAATAAAAGAGTGAATTTTGTGATAAGGGAAAGCTTTATGTGTATCTTGCTTGCAAAGGAAATAGACTGACAATGACTACATAGGTCACCAAAGCAGCCTCTGTAATATAATGATTTTTTACTGTAAGTATAATTCTATCTCATGCTGAAGGTATTGTCAAGCCTCATTTCCTTCTACCCCACTGATACATCATGCCCCCTGGCTTTTCATTATAAGAAATGGGCTGCTTCATTGGATTATTAATTTTGGAAGCCTAGGCTTTTTTTTCCTTCTCATGCTATAGAAATAGTTCATACCGTTGTTTAAGAGAGTTGGGCAGTAGCCCTGAGGCAGGAGGTAACATAGTGATGAAGAACTTCATGCAAGAGAACTATGGCTCAAAATACACTGTAATCAGAGATGATATAAAGTGCTGCCAACTCAGAAGCTGCAAAATGCTGCTTGAACTAACAAACAAATAAAGAATGCAGTATGCTTAGTACAGGATGTTTGAGTTAGCTGCTAAAATATTCAGGCCAGTTAGTGAAATGTAAAGCTTCATCTGGACCAATATGTACCCGTACCTGCAGTTGTAAAGTGTATTTGCTTAAAAAGCAAGTTTAATCTCAGATGACAGACTTAATACCTGCAACCAATGTTCATTAGAAAATGATACCTCAAGAGGCATTAGTTTCTGCAGGTCTTTGGTAATTGGAAGAAGGAGGGGCAATATATTTTATAAGTAATGGTATATCAGAGGGACTCAATGACTGTAATACTTATTGCTCTCTACAGGTATTTACATAAATACCCAGGGTTTTAGTAATGAGGATTTCAGATTGGATTCTAGAGCACTGTGAAAATAGGGACTTCTTAAGATTTTGCATAGAAAGCGTGTGCCTGTATTCATTTTGACCAGTTGTCCTAGTCTCATCTGTCTGTGTGCATGCTCTTGGTTAGTTTTATGTTAAAACTCTCCAAGTACATATTTGAGCTCTCTTATTTCTACTGTGCTCAGTGTACACTGAAGTCTGTGTTTAAACTCCTTTTGGCTTCACTGAGGTCAAGTTCATGAAGATTTTACTGATGGTTTTCCTACGTTAGTAGAATGTAGTTATATGGATGTAAAAGGTGTAGTTATATGGATTCTATCTGATGTGCAGTTATCTCACCAAGTTTGAATTGCTACCATTTTACCCTCCTTTTGTGCAAAATTTTATTCCTAACAGCTCTCTATCTACTGTGTGTTAATTGTATCTTGTAGATTTCTTGTTTAATTCTTAGGAGAGATCTGAAACGCTCACTTATTTAGGCATCATTTTATCACGTGTTCTTTTCAGAATAAGGAATGCCAATCCTGCTTTTGACTTGAAGACAAACACTGGGAAAATCTGGAGTGTTGCAACAAAGTTCCCCAACCATATCCTTGGTGAATCAAAATTCAGAATCAGCATTTGGACAGATTCTTCACCTCATCCTCTGCTTCTTACACCACATGGTAAGTGATTGAGGTGTTCATATCCTTCCACTATTCAGTTTCATGGAGATGATAAAAAAAATCATTTGTTATCTGGAAATACACTTGGAGAGCAAGCCTTATGTGAGTCTTGAGTACATACTTCATCAAATATTGTCACTATATTTGCTGTAAAATTAAAATCCTGTTAAATAGCAAACTTTGTTAATGTGTGGATCTCTACTTTCTTTAATTAGAACTGAGACCAATTCTGGCAGTCTCAAACAGGCCATCATTCAGACTTGGATCCACAAGGAATTTGAGCTTTTGCCTAATTTAAAGTGTAGGAATAGTCCCCATGTAGTTGCGGAACTTTTTACAGCCTTGACTCTATTTCTGAATCCAAGACTTAGAGTCTATAGTCGCTAAGACTCGTCTGCACCCAAGGTTATATACAGGTCAGGGAAAGAACGTGCTGGTCAAAATATGAAAGGAGAAATTCCAACTCTGTGAGAAGAAAATAATTAAAAATTGGTGGTGGACTCTCCATCATTGGAGGTTTTTAATGTCTTACAGGACAAAACCCTGAACAAGCTGGTCTGAATTCAGTGTTGACCCTCCTTTGGGGAGGACACTGGACTTCTGAGGTCTTTCCAACCTAAATTTTTCTGTCACTAGTGACTGTGGGAAGGTGCCACTGCTCCTGTGCATTATGTATTATGCAGAATGGGAGAATCTTTGATTCCAGCTCTGGTAATTTTCACTTTTCAAGGCAGATATGCAAAAATGAAGTGAATTAAATCCTCTTCCCGCTCTCTTCTTGTGCTGCTTCATTAAGGGATAGTCTTTTTTTTTTTTTTTTTTTCTGCTTATGAATAATTTTTTCACTTGTCAAGAAATTATTTGGCTGTTAGCAGGCTAAGTATTAGTTTGACAGGTTCAAAGCTGAAAATCCAGAGCCCTACAGAATGTCAGTCAGCATATATATATATACATCTTTTGAGTATTTTTGTGAATATATATTTATTCATACAAGTTTGGTTGCTTGATTTGGCACTTACTGGAAACACAGTTACTGGAAAGCCTGGAAAATAGTAGGTTGTATCATCTTAAACTAATATTTTGTGGATACTGTGGAGAAAAGGACCAAAAATCTTGGGACAATTGGTCCAGAAGGTAGTATTTCCAGCACTTATGTCAGCTTAGGCAAGGTATCTACACTGAAGTTCACTGTAATGCATATGTTTTACCATATAGGTGTAATTTACACTACAGATCATTCAATTTTCAGTCTGCTTAACTTATTCACAGAAGTGCTTTAGAAGGCACATCTAAAACTGAAGGGGATATAAGAAACGCTCCCTATCTAAACTTGTTTACAGACAATCTAAATAATTAGATATAGTTTAAGTGGGGGAGGAAGTGCACTCTTTTGCCACATATAATACAAAGAATTGTTCAGTGATGCAAAAACAGTTGGCAGAGTAAGGAGAGAAAAATATGTTTATGGAGTGAAAATTAATAATACTAGTTTCAGGTTTTGTCCAATGAGTGACCTGAGGAAGGTGCATGTTACAATTTTAATTCAAGATTCTGTGCCATTTTCTTCTTCGAGTGTGTATAAATTTAGCAAATAGTCACTGCAGTTTACATGTTAAACATCCTATGAGGAGTCACTTAAAACAGCGAGTTGTCACAGTGCTAGATGTTTAGACCTGGTAGAAAATGTTTAATTGAATTGGCTTTCAGGGCAAAAGAAAAATGGCTTTGCAAAGAAAATTAGATTTTTCTGAGGGAACTTTTGAATCCATTGATGCATTTGCCTTTCCCTGAGGAAGACCAGACCAAAGCAAAAACCAAGCTAGCTGTGGTAACCAACTCGGGTTTAATTCAGCTTTGGTTTTGTCACAGTCCCCTCCCCTAGAAATGTCAACTGTTCTCTGAAGCTGTTTTCAGGATCACATCCCCTAAATTTCCAGACAAAAACAGTTTTGAATTTTTTTGTTTTGTTCTAAAATAATAGCAACTCTGAACCAGATCTGCTGTGGGCAACTGGGTAATTCAGGACACCGTTAAACCTCATGAAACTGGTTGGTTAGGCTCAGTTTAAACTAGTTGTCTAAACCTGGAGCAGTGTAAACTAGTCAACACACAAGTCTGTGTTACCTGTTTAGTTCCTGGTTATTTGTAGGTAGCTTCCATTTTTATATGAAAAAGTTCACTTACAGCTACTAGTAAGAGCTCTTGCAGCCAGTAATTTTGAAGCAATAAAGAATTATCATGAATTAAAGAAATGAAAGGAAAAAATAGTCTGGCTTTACTGTTACCAGCTACAGACAATTAGATTGCCTAAGAACTGTGGAGGAAGTCCAGAATTTATTTTGCATTGTAAAACCATCTCGGTACATCACATGAAGAGTCAGATCTTTTTTCTGCTAGAGAAAGGCATCTCAGACTTGCAGCATCAGTGCTTGTGCAGTATACTCTACGTTGCTCTAAAGACCAAACTTAGACATGTTTGCAATTTGAGTGCCAGATTATGCAGCTATTCTTTTCCATTTTTTAACCTGTTTCCATTCTTCTAAAATGGACAGAGAGGAGGTGTATTGGTAAGGTTGGAAAATCGTTTAAAAAGGTCAAATAGTGCTTAAAATAATTCTCAAAATTCTAGAATATTTTTGAACAGCAGATTGTGCAAACTGACATAACACTTCTTTATATATATAATATGTAATTGATATATATTTCTATACAATTATGACTATACATAATATTAAATAATACTCATACTATATTGTATATATATAAAATGCACCTGAGCATTTATTTCTTGGTTATGGCTAAAAAGGTGGCACAGTAGAAACAATAGCAAGTAAAATTCTAGAGCCTTCTTGTGTCATGAACAGCAACAGTCAACTTTTGCATCAGCCCACATGGGAATTGTACCAAGATATTAATCAGAAAAATAAAAAAAAAAAAAAATTGCTATTTTTCTCTTCCTTTCTGCTTAGCAATGTATTAGGTAGCAAATGTCTCATTTCTTCTAAATGGACAAAATGGACATAGATTCTGTAACTTGCTGTAAAGTATTTGAAGAAAAAGAGTCAGGTGTGGCTTGATCTAATTCTTCTTGATGGAGCTAGTCTGCAGCAGTAGTCAGGAATTGTAAATAAATTCTTTGCTCAAGTATCTATCCTGGAATTCTCTAGCAAGCTGTTATTAATTTTTCTTGCTATCTTTATTTACAGCTGGTTGTATCACTCGTGCCTTAATTGTAGAGATCCTCCAATGCACTAATCAATACCCAGTCCAGGAGGAATGCCTTCTAAGTGTTTGTGGGTCTGATGAATTCTTACAAAAGTAAGTATCTTATTAAGAGTTGGTATTGAGTACGTATTGTGTAATATAAGCTGTGCTTTTAATGCACTCTGCTTACATGCCATGTGAACACAACCATAGGGAGAGTTAGGGTTTTATGTACCAAACAATGCATAGATTCTGAAACTCCCAGAACACACAGTACTTGAGAGGATGGTGTGCTGTAGTGCAAGGATTCAGATCCTGGCTCCTTATAGAAGATTCATGCAGCCTTGAATAATTTGTTTCACTCTGTTGCCCTTCTGGTCTTTCACATCTATAATAGGAGGATGCTGTGACTTCCAGTATCTCACAGGAGTGTCATAAGCATGAGGGGGTATGCATATCCTGAAAGGAGGAAATCACCAAAGAGAGGAGAAACAGTATTATACAGCTGCACAGCAGGTGATTTTTTTTCATATCCAGTTGCAACAGTAGTAAAGCAAATGAAGTCAGCACTTTGGTGCTGACTACAAGTTGACTAAAAACACATTATACATACAAACAGGTCTTTCTGAATGTATATAGTCTACAAGTAAGGAAGTAAACGCTCTGGTTTGCATTAATTCAAGCAAAACCTTGTGGTAAAAGCACTACTGGACTCAGCTAGTTGTTTCTTGCCCCCTGGCAGCTTAAATTCAGCTGTCAGCAAAAGTGAGCAGATTTTGTGTTGAAACAGCTGAAGTGCAGGCTCTTGTCAGCTGTGCTGTAGCACTGGTGACTTTCAGCAGAAGGGGAGAAGTTGGCAGTTCTCTGTGGTAACACATTAAGCTGGCACTGCAGGAGTCACAGCTCATCTGTTAGAGATGTAAAAAGCGTTAGATAAAATAATATACATCTGTAATGGAAAGGGAAATCTTTAGAAGCAGTCATATTTGCAGTATAGTGTAAAGGTTACCTGAACTAGCCAAAAGAAAGTCAGCTTGATTAACAAAACTGATGCAGTTGTGAGAAGCAAGCGTCACACTGTAAATTAGCTTTGTTCTATATCCAGCTTGGACACTTGTACTCTTACACAGGCCAAATGTTCAGATGTTTGTGATGAATTATGCTTTGCAACTAAAGATGGGAACTTCAATATTTCTAAGCCTGCTCTTCACTTGTTCAAATCTCCATAAAGCAGGAGCTGGTACAGCAGAGCACTGTGTAAAGCATTTACAGCACTAGAACCACTGAGCAGAGAATCAGGTCATACACAGATCTCTTAATTACATAAAAAGGCCAGGGCTTTTTTTTTTTTTTTAATTGTTGTTTTCAAGACTTTCTTCTCATTTCAAACTAATTACTGAAGAAAATGGGAATAATGAGTCACTGAATCGACAGTGAGCTCAGTGTGTTTCAGTACAGTATACAGTACGTTGTAAACAGTTTTATTTTCACTGTTCGGGAGAACGCATCAATAGTGGACTGTTTAAATTCTGGCACTTGCAGAATCTCTGCATGTTTCATTAGCAGTGAAACAAGGTCAATAATGTTCTTTGCTTTTTTTGATTTGCTCCTGCACTGTCATGCAGAAAGCACTGAGCTGCACTCTGCCTTAGCAGTTCATAATTCTATGCTGCACGGTGCTTCCAGCTCTCTTTCTTCTGTGTCCTCATCAGAGTCCTGTATCAAATTTGAAGCTCCAGACCCTAGTGATCCCTTGGGTAGCTTAACACAGCCTTTGGAGTAGGCTCAGGGTGTGATTTTTCCTGTGTTTGGGCTATCTTTTAGTGCAAATTGCTTTTCCAAAGATGTTTCTAACAGAATGATTTGATGTACTTGTGCCGGGTTCTTCCCCAGAAGAGTGTTTGGAAATTGTTCAGTAGTGAATACCCTCAGAAGTTCCCCTAGTTATGAGACAGCAAAGGGAATAAATATGTTGTCACTTCTGCTTTACTGTAATCCAGAAAGAACTAAAGTGAAGCCAAAATGGTGATGTGATGAATTGTTCTCACTAGTGTGTTTTAGTGAACCAGACTACTCTGTGAAGATCTGTCAAAAGCTTTCATTTACTATTATGTTGACTATGTTAATGAGCATTTCACCCTGCCTCCTGCAGAAGCACCTGAAAGACTTGATGATTTCTGGAATTTGTTTAGCTTTGAGTTGGATGAGGGAAAAAATACTTGTGTACTAATGACCATTACACTCAGCATCAGAAAATTTAACCATCCATTATTCCCTTCCTATGGAGATATCCTTGAGCTTATGTCCTATCTGACTCACAAGAAGAGTATCAGTTTTCAAATATCCAAATTTTAACAAAACAGAAGGCTGCGTGTAGACTGCAGATCAGTCCTAACTAATAGAGCCATCTGTGAAATTTTGATTTATAATCTCATTTGGTTTCTGGTTTTAAGTTAATTTTGTTTACTGATCAGAAATCCTGGCCTTGCTTCTATCTGCAAGTTTCTTTTTCCTTCTTATGCTTCCTTTTCCTTCAGGGTTTTCTTGCAGTACCTGTAAAAGCTATCAGGATTCATTGCCACCTTGTCCCTTCCCCTTCTTCCATTGTAAGGCTACATTACTTGGTTCCCCAGTTAGTTGCTGCAGTTTGTTTTTTAGATTTCAGTGTAAGTGCATCTAGAGGCAGAACCCTGTCTGAAAGACAGAGACTCCTTGCAGGAAAAGAGGAGTAAAACCCATATTTGTGTCATCAATTTTTTACCACTATTCATAAAATTTTCTGATTTTCACGTGTATCTCTAAACCCTCCTTCTCTGGGTTTCCCAGTTGTGGGTATACTCTCCACTGCCTTATGCTTGTGCTGTTCATGATAGTCTTTTATTTCTTGGAGGGCCATCTGCTGTTTCTAACAATTCTTTGCTTTATCATCCAATCATCCAAACCTTCTGCATCTACCTTGATAATCTTGCCCTCATACTTTCCTGTGTTCTGTAAAATTTAGAATAGATGCTCCTAAAAATGATGCCTCTTCATGAAAGATGTTATATACAAATAAATTAAATTGGGTTTAAGCAGCTTGTGTCAAATAACTCCTAGCTCTCAATGCCAGCAGCAAGACAAAACCAACCCATCTCATGTGACAGCAATGAATCAATCCATTTAGACTTTTTTTTTCCTTTAGAACTACAGGCCACAAACTCAGGGCATCCTGAAACACCTAATAAAACAAGGTACATGGGTGTATTATAAGGATACTCTCATTATTTTAGAGGACACTCTATTTTTTTTTTTTCATTATGTATTGTTTTATTGATCTGTCTGTTAACAAGAGATTCCAGTAATGCAGAACCAGCAAAGTAATGAAGTCCAAGGATATTTATAAGCTTTCTTCTACACATCCTTTTTTTCTTTCTTTTTTTTTTTTTTTTTTTTTTTAAATAAGGCATCAGATATTGTAAAGGATCTTTTGTGCTATGTGGTTTTAATTCCAACCATGCTCTACCATATTGTAATTTGTGCAGTTACCTTACTGCTTTGCAGTTTAGCCAGCACAGTAAGCAGGGATATAGAATAGAAGAGTGTAAATGCTTATTATTTCTGCTCGCATGCTTACTGATGACAGGTTTTTGCCTTACTAATTCAATTCTCTGAGAACTGAGACCTAAGTAAGAATTTGTTTTCACTCAAAGTGAAGTTTAAGCTATTAATTATAGGCTGGGCAGAGTTCTATTCATGCAGACTGGGACTGTAAGAAGCAAGCACCTTCTGGATGAATATGTTCTTTGTAAAAAATAAACTTCATTTTCTCTTGTCACTGCATATTAAGTTTCTCATTCAGAAACACTGCTCAGCTGAGTCCTTTAAAAAAAAAGTCTGAACTGTATTAGGATTTGGAGCTTATAGCACATCAGAGAACGTTGTTGAGGGGAAGCAAAATCATCTAGTGGTGAGGGAGTCTTGAGAGACTAACAGATTTTCCATTGCTCTTCTTCTGATGTATTGTGGGACCACAGGCAAGTCACTTTACTTTAACTAGTTCATTAGCATGGCCCTTAAAGACAAACACTGCCTTTCACTTTGTCTTTTCTCGTGGCATTCTCATGAAAGCTGTATTCTCCACATAATAATTCCAGCAAAAAATATGGGCAAACTGTTAATAATGTTGTAGTGTTTTTATTTGTGTTTCCTTTACAGAGCTTGGAGCACTGTAAACCAGTTACTAATAATCCTGCTATCCTCCAGAGGGGGCTTATATTACTTTTATCTTAATAGTACAGCTATAGTAGCAGATCCACATAGTGTGTTACAGCCTGGGGTATGGCTAAAAGGTAGTCTGTCAATCTATGGCAAAGCTGTATCCCTGTTTCTTGTAGTTCACCTTTCATCTGGAGTAGGTTTCCACATTTATGAGGCATTAATTAATTTTGTCTAGTCTCTTGTGTCACAATTCCTGTCACAGTTTTTCTGTTTTGTGCAAATAAAATCCACTCATGGAGTCAACTGTATGGCCAGTACTTCTGACTGCAGTGTTTCAGGCAGCACAGATACGTCAATAAAGGATATGATGATGTGTAGTACCTGCCTGACACAAAACACAAACCACTAGTGTAAACGTACTTATAACCACAAAATTCAACTTCTGTTGGTGTAGCTTGTTTCACTTGGAAGCATGATGACATGGAATAGTTATACTTGGAAAATATGGGGTTTGTACGTTTCTGGTACAAAATTGTGAGTACAGAGGAGGGTATAGCTATCCTAAGGTTGAAGTTAAGGGAGAATGGAAAGATCAGGAATAATGGTGGGGTAAAAGTGAAAAAAAGGTGTGAGGCAGTTCTAAAGGATACAGGGATTATGGGAAAGTTCATCATTAGTCACAAGGAGTTGTGATTTGGTGAAATGAGGAGAGAAAGAAGTTTCAGGAAAGCCATGGGTAGGCACAGCACAGCTATGTGCTGAGGAGCAACAGAAGACAATCTGTGCATTGGTACAGTCCCAGGAACCAGTCACTTGGACTTGTGCTTGTAAAGGGATTTGAGAAGGTTGAGGCATAACAGCGATACGCTTCCCACCAGTACAGGTACTTCACTGCCTTGGTGTTAACTTCTCTCACTTTTGCATCTGTGCTTTATGCTCTTCAAATCAGGGAATTTTACAAATATATAGAAGCACTATAGAAGGACCTTGCTTTAGGTATTTGCTATGTTAGATGGAAAGATCTGTGACCTTTAATGTGTTTGTTTTTAAAAATTCCTATATCTACACTTTCACCTTTTGTGACCTCTAATGAAAACTATGTATTTTACTTAACTACATTGTAGTGTAGGTGCAAAACATCTACAAGATATATGAATTCCCTGCAATTGTGCTGAATAGAACTTATGTGCAGCACATTAATTTAAGTTTAACCTTTCATTTGTGCTGGGGACCTCTGCTGCCATGTGAGATATAAGTCAAGCTTTCTATGATTTATTCATCAGGTGTTTTTTTGGAACCAAATCCAGCCAGTTTTAAGGTATTTCATCAAAATCCCTTTTAGGTAGAAGAAACGTAGTTTATACTTAGAATTCTGAGTTTTCTATGGCACTTGACAAACCAGAGAAGAATTGTCTTTCTTTCCTGGCCCAGAGAGTTCTGAAATAACTTATGTGCTGTAGATCTGTATAAATATGGAATATCCCTTTTGGCACTTGTGTGGCTGGAGGCTTGAAAAAAGCAACATGAATCTAATTGGAAATTCACTTGAGTTGTAACCAGTGAAGCATGTTAACTTGTTTTGGTGATGAATTTGCCTTTGCAAAAATCAGTGTAATGTTTCCTACCCATTAATCCCACAGGATTTTTAAAAATGTAAAAATATGTTTGCCCTAACTCTGAAATAATTTTTACATTATTTCACCTGATTAAAACAAAGTAGAAGGGAAACAGTAAAATTATTTTTGTTCCAAGTAATTTTAAGAGATATAAACTAAGGCTGTGTTATATCTTGGAAGAAGTTGCCAAGAGTGATAAGTGGACTAGAAGCTAAATAAGAACGAGGAATTTCCCCGTCATGGGTTGCTACAGCATACTAGCGTACTTGACCAGCAGCATAGCTTGTAGGAACCACTCCAGCTGGGTGAGTAGAGCTCTGAATTTGGTCTTAGCTGGCATGTGATTTGAGAAGGAGGAAGACTGGCTCACAGCTTCTTTCACCACCTCTCTGTGAGCTGCACAGGATAAGAACTTTAATTTCTTTTGAGAATCAAGGGCCACCTCCCTTAATATATGTGATTTTCAAACTTAATATTTGATTTTTTTTCAACTTGAGTATCGAGCACTGCAACTCATTCTGCAGTGATGCATTCATAAGCAAGATACTCTGAATAAATTGCACTGATTTGGGTTTGGAGAATATGCAGAAATAATCTCTAGGTTTGGGAGGACATGCAGTTTTTTTAGGGTATTCTTTCTCTGTGTTTTTGTTGTTCTGTTACAGAACTTAATGGTCAAAGATGTAAATGAGCACTTATTCTAAAATTGTTTCACCAGAAAATTTCCCAGAGCCAAGCCCCATCAGTTTTCATGGTACTAGGTGCCAAGTATAGGATTTATATTATTCAGTCTTCTTTGCATTTAGAATTTAGACCATTGGTGCTTTTTAGAAGGAGAGAGGAGAAAAAAGAAAGAAGTGGCAAGCAGAGGTAACCATTTGTTTGTGGTTTGTTTGTTTGTTTCCTCCCAAACTGCAGTAATCACACTTTGGGCAGCCATGAAAGTCTTCGCAAGGCAACCACCTGCATTCAGCTTCGACTACACAATACTAGTAATTTGAAGCAAAGTTTGGCTCGAACGGTATGTCGACTTCTTTTCCTCCATTTTCTTTCACCATCCCTGAAGGAATAAAATCCCACCTATCCTATTATGTAGCAACCTGCAGTAATAATCAAAGAGAGATTACTTGCTTTCCTGAGAGTGCGTATATCATCACTTAACTCCAGTTGAAACTTACTGGGGAACATCTCTGCTTTGCTCTTGTACTTAAATATAGCGAATTACCATAGAGAACACACAACTGAAAATGACCAAAGGTTACCTTTCCAGAAAAGAAAAAAAAAAAAAAATCAGCTTTTTCAGAATTCAATGCAATTTATCTGAGATGGTCTGTATTTTTTTTTTTTTCCCTTTCTATGGTAAACCCATGCAAAGTACTGTGAAAAACTAATTAGATCTGGATTATTGTCATTATCAGTGAAAACCAAAGTAGAGTGATAAAAGCCAGAATCGCAGTTGGTGTGTTTGTGCATGTGTGATGCATGCTTGTGGGTACATGTGTGATGCGTACTTGTAGATACATGTGCTTGTCATAGACATGCAGAAATGTTGTCTGTAAGGACATGTAGTCCTTAAGAAAACATTGCTTTGTCATCATCTTAAATCCAGGGAGATTCCTATTTGGATTATTTGGGCTTAAGCAGCCTTGCAGTGCATTACAGAGCTTTAATGATGCTGACCTGTGCTACTAAATGTGAGTTTTACTCTCAGTGAGCAACCTTGAATTACTTTCAACACAAAGTTTGCAGCACCACAGAAGCTTTGTTCTGGGCTGTGTTCACTGGCGGTGTGTTGACTCTGTTCACAGAATGTACCACACAGCACAGGTCTGCTGTCAGCCTGAGTCTGTCAATACGAGGGTCAGGTGACAGATTTCTAACAAAAAAGGGCAGGGGTTTTATAGTACGTGACACCATGTGAAACATTAAGTTCAATACAATGCATTAAAAAAGGTCTATAATGAGGCCAAATATATATATATACAGACACATATATGTATAATATTTTAGCAAGGTTATAGACAAAAGTAGAATAATTTAGTGCTGATATGTATAATCCTGGCTTACCTTATTGGCATTTTTCACTGCCAATATTATTCATGTAATTATTTATTTTTTATAATCTATCGATTCTTCTTGGTATTGCGTCATCCCAAACAAAGTAAATTAGGACACATGGAAGCTTTCATCACCAGGTTACTTCTTCAAAAATTATCCAGATCAATGAGTTACCCACTGCTTGATCTCACTGCAGAGAAAATAGGTTGATGTTTCAATATACCTTCAGAATGGATGAGCCAAGTGTCCATCTTGTGTCCTTTCTTACCCCATCCCCATTACACAGCAGCAATAAGAACGAGTCCAGTGACCACTGGAATAAGGTTTTTTTGGGAAAGTATCTCTGGTACCTCATTGTTATTTAACTGCAAGTTGTTAAGATTGAAACAAGAATCATCATGTGATTTCCATTCTCTGCATTAAACAGAGATTAGATGGTCATCATAGTGTTTCCTGGTGTTAGATCAGTAATGAGATCCTGTGACAGAAGATGGGAAACTTATTTTTTCCATTTAATGCTGTCAAAGCAGGGCTTGAGAAGATTGGAGTGTTGGTTATGTGGTATAATTATGGATGTCTGTAAATGTGTAATGGTGGAAAAATTATTTACCTTTTTTAGGTCAGCATCTCTATTTTTTAAATAGAATAATGTGTTATTGACCCTTCTGCTGGGCAGTTGCAGGTTTCCAACATTTTCTGTTCTGAGAAATCAGTAACATAAAATAGAAGTTTGGTACAAATGCATTATGCATATAGCATATGGTGAAGGGTTTTTTTACATGCATGTATTGAAAAGAGGGAGCCTCAGACAACTTTCTGCTGATCTTCTTTTCAGTCTTCCAAACCAGCGACTGATTCTCTGCAAGTTACTCTGCCTTCAAACAGAAAAACTAAAATATGGAGCAAATTACCTTTTTGCTGTATATAGATCTGCTATTACTATGGGTCTTCAAAATTGTTTGTTTTGGAACCAAATCATATATATATTCAGGAGTCTCTTCTGAAGCCTTGAACTTCTTTGTGTGCTAAGGAAGCAAAACCTATACCAGTGCCATCTGGAGAACGCCTTCATGATTCTTGCTTACCTTACATAACACTGTTGAAATCAGGATGCGTAATTAAAAATATCTGTCTGTACCTGCAAATTACTGTTATTTTACTATTATGCTTAATAACCAGTATAAGTGGATACTTCAAAGTAATGTGCAACTAATTTATTTTTTTGAAGCCAGACAGCTTATTAACTTTGCCAGTAGCTGAAATGTTCACATTTCTTCAGCGAATTCAGCTGAAAGATGTAATTTTTTTTTTTTTTTTTTTTTTAAGGCGAATACTTGCTTCCTTTCCTTTTGTGGGAAATTGGCATACTGTTATGAAGTGGTCATAAAGAGGAAATTGTCTTTAGCTGAGCAGTTGCAAGCAAGAAATATGGCCTGGGGCTTCACATGGAATCACAGGCCTTTCAGGCAGTGGGTGACCTTTATTTTGGTTTTGGGTTTTTGAGACAGATTGATCAGCCTTAGAACTCTGGAACAAAAGTCTTGTAAGATCTGAATTTTTCAGGTGCTAGATTCCTCTAAACTTATAATTTCATCTTATTCATGGAATATAAAGTTATCTTTGTAGTATAGAAACATATTGAAGCTCAGTTTTATACCATGTAGCAG
Organism: Psittacula echo; assembly: GCF_963264785.1. Classification (NCBI taxonomy): domain Eukaryota; kingdom Metazoa; phylum Chordata; class Aves; order Psittaciformes; family Psittacidae; genus Psittacula; species Psittacula echo. The sequence goes on from NC_137735.1 coordinate 101,818,833, forward strand.
CCCAGAACTTCTGGAGTGGGAATTCTGCTCATTGCATATTTTTCTCCACACAGAAATCTTGAGAATGACAGTGAAAGTGGTAAAAATCAGGTAGTCCTTTTGTCAAATGGTGGCCCAGTGTACACAGGTTACAATAATAATGAATAACAATTGCTATATTTGTTTTAACTACACACCTATCCTACTCTGTATTTACCCAGTGTGGTCTGTGAGGGACAACACTTGAACGTAAACTCCAGGAGGTGTAGTGGGTCAGAAGTGTTAAATTCTTAGTGGCTAGGTCATGTTTTGGAAGCAAGGCATAGTGAAACAGTATAGAAGCAGAAATCTTTGTCTGGATGCCATTTCCAGGGAGTGCTGTGCCTCCGAGAGACCCATTTTTTCAGAGCTGTCCCCACATACTGGTTCTCTGGGGAAAGAAAGAATCTTCGCAGTGGAGAGGCAGCAAAGAGTACTCTATGGGTTTCTAACTAGAGTCTCACTTGCCCTCAGAAAAGGATTTTTGGACTAAAGCATCCAGCAAGTGATATTTCCTGAAAGTTCAGAAACATTTTTGTTTTCATATATACCAGTATTCATATTTTACCAGACATAATGATTTAAGTGTTCACATTCTGAGCATAATCACAGATTAAAAGAGCCAGTGATCCATCATAAGAAGGTAGGGCTTCTTTCCATTATTTAAATGTTTGTGACTTTTTAGAGGGATGTGTGTAGTATCTCAAACAGAAGGGGGCCTTTTCTTGTGTTTTAAGTAGCCCTTGAAATTGTGCTACTGTAAAATGCTTGATGTTGTATTAATATATGCTAAGTCTCCTTTAACTGTTGCAGTTTGACAGGACTAAATGAGGTTTGATACTCTGTAATGCACTGTGGAGGCCAGGAGGAGAGACAGAGCATCTGGTTACAATTACCAGGTAGAATGATTACAAACAAACACAAGTAACTGACAAGGTTGGGAGACAAATTATCAGTGTTCAGGCCATTAGAAAACATCTATTGTCTCAGAGAATTTGTGGAACTATAATAATCTACAACAGGGTTTAACCAGGAACAGTGGCATTTTAAGATATCTTCAAGTGAATTATTGATCACCTCTTTAGGGTAACTGACATGTCTCTGAAAGCTTCAGGCCATGAAGTTACTTCAAGTTTCTAATAATAGCAAAGAACATGAGCAGCTCTTGAGCTGGCATAAGCCATAGATCCAGAGTTTTCCTCCCGCTCCAGGACATGCTTGTGACAGAGCACTTAGGAAGGAAAAGTTCTGCTCACAGGCAAGTCTGTGAGCAGACAAAAACCTAACAGAGGGGACGAAGACTATGGTGCACTGAAAGCTGTGGCATTGCCTTTCACTTTGGACCCAGTTCTTTTGGTCTACTGAAACCTGTGCCAGCAACACTGAATTCAAGGATCTGAGGTAGTCTGCACTGAGCTCACAATCAGTTTTGTTGTTGCTGTTCTCTGAAACTTGTGGCTTTGGTCATAAAATGTATTTGAAAGTCACAGACTTAGAACCAGTTTATGGAAAATAAATTTCCTTCTCTCAGAATTCATGTAAAAGGTGTAAAGATAGTGTGCTGTCTTTTTTTTAAGACTTTTAAGATTCTTCGGCTGACTCAGGCAGTCATGCACATATGCAGCTACTCTTTATTTTTGTGAGTTAATCTGCGCTTACTATTGGGGAAAATTAGACTTGTGATCTATTGTATCCTTTTGAATTTTGAACTTTGGAATATGTTATTTTATAGAAATCTCCTCTGAGGCTGTAGTTTAGCTAGTGTCACAGAATATCTTGACAGCCCAGATATATAGTAATCACCCGTATGTGTTCAGGTGCTAAATAATTCACATACACTCACCTTCTGCCCTAGTCCATCAGGTCCCCTGAAGCTCCTAGATTCCTGTCAGTCACACATACCTAATTTCTCTCTAAGCTTCAGGGCTTTCTCCTTCCACCTGTGTTACACTGTTTCCAAATACATCCCTTCCTGTCCTTCTAGTGCTGTCAGTGTATGAGATGGAAAAGGAAGTTTGTAGTTTATCAGTCTTGCTGTGTAGCTCAAGCCTTGTCCCTGTGATCGTTTAGTTCTGGTGTGCTCTGCTATTTGTAAGGTCTCCAGAGGTGGCAGTGTGACAGCTAAGCATGCAGCGACTTTATGAAAATGCAGGGTAGAATATATACACTACTCAGCTGTAATGTTAGTTGGGGTTTAAAAAAGAGTATGGTCTGCTGAAAGTCAAGATGAATGTGATTGACTGTGGCTCTGTCTAGAAGTAGCAAACTCAAAGCACGATATTATAGCAAGTCACAATGGAGTGCTGTGTGCTATTTCCTTTATTAAATGCACACTTCTCATTATGGTAACACTGCAAAATATTCTCAAGGCTTGAGATATTATACAAGTCCTCTAGCATGCATTGGAGCAGCATGACAGCTGTCAGAGGTCAGGTGCTCCAATCCTCAGAGTATAGTATGGGCAGAAGACTTGAGTTGTGAGCAAAATCAGCAGACAGAGCCATATGTGGCACAATTAGTGCTGCACTCAGGAAACTGGCAACCTTAAACTGGTTTTGTAACTGGTTATGTCTCATAGTCATTTTTGTAGGAGCAACACAGTTGGGTTCAGAGGCATAATCTGAAATCATCTGCTCTCAAACACATTCCCTAACCCTCAGATACTTATTTTTGACTTCTTCTCTATAATACGTATAACAGTCACATGTTAATACACTGAGATAAGGAACACAGGTGTTTATGTTCCTTACACAATGCCCAGACACAATGGAGGTCAGTGCTTAGGTGTAAGATGCATACTTCAAAGACTTAATGCATGAGAATGTTTTACTTAAATTACCCCTTCCATTTCATTCATCTAATTCATCTTTCACTTATTGCCACTGTGATAAAAGAGATAGTAGCACTCCAGATGGGATTATTGCAGAACATCTGTAATGTTTCTAGCTCAGCAAGAGCCTGCTCTTTAAATGGTGCTATTGCTAAATCTCTTCATAGCAATCTAAAGCAGAATTAGTGTGAATTAATTCAGATGTCAATTAACATATTTAAATTGAATCCAACCATATTATAGTTGCAAGTTGCTCAGGAATGTTAGCTTTAGGCCACAACTGTACTTCAGTTAACTAGAAAAAATTTCTAGTGTGGTCACCTTTTTGCAAGCAAGCTTTCAATATTTGAATTCACTAACATTCAAAATATTAGGAGGTTTCTTTACCCAAGAAATAAAAGAATGGGATTTGGTGGCTTTTTGTGTGTTTGTTTGGATTTTTTTTGAAAACACAAATTTTCTTTCAAATTCTGTTGGGGGAGGGAGAATAAGGAATCATAATTCATCACTATTGGATTACACTGTTCTCTTTTTTTTTTGCTTATTGTATGAAAGTTTTATCATAAAAGATAAACAGAATATTTTTTTTTCTCATGGATATGTTGCACTTAATGTTAAACCATTTTGTCTTCCCTTCACAAAGGATCTGAAAGTTTCATTAGTTTAGTCCAGCCTAAAATGGAGTCACCTTTCTGATTTTTCTGTATCCTTGGCCAGATATCATTTCTATCCTCTGCTTTGAGCAACCAAGTATTTTTAGATCAGTACACATGTAAACAAACAAGCTGTAGCCTGGTTTTCTAAGCTGTGCCCAACCCAGCCATCATTTGCATTTCTAGGGATACTAAGAAGAATAATGTCTGGCAACTCTCCTAGCTGTACTAGATGCCTATGTGCTGTGATGCTGTCGTGCTTCTGTCTTATTGGAACTAGATGATCTTAAGGTCCTTTCCAACCCTAACCATTCTGTGATTCTTACTGAATTCTTTTCTCTCTCATCCTCTCAGGGTTATACCTGTTCATAAGTGTCATTCCCTTTGTGAGCCTTGACCAGTGAATTTGGAATTGTACTTGTCACAAGCCCCTCAGTAACTTTCCTTGTAAGTTATAGGGATATGGGCTCAACTATGAGTCAGGAAAAGGGCAGAATTTCCAGGGCATGGTGGTGCCTACAAGCTGGCAGTGCGTGCCTAGCATGGGCTGAGCTACCTCCACGAGGCGGGAGGAGGCATTAAGGGCAACAAATCCATGGGGCTGGAGAAAAGTCTGTGTCTGAACGGGAACAGGTTGATCAGCAGAATGCATCAAATAAGGCAAAATCACAGAATCATTTAGATTGGAAGGGACCTCATTGGATCATTTATCCAATCCCCCTGCTCAAGCAGAGTCAGCTGGAGCAAGCTTCACAGAACAGAGCGTGGTCAAGTTTTGAATATCTTGGCAGATTTCAAACCTACTCCACAACCTTCCAGGGCAACCTCTTCCTGTGTTTGACTGCTTTCACTATACTTCTTTTTTTTCTTGTGTTAAGCTGGAATTTAACACGTGTTAATTTATGCTGTCTGCCTTGTGTCCTGTCAGTGAGCACTGAGAACATTCTGACTCCCTTGTCTTCATTATTTCCCATAAGATATGTGTACACATTGATAAGATTCCCCCTGAGCTTTCCTTTCTCCAGACTGAGCAGTCCCAGCTCAGTCTCTCCTCATACAAAACATGCTTTAGTGCTTTGATCTCTCAGTGAAGCGTCACAGAGATGAAGTCCCTTCAGAGAGTGTCAAAGGATGGTACAGATGTTTTCCATTCTGTTCTTTTAGTAAAGGAAGCAGCAGAGAGGTGGTGGATACAAACTGATTTCTGCTTCATGACTAATGTGCATTGCCATTGCAGAGGGTTTTCTGAGGCCTGCTATAGTCTTAGTTGATGTGTAGCAGGAAGGAACTATGGTGGTGATTTGGCTTTGCCTCCTGCAACACAGTGTAAGATTAGAGATTCATCAATTAAAATTTCAGACTAAAACATTTTGAACACCCTTAGAGTTCCTAAAACACATGTGGACTTGAAAATAGCAAGCAAATCTGTCCAACATACATTCTTCCATTCAGTATACTCAGTTTATCTCACTATATGCCTCTGTTCTACAGCATGAGGATGACCAAAGACAGTTCAGTGTGAATCAGCTGTTAGAAGATACCTGTGCCTGGAGATTGACTCGGTAAGAACACTGGTATTTAATTTCTATTTGTGATTGTTTGTGTTTGTAGTGAGCCTCCTGGTCCCAAAGGACAATTCCAAGACCTACTGATAACAGAAATGGTACCAAAGAGAAAGAAAATTGGTTTAAATGTCTTAGACTCTTATTTCCAGACCTTCTGATTGCTTAGCAAAAATCAATAATAATTTATAGATCTGTGTAGTTTTCCCTATTCTCTCCCTTTCATGTCATAGAAAGTTTATTATTAGAGTTTTCATGTTTCCTAAAGATTCCCAGGATGGAAGGAGTCATAATTTTCACATGTGCATTGCTCTTAGAGAACTTTTAAGAGTAAATACTGTAAAAATAATAGGTTTGCTCTTCATTATTCCTGGTTTTCACAGTTGAGTGATGTTTTAGTTTGGTTTACTTTTTTAATAGAGTCTAGCTATGACAAGCTTTTAACTTGGCACTCAAAGTGCATCTGACTCTAAAGCTAACCTACCATGGACAAGCACTAAATGAGATAGATTCCTCGTTCGACTTTCATTATGCTCCATTTCATGCACTTAGATAAAGAAGCTGTTAAAGGTTTTTTGTAATGTCTTCCATCAGCATTGTAAAGTGCATTGCCAAGAACGGTCAATGCCACACCTGTCATTTAGCAGATGGAGGAAAACAGAGAGGTGGTGACTTGTTCAAGGTGAATATCTGGTGCTTGCTGAGGACCCATACGGTTTCCTAGGAGCATGGCCCAAATTTCCATTTTGGTCTTGCTATAAAGAGGTGAAACCAGTCATACAATCTATGCACACATTACTTATTGACTGTTTTATTTCTTGAGAAGTAAAGCTTGTGGCCTTTTCCTTTGCAAAGAGAGTCTTCAAAGGGGATATGTAATAAAAGATGTTGAGCTGCAAATCAACTATGGTCCACAAAATTTCTTCTGATGCTGTAGGGTAATAAATACTTTCTCTCTTCAATCACAAGTTCAGTAAATATTGAAAAAGTAAAAGCTTGAACTATATTTGATTACTGTTTCCTGCTTGTTCCATGGATCGTTGACAGGTAGGAGAAAACATTTTCCAACAGTGGTGACCCAGAAAAATCAGTGATCAGACCCTGTGTTCTCAATTGTATTTCTAACTTATCTGAAGAAGAAAAGGGAAATAGCTAGGTGACAAAATTTTGCTATCCATACTGTGCACTGGAGCTGCCTGTGGTGACTTCCAGAAGGATTTTACACTGCTGAGTTGAGTGTGTGATAAAGTGGCAGATGAAATTTTGAGAAGATGAATGTGTAGATGGGAGGAAACAGTCTTAAATTCACAGATGAAATCATAGGCTCCGAGTTGCCTTTCACCACCAGAAGTGAGTTCTTGGGGTTATAATAAATAGTTCTGAATGTCAGCTTGGTGCACAGCAGCTGCAAAAAAGATAAAACAAATGTTGGAAATTATTATGAAAGAAATGAAAAATGAAAAAAATATAAATATTAGGCAAAAGTATCAGTGTAGGGTGTTCATTTATCTTGAATATGGCCGACAGTTCTGTTTCCACCATTTCAAATATGATGTAATAGAACTTGAAAAAGTGAAGAGCAGCAAGGATGCTCTTGAGTAATGAAATGCCTTCCATATGAGAAACAAATAAATAACAATATTCTTCATCCTGATGAAGAGATAATAGAAGATGGATAGTTTTATAGATGACAAATCTATGAAATTGAAGAACACAGAGAATGCTTGCAGAAAAGTATCATTTATAGTATTTTACTGGGCAGGATAAAGGGAGCATGAAGTGAAAGCAGATTCAAAACAGATAAGAGCAGGTATTGCTTTGTATAAGACCTAATTAAGTAATATCTGGATACAGCCTGCCTTACCTAGGACTGTGTCCAGATGCTTTCTGAATGTGTTCAAGGAGGGGTACTTCACAACCTCCCTGGGCAACTTGCGCCAGTGCTCAGTCACCCTCAGTACCTCCTGTGTTAAAGTTTGTGCCCCATTGCCTCTTGTCCTGTCACCTGGCACCTGAGGAGAGCCTGGTTTCATTGTCTTTGCACACTCCCTTCAGGTGTTTATATACATCAAAAATAATCCCCACGGCCTTTCTCTTCTCTAAGATAAACAGTCCTAGGTCTCAGTCTTTCCCTATAGAAGAGACACTCCAGTCCCTTAATCATCTTAGTGGACCTTTGTTGGGCTCTCCCTGGTATATTCATGTCTCTCTTGTACCGAGGAGCCTGAAACTGGACATAGCACTCCAGACGTGGCTTATCAGTGTTTAGTAGGAGGAGAAGGGTCATATCCCTCAATCTGTTGATAACACTTCTGATGCAGCCCAGGATACCTGTAGCCATCTTTAGTCTTTTTTGTTGCAAGGCCACATTGCTCGTTCATGTTCGGCTTTCTGTCCAAGAGAACTGCCAGGTCCTTTTCTGCAAAACTACTTTCTGGATAGTCAGTCCCCAGCATGTACTGGTGCATGGCGTTATTCCTCCCCAGGTGCAGGACTTTGCACTTCGTTTTGCTGAACTTCAAGAGGTTCCTGTCAGCCCATTTCTCCTGACTGTCAAGGTCCTTCTGAAATATCAGTATGACCCATTGGTGTATCGGATACTCTTTCCAGTTTTAGATCATCAGCAAACTTGCTGAGGGTAGACTCTACTGAGTCATCCAAATCATTAAGTAAGATGTTGAACAGTTATGGACCTAGAACTGACCCCTGAGGCACACCACTGGCTACCAGCCTCCAACTAGACTTTGTGTCACCCATCACCACCTTGTGGGTATGACCGTTCAGACAGTTTTCAAATCTACCTCACTATCTGTTCATTCAGCCCATAGTTTATTGGCTTCTGCGTGAGGTTGTTGTTATGAGTGACAATGTCAAAACCTGTGATTATCATAATGAAAGGTTATCAGATTGGTCAAACACAACTTTCCCTTGGTGAATCCATTCTGACTACTCTGTATCACCTTCTCATAATTCACACGCCTGGAAATGGTTCTCGGGATTAATACTCCATCAGCCTCCCACGGTTCAAGATGAGGCTAATTACCCAGTAGTTCTCTGGGTCTTCCTTCTTGAAGATGGGAGTGACATTTGCCTTCCTCCATTCTTCAGGCATTCTTCCAATCTTCATGTTTGTCTGAAGATTATCAACAGGGGCCTCACAATAACAGCTCCCTCAGCATTTGTGGGTGCATTCCATTAGAGAACATGGACTTAAGTAGGTCCAGTTTAAGTATTCTCTAGCCTGATCCTCATCCATTTCCTAGTTTATTCCAGGGACTGCTCCCCATAGGCCATATCCATGAGTGGGCACCACACTAGACCCCTTGTACACGTATGCAGTCTTCCAGTGTTGTGCTTAAGGCTTGCTCTAGGAAGTGCAGTACATACTTTCCATGTTATGGTATGAAAATACTGCTGTGGTGGACTGCCTCATGTTATGCTGGGCGTTTTGAACTGACCCGCTCCTTTCTAATGAATAAATAACCTACATGTCTTAGTAACAGTCGTAGGGAGCCTGGAGTAGGCTCTGGCTTGGTGCCACGCAGGGTGCACAGCTGGTTCTAACTGTGGTTACTTCAAGTATTGTGAACACAACCCTTTGTGCGGTCCTTAACTTAGGGATCAAAAACTCACTCCTTGGAGCGAACTTCTTCAGCAGTGTTCACATATTCTTTTTCGCCATTACAGGCAGCTAGTTTCAGTTGAAAGTACTGACATAATTATGTTGACAAGGCTTTGAAGCACCACCAAAACTATAAGGTGAACCATACACTGAGGAAAAGCGCTTATTCTTCTAAGCAGTGCCACCTTATAGTACTTTTTTGTGAGTAGGCCGATCAATATCATACCTAGTCATAACAGCTGTTTGTAATACAACATGCAACAACATTGTTCTGTTTATTCTGCACTGGGATGTATCTTTGCAACATAATTCCTCAATTCTATATCTAGCTAGGCTTGTGATAGAGATGGAGTAGATGGATGCAGTGGGATGAAATGCAGTAGAATGGACTCAAAACAGGCTGTGCAAACTTGCCTGGCACCTAGGAAGGCCAGCAGATTACTTCCACATATTGTTGTGTCTTCACAGCTGTGAGTATTTAGATTAGCTAAATAAAATAATGCTCAGGGTTGCCTGCTGGTACTGAAGTTATATTTCTGATCGTAGCACACAGACTTTTGTGTTTTAGAGAATGTATTGATTGAGATGCTCAGTCCGCTTAGATCTAGCGGAAAGGAAACGAGCTGTTTGAACTGGCTTAAGATGAAGTAAAAGGAATGAACTGGAACCTTACCTCTGGTATAATCGGGTTTGCTCTCACATGCTAATGTGAAAAAATAAAACCAGCAGCCACTATATTGCTTGATGCACTGATTTTCGTAGCTTGAAAACCAAACACAGTGTAAATCAATGATTGCATCAGAAGAACTGCAGTCTGTTGGCCCATAATCTCTGACACTGAGGTGCCAGAACTATAACATGATGACTAGCCTGATCCCTGCAATTAGGCACACTTTAGGCAGCATGGTGATGAACAGCATTTTAGAAAGGAAAACTATCATTGCTCTGTGGTAGGTGCTACTGCCAGGAAAGTGAAAAATGAATGCTGTAAGCATTTGCTATATATATGATCTTCCTCCCATATAGACCAGCTGGGTTCTAAGAGTGACTCTTTCAAGCTGTTTATACTTTTTTTTCTTTTCAAAATAATTGTAGCATATTGCCATACTAAAAGCTCCAAAACTTTCCTCAATGTCAAAGAAATCCTGAATGTTCATGGGCTGGTTAGCATTGCCATCTTTATACAAAGCTATTAAAGCTGTAGAAGTATGATGCATGCCCGTGTGATAACATATGGATATTGTTTAATTATCTAGTAGTCAAAGATTGAGGATAGCATTAGTAGAGATATTTTGATCAGTGTTATAAGTTGCTGGATTTATTTCCTATTAATTATGTAAAATTATGGCCACTTTATACACAGAATTCTTTAGGGCAGATTAAACTGATGGAAAATACGCTATTTTTTTAACCTAGTATTATGTTATTATATTGACCTCACTTGGAGTATTGTGTACAGTTCTGGAGTCCTCGACATAAAAAGGACATAGAACTGTTGAAAAGTCCAGGGGAGGGCCACGAGGATGATCAGGGGACTGGGGTACCTCCCGTATGAAGGCAGGCTGAGAAAGTTGGGGCTGTTCAGCCTGGAGAAGAGAAGGCTGCGTGGAGACCTCATAGCAGCCTTCCAGTATCTGAAGGGGGCCTACAAGGATGTTGGGGATGGACTATTCATCAGGGACTGTAGTGACAGGACAAGGGGTAATGGGTTCAAACTTAAACAGGGGAAGTTTAGATTGGATATGAGGAAGAAATTCTTTACTGAGAGGGTGGTGAGGCACTGGAATGGGTTGCCCAGGGAGGTTGTGAATGCTCCATCCTTGGCGGTGTTCACGGTCGGGTTGGATGAGGCCTTGGGTGACATGGTTTAGTGTGAGGTGTCCCTGTCCATGGCAGGGGGTTTGGAACTAGATGATCTTAAGGTCCTTTCCAACCCTAACTATTCTATAATTCTATAACTTTAGAAATTATTCTGAAGCCTGCATTTAGACCAAGCATGCTAATAAACATACTTACCTGTATGCATCAAGGCAACAAGGCAAACTCATATATCCAGAACTACTATTGAGCTGGATAATGCTATGAAAAAGATGTTATGCATGGAGTCTTGGTCAAAGCAGAGCAACAGCTTGTATTAGCTGTGATTTAACAGGATTACAGGAGGAATTGCCAGGCAGCTACTCAACACACAAACTGCCTGGCTAGATAAGGCTAGTTCAGATTTGAAATAAAAAGCTGTAAAGGCAAAACCATGTGTAGGAGGAGGTGAATAGTTGGCATTTATGGGGAAATGCACTCTGGTATTAACACAAGAAAGGCCACCTAACATTTCTTTATCCTGTATTATGATTTCAGTGCAATGACTCTCTTTCCTCCTCTTTCCTTACAACATGTATAATCAAAGTCTAACCATGTACCATAAAAACTGTACTTTGGACTGTAGTTGCAAATTTAATCTTTGATTGCTCAGTTAGTCAAACTAAGATACAATTTCTCTGTAAACAATAGTCCATTTGCTCTGAAGCGAAGGTGATTTTCACCTACCAGACTGCAAGGAGGGGGAGAAAAATTCCTTCTAAGTCTTCCAAAGAAAGATCCCTAATACAAAGAGTCAATGTGAAATACAAGAGGGGGGAAAAAGTCAAGAATAAAGTAATAGAGTAAAATAAACAAACACTGCAGAAAGGGCGTAAATTGCAATTTCCACTTTTTCATAAAAGCACACAAACCCTGACTACCACCAAGGACCATCAAGGCAATAGTATGTCCATTTTACAAATCAGTAGGCTAGGAAGGGTGTGGAAGTGGAAGTTAAGGTTTCTCTGCCCCTTCCTGAAGATTTGACCTTGCAGAGAAGGCTGTCAAAGGAAAAAGAAGTATATTCCTGTGTGTAACAACCTTAGCCATGACCTCATAGGCACCTATTTGTTCCAGCTGACAAACAACAGCTAGAATTTCACTGTGCTTGAAACATAGAAAATTACACAAATGCTTCTTAAAAGCAAAACTCTGATTCTGGTTATCTGTTGGGGTAGCACTTGGATCCTGCAGTGCTAAAATGATGAGGTTTACTCTGAAGCATCAGTCCAGGAGTTCAGTGTAGTGAGGTGTATACTCCTGTTCATAATCCTAATTAATTTACCCTTTGCTAGGGCACAGCAATCTGCCTGTGTAGACTTCATGTAGCTTCTGTAGCATAACAAAGGCATGGGACTATGGAGTCATATATGCCTGTCTACAGAAGTAAAACAGATTCACAGCTTAGCTAATACTACAGAAAAGGCAGTTGTTGAGACAGTGTGTGCATGTAAACTTGAGAAATGTAAGCAAATTAAGTTTAATGAATTATGAGGCATTGGTTTCCCTGTGTAGAATACACAGTTTTGTAATTGTGACAGTATGGGCTCTTGAAATTTAGTTTTCCCAGATGTTTTCCAGATGGTTTGCCTGATTCTCTGCTGCTTAGTTTGTGAAGTGATTGAGAAAGAAGGCATTGTAGCATGTACTTAAGTTCATCCTTCTTCAAAGTAATATTTAAGCACTTGCTTAGACTTAAAGAGTAAAATAGATGGGATGTGGAGTTCAATAGACACTGAAATAGCGGATCACATACTGGAGTGCTTTTACTTGGGAAACTTGTATCCTCCAGGTATGAGTAGAAGGTTTTTACATCTATGCTTTGTGGCAAATGTCTATCAAAAAAACATGGAGATCCAGGTTCAATTACTTGACGTTCACATAAGCACTTGCATTTTATGCCAACATAAAATCAAACTGTTCCCAATATATGATGGGGGGTGGGGGAGAAATCTGATCTCTTTATCCAGTTGTTATTAAGTTGATGTTGGTTTCTTTTTCTGATTTCCAGACAGAACCTTCTATCAGTTATTATGAAATATAATGGTCAAGTGGGATGTCTATTGCAAGATGAGGTATTTGTTCTTAGTTTGTCATACCAGAAAAGCATAAACTTCTACATGAAAGGTGTCTAATTATTAATCGGTCTCAAATGCAGTTAAGGAAGATTTTTAATTAAGGTTTTTTCACTTGGCTTTGAAAGGATATAAATTCTGTTAGTCAAATTCTCCTAGTTAAATTTGTATTGAGATTAAGAAGAAAGCGCTACAAATTTAAAATCTCGAAGGTGACTGTTTCTAAGTATCAAGGAACCTGTAAATAAGATTTTTGGGTTGACAGTATAATATTTGGATTTAGTGGAGGTATAAGATGCTATATGCATCTGCGAAGTTTGTCCCTGATTTTACAAAACCACAAGCCAAATGTTTACGTATTTAAGATATATACTGAAGAATACAGTAGTCTGCAGGATAGGTTTTGGCAGCAAAACTCATAAGACTTTTAAAGTAGTGAGCTGCTAATTGAATGTTACATTATTGAAGGAAAAATCTTTTAGAAAATCATCTCTGCTAACTAATATTCTAAGAACAAATGTCTTAAAGGACAAATGCGTATTTGAATGAAAGCTTGGAAGAAACCAAATGGCTATTTGATCTGAGCATCAGATTGTCATGCTAACTGACTTTCTAGGGTTTGGAACTGGAAAGAAAATGAAGGACATTAGTAAAATCAAAGAATACTGATGTAGTGTGGAGATATTCCAGTGTTTCCCTTCCAGAGTTATAACTTATTATGCTGAAAAATGTATTTCTTTGAAATATAAGTTAAAACATGCATTTCTTACTTTGTTTCAGAAATCTGCCACATGAATTCTAGTCCAGATTTTAATATTTCTGGGTATTCTTGTTCTATTTTGAATATTCAGAAAACATACAAGTATGTATACGTGTATGCATAAACATATGTCCATATACATACAGATTCGTACATAATATACATACATGAATACATAAATGTATATCAATACCTATGTAAATAAATATATATAGATACAAATTCTCTACATTTTCATATAAATCTTTGGCACTTTTCTTCTGCAAAATGCATGCAAATTTAAAAGCTGTTGAACTGTGCCTACCTACTGTGTAGATATTCACTGACTTTTTCATTTGTAAGCAACTTCTCAAAGAGGACTATTTAATGCGTGGCATGTGATGCAGTCATAACTGTTTGGAAAATTGAGGTCCGCGAGCTCGAATGCACATATGTATTTCTTTACTGAAGTACAGCCCTCAGTGTAGTTACTCACATTCACTTGAAATTTTAAGGCCTAAAGTAAGAAGATTCCAAATTCAGAGAAAGCTATAATCTCAACATTAATGAGGCATTACAATCCACCCTCTGCAAATGATGCAGACCTATAATGAAGCCCTCTTAAATTTGGTTTTGCTAAAGATTTTTACCTTGAGTAAGCAATTACTTGAGATCATTAAGTTTTTATAAAGGGAAGACTAAATACATGACTAAAGAAAGCAAAAGTTGAGAATCCTTGATTTATTTGAATCCTTGTTTACTTATTTTCTCTACTGTGTTATTAGATTCCTTTAGAAAGTTTAAATTTGGGATCTTTATAATTGTTCCTTATCCCAAGGTTACACAGTAATAATTTTGTTGATTTGCAAAGCCAGCACTCACATCACTGTAAGAGTTGTTACCCGTCTGATTCACCGCAGTCCACACTTAGCACGCTCTGAACTTTAAGCCACTGGGAGTTACTCACATATACTATATTAAATGCACACATATCTGCTTAAGTTCTGTACTCAGATAGAACTTCAGTTGTAATCAAACATATCTTGGGATTCTCAGTTAAAAAAATCAATATTTTTTTTTTGCACATATATCTACCCACTTCCAAATTTACTTGTTCAAGGATGTCTGTTGAAAAGCCTTGGAGAAACCAGTTCTTCTGACTTATGTGACAAGCCCACTATCATTCTTATTAGGAATGATCAGTGAATGGAAAAATCATTTTATTATGGATAATGCCTCTATAAAATGAAAATTAAAAAAAAAAAAAAAAACAAACCCAGGCTGTTTGGCACACGGTGGGGGTGGGATTGGTGTTGCTAGGGTTGAGATGTAGAGAGTGTTCCCAGGGAGTGTGCGCAGCCAGAAAAGTAGCCATTTTGATTGCCCTGATAATCAGTTGGCATGCACTTCATTTTAACTCTGTTCAGAATGTACTATTAATGTAGAGAGAAAACTTTGTAAATTTTTAATACAGAGTGCAGAAGTTCTAGAATGAAGTAGCATTTTTCAATTGTCTAAATAATTTAAACACCAAAATATCCTTCAAAGGTTCTGTTGGTATTCAAATATGTGGAGGGAAAAAAAAGCCATATATAAGATGTTGACTATAATTCTTTGGTACTTTCAGAAATGTAAAACTTATGTTAGAAATGAATCTCTGGCTTTCCTTCTTTGGGACAAAAATCAAAAAATCAATGTCATATGTCTACATATGGAAAACTCTTTATATGATTATATCAAAAAAGAGAGATAGTGAGAAAGAGGTCATCATTCGTAGTATACACTATTACACAATTTTTTCTTTGCATGCTTACTCTTCTCGATCTGCAAATGTTCTCCATAGAAGCAGCTGCCATATAAACCAAGTCTATGGTATAGTAGCTTCTATAAAATATAAGTACCTTGGTAATTTATCTCTAAATGGAATAGTATATTTTACAGAAAGAAATACATTCCTCAAGATATCCAACTGTCTTTGTAGAACAGCACATATATGTAAGTACAAGAATATATAAACTCTTGGGAGAGGTTTTTTGGTTTGTGTTTGGTTTGTGTTGTTTGGTTTTTTTTTTGGTTGGTTTGGGGAGTTTTTGTTTGGTTGGTTGTTCTGGGGTTGATTTGTTTTTTTGTTTTTCCTGTCTGGCAGTAGAGCTGTTTCTCTACTTAAGAATTACTCCTGTGTATGTCTATTGCTTCATGTGCTGCTCAGAAATTTGTCTACATGAACATGTCTTTATAGACATAAAATCCATTGTTTTAATAAACCATAGCTACTTGTGAAGGAGAAAAATGCTAAATTAGAATTATATTTAATTTATAATTTAATAAATATATATATTATATACTTAATTTATAATTACAAACTATATACAGTAATTAAAAAAATATGTATGTATATGTGCATATATATGCATTTCTTCAACAACTGCACAGTAAAACAGCATGTATAATATTTTGGTTTTGTCAGTGTTATACATGGTAAGCAAAGCCATGCCATTTTTACAGGTTTCTACTTCTGCTGGCAATGTGTGTGTGTGTATAGAGAATAAATCCAGCAGGAGTTCAATTTAAAAATCTTAAGTGGAAGGAAAGAAACAGGAAAAAAAGGAAATGGACTCCTTGTAAATTGTTCAGAATGGTGAATCGCTTCAGAGCAAAGAAGGCTCTGAAGTTCTCAAGAGATTACAATCAACCAGAGCCTTTTTCTCTTTAGAATCTCCAATATGAAAAGGTGTTGCTGCCTTTAATTACTAAAAAAACTCCAACAACCTATATTTAAAAGATTTGAGAATATTTTATGTAATTCATTCCTACTTTATCTGCCTTGAGCAGAACTAATGTGGAATTAGTAACCTCAATACATTTTTTGTGTTTATTTATATTAATGATAGGGTGGTAACCTTCTCAGTACAGCCTGCATATAGATCTTAAGCTTGAAAATAGAAAGCTTATCTTGGTGCGGTTTTTCTTTTTCAGGCATGAAATAGATGTTACATAAATGGTTTTATCAGTAGACATGCGTTAACACGCTAAAAGGAACATTTATCAGTACAAAAACATGAAAAATATTTATAGAAGAGTTTCTACTTGTTCAGAGAATGTATTTTAAGGTTTAGTGAAGCGATATAACTGTACACGAAACATATGAATTTTAATTTATTTATTAATTTTCCTGAACATAGAGTACTTGATATTTGAAGATTGCATTTTCCTTCCTTTGGGATCCAAATTTTTCTTTTTGAATCCTCCAAAGTATTTCTGAGATTATTCATCTAGAGGGGGGGTTTTCAGATGGTAATAATTAAAGTTCTAAATTTATTATCAATAAGATTTAATAATTTGAACTATATATACATTTTGCAGAAAAGCTAGTTGCAGAAGTACTCAGTCCACAGGTGTCAGATTATGCAGCCTCCCACAGAGTCACTATTTTTAGGAGGAACATGGCTGTTTGCCAGCTCTCACAGAGACGGGTAGGAGACAATATTGGGGATAAATTCACAGCACAGTATCATAAAAACCACAGTCAGTTTGTGAATCATTTAAGTTCATCTGTCCTCAGAAGTTTGCTTTTTCAGGGCTTCTATGCTCACGAAGTTAGGACAAGCCAAAGTTTTGCCTCAAAATCAGTTTTAAATATCAAATATATCAGTTTTCAACAAGGCACATTTTGTGGCAGATAATGGGACTTTAATGAAAACTGTGCTATCCTTAGGAAGCTATTGGTTGCTAGCAATTTCAGTGTAGCCAAACTAATGCCTGGTGTGTTTGAATTTTGGATGAGCAGATACGATTTTCTGTGTGCTCACCGGCATGAACTTTACACTAAGGTGTTTCTGATAAATGGTATGTGTCTACTGTGTGCCCTCCCCCCCCCCCCGCTTTTGTTTGTTGTCAGCAGCATAAAGTTGATAATGTGATTGAAGTAGCTAAAGCTATCTGCAGTGTCCTCTGTTTTGTGGAAACCAAAGACATTACTGATGCAGTCAAGAAACTCCGTGCAGTGCTGTTGGTGAAAGCACAGGTAAAAGATGCAAGTTGATATCTTATTTTTCTCTTTAAAACTGGAGCTTGAATGAATATCACTAATTTTATGATTGATCAAAACCAGTCTACTGTCTTACTGTATGAATTTTCCTTCTTACTTCTTATTGTATGCATGCATTTATTTCCCCTCTGACAAGCATTAGGTAAAGGCCCTATCAAAAAAGATGTGTGACAGAGGAGCAATAGAGGAGTTGTGCTGTGTTTAACTTTAGCTGAAATGTTCGTTTGGTTGTTCTTTTTTATTCCCACAAAACACACAAATCTCTGCTTTGCCACAGCACCTGTTTACCACATCATGCAATTTCAAAGTATTCTATTCATAAATTTAGTATAGGTTGTTAACAATTAAAAAAAAAACCATAGAAATTACAAGTTTTTCAGCTAGAAATGCTCTACTATTTATATAAAGAAGGACCAGCATCATATAGTCCTTATTTTAGCTGAAATACTCACTCTTAAAACACTGAGGTGGATTTTTCAGGGGTTTCTGTATAGTTGTGAACCGGCGGTTCGAGGGCAGTATCTGTTCTCAGTTTTGTCGTCAGCCACTTTGTTATGACCTTGGACAAGTCACTGTGACCTGATTTACAGAAGTTCTGAACACCCAAAAATTCTTCTGAAATCAGCATCTTGGAAATACAGGTGCTCAGCAAATTTGAAAATCAAGCCATTAATCACTTACATTTAGTCTGGTGTAACCTTAATTCATGCTAATTCTTTCCCATCCTAATGAAATTCCCTCTTCATTCTTTTCTAAAAAGTTCATTAAGTTACTAAGGATTTTTTTTTTTTCATTCCTTATACAGTCTCTGTCTTTTCATTCTCTCTCATACCAAATATTGTTTAGAAAAGTGTGCCAAACTAGGTAAAGTGGTTGCATTCTCAGACAGTTACCTACTTATAAAACTTGTATTCTTTCTCTTTATTGAGTTGTTTTGTTAGCTTGTTGGGGTTTGGGTTGTTTATTGGCTTTTTTCAGCTGTTCTCTTTAATATGTGTAAGAACACCTCTGACAGGGGAGTAAACAATAGGATAATTAATGTTAACTGAAGTAACTAGTAAGTGCTGATTAGAAACATGCCTAGCTGCATAAGTGGGATTTATTACGTTTTGCCTGATAATGCTGTTTGAGGTCCCAAATGTAAGAGTGGGGAAAGCTAGCATAATTCTTTTTGTAACATTTCTTGTGTTGTAGGAGTGATATATGGCAAACTAATTATATATTTTCATCCATATACACTTACTCTTGACAGGTTCAAACCCTCAAATACTCATCTTACAGGGGCAAAATTATTTCTAAGAGGTGAAAAGACTCACATAAAAACAGAAAGTATGTTAGTTGAAGAGGCTTCAGTGATGCTCAGAAAAGCTCTTTTCTTCAATCTTTGCATTCTTAGTCTCTGTTTATTCCTCTTTCATGCGGGAGGGGTAGGGCAATAGTTTTCAACTTAAAAAAAATACAGGACCCAAGCAGATAAGCTCTAGAACATCAGTGCAAGTCTGAGTTATAAGTAAATCCGTGCACCATGTTTCTGGAACAGAGGACACTAGAGATCATGGAGCAGACATTGCTGCATGGCCCTGGGCAGAACCAGCTGTGACCTTCTGGAATTAGTTATATGGGTTAGGATCTGAATTTTGGCAAGTACTGTTAAGAACCAAGATGCAAGAAACAGCATAGCTCTAAGGTTTTGTTGTTGTTGTTGCTCAGAGCTGACCAGCTGATTCACATAAGTGCCTTCTCTTGCTTCCCTTCTAGGTCATGACTCACTGTAAATCTTGTTGCTATAGCATCCTCAATCTTTTCATGTCCACTTCTGCATCAATTATAAGTCACTGTTCTGGGTAAATTCCAGCAGAAATGGGTCTGTGAGAGCATGCATTTTGTCTGGCATGTTGTTGATTTAAATGGAAATATCTCAATTTAAGAAAAGTTAATCCTGTATATTAGAGGGCACATGCAGTAGAGAAAGAGATAAAAGAAGTAACAAAGGATTCACAAGATCTGCTTTTCAGTTAAACACCAGGCTGTCCTGAGAGGCGTTAGGCAGATCAGTATTTTCCCTTTGAGAAAAGTATTTTGTCAACCCAGAGTCTTTCTTAAGAGATAAATAGAGCTTGGTCTAGTAAAAATATACAGAAGACAGTAACAGAACATCTTCTCCTTTAGGAAGGAATTAGAGCAAAAGAAAAATGTTGGTATTAATTTGTTAAAAGATTTCTTTTGGAGTTCAGAAAAATTTAGTATATTTTCTCTTTGAGTCTTCCTGTCAGTTCTCTGAACCCAACATGTAAACTGCCTCCTATGACTGACTTATATTTACTGAGTATCCCAGAGTCCATTTTCAGCTGCGTCATCTCTGAGTTCCAGCAGAGAAACAGATCAGTTCCTATTAGTGTGGCCTACCCTGAGCAATCAGAAAACCCCACATCATGCCATGAAAAATAAGATAATGGGATAAAACCCAAAGAGTACAGGTCACCTTTTTCAAGTCTAAGGTTTTTGTTGATGTTCACATTTGCTTCTGAGTCACTGTTATGCAAATACTGGTTTTATTTTAGATATGAAATGATTTGTACTAATCAAAAAAATTAATTATGAGCTGATCCATGCTGTTGTAAAAACAAACAAACCATCAAAAAGCTCTTCCCCAAGTGTTTCCAGCTTTCCATTGCTTATTCTTCAGCATGTCCAGTTTCCAGCTCCACTGTATAGTCTCCAGTATATACAGGTTTTTTCCTGAACCAACTTCCATGTACTTCCGTGCACAAAGGAAGTACACTTTCCTTTTCTCATTTTACCTATTTAAATTACAAGCCCTGAAGAGCAAGGAATGCATCTGCTTATCTGTATGTACAGTCTCCAGCACAGTAGAGTGCCTGTCCTGGCTGTAATCTTTACAGGCTAAAAATATAAGTGGTGATGATAATGATGGTGTTTGCTCATCTGTAATGAGCAAGATGATACTGTTCTTGAACACCCTCTTCTGAATGTTAAAAAGTGTCTGCCCTGATTGAATATTTTATCACTAGTCTTAAAATATTTTTCTGTCCTAATATTCACATAAGAAGCTGCTCCACATTTCTCTTGGAGACTACTGACTGACTGGATTGTTACTTATTTTTCAAAGTTTTTAAGTGATTGAGGTGTTGAGGTTTTCTTCTCTTAACATTTCTTTTCAGGCTTGGTTAGCTGAACTGGTTGTCTGTCCTTTGAAGCCTTCTACTAAAGGCTGTCTGTGACCTTGAATGACACTCCTATCCGCCTTGCTCTCTCCTTGGTGAATCACACCTAAGTAACAACTGACTTCAAAAAAATGGAGAAGGGAAAAAAAGTGTGTGTGTGTGTGTGTGTGTGTGTATATATTATATATATATATATAAAAAAAAAAAAAAAGTCCAACTGTTCCTGCGTCAGCAAACCCTGTGGCTGCTGCTTCTTGGTTTTTACTCCTTTGAGAAACAAATGCTAGGACAGTTGATTAGACTTCAGCAATCTAGAAGAAATTTGGTTTTGATTTTTAAAAAGAGCTTCATATTTCTCAGCAGCAACTAAGCCATAACATAAAAGCAGGAAAATATATTTCTTCAAGTTCTATAACTCAAGTGCTGTTTCATTTTATGAAAATAGAGGTTAAACATTATGTGCAACTGCCTTAACTACAGAATAGTATATAAATACAGCAAATCAGATTTTATTTATCAATGTTTATACAAAGACAAACTCTCCTGTCTGTATCAATATATGTAGCCAAAATTAGTACCCAGCAGTTGGATATTTGATGGAGTACCAACTTCTCCAAACCTTAGAATCATAGAATAGTTAGGGTTGGAAAGGACCTTGAGATCATCTAGTTTCAGCCCCCCTGCCATGGGCAGGGACACCTCACACTAAACCATGTCACCCAAGGCTCTATCCAACCTGGCCTTGAACACCGCCAGGGATGGAGCATTCACAGCTTCCCTGCGCAACCCATTCCAGTGCCTTACCGCCCTTACAGTAAAGAACTTCGTCCTTATATCCAGTCTAAACTTTCCCTGTTCAAGTTTTAACCCGTTACCCCATGTCCTATCACTACAGTCCCTAATGAAGAAACCTTTCCCATCATCCTTGTAGGCCCCCTTCAGATACTGGAAGGCTGCTATAAGGTCTATCTAACCCTTTTTGAGTTCAACTCATAATGAAGTGTAGGGGAATTTTATGTGAATTCTGGGTACTGACAAAATTATTAAATCCTACAATATTAGTGCATCTTCTCAGTCTGCTTGAATTGTTTCTATTATGTTCAACAGCATAGTACCCCAAGACTTTTTGTTAGGTAGAAGAGAGGCTTTTTTCATTCAAGCAGGTAACTTGCACCACAAGTGAGTGAATTGTTTGAGGCTACATTACATCTCAAGTGCCTGCAGCGTTATGCATCAGGTAAGAGAGAAATGCCAGAAAAAAAAGTTCTAATTGCTTTTTTACCATGACTTCCTGATGCTTTAGTGTACTGTATGGTGTGGTTTTGTGTGGAATACCTTTTAATGCATCCATTTGGCAAGCTCCATGTGCACATAATGCCTTAAGGAAACTGCTGCTTACTCCATCCAACGTAAATTGCATAGGGTGCCAGAATATGTTTGTGTATACGTATCTGTACATGTATGCTCACATAATTTAAAAAATCTCAGTGTGTTTCTATTTAATTCTGCTTTTATGAGGAAAGGAAAAGAAAAAAAAAAAAAGAAAAAAGAAAACCAGAGAAACTTACTTCCAATATTCTGTGTTTAATTAAACTGTACCTGTTACCTCCTTACTGCCTTTTCAGTGCCAGTACTGCACATTCCTGTAACATGGTTAAAAGATGATGAAAGAAACTGGGCACCAGTAATACTTTCTTCTTAACTGATTGCATCTCTTTATAAATGCGATTCATTCAGACTTTAACCAAGCTAACCCTGGGATTTTAAAATCTGTTCAGGGGAAACTCTGGGCCTGCTTGTGCAATAATGTTTTTCATTTCATTTCTTTCTTTTTTTTTTATCCCTCGCTTTCTTACAGCAGCTCACAGAAAGTCCTAGGAGATCAAATCCTGCCAGAACAGGCACTAATCCACTATATATTAAATGGGCTGCACTATGTTGAAATTATAAGCACTGTTCCAAAAGGTTGTTTACTTTCCAAAATTTGAGAGAATTGAACAAAGGTCTCTGTTCCTATTTGTCTCACAGCATTATAAGGATTGTGAAAACATATTTCGTGGCGTGGATGTTGCTTTTTCCCCCTCAAGTAAGCATTTGACTTCTCTTTATATTTACCAGACAAATGCTGGCAGCTCCAAGCTGGATACTGGAGGGAAAATGCACATCCAGCATTGTACTTCTTATGTCACCTCTGCATGCACTGTAATTTTAAGAACCATCTTGCTGAATACATATTTAGTAACATGAAGCATTCTCAACCTGCTGCAAAGGGATTAGTGACTGTAAAGGATAACAAACCTTACAGGGACAGTGGCTCAATCAGTGCAAGCCACAGGAGATACTGAAACCCAGAATTAACTTGACAGTCTCTCTGGTCAAGATTTGCACCTCAGTAACTTATTTCTATATCACCTTGGCACATTGTGAGTGTGATGTCAGAGCCAGGCAAAGACAGGGCAGCCTGAGCAGCCAGGGAAGCTGGTTGCCCGCTTTTGCCCTTTTTACAGAGGCTGGGTCCCACCTCTGCCCTAGTGCTGCAGGTGCCACCCGTCCTGCCAGTAGATTCTCCAAGCTACTTACATGATGTTCTTTCCTGTGTGGATAGGGAGGCACAGGCAGTGTAGCAATATGCAAATTTGCCCAGTGTCTGAGGAGCCTGGAGCAAGGTCTGGTTGATGGCAGTTATTGTACTTGGGGATTTAACATGGCAGCTTTTTAAAAACAAGAAAAAAAGAAGTTTAATTAGGCTGGTCAGTTCAGTCTAAACAACTGGCCTGACCTTTCAACAGTCATAAGCACCCAGCAGTTCTTGCTGGCAGCAGTGGAATATGAAGTGGGAATCCAGATGCTGAATTAATGTTAGGCATCACGAGGTGTGTTTAGGCACCCAAGGTATAAACACCTTCTAAGTCTAATATTTCCTGATATTTCACCTAATATTTCCTGTAGCCATCTCTAGTTAGCTGCCTGCTCAAAGGTTTTTATAGAGCATAGCTATTTTTGCTGATTTGGCACAGGAGCATAGATGAAATTTAGGCCACTTCAGCTTTGAAAGGATATGGGGCTCTGCCTGCTCAGTGTGGTTGTGATATGAATATGAATATGGAAGGTATGTAAGGCAATGGAGAGGGTATTCTTATCTCTTTTATACCAATGCGAGGCTGAAAATGTTTATGCACCTCAGATGTTGAAAAGTGCTACTTTGTATCTTGACATGCCTAAATACTATCAGAAATCAGGTCCTGAGTGACTTATCTGAGATGGTAGAGGAAGCAGCTGGAAAAGCTAGAAAAAGCAGGTCCTGGTATTCTGAATCCCAGCCATGTCTTCTGTAATCATAACATTAGGATACATCCTTCCCCTTTCTCACCTTATTTTCCATGAGTACCACTAAAACTAATGTAACTGCTCTTTGGTTTTTCTGAAGTAACTGATTGCTTTTCCCCTTGGGTTTTGTCTTTGTAGGATTCACTTCAAAGTGTGGAAAAACCAGAAAAAGGTAAAGTGTTATTTTTAAAATATGTTAATTCAAGATGTACCATCAGAAAACACATTTTGCTTGTATTGTTGTTATTGTATTGTATAGCAATATTAGTGAATTGCTATAGTTGGCATATTGTAGATGTTTACAAATTTAGTTGTATTATGAATTGCTATTAGGATAGCAATATTAGTGAATTGCTATAGTTGGCATATTGTAGATGTTTACAAATTTAGTTCTATTATAAGGTAATTATGACAAGTTAAATTTTAAGTGGTCTAAAAATGTAAATGAAACATAGCATTTCTTAAAAGTAATCTGGAGATTCAAATACGGAGAACAAGTAGTAGAGTGAAAGAACTGATTGCAGTTAGTGGTGGTCATAGCAGTTGTTCTCAATAACAACTTTTTCTGCAGAAAAAAGGGAAAATAAGGAACTTCATGAAAGCCTAAAGAAATTATTTTTGTGTATGGCTTTTCTACTCAGCTCCAATTACTTTCATTCCTCCCTCCTTAATCTTTAGTTCTTGCTTCTTTTATGTAAATAGTGTGTTGTTTTAAGTGATACACTGTCATAGGTAGTTTAACAGTAATGGACAAAATAATAGATGCTGCCATAAATAATTCCTCAGTTAAAATTGGCTTAGACTCATTGGTTGATGCCCAGTACTGTAAGCATTACTGCAGCGCACCTCGCAGGATGATGGGTATGCAGGAGACTGTTCTGTCGTGGGTGCCTGTGTTGGGTTCCTGCCCAGGATGGCCACGCTGGGACATGGGTCTTGCTCTACCCCTCTGTGGCTGGCTTGTGACAGGCAGCTGGGGGTGCTACGCAGATGTTTTCAAAGGGCCTTCCATCTGAACATTGGGGTGGCTGGGGTGTGCTGTGGAAAGGTGGTCTGTCTCCATTTTGTTTGAGGAAAAAAGTAGCCTCTGAGATGTTTTTCTTCCCCCCTCTTTTTTATTTGTCTTCTTTTGTTGATTGCAGTGTGCTCAGAGAGGCAAAAAGATGAACCAACCACAAAGACTGCAGTAGTCTCAAACACAGAGGTGGTTGAAATGCAGGATTCCAAATGCCAGGCTTGTTGTTTCACCATTATTCAACTTCATGAACAGCAAACAGAGAAGCAGCAATTATATTTGTAAGCTGCCAGAAAAAGCTAAGCAGCTGGAAGGCTGGGGGAGTGGGGGGAGAACATGCAGGTGCAGAAGGGAGGAGAAAGTAAATACTGTTTGTAGGATTCTTCTCCCTTGGATATGGTAATTTATCCCATGAAAATTTTTTAATACTCTTAAGGACACCTAGTTGTTGAAGATTAAAAGAATTAATAGTTACTAATCAACATCTACCTTAGAAACATGTTCTCTGCACAGTGTTCAGATAACCTGTCTGGAAATGATCTAAAACATTCCTCTACTTAAAGAGATTTCCAGATTTGGACTTGATTGTATCTGCAGCTTCTTCAATGAATATTTGAGTTATCAAATAACAGTAAGGGAATCTGATGTTTTACCTCTCTGCTTCTCTTTACCTATTTATTTATGACAGGAAAACTTCAGCTGTGAAGTGTGATGCTTCTGTTTGTTCTTGGCACACCCTAATTTCATAACAATTGCAGAATCCTTTTGGTAATGTAATGTTAGACTCTTCAACTTATTGATTGCAAGTCAGAACTTGCCAGGCCGTTAGTGATTCTGTGGGGAAGTCTACATTCAAAGTTGTCCAAGGTAACCAAAATCCAATTTGACCTCTCACGTGCATTGATGATACATTTCATGTATGTTTTAACACACTACATTCCTTACATTTGCACCTATTAAGCTTCTAAAAGCAAGCAAAATATTTAAAGTTAGACTAATAAGTCTAGCTATCATATCAAAGCTGGTGTTAAGAGCATGTCTGATAAAAGTGTGAGAGTAATGACTAAATCTGATCTGCCGGAACCTAGGCCTGATTCTCGAGAGGTGTACTTCAGTATGGTTAGCTGACTATAATTGCAGGCATGCAAAACTTTGCAGGCCGGAGACTCAAAAAGTAAAGTAAAATCACTACCTTAGCTCAGTGCTGGTAATTTTTTCCAGGTCTCTGGGAAGCTAAAAAACCATGTGCTTTGCTTTCTCTAGCAGCATAATTGCAAAAATGAAGTCAGCATTGACAGCCAAGGAGAAGACAGACTGTATTTCCCTTTTGTACTGTTCTTTTCTGTCTCTTGTGCTTATCTTGAAGAAAACAGGATCGAATTTGAACAGCAAGAACAGCAATCACTTACTCCAACTAATAATTTATTTTTCCTCTCCTCTTCCTCCCCCAGGTGATAGCTATTACCCTGAGTATCATAAAAGAGTTTTGGTTTTCTTCATTGTAGCTTCTCTACCATGAAAGAGAAAAAGAAAAAGGATACTATTAAAATTAAAGCCTTACTTAATAATCTGTTTAGAAGCTGCCTTGATCTTTCTCTTTAATAAGAGATTATCAGAGGTTTAATATTAGTAATTCACTGTGGACTAAGCAAGTCAAAGACTGTATTCAAAATATCTAGCCTTGATTTAGTGTTGCAGTAACTGGCTCTGTTAAGTTTTACCTCTGTAGACCAAATTATTTCATTGCTGCAAATAGAGCAGTGCTTATCCATTTATGGCTAAGTCTGGATCATGTACTTTTCCTCTGTATGAAGTCCTTAGAATATTATACTAATGTTATAGTACTCAAAGGATGTTTTTATTTCTTTTTAAATGTGAGGAACAGTGGGCATTTCTAGACATTAACACCTTCCTGCATCAAGTGTTCCCAGAAAATAAAGAATAAGATTATTCACACTAATAGAGATTTAGCCTTGGAATTTGCTTCAGTCCAGAGTGTGAAAAGACTGGCTGCAAGCGGATACAAAACTGAGTCCATGCATGTTTCTCAAAAGATGATGAATTAATTTTTATACAATGTCTGCAACCTTGCTACTTCAGGCAAGGATTTCACTGGATCAGTCATAATCAGCTTTTGGAATTTGATCTCTAGTTCTCTGGGACCAATCCCAGAAAGTCTAGAATGCAAAAACACAAACCGATGTTAATGAATCAGCAGCCTGGTCCAGCTGAATTGCTGGACTTACTATCTTTTTGAGTGAATACAGAAATCTGATACCTTGATGATGATACATTTAATGAAGTCAACATTAGATTTAAGGCTCTAAAGGTTCGCTAATTGTGCTTGCAATTCGGTAGTTGCTTCTAGACCTGATCATAAAAATATCCACCACAGAGAGGTTTTAAAAAAAAAAAAAAAAAAAGAAGGGGAAATAATGGAAGGCTTTTTGAAGGTTTTTGTATATAAAATTGAAAACTCCACTTATTTCTTTACCTAGCAGAAAGCCATCATAGTTTTGTTTTGGAAAAAACCACTTTTTGTTTCTAGAGTATGGAAAAATGTCAAGAATTTTTTAGAGAGTGAATTTCATCATGTCTTCTGCATTGCTTTCACATCTGAGCACGGCTTTTTATGTCTAAGTTGTTGCTGTGTCACATTCTGTAACGTTCTGAAAGCCAGCGGCATTTTTTAACCAAGACCAATTTTTAAATAATTGCAACCTCAGTAGTTCTCAAAAAAGAAATATTAGAACTTATCAAGGCCTTGTAAAGCATACGGCAGCAGAGACATTTTTGATACTAGGACAGCAGAAGATTTTTAAGGGTCCTTCAAGGGATAATTCATAGGATTCGTCCATTAGTAGGAAGAAACAATATGGTAAATATTGGTCTTGGAAACCACATCTGATCAGCATTTGCATTACAACCTTTTCATGTTTTGCCTTTTCCTTCTTATAATAATGTTCTAATTAATGCTGCTTAGCACCTTACCTAAATTCCAAGGGCTTTTTTCTGAGGGGGAGTGTATGTGTGTATAACCTAAACTGTGCTGGTTTTCATCTCCCTGAAAAAAAAGTGGGAAAGAACAATAGAAGTCTCCTTATCTCCCAAATATCTTTAAGTTGTCAAAACGGTCTTAAGACTTAATTCGAACTCTGCTCAACCAGATATTTGTCATGTTTTACACAGAGAAAATGTGCATACAGAGTCAGAGAGGGCATGTTTAGTATGTATTGAATTTGCATCATCTGCAAGTGCAATAACAGCAATGTACCTACTCTGTTGGAAGGTCTTGCAGTAAAATGATGTATGAATTGTAATATTGTACTGAGAAAAATAAAATAAATGGTTTTCTCTAAGGAATACAGTAGTATGGTACTTACTAAATCTTGAAGGTACCTGCAGGTATATTCATTGACTCTTTCAGGAATGGTGTGGATTGTTCTATTTCTCACCAAGAGTGAAATTTATTCCTTCAGACTTCGTGTACAAGGAACGTGTGTCAGAAATAAGCGTATTTGGCAGCTGTGGTTAAAGTTCACTTCCCTTGGTCTCATGTAATTTCTGCAAGTCTCATTTCTTCTCACCTTTGGTGAAAAGGCGATACCAAATAATTTCACACCAGAAATAAATCAGGAGGTTTGAGTTGTGAGATTGTTAAACTTGGTCACAATTCACTTTATGGTGTATTCGTTGTCTCCTAGATATTGGCTATGCCTGGGACACCTTTCTAGAAAATAAACTCTGGCATAGCTGAAGATGTGAATCTGTTGTAGGAAGTCCCTAGCCTATGCTATATAAATCAGTCAAACACTGTAGTCCTTTCTAATCTAAGATTTATTAATCATAAATGTCATAAAAAGCAGTAAAGTTCTCTGGCTTCATGAATGAGAAATATAATTTCAGCATATCAAATCCTATTCAACAGCTCATAAAAATACAGTGAAAAGATGCTGACCAACGTTTGTGAGTAATGGACATTTACAGGCTACCCAAGATGTTTGTCTCTAATTTAGTTAATTGCTACTGGGCTTAATGAGTGAATGGGGGGTGGAAGGATGGGGAAGGGCTGACTGGCACAGAAACTAAAGAGTGTTTTTAAAATGAGAGCTGACAAGTTAAGAAAATAAACATAGTAAAAAATCTCGCAGCTGCTGACCTGGTCATACTTGGATGTTTGCTTACACCTGAGGAACTCTGTTCCTGAGAATACATTCTTTCTGGGCATCCTAATAATTTGATAAAAAATGCTGAAGTCTCATTTGTCTCCCTTTTCTGGCAGCTGAACTGATTACTCCACTGCTGTCTCCATCCCTGCCATTGTAATGAAAGGAACAATCTCCCAGGTCCTGCTTCTAGACTAGCTCCATTTCTGCAGTCAGGCACGGACCCTGCAAGCCCACAAGTGAAAAGTTAAAATTTAAGAGGTAGAGGATAAATAAGAATGTTTCTGAGCTCCCTTCAGCAGAGGGTCTCATGGACCTTGTCTTACAACTAAGTGAAATCTTAACCTTGCCTCATCTAGCCACATATATCTTGTTGGGTGTGCAGGTCCCTGACACCCAGGAACCTTTCTTTCACCTCACCACTGATACTCTGAAGCACGTTATAAATCACTGAGGCAGAATTTGTGGGATTCCTTTCTGTGCGTTATCTGAAATACAATATGTTTCCTCTTGTTTTGGAGCCAAAATTTGAAACATTACCTTGCAGCCTAGATCGCAGATTGTGTAAAAAGTGCTTGTGGCCAAAGTGTATGTTTCAACACACAGCGGGAAATTTACACAGATTCTGAACTGCATTTCAATCTCTTTTGGAGAAAATGCTGAGAAGGTTCCACTCAGCAATCACTGAATTCAGTAGGCCAATTTGTATAAATAAGGGGTTTGCTATCATACTGCATCTACCTGTCTGCCACTTTGAAAAAATTGGAGCCAGGAAGTCTGCTAAGTAGCTGGTTTTCCTTCATGTAAATAGCATAGTACTTTTCAGATAAAGTAGAAATACTGGTTCAAATAATTATGTCCATTAATGTGCTCTTCTGGACCTGTTAAGAAGGGTTTACGTATATGACCACAGTTAATTCCTTGGAATATAAAATAATTTGGTGCAAATTAACATTTCGTTTGGAAGGTTCTAAGTTATTACATGTCCAAGAGAACTGAGTGTGAGGATAAAATGGTAGTCTGGGGGAGAATTTCGAGCAAAAGGCTTATTCAAAATAATTATAATGGAGGATAATGAATGGAGAAAATACTAAGGAGAATAGATAAAAAGATGATTAAAATAAATTCTAGACAGCAAAGTAGGCACAGAGAGTAACAGGATTGAGTTTTCTTAACCCTGCTAAGTCTCTAAAATGATTCAGTTTTCATATTATAGACTCATATAATGGTTTGGGTTGGAAGGGACCTTAAAGGCCACCTAGTTCCAAGCCGCTGCCATGGGCAGGGACACCTTCCACTTGAGCAGATTGCTCAAAGCCCCGTCCAGCCTAGCCTTGAACACTTCCAGGGATGGGGCATCCACAGCTTCTCTGGGCAACCTGTGTCAGTGCCTCACCACCCTCACAGGGAAGAAATGTGGAAGAAGATTGCAACACTATAAGGTTGTAGCCAGTCCCTCACGGGTGTAGTAATTTGCTGTCAGTATTTCCAGTAGCAAACCCTAATATATGTCAAATGGTTTTAATTTTAGGTCTATCTCCATTGTGCATAGCTAAAATTTGTCTATTATAAATCGAAGACTGAAATAATTCCTTTGTGCTGTTTGCAATGCGTTTTGTGACTCAGTAGTTTTGAGTTTTAAGGCAAAAGATATCAAAGAAGGGAAATAAAATTCCAGGCCTAGGATACGTTTTTTTTGGAGACACATCTGTCAGGAAACTGACACAACTAAGTCCAGTGAATTGTGGTATCTGTATCTGACATCAGGCAGGATTCCTGCACCTATCTTGAGTATAAAGGGCTAATATAAGTCTCAGGCTTCCTGTTCTTGGGAATTGATTCTTCTTTTTTTTTTCCAGTAGACACTGTTAGATGGATGCTAGGTGGCTACGTAATACAGTGGCCAGACAAGCTTAGGGAGTGTGTGTCAGGAACTATAACAGGAGGAGGGTATGTTCTTTATCATAGTGGAATCTGTGAGTCAGAGGTGTGGGAAAAGGAGAATTTTGGGGTAGTCCTCTTTGAAGACAAATCATCCTGATCCTAGAATGATACAATGTACTCTGACACTCTCTCTCTCAACTTGTCCCTTGCCTGAGAAATGAGTGCTTGTACAAGCTTTCTTTACTTGATGGAGGCTGCCAGGGCTGGGGGTTTTAATTTAAGCTGGCGATCAAGCAATCCTTAGCTGCTCCAAAAACACTGATAGAGGGAAGACGGATAAAAGCCAGTAATTACAGAAAAAGAGCACTGCAGAGCTGAAGCAAGAGGAAATAACATAAGTAAAAGTGTGATATAAATGAAGGTACAGCCTGCATTTCACATATATCCATACAGATATGTATTTCAGTGTCCATTGTTGTATAATGTTATCGCCAGTCTATGAACATCTGAATGCTGACTATGTCTGATTGTGGATGCTACTGTATATATTTTATGACTTGTTTGCGTACAGTTGCAACAGCTTTATAGTCTTAAAATTTAACCAGTGCCTTTTCTCTGAACTAAGTAGCTACTTAGCTGCTGAAATTACAAAATACCTATATAACAAAAATCCTTCCAGCACAAAATTTAACACACTATAATGGCATATCTGAGGCACACACTAATTTGCTGTAGTTTAAAATGCTTACTTTGAAAATGCCTTAATTTGAAAGCACTGTGGTGAAAGACTGTTAATGATACACCAGAAATGAGCTAAGGCTGGTTTGAGAAGCACAGGTGGCTAATTGGTTTCAGTTGGTAGGTTATGTCATTTTAATTAAATTTTATTAGGAAGTATTTCAGAGCTATAACTGATGGTTTAAGATAAATAAGATTCTTTATAAATGACCTATTGCTAACCTTTATTTCTTTCTCTCCTCTCAGCATTAATAAAGGCTGCAGTGACTGAGCTCTCCATGGCCATCTCTTGTCTCATCCATGTTTACAGCAGCAGCTTTGATGCAAATTTCCAGCTTTCCAGCATACCTAAAAGCCCTTCATGTGCAGACATCAGTCTTGATTCCCAGCTCAGCTTTACTGTATATGCTGCTCATAACATCCCAGAAGCCTGGGTGAACAGGTAGGAGGAGATCCAGCAGATGCTCACAAGAAGAGGTGTTGTCTCTTAGATCACATATTTTTCACATATACTAGACTACATCTGTTGCTTTGGTGATACTTCTCTATTAATGTTAGAGGCTGAGAAAGTGGGTGTATTAGTCAGTGAGCAAGAGAGTGTACAGCGTTAGATGTAATTAGCAGTTTAATAAAAATCTGAGAGAATTTTCATTGCTTAATAAATACAGGACTATGATCACTATGCTGATTTTTCAGATGGTTATATTATTCCCACTGCATTTTATGTTTTTATAGAAAAATGTCAAATTGCATATGGCTTAAGGGCCACTGATGACTTGAATGCTGTGTTCAAGTATGTAGAAATAAGAATCTGTCTTCCTACTTAATTTCCCTTTCCAGTCATTCCAATATTCATAGCTAGCATGGGCTTCTTAACATGGACTGCTGCTCGGACACCTGCTTTCCTCAAATACTACACTAACTTCATTCACATGCATGCTCCCTGTTCTTATTACTGCACTGCATGAATTCATGCTGGCTGTGTCACCACTCTCATTTTCTCTTTCCTGAAGGTCACATTTCATGATCTTGGTGCAATTAGTAATATATATTTTTAATATATATTCCTGCATATATACATATATGTACTATGAGTGTTAGAATTTTGACATTCCTCACTGTCTGACTTGTTGGGGTTTTTTCTACACATTCCATTATGTGATAAATGGCTTTCTTTTAATCATTTGGGGCAATAGAGAGTGCATTGTTTTATGTTTTACAGAGTCATGCTGATGTCCTGTCAAATCCATCTCAAGTTCACCTTTGTGGATTGGCTTTTTGTCAGATTTAATATTTATGCTCTCAATTTCTTATTCCTGTCTTACTGTCTTTGTGAAAAAGATAGATACAGACATTACAAGTGCAGAATAATTTTGCAAAACTGATTACTTTTCTTTGTTTATTGTATTTTATTCCTTCTTGATTCTTTTATCAGTTTGTTGGTTTATCTAATTTAAATCCCAAGCACATGTGCCTTATTTGCTGCCAATTGCACAATGTTGCTAGCTTGGTGTTTGGCTGTATTTGTTTCTGCAGCCCCCAGAAAAGCAGATTTCTATCTGCATCTGGGTGATAAGAAGTGACTTTTGGGACAAGACTGTAGAATCATGCCTTTGAACTCACAGGGTGACTACCTATACAAAATGCTCTACAAAACCTAAAATATGTTGAAGCGCATGCAGAATGAAGAAGCATGCTCTTAACAACCTTTTTGACTTCAGGCAACTGAAGCATTGTATAAGTCAGGATATAGACGAGTCATGTCTGTATATTGTGTATTAATACTTCTGCTTAAACAGCAATGCTTAATCATTTGATTGTATTAAAACATATTTCCTGCACTATCCTCCAGCTGTTTGTAATGTTTATACTCTTGAAGAAAGATGCTATATTTAAGAGATCTCTTCTGGAGGAGATCAAGCATCATTTGTGTAACTAAGACAAAGCTGGACACCTTCAGTCTCCAAGCGCTTAAAATTTGCTGTTCAGATTTGAGTCTGTTCATCATTCTTGTATACAAAGTGGTCTAAAGCTGAGAGTGACAAGAAGATCTGGAAGACTAATTAAGAACATTAGTTAACCATATTGTATTCCTCTGTTTGACTAAAATTTTATAAGATTTCAATAAAAAGAATACGAAACTAACAGATAGTCCCAGACCCAAATTACACTGTGAAGGTAGTTGGTTAAGTATGCATGTGAATGAAGTTAGTAAAGTATTTGAAGAATGCCAACACAGAAGGCTTTAATGCTTGTGCTGCAATGAATGTATAGGGTCCCTTGAGTACTAACCTATTTTTTACAGATCGGAAAAGTTAATTATAAATAAATTTACTGTTGACTGAAGTTGTATGATGAGCAAGTTGTAACACTTCAAAACTTATGTCCAAATGTCCTTTGATTGTAATAATGAAAAACAAATTAATCTTAACAGCAAAAACATGGAACAGAATCTAGGTGTCTTCAGTTCTTTTCTTGAACTCTGAATATTAAAAAAAACATTCAAACCAAATTAAACACATGGAGACCCCCATTAATATGGAATTTATTACTTTAATTCCTTTTTCATGTAAGGATAGATCTTCCCAAGGTTCCGAATACTTAGCCCCAAATTTATTGTGCATTACATTTACATGGTACATTGCAATTAATCTTTTTTTCCTTTCCTTTTTCCTTTTTGTAGCTACAAAGTTTTCTCTTTTTCTTGTTCACTAACCTATGCTGGAAAGACAATATGTCAAGTGAAGATACGCAAAAATATACCAGTTAAAAAATCTTTCTTTTTCCTGATTGACTGGAATGAGAAGTAAGTTTTGGATCTGTGTTTGATACGTGTTTGTCTGACAGATTTTACACATTAAAAAAAAAAAAAAAAGACCCACATCTGAATTATGGATCTTCTTCTGAGCAAATTAGATATGTATTATTCAGTATTCTGCAAATATGTGGGGAAATGGGAGTGAGAAAGGAGGAGTGAGAAAGGAGTGGGATAGCCAGAGGAAGAGAATAGCTTTCATTCATTGGAGGCATCCTGGAGGAATACTGGAAATAAAAGGAGATGCAACCAAAGACTGTGTTTCTATCCTCTTTTGAGATCTTCTGCCCTTTGGATCCACCTCTGGTAGTAATGTTTCTTTAAGGGTTGGTTCTTTTTTTAGAGGGCACTGGCTGTTGAGGTGAGGGTTGTTTTTTTTTTTATAAGAAAGATCTGCAGATTTAAAATGAAGACCTTAGTTTGAGACTAGAATTTTAGAATAAGGGATACCAACAGCCTGTCACCTGCTTGTCTGCTTTGAGGAAAATAATTCTATTGAAAAGCAAAGCATACACTCAAATTCCATTAACTTAAGGCAATGGGATAACAAAAAGCATATTTGTGATACATGAGAGAGAATAAGTACACAGTTTTTAATGATTTGGTGGTAATAATTATTCTTCCATCGTATGTCTACCCTATGATTAAGAAACAAAATGGGTCATTTATGCTGAGCATCCGAATTAGTCCTTTTATGTGCTTTGGTGCCTCAGTTGAGTAGGTAGTTTGAGTGTTGAGCCCTCAATCTTTTGTATAATTGGGAAGTAACTGTTATCCTTGTGTTAAAAAATGAATGGGATCATTCCCATTTGTGCTGTACAAATTTTCACCTTGCCCAAGAATTTGGTTAAGTACTATCTTCTGGTACGTATAGGCAGATATAATTGAAGTTGTCTACTGAGCTCAGGCTGACCTTATTAACACCATCATTAAAAGCAAATACGCGGTATTCCATGAATTTAAAAGAAAGAAGCTGCTTTAATTAGTGGAACTCAGCTTAAAGTTCCCTGTACCTAAATTCAGGTTCAGTCACCTGAAATGTGCCTATACCAAGAGCTGTAAAATGGCTTACTTGAGATACACAGCCAAACCCTGCAGCATGCCCTATTGTGCTTTTAGGTTCAGAGTCACGTAAATACAGCTATGTATTAGAAAGACTTTAAATCACCTCAATTACAGTCTAACTGAGCTGATAGTGCTTCATTATATGTAACTCAGTTTGTCAAGGTGGATGATGTATTCCATGGTTGTGACTTCCAGTTTTTCCCTTGGATCACTTAAAATACATATACACATACCATAGGTATATGCATATGGAAACAATTTTACATAATTGATGAACTAGGCTATTTAAAATCCTTATCTGTCATGGACATTCTTCTTCCTTTCACAGAAGCGTAGCTGTTTTCTGCCTGATTTCTGCCATATCAAACAATGGCAAATGACAGCAGCTGAACGCTGCTGTGGGCTCAGAAGGGTTCTGGCATAGCAAAGCCTTATCTGTCTGCTCTCACTTCAAGTTTCAGAAGCTTATGCTGGAAAATGAATCTATCCACTTCGAGTGTACTCACCTTTCTTGCCTGTTTGAGCAGCTTGTCATATTGTATTTAATATGTTAAGGATGACTCTTGTTTGCAGTGTAGTTCCACTTGGACTCTTTTGTACTACCTGCATGTTCTGGTCTTCAGACTTTAACTTTGTATCATCATTCCTGCTGACCTCACTGGCATCTTTCAACTACCGTATTATTATCAGGCTAGGGTGTTTAAAGTCAGTGAGAAATCAAGACCTTGTGACCAAACAATCCTCCATGTATTGGTTTAATGCATCTTAATGCACGCAAAGAGTTGTGGTCAATGGCTCGATGTCCAGCTGCAGACCGGTAACAAGTGGTGTCCCTCAGGGATCGGTGTTGGGACCGGTCTTGTTCAACATCTTTGTCGGTGACATGGACAGTGGGATTGAGCGCGCCCTCAGCAAGTTTGCCGATGACACCAAGCTGTGTGGTTCGGTTGATACGCCAGAGGGAAGGGATGCCATCCAGAGGGACCTCGACACGCTTGTGAGGTGGGCTGATGCCAACCTTACGAAGTTTAACCATGCCAAGTGCAAGGTCCTCCACCTGGGTCGGAGCAATCCCAGGCACAGCTACAGGTTGGGCAGAGAAGAGATTCAGAGCAGCCGTGCAGAGAAGGACTTGGGAGTGTTGGTCGATGGAAAAATGAACATGAGCCGGCTTCAGTGTGCACTTGCAGCCCAGAAAGCCAACCGTATCCTGGTCTGCATCCAAAGGAGTGTGACCAGCAGGTCGAAGGAGGTGATCCTGCCCCTCTACTCTGCTCTCGTGAGACCTCACTTGGAGTATTGTGTGCAGTTCTGGTGTCCTCAACATAAAAAGGACATGGAACTGTTGGAACAAGTCCAGAGGAGGGCCACGAGGATGGTCAGGGGACTGGAGCACCTCCTGTATGAAGAGAGGCTGAGAAAGTTGGGGCTGTTCAGCCTGGAGAAGAGAAGGCTGCATGGAGACCTCATAGCAGCCTTCCAGTATCTGAAGGGGGCCTATAAGGATGCTGGGGAGGGACTATTCATCAGGGACTGTAGTGACAGGACAAGGGGTAACGGGTTCAAACTTAAACAGGAGAAGTTTAGATTGGATATAAGGAAGAAATTCTTTACTGAGAGGGTGGTGAGGCACTGGAATGGGTTGCCCAGGGAGGTTGTGAATGCTCCATCCTTGGCAGTGTTCACGGTCGGGTTGGATGAGGCCTTGGGTGACATGGTTTAGTGTGAGGTGTCCCTGCCCATGGCAGGGGGTTTGGAACTAGATGATCTTAAGGTCCTTTCCAACCCTAACTATTCTATGATTCTATGAAAGATTTTATTGCTTATGAGCATTTTTGGCTTCTTTTCAATTATTTTCTCATCAGTTTCATTTTTCAGTGACTAAGACCTCTTAATTATTTTATTTCT
The DNA here is from genome assembly GCF_963264785.1 of Psittacula echo. NCBI lineage: Eukaryota > Metazoa > Chordata > Aves > Psittaciformes > Psittacidae > Psittacula > Psittacula echo. The sequence goes on from NC_137735.1 coordinate 101,856,340, forward strand.
TTTGCCTTAGCTGGTTGTTCTGAATATATTCCACCATTTGCTCTTTTTCCATCCTGTGCAATTTATGTTAAACCTACAGACTTGAAATATGGAATTAACATTAAGCTTACCGTTCATTGCCTCAGATACTTTCTTGGCATTGTGTTTCCCTCTTCTCCATATTTTGTTTGGCCTGTCTTATTTTGTTTATATTTTCTCAGAGCAAAGCCTGGGTTGCCCCAGAGTTCTTCTGTGTTGAGTGCTTTTATGATATTAGGCCCTTGGTCTTTTAAACCAGCTGTATAACTTTATCTAACATCCATGAATAGCACAGTGAGTAGCTTCTCTGTTCTTCTCAAATACTGTTGAAATTGTTCACACACAAGGTGTCTTATTTCTGGCCACTGTTCCATTTCCTCTTTCTTCTTAGTCATCCATTTGATGCAGCCTCATGTGGTCAGTTACCAACTGGGTAATCTCATATGAGCATTAATCAAAATTCTTAAAAGCAATACAGCTATTCCCCTTCTCTGTGTATCACATGTCACTGGAAGGGAAATATTGGACATCCTTGGCCCATACTTTAGCTCTTGGGATATATAACTCTTGTGAAAGTTTCCAGATTCTTTTCCTATTGGTGTACATCTGGAAATAGTATATATTGTGTTCTAGGGAACCACTGTCAAGCATTTGATTTCTGCAGTGAGGATCTTGTGAGTTTTTTTTCATTGCTCCAAGTTCAGAGTGTTAACAATTGTCTGTATTAGAAAATGCATGTCTCCATTTTTTATTTTTGTCTCTTCACAGATTTAACAATGCTTTAAAGTTAAGTGTAACTCCTTGCTGAACAGTTTTATGTAACACAGGCAGAGTTGAAAAAGACAGAACAAGCTATCTATATATCATGTATAACAGTTCAGTTTCCCAATAATTGCTTCTAACTAATTATGAGTGAGGCAGAGGGCATGAGAAAGGGAAAGCAGAGCTGAAAGTTATAAATAGGGACATGTGGGAAGACAGTTGAGAATTGCTTCTCAATTCTACTCATGTTAACCAGAAAGAGTGGGAAATTGCTGTCTTTCTTTGTTATTAAGAGAAAGAGGTATGCAAGTTTGAATAATTTCCAAATGTTTAGAACTGATCGTCTAAAATTTTGACACTAATGCTAATTTGGAGTACTTCAGTATTTCAGCTGGAAACCTTCTACCTTCTTCTTTAAGTGGCTCCTCAGTGCATCCAAGGAAACTTTCCGGAAGCCAATAGAATCTCGACAGATTTGGGACTAGGAGTGAAATCTTATGCTAATTTTCCCTTATACTATTACCTTGTCTTATTTCTACTACCAAATAACCCTTACATTTTTTAGCCTACTGTAATTTTTAAATACAAATTTCTACATTTGATTACTGCTTGAGTATGACTACACCTTTTTAAAAATGCCAAGAGTCACATTGTTCTGCCGGTCTAGACTGAATATCTGAAAATTAAATGGCTTATACAAGATTTCATTTATCCTGTAGTTTGTTTTCTTAATCTCAGGTTTATGCAGATCTTCTGTTTTCCTCTGAAGACACAGGAAGGCAAATAACTATTGTTTTATAATTTACCCTTAGGGAATGCTTATTCTGAAATAGTCCCTCATTGACAAGGTAATTCTAAAGCAGAAGTTTAACAAAGCTTTTCCTGCCTTTGTCAGATCTAGTTGTTGCCACTGAAGTAAGTGACTTTTTATATGCCTCTTCTCAAGTACTATGACCCAAGTTAATGGTTAGCTGTACTCATCAATGTATTGAAGGGATCTGTCAGTTGTATTTCCTTCAGAGTGCAATTCTCGTAATTTATAGCTTGATATCTGTGTTAAGGCATCTGAAAAAGAAGTAGAACTCACTTATGGTAACAATGCTCAGTTTTAAAAAACTTTTATTTTTCTCTTTTCTGATTTTCTTTCAGAATCAACTTTCCTTTACGAATAAAGGCTCTTCCGAGGGAAACTATGTTGACAATAAAACTACTTGGAGTTAACAGTGCCTCTAAAAATACCGAAGTGCTTGCTTGGACATGCTCCCCATTGTATCCAAAAGAGTAAGTTCAGTTTTGTATTATAGCTTAAGAAGAGACCATTCTTGAACAGTGTTGCACTCAACTTGGGAGAAATATAAAAAGATAGAAATACTAATTTCAGGACCTTCCTGTAACAAGACTGAGACAGTCACAATAAACTGCTTTTGATGTGCCAGTAAAAGTCCCATCCGTAAGTTTTTCTTTCTTTCCAATATATTGTTTTTACCTGGCTTGCGTAATTGTTTAACACTTAACAATAAAGTTCCCTGGGCCTGTTGAAAGGCCTTGCTGTACCCATTCCTGTAGCTTTGCTAAATCCTTCTCAGCATAGCTTCTTGTTCACAATGATTGGGTTTTTTTTCAATCTGCACTCCGATCTCTCACCCATTCATTCTGCTGAAAGTGAGGCAGTTAGTGAATCACACAATGAGCACCGTTCCCTTTACACACCACTTTAGAAGCTTTCTCCTCTTTTTTAACCTTTCTTTCTATACAGCACACAATGTAACAGTGGTTTATCAATGCCGATAGCCTTGAGTGTCTCTGCAGTGATGCATAAACAGAGATCTAAGGTAAATTTTCTGCAGTGCTCTAAATATACTTCAGTAGCACTGAGACATCTGAATTTAAATCAAGCCTTTATAATGATACTGAATTTTTATTTAGACACCCTAGCCCTGCATGCCCTCTGGTCAATAGATGGATACATTGAAGCTCTGCAAGTTTCTGCATTAGCATCCACCTCTAAGCTGTAAATCTTTCCTCATCTGAGACATATCCATCCACTTCCCCATATGGTGGCAAGCACCATTTAAAACAAAACAAACCCAAGAAATCTGATTGCATGTATGAATTACTATGTTTGAAAGACCTTAAATTCCACTGAATTTTAAAGCTGAGAGGCTTGAAACACTAAAAAATAGGTTGGACTTGGCTAGAGGCTTTTTCCGTCCTTTCAGAAGAGCATTCAAGATTACTCTGTTTAGAAAAAGAGAGCATTCTTCTGTGTCTTGATGATTAGAGGACTTAGCTTGAAGGAAGGAAAGCAACATGTATCAAATCTCTGCTACAAGAATTGCTTGGGCAATTTATTCAGAACTTTTCTCACGTAGTTAGTCTGAAGTAGAGCACATCATTCTTCCAGTGTGTGTGTCTTTTTAAACAAAAAAGTGCATTATATTTATTTTGAGTATTTCTACCATCCTGGTGCTTAGGGTAAAATAGAAAATCTTGGCTGAGAATCTAACTTGAGGTGAAGTGTTAAGATGTCCTCATCCCCAGCAAGCTGACATGTTCTGAGTACAGTGAGAAGCAGAGCATTACAATAACTTAATTGGGGAACATTTGGGTACCTTTGCAGGTAACTGGGATACACAAGAATACTGTCCTTGAGGACCTCTATTGTACTAGAGGCTTTCTATAATTCAAATCCCAAGGGAATGATTTTTAGAAGATCTGAAAGCCTTCAGCAACTCGTAATATACATATATATATATATTTAATATATGCCATTGGAGCAAGCATGTTGATTTTCATTAGGTAAATCACCAAGTGATTTGAAAATTTTCCTGAAAAATGGCTCCATTCTTTCCTGGTACACACAATCAGCACAATGAAGGGGGATAGAGGACCACTTCTCTTTCATCTGTTGTATAATTGTAGAGCTCATTGCTGAAATGACCCTTCAAAGCAGAAATAAAAGTTCAGTTGTTAGGGAGGAATGATTTAGGAACAGCATGTTCAACACCCCTTAATATGATAGCTGTGTCATTTACAATTACAGTAATTACTAACACAAAGAAGCCTAAATGCTTTTTCCTCTTTTAGGCAGCCACAGCTCCACAGAATTATTCATTAACCATGATTACAATTGATAGTCTGACTGGTTTAAAAATAAGGATAGCCCTGAAATTCTTTCTGAAATGTGAAATTTGAAAATATCTGAACATTCACCCAGCCTGCTTTTCCTTTTCTTTGGAAGATGAATATCTTTTGGTAAACTAGCTCTCAGAGTTACCTACATAGGCTCAGCAGGATTAAAACTATCAGGTAATTCTTAATAGGTAATACTATCAGTTGAAGTAATTGAGAAGCAGCAGTAGGACTTTGAGAGGCCGTTTCATGCTCCACAAAAAATTCAAAAGTTAATAAAGGTTTTTATTTGATTCACAAATTTTGTGGAAAGCATAAACTGTTTGCAGTGAACCCAGCTTCACTACCCTTGCAACTGGAATGGAACTAAACCTGAAGACTTATTTGAATACAGTGTTTCTTAACTTGAAAGTATGTAGCAAGAAAAGATTTGTACCTATAATGTCATGCTAATGTGTCAAGAATACCTTATCTTATTGCAGAGATTATGGTATTAGGGTCCCTAAATGAACAAACTTTGCAAATGTGTATAAAGAGATTAAAGAAATCTCACCAGAAAATCTTTGACAAAACATTTCTAACTTGGAAAATAACACTTTCTCAAAAGAAAACTTTCCTTAGAGTTGAATTTGAGTTCTAAAAAGTCTTAACATTCTATGTCTAGGATTTAATTTACAGGGGGAAACAACAGAAATAAGCTCTTTGAAGAAGCCAGTAACCCTGAGGCATTTGCCTGGGTCGTCAAACATCCTTGTTCAAATTGTTGTCCCAGTTGGTCACTGAGCCATTCTTCTCAGGGTCAGCAAATATGAGTACAGAGCGTGGCCTTTTTTCCTCTATTCAGATGCTTGTTAAAAAAAAAAACCACCAAACATTGGAAAAACAAAATAATTTTCAGATATTAAAAATACTGTTACTCATTTCTGTCCCATTATATCTTGTTCTGATTAAAACCACAGGAATTCCATTCGATCGGGTTGTGGCTTATGTTAAAAAGAGAAGGAAAGAAAATAATTTTCAGGTTTGAGTTATTCCCAGATATTACTTAGGAATCTTGATCTTTGACTGCCCTAGGGCAAAAGAACATTTTATTTTAAAGGACTCCTCTCTGTAAATTTGATATCTATGTTCTCTTCCAAAATGCTTATTGTCATTGTATGGCTGCTTCTCTCCTTTACACTCTCATTGCTTGTTTTACTTTGAACTGAAGATGAGGGAAAAACAACTTATTTTAACATACAAAGTATACAAATTCCTTTCATGTGTTTCAAGAAGCGTGGAGAGTTTCTCATGCTTTTGGGCAAGACCATGTCAAAGTACCTTGCCAAGGCTGTAGCCATTTTTTGAGATTTTAATTCTCCAATTCTTTAAAAAAAACACTGGCTAAGCACAGTATATGAGAAATATATAATAAAATAGAATCAAATCCCAACTGTTTAAATAAAGCATATTACTTACTATTTAGAATTTCATATTGCAATCTCTTCTCCATACCTGGCCCATGTCGAAATTACACAATACCTAAAAATGTTCCCAAGAATTTGGCCTGTTTAATTTTGGTGGTGGTGTTGTTAACAACATGTTTAGTGAACAGATGTTTAGTAAATTTGCTAAATTTTCTGAATTCTAGTAATATCTCTCACTATTCTGGCGGTTGTCTTATGAGTGTGCTGGCTTATAACATGACTAGTTGATGGATATACAGGGCAGCCACTATACTCAGTATGAAATGCGATTGAGATTGCTGCTTATCAGTTTTGCATGTTTCTGTGCAGATAGTCTCAGTCTTTACAAAACTGAGTTCCTGCAGATGTTCTCCAATCTTTGCCTAAGTATAGTTGTTTACCTTAAAATTATTGCTTGTAAACTTATTTTTTAGCTTTATGTTTTGGGGCAAAATTAGGAAAGAATAAGAAATGTAACTGGAAATCTGTTTTAAGAGTCTGGAATAATCTGATAATTTTGTATTTGCTGTATTTAGCACCTTTTTTTATGGAAAGCTGTATTTAGCACCTTTTAATTTATGGAAGTTGCCTAAACTAGAAACTCTGGGGATGAAAAATATGGTCCTTATAAATGTCTGTAGAACATTTAGCATTCCTTTGCAGCTTAAAGTTGTATCTCTAATTCAAATTTTCTATAATTCTGTAGTATTTATAATTAGAATAAAGTAGTTATGTCACAGTATCATTCCAGTGCAGAATTGAGACTTCTTGGGCCATAAGATATGGGGGTTTTAATAGCTTAGAAGCTTTGAATTTCCTTTAGATTTAAACACAACTCTGAATTTATGAGGCTTATAATGTCATGTTTTAGGATAATTACATTCTTTTTACATTATATTTTGTCCTCATTTTCCTGGTATGTATGGTCTAAACAGTCCCTCTAATGTTATATATTCTTGGGAATTAACACAGTAATAACTATTGTAGCTTCCAACTTGACCAGTAGGTGAACCTCTATATCCACATTTCGCATCGTTATCAGGTAGCTGACTTCAGTGAGCCTAAATCAATGCCAATAAAGCCCTTGATGGTGCACCTATATCAAGAAGTCCTATTAGACAGAAAAGGCAATTTGAAAAATGTTTGAAAGCCAAAGTGTGCCAACTTTGCTTTCCTTCACATCAGAAAACTGTGTTTGTCTCTTGGCTGAATAGTTTAGTGATCCAGAGCTAATTAACAAATCAGAAATCCATCACCTGGGCAACCTGGGAGTTGTAATGTCCCCCACATTGCCCATTGCTCTGACTTGGCTGACTCTAACACCACCATTTAATTTGAACTGGTATTTCCAAATCTGGCAGAGCAAGCAACAAAAATTTCCTTTTGTTGGGTATGGTGAGGGATGTGTTCCACATGACTTCAGAACACAGGTTGATTTTGTTAATTTAGGGTAAAACTTGAGCTGTCCTTAAATAGCAGTGTCCTCTTCTGTATTAAGGTGGGAAGCTTATTTTGGTTGAGGTAAAAAATGAGAGCTGGGAATCTGGGTAATTCCAGGGCTTTCCATCTGCCCTGATTTTAGAGCATATAAATAAATAAATGGCAGTAGGCACAGAACAGCAGTTGTTTATTCACCTTCTGATGTGCTTGATGCTGAAATTGTTACATGGAAGGCATTGTCTCATCTATGTCTGTGATCATTATAGTCTTTACAAAGGACAGTATCACTACCCTCACCTTACAGATGGGAAAACAGGCAGGCAGGACAGGGAGTGAGCTGCTTGAGCTCATCAGCAGAACCAGGTAACACAGAGGAATTTGTCTGTTCTATAAAGGTTATGGTTATCACGTTCATGGTGCTACCTCCTTCCTTTTATGAATGGATCCTGCATGTTCTCCTTTCTTTTTTTCTAAAAGCAGTGATGCATCTTTTTACTGTTTCATTCAGCTGTGTGGCTGCTGTTATTGTTGCATTTGTGTGTTTCAGAAGCAGACCCAGTCCTGAAGAATGTTAGCACAGTGTCCCAGAGATTGCTAGGGAAAACTATGCTGCCAAAACACGCACTGTATGTCACAGTTGTCGATGCTTCTTCACATCTTTTAAAACATGCCTCCTGTGTTTGCAGACTAGGCTTAGTCCAAAGATCGACTTACTGGTTGAAGTTGTTCATTTATTTATAATGTATAAATTAGGCAGCTCTATTTACAACGCATAAATATGTATCTAGTTCTAAGAAACAAATCTGTACTATGAGAGTAGTTTAATGTCCTTGTTTTAACTCACAGTCCTGTCATTTGCTTTAACATGTGAAGTCTTCTCAGTCCAGCAAAGACTGGCTTTATTTGCTGTTTCTCCAGTTAGGACTCTGAGAACCCACCTTATCTTATTCTTCCTTATCCTCCTGGAAAGTCTTTGGCCACATCTGTACTGCGTGCTAATGGGTTGAAATAATGAGCTCAGGAAATGCCTCAATTAAACACATATGTACAGTGCATCTGAGGTCTGTGGTACTTCTTGTATCTGTCTATACAGGTTTCCCAGGAAAAATATTCACTATATGTATTCTTTTTCTTAAAGGCCACTATAGTTTTAGAGCACAATATGAAAGTGATTAGTAGTAATGAGAGCTAAAAAGGGTAATTTAGTATTTGTGTTCATTCAGTTTTCAGCTACTCCTCTCCCTTTTAACAGAAGTGCCAATTAGTTCCAATTATGATGTAAACCTCTGTCGACAAAAGAGTGGTTCAAGAGATTTGACTCATTTATTAAAGGTCATCCAAGGACACATCACAGAAAAACAACTTTGTATCACCACTGATTAATTCTGCATTCACATTAGTGACCTAATTGTGGAAGACTTCAAATCACACAACTGCTTTCCCCCAAGTACTATCCTTTTCACATCACAGCTCCTTTTTCTACCTCCATTCCCCAGCAAATGTACCTCCAGCTGCAAAAGAAACTTCAGAAAATGGTTTTCTTTAGTCCTCCTAAGCTGTGTTTTCACAATAACGTAAAATATTTGCACTAAGAACATGAACAGAAATTAATAGCAAAATAGAAAAATTACCTCTGAATTAGTTTTACAGAGTGTTGTCTATAAAAATGACTTTGCAGGAGTTTCTTATTTCTTCTTCAGATGAGTTAGCAACAGTTTATTTTGGTTTGCAATTCAAAGGTACTTTCTTACAGCAATACTGCAAACTCATGTTGGGATCAAAATATCCATCTGGGTTCTCTTGTACACCTAACATCCTCATCTCAGGTAAAAGCTGTACACTCAAACCTCATCTACGTGGCTGTTTCTGCTGCAATGGGCAGCAGAGAATCTTGGCTCATTTTCGTGGTTGTTTTGACTGAGCAATGCTTGGAACGATCACAATAAAAATTATTTGTCAGTGAGAAAAAAATGTCGATCATAATAAAATTTCTGACCTCACTAAGCATTAAGATGTGGACAAATTGCAGGGTAAGTGCAGTGTACTGTATCTTCCTATATTTATGTACTCTTTTCTTACTTTGAGTGGATTAGTTATGATTAGAGTTTATACCTGAACTTTCTGATTTTATTCAAGTTCTCTAGACTGAATTTTGTTGACCTACCAAATCATGCTGATTTTCTTATCTGCAGACAGCATGCATACCTGTTTCTGATAAGACTCTTGTACATGTAGTGCTCAGACTGGTACTTCAGACCATAATCCTTCATCTGTCCAAAACCCCATATGCAGCACGTATGGACAAACTACCCCACTCAAACTCCTTTCAGCTATTTGGAGACTCTGATATCATATTCACCTTTCCCTGGCATCTACACATAAAATCAGCAAGGATCCTTCAAGGTTGCAATAGGTTTCCATGAGTTTGTTCTTTTTGTGGAATAAATTCATACTACTCTCCACCTTATACAGTGTGTTGACACTTCACAATCTTTGATATATTTGTCCTCAAAATTAAATTTTGAGGTAAAAATATGGTATTATCCTTATTTCACACCTAACTTAAATGGCAAGTCCTGTCACACAAAAAGTCAGTGGTAAAGTGCAGAGCTGACCTCAAATGTCTTGGCAGTGTGATTTGTGTCATGATCCCTGTAACTGCACAGATACGACTAGAGCAGTGAGGCCATCAGTATGCAGCCTCTACTTATCTAGGCCAGTTTTTTATTAGACACATAAAGATAAAAGGTTTGTTTTCCTTTTGCTTGTTTTTTAAGCTATTCAGTTCCATGTTCTTTGATGTAATTTTGGTAAACCCTGTTCAACTTATCTCCAGTACCCAATGCAGTAGTCTGTGTGTATTGCAGGCGACTTATTCATGGAACTGTGCTACTTAGCATGACATTGTACAGCACACTTACAACAACGATGATTACCCCAGGCATCTGCAGTACTGATACACCAACCTCAGTAACACTGCAGGTAAGAAAGCAAGAAAGCAAAGGAAAAGGTTGTTTTCTAACAAAATTCAAGAAAAAGGGTTGTTCCCACGGCTCATCAAGACCTCACAAATTAAAAATCCTATTTCCATTATAGCTGCTCAGAGAGGGCATGTTAATTTTTGTGGGTGGAAGTCTGTAATTCTGCACAGTGGCAAATATATCCGATACTTTCCATATCAAATACCATCTCTGAGGGCTAGAGAATGTTTTTAAAGGGTAATTTTTGTTGGTATAATCTTGGTTCCAAAAATACTTTTGGCACAAAATAATAACTTTGGTACCTGACTTATAACTGCTTTTTCAAATCTGAGCTTTTTTTCTGAGTTCTATTGAATTTCATGCCATTATAAATGTAACATACAGCTTGCAATTAGACTGAGTAGCATAAAGGATTTGTAAAGGAACTGGCTCCAAGCAGTTGTCAATAAGCATCAGTATAGCTCTCTCTTGATGACTACATGCTGAGCACCCACTCATTCTGGGCAGAATGGTGCTTACAATATTGAAAATGCATTAGATCTGCATGGTATTTTTGTCACCTTTCCAGTTTAAATTAGCAACTGGGAACTTCAAGAGCAAAGCTAATTGTTTTCTATATTAAAAAGCTGAATGACTGTTCAGAAATGACGTGTAAAAGCAGATAATACAGATAAATGGGGCTGTCCTAAAAATAACCTATTTTTAACAGACGAGCAAATGGGGATTTTCTAGTCTGAGAACTTCATTCAAAGATGGTGCCTTAAAATAGCTCCCCCTATTAATAATGAAGGGCAGTTGTGACAGTAAATGGCTATTAATTTGTAATCTCTCTCTACTGAAAGAAATGGAACAGGGGGATCTCTCATTCCCTCTTCTTCACTTTCAGTTATTCCCATACATGTGACAGTATCATAATCTGTGAACATGTTGGAAATGTCATAAAGAGAGCTTTTCTGATGTGACTGACAAGACACATTTTGTATGGAATAACTTTGTTAACCTTTAGAAAAGTAATGCAGTTCTAATATGTATATTAAAAAAAATAGATACAGATGATTATGATGTGCATTAATAAAAAAAAAAACCCAGGAGGTGCAAATTGAGCTGAACTTGGAAGAACATCCTGAATTTTTAGCAAAGTTTATACTTAGATTATCAATCACCTCAAGCTTTTTAATTCCAGTTCAATGTTTTTTTCTCTTTATCTTAAAAACATTTTCCTAAATTTCTGACAGCTATACGTAAGTGTAAGAAATGAAAAATTAGTAGATGCCATAGAAAATGTATAAAACTTAACATCCAGAAGTGAAATCAGGAATCTAATTTCCATCTCTTACGCTTTCCATTTAAGATTAAGATTAAGATTTCCATTTAAGAACCATCTCACTTAAAATAAAGATAGGAGGAAAAAAAGAAAGGAAAAAGTTATGTCAGCTTTAAGTTCCTACAGTTTGGATAAAATTGAAATGCAGTGGATGAAATTTTCCCGGGAAAGTTAGTGACAAAGCTCCCAGTGATTTTCATGAGCTGAGTGGATCACCAACATATTTAAGCAATATATTACATAACAGTGAACGGCCTCAAAGAATCTTCTTTCCCTCATATTCTCTATGCTTCCTGTACAAATCCAACAGATCATTTTTTGACAGTTGTATCTGAGAATAAATATGGCTGAAAGGACTTCTGACTTTTTTTTGTTCTGTTTTTAAATAAAGATTGACTGTCCAGAAACTAATTTGGAGTTCATTAAACCTGAACCTGAAGAAAGAAGAGATGATCTTGAAGAGCCAACTGAAGACTGCCTGAAGCATATTGCGAGATTTTCGCAGATATGCTCTGTCTTGCTGTAAGTTGTACCCAGCCACCCCTGCTGATTCTTGGCTTGCTGTACTTAGCCTCTTGATCACAATTAAATGTATCCAATTCTATAAAACCAAAATTTTCCTCTGAGAGGGTTTAGCTTGATTGATTTGAGTAGTAGTACCTCTAAATGGGAGAATAGATTACAGCAAAGCCTTAATAAGCCCCTGGAGGTGGCACTGTATTTTACCAGTTTAGAAAATAAACTAATTTTTGATTCAAAGCATAAGATTTTCAGGTGATGTCATTAATTCCATATCAGCATAAGCAAGAAATCTTTGGGTTCTGTGAAAATCAGTGTCCTTTTTTAATAGTATATTTGTACTTCAGATATTGTAGTTAAATGGCATATGATCCTTAAAACAATCTGTGTCAAATTACAAGCAAAGAAAGAAGTATGGAAATTTTAGCTTTCGCAGAAAGTGGATAAAGACAGAGTGAAACAAACTACACTATATACTGAGCCAAATTAGTATGCTCAGCTATATGTATGTTGTAATATCAATTAGGATTGTGTACTGCGTATAATAACTTTTGATATAAACAGAGTGGAATTGGGAACATGGGTGATTAGAGAGCCATTGTACCATTCACAGTTCATTGTGCGGGTTAATCCTCCATCAAAGGCCAAAAGGTGCAGTAGTTGTGCAGTAACTAAATAACTTAAAGCTACATTAGCCGTCCCCGTGCCGTATGATGTATTTGTTAAGAAGACTTTTCTGTGCTGATTTCTATGTTGGTTTCTATGGTATAAAAAGAAGAAATAGTGATTAAAACCAGACAGCTGCATGGTTGACCAAGAGGCTGTTGAATCCAGTAGTGTTATGAATCCTGATTCAGTCATTAGGGAGGTGGGCTGTGTATTCCTGATAGGAATATCAAGAAATCAGCACAGGGAGAAAGCAGTACCTTACCAGCACACGTACAAACATGCAACACTGACACAAAATGAACATGCACAGCCTGATTCTGTTCCTCCTGTCTGCCTGATCACAATAAACATCTGCTGGTGGAATATATACATATAATATACATATCCATACATATGGTAAGAACGTAAACTACCATCAGATTTTCATGATGCAATCTTCATCACTCTGTATAAGAAAAAAGGTGTAAAGTCGGACTGCTCAAGCTACTGAGGTATAACTCTGCTCTCCATTGCTGGAAAAATTCTTGCAAGAATACTTTTGAACAAATTAGTACCTGCTATCGCAGAAGAACTTCTACCTGAAAGTCAGTGTGTTTTTAAAGCTAATAGAAGTACCACAGACATGGTATTTGTTCTCAGACAACTGCAAGAAAAGTGTAGAGAACAGAAGAAGGGGCTCTATGTAACTTTCACTGACCTCACCAAAGCTTTTGACACTGTGAGCAGAAAAGGCCTGTGGCTGATCTTAGAATGATTAGGTTGTCCCCCCAGGTTCCTTGAAATTATTATTCTGTTACATGAGGATCAGCAAGGCCAAGTCAGATATGGTGATGCACTCTCTGAGCCCTTCCCAATAAACAATGATGTGAAACAAGGTTGCGTTCTCGCACCAACTTTATTCACAATCTTCTTCAGCATGATGCCCCAAAGGGCTACGGTAGACCTCAATGAACAAAACGGCATTTATATTCGATATCATACCAGTGGGAGCCTATTCAATCAAGGCGACTGAAGGCCCACACTAAGACTCTAAATCATCTTGTCCGTGAACTGCTTTTTGCTGATGATGCCACCATTGTGGCCCACACAGAAGCAGCTCTGCAGCGCTTAACATCTTGCTTTGCGGAGGCGGCTGAGCTTTTTGGGCTGGAAGTCAGCTTGAAGAAGACAGAGGTTCTCTACCAACCCGCACCACAAGAAGATTATTGTCATCCCCACATTACCATTGGCAAGTCAGAGCTTAAGTCAGTTCAGCAGTTCAGCTATCTGGGAAGCATTATTTCCTTGGATGCCACGATCGACAAAGAGATAGACAACAGAATAGCAGAGGCATGTAGAGCCTTTGGAAAACTCCGTAAAAGAGTCTGGTGCAATAAACACCTGAAGAAAAGTACGAAGATTACTGTCTATAGAGCCATTGTACTGTCTTTTATATGGGTCTGAATCATGGGATATCTACGGCCATCACCTGCGACTCCTCAAATGCTTCCATCAGCGCTGCCTCCGTACAATTCTAAACATCCATTGGACTGACTATGTGTCAAATGCTACTGTCCTTGAACAGGCAGCGGTCACCAGTATCGAGGCCTTATTGCTGAAATCGCAGCTGCGCTGGGCAGGGCACCTCTCTAGGATGAAGGATCACTGCCTCCCTAAGATTGTGTTTTACGGTGAACTCGCCACCGGTTACTGCAAGAGAAGTGCCCCAGAGAAGAGATATAAGGACTCCTTGAAACAATACCTCAGCCTTGGCCATATTGACTACCACCAGTGGTCCACCTTGGCCTCCAATCGGGAGACTTGGAGACACACCGTACATAACGCCGTTGTCTCCTTTGAGAACACACGCAGAATTAGTCTCAAGGAGAAAAGACAACGTCGAAAGAATTGTGCCCCGCCTATGCCACCCAAGGAGACCTTTCACTGTGCTTTTTGCAACTGGATTTGCCTATCCCACATTGGCCTTTTTAGTCATCAGCGCGCTTGTAGTAAGCATGGGTAAAGCCCTTCCCAAATCTTCATTCGCGAAGTCAAGCCATGATGATGATAACATACATATAAATGGGTTTATATATAGTATCACAATAGTGAATGCTTCAGTATTTGTGCTCAGATAGTCTATCCAGTAGCTGGCCTCAGATCTCCTTATTCTCCTCAGCTGCTGGCACCCAGACATGCAAGCCCCCAGTGTTCACAGCCACACTCGATTTGGTTGCTGATGCGTGGCCCTCTTCCTGTTACACAGACATCTGTTTCCCCAGTAGCTGGTTCAGATATATGGCCTTCCCAGTAGCTGTCAGACCCCGGTCTTTGGTAGTTGGCTCAGATCACTGGTCACCATGATCAGCCAACATCTTTTGGCTGTTGAATAGTGAAAGGATCAATGGGACTGAAGAAAATGAACTTCATATGGTTCTTATGCTCCTCACAGCCCTACACTGTATGCTGCTTTATGATCTTTGGCAACATCACCAAACCAGGCAAGATGGGGGAACCAAGACCAAGAGAATTCATTAGTTACTGCCAGCTGCTTTGGCTGACTTCTGGAAACATTTCAGATGTGAGCCTTTGATTCCTTTTAGGGCTACTGCATTTGAAATATAAAGACCAGAAAACTAGCCATCTGATACAGTGGCTGTGCTTAGAACAGCTTGTGAGCTGTGGCTCCCAGCGTAAGGATCAGAGACTGGTTTGAAGTCAGGAAGATGACAGTCTTGTTTCTGCCATCTTTCTTTTCTTCGTTCATTGTTTTTCTTCTACCTTTTACCGCTCTTTCAGCTTTTTGATTTTGTTGGGTTTTTTTTTCCTTTTTGTCACTTAGCTGATCAGAATCTAGTTTGCCTACCAGCAGTCATGAGTGCACTGTTGAATTGTGATTAGAAATGCTACTTCTGAAGGAGGACTAGCGAAACAGGTCTAAAAAATTGCAGAGATACTGCACATTTTGCTAGTCTGTTCACAGGAGAGAAACTTGCAAGTGAGAATCAGTGCTGGGGGACAGAAATTTCCATTTGCTAGCTTTGCTGCTTTTTCCTCTTTTTGCCTTTTGTCTTGTTCTGATTTAGTATTGAACATGAACAACAAAACCAGCCCAGAAACATTTAAATTCATATTTGCCATTTCTCCCCCACAAAAGAAATAATTAAAACCAGTGAACAAAGCTTTCCTAGAAGCTATTTTCTTCATTTAGCTAAAGGGATTAATGAAAACTTTTAAACTCAAAACTGCTGAATTATTTAAGTTTTGAAACTTTGTTTTTATTTGTGTTGAGAAGAAAGCTATATATTTTAATATAGCTGTTACATGGAGGGAAGTCTAGATACAACTCTACATAAAAAAACAAACTGCTTTTTTATCAATAGAGGCTTCATAAACATCTTATCCCTATTAAGCCAAAGAAATGTCATTAGCATAACAATCTTCAGATGCTGTACGTATCCAAAGTACTCTTACCATCCATCTTAAATGTCCTGTTGCATGTGTTACAACTAAGAAGCTTAATATCCAAAACTAAAAAAGCTCACACCCTACCATCTCTGATCTTTAAAACATGGAAAGAGAAAATGGCAGTGCCTCTGGAGTGAAGTCAGACAGAGAAATCTGTTATTTAGAAAACCTGATACAAGGATTGATTTCTTATCTCCCTTTGCAAGCTGAGTAGAGGCTTTAGCTGCTTTAATCTGAACAACAGATTGTCTAGTTTGGAGGATGCTGTTTGAAAGCTTAAATTTCTGTTTAAAGTCAACATATAAAAGGGGTCGTTTAGCTGAACTGTCCTGCAGAATATCATCCAAATGCATAAGATTGCCAGACAAGCAATAAAGTCTCAGACCTACTTTTATCTCTTTTTCTGTGTGTGACTTCTTCACACAAAGACATCTATTGTCACAATAGACATGCTGTGAATTCTGAAGCTGTTACTTGAAATGGTTACCAAAATGGCACTTTCCTTGAAATGATTACTGAAAGTCGTGACAGAATTTGTATCACAGTTAGATTCATCTTCTGCATACGTTTATAAGCTTATTCTCCTAAAGGAATGACATAAACATTCCTTCTTGTGACAGTAAAAAACATGTCTGTCTTTGTACCAATATTCTCCATTCCTAAATGCTTGGCAGTTCAGAATTGCAAAGAAGAAAAGTTCTCTAGTGCATGCAGAGCCAAAGGAGCTCATTGCTATGAGCTGTGAAAGCCACAATCTCAACAGAGCAGGGGTAAGATATTTTTTGGCTAAGAATATCCCAAAACATTGTAAATAAAAAGATGACCTTGAAAAGAATGTAAGCACTTGGATTTTGAGCCCTGCTTACACATCTGGATAATGAAATGCTTAACCGAAAAAAAGCTGTTTACTTACTGCCTTCAGCAAGGTTTCTCACACATTGCTCTGAAATATCTAGGTCCGTTTAGTTATGTACTTAAGTAGATGGATGACCAGTCTGGTGAAATATGACCAAGAAAACTGATGTTCCTCTTGGTTTCAATAATGATTTGTGTGAACTGGAGATCAGTTTGCAATCTCCAAGCTTGCTGTTGAAGGCTCTGATACCAAATTAAGGAGAATCAGCCTTAGGATTTAATATGCATGAGGCAGATATCTGAATTGTTGACAAATCAGAGGATATATACCGTAAATGATTCTGAGGCATTTCTTACTATGTTGAAATATGGTGTGAGGACTGGCCATTTTGTCAATGTCATTTAGATATCTAATATCTCTAGGAGGAATTTGGTATTGAATCCTTTTTTGTAAGTAAGTACAGCGAAGCTTGGTATGCTAGGCCTTGCGAACAGACACTCAAGTTGTGGGGAGCTTTCTTTCACTTTTGCAAACTCATATCTGTGCTAGGGATAATCACTGTGTGTGTGCACATGGGTTCATGTTCTTGTGAATGCGCATGGATGTGCCTAAACCTTATTTTAAATGTGAATACGCTAAAAATAGACACACCTGCACTGAACAGTCAAAACAAGGGCAGGCATGAAAGCTATAGCTTGCAGTGTTGTGTGTCTGGTTGTTACGGTAGTTTATTAGAGATGATGTGTAGCAGATGGATGTAACAATAATTTATCTGGTGATAACTGCACTTTTCTTTGTCTCTGTCAGAAAACCCCAGTAAAAACAAGCAAACACCACCAACAACAGAGACAGTAGAGAAGAAAAATGAGAGTGCTTGGAAAGTGAAATAACCATATATGTGTGTCTTTTGACACTTCATTTTTATATGACCCAAGGCTGAAAGATACAGAGTATAAGTATCACTTTTCTTATAAAAGCTGGTCTGCAGAAAATGATACCCTACCCCAAGGAAAACACGTACTTAGCCGAAAAACAGTGTACTGTATGACTTGGCCCCTCTGTACAATAACTGTTGCTACACAAAGCTCCAGGTGGTTTTAATTTCAAACTGAATTTCTAATCTTCTCTTCCAGACTCTCAGAGCAACAGAAAAGAATCTTATGGTTTTATCGTTACTACTGCAATAATCAAAATTGCTCCCTTCCTCTGGTACTGGGCAGTGCACCCAGTTGGGATCGAATGACTGTATCAGAAATGTATGCCGTGTTGAGGAGATGGAGATTTTCTAACCCCCTGGAGGCACTTGGGCTTCTGACCTTCAGGTAAATTAAAATTAACCAAGTGGGAAAATAACAATAAACAAATAATCACATGCTGATTAATTCATCACCATGTCATGCTGTGGTTCACTGACTGTGCTTTCGATTCTGTCCCTGTGTCAAAGAGAGGTGATATTTGCAACTCTTGTTATGACCTTGAACTGAATATGACAGCCGTGCCTTCCTGGCTGAGGTGGTTTTCTGTTTCTCAGGATAATGAACAGTATTTCATTCTCTGTAGCAGATTCAGTCAGTTTCTGGTAACAAGAGATCAGTCAAATACTTAGGACTTACATAGCACTCTATGTCTTCAAACAATTGTACAGGCATGAAGTGACTAATGGGAGATAAGGAGGACCAAATTTCCTTCTAGATTATGACACCATGTAAATATATACAGTCCCACCTGTAGCCTGTCTTTCTGAAGCAAATAGGATGAAACTTTGAAGTCAGTTCTCCACCCTTGGAGTAAATTCTGTTGTGATACCTTGTTCTACCCTGACTTCTTACACTGGGAGTTGATTATTGGAAGGCTGTCTTGATGCTGGAGATAGTGTTACCTTTGATGTAATAGCAGATGTCAGGAGACAGAATCTGTGTCAGCAGTTACTTCTCCTCCAGAAGCTTGGAAAGTATTGTACATTAAGTGACGTACCTCTGAAAATATTAAGTGCAGATGAAAAGGTTGAGCAAATTTGGTCTATCAAGCCCTTGCTTGTCTGGGTAAGCACAAGCTCACCAGCTTTGCAATCTCAGTTCTGTGTTATGCATTTAGAAAAAGCACCTCACCTAAAGCTGTACTTGAGAAAAGACTATATATACTCACTTCCATGTTATTAAAAAGGACTTATTTAATAGTATAAAACTGACTATAGGCTGTCATTTCCCTCTAGAAGTGATTTCCTAAGAATACCTGTTTTATATCTGAACTATTAGCAGTTTCACATATTTGCATACATGTCTTTTTTATGTTTTGTGGGAATGATGGAAGCGAAGGTCCTGAAAGATCAGGTTCTGGAGCATATTACTGTTCCCTTATTTACCGTTACTAAATTATTGTAATCCATTTCTAATAGGTAAAAGAGACATAGAAAGGAGTATATGGGCTGTGTATTTTCTTACACAGCACAGAGCAACAAGAGATTTTGAGATTGTTTGTCAGAGCATGCCAGGCTTTCAGATTAGACCTTTTGTCATTTTTTGCTTCTGTATATGGGAGGCATTTCTGCAAGTGAAGAGCTGGATTGTTCTTTGAAAATGCAGCTCTGCATCAGGGTGTGGTGCAGAATATCAGTCCTGTCAGGTGCTTCACAGGATATTTAATATGACTCAGCCTGACACAGAGCTTCTCAGTGTGTAGTAGAGTATACACACTTTCTTCTGGCTACCACAGAGATTGCTGGCGTGAAAAAATGGGAAGATGTCATCACTTTGTCTCTCCTGGTGCCATCACTGGGAGTGGCTGGCACCTGCAGTCGTGCCAAAGAGTAAGTACTTCTGATCAGGATCTTAGCTGGTTTGTCCCTTTAGTTTCTTTCTTACAAAAGATATCATCAGTCCAGTTGTTTTTTTTTTTTTTTTTTTACTTTATGCTAGCACTACAGAAAGAAGTTCTGGGTAAGAGTGCAAATCCTCTTAAAAAAAAAATAAATTCTGCCGTTCATGTATTCACGATATTTTGTAGGTGCATGAACAGCTGGGAAGCTAACCTTCAGGAACAGAGGGGCTACATTTCCTTAAGGATGTCTAGTTTCAGAGACGCCTGGGTCATATGATTTAAATACTGAGAGACATGTATATGCAAATAGAGTGGTTTGAAGGAGAGGAGTACTTCCGTATAAATATATTTCTGAGGTCTCTTCTCTTGGTTCTCTTTTTCTCAGATTTCAGTTATTTTGAAATGTAGCACTGGATAGGGTCCAGCTTTCCTTCACCATTACCTTCACTGACTTTGGATTTTGGGCTCCATAACGAGCTGGTTTTGAAGGTTCATTCAACTTTATCCTGTATTATGTTTGGCACTGACAGTTCATCAATTCAGTTCCTCACTTCTGTCATCCACGAAACAGCTCTGTGATTTCTTGTGATTACTGAGACACAGCTGAAAGATCCAAGTTCATATAAAACATGAGTAGGATATAAAAGAAATGCTCTTTATATATTCATGTCTATTTTAAGGACTTGTGTTACCATCAGTATCAAGTCATAGGTAAGTAAAATAAATTACAGCTGATCTCTGTCTGCATCTATTGTTAACATAATGCAAGAATGCAGGAGCAGCTGCACAAGATCAGCCCAAAAGTCATCCTAGTGCATCCTGTCTCTAGTGATGGCCAGCAACAGTTATGTAGGGAAGACAATGAGAATGGACCATAAAGACATGGTGCTGCTCTCCCATCTTCCAGTAGACTACAGCTCAAGGAATTCCTGAGACAGAATTTTTAAGAGCCCTCTTGCGTTTTTCTTCTGTGATTTTTTCCAAATAAAAATTGATTCCACATAAATATTCAGGTTTTGGAACATCCTTTGCCATGAAGATCCACGGTTCAGCGCTGTGTTGTATCATTTCTGTGTGCCACAGTTTGCCGCATTGTTAACAATACTATAAAAGAGACCAAGAGTTTCCAATCACTCTGAATTTTGAGTGCTTCCTTTGCTGAAAGTTCCATTTGCAGTGCCTTAAAGAGAACCAGAATTTCTTCTGCAGGCATGAGCTTACTCTTTATACAGTTTAGAGAGGGTACTCAAAATCACCAGTCCTTTTTGCAAGCCTTGGGCTGGAGACTAAATTATCCTTTTCCTCAGAGCAAGAAAGTAGCATCTGTCCCAATGATTAAGCTCAAGCTTATATTTGCAAGGATAAAGAAATGAAAATCACTGGAGGCGTTTCGTCATTGTGTGGGTTAGAAGACAGCATCAGAGAGCTTAGGGGGAGATATCATGGCCCACCAAATCAAGCCGCGTTGTCATGCATCTGTGTTAGAACGCTCTTTGCAACTTTCTGAAACTTCTGAATTGTTTTGTTCACTACACAGTTAAATATACAGTTTAATAGATGTTTCTTGTTCTTTGAGCATGTTTCTCTTGCTTATGCTCTTACACTTTACAAGCACATTGTAATGCTGCCAAATTATAACATATTTATGCAATGGAAAGAAAGAACTTTCATAAATTAGAAATACAATCATGCTACATTTCACAAATAAGTTCAGTAGCAACCTTGCATCCAGTATTTGGAGTAGATGCATTGATTCTTAAAACTCCAGAAGCCAATGCTTAGAAAAACAATTTAAAAAACAATGAATGTTTCTTTAATCAATAAATACAAGATGGAGAGGATGGCAGAGGGATGTGTAGAAGATGATTTTACACTCTTATTTTTACCTCTAATTTCAGGGAAGGATGATTATAAGCCACTGCCTGAAAATAAAATTTTCCCTAAGGCAGAAGTTATTGAGCTGGTTCCTCCCACTCAGCACTGCTTTTTGGTGCCCTGTGCATTTTGCCATTGACTTCACTTACTGAGTTTGATCAAAAGCCAAGCTTTAGTGGAGCTAGAGCTTTCTTTAGCTGTATTTACATTGCATGGCACAGTAGCCAGGGAAATAACACCAGTGCACTTGTTTATTCAGTGCAGATTCTTGATGGCAGAAAGAAACCAAAGGCAGTGTTAGAAACACCATCACTTTTGATGGCTGAGGTTCTTAATGACTTCTTTGCCTCAGTCTTCAGTGGCAAATGCTCTGACCACACCACCCAAGTCTTGGAAGGCAAGATGCAGGGACTGTGAGAATGAAGACCCTAGGCCCACTGTAGAAGAGGATCTGGTTCGAGACCATCTTAAGAACCTGAACGTGCACAAGTCCATGGGACCTGATGAAATCCATCCGCGTGTCCTGAAGGAGCTGGCGAATGAAATTGTTAACCACTGGCCATTATATTTGAGAAATCACGGCAGTCAGATGAAGTTCCCGATGACTGGAAAAAGGGTAATATAATCCCCATTCTCAAGAAGGGGAAAATGGATGATCCAGGGAATTTCAGACCAGTCAGTCTCACCTCTGTGCCTGGCAAACTCTTGGAGCAGATTCTCCTGGAAGGCATGCTAAGGCACATGAGAAACAAGGAGGTGGTTGGTGACAGCCAGCATGGCTTCACTAAGGGGAAATCCTGCCTGACCAATTTGGTGGCCTTCTATGATGGGGCTACGGAACAGATGGACAGGGGCAGAGCAGTTGACGTCATCTACCTGGACTTGTGCAAAGCGTTCAACACTGTCCCACATGACATCCTTGTCTCTAAATTGGAGAGACATCAATTTGATGGGTGGACCACTCGGTGGATAAAGAACTGGCTGGATGGCCACACGCAAAGAGTTGTGGTCAATGGCTCAATGTCTGGTTGGAGACCGGTAACGAGTGGTGTTCCTCAAGGATCGGTGTTGGGACCGGTCTTGTTCAACATCTTTGTCGGTGACATGGACAGTGGGATTGAGTGCGCCCTCAGCAAGTTTGCCGATGACACCAAGCTGTGTGGTTCGGTTGATACACTGGAGGGAAGGGATGCCATCCAGAGGGACCTCGACACGCTTGTGAGGTGGGCTGATGCCAACCTGATGAAGTTTAACCATGCCAAGTGCAAGGTCCTACACCTGGGTCAGAGCAATCCCAGGCACAGCTACAGGTTGGGCAGAGAAGAGATTCAGAGCAGCCCTGCAGAGAAGGACTTGGGAGTATTGGTCGATGAAAAAATGAACGTGAGCCGGCAGTGTGTGCTGACAGCCAAGAAAGCCAACCATATCCTGGTCTGCATCAAAAGGAGCGTGACCAGCAGGTCAAAGGAGGTGATCCTGCCCCTCTACTCTGCTCTCGTGAGACCTCACTGGGAGTATTGTGTGCAGTTCTGGTGTCCTCAACATAAAAAGGACATGGAACTGTTGGAACAAGTCCAGAGGAGGGCCACGAGGATGGTCAGGGGACTGGAGCACCTCCCGTATGAAGATAGGCTGAGAAAGTTGGGGCTGTTCAGCCTGGAGAAGAGAAGGCTGCGTGGAGACCTCATAGCAGCCTTCCAGTATCTGAAGGGGGCCTATAAGGATGCTGGGGAGGGACTATTCATCAGGGACTGTAGTGATAGGACAAGGTGTAAAGGGTTAAAACTTAAACAGGGGAAATTTAGATTGGATATAAGGAACAAGTTCTTTAACGTAAGGGTAGTAAGGCAATGGAATGGGTTAGGAAGTTGTGAATGCTCCATCCCTGGTGGTGTTCAAGGCCAGGTTGGATGAGGCCTTGGGTGACATGGTTTAGCATGAAGTGTCCCTGCCCATGGCAGGGGGTTAGAGCTAGATGATCTTAAGGTCCTTTCCAACCCTAACTATTCTATGATTCTATGATGTGCTACTAAACATGCTAATATTTTGTGTATGTAGATGATAACTGTACTTACAATTTTGTGTCAGGTTATCTTGCTATTCAAATTATAAAAAATGAAACCCTTAATATATTCATTAACCGAAATAGTAGAATGTTTTCTCTAACCTTGTTTTTCTGGCACATCTAAAGTACATTTGCAGCCCTGTGAGATATTATGGCTAGGAATCAGGAAATCATGCTAGAATCAGTAAGCAGTCACCAAAGAAGGTATGTAATTTTCCAGCTTTGTGCATGGCTGCAAACATTCTGAAGAGAGAACTTTTTGATGTAGACAGTGGAGGTGAAGACATAACCTCCCTGGTAGGCTTAATTTTTTCCTAGAAACTTCCTGCTAAATTCTAACTCTGTCATGGCAAGTGCACAGGAACAGACATGCCTTTAAAGCTGTGTGCCAAATCAGGATTTTGAGATCAGACATTAATGTGTCAAAGGGGCTTTGTACTACCTCACTTAATCCTCTGTGTGGAATAGGCAGAGTAGATGAAAATATGACTCCTCCTACTTCTCCTTGACCAGAGAAGATACTCTTTTGCTTATAGCATCTCTCAGCCTTTGATTCTCACAGTATTATTGTTGATTTTTCATGTTATGTGGGAGACTAGCTATTGAGTTTCAGTAGTTAGGATATGTACCAATATATGCGAAACTCACTTTCTAATAATTACAATAAAGTGTGATAGCTTGAAGCCAGATTTTGTTTTTGCACCTTTGAAAACCAAATTGATTTAGAATTTTTGAGTCAGATTGTCATTGTCTTAATAAAAGCAGAATTTAAACTGTTCCCTGAGCGTCTACAATGGAATGCCCAGTAGAGTATTTATCAAACAGATACAGCTAGAGTATATCTTGCCTGTTTACATCTTACTTGGTGTAAAAGGCTGTAATTGTATAATAGTATGGACAGCAACACAGGCTTCTACAAAGAAATAAGAGCAAAGTAGCAGCCTATAATTAATTTGATGCACAGAACACACTATTGATAAAGCTTTAACACTGCTTTGTAGTGACGTACATGAAATTTAGTGATAACTTCTGTGGGGATGTATGAATATGTTCACTTAAGCAGAAGAATGTTTGTATTTCCTTCTTTCCCCCCCCCCACCCCACCCACTTTTTAACTATTTCTGGCTTTGTTGGTGATAAATATGAAGTTGCTACAGCAGACAGCTATAGCAGGACAACTAACAATGGACGGCTATGTAGGATATGGCATGCTTTCTGTACATAAACGTGCAATCTAATCAGAAGGCTTAGTCTCTAAATAATCAAGTTTTCATTTTTTCTTCTTTTGTTTTAATGTAACAGGGAGCAAACTTTGTGTCTTGGGTGGGAAGAACACTCTAAATCATACAGGTTTCAAATGCAAAACTGCTTTCTGTTAATTTCTTCCTACTCTTGTTCTCTTATAGGATATGGTTCACCATATGGTCTCTGACATCTTATTGCTAGTTGTTTTAGTCACGACTTCTTATAGAAAATGTAAGCATTACTTAAAAGTATTTTCTGTGAGTAAATTCTATAGATTGAGCTGGCCATCAGTCAGCCAAGGCAATACCTAATGTATCTGACCATGAACTTTGCAATGTGTGGGAACGGGATACGTTCACATGTCTTATGAGGAATGAATATATTACTCTTTTTCAACTGGATATTTTGAAAATCCAGTGTCCTTCTTACTGACAGTATTTGTTATCTTTCTGTACTTTCTTTTAGTCCTTGCCATTTTCTAATCTTCTTACACTCGCACAGTGTTTGCTTTAAAAGCCCTCAAAGGAATGAAAACAATGACCAACAGAAAGCGAATAAGCCCTGCTAATGTGTGCTAAAACTAAAGGAATTCGTTAATCATTATTATATAAGTTTCTTCTCTCTTCCTGTCTAATTAGTTTTAAAATAGTTAAATGGCCAACCAAAACTTATCTGTCTATTCTTTTAAACAGTTCATAGAATCATAGAATGGTTTAGATTGGAAGGGACCTTAATGATCATCTAGTTCCAACTGTCCTGCCATGGGCAGAGATGCCTTTCACTAGAGCAGGTTGCTCAAAGCTCCATCCAGCCTGGCCTTGGACACTTCCAGGGATGGGACATCCACAGCTTCTCGGGGCAACCTATTCCTGTGTCTTACCATCCTTACAGTAATAACTAATAATAATAACTAACTTCCTAATAACTAATCTAAATCTACCCTCTTTCATTTTAAAGCTATTACCCCTTGTCCTGTCACTGCTTGCTCTTATAAAAAGTACCTGTCCAGATTTCTTGTAGGCCTGGTAGAACTTCATAAGGTTTGCAGAGACCCACCTCTCAAGCCTGTAAAGGTCCCTATGAGTGGCATCCCTTTCCTCCAGCATGTCAACTGCACCACACACTTTGGTGTCATTAGCAAACTTGCTAAAGGGTGTGCTCAATCCCACTGTCCATGTCACCGACAAAGATGTTAAACAGCACCAGTCCCAGTATTGACCCCTGATGAGCACTGCTCATCACTGTTTTCCACTTGGACATCGAGCCATTGACTACAACTCTGTGAAAGCAGCCATCCATCCAATTGCTTATCCACTGAGTGGTCTCTGTGAAATCCATGCCTCTCCAGTGTAGAGGCAAAGATGTGCAGGACAGTGTCAAATGGTTTGCACAAGTCCAGGTAGATGATGTTAGTCGCTCTTTCATTATCCACCAACGCTGTCATCCTGTCACAGAATGCCACCAAATTTCTGCGGCATGATTTGCCTTAGTGAAGCCATGTTGGCTGTCACCAATCACCTCCTTATTGTCCATGTGCTGTAGCATAGTTTCCAAGTGGATTTCCTCCATGATCTTACCAGGCACCAAGGTGAGACTGACTGGCCTGTAGTTCCCCAGATCTTTCTTTTTCCCTTTGTGAAAATGGGGACTGTTTCCTCTTCTTAAGGCTGCCATGACTTCTCAAATTTGATAGATAATCAGTGATGTGGTAGCCTTTACTAAATCGAGGGTGGGGTGGTTTTTTTGTTTTTAGATATTATCTTAATTCCGGTAGGTTTACTAGCTCAGACTCCCTTGTTTCTACCAGTCTTAATAGCATGCATTTTGTGGGACTAGAGTCTTTTTTTTGAAAATGCAACAGAACTTAAAATGTAAAGGGAATTGCAGAAATTTGTGGTATGTTTTCGGCCTCTAACTTAAAAGACGGGTCATGAAAAGCCATGCTGTTCTTTACAGAGATCCTCACGTGTGAGAAGATATAGTGAGCTGTACAGTTCCATTTACCTGACAAATATTTTCCAGCCTGGGGTTGAGACAGTGCAATAAAATTAGGATAATAATGCTGTTAAAAATTAAATGCACATCTATTTCTCATTTACAATCAAGTCACCACTGGCAGATGCTAAAGTCTCAGGAGAATTTCACTAATCCACAAGATGCCTCAGCAGCACTTAGTTTTCTGTTTGAATCTGATTTAGCTGAAAAGTACATCTAGACAAATAGCTCCCTATTGGCTACCTATATGAAAAGAATTAAAGTTGTTGCTACCTCTAAAGCATATTGTAATCTATGCTCATCCAGCTCAAAACTGAACTTACAGAAACCATCTTAAAGTCTCAAGGGAGACCTAACAATCTACTAAGGGGAAATCTGAAGTCATGCATAGAGTGGCCTATTGCTAAGAACTGGACTCTGCAGCTATTATTTGCATATTGTTTATTTTTCAGTAGTGTCCCTGAGTGTGTAAACCTGGAACAAACTTGTAAGAAGTCACAGTCTTTGTTGTGGAGTACTCATTACCTGAAGAGAAAACAAATAAAATTGGCCAAAAGGAGAAAGCTACGATATATTACAATGCAGACAAGCAAGTAAATGAGGAACACTGTAGCTCTATTTACTTATTTATTGACCAGTAGGTTTGTTTTTTTCAAGAAAAAAAAAAAAACAACAGCTGGAAGTAAGTGGAAACTTGGATGAAAGCTACCATAAAGAGTGAGACATACAAGCATTGTTAAAGGTTTTTGGCTTCAGTTGCATTTTTTTCTAGCTAAATTATCAGAGATTTTGGTAGCAACCATAAAACAGCTAGGGAAGAGGAGTGCCTTAATCTCCTGCCTCTCTGAAGCTGTTATCAGCAGCCACATGTCAGGAACCTGATAAATCCATGGTTCAAATCCTTTGCAAAATTGATCTGATACAGATTAGCTGTGATACAGATGAGCTCCTCTTTCTTCGAAGAGTACCCTTAAAGAGTGGAATATTGAATTTGTTGTAGTACAGTCATCTTGCTTCTATGCTTCTAGAGTTTTCATTATGTGTAAATAGTTACGTATTCACTGTAGCAAGCCCTGGAAATCCGCTGTCCTTTAAAATGAAACAAAAATGTGCACCAAACGGAGGTGTTTTTCTCAGGCCTAAAGTGATTTCTCTTGCATTGGGTCAGAGAGCCAAAAAATCAATTAATTGCACCTATAATTGAGACTAATTTATGGATTACTAAAATTAGATTTGATGCAGTGCTCAAAAGTTTGAGAGATTATTCACTGGAATTAAACCCTCTAGCCCTAATTAATTACCAGACTACAAGTTGGTGTAGTTTCCAGGCAAGTGAAGTGTAGGATTTTTTACTCAGATCTGCTTTAGACCTTGCCCTATTACTGGGTTTTAGCAAATAAACTGATGTATATAAGCATGAATAGCATAAGCATCAGGAAATACAAGTTGAGTTTATACGTATTTGCTGTAGTTCTAGTGTTCCTGATCATGTTAAATGTTTGCTCAAATTCAAATGTAAGGGTAAACCAAACAAAATATTGTACCTGTCGTCCTGTCCAACACTGGAATTCAAGACAAGAGTGGATACTGCATCTGGGGCTTAACGAATTGTCAGGTAGTTAATGTGTTAACTACCCATTCTTTCACAAATATTCAAAGCTGACCTCAGTAGTTACGAGCTGAAAGAAGCAGTTTAGTAATCATGACCAACAAATTACCAAAACCCTCAGTAAATTTGCAGACAACACCAAGTTGAGTGGGAGTGCTGATCTGCTGGAGGATAGGAAGGCTCTGCAGAGGGGTCTGGACAGGCTGGATCAATGGGCTGTGGCAAATGGTATGAGGCTTAACAAGGCAAAGTGCCAGGTCCTGCACTTGGGCCACAACAACCCCATGCAATGCTCCAGGCTTGGGGAAGGGTGGCTGGAAAGCTGCTCACGATACCTGGGGATACTGATTGACAGAGCTGAACATAAGCCAGCTTTTGCCCAGGCAGTCAAGAAGGCCAATGGCATCCCGGCCTGTAACACCAATAGCATAGCCAGCAAAGCAAGGGCAGTGATCATCCCCCTGTAACTGGGCACTGGTGAGGCTGCAATTCAAACACTGTGTTTGATTCTGGGCCCCTCACTACAAGAAAGACATTGAGGTGCAGGAATGGGTCCAAAAAAGGGCAATGGAGCTGGTGAAGGATCTGGAGCACAAGTGTGATGAGGAGCGGCTGAGAGAACTGGGGGTGTTTAGTCTGAAGAAGAGAAGGCTCAGGGGGGACCTTATCTGAAAGGAGGTTGTAGTGAGGTGGGGGCCAGTCTCTTCTGCCAAGTAACAAGTGACAGGATGAGAGATAATGGCCTCAAGCTGCCCCAGGGGAGGTTTAGGTTAGATATTAGGAAAAATTTCTTCACTGAGGGGGTGCTCAGGCATTGGAGCAGGCTGCCCTGGGAAGTGGTGGAATCACTGTTCCTGGAGGTGTTAAAAAACTGTGTAGATGAGGTCCTTAGTGACATGGTTTAGTGGTGGTCTTGGCAGTCCTGGGGTAATGGTTGGACTTGATCATCTTAAAGGCCTTTTCAAACCTAGTTGAGTCTATGATTCTATGAAAATCTCAAGAAGAGTGACAAGAGCCATGTTTCCCAACGGAAACTAACCTGTAGGTGTTTCACCTCAGTGCCTATGCATTTGAGCTCATCATTATTCTAATCACATCTAAAGATACTTTTGCTAGCTTAGGTGTAGCCCCAGTTTTGACTTGGAGCAAATTAATTCTAAACAAATCAAATATTAATGGTTGAATTTTCTGTAAAGGTTGGGATTAAAATAATTTTATTGTTCTTTGTTTAGCTGTAAAAATGTAGGCTTTTCATAATAGCATTGTATATATTCAAATGTTGGGTACTAGTAAAGACAAGCAGTAACTAAATAATATTTTTCTGCTTGCCTTAGTGCCTGTATAGGGCATAATTTACTGTTCAGTAACCTGTTGAACTAGGTGAGAAGGGAAAAGGAAAGACCACATTATCTATACATGCTTGACACAAACCTGTAGAGCAGTTGCATAACTAGAAGATAGGATGATATGAAAGGGGTTTTTTTCTTTTAGTATGCAGTCCTCCTTCGAATATGTTTTGTTCTAAATAGCCATGTGAATATTCAAGTAACAGCTTCATATTCCTAATAGGTTGCCTGGAATAAATAAATAAATAATCCTGGCAAGATAGGGTAATTTGGGGCTATCATGATAATTTATTTATAATGTATTCCCTCTATCCCCATCAAGGCCCTCTTAGCATTATGCAAACAATTATGAACTGTATTAAAAACATAATCAAATATGTACCACAACAGACAAAATAATAAAGTTAGAGCTGAGCTGCGTGGTTAAAAGGGGATTGGAAAGTGCTAGAGGTGGCAGCCAATTTCAGCACTGAAAGCAAAGCCTTTCAAGCAAGTCCAACTGTTACCTGTTTTTTTTTCCAAATATCCACTTCTTTTGACAGCCTGTAGTTAATCTGGTGATCAAAGTGTGCATATTGTTCTGCTTCAGCTTGTTTTATTGAACTTAAAAGCTCAAGTTCAGAGCTGCAGGTGCCACTATACTTCTGAGCACTTACCTTTATAATTTCTTCTCTTTCTCTGTTGATAGAAATGAGCAATCATTGCTGCAAATGTGGTACTCTCTCCAATGTTTCATTTCTGATTTATTTTTCTAGTGGGTATATCATTGTCAAGAGGGGCTGGATGGGGAGCCTGGAAAAGTCTGGTTTAGTGTTGAGTTCATAAAGCAGTAATTCTGGTGGCTGAGTTACACCTGCTGCCATACGTGATGATTCTGATTTCAAAGGAGTTTCTCCAGCATGAATTGACAGGGTAATCTCTGTCCTTCAGCTATCGTTATATCGTTATTATGTATGCCTAGACTGCCAAATCTCAAAAGAGCTGAATAGCCATATCAGTTCAGAGGCAAGGGATTCACTGCTTTTTGTGGGGAAGGTACTTGCCCTCAGAGAACTGGATCAAAGCACAGCAGCTCTTTCAGACATCTAATTGATTGTAGTGCTGTTTGAAGACATTTTTGCCTCTTAGACAGAGATGACCATTCTTATGGCTCTGGTAGCTGAAAGGTCTGTGTAAACATTTCCAAACTGCTCAGGAGAAGACAGAAAAGATTGGATGAGCTTCAAGTGCTAACACATAGTTAAGGGTGTCAGCACAGAAGAGCACGTTTCTTTCCTTGTGAAAGCGGGACCGTAGCAGAACTGTGAACCAATGTAGGCAACTTCTGTGTACATGAAATTCTCCCTTTATCACGATTAATGTCACAAATGCAACACATTTAAAAGGTGGAAATTGTTTTTGTATTTTATTTTTTCAGAAAAAGTCCTTAAAAGATTATTTTTCAGAAATGTATACAGAAACACTGTATACTTTTTGTCTTTTTTTCTGAAATGAGAACAAATGTTCTGTTAAGAGTCAGTTTTGATCAGTCAGGTTACATCAAGTTTTCATTTTTTTTCTTATTTAAAGACAATGTTTTGACCAGCTATATTATCTAGCCTGCTGTCCCTTTTTTAATCATTGCTGCTACACTGTGTTTTCCTCTTTTATCATTTTTGTGGTTACAGCTCCATCGCAAAATCTATATTAGGCTACAGCTACTCTGACTTCAACCAGAATTTGTTAAGAATACAGCTTATGCTGAATACTCAATCATTTTCCCATCAGAAACGGCTTTTTCACTGACTTGGTGCGTTTATGGGGGAAGGTGTTGATTTTTTACTGAATTTTCCTTTAGGAAAGCTAAAAAGCAAACACGTTTTCCATTTCAAAATCACTTCTGTTTAAAAAATATTTTTTAGTGTATTATGATATGAACCAGAAAAGCTGACATTGGAATAAATTATCAAGAATGAACCATTTTTATGTTGGAAATTTCAAGCTTTTATGTTGTTCAAAAAAAGAGAAGTCCTCAGGTGACTGTTAAAAGTTCCCATGGCACAGAAATTTTCTATTTCAGGTAAGTAAGAGCAGCAAAAGAAGATCCATAATTTGCTTCATATCTCAGAAAATTGTAATACATGATAGCTCAAATTAAAAAAGGTATTTGAAGATCAAGGTTGGGGGCTTTTTCCACTGTATGACACTGTAACAGTCAATCCAATTAAGTTATCTGCTGTGTGTTTCTTGACTCTTGCTACGGTAGAGCGAATGAATTGATTTTTTTTCTTATTCCATTTTGAGAAAAAAAAGCTGGTTTTCTAACATTTTGTATCACTGAGAGCTCAGGAGAGTTGCAGTGGTTCAGTAGCTCTTAATGATACCTATTTATTTTGCTCTAGTTTTCCAGATAAAGATATTCGCAGAACAGCAGTCCAACAAATAGAAAATATGTCAAATGACGAATTGTTAGAATACCTCCCACAGCTGGTTCAGGTAAGGAACAAATTGATAGCCAAAGAAGTCTTCTGTCTAGATCAATAACTTCATTAAATACTTCTTATTCTTTCTGTTTGATTGATACATTGTAAGAGGAATAAAAGAAAATGTTGGTCAGCTGATGCAATCATTGAATTAACAACAAGGCTGAGATATAGACTGTTTTTCACTCAAGAGAATGTGAGTGTATTGGCATGTTGATTGAACTTTTCTGTATACTAAAAGGAGGTATTTTCAAGTAATAAAGACAAATAAAAACGGCATCTGAACAAGAGAAATGCTTCTATGACCACTAAACCAGGGGCTGGTGGTTGTAGGGCTTTGTTGCAGTCAAGGAAGCAAATAGTGTTTCAATAAATCACAGTTTTCTTAATATCATGTATAAGTGGAAAATCCTTGTCAGCACAGAGTAACTAGGGAAATTTGGGTATGGAATTGCCTCTTTGTAGATGTACATTGTATTTCAATAGACTTTAATGTTTTACGAGTTATGGGCCCACTGCTTCCAAAGCAATCACTTTGTGGCTGAGTAGTTGTGTTGCAGTTAAGGAGAAACTATTGAAACTTTTATCCTCTTACTTTGTAACACTGTGCGCATGGATTGCTTACTGTTTTATGTTCCAGAGTTTGTCAGGGGGGGTTATGTATTTTAAAATGTGTATTTATATAAATTACACATATATACACGTATCTATGTAGATGTACATGTATCTTTACATAGATATATACACATACATGTGTTAATATATATATGTAATCCGCTAATCCACTACTGTGAAGCAGTAGAATCTGTACAGCTTTATAGCTTTCACAAACTGGCACACTTATATGATCTTTCACTTTCCACAGCTTCTGTTTCACAAATAAGTTAATTTGGCAAACCAGGTAATCTGATATAAATTTAAATATAGCATTGATAGTTTTAAGTGGGGGAAGAAAAGCTACATGTTTACAAATACGTTAACACAGAATCAGGATGATATCTGTCTGTTTTACAGATCAGTGGCAGACGCTTGTGCCTGATGTTTCTTTCTCTTTGCATTACTAGGGAGTTCTCCATATGTTGGATTACTTCATTCAAACTAAGGACTTTCTGATTAATTTTGTTATAAAGGGAAGACAATAAAGCCAACATGCAAGTGATTCTTATTATTAATTTATCTGTTAGGTGCTCAAGTTTGAGTGGAGTCTTGAAAGCCCTTTAGTGCAACTGCTGCTGAATCGTTCCCTCCAGAGCATCCAAGTGGCCCATCAGCTTTACTGGTAAGTGTAGTTTCTCGCTACTCGTGTGGTGAGGGACGGAAGCACTAGTTCCCTCCGAACTAGGGCTGAGACATAGAGCATTCATGGAATGCGGGTCATCAACGATTTATTGCGTAGTTACAACTCTTTATATTTGCCGCCTAAGCACCTCCCCAGGGTCAGCTGGTTCCTGTCCCTCCTGGCAACCTCCCGTCCGTGCACCAATCCCTACAGTAAGATCATTTACTGTTACTACCATAGTAATTTTCTGTTACAGAGAGCTTTATCCATGATTCTTTTTGTTTAAAACAAACAGAAAACCTAAAGTTTTGCTCGTTTTTCATCCCCCTTTCAGTACTGGGTATGGGTAAATTGTATAAAACCTATGTATCTCTACTTTCATCCTGCCCCTGTGTGGTGGTGCGCCACCCTTTAGATGAATACTGTTGACCAAGACTAAGAGGAGATCCAGCTGTACTTAGGCTCCGTCAGGAGTTTAGAAAGCAAGGAGGTCTGTTCTGAACCTCATGATTCAACAGGAGGGTATCCTTTGCCCTTTGTGCCTTTGAGCTCTGTATCAATCATCTTTAGCTCAATTTTACCTCAATTTTCCTCTGCATGCTTCATCCACCTAGTGAGTAATAGAGTGAACCCTCCGTTCAATTCTGTTTAGTTATGCCTTTATAAATCACATTAAAACTGCTCTTGCTAATACCTCCAGTGGTCATTCTTTGAGTGACCGTAAACCACTAATTTCATAACACCCTGGCAGGAAGGAGGGGGGAAGTTCTGTTCATTTAAGCGGGATATCATTTGTATTTTTTTGTATTTTCTGGTTTGAGCCAAAAATAATCTTCCTCAAACTTTGCAAGTTCCAAGCAGCATTGGCTTACTTATAAAGGATCCTGCTTTTTTGATTTCACTGACCTCTCCTGAAGTTGTCAGACTTCTTGAGTGTCAAAGTGTCTCTCTTACCCTTTGCGTATCAGTCTGATTCATGATGGTAGAGTTTCCAATAGGTCGTTTTCATGACTGTGAAGATGTACTACTCCTGACAGTAAGTGCTGTTCACCATACTTCTACAATGTAATGACCTCTCTAAATGTATTATTGCATGCAGTGGTTATTCTGTTTGCTGTGCTGTTATGTCAAGGCTCTCTGAATAGGAATGTTGCTTTCTGCCATCTGAACAACAGCTCTCTGATGTGAAAATCAAACTCTTGGTGTTTTGGGGTTTTTTTTCCATGTTTAATAAGGATGGATGAACTGAGCTTTCATTTACAGTTCAACTGGTTTAGACCCCTTAAAGCAAAAGCTTTCCTTCCTGCACAGGAAAGACAAGAACTTGAAATGAAGTGTGAGGTCGAAAAGAGCAGAGGTCATACTTTCATACCTGCGTGACCTCTGGAAGTGTTAGTGGGGAGAAAATAGAGTTATTAATGTGTTTGTTTCACTGAAATGAGTAGGATAACAATAACATGCCTAAGGAGTCTATCTGTCAAATAAAGAGGAAACACATTTAACAAGCCATTTTGCTGGCAGTGCCTGAAATAGGCCTGAGACGATTTCTACTATCTTATATTAGACTTAGTCATACTGATTGTAAAATGTCCAGTCTAGAGTTCTGAAATGTGCCCAAAGAGTTAGTAGTTTTCCTGTCCAATTAGAAATTATTTCGAGATTTCAGCAGACAGTGGGAATATCATCAGTTTGCTTCTGTCTTCTTTAATTCCTCTCTTCTTCTTGGAACTAAATTGACTAAGTATCTGTGGTCATCTTCCTCTTTACTTTGCAACACAGATCTGTGTAGATCCCCATTTCTTTCCCAAATGTTGCTCAATCTATCTAATACTGTAATCTTGTGTAATACAGAGCAGATATTCCATCCTTAATAATAGATGTC
This sequence comes from Psittacula echo, assembly GCF_963264785.1. Lineage (NCBI taxonomy): Eukaryota > Metazoa > Chordata > Aves > Psittaciformes > Psittacidae > Psittacula > Psittacula echo. The sequence continues at coordinate 101,891,508 of NC_137735.1, forward strand.
CTTATCTGCCATGGCACAGTTTAATGTGGCAAAGTATATTTATTTTATATATAGCTTAATATATTGCATAACTATTCATACAAGCATAAAATAGAATACTTCTAAATGTTCACTATATTCTCTGCCTTTCTGTTGATAGTAGCCCTGTTCATGCTAGGTACCTCTTTTATTTAGTTTTTTTTGTTCAAATGTTTCAGTCTAAACTGAAAACTTTAATATGGCACACATCTTTTAAAACTTTGCTTCTTTTTTGCTTAAAATTTCTCTTAAAATTTTGCCTTTTTTTTTTTTTTCTAAATATTTCTCTTAAAATTTTTGCTTCTATACCCTTTTTTTTGTTTCCTTTGGTTACTCTGTTCCATCATATTCTTCAGTAAAAAACTGTTTTCTGCCTAACATTTCATTTAAAGTAATTATTAATATTCCTGTTCCAGTATTATAAAAGACAATTTCTCAAGTCATAAATTCTACTTACAAAATTTAACAGTTAATTTCATAGTTCTTACTAATAAAGCCTTAATTAAAGTTTGCTTTCACAAATTGAATTCCAATCTTCATAAAAGTAATGGAAATCAGAGAGGATTTTTCTATTTATTTCTAAATAGATTTTAAAAGAAGTTCAATGATCTAACAATGTGGGGAACAGGTGTGCATGTACAATCATGTAAGATTAAGAACTTTTAAGAAATGCAGTTATTCTCAAGTGTTACATTTTGTTTCATTACCAAATTAGCAATCAAGAAGCATGGACTGGGAAAACCAAACTTTAGTAAAAAGTTCATACTTATTTTTAATTGTAGTGAATGACATTACTATCCCACTATTAAATGATACAACATTGTGCACAGTGTGCCAGCCCAAAATAAAACATGGAAAGACTCTAATGTAATTCAGAAAAATGGTGATGTGATTTCAGAACCACAGGGGAAAAGTCAACTGATTTTAACTTCCATGTTTTACAACACTACTGTGAATGCAGAAACTAGTTACCAGAAATGGTGTTGGCTGACAACATTAACTTATTTTAATGACAAATATAATAATATCTCTGTGATTTAAAATTTACTCAATTTCCCTGCACATCAGAGATAAGCAGCTACACAACAATGATAAACCTGCTCATCACCTTTTTATTAATAATGTTGGGTAGTAAATTGTCAGCTCCTTTCTATCAAGCAGTGATAAGTTTGTCTGAAGATTTTATTTAAAAAATATGGGACAGTAATTGGCAAAGGTGGACAGAACAGATAGAATACTCAGTTTTGGGGTACTTCTTCAGCTGTTGTAAATCAGTATAGCTTTAGTCCGTTCTTTGCTTCTATTTGCTGCAAATTTGTTGAATTTATTCTGCTAAGTAGAGTGAAAAGGTAATTGATCTTACACCCTCTGTGTGTGTGTTTGTTTCCTTATCGTGTGTAACTCTTCCCCTCTCTAAACTCTTGAGGAATTTGGGCCATCTGCTTCCATCAGTGTTTCAGTTCCACACTGGTACTTTTGAATGCACTCCCTTTCTCAAGGATACTAAAAATTGCCCGTGCATACACTGGCAGCACAGGACCCTTGTACCACTTAAAACCCCTTTTAGTCTTATTTCAAAAGAGTTCCTAATGCCCATGAGGCAGGGGGAACACTGACCCTGCCTCACTGCCTTTTAGAAATTCACTCTAATTCTAGTTTTGAACAAGTTTTCCCATTCCTTGGAGCTATGGTAAGAAGAGAAGTTATTAAACTGATTCTAGCAAAGCAGAAAAGTTGCTTGCGGGGAAAGAAACCTGCTTGAGCCCCTGTAGGCCCTCCTGTTTGCTTAAAGTCTCTGTTTATTTCCTTGCTACTGCATTTCACACACACATGAGGGTTTGTTGTTTTTTTTTTTTTTTTGTCAGCTTCTGTGCTAGGGTTTTAATCCACCCCTGTCTGTCTGCCTCTAGTAGCCTGCCAATTGGTTTCCCACTTGCTTGAGTGTTTTTGCTAGTTTCAGCTCTTTCACAGGTGGCAGCTGCAGCACACAACTGGAACATCTGGCTGGGGCAGCAGCAGGCCAGGAGTGTGTCTCTCAGATGGTAGCCTTCCACGGGAGGATTAGAGTAATGGGGAAAAGTATAGTGTCCTTGAGGATCTGTGGCAGCTGCTTGAAGGTGGTGCTAAGAAAGAGGTTTCATTGTCCTGGAAGAGTGTAGGTGTTTGTAAATTTCGGCGGAGCGTGAGAATCTGGCATGCTTAGCTCAAGAAAACAAACCCAAAGCTGAGGTGAAATCCTTGCTGTAGCCAAAATGTCCTTTTGTAGCTTCTCCTCTAAGTCACTAAATCTTTATCGAACTTTCCTAGTTTACGGCATTTCTCAACTGTATTTTAACTGACAACCAAGAAAGAAGGGAATAGTCTCCTATCTTTGCCAGTACACATCTTGTATGACAAGTAAGAATATGAGATTAAAAAGGAATTGCTAGTGAAACCCAGCACACTGAAAACAATGTGATTAGACTATTGATTTCAAGGCTGGAACATAATATTTTAATTTCATTTTCTACATAAAAAAGAACTGTAAGAAGCAAAAAGAACATAAGCAATGTGTAAAAGTGTGAAAAGACCCTAGTTAAATTCTCTACTACTGGGAGCCTTGTCTCTCAACAGTATGTTTTCCAAAATTGTTATCGCTTAGTTTCATTCAGCACCCCAACATTGGAGCAGTAGATTATTGCTTCATATTTTTTGAAAGGAAGTATATTTTTCACTGTCAAAACTGGTCTGCGTTAACCATAATTTAATTGAAGACTTCAAAAGAACTAATAAATAAAGCAGATACTCATCTGTCCAACACTCCTAATTATCTGAACATTAAACAGGCAGCCATCCTCCAGCTCTTTCTGGAGGACATTATGTTGTCTTTCTCCCAGAGTCAGAAGTTATCAAGTCTGTTAATTATTATTGAACTTCCTAAATAGCTGTGTAGAGCAGGCTGAAAAGCCCAACCCATTAAAATGACCTTAATGTAAATACAAAAGTTGTCTCTTTTGTTTTGTGTTAATTCGGTCCTTTTACTGATCAGAATCAAAAGATCATTTAATCATATCAGTAACTGTGAATACCCACCTTGATTAGTTGTTTTGCTACTCTACATTAGGATTAGAGTCTGGAGTTGCTCAATGTTATAAACCTTCTAATGGTAATGTGTCATTCAACCAAGAGATGATTATAAATTTCATCTGAATTCAGAGTACTTGATGTGATCATCATTGTGGTTTGAACTGCAGAGAACCTCAACCATAGAGGGGATTCATATTCAGGGATTTTAGTTCTGAAATCATAATCCTTACCTATGAAATGCTAATAATTTGGAGACCTTTTTTTCTCTAGTTACTTAAGTTCATAGTAAATAACACCATTAGAACATTATTTTTGTGAGATAATGATTCAACCATCTACTGTGCTAAGTGCTTCATTATTAGCCGTGTGGGACTTGGATTATTGCCTTGGAAAACAGGCAGATAATTGTTTTGTTTACTAATATACAGACTTTAAATTTTGTCAGACTCCAGTTTTAGAATAAGATGGTGTCAAATGAAACAAAGAGATTTTGTTGTGAAGAAGCACAAAGAAGTAGCATAGCTCTTTGTTGGCTTTGACTTTTATTATTTACAGACTGAGTGGACAAATGGTACATTTAAATCAGCAAATCCATGTCTTACATTTAATTCAAATATTATAGATTTTAAGAAAAAAATACTATTTTAGGCTTACTTTCTTCTGGCTCTAAAGAAAGAGGAGTAAACTGGCTGTGACCACAGCTGGAATTGATAAAAGGAGGTACTAGCTGCTGTCAGTGTCTACCTACCCTGGCTCCGTCAATACTGCTCAGTACAAAAGGACTGAGGAGCAAGACCAATTCTGCCATAATTTGTAACTGCTGCCTTTCTCTCTGGCACTGTTTCCAACTGCTTTCTCCAAGATAGATCTTGAACACTGTGAGTATTTCACTCCAGGAACCACCCCTATAAAAGACTAGATGGGCAAATGCGTACTAGCTTTGACATACTCTGTCCTAGAACACAGCTCTTGCATGCTCATACAACATACTTGCATGCTCATGTGAGCCATCTGAGGTAGATAACACTGACCTTCAGTCTCTTTTAATATCTCTACTATTCATGCACCATAACATAACTATCACAGTACTTCTGAAGCTATGGGCTCAAATGCACACACAGAGAATTGTATCTCATTGGTTATGACCACGGGGTGTAGTCCACAGAGCACGAGGGAGACCCAAGGTCCAGTGGCGGAGAGTGAAGATTCATTCTGTGTGCTGCAAATATCACTATGTCTATGCCGTTTGGCTCCAGGTCCAGCAAGTGCTCCATGAGTCTCTTATTTAGTCATGTAAGTGCACCCTAAAGCACAGGCTGACTATGACTGGGATAATTGAAAGGCCTGGATTGCATGCTAGAAATAATACATTCAGGCAAAGCTACACGCAAATTTGCAAGCATATTTGCAACATCTATAAAGTTGCTGTCCATACTGTTCCATGTACAAAGAAGAGAAGTCTGAATCCATGCCTCTTTGCAGTTTATGGGACTTTTTCCATTGACTTTAGTGGCCTTTTAATGAGGCATTTATTCTCTGGGACTAAAAGCGTGATATGTTTTGCTAGAACTAAGTTCACTTATTTAATTTAAACGGCTTTTCATTTAACATTTGTTTGCCAAAGAGCAAAGATGTTGCAGATGCCATGATTTTGCTTTCTAAATTTAAATATTCTAACTAAAATAATAAACATAATTGCAAACACTGTTGGGAAAGGTTAACAACCTGAACATGGCATTTTAAGGTTTTAAATATAAAGAGGGAGTTAGTTTTCCCACCCTTCTAAAAAAATGCCACTTTTAAAAAAAGAAATCCATGTAGCCAGTAACAAAGCAATCAAAGCTATGCTTTTTTGTAATTTAGTGAATATGATATAATCTGGTGAATCCTTGACAAAGTGCATAAACAACAGATGTGTCTGGTTTTAATTATTTTAATGATTCTTAGTAGAATGAATGTGTTCTTGAATATTTAGAAATCTAGGAATGCTGTGTGTTTTTTCAAATTGGGTACAAGCATGAAAAGAAAGAGGTAAGGCACCACTGTGATCGTATATTGAGGTAAGAATGGCGTGAAGCATGGTCGATCACATCATTAATTGTATTTGTTCAGAAAAGTATTCAGTTGCAGTGAAGTTACTGAACATAGAGATAAATGTGTACGTGTGTCTCCTTTGGAACAGGGGAAATTCCATGCCAAAAATCATACTTGAAGAGGATTAACGTTGTTAAGTGCAACATAAAGAAGCCTGTAAATGCCAAAGTTATCAGCGCATGTTACTGTAATGGAAAAAACACCACTACATATGTGTACAAGTGAGCCTACTTACAGTTGAAAAGATAAACTAAAAAAAGATAAAAGATTTCTGAAAAAGAAATTTATAAAGGAGCAACTGGCCTTAATTCTTTTAGCTGCTTCATGATTTATAATGTAACACTGAACAAAACGTTTTTCAGTACATTGTTTTTCCAAACACTGCTTGTCTGATTGATTTTTGTTTTGGCTCCTTTTACATTTAAAAATGTTGAAGCTGACAAATCTAATTTTTCAGTCATGCTGGAAAACTCCCTAGTAGCTTCAAGTCATATCTGTCATAACCCCTCCAATGCTGTAACTGAATATGAAAGATTAGTGTTGTCTTTAGGATATCCACTGTAGAAAGGATTGAACGAGCCATTTTGGTGGTCTGTTACAATGTCGCTTATGCTAGGATTTGATGGATCATAATGACCTGCTTGTGGAGTTGAACAGGACTGAGGAAGCGGAGTGGGTGCTGCTGAGGGAGAGATTCAGAGCAGGGCTCTGTGCAGATGTCACACTAGGCTTTCATCTGTGCCTTTCATCTTTTTTTCCATTAAGAATGTTTTATTGTTGCTTCACTCAAAAACAAAACAGAGCTCCAAAATCTTTCCTGATGGATACCTCACATAATCTTTGCTTGTCCCAGAGGAACATTTGGGGATGTAAACCAGAGTAGCAATAAATCAGGAAAGCTTTTGACAAAACATTCATCCAGTTGTCACTTCAAATGGATAATTTTCAGTCATGAATTTAATAGATGTGGAGAGGTTGTTTTGGTTTTTACACTATGAAGGACTGCTGGGAAAAGATGACTGAAAGAAATCCATGAAGCTATGTCTTTACACTGAAATTTGCTTTAGGTATTCGTTGAGCTAGGCCAATCTATGAAGAGTGACCAATTTTAATAACCTGAAATGTCCAATATTAACAACAGTAGCTGCAATTTAAAGATTATGCAAATTTCTCAAATCAGGCTGTAATGATTTTGAAGAGTGAAATCCTCAGTGGGAAAGTAAACAGCATGAAGAATTTCCTGTGGTTCTCACCTGAGCAGCTGGTGGTGTGTTTCACTGGTTAAATGTTGCCTTGTTCACCCAAGAGCAATCCTGCAGTTGAGAGGGATCCTCCAGCAGGCTGTTTCTCTGCTACCAAAGCCACTGTACCTGATTCTGATTGCTGAGGTGAAATACTAGGAGAGGATGCTTCACTCTAAATTTGTCATATATAACATCTAAAAAGTTTATTTTCTTCATATTTCATGCTTGCACTTTCAGCTTTTAACTTTTGTGAATGTTTGGAAACTATTTCATTGCAATCTCTTTTGTATAGAGCTTTTTCTATAAATGGCAATTATTGTATGCGAAATGAATCTGCAGATGTTTCAAAATTGCATCAGATTATGTAAAACATTTTATAAGTCTGGCTCTGTTATTGGTCTGTTCTCTTTCCAGCTTAGCAAGCTTTTGTGTTTTAATTATGGCTGTTTGAACCAATTTTTGGCAAAATTTGTCTTGAGCTACACTAGATAGTTGTTTTCAATCCACTTTTCTTTAAGCGTGTGTTGCATGGCTCTTACTGCATGACTTGAATAAGTGCAGTGTAGGCTGATTTTCTTAGATTGATGTGTTGGGAATCCTCATTTATAGCTATCATGCAGTTGATCACGGCCTTGTCTGACAGGATTGACTTTAGTGCATCATTCCCATTTCTGACCACTTTCGGTTGACATCTTTTAGGGAAATTATGAATAAACAGGGAGGCTTCAAGTGGATACAGAACATTCAGTGTGATGAATTAGTGGTCATCTTAATGTTGCTGTCAGTTGTGTATTTTCATGGTTGATATTTCAAGGTTTAATGATCATTCTCCACCAGAATGAAAGCTGGGCCTTGGACCAGAAAAAGGAGAATCATGGATTAGACTTTGTTCAATATGATCCATTGGTACATGTTTTAATAGGAAATTACTTTCTGACCAATGGGAATTTTTCTGAGGAAAAAGGTCCTTAATGTAAAACCAAATATAATATTAACAGTTTTTGAAATAAGTGAATAAATAAATAGAATAAAAGGCAGTATTTCCAGGGACGAGATAAAAGGTCCTACCAGGTCAGCTGTGAAGAAATGTTATAATTCAGTATTTCTAGTTATTTGCACATGATGACTATTTCAGTATTAAATTCATAAAACTCATTTGAAAATATTTCCTTAAGCGTTAATTGCTTTCTGAATGCTCACCCATATTAAATACTATATTAGTCTGTAATCATAATGTTGTCATTTGGACGGGGACCAAATTAAAAATAAGCTGAGAGAGGAAAGAAAGCATTGTCAGATGAGTTGTCTTTGCATGGCTCTTTTGCTTGAACACTGCTAACATGTTGTAATAACCTCCTTTTAAGCAAGAGAATTATGCAACAGACCATGTCTCACATTGTCTCATTCAGTGTTTCCTTGGCAAAGAGCCCACTTGGTTGAAACGGATGTATGTTGGACCCTTGAATTAAATAAGACAGTGACCAGTGAATCTAAAAGAATTAATATTTGTTCCAAATCTAAAGTCTGTAAAATTCTACCCAGTAGTTCATACAAGTGGCAGACATCTGAGTCAAGAGACAGCTAAACTGTGCTTTAGCTTTCACTGTAGTGTCTATCAAATACACAGAATTCTGTTTGGTAAAGTTCATGACCTTATTTCTTTGTTTCAGAAAGAAATTCAGGCTACAGGAATTTACTTTTCTCCTTCAAAAGTCCCATTATTCCTGTATAAAGATATTCAGAGGTGTGTTATCACAATATTATATCAATAACAGGTGGCTGGAAGATTAAGGTATAGCAGTTACAAATCTTTCACTGAATTTTTTTGAAGAATATTCATCAAAATCAGAGCTTTTGACAGAAACATTGAGCTCAGATGCACACATTCAGATGGTATATGAAGTGCCAAATGAAGTTTAAAAAAATTCTTAATACTTAGTCACTGAAGATCTGAAAGTAGAGACTTCAGACTGAGCTAACCCCACGAGCATCACCTTGAGCTATTTGAAGTATTTATCTTACTCCCACCATGTATTGTTATAAGTTATCCCATTCATTCTAAAGCAAGTCCCAGCATTTTTTCAACTCAATTTAGGGGAGATGCAATGCGTATTTTAAGACAATCCCAAATATAAAGGTTGTTGTATCAGGTACATCTCCTTTTTGTGTTCATCTGATTTGCTCAATCGTAAACCATTAATGGATTGTCTATTTCTTAGCTTGAAAACACCCCATCTTTTAAACTTAATGATTTGTAAAATACCATTGGTATTTCACCTGTGCTGTATGTCACCTGGCTGCTGTTCACTGATGGCTGTTACTTGAGGGAAAACCTATTTGCTTACATTAAAAAGAAAAAGTTATTAAGTGGAGTGTGGGGTTTAAGACAGTATCACTTGCTGACAGCTTGTATACAGTAAATTATTTGGTTGTAAATTTGATCAAAGCTTCAGTGCTGGAATAGATCCTCGTTTTCGTTTGTCTATCTTTCTTTCAAAGAGCTAATACAAATTACCTCCGCTGAAAATTTTAAGAGGCAGATACAAATTTGTTTCTATTCATACTTTGTTTCTACTCAGTTCAGATTTTAGTAGGCAGTAGCAAAATAACATGCTGGCTGTTGTCTTATCAGAGGAAAAATTAGAGGCCTGAATTTCAAAGGTACATTTGAGCAACAGAAGCAAAGTGCCATGAAACATTTGGAGGTCTAGAGTGGTGCATGTTCTGTTGTGTGGATGAACAGACACTGAAGTAAGGCCAACATCTTTTGTTAGTATTATTAATGATGAGAAGAATTGCAGAGGTGATCAATTTTAAGATGCTTTAGGAGATGGCTTTCAAAGATAGCCTGACCCAAACTAGATAAAGGATTTCTCTACTGCTGACTGTTCTTGCTTCCCTTATAAGGATCTAGATAAACTGTAGTGAATAAGCAAGTAAAAGAAACATCCTATTAATAAAACTAAGAATAGTAAAGCCCTCTCCATTAAAAAGGGGCAGAGCGCTGAAAGAGCTATTGCAATAATAAAACTCAGTAACAAAAATTAAATGGTCTCTTGAATAAAGCAGCAATAGGACATACACAAGTGGATGATGTTTTCAAATTGGCACCATCACTCTCACAAACTGAGATTTCCTTTCTCATCTCGTCTAATAAATGGTTTGGAAAGTTCAGATCCTTAGACATAAAACTCCTAAGTATTTCAGCATAAACAACAAAGCAGCCCTCAACATATCTCTTAATAAAATCCTATTCTATGTTTCTTACTCTTTCTTTTTTTCAGCTTGTGTAGCAGGGCTTATATCAAAGTAGATTAAAAAAAAAAAAAAAAAAGAAAGAAAGAAAAAATGTATCTTTTTTTCCTTACATTAGTGCTTGGGTTTTGTGTTCAGCTTCCTCCAGCAGTAGTTCACAGACTGTCATCCAGTGAAATTAAAATAACTGTTCCCCCAAGTCCTCCTTCTAGTCCATTCCCAGATCAATGCTTTCTCACATGTATGCAGTTGTGTTCTTATTTACAGGTATATGTACACTGGTGCACGTGCTTTCCTTCATGCAGCCTTTATAATCTAATCCTTGGTGTTTCATGTTTGGAAATGGAAAGCTTTCTTCAAGATTCACTTGGAAATGGGTAGAGGATGTAATGCAGTATGCTTCTGGCAGTTGAAAGGGTTGAAACTGGGAATTCCTTCCACTTGGCTCTGCAAACTTTTCTGTCTCTTCTGCTTCAATCCCAGTTCTCCCAAGCTCAGAAGTCTGAGCAGTCTTTACTGCTCAGTAAAGTTTGGTTTGGAAAAGGAGGGAATTGCCACAATATTTCCAGTGACTGCACAAAAGTGTAGAACTGTGAAGTGATAAGAAAGAAGCAGGCTAAGGGGTAGAAAGTAGTCACTGATGGAACTGAGAAGGATAGCAAAGCAAAATATCTTTGTAGGAGGACAGATGCAGAAAAGCAAGAGGAGACCAGAGATAAGTAATACTGAAAGTAATATACTTCTGCTCTGTTCTGTAGGAAACAAAGAGTTCATTTTTCCCAGATATGAAGTTCAGATTCAGCTGAAGAGCTCCTGAGACAACTGGGAGATCTAGAACCATTTCCACTAAAGAACATTATTCCCAAGTATAACCTGCCCCATTACTCCCCCTTCTTTATATAGTATAATTTTGGTTTGAATGCCTGTATTGCTGTGAGTTCCTCTGGAGACCCTTGTGCCTAGGTATGTAACTGCTCTGTGCTTCTATCTCAGTCTGTTATTGATTCTAGAAGGCAGGCAGCCATCAGCCATTTCCTGTCAGAGGAGCCACTGGAGACTCGTACTTGATCATTTCACACAAATTCTGACTCTGATTGAACTGTCCTCCTTTGCCTGACAGCTTTTTTAGGAACCTGAAAGACTGTATGGCAAATAGTGGTAAGTAAGTAGTCAGCTGTTCATTCAGAGAAGGAAGCTCTTAACATTTTTTGCATTGCAAACACACAAGAGAATGTTGTCCAGGCAGTGGCATAGGCAAACCCCCAATCTTTTCTATTCTGTACCCAAGCATAGTTCTGGCTGATGTGATTTAGAGAGTGTAAAGAATAATGTGGAATCTTTGTTCATACCCTAAAATTAATCTATAAGAGTATTTGCTGTTCCTGCAACAGTTGGGCCACAGCTAGAAGTGCTTATAAGAGATTGCTTTTCAGTTGCAGTGCAGTTGATGAGATTGAAGGCAGACCAGAGTGACATTTGCATGTCACTGACATGTGAATTTCTAAGTTATTAGAAATGCAGCTCTTTGCCCACTTATTCTTGTTACTATTTCCAAAGAAGTTATGATGGTCAACAGAATTTTGTCCTCCTAAGGTGAACCATGATATCCTTGAAGGCCTGCCTGTCATTAGGTTGTATCTTTTGAAACTGCCTCATGTTCTGAGGACCCATCACCATATGGTCAGAATGCACCACTGTTCCTTCCCATCTCAACAACTTTCTCAACCTCCTGCTGAGGCCAAGCCCTCTGAACAACCTGATCCAATATCAGAGCTAGCTCTGCTTTTGGGAACAGGGAATAAAACAGGACCTCCTGAGGTTCTTCCTGACGTCAGCTCTTACATGTTTCAGTAGATTAAAAATGAATTCTGTAACTGTCTTGGCTTGTTTACTGATTTAGTTTCCTCAGTCCTTCAGTTCTTGAGCCATGGGTGGTCCTCAGATAATGTATTGTAGAAAGGGTGCTCTTATCTTAGGAAGGATTGAGAATGATATCAGTGTTTCCTAAATAAGCAACTTGGTAATAGGTATCATTTGTTGGATGGAGACTTTCATCAGTAACTTTATGTTTTCATCAGCTGAAAGGTAGTATCATGGTGAAAACCACAGGATAGAATCACAAACAGGCAAGAATGATCAAATGATCTGTTCAGCACCAAGAAACTACTTGCCATCAGTGATGACAATGTTGGGCCACTGCAAACACTCCATCACACAAATATTAATACTGTCTTTCACCCAGATTGTAGTGAAGTACATTTCCTTCTACCTCTGGTCAGTTCCTTGATATATAAATATTGACATTCAGTTGTAGCCAGTGAAGGATTTTATCTTTTGTATTAGAGTAAGAGCAAATGTCATAGCAGTATGTGCACTTTCTTCTGTAACAGCTGAAGAAACCGAGCTTAAAGGCAAGCTCAACAAACCCAGAATTCTTTAGTTGATAAACAAACAAATAAAAAAAACACAACAAAAACCCCAAACAACAACAAGCCTCCCCCCCCAAAAAAAAAAAAAAAAAACAACAAACAAACAAAAAGGACTGAAAGAGTTGGGGTTTATACTTTTATTAACTTTTTCAATCAGAAGTTTTACAAATAGATAGTGGAAAATGCAAAGAAAAATTGCTGAAATGGAAACCATTAAGAGAAATTACCTGATTGTTCCAATCTACCCACATCACCATTCATATGCTTGGATATAAAAGTTCTGCAGCTAGGCAGAAAACACAAAATTTGATGATGATATTATTTGAAAAATAGCCATATAAAAAGCCATACATTCTAAGTGACAGGAAATACTCTTTGAAATAAGAAAACAGTAGTTTTCAATTAGTGCTAAATGAGAAATTATGTTATGTCATCTGATATTAAATGAGTAAAAATGTCTGGATTAGTACAAAGTTATCTGATGTCTGGTGAAAAAAAATAATTTACTGAATTGATATTAATCAGGCTCATTAGCTTTAGTGTGGCAGCTGCCTTCTTGGCTAATAAAGAAGGGATTGAACAGGGATTTCCAGAGGCTAATCCATGGGTGTGCATTAACTTAAAGTCCCTCATCGTGAGTGGTGTAACACATTCTGCACTTTTAACTGAGGGAAGACCTTTTTTTTGTACATCAGCATAGGAAATGGAGTTGTGGCTGTGAAATAAGGCATTACTACCTGTAACAAATACCCTGTGAGCACTGGGCAGAGACAGTAAACAAGATTTCAGTGCTTCTTAGGGCTTGGCTTTACGACAGCTGATAAAACTCTGCTTACCTAGTTCAGCTAATTTCTGGTTTGACCTGAGTAGTTGAGTCTGGTATTAGAAATCAGTATTTATTCTTCTAACTTAGCTTCCCTCACAATGTAATTTCATTGTGTACGATGATTTCTAGCAGGAAAAGCATTCCTATTAATTAAACTTTTCTAATGGGCTCTGCTTAGCCAGCTTCTGAGTGACTCGCATAACCCACAGATCTCACGTATGTGTTTTTGTTGATAGAGAAGTTTGTTGAATGAATTTAAGCAGCCATCATGGCAGATATTCTTGCAATTGCTGGTGCTTTGTTCTGTGTGTTACTCAGAAGTACACTGCTTGGTCATGGTATGAAAATGAAAAGTCACTTAAGTAACAGCCCATTTTAATATGATTTTTTTGCATCTGTTTAAAGATAACACATTCAGTTTTCTGCTGTTGCTCTGCTTTATCATCAGTTTTTTAAACAGAATTTAAAGGAGGTTTAAATAGTAATTTACCTTGCTCTGCAAGGCTCACCCATGGCTGCCACTCCACGAGTGCTGTCACTACTTTACTGGTAGAAATAATATGTCACTTATCCATATCAATTTTTGGCACACACAGGTTTTTGCTCACTTAGCAGAGTAAACATCTAAGGAGAAATGTGGTCAATTCAGGAGTATTCAGGCAATAAAAGGATGTGTATGGTTGGAGAAGGGAGAAAAGTTACGATTTCTGCCACTCAGTTCACTATCCAGCTGTACCTTCAAATGGACTGAGCATAAGGACAGCACTTTGAGTGCAGGAAAGATAGCTAAAGCAGAGCCAGTAAACTTCAAAGTCCCATCAGCATTTTGTGTCAGGTGGCTGATCTAAATTTTCTCTGCCAGTGCAGTAACTGCCCCTGGAGAGAATGCTCCACTCTTTACCTGACTCAGGACGTACAGAAATATGACATCTGCTTACTGCAATGATACTTCCACAAATGCAGTTCTGAATCTTGGAACTAGAGCTGCACTTTTCATCACAACAACTAAACCTTAATTGTGCTCTTCTCATAAGTGAAAAAATGCTCGGGGCTGCTATTTTCTCCCATATGATAGAAAAATGCTGGCTATAGGAGTACACATAGGAAGGAGGTGGAAATGTTATTTAACAGACCTATTTGCCTTGGCATTTGCCTCTGTGACATAAGAGCAGCTTAGAAACAAATACAGCATCTTATGGGAAGATAAATAATCCTTTCCCCTTTGCAAAGGAATCCAAAGCATAGAAAAGTTAAAGTATTTGCCAAGGTCATCCAGCAAGTACAATCAGGAATTCAAGACAGATTTTCATTCTTCTATCTGCCTTAAATTCTTCTGTCATTAAAATCTATGAATTTTAACCCCAAGACGATACAATTTGATCTGAAAAGAGTCACATAAGATTTCCTTGATAAAAGCTTAAGAAGTAAGCTTCTTGGTTAGGGGTTCATTAAAAGGGAATTTAGCTTATTCAAAAGTTTATCCAGACCTGGTCCCACAGTTGAACATTTCTCAGCAGGGCTAAGATGGACTTGTAAACTTAGATGAAACAATGTAAAGCAAAGAAAGAGCAACAAGCTGTCTGAAATGAGAGATTAATTTCAGCAAGCCTCTGTAAACTAAGCCAACCTAATTTCACATAGGTCTATGCCTCACTTTCCTACTGTGCCTGCCCTCCAGCTCTTCTTTCTTCCATGGTAACTAGGCCAGCTGCCGACTAGGATAATACCCTAAGGCCAGCTAAAAAAAAGTTTTCTCTTACTAATATCTTACAGCAAGCTTTCCCTGGTACATAAACTTAGCTTCAAATTCCCACATCTCTTTTTACAAAGCCAATATTTGGTGGCAATAAAGCAGTGAAATGGAAGGAGGATCAGAACCAGACCAGTATTTAAAAAAGAAATCTAAAGATATTTCCTCCTTTGCTCTGCTCTCCTCTCCTACCTTTGCAAAAGATACCATTGCTATATGTAGTGAGGAGTGGAAAATGAACAGAGACCAAGGAAAGGGGAAAAATAATAAAACTAGAGAGGAAGAAAGAAAACAAGCCTAGAAAGAATGGGTATGAAGATAACAGAAACACTCTTCTTTACAATGTAAATGCTTGTTCTGCTACTGACAGGGATGAGCTGAAAAAAGCCATCTCTCATGGTCTCCTCCACTTTGATTAAATGAAAACATGGTAGGTATCATCTTGTTTGAAGGAGACTGCAAAGTGACCTTATGTATAAGGAGTACTGTAGTCTGAAGAGAACTCTTGCTCAGAAGAGTCTGAATTGTAAAAAGATAAAAAAGTATTATTTGGACTCTAGAGACTCCCCTCTTGAAAAGTCTGATTCTCTCTTCTGTTCCCTGAAAACAAATCATAGAATCTTAGAATAGTTATTTTACTAGTTATTTTTGACTGTAAAGGACCATATGTCTTCATGATGCCACCTTATATGAGCTATGGAGATTCTCTCAAAGCTATTCTTTTGACAAAGTCACACACATGCACACAAGTAGCAAGTTTCTGTGATCTGATCCATGCATCCTTTGTTGTGCAGTATGAGATGCCACATGGCAAATTACCAGAAAAAGAAGACTCAACATCTTACAGAAAACAGTGTGAGATACAAGAGGTCTCCTGAAAACAGTGTTTTTTAATCTTGTAATTACTCTAAGATACTATAATTGCTGAAATACCTAAAGCAGTACCTGCTGAAGGCTCATTATACCTCCCTACTCCTGTATAATTCCGGTAATTTGAAAAAAGTTTCCTTTGTTAGAAATTGGGAAAAGAAGGTAAACAGAGACACTAATTTAGGGCAGAGATGTCCACATGAAAGCGAAAATCCAGAAGAGGCTGTCACATCAGGAAGTAATGTGGGATCAGGATCCTAGTTCTTCTTGTACCTGTATTTCCTGCTCTTAAAACATAATGGATCTACAGATAGGTTCTTCCAGAGAGGTAGAAGTGATGCTGCCTTAAAAGAAGTGTTAAATCTGCATATATTTGAAATGTATCAGATCTCATTGGTCCTTCTATTGGCATCTGAGCCCCTTGTCTGTAAAAATCTGAGACTCTACTTGAAAGATAACAGCTTTGGCTGTAGACGTTGTTAAAGTGAATTCTGGAAGCTGAGTGCAGAGCAGTCTTAGTAGGAAAGTTAACAGCCCATCTCAAGGCGTACTGTCTGCAGAGTAAATTCTTTTGAATTGCATAATATTTGCAAAACAAGGTCACTTTCTCATCCTATTCCTTCCCAAAACACTAAACCACTTCCTTCCAAAACCCAGAGTGAGTCATAAGAACAGTAATCTGAAAACTCTTAGGATTACAAAGTGCAGATCTGGTTCAGAATATATGAATGAAATCTTGAACTGCTCCTAATATGAGCAGCCATAAGGACCTTGTAGAAAGACAATTTTAATTTTCTTCCTGAAACTACTTCTGTATTAGTATGTTAAAACAAACAAACATAACAACAAAAAAACAAATAAGTGCATACAGCATTTTAAAGTGAAATTAACCAAAGTGTTGCAGTGTATCTCAGGTCTAATTTTGCAGTTTTGTGTAAATCTGAATTGCCCAGTGCATGCAGAAACATACAGACTTATTTCTGTGTCATACGTTTTGTTTTGTAGTGTCACAAGGGATTTTTTGTTCCAGCTGTAAAGCTAATGAGAAGCTAAGAAGCTATCCAAAGCTATTTTGGTAGGCATGAACTACCTAAACAATAGGCAGATGAGGAAAAACATTTTCAGTTTCTCCTCAGTAAATAGCTGCTACAACTGTGGCCTAAATTGTGATATGGTACAAAGTTTAGCAACTCCATTGACTCTAGTGAACCTGGATTAATTTTGTGGTTTATTTATATGGTTTGAAAGTAGAGTAGCTTAGTCACCTCCTGTATTCAATTAATTGCTGGCATATTTGGACATCATCGCATTAAAGCCATTGGGTTTGCTTCTTTTAGCGGTGATTATCCTGTCTAATCCCATTCATTGCAAGCTTCCAATGCAGATACCCACTGGGAAGAATACAACAATTTCTGTAATGCCTGGAATGAATGGCACATTTCAGTTCCCATGCCACAAATTTACTCTAAGCTATTATAAAGATAGGTGGTTGGTAGCTTTCAAGCTTGCTGATTCTGGTGTAAGACACTGCATGAAATTCTGACAACAATATAATATTGTTCTGAGGAGAAAATCCACAATTTTGAAACAAGCACAGACAGGGATGTACCTCATCATGTGAAGGAAGCACTGCCAAAGACGGAATCAGACTTTTCAAAATTAATGCCAGACTTGAATGCCATGTTTCTCATTGAATGCAAAATAGTACTGCCCCATAGATCGTCTTCATGCAGATATTAGATGCAATACATTTGTTAAGCAGCTTTTTTATTTTAAATTCAGAATAATGCTTTTGGAGAGCGAAGTTAATCATTCTTTTTTATTCTCTTTACTGAGACAATGGTACTTTTTTTCTATTAACAGTTGAGAACAGTTGGGCCTATAGTTGCAAGCCCGAGCTTAAGTCACTTGATATTAATGACACTTTAGGATGAAGGTATTTCATTCATATATCTTTGGATTGACACTTTTTAGAGTGGGGTCTTTGGCAGGCTGTGAACTTTCGCTCACAGATTTTGAAGTTATCCAAGGTCAGCGCTGTTGCATACAGATGTTGTTGGAAACAACCACTTGTGTTGGTGTTCTGCTACAGGTATTTTTTGTGTTCATGATAGTTTGTTAATGAATTTGGTCCCCTGCTTCTTGCAGACTCCACCCAATGGAGCAGACTGGAAAGAGACCGACTTTGCTAACAGTTTTATTATTCTTTTCTTTCTTACAAACTGAGCAGAAAGAGACTGACACTGACAGCACTTTTTACTAAATGATTCTTGTAGCACTTATGTTGATGTTAACATGTCCATTCAGCAAATTAGAGAAGCCATGTTATGAGGCTGATCAATTCTTTCTTAGACTTTAGAACAGGTAGCATCTACTACCTGGTTGTGAGAGTGGTGCCTCTCCTATTAATTCTCAATACAGTTAATTTTCAAGGAAATGCTCTTTCTTCTCCGAACGAAACCAGTTTGATCTGGGGTTTATTTTCTTAATACATAAGTGTGCACAACTAACTGTGTTATGTATCAAATAGAACATTTTTCTGCTAGGCAACCTTAGCAGGGTTTGGCAAGTTACTTGCATAGCGTAGCATGGCCTTTGTTTTCACTGATCTGCTGGTTTTTCATGAGTCAGCAGGACACGCATTCCACAGCTAAGGCATTCAGCAGGAGCAGGGGGAACTGGGTTGACTGAATCTACTGTTATTTTCTGGATGCAAATTATATCGCTTTGTTCGTAAAGATCTTTGACAGAAAGTTAGCAAATAATGGCAACTAGTCCTTTGGTTGCTGTAGAAATGCCGTGTTTCTCAAGCTTAACCAGCATATTTCATAATATAAAGTCTTCACCAATTTTTTGTTGTTTAAGGGAGACCATTGTTTTAGACATCTGTTCTAAATTATGTTATTAAAAAAGACTCAGAAAAACAAAAGCAAATGTATCACATGGCCTTTTAAAACAAAATTTCACTCTAAGCAGAGGTATTTTCTCTTTGAGGGTAATGCTTTGAGAAATGAGTCTGCAAAAGCAGCTCTGTTGTAGGAGAAGCAGCATGTGAAACTGACTGCAGGTTTCTTATGTGAGAAGTGTAAAGAGCCAAAACTGGACAGGTGCTGCAAGCTACCAAACAGCTGCTGCTCATACATCCTGGGGACTTACTTGGTTAGAAAGATTCAGAGAAAATATTGTACCGCACTTCACTCTGTCTGCTCAAGAAATGTAAACCTTCATTCTCTTCTTGTTCTAGAACAGAAGGAAAGAAAAGATAAGCAGACAAGGCAGAGTCTGCCAGCTCTGTTGTACCTCTCCCTTTCTGCTGGCTTTGTACTTGGTGAAGAAAAGGGAGTTCAGTCTTGGTCCTTCCAGTCAAGTAGATGGCCTTGCACAGTGTTTCAGAAAAACTGTGGAAAATGCTTAGTACTGCAGTCACTTGGGAGAACCACTGTGTCCCTTCCATCTTTGTTGTACATTAAGCCTTCTGCCTAATTGACTTTGCTTATCATTCCCCCCTGCAGAATAGGCGTTCTGTGCTTCCCAGTTGTTTGTTTTCACGTCAGTTACTTTGTTGATTGTGATGCTCCAATAGGTCTACACAGAACGGTGCTGCTGTTGTTTGTGTTTTCCTTTCTGACTTGCAGTACATATGTCACACCTTTCTAGAATTTGGGATTAGTTTAAAAAGGGAGGTATTGTCTTGTATCTATTTGTTAAAAGAAATTGACAGAGGTAGCCTGTTTCTTTTGGGTAACAAAGGAACATGAGAACAGAGCTACTTTAAGGCTTTCCAGCCAGGTTAATGAAATTAAATTTTGCTGTCCACTGAAGGCTTATCTCACCAAGGCTGTGAAGGAGGCTGGTAACGAAGATTACATTGCAACAAGTGCAAGTGTTTCTTTCTGTTCTCGGAAGCAATAGCTGCCATCCTACAGGAACATTCCTAGAAGCTTCAGCAAGTTCAATCATCCATCCTAGGCACTGCAGAGAGATCAGAAAAGCCACAGTCCTATTTACCAGCTTGACACTCTACTGCCCAAGAGTTTGGCCGTGTCTAAATAAGCCATGCCTGAGGAGACCAGCTAGCAAGTGAAAAAGTAAGGGGAGTTGTGGGTGTAGGGGATGAAGGATGACAGGTACCTTGTTAGTATTATGGGGATTGTTGTCAGGGGGTGAAGAATGACTGTGAACTTGAACGCTGGAGTTCACAGTGTCTGTGCAGTACTTATTGTATTGGCATCTCTACTGAAGGGATTATTCCAATTATCACTGGCAGGGAAATAAAAACCTTGCCCAGTGTGGGGAGATTAAAAAAAAAAAAAGTTTTACTTGCAAGTGAGTAATTAATAGCAGCAGTTGCCCACTCATCCTTATGGCCCATCACAGGCTAGATGGAGGTATTAATTTTCAGCTGCACATCTTGGTCATGTCTCTCATCCTTGTGTCTGTGGGTAACTTGCAGTGAGACCTAAGAAGCTGCAAAGCCCAAATGCAACCCCACTGGCAAACCACCCCTGTTACTTATTCTCCTGTTAAAGAATGCAAACAGTAAAATGTTTTCTTCAAGGAGATGAAAATGAAATTGGCCATATGCTTCAGGTGTGTGCCATAGCTGCATGGCACAGTAAAGCACAAGGGACAGTATAGAAGTGTTGCGGGATGGCTAATTAAAATCAAAGACAGATGGCAACCTCAGACATGGAAGCTGTGCAGTGGTAGTATGTTTGTGTGCTAATCTTTAATATGAAGGGCTGTGGAGAGTAATGTTAAAACAATTATTGTTATGGCAAGCAGCAGTCTTGTACTAATGTTCTATTCTTCTGTGACTCCTCCTGCCTACTGCTTGGTGAAATAGAAAACAAGCATGAAGTATAGCAAGAAACCATATTGACTTGTTCAAGTTTACCAAAGATTGTTCAATGGAGTAAGTACTTATGCACTCACCTTAAAACCCTAAGGCACCTCATTTTCGTTTGAATTCTCTGAATTCAAAACATCTTAAGCAAATAGTATACAGTGTGTGCTGGTAGGCACAGCTTTTGTCTAATAAATACCAGACATTGCTTGGAAATGCATTAACTACGGTCACCACTTTGACATCACACATAAATATTCCCCTCAAACTCTGCCTTGTTCTTTCAGAGCAGGTGGGATTAAACCTACAATAAAATACTGTAGATTTGGCCGTTTCTTGGATTTTTTGCTACAATGTGGTTTAACAGGCTACCTGTAAGCTAATCTGTCCTGTCAGACCTGTCCTCTGGTCCACCCTGCTCCCCTTTCTGAAGGAGACAGGGAACAGATGTTCAAACAGCAGAGTTGTCTGAGCAGCCTCACTCTTTCACATGGCTGCCAAATCCAACTCAGAGCAGACTGTGTCTGCAGCGAGGCCTTTTGAGCATCAGCTTCCCTCTCTCCCTGCACCACAGAAGCATAATGAGGCCAGATCACCTGTTTTGGTACCGAGATCCATCTAATCTCATTCCTTTCCTTCCTTCTTTTTTAATCTCTCACTTAAGAAAAAAAATAAATAAATAAAAATTCCCTTTTCTCCACAGCTGATGGTTTTAGCCCTGTTTCTCCTTCTCTGACACAGCAGCCAACTCAGCCTGATTCAATCTCACCTTCCCTCTGGCCTCTAGCAAAAATTTTTCCACAACACTTGTGTTTCTGTACCCAGGAAAATACATACACATGCTTCTGCAACTGAGAGTGCCAGAAAAGGGGGCTGGAGTCACCTTGCAGGCATGGAGTGGGTGCATGCAGAAAGGAAGAGAATGAGGTGCTTGCAGAAGTTGGGGGCATCTTTCAGGGTGCCCCAGCATCTGACTTGGACCCTCAGACTGCTGCTAAGCAGAAGCAGTCTAGTTTGCTTCATTGCTAAATTTCAGGTCAGCATCCTTCTATTTCCAGCCCTGTTGTGCTATTTTGCGAAAGTGACCTTGCGATAGTGTCTAAATTCCTCTGGTCTTGCTGAGAACAAGGGCATTTGTCCCAAATCAGAGATCCCAGAGAAGTGACGAAGTCTTCCTGTTATTAGAAGCAAGAATCTCTGTCTAGGCCTGGCATAAAGCCAGGCTTTCATATTGAGTTCTGTCTTGCAGAATCCTGTGAAAATTGTCAGGGAAAAAAGCCACAAAACCCTTCATATACTTCCTTACTGGCAGCCATGAGTTTTAAATCTTTCCAATTTTGTCTTCCTCTGTCACAGCGAGGCATCCTGTTCTAACTTGAAAATTCCATTAGTGTCTTGAGCATTTCTCCATCCTGTAACCTCAGAAGTTGCAGACTTTCCTATCTCCGCTGAGTTCTCGCAGTGGCGGGGTGAAGATGTGTGTGCCAGGAAACTGGGAAGACAGAATTACAACAGCGTATTTGTTCAGTTGTTGAATAAACATTTCAGCAAAGCCTACAATGAGTCATCACATTAAAAGCTGTCATTTGTATCCTCTTAGGGACTGCTTTTATAAAATGAATGTGAAAGTCAGACCCAGTTAATCCAAATCATTTTTCAAATTAAGGTCCACCAGCTTTTAAAAGCTTACCTACCCCAGCGGGCTGCCAGAAGGAAGCTGTGCTGCCTGTACTGCAGTCACTAGATGCATTTTGAGTGTAAAGCCCCACATGGGGCTGCTGGGGAAGCACATGCACTGTCAAAAGCTGCCACGTGGGTTCAGACTTTGGTGTGCTGGGCTGCAGCTGGCATAGAAGTGGATTTTACCAGTGAGATCATAACTGCCTCAGCTTTCCCTGTGGATTGGGCTCATGAGAGAAGCACACGAGAGAGGATTCAGACTCTATATGTCCTCTGTCCTTATGTGCAAATTATGCATAAGCTATCTGAATCTGGCCCATAATCCTTTCTCAGGTTGAAAAGAAATCTTTGTATTGTATATGTACATAAGCTTATTTTCTGTGAGCACTCAGCCATAAGAATGATCAAAAAATATATCTTCTAAGTAAATCTGCCTTATGTAGGGAATAACTCTGTTTAAAATAGAAAACCATTTTTGTTTTACTATTTTGCTTCCTGTATGTGAAATCCTAAGCCTTTCATTTTAGGAAAATAAAAAGTTGCTTTAATGTTCTGTGTATCTGAAAGGATTAAAGGGACATAAAAAGGATTTTCTGGACTCTAAATATGTACTGTTAAAAATGGAGTAAGTGAATGCTCAGGAGATGATTCCGATGCAAGCCTAAGTGCAGACAGAAGATTCTGCACCAGCATAACCTAGCCAGTTCAAAATAGATATCACAATGATGTTGTCTTTTCTCAGGTTCACATGTCTTTGCAGAGAAGAAGTGAATAAGTTCATTCTGCCTGTTTCTGTTCTGCTCTGTCTCCAAGAGAAATGCAAACTGTTTAGCTGGACTGAGACTGAGCTGTGCTCTGCTTTGGTAGACTAAAATTCCTGCCCATGTGACAGTCTAGACAGTGTCAGTAATGCTTTTGTTTAAAAAATAATCACCAAGCCTGTTCCTGACTTCCTGCTGAAGTGAACAGGGTATGTTTTCGTTCTAAATCACCTTGTTTGCCTAGAACTGAGTTAAAAGGCCACTGCAGAGTGTGATTCAGTACCCTAAACATAGGCTATTTTAGACTGCATAGGGCATCCGAGACATCTGCATGGGAGCATCACACAGGAGATATTGCCTCTAGTGGACCCATGCCCTTCCAAGGCAGAGGCCAAATAGGATTTCCTGGGATATCTAAAATGGCACAGGACATCTACATTTAAGCAAGTTAATCCCATCCTGTGGGATCTTGGACTTACTCTGCTTGAAATCTGGAAGAATTAGTCTATCCACCTCCGTATACGCATGTTCTTTCAGCCTTCTTCAGTTTGGAGAGGGTTGAAGATAAGAATACAACTGCCTCCATATGGTGGGGTTTGCCTTCCACCAGGCACTGCAATGACAATTTCTATTTCCTTCAGATCCAAAAAGTAATTATTTGTTTTTACTAGCCTACAGGAAAAAAGATGTCATTTTTGTCAGTCTCCTCCAGAGAGTGGTGATGATAAACTTCTCATATCTCTTCCCTTTCATGTCTGGGCATTTCTGATAGAAACACTACACATTCTTTTAAGATTTTCAGTACTTATAAACCCTTAGATGTTCAGAGGTTCTATGTTACTGGAGAGGCTTTTCAGAAGCCGGTAGGTAATATTATTCTTCATTGAATTATGTAGGAAAAGGGGGCCTAGAAGGAACATTGCCTTATAAAAGATGACAAGAATCCCTCATCACCAAAAGATGCATGAACTGCTGTGGCAATATTGTAGTGCCTTATGTATGATTTGAAGGAGTTGAAGTGTTTATAGGAATTATTATTTTAAACCTTTAAATATCAGTGCTTGATATATATCTTGTTCTTTTTTACGTGACATATTCATATATGATGTGCCTTTAAAGTCAACAGCTTCTCTGATTTCCTGTGAAAACTAACATTATTTGTTAGGTTTGAATAACCTCTTCAGGTAAGGGAAACTGCATTAAAATTTAGACATGTACAACGAATTTAAGGTTTGAGACGTACTTAAGGATGAAGTTGTGGGGAGGAAAGTTTGGACAAAAGCAAAGAGCAGTTCATCAGTCTTTCAGGCAGAAGAAAATCCCAGGCAATGGGCAGGATGTTAGTAGTGCTATAAAGCTGGTGATTACATCTACACTTATAAAAATAAATCAAATGTGTACTAAACCTCTGGCCCACGTACGGAAAAGATTTCCCAGTGATCAGTTCAATTAACTGAAAAACCTTCCTAAGCTCAACAGTTTTCCTGGCCTAAATGAATGTGTAATTAGAGAAGACTAAAAGTAAAAAAAAAAAAGGAAAAATATCATTCCGACTTTTTCTTCTGACTTTTATGTTAGTAATAACTCCAGTTCCGAAGCTTTTACAAACTGCAGTAGAGCTGAGCTGAGTTTTTGCTTTAGACCAACGCTTACCAGTAAAGAAAGGAATAAAGTGGGCTCATTTCACTCTTTTTAGAACTATAGCCAATTTTAGAAATGTCTCCTCAACTTAAAATAGAGAAAGTTTCTAGAATGATGATGTCTGAATCTAAAATAGTCTTTAAATGCACCTCCTAGCAGAAAGATATGCTTAGTTATATAAGTGTACTGGCAGGAGCTTGCGGAGAGAAGGAATAATAGATTTGGGGATATATATTTAGGGCTGGACATCAAAAAATGCTAGTTATTTTCATTTTGTAAAGTTTTCTTGCAGAAATATGAAGCAATATAGGCACAGAACTATGTTTGACAATGCATAGAGATGGCAGGTTCCTATTGATTCAACACACTCAGAATCTCATTAGTTATCAAATGGGACTTGAGTACTGACAGCAAATACACAACATTTTGTTTTCATTCTCTGCTGCCCAAAGTCACCAAATACAGATTAGTCTGGAGTCCCTTTATTGTTTCTGCTAGAGGTGGTAGAATATAAAAATCAGTACACAAATGTTTTTTCCCCTCCCGCCTTCAGGCTGTTGAAGAATGCACAGAATGAAGTTCATTTCAAAATCTGGTATCAGAAACTACTGGCTGCTCTCCGATTCTGTGCTGGACAAACCCTGAACAATGAGTTTTCTAAGGAGGAGAAACTTACCGGAATTCTGGAAGACATTGCCAAAAAAGTAAAAGCTGCCAGTGATGCAAAAAGAAAGGTTTGTTAAAAATACCTCCTCTACCATCTAAGTTATTTTTTCTGAGGTAACACCTCGTACCTATAGTGCTCTTTACATAAATAAACCCAAGATTTGACTGAACGTTGCAAAATTTTGTGCTGCACTGAAAACAGGTAAAACATTTGTATTTAATGGGACAATTCTCATAATAAGGTCAGTAGATCTGTTAAGCCATTTAAATTCCTTCTTGGATGGTTCCTCAACCAGACTTGGAGGTGGTCAGAAATAATGGCAACAAAACCAATTAGCATTTTACAGAAAGGAATGCTCACATTCAGCACCTCATCTCAAGATATTTGACTCCTGTAGAGCTGCTGTGTTTCTTGAAAACCTTGCTAAGAGTTGTACTTGACAGGCTGAGCATCCTCATTTCTTAGCAAAGCCAACCAGAGTGGACTGTACTTAATATCTTAAATACAACATTCAGCGATTAATACTGCACATATATCTGCGGAAATGCATTGGTAGCAGCAGGCTTGTAGTCCTCTTCTCCAGCAGGCACAGCTTTTACATTGCGTAGGCACGTTTCCAGTTCAAAACTGTTAATTTTCCAAGACAGCTGTTGTTACTTACCTGATGTGTAAAACTGCTGCTTGCTGGGAGCTCAGCAAGACAGACCAGAAAGCCAAATAAAAATATATCTGCCATTTCTGGTTATCATGAAAGTTACCATAATTTCTTTTTGCCTTATTAGGGATTCAAAGGTTTTCAAAGGATTTTTCAGAAAACTCTCAGTGTTGCTACTGAGAGCAGCAAAGCAAACATGGGAGTATATAGAGGAAAAGATATGCAAAGGGAAAAAATCCATGCAAAGAAAAAGAAAGAGTGATACATTATACAGTATTTATGCATAACTGGGATTTTAGAAATTAATCTCAAAGCTGCAATTTCTGTGATACTGAGAAACTCCTAAACCTTGCAGTTAACACATCTACAGTTAGGTGAGGGAGATCACAATGTTGAGGCAGCAAGCAACAAATTGTGAAGTTGTCCATCAAGGCAAAACCAATATGAGATGCAGCAAAGAAGCAGGTGCAAGGCTAATCAGCCTCTAATGAAGAATGTTGAATCTGAATCAACATGACAGCGTGAACTGGTAGTGCACCTAGTCAGAAAAAAACATGAATGCAAAGTAAAATCACAGTTCTTTTTTTTAATAGCTGCACCTCAGCATGACCTCATTAGCTGTTATAAGCTTGCATGGATGCTGCTAGCTCCAGAAATTGTACTGCTTGTTTAAAATACAGAAAGATAGTCAAGGGTTTAAAAGCTGCTGCTATGTTCTTTCATGTTGCCATAACGATTCACATGTTGCAGGAGGTGTTAAAGGTGGAACTCAACAGACTTCAGCGGTTCTTCCAGGAGGTAAAGGTTTGTCGGCTTCCCCTGAATCCCGCGCTTGTTGTCCAAGGCATAAAGGCAGATGTAAGTCTAGCTCATGCAATGAATTATGGTTTTAATTTGGGTCTTTTTATTTGGGTTTTTTTAGTATAAAGGGAGAGAGGGAGTGAATGGCTGCATTGATTGGGAAATACTCTTACTGGTATAAAGGATGAGTCATCTGGGAAAATGACACCTAGCCTAATCCCCTCTAAACTGGGGGCCTTTGTTTGAGGCAGAGGTGAAGGGGACTGGTGGGGTGGGTGTTGCATACATATGTCGCCTTACACAGCAGTGGCAGCAGAGATTTCAAGATCTGAGCAGCCTGCTCCCACCTCAGCTACCCTGTGGTTGTGTCAGGATTGTCAAGGCTACCGCCCTGCCCAGGCAGCTCTTGGTGGCAGGTTTTTTTCTCATCTAAGACTCCCCTGTCAGGTATGAGAGCAGCTAAAGGTCTAGAGGTAGCTCTTTTTAGGCTGAGGCAAGACTAGGCAAAGGCCTGAGAATAGCTAAAATATTAAATATTCACAATAACTTACCTGTGTCTGTGACCTTTGTTGAAAATGACTGAAGAATAAAGGAAACAACAGTGCTCTTCAGTGTTACTTAACTTTATTTTGACCACAGTACTAAGGCTCAGTTATTCACTGTTTAGAAATATTTTCATAAACAGTACTATGCCAGGAATAAGCTGTTCCATCTCTGGAGAAAGCAAAGGTATCCAGCAGCAAGAGAAAACAAACCTGAACAACCATATATATTACCAGTTTCAGCTGCCTAATTACAGCAGTTTGTGCTCTCTTTTTGTTCTCTGGCTCATTATCCACAGTGGACCTGATTCTAAGAGGTGCTGATCCCTTCAGTTGCCTTTGACCCATGATTCTCCCAGTAATTGCTATTCAGCCTTGATCTCGCCGAGAACAGAGGTCTTCCAGCACCCTGCAGGCTTGGGCCAATTATGTATAATATAAGTGAGAAAAATTTGAAGCCTGCTGATTCTCACTGCTTTCAGGCTTTTTTGGAAATGATGGCTAATGGGAAGGTATTTCACCATACAGTCATGCTATTTGTACTGCACCAGCTTGGCTGGACAGATACAAAATGTTTAAATAAAAGTATCTGAAGAGAAATACTTTGGGGTTTTTTTTTGGTTTTCTTATATCATTATAGGCCATTATCTTGCTATAAATATATGCAGCTTCTTGATTGAACCATATGTCAGTATAATCATGCAAATTAGAATTTTTAAGTGCTTATAATTACCTAAATTTAATTCATTTTGGTGTCATCTATTGATTTTACTAGTTGCAAGCACTGCTCCCAGCTCTATCAGTAATGCATTATCTCACAGTAACGTTTCGAGCACTTAATGGGACATTTCAATTGGCAAAATTCCGTAGGGGGTCAGGATTTCATCGTCAATGATAGCTGTTGCATGTTGCAGAGATATGATGTGGCTAAGACAATATTTGCATGCTTGTACCATGTTTTGAAGTGTTTGGATGCAGAGCAAGAAGCAGCTGTGTCTAGTAGTGTTTTTGTTCAAATTAGCCTCCATTGCACTCCACCCAGTAAGGACAGCAGTGGCTCCTGTGGGGCACTCATTATTTCTAGAAATCAGGCCATTAATTTACCCTTGTCTTTGGTTGTTTTTTTGGTGGGTTCCCCCCTCCTTTTTTTAATGATGATAATACCACTCTAACTCACACAGGATTTGCAGTGCTGGGCTCATTAATCTGTTTTGAAGCCCTTTGAGGTCTTCAGGTGGAAGGAGCTGTAGGGCATGAGAAGTCAGAGTTTATGTGTAATTAAGATCAATTCCACATAAAATGGATGAGGACTTTTCAGAATTTCCTGTATCCTCAACCAGAGTGAGGTCACCAACAAAATTAGCAGGTTATTTGCTTCTATAAAGGTTGCATGACTGGGGCTTTGGTTTTTTTTTCCTCCCCAGAAAATAATAGGACCAAGGGCTTTTCAATGCTTTACAGATTCTCATTAGATCAGTCTTCTGTGCTTCATTCGCTTAGTCCTAGCCGAAGTTTGTTGTTAATCGGCCTGTGTGAAAATGAAAAACAATTAGTGCAGAAAAAAATTACCCATTCCTATAATCTGATTATTGAGTGAAATAAATTGTCTGGGAAAAAGAATTTCTCATTTTCCTGATCCAATTAAACAGGCAATAATGTAAAAGTAGTATTTAAAGATGGTACCTTTTTCTGAGTTACTCTATTATCCTAATGTTTTGTATGTATGACGCTGTTGTTCTTCTCTCTCATTTTTTTTCCCTGAAGTCATGTTCATATTTTACATCCAATGCTTTTCCATTAAAAATCTCCTTTGTCAATGCAAATGCTCCAAGTGAAAACATCAATATTATTTTTAAGGTAAGTTCTTCCTCTAATCCTCAGTTCCATTTGTATGGAAAATGTTGATTTGAAGTTTATTCAAATTATTATTTATTTTTTTAATTTATGTTTTAAACCTTGAGCCTGAGAAGGTTTGATTTGGCTCTGTTGTTTGCTTTTACCAATTATTTCTGACATACAAATTATAGTGGAATATATTGAGGCAATGCACTGAAGTATCAAATTTTTTGATCAGTAGAAAATCAAACAACTCCCGCAATTTTTCTTTTTCTCAGTGGAGACAACCAGGCTAAAACATTAATCTTATGTTTTAAACCTAGTTTATTTACCACAATGAAGTCAGAGGGCAAGTCTCAGAGAAGAGATAGTTCTGAATAACTGAATCCATTAGCCTTCTCCATATAGCTCTAACAAATAAAAATACTGGAGTGTTAGAGGGTGCATTTGCTACACAGAACTATATTTGCTCCTATCATCCAGCATGTGGGAATGGGCCGAGGAAGAGAAAGGCGGAGGGGACAGCAGGGTAGCTCTGGTGTCTCCTTGGAGTTACTTGGAAGAACTGACCTCTGAATATAACTCTGGTTTATTCTCCAGTTGTCACCTAGAAAAGCTTTAGAGATCAGGACAGTGCTGTGTCCATCTGCAAAAGGCAATACATGCAATTTAAAGTTACTTCTGTTTCAAAACAGCAAAAATCTTACGTAACAGTGGATATTGTTTTTAAAGGAGAATACTGAAGTTTGTAAAATGGCTGATGAATATGATATGGTCAGTGTTGCGAATGGCTAGATCTTTTGCAGTATAATTTTTCGAACCAGAAGTCCAACTGTTAGTGGAGGCTAGCAATGTTAAGTTTTCCTGAATATTTAGAGATCTGGTTCTTGTACTATTTCATCTGAGAATCAATGTTAAATAGATGGGTGCCTACTCAGCTAAGTAAATGCCTGCTTATTGGGCATTTAAACATTTGTGCTGGTTCTGCCTAGACGGTATCTTCCCTGCCCAGTAACATTCAATAAACAAACAACTGTCCAGTTACAATTGAAGCAATATTACAGCTGACATCAGCATCTCCTGTCAGCAAACCATTGTGTTAATATATCTTGTACTATAGTTTCATTGTTTAATCATTATGGATAATGTGTACGGAAAATTATAAGCATTGATATCATGCTATATTGTCTACTGACTGCATATGTGAGAGAAGGTAAGTGGAGCGAATAAGATTTTTCACAGGTTTAGGTACTAAGAAGAGTTAGTTGGAGTCAAGATTACTTTTAAATAAAAGAAAAATAGATTTGGATTTTTTCTTTTTAAGATGAGTTCTCAAGTACTCATTTCATGGCAGTGAATGTCTGTAGATTGGAATGCTTGTATAAAAAGGATGTAATAAAAGAATAAACCACTTAAAAATACCAGCAAAAGTCACTTTTATTTAGATGGGGTGGGAAAGGGGAAACAAAAAAAAGCAGGGCTTATGTTTTCACAGGCCATTTACTCAACCATGGTTGAAAATAATCTCATCATTACTTCTTGTGGCTATAATTAAAGCCCCATTTCACTAAGATTATTGTTTGACTGACTCCATAGGGAGAGCAGTCAACACCACATCACTGTTTGAAACTGAATATGAATCATGTAATGGATAAAATACAAATTCATGATAAAATTCCCCTTCAGCCTGCTGCAAATACCAACTTGTGAAGCTTAACATTAGCCAAACACTGTCATTTATGAAAAGGGATCTAACATTAGGTAGACTTCAGAATGTAACTAAATTAAGATCCTACCTCCGGATTAAATTTTCAAACTCTCATAATTACATAGGAATAATAAGCAGCAGGGCTGCAGTGAATCAGGGATCATTTGTAACCATCTCAGAGGCTGTCAAAACTGTTTCTGCTTATGTGTGCCATCTACTCTGTCCTCTTCCGACATGGAAAGATAAGTAGCAATTTTGAAGAAAAACGAGGGGGATTTACTGCAAAATGAATGTAGCTATTTTGGTGAGGGAAAAAGTCCAAATGAAATAGGAAGTTATTTCTATCTGTTATTGGAGGAGAAACCTGGATTTCTCATGCTATTTTCACAGATAGGCGATGATCTACGTCAAGATATGCTGGTTCTGCAAATTATTCGAGTAATGGACAGCATTTGGCTCCAAGAGGGACTGGATATGCAGATGATCATTTATAGGTGTTTATCTACAGGAAAAGGCCAAGGTCAGTTTTAGATTATAAAAGTTGTCTGTATTACACTATTCATATTTCATGTAAACAGCAGTATTCAAAAATCCTTCCTGTAGCTTTTATTTTCATGGATGTCTTATTTATCTTCCTCCTTTGAGAAAAAAAAAACAAAACAATGCTCAGAATTTCAGTTATTCCACCCCTGAATTTAATGTTAATTTTATTTATTCATTCTGCCTCTCCAGAAGAAGTGCAACCAAACTCATTGAATTTTGTAGCAGCTTAGGCTAGAATTTTCCAAAAGCCTTAACACCATCAGCTTGCACCAGATTCTTAAAAGTAACTTCACACATCAAGAAGAAAGCTTTGGAGAAAATTTGCTAGAGCTGCTGAAGTTTTAATCCAGTGTGATCCTGCATAGAGGCTTAAATGAACCTGTAGCATGTGGCTACAGAAAGTACCTCTAGATAAGTGATGACAGCTTCATAGTGTTGATTTTGAAACATTAATATTGCAATTTATGCTGCTAAGGGCAGGTCTGACTCATCTGAAAGCTTTTTTTATTCTCTTTTGTGGTTGTTACAGCAGAACTGTAGCTGGGACACCAGTTGCTTTTGCTAAAGAAATTTACTGACAGCAATGAGCTTACTATTTTTTACTGACTCTCCAGTCTTTTACTGAAAATAATCCTTGCACAAATAGAAGACTGATGTATCCAGATTACCTGCTGTACAAAACTATTAAAAATTAAAAAAAAAATCATTGCTTTCTGCGCCACAAAAAGAAAATGAGAGAGGATGAATGATCTGAAGGAACTAGGAGAAAGTTTAGATGAGTTCACATTGTGGGTGTTAAGGTGACCTGAAAAAGACTCCTTCTTTCTTTGTACAGGCTGGAGTCAAAGCTTGAAGGGTTCTGCTTCAATGAACATAATACAAGAACACTGTTTCCGATTGTATTATAGTCTCTGTTAAATACTAGCACTTAATTTGATGTTTGCCAAGAAAGATACAGGGATCATCTGCAGATATTCTCTGCCTGACAGTCTCTTCCTTTCAGCACCATAGCAGCAGAAAACCTCTTGGTGTCCAACTGATTTTCCACGCAATGTCTTTCTTATGAGCTGCAAAAGTGCTAATATAATTGATTTACACTTAATGATTAGGGATAAAAGGACCAAGTGACTTCCCTGTGGTCATACAGTATATGTGCTTAAGTAAACTTGTGTACCCAGGTCTTCCCGGTCGTAGGCTAATGACTTGCTCCATGGGCTAGCTTTTGCATACAAGGAAGTAGGAGATGATAATTTCATAGCCATGGGAACAATGAAATTACTTTTCGTAGAAATGCGTCAGGGGACCACACATGGGGACAGGGACAGAAGGCAGCAAGCAGGGTCTCAGTTCCAAAAAAGGGATTAAGTGCATGCAATAGAGACAGAGAGGACTCAAGTGAAGCATTGCAAAATGCTTGGCTTCTCTCTGCACTTCAAAGTCCCAGTTTATGTCATATTGGATCATACTAATTTCTGCATTATCTTGTATCCTTTCTCTCAGCTGTGATTAGCATCACATACTGCAGAAAAAGATATGTAGCATTCTAGACAATAAACACATGTGAAATATTTCACAGTAAATATCTAATCTTATTTTTTACAGATTTTTGTTCATTTTGTACATATTTTACCCACTTCAAATCTCATTAAATTGTTGTCCTTATTTGTACCTTGAGGCAGTTATGTCCACAATATTTTTATTGGGTTTTTTTATTTCTCATTCTCAGAACTGCCATTTTTAACTGTCCTTTGTGTTTTGTTTCCAAGCAGAAAGAGAAACGCAATTCTGATCTATATTTTCTATTGCATTCATTACTTTTTAAGCTTTTATGCATGTATTTTTTTTCTGCATGGAATGATCCAACAATAGGCAATATGTATTGATGTTCTTATTTTTTTAAAGTTAAAGTTTTTTTATGCAAACTCTTTTCTATCTGATTAGGGTTGGTACAGATGGTGCCAGATGCTACCACACTAGCGAAGATCCACAGGGAGTCTGGACTGATAGGACCATTGAAAGAAAACACAATTAAAAAATGGTTCCGCCATCACCATCCTCTGGAATCAAGTTA
Organism: Psittacula echo; assembly: GCF_963264785.1. NCBI lineage: Eukaryota > Metazoa > Chordata > Aves > Psittaciformes > Psittacidae > Psittacula > Psittacula echo. Next base: position 101,924,811 of record NC_137735.1, read on the forward strand.
CCAAGAGGTAACATCAAAATGAAGCTTATTATACATTTCATGTTTTACCATGGGGAAAAAAGAAACCAAATGCCAGTAAGCAGCAAAACCAAATGACTCAGACACAAGACTAAAAAGTCACATGCATAGAAGCCAGGGAGCTGATTTAAATGCCACTCTCTTTCTAAGGAGATACTGCTCTGGATCAGGTGCATTGCAATACATTTTCTATAAAAATGTGTCATAGAGATTTTTGAAATTTAGTAGTAAAGCAAAGAGAAGTAGAAATTAAGTATTGAACTCTTAAGCATTTATTTTTGGGTCAGCTCTCTAAATACTTTGTTTTATATAAACCATGTAAAGTCTCAGTGGATTTCCTGTAGTTGGAAAAACCCATGTCAGTACACACAGTTTTAGAAATCTGCTTTATCAAAACTCCTTAGTCATATGATACATAAAATCATGCTTTTCATATCACATTGTGGGATCCTATGTAATGCATCTGATTTTATGAAACTAGACATTATGCATGAGCCAAAAAATTAGAAATTTTATTTATAGAAGCAGATGTTTCCCAAATGAACCTATTAATTCTTTGTTGGTTGAGCATGTTCTGAGGCCCATGAAAAGCCTAACGTTTATGTTGCTGGACAATTTTTAGAACCCTACTCTGTGCCCACAGTAGATTAGTAGCCAAAATCTTGAATTTAAGGAGGACCTTTGAGTGTTTACCACTCTGAAAATTATTTCTATAACAGTTTATCAGACTATGTACAGCATAAATAAGTTTGATAGCTTTTAATATTTTTGTAGCTATTCCACAGGCATTTGTTCATCCTCATTTTCGTAAGAACACTTGAATTCCTGGTATATCATCTTGATTAAATTAAACAGGAACAATCTGTCAAGATTTTTTTTTTTTTAAGTTTGTAAGTTTACAGCATTATGGTAGAAGTGCAGCCAACATTTCAATTGAAAAGTTACTATTGGTTATTGATTACAAACCTGATTTCTTGCTGCTGCTGTGGTTTGTAAAAACTCCCATTAATGTAGAATATTCTAAAACCAGTTATCCATTTTCTGTCAGGTTTTTTAAACATAAAATGCAGTTGGATCTGATTGCATGGGGCATGCATAAAATTACTACTGTGCATTCACTTTGCACTCTTTGGTGAATGAACCTTTCTCTTTTTTTACTCCATGATTTTTTACTCATACAATACTCTATCTAAGGTGCTCAAAAAAACTAATTCAGAATAAGCTTTAATATCCTTATTTTACAGTTGGGTGAGCAAAATCACAGAAAGCTTAGTTTTTTTTAACTAAGGTCTTGGATGAATAAGTAGTACAGTTTGACATAAAATTCAGCTAATTCTTGTGCTGTGACCTAAGTTTTACACGGTGCTGTCACCTGTATCAGCCATTGCAGGTGGCACCTTACATCTATAGGGAAATCCTGAAAGGCTAAATAATGATTTCCCTTGGGCAATGTAGGTTTTGTCCAAAAACATGAAGATCACAGATTATGATTTTGGGGGTTTCTATCTAAATTAATTTGATTGTGATTTAGATTTATGAGAGACTAAGACTTCTGAATAAGAACTGAATTTTCAGTAAGATTAAAAAAATACTAAAGCTGTTCCTTATGCTTTGGGGTGGAAGAGTGATCATTAGAATCAGGAATAGCTCTCTCTGAAAGAGGACACTGAACATTTGTGTTGTGAAAGAGGCTGGCTGGATTCTTCTACTAGGAGAAGTTGCAATTTTTAAACACTTCCCTCTGAAGTTAGCAGAAAACTTGTGCTACACCTATAAGTGTTTCTGGTGAGCAAATCATTAGCTTGTACATTTTCCTGCATCTGCCACGGGCATAATTTTGGCAAAGAGGAATGCCACAATGTAATATTGTAAAGAGATTCATGAAGCAGATCTGAACGAACCAGTCCACTTATATGAAGCAGACCAACCACGAAAGTACACATCACCACCATGTAAAAGAGCACCAGAGGAGGAGGTTACATTAAACATGACTGTTAGACTGGTTTTTGATCTAATCGCTCTCTTGGGTTCTCTCTGCAGAACACTAGTTTTAATCCCATAATCTATTCAGATTCGCAGATGCTACGAGCAGAAAATGATTTAGCCTTTTTATGCTTTGGTTAATTTCTGTAAAATAGGGTTTAATTTTTGGGGCAGGAATATTTTGGGGCTTGATTAATTAGGATTTGAGAAAGGCAATTGAGTTCTGGAGAAAAAAGACCCATAAAGATGCTGAACAGTACAGTGGATATAAAATAACTGACTTTCACTACAAAACAAATGGTTAAATTTGTGGATTTCCAACTAATTTCTAAACAACGATTTTTACAATATGCATGCTATTGAACAGAAAATGTCAGCTTCCTGCCAAGAAGCTTGTTTTTCTTACATACGTTTCACCTTAGAAATTTTCTATAGAATTCAAGTATCCATAATACACAAGGTGAAAATCTCATGCATAAAATTGGTTTTGTATCATAATTTTGAAATTTGTGCATTACTTGTATGAGTACCATTCCTACAACATGCATAACATTTGTAGAAGTCCAGTGTTTGGTTTTCTTGTTAGCATTGCAAGGAAGTAATTCTGAATATTTCCAGTAAGTGCTTTTGTTTTACTAACCAGGCAATAAGGAATTTCTTTTATTCCTGCGCTGGCTGGTGTGTTGTTACCTTCATTCTGGGAGTCTGTGATCGACACAATGACAACATAATGCTGACAAATGCCGGACACATGTTCCACATAGATTTTGGAAGATTTTTAGGTCACGCGCAGACATTTGGAAGCATAAAAAGGTTAGTATCTATACTAACGCACATAGTAAACTTCAAAGCAATGTTCTGAAATTTCACAGCCTTATCTGCTCCCATGGAAAAAATATAAATGAGGTCATGCTTTTTTTTTTTTTTCCTTAATTTTCCAAAACAACATCTTTTGTTGTTCACAAAACCTCTAAAAAATATAGGAATGACTAGAAAAGGAATTAAGAGATGTTGGAGATCCCCTTTCAGTCAAAAAAAGGAAAAAATAAGATACACATAAATCCTTGTTTGGTCAGAGATTGGAACGATGCATTTCAGTGGTGACCAGAATAATAGAGTGGTCTATGCCAAAATAATTCTGACGTCTGTTGTTTTTTTCTAACAGAAGAGTGTTCTTATAATGAATCCAAAACCATAGATGTATCTAAATGACCACTGTCTTCCCATATTCAGAGGAAAAAAAAAATAAAATTCTCATAGACATGGATAATAATTACATTATTCCTCTGTGGGTAAAATTGCAAACTTTTTCATTATCTTTTGAAGTTTTCCATCTAACCACACTGAGCTCAGAGGCTGTTTTGTAAATATGATTTGACCTAAACAGGACTGTGGGTTTTCTGTGTTTCTATCTGTGATGTAACTTTCACATAATAAATAAAATAGTGTGATCACGTGTTCAAGTTCCTAATGTGATCATACTATGGAGTGATGAATTGGAGTGGAATAAGAATAGAAAAGATAATGGCAGTATTTGTAAAACAAAAGAAGCTGTTATAACAGAGTAGAGAATGAATAAATGATCCCTAATACTGACAAAATGAGATGTATGTGTGGGGAGTTGTCTTTACTCCATGTTTCCTCGTAATTCCAGGACAAGTCCCAGAATTCAGTTTCACCTAACTTTTCCTTTCTTTCTTCTTTTTATTTTTTATTATTGTAAGCTGGCCTTTGTTCAAGACTATCTCAGTGTGTTAGACAGAAATAACAGTGTGGGAGTATTGATATCAGGGAAGCTGATGGGGATAATAAGTACTTCTAAGTCAGGCAGTCAAACGATTTAGTTGTGGTGCTCAGAATTATCATCAATCATTCAAGATATGCTCCCTTAATCCTACTTATTTGCTGTGAAAAGAATAAAGCAGAACAGAGCAATAAAAATAAGATGCTCATGCACATTCTGAGTCAAGTGCTGCATCCTTCCCTTCAGCAAACCTCCTTCTGGAGACAAATAGGAATTTCCTTGAGCAGTAATTTTGCATGAGTGAAGAATTATCTAGTTTGAGTGAACAACAGGATGAAGCAAACAGAGGGGGACACACAGCAACCAAATTTAAACAGAAATAATTTAATAGGAATAATAAAAATATTAATTTTATTGTTTTACAACTAAGTCTTACTACATCTTCTTATTATATGAAAATTACTTAAAATATAGTCACTTCTATAAGCAACAACAATTTTTTTCCCAGTTTCTTTATGCAGTATATTAAAACTATAGGCTAAAATAATACATTTATTTTTTTTTAGGACCTCTATTCATGGAGTGCCCTCATGGTTCCATAGTAAAACTAAGACTTACACTTAACAGCAGGTTGTGAACATCACGGGATAATAGTTGTCTTTCTTATACTACATGCAGGTGATAATGACTACAGTTCTCATGAGCTGTACACACCTTCATGAAATGTAACATGATAGTTGTAATGCAGGAACACAGGGATATCACATTTCTACATCCCATAAATTTCAGGCTCTCTCAAAATTTGGAAACCTCAGTGCTATTTGTATCTACTCATTCCCACAAGAAAAGTCTTGAAACAGGTTAAGCCTCTGGTTATTTTAACAGCTCTTTATATTAGATTTTTATTTAAGTTCTTATTAGATTTTTATTTGAGTTCTTTACACCCCCAACAATATTGTACATCTAAAGTAATATTAATAAAACAGCAGTACAGTGCTTTCAAATCTTTAGAGTTATTAATGCTGACCCTTGAGGTTTTGTTCAGTAGATACTGTACATAGAATTGTGAAGTTCTGTAGGTGGCTTTAAAAAATTAAAGGCATCTGATGCAAATCCCTACACATGCAACTGGTCTTTACACACATCACACAAATGAACTTGGTTTTATTTGTAAAATAAAATCCATGCAAATGAATGAAAGCTTATAGTCCATGTCTCAACTGTTCGTCATTCCTTCAAGAATTTAAGAAGCTGCTTGCCACATCTGCCCCTTTTCTGTTCTCAAGGAGCTCTTTTTGCCATTGCCAGACTTACTCCTTATAAAGCTTCATGAGGATAGGTCCTCTGCAGTATTGTGCATATTTCTTCTGATGCAAGTAAAGTGAAAGGTGTAAATGGCAGCTTTGAGACTGACATGCTGTCATGCATGGTCTGCAGTTCTTCCTAATCAAATCCAATAGGAGTCTTCAGAAAGCCCTTTGAAGCTGGTATGTTTCATGCAGTCATTCTCACTTTTGTAGTCATGACCACAACATAGGATTAGTTAACTTTTCTAATTCCTGCCCTCTGTCTTTTCCACTTTTGTGGATATTCATAGTGCAGCAAATATGTTAAATAATACTGTCTTTACTTGGGTATAGGAACGAGTGTTTCAGAAGTGTGGAGGGAGATGTATGCTATATCTAACCAATAGCATAGTAACAGAGCTTGGCAGAAAAATTATTCCCAAAGTCCCATAGGGAACTTTTCTAGTGAACCATATCTTATTTTTTTCTTTTTTTTTTTTTTTTTTTTTTTTTTTTAATTGTACTGGATGACATATATTGTTAGTGGTAATAAAATACTCTTTCTTTCATTCTCTTATCCAGCCACTGCATTTGACCCTACATTCTCCTAAATCAGTGAATTCTACAGGTATACTTCAAACTGTATGAGGGGATGTTTCTTATTTAATTTTATGTAATTGTCCTGTTTGTTATATACTGAGTATTCTGTGGGAATCATCTTAGACCCATTCCAGCTCAGACAGGTGTAATATTATCCAGGTAATCATACACGACTAGGTCAGTTGTCATATGGTACAGAAGGAGGTGTCTGGCTCATGGTTCTACCTGCTGTGCTTTCCTTTCTTTTTTTTTCTTCTTTTTGATTCTGACCAGTGCCTTTTGAAAATTTCTTCTTTGGTGAATTGAAAAATAAGAGATTTAAATCCTGTGCTAACTGAACTAATCCTGACTTCATCAGTCTCATGTGCTCCACTACCAATCACTTCCAGCACTGTCATACATATTTTTTCAGTCAGTGAGGTATAGTCTGAAACCTGATGGCAAGATACAGAGTAGTCCAGCTCATGGCACACTGTAAATTCACCCTTTGATAACCTAGGTGTCTTTTTTTTTTTTTAATGCCAGTCATCCTGATTGTTTACAACACTCACTGGCCTTTATTTTCCCTGATCTGAATCACAGACACGCTCTTGTCTCTTTGCCAAACTAATCCCGCGTCTTGGTGTGATTTCCCAGAAGTTAAATCTGCTAAGCTGGTTTTCTTCTACAAAGGTAATTAATAGAGGCAGCCTAGCTGTTCCATTGGGAAATTAGTTTTTTGAAGGAAGTTTCAAAAATATGGGAAAATTATGTTTCCCACACTTTCTTCCTATGTGTTTTCCTATACTGAAAAGCACTGAAGAATGTCTGAGCATGTAAAAAGACAAAGTGCTGCTTTTTATTTTTAAAGTAACACATTTTATTTTTAGTGTTAATAACCTAAAATGAGCGTTACTGCTGCACTGGAAGTGTTCATCTGAAAAAAAAAAAAAAAAAGATTTCAGGTCTGTCTTTCTAAAACAGAAAAGTTGGCATACAGGTAGGGAAAAATAACTTGTAGCTACATTCTTTAACTACATTGTATCTACATGTGTTGTACCTTTTTTCCTAAAAATGGGAAAAGTAGGGAAAAAGGAAGATAGGAATTTGAGAATTTCACATTTTTCTTTGTGCCTTTTAAAAATTTTATTTAGGGTACTTATTAAAGGAGTTGACTAAAACCTGAAGTAAAAACTTAAAGTAGAATCACTTTTCATTTTCTAAATTTGTGCATGGAAACTGTTGGAGTAACCTGTATTACCTGCTGTGAGATTTCATTAGGAATTCTCACTATGCCTATTTATTAATTTATTTTTGCAGTTCAGATTTGCTTTTCTGAAATCATTGGTCTGGAGTTCCTACTTTATGTGAACTGGTGACTCCTAATTCTCTGCCAGGATCCACTTTCAGCACTTCCTGTATACCACCTTCCAAAAATCTCTGGCTGAATTCCTGGAAAGATTTAATTCCATAAATTAAAGAACCTTAGTAGCTTCAATGATTTTAATAGGATTATACAGATGTTTAAAGATAGTCCTATACATACATAAATCTTTGCATAAAGACTGGAAGATAAAATATACATGAAGACCTGAAGGCGAAACAATGTCACCTTCAAGGTGATATATCAACTTCAATGTCACCTTCAAGGTGACAAGGCCTAAAGGTGCTTGAATATATGAGGCATGAAGTCCATCACTTCTGAAAGTCACATGTCTGTAATTGCCCTGAATTAAGCACCAGAAGCACAAGTCAAGTCTGAGAACATGTGAGCAGCACAAGTTGCAGTCATGAGTTTCAGGTGCAGTTCTGTTATATTTGCCTGTCTTGAAGAGTAGGTGTTTATTGTTGCCATTCTGATGCTTTCTTTAATTATCAAGCCTGGATAGTAGTTTGCCCTTTGCCACTGGTTATTTGTTTTCAATAATAGACTCTTCTGGAGGGCATTCAAATAAACCTTTTTAGAATGAGAGTAAATTATGTTTGCTGTCCACTTTGTACCCTTAATTTTTGTGGTTATCCTTTTCAAAGTACCCATACAGTGAAGGGAGGTACTGCTTTTGTCATGCAGAAAGTACCCTATCAACTTCCTGCTTCAGAAATTTTATTCCTGCCCTCACCCCTTCCCTCCTTCTCTTTGTGTTAGTAACCCTGTGATTTTTCTTTAGAATGTGGCTCTAGAGACAGGAAGTTTAAAAATAAAAGAGAAGTAAAAGGGGAAAAAGACATCACATTCACTATCCATTTTGATTATATGATTTTATATGTAACCCTTTTCGATGTAGAACTGTTTACAGAGCCATATACTTTCTCTTTTCTGCTCCCATAGGAAACATTTTATTGTATTACCTCCTTCTCCAGAAGTTTTCTATACATACCTTTTCACGTTCTGACACACAGTCAGGTATACATCAAGCACTTCTAAAATAATTTCTGTTGCTTGATCCTTGGTTTCTTTTTCTGCTTGTTCTGCACACTGTGCCTTTGTCCTTCATCCTTTACTGGAAAGTATACTGATTTATTTAATTCATGTAGGATTTTATCCCCTGCCCTAAGGATTTTCTGTGCAATTCAATTTCTTCATCACGGGTTTATTTCTCTACTTTGCATGGTGATATACAAATCTCCTGCAACCGTTACTGTGTTTTCCAAATAGCTGTCTCATACTGAAAAGACCTGTTAGCTGAATATTTGATAGCTATGGAATATAACCCCACTTGTTCTACTTATTTTAAGCCAACTTTTAAGTCTGAGTTTTAAAATCTTTTCCACTAGTGGAGGTCAGTCAGAATATAAAAAGCAGTTGTTCAGCAATCTCTATTAACAAGAGGAATTGCATCAATGTCCTTGTGAATTAAGTCTCAAGTGTTTTATCAATAGGGTTAGTAACGAACTCCTAACAAATCTGGAAAATTTTACAGTCTTAGAAAATGATCTAAGGTATCAGGAATGCTGTACTGAGCACTTTCACATATAGGTATTGAACGTAAAGTATATAAAGGATTTAAATCCACCTTAAAATTGATACGCAATAACAGTCTGATACCTGGTGACTGAGTGCAGGCTGCCTAATGTGTGTCTATCTGAACAGGGGACCCTAACTCAGTTCAGAAGGTGCATAAGCTGGACTTGGTAGTGCTTTTTAACCAGTCAACATAAGATGTGCATGGTTGCAATAAGACAGTGTTTGAACCTATTGAAGACATGTATGTTCTTAAAGCAGAGTATGTCTTCTTTCAGGGAGGATCTTTTCAAAAATATGCATTCAGCTGACTGTATGAAGTGGTTAAAATTCTGTGCCATGAGTGAATAAATTCTGTGGTCAGACCACAGAATAACTAGTGATTACAGCAGAGACTGGGTCAATGCAGCCAGAGTGAAAACCATCAAGAGACACCTCAAATTGTCTCTGCTTTCCCATCATGAGTCCTGCCAACTTTCTTGTTAACAAAGTAAGGTTCCAGATGAGTCCCTGTGGCAATACATGCTGCAAATACTAGGTCTGCACTAAGGCCTATAAACATTTCTGACCTCACCTGTCAACGTTTGTGTTAGCTATACTGTCATCATGGTAATCCTGTGGGACCAGGTGTGATCAAATCTCCATGATTTACAAACTCACTAACTTCAGTTGGCCCACAGTGAAAGGGATTTTAGTTAAGTCACATTCCTTTGCACTTCGCAAAAGGAGAATAATAAATAGTTACTGTGGTTTAGTTTACATGAGGAAACTACATGTTAACAGAATGATGAATCAGAGCCTTCAGCTTTGGTGAGGGTTATAGCTTGTTTTCTACCATATCCGCTAAGCATGATTAAATCTCAATGTAACCAATTCATTTACTGGCAGAAGCAGATGAATCTTTCAGAACAGGTTCATCCAATGTGTGAAACATTTCTTTTACTACTAATCAAAATAGCAGGTATGTTCAACACTGTGATTTTACTGGAAAGATAACATTAAGGCCCTTATAGTGAAAAATAATGATAATAGCAAAGTTGATATACACGTAAGAAGAACTAAATGAATAAATAAGACCATAATGGTTTAACAACTCTCCCCAGTAACCTAAAGAATTCAGGAGATTCTTTTTAGTTTGCTGTTTCTGCCTTTAAATATAGATGTTAATATAAAAATAATGCATGTAAAATTGTAATCAGAAATTAGATTCCAAATTAATAGAAAACTTTTTATGCAGTAGATATCTCAAGCAGCAGCATAAAGGGTAGAAAATAGAGTTGAAACCATGTTATCTGTTAAGAATGTAGGTCAACAATATTAGATGCATGTTTTGAATGTCCAGGCCATGTAGTTTATCTGAGGCAAGCTTGCCCAGGGCATTCAGGCATCTTTCTATCTAAGTATTAATGGAATAAGGTCAACACTAAATTCAGACCAGTTTACCAGGGCTATGTCCAGCTATATCCTGCCAGGATAATCTTGCCAGGCAACCTGTTTCAATATCTAACTATCCTTACAGTGAAGGGTTTGTTTTCTTGTGGCCAGTCAAAACCTCAGCTGTTCCAGTTTTCTCTCTTATTCTAGGTTTTTTTAAAAGCTGTTTCAAATTTCCCAATTCACCTTTCTCTTCTGTTCCGATTTATAGCATTGTAATTGCTATTTGGCAACTAAAATTCAGACTGTCGTGTTATTTAGATGTGGATGGATATATATCAGGTCTGGCTGATTTGAGGAATAAAGTCTCAGCTAGAGTCTGCTTACACTTCTCAGGAGCAGACGTATCAATGGAACTATAGTCAAGATTTCTTTACTACAAGAAACAGAAAGCAGAAAAGTTATCTGAACAAATATGAACATAAAATTGCAATACAAGCCAGTCAAAATGCAAGTGGTAGCAACTGTTATTGAAGTCAGTGGGAAAACTTAACCATCAAGTCTGGCAAGTGTTCATATTTTATACGAAGCTCAGAACTACTGCTTTATTATGAGGCCACTTGAAATGCATTTACATCATTTAGGTTCTAGGCTTGTTGAAGAGACTGTCATCTCTTATAACAGTGATCAGAAGAATAAGCACTATAGAGTTTTTCTGGAACATTTATCTTCTTGAATGGTTATTTTTCTAGGAGAGGATAGTTTTGTGAAATAGAGGAGAAAGAATACATATCATATAACTTGATGCAAGTTAATGTAGCCTTAGTAGAGCTCCTGTAACTTTCAAAAATAACATTAGGATAAGTTAAGAAGGCACTGCCTAGACAGAACCGTTACAGTACAGCCATTTGCAGAAGGTACTTACCTGTGTTCCAGTATCAAGATGGAAGGATATACTAAATGACATACCATAAGTTTTGTGATGGGACTGATAGCTTTCAATATTTTCATTAGTAATCGATATGATAGGATAGAGAATATGTTTGCTCATATTTTAGTGGAGGCCTACTGTAAAAGTTTTTACTCTGATGGAAGTTGGGATTAGCAGTTTTTCAGAATAATACTACAGACAAGTTGAATGTGAGTTGATAGAATATTGAATTGGGAAGCATGAAATACAAAGCAATCCTTTTGCTTCACGCAACACTGGTAAAACTTCAGCTAGAATATTTTCAACATTTTACTTTTAGAAAGATGTGGATAAGGAGTCCAGAGAAATTGCATAGTCCAGAGAAAAGCAATTAAAATTATCAGACATCTGGAAAACAAGACTTATGAGAAAAGGCTGAAACAATTGTCTACAGAGATTGAGGAAAGACATAATAAGTCTGCAAATACATTAGAGGCTGCTGTAAAGAAGATGGGATCTTCATGTTCCCTTAGGAAAGAATGAGAATTAATAGGATGAAAATAAAGCAAGATTAAATTAGGTATTAAAGAAAAAAACTCAGCAAGAGGAGATACAGGAACAAAAATTTGATAGGGAGTTTAGAGAAGAACTCTGTCACTAAAAATTTTGAGAATAGGCTAAATAAGCATGTTTATGTTTGATCTTGTCCTAGTAAGCAGAAAGATGGGAGTATCTAGTGTTCCCCTTTCCAGGCATATTTTTTAATGATCCTTTATGTGCTTGCTGGAGACGAATCATGTTCTGCAGTTGTTCATTTTTTCATTCTTTAATATATGAAAGGAATACCCTTGCTCATATTTTTTTCTGTGTCTACAAATATATATGATTACTATGATTAGATATTTTCACTTGGCTTAGAGAAATAAGCACTTGTGTTAATTTATTTTGTGAGTATTCTTCGGTAAGCTTTTGGCTTTTGCTACAGAGCAAAGGATGTCAGCATTCAAATGCTCCCTAAAAGCCTTTTCTGTTTTACTGGATACATCCAAATTCCATATAGTCGTACTGAATGCTATCATTGACTCAGTCAAAATGGTTTTAAAGCAGTCAAGGAATCTGTGGGGGTGTAGGCTGTTGAGCAGCTGATTTCTAAATTGCAAACAGTTTTGTATGTTTTCTCATGCACAGTCTTCTGTGACCATATGACAACTTGGACTACAGTTATTTTGATCTCATTGTATTACTCTGTGTGACTTAAACTTTTCCATGACTACACAATTAGGAAGTTTAGATTGGATCAGACTAAAGGTCATTTGTTGTTCATCATCTCATACGCTTTTCTTACTTAATATAAAAGGAAGTCAGTGTATCATTCTCAAATGCTTTGTGCTGTGAGATTCATAGTAGGAAGAACTAAAACCATTGCTGACCTTACAAGCTTTGTTAATCAGTTTACATCTAGTGTTTCATAACAAATCCTGATGATCTTATTGGTCTTCTAGGAATGCACCATATTTCTAGTCTATAGTGAAGCCTCAGTAAACATTCCCATTACCCTAGACTAAGTTTGTTTTTGCATGATGATCTTTTTAGTTGCTGAGGTTTCCTTTATTTCCTCCCTCTCATGACATATCATCCAAACATCCTTAATCTCCAGAGGAACTGCAAAGCACATTCCCATGAAAATCTTAAACCTCTAGAGCAGTACACAATAAGAAAACATAAAACCACCATAAAACTAGCCTTGCTTTTCACTGAATCACTTGAGTAAAGTCTTTTGTCACAGCCATCGTAAAGTATAAGTCTTTAAGGTCCAGGACTGCAATCAGACTCTGCCATAAACAGGGATACTGCCTTTTTGACTGATTTCTGTTATAAAAACAAAGGGCTCATTAATCTCATCTAGGGCTTTAGTGAGGGGAAAAAAAAAAAGGAAAGGGAAAAAACCCAAAAAGAGTGAGTGAGCTGTGATAAAGTAGCTTTAATGATTTTGGGAAGGTTATTGAATGTGCATTTTTGATCTATCTCGAGCCACACCAGTTCTCTCAATGAATTTTTTTTTGTTTTCCTAGAAATTATGGTACCGAACTTTACCACCATACGGTAGATGTCAGTCAAGAATTCTGCATTTCTTTAGCACACCATAAAAAAAAAAAAGGTGGCTCTTCTACAGAGATACACTAGAAGGCTTTTACTTGAAAATACTTCATCAAACTAGTTTGTTTTTTTTTCTTAAATTAATACCAGTCATTTCATTAATTTGATGGAGGCAGAAAGCTGTAATAGATGCAGATTTTAGGCCAAGGGGCTCTTTATCCCATTGGCTGTAATACCAATACAAATTGGTCTTTGAACAACCTATGGTTATAAAGTACTATAAGGCTTAGCTGTGATCTTGAAGGTATGTTTTAATTTCATGTTTATATCTTTTAGATAACTTCATGTGAGCAAGCTATTTAATAGATGTACGTTCAAGTGAATGATGTCTTTCACAGTTATCATCAGGCCTTTGGACACATTGCATATCTTCTGAATAAATGCCATCATATAATATGATCTTAGCTATATTCTGCAGAAGACTATCAGTTAGAGATGTACTAGTTTAAATATAGAAATGCAGGCTGTGCACCAGGGTATGGTTCATTTCCATGTGTGTGTGTGATAAATTAGAATCCTCATGCATCACCGGGGCATGCATTGCTTTTTTTCTTATGCAGGCTAAAACATCCTCTGTTTGCTGATGCAAATTTTCCCATTCAGCATGGACAGTGGCTTGACTTGGCTGTTTGTAATTTTGCTGGAGTAATTTTTAAACTATCTTCTTTTATGTTTTTGTATTATTCCCTTCTATGTTTTTATATTCTGAAGGAGTTTGTGAAAGTAGCAAGGAACATTTGACGTCTATATGCAGACATTCAGCCCTGTCACTTGGGTTTTCAGAATCCTTTATGTACTTTTCAGTGAGTAAGCATCTCCTCCCTCTGAAACTCTGCTTTTTAATATTATCATGAGAAATTACTGTGTTGTTCCTTCTAGTGGATGTTGTCTCCTATACTACATTGGTTTTGTATGCATTTTTAATTTCAATTGCAAAGTGTTCACCTCATTAGCAGCTGGCTTAGACATGTGCAGGAATGGAGCTTCTGCATATGACTGGTTGCAGGGATTACCTTTTCAGGAGGGGCTCTGATATCACAAGACCTTGAGCAAAACTAGGGAAAGCAAACTTCTACATCGTATTTTACAGGTTAATAAGGGAGGACAGGTCTACCACCTTAGAAATCTAAGAAACTTGTAAAACTGCTAAAAATTATCTTGCAAATAAAATTAATCTGCAAGTAATATAAATATCAGTTATACATTCAAATGGATCCTTTAGCAACAATAGTAAGAGAACTGACTAGCACTGCAGTCATTGCATTATGTGGAAATTGGCCTGCAGCCCAAACCAACAATGTTAACACCATATTTCTTCCCATAAAGAAATTTCTGATTCCAGTATCTGTTTTCAGCTCAAGTGGCTTAATGCAGGAGACTTGGACTAGCAGAAAGGGCTGTGTTTTTATAGTGTAATTGTCTCTTGATGCAGTTGGACATCAGAAACCAAATATGAATTTTGAACAAAATGCCTCATATGGAACCTTTACAACAATAGTGTTGACTTGGAATATTTTAGCCCCAAAGCATAAGGTAGATGAGAAACAGATTTTGGGTTTGTATATTCTCAAGATGATAAAATGCTTTCAAATCAGGATTTAGTTTGGACTTCTGTCCACTGCTTAGTGAAAATGTTAACATTGCTGATTTTCTGTCTCTCTTTCTTATTTTCTTCAACAAATTGACTTCTATGACCCTAATTGTATTAATTTATTTAATACTGAATGTCTATTTTAAATACCACTGCTAAACAAAAGATAAACTAACAAATGAATGAATGAAAGAAGATTCTAGAGAAATCTTGCTCTCTGAAATCAGTAATAGACACAAGTTTTTAATTCTCTTAGAGCTACAGCATAAAACTACACAATTACTATGTAACATACTATAACATAACTGTCACACTATGAACTCACACAGAAAAACATAGAAGGAAAGAACTACTATTGTGGAACTACTATAGCTTCATCATTCCTAGTTCTACCTATCTGAAATCATATAATATAACTTGTTGTCCACCAGGACCCTCAGGTCCTGCTCTGCAGAACTCCTTTCTAGCAAGTCAGCCCTCAGCCTGTGCTGAAATGTGGTATTATTCCTGTCTACATCCTTCTGAATGACAGCACAGCACTCTGGGGTATCAGCCACTTGCTGAGGAGGCATTCTGTCCCTTCATCCAAGTCACTGATGAGCAAGTTGAACAATATTGGACCCAGTATGGATCCCTGGGGGACACTCGTTCAGCATGCACTTCCTGCCATAAGAGACAAGATGATCAGGGGGCTGGGGCACTTCCCATACAAAGACAAGCTAGAAAAGTTGGGGCTGTTCAGCCTGGAGAAGAGAAGGCTACGTGGAGACTTCATAGCAGCCTTCCGGTATCTGAAGGGGGCCTATAAGGATGCTGGAGAGGGACTCTTCATTAGGGACTGTAGTGATAGGACAAGGGGTAACGGGTTCAGACTTAACAGGGTAAATTCATGTGAGATCTAAGGAAGTTCTTTACTGTGAGGGTTGCAAGGCACTGGAACAGGTTGCCCAAAGAAGTGGTGAATGCTCCATCCCTGGCAGTGTTCAACTCCAGGTTGGACAGAGACTTGGGCGACATGGTCTGGTGTGAGGTGTCCCTGCCCATGGCAGAGGGGTTGGAAACTAAATGATCTTAAGGTCCTTTCCATCCCAAACCATTCTGATTTTATGACAGTGTCAAAAGCCTTGCTGACATCCAGGTAAACAGCATCCACCACTCTCCGCTCGTTTATCCAGCTAGTTGTCCCATTGTAGACAACAGTCAGTTTGGTTAAGCATGATTTCCCTTTGGTGAATCCATGCTGACTACTTCTGAGATCTTTCTTGTCTTCTGTGTACTTGGAGATGGCCTCCAAGGTGAGCCATTCCATCACCTTTCCAAGGATTGAGATGAGACTGACTGGCCTGTAGTTTCCAGGGTCTTCTTCTAGGGCTGATTCCCATGGGATTCTTCCAAAAAGGTCCCTGAAGAGTCCAAAGTTATTTATCATGAAGTCCATGGTTGCAATCTTATTGCCCTGCTTCCTCCTTGAACGATACTGAACTCCGTGATCTCATGGTCACTGTGTCCCAAGCTACCCCCAGCTTTCAAATCAGCAACCATTCCTTCCTTGTTTCTTAGTATAAGGTCCAGCAGCACACCTTTCCTCATTGGCTCATTGGTTTCAAAGTTAGTTTCAGTGTGAATCAGGAAGATTTTTCAAACATAAGAATGTGAAGGCCACCTGAACATTTCTTGTAACTAAGACTTCCAGCTGCAGCCTTGAATCTCACAGCAACTTGACTTTCTTTCTATATTACAGGGCAGGTGTTTTTATGGGAAAATGAGGAAAACTACTAGGAAAATTTCTCTGTCTCATTTCTGAATGAATCAGTAAGCAGAGTAGGTTCAGACTCAGCCCATGTTTGAGGTGTTAGCAAGGAAGAGAGATCTTCAAGTTTGTTTCTATATTCAGGCTTCCTAAGAATATTTAGTTTATTTAAGTTCATCTAGAATTAAGGGTTAACATGCACTGTATATTTCCTTGGAATATAGCCCTCTAATCTGTTTACATGCCTCTGTATACACGGTTGTGATGAGTAAATCACTGCAGTAGTTTTGTCTGTGAGGATGCAGTATATCAGGCCTTTCTGAAGCTATCAAATGATAGGATTGTTAGCAGAAGCCTGGCTAATCAGTTTTCTTCTGCAATAGCATGCCATAACCACAAACCATACTAGTGATAAGAAAAAGAGGCAAGACATTCTGTCAGATTCTGCACCTCATTTACTGTAGAATGAATACAGTAACTGCACAAAAAAATAGACAATGTATTTTAAGTTTGTTCTGTTAAAACTTGGGTCACAAATATCCCTTCAGTGCGTATAATGATAGCATCATATGTTGCATTTTTTTCTGTCTGGACTGTGGAGTTGTAGGGTTTTTTCTTAAATTCACTTCTTGCCTAGTAGGGAGTTGATATTTATATCACATCCTCTTTGAGAACTTGTTTCTAGATTTACTTTCAGGCTGAAGTCGAGAAATTAGCACAATGAGAGTTTAAAAAGAAAAGCAAAGAAGAGCCAGAAGAAAACATGTAAGCTCCAAACTTGTTCAGTTGTTGTATTTCTCACTAGGAAGCTCTTGCTGTGAAACCTGTCTCTGCCTCAATTAGTCAGTGACACTAGGCACAGCAATAGAGCTGTCCACACAGAGGAAGGGAGAGATGAAATAATGAGGAAGGTAATACTGGAAAAAGTAATGCAAAGAATGAGCTACAAACATTAACTGTCTTGAATGATTAGCTATTTTTGGTGAAATTTCTCATGTAATTGTTCTCTTTTCCAGGGACCGAGCTCCCTTTATCTTCACATCAGAGATGGAGTATTTCATCACAGAAGGTGGAAAAAACCCACAGCGTTTTCAAGAGTTTGTGGAGCTTTGTTGTCGAGCTTATAATATAGTCAGGAAACACAGCCAGTTACTCTTGAACCTGTTGGAGATGGTAAGAAGTTTGAGGATGAAACCAAAGATCAATTTCCTCTCGTGTCTTCTTCCCTTTTACCACTTCTCTGCTGCCTCCAGTAACACTGTGATTTAAAGAGGTATCAGTTGCACTGCTGGAAGTGTTAGTGCTGGTACTTCTTATGCAAAGAAACTATCCAATTTCAGTACTAATTTCTGAGAAAAGAAAAGCTAAGCTGCTTGGGAGTTTTTTTTCTGTTTATTAATGCCCACTTCTTACAAAGCAGTAGAAAACTGCAAAAGAAGCTGGGTAAAAGTTTCACATGCAGGAATTTCACTCAGCTCTTTTTCTAGGTCTTCAAGAAACCATTTACCAGTCCTGCTCATGGTTACAGCAAGACAAAGTAAACTAAATATTTTGCAGAGTGGGTGATACAACAGTACCTAGCAGCATTGCAGCTAACAATGACGCCATTAGAATGGTTTTGCTGTACATTTCCATGGTCCCTTCTTAGGATGGCAAACACAGGAAAGAAAGATCACTGCCTGTATTGACAAAGGTTTAAAAATCCTTTTGTATAGGATTTTCAGATCTCTAGGAGTTTTTATCTCTTGAGTATTCCTACCAATTCACATGCTGTGGCAGATTCCATAACTGCTCTATGCCTCTGTTAATTTGTTTGTTCATGGATAGAATGAGAATATTAAATTAGCTAATATTTGCTAAATTGCTTGACTAAGATACTAATCCAAAACTTATGTCCAGGGCCCCATGTGAAGCCTAGGTGAATAGCCTGTGCATGGAAAAGTCAACACAACCTTAAAAACAGAATCCTTGCTGAGGCTGGGGTACAGCCAAGAAGTTGCTCTGTAAAGACTAGTTTTTCATTTCCAGCTTCTGCAATGGGGAGAATTTACTCATCTTCTTTTTTCTGTCTTGTCCATGGATTCTCATACAGTGACATAGTGAGTGATTTCCCAGTATGAAGCAGGAAAGATTGCCCCAGATCTCTTAAGCCTGCTTCTAAGTAATCATAAAAGATGCAGCAAAACTGCATTCCCATCATAAAGCATAGTTTTGCACTGAAAGCAGTGCAGAGTGCAGTTGTATGAGGTACTGTCAAAGTTAAATAGCCTCTGGAATACTCAGGAGCACCCCTACTTTCTCATCTACAGCAGTAATCCCTGCATTTCTGAAAAGGCTGCCTAGAACTGCAAGCTGC
Source organism: Psittacula echo (assembly GCF_963264785.1). Lineage (NCBI taxonomy): Eukaryota > Metazoa > Chordata > Aves > Psittaciformes > Psittacidae > Psittacula > Psittacula echo. The sequence continues at coordinate 101,943,521 of NC_137735.1, forward strand.
AAATATAGCTACATCTTCTGCCCACCTTCTTGTCCCCAGTGCAGTCTCTTTTTTGCAAGCAGCACAGATAATGATGTTAGATTACACTGGGATAATAGAGGGAGATTGTTAGGAAAATGTTCCCAGCAGGAGCACTGAAATAACTAGCTATCACTGCCTGACTATAACTCAGGTTTGTCTATATTCAGGACATGCTACATCTTCCTCTGTTTCTGCTGATCTTTAAGGAGAGGTAATAGTGCTGAGCTAAAACTCATACAGATAGGGTTTTAGTATTTGTCAATAGGCTTCAGTTCGGTCAATTGTATTGCATTTCATAATTGAAAAATAACTGGCAGTGTACTCACACCCCATCGATGAGCACTTTGTATCAAGGGAAATTAAACAAACAAGAGAGGTTTACCTTAGTTTTGCCAGAGTTTGGAAGGGTGAGTCTGGTTCTGCACTTGAAATGGGGTGTCGATCAGAAAGTGTAAGTATCAAAATGTTTTAGTTCCATGGCTCATTTGTAGAAAAGTAAATAGAGTGTGAAGAAATTGCACTTTAAATTTATTTCCATGCAGAATATCAGATATCATCATGAAGGGGCAAGATAAACTAACCACTGCTTATTTGTAACAATGACAGCCTAAGGTTTCCTCTTACTGTCTACATCTTCCTTCTCCCTCCCACATTCTGTTTTCTGAGATGCTGTTTATAAAGCATGATTAAAAAATCTAAGCAATAAGGCTATTTCCAAAAATGAGTAGTAAACTGTGCCCTGGATGGTTGGTAACTGTTGCTGCCTTCTAGCAAACCATGATTATGAACAGTTTGGGGGTTTTGGCCCAGTTTGGGAGTTAATGCTTTTTCTTGGTGGTGAGCAGCATGTTTCTAGAGCTGTACTGACATTTGCAGCTGGGAATAAGAAATAATCCATGAAGTTTTCATCACATTTGAAAGCAGAAACATCTGTGGGAGACCCAAGAATCTGCTGGCAGAGTTCAGCTACATATAAACCCCTGTAGTTCATCAGTTTTGCTCTCTTTAAAGATTTGATGTGAACTGTTATGAAGAGGGTGATTGGAGGACACAAACACATTTTAACTAATTTAAAGAAATGCAGAATCCATTATTGTTACAGGTAGAAAACTACTCAAAGGGGCTTACAGGTGACACTAGACAGCAAGTAGTTGATCCACTTGCCTCTGTTGTGACAAGAAATAGGTTCACCTACTAGTGTAGAACAGGATACTGTACCTAGACAGAGCACATCTAAGAGTCGGGAATCCTGTGTCCCCTGTGAAAAGACATACAAGTCTTTTCACCCTTCTAAATTCAGAAATGCCATTTGGGAAAAGAGGATCCGGAAACAGACATTTTGGATGTCTAACACATGGGAAGTACGTGCCACTGCTATTAATTTTTCATGGGATGATGGGCTGGGTGTCACACACCATCTCTGAATCCAGGCCCAAGAAGGGTATAGGCAGCTTCACTCAGTGAGTCAGAAAGTCTGGGATAACCAAGTGTGATAGGTCAAGACGTGTGTGACCAAATGAGGGGAGCAATGCAAGCACTTAAACTTAGGCATCTAGTGACATTTGAGTTGCCTTAGGAGACCTGTAGTTGTTTTCAGAACAGTTGTTCCATGTCTTCTCTAATTAGCATCTAGTATCACTAGCCAGTGTTCAGAAACCTCCTCCATCAGGGGACTGGAAACATGAACCATATGCTATATGGAATAAAAGGGATGAAGCAGTATAATAAGCCTCTAGGACCCCCTTGCAGACAGCAAAGCACTGTGTAAGTATTGCTCAGCCAAAGACTCCTTGTTTTTTGCTTCAGCAAATAGTTTTCTACCTTCTACAATGCAGAGAACCTAAAACCCATACCATACCTTGGTTTTCAGTTTCACTACAGATCATTTAGATCATGTTCATATCTGGTATTGTTCCCTTTCCTAATGCAAGGCAAGAAGCTTAATTTGCCTGTGCAACAGCTCTTTTTTTTTTTTTTTTTTTTTTTTTAAAGGGACAGGAGCTGTTATCTTTTATAAATGGGTTGAGGGCATTTAGATAAATGGCATTCTTAAGTGCTGAATGCTATTATCCTTGCTCTCACCTCTCTTAAATTCACTTCATTTAGCTTTCTGCCTCTCTGCACGTTCCTAGCCAGACGTCTGTGGGACAGCAATCTGTCCAATGGTGACATAGATTTCGAATTATATGAAGCAGGTTTTTTCTCTTAATGCCAGGAAGAAAATATACAAAATATGGAAACTTGACTTAAAAATAATGAGAAGGTTTGAAGGCATAAATAAAATATGTCCCCCCCCCCCCCCAGCATCTCTTTTCCCCTCAGTCTATTTATCTCTCAACCAAACCTTAAAATAAAAGCAGTGCTTTCTTCTTTCTTTGCTGTTACTTGCAAAACTTGGTGGGTCTTTCTGTCTGAGCTAGACATACATATCAATGAAGGATGCACAGCAGTGACTGCAAATTCAGATAAATTTCCTTCTGAGGAATGTGGAGTGATTTTTTCTCCATTACACGCAAAGCATCGGTCTCATCTTACTCTGATTTTTGAGAAAAATCAGTAGGTTTTGAAGTAAGTAAAAATTATTTTTGTTGCTGACATTTTAAAATGCCTGGAAAGAGCTGTATGGGCAATTGGATGCACTCAGTTGTCTACCCTACTTGTGTTGTACTAGTTCCCTACTTTGCAAGGGAAATATTTGCATTATTTGTCTTTCAAACCTAACTTGACCAACTAACTAGAAGAGCGTCATTGATGGAGAATGATACCCTTTCCAGAGGGCAGTTCTCAGTGCCCACATTAAGGCTCATGCTAAGAATCAACATCTCAAAGATCTTTTCTCCTCCACTGACTATAAAGGGAGTGAATCTATGATCCATATGCAGGAGAAGTCCAGAGCAGTGATGGTGGAATCAGCAGTTACAAATGAAGAGGTGATGGTGCACTAAATTGGATTAGGAGTTTGGTAACACTGTGAGCATAACAGAAATGTGGTTACTGTTGTTCAGGTTGCTGAATTTGGTTGCCTTCCCTTTATCACCATTAGAAGGCTATGAAGGAAGCTTAGCAATGCACACATTGAGATTATGAAATCCAAAGAGAAAATAAATAGCTAAAATGGATTGGTGATTTTAACCCATGCCTCAATACTGGTACCTCAGTGTGAAGGTTTATAATGCAATATATTCACCTTAGTATTGAAGGCATTGGTTTGCAACAGAAACACTTTTCAAGACTGCAAAACTTTGTGTTTTACAAGAAGACCTTTTGGTGTAAAATTTTTATTTCTGAAATGAGTTAGCCTCATTTCATTTAAATTTCTTTTCAGTAGACCAGTGGCTAATGATATTTCTTTCCTTTAAGATGCTGCATGCAGGACTGCCCGAGCTAAACAGCATTCAGGATCTGAAGTATGTGTATGATAACCTCCGTCCTCAAGACTCAGACCTCCAGGCAACAAGTTACTTTACAAGGTAAAACCAGAAACCTTATGTCCTTCAGGCACTAAGCAAAGCTGTCAAATTAAAAAACAAAACAAAAGGAAACCAATCAAACAAACAGAAGAAACCCAAACAAAAAAAAAACCACAGCAGTTTTCCTGCTATGTTCAAAGGTTGTAATCAGTGAAATTACACAAAAGGATAATTGGTCTTCACATGTTTGCTTTTGAAAAGTACATTTCTTGTGCACATTATAACCAATCTCCTCAAATTTCTGGAAGAAACAGTTGTGCATTTGAGGTGCATTTGTAACTAGTTGCTTATTTAGCACCTAAAGATTTCTGTGGCTTTTATGTTAGAACCACCCTGACTTATATCTTGTCAATTTTCCTCTCTGCTTTTAAAGCAGCAGCTACAGGCAACAGGATTTGGACTGCATAAAAGGGTTCAACTTGCTAGTGGTCTGAGTGAAGACCTGGAATTCCTACCTTTTAGTCACTTTTCTGTTCTTTTGACCTGTGTTGCCTCAGGCAAGTTACTTTTCCTATTAGCCTTAGTTTCTTCATCTGCAAAATGGTACTGATTCTTCCTTTTAAGCACCAAACAGACCTTGTGTGAATATAGGTATGTTCAAAGCTTGATTTGTGTAGGATAATGAAACTTTTCACTTGTTTGTGATAATAACTGTGGATTATTGATGAGAAGCTGCAGATGATGTGTATAAAATCAATTTCAGGCCAGGCCTATGCATTACATATAATTTCAACTGTTGATGTGATTATGCTTCAGATGGAGCCAGTGGAGACTATCTGGATTTGGAAACTCACTTTTCCATTCTAAACACAGTACAAGAAGAGAAACTCCTTATCAGAGCCTGTCCTGTGCAGCGCCGTCATTTCCCAAGGACAGTGTATGAATTCATGCATCCTGGACACATAGGCAAAGCAAGCCAGGCTCTTTTGACCTTCCATTCTGGTGCAAGTGCAGGGCCCATACCCAGTTCACAGCACTGGGCTTTGAGTGAAGGGCTTCTTTCAAATTCAGAGCCCTAAAGGAGCCTGATATAAGGCAGCACTGTTCTTTGTACATGCAAACTGCCCTGAGGCAAGAGCAATCCCCCTACACTTCAATGCAGCCAGAGGGCACATTGCAATGAATAAATGAGATGAAAGCTTGAACAGCAGCTGAGCTGTTGAAAGCTTGAACTGGCAGCTGAGCCAGTCTACTTATTATTACAGAGGCCTAGATGAAGATTTTGGGTGATTTGAATTGTGTTATTTGCATGTTTCCTTTTTGTGTATTAGAATCAGAAACTCAGGCAGCAAGTTCAGAGAAGGCTGGAACAGAGGCCTAGAGAGTTTAAGGAAGACTTTTTGAAGACAAAGAGGAATTTCTCAAACAAAACTGTTGTTCAATTACTTTACACACAGCAGAGCAAGAAGTTCCTTCTCTTTTAACACTTGTTTTTTCATGTGCTTTCACTCTTGCCCCTTAACAAGATTGTTTTATTTTAAAATTTAATTACAGCTGCACATTTACTGTTAACTCCTACCTTATCCTTTCCTTTAAAATTTTACAGATTCCCAAATGACAGACTTATATTTCCACTTCAAATAGGAAACATGCAGTTTCTAATTAAATTGTTAAAGTCTTGATTCTGTCAAACAGTTTAGATGGTTGTATCTGTCTCTCATGGGTAAAAAACCCAATTCATTTAATTAGTAAAAAAAGACTAGGATATACATAACAGACAGGGAAATGTGAGTCTTGAGAGTGAAAATTGCATTAGTGTCATGCAAAGCTCAGAGCTAGCGCCCAGTGCTATTCTGGAGGTGGACAGGATCGGTATGTATTTCAGTTGGGTAGGACTAAGATTATAAATAGGGTTAATATCACTGCAGTCTTGCTTAGCTATAAGACTAATGATGAAGGCTCGGCTCAGGACAGAGCTCTAGTTCTATGATCTTTCTGCTAGTTGGGCAAGGTGGTTGTGGTGTTTTGAGGGTTAGGGTGGAGGAAGTGAGAGACATGAGAATTCGGAGTGGGAATTTGCCTGCAATCTTTCTCAGCCAAAGCTTGTGGAATAACACCTGACATTAAGATGTCGCTCAGTGCTGTTTTGGAGGTAGGAAGAGTTGGTGTGCTTTGTTGCCTGGTAGAGGTTCATATTAAGGTTAGGAAATCCTGTTCATCCCAGATTGACTATAGGTAGAACTCAGAGGCCAGTATGTCCTTCTTCCCATTAGATATCTTGCTAGGGTTGGTGTTAAAGAAATTAAGGTCTTCAGAGTGGAAATGCCATTCAAGTCCTGCTTACTAACAAAGCTAGTATCATAGTGCAGATCTGTACAGTGCTGTAGGCTCTGTTATTTGAAACTGTATTTTCTGCTAAAATTCTTTTTGTGAACTCCAGAGCTGTTGTTCCAACTTCCTTTAAAAGGCTGAAGTGTAGATTTGTTATTGTCCACAGAGATTATTACATCACGTAGAAAAGTCAGGTATTGCTAAAGTTCATATTTTATTCTTTAATAGTCATACTGTATGTTTGTATTAGATATTCTAATTTGCAAGACGAAAGTCTCTTATCATTAGCTCATGAATTTCCATGGATCTCATTTCTCTTTGAGCCTTTTTTTTTTTTTCAAATGTCTATTCATGTTTGAACATAATTTATGTTAATTTACTGCATCTATTAACTGACATTTCTACATGTTTAAACATAGGTAGGACATCAGACTTCATGTTTAGTAGTATTTTAACTTCTGGAAAGTGTATCCAGGTGCTTTTCAAAATAAAATTCTAAAATATATAATATAAATATACATATATATAATATAAATAATTCCTGCCAGTACCTAAAGAGGGCCTGCGAAAAAGCTGGTAAGGGACTTTTTGTAAGAGCAAGTAGTGATAGGACAAGGGGGAATGGCTTTAAACTGAAAAAGGGTATATTTAGGCTAGATATTAGGAAGTTCTTTACTGTGAGGGTGATGAAGCACTGGCACAGGTTGCCCAGAGAAGCTGTGGCTGCCCCATCTCTGGCAGTGTTCAAGGCCAGGTTGAACGGGGCTTTGAGCAACCAGGTCTAGTGGAAGATGTCCCTGCCCATGGCAGGGGGTTGGAACTAAGTGGTCTTTTAAGTTCTTCTCTGACCCAAACCATTCTTTGATTCTATGATAAAGACTTTGGGAAGGCCTGATAGCCGGACCTATGCAGAACTCTGTAAAAACATTTTCTGACCTGCACCCAGAAATGTTGAGATTTTTGTGAGCTTTACCTATATCATCTTTATTCCCATCCTTTAGAGAAAAAAATTCCGTACCTCCTTGTTATACAAGGTGTCGGGGTGAGAAAAAATCCATGATCACTCAGTAGCTTGGTCACTCTGTAGCTTATTCCTGTATCTACTTTTCAAGCTGTCCTTAGAAAGCCAAGGGGATTGAAACTTCTGGTTATTAGCATAACTTCCAGTAGCTCCCAAATCCTTTGCAATTTGTAGCTCCTTTTTCTCCATAATTCCAAAACCACTTTATTGTTTTTAAAATGTTCTGGACAAGGAGTGTGGCCATTGGAATGTTAAACACCGCCAACAGAAAGTTATTTCTTGTCCTAAGCACAAGGTAGTTATTGTAATCTTTCAGATCCAGTCATGCACTATATCTGCTATAAACCCCAATCTTCTGCTAGTGGAAATACAAGAACAGTATTTCTGTGTGTTTCTGTAGGAATAGGTTGCCTTTAGCAATTGTCTGAGTTTGGTTTGAGCAATAATACTGACATTGCCTCTACTGTTGTTTAAAAATAACATGAAATGATGAACGATGTCACAAATATTCCAGGCAAAACAGCATTAATTTGTTCTTTGCCATCACCTTTTCAGCCAACAGAATAATGCTACTGGAGTTCAAACTGTAACGTACTGGCCCCTTTCAGGATTGTAGAGTGTTCTGTGTTTTACCAAATTCCTTTACTCTCATTCTTGATTTAAGACATGTTCAATAATCTGTGGTCTTATTTGTGTACTGTGTTCTTCTCACATAGGGTCAGTTCACTGTTATGAGCTGACAAGCAGCAGTGTTAAGCCTCACAGCTTACAGCCTTCTGGAAGGTCATACCCTCAGATCATAGATAAACAATGCACCAATTGAGAGTTAAACAAGAGTTTCTGTGTTTGCTTGTCAGTTCTGTGCACCTAGTGCCAAATGAAACATTGTTGTCTCTCCAGCATCTGCCCTGAACTCAGTTTGATCCTTGAAACTCAGTTTGATCCTTTCCCCTCCCTCCTTTCCTCTTCCCCTGACAACATAGTTTCACCAGAAACTGGAAACCCATCTTACCTCTGGATATAAATTTCCTCTTTGTTTTCTGCAGATGTCTTCAAATGTCCGCATGGTGCGTCATGCTGGCTGACATTTTGAATATGCCTGTAAAAGGATGTATGTTTAGAATTATTTTTAAGGGATTAAAGTTAGTCTAATGCAATGAATAGAGCTGATTTCAGTTGATTGCAGTATGCAGTCTAACCCACTCATAGAAACCTATGAATAAGAGATGCACAGTTGATCTGACAATTACTAGAGAAGCGCAATTGCATATTAGGAGGTGTCCCTGCCCATGGCAGAAGGGTGGGAACTAGATGACCTTAAGGTCCTTCCCAACCCTAACCATTCTATGATTCTATGATCTTCAGCACCCTGATTGAGGGGAGTGCTGTGTGGGTCAGCTGCTGCTTTTACCTACTTATTAACAGAACTATTTGGTAGGTACCTGTCATTGCCCAGGTCAGGCATATCCACAGCGCAAATCACAGATGCCCGCAGTTGCAAAACTGGACAATTCACAGTAATTCCTTGCAAAACATGATGCCACTCTCAAACTGATCAGCCAATATCTGTTTCTCAGGTGGCTGCAGCCACTCCAGCAAGAAATCTCTGGAACAGCTGAAACACCAGTGAAAGCTAGTGACTTCTGAAAGGGCATAGGCAAAACTGCAGTACTAAAATTTCTTTAAATCACATTCAAGTAATTTATAAAGATATTGGTATATGTGCCTCAAGGGAACAGAAGGCAGACATACTCCTTGAATTTATGTTGTTTCAGGCATTCATACTGTTGTACGCATCCCACATGCCACCAGCTTAGGGGAAAGGAATGTCTTCAGTCCTGGGAGAGGTACATAGGAGCACTGGTAGGGAAACTGGACTGGAAGATGTGCTGCAGGAGAGTGCCTGATGTACTCAGCCCATGGGATCAGAGTTAGTCTGATGCCATCAAGAACAATAAAGAAAATTATTCTGAAGTTTGGGGTGAATATTTATTCTTACATGTATACCAAGACTAAGATGTGGATAACTAGTCAGTAATGAGTGTATGTGTTCTTAAAAGGCTATGGAGAGAGGCTGGTGTGTCCAGAAAGATCTAAGCACCAGCCCTCTGGATACCTGTCCCATAAGAATGTCTAATTCCTAAAAAGCAAGGCACCAACTACCACTAGTCATTCTTGAAAATGTTAGCCAATCCTTTAATACATCTCTGTTTACACAACCAGCCTGCCAGTCTATACATATTTTACCTGATGCTGTAATTTGACAGTCCTGTAGAAAGACTGTGAGGCAAATCTGAAATTCAAAGTCACTTCAGCAGATGGAAAGTGGAAAGTCATTACTTTTCAATAATCTGGATATTTAACTGACTGTTCTGAGAAATAGGTCAGGAACCAATCTATGTGGTAAACAGATACTGTCTTGTGAAAAAAAAATACTTTTTCTGCCTGAAAACCATGTGTTAGCAATGTTATTGTTCACAATCAATGTTACTTTAGTTAATGGCAGTTTTCTGTCCTTCTGATTAAGCTGTGCTTTTGATGCCCTTCATACAGCTTGCTTTAGTTTTTCCGTCTCCCACCATTAAGCTCTAAAATATCTCTAAGCAGCTTGGGCTAGCAGGCTCTAAAATAACTAAAAAACTGGGATGGTAAAGGCCTAGGGAGCAAGAGCATCTCAGCAACAAATACCCATGACCTTACCAACTTCTTCTCCTATAGCTAAACTTAATGTGGCTGTAGAGAAAAGAAGGTGTGTTGGGATCTTGGAGAGTTCAAGGAGAAAGTTCCACCACTGATCCGTAGGATGAACTTTAAAAATGCTAGCAGAAAGGGTAATCAGGTACCACAATGTGATAAACTGAGTCAGTGAACTAATCCATGCCAAAAATGAACTGCAAAACTAAAAAAGAGAAGACACATGGGGTTGATGTACCCCACTGGTTGACATATAGTTAGCAACCAGCTTCTTGGAGGCTGTGGGAAAGAGGGTTTCCTTAAGCCAGTTTGCCTTGAAGGTAAGTGCAGAGAACCATAATAGAGTTGTTCTATGTCGCTGTTAAGACATGCTCTGAGATGTCATCAGAATGGCAAAGAGGCCTTTTCAATTCTTTGTTGATAACATGACGTAAGGATTGCTTAATGTTTTCTATTGTAACATAGAGGGCAACATACAGAGAAAACAGAATAACAAGAGAGGGAGAAAACAACATATACTTCTGGTTTTATTTTATTTTAAATGTAATGATTAAATTAACTCAGGGAAAGTCTGCAACAATGACAACAAAAGCCTCTGTTTAGGTTTAAAGTATGTCATTAGCAATCTGGGTGTTAAAAGTATTTTAGAAGCTTAGTGGACCCATGGAAAAAATAGTGGTATTCTGATATCAGCTGCTCTGCACAGTGATGATGTCTGAATTAATACTAGTTTATAAGCTGTGGCCTGCTTTATGCAAATTAAAATGCACTGTATTTAGCTACAAAGTTAACATGCCTCTTATAGTAATTTTGCAAATTCCCTACCTGCTTTGCTATAATGCAGCTGAGTTGCAGATTCTATAGCCTAAATCATGTCTTAGTGACTTAGGAAGTGTTTAAACTAAGCATGAAATTAAATACATAGGAGAAAGTTCACCACAGATACAACCTAATTAGTCAGCACTGACTTGTTTCTGTACTAATATTTTGAAATGAGATTTATTTTCTTGTTTTCCATTTGAGTGTTAATTTGTGTCATTTATTAAATAGTCTCTGTGTTTGTGTTTCTGGAGAATGTAATTAATAATTAAGATAATTAACGGAATCAGTTCAAAGATACCTTTCCTCCTGTTACATTAAGAAAAACACATACATCTTTCCTACGTTTGGTATGCCTAATTGGTGTATGATAAATTCACACATTTTGAATGAGATCTCAAGTGGTGGGAGAGGAGGGAGGCAGAATGGGGAGCTATCTGCAGGTAGGATGTTCTTTTAGGTGCAGTTGCGTCTATGAAGCTACAGACTTTAACCAGAACATCTGAGATCATGAAAATTAGGCTAATGTGATGAATGGAGTTGATTTCAATTGATTACAGTAAGCAATCCAACCCACTCACAGAAAACCATGAATAAGAATTTAATTTAAAATGACAGGTGAGTCATTTGCTCAGCTTTGAACAGGGGATGATGAAGGTGGCTAAGGGTATTGTCAGCATTGCAAGCTAGTTAGATACAGTCCAAAACTGGAAGAGAAAAAAATAAAAACAAAAACCTCTAGCAATTTGGTAAAGGTTTGCTGCCATATGGCCTGAAACTAGTGGGCTGTTGTTCTTTAACATCAAAACCTATCCAGAACATCTTCTAAGAGCTGTAGAAATAAGCAGGGAAACATAAAAAAAGTTAGCCTCACAGTTTAAATAGATCTTAACCAGCAACTGAATTCAGGAGGGCAAGTGTTTTCTAATGAGTGCTGCATCTTACTCTTCAAAGACCAGTGATTATCTTCCAATGCTATTTCTCGAGTTCACTTTGATGTTAAAACACATTTGCAGTACATATCTACATGTATATCTAGTTATTTTTTTATCTATTGTGTCTTTTCTGATGAAGGATTTTAAAACTCCAGGAAATGAGAAGTGTGTTCTGGCACCCCTTACACAGGGGTGAGATGGGGGATAGATAGGAGGAGAATATTTCTCTTCTGTTTTTTTCATCATAAGCAGCTCCACAGGGATAGAGCATTTAAGAACTGGGTAGAGGATTTAGCAGCACATCATGCACAGCTAAATCAGAAATTGGATGCACGAGCCTTGCATAGGCACATGTAAGTCCATGTGAGGTTAGTGCTAGAGAACTCTCTCCTACCTGTCAAAGTGAACACACGTTCTGTCCTGGAACTCCTCAAACACATATGGAAATGTTCTGTCTGCATCTGTTGTCCGAAAGAAGGCTGACGGTATCCAGCTCATGAAGAATAACTACCCCAACATAAGCCATGAGACAGGCTATGGCAAGAGAACTCCTTTAAGCAGCTGAGTTCAAAAGCTACATATGCTGTATTGCTGCAAATAGTGATGACTGGCACGTACAGGGGTACATGTTTGTGTGAGGTAGGTTTCAGAATTTAGTTTTCTTTGGTTCTTGTATCCCAGGAAACCAAGGATCAAGAAATGGAAATAAAATATCCATAAATGATACCTCTTTTGTTTGTTTGTCCTTCAGGAAAATAAAGGAAAGTTTGGAGTGCTTTCCTGTTAAACTCAATAACTTCATCCACACACTTGTACAGATGTCAGTGACAGGCTCTGCAAAGCCTCCAGCTCCGGAGACTGTCCCCCAAGACTGGATGATGTTGAATGCAGAGAAGTCAATTGCAAGAGCCACCATTCTGGGGTTCAACAAAAAGTCTGACCCGGTATGTATTATGTTCTTTGCTTGCCCTCGTTTGCCTTGGTCTTTAATGGCTCTTCTGTGAGCTTATATACTCCCCTTCCTCCTTTATAGAAGATGTGCTTGTGCCATGTTAAAAGGATCACAGGATGAACAGCAGTTCCATAAGCAATGATCTACAGGAGAAAAAGAACACCAGGCAGTTAGCTATTAGCAGGGAGCCATTAAGGAGAGCAGTTCATGCCCTGTAGTGAAAAATAAATCAAGAGCTAATTAAAGCATCCAGAAGGAAAGCATGGCACAAAATTAGGAAGCCTAATAGAAATAGGAGGCTGTTATGCGACGCTTTAATGGTGCACTATTAGTTTTCACACACTGCAGTGATCTTTCAGTGTTTGAGCTGTATGCTATCCAGGCAAGTTTCTTTTTCTATGCAGCAAAGACTATAAATTATAAACTGAATTCTCTGGAACTTGGCACTATATTAAAGAAAGGTTTTTCTTTGTTAAAATCACCTTGTATTTTCTCATGTACATTTTTTTTTTAAGTGCCTCTCTGATCATTTCTCTTTTCGGTCTCTCCCTTTTCCCCAATACAGCTATACCTTGTCCAGGTGGTACAGACCTGCAATGTGGTCACTTTTGTGGAAAAATCATTTGACCAGTTCTCCAAACTTCACAGTCATCTCCAGAAGCAATTTCCATCGTGTGCCCTCCCAGAGTAAGGCAGCATATTAGGGGATGTTATTCTGCTATTTAGTGCTTCTCTCTGTGCACAGATGAAAATGTGAGAAATGTACAGCAGGCATATTTTTAGAAACACAAAGGCAATGTGACATATTCTATCAAGCCTTCTATTCAGCCCCAGAAGAAACTGAATCATAGGCCATTGTGACAGTCTAACTTTTATATATTTTATTGTTCTTTTTTTAATGGGATGAGAATGGGAGAACAGCTTGCGCCTGACACAGCTATTCCTGAAATAAAAGAGTAAGTGGTATTGACTTCATTAAAGGCCAGTAGGGCTTCTAATAGTTTTTAATTTCTGCATGATGCCAATAAAAACTCATAGCAAAATCCATTTATTAAAGCAATGTAGGAATGTTCGCAGTGGGTTGGAACAGAAACAAACCAGTCTCTGACACTGGCAGGCGTGATCAAAAAGATGCGCATACTCCCCAGCTGAGAAATATGTAATAATCTTATATACTATCCTGGCTCCAAACCCAGATACTTTGTGCCTTGCATCATTCAGTTTAATATGTCTTGAAAAATATGCTATCATTAGTTGTAATAATTCTGAATGTTGCATTTTAGCCATGTGCATGTCTATTCCTGCTTTTCATAATCTGAGACTTATTTCTTCACAGTTTCCTGATACAGTCAGTCCCACAGTTTATTTCTGTCTTACGTAAAACAGCTTTGCCTTATGTAATGACTGTCCATGGCTTTGGTAATACAAGTGGAGTTATATGTTCTAAAAATATCATACACATTTTACTGCATGGACCATTGAGAACAAAGTAGTCCTCTCTTAAACAGTCATGCTGTCTTACCTGATACAAGGCCCTCTTCAAGCTGAATCTACAGTAAAACATAAAGCTGGCCAAGAGGACAAGCGGTTTACTTGAACCAAGCTGAGATTCAAGTGATAGGCTTGACAAATAGAAAGGGCTTAGAGGCTTGATCTGAAGTAAATAGCCACAAGCAATATGGTTTTGACTTAAAAAATAAAGTCCACAAAATTCAGATCCAAATTTTATATCCCCCCAAGCTTGTAAGAGGCATCCACATAAGTGGTTTCAGGTTAGTTAATTCTAGAGGATCTTTTTCCTGCCTGAGGGGGATTTTAATTGTCTTCAGTTTGACTCCTTATGACTGGCTCACATGAAATGTTTTGAAGCAGCTGGAGAGAATTGTAATTTCACTAAATACTGGAAGTGCTAGAATCATGGGTTTGATTTGGAGATATTTGCACGCTATTAAGTTGTAAAATAAAATGCTTAACAAGTAACTATTTATGACATTTTACCTGTGGTGAGAAAGCCCTTTGAAGGAAAATATATTTCTTTTTAGAAACACATAAACCTCAGAAACCCTGTAGTGAATTTGAAAATTAGTACCAGCCATTTTTCAGATAAACCTACCTTTAATAAAATCCCTCACAACATTTTCACTGCAAAAGAGAATTCCAGAACTTACAAAGGGTTAATCTGAGTATACCAAACCTGTGTCTAAGAGCTCCAGATCTTTATTGCCATAATTCAGTCCCAGCAGTAACCTGTCACTGTGTGATGTTTCCCCAAGACTGTGTTAAATTAATTCATTTTATGATGTTTCTTTATATGTATGTTCTTTAATTTTAAAGTTTTTATTTGTTTTCTAACAGAACTTTTTCAGTTTGAGGCTTTTCATGTATTCCAGGTTTTATTGTAATAATAAAGAAATTATTACTTTATAGGAAGTTATTACTGAAACTGCCATACCACATCAGAATATTGGTCTGTATTGCAAAGCTCCAGCTCTGGCCAATGCCAGATACTTCAAAGAAAGGAAAAAGCCTTGTTCCATAATGTAACCACAAAAGCAGTTTGAAGATGTATGATTTAAAAGGAAAATGTCTGATATTACTAGAATAATTAGAACTGCTAAAAGTAATGATTTGGTTACTGCTTTGTATTGATTCATGAAATTGTATTTTTTCATGTCTTATTAGCAGGAGGCATCTCATTATCATGCAATATAAGTCTACTTCATACAAGTACTAAATGCTGGCTATATCTCAAGAAACTGATGTCAAAAGCTCAGAGTTCTCAGTGTCTGAACTTTTGCTATTGATGTGTAAATGTTCAGCCCATTTTTATAAGCCAAAGCACAGTTGCCCCAAGCAGCCCCTTGCACTTCAGTACCTTCTCTCTTATTTGTTTAAGACAGAGTATTAATTGTGTTCAATTATTGGTTTTTAAGAGCCAAAAATCTTTTCACCCAACTAAGCATTTAAGTGACATCATTTACTTATTAGCTTGATGAACACAGGATGTTCTTCAAGCTCCTAAGTAGGAAATGGAATCCGCTATGCAGGATGACTGTGCATGGTGCAAGTTTATACTTTTCTGATCTATTTAAGGTAGATACAAAGCTCAAAGTCATCTTGGGAAGTTAACCTCTTCTGACACAAGTCTGTTCACAAGTGCAAAGTCAGTTTCAGCCAAAGGCATAATTCAGCAAAAGCATGAAGGCCTTTTAAAGAAGGTTCATATTGTCCTTCACTGCAGCAGAGTTATTGGCGCTGTCAATCTGCAGTTTCTCTGTCCTCTGTTTGGCCACTGTCCTAAGGTTGCATCTTCTGAGGGCCTACATTTTACAGCCAGAGTCCTCTCTTTGTGTTATACAGCCTAATTAATTTTAAGCTGCTTCCAAACAGATCCTCCCATCTCTTAAAGAGGTCCTTTTTGTGCCCCAGAGGAACCCAGAACATTCACAGGCTATGTATGCCAAATGACCTGGGCTCTATTTTTATCTGTGCAGTTCATATATGTCATGGTCCATGGTCCTGGGTCATATCACTTCCCCCAACTCATTACGTGTCTTACCACTGTAATTTTGTTAGGCAAGAATTGCCTCTTAATATTCATTTGTACAGTGCCTAACTCCGCCCTGATCTTTCAGTGCTATAGGCAAAAATAATCGAGAGGTCATACATACATACAACATGCTGCTATCATTCTGCCCCCTTGCTTTTTTAATTGTAAAATACATTGCAGTTCTTCTGCACAGTATTACACAGCTGCCTTTCAAAAGAGTGGCCAAGTGTCTCTTTTCAGTATATTGCATGCTACAAGGCTCTTCAGTCATTTGTCTGAAGCCTCCAGAGATCTCGAGATCAAGTGGATAAACAAGGTTATAAACAAGACATGGTTAACTATTTACAGTAGTGATGTAACATGAAATACACCTAGATCAAAACTTCCACCTTTCTACTTTACACAAGAGTAGAGGACATAGAATCATAGAATCATAGAATAGTTAGGATTGGAAAGGACCTTAAGATCATCTAGTTCCAACCCTCCTGCCATGGGCAGGGACACTCCATACTAAACCATGTCACCCAAGGCTTTGTCCAACCTGGCCGTAAACACCGCCAGGGATGGAGCATTCACAACCTCCCTGGGCAACCCATCCCAGTGCCTCACCACCTTTACAGTAAAGAAAATTCTTCCTTATATCCAATCTAAACTTCCCCTGTTATGAATCCCAGTATAACCAATCCATATCACAAAACCCATTACATGCAATTTAGCACAGATAACTTTTCTAATGGTCCTTCAACCTGAGAGAAATACTTCTTTTCAGGGCAACGTTAATATACATTGATTATGTGTATTGTTAAAAATCTAACCTTTTGATTTATCTAATGTGTGTTGACTCTAAAAACAACTGGGAAAAAGGAAAGATAACTCCCATTTTCAAGAAGGGGAAAATGGAAGACCCAGGGAACTACAGTCTCACCTCTGTGCCTGGAAAAATCTTGAAGCAGATTCTCCTGGAAGGCATGCTAAGGCACATGAAAAACAAGGAGGTGGTTGGTGACAGCCAGCATGGCTTCACTAAGGGGAAATCCTGCCTGACCAATTTGGTGGCCTTCTATGATGGGGCTACGGAACTGATGGACAGGGGCAGAGCAGTTGATGTCATCTATCTGGACTTGTGCAAAGCGTTCGACACTGTCCCACATGACATCCTTGTCTCTAAATTGGAGAGACATCAATTTGATGGGTGGACCACTCGGTGGATAAAGAACTGGCTGGATGGCAGCACGCAAAGAGTTGTGGTCAATGGCTCAGTGTCCAGTTGTGAAACAGTAACGAGTGGTGTCCCTCAGGGGTCAATGTTGGGACCAATCCTGTTCAACATCTTTGTCAGCGACATGGACAGTGGGATTGAGTGTGCCCTCAGCAAGTTTGCTGATGACACCAAGCTGTGTGGTTCGGTTGATACGCCAGGGGGAAGGGATGCCATCCAGAGGGACCTCGACACACTTGCAAGGTGGGCTGATGCCTACCTTATGAAGTTTAACCATGCCAAATGCAAGGTCCTCCACCTGGGTCG
Source organism: Psittacula echo (assembly GCF_963264785.1). Taxonomy (NCBI): domain Eukaryota; kingdom Metazoa; phylum Chordata; class Aves; order Psittaciformes; family Psittacidae; genus Psittacula; species Psittacula echo. The sequence continues at coordinate 101,960,779 of NC_137735.1, forward strand.
GAGCAATCCCAGGCACAGCTACAGGTTGGGCAGAGAAGAGATTCAGAGCAGCCCTGCAGAGAAGGACTTGGGGGTGTTGATCAATGAGAAAATGAACATGAGCCGGGTTCAGTGTGTGCTTGCAGCCCAGAAACCAAGAGTATCCTGGTCTGCATCAAGAGGAGTGTGACCAGCAGGCTGAAGGAGGTGATCCTGCCCCTCTGCTCTCAGGAGACCCCACTTTGGAGTACTGTGCACAGTTCTGGTGTCCTTAACAGTAAAAGGACATGGAACTGTTGGAACAAGTCCAGAGGAGGGCCACGAGGATGATCAGGGGACTGGAGCACCTCCTGCATGGAGACAGGCTGAGAAAGTTGGGGCTGTTCAGTGTGGAGAAGAGAAGGCTGCATGGAGACCTCATAGCAGCCTTCCAGTATCTGAAGGGGGCCTAGAAGGATGCTGGGGAGGGACTCTTCATTAGGACTCTTCATGTAGTGATAGGACAAGGGGTAATGGGTTTAAATTTAAACAGGGTAAGTTTAGGTTAGATATAAGGAGGAATTTCTTTACTGTGAGGGTGGTGAGGCACTGGAATGGGTTGCTCAGGGAAGTTGTGAGTGCTCCTTCCTTGGCAGTGTTCAAGTCCAGTTTGAACAGAGCCTTAGGTGACATTGTCTACTGTGAGGTGTCCCTGCCCATGGCAGGGAGGTTGGAAGTAGATGATCTTAAGGTCCTTTCCAACCCTAATCACTTTATGATTTCTATGGTTGTGTATGGAAGCAAGCAGCAAGTACAATGAAAAAATATGATTCAAGTGAAAAAAAAAAAAAAAAAAGTGAGGTTTTGGCATTGTCAATCACCAAAGCCTTTGAGAACTGACGTAAGGCCATTCTATGGTTATGTGGTTTATTTACTAAACTGAAATGAAATTAATCTGAATAGAATTCAGCAACAACATTATTATTATTATTATTATAGTTATTGCTTTTGTTGGGATTGATTTTGATTTTGTGAAAATCATTTGTTTTCATGTATTGTTTTTATTATACTGCCTTCTGAAATTATATATAGGATCAGGCACCTGCTCTGAAAAACTTATCCATACTCTAAATAGCTGAGGTAAAAAAGCAAGCAATGACATATTCATAAAATGTCACATTATTACTGTAAGGCTTTGGTATTCAATATTCTATGGTGAGGGTTTGCATAGCATGAGTCCTGGGCCGAGATTAGAGATCTCTTGTGCTGTTCACGGTGCAAAAAATGGGGAGGGTAGTGGTTTCCTGGGATCATAAAAGGCCAATTATTTAGAGATATTAAATGCCATGAAACACAAATAAGTGCCTTTTTGGGGTTTTGAATCTTTATTTTTTTTAATTAATGATTTAGACAGAAAAAAGTGTTACAGTATGAAACAGAATATCAGCAAATTATTGGAAGAACCAAGTCAGAGGGTAAACAGTCCTCTGGACACTGTACATGTCTCCTGCCCTACCTGCAAAATCTCTTAGAAATTGTTAAATTACTTTATTAAGTAGAGCTGAAAATATCAACAGCAAATACAGTACAAGAGTTATACTTACAAATATTCTTCTTTTGCAGGTTTCCCTACTCGTGGCATTTACCTTTTACAGATCTTGAACATGAAAGAGTGAAGGATTTGAATCTCTATCTGAAGCAGCTATTAAGTGGATCCAGGAAACTGGCTAATGTGAGTACTTCCTGTATTTATTTTATTTGCATATGACTTTCAGTAGCATTGTACCAAAAGATTCAGGAAGCTTCCAGTGGCCTCATTTGAAGAAAAAAAGTGAAAAATCTCATAAATGACATAAGTTCTAATGCAGCTGCTTTGAGATGGAGCCATTGTAGCATTCATCAGAACTTAAGACAAAGACAAGAGTGACTGAAAAATTGTTTATTAGACCTGGCAGGGCATTTTTCAGAAAAACTTCTCTTCCTTTGCTGCCATTCAAAAGTAGTGATTCACTGAATTTCTGACAGTAAAGGAGTAGTTTCTGGTGAATGTAATGTCTAAAAAAAGAATAAGTTTTAAAATATTGAAAAGTCTGATTTTGACAGTTTTAAAATGAAAAGTTCCATTCTTTCAGCCCAGAAATACCCTTCATTTCAAAATTTAGTTAGCATGTAGAAGAAATTGCATTGCAAACATAAGACCAAAACTATAATGTTTCAATATTATCAGAATGATACATTGTGTTCCCTTAAAATTGGTATTTTCTCATTTTTTATTCTTTATTGTTTTCTGAGATTTGATGGACTCCTCCTGTTTCAAAATGGAAAGTTGAAAGGGTATCAAACACTGACTCTTCATTTCCTGGCCCAGGACAAAGCCTTATGCACCTCAGCATCATAAAAGCCAGGCCTGAGAGCAACTAACAGGCACCATACAACCCAGGAGGATGTTAAATCATTACACTGCATCATTTTGGAAATTACTGAGAATGACAGGAGGATCTGAGAGAAAAGAGCATCTTCCAGCAACCAGCCATTGTCAGGAAAGCTGTCAGGCAGGCAGGAAAAAACTGGTGTTTTACATTAGGTCCTAGGCTTACACAGAGGCGGGTGAGTTCAAGGGAGCCAAGGCACAAAGCTCGTGCATTGACCCTGCTGTGTCACTGTTGGCATGTTAGCAGAGCTTGGGCCTCTGCCAGGTGAGCCATGTCATGTCCCGTGGCCTCAGGGCCATAGCACACACTGGGGCTGGTTTGGTTTAATAGCGTAAACAGTCTGCGATGCCAAAAGAGGGTATGACAGCATGGTCTTTCTCCAAAATTTCAAACATCTTGCAGGAGGAGAAAAATTTTTTACTGCCTAGCTATATAAATTTCCCAGCTGTAACCATGTAATGGAGATTAAAGAACAAATTGTCCATATGTGAAACAAACAGGAGGGTTTTTATTAATATGAATATAAATTCTGTGCCCTGAGTTGAAAATAAGATTTCCAAAGAAGATAGATAATATCTGTCTCACAGAGTTATAACTAATTTGGTATGGACAGCTGGCTTGGGTGCTTGGCTCCCTTGACTGATCTTGCCAGATAAACTGCACAAGCTGGAGTAAATTGTTGTGCAATTTCTGTCACTAACATTAGGGTTGTGGGTTTATTTTACATTAGCGCCTTTTGGTCACAGCTGAGGAAAAACTGATATAAGCCAGTGACCTGGAAATGAAGGGCTCTGTATCTTCTGCTGTGTGTCTGGGCTGCTGTAAGGTACATGGATTTTCAATTTGGGCCAAGCACTCCTGTGTAGAAACCTAATCCACAGCTGAAAAATTAGACTGCTTAAAACCCTGGTATAATAATAAAAACACTTCCCAGTCACACACAGAATCTCTCTTTCTCCTGCTCCATGGTCTGTGAATGGGCTAGTAATCAGCCAGAGCATGCTGCTTTGCAATGGGCTTCCTAATGATTTCCTCCTCCCTTTATGGTCCTGCAGGATGCACCCACATAGCTGAGTAAGTTCTCCCAACCCGTTGCTGCAGGGACACTGGGACGCAACCACAAATAGGGTATTCAGAGGGAACTGTGGACAGATTTACTGGGCACATACACTGGTGTGGATCTCAACCAGCCCAGTGGGGCTACTCAAACATGATGGGCTAAGCAGCTGCTGAAAACCATTCCAGTCCAGCCTATAGTGCTGAACCATGAGGAGATGAAAGCAATTTTGTGCAGCTGCACAGCTGCTGGTGTGCTGGACTTGGAGGGCACGATAATGAATGGAGTAATAAGTAGATTGTTTCTATCTGTAAAGTGCTGTTGCATGCAGGAAATCATCTTGCTTACCACCATGCAGCTAACCTGCGATTCTAGATTATAACTTTTGAAGTTACTGGTACTTGACAAACATTGAATCATTATTTTTACTTCAACATGCTTCTCCTGCTGGGAGATAAGAGAAATTTAGAAAATACTGATGTGTTCTGACCCACTTAGAACAAGGAGACCAGTCAGTGGGTAATTTCCTTTGTGTTCCAAACTGAAGGCTTCCTTTTTTACTTTTCTCTTTGGTATGACTCCATTAGAAGTGTCATGGTGTCTTCTTGGTTTTACTCTGAGCAGAAAGCCAAGCGAGAAGGCTTTCTAGATAAAAATAAATACAATTATTTTGTCTCTTTTTGTGCCTTGGACAACTTTGCAGTCAAATTTGTCCTTTTTCTCAAAATGCTAGGGAGCCTGGCCGAAACCATTGAGTGAGTTGTCTGTTCTCAAGCTTTACCAAACTGTCATTCCTATGAAACAGTAAAACTATGTAGGAATAAATAATTAAGTAAGAAATTTGTGAAGAAATGTTGTAAGAGCAGATGCCTGTAGAACAGTGTTCCCTTTACTCTCTTGACACAGTCATTCCTTTCTGCTGAGTTATGCCTGTTGTGTCTTCTAGCTGTATTGTAGCTGTACAGTATGCTGGAGTCTTGTCTGAGATGGAAAGAAAAGCTTTTATTTCATTATAAAATATGTTTGCTATCACTGTAGACACATTACCCTGATTGACTACACAGTTTTCAGCTCTGAAAAGATTTGTCCAGTCCACACAAGGCTGACTAGATGCTTAGTTCTACCAATCAAGTAATTGAAAATCCTAGAAATAAAGAGAAAATTGAATTATATCCAAATTCCTTCCCCAGTCATGCCTTAAGTGTATGCTTTTTAGTCCAGACTAAGTTCTGATTATGAAAATTGTGTTATAATTAAGCATAGGTCAGAATGTCATTGACCTTTTCTACTAAAGGGTTTGAATGAAGGAGGATAGGTGGAAAAAAGCTGCCTTCTCATTTGCACTGTAGCTCAAACGTAATTAAATGTTTCTTTAAACCCTTCTTTAAAGAATAGAAACTTCAAGCCACCTTTCTCTATCTCTCACTTTTAGTAAATCAGATCTAGTTATTGCAGAAACATCAGTTGATTTCCTATTGGGCCATTTTAAATGCTTAAATATGCTCATGCCCATCCTGTGCAAAGCAGGTTTACATCATGCATATGCCTCATTCATTGACTTCCTCTTAGACATTCATTGAAGAGTTGCCTGGAACAGGGTGCTTTTCCTAAATTCAGGTTAATCCTCAGTTATAAATAACTACACCACCAGATTATATACCTGAACAACAAGCTATGTTTATCATATCAGTCGCTAAAATGCAGAAGTTGCTGTACCTTCAGTGTCATAATGAGTCATTTAGGACAGGATCAAAAGCAGGTTTCAGCACCTTTTTTAGTTTCATTCTACTCCTTCCAAAACAGTGGCAATATATGTGATCACACTGTAAGAATATTTAGCTTTGTGCCAGATGCACCGTTGCTGACTGCACTGAAGTGCCTGGTCTTCTAGATCAGCAAGGCAATATGCTCAACAGTGCTTAGACATCTGGAGTTTTGCTTCATTAAATGGCAGAACAACCAAGTGATGCCACCAATAAAAGGTGAAACATCAACTAAAAATAAAGGTTGGTAACACGTAGGAGAACAAAAACCACATTATCAAAGTGTAAATCACATTTGTGAGGAAAGGCAGCTGCTGCTGGCCACTTTTACATTTTTCTCTATTTCACCCTTAACTCTAGCTGAGTGATGGGCCGAATGGAGATTGCAGCCCAGATCTCCTAACATATCATATAAATTAGAGCTGCCCTAGTGGCTTGTCACTTTACTGCTGTACTGTAGGAGGGTTGCACACTCCCTTGGGACACAAAAGGAAGGTAAAGCTCCATTAATTTAGTCTGTGCTTGGCCCTGGTGTCAAACAGCAGCGTTCACAAAGCTAAATGTCTTCATGTTTATCTTGAAAAGACAGCTTGCACCTGGCATGGGCATTACAAGAGAAAAATCTAAAACTGAATCTAAAGCAATGTTTTCTATAGCAACCATGCACATTCAGTACTGTCAGACAGCTAATATCATTCTATAGAAAATTCTCATCTCTCATAATTTAAAAGAGGTGGCATTTAATTTGTGGATATTGTTATTGATAACACAGCTCAGAGACTAGATGTTCATACTGATCTTGCAAAACTTCATAGCCTTAAATAAATACATGATATTAGTCCCACATCTTCCACATAGATTGGTTTTTATGTGCAAGTTCAGTGGGCTTGGATGTCTGGGGAGGTTTGTTTATCATGGTGGGGGCAGTTAGCAAACACAGTAGGGCACAGTAGGCTAATCAGTAAAAAAGAAATTGGGCATATTGGGGTTTGACTCTATAAAATTTGTCTAAGTGTCCAAATTAACTAAGCACTTGGGGCCAAAGTGCAAGCAGGTAAGCAGTGACAGTGTATCAGCTATGCATAGGTTCTATAAACTGCATTATGGTGACTTATAGGCTGTGTAAAAGGGCTTTAAAGAGGATATAAATGGAAATGATTGTAAATTATGTTCACTCATTTTCAAGCATACAGTGAAAACCAGAACCACAGCATTGTTCTAGAGTGACTAATGTTTTACAGTCTAAAAGTAATCAAGTTTCATAAGAGCTTTCCATATTTCATTTGTATTTTGTTCACTGGCACTACTTGGGATTTGCAGAGATGAGAAAATAACTCCTGCAGTGCCTGTATGGAGGCACATAATACAGTGGTAAAAAGTGCACTCGAGGTATGTGGATCCCTTAAACACCCACAACTCCTGTACTCCTGCAGTAAGGCATCCTGCAGAGCCAAAATGGGGAGGGTTCAAAGTTGTGTCTTTTCCACTGTCCTTTCCTGAAGTTATAATAGCTCCAGCAAGGTCAGCTTTTTCTGGTTTCTTTCTTTCCTGCTGATTCTCCATCCTGTTAAAGTATAACAGGTACATGGGTGTTCTTTGACCCCAAATCTACTCTAACATAGCTGAAAAGAAAGCTGAAAGCACAGGAGAGGCTGCTTTTTTTTCCTAATGAAATTAAATCAGGCTTGAAATCTGGCTGTGTCATGAACAGCAGAGTGCTTTTCTAGTTAGTCTCTGATGGAGAACAGTAGACAAATTCCATCAAGCTACAGTGGTGAAGGGCTGTGCCAGCTCCCTCAATGCCACTGAAATTGTTTATTTCAATTGTATCCTAGTGTGAGGGTGGAATTTATCCCTTTTGAGTTTAATGGCTGAAAACAGGTCATGCATGAGCTCTAGCCAGACCAGCACTGATGCACCCATACATACCTGGCTGCTCCCTAGCAGGCTAATGCTATGGAGTGAGCTGGAAAAATATCAACATTGCATATTAAAGATTGTTGTCTTAGTAAGAATGGAAAGGAGACTTTCCTAAAAATCCCTAAATGGGCAGTATATTAGGGAATTTCCATTTACTGATTTAAAGGTAAGAATTCCAGGGGTTCAGAGGGCAGGTGAGTGCTTGTGGTCACCCTCAGTGCCTGCCTATCTGCCAAGACTGTCATGGGGTCTCTAAGATTCTACCTATGTTAAATCTTTGTAACAATTGCTTGTTTAGAAGTGGACTCTACCTGAATACAGCACACTTTTGCTCATTCATCTGTTCAAAGCTGTGATGTGCCTGTTTCTATTTAGCAGTGTAATTAGATGCACGCTTAACTGTAAGCACATGCTTCAGTCCCATTGACTGGGGTCCAATGGATTGAAGTCCCATTGATTTAGGAATCACCCGACAGTTCAGCATGTGCTTTGGTGGTCTGTTCACAAAGGGTGAACTTAAGAAGGTACTTGCACACTTTGATGGTGGAAACCTAAAAGGTGGGCTCCTGCAGCAGGCAGATTAACACAGGTTGGGAAGAATTTACTCTGTTTTGAATAAAAGTGTGCAAAATGCTGATTGCCACAAACACGTAGAAGATCTTCCCCATTGTTTCTGAAGCACTTTGCCCTGGATAGATGCTACACGTGCCCCTGTAACATGACCTGTTCAGTTATGTTTTTATGTTTCATTTGTCAGCATTAGCCTTGCTGCTTCCCCACATGCTTCAATACCTGTTGAGTACAATGGACACACAGTCAGGGAAAGCTTTGAAATCAGTACTGTGGCAGCAGCAGTGTTGTGTTCATGCCTGATGTAAGATCTGCATTAATTCCACTTCCGTACTTAAACAAGTGTCATTTTTTCCCACTGTTGTCTCCTTTAGAAATCGGAACTATCACCTGAAACAATCTTTGCACCTCCTGTTTACAAACATCTGTGCTCATATATTTCCATTTATTGCTGAAAGAGTAAGTAGGGAGGAAGCAGAACACCAGGCTGCTCAGTGTGGAATATTTTATTTCTCTTTCAAGTCAGTTAATGTATCCTTCGTTCCACCTCCTGCCCACTTCTCTCAAGGTCTTTGAACTCGAAGGGCTACTAAAGTGTCTCTGATTATTTTTATGCTGTCAAAGAAAGACTGAGCTGCCAGAATACACTGTTTCAACCCTCGAGAATTTCCTACACTTGGGACTTGTGCTGAAAAAGCAAATGCAGGTCCCACAGGGAATAACTCAGCTGTTTAAAGCTCCTGGAAGCTGAAGCAGGTGTATGTGTTTTCTCCTGTAAGCTGTCTGCATGAGATGAGAGAATAATTAGTCATACTCAGAACAGACAGGTATATTGGCAGACCACTGCTAATAGCTTAAGTATTTGTCATTCAGTTCAAGGAAAACAGTTCTGTTGGTTTATCCTTTTTTATTTTTTTTTTTCCTGATTTTTCTCTTAAAGAAAGTATTGGGGTGGGAGAAAAAACTCCAAACAGCAGAATGAAAAATAAAAGGTAACTGCTAAAATAAATCCAGATTGATAAACCTTCTCTCTATGCTGGGCATACACATCTTGTTCCTCTGTCTGCTGTAACCCCATGTTAACTCCTCGCTAGCTGCATTTGTCACTAAACTCTTCCTTTTCTTTTTTCCCTGCACAAAATCACACCACATCTTGTCAAATTGAAACAAGACAAATGCTACGTGAAGTACAGCTTGCCGATAAGAGACACATTATTTTCCATGGCCTGGAAAAAAAACAACAATGTGACATCTTAATGCTAGAATCTGAAAAGTCTCATTACAGTGTCATTCCAAGTAACATCAGTATGAACGTAGCAATTCTAGCATTCTAGAATGGCCATACTGAAGTACGGCTTTATGAAAAAAGCTAGTAAAATACAATTACTGTCCACCTTTGATTCAGAGTCATAAGAGTCCATTTCAGAATTCACAATTTTATTGCATTGCACAGTACTCAAATCTGGGGATTTGGTTTATTGTTTTAATTCTCTACAGCTGAATGTAACTACCTGTTATATATGTTCGCTAGAGCAGCACAGGTCAGTACATAAAAAGAAAAGTTATAGTGCAGTACATAAGGTGGATTACTCTTTTAAAGAGAATGGTGAAATATGATCATCCCTTCACTCCCTGTTGGTTTCTGGTAGGAGTTAACACTCTGTGGAGCTTTTCAGTGTGAGTGTCCATTAAGCCTCCATGTGAAGGAGGCACTCACAATATCTAAGCCTCAGGGAGGCACACGTCAGGTCAGACGCTTGGGGTTGGTTCTGTGCCAAGGGCAAATTGCATGCTGACTGCACATTACACAGTGAAGATATTCCCCTGCATTTGTTTCAGATGGGCTGCTCTGAAAAAGTAGTTGCAGCTCCTAATACATATCTCAAGACACTGGAGATCAAGCAGGAATGCAAATGTGCCCGTGTGGCACACTGCTGTTTGGAAGTGTGCTGACAGAAAGGGGCCAGATAGGCACCAATGCAGCATCCCTGAGCCAGTGCTAAGGGGCATTAATGTCTTCCCAGTGCCTGAGTAGAAATCGTTCCCTGCTATCCTTGCCCATGGTCAGAGAGGAAAGGCTGCCCTTTATTGCTAATGTATACATTAGAAACCTACCAGAAATCTACTCAGAGAGGAATAATTTAAGGAACAAAGCACAACATACGATATTCCCTAAAGTATTCTTATTTTCTTTCAGAATGAGCTTGTACTTGGCTTCTTCCTGAATTGGTCCAAAAACACCTTGGCAGAAGATTCATCATCTGTGACCTTAGGTATGTGAGTTACCAATCATCTCTGTTTTCTAAGGACTTCTGAGATAATACTAAATTATTAGAACATAAATATAAATTTCTAAATTATTTGAATAATAAATACTAAACATAGTAATGCAAGGTGAGTCTAAAGTGTTTGGGTGACCTTTTTTTTTAAGATACCAAAAATAATTCCTGATTTCTCAGGGTTTCTGAAAATGTGTTCCTGATGTGACCTGTAGCTTTCCTTCACTTCGCAATATTCTTCTCAGCCTTGCTTCTTTTAGAATAAACGTACCTATATGCATAGTGAACATTTATTTACACAAACTGCACCAGGTTTCTTGTTTAACAAAACAAAATCTTCAGAGAAGAATCTGGAAGAAAGTGTCTGAGTCATGATAAGGCCCAGTGGGTGCTCAGACAAGTGAAAAAAATAAGGGATGACTTTCACAATAAGTGGACCAGGTAAATAACAGAACATTATGTTAATGCCAAGGTGTACGTTATTAATGATAGTGGTAATTCAGTTCTTACTAAATAAGATTCTGCACTGTTCCCTTACCCTATCTAAATACTTAACCCGTTTCCCTCTTCTGTCCAGCACCTAATTTAATCTAATCTTTGGCATTATAGCATTAAGAACCAAAGCATAAACCATAAAATGTAAACTGTGAATGTTTATTGTCTTCCACTGCAGTAGTTCTGGACTGAAAATGATCTTGTGTAGTCAGTTTTTAAGGAAAATAAATCTCATAAAGAAGCTTGCAGCTGCACTCTGCACTACAGCAACTCAGCTGGTTGTTATGTGCTCCAAGTGATAGGATAGTTTCCAAGATCCACACTTCAGAAAGGAGTGCAAGTATCTCTGCATACTTCGTTTGCATGTCCATTAAGTTAATTTAATCCCTCTGCAGACAGGGGCTTCATTATCTCTTTTGCTGGGACCATTTTTCTGAATCCATCAAAACAAAATAAGTCCCATTCTGGCTTCTAAGCCTTTGGAAGATTCCCCCGTGTAGAGTTTATTTGATTAGGGCATGCCATTATCATATTAAATCCATTATGACTATTGGAAATCGCTAATGGTTGCTCTAACTTTTACAAGGGAACAAGGAGGTAATGCAAAAATGTCCTAGGTGTTAGGAATATACAAGACTAAATCTTGTAATAGAAAATCCAAACCAGAGTTCAAATGTAACATGTAGTCTGCGTCTGTAGACTGCCTCTCTCTGTAGATTCTTTAACCAAAGATGCAGACGTGACAGTGAGCCAAGGCATAATGGAGTTAAAGTCCCAAGTCTTCAGAATGATTTTGACATTTCACTAATATTAAGGTGCCTAATTATTACAGAGAATCTGTGTGTAAAAATCTTATGGAAAAGCACGAACTGAATTTGTAATAAAGTTGAGAATTACAGCCTCCTAATGCCTACAGTGGTGTCCTGAGCCAATATAGTCTGATAAGTACACCTTTTGTTTTTGTTGTCAATGACATAAAAATCAGAGAAGAGGATAAAGAAATATAGGTAAGAATGTATTTAGTGGGTATTTGATGAAAGCTGTGTGGCAGGTAACCCAATCTGCTTGTTCACTCTGCAGTTAGTGGAGGTGAAGGTCTGTCGTGGTTTAAGTCCGATCAGTAATTCAGTATCATGCAGCTGTTCACTCACTCCCCCCCCCACTTCCTCCCCCTGCTCCCGGAGGGATGGGGAGGAGAATCAAAAGAATGTAACTCCCACGGGTTGAGATAAGAGCAGTCCAGTAACTAAGGTATAACACAAATCACTACTGCTACCACCAATAATAATAATGATAAGGGAAATAACAAGGGAAGAGAATAAAACTGCTCACCATCCACTGACCGATACCCAACCCGACCCAAGCCGTGGTCTAGTCCTTCTGTTTATATACTGGGCATGACATGCTGTGGTATGGAATACCTCTTTGGTTAGTTTGGGTCAAGTGTCCTGTTTCTGTTTCCTCCTGGCTTCCCCTCCTTCCTGACAGAGCATGAGACTCAGAAAGTCCGTGGTCAGACTAAACATTACTGAGCAGCAACTAAAAACATCGGTGTTATCAGTGCTGTTCCCAGGCTGAAAGTCAAAAACACAGCACTGCACCAGCTACTAAGGAGAAAAATGACTGCTACTGCTGAACCCAGGACAAGGTCACAACCTGGTTGGGGGAGATGAATGTGTCTCTGTCCTCAAGACATATGATTACAGAGGGATGGGTTTTTTTCCCTGCTCAGGAACTCTGCCTTTTAAAGTTGGACACTTCAGTTCTAAACTGAGGCAAAATGTTTTTTTAACACAGAGGAAAAAAGCAACCAAACAAACAAAAAATAAAAACCTAAACCGCTCCCTTTGGCCTAGAAAACTCATTGCTATCAATTATTGATAGAATACCAGTAGCACACAATGTCCAAATCAGGACCCAATGAGTTAGACTCTGTAAAAATAGAGAATACAAGTGATGGGCTGAGTTACTGTGGCTGAGTCTGTTTGGTCTCTCAGCCTTTATGCAAGCAAATCGTCTGACTCTCAGTGAGGATCAATATAAAATAAAATGAATGCCCAGTAGAAGCAGGTTATGAATTTTGATCAGAGAGCATCTTTTTCTTACACTGCTTAAATTTATAAAAGTTGTAGGTAATTACACTTACTAAAGTAAAATAAAAATTAAAATGTATGAATTTGTACTGTGCTCCTAGCAATGAAGAGATTAAAAATCAGTGCTAAATTTACTTTGACAAGAATACTGATTCAGTACGCCCAGTGGGGTGAATTCTGAATTATACTGAATATTATCAGCATTTCATTATACCAAGCTCACTACAGGGGAGTGAGAGCAGATATCAGGAATGATTTCACAGACAGCCTTCTATAAAGGCCCTTTAGAAAAAGGAAGAAAGAAAATGTATTGAAACCATTTTTTTATCAATCTTGTTTATTTTTCTTCTCTTGAGATTCTATCTCCTAAAAATATTAGTAATTCAGACTGTTTAGCCAAAGTTATCATGAAGTCTTTGCTCTTGGTTTTAACAGTGCACAACCCAGGTCCAGTTCTGGCATGTTTGATTAGTGCTCCAGGTATTTCAAATGGCTTCTGTCCATTTAGTGCAGTAGAGAGGCTGGCTTTGTGTCCTTTTAAAGGGAGACAGATATGGTGTGCCTCTCCATGCAGAATCGTGATCCTCATGGACTGTCCCTGAGCAGAATTGACTATTTTGTTTGTGTTACGTAGTGTTGCAGTTGCTTATTCTTGATGTAAAGCTTTTGCCACAAGTTGCATTCCTACTTCAGTGCCATTTATACTGTCTTGCTGGCCATAAACACCTCTTGCTGGGTTGCAGGATGAAACCGTTGAGATGGTTAGTTCATGTATTTACCAATGAAGTCGGGTACCTTGGAGGCTTATAAACCCAAGCTGTATCTAAAGCAGGCAGATGGTTGGCCTGGGGCATTCAACCCTGGCCCTGGAAAACCGAAAAAAGATCCAGTACCCTTTGATGCCAGACATCAAAACAGGCTGCCACTAAGAAGAAAGGAAGAAAAATCTGAGGGTACACAATAAACTGAAAATCTTAACTCCATAACGGTAGTGCTGTTATGCTTATTTAATTAGCATTTTAACATTGCTTTGCAGTCCATGTGTGAAAAACCATGTATTATTAAGTAATAGTTTTCCTATTGATTTTGTTAGTCTTCTGTGTAGCATCTTCTTCACTTTTTGCATCTTATGCATTGTGCAAAGTGTAGTGCAGATCTAATTTCAAAATGCTACTAATGAAAGCATTGCACAAAGGACAGATTATAGAGCTCATAGTTCTCCATCATGTAAGAAAAGACCACCTAGATAAAGAAAAGAACTTCATCCTTTGATGCAGGCTTTGAGCAGCCTGGTCTAGTGGAAGGTGTACCTGCCTACGGCAGGGGGGTTGGAACTAGGTCATCTTTAAGGTCCCTTTCAAACCATTATATGATTCTGTGATCCTAGACTACTCTGATGATCATTCCACAGTAGAAATTTGAACAATAGTTGTCTTAATTTTGCCATTCAGAAAGAAGAAAGGACCCACAGTTTTCTAGTGTTTATGTTCCTTGATAAAAGAGATTATAAACTGGCACAGTGTTTGAGTTTTTCTGCAGTTTTCTGGCTGACTTCCACTGCAGAGTGCTGGGACACACAGGCACAATTCATATAGAAAAATGCTATGAGTGCTCCAGGGTCCTTATTTGGCATTTGACAGCTTTTGCACTGACACCAGTGAGCAAAGAATCAATCCCTGTGAAGGAAATCTTGCTTCAGCTGAAGTCAGTAGAGCTTTGTCCTCTATCTACAACAGACTAGCATTTGGTCTTTGCCTATAATGGAGTGCAAGTAGAGCATGACAGTTCCTAAAAATGCAGGGTCTGAGCTCAAGTCCATCTGCCCAAGCTGGGAAGTAATTATTATATGTGTACTTTATTATGATTTGAAGCAAAAATCACCTAGACTTCAAAAAGGCAATAATTTAGCACTGAATGTGGAAAAACCTAAAATATAACAGTTGGGTATAGCTACCAGTAACTGTCTATTGTTATGAAATATAAGCAATAGAAGTTTCTTCCATTTATCAGGTTCTCTGCGCTGTTATTTTTTTCTTTCCCTTCCTTTTATTTTTGATTTTATTTTTTCCATTAGTACTCAATTTATTATGTAGCAAGAGCAAATATTTTTATAACAGTCATGCCCATAGTGTGTGGTTTAGACTTCATTTTACATACTCAATTAGAAATGCATTTTCCCCTCCTATGTTTTTCATTATTTTCAGCCTGGTCAGAAACTTATTTACATTTTGGGTTTTTTTCCTAAAGAAATGCCAAATTCCTTGACTGAATATGAGCACTTGCACTATAAAACTTAAATAATGCAGAAAAAGACACTGGTGTTACTGGTGGGAGAGGAAAGGCACAGTGTTCAGCTGAATTCTAATGATGTAATTCAGCCTCTGAAATCCACTGCTCTTGCTAAAGTGCTCAGGGTGACCCACTGCAATTCACAAAATTAACAGAGCCCCACACGTTTTGTGCCCATATGTTAAAACACGACTTCCCTTGTGTTACGCTGTGTTTAATGACCTAGGATCCTACATTTTCTGTTGCAAATTAAAGCAAAAAAGAACTCACAACTTTTTTAAAAAGAAGAAAACCCACATATGGTAAAATGTCTTTGCATGATGGCAGGAAGAACCAATTTTTGTGGGCTTTTTGTTACCCAGCATTGTTTTGTTCATGGAGTTTTCATTCCCTATCTCTCCCTTCCTTTGTGTACAACAATAAATGAACTAAGATATAGTCTGGCTAAGTGATTTTTCGAAGTTCCTAGAGGAGAATAACAAATGAAGAACTGCACCTCGGTCTGCTAAGTCCCAGCTTAGTGATTTCTTTGTAAGATTTCAATTCTTTAGGAGTCTGTTTCAGGCCCTTTTCTAATTAGGATGTGATTAAAAATGTATTTTTGTAGTCCCTAAAGGGAAGAAATTGAAGATGGATTTGTATTCTAAAATTCCAGATCAAACATCAGAAACTCAGAAGTGTTGATATCCAGGCTACCTGGAAAAATTATATTATGGCAGTTGTATGTACACACTGCGTTATTTTTAATTCATTTTAGTTCCTTTCCTTAGGATAAATGGCAATTGCACTAGCTCTCTGGCTGTCAGTAGTGCATGATACCACTGTAATTCTATCAGCTTAGAAGTTATTTTAGCCTTTGTTCACTCCAGAGGTTAGATATTTGGTTACTTCATAAAAATACAGCCAACATGGCTTATTTATTATAACTTCTCCTCTGCTGAACAGCAGAGTAAAGGCTGAGGAGAGGGAGTGCGATTTTTTGCTCTTACAACCCTGGCTGTAAAAGCTTTGATGTACCTGTGGAAAAGAGAGCAAGAGCATGACAGAGAGTGCACAGGTGTCTGCTAAGGCTGAAAGGAGGACATGGGAATCCTGCCTGCTATTGAGGACAAACAGTAGTGGTACTCTCTAAAAAGCCTTTTCTTGCTAGTGCATAACCCTTGCTTGTGATGGTAGCTCTTTCATTATCATCCTTTCTCATTCATTCCTCTTCTTAAAAGATATGTTTCTATTTAAAGAATTAATAATGACTATATTGCTCTGTCTCATGTCATTACCTCACCCTGCAGAGGGTTTAAGGCTGGTGTGGCAGTGGCAGATCCCAGTGTGCATGCAGAGGAGCAGGACTTTTCTGTCTGAGGGCTCAAGGTTAGCTACTTCTTTAACAGGGAGGCAGGCAGAACAGAGCCCAGCTCATGAGAGGTCACTATTGTGTTGTAAGGTTAGCAAGATGGAGTTCTTATTTCTCTCAGTATGGTGAATATATAATAACAGTTGTAACACAGCTTTGGTCTAATTGAATGAAGCTCTGTTTGCATAAGTAAAACCAGTATAGTTCACACAGCAGTGTATGGACTGTTTTTGATGATGACCACATGTGCAGAACCCTAGGTCTCAAACCAAGTGGTACAAAACGGCTTATGTCCACCCTCCTCCTTGCCAAACACTGTAAAGTAAGAAGGTCAGATAGATATTGAGGAGAGGTTGTTGTGTTCTGCAGTACCTGGCATACTGTGGTGAAAGCCGTCTGTATTTCCACTGCTATCTCTGTGGGGCAGGTAATTCACATTACTTACCAAACTTCAAGGACACACCTTTTTGGCAGTGAAGACAGCTGGCTCAGTGCCTTCAGCAGAAAGAAGGAACAGGATATGCTTAGTCATTTCTTCCACATTATGGGACTGATCTTTCTGGCTTGGAAACTGAAAAATGTTGGGGTTTTTTCAGTGGGAACATAATCAAACTCTGTAAATGCATCTGAGTAGAAAAATCTATAAAAGCAACGGGTTGCATGAAAAGCAGCCTGGAACAGGAAAAATACAGAATGAAGAAGGGAGAATTTGTATATGACAGATATAAATGTTGTTTCTATAAGAGTTGTTTTGGAATTGGTCTGGAAGCCTGCTTTTTTTCTTTTTTCTTTTTTTTTTTCTTTTTTTTTTTTTTTTTCTGTTGAAGAATAAAAGAAAAAAGCCGATGTTTTTAACCAGACAGAAGACTTGCAACAATACTGCCTCGTGTAATGAATGATTGCCTACCCTCCCCCTCCAATTATTTGTTACTCAAGCATAAATTTCCCACTGAAATTCAGATTGATGGCAGTTAGAGAACAAAAAAAAAATCTCACTGTCAATGTATAAAAATTGAGCACTGCCTGTCAGACCACTTTCGTCCACCACACTCTTTATCCATGTTTTCTAATTTCAGTCCTGCTTTAAGCACACAGTAGGTTCTTTTTATATATTAGCTCCTGTGTAGTGCAATATTTTACAGATGTGCTTCTGCTAAGCTATTAACTCTAAAATCGAACTATTTGGCCTTTTTTAGGTCCTCAGTCAACTGGTCATAAGCCTGGAGTGCAATTAGTCATATCCTATGAGAGCACCCGTCTGACAATAATGTTGAAACACATGAGGAATATTGTGAGTATTTTTATCCCAGTCTGTAACTTATAATAAGTCCTTGCATTTGCAGAGTACTGTGAAAACATTAATCCTCAAACACCCTTTGTGGGATAAATTAATATTAACTCAAAATAATGACAGTGCTGTTCTGTCATCATTTAACACTTGTTTTCTTCCTTTGAGATCGCTCAGTACAGGGACGGCACAGATACAGAAACTGGGTTTCCTGAATGGTTGGTAATGGCCTTTTCCAGGCCACACAGAAAACCGTTTTGTATCACTATGTTGGCCCTTTCAGCTGATGCATTTTGATACCAGACAGAAAAAAGGCATCATGCAGTGGCATGACTTTTTGTAGGCTATCAGTCTGGCATTATTGATTGCATATCCATACATTTCTCTCAAGTCCAGCATGACATCAATGAACAGGGAAGAGCTCAGCAGAGCGGTGTACTTTAAGAAGCAATGTAATTTGGTGGGGTGATGCTCAGCTTTGTAAGATGCTCTCTGTCACCAGGCTAAGTGGTAAATGCTGTGTGTTCCTGGAGCCAGACTATGAGAGGGGGAAGCTGGCAGCCGTCCTGCAGCACAAGACAGGTGAAACTGGCTCATGAGGATGTCTTGAGAGATCCAGCTGGTGCCCTGTGTGAGCTCTCAGCTGAAGCAGCATGTCTGCTGTTTCATAATGAGTTTGGCCGCCTAGATGTGTTCTTGAATTCCCAATGGCTCAGGTCTCAAGTAATGGCTGTGGCAAAAAGATCCTTTACTACCTTTGTCTAGCTAGGAGCTAAAAGCATTTATTAACTGTTGCGGGTTCTCATTGCATAGACTGATGCCACCTCCATCCCAAACTGGATTACAATTGCTTTCCCTAAATGGGGCCAAACTGAAGAGCTTATGTGAGCACCAGCCAGTAATGAAATGAGGCTGAATGTTTAATTAGTTGTATGAGACACATGAGGCTTACACAGCTCCAGCTGTTCTCTATTGGCCGCTTCAGCTTCTGATTTGCAATTCAAGCATGTTCATTTTGGTCTATAACATCCAATACATCTCTGTCCTGAGAGGCTTGTCTTTTATTTCATGTGTGCCACCTTGACAGGTAAGATCAGCCTCCACTGACAGGTCCAATTTATACAAACTTTACCTTCTGGATATGGTATAAGACCCTGCTTTTTTTTTTTCTGTTGTGCTTTTTACAGGTAAGTGACTTTGATAAACTTCTGGTAAAGTTCTAGTTGGTGGGAGGGGTATATTTAAATGATTGCCACGCTGATGATGTCACTGCAAGTCCAGGCAGGTGCTGTAGAGATGCATACAAACAGAGATACAGATGTCAGAAATAGTCTTTCTCCTTCTTTCCATCATTTAAAGCCTATAGGTTCCTAACTGGGTTCTTTAACTTAGAAAGTTCCATCCATTTAATTAAATGAAAATAAATTACAGCATAGATAGCTGGGTTGAGCAAACATAAAATCCAGGGAATCATTATGGAAAGGGAGAATACAACCTTAAGTTATGGTGTCACTCTTGAAAGTAGGTGACTTAAATCCTACTTGCAGAGAAGTGGTAAGGTCCAATTCAGTAAGACAAACAATGATTCATGACTCAAAAATAAGGTCATTGTTTTAGAACCCTGACTTAGGCAATCACGTTTTTAAATCCTGGGCTTCCAATTCCTTTTTCCATCTGGCTATCCATCTATCGTCATCTGATCTGAAATATGAAATAGTAGTGCTTTGGGGTACTGCGATACTCGACTGCCTTCAGACTAGTAACCTATAACATAAGGTTTTTTATCCCATTAGTAATCTTCTCAGCTTTCCAGTCATATAGAGCAATCTCTATGGTGTGCTTTTTCCTTTCCTTTTCCTTTTTGCTTTCCCTTTTCCCTTTCCTTCCCTTCCATTCCCTTTTGTTTTTCCCTTTCCTTTCCTTCCCTTTCCCCTTTTCCTCTTTCCCCTTTCCCTTTCCTTTTTTCCTGTTTTTGGTTGAGCTGAACAGGGCCTTTATAAATATGCCAAGATCATATCTTATTCAAGACATGTTAAAGCTATTTCAGGTATAGTCATTCTTTTGCAAAGTCTCACTGATTACATTTTAGTGGTTCATCTGCACAGAGATTACTTTGCTATCTTGTTTTATTTCATAATTTATAGTAAATAATTTTTGTGCTGCTCTTCCTCATTTAATTTATCTCTTTTAGAGATTTTATGATATGTTCAGATGTGAAAATGGTTGTAGTGGGCCAAATTAATCCCAAATGTAGCTTCACAGAACTGACAAGAATTGTGATAGAGACTTTCAATTCATGCAAATAAATTTTATTTAGTGTTTGTATATTTACTTCTAAGCGGTTTAATAGGAGATCTACATCCTGCTGTGCAAAGCCTATATTAATGATCATTGCCATTGTCAGGTGTCACATAGGTTTTTTAAAGGAGGAAATCAGAAGAGTATAATGCTATTACTTTGCAGGACCTTTTCATAAAGGTAACCCCATCCATGTGGGATGTCAGAGACAAAAAATGCTATAGCAGTTGAGAGAATATTAGTCTGGTGCAGACAAGTCAGAGGCCTGTCTGATGTGGGTGCATGCATGGACTCCACAGTGCAAGCACTTTTGATCTAATGCATCCACATGAGCCAGTTTTCTTGCAGATCAACAGGTCATTCATACCTAGATCTGCTTCAGAATATCCTCTCCCTTGCCACTGCAACCTTCCAGTCAGGTGTTACAAAAGCCAGTCCTGCTTGAAGAAAACTCTATCAAAAATTCTTCAAAGACCAACAGTAGAGAAGAACAGCCTTATAGATTTTGTGACTGGAAAGGACCATTAATCTAATCTAACCTCCTGTAAAGCACAAGCTATATTTTTTCACTGAGAAAATCCTTGCATCTAGACCAGTCATACAGCCAAACAAACTGTTTGAGCAGAGAGGTGTTAAGACTGCTTGTGAATGTTTGTCTACAGTTTAAGATTGGGTACACAATGAAGACGGGTTCTGTTAATAGACATTTATAAGATACTAGCGATGTTTCAGTCTCAAGATTTTCCTCAGCAATTCATAGTTTTATTTGAATCTTGTGATTCTGCAAGTCAGGTGACTCACATCAGACTGCTTCCACTTACGATTTAAATGGCATCACCAAGATTGCTAAGGAAAAAAAACCCTTTAAATCCAATTTTTGAACATACAAAAGCCACGGTGCTAATAAAATGCAATTTTCCAAACATATATAATTTAAAATCAGCTTCTTGGGGCATTATTTGCTCCAGTCAAATGCAGACAATGCAACACTGGGCACTTCATGCATAGGCGGTACAGGCAATATTGCCTTGATAAAGTGAAGCTGGGCTAGAAGAAAACCTTTGTGTAGGGATGAAAACCATAGGGGTTATATGGTGAGACCAGGAGAGTTCGCCTCTGAGGTCACAGAGGATGTGGCAGCTGGAAAGGATGAGACACAGTAGGCTTCTACAAACACACTATCACAGTACCAGGCAAAGTGCACTAAGTGGTTTTAGGAGGAAGATATAGGAGAACCAGGGGAGGTTTGTTTTGGCATGTGAAAGGACTTGTTAGCTAAGAACTAAACCAGTCTGTTTGTGGCAGCACAATACCCAGAAAGGCAGGAGCAGGAACATAGGGGGATTGCTAGGAAGAAAGCCTGAGAGTCTACCTTAAAAATGTAGGCTCCTAGATCTGTGTAAATCTGTGGAGGTGGATTTATAAAAATTGAAAGACACATAGGTTTTGAACTCAGTCCTCAAGACCAGTTCCGTTCATCTGTATTAACCAACACAGAGAATGGGGGATATCAAGACCATGCCAAATCATACACAGGGCAGACTATGTACTAGCTTAGTACTGCACAGCCAGAAGCAGCCAAGCTATCTACTGCTTCACTGCTGGGCTTGCTCATCTTCTCAAGAAGACACCAGAAGAAAAAGAAATAGCCATTTCTGAAGTTCAGAAAAGGTTGGCTAATATATTTCTTTTTCTGCTTCACAGAGCCAGAAGGGAACAGTGGTTCAGTACTGGCTCAGGAGGAAGTCTCCTTTGTCTGCTGACTTCATTGCCATGACTTTAGGCATGCCCTGTTTTTCTAGATAAGCAGCTAAACTTCCAATACTCGCTGCTAAGCATCTTTGCCCATTACTTCTTGTGGACGGAATAACTCCTCAGGGTAGTGGGGAGGAAAAACAAAGCCAACTTATCCTGAACCTCGTGCCAATAAATGTAAAATGTTACTAGAATTCAGGAAAGCGTGTGTGGGTGATGAATTCACAACCAATTTTATAGGGGGAAAATTTGCTGCAAGAAAAATAGACTCCTACAGTACTTTCCAAAACTACTTCCAGCTTTGCTTTTAGAAAAGCTCTGAAGCTGTCGTGTTGCACTCTTGGTGATTAATGATTTTGGGTTAGCTGATGTGTGGGTGACAGATTAGCAATCAGCTTTGGGCTTACATAGACATCCAGCCTCTTTCCATTTCGTGTCCTACACCATCTGAGTACAAACGGCTTCCAAAAATGTTGTGAGACATGATGGCTTAAATGCGTTGGGAAGAAAGGTGAGAGCCAAGCTTTCCCTAAACCAGGGAGATGAAATCTGTTTCTAAGCCTGCAGGTGCAGGGCTGTAGGGAAGTTCCCATGCACAGTACAGGTTGATGCTCCACTGCTTTTACTGGGTTTTGTCTCTAGCTTGAGGTCAGTAAGGGATGGGAATTTTTGTTCAGTCTCAGTTGGTTCCCATTATTCCTTTCATTGGCCCACTAACTTTTGTGCTTTATGGATATCATTATATAGATTAAAATGGAAAATATATTACCTGCCAGCAATGCAGTGCCTGCCAATTAAATAAAAGCTACATTATCCTTTCAGAATATTATGAGTGTATCCTGCTTTACTGTGGCCCATGGATCACCCAACAAGTATTGGGAGGAAGTTGCATAGGTAAGCCAAGCCTGGTCAGTCATCTAGGGTTGGAAAACAAGCGGAAAAATTCTCTCTGAGCTGAACAAAAGTTATTCAGAAAGTATTGATGACAGAATGAAATCAGCAGCTTGGCTGATGGAGGGAGGTAACACATTCAGATGGAGTTCTCTGTAGACTGGTGGAGAAAAACAGAGTGAAACACCACGGAAAGAAAGCTCTTGTGCTAACTCTAGTTTATCATAGACTCTGGATTTAATTTTATATTCATAGAAAATGCTTTTGCATTAAAATTTAATGGAAATTAGCTTAGATAGACTATGTCCTCTTTTGGACTGAAATATAGCTGAACACCTGTAAACAAAGTGTGCTACTACTCAGCAGTAGTTTAAATTAGAAAGGGATGAGGTCTGTTTCTCGTGGCAGAGGGATTACTGTTGGATTCCAATATATTTGTTATGAAAGGTGTTTGACAAATTTCTGTTGTACAGAAAGTTGTGTTATTATTTCTTGTTAAATAATATTTCTTGTTAAACCCTTTAATCTGTCACAGTCATAATACTGCCTCAGCCCTAAATTCTAGCTGCTAATTTTTAAATAAGTAATTCCCTGCATAGCTGATAGATGTGGAATAAGGGGGAAAAAACAAAACCCAAGAGTGAGCTCTGTTTAATAATGTGAGTGATCTGGTAGGTGAAGGTGAACATAAATTAAATGTGCCACTGGTTGCAAATGAAGAAAACATTAAAAATAGGGTAGACAGAGCAAGATCAAGAGAATAAAAGTAACTTCCAAAAGCCTTCAACCAGCTTCGATAAATGAGAAGTATTTCCTCAGGGAAGTATAGATCTATATCTCACGGTAATGTGAAGATAAAACAAGCAAATGGTGAGACATGAGGTTGCTATGAGAGATGCCAATGAGATGGCAGGCCAGATCCTGGTTTCATGGTGCAGAAAGAAAGTAGTTAATCTTTATAAGGCTTTGATAGTAAAATATTTCTCTCGGGACTTTTTTATTTTAAACTAGAATACAAATTCAAAGAACAGTTCTTAGTAGGGTGACTTGGGAGTGATTGATTCTTCAGGAGTGATTTATTGTTACTAAACTTAGTTAAGAACAGACTAACAAGAACACAAGTCAATTGTGCAGATATTTAAGGGAAAAGACAGCAAGGTTCAAGAGGAATTATTTAGGACATCAAGCAATGGGGTCAGTAGAAATCATGGCAGGTAATCAAGGAACAGAAATTGCATGCACTGTATAATGAAATTCTTTCTTACAGAAGGAAATGGCAAGCTGTAGGATAATCTAAAGGAAAGCGGAGAGAATCTCTGTACAGTTTGAGAAATCTAAAACAGTCTGGACCTGACATATATATACTTCCTTAAATAATTAAGAAGCTGAAAAAGAGAATAAGGTGAAGACACTGATAACAGTGTCACGATTTCTTTACATGTTTTTATATTCCCGTATTATCTGTGCCTAGGCAAGAAGAGGAAAGTGTATGTATGTGACAGAAAGATAGAAACAGAACAACAGCATTTGCTTATGTTTCTTTTCTCAAAGGCTAATTTTTTTCTCATGCCCTCTAGCAGGCAATGGTGTTAATCTGGAGTGATTTCAAAGGAAAAGCGAAATGGGGATTTGTCTGAAGTATTTGTTCTCCCCTGTGCTTTGTTGAAGAGACAAGAAATTCTGGGATCTATGTTTCTTAAGGCCCAAACCAGATCAGTCTTATCTCAGCCAGTGTCATAGAATCTGCGATAAAATATTTATCTGAAAATTAAGTGTTCCAAACAGAACAATAAAGCAGGGTTGAGAGCAATGGAATTCACCTTTTACAAGCTTGGTGGCAATTCTGGAATAAAAGTTTCAGAGACTTGTTCATGAAATCTGCTCTCTGCATTCTATGCTCTGCACCAGCATTACTTATCTGTAAAATAATATAATTTTCAAGCATGACTGAACCTTGATTTCTTTCATCTATGCAAAAAAGGAGAGTTTAAATGACTTAAAGATAATACAGCGTGTGGTTCAGGAATCCAGAACACATCCTGTCACCTTCTCTTTTGGAAAAAGTCTTTAATGTGGTTCTTGTTCAGATCTTTTACTGGGAATTGTACATATAATACATTCATACTTCTGGTTATACATTCTCCTACTTTTACATTATTTTTGCAGCCCTCGTAACTTTTGTACCCACATGGTGCAATGTGGAGCACCCAGTAGTCTAGTCTTGGTGAAATATCAGAGGGGTAACAGAGCTCATGAACTGGACTTAAGCTTTAAATGAGCTGGGTAGAGACACAAGCCATTCTAAGATATCTTTGTTGTTAAATCAGGAACAGTAGTAAATGCACACAAAGCTGTGTCATTACTTGATGGAGCTAAACTCTAGCCTTCCTTGTCTGCCACTGCCAATGGTCAGTAAAAGGCAAGAGGCTGTTTTACCTGGCAGTTATAGTCATGTGGTTGTACAGACTGCTCCATTTCATTTGGGACTGTGTCTGTCTTAATATACAACTCTTTCTGGATCATCAAGACAATAAATCATTCTCTTGAACTGGGCATCAGAGCTACATCTCATTTCCTTTCTTCACCTTTCTGAAAGCGTTCAATTCTGGTTTCAGAGCCCTATAGAAATAAAGGCATAGCAGAGAAACCATTATGACCTTTTGGGTGTCACAGGCCAGGTTTCACTTTATTTCCTTCATTTAAGCAGAGTTAGATGGCCTTTTCTCTGAAGTGACTGAAGCAGATCAGAAGCATTTTGCATAGTTCTTAAGAAGCTCTGAATCTTTTGGGATCCAGCATGCTTCCTCGATTGTCTTTGTCTTTATAGGAAAAAAAAAACCAGTTTTTGTTAAATATTTAACGTGTTCTTTTCAAAAATCTCACAGTCTATGTGCCTTGGCCTAATGGGTGTGGGATTCAGTTTGAAACTAAGATAAATACATATAAGATGTGATGGAATTCAGTTGCCTGATCATGGCTATTTCAAATACCATGAAGTATCTTGCTTGACTTCTGATGACCACTCTAGAATGGTGCCAGTTTTCTATAAAGCCTATGTCGCATTTCCAATTCCATAAGCACTTTTTGTCATCTGAAGTGACATGAAGCAGTAGTATTTTAGAAACTGGATTCTAGGTCTAGGTGCCTAAACTCTCATTTTGATCACGGGAGACTTAAGTCCCGGTTCATTTTCCTAAACGTAGGACATGACCTAACACGTCCCATCTGGCCTTCAGCTGCCACTGCAGAAGCGGAGGGTCTCAGGGAAGGCCTGTATCACATCTGACAGTTTATACAGGTATCTTAAGCATCTTATATGTCTCAAATGGTGCCAGACACTAAGTGTGGGCAATTTAACCAAGCCATGCCAGGAGATGTCCATAGTAGGATAAACCAAATCTCTTTCTGGCCTCCCTCCTTGACAGGATTACAGAGATCTGCTTAGACTTTTCTGTGAACTTACATGCCTACCTCACATATGCACCAGGATAGGTCAACACTTTGAGATTTTGTCCAGAACTGGTGTGTTCATTGCAGAGCGTTAGCTGTGATGCTTCCTTTACATTTCAGTGACTGTGTTTTACCCATTTCACAGCCAGGAGACCTTGGAGAGTGTTGGTTAATTCTTGGGAGATTTTGGGATTCAGGACAGCTCTAGACCCTATTTTTGCCAGCATAGTTCTCTCCGCTAGGGATGCTATGTGTCATCTAGTAGTACTATGCTAGGGATGCAGCATATCATCTTTTATTAATAGTTAGGCTGCACAAGTCATTGCTACTCTGCTACAAACAAAGCCAAACGAGTAAACTCTCACTTTGTGTTGGCCAAAAAGCCTTATTTCACTTGGGAGAGAAAGGGCTGGAATGAACTACAGTGACAAAAACACTGGTTTCCCTTGAATGAGTAGTACTCACATTAGGCACTGTTGACCCATTTGGTGCACTGGCAAGCTGCATGCAGAACAGGCAGGTTGATGTGGGTGTTGAAGGGCTGCACGAAGTGCATACGCTGTATTTGGAGATTCAAATCAATAACGTGGGTAGAGCACCTTTGTATTTTTGTCATAGTAAATGACACAGCTATCTGGAGGCTTGCTCCACTGACCCTACTGGTTTTCTGAAAGGCATAAAATACCTGCTCAAAAAATGCTTTCCAGAACTTACCTGAAACAAAATCTGTGTTGCCCTAAAATGGTGTATCTTTTTATTTCCCTGTGTTAACTTGAGATAACCTTCATTGGTTTTTTTGTTGCTTTGCCATTGACCTCCATGTCAATGACCTCTGTCACAGTGTGTTTTCTGTGTTTATGTATACACCCAGGTGCATGCAGAAGTAGGAAAGAAGTTAGGAATAGGAATCAACTTGCTCACAAAGAAGAAGGGGGGGAAATCAGGATCAGAAAATATAATAAAATAAAACTTATCTTGCAGAGAAGCAGTTAAATGTTTTCAAATTTTAGGTGAAAAAAAAAAAAGCAGTTCTTTGGCATAAAATACCTTATTAGTGCAATCACTTTTGGCTGGTTGCTTTTCTGTTTTGTCTTGCCAATAGCAGACAGTGCAGAAAGCACCATAGCGATACAGTGGATAATCTTCTTTTGTAATTATTATTTAATTACTGCAGATGTGAATTTATTTTTTTTTTATTTTTTTTTTTTTTAAGTAATTTGAAAATATTTTGTGGTAGGAAAGCTAAGGGCTTGGTAGCAAAGTAGAATAGAGGTGTTCAGTGCTTTGGGATATGCAAAGCTCAAAAGAAAACCAGGGAAAGGTCTTCAGTCCCCTGGCAGGATTTAGGAAGTAACAACAGAACCGCCCATTCACACAACAATCCCGTTTGTACTGAAGGTTTATATATCTTATTAATCTGGTTTTGAAGGAACCTCTTGCTTTGTAATATCTTCTTACTGCTATAATATACTTACTGTAATATTGTCTTACTGCTGATTATTTTCTCAGCTCTTTAAATTTAGAATTAGCCCAGAGGACGTTATCTTTTTCTAAGGCAGAGGCTATATTTGTTAATTAAGCTGCAGCCTACAAAGACAAGGTTTAGCCTTTCTCTGCTAAGTTACACGGGGACTCAGAGAAAGTGAACGGCGATGTAGCAGCAGTGATGTTTTTTCCACATATCATACTAGTTTTAATTTAGTCAGGAGGCAGCTAGTAATTTACACAGGTTGCTGGGGTGCGAGGCTGATTTCATCTGTGGATTTTTTTCTAATCCTCCTTTATTGGATAATAATCAAATCTGCCTCATGTCTACACTTTATATTAACATTCTGCTTTGTTAAAAGCAAAGGAAGGTTTCATCTAACCATTTGCTATAGTGATATGAGTTTTAAAGATTTAAAGATATCGCGGTATTAAACATTAAGGAATATTTTGCAGTCCTTTCACTATGTAGAAGATAAATTCTCATGGTGGTGCCTGGAAAGGGAAGGAAAACTGAGAGTTAGAGGAAATGGAGCCTTTCTAAAGCCTGGACTTCTTTTTTCTCATTGAAGAAGATGAAGAAAGCAACTGGGATTTGAAAATGTCCAGGAAATTAATCTGGGGGGAAGAAAGGAAGTTATTTATAGAGCAGGAAAGGTGGCATTAGTTAACAAAATTACCTTTGATCATTTCTTTTTGTCAAGATGGTTGAAAACAGAAAAATGGGAAAAAGAGAACAGCAGCTGCATCTGTCAAATATTCAAGAGCCATCAATCTGTTTCACTGTAGGACAAAAGGTGATCTGCATGCCTAACAGTAAGAGAAACTGTTGACATGGTTTAAATTTGAGGCCTTAGTCTTTTAGGAAAAGGAGAGCTTTAAAAAGCTTAATGATAAATTATCCCTAAAGTGCATTTTTTATAAACATAAACCTTTTCTTAAAATTCATATGAGTAAGGCCCAATATTCATATTAGCTGCTAAATTGTAATGTTTAATATATGGCAAATTTTGAAAGAGTTAGGCCTTTCATAATGCTAACAAAGAATCCATCCTTAAGGAGAGTTGTTGATGGTTAGTAATGATCAAGGGAGAAAAGTCATTAGGACAATGTAAGTCTTGTGGAAAAATTAATTGAATTTCAGCCATTATTTCCCAGCTACAGCTAGTATATTTGAAATTAAATTAGAGAGGACACAACCTATCTGTGTGGGTTTCTGTAAGTAAATATCAATATTTTTTTGTTTTGGAAAATAAAATTGGAATGAAAAATGGAACACAGCCATAACAGGTGTTTGTCTCTATTAGTTTTTCAGTACTGAATTACGGATGTGGAGAGAAGTAAATCCAGAGTATTATTTCCTCTCCTTCACTTCCCCTCATTCGTAAATATTTTCATCACCTTCTGCCTGACTTTAGAGGAAAATAACATTTAAAAAATAAACTGCTTTTTTAAACATATATACAGTCAGTAGCAACTGAGTTCCTTAAAAACATTAGTTATTATCAAGGTCAAGTAGACAGGTCATTCTCTGAGGAAGTTGTTTAGTTGTGACTTGTTTGTATTTGAAGTAGCACAAGGAGTCAGCTTCTCAATTCAACTCAATGTTTCTTATTGGCAGATCAAAATCGTGTGGGTTCTTTTCCCCACAGGCAAAACAGGAAGAGCTATGGCATATCTGTTAAGAACTTGCTTTTATAACTTTTCAGCCTTACAGATTTTTGTAGCTTGAATTTACTCACAAGCATATGCAATCAAAGATTTAAGACAGTAATTTAAATTTGGAGTAAATTCTTTATTTTTGTGTTAATGAAATGACTACAGAATTAAACATAAATAAATACAATCTAAAACTTTGGGTTTTTCCTGTTTTCTTGATCGCAAGTCCATTCAAGCGATAAAGGTTTTGCAGAGCAGTTAAAATGCAAAATGGCATTCCCACGGTAGCCTTTGATTTTCTTCTGGCCTGGACTGTGAACAGAAATCAGTAATTTCTGAGCCATTAATAACAGCAAGAGAGGTTTTTACTGGATTTCAGAGTTACTCATAAGCCTGCTAGGAATCTTTACTCCATGTTTATAATGGATGCACCAGAACAGATATTCTTTGGTGCAAATGAGACTGGCATTTCGGTCAGGTATTCTTCATGTTTACCTAAGTTTATAAATGTGCCAATGCAGACTGAGTTAGAAGCAAAAGGATAATCCAAGGGTTTTGTTCACTAAATATGACACTGTAATATGACAAAAGACATAATCTTTAGAACAAAAATAAATTATGTTTTCTCCATTCTCCTTTATTCTCCGTTCTCCTTTATTTCAATGCTTGACTCGTATATGAAAGCCTGAGAAAGGTCTAGTTTGTCCAAAAGCTTGGGATTTTTGCCTGCCTTGTTAGTTGCCTTAATGAAACAGTTTACTTCAAATTTCACCTTCTTTAGATTTAAAAAGATAACTTCTGCCATGTTAATCCCAGCCTTGTTTTTGCACTACGATTGTCAAACTGCTAAGATCCCTTGTTGTCCCTGCTAGGTAGGGTCTAGCAAAGTGCATCTCCTTTCACAGCTATTGCAAGTCTTGTCTCAGGAAATCCTTCAGTGAAGCAGGCTCTTCACAAGAAAAGATGCAAGTATTGTACCAATTGGAAGAGAAAGGAGCGCACGCTCATCATACAAGCTATCCACACTCTGCTCTTGTAAAGCCATGGCTGATTTATACCTGCTCTCAGTCTATAGTTTTGAATGGTGTGTAGTGGGACAGAACCTTTTTAACAGGCACCCTCGTTAGATATATTGTGTCATAACAAGAATCAAGGGAGGGCAATTGAGAAGTGGAAGACGCAATCTGTCTTGAAGAGTGCTCAGTTGAAGCTTTTTGATCGCTCAATGGCATAACAGTGCACTGCAGGTGGAGATTTGGGGCAATTGTGGAATTTAGTGTGGCCTGTTTACCTTTCCTTGTCAAGGGAAGAAGAAGTGGAAAAATGTTATCTGTATGATAACATGATGAGGGGGGCATCGTTCCATCCCAACACACCCAGTCAGTTGCCAGCACCTACAATAAATGCTCGGAGAGGTGCAGAGATATTCCAGCCGCTCCAGCCAATGAGCTGGCTTCATTTGGAGCTCGGCTCAGATGCCTCTATACAAATGCCCGTAGCATGGGGAACAAACAAGAGGAATTAGAGATGTGTGCACATCTATGGGGGTATGATATAACAGGCATCACAGAAACATGGTGGGATGGCTCCTACGACTGGAGTGTTGGAATGGAAGGTTACAGGCTCTTTAGAAAAGACAGTCCTGGCAGGCGAGGAGGGGGAGTTGCTATTTATGTTAGGGATAGGCTGGAGAGTATGGAACTCTGTCTGGGGACGGGTGAGCAGTCGACAGAGAATTTGTGGGTCAAGGTTAAAGGGAGAACAGCGATGGGAGACATTACTGTGGGGATCTGTTACAGACCGCCTGATCAAGAGGAATCTGTGGATGAAGTGCTCTATAGGCAGATAGGAACAGCCTCACGCTCACAGGCCCTTGTTCTCATGGGAGACTTCAACCACCCTGACATCTGTTGGAGTGAAGGTACGGCCCGGCACAAGCAATCCAGGAGGTTCCTTGATAGTGTGGAAGGCAACTTCCTTCTGCAAGTAATAGAGGAGCCGACAAGGAGAGGTGCCATGTCTGACCTCGTGCTCACCAACAGGGAAGGGCTGGTTGGAAATGTGACGCTCCAGGGCAGCCTTGGTTGCAGTGACCACGAGATGGTCGAATTCGAGATCCTTGGGACAGTGAGAAGAGCGTGCAGCAAGGTCACTGCCCTGGACTTCAAGAGAGCAGACTTTGGCCTCTTCAGGAGCCTGCTTAATAAGGTTCCATGGGATACAGCCCTAGAGGGCAGGGGGGCCCAAGACTCTTGGTTGTTACTCAAGGATCACCTGCTCCAAGCTCAGGAGTGTTGCATCTCAACTAGAAGGAAGTGCAGCATGAGGGCCAGGAGACCTCCTTGGATGGATAAGGAGCTGCTCAGGAAAATTCAAAAGAAAAAAGAGGCTTATAGAAGGTGGAAGCAGGGACAGGCAGCCTGGGAAGAATACTGGGATGCTGTCTGGGAAGCTAGGGACCAGGTGAGGAAGGCTAAGGCCCAGTTAGAATTGACCTTGGCTAAGGATGTTAAGGATAACAGGAAAGGATTCTATCGGTACGTAGCGAGTAAAAGACAGACTAGGGACAACGTAGGCCCCCTTTGGAAGATATCGGGAGAACTGGCTACCCTGGATTTGGAGAAGCCTGAGGTTCTTAATGACTTCTTTGCCTCGGTCTTCACTGGCAAAGTCTCTGACCGCACCACCCAAGTCATGGAAGGCGAACGCAGGGACTGTGAGAATGAAGACCCTAGGCCCACTGTAGGAGAGGACCTGGTTCGAGACCATCTTAAGAACCTAAACGTACACAAGTCCATGGGACCTGATGAAATCCATCCGTGGGTCCTGAAGGAGCTGGCGAATGAAGTTGCTAAGCCACTGGCCATCATATTTGAAAAATTGTGGCAGTCAGGTGAAGTTCCCGATGACTGGAAGAAGGGAAATATAACCCCCATTTTCAAGAAGGGGAAAATGGACAACCCAGGGAATTGCAGACCAGTCAGTCTCACCTCTGTGCCTGGCAAACTCTTGGAGCAGATTCTCCTGGAAGGCATGCTAAGGCACATGAAAAACAAGGAGGTGGTTGGTGACGGCCAGCATGGCTTCACTAAGGGGAAATCCTGCCTGACCAATTTGATGGCCTTCTATGATGGGGCTACAGAACTGATGGACAGGGGCAGAGCAGTTGAAGTCACCTACCTGGACTTGTGCAAAGCGTTCGACACTGTCCCACATGACATCCTTGTCTCTAAATTGGAGAGACATCAATTTGATGGGTGGACCACTCAGTGGATAAAGAACTGGCTGGATGGCCGCACACAAAGAGTTGTGGTCAATGGCTCGATGTCCAGCTGGAGACCGGTAATGAGTGGTGTCCCTCAGGGATCGGTGTTGGGACTGGTCTTATTCAGCATCTTTGTAGGTGACATGGACAATGGGGTTGAGTGCACCCTCAGCAAGTTTGCCGATGACACCAAGCTGTGTGGTTCGGTTGATACGCCAGAGGGAAGGGATGCCATCCAGAGGGACCTTGACATACTTGCGAGGTGGGCTGATGCCAGCCTTATGAAGTTTAACCATGCCAAGTGCAAGGTCCTACACCTGGGTCGGAGCAATGCCAGGCACAGCTACAGGTTGGGCAGAGAAGAGATTCAGAGCAGCCCTGCAGAGAAGGACTTGGGGGTGTTGGTCGATGAAAAAATTAACATGAGCCGGCTTCAGTGTGCGCTCGCAGCCCAGAAAGCCAACCGTATCCTGGGCTGCATCAAAAGGAGTGTGACCAGCAGGTCAAAGGAGGTGATCCTGTCCCTCTACTCTGCACTCATGAGATCTCACTTGCAGTATTGTGTGCAGTTCTGGTGTCCTCAACATAAAAAGGGCATGGAACTGTTGGAACAAGTCCAGAGGAGGGCCACGAGGATGATCAGGGGACTGGAGCACCTCCTGCATGGAGACAGGCTGAGAAAGGGGGCTGTTCAGCATGGAGAAGAGAAGGCTGCGTGGAGACCTCATAGCAGCCTTCCAGTATCTGAAGGGGGCCTACAAGGATGCTGGGGAGGGACTATTCATCAGGGACTGTAGTGACAGGACAAGGGGTAACGGGTTCAAACTTAAACAAGGGAAGTTTAGATTGGATCTAAGGAAGAAATTCTTTACTGAGAGGGTGGTGAGGCACTGGAATGGGTTGCCCAGGGAGGTTGTGAATGCTCCATCCTTGGCGGTGTTCAAGGCCAGGTTGGATGAGGCCTTGGGTGACATGGTTTAGTGTGGGGTGTCCCTGCCCATGGCAGGGGGTTGGAACTAGATGATCTTAAGTTCCTTTCCAACCTGAACTATTCTATGATTCTATGATAAAGCAGGGAGGAAAAAAGGCCAGACAACCCAGCAACCAGAACTAAGATCTCTAGTTGGAATTCAGGTGGCTGCAGTTTAAATTGCCTCTAACAGTCCAGCTGCTGATTGCTACCATTCATGACAAATGCCTTTGTTTTAGTTCTGAAATATCCCAGAGCAACTGTTCTGCCTTGAGTTTTCTCTCTGAGTTACTAAAATAATCTCTTTATTTATTTTCTGTCTTGACCCTCTCCTCCCACTCACCTCTTTCAACATGTATTTAGCTACATTCAAAGAGATAGCAAGAAGTAGTTTTCTCTCTGTGTTTCATATGGCCACAGCACTTCTGCAAAGTGCCGCCTTAGGTTTTGGGAGGAGTCAGCTCATGGAGGAAGGTTAGTTGGCTGAAGGCTAGATAATATGCCAGCACTGCTAGCAGGGAACAAGGAGCAACTCAAAGGCATGCTGGCAATTTTATCTGGGTTTTTTTTCCTATTCATCGCATGTGCTTCTGGATACCCCATCCTGTTAAACAATCACAAGGCAATCAGCTTGGATTCTTTCCCTGGAAGGTGAATGTCAGATTGAGCCTGTTTCAGATGCAAACAACGATGCCTTGATCTGTGCCTTTGTTGTCTTGAGGTGCGCAGTGGGCACAGCACTTGTGACTTGCCCTGTCCTATCTGGCAGCTCAAAGGGGAGCAGAACCAGACGGATGCAGCCATCCTGTTACCTCTGTAGCCCATTACTTACCAGATGGGCTCCTCATCCCTGTGCCCTTTGTAGCTACAGCTAACTTCAGCTTTCAAAATTAGCTCTGACAAAGTGTCTGGGTAGGAAATGCACTGCCAGGATGATTTATAAAGCCTGATACATTACAAGACTCTCCCTGTACTCTATTTCCATGCGTGTACCGGGCCACAGCAGTTGAGCTGACAAGGTCTTCTTCAACAATGACACCCATCTCCCCTTTTTTTTTTACCACGTTCCTTTTTTTTTGTCTGAAACAACTAAAATCTGTTGACCTTCAAGTTATCGTGATACTTACCTATTCATTGAGAAGGGAAGAGCTTGATTACAGTGAAGATGCTTGGAATGGTATTTAAGGCTATGTTTATTTCTCCTTCCTGATTTTTAAAAAGGTGTGCAATTTACTGTTATTTGTAATCCTTGGCTGAAGTTTCAGTATCTTCCTCAATCAATAGAGGTGGACTTTCAAATGGACAATGTAAATTAAAAATCTTGCGTTAACAGTGTCGTACTCTGTCCTAGGAAAATATCTGTTAGTTTCACTGCAATTTAATGGCATTCTTACTTTCAACATTGAATCCCATCTATCTAAATCCCATGTCCATTTTAAATCAGATGGACTTTGGGGAGCTTAGTAAGGGTAGCATCAATAGTTCACGTGGCACTGACAGGATGTAATGATTTGAGTAGTGCATCCATTGATGCTGTATAGCGTTAACAATAGGAGTAATAAGCTTTAACAGTTGACCACACCATTTGCCTTGAAGGATCATTTCAGATAACAAAACCCAAGGATTTATTGTGCAAGAACTGATTGCTCAAACACAAGCACTGTTTTTCTTCCTATAGAAAAGTTATTTATTACTAGGACACCAGCAGTTTCTCCTGTCACAAGGGTATGTTGTTGATAATGCCTGGAGACAACCACATATTTCTAGACACATACTGTGAATAATCAAAATCCAAGAAATTACTTTATTCTGAGCCAGGTAAAATTACAATGGGAAATATAAATGCAACTGCCTGTGTAATGCTCTGGGTTCATCAGTTCCAAACATTTTAAGATCACTTCTTTTTGCCTATATTTTTATTTGTATCCTGTCACTAGATTGCCTGTGAGCTCTCAGGCAAACTTGCTGCCTAAAATGCTGATAATACAATTTCAATTGCTGATATTTAATGTGCCCTATTTTATGCTTTCTAATTGTATACTATGTTACCAACACAAAGGTTTCTGGCTAATTATAAGCTAAGCACTAAGTGACATATGCTGGCAAAATACATGTTCCATAGTTTTTCATGATTATGTTTCTTCTGAGTTCTTTTAAAGCCTCTCCTACTACTGATGTGGTTTCTGAGTCATTGTAATGTTGCTTTAGGAATGACCTTACAGCTGTTCAGAATTTATCAAAAAACTCCCCATACACCAGCATTAGCTTATAGCTGAGCCTGGTTAATAGGTTGGCTCTGTCCTCAAGTAGCTGCCATGAAATGGAACATCTGAAATAGAATAATAGGATCACAGAATTGCAAGGCACCTTAAAGATCATCTAGTTTCAACCCCTCTGCCACGGGCAGGGACACTTCCCACTAGACCAGGTTGCTCAAAACCCCATCCAGCCTGGCCTTGAATACTTCCAGGGAGGCAGCGTATCGTTCAGTAACCTGAACTTGAAAATTGCAGCTGAATGGGGGAAGAGATTTAAAAGACTGCTATTGTAAGAATCTTATTCTGCCCATATTGCTGCAGGAAAAGCTCTTGGCTTTTGTATAGTAATATACTTTATGAAACACCCTTAGAAACAATCAGTTCTCCTCAGCATCAGCACTGTTACATAGGGGTTAAAATCAATAGGAGCTTACTCACTAGAATCCAGTTTCTGTGCATTGCTCTGGAAAATGAAAGGGCTAGACTTTGTATCAGATTAAGCACAGTTAAAGTAGACTGAGGCTTAAGGGTTTTTCCATCAGAACATAAAATATTAAAGATAGGCAATTTTATCTTGTTCTTGTATTATTTCATGTCTATTTTCCTGATCCAATGTTAAGCTGAATTCTAAGAATTCCTGTTGTTTACTCCACTAGCACTCCAGTTTAGCCAAGAGAATACTGAGAATCTAACATGTTTCTGTGTCTGCTTAAAGTCCACATTTAATTTGGTACTTTTTATTTGTTTTCTTTGCTAGAACACAGGCATTCATATTTATGGCCGCTTTGTTTTTCAGCGCCTCCCAGATGGCTCTGCCCCAAGTGCACATGCAGAATTTTATCTTCTGCCGGATCCTTATGAGGTCAGTCAAAGGAAAACAAGAACAGCTCCAAAAAGCTCTGACCCTACTTACAATGAAATCGTGAGTACTAGTCTCTTTTTTCCACCGTTTCTCATTTGATTTTCTTTGTCCACTCTTGAAGTAAAATAACAATACAGCAGTTAGAGCTGTTGCAATGAGTAAGATCAAAAAGGAGGAACATATCATAAGCTGAACCACAAATAGGGACAGTCTTCTGCTTTCCATCTTGCTCAGAAATGAAACAGTCTCTTTATGTCTCTCTCTTCAGGAAAGCAGTTGGATTATTCACACTGCTTTATCTTACCCCATAACCACAGTTACATGTTAGCCAATGCAAGCGTTGTTGCAGCAAACCCTAGGCTGTTTTCAATGCAGATTTTTACAATAACATAAAAAAGTATTAATTGAATGGATGCTATTATTCATATTCACATTTGAAAATCAACAATCAAATTGGTTGGCACTGTCCTCAATGATAACACAATAATAAATAGCCAAGTTCTTTTTATGTGAAAAAGCTAGCAATTGACAGCCGTATCTAATTACTTCACATGCCACTGAAATGCTCACGCCTCTGGGGTGAAAAGATATATATTGTGTATAGAGAAGCATTTACAACAGAATGGGAAGTGGCATAAACTATATTCTTTTGTAAGGGTAGGTTTGAATCAAACAGTAAGTGAAATTGGAGATTATAATTGTTGCATATAAGGAATCTCCTAAAGACCTCAAAATAATTTACAGATGTCTTTGAACAGGTTTTAAAGTGCAAGGCATGGAAAATACTACCACTCCACTCTTTTTCATAGATAAGGTGTGATGAAACATAAGTTAGCTGAGACTGGGAGTCCTTATCTCCTCATTTCCCAGTCCTGCAGTTTTAATGTTTTTCTTTTCCCACATCTATTTGGTTACAAAAGTTAAATACTTACTAATGACTTTCAGTGCTGCTGTAAGAGTAGTATTGCTGCTAACAGCCAAGACAGATGGTATCAGAGGGTGTACCCCTCTATGGTACTGTAGTAGAATAACAGAGAACTAGGATTTTTTTTTTTTTTGTTATGTTCTTTCCTTTTTTTTTTTGCAATCAAAGAGATGGTGGAATGAGTCTAATTGACCTGTCTGAAGAAATTCCTTTACATTTGAAGGGTATTTAAAGCAAAGAAATATAATATGAGTATATAACATTAATTGTAAAGTATCCCAAGTGTACTACAGACAAGAACCAGCCAGCAACGGTGGAAGTCAATTATTGTGCTAATCATTTTTAGATCATGTTGAATGCAAGAAATTCCCAAATCAGTCAGACAGTAGTCACTGTGAGATTTAATTGTGGTTGAGGGGCATTCCAATGCTGTTAAGAGAAATTCCATGAAAACTTTAATATCCTTTACTCAAAACTCACAGCCTTCTTCACAGATGCTCAATCTTTTTCACCAGGAACTGCCAGTCGCAGTGGGGACATATGGTTCCGTTGAACTTGGACATTTCAAACCCTATGCTTGTGCTGTTAGCAGCTCTGTTCTTCCATATGTGATGTAATTCTGTATGCATTTTCTGTCCAAGGCTGGTAGACTGAGGCAAAAGCTGCCCCAGGGAAGAAAAACTACTAAAAATATAAGTCAGCTGTCTTTTAAGTTAGTTACTGTCCAAATGCTGTGTACAGAAATGTACTAGCCTTTTTTGTGACTTCATAAGTTTTTATTAAAGCCAAATCGCTGGAAGGAAGCTGTATATTAATTTCTTTCTGTGTTTGAGACTGAAAAAAAGTCTGAAATGTGCTTCTCTTGGGTATTTTTGGTTTCAGTTTTGTACTTCTATTGCTTATGACTGCCTACAGCAAATTATCAGCCTTGCAAAAGTGCATTTTATTTTTGATTTTTACTATGTGTGTGAGAGTAAAGATGTGAAAGTCCAGGAGGGCTGACAATAGGATGAACTATGCCAAATGTTTTGGAGTTGCTTCCAGCAAGCACTCCTTTTTTTCTCTTCCTTTATTTGGATTTGGGAGTTTGTTTCATTCACGTTGGCATAACATTGCATTAAAAAATGATGGTTGAGAAGAAGAGGAAAATGGAATGCAATGTGAAGAGAAAAAAGATACATACTTGTTTATAGATCAACATTAGGAATCAATAAGAGTTACTCAGGAGGTTCCAGAGTAGTAAAAGAAAGTAAAAAAACTGAAGACAAATCTGAATGATTTAAGCTTAAACTCTTGCCAAGAAAGGCTGCAATGACCAGAACCAACAGCAGTGGGGTCTTGCTCATATATGTAGCATTTGCCCTGAGACATGAGTCAAAGTCTCAGTTATCTCCAGTTTGTCCCTTGAGTGTCTGCATGTACACACACCCAAAAAATAAGCAAACCTCCAAGACAAAGCAGAGTGGGTATTGCCAGAATGAAGTCAGAACAACGACCTCTCTCAGTCCTGCCCTTGGGGTGTGGCCAAGTGTGAGCAAGTATACCTAGGCCACATCAGCATGTTGCCCTCGGAGCAGAGGGGACGCTGCCCTGCAACACCCGGAATATCCCCAGCAAGCTTGATGGAAGAGGAGGAGAGAACTGCACCAAGAGCCACAGCTGCTCCCTCAGCACCATGTGTCAAAGATAATTTGGACAATTAAAAGCAAATCTAGGAACTGTGCCATGGCTACCTAAGGAGAAGCAACTGTCCCGCATTTACAATTAAAATGTCGTTAGACTCCTGTAGGTCAACAGTACTTCTCTTTTTGGAGCCAGGTATTCTTGAATTGCAGCCTTAACTGTCCCACTGATTTGCTGCATGGCCACATATAACTCACCTCCATTTGATCTGGCTGTAT
Source organism: Psittacula echo (assembly GCF_963264785.1). NCBI lineage: Eukaryota > Metazoa > Chordata > Aves > Psittaciformes > Psittacidae > Psittacula > Psittacula echo. The sequence continues at coordinate 101,999,993 of NC_137735.1, forward strand.
AAATGGGAGGCAAATATTCTTACTACACAATCATTTCAGGAGTTAACTGTTCTGATGAAATTCTGGTGCCTGTTTTATCCACATACTAATTCAGCTATCTCCAGACCTTTCTTCTGTCCCTACATCCTGATGATTTATACCTTACTCCAGCTGAATTTGCAACACCATTTTAGAAAGTTTTTACAGATCATTTGAATGCTACACACCCTGCACTGTAAAGTCTGTCACTGCTCAAAGTTTAAAGCTTCCTTTTGTCCAAAGATTGAAATTTGTTAATTTCCCCAGTTCACATCTGTTATAATCTACTATACGAAAGATTTCTTTACTCTTACAGCTTACATGTACATTTTTTGTGTTTTCAAGCAACTGCTGAAGATGATAACCTTATTATATTGGCAAAGATATTAAGGCATCTTTCTACAGTAACCTTAGTATCATTTCGGTAGTCAAATCATAGATTTATTCTCAATTGTATTATTGCTTCTTACACCTGTGCTTGCTTTTTGAATTTTTGTTCATCATTTCACTTTGGTTTTGATGGGGAGATGCCACTGGAGAACAAAGAAGCTGGAATTTTTCATTCACATACAATTTGGTATGTGGTAACCATCAGAACCGAAAAGCACTGGGCGTGACTTTCACGGAAGCTATTCCAAATTATGTTTTACAAAGGTTTCTAAATGGAAAAGGAAATGTAAGACCTCTCTAGTAAAAGCTAGTTAAAAAGAGTGAGTGGGACAGTTTTTCTTTCCCCCACATCCTGTGGCAGTGTTCATCCCCACAGCACTGATGATCCCCCTACATCATGGAGCTTGGTATCCTGCCCATTGTGCTTGCTGCCAGAATAGCTTGATGTCCTGTTCAGTCTGGCACTCACTGTGACATCTCTGCAGCTTGCAGTGCAGACAGAATCGCTCTACAGTCCCACGAGGGCAGCCAAGGCCATAATGGTCCACCCCTTAAGTTCAGAATCCACCTTTGTGTTGCCAGGCAGTGAGAGGATTATTGCTGATGTGGAGCCTCTATCAACTCTATGCCTGTCTGTAGAATACCTCCCTTGGCCATTTCTGCTTCTTATAATTGGAGGTACACAGAGGTCTCAGTAGTCCAATGTAGAGACCCAAGCTAGAGAGGGCTCGGTTTGACTTTTCCTCAGTATAGACTGCATTCAAACTGCAGAGTAAATCCAAGCAGGTTGACTGGCAAACACCTTTTAGGCAGTTTCACTTTCCCATTCTCCTGAAGTATGTCACTGTGTTTGCTTTCTAAACTGCACAGGTAGATTAAAATTTAAAGCATTTTCCATTGCAACTAAAATAGAAAATCATTTCCAGCCATACAAACTTTAGATTAAATGTACTTCTCTTAACAAATCTTACCTTTCAGGGCTTAAACTAGCTGAGAGCATTCTTTCACATTTTAGCAACCCACATGCAGTTCACTCAGCAGTTCTTGGTTAATGCAGAGACTGAAATGTAGGAATCTGTTCTGAATGCAGCTTGCTGTTGTTAGCCTACAACTCCAGACTGTTTTTTTAAAATTCAGGAAATACACCATTAACCTTTCATAATTAACCTCAGTGTCTTCTCATAGCATTACGATAATTTCAAGGATATTTTTAAAACTATAGGACTTAGTAATCTTCTAAAGAAATGCTAAGCAAGCTGTCTCATTTAATTTGAGAAGTATTAACAGCACTAGTCAAGTAACAGAAACATCTAAATTTAGTAAATTCCACTTGCTAAATTGGGTCCAAACTCAGAGATGTTCCTCTACAACTTCTACTGAGTGGGATGAGCTTTTTGTCATGTTTAATATTTGACAATCCCATTAAAAACTGCAAGCATTTTTATAATGGGCACATTTGGATACAGTTAGCAACCAGAATCATGTATAAAGTGATTTGTATTGAAATAGTAAAATTTATACAGATTTTTTATCTAGAACAGTTATGAAATTTTATGGAAGTTTTGCTTAGAAGAAAATATGGTTTTGCTTTGGCTTGATCTTTTTTAATTCTGGTATGTAGCACAAGGTTTAATCGCAAGCACAGTACTGAAGAAAAATTCTGAGGTACTGTGCATTGATGTGATACACCTTTATAAGACATATCAATGGAACAGAAAGTTCCTTTAAGGTATTACTAATGAACACATAACAAATGCAACATACATAGGTTAAAAAAATTGACATCAGCACTATTTTCCTTGGGGGTTTTTCTGATTTTTGCAGAAGAGCAATGCCATTTATCAAAGCATCTGTTATGAAAAGATAATCTACAATTCTGCAGAATTAGCCATCTTTTGTTTTCATGCTGCTGCCCATGATAAGAACCTTCCATCTGAATCTCTTCTCCAGAAAATCAACTATATCATCATTTTCTGGTGAACTTCATGAAGGATCTGATATTTCTTCACATTTGAATTCAAAACTCTGCTTAAGTTAGGATTTCAGTTTTCACGGGGAAAATTATATACCCCTATTTTTTTCCTCAAGCATTGCACAACACAGGTTTCAGATTTATTTGCAAATGCTTGGTAATCAGATTTCACAAGCCTAAACTGGCAGAATCTCTTTTATATAAACTGCATATGGTCAAATATATTTCTGAGGTAAATTCACTAAGCTAAGTGAACTTGGCTGATGGTTAGTAGTTTATAATTATGGCAGGCAATTCAAAGCAATTCTTACAAAGTTGTATTGGTTATCCTGAATGCTGTACTAAAGTAATTATTTTGCCTGTTGAATAGATATAGAAATTCATATAACTGAGGTGTTTTTTTTTATTTCACTGTATATTATTTCAGGTTGTGTATGACAAAGTCACAGATCTCCAAGGCCATATACTGAAGCTTGTTGTGAAAAGCAAAGGAACATTTGTGGGAGCTGCTAACATTCAACTGAGCAGTGTCCAGTTAAATGAAGAAAAGTGGTATCCACTGGGAAACAGTGTAATTTAAATGTTGTCTGAGATAATTCAATTATTTATCCACTAATGTTTCTTTATCCCATTTCCCACGGCACATTTTGTCTCAGTTGCCCTTGAGAATATGCAGTCATCTGCTGATCACATACCTTAACATCTAATCATAAGGCTATTATCTTAAAATTGCTACCATCTTCCTGCAACAGATTCCTGTCAGTGTGAGTTTAAGAAATCACATGCTAGGAACCTGTAGCAGCATGCAGGAAGTTCTTATGACAGCAATAAACATTTTTGTTTTGTTTGTATTAAGTAGTAAGGTAAGAAAGTTAAAATCTGTACACGTTGAAGTGTGGGGCCTAATTCTTTGCCCATCAATTTGACTGTGTTGAAACAATGCTGATAATGGTGTACTTTGTCAGCATCCTCTATGACCCCACTGCATATAATGATTTCACCAGAGAACCATGGGATGGTTCCCTGGGTGCCAATACATTTCAGATGTCTGGCAAATTTTACATTACATCTTATACAATCAATACTATACTTTAAAAAAAAAAAAAAAAAAAAAAGAACTTAAAAGCTTTGCACTTTACACATTTTGGGCAATATATGTTGGTGCGCTTTTAACTTTTGAGGTAATATACCATTCAGTTCAGGATATTAATTTGTCAATAAGATATGTCATTATTTCTTTTATTCTGTCATTCAAGAAGCAGATATAACTGGCTATTTGTGGGAAGAAAGGAGAAGGCAGAAGCTAATATCACAAACAAAACATAGTGAATGTGAGCTTTCTGTGTGGTATTTGTTAAAGATTACACTATAAGGAATCTTTGTTCACCAGTCTTACCGCATTGCATTTTTACTGCTGCGTAAGGGAATCAAATCAATACATGCATTGACCTCAGGGCTATAAAATGTACATATACATATTAAACAATGAATGTGAGTGGTTCCTTTGAGCTCACTCAGGTAATTATGGGCTCTGTTCTTCAAAGCATTTTTACCTAAATTGAGGAAGCACTTAAGCACATCTTTAAACATTTAGCATGTGAGCAGCCAGATTGAACTGTCCATTACTGCCAGCCTCTTAGACACACATAGCTGACCATGTATATATACCTTTCCAGGACCAAGGGCACATTTTTAAGGCACAAGAGACATGTTTATTTGCGATCTGATCTGCTGTAAAATTTTAAGTTTCCATATACTGACTAGGTCTGACATTTGTCCTACCAGATAGAAAAGTGGTCAACAGAGGGATAGTAATGGCAGAAACTGAACATAATTGCCTTCTTCTCTCAAAGGACACACACAAATTAGTCTTCAGAAGGTAGTGTTGTATAAAGCTCCTGAAATGGGACTCGGAATGTTATTTAAGAAACTAAATAAGATGGAGTTTTTCTCAGCATCAAACCAATTGACTATGTCCCTTGGTCAGTTTTTATCTGAGAACAATTTCCCCGGGCAATCTGGTGTATTAAACTCCTCAGTAAAGAGAGCTGGGGGGAACTCTGCTTGAATATTAATATTATTAATATTCTTCAGAGCTGAAAAAAGATATAAAATATTTACCACATGAAAGGGATATTGGCTAGCATACAAATATGATCACTACAAAGATCAGTAAATCTAATATTTTAGATTATAGGCTCTCCTGGGTAAAGAATCAAGTGTCTTGTCACTCAAGCACAGAAAACACATTGAGGCCAGATTAAACGTTATCAAATTACCTGGCCTTACAGTTCAATATTGATTTTAGCATCTTCTTAGTCTACCGTCTTGGTTTCCTTATTATAACTATAATGTAATTTTCTAATAGTGTTATTTCCTGTGACATTTTCTAATCATTGTTTACTGCGTGCCCTGATTTTCCATCTTAGAGCAACATTACATAAAATAACATTAAAATGGCATTAAATAAAAAGAGCATTAAAATGTAATATTATCAGAACTGTCTGCAAACATCAGCAATACTCTTCAGTATTAAAGAAATAAACCTATCAAAATAGCATCCTTTAAAAGAAAAATACCACGTCTGAGTAACAAAGCTGTGATTAACTGGGTAGACGATACTTTTCTGTGGAAGCTCAACAGGACTTCAGTTTTGTAAGGAAGATGGGAACATTGTGTCTTATGGGCAAGATCTACACCAATAGCTATATCAGGCAAGAAGTTGTCCTCAGAGAACTTAAATCACACAATCAGCCCTTGCCTGTTCAAAGATTCTTCTAATTCACCTCAAAGCATTGTACTTCCTATTTCCTGAGTTCACAGTCATGTATCCTGAGCGCCCTGCTGTTATGAGGAACATAACACTTCACAAATCAGTCTGCGAATTATTTGTCTGTCTTTAGCAGCAGGGGTTTGAAGACTAATCTGAGAAAAGGTACTGATATTAGCATCTGAGTTTTTATCATTTTAAGAGCTGGTTTTTTCCTCAAAATTATTTCCCAGGTGGCAAAATTACAGTGGACATAGCCGTAACCCAATCAGAAAGAGTACATTGCATGTGTAATTTTTCCTGTTTTCTCAGAGAGATACAATGGTAAGAAATTTTGTTCAATACAAATAAAATTGTCGGTGTAACATGCTCAAAATTTTGAAATCTCAGATGATAAATATTAGACCATTCTTCTCAGTAATTAATCATAATTTTGAAACCACCTGAAAGTGAAATAAACTTAATTTAAAAAATATCCAAAAAAGTCCAGTCTGTGTGAATAATGGTAGAGCCAACAACAGTATCCGTTACTTATTCAGGATACTATTTACTCACACTAGAAGTCCATTAGCTTAATAAAACCTCAAGAACATATCACTCTGGAAACTAGACCACTGGGTTGTTGCAAGCCAGGTGATGTTGCTTTATTGAGCAGGGGGTGGTCATTCAGAGCTGTTACTGCAGAGTGTCATTAGTAGTACCATATATGAACAAACAGTGATGCAGGTTTGAGACTGGTACCATGTTTGTCCAACAGGGGAACATTACGGTAACCTGTAAATATAATGACACTTTATTAGTGTATTAACCACAAACACAAAGATTAAGATGGAGTGGTTTTATGATCTATGCAAATAAGGAATAATTTATGAGTCTCTAAATAACTCTTTAAAATAAACTGAAATTATGCAAAACATATATCCCATTTCTACTGGCTTTCTTCTCTGCATTTGCAGTATTTAAATTCTGGTATGTTTTGACACAGAGTGAAAAACTCCAGTGTATTTCAGGATGCGGTGGTTTTTTTTCAAACCAAAGACTTTTAGCTCAATGATATTTAAACATGGAGAAAGCATACATTTGAACATCCAAAGATATTATGTGCTGCAGGCATTGCTTTGACAGCAAATTAAATAGCTTGTGAATCAAGAATGCTAGTGCATTAGAGAAGAATAGTGTTGCAGCAGTAATGAACTGTCCAGCGAAGGCAGAAAATAAGTGTAGTGTAAGATCTTCTGCCATGACATCTTAAGTCTGTTAAGGATCTCCTTTTATATATGAGTGATTCCCAGTATCAGAAATAGGGCATGCCTCAGAAACTACATATTAATCTGGTTGTTGAAGCAGTTGGAGAAACTATAGTTCTCAACTTCACACTTAATTTACCTGTTCAAAGAACAAAGTCCCCTCTCCAAAACCCTGAGACTGTATTTCTTTAGATCACTGTAAATGTCTATTATTTCATAATAGTAAGGTAACTTTTGATTAAGAAACATGTTCTGTGTTTTATCTATGTATGTGTAACTGCAGCTATTTAAGTAAGTATCTTCTGGGCAGCAGATATTAAAGCTGAGGCCAGGCAATATGCATTTGAGATAACTTTTAGAAGTTGATCTCAAAAGTATCTAGAAGACATGATTTATTTCCTATCCAAAAATGCATTCAAGGACAAAGACTCATTTCTAAAGACCATGTTCTAGCTCCTACCTAGAGAATATTCTACAAAGTGTTCTGAAAGGAGTAAAATTTTTTTATAGTATGAAATAATTAACTATTAATTGATCCAATGTTAATAGCAGTAATAATTGAACTCCTGTCTACATGGCAGACTCACTGGGACAGTGACTGTAACCCAGGACCCCACTACTCTTGTTGAAAGTTGAAGACCATCCAGTTAGAGAATTATTCTCACTTTCAGCCCTCCTGAGTATACTTACTTAATCAGAGCATACCTATTTAATCACTGAATGAAAAATCAAATACTGGTACATGTAGGCAACAAGCATTCTTCCCCAGTGTATGCTACAACTGAGCTGGGAGGCTGCTGCCGGGTAAAGGAAGGCAGTGACGATATACATTTGAATTCTTTCAAGAGAAAATCCAGCGGAGGATGGCAATGGCACAACTTTGTCCCACTGCCTGTCAAAGAAAATAAAGATGTAAGCACTGCTCAGCTTTTGGAAGCAACTTGCCCTCAGGGATATGAATCCCAGGGAAGAAGGCTCAATCTTGTAATACACATTAAAGCAATTGGAGCCATGAGGAGTAAAACTGAAATCCTAACTCACTCTTCAGCATGGTTTAGAAAGTTCTTTCCTAAGAAATCTAGGCTGTTGTGACTCCCTCAGTAAGACACATTAGTTTCCCCTTTCACTATTTAGGGAGCTTAGGTACCTAAAGCAAAGCCATGGTTGCAGACCTGGAATCCAGAGGTCTCAGTGTTAAGCATTGCTATAAATTTTGCAATTATCTGTCAGTTCATCTCCAAGAAGCATTTTTATTTATGCCTCTGGGCATCTTCAGGACATCTTATATTTTTTATGTTGTGTTAAGTGGGGGTTGGGCAATTCGTTTTGGCACTGTTTATACTTTTTGTACCTATACTCATTTCCTAGCATTTTGAAGTACTACACTCAAAATCTTTCCTGTAGAGTCAGCTTGCTCTTACATTTTCAAAACATGAATTCCTAATTTTGACTGAAATTGCTACTGGCACATTAGAGACAAATTGATGTTTTTTCAAGCTTATGCAAGCCTCACTGTCTGCTACATAGATTTGTCTCAGACATCCTGAGTTGGCATGGGTTTTTAATCTTTATCCTGTAATATATAAATAAAAGGAAAGTAAAAGGTGATCAGTGTAAAAATTTATTTTGGAAAAAAAAAAAAAAAGTGTGCTTTAAGAGTAATGTCTTTGTTCTTGTGTAACTCCTTAACCTCAGCTAAGAATCACAAACAGCTTTATGATTTCAGAACCTGGAAAGAAAAAGCCATTAAAAATCCTGTTAATAAAAAAGCCACAGTGCCGGTTGCCTGCTCCAACATTTTGCCTTCACATCTTCATTCACTAATAAAAGTTGGTTGTTTGTTTTGTCAGAAATAGCTTTGGAAATTCAATATAGTAAGTAGCCATTTTACATAAGCTTTTCTCCTTGGCCTGCTGACTTCTGTGTCTGCTCTTTATGTGCTGCCTATTAATCATGTACAACTCCAGAAGCTGTACACTAAAACAAACACTAGAACGAAAAATATTACAAATATTTTTCTTAATTTATATTCTTCATTCTCCACTCTGAAAAATTGCAGGTAGGTTACTTGAGCATTTTGCGGGGTTTAGTTTTTGGTTGATTTTGGGTTTTAGCTTTGGGTTTAGTTTTTTTTTTTAATTTGGCTTGTATTGGGTTTTGAGTCTGAGTAGAAAGTGCACAAAAATGTTGCCTTTATAGTGCTTCTGACTAATCTCTTTTCTTGTTTCCTATTGCAGTGTGTTAAAATACCATCTGAGAAGTTGTTACCTAAAATGGAATACTGCAGTAGAAATGATTGACTATCATTAATATCCTTTTGATTTCTACACTGTGGACTTGCATTCGGAGACTACAGTGACTTAAAAAAGAAGAGAGTGCAATTTTTACCTATGGTTATACAATTCTCCTTTGGGAGATAAACATAATGCTATACTCTATCAATCATACACTAATGATAAAAGCCTGAAACACTGTTGTTTTTTGGTTTTGGGGGTTTGGTGGGTTTTTTTGAGCCATTATAGGTGGCTCACATGAAAATATTACCTTTATTCAGGCTGAGCACCGGTAAAGTATATTGACCAAGGAATTCATTTGAAACCAGAGATATCTCATCCTCCACACAGAAGCGTATCAATGCCAGTTCTGGAACTTGGATAGTAAAAGAGAAAGTTTCATCCCATCTAGGGCTCATAGCTGATGAAAAGAGAAAATACACAGTATCAAAATACCATTGCATTCATTCTACTTAATACCTGAATTATTGTATCTCCTATCAATAGTCTGAACTGGTAAAGGTTCATTCTTTTTCTCTAGATTTCTGTGCCCGTTTAAACAAATGATGAGACTTCCACTGACTGCAGCAAAATATAAGTCATACTTTTTGTATAGTTTGTGGACTATCAGACGTAAGTTCTCAGAATGAAGCAAACAGAGAGCTTGGGACTTGCAGGCCAGCCCCTTCTAAGAGTTTGTCATATATTAGCTACATAATAATGTAAATCAAAAGCCTAAGAAAGTTACTGTCATCTCAGAAGAGAGTGAAGTGGGACTGAACCAGGTTAAAAGCCTCTGCTCAACTAAAACTTTCCTATAGCCATACCAGTTTCATGGTTTTGCCAAAATTTCTCCTTTTACAGCACTGGAAATGAGGCAGGAGCTAAATAAATTAAGGTATCAAAGTGATCACTTGACTGAAAATACCAAAAGAGGATGTGGAAAAGGAGGGAGGTGCCTTTGTCTTGAGAAAAGAAATTCAGGGGCCAATTTAAAACAGCAGTCATCTACAAAAAGGAAAAAAAAAAAAAAAGGCATAATAGCTGGGAGATCACAGGGAACTTTTCGTCTGAGGCATAAAGATCTATATAATAAGGGTAAGTGAATACTCAAAGACAACTACAAAGAGTACACTGTCAAGCAATTAAGGGACTAGTCCTACTCGAAACTTCATATGAGCTAAGTGGTTAAGTCACAGAAACTTCAGAAAAATAATTTCTTTAAATTTAACAATTTGTGTGCTGGTTTTGGCTGGAAAAGGTTAATTTTCTTCATATCAACCTATATGGTGCTATGTTTTGGATTTGTGACCAAAACAGTGTTGATAACACACCAGTGTTTTAGCTATTGCTAAGCAGTGCTCACATAGCGTCAAGGACTTTTCTCATGCTGCAACTCCCCCCTTCCCATCTCAGCAAGGAGGCTGGAGGTGCACAAGAAGTTGGGAGGAGACACAATCAGGACAGCTGACCCCAGCTGAACAAGAGGATCAGTCAGTTGCTGATCCCAAGCTCATATAACATCATGCTCAGCATAAAAAAGCTGGGGGAAAGGAGGAAGATAAAACATTCTGAGTGTCTGTCTTCCCAAGTAGCCATGACATATGACAAAACCCTGCTTTCCTGGAAATGGCTAAACACCTGCCTGCTGATAAGAAATATTGAATGAATTCTTTTGCTCTGCTTGAATGCACAGCTTTTGCATTACCTATTAAACTGTATCTCAATCCAAGAGTTTTCTCGCTACTGCCCATTCCACTGAGTGAGAGTGAGCAAGCAGCTGTGTGGGGCTGAGCTGCTGTCCAGGGTGAGCCCACAACAGTGAGTAAAGACAATGCATTCTATCTTCCTGGAGGACAGTACTACTAACTAGGAGAGTTCATGCTTCCTCAGCCTGCTAGTCTACAAAAATGGAATGTAGCATGAACTTCCGCTACAAATTCTGTGCCAGAATATCCTAGCCTAAAGAAAAATAATGGCAGTCTCTATCAGTACATAACAACTTCTTCAGATGAAAAAAATGGTAATTAATTATAAAATATTATTGTGCTTTGTTCACAGTCAAAAGAGTAAGACTGATGCTTACCATTGCTTTTTATAACACTCGATTTTTTTCTTCTTTGATCTTCTGGAACACCATAAATTTCTATCTGCACCAAAGGGTCAGCTTTGTTAGTCTTCGATAGGTTACTGGGTGGTAGCTGATGACCACTGATGAGCTGAAAAATTAGAGTTGTAGTTTACTCAAGTAACTGTAAGAATGAACTTTACATAATAGCCATGTAGTAGTCATAGTAGCAAAAACTGTTCCATCAGAAACTACTACAAGAAGCATATACCAGCCATAAGATGTTATAATATACATATTAAACACAATGAGATTAAGAATATGGTGCTTCCCATTTAATTTAACTCTTGTCTAATTTTGTAGAATAGTTTGGTTTGGAAGAGCTGACTTTTAAAGGTCATCCAGTCCCACCTCCATGCAATGAGCAGGGACATGTTCAGCTAGATTGAGTTGCTCAGAGACCTGTCCAATCTGACCTTGACTGTTTCCAGGTTTGGGGCAGCCACAACTTCTCTGGGCAACATGTTCCAGTGTTTCCTCACCCTCATCGTAAAAAATAGATAAATAAATCTGATACCATGCTTTAAATAAAAATTTTCTGGTTTAAGTTTTTATTCAATATTTAGTCATTAAAATCATACTTGATTACCATGCAAAATAATAATGTTGGGGAAATCAGTCTTATGATTTTTGCATTTTCTGAGATCGAGCTCATAAATTCTTATTAGAGCTGTGTCCAGTGGACCAGCACTAACACCCACAGTAACATCAGCATTATGTTACAGGGTATGTAGCAGACTGCCTTACCTGTGTTCCTTCTCTATCACAGTAACACATAAAACCTCTGCATTTGGTAGGCTCCCTGATGTTTTTCTTAATTTAGTTAGCTACCTGGAAATTTTGCCTCACACTGCCCTGTAGTCTGGCACCTAGCCTAAGAAAGGATTTATGAAAGTCACAACTTTTTCTCCTTTCTATCTACAGTTCAGGACACCTAGGAGAGAATAACCATCTGTACTGTAATCTGCTTTTAGAAATAAACGTATGGAATATATCAAGACAGATATACAACCTGCAAGCCTAGGCGAAAGATATGACTCGTGATCCAGATTTCAGGACTAAGCATCAAAACTCATGATACAGATTCTTATTCTCCTGTCAACCACCCAAAAATCAAACACCGCAGATTCTACTTTTTGCTTAGGTATTTTCTGTATCACCTTGTTCCAAAAAAAGTTCTAGCCTGAAATATTGAAGAACAGTGGCTTAGCAAACCCTGGTACTGTCCATTTCTTTCCAGAAAACAGCTAGCACCTTCACGTGTAAGATCCAAGCACTGATGGACTGCCCACTTAGAGTGGAGGATCTTTGACATGCTTGAATATCATGATGAAAATTCAGATATATTGCCCAAGTCCTGCTTCCCAATCTTACCCCACTGCCAGATTATATCTAACTATATTTCCCACAGGGTATGAAAACAGGGAGATATTTTTAGCACACAGTGACCAAAATCCATAAATCCAATAGATATTTGAGACTCAATGTGAAGTAACCATATAGAGAGGGTAGTAACACAGTAGACTCAGAAGGTTTCTTATGGAGTACCTTGTTTATTTGTATTTCTGCTTCAAAGGCTACATGCTTCTTGTTGATGGGAATTGTGGCACATCATGTTAAGAAGGATATTGAATTCCATAAAATTGGGCCCTGTGCGATTTTTATGTTCGCTTACATTCTTCACTCAATCACAGTCAGTTTGAGAAATTTGACCCCCAGTTGTTTTATATCTTTGCCTTCTGATAAGTAATTTTTCCAATCTCTTCTTTAGCAGAAGCTGGTTTTCCTTTAACTCCTGCCCCTGACTCTTTTTGTCTTCAACCATTTCCTGGTCTTTGCTGCTGACTTGATCAATGGGACTCTCTGTGCCCTACAGTCCCTCAGCTGTTAGGGTGCTGTTGCTTCTTTGTATCCTTCACTACCCAACCTACAGCCTCAGTCTGCATCCTCAGTCTATAAAGCTGCCTTTCTCTTTTCCAACTTCTTCCAAACTCAGAAATTTCCTTACAATTATCAATGATTTTGTCTGTCTCCTGCATTCCAATTGTGGATTTTTCCTCATCTTAATTAATTCCAGTTTTATACAGATAAGGGCTAAAATAGCTACTGTATATGCATGGGTGCTTGAAATCATCCCGTAATGTCAACTCATAATTGATATGCTTACTGTTAGGACACTAAAGTGTTCTTGATTAGGTGCATATATTATGTAAGTATTTTATAATCGTTATTAACTAATGCTTTATCTCTACCATTTATTTTTTCTGAAAGAAACAAAATATTAATTATACTCTAATTTTATACTAATTAAGTTGTATTTATGCCAGTAGTGTACTATGTAATCAGAAATAGCACTTTTTTATTTGAAAAAAATATTCTAAACAGCGAACAATTGCAAAACATCTACTTGAACTCAAAATAAGTTTTTTTCTCACCCATTATTTTAAAAAGGGATGTATTTCTAATATTTTTAAGAAGTAAATCAGATTTTAATTTGAGAGAAGTAGGAAGTAGAAATAATTCAAAGGCTTATTGATTCAGCCCCCTTTTTACACTTATTTATATCATTTTAGGATGATAGCTCTTTATGTGTGCACGGGAAGATAATGAAATTTAAAAGGAGAATAAATCTTCCTATTGTATCTTTAAACATCTCCGTTTGTCAGTTAGCATTATAATAGTATATGTGGTACTACTAATACTTAAAATAACATCAAAAGTGCACATTCAATTTTTATTCAGATTTCAGTCCCCACAACGGTGACTGACATGTCCCTTTGTCAGCTACACTTGAAACACAGTGAAAGTTATATTTCTGCATACAACACCATGAAAACCCATGTATTTTTGCAAACTCTTACAACTTCTAAACACCTATGTATTTTTAGCAAACATAAGTGAACTACATATCCAAATAGCAGTAGATACTATATGACAGTTTTAACATCTTGTTAAGAAAAAAGCATTAAACTTCCCAACAACCAGAAATGGGGATAAAATGACAAACCAATAATACATAAAAATAGGTCTGAACTACATGACATTTGTTTTCACATTTTATGGAACAAACCAGAAACTACCCTAAGCTTACCTTTATTGACAGAGACATGGGTTTACTGTATCTTCCCACATTGTGTGGGGTAAATGATGAACCTCGATTTCTCAAGAATTCTGGTTTCAGAATATAGCCAGAACCACCATTGTCTAGGAATTTTCCATTTTGCAATTCCATTTGCACTCCTGGTGTCTGGAAGTTTAAGGCCACTATAAAATTAAATAAATATTGATTTTAGTGATTTACAGTCCATAATACTTTATAAAACAGCTCTCTGACAGTAAACTCAAAAGCAAATAAGATTAAAATAAAAATCTTTCAACTCATATGTAAGATTCTGTTATTTCTCTTAAATTCAACAGTATTCAATGATGAATTATTCACATGCTAAGGAAGTGCACTATTTAGAACTGCACCATGTTTTAAGAATTACCCTATGGTTCTTTTTTACACTGCAGTTGTGTTGTGTGATTTTCCTTTTCTTTCTAAACTAGACCTTGGATAATGTGAATCTTTTTTCTCCATAAGAACTAAATTCACATACTCGTTTCTCTACGGCAGCAAGACCCTGCACCCTGAACCTGCTTACAAAGTTTTGGTGCAGAAGGCAAAAACATAGGTTTAGAACTAACCACAGTTATGGTGCAGAATTCATCACAAAAGCATGTCACCCAGAAGATCAGTAAGCTTTAGTTTAGAGTTAGAATATTCAGTACAAATACATATAAGTTTATAGAAGTAGAAGCAATTTTAAAAGTGTTCTTAAATTTATATGAGCAATCTCTCTTCAAGGTTAATCCTCCAGTACTTGTGTTTACTGTTAGTATACACCTGACAGATTTTCCTTTCCTTGGCATCTCAAAACACTTCTGGCTTGCTTCAGGAGCAATAATAAAATAACACACTTCTCATCAGCAGGATATTGTAATCCTTGAGATAAAGCCGATATTGAAATAGACCTGTTTGATGAAATTTCCACCTATTCCAGTACACTGGAGCTTCTTGTCACATTCAAGATAGAAAATGCACAAGTCAAATCAGTGAAGTGATAGCATGACATGTGTTAAATAGAAAATGATAAAAAGTGATTTACTTGATGGCTTGGTAAGAAAAAAAAATGAAGACTTTAAACAGTACAAGTGACTCATAATAATTCAGGAGGACCTTATTACATGTTCCTATGGAGATAATCTAAATACACTGAATGAACATTTGGCAGAATTCTGAAATCCTTGTCTCACATGGAAAATGCAAGAAAATTAGGTCTGTTTCACTGCAAAAAAAATATTTGTTTCATCACTGCTTTGATGATGCTTTTAAAAAATCTGCAGTAACGATACAAATAGCAACAGATCTGTAGAGTGAAGCAGCTGGTATTATGGATGGAATGTTTGCACTACGCATGTTTTCACTGGGGTTACTTCAGAGAGAGCTCTAGCCTGGTCCCATGACCTCAATACCAGTTAATAGCTGGAATACGTCAAGTGCTCTCAGAGTGCCATCCTCTATTTCATCTGAAAGGAATCCCATCTGTGCTAGCTAAGTTTGCTCTGCAACATGACCCAACATGCAGTAAGGAGGAACAATTGGGAACCTTGCATAAAAAAGCCCCAGACAATCAAACAAAAACAAAACAAAAAACCACAACATGCACTCCTGTTTTGAACTAAATGCTAATGTAGATGCAGGCATAGATTCTATGTCAATATACAAAGCAACCTTAAGCCTATTTTACCTTTGACAACAGTAATTAAACTATTAAATGTTCATATGACCCACTGCACACCACTGCCTTTTTTAAAGAGGGTAAGTATTCTCTTGTATAGTTTAGCAGTGGTTCACAATTTGTTTTTTATGACTTAACACATCATCCAGAAACAGCCCCAAATGTGGTGCTATATGACCCTTCTATTTTAATACACTGATTCAAGCAGTGCAATGAATGTTAAAGAGCTGCAACCCTGAGATGCCTTGAAGCCTAGGTCCTGGTATGATCTACAGATAACCCAGAATCTCTCAGTCCATGGGTAATTCCTAGGCATACTTTCAGAATATGTGGTTTAAAAAGTGTAACTGAAATTAGGCAAATTGAATAGTCATAGCTTCAAATAGCAGCTTCCACATGATCAAATAAATTACATGATTGCACATAATGAGACTTACTAAATTTGCCAAGCTTTATAGGCTACTAAGCAGGAAAATCTGATTTAACAACAGAAACAAGCAGAAGAGAATACTTTGCATTTTATCATATTAGGAAAATTACTTTTGCAACACAAGTGAAGGGCGATGTTATCATGGGTTGATATCTTCAAACATCAACACTATATTTTTACATCATTTAATTTTACCTTAGAATAAGTTAAAAACACACTGAACAGTAGTTTTAATTTATCTATTGATTTCCCGGTTGTAATCTGATTAAGGTAAGCAAATTGGAAATTTTATATTATATTCTCTGAGGTGCTTACTTCTTACAATATCTCTTTGCAAAATTCATAGCTGCTTGGGTGTCCCAGGACACCTTATGGAATACTGTTGAGGCATAGTTTTTATTTTTAATAAGATGCAGTTATCACCCTTACACTTCTTGAGAAATGGCAAAATTCATAAAGTAAAACCTATGTTTGCCGTTGTCTAGCAGTGTGGTCTTAGTAACATCTTTCTGCAAAGAAGATTGAGTTTTACCCAATGTTTCATTTTAGTTTTGCTGAATTCGAGAAATGAACTGTCAATAACATGCTTTGTACTGTTGTTTTATGAAACAGTAGAAATTTAATGCATGTACAAATAGAGCTTCAAACTGCTGGTTTCATTTGGAAAGAAGCCCAAATAGGCTTACTGTGAAAACATCTGAACAGTGCCTAATCCTAACATATTGTTTCCATGGGAAAGTAGAGGCACCTGAAGTTTAGCACTGTGTAAGTTAAACTTTCTTCTCAGTCCTTTCATTAAGCACCAAAAGCTTTAGTATTGGCATCAAAATCAAAACAGCAGAGCAAAACATAGGCTTGGAGGGCAAGCTGAGGAAAGGATTCCTGCATTACATCCAACTCTTCCTGAAACCATGAGACCACATCTCCTTCAGATCAGAATATTTAATACTCAAGCCTTCTTGCAAAGTACCAAAGCTGCCATGGCTAACCCTGTTGACTCCGGGTTAAATCACTTCTGTAGCAAATGCAAGTTAGAAATAGCCTAGATCCAAAAAGGTGAAACAATCCATAATGCACAGACGAATACAAAGGGTATATTTCATCCCACGCCTATGTATCACAAGCAGTTAACTGAAGTATTTGGATACAGTACCTTCCATAATCACTACCATTCAAGATGTAACTGATTTTTAAACAGAAAGCAAAAGCTTTTGAAAACCAACGTGAAGAACTGGGTTCTTAGATTTTTAAGTGACTATGATTTGAAGACAGTTGATGAAAACTACATGTCTTTTGTCTGTTATGCTTCCTCCCAATTAATATTCCTATTGGGACTTTAAAACTGACATTTTTTTATATTTTAGTATTTGCCTCCTGATTGTATTAACTATATTATGGCCCTAAGCTTTAATATATTTTCTGTATTTAAAGGGGAAGATTTTAAAATGGATAAGCACAGATTTGTCACCAGTTTTTCTTAAAATGTGTTACTTAATTGCATTTTATGCAGTTTAAAATCCATCTCAAAATGTCTGAATTTTATGAAATCTCCAAAAATACCATATGCAAAAACCACTCAGTTCCAATATTTCTATCTCTATGATTTACTTCACTCATTTGAGTCTAAAGAGATGTAATAGATCACATTTCCAAACCTTTGATCAGTCTTACTGCCATCCTTTCAGCTTTTTCCAATTGAATATGCTCTTAAAATGGGCTGCTCCCAATGAATGCAATGCATCCTTTGTGCCCTATATACCTAAAATTTGAACTGAATTCTACACAGACTGGAGAAATGAAAACAGGACCATATCAGAATGCTCTGGTGTATTTTATCATTGGCTATGAGATGATCTATGTGATTGGATTTGGAGACAGTGCATTCATGTCACATTAGTACTCCCAGATAGGACTGTCTATCCTTTCTTCTCACATGCAAGTCTCAGCTGCTCTCAATCCATCACTGCCCAAACCTACAGAAATATTTTCAGAAGTCCTTGTGTGACATTATTTTTTCCAAAAAGATATAAGTGGCTTTTTAAAAATTTCATCCATAGCCTGAATAAAGGGCATGCTGAGTATAGGTTGACTCAAAATGTGCATGAAAAAGGAGGATATTCCATCATCAGACTACCAATTTGAAACCAACTAAAGACATCTGAAGGAAAGATAAACTGCAACATGATGACAAATTACCACTTGTTACATATACCAGGAAGCAAATATTCGTTTACAGAAGCAGCATACACAGCAGGAGGACCTCTTATCAGTAGTAAACAAATTCTATCAAACAAAAATATGATTATATATTCATGATCTGAATGATAAATATAACACTAACTTCTAAGCCCTATACAAACATTAACTATCACAATATTTGCAAGTGTAAATAATACTGAAAATATTATTCAGTCTCATATGCAATCTGATGGAGTTTGCATAAGAGAAATCCAGTGCATACTAGAGTACTCAGTAAACCCTTTCCACTAACAGCAGATATAAGGAAGATCATGTGCTCTATCACCAAGCAGTCAGAACGTGTAACCTGGAAAAACGGTGTAAGATGGTGTTTTTCAACATGTTTTTTATCTGAGTCTATCTGAGAAACTACAACAACTTCCAGCATAATTAAGACTGCCAAATTGCAACAGGGAGGCTCTAAGTTTGAGTATTACTTGCTCTGGTCATGTCTTGACAAGTCACTCTGATCCCCACTGCCACCTCTGAGTGCTTGTTAATTCAGGCTCATGGGCATACTGTCCAAAATCAGTTTTATAACTGTCCTCAGGATCCCCTTTGCTTTGGACTTCATGATTTTTTAAAATCTTTATGAAGCTTTAGCCCTCTTGCCAAACCAATGCATAGGTGATATCCCACCCAAACTTTATGAAGAAACACTTACATCTTCTAGGAAAAAGTAGAGTGATGATTGGTTCCCTGACAGCACACAGCAGACTTAAGTGGTTAGCAAAATATTTGCATACAAACTGTCTCTCACGTCTTTTTCTTACCGAAAGCTCAATGTATTTTTTGACTCTCCTTGCAGAATAAAGTGGGGCTTTAGCTATTCAGACTCCAAATTTTATTAAGCTTAATTATAAATTCTGGCTTTCCTTATCACTGATGCATTTTGAAATGGGTGCTGTTATTCTACAGAAGCTTAATTTATAAGTGATTTACATCATGTGGTATTCTGCTGTAGTAAGAAGGACTACTCTTTTGAGAACTGAGTAACATGCGTAACTGTCTGACACATCGTGCTTGGCATGTGCGGTCTGTATGTTCTTATCATCTTTGGGCTAATTCAGTATTATTACTCTAAAGACACTGTCACTGTCATTAGAAATGTTAAGAATTCAGTCATTCTAATATTTATAATTGCTGACACTGTTCCTACTTAATTACAAGTAGCTCTACGGGAAATAAAAGATGTCAGGTGACTAAAAATCATTCATTGTCCAAATATATTTGCAACTGGTTTCAATTAGGTGTCCTCTCTTGTGAGGCTGTCATGGGAAAAGTACCCAAAGCATTTCTGATAAACTGTCAAATCTAAAATCTAAATTGAATTTTGTATTTAATTAATTTATCAGTCTGAAAGTTACACTAAGCCTGAGCATCTTTTGCTTGTCATTTCACTTATTTCACACCTGAAATACATACTTTTCCATAATAATTTTAAAATTTATTTGCCTTGCGCTTCTTGGTAGAACAGCATACATTATCAGCTTCCCTTTCCTGTTTTAGTCTGGGTCTCTTAACACAGGATTTGGCACAGGTCATCAAGGAGTTCAGAGACAATTGTGTCCCTGCAATTTTTTCTGTCTTTCTTTAAAATTGATTAGATTTCAGATCAATGGTTTAGTGTTCTATTACTTATCTACAGTTGTGGCCTTAGTGTATATAGCTGGAAAAATTAATGATAAATTTTCCGTGTTTCTTTGCTTTTAAGTGAAATTCCAGTATCTATTACTCACACTAAAAAAAAAAAAAAAAAAAAAGCAACCCAACAAAAAAACCTGCCTAAAAAAAAAAATGCAGTCTCCAGACTAGCCCAACAGCTTTATCTCCTGCAAGAGAAACATGAAACCATTATTCAAAACACCTTCAGCCCTTGGAGCCATTCCAAAGGAAAGTTGAGTATGTTTGGGTAGCTTCATGTATCAGTGTGGTATTCTCCCACCTAAACTGTAGATCTCTACACAAGTTAGCTGCCCCACTACAACTAGTGAGATCTAGTTGATGAAGTTTAAGGACAATGTAACCAAAAATGGGTCCACACTTTTAAGGATGAGATTAATCATATCCCTGGATTCTGCAGTTCTAAAAGCCACCCCACTGGGCTGAGGACTTATAGGAGCAAACAGTAAGAGGTAAAGCAAAACCTTTTTTGGGGATCCATAAACCGTTATGCCCATATGGCCTATTACAACTGTGGATTTTTTTCCAACTACATGACTTCATTCACAATAAACACGTTTTTGTTTGGCATCTTAGTATTATCTTTCCACAACACACTGTTCAACAGTATTTAGTAAAATTTATGTAGGTTGTGCAAGATCTAGTTTTCACTTCTTAAAGATTAATTTTTGGACTGCCAAAAGCATATTAGGAAGAAAATAATAACAGAGGTATTGACCCCTGCACCTTTTCTGCAGCTGACCTATTATGACTAGCCTTGTTCATGAAACCTTAACAAGAGGGAGCGTCCAACTAAGAGATACTTTTGTAACCCTTCTCATTTCATTCTTCCAGGGCATTGCTTGGCTTGGGAGCTACCAGGGAATCTTTCTTCTTTTTCTCATAGCACATTCTGTGTGACTCAGTCATGGGATAAGGCCACAGCCACTGCAAGCCCAAAGAAAGAATGAGTTCTAGACTGGAAGAATAGTTGTACAGAACACCTTTTGCGTGTTTTTGCCATGAGGTGCATGATGTGCCAGACCTATGCTCTGCCTTTGAGCAGGTATTTTAGTTTGCAAAAAAATCTGGAGACCAGTTTGGAAAAATAGCTGAAACTTTTTTTAATGGCTGAAGACTAGCTATGTTACTTCACAGATTTCACTAGAAATTCAGGCAACAACAATTCAAAGCTCTAATGTAATGAATATTTTAAGTTTGTTTCAGATGTGACATTAGCCGTTGAAAAAAGCCGTGTTATAGAAAATGCTTGCTTTACCCTTTTGCTGTGTTATAAATAATTTTCCAGTAAAATAATAACCAAGAGTATGAAATTATAATGCAGAAAAACTAATTATGTCTGTAAGAAAAATCAGTATTCCACAGTCTTTTAATAGAAAAGCTTGTGTTTTTCCTTAATTTTAATTTCATTAATTCATAAATTCCCTTACTAAATTTAACACTCCATCACATATTCTAAAATGCATAGTGTTCATTAAGATTGTGAGAATATCTGAACTTCCTCTGATCAAACATAATCTGTTTATTTAGGCACAAAAAAACACTTGATCAGTCCTGTTGTTTCCAGTTTTGCCATTTGTCCAGGGAGAAAGGAAAAAACAGCCTCACAGAAAATATACAAAAATAAAAAATTCTGAAGTAAATTAGTAATCCTATGCTCTCTTTATGAGGGCATTATCCTTGTCTTTATGAGGCTTTCCGAAGTCTGCCTCTTCTTTAAGTTTTCTCTCACTTAAACTGACCCAAGCAAGGTCAGACTTGACAGTCATTTCTAAGTTGCACAGATGATGCATACCAAGATCTAAATGGGTGGGTTGCTTTCCCCTTGGTAGCTTCAGAAGTTAAAATCGAACTAGCTGAAGAACTCTTTATGACTCGTCTCTTTATGCATTACTTTTCATCGTACTATTGCACGCAAGATTTGGTCACAAAACAGATGTGACTGATAAAATTGCCAAGCTGCATTTCTATGGCACAGGCCAAAATAAAAACTACAATGAGAAAAAAATCTGTCATGCAAGTATTGGAACTTTCACAGCACCATATAAATTTTTATGAGTGCTCCAGAAAACATATGCTTTATATAGCCTATTGTAAAACAAAATTCTGTACCTGCATGTTTTTTTCATATAAATTATGACATATTTTAGTCATTCCTGTAAATTGTTTTGATACATAGAAAATGTTTTCTACTTCATGTAAATAACATATTCAAAAAGATATTTAAGTCTTTCTATTTGGTTGGGGTTTTTTTGGCTTTTTTCCCACTGAGGTTTTTTGGTTGGTTGGTTGGGGTTTTTTTTTAATTTTTTTTTCTCAGTCAATATAATACAACCGATATCTGTTTATTTAAATAACCGTGCTGAATTTTCTTTCCCTGCATTAATCTTCTCATTCCATTTTATTTGCTAGATAAAAAGCAGAAATGGATAAACCAAACCAGTTCTTTCCAGTGCCACACTGCAGTTGTATGCAGGAAGCATACTAATTTTCCCAGACTACAAAAAGTATTTTTCTCTATAATACCTGTTTGTTCACAAAACCTATCCTGTTCTTATGAATCTCAATATTCAGAGAATGGTCACTGAGTGCACAGTGATATCCAAAGCAATTTTGTGGAAGCTGTACTTTTTACTGTGGCTTCTAACTTGCCTTCCTCTGGAAATTAGATTTACACAATTACATAATTCTCATCCTCGGCCCCAACAAATCTTCAGCTTGTTGAACAATTTCATCCTGCTTTAACTGAGTGCCAGGTTACTCTAAGTTAATACGTTTCAACCAGTTTAGAGAAAATTGCTGGCAAGGTACAGAACAGAGTACTGTTTTGGGTCTATCACTAAGGGAAGTGAAAGAATAACTCAGCTATCATAATTTACATGATTCAGAGGCCTGGCAGGGAATATTATATGTAGATTTGAACAAAACCTAATATATTTTCTTTGTCCAGCCAGAACAATTATGGAAATTAGAGGAACTTAAAAGGTGAGAAGGGTAAACTAGCAGGTGTAGGGAGGGTGAAAGGAGCTGAAGAAGGCAAATGCAGGACATACATACGAGAAATCTGAGTCCTGTGAACGGGTTTAGGAAAGTGGTAGAAGGTATCTGGAGGGATTACTTCTGTGCATGGGGTGCAGAGTATAATGGCAGGGAGACAAGGGAGGGTATGTGGGCTATATGGACACAAGACAGACACAAAATTAAAAAATCTGTCTGGAAGGACATCAGCAGATGATTCACTGAGTGGAGCTTTGGGAGTTGCATTGTGAAGTTATATTTCTGTCAAACAGTTATCTGAAACAGATTAGGGAATCAAGAATAGAAGTGACATGCCTTGGAAACAATATATATGAAAATTGCTTATAACATCAGCTTATTCCCATGAGAAAAATGTTTCTTTAAATGAAGATGAAAATGATGTGACCAAGAGGGCAGATCTAACCACTTCCTGCATATTTTTCATTCTTCCAGGAAGGGGCCCAATGCTCCTATACAGCAAAATTAATATGTTTTTTACACTAATGTTCAGTTTGACTTTTCATTAAAGTTTGCTCTGAGTCAACAATCAAAGTAGTCATTCTGAAAGACTTCAGTCCTGATTGAGATCTAACAAGTCAGTACTCTTTGCAGAGATCAATGTGGAGATTTACAGGCTAGAAAGAAAACTAGTTAACTGCAGTATGATAAGCTTGAGACATGAATTCACTTTTAAACTAGGTACCTCTGGCCAGCCATTCCTCTAAGCATGAAACAAACTTACCAGTTTTTAATAGCAATGTAGATAGTATACGGAGAGTGCACCACCCCAGCTAAATAATCCAATAGCATGACATCAAGCTAAGTGGGGGTCAACCACAAGGACAGAATATAATCAAATCAGTTGCAAATGGTATTGGAACAGCAAGATACTTCCAGCAATAGCCTAGCCCAAGTCCAAATCTCTGCTATCAATAAACATTTATAATGACACAGACAAAATGTAGACTAACTAGTAATTGTTTTATTCCTGCTGTACTTGTAAAACTATACCTCAAAGCAACAGTCAGGATGAGAAGAAGAATTTATAACAATGTGAGAATTATGGGGGTTCTGAGTACATTTCAGTTCTTTCATGGAACAGCCAGCACTGAGTGGCCGAATTCACACTATCTCCCTAGTCATTGTTTCTTACATTATCTCAACATGTGACACTGGCAGCACAGTGTAGAGTGGGGTGGGGACTGCAAATGATAAAAAGTTTAGGCCTGAGGACTTCCTCCACTGCTTGTGGTCATGGCCACAGACATGGGAACAGCAGTCTGCCAGTGAAAGCTGAGTCATGATGCTCCTTATAAATTCTATAACTGTAGGAGAGTATCTGGAGAAACATTAGGGGTTTAAATAATAAATAATATGCATGTGCAAGATTGATTAAAAAAAGCACACTGTTAAAACCATTTCTGAGAAGGTAACTTGAAACAAGATATTCTGGGAGCTGAGAAAAGAAACAAGTGGAAAAGAAAGCCTGGAGCAAGGGTACACATAAGCTCCAGAGGCCTACAGGCAAAGTGAAATCTGTGCCCATCTCAGTATGAGTGTGTACCATAATATAACAAGGTGAGACGGTATTTTCACCTCTGAAAACATTGAGCCTATGGCAAATTGCCCTGCTCACCCAACAGTCTCCCTCAGGTGGCCTTGATATGGAATCAAAGACAGAATACACATGTGGATGCAAAAAATATTGCTCTTTATCTAAGGCTGAAGAAGGTGTAGCAGACTGCCAAAGAAGAATATTCTGTAGCTGAGAATCTTTTAAAACAAAGAGATGAAGGCAAGATTGTCTCTAATGCCATTAAAAAGGAGAAAGTGTTTACAGATGAGAGGTTTTTCAAAGCCTGCTGAGTACAGAAGTCATGCTTATTTTTAACAAATCTATCTTGAAATAAAGAGAAACAAAATTATTGTTATTTCATTGCTCAGGAAACTAAAATGCTTTGTACTGGAAGTTAAGATACTAAATTTACACTGCATCTATGCAGTCACTGGAGACTCCCAGCTGTTCCTGGGTATTCTGCTGACCAGGAGCGTTTGAGTGCTTCTTTGCAGTAGTTTACCGTAATCTAGGAATTGTTGGCACCAATATTAATAGTTATGCCCACATCTCCTGCATCTTTGTCACTCCAGTCGCACAAAGCAATTGAAAACCCACACATCCTTCAGATGAGGCTTCCATTGCTGTGTAAAAATTCCTAAACTACACATATATATCTTTCCATTGCCTATTCTAATTCAATGCTATAGATCAACCTTTGGAAAAAGCAAATAAAATTGCATTACAACAATATCCACTTTTAGCTAAACAGGCAGATGCTTCCTTGTGCTTGCTAAACTATAAAGAGTGCTAGACCTCAGCTGAAAAAGAATTTATTTCAAAGAGAAATTAAACAAAAAAGAAAAAAGAAAAAAAAGGAAAAAAAAATAATAAGAAGAAGCTACCTTTGTCATTTTCTGTTCTAAATGTGCTCTATTTACACCTTAGCCACAGCTGACAAATAAGCACAGAGGTTATAGGATTTGATTAATAGAGCATGCAAAAAAATTATAATCTATTTTCATTTTTGTGAAAGGCATATTGTATTTTTTGTTTCTTTTTTGGCAGTACAGTGCCTAATGCAAAGCACACTCACTTTTACCTCAAAACCTAAGGTAACATACTTAACATAATTTCAGCCCAAACAGACAGGGAATAAAATGCAAATTATCATTTAAACTCTCCTTCCAGACACCCATATTTAAATATTATAGAACTATTAATAAAGAAGGAGATAATACATAAAGAATAAAACTCTGGTTTAGATGTTGAAAGCTGTTTATAGATGTGCTTTTGCTACACTTCCATGAAAAAAAATAGTGCGTTGTTTAGTTTTAGGTCTAGGAATAATGCAAAATGAAGTTAAAAGCTTAAAAAAGTTGTATTCTTACTACTCTTTTTCTTATTATCCAAAAAAACAAAAAACTAAAAAAGAAAAAAAGTAGTAGTTTAAAGAAATTAATGAATTAAAATAAACTGGGATATTTGGGATAAGGTAGAGCTGTTTAACAGAAAGTGATATTTGGAATTACTTAGGGCCTAATTGTAAATAATTCGAAAAGTAAATAGATGAAAATAATATTCCCCTTAGTTATTACATACCAGAATTCCTGGGTTCTAGGATAAAAAATTATTCTAGGATATGTAGACGGAAAAGAAAGTTTAGATTACACAAAATGAAAGTGATACCACTGAGGGAAAATGTGTAACCCATGTAATGGAAAAAATACTAGAGGAATGAAAATCATCATCTTCTCTACAAAGCCTGGAATGCAGTCTCTGCAAATGTACATACCCATTTGACACCCCACATTCCAGAACTCTTGAGGATTATAATTTGAAGAGGTTGCTCTTGTTCCTTTGGGATAGATTCTTGTAATGAATTTTGACGTATGTAAAACAAAATCTCTAGCTGAAAAACAGAATGATGAAACATTGGTAAGGAAAATTTTATTAATAAAAAGATCCTATTTGAATAAATAATAATAAAAATGTAATAACCTGATCAGCACCTTTTTTATTTTTATTTACACAATGCGTATATCATATAAATGTATTTCTATTTTAGGATATTTATATGCACGGTAATGTTTGTTAGTGTATGGGCCACTGAGATATGGCTAAAATCCTGTTTTTAAACCACAATATTTTGTGTATATTTGAATCTGATAGTATATCTGTGTATAGTGCAGTCTTTTGTTAAAATTTCAATAACCAAGTATCATTACCTCATGGAAATATTCTATGATCTTAAGGTCCTTTCCAACCCTAACTGTTCTGTGATTCTATGATTCTATTTCATCACCTCTTCGGTAAACGCATGATCTTTACTCTAAAGCCCACTGGGTCCCCATGGAAAACTAAGAGACACAAAATAGGAAAGTGGTAAAAAAGCCCATTCATTCTTTAGTAGTTCAATAGGAAAACAATCATCCAAAGATGATCTTAATTTGTTTTGAGGTTTAAATAAAAAAACCCAGAATAATCTCAAGACAATTGAACAGTGCATCTCTAAAAGACAATTGATTCCTTCAAAATCTTCAGATGATGTTAGCTATTCAAGTGAGTTTTCTTACTGCTAGCAGTTTTCCTTCACACAAAAGCATAAACTACACAGATGTGGAAAATTTCAGATGACTTCTACGTACACTATTCCTGTTTAGTAATAAAAAAGGAAGCTTTATGTTTCCAGGGTCATCACCCTGTTCTTTTCCATCCTACTTTTATGCTCAGTAGATTGCTAGAGGGACCAGAGAGGACTCTATGATAATCTGAAAAAAAGCCTACTGGTTTTGATGCTGTTTATCACCATTCATCTAGTCAACCGTTGAATCATCTCCACAAAGTGGTGGATGACAGCCGAGCTGACCTTAAATGAATGGGCCTATGGCAGACTTCATTCTCATGGTCAGTCATCTCTGTTCTTAACTCTCCCTTAAGGTTGCTGGTAGACAGCTGGAGTAAAAACAGCAAAGGCTGCCCTGTATTGGCTGCACCAAATGGAGAAGCTCCACACAGAATGAGTTTTGAATAATCCAAAGTGATTGGTATGAAAGACCTGGCCTAATGGAGCAAGCTGCCTGCTATAGGGTTTATTCTTTCCGTCAATGGAGATTATCTAATTTGTGTTTATCATCAAAGCCAGGATTACTGTATGCCCAGCTCCAGTGGGTACTACAGACTGTACATGGGTGGTATGTGTGTGTGAAATATATTCCACACGCTTTCAAGTATTGACTGTAACATCTAAATTATTTGATGCAGAAAACAATGAATCGAAAGGTATTCATACATTTTGTATACTATGTTAATATTTGTTTTAATAAAACTGCGAGAAATTAAAGCTGAATCTCAATTTTCCTTACAAAACCAACTGAAATATAAAAATGCAGTGCAAATAATTAGATATTTCTATAACAGTGTTATAAAGACAACCACATAAAATTGGGCAGCATGCTTTTCAGAAAATTTTAACCCAATGCCTAAGCAGTGAACCATAGCCATATTGTAACTTTTATCTGATTAAATCAAAAGAAATTACCTGAATGTTTTACAAATTTTCGTGCTCGAACTTCTCCAATTGAATTATTTTCATAACATTTCTGATGAATTTGGGAGTGCTCAAAGCTCACAAACTTCTCAGATTTGGTATAAATCACAAGGTCCGACAATGCAAGGGCAATTTTTACCTTTTTCATCTGATAATCATAGTATAAAATAATGGAAGAATAAAAAAATAAAAAAATACACATATTTCATTATTATTAATTACAATTAAGAAGAAGGTAATTACAATTTTAGATGCATAAAGCGTGGAAAAACATGTTACAAGTAATGAATATTTGAGCTTAAGATATGACTTTTGGTACTGAGAGTTGACCCCAGTCAGAGACAATTAAGGTTGCTGCCTCTATGTTCATCATTGCAATTGTAGGGTGAATGGAGAGATGCTTCCAATGCTTTCTAGCACAGTATTCTGTTGGACAGTCTTGTAATTTTCCTGATTCTGAGATTGGTATGTAAATTAATATAACTTTTCATGGCTCTTAACATTACTCATTAAAAACATATGTCCAACTTAATACTCCTCAAGAAATAAAAGTACTAGAAAAGGTATTCTGGTAGGAAATATTTAAAGAAAAACAAATCATAAGAATCAATACATCAGTAACAAAAACTCAACTAAATAATATGGAATAACAGGCAAATCAATCATAGGTATGTTCCTCCAAGCATTGCTCTGGAATTAGGAAAACACTGTTCTTAATCAAGATGGAAAATTCTTTGGCCAAAGTCTTTGTTCAGTCTTGTCCCATTTCCAAACCAAGCAAAAGCAAAGGCTGCTCTACATTGCAGTACACTGAAATTTTGAATCTTATCTCTTAAGCTGAGGTACTATGTGACATCTTCATTTTACTTAGCATGAACTTGTGAGCTAATTAGTGGTAGTAACCAGCAACGAGCTGGTGGTGCTAATATTATTTACATTCCATTAGAGCTTTTGAATGCAAATTCTCTTCTGACAAAATAATAGGGATTGCCTGCTTATGGGTCTTTAGCTACATAAAGTTCAAGTCTGTTGTCACAGAACTCCTGAATAATACAACTATCTAGTGTGGAAGGCAGTGACATAGCCAAAGCCAACAGTATCACTCGGGTATTTTGTGTATGGATTCAAATGCTCTCCTACCCATCAAGAGAGCAATAGAGCGAGACCGCAGAATAAATACTCCCACTCCAATAGCATGGGTCCCCAGAAACCATTTTCCCTTCTGCCTGTGAAACATGACCAGACGTCTGTTGTTACTGCTGTTGATCAAGATGTATTATGGTGTATGTTCTGGTCTGTAACATGATGTTACAAATACATGTGACCCCATTATCTGGAAATTTGGCCTTTCCTGTTCAGAAAGGGCTCCATCCTTCCTAAGAATTTGTCCTTCCTATCTCTCTATATTAGATGGAAAGAGAAAAAAAGCTAATATCTTGACATTTAAAACACTTAGAGAAAACAGGCACAGAGGAAAAGACACTGGCTCTCAGCAAAAACAGAGAGGCTTGGGAAGCATTGCCAGTTTACTTGCATTCAGATAAAGAGAGCATGATGTGCAAAAATGACTGGATACCGGGAGCTTCCTGCCTGCTTAAAAATTTGAACAAAGCAGTTTGAACCTTGATGGAGCAACAGATTAATATGGCAGAGAATTACTATTTGGTTAAAAAAATTAGTAAGTTCAATTTGACCATCAAAAAGAAGATTGAATCCAGTTTTTACACTCTCTTTCAGAAATAATATTTAATGTTAAGTCTTCACAAGAGAAGCATACAAATACCTTTTGTATTTTAAGTGCTTAAAAATGTTTTAGCACAACCAGAATTCTGCACCTAATTTCATGCATAAATCTAGAACTGAACAAAATATGGGAAAGGAAACTCTTCAAAGTTTCCACAATAGATTGGTGGGCTGCAGGAAGAAATAGTTCACTTTACCCTTCATCATCAGGAACTGCTATCAGTGCTTTCCATGCATAGCTCCAGGAGAACCTTGAGACCAATAAAGCAGTTGGGCAACTTCATTTTGGTTCTATTATGTTACTGAGCACCTGGGGCAAGCACAAGATTTGAAAGTAACAAACATCTGGTCGAAGCAGTAAAGGTTGAGGGCTGCCTTGGTTGCAGCAACCACGAGATGGTGGAATTCAGGATCTTGTGTGCTAGGACCAGTACAATAGCAAGCAGCATTGCAACCCTGGACTTTAGCAGGGCAAACTTTGGCCTTTTCAAGCAATTGCTAGGGGAAATCCCATGGGCAAGGCTGCTTGAAGGTAAAGAGGCCCAAGATAGTTGGTTGACATTCAAGGATTGCTTATTCTGAGCTCAGGAGCAGAGCATCCTGACACAGGAAGTCAAGGAAGAGGGCCAGGAGACCTGCATGGCTAAATAAGGAGCTGCTGGGTATGCTCAAGTGGAAGAGGAGAGTTTACAAGTCATGGAAGGAGGGACTGGCCACTTGGGAGGAATATAAGGCTGCTGCTAGAGGATGTAGGAAGGCAGCTACGATGGCTAAGGTCTTCTTAGAATTAAATCTCGCAAGACGGGTCAAGAACAGCAGAAAGAGCTTTTTCAAATACATGGCTGATAAAACTAACACCAGACGCAAGGTTGGCCCACTGGTGAATGGGATGGGTGTCCTGGTGACAGAAGATACAGAGATGGCAGAGTTATTGAATGCCTTCTTTTTCTCTGTCGACTCTGCCGGAGGCAGTCCTGAAGAGCCCTGTACCCCTGAGACCTCAGATGAAGTCAGGTCAACGGAGCTGTTTGCCTTAGTCGATGAGGAATGGGTTAGGGACCAGTTGATCAATCTGGACATCCATAAATCCATGGGTCCAGATGGGATGCACCCGCGGGTGCTGAGGGAACTGGCGGAAGTCATTGCTAGACCACCCTCCATCATCTTTACCAAGTCTTGGGAAACGGGAGAGGTGCCTGAGGACTGGAGGAAAGCAAATGTTACTCCAGTCTTCAAAAAGGGCAAGAAGGAGGACCCGGGTAACTATAGACCGGTCAGCCTCACCTCCATCCCTGGGAAAGTGATGGAACACCTTATCCTTGATGCCATCTTAAGGCATGTCAAGGATAAGAGGGTTATGAGGGGCAGTCAACATGGCTTTACCAAGGGGAAGTCATGCTTGACCAACCTCATAGCCTTTTATGAGGAAATAACACGGTGGATGGATGATGGCAGAGCGGTGGATGTGGTCTACCTTGACTTCAGCAAAGCATTTGACAAAGTCTCCCACAGCATCCTCATAGCTAAATTGAGGAAGTGTGGTCTGGATGATCAGGTAGTGAGGTGGACTGCAAACTGGCTGAAGGAGAGAAGCCAGAGAGTTGTAGTCTATGGGGCGGAGTCTAGTTGGAGGCCTGTATCTAGTGGAGTGCCTCAAGGGTCAGTATTGTGACCAGTATTATTTAATATATTCACCAGTATTATTTAATATATTCATCAATGATTTAGATGAGGGAATTGAGTGTACTATCAGCAAGTTTGCTGATGACACTAAGCTGGGAGGAGTGGCTGACACGACAGAAGGCTGTGCTGCCATCCAGCGGGACCTGGACAGGCTGGAGAGTTGGGCAGGGAATAACTTGATGAAATATAACAAGGGAAAGTGTAGAGTCCTGCATCTGGGCAGGAACAACCCCAGGTTCCAATATAGGTTGGGGAATGACCTGTTAGAGAGCAGTGTAGGGGAGAGGGACCTGGGGGTCCTAGTGGACAGCAGGATGACCATGAGCCAACACTGTGCCCTTGTGGCCAAGAAGGCCAATGGCATCCTGGGGTGTATTAGAAGGGGGGTGGTCAGTAGGTCGAGAGAGGTCCTCCTTCCCCTCTACTCTGCCCTGGTGAGACCGCATCTGGAATATTGTGTCCAGTTCTGGGCCCCTCAGTTCAAGAAGGACAGGGACCTGCTGGAGAGAGTCCAGCGCAGGGCAACTAAGATGATTAAGGGAGTGGAGCATCTCCCTTATGAGGAAAGGCTGAGGGAGCTGGGTCTCTATAGTTTGGAGAAGAGGAGACTGAGGGGTGACCTTATTAGTGTATATAAATATATAAAGGGGGAGTGTCACGAGGATGGAGCCAGGCCCTTCTCAGTGGCAAACAATGATAGGACAAGGGGTAATGGGTACAAACTGGAACACAAGAGGTTCCACTTAAACTTGAGAAGAAACTTCTTCTCAGTGAGGGTGACGGAACACTGGAACAGGCTGTCCAGGGAGGTTGTGGAGTCTCCCTCTCTGGAGACATTCAAAACCCGCCTGGACACATTCCTGTGTAACCTTATCTAGGTATTCCTGCTCTGGCAGGGGGATTGGACTAGATGATCTTTTGAGGTCCCTTCCAATCTCTATCATACTGTGATACTGTGATACTGTGAGTTTAGGATAGGACCCAAGGGAAGGTTTGTTTTTTGCTTTTTAGTTGGGTACTAAAATATGCTCTAGTTTAGAGTGTCTTGTCAGAATCAGGAAAACTCTGAAACTTTGAATTAAAATGTATTATTTCAAAATATATTGCTCTAAGTAATTTTGAAGCATACCTTTTAATTTTTGACTCTATTTTAAGATAATATATTCCTTTTTAAAAAAAAATAGCTGACACACATCTATGTGTTTTCGAAATTCAGTTGAGACAAAAGTTACCTTTGCTTTTTTTCTGGGTGGGGCTGAAGGTGCACCTTCACCTTTTCTTTTTGAGGAATCACGCTGTGGGCAAAGAGAGGCTAAATCATCACTGTCGTCTTCATCATCGGATATATTTTCAGATTCAGAAACTTCCCCTGTCTCACCATGACTGTCTAAATCTCTCCTGAGCATACTTTCCTCAACTGTTCCAACTTTTTTGTTTTTTAGTAGAATTTTGAATTTTAATGCCTGTAGAAAAAAGATTAAACAGTAGTAACTAGAATTATATGCCTACTAATTGTACGTTTCACATCTAGTTGCTGTTTAATCCATGCTCAAAGCTGTTTATTAAGTATAATGAAGTGAGGTAACACGGTGAAGATAAATACTGGTGGCAGAAGTCAAAGGCAAATAAAATAAACAGAATCTGGGGATCAAAGTAGGTAACAGAATGTGAATATCTAATCCCTTGACAGGAAAAAAGCTGTCCACCACACAGATAAACAAATGCTGAAACTGTAAGCAAGATTAAGGTAAGAAGCTAAGTATGTGCCAGGGATGATGGCCAGGTAAGACATAGGAGGTATATTTTTTTACTATGCATTAATTAATTTTTCAATATAGACTTATAGACATGTATCTGATATTAATTTGATTTATTTTTAGTGATCATTGCAGCATCTAAAAATTTGGTACCCTATTCTATTAGTGCATTTGTGCACATCTGTCTAGCATACCAAATTAAAACTTATCGTTATATCATTTTAGAGTGGACCCTCATGTTGATCTTCCCTGGTCAAGGAAATTAACAAAATTTGGTAATTTCTTGCCTAAGCAGTCTCTCTATTTTTAAATGGGCATGTTTCAATTTCCATAATATAGAAGAGGGGGGGAAGGGGGAGGGGAAATCATTAGATGTTATTACTTCTAGTAAGATGGCTTTCATCTATGCACCTGAATCCTGAGTATAAATTTCACGTAGATTTACAAAGTAATATTCATAGTAAAACAGCTGTTATGTAGCAGACATTCATCTCTACCTCTGTACACAGGAACTGACAGTGAGTAGCATGACTTGCTTAGATTCTTGGATAAAGTGGTCCACAAAAATATTCCCAAAGTTTCATATGCACTAGTGAAAAGTGCTACACTACTGGGAAGGTTACAGAAGCAAGGAACAAATACTTACACATTAAATAAAATATGCATTTTAGGGTATCCATTAAGTAAATATGAAAAGCATGGATGATAAACATATATATATCCAAATCTTTATATTACAAACTAGAACTGTAGGCAGAGAAATGGGCATTCAATTTGTTTATATTGCAGTCTCCATTGCTGATAATCCTCTTATCACTTCAGATCTTATATTAGTAGTTTGACTGTGTGCTACTGGAATGAGATATCCTATGCTTAATATCCATCAGTGCCATGCTAGTGTAAGATTTGATTAGTCTGTCTGCATTGATGATTCAGAATAAGGATGCCCTTTAACATTTCCTTCATTTTTTATTGATGCACTCTTTTTTTTTTCTGTATTATTTTTACAAGAGTTTTATATGAGTATTGGTACTCATATTTTTAAAGAGCTCCTTTGAATCTCCACATTTCCCGATATTTAAAAGCAATTCTGTCCATTTTTGGTCTCGTATTTTGTTATTCATAGGCAAGATTTAATTCTACATTTTGGGGTTTTTTTTAAATACCTAGTATACAAGGGATGGAAAACTTTTCTATGGGTATATTACTGCCTCCGATATGTAAACTTTCTTTAAGTAAAAAAAGTTCATAGTCAATGTCATCATATAAAAATGGGCCATGATATTTTAAGTCAGATTGTTTCTAAAATTCTGTTCATGAACTGTTAGCAAAGATGTAAATACCCTAAAGTAACACAAATATTTCTTTTTTTTTTCTATAAAGATAACATGTTAAAATCTTCTCAAGAACAGTACAGAAAATACTGTAGCTAGATAGTTATCCCAAATTACTGAAAGTGAACCATGAGCTGAAAACAGACAGACCGCAGACTTCAAGCCTGAACTTCAAACAGCTCTTAAAAAAACCTTATAACGAACATATAGTTATAGAATCAATGACTATGTGAAATTAGAGTTCAAATTGGTAATCAGCAGTGCTAAATGTGTGGCATCTGTTTGTACAAGTGTCTAAATCTTTTAAGGAGATAATGAGCTGAAACTGAACATTCACTATGACTTTTTACTATTTTACATATAAAATGCAAACTATTAAAAAATATATGAGTACTAAATACTCATATATAAGCTTAAGCATCCTAAAAAAATAAAAAATTTAAATAAGTGAAACATCTCCCCTAGGGGATAATGGGACTCTAATGATGGCATAAGCAAAAGCCTGCAAGTACAGTCAATGGGAACAAACATTTAAATAATTAAATGGACAATACTTATTTGTTGTACTAAATAGGCATCCCAGTTAATGTGAAGTATAACACAATTCAGAGCAGCTGAAGTAATACAAGACTCCAGGACAAAATCACAAGTACTTTGGAATGAATCAGGCAAACCCACCTTCTGACCACTGCAATTAATGTAAAAAGGGACAAAATTCACTGCTCAGAAACATAGAGATCAAACTCTGGATTTGGGTCATTACTATTAAAAAACAGAATAACTCCCTATTTAGATTCAGCATGGTTTTCTCTCTTCTCTCCTGACCAGCTTGTAGGTGCTAGAATCATAGAATCATAGACTGGCTTGGGTTGGAAGGGACCTTAAAGATCATCTAGTTCCAGCCCTCCTCCCATGGGCAGGAATCTTGCTGAGTAACAAGGTTAAAATGAATTTAAAGTTTTACATAATTTTCTATTTCAAAAATTAAATTATTGTCTTAAATACAGATATAAGGTAAAGATGAGACACATTCCATGAAATCTACCATGGGGGAAACTTTTCAGGAATTAACAAAATTTGTCTTGAAAATAGCAGGACGCTATTCTTAAGTACAGCTGTTAAAAAACCAAAACAAAACAAAACAAAGAAACGCCCCACAGCAAAGACATTATTTAATTAGTCAGCAATAGAATCATGCTTAGTAAAAGTGTGAATAGATTTCTTTGTGGCAACCTGATAAATCACAGTTACTAGATATTTCAGATCAATACCACCAGTAATCCCTGAGCTGTAGTTAAATGGATATTAATTATATCAGAAATACCTTTTCATCTCTTTCATAACAAGTTTTCATATGACACAGTTATCTAGTAAGAAGTCACCTACATTAAAAATTCCAGTTCTTTGTTGTGCTGTGTAGTAGACACAAAATACATGAGAGAATCTTTCTAACTGTTATTTTATTAAAAATACAAAAAAGGAAATATATGCCTAAAAGAGGAAATTGGAGGGGTGACACTGACAGACTAGTTTTCTGGGTGAAGTGAAAACTTACACAGTCCTGGGGGTAAAAAGGCATTCCAAGGAACACTTTTTCCTTAAAAACCATTTTGCAAAGTATATTTCTCATTCGTCTACTGGCAAGAGTCCCGCTCAGGAACCAAACTCCAAAGATAAAGACCGAATCAATTTGCTAATAGCTTAGAAGCTTGACCTATTATAAACCATTGGCAGCAAGTTAGATTCCATTGAAAAACAGAACCCTTAGCTGGCAATGCTTTGGCCAGTTTTACCTGAGGACTCCATCAGATGTAAGGGAAATATGAAAAAGCATAGACTTTGCCAACCATGCATCAAAAAGACTTCTGACAGTAGTCTTGGAGAAAGTTGTAGTGCAGACGATTTTGCATTTCTTTGAGACTTTTAAGGAAAAAGAGGGGAGTGTAATTGCTCCACCAGTTTGTTGCAAACAACACTATTAGCTGACCTGCTGCTCATGGTTCAAGAATCTGCAACTCAGAATCTGGGCAACTGTGGACAGAAATGTTTCTGAACATCTACAATATAGTACTTAATCTTCCAGATCTGTGGTAAACATTAAAGATGACTTGTAAAGCAACAGTATTTGCCACTTCAATTTCAGTTAACAATGCCTCAATATTTCTTTCAAATTCTGTGATAGGAAACCTGCAAATAATGAAAAATTCCTAAGTAGTTCATGTATCTATCATGCCAGCAGTGTAAGGTAGTTTGATGTACTACAATGCAAAATAATTGAGGAACAAACATTCATCAAAAGCATCAGTGTGTTTACAAACTTTTTTGTGTGTTACATTTGTGGCTTACTTGTTTCTTTCAGCATCTGTCAAACACATTAGAGAGTAAGGATTCAGCAGGGTAAATAAAAATTGATCTCGTTTTTAGGATTCTAATATTTTCTAAGTTCATCTACAAGGGGCTGCACAAGACACCACATTCTGTCACTTTATACCAGCATAATCCAGAACTGGTGCAATCATCAGGAATCTCTGGTATCAGTTAGTGATATCAAATATAATTTAATGTGGGAACTGGCTCAAAGAACCTGATATTCCAGCAAATATTAAAGGAAGCTCATGAAGTCTCTTTAGAGGCATCATCACAGCTAAGACTGTGAGGAAAGGACTGTAGTGAGTCTGTTGCTTTGGTTGGCAAAATATGTGCATGGGAAAGAAATAAGACGGTGGATACAGTAGAAGAGATTGGTGAAACTCAAGGGTGGCCTCAGTTTTGATAAGGGCTGTGTGAAAGAAAGAAACAGTGCAAAATCCCTCTCTTTCATTTACTCCACATGTCAAGGAAGAATTGTTTATTGGGATGCTGTAGAATACAGTAATATTCCAGGGAATTAACAATACTAGTATAGTTAGCTGCAGAGTGAATATATAACTGAAGCCAAAGAATTAAAACATAATCTTTCCCTGAAGTTTTATGGGGTTTGTGTTTCAGTGCAAGAAGGTTTTGAAACACAGAAGAAAGAAAAAAAAGCAGAAAGCAATAACATTCATGACCATCCAATTTTCTTTTCTGGATCTCCTTGTGGTTTTCTCTTAGGCATACAATGGTAGGAGACACCATGCACGAGCTGTGGTCCAAGGAAGCACCTAAGAATGGATTTGCTCTGCATTTTAAACTGTTTTCCAGACACACACAGTCATCTCAGCTGGCAAAGGTGTAGCCCAAAATCTACTTAGAAAAGGAAGTAGGGGACTGATCAGACAACAGAGGAGAATATAATTTCCATGGAGATCTCCAAATCCCCAAGATCTAAACAAGAACGTGTAATTGACAAATGTTTCTGTGACATTGTTTGAAAGAATTATGTGACATTCCTCTTCATTTTCAGACAAGGGAACCATTTGATTCAGATCTTAAAGAACATTGAGAAGTTGGTATTAAAAAGGAAGCCTTGCATGAGCAAAAAAATAACGGCATCTGACAGATGACAAGGATTTCCAACCCAAGAAGCATAATGTTTCAGTCTTGTGTGACAGGGAGAAGCTGGATGTTAAGAGTCCTTGCCAAAGAAATCTGAGAGAAAAAGGAAGGGCTGGTTAGCCCAGAGCTAGGTCTTTGAGGAATCTTATTAGCAGGTTGTTAAAAAAAAAAGTGGCAAAGGAGGCAATAACACAGCTCATGAACACAAGAGGTGACAACTAAGTGATAATTAACTTGCTGTGACACAATCAGAGAACTCAAGGGACAGAAGGATGCCCATTACATTTATAGACATGTGAGACATATGTAGCAGTAGTTTTGTGCTGTGCCTCTAGGCATATTATTAGATCGCACTATTCTCCAACAAAGCATATTATAAAAATGTCTCTGTGGTTATTATTAATTTCAACTAAGAGCAAAAGACTTCCTTCCCATCTTCCTTGCTAAGATTCATCCAGAAGTGTGGAAGGTGGAGATGAACTCAAGGTAGACAAAGATGACAAAAGATGACAAAAGAAGGTAAACAAGATTGTAGGGGAAATGGAAGTAACGCACTAAAACTCTAATCCCAATACTTTCATTTTGTAACTCAGAATAATTAAATTCATATGTATACACACACAGCCACAGTAAAGTGACTTGAAGTATATTCACCTTAATACTGAGCTACTTTAATGTGACATCTATGTTCATTTAGAATCAAGATAAGTAAATATATTAGCATATGAACAATTTATCACCTACTTTTATTTTGTTTTGATGTAAGGGAGTGTAACAGTCTAAAAAAAGAAGCAACACTGAAGACAACATAATTTTAAATAA
This sequence comes from Psittacula echo, assembly GCF_963264785.1. NCBI lineage: Eukaryota > Metazoa > Chordata > Aves > Psittaciformes > Psittacidae > Psittacula > Psittacula echo. The sequence goes on from NC_137735.1 coordinate 102,038,862, forward strand.
ATATTTAGAACAGAATTTAAAAGCATATACTGTAAAACATGCGTAGGAAAAAGCTGATAACCTTGGTGAAAGGAATGTATGCTGGCCACAGAACATGTTGAGCAGAACTCTACGAAGTAAAAGTAAATTAGACAGCATGATTTCATCAAAAAAATAAAACCCAAAACCTGCTTTTTGCTAGTAGAATACTCTTGTAGCCAGGTAGAGCAGTTTCCCTGCGTGCATTAGGGATAGGATTTTTTTTTTTTTTTTTTTTTTTTTTTCAAAATTAGTTATCAGGCTATTGGTTGTACAAACCTTTGAGCAAGTGTATTTACTGCACCTGAGCTATGCCAATCAACACTAACCACTCTGTTGAACCAATCTCACATCTGAGCAATTACAATGAACTTTAATCATCCTGAAATTTACTATATTTCATTAGACCTACATTAGAAATCAGAAAGCTGCTATGTTTGAATAACAATATCTTTACTCTGTTACTGGTGTTAACACTTCTGATACATTTTTTTTTTCCTGAGATGGCTTTATCAGTTCGGTTATTATAGAATTATACCAGATGTGATAGCTTCTTCCCTGTTCTTGCTAATGCTTCATCTTGAAAAAAGTGGAATAGAAAATTATGTAGGTTACAACTACGGGTTTTACACTAACCTAGCATCCTTCTCGTGAGCAACATTTTAAATGCATCATTTATGGTTCAGTAACATCACCTTTGCATCACTTAAGTAAAGCAGGCTTAAGACTAAGTTCAGCATCTGGCTCACTCAAAGGATAATGAATTTACTCAGCCCTTGAATATGCACAAGGTCCCAAGCTTTAAGGATGTGATGCCAATAAAATAATTTTACCATGGACTAAAAGTGGTTCTTGGAAAGGATGCTATCCAAAAGTCAAGATTACTACTGTATTTGCAAATTCAGTCATAGCTACATATTTCCATTGCAAAATAAAATCTTAATGATTTTTCTTACACGCTTGATCAGAGCAGCTAAGAAGACATGATCCTAATTCTTGTTCATTCTCAATGTAACAATTTATTAAAATCAAACTTCTGTAAATCAGCTGAGGACAGTGGTATTCAGGTAACTCTTACATCTTACAAAGATGTGGAAAATATCTTACATAACTTTGAAAGATTAAAAGTCCAGTGGAACGAATCTCACCTGAACAGCATACATTTAAGTGAGGAGTAAGTATGGAATCCAGCAATGCATTTGCAGACAAACATGTACAGAGCTAACCTATGTAAACTGTAAGCTATGGAAATATGAAGTATGAATTCAATGTATCACAGTAAACTTATGGTAAGGGACATATTTCATAGAAAGTAATATTTTTAAGTATCTGATTTAGTGAGTCTGTGATTCAGACATAGTACACCAATTTTTTTATATAGAGGACATATGATCCTCAGACTTCTATCAGATTGAATGCAGCTACGGTTTGAGAAGCTTTAATACAAACCATCATGTTTATACAGTTTATATTTTTTCTAATGTACAGAAGAGTTTTCAAGGTTGCAAAATGATATTGAACAGTGTGATATAAAAAATATAAAGCTAAAATCTAAAAAAAAAAAAATATGTTGGCTTAGTGAGAAATTTAGTAAGATGTATTAAATATATTTACAACAACATTGTTTTGAAAATATAATAGTATGGTAGTACTTTGGCAAGCCTTTGGACATACCACTTCAAGTATTTTTTCTGTAACAAATCCTTTACAAAAATACATCTCTGTGTGTTGTCTTTCCTTATGACAGTGCTTCCTCCCCACGTTTTCATTTGCACTGTTCCTTTTCAGCTACTTATTAAAAAAAAAAAAAAGATAAAAAATATATCTGATATATCACTGATAACAGTGAGAAGCCTACATAACTGTTTGATATGCATGCACGCATTTGTGTTACAAGACATTAAAAAAAATCTTTTGTCCTTGAAAGAAAGTTATGTGCAAAGACTGGAACAATAGGAATCTATTTCTTTGAGTTTACAATAAAATATTCAACACCCATCTAATTGCCTTTTCTGACTTCATATCCCAGGTGTCTCAAGCCACCAGCTGAGAAACACTGCCTTAGGGAGAAACACACAGAGAAAGTGTGTAAGTAACCAAACTTGATGAAATAGTTTCATTAAAATTGCTATTAACAAAAAAAAAAAAAGTAGATTCAGGTTTCCATTTTAATAACATTTTTAAATTTCAAGATCTATTTTTTAACCTAGGGAACAATAAATAAATACATAGAAAACCAGATACACTAACATGTTCAAAGAGAAGATTTTTTAATTTTGGATCAAAGCATAATGTTGTTTAAAAATTGATATTTTGTTTCCTCTTTTAAAACTAACACACTGGAAGCCTCATTTCAGAGAAAAGAAAAAGGAGAGATGAGAGAAGAGGAGGAGAGATTGTTCAGTTTAACCTCAAAATGTTGACTTTACAGGTCATCAGGAACTTTGAAGCTGTTTTGAAAATAAAAGAAAATACAGATTACCGAAAGGACTTTTGTCCTGACGGGGGCCTACAAGGATGCTGGGGAGGGACTATTCATCAGGGACTGTAGTGACAGGACAAGGGGTAACGGGTTCAAACTTAAACAGGAGAAGCTTAGATTGGATATAAGAAGAAATTCTTTACTGTGAGGGTGGTGAGGCACTGGAATGGGTTGCCCAGGGAGGTTGTGAATGCTCCATCCTTGGCAGTGTTCAAGGCCAGGTTGGATGAGGCCTTGCGTGATATGGTTTAGTGTGAGGTGTCCCTGCCCATGGCAGGGGAGTTGGAACTAGATGATCTCAAGGTCCTTTCCAACCCTAACTATTCTATGATTCTATGATTCTATGATTCTATGTTCATTATAATACAACATATCAATAACTTGAAAACCTGAAATCTCTGAAAATAAATTACTCAGGTGTTTGCATAGGTGTCAGATCCAGAGTTCAGATTCGGTAGTGCTTACTTCTACATCTTTAGCAAGTCATTCCCTGTGTATAAATCCATCCTCTTTAAAGGCAGATGCCATTTTCTGTGTTTAGGCTACCATGTCTCCAAGATAGGACTACTGTAGATGAACGACACTATAACTTAATTCTTAATAATTAAGTAATAGTTTACTTAAAGAAAAACCAGAGTAATTTCAGTGTTGCTACTCAGTTTTTAATATGTAGTTAATGCAGTGTTAGTAAGTACAGTACAAGAAAGCAAGGCATGTTACTACAGATGCCACATGAAATAAACTTCAACACAAAACTTTACTTAATTTTTCTTCTATATAAAATAAAATTAAACTTTTAATGCATCCAAAACACCAGAAGTTGGTTTGATATTAACTAGAAGACCTAAAGCTTTGCAAAAATGTTAGTATGTTCGCTTTTAAAAAAAACATGCCTCAACATTGTAGTAAAACCTGTTTTCCTTTAAAGAAAAACTTCCATACATCAATACACATGATTAAGTTTTTACCTTTCCTTTTTTCTTTATCTTTTCAAGAGATTTTTGTGAGAGTGTGTGTGTGGTCTAATTATTTTTTGTTACCACTTGAAGTCTATTTCAGACACCAGATAAGGAGTTTTAGAAAGTCAGTTTCAGAAGATTTAAAAAAAAAAAAAAAAAAAAAAACAACAAAAACACAAAACAAACCAAAAAAAACAGTGTTTTTTCCCCCTTGCCTTACAGAGGGAAAAATGTAATGTAATTACCTCAGGAGATGGTAGTTGAGTCACCCTTGCTTCACCTAATGTTGAAGTCAGAAGTTTTTCTCCTAGAATACTTTCTAAATAGTCTGCCATTACTTCCTGTTGCTGAGTGCTGCAGTGGTTCTCCAAAGACAGCACAACTGGATAGTCAGACACCTGGAAATATAATTTAAAGGCTTTTGTTATAAACAAATAAAAGAGGACTACTTGATTTCCCCACAATAACTTACAAAAGTCCTTTCAGTAATCTGTATTTTCCTTTATTTTCAAAACTTTCAGAATATAGGTCACTTGTTTCAGGTTAGTAACAATGAGAAAGCTCATAATATTTGCAGAATAGAGACAACATAATCAAAGAAGGGAAAAAGTGCATCTTCAGGAAAATAAGTGGTGGCTAAACCAAGGTTAAACACATACAGAGATGAAAGAACCCAAAACCCAAACAATTAGTGAAATCAAATGTAGATCAGTTAATGACACAATACTTCATTAGGTAAACCAGGTAATATCTCTGCTGATCCTTGGAAAACACTTATTGAAGTTTATTTGTCCAATAACCTATAGAATACAATTTATCAGAGGCATTTAATGTCCTGATTAGTGTTGGATGTAAAGAAAGTACGGAGAAAATAAGTGTTCAATCAGCTAAAAATCAGGCTGATTCAATTGCACAGGTCAGAGTACAACCTGGAAAAAAAAAAAACATTAACCCTTTTGGTTTTGGCTCATTTTGAGTCATTGGCTTAGCTGATATGCAGAGCTTATAAAGAATGATGCATTGGCTATCATGTGTCTGAAAGAGCAGTTCTTAACAAATGAATTTGCAAGGAAAGGACGATGAGGTAAAACTCCCAGACATTAAAATATAAAAACTTATTTAAGTTAATTTCAAAGGAGACTTCAAACATTCTGAATTCTAAAAACATCAGTGTTGGACATTTTGGTGTTTTTCAAAATTAAAGAAATCTTCATATCTTCAGATCTAATATCTGCTCCTTCTTTTGTGCCTAAATGATATGTCACAACTGCTCTGAAATTCTGTTTACTAAGACATCCCAACAGGGAATTATTACATTAGGTAGATGATTTTTTTAGAAATAACGACTATGTTTTCTGAAAAATAATTTCAATAAGGGGAAATAAAGGAAAAGAAATACAGAAAACAATATTATTCCAATTTTTATGTACCTATAGGAAGACCTTCTAAGCTTTGACATAACCATGTATTAATTTACCTTTAAATTTACATCTGACATATTTTAGTGATAGTTCCTTTAGTGACTGGCCTCTATTGTAAAGGACAATATAAAACCAATGATAAACAAGGCAAAATTGGCTTTTGGCAAGATTGACTTTCAGCAAAATATAAATTGTAGCCACCAGTTTAGTATAAGGAACATTGATTTAAAACTTTTCTCTGCTTTGTGGAGATATTGTTTGTTTTGTAAACAGAATTTCCTCCTTTTTTTACACAGTTTTGTTATGAGATGAGACAACTGTTTTGTTTTTAAAAGGTAAAATCAGATTCCAACATTGCAAATGACAAAGTAAAACAGGACTTGATGTTGTTTTCTTTAATTTATGACAGGTTTTAATCGGCTACATTTCAAGTTGACAATATCCCTTAAAATTTGCTCAGCAATCATTGCCTTCACATGAACAAGTTATGTGTATGTTTATATACTGCAAACTTTTCTTGGGACTCTTTACACCTTATTCATCAGAGTACTCAAAAAAGACAGGTGAAACATGAGAAATTGAGTAAAAATTAGAGAATAGCTCAAATGACACTTGTCCATTTAGACTGTGTAAATAAATCTCATAAATTGCCAGTAAAAATGGTGGCTACTGAAAACAAATATTCTGAATAAAACCTTTGCTTGGGAAGTACCTAAACTATCAGTTCCTAAGGGAAGTACCATTTTATGTGTACCTTGTTTTTACACTTTCCCCTGAACATCTGCTATTTACCACTAATAGAAGAACACCTTAGGCTGGTTAGGCAGCTGATAAAAACCATTACCTATTGCGATTTTATCCTCTTATTATAACTTGTGCCTGCTAAAGTTTGTAGCATAGTTATGTACAATATACCATGAAAGAACAAAAGCAGGAGAGTTATAGGTAGCAGGTTATGAAGGAGTGAAATAAAAGCATATTTTTGTTTCACTATCTTTTAAAATCAGAGACTAATTACATTTTATATAGAAATAAGAACAGAGAAATAAAAAAGTTTTGCTTAACTCTGAGAAGTCTATAAATACATATGTATAAAAACCCATATAAATGTATGACCACAGGTGTATATATTCACATATATAATGCTGGTCAGAATACAAGAGTTATCTTAATATTCTTTCGGGAATTCATTTGAGCATGAGTTTTGCCAAAAACCGATAACAAAAGACTGACATAGCGCCGAAAGCTGCCCAGCTTTCAATCCTTTGCCAGATAGGCAGAAGGGACATTGCCCTAATGAGTCACCAGACAACAAGACAGCAGTAGATGGTAATTTTTTATCAGGGTTGAATTCAAAATAAAAAGAGAAGAAATGGAAAACAGAGTAAGTCTCAAACTCACCTACAGTCTAACATTTTTCTCTATTTCATAAATTCAGGCCTAGGATGTAAGACAGACTGATAAGTGGAGTAAAAACACTAAAAGATATTAAGGAGTAAACCAAACTGATTCTGAAGTAGTTGTTCACTTTATATTTGGTCCTTCCTTAAATGACCTCAGGAGACAATTCCATCTCACAAATTCAGTAAGATCTTCTGAATTCCTTCCACCAAGTTTAGTTTGTAACAATTTTCAGAAAAATATATTTACTCTTCCTTAAATAAAATTAATGTATATTAAATAAAATATAATATATATTAAATATATATATTTTTATATATTAAAAACAGATAGAAAATTTTTCCCAGAATTTATTTCAACAGTGCTCACTGCCAGAAACACTGTCTCTGTCCCATATTTTTTGACCTTGGAGAATCTCTGACAACAACCATGTCATGGGATTTCGCTAAAGCCATCACCACTTTTCATCCAACATTTATTTATATATACATACCTCAAATGCATACTTTTCTATTATTTGAATTACAGAACGGAATGGAATTTTGCTCGTCAAAGTATGACCATGATACACAACAGGTTCATTGTTTGAGCCATCCCAGCAGTCAATTTCCAAGCAACGACATCCTTTTAAGAGAGCACTTCAAAAGAACAATTGTAAAACAATTTTACAGTCAAAAGAAAGATACCATACTTTCTCATCCAAGTCACTGTATTTCTGATTACAAGCACATTGAATTATTACAAAAAAACCCCCTACTTTTTCATGACAAAAGAAATCCTATAGAACTAAGATTATACAGATATGAGATAAGGCTAGATTTTCTGTTATTTATCTTATCTTAGATAAACTTAGAACATTAAGGAATAAGATGGATTATCTGAATAACCTTATAAGCAACAAAAAGAGAGGACCAAAGATTCAAATAAAATAAATCTGGAACAACGACAAATTGTTGCTTAAATTAGAAGAAGAAATGTTTTATTTGGCCGACTAAATGCTATTTGTCTGAACTTTGATCATCATTACATAAAACTGACAGCACCACGCTTACTTACAGAATCAGGTTGTGCTTGACCTTTACATGATCAAGTTGTTCTCCTCACCTTATTTCTAAGAGTGAGTGCTGAAAGTTTCTTGAATGCCTTAAATTTACTCTGGTTTAATTTTTAATACTTTAAGGGCATCTCTTAAAGTTCTTAGGTTTCTAGCATTTAACTTCTTACTAATTTAAACATTTTTGTAGACTATTTCACCTAATTACAAATCTGTCTTTTACATGCTCCATTTTAAATGCTACAACTATCTCAAAGATGCTTCTAGCTTATTTTTAGCATTTTATATTTTCCTTACACAATCAGTAGATAAGGGGAGAGGGGTATACCTTGTTTGCATTTACTTTCAGCAATATAATATCAATGTCATATCATTTCAAATACTGTTAGAAGCAAATTCTCTAGTGTTTCTCATGGTTACAAGCTATGATAGAATATCGAGAGAAAGATCAAAACAAAAAAGTTTGGGTAGATGGTGGTTCTGACTGCTTTCACTTTACTGAAGTAGGACAAAGTAATAGGAATGACGGATGCCTGTCTTCCAAATTCATCATACTCTGTCCCCTTCTGAATTGCCTTTAATACATAACCCATTTTCTCCTTTTCTAATAATTTCTTCTAAATGTGTCTTGGTAACAAGCCATACTGGTTTCCTACTCCTCTTGGAGTCATACGCTAAACTTTCAAAGTTTCTTCTCCCTCCTGGCTACTTTACTGCCCACAGTTTTATTTATTTATTTATTTTTAAATTGAACACATTGCAACATATACTGATCACAGATATCCTTCACATACTCTGCTGTACTGTGCCCTTATATCCTGTATACATTTATTACAGGGAGTTATTTATTTTTGCATGGCATGCTGAGGTTAAAAACTGACTTAATCTTGATCATATTCTGTGCAGCATACTATAGATTTCATTTGCTATAAGGCTGATATTTTCAGATGCAAGTGAAAAAAAAACCACAACAGATTGTTTCCAGACTACGAACAGATGGTTTGGCAATTATATTGAAAAGTATACACACAAAATAAAACACTACTGTCTTGTATCTGTGATAAAATACCATTCTACTTGTATCTGTGATGGTTTTGTTCCTTACTGCTAATCAGGATTATGTATGACTTAATATTCACTGAAAAAATAATATTTAAAATATTTTAAAACAGTTGACAGTAAAATAAACATATTTTAAAATCTAAATACCTGGCATATCCCCATAAATGACTGGGTCCTATGAGTTGATCAGCTATCAAGTAAGTGTTGTGAGAAGATGAAATAAAGTAGTCACATAATGGGTAGTTCATATCTTGGTAGACGGTCCTGTGATGTCTTTTAAATACCGAACACTCTTCTGAAGCCATGTACCTTATAAATCCTTCAAATGACAGCTGCCTTCTTTTTCTCACTGAAAAAAAAGAAAACAAAAAATTTATGGGGTGAATTTAAACTGATAGTGATAGCTGTGTACTTTCCATAACTTTTAATAGCCAATTCTGAACATTGTTAAAGGGTATACAGCAGAACACTTTCCTGCAATTTTAAAACTCATAACAAACAATATAAATAACAAACATCAGATATGTGCAATTCTGGAATTGAATTGCTGTGTTTAAAAATTATGACAGAAAATAAATATGCTCTGACATTTTTATTCTTCTTTGGTCACCAGTAGGAAGAGTTTGCAGTAATCCTAATTAAATAGAAAGGAAAATATTTGGGTCTTAGTTTTGGGAAGTAACATGACAGTCAATGAATAAAGAGAACCTTCTGCTCTCTGCTGAAAGAATAGGAATTGTTCTCCAAATTATCAATTGAAGACTGTCAAGGCAATCTTGCAGAAACCGTAATTCCTAGCACAAAATGTCTTCTTCAGTGGTGGAAAGTTCCAAGCAAATACTTCTGAAATAATGTCTAAATTAGAAGTATTTCAAATAAAAATAACATCTGAACAATATAAGAGACTGTCGACAAAGATGATTTGCAAATCACGCTTATTAGATTCATAGAATCATAGAATAGTTAGGGTTGGGAAGGACCTTAAGATCATCTAGTTCCAGCCCCGCTCCCATGAGCAGGGACACCTCACACTAAACCATGTCACCCAAGGCTCTGTCCAACCTGGCCTTGAACACTGCCACGGATGGAGCATTCACAGCTTCCCTGGGCAACCCATTCCAGTGCCTCACCACCCTTACAGTAAAGAACTTCTTCCTTATATCCAATCTAAACTTCCCCTGTCCCCATCCCCTAAGTTTTAACCCGTCACCCCTTGTCCTATCACTGCAGTCCCTGATGAAGAGTCCCTCCCCAGCATCCTTGTAGGCCCCCTTCAGATGCTGGAAGGCTGCTATGAGGTCTCCATGCAGCCTTCTCTTCTCCACGCTGAAAAGCCCCAACTTTCTCAGCCTGCCTTCATACGGGAGGTGCTCCAGTCCCCTGATCATCCTCGTGGCCCTCCTCTGGACTTGTTTCAACAGTTCTATGTCCTTTTTATGTTGAGGACACCAGACCTCTACACAATACTCCAAGTGAGGTCCACGAGAGCAGAGTAGAGGAGCACGATCACCTCCTTCAACCTGCATCTATAACAAAGTATGCTAATTGCCTCCGTACCAGAGATAGTCATCTCATTTGTTTTGTTTTTAACTGATTTAATGCCAAACAGATCCATTATACTGCCAACTGCTCCTCCAATGTCATGCTTCAAATGTAGTAATTTTGAAAATGATATAATCTCAGAAGTCAGCTTTGCTTCAAACATAACCTAGTTTGAATTAGTCAGGGATTTTGCCCAGTTCTGCTTCTAAAATAACCTTATTATTGTCACCACAGTAGGCTAGTGATAATTAAGCAGTAAGTAATCCAAGATTACTTTCTGTTAATGAGAATTTAGAGATCAATGTATACAAACTTTTGACAAAAAACCCCAATCAACCAAAAACCAAAACCCGAAAACCTTACTTGCCCTCTTAATTCTCAATAGAAATATAAGAATCACAAATTACAGGTTAGAATTGCAATTATGAATCCTCAGTATGTGTACAGACTGAAAGTTTTCTATCTGAATTCCTGAAAATCACTGTGATATTAACACAAATAAAATAATTATTTCTAAATTATATAGGCTTTTGAATTAGGAAACTTTGCAATGTTTTGAAAGGCTAAACGGGAATAGAAAATAAGGATGAAGGACCTCCAGGCATCAAACATACATACATATGCTGTTGCCCTTAACCATACGAATGTCTTCCTACCAGAAGTCTGTAGAAGCTATTCTTAAAGACTTTGATTAATGAAGAGTCCACAGACATCTAAATAATCCCATTTCAACACCTAAGTAAACCTATTGTTAGAGTGTTTTCTACAATATTTAACCTGAAACTTCTTTGCTGTACAAAGTATTTGTTCTAGTTTGTACTATTTCCTTTTGTTTCCACAGTCTTGTGCATATATGAAGACCGCTATTACACTTCCCCTCCTTCCACTGCTTTCCAGAAGAAACAAATCCAATTCAGTGCATTTTTCTATTCAGGCTATGTTTTATTATATTTCTGGTAATTTTAGTTGTTCTCTTACAACTCTTCCCATCTGGTGAACTTCCTTCTTGATGATGCCCTAAACGGAACATAGTGCTTCTCCTTATTGCTTCTCTTTTTTGAACTCTACCCTTCCTTTCTATATCATCCAATTGCCCAGATCACTTTGATTTCTAATCTTGTTCCCTATAATACTTGAAGTTTTGGTGTCAAACTTAAATAAAATTAATTTTTATTCCATCATCCAGCTTATCAATGACATAATTGAAGTCTGATTCCCAAAAGAATGCTCAGTGAAAGTGTAGATTGATGTAGCCTTTCATTTTTCACTCTAACTCATGGATTAATAACTTCTCAGAGCAATTATCTAATGAGTTCCTTATGTACTATGTAGTTAGTTTGCCTGTTTCCTCAAATTGCTTTTTAGAATGCAAGACAGTGTTAAAAAGTATGTTTTTCTTCTATCCACCAGCACTCTTACTCTCTCATAGAAGAAAACTGGATACTATTTCTTTATGGTAAGGCCTGACAAACTATTACTCATCCTTACCATCTTAGAGGTGATTACATGTCCATTATTTTCCCATTTTTTTCTGGTAATTGTCTGGTGTTTGGTTTTTTGGATGGTCCCTTTCTAAAATAGATATTAGATTTGATCTTTCCCAGTCTTTCAATTCATTATCCATGCCCCACAGGTTTTCAAAGGTAACCTGTGTTAGCCAAGCTTGTTACAATCAATTTTCTAAGAATTCACATTTGTCAATCTGTCTTCACTGACCTGATTAACCCATTTAAGCATGTCCTACCCAGGTTTTTTTCCCCACTTTTGGCTGAGATCTTGCTCTGGTCGCATTAATAATATTAGCCACCCAATAGTACTTAGGTAGTGCATCAAGAATTTCCTTGGGTTTTCTTTCAATTAACTTATTTGCAAAAGGCCTTATTGCTACCCTGATGATTCTAGACACTTGCATCTTATTTAGTATATTGACCTTTTTGATTTATTCACATGCACACTTTATATTGTTTTAAACTTGTCGTAATAAGGTTTATATTCTACTTTCTGGGTCTTTAAAATATATTTTGAATTTTTTTATATGTTGATCAAACCAGAATACATTCATCCTGTATGTTTTATCTATAATGAATTACGTGAAATGTAAATTCGATTTGTTTGAAGGGAAGGCTTTTCATCAATAGTATCTGGGTTTCATTTCTGATTAATTTCTTTTTCATGTTCTGTATATTTCTCTATGTAATTAGAAGTTGGACCACTAACTGTTTACTTTTTTTTATTTATCTTTTATATTAATGAAAAATACTAAAATATTTATATTTTTATACAGCTTATTACATACCCTTACATTACATTGGCTTATAAACTTTATTCCCAGGTATAGGTAGTTGCTGTCCTTGAACTGCATATAACTAAAGTGTGACAAAGGTGAAGTGGCAGAAAGAAATCAATAAATGCATTGACCACAGCAACCTGTAGTGCCTCATTCCTCACTGAAAGACTGAGTACAACCTGCAGTTTCAGATGACGGCAGATGTATGGCCTGAAGTGGAGACTAGGAAATGGGGAGGAGAGGAAACTGATCTGAAGTTGAGCCTGGAAACAGGAGAAAAGTGTTTTCCCTGGTATTAAATGTGTGTATGCTTTATATCCTAATAGCTGAATTAGTAATTAAATGTTTATGTTACTTGGCCATCAGAAATATCAAAATGAGTACAAATACATCTGCTGGGAATTTTAGGGGTGAACTCTTGAGAAATACTTGCAGTCAGAGACAAGGGTATTATTCTGCTATATTGGAAGAAGGAAGCTTTCAATAATTGTTAAAGGTATCAGGTAATAATATAATCAAGACATAAACATTGACAAATTGGATTTAATGCTATGATATCTGACTACTTAATATCAGACTAAAACATTTATGCTTTAAGTGAACAGTAAAGACAGAAACATTTCCTTGGCTATAATAAGGATACAGTTTAAGTCTTCTTTCTTATTTCATGCAACTTTTTATAAAATTTGTAGAAGAAAGAATCTGCTCTGTTAAATTTTGTATATAGTGGCCAATGGAATTAAAAGTTTTCTCCTGCAAAGTCATGCTCTCTGTCTTTCTCTGACCCATGCAAAAAACAAGCTTAAAAGAATTTATATGCTTGGAATAAGCTGAAAATGGGTTTTTAAATAAACAATATTAATAATATTATATATTTATATATTTTGCATATAAATGTACAATACTTCTTTATATTTTTATATTGTTATTATACAATTGTATAAATACATTCTGGATTGGGGGTTGGAACTAGATGATCTTTAAAGTCTTTTCCAAACCAAACCATTCTATAATTCTATGATTACTCAAATTCTTTATCTGATGGATGCACCAAGCTTATATTGTTATTCACAAAGTAAGTAAGTTTTTCAAGACAGGATTGTATGTTTGACCTGGTTTTGTACAGCCTAGCAGGGAAATAGACAGGAGCAGACTCTTTGAATGGCATTGCAGTGTAAATAATAGTGGGATACACCTTCTTATCTTCACTCTGATTCTAGTTGCATCCATGCAAATACTGAATAATGAGCAATACTTTTTGTCTGCAAAATGAATAGTAAAATGGAGACATAACCAAATGATGGTGTAGAAAAAAGTGACATTTGGATCTTCTCTATATGTACGTGAACGTTAGTGATGCACTAAAGGTTATAGATGGATTTATCAAAGTTGTATATAAAATCTAGTCACTGCTTTCATCTTAATATCGACATACGAGTGCTATCAAGTTTAACAGATAATGGTTGTTACTACTAGTAAACCAGGAAATCAAGTGTCAGTCTGCCCTTTTTTCTTTCTGCAATACACCGGACAAGGATAGCAGATGAGTCCAGCAAATCATCCAGATGAAGAATATTCTACACCAAATTCAGAATAACAGTTACACAAAATGGGTATATCTCAATACCATATGAATCAACTACCATGTCAGTCATAACTGGAACTTTCCAATAAATACATTTGAGTGGGAGTATTAGTTCACTTGAAGGAGCATGAATAATGCAATTATTATTTCATTCAGTAAGATTATTTCTAATTGCAAAATAAACAATTTTATCACAGATGAAGAAACAAACAAGAATTTGGCTCAGCATCTGAAATTTAAACCAGACATTGAACTGAAAACCATAGAAACTTCAGTTGATGTTTACAAATTTGTTTTCTAACTGAGTAAAGAGTCTTCATAGTTTAACTACTTTATAGCTATTAACTTTCCCATACAAATAGATAAACCATTCACTTATTGTATAATTAATTAGTAAACATATTAGTTCTCAGAAAGAGTAGAATGCATTCAGTAAAATATGTTCTATTTTGAAAGGCAACCTCAGAGAGCAATGGCATAAGGAATCAAAGGTCTTGTAGCTATTAGTGAGTGACTCTTAATGAAAATGAATGTCTTCCGCTTCTTGTTGAAAGAGTAATCCAGTTTCTCCTTTCAAGTACAGTGTGAATCCTCAGAGAGATCTTCCAAGGCTATTATCTCAAAAGGAAGATTTTCCCTTTCTTGGGTTTTATTTTTCTTAATCAGTAATCATATCCACCCATTATCAAAGACAGAGAACCAAAGGAAACTGACAAAGCTAAACATCTGAGCTTCATGTTCTACTGGCCAAAGTAACAGCTTGTAGTAAAATTCAGTTAGCTCTGATTTCCTTTACTTAGCTTAGCTGAAGATTTTGCCTCAAGTTATGTTCAGTGAAACTTGGCAGAAATGTTACACCATAACTTGAGGCAGCCTTTTGTAGCTGAAGAATATGCATATTACTCCACTCATCTCGGAATTCTTATGATTCAGAGAAGGTGATCAGGCACCTACGAGGATCTTGAACAGTGCTGCTTCTGCAAGTCAGTCACAGGGACCTATAAGTCTTTGGGTGACAGAGGAAGAAGGTGTGCATTATCACTAAATGACTCAAGTGAGAGAAGACAGTAAAATGAGTAGACAAGTAAAATGACAGATAAGAACCCTGAGAAAACTAAAGTAAAAAATGGTGTATAATGACCAAAAGTGAGCTGAAGAACAGAATATACAGAAAGACAAGGGGAAAAGTTAAATAAAGGACAGAGAGCAGAGAAAGCAGACCACCATGAAAACAAAGAAATTGAAACACAGAAAGAAAAAAATAATAACTATATAAAAAGAAAAGGCTTTTAAAGCAATAAGTGTACGAAATGCATGTGGTGAAACAGAGGAACAGATTGCCCAGAGAGGTGATAGATGAGCAACCTGATCTGATTGATTATTGCAGGAGGGTTGGACTCAGTGACCTTTAAAATGGTCCCTTCAACCTAAACTGTTCTATGATTCTATGATTTTATCATTCAATTCAGGAAACTACAAGTTTGCCAGTTGGTTCCTGGTGTAAAAACTCTTGGAAGCCTTTTCTGGGTACATGAAAGAAACTATGGATCTCTGTCCACAGATGTTTTCAAGTTTTGACTGAAAAAATATCCAGAGAAACCTATTTTAAAGTCATTGTTAACCTTGCTTTAAGCAAAAGGCTAGAGTAGCTTCCCTCCAGAGGTCCATTTCCATCTAAACAGTTCCATGACTCTGTAATAGTAGAAGTCTGTGTCTAGAGACCTACTCTCAGAAACTGATCAGAGCAGAAAATGGAAATGGCATTTCTGCTTGGGATAGCATTATTATAGTTTTAACCCCAATACCACAGATAATAGCATCAATATATATATAATGGGACAGATTAACAATCAGACCCCATGCCCGCTGAAGATGCTGAGAATCTACCACATCTGCAAGACTGCTTCAGTGCACCCCTAATGTCATTATTAATCACACCTAGCTGAGGGGAAACCACAACATAACTGTCTCAGATTTCAATCTTCTCAGTAGATACATCCTTAGAAGATGTTTTCCCCTGTAAAATCTCTGATATTGGATTATTTCTACATTTAACTTTTCTACCACATGACACTCAATTATACCAAGTGCAAAAAGCATGATTAATGGAGAATATTCTATCAAATCATAGGTTTCAATAGTACAAAAAATAAGTACTATAACAAACTCTAGTAGCATTTTTTCATTTGCATGATAAACTTTTGGCAAAAATCTCCACTGTATCAACAATGCTGTACAATTTATATGACCCTGAAATAAGATTAGAATGATCTTGGTTGCAAAATATGCTTTGAAATGGGTTTAACTACACTTATTTTCACTTTATTACGATTGTGAATCACAGTAGTCTGTAGAGTTATACTAAATTATATTACATTAAATTCTGACATTTTCTAGTCTTTAAAAATTATGTAATCAGTTTTCAGATTTTAACACTGTAAACTTAAAAAATTAATTCATTATTACTGATTTAATTATGGTTGATTTCCTCTAAGACAAAGATCCTGTGCTGAACAGGCCGGTTGCTAACAAAATGCAAGCTATTTTTTTATCTTTTTAATCCAATATTCATATTCCTCTAAATTATTAAGCAAAATTACTTTTGAACAATTTAGCTAAACAAAAAAAAATCAGATTTTTTTCCTAATAATTGTCATTCTCATGTTTCAATGGGCATTAAAAAGATTTAGTGCAGTTTGAAGATTTAGTGTTTTGTTTGAAGCAATCTACATGTAGATTTTGGAACAGAGTCTTGCAAACAGAAGTAAGAATGATGGATCTGGTATGTAATATGCCATCATTAAGCAATAGGTCATGGAAATTTATTGTGCTTTATTAATGGGTTTTTGCATTATTACATTCACAGTGTTCAAAGATCTGAATTTTAAGAAAACCAGCATTCTTACATGTGCTCACAAAAGATATTGTATAACATACAAAATTATCATATAATTGCTTACGTTCATTTTCTTTAATTTTCAGTTTGCATTGTCAGGTAAGTATTCAAAATTATAAACACAGTCACTGACAGTAGCACAATAAATAAGAACTAGAAATCAAATACTTAAACTATGCATACCTTCTTCAATGGGTTCATACTTTAAAATTATTTCTAAGGCAGTTGTTTCACACTCTTCAGTTTCATATTGTTCTTTCTTAAGAAATTCAACGACCTGGCCATGAGCTAGAGTTTTGCTGTTTGGAGAGTAAGCACGGAAAAGTTCAAGGAATTCAGGTCTGTGTACAATGGTTCGATAAATTGCCCTGAAGTCTTCTATGTTAATCACATGTTCCTTCCGTTTGTCAATTGTTTTCTGGGGAAATAAATAAATAAATAAATAAATAATAATAAAAAAGAAACCACAACCAACACAAACACCAAAGCAGTCAAGACAAAGATATGCAATGATGCAAAGATACACACAAATCACTATTATAAGTGATCATAAGAGCAAGAATAATAGAAAAAAAACTCAGACAACAGTGACTGCTATGCATTATCAAATAATATTCTTCCACTTCTATAAGCAACTTTTGGGTTTGACTTTGTGTGTTAAAAATATTTCATACAAATTAAAATGTACTATATGACATAATTAGCTCCTAAGTAATCACAATAAATTTCTATCTAACATATATGCAATATTAAAACACATTATAAAAAGCCTCTAAAGTGCTATGCACTAAAATAAACCTGCAGTATGAAAATCAGTGAGTGGAAAATATATTTAATATGCTGTCTCTCCAACAGCAATTTAAATCATATTTTAAATACTGTCTGGTAAATTTACATACAACATATGGAAAACAGTAATCTAAAAAATAAAATAAGGATGACCAAATTATCATGAGATCAAATTCTTTCAATACATCAATTTATTGGTTTTGTGTGGCAAAGTTTTGGTAGCAGGGGGGCTACAAGGGTTGTTTCTGTGAGAAAGTGCTGGAAGCCTCCCTTACATGAAACAGAGGCAATGCCGGCTGGCCCCAAGAGCAGTTAAAGTTGAAAGTTAAGCCTTGGAAGAAGGGAGGGGTGGCAGTAGTTGGTTTTAACATTTGGTTTTATTTCTCTTTATCCTACTCTGATTTGATTAGTAATAAATAAAACTAATTTCTACAAACTGAGTTTGTTTTGCCCATGATGGTAGTTGGTGAATAATCTCTCCCTGTTCTCATCTCAACCCATAAGCCTTTCATTATACTTTCTCTCTCCTGTCCAGTTGAAGAGGGGAGTGATAGAGCAGCTCTGGTGGGCACCTGGCATCTAACCAGGGAAAACCCACCACAATGAAATAGGAAACACTATTAAAGTTTGAAGACAAGATATTTTATAATAACCTATGACAACATGTTCTATTCTTAACAACCCAGAATGTTTAACTCAGATTAATTATTCACACTTTCAGAATTCTTATACTGTAAGCTTGTTTTCAGAGTTTACAAAATGTTAGCACATTAATTAATTTCAGTATTTCAGTATAAAAGCCACTCAAAAAATCGAAAGGGCAAAAGCATTTGAGTAGTATAATACTTTTTTACCATTTGTGCCATTTACCTGTTTCTCAGGCTTAAAAATCTTAATTATTCTTAAAAAAATATCTACAAGAAATATTTGTAGTTTGTGCATAAGAAAAATTGTGCATATAAAATATAGATCTTCCTAACATTTTAGCTTGCATGATTCTTAAAAGTTGCCAAATTAAGAGATATTTTGGATACTTACCAGCAGAAGTACTCACAAAAATAAATAAATGGAAAATCATTGCCTCATTTTTTTTTTACTGTAAGCTCATCAAAATTTATAATCGTTGGCTCTTTAAACTGAGACTACCAAAGAGGCTACATTTTAGCATCTAATAATATGACAGCCAACGTTGATAGTATAGCTGCTCCAAAAATGTCTATAAACATGAAATGGTTTACTTGAGTCCTGGCTTCTCTTTGATGAAGAGTTTTGATTACTATTAAGTAAGATTAATTTTGAAGAGATACCATAAAACCTGAAATGATAATGATTCATTCTTCCTATGCAGTACAGTTCCTATTAAGGACTGTCTGAATAGTACAACGATAAAGAATGCATTCGATAACCAAAACAAGTACGAAAGTGAATTTCATAAGGAGTTCTAGACAAAAATTTTGCAAATCAGTACATAAGAACTTGCTTCGAGTTTGTGAAAGACATTTGTAATGATGATTTTTAACAGAAATCCCCATCAAGAAAATAATTCAATACAAATGCTAATAATACTCATTTCATTGCTGCTTGAGAAATCCCACATCTAAGGTTGATATCTTCAATTTGATTCTTAACAACTCTAAGAAAACAACAAATTTACTCATAACCATTAAGTAGAAAAAGAAAATACCAACTCATTTTGGAATGAAAGAATCTGTGAGGACCTTGGCAATGTTTACTTAGGTATTGGCACAAAGTAAAGCTGGGCAAAAAGTTAAATTTTCTACCTCAGCTATGTCTAGATGGAATACAGGCAATAATACTATACAGGAGAACTTTTCAAGTTAAAGTTATGAAAATCATGTTGCTAAAAAAAAATTATTTTTGTTATTTTTATTTTTCTTTCTTCACATCAATTCTTTGCTATTCATAAAAAGTATCTTGGCAAAGACAGACTTGAGATGAATTATATGAAAATGGATTATACCTTTAAAATCTTAATGTTCATAGTTCTGATAATGCTCAAAAGAGCATTGGAACATTACAGTAAAATAAATCCAATGAGACTAGACAAGAAAGAATCAAGATATTTTTAAAAAATATTTTCTATAAAAATTATTGTCATGTATAACCATTCAATTAACTGTTAATGCATAGTTACTGACAATGATGCTGGCTAAGATTTCCTTCCAGACTGCTTTGCATTTTTACGTAGTATTACACTGATGAACAATTTGAGCCCCAAAACTACTGAATATACTCAAATCTCTCTCAAATAGCGAAGAATACCTAGCAGTACTGCTATAAATAACTAAATCAGACTGTTGAGTATATTATAGTGTTAAATATAATTAAATCAGTCGTTCTATGCAGGTCACTTCCTCATATAATTACTCTTTATTACAACTGACCAGCTATCTATCTCAAATTTCTGTCAGAAAGTAAAGTAGGTCGAAAATACCAAAACACTGAGAAATGTTTTCAAGTTCTCATGAGATTCTCAAGGCTGGAAATTCTTTCAATGCAGTGCAAGTTCAAAAGCCACCGACAGCCTCTTTAGCGAGGCCTGAGTTCACACTGCTGGTTTTACCTTGGCTTGACAAGGCATAGAACAATGAGAGAAGAACAAGATAGAGTGAGGAAATTTTTATGCCTATCCTCTGCCTGCCTGTCAGCATGATGTGACCTAAAAGTTTCAGACTTGCCATAATTAATTTTCCTCATCAAATCTGGACAGAATTAGCCAGCTGGTTACAAAATTCTCAAAGAAATCACATATGTATAGCCACTTGGCTTCAGTCCCTTAGGAAAACAGCTTTGCCAAACAGCTAATTTGTTAAAAAAGGTGAGCTAAAAGGAAAAATCATATATCTTTTGAGGGGACCTGAGGGAACTAGAGGGGACCTAAAGAACATGAAAACCAAAGACAGTCAATTTTGCTGAATCTTCTCACTTAGGACTGCATTCATTTTGTGGTATTTTGCTTGCCTACACTAAATTAACTTATTAGTATGTCAAATTTCTAGCTGTATCATATAACTTTCATAGAAATCTTTTAAATGTTGCCATATCTCAAACTCACACTCTTTCCCAAGTGTTAGAGTGTAATCGCCATCCATTCCAGCATACCTCTTACATAGTTCAGAGAAGATGTATAGTGAAAAATTGAATTAACAAGTGTGCTGGATCTATGTTGACCTGAAGCCTGAGAAGTACAGACAATTCCATATTGTCCTCCCAGCAAAAGGATTTCTAGAAAGTCACTCTAATGGGTTCTGCCCAGCATCAGACAGGCATGTCTGGGCTTGTTAGCTTGATCACAGAAGGATGGGGTGAAACGAGAATGTTTTAATTTTTCTCAAGTGAAGCTAAGTTACAAAAAAGCTGGGAATCAAAACCTATATATTTTCTATCGAAGTACAATATTATGGTGTGGTGAAAAGTTGGCATTATTTGTGTGTCCTTCTGCCAAGTAACAAGTGACAGGACAAGACAAAATTACCTCAAGTTACACCAGGGGAGGTTTAGGATGGATATTAGGAAAAAAATCTTCACCAAAAAGGGCTGTCAAGCATTGGAACAGGCTGCCCAGGGCAGTGGTTGAGGCTCCAGCCCTGGGAGTATTTAAAAGATATGTAGATGCTGCACTTAGGGACATGATTTAGTAGTGTATTTGTCAGTGCTAGGTTAATGCCTGGACTTGATAATCTTAAAGGTCTTTTCCAATTTAAATGAGTCTGTGATTCTATTCTATGATTCTAGTGCAACTGTTCAGTTATCTGTTTTACACAGAAGCAAAAGACCTGGATAAGACAAGTTATTTGCTGGTTTTGCAGACCCGACAAGCATGAAATTCACTTCTCAAAATGTTAATTTTTATAAGTCAGCAAAATATAACTTGACTTCTAAATGTATTTAATTGCTTCATCTACATATTCCTCACCTTGAAAACATGTTTTACATGTGAGTAATTAAAAGGCAATTCAAATTTTTTAAACAACTGCATTGTATTTTCAAAATCGATCTTCCCATCCATGAAATCATCCTGAATGATGTTCAAAAACCATGTATGGGAGATCAGGTTAAGGAAACTTCTGGCTCATGTCATTGCCTTTTAATAGGGAAAGGGGAGAAGTTTTATATTTTTTTTAGCCTAAAAAGCTTGCACTTTGCTGTTTTCATACTCTAGAACATCCTTGTCTTCTGATTTCTGAGAATGTAGCAGTCTCTGAGGCACAAAAGAACACATTTTTGCTCCATGCCCAGAGACTGAGGGCAAAGGTAGCAAAAAGGTTCAAAGAAAGGGAAAGGGAGGGTGTGAAGGAAAACAAGGGGTAGTCAGGGTGAAGAAAGAGGTGCAGTGAAAGGAGGGAAATGTGGGGAGGCTGATGTGATTCAGCAGCTGTGGGCAATGGTGGGAAGAGGAGTGCCAACAGCAAGCATCAGCGAGGACCAGCCCTGTGCCTACCCAACCAGCCTCAACAGCCCTGGCTGGACCAGGCCAGACCAGGCTGCACTGGCTGCCACAGGCCCTCCCAATGCAGTCATAGGCCGAGCACAGACATGGGGGGGGAGATCACACAGCAGCAGTTGTCGCAGGGCAGGGAGAGGAGAGGAGGAGGAAGAGGTAGAGCAGCAAAAGGAAGATAAGGTACAACATCGGGAGGATATCTGTTCTCCTCCATGGTGGCTCTGCACTTCCTGCTCAGGTCTCTTCACTGCAGTGGTATTTGGCAGGACATCACCTTGGCTTAGTCCAGTTGCCGATCAGGCCCCCTTCCTACCCCTGCACCCCTGTTCCCTACCTGGCACAACTCCCAGCACTGGAACCCCACCAGCGCTGCCCTGGTGACGCTCTGAGGTCACAGACTGCGGGACCCTAGCACAGATCCCTTCCCAGCACACACCCTCCCTTCCCCTGCCACCATCTTGTACCTTATCCCTCCATCATGAAGTGCTCTCCCCTCATCTGCAATCCCCTGCCCTTTGGGACACCCTAGCTCCCAGCATGTGCATGAGGCAGGACCTGTGCAAGCCAGAGAAGGTGCCTTTCATTTGCAGCCTACTACGACAGTCTCCTCCTGGGGAATTCAGCCAGATTGTCCAAGATCTCTCTGCTCTGGTGCAAGATGAGCAGCTGGTGAGGCAGGAGGCTGCCCGCATAGGGGCCTGTCACAAGAGCAACTTCACCCGCACCAAAATAAATGGGCACACTGTGCTTCTGACCCACTACGATGACCTGGGGGGAAACCGCTTCTTCGACCCTCAGGACAAATTCTCTTTTGAGCTTGACCACCTGCGTCGGGTCACCAGAAAACCTCAGCTGCATGGGGTGATGCTAGATGAGGGGGAACTGTGGAAAGAAAACCTCCACAAAGGCTTGAAGGCATACATAAGTTGCTGCTTTCCTGTAGCAAACTGCTGCGTGTTCAAAAAAAGCCTGGGGAAGAGGCAGATGCTTGTGGCTTGCATTGGGGCTCATCAGTACCAGGCTTCAAATCACTGGAACAGCCTTTGGAAGTCAGACTGGACTTTTGCCCTGACTCCATTTACCACCCAAGATACAGGGATCTTTCTCCTCCAGATACACTTCAAAGATGCCAACCTCCATGTAACTGTCAGCAAGTCTGTGAGTGACAGTCTACATATGATAGACCAAAGTCAGTTTGCCACAGATTTTGTGAAATTTCTGAAAGCTGAGGACACCAGGTTTCATACTGCCATTCTGGAAAACCTTCAGGCTTTCTCAGAAGATATATGGGGGAAATATCAATGAAGGAAACTCCCTGTTACTCGCACTTTTATCAACTGGAGTAAACTATTGAATGATCAGCATCTGAACACTAATGTCTCCAATACAGAAGTGCCTCCAAGCTTACTGAAACGCAATATTTGATATGGTGGCCTAAATTAAGAAATTAAAAAACAAAACAAAAAAACCCCAACAATAGAAAGAAAGAAAGAAAGAAAGAAAGAAAGAAAGAAAGAAAGAAAGAAAGAAAGAAAGAAAGAAAGAAAGAAAGAAAGAAAGAAAGAAAGAAAGAAAGAAAGAAAGAAAGAAAGAAAGAAAGAAAGAAAGAAAGAAAGACAGGGAGGGAGAGAGGAAGGAAGGAAGGAAGGAAGGAAGGAAGGAAGGAAGGAAGGAAGGAAGGAAGGAAGGAAGGAAGGAAGGAAGGAAGGAAGGAAGGAAGGAAGGAAGGAAAGAAGGAAGGAAGGAAGGAAAGAAGGAAGGAAGGAAAGAAGGAAGGAAGGAAAGAAGGAAGGAAAGAAAGAAGGAAAGAAAGAAAGAAGGAAAGAAAGAAAGAAGGAAAGAAAGAAAGAAGGAAAGAAAGAAAGAAAGAAAGAAAGAAAAAGAAAGAAAGAAAGAAAGAAAGAAAGAAAGAAAGAAAGAAAGAAAGAAAGAAAGAAAGAAAGAAAGAAAGAAAGAAAGAAAGAAAGAAAGAAAGAAAGAAAGAAAGAAAGAAAGAAAGAAAGAAAGAAAGAAAGAAAGAAAGAAAGAAAGAAAGAAAGAAAGAAAGAAAGAAAGAAAGAAAGAAAGAAAGAAAGAAAGAAAGAAAGAAAGAAAGAAAGAAAGAAAGAAAGAAGGAAGGAAGGAAGGAAGGAAGGAAGGAAGGAAGGAAGGAAGGAAGGAAGGAAGGAAGGAAAGAAAGAAAGAAAGAAAGAAAGAAAGAAAGAAAGAAAGAAAGAAAGAAAGAAAGAAAGAAAGAAAGAAAGAAAGAAAGAAAGAAAGAAAGAAAGAAAGAAAGAAAGAAAGAAAGAAAGAAAGAAAGAAAGAAAGAAAGAAAGAAAGAAAGAAAGAAAGAAAGAGAGAAAGGAAGAAAGAAAGAAAAAGGCAAAACAGGGTTGCTTGGTTGATTTATTTTGGGATTACTTGGGAGAGTGCAAAACCCATCATCAATCACCACTTTGAAAATATTTCAGGTCTGTAGTTACTGACAATAATTTGCTGCATTTTTAAAATTTTCTTCATGTACTTTTCAGCTACTTCTAGAGTTACTAGAAATGGTCAAAATGTCAAAGTCAGTAGAGTACTGCAGGTGACCCAGCAAGCAAACTCCCACTTTCCTTTGTAATTTTACTTTGTATTTACTTATGTAACTTCATATTACACATATCATTGGTTACAAGGAAATTGGTAAGGTAGGTTAGCAAAGATATTGAGACACCATTTCTAGATTTTTCTAATACTGAAATGCAGGAAACTCAGCCTTCAGGCTTTGCTTGTGCATACCACTTTATATACACAAGAGACATCCCTAACATAGTCACAGGAACAAAGGCGGACCAGTACACAGGAGGAATAAATTTCTTGTTTTATA
The DNA here is from genome assembly GCF_963264785.1 of Psittacula echo. Classification (NCBI taxonomy): domain Eukaryota; kingdom Metazoa; phylum Chordata; class Aves; order Psittaciformes; family Psittacidae; genus Psittacula; species Psittacula echo. The sequence continues at coordinate 102,063,671 of NC_137735.1, forward strand.
GTGCAAAAGATATTTCAGGAGTGACCAGGGCTGTGTCCTGGGTGTTTCAGCATTACAGAATAAAGCAATGCTACTTCCCATCTCCAAGTGTTTATTACAAATGCCAAAAAAAAATGTATGCGATTTTGTTTTACTTTTAAACTATGACAGTGTTTTGCTATCATACTTATTACAATAAATGAAAAGCCCACCACACTTTCTGTGTTCTGTAAACAGTTTAATTTCAAGCAGTAAACATTAAACTTTCTAAAAATAGTGACATGAACATTTAAACAGTTTTACAAACATCAGATGTTTTTAATGTAAACATAAGATTTTGCTTTTGTTCATCACTACTGGTGGCAATTGTGTTGTCACATGGATTGAGCATGCCCTTTTGTAAATACTGGTCAGTGGCTTTACTGCTAAGACTAGCCATGTTTGCTTTAATTGTCTTTGCTTTAAAAGGTAGTATTATGGGTTTAGGGATAACAAACATTGTGCAAAAATGCCATCTTCAGATTACTTTTCTGATACAAAATAAAGATTTTGCACCTCTATTCACACCTGATTTGGGAGGTTCCTTACTCTATACATGTTGGTATGATAATTAATTACTCAGAGAAACCAATAACCAAAGGTGTCTAATATAAAACACATCACTCTCCATCATTCTATACTGTCCATAACAACATCATGTGCTTAATTTTTATTAATAAGCCTATGAATTCACAAAGCCTTATTGCAGATGAGGAACTATTGAATGAATTTCAACTACTTGAACGAAACTAAAATATTTGAATGAAACTAAAATAAATATGTAATTCGATATATGTTGAATTTCTTCAGATTTGCATACTAGAGCACATTTTTTCATGTGGTTGTTTATTATTTATGGTCACTCCACACAAAGATTCTGGCAACGTTGTATGAATCTATGTGCAGAAAGGTCCTCATTACATAAGGTTTCCCTCCTGCAAGCAGACAGCAGACTTCTGCCCTTGTAAAAAAGTCCTTTGACAATGCCTTTTATAGATGCCCATTTGTTAGAGAATCTGCACCATGCAGTTGAACAGGAAGAAGAAGGATGGAGCATAGAGAGCATTTTCTGTGCTCCTTCAGTTTTTCACAGAAAGCTGCATTACCTATGGGTCATTCTCTTTTCACCTCACAGCTGTTATTGAGGTCAGTACAACACCAGTCTGCATTTTTAGTGCCTATGTTGCTGCTGGAGACCATCCAATGAGTAAGCAGCTGCCTTTACATAGTATTTATTTGAATATGTGATTATTTCTTTATTGAAAAGAAGAGTAATTTTATTTAAAATGCTATACAACCCAGGGCTGCTATAATGAGAATGGCCTGTAGTGAATTTAGTTCATGTCTGCAGTACAGAATAATAGAAGAAATTTTGGACATAAATTTAAGTCCTGATAGAAACAGGGACATAACACTAGAAATTCTGGATTGTGAAAAGAGTACTTTATTCAAACACAAATATCAAACATGAAGTAACAATGAGGAACAGTAGGTAACAATGGAAAAGACTAAGCAGTTACATGATTTTCAGTTCGAACATTTATTCCACAAGATCAATCCCTTATGAGATGCAAGTATATGACATTTTGCAATATAATGTTCTACTCTGTAGAATTAAGTTATCTCTTCTTTAAAATTCAGGCATTTTAAATAAGGCAAAACTGTAACAAGGAGTGCAATAATAAAAATATTAATATTGTAGGACAAGGTTGTTATCCTATCCTCCCTATCAGTCTTCCTTTATGAACTTTTAATTTTTCTTCAATTTCCTTTCTCTATAAAGGAGGGAATAACAGCTTTTGCAACAAAAGCTGTTCAGAGGGTTGGAGTTTCAGCATTTACATGTTAATTACAATACAGGCTTTTTCCCTCTACATTCTCCCTGATGGGCTTGGACTTATTTTTTCTTTTGGAAAGTTGAAACTTAGAGTGGAATAAACATAAGAAGAAACTGAAGGGGTAAAACTCCTTCAGAAACATCACTGAGCTTCTACATATACACTTTTGTGACTGAATATCTTTGAAATTTAGTTGCAATGTCTTACTCTTTTGCCCATATCAGAATTTTTTTGTTGCATAGGGTATACATGCCAACTCACACTATCTTTGTTTCTAATACTCACCTCCTTTTCAGTCTACTTCTTTGAAAACCAGTCATATTCTTATAGATGGCTATAAATCCATCTCTTTTTATTGGCATCAGTACCTCATATTTTAAGAAAATAAATGAAGAATATAACTAAAACAAAAATTAAAGTTCTCAAATGGTATCTTACAATTGCCTTCTACTGCAGCTTGGATTATAGCATACCAAGACTTAAAGCTATATCTACCTAACTATTTACTTTTAAAGACTTGCTTTGTGCCTGCAAAAATACATTGTCATCAAGTATTTTTCTGTAGTATGCTTCCAAAACTACTTTCTTGTTCTTCTTACCTTTGGTTGTTACTCAGTGGCTATGGTTCTTTATCTCAAGGAAAAGATCACCTACTTTATCAGCTCAGAACTTTTACATGATGGGATGTATTTTTCTTTCAAGCAAAAATGGGAATTTTTTTGAAACTCTGCTATTCTATTTACAGGCTTGCAGACTCATTAGAATCATGAAGTTGGTATAAATGTACGTGAGCCAAATTGGCTCTAATTTTTGATATCTGAAAGAAATATTTTATCTACCATTAATTGAGGATGCAAAGAAAATTATAATTTTTATTACATCGTAACATTGGAGCTTAGCTGGGACTTCACTGTCAGCTTCCAGCTGCACTAAATTGGAAGAAAATCAAAAGTCAATGTTACTACTTGGACTGAATATTTAAGGTTCGCATCGTAAAGTTTCTTCATGTTTGCTAGTGCTGCAGCAGATGGAAAACATATCAAAATGAGGACACGTGGCAAAACAAGTTTCATAATTTCATTTTAAATTATATGTGTTGAACTAAAAGCAACTTTATTTGGATATTTCAGAACAGATATATCTTTAAAGGGCACTAAAGACTCAAGTCATCTGTTGGCAGAAGTAAGGTCTATCAATATTCCTAGTTATTGAAAGAAATTAATGTTTCCCCCCTAGAGAGGGGTTTCTCCAAAACCAGTACTAATTCTTTCTTTATTTCATTCATGGAATGAAAATGATAATATTATAAAAAACAAAAAAAGCGCCCCTAGTTGTATGTTGCCTAGGCTTCAGTCTGTGTTAAAATCTCCACTAGATTCCTTACTCCCTATTCCTTATAAACGTGTGGAGAAGGAAAACATTATTTTGAAACAGAGGATATAAAAGTGAAGGAAATACAATGAACATTCTGTCAAGTGTATATCTCTCACTGATTTCAAATAATCATAAATTCATTAATGCTCCAGTTATAGTAAGACCAAACATAAGGATTATTTTCCCTTTTGCAGTAGGAATGGTTTAATATGTTCAACAAATCTGAAAAAGCGGATTTATTACACAGCAAGTGCAAGATATTTTCCAAGTCTGTATGTCAGTATGCCATTCTTACACAAATAGTTGATTTTTACAATTCCTTTTTAATGAAAGATTTGGAGTTATAAAAGATGTGGAATGGTTTCAAAAAGTCACTATTCAAAAAATTAAATATTATGAACTATTCAAAACATAGTACCTGGGATTCTCCAACGCTACAAGAAGTATTTGTTACAGTAAGACTTAGGAATTGCTACCATACAAAGCTGATGGAATAAGAAATAATAATAATTAAAACAGATGACCTGTGATATACTAAGTCATTTATGTGGCAAATTGTCTTTGAATAGAACGGGAATTACTATGTAACCTTAAATTCATACCCAGAAAGTATCCTGAGACTGTGGGATCCTGATAATGGAATCTGATTGGGTTTGGTGTTGCTTGTTGTTGGGGTTTTTTTTATATTACTGTACATAGAACAATATGAGAATGTGGGTTTCAGCTTTTTTCTAGAGGTAGGTATAGGTCTTTCAGTCCTGAATTTTTATACATAATTAAAGTTTTATATTTTGCATTTACTTTACTAAGAACATGTCAACTCTTAAATACACTGCTACTTAAATAGCATTCAGAACTGCTGTGCTGGTAACAAGAGCAGCTGAGAGCCTTTCTAAATATTCTTACAGGACCAGAAGGCTAAAAATTTAAAGTCTGCATGGCAATAATCATAGCCAAATTTTCAATATGCTGATAGTGATAAAATGTTAGAGTTTTAAAATAAAGATTGCAGAACAGACCTTAAAGAAGGCTATACCTATGTATCCGACCAGAACTGCACATGAGACAAGTGTCTCTGCTTAAAGGAATGGAAACCCATTGTCTCATATGACATTAGAGAAGAACCAGCAACCTGGAATAGGAGCGATATGGGAAAGGTTGTAAATGGGATGATGTTGAAGGAAAAAGGGAATAAGGCAAATTCACAATTGAAGAAAGGAAGATAAAAGAGTCCAGTATTCTTATTCCACTGTTCTGGAACTTGAGGAGACTGTTCAGAAGAGTAGGACGGAAATCTCAGCTCCCTTGCTGTCTTTCTTTCCTTAATTTTTGGGCAAGTCGTACAGATCTCAATTCCTAGATTTCAAATCAGTACTCCAGCATATGTGATCTTCAGTCTTTCTGTGACCAAGAAAGCTAACAGTTCTTCCTGATCTCAGAGGTATCCTATGAGAATGCATTAAAATGATGAAGCTTCACGATCTACCTGCACAAATCATAGATCAGTGCATCAGCCCTTTCAAGCCTACAAGTACTTAGGTATGCTCATCTCATAGGTATGCTTATGTTTTGGGTAGGAAAAGCCCTCAGGGACAGACTGGTGGTAAAGCAAGGGATCAAAAGTCTTTGCTTATTCACTTATTCATTGTTTATTCTTAAATACTTATTGTTTATTCTTAAACACAAGAACTTTATAGGCCCAGGAAAGACAAGAAGGCATTGAGTACAGTGATGCTCATGTAATTTCCCTGCTATCTGACTTCTGAGACAAAGTCTGGCCACTGAATAGTTAGACTTTAACCCAAGTGTATGGTGCAGGCCATTCTAAGTCCTATGCACACAAAAAAAGATGAAAATTTGAATTTGTGTTTATAGTTATTCATGTTTGTGACTGGAGACTGTCACAGTGGCCCATTTTGACATTAGTCCTCCAGTCATTTTGCCTGGGCACACAGTGTACTGCTTATTTCCTATGGCTCATTGTTTGCTCACAATTCTTTCCCTTGGAAGTGCATGTGTAGTTTGGGGTTCTCTGCTGACAGGAAGTTGGGAAAGGCTTGGAGAATCACTGGTTGAAAGAGGGTTCCTCAAAGGGTTGAGAAAAATATATATTCACCCTGCAAGCCACTTGTCTTTGAGTGGAGAATTGACAGCTAAACCTCCTACAGAGTGGTTTCAGTGGAAAAAAGTAAGTTTCAATACATACATTTGGTTTCAGATAGAAATACTTTCTGTCTGGAATGAGAAAATCAAAAGGAAAGTGAAGATGCATGAAATAGTAGAGATTTTTTGTAGGTTTTTTTCTTCTTTTACCTTGTAGAGTTTTGGCTTCTTTCACCTTACACTGCAGACACCATTAAGAGAATGCTGTCTGAGAAGTTCATCACTCAGAAGTCAGACTCACAGAGTGAGAAACAGAAACTCTTGTATATGCCTCTAACAGCTGTGTTGTCCTGAATGTATTGTGAAATAATTAGAACTCCATTAATCTTGAAGCATGTGCCATAGATAACCTACCTTTAAAAACCAGGTGTATTCCAAGACATAAATTTTCCTTATGCTATCTTTCTTGCTTTACAACATTCAACAGATGAGAAAAAGCATTTTTTGTTTCTAATGCATGAGTTCATTATTAAATATCTTGTACAAATCCCTGTGATTATTTCCGATAAAAACATTTTTGCCAGTTCACTGAAGATATTATTAATTTTATTTAAAAACTTTATTTCACACAAGACTTCCCATTTGCAACTTACTTTTAATTATATCCTCATTAGAGACAGATACGAGAAGCGTATTTCAAGTATTTATTATTCATTTTTGTATTGTTAATGAATTGGTGCCTGAAGTGCATCTGTAGTAAAAAGTCACCTTCTTGTTCATCAGTTTTGCATGTCCATAAAAATAAACGTGACTGCTTCAGGTATTGTATTACATAGATTCAATACCATTGCTTTCCATACATAACATTTACATGCAAATTTATTCTGCCATTCTTTCTTAAATAATTAACATTATCTGCTAACATATTCTTGCTCAGACCAGTTCCTCTATTAATTATAATAGAGTGTGCAGTATATATGCATTGAGCATCTATAATTCCATTTTTTCTCTCCCCATCAAAAAGTCATTTTGAAGACACACGGACAACATGCTTTCTATGATCTGTAAAACTCTGCAAAAACCAAGCTGTTATTTCAGCCTCTGGGCTGTAGTTCTGTATGCCTAAATCCATTATAAAACATGGATTTAGCTGAAGCCAATGAAAAGCATAATTAACATTTCGGTATTCTGTGTGCGATAATTTATTTTCCATTATCAAAGTTGCATAGGCTGCCAAATATCTGAAACCGATTATGGGACAAGCGGTGCTTAAAAAGCTTTTTTTCTTTTCCCCCCCAAACAGCATGTTATGCCCTTTGAAGTATTCATGGGGAGAAAGAGAAGATTACAATGTATAGGGTCTATTTTGCCTTCAGCCTGCAGCTGTTTTCTGGCTCTTCCATTTAAGTCCCAATTCAATAAAATACTTACTTGTTTGATTAATTATAATCATTTTACTATTTCTACTGGTAGGAATAGAATGATAAAGGTACTGTGGTGTTACATCTGGTTAAATTGTATCATACAACACTGAAGGACCTGATACAGAAGGTACCGATAGAGGCAGAAAGATTCCCTTCCCTGTGAACTTTGGACCAGCCTGGACAAAGATCCTACAGAAACATTTCCAGCCTTTTGATCCAATGATTCCTATAAATTAATTTACATTATCTTGTTCCATTTTGTTTCCTTAGTCTATGAAACATGTTGATTATGAAACAATTAATTTTCTTTAAATTAATTTTACTAGATTCAGAAATGAACTTAAAAGTCTAGGAGTTTCAGTAAATTAAATGAAAAGCATTTATTCTCTAATCAAATAGACAACAGTCAAGTGAAGCACCTATGCAGTCCATAAGTACTTTGGTTCTGAGCTATGATTCTATGATTCTATACCAAACTTATGCCCTGCAAGTGTTTAATGTCTTCTTAGTTTAAGGAGGTTCAACTATGTGTCTCATTCTTCCAATGGAGTGCGCTTACAGCTGCGTTATGGACTGGCACTCAAAGAAGAAACACTCCACTGCACCTATAGAAAAAGTGTTAATGTATACCACGGAATGCGTAAATTGTGGAGATAAAAAAAGAGCAAGATTTACATAATTCATTACTTGGATGGAAGGTAGCTGGAGAACTGCATTCTGATCACTTCTGTTGTACTATGGAAGTATAAAAAACTGTTTCAACTTTCCATACTTCTTTTGTGGATTCAGTAATGTTTAATTATTTTTTGATGACAAGGTAATTGACCATTGTGTATTGGGAAAGGAAATACATGAAAGACTGTGAGTTGCTGAGATTCTTCAAGAATGGGGGTTACTTACATGTCTTCAGATAACAGGAGGTAGGGAAGAAATTAAGTGCAGTATGAAGAAGAAAAGAAATCTTGGATTTTTGCCTGCCATTAGCATCTTTATTTTAGACTTTGAGATTATTTACAGTACTAAAAAAAAAAAAAAAAAAAAAAAAAGAAAAAAAAAGAAAAAAAGAAAAAAAAAACCCACCAATATAAATTTTAAGAATTTCCTAAAGATACTTATTAAAATAATTTCTTTCAATTCTGTAAACACATAGGACCATATCAGAAGAGGTCAAAGCATTTGCAAGTTTACCCCTATAACTGAGTAGGTAATTCCAATGTCTATCTTCTTTTGCTATTGTCACAATATATTTATAAGCAAGAAGTTAGAGTGGCAACAAAAATAACTCAATATATTTATCATAAAACTCTGCATTCAAAAGTCACTTTGATGCTTCTGTTCCTGTTTCATTAAACTCCTGATTGGCAGCATGATCCTGATAATTTTAACTCCCTAGAAGAATATTAATTTTCATTCTCTATTACATTTTATTCTAAAAGACCAAATTATTAACTATGTCATACTGTAAAATATCATCTAAAGACATCATGATGTGCTAAAAAAGGAAATTGCCAGGGGCTGTAAGCTCTGAGTCAAAGGACAGTTGTTTGTAGCTTATTGGTATGATGAAGTAAAATCTGAAATTATGTTAAATGTTTGTTTAAATTAGTGAGGAATTCATGCATTTTCAAGTATTCCATGCAGATCTGTAGTCTCATATCACCAGTGGCAGAAATGGTTTCTTGGGGCCATTATTTGTTTCCTTCAGAAGCAGAAAAACAATGCAAAACCCAAAATATATTGCTCAGCATTTGTTTATTTTTATTCTTTTTGCCACTTCTCTCACTTTTCAGATGCGCAACCCTGATTGCCAAATTATGATTTCACAGAAGAGCTCAGCAAAGCCTATCCTGTTTCCTTTCTGCCTTTAGATACCTAAAGAAAACTCAAATGAAAGCTGAATTAGCCTCACGACTTTGGACCATGGAGGCCAAAAGTCAGTGTCCAGGTTGGTGTGACATGAGTACTAAGTACCTCAAAAGCTGTTTCTCAGGTGCACAAGATTGGTCAAAAGAAGAATAAAGACATCATACATGAGACTTCAGTTGGACTCACTGTTTTTGATGTCAGGGAAGCTGGTGTGAAATAGGAGATTCCATTTTTACCTTGGGAAGTTGGTCTTAATGTCTTTCTTCTCCCAAGTATATACTGTGTAACTTGTGATGCACGCTCAACTTAGTGGTTCACCAACTGTCCAGAACTCTGAATAACCACAACTTCCTCTCTCTAAAGCAAACTCTGGACTCAGAGCTTCAGACCAAAGTCTGAAGACAAAAGTCTGAAGAATGAAGTAGAAACTCTCCTTCAGTGTGTTAAGGGAAGCGATGAAGATTCTGTTTTCCACTGGCACATAGAAAGGAAAGGGGGCTTGGCAAGCAACACAGTGAATGTGAGCACCCACACAAAAAGGAAAAGGAAGAAGACAGAAAAAAGTCCAAGTAAATGGGGGGGTGGGGGGAGTGGGAGGTTGGAGTGTTTGTTCTTTCTGTAGACAAGACAGAGAATACAATAGGTGCAGGACTGATATACTTCTATCAGACTGTCAAAATAGGGACTAGTGAATCCTGAAACAGAAAAACCTTAAAGAGCAAAAACTTTTCAGAATGCTCAGAGTGTAAATATGATGTCCTTTAAGTGTATGTGCTTTCGTAAAAACAATGCACAAAAATAATTCAATTAAATCTATTACCTGAATGCTTTAAATAAAAAGAAACAATATTTCCTATCAGTATTTAAACATTATTTAGAATAAACAGCTGAAGACAGATACAGTATTAAATAAAAAAACCTATATGATCTATACAGCTTATTAATGTCAAAAGACATGTTACCTAAATATAGTACACTAAATCACAACCATGTTGCATTAAATATTAGAAAAACTTCATTACTCCAAATACCATTTTACACTTAAATCAATTTTTAATATTTTCATCACAGTTTAGCTACTCAATTTTCTACCAGGTGAAAACCTGGTCTCAGGATTTTACTACCTGTAAACTACTAGTTTACAGTAGTGGCAAGTACTGATTACTGTCTAGATCTTGTCGGTTAGTAGCTTTTACCAAGCAAGAATCTCCCATCCATTTGGTATTAAATCCATCTAAAATGTTTGCACAATAGATATTTGGTACTGGGATGTCAAATCAACAGCCAGGCTAGTTCTTGAAACAGATTAATTACAGCTCAGTCAGAAGAGCTAAGACCCAGGCTAATGAGATCACATACAATATGGACGTGTTGCAGTTAGACTGATTTTAGAATTCATGCTGTATCTCTGATACAGCTGTGCTGCATAGTAGAAACATAGAATCATAAAATAGTTAGGGTTGGAAAGGACCTTAAGATCACCTAGTTCCAAACCCCCTGCCATGGGCAGGGACACCCCACACTAAACCATGTCACCCAAGGCCTCATCCAACCTGGCCTTGAACACCGCCAGGGATGGAGCATACACAGCCTCCCTGGGCAACCCATTCCAGTGCCTCACCACCCTCTCAGTAAAGAATTTCTTCCTTAGATCCAATCTAAACTTCCCCTGTTTAAGTTTGAACCCATTACCCCTTGTCATGTCACTACAGTCCCTGATGAAGAGTCCATCCCCAGCATCCTTGTAGGCCCCCTTCAGATACTGGAAGGCTGCTATGAGGTCTCCACGCAGCCTTCTCTTCTCCACGCTGAACAGCCCCAACTTTCTCAGCCTGTCTCCATGCAGGAGGTGCTCCAGTCCCCTGATCATCCTCGTGGCCCTCCTCTGGACTTGTTCCAACAGTTCCATGTCCTTTTTATGTTGAGGACACCAGAACTGCACACAATACTCCAAGTGAGGTCTCACGAGAGCAGAGTAGAGGGGCAGGATCACCTCCTTCGACCTGCTGGTCACGCTCCTTTTGATGCAGCCCAGGATACAGTTGGCTTTCTGGGCTGCGAGCGCACACTGAAGCCAGCACATGTTCATTTTCTCATCGACCAACACCCCCAAGTCCTTCTCTGCAGGGCTGCTCTGAAGCTCTTCTTTGCCCAACCTGTAGCTGTGCCTGGGATTGCTCCGACCCAGGTGTAGGACCTTGCACTTGGCATGGTTAAACTTCATCAGGTTGGCATCAGCCCACCTCACAAGCGTGTCGAGGTCCCTCTGGATGGCATCCCTTCCCTCCGGCGTATCAACCGAACCACACAGCTTGGTGTCATTGGCAAACTTGCTGAGGGCGCACTCAATCCCACTGTCCATGTCACCAACAAAGATGTTGAACAAGACCGGTCCCAACACGGATCCCTGAGGGACACCACTCGTTAACGGTCTCCAACCAGACATCGAGCCATTGACCACAACTCTTTGCGTGCGGCCATCCAGCCAGTTCTTTATCCACCGAGTGGTCCACCCATCAAATTGATGTCTCTCCAATTTAGAGACAAGGATGTCATGTGGGACAGTGTCGAACGCTTTGCACAAGTCCAGGTAGGTGACTTCAACTGCTCTGCCCCTGTCCATCAGTTCCGTAGCCCCATCATAGATGGCCACCAAACTGGTCAGGCAGGATTTCCCCTTAGTGAAGCCATGCTGGCCGTCACCAACCACCTCCTTGTTTTTCATGTGCCTTAGCATGCCTTCCAGGAGAATCTGCTCCAAGAGTTTGCCAGGCACAGAGGTGAGACTGACTGGTCTGTAACTTCCCGGGTCATCCATTTTCCCCTTCTTGAAAATGGGGGTTATATTTCCCTTCTTCCAGTCATCGGGAACTTCACCTGACTGCCACAATTTTTCAAATATGATGGCCAGTGGCTTAGCAACTTCATTCACCAGCTCCTTCAGGACCCACGGATGGATTTCGTCAGGTCCCATGGACTTGTGTACATTTAGGTTCTTAAGATGGTCTCGAACCAGGTCCTCTCCTACAGTGGGCCTAGGGTCTTCATTCTCACAGTCCCTGCGTTCGCCTTCCATGACTTGGGTGGTGCGGTCAGAGCCTTTGCCAGTGAAGACTGAGGCAAAGAAGTCATTAAGAACCTCAGGCTTCTCCAAATCCTGGGTAGCCAGTTCTCCCGATATCTTCCAAAGGGGGCCTACGTTGTCCCTAGTCTGTCTTTTACTCGCTACGTACCGATAGAATCCTTTCCTGTTATCCTTAACATCCCTAGCCAAGTTCAATTCTAACTGGGCCTTAGCCTTCCTCACCTGGTCCCTAGCTTCCCAGACAGCATCCCAGTATTCTTCCCAGGCTGCCTGTCCCTGCTTCCACCTTCTATAAGCCTCTTTTTTCTTTTGAATTTTCCTGAGCAGCTCCTTATCCATCCAAGGAGGTCTCCTGGCCCTCATGCTGCGCTTCCTTCTAGTCAGGATGCAATACTCCTGAGCTTGGAGCAGGTGATCCTTGAATAACAACCAAGAGTCTTGGGCCCCCCTGCCCTCTAGGGCTGTATCCCATGGAACCTTACTAGGCAGGTTCCTGAAGGGGCCAAAGTCTGCTCTCCTGAAGTCCAGGGCAGTGACCTTGCTGCACGCTCTTCTCACTGTCCCAAGGATCTCGAATTCGACCATCTCGTGGTCACTGCAACCAAGGCTGCCCTGGAGCGTCACATTTCCAACCAGCCCTTCCCTGTTGGTGAGCACGAGGTCAGGCATGGCACCTCTCCTTGTCGGCTTCTCTATTACCTGCAGAAGGAAGTTGCCTTCCACACAATCGAAGAACCTCCTGGATTGCTTGTGCCGGGCCATACCGTTACTCCAACAGATATCAGGGTGGTTGAAGTCTCCCATGAGAACAAGGGCCTGCTCGCATAAGGCTGTTCCTATCTGCCTATAGAGCACTTCATCCACAGATTCCTCTTGATCAGGAGGTCTGTAACAGATCCCCACAGTAATGTCCCCCATCGCTGTTCTCCCTTTAACCTTGACCCACAAACTCTCTGTCGACTTCTCACCCGTCCCCAGATACAGTTCCATACTCTCCAGCCTATCCCTAACATAAATAGCAACTCCCCCCTCCGCGCCTGCCAGGACTGTCTTTTCTATAGAGCCTGTAACCTTCCATTCCAACACTCCAGTCGTAGGAGCCATCCCGCCATGTTTCTGTGATGCCTGTTATATCATACCTCCGTAGACCTGCACACATCTCTAATTCCTCTTGTTTGTTCCCCATGCTACGGGCGTTTGTATAGAGGCATCTGAGCCAATCTCTAAATGAGGCCGGGTCATTGGCTGGAGCTGCTGGAATACCTCTACATTGCTCTGAGCATTTATTGTAGGTGCTGGCAACTGACTGGGTGTGTTGGGATGGAACGATGCCCCCCTCCCCCAACACACCTAGTTTAAAGCAACCTCGACCAGTCTTGCAAGCCTCCTACCAAAACCTCTCTTCTTCTTCTTTGTCAGATCAGCTCCACCAGCCCCCAGTAGACCTGGCCTACAAACTTGGGTCCCGTATTCAAAACACCCAAACCCCTGACTATGACACCACCCTTTCAACCATTAATTAACCTGGCCAATCCTCCTAGCTTTTTTAAGGTCCCCCCCTCTATCCTGGAGAACTGATGAAAAGACAATCTGAGCTCCAGAGCCCCTAACCACCTCTCCCAGGGCTCTGTAGTCCTTCTTTATGTTCTCCAGCCTACTGCTATCAACATCACCAGCACCCACATGGATCACCAGAAGTGGGTAATAGTCAGTGGGACTCACTAGAGCAGGCAGCCTCTCTGCAACGCCCCTGATCCATGCCCCAGGTAGGCAACACACCTCCCTTGAGACTGGGTCAGGCCAACAGATGAGTGCCTCTGTCCCTTTCAAGGTAAGAGTCCCCTACCACTATGACCCGTCTCTTTTTCCTGGCAGCACCAGTAGTGATTTCTTTACCGGTGCACCAGCCAGTTGTTTCTGGTGCCAGTGCGTTTCCTCCTTAGCCCACTGCAGGACAGCAAAGCGGTTCTGGGTGGGGACAACAGATTTAGGAGGAAGCCCCTTGTTTTTAATTGTCCTCTTCCTCCTTTTTTTGTTGTTTTTTGTTGTTACTATTTCCCAGCTTCCTGGGTTGACAGCCTCCTCCTCTCCCCCATGAGCTTCAGGGGACGCTTGAGGCCCCTGCACAGTTTGGGCCTGGAGCAAGCATTCCTGCTTCCTCTCAGCTTCCCTGATATCTTGCAGCCTATTAACAGCATCCCGCAGCTCAGCCACCTGCTGCAGGAGGACCTCCCCCAGGGAGCACCGAGTACAGTCCTGCCCATTGGGCACCGTTCCCTCGCGAGACCAGTGCAGGCACTCTCCACACCCCGAGCTCTGCACTGCAGCCTCCCCTCTCATCGGCTCTGTCTGGGTGCCTACGCTGGCCACCGCCGGGGCAGCCAGAGCAGAGCTCCCAGACCGGGCCCTGCTCATACGGCGAGTGCTCACCATCCCGCTCCCCTGCCCGCTCAAACTGCCTCGACCCGCCCTGGTCACTCGCGCTCCCTGGGGCAGGTTTTTACCCAGTCAGGGCTGGTGCCGCTCTTCGTGGCTCCGCCCCCTGTGAGTCAGCTGCTCGCGTCAGCTGAGCTGCCGGCTCCTGGGCAAGTCCTGCCGAGGACCTGAGGCTCTCTCGGTGGCTCTGGCCGCTGTGAGTTGAGGCTCCTGGACGCTGATCTCCCCCCGGCTCCAGTGTTGAAGGCGTCCTCTCTCGAGCTACTCACCTCAGGAATTGCTATACCAGCATTAATGTTGCTACCTGAGGGGTCACTGCAAATGCTGCATATAGGACAACACAGACCTGCCAAAAATATATTTTAGGGGAGTAAAAAAAAGGAGATATATATATATATATATAAAACACAAAGTGTATATGTGTATTTATATATATGCACACTTTAAGATGAAATAGAGCAAATAAAGCTAGGAGAGCTAAAAATCATTAAAGGGCTAAGCTTTAATTCACAAACAGGATCCAAGCTGTAATCCCTTATTTCATGTTTAATGTTTTACCATTCAAGAGTCATCCTATGCAGATTTTGAATAATTGCCACAAGAAACAAAGTTGCAAAGAATCCAACGCATCCAAGCAATATGAAGCTGAGCATGCTTGGTACATCTATAGCTCTTTACGCATTTCATCACAATCAACTTTTTCCTTTGAAATAAAGTTTAATGATCCGATAATAATTGGTTGATTGCTAAACTTTTTCTCTGGTTGCCAAATAGATTTACAAATATGCAGTTAGAAATACCGATTTAGCTGCTGTATCTAATATAATTACAGAACATTGTAGCTTTATGAGCAGCATTTGTTGGTGTTTGCAAACTTTTTTAAAAAGCAGCAAATGATATGTTTTTCAGAATAACAGCCTTTTAAAATATTGACTGATCACTTAAAATATTTGGCTTAAGACATTTTTGATCACACTTACTGTAAATACCTCTAAAACAGAGTTGCTATATATTAACTTTCTATGCCTCATGGTAATACTATGCCTCATTAAAATACTCTCAAATTTAATCTAAATTGTTTATAAAAAGACATCACTTTTACAAGTGCAAGCAGTGACAGAACAAGGAGGAATGGCTTTAAACTAGGAGAGATTTAGATTAGATATTAGGAAGAAATTATTTTCTATGAGAGTGGGGAGGCCCTGGAACAGGTTGCCCAGTGAAGTTGTGGATGCCCCATCCCTGGCAGTGTTCAAGGCAAAGATGGATGGGGCTTAAAGCAACTTTGTCTAGTGGAACGTCTCCCTGGCCATGGCAGTGGGGTTGGAACTAGATAATCTTTAAGGTCCCTTCCAACCCAAGCCATTCTATGTGTCTATAATTCTATGAAATAAATATGGCTTTAGAAATAATATTTAACTTTATACTCTTATTTATTTTAAAAGAATATTTAAATGCCTTGATCATGTCAAATCATCCGAAATATCACTAAGTTTGAGTATCTGTGCCAAAAACCTTCCAGACTGAGTAAAGGCTTATGTATGTATGAATTTAGTAGCTATGACAATGCCCGTTTAGAAACCTAGACAGAAGGAATATAAATATTTATTAAAGACATGTTTATCCTGCTTATAATAGTATTGCATATTCTCATAGATTCCCGAGAAGAAACTGTACTTATACTAAGACAACACATCTCATACCCTGCATCCATCATATGGGAAGCCACATCCTAATGAATTAATGCAATGACACAGCAATACTTTTAATTACATACACAGACCTCTCAAAAATTAGTAAGTAAAGTACAATTTAGTTTCCTGAACAAGGACAGGGACCATCAAAAAATCAGCTTCCACCCACAAGGGGAATAAAATTTTAACAAGTTGTAATTCAGTCTTAGTGAGAGAAGCAGTAAGCCCCTGGAGACAGAATACAGTCTGCTCAGAGAGACAAAGTGGAGCACACCGGCACCTGACAGAGAAGAGCTTCAGACTGAGGTACCATGAGGGATCAGTTTTAGCAAATGCACAGTCAGATCAATGAGTATTACATTTCCTGCCCATGCTCACGTTGCTCCTGGGAAAGATTAGGGATAGGTATGGGGTACTTCTGCATGTACTGTTCAGACAGACCATTGCTGCCTTTCCTCATCCCTGTGTGCCTGTGCGAATCAGACTGCAGGGGAATGAATGCCTGCAGTTATGGCAGGCTGCTGCCCATCTTTCCATAAGGCACATTCCACGTCATGTGGAGTGAACGTGTGCCGTCACATGACAGAAGAGGAAACATCTGACTCTCAGGAGAGATTGTGGCTAAAAGTAGCCTGCTGTTGTTAAAACAACTTAACTGGCTTCCCTGAGGGGTACTTGGAAAAAAGCACAGCCTGAAAAAAGACCAGCAGGGCCACAGCTTATCTGGGCCCCTGTTGCAGTGCTGGACCAACCCCATGATGAAAACATTTTTTCTTGTGTAGAGTCAGGATTTCTCATGTTTCAACTCGTGCCCATTTTCTCTTGTTCTTCCATAGTGTGCCTTTAGAACACTAGACCTGCCTTCATTACTTCCTCCCATTAGGTACTTGTAGAGAGCAATTATATCTTTCTCCCTTTTGCTCTCTCTTCAGGGCTGAAGAAACTGTCCCTGCCTCTCCACATACATCCTGTCCCTCTAACCAACCTAATGCTTGTTTGCTGGACTTACTTCAGTATGTCATTGTCTTTTATGCACTGGGGAGCCCTGAACTGGACTTAGAACTAAAGGTACAGTCTTCCAAGTGCTGAACAGAGGGGAGATCTTCAGACAGTCCATCCAAGCAGATTGCTTCCAGGTTTATGAAGAATCTCCCTTGAAATTGCATCTACATGCCACTGAAAGCAGACAGATAATCCCTCCTTTGTTTTTACTGTTCTTATGATTGCAAGCCACACAGCCCGCAGAAACAGGAATTAGCTGAATTATAATGCAGAGGAGTAAAAAGATTGTGAAGGATAAAAGAGGGGTGACAAGGGACAAGAAGTTAAAAAAATGGGACTTAGATAAGGACTAGAGGCAAATGTATTCTGTAGCCAGCAGACTTGCCCATAGCTCCCAAATATTATTCTGGTTTTTGCATATAGGTCAACTCTGAATTTGTTCTACTGTTTGCATATAGCTCTGAAACTCAATGTCAAATTATAATGTCCTAGCTTATGGATAGATCTGTGTATATGAATTTGCTATATGACCTTTTCTTTGTTTACTGAAGTGACAGACATTTGCACAGTGTAGCTAAATGATCCACTCTTGAAAGAAATATTGATGTTGTTTCAGGTTTCAGAATTCTTATTTTAGTAAGTTTGCTCTTTGAAACTTAATTTTCTATTTAAAGAGCAATATATTGAAAGCAAAGTGATAAGATATTTACTTTTATGTATTCATACTTTCTGAGGCATTCTTTACCTGCACAATTGTACGTTAGTTAATTTCAGCTTGCTTGGCTAGTGTGTTGGTTAGTTTGCTTTGTATGAATTCTGTTTCATTAATTACCTTGTTTCATTCCCTTAGATAAACTGGGGATAGAATTTAAACTTATTCTTTTTTCAAAATGAAACATATTAAGATAAGAAAAGAAAGAACTTTATTTTGAGGTGGGCTTTTTTTGAAGCAGATCAAATAGAGTGCTATTGCTGTACCGAATGCATAATAGAATGATACAATTTTGTAGCCTGACTTCATCAGCAGAGTATCAGCCCCAATTCTCTATACGTAACTGTTCATCTTATGTCTTTGCAAAAGTACCTGAATGGCCACTGCAAATTCTCCTTCCTATCATCAGTTAATTGAAAAATTCTGGACTCAGAAGAAAGGCAGTTAAACCATTAGACCTTCGGTGACATCCACTCTCTGCTTCTCAGTTACTGGATGTTTGTTCCAGTCTCAGCAAGATGGACTGTGTTTCAGGAAATCGATTCTGTTCTCATTTAAGCTGAAGGACCTTGCTTTTGCTGCATATCCTGCTCTTTCTTGAAAAGATTTATTACAAAAGATGTAGAAATTCTAATAACGTTCTCTGGAAATTTAGATTCCCTGAAGGCAAACTGTGCAGTGTAAAGCCTCACTCCTGCAGTAGTGTCTTATCACACGAATCCCTAAAAGTTGCTACAGATCTTCACTGGGCTCTGTATTAGAGCACTCAGGATTGTGGCCTAACCACAAAGAGCAATCTTCGGCTGTACTGACTGCTGCTTTAGCTAAAGCAGAAAAATCTATATTTCCTCTAGAGATTAAAATCAAAAGCATGTTAAGATTGACACATCTAATCTACATAGTGCTAAAAACACACATAAACTTCATAGATGATTAGGTCATGTACCAGAGCAGAGGAGCAATAACATATCTCCTCATTTAAACAGGTGAACAAAGTAAAAGGAATTAATCATCACAATGTTGCTTGTTATTACTTCCAAATATATCCCTATAGGGGTAGGGACAGAAGGAAACAGAGATTAAATGTCACTCTTTATACAACATAACACTCTCTGGAAAAAAAGTACCACAAAGAAACAGTCACTCATCAAGTGTTACTCTCTGCACTGCTGTGAAACTTGCTCTGACCTGATCAGTAAGCTGGACATGCACACCTTGCCTTACCTCTCTTGCTTTGCCAGCTCCTAAAAGGGGAAGAAAAAGCATGAACTCTAACCTTACCATCTCTTTCAGCTGCTATTTCTCTGCTGAGAAAACAAGCAGGGAACAGTGAGTGATAACAGAACATGTTTATATGATTTAATGCTATTTAGGATGTACAGCTGAAAAACCTCCACTAGTGTTTGCTGAAAGACTAGTAGTAATCAAGGCTCATAAGTTTTAAAAGCCACTTTCCCTTAAAATATAAAATAAGTGCTTGTAAGAAGTTGCTTGACTAACTGACATGAATAATTCTCATTTTCCCCTGGGGCTAGCAGATTCAATTCAATTTACTCTGGTCTTGTGAGCCAAAAAGTACAGGGGGGTGTGGGGAAAACCTTGGAAATCTTCAGAATGTCATCTCAAATTTTTTTTGCTTGTAGGTATTGGGGAGACAGGAAGTTTTGGCTTTAATCATAAGGACTTGAATAATGAAATCATGATTTTAAACTAAAAGCTGAAAAGTTGGTACCTATGATCATTTTGGGATCAATATTGGGAAGGAAGAAATTTAATCATTCCCACAGATGATATCCCAGAAGTCAGTCCTTTGTTATTGAATTTCAGCTAGTCACCAAAACTTTTGAACTACAGCCTTCAAAATGTTGTATACTCACTTATTAGGGACAGTCACGGATCAAAAAATAACAAGAATAATTGATTTCCTGTCCTTAAGGTTACCAAAGGCCATCTAAAATATATGAATGTCTTTCATCAGCTTTTCAATTTGTCAATTCCCAGGGGTTCCTATCCGGAGTATTTTATCTAGCACTGCTGTCAAAGTGGTGAATGAGTCTCCACTATTCATAAGGCAGGTGACATCATGCTATTCTGAACACTGAACAGAAGGTTGAAGCAAAGCCCTAATTTTAGTCACTTTTGTCTGCTCAGTTCCTTTTACAACATCTCTATGTTGTGAATCATGGTAGGTTTAATTTGCACATCTTTGCTTACAAACAATAGTTCAAAATGCAATTTCACTTTGAGGTACAAATACAAAGAAATCCAAATAAAGTTAAATTGAAAACTACAATTGATTATATGAATTATTCTTTTGGAGTTCAAATTATATTTATAACCCTGCAACTGTTCACTCACATTTGGTTTCCTGAATAACTTGCGTTTACTCCAGTCTTTGTTGAGAGATCCCCAGACATGTTGTAGTGCTGTGATATATATTTACCTGTTTGAAATCTTATTTGCTGTGATTAGTCATCAAGAACTTGTTGAGAAATGTACTGTTTCCCTTATGTCCCTGCTAGATGATCATTATTCATATGATCAGAAGGATAATTTCTGATTGAGAGAAGCTATCTCTATTTTTGATTATGTAAATCACATTTATGTCAAGCTCAGACATCTTAGAAGCATTCTAGCTCTCTTAACTGTGTCTTTCTGACACAGTCAGATCATATCCTTGTAAATTTATTGTCTTCTAAAATTTTTTTATGGAGTCTCATATTTATTTAATATGAGAATCTCTGTTTTTCAAGGAAATATAGTTGTATCTTTGTATCAATTGATTGTCTTGTAGCATCAAACCTCATCTCATAATACATTACACTGTACTAGATGCAATTGCTGTACTGTTTTGTCTGTTTCACTCCCCTAATTAATGGAGCATTATCCTAAAATTTATAATTAATCATACTATTCACTCAGCTTTATATCAGGAATGGTCTGCCCATTCCCTTGTATCTTCAGGCAGAAGTGTATAGGACTTCTAAAATAGTACAGAAATGCCCTGCTGGCTGCTTTCCCCAGGCAGGAGTAATAATAACACATTGAACCCAGAATGTCCTCAGCCATCATTTGCATTTGGACAAACATTCATCAACAGACCACGAACAGCTCAACATCCAGTAGCTGCTTTGGTGGAACCCAGCACCCCCTCCTAGAGTCTCACAGCTCCCAGTAGCTCTTCTCTGATTCTATTACCTCTGTCTCTCCAGATGAAGTAACTTACTTTACAGATTTTATTTCTCTGAATAAGTTCTGCCATCCTCAACTGGAACTGTGAGCTATAATCTGATTGATCAAAAAACTCCTCCGCAGGGAGCTTCTGTTCTTAAAACCATCTCAAAAATTGGCTGTTGCCAGGCATGTTTTTGACAGAAAGTTGAATAGCTGTTTAATAGGGTGTTAAGGGTAACACACATTTTAATATTTCTTATTTCAAGCTAATTTTTCATATTTTTGAATCTCTAACATAGATGAAGAAGATGCATCTGATTGCTCTCTCATAGACAAATTCAATAAAACATTGAGGAATGAAAGGCTATTCTATTTCTTGTTGTTACTTCACCAACTTTATACAGAAATACTTTAAATTTTTTAGCAGAGATAGTATAAAAATGAATATTTTTCTGAAACTAAATTTACAGTGATAACTTTCTGAGATAAGGAGAAAGCTAGTGTAAGTTGATGGATATGATGGGATGTGGCACATTATGTATTTTGCTTCATGTCTACTGTCTGTAGGGCTGCTAGTAGCACTTCACTGATGAAAATACTATATGTATATATGCATTGAAAATTATCTTTGTATAGACAGCTACAAGATAGTGCTATTTCAGGAACTGCAAAACAAATATTAAGGTGTTTGTATTAGGTATAACGGGCACTGATTTGGGATTAAAGAGTTCTGATAAGGTAATTTGCAAACACAGATATGTGGGCAGACATATTATGTGTCCTGAACAGCTCTGCTCTGCCATTCTCTATAGAATTATTCTGGGTATAAGTACTCTATAGAGCAGTAAAGCACCAGTGAAATTGGTGTCTAAAATTAGGTAATATGATTCTTTTTTTAAGGTAGCTGGCAAAAAAAAGCTAGCTTGCTGAATAATTTGCCCTAAATTCATTAGAAAGTCTTGGAAATTGTTACCTGCATAATGAATATGTGAACTAAAATTTGCTATTGCCTTTTCAATACAGTTTTGGATTTTTTAGAAGACAGTATTTTGCTTGTGTTTTGTAAGACCCTCAGACTTACATTACAATGCTACATACTCTCGCAACCAATGTAACCACAAATTCTGCCTCCAAAACCATTCCCAGCCTGCTGACTTTTCTGCTCAACAGACTCATTATTAATCATAATTCATGTATTGTCTTCATATATGAAAAATGGTAAAAAGTAATCAAATATGGTTCATATCCAATTGTCCTGGTTTAGCAGTAGCAGTCATTTTTTCTCCTTCTTAGTAGCTGGTGCAGTGCTGTGTTTTTGACTTTCAGCCTGGGGATAATACTGATAAAGCCGATGTTTTCAGTTGCTGGTCAGAATGTTTAGTCTGACCAAGGACTTTGTGAGTCTCATGCTCTGCCAGCGAGGAGGGGAAGCCGGGAGGAAGCAGGGACAGGACACCTGACCCAAACTAGCCAAAGAGGTATTCCGTACCACAGCACGTCATGCCCAGGATGTAGAACTGAAAGTCCCCAGAAGAACTAGTTCGCTGCTGGGTGGGGGCGAGTTATCGGTCAGCAGGTGGTGAGGTGTTGCATTCTCTTCCCTTGTTATTTCTCTTATCATTATTATTATTATTGGTGGTAGCAGTAGTGATTTGTGTTACACCTTAGTTACTAAACTGTTCTTATCTTAATCCGTGGGAATTGCATTCTTTCGATTCTCCTCCCCGTCCCTCTAGGAGCAGGGGGGGAAAAAAGGGTTGGGGGGAAGTACACTGCATGGTTCTAATTTACGGCCTGGGCTTAAACCACGACACCAACCCAAAACTTTCAAATCAAATTGTCAGATGGAAAAATTTAAACATTAGTAGCTGTTGTTGACTTCATTTTGAGTTGCAAGGGTGAGAGGACAGATTATGCATCAGTTTAGCAATCAGCAGATCTGATTAATTACAATTACCTCATTGGCATGAGAAAGACCAAAATTTAGTCTTATGTCTAATACACAAATTTTAACAGGTGACCATAAGTCTACTGTTATTTATCTAGTATTATATTAGGAAATGGAAGCTTGTATATCAGAAAAAGCTCCTCGCTTTTCTGTTTTTTTAGCAAAAGGGCAGTATTTTCTGCAGTAATTTACTTAGGTATAAATCCACAGTAATCATCAAAAGTGGATCATAAATCTTTGCTAGCTGTCAGTGCATATGGTGTTTCACCTTCGTTTGTTTACCAGTTGGTATATCTGTGTTCAACTTCATAGAACTAAGGTTTTCCATAGATGGGAGAAGCTTCAGCCCTATGGCAGCCAATGAAATAAAAAAAAAAAAACTCCATAAATTTCAGCTATGACACAAATAATTCCTTTTCAGAATAGCTGACTGTCAAGGTTATGGTAATATCTATCAGTTCAATCTCTTCTGAAAGGTACTCATGGAGAATGATTTAAATCTTGATTTTAAATCACATACTGTCCTATAAATGCTGTATTTGTATGGTAGGGAACTTACATGTCTGTGGGATTTCTCTGCAGAATGCTGTGATTGATGATGAACATAGTCTGCTCTCAAGTACTCGTAAAATCCCATTGACTTCCAAATTTGGCACAGAATGTACTGAAATTTTTGAAAAGACATATCAAATTAGCCTCCCATTATTTTTATGTTGGTGAATTAACGTACATTGAGCACGCAAGCTTGTACTTCAAATTGGACTCCACAGACAGAACAATAAATGGAAGATCTGGATTTCCAAACATTTCCTAAATTACTTGCTGATTTCTTTTTGTCATGTTCTGTTCCAAAAATTTGGTGTTTATGTACTTTGTAAAAAAGTCATATATTGATATTAAATTATAATAGTACCTTTGTGTAATACCTAAATATGTTACTATTTAAAATATATTAATAGTCAGTTTGTTCCAAGTGATACAGATAAATCTTGCCCAATTTTTACACAGCATACCTCCTATATAATACATAATAAGATCATAAGTTTTGGGTCTGTGGAATCTCAGGCAGAAGTGCAGGAGGTAGAGGGGAGCAATCGATTTTTTCAGTACAAAAAATTGTTTCATTCTTCATATGAAGATTAAGGCTAGCTAAAACATATTGATGCAGTATTTAATGCTACACAAAGCATTATTATAGATATTCATGTTTTGAAAAAGATTTTAAAAATCTCATTTAATCAACATGATCACAATGTATGAAACTAATCAACCCAATCATGCTACATAAAACTTGCATACTGGACCTGCAGATTATCTTACAAATACTGCCATTCTGAGTAGATGTTTAAAGAGTGTTTATCAAGTGTAAATATAAGAGTTTTGTTTAAGTTTGCTCTCTCTCTTCTCTGTTTTTCCTACCTCATGCATTGGGTTTCTTTTTGTCTTTTATTGTTCTGACCTGTGTTTCTGATGATAGTGTTAACTCTGAGGGCTATTTAAGTTGCTTCAGTTTAAATGCACAAAAGTAAATAATTTACGGTTATGTAATTATCATCATTCCAAATAGCTGCATCTTTGTGATTTGCTTTATAACTGTTTTCACTTTTCAGTGACTACCAGGCATTCAAATACCTGTAGTCTGGCTGAGAGCCAGACTACATTAGCAAATAAAAGCGGATGTATTTGTATATGCATTTTTTATTCTCAGGCCTTAGAGTTGTCTGTACTGCTGCTACTTTCACTTTTGACTCCTGCCAAACCATTAGTCTGTCTAGTAGCAGACATTGTTTTGTCTCAATATTGAGATATTTTAGCAAGTATATTGCTTATATTATGGACAAAAAAATTATGTCTACAGTGGGTCTATATAGCCTTCAAGAAAACCCAGCAGCAAAGCTGTGATTCAGCATAATTTGTCTGAGTCATATTTTGGAGAGGCTGCCTTCATTCATGTTTCCTGGATTTCATCCTGTGCCATGGAGCCTTCCTCTCCTAGGTGATGTCTCATCCTCATTCATTATGGGAGCATAATGAATCTGCTATTAGCAAATACTACTCTTTCTTACTGGAATAGCTGTTGGCAGTTAGATTTCTTTGACTATTACATGCAACTTTCTTAAAAACTTTTTCCTTGTAAGTTTAGAAAGCAAGGAAATACTGTGATTGAGAGTTCTTGAAGTGAAATGTATGAGATGTGATTTAATAACTACTTCACCAGAGACTTGAGGAAATGACCCACATATTTTGGACCACAGCTGTCTGTTGAATGAGGATGAAACAGTCTTTTTATTTTAACTTTTTGCCATCTGTTTAGGTTGTATGCTCCTTGAGATGCAGGTGGTGCTTTGCAAAGCATAGGTCCTCATTTCAATTGGAGAACATTCATGACTGAATTCATTACAAGGGTCAGGAAGAATACGGATAGATATTAAGCAGATCAAATACTGCAGAAGCATTAATCACTGAAAGGGCGAAAGATTTCTAATAGCCAATTTTCACTGTAGAAAAAAGAGGAAGAAGAGCATGTTTCTATACAATCATACCTATTTGTTAACTCAACAATAATCATATCCTTGGCTAGTGAATTCTTTGCATTTCAGACCTGACTTTTTTTTTTTAGCTGAAACTAGTTGTTATCAAGACTCACTCCTCTCTCCCTTGTTAATTTTTCAAGTTCACTATAGTGATAGAACTTTAAACAGGTTAATTTTTGCATCCTTCTATGGCCGTCATGCACTGTGGTCATCAAATTTGTGTCACAACTTTATTTCCTGCTGTAAATGCTGACCTCTGGAGTGTGTAAACCACCAATGTGTTTTATTTTTTAAATTTCCTGGAATGCACAGTTTTGCAATAAAACACAAAGATGGGGAAAAACCTCCATCCTGATATTTTGGGAAGACATATAAAAACCTAAACCCAATTTAAGGAGCTATTAGCTTTAATAGAAAATAAAAATGTGCAATAAAACTCTAGTTTGGTGGGGGTTTTTTTGTCAACAGCTGCCCTCAACAAATAGTGTCTAGAAACTAGTGTCTTATTCTAGGATATGGAATAAGGTTCTTTATAGAGTGAAACATGGTGGAAGAATATAAAACTTTATTAATTGAGATGTTACTTATTTTTCTAAAAAGACTACTAAACTGATCCCAGTATGCATTTTGGGAGAGAAAAGGAAAAGGTGATAATAGGTAAAGAAAAAAATATTCCAGTAGGAAGAAAGGTATTGAAAACAGAAAGGCCAAAAAAAGCCAAAGTCATAAAAAGAGCAAATAAGTAATTCTGTAGAATGACAACTATTAACCTGATTCATTGTTGTTTTAGCTACTTAACGTCCCATTTTTACACAATGTCTTGTGCATTGTATACTGTCTTGTAAACAGAAGTAGAACAAGTTGCTCTCTTGCATTTAAAAGCTTTCAAATTCAAAATGGCTATGCAGAGTGTAAAAAACACAAGTGATCTTAAAAACCGTCTCTTTGCATCAAATTTGCTTTCAAAAATTTGTTTTAGTAGGGCAGGTAAAAGTTATAAACATAAATAACATTCAATATTTATTGACTTTTGCCAGTAAGAAAAATATTGTCTCAATAATATTTTAGAAGACCTTTTAATTAAAGCTAGTGCATTATATATATTTAGGTCTTTTCACCATTAAACTTGCCATTTAACAACATAAATACTTTGCTTCTGAGCCCCACAAAAATGTCTCTTCAAAAGGACAATAAAATTGCAGATGAAATGTTTTATTAGAGATTTGGGTATTGTAAAATTAACTGCTATAATTACACTTAAGGGGTTTGGAAAGCACACTAAAACGCACTTTACCTGCACTAATTGCAGGTCCTGGTTTTTTCTACTATTCTGTGCTAGCTTATCTTTTAAAGATATAAATTGAAAGACTTAGCAATTATCTGTGGTGACAAACTGCAATATTCTTTTGAGCAGAGTATAAAAACCAGAAGACTAAAATAATATTGTGCAACACTTGATATTTAAGAAGTGCTGTGTAAATAATAATTCTTATGAACAACAGCTTCCTGACCTCTTTTCCGTATGGGTAAGCAGCAGACAAAACTCAAAGCCAGTAATTAAAACTTCAGGCTTTGAGGAAGTGCAATGCAATACCTGATGCAAGTGTTCAGTAGACAGAAATGTGTCCCTCTGACTGTATTAGGAGCATACCTGCCTTGTGAAATACTTGAATTAGTGTCAAGGCATCTCAGTTATTGTACCACCCACAACAACAACAACAAAAAAATTGTATGGTGCCATATAATATGTAAATACACCACATATATAAAGCTATACACAAATACAGGCACCTAGATATGTAGTCAATATCATACGAAGTACACCTTCCTTTTTCTCCAGCACATGGAAATCTGTAGTCAGTTTGCCTGAGGTCACTTCCAGTGTAGTACTTAAACACTGAACTCCAAGTGCTCAGGACAGCATAACACAACCCTAAGCAGGTTGTTGAAATTAATGTTGATACTGGACTTTTATACTGCTGAATCAGATTTACACAAAATTACTCCCTTGCTTTTAACAGGCATGTGATTATGATTATGATAGAAGTAGAAGTAAGTGAGAAACTGTAACTGGTAGGCTGTGAGGGTCCCATTTTCCATTCATAACATTTGTGACTGAACTGAACTATCTTCATGTTTTGATTGATAGATGACTATGATAGAAAGATTAACCATGAAATTCAAAATAAACAGTAGAGTCATCCAATATTGTGGTTGTCCATGGTAGGAAATACAAAGTATGCAGAACAGGCTAGTCTCCGCAGAAAGAGCAGGAACTTAAATGATCTGTTGTTGGGATTTTATTGTCTCAGTTGTGTAACAGGCTACAGTGTGATAGCGATAGGATATCCTCCAGCTGTCCTGAAGACAGAAATAGAGATTATATGATGAGTGTATAATAGTGAATGTGTGATTCATGCTGTCATTTATTTGCTCTGTTTGTAGAACACTATAATATACTTCTGGATAGACTAACCATACAAATAACTTTCTGTTTTCAACTACTAGGAAAGTAATGGCCACTGTGTTTTCTTCATGCAGATTTTATGCTCTAACAAAGCATGTATTATCTTTGTTTATAACAAATGAACAGTGATAGCCACAATGAACATGTGAAATAACTCAGATGTGTATTTTCAGAATAGTACCCAAGAGTGACCTATTCACTGCCTGACTAGGTGAAGCAGGAGCATTTGCAACTCATATCTAGTGTACTGCTTAAAAATTGATGCTTTGTTGCTTCATATACAGTTCATTTGAAGAAGTAGCAATAAAAATGCTTACTTGGCAGAGATACTGCACATCCTGACTAAATGGCCTCCATTATTATTTGCTTTATTAATAAAATGCCATTTTTGCAGTTACCTCACATTTGCCTGTGAACATCTTCAATTACTACAATTTGACACTGTAAACAAACTATATACTGGTTAAACTGGCTGAGCAGATAGGAAATGCAGGTGTCTGTTAGCAAATCTGGGTTTTGCTAGTAATTAAAGGTCAAAGTAAAGTTAAAAAAAATAAAATCGAGTAGATCAGAAATGGTATTAAGTTAATGACAAAAAGGAAAGAGAGAGAAACTATAGCAACACTTCTGTTGCAAATTAGTATGGCCAAGTAGAAAACCCATGGGAAATTTATAAACAACTCTTCCTGAGACACAAAGTCCCATCTTGCCCCTGGCAAGTCCATTTTATCTTTATACATAGCATCCAAAGGATGTGGGTCATATGTAGCAGTCTAGTTAAGCAGTCTCTAATTCCAGTCATCTAAAATTCGGTCACATCAGAGTCTGAATTAAGATTCGTTGTAAGGATTTCACTGACTCCACTGGAGCAAGAGTACTGAGGAACAATCAGACAATAGTTTTCACCTGTCAGATTTACTCAGGAGTGAAGTGTAGACCTGGGCCTTTCTTAGGTTGTTGGCCATTCATTACTTTAAATATGCCTACTGAATAGAAATTCCAAAATTAAGTCTCCAACTGGAAAGGATGAATAATGGGGAATGGTACGCTCTTATTTACTGTCATAAATTTTGCAGAAGGGAGGCCACAGCCTGGTCTTAAAAATATTCTTGAGCTGCTTCTTTGAGTCATGAGAAGAATAAGATACCAAATTAATGAATTTTATTTCACTTCTGATGTCTTGTTCTCTGCTGTGCTTTTTCACGTAGCTCAATGAGTAATTTTAGATTAGCCTTTATGTGAGCTGTGGAACGGTAGTCAAAAAATTAGTTCTTCAGTGGAGTTCAAAGGAACAAATAGGTACAACTTTTTTCTCCGTCAGACTTTGTTTTCTTTGAGAGTTTGTTTTTAGAGAGATAAACAAGGTTGTCATACTCTAAATCACTGCTGTCAAACTTTTAGTTCCAAAAAAAAAAACCCACAACAACTTAATTAGATTTTTAGATAACAAAGGTTGGTAAATTCTCTCCGTACTGTCAGCATTCATTTATAGGAATGTTAGCTGTCACATCAGCTGTGGTCTATATTTCGAACAGTGCTAATGCTGGAGATCAAGCTGGCTGGCAAGCAGCTTAAGAACACAAAAACTGTATTTTGGAGGAAACAACAAAATTCCATCTGCCTTCAAATGATCAGTGAGCTCTTCCTAAAGGCAGAATGGTGAGTGAAGTGTTCCACTGCATAAGTAGTGGCAGAAGAAATCAACCTCCCCAGGCTGTCAGATGAATGATCTACAGTTTCCCATTTAAGGGCCTGAGCCAAACTAGTGGCAGCCAATATAATCCTGAGGGAGGTAAAAAGAGTGTCAGCATTTTGGGGATACTTTGGCTTGTCACAAATTTTTTTGTAGCACAGTATCTTTCCATTACTTCACACTCCAGCATGTGATGTTTTCTGTAGAGTGAGCTTTATCAAGATTGTCAACATTAAGTGCAACTTAGTCTGTGGTTGTTCTTGACACTAATGTACCCATCTATTCTTTACTGGTCTAGCACCACGACTTTCAATGGGCTCTTATAACATCCTCTTACAGCCATCAGCAAAATCCAGTTGATAGAAAGGCCAGATAGAAAGCTAGTGAAGTATCTGTTAGACTGTATACATGCTACGTAACTGATGATATGTCAGATTCCAGGTAAGAGAAAAGAGCAATATTTAGGCAATTTTATGGCATGCATCATCATTATATCCATTTTATCCATTAAAAGGCATTTTTGTTGCTTGTTAATTAATCCTGTTTTGCCTGTCCAAAACTAAAATAAGATAGATAGATACATACATACATACATAAATACATAAATAAAAAAAAATAAAAACAGAGTACTAGCTGTAATACTTTGCACATAGGATAATAAACTCCATAGACAATCCTGGCCTCTTCCAAGTTATCTTTTACTGTTTTCCTGAAATGGTAATCAGTATTCTAAGTCAGGCCAACCATTAATTTTCTCACAGAAAATATGGATCCAGCCTTTCAAGGAGCAGATGAAACAAGCTGATTGTTGCCAGCCTTGATAAATTTTGCTTAATTGGACCTGGCAAACGCACAACAAACACTGTGATGTCGACTTAATATAGCATTTACTCTTCAAAAACTTCATCTGTAGTGCAGTTGGCATAGCATACAAAAAGTTCTGCTGTCTACATTTAAAGTGCCGCAATAATTTATTCTAGAGATTCACAAAGAAATTCAATGTTTTTTATTTCTGGGAAAAAAAATAAAATAAAAACCCCACACACAATCACGCAAAACCCCACAACTCAAAATTAATCTCCTTTTGCCCTTTTCAATCTGTTAACAAGTACAGAGTCTTTGGGAACAATTTGTTCTGGAGAGATGACCCTGTATATAACCTCAATTAACATTAGAAACCAGAAAAGCCTTTTAAGGCCTACAGTTATGTAAGAACTCTAACACTTAGAGGAAAGATAGTGATGTTATTTGTTTCATTAAAAAGTTACAGGAGTCATGTTTTAGCTGTGCAAGAGCAGGTTCCTATTCTACTGATCTGTACCAAGCCAACAGGGTACATTGTCTGTCTTATCATTAAAAAGGAAAAATGACAGGAGTGCTAGATTACCTGAGCCATATAAGCATTTGACATGATGATAAACCTGGTATTACTCTCCAAATTTCTTCAGTCCTAGCGCACAGTATTCATCCCAAGACCACACACTCTGCAGCATAACAAAGTAGAGACCAACAACAGCACCACAGGAAGATGGCTGGCAGAGACTTTTTACATCGTGTCAATTCTGTACAGAAATAATTCGGTTTTTTCCTTTTTTCTATTACTTTTGTATTTATAAAACTGTAATGTCTTTGTTCTTGAGCCTCTTGGATCATTGCAATAAAAAGGGACAAACATTTCTGACTGGTTGTTAACATTTCGTTGTAATACACTTCATATTTTCTTATTGTAGCATACAGTCAAAGATAAATGACATTTAATATAATAAAACATAGAAGTTCACTGATTATCAGATTCTCTAGTAGTTTAAACTGATACAGCTTCCCTGACTTCTCTAAAATTGATCTGTGATACACCAGAAACATTTGTTTCTACAACCACAGCACAGCCATTCCACAACAGGGTGAATCCAATGACAGGATGAATCCAATGTTTACCAGGATAGCAATCATTACCTTTGCTTTGTGTTGGTGGTGTCAAACATGCATTCTCTGAGGGACTCTGGGACTTCAAGCTTAGAGCTTTAAAAATGTTCTTGTCAGTGACTATTGTGGGTTGACCCTGGCTAGATACCAGGTGCCCACCAAAGCTGCTCTATCACTCTCCCTCCTTAACCTGACAAAGGAGAGAAAACATAGAGAAAGGGTTATGGGTCAAGATAAGGACAGGGAGAGATTATTCAGCAGTTACCATTGTAGGCAAAACAGACTCAAATTGGTGAAAAAAAAAAAAGAAGCAGCCTCTCACAGAAGACACCTCTGTAGCCCCCCTGCTACCAAAACCTTGCCACACAAAACCAATACAGTGGTGTACTTCATATTGTCCACTCTCACATCCTTGTACTAGCACTAGATTATTTTCTTGTAGCCTTTCGTCAGATCCTTGCTAACATATGCAGTTGACAACCACTTAACACTAATTTACTTTGACAGGAAGACTGTATCAAACATACCTCTTAAGTAATTTGGTGGAAATGAGGAGAAAATATAGTGGCCT
This sequence comes from Psittacula echo, assembly GCF_963264785.1. NCBI lineage: Eukaryota > Metazoa > Chordata > Aves > Psittaciformes > Psittacidae > Psittacula > Psittacula echo. The sequence goes on from NC_137735.1 coordinate 102,095,533, forward strand.
AAGGAAGGCAAGTAGCATCTCCCTGAAAATGCTAGCAGTATTTGCCCATGACAGTATGCGTACTTCTTTCATAATTGCAAATTCATGATTACAAGGGGCCAGACCCAGAGAAATATGATTTAACTATGTATTTTGAAATACATTTTTGTTCGCTTTCAAGAGCTTCTGGTTTTAAAGTCAATGACAAAATGCTCTTCTTCATTAGGCTTATGAGATCTTGGACAACCTCACTGGATTCTGTGCTTCAGGATCAAGGAATCATATAAAGCAGGTATTTATAGCTGCATTTTTAGGTGAAGAATCATTGGCAAAAGGAGTTATAAGAGACAATTTGGGGCTTTATGGGATTTTTAAGGAAGGGAGCAAGGATTCACTTGGTAACTTTTTTATGGGGTGGAGGTAGTCTGTGTTCTGCTCATCCATCATAAAAACCTGGGACGCTGCAGGTGCTTGCTGTGATCTGACTCACCAGCTCTGATCAGAGCTTTGGGTAGACATGGTCTCGAGAGAGCAGATTAAAGGGAATAGCTAATGGCAAACCAGATTCAAAAGTAAAAGTGGTAGCAGACAGCCTGTCCATCAAGATCAGCAGCTCAAAGCTGCATCTGCACTGACACTTCCACTTCTTAGTGAATGCTCACTACTGGGGGTGTTTGCATAACAGCATTCCTAAACCTGGATCCCCGCTACCCCTGCCCTTAGAAGAACAGATCCTTCTCCTCAGGAGTTGGGTTCACCCACATCTAGACACTAGTGAGCATGTAGGATGCTGACAAGTATGGCTAATGGCTGGTTACTTTACTCTTGCTCATTGTACTCTGAGGTGTGATAGTCTTGCACATTTCGAGTTGTTTGGTTTTCCTAGCTGTTAGTCATACTGAGTTTCCCTTTCATCTCTGCTCCCTGATAATGTTTGTCTTCTGTAAATAAGTTTAACCCATTGCTTGCAAATGGAGATTCCCAAGCACTTCTGACCAAGAAACCAGATAATTTATATTCATGAAGGGCTGAAATGTGGTTTCGTGTTTTGCTTCATATTGCTTTCATCAGTTTTCCAATGACCCTGTTCATGGTTTTTGCCAGTCAGGGCCTGTCAGAAAGGTTACAGCAGCTTGCAAAAATCCGGCTACCACTTTCCTGGATGTAGATAGCTGGATTGGTGAATGCGAGACTCACTGCAAAATAAGTACCTTTGTTTAGGGCTTTTGCAAAGTTTGGAAGCACTGGCACAGTGCCTGGTTCAATGTAGCTATTAGAGTCTTTTTGCTGACTTTAATTGGAGCTGGATTAGGGCCTAATCATTAAAAAAAAATCTTCATACTGCAGCAATCAATGGTCACATTTGACCTCAAAATTTCAGTAAGAAGCATTGGTAGGGGAAAACTTGAACATAAGAAATATAAAAATAAGATTTTCCTGTCAAACAATGAATGACAGATAACTGTGTGTAGTAGAATGACCATATGCCTCAAATTTGTCTTAAACTCTACAATTTTTTTTCTATGTACGATCTGTCCAATTTTGATTTTTGGCAGCTGCCAGAGCACAGTGGAAGAGAAGACTGTTTGTCTGCCTTTAGCTGGTGTGGGATTTGCTGTTGGCAAGCACAGATGACAAACACTTCAGTTCTGTGACCAAATGTCTTTGCCATTGTTTTTATTAGATTGTGAGATGTTTTGCCTCATATGAGACAAGATATTTTGGTCAACTTATTGCAGTGTAATAAATTAATACAATATCAGAGAATAACATTTTATATGTATGCACATGTATGTATATTTTTATTTATAAAAGTATGATATATTAGTTTGTGGGTTTTTTAGAAATTATTTTACAGTTCAGAAAGCCAGTTATTCTAGATTTGCAGTGACTGCCCATCTGTGTCTCTTGCTCTTTGCCTCTAATTTCTTTATATTGTCTGTGTACTACAGATGAGAGGTCCCATGCTTCATGCCCTGTGAAAGACCAAATGGAGCATGTGAAGTGTAATAGAAGTGCAGCTGAACTAAGCCAGAAAGATTAGTAATGCAGGAAACTTTAAATGTTTTAATATTATTAACTTTGTTATAATCTATTTCTGTATCTTAAGTCTATTATTATTTTTAAGGAATTAATCTTTTGACAATACTATTAAAGAGGTACATTTTGGTTTTGGTTTTGTAATGTATTATATAAGTTGTCACTTTTTGTGCATTCAAAACATCTTCTATTTGGGAGGTATGAGAAGAATGCTGTCTAATAGTTTTATTGTATCTACCAATATAAGATATGAGGTATAAGATATACCAAAAAAGATCATGTTAATTTATCTACATCAGTAACTTGTAGTAATGCATCTTGTGAAATAAGCCTGTCTGCTGCCTTAAAAATCTAAGTAGTATTCTGGTAACACTTGCATTAAGGGAAGAAGTTTCTTTAGCAGCTTTTTATCATGTTTCTTCTCAAGCGTTGAAGATTTTTATTCTTGGCATTCAAAATTCTAGTTGTTTTTTTTCTCCTCTTTCTCTTCATGAAAGCAATATTATTTGCATGCAGTCAAATGTGGCACACAATTGCATAAACTTGGGATCAATATTGTTAAGCCTGGCAACTTGCAGTTTATTCGGTGTTCCTACAAGAAGGAAAGGAAGTTGCTGCAAAGAAAATTTTTCTCACCTTTTTTTCATTTTGTGTTCTCCTTCTCTTCAAGGCAAATAATTTCAAACTAATCTTTTTGGTTCACATACTGATGGACAAATGTGTCAAAACTGCTGTAAGCGAACGCTGTAGGGCATGTGTTTTAACATTTTCTTGATTCAGTTACGTGCTTCTAAGTTTTCTATTTTTACTCATGGTGAGCATACTTCACTACCCCTGTTACACCAGCTCAGAGACTGAATTGAACCTTTCCCTTTAATGGTTTTATCTTCCAAAATATCTGTAAAGCATATAAGATTGTTGTGGGGTTTTTTCAGATCCCTACTGGATGCGTAACTAAGCATCTGTTTTAATTTACTATGACTACAGCACATCTTTTCCATCCTCAAAATTGTCTACTCTTGATTATACCAGAAAAAACTCCTTTGCCAATTGGATAATAGGCAACATTTTGACATCAGTGTTTACCTGCCTTCTTCAACTGTGTTGGGTATTTTTACTGTTGTGTTTAGTAGCAGTTTTACAGCTTCAAAACGTGTCCTTGCTGTTTTCATGCCCTTGCTTCATGTGTTTTTTATGTGCAATGAAACTACCTGGGTGATAATACTTTGCAGGCCACATTTTAGGTGTCTAAATAAGAAGTTAATGACCACATTCCTTGTCCTTATTTGGGAGGTGGCTAGCTAAGGTGATCTAATTATCATATTTCTCTGAAATATATACTGGAATACACAGAATATATTTTAAGATTTGACTTCTATTTGATAAAAATTCCTTTTGCCTTCAAGGAAAGTTGATCAAGACCCTTTTACAGAATACTAATCACCTAAGGCCATGAAAAAGTGCGAGTGGTGAAGAGTCCTTTTGGGGAAACAAAATCATATACATCTGTCGTGGTTTAAGCCTAGCCAGTAACTCAGAACCACGCAGCAGCTCTTTCACTCCCCCCGTACTTCTTTCCCCCACTCCCGAAGGGATGGGGAGAAGAATCAAAAGAATGTAACTCCCACGGGTTGAGATGAGAACAGTCCAGTAACTAAGGTATAACACAAATCACTACTGCTACCACCAATAATAATAATGATAAGGGAAATAACAAGGGAAGAGAATACAACCGACCCACCGAACGATACCCATCCCAACCCGAGCAGTGATCTAGCCCTTGTGGGAAACTGCCCCCAGTTTATATACTGAGCATGACGTGCTTTGGAATGGAATACCTCTTTGGCTAGTTTGAGCAGGTGCCTTGTCTCTCCTTCCTCCCGGCTTCTCCTCCTCCCTGGCAGAGCATAAGACTCAGAAAGTCCTTGGTCAGACTAAACATTCCTGAACAACAACTGAAAAAAATCAGTGTTATCAGAGTTGTTCCCAGGCTGAAAGTCAAAAGCACAGCACTGCACCAGCTATTAAGAAGCAGAAAAATGACTGCTACTGCTGAGTCCAGGACAACATCATTCTGGAAATGGGGAGAAAGGTCTTTTGAAGGAGACTTCAATAGTGGAAGATTGTGGGACAAGAAAAGTAGAGGAAAACAGCCATTTTCATTTTACAGCCTAGGTGTTTCTCTTAGCTAATAGAAAAAACTTTGGGGAAGGGATTAAACAGTTTGACAAATGTTGTACAATGAAGCTCAAGCCCTGCTCAGAGCTGGGCTTTTTTACAGAGTTCTTAAAGCCAAGAGTAGAAAAATTAAGAAAGAGAATGCCAGGAATCATCAGGCTGTGGCAGATAGGGCTGGAAAGCACAGCCCTACACAATATGGCTTTTCAGGGAATGGGGAACTTGTGGACTACAGAGTCTGGAAAAAAAGAAAGTGCAAGCACACACACAAAAAAAGAAAGCAACAGAAGATAAGTCCTAAGAAGAGCTGTGAATGTGATGAAATTAAGTCACATAAGTAAAATTAATTTTGCCAGAAGAAAACATTGTTTGAATTATTTTGAGCAGAAAAGAAGCAGGGCACCTGCAGGGTTGTTCTAGGCCTCAAAGTACTTGAAGACACTTTTCATGAAAAGCCCTGCAAATTCTGAATGGATGTTCATTCAATTTATGAAGTGTGTTGCAGCCCTCTGATGCTTGCCTCTTGGTCTGACCATATTTCAATGTTAACAGTTTCTGCTATATCTCCATCACCTCATTTCTTGGTAACATGCTTGCTGTGCAGATGCTAAGGATGGCAAACTGTTTTCCAGGATTAATGGAACTCAATATTAATGTAATAAATGCCATCAGGAAGCAACCGTCCTATTAGCTGCGTGGCTTTGACTTTCAGCTATGTACATGGAAGACCATAGATTCTGATATAAGTGCAATTTCTTTATGGATCATTTAGTGCTATGTTCATAAAGTCATTGGTACGCTTTTCACTTTTAAAGTTGGGAAATACAGGAGAATATAAGGTAATAAATCTGCCATGTGTTATAATATGCATCACCTTTCCCACAGTTATGTAACTTTCATCCAGATGTAAATTTCAGCCACTTCTGCTCCCACCAGGACATGGACTGAACTGGTGTTTCCAAGCCAACATAATGACCATCATGTAAATCAATTCCTCTTTTCCATTCACCATTCAAAACAAAGCTCAGATAGAGAACTCTTAATTTGTTCATGTAATTATTTTATATGACAGCAAAAGCTTCTTGCTTTGTTTGTTAAACAAGGTAAAATATTTTTGTGAAATGGAAATCAGCAGAATTAATCAAGTTTACCACAGAACTCTGTAAATATGTGCTTATTTCTTCTCTGAAATGGCTGGGCCTATTGTCTTGCTTCTAGTGCACAAGTAAAAGACATGTTGACACCAAAGAATTAGTACAACTGCTGCTTAAAATCTAATAGTAAAAGTATATTAAACTGTATGTTCAAACAGGTATTTTGAAACCAGCCTCTAGTTTTGCATGCCTAGTAAGCTATGTGAAAATCCCAGAATTTGTGTGCACAAACAGGACAGGATTCTGCAAACCGTGACGCAAATCACCTTAGTGTACGCAAAATAATGTCTTGGAATATGTTTTATTTTTCTCCTGTGGCTCTTTATTACAGCCATTATGGTCATCTCTGAGCCCTTTGCAATCTTCCCAGAGCCAACTTCAGGCTTTCTGAATTTTGCTTCATCACAACGCCAGGAGCTAGGGCTGGTGTTGCACGGCTGCCATCATGGCAGGGAAAATGAGGTGAGTGAGAGTACAAAACTGAGATGAGGAGTACCCTTGAGCATTGGGTGTCCTGCTGTTGCCCTCTGGGGCCACCTCCAGCCCTGGCCATAGCTGTTGTCCCCAGCCTCCCCTCACAGCAGGAGGAAGCAGCCTGTGCTCTGACACAGCACCAACCGGAGAGCAGGACTATGACCTCCAGCGAGCCCCTCTCAGCCAGTGCGCAAGGTACTGCCTCCCACCTGCAGAGCCAGTGCCATGATCTTCCTCCAGCTGACAAATGGGGCTGTGTGATCATCTGACATCCCTCGATGTCTGGCCCAGCAACAGAATCACTTAGTCTTGCTGCTTAATAGGTAGTTTTTGGCAGATAGTCAGCCCAGATGTCAGTCACAGAGGTGAGCTTTTTCCAGTAACTGTATCCAGATGTTAGCTTTTTAAAGCTTTCTTATGCATCTCTCTTCATGTTCCTGTTTAGTTCCACTGTTGGCTTTGCTGACAACTGCAGTGCTGCCAGCAGCCTAGCACAAAGACTGCAGAATTACTGTGGTAGTACTTTGTCTCTGAATGTCCTCCTGCTTTCAGTCTTATAGAACAAAGAATGCGTGCTTTGTCTTGCTGAGGTCAAATCCATAAATTCTTCAGGAGCAGAAGAGTATAAGTCCCCGTCAGGGCTATCAGAGTACATTTACTGACACACCCCACGCATACCCCCAGTGCTTCTCTTATAATGACGCTTGGCATTACAGTAAAATGTAGAATATATTATTGTAGATATTTCGGCTGCAAACCACAGCTTAAATATTATGAAATCAGTGACTACAACAAGAATGGAAGGTGAAAGCTGCCTTCAGAACATTATTTAGCTGCCCAGAAACATGTGCATCTTTCAACACACAGATTTTACTCTAGTCAGGTTTCTAGTTCTTTGCTAGCTGTTAAGAAGAAAAAATTTCCCCTCTCCTCTGCCCTTAGCTGCAGCCACCTTGAATTTCCAGTGGCTGCAATGTTGTAAATGTAGAAGTGGGAGGTCATGTCAGGGAAAAACAGGTTCTTCAAACCCTGTGGGAGGGTGAGAGAGACTACACAGAAAATACCAATTTTTCTATTTTCCTTCTCAAAATTCTCATATTGTGGATGTGTAAATGTACAGTGTTGTGCTATTGATAATGATGTTGGAATAATATGATTCAGCATGTCCTTAAGTACTCAGTTTCTGTGGCTAAAATTAAGAGTCTTGTTTCTTTAAATGTGACTATTTTGTATTTGTTACAGAAGTCCTCTAAAGGTGAGGAAGCTAGGAGCCTGATAACTGCACAAGCTGTTACTAGATCCCACTGGGAAGTGATCAGGTGTTCCCTATACGGAACTAAAAAGAGACATTTAAGGGAAGGATTTTTTTTCTTTTCAGAAGATTCTGAAACTAGGGAACTAAATGCAAAGAATTTGGTAGAATAGGATAAACTGATGTTAGCGTATTGACAAGTCAAGGAACAAATCAAGAACTAACAGGGGCAAGACAATAAACAAAACTGCTGTTTTGTTCTGTGGCACCTGGCTGGTATTTTTAGCGTAAACTTTAAACCTCATTTAAACTGCTGATCTACTACAATCTTTTGCTGTGTGCAAAGTAAAAAACAACCCAAAGATTAAGTTAGTGTACTCAATTCTCATGTAAGTCATTTATATATACCGGTGCAATCTCTCTAGATGTTACCTATGGGTAAGCATCATCTTTTTGACAGTAAATGTTGTGACGGAATGAGTCCTTGACTGATGTTCTGATTGCAGGCCACATCAGTAATAACAAATACACAGACCTTTCTTGCAGGTGTTTTCGCACAAGCATCTCTAAGTGCTTTGATTCTTCCTATGTTTGGATTTTGCATAGTTGATTTTTGGGGTTTCAGAAAAGTAAAAGTGCTTTAAAGAGATGTGTACTATACTGTACTGTGGCTCAGTATTATTTAGGGAACTTCAAATTCCAATTAAATGTGTATGGGTAATTTCTCTTAAATAGAGGAGGCTTTTGAGAACCAATGCTAAGTTCTGCTCATGAATTCTGCTGTTTATAACATTTCGAAAAACACAAATTAATAACCATGGTTTTGGCAGAGAAAACTGTACCTGAAATTTTTAACTTCTGTATAGAATCATAGAATAGTTAGGGTTGGAAAGGACCTTAAGATCATCTAGTGCCAACCCCCCTGCCATGGGCAGGGACACCTCCCACTAAACCATGCCACCCAAGGCCTCATCCAACCTGGCCTTGAACACCGCCAGGGATGGAGCATTCACAACTTCCCTGGGCAACCTATTCCAGTTTCTCACCACCCTTACGCGTAAATAACTTCCTCTTTATATCCAATCTAAACTTCCCCTTTTTAAGTTTTAACCCATCACCCCTTGTCCTATCACTACAGTCCCTAATGAAGAGTCTTTCTCCAGCATCCTTGTAGGCTCCCTTCACATACTGGAAGGCTGCTATGAGGTCTCCACGCAGCCTTCTCTTCTCCAGGCTGAACAGCCCCAACTTTCTCAGCCTATCTTCATACAGGAGGTGCTCCAGTCCCCTGATCATCCTCGTGGCCCTCCTCTGGACTTGTTCCAACAGTTCCATGTCCTTTTTATGTTGAGGACACCAGAACTGCACACAATGCTCCAAGTGAGGTCTCATGAGAGCAGAGTAGAGGGGCAGGATCACCTGATTTGTAGAATCATAGAATTATATTAAACTCTGCCTAGTCCTATTCCTTTTTTCTGCCTGATTGTTCTGTTTTAACCAAAAAATGTATTTCCAGTAATTCATGCTTCTATCTTTTAACAGCTTTAGCTTGAAACCATAATGGCAGCACCTACGTATTTCTCTTGTTTGCTGTGGTATTCACACATTTCATCACAGGCTAGAAAATGATTACAAAGTGAGAGGCTTGATTGATTATACAGTCAGGATTCAACGACAAAGCTAAAGGATAAAGCATCTTGCTGGTCAAGATGATGGAGCTTTAAACTTTTACCTAAATCCACAAAGCCAACAGCTAATTGGAATTGTACAGTTCACTTATATTAATCCTTGATACACATGGTGTATTTTATCACAAATCACAATAATAATTCAGAATTGTATCATTCTCTGAAAAATAAATCACCCATGTGATCTCTGATATAAAAGACTCTGCAACACTGTTGGAAAGTGAACTGCTACAGCAGGGGATATCAGATAGGCAGACTTTAATTACCAAAATTTTGCCAACAACGTATCACCTGTGCTTTAATTAAAATAGTCTGTGAATCCTTTTTAAGGAACAAGCAAACAGCTTCCCCTTCATCCTAAAATCATGATTAAGGATGTGGAGGTGGTAGCGTTGGCAAGAAGCAATATTTATTTTTGTTGGAAACTTCCAAGGTATCCTAGCAAATGATTGACTAAGGATACTATTGAATGGTTCAATGCTAATTCACAGAAAAAAATACTGTGCTGTTGTGGCTTCTGAAAACGTAGTGGTTTCTGTATGTGGTGATCCAATACAGTCCTCAGAATAGTTGAGTTATGATGAAAAGAGCAGGGTGCAAGTTAGGATTACTAATGGAGGCAGAATGATGAGCTACCATAAAGCACACACAATTAAGAGACCTGGTAACATTAGGAGTCAGGCTCATAGATGCTTTGGAGCAGGTTTTGTAAATCCTAATTTCTTTAGCCTGTATCTCATTCTTATCTGTATTCCCAATACCATATCAGAGAATAGGATCCTCTCCTACAGCAAAGCACTGGCAGTATCTGACAGTAATGGCTTCCTCTCTAATCTTATCGTTTATTTGATGTTTAACACTGACCACGGTTTCTAGATGCTACAGTCCTAACCTCTAACACCAGTTTTAGCCCTTGTTATGCTTCATAGCCCGTAGATATTTACAGGACTTATACCTAAACAGTAAAAACATTTATTGCTGCTGTATTTAACATTCTCTGCTGTACCTTCTCAAACCACAATACCTCTTATGTGACTTCTAGTTCAACATAGAAATGGAAAAGAGTTGACACAGGGAACAGTTACTTATGTGAAAGACAGAAGGCTACTTCCTGAGAGAGAGGGCACTGGACCTACCTGATTGGAGAGAGCTGTCTTCTCCCAGCTAATATTGTTTAGTCAATGTGGCCTCATTCTTTCATTTCTGGTGGAGGAAGATGATGGCAGGTTAAATTCTGAATTACTGTGGCATTTACTGAGCTGGCTGGCAGCAAGCCTGACCTAGCTACATATGGGCGTAGGCAAAGGACATGTCTACTACCTCCTGTCAACAGTCTCCCAAAGCAACTGCCTATGTCTTGTGTCAGTTCTACTAGCAGGTCATTTGCCTGTTTAAAAAAAATAAAAAATAACCATTAATTCTCCCCCCCAACATTCTTTGAAGGACGTGTTTGCATTTAAGCTGTTACTGTTGTACTCAGAGAGTTAGTTGGCTTGTGTGTAGTTAACATGAGTCATTTAATCCAAAAATAGGATTTGCACACACATTTTGCAAATCTGCTAACAGCCCACATTAGTTCTGCGCTCAGTCGTATTTGCAGCAGTGCCTTCTGGGTGCATATCCTGCTTTCTTGAAATCAATTTTGGTCTTTCTGATTTTCCACTTTTTCATGTCTCATCTTTTTCTGTTCAACTGATTAAAAAGATGTGTTCAGTCACAGACTTCAGTTTTCATATCAAGGTGACAAGGAAAAGTCAGTGTTTCAATAATTCTGATATATACCAAATCTTCTTCTGTGATACCTTGGTATCATAACAGGAAAATTAAATTTAAGAACACCTACAAAACTCTATTCCCTTGGAGTACTAGAAAAACAGGATTTAGTAGTCCAAAAGCTTCTTTGAAATGTTGCAGGTAAGCATACCTGTGATAGTTCAGATACAACAGGTCTTGCAAAATATAATCACTTGGAAGACTAGAAACCTGGAAAAGATATATAAGATATATATCTTATAATCCTTAAACAGAATACAGGAGGTGTCTCAAAACGGTGTATTTTGAAACAGATACGGGTTTGGTGCCTTTGTATTGTTTTAGCAGACAGAATGGATTCAAACCCAGTACTCATGAATTACAGCATTTAAGATAGTAAATGAATCAAAAATGCTGAACTGCTGATCATTCAAAAAGTCATCTGGGTTTTTCTAGATGGGGACATCTTATTTTCTGACTCAAAGAGCAGTTTGAGGCAGTTAGAGGTTGTTGGGGTTTTTTATTATTATTATTATTATTGATTTAAGAAAATTAAAAAGCTGTTCTTGAAATGTAATATTTGTGGTCTTCCATTGTCACAGCAATTAGAACTGTTCAATTGCCAAATAAAAGCTGCGCTCTTGGGATCAGACTTGTACAAATCAACAAAGTGTCAGGATGTTTGCTGTGCTGTAAGGTATGGAGATCCTTTGGCACACACACAGAAAACTAGAGCCCTTCTCTATTTTGGAAACCATTATCATAAATACTCCACCAGGTCATTGACATCTGCATTATCAAATCCCCCTGTGACATCACGTCTCCCTGTGACACTGTGACACAGTGACTGTATAACAACAGTAATTGCCAGAAAGCAGCTTCCATAATTCTATGCTCGAACCTTCGCTGGCTGGATTACATCTCACCTCTGAAACATTTTAATATGTTTCTTGATAAGGGCAGTTAAAAGCCATTCACTGAAATTTTCTGGAGGAGATGGGTAGGAGACAAAGAGGAGACAGAATTTCCTTAAGTTATCTTTGATGACATAGAATTTGCCTGAGAAGTAATTTTAGTCAAAACCCCAGAGATAGAGGTTAATCTCTCTTGGGAGAGAGGAAGACTGCAGAGGCTGTTTAGGCATCTTTAATTGTCGTCTTACAATGCTCAAATACTTTTGTTTTAATTAATCATCACAAGATCATCTGTATCATGAAGCCATTGTGGGAATTGTAATTTTTCCAGGTGTAGGAGCTAACCACGACTCCTGCAGGCTGTGAATGTATATATGCTTTAAATGATACAACTGCAACACTTAGCCATTGGGGAGAGGTGTCAAGGACATGAATTTCTTGTTCTTCTAGCCTGGTACAAATAAAGCCAGCCATAAACTGAGCAGCACATATGTCTTGCCTTAAAATCATATTTTGCTACAACTATTTATGGTGTTTGGTCTGATATGTCCTATTGCAGAATGTTCCTGGGAATTAACTTAAGTAGGTGTTTTAGTGCAACTAATCTTCACCTAAGTGCCCTGATTTGACAACTTAACAACTGTGGAGCAGGAGATAAGCTTTACAACTGTCTTTATCCTACTAATTCAGGCCAGTGCTATTAATAAGGTTCTTGAGATTTATACGAAGACCGTAGGAGTTAGATTTAAGTTTAACAGTCAGGAAAACTAAATTTTGTTTGCCTTAGATTCAAGGCAGAGAATACTAGATTTGTTTGTTTGTTTGTTTACTTTCCAGTAAGCTACTTTACAAATAACACCATCAATTTTACACTATGGCTTCAATTACCAAAGGTTTTAGGCACCTCAATAGAATAAGAAATTTACATGCAGACAAACACATACAACATTCCTTTAAAACAAAGAAATAAAATGCCATATAATAAATAAAAATTCAAGATCCTCCACAGGCAAAAGTGTGTTTCATGTATATTGTGATAAATATAAACAAGGAAAAGGAACAAACTCATAATTCTTTCTGAGGAGTAAATATGCAACCATCAGCAGTGCCTTACAGTTTTTGGTATTTTTGATATTTATATAATATCATTCTCTCTGCCATTTCAAAGCATTTTCTTTATATTAAGTTTCACAGAATCCTTGTACAATAATATCATCCTGATGTAGGTGATGGAAGTGCAAAGGTAACAGTAACTGTTACTGGGGGCTTTGTGACCTCTATAGAGATGTCACCACTAGCCCAAATTGAAAGTAATGATATGATCACTTCCTCTCTTGGAAAATTCACAGTAAGGTGGAGATACTCATCTTTTTTGAAAGTATAGCTTTATGCAGTACCCACTGTACAGTAGCATGCTCCTACCTGTGGTATCTAAAGTTTCCTAGGAAACCTGATGTTATTCTGAAGTATTTGCCCAACGTGACCCTGTTCTGTTTTTGAGATCACAGCTCACAAATAAACAAGCTGTAGCAGCTTTAGGCATTGATCTTATTACTGCAGTGCTTTATAAGAAGGCTCTATGTAATTACTCTATAACGCTAGAAGTAACAATTTAAAAATGCTGAAAAATATGATAGTTGACATCACATTGCTGCTGTGTTGATGCTTCCTGTCACTAAATTGTGCTGATTGTGGCAATGCTTCCTATCACTAGATCATCTAATTAGCAACTCATGACATCACCAGACTCTAACCATTTTGGCTGACGTTTTCTACACTGCTTGCCACTGGCAGATGTTGCTGTGGCTCACTTTCGCTTTGTAAATAGGAAACCATAAGGTCATTTAGCTGACAAAAGTGTTAGGAATTAGTTTAATTAATATTGCTGAGACACTTAGATATTGTAATGAAAGGAGAAAAGTCCATGTGGAAATGAAAAAATTTTTTTTTCAGAATGTGGTTTGACTTTCCGTGAGGCCTGGAGCTGCACACTGAACCAAATGTTGAAAAATCCTCAGGCAGCAAGCACCATTCATTCTGTGCATGACTGAGTCTGGAGTCTAGAGAAAAAATTAATATGTAATCATGTAATTAGACTGTAGAATAATTAATATACACAAGGGAAAGATCACTTCAAATACAGGTAATCTTAATTCAATTTTTTTCCTGTAGTTAATTTTGCAGCCTTTATTTCCTTTCACTGTAGGTTTTCTCTGTGTGATGTCTGGTATAAAGGAAAGCAGAAAGTGCAGTACTATCAGCAAATTTTATTCCCCTTTATTAAATGTTAATGTAAAATCTACAACAAAGAATGCAATTGCCCATTTACTATTCTACAACTGTTCAGCCATCTTTCAATCAAAGAGAACTTCTCGGTCACTTAGCCAAAAAAAAAAAAAAGTCAGAATCTTTCACCTTATCTCCAGGCTTCTAACTCTTGTTGTGAGTGCTTGAACTTTGAAATTCCCAACACTGCATGCAGAAGTCATCAATTATTTCTAGTTCACCGAAAAGGACATGTCTCTATTACAAATATAGCTGTGTTAGGCTATTGTCTTACAGCACTGTTATGCCTTAACTTGGTTTCAACTGAATTAAAATCTGTAGAGTGTTAGGAATTAATTGTGTTGGGACTGGGCTAGTAGATAATCTTTCAGATTTATTGTTAGTTATATTGACCTCCCATCTGCAAGTTCCACCCAAGTTCAGAACTTTATTTATGGTATGAGAGTACAATTCAGCTTTCAAGTGCCATTCATAGTTTGCCCTTCCTACGATATACTACAACATATAGCTCATCCCACTGAGAAAGTGGTCATGAATATGCCTTTGTAGATAAAATAAATAAGCAAGCACACACATAAAGACATATCCATAGGGAAGTCTGTACCTATATTGGTGTTAAAAATTAGTACATTTTCCTTACCTTCAAGTAAGCTTTGTTCAATAAAATTACATTGTGAAAAAACCCAGAGTTACGTATTCAGTAAGCAACAAGCACTTCTTGCTTCTCAATCATTAACTCTCATTTTATGCCTAGTTCTCAGGCAGTTTCATGCTTCCCTGTATTTCCTGGAGCTCTGGTCCTGCTGTTCATGCCCATGCGCAAGCCTCATTAACATTTCTCTTCAAAGGCTGCTGAGACAAAGCATCTGTGCTGATACTGCATAGTGTAAATTCAACAAACAGGCTTGACAGTAAAAGTAAACGTCCCAAAATACCCAAAGTATTGTCATAATGTCAACAGAATATGTACAGCTGCGCTGGGGGAGTGGGGCTAGGGGATCCAATTCTGCCTGCTTAGAAATGAAATGCAGAGCATGTAAAAAGATGCTTGTTCGCATGTAACATTATTACAGACAAAGATAACCCACTAAATTTAAAGACTCCTGTTTTCTTTTAATGGCTTCAAGTATAGAGATGGATGATTATGGCTACCATCATTTTCCTGGTCACCTTTTTCTCTTCTTACAGGCCTGGAAATACGACTCCACTGAAGCTGTAATTTCAGCTTCCAGTCCTGGTTAGCTCAGCTTGGAAAGAGAACAGTTTGTGGTTTATTTTCATTAAACATCAACACATCCCTCAGAAGTCAAAAGCAAATCTCTCATTGAATTCAGTTATGGTAGATCAGGTTCTAAATTGGAAAATTCAGCAGATACACACCAGTAACTGAGAGGAGAATCAGACTGCTTACTCAGACAACGTTGAGGCTCTTATTTCTGTTCCTGTATCGTGAAAAGTAAACACTGTGGTAATTCACATTTCTGGCTGAGAAACCATTTGTTTAATAACCTTAAAAGAGGTGAAATTGAAGACCTGGAATGTACTATCACAAACAAAGGAAGAAATGGTCTAAACGATTTTGAACTGTTTCCTTTCTAATGAATGAAAACTTTGATAAACACAAAGAATACTTTTTAAAATTCTAGTTTTTTGTTCAATTAATTCAGAAAATATTTCTGATTCAAATTTAAACTGTAACTGTAGAATCCAAGATATATGACTCATCAACAAAATTAAATAAACACCATACTGTACTTCTGCTATTGTCTTACAGTTAGAGCTGAGAAAACAAATAAGGTTAACTTGACTAATTCCATGTTTTTCACATTAGAAATTGTATATGCCTGGCTAACTTTTTTTTTGAAAGTTGGTCATTTTATAGCAGTGTTTTATAATATTTATTCTGACTAGTTGTTAATATTTGACCAATTTTGGTTGTTACTGCACACAGAGATTACTTAGAATGATTGTCCCTCTGCTCCTTCTCATTTTTGCATGAGCTTCCTGATCTACAAACTTAAGAATTGCTGTAAGATGTCAAAAAGCAAAGTCATTCTTTAAGGATTAAGAATGGGAAAGCATATGTGCATGTCATATAACTGTTCATGTTCTTTTTGACTCATGATTCTCACCATTTGCATCATTTGCTTCAGGAGATCTTTGCACTTCTGTTTTGCCTCAGACTATGACATCATCTTAAACGAGACCTACAGGATTCTCAAATGTAGACACAATCGTTGGGAAAATACAACTTATGATAAGTCTCATAAAAAATTGAGATAAATATTGATAGAAAAAGCATTGTGGCATCTGCCAAGGTACCGTTGTACTGTAAAATCAGCATTCTGTAATGCCAACCCAATCAATCAGTCAAATTTTTCTCTAAATGTAATGCTGTAATACAAGCTCGACACTTCACCCAAACCTCCTTGAAAATTCTGGCTAAGCTTGTGAAATGAACACAATTTTTATTTGGGAATTATAACAAAATCTGGCCCAAGTAAGTTTCATGTCATTTAGGAATTTATAAGGAAAGGTTGTAACAGAACTGAACAGGAATCCATTTTTATCTAGAGTATAAAAGACTTGGATAATTCCAGTTACAGTGGGGGGAGAATATTTTTTATCATGGATTGCTATGGAAGAACAACTAACCAAAAAAGAGACCAAGACTCTTCTCAGCCTCATTTAGAAATACAAATGTTTATTGGCATTATTTATAACCATGAAATTACTAAAAGGAGCCTATATAGCCGCAGTCTTTGTTAGGACTACAGTCTATATTAGTCCCTGGTGCTGTTCTAGATACATGGTAAGTAATGCATCTTGTCAGACACACTCAATTTTTTCTGGTGAAACTTACAGTTCTAAATGTGACAGCAACTGATTATCAGGCAAGTATTTAGCAGTTAGAAAGAAACACCTAATTCATGCAATAAAATGTCAGATTATTAGTTCTTCATGTCACAGAGACTTTATTTAACAAAGGTTTATTCCTGTTCTTAGCCATATGACTGGATTTGCAATTAAGGTTTTTGTTTAATGTCTTTAAAACATCATTCCTGTTTATACATCTTCTGAAATTCCATTTTTAAAAGTAATTGCTTCTAAATCTCAGAGGATATTAATAGCTGCCTGAACTGGTATGTTTTAATGCAAAGAACTGTGATTTAAACTAGTAAAGCAAAAACCGAACAAAGCAAACTAGACACAATTCTAATCATGTTCTGGCAGCTGATTCTTTTTCTTTTCTCTCTGTACCGCTTATTTTAGTGTCTAAGATTCAGCTGTCGGTTTCCAGTTCCACAAGGCTATCCTGCCTGTGTTTACAGCTAAGATGTGAAAATTTGAACAAGACATTCCTGCATTAGAAACCACCATTTCTTCACCCTTACTCAGGGTGAGGACACTTTCTGTTGACCCATACTATTGGAAACTGGATTGCATATTCATGGTCACTTCACAAACATTTCTGGAGTACTATTCTGACTGTGGAAGCTTGTAGCTTGTAGCTATGACTACAGACAGCTCTGGTCAACAGGAATTTAAGCAATAAATTTTTCAATGTCTGCTGTTAGACATCTCTGTTGTGCAGATATCCTAAAATTGCAGTGGGAGGCACTAAGTTCGGTTTTCTATTTTCTTCATGTTAGATGATGGAAATGACAGTCTTTAACTTCAAGAATGCCTTCAATGTGTTTCAGAAGATTATGAGAACAAGTTCTTATTACAGAGAAACAGAAAAATTACACCCCCTCCAGATTTCATTTTTCCCATTTTCTTTCTGGCTGAATGAATGTCAGACAGGCAGGAAATGAACCCCCTTCATTTAGTGTATGTGCTTGTTGTCTCCAGCCACAACATTTCTTAAAGTATAGTTCCTGCTCTATTTGAAGACACCAATGACACTTATGATTTTCACAGATGTGCTAGCATAATCTTGAGAGAATGAATCTTGATACAGGCAAAGATATATACGTGCTGGTTTAGTAGCTGCAGGATTCAATGAATCTTTTCCATACTCTAGCTACTGAAACTTCTAGATTATGAAGAGTTTTAGAAGTACATCCTCTCCCCAGTGCCTTGCAATCAGTAAGCACAAAACTCAGGGAGGATTACGTTTTATAAAGAGTCCTGACCTTTCATGACGGACGTTTTTCTCTCCTATTACTGTTCTATATAAAATAATGTTTGACAGTCTCAAATACAGGTGTGTGTGTATATAACATATGACTGAAATTATTTTAATAGGTGTGTTCTTCAAAGTTTCTAATGAAGTGTTCTGATGCCATGCAGTAAGTAATCTCAAAAGCATTTCTACCAGTTCTACTATGAAGACCTTGCTGGTGTCTGAATGATCAGATGAAAAAGCATTTCTGTGTTTTCTTCCTTACAGATTTCCTTAAACATTAGCTCAATTGTTTCTCTTTCAGAGAGCATCTTATGCTCACTGAGGAATATAATTGTGCCAAGCAAGAGCTGTATGTAAAGCAGCTCAAGAGAAAGTGGAGAGGCAGCAATAAACCAGCTGAACACTTCCTTGTCACAGATTAGAGCAGTCTCAGTTACCCCTAATTATGCATGTCTACCTATTGTTTGAGTGAGTCCTTTTAGCAACCAGGGATCAGCACTGGAGTACTTCACCTGCTGCCCTTTCCATGAGGCAATCCTCTTTTTCAGATTTCCAAAAAAAAGCCTGGCATACAGTGGTTTCATGACGCCTCCAGCACCTGTGAGTTTAGGCAGAGTCTGTAACAGCTGAGTCACAAGTTCTACTCTTCCTTTTAATACATTTTTTTTTCTTTACCATTCCTTCTCTTTCAGTCTACAGCTACTTTCAGTCTCATATCTGTCCTGTCACTGTCTCTTCAGTTGTCATCTAAGTTCTTTTCCATGGCATTGCATTTTTATGCTTTCTGCTTTTTCACAAACATATTCAACACAGCCCTTGAGAGAGCTGTCTCTTCCAGTTCCATCACAACAATCTGCTTGCTTGATTTTTTCTTGAGTGATGCTTTTGTTCTGCGTGGTCATTTTCTGATCTACTCTGCCTTACTGCATCCTGACTGTGCTTTCAGAATACAAATGTGGTTGCTTTGTAGTACTCTTTCTTTTCTTGGTGTATTTCCAGGTTGTTCATAGTTTGGGGACCTGACTCAGTAATCACATACCTATTGTCCAGCAGTCCTAATTATGCCACACTAGGAACTGTGTTATGAAGCCTAGACTAATTAACAGATTTTTGTATGATGAGTCTATATAACCTAAGTAGAGGCACATCAGTGAAACTTCCCAGGGTGGAGAAGCCGCATAAAAGCTCAGACACAAAACTACCTGACGAACCCTGTAATTCTCAGTTCAGTAAGATCCTTTGTTAGCCACACAGGGATGCATTTAAGACATTGCTGGTTTTACTCTGATTATGTCAATCCTGGACATTTTGCCCAGGACAGCTATAAAGAAGATAGCTCAAGAATAGAAACAACCCAGCTGAGACAGAATGGAGTTACATTTAGATTGATTTTCCCTCTTACTATTCACAGCTACATGGGGTGTTTGCAGCCAACAGTGTAAATACACCTCTTTCTTTTCCAGGACTGCTAATCAAGACAGTAGTTCAAAGAGTTCTAAATCTTGAGTGGGTATAACCACCCGGGTTTTATACTCACCTCCCTTTTACAGAGATCCATTGTTCTCTCTACTGAATTTCACTCAGCTGTTGTAGCCA
Source organism: Psittacula echo (assembly GCF_963264785.1). Classification (NCBI taxonomy): domain Eukaryota; kingdom Metazoa; phylum Chordata; class Aves; order Psittaciformes; family Psittacidae; genus Psittacula; species Psittacula echo. The sequence goes on from NC_137735.1 coordinate 102,114,978, forward strand.
GTCTTACTAGACAAGTTAGAAATAGGAATTAACAATCCTTGCATTAGCAGAGGCTTTGGAAAAGAGAAACAACTAAGAGACAAGCTAAGTTTTCCAAAACTGATGGCATACTACCTATAATTAGCATCTAACAATGAAAACTTATAGTAGCTTATGAAATACTAAATCTAAATTTAGTGGAATTAGTTCACTACTACTTACAGAATTGATTTGGCGATTATGGTTAGAAAACTCTTATTTCCCAGTATGAGTAAGATTTTGCTTGTAAGAGAAAAACATCTTTAAAAAAAACCCAAAAACCCGCCCCACCATGACAACAAAAAAACCCCACATAACTTTCTTCTTTCTATAATAGCATAAATAATAAGGTTTAATAAGGTTTTAGTTTTTCTGTATGATTTATTTGCACAAAAAATAACCTTTGATGGGATCCAGTTTAGCTTTACATTAAATCCCTAAATAGATCTCAGTATAACAACAAATGAAAAGGAAACAAAGTGTGGGTAAAAATGGCCAAATAAGTAAAAGTCCACTGGTTTTGAACATCATTCAAAAAAACCAGAACAACAAAAAAGCCATGAACAACTGTCATTCTGTGTTTCTGATGGTATTCATCATTACCATCTGTGGCTCATGGGTTGTTATATCTTGGATCACCAGTGATCCTTTTGGTTTAGACAAAAATCTTGTGTATTTACCAGAAAAGTTAAGCAGTTCAGGTATTTCTTCCACAGTCTTTTTCCTGCTTTCACTCCCAACTCACTTTTCAGTGTAACTTTTTTTTTTTACAGACTAGTGTTGGATTACTTGGAAAGTTTAGAAAGAAAACGCTTCTCCAGTTATCTTTTCTTCTGAATAAGGTAGTGGTAGGAATTGTGGCCAAAGCATCATTTACAGCCAACCAAAGTATTGCAGGGTGGGAGAAAAAACCTAAATCAAAATGAAAGAAAAATTCTGACAAAGAAAGAATAAGTCAGAGAAAAAGAAAATATTATAAAAACAAATAGGTTACCTAAATAGTGAATACATCTTTGATATATCACTTCACTTCAAACCAGCTGTATTCTTTCTTTTTCTTAACCATTTTCTTTTTCTGGTTGGAATCTCCTCTTCTGCAAATAGACATTGTTTTTTTCTGAGTGTCTTTCAGTCATAAAACAGCCTTCAACCTTCAATCCAGCACACCGCTAATTTATTCTGTAGAATCCATCTGACTTCAAGCATACTTTCAAAGCAAATGAAAAAGCCCTTGTTCTCTCCAGCTTCCTAATTTCAGCTGGAGTTGTTCACAGAATTAATGTAGCAAGTGCATTTGGGGTCGTCAGACAGAATTCACGTTTGTTACAATCTCAGGAGCTGGAGACTGTAAAATTATTTTCTTTTCCTATGAATTCATAACTCCAGTAGCAAATGCTGTTTCTTCCTGTATATACAAATATGCCCTGTTTGAGCAAACTTTAGTCATTCTGTCCTATATTTATAGCCTCTCCCCAAAGCTATAATGCTGATACTTCTCCTTCCAATGACATTTCCTCCTGAGGCAGTTCCTTCTTCATGAGAGTGGTCAGAACACTAGCGTTAGCTTGGAACTTTTTTGATAGAAGATATGGTTTCCAGGATAATTACCACAGTGAACATACTTCATATGTTACTTAGCATCTGACATGGAGTGAAGCCACTCATTTCCTCCGCTCTCAGGCTGAGCAATGTACAATACACCCTGACTACCAGAGGGATCATTTCTGCAGTTTAATACAGAGCATTTGCTGTACAAAAAAAAATGAGAGACTCCCAAGTTTCCTGGAAACTGAAATCAGATAGAATTGGATGTTGCCATCAGAAAATTCATTTGCTCCCTGTCCATACCTGGCACCTGCCAGGCACCATCTTTCCAGGAGCCACTTGTGCATGTGTGGAGACCAGGATCACACATATTGCCTGTCCATTGTTTGGGAAAAGACCAGGGCTACTGCTCACATACAGCTGGACTATCCTGTGGCCAGCTGCATCTCATGAGGAGGTAGGAGGAGGGCTAGCACATACAGTGCTTCCCCCACTGCTGCAGTAGCTTGAGCAACCTGACCCAGAGGGCTCGGCATAGCTGAAGCATCACATGAAGCAGTTACTGCACATCAGCTAGGAATATGCCACATGGAGGGAACCACTGGCAAATGTTCCACCAGACTAGGGTACAACTGCCTTTAAAAAAAATACACGGCATCTCAACATCTGAAGAGATGGGACATCAGGAACATAAAGGCATATGATACGTGTTTCCATCAGCATCTCAATCATCTTGTACAACCAAATATTTCCAATTTTGCCCACTTTTTCTCCCTGTTTTCTGACCCAGATATCCTTTAATTGTTTGTAAGAGGATCATCTTTTGGCCACAAGGCTTCTTGTTTGTTTTCCTTCCCTGACCTCCAGAGGGATCTGTCAGATAGGGATTTTTATCTTCAGCCTATAATCTCTTTAAAATCTGTTTTAGCTCATGGCACTCTAGTGCAGCCTATTCAAAAGAGCCTAATAGCTTTATTAGGTTAGTTGGCTTTATTATTTTTGGATGGTTATTCATTAACTTTAGATGAGATTTTAAAAAACACCATGGGAAAAAAGAAAATTAAAAAACTCATACAAAATTACACACTTCCTCTGTTCTATGCAAGTAAAATTCTGCCATATATATGTCTATAATAATAAACTTTAAGTACACACGAAAGACAAAGCCAGGAATAGCTCTGGATTTCAGAGTTTGGTTGTAATTTTCCATTATTGCAAACTACTCTATATCTTTTATTCTAGATAAGGATCTTCAGAAAGACCTGAATATGTATATACAGCCAGTTCAGATAATTGTATTTGAGTTCATAAATAATGATGACTTTTAGCTTTATGATGACTTGGAAATCAGGTCAATATATAAACATTGGAAGGGCAGTTGTCCCATATGAATGGATTCTACAACTGTATGCTCTATCTGTGAGATGTGGGTAGCACTTCTGTTTTACAAGCTAACGTTATTTCTCAATACTTGTGTCTACCTAAGTCAGGCTGAAGCTACAACAGTCTTTGCCAACTCACTCCATTTGCAAAGAGAAAAAAATCCACTCGTGGAAGGCAACCTTTTCAGTGCTTTAGCATGCCTGGACATAACTGCACAGGACAGTGAATAGTTCAACTTTGTTGCTGCATTAGGCTTGCACAGATAAGCAAAGAAAAATAAAAATCAAATATAGATGTTAGTTGATGCTGCTGTTGTGACTTTGCGGTTCAGTAAGTCAGAATTATTCCATAGCTTATAAATAGAATTTCATCCTACTTCCACCACTAATAAATAAATAGCTGTTAGTCTGATCAGCAAATCCAATTGTGGGCAAAACACCATAATACAGAGGTGCTTGCCAAATGCAATTTGGACACTGACCATAGTTCACACAATTGTTCTGACATTTTTTGTTCAATGAGAACTGACACGCAGTTATTAAAAAATCAAATATTTGAGAAGCAACAAACAGAATACACAAGAATGGTACTCCCCTTTGGCACCAGAGGAGAGTCAAGCACAGTCATAAAGAACTGTGTGTCTCTCTCAGACAGTACTGAATTATGTACATATTTTGTTGTGTGCCCTCTTTTAGAGCATTTTCACAGGGGATGGACTTGTGTCAATCCATGCTGGTACTAGAGAACAAGTGATTCCTACTGAGCATCTTCTGAAGATGGGTTTCCAAAAGAAACTCCCAAGAACTCCAGACACCCTTGTAGGGAGACAGAACCAAGGAATTAGCTTATTTTTGCATTGAATTAACTATAAATCTAAAAAGATGATAGCAACACACTGCAATGTCATGGGAATGGTACATGTGCGTATGGATCGATACAGTAACTTCAGCTTTATTAGGCTCATCAGCTTTCATTCCTTTAAGAATAGGTGATGAAAATGAGAAAAAATGTTGGAATAGCTTGTTGCAGTAATGCAGTTCTCTTCTGCATCAAACCTTATTCAGGCAAGTTTAAGAACCCTCTTACATCTCTTTAATAAATAAGCCTATGATGTATATAATGGTACAGTAATAAAAATGCTAATTATTTAATATTGGGAAATAATAGATCTGTTTGCAGTAACCCCGTGTTAATTAGTAGGGTTATTCTTTTCTTTCCAATGCAGGTTTATTTTCATGAATAATACTATGGTGTTTCAACAGAGAGCGCTTCGTTTTCTGGATTTCACAACTCTCCAGGGCATGCTAGAGAGTGAATCAGTTATGCCCAACATGCAAACATTAAGCAAACAGGAGACTCATTAAAGTTATTTTGGTGCCTTCTCTTTGATTTATGTGGAGTAATTTCAGCAAAATATCCTATAGGAGGAGTGCAAAACTTTTCTGCACATTATATGCTGAATTAGACTTACTTAGGGACAACACATATGTCGTGTTCAGTATTACTGTGGGGTATTAATTAGATTTAGGAAATGATGCAAAAGATGTTGTGACTAAAAATGCCTGAAGAAAAGAAAGGCAAATCATTATAGCATTGCTATATATTCTCTAAGGTTTTGATTACACTTTAGTAAAGCTTTATAATACCTCTGTTACGCAGATATTTTTGCTGACATCTATATACCTTGTGGGTAAACTCAAGATTAAAAATATTGACAACTAGTACCTCTCCATTAAAATCCTGGACTGTGCACTAACATTTCACTGGTCAGTCCCTCAAAAATATAAAGTCAAAATCAGTGCTCTTAATTTAAGTTATATTTCTTTTCAGAACTAAATGCACTGTACTTGTTTTAATTTCACATTCTGTCTTCACATTTTTTCTCTGAGACAATGTGTAACAGTTTCAAATTGGTTTTCTCTACCGATATCTGCTTGACTTGGAAAGGGAAGGGACAGAGAGAGATGTTGGTTGAAACAGAAAAACATTTCAGAAGGCAGCTAAGATCTTCAAACAGAGCTATGGCATACAGCTGTCAATGGTAGACCAAGTTTGCTTGTTTCACTGTAATCTTGTTGACCTTGAAAGACAAACTACATGGTCTTTTCTGTTGTGTAGATTTTGTCCCATTGTGTAATCTGAATAAAAGCAGTCTTTGAAAATGTAACGTCATGGTGCTATTCACAAATGATAAATTGCAGTGTCAATTATAATTTATTCACAGAAGGAAAAGATAATATAATTTCAAATGAATATCACAGGGAAACCTTCCATAACAATCAAGGAAAATATATATATTATGAGTGACTGATGTTAGTATTATTATTGAAAGTATTACGCTTATTATTAAAATTGCCAGACACTATTCTTATAATACAGGGGTTTTTTAATCTTTTAATGAAAGGGCTAAAATTTGCCATGGTAGATATCTCCCTCAGTCCAAAGGCTGAGTACAGCCTGAGCTACATGATCCAAATGTATCAATGAATAAAGTTAATGAAAAATATTTTTTTCAAGTTATGCTCATTGGGAAAGTTAAATGTATTAGTGTAACTGTCAGTGAACAGTAGTTCTGCCATAAGGGAAGATTTACCAGATGAGGAGACCGAAAATGTAGGGAAGGGAGCTGCAGCAAGTTATCTCAACCTGATGTAGCACTGGATCCCGGAGAATATTTCACAGGGACAAGAGAAAAGACACAGGGCAGAGCACAAGAAAGGAAAATCCCCAGCAAGCCACAAGAGAACAGCATGGTGTGGAGAGCATGGGAACAAGGGAGAAACAATCCTGGTAAGAAGATGGGGTCAATGGACTGGAGGTTGACTGGTCAAAGAGCCCAGAGGAAGAGCTGGGAAAGAGCTGGGCCTTATTAGGGTTGTTTCTGAGTCTTCCCATTTTTCTGCTATCAGCGTATAAAACCCAAAGACAAAGTGACCCATGGTTCTACAAAACAGCTCTGTGGAAAGTGCTGGAGTACACTGCTGCTTGATGACTGTGATGCCAGCACTCAATTAAGTGGAATTCTCTTTTTTCAGTTTATTTAAAGAAAAAAGGGCAGGAGTGCAAATTTCATAGAGTTTCTTTCCTTTCCTTGCCACACACTCAGGTACTGTGTCCTTCATTCACATATTATGGTCCTTTGTATTTTTATTTATTTATTCAGCATTCACAAATACCACAGCATCCACAGCTCTCAAACTGTACTTCTTGTCAGCAAAGAAAACTAATTTCCCCTTTGCCCCAGAGAAGTCTGATGAGCTCCATGCATTAACAGAAGCAGAAATAAATTAAAAAGTTAAGGCGATAGGAAGTAGGTTGCCTAATAAAAGCGTCAAAGAGGTTGGAGCCAGTGAGGGTCAGATGGGGACTCAGAATGGCTCAAAAGAGCAGAGAAATCAAAAAGAAGTTGAAAAGCCAGAGCATCAAAGGAAAAACAAGGCAAAAGAATGACCACAGTTATGTGAATGAGTCATCAGAAATGGCATTTGACTGTCCATGCTCAGCACTGGCAGAACATATATTAGTTTAAAAATGACATCATTGTACTACTTTATGAATCTGGTAACATGAAAATATAAACGTCTCCTGAACCATCAGCAGCAGCATTAAACAAGGATTAATTATATGAAAGAAAGAGCTTTACTAAGGTGTTGTGGCAGGTTGACCCTGCCTGGACTGCCTCTCCTCATCTGGACAGGGGAGAAAAATTACAATGAAAGGCTCATGGGTCGAGATAAGGACAGCGAGGTCACTCAGCAACTGCCTCATGGGTAAAACCAACTCAACTTGGGGAAAATTTGATTTAATGTTTATTTAATTTAATTACCAGTCAAATCAGAGTAGGATAATGAGAAATAAAAACTAAATATTAAGAAACACCTTCCCCTCATCCCTCCCTTCTTCCCAGGCCCAACTTTATTCCTGATTTTCTCTGCCTTCTTCCACCAGTGACACAGGGGGACGGGGAATGGGCGTTGTGGTCAATTCATCACATGCTGTCTCTGCTGCTCCTTCCTCCTCAGGAGGAGGACTCCTCACACTCTTCTTCGGCTCCAGCTTGGGGTGCCTCCTATGGGAGACTGTCCTCCATGAACTGCTCCAATGTGAGTGCTTCCCAGGTGCTGCAGTTCTTCATTAACTGCTCCAGTGTGCATCTGTTCCATGGGTGCAGTCTTTCAGGAACAGACTGCTCTAGTGCACATCCCTTCCATGGGGTGCAGCCCTTCAGGAACAGACTGTTCCAGTGTGGGCCCCTTCCATGGGTGCAGTCCTTCAGGAGCAGACTGCTTCAGTGTGGATCCCCTGCAGGGTCACCAGTCCTGCCAGCAAACCTTCTCCAGCATGGACCTCCATGTGCTGTAGAGGCACAGCCTGCCTCACCGTGGTGTGCACCATGGGCTGCAGGGGAATCTCTGCTCTGGCACCTGGAACACTTCCTTCCTCCTCCACTTCTTCTGCACTGACCTTGTTGTCTGCAGGGCTGTTATTCACACATATTCTCACTCCTCTGTCTGGCTTCAGTTGCTCTTGCACAGTTTTTTTCCCCCCTTCTTAAACACATTATCCCAGATGCGCTACCACCATCACTGATGAGCTTGACCTTGGCCAGCAGTGGGTCCATCGTGGAGCTGGCTGGCATTGGCTCTGTTGAAGACAGGGGAAGCTTCTAGCAGTTTCTCACAGAAGCCACCCCTGTAGCTATCAAAATCTTGCCATGCAAACCCAATAGACATGTGTTGATGCCTAGCTCAGACCTTTACTGTGCTAGACAACTTTGAGTATCTTATCCTACATGCTTTGTTTCCAAAGCAGGGAGAACCAAGGACAATCTGCAGCCTTTGCAATGGATATTTTAATTGTGTTTTCACATATTCAAGCCCAAACGCCAATCATACAAATATCTGTGGCATTTCCACTGACTAGATATTTTAAAATGAAATTATTTACACAATAGGAATGTAAATGATTTACACAAAAGGCTTTGAACAGTTCCTTTACAAACATTATAGCCTATTGTACAGAAGTGTACCTTTTTCAAAGTGAAATTTTTACACAATGGCTTTCAGCAGCTGCTCTCAAGCCTCTGTGGTGCTTTGTATGAACTCTGCCTGCAGTACTTCATGCCTCATTTCCTCTAACTTGACATTGCATATATTTGTTGAATAATCTGGGAAAACATATCATCGTTAAAAATGTTTACTGTTCTAATCTAATGGGAACAGCAATAAAAAGGCAAGGGCAAAAATATGTCATCTTACACAAAAAGCACAACTGTGCCCTTCAGAGAGGCCTCACAAGGAACTATGAAAATCGTGCTGCTGAGAAACTATTTGGCTTCTTTCAGATTTTCTTACTGCTTCTTTTTTTCCTGAGGTGGATGCTTGCATGAAAACAAGAGGTCAAGTTCTGCTCTCAAATCAGCATAAATTTGAAATTCAACAGTTACTGTAAACAAATAGCAGTGCAAGCAAGAGAAATCCCACACTGGCTCTCTGAGTGTGTTTTATGGATCTGGAATTATTCTGCTTCAGCCTGGAGTTTCTTTTCAGCCTCTCAGTTTCCCTTCCTTCCTTCCTTCCTTCCTTCCTTCCTTCCTTCCTTCCTTCCTTCCTTCCTTCCTTCCTTCCTTCCTTCCTTCCTTCCTTCCTTCCCTTCCTGCCTTCCTTCCTACCTTCCCTTCCTCCCTTCCTTGCCTTCCTGCCTTCCTACCTTCCTTCCTTCCTTCCTTCCTTCCTTCCTTCCTTCCTTCCTTCCTTCCTTCCTTCCTTCCTTCCTTCCTTCCTTCCCTTCCTGCCTTCCTTCCTACCTTCCCTTCCTCCCTTCCTTGCCTTCCTGCCTTCCTACCTACCTTCCTTCCTTCCTTTCTTCCTTCCTTCCTTCCTTCCTTCCTTCCTGCCTTCCTTCCTACCTTCCCTTCCTCCCTTCCTTGCCTTCCTGCCTTCCTACCTACCTTCCTTCCTTCCTTCCTTCCTTCCTTCCTTCCTTCCTTCCTTCCTTCCTTCCTTCCTTCCTTCCTTCCTTCCTTCCTTCCTTCCTTCCTTCCCTCCTGCCTGCCTCCCTCCCTCCCTCTCTCCCTCCCTCCCTCCCTTCTGTTTCATTGCTTACTTGATGAACAGAGAGTGCTGTGCCTGGAAGGGTAGAAAATGTGTTCTAGTACCTCTTTTTGCCCATACATTCTGTCTGACAGTGGACAAGTCAGCTAATATATTTGTGCCTTGGTTTCTTCACCTCAGTAGGAATGTAGACTAACTTTGACAAAAGTTTTGAGAACCACTTAGTGATACCTGAAAAGCACTTTTGTTGGAAGGGGCTACTGAGCTGCAGAGTATCATTACGAGAGCAACAGCATAAAGGTTCAGTCAATTTTTATCCAAAGCATCAGAGTAAACAATACAAGTTGGAACAATGTGCTGCTTCCAGAATGTGGTTTTAAAGAACGTGTTATGAGATGATGATGATGTTGCCATGGTTACAGATCCATCTAAAGAAGTGATGGTACTAAATACAATAATGAAAATCAAGTAAATGTTAAGCAATAGTTTAAAAAAACAGGTGTGTAGGAGTCAATGTTTTTATTTTTGCTATTTTAATTACTTTTAATATTTGTGAAAGTGGCAGGCTGAAACAGCTATCCAGAAAAGAGTGTGATGCCTGGTTAGTGCTTGGAAGGCAGATCTCTGGGGAATATCTAGATGTTGATAGCCGCTTTGTGGAGATCCAGTACTCTTCACCACTTCTCTCCATGTTCTTCTGAACTTATTTAGTATGCAATAGAAAATCATGCTATAGGAAGAAATGTGAACACAATGTGCTTCAGTAAGAATTGTTGTATTAGACCCAGGATCTTACACGGAAGATGACAAAAAGATTGCTTTTTACAACTTACTGATGAGAGATAAGAAGCTCTTCAAGCTCCTATAGTCATGGAAATTGTAACGTAGGTGTTTTTTTATTATCTATTTGACTGTGGCAGCGCTTGCAACCCTTAGTCAGTATAGGAAGACCACATGGTATCCTAAGGGGCTTCTATGCTAAGTGAGCAAGCTCCACAGCCTTGCTTGCTGGTTATTCATCACACTGCAGGTATGCCACGGCCTGTCAAGTCCCCTTTCTGAATGAGTAAACTTGTTTTCTCCAGGAGGAAACCAAGGCACAATCGGCACAATATTTTGCTTCAGGGTTCACTCCAGGCAGAAAACATGAAATAAATGGTGGCAAAATGGGCTCTTTCAGCCTGGGACAGATTTCTGACATGACGCCAGCGGGCCCTGTGCCCACAAAGACAAACACATGCCCCCAGGACAGGCTGCAGGGCAAGCAAAACATGCTTTTGGCATCACGCTCTGCAGACACTGCTCTGATAGGCTGCTGTACAGATTTCACATTTTTTTCAGATTATCTCACTTTATTATCACTTTGAAAACACAAAATAGTCTAGTTATATCTCAGGGCCGCAGACACAGGAATTGCTTCCCGAGGCAGAAGAGTTTAGTAATATAGATATAGCCAGACATAGTTTACACTTGTCTTGAACACCATCATGAATGTATCCCTTTCTATCTGAATACCAACATTTCAGGAAAAGATGAAGCTATTGATTATTAACAAACCTTGAATGTTTTGTATGAGTGTTCACTTTCTGCAGTCATGAAGGGACATGCAATTTATAATGCATACAATTAAGCACATGACAGGTGGTTGTCTGTCAGAAACTTATGCATTCTCTAAGAGTTTGTGCCTTAAAGAGTTGAGTTTTGGGAGAGACTCGGCATATGGTAAGGAAAAGCTGTTTTTAAAATTGTACTGCCACTATATCTAAATATAATCCTAAAAAGTGAGAGGGAAAAAAATATCAAACCCCAGAACTGTAATTATGCTTACCAACCTACTTCATTTATGAAAGCACATTGTAAAATGAGCAGAGAATTTAACTCAGGGAACCCATATTACTTTCCATTATCAGCCTTATAAATTACACAACCAGTGAAAGGCAATGAGATCAAAGACCCTGAACCATTTGATTTCCTACACACGAGTGAGCGGCTGCTGGGCATATTGATTACTCACCAGTGCTGAATAACTAGGACAATATTGAACTCTATACATATGGCACAGCTGACAATGGTGGAGAAATGAACCTGCGGATACTCCAGAGGTTTGTTCAGCCACAGAAGGCTCATGTACAGATAAGCAAATGCATGAATGTGCTAATGAGTTTGCCTTCTAACCCCATCAGCTAAAAGCACTAGGGCTAATTTATTTTTCTCTGCCTCTTTAGCATACGTATCATCTCTCTAAACTGATATGCAATCTCTTGAGTGTATTAAGAACAATTTCTAATTTCTAATCTATTCAAGACATCCTCCAAAAAGTGGATTATACCAGTATTGTGAGACCTATATTATTTCAGTATATATTTCTTACAGACTATTCAACTTCATGCTTTCATCATCTATCTGATCAGAGAGGTTAGATGATTTGCCACTATTTATGAAACAAATTTCACAGAAGTTTTAGGAGAAATGATAGAAAATACTGCCTTTAGTTATGAGGCTGAGCCAAGGCTATTAGTCTTCCTGTTTTCTTCCAATAGCTTTTACTCAGATCTTAGTTGTACTATTCTGCTTTTGTTTTTTCATATACAGTCCTGAATAACTGGGAAAGAAAGCATGGATAAAGGAAGGAGGAAAGAGTCCACATGAAAGCCTCTTCTCTCTTGTCCCTCTGAAGTGTTTTGACACATACTTCACATGCTAAATAATCTTTGAATATTTCCAGCAATGATGGTGGTACTTTTTCCTATGCAGGAATGGGAATGAGCACTGTAAGGGGTACAGGCTGTGCACCAGCCAGCTCCACTAAGTCAACTGCCAAGGTTTTAGCTGATACCGACTCAGCAGACAAATCCTTCCTTCTCCTCATCCTCCCAATAATGACAGTAACTTAGAATTCGCAGGTCCATCCCTCGGCTCGCCACAACAACTGTGCCTCATTCCTAATTTATGGTGTACTATAAATTGAGAAGCTAGCCTTGTGCTTTTACCTCAGACTTTGACATTGTTTCTTTTTATGTATTTGCTTTTACACAGAAAGATGGAGATTTTGCTAGTCACACAACTGGCCTGTGTGAAAATCTGTATGTGCCAAACTAAGTTTCTAACTAAGAAGAATTTTAAAGCAAAGAGTAGACAAGAAGAGGCAGTTCAACTTAATTAATGTCAAAGTTTGTACAACCCACTGAATGCGTAAAGCACTATATAATTGCTAGGTGTTATTACTAGTCTTGAGTGAGTAATTGATGTTGAATATCTGTTTGCCAAATGTCATCTCCCTGTTCGTGAACTGTCATTGAAAGAGCATGACTTTTTTTTCCCTGGATTTGTTCAAAACTCCTTTCCGAATAGCTTCTGTCAGTAATCCTCAGCCTGTTGCTTATTCATGAGCAATTCATTGTAAGTGTCTGATAGCTGCAATTTGAGCTGTTTTGGCTGCCTGGTTAGATATTTGATATACTTCCTTTCAGATATTTGATGACTGTAACTTTGAACTACATAGTATATATGCTCATCCAAGCCAGTATTAAATTTGTTTTCCATGATTACTGTCTAATATCTACCTTAATATGAAAAGTAGCCCTCTTTTAACATTTATATTATGGTAGTGTCTAGAAGTCAATCATATTTGAGAATACATTATTTTGATAATTAAACAAATGTTGAGTTGAATTGTATTCCCTGATTGAAATTATTTACTGTATAGAAACAAGAACTAATCTGTCTAACATCCTTGTCTGTAGGAGAATAAATAGAGTCCCAGTAAGGTGATCTGAAATTGGAAATAAAAGCAAAATGTTTTTACAAGAAAGCATCCAGACCTATTTATCTAATAGCTGCAGATCTCTGTATTTTGGCAAAATGTCTGTACATGTTAAATACACCATAGCACATTATGCTAACTGGACAAAAACAGATGGAAATCTATTTAACATTTAATGAAGGGAGGGAAAATTAAGATGTAAATCTGGAATGCCAGAACTATGTGCACTAATTTCTAGAGCATTTGCCTAATCATATCTCAATGGTGCTCCATGCTGAGAGTCCACCCAAGGTTGTAGTTACTATTGTCTGCAAAGCAAAAGTAGTGAAAAACTTTGAACAAGTTTAATTTTAGAAATTATTTAATCTCTGAAGTCCATAAAATCCAAAAGTAATATTGCTTTGAATATCAGATTTCTTATCAAAGGGTTTCTTTAAGACAATGAAATTTATGGCATTTTGCTATTTGCTGATGTGTCAGCAGCTAACAGACAAGGATATTATAAGAAAGAGCAAAAAATTGGGCTGCCTTCACTCCAATTAACCTACAGTTGGTGTAATTAAGAAAAAAAAAGTAAAATCAGAAAGTGGAATTCCTTTTCAAAGAAAACAATGTTAAAGTGAGTATTAAAATCACTTTGTCAATATAAAAGAGCATGCCTTTGTGGAACGAAACACTCCAATCAGTCTCAGTGTAGCTGGCATTGTTTCTACCTAGTGTTTTTCAAAATAGTGGACATTCTTAATTCTTTTTAATTAATCATTCTCTTTTAATCTGAATAATTTCACTTTTATTTTTCTTTCATTTGAAAGAACAGAGCATTTTGGAAAATTGATGTGCTTACCTGATGTAGGAAAAGACCACCTTCTGCTCATGCAGAAGGTGCCAGGGGTGGTGGAGAGAGTAGCCTGTTATAATTAATCCCTGATGTTATCATGCATCATCTCTACTAAGTATACAAACACGCTGTTCACTGCAGTTCTTTGTACAAAACAGGCAGAGAGGGCAGAAAATATCTTTAATGTATAAGGCCATGAAAAAACACACTAAGATCATCAGGAACAAGGGGAAAATTACTGCTTTAATTTTACTGAGAAAGAATATTTGCAAGAGCAGCCATTTGATTGGACTTTGAATGACTGCAGAACTTTCAGATTATGGGGGAACTCCATGTTTCTGGGCATAGTTTACTGATAGGCAATGGAATTTCAAGGTTTCTGGACTATTTGTGCGCCAAAAAGCAGATAAGACAGGATTGATATTAGTTTTAGCTAATCTTGCACTTTTGGAAATGAGTGGCAAAACACCTACTGACTTCAGTGGGAGCTGTCGAAAACACATATCGATCCATCTTCTACCCTGCTGGATGGCTCATTTTATTTCTCTTGAATAAGAATGTAAAGAAAGCATTTATAAGTATTATGCCATCTGCTTAGAAGAAGGAATAGATTTTTCATTTTAAAAATCCATTTGTCTTAAGGATCTGGAGTTTCAAGAAAGTGAAATAATATAAAATACCAAACTAAAAGAGTTCATGGCCTTATTCTGTCATGATTTATACCCAGTGCATATTACTTGATTTTACTGAGGTTGCCCAGACATATGTTAGGATAATTACAGGGGAAAGAATCTAATTGTAGAGTACAGTTCTGGTTTAAGCTAATGGATAACAGGTTGTTATGTATAAAACATGTGCATACCTAGAATAACAACATGTTAAATATCTCATTACATCTTGATAGATAGATAGTGTTGGGACGATGTAAATTAGACTACCAATTATTCTGTTGCAGTAGTAATGAAGCATTAGCGCCTTTATTCGAATGCATCTATATTTGTGGTGCTAACAGTGACTATCCTTAGGGAAGCAGTTTGAATGGCTTGATGTTGACCTCTAAGCTATTGCTCCCACTTTCAAAATTTTGTGTATTAAAAATGCATATGTGAGGGAGGGAGGACACTAGTGACAGGGTAAGAAAACAGAACAGAATGGTATAATCAGTATATTTTAGAGCACTTCATTACATAAGAAAACTGTGGAAGAGGGAACTTGAGGTAAAGGAAAACAAGCTATAGGAAATGACATGCAGAACACTGTTTCAGACAGGAGACATACTGTAGAGAGACAGGAAATTGTCACCATATGTAACATCAGTCTTGAACACTGATTCACTGCTCTCTTTAAAAAGATTTCCTTATGCATCTGCATTCCACAGTTATTTGTCAGTCTAATAAATACAAGAACAAAGATGAAATGTCAGCAAATATATCAAGCTCTTGCTGTCTTCTGTATGTTGTGCTTTCACAAACTGCCAATCCAATCTACCAGTTTTCCAGCTTGAAAGATGTAGCTTATTTCAGATCTTGTAGAAGCAGATATTGCCAGTAGCAGGGAAGGGCTTGTATTATGGAAGAGCATGATCAGGTTAGATAGAAAGACCCAGATTTGCTCATTCTAAAATTTCCTTTGAAAGCTGGATGGCTGTTTTCCACAGATTATAGATATTATTTCTTTGTAATCTCTTATCTACATAACCGTTAAATCATGCCAAATGAATGTCCCTTCATATGGTAATAAATAGCTCAGACAACATTTTGAAACAGCAGAAAATGCCTCATGCCCTCAGAGACATGCCTGTTTCTGTGAGTTCACTAGGCAACGAAGCCTAGTGAAATCTGGAAGAATCTGGAGAAGTGCAACAGTCACCTATTGGATTTCCATTACTAATGACAGATGCCTACAAGAGAGAAGAAGGGCACAAGAAGATAGACTGATAGAGGAATATGAAGGAGAAAGAGGAAATTTTTTCAACAGGATTAACTGAAACACTGGATGAAGAACATACACTGTCCAGATAGGTCAGAGACCCAGACAGGCCTCCCGGAGCCCAGTGACATCCAGCAGGGCTGAGGGCACAGCCTTGCCCTGGGGAGGATGAGCCCTGTCAGCCTCACAGACTGTGGCTGCCCACCTGGACAGCAGCTCTGCTGAAAGGACCCAATGCTGGTGGGCACTGAGGTGGGCACGAGCAGCTGTGTCCCGGCAGCAGGGATGGCCAATGGCATCCTGGGTCACAGCCAGTAGCTCATAGAAAGAGAGGAATCATCCTCCCTGCTCAGCACTTGTTAGGCCATATCTGGAAGGCTGTGTCCAGTTTCAGATTCCCTGTAGAAGAAAGCCATTGCAAACGAGTTCAGTGGAGGCACACCACAGTGGGTGAGAGGCTGGAGCAGCTGCCCTGTGGGCAGAAGCTGAGAGCCTGGAGATGGCTGCGGGACTCCTAACAGCAACCTGCTCAGCCCTGCAGGGAGGGTATCAAGAAAGCAGAGTGGGGTGAGGGACACAGTGTGATGAGAAAACAGGCTTAAACTGAAACAAGAGAGGATCAAACTTGCCATGAGGAAAATCTTTTTCCCTTCAAGGAATCCAGGCAGTGGAGTAGCCTGCCCAGGAAGGCTGTGTGCTCTTCATCTCTGGGGATAGTCAAAATGCAACTGGACTCAAAACCCAACTCTGAGCAGCTTGGTTTGATCTAAAAGGTGACCATACATTGAGAAGTAGGTTGGCAACATGATCTCCTGTGATCCCTTCCAACATGAACTGTCCTTTGATCCTTTGATTTATGTATCTCTCATTTGAATAACATTTGAGAAATTCTTATTTTTGTAAGACTTTTTAAACATCCTTTCATGATTCACCCTGTGCCTTGAAAACTACAACAGAGAGAATGCAATTCTTCTGACTGAACTTATGCTACCTATCTAACCTTTGGGTGGGTAATTGCCAGGACTCTCCTTATGCTGGGCATATTTTGGGAGCTGCCAAATGCAGGACATTGTTCATAACAGGATTTTGGAGGTGACCATACAGTTTTGGGCAGAAGAAAGCTTGGACATGTTGATGCAAACTGGCCACATCACCTGATATGGGGCCAGGCAGTGGACTCTGGCCCCTGTTACTTAGCCCGTTAGGGCCTCTCAAAGAGACCCCTAAAGGATCTTCTCTAGCAAAATTTTCTTCTCTAAATTATACAGATATGGGATCCATACCTAAATTATACTAAGCTGCACAAGTTCATGGACATACAAATGACTTGCTGCAGCAGCCTTATTCTCTGAACAAGAGGAGAGATTTGGGAGGGGATGAGGTACCCTCCGAATCTGTGGGGTTTCTGCAGTAATCGATTTCCATTCCAGATTTTGTACATCTCCTCTGAATGTGGTCCCCTCTCAGCTTATCTGCTGCTTATAGAACGCGAGGAGTTTAGCTCATTACTTGGCCATAATTCTGTGTAGGAGATAAAAGCATTTCAAGTCCAGCTGTAATGCATGCTGAAGGTCCTTCTGAAGGATGAATTATTATATGGCATTGTGGAACTCACATCACATAGAGCAAGGAGAGGTAGGAGATAATTCTCACATATGTGGTGAATTCTGACATTGATAAGGAAGCCAACAACTTGAAAGAATCTGTAGGAGATGCTGAGAATTTCAACAAAACTAAGGAAATAACAGGGATTTCAAGGAAAGTAGGACATTCAGATTCCTGCCTTGCTTTTTTATTTCTTTTGAAAATCAGACCTGGAGAGTATATCAATCAAGTATTAGAGATGAGCACTGGGAAAAGAGATATACATCCTAGATGTATACCTTTTTTTTCTTTGAATAACGCTTTAAACCCCAAAATACTCAATATTTAAAATATCTCCAGCAATACACAGAATTTGCACCACAGAAAATGATAATAACAAAATCTGAAACCAATTGGTATCTCAGATTTCTTGAACAACATCCAAAGAGGCAAGGTTATAATAAACAGCTAGATACAATGGAATATAATATTACAGATATATTGCACATTTGCTCCCTTAAACTTGTTTCTTTTTAATATTCTTTAGCACCATTTTATCTATAATTATCAAGTGGGAGACTTCAAAGAGATGAGTGTATTACAGTGGATTTGTCTGGTCTTCCTTGGTTATTAAAAGAAATAAAATGAGGGAAATCATGGGCAGACCATTAAATGCAATAACAAAGCAATGGAAAAGATGAAGGCAAAACATCTGTTTCATGCAGGATTTATATTTAGTGCTGAGCAGTGGGGATTTTTCCCCTGTAGTTCTGCAGATCAGGTCACTGGAGAAGTAGAGGATTATAGGAACATTTGCAGTGGGATACAATATTATTTAGGTTTGAACTTGATGAATTGTGAAACATTGATGAAAACGAAGAGTGCTGCAAATCACTGCTGTTGAACCCTTTTTGATCGTAGTGAGAAGCTGACAATTGAAGAGGAGCTAGCTACTTTCTAGAAATATATTGTTACATTTTAGCTTGAAAGCTCTTTTTGTGAGTCATTCCATCTCTTCTGTAGTCATTATTAGAATGGCTTAAACCAAAACTGTTGATTCTGACAACCCTGAACTTTGTGAAAGTCCTTATTCAAAATCAAAACTTCTTTGCCACTTGGGATCATTTCAAATAATAAATATTTAAAGATTTCTCCATATATTCATGTTTTATGAATTGAGACTTAATTAAGAGCTAGCATGGTCTTATGAAATGCACAGAAATTAAGCTACTGTGGAGCAAAACAAAACACTCAGTATTATACTATGTTTTATTTCAGAGTAGGTTACTCCAGATTAGCTTCATATCTGCCTAGGAACAAAGCAGAAAACATTCTTTAATATTTAATCCCTAATTAGTCTATCCTAGTCAATCCCATGTGTAGCCTTGTGTCAATTGGCAGGACCAGGCTTCTGGAAGGAAGTGTATCCACCGGGGCGTGTGTTTGATATGATTAGTCTGTACAGTGAGAGGGCAGTGTTCTCTCTGAGATATTAGCTAGTGTCTGTGCAGATAACATCCCCATTGCTGCTGTCTTCTTGGGTCAAGTTACCATCAAGTTGACTGTCACCCAAGACAACAGGTCGCCCTTCCATCAAGGCAGAGAGGTTGGCATGAATATGAACAGTTACGTAGCATGGTTATCACTGTATGTGGCGAAAATTGGATGCTGATCAGCTAGCAAAAGCAAGATGCAAGCAAGAAGTAGTTCTGTTTACAATATGATCAGTACATTGAAGCTAATATATTTTTAAAAGAAGTTTCTAAACCACCCTCTCTCTTCACTCATTATGTACAGTAAAATTTGGCATGCATTTTTAATTTTATTTTGATTAATGGCTTAATATGTATTTGGTAAAATTGTCTTTTATCTGCTCATTGACTACATAGATTTTACAAGGAGCTTCTGGATCTACTACATCTTCTAACATCTCCTTCAGTAATGCAAATATCCAGCTTTTTGCAGTCATATTGGTGAATTAAATGCTAATAGGATTGATATTGGCACAGATATCAAAAGAAAATATATGTGGAGCTTAGAAGTGATCACATCTAATTAAAATAATGCAGATGGGATATGCATTAATGGGATATTTGGACAAATGAGAAACTGATTAACCTATTTACATTTTAGATGTTTTCTAGAGCTTTTGAAATACCCTACATAATTACCCTGATTATTTATTAATGGATAAAAACAAGGCTTAGAAAAGAAGGTGATACCTTTATACACAGTGATATAGCTGGATATACTAGTTCTGAGAGACCTAAATTATCATTCAGAAGCCACTGATGTCAAGTACAGTTTGAGAACTGTTGCTGTGAGTTAAAATGACCATGGGTCAGAGTGGGACTTGAGTACAGCTTGAAAGAGAAAGGTAGTTGCATTATAAGGAGCAAGAGGAAATGTTAGAATGGAACAGTTGAGAAGATTGATAACTCCAGTAGGTCAGAAGGATGGACAAATAATTGTTGCTGATGAGACGCAGAAGATTTAGCAAGAGGTGAGAATCATATTTGCCATCAGACTAAAAACTCTACAGAATCCATTATTTTTTGGACTGAATACTCTTCCATTCTTAACAAATGAGATTTCCTAATATACTTATCGATAGATAATAATCATGAGCAGCACAAATACTTTGTATATCCTAATTTCCTTGCTTTCTTAGTATTTTCTATGTATCATAGAAAAAGAACTTCAAAGTAGAGACCAGTAGTCACATACAGATATAGCTAGACCTATAATCTCTACCTGTCTAGGTATAGCATATTTTCTTGGATAGCCAAGCTACATTAAAAAAAAGTTTTGCCAGTGTGACATTTCAAAGGCTCAGATTTTCTTTCTGCAACTAAATTGCCTACAATCGATTTCTATAAACTTC
Organism: Psittacula echo; assembly: GCF_963264785.1. Taxonomy (NCBI): domain Eukaryota; kingdom Metazoa; phylum Chordata; class Aves; order Psittaciformes; family Psittacidae; genus Psittacula; species Psittacula echo. Next base: position 102,134,975 of record NC_137735.1, read on the forward strand.
AGCAGAAAAATATTCAACTTACAATCAGACTGAATCTTCACTTGGTCTGAGATGCTGCAGATTTTCAGACTTTATAGAACAACTACTAAGTAAACCATTCTAACCTTCTAATTTTTACAGTAATTTCCCCTGCAACTTCAAGGGTTTTTATCAATTACCAGAGGAAATGTCTAAACTGAAGTATTATAGAGATATCCCATGGACAGAAAATACAACAACTGCTTATTGTCAGAAATACTGATAGAGAAAAGGGGAAGAAATCTGTTATTAAAAGCCAGTAGTCACAGACTATGCATGCTAATCCTTAAAAGCAAAGAGGGGAGTGACCTTAAGAATGTAGTGACAGAAGGAAAGTTTTGCAGGGGCAATAGGGTTTAGCTTAGAGCACCGAGAGGTGCATGGCTCATGATTTGAAAGGGGCAATGCTTCAAGAACATTTAAGAAAACTGCTACATAATTCTGCCAGCATACAGATATGGATCTGTATTCTGCTTACATTAAAAAATAAGGAGCTCTGAAGTCACAGAGGTGGGTACTGAGAGAATATTCTGGAAGTATAAACTGTATATTTACCATGTCTTTACATCTTCTCCGGGCACCTGCTAGTAGCCGTGGTCAGAGAGTAAAGCCCCTTGCTGAGAGCTGTTGTGGCTCTCCTTACAATTCTAGGTACTTGTCTGATTGATTTTTGCAGGTTGAGTTGATAGAGGACACAAATTTAGAGGGTGAGAGGTTAATAGATGCACATGGGAATGGACTTTTTAGCTGAGAAAAGTGTAGTGTTGGTTTCCAAATATTGTGACTCTGTATAGCCATTATGGAGGCCTTGATTTATACAAGGTTTCTGACAGATGAAATAGCTACAGTATTGTTAGTTCAGGACTTGCCGTGCTATGTGAACTGCATCACAGTATCACTTGTTAAGGACGGGAAGGAGCTGGTGTTATGTTAACTAGTATTATCGAGTGATTTAATACTAATTAAAATTGGCTTTTTTCACAATATTAAATTTTAATTAGAGTACATAGATATCTCTCTTGACTACTGCAAATTTCAATAATTAAATAATATAGTTTTGATTCCAAATATTAGCTGCCATCTCACTGTATTTTCAATAACTTCAGCAAGTTTTGAAACACAATATAGAATATACAAAAAAAAACCCTAACAAAACAATCACATACTGAACTATAAAGATAATAATCATTATGTTAGAGTGAATTCCTGTTTTATGTTGTTTGGATTTTAAACTTGCTTTTGTAATCTATCCTGTTCAATTATTTCTGAGTTCCTAATCAGGGTTACCTATCTCCTGTTATGTATTGAATCACCCAGGAAATTGCCCACTGTTTAACAATTAACCAAGCTAATTTCTACTTCTAGCAATAGACATATAAGACCTTTGACCTGATATTTGCTTCTGAGCTTTTAAAAATGTATATTTGCATAGCAAATAGATTAGCTACCAGAAAATTCCGATTTCTTGCAGCTATTTAGACAAAAGTGAAGAAATCACTTTCTTTCACAGATGTTTCAAAAAAAAAAGGCAAGGTATTGCCTAGCCTTGAGGACCTGTCACTCTAAATCTATTGTAAAAATGAAATAATGTTTTATTCAAAAAGGAGGATTTATCAACAAACACATGGAAATTTTCTGAAAGCTTCCAACTGTGGCAACTTGCAAGGTGACACGTTTTGGCATCTTATTCTCTCTGTACATATGTTTCACTCACTTAAATGTCATTGAGAATTAGGATGCACATTCTTCAAGAGAGTCTACCACTTTACAACCAGATTTGTCATCTTTTATCTAACAAGTAGTCCCATTCAAGTTAGTGGGTGTAATCCTGATTCTAAAATAGTTAAGAGGAGTCAGTAAGCAAACATTTTCAAAAAGGACTGTGGGTCTGTATCACACACTGTTTCCTAAGGAAAGAAAGTGTTCAAGTATAGTAATCTGATGTTGTGCTTCCATCTTGATTTCTTGAGTTTATTTACCTACATTCCTTTGGAGTTTCACTTGGACAGCCTTGTATTTCTCTTTGCTGTCTTCTTAGCCAAAGTAGTTTATACCATAACCTCTGAGAATCAACTGATTACTTGGGCTTATTTTCAATTATGAGAGGGATTTTAATACCATTTTAATTAACCCAAAACTAGAAATCTTGCCATTTGTAACTGATGTGCATGCTTTCTGCTGTTAAAAAGCAAAAATAAATTGTCTTCAGCATGATAACAAAAACAGTAAAATAATGAAAGACTTTATCTCCTTAAAAATAATTTTGCCAACCTTTGTCATGAATAGGGATACTTCAGCTCCCCATATTTGAATAGGTGAGATTGTTCAAAGCCAGACAGTATAATACAGACTCTCAACTTGAGGCCTGCTCTGTTAGCAGACATTAACACAACAGCCTGTTAGCAGCTACTAAAGACTGATCTACTGCTTTGTTCTGCAGCAGCAGACCAGTCCTTTAAACTATATGAAATAGTGATACAGTGTGAGAGCCTCACATTTGGAAACTGCTTAAATAAAAAGCAGGGTATTTCTGACTTTCATTCCAACAGTGGTAAACAAAAATACATCTGCATATGACTCATATGGACATTGAGACTTTGCTGACAACGAATATGAACTCTTTTAAACTCTCCCAGGAAAACTTAATAACGTGGACAAAGTGCATTGGTTTATATTTGTCCATCTCCTTCACATCTGTATAATGAAGAGCTCTTATGAAGCTATGGTAGCACTTTTTATTATGGAATATAACATGACATGTGTAAAAATAAGCAAAAAAAATTATAGGCACCCTTTTTTAATGCAATGAAATATTCCATTTTTTTTCAGTTTCATCTATCCATCCATTTTAATACACCAAGTTAATAAATGTTTTATTCTTCCCTCTCTGTTGCAAACAGGCAAATGGAAATGGTAAGTCACTGTCAGCCATTGGATTATCAAGGAAAAAGCATGAACAGTTACTACAAATGAAGTAATATTATTTACAGTACATTTGTACATACTATTTCAAATTTTATCTGTGAATATTTTACCCATGGCCTAATAAAACCTTTTTTAATGATACAATGATGTGATGATCACTGGTGTAGTGATCTCTATTCAATGGAAACAACTCAGATCTAATCTAGTTAGGCTGAACTGCTACACAGGCTTACCATTATTCACACAGCATAAGGTTTTCAGGTAAACAGTAAGTTTCATTGCTTCCATATTTTGGATTCCATATTTTGGATTCCTGACCTTACACAGTCTAAAGCTGACTGAATTGCCAGAAAAAGCTGAGTGCCTTATTTTATTTATGGCATTTCAAGGGTAGGTAGACATCAGCAAGAAAGATGTTGAGAATCTAGTTGATTTTGATATTGCAATGTACATGTTGTATGAAGGTAGCCTGAATGCTCTGCAGTTGTGCTTTTTGGTAACCCCAGAGTGAAGAGGTCCAGTAAAAACCAAGACGAGGGACTCTACATAAAACCACAATACCTATATGAGCACAGAACTTCACAAAAACATATAAAAATTTTCCCCTAAGGTGATAAATTGGTACATTTTGATTTCTAGAAAATAATGTTGGTGAAACTTTTCCTGAAAACAACCCTGACTTTAAGCTCCTTCTCCTTCAGATGTTACTGTAAGGTAGTATGTGACCTTTTAGGATATTTATGATGTGAACTGAACTGCCTTCAAAATTATAATCCTTCAACTGCCAGCACATCCTTGCAAAGTTCAATAGATTCATAAATAATGGAAGTTAATATTCCACTAAAATACTTATGTAAATTATAAAGGCAAATATATATGGGCTGGAAATAAAAACACAATACTACTTTTTTCCATTAGTATAACTTCAGGTTCAGAAGAGAAAGAAATTCCAAGAGTCATATTCAGAATAAAATTTGTACTCCTGCTCCTCATGCTAGAAACTTACTCTTTTTTTTTTCTTTTTATTTCCTTTTTTTTTTTTTTTTTTTTTTTTAAGAAAGATCATTCCTGCATTTCCCAGTGTGCTGATTTAGTCCTTTTGGCACTTACCCAAGCTCAAAAGTAAAATAAAGCCTTGATGCTGCAGTAACATTTCCAGCCTCCTCTTTATCTCCATTGTATTGCAAATATTTATCTTCTGCTCTCACGCAGCCTCCCACTCAGAGCAGTCTGCCAATCTTTTTAAAAGCTTAGGTCAGGAGATTTTTCTCAGCACAGCAAAGCTTTCTTGGAAACACAGGAAAGGTCATACAACAATAAGAGTAGCATCAACATTTTGGCTATAGGCTTTCATGCCTAAATGGTTATGACTATTACTAGCATAGTCATTGGTTCAGTAATAGATGCTTACGGTGCAAGCTGTAATTTAACCTTCCAAAACCAGTGGTGATTTTTCTAGGGGAGCTTTGTCTTGAGTAAGATTCAAAAAGGTATTTTTTGGATATATTAGTGAGCATGTATTAACATGCTGGTTTTATTCTTTCTTTACAGAGTTGGGAGCTGAGGTCAAGTAAGGTTAAGCATCCCTACCAAATAAAGGACCAGAAGTAAAGACCTGTAACTTCGAAGCACTTGCCCCTTCCTAAACTGTCTTAGGCATACTAGTTGCCCATATGTTACATAGAGAACATGAGGCATTTCATAACAAGATTTAGAACAACTAGTATGCAAAAAATCAGCAGCATGTCTAAAACCAGAGCATTTAACAAGCCACAGGCTAGCGCCAAGCAGTAGGAAAACAGGGGTCATCAGTCTTGCCCCTTGGAAGTGCTGGGAAACAGATTCTTCCTTTCCTTTCAAGAACTCTTTTTTTAACTTTGAATTTTATTTTCTTTTCTTCTTCTCCAACACTGCCTGAAGAGGAGCGGGCAGTTTTGGTCCATTTCTCAGATCCTACTGTGGATACTTGAGGCTTCACATCATAGATGCTCATCTGCAGTCTTCCTCCAGTTCGTGAAGCAGAAGGGAGAGAGAAGCAGATATCTCTGTCAGCAGATTAATCTTATTGAGTGATAGAAGACTGAGACACACAGAAAACATCATCACCAAAGACGTCTGTTGCATCTGGTGCAGCAAAGAATATAAACCAAAGCCAAAGGAAGTTGTTTGTTGCACCTGAGAAAAAGGCTACACACAGGTCTTGCCCAGTCAGACGTGGACAAGCTGTGCTAATCCATACCCAGCCTTGCCCACAACATTTACTCCTACATCCCTTTACTCAGGAGAAAGCATTTGCTGGGAAGTACCCCCTCCGATAGAAGTCAGCAGAGGTTTGATTAGGAAACAAATATATGTCAAGATGGTTTCAGACTTCACTTGTCACAACAGAATCCTGCTGCACTGCCAGAAATTGTAAGCCAGCAACTCAAATTGTCAACATGACTTCCCTCCAAACTCTCAATTATGTTGTGAGAACTGTTTCAGCCACTTACCATTGCCCTTGTGTCTTAAATATTGGGCATGTTCTCTTCTGTTTTCACGAAAAGAAGTTGGAAACTTAAGCAAAAGAAAGAAAGATTCAAAGGAAAATAAATTAACATAACTGGGTGTAGGTTACAGTAGGCAAAGGAAATTATTTAGCTCTTACGGCTTGTTCAGAGGGCAACAGTATTCAGACCATTTCACCAATGGTTATAGCTAGCGTTGTTTTGGGAATGGACTGGTAAGTTTTTAAGGTATCCTTGAGGAATCTTCTTTCAAGTACTAATTAGACACTGGGGGTTTTAGCTTTTCATTTTAAAACACTTACTATGGATATTTTTAACTAAGCTTAGAGTAGTCCAAGCATCATTCAGAAAAGCTTTTAGACAATGACTTCATTGTTCAGTTACATTCTGAGGCAGTCACTAATTTTGGACAAATCACATTTCAGAAAACAGACATTTCCTATGCTAGACTTCACCAAGTGCAATTTAAAAACTTTTTTAGGCTTTCAATATCCAATTTTATACACAGTGTAAATCTCTTTTCCTTTTGACCCCTCACACTATTCAGACAGGGGCAAGATTTCCTGCTTGAAGATCTTCCAGGAGTTGCCATACCTTTTCACCTCCCAAAGTTTAACTGATGCCTGTTTAATATAAGTTAAAGACATTTTCTGCTGTCTGAATTTAGTCTCCAATCTGGAGCTTGCTCCCTGAGGACAACTGTTTAAAAATCAAAGTTTTAAAATCTGTAAAATAACCAAGACTAGCAAAATAAAATAAATAAAGAAATAAAAATTAGTAGAACTGGATACATTTGTGTATTTGCCTTCCGAAATGAATAATAAACCCAGTTAGCTCTGTAATATTTCACCACACAACACTAAAATTCTCAGGGTTGTGCTTTTATGGAAGGGATATCCATCTCAGTCTCATGGCTCACATTTGAGAAGACATTCAAAGGGGAATTACAAAAAAAAAAAAAACAACCCAAGAAAAGAGTAATGTTAATTATATGCCCATAAGGAACATAAGCAAAAAAACATGAGGAATACAAAATATTGAGACTTTATCCTAAGTAGAACATTATGCTTTCCTTTCTTTTAATTAAACTTTTCACTTCTTCATTTAGATACTAGTCACTGCTTCAAGTTTGCTAAGGGCAGCAAAACCGAAACCTTCTTTGGTGCAATCAATATTTTAGAAAACTATTGAACTTCATTAATACAGAATTATTTGCAATATTTCTTACTACCACTAAGAACTGCAGCAAAACAGAGCTTGCTATTTTCTATCTGTGATGTCTTCTAGCAGTTGGGACAGGAGCATATATTGTCATTGCAATTTTTTGTGTGCTCCTGACATTTTGTGCTCCCTCTAAAAATCTAGCCTTATGGATACATCTGCATAGCTGCAGGTAATGCCCAGGAGTGCTGTCAAAGCCAAAATCAGTAGCTGACTACAGCAGATGAGATCTAGAGTACTCCTAGGGCCAGCTCTGGAGAGAATTTCCTATAGTTATTAGGGAAAACCTGGACAGATAAAGCACTTTTCAGCAATATCCAAAACATAAAGCAGTCTCACGCAGTGTGAAAGACTTTTAGACCTCAAACCGAGCCATTCACCCTCTGAATTCCAGTTTACTTTGTAAAAGAGCCCTAATGGCACCTGTCACAAAGACAGATAAGATTCCTGAATCCTGGGAAAGGCAACTTGCAAGGAAAGCCTCTCAGAAGCCCTTTGATGGGGGCTAGTATAGACACAGGCAGAGTGTCATAAGTTCAAACCATTCCACAATTTAGCCTGTAAGTGCACGCCACAATTACTGCCTGCCTCCAATGAATCTTGTGAGAGGTAATGATTGTGAAGCTCTTTGGAGCTTTAGAAACTTAAAAAGCATTTAGGTAAAAAAAAAGACAGCAACAAAAACAACAAAAAACAACCCTAAAAAACCCCACAAAAAACCCAACCAAACCCACAACTTTCCTTTCTCTTTGCAGAAAAGAAAACTTAAAATCTTCACTCAGTTTTTGAAGGGTGTCTGGATGGATGCATCTTTTGGAGCAGATGTACTGAAACTAATGCATAATGACTGACTGACATTCAACTCATGACTCTTTGGTGTTAGTTAGCCTAGATTGCCTAAGCCTTTGATTTCACCTAACTCTGGGCATAATTGCACGAATTCTGTAATTCTTGTTTTGCTTTTAACAATTGTTGGTGATTTTTTAATTCTTTCTTCCAAAGTAGCCACAAAGTGTTATATTTGCAAGTTCATTGTATGATGAAAAGATTTGTCAGTCTACCTCGCACTTTCTTCCATTGGCTTCTGGATGCTTTTTTCTTTTCAGCTTCACTGGTTTATTAGTATCATAAATGTTTTATTTGGTTCCCCAAACCCTTCACAGCTAAAGCCTAAACTGAAGCAGAGATACTGTGAAAAGTTAATTAGTCTGAACAAGTTAAAATGTGTGAACTTCCTTGGGTTAAGTCAATATCTTACACGCATTGTACTCACTTTTCAAATCCAAACAGCTTTGCTATGATATTCTTAGGTTTGGGTTAGAGCATCCTTAGGTATACAAGAAGGACAAATAAACAATAATACAAAAAAAAATAATAATATTAACTGTACATTGAAAGTTTATCTCTTGAAGGATTCTTTTCTCCCTTCTTCCTCTGGGGAAGGATCAATCAGGAACCCATTTTTGCTGACAGCTAAAACAAGACAGAGCTTTTCCTACCACTTGCTTCTATGTTTTAGTACAAGAATGAGAGCCTATGTCTTTTGTTCTTCGTTATATATATTCAGCACCATTTTCAGATGCAGTTGAACTCTCATAGAATTCTGATGTAAACACCAGAATTGCTGTCTCAAGGTGGGCACTGAACATATTTTACATACAGCCTGCCCTGTATGGCCCTAATCACTCCACAAAAATTGGCTTGTGATTTATATTCTTCTATGACCTAATCTGAGAGGAGGAGTTTAACACGGCCTCTGTCCAAAACACTACAGCTCCAGAATATGCATCAGTTCAGAGATAGCAATTAGAGTGACTTAAATGCACACCTATTCATCTTTGCTATTTGTAATCCCACGTGGTATATCAAAACCTCCTTTGTGAAGTCGAAAATCAGGTTCAGAAGTTGCTTTGATGTGAAAACAAAAGTCCTGATTCTTCTTTTGGACTTGTTTAAAGTAAGTCTGTTGAAGACTGCACTTGAATTCCAAAAAGTAAACTCCTAATTTCACACCCATTTTCCATCATTTACTTAGTGTCAGAATTCAAAATACCTTCTCAGGCAAATTGTAGAAGCAAAGAAAAAACTGCCACAGTACTTCCCTCAAGAAATTATTTCTATCTAGAAACAGCTTCATTAGTTTACCTTAATTTGCTACAATTATTTATTCTTAAGCCCACATATTTAAATATAATTATCTGCTGAGAATCTCACAGTACAATCAACATTAGTCATTAGTTGCCTTTTTTTTTTTCTGCGATGTGTAAATTACAGAAATTGGTATTTTCAGTGAAGGCAGAGATGACAAAATTCATTTAAATCGTTTCATATTAGGGAAAAATTCTTCATCCTGCACAAGATTATGTAAAAAAGAAACTGATAGTTTCTCTGCAAATTGACAGATCATCAGAAAACATCTAGAGAAAGAGAGTTAAAGTAGGATCCGTCCCTCCTGTGCTACAATAGACACAAGACTAGAGTGCTGAATGGGCAAATTGGTTTCAAAGACTTTGACATGCTTATTGCTTCCCATTACTTAGTAACCCTTGAAATCACAGAATCATTTCACAAACAGAGTTCCCTGGTCAGGAGCCTACAATGACTTTGTCCAGCACAAGAGCTGACTTAACACTTTTCCTTTAAAAAGTCAGACTTTTTTTCTGTGCTCTGTGTGCTCTCCACCTTTACACTACCCTTATACTATTATTTTGCAGCTCAACACAATACTTGGCTTAAAGACCTGACCTACTGAGTATCTCTCCTATCTAGAAAAAATTAATTTTTTTAAATTAGAAGGAAATAAAATGATAACACGGAAAGGAAATCAGGAAGAAGTTCTAAGAAAAGATTATAGAAAAAGTAGAAACTTTCATTACAGGGTAAGCATCACATATGCAAAGTAAATTGTTCAGCAGGCACCATCTGTGGATACTGATTTGCTGATTATTTGCAAATGAAAAGAGAGGATTCTGCACAAAGACATGAGAATACAGACTGGGGACAAGGAGTGGGGGAAATTGTTGGTATGTCACCAATTCTTTTGGATCTTCCATAACCCATTTGAGTCAGAAAGACAAAGACCATTTAGGATACTCCTACAGACTTTATATGGAAGTTCCATAAACAGAGAACTTGCTCTATAAAAAGATGGGATTTTCCAACTGTGCTTCTTCAAGAAAAACAAAAAGAACAACAAAATTTGCGTATTAAAAAAAGCTGCCACAAAGCTTGAACACTGCCTTTCTTCTTTGCTTGCCAAGGATCACACACAGAGATTTTGAATGCCTGAAAACTACAGTCAAAACAAACCTACCATTACAAAATCAGGTGACAGTCCTGTCTGGCGTTGGTTGGGAAATCTGAAGTTTCCTCTCAGGATTCCCATACATTTAAAAGAACAGAGAGAATAGGATGTTAGTCTTGTCATCTCAAGTTAAAATTTGGGTTGGTTTTTGTTTGGGTTTTTATGGGGTTTGGGTTTTTTTCCTTTCCAAAAAGGGATATACCACAAATAAAGGGATAAAATTATAATAGGTACAAGCAGGTCAAGTTTAAACCTCAGTGTGCCACTGGAAGTGCTTAGATTGAACAATAGATTTCTCTTGCTCAGTTTTTCTAGATTTGACATTAGAATCTAGCATTTTAATACCAACTTGTATCAGAATGCTTGATCCATGTATTTACAAGATGCACTGGAAACAAAGTTTAAAAACTGGAAGACAGATCATTAGCAGACCACAGCATAATCTAATGCACTTCCTTTCTCTATCGCTACCAACATGATCCTCCAAAACGTCTACATTTTGCAAAAGTATGACTGCTATGTGGAAAGGACATTGCAGACTGTGAAATGCCAGTACAGACTTTTATGAATGCCAGTGATGTTTCATCCCAAGTGTCTGGTACATGCTAAGCAGCAGCCTCTCTTAGGGAATAACTGTTATAAAGGATGGATATGTAATTAAGGCTAAATTGAGATCAGGTGACTGGTACTTTTTTCCTTCTTTTTGCTGAGCTATACAATACCTTATAAATATTCAATCTTGATAAAATACCTGAATGAAACAGATGACTAGGAGTGTGCTACCGCGTAGATAACAAAAAAAGTCTTGTTATGACATGCCTGAAGGTTTTGTTTCACTGACAACCTTAGAGAATCTATTGCAAAATCCAGAAAGAGCAGGAGCAAATTGTATTAATACTTAAAATGAAATTAACTGAATTTTCTTTGTGTATTAGAAAACCAGTTATTGTTACTGTCAAGCTAAGGAGGTGAGTGCATGTATATAGCCTGGTTCCAGTGGCTAAGTAGTCAAATGTGGTTTTCTTTCACACAAGAGAAGACTTGATTATTTTAAAGTTCTGATTTTCTCAGAAGATAAGCACCTGAATTACAGTCCAGCAGTGCTCTTGGATTATAACATTCCAGTGTTTCACAAACAAGTTTACCTTCATTGACTAGCAATAGAGCTAAATCAATAACAAGCTGAGCTTGCCAAGACTGGTTAGGCTTCTTACGTTGACACAGCCTATCGCTTTCTACTATAGGAAACTCGCTAATGTCAAGGACAGCCAAAAAGATGCTTTAGCATTTATTGCCATCAGCTTGAAATGGCACTTGTTTTCTGGTCAGAAAAAATGACAGTATCTTGAACTTGAAAGAAGGAGAGTTTTGAGCCGCTTTGTAGTGTAGCGAGTTTGTATCACATTTGGACAGTTGTTTAAAAAGGCAAAATTAGAGTACAGTTTTACTTCAGCATGACTAGTGTATTGCTTCTGGATGCTAACTACAGCAGGTGTTACTAAAACTTCTAAGCTTCACTGAACATGCTCACCAAGTCATTTTTATTTTGCTCTCTGAAATGCCTAATATATTTGTAACACAGCCAGACCTCAAGTTTGTAGCTTTGTAAACAGCAGACACAAGAAAAAATGACAAGAAACATGATGCAGGCAACTGGTTGATTCCAGAAAGAAAAAGAGGAAAAATGTATTTTGACTCGCTAATGTCAAAAATTTAAATTAATTAAAAATAATTTACACTTCTAAGTCATTAATTTGAAAGTCAATTCACTTGTCATTCATCTACAGATCTTGGGGATTTTTTTTCTTCTAAACTAGTTGATAGCATTTTACTCCCAGAATAGTACCAGATGAAAATAGAGATATAAAAGATTAACCTGACAGAAATGAGACAGTAGTTACACAATTACATTTAGCCACTGGTGTCCATGTGACAGAAGTAAGGAAACACTGGAGCAACCAGAACTTTTCAAAACAGCTGAAAATGTTAAAGGCTTTGTTTTATACAGGGCTTGGCACCCCTAAAGCTCATACCAGGCTTCAGTCTGTCACAGGGATTCTTCATATGTTTTCTTCGTAAAAAAATTTGTGGCATAGCCACAGTCTCTCTCTTCCTTTGCATTGAGTCTGTGTAAGCGGCGCCCAGTCTGCTTACCATGAACCTATCCATAAACCAGATAAAGGCCCTACCCAGGTGGAGACAGGAGGCAGCCATGGGTTCAACAGGCTAAAAACAAAGAAGCTAAAGCTTTTCGACTTTCAAACTCTCAGATTCATTAGTAACAATTTGAGCAGTCATTTGAGTCTGCTCAAACGATTGTGGCAGAGAGGAAATCATCGTTCAGCACCCCAGAGGGTTGATAAGCTTTCTCCAGAAAATGGTCAGGAACAGCCACATTTACACCCAAAATTCAAACTCCACAGATATTCCCATAGAGCACAAAGAAAGTCTTTCAGGTTGTACAGTCTCTGGATAGTCTTAGCAGATATCTTAAACCTCCAGCTTTAAGGGCTGAAGAGCCTCTTAGGTATTCTAGCTATCAGACACTGAGCAATTAGAAAGGTATCCAATTATCAAGTGAACCTAGGGTTGCATTTATGTTTGCTCTGCTGGTTTACCTACTTTAGTAGTCTGGCTGATATCCTGGCACGGTACCTTGCTGAATAAATGCAAATGTGTGTGTTTGTATGATTGTGAGGGGGGAATTACTCTAAATATTACCCTTGCCTAGTATTTTGAGTGCAAAGTGCAGTAAGGTGAAACAGGCAAACCCAGGTTATTCCACCTCTGTGGAGGAAACAAATGCAAATAAAGCTGAATACTTGGAGACTTTTGAAGGCTCTGTGTTTACAGAAATATTACAGACATATCACAGCTGGTAGTATCTCTGCCAAGATGCTTAGGGCCAATGTGAGGGCTGGCACACACAAACATTGGGTGTCAGGGATATTTCCTCTCTGGCAAACATAAGCTGAAGCAACAAGCAGAGGAGTTATTTACCCTCCTGCTATGAGCAAGTCCAAACAGAGCTCTCAATTTGTTGAATAGAGTGCAGAAAATGAAACCAAAATGTCATTCTATGCCTCTCCAATGAAATACTTATTATTTTCACTGTATTTCCTTATACAAACATCACGGCTAGAAATAGAGCCAACATAGAACAGAGCAACATTTGTGTCTTGGCCTCCAGTTCTCTGGCCAAAATAAAACAGAAAGTTTTGGTAGACTTCCAAAACATAAAACACAGCGCAGTGCTCGCTATTATGTGTGCTAACAGGCAAAAACTGAGTAGAAACTTGCATGACCACACGCAGCAATAACAGCTTTCCAGAGCTGTTCACCAAGGGTTGGTGTGCCAGGTGCAAGTACTGAACATGAAAAACTGGGTGCAATGCCTGGTCTTCCTGGAGAGCAGGAGCACACCACATTTGCGCTAACTCTAATTAAAAGGCGCTGAATTGCTACATGGCAGTGACAAAGCTGGTGTCAGGGTTTTATATACTCAGACTGCCGTGCTCTATTTTTGCGCAAAATAATCCTCTGTGCAGTGGGCTATATGGGAAAGGGGCACGGGAAGCCAAGATGTTAAAAACAAGGAGGTCCAGTTAAGGGGCACAGGTTTTTTGTCACTTAGTGGTGCTTTACATTTCAGCATTAGGCATGGGTGGCTGAGTCGCACAAGGAGCTGTCAGAGCAATGCAACAAATCATCAACTCACCTGCAGCAGCAATAGCTGTCAATTTCACACTTGTTTGTGGTCACTGTTAGTGGTGGATAATGAAAAAGGAGCACATTAGGAATCAATGGCAGAAGGTTTTCAGTATGCTCATGTGTGAAACGGGTGTTATACTGGCTTTAAGTGAAAAGTTAGGAGATTGAGAGAAAGGCAAAAATCCCCACATGTGCACATTGAGACTTCATTTTCAGTGGGAATATCATCCAGATGCAAATTGCAAGAGCAAGAATCCTTTGTCTTATGTATTAGTGTGATTTCCTTTTTTTTTTTGTGTGTGTGTGTGTGCGTGTGTTCTTTTTCCTTTTCAGGGTGGAATAAGAGGCTTGAATTATGACATTAAACTTTTTAAATGGCCTTGAAAGCACAGGGATTCAACAGTGCACAGAGGGCAAAATGCGCCTGCCAAAATTTCTATTTTTAACTTTTGCAAGCTATTTTAATACCGTTTCACTTGGGAAAGACAACACAGTCCCTTTTTGCTCTTAGTAATATATTATTCTGCTCTTTTGATCCTTATGTTTTGCTTTCTAATTACCTAAATGTCATGCAGGCCTAATAAATTGGATAAAGAGTACTGATCACGCCTCTGACTTTTGTAGGTAAACCATAAAGTCAATTAATCTGCATTGCATATTTAGGAAGATAATCAGTTATTAAAATTGAAAGGAGGCAAGCAGAATTAAACTGAAGAGTATTTCAGCAAACGAGTTCATATCTAGCATACACAAACAAGATTTTCATACGGTTGTGTTTCAACATGGTAAGCACTGGAAATCATTGGAAACCTTGAGGAGATGCTGGTTTGCAGTGCCCAGGAGATCCTAGTAGGGTCCCTCCTGCAGGAAGGTGCTAGTGGGTTGAGGAGATCTGGGGTTCAAACAGTTCAGTATGTGGGACCATGCAGAGGCTTTCTCCTTGGCAGGTGGGCTGGGAGCTCCTAGGTCAGGGTCAAAGGGACGAGGAGGTACTTCTCCAAAGAGTGGAGTACCCCAACCAAGCTAAGTATGTGAACACTGTGTTAAATGAGGCTAATGCTTTCTTATCACAGGGTAGGAGAGTGAAGATAAACATACTAAAGATGTTCACTTACTGCAGCTGCTGGTGGATATGTAAACCAACGATGGCTGCACAGATTAAATGCCAAAAAGCCCTTCAGCAATGATTAGTCTATGGCTGCACTAACTGCTGCTTCAGCTGTGATCCTAATCACCTCCCTCTGACCATCTACCACCTCTCCTCTGCTCTTCAGTTGTTTCTCATATTGTGCTTATTTATTGCTTTAGACAAGTTTTACAGTGAGCTCCTCAATGTGTTTATACAGCACACACACAATAGGGCCCAGTCCCTGACTGAGACCTCCAGGCACTAGAAGAGTACAAATGGCAGTAGTAATTGCATACTTGAGGATTCAAGTCTCTCACTGGAGAAAATGTGAGTGATGTCAGGCAGAGAATGACAAAGAACTGGGCTTGTTTTCTGCCTTTCTTCCTAACTTTTCTTTTTTTCTATTTAAAAGAAGCATTTTCTTCTTTTCCAAGGAATATGACTATTGATGCATCATTGCATTTTTGGCTTTCTTTTCAATTTCATGTTTTCTGATTGTCTAAAATCATCTGAAGGAATCTGAAAATCTTTAACCTTGAAAAGAAAAAATGTGATAATTTCAAGTACATTTAAAAATGTTTATTTTCAGAGGCAAATAGCATTCTTAACTTTCAGCCTGAGACAGCTGGTAGGACATACAACAAAATATGCGCGTTCCTCTCATCTTTTAATACGTGCAATGGTTCCGAGGGACATCTTCCTTCTGGTCTTAAGGATTTCTAAAATAATATGGGGTACTAGGAAAGGAATTTTTCTCCAGACTAGTTTAAAAACTGTAATATTTTTTCTTCAGTTAAAGGACTATGTCTAGAATCCTTTTAAATATTAGCAAATTCTACATGCTGGAAGAATTGCATTTTCTAATTGAAAGCAAATGATAAAGAGCAGTAAAGGTCATATTTTCTTTCTTCAGGTTTTATTGAAGCAAATAGGTAAAAGGGAAAGGTGATAAGGAAACTGAGAAGTTCTGTTTCAAGCTTACTTTTCAGTAAGTTGGTTGTTTTTTTTCCTGACTCAAGTATAAACACATGGCCAATTCTGCTTCCTTTAATATGAAATGCTGTGTAAGGGATTCTACTTTCTCAGAAGGAACTGAATCCAGATCCAGGGTACACATAGCAGCACCAGTTTCGCACAGTAAATCCGCTGGACAATGTATGTTGAATGGGACCTCTGGAGGTCCTCTTCTCCCACCTCCTACCCAAAGAGGGGTCAACTTTGAAAGTAAGTTAGGCTGCAGCTGAATTGCGAAGGCCTTCAAGGATGGAGACTCCACAGCCTCACTGGGCTCCGAATTCACCTCTGCATCATCCCTCTGGTGCACTCTGTACACTAGACAAAGTGAAATAATGATTATTTCATTGAGTGGCATAATTTGCTTCAGCTACCTAGCACACAGGTGTGCAAAATCATTATAATCAATAATTTAAGCAGATAATGAAATGTTTGTAGAAAACAGCTACTCTTTTGTCATATCAGTAGTGGGGGTTTTATTCTGTAAGATTTTCTTCTACATTTGGTCCATGAGGGGAGGAGAGGAGACGAAAGGCAAACGAAAAGGAGAGGAGAAAGAGAGGAGAAGAGAGGGAAAGGGAGAGGAGAGGAGAGGAAAAAGAAAAGAAAGGAAAAGAAAAGAGAAAATCCCAGCCACATTCATGCAAGAACTACTCTTTTATCACTTTTTTCTGTCATCAATCTTTTTCTAACTTGCCTAGAATAACTTGGTTTTAATCTGTTGCAGTCACATTTCCATTGTAAATATGAATCGGAGTGCTGAAAGGGTAAGAGTCAGTAGGGCCTGAAGGGTAGTGCCTTGGGCTTAAGCATCAGAACAGCTGTATCCTATTCCTGCCTCTCCTGCCTACCCTGTGAAGTATACCCAAGCTGTTTCATCTCCTTATGCTTTTCACCAGTTCTTTTTTTTTTTCCCTAGGCCCTGAGTTGGCAAAAAACATAGAGAAGACTTGCAAGACTGGCAATTTCATTGAAAATTCTCATAAGGAGGTATTGTCTCTCACCATGGTTCTCCATAATGCCTCTGTATCATGAATGTCACTGAACTTCTGAAGGTTACCCTAAAACTAATAATTGAAGATAAAATTGAAGGGTTCAGAACTGATACTTCAAGAAATCAGTTTCATTTCCTTACTGCTCCCTGCTCCCCTCCTACTTCAATTAGGATTTTTGTCACATATGTTAAAGTTCATTAATTATCGTACTTTGGGATCTTGGCAGGCAGTTTAAACATAATCACAGTGACTTTGGAGCTTTGGTTTCAGAGGATTAGTTCATTATACTCTGTGACTGTTGTATAATTATCATGCTTGTGTTGTCTGACAACAACATAAAAAAAAAGGATAAATGTTTAAACCAGACTTTTTTTCTTCATTCTCTTTGTTTAAGTGCATTTTCATTGTCGCTCTGCTGCAAAGCCAGGCAGTTAGACATAATAACATTGGCAATTGCAAAATCCAGATGTCATGGAAGCTTAACTAGCCATATTAGTTGCTTCATGGCATATACACATACAATTAAAATCAAGATATCGAAAAGTATTTCTCTGTTATTCACCTAATTGATGTGCTACAGCTATTTAGAAAAAAAAAAAAAAAAAAAACCCAAACAACAACCCAACAATCCTGCTTCCTACAGATACAAGAGTACTGTAAAAAGTTAGAGGAAAAAAACATAGCAAATACAACATGAGTTTTACTCTTGAGAAAATTCGAGGCTGCTCCTTAAAAAACGTAGCCAACATTCTTAAAGTGGCATCGTGCAGTGGATTACATCTCCCATTACCAGTCTGGCTGGATTCTGACATTATTAATTTCTACCTATAGAGTGCAGATTATGCATTATAAAAAAAAGTCTAACAAAGGATAATGATAGTTCAGGCTATAAAGACAGGGAGGGAAGTATAGGTAAAGGTAGTGAGTGAAAGCAAAGTGAGCTGCAAAACTGCATTTTTTTGTTGTTGTTTTGTTTTCAGGTTTTTTGCTTGGTTGGTTTAGAACTTCTTGTTTAAAAATAGAATACAAACATTTTGTCCGAATTCAGTACACAGAGATCCCCATGAGAACAGTTGCTGTTCTTCTGCCAGAATATCAGATACCTCTGTGCAGCTCTTCTTTCTCCTCCCCATCAGCCCCTGTGATTTATGATTCATCCTCCAGTGGAGAAACAGTGCAAACGGTACAGCAAAGCTTGGTAACTAGTATGGACCACACCAGAAAAGAGATGTGATGGCCTCAATATACCCAGAAAAAAAGACAGAAGGTGGGAAGCAGGGCCTCTGCCTTCCAGCAGGTCTTTGGGATGCCCAGCAGGCAGAGAAGGCCACCCTGGCTTTCCAGAGCTAGGCACACAGCTCTGGCCTTCGCCTCTCTGCAAGGATCTAAGGGAATCTCTAAGAATTTTCCTTCCCATGTTTTTTATCAAAAAAGCCACAATCTGGCCATTAAATCAAAATTTAAATCGCACATTTCTTCCCATCAGGAGTTCTAAGCCTCTTTTATTCCTTTATAACCAAACAACAATGTGATGAATGGAGATATTGTGGCATGGGAATAGAGGCTGGTATCCGCCTGATGTTAGCCAGATAGCAGATCCGAGAACCTAGTGTTGTTTTGGAAGTACCACCCTTGTTTATCTCAAAGCATTAACAGCCATCTGTGGGAGAAAGGGCTGCCCCATTTAGTTCAGTGAGGCTTTGGAATGCAAAACTTCACAAATAAAAAATTCTGTAAACCAGGATAAACTAAATTATTATGAACTTACAAGAACACAGTTTTGAAGATCATGTCATAGGATGTCACAGGAACATATTTAACTCTCCAAATCCTCATCTGGAACAGATCTCAAGTCAATAGAAGTATTCTGAGTGTCTGGCTCATGGTATCACATCGTATTACATTTTTCATTCCAAAGAATTACAAATTTCTTTACAAATTATACATACAGCCTGCCTAACTACTTAAAAGCAATTGCTGATAGGGACAAGCTTAACCAATGTCAGGAGCTAGCAGACGAAATGTAGCTGATGGAAAACTGAGGCTATATCTTGAGCGACAAAGGATCAGTTTTCAACCCTATGTAATTACAGATTGCCACTTAAAAACCGGTTGTCACTACATGGTGTGATCCAATAAACACTGTACAGTTGATCAGAGAAAATGATGATTCTAATTTTTAAAGTTCCTTTTGTGTGTAGCTATAAAGGAGAAACCTTTCCCAAAAATTACCACAAGGTAAATTACTTAGTTTTCAAGATCTCATGTGAAAAGAAAAACTACCAAGTAAATTATATGAAACTCACTATCTGTATCTCAGAATAGCAAATGGCTTGGTGGATCTTGCAAGACTGAAAGTGTCTGGGTATTTTAAGGATGATGCTTAGACAACTGAACTATCCCCTCTGGGAACTCTGAGTTAATGTTTCAATTCCAATTCAGTTAAAAAATGTCTTACTGGCATGACAAGCTAAAGGAGTGTGCCAGAGCTTAAGGAAGGTATTCAAAGTGTTCATCAGGGGTGGATAATGCACTGCACTGCTGTTATTTAATGTTTCAACATCACAAGGAAGCACTCTCTTCCAAACCTACACCTACAGCCACTGGAGACGATAGAAACTGTTCCCCAGCTCTGGGTGTGTGACCACGATGGCTGCAGTAAGATGGCTGTGAGGTGACTCTACAGGGAGATACAGGACCCCTGAAGCTGGGAAAACTGGAAAATAAACCAGAGGAGTTCAGTAAGCAGGATATAGATTCTAAAGCTGTAAAAGACTGTGAATGAGAAACTGCCTTGAATAAAATCAGCTGCTAGTTTTCAAAAGGGGAGGAAACAATTGAGGGACTGAAATATTGTCGTAGTAGTGGAGACTCCTTTCACATCCATCTGTTGTCGCTCAGGGGAAAAATCAGAATCCTGCACTCTCTGAGAGAAAATCAAATTGTTTTCTGAGAGAAGGAGAAAAAGGCGGGTTGTGTTTGAAAGATTTTTCCAGCTGAACAAAATGTGGTATGGCTCCCGCATCTTGCCTGCTCCTACTGGCAAAAGGGACTTGTTCCTCCAGATGACCAGTGCAGAAATGAAACCTGGTTTTTGCTCTGACAAAGCGTACAGTCACTACCACATTTTCTGAAAATACCACTTGCAACCCCCTAGTTAGAATGAGAGATATGCTAATTCGTCCTTTAAAAATTAGCAGCTTCATGCAAATTAAAACCAGGCGTCTGTGTCTTCAGTCAGTGCCAGTTAGTTTATGCACTTATTCTTCACACAGCCTATTTTACCATCTCCCCACAGCCACAACCTCCTAAAACACAGCTCCACCACTGATCACAGGGCATGCAGCACAGCTTCCCTCATCACTAGCACCTTATACACACCTCTTCTGTTTTAGGGAGCTCTGTTGCTCAGCAGTAAGCATTTCTGTCACTTTATTATTGTCTTCTTTAGTGGGGTGCCAACCTCTGATGATTTGAAAATCTGGGCCTGAAGCCAATCCTCTAGGCTTTTTGTATTTGCTTGTTGCCAGTTTAAACCTCAGGCCATTATTGGGGATAGGTGACAAAGTCTCCCTAGTTAAGGTGGTAACCAGCTTTCAGTGTATGTGTTGTTTGTACGGTGTATGCATGTAAATCAAATTGTCAGCATCAAGGATAAACACTGACACTGCTTGAAAATGTTTGATGGTGTGGGGTCAATGACGCAGGCACAGCAAACCTTTCCTGGGTTACTTTATCACTGAAAATCCAAACCCCATACATATTTGTTTAAATTATTTTTTTAAAGTGCTACACTGTTTTTAAGTAAAAAATTTTAAGTGCCTTTACAATAATCTTGCTTAACAGTATCTGCAGTGCTGCTGCA
The DNA here is from genome assembly GCF_963264785.1 of Psittacula echo. Taxonomy (NCBI): domain Eukaryota; kingdom Metazoa; phylum Chordata; class Aves; order Psittaciformes; family Psittacidae; genus Psittacula; species Psittacula echo. The sequence continues at coordinate 102,155,664 of NC_137735.1, forward strand.
TTATCGTCCATAATACTCCAGTGAATCACAGTACCTGTAGAAAAATGACAACAATTCTGCCTTTGTAGATTATCTACTGCAGGGGGGAAATAAGCTTACTGGAAATATAAATAATAGATTCTAATGGTCACAGCTGTTCATAAATAAGAAGATACATACAGACCAATACGGTCTAGTGAAACAGGCACATTTCTCTCTTGTGCGAGACTGACTTGATGGATCATTTTGAAGGAATCACTTTGTCACTTTTTGGCTAAGTTTCCAAATATGAAATGTAAACTCATATGTTTCTCACCATTCAATGTAAATAAAATGTTTCAAGAACAGGAATACAAATCAGTTTCGAAATGCTAACGTATTATTTTCTAGCTACATCCACATCCTGCACATGTAACCAGAGGGTGAAGCTGGATTTTTGCTTTTGTGCACATCTGTGCCACTAGTGGAAGTTTTGCAAGCCAGATTAGGTCCTTGGGGACATAAGTGCATTCCTACTGCTCACAGAGTGTTTGTACAGTTGCAAAGTGGCTTAAACTACTAAGTAATTTGGTTCATGGGTGTACGAAACATAACAGCCATCATCTTACCCTGTTATGTGCACTGGGTCTTCAGTACTAAACAAAGGAGAAATTGCATCCGCAGTATAAGAAATTGGGAGATACACGATTCACAAAACACAGAAGACATTTACAGAAGACATTATCAGATGGGAAGAGACCAGCCCTGCCTGAAGAAGCTATTGGCTTCTACCAGCAGAATATCTCTGCTAATTCTGCTTGTTAAGAAACTGTTCTCGAAATAGCAAGTGGCTTCACTTAATTAAATGTTGGCTGGTTCCTGCATAACTTAGATTTCATTTTTGGTCAAAAGTCAGCTGAGAACCTCAAAATACTGTGGCAGAGCTACGTGCTAAATTCTTCCTTCATTTATACGGCTGCAGTTCCACTGAAGTCTACAGAATACTGTGCAATGATTAGGTCTTGTTAAATTCATTTTACATAGAAGATGAAATATTGGAAAGCTGAATAACTTGCCCAAGGTCAGTGACACAACCAGGAGCTGAATTACCAGGAAACGATGAGTTCTGTTTGCTTGCTGAATTCACTGGGCTCATTGAAAAATTAATTTCTGCTCTGCTGACTCATATGTAGCCACATAGGTGTGGCTTCAGTATAGGTCATAAAAGTCCTTCTAGGGACGCTGCTGAATCACATCTTCTTGTTTAGGCCCATTCTGCATTTGAATGTGTGTACATTCAAAAAGGGTTGCCAGGTCTGGTCATGGCACTAGCAGCTGTTCAAACTGAAATATGATTCTGTTCCCGATGACATCAAGCACTACAGTTTTTCTATTACTTAATAAACAGATATTCTCTCTTAAGGTTAACCACAAAAATGTCTTTAACTTCAGGAACAATGCTTTTCAATAAAGACAGAAAACAAGGTTAGGGCTGTATATTTACACATACTCTATTAAAACAAATAACGTGAAGGTTTTAATGTAGTGTGTAATTTTGAAGTGTACACTTTTTAAATATTTTTAGAGTCTGTATGACTCAGGAAAATAGGAACAGTGTCGATATATTTTTTTTACTTTTTTTTTCCCTATTCCAATCCAGCCTGGTGTCATTCTCCTGCCAAGACTTAGACAGCAAAGGACTTGGCATCATCTCTCACTAAGACCTTTTACACATGCTTGTGCCCAATGACTTGTCCTATCAAAGCCAACAGGAATACTCATATTGTGAAAATTTAAGCATACGTTAAATCTCTAACAGACCAGGGACTATATCAGCATTGGTTACTGCTGAATAAATACACGAAAAACATATAAGTATTAAAAGTAATCTGACAATTTAAAAATAACTTTGCAAATAAAATCAGACTATATTCTTGTAGTGTTGTATCCCCTTGGAAATAATATATATAAATAAGTGAAATATACTGATCCATATATATATATATAAAAATGAGTATTCACTCATTTTTATATATATACCCATTTTTTTATATATAAATACTCATTACTATTACAAATAACCTAGTCACAACCATGATAATAAGAGATGTGTAACTAACTACATGGTTTCCTATGTACACATAAATAATTCTGTATTTTTTTATCACAGCACTGAAATTAAATGTTTGAATTAGGAAAAACAGCTTTAAGATTTTATCTTTTTCCATTAAGAGAACAAAATTACTTCCATCTGTAAAATCAAGCTTCCACCTGCAAACCAAATGACAGCTAAATATCATAAAGGGGATCCTGTTGCTTACTCCAGAGGACAAAATTATTCACTTTACAATATTTCACTCTTTTAGGTGTTCTCTGAGCGTGGTTGCCACTCTCTTCCCCACATCCACTCTTCGGGTGCAGATGCTGAGTACCAGTCAGGTTCTTTCCACCCATACATTCTATATCCATGTTCTTTTCATTATATTTTCCGGAAAGAAGCACATTGCAGAGGCTAAGCCATCAGGTTAAAAGAAGCTGCTGGTGAAAGTCTTTGTATATCTCTCAAGAAGCTGTGCATGTATCTTGAAAGAAAATCCCCCGCAGAGAATGTCTTGAGGAATAGAAGTAGTTTTAAACAATCTTTCTTCATCTGTACCTGGTTTGGGCAAGGCTGTGGTGTAGCTCAGGAGAGGACCAAGGGGGAGGGCCTCGGCTTGGACATAGCTCCTGCACAGACAGGGGAATGCCGCAGCCAGATTTCTCAGAGCTCTTGTCCACCCAGCTCTTTGCCCAGCAGCCTCACCCAAAATCACCACTGCACCGTACCAGCACTGGCTTTCGTATGGTGGGCAGCCAAAGCCCTCACTGCAAGCAGAATAGGTGATGGAGCCTTTGCACAACACATGGAGACTTGCTGCAAACATGTTAGAAGGCTTATGGCAATTTCTTCTTTGAAGTTCGTATTCGATATGACCAGCATTTTAGATAAAGATTTTCTTCAAAAGGTTTAGAATATGGGGTAGCCAATGGCTTGATGACATTGTACCCCCTTTTTGTTACAGGATAGTTTTGAAGATGTTAGGATGAATCTGTGCCCTCTGGGGAACTTCAGTAATTGTTACTTTTGTATTTATACCTTGGAGGTATAGTGCAGATAAACTGATTAAAGTCTAATAGGAGATTAAATATAAAATGACAAGGGCAATATTGCAACCTATATAAGTACGCGAGAGCATTTTGTTTGATAACACAACTCTAGTGTGCAATATGTCCTTGTGAAAAGGACTACCTGGCCCCCCGACAATAGCCTTGGGTAAGAGTGGGTAGCTGCACTTTTTTTCTAGGTAGGCCTGCAGAAAGTATCTGCATATCCTGTGTAGAAAAAAAGAAGTGTGCAACTGCTTTCAGGATTGCAGAGCAGCAGTCTTTCCCACATGAATCTCACCTCACTTGAGAGCAAAATGGCATTTTCTGCAAACCTGAAAATAGTGTTGTTAAAGGTCACTCTTTGCAAAACTGCATTGTTTGTAAAGATGACCTATACATGAAAAACCCCCACACAATTAATGAAATGGTGAGCATCACAGCAAAGCCAAAATCTGAACATATACTTAAACACAGGGTTGGCAGTTGTAATTATTTTAACTTCTGTGGTTACTTAGCATTTTGGAGAAAATGCTGTCATGAGAATAGAGCACCCCTTCACAAGTGTCACAGTAAACACTGCTTGTAACTCCCAAAGAAAAATCCTTGTACTGCTAATATGCTTTCAACATTCAACACTACCAGAAAAAAAAAATCTGTAAGAACTTTCTATTTTTATATTTCATGAATCAGAAAGGTCACAAGCCCAATTTAAAAAAAAACATGCCTTACAGGCATGAAGGGTAGAAAGCTGAACATGAGATGTTTACTAGAAAAACTACTACATGAGTAGTTTATTAGAAAATATTACACATCACTTGTCACAAGGATGTATTCGTAACATAATAAAGCAAATGCAGGAAAGATTTGCCACCTGATTTTACCCTCTTTTATTTGGCCATTAGATGCTCATTCTTTCATACTGGACAATATTAAAAGCATCTTCTTGTCACTGCCACGCTATTCTCCTGACCTTCCATGCTGAGCAGATCCATTTACTGAACTTGAAGAAGCAGAACTGCCTCCTCTAAGTTATTGAGTACATGTACCAGTGTCAGCAGGAGACAGGCAGAGAAGAACAGTAGGGTTTTAAAGAGAGTAGGGAGGAGGTTTGAAGGTAGTAAAGGACAGAAAGGAGAAATTTTTACAAGCTTTTGACATCTAGTAAATTTAAGAGAAACTTCATAAATAAAGAGCAATAAGGGAAAAAAGCCATCTGTGGATAGCGAAGGTCATTGGGCAGACATTAAGTTTTGAACATGTTGGGGCCAAGTAGAAAAGAGAATTGGAGACAAGAGGCACAAGTGGAGATCTGAGGAAAAGTACAGAGTGAAGTTGAAGTATTAACAGCTGTGCATTAAAGGTCAAATCCTACAGAGTGCGTTTATAGTTTGGTCCTTCTTTCATTTATAATTGCTGAACACTGATGTAACTCTACTGACTTAACTATAGCAACCTTAATCATCTGACCTTGATTTTTTTTTTTTAACAGAGCCAGTGATTCCTATTTCAAAACATCAGTTGTACTGATATTCATTTTAGCCATAAGCAGGAAGTCAGGAAGTGCAAAAGAGCATTTCTTTTAACAAAAATGAAAAAAAAAAATAAAAGGAAAAGAAATTTAGGACAAAAGATATTGAACATCTGTTAATCTTGATTGCTCTGATGAGAGACAGATAGAGAGGGCTGAATCCTTTCATGTATTCCTACTCGGTTAGTTTCATACTTCTTTCTCAACACTAGTTTGACAGGGATAGCTAGGCATAACCCTTCTTATTCATATGTGAACAGAGCTTGTAAACACTAACTCCCCCTTACAGCTAACGACTAAACACCACTTTCAGTGAAACTGGAGTAAAATTTCAATAGTTCTACTGGATCAAGGAGGTGATCTGATTCCAGTTATTACGAAGGCAGCAGATTGTAGCCTATCAGATATAAAAAAGTAGAAAATAAGCAGCCTAATAAGTAACCAAGCAACAGAGGCAAGATACTATTGCTATGAAAATCTTAGCTTTATAATTATTTTTACCCTAAGTTTACAGAGCTAAGAGGATGTTATCCTAGGCTTTTGACAGAAAAGGTCCTGTATCACTATTATCTTTTTTGATTTTCACGCCAGTCAGCAGCTTTCTCACCAGGACTCCACCAGAGCTTCTTAGTCTTTCCTTGCTTAGCTGCCTAACAGAGCTGAGCTCATTTAACATCTGTCATGGATACCATGCTTACACGTCTTAATGCAGCGTAGATACTCAAGTTAGTTTCTCTACAGAGCAAATTACTCTGTGCAGAGCACACCAGCAGATGTTGCTTCCGGCACCCTACCTAATCTGTTGGAAGTATCTTGAGTGTCTCAGCTTAGTACTGCACTGTGTAGTGGAGACATATTATCACTTACTTAACAACTTATGCAGATGCCTTGGTTTCTACTTCCAGTATCCTAAAATGGAGTTAGTCTGCTTCCTTACAGGAGTGCTATAAAGTCATGAATACTACTGAAGTACACAGCATGGTAAAAGAAGCCATGCAAAACTCCACTTGTGTTCTGTGGGTAGTGCAAGCTGAGCTGAACCCTCCTCAGAGGAATGCATGCTCTAAGGAATCTGGCCTCCTGATGCCCTTCCTGACTTTCTCCTTTCCTTCAAAGCACAAGTCAAGCAGTGGATCAAACATGGAGAAAGAAGAGAAAGAGGGATTTTCCCTATCCACAGTCAGATTAGTGGCCAACCAAGCATATAGTTTTAGAGGAATATGTAAAGTAAGAAAAGAGAAATTACTGGGTTGTGAGAGGGCAAGGATGGAGAGCAGCTTAATTAAATTAACTGAGGGAATATTTACACTTCCCGTTTCTGAGATTTACAATTCTGTGGAGTAATCTCCCAGAGGAAGTCATGAAAACCTCATCACTGAGCCATTTTAAATGAGTTGGAATAGCTCTACAGCAGGCAGAGTGTGGGGGCTGTGGACTGGTTTATGATTCCTCTCTTTTTCTTCCTAAGCAAGCACGCTCCCCTTATATTTCCATGGCATGAACTGTGGGATAATCCATATCAACAGATTAATGTATTTGACTTTTAAAACCTGTATAAATACTCATCCCAGATAAATTAATAAGATTACCAACAGGATTAATGTACTGGTTTTGTCATCCTTCTGTTTCCTGTGATCGTACATGTTAATTTAAAATATTTGGCTCACTCTTGAAAGAATTTCATGACTTGGATTCCACATGCACACACATATCTGTTGAAAGCTTTCCTCCTAATTGTGCATAGTACTAAATATTTCTTCACTTGCCTAATCTTAGGAAACTTAAGGTTAAACAATACCTTTATGGGTCATGCTTCTATTTTCTTATTGTGCATCTTAGCATAGATGTTTCTAAGTTAAAAACTGAATATTTCAGAGGATTTGAGTTGTCATTTCATAGCCCTAGGGGCAGAGCCCATCATGGGTATACCCCAAAGGGATCCTCTGCAGAAGTGATGAGAACAGCTGCATCAGAGATCACAATTTCCAGTGTTTCATCTGTCATTTCTGTGTCTTTAACAAATGTGGAGTCTTACATTTGCTAATTACCTGAATTGAGCATTGGTTTTACCTCTAATACCTGACGCTGCAATTGTATAGTAGCCTTTTTAAGTGTTTGCATAAACACTTAAAAGGTATAAATGCGTAGGCTTTGCATAGTACACAAGCTTACTCACCTCAGACCAACTAATTTTGTTGTTACTCTGCAGAATTAATTCCACTTTAGCTTACTATGATAGTTTATTTTATTCATAAATATCTTAATTCTTTAACAGAAAAATACTTAAAATCAAAAAGAGAAAGAAGGCTGCAAATGATATTACTAGAAGGAAGACAGTAGTTACTGGACCCACTGAAGTTTTTCCTACTGTTTCAATTACAGACAATATTATGCTTCAGTTTCTATTGGAAAATTATGCATAAAGTTTCCATGAAAAACATCTGGTGTATTCCACCCCAGCACTGGCAGTCTTTCAGCGATAGATTAAATCACTCATTCCATATATGCTGGTAAATTTAGTCTCCCTTCTGCTAAAGTTGTTATTGACCATGGCTTATTGAAGGACTCATTTTGTAGAAGTTGACTTTTAACTTTCTCCAATTTGACTACTCTTTACAAATAAATACCTTAATTCTATCTTTCTCTGTCTTTTGCACCTTGAATGTAAAGTTTGCTTCCAGACACAGTGCTTTAGACAATCAGGCCATCAGACTTCCCCAAACATAATAGAACATTTATTTTAATCTTGGCTTTTGATGATGATGCAGATGCTATTGTTTAGAACTTTTCGTTTTATCACAAAGATCTTATTATAATATGGGCAAAGGTAAGCTGATTACATTTTACCTTTTCTGTCTTGAACTATAAGAATAGCTCATTAGATCAGTCTTGCAATACAACAAGCATCAGCCATTCCCTGAGCCATGGAGCACATCTGTGCAGCTCACACAGCAGTAGTGTTTTACACATTTGAATGTTTTGGATAAACAGTGATTTAGCCATCTTAAAATTAAATATTAATTTTGTAAATGGGTTTTATTATTACCTTTTTGCAATAAGATAAACTGAGTTTTAAATATCCCTAGCAAAGACAACATAGCTAAATGCCACAAAACAACAACAAAATGAAACCGTGAGATCTGTGGTTTCCTTATTCTAGCCACCCACAAAAGAATTTCCAGGGGAATTAGACAAGTTAAGCACCTATGTCTTAATGACATCGTTTAAACCATAGTGTAGTTATGCCTCATGGCATGTTTTACACTCCTGATCTGCCAGTTACCTTGAAATTTCCAGACCGTTACAGCTGTCTCCTAACCCATCCATCCAGGTCTCATTGGTGCACACCCAGCTCTTATCCTGAAGAAGAATTTGGACATGACTGGATATGCACATGGCCCTGAGATCTGGGGAATATCCATGAAGCCACAGAACTGGCACAGACTGTTTAAGCAAAGGGGAGTTAAGTGAGTGCCTTAAATGTTGGGGTTTGTGATTTTTGAATTCTCCTTTCATATTTCTGTATTCTGAATTATGACTTGGCCAGAGTCAGAAAGAGTTGCTAAAATATTAACAAAATGGCTTTAAGCTGAAAGAAAAAGCTTTAAGTTAAAAGAGGGTAGATTTAGATTAGATATTAGGAAGAAATTCTTTACTATGAGGGTGGTGAGGCACTGGCACAGTTTGCCCAGAGAAGTTGCGCCTGCCCCATCCCTGGCAGTGTTCAAGACCAGGTTGGATGGGGCTTGGAGCAACCTGGTCTAGTGGAAGGTGCCCCTGCCTGTGACAGAGGGTTGGAATTAGATGAGCTTTAAGATCCCTTCCAATCCAAACCATTCTATCATTCTATGAAAATTTTTGATAGTTTTCTTGTATTCACCTCAATACTGAGCTTTAAAATTAGTCCCAGTAGAGTCCAATATTTAAAACCACATTAATTTCTTAAACCAAAAATGAATTTATCCTATTTTGTGTTTGACTGGATAAGATTCTGAATTTGCTACAGTGTTGATTTTCATTCCAATGCATTTTCAATTTCAAAGACATACAGAAGTGTTTGAAAATGTTTACATGCATCCTTGAGCCTTGTACAATAACTATCATTATTGCGCAAAGACCTCTCTTCACCTCAGTGTACAAAGAATCAGTTGCAGAACACTACATGGATCATATCTGGTAAATTATTAGTATCTCCAGGCAAATTTTGTATATGCCAATTCTTACACTGCAGGAATTGCCCCTTATATGTAGTTTACAGTCCTCCTACTGGTACTTAAAGATTATTATGTTTGAGAAACTGAATTATTATATCTTTGTTATGTTAATTCATGTAGTTTTATAGATTTTTATACAGAATATATATACTAATATGTAGGGTTGTAATTCTTCTCTTGTATCCAGTGCCAGCAGAGCACTGTGAAATAAAATGTCTATTTATAACTTTTATTACAATAAAACCTTGTCTAAACTTTAAGAAATAGGCTGCTTATACCTATCATGATTAAAAAAACAGACTATGAGTGGAGCCAGACAGTATCTTTCTAAAACCACTCATAAACTTCCTAAAAGTCATTAACAAATGTCTCTTATGAATGATGTCATGTTTGAAGAGGAAGTAATGAGTCTTAGATATGCTATGTGTATAAAAGGAACCTGACTGGAAAGTACAATCCCTACGGCTTTCTTTTGCTTCTAATGAAAACAGTAGCTAAGTAAAGTTAAAAGAAAAAAAAATTATTGGAATGAAAACTGCAGCACGCAGACTGAGGCTTTCAGTCACCAAAAGTAATGAAAATCGGGATGTGAACACTCACGGTGCCAGGCTTTGGGGAAATAATAGCTGTCTTTCAAATTAGAAGGCTCTGTAAAACCTGTTAGAAAGTGCACAGCAGCAGCCCACATAACTCTGCCCTCATGTTAGAGAATTCTGAAACACAATTCCACCAGCAGTGCTGCATGCAGGCTTCACAAATATTTGATTATATCTTCTCTAAGCGCCTAACAAAATCTAAATGAATATTTGTGAAGATGACTAATAGCTTAGCATGAATATTCCAAACCAGCCTTCCTAGGTGTTTGTATAAAGTCGCTCAAATTAACCTGTTCTTTTGTGTGTGTCTGTACATCTAGATCAATGCATTTTCATTCCTTTTGTTGCATAACATGCATATAGACCTGTGTGCCGGACAAACATGAATTAAGAAAAATTGCTTGCTCCATGAGAATAAGCAATTAATTTACAGCATATAGCATTAACATCCAGTCAAACATTATACTTTAAAAGAAATCTATCCACCTTCAGGGCTTTTTTAATTATTTGGTCCCTTTATCAAGCTTAACTCATCCCCCCAGGTTACTCTACAATTTACTTAACTTTATTAAGCTCACATTTCCACCCTAGGGGGAACAGACAGCCCATATGTTGACCTGATCAGACTCATACGGAAGTCTGCTGACTCCCTGGGGCCAGGGTAAGGGATTTCACCAAAGAAGTCTCTTGTCTGGTATGGCCTACTGATTACTACCCTTTACTGGTCTTCCAGGTGTGCAATGAGAAAATCTCTTTGACAAGAAGCCTAAGGGAACTGAAGAAGGGCTTTAGAGCCTTGCAGCTGCTGGCTCAGGATTCAGGAGCCCAAGGAGCGTTCTTGTCCCTCCTGCCAGTTGCAATCAATGACAATGGTTACATCAGAAAAATCTCAGTAATTCATTCCTGGTGTCACAATCAGAATTTTAGGGGGTTTGACCATGGGTTGGCCTGTGCAGCAAAAGGCCTGCTGGTGGCAGATGGGGTATGCAGTACCAAAGGGAGAGAAGGATACTAGATAAGGAGCTAGCAGGGCTCAGAGAGAGGGCTTTAAACGAGGATTGAAGTGGGAAGAGGGTAACACCAGGCTCACTACAAATGAGCCAAGGGGTAGTGTGCCACTGTTTGAATCCAGATCCACAAGGCAAATTAAATGCATTTATGCCAATGCCTGCAGCATGGGCAACAAACAGAAGGAGCTGGAAGCCATTGTGCAGCAGAGAAATCGTGACATAATCGCCATCACAGAAACATGGTGGAATGATTCACATGATTGGAGTGCTGCAATGGAGAGCTACAGGCTCTTCAGGATGGATAGGCAAGGAAAAAGATGTGGTGGGCTTGCGTTGTACGTCAAGGAGTGCATCAACTGCCTTGAACTCAGTGTTGTGAATGAGAAGTCTGAATGTTTGTGGGTGAAGATCAGGGGGAAAGCCAACCAAGCAGATATCCTGGTATGAGTCTGTTGTAGACCACCCAGCGAGGATGAGGCTACAGATAGTGTTTTTCAGACAACTGGGAGAAGTTTCACAATCGCGTGGGGGACTTCAATCTACCAGATGTCTACTGGAAGAGAAGAAAGACTCCAGGAGGTTCTTGGAGGGTGTGGAAGATAGCTTCCTAACCCAGCTGGTGAGTGAGCCAGCTAGGGGAGATGCCTGGCTAGATTTGCTGTTCACAGACAGAGAAGGACTGGTGGGTGATGTGATGGTTGGAGGCTGTCTTGGGCAAAGTGATCACAAAATGATTGAATTTTCAGTCCTTGGAGAAGTCAGGAAGAAGGTCAGCAAAACCTTCACCTTTGGCCTGTTTAGGATGCCGGCTGGCAGAATTGCTTGGGAAACATTACCAAAGGACAAAGGGGCCAGGAAGGCTTGGCATTCTTCAAGAATGAAATCCTTAAGGTGCAGGAGCAGGCAGTCACTACATGCTGAAAATCAAACCTGTGAGAAGGAGACCAGCCTGGCTAAACAGGAACTCTGGAAAAAAAGATCATTTATCACCTGTGGAAGAAGGGACAGTTACCCCATGAAAAGTACAAGGATGTTGTCAGGTTATGTAGATAAAAAGTTAGTAAGGCGAAGGCACAGATGGAACTAAATCTGGCAGCTGCCATAAGAAATAATTAAAAGTACTTTTACAAATATATTAGCAATAAAAGGAGGATCAAGAAGAACCTCCATTTTCTACTGGATACTATGGGAAACTTAGTGACTAAGGATGAGAAAAAGGCTGAAGTACTCAATGTGCATTTGCCTCAGTCTTTAACAGTCACACCAGCCATCCTCAGGGTACTCAGTTCCCTGAGTTGGATGGCAGAGATGGGGAGCTGATTAAAATCCCCATAATTTAGGAGGTTAGTGATCTCCTGCTCCACTTAGACATACACAAGTCTATGGGGCAAGGTGGGTTACACCCAGGAGTGCTGAAGGAGCTGGCAGAGGAGCTTGCTAAGCCACTTTTCATCATCTATCAGCAGTTCTGGTCTAGTGGGCATGTCACTGAGGCTTGGAGGGTGGCCAGTGTGATGCCTATCTACAAAAAGGGCAGGAAGGAAGACCTTGGAAACTACAGGCCTATAAGGCCTGGCCTGACCTCAGTGCCGGGGGAGATCATGGAGCAGGTGATCCTAAGTGAGATCATAAAGCATGTGCAGGAAAACGGGGGATATCAGGTCCAGTCAGCATGGGTTCATGAAGGGCAGGTCCTGCTTGATCAGTCTGGTCTCCTACAATAAGGTGACCTGCCTGGTTGACTGTTGCTGTGGACATTGTCTATTTGGACTTAAGGCATTTGACACTGTTTCCCACAGTGTTCTCCCGGACAAATTGGCTGCTCATAGCCTGGATAGGTATATAGCTTTGCAGGTTGGAAATTGGCTGGATAGCCGAGCCCAAAGAGTGGTAGTAAATGGTGTTGTATCTGGTTGGTGATCGGTCACTAGTGGTATCCCTCAAGGCCTGGTATTAGCGCCAGTGTTGTTTAACATCTTCATTGATGATCTGGATGAGGGGATTGAGTGCATCCTCAGTGAATTTGTGGACAACACCAAGTTGGCTGGGAGTGTTGATCTGCTGGAGGACAGGGAGGCTCTGCAGAGGGATCTGAATCTGTAACAGAAATAGCGTAGCCAGCCGGGCCAGGGCAGTGATCATCCACCTGTACTCGGCACTGGTGAGGCTGCACCCCAAATACTGTGTTCAGTTCTGGGCCCCTCACTTAAAAAAGACATTGAGGTGCTGGAGCGGGGCCAGAGAAGGGCAGCAGAGCTGTTGAAGGATCTGGAGCACAAGTGTGATGAGGAACAGCTGAGGGAGCTGGGGGTGTTTAGCCTGGAGAAGAGAAGGCTCAGGGGGAACTTCATAGCTCTCTACAACTACCTGAAAGGAGGTTGTAGTGAGGTGAGGGTTGGTCTCTTCTCCCAAGTAACAAGCAATAGGACAAGAAGTAACGGCCTCAAGCTGCACCAGGGGAGGCTTAGCTCGGATATTAGGAACAATTTCTTCACAGAGAGGATAATCAGGTATCAGAACAGGCTGCCCAGGGCAGTGATGGAGTCAACTGTCCCTGGAGGTGTTCAAAAACTGTGTAGATGAGGCCGTTAGTCACATGGTTGAGTGGTGAACTTGGCAGTCCTGGGGTAAAGGTTGGACCTGATGATCTTAAAGGTTTTTTCCAACCTAGTTGATTCTATGATTCTATGATTCTCGTTCAGCATATGGTAGACAGTTTGAGGACTTAGAAGATGCCAGTCTAGGATGTATCTTTCTCTTCACCCTGTGAGAGCAGAGACAGCTGAAAGATCACAAAAACAGTTCCAGTGGAAAAAGCTATTAAATTTTATCAGCCAGGGCCCTGAACCAGGAATTATTACTGTAATAATGCAGAGTGGAGGTAAAATATCACCTCATCAGTGTGATAGTATTTTACGACCATTTTACACTTATGCAAATGATTGCATATGTGGAAAGCAATAATGAATTAATGGACCAACCACATAGTAGCATCAAGGGTAAAAATATGAATTTATTTAGGATTCATTAGAGTGATAGAGTGAAATTTTAAACTAGAGAGACGCTTTTTCCCAGAAAAGTTGTTCCTCACATTCACATCACACTTATGGTTATCATAAAATTCTAATATGCCATCTGATGGATGTGAAAAATGCTATAATACACAAAATTTGTAATTGTTACAGGATGTGTTAGTTGCTGGTGGGATAGAAAGGTGAGATTCCAATAAGCTGACAATCCTTTGAATTGAAAGGTTAAATTTCCACTCATTAGACTGTAGGAAAGGTAGGGTTTTGATGATAATCTTTCCTGGATGACTGCTAATCTTTTCGTTCCACAGATACACTGTTGCCTATTGTCATGGTAACAGTCAGCTCTACACCATTCTGCTTCTGCCTTTTCTTAGGCTACAGACACCCATGCATGTCTCCCCAGGTATAATCCTGTCATTCTTCCAGTCTTATCCTGAAATTTTTGCATTGGCTTTTACCCTTCACACTTGATAATCCACCCGTTCCCCAGCAAGGGACATTTCTTTGTTCTCAGAGGCAGGACACAGTGCTGCAAGTTACTTTTTTTGTCCTGCCATGACACCAGCATGTTCATGTTCTACCTCACTGTCTGTACAAGTGCAATTGGATCACACTTCTTGGCTCCCAAAACTCAAGCCAACATTGGAGCATGCGTAATCATAGAACCATAGAATGGTTTGGGTTGGAAAGCACCTTAAAGATCATTCAGGTCCAACCCCCCTGCCATGGTAGAAACACCTTCACTAGACCAGGTTGCTTCAAGCTCCGTCAAGCCTGGTCTTGAATACTGCCAGGGATGGGGCAGGCACAACTTCTCTGGGCAACCTGTGCCAGTGTCTCACTACCCTCAAGGGAAAGTCTCACCTTCCTCAAGGGAAGAATTTCTTTCTAATGTCTAATCTAAATCTCCCCTCTTTCAGCTTAAAACCATTCCCCCTTGTCCTATCGCTACATGCCCTTGTAAAATGTCCCTGTCCAGATTTCTTGTAAGCCCCCTTTAGGTACTGGAAGGCTGCTTTAAGGTCTCCCCTGAGCCTTCTCTTCCCCAGGCTGAACAAGCCCAGCTTTCTCAGCCTGTCTCCATAGGAGAGGTGATCCAGCCCTCAGAGCATTTTTATGGCCTCCTCTGAACTCACTTCAACAAGTTCACATCTTTCTTATGTTGACGACCCCAGAGCTGGATGCAGTACTTCAGGTGGAGTCTCACAAAGGCGGCTGTGACATAGCGTATAATGTGACAAGGCACACATGTTCTGACCAACACATTATTGTAATGAATTATTTTTATTTAGTAACTGGAATAATGCACTAGAGAAAGAAAGATTCAGTATTAGCAGCCACATTCCAAGCCTATTTAAGCTCATCCATTCTTTCACTTGCCTGCGATCTCTGCCCACCTGGCTTTCCGACCAAAGTGCAGGGACAGACTCAAGTGCACATCTCACTAACCAGCCTGCTTGCACTTGCCTGCAGTGGCTCCCTTCCATGCATTCCTTTTGCCATTTGCTTTGACTCTGCACCTTAAAGACCCTTCTTGTATTCAGGTAAAAGGACAATTTGCTTCTGCTGAGATGAGTAGTTTTACTACCTAGACAGATCTCCCAGAGTGAAATATTTATCCTGCTCATAATGCAAACATGCCACGCGAGTGACAGCCTTTTCCAAAGTATTACAAATCATCCAGGATCACCCCCACGCCTGTCATACATACCTATTCTCAAAATGGAACGACACACTGGCAGATTTTTCAGTTGGTTCAGTGAAAGGAAAGCAGCCAATAAGAAGCCCGAGGGCTGTTCTAATCTACACCAAATGGGAGTGCTCCCAGAGGGAAAATACACCAGCTGGGGAGAGGTGTATGTGCTCCATTGGTGAGCCTCAGCCCTCCCTCTTTTCAGCTAAGAGTAAGGACTGTGCAGGACAGAGATGGGAATGCCGCAACTGCTGAAACCAGTTATCTACAAGGAGAACTGCCACCTTGCCAGAGCCAGGTACATTTTAGCTGCTTTGGATAACTTAAACAGCATAGAGTTTGGAATAGAAAGGGGTATCTGGCAAAAAGATTTCAATATAATATCAACTGAAAACATTTGCCCTCAGTTCTAGGCTTTTACTATCAACTTGTCATCTTTTTCCCTGGTCTGGAACTGTTCACTTGATGCTCCTAAAGCAGTTAATATTTGCAATAGTCATATAGGATTGTTGTTAATTACAATTGTATTTACAGACACAAGGTTGAGATAAGATACAGCTAAACACCTTCTCAAAGCCATACAACACAATCTAAATCTGTGCATTCTTGAAAAAAACACAAGCTTAGCAGTGACCTGTTTTTCTCCTCTTTGTGAGCTAGGCACTTGGCCTTTCACTTGTTACGGCCTACATAATTTGTCCATAATTATTAACAGCAGTAGGAATTAAAGAAAGCTAGGGAGGTTCAAAGGACTTGTTGCCTATGTACAAAACTAAAAACAATAGAGAAGGCCAGTGGTACAGCAGAACATCAAAGGAAAACAGTCCTTCTCAACCATGATAGTCTTACAAAGCAATTGTGACTTTCGGCTGAATAGATAATACAGTGCTATGAAAAAAAAAATCTATGAGTAGATTTTACTTTACTCGTATTTTCTACTATAATCTTTGCTTTCTCTCTATTTTTTCTAGCCTGTCTACTCATCTCCTTTATATGCTTATATACACAGAGCCTTTCTCAATACACAAGGAATCTATTAAATCTTCTTTGGAGAAAGTTAACATGCATGAGAAAAGATGCTGCTATTATTCTGCACTATCTCACCCAGCTCTCTGAATGCAAGTACAAAATGTGAGCAGCAATGACGGACAGCTAGGGGAGGGTTTTCCATGTAAGAAAGAGCCCATATTTACCCCAGAGCACTTGTATCTCCAGCACAGTAGTTTCTGTGTTACTGCAGCAACTGGCTCATATATGAAAATCCTGTTCTGTGAACCATAGATGCTAATGCAGACAGCTAATGGTATCAGCAGCAGGCAGACAGCGCTTCTGTAAAATAAATGACTAATAGGAAAATAACTTAGGATGTCAAGAGTGAGGACCCTAGACTGCTGGTGTTGTACAGAAGGAAAAGAAGAGGTGTATAGAAACAGATAAAAAGAAATATTAGTGCACTGGCAAAGACAGAGGCAAAGCTTAGTGTAGAAATTGTTCAGCAAGGGAAACAGAAAAATGGTATATCTCCCCTCTTAAATGCAGCTGTAGAGGAAATAGTTGTATGCCATACACTCCTCTTATTTTCACTTGTGCTTCCCAGAGAGTCACAAACAAGCTGCCGTGTTATAGATGATCTTTAATAATTTCACTCACATAAACTTGTGCACTAAACCAGAGAGGATTGATTGTAACTTGTTCCCACATAAAACATGGAGCATTTGGGCCCAGAGTCTGCAGTCAGTTTCCAGGCTCTGCAAAGGTGAAGAGAGACCTGAATATTTTTTCTCATTCCTAAATTATGGCTCAAATGTCCTGAATACAGATTAGTAGGATTACACGATTATAGTAACCTGGGGAAAAAGTTGAATAAAACTCCATGATTGTATTTCAGGAAAATTGTCTTCATTAGAAAGTCGAATCTCTCTCCCTCGCCTCCTCTCTTGAGTATTTATATCCAACATGTAGTGCTTTTTATAACCCTTTTTGGTGGGTATTTGAAGTGAACTGAATATTGTCTATTCTGAAAGATTATGAAGTCACCAAGGACTCATCTCCTAGGACAGCAACAAACCAACCCTCCCGCCAGTCATAGACACATAACACGCCTGCATTTTATGTTTGCTCTGTTCCGTTTGAAATGGTAATAGTCTCTATGTAAATCTAGCATACTGAAACTCAGTTCATATTAACTTCAAGTTACCTGATTTAGATACAGTGGAGAACAACCATTTTATCAGCATTTTTTTAAAGATCAAAGAAGCTTGTTCCTAAAATTTGTCCCAAAACATGCAAATGAATCGATGTCTCTAATTAGACTGTAACTTGAGGGTGGTTTCTGCTGTTGAAACGAAGTGTTACTGTATCACAGGCTTAATAAACTCCAAGGATCTGATCTTCTCAGCAAGTCACAACCACGCTTCGTACCCTGGTCTATGACTTGCCTACACGCCTTGGATTTGTTACAAAAAAACCTCAAGACTCTTTTTCTGACACCTCCTCCTCAGCTCTAACAATGATGTCATTGTGGCAATGCTGGGGGAGGCAAGACTCTCTCCTGGTAGGTGTACAAGTTACTGTGGCTCTGTTGTGCAACATGTTCAGCAACTGTATATGACAAGGTCTAGAGGCTATCCTTACTTTGCTGATGAGTAAGATATTAATTCACACTTCAAGGTTATTCTCC
Source organism: Psittacula echo (assembly GCF_963264785.1). Classification (NCBI taxonomy): domain Eukaryota; kingdom Metazoa; phylum Chordata; class Aves; order Psittaciformes; family Psittacidae; genus Psittacula; species Psittacula echo. Next base: position 102,173,522 of record NC_137735.1, read on the forward strand.
ACTGCTGTATCTTATACAGAGAGATAACTATATCACAGTGGTTATCTCTGCTTTAAAATCCCTGTGGTGAGGAACCCTTATACTTCCACTGAGAGGTAGCAAAGTGAGGTCAGCACTATATCATCTGCCTGTGATGCCATCAGTTATGCTTCTCACTAAAATAAGAATTTGCTGTCTCCATGAAGCTTTAAAGTGGGAAACAAAAGTACAGGGTAGTCATCATGTAGGAAAACAATTTGCTAAACTTGGAAAGAAAAGCCTTAGTCACCTGGTGCAAATATATGCATTTAAACATAAAAAGGTGTGGCTGGTGACAGGACTAGCACTTCCATTTCCGCAGGGAATTCTACAAACTTTCAAACAGAAGCTACTTGGTAAGCAGGAGGCAAGAACAGAAAGCGTGCAGAGATGTCTGAATATTTGTTACAAATGCAGCCCTTCTTCATGCACATGAATCATTTCTTAGCTGGTCTTGATTTCTCTTAAGTACACTTGTTGATATGCTACAGAGTATGCCTTTAAAGCAACAGTGCCATGAAGCAAATATCATTATGAGTTATGTGACAGGAAATGGGAAATCTGACCTAACTCTCTCTCCTGTCTTATTGTATCAAAATATTACACTGTAAAGTTGCTGGTGGTTTTGTCTGTTTGTTTCTGAGTTTCTGGTGGTGTTTTTTTAAATTGCAGTCTCTTAAACTATTACTCAGTAGGCGCTGGAGTTTTTATTTGGGCATCTCCAGGTTAATATTAAAATCAGTATAAGTGATTTTCAACTCATTCATGAGAATTAACTTAAGCATATGGGTTTTCTGGAAACACTGAAGTTAAATATGCGTAAGGCACTTCGTTTGTTTTTTTGCTTGCTTGGGCTTTTTTTCCACAAACACTGGATGGCACAAGAGCAGAGAAAGAATTTGTTTCTAACAAAATCAGAAAATTATGCTAATCACAGAATCACAGAATCCCAAGGGTTGGAAGGGACCTCAAGAGATCATCTAGTCCAACCCTCCTGCAAGAGCAGGGTAACCTACAGTACATCACACAGGAACTTGTCCAGCCGGGCCTTGAATATCTCCAACATAGGAGACTCCACAACCCCCTGGGCAACCTGTTCCAGTGCTCTGTCACTCTCACAGTAAAGAAGTTTTTCCTGATGTTCACATGGAACCTCTTATGCTCCAGTTTACACTCATTGCCCCTTGTCCTATCACTGGACATCACTGAAAAAAACCTAGCTCCATCATCCTGACACTCACCCTTTACATATTTGTAAACATAGATGAGGTCACCCCTCAGTCTCCTCTTCTCCAAGCTAAAGAGACCCAGCTCTCTCAGCCTCTCCTCATAAGGGAGATGCTCCACTCCCTTAATCATCTTAGTTGCCCTGTGCTGGATTCTCTCCAGCAGGTCCCTGTCCTTCTTGAACTGAGGGGCCCAGAACTGGACACAATATTCCAGATGCGGCCTCACCAGGGCAGAGTAGAGGGGGAGGAGGACCTCTCTCGACCTACTGACCACCCCCCTTCTAATACACCCTAGGATGCCATTGGCCTTCTTGGCCACAAGGGCACATTGCTGGCTCATGGTCATCCTCCTATCCATCAGGACCCCCAGGTCCCTTTCCCCTTCACTACTTTCCAACAGGTCAACCCCCAACCTGCACTGGTACATGGGGTTGTTCCTCCCCAGATGCAAGATCTACACTTGCCCTTGTTGAATTTCATCAAGTTTCTCCCCGCCCAACTCTCCAGCCTGTCCAGGTCTTGCTGAATGGCAACACAGCCTTCTGGTGTGTCAGCCACTCCTCCCAGTTTAGTGTCATCAGCGAACTTGCTGAGGGTACATTCAGTTCCCTCATCCAGGTCGTTGATGAAAATATTAAACAGCACTGGTCCCAGCACCAACCCCTGAGGGACTCCACTAGTCACAGACCTCCAGCTAGATTCTGCCCCATTGACCACAACTCTCTGCCTTCTTCCTTTCAACCAGTTCTTGATCCACCTCACTACCTGATCATCAAGCCCACACTTGCTTAGCTTATCTATGAGGATGCTGTGGGAGACAGTATCAAATGCCTTACTGAAATCAAGAAAAATCACATCTACCGCTCTACCGTCATCCATCCACCTAGTTACTTCCTCATAGAAGACTATAAGGTTGGTCAAACATGACTTCCCCTTGGTAAAACCATGTTGGCTACTCTTAATGACCCCCTCATCCTTGATATGTCTAGAGATGGTGTCAAGAATAAGTTGTTCCATCACCTTTCCAGGGATGGAGGTAAGGCTGACTGTCTATGATTACCCGGGTCCTCCTTCTTGCCCTTCTTATAGACTGGAGTGACATTTGCCATCCTCCAATCCTCAGGCACCTCTCCTGTTTCCCACGACTTACCAAAGATGATGGAGAGTGGCCTAGCAATGACCTCCGCCAGCTCCCTCAGCACCCGTGGGTGTATTCCATCCGGATCCATCGATTTATAGATGTCCAGGTTGCTTAACTGATCCCTAACCCAACCCTCATCTACCAAAGCAAACTCCTCCTTTATCCTGACTCCTTCTGGGGCTATAGGAATCTGGGGACCCCGGGGAGAGTCTGCAGGAGTAAAGACAGAGGCAAAGAAGGCATTCAGCACCTCTGCCTTCTTTATATCCTCTAATGCCTTTATGCTAATAAATAAGAATTGGGAAAAAAAAAAATTAAGAAACTTCAGATGTTTGCTTATTTTCAAGAATATTCAACACTTTCTCGCAGATATTTGGACAATAAATACTGGGGCTATATAAATAGCAAAATAAATTCCTGATTCCTATTTTTCAGTATGTTTAAAACTCAGTTGCTTATTAAAATAAAAGAAGCAGTAATTCCAGGATCAGGTTTTAGACTCAAATGGGTTGTTCCATTGTGTATTTTTCCAAGCATGTTAGAATACTTGGTTTGCATGTTCAGCACAGGTTTCTAAGAAGAAAAAATGTGCAGAATGGATTTGAGGACTTTCAGTGGCAGCCTGCAAATTTCAGGTTGAAATCCATGATGTGCAAACATTAATGTTCTTAACTTGAGTAACCAGATAAGCACCTGACCATTAGTAGAAGACAGACCTTTGGTGTAGGATTTGACCACATATTTTCTTTTAATGGTTGGACAATATAAGAATGGGCTTTTGGTGGTGAGTCCAAATGTGATAGGCACAGGGCAAGGAGAAGGGTCTTCAGATGGTGCTCAGATGGATCCACTCAGTCTGTGGGGACAAGGACTTGAGGCACTGACAAGCTTTAAGAATGCTGTCTGTGTTCTGAAGAAGCTCATGAAAGAGTGCAGTAGTCCCAAAACAAAATATAAGTTTTGAGTCTTGAATTAGAAAGAGAAGCAGAAAGCTGTGTCTGAGGCTTCTTAGAGAAACTCTGAGGCTAGTTTCCTTCATGAGAAGGAGTTGGCAGAGAATTAGGAGCTGAAGTCTTTCAACAAAGGTGTCCTAATATTTGAGCTGGAATGGTCATGAGAGGCTGGCTCATGTAAGACATAATGAAGTGGAGCTTCCCAAAAGAAAATTTTTCCATATGAGTCATGTTTTTGCAAGAGCTGAGAACCTTACAGTGTCAACAGTGTGCAAGGAACAGGAAAGCAGACAAATGAGACTATGCCTAAGCCCTACATACAGATATGTAAATTTAAAGAGAACCTCCCAAAAAAAATCACAAGCTTATGGTAACAAATAAATTTACACGTAGAAGTTCTAGGTCATTCTTCAGCAACAGTAAATCTCTCACTGAAGGAACCTTGTATGCTCCTCATCACTAATGTAAACTAAAAATATAGTCGAGTCATGCCAGATGTAGTCAGTATTACAAGATCTACAGGTCTAATCCACTTTCCTGTAATATGAGTTGGATAGGATTTAACCTGTATGCTGCAAGTTAGTGTAGACCCATTTGAGGATGAGCATTTTAACTTCTTGTCCTCCTAAAACCAGTTATACTTGTGTCAAGATCAAAAATTATAGTGGAAGAGGAAAGCTAAGCTTAATACATTAAAAAAGGGGTATAATGAGGAGAATTATTTTTTGCTCTTCTACAGAAACAGATTTACTGTGTAATTTTCTCATTACTAACCTTCCACGACTCTATTTGACTAGCAGACTTTCCTCTAAAATGCTACACATGTGCTTCTAACTTTATGTTAAAGCAATGTTGTATCAGATGTAGTTGAAACTGGAAAAAATTTTGTTTTGTTTTGTTTTCTAATATGTCAGAATTAACATAGAACATTAGGTTTATTATCCTGAGGTTAAATTACCTTTTGGTTATAGTCTGGTAAATATTACTGAGATTATTTTTATTCTAGTAGTATCCATAGCCTCTAATGACACTGGGCCCTCACTGTCCTCATTATGGTTAGAGTCTGGTTCCATTTATGTAGCTGGTGATGTGTGATAAAGTTCAAACATCTGGATTTTGTTTTCTGGGCATTCACTAAGTCATTTCCAACTGGATTTCTCTGAACCAAAGTGAAAAACTTTTGCAACAAACAGGCCTAAATTCATTGGCCACTATTTTTCTCATTTATGTCTTGAAACACAGAATGCTTGTAGTCAACAGGAGCCTGAAGCATTACTTGTGAATAAATTATATGTAATATCCTGATTTACTGTGGTGTTTTGGGGCCATATTCTTCTGCTTGAGCAACACCATTTAGTGTCAATATCATCTGCCCAAGGTAGTCTGATTTCACTTCTGGCCACTTGGAGCTATAAGAAGTAACATGGAGCTCTGACAACATCGGACACTTTTTGAAGACAGACAGATTTTATGCTTGCATCAATCAGGAAACATTGCAGAAAATATAAATTATATCAAAATCTTATGCTCTCTTCCACAAAAAGCTAATCTAAATAAGTTTAAATTATTAAATTATTATCTCTTAAATTATTCTGCATCAGACATTTGGACACAGTGATTTAAAATGCATTACATTATCCTGGACTAGAAGATATTTGGACATGTAAGTGATCTGGCACAGCTTTAGAAACCTGTTCTAAAATATGAAGTCAAAACTCCCTGAATTGGTCTCCAGTTTGTCAAATTTTGTCAGCAACAGGTGATCAGGTGATTCTGAAGTTAGCAGCTTTCTCAGTGGGTCACAGACTGGAGACCTGGAACTGAAAGGCAAAAAGAAATAAAACATGTTCCAATTGGCACCAAGGGATTGGTTTCCTCTGTAATTTAGCGGACTGTGGTTAGCTTGCTTTAGCTTTGATCTGCTAGGTAATTGTTCCTTCTCTATCACACGTGTGCTCCTGGAAGCTTCTGGTTCTTGGCTAGCTTGAAAATCAGGCAATTTATTTTAGTGACTAAAGTATGGACCTAGGAGCCCAGCTTCAGGTATTTATTTTCCTTGCTGATAAATCACTGCTGGGCAGCTTCCTGCCAGCAGCACAAATGCCATGAAAGGCTATACTGGAAATTAAGAGCTTTTAGACAAATCAGGACTTCATGAGTATCATGTATTACAATATTGATTCCTATTTCTTTATGGATGAGATTCTCTAAGCACTATTGCCTGCTCTGTATATTTAGACAAGGAAGCAACTACAACATTTCCATTTCAGAGAAACATCTTTGTGGCCTGCTTGCTGCTGAAATCCATTAAGTGACCCTACAGGGTGGGAAAAGAGATTGTTTTTTCTCTTTAAGTTATATATTCTGCAGCTGTGTGATGGAGTATGCATCTGTGTGGTCAAGGCCATCTACCTGACTGTCCTACATTTGTTTATATCAGCATCCCTCATGGATATCATAGAGCACTTATTTTCAAAGCACTGAAATTGTAAAAATATGCTATTCTTTCAGAAACACTTTGTCAGTGATAGGGAAGTCATTGCCAAGATGAGAGCAAACCTGGCAGAGGCTTGTTCCTTCGGCTCCACCCAGCTTTGTGCAAGTTTCCAACAGGCTTTTCAAATGTGCATCTCCAACTGGCTCCAGTCAGCTGGCTGATGCTGAAATTGCTGTTGTTGTAAGGTCAGCAAAGGCCTTGGGTTTTGTTTGTTGATTTTTTTCCTTGATTCTAAGCTCTTTCCTGTTGTGTTATTGTGCAACTGGAGCTCTTAACAAAACATGTGTCCCTAAGACTGCGCTCTCTGGGAAGCGCTCAGTTTAAAAAGAAAGTTGCCAAGTTGCATAACAGCATTTGTATTCTGGGCAAAAATTAGTTTAATGATTATGGATTCAACCATGCCACTGAAGGCTTAAAGAGGCATTTTACAACAGAAACAAACCATACCAAATACTCAGTAAGCTGTTGAAATGTCTATGTCATTACTAAGACTCTCATTACCACTGGGACATAATGCTGGGTTGGGTTTGTATTTTTGTAATGCTTGAAATACGTGACAGGCTTCTGGTTTTTCTCTTCATTTGTTCTTAGTTCTTAAACACAGTTGTTAAATGTTACAAAGATGAGCTGTTTTCTACAGTTGCTGAAGCATACAATGAATGGTCCTTTTTGGCAAGCAAACTAGATCCCCTTCATTACTTTCATTTGAGATTCCCTACAGATTTTGGTACATAAAATCTATTAAAAATACCTTAAAAAAATAAATTAAAAGTAATCCTTACAACCCTATCTAAAAGTTACAGGTGTTAAGGCTTGAAAAGCTTCTAATTTCCTCTTTAGATTTTGTATAGTTCTATGTTTCCTTCTTTGCAAGGCAAGGTTGTCTTGTTAGACTTACATGTGGTATACGTTTTGTTCAGCTTTGTGTTCTCTGTCAGCTTTACCACGTGGATACTACAGTAGTAATCTGGTCTTCATAAGGCTGCTTCTTTCTAAATACTAACAGAGCACTAAAGAAATGTTTAAGAGATGCAATGGTAAACACAGGGGCTGTAGCTGGCATCAATTCTTTCACAGGAAAGCATTTGCCAAAAGCTTATTTCTAATGCTATCTTGGCTTTGGACAACCTAAAAAATATCTGACATGCTGAACGAAGCAAGCATAATTCCCAAACCATACTTGTCTTAAGTTCCGTGATGCTTATTGAAGTAATTGGGCTTTTACTGAAGAAGTACTTATCCAGTGCTTCCTGTCTTGAAAATAACTACAGTGCCTTGATATCGAAAAGCAATAAAGAACTCTGATACCAAAGGAAGTGGCAAATTATCTCAATCGGATTTTTTTCCTTTCTTCTAATCCTGTGAAGACCTGTGAAATGCATTTATTTATAGATTCCTCCCTATCACCAGCGTAAATAAGCTCTCCTTCTACAGCTAACTCTTTCACTCCTGGCAATCACAGTAAAAGTAGCTGATAATTTCTCTTATATTTCTTAGAGCATTTTCTTTCCTTTCTCTACTTTCTTTAGGAACTGGCTGTAAACAACTTATATATATGCAGTATAGTAATACAGCACATGTCTAGAATTGAATCAGGTCTCTTTCAGGTCTGCAACTGAACAGGCTTGGTTTTATAGGTTTGGGGTTTTTTTCCCCAGTGACAAGTTCTCTAAAACCAATTTTATCTTTCTTCCCCTTACATTCATTCTTTTTTATTGTGGTTCTAGTGGTTCCCTAGGAACTGTCAATCAACATCTAACATAGCTTTACAGGGTGAACATAGAAACTACAGTCTTTTCAGATGTATGGCTGAAACACTTATACTTTTTTTGTCACAATTGTCCCTTGCACAACCATTCTACCACCAGTTTGAAGACTCATACATTTAGATTTGTCTTGCGTAACATGGTGTTGCCTATTCCGTTATGTTATCTCCTTTGGGAATGTGTAAGCATGTCCTGATCTCAGTTCTCTTTGCATGGTTTCTAGTTTTATTAGCTGTTTGCATGTCACTGCAATGTGGTTACATATTGTTGCCTCTCTTCTTGTAACCAGTGCTGGATGCAGCCTACAACCATGGCCTCTTCTACAGCTTATTTTCTCCTCTTTTATAAAGGTATGAGCATTTATATGGCATTAATATTATTATACTGGAAATCTGTCTTTCTCATTTTTCTTATATTTCTTTTTTTGGACTCTGTAGTGCTACTGGAAATGCTGTGTGTTCTGCTGGTTGCATAAAAAGTGCTGCTGATTTACATGATCTTTTCACTAGGGGTCAGAAAATTTAAGAAATTGATCCCTGGGACAGCTGAACTGGTAAAACTTTTCTTTTTCATGATCATGTAAACAGCACTGAACAACTCTGGCTAAAAAATATATTCTTTCTCTGCTTGTATTTCATTGCAATGGGCAATCTTTATAAGTGGTGCTGTAAACAAAATCTGGCTGTCATCAAGAAGGAATCAGGCATGTCCTTCCCTCTGTAAACTTTCTCCTTTCCTTTCGACATTAGTAAAAGGACACACAGATAACAACTGCATTGTCCCATCTCCTACCACAAATATTAGGACATTTATCTGATACGCTTGTGGCTTCTTTGAATGCAGTTTAATACTCTCACTAGGGTTTACATAACTTCTCTAGGAGAGTGGCCATGTGGCAGCGAACTCTGCTGTTGCAGCTTGCTGTGAAACACCAGCAGTCTTCAGGGTCTCTGGCAGACTGCTGCTTACTCCTGTTTTGTATTGAGCAGGGTTGCTTCATTTTTCTGTGCTTTTGCAATCCCCTCTGCAGTTTTCTTTGTTACAGGATCTGTTTAAATGCCTCTCCTCCTCCTGCCCTTACTCAAGAATTCTGATTTTCTGTTTCTGTCATTTCCTAAGATTTGGGATTACTTAATTTCTTTTAGTTTCAGAGTTCTTTTTTTTTTTTTTTTTTTCCAAGCCTTTCCCAGAAGCCTGATCTTGCTGCAATTTTCTTGTATTCTTCCTAATCTGAGAATAGCATCCATTTGTTTTTTGTCATGATGTTTAGGAATAATAATGCATGGTGGCAAAGCTTCAAGAAGTTAATCTCTTCAATTTGCAAGTCTGACATATGCTTTCTTGCCCTCTCTAAAAGCTGAAATATTAAAAAGTTACAGTAGAGTTCAGTAGCTTGGCTGATGGAAGGAACAAGAGCATGTTGAAGTGGCATGGAAAAAGTAAGACAGATGCTTATCTGGAGAAATAAAGCCACTGATCTAGACTTACACAGGAGCACAAATCCCAGCATAGAAAATTAAATTATCAGTTACAGAAAGAGCAAAATGAAAAGCCAGAAACCAGTTGTAATGCAAAGCTTAGTGCAGAAGAGAGAGAAGAATGGTGTCATATGGGCATTAAACATAGAAAACAAGTGGGCAGGTAGAAAAAAAAAGGGATAGCAAGAACAGAGCAGAGGAAGGAAAGCCTCATTACTCACAGCATCAGTCTGACTCCTCTGGGGACCAGCTGGAGGTGCAGAGTTTTGCGGAAGTTATCTCAAGAGAGGACAGGTGCACAGCCAGTGCTGCAGAGAAGATGCAGCCTCTGTGGGAAAATGAAGAGCAGAGGAGAGGTCATTTTACCTGTTTCTGTGCTAAGCTGGTCCTCTTTAGGAGAAGTGTAAAGGGAGGGACTGAGCACTGGAATTAAAGGGAAATACTGAGATAAACAAAGATGATGAGGAAGTGGGGTTTGTATAGTTTACCTTCTTGGGTGTCTGTGATTTTGCTGTTATCTGTTTTAATTAATGTTGACTAAGAAGGAGAAAAATAACTGTTACTGCTGAACCCAGGACAGGTTCAAGGCAGAATGGGCATCAGCAATTTCAGAGGTAGAAAAAGGAAGTTGAGAAAAGGAGGCAAAATTGGAAAGGGAAACCTAGTGGAAGCAGCAGAGCAGCGATGCAGAAGGAAACAGAATCACAGAATCATTTAGGTTGGAAAAGACCTTTAAGATCATTGAGTCAAACCATTAGCCCAGAACTGCCAAGTTCACCAATAAACCATGTCCCTAGCGGCCTCATGAAAATGTCTTTTAAATACCTCCCGGGATGGAGACTCAACGACTTCCCTGGGCAGCCTGTTCCAATGTTCAACAACCCTTTTGGTAAAGAAATTTTTCCTAATATCCAATCTAAACCTCCCCTGATGTAGCTCAACATAATTTCCTCTTCTGCTATCATTTGTTACTTGGGAGAAGAGACCAACACTCATCTCACTACAGCCTCCTTCCATGTAGTTGTAGAGTGTGATAAAGTTCCCCTTGAGCCTTCCCTTCTCCAAACTGAACATCCTCAGTTCCCTCAGACACTCTTCATCAGACTTGCGTGCAGACCCTTCACCAGCTTTGTTGCTCTTCTCTGGACAAGCTCCAGCACATCTAGCACATCTTTCTTATAGTGAGGGGCCCAGAACCAAACACAGGATTCGAGGTGCGGCCTCACCAGTGCCCAGTACAGGGGGATGGGGATGACCACTGCCTTGGCCCTGCTGGCCATGCTATTTGTGATACAAGCCAGAGTGCTATTTGCCTTCTTGATCATCTGTGCCTAACTGCCTGTCCCTTCTTCAAAAGGTCATAAACTCTCTTTTTTTTCCTAAGTTCCAACCAAAGCACTCCGTTCAGTCAGGCCAGTCTTCTCCCCCACCCATTTGTCTTTTGGCACATGGGAATGGCCTACTCCTTCAAAAGAAAATTGATGTGCTAGTGAAAAGTGGCATTTAAACCCAGAAACTTTTGGGTACTTAATGCTAAATAATGAAGGGCGGGGGGGAGGGCAACCTACAGGGACTTTAGGGATGCTAACTCTAAGTGAATAAATACTTCACACAAGATAATTAAATATGTAGAAATCTGAAGGAAAAAAATGAGATTAATACTACTCAATAGAGAAAATTTAATTTAAAAAAACTGAAAGTGTAAGGACAAAAGGAAACTGCTACAAATCAAGCTGGGTTAACCTTTGCTACAAGCTGGACAAATGGAAGTAACTGGGGAAAAAGAGAGATGTATTAGCAGTAATATATAACCAGAGAGTAACAGACTGTGTGCAGTCTGTGAACTACTAAGTGTTTAATGAAAGCTAATCCTGTTTTCAGTGAACACAACCCTGCCACACAGGGCTCCTGCCTCCTCAGGAAAAGAGCTCCACGAATTAAAAATATCCAAGTTGAAAACCATTTAAATTACAATAGTATATGAGAATATAGAGAGTACAACAGAATAAGCTGTAAAATTTAACGACAGACTAGCGGCTGAGATTATGCAAGAACTACCAAGACCAGTGACAGTGGGCTTCTGATTGTAACCAAGTGGCCCACTGCCTTAGAGGATGCAATGCTATCCAGTACAGCAACTGTTGTCAGCAATACTTGGTGCCAGCGACTGGCTTAGTGTAACATTTTTAGTTTCTCCTTCACAAAGTTCTTCTCTTGTATCTTTATGACTTTTATATATGTGCATTTTGCCGATTTTTTGTATTAAAGATGCCTTTTTATCCCTAATCGAGCATTTTCTTTAATGCCCTTAAAAGCCTTACACAGGAGCACTAGCAGAGATAAAAACAAAAGACAGAACAGAGAAATAAAAGACTAGAAGAAATGGTAAGTGAATAACACTACGGAGAAGAAACTAAAAAAGCTCAAAGCAGATTAAATTCTCCAGAAATTGAGGATATAGTTGGAGAAGATTCAATCAAATAACACGATTTTTCTTTAAAAAGGAGATAGGACTGATGAAAAGGAAGATGAATTAAGGTAACTCTCTTTCTGAATACTGCAAGACCAGAAGCACCAGATTGCAAATGAGAAATCCTGTACTGTAGAGATTTGAGAAAATATTGTGCTCTTGGAAAGACTGAAATACTTAAGACACAGCAGTTGTATAACTAAAACCAAAAAGGAAATCTTTCAAGATACTTATAATGTCTGAAAGTACTGTCAATCATGCAATTTTCAATATCAGATCGAGATCAGGGATCAAGAGATCCTTATAGTATTCATAATTCATAGCCATAATTCAGAAAAAGGCTTCTAGAAGAACACAGATTTAGTTTAGTAAAGACTGTGAGAATTAACTTGGCTTGGAAGAACAGAGATAGATCTGATTACAAATTTTGAAAGGGAAGACAGCTGATGTTACAGAACTACATCACCAAATGAAGAAGCAGATCTCAAGATTCAGAGCTGAAGTCTAAAAAATGCAACAAACCAGAGTGAATGTACAGCTGTATTCATAAGAAGCAAAAACATTTTGCAAAAGCTTCCCATTAGTGACTACAAGCGTCTTTAAAAGAAGTATTCTATATAAGGGGTTCTTTGTAGGAACTGTTCAAATGGCAGTGATGTTTCAGATGGGATTGGTCTCCTCTTGCTACAGCAGTTTACGATATAGGTCTCTAGTTCTGCCTGGGGAAGAATCCCATTGGTGTTAACAGAGTGCTAGTCAGTGTAGACAGAACAGTGCAAGGTGTGATTCAACTCAGTGGATACAGGTATCTTAGAACTGCACTGCAGACTATATTGACTAGCCCACTGCTGCTGTAAAAGTGGCCTTGGTAATGCCTTAATTTTGTCAGAAAAAATCCAATCCCAGCACCTGAAATACATTGAATATGAGTTAGACACAATTCTGCAAGTAAAGTTTCAATAGACCTTTTTTTTTTTTCTGTTATGTACCTGTCCGGCACAAGTAAGTGAAACTCATGCCATGCAGTAAACAAAATATTCTTACTATAAGTAAAATGTAAATCAGATGTAAAGGAAACATGTGAAAGAACAAAACTGTCTTACCTCCCATTGGGAGAGCTGAAACTATGGAAGAACGGAAGCTTATGAAGATAAAATAGAAAAGATGTGCATAGGAAAGCTGAAGTTCACAAAAATATAGCAAAATCAGAATAGAATTGCTAGCAAACAGGCCAGGCCAGAAAGAAAGTGATAAGATAATAAAAGGTGAGTGCTGTTAACAGCGTAAGCGTTGGACCAGATACTAGCTTGTATCTACATATACTCAAGGAAACTTTAGATCAGCAAGTTAAAAGGTGGCCTGAATTTGCCTATGATGCTGGGAAAATTACAGACTAAAAATAGATTACTTTTCTCGTTATTCTACTATAACACTATTAAAGAGTATCACTGCCACACTGGTAATCTTATGCCTAGTCCATAAAGACTGACATATGTATTACATCAACTGTGGTAATTACAGAAAATGGAACATGATTTGATTATGATGTTAGAGTCTTGCAAAAATAGTATCACTTAAAAAACTTCATGGCAAAGGTATCTGCAACACAATGGTTTTAAGGAAAATGTCATCAAGACTGCTACAAGGCTGTCTACAGATATCTCTAGGGGGAAACACTTATTTTGCCTTACTCTGAAAACAGACTATCAGTTGCTGAAAGCTTAATGGGGATAGCTTAAAAATCATTATATATTTGGTAGTACTAAAGGAAGATAGTGCAAATTCTTACTAGCTCCATTATGTGAAAAAAAAAAAAGGGGGGGGGGGGAAGGGGAGTAAATGCACATGAGAAAAGGTATGAGAAAAATCACATAAGTGAAAGCCATTTCAGACATAGGGTTCTGTGTCTGACATAATGCTAACCCCAGGTGAAGCCCTTTCAGATATTCCACATGAAGTATCTCTTTATTTTTCAAACAATAACTGAACAAAGACAATTCTTAGGATAAATACAGGTCATCTTCTATTTCTTTCAGAACACAGACAGCTTCTGCACCTCTTAGAGTGCGAAACAGTTTTTGAAGAGTTGGACAGCGGCAATGAAGAGAATCGTGTGAAGAAAAGCAGATGGTAAAGTCTACCAGATACTGAAAAGGTCTGTGAAACAGAGGAGCCAGCTGAGAGACAGAACATTTATTTGTGTTGTACTGTATATGATTTTCTTCTGCATGATTCAAATGAGAGGGTTATTTGAAAGATGAAATTGCCTGGCCTCAGCCAGCTGTGGCTAACAACTAGTGAAAGGACAAGTGGGATACTGAGATCACTGTGTTTCCCTCACAAATTCTTTCCTTCCTAATATTATTTTAAACTAATTCTGGTAATAAATGTGGTTAAAAAATGTCATTTGACTGTTGTGTGACAGTCCCAGGAAATCATTGTTATGGTAGGCTTGATGGCTTCCTAAACAAAGAAGGCTGTCAAATGCAGCAAAAAGAAAAGAAGGTTCCAATGATGTAGCTCTTGATCTTGAGGCCTCAATCCTTTTTAGAGATCATAGAATCATAGAATGGTTTGAGTTGGAAGGGACGTGAAGGATCATCTAGTTCCAGCCCCCCCACTTCCATGGGGCAGGGGCACCTTCCACTAGATCGGGTTGCTCAAAGTCCAATACGGCCTTAAACACTTCCAGGGTTGGGGCATCCAGAACTTCTCTGAGCAACCTGCTCCAGTGCCTCACCACCCTCACAGTGAAGAATTTCTTCCTAATGTCTAATCTAAATCTACCCTCTTTCAGTTTAAAACAATTCCCCCTTGTCCTGTCGCTATATGCCGTTGTAAAATCTCCCTACCCACATACTGCTTATTATACAATCAGTAAAAGAAACCTGAAAGTCCCAATTATAGCATCCATCATTTCAGGCTGGAAGACTGGGTGAGAAGCTCATCATGGTAACATGACGTAGACAGTAAGGTAAACAAGTCTCTGAAAATAGACTTGTTACAAAAAAAGTGTTCTCTGTTCCAAATTGCACCCAATGGTCAATATAATTCTGACAAGATGCTGCTGGTTCACAGAGTAATAAGCTGTTTTGCTTTTCTGATGTTGCCTGCTAGGAAAAAGCAAACCTCACGCTCTGGCTTTGGACTTTGTTTTGTATTAGTCTGACAGGATCTTTAAAAGAAATCGGCCTCATATAAGGATTCATTGTCCCAAAGGTAACAAAATTTTCACACAACACAGCTATACCTGGAAATCATTAACTGCAGCTAAAACAAAAATAGTTTGAAACATGCAAAACTGCTTTTTCTGTCAAGCATAGATTGCAAAACTCACTAAATGGTAAAATAACACTTTGTTTCTACTGCCTGAGTAAGTGCAGGCTTTAGTTCTGTATCTCACAGACTGTGAAAACAGTCTGTTAGGATATCTTATGCTGATGACAGGGAGGCTAATGACCCAAAGCTTGTTCAGTCAGATTGATGTTTTACACTAACCCAGAAGAGGACTACTCTGCCACTTGTACCAATGACCCTTAGAAACATTTGCAGCATTCAGAGCTATCACACAGGAGCCCTCAACTGTTATCAGGGGTTTTATTTCAAGCGAAGGAGAGGCTCAATTCTACTAACACAGCAGTCTGCAGAATCTGTGTTAGATAGCTTTTTCCCCTTTCTTATTTCCTCTGACTTAGGCTAATTATTTCTTTTACCTACACAGAGATACCCTGACTCCAGAGAACATCAGTCAGCGTATTTGTTGATTTCCCCCCTCCCTGTCATTGCAGAATGTAGCCTAAAAAAAAGTGTCTCTTCTCTTCCTACCCTGTGTGTTGGATCTAGTTTTGAAGTGACCTTGGGACAAGTAGGATCAGCTTATTGGTCTTAT
Source organism: Psittacula echo (assembly GCF_963264785.1). Lineage (NCBI taxonomy): Eukaryota > Metazoa > Chordata > Aves > Psittaciformes > Psittacidae > Psittacula > Psittacula echo. The sequence goes on from NC_137735.1 coordinate 102,188,963, forward strand.
GGGAAAGAAATTATTTGAGAGGAGTTGTGATTAAACAACAATATCAGTGGCAATATCGGTACACAGGCAAGAAAATCTCATGTTTAGGGATGGGGCAAAACCAAAACCCACCCTTCAGAAGCAGCTCCCTCATGAGAACAGGTAACATAAAAGGGCACCACCAGCAATGGTCTCTTCTTGCAACATTAAGCATTATATTGTCTTGCTAATTAAACAGCAAAATGTAAAGTCACAGACTCCAGGAAATAACCTCATCCAATTTGATTCCTGTTGACAGAATACACAGAATCAATTCTGACAAACACAGTCCTGTGAAGAGGTTTTAGGTGGAGCACCAGGACTGCAATCCACTCCCTGCTCCAGAGGCCATCAGGTTCCTCAGATGCTATGCTTAGATGTAGTCCTTTTTCTCTTGGCTCATCATATGTTCATTGTCACCTTATACCTGTCGGGGAAGTATGGGTAGACTTCTCTGAGTCTTATTCAATGTATGTTCTTCAGTGCTAGTTTTTAATTAATCCCACTTAAAGGGATTCATTGTTTTGTGGGCAGGGTTTTTTTGCCTCAGGAATTTTAACTATTTTGATTAAGAATATATTATTGAGACAAAATTATTATTTTTTTAAACATCCATTAACTTACTGCCTCCTTAGTACTCCCTGACCCTGGGGGAGCTGCTAGGAAAGCTACTGTCATAGAGAGGTGAAAGAGGAAGGAAAAAAGGTGGGGTCAGAATGGAGAGCCACTGGAAAAAAGTCAGTGGAGCCAGTTTTCTACTTTTTTATTCCAAGCTCCCAGTGATGGGTGGCCAACGTATTGCAGGGAAGGCTCTGCCCCACACACAAATGAACAACCTGCTCCACATCCTCTGTCCACTTCCCATCAGTGACAGGAGCAGCAGATACATCAGGCCATACATGCAGAAAGAAGAAAACAGTTGTACCAGTGGTGGTCACTACTTTAACAGTTTGTCTTCAATTCTGCAAAAAAAAAGCATTGGTCAGGTGGGAGCATCCTGATGGATTTCTCTGAATCTTGCAAATCAGATTGACCAATTTCACATCTGGAATAATTATTTTTATAATAAAAAAGAATGAAGTGGAAAGTATAATATATAGAATCTTAAATTATTCATGGAGTTGTTATGATTATAGAAACTGCTTTTAAAGGAGATTTTTACTGCCTTTAGTAATGTGCCTTTAAAAAAAAAAATTATTTTTGAGTCCCTCTGTTAAGAGTATTCAAGCACTTAACTGACTGTAGAAAAGATGTTCTCTTACTGCACTTTGTAAAAACTCAATGTGTGATTCATATTTATCAAACTTTTAGACAAAGTTTAAAGCAAAGTTTTACTATAGAACTAACAGCAGCCTTCAGAAAGAAAAACTGGCAGCAGCAGTCTGCACAAATGATGCATGTATGGTGTCCCTCATACTTTTCAGAGTTCATGAGCTCTGTTCCCCAAATGGTAAAACTTTGGGCTTCCAGAAATCCCTGTGAATTCACAGTGCACAGCACTTTGCAGGATTAGCATCTGCAAATACAGTCATAATGTGTCTTCCATGTGTTCTAGAACTAATATTGAATTTTATTTGATGACTGTTTAATATCAAATACATGAGTCCCTGAACAATGGAGCAGAACCGAGATCTTCCATCACTCCCTGAATGAGCTTCCTATTCCTGAGACCAGCGAATCATGTCACCACCCTACAGCCTAATAATTATATTTGCAAAATAATGTGACTTCAAAGGGAAAGGAGGAGCACCTTCAGTATATTCACAGAATACTCTCAGCTTCAGAATGGCTTATAGCTTGGAGCAAAAGCATTTTCTTGGGAAGACAATGACATGGTTTTAAACACCCTTCATCCTTCAGGTTGAAGAAGTTTTCTGTAGTGCTCATGGTGGTGACTCTGCTGCCAACCTGTTTGCTGTAAATTATACAGAAACTAATCTTGTAAGTCCTTCTTAGGTGTGGCCTGAATGTGCAATATTTATCAGGCCTCTGCGACACTTGGAGGAATGCCTTGACTGAGAATTCAGCCAGGCTTTGACACATTTTAGGTACTGCACTCTTGGTTTTACCAAGATGGTATCAATTCTAAAACATACACAAAGCAGAAAGAAGGCTGCAAGGCAAGGTACTGGCAAAATCTAGCTGCCTAAGGAAGGTGTTTGGCAAAGCACATGCTGGGATCAGACAGGATTTATACACCTAAATCCTACCTGAATATCTAACTTAAGCATCTGGGCCAATGTAAGTCTAGCTGTGCTGCATTCCTCCTCTACTAGGGAGGAAAACTGATAGTGGAAGGTATCCGGTGTTCTGGAGAGCGAGAGTACTTGCTCTTTGCTTTAGTTAGGCTGCATGAGGAAGTATCAGGATAAGGCCACTATCACCTCAAGAGTCCAAGACGTGTGATTTCCTGCATGCTGTTGCCAGGCAGCTTTCCACGGCCTTTTAGAGGAAGAGTCATTATTCCCTTTTACTCATCATCCAAGGGCTCCTTCTCTTAGGCGAGAAGGTCCCTCTTCATAGAACAACTTGTGTTTTCTCCAGCACATCTTTTTTCTGGCACTCTATAAATCTCCAATGCTGTCAGTGGTGAGGGAAATGAAAGGTATTGTTGGTCAGGGAGAAATTTTTATCTTATAACCAGCTATTTAAAGAAAACTTGAGATCTGCTCACATGTTCACAGCTCTTCTGGTCTGGAATATCAAGTGGGTTTTAAGGCTTTGGCCACATAGCATGGTGAGAGCCAAGCCACACAGACACTTGTCCTGTTGAATTTTACTTCTCCCAGAGTGTGTAGAATGGGAGAGGGGACAAGGCTGCTGGGCAGAATACTGTCAGCTGGGAACTTCCAGTGTTTTTGTGGACACAGAAATACCACCAGACTAACCAGCTTCACTCTTTATTCAGAAAGTTGTTTTGTAAGCCAAGATTCTCCCAGAACTACCATGGCCACAACACAATTTTAGTCATTTACATTGGTCATGTATAACTTAAATCTAAAGGTGTGCACAGCTATGTATAAATGTACATGCAATCAGATTATTCTTGTGAACAAAAAGATACACACACACTCTCCTTTTCGCAGATGTGGATTTTACCTCCATCACTACTACCTCCCTGAACACTGAAAACATAGATATATGCCATAGCCTGGATCCCTTTCGGGACACATACGGCGTCTCTGAAGACCATACCTTTATAGGAGAAATTAACAAAAAGCTTTAAGTTGAGGATGAGAGAAGCGCGTACACGCCCCTGGCGGAAATTCGAGAAAAGTTTTTATTTCATATAGGATATGCGTGTGTTCAAAAAACCGATTACGGATTACCAGAGGTGGTGCTGCTTGAACCGCGGTCGCACGCCTGTTAGTTGGGGGGCCGGGCCGCGGCCGGTGGAGAAGCCAAGCCCCACGAAGGAAGCGCGGGATTCCTCCCCCGGTCACGAGAAACGCACCGCACCGCCTCAGCCCCGCCTCGGCCACACAGGACCCAGCGATCCCCCCAGCGCTACCGGACCCTGGGCAGCCGAGTCCCCCGCCCTCCCGCTGCCAGCCGCGCCCTCCGCATTAACGGTGCCCGGGTTTCTCTCGCCCCGCGCGCTGCAGGACGCCTCTCAGGCGGTCTCCCCGCCCCTCGCAGTGCCGGGCTCGCCGCCTGAGCCCGCTGCCCGCCCCCTTCGCGCCCCGCCCCGCCCCAACTGCCGCGGCGGGGGCAGGAGGCGCGCCCCCGCGGCGGGAGAGGCGTGCCCGCGCGGGGCGGGGCGCGCCGCTACACCCCCTCCGCCCCCTCGCGCTGTGCCCTCCTCCTCTCCAAGGTGTTGGAAGCGGCGGCGGGGACGCGCTCGCTCGTGCTCGTGCCCGTGCCCGCGTCGCCTCTTCTCCCCCCCACCCCCCCCCCCCCTCGTCCCCCTCCCTCCGCGCTCCCCTCTCGGCTTTCCCTGGCTGCGCTGGTAGCGGCGGCTCGGCCATGGCGGCCCCGGCGGAGCTGAGCGTGGAGCGGCTGCGGGCGCTGCCCGGCAGCTGGAGTTACGGGATCAGCCAGGGCGGCCGCGTCTTCTTCATCAAGTGAGCGGGGGACGGCGAGGAGGGGAGCGGGGCTGGGCTGGGCGGGCGGGGGGCCGAGAGGGGCGGGAGGGTTGGGGGGAAGGCGGTGGGGCTGCGCCTGCCTGACTCGGTCCGTGTGTCCGTCTCTGCAGCGAGGAGGCGAAGAGCACGACCTGGCTGCACCCGCTCACCGGAGAGGCCGTGATCACCGGGCACCGCCGCAGCGCAGGTAGGAGTCCCGCCGGGGGACCGGGGCGGCCGGGCTCCCCCCACCCCCCGCGACCCTACTCCGCACGGCCGCCACCACCCGGCCGCCCGGCAAGCGCCGCTTTCTTCCTCCTCCTCCTCTCTCGCTTCCCGGGGTCTCGCCGAGCCCTTCGCCCCGTAGCGCCCGCGGCCGCCCCCCGGGCTCCCGCCCCATCCCCCCCGTGGCGCGGGTAGCGCCTCTGGCTTCGCCCCGCAGCCCTGAAGCCGCCCGGTCCTGGGAGCCGCCTTGGTGCTGCCGCAGCCACCCGAGAGAACTCCTGATCCTGTGCCTGCCGTGCTCCCCGCACTTCTGGCAGTTGTTTGTCCCCAGGTTGAGCGACCTGGTCTAGTGGAAGGGGTCCCATGACAGGGAGGTTGGAACTGGATCATCTTTAAGGTGCCTTCCAACCCAAACAATTCTGTGAAGAACGACATTACAGTGCAGACTTGCATGGGCAGCTTGCCGTCAGCTTGCCTGGTCTCTTAAAACGCGTTCCTTTGCACCCGAGTTTTCCCTCCGTGTCTGTGTAATTTCTCTTTCTTTGCTTTCTTTCTGTTGCCTTGTATCACCCGTATAATATTATGTAGTTACCATTAGAAACCGCCTTATTCCTCTCGTGCTTCTTACAGGCTACCCTGGTTATTCACCTGCATAGCATCCTTCCTCAGTTTAGCATTAAACTACTCATCATATTTCTATTTCCAGCAGCATCTAGATATAACCATGATAGGTATACTAGAAATGTAAGGGCTTATTTCACCAGTCACCTAGAAACCCTTTTGCTTCCTTCACTTCCATCTAGGCTGAGAGTGTGGGTGGTTTCTAAGTGACTGACAAGAGTTGGAATAGGTGGGAGAAAAAGGGACTGAAACATTAGGAATAACTTGGAGGGAGGAGGGTGGAATCGGTCTTCTTTGCTACTGCTGTTTGTTCCACTCTGGGAAAGTAGCAGCAGGAGGTGCTGGAGGAGGAGGATTTACAGCAGACACTCTGGAGACTCAGAGCCAAACTCTGACTGCTGGAATTGCACACAGGCTGCATATGCCACTGGGAGGTGGTGGAGTGTAGCAATAAGTGCAGTTGGTTTTATGTATGTAATCGCTTGGATAATCTCAGGGAAATCAGCAAGTGAATTGGACTGTATCAGATTATTTGTTTTGTATGTTTGGTTAATACTTAGGCATTAAGAAATCAGAAACAGAAACAGCTTTTTGGAAAACTGAACAGCTGATTTTTTTTATATATATATTTTTTTTTTTTTTTTTTTAGTTGGGGATAGTTTAAAAATCACAGGTTTCTGGCTATTGGAACTCTGCAGTTTGGTTTGGTGTGAGGGTCTGTTGTTTGTAAGAAGTCATTTAATGTCGGGAAATGGAACTACAGATTGCTATTGAGCTTCTCTTTCCCTCCCACTTTCAGTACTCAGATTAATTGAGAAACTGGCTTTCATCTGCAGCAATATGCATGGGGGTAGATGTATTTGTACTTGCTTGTTGGACACTAGCATTAGCTGAGTAAGAATTCTTTTTTTAAGCTATTGCCAGTGTCTCTGTTGACTGATGGTGATTCCCAAGTAATTTTCTGAGCATCTCATTTGTTTCTGCCATTAAGTGCCTTATAAAGGAAGTGCAGTTTTCTTTTCAGTATCTGGAATGTTGTATGTGACATAGCACAGTTGTTATCAGGTAATTAAACTCTTTTTGGAGCACAAGAGTGAGGCATGACCTTGGGTATGCTAACTATGATTTATCAATCAGATACTGAAGCATCTGCAAAACAAATCGGTTTCTGTAGTTTTCATCCTTCATGTGTGTGTGAATGATTCTGTCTGAACATAGACATAATCAAACTGATTAATTCTGAGCTTTATATCTTGTTTTGGAACACAATCAAAATATGTTAAAATAGGTATTCCCTTAAGAAACAATTTTTGAGCATATAACACTTATTTTGCAAGTGTATATTATTGTAAAGCTCTTATTAAATAATACTTATTAAATAATACTGTGAGATAGTTACTAGAGGATGAGGAAAGCTTTGTCCTCCATTATAAATTGAAGTGCTTTTTATTCCTTGAGAAATATCTCAACCCTGGAAAAGTGTCTTTTGCAAAGTTCTTATAGCAGCCATAAATACTTCTGCTAGGGAGACTTCCTGTTTGCTGTACTTTGCCCTGTGCTGTTATTGAAAGACACCTTGATTTTTGCTGTACGGAAGACAGGAGTGAAGAAAAGAGCCAGCCTAAGCAAATAAGCAAACGGGGGGGAGGGTATCACATGACCCAGACTGAATGTTTTTTCTTTTAATTAGGAAATTCATTCTTTCTTTTGTAATTCAGTGAATGAGTCCTACAAGTCAATTATTGTTTTTATTAACTGGCATAAACTTTTAAGGGTAGTGGTGTATCTACAGTTGCCCAATATCTTCAGAGCTTCCATTACATCAGGAAGCTGTTACTTGAAAATAATTGACCATTAGTGGTGGGGTTTTTTTATACATGGGCTTCTGACTCTTAAGACTGATAATAAAGAAGGAAAAGATGTACCCACTTCCTCCACTAGCTTTGCGTTGAAGATTATTTTCATGTAAAATTGAATGGAGTTGTGAACACTGCAGGAACACTTGTTAGTCACAACAGTGGTAGAATTATGCTAATAAAATGTCAATGATCTGTGGTGTAGTTGGTATCATGCCCGTTAAGATACTTGTGACTTGCATGTAATGCAAATTCAATAAGTGGATTTTGTTTAGGTCTCTGCCTGTCGGGTAATTTGATGCTACTGAAGTTCAGGGCAGAAAGATCTGGCGATGACAGGGAGTTCTAGTTACTGATGAAAGGAAGGAACATTGTGAAGTACGGACACCCTTAAACTCTTATTGGTATTATTTGACAATGAGACATCCAAATCAGGTTTTCATGTGTACAGCTTTTCTTGGATTACAGAATTCAAACTGAGGCAGTACTGTAAGTCAATTTTAAAATATTTGTTTATAGGACTAAAGCTTTCAACATGTGGAGTCAGACACACAATGTTTTAACTACCTTAGTTTTAGGGAGTAGACCAGTATGCCTAGCAGCATTTCAAAAGTTAATTGGAGTGTTTTGCTACTTGTTTTTCAGACTTACCCACAGGTTGGGAGGAAGCTTATACTTTTGAAGGTGCAAGATATTATGTGAAGTAAGTTGAATGTTTATCTGTCACAATACTATAATTTTCAATTAGTTTGTCTAAATGTTGCTGTAATCTTGAATGTATTCCGAGCTGAATTTAAATGCTATGCTGTACATCTAAAGGGAGTGTTCAGGTTTGTCTTAGTGTATGTAGTCCTTTGTTTACTGAATTCTGCACAGCTAAAAGAAATCCTTGAATTTTTCTTAATACTTTTTAATTAAAGCTGCTTAAAGATGCAAATTCAAATGAAATTTCTGCTGTGAGTGTAATCATCTAGCAACAAATGTCCTTGCAAGTTGAAAATACCTTGAGTTTGTCTTTTTGTTTGACACTTGTGTATACACTGTCGTACCGTGAATGCTTTCAGAAAGGCAAAATCTTACTTCATCACTGGGAGGAGTCTTGATTCAGCCCTATTCTCCAGTTACTGTGGTGTTTAAAGCCATTCTGAAGGTTTAATGTGACTGTCTTCTTTGCAGACCTTCTGTTTCTGCTTTTAGCGTTGATTTTCATTATTATTTTTGTTCATGTTTTAATAAGTTTTGAGGCATGTGTCCACTGTGGTAGACTTGCTGTATTTTCTTTTTGAATGAGAGACATGGAAATAGAGCTCTTACGTAGAAGTCCAGAGGTTGTGTTGTTCAGATCTGTACAAACTTCTTACAAGGTTTTTCCTCTTTAGATAGTCAGGTCCTCCTTATCCAGAAAATTTTAAAGTGGCATCTGCATACATTTGTCCAGTTAATATGCTTTTTTTTCCCTGTTATTTAACAATTTTCAGTGTTTTCTCAGCCTTTTCAGGAGTTTTTACTCACTAAACCATGTGTTTGGTTTGCCATCTTTAAATGAATAATGTCATGAGTAGGATAGCTTCTGTGAGTGAAGGTTGCTAATAGACATGGAAGTTATAGGTTGCGTGTAGGTTTATTTGTGTCTTAGTGCTGAGCAGAAGGTAGCGTCTCTGTAATTTGCATTGTAGACATGGTGAGATGTGTGTTAGGTATGTGTTGCATGGTTTATATAGGAAAATGTTTAATGTGATACTAAAAATTAAAAAAAAAAAATACTGAAAGATATTGCTCCAAAAATTTGGTCAGAATTGGTGCTGTGCTCTCTGGGAGGGGACTTCTTGTTAATAAATGGCATACTGGTTTTCCTGTTCTATCCTGCCTACTTGTAATTTACATTACACTAACGTTGTATAGCAACTGGTAAGAACTACACTAGATTGAGGACAGGAATGTACTAAGATTTTCACCTAATTTTCTGTTCAGAAAAATGAAAGCAAGTGAAAATAAAAGGAAGTTGCATTTGTGCATGTATATAATATTAAAAAGTTCTAGGCTTTCACATGAAACTTGTTCTTATAGAATGAACCTACGAACAGTATGTTAACTGCAGTACCTAGAAAACAGCAACTTGGGTTTTCTTAAAATAAAAAGTGTGTGGACAGCTATTGCATTCACTGATGCACTTATGGGTAAACCAAGTGGTAGGCTGTTTGTGTATGGTTGTACATACAAGATCTGGTGTTCAAGGTGTTATCATAAGTGTTAGGATGTATGTTAAGCTGATTGTTTTGCTGATAGCCAGAACTTAATAGCTCTGTTTATATTTAAAAGTTTTGCTGCATCTTTGGAAACATGTTGCACAAACAACACCTCTCTGATTTGATATATGTTGGAGGATAGCAGGGACAGTGCTGTCAAGCCTGCTGAAAGGCTCACATGGTATGACCAGTTTGGCTTCCTTAATTAGATATGTGTTCGTTGTGTGGCCTCTGAGGCTGAATTTAAACTTCTGCCCAATGATAGCTACTCCTTTTAAAGTTGTCTAGCATTCAGTCTTACCAGTGCTACGGAAGATGTGAGAGCTAAGGTAGACAGGCTGACAACATTATAATCACTATCTTGTAATCCTAGGCAGTGTAAATCTGGAAGACATGTTGATTATAATAATTCTAGTTGTCTGAATCTAAATTACTGTAGTGCTCCTGCATGAGTGGGAAACAACGCAGCGTGTTGTGACCTTGTGCTATACAGGCACCCCCACATGCAGATTTTGAACTGTAACCTGCTTATTTGGGTGCACTGATTAGCTGAATGTTAGCTGAATATTCATGTTTATTATGTTGATTTCGGAATAATAAGGCTGTGTTAAAACTAAAAATACTGAAAACATGTTCATGGTCAGGTCTGAAAGAAATATGTTGTTATGTTCCAGTATGAGTTACAAAGCTACAAGGGAATGAATGTTAATGGCATGCTATTGGTGTATTCAGCCATGTGAAACTTGGCTGTTGGATTTCTGTAATGTGCCCAATAGAGTCAGGCAAGGATAGTCAGGTTTCCTGATCACATAAATACTTGAAGCTGTACCTCAGAAGTTAGGTGAAATTATGTGGGTTGAATAAAAATATTTAACAACCTTGTTTTATGGTAAGATCTTACACTAGACTGTGTTTGAAAATAAAAACCTTTTGAAAATTATTCTTATGGTTATTTAATAATAGGTCTTCAGTGTTCCAAGTGGGTGTGTCATTGAATCTATTACTGTGCTTTTTTTGGCTTTGATGTAGTAAACACTGTATAATCAAATTGGGATAATGTTGAGATAATGTTAAGATTTAGCTGACGATTCCTTGCACTGGCATTTCAAACAAATGACTCAGGATATAGACTGCACTGAAATGTGATTATTTTTAAAGGACACTTTTTATTTTCTTGGGTTGTGTACATACGTTTTCAGAGTAAGTAAATGCCAAATTGTGACTATTTTACATGATTGGGGTTTTTTGGTGGGTTTTTTTCCCCCTCATGTCATTGAATTTGCTTTAAGAAGGAAAGCTATTCTGAAACAGGCATAGATAAGGAGTTGTTTCCATTACATAAGGTAGCTTTATTTTTGTTTAGGGCTGTGTTAGTAAGTTGAAGTTGATGCTAGCTAGGAGTTTGACCCTTTTTGCATTTTATTTATTTATTTTTTTAAATTAGTAGGATTCTAGTACTTGGTGCTGACAGAATTCTTCTCTCCATCCTCTCCATCCCCCATAAATGCGAATGACAAAAGGTGGTGTTTGTTATTTGGAGTTAAAAAAATATGCAGTGCCATAATATATTGCGTATGTTCTCATGAGAAGTGGTTACGTTGTTAAAGTGTTTTGTTTCTTTGGGAGTGAGCAGGTCTGGTTTTGTTTGCTTTGCGTTAGAAATGTGCACAGATAGCCTTTCCTCATCACTTCATGGGAACTCAAGTCAATTTTTCTGAAGTGATGCTTGGTTTTGGTGTAATCTTTATTTATATCATAACTAAACTTCTACCGGGAATATAGAGCTGAAAAATTTGAGATTTTCTTTTGTTCTGTGTAGAATACTTCACTGGACTAGTTATTTATGCTTAATTGCATTGAGCACTCATTGAGCTCTGAAAAGTTAAGGGCTTTATCCCCAAAACAGATTTAAGCTGGATAGCAGTGTAGGAAATTAAGTTATTCCAATTATTTAGAAGTGCATAAGAAAATGGACTCCTGTGGCAATCCCAGTATGATGGTTGTCAATAAAGAAGGCATACCTGTTCATAGGCTTCAAGCTCTTCACCTGTTAAGATCAATAAGAATTTTCATCTTGATGTTTTTAGTACCTCTTGATGGCTACATAGTCATTCAGCACCAAGGCACTGGTTTTGAGAGCTATAAAATTACATAAATATCTCTTTTTCTGTGTGTGTGTGTGTGTATTCACTCATATGCATGTGTGTGAGAAACACTGCTGGATAAACCTACCTGACTATATAAATTCAGGGATTTGCTTATTTTGCTTGCATTTTTTCCTTTTTTTCACTTCAGTAGTTCTGAATATATGTTAGGATTTTGGTGTTGATTCTTTTTTTTAACCAGGTTTATATTATTTAGGTGATTAGTTTACCAAATAAAGTTGTTTTAGAAATCAATCCAGGGATGATATTTGAGGAATTTTGTTTCATCAGTCTACCTAGTTTAGCTTCTACAGAAGTACTCTTAGGTAAACTGTAAAGATGACTGAAAAAGTTTTTAAAGACTTCATGAACTGAGAAAGTTAAAGTTTCATTTTTAGGAATTTGTTTTGAAATTTTCCTTTTTCTATTTATCAGAACAATTTTTGCCTGATGCTTGTTGAAGCAAGCCATTAGCAAACCCAAGCCAAAGCTGAGTTCACTGTTGCATCAAATAGAAGTTTTCTGTGCTTTTATAGACTTTTATCGATACAGGTTTGTTTATTGCAGGCATGTAGCTTGAAAATTGTGAAGGTGAGAAAAATTTAAGTGATTAAAAGGGATAAGATCTTTTCAGCCTTTTTTGTTGTTTACAAAAATAAACTTGTGCTCATTGAGCATTCAGCTTTTCTTTGAACCTTTGTCTTTTATGTGCATTCTAAAGATCCTCTCCCATTCAGCTGAGACTTTCTCCAGAAAAATCAAAGAACAAGTAGTCATGTTTGCAGAGAAGCCCTTTCTTGAAAGGAAAAATTTAATTTGAAAAAAATAAGAACATACCATACTGTTTTCTTCCATCAGCAAGATTCACAGTGTTCCTGCCAGAAATGTAGTTCTTTGCTTGTTACCTCTAACCTTTATTTTACTAAACTTAAGGAAAGACTAAAGTTTATTCTTTGCCTTTATTTGATTCATTCTTACGTGATAAGACCAATAGTTCAAATAATGGCATATGGCTAGATGGGTGCACTGGAGTATAACACTACAATGAATTATGTGTGCCTTTAACCTTTGTAGAGAGCAAACCAATTCAGAATGGGAGGACTTTGTAGGAATGCCTGCAAATTTGTTATATCTATTTAAACATTTGCTTCTTTGTTCCACTGAAGTGTTTCAAGAACCAAAAATACTGCAACGCTGAAACTGGGTGTGGAGGTGGAAGGATTCTAGATATGGGAAGAAATGGGTGTAGGTCAGAGGAGGAGAGGTGGGACTGCATCCAAAAAGCAGCTTGTGGGGTGGATGTGGAAGGAACAGGATGGAGGTAGTGATGTGCTGAAGAAGGATAAAAGGGTGGGAGTACTTGCAGAAGAGAAAGGAGTGGAGGCCAAATGAAGCAGAAAGGAACAGTGGCAGTGGAAAGTCACTAAAAGGAGTAGGAGTGAGAGCTGATTTCCTAGGAGCGAACTCAATGTAATTTCTCCCAGAGGGAAGGGTGGCAAAAGTTCACCCTGTGAAAGCATGTTGTCTGACTCGTGTGCATGTCTGTCAGGGCTTATTACCCTGACTTATGAACCTGTTTCAAAGTTAGTCCGGCAGGTAGAATATCAAATGTGAATGTTAGGAACTGCTGTGCTTAAAAGTTTCTTTTTGACTGTGAGATTGATGGTTGCTATTTTGAGCTGTTTGATGTGAAACTGTGAGGGAGCGTACTGATTTAGTTTTTTTTAAAACCATTTCCAAGTTTTTTAACACTTATAAGAATTAATGGATAATTGTTTAAAAACACACACAAAAAAATCTGTAAGTTATTACATGAAGTGTTGAAATCCAGGGGGAAGACCGTGAAGACACTCAAGCTTTTTGCTATCTGTTAACAAATCAGTAAGTTGACTTGCCTAGTTTTAGGTTGTTGTTTTGGAAGCTATAATATTTCTTCCCTTTGGTCTTAATTAGTGATTGAGTAGTAATAGCAGATAAAGTTAATAATATACTTTTAAGGTGTTACTACAGGGAAGTGAGTTCTTCTGTGGTCCTTCATTTTTGGTATCTACCATGTGTGAAGGATGGTAAAAAGCAAAGGAAATGCTGATCGATTGTAATTTTATGTAGATGGTTGCTACATTATTTTAGAAATAGTGATGCATTTTTTCCCTCAAACCCTGCACCCGTTGCAAAAGATAACTGTCGTGCCCTCTTAAGAATTATTTTGAGGCCTGTTATCAGTATTTCATTGTCCTCTTGTGTCAAGGTGCTGCACAGCTTTTTTTCCTTTTTCACAGTACCTGGAATTGAGGGGTGCTTCCAAAAACTGGCCAGAGGCCGGTATCCTGTAAGATTTGACAACAGAGAAGTCACTGTTTGGTAGAAGTTTTACAGGTCCAAATTTTACCTGGTGCACATCATACTCTACTTTAAAGGAATTGAGCCTACTTTTTTTTCTGTGGTCTGCAAATGTTTCGTTGTAGTGGATCAAAACGAGTGTTTGTTGTGGTGCTGTGCTAAGCCTGTTTTTCCTGCATGTGTTTATGTTACACTGCCTCTTATTATAATGAATTACACTTTTCATTAAACCTGAGATACGCTTTGGTTGGCAGTTCAGAGTGATCTTCAGTGCACTTGTGTGTGCATGTGAGAGAGGGAGAAAACTCCTGTGAAGCTTGAGGCAAATGCTGGCTCCACAGCAAAGCTCTACAGCCCTGACTGCTGAGATTTCTGCCAACGTGATACCTATATAAATGTGTTTTCTGTGTTTCAGTAAGTAAATACCTAAATTTAAAGACTTCCCCCTTCTCTCTCTTGCTTCTCTTGCCTCTTTCTCTTGAATGTTTCTCTGTTTTCACTTGCGCTTGCATTTGTTTGAAGGGAAGGTATTCTCTGAAGGTGATATTGAGGGGGAAGAAGTTATATCAGTAGCCACCTTCGAAAGCAAAAATTTGGGGATGGCAATTTGTTAGTACAGGCATTCCAGTAAAAGTCTTTGGGAAACATTTCTAGCTCCCATACTGGGTAGGACAGGGAGGCCTGCTTAAATAGTTGGTTGTGATGTTACATCTTTCTGCTCCGGACTTACAAAACTCGAGTTGAATACTAATTTGAAATCTGTTAAGTGGAAAAAAAGGCTTTGAGACACATTTTGGATGCTTTTGTGCCTTGCAGTGGTCTCAGAACTTTATAATATAATGCAAATAATTAAAAAAACCCATCTGCATACTCAGGAGGCTCCATAAACTTAGCTCTTCATGGCTTTCTCCACAGTGATGTGGTAAGAACAACTGTTTATAAGAAAAGGTATGTATCAAGCAACCTGTTCTTTAAAATTAGCTCCCTGTTTTTAATTCTTTGAGAAGCTATTATGAATCATGCTTAATAGAAACAAATACTTACAAAATGTGCTTTATTAACTGGAAACATTTTAGTGTGTCAGACCAGGGTATGAGAAGGGTATAAGTGAACAAAGGTGTCTGAACTGAGAAAAGTTTTGAGTTAAAATGCTATCTTTGCCATGTTTCAATTCCAGTGTTTAATGGAAATTTTTATATTCTTTACTACTCACTAAGTAGGACTACTGCATTTGCATATGTCCTGCAAAAATGCAGCTTTTGTTGCTTTTGCTGAGCTGTGCTACTAGCTAAATTTTCATTTTACAATTTTTTTATTCTCTGATTTTGTGTTAAATCCTACAGATTAAGCAGCTGTTGACCGATGTCCAACATTTTTGAGAATATTTTTGGGATGTGTAAAAACATGATATGTAATCTTTATATTTTTTCAATTAATTTGGTTTATAAGAAGGACATAAATCTCATTTTAAACTAAAATGTTGTAAGCCACAAGAATAAACACATGGTGCTCTCAAATACCTATGGGGAAGAAAAAAATGTTTTAATCTGAATGTCAAAAAAGGTAACATGTTTTCTTGGTAGAGAGAGTAAAGCTGGCTAAGACTGTTGGGTTTAGGGTCTTTTGTTGGTTTGTTGCTTTTACATGTTAGCCACGCCACTTTGTAGGGCTACTTTGTTTTGTATTTTTTTTCATATACAGTGAAAATCTTGTAGATAAATGTAAAACTTCTTGTTTGAAATCTTTGATAAAGTTTGATACAGAATATTGAAAAAGAAAATTACAAAACTGTGATTGAGCAATCAATGTCATAATGTCAGATGTTTATTTTAATCAGAATAATGATGCAAGCTAAACCTCATTAGAAATTCATATAATCTGATCTTAAATGTCTTATGGTAGGATCTCTTTCTGCTATGCTTGATGTGGGTATTGGTTGCTTAACCTGATCTGAAACACTGAAGTGTTTTTGATTGTTAAAGCACACAAATGTTAACTATTTTTTTTTCATTTAATAAAGTTTTAGCTTTTATGAATTGATCTATCTTCTTTATTGTATCTGCAGAGTTACAAGAATTTGACTCTTGAACCAATACATTTTTAGTTGCTTGAATTGAACACCTAAGAATATTTCTAATATAGTAAATTTTATGGGAAGAGGTCACTACAGTTACAATTGATCAGACAGGAGTTAGATATTTAAATTGTTTTACAATGAATTTGAAGAGTTTGAGAGCCTAAATACTAATATTCATCAATGGGAGTCTTGGGCCATCTGTCTGTAGTTTGTTTTATAGTCAGTAAACAATACTGACTTAGAAGTTCTTATCTCTTTATGCAAGCATATATAGGGACTAAAACAGGATGATGAACCAGTATTATGACAGTATTATGTTCTGGTCTCTGCCATACAGCCTGTCTCCTGCTTAGGTTCCTCTTTTTGCTCAGCTTCAGATAAAAATGAACTGACAATATTGCAGTCAGTAAGTCCTCTTAATAAACCTTCCCTTGAAGTGGTGTGGAGACTAGAAGGAAGCAGAGTGTGAATTGTGGTAACACTGCTGGAAAAGATGGTTTGACTTCTATTTTCTTTTGTTCTGGGTCTTGTATTTCTTTTTCTGCAGTTCCTGTATGTCTGATAATTCAATTACTAGGTGAAAGGTTGGTTGTTTTTCCTGGGAATTGAGTTAAAAACTTTAGCAGGTTAAAACTTTCTCTTTAGTGTTTGCCAGAAACAGGGTTTAAGAGAAGAGGTTTTTTCGTTCTTAAGAGCAGATGAACTGACAACAAAACCATGAAATCAGTGTAATTTTCTGGCAGAGTACATTGCACGGTACATAGTAAAGGGCATAAAAGATGAAGTTTTGGAATTATTTAGGTGAGTGATATCTAGTGGGAGAATGACTTGCTTAAATATAAATTAAGTGGACCACTTTGGTCCTGTCATTGCCAGTAGTGGTTGTATACATATTTTTGCACATATATACACAGCGCACGTTGTTCTTTATGCCTCTTTCAAGGACCCCCACTGCAAATTTCTTACATGGGAACACTAGAATTTTGCTTCACTTTCAAAGTAGAAAATGACTTCTAATTATCAGGAAAAATCTGAACTTTTTCCTGAAGTGCCATTTTTTTTAATTTTTTTTTCTTACATCCTAAGCTTAAACACAGATTTTGCAATACACTTTAGAATAGAACTAACTCTGTGTTTTCTGTTCAACTTCAGGTGAGAATGCCAAACCTGTCTAACAAGAAATTCAGGGTTTCTGTTGCCTCTGATTGCTCACTCTGTGGTTTAAAACAACAAAAAGTGCTATCAAATTCAGCAGTCGATTCAAATGCCTGTGCTTTGTCTTCTTCATTATAATCTTTTGTTTGGGTGCCTGCTGCCTCAAAACATTTTTGAGCTTGAATATGTCAGTTATATGAAAATCTTGCAATTTTGTAGATGGAAAGGAACTACGTGAAGTGAGATGTAAGTAGAAAAATAATCTGTTGATTAAAGCAGTGATGTTCTATTAGATTATAAGTGGGGTTGGTTATGTTTCACAGCCCATAATTTGAGTTTGGACTACCTGAGAGACTGCATCACGATGAGGTGTTAGCATTATTAGCATCCTGTTTTTAAATAAGACTTTGGGGGAGGGGGAGAGTCTTTACAGCCGTTGTTCAGTATGGAATTGTTTTTTCTTTTTGACTTTCAGTGGTGGTATTTTTAAGACATTAAAGCATGCAGAAATTTCTCAAACTTTCAGTGCAGATTGAAGATCCAGTCATTTTAGACAGGTGCTGCAATCAGCATTTGCTTGTACAACAGGTCTTGCATTTCAGTTATTGCTTTGTTTAAATAATGATTTGTGCAATTGGAAATAGGGTTTTCAAGGAAATTATGGTAACTTAAGTTTTCTATTTGATTTTTCAAGGAGGTGAAGAAGTTAATCTGGAGTTAGTTCAGATCTGTGTCTCTTGTACAATTTCACCAGGCCTGGTATGTAGGAGATTATGTAGCTAGCAGAGTGAATCTGTTAAGAACAAACATAATTTTTCACTTGTTTGAAGATGGGTTAAGTGCTTCTAGGAAAAAATTGAGTAGGATTTGCTGATTGGCTCTTGTATTCCTATCTAATTTCTTTGCAACAGTAGGGACCTAAATTGTAATGAATGGATGTGAATACATTTGGGGTTTGATTTAACTGCTGGATTTGATAGGGGTGTCCATTGCAACTGTAGTGGGAATGGTCAGAAGTAGGTCTTATGGGGGAAGTTTTATGGTTTTGAGGCTTTTCTGTTGAGATTTGATGTAGGTAAGGCAACACAGCAAAAAATCAAATGCTGTGCTGACAAAACTGCACATGCAGTGCAGTTGGCAGCTGTTAATTTGTTTTGAGCAGAGACAAATATTTCAAGTCTTCTGATTAGTTTATTTTCCCTGAGTTGAAGTAATTTATTTTTTACTAGTTGAAAGCCTGTTTGCATTACTAGTTTGGAAAAAAAAAAAAATTTAGGCACGCACTTGTGTTAAAGAAAAAAAAAACCTGTCTTCGGCTCCTGTCTCTTCAGTTCTTCTTTTCTGCTGCTGTTTGACTTTATCTTCTTCCTTTTAATTTTGTTTCTATACATGTGCCCTTATTGTTCACCCTGCTCTCTTCACTGTTATTCTGCTTGCTTCTGGCACTGGTAGCCCAACTAGTGTTAGACATGATCTTCCCTAGTTGGACTGCATGCCAGATTTTGCTAAGGGGAATGTAAATACTGTGAGGTCAGTTCAGTATCAAATGCCTGCAGCCTGAAATGAACCCTGCAGGATCTTCTACTATTCAGTCAAAATTAGAACCTGCCCAGGATATGGTGCTAAAAATTTGAAAAGTCAATACTTTATATGTTGTGCTTCACTGATTATTTTTTAAAGTACTTTAAGCTTAGTTTTTCTCCCTAAACTAAAGGGTGAGCACTAGGGACAACTTGCTATAATCGTGGCAATTAACAGATTTGTTTAAAAACCTCTCTCTGTGTACTGATGGATTACTCAAAATATTTTTTTAAGGTTGTATGCCAGAGGAAGTAGTATGTGTCTGTGCTCACCTGCAACATACTTAAAATGATGATGTTTAAGCGTTAAACTAACATGCTTTTGATAGCAAATAAAATCTATTCCTCCGTGTTTCCCCTTGCCTCCTTCCCTCCTCCCTTTCTCCCCAAAAAAGAATGGTGTGGAGAGAGGACTGTGGTAAACTCAAATAGCAGAACAAGCCCAAATTGCTTTTTATAACTTCGTTCTGCACTTCGTACTAGCCTTCTAGTAATTCTTTTGAGGGGAGAAATATTCGGTGTGCTTCCTTTAGATCAGTGATGCTCTTTAATTGGCCATATGGTAGTCTAAATTACTTGCATCTATGTGCTGCTAAGGACTTTATGCAGCACTTCTCATTTTACAAGGAGTGACAGTATAGATTAAGAGTTGAACTTGAGGTTTTCTGCTTTGTAGTGTCAGTAGATTAGTGCACCTCACACATATTTGTCTTTTGAACTGTTGTCTAAGGAAGATTGGCTGCTATTGGTTTCAGTAAAGGAATCCATCTAATTGAAGAAATTAGAAGAAAACAACTTCGGAATGTTAGTGGACATGCTGGGGGGTTGAATTGTTCTTTGGTGTATTCTGTTGGCCACACCATGACAGGACTGATTCATTCTCCATTTTATCTCCAGGTCTCTAAGATGTTGTGATAATGTCCCTGTGAAATGACAACAGAAAAATATGGATTCTGGTTAGGGAATTTTTGTTGTCTTTTTATCAAAGCTGTTTTACTTTCGTGAGCGGGTAAATAGCGTTGTGGTCATTAGATAAAGTCCAAACTGCTTTACAGAGCTTTTGTAATGTTCCTGGTAAAGTTTTACCAACACAACTGTGGTTTTGTGTGGGAGGCTTTCATGATACTCAGATGAAGAAATACTTGATTACTGAATGCTGTGCTTCAGTTTTCTTAGTGGATAAAAGTATATATTGAAATTAACTGTTTGAGGTACTGATGAAAAAGTATAGTGCTGAACTGAGAATAAAACACTTTAAAATGGAAAGCAGTTATCACTGTCTTGTAAGTAATGTTAAGTTCAAATTAATACATTATGAAATGGCATATACTGAAGCAAGGATAAATGTGTTATGGAGCGTAAAGCCATCTTTGAAGAATGATACTCGTACATGTCTGGGATGGTTTTATTAATATTTAGGTTTGTGCCATTGAATAGATTTTATTTTTTTTTTTGCTAGAAATTGTTTATTTGAAGATCAACCTCACATACCTTTGCTCTCTAAAATGAAAAGCATAAACACCTGTGTTCTGGTAGGAAAATGCTTATAAGTAAAAATTCAGGTTAATGGCTATGTAGCATTTGTGAGGTTTGTTTGGTTTTGTTTTACAACATTTTGCAACTGTGCTGTTGAATTTGTAGAGCTTTAAAGTCAGGGAATAAGGATGCTGTGAGTATGAATGCGTGCATAACTTCACCATATGGGTTGACTTTGTTCTGGCTTCTGGAGCTGCCTGAGTGAATGACATGGTGTCCATTCAACTCGTCATTGCATCAGTGCTTTTCTTGGTCTTATTCTGTAACCCCAGGATTTATTTTGAAAAAGATCCAATACTGTTATCCAAGAAGTCTACAAGGGAATGTAGCTGGGTTTTTTGTTTTTCTGTAAAATGGAGCATTGGTCTTTTTTAGGAGCTTCTTTTGAAGTATTTAATGAATCCTCCTCATGAGGTGTGACGATTAAACATAGTTCCCTGGGCATCATTAAAAACTTTTAAAAAGTGCTGATACTTATTTCTCATTTCACTAGGAAAGGATGCAGATCTATTCTTTCAAATTTGGTTGAGTTTGCTGTCTTCTGTACAGTTACATTTTTCATTAAAACACTGTTTCTTACTATTGCTGAACAAAAAATAACAGTTCAAGGGCTCTACGGACAGCTGTAGTTTCCTTCACGTCTGAACTGTATCCATTAAGTGTACTCTGGGACTGACATTAGTTGTTGGAGTGTAGCCTCTAGTGTTTTCTCTCTGCAAACCACTGTCAGGTCTGTATCTGTTTTTAAGCAATTCTGCTGTGTCCCTTTTTATGTTGATTAAATATTACTCTTCCTACTCAGTGAAGATGGATTCCTGGAGCTCTGAAAATGAGTTCAGTTGCAATAACAAGATGATGATGGCTCCAATGCCTGTACTCCAGTTGCACTTACAAGTTGCATCTGTTTGGCTTTGTCATTTTAAATAATTTAATCCAAAGTTAGAGGAATTTGTTAGCATCCCTTAAAAATATGTGGAGCTTATTGGCAAATTAACTTTGTTTTGCAAGGGTTTTTGTAATAACAAGTTATTAATTTTTTTTTTTTTTTAAATGGGGGTGTTTAAACTGAAAACAACTACTTGTTTCAAATTCTGATCATACTGCAGGTAGTAAAATGATGTATCTGAGCAGCTACTGGAATATCATAATGTAAAAATTAAAGTTACAGGAAATTATATTGCTGTGGAAAAATTAGCTTGCTTTATTCCCACAGGCACTAATTATCAGTGTTCTAAACTGAAACATGTACTTTTCTGCAAAGTATCCTTGTAAGGAAAACATAATCAAGAACCACTAAACTCTCTGTTCTTATTTTTAGAGATAAATTGTGCTATTTCATTGGTTGCATTCCAAGTTATGTATTGAAATGGTAAAAGTAAAAAAAGTTACTTGACTTAATTCCATATAATGGTACATGCGTAGCACTCAGTGCTCAAATAAAAGAGATGGGAAGGGAGAAGAATCTGATTTCATCATACATTTCCATAACTTAGCAGCTTGGGTGCCAGCTATGTGTTTAGACTAATTTCATGTATTTATCTATCTGTCTATCTATTTATTTATTTATTCTATTTGCATCCACAACCCCTGTTCTTGTTTCTTCATTTTTCAAAGCGGCTGAGCTTTTCATGCTTTTAGACCATGTTTGGTACTGGAAATGGTACTATCATGGAAATGCTTGTTCTAGAGCTCTCTGGTGATACTGCCTTGAGCTGTTTCTGTATATATTCAGACCTCTCTTCTTTGGTGTTCTGATAATTCTTTGGGCCACCAGAAAGTATATGAGATCTTTACTAGTCTGTTAGGTGTACCAAGTTATTTAATAAATTAATATGTAATGAAGAAGAGTATCTAAATTTTGTGTGTGAAACAATCTTTGAAGCTGTGATTTTATTTTCAGTAATTAGGTGTAGTCATCTTCCAGTGTTACTATTTTATGCTATTATGATTCACCTGGTAGTATAGTAATGGCCAGGATAATCACCAATCATTAGGGTTGGAAGAGACCTCTGGAGATCATCTAGTCCAATCCCCTGCCAAGGCAGGGCCACCTAGAGCAGGTTACACAGGAACCCATCCATGCGGGTTTTGAATGTCTTCAGAGAGGGAGACTCCATGACCCTCCTGGGCAGCCTGTTCCAGTGCTCTATCACCCTCAGTGTAAAGAAGTTCTTCCTCATGTTGAGGTGAAGCTTCTGCTTTAGTTTATGGCCATTCTCCTTGTCCTGTTGCTGGGCACCACTGTAAAGGGTCTGGCACCATCCTCCTGGCACCTACCTTTGAGATATTTGTATGCATTAATGAGATCCCTTCTCAGTCTTCTTTTTAGACTAAACAGGCCGAGCTCCTGCAATCTCTTCTCATAAGAGAGATGCTTCAGACCCCGATCATCCTTGTGGCCCTCTGCCGGACCCTTTCCAGTAGCTCCTTGTCTTTCTTATACTGAGGAGTCCAGAACTGGACACAGTGCTCCAGATGTGACCTCACCAGGGTCGAGTAGAGGAGGAGAATCCCCTGCCTTGACCTGCTGGCCACCCTCCTCCCATTGCATCCCAGGATACTGCTGGCCCTCCTGGGCCCAAGAGCACACTGCCAACTCATAGTCATCTTACCATCCACCAATATTCCTTGGTCCTTCTCAGCTGAACTGCTCTCTCCCAACCTGCCTGGTACTTGGGGTTCTTCCTCCCAAGGAGGTGCAGTACCCTACACTTGCCATTGTTGAGACTCATTAAGTTTTTCTCTGCCCAGTTCTCCAGCCTATCAAGGTGCTGCTGAATGGCAGCACAGCCTTCAGGTGTATCAGCCACTCCCTGCAGCTTCATATCATGAGCAGTAATAATTTGGGAAAAACTGACTTACAGAAAGCTGAAGAGATACAAGTCCCCAAAAAAGATAATGGTATCACAATATTAGTTGGTGAGCATCAGTAACTGTAAGCAGCTTATTTAGTGACTGAAATATTTTGTGAATTACACCAGTAAACAGGCAGGGAGCTGAGTTGGGGAGAAGCTGTATGCTTCTGAATGGGCACATTTCTTCAGAATAAAAACTTCTAATGGAGAAAATAAAAATCTACAAGGAAGATAGCTTTGTGCTTCTGTGAATACTTGGGAATAGGATTGGTGTATAGTCCCAGCAGCTGAGGAGAGAAAGATTAATATCCTACATGAAGTTAGGACAGGAATTTAAATACAATTACTCTTGAGCTTAAAGGAAACAGCTATGTTTTCAAGATATGACCTGTCTGGGCAGTAGATGAACTGAGTAGTGCAAATTCATCAAAAGTTTATGTATCTTTATAGCGTGTTTTGAGGCGGCTGAAGTGGCTAATGTTAAATATTTTACATGGTTCTGCGCTCCCTTGCGAAGTTTGTGATTTTTAATTTTTTTTTATTTTATTTTTTTTAGTGTTTTTATTTTTTTTAGTCTAACCAAAGTTAACCATCTTGCTTGTAAGAGATCTTTTTGGTACAAAATCAGATTAAAGGTTTTCACTATGGTACAAGATCAATAGGTGGAAAAACATGAAGTTAGAGGCCCATTAAATTTTTTTCACGTTTACCCTGTATAAGTAGTTCAGCATTCGAAAAAAATCATTATGATGAGGTCTGTAATGATGTTAGGGAACTGACTTTGGTGAATGCTTTTTCGTCTTTATATATTTGTTAATTATTACTACTTAATTGACTTTCTCTTTTTTTTTTTTTTTTTTCCTAATTTGCCTGGGGAGAGGGACTTTCCAAAAGTAAAATAATAACCAAAAGAAAGCACGTCTGTGTGGTGTTAATACTGGCTGAAGGTGATTTTTTTTTTTTTTTTTTTTTTTTAGCTGACTTGTAGTGTTCGTTCTTTAGGTAGTGATTTGAAAACTGAAATACCTTTCTCTTTATTTAAGGCAATTAGGAAGAAAGTTACCCTCACTCCAAATGTGCCAGGTTGAATGCTATATTCAACAGTAACATTCAGTATATAAGAGAGTATAACCCCTGTGTTTTTTCAGACCGTCTTTGAAAGTTTTCCATATAAATCCCAATTTTGTCAATAGTACCCACTTCACAAAATCTGTACTAGTAAAGTCAATCTGTGAGTCTTAGTTCTTGGAAGTAGTTGAATAATAGTGGGATTTTTCTTCCCCTCATGTAATTTGAACACTTACAGAGGCAATCTGCAGGATAGGTGCTATTTTATCGTTTCAGTCTATGGAGCCACCAGCTCCTAAATTTTAGTGCTGCCTTTCCAAAGCTGGCTAAGTTGTGGGTTGTTTGGGTTTTTTTTTTTTTGTTCCTTATATGTTCTTTTGAGCCAATATCTTAATTAAATCTTTTATGTCTCCTTTGTTAAAATAAACTTAGATCAAATGTCTGTTCATAGAATGAGTATCTTTGCAGTTTTAGCAAGGAAGCTCTACTTGAGTTAAAAAAACCCCAGCCAACAAACAACTTTGCATGCAACTTTGTCAGCTTATTGTCTTGCTAGTATTTCCAGAAAATGTTGGCAGCTTACCCATGGATGATCAGTGTTCCCGATGCAGTGGCAGGAGAGTGGAAATAGAAGATTTGCAGAAAAAAATGTTTACAATGAGGGTGGTAAAACACTGGCATAGGTTGCCCAGAGGGGTAGTGGATGTGTTATTTCTGGAGACATTCAAGGCCAGGCTGGATTTGGTTCTGAGCAACCTGATGTAGCTGAAGATGTCAGTCATTAACTGACCTTTTGATGCAAGGATTTCTACCTCTTTAACGTTTCCTATTTGAAAGGAAGCACTACTTACTAAAATTTAATTGACATCTTCATGATGTTATGCTTATGAATTCACAGAATTGCATGCCTCAGGATATAAAAAAATAGAATCTGTTGATACTCAGATTACATTTTATCACTTTCATTTAGGAAAAAAAATGGAAGCTGTGGCCTTGATTCACAGTGTAAACAGACTTCTTAAAATCAGACTGCAGTTGAAAAAGTCATGTCTTGACATCTAAAATAACAGCCTTGACATCTAAAATAATATTGTTCCAGTTAAGTGTGTCTGAAATATGAGCATAGTTTTATGCTAAAGTAGTATTGGTTTAACAGGAAAATATTGTAATAAACCTAGGGAAGATACAGAGAAGTTTGACAAAGCTGGCTGAAGATAGGAGCTGTTCGGTTGAAGAACATCTGTAATACTTCACTGACGGCTGATGGGGAGAGTGTAGGTCTACAAAATTATAAATGGTAGAAAGGTCAGTAGAGAATGTTTGCTGTATATTCCAATAAAACAACTAGCAGGAGAAATTATGAATCAAGAAAAGCTGTTCCTTGTTCAAAAGGTTTTGAAAGAAATGCATATATATAATTTAAAAAAGTGACTGAAAATATGTACAAAGTATGGCTCAGGATGCTGTAGGCTGTGAGTCTGCACTTGTGGAAGAATATTTGGTCACCTCTTTCGTTTAGTGTCCTACCTCTGAGGCTTATAATTGCCAAAGCAAGGTATCTGTGTGTGTCTCCTGATGGGCTCTCCAAGATGTTTGTTACTAATCAGGGCTGGGAACAGTGTACTGTGTTATGTGGAGTTTTGATCTGACCTAGTTCAGCTGCTCTTAAGAACATTAATCATCAAGTTATAAATATTCATTTACTAGTAGTAAATGATAGGAATGTTGTTTTAATTATGGTTATGCAGAGTATCTGTCTGGTATTTTATCACTAAAGCTTTGATGGATGCTGTGTGTGCACAAAATGTTGCTGTATGGGAAGACTTAATACTTTCCCTATGGTAATGTATTGGTCTTAACTTGTTTTGAAAATAAACTATGTAAACATGAAAATGCTACTGATCTTCCTACATAAGCTTTACTACACACAGATTTAATGAGAGGAACATGAAACTTATAAAATCATCAGATAGAGTATGCTATTGGAGTATGATCACAGAAGATGCTTTCAAAAGTCTAAATGATGGACTGCTAACATAGGTGCAAACAAATAAAAAAAAATCTCTCCTCTTTCCTCCCTTTCTTCCCCAGAGACGTGGCTATTCTGTCTAAGCACATGGGCATTTTCCTTCATCTCTACATCAGTACCTGGATTATTAGGAAATAACTATTCCTTCTATATTAATCTCTCAAGGAAAAAATTCCTTGGAAAATGTAACAGTTGAAATAGAAATATAGTAGAATTTTAACCATAATTTATACAACTTTTCTCACTAAGGTTATAGATTTGTAGGTTTTTGCTTCTTTTAATTAGTGAAACTGTAATAGTTTGAGCAATGAATCTGGAAAGGTTCTTACAGATCTCAGTGTTGGTCAACTCTGAAAGTTATATTTTGTTTTCCTGCATGTGGTCCAAAATTGATGTCGGAATTCAGAGTTGCAAAGTAACAGGCGTAATCATGCAATCTAAAAGGCAATGACTTAATTTTGCTATGGCTAATAATAAATCACTGTACGTTGCATGCACACAACACCAAAAGACTTTGGAGTACAAGAACTCTTTACTAGAAAGCTCTATAAATGGATTAGTTTTATGTAATTAGTATTACCTGGTATTATTAAAGAAAAGAGAAGGTGTTGTGTCTCCTTTTGAGATATTTTAAAGAGTATAAATGTGGACTTTCTGGCTGACACAAATGACAGTTTTTGTTGTTAAACTAGGTTTGTGGGAATAGAGATGTAAACTGTCTCAATGGATAGGAATCAGTTCCTAAGTTTACTGGATGTGCTTCTGGAATATCTTTAAAATATAAAAAGAATGCTATAAAGGTAATTCAGCTGGTAAAAGCTGCTTAGTGCAACACCACCTGGATTCCTAGTCTACAATTTGTTTGCATTTAATTAATTTTCATTTGGGTTGTGAGGAACAAGATTAGGAATAAGTATGTAATAATATTAGTACTCTGGGTTCTCATTTTATCTTGTAAACAAATAAAAAGGAGCTGAGTAACATCAATATTGGGAACTGGTAATTTATAAATCAAATTTGTTCATTTGAGCTACTCATCACCAGGAATTAGGTTGTGAAGTGCTCTACCAACACTGCCTGAATTTATTCCTACCAGGAATTCAGCCAAGCTTTTAAAAGCATTTGATGATTTTTTTGCATGGCTTATCCATTTTTGAAGAAAGAATTGGAAAATAACAAAACTAAAGAATAAGTGAGTGAGTTTCCAAATGTTGATAAAGATCTTGCCATGCTTTCCCAATTTTCAGGCTCTTCAGTTTGAACTGTTTTGTGACTACTACTTTACCCAAAAAGATGTCAGTTTAAATCCTGACAAATAAGAGAAGAATTACTTGGCAGAGAAGTCAGCAACTAGTGTCTTGGCACTGTCTTCAGTTTTTTAAGCCCAGTTGCTGACAGCAAAAACATGAACAGCAGTTTGAAAAAAAAATTGAAAGAAATAATAATAATAAAAAAACCTCCAGTCTTCCAGAAGTAAGTATAAATGGAAAATGGACTTCACTTCTTTATATGCAATTGCTTTAAAATTCTTCTCTGTAAAATTCTAAGACTTGACAATTTTTCCTGAAAATAGGTTGTGTTTTCTTTCCTGATTATCTCTTGTAATTACTTATGATTACTCTTTAATCCATGTGATGGCACTTCCACGTCAAAAATGATAAATTATTGGGGTGCAGCCACATTTCTTTCTTATTTTCGTTCCCTGCAGAAAGCTCAGGAGTGAACTCTTGCAAAACTGTTTGTAGCAGACAAAGGACTTGGAATACAGGAACACAAGAAATTATCCTGGAAGTCTTGTTAAAGGCTGCCACAGCAGCATTTGCTCTCTGCTGCTGTTGGTTGTATAGTTTTTGAACAAGCTTGAAGCAATGGTGAATTGAGGCTGCTTGAAGTGCTGACAATATAGAGTATGTAAGCAAGAAACACAAGGCTTTTTTTGTGAATGGAATTGTCAGTGGAAGTTACCATTTATTAATCATGACCATTTTAAGAAAGTGTGTGAAACAATTATTTCATGCTTTGTACATTCTCTCTGAAGTGCCCATGAGATAAGTGACTCTCTCATAACTGGCAAAAGAATTATACACTATGGATGGAGATTTGCCAAGTCCAAAGTTAATGGCTTTTGTTGGTGGTGATGGTGGTTTGTTGGGGCTTTTGTGTATGTGTGTGTGTGTGTGTGTGTGTGTGTGTGTATAATTTATTTTTTTTTTCAGTGTACCTTTGGAACACTTTCCCAGGATAGGTTCATTTTAGTGTAAATTGATTTGAAACTGTCTAGAAAAGATCAGTCCCAGAGATTCCTTTTCCTCTAGTCGTGTAGTGCTTCCTCTGTTACAGTGGCTTTTACCACTATCATGCAGTGGCGGAGCAAGTCAAATCAAACTGAAAATTTGTCTATTGTAGGAATAGTTCAGTCAGATGTGTGAGCTGATCTGAACCTGTATCACTTTCAAGATGTGTTTCTGCAAATACCTGTTCATCAGGCAGTATCAGCTTTCAGAGAAATGACTTTTCTATTGGCATAGCTCCACCTGTCTTAAGAGGGTTTAATAATGCTGAAATGTTTCTTGCTAAATAAATAGCATGCTGCATAGTACTGCTATATGGGCAAAAATCCGCTATGTAGATTTGCTTATAGTTTTTATGCAATGTTCTTTTGTGCATACTTAAGTAATGCCAGCTCAGTATTTCCCTGCAACTTGTGTTTCTATTTATACTTACAGTTTTCTTTGATTAGCTAAAACAGTAAGTAGGTGCTATTCCTAGCATAGAAGGCATATTGAAATAGATATGTAAAAATGTTCTTTGAAGTCTGCTTTTATGGTTGCCTCCAAAATCAGCAGAAGCTTTAAAATCCGGAAAAATTATTAATACAGTTTATTGAATTGAACAGCGTGCCTTTCTGCAGAAATTTGTAGTATAGCTGAAATGGTAGATAAGTTAAAATGTAACTATCCTAACAGGAATTGATTAGTATAGTAGAATTAACTGTTCTCAACACCAGATCTTTAACAACTAGAACTGTTTGAGATGAGTTCAAAACTTTTGATTACACTTGCAGGTACAAGTCTAAACTTTTATGAACTTTTAAAAGACTTCGGGAATGGGAGAAGGCTACTTCCCCTCCATGTTTTTTCCGGACTATTGTATATATGTGCATGTGTGCACATGTGTGTATAGATATGAAGCAAGGTTTGAGATTTGTATAGTTTCCTCCTAGCTACTGTGTTAAAAATTGAAGTCCTCTTGGACTTCCAGATGACAACTGGGGGACGAGTTGGCATAAGAAAATGAATGCCAAGCTTACTGAGCAGGTAAAGATTATTTTTTATCTCCAGGTTAATCATTTTATTCTAATCACTAATTCCTAATGAACTATGAGAAAAAGTGGAGGTGTATTTAGGTAATATGACTCATGTTTGAGATCTCTCAAATTCCAGCAATTCCAGAAAATAATTGACTTACCATTGGTAATGTTTCTGTGATAAAGCAGGCAACAAAGGTAGAATAGAAGGGGGGGAGGGAAGCACCAACTATAAAACAATCGCAAAAGGAACGTTTATCTTGGCTACAAATTCATGGAAGAATTTGAGTCTTTAGGTTGTCTTTGTGCTCATTCCTATAATTAATTAAAATAACTACAACAAAGGAAGTTGACTTCAGGAGTGCAAATCATTCACTACATTGATAAAATAAAGGAAAAGACCATTCATTTATCTGACTTGTTTGTAAATACTGTTTTTTTCTCCACAGATTGATGTAACTATTGGCTGTAAAGGCAGAGGAATTACGCTGTGTTTGCTCCACCTGTTAGGACAGCATAGCATTGAAAACATGGACTTATATGCCTAGAAAAAAAGGAAGTATTTCTCACTGAATACCAGAAGTTCTGTCAGTTCGGGCAAGATGACTTGCCAGAAACCAGGAAATGGTTCTACCTTGAAAAATACTGTCAAAACCAAGTTTTCAGTGCAGAAACTCTGTTATAGGGAATAGCTGCTGCTGCTGCTAACTTTTCCAGTGCTATTTGACATTATAGTATCATTTTGCCTGCAATGGTAGGGGCTTTTGCTGCTCTCGATGATAAGAAAATGTAGATATCTTGAGAAGTGAAGTGCATAATCTGTACACCTTACCTCAGTCCTTGCCCAAAGGGCTATGGGGTCTCTGTCTTTGAAGACTGGCAAAATGTGACAGTACAAGGTTCTAATGAACCTGAACTAAGTTTGAAGCTGGCTTTGCTTGGGGCAGGGGGTTGGACTTAATTAGCTCCAGAGGTATTTTCAAGCCTGAACCCTTGAGTGATTTTTTTTGTGAGTGAAACCGTGAGTCTTCCATAAGAAGATAATATCATAGTAGCTTTTTCTCCATGGGTGTTAGCCTTTGACTGAAATATGGGAGGAGGAATACCAAGCAAAAATGCAGCTACATACACAGATTTCTTTGTGAGAAGTGCTTCATAGCAGGTTGAGTGGAGGTTAGTCTTTTGCCGCTTTTGTGTTTACCAATACAGTTGTACCTTAAAGAATTGTAAATGTCTCTGAAATTGTACAGTTTGTTTGGTACCAAGGCAAACTGGGAGCCTTCATGGATCCCAGTGCCAAGGAGAGGTGAGTTTTCTGCTTAGTCCCCCTGAGCTAAAAAACTCAAGACAGACTTTGAATGTAGAAACTTAAGTTTTGTCTGCATATACCTGGGAGGGAACTGCAGCTTAAACTGAGGTGGTTGGCTCAAACTTAGTTCAGAGTAGACCAATGTGGTGCAATCTGGATTGGGATAAATATTTTAAGCAAGCACCATCCTCAGGCATTTTTCCTGGTCTTGTTCTATAACTGACAACTCTGGAGTAAATATAACAGCAAAGGGAGTTTGACAGTGTTAGTGTCTTTAAATGCATCACTTAAAAATATCAACAGCCAAACAAAAAAAATCCAACATTTGGCATACCTTCTTGAGAGAGTTTTGTGGTGCCCTTCAAAATAGAAATATACAGTGAAGCAATATTGACATTTGCCTCATCTTCGGTTTGTCCTGTAAACTGTTGGGCAGGAAAATCTCTTTTGCTTTTTAAACATCCTCAATACCATGAATGATGCAGTGTTTCTCAGTTTGGTTCATGTTGTTGGGTTTTGGTTGTTTGGTTTTTTTTTTTTAATGTGAAATAACAGAAGAACTCAGAATTCATGATTTTGTGTAAAATTTTTGTACTTTTAATCTATTTTTGCGTTTTTATATATGTGTGCATGTCTATGAAGCATTTGATTGTAAATCACTTAAAATGGATTGGACAAGGATTGAGTGTGACAGCTTTTCTGCAAAATAAGACTTATTTTGTGTTTGTTTTGTTTGGGTTTGTTTTCCTTTTTGTTGTACATTTTTTTTAATTCAGGAGTAGTTGAATATTTGCCTACAATTATAAGCATGGATGTTTCTGGTTTGCTATTGGACTCTAAAATGTTGTTGTTCTATTACATAAACACAGAACACAGAGTTAAGGAATGATAAATTAGGGTTGACTTAGGTAGTTGATAATACTGCTAGGCTTGAGAATCTCAGCAGTATAATATATGTAAAGAAGTTACATTAAACAATGCTAAATAAGAGTAGTGCTCCAAGTATGTGTTAGCAGTGCAAACATAAGCTACCAATATGTATTTATTATTTGACCATTCATTGATGAAATGCATTTGAACGAACTGTATGTTATGAAGTCTTAGGTGTATATAGGTTTTTCTAGGTGATAAACATCCCTCTCCGTAACATTATTATATGCTATATTTATTGATAAGGTACAGGGCTGCTTTAATTTTTAATTTTCGCTCTTCAGAAACATTTTTTCAAACATATATAATGACCTGGAAGTAGGCTGGAAAATAATGCAATCTTATTTTGTATAGATTCCTTTGGCTTTTATTTATATGGTGTAGCTCTAAATATTGCCTGTATATATGGTAAAAAGTGTCAAAGCTTCATTAAATTTGGGGATCCTGTTGTTACTTACTTGCACTATGGTTTTTTTTGTGTGTGTGTGTGGTTTAAGTCTGTTGCAGTGCTTGTTACAAGTAAACGTAGCCTAATTTTATGTTTCAAATATAATTTCAAAAGCTAGAGTTTCCTCTGGTATATGGGAGTCCAAAGTGGGAAGAAAGGAATGTGGACTTTTCGTAGAAGATGTGTGTACTAATGGACCTATCTTTATTTATTCGGTTTTGTTTGTTGTAGATGATCTCTTATAGAAGTTAGGTAACACATAAGCTTTGTTTGAGGTGTTTCACTTGTTCCATTTTGAGGTTTTTTTGCCTTTTCATGCCAATAGACTGGTTTAGTAATCTTATTTCATAGATAACTTTTTCTTAAAGAAATAAATTGGGAGAGGGAAGTCTGGGATTGTAATTGTTGGGACACTGATGTACACACAAACTTGTATCACTTGCGGTCTTTTTTGAGTTGACTGGGCTTTATGCTCTGTCTGCAGATTTCAGTTAGTGTAGCTTTCCAGAGGTGAATACAGATGATTTCAGAGGAAAATAACTTTGTCTCGTTATGTGGGAGGAAAGTGACTAGTACAGCTACTGTCTAACATCCCTGTAGTCTCATTCCTCTCTCACAGTCTTACTCTCATGCGTGTCCCTCCTTGCCAGTGTATATACAGTGTTAGTTTGTCTTACTGCTTTTGGCACCTGAACAAGACCATCGGTGTCAGTGTGAGTGCACTGTGGGGCTGTTACTGAAGGACTTGAACTTAAGGACTGTTGATTTACATGTTGTTGCGCTCTATCTTGATTGTCAGTCAAAGGGAAGTCAGGCTAAAAGGTTATTGGGGAAAACGTGACTGTGGAGAGATGAATTGATATGCATATCTAATGACATGACTACAGTAAGTAATTTCAGGCATGCCTGGTGTGGGGTAGGGCTTGCAGATTATTAATTCCTATGAAGCTGTGAAAATGGGTAGAAGGATCTAATCTGCATGGGGAAAATATTATGGAGAACCTCAAAAACTTATTCCTGTGTGAGATGTTAGAGAATCCACTACTTAATCAAGAATTCTTTCCTGAGTGAAGTTTCTGGAGCTGAAAGAGGATGTGTTTGGGTTTTGGTTGGTTTGCTTTTAATCTCTGGCATACTTCTGTACTAGTTCCACACCAAAGCTATATTGCTTCATAGTTATGTGCTTAGTTTGAGTTAGTCCCAGTTTGATCGCTGTTAGAGATTTCCACTGTGCTTTTGCATCTTTAACATGTCCTAAAGTTCTTAATGTTCACTAGTGGAGAGCACCGTGAAGGCTGTCTTAATAGACATTTTCCAAAGTATGGTGTTCACCAGCGTTCAGAAAATAGAGCAAGTGTGAACTTTTGGGCACTCGCTGGGCAGAATCTGTGTTGGTGAGATGATCACTGCAGTTAATTTTAGTTCATGCTTCTGGAAAAAAATTGGAAGCATAAATGAAAAACCAGTGCAATGAAGAATAGACAGGAGGAAAATCTAACTAAGGGTGCACGGAGTAAAGTTTGACATTTTGGTGCAGGCAACCACAGCTGCCTGTACCATAGTGGCAGTAACTGCTATGAATAGAGTAGATTGGAAATAAGTACATTATGCTTTCCCTGCCCCCAGCCCCCAAGGAAAAAGAAGTTGGGATGATTCTTTTTGAATGGAATAGTTTCATGTGGACAAAGCAAACTATTTTTAAGAATGAAAACCATATTATAAGCAGCTTGTTTATGGGGCAGGGTATTGAGAACCACTTACCTGTTGAGTCTGCTTCTTTTTCACTTGGTCATACCTGTTTCAGAAACTGAATGAATGTGAGTCATGACTGCAGTTCTGTCATGTTATATGAAAGGCTTTGATCTTTTATCTAACTCATGCTAATTTCTTTGTGTTTTTGAAATAAGATCAGTGCACATGTGTTGTAGGGTTTCGTGGCAGTGGGTGGTTTTTGTGGTGGGTGGTTTTTGAGTATTCAAAACTGAGCGTCCTCTAATAGAAATGTTATTTTGGAAAAAAAAAAAAATACAGGGGTTTAGCAGAGGGAACAGAACTGCAAAAACTATACTTGAAAGCTGCAAATGATACATGACTATTGAAGAAGTTTAGATAGGCCCAGGGTTAGGCTGCTTCTAGGCACAGCACTTGTAAAATGAGATTATGCACACCTGGTGGTAGTGCTGTCCCTGTTCTAAAGTGACTTTTGAGTCCTGAATGTATGGATTTGGATTAATTTACCTAGAAGTTAATCTTAACATTGCAGCTTGATGGCTTAAGACGGTACTGATTGCCGGGATACTAGTTCAGAAATCTGAGATTAATTTGAGAATTTGAGATGCAGATTGTTTTTTGATTAATGAAAGGATTGGAGAAACAGAACTTGTTGAAATGACCCAGGTATTACACTGTAGCCTTTGCTTTTTCTCTCATAAGGCAGAACATGTTAGGGTAAAGTGGAGTAAACACCTTTTTAGATGAATAATATGCTTCAAACCATAAAGCAAGACTTGCTTGCTTTCATCTGTGGAAGAAGGAGTCCTATTATGTCTGTTATGGCAATGTGTGAAAGTGTGTATTTTTTGCTGTCAAAGAGCTGTTGGAATACTTTTCTCTCTTCACTTTGATTTTATTTATTCATTTATTTATTTATTTTAATGGCCTGACAGGTATATGGATGTTTAATCGGTTTTCCAAATTGAGAACAAATCCGGCCAATGTTTTTCTTGGGCACCTATCAAAAATGAGCTATCCTGTTTCCAATACTTAAGTGTCTTTCTCATCTGACATCATTTTTGTATGTTCTATCATTTTAAATAGCAAGTGCTTGTGAAACTTTTTCCATAGGTGCTAAGCATCCCTTTTGATGAGCATTTGATCAAATACAAACACCTCATCTCTGACATTAAGAAAAATAGTTGGGTTTTTTGTGATTCATTTTACTTGAACTCAGTTGGACAATGGAGGACAATCATCAGCAAAGTTGGATTTATTGTTTTAAGAGCAACAGTATTGTAGCTATTATGACTTATGCAATGAAGCTGTGGTGAACGTAAGGTTTAGTGAGATTTAAGATAATTACTACATTGCACAATGCCATGTACATGTAATTATAGTTTTCCTAGGTGGTGGTGCGGGTGCTGAACTTAGTTTACAGCCATTTACAACCAGTTTAGGACCTCCTTTTTCAAGTGTGTAGCAACGTGTAGTCAAATAGGTAATAGCAATTGTTGTTTGTGCTGCTTTGGTTCAAAAACAGTGTCTCAAGTTTTTCACTTTTGCTCCACTTCTCACTTAAATTATGTGAGTAGTGCAGGGATCGAGGAGTCTCAGCAATGAATTATTTTACCTCCATCTATAAATGGAAAATGACTAGCACAGAAGGAAAAAGTAAACATCCTTTTAGTACACCAGTACTTAATTGGAGTGTGTTCTTCCTTGCTAAACTACTGAGTTTATGGTTGGTGTGGTCAACAGGAAAAACTTGTTTTAGGCCTCGGGGCGAGTACCTGATGACTGTGGTGAAGCTCTCCTGGGGTTTTCTTTTTTTCTTTTCTCTCCTCCCCGCCCCTCTTTAAATCATTTGGGATTATACAAACTTTAATGTTGGTGTTGACTTTCCTGCTTTCTGGAAAAATACTGCATTATACTGGCATGAAAAAAGGAATGAGTGAAAATTTTTAGACTTTATAAACACAGCTTTGTATAACTGGGATTTATAGCTTTTTAAACCAAAATATTTAAATAAATGAGGTTGAGTGAGATTAAAGTGTAATCTTTTTGGGAGAAGATACGAAAAGATACAGGAAAAATCCCGCAAGGCAGGAAGTAGTTTCATGAATGTACGTGTGGTTTGATTTTTAACATGGAAAATGGAAATACCACATTGGTACCTACCAGAAAAATGAGGATAAATGGAATTTATACAACAACTCATAAGTTAAAATAAACCCAACAAAAATAAATAATAATAATAATAACAACAACAAGAGCTCAGGAGCAGAGCATGCCGACATGTAGGAAGTCAAGGAAGAGGACCAGGAGACCTACGTGGCTAAATAGGGAACTGCTGGGTATGCTCAAGTGGAAGAGGAGAGTTTACAGGTCATGGAAGGAGGGGCTGGCCACTTGGGAGGAATATAAGGCTGCTGCTAGAGGATGTAGGAAGGCAGCTAGGATGGCTAAGGCCTCCTTAGAATTAAATCTGGTGAGAGGGCTCAAGGACAGCAGAAAGAGCTTTTTCAAATACATGGCTGATAAAACTAACACCAGAGGCAATGTAGGCCCACTGATGAACGGGATGGGTGCCCTGGTGACAGAAGATACTGAGATGGCAGAGTTACTGAATGCCTTCTTTGTCTCTGTCTACTCTGCCGGAGGCAGTCCTGAAGAGCCCTGTACCCCTGTGACCTCAGATGAAGCCAGGTCACTGGAGCAGTTTGCCTTAGTCAATGAGGAATGGGTTAGAGACCAGCTGAACAATCTGGACATCCATAAATCCATGGGTCCAGATGGGATGCACCCACGGGTGCTGAGGGAACTGGCGGAAGTTATTGCTAGACCACTCTCCATCATCTTTACCAAGTCTTGGGAAACGGATGAGGTGCCTGAGGACTGGAGGAAAGCAAATATCACTCCAATCTTCAAAAAGGGCAAGAAGGAGGACCTGAGTAACTATAGACTGGTCAGCCTCACCTCCATCCCTGGGAAAGTGATGGAACACCTTATCCTTGGTGCCATCTTAAGGCATGTCAAGGATAAGAGGGTTATGAGGGGCAGTCAGCATGGCTTTACCAAGGGGAAGTCATGCTTGATCAACCTCATAGCCTTTTATGAGGAAATAACACGGTGGATGGATGATGGCAGAGCGGTGGATGTGGTCTACCTTGACTTCAGCAAAGCATTTGACACGGTCTCCCACAGCATCCTCATAGCTAAATTGAGGAAGTGTGGTCTGGATGATCAGGTAGTGAGGTGGACTGCGAACTGGCTGAAGGAGAGAAGCCAGAGAGTTGTAGTCTATGGGGCGGAGTCCAGTTGGAGGCCTGTATCTAGTGGAGTGCCTCAAGGGTCAGTACTGGGACCAGTATTATTTAATATATTCATCAACGATTTAGATGAGGGAATTGAGTGTACTGTGAGCAAGTTTGCTGATGACACTAAGCTGGGAGGAGTGGCTGACACGCCAGAAGGCTGTGCTGCCATCCAGCGTGACCTGGACAGGCTGTAGAGTTGGGCAGGGAATAACTTGATGAAATATAACAAGGGAAAGTGTAGAGTCCTGCATCTGGGCAGGAACAACCCCAGGTTCCAGTATAGGTTGGGGAACGACCTGTTAGAGAGCAGTGTAGGGGAGAGGGACCTGGGGGTCCTAGTGGATGGCAGGATGACCATGAGCCAACACTGTGCCCTTGTGGCCAAGAAGGCCAATGGCATCCTGGGGTGTATTAGAAGGGGGGTGGTCAGTAGGTCGAGAGAGGTCCTCCTCCCCCTCTACTCTGCCCTGGTGAGACCGCATCTGGAATATTGTGTCCAGTTCTGGGCCCCTCAGTTCAAGAAGGACAGGGACCTGCTGGAGAGAGTCCAGCGCAGGGCAACTAAGATGATTAAGGGAGTGGAGCATCTCCCTTATGAGGAAAGGCTGAGGGAGCTGGGTCTCTATAGTTTGGAGAAGAGGAGACTGAGGGGGGACCTTATTAGTGTATATAAATATATAAAGGGGGAGTGTCATGAGGATGGAGCCAGGCCCTTCTCAGTGGCAAACAATGATAGGACAAGGGGTAATGGGTACAAACTGGAACACAAGAGGTTCCACTTAAACTTGAGAAGAAACTTCTTCTCAGTGAGGGTGACAGAACACTGGAACAGGCTGTCCGGGGAGGTTGTGGAGTCTCCTTCTCTGGAGACATTTAAAACCCACCTGGACACATTCCTGTGTGACCTCATCTAGGTGTTCCTGCTCTGGCAGGGGGATTGGACTAGATGATCTTTTGAGGTCCCTTCCAATCTCTATCATACTGTGATACTGTGATATAAAACAAAACAAAAAAAAGAACAAGGAATGTTTGACTCAATGTAGTGCTTATAAAACTTGTTCACCTTTGTGGATTTTGAAATTTTGGATTGTCTGGGTGAGGGGGAAGGGCTAAGCATTTTAAGCAGGAGTATGACTCTTAGAAGATGCACATTTTGCATTGGCTTGCACTTTGTAGCTGTATGCTTATGTTAGTAATAATGTTGGTGATGCAATGCTTTCTGTTCCAGCACATACCACAAAGGATAGCCTGTATGTATCACTCTGCTTTAGCTCTCTAGAAGTCTAGATGTACGTATGCTAATTAGAGCATTCCTAAAAACAAAACAAAAGAAAAAAAAATACAAACAAAAAAACCCCAACCCAGCCAACCAAAAACAAAACCAGAAAACCACCAACAATCGCCCCAGCTCCTCTCCCATCCCCCCACCCCGCAGTAAAACCCCGCCCCCAAAACCCAACCAACCAAAAAAACAACCTATAAAATTCCATTCTCTGTTTTATTTAGGAAGTTATTTGTTGGGGGACAGGTAAAAGTAAAATTTTTGGAATTAAGAATTGAAACATGTGCAGCGTGGTATGATAAATGTGAAACTTGTATCTTTTTTTCAGCATTTGAAATGTTTGGGCTGGTGCCAGACAGTCCCTTTGGTATGTAACCCACTGTTCCCATTTAATTGTTCTTAAGGTATTTTACCCGAAGTGGTTAGAATCCACTATTATCAGTGAAATTACATTTGAGCTTTTGAAATAATGAAGTTGAGTAGCTATCAAAAGTAGTAGGTAGTTCAGAACTGCTTTTAACTTGGTCTTCTGTGCTTAAAGTGGCAAATGCAACCTGAAACCAGTCCTTGTTTTCTGAAGAAAGTTTCTAATCTGATAATAGTAGGAAATGAATTACACTAATATGCTACATAAATAAGTGTGAAGAAGCACTGTTGGAGGATAAAGACTGGAAACTAGCAATGTAAAGAAAGCTGAGTTGATCCATTAATGACTCTATGTTCAGGTAGATTTCAGCATTTCAGTGTAGTTTCATTTAAGAGATTACCTCCCCACTCTTGTACCAAAGGTGGATTTTTTTTTTGTATATTGTCATTTTAGAGAGACCAATACAACAAGAGACATGGCTGTTCTTCATAGCACAATATAAAGAAAATCCATGGCTTACAGTTTATAAATTAGCATATGTATCGATGGCTGAGTTGCAGGTAAACATAGTCTTCTTGTAGGTGCATGTGATAGGATAAAAGCAAACAGATACAACCTGTAGCAAGAGAAAATTGAATTAGGTATTAAAAAATACTTGGGGAGTAATCACTTACTCGGACAGGGTGCTCAGAAAGGTTGATGAATCTCCATGTGGGACTTAACAGGACAACTTGATCTGTGTTGGCCCTGATCTAATTGAGGAACTGGTCTAAATGATTTCCAGAGGTCCATTCAAAATGATTCTGTGATTTAGGATTCTGCCTTCCCTGCTGCAGGGGTGGAAAATCCTGGGATTGAGGTGGGGCTGGCAGCTGCCTTATAACCTGTTTTAGGTCTTCAGTTACCAGAGTGCATCTTCGAGCTGTCAGGTATTTCTTGTGGGTATTTGTAGGTATTCCTTGTTGGAGGGAAAAGTGGTATAGAAGTGTATTTGAAAGTCTTCCCATAACCTCAAGTAACCTAATGGAAATGTTTTGTTTGGTTGGTTTTTGTTTTTTTGTTTTTTTTTTTTACAAGTTCATTTGCTAGTTTGTTTTTTGTATTTTTTTTATATCAATTGACATCTTAACTAATTAGTTACGGATTCTTGTCAACTCTTAGTTGTAGTAGCTCTTACACGTGAAAATACTGATGCCTTTTTCTTCTGAGAAATGTTAGGGATATAATTTTGCTTCTGCAGTATTTCAAGTGCTAAAAATATATTTAAAGTACTGGTAATTTTATGACTGTCTGGTAGCTGCAATATGCATGTATGTTATGGATATGACTAACAACCACATTCTTATCTTCCCATCTACATTAAAGCGAATATCTTGGAAGTCTTCTGTCAATCAAAAAGTAGTTTCTAAATGAAGACAAAATACTGAAGTCTGCATCTGAGTTTTACTGCTCCTTGGGGGCAAGGGGAAGAGCCCTTTGAATTTAAATCCACATCAAAGAGTTCTTTCACAAATTGTCTGGAGTCGAGATGGTCGCTACTTGACATTCATGCTTATGCCAATGGATAATTGTTATCCAGGTTTTATGTGGAATTGTAGAAAAACATGAGATATAGTAGTCATCCTCCTGTGGATTTTTAGTGGCTTTTGCACCAACAGGTAATATTTTCTTTTCTTTTTGTCTTGCAGTCATGGTTACACCTTAGGAATCTTTTTTAATAAAGACTACATTGTCAGAACATTGGGAGTGTGCATTCATTTGCAGTGTTGCCTTCCCTGCCACCTGAGTGATAAAACCGCCCATCTGATGGTCCATTATTGGCCTGTAAACAGCCCTTCTAATTGGAAAAGATAACAGAATTGGAATTATAAACCCTTTATTTGCTAGAATTAAACACAACCCTGTGTAAGGCTGTTTCAGACACTCCTAGACCATGCTTTACTGGTTTGTAGGCAAAAACAGGAAAAGAGAGCATGTAAACAAAAATCAATTTATTTTTATTAAGTGTGGTGGTCATACTCATCTAAAATATCCCAGACAGACCTAAATATCCTGCCAGTTGCTTGCCCTGAAATCTTTCTGTAAAATAATGTGACGTTACCCCTTTTTTAAATAGCTTGGCTGCCTGCATTTTAAAATTCAGCTTCCTGCGAAAGTGTGAATAACTTATTCTGTGTTGTTGGTTTACTTCTTGATTTTATTTTGAGAACAGTGAAACTACCATGCAAGTTTGGCCAGCTCCCTCTGTTGGAAATTTGTGGGATTTCTCTTCAGTGGTAGGTTGAGCATCTCTAAGTTGGAGTACTATTTCCCTGCTGTGTTTCCTGTACAGATTCTTACCTCCAGGAAATGTAGACCTTCAGCCCTACATTTTGTCAGCCAGAATGAAGCACTGAAGAAAGCAGTAGCTTAAATTTTCTTCCTTCTGTTACTCTGTTTCAGATGTTAAATCTGTGCAACTGATCTATGGCTATTCTGAAGTATTTGGAAACAAAACCAAATCTAACTGAAATGTGTAGTGTTTACAAGTCTTTTGCACTATCTGCTCCTATTTGTTTATTTTACTTGCTGCTGTAATCAGTTACTGTTAAAGGTGCATGTTATGATCTTTATATTTCACATAGTTTAAAAATATCGTGTTCTTTACCAACAGGAAATACGTAATAGTCAATATATTAAGTTTCTAATGTATTTTACTTTGTGGGTTTTTTTTTTTCTCTCTTCGAAAGTTTTCATGGATTCAGGCTGTTCAGGACTTTAATCATGTGTGAAGTTATGTGTTAAGTAGTGGATCTTTCTAATTTAGCATATCTTTCAACTAAGTTGGAGTTCTTTTCTTTTACAAAGTTCTGATAATCTTGGGTCCTGCAAGACTTTGAGAACTTTCCATTGTGCCATTTTTGAGATCCTTTGCTGCCGTTTTCTGTTCATAAATTTCCTAGTTTTGAAATGTCAGTGCAAATTAAAGCAGAAAAGTTAAACATTTCAGCTTGTTGACTGTAAGAATTTTCATTAAGGCCTACTTTTTTGTCCTCCTTAGTTTCACTTAGTGGATGCTAGGGTCCTTTTCAGTGAAAATGGTTACACAGGATGTATCACAGTTGCTCAAGTATTATTATATTGAGCATTTACAATGGAAAATTATAAATTTTATATCTATAATTTTTTTGAATGTACGTGCTTTGTTTAAATGCTTGATGTAGAAATGGAAAAGTAGTCCATTTTCTTAAATCTATTTAAGAGCATAAAGACTGACAATACTAGTTTCAACTATGGGTATTTTTTAGCACAATTACCCATTGTAGCAAGCTCAGCTGTGAAAGCATAAAACAAAAATACAAAATATGTCATTTTTCCTTGTGCCATTGTAGAACAAATTGCTGCAATCTGTCTTTTTTTTTTAAATGTGAGGCGTTTCCACGAAACAAATTGTTGGTGGGTTTTTTTTTGGTTTTTTTTGTTTTGTTTTGTTTTGTTTTGTTTTTTGTTTGTTTGTTTGTTTGCTTTTTCTTTTTTTGTTTTTAAAAATTCAAACAAAAAGAACCAGCCAACAACCAACCTTCAAACAATGGAGTTGCATTTAAACAGATGTGAACACAAACTCTGACAGCTCAGTTCATTAAAAGATTATAATCTGAGCCCCAAAGTATTATGTACTAGCAGAAATAATTTAGCTGGAAAAGGGGTCACTTTGGGTATGAAATAGGCCTCTGGCATAAGTTATATCTGTGATATAGTTAGGTATTGATATGAATTTGCATTATCTGTTTTATCCTAGAGTGAATAGAGTCATTGAACTAAAATTTTGTATCCTGGACACAGATTCCTGGGCCAGTTCTATATTACTGGGAGTCTGTTATGTTATTACTGGGAGACTGTTACATGCAAGAGGAATACATAGTTGTGTCTTGCAGCAAAAACATGAAATGTGTGTTTCAAAGTAGAATATATTTATGAATTTACTTAAACATTTCAATTTTGTAAATGAGCAAGTGATTTTGATTTTGACTTTCTTAACACACAAATTGGACTGAAGTAAATTCGGAAGCTAAGCTTCTACTTTATAACCCAAATAGTGCCTTTCCTATGAATTTCATTTGTACCGTGTGCTTACCAATTACTTTGTGTTAAAATTTTCCTTTTAAACATCTGGATTCAGTAACTGATCTGCTATTTGAACAGTACAGTATTTCATGCTCATAAGTAATCTAAAACATACATGAAAGCTTAAACAGGTGTATTAAAAAAAAATCTGTTGTGCTAAAAATTTGTTCAGGAACATCATCACAAGTACTAAAGAAGAAATTCTCTGTGAGGGTGGTGAGACACTGGAACAAGTTGCACAGAGAAGTTGTACATGCCCCATCCCTGGCAGTGTTCAAGGCCAGGTTGAATGGGGCTTTGAGCAACCTGGTCTAGTGCCCATGGTATGGAGGTTGGAACTGGATGATCCTTAAGGTCCCTTTCAACCTAAACTATTCTATGATTCTATTAATCTAAGCTGCATTGTTAACTGGAGATATTAGTCTTTGGGGGTTTAAAGCTTTAGTTTTTACTTCTGATCATACTGTTAAAATCTGCACAAGTGTCGTACATCTTAACATTTTTAACATATACTTGAAAGATATTTGTAAATGGAGATGTAAAGACATTCTGCAACCAGTTGTAGAATGCTGTTTGGGGTTTTTTTGTGTGGTTTTTTAGTTGGTTTTGTTTGTTTGTTTTTTATTTTTCTTAAGATTTGGACATTCCTTCTAGGTGCCCACCTCTACTTGATATCCTCAGTTATGCTGCTGTGTTGTCCCATCTGTGTTCTAAGCTTTTCTGATATGTCCTTTCCTTCTGTGAGCACACTAGCCCCTTGCGTTTCCAGGCTGGCAAAAATATTAGTAGTTATGGCAATAAGCAGTTTATGAGGGATAACACCACACCCCGGTATTGCAGTGTTTGTCTTGCCAATAAAACACTAACACAAGTCTCAGCTTGTTGTTAACTTTTTTCTTGTTTTGATTGTTGACTAATGGAGAATCACACTTGAAAATGTCATTGCTTGAAGGGCTGCATTATCAATGTGTTTAGGTGTTAAACAACTGGTTTGTTATAAATGGAAATTCAGAAGAAGTGGTGAACTTAAAACACATAGCAACTTCTAGTTGTCATGGTGCTTCAACTTGAAATAATTTTCTTCGATATTAAAATGCTGCTTGGATGTTGTCTTTGCTTTTAAGTAGTCACTATGTAAGGGGGAAATGGCTGTGGAAAGAAGTGATGAGAAGTTATTTTGGAATACCTAATGTGACTACAAATAAAGAATTGTCAAGAAAATTCCTTCAGTACTGAAGAATCTGCATGCACCTTTATTTTGTCAATATAGGCTTTTATGACACAACTTCAAAACACCAAAAAATAGTGGGTTATGTCAGGCCACCCCCTACTCTGTGCAGTGAGTCAGTTCTTCAAGAAACAAATACGAAGTTGAGTTTGTCAAAACATTGAATCAGTAGGCTGGATCAGTCTCCACTTTATTTTGTCCCTGTGTGTCAATCAGCTGCTTTGGTTTGTGCATGCTTGCTCTTCTCCTCCCAGCTCTGAAGTGACAACCCCTTTATCAGTTACGTTAATGTACCTATGATTCTTTCTTCTGTGATAATCAAGAAGACTCCTTGTCAGACTGGATGTACCACTTTAGGAACACTTCGAACTTCCAGAGCTTTGATACCTCCCCTCAATAACTTTCAGTGTCAGAGCTGTTAAGAGTTAGACTTGGGTCCCCCATGTGGAATTGAGCTGTATTACGTCTCCTGCTTTACCAGCCGAACCGCTGCTGTTATTTACTCCTTTTTTTTGTGCTATTTTTATTTACTCTTCTTGTTTCAAATGAGCTC
Source organism: Psittacula echo (assembly GCF_963264785.1). NCBI lineage: Eukaryota > Metazoa > Chordata > Aves > Psittaciformes > Psittacidae > Psittacula > Psittacula echo. The sequence goes on from NC_137735.1 coordinate 102,233,338, forward strand.
CTTCCATATGTTCGCCTTGAATAAGACCTTTGATTTTTGACAAAATAAAAATAATAAGGAATTCTATCAGTTACTAACCATTTTATCTTCTCAGAAATAACAAGGAGTTGCAAAAGCCTATATGAATTGTTGCATGACTTTGATACATAAGTAGTGATAAACTGAAAATGGTAGTGTAGAAGCTATCTGTAAATGAATTTGTATTGAATTTCATTTCAAGAGTTTTAATACTGAGCATTTCTCTGTGACAGTTTAGCTGCATGATGTATAAAAGCTATCAAAAAATGTCTCAAAAAATAACTTCAGGAATTTGTCTTTGTTTTGTTTTTCATGAAGTACTTTAAGACAGTAACATTTAATTTTGAAAAACTTGATTTTACTGCCTTACTGTAGTCACACAAAAATTGCATCTGGTGGAGTTACTCTGTACAGTGGAAAGGCTAATTAACACAAGTTGCGTAATGTAAATGTCAGATTGCAACACTGGCCTCTTCAAAGAGCTTGCATCATGTTTATTGAAATGATCAATACCGTGTGAACCAAACATAGTAATTAATTCAAAATGACCAGGTTTAGACTTAATTTGTACATCCATAGTTTGACTACTACCTTGTAGCTGCTGAAACTGAAAGTATCTTTGCAGAAAAAATATTACAGCTTGTATGTTAAAAGTCTTAGCCCTGTGTTCAGTTGAGGTTAGTATTTGCTCTGATTATTTGTGAGCCCTCAGTAGAGAAATGAAATTGCTGATACATGCAGGAGTCACAGAAAGTTGCCTTGGTGGATTTGGTGGGTTTTTTTGGTCTTGGAAGCAATGCTCATTTTTCTTTTCTACTTAGACTTCTAAAACATAATCTGCTATTCAATGTAGCATATAGATGTTTTGAATGACTTTATTTCAGGCTAAGGCATAATGGGACAGCAAAACTTCTTAATACTGAGAGATAACCTGTTCAAAGCAGTGTCCTGCAACTGTTCAAAGTTTCCTAATGGGCAAAGCTGAAATTAAGTTGCAGCTTTATCCCTGCTTCCAAGTACAGTAGAGCAATGGGTGGTTATTTACTCTTGCTAGAAAGCTCTGTGCATTCCAGCAACGTTTTACTCAATTTCCTCTCAAAAACTCCAGAGGACCACTCATGTAGCTGGAATGGTGTAGGCTGTATAGTACTGTCTGACTGAAGGTCTTTTGTTGTCATGTTTTCACCTAATAAAGGTTTGCATATTTGACACCTCCATGTTGGATTATTCAGCTGGGAAATTATTTTGGAAACAAACAGAAAAACCGTAGTGAAAACTGCCTTCTAAAGAATGCTTTTTTTTGACATTGCTGCAATTGGTTGTGATGAAAGCCAGAATGTTTATGTTCTGGTTCTCAGTCTGTTGCTCTGCCAGCTCAGGAGCTCTGTCCTTACTTCAGAGTCAAGAATAAATCGCATCACCTCAGACAGCAGGTAAGGTTTTTTGGAATGTGCCAACAGATTAGTCTTCATGTCTGTCAGCAGTCAGTACAACTTAAGTTGGTTTTTACTTAAGGTGATATAACTGAGCAGTATGGTGGACATAGCTGAGCAGTATGTTAAATTTTGAGATGTTTGCCTGCCAGCAAATTCTGCTGTAACTTCCGCATCACCAACACTCAAGTTGTTGTAAATGGGATAGTGTTTTGAGTTGGAATTCCTGAGGGATTTAATCTTGTAGTTTCAGGCATCTCAAAAATTATCTCAAAAAGAAGATGCTTGTGCTGACACACTGTAGTGTGGAGATTCCTGGTCTGGCTTTTAAAGAGTTAGTTTACATTCCAGAAGCAGTCAAGCTGTAGTAAAAGATAGAACTTGACATGGTTTTGCGACTTTCCTCACCATGCCTCAGCCTTGCTTGCACCTTAAAACTGCCTCTGCAATCCCTCAGTAGTTGTTCCTATGTCTTCATAGTCTCACCTGTGTTTCTTCCAAGTACCTTCTATTTTGCCAGCTTTTAAAAAGGGCTTTTCTATGCTGCTGCTGTAATGGCGGAACTCATGACAATCCAGGAGTGTACACATAATCCAGGAGTGCAGCACAGGCTGGGATCTACCTGGCTGGGGAGCAGCTCTGTGGAAAGGGACCTGGGGGGTCCTGGTGGACGACAAGCTCAGTGTGAGTGAACAGTGTGCAGCTATGGCAAAGAATGCTTCCAAAAGGCGCTGTTACTCAAGCAGCTTCTTGTGATGAGGATTTCTCAGTTTGCCTCTCGTTCCTACTCACCAGCAGGTATCAGTGATGAGAAGCATAACCTGAAACGGTAAAATTTTCAGTTGCTAATGGGATGACACCATCTTAGGTAGCAGATTTACTTAAAGAAATGTCAGCTAGGGTGTTAAGTCCCTTGTCTTCACTCTACCAGCTGTGTGGAAGCTAGATCTCATTGTCATAACAGCTGGATGTGTAACAGCCTCATTTAGATTAAATGTTCTTTGGTAAACTGATTTGCAGTGTGAAGTGCAGTGAATGATTGTGTTGTTGCTTTAAAAATACACTGAACCTTGCAGTTCAGGAGGTGAGGAATCTCTTCACATCAGCATCAGAATCACCATCAGCTTCAGGCTTCTGTTTGCGTCTGCTCTTTGGGTCCCTGTGGCCCTCTTGTGTAACTTTGTGTAAACAAAAGCCTGTTTCCACATTGCCTGAATGTGTTCAAACAAGCTTTTGAAATAAAAATGATATCTTGAGGAAGTTGGCTACCAGTGCCTTAGGCTGTCATCCTGGATTCGTTCCATATGAAGAAAAAACTTGTAACTCACTTAAGGCTGATATTTTTTGTTTGGTTTTGGTTGGGGGTCTTTTGTTTATTTTTTGTTTGGTTTGTTTTTTGGTTTTTTTTTTGGGGGGGAGGGTTGGCTTTTTTGTTTGTTTTGTTTTTTTTGAGGTCTCACAAGAGGAAAAAAAAGATGTCAAAGCTTCCTTTGACAGGACGGGAGTGGGGGATAGTGTTTGTGAAGCAAATTGGAATTTGTTTCTGGAGTCAGTAGCAATCATGATCTCTGAAGTAGTGTATGAAGAGTAATGGTCTTAATCTGTGTGACATGAGGTAGTTTTGGATATACTCCAAAAAAAAAAGCTACCTCTAGTATGCAGTATTTAGTTCTAATCTTTATTTTCTTTGCAGGAAACCTGTAGAGATTGTCTGGTTTCTTAGTTTTTAATATTAGGGTGGCCTCAAGAGGACTGAATTTGCTATAAAAGGAAGTAAAATAAGAGAAAGCAAACTGATGCAAGAGGTAAGTCTGATACAGAAAGAAACGTTCAAACTTGGACACCTTAAGGCAGCTATAGATGTGTGAAATGGAAAGTGAAGTGAGAAGTCAGTGTATAAGAAAAGGGAGTAGAGAAAAATAGAAGGGAAATAAGAATACATGTTTTTGTTGCCATGGCTTTTACAGGACATACAGGAAAAAATAAAATCTCATGTCTAATGTAGTATAGGAAGGGGAAGCCTGGTGGAAAAGGGTAAGTCTGGGAATGGTCTTTGAAGAATAAAATAATTGATTAGTTTATCTAAAGTAGCTCCAAACTCTTTCAATAGTCTGCTATAGGCTGAACTAATTGGTAGCTTATGAGCTTGATTTTTGTTCCAGAGTTTCTATTTAGCTTTGTAATTTTGAACTAGGGTATAACCTACAGTGATTTGACAGGAAGGACTAGCATTGGCTGAATTTTCTTCTGCACCTATATGGCTTGATAAGGTTTCCCCAGATAACGTTGCTTTTATTCCTTTATCAATACTGGATCATTTATTACCTGTCTTCTTACTTGATGATTTCCTCCTTTGACCTCTGTGCATTCTTATTATGAGATTTGATCCCTCAACTTGAAATGAATGGCAAAGCCAGGCTTGCCACTGATGAAATCTTGCTCTCACTCCATCACATCTTGGGCAGGAAAAGGGCAGTTAAAGACTGCAGCTGCAATGGATTGCTGAAATCGGTGTTGATGTATTGGTAAAATGAACAAGTTAGAACTGTACCACTGTTGCTCCTTTGGAGAAAAATGTTTTACCTAAAAATTAAATCTTGAAAAAGCTTAATTTATTTAGTACACATTAGAGAGTTACTTAGACTGGGATTATCAGTAGATACAGGGCAGAAGCTGTTTGGCATGTAAGAAAAATATTTAACCAACATAAATTCTAATTAAGAAAATATACAGAATGAGTGAAGACATATAGATGCTACCATCCAGTGATGTTTTGTGATGACAATAGTTATGAAGCAATACTTCTGTCTAGAAGTTTAAAGTATGTTTGTCTATATGGCCATTTCCAGCCCATCATGTCCACTAGCATCACGGTGGTTTGATTGCAGTTCTATTGCTCCAGGTTTCTTCATTCTCAGAGAACAGCAAGGAAGGAACTTCAAAAAACTCTCTACCTCTTTCAAGCGAAAATCAGAGCAGTTACATAAGTGGTGTGGATCAAGAGAATGTTTTGAATGTTCATACACTGATTGTTGCTTTGAAAAGAAACTGAAGCAAATTTCTGGGGCTTGTAGGATTCAGACAGTATTTCTCCACAAAAGGGAAGTTTATTGACAAGTTGTGTATATTTTAGTGGCACGTTTGCTTTATTTAAAAGAAAGTGTTGGTATTATTCTAAGACCAACAGGAGATTATCCCCCTCTATACTGTCCAGTAAGCTTTCCTTGTTACAAAATCACTTTCAAGCCTGTCTGTAATTAATTGACTCTCAAAAGCATGTTGATTTCCTTGTCAGCAGTGCAATAGCTTTATAATAATAATTTGCTAATTCTTACATCCTTGCTGGAGGATGATCTTGTTAGTATTCATTCTTGTCAGGAAATGATCATCCTGTATAGGACTTGTAACTGAATCTCAGAGGTTGGTTTACAATTGATTTTTCTTATTGTGAGAGTGCTGCATAGGTGCATGCTCAGCCGTAGAGCCTTTTGTTGGAGATGATCTAAAAATAGAGCAGAATTCCTTTGCATTTAGTAATGTGTGGTGGAAGTTTCCACTGTCAGATCATTGGTGAAGTACGCAGTAGGTCCTGTGATATGTAACTAATCCTGAGTACAAGTCAACTTCTCTTTCAAGAATTTATTAGATACCTGTGTTTATATGTGTATCTGTGATTGTATGTCAGTTCTGTAGTGTCTGAGAATTGTAACTGTTTAAATCTTGCCTAGCTTATAAAACCCATTAAGATTTGTTTTCTAAGTATATTTGTAACTTGGGGTGGGGGGAGGGGTGGATATGGGGAGAAAAGCACTTAATATTAAAAACATGGAGCGTGCCTGTTGAGGGTGAGATGTGCCAGTGATTTTATCAGTGTTGGGAATCTTGACTTCTGAAAGACAGTTGTGCCCAGTCTAGTTTTTTAGACCAGGAGCCTGTTTAACATAGTCAGGGTGAATTAGACCCTTGTTAAAGGAAGAATATGCAAATTTCTACTTTCTTCATCAGTCATTTCAAATGTACTGTAGACTCACAGTATGGTTTGGGTTGGAAAAGGACCCTAAAGATCATATCGTTCCAGACCCCTGCTGTGGGCAGGAACACCTTCCACTAGACCAGGTTGCTCAGAGCCTCATCCAGCCTGGCCTTGGACCCTGCCAGGGGTAGGGCATCCACAGCTTCTCTGGGCAACCTATGTCAGTGTCTCACCATCCTCATAGTGAAGAATTTCTTCCTAATACCTAATCTGGATCTTCCCTCTGTCAGTTTAAAGGCATTCCCCTTTGTCCTATTCCTACATGCCCTTGTAAAAAGTTCCTCTCTAATTTTCTTGTAGGTCCCTTTTAGGTATTGGAAGACTGTTACAAGGTCTCCGTAGAAAATAGTGAAATGGTTTTAAGTTCATGAGTTTCCTGTATTTAAACAAGAATAATTAGGTGCACGTGTAAAATCACATCCAGTGTGTGCAGGCTTTCTGAGATACTAAAACCAGTACAAGCCAGTTGGGGGAGTCAGTTAGGGAAACAACCTGTTAGGAGAAATTACTTAGCTTACAGAAAAGAAAGCCAAAAGGGAACATAACTCCAGAAATACATTAACAGATATATTAAGGTGGGAGTAATTGGTTTTCTGTGTCTGTGGTAGTTAAGACACATAATAATGCTCTGAAGCTAGAGCTGGGGAGAAACAGTTTAAAAGGAATAATGTCCCTGGTAGTTTCATAAGCCTTGATGGAACAGACTATGGTGACAGTCTGTATTTGCATATATTCATGGTGCTGACATACCTGCAGATTGTTGTTTTGTCTATTAAACATGTGATGAAAGCATTAAAATATCTAGGTATACCCTCAGTTTATTGGCTAAGAATACACTGTGCATGAGTGTCACTGTGCCCACTGTCAAATTGTCATTATAGATGTGTTAAGCTTTCCAAATAATTCTTTGTTGACCTGGTTTTTGTTTGGCTTTTTTTCTCTCATGTTGCTCTCTGTATTTCAAAAGACTTTATAAATTTATATTACTTTCTGGAAGGATTTTTTCTGTTTTTATTTGTTTGTTTTCCTTAAGTAAATTCATCATTTGCATTCTGTTGCACATTGTCTGCTTTTTTGGTCTGTCTTCTTTCTATATGTGAATGTAACCTCTTTGAAGTAAGAGGTTTTATTTTGTGCTTATATGTTAGGTAAAGTAGTAGTCCTGGATTAAGATTCTTTTTTTTCTTCTGTATCATGTGTAGGGTGCAACTCCAAATACCACTTGGTTTAAGGGACAGGAAAGGGGTCTTCTAAGTAAAATGTCATACATTTGGTAGCCTGCGTACTTTTGTTATGATACTGGGGTATCCAAGCAGCTGTATTATGGAATCTGTTCAGGAACTATTAAAGACTGGAAATAGTATAATGTAACTTACTGTCTGGCATATTTAGGAATCAGCTTTGTTTTGCATGCTCGGGTGTTTTCAGCATTCTTTGGGGAGCTGAATTTCTGATTTCCCTTTGTTCATCTGGTCACACGTTTTTTATATGTAAATGTTCCTTCTGCAGGGAAACTAATTTTTGTCTTTTGGGAATTAATGCTGTTTTTCTTACAAATACACATTTAGCAATGGCCAAGCAGACTGCCTATGAAACAAGTAGTGCTTTAGTGCTTTTTCCTACCCACATGTTGCTTTCTGTGATTGTTCTTGGCAAATTTCTTAATGGAAAACCCTGAATTACAATATTAATTTTGCTGTGATGTCATGTAGGGAGGTAAGTCCATGCAGTTTTAAAGCATATCCTGTAGGATACATCACAATTTCACTTTTTTTGTGTGTTTGCTGTGAAGCCTTCAAGTGACACTACTAATTAAACTGTGTGCTAGGGTGTGGAAATATTCCTGTTGGGAATAATAGATTTCCCTTTGCTTGTTAATAAACTAGTGTGTTTGGTAGTGCATGTTCTATGCTATGACATGAATATCGATTTAACATATTATTTTTTAGTAGGTGGAGGGGAGTAAAGTCTCACAAGCATCAGTTTGCTCTCATAAAGAGTTATACAGTAGTTTCAAAACAATGCTAGTGCATTCCCTAAATGCATATTCAGGGCTAGGATTTTATTGTAATCTTAAATGTTCTATTTTATTATTACACTGATACCAATGTTCCTACGGTGGGAAAAACGTTAAGGCTACTTTAGGAATGTTTGGTCCAAGTGGTGTTATTTTATAGCTCAGTCTTAATTGTCTAGTAAATGAAAGGGTTGTAATTTTTTTGTTTGCTTCTTTGTGTAATCAGTGGTCATCTAGAGGATAAGTTCAAAATGATTGTACTAGGCAGACCAGAGACATCTGTATGTGATAAATGTTAAGACCTTTAGGGAAGAATATAATAAATATCAAGTAACTATGATTAGTGCGGGTGCAGCTAAAAACTGCACCAAAGTGTGTTGTGGCATTTGTTAGTGCTTTATTCTGCATATGCGTGGATTTTCTTTTTTGTTGTCCAGAATACTTTGTGCTGAGGAGATCCAGATTTTTTTAAAGTCCATTTGTTTCCTTTGTTAAAAAAATTGCTTTTCAGTAAAGTTGCTACTGACATTACTACTTCTTACATCTTGAGAAATGATCAGTGCTTTCTGTGTAGAAATAATTTTCAGTATTGTTTCTGAATTCAGCTTTCTGGTTTATGTGCATGACTTCTCATGCATATTTCCCTTCTGCTATCTAATTTGAATCCTGCTCTGTTGAACCTTATCTGTTTTAAACCATTCCATTTTTCTGAGTGTCCCTCATGGAGTCCTTCAGTATGCATTTGGAGCTGGGGGTCAAGACTGGATCTCCATGCCCTGTAGGGTTCAATGGTGATGTGGTTGTTTGCTGTTATCAATTCCTCTAACATGTTTGCTTTTTTGACTGCCATAAGGCTGAGACTTTTTGAAACCACCAGAGAAGCGGCACCTAATTCAAGCCTGACCTTTGTCTCTGTGCTTCTTTTTCCTCTTCAGAATTGCTTCGCAATTAATGCACTCGCTTTCAATTGCTATCTTGTATCTCAGGCAGAGGCTATTATGGGTTTTCTTGGCAACAATCTTCAATCTAATTTTGCCTGTCCTGAATACTTTCTTATCAATTGCAAATTATTCCTATGGTATTCACTTGCTTTTTCAGCTAGCTTATGAAAATCTTGAGTATAATGGGTTCTTGTATTTTGCATCCTCCTACCAGTACATGGAGGGTTCTGCTTTGTTTCATTGTAGTTAGGCTACTTTAAGAGGTCTGAATGAAGGACTTTGTTAAAAATTGGATTTTTTTTTTCTTGAGATAAAAATAATGGCTCTGATTAGTATGATTCCATTGCAGCAAATGTGCAAGGTGAGGCTTACCCCCACAGAGGTGAGGTTGACTCTTTCGCAAGTATATGGTATATCTGTTAGTTGTGTCTTCTGTATAATTACAATACCTGATAACTTACACAATACAGAAGCTGAACTTGAAAAAAGGTGGAGCACTTCATAGCACATTGCATCAGCATTTGGCAACTTCATTCCTCCAATAGAAAAGTTGGTTTATATGCCATTATGTCATGCTACTGATTTTTTTCGTTATTTCCTTAGAATTATTAAATACATACTAAACTGACTTGGTGGTTTCATTGCAATTCAGTTATATCAGCTCAGTAAAATATATCTCTTTTACTGACATTGTTTTGAGACTGTTTATAAAACTCTCCTGCCTATAAAGAAACACTTTGGCACATCTAAGGGGAATTTTGTTTCTCCAATGAGAAAAACATGGGTAGCTCTTTTGCTGTGGTTTTGTCTGTCTTGAGTGCTGCTTTTGCATCTTCATATCAAATTGTTTCTTCAGATTCTGGAAGATGTTTGCCTGTTTGGGGAAAGTCTCTCTTCAATATTTTTTTTGCCATGTGCCAGAGACAACTTCTCTTGGCCTGATGAATTGCAGCATTATGCTTTTGGTTTCTGTATTTAGACTCGAGTTCCACTTTTTGAAACGTCTTCTTTTTTTTCTTGTGGGTTTTATTTAATGGCTTTTATGTTTTAAAGACTACAACTAAATAAGAGTTGGCTGCTGTGTTTACCCAGCACCTTCCTTTCCTCTGCCTTCCCCCCACCTCCCCGCTTGCTTGCTGCCAGCTGGAATAGAAAATTCCTGACTTTCTGGTAGATGGCAGCATTTACTGCTGTTCTCTTGCCTGTCCCAGTGCTTTGCTGGAGAATTTGGGTGGCTAGTTTCAGATAATACATGCTTATATAGAAGTAACTTGTTAAAGCAAGGGGGAAGCGGCTGGATTTTTGTCTGCTTTGTGTCAGACTGCCAAGGACACAATACCAGCTGTGGTTATGTGCCTTTCTTTTTTTGGAAGCATTAGTGTTGCTTACTCTGAGTACCTTGACAGAGGAGGGATTTTCCTTTTTCATAGCCTACTTTTGAGTAGCTTAACCTCTGAGTAAAAGGCGATGCTAGTCTGTTGCACAATTCTAAAGACTGACTACAGTATGCATATATGGTTGTGGTGTTTCATGACATTGACTCAACCTGATGAAGAGACTCAAATCCAGCTTATCCCCTGTTTGGTACTTTCCCAACCTGCACACGCATACAACGTTCAATCTCATTGGCCCCTGTAAAACTCTCCAGGAAAATAGTCCAGTCACAATGCTGCAGACCCTCTCACAACCCCCACATTGTCTGGCCTTCAGCACCCCAACTCATCACCCCAGGGCTTGTCAAAGCACCAAGGCCTCAGAGCTCATTCCCAAACTGTTCTTCATGCAAATCTTACCGCCTTCACTCCCCACATAGGGTAAATTCAGTATGTATAGACAGTGTATGTTCAAGTTTAATTGAACTTGGGTGAGGCTTTGATTTTGAACATACAGACTAGGATTCTTCTAGAAAGAAATCTGTCATTAGTACTGCTTTAATAGCAGAGATTATCCAGGCACTTTAAAGTGGGCGGTATTTTCAATCTTTATCTCAGATTTCTTCCTTTTTGCAAACCTGTACAATAACACAGTCAATGTCCAGTCTAAAATTTTACTTTGACATAAGCTTACAAGTGGATCACGAGAGGGGAAAAAAGTACTTGGGAGTAAGATGTGGAGTAGACATTAATGGCACATACCTACTTTTCCCATGCCATTTTCATGTATGTCAAGGGGGAAGAGAATTGTATTATTCAGTGTTTTTATCCTTCCTGTAAAATGAAGCATGCTTGGCTTCATTGGGTAGCTGTGCTTTAAACCAGTTAGTGTATGTGAGGGGGGAAAAAGCGGCAGAATATTTTTGACCGTTGCTTGTTATGTCCTTTAAATGATTGAATATTAGGGGAAGGAATGAAAATACTTTGTTGCGTTATGGGACTGCTGACTTTTGTCTCCAAATCAATTCAAGGAACATAATGAAAATATAGTTAAAATGTATTCATTATGTTCTTACTGTTAAAAAAAAATTTGGATGGTTTTGCCAATCATGTCAAAGACACTATAAAATCATCAGAAGATACATGGAAAATTTCGTGAAGAATTTGTAATTCCCTGACTGCTAAAAGCATTAGCATTTATGAAAGAACTTTATAATACCTGTACTGCAAATTTTAAATCATGTGTCACTTTCCTAATGAACATTGCTAATATGTTGCACTTTCTTTGGGCTATAAATCTACTGGAACTGACCAAATTCTCGTGTCTGGGAGGCAGAGGTCACTGGGTGTTTAGGTGTATGTCAGTGTGAATAAATCGTTAATTCAGAAGAGGAAAGACAGTGATGTTTGTAGTGAAAAAAGATTTGCTGCATGAAGTAATACTGTTACTGCTAGGAACAGAAATGTTTTGACTGTTTAATCGATTCTTGCCCTCTTTTTCCTTCTTTCTTCCCTCTGTCCCAACCTCGAGTAGGTAGCACAGGGGACAGAAATAAGTATTTTTCCCCAGGAAACTTCTTCTGGCTTTCCACACTCTGAAGGCAAATTCTGTTCTTTATATAAAAATTTATGTAAATTCTTTTTCAGTATCCTTGAAATTTTAGATGGAGTAATGGACCAAATAAATAAATGTAAGAATATTTTTTCTGAATAAATTCACTTCCTGTCCATTCTGCCACTTAAGATGCATGTGGTTACGGTAAGACCTGCCTCTGTGGTAATCTCTCTGCTCTTGCTGTTCAAGCCAGAGAAGAACATATGAGGCTCATCTTCATAAATGCAGACTATCTTACATTACGAGCTTTGTCTTTTCAAGACAGGCTAAATGTTCAGATCGGATTTTGCTTTTGTTTGGGGTGTGTGTTATTTTTTTTAAGTTGCAATTGTATATTAATTTACACTGCAGATCACATTACTTCTTTCAGATACTTCTGTGATTAAGTTATGTATGTTCCACATTAAAATATTAATGGAGCCTATATTTGACTCCTTGGCACAGGAATAAGATTTTCCAGGTGAAGTGACTTGAGGTTGCAAAAGCTGTGCCAAGTATGGCAGTGCTAAAGAAAAGGACTGGTTTATGCATTATTATTTCCAGATGTACTTCTGACAGTTAATTACGAGTTTGTTCAGGATAGTAAGCGTAAACAGTTGTTTTTTCCAACTCTTTAGGTTATGGTTATATGACTCACTTAAATATGGATTGTTCTGGGATACCTGTTACCACGTTAATGTGCATTCATACATGAAGAAGCACAAACGATCTCTACAAGGTTTGAAAGAGAAAGGCACCAGGAAGGGACACCAGTGTGGTAGTCAGTTCAGCTTTCCGAAGTTCTTCTAAGCTTTAAAACTTAGGCAAAATGTTTAAGGGTTAATAATGCTTTTGTGTGAATAAAATTGAAAGATTTGGAGTAAATGCACATTACAGGCAAACAGAAATGCTGATGCTTTACTTTTGAGTATCTCTTACCAAGGCTTAAAAGAGCAGAAGTGCTATATCTTGGCTTTAAAATAAATAACGAGATTTTAAAATTCATATCCAGAAGGAATAAATTTGTTAATCATCAAAGGTAACTTCTGCCTTCAGACTGAACAGAAAACTCAAATGCTTGTCAGTCAACTTCTACAAGTCATTTCTCAAGCAAACAAAAGTCTGAAACAGTTTGTCAAACGAGATTAAAAAGGAAAAAAGTAATATACCACAGAGTAACATTAAAGAGTCAAAATGCCCTGCAAGAAAAACAAGTTTGGCTTGCTGTTCTTTAGTAATTCATGTTTGAAGTGTGAAGTGGTGATAGTAATTTTGAATGATGGTACCATAATGGCACTAAAATATCTGTATACATGTACTTCAGATATCTGTATTTCTAACAGTTTTTTGATAGCATTTATTTTTTCTGTATGAACTCTCTGGATGATTCTTATTTACACTGGTTGGCAGTGGAGTACTAGATTAGTGCTTAGGGAGATTGATTTTTACCTCCTGTTACAAAACCTAAAGGAAATAGCGATTCTAAAATCTGGGGACAGGTGGGTGAAGGGTTTCTCAGAATATTATTAACCTTATAGCAAGCTATTCAAAACAAAATGGACAAATAGAAAAAACAACAACCAAAACCAACCAAAAACCAAACCAACCTCACATACACTGCAGCTCCTGTGTTTTGTTAACAGCAAGGTTTTTGTAATAAATAATAATACAGTAAGTGTGACAAACCCTTACTTTCAAGTATGTGTGTTTGTCTTAAGAACCAGTTTTCTAAAATTCATGGCAGAATTAACTTTTTTAGTACTGTTCATACAGTAGTTTGATGTTTCAGTGTGATGAACCCTGACAGTGTCTTATCTAGCCTAATTTAGATTTTTAAAAAAGCAACCAATCAACACAAGTCTGAACACACCTTGTAACAGAGAGAGGGAGGGAGAAATGATACTGCCAGCAAAGATCAGGATTTTAGTGTTTTAGCACATTATTTGAGGCATATTTTCTGAAAGGCATTTTTTTCTTTGTCAAACTTCCAGTTCCAGACAAGTGACTGAATTTCAGGCCCAGTTTTCTAAGCGGGGAATGTTTGTGTGTGTTGGGGTTTTGAATGCAGGTTGTGTTTTTTTCATTTGCTTTGACAGTGAATGAATTATTCGAAATAGGGGAAAGATGACACTGATTCTTCTTCAGGCACGGCTGTGCAATCAGTGTATATCCCAGAGCTTCTTGTTGGGCTGGGCTGTAGTCTGAGTTCCAGTGAGATGGAAGCTGAAAGTTTATGCGTCAGGAGCTGCCCTCCTGTAGGTGGAAAAACTAAAAGGCCATCAATCCTTGATTAATAACCCCCCATTAATAGTTGGGATATATTTCGCGCTAATGTCTCAGTATTCCTTGCAGGTACAAGGTACTGCCAGAAGTAAGCACCTGTAACATGCCTTTTGCTAAGGAAATAGAACAGTCATATTTTTTACTCGTGACAGAATGCTGCTGGCCTGTTGCAGTGTGGCTGACATCACTCTACAGCTGAGAGCATGGTGATGTGTTTTTGCAATTCTGCAATATCTGATCATTATAGTCTTAGCAGCTGCAGATTTACCAGTAAAGAACATTAATCCGTAATTGATGTTGTTTCCTAATTCCTGTAACAATACTACATGTGTATATACAGAGTAAATTATAACATTGTTTCAAGTGTTTTCAAACATAATTTGAAGTGCAGCATAGGATATTGTGTGGAAAACTGTAGCTCTGCTTTTAAACCACTTCAGACCAACAAGATTTTTAAGATGGAGGAATTCATGTGGTGAAAATGTTAACTCCTGTTGGTTTGCAGATGGTTTCCTGAGAATTTTGTAGCTGGACATGATGTAGGAATGGTCTGATAGGGTTTACTCTGTGCATATGTCAAACGAACATTGAGAGTTTTGTCTACCAAATTGCTTACTGTAAAACTGTACAGTGCAAAGATAAATGTCTGTGTGCATAATGCATTTTAGTAGGCAGAGCTGCTATTGGGAAGAGAAACTTGTACAGAGGTTGATATAAACGCTTTTTCAGGTTTTGTCCATTTATGCTGTTTGCACACTGATAGAGAGCCAGGGCTCAGGCTATGCTGCACCAAAGTACTGTTTTGCAAACATTGAATTGCTACAATTAATCAGTCTTTTTAAATTATTTTATATTTTTTTTTTAGTATATATGTATTTTTTACTCAATTCTGAGTTAAAATCAACAACTGTTTGTCATCACTTTTTTTTTTTTTTTTAGTTATGCAATTGTTTTAGCAGTTTGTTTTGAAGTCTTGAGTCACAAATGGCTTAAAAGGTACAAAATGAGCAGCAATCTTTCTACTTGTTCTCATCTCCTCAACAGTGGATTAAAGTAATAAGATTCTCATGTTATCAGTGGAGAATGAAGCAACAAACTTTTCTTTTAGTTTTCTGTTTTGAAGTAGTACTGCTTTGGGACTGTTTGCATATCAGTATGTGTGTGTACATATATATATGTGTGTGTGTAAATATATATATATATATATATATATATATATATATATAAATAAAAGTAACACCTTGGCCTTAAAAAACCCAGAAGTCTGTCAGATACTGCTTGAGAGAGAAGTTTAAGTGAAGCTGTGAATGAATTTCCTCTTGCTTGAATTGAAGCCACACATGTTGGCTATCTTGCTCATTAATTTTTCTTTCTTTTTTGTACTGACTGGGTTTTTGGAGCTTGGTTTCAGCATGTAGTATACATAACCAAACCAAACATACACTTCACCATTTAAATTTCCTGTGATTTTTTTTTTTTTAAGTGCTTTGGATAAGAATGAGTCTTTTACTTGTAGGAAGTAAAATTTTCAGTGTTTACCTTCTTGTTCTTAAAAATACTGTAAATCCACATTATCCCCATGTCAGTGTGAGTATATCTTAATTTTAAAGATGGGAATTTTAAGAAAATATGAATAGCTTGCAAAATAATCTTGGTGTTTGCTATCTTAACTAAAATTTGACTGTAGGATTCAAAACTGATGAGGTTTTTTTAGTCATGTAAATCATATTTAGTTGTCGACTTTGTTGAGGTTTTGTTTTTAGCTTATTTCCTGTGAATCATGTCTGAGTGGTATCCTGAGTACCAATTGTATACTTTTTGAAGGACTTGAGATATTGGAATAATAAAAAAACCTTTATTCCTGGGCTGTTGGCAAGAAAATAAAAGTAAATTAAAAAAAGCATTTAAAGTGTTGCTCCCTCTAGGTTTTATTGATGCATGTAGGCTTTTTCATATTGGGGAATATAAAGCTCATTAGATCAGTGAAATTGACTTTAGCAAAAGGGAAAGCCATAATATAGTGATTTTTGTCTGTGCTAGTGTTATTATAACTGTCACTTTGATTAGATTTGCTTTCAGCAGGTGTAAGTGGTTGGTATCCATCCAACAGTGGGAGTTCTTGGTGAGGATAGCTCTGCTGAATTGGTGGCAGATTGTACAGAATGAAATCCTGTAATATTAGTGGCTAATCCGGCTGTATGTAGTGATTTAGTTGAGAATAAAATTAAACAGCTACACACCAGCTTGTGAATTTGTTGTCTGAATATATGAAATAGTATCTCTGTTTTAGGCATCTGTGAGTGGGAAACCCTAACAAGGATTCTTAGATCAGGTTTCTTGACTGAAAATTGTAATTACATACCTGTGTTCTGTGATAAAGTTCAAATCCAAATTAACTGTGGATCATTCAGAGTTTAATTATCCTGTTCACTGATTTAATAATCTTCCAATGTCTGTGGCTTGAGAATTACTCTCTTCTCTCTTCCACAATCCATGCTACACCAGTTTCCAGTGAAACAGGGAACAATCCATAAGCTCTGGCCTGCTGGTGTAATTTGAAGTGAAAGTCAACTCCATGCCACAAGTTGGTAGATCATTCTCTATCTTGTTGAAAAGGACGTTGGAGAAGGTAGGGGAATAGTGAAAACTGTTTGAAGAAACATGTAAGTTTTAAAAAACAATCCCCCCCCAAAAAAAAACCCAAAAAACAACCCACAAAAAACCCAAACCCAAAACCCTACATATGTAATAAATTGATACCATAATACCGTTCCTACAGGTCTTCACAGTAGCTGAGAAAAGCAGCCAAATACAGGAGAAACTATCTTGGTAGTTTGATATGTTCTGCCTTCTAAGTTTCTAACAAAGTGTATTTGCAGTTTTTGCCATATTAGTCAGAAACTGAGATAGCCAGAGATGGGGGTTTTCGTTTTGTGGTGTTTTTTTTTTTTTTTTGTGGAGGGAACCTATACAAGAATTCCTATCCAACAATAGTGTGGCGTTGCGACTTCCAGTGGCAGAGGATATATTTTTGTATTTGACTGCACCTAATGAGTTTCTGAATGCATTCCTGAATTGATGCAAACTCTTCACAAGTGGTTTTAGAGGCTAAAAGGAGCTCTGTGCCCCAGCTGCATGTATGAAGGACTATCACCTATTTAGTTTTGTATTGCTACCATCTAGTGTCATTTGGTGCATCCTGCTTTTCATGTAGGTGCAGTGATGCACTGTTTACTATAAAACCTGAGTGATAAAATTATCTTTATCACATTCTCAATCTGAGGTCTGTCAGTCTACTTTTGTTCCTTACAAGTGTTCTACATGCTTTAGTCATCCTTGTTGCAATTTTTTTGGAACATCTTTGGAGTTTTTATGTTTTGTTTGTGTGTAAGGATTAATATGAACACAAAACTGCTTTGTCTGGTACAAACCATAGGGCTTATCTGGTCTGTAGTCCTCTAACTGACCCTAAAAGCTCTGTAAAACTTGACATAGAGTTGGACCTTCCAGTTCTGCAGAATTAAGGCAGATACCTTGGGCAATAGATAAACTCTGTGGTTACAGAACACTGGCTGCTTCACCCTGTTCAGCGTTCAATCAGTAGTTTAATTCTTTGGACAGTCAGCCTTGAGTCAATTAGGGGAATAAGGGTGCCATAAAGGCCTTCCCAGTTGTGAAAAGAAAACAGAAAAATAATTTAGCTGAGCTTTCTGCAGCAACCATACCTACTATCAGCCCTCTTGATTTTTTTATTTTTATTTATTTTTTTAATTTCTTTTTTTTTTTTTTTTTTGGTTGAAAAGCTTCCTAATTCCGAAATTTGAAAGACAAGCTATATTAGGCTTGAGATACAGGATCCATCTCTCCCCTTTTCACCCTGTACACATTTGCAAGTGGTTCCTCAGAGCCCGCAATGTGTTTATTTTTTTGCTTGCTTGTTTGTGAGTCTTCATTGAACACAGTATTCTTTTTCTCCCATGTCAACACTTCCAGAATTTTTCTTTCTTTCAGTGAACTTTTCTTACCTTGCTATTTAGAGATGCTGATCTCTATTTTGCTTCAAATAATTTTGAAAGAAGTGATACGTATTTTCCTTCAATATATTACATTTCCTGTCATGTCCTCCTTTCTTTCATTGCACAGATTTCATCAATTTTTTGCATATCAAGAGACTTTGGAAATGAGACAGAGAACTTGGTCCTTGTTCAACTTGGTTCATCCAGTACTCATGGCTGTAATTACGTATTGGGTACACAGTCAGCAAGTTGTCAGAGTAGCATGTTTTTCTAGTTAGTTAATTTTAAATTAATTAAATTACTGTATTTGTTTTATAAATATTTAATGATAGCTCTACAAAAGGCTATTTTTACTTTAGAATTAATTCCATTGATACAAAAAAGCTTAATATGTGAATGTGTAACAGCAATTCAGAATGAGTTTAAGAACCTTGCAAAGAGCTTTTGCTGGCTAGTAAGTAAGTTTGAGAGGAGAATTCAGATGTTTTCCAGATGGAGTCTCAGCAATGTTAACTCTGGCTTTATCAGTTAATGAAAGGGATTCGTGCTATGTGACAGTTGTTGAAAAAGGACTTGAAAATTATTGTAGGTCTTGCAGCACAAAAGGGCTGCTGAGCTTCAGTGTTTCTTACATAAAAACTTCTATTTATGGGTTGGTTCACTTTTGTTTCATCCAAAACTGAAAAAAAATATTTTATGCTGCTTTTATTTACACTAGATATAATTGAAGGATGTGTTACCAGCCAACCAAGTCAATAATGCCCTAAAAAAATTTTTTTTAACTTGTGCAATTATTGCAGTATCAGAAATCTGCAGAAAAATCAGTTGCATTCGACATCAAGTATTCAGATTGGATTCCTGAGATTGTTGATTTTGAGCAGAAGTAAAGTATGTTCATATAGGGAATCACAAGATTTTTTTATTATTTTTTAATAGTAATTCTGGGAATAGTCACAAAATATAAAGGAATGTCACTAATGGATTGAATTTTAGAAACCATCAAAAATTTGCCACACCAAGTACAGTTCTTTAAAAGAAAAGAAAATTTAAGGGAATAATGGATGAAGGGGAATTCTGTCTACTCTGAGGATAGGTAGTGGGTTGTCTGTGTAGCTGGAGCTTATAATCAGGATAGACACATATGTAGCTTGCATTTATGAAAGGTGGATTTGATGTCAGGCACCCTATAAAAATATATTATCTAGATCGATATAGATAGATATATAAATGGTAATACACAAACTCATAGTTGGCTATTCAGTTTAATTATGGGTGTATGAAGAGTGAAATCAGAGTACGAAAAGACAGACTTACCAGAGGTTTGCAATAACTTAATAAGGAGTAGAATACAGGTCTCTTCTCAGCTGATGTAGTAAATGTATTTTGTGGATTCTTTGATGCCTCATTTGTCATGTAATTGTAAACTCCTCCATCATGAAGCCTTCAAATGGATGAGGAGTGATGATGGAGTGAGGAAGACATGCTTTGGGGAAGGTTCTTAGAGTTAGTAATGGCAGTGTCCTTTAGGTGGGTTGTGTAAGCCCCGCAGTTTAGTTGAAGGCTGTTCTTTTTAGGTTTACTGCAGGTGCACTGAGAGTGCTATACTTGAGTGGAGTAAGACACTTCCTGCTTCTCTGAATTTCTGGAGTTAACTGCTCAGATAAACTGTGAAACCATAGGGAGTGACCAGAGTAAAACAAACACCACAGGTAATAAATGCTGTCTTTCTGTAGTCTTTTTATGTCCTAGTCCTAATTTTGGTATTAATCAGTTCCTTTAGCTATATGATACCTGCTAAATGAAAGTTCATTTAGCATTCTTCATTCAAAGGAAGATTGTATGTTCCTTTTTCTCAACTAGTGTTATTCCTGATTGTTCAAAATTACTATTCATAAGTAATATTTAACATCTATTCAGTTTTGTTTCAGTATTGAAGGCATGAGGAGATAAGTTAACAGGGAAAAAAAAAAGGAAGAAAATTGAAGAAGGCAAAATAACACATGGGATGGAAAGAAAAGCTGTAAACCAGTGAGACAGCCAAATAAGGTGTAGAAATAATCACAAAAGAAAAACAAACCCAGAGAAATATAGTTATTAGTATAGAAACTTAAATATTACACAGTAAGCACACTGCAGATATGCAGCACAGGTGAAACTGTGAATAAAAATTAAGAACATAAATGATATTATGTAAATAAGAGGAAAAAGACTTATCTTTTGAACTTTGCGTATACAATATTTTGTTTGTGAATATCTAGACACAGTTATACACTTTTAATTAGTTTTGTTTAAAAAATGCTTTTTCCACTTGAATAGATCAGCTGATAATTGAGACATAAAAGCATAATGGCAAACAGATTTTTAAATTGCTACACGTTTCTGGAGAAACATGTAGCTTTACATAGAAAAGGAACAAATTTTAGATACCTGTGATGTAATATTTAAGAGAGGCATTTTGAGGTATTACTTACAGTAGACCAAATCCAGGAATTGTGTGCTTGTGTGATCATGCCAAAGCTGAGAAGAGAGCTTGAAAGAGCTCGTGTGTAAGAGACATGGTTGTGGATTTTTTTTTTTAGGATGCCATAGAATCTTGTGAAACAGCTGTATATAATTTACTGAAGAGTTTATCATATTTAGTTAGAAACATCAGTTGTGTTAAGTCAAAGCTTTTAATAAAATCCATATAAAGCCTAGTTATAAGCTTAAAAGGAAATCTTCATTCTGAAATAGCAATGAGTTTGATATTGAGACTTAAAATGGACCTAAACAGAATGCAAAACACCAGTCTTATCAAAATGAGCTGCTCTGCTGTCAGAACACATGATCAAAGGTGTTTGTGCGTGAACTGTTGCTAAGAAGCTGTTAAAGGAGCAAAGATGTCAAAATATTCACCATGTGATTTCTTGATAAATATATTAAAAGAAAAAACCTCAGTCATTAAACACCTTCTGTTGTAACTTTTAACTGTGTGCTGAGTTTACTGAAGTGAATCTTACTCCTGAAATACTCTCGTAGGTCATTATAGCAACACACAGTAGTTTGGCATAGTTTTAGTGTGCTGTTTGATAACAAGGCTTTGGTTTGTATATCAGTGCAGAAACTTCATAAAAATGATTCAGCTTTCAGGTCTGAAGTTTGATTTTAATCTCTTACCAGCTTTGACAGGCTCAGAAGAATAATTATTTTCTGGAAGTTCTATGTGCAGGGTTTATTTTTCTACTTACATATTGGCTATTTTTTTTTTTCTTTCAAGATATGTATTAGATTACCAATTGACAAATTTATACTCGCTATAAAACTTTCTTATTAAATGTGGAGGTCTTCAAAGGCAGATTTATGCCATTGTAAAGGAATGCTTTCAAATTCAGTGAGAGATTTCTTTGCAAGCAGCATTTTGCATTAGTTGTTGAATTGAAGTATTTTGGTTTCAAGTGCTATTTATAGTGCCCCTTTGCATTTCATTATTGAAGCTACAGTTTGTTGGTCATTAAGACAATAAGGTACAGATTCATCAAAAGAAGGAACAGAAACTGTCCTGAAACTTACTTAAGCTCCTCTAGCAAGTTGGGCAGATGTCCAGGAAACGCAGAGGAGGTTTTTCCACAAAAATTAAGTCTTTTGGGGGAGAATATACCCACAGAAATTTAACTTCAGAGCAGGCCTTTTGGATTTGTAAATTGTTGTCTAGCCTCAAGAAACTTCTTATAATTTGTGCTCAGCTTAATGGGATTTTGAGAAGCAAAGACAAATAAACCTGAAGCAAGAGAACAGTGTACTTCAATTTCAATGGATTTTGTTAGCAACTTGTTTTCCTCTTCATCTTCTATTTGTGGAAACTACAAAGTGCTGATTAGGTAGATACGGGTTTGTACAATTAATCTTTCTTTAGTGGCATTTTTAAAATATATTTGAATCTGAAACTAGATCAAACCCACGTGGTTGAAAACATTTCTCATTCAGGAAACAACTCTTATGTTATCAACATCTTGCATTTTAAAAATACATTGTATTTCATCAGTTTAAATCTCTGCGGACGTTCAGGGAGCAATAACAGCAAGTGATGAAAAGTTAGGTGATGAGAGAAAGTAAGCTAATTTAAGAGTTCATTAGCTGGCAAGGTAATGCTGAAATGCTTATTGAGAAGCAGGCTTTACATCACCTAATGGTAGACTATAGAATTAATTTGAATTTTGCAGCCTGCACAGATGTTGTAGCAAGTGTTGCCTTTTGTATGTATTGGTGTAAGAAAACAAACTACCAAGGTGCTGTGTGATTAAAAATCAAATGAATGCAGTTAGTGTTATGTGATTATAAATAAACTTCTTTTTATAGCGATGCAGCATTATCTCTGGAATATGAAATGGGATGTTTCAGTTTGTTCATGAAATCAGGTTTAACTGTGCTGTAGCTGTATTGTGCATCTTGACTTCTGGGTTTATGCCTGGAAGGAATTTTGAAGTAAATGTACTTCCTATCATTTTTGTGTGAGTTCAAAGGCAAATGGCAGGCATAACTGTTAAAATAATTACCTTAATAAATATGTTGTTTTCATGCCAAGAGGATTTTCAAAGAATGAGTGCTGTGTATGTCTTTAGACTTCTGATATCAATCTGTGGCTGAAGCGGCAGATTCTTAAAGGTAAGCATTTTTGCATAGATATGAAAGTCTCATTTTTAAGTTAGTTGTAGTCATTAGTGAAGCTTAAGGATAATGTCTTGCTTCTCTGCTGGACATTGTATTAACCATTATCCACTGTACTAAAAGTAGAGGATCTGATACATGCCTTCCAAGTAGTAAGGTTAATTCCAAATTCAGTTAGGTATCTTTGCTCAGCTGTGGTAGAGACCAGGAGTTGGGCTGTGTCGGTTTTTATAGAGCACCTTTCAAAATGCAGCATATATAAAGTAGCCTGTCTGGCTTTGCTTTCAGCTTGAATGATAAGCAGGAAAGCATTTAAGAAAAAAACAAGAGTGCCTGGGGCATAGCTTTTGTCTTCCCACAAGAGGGGAAAGGCTTAGTGTATTTATTTGAAAAATGAATATACAATCAGTATGGAAAGAGGCCTGTGAGGGAGAGAAAAGCAAAACCTAGAAGACTTCTATACTACTTGTGTCTGTCTGTGGGTGAATTAAAAGATGTTAATCTCTAAAGGAAAAGGTTTTGATTATCTGTTTTCTTTGGCATAGGATTTTTGCATGTGGATAACCTGGCTTTAGGTATAAAATCACTTCATTAAGAATCTAAATGGCTTCTTTATATATAAAGAGATGTTAAGTAGGGGTAAACTGCTTTAGAACATAAATCACTTGTTAGGTGGTTCTCTATCCTTCCTTCTTGCCCCCCTCCCCTAGCCAATCCTCTCCCCCAGGAAAAGCTGCCCAGAAATCACCAGGTGGGATAATTCTTAAATTGATTTGGAGAATATTTAACAGATTTGTTGTCTTTGTTTGATTTATGATTTGTGCTTCTTAGTGTTCAAATCATATGCCATCCTGAAAAGGTTTTCAGTCTATTACAGTGTTATCGTGTAATTACATTAAAGCACATGATGATAGTGTTTAAGCCTGAGGATGCCTTGCAGGGAAGTAGTGCAAATAATTATCTGTGCATCAGTGCAGATTAGGGGGGAAAAAACCAAAAAATCAATACTGCTTGGTGGCTGAGTTTTGTGTATTCCAATTAATGATTTTAGATTTGACTTAAAGTTCTGAAATTGTTTGGAAGTAGGCCATCTCATGCTGAGATGAAGCATCAGGCCATTTTAAATTAGATACGGAGCATGCTCATATCAAGTACCCACTCTTAGATTTTGCACTGTGTGTCTCGGTTCCCTGTTAGTAGAGCTGTCATTCAAGTGAAGTAGAGGAGAGCACAGCGTGCCCTTTTGTTATCTTTCTGTCAGTGTACATATGATTTCTCTTGGAACTGGGAACTTGAGATGAGAGACGAGCCTTTCTGTTAGATTGCCAGTGTTTTTGGTGAGTGGATATTGATCTCTTTCCTTTCTCTTGCCTTTGGATAGCTCAAGTAAAACTCAGCTTCATAGTCCTCTCTGTTCTCTAATAATGGTATCTATTTGAAATGTCTCTGCTGTTGCACACTTCAGTAAAATAGTTCATGTACCTAGGTATTAATTTCTTTATTGGAGAAGAATTGCTTTTTGTAGCAGGAATGCTAGGCTGTGTCACTCAGAAGTCCAAAAAATGGGCATATAGTTTCTTTTCTCCTGACTTTGAATTAGCTAACTATTCTATATATAGCAGCAGTTCTTCAACCATCTCTTCTCAGTCATTTTTCATTTTCTTCTTGCTCTTAGGAAATTGGTTTAAAACCTAGATGGTTTTGTATATCTCATATTTTAAAGGGAGTTTGAGTAGTCTTGCAAAAGAGAATTTATTTATGTAAGACAATACCGAAGGATATTTACAGTACTTGGTTTCAACACAGATTGCTAAACAGGGTAAGTTAACTGTTGTCATCTGTTATTTTTGCTGATCATATTGCATGTATTTCCTTCTTTAATCAGCTAAGAAGTAGAAAATGGCATCTCCTAGTTCTTTGTTATAACTGAGATTTTGCACTTTGGTAGGATATAATAGGAATTTCTGAACAAATTTATAGTCTGTATAGTAGCTGAAGTACATGTTTGATACAGCTTAACATTAACTTTTAATTAACTGTGGGGAGGCAGGATTTATGATTCAAAGTATTGACAAAGCTTAGTTCTTGCACTTGGCTTAAAAATCTTATTTTCTTCCCAGAGCATCTGCAAAATCTGACTTTTAAATTCCTTAATGCAATGCATTTAACTTGCAGCAAAAAGCCATTTGACAATATATTTTTAAAACATCTAAACTGGGGTTGTAAAAAAACAGTGAGGGAATTGATAAACACCAACACCCACTTCCCCACCCTCACCCCCACAAAAATAAAAAGTTGGCTCCTAATTGCACTTATGTCCCAGTGAATAAAGATGATTTAGCATCATGATTGGACTCCATATGTGTTTCAAGGTTTCAGTTGTGAAATACTAATGTTACTTCCTAAAATACAGTTAATTACAGGATTGAGATTGGAGATTGTAATTCTGATACATTTGTTGGGTTGGGAGGCTTGTTTGTTTTCACAACCAGATACTTTTGTTGTGGTTGTGGGTATATACTTCAAATAGTCTTCTGGATAGATTTGAATTACAATGGAGAAAACTGCTTCAGTGAGTTCACTGAGCCTGACAAAAGAAATTCTTACCGAACATAACCCCTGTTATGATTCTGATTGACCTGACTCATAGGGTTAAAATCAATAAACCTGTAAACTTCATCATTGCCTTGACAGTCCTGGCTGGGAGACAGGATGGACAGTGATGTGTGTGAATCTTGAGTACTTGAACATTAGTGTGCTTGACCTCCTGATGCAGGGTTCTTAGAGGAAATTATCTAAATTGTTGTAATAGTTTAAGATTATTGTTGAAGCCTGAGGATAATGCATTTAATTGAGGCCTCACTGTGGAAAAGGGCTGTCATAACCCATCAGAAAACCTGCACTTTGGCTGCCAAAACAGGATTCTAGTGTTTGTATGTCTGACAAACGATGAAAGAGAGACAGCAAGGGGTAACTGCAAACCTGTGTTGTGCAAAATGTTACTGTACTGCCTTGTTATCTTCAAAATGTTACTTCTAATACTAAGTTTTTGCTCTTACAACTAGAATATGTCATTTGATAATGGTTGTGCCTTCAGGTACCATGAGCTGTGTGTCTCTGAGATCTGGAAGATGCTACAAAGCCATACAGATCTGCCATAGGAGAGTTTCCATATGGACAGCAAACCTAGAAAACTGAAGGCCTTTTAGGAAGGGAACAAAGAGATGAGAAAGGTAAAGACTTGTGTTAGTGACTGGAGAGCAGGCGATGGGAATGGCAATGTAAGAGAAACAGAGTTATTAAAGGCAAACGTGCAAAGAAAACAGCACATATCTGAATAGGCAGTTTTCCTTCATTATGAGCAGGCAAAAGTGTGAGGTTTCTGGTTTGGACTGCTGAATAAGTTTGAACTTAGTATGATTTACTCAGATATCCCTTTAAAATAGCTAAATTAAGAAGTATAAAAAGTCATATTCTACATGTTCTGTAAGGGAACAATTGTTAGTCCAAAGGAAAACAGAAATCTGCAAGTGTTAAGGGTCTCAAGTTAATCTTTTTTAATAACCTTGATCTTGTCTATTTTACTCTGCAGAATAAGGTTTAGTCTTTCCTTTGAAGTAAGTGCTGACTATGGTTATTTTTCCAGAAAGAGGAAATCTTATATTATGCATATAAAGGTTAACTGAAGTTTTAAAGGAAAGAGACTGTCTAATATGCAGTGCTACTCTTGCTATACTTGTTTCATTTAGCATGTAAGTCCTCTTTTGGTCATGGGTAGCATGCAGAAAAATTTGCCTTGTGTTTATGATCTTAATGGTGATTGCGCATAAATAGGTGAAGTTGAGATCTTGGAGAGCCTGACGCCCATTTATTACCTTCTGCTTTGCTGTAATTTTACTCTATTATTAGCTTTGTTAATATAAATTATATATACACACACAGAATGTGCAGAGAGGGAGGGTGAATGTGCGTAAGGGTCACTGGTTGTACAAGCTTATTCAGAATGAATTTAAATTGCACTGAATTGAGAACTAAAATGAAAGAAGTTTTATTCCATTTCTAAGAATGTTAGGATTCAGTCACTTTACACATGCCACTCATCAGTAGGATTTTATTTTACTTTACTGTGGATGAATATATAGTGACTTGCAATAAAATACCAGAGTGTAAGGTTAGAATCATAGAATAGTTAGGGTTGGAAAGGACCTTAAGATCATCTAGTTCCAACCCCCCTGCCATGGGCAAGGACACCCCACGCTAAACCATGTCACCCAAGGCTCTGTCCAACCTGGCCTTGAACACCACCAAGGATGGAGCATTCACAGCTTCCTTGGGCAACCCATTCCAGTGCCTCACCACCCTTACAGTAAAGAATTTCTTCATATCATATAACCTGAACTTCCCCTGTTTAAGTTTGAACCTATTGCTCTTTGTCCTATCACTACAGTCCTTAATGAAGAGTTCCTCCCCAGCATCCTTGTAGGCCCCACGCAGCCTTCCCTTCTCCAGGCTGAACAGCCCCAACTTTCTCAGCCTGTCTTCATATGGGAGGTGCTCCAGTCCCTGATCATCCTCGTGGCCCTCCTCTGGACTTGTTCCAACAGTTCCATGTCCTTTTGATGTTGAGGGCACCAGAACTGCACACAATACTCTGAAGTTGAGGTCTCACGAGAGCAGAGTAGAGGGGCAGGATCACCTCCTTCGACCTGCTGGTCACGCTCCTTTTGATGCAGCCCAGGATACAGTTGGCTTTCTGGGCTGCGAGCGCACACTGAAGCCGGCTCATGTTCATTTTTTCATCAACCGACAACACCCCCAAGTCCTTCTCCACATGGCTGATATGAAAAGTTAAGTCCTTATGACTTCACTGTGGGTCTCTGGAAGGAGCTTTGAGGTACCTGTTCATATAACTGGCAGTGTGAGGCATGTAATTTACCTTGTTCAGTTACTTTTTAAAAAGGATGAAAAACTGTGTTCTGTTTTTCACATGAATAAAAGCTTACTGACTTGTGTGGCACTTTTTCCCTAGTAGAGCAGTATACTCGTAAGAGTGTGGTAGTGACTTTAGTCATTTGGAGGAAGCACCACTGCTGAAATGATGTTTAAATGAACTTTGTGCTGTTTGAAATGTTTAAATGTTTGTACAGAAGAAAGGGAGGAGGGGGAAATCAGAAAATGATGTTGAAATTAGGGATGTGGAATGCAAGGGAAGCTGTCATATATATACCATTTAAGTTGCTTGCAAACTATTTTATGAATTATTAAAATCTTTTGGTCAGTGAAGAGTCAGTCTTTTTCCATTCGCATTGTCTTCTAAATAAAAGTTTTTGCTACTTCTGACAATTGCACAAACTGAGTTCATGTGCCAGATGGGGAGCCTGTGACAATTTTAGACTGAAGTTTGTGTAAAAAAAAACATTGTCAGCATTCTGTATCAAATCTTGACCCATTTTAGACATCATGCTACAATCTGATACTTTCCAGGAATAATGCCATTTCTTGTTTTGTGGGGTTTTTTGAGGGTTTGGTTTGTTTTTTTTTTTTTTTTTATAGAATGGAGCTATATTTCACAAGCATGATCTAAATTTACTTTTCCAAATAAAGAAAGAAATTGCACACCAGTACTCATTTAAAACAGTTGGCTGTAATGTCAGCATTGGGTCTGAGATTTTATGAAAAGATAAAGAAGGCATTATTAGCTCTTTCTGTATGTATGTAGTATAAGTTGAGAAACAGGTTTATTACAGTAAAAACCTGAAATGTTTTAGTTTGTTTTCTTTTTAAAAAAAAATCCTCAGGGTTTTGGGGGTTTTCTGTACCAGGAGAGTGGAAATGGTGAAGAGTTGGCTAAGACCTTGCTGAATGAACTGAGAATTATCTCTACTTTTTCAGTACATTGAGGTTTAAAATTGATGTTAGATACAGTCCTGTGAATTTTTGCAGATCTTAGCCATGTATATACTAGATTGTTGCAATTCAATAATGAATAGGAATGTCCATCAGTAAAAATTGAGAAAAGGATGTTGTATAAAGTGAGCATTGGGAACTTTAGATTTTCTAAAAGATGACCAAGAGTAAAATATCTCACTTCTGTAGGTCAGAATTTCCAACCCCCCCAGAAAGTACAGGGAAAAGGGGAAAAACAAAAAGGAAAAAAAAAAAAAAAAAGGAAAGTAGTATGGGAATGTTTCTCGAAATAGTATATTAGTTTAAATTTTTCCCTTGTGTTCTCAGTACAGTAAAACATCCCTTACCTTACATATATACATATGCATACATATTTTTTAAGAGAGTCTGGACTATTATTTTATGCTCCAGAGAACATCAGCGTTTGAAATATTTTCAGGATATTCAGTCTTATGCACACTTCACTACTGTGGTAGGGACACAGTAGCTTAGTATTTGAACATCTCAGTGGCTTTAAGAAAACCAGGATTGCATTGTGCATTCTTAAAACTAGGAATTTAATGGGAATGTGTGCCACACAGTGACTCATTTGTTTCTAAGCCAGTTGCAAATTTGTGCTCTTCCAAGGCATGACCATCAAGAAAAAAGAATGAAAAAATAATTTTTATGTACTTCAGGCCATTTGTAAGGGCTTGTATGCAGTTCATATCTTGATACATTTTTGTATCAAAACCCTCAAACACCAAAAGGTTTCCAGGTTCTGTAGTTTCCCATTTATATAGAAATGATTAATCAGTATTTCTTATTTTAACATATATTCACAAATCTATGTGTATTTATATTTCAGATGCTTCCTTTGCATCTTTTGCCTTTATATATAACCAAGTGTGCAGGTTTTTTTTCCAGGGAATTACACTGGCATCATAATTTAACCATGTCAGTGATAATCTGTGATTTACATGAAAATTAACATATGGGCAATTAGATAAAGACTTTTTAATCAGTGAAAACATGGTGTTTGATGGCAAAAGTAAATAACACCCATAATGGAATGACCTTCAAGGTTTTGATATAACATTTGCCATGGAATCTTTTTACGGAGGTCTCTTTTTAGGCCATACTGAGTGTGACCTGTGATAAAGTTAAAAACGAAAAAGCAAAATGTGTGTATTGCACTATTTCAAATTGCGTCAAGATCTGTTCAGCATATAATGGAGGTTTTTGAGGGAAAATGTTAGAGAATCAGTAAATGAGAAAAATATTTTCAGGGGTGTCATTAAAAAAGAGATCAGTACAGTTTTGAGCAATCTTGCTAACTAAAATTTTGTCTGATATAAGACATTGTATCTTAACTGGGAAATCTATAATAAACTTTTTCTTTGGTTTTCACCATTCTGAGAAATAGTATGAAATATTTTTTTTCCCTCCTGGAGAAAATTACCTGAGACATCAAGGTTGTCATATCCTAGCAGAGCATGAAAAGGCATGACTTAATGCCATTTTCTGTAATGCCGTGTTTCATCCAACACTAGCCAGTGCATTTGTTTTCTCTATGAGCAAAGAAAAGGCAGATATCTTTAGTAGCCCTCACGGTGAGCCTCTCAAAAGTGCTGCCTTTTAAGATATGTCAGAGTATAGCGTGATTCTAGCCATAATGTGTTTCCTGCAGAGGCAACTTAAGTTAGCTGTCTGGTAAAGTCTGGCTACTGTTCAGTGGATCACAGCAATGCCAGTGGGAGGGAGGATTTGCACAGAGGATGAGAGAAAGAGCTGGTGACATGAATGAAAGAAAATAATTATAAGAGTGATGGAATTTCAGCAGATCCTTAAAATAATATCCTAAAATGTATCTTACAGAAACATCTGTAAGATGTAGCTCGTTACAGATGGGCATTAGTCAAGAGGAAAAGGAAAACCGGCTACTTAATGGCTTACCTGAGCCCTTTGGAGTACTTCTGGCATTAAGCAGTCGAGACATTTCTTAACTGTTTGCTAGATGTAGTGAGTTTGATTTTTTTTTTTTTTTTTTTTTTTTAAAAATGGTACTTCATAGACATTGGCTGAATTTAATTTCTGACTGCTTCAATGATAAGAATAGGTTGAGAACATTCCCCACAATCTTCCATTAGAGCATTAATACGTCACAGTTGCAGTTATATTTAGTTGCTTTAATGATAGAGAGTATTTAGATCATGATAGTACAAATTGGAAATGGAAACAGAAGTTTACTTAACCAAGATCACACAGAAAGTCTAATGAAGCAGAAAGTGAAGCCAAAGGGCATATCCCTGATACAATTAACTTGATGATGTGATCCCTGAATGACTGTCAGTGAAAGACCTCAGGTACTGAAATGCATGTCAGTACAAAGCTGCACCTGGCCTCATAGGAAGGAAAGCCAAATAGCTGCAGAGAAACCTTTTGCTTGCAAAGCTGGACTGTTTCTGAGATTTAATCTACCAGCTTTGTGTCTCCATCTAGAAATTCCTGATCCCTCACAGCCCATTCTGGTATCTTAACAAGACACTGCCCTCTGACATGAGAAGTTTAAGGTGCTTACTTCATCAGCTTGAGGCCCTGAGCACTATTCTTCTATAACAAGTATTCTATCCTTGTTGCATCCTGTAATGATTTTTGTTTGCAGGTATATTCAGATTGATAATTTGATTCCTTGGATGCACTTTTTAATTTCATTAACACGTATGTGTTGGAATCAAGTAAGAACAGTTTAGATTTTGTCTAAACAGAGCTATTAAATATATGAATCAGTGTGCGACTTAAACAAAATTAGGTTTATTTAATTTCTTTTGTTATAGTGATACACCTATTAGAACAGTGTCTCATCTTTTGACAACTGTATTGAAGTAATGTTGAGAGATTGACTGAAGTCTCCTCCTCCATTTTCACGTAGAAATTTATGAAAACTTCTACTGCACCTATGTAAAGATGAACCAAAGTCTAAGAGTTATGTGAAAGACTAATAGCAGTCAAGTGAAGAGAAGCTAAGAAATGTTGGAGTCACTGCAGTGTGAGTGCATAGGGGTGTATATATGTGTATGTAAGTCCAGCCATTACTTTACATTAACCACCACCATGCTGTAGTTTCTCTGACACTTCCAGATGCTCTGGTCCAGAAAACACTTCAGCTTCCCATGCTGAATTTTTCTGTTGTTACCTCCATAGTTTTATTTAAAAATTTAAGTTAAAATGGTAGAGCCATTTCCTTGAAAGACATCAGAAGAAAGCTGTTCTTAATAGTTTTCAAAATATTTCTAGCTGGTTCTGTGCAAAGCTCTGGTATTCCTGTGGTATTGAGGAAAAATTTACTATTTAGAAGATTAGACCCTTTTTCAGTGAAAAGCATTTCTGCATATTGTATGTATGTGTATACTTTTTTAAACTTGTGGGACTACTGCACACAGTAATAGCACTCTTACTGCTAAAAATCTAGTCATGGACTGGTGAATACGCTTACAGTTCTCTACAGCTTTCTCATACGGAATGAACATAGAAGTTTAATTGAAGAATTACAGTAACAAGTAATAATAGTATTATTACTCTAGAAAGAAAATTAGTTGAAGACAGTAGATTCCTTTGTTGTTTCTGTTGACATTGCAGTCCTTACTCTGGAGGCAGAAATTATAATTTATACATGTTACGGATTAAAGGTACTGACAAATAACTCTAGCTTGTCATCTGTGTTAGAAACAGAACCCAAATAAGTAGAATAAAGAAGTTGTAACTTTTAATTAGATGGGTTTTCAGATTGTGCCAAATCTTCTATGACTCTAGAGATGGTAACCAGTAATTCTGTTTCTGTCAAAACATTAAACTAATGTTTGTTGACAGGCAGTATTCACCAATAGATGTAGATCATCAGAATTTATTCTGCAAAGAGCTTAACTGTTTGGAATGTGAATCTTCCTATAATTACTGGAAAAAACAGGTCTTCTCAGTCTTGAGTACTGAATGTTTGATATTCAGGTTATTTTTGAGGTTATGTTTGATGTACCTCAGGTGAACACACTCACGGAAACCATGCCAGTGAAGCTAAACAAGTGATGTCCACCGGTACGAACACTTTCAAACTCTTTGAAAGACAGTGGGAGAAAAATTCTTGCAGAGCTACTTCTTCTGCCATCGTCCTAATCCTCAAGGAAAGTCTACAAAGTCCATTTGAAAGACAAGCATGGGAATGAAATTTGGAAATCTATTATATGTTAAAACTCATGGACTCAGTGGTTTTATACCACATAATTTTCTTGTCCGCTTCAGCTAATCCCACCATTTTATCATCTTCTCCTTTAGGGGAAGAAAAAACAAATAATAAAAAAAAAAAATTAGTAAGAAGATGCCCTATACTGGACTCTAACTCCTTTTCTTCTTAGCTGGTCTGATAAACATACCTAATTTCACTCAGCATGATGGTATTTAGCTTTCCTGAATTGGTGAGCACTGCTGCCGTTACTTCAAGCTTGTACAATGGCTCTTGCTTTGTAAGCTTGTAACTCATTTCCAGCATTGTCAGTAGATGTAACAAAAGTTTCTGGTCCTTGTGTAAACCTTGCTTTGCTGGCTTTAGTGGTGTGTGTAGTAATGCCGGTATCAACATTTAACACGATTATACCATGCAGATAGTATTCATTTTACTGATAGAACATACTCTTTCTGACATTTTGGTCAGTTCATTGTTTTGTCCCTCACAATAAATGAGTCTAGAATCACTTTATGAAAGTCCAAAGGCATTGACTCAGTAGCACATAAGAACCTTAAAGTATGCAAAAATAATGAAGGTTATTATTTCTCTGTGTTAGAAGTGAAGAGATGGCACAGGAATCCTTGGAAAAAAAGAGGAAAATCTCCAACCTAGAAGCTTGTTAGATGCAGTTACAGAATTGCTACATATTGTAGTTGTCTGAAACAGTTACTAGAGTTCACATATCACACCCATTACTTTTCCTTGGCTGTTGGCTTCCTCACACTGAATTCACATTTCTGAGAGTCTTAGATGAAAAGTAGTTTCCCTTAAGTGGTGTACAAATTTTAAATGCAGGTCAGGTAGTTGTTAGATGAGGCTAAATTGCATATTTGTTGCCAGTAATAAAAGCCAGAAGTATTTGATGTAACATAATTTTGTAGTCAATCTTTGAGCCTGAAAGACTGCTACTTACATAAGTGTTTACTGTATCTAAAGTATGTCCTCAAAGTTTCACTAAATATCAGAGTTTTTCTTAAATAGTCATTTGGTTCACCTCTTGTTGAATCTTATGAGAAGGAATGCATCAGAACCCTGATAAGAGTAGGAAAGTGATATTTGTGCTGCAGTGGATTTCTGAGAGACATCTATCAAAAGTGTTTTTGAAGATGGCCTTTTTTATTTATCATAACCTGAGTAAATGGCTGCCAACTTCAGCATTATAGATCAATTTAAAATCTGTTTTCATTATCAACTACTTTATATTTGTCAGTTCCTGGAACTGTTCAGTATAATATGGGTTCAAGATGAGTGTTTATTTAGATTGTTTGTTTATAGTTTTGTAGAACAAAAATATTCTACAAAACATTTAAGTACTGGAAACTTTTGGCTTGAAGAACCTTCAAGAGCAAGGTTCTGTATGAGCAAGCAACTGTATGAGCAAGTGATGCTTCTTTAATGGCCTCCGTCTGGATTAATTTTTGTTTGCCACTGCGGGGAGCAGAAGACTGTGACAGCCTTCAGGGAATAAGAGCATTTGTCTTCTGTTTCAGAAGATTCAGGTCTTTGTGCTGAGCTGTGGGAGACTGTTGGTCATTCACTTCTGCCACATGCTTGAGAATGTGCTTTTACTGTGAATAAAATTCTTAAGAAGGTTTCATGGCCTTCTATGATGGGGCTACGAAACTGATGGACAGAGGCAGAGCAGTTGACGTCATCTACCTGGACTTGTGCAAAGCGTTTGACACTGTCCCACATGACATCCTTGCCTCTAAATTGGAGAGACATCAATTTGATGGGTGGACCACTCAGTGGATAAAGAACTGGCTGGATGGCCGCACGCAAAGAGTTGTGGTCAATGGCTCTATGTTCGGCTGGAGACTGGTAATGAGTGGTGTCCCTCAGGGATGGGTGTTGGGACCGGTCTTGTTCAATATCTTTGTTGGTGACATGGACAGTGGGATTGAGTGCGCCCTCAGCAAGTTTGCCAATGACACCAAGCTGTGTGGTTCGGTTGATACGCCGGAGGGAAGGGATGCCATCCAGAGGGACCTCAACACGCTTGTGAGGTGGGCTGATGCCAACCTGATGAAGTTTAACCATGCCAAGTGCAAGGTCCTCCACCTGGGTCGGAGCAATCCCAGGCACAGCTACAGGTTGGGCAGAGAAGAGATTCAGAGCAGCCCTGCAGAGAAGGACTTGGGGGTGTTTGTCGATGAGAAAATGAACATGAGGTGGCTTCTTCAGTGTGCGCTCGCAGCCCAGAAAGCCAACTGTATCCTGGGCTGCATGAAAAGGAGCATGACCAGCAGGTCGAAGGAGGTGATCCTGCCCCTCTCCTCTGCTCTCGTGAGACCTCACTTGGAGTATTGTGTGCAGTTCTGGTGTCCTCAACATAAAAAGGACATGGAACTGTTGGAACAAGTCCAGAGGAGGGCCACGAGGATGATCAGGGGACTGGAGCACCTCCCGTATGAAGACAGGCTGAGAAAGTTGGGGCTGTTCAGCCTGGAGAAGGGAAGGCTGCGTGGAGACCTCATAGCAGCCTTCCAGTATCTGAAGGGGGCCTACAAGGATGCTGGGGATGGACTCTTCATCAGGGACTGTAGTGACAGGACAAGGGGTAATGGGTTCAAACTTAAACAGAGGAAGTTTAGATTGGATATAAGGAAGAAATTCTTTACTGAGAGGGTGGTGAGGCACTGGAATGGGTTGCCCAGGGAGGTTGTGAATGCTCCATCCTTGGTGGTGTTCAAGGCCAGGTTGGATGAGGCGTGGTCATTGTCACCTTGGGTGACATGGTTTAGTGTGGGGTGTCCCTGCCCATGGCAGGGGGGTTGGAACTAGATGATCTTAAGGTCCTTTCCAACCCTAACTATTCTATGATTCTATGATTGCTTTTTTCCAGAGTTACATTCTGAATTTGGACTGGATTAAACGTGAAGTGTAGTTTAGAAAAGGAAGGGAAGAAAATATCCTCCAAATTATTATTAGTATGAAGAGTAGATTGTGACTCTTGTTGGGCTTAAGAAGAGTGCTAAAATTATTCTCTGAAACTTTTTGTGCAGCTGTGCCTAATGTCAAGCTCCCTTTCAGCATGAGGGTATGATGTGACTACATCATTTGGTCTGGGTGCAGTTTGCTTTAATAGAAGATGCTGTAGCTGAGAAGTGTATATTTATTTTTTTTTTCTTAAATTGGTGTGTCCATGGCTGTTGCTTTAACCAGACATTGCTTTAATCCTGGTGTTCCAGACATAAATCTAAGAATACTGTTTCCTTCTTTTAAAAGCATTGGAATGGAAGAAACAAATGCTTTTTACATTGTTTCTTCTCATTTTAGGTGCATAGACTCAGAGAGTTTTTATGTGCAGGGTATTGTAAACATGTTATTCTAGAAAGGCTGGCAACTATAAATGCTGACTCATTATTCCCAAACTTATTTAAGGTTCTCTGTCAGTGTTATTATATGTCGCTGTAATTGAGAAAGTCTCATAGGCTGCTGAGGTCTTGCCTCCCCTGCTAAGGTTGCTGGACTGGTAATGTTTGTGCGTGCATGTTCTATTAAGTATCTTTAACCTGTTTGATGCTGGGGCAGAGCAAGACATTTCAGTTGTCAGCCAATGCTGGGCTTTCCCTTCGGAAAAACTTGTTCTGTCTGTTCTGCCAACAGCAAGCAGTCAAAATTTCTACTTAAAAAATCATTAATATTTTTGTCCATGGTGTATAGAGCTAAAAGTAAGCGGAGCAGGCTTAAAGAAATGCTAGAGCAACACATCAGTGCTTTCAGTCATAGATCTACAGCAATGTTGTGGATACAGCAGAAATAGTAGAAGTCAGCCAGTAGGTCCTGGAGCATACCAGCCATCTGGGTTTGCTTTTCAGCCAGGACCAGTGATGTCTTTCCTATGGGGTCATTTGTTGTTGCACCTTTCTTTCTTGTTTTGACAGATACAAGCTTCCTCAAGGCCCTTCCCCCTCACATTTTTTTCTTAATATGACATTTGTTTCTAAGTTATTTTGTGACTGGTGTTTGAAACAGTTATGGATTCTTATTCTAGGAATATAACCATCTGAGGGTACTGATGGTTATTGTCAAGGATAACCTTGATGACTGGAAAAAGGCAAACATTACTGTTTTCAAAAGAGAAAACAGGAAAAGAATCTAGGTAACTTAACACTGGTCACCTTCTCCTCTTCCCCTGGGAATATTACGGAGCAGAATCTCATAGAAACTGCTTCTAGACTTGTGAAGGGCTGGAAGGTAATTTGAGACAGCCAGCATCTTGCTTGACCAACCTGACTATCTTATACGACCACTGCCTCTTCAAGTGAGGGGAGCAACAGTGGAAGCCACTTAGCTTTAGCAAGGCTTTTGCTGTATTTTCATGTAGTATCCTTTGTGTCCAAATGAGGGGGTATGGTATGGATGCATGGACTTCAAGGTGGGTAAAAAAGCAGCTGCATCATCAGGCTTACAGAGTAGCAATCAATAGCTTGAAGTTTTAAACCATGGCTGTTTACGAGAAGTCTTTCTTGAAGTTGATGCTGGGGTGAAACTGTTTTAACACTCATCAGCAAGTTGGGCAGTGTGGCAGAATGCACAATCAGCAAGCTCTTGGATATTACCACCCTTGGGAGGAGGGATCGGTATGCCAGAGGGCAGGATGGTCACTCTCAGGGACCTCAGCAAACTGGAGGAATGAGCAGACTGGAACATGGTGAAGTTCAGCAAAGGTGAATGTGCAGGTGGAAGAGCAGCATCTTGGAAAATGGCTTGCAGGTCCTAGTGGACAGGAAGCTGAATGTTAGTGTTATGCTGTAATGCCCGTGAAGGCTAAGCACATATTGAGCTGTCTTAGCAAGAGTGGCAATTATTCCCCTCAATTCATCACTTTTGAGACTATTTCAGGGGTAATGTGTCCAGTTTTGGTCACATCAGTATGGAAGACAGACAAACATGGGTGAGTCCAGCACTAGAATGGTTACAGAGCCAGGGCATATGACGTACAAGAAGAAACTGAAAGGGAGTGGTATGTTTATCCTGGAGAAAAGGCAAAAGCAGTAGCATAAGTGCAGTCTTTCATTACTTACATGGGCTTTATAGCAGAGACAGATCTTCTCAGAAGTACATAAAGAAAGGGCAAGAGACAATGGTCATAAATTGTGACAAAGTACATTCTAACAGCTTAAAATAAAAATCAATAATAAGAGTAAATAAAACCAAAACAAAACACAAACCTGTTGAGCACAGAGAGGCTATGGAATCATCCTAGGCACAAGGGGCTTTTCACCTTGATCTGGTATTGAATTTATCTCTGAGTGTAGGGTTGAACTTGATGACCACCACAAGTCTTGTCCAACATAACATTTTTGTATGAGTCTCATGTATATGAAAAAACCTTTTGGACCTAAGGTTTATATATAGCATGGCGCTTACCCTGATACTGGCCATAAGACAGCCTGTTGGATTCATCAGAAGTGCATTCCCTAAACCAGATGTTTAAAGATCTCAGTAATGGCATGAACAAAAAACCCTAAATTCTGTGGAAAATATAGGTAATGTTGCCATGTGGTCATCAGTACATATCTGCCCAGAGCAATTTTATTTTCCCCTGCTCCTTTGATTCAATTATGTTGTTTTGTCTTTAAATTGGCTTGACTGAAAAACAAAATAATTTTTCTTCTTACTTAGAAGTAGCAAATTAGGATTTCTGGAACAGTCCATAACTCTCTAGGATAGTGTGCTCAACAGTGACAAATTGTGACTGGTTGTCCTACTCCGATTTAGATTTTTGGGATTAATCTCGGCTATCTTACTTTTTTAAAATATTAAACTGTTCAAAATGAATGCTCTGGCACTGGGTGCTATCTCGGTTTGCAGGCTGTTCAGAAGCGGGGATTTAGCTTTTTGGTATGAAGTAACTTTTCATATTTTCTACTGAAATAAAAAACTGGAAAATTGCAGAAAGTTGGGATAATTTAATACTAAGTTTTTCTCTCTTTCAAAATTAGCCCTTACCTGATGGTAAGCTACCCTATCTCAAACCTGATAGTTCTTCTGTCTTCCAACTGCCTTGGTCCTGTTTCTCTTTGTGGTCACAGAATCATGTGGTAATACTTTCTCAAATATTAACTCTGAAATCAGGGCTGGAGGTGATTAATGAAACTTAGATTCTTCTGGAAATGGCACAGCTCATACAGAGGGAGTCATTCACGCTGTGGATCTGACAGGAGACTAATTACTTCTGCAAAGCTTATGGTATGCTAACAAAAAAGGAGGAAAAGATTGCCAACTTAATTTCAAGCAGTGAATCAATTTTGCACATGAAACGTGCGAGCAAGTGAGAAAGGGAAGCATAGTCTCTAGTATTGATGACTTAACACGTGACTGATGGTAAAACTCTTCAAATTTTTGTCTGATTTCTGGGTTGTTAATTTTTGGCTGCAAGTCTTATATTCCATACTTTTCTGAAACCCCCCTGCTCAGGTTTTGCCTGCCAGATATTGCCATTCTAAGTGTGACAGGTGAAACTGTTTCAAAATAGGTCACTTGCCTTAAGGGTTAACACTTGTGTATTTTGAAAGCCAACCTCTTTGGGACACAGAAAAGTTACATGATCTCACCAATTAACAAGACCATCCTTATTTTAAAGCTCTTTTGTTTCCAATTCACATATCTGGGACTCCTTTTATCTGTTCTAGCTTCAAGTGTTATTTACCTTTCCTAGTGTTTTATCTATACAGCTTAGAATCACCTTTACGTAGTGTAGTTCTGTTGTATTTTGTACTGCTTCGCCGGGTGAGGCTTATTCTTGTAATCTTTGAGTGAATGGTAATATTGGTGAGGTTGTTTTGGTTTTTTTTTCTGTAGTTTAAATTAACAGGTATATTTAACTGGCATAGGTATATTACTTAATCATACTCTGATTCTGCTGCCTTTCAACCTTTCTCAGGTTATGGACCCCTTAGAAAAGGGGCAAAAAAGAAAAGTCAGTGGGAAGTGCAGACCATAGAAGTAGCCACAGGACAGAGGTACAGATGCCAGGTTAGAAGCATTTGTATACCTATAGATGCCATTCACATTCTTGTCTGTTTTTTAACAGGTTTATTTTAGAGGTATCACCTTACATTTGTACTTCTGAATTTTGTCCCACAATTTTTGCTCCTTCCTCTTGCTTATCCATTTCTTTCTATATGAAATTAGTCTATTTCTTGTGCCTTATCAAATATAGCTCGTATGTCTAATGGTGCCCTTGGCTTTGTCACCAGCAGTCTAGTTGACTGAAGGCAGTACTTTCTCACACAGTGCCCCTGTCGATTACTAACCAGCTCTAAATTAGTGTACTGGTTCTGGACTGTTGAAAATCTGTGGGCTGACGTATTTAATGATGTGTGATGTTAATTTGAAAATATTCATGAAGATAATCTTTGATGTGTATGATTTTAATATTATAACTCGCTGTGCATACTCTAAATTTGGGGATTTGTAGAAGCCATTCCTGCGACTGCAGTTCTAGTTACTACTTGTGCAAAAGCAGATTTTTACATACCACATAACTTATTCATGCTGTTCATCTCCGTTTTTGCTTTATACTTTTAAAGTAGAATGTTAGATCATTGTTTTTCTTTCCTGTGTAAAAATTTCCAGTTTCCTCATGTATTGTTTCCCAATGGAATTAGGCAAGTGCTTTCTGAGGATCTTAGACTGGAGTCCATTGTGCTTCCAAGTACTTCCTGTGGCTGGGACAAGGTATGCAGGATGAAAGAAAGGATAGTGGGACAAATGTTGTCACAGAAGGAGGTCAAGAGAGTAAGAAAAGTGGTCCAACTGAGGGCCACCAGGTGAAGTTGAGAACTCCAGGGCTGGATTAGCTGGAGCATTGTAGAGAGATGCCCAGTGCTGTGGCACTGGTCTTTGCTCTTTCTCTCTACCTCAGGAAGTGTTTTATGAATATTGCTGCAATAAACAGAAACTCTGCAGGTTGAAAGTAAATTAGAAGAGCATATTTAGATAACACAGCCAGCATCTGTTCTTTTTCACTTCTACTGACTCATGTTTTGTCCAACCCCGTGTTGCGCTCTTAAAAATCTTTACTATTAGCTCCTGTTGAAACTTAATCCTGTTGTTAAATGTTTTATCTTCAATCATCTTGAGGTAGAGAATTTATTGGTAGAAGGGAGTCGACAACTTGGAGCTGCAGTAACCTTTCAGAAGTATGTGACATCACTCTGGTATCGGCTTTCTCAGAGGCTAGCAGTCCTGACAGCTAAGTTGCTTTTTTCTCTGGATCACGGTTGTGCAGTACTTGCTGGGGAGCAGCTTCCAAGAGAAAAGGGTTGTACCTCACATCCTTATGTGTTTTTTGTTGTATGTGTGTCAAGATTTTGATAAAGAATGAATTTTCCTGGAGACTGGTGAGTAATTCTTACACATTTTACTGTTTTTCTTGAGACAGAAAGCATTTCCTCCTTCTTTGGAAAAACACTTTTTTTTTTTTTTAAAAAATCCAGCATTCAATAATTCACAATATATGCAAAGTAGCACACAACACTCAGAGCATTCCAGTTAAGATTTTAAATAAAAGCTTAATTTTAGGTAGAAATCAAATTATTACTGATGTGCTCCCGTAACTGTGTATAACTTCTAAGATTTTTGTTCAGACATGCTTGTCTACTAGACCACATGTCTAAGAGAGTGAATGTAGCAGAAATCAGAGATTCTTTTTTTTTTTTAATTAGCTTGCAACACTGAATGTGAAGTACTCTCCCAATAGACACTTGTAAGTAACCTTATTTTAACAGAAACCTCATACAGCAATGTTAATAGATGACCATGTTTCAGATGTTATTTTGGGAGTTTTATATGCAAGTAGGGGGGACTAAGTGTCAAAACAGATGCATTTCCAGTCACTGTACATATCTCTATGTATATCATCTGTCAAGCTGTATGTCTGTTTCTTTATGAATGTCATTATATTGAGCTACAGCATCTGTCAGCATAAAAATTATTTAGGAAAAAAAGAACAATCCAACTCACAAAACCATATCTGGTTGTAGCTTAAGTTTTAAATAACTGCAATACACTTTAGTTTTCACTTCATGGTAACTGTTTTCTCATCACAGAAGAAATATAAAATATATGCTTTCTTTTCTTCTCCCTAGCTCTTAAAGGTCTAGTTGTAAAAGTGCTGCAATACTATGACATTCAGAAACCGTGGCAGATTCCAATTTTGAAAGGGTTTCTATTTTAATATAATGATAATCTTCCATATTATTGTAAGAAAATTGCAACATACCTATCTACACAGAGGTAGTTTGAAAGGGAAGCCCAGGGTTTTGCTGTGTCACTTTGGTTTTGGTTTCTTTTGGTGTTTTCTTTAAGGGTGACAAGTCTTGATGGATGAATATATGCAAAAATGTCTTATTCATCTGTTTGAAGATTCTGGGGAGTACTGAAACTCATCTTAGTTAAAGTCAGATACTGATTTCCAGCAGGAAATAATTTCCAGACTGAATTTAGATGATCTGAATCAGAGCTGTAGGTAGCTGTGTGGATGTAATACGTTACTTTCAGAAGCCTGTGCTTAGGATAATTTCATTAATGCGTCAACTGGCAATTTTTATGATACAGTGGTGTGGTGATGATATATTGCAGATACAGAATTGATGTAATATTTATGATTTATGTGATTTGGCAGGTTACTATTAGCATAAAAATTCCTTTGTAGCTCTGACTCTTCATGTAGGTGGTTGGCTTCCAACCCAGAACTAAAAGCAATGAGCTGTGGGAAGTGCTTTTTAAATTACGTTGTCACAAATAGAACAGTTTTCAATGTCATTGTAGTTTCCAAACAAATTTTAATGTTAAATTTGGGTAAATTTTACTTCTTTTACATTTCAGCATGTTTATCATACCTGCATGGCTTGCATTTCTTAAAAAAAAAAAAAAATAAATCTTGGTTATTTAAACCAATTTGGGTTTAGCTGAAATAAATAGGATTTTATAGGTGGTTATATCAGCTGGTCTTTAAAGATGTTTAAAGTGTGTTGTGCTTTCTGATATGTAAACTCGATTGATTGTACTATTAAATGGAAGTTATACACAAAAAATGAGGTGCTGGTGCATTTAGGTTAGGAGTCATAGAAGTTGAACTACACAAACAGCTATTTTGCTGTTCTGTTGGTTGGAATTTAGGATTGTGCCTAAACTTCTAATTTGCTTCTTTACCAAAAGAAAACATTCAGCCATACTTTTAAATAATCAGGATAACTTCTTGAATCCTTTTCAGGAAAAAAAAAGCAGAGGGGGGGAAGAGTGGAATGACAGAGGCCTTTCTTAAACACAGGT
Source organism: Psittacula echo (assembly GCF_963264785.1). NCBI lineage: Eukaryota > Metazoa > Chordata > Aves > Psittaciformes > Psittacidae > Psittacula > Psittacula echo. Next base: position 102,276,142 of record NC_137735.1, read on the forward strand.
CTAAAGATACTTATTACATCTGTTGGCTGTATCACATAATTGTTAATACAAAACTTTCTGGGTTTGTTGGTTAGCTGAATAGAGCTATAGTTAGTTTGAGTTAGCATGGCGATGGCTGGAATTTTCCAGTAGTTTTTGCCTGCCTATAGGAGTAACAATCTTCCTCATCTTCCCCATTCTCCTGGGATTTTTTTGTTGGGGTTTTTTTGTGGTTTTTGTTTGTTTGTTTGGTTTGTTATGTTTGTTTGTTTGTTTGTCGGGGGGGGGGTTAAGGTGAAAAAGATGCAGTTTAAATATGAACAAGTGTTTGTTAAACCTTAAACTATACCTTGATTGAAATGTATGGCTACTTAATATACGTTAAAAGAGGAATATATCGATGTATTTAAAGGTACATGTCACCAAGCCAAGTGACTGAAAGAAACTTACGGCTTTGCTTCTAAACTGAGTTGTATCAGTTTCATTGGTCTGCCTATTTTATTGGGGAGGGAGAACAGGGAGAGGGGTTAAATATATTTCTTCTGGTATTGAAACTCCTATTTTGTCTAAATAACATGATCCCTAAAGGAACACAAACTGTTAATGTTGTGTGACCTGTGTTTTCCCTTTATCTGGCTTTAGAAACAGATTTCTTTCATGAAGAGTGGAAGTTATCATTCTGCCAGAAATTTTCAGAAGCTTAAAGTGTGATGTTTATTTTGAGGAGTGGTGAGAGGAAGGGGTGAATTTCTTGCACCTGAGCAGTGAAATAGTTTAGAACAATCATAATTGAACAAATTCTTTACCTCAAAATACCTTCTACCTAATGAGGAAAAGTATGAACAACATTCATGGCAAGGCATTACCACTTGTTCACACATGCTTTTGGTGAAGCTGTTGAATTTATTGCTTAGACGTAACATTTTATTTCAGTTGCCTCATATATTGACTTGTTTTCATCTTCTAGAATGTTCCTTTCTTGCAAAATACTGAAAACACTGTGCGAAGACAGTGTTTGTGTCTATTAAATACATACTGTGGGACCAACTTCTAGTTTAGTACTAAATCATGAAAAACTTAGCTATGTAGCAATCCCAATCATTTTCAGTGTTGGAACTATCCAAGTAAAAGAGAAAATAAATTTTATCTGAAGTTGATCTACCAATATACATTTTGCCTTGTGCGTTTTCTGTTCTTTTAAAATGCATTAAATAGGTTTTGCCTTAGTTTTCACCAGGGAAAAGGCATGAAGAGGGAGGAACTCATGGCAAGTTTTTTTGCTGACTTGTCATTAGCAGAGCATTTTCTGACTCCCTGCCCTGACATCCAGGGAACAGGAGCAAACTGGGTGTTAGCACACACTGCAGTCAGTGGACATCTGGAAGCTTCCCAGCCTAAGGCAATAATACAACCGAACTCCATGCTTTGAGACTGACTAGAAGAGTTATTCAAGTGACATTTTGTTTTTGACATGCAAGATTTACCTTTGTGCCCATTTTTCATGTGGAATGAGAAATTTATTGGTGAATTGTCTCCTTCTCCTCCACTTTTCGTTTGCTTTATGAGACTCAAATGAGATAGAAGGAGAATTAATAATATTCATAAATAGCTTCAAAGTTTATGGTTTCAAATTACTTTTTCATTGTCTAGTCTATCATTGAGGAGTAAAATTATTGTACATACAGCTCTAGACAGCAGCCTGTTTTAGGGATTACATTACAGTGTTAGTCAGAGCAGGCATACACAATAAAAGGCTGGTGAGGAGTTAGAGCTGGTCTGTGGTACCTGCTCTGTGATCTACAGTGTGCCTGAATCTTTAGTGGACATCAGGAATCTTGAGTTTAAAGCAAACAAACAAATGAGCAATGCTCTCTTCTGTGAGGAAGGCCATGAGGTCTTTTTAGTGCAACATCTAGTTGTGGTGGGTTTCTTTTGCTTTGTAACAGTGATAAAGTATTGTGCTACTATAAACCTGCTGGCTGTAAATGCATTTCAAACCCTCATCCTTTGTAGCTGGGAGAGGGGGTACACCCATATAGAGGCGGGATACATATGAAGAATGCTAAGAAATTGTGGATGCCAGAAGAAAACCATTCTGAAATAATTTGATGTCAGAAGGAATGTAACATGTAGAGCTGTATTGAGTAGCTGGAGATCTGTAAAAATTCTGCGTAGAGTAGTTACTTTATAGATCTGGAATATCTCTGAAATTGCTGATTCTGGATTCTAGAAACACCTTATAAGGTGGGAAGTGTAAAAACTTTTTTTTTCTAAACAAAACTTCTGGTTTATAGTCTTGAAATGTAGCCTAAAATCTGCTTTTGTGATAGAATGTGTAATCCAGCAAGGAAAAAAAGGGGAGGAGGGGGAGGAGGTGGAGTTTTCACTTCTGGGTTTCATATGAAAACTCACTGCCTTGCAAATCTCTTCCTTATGTTCGTGTTTTCTAGTGGTAAAAGGAGAAATGAGTAATACTCCATATGGTAAACTGCAGTTAATTTATCTTCCTGGGTATGATTTTACTAGTCCTTTAAAATTCCTTCTAAAGTGAGATTCAACGTAAGAAAAACTTAAGCAAGCTCTGAAAGAAGTTGATACAAGATAGTATTCCCACCAAATAGGATGGTATTGGATTTTGTCATTTAAAAATTCCATTGAAATGACTGACTCTGAGTGTCTGCCATCCAAGTGCCCCTTTAATCCTGAGCTCTTGCTCTGACACAGGTGAAGCAAACTGATTTGTCATTTGTACATAATGTGTTTCTTTATGAAATGAGTCTTCACCAGGATTTTTATATTAATTTCAGTGGATTGTGGTTGGTGTGTGTGTGCATGTGTGCACTTCACATGAGAAAATCCTAGCTGTTGGGATTAAAATGCAGGAAGTTGTCACCAATACTATTAGCATTTGATTACTCAGTATGCAAGAGAGCAGCCTACCAAAGTTGGCCAAAGATGGCTTGCATGTAGACTTTGAGTGGCATGCCACAATTCCAGCATCTTGGAATTTCACAACAGCTTGAAAAAACTACCTGTGAAAGAAAACAGCTCCTGGATTTTGGCTGTCACTGAGGTATGAATTTAATGCATGGAAATGCTGTCAAGGTCATCAGATGCATCATGTCTGTTCAAGAGGAGATACTGTCCCACAGTTTTTCCTACTGCTGCAGTTAACCTGTGATTGTAATTGGAAGAAACAACCTGGTGTGCTGTTTCCTGAAGTGGTGTGTGTTGCTGGGTCAGCAATAGTTTTCCATAAAAATTAAGTGTTGTATCAGTTGTATTGTGGGGAAAGGGTACAGTTGTGAGGGTCAGGATGTAAAACTAAGAAACTGAGTAATACTTTTTCACTGTGTATGTTTCCATGTAGCCGACAAATCTGCTGACAGTTCATTCTGTAAATAAGCTGTAGTTGTTCCTTTGCATTTATGAAGGAAATGGGTAATGCAGAACAATCTGTGTAGGTGTTGAAACTGAAGATGTGAAAATACAAGGGGATGCAGCCAAGAAATACTTTTGTCAGATGAAAATTTCCAAACTTCTAGAACTAATGGTTCAATTATATGAGACCAACAGGCATCAAAGTGATTGACAATCTGCTTATAAGCACTGGGTAGTAGATGTAAACTCTTGATCAGATGGGATGCTAAAACTTTATCTGATAAATTGAATAATGATATAATTGAATAATGACCTTGTTTTTGTGGTACTTATTTTGGCAAATTCACCTTTTAAAATACCTGATTGTATGCTTTACAGCACATTCTAAGAAGTAAATCCTTTTTTTTAATGTGGTACATCTATTTCATAAAAGAAAGTACCTTGAATAGTTAATTTGTGTTTACCCATCACACAGATTTTTTTTTTCTTTATTTAGGAAGGCCAAATAGTTTTAATCTAGCAATTTGGTATTGTAGTTAACTCTTCATCTGTTCTACTTCCTTACCTAATAATGACTAAGTGTGTTGCTGAAATTGTGATAAATTGTTGCTAGCACTGAATTGTGGTGTTCATTTATTTTATAAGAAATGTGGCATTGAGATGGCGAAAAAGTAGCTAAAACACTATGTAAAGGAAATAGTACTTAAGCTTGTATTCAGGTTGACTTGCGGTTTTTGCTATTTGTAGGTTGGTTCTAAAATCAATGGATTTTATCACTTTTTACTGTGAATAATCTTTATGTGGAAGATTATATCCTTTTAACCATTTTTTCTTTCTTAGTATTAAACTAGAGTTGGCATTTTTGTAATAATTGTGGGGAAGATGCTTGGTATAAAAGACTCTGCACAACTAGGAATCTTTAAGTATCAGATGATTGCTTTTCATAACACTATCATAATGTTACTAACTTTGTGCATTCTGAACTTAACAGAAAGATATTCCAATATTTGTGGCTCCTGCCAGATCTGATGGTTCATATAATAACAGATCAAGAAAAAGCAACCCCAAACTTTATTTTAAAGAGTTGAGGTTTTTTGTTTGTTTTGGTTTGTTTCGGGTTTATATTGCATTTTTTTAGATGAATCTGACTAATCACCTATAGCTAACCTTGGATATTTTCCTTTAGACCACTCTCTCACTGTTCATTTTTGTGCCTGGTAACAGAGGGAAGGTGCCAACCTCCAGTTCCCAGCCGTCATTTGCCTCTGCTTGTCTCTGTGACATACTTTTCAGCCTCTTTCTTGTTGCATAAAACTGTGTGCTTCCATTATTTTTTGATCATATGCATCAAAGCAATGAATTAATGCTGTAGATTAGTATCAGTGCGCAGAAGATAGATTCAGTGCTGTAAAGGGCTGGATTTGCTAATTGCTCTGACAGGTATTCTTGGCACCAGCAATTAGGCATAGACAGTCACTTCACTTAACTCTGACAATCGGAGTTAAACTCACCATAGGAGCATAAGAGACGTTGCGGTAGATCAGACGGTGGGTCCATCTGCCCTGGCACTCTCTGCTTGGTGAGGACTTGTGCTTATGTTTAAGACGAAGGTGTGAGAAGACTTAGCACCACATCAAAGTGTGACACCCAGAGGTATTTTCTTGGGGATAATATTATCATGTTGTATTTTCTGAAAATAAGTAATTGCTGAAGTGTTGAAGCCTGCCTAATTTTTAGAAATACTTTAAGGTAGCGAGACAAATAGAAGGGAATGATGAATTTAAAACCAGAGAAAAGAGAGGAGATATGGCCTCTTTGCAGTTAGAACCATTCTCAAGGTTTCTCATAAGCCTGATTGGCGTGCAGACCTCTAGATTAAAATATGTTGTATCTTCACCAGGATCTTTAATATAAAATATGAGCAAATGAAGACAAAGTTCAAACATTAACATAATATGTGGACGTTTCAAAAACAATGTAGGTTTTCAAAAGGATATGGGTGTGCAGAGAAAATCCTGAAATAAGGTCCTATCTACTTGTGGTTTCCAACAAATCCCAAACCAGTTTTATTTGTTGCTAACATTTCAGTCGTTTGGAGCCTTCTAAAACCACTTGCTGGTATTCTTTGAAGACAAAAATACTGTTTTTCTGGAATGATCAGCTCCTGAGGCTGAAACGACTGAAAGAAACAGGAGAGTTGAGCAAGGCTCAGCTGTGCCCTTGGACCTTGGAGATGACAGCTGACGCGTTCAGTGTTCCAGTTCAGTGCCATGCTTTATACCCCATGTGTCTCTGTACTTGAACTTTACGTCATAAGTAATGAATATTTTTAATAGAGTTTGTACTCTTTTGTCTGAGATGAATGCAGGCCCACACATGGTGTAAGCTTCAACTAATTATCCTCTGGGGTCTGGTGCACATATTTGCATATGCTCTATCAGTGGACCACCAAGATTATTCAATTAAATCCTTACAATGGCTCTAAGAAGGCCTGTGATTGAAGTGTTAGTGATGACTGTTCATTTATAAAATAATTATTTTTCTAAATTTCAGCGTCTATCCTTATTTCTTGCATAATAGGATCTATTGTGAGGGAAAAGTCTGAAATACGGGATGTGTCTGAATTGGGACCACAACTAAAACTGATGCACAAGTGAATGCATATTTCAGCTGCTTTCTTCTGTCAGATTGTTAACATAAATATTTCTAAGCATTTCCCAGATGATAATGTATTTACTTTGCAGACACTTAACAGACCACTTTCTTTTCTCAGCAGACAGAGGAACTGTGTAGTTATGACTTAGTCATAAGCATGGCTTTCTTTTAAAAGTTCTACTGGGTTATTAATAGAAGTGTGTTGTTATTTAATAAAAATGGCTCTTCGCTAGAGATGTGATTGCAGAAGTATGCCAGCTCCTAAGGCATTGGGAAAGTGATCAAGAAGCCATGGAAGTCAGGTATTTGTCTGAAGGTAGTGTTGTGTTGTTACACTTCTGTGTAATCATAAATGGTAACAGATGGGATAAGGAAAGATACCGCGAGAAATCTGACCAAAGGTAGAAGACTTTTAAGAGAATTTTTTCTTTTTAAATACTTAAATACTTTTAAAAGTATTTACTTCTGTTATTGCATATCAGAGTTTGATCCTGATGTGCTTGCCTAGATGTGCGAAGTAACACAGTGTGACTTCACCAAACGTCTTGTAAAAGCCTGCAGTTGAATTTGAGGTAGTAGTTTACTGAACCTATACATATTTTTGATAATATTTACATATGTTGCATTTGTAACTCAATAAAATTAAGCAGCTTCATGTTTTTAGCAGTAGTCTAATTGAACAATTGACTTTTGCTGTAACTCCTGCAATTATTCTTTAAAGGCTGTCACTTAGTTTGAGACTAAACTAAAGAAGATTCTGAGTTATATGATACAAGAGTAAAAAAACATACTGGGCAAGTGATATCTTTTAACAAACTTGAGTGAAGATAATTAACAGCTCTGAGGAGACCAAGAATAGAAGCAAAGTGGAATGTGAATTTTGAGTCAATGAGAATCCACAAAATTCTGGTTATTTCAGTAATAGGTAATTGTATGCTGTTACTGAAAAGTCGAAAGTAGAGGGAGGAAGAAGGCATGACAATGAAAACATTGAAATTGTTGCACAAAAGGATTAGAAATTTGGGGAACTACAGGCACATTTTATCTTTTTGTGGTCTTCTAGTGTGTTAACTGGGAGAGGCAAAGGCAAGACTTTTAAGTGCTAAATATTGAAAATGGAAGTCATTGAGTAGGTGATGAATGTCTATTCATAGTGTGCTCTTTTACCTACACTGCAGCAAAAGGAAAAAAATCAAAACAAAACAAAACAAAAACCAAAACCACAATGCCCAAACCCCATACAATATGGTAAAAACTGAGATAAAAAGAAATTTGATACATAAGGAATGTGGGGCAGTACAAATCATTAGTAAGAGAACTGTAAATAGAGGGCCAATATAGCAATTTACTGAATACTAGATTTTGTGAAGGAAAATCACTGGCTCTTTTGAAATACTACTTCTGTATCAGAGAATGCTCCAAACTAGTTGGGAGAAAAAAAGAAAAACCCTGAGGTAAGTGCTTGTAGCACTTTGTTCTTGTTAGCAAATGCACAACTGTTTCTGAATGAACCCCACAGTTTTCTTTTTCTTTCTATGTCATCTGATTACTGAATCCGTTGAGATCCCTTTTGAACTTAAAGTGGATTTTTGTTGTCTTCTCCCTAAGTTAGCTTTTACATCTTCCACCCTTCTACCTCTTCAGGAGGGGCAGCAGTGTGACTCCTGATGCAGGGAAGCGAGCTTTTGGGAAGCGTTAACTGATCAGACATATATGGTCAGTCTTCAGGAAGAGGTGGTAGCAGCCGGATTGGAACATCTAGTGCTACTCCCAGTCCACAAGCCACCTGCTGAACCATGCCGCTCCAAATCCCATTTTTTTTTAGAAAACAGATTATGGGTTTTCATTGCAGAACTGTTACGTTACTCTAGTTCTTGGAAGCTTTCCAGCTAGTTAACCATTAAGGGATGCTTGGATTTCAGCTATCAAATCTGAGATTCACAGATAGTTCTGCCTTCTAACACCCACATCATTATTTTCTCAAACAGCAAATGGTGTATTAATCATATTTACTACAGTCTGATTCTTTACATGCAGTGGTGTTACTATGGTACCATATTAGACACTGTACACAGGGCTTAAAATGTATGTAGCGAAATGCTATATAGATTGATGACACATGGCAAGTACATCTCACAAACTGTTACACTTCTATTCAGAGGTGTGTGGCTTTCGTGGTGTGTATCAAGTCTTACGAATTCCCAGATATGTTATCTACGGTCTGTGATTCTATGAGAAAACCTCCTACAAAGTTTTGGGAAAACTGAAAATAGCAACACTTTCTTTTTCTAAAAATGCAGTGCTTGATTAGAAATAGCAGCTTCTTACTAAAAGCTTTTCAATCTGTAATACCATACATGCTACTTTAGAAAACATTTCTTCCCAGCATTTTTAAAGAGCTTTTAATATTTACACTTAATCACATAAACTTACAGTTTTACATTGGAAGTATGTCATGAGAGCATATTAATCATATCTGCTCAAGCGAGAAAAGCTTTGTTGCCTGAGTTGCCTAAGTTGCCTGAGAAAAATAAACTCATAGACCAGAAAGATGGTGGCAGCAGCAACTACAGTTTAGGTGTTGCATTGTCTGCCAGGAAAACTAGCAGAATTTTGCATACGCCTTCCCACTTGTGAACACACATAAAGGATTATACGCACTTTGCTCTTATAGCAGCATATGTGATGTTATACAGGTCTGTCAGCGCTTTGCTTTGAAACTTGCTGTCTCTTTACACCCTCTTTTGTTCACTTGCTGATGTTACCATACTCATATGTTTTGCAGTGGAGCCATGCAGCCTGGTTTCCAAAGCTGTTGTTTAAAAAGCTTAATTGAAAAAAGGCTCATAATTCTAGGGTATGATAGCACTGACAAAAAAGTGCTTGCATTTGCTATTTACTGTGCAGTGTGGCATTACAGATTTAGCAAAATAGAAGAGCTGGTACAGCCACAGACCACATCCGTGCTAACAGTTGCTTAGGGACTGCATTTACTTAAACTTTTTCCAAATTCAGACAACTTTTTGTTAGATAACTGTCAGTTACTGCAGGTATTTCAATTAGAAATGAGACATTCTTAGGTTAGAAAGCAAGCACACAAGGTAAAAGTGGCTGATGTGATTTCCCCACACACACACACCTTGATGAATGACATAGAATCATAGAAGCAAAATAAAGCTGGCCCAGACTTGTCTAACATTTGTCTCCAGTTGAACCTTACCTTTAAATATCAGTGCAAAAATTTAGCATTAATGTAGAGAGGATGACTTTATTGTTTCGGTAATTTTGGTAGTCTTACCTTATCTGTGATCTTTTAAGGTATTTTGTCATGAAGCAGGTATTATAAATGAATAAAACTGCTTTTTGTAAGAAATCTCTCCATGCTTTCAGAGTATATTTGTGATATATAGGGATCGCATGTTGGCATAAGAGAGATTAAATTGTCAGACTGAATCTCACCTAAGACGTAGAATAAATGTTAGGAGTCAGATACTTGGGGTGGCATTCTTCCGAAATGTGTCCTTCAGTGTTCACTTGTCGAAAGGAACAGTCTTTCTAAATTAAAGATGCAGAGGCCTGTTGAAAGTTGTATCCTGGTTTATGATTTTGTTTGTGTTTTTTCAGTGAAGTAGAACTCAGCCTTTACTTTGATGGTGTTGAGAATGAGCAAACGAGAAGGCCTTAGCATTTAGGAACACATAAATAAAGTCTACAAAGAAAGGGCATGAAAGAAGCTTTGAAGTGGCATCCAGTTTTAATTTTGGTGGGAGAAAACCAGATGTTTCTTTGGGAGCTCTGGCCCAGCTCATTTTTTTTGAGAGGACAGGGAATTCGGCCAAATCATACAATGGAGAGACCCCAAACCAACTGTCCCCACCCTGGTACTTTGATCTTTCTTGCCACTTCTAAGTGAACTGCTCTGTTCAGAGGAAAGATGGTCTAACCTTTAATTTTTCATCGTGTGCGTCCTCCTGTATGACTCGAATACTCATCTCTCTTTTTTTCCATTCCAACTGAGTATTCTCTATGCAAAAAATCCCTGTCCTGTTAAAGATGATAGTAGTTTTAAAATGTTAAAACTGTACAGAATTTTGAATTTGCTGGTTTTGCAGTGGTGTATGTGTTAGAACAGAACATTGTTACACAGCATTTTTGGGTCAGCAATCTTGTAAAACACAAGATAGAACAAAACCAAACCATCCTGTTTGTGTCGGACTTCCATCGGCAAGTACTGCTCCTGGAATTATGCATTCTGTTGCCACTTACAAATAGAATAGTACACTTGAATGATATATTTGAGGCCTTTTTTTATTAGTCTTTGGATCACATTTGGCCATCAAAAAGATTGCTGTTGACTGTACATTTAGTGAGTAGATTAAAACTACACAGTAAGGTTTTTTGAACATGTCTAGAAAATAAAACAATGCTGCCTTCTGAAGAGATGAAAGAGTCTCAAGGGGTGGAAAGGAGAAGGAGAGCAGATAAGAAGGCAAATAACATGAGTTAGATTCAAGGTTACTGTCGACTTCTGATCTGAACAAGATAAATCCTTTTGCTCTGAGGGCTTGTCCATGAGCCAAAGCTAAGCTACCTGCTAAATGATGCCAAAGCTCACAGTGTTCAGAAGAAAGGTTTGGGAAGAAGTTTAAAAATTCCGGAGAAAAGAGGTCAGGTTAAGTTGGTGCTGTTAAATTTGTATCTTCTTGTCTTGCACTGAGTTAGCCAAAAATGTAACTTGTACCTGCATGAGCTATTTTGGTCTGTTCAGGGTTTTGTGTTGTGTGCGGGGGTTATTTATTTATTATTGTCTTGGTTTGTGTTGGTTTTGATCCTTTTATAGCAGGTCATTATCCCAGGCCACTTCTGGGATCAGGAATGGAGTATTATCTCGATACATGCAAGAACTAGGCTTTATTTTGCATTGAAATGCTTATCTCTCATCTTTGTCACCTGTGTTGATTTCTGGTACACAGCACATGCCAGTAGCAAATATTAATAAGGAATAGTTTGTGCCATATGCTGAATCTAGACAGTATGCTCATTAATACTAATAAAATACAGAGGGATTTTTTTCCATCTTTGGCTCTAGTGTTTAGCATGCTATTAATACAACTTTAACTATGGATGGCTAAAATAATAAGGGTCAGTTATATCCTTTAGTGTATGTGCAGCAGTGTGTTTGCATGTATTGTTACCCTGTGTTCACAAAACATGTTGATGTGAAAAATTGGACAGAAAAAGGAGTCTTGTTTCCGTATACCTCCTGAAGGCTGTATCTCTGCATAACAAAAAAGTTAACACACCGGCTTCCAGCTGCCTGTGTCAATGTGAATCACTCCTTCCCACATAATAGAAGTACAGACACATAAATATGCAGAGCTGAACCTCTGAATTACGCACTATAAAATTGAAATTAGAGTTCTCAGTTAAAAAGTTTTCTTTATTTCCCTTGAGATTTATTGATATGTATTATTATAGTGAACAACTGTCTAAATCGCATATTGGAGATGGCAAATACCTTCATTTTAATGAAACTCTCAGCAGTCTGCAAGATCAAGGTTAAAACAAATGCTTTAACCTACTGTTACGTGGGAGGGTTATGACAATAATTACCAAGTTAGTCTACACCTTACCCAAGTATTTGGAGGTGTCTTGTCAAAATATCAGCTAAATTAATGCCAGAAATGCAATAGTTCAGATGAGTAATGAAAGTTTTCAAATGGAAGTATGTAAAATGTGTTCATAACAGCTAGACATACTTACAGTTGTCACGCTTAGTTGTACAAGCTGAATTTCACTTCACTTAGGCAATTTCACTTGTGTCTAAGCTGAAGAGGAAGAAAAGGTTGTTGTTCTTTTGCCTTGCCTTTTTAGAAGGAAGTGTCCCTCAGCTGTTAGAAAGCAAGTATTGTATATCCCACAGGAGAGTGTTTCATGTCTACAGTATTTTTTTGCCTTTTTAATATAATGTTGGCTACTCCTTTACACATCTCAACACCAGTGTGAGTAGTAAGGAAAACTGTATTTTGTCCAAAAATGTTTTTATATTTTTGGAATACTGACTTGATACATGACTCAATCCTGAAACAAAATATTCTTGAATAGGTTTGTGTCAGGGCTTCCTTTTCTTTCATCTCTCTCTCCTTTTCTTCCCCCTTCCTGCTTTCCCTCCTGATTTTGATACGACCTCGCCTTTACATTCTTTGAGTGTGGCCTCTTCCTGTGTCAGTGTGAGCTAGGTGCACTCATATAAAACATGGGATGTGCCATCTTTGTAGCTGTCCTGAGTATTGGCTGTCCTTGAGCAGAAGTCTTGGTCCATTTATTTCTACATTTCTGGATGTCAGCTGATAGCCAGTTGTCAAGGTTTTGTGTGATTAAGATGACAGTGTTTTGGAAGAGCTTGTGGAATGCCAGCTCGAGTCCATAATTTTAATTTGGATTTGTTTGTCTTCTTTCTTGGTCTTTTTTTGGTGGGTTTTTGTTTTTGTTTTTTTGTTTAGTTTGATGTGAGAGTTTTTGAAATGTCAGAACAAAAAGAAAGGTTTTGGGAAGTGAAGAAAAAGATGAATCACAAAAACCCCTGGGAGCTTCCTCAGGAATGTTTTGAACCTTAATTCTCTTCAATCTGAGCCATTTTCATTTGAAAGGCTTTGTAGGACCATGGCAACTAGGGATGGCATAGACAAACTTGGGTCATCTCTTTTCTGTCCCCTCATTCTAATGGATGCATTTCTGGAGCAGGAAACTTCTTTAGAAGCTAAACTTAGAATTCTGCTGAATTTAGTGTGAAGATAAAATAGCTGCGATTGCTAGCTCATTAGTTAAGCTCCAACACATCTATCCATTGAGGTATTAAGAAGATTTTAAAATCCCGGTAAAGAAAGTGCAAAGAATTGGGCTATCTTTCTAATCTTGTGCTTTAGGTTTATGCATATTTATCCAACTATCCATTGACCATAAAGGTAGCATGAATATTCTATTAAGCTTTTGCTTAGAGGTAGCTTTGAGTTAGTAATGCTCCCTAGTTGCAAAGTGTTATGATCCAAAGGAGTTTTCAAAAAACTTGGGGAATGTTAAGATGGTCTTGTTAAGTCTAGGTTGTTTTAAGCAGGAAGAGTAGATAACAGAACATTTGCAAGATGAGCTCTGCTTCATAGTTCTGGAAGCTAAGATGGTTAAATGAATAGGCAATAAAAGAAGTACGTGTTAAGGATAAAGTGCTATTCAAAGTTTTTATTGTTCTGCACCTTTTCTCCGATCTTCCAACGAAAGCACTTTTTTCTTTCTCAATTTATTCTCTGTCCAAGAATATTTTTCAAGGCTGAACTTGTGATAAGAAAGGCATAGTATTATGTAAGATAACTTACATGAACAAGATTATCATCACATATTCTTTACAAAAGTAAATACTATCAAATGGAATTACTTTCTTTGTGATTTACAGTGCTGATTTCCAAGACTGATGGTTTTGTATTATATACATTTTACTTATAAATGTTATTGAAAGTGTTAAAAACAGAAGAGGTGAGTTTGTTTTGAAGCATGTGAGTGTTATCCAAATAACACATCTGTGTCTGATTTCTGCTTGTATGCTTTTTAATCACTGAACTAGGTTTAAATTCTGTCAGTGCACCTTTCCTGCTCTCTCTCCTACATTTTGGGGCCAGAGTTCAGTGGGGGTTGCTGCAGTTTGGCTACCCTTGCCTCTTACAGTTGTATAGTCTTGGAGGTGGCAGGTGGAAAAGCCCCAGGCTGCAGCAGGCACATGTTATAGCTGTCAGCTGGTTGACATATCTGGTAGGTTGTAAAAGCAATTCCTCCCCTTCTCTTTCTTCCCTCTAGGGCTCAAGTCGAACATTTCCTTCTTGAGTGGTAGCAGCTGATAGTTGTTGAATTTGGGCAATTTCTTCCACATTGTGGGAGCTGCTGTGATGTAGAAACACCTGCAGCTCAGGGGAACAAAATACTGCAAAGTGAGTGGTTTGTGCTGATGAGGGTGAAGCCCTCCAGCAGTAAGTTCTTCCACTTGAAGCTACTCCCAAAATCACTACAGGGGAGTAGTGTTCTGAATGAAAAAGTCACCATCAGAACTGTGATTGTGATGCATCACTCTTGTTCCAATCAATCAATATTGTGAGTGGTATTTTATACCTGCAAAGCAGTTGTTTGTCTTTCATTTATACTGTTCATCTGAAATCCTGTTTATGAATATATAGACACTTAGCTGAAGTGAATTATAGGTGGTCATATATGAACTAGTAACACTCTTACTGCTCTAGCTTTTTAATTCAAAACCATTACCAACATAGTGCCAATGTTTTCTGTCTCTCTCCAGAGTATTGATGAAGATTCTTTACTACTTGTTATCATCCTTTTTATTAGTTTACATATATATATATGCATTTGTGTGTGTACACCTGGATTCTTATATGCTGTAATGAAATACTCATGAATGTTTTCACTGTGCTGATATAATTGATGTGCTGGATTTATATACTTGAGTTAGAAAATATTGCCTAACAATTTTTCTTCTCTCTCTTCCACAGTCATAATGAACGAAAAGTAACCTGCAAACATCCAGTAACAGGACAGCCATCGCAGGACAACTGTATTTTCGTTGTGAATGAACAGTAAGTGACATCTGTTTCAGTCTATAAAATAGGTGTTTTAAAACTTATTACTATTGAAGTAAGATTCAGTGATCGATAATTGCTGTGTTTCTTTTTCCAAGTCAGATTAGCGTGTATAAAGTTTTACTTGTTTAAATTATTTCAGAGTAATTGTTTTAAATTATTTCAGAGTATTATTAAATATTTAATACTAATTTTTAAGATAAAAAGCACAGCCGAAATGAGTTATATGGTAGAAATGCACCATGCTCATGCAGTGTGAATCGCCACTCTTCACTTTACTTATTCTTTAGTGTTAGCAAATGACATATTTTATATAATAATCCAATAAACTTTCAAAAAGGAGTATTTTTTTGAATCACATAGGGGACATTCATGTGCCTTTATTGTGTTTTGCCTGGTAGTGTCTCTTCAATTGGTTATTTTCTTGGCTAGTTGAGACACTTTCTGAATCTCTGGGTAATAACTCGGTTTTGTTATCTTTGCATTAGTTTTGTAGAATACACAATAGTATGAGAAGGTATGCATAGAAGTCATACCTGACCTCAATATTTTATATATGGCTGGGTATTGAGTGTCCTGCTCACCACCATTGCTGCAACGTTATATGGTGGATAGAGTGAAAGCCATCAAAAATGCAGTATGTGAAATTTCACAAACGTGCATCTTCTCACTGAAGTGGGACAAAGCCATATGGGGGCTTTGGAGAGCATTTCTTCCCATTTCTGTCTCATGCTCATACCTGTCTTTTTCCCTCCCACCAACACCTAACGCTAATAGAGAAATCCTATTTTAAAACATCTTAAAATTCATTTATAATAGATTTAAGTTCAAAACACAGTGCAGGTAACTTTACAATGAAGTGTGAATTGCTTTTAAATTGGAAAAGTAGGACACAGATTGTGTTAGGCTACATCTAGGGGTGCTTTTTAATAGCAATCTGCACACACAGCATGTTCTAGTGCTATTACATATTCTATTTTCAGGACTGCTGCAGCAATGACATCTGAAGAAAAGAAGGAGCGACCAATAAGCATGATATGTGAAGCAACTAACTATAATGTGACATCAGATTATGCTGCTCATCCAATGAGCCCTTTGGGCAGAGTAAGTATTTATATCCAAATTAAAATAAAATTATTCAGTTATACCACAAGGTACTAGGCAGTATAGACTATATATTAGTATTCCACTGAAAAAAGCAAAACAAAGCATGTATTTTTTTCCAGGGCACTTGGCTTGTTTCATATTTAATTTGGAAACCGAAGTGTCTGAAACAAGTTATCACTGAAACTGTGATTTTTATCAGGTATCACAGCTCTTATGACTTGCATGCACTTACATTGTTCACAGAATCTGACCTTTCTATTCTGTGTCAACTGCAAAATGTTGAGTGACTGATCAGACATCTGGGTAAGCATTGTTACAGAAATTGCTTAGTCACAAACAATTGACTAGATCTCTAGGTAAAAGGGAGAGAATTATAATTGTGTGTAAGAAGTAATTATAAGAGAGATGGAAGGTGACTCTGTGGTAAAATTGAAAGGCAGATGACATGATTTGCTGTCATTGGACCAGAAGTTGAAGTCTTCGTTTCCTAGGAAAATTCTTGGGAAAAGTCCTGGAGATTCCTAGGTCACCTAGGTGAGAGAGCAGCTGCATGGTGCTGAGTTACCAGCTGGGATTAAACCAAGACAGCATCTTGCATTTTAGTCTTATCTAACATAAGTCCAGTTTGCTCTACTATGCAAACCAAAGCACAATAAGAGTGAATGACTGGGAGGTTTGCTTCAAGAGCAACCTTCTGGTCCAAGCTAAAATGCTGAGGCAGAAATCCACTCAGATCATGGAAAATTGCAACCATCTTGTAGGCACTGAAATTGCCTACAAAATCCAGAAGGCAGCGTCATGATTGGTTTGTGGTTTGGAAGATAATGTAAGCCTTGAAGACTGGAAATATATTTTTAAACAGAAGTTGAAAGTAACAAAGATTTCAATTTCCATTCTTTGAGTTCACATGCAGAAAATTTTCTTATCAGAAATGTTCTCAACCCATGTTTTTCAAGTATGCAGTAAGTTTAGTGTTGATTACTTACTTCTGCGCTAGTTTTGAAACAGGGGAGGAAAGCCCACATAAATTCTGTGACCTCTACCAGCTAAGCAGAGAGAAAATTAGCTTGCAGAGTGATGAATTTTGCAACCCCAGCTACTGACTGGTTTGTTGCCCAGAGTTCAAAATCCTGCTGGTGTTTGTTTTCTTCAGGTTTGGGAAACAGTGAATGTCACTGGAAGTTTCAGACTTCTTTCTCAGCATTGGAACTGTACAGGGTCTCTCCCATAAGGTCTAGTTTTGGAGGCTTCACAGCTGCCAGGACTATTTCTCAGAACAGATCAGATGATCTCAGATGTGACTATGAGTTTGCCAGCTCTGTTATCTTCTGTACCTTCCAGCAAGTGGTTAGAAGTTGGACCCTTTATTCACTATCCTGTTTTTCTCTTTGCCTTCTCCAGAAGCTGAGGCTGTGCAATATGGCCTACATGTTTAGAGCCATGGGGTAAAAAGTAGTTGAACCCTTCAATTCTTATGTTTTATCCTTCTTCCTGTTTCCTTCCTGTGATGTTGTAGATACGTGTGTGAGAAAACATGGGATGGCCAAGGACCCCAAACATAACAAGAGGAGGATGTGATTTAGAAAGTTTAATAACTCATAATTAGTTCATATATACAACTCTGATATTTCAGTATCCTAAAATACTCATTGTCTCAAGGCCTAGAATTTGTTGGGAACAGTTACTGTCTTTATGCAGTGTGTGGTAAAATAATCATGAGTCATCTAAAGTGTTTTTTGTATTAGGTAAAATTAGAAAGCACTTGTGATGCTGTGTTTAATTAAAGGAAGTTTGTATTCACAGTTGGTAAGATGTAATCCATTAAAACTTTGCTGTGACCTCAGTGAAATTGGACTCAATATGGTTTATTATCAGACCTACTTAAGAGATATCTATCTAAATTACCTGAATTTTGTTAGTAGACTTGACAGTAGTAGTACTTATGGCTGGTTGTGGTTTCAGAAGCATCCTTAATGCATTAGCCATTTTACAAGTATAGAATGCCTAGAACATCATTGAGAGGTTTTGAGCTTTTACTTCCTAATGTTAGAATGGGTTTGAATGTTATAAATTATTTCTGATCAAAATCTTGGCACAGTTTTTGTGTGATATGCCAATATAGTAGCCATACAGGTTAACTGAGATAGATGTAGTTGACATTATAATGTGCTGTGGATTGTTAAAGGTTCTCTGTATATTCCTTTCATACAGCTGGATGACACAAGTCTCCTGGCTTGTTATGAACCTTTTTCCATTTTGTGCTGGTAGAATTTTTCAGATGCAGTGTGGAAGATTTTTACTTTTATTTTTAATTAGATTTCAATTGTGTGCTTTGTCTTGCTTTCCAGAGCTGAGTCAAATTTCTGTATCTCCAAGGGAAATTAAAAGCACTGTATTTTTTATATTCCCTCACAATTTTTTTCAACAAAGAAATATGAAACGACCTTGTTTCATTGTGGTGTAGACTTAAGGCAAATGCATGTAGGTCTTGTAAAGTTACTTTGTTTTGGCTAAGTTGTGTTGTATTCTTCAGGTAATGGCATTGTTGACAAAAGCTGCACATCATTTTAAATTACAGTTTTCAGTTTATGTTTTTTAACTTACTGTGGAATTGTCTCTGAAGCATGTGTAAAACCCAGCTCAGTTCTATGATGTGTTAAGAGGATTCCCATAGAGAAAGCCCATACCCTAATTTGCAACAAAAAAATTAGTGTTTGTTCAGCCGTCTTCCTTTAGGAACTTTGCATAACCTTATGATTAGTCTTAGTAGTAGAGATGACAAAGCTGAAGCACAGGATTATGTTGTCTCAAATCAAATGGTGAATTTGGAGCAGAGCCCTGAACACAGCTTAAAAAATTTATTTGAACTTTACTTTTGCAGAGTGGGATACTTTGCTGTATCACATCACATGGTCTCTGAGGCACCAATTCTTAAAGGATTTAAAACACAAACACAAGTTGAGCTCAGTTTGTTGCAGAACAAACTTCATAAATGTAGGCTGAAAAGAATGAAGTGTGAATTGACTAAGTGCTGCATGTTTCTTTATGCCTTTTCCTATTTCTTTTGGTTGCTCAAGTAGAAGGATGATAAAATCTAAAATGGGTTATTTATCCTACTTCTCTGAATTACCTGTGTTCATTGCATAGCTGTAAGGTTGTTAAATGTATAAGCAACAGCAAATATGAGTTTCAGGGCAAAAGTTTCAAAGCAGGCCTTAGTGCAGGCAGGTAAAATAATATACAAACAAGCCAAAAGATCACAGAACGAAGGGCTTTTGAGGGGGAAGAAATAATAAGAAAAAATACAGTATTTGTTAGGAAAAAGGGAGTTGTATCTTGTTGAAATCTGAGCAAGTTTTCATGTACCAGGCGGGTGTTGGAAGCAGCAAAGAGTAAAATTTTCTTGCCCAGGTGATATAGTCTTTCATAATTAATAATAGTTCTTTTAGTTTTACTTCTCTTTCTACAGCTTGGTAGGCTATCTTCCTACCTTATAAGAAGGTCAGTTACTTATTTGGTTCATTTTTCTTGTTAAGAAAATCTTTAAGTACTTGTCTTGGGATTTATCTTTAAATTTTCTGCATAGGAAAAAGAAAGAAATGCTGAATCCAGCAGAACCATCGTAACAATTATTTATCTAAAAATGGAATACAGTTTGTATTCCGAAATCCCCCAGAGGAACATGTATAAGAAAAAGAACTTAAAAGAAAATGTGCTGTAATTTTTCAACAGATATTAATGTAATGTTTTCTTTAACCTGTTCAATTCAATGTAGACATCACGATCTTCAAAGAAGGTTCATAATTTCGGAAAGCGATCAAACTCAATAAAGAGAAATCCTAATGCACCAGTTGTCAGACGTGGCTGGCTCTACAAACAGGTACTCTTCCCTTCTTCATCTCCCACTCCCCAGCCCACCCCCCTTTATTTTTTCTGGTAAGGTGTATACTGTAAAAAAGACAGTCATTTGCATAAAATGCAATGATAGCAATACCAGAGTGAAGCTATAAATTGTGAGAAACTGATATGTGGTATTTTAATTAGCTCCTTACTGGATAGCATTCTTATACAAATCAGTAAGGGCATCAGACAAGTGCAGAACATAAATATATTATATATGCATATTTCTCTCTAAAATACAGAAAAGGCTTGAAAAATCTGTGTAGACATTTAGTAAATAGCTAAATTAATTTCAGACATGCTGAGATGATGGGACAAGGATGTATGGTCCAGCCTTTTTTTTTTTTTTTTTAGTTCCAAAGTTTCTTTTATTAGGCTGTATCTGTTAATTTTATTTTAAAGTAAACATTTTCAGTAACAAATGGAAATCAAGCAATTTTTTTGCATATGAAAAGAGAGGGGAATGGCTGTTCTGTTAACTCGAAGATAATAATCTTAAAATCGGATATTACTTTAGGTTTTCCTATTGCATGTAAACTCACCTGAAGTATGTGCTTTTTAGTATTTAGTGACAGTGTACCTACCCTGCTGTAGATTTGCTATTCTGCAATACTAAACCATTTGCTCTTTCTTGCTCTGCAAGAGTTCATAGTAGAATACAGAATCACAGAATCGTTTGATCAGAAAATTGAACAACAAAACTGATTATTATTATAATTGGGAATTATGTTGGGAATGTCTTTTATAAATCCAGCAAGAACCCTATAAGAACTTGTAATTTAAACTCAGCTGAGGCGAATGTGTATGTGTAATTTTGAATCTGCAGTGCCATTTACTGTGCCTACTCTGATAGACTGGTATGACCTAACTGGCTTTCTGCTTTTGATAAATCGCTTTTTAAAAAATACTATCAAATAAAATGATCTAGTAGTGTCTGGTTAGTAGAAGATTTTTCCATGTTTAGATACTCAATGGTTAGGGTTGGAAGGGATCTTAAGATTATTTCATTCCAACCCCCTGCCATGGGACACCTCAAACTAGACCATGCCATCCAAGTTTCTGTCCAACCTGGCTTTGAACACTGCCAGGGATGGAGCATTTACCACTACTTTGGGCAACCTGTTCCAGTGCCTCATCACCCTCACAGTAAAGAACTTCCTTAAGTAATGTTTTATGAATGTTTTAATTAAATGAAATTAATTAATTAAATGAAACAACTTGGTTTGCGCACATGAATATCTGTGTTATGTTATCTTTGCTTACCACTTCTCAATAGGTTGGATTCATTATATTCTGGCTTTTCATTCTGAGGTCCTTTAAAGTGAGTTTTATGTGTCTGAAAAAATGTTTTAGTACCTGAACTAACTTGGAATCCTCTAAAGACTGTCTGGTTTGCATCTTTTGTTTCATGTCAAAACACGGTTATTCAGCATACAAAGAAGTACAAATTGTACTTTATGTTCATATTACCATTTGTACATTTATATTATTTTACTAACAAAGAAAGAGTAGCTATATTTTAAGATCTTAGAATCACAGATTTACAATCATCTAGCCCAACCTTCCCTGCTCTCAAGCAGGCTCAGCTAGAGCAGGTTGTGCAGGGCTGCCTCCAGCCAGGTTTTGAATGTCCTCATGTATGGAACCTGCACCACAACCTCTCTGGACAACCTGTGCCAGTGTTTGATTACTCTTACAATAAAATTTTTACCTCTGCTCAGGTGGAATTTCGTGTTTCTTAATTTTTGCCTATTCCCTCTTGTCCTGTCACTGAGCACCATTGAGAAGAGTTTGACTCCATCTTATTTACATGCTTCCATCAGGTGTTTATACACACTGATAAGATGCCCCTTGGGTTGCCTTTTGTCCAGCCTGAATATTCCCGGCTCTCTCAGCCTCTCTTCATATGAAGCATGCTCCAGTCGCTTAATCATCTTTGTGGCCCTTGCTGGATTCACTCCAGTATGTTCACATTTCTCTTGTGCCAGTGAGTCCAGCATTGAACCTAGCACTTCAGCTAGACCTAAGTAGTGCTGAGTAGAGAGCAAGGATGTCCTCCCTTCATCTGTTGGCAACACTGTTGAAGCAGAGGTTCTTCTCTGCCCAGTTTCCCAGCCTGTCAAAGTCCCTCAGAATGACAGCACAACCATCTGGTGTACCAGCCACTCCTCCTAGTTCATATTATCTGCAAACTTGCTCAGAGTGCGCTCTGTCCCAGTGCACAGCTCATTAATGAAGATACTAAATAATCTTGGCTATAGTATCAACCCCTGGGGTAAGCCATTAGCAACTGGCTGCCACTGGTGCCACGGATCACGACATTCTGGGCCTGATAGCTCAGCCGGTTTTCAGTCCACCTCACTGTGCAAATGCATACTGTTGGACAAGGTTTATCTGTAAAATTATTTAAATACTGTGGTATTGGATTGGTTTTTGTAAGGAAAGGTGTTATATGTTTTCATGTTGTAGTAATTGAAAGGCAGTTTAGTCAAGAGTTGTCCCACTAGGTAACTATGTTCACAAATTAAGAGTGAAAGCTTGTGCAGGTTTCTGTTTGCTCATCACTTTCTTAGCATGTCTATGTAATCACAGAGAACAGCAAGTTTTGTTTGATTCAGTGTTTGCTGGCTCATTGCATGTAACGCTATTCTTCTGTCATTTTTCTGCTACTTTTCAAGTCCAGAGTCACCTTTTTGTTTGAAAGGTAATTTACTCTGAACATACTGTTACCATATTATGACATAATCACAATCGAGTGGGAACAATTAATAGTAAATCCACTGATACAGAAAGTATGTACTTTAAAGTAGGAAAGAATTTCAAATATAAAACCCGCACAATTGGTTCATGTATGCCTCTGCAATGTCTGAAGAAGGCTGAAAGATCATTCATAGCATGTCTCACTTCTGGAAGAATTTTATGTGGACATGTAGAAACCCGGTGTTTCTGAGTGATGAGATAAGTGTGACATTGAATAACAGCCTCTTCAGAAGGTCTGTCTGAGGGTCTGTGATAACCCTTTATACTGAACAAGTCTGAGTATTTTCACATTTCAACAGCTGTACTTCAAGCCAGGAGTTCTGCATCCTAATCTGCTGCCGAGTCAGTGACCTTGTCAGTGATGTGAGGAGGGCAGTCTCCCCTCCTTCTCTCTGCCTTTCCGGCTGTGAAATAAGAGCTGACTGCTATGGGCACTTCCAGACTTCATTAGTGCTTGTTAAACCACTTTGAGGTCCTCAGAAGGAAGGTGCTATGAAGTGTTCAATTATTCCGTTTATGAAAATGTTTGTAAAGTTTTTGAACTTTTTCTGAATAATATTTTCTAGCAAATGTTTGCTTTACCCTTTCTTCCACCTTCAGCTCATTCTCCCCACACCAGAAAGAGGAGAAATGTGAAGCTAAAAATTATGCTGACTTTTCTCAAACAAAAAAAAAGAAAAAGAAAAAAAAAAAAAAAACCCAAGCGAAACAGCTCCCAAACCCACCCCACAGTTTTTCATTATAGAATCCCTTTTCTTGGTTATCTCAAACCTGTTTACTACAAGAGTATTGATAATTCACACATACTTTTTTTCTCGGAACAGATTAACATATTTATTAAAGCTGATTCTACTAGGATGTGCACGCTGCAATGCTCTGGCTTATTTACACTGCAGTAGTGGTGGCAGTCTTTCATTCTGGGGTGTACTGTGTAAATTGGTTATAAGCATAAAAGAAAATGAAATTGCTTTAGGAATAAACTTTCTTTGGGAAAGAAATTTGCTGTAGATATATGAGTGGTAGTAGAAGATGAAGTTCAGCAGAGAGTTTCTTCATTAAACAAAGGAGGAGGTACCCCTAATATTACCTTGCTTTTTTTACTTTTTAAAAGAAAGTATACTTTTTATGTAAATAATGGCCTCATTATTCTTGAATCATGTTAACTTCAGGCATCCTGGGTTATGATCTTTGTTTGCAGTGTCAAGTCTGTGATGAGAAGTCAAATATATTTTAAGTATCATAGCCAAGAAAATTAACTATTAGCACACCACCATAGCTATGTAGTACCTCGTTTACTTTATGAACTATTACTCTTGACATTGTGAAAGTTCTTACATGATCACTTTGATTAATACAGGATAGTACTGGAATGAAGTTGTGGAAGAAACGGTGGTTTGTGCTCTCAGATCTGTGTCTCTTCTATTACAGAGGTAAGTTCCACTTAGGAGAGCTTTGTTTGCTAATTTTATTGGAAGAAGAGTCCACTCAAATATAAGAAATAAGAAGCTACTACTTAACTTAATGGATTAAAGTAGTTGTGTAGCCAGGCCTGCTACTTTTCTCTTTTCTTTTTTCCCTCCTCCTTCTTTCTTAATTGCCAGCTTCACGTAATTGCTTCCTGCCTGTCAGGTATGCTCAAAGGGCAAACACATTCACAGCCACCTCTTTTATTAGATTCTGGATTGTAGTTTTCTTGCTACTTCTGTTGCTAGGAGCTAGATATGCCGGATTAAATCTGATTTTTCATACAAATTAAGTAACTGAAATGGGGATAGGAAAGGGATAGTGCAGAGGAGCTGAAACTCTGCCTTTGAATGATAAAGAGGGTGGATATGCCTGTTGAGATCTAATCAGTGTTCATGAATGCTTATAAAGTGAAATGTTGTGAAATTCCATAAGTGTAGAACTGCTGCACTTGGAACAAAGGAATCCGTTAGTACCCTTATGTAGCTACATCAGACTTATTTTAAAAGGGAAAAATTAGCTGCTTATAATTCTAGTCTGGAGATTTGTATGTTAGAAAACTGCAGTGCTTCTGAGGGGATAAACAAATGGGATTTGTGCATCTGGAAACATATCCAGTCCTGAAACAAGGTGTACAACCATAACAGTTTAAAGGAGACTTAAGAATTAAGAGGATGGTAAAGCATGGCAAAATAGAGGAAAATTAACAGTTAAGGCCATCTGCAGCCGTAGCTGCAGGTTTACAGAGTAAGGGTAAGAAAGGGTTTAAGTTTAAGATGAGACTTTAGAATTGGTAGAAACAGTGGTGGTGCTGAAAGCAGTGACTGATGAATTCAAAATGCTATTCTATTAAAGTTCAGCGTGATTCAAATCTAATCAAGACAAAAAAGGTCATGAAACATGTTTCAGTTAACAAATTCTGAATTATTAAAATATAATCATTAAGCTTTGTTTCTTTACCCCAAGAAGTATATGTAGTTGGATAAACCACTGCTGAGTCAAAATTAGGCCATAATTTCAGTCATGGAGGCATTGATTGTGATAGTTACAATGCATTTAGTTAAGTAGTCATTATATTCTTTGTCCTTTTTTACAGAGTTTTCTTACATGAAACAAGTCTTCAGGCTCTTTCTCCCAAAGGTTCTAAAGAAAGCACTGCTTTGTAACTGCCTTAAGAACACGTTAAATTGACTTAAAGCACTGCACATGAAGATCTCAAAACAAAAAAGCAATAAGCAAACCACCAACAAATGAAATAAATCCAAACAGCTCTCTAATCTTACTTTTTAATTTCTATATGTTAGTGTGCCAAATAAGCTGAAATACAAGCAGAATAAACTGTTCACATGATAAACTTAGCTTTGAGCTGTCACTCACTTGGAACCAGTTAAAGCTGATAAACTGTAATTAAATGTGATAGTGATAGTTTTGAAAGTATTAGAAATGGCTCGTAAAATATAAAAAACCACCCTTGCACTCTAAACCCTGTGGTTTATGTTTTTGTTGTTTCTGTCCCAGATATTAAAAAACTGGGAAGTGGGGAGCCATGCACTTACTCCCAGGTCACAAACAGTGTTTCTGGTTGAACAAATGTTGTTGTTGGGGTTTTTGGAGGGGTTTTTTATTGGTTTATATTGGTGTTTATTTGGGGTTTTTTTGTTAGTAAATCTTAATGAGCATTTACAGTTGTGTTACAATGTTAGCAGCTTAAATCTAATTTATGGATGAAATTAAAATCAGTTCATTGTATTTTTTCAGAGGTTAGAGAATACTCTTTTTCTGGTTTATGGAGGGATAAAAGACTGCCCACTTTCATATTGGAAGGTTATTGTTGCAACAAATAGAAGGTCTTAGAGCTGGACAGATCTGCTATTTTCCCCTTGTATTATTCATACACAGCATGCAAGTAAAGATGGGTATGGGGCAGTGTAATGTGTAGATAAAAGCTAGTCTGATTGGGAACAGATTTTTAAAATCTGGAAATGGAATGTAGCAGTATGTCTCTAACAAAGACCAAGGTCCTCCAGACGTGCAGCTGTTCAGTGGAACAGAAATGCTTAATGCTTTTATATGGCACTAGTGGGTGTGACTACTCAGTAATAAGTCAAAGTACAATCTAGCAGAAGAGGGGAAATTTTCCCCAAAACAGCAATACAAGTAAAGTAAACCCCAACGTTTGCCATGTGTTCTTGAGCAAGGGAAGGGGGCAGATTTTTTTTGGTGCGTGGCTAGTAAGGAGTAAATATTTGAGAGGGGAAGTGGGATGGTTTCAGGCAAAAATGAGTACAGTTGAGTACCTGGAAGTAAATCCACTCCTTTTTCTACCTTGTAATCGGGATAATTCTATGCTCAGTTCTCCACTTAAATAGCTATTCCAGAAAGCATAATTTTTACATCTAACATGTCACGTAATGCTAAAATGGCTGGGCAGAGCTTTCCCCATGTGAATAACTTAAAGTTGGGTCTTTTCAGAATTTACTGAGTAAATGAGGACTGGGAAAAGATTTTTAAATTTGTGTATATGAGAGGTAGTCCTTTTATACTGTTATATGTATTTTAGTTGTGACAGTATTAATTTTCCATGCTTCAGACTTTGGAATATCTATGTTTTCATCTTAATTTCATGGATATATAGTTTGTAGTGGGCAATGTCTTCAAATAAGAGAAGTTTTAAGGGGGGCAGTCTCCTAAGATACTGGTTGTAAATGGAAGTTCTGTATCTGAAATACAATTTAGATTGACTTGGTGAATTGCATCAAATTATTCCTTTATTAAAGTATGATTGGATTTCAGGGGTGGTTGTGGCTTCCTATTAAAATGTCAATTTATTATTATAATGTATAGTTCTAAAATTTTACGTAGAAGAAGGTTCTGGAAAAGGGTGTTTGTTTTGTGGGAGAGTTTGTTTTTTAGAAATTATCTGAAACATGAGCATTCTTACAAATAGAATGTAATCGAGTCTAAAATCTTCATGGGAATTACAAAAACTTGTAGCTTAATATTCCCTGTATCAGAAGAAGAATGTGCAAATTTTCTCAAAGGCCAAAAAGTATTTTAAAGTACTTCTGCTGTCATAGGTATCTGCAGTTTTTAATGAGCAGGCAGTAGATAGCGGGTATTGTTCTTGTCACTGAATTAGAGACTTCCATCTGCTTTTCAGGTTTGAAGTCATATGCAGGTAAGCACTGATCCCCAGAAAAACCTTAGGCATAATGTTTTCATAGTGGTTTCCATAAGGCAAATTCCATAAGGTAGCTCACATGTTTAAACTTCTACAGAGCTGCCACACTCAGGAGGGTTTTTTATATATGCCCATCTTGGGGAAAATTGAAGGTGACCGTATTCTGATGGCCCACATTTCACAGAGCTTAACAGATTTTTGGGGATGCACACTTTGCGTCATACACGTTCTATGGCATGTGTTGACAAAGAGGGGCTGCACAATTTATTGCTCTTGTTGTCTGCACACTTCTGAGACTGCATACAGACACCTATGAAACAAAAGTCTGGCTTTCTGATTCTCTCATGCATTTTTTCACTGAGGTCATCTTCTTGTTAGTGGTCTTGTGGTGTTGAATACAGAATTTCACTGAAGTGTCTAAATACAGGTGTTACGTGTCAAAACACATTGTTTCTCTAATCAAGGACTATACATTCACAGATGAGAAAGAAGAGGGAATACTAGGTAGCATACTTCTACCTAGTTTTCAGATATCTGTGCTTTCTGCTGAGGACCATATTAACCGCAAATATGCCTTTAAGGTAAGGGAATCAATTTTTCAGTTTAATTTTGTCAGAACTCATTTTACTGAGTTATTATGTAAAATAATATTATTATTTTACATAATATTTAAAATTAAATAATATAGGATTGACAAGCAGCTTCTGAGAATTATTTTTGCATAATACACTAGCAGAGGATTCAAGTATTTAGCCTGATGCAAATATAGATGTAATTACTAGTATAAGAAAATGAGTGAATGTCACTTAGTAGTCTTTTTTTTTTTAGTTCATGGGTCTTAAATACTGTGTGGTGCTTTAGAATAGTAGACTGCATCTGCAGCTGGACTTATTCCACTAATGAAAGTTCTTTAATTATTTAGATACAAAGTATCTTTACATAGAAATAAAAAGAAGGTTTTATGATGTCTTAAATCATGATATTTCATTAATCATTTACGAGTGTTTCACAGCTAATCTTTTTAATCATTATATAAATCACTCTACTAAATATTTTCTTGTTACTTCTTTTTTCCTGTTTTTGTTGTTTTATGAGCTCCTTTTGGCTCTTCTTTTAGCCTCCTAAGCGATGCATCATTTATTTACTATGGTAAGTACAAATTAAAACCTACTGTATCATTCAAATGATAAAAAAAATCAAAAAAGCTGTGCCAAAATCTTACTTATAATAATCATATTAATTTGCATTAATGGATAGTCAAGGTAGTTTTTAATAGATTGAAGAAATTTAAGGGCTTTTTATTCAGTATATTAATGAAGAAGCAGCTATGATTAAAAATCATAGGCAATTATTTTAAAAATATGAATGCAGTGACATAGAAACATCGAAGTATTCTTTCCAGTATTTTTTCTGGTAATATGATTGGCAGAATTTTTACTATAGAAAATATTAGAGTGATTATACAGTAACATTATTTGCTTCTTTTCTTTTACAGAATCTTACATTTTTATTGCAATGACCATGTCATTTCCAATCAGGCAGCTCATCCAAACATGAGGACCTATTATTTCTGCACAGATACAGGGAAGGAAATGGAGTTGTGGATGAAAGCCATGACAGATGCTGCACTTGTGCAGACAGAGCCTGTGAAAAGGTAGTGTGGATTGACAAAACAGTGGCACAATGAATTTTTCTCTTATTTAGTTTGCTTTATTTAAATGAAAGGGTGTACCTTTAAAAATAGAGTGTAGATTAGCTGAAGTAATTTCTCCTTATATTGAAGACCCCTTACTGCCATAACAATGTTGGATTAAAATTCTGAAGTAGAAAAAGTAATCTAAGTTCTGTTCTGAATATGGATGCCTTGAGTGTAAGGGGCTTGAAGAAGAAAAAATACTGCCTTCTTTAGCCAGTGTCATCAAAAGAAATGCAATGACAAATACTATGTGCAGGCATGTTTGACTTCTCCTGCACTTCTGCCTGAATAGAAATAGCAGCTCTCAAATGGTGGTGGTCTTGGGCCTAAACCTGTCATTAAGTCTCAAATTCACAACTGTAGTTTCTGGCTAAATTAAACAATTGTACCTATGGGCAACCTGTGAGGAGTCATTCTCCATCATCATTAAGCTGTTGTTCAAATTTATACCTACCTGATCTGGAGCCTTATCCTTTATGTATTCATGTGTTGTCAATGAAAAGCAAGTTATCACTGGAAGTCTTGTGTTCTCAGAAACTGAATATTGTCTGCTGCTGTCTATCCAGTAAGAACTGTTTTCTCTCTGAATGTGGTCCCTTGGGTCAGCTCCATGGCATCTATAATGGAAAACTCACCAATTGATAATTTAAACGCTCCTTGTTATTGACAGCACAGAAGTTATTGCTGAGGGCTGCAGTCACTTGATCTGTTCGCTCCTGCTATACTGTAGCTAAATGAATGACAGCAATGCTGAGAAACGTTGATGAGAGGACATCTTTGTAATAGAAAACAATGTGGGAAAAAAAGTGTATCTCAGCCTGACAGAGTGTCCTTAAGTGTCATCTTCATAGAATCAGCTAGGTTGGAAAAGACCTTTAAGATCGTCAACCATTACCCCAGGACTGCCAAAGCCACTACTAAACCATGTCACAAAAGGCTTCATCCACACAGTTTTTTGAACACTTCCAGGGACAGTGACCACCACTTCCATGGGCAGCCTGTTCCAATGCCTGATCACCCTGCCTGTGAAGAAATTTTTCCCAATATCCGGTCTAAACCTTCCTTGGCTCAGCTTGAGGCCGTTAGATCTCTTGTCCTATTGCTTGTTACCTGGGAGAATAGACCAGCACCTCCTCTCTCTCCATCCTCTTTTCAGGTAGTTGTAGGCAGCGATAAGGTCTCCTCTGAGCCTTCTCCAGGCTAAACAACCCTGGTTCCCTCAGCTGTTCCTCATAAGACTTGTGCTCTAGGCCCTGTCTTCATAGTGTCTCCCCTAAGAGTCAATGCCTTACAGAAGATACTTAGTAAATTATATAGACAGATGTTATATTATTGTGACATTTCTTTTAACATAAGAAGCAATTCAAAATGTTAATGTAAATAACCACTGTTTTGTGCAGTTTGTGAATATAACTGTACAGTCATGTTTACTGCCGCAGAGCCTGTGAGGACACATAGTGAGCTCGCACTGGTACCCAGTGCAGCTTTGAAGGCTAGTCGCCTTTCTAGGTTGCAGTGTCATGGCTCTTCTAACAAGACAGTCAGTATAGGCTACTGCTGTGAAGAGTTTTCCAGCCTCCCAAAATGCTCGGTTGTGCATTCATACCCCACTCTTTGAGCCATAGTGCCTGTTCAGCACTGATGTCTGCCTTTCAGGTGTTCAGCAGTATATAGACAAATGGTGGGATTCTTAATGCAGCTGAGTTTACCTAACATGTTTCATTCAACTATACATGCACCTGCAGTCTGCCTTCGCATTGCTTCAAGTGCCAATCTTACTCCTTGGTGAATGGGTGTAGCAAATTAAAGAAGTAGGAAAGCCCTCAGCAGCAAAATCAGTAGTTCTCTGCCTGGATATCACAGGCAGAACAGGCTTGCCAACAGCCAAAGCAGTGTCAGCAAAGCAACAAAAAGTGACTTAAGTAACACCATCTCATTGGTTTAATTCAGGCAAGAAACCTTAGAACAAACCAGAAGTAAATGTGACCTCTTTGAAAAGTTTGTCAGTAGTCTTGAAATAATTACTTGAGAGAAAATACATTTAAAGACCAGTGTAGTCTCAAAGCTTTCATGTCTGTTAGCAGTAATAAGGTAGAAAATCCTTTAGGCATCTGTTTTCTAAAGAATCCATCTTTTGGCTATTAAACCAGTTCTTAAAATGAGCAATGTAGTAGGATGTGATCTTATCCAGAAGAAATACTAATTTTTCCCTCTAAAAAAAAAGTATCTGTTAAGTATAAAGTATTTTATTACCTCATCTCTAAGTAACCTAAAGTTTGGCATGCACATAGCTCTAAGCATAAATGATTTTGCTTCAGTCAAATTCAGCCAATGCCTTTGTTTTTCAATTCTGTTTTTTCTAGAGCTTCTAAGATGATACTGAATACAGCTTTCTAACAGACTAGATACTTACAATACGGTAACTAGAGTTATTAAGAAATCACTCCCTTAAGTATTTATGCAAGCTCATATTGAGCCACTCTTTAGTGCTTGTTAATATAAATAGCCTGATGATAAGTTATAGTATAGTTTTACAGTATAGTTCTTTAAATCTGGTAGTCAGGGTACTTCATTGCTTATGATACTCTGGAAATCCAAACCCAGCAGTCTGTTAAATTGAATGTTTCAGCATTAAATCATTTCAGAGCTACAGTCTCTATTTTTCTGAGGATACTAGTTCCTTGGGAAAAAAAAAAAAAAAAAAAGGAATATTTAAAATGTGAAGTTGTGGCTTGTTTTTCTGGTTTTCCAAAACTATTCTTGCTTTCCACATACAGTAAGTGACATAATACAGAAATGAGATACTGAGGTGAGAAAATAAAAATGTAGCCATTTCTTTTTGAAGTGTTCTGCAGTAACAGCAGAAAAACTCACATCTGATGTATAACTGCAGGGAAGGGCAGATAATACTTGGTCCTGTTGACTTAACTGTAATTACACCTTTATGAACATTTTTGTTTTACTTTTGCCTAGATAGTAAATTCAAGTTTAATAATATACTGAGAGACCTATCATAATAATTGAACATAAATACATCAGTTAGTAAGGAACTATTTAAGCTTATGAGTCAAAATATGAGCTCAAACAACCTCTCTGGATTAGCAAAACATCTTGCTCATTCCATGCTGTATCACTGCAGACCACACTTAAGTTGTATCTGATTATTGATTGCTCGCTAATACCCGCCAACATACTGATTTATTATTTTTACTCTAAATGATGATTTCTGTACTCTCCCATGTTTGAGCATCATTTTTCTATCCTTTCACTGTCAGCTGTGTCTGCTAGGGCCTTTGTTTCTTCTGAGTGATGCAGCATTAGCATAGCAAAGACTATTTTTGTTCCCCTCCTTCTAATGTAGTTACTTTCCCTGAACAGCATAAGGTAGGCTGCCAAAAAAGCACTTGTTAGCATAGCAACATCCACAGCGGGGGTTTACTGACGTCATGATGCTTGGAAAAGATATCTTTTTCAAGTGCCTCTGCCAGGCTTTGTTAAATCACAGTCCTCATATCCTTAAATCATGATACTTAATTACATGCCCTCACCTAACCCTTTTAAAATTATTTATTTATATAAAGCAGCAGAAAGTAGTACTGTTCCTGTATTACTGTTCCATACGTATTAATTCTGCTTGGTTGTAAAAATATATAAACTGTATTCGGTATATGCTAAATCAATATATCAGTATCAGTGCTCATTCTCTTCATCTTCTCCCTCTCATGTCATCAAAATACCTTTCAAGTCTTGTTGACTATGTCTTTGAGGGTTAGATACAAATATGGAGCTAAATATAGAGCTGGATTTATGGTTTTTATATTTATCTGTTAGTTTCTGATAATTCTTTCCCATTTGGATCCTTTGCTGTAGAAAGAGATCTTACTCATGTGGAGTTGTTTGATTTGGTAAACAAAGTTAAAGGAGAGCCCAGAAGTCTATTTGGATGTCAGTCATTCAGCCTCTACACCATCACAAAGAAGGTCAAATATACATGCTTGTCTTTGCTGTGTATAACCATAGTAACAAGTAATACAGCACAGAGATTGCACAGAAAAACAATTTTGTGATTTTGGTTTTTAATTAGGACAGACAGTGGAAAGTAATGTAATAGCATAAATTGAAAACTGTGCCAAGTCTTGACTTTGCTACATATCTGATGACTGTCCTTAGAGGTGCCACTCTCCCTCTGCACCAGAGATTTTCCATGTGTAGAATGGCAACTGCTTCTCTGCTGTAAAGTGCCTTGAGAAAAATTGATATAACGAGCTATATAAGGGGTAGGTGGTACTATTAAGGCGTGTTGCATACATTAATGCCCAAGTTTAGAATTATTTGTAAAGTAGTCCTTACATTTATTTGTAAATTCTTGAGCACTGGCTGAAAACTGAAATTTTAATACCAACACCCTTTGAGGTAATAACTGTGGGGAATGAAGTTTTCCATTCACTTTCCTGCTCAGGGAATTCCTTTAGTTTGTGGTAGAACAGCAGGTAGTACAGTTTCGAGGTGAGAGGGGGGAGGTACACAAGTCTTTTTTTTCATAATCTTGAGAAGGAACATAGGCAGAAATACTTGGTCTTGGGAACAGAGAACACCTCACTCTT
The DNA here is from genome assembly GCF_963264785.1 of Psittacula echo. Lineage (NCBI taxonomy): Eukaryota > Metazoa > Chordata > Aves > Psittaciformes > Psittacidae > Psittacula > Psittacula echo. Next base: position 102,309,505 of record NC_137735.1, read on the forward strand.
GAATGGTGTATTTTATAGATGTAATGTTTTAGTTCACAATATTTCTGATGTGTACACTTTCATGTCAGCAGCTAAGGAATAATCACTGAAAGAGGAGGACTATTTTGAGCTACTTATGTTAATAGAGTGAAGTTTGGAGGATTTCTATAACATTATTAAGTATCGAGCAGAGGCTGGGATCATCACAACTATGTCAGGAAGAGGCATGGGGAGAAAAATTAACACCCCTTGTTAACATGCAAAGTGCATGAGCCTTTCATTCTAACTGATACATACTATGCAGCGGACATTGACGTCTTACTATTTCTGACTCATAGGTTTAAAATGGTATACTTGTCAAGGCAGGAGTCTCTGGATTCCTTTCACATCATGGAGGATTCATAGCAAGCGTAGGATGTTAATGGGAGGTACATTTAAAATTAAGTATCCAATGTTACTAGTAGTATTTTGTAAGGATCTTACAGTTTTCAGTCCTTTATGTATTTGCTGGGGTTGTGTCCCAGATAATTGTTGGCCTGTTGGGAATTTATGGCTTAAAAAACCTGTTGGAGAAGTGTGCGCATGTTGGACATTTAAGCCTCTTGTTTAAGACAGGGTAAGGAAAAATACCACTTTGTATGTAGTTAGTTTGCTTGGAGTTAGAATCTTTTTCAGAGGAGCAGTCGTACTTGTGCTCTTGGGCAGTTGTATATGTAATGGCCTTTTTACACATGGATTAGGCACTTGAGCTGGACACAGTTATAAAGATGAATCATGCATTTGCAAAAACAGATGCAAAACAATGTGAAAGGTTAATTTGAAATCATCTTAAAGTTTTATTCTTGGGTTGGTTTTATACAGAAATATAACCTTAAAGAATTATATCTCTTCCTTTAATTTTGTCCTGTACCAGAAAATGTTGTTTGAAACATTTTAGGGTTTTGTGTTTGTTTGTTTGGGGTTTTTTTTGTGGTGGTTGTTGCTGTTTTTTGTTTGGTTTTGGTTTTGTTTTTTCCTAGTAAAAAATGAGGGGGAGAAGGGGAAAGTCACTGTCTGATCTGTGTGTTCAGTTCATGTCCCAGTATGGAAAAACGATACAGGTTCTTGATATTCTGAAATTTTAAAAAGAGGATAACTAAAAGAACTGCGTACATTGAGTACTTGTGTAAGTACTGTAAAGCAGTAACTGTTCTAAAAATACCATTATTTTTTGTGGTATGGTTCCCTAAGTCAGCAGCTATTTTCCCCCCTTAAAATTAAGGAAGCCACAGTTATTTTCCACAAAATGTGTGCCAGCCAAAGTGATAACATGCCAGAGAAACCTAATTGATGCCAGTGACCTTGGGAAGTTGTTTGCTTTCTTTAAAGGTGCTCATTATATGTTAAATTCAGCAGTAATGTGAATCACAGGCTGGTCAGCAATGTAATCTACTACCATTTTTAAAGATGGCTTTAAAAATCATCTGAATTTCAGGCTGTTGACATCTGGAAGCTGTAGCTGTTGGAGCGTCGCTGAATATTTTTACTCTTTGAATGTCCAGCCCTCTAGAAACTGAACATCCAGTTTTACAGACTCTGGCTTCATTTCCTCTTGTGCACGTTTTTTTCTCGGGGGTTAATTGGAAGTCGGCTTTAAAAAGTTCACGCATGTTGTAAATGATTTTAAAATAACAAAGAAATTGAGAAGCCTGGAAGAAAAAATACTCACACGCTCCAACTAAAAAAACTCCCAAACAAACAAAAAGCCAAACCAACCAAAACTCCACCACCCCAAACCAAAAACAAAACAACAACCACCAAAACCACCCCAACCTGTCCTTGGTTATTGTGAAAATACAACCTGCATTTTTCCCTTGAAGAGAAAATTTGGTGTAAAATATCTGTACCAGGGATTCACTGAAATAATCCTGATAAACATCAATATATTCATTTTCAATTTTTATCCCTGTTCTTTAATGAATATTTTGTTGATATTATAGCTTGTCCTATATTCCTTTCCAGAATAGAGAAGTTAACCACTGAAAATACATCACCTCGAGAGGCAAATAATATTTCAAACCATCGGGTGCTAATTAAGCCAGAGGCACACAATAACCAGAAAAATAGAGAAGTGAACAAAAATGAAGAGAAGAAAGCTTTGGAAGCTGAAAAATATGGATTCCAGAAAGTTGGGCAAGATAAGCCATTAACAAAAATTAACAGTGTAAAGCTAAATCCTCTGGCATCCGAATACAGGACTTTACCCATAAGCACAATTCAGGCTGGACACTTCAGACCAGTTCATTTGAATGGGTCTGAGAATAAAGCTGTTGGGCTTGTTCTGGCAGATGCTGGAGATGGAGGTCATCACAATGTGGTTCAGTCACATATGGAGTCTGAACGAGTTATGCAGAGAACTAATTCAATGCTGCAGTTGGAACAGTGGATTAAAATACAAAGAGGGAAAGGACAAGAAGAGGAAACAAGAGGGTAAGTACTATGTAATAAATACTTTTGGGGTTTTTTTCCCCTAGGATTTCTAGCAAGAAAGGACTGAAACTTGTATCCTGGCTAGATTCTTTAGGTTTTCGTGTCTATTACATAAGTATGTCATTCATTGTTCTCTGTAAGAAGTGCCTGGATGACTGCTTGGAACAGATTTATTACAGTTTCTTTTTTTATTAACATTTGAGTGATTATTAATAAATTTGTCCATATTAATAGCTTAATAATGGCCAGAAACCCTTTTTGGGTGTTACAAATTTCTCTCCTAGCAGAGAGGAGGTGTCACCAGTCATAACAATTCTTTTTCCTCTTAAAATCTGTTCTTGAAATTTCCCTGTGTTCTGCATTTTTGTTCACAAATTCTTGTAATAACATTTTGTTTAAAATTCTCCAAAAATATTCCAGAGAGCCTTTAAACTTTAAACAAGCTTTAATTGAAGAGAGTGAAGCTTTACCTAAGAGAAAGTCATAGAGATCTAACTAACTTGATGATTAGAGCTTCTCACCTCATGAAATCAAACACCTCTCAGTTCTAATACTGAGTTCCAGTGCTTATTCCTGAAGCTTTAAAATCATGTGTGAATGATGGACAATATTGAATCTTGTACCAATAGCAGTTTCTTTGTTTGACAGGAGTAGTAGGTGTGTTGCTTCCAGGCTGGCTTAGGTACAAGCAATTCTAGGAGTAAAATATAAAAGTTCTTAATATTACTTTAGATAGGAAGTATGGAGATGATATCACGGGAGATATTTTGAAGAGCTGAAATGAGGGAGCATATAGATAGATAACAGGACACAGAGCTGAAGATAGACCCACTTTCAGAAAATGTGTTTTCCACAAATTTAAAAATCTGGGGCTTGAGGGCTTTTCACTTTTTGCAAAAACTTGAAAATTTTACATCAGTTTGACTTACACTTGCCAAAATTGTTTGAATTATTTCCTCATTGCTTTCAGTCCTTAAATGAAATGTAATGAGGAATTGTTAATATGCTGTTTCATGAAATACTCAACATATGTAGTTTGATCAAGTTTGAGCTTGCAGTACAGCCAGGGTCTTGCAGACTCTGACTTTGATTTTATCATGCATGCTTGCGTAATGAGAACTGAGGTGGCTGTTTGATGCAATTAGATTTTTTTAATTTGACTGCAAAAATTGCAACCAAACAGTAGAAAGTTGAATAACTGTGCCAATTTTTAGGTGGTAACAAGTATAAGAACCCTAAAATTGATTTCATTGTGGGAATCAAATAAGGGGAAGTACTGTTAACAATATGCTACTAATTAACGATATCTGTTTAATTATTGGGGCATTGGTATTGCAAAGGGTATGCTTCCAAATGCAGTTCAACATAAAGGTAGCAAACTGAAAAAGCATTGGCCTTTGAGCTGTCTTTGTTTTCTGTGCAAACAGCCTTGAATAATGATCCAAATTCCTAATGTATAGTGATGTCTTTAGAATGTGGTTTCATTTAAATTTAAAATCTTATTTTTATTCAGAATGCCAGTTCTGTCTGGAGACAGAGATTTAAGTAGAACTGAAGTTGGTGAATGAGAGTAGAAAGAAGCTCCAGTTTATGTTAAAGCTTACCATTGGGGTGAGAGGCTGGTAAGGCTTTTTTTTGTAGTAAGACCTGTTCAACTCAACTTGAATTTCTGAGAAAAGTGGTCTTCACTTAATGGGGAAGAGTTGCTGACCTTTAACAAAGATGCTCTCCACTTTATCTGTCTCTCTGATGTATTAGAGAAACCATGGAGGACAAAACTGAGTATCTTCGGTGTCAGACTGAAAAAAAAAACTTAGAGCTTTAAGAATACTGAAATGTTATCAAACAGGTTCAATTAAATAGCTATATATAAAATAGGAGCTGTTTGCTGTCCTCAGTATGGAATGAAACGGGTTCAGTGTAAAACTACTAAATTTTTTAGAGGAACAGGCTGACCCCTTAGCAGTTTGATTGCCTGAGAAATTAATGCCTGCAGTGTAGTTCTTAATTCTTTAAGCTGTTATCAGCAATTTCCATGGATCTGGACATCTAGTTTTGCAAGAGCCAAACAAATAAGCACAACTGATGCCTTGGGGAAGAAAAACCTTTTTTAAGCCAAAAATAAAATTGTTATTTTTTTAATGAAAATTAAATCATTCCACCTCAGTATCATATTGTTTAATTTGTTTTGCACAAGTCAGTTATGAGTAAATGTTTTCACCAAAACTGGCTCGCTTGAGTGGTCTTTCTCAAATGTGGGAAAATATGGAAGGGTTGCATGGTACTAAGTGAAGCTTTTTGTGGCTGCTAACCCAGGATGCGAGCCTTTGTCTCCCCACGCTGGCCATATAAGCTTCATTCTAAATATTAAATGCCTGCTGTACAGCACCAGTTTTCTGTCTTCAGCCTGCCAACCTTTGCTTGATTTGCATGTGGAAGTTTGGTATTCTGGGCCAGCTGGTGTTTGCATTCCTTAAGATGAAGGGCAACTCTGAGGTTTCAGTCTGAGGGCATTTATAACATTGCAGAACTGATCCCCTCAAGATTTAGCAGCAAAGTTGCTTTCCCAAATAGTCTAACTTGGAAGCTGGAACTGGTATTGCTACCCAACAGTAATCGTAGAGACAACCTCTAAAGGTGTCTATAAGGGGTCTGTAAACTCATGTAGAAGCCTTTTTTTTCATATGGGAGGATTTGTAGGGAGCTATTTATGATAGTTTCAGAAATATTTTGCAATGTCAAAGTGTGCATGCCTGCTTGACTGACTGCAGCAGTCTTTCCTTGTGTGCAAGGCAGCTATAAGCTGCAGTACTATCTAGAGTTGCTTTTTGGGGTTGACTAGAATGACTATCAGCAGGACATTGGTGAATCTGTTTTGAATTTATCAAATGATGTAAAACAAGGCTTAATACTGAGGCAGTTGGGCTTTTTACAGTTTTTGTGGTTTACCCATAGAAGATGGGTATGTTATCTTCCTAAATGTTCTAGAATGTAAGTAATTGCATGTGGATTTTAAATTGCTATCTTTACATAGCAAGAACTTCAGATAGTTCTTCTTCAATTTGTCCAGCTTATTTAAAGGAGCCACCAGGATTAGACTGCCCGTTTAATTAATAAAATGGGAGAGGAGCTTCAGTGAGTGAGGTGTATCTAGCTACTGGATATCTTCATGAAAATACCAGGCTTCTCCATACCCATTTGTGAACAGCTAAAATAATACTTTAAAAGTTACAAGTTGAACCCAAAGGTGTCTTGGTTGGTTGTTTTTTAAATATGGAGATGGAGAAAAGCCCTTATCACTAATGGTATGTTACATGAAGAAATTTTGAGGTATTTAAGCAGGTTTTGCAACAAAAGTCGGATTTAGAATCTATTTTTTTTTTTTTTGTGTGAGCATGAAAAGCTGTCCCATGTGCAAAATTGGGATAATACTTCATTAATTCTTGGAAAGCTTCAGAAACTGTAGCAGATTTTGTATGCAAAGCTTTTTGTAATAGCTTTCATTTGCAGAATGTTGCAGGTGGTTATATTCAGCTTAACTATTTTCAGTGAAAGGTAGGTTTCACCATCATCAGTTTCCTTGATAGTTATTTCATCAGGGTCGAACATGCATGATGTTAGTTTACCTTGCCGTTTGCCCTACACCATTTCTCTAATTGTGGCACTAAGTCATTCAAAACCATCTTCAGATTCTGGTGCCTGCTGGTGGCAGGGATTTTAGTTTAAATGTCTGGGGTGTAGCTAGAAGCTGCTGCCCTCTGATGGCAGAATCAAGTCCAATTTGAGATCAGACATCTCTGGGCGAGTATCACTCATCTATATGATGAGTAGCAAAAGGCTTTAAGAGGTGCTCATCTGAATTTTAGATAAGGGTTGAATGAATCAATGTTTATGACCTAGATTTTGTCCTCTGGGAAAAAAAAAAAAAAAAAAACGAAACCAGTAAATGCTTTGTCATACTTAGTCATGCATTGATGCTCAGAATGGATAATTTTGCATTTTAACTAATGCTGAGAGTTGCTGCAGCACTCCAGAATTTCAATGTGGCAACAAATTAAAGAGTAAGCCTTTGCATTCATATAGAAGTTGGAAACCAATACAGTATTTATTATCAAACTAAAAAATATTTCAGCCTGGGGAAGAAAAGGCCGCATGGAGACCTCATAGCAGCCTTCCAGTATCTGAAGGGGGCCTGTAAGGATGCTGGAGAGGGACATCAGGGATTGTAATGATATGACAAGGGGTAATGGGTTCAAACTTAAACCGAGGAAGTTCAGGTTGGATATAAGGAAGAAGTTCTTTACTGTGAGGGTGCTGATGCACTAGAATGGGTTGCCCAAAGAAGTGGTAAATGCTCCATCCCTGGCAATGTTCAAGGCCAGGTTGGACAGAGTCTTGGGCGACATGGTCTAGGGTGAGGCGTCCTTGCCCATGGCACAAGGGTTGGAACTAGATGATCTTAAGGTCCTTTCCAACCCAGACCATTTTATGATACTGTGTGCTACTTGTTTTGCTTGAATAGCTGATATGGAATGGTTTGTCCTTGACAATTTCAGAATATAATTTCATTAGACAGTTACTGCTTTTTTTTTCTTGGTCTGCTGTTAAAAAAAACCCACAAATTTTCATGTCTCTTGTAATTCCTAAAGATTTTTGTAGGGGAAACAACAGGAGGGTTTTTTCACTTTCCAAAAAGAGAACATTTAAAAGGGGCCCATACTGAAACAGTATAGAACTTTAAAGCTTTCAAAACTTTGACCTATCCAGCATATAGACAAGTGACAAGATTTAGTTTAAACTTAACACTACTAGGCTGTTAGCTGGTAAAGAGATGTAATATGGATTATACAATCAAGCAGCTAATCAGAGAGAAATCCAGTTTTGGCTGCTACAGTGCATTCAATCAGTACAGTTGATTCATTAATTGCTGTCTTAATTTTCTTGCATACCTTTAAAATGACACTTGTAATGTTAAAAAAAAAGGTAAGAATTAGCTAGATAAACTTAACCAGCATTGGAAAACTTCATATAGCCATAATATTAATGCCGTCCACTAATAAAATAAAAATTTGTGTTTCAGCATAATCTCGTATCAGACGTTACCAAGAAACATGCCAAGCCATCGACATCAAGCTTTACCCCGGTACCCAGAAGGCTACAGAACACTGCCAAGGAACAGCAAAGCACGGCCGGAGAGCCTCTGCAGCATAACACCGTCGGCTTACGACAGAGCCATAGGACCAGTAACAGCCGAAGAAAAACGGAGGTCAATGCGTGATGACACAATGTGGCAGCTCTATGAATGGCAGCAACGCCAGTTTTACAATAAGCAAACAACTCTTACCAGACACAGTACTTTAAGTAGCCCAAAAACTATGATCAATATTTCTGATCAGACGATGCATTCGATTCCCACTTCACCTTCTCATGGTTCAATTGCTGGTTTCCAAGGATATTCCCCACAGCGGACCTACAGATCAGAAGTGTCTTCACCCGTGCAAAGGGGAGATATAACTATTGATCGCAGACACAGGGCACATCATACTAAGGTAAAAATACTTTTTTTTTAATCATTAAAAATCTTATTTACAAGGATTTTTAGTAGAAATACTCATGTTGCACTGTAGTACTCATTTTAGTATTATTAAGTTACATCACTGTTTTCATGGAGAAAGGTTTGATTTTTAAAAGCATTTAATCTAAAGATAGTAAAGAGGCGTTTTTCTAATACATTAGGTGAAAACATGTTGTCCTGCTATTACTGGCCATGATATCATGTTTCTCTAAAGGAAAGAAAAGGAATCCAGATGCAAATTACTCAGAATAGTTTGTTGTACTTATAGAAATCTTTCTCCTTTCTAGCTTTTTTTAGCTGGAACTTTTAAGACGACTGAAAATCCCAGATTTTTTTCCATGTGCTGTTTTCAATTCTTCAGCCACAAGCTTGGCTGCCTTGGGTGCCAGCAGAAAACTGAGTGCAGCTATTTCCTTTGATGCCTTTGAGTTATTAGGGTGATCACTAAAGAACAGAGTCTATTTGCACACAACGTTAGCGCTTGACTAGTATGACTTTGCTGGTCTTCATCAGTGAGAGGAAGACATGAACCAATTGTAAACCTGGCTGCCGTATGCGGCTCTGCTGTATCTATCATGCTTGTGTTATGCATGATTTTCTAATACATTGGAAATAATTACATAAAATTACTCTTTCAGTTGGATGTAAAACTAGTGTTTGTATAAAAGGTTTCCAAACATTTTTCCAAAGTCTTTCTCTCTGGTGTCTTTATGTTTCTTGATGCAGGGAAAAAAAACATCCTTCAACTATGTATTAAAGCAGTTCAGATAACTTCCAGTTGGTTACTGAGTCTTGGATTTGGAAGTATTTCGGTCCCTGTCTACACAGGAGTAATTTTGTTTTGACATCCTTTATGTCTCAAAAATTTAGTAATCAGTGCTTCTCACACATCTGAGAAATATCACTAGGGTCAGTGCTGCAACGCATGTGCGTACTTTCAGCCATGTTTTGCCTTCTGATATATTTTTTTCCTTTTTTAACACTTTATGCTAGTATTTCATATTTACTGTCTTTTATACAAGATTTGTTTTCCTTTGGTTTTTCATGCTATCTGGTTTGTATTTGTTTTTGTTACACAGCAAGGTTTTGACATCAACTTGAAAACACAGACCTGTTTTTAAGAGGCGGTTAATAAGGAGGCTGACTGTTTGAAATCAGTGGGGTAAATTTAAGGTTTAATCCCCATCTATAGAGAGATGTTAGGTTTTCAAACAGCTTTTAATGGTGGGTGAAAAACTAGAATTGTTGTCTACACGTGCTGTCAATAGGGCAACAACTGTGAAGGAGGATTGTTAATTTAATGAATGATGAAAGCTGGAGTATTTTTAAAATTTAGAGGTAAGCTACTTGTGTGTCCTAGATAGTAGATCAACAGGGAGCACGACTGGCTAAAACTAGCACAAATCATAGCAAATTTATCATGAATGTGAAGTTTGTCATGGCTTGACTTGAAGTTGGCTTGACTTCTTTTTTTTAGCATTTAATAGGTTTTGAGTCTTCAGATAACAATGGATCATAATGTGCGGTTTTGTTTTTGTACAGCATGTCTTTGTGCCTGACAGAAGGTCAATGCCAGCAGGTCTGAGTTTACAGCCTGTTACTCCTCAGAGCCTCCAAGGCAAAACAGTGAGTTGCATTTTTATTTGGTACATCAGGGTTTTTTTAAGAACAATCCTTTGAGCATGAAGAGGCAACACTGAAATTTTATTCTGTTCAAAGTTTGCCATAAACGTGGCCTTTAATTTAATTATTATCAGGGATTTTAAAAGCAAATAAAGTAGCACTCTGTGATTCCATTGAATTCTGAGAGTATTGTGTAGCCACTCAGTCCAGATTTTCTTTGAGAACTAGTTGGCGGGTTTTTTTAAGCATTTTCGATACATTATAGAAACTCGCGAAAGAGAGTAGAATACTTTACGAAACACTTATTTCTCCATGAATTATTTAGAAAATCCTAAAAATAAAGTTTACCTTTTTTTGAAATCTTAAGGGTACTAAAATCGCTTTTGGTAAAAATGTGTCCTTTTTTGACATCTCCCATTTTACTGTGGTAGAACTGAAATTCTCACTGAAGATATTTCATCAGAGCAATAATGGTGAATACTGTCCACCTTCCTAATTGAAACATGACACTTAGCCAAAAGCTTTGAGATCCTAAATTTATGTAATTTCTTTACTAGCTTTTGTCTCTTTTCTGTAATTTTTCTCTGTCCATCTGAAATGACTGTTTGAGAGTGTTACGGAGTAATAATACAGATTTTGACTCATACTGTAGGCAACAGCTTCCACTGCCTTGGCCCCTGTTTCTTGCACTTCCCAGCATGAATCCCTGGTACCTTCTGCAACTTAGGGGTTGGCCTTTGGCAGCTGGCGCCTTATCTCTTCGCCTTGTCTTCTTCAGACGTTTCTTTGGGTTCAGAGCCCCATCAGCTCTCCTGAGCTCTGCTTCTGGAGCTGGGCTGATGAGTCGGGCAGGGGGCAAGGAGGTCCAAGCTTCTGCCTGTAGAAACCACGAGTCCTGCCCACAGCACAAGCATTGCAAAGGCCTGAGGAAGGATCCGTTAGGTAGCTTTTAAGCAAAATTTTGCGTTGTGTTTGTTGCGAGAGTCCCAAGAGCTGTATCAAAAGCACAACACTTGATGTCAAAAATGCTTGCAACATTATGAATCTGTAGAGAGGAGTGGGAATTACTGTTCAATGGGCTCCTCTATGGAAAAAAGTTTGCTTGCAAACATTGGATTTAAGTACCATTAAATAGTTTATTCCTAATGCACTAAAATCGGGCTTTTGCAGAACATTTCAGGAGTTTTCATCTTGAAAAAGTGACCTACTTTTCCTTTTGCTTAAAGATGCTACTTTCAGTATCCTTATTTCTGAAAATAAGGTTTTCTGTGCTTTGAAATTACATTAATTTTCAGACTGAAAGCATTGTCACTGATTTTTGGAGAGAACTTGAAAATGTCTTATATGGAAGTGTACATTCCTATGCTTACTCTCTGAAATTAGGTATTTTAAATTCAGGAACTGAATGAGTTCTGTAAGAGGAAGATTGGCCATTAGACTATATGGTTTTGGTGTTGGATTTCCCTCAAAGCAGATGTTTTTGACAACTGAAGTTTTGTGGAAATCCCTTGCTCCCTCTCGTGGGCTACTTTGGTACACACTCACAACGGTGCCAGTGCCACACTTATTCTCAGAATTTTTTTCCCTTTATTCTAAGAAACTGGTATTTGTTTTTCAGTAATTCAATATGTGGTTCTCTGGACCTTTTGCTTCTTTGCTTTGGGGAAATTCTGTGACTGTGGGAGAGAGCAAGCAGTGGTTTAGGGGTTTTCTGTGTTTAAGGTTTGGTTTTTATTAACACACAGAACTGAGAAAACCAAAATGCTGAATGAATATTTAGCCTCTTATAAAACTGACTTCTGGAGAAGTGTAAGAAACAGAAGCAAACAGGAACATAACAAAAATACTTGTAATGTTAAAGAGCTGGATTTTTTCTTTGAAGTATTTCTAATAGAAATGGTTCCCAGGACTGGTTCAGGTAGTTTCCCAAACTGACCTAAATTGATTTGTGTGGAATTACGTGACAAATACCCATTGGAGTGTGACTTTATTTCTATTACATATATAATCTTGGGTTTTAAATACTATTATTCATCACTTCCTAAGGCTGTATTGTGCATCTTAGTCATAAAAGCAAAGCAGTAAATCAGCTGGTAGCCTCAGACCTCTGGAAGATGGAATGGAAAATTACTTTTGTCACGCTTGTGCAGTATTTTGTGAAGGGTGATTGTTTCTGAAGCAGTTCAGTTACTGGGGGGGGGGGGGGTATTATTTTTATCCTTAATTTTGATGCATGCATTTGAGGAATTATTTTAGAAACTAAATTTTCTTGAGGGTATTGATTCTTTCACCAAGCTCAAATGGCTGTCCATGTACAGGTAATGATATATCCTAAGGGCTGGCATTATCTCCCCCTTCACTTAAGTCAATATCATCAATTTGATGTCCATGTCAGAAAAAAACTGAGGACTGCACAGACTTTCTCCTACAAAATCCTTACTTATTTTGGTCCTGTATTACAGAATGGTTAGTTTTTATGGCATTTGCAATATTGATTCACTTGAATAGTTAAAAGGAAACCCTTCATTATGTATTTGAAAGTGGTCAATTGGGGGAAAAATGGTCTATGTTTTGTTGTATCGCTATAGAAAGTTTTTGTAAGAAAAATACTAAGAACCCTTATTTTCATAAAGTGATGTTTAGGATACCAATTAACCTTTTTTCTACTCTTTGGCTTCTCACACTGCACTCCTTCAGCCAGAGGAGCTCACGCTGCTGCTAATAAAGCTGAGACGGCAGCAAGCTGAACTGAGTAGTATCCGGGAACACACACTAGCACAGCTCATGCAACTAAAACTTGAGGCCAGCAGCCCAAAGGTCAGCTATAAAGCAATGTGTGTCATGTACCATTCTCACTAACGTGTAGTCATTCATTAATCAAAGTTTACATTGTATTGTTAGTGCTAAGTTTTCTGAGTACTATGGAAGTAGAGTAACATTGATTCTTTGTGTATGTGATGTTCTGTTATTAACCCTTTGAGGTTTTCCTCATAGCTTTTTGAAATTAGCAGAGTCAAAATTACATAGGAATATTTTAAATATGTTGTAGTTAAGTTTAAAGGTTCTTAATCTGTTGGTGTTATAAACAAAATTAGTAGTGATAGATCATGAGATTAATTTATTGCTTATAGTGCCTCATATCAGACATAATCATACGTGTAATTTGTGTACAAAATCAGGACATGTTTAAAACACAGGTTTATCAAAGGGTTTATAGTTGTCTATGTAGTAGACATTTACATGAGCTTAATGTATATGTAAAAGCAAAATATGATGTAGTAGTTCATAGTCTAATTCATGGCAAACTTTCATCACTTCTGTTTTGGGATCAAAGCTCGTTAATAGTTCAGCAGATAAAAGCAGCATTTTATTTCTATGTAAAACAGAAAGATCACTGTCTAGTTTACATCTTTTAAAGCTCTTTTCATGCATTCTGCACTTTCTGTCCCTTTCCTTTCCCCCTTGACTGCTGCCTGGTAGAATGAGATTCTTTCACATCACCTTCAAAGGAATGCCTTGTATTTGGATCATCAGGTGGGATTTGCAATTTTCTTGTGTGTTTTCATTTCTTAATGCTTTTTGCCTGCTCTTACTAAGCTGGAAATATTTGGGGATAAGGATTTTCAGTGTTTTTTATGGAGTTGGATATATAATACATGCACTTGTTAGTAGCACAGAATATTTTAATCAGTTACAAATTTGACATGTAACAGAAAAAAACACTCAATTTAAAACTCATCAGAATACGGTAGCTACTGACTGATTAGTTTTTCTGTTCATTTCCTTCTTATGATAACACTAACTGTAGCATTTTACCATCTTTAACCAAAGTAGTAATATAGTTCCATGCTCATATGACACACATGCAGTTTATAGAAAATTGGTGCTTCAGATAATTTTAGTTTTCCAAATTAAAAAGAGTTAGCTGTTTCTATAGGACATTAAATAAAAGAGAAGTCAAACATGAAGAAGTGTTTTAAATAACTCATAACCCGGCTTTTTACTTCTTTTACTCAGTTATTTCTTCAAGATTTATATAAGAATACGATTTTACTTCTTTACCATTTCTGATACGTTATGGAGTGAGGATACAGTTCTGTCTTCACTAACAGAATTGATTGTTGAGTGAAGAATGATCAATTGGACTTCTGTTGAAGTTGTGTGTGAAAAGTTTTTAAATGAGAAAATTGTCCCAGCACTCGTAAAAGACAGTCATATGTGCTTAGGAGAAATATAAGCAATAAGTGTCCATTAGTTAAAAATACAAAAATCGCTACAGCTTTTTCAGCTATAATTCTTTATTCTAATGAAATTTTTCAGCCTTACACTTAAAACCAACTGCTGTTAGAATTTTTATGTCCTACATTTTCCTGCAATAGGATTTCAATAAGTTATTAAAAACCACAGAGACACATGCTTGGTTTACCCGGTGACTTTATTTTCCTATTGTATTTTGTAAACAATATGTGAATTGTGATCAATTCAGTTAGATGACAATGCATTGCTAAACATCTCTGTCTTGTTTTAAGGGGCTGCAGGAGGTCCAAAAGAGTAGGGAAAAACTTCATGCTAAATTAGGCCAAAATACTTTGTCCAACTCAAATATTTCCAGTTTATGATGTTTTGGAATAAGGGAATAATTCTGTCTTCAACAACGTAATTCATTGCCAAGAAAGGATAACTATGCATGTAAAGTGTAAAACCATATACTGTACTATTGCTTGAGTATAATAGATCAGATTAAGTGGAGAGAATTGCCTATGTAGAACATACAAAGTAATAAAAAGGATTTTCTTTTTACTTGCACTTTATAAAATTTAGAGATGTAATGTGATAAACATTAATTTAAGGAAATGTTTGAATCATATAAGTGTGCTGTAATTGCCCCTACCAGAGATACAAGAAATCACTGTACTTCTTACAATAACAAATAATTTTCCAGTCTAAAATATATCCCCTTAATTAATAAGTCATGGAAGAGCAGGTTAGAAGACTTGTCCCACTTGATGATCAGGGGTTTTTTTCCCCTGGTTTGAATTTAATACTGACACTTACCTGTATGAAGTAAATCCCCCTGAGATTCTCTTTACTTCGTACCCAGTAATTACAGTAACAGTAACAAGAAGTAGGAACATCATTTTTTTCCAGTAAAAGCTAGACACGCTTTTTTCTCCTTTGTAAATAAAGCCATGGCAGGAGCTCCCACTTTATTCTTTCTGTTACCATGGAAAATTCCAGCAAACCAGTTTTATAGTACGCTTCTGAATTTTATGTTGATAGCAAAACTTTTCTTTGGCTGAAAAACCATTTTCTACTGAGCTCAAGCTATCTGTGTAAAACTCTTCATGCATGTTGGCGTATTGATCTCAGCATATGCCAGGTTGGTTTGTTACAGTAGAAGCTCTACCAAATTTCTTTTAGTCTTTTTTTTTTTCTTTTTTAACTCCTGTTTTGTTTTGGCTCTCATGTTTTCTCCTTGTCTTTTTTTGAATGGCTACTTATGTAAGTAGTTTAAGTGTAAAGTAGTTCATATACTTCTGCTGGTACTTTCATTTTTCTTTCGGTTTTCAAAAGATGTATAAAAATAAGCAGAACTTGAACAAGAAGTTGACAGATAAAGGGGTGAAGATCCTGCAGCCAACATCCATACTTTCTTTTTGCTTTGCTTCTGTTTTCTCCTCTTCACTACCCTTATTTCTGAGATGCTGAAAGTGGTTCTGGGGAAAGGTAGTAAATTAAGGGAGGCTGGAATAGTAAAAGGGGGTTTGGAATGAGCTGACAGATGTCTCGTAGCTGATATATTCAGCCTAAAATTCTGTGTCCTATATTAGCAACACTAATATACTACTATTTTTGTATTTTTCAAGTTATCTGTAAAAGGTACAGTGAGCTGACCCAGCCACCACTGTTGTTCTTTCTACTGCCTTTTCTCCTTTTTCCCTCCCCAGAGGAGGAAGGGAGGCTCAAGGACAGGGGTTCCGTAGGCTGAAAAAAAAATTGCAGTGGAGGCAGCATTGCTGTAAAAAGAAGGCAGGAAGGAAAAGTGCTTTTTCTCTTCTTTTTTTGGATAGAAGATTAAAGAGCAGAGAAAGTAGGGAGAAAAGGTCCTATTGCTACTGCTTTTGCCATCAGGAAGCTTGAGAGGAAAGGAATAAAACTGCCAGTCTTTTGTCACCCATAACATATGGTCTTACTTCATCTGTGAGGTCAACTGTTCTGGCAGGGAGCCACAGTTCCAGCTGATCACTGTCACCACAACAGCACATACTTAAATGTCATCTTTGTAGGGTGTTAGCAAACATGGAAGAGAGTTCAGGAAAAGGAAGGAAGAAAAAAATTGTCAATAGGTCGGCTTTTCAGCTTAAAACACAAAATACCCACTCAGATGCTCACTCATAAATAATTTAGCAGTTCATATAGCTCATAGTCAAAGAGGTGTTTTTTTCATTGTTTCCAACTGGAAAATGCTTTTATAGACTACATCAGTAAAGAAAAAAGCAAAGGTAAAGCATCACTTCTGGAGAAAACTAGTTATTTACTAGAAGTCGAAAGTGGTAAAGCCAAGGCTGCTGTATGTTTTGGATTTACTGCTGTGTTGCTGTGTGGCATCAGCAGTTCGCACTTCAGTTTGCTTATGAGAATCTTTGGTTTCTGTAACTTTTTTAATTGGAGAGACTGAGTATAATACTAGGACCTAAAAGGTATCATTTACTGTACAAAAGTAATGTTGGGCTTTTTCTGAACTGAAAGAAGATCAAGGCTTACTTGTTACAAATAAGCAAGTATTTTTTCCTTGAGCTATTTATTCAACATGAATAGTATCTAACTTCACTTTGGAAGTAGCCTCATGACAATGCTTTAAAAACACAAAATATGTAGCCTTTTAACCTTTCAGAGCATGGGACTTGCCATTGTGTCCCATCTAATCTCGATTACTTTGCCAGTTCTTCAGTACACATTGCCTTGTGTGTGTGATAGCTTTAGTTAATGGAAGGTTTATGACAGATACATACTCCCTCAAGAACTTAACTTCTCAATAATTGAATGTGAGTATTTTTTAGAAATACTGTTAATAAAAGGGTGAGAGCTTGCTATATTTAACTACTACAAAGGCTCTTTGATTGAATTACTTTACAAATTATCTGGTTTCTGATCTTAGTTCTATAAGGGCTTTAAGAACTGGAGCTTTTCTGGAAATAAGTAGCCTTTTCTAACAGTGTCCTTATAAGCACAGCTAGTAGTAAAAATATTGGAAGAAGTCCCATAAATAAAAGTAGGAGCTGGGTGGAGAATAAAACACTACTTCAGAACATGTTTTGATCAAATCCACTTTGTTTCTTCTCTAATCTGGATGAAAATGATCTTTGAACAGTTCCACTGAAATTGAGTTGTCTGTTACTGGTCAGAAAGGAAAAATTAGAAATAATTTAAAAAAATCATTAGCCAAAGAGCCTGAAGCTATTGAAATCCTCCCGATAAAAATGCATCCAAAACAGTATGCTCCTATCCAATATTTCAGCTTCAGGGCACTTTTTCCTTTGCAAATATTTCAGTTGGCTGTAGTTAGATTGCTTGGCTTTGGACCTTACTGTTGATCTTCCTATTGAGATATCTTTTGTTATCACTTGGTGATACCCACTCTGGACAAAATTTTAATCTCGAGGGAGAACAACTTCTTGTATCAGTTCTAGTTTTATGTTCATGTATACTGTAGATGATGGAGCAAATGGGAGGGGTTGCTTGTTTGGTTATTTTCCTGCCTTGAACAAAGAAAGCATCATAAACTTGCCTTCTTAAGATAACATGTTCTTTATTTGGCAATTACCTTATCAGCTGATCAGACTTTACTGTGTATAAAAAAACAACAAAAAGGTTCTCTAGCTGTAACAAGAAATATTTATTTCCCATGAAAAAAAAAAAGAAAATCCTTCTCCACATATAAAAGTTAGGCTTTTTCCTAAACAGTTGCAGGCAAGAAATTCCAAAAGTCATCAAGAACTCAGGCTGTCTGATGCATTTCAATTCTGTGAAACAAAGCCTTGCTATGCAAATTGATGGCAAGTGCATGTATATATATATATATATACATATGCACACATAAAGATCATAAATATTCATACACACACCCCCTTCCTCTATAACCATACTTGAAACAGGTACTGGTAAAGTTTCCAACAGGTCCTAAAGTTTCCAACAAAAACAAGAGGGGGATTGTGCTTTAAGTGACTTTTCAGTTTGTTTTGGAGAGGAAAACTATCTGGTTTTGTAATTTTTCCTTTACTGTTAGAAAGGTCTGCTTTCTAAAATGAGAATTCATATACTATTTTCTGTGTTGCATACTATTCTGAAATCCTAAACGTTTGCATTTTTTGCTTCAAAAATCGAAGTATCTGGTTTTGACATTTGCACACATATCAATAAATACTAATTATTGTAGAAGATGTCTGACCAGTTCCTAAGTAGTTTCACACCTGTGTATGGGGGTGGATAAATACAATGAGTAATGATTCAAAGTTCAGTGCAGAATATAATGGCATTTTGTGATATATGACCATAAGTCTAAACCTCACTTCAATATTGAGAGGCTGGAAATGCTTACATCTTTTTAATGCATATTGAGTTATTAAATGGATAATTTGAAAGGTTTTCTGATAAAGGCTTGAGTGTTCCTGTTGCATAATCCAATAATACTTTTCATTTCAATATTGTGCAAAGCCAGGCTTCTTTTAAGCATTTTTATTTTTAAAAAGGGAGAGTGTTGGTGAATAAATATTACATTGGTTTTGAGAATTTATGTGGTTTTGATATATTTGTTTGATATTACTAAACTTTTCAGATGTTGATATTATTGAATGATGGAATATATAAAAAGCATGGGATAAAATGTAATCTACTGCATTATTAGAAAAAATTAAAGTAGAGGCTATATTTTACAGTGTCGTCTTTCAAATCTAGCCATGCTGTAAACTGATGTTTGCTGTATGCTCCTCCTGATTTGAAATAGATGAAAGAGAATGAACCTTTAATCACCATGGTTCACACTATGATTGAGAACTCGGCGCTAAGACCGCAACTGTACCAGCAAGTAAGGTCTTGGAGAGTGAATGAAATTGCTTTATCATCTGCGAAAATTTTCCTTAGTGACAGTTTTGGTTGTTCCTCAGATTTATTCATAACATTGGTGTTTCTCTTATTTGCTTTGGAAAACCACAATTCATCCATGCTTTATAAAATGCTGCAATATCGTTAGCATGGCTTTTGCTACGTTTTTGTTGTTAAGTATTCAATGTACACTTCTGAATAACTTTGTCTAGACAATTTAATTAGCTGATGCTTTATGCAGGTGTCCAGTAAATTCATAAAATTTCCGATAAGCTTCCAACATTTGTCTTAGCATGATTCTTTGCAATTAGTGTTCAAAGGTGCTTCTTTCTTTTGACCACTACAAAAGCATGTGAGTGGTGTTTACCTGGTCATTTCTGGCAATTTTGTTTTGTTCTAGGAAGTGGATTTACAAGTTTTTGTTTGCACCTACCAAGCCTTTAGCCACTGAAGAAAGGACGGATCAAAATTACTTTGATCTGGGGACTGTAAATCCAAAAGGCAGTGTCTGTCCATAAAGTCACAGCAGATTTAACTGTGCACACTTACAGAGTATTTAGTGATGGTTGTAAATGGTATGATGGAAGAAGAATCAGAAATGTGAATGGAAATATTGTCTGTGAGTTGAAACCTGCATTAACTTATGAGCATGGCCAATACCTATCCATTGGCACTGCAGTGTTTTAGAGATACTGTGGCTTAACTGAATAGCTCCTGTTGCATCAGGGAACGTTTAGGAAGTTTCTAGCCTGAACTGCAAGGAAGATGTTGTTTTTATGTAAATGGCTGTGATATTTTGCGGCAGATGAGGTATGCAATTCTGGCTGCCAGTCAGAAGGGAACATCTGTCCAGTTCCGTTACACTTGCGTTTATCCCATGTGAGCCAAAATGACATATAAGGGTTGCATAGTTTGAAAAAAAGGAGATATTCTGCCATTTGAAACAGTAATTTATTAGTGATTAATGCTTTGCCATGTTTCTAAAATATGCTGCAACTTAATTTCATGTTTTATTTGGAAGTCAACTCCACAAGGTAGATTTGCCTTTAATACAGAAAAGTTGCAAGAAAAATCTCAGCTTTCCAAGGGAAGTTGATTTGTGAGTGACTGATTTCAGGATCATACAATTTGTGCTCCTAAGATTAAAACAGGAGCTTTAACATGGAACCTGAAGGAGCTATTTGGGAGAGGCATGGGAGACGTAAGGTACCCTAAAGCAGTGTATGAAATTGGATTTTGTTGGGTTTTTTCTTTAAAAGAAGCCTAGCTGTTGTGATTTTTTGAACAAATTGCTTTTCAGTAATAGATTACAGCTAAGTATTAATGAACAAAGGTGCTCTGGATGTGTTCAGGGTAAATCAGCTTTTAATATTAATATAGACACATTTGAGGTATAGCTGTGCCCTGGGCTGGTCTGCCACATATTTAGGGGTACCAATTTCAGAGTGTTGTCTTGACAAAGCCATGCTGTCAGCTAAGGTATTGCTACACAGCACTACCTTCACCTTGTAGACATACCTGCTGCTTTGTATTTGACACTGAATAAGCACCTTTTTTTTCACATTCTTGTCAAAGATACAGCGAATATAACAGGTCATGAAGGTTGAATAACCTGTCACTAGCGATGTGGTCTCCTCAGGTCAGACTGTTTGTGACATTTTGCCAGGCTTGTGCAGAAGAATCCGTGTATTGCATAAACTAGAGAACAGCAAGACCTGCTTTCATGGATGAAGTTTCTTATACAAAATACTGCCTTAACTTACTTCCAGGAAAGGATAACAATCCACTCAAAATTTCACTGCCTAAGTAGTCTTCTAAACATTTGTAATGCAAAACTAACCTGTTAAAAATTCTGGCAACTTATTTAAGTTTAAACAACATGTAATCTTTTATTCAAATAAAATAAATTGATTTTTCCAGTCATCTTCCCCACTTCCATTTTAAAGGAAAGTAAGCAATTGGGAGAAGCTTCGCTGTATGCGACTGAAACCTGTTTTGTTGACAAGATGATAAACTCGTTTCTGATGACCATAACCATTCCTGCGGGTAGAGAAAAGGATCTTTATTTGCTTCAGTTTATTCACGTCAGTTTTGTGACTGAGCTCATTTAGAGTTAGAAAAGGAAAGCAAGAAAAGCTTGCATTTAGTTAAATATTAAGGTGTCTTGCTTCCTGTTTGTAATGATTAATGGTTCTTTAGTAGAGCAGCTAAAATATATACTATTTCAAATGTGTTATGTATAAGACATTTTTGCTTGTGATTTGTTACATCTTCACAGTTATTTAAATCACTTTGATTTAACATCAGTCTGCTTTACAGACAGTACTGTAAATTTGCAAGTATGAGCTAGGGCAATGATTCCATATGCACAGATAAGAAAAATGGAAGTCTTTAAGCCTGGACCCATTTCTGCCTTGGGGATTTTTTGTTTCTTTCTAATACTAGGTGAAAAGGGTTAATCTTGTTTTCTAAAGCATGCTGATTTTAAGAAGTAGGATTATCCTCAGCTCCTCATGTTTGTGAGTTCCCTAAAGGGGGAAAAACAAAAATCTGAGTGCAACAAGCTAACATCCAGGTCTTTACTTGCATAATTGTTCTTAATATACTACAAAACATATTAAAATAGTCAAATTTTGTTTCTGTGAGGGTAGGACAATCTTGTTTACGGCATACTTTGCTGTTGTAGTAACTACATGCGTTTAAAATGTTATGCATGTTGGATTTTCAGATTCGTAGGCAGCAGTATTTTTCACGTTTTGTATGAACACATGGGATGATTGTGTTTGAGCTAAAAATCTTGTGTTTCTGATTTGTATTTGAAATGCTACCTGTTGCACTGTGCAAAATTAGAAGAGCATCTTGCCTACTGTGGGTTAAATGCCCATATACCCTGCTTATTGATAGTAAAAAGTACTCCAAAAGCCTCTTGGAAGTCTGACTTGAACTCCCCACAAAATAGCCTAGATTGTTGTTTTAATTTCCTAAGTGCAGCATCTCACAGAGATGCTTAGTGTGCTCTCAGGGTGTGAAATACCCTGCCATATGTTTATGGAATCAAAATGGTTAGCAGAATCTGAAAGTAGCTTATAATGTAATGAAATAATACTGTCACTTGAATGTTTTTAATATTGACTGCTTAAATAGGTTTAAGCCCTCATTGAGATTTGTGCTTATCTGGGAAGAAATTTGCTTTTAAGGATGTTCCACACTGTGTCCATTGTGGTGGATTTGTCCACTTCTGTGATTCATCTGGTACTGGCATTTGACAGAGATGGGGGACTGTACAGTGAGGTGGTAAACTAGAGGACAGATTATTTCTAACATAAGATGGAGGTTCGATTAAGGTCACTTTACCTTTCCACATGTAAGATACATGTTTGGCCAGACTCTGCATGCGCAGTTTGCCTTTCAGAAATGGTGAATTCTGTTTGTTGGTATTCAGGGTGGTACCCCTTAAAGTTTTGGAGCTGTGCAGCGTGTTTTCACTATGTTAAGAGGAATGGATTTTTTTTGTATTTGAATAGGCAAATGTTGAGGAAAAGTGTGGAAGTCAGCAGCAAGTCATGTCATTGGTTCAGTAGGTGGCACTCTTTCTCTGGAATTACTGTCCTGGTAAAGTTTTTTGTTGGAACAATTTGGTGAGAGGCATTTGTTGAACGTGACATAGAAAACATTTCTATAACTTGATCGTTGGAGCTCTTGTAATGCATTTTCCAGAATAATGAAGTCGTTAACCTTTGCTTGTAATGTGTAATTGTATTCTGTCTACTGCAATTCCTTTCATAATTCCAGTAGGATGCAATAGCATTACTCACTTTTTGCCTTAAGCTGATCTATGGATGTGCTGTGGAAAGAGAAGGTGCTGTTTTGTAAGAGATGAGTTGTTTCACACGATTTTTTATAGTTTTTGAGCTAAGCCTACATAAAATGTTGAAGTACAAATACTGAAATGAAGTGGCTCTCCAGCAGTGCCTATTGTGGGAAACCAAAACCGCTGACAAAAGCAAGAAGTTGGCAGCAATTTTAAATGTGTGATAGGAGTTTAATAAGAATTAGCATGCCTGTAGTGTTCTTTGAAAAGGTGTTTTCATTTTCCGAATACTTAAAATATGTTCTGTTTAGGAGGTAGGTAGGGATAAGGATGCTGAATTGGCAAACTATCATAAACTCAGCTGTAATGAAGGTTGAAATGCCAAAAAAAAATCCCTCCCTTTAAGAAAAAATACAAATAAACTCAAAGTGTAAAAAAATACTGGCTTGGAAAAATAACATTACAGTTT
Source organism: Psittacula echo (assembly GCF_963264785.1). Classification (NCBI taxonomy): domain Eukaryota; kingdom Metazoa; phylum Chordata; class Aves; order Psittaciformes; family Psittacidae; genus Psittacula; species Psittacula echo. The sequence goes on from NC_137735.1 coordinate 102,332,533, forward strand.
TCTAGTCAAGCCATATGAAATGCTGAGCAAGATCTTGGGAAGATGTGTTATGTATTTATCTAATAGGGGATAATCTTTCTTCTCTAAAATCTTCCTGTTGTGAAATATAACTAGGGTTTTTTTCTGTAAGTTAAAGACATTTGGCCATGTTTATGAGTTTTTTTTTAATATTTCCATTCCTCATTTTTCTCTCATTGTGGTAAAATAAACAGTTAAAAAACACAACTCCACACAATAATAGGAGTTTAAATAGATTTCTTAATTTTTGTGACATTCATAAGGTGCAAAAGTGCTGTGGCTTTTTTCATATTCCAACATCCATTTTCATAAAATGTCCATTTCAAAGCAAGTTACTATGTGGTTTTAATACACTATACATACTTTGAAATTGTCACCAGGTGCATTTGCATGAAGTATGTGGACATAATGTCTTGAAATGAAACACTTAAGTTGAAGATTTACTGTATGTTTGGAATGCTTGTCTGATTAACCCTTCCCTAGTCCTTTTATTTATAAGTGTCTTTTAACATGGACTTGTGTTCTGTAGTCTTTCTTGCACTATTAAGTCACGATGACCTGATTATGACAGATACTTGAAAGGAAAGCATCTGTGTTGGGACTCGGTGCACACGTGTTTTTAATTAAATTGAATATGAAGGCCGATAGTGGTATGCCAATACTTGTGTAGGACATTAAATAGTTACTGTATGTGACAGTTCGTTCTAAAATGGGGAGCTGCTTTTTTTCATTTAAAATATTTTTAAATCTTGTTATCAGCCAGTTCAGAGACTGAAAGAGTTAAGAACTCAGTGTTAGGAGCTGTATGAAAGTAGTTTGAGAATACCTCATATGCTGACTGGCATGAGGGCTCAAGTTTTCCTGGGTCCAAAGATAAAATAGAAGGGCTTCTGTTTATGGCATTTCTGGTAATACTCTGTTGGAGGTGAAGATATCCATAGGAAAAAATAGGCAGAAGGGTGTTTGGTGGCACTTACTTGGCATATATCTGTAACAAAATATTTTATACATATTTTGTATACTTAGGTCATCCTGTTCTGATTTCAGATTCATATCAGAATATACTTCTTGTGGATACACTTGACTTTAGTGGGCCTAGAACAGTTAATTCCAAGTAGAATGGGCCCCTGTATTTAGAATGCACAGAAGAAAACTTACATAATATGTCTAGGTGTACTCTGATAGTTTCATCTTCCTACATAATCCATGTTTGATTGAGTTAGTTACACATCTTTGAAAATCCAGTTTGCATTAGAAACATAGCCTGTTAAGTTAATGCAACTTTCTACGGACAGTATGCTTGACACTCCATTTACTTATCTTCATTAATGTATATCGGCTAAAAATATCTTGTTCCATGTGGTATGTTTGACTTTCAAGCAAAAGCTGATTTGTGAATTGAAACTCTTAAGCTGAATGGTAGTTTCATTTTCATAGTCCAATTAAGTTGTTTTATGGCAATATTATTCTTCCTTATAGTTAACACAAGAAGAATGTAGGGGTACACTATACAAATATAGAACTGAAGAGCTGGATATTGATGTAAGTCATTTGTATTTCTTCTTCCTTGGGAATGTTGGTATTTGTTTCTTTCTTTTGATAATAATATCCCCCTTGACTTTTGGGTTTGAAATTCACTTCATATAGTTACCAACAGAAATTGCTCTGTGTAATTAAGGTGCATAAGACTCTTTTTATAATAACCTTTAACTTGCAGGAAGTATTACATTTTAGGCTGAACTTTCAAATATCATATGTGTTAAAAGGTGAATTGCTGCTAGAAAGGAAGTAATTACTTTAGAAGAGAAAAACATAGTTGTAGTTCAGTTATATGCATGGGATGTAATTTCTCAGGAAATATGACTGATACTCCAAAACTGAAATTTGGCATGGGTAGTTACCATTCAGGGTATTGGGTTGCTAGTTATAAAAGAAAAGGGGTTTGGTGTAAAATTGGTGGTGAAACATACATACACGCCTAGTCATGCTTGCACAATGCAATGAAGAGTAGACATGGTTTAAAGCGTGCTATCTCAAGTAAAAAGGAAAGCAGGATTCCAGTGTTATCTTAGAGCTAAAAAGTCAGAGCAGTACTAATTGGATGAAAAAGGTCATTTTAAAACAAAACTCAAATTTGTTAGAGTGCGCTGGATAGTTATTTGCTCAAACTGGAGCTGGAGTATAATAGTTTTAGTCATAGCCAAGCCTCTGTCAGAGCTAAAACAGAGCAGAGCATGGCTGATACTAGTAACTAAGTATTTAAAAACTACAATCTGAAATCAGTCATGGGAAAGACTGTTGATGTATACAATATTCTTTGTAATACTGAGGAATATGTAAAGTAAAACAGTATTTAATACCTAGTATTTCATTGTAAAGATTAGCTGTAGAATCATAGAATATGTTTTAAGCAATGCTGTTTCAAGTTATAACAACACTTATTTCATAGTAGCTTAAGAGGGTTTCTTAAGGTTAATTTGAAAGTGCAAGACTGATGTCTTCATAGTTTCAGAATTCATATTTTGTGGTAATATTTTATATAGTTGCATGTAAGGATTTATCAAGTTACATTTTGATTACTGAAGATGTTAAAAATTAAACCCTAATTGCGGTAATTTTCTGTTATTTACTAGGCTAAGCTTAGCCATTTATGCGAACAAGATAAAGTTGTACAAGCTCTGGAGGAGAAGCTTCAACAGCTACACAAGGAGAAAGTAGGACAATTGTATTTATTACCTAAAGTGGATGTTATTGTACATGCTTATTATCAGAACATTGATAACTGAAATAAAACGAAAATCAGCCCAGTGATGCAGAACGTTAAAAATAATTCTTTTTATTATAATAGTACACGCTTGAGCAAGCTTTGCTATCAGCAAGTCAGGAGATAGAAATGAATGCAGATAATCCCGCAGCCATTCAAAATGTAGTCTTACAGAGAGATGACTTGCAGAACGGACTACTTAGCACTTGTCGAGAAGTATCGCGAGCTACTGCAGTAAGTAATACATTCTTGTTTGTAAAACTCAGTGAAGTGTGAAATGATTGTCTTCGTGCTCACATTCTTAATTGGGTTGTCTTTGGTTATTTTGCATTACCTTCCAACAAAACTCAGTTGTCTTTTACTTGCTTGTATTTTTGTCAAAGACAGGTGGAATGTGATCTTTTCACCATATTCATCAAGTAGTCTTTCTTCTTTTTCCCTTTCCCCTCCTTCCCCTTCTCCCTTCCCGAATGAGTTTAATTGGTTTTTGTATTTATAATATGAAAAAATAATTACAGAAGAAATAAATAATGCAAATAAGCCATTTTATGTAATGACAAAATAGTAGCAAGCACAAACTTTTAGCAGGTATTCTGTCAGATAGGTGACTTATTTTTAGCAAAAGCAGCTGCAGGATGAAAAGAAAGAAAGGGAATTGCTATTTATTGTCCTTTTCCACCTCATGATGGTTTCTACACTGAAATGACAAGGCAAGGAGTCTTTTTGCCTACACATATACTCCAAGAAGGTATTTCAGTGTCAAATTCCAGTAGTTTGCTCTGGTGAAATTGAAACAACATAGACACTGAAATGCTGGTTTTAGTCTGAACATTAGACTATGTGGTAAAAGGAGTTTGCTAGACAAGGAAAACAGAATTGGGAAAAGGAAATCCTCAAGATATACTTTCCCTCATTAATTCTTTAATTTATGCTAAGTTGAGTAAATTGCTTGATGTAGGCTTCAAAAGTGAGATAGCAGAGTTGACCTCAAAGAAGATTTTCTTTTTGCACCTTCTCCCTTCTGGCGTTTGTAGTTTCACATATGTAAAATAATGGTGTATTAGTAGGCCTGGAGCATTCACTGGTAAGTCATCCAACCCTGCCAACAGGCAGGGTTGGGTGACTTACATTTGCCTTGCATAATACATTGCGTATACATGCACATGCTGTGCACTCACACATACGTATTCTATGTGATAAAAGAGACAAATTTGCATCCATTTTTGTGGGTTTTCTGCCTCAGTGGAAGGACAGCTTAAGACCCACCTGCCTGCTTGACTACACTGACATATTCTGAAGATTTTGCCCTTGCCTATCTTTTTTTTTTTGTTTGTGAAAAGACAAAATGCTGTTTGTTTGAATTCCATTCAGGATGATTAGAAAATCAGAAAGCTGTTTAAACACTACGTTCTCTAAAATAGTATTTATTTATTGCTGATACCAATTTATTCATTATTTCTAGATGTTTCATGCCACTGAATAAAGAAAAATAGTATATTTGAATGTGCATAATTAATTCTTTACTTTTGTTATATACTTTTAGGAACTGGAAAGAGCTTGGAGAGAATATGATAAATTGGAGTATGATGTTACTGTAACAAGGAACCATATGCAGGACCAACTCGATCGGCTTGGGGAAATTCAGGTGTGGCACAGGTCTTGAAGTACACTTAAGTCACTAATTTTCTGTGATTATGTTTAAAAACTGTACAAATGAAAAAAAGGGTGACATGAAGTTTATAACACTGGTTTTCCTGTGTCTGGAAGCCTCCTGTTTCTGTTTCAGTGTTTCAGGGTCCAAAATAGACTAGTTTTCTCAGACCTTAGTTGCTATGACAGTCATATTAAATCTTCACACAAATCCTTCCACTTAACTGAATATTTTAAAATGTAATTAAATCATTCTATGACAATAAATTAGAATAAAAATATTCTAGGCATTGATTCAGGTCTTGCATATCAAGAGTTCTGATGTGTATCTTATTTCCTTGCTGTTCTGTGGAGGATTGGACGGTTAATGTAAGTTCTGAATTTGTAAGATCTTTGAGACACCCCACACACATGCACAGAGATGTGCATTCATTATCTGGAATAAGCAGATGGGTGTGGTCCATGCTGGGAGGTATTAAAGGCTATTTTGCTATATTTGCTCAAAGGGATTGATTTTCTATGCAGCTATGAAAGGGAGATTACAAGGAAGCCCAAGAGCTGAGAAATTTGTGTTCTGCGGTCCAAAGTATGCATGACCATGAATGCGAATACGCCCGCATTTTAGATGCTAGTATGCAAACACCATGTTCATCTCCACCTATTTTAGGGTTGGAACTGCTGATTCCTTTTCTCTTGTTGTATGCAGGTCTCCTGCGCAAAGTTTGCTTGGGTTTTCTTTGGAGACAGTAGATAGAATACTATTCATCAGTGGAGTTTGAACTAGGAAATTGCTGTTGAATTGACTGACACATCATGAAATTAGTTGATCTTACACTTTTTGTGTCTGACAGTATTTGAATGTTGCACTTTTATGGGAAAGGAGAGTGTCATTACTGTGTTTTATGGGGAACAATATGCAGTGTAGTCTAAAGAAAGAAAAGGTTTTCTGTTTGGTTTTTTTTCTGCTTGAAGTGGTATTCCAATTTATTTCCTATATGTGCTGTTTATTTATTGGCAGACTGAGTCAGCAGGGATACAGCGTGCTCAGATTCAGAAGGAACTGTGGAGAATTCAAGATGTCATGGAGGGTTTAAGTAAACATAAACAGCAAAGAAGCTGTTCAGAGGCAGGTAAGCTGGTTGTTTTTATATTGCAGAAAGTGAAATTAGCTCATCTACATTTTTAAAGGACAAGCTCCATATGTGTGAAAAAATGATACAGTTTGCTGAGAAAGGAAGTGGATGCTTTGTGTATTTGTTTAATAGCAATAGGTTATAGTTCAGATTTTAAAAGCTGTTTATTGAAAACAATTTTTCTTTTTCTTTCTATACATCTTCCCCTCCCCCAAACAGGCATCATGGGATCAAGGGCATTTGCAGCTATTAAATACAAAAATGAGGTATGGTTTTAGCATATTTACCATTTTAGCATCACTGAATTTCTGATATACCTATAATAAAAATTAACATTATTATAATTGTTTTAAGGATATCTGAAATATTTATTCTGTCTGTTTCTGTGGAAATATTGCATTATGAATTAGTTTTAAAGGCTTATATCTCCACTAGTAATTCTAACACTTTCATTTGTTCTGTGTATTTGTTCTTTATATTCTCACTGGTATGTTTCTCTTTTCCATTTCTCACCTTTTCCTCTCCGTAGGCTCTTCCCTAGAAATATAAACCCCAATTTATGGATTTGTTTTCTACCCACCACACTTTTCATGGGAAGAAAGACATTGCTTTATATGTTGATGCACGTATCAAGCCTGGTTCTCAGATGGCCAGAGCACTCACAAGAACAGCTAAAACTGTGGGAGCTCCCAAATGTTCAATTCCTCTGAAAATCTGGCTAGAAGTTACAGTTTTAAAGGGACATTGTCATGGTTATCTAAAATATCTGCAAGGTACATCTGGCTTACAGAACTTTCTAAAAGCCTAATCCATGTAAAAATCTTTAAAAAGATATTGAACTTAATTTTTAAAAGGATGATACAGAGATCGTATGTGGCCAACAGAAAGGGCAGGTGTTAGAACTGAAAATCCTGAGAAGCTGAATAATGAAACTATTGAAGTATTTCAGTCCAGGTGCAGCTAATAAAATAAAAAGCAACCAAATGAGCAAAACAATCCAAAGAAACCTGAAGAAACTAAAGCTATCTTGGCCTTCTTTTTTTTGAGGGGAGAGAGGTTGGTTGGGTTTTTGTTTGGATTTTTTTGGTGTGACATTGTCCCTTTAATTCCAAAATCTATAGCTGGCATAGCTATGGTAATATATTTTTCTCTTTAAGTTATAAATAATTGTAACAGGTGTGCACATCTAAATAAGGTGACTATTCTACAATCTTTAGGAAGAGGAAGTAGTCCCACCTCGTCCTCCACTCCCTCGGTCCTATGACTTTACAGAGCATCCTCCCATAATCCCCCCTCTGCCCAGTGATAGCAGCTCCTTGCTCTGTTATAGCAGGGGCCCAGTACATCTGCCAGAAGAAAAGAAGATTCACCAAGTTCAAGGATATCAGAGAAATGGATCTTACTGTGTAAGTGGCTTAAATTGCCACATTGTTCTTGAAGCATCCCCCTTTGTTCGCAGAGTCACAATTTTTATTTTGTCATCTGGCTACTTTTGTGTTACGTTTTTGCCTTTGTTTACTTACTTTTATTTCTAGCTCCATCATTTGCTCTTCACATTTTCCTGTCATATATTCTGTGCATATATAAAATGTCTTAAGACTTAAATGCTTGTATCTGAGTACATTTCAGCAGATTCTTCTGCTCACAAGTTCTTACAGAACTCTAGGCTCAGAATCAGTTTTTGCTGAAGCCTTATAACAATTTGTTTCCTGAAGATCATTTTAAAATGGGGGAGGAGGGAAACCCCCTCCACATTTTTGTGGCAGTTTTTTCTGTAATTTCTGAAAGTCTGCAAATGTTGTTACTATAATTAACTACAAAGAAATTCTGCTGCAATGGCACTTGAAAAATCAAACCTTGTCTTAAAGTGAGAGCAGAGTTGTCACAAAGTAACTGTTCTGAGTCTTAAGACATAAATGTTTGTGAAAAAATGCCTGTTTATTTACCTCATAACTTGCCATTCCTCAGGGTCCTGATTATAGACTTTATAAGAGTGAACCAGAGTTAACTACAGTAGCAGAAGTGGATGAATCTAATGGTGAAGAAAAGACAGAACAAATTTCAGAATCAGAATCTGCTGCTAAAGGTTTGTCTCCAGGCATAGTGTTCACAACCTTTCAGCCTTTTCACAAGGAATACAAAGCTTTAACTGTGTTACGGAAGCTATATCATCTTTCATATTTTTGTAGCCTGTCCCTTTCTTAATGTGATGAAAGAGTTTCCAGATAAAATAATGATTTAATTACATGACGAGAAAGATTTCAGTCAATTACACCGCAGAAAAATCAAACATTACACTCACCAACAACCCTGAAATCCTTATTGACACCATGTCTAATCACATCACTCACATTCCCCACACACCATTCCCTTGAACAATTACCCATTTTATGTTCTTGCTCTTGAACAATTACTCAGTTTTTGAATCAAGCTCCCAATGTTATGTTGCTGGAACGTCCAAAAAGGCAGCACCACGGAATTTTCAGGCTCTCATAAGGCAGGGAAACAATGTCTTTTTCTTTTTTTAATCTTGTAATTGTTGAATTGCCTTCTGTCCTCTGATATAATAGGAATAATGATCACGACCTTGGAGTGTACAGACAATAAAGGTCTTTGCAATTGCTAAATGCTTTAGATTCTTCTCTTCATCTAGCTTCTATAAAAGCAACTAATTGCTTGGTAGAGTCTTTTACCAGGAAGCGCTTCTCAATTCTGTTTGTTAAAACACACAGAATAGTTTGTTAAAGGTGACTTCAGGAAAAGCACTTGAGCACCTCCCCAAAACCATATTAAGAGCTTTTAGAAAAAGTAACTAAACTTACCCATTTTTTATATCCTAACTGTTGATGTTTTCAGTGCCAGCAGGATCACTGCCTTCTGTTCTGGTAGTTGGACTAAGTATGCCCATAGCAGGCTCGGGCAACAGTACCAGAATTTGAGCAAGAAGTATGATCATATAAGGATATTATTTTCATCAGAATGGTAACAGAGGCTTTTAAAAGTAAATTAGCAAACAGTTTGGGTGTGAGCAATGAGAATGGCCCTGTGATTTAATTAAGCTTGCACTTACCAGACAATTAGACAATTCAAATTCACTGTGGTATTTGCTGAGTTATAATATTCACTTAAGATAGATAGTAAATTTATTTTACATTGGTGATGAAAAACGCAAGGCTTAGCCTGAGATATGCTAATCATCAGCCACCTAAATTGAGGAAGTTGCCCTTCTGACAACAGGCCTAGTTTATTGACTTGTGGTGTTCCAGGTTATTTAGAGTAATTTATGACAAGAGGAAGAGTAATTATCACAATATAAGAAAGCCTGTGCTGACTGTGTAAAAAGCGAACCGGTGCTTTTTGAGCACCCCAGTCTGCTTTCTGTCTTCTTCTGTTAAGACAGAAATAATTTTATTATGTCCATTTGTAGAAAAACAGTCCTCGGTGAGGGAAGGCAATAATGCAAATTCGTCTAATATAAATAATATTTAGGGACAGGGAAGAGAATAGCTGCAGCAGTAGCAAGCAGCAAGAGACTTTTTATCTTCTTAAACAACAGAGTGTATCTGGTTTATCATAGCTGTGTTTTATCATCTGGCCCAGGCTTTTCAGCATGTGAATTTCCGAACTGGTATGTCTTGTTCTGAGCATTCATTTATATTAACAATTCCCTGCAGTAGGAAAAATACAACCATTCCTGGTTGGTTGGGGTTTTGTATAGTCCATATGCCATTACAACTATATGGTGTTTCAACAAACATTTTTATGCCATTCTGTCCTAACAGTTTATAAGGTGGAAAGGGAACAAACTGAGGCAGCTCCTCTCTACAATTTTTCTTTCTTGCTGTTTGGGGGTGGCTCTAAAAATCAGTACATTTCAGAGGAAATTTAAAACTGTTTTTGTAATTTGTTGTGCACATTACTCTACTAGACACTTGTCATATCAGCCCTTTCCCTCTCTTTTCAAAAGTCAACAAAGAGAAATGTTTTAATGGGACAATGTAAACTAACCCTTACAGCTGTCTGCGAGCAGAATATTTATGACCTGAGTGGTACATAAAGGTGACACAAAAAGAAAATGGAGTTCTGCTGTATCTTATGTTTGTAGAAGACCCAAACTTTTGCTTTCTAGTATTAGTTTTGAATGATGGATTTGGCATTTAAATACCTCCAGACTGTTTCGTTAGCCTCAGGCTAGAGGCTAGTCATCTGCCTGTGCACCTTAACAGAGGTGATAGTTAGGCACTAAGATCTTTGCAGTATTTTGAACAGTAGTTTCCAAGGCTGACAAGACATATTTCCTAGAAGGCAAGAAAGTGTCTTGGCAATGTTAGTATGTTGCTTTACTGTTTCACAGGCTCACATTTTCCTGTGGGAGTTGTACCGCCCAGAACCAAATCACCGACACCGGAATCTTCAACAATAGCCTCCTATGTCACTTTGAGGAAGAATAAGAAGATAGAGCTAAGAACGGTACTTCAAAATAACTTTTGACCATTGATGGATAGTGATGTGTCATTTCTAAGTTTAATTTCTGTAGTTGCTTCTAAAGTTGTAATTTTAATTTTCTTTGCAAAATAGTCACTGTTATAAAAATATAATATACTAGGTTAACGGAGACAGCTGCAGAAAGAATGACAAAGTTACAAAGGCTGTGTACATTAAACTGCATAGACACACTCAGACTGGGCAGGAAGTAAGTGGTAATGGTGAATCTAAGCTACTGAAGTTCAGGCTTGAGTTGAAAGGATAGGAAGCATCTTAGATTAAAACTTGCAAGGACTTGTATTTGACTTCTGGGGAAATTTAACAGCCCCTGTTTAAAATACTGTCTTATATTTATTTCATTACTAAAATGATTTGGGAAATGCCTAAAGTAGCCAGAAAATAAGGATACAATAAGCAATATGTGGGTAATAAGCCTGAAATTTCAGATTACAGAGTCCTGTAGTGTCCGGGTTGAAGACAGATGTTTAAATCTAGTTCATGCAAAAGGGAGGAAAACTTCTGCTATAGTTAGAGCATGAATAAAAGAAGTTGTAGGAAGAATGGGAGAGGAGAGAGAAACTCCCAGGCTGTTGACTGGAGAAAGAATGCCACTTCTCAGAAGTGAAATCAGTTACTGTGAATGTGCTGAATGCAGCTGATTAGCCCAAAGTAATTGTTTGTTTATTTGTTTCTGTCTCACAAAGTACTACAAAATACAGCTCTATCTGAAAATTAGTGAATTTCAAGAACAGAGTAGATATAGTGATGGCTGATGTTTTGGGAATAATACAATGCTTAGAATTACGCATTTTTAATTGGTGATGAATTCACTTTGTTTCAGTCTGCCCTTCCCGTTAAACGATGCCCAGCTGTAGTTTTTCCTGAAATAAAAAGCAGAAATCACTGTTAGACCAACTGATATAAGCATCCTGGATCATTAAATTTTGATTATGTTTCTGTCTTAGTCAAGTAACTTGTGTTTGCCTGTTGTATAATGTCTGGTAAATAGTTTCAACTTGATAGGTTGGCTTTGAGAGAGCATCTAGCATTCTTCTAATGTTTATCATTGATGGGGGTAATGTCAGTGTTCAAATAAGTAAATTATTCCTTCATTTTATTTTGAATTTCCGTATTCATTTATTAATAACTGTTTCTTTTGCTTTCTTCACATACGCAAGAGATCTTTAGATCTTTACTTCCTCGCTATTTTTCTGCTTTCTAGTAAACCATTAGGTGATCTTCTCTGACAAGCTCAACAGTTTTAAAACCTTGCTTTTTAAATTCAAATATATATATATATACACGCATATATATGTTTCCTCCCATTTAAGGAAAGACCAAGAAGTGCAGTGGAGCAGCTGTGTCTTGCAGAAAGCACACGGCCTCGAATGACTGTGGAGGAACAGATGGAAAGAATAAAGAGACACCAACAAGCTTGTCTGAGAGAGAAGAGAAAAGGACTCAATATTATTGGCGTTTCAGATCAGTCTCCCTCACAGAATTTGTCGTTTGTCAGAGATAATCCATTCAGATTGGCACAGGTGGGTCCCACATTACTCAAAAACCTCACTGTGTCCAGTTAAAAGAAAAAATCAGTTTAAAAATTGTTCTCTCTCCAAAATCAAATGATACCACAGATGTCTATTTGAAACTGCTTGTATAGAATAACAATCACAATTTTCTGCCAGACACAAGAGAAAGGGAGATGACAAGCTTCATGCTTATACCTTATGATGGTAGAAGTCATTTCTTTGTCTTTGGGGAAAATAAGTAGTTCAAATCCACATATGTTAGATTATGCATTGTGATGTTTGTTAACAGGGGGTTTTGTCAAATTCAGCAAACAACATGAAATTGCAAGCTCTGTGACAAAAAGCAGTGTCAGGCAGGATCATGATTTGGTTGATGTATAAATTATGAAGATTGTTCTGCCACATAATCTATTAAAAAATCTGTAACATTTTTAGGTAGGAATGTATGTTTATGATGATAGCTCTTAACTAGTGCTCTTTTGCTGTGGTGTTTTGAGCCCATAAATACATAAAACTAGAACCCTCCCTTTTGTTAAGGCAAAGAATTGAGTTTATTAAAGGGTAATGGGTGAGGAGAGAAGAGAAAGATATAACTGCTTGTCATTAACCAGGAAATACTACCCTGCATATACATCTAAAAAAACCCAAACCAAACAAAACAAACCAAACCCAGGGCAGTTGATGTTATACAGCCTACTGCTTTCTAACTGGTAAGAATTAGCTTTCTTTTTCAATAGCTTAATAAAGTTATCCTTTATTTTCCCCCCACCCAAAAAAAAAAAAAAAAAAAACAACAACAACCAACCAAAAAAAAAATCCTCTGGCATACCTCATGCTTTTTTCCTCAGACCATTTTGCTGCTTTATTTTTATTTACTTTTTTTTTCACTCCATGCCTTCTTTTATGTTTTTGTAGGCATTTTAACATCTGATTTTCTAAAACCAGATTAAATACATTGCACTGTTAAGAAGTCAGCGTATTTCCAGAGAGGTTTTAGGTCTGTTTTTTTTCCCCTGAGCATGATTAACTGCGTTCAAAGCTATACAAAAAAGTTACTTTTCCTTCATCAACACTGATCCCCAGAAGACACTGGATTCAAGTTTTGCCTTTGCTTTAGAGCATCTGTATTTGGGCTGACATCATAAGTGCTATATATGAAGGGGGCTCCTGCAACTATTTTTGTGATTAACACTGCCTTTCTCAAGAAGAAGACGTGCAAAGCAAAGCTTTGAAGATGTTTCTTTGTGTAGTTTTTACAGAGGTGTTTGAGCTTTACCGTTTTCCTATGGTGTCATTTCATACCTTAAGGTGAGGAAACTACAGTCGTGTATGTGTCATACCTGGTTAGCCAGCACTCTGTGAGCAGAGTGGGAGAAATGGCCAAATCCTCTGTGCCAGCACTACATGCTACACAGAACTCAAAAGAAATTTGCTCATGTCAGCATGTTACTCAGTCGTCTTTGTGGGATCAGTGCTACATGGATGAGATAAATTTATAGAATAAGTGAGTACGTGCCTGAATTGAATATTTAGCTAGTAGTCCATGCTACAAAATCACTCTTTCTATCACAACTTTAATTCTTCCAGAGTGCTATTTGGCAAAAAGACCCAAGATGAGGTACTACAATGCAGTAATAATAGCTCTTATTTTTGAAAGCATGATTTCTATGCCTATTGATTTCTATACACAAAAATGGTGCAATAGCATTAACTGCTGAAAGTCAATTTTCAGCTGGGGTTTGGTTATTTAAGAACTGGAGGGAAAAAAACATCATTTCATAAACAGCCTACTGTGTAATTTTTAAATCATTACCAATATACAAAAGGAAGCTACTTCACAATTGCTATTGTTTGGGAGAAGTGTATAATATGGGTGCATACTTCAGTTAGGAAAGTAAAGATTTGTGAACTGACTTACATGGAATTTCCTCTTAACAGAGTGCTTGTGCTAAATAACAGGAATTCAGCCACAAGATTTACTGCTTTCATGACTCCCGTTTTTCTCAGCCCTCGTGCTTAGTTTGATGAGATTTACATGAACCTCACTTCAGTTCAGTTTGCTACTCTGCCAAGATGCGCAGGTCATGATCTTAAGTCACCTCTACTGTCCTTCCTCAAAATTTTTACATCAAATTAACCTCTGTGCAGTGGATATTTTTTTAAAAAATCAGTGCTTATGAACACAAATAAGAATGTTTCTGAGCTGGTGTGTGACTGAGTTAAGTAAGAATGAAATCTCAGAAGAGAAAGGTGACTAGTAGTAATCCTGGAGATTGGAGGGGCAGGCAGGTGCAAAAAGTACAATAATCTGACAGAGAAAAAGATTGTTAGACTGAACTCTTCTGAAAGGTACGAAAAAAGTTCTTGGCAATTTCCATTTTCTTTATTGCAGTGTAGTATACTTAGCTCTCTTTTTAAGTAATTAGTTTTTTTAATCACAGTCAGAGGACAGCGCAAGACTCAGAACTGAAATTCTGATAACTTTTTTAAGAATACATCTGTGTATCAATTTTGTTCCACAGAATCGAAAAAAAGATGATACAGTATCCAATAACATGAAGGAATTAGAGAGCACCAATAAAGAAAATCATTTGAAACAAAATAATGGGAGTCCTGGAGAAGAAACAGCACGTCTAAAACATGATGGAGAAAAAGTAAGTCATTTGGGTTTTACTAAAGAGGTACTAAACTGACCCTTATTGAACTGTACCTTGCCTGTCTTGCAGTAGAAAAATTCTGAGCCACAGATAGCAGACAGAGTATGGGAAATCGAGCCTGTTCCTTTTGCTTGGAAGATTAAGATTTCTTTTGGATATAATAAATACTCTGTGGAGGAATACAGAATTGTATCAGATCTGTCTCTAGCTGATATATTGAATTTTCCTGTATATGGTCTTCCTAAATTTCATTTTACTTAACTTTTTCTGTTACTGTCTTGATTGATTGGAAAAGTACAAATCTTTCTTTACTTCTTTGAAACAAACTTGATATTAATGCATCTTTAATAATAAGTAATGCATCTTTAAATAGTAATCACTGCTGGTTCAGTGCTTATGATATCCCAATGTAGGATTTTTTTCAGTCATTTAATACACCTGACTTTTGTTTGGTTGCCTATAGTGCATCAAATAGTTTAGGGGAAGCAGAATAAACCTGACACAACAACTTATACATGGAAGTGGGCAGTAACTGTAGTTTGTACTATTTGGCCACTGGATTGATTTCTGTCTTGAAATAGTCTCAGACTCACTTGGCAGTGAGTTACCTTGGTGTTTCTGGTACTAAAGTGCCCTGAACATACAGCAAAATCAGACTGACTATGGGGAATAGATTACTGGAGTTGTTTCTACATAATCATACCCTGCTCATAGTTTAATAATTTTTTCCAATCTTGTCTAGAGGGTTTTTTCTTCTTTTCTATCCATATTCTTTAATTAATCATCCTTTGCTTTTCTTTTTCCTCACTCATTTTTCCTTTTGTTTTCCTGTTTTATATTTAGCTTTTTCTAAACATACGTCTGATGGAGAATGATATAAAATCAGATAATTAACATCTATTGTTGTTATTTGAAAACACTTTCTGTTGCAGTTCTGTAACTTTGCTAAGTATGCAAATCTTATAAAGGAAAATTATGTAATACACTTATTGGCTATATCCAATCAGACCTTTAAGAGCAGTATTCAGGCTTATTCACAATATCAGTAGCTGGAGTCTGTTGCCAGTGTGAAGAGGCATAGCATGAAAAAATAGGCAGGCTGCAATCCAGAGTTCAGAGAAGTTCTGGAAGTTATTAAGCCAACCCCTGTCCATTGGCTCCGATATAAGGTTCAGGATAACTCTATTAACCTGAATGGTATTGATAAAAATTTCTTAAGTTAGGTAATTCTGAGTTACTAAGTATACATGATGGCAAAATTTGTCTGTTAATAAAACTGTTTCCTGATACTGTATTTCTTATCTGCCATTCAGTGTGTGTTACAGCTTTCTGTTTCATGATTTCGATTTTTTTTTATAGCTGACAAAAACTGATGATCTTTTATCAGATGCACATGTTGTATCTGACTCAAAAGAAGTGAGTAATGAAGAGAAATCAGAAAAGAAAAATAAGTTGGAAGAAACACGTGATGGTGATATAAGGTAAAAATAAAACAAGATGTTCAGAGGCTATTTAAGCTCGCATGCTGTATTTATTAGCTGACTGGACCAAGCAACTAATGAAATACTGCCTTAAATACTTAAAAGGTATATTCGTATGGTTTTGAGTGGTTTACATATAAAGAAATCTAGTGAGAAACCCAACCACTGAAGGGGTTCAGTAAGAGGTAATGAGTTGGTCGGTGAAATAATGTATATTTTCAAGTATTGCTCCAGTTATAAACAGAATACTTCATAATTGCTGCTTTGGGATACAAAACGTATTTAGTAATGCCAGTTCAAGCTTTGTATCAGTTTATTATGAAAGCTTATGCCAGGGCTTCCACAGCAAGCCCTTTACCACTGGTATTTAGGAGCAGACTAAACAGCTTATTCTATATCTCCTGCTTTAACTTTTACTTCACTATTTTGGAGCACTGCAGAATTAGATTAACATTTTGCCTTGCATATTCCTCTTTAAGGATTCGTAATGGTAATGTAAGTTGCACTGCAGATTCTAAGACTGTTCTTACATTAGGTCATAACTTTCTCGCAGCACCCTTCAGCAAAATAGATATCACACAGTAAGAAACTGCAAGAGTATGTAAAGGAAAGGAATTCAAGTACTTTCTGGGTTTTTTTAACTCTTAACTTTACAAGGAGAAGGGTTTCAAAATACGTGCTGACTTTACATTGCACAAATTTGTAGGTTGCAACTGTTTTCTATTAACAGAAGAAAATTAAATTGTAACTCCTATACTTAGTGGTTAACACCTGAAATTAAGTTAGAGCAAGTCCTAAACACTGTGCTTTTTTAAACAGCTTGCAGAGTGTGACCACAGTTGCAAACCACAAACCCAAAACCAGCTCAGAAGAAAGTGAAGTAGTTAGTGTTCAAAAACAAGAAGGAATTATGTCTTCGTTTGAATTAGCACAGTCTTCAAAAGGAAATAAGGCAACAGCAGGTATGGAAAAGAGTTTGACTAAAGCATAACTTTCACAGTACGTATGTAAAACTTCATTTCATTTTGACTGTCTTTTGATGCTATGAAACCCTTGTGAATTGAAAGTGCTGAGCTAGTCTAGATATCAAGTATATGGTTTTATAACATAGAGAAAAATATTTTCCCAGTGGACAACTACAGAAATTCCAGTTTTGTGAGGTTTTAATGTAGCTTTTATGGTTGCATGTAATTCAGGGAGTTAAATAACTATTGCCAGAAATTGAGTCATACTATAGCGGTTAGTTGGAACAAATCCTTCCCTATACATCTTGTAGAACAGCATTTTAATCCTGGGTATGTCTCAATTGTTTCCCCTTACCTCCTTGCAAAGTGATGGCCCAAGATTGAGCAATCCTTGAGTTTCCAATATATCTAGTAAATTTTGAACTAGCAAGTAAAAGACCCCAGTTTGGTCATGTTTCCAGGAATAAGAAAAGATGAAGAAACAGGAAACACTAGCTGACTGGTAAAATGACTTTTGTGAACTACTTTGCAAGAAGAGAAGCCTGGAATAAAGCAAAATTGTTTGCAGAGATATTACAAAAAAAAAAAGGAGGGAGTGTGAAGGAGGGGAGGAAGGAAGAAGATAGAATTTAAGACATCATTAGGATATTTGGTGATGGGAGCATTTAAGTAAGCCACATGGTTCAATTTATGTATATAAAAGGTGACATGAACCTATGTAGTGCAGTCAGCAATCCTTTCCGTGACTTGATAATCAAAACCAGAACTTGTAAATACATTTTATAGTACTCAGCAGAATAAAAACCGCTTATTTAATCTGAGCTGGGATAGAAAGGTGGGTTTGGGACTATCCTGACTAGTTAAATTTTACTTCCCTCTACCCCCCCCCTTTGCAACATAAATTACACATCAACATTCATGTGTCCGTCGTTTGTTCCTTTGGTGTTCTACTAGTCATTCACAGGTCTGAGTAATGGTCTTTCTTGAGAACAGCTGTGCTCTCCCTTGAAGTTGTGCTTATTGTGCTGATCAGATTTTTAAGTCTTTACTGTGTAACTTTCATTTGATTCTGCTTATATTTATTATGGCTTGAAATCATGCCTTCTGTAACTTGTATTCTTATTTATCTTGCTGTATGACTCGCAGTGAAAAGTCTGCCTTCTTCACCAGAATCTTCACTGTCACCAGCTCCATCTACACAGACACAGCTCACAGAAGGATCACATTTCATGTGTGTATAGTAACAGAAAAGTACGTCTTTCTTTTCCCACCCCTTGTGCCACTTTTCCTTATGTTTTTCTAAGTACATATGTTCTAGTTATTTTTCTGAGAAACATCTGTAGACAATACTTGGCAAGACAAAGTTACCTGCAGTGCTGAATATAAACTAAACAGAAAACAGAACAAATACATGTATTGATTTGCCTGAAATAAACGTATTCCCTTTCCAAATACAAAGAGAAAAGACTAATTGGCTTATCAAGCACATTCTCTACAACAGGCAAGATAATAGCCCTTTGAATTACTTGAGAGACCTAAGCTGTTACAATTAGATACCCAGATAAGGTATGAGCATCAGTGCTCAAGTGCAGATGAATCTTGATGCTTCTTCAGTCATGGTAATAGGCAACTAGAGCTAGATCTTTTAGTGATGCATAAGAAGCAATGGTTAATGCCCCAGCAGAGTTTGTGACTTAAACCATGGATGGCTGAGGCATGACAAATAGAAGGGGAAAAAAATGAGTGGAAGAAATGTAACACATGTATTTATTATTTCTATAGGTAGTCCTACACAGCTTCTTCTTTGTCATAGGAGATGATTTCTTAGTTAGAAAAGTTAGAAAGTATGAATTAGGCTAGATTTACATGTTCCTGCCTGTATTGTTACCCGCTTAATGAATGGAAATGGAAATACAAGTAAGCATATTTGTTTTAAACATACAAGTGTTTAAAGAAACTAATAGAATACCAATGAGAATGCTTCAGCACTTTATTAGCAGTTAAATCAATCCACATTTCTTTGTTGTCAGAAGTACTTATTTAAGTAAGAGTTCTGCTAAAAGAATGAGCTTTGTTTCAATGGTAATGTTAAATGCCATAGCTAATGTAACTTAAGAAAACTTTAAAATTAAGAAAACTTCAAGATGTTTTCAGTCCTTTAGCAAGAGGAGATCCGAAAATGCATTTTTTCGTTTACTGTCCTAATCTTCAACACCAAGCTTTCATCTTTGCAAAATTAGGCTTATTATTCATCAGAGACACTTTTCTTGCATAAACTATGGGCAGAAAACTATTTATATTCTTTAAAAAATAGAAAAAAATATTTTAATCTTTTTCTCCTTTTAAGAGACTGTAAAATGCACTGTTCACATTCAGTACTGACACCTGTGTTGCTGACTTCCTGATGGGTGCAGTCTGCCATGATTAGATTTAGGTTGGACTTTTGTAGTTTTATACTGAATTTTATTGCAGAACTGTTTGAAAAAGATAAGTGTGACTATTCAGTTTTTCTGGAAATGCTGCTTTATGTTAATGCTTTTCAATTTCATTTTATAATACATGTGCATTTCTCATACATCTTTTCAAGTAGGACAAGCGTTATCCCATCATCTCTGTTTCAGGCCAGTAGTGAAACTGAAACTGCACTACTGAATTTTGTTTGTAGCCACAACATGCGTGTCTTGAAAGGGGAAACAACCCATAACTTCACCAAAAATTTATTACCAATTACATTAAGCTGCTGTCAGCTCTTGTCATCAGCTCCAATGGTCAGATCAGAAAGTGCCTTTTTTTTTTTTTTTTTTGAGGATTTATGCTGAAAACGAGACTAGCAAAAATGAATCATTCTTACAGTGATCTGCTTTGTAACTTAATATCATAGAAACACAGAATGGTTTAGGTTGGAAGGGACCTTTACAGATCATCTAGTTCCAACCCCCCGCCATGGGCAGGGACACTTTCCACTAGACCAGGTTGCTCAAATCCAGCCTGGCCTTGAGCACTGCCAGGCATGGGGCATTTACCACTTCTCTGGGCAACCAATTCCAGTGTCTCACCACCCTCACAGTGAAGAATTTCTTCCTAACGTCTAATCTAAATCTTCCCTCTGTCAGTTTAAAGCCATTCCCCCTTGTCCTGTCACTACTTGTCCTTGTAAAAAGGCCCTCTCCAGATTTCATGTAGGCCCCTTTAGGTAGTGGAAGGTTGCTGTAAGGTCTCCCGAGAGCCTTCTCCAGGCTGAACAAGCCCAACTCTCTCATCTTTCCCCAGCTATCTCAGCCTAACCTAATGCCCAATCCTTGACATCCCCACAGTGTTGTGTATCTGCACAGGTAATATTGCAGCTATAACATTCCCATGTTAAGTACAATTCCACAACTAAGTCGTAATGGATTATGACAAAATGTGGCTACTTGTAAAACTAATGCTTGCTAAAATGAAGAAAGAATTCCAGAATTTAAAATACAGCATCCATTTTGGCTGTTGAGTGTTCTAGATGAGTTGGAAAAAGCATTCATCTGTGTGCATATGCAGTCCACGTTTCTTTGCTGCACTTTATGTCTCTGTTGGTTGGAGCTCCAAAACAAATTCATGTTGTGACCTGGGCCTAATATACATATATGTATGAAGCATAGTCTGCTTGCCTGCAGTGTTTATTGCCCCTTACCTTCTGGGGCTGTCATCCCTGTATTTCAGTGCTTTGTGCTTTACTGAAAGATAGGGTTTTTTTAACATGCAAGAACTCAGTATCTCTCAGATGCAAGAAAGCCTGTGCAGAAAAGGGAATTTTAGAGCTGTGGGATCAGCCCTGTTCATATGCAACCAAATTTTTCAGGCAGCATCTGGAAAATGTATGGTAGATTTCAGAGAATAATGAGGTAATACCTATTTTTGGCTCTTATGGTCAATTAGTAAAATGATACCCCTGGCATGTTGCCAGGGGAATCCTGCATAGGAAATTGGTGGCACAGGATATTGTAGGACTAAGGAAAAACCCATTAATACAAAGCTACTTTCATTGTCACAGCTCTTGCTTTGCAGAGACAAATCTGGATGTATACCACTAACATTGTTACATTTTAAGCATTACATTTACACTGAGTAATGGAGGGATAATGAAATTTTATACAGCACCTGGATTCAAAGCTTAGAAACACTTTTACTAATGAACTGTTAAAAGCTATTTATAGAAGTCCTTTCAGCAATTACTCTAGCTAGTCTAACTAGCTCTGGGTTAGAGCACTCAAACCTCAGAACACCTTTACAGCTACACTGCCATTACAGAGTAGCAACTGAACAATACTGCATCCTCTTCAAACCATGCCTGTCATTTGTAGGAGCAGTTAGGGACTTTACTATTATTACTGGTTGTACATGAAGAATGTATGGAGATGGCTGTGTACAACAGGATAAAACTCTCAGAATAAACAGACTTTCATACGAAGCTCTGTAAATCTGAAAAAAGCTCAGTTTTGCTTCTTGCTGTCAATGTATCTTGAAGCAGTATTATTCATCAGGAAAACTGATTTTGGAAACAACTGATTTCTGAGGTACTTTTATTATGTTCTGCACCATTGATAACTACTGGTAGGATGAGACCAGAAATTCCTTGCTGTATTTAATCCCAGGAATTGCTTTGCACAATATTCTGTTGTTGCTAAAATAGAGTAACTTAATCTATGTCTATCTTTCAGCACTAATGGCTTCTGTTGAAACAATTCATGCCTGAGATGTATGGACCTGGCCTATGAAAATATGAGAAGATATTGTACAGTATATTTTAAATCTATGAAATTCATAGTTCTGATGCTTTTGGCCACAGAGCATCATTTTATCACTTCCTGGAAAATGTTTATTCCAAGAGAGCTTTAAATGGCCCACATGTACACTCAACAACCTTCAGATTGTTCTCCCGATACCAGCTTGCTGCTATGATCTCTGTGCACATAAAATAAAGGCTCTTTTAATGTGCAGCCTACAGTCAGAACTTTATTTGATATTCTCCCGAATTCAGTGTTCTTTTAATTATGGATCATATAAGTTTACTTTTTTGCTTCTTTTAGATGCATAATTTGGTTAATTTTACATGCCACCACTAAACCTTGTTTTACACTTTTTAAACATTACAATTTATTAACATTTTATTTGTAAAATTTTTATATATATATACATATAGATATATTTAAAATGTGCCATTTTTATTATTGCTTAGTAAAATATGTCCTGTTTCTGCTGTAATTATTTCTTGGTCAGGTTGCAATGTCAGCAGTTACTGCCACACCTCTGTCAACATATGCATTAATGTTAGTGGTTACTTTTTCTTCAATAAAATGGAGTGTAGGTATTTTGAGGTACTGGGCTTTTCCTTCATTGGGTTAGGGTGTGTACAGCAATAAGCAGGTTTTCAATCCAGTACTTAGTTTGTGTACAAATGTAATTATGTTCATTGTGTATATATTATACAATGAGCAAATATGATGTAAGTATAAGAAGCCACTTATTGTTCAAATACGACTGTTCATATCCCATTTCTTTTATATCATATTAAATAAATGTTGATGTTCTTAAGGACTTGTATGGTTAGTATTTCTTCCAGCAAACAGATGTCACACTGTGTTCCACCTTTTGATGTGGGGAATGCGGCAATTCTTGTCTCATTGACGACATCACCTGACGACCAGAGTAGCAGTGAGAGACTCTTAAGAGATTCCAGTCTTCCTCTACAGGAAAGAATAAGGCTGCAACACAGAACAAAAAGACAACCCGAGACTGAGACACAAGAAATACAGGTTCAGCTCCTGACTCTGGCAGACTTGTATCATGATGTTGGAATAATCAGTTAGTCATTCTGTACCTCCATTCCCTGCCTGTTTACTTGAGTGGTAATAGCCTGTCTTACTGGGCTGTGGCAAGTAGTAATTCGGTATTTGCCAATAGTGAATGCCACATTCAGTGGGGTTAAGGAGAGAGAAGTGTGATGATTCCTTGAGGCTCTGACATCTGCAAAGCATCTCCCAGAAACTGAAAGAAAACCTGAAATAATTTGTCAAGTGTCATCACAGTACAGATGTTACTAGCTTTACTTTTCCATCCCACACAGCTGTTTGAATTTGCCTGAGACAAAAGAGGTTTAGAAGAGACTGATGAAAAGATTTAAGGAAAGCTTTTGAGTCTAGGATGTAGAGCTAAGAAATCTTTTCAAAGGTTCAGGCAACTGCCATTTCCTTCAATGAGTGTGTGTGCCATGAAGTGGCAAGGCAGGTTTCGTAAGATGACTGCCGGCTCTTTTTTTATCATAGAAATCATACCCTGTTCAAATTAATACTGCTGTACTACAGACTATATAATTAACTGAGCTTTTCCATAGAGGAGTGCCTGAGATTGAGACACAGTTTGAAATCAACTCTCTACCATTGCTCCCCCATAGGAGTTTGTGTTTCTTGTACTCTTCTGCCCCTCTGAGCTCTACCTGTTCTTCCCAGCATTTTTTGCCACAAACACACAAAGTGCATTGTCTGTTTACCTGTCCTTTTGCCATTTTCATAAAAAAAATGGAGAAATAGGAAGAAGAATTTAGCAGCAGAGCTTGGAGAGTCATAGTGAAAGAAGGAAAGAAGATGAATCATGATGCAGGCAGACAGCATCCAGCTGAATGCCTGACCAAATGCCCTTTCTTCCTTTCTTGGAACAGCAGCCCCAAAGTGGTGCACGCTTCCATCCAAAACACAGAGCAAAGAGGAGGAATGTGATTTTATTTCTTATTGCTCAACCAGCTGAGGTTTAAGTTCAGTGGCATCACTGGAACACCTGGGGCAAAGCAAACAGAACACACCCTGTTCTCTCCCTAACCCTTCTAAGAATGCTGCTCAGCTGTCAAACTTTGCAATCTCTTTCTGTCCTTGCTGCCAAGAAAAGAATTGCAACCAATAAAGGAAAGAATGACTAAGTGATTTTTGGACATTTATAGATCTTGTCTGTGTTTAAAGCAGTTGACGGGTATATCTGCAAAGTACATGCAGTTTATACTGAAGCTGGGGGAGGGTGGAAGAATTAGCAAGTTTTTGCTGGTATAACTTGGCAAAGACAGCAAAGGTAAATGGTGCAGGAATGTAGTCATGCTCATAGACTGTAATTTCAGTTCCCATGGGTGCTTGCAGCAAAGACTTGCAGTTTCATTGGGTGCTCTATTTTTTTGTGTCTTACAGAAAAAATGTATGGCTTTGTGTTACCACAGAGCATCTCCTGCCTCTTACCTCATCAGAATAACTCATCCTAGTGATCATACTCCTGAGATATAGAAATATCAGAATACTGATATTGTCAGCCTTGAAACATCTATCTTAAGTTTGTATCTAGGATATTTTTATATTTTGGATTGCTTTATTGGCTATTGCACTGACACTTGTATATATGGAACGTGTTTTGGGGTATTTTTTCCGAAAGAAGGAGTCCTTAGGAATAATGCAACACATTCTCTACAGATGTTCATGCTTTTCAGAACCAATTACATCTATTTTTGTCTTTTGTTCACCACTTGCATTGTTCCAAGACTACTAGAGAATGTGATTCTTTTAAGTCCCTTAATAAAGTGACATTACTCAAAAAGTTATAGTTGGTGTCTTGGCAGTTTTTGTACATTGTGGACTGGCTCAAAGAGAAAGACCTCACCAGGCAGCTGAAACCCAAACGTGGCTTATATTATTACTGAGGGGGAAAAAGTGGTCTTCAGTTACTATTTCCTCATTCATATATCTGTTATAAAATGAACACAGGGAGGTTATATTTTCAGGAAATCAGAAAAAAAATAAACAGTTTGTTTCTATTTAAATCTCTTTAACTGGACAGTCGGGGAAAGAATTATTACCCACCCTATTGGATCCTCTAGATGTAGTAACCAGGAGTACATACGTGACAAACGGTAATGGATTACACCGTTTGCAACAGATCTACTAAATTCTTTAGTACTTGGACTGGTGACTTGACTTCTATCCTGACTGAATAGAGAAGCAGAGTGGAAGATTTATAATCAGTGGTGGTGCTGGATAAGTCTTTCCTGAAACTTTTCATTGTATTTTAACAATAAGGTGGTCAGTTTTTTTCTTTTCTAATAAAGCAAACTATAAATACTCGTCTGAATCTCAGAAGTGGGTCATCACATCTATTCTGCACAATACCTTTTTGTCCCTGTGATCGTGGATTTTGCTATGCTTATTTTCTTAAGTTATTCTAGAGTAACTTTATCTTATTTCAGTTGGAATCCTCACTGAAGATGTTATTTTCCATTCTCTGGAAAGTTGACGTTTAAACGGCCAGTGAACAAATTGCCTATACCTGGCACTAATAATGTATCTGAAACAATTTATTTTTTTTAAGGATGCATGTGAAGATAACAAAGCAACATCTGGCCCTCATTTCTTCTAAAGAACATTATATATACTTGCTGTTATATTCTAGGAGCTGTTTAGCTTGTCCATATGGGAACACTGAAGAAGCTGCTACAAAATAAAATGGAATATACTGGTGGCTGAAAGCAAATGTCTGGCCCAGAATGAAGGCTAAAAGCAGCTGCTTTCTGAACTTGACACGCACAACTTGTTACCCAGCTGTTCCAGATGTGTCAGTATTCAGATATTACTTGTAAAGTGAAGTTTTTGGTATTTTTGGGTGATATTTCTTTATTCTCTCGTATGTGTCTAAATATTATCTAGTTGTTGTGAAACTGCATGCAACTCTTAATTGTAGTTATGGGTAAGTAACATCACCTGAGTGGTTGCTAATTGGCTCGTGGATGTGCTGCAGAACACTTACTTAGGCTGAGTTAGGTTCTGTTTGGAAAAAAAGCAAAACATGTAAGCAAATGGGACTGTTCCCAGTGGACTGCTGTCAAGTATATCAGGACAAAAACAGATGTGGTATCATTAACTTCTTTATTGCTGAAACCAAACCTAAAATAAGGAACTAATTTTTTGTCAAATTCTATCCAGATCTCTCTTCTATGGAACAGGAATACTTCAAAGAATTTCAGACTAAAAATGGAAACACCCTCTTCCTCTTTTGAAGGTGAAATGAGTACTGTTAATATATATATATATATATAGCAAAAGCAGACCCTGCAGGTTTAACTTCATCCTTGGAAGAAGCAAGATTTACTTAATGACCTAGAAATTTGGTCAGTGAAAACTTACCAAAAAAACCACATTATGCTCATCTGGTAGTAGTCTTCCTGAATCACAGTGAAGTGGCTGCCACTGCCTAGGACTCTCTTCTGCAGCTTTAAATCCACTCCAGCCCAATGTGTAAAATATTCTCCATTCCCTTGTATGGAGAAAAAATGCCTCCTCCATACAGCAGCTCTGTCCTGACTTAGGCAGCTGAATCCAGCCCACCAGTTTCTGGCTTGAAATTGCTGAAAACTGAAGGTGCTTAACATCTTGAAAGACCAAGCTGAAAGCCCATCATATTTCCAAGTAACTTGCATATGAATCTCCCTTATTTTCAGCAAAGGATTCTAGTTAGAAGAAAGTACTAGTCACTAGGAATTGACTGCATTTGACCAGGAATCAAATAATCAGTAGGTACAAATGTGTAAGAATTTGAGCAAATCATCATTAATTGACAAAGAGTGTATCTCAGAATCATCAAAAAAAAGCTACAAAATTCAGCAACTCTCAACTCATAATCGCTTTTTCACAATATGAATTTCCGCTGAGTCCTGACACTTGATTACACGTGTAGTCAATTGCTCTATATTGTGTGACCTTTTTCTTGGTAAAATCCCAAGTCAGCAAAAATGTGGGGGCTGATGCAGATGTTTTCGCTTTAGAGGTTAATGATTTTTATTCTTTTTATATATATTTCTCATGCTCATCCACAGGTCCTGGGAACAGCCTTTAGTGGCCATTGTGTTTATTCTTTTTATACACTGAAATGGCCATATCTAGACAGAAAAAAAGACAACTTTCTGATGTTTTCTGATGAATTTTTAATGTTTCCTGATGCTTGTGACTCCTGCCATTTTGTGTTTGACTTCTGGCTGTGTAGAGACTGTCTCAGAGAGTTTGCACATGCAAGGGCTGGTACTGTACAGAAGCCAGCTTGTAAGAGTGAGGACAGGCTGAAAGTGTTATTTCATGAGCCAGGACATTGCCTGGAAACCCAGGATCATTTAAGCACCTTTGAATAACAGTACTGGCTGTTTTCTTAGCCTATGCCAGCATACCTGTCATATTTTGTAACTACTGTTTCCAGTTTATTGTGCCTAGGTTCAATAAAGAGTTTTAATAAAGACAAAGTGCCTGGATAATGTGTGAGATCCTTGATCGCTGTTTACAAGGTAGGAGTTACTAATTAAAGAACCAGGCTCTCAACCACTTAGGAGATTGTGTTAGTGACAAGGAATTGGTTAATACTCAAATGAATTGCAACCCTGGGACTTGCTTATGTAATCTGATTCTTTGGGACGGGGGGAGTAACTACTCTGAACTCACAGCATTTTATTTTAAAGCTTCTATTTCATGATCTTAAAGCTACTCCATTCTGTGTAATCAGCTAAATACAATCTAGGAAAGTTCATCTTCACTTCCATTATCCAGAATTTAGGACAAGGAAGAACGAGGCCATGACATTTTGATCGGTTTTGCCTCATTAAAACCTTGGGGACCTCAAGGAGCACAGTTAGGTCATGTCTGCCTTGCTCTGAGCCAATGCCTATTTCAGCAAAGTGCTCTGCACAAATTACCATACATCCTTCATTGTCTGTCTGGTTCCAGGCTGGAGCACTTTAGTTATTCCACCCTTGAACAGAGTCCCTAACTTCTATAATGCTTTTAGGCAATTAACCATAGTAGTTTGGGAAGACTAAGATCTCTCTACAGCTGATGGCTCTAAACTGTTAGGATAACTGTATACCGGAGTGAATCACAGCTAAAGCCTGAATACTCCAGATTCCCTAGGCAGTTCCAAACCCTCAGATGCTGTAACTTCATCTTTGCCTGAATGCAGCAAACTGGATTTCTATGCAGTTGATCAGATGGCCATCTCCAAAAACTGTTGCAGGGGCTGTTGATTTTAAGGACGCCCAGCAAGCTGGATTTGTGTTCTGAAAAGTGCTGCTAGCAATCAACATGACTGCAGTAGGAGGCTTTTCCTCTCACAGCCCTCCCTTTTTCCTGCAGCTGTCAGCAGGCACAGACTCACTGACTTGTGCTGTACAACAGTGTTGTACCTGCAAAAGCAGCCAGTCTAAGCTTCAAGTATCTGCTCTGGGAAGATCATTTGTGCTAACGTGGAAGCAGAAGATGAAGGGCACGTACATTACCAGACCAAGTTCAAGTACTCACCCAGAAGGACTCCAAAGGAACAGTTAGCCTTGCTGCAGCTGCTGCCCCTGCTTTCCCACTTTGGCTTTCCTCCTTTTTCCTCTCTGCCTGTGCTTTTGTCCTTATGGTATGGTTGCCATTATAGCATAGTTTTAAGGGATTAAAGCAAATAATTGCTGATGGATGGCAAGATAGTTAGTGCTTTAAATAGGAACACAGATTGGTTCCGATAGCCAGCAATATAGTAACGTGGACAAAGCAAGTGGCAGCAGCACAATAGGCTTAAAATGATCGCCATAACCATAAGTGACTGACAAAAGAAACTGTGATATACAAATACCAATGTGTGCTTAAAAAACCCTGATGTTCAAATGTCCAGAACTGTCAAAGATCTTGCGGCCTGGGAAACTGTGTAACTCACAAGCCGTCCAGATGCGGCACAGACCGCAGCTGGCCTGTCATCTTAGTAATATTTAGTATCGCATTCTCTTCTGACTTTCTGAGAATCTGGGTACTGAGCACACACAGGAAATCGGGGATTACAAACTTGTCTGAACTTTTCACTGCCAGACATTAACATGCGGATGCAGCAGCCTGTATGTAAATGATGTTATCTGAGCTGGTTTATGCTTGTGTTTCCAGGATAAGAAAGGAGATCATTTCATTGTATGAGCTAATTACCGGTGAGAAAAAAATTACCGCCTTTTTAATGTTAATACCAGGCTCTATTTTTATTAACCTTCATAGTCAATGATCCCGTGTTGTGTGTTTATTTTGTATTTTCAAATATTAAGGATTTGATCCTTTAACCTAAATGAAAGAAGTTCTTGATGTGATTTTGCACAAACAAGTTGCTTTGTAAGGTTGTAGCCACATCTCAGAGTATTCCTTTGCCCATAAAATAGGGTTGTTTTACCAACCGCAAGGAAAAGGTGTCATGGTATTGCTGCTTAATCATGCACAATTAAAGATAAAAATTGGGCAATCATATTAAACTGGAACTACAGGAGAAATTGCTTCAAACCGGAGAAAATGTGTTCCTGGCCTAATCCAGACTTGCATACGGCCAGGGCAACAGCATTCACGTTCATATAGCAGACCTGAGCCCAGACGGGAACAGCCCTTGTGGCTTCAGGTGGACAGCTTGTATGATTAAAAGTTAAACATGCTAATACTGCAAGCATTATGAAATGCAAGAGAATCTGTGTGAGAGTCTGATCTCTTGTGGTTACTAGATCTTGCTGAAATTCAGAATCTTTCTTATTAATACTATAATTAGGTAAGGGAGGAGGGGAGTAACTGTCAAATATTTCATGTTTTAACATTTGTATAGCTTTTAAACCAGAATTTATTTTGTCATACTTCACCTTAAAGTTCGATATAAACTGGGTTGTTGAGCTTTGCACATAATATTTTACTACAGATCATAGGCTGATGACAATACATTGTGTGTAATGGAAATGAATATACATGCAATATGCCAAAGGAAGTTATCACAGCATAGTACAGGTGATGGACTGAGATCATCTAGTGCAACAAAAGAAAAGTCCCAAAATCTGACTGCATTAGTCAGAAAAAGACCTCCAAAATGTGTGCTAGTAAAACAAAACTGGAAGACAAGTAGTTCACGGCCATTGGTTTAGCACTTAACGTATGTGAAAATAATCAATGCAGGGTGGGGGAATATTTTGGTTTGGGTTGGGTTTTTTCTGTAAAGTCCCATTTTAAACTGGCTGCTTTGCTACCTCTTTACATGGAACTTGTGAACATGGCTGAGGACGTCTGTGTAAGATCCAGGTCCTCAGGGTAGCCAGGAGCACAGAAACCATGGCCTGAAGTGGTGCAAAAGGATTTTCCTTGGAAGAAACAAGGCAGAAGTAGGTCATCGCTCTCTGCAGAGCTTATACCTTAATGCTTTTCAGTGTCTGAGTTACACTTCTATAACACATGCCTCTTTGTTGTACCTCTCATGCAGTAGCACAACCTAAATCAAATAGTTTTCTCAACTTAGAGTCCTCACTTTTATGTGAAGACACGTAGGCATGAATTGTTGTAAGATGCCCCACATTTAAAATTAGTTCTTTTTCACCTTGCTCTGAAGTATTGTAATAGAAATGTTTCCTATATTTTCCAGGCTTTAAGTAGCTGAATCCACTTTTCACCAAGATGAAACCAATACTTAGCATTGCCAAAAGTTAGAAATTCAACCGTAAAGATGATAGTTCTGATAAATTGTCTAGTTAAACGTAATATAAAGCCAAACTGCTGCCATTTGTCCTGATAGTAGGCCCCTATAGCAACAGCTTGCTAAGAATTTATAGTGTCTCATTTTCCTGCTGTATTTTAAGCAGTATAGTAGGTTATTTTGGTGCACTGAACTGCCTAGGAAAAGTACTGGACAGTATTTGTTTCTTGAATACACTTTAAGTGTGTGTTGTGGTTTAAACTCTGTCAGCCACGCAGTCTCACTCGCTCACTCCACCCCAGCCC
Source organism: Psittacula echo (assembly GCF_963264785.1). Taxonomy (NCBI): domain Eukaryota; kingdom Metazoa; phylum Chordata; class Aves; order Psittaciformes; family Psittacidae; genus Psittacula; species Psittacula echo. The sequence continues at coordinate 102,363,026 of NC_137735.1, forward strand.
CCTCCCTGCTCCCAGAGGGATGGGGAGGAGAATCGAAAGAATGTTACTCCCACAGGTTGAGATAAGAACAGTCCAGTAACTAAGGTATAACACAAATCACTACTGCTGCCACCAATAATAATAATGATAAGGGAAATAACAAGGGAAGAGAATAAAACCGCTCACCACCCACTGACCGATACCCAGCCCGACCAATCAGTGATCCAGCCCTTCTGGGTAACTCTCAGTTCTACATCCTGGGCATGACGTGCTGTGGTATGGAATACCTCTTTGGCTAGTTTGGGTCAGGTGTCCTGTCTCTGCTTCCTCCCAGCTTCCCCTCCTTCCTGGCAGAGCATGAGACTCACAAAGTCCTTGGTCAGGCTAAACATTTGAGCAGTAACTAAAAACATCGGTGTTATCAGCACTGTTCCCAGGCCGAAAGTCAAAAACACAGCACGGCACCAGCTACTAAGAAGAAGAAAAAAATGACTGCTACTGCTGAACCCAGGACAATGTGTCACTAGGCAAAAGTCATTAAGCATATAATAAATGTTCATCTTCACTGAAAAAAAAACCCAAAAAGTTTTAAAAGACTGAATAGAACTGAAAATGTGATTAAAAACTAGGCCCATCTCTATTGAGAACACTCCATGTGTATGTATGAAACAGCTTTCACTGGAAGGCTTCAAAGACAGCTATACCTCAGAGCAGTCCTGGGAAAAAGTCTATTATGCACATCCTAACCATGGTTAAATTGCTGCATAACGAAATGGTATTTGCCCACTTATATAGAGTCTCCTTCTTTGACAGTCTGTGAGCAACTGAGCTAGGAATAGACTTCAGGAGACGGGAATCACTGCTTTGCCTATTGGAAGACATGCAGCGCATCTGTAGGGCATGTCACTGGGGCATTCAGCTAATTTAGGATTTAGGTCTCCCAGTTCTGCAATGTATTCCATGCTTCCTGAGAGAGGGACCCTCTGAACTATTTAAATTCTGAATTACAGAAGGGTCACAGTGCAACTTAAGACTTTTCTGTGTCATACGTGCTGAGTTCCCACCTCCTAGCAGCCACCCTCCACAGTTCAACCATATCAGGATTTGCTGTGAGTTCCTCAAAATCTCTTTGTTCCCCCACTCTCAGGCTGAATTGGACATTCCGGTCCCACTGAGGTTAATGGGAATTTTTCAGTCAAAACCAGAGAGGGCAAATTTTCATACAAAGCTTGCAGAGAGAGCACCCATCTCTGACCATTTAATTTGCAATACAGGTGGCTGTTGTGAGACTTGATACAAAACGTCTGATTGCCGTTTCCATTCCGTTACTGATAATCAGCAGGAGCACAACGCAAGTTTCCAAATGTTCATGTTTATATTTCCCAGTGCTTCAAATAAACAGTACTAGAACTTGATCAACATGTGCATAGTCAAAAAAGCTTTAATTTCTCTTCCCTTGTTGACACCACAAGGATCTAAGCCATGCAACAACCACTTTCACTCATTTTGGTAACATAAAAGCTTCACTGTGAATGGAACAGTCTCATAGGTCACCCCAAATTGGTGCTTGAAACTGTAATACAGTGGGGCAGTTGGCGTGGATGGCAGGTTGCCTAAATGCACTGTGAAAGACAATGCAATTATTTGGAATGGAATGGCCAGATAAGATCCCACCATTGTCAAGGGTATGACCCCAAACAGCTGATACTGCCGCAGAAATCCTCTTGGCCTCTTGCCCCAAGGCTGCCACGCAAACATCATGGCATACAGACATGCTGGCCCATGACATTTTGATAACAGGAGTGGTAGCTGTTACATTGATGGAGCATACTAGAACATGCTGGTATTTGTATAGGTTTTCTACAGATTACTGCTGCCTCCTACATGGCATTTTTGTTGCCAGGGAGAGGCATAAGGGAGCACAGGAAGGTGAAGTGCTGCCCCTATTAAACCAGATAGAGGAACAGCCAGTGTGTGAGCTACTGAAGGGAGAGGAGGGTAGAGGAGAGTTCCAGTTTTGCCAGATTGCAACTATATTCCAGCTTCAGAGGGCAGGAGTGGGGAAGTTTCCTGAGTAAAACCTGGGAGATTTGACAGGCATTCCCCTGGCTCTGCTGTCAGTATGCAGACAGGCAGGGCAGTTGCTTTGGCACAGAACTGCTGCAGTGAGCTGATGAAGATCTTTTCAGTCCCTGGGCTTCCCAATGCTGTCATGACAACAGCTACTTTCTTGGTCCTGCTGAAACCCCTTTTCACAGTCAATGAATGCCATGCACAGCGAAGTAGGTTGTTTTCATCAACCTCCCTCCCTCTCAGACTTGACTGATTGAGAATAGGGAAGGACACTGTACTTCTATGGACTTTGCTTTTCCATGAACATGACGGATCCTTGATTTGACAGGAAAGGTTTGAAGAGTTATGAATTGGAAACATTGTTTTAATAGCTCAGAAGACAAATACTCTATATTTGTCATAAGTGGTAAATGGCAATAAAATCATCCTGCTGGTTTTGTAATTGTTAAATTAGTTTCAATTACTCTGGAGTATGACTTCTACTGTTCAGTGAATAATGGAAAGGTTTTGGACGCAAATCTGAACTTTTCTGAAATGCAGGTGTTTGCTTATGCTCAAGCCTCCCAAATAATAATTTCTACTTAAATACACTAATTCTGTATATCTTTAGCTGTTTGACAAACATTCCATGCCCTGAATTTTTATTGTAAGCAGTGCAGTGGGGAGAGAAGATGAATCATCCAGCTGTTAAGGTTTTGGGATATCTGGACTCTCACGCCTTCTCTATGACAGTATCTTGCCCAAGGCTGACCAGACTGCACGATAAATGCATCTCTTCAAGATAACCTCTTTCCCTTAACTCTCTAGCACGCCAAGCTTTGGCAATCATGAAAAGTATGTAATCTTAGTTACTCGTCACTTTTAATCTCACAGGATTTAGCAGAACTCTAAATTTGTCACACACACTATCATGGGAATTCTGAATGCAGTCAGTCTTTCAGGCTGCATCGAAACCTGCCTTCAGGGACCCATGGATTGCCCTCAGTCATCCAGCTCAGCTCAGCTTCTGTGGCTCCTGACCAGGGCTCCCTTCCTGTCTTGAGAAACCATGGTGCTCAGCATGACCAGTATGATCATGGTTTTCATCCCATCTGAAGCCTGGGCAAAGCCCGAGTATATTAGAAAAACAGTTATTGTTTTTGCAGATTGAGTAATGCCTGTGTCTTTGTATAACGTGGTAATAATATCTCAAATGTACAGAAAGGTTGAGGTTGGAAGGCACCTCTGGAGATCAAGTCCAGCCCCCCCTACTCAAAGCAGCGTCAGTTAGAATGGGATGCTCAGGACCATGTCCAGCTGTGTTTTGAATATCTTCAGGAATGGCAAAGCTGCAACCTCTCTGTGCAACCCCTTCCACTGCTTGATAGCCCTCACTGTGAAAAAGTGTTATGTTTAAATAGAATTTTCTGTGTTTCAGTTTGTGGCTGTTGCCTCTTGCCCTTCACCAGATACCACTGAGAAGAGTCTGGCTCCATCTTCTTTATTTTCCTCCTCAGATATTTATACACCTTGATAAGATCCCCTTGAGCCTTCACTTCTGGCTGAACAGTCCCAGCTCACCCAACCTCTCCTTATCTAACACGCTCCATGCCCTTAATTATCTGCAGGGCCCCTTGCTGGGCCCACCACAGCATGTCCTGGGAAGCTGAGAACCATAGTTGGAAGAGCATGTGTTCACAGCAGCTTGATCTTGGAAAGACAAGGGATTAAAGGAAGGAAAAAAGAAAAAAAAGCACAAACATTATAACTACATTTCTGCAAGGGAATTTTAATTTAGGTTTTTACAAAATATTAATGTTAAAAAAATAACACTGGTTTATGTAAAAAACCCCATTCTACCTATGAGCACAAATTGAAGAAGGGGAGTTTTAGAGTAATCATAGAAGAACATGGAATAGCTGCTGTAAACTTGTACTCCTTCCAAGCTGTGATTTGTATTTAATTAGCATTCAATTCATTATGCATTTCTGTTTGGTTGTAATGGTTACACACCGGTTTTGCAACATGCAAGATTTTGATTACTTTTATGGTTTTGAAAAGAATTTCCATGTGTGCAAAGAAAGACTCTGCTCTTGACTTCACATCATTTTAGAAGAGAAATGCTGGATTTTCTGCCTAGCATGCTTGTTCAGAATCACCTCCTTCACTGGGATGACATCCCCCTGGTTCTGTTGTAATGCTCTGTAGTAACTGACTTGCAGAAAATAAATGGACATAATGGTGGCAACCCTGTATTTGTGGTTGGGCGCACACCTTCATTTAAAGCTGGAATCCTGCCCTGTTCTGCATAAGAATGTAGAATACACTCATTCCCCAAACTAACAGCACGTAAAGACTCTTTAATATGGAAGCAAATATGTTAATTATCTTCGATTAAAACTAATCTAAATTGCACCCTTTAAGAATGTTGATTCTTCTGAGACTTAAGTATTTGGGCTGCCTTTTATTGAAAAAGCAAACTGTGCCAAGTGAAAAACGCCCACACGGAGGTACAGGACACTTTGGGAGGGAAAGAAAATGTCTCTTATAATTCATGTATATTTTGAATCATGATATTAAACTATTGACAGTATTCATGACAGAAAAAAGATGCTCTATCTGCTTGTACAGTACTGCATGTATTATTGTTTTACCTGTTCATATGATCATATATATGCATCAGCTTTTTAAATATGCATCAGCTATTTAAATTTTCCAATATGGCATTTGGAAAACTTTATGAATAGTTTCAAAGAAAATCACGGCACATTTTTAGCGTACGCTTATGCAAGTCCCTGGAACTCTGAAAAATTGAGAGACGTGGTGACAGGATTAATATTCACATAGATACAACAGTGCAGAAGTACAGCAAGAAGCTTTTGGTTTTGGTGCAAAATCTAAGATCATTCTCAGTGGTATCTATAATAAGTAATAGCTTATCATAGCTAAATAGTATCTATTTGAAATTCTGTGCTTATGTTTCAGTTTTTGCAACACGCTGTAAATCACATAAATGAACCATATTATGAGGCCTTGTAACGCCTTGAACTCCCATCTTTCACTTACAAGAAATCTTTGTGGCTTTGTGTTTTCCTTCAATATCATTTGACAGCAAATTTAACATCAATTAGCCTGCATTTTAGAGAAGAGGCTTTATGAACTTGTAAAATATCTGACTCAATGATGTCAGAGCATCTATGGAACACAGGCTTCCTTTTACAGCTTGTGTTTACAGGTGGCTTAATGCAAAAATGCCCTCCTCTCCACTGATCTTGCAAGTTGTTATAATACAAATGCAAATATAACGAATGTTAGGATGTGCTTTTGGATGAGCTCCAAAATGAGCACTCCTGGTGCTTTGTGTCACCTTAATAATATCTTAATTTTTCTGTTCCTTTTTCCCCATCCCCAGAGTGAGCACAGTTACATTTATCTGAGCTGTCTGGAGTTTTGTGAAGTTTCATGACCTAACAGCAACAGAATGCCTTTTCTTCGTTTTTTCTTTTTTCCCCCCTCCTAATTACTACTAAAAGCAGTTCCTTGGTCTAGTTCATGGCATGAATTTCAGAGACAGCTGTGCTGGCACAACAGAAGAGCAGTGTGTCACCATGAGAATTGTAACAAAGCATGGGCAGGGAATAGGGGGAAGAAGGACCCGAGCAGTGTCTAGAATTTATATTGCTGCAAAGTGTTTTGCAAAGCCACAGCAAGGGCTCATTGCTCAGCAGGAAAAGGAGGGATCCCAGCCCAACGTGTATTCCCAGACATCTTCCTTTGGTTGGCTCAATCGAGGCAAGGCTTGAAGTCTCCTATAGTCATAATTTCTAAGCAAACAGTACGAGGAAAGATTAAAGGCAGCTTTAAAAGGAGAAGAGTGTAGAAGCTGAGTTTAAAGGGAGAATTAACTGGGTGCTGCAGGAGAGGGTGGGGTCACAATTGCAGAATGAGGCAGTTTCAGTCCGGTCTGAAGGGAAGGGTGAGAAACAAGTGGTAGATGCTTACTTGAAGAAATGGAGATTGCAGCCTCTTCCTCCAGATCTTGAATTTGGATGGGTAAGGGTGGGGCAGAAAGAAGGGAAGGGTGCAGTTTTCAGAGGCTGCTGAGCAGGCAGAACACTTAGCAAGGTGAGTCATGAGGTTCAGGCAGCAGGAATTTCCTGCAGTGCTTAAGACAAGCATGCGGAGGCAGGGGCAGGAGAAGGGAGTTCAGTGACCAGCTGTTTTGTTTTACAGACCTTCCTCTAATATCTTAACAAGTGCAAGACGAGATGCCAGTTCCCCTGTATCTTAGGCCTATGGCATGTTTCCTTTCTCTTTATAGGCTTTTCTCACAGTTTTGAAGTATCTTGCTTGCATGCTATACATTACAGTATTATGATGCTGATCATCATTAGAGAAAAAAACCTCAAAAATACTGTTTTACATGTACAAAATCCTCTGACGACCTTGCCTAACTCTCCTTCAAAAAAACCCCACAAACCAGTGAAATTGTTGTGACTCAAGAAAAGAAGAAACTACTTCTTTGGAGTGAGCTCTTTATTGATTCAGCTGTCACTGTGGATGCCCTGTACCCTGCTGTTCCTGAGGTAAGAGAATAAAATCTTAATTTGTTCTCCCTGCTCTGCTGTGTCTGAAATGTTTGTTCTTGCACTTGTGGAGAATGGTTCTGCTTGAACTCTTTGCCTGTGAACAAGCTTCTCCTAATCTACTGATTTTATTATTTTGTACTCTCTTGAGAATGTTTTCCAAGTACCACAGATGAGTATGCCTCGACATAAATATTACAGCTTTAAAGCACCATCCCTGTTGTAGCACAGTCATGTCAGCCAGACCGAGCATAGCAGAAGGCCTTTCTGTGAATGACTGAGTAACATCCACCCTCCAAGACGAAGTGGATGTGTGAATTCTTTTTTTTTAAAAAGGATTTCCTAACAGCCCATCTCCTGTTCTGAGCTTTTATTAGTCCATTCACATGCAAGTGATTTAGATGTCTTTGCAAGTTCTAGAGTCATCTGTTCTGAGACAAATCTCCTCTTTCAAGAGGTTTGAAAAGTCAAAAACCTTGGAGAACAATATTTACCTTTGGTAAACTGGGTATTTTTGCACGGAGAAAGCTCAATGACAAGACTCAGTCGTTGCTGCTTGCACTTGAATAGGACTTTATTAAAGCTCTCAAGGACCAAGCCCGGATGCAGAATTTTGTAGTTTTGAAAAACTGAGAGGACACCAAAAGATTCTCACCAAGTAATTCTTTGATGACTGCCTGCTCCTGAAGCAGTGACCCTTTGGTAATGATCTCTTGCGTAAGTGCTAAGTGTTTTCCATTAGGCAGGTTAACACTCTCCTTCCTATTCATTTGTGTCCTGAGGTTTCCCTCCCTGAACCTCTTTGAATACACAAATTACCTAATGAGCTGGCGTCTCTACCGTTCAGCTTAGGGAAGCGGGAGGTCTGAATCACCCTGCTTGCTCTCGGTAGATAAACAGACGGTGCCTTGCGTGCACGCACGACCTCAAGAAACCTGGGAGGGGAGAACATTGATGGGCTTGCAAAAAAACAGAGGAGTGAATTTGGACAACTTACATTAGGGTACACGGAGGCTTTGAGATGGCTTTTTCCCCCTTACATATTTTTTTTCTCATATTTTTAGGTTGTGAAAGGTGTCTTTTACCCAAGTCCTTCATATAGTTTTTATTTCCATCATTCAATACCTCTCTGATTCTGTCCCTTGCTACAGCAGAGAACTCCAGAAGGGAATCAATGAGTAGAAGAGACATAGTAATTACTTTATCTACTGCTCTCTTCTGACTGAATCAGAGGGTGTCATTTGTTTTTGAAAACTCATGCTTCGTCTTTGATAAGATGACAGCAACACCCATCTGGGAGTGCCACACTGTTCCAAGCCAAGAGTGAAGTACAGGAGGAGGAAAGGCAGAACGGGATGTAGAAGCTCAGGGTCTGGTGGCTTATTTTAGACCAGTGATACATATATTATACAGATGAAATATCATTACAGCTGTCCTTGCCTTTTTGCTTCTCCTTTTTATTTATTTTTTAAGCATTCTTGCCATTTCCACTTTCTAGCTGAGGCTGGTTTCTAGGAACCTGGGAAACGATACTAACTTTTTGCTGTTGTTGATTTCCAAAGTTCACGTATGCTCCCCTACAGGCTAAAGATATCATTGGTTTGTTTCCAAAGATTAACCCAATGCCATGTCCTTTTGCTCCAATACCACGTGGCTGTTTCAGCACTGTGGCATTCTGTTTCAATGCTGCTATGCCACAGGTTACTGGTGTTATGCTAACAACTACTTTTGTTGATGGGCTGGGAGCCATCTCCAGCTATGCTAGTGCTGGTCTTCAGAGCACCCTTTCCAGATTTTAATCCTACATGATGAATTTCTCCTGGAATCTAGGGTCTCTGGATATGCCAGATACATCTGCCATCACTTGGTGATGCTCTTCCTATTACACAGGAGGCACAATGCTTTTCTGGACTGAGTTGTGGTTCTGTGTCTTTTAGGTTGGTTGGTTGGTTTTTAACTAAACTACCATCACCTCACGATTTTTTTTTTTTTAATTTATTTTAAATATGACAAGCTCTGTAAGAGTTGGGTACAGACTGACAGGTGTGTATATATATGACATGTAAAGTTCAGGTAGAATAGCACTTTCAGTGTGCAATTAACCTCTTCATTCCCCCAACAATTTGTCAGAACTACCCAATTTCACCTCTGTGTTCAGATTCTACCCACCCCACTGTTCTACTGCAAATCCCCATCCTGTAAGCTTTAATCACTTACACACAACAATTTACCAAATGCTGTCTTGATGTCCATGTAGACAAGACTCCTGTCAAGCAGCCTGTCACTTTAGTCTGGCATGATCAACCTTCAGCAAACTGTAACCCAACTGACTGTAATATTACAATGACTTTCATTTTCAGGATTTGTTCTGAAGTCTGGTATGTGACTGACAGTCATTCTCTTCAGCTTCCACCTGTCCTCTTCTACACATACAGAGCTGCTTTTTACAGATGGCACCATTTCCAACACAACGAGTTTACTAACCTCATGCTCCCAGAACCGAATTTAGGTTCATGAGAGAAAAACAAATATCCTATTTCCCCAGTTCCAGGACTTTCATTTAAATGCAGTAATCTGTGTTTTGCATCCCCCTTTAATCATACTGCTTCTGCCCAGCGACCAACATGCCTCTTTACTGCAAATGGAGATTTAAGGCCACATGTAGTTTATTCTCTTTGCTCTCTCCCCTCACTGCATGGTGACACTGCTTTATCACTCCTTTTTGTCAATACCGCAGAAAACCATTTTCTGTCGCCTGGGTGTCACTGCCGAACTTGTTTGTCGCCAGTTCTCACAGCAGTATCACACCGTGCCCTGCACCCTGTTAGCTGTTTGACGAGGTGCCTCGTTTCTCCTAAACTCTGTATTCCCTATTTTACGAGTCCACTCAGCTCCTTCCCTACAGCCTCCCCCCGCCCCGAAATGTCCTCAAGTTTTCTCAGCCATGGCTCCCAGTGTCTTGCCCCCCTTCCTCCGACACCCCGGGGGCCTAAGGCTACCCAGCTTCCGACCGAGCGGGCCAGGAGACTGCTGAGGTGTGTGGCACACTTGCACCACCGGGGTTCACGCCGGAGGATGAGAGGGGCGGGCAGTGCAGTGAGAGGGGCTGCACCCTCTGGTTGGGAGCCCCTCGTTCCCCGTCCCGGCTCGTCCTGCGGGACTCTCCTCCGCACGCTCGAGGCCGTTCCGACGCGGTGAGTAGCGATGACGTGAGTCAAACGAAACGTTACGAGCCACCCAGGATCACAACCACCGCCCCGCCCCTCCCGCGCACCGCCTCCCCCGGCGCCTCGCGCCAGGGGCCGCCGCGCCGCTCCGCCTTTCCCCACGTTTTTGTCCCCGGGCGCGTTCCGTAGCGCGTGCGGCGGCCCCGGGGCCCCTCCTCTCTGCGGCCGCGCGATTGTGCGGGTTGAGGTAGCAAGGGCATAGCTAGGGAAGGGAGTGCGGCCGCGGGCGCGCGCGCGGAGGGGGAGACACGCGCACGCCCCCGCCGTTGCTGCCGCCGCCGCGCGCGCCCGGCCCCGCTCGGCTCCGCTCGCAGCGACTCGCAGGCGCCATGGCGGCCGCTCGCAGCGACATGGCGGAGCCGGAGGGGATGCTTCCCGGCGAGGCGGCGGTCGCCGCGGCCGAGGAGGAGGAGGCTGGGGCTGGGTCCGGGTCCTCGTCGTCGCCTTCGTCCTCCACAGCGGCGGCGGCTGAGACGGAGTCGTTGTTGCTGCTGAACGGGGAAGCGGAAAGCATGTCAGAGCCGAGCCCAGAGAGCGCTAGTCAGGCCGGGGACGGGGAGGATGAGGACGAGGAGGAAGAGGAGGAGGAGGAGGGCGGCGAGGAGGAGGAGAGCAGCCTGGTGGGGAGCAGCAGTACAAGCAGCGGCTGCTGCAGCGACGAGACCCGCTCGCTGAGCCCCGGCGGCAGCAGCGAGGCCGACGCCAAGGAGGAGCCCAAGGGCCCCCGGGGCAGCCAGGAGGACGGGCTGGGCCGCGGCGGCGGAGGTGGCGGCGGGGGAAGCAGCTCCAGCAGCGTGTCCAGCGGTGGCGACGAAGGCTACGGCACCGGCGGCGGCGGCGGCGGCAGCAGCAGCGGTAGCAGCAGCTGTAGCGCCACGTCGGGGGGTCGGCGGGGCAGCCTGGAGATGTCCTCGGACGGGGAGCCCCTCAGCCGCATGGACTCGGAGGACAGGTCAGTGGGCGTCCCGTCCCCCCACTGCCGCCCGCGCCCTTTCCCGGCCCCTCCCGGGGAGCCGGGGGTCCCTCGGGCCCCAGGACCGGCGGGCGCCATGTCCGGTCGCCTCCCCGCGTCGCAGCGCCGGGGAATTCGCCAGCCCACCTCGCCGCGGAGGCGAGGGGGCCTCTCTTTCCCGGGCGTCGACTGCCCCTCGGCCACCCCTCAGCAGCAGGGGCTGTCAGGGCGGCGGCGAGGGGCAGCCACAGGTTTCTCTGGCCAACTTGTGCCGGGCGGGGCAGGGGGCGGCCTGTGGAGGGCCCGGGCCCTCCGCCCTGCCTCGGCTGCTGCCCCACCGGGCCCCCTCCGGCAGCCTGCCCGCTGCTTTGGGGAGGAGGGGGAGCGCCCCCATCCCCCATTTCCCCGGCCGCCCGGCACCGGGGGCAGGCTACGTGGGGGGTGCTGGGGCTGCAGCCATCACTGTTAGGCGTTTCACGGAGAGCTCCGGAGCGGCCCCCGCCGCGATCTGGGCACGGGGCGCTGCCTGTTCGGGTGGCGGTATTTGGTTGCCGCTTTCTTCAGAAGCTGCTGATTTGTTTCACATGGTGCATTTGGGTTTTTTTAGGGTTGTATCTTGAGCCAACGCACAGTCGGGGTATACTGAAGGTTCAGGATGGAAAATGGTGTGTGGATGTGGTTTTGCCTGCATCCGCGCCAAGGTCTCTGCAGCAGAGTCAGAAAGCTGTGCGGTAACCTCTTGAAGCATAAGGGGTGGGGGGATCTAGTTTACTAAAATAAAAATGAGACCAGCCTTTCCGTGTTAGGTGTGCACAAGTAAGAAGCATGCACACTGTTAAGCGAGGCTCAGTAATTCGAGGTTCAAAGTCATCTTTGGCTGACTTCTGTAATAGTAAATGTAGAGATTATTTCTTAGGTTTTTGTATGTTCACAGTATGCGTTTAATTTTACCAAGACTTTAGCTAGGTTCTTGTGGAAGGGCGCAACCAGATTCTCACACATGACTGAATTCTACTTTTCATGTCTGGTTTAGCCTTCTAAGTCAAGCATTTCAAAGAACATGACTTACGTAGTAGCTTTTTTGGCTGTTGTGTGCAATGGTTTAATTGACAAATGGAAAACAGGATGAAAAGTGGACATAAAAACAGTCTAAAAATGCTGTAGGTCTTAGTCTTTTAAAATAGTTTAAGAAACTTGTGCTATTTTTTTTTCAGTTTGGCATTTCAAAATGCTAAGGTCCCTGTAAGAGTTGCAATTAAATAACAATTACACTTTTGTTTATACTTTAAGATAGTTTCATTGTTGAGTATGAAGACTTATGTGGTTTGGTCCAGAAACTTACTTTGAATATATGTTGCAGCAAATTGTGTAGCTGTACAAATACCCATATTTCAGGAGTGGGGCATCACTAGATCTAACCTCAAGTGTTAAAAACAAACAAAACCCTTGTGAGTCAGTTCCCCAAAACCATGTAATTGGCCTAAAAGTCTGAAGAGAAGAAAAATTCAGTTCCTTGGTTTCCATCTGACTCCTGAGACTCATAGGATTCACATTTTCTTTCTTCCAAACTTGTGTGAGATGGAAGAGGCTGCCTGTGTGTGAATGTTGGGGGTTTTTTTTATTTGCTTGGTTCTTACTTTTTCAAAAGCTGAAATCTAATGTAAAATCACGTAAGTATGGAATAGACTTCTCAAAAAACAACACATACATAATGGAGTTTTAAGATTAGTGTCTTGGTTTTCATCAAATTAAAGTCTAAATCTAGTCCTGGTCTTATCTGAGTGCATGTCAATTTGTGGGTTGAGGAAATAACAGATATAACTTGCAGGGTTTTCTGGAAGTTCAGTGCCATTATGCGTTGCTTTTGCACTCCAGAGCTAGTGTGCTACTTTCTTTCTCTGTCATTGTTCTTGTGGTTCCCTTGCTACAGTCACACAGCTAAATCAGTTTGTGTACTCCTCATTGCTCCTTTCCAGTACTGTTGGTTCATCAGACTTGGTTGCAGAAGTGGGACTCTTGGCATTTAGTAGTTTAAATAAAGACTGCACATCGGTTTTAATTGTTGCAAAGTTTTATCTTGAACTGCCTGGCTGGAAATTGGGGAATTTTGTGCTGTAATTTCAAAGCTTCCTTGCTGAGTTGGGTAAGGAAAAGAGCAATGCTGCCAAGAGTGTCCATTTGTTACTCCTGGTGATCAGAGATTTCATTTTGTGTGCATTTGTTGCTGCAGCGTGGTAAAATGCTTTATTATTTTTGCTACGTGTAGTCCAGCAAGTCGCTTGCTTAATCTATTGATCCAAACGATTGCTGCTGCTTGGAACCCAGCCGCACCATAGTCTTGTGCCTTTTAGGTGATCAGACAGACAAGCAGAGTGCTGCAAAAGGTAGGGGATATGCCAGAGACCTAAAGAGTGTGTGAAGTGGGATGATAAAATACCAGGGAAGAGCTGGGAACGGTTTAGACTTAGATGTGAAAGGTCCAGGTTTATGCTAATATATTAAAATCCTTAAAGACTTAATCATTCATTGATTTGGTCACCTCTGAATTGAAATTAAAGTTTTATAACTATTAGAGAGTGATATTCTGTCTATTAAGTGATGTTTTATATTAAATAGTATGTTGTATGGTGGTATTCATGACCTTTGCTGATTATCTGTCTCTCTGAAGTCCTGAGGAACTTGATGTCTTATCCCACAGTATGTTGCAAAGTAAGATTACCTGGGGGAGTGAAAAGAGAGAAAAAGAAAGAGAGAGAGTGAACTAACGTTTGAATTTATAGTCCCTGGATTAAGCTAGAGGAAGCTGGTAGAAGGGTATATGATTCTCCTGCTGTAGGCAGGTTTGGTAACATTCAGATCATGCCCCTAGGCTTGGGATTTCTTTTCTTGTTTCCTCTTCAGAAAATTTGAATAAATAAGAGGGTGTGGTGAGAGGGCCTGAATTCCATGAGTGATCAAATTCCTGCTTCCGTGTGCAGAGTCTTTATCATTCTCCACAATATAAATGTATTATCCCTTTGATTTTTGTTTTAGTAATAATCAAACATAAACTACAAATAAAACAGCTGAACAGGAAAATTTTGCATATGATTGTATTATAACTACTGTTCATCAACTTTTATTGCTAACATTTTGAATGTATTTTGAGAGTATTTACTAAAACAGTAAATAATTTGGGGCATTACTGTAGGAAATTTGTAAGTATTCATAACAACACAGGAAACAAATATGATGTTAAATATTGATGCCCTGAAACTTGAGGTGGATTTTAACCAGCTATTTCCATGCACATAGACTTTGCACTTTGTTAAAACATATTTATCTTCCTCCCCCAAGCCCCCAGAAACCAAAAGGCAAACCCTAAGTTGATACCTAGGATAACCAGCTGGCCTTTTCAGTTCAGTAGTATTAGTAATGAGCATTGAGTGCAATTACTCTGGGACTGGTAGGTATCTTGTTGATCTGTAATAATTTCGTATTTTTTTTCCTGGGAATTGTGGCAAGTTCCCACTGCTGTGCTGAAGTTTGTCTACAACTTTTGAGCAAGCTCAGGTCAGCTGGCTTAATAATAGGCTGCATTCAAGTCTAATTTATCCTTCAGATTTACAGTTAGAACAAAGACTGTTATCAGCATGTGAATGCTGGTAATTTTCTTGTGCCTTTCCCTAAGTTCATACATGTGCTGAAAGGATGGATGTGTTTCTCCAGAGTTCTCTGGAGCAGCTAGTTTTATCACAATGCTGAGAAGCATTTGGTACGACTTTAAAAGAAAAAATAATGGTTCAGTTAACTATAAACATGGTAACAGCATTGGGCCACAGGTACTGAAGCTTGACCTAAGCAGATGCATGGATTTGGGTACAAATAGTTCATGTGGATGCAGTGAAGATGTATTTGCAGCTCACTGATGTATTATTGCTGAACTACAGTATTTAGTTACAAATACTTATTGTTAGAATACTGAAATAATTTAAATATTGTTTACTGGAAAGTTTATTAGGAAGTGTATTTAAATCTGAAATAGTTTCATTATCAGATTTTGTTTGATTTAGAGAACAGTAGTAGATCCTGCAATTTTAATAAAATGTTTAGCAGAAATACGAATAGAACTAAATGAAGGGCTTTTTTGTTCACCTTGTGGATTTGTCTTCTGTCTGTGTACTGTCATTTAGAAGTTACCCCTGATTCTCCTCTGTTTGTACATCATCTTTACCCTTCTTTAATAGTTTGTCTGTTGTTCCAGTCTCTTACCGACTAGGCAGGAAGCACTGAAAAAATATGTTTTAGCTGGAGGTATCAGCTGTTTTGCCAACTAGTATGTGAGTGCTGATTGATTAGCCAGTAGGCCAGATGTAACAGGTTGTTGTTGGACCTATGCAGTAATCTTTCCCTCCATGCTAATTAATGTTCATCTTCACAGTGCAGGCAATGTTCATGTAACTTGCAAGGCTTTTGTTTTTTAGCCTGACTTTTACTGTTACTCACTAACAAAGTCAGTTATTGGGAGGGGCTGACTCAGGGAATACTCAGTAATACTCAAGGCAACTTTTAGCTATCTTAGCCATATTAGACTTGTAGAATCCTTCTAGAAATGTTATTATTCTGTTCCTGTGTAACAGGTGAGCAGCTTTAGAAACATGTTTCAGAAAAGTGTTTAAATGGTAAACCTTTTTGTTCTTCAGATTGTTAGGCTTTTTCTTTTTTTTGAGTGAAACAAACAGGTTGAAACAAGAGATTCGGGCCTGAAAAATCCGGGATCTAGGCTGAGGGTTTTTTAGTCTAAAATGTTTAAAATTAAGGCCTTCTCAACCTTTAATATGAATGTTGATTTTAAAATATTAGCAATTTAGAGGTTTAAATATAGTATTTATCTAGTTTTTAAGCTCTCAAAAGCGAAGAATGTTCAAAACTGATGACGCAGTGATGTGAATTGTACGAGTGATGTTTATGAAGACAGAATAGTAAATTAAAAATATAATCAGAAAGGCATATGGTATTAATAGGTATGCTCCATGTATCCATGTGACCAGATTAAAAAGTGCTTCAGGCCTCTCTTTGCTGCATAGTCTCACTTACTCCTATTCAGGAAATAAAGAATCATTCATTAGCACTTACGGCAAGGTGGTTAAGTCATTACACTTTTTTTTTAGAGTGTGTGTAATATTGATGTGTCAGAGTGGGCTATATAGAAGATGACACGGATTTCCAGAATTCTGCTGAAAATTATATTTTCATCATTTCTGACTGCATTTATTGTTTCTGTCATTATTTACTTTCAAATTGCAAAATAAACCCCTTGTTTCTGTAATAGTTATGTTCAGGCCTTTCTGGCACTGAAGAAAATAGCTTTTGATGGGAAGACAAAACAGCCCAGATATTTTGTATGGTGACTATCTTTATTACCAAATCTGTTGGTTGGTATAATTGAGTGGTTAACATGAGGTCTTTTTGTTAACAAATGAAAGAGCTTGGTGTAATGAGCTGTTATAGTTATTGCTGTAAGATGTAAATATGCTTCATAGAATTTGAGAAAAACATCTTGCTATTCAGTGTAAAAGATAAATGGTACTGCTTTTATGTTGGACTTGTGCTTCCACACGTGTGTCGATGCATTTTGTTTAGAGTTTGTGACATCAGTAAGACTGGTGACTTCTGAATATGAGGTTTAGTTGGGGGTTTGTTTCAGGGAATTTTCTAGGCAGTAGTGAAAAGAACTGTCTTGGTGGGGGGGTTTTGTGCCTTTCCCTTTTTTTTTTTTTTTTTTTAAATCTTTTTCACTTTCCAGTTAAGTTAAACTGGATATTATATGCAGCCTGAACATCCATTTGGCAGGGATGTGGCATCATGCATTTCTGGAGTTGGTTGCAGATAAAACTGTGATTCAGTAGAAGTTTTCTGCCATAACCACTCTTACTCAAATTTGCACAGCTTTCCAGTAGTTTTATTATATTTGCATCTGTTTTGAACAACACTATTGAATTACAGAAAAATGGTGGGGGAATAAGCAGTATGCAGAGCTAGCATGGAAGACAGTACACCTAGAACCCTTTGTATTGGGGTAGTTGTGAAGCAGCCTGTTATTGAGTAAGTGGCGACATGGCATAGAAGGGAGCAAATGTAGTATTTGAGGTGGGAATAGGGGTTACTGCTGAGGGGAAGA
The DNA here is from genome assembly GCF_963264785.1 of Psittacula echo. Lineage (NCBI taxonomy): Eukaryota > Metazoa > Chordata > Aves > Psittaciformes > Psittacidae > Psittacula > Psittacula echo. The sequence goes on from NC_137735.1 coordinate 102,379,982, forward strand.
CATGAGGTACACACTTCTGGTTTGATAGGGAATGAGAGATGTCTAATAGCCTGAGGAAAAAGCACAAGCATAACCCAAAGAAAGTGAAAAATTGGTCTCTGCCGTTAAGGAGGCAAGTAATTGCAGGGAATCCTTGAAAAAGGTGGGAGTGTAATCTCTAGTTAACCTGTGAAGGAGAAGGGAACAGAAGAGAGTAAGGGACTACTTTGTGTGAGCAGTGAATTTTACCCACTCCCCCAGTTGCTATTAAAAAAAATAAAAAAAATGGTGGCATGGCTTGCAGAAAGCCTGAAGTGGTAGTTTTGGAATATTCTTTGAGATAGAGGTTTCATTGTTTTGTTACCTATCTGTATAACCAGCTCCTTTTTATAACTTTTTATGTAATCTGTCTGGAGTTGTTAATGCTAGAATATGAATGTATTCAAATCAATTTGTTTTAGAAAATGAAATATAAATATTTCATTTTATGCTTGCTATTTATCATTTGGGTTTTGATGTGCTAAAATAGTGTTTACAATTCTCAAATTGTGATTTTGCAACACTAAAACCACCAAAAAATAATTGGGAAAAAATGTGAAGCCTCTCTCTAAAGATACTGGTGTGCTTTTTTCCTGGGGGGGGTGGGGGGGTGGGGGGAATGGGATGGGGAAAGATGTGGAATTTCTTTTCTGATACTGCATATTCTTCTCTAGACTATCTTTTGCTAAGCTGCAGTTGCTAATGTTTAGTGGATACTTTGTTTAATAGAGGGTTAGTTAAGGTAGATGCGAAAGTATTTGATAGTGATAGAAAAGCAAAAGATTTGTTACGATCTTGAAAGTCCTGTTGTCATCCTGATGCACTGTAAGAGTGTTTTAATTCAGCAGTTTGTGCAGTGTCAGGCAGAGTAAAATGAAACAAAGTTGTTTGAGTTGAGAGATTTGTGAAGGACAAGATTCTTGGTACATATAGTAGTAGTATTCTTTATTAAATATACTTTACCTAAATAAAATACAGCATAAAGAATCTCCACTTAATGTTGTTTTATGCAGCATCTTGTACAAATTGCTAGTTCCCCTGTAAAACTGGAACAGCGTATTTTGATCACTATAGTTTATTGCACTGTAATCAACTTAGATTCCAAATATAAAAAAATCTTAAAGATGCAAAGACAATATTTCATTATATACACAGTAAACAGAGAAGCATAAACATTTCTTTGCACTTGAAATAAAACTACTTTTAGCATGTCTTTAAGTAGACTTCCTTAGGCTAATTTGCATGCCAAGTTGTAAATTAGACAATTTGTACAAGTAGTAGTTAATTCAGTGTCCAGCAGAACAGGAATCGGACCTCAATTTATAACCTTCTATTATGAATGGAGTCAGTTAGTGGAGTTTTACTTTGCTGGTTCCTCTGCTTTTGATGCCAGGTTAATACTTGAAGTAGCACCTGTTCACCGAGGTATGAATAGGAAAAGCTGCTGCTTTATAGAATGCTATCCTTATCTGTGAATTTGTATTCTCTGTTAAGTTGAACCTAACATGACAGTAACTGAAACTGGAGGGGATTTTCAGGTCTCCTCTGGGAAATTGTACTTTTCCTTTGGTTGCTTTGTCTTCAGAGGTTTGTGTTCTGGGGGTTAGGGAAGGTATTCCGAGGATGGGAGAATCAGAGGGTGATTTCCCTAACACCATGCCTCAATGCTGTCACCTTCCTGTGCTGATTACACCACTTCATGTTTATTATGGTTCTTGGGATGGAAAGCGTGGTTCAAATATTTATTTCTGGTGGTTCCTGAATGACTGAATGTTTCTTCTGTGCTTCTCCTAAGGTGTGCTACTTAGTAAATATACAGTTTTATAAATAAAGATTGAAAATTATGAACCACTTGTTGCTGTTCTATAACTTTCTAAGGAGATTATCAAGTTGAAGATAATGTGGTTCTCAGAAATGAAAGTAAATTTTATTTGTATCTTTAAGGCAGAACCACTTACAGTTTCTTGATTTGTGTAATCCTTTTGCAGATGTAGTCTTTGTGCTGTCATATCACAAGGCATGTATGTTTAACCTGCTCTATTCTTGCTGCTCTTTAGATATTTTGGCATTCCAAGGTTCTGTATTGTGTTACCTGGTCTTCTGTATGCTACAAATCCGGTGATGACCTGGGTTTGTGTTAATGCAAGTATTATGAGCTCAAATATTCTAGGGCTAACAATCTAAATAATCAAAGTAAGTGATCCAGGAGAGTGGAAAAAGCTCTAGAGAGGTGGTGATTCATAACACACTTTCTCTGTCTTGTTTTGTTTCCTGTGCATGTTTGTTATTTTAAGCTCCTTCGATTCCTCTATCTTGAAGAGCTTTTCTCTCTTAGCCTGGTTTTATATTACCAATGCAAAGCATTTGCAGTGTCACTCTCTTTTCTGGGTATTTATACCTAATCTAGACGTAGCTGTACACTAAAATAAGCTGCTGCTTAAAAAAGAATTTAAAGACAAGTTTTTCAATGCTGTATAAAATCTCTCCCTTGATTGTTTTATTTTCTACTACATTGATTTCTTAGTAGCTACATAACTATATAGATATTCAGTAGTTTTGCAAGCTTGTTTTTAAGATTGATTTACGAATACTGTTTAAGTCATGCTGGAAAGTTTTTGTTAGAATTACTTAATCTGTGTAAAGCATAGGCTAGATTTAAAAAAAAAAAATAGCGTAAGTGAATTAGAAGCACAAGTGCTTCCAAGTGAGTGGGTGCTTTCTGAAATCGTGCAGTCCTGGAAATCATGGTCTTTTCCCTTTATCTAGAAGTTGTCTTAATGTTGCTCTTACTTATTTAAAGGTATCAAGAACCTGAAGGTGCTTCTGGAAAATGCTAGACCGAAGGAATGTTGGGTTTTGGTTTTGGTGGTTTTTTTTTTTTTTTATTTGGTTGGGGTTTTTTAGTATACTAGCCTACCTGTATAAAATTACTTTTGGTTTTGGAGAAAGATGTGTAAAAGTCAGCTAGTAATACTGATTCATCAAAAGATATTCTGATAAATAGAGTTATTAATGACAGGAGAAAATAACACTGAGAAAGCTGATTTGGTTGTAATAGTTTAAATGTTTGCTTGGTTTGGTTTCAATAGCTTAAGTGTTTGCTAAGGGCTTACAGATTAGAGTTGCATACATACCAACATTTAGTAGCAGAGGAACTTTAAAAAAAAAAAAAAAAAAAAGATTGTCCATAGCACTTAAACCAAAAAGTAGCATATAGAATTTCTTGGAAATCGAGGACAAAGTGCTACATTGGACTGTCATTCTATAATGCATTCAAGATATAGCCTAAAAGTAGAAAAAAATAAATCCAATTGAGTGGCAACAGATCAGTATTTTATTTAAAAGGGAATAGCTTCCTTCGAGTTAGAAGAACTTTGTGTAAGACATAAAGAGTACAGATGGATATTGCTGGAACAGAACCTACTACAGAAATGGCTAAACTGCTTACAAAACAAACTGGTTGGGAGTCACAATTTTCTGATGGTTCTCTTGATGGGCTCCACTAAAATGCAAGAAACGTGCTGCCCTGACACACTTCTATAGAAATAATAAAATGTAGGGGGCTTTTTAGTTTTTTTGTTTGTTTGTTTTGTGGTGGTGTGGGTTTTTTGTGGGTCTTTTTTGTTGGTTTTTTTTTTTTTTTTCCTCTCCCCTGTGCCTCTAGAATCATCGTATTTCAGATGATCTGACACCTCACAGCGCTGAGAACCTAGAATCAGTTGCTGTCTTTCTTAATCATTTAGTTTTGGGCCACCTAGAAAGAGGTAAAGGCTGCAAGAGGTACAGCTTAAGCACGTGTATGCTTTCTCTAATCTACTATAGAATGAAAAAATATGAGGAAGCCCTTCAGGCAAAAGTTTGTAGTATATATAGCATCAGAAAAGACACCGATTTGGGATGTCCCTTGACCTTCCCTTTCAAGATGAAGCAGAAAGATGATGGTAAGTTTTATAGTCAGAGGTGTGGCTGCTACTAAGTCTGCAAAGACTTAACTGCAACACTGTTTTTGTTAGACCTGCTGATTCACCCACTTTTTTCTTTCTTGGGATTTTAGAGAGGGTGTGAAGGCAGGATATAAAAGAAAGATGTGTGCACACACCATCTTCTTTTATTCCACTTGAATCTTTTCTTGACCAAAAAGTAGAAGCATGCCAACTCAGCCCAGGAAGGGTAGGACTACTAAAATGTTTGTATCGTTCAATCCATGAATGGGGCTTTTCAATCCAGAGTGTCTTTCTATCTGCTTGGGTTTATCCAAGAGAGGAAAAGGTTCCTTAACAAAGGGAAGGTAGTAAGGGAGATTACATCCTTTTTCTTTCTCATCTGAAATCCTCAAAGCCTGTACGGTGGAAAGTAATAATGCATATCAAAGAGGAGAAACAGAAGAAAGTAGGGAAAACGCAGACATTTTGGCAAACTATTAGTAACAAAACAAAGATATTAAAATAAATTTATAGCTAAATAAGTTAAAGCAAGTTTTTCTGCCTTTTTCTAAGCTGTTTCTCCCCAGCCGGGAGATCTGTTTAAATCCTGACTGCCATTATCAAAGCAGAGTGACACAAGTAGAACTTAAGCGCTTGTGGCATTCCCCTATTGCTAGTGACAGACAGGTCTGGGTTTGCTCCCAAGCTGTAAGCAGGCTCCAGCTCCATTGTAATGGATCTATAGACCATAGCCTGATGAAGAACGTTAGAGATTTGAGTTTCAGAGAGTTCAACTCAGGGGTCATCCCAAACAATAGAGCATCAAAAACAGTCACTGCTGGAGAGAGCCTGCATACACAATAGCTGTTTTTAAGAAGCACTATTCAAAAGACCGACTAATTACTAAAATTTAAAACTGTTACAGCAAGCACAACATAGTCTTCAAGTTTGTTACCCCTATTTTTGTCCTAATCCAAGCACCAGAATCAACTTGAAGTAAAAATCACAGCTTTAAAGGCAAGAACTGAATGCCTTTCTAAAATACCTTCTTTAAACGCACACCTCATTTTACGAAGTGTGCAAACAGTACTTTCCAAACGCAGCAAGGTAGAACTGAAAATACAGAATTTTCTCAGAAGACTCAGACCTTTTCCCCTCTTCCTCCTACATTTTTTTTCTGCCTGTCAACAGCTTTGAAAAGATACTGACATTTAAAGTGAGTTCATTAAGAAACAACATTAACACAAGCTTATGCAGAGGATTCACTACCTCAAAGGTGCTGTTTCAGGTTTTATTTTTAACTGTACATACTTTACCTGTAGCTACAAATAATACATCCTCATAATCAAGATGATTAAAGTTTTGTTTAGCATCACTGTCATTTTAAAAGGTTAGTACCTGCACATCTAGATGTGCATGTGAACCAGATGTGTCTAGCTGGTTAAATCCAGTCCAAACTGTATTTAAAAACAATCCTGAAACTGAAAAAACAAATAGCTAAAAAATTTGCAAGAATTTCTGAGTTGTTTATGGAGAACAAAAGAAGGTCTTCAAGCATTTTAAGTTCTGGATTATTCTTTTCCTTTAAGAGCAAAATTAAGCTATTGTTGGACTCATGTAAATATGAGTATTTTCTGCTAGGAAAAAATAAATGTCCAAATTACTCCTAATTCAGAATGAATAAATTTCAAACCACGTATTTTACCATGTGCGTACTTGGGCACTAGTTGTTGTGTACAGTTAGATGTGAATGAAAATATAACAACCCTGTGACGTAATACATTAAAGGAAATATTGTATCTGACATTGTTCCTGACACACACTTGTTTCTCCAAGGAGATCAATTTCCTCACTAGTGCAAGTAATCCCTTGCACTGAATTTAATGAATCGTATGCCCCCAATGTTTCTTTCCCATTTTTGTTAATGTCAGAAACACGGTCAGTAGGAGTCCAGAAGCAGGATGTACAGAAGCCAAAAGAACAGCATAGAAGAACATAATTTTTACTTTTCCATGAAAACCCATTAGCAACCGTCCACTTGAAGTAATAGTAGAGGGAGGCACTGAACACACACACACACACACACACACACACACACACAAGGCCAATCAATTTGCTATTGTACTTTTAATGTCTGCTAAGCATATTCCCTCTAGACCTTAACTGAAGTAACCTTCCCTCAGGCAAAATTCAGGCCTAACAGATGGGCCTTATACCATGCCCTTGAGGGTCAAGAAGCACTACTTCAGTCTGATCAACAGGAGCTCATTTCAGAGTTACAGTACCTCCACCAAGCATGCTTAGCTTTCAGTCCCCAGATGTTCAGTAGGTAAGCAAAAGACCCAGCTGATTTCAGCTAACACCAAGGGAAATGACTGTGACAGATCCTATAATAAATAATCGTATCTTTAAAGCATCAAATTAAAAATGAGCAGAGATTTCAGGGAACATACATCGCAGGGTTGCTAAAACCAATACTGAGTAGCCTTCAAGCTGTACACTACACTAATTAAAGTGAGAAATCTTCAGAAACAGTTTCTTCTGAAGTGCATAGTGATAATCCAGTCATAAAGCATCAAATCCATAGAAGATAGCCTCCAACTAGATGAAAAGCATAATTAATATTCAAGAATCTAAATACTGCAAACCTCAGTGGAAGTAAGTGAACATTTTAGGGGAAAAAAACCCAACAAAACCGCAGTCAACCCACCAAATCTTCTCCCAAACAGACATAAAACCGTACTAGTTTATTTAGCTTTTTAACAGTTCGTGAAATACCCTGCGGTTTCTGCATGAAGTTTCAGCTACATTGTTCCAATCCCAATGATGAAGCTTAAGAAAGAAAACTGAACAGTAGCTCTTAGATATAACAAACTGGGAATAATGGAAACATGTGAATGACAGTTATTTCTTACAGCAACTTGAAGGGTTAAAAGCTAGAATCCAGCAGAAAGCTTTTACCACATGGAAGACTAAACCACAACTAGGTACTTGGAGTGGTGAGGGTATGTTGCGTTGCATTTGCAATATGAAATAAACTCTCATGCTATACAGATTCATCATTTGAGTTATTTTTGTCTCTGCTTAGAGACATTAGCCAGATTGCATGCCTGTTAACCAGAGAAACCGCGCTTGACCTGCATGAGTGCACACTTCTCCCCCCATTCTTTCACAGAACTCATTCTGTGTTACGTTTTTTCATTGCTTTTCCACTTAAGACTAGACTGTAAAACTGGGGAGCCTTCAAGAGAACTGTGCTAAACACTCCTTCATAATCTGTCCTTCTGTCCTGCTAGTTACCATACCTCTTAGTTGGAAGTTTCCTTATGCCTATTTGTGGGGTTTTTGAGAATGGTACTGCCATCAGTGGATGTAGAAACTCAGACTAACTGTAAATAGCTTGGAAGTTAAAGGTCCTAAGTATTTATGAAGTACTGCACTTTGGTACCTTTCAACTGTGAGAAAGCTAGGGTTGCTTACCAATGTCCAATAGTCTGAGGCAGCTATTACAAGAGTGCCTTATCTGCAGCGTGTTGCCATCCTTAGTTAAGCAACTTCTGCTGGAACCACTGATCTATGTTACGTTACTGTATGCAACAGAAGTGGTCAGGCTATGTGTGTGCCACTTTGTATGCATTCAAACCTAATTCCGAGTACTGATTTTGAGAAAACTCTGTATAGATAACTCAGGTGTGTGTGTAGTCACATTTAATTATTCAATTTTCCTATCATCCTATTGGTAAACTTTGCTTTATTAGCACAGGTTTAAAGATTTTTACTTTTGGGGATAATATTTTGCTTAGGCATCAGCTGAGGAAGGAGGGGATATTAGTCCCCCTCATTGCATCTGTTGTGGGCCTAGTGTGGTGGAAAACTTTGGATTGTTTGCAACGTTCTTTGCACTTAAAGCTTCTGACACTTTCCTGGAGGGATCCTAAACTACTGTTAACAGTAGCAAACACTGTTGAGAATGGTAGGTTCAGCTGGGTGCTAGTTGCTGCTTTTTTTTTTTTTTTTTTTTTTTTTGGTAAGTTTCTGATGAATATAAAATAAACTTTTTGGAAAAGGCAGCAATATGGAACAGATTCAAAACTGTCTCTGTAGCATTCTGTTGGCCACCTTTTATTTGCTAGTCACAGATTGTGAGCTTGTATGTCATGAAATAAACCAAGACTACTTAAGGAGGTAGGGGAGATCATGAAGAGCTGTGTGTATAGAAAAGGAAAGAAAATAAAAATATGGAGCATGTGGAAAAATGCTGTGACGCAGCAAAGAGCCCATACAACTTTCATGGGTAGAAGTCATGACTTGTAAGTTGTTAGATCTTTTTTGAAATTGGGAGGGGAAAAACCCCAAACCAAAACAGGTCATGTAATATTTGTGCAGTTATTTAGGAAATATATATTTGATATATTAAAGCAAAAATCCTGTTGAATAGGTGTCTAAAACTTTCTTTTCAACTTGGAGAAGAAAAGCATCTACTAGTGGGTGAGAAGGGGAAACCTAAACAAGGCAAATACCTGTGACAGTTTCAAAATCTATCACATAAAAAAAATGCTAGCACAGTAGTGATTAAAAGAAGATACAGATAACATGCGAAATTGCTAGTAAAAGCTTTCAGAGCAAAAAAGCAAGCATGCTGATGATCTCTTCAAATTTTGAATAATGCACCTTTTATTAATCTCAATGTGTAACAGATTAATAATAGTGGGTATGGAAACAGTGATGGTCAAAAATATGGAACACCACATATACCTTTAAAAGCAGAATGCTTTATCATAGAAATCAGGTGTGAGAGGTGGAGGAGAAAAGAAATGTGATAGAAGTTAGAAAATTATAAATATTGCAAAGTGCTGAATAGGAAGTTATTTTCTTTCTTTAAAGTATATAATTAGATTTTTTTTCCTTGCATGTTGGTCAGAAGAATATGTAAAGTCACCTATGTAAAAATTACTGCTGCATACTGGGCTGCGTTAGCAAAAGTGTATCTATATGTTCAATAGAAGTGATTCATCACCTCTGCTTGACACCGTAATGGCACTATGTCAGGATTACTTTGTCTGGTTTGGGATTAATTCCAGATATGCTTATACTGGAGAGGATTCAGTGGAGGGTCTCCAAGATGGTTAGAAGGCTGAAGCAAACGCTATGCATGGAGAGGCTGAGAGATTGTATTTCTTCAGTTTTAGGATAGGAAGGGCAGGGTTATTGCTGTTTTCAGGGAGGTTTAGCAAAGGAGGAACTAGAGTCATTTCAACCCTACAGCTGCCAAGGACAAGAGGCAACAGACAGAAATTGCAACACTGGAAATTCTGATGAGATGTTGGGAAATTTTCTCTCTCCCCCACAACGAGGTTAGTCAGACACTGGGAAAATTGTCCAGAAAGGTAGCAGAAACTCCAGCCTTTGAAGACACCTGTTAAACAACTCAGCTGTACAAGACCACAAGCAGTCTGATCTCACTTGCTCCTGTTTGAGCAGGAGGTTTGACTACCTTGCCTTCAGGGGGCTTTTCAGAGATAAGCTATTCTGTGATGCTGAGGCTTTGTGGAGACAAACAATATAAAGGTCCTAAAAGGCAGAGAACATGTTCACAAGGTAAAAAAAGATATATCAGTAGTTACTTAATGTTTATCCAGTAAGAGTATCAATCTGTCTCCCTATTCTTGGCTTATATATGGACAGAGTATACTCACTGCAATTTCTTTCTGATTGGTTTACATTTGGCTCTATCTGCCAAGGTACCGATCAGAACGGCTGATGAGAATGACCCCTGGTGGCCACATATTCCCGCTGCTGCTTCTGGCTACTCTAGGAAGTTTTTTTTCAGAACAGAACAAAAAGCACTAGTTTAGACCATGAATGTGATGGACACCATGCTGGGGCAAGTGTGGGAATACCTTAAACCTTCTGTAGAACTTCAGTGCTCTATTCTTTTTAAGGATTTTATTGTTAGCGGTGTATGCTGAGCTAGATACTTGTCTGGTCTGACCCAGCATGCCTTCCACCCTCTTCAACCCTCCGTCACCATTCCATCCCCCACCCCGGGAAGTAAAAACAATGAATGGCTGCTTAATATAGCTCAAAAATGGCTTTGTTAATCACACGAGAGTTAATTTTCTGACAAGTCAGTGAATTGGAGAATTTTCTATCCCTCCCTTTTATTGCCAGTGTCCAGGAGAAGTTATACTATCAAGTAGCTATTTCCTGACTTTGTTTGTTCTAGTTAAAGTAATGAACCACAATAAATAGTAAGTTTGTGGCAGATTTTCTTTTCAACCTGTATAAATATATATCAAACCATACCCCAAAGAGTTACAATTTTTATTTGTTCTGTTAACATTCAACAAAGATGAACTTTGGTGTGTTTGTTTGTCTTGCAGCATAAGCAGCACTATTATGGATGTAGACAGCACAATTTCCAGTGGGCGTTCAACTCCGGTCATGATGAATGGACAAGGAGTTCCAGCCTCCTCTGCAAAAAGCATTGCTTATAACTGTTGTTGGGACCACTGCCATGCTTGCTTCAGCTCCAGCCCAGATTTGGCAGATCACATTCGCTCCATACACGTGGATGGTCAGCGAGGAGGGGTTGGTGTTACCTTTTTTTCTTCCTCTTAGTTGTCAGTATTTTGCTCTTTAATGACACTAGCAAGTTGTATATTTTAAAGTGTCAGTTCTGTGGCTAGTGGCAACAAAAGTTGGGTCTTCAGCAGCCTGGCATTAAGCATTTAGCTGTTGTCTTCTGTATAGTTCACTAGATTTGGTGTTATATGCTTTTAATTGAATGTCTAAGAATGTAGTGAGTTCTTAGTAAGTGATTTAAAGCTGTCAAGTTTTTGATGCGCTAACTTCTTGTCATCCTGAAGCTGTTGGTATGTCTTTAAGTGCTTGTACTTGGAATTCAGTTTCTTAAAACTCTTAGTGTAGGTGTTACTGCATGTGAACTCAGGTGAAGTCATATCTTGATTTTTATGAATGGAGTGTCATTAGAGGTAAAATGTATACAGAATGTATAATAGCAAAGATGAAGACTAATTGGCAAAGTCTCACCAAAACAGAGCTATAGCACTGGTGGCAAGTATACCTTCAATATAATTGCATCTCGTAATTTTATTTATTTTTTTTAAATTGAGGTGCATATAATAATCATGTATATTTCAGTCCAGTCACTGGCCAAATGATGCAATTTCCATTGGTCTCACAATTTTAATGTTTCAAAACATCTTCCAGTAGAGTAATTTCAACTCCATACTTAACTACCTGCACCTACCATATTGCCTTTGATGTCTGGAATATGTCATGTAAACTACCTTTACATCAAACACAAGCAATCTGCCTTCTTTCGTTGCTATATGTTGCAGCTCTTTAATTTCTTGAAGAGCTAATATGAATCCTTAACCTAGAAGAGTCATTATCTTTTGACTTTTTGTCCTCTCACTTCTCCAGAAGTAAAATATTAGGCCATTACAGTTTAGCTTGAGTGAATAAGAGACTTAAATAAAGTGCTAATTTGCATTAATTTAAATATTTTCTTATGCAGTTGTGTCACTGAGACAGCCGTGACTCTGGTTGTATTTAGCTAGTGATTTTTGTATGATTGAACTTTCATATTTGGCGACTTTTTTTTTCAGTCTAAGCAGAATCATCTGTCCAATGAGCTGGTTTTTTTCTTTAGCCACCCATGAGATGATTTCTGTAGTTCTGTTACACAGGTTCTATTCATAAAAGTGTTACATGAATCTTGGTTGAAACAATGAAATGGATGAGGTATATTGGCATCCTGTGGGCTTCCACATAACTGCATTTCTGGGGATCTTTATCTGCCTATCTATGACCCCATTTCACTTCTTAAAAAGGGCCTGAAAGATTTCAGGATGGCTTTTGGTGTTTTTGGTTTTTGTTTGTTTGGTTTTACTATGTGATGTGACTTGTGGTTACTTTTATTTAGAAAATGTTAGACTGTATTTGTCTTCCTGAAGGATGAGATTGTTGGAAGCATCAAGCGACTGATAACTGTTGCAGTCAGTTCACACTTTTTATCCCCCTGCTGGAGCTGGTCTATTTTTTGAAATGTTCTTGAACTTGGCGCTATGGAAGGGGGACTGATCCTGGCTGATTTGTTTCAAGGATTTGTCTGCCACCTGCTGGTGAGGTGTTTAAGAGGTGTTAGAAATTATATTGTGTTTTTTGATTGGATTTCAGATATTACTTAGCTACAATGAAAAAAAGTGCTTAGCTACATTTGAAAAAAAGTGTGGGTAGTAGCTGCTTATTGAGAACTTAAAAGCAATGTTATAAGTGTCCTTCAATAGTAAAATGTGTGTTTTCAAGCTAATACAACGTATGGCTCCGAACCAGCCAGATAAATCCTTGAAGAGCCCAGGAAAATATTTGACAAAATAGTTTTACTTCCAAGATTTTTTTTTCCCTGAAATATTTTGGGTTCATCTTTTTGTCAAGGGTTCCCAAAAACTGGGGGACGGGACTTCTGGTAGGTTGTTGTAAAACCAAGTGCTTCATCATAGTGTCCTTTGCTGTGTACCCTGCAGGCTGCAGTTGCTGGTGGAAATGCTGGGGAAGTTACAGAGCTGTTGCAGAGCTAGGAATCTTGGAAATTCCCATTCTGTGGCTTTCAGGGGGATCTTGAAACTAGGTTAGGGGGTTGGTCTTATGTATCAGTCATACAGATATGTATGGTTTTTCAGCTTTGCATTAGAAAGCTGGGCTATCTATCTGTTATAGGGCAAGTATGTAGCACTTCTGTGAGTGCTCTTTTGTTTTGAAAATAAAACCTTTGGAAGATAGATTTTTTTTTTTAATTTTTTGTTTTTAATCTACAGAAAAGAACCAGAAACTTGAATTCAGTTAGTTCCCTGCAGGTCTGAAAATGCGTATTGTGGACAGTGCTATTCCTGGGGCCTGTCTTTTGCACCTACAGGTTAGGGTTATACCTCCCTTCACACACAGACCTATTGAGGACATTCTAATGAAAAGGAAGTTCATGGAGCTTTTTTGTTCTCTCGGTTATAGATAGACACAATGAGAGGAGAGAGAAAAGCAACATGAGTAAGTTCTTACCTCCCTTAATGCACTATTGTACATGTGACTGATCTGTACACCAGAATCTCAGAACACTTATAGATTTTAATCTTATTATAGATTGTAACTTTCTTCATCAGTAATTGAATATAAGGCCCTAACTAGAATTATCCAGTATTGCATAATGTAACTTGGTATCTAAACAACTGTATGCTAATGAAGAGCTGTAACTTTTTCGTGCTCAAAGAATAAAATTGTTATTTGCTTATGGCAGTAAATGATTTTATTTCTATATCTGCGCCCAGAAAATGTAAAGTTGTAATTTAAAAACGTTCTGTCTCAATATCTGATACAGATACTGAGTGCAAACACAAACTCTTTATGGGGTATGCAGTGGCTTTTAATTGTGCTTATCTGCAGGATCATCTGGTTTTTGATACTTTATTTCAGTGACCTGCTTTTTGACTATTTGTGGTTGTAATTATTTTTTCTTTGGTGAGATGTGAGATTCTATGATATGGGAAGTGTGTTGCAAAATAAATGGTTATTGTTCAAAATTCTTTGAAGTAACATTGTATTGTGAAAACAGGCTTCTTTCCTAATCTGATGGATTTTTTTTTTTCTTTACTGTTTTCTTTGGCTTGTGTAAACTTACCACGTTTTTACTCTATCAGGTGTTTGTTTGCTTGTGGAAAGGTTGCAAAGTATATAATACACCTTCAACAAGTCAAAGTTGGTTGCAGAGGCATATGTTGACACACAGTGGCGACAAACCTTTCAAGGTAAGGTTCACTGTAAGATATATCATCCCTTATTTTACGAGTAATCATACTTATTTTTCCTCATAAAATATAATAATTGAAAAATGCCATTACAGGAGGATTTCTTAAAAAGTATCCATTGAGCTGAGCCTTCGCTTTTGCAATAATAGTGCCCAAAGGTGCTGTTCTGTTATGAAAACAGGTGAAGATACTGTTATTGCTTCTCTATCCCTTTTTCTTTTAATCTATAAATAGTAGGGGAATGTAAAAGTAAGTTAATGTTGATGTTGAATTTTTTGTGCATTTTCCAGTTGAGCTGCTTACACTGTTAACAGCGAGACATTTTGCTTCATGCTTTACACTTTCACATTAAACTTTGGATCATGCCTGATGGTGCACGTTCTGTGCTGGAGTAAGAGTTGGTTCTGTTAACAAAACTCAGATGAAACAGTCAGTGATTATGGTTAACCGCTCTGAGAATAATAAGGAAGTCAGGAATGCGGGACCATTGAGCTGACTGCATTTCCTGCATAGTATTTGCTAACTTTCTCTTTCTTTTTTCCCCTAATCTGTACCTGCAATTCTAGGTATAGTAGTGTTTATCATTCCCATATCCACCAATCCGTTATTAATGAGTTGCTTCATCCTCTTATGGATACAGTTGGGGCAGTTCATAGCTGTCAGTCCTGGATCACTTGATGGTAAGTCCCACCCACACTACTTCAGACTGAAGTTCTCGTTCCATGTAGGATATGAAAATGAATTAAGGTTTTTTTTGGGGTTTTTTCTTTTTTTTTTGTAAGTTTAGGTCGCATTTTATGCCTTCCTCTCCCCAATTCCCCAACCCCACCAAGTTTTAGTCACTTTCTTCACTTCGCTCTCTCTTCTTTCTTCTCAGGTACTATCTTATGGGTTTTTTTGTTTTGTTTTCTTCGGTGGTTGTTGGCTTTTGGTTTGGGTTGTTTGGGTTTTTTTCAGTTTTAAGGCAGCTTTATTACAAAAAAAATACTTTTCTGTTACAGTGATGTCTTCCAGAAGTTACTGCTTCTGCATAGCTTATAACAGTAGATATTACAGAAAACAGAACTACTCCAAATATAGAGAGTAAAAATAGTGCATTGCATGTGAAAAGAGGTGGGTTTTTTCAATAAAGGTTAGACTTTTTTCCATACTGAACTGTGCAGTTTAGTGTGAAAATTTCTGATTGAGAATGAATAACAACAGGAAACTTGCTCTTGAGGTTATCATACCTTTTGTTCAAAGGAATAAGGCTGGTATGCTTTTGGAAGCACAGTGATCATGGATCCCTGTAAGTTTGCAGATATGATTGTTCCAGCAGCTGATCTAATCTTAAGTGCTATTCCCTGAGTAAAAGAAAAAAAAGTCATCAGAATAAACTTGTACCTTAGGTCTTCTCATTTTGGAATTAAGTATTTTACATACATTAAAGTATAATGGCAAGCTTTGGTCTTGAAGGAGGGCCTTGCAATAGGGTGATTTGTGTGCTTATTTGGTCTGGATCAAAGAAACTCAATTTTAGAGACACTGCGTTTAACAGAGGTGGGCATAGCTCAGATATACAAGTAGTACTTCCGAGTCTGTCAGTTACCTGCCGAAGTCAATAGAAGTTGTCATGCCGGTGTTTTGGCTAGGCTGGTTACAGCTAGAGCCTTAAAATTTACAACAGTTAATTCTGTGTTAAATATGTGTTATTTCACCAGCTGATCTTCTGTATTTTCTGGTCATACTAAGGCAAAGAACAAAATACAGGCTAGGATTGCAGTAGTTAATCATCATGGCTCAATGTGTGTCATTTCAGCATTTTTTCCTACTGTTGTCTTAATCCCTCTGTTTTTTATCTCTCTATTTCTTAATCTACTCCTGGGGGCTCAGAATGGAGGATAATTGTGGTCTGAGTAGAATTTTGTAACATCTTTTGTTCCCCTGTCATTTATACTGAATATAGGCTTCAGGGCTCACATGAGGTAGCCAAATAAGTAAGTGTCCGTGGTAACAACCTATTAATTAACTAGACTCCTTTCCTCCTTGCTTCTTATCTTTTAGGAGCTTTTGAAGTCTACTGTTTGATACAAAAACTTTTAAAGTGTTGGATATTAGCCTTGATTGGTCTAAGAACAGCCATTACTAATAGTTTTACAGCAGTCATTCAGAAACAGAGCAAATGTTTCTGTTTGGTGCATTTAGCTGTTCTTATAAATCTCAATTGCTCTTTTCTTAGGAAAAGCCAGATTTTTTTCAAGTCAGATTTGGATTAAGGACCTCGTGTTCCTGATGATTACTCCAGACAAAGAATCTCCCAAAACCTAAATTGCAAATGAAATTTCTGTTGCCTCATGAGAGTATAGCATGAAATAAAGGAATCTGTCATTTTAGAGAACTTAGGATAGTTGAAGGATATGTCCCTGCTCTCTCCTGTTACCCTTTTGCTTGCAGGTGAACTCATTTTATGTAGTTGCCCATGTTGGATTTAATTATCTATTTTTGTGATACACATGGTGTGGTGTTCTTTGACTAAAAGCTGCATCCAGCTGTAAATGAGCTGCTGTGCTTTCATATTAAAAAGTAGTTGTAGGTTTACGTGTCCTTTCCATGCATACGTATAAACTGTGTGACTGTAATTCGTCACAGAAATAAACCCACTTCTAAATTAAAAAGGCAAATGTTTCATATTTTCGTAAGTTTTTCCTTTTCTTCCTGTTTGTGTGGTTTAGTGTGTCCCCCTCAGCATTAATCTTGCAATACCTCTGTCACAGAAAAGCTAAATTTGCGTATGAATACCTTTGTTGTGCTAACTTCATTTTTATATGGGACAATTTCTAGGTAGCGTATGTCCAGCTCATAAGGAGGAGACATTTTATATGTGAGTCATCTGCTGAGCTAAAGGGGGGAAAATCCCCCAAACCTAGATTTTTGGGCAGAATTTAGAACCTCAGTCCCGTTTATTCATATTACTTTTCTGTTCATTCTCTCCCTTTTTTTTCCCCTAAGTGTTTAATGCTGGTGGCCTTGGGTTTCATGTAGAACAACATAAATGGATATTTTGCTTGGGTTTGTTTTTTTTTTTTTGAGGCCAAAACATTTAAGTTTTGTTAAGTTTTTGATAAAGTGTCTTTTCCTAGGGCACCTACCAACCCCTCCAACAAAAAAAAAGTATCCAGTAAATGAGACACAGTAACCATTGCAGCTAGCTCAGTCTATAGTTGAATACAGTTTCTGCAAAGCACATGGTTTTCCAATTCTATTTTTGTGTAAGCACAAAAGAGATTTGTTTTTCTTGTCAAGAGGAAGAAACAAATAAACTGGTCTTACGGAACAGGTTTCTAGTTGAGAACATACAGGCTTTCTTTTGCCCACTGTTAAGTATTTTTGAAGCTTTGCTGCTCCTCTTAATACCTGAAGTTCATTGCTTTTGTGCTGCTGGAAATTTTTGCTTATTGCAGTCTGATTCTAGCCATCTTTCTTTTTTTTTTTCTTCTTTTTTTTGCCATTGTAGATATTCATTTAATATAGGTATTTTCAGAGCATATAATTGTTTCTCTGAAGACATTTAGTATGTTTATGCTTGTGTATGATTCTGCATTCAGAGCTGAGAGAGAAGAACCTGAACATAATTCTTTTTTAGTATACTTATTACATAATTTTTGAAGCTTTTTAGAAGCCGGTGGAATGTTGTGGATTATCACCAACATGTAGTGGTGGTCCTCTTGAGGGTTCAGCAACTTAAAAACTTTCAGGCTTTCAGAACATGTAGGCAGGTGTATCTAGAGGATAATCTGCTGAGTTAGAAAACTAATGTTTTTGGCAAGCTGAGAAAAAGTGAATGAAGAAATTCTGCCTTACTTGTCCTAAACTTGGCTATTACAGATAGTAAATAAATTTGAATAGCTAATGTGATGTGACAGCTTGCATTTTGCAGCATGGTTTCTGGTACTCAAAAAAATTGATATACTACTCACCGTGCCTTGTTGCTGAACAAGGCATTGAAAATTGCTTGAAGACATATCAAAGTCTTAAAATGTAGTCTAGGTGATCAAATACAAGATGTTAGGTACAATGAAGGGGAAACCTTACAGTAGCCTTCCAGTATCCAGGAGGCCTACAAGAAAGCTGGAGAGTGACTTTTTATAAGGGTATATAATGAAGGGACCGAGGGGAATGACTTTAAACTGACAGAGGGGAGATCTAGATTAGATATAAGAAAGAAATTCTTTACTGTGAGGGTGGTGAGACCCTGGAACAGCTTGCCCAGAGAAGTTGTGGATGTCCCATGCCTGGCAATGTTCAGTGCCAGATTGGACAGGGCTTTGGATGACATGGTTTAGTGTATAGTGCCCCTGCCCATGGCAGGGGGGTTGGAAATAGATGGTGCCTTCCAACCCAAACCATTCTCTGTTTCTATGGAATGGTAGAGTGAGCACAAAACACTGAAGACTTTATGCAAGATAATTGCATATAGCAGTCTTCTGTAAATATGAACTGCATGTGTATATTCTACCAGCTGCTTTCACATACTGATTCCAGAGGGTATGCTCTTAATGTTTAAGATCAGTCATACAGGGTTTGCTCATGTAGGGTGAATGCTTTCAGTGACAAAGAATAACAGTACGCTGTTCACTGGAGGCTTTCATCCTTTGCTTAAAAGGGGGGAATGAGGGAGAAGTTAATAATAAAAATGAAATTTGATGATCATTCTACCACCTGTAACTTCAGAAATCATTAAAGGGTGACTGCATTTATTATGGCTCTCAGTAGAGTTATACTTGCTGAAATGCAGAAAACACAGCCAAACAGCTTCAGTCCTCATTTGGAATTCATATCTGTTGCTCCTTTAGCAGAATATCTTATAACCATTAGAGCATTGCAGATGCAGATAGAAAATGTAAAGGGATTCTGCCTAAGCTCTTAGATGTTGAGACAATAAAAAAGTTAATCCAGATGTCTAAAATACTACTGTTAGATTTGCTGGAAAAAATTGCACACTGAATATTCTAAAAAGGAGATTTGGTTATTCTGAATTCAGAAAAAAACCTTTGTACTACTAGATATTTTAATATCCTATTTGTTAAAGTCACTGGTCATTACTGCCCATTAATAATGGTGGGTATGGGTACACTGGAGAAATTAAACTTTTTATGTGTTGACTTATTTTCTCTTGAAGTAACATATCCACCAATCCGGACCCAATCTATCATATTTAAAATTGAATGAAAAATTTATAGTTATAGGTTTTGGGGAAAAAATGAAAAGACGGGTTTAAAGTTGTACATAATAGCTGAGTTTGATTTATTAGAAGCTGTCTAGATCATAGAATCATAGAATAGTTAGGGTTGAAAAGGACCTTAAGATCATCTAGTACCAATCCCCCTGCCATGGGCCGGGACACCTCACACTAAACCATGCCACCCAAGGCCTCATCCAGCCTGGCCTTGAACACCGCCAAGGATGGAGCATTCACAACCTCCCTGGGCAACCCATTCCAGTGCCTCACCACCCTAACAGTAAATAATTTCTTCTTTATATCCAATCTAAACTTCTCCTGTTTAAGTTTGAACCCGTTACCCCTTGTCCTGTCACTACAGTCCCTGATGTCAGTCACTACATCCCCAGCATCCTTGTAGGCCCCCTTCAGATACTGGAAGGCTGCTATGAGGTCTCCACGCAGCCTTCTCTTCTCCAGGCTGAACAGCCCCAACTTTCTCAGCCTGTCTTCATACAGGAGGTGCTCCAGTTCCCTGATCATCCTCGTGGCCTGCCTCTGGACTTGTTCCAACAGTTCCATGTCCTTTTTATGTTGAGGACACCAGAACTGCACACAATACTCCAAGTGAGGTCTCACGAGAGCAGAGTAGAGGGGCAGGATCACCTCCTTCAACCTGCTGGTCACGCTCCTTTTGATGCAGCTCAGGATACGGTTGGCTTTCTGGGGTGTGAGCGCACACTGCTGGCTCATGTTCATTTTCTCATCGACCAACACCCCCAAGTCCTTCTCCTCAGGGCTGCTCTGAATCTCTTCTTTGCCCAACCTGTAGCTGTGCCTGGGATTGCTCCGACCCAGGTGTAGGACCTTGCACTTGGCATGGTTAAACTTCATCAGGTTGGCATTAGCCCACCTCACAAGCATGTCGAGGTCCCTCTGGATGGCATCCCTTCCCTCCGGCGTATCAACTGAACCACACAGCTTAGTGTTATCAGCAAACTTGCTGAGGGCGCTCTCAATCCCACTGTCCATGTCACTGACAAAGATGTTGAACAAGACAGGTCCCAGCATGGATCCCTGAGGGACACCACTCATTACCGGTCTCCAGCCGGACATCAAGCCATTGACCACAACTCTTTGCGTGCTGCCATCCAGCCAGTTCTTTATCCACCGAGTGGTCCACCCATCAAATTGATGTCTCTCCAATTTAGAGACAAGGATGTCATGTGGGACAGTGTCGAACGCTTTGCACAAGTCCAGGTAGATGATGTCAACTGCTCTGCCCCTGTCCATCAATTCCATAGCCCCATCATAGAAGGCCACCAGATTGGTCAGGCAGGATTTCCCCTTAGTGAAGCCATGCTGGCTGTCACCAAGCACCTTGTTGTTTTTCATGTGCCTTAGCATGCCTTCCAGGAGAATCTGCTCCAAGATTTTGCCAGGCACAGAGGTGAGACTGGTCTGTAATTCCCTGGGTCATCCATTTTCCCCTTCTTGAAAATGGGGATCATATCTCCCTTTTTCCAGTCGTTGGGAACTTCACCTGACTGCCATGATTTTTCAAATATGATGGCCAGTGGCTTAGCAACTTCATTCGCCAGCTCCTTCAGGACCCACGGATGGATTTCATCAGGTCCCATGGACTTGTGTACATTTAGGTTTTTAAGATGGTCTCGAACCAGATCCTCTCCTACAGTGGGCCTAGGGTCTTCATTCTCACAGTCCCTGCGTCCGCCTTTCAAGACTTGGGTGGTGCAGAGCCTTTGCCAGTGAAGACCAAGGCAAAGAAGTCATTAAGAACCTCAGCCTTCTCCAAATCCTGGGTAGCCAGTTCTCCCGATATCTTCCAAAGGGGGCCTACGTTGTCCCTAGTCTGTCTTTTATTCGCTACGTACCGATAGAATCCCTTCCTGTTATCCTTAACATCCTTAGCCAAGGTCAATTCTAACTGGGCCTTAGCTTTACTAACCAGGTCCCTCATTTCCTGGACAACATCCCTGACTTCTTCCCAGGCTGCCTGTCCCTGCTTCCACCTTCTGTAAGCCTCTTTTTTCCTTTGAATTTTCCTGAGCAGCTCCTTATCCATCCAAGGAGGTCTCCTGGCCCTCCTGCTGCACTTCCTTCTAGTTGGGATGCAACACTCCTGAGCTTGGAGCAGGTGATCCTTGAATAAGAACCAACAGTCTTGGCCCCCCGTGCCTTCTAGGGCTATATCCCATGGGACCTTACTAAGCAGGTTCCTGAAGAGGCCAAAGTCTGCTCTCCTGAAGTCCAGGGCAGTGAGCTTGCTGCACGCTCTTCTCACTGTCCTGAGGATCTTGAACTCAGCCATCTCATGATCGCTGCAACCAAGGCTGCCCTGGAGTGTCACATTTCCAACCAGCCCTTCCCTGTTGGTGAGCACGAGGTCAAGCATGGCACCTCTCCTTGTCGGCTCCTCTATTACTTGCAGAAGGAAGTTGTCTTCCACACTATCAAGGAACCTCCTGGATTGCTTGTGCCGGGCCGTACCGTCACTCCAACAGATAATCAGGGTGGTTGAAGTCCCCCATGAGAACAAAGGCTTGCAAGCATGAGGCTGTTCCTCTCTGTCTGTAGAGCGCTTCATCCACAGATTCCTCTTGATCAGGCGGTCTGTAACAGATTCCCACAGTAATGTCCCCCATAGCTGTTCTCCTTTTAACCCTGACCCACAAACTCTCTGTTGACTGCTCACCTGTCCCCAGACACAGTTCCATACTCTCCAGCCTATCCCTAACATAAATAGCAACTCCCCCTCCCCGCCTGCCAGGACTGTCTTTTCTAAAGAGTCTGTGACCTTCCATTCCAACACTCCAGTCATAGGAGCCATCCCACCATGTTTCTGTGATGCCTGTTATATCATACCTCCGTAGACCTGCACACATCTCTAATTCCTCTTGTTTGTTCCCCATGCTACGGGCGTTTGTACAGAGGCATCTGAGCCGAGCTCCAAATGAAGCTGGCTCATTGGCTGGAGTGGCTGGAATATCTCTGCCTTGCTCCGAGCATTTATTATAGGTGCTGGCAACTGACTGGGTGTGATGGGATGGAATGATGCCCCCCTCTCCCAGTACATCTAGTTTAAAGCAACCTTGACCAGTCTTGCAAGCCTCCTACCAAAACCACTCTTCCCCTTTTTTGTTAGAGCAGCTCCACCAGCCCCCAGTAGACCTGGCCTACAAACTTGGGCCCCATGTTCAAGACACCCAAATCCCTGACTATGACACCACCCATTTAACCATTTATTAACCTGGCCAATCCTCCTAGCTTCTTTAAGGTCCTCCCCCGTATCCTGGAGAACTGATGAAAAGACAATCTGAGCTCCAGAGCCCCTAACCACCTCTCCCAGGGCTCTGCAGTCCTTCTTTATGTTCTCCAGCCTACTGCTATCAACATCACCAGCACCCACATGGATCACCAGAAGTGGGTAATAGTCAGTGGGACTTACTAGAGCAGGCAGCCTCTCTGCAATGCCCCTGATCCATGCCCCAGGTAGGCAACACACCTCCCTTGAGACTGGGTCAGGCCAACAGATGAGTGCCTCTGTCCCTTTCAAGGTAAGAGTCCCCTACCACTATGACCCGTCTCTTTTTCCTGGCAGCACCAGTAGTGATTTCTTTACCGGTGCACCAGCCAGTTGTTTCTGGTGCCAGTGCGCTTCCTCCTTAGGCCCCTGCAGGACAGCAAAGCGGTTCTGGGTGGGGACAACAGCTTTAGGAGGAAGCCCCTTGTTTTTAATTGTCCTCTTCCTCCTTTTTTTGTTGTTTTTTGTTGTTACTATTTCCCAGCTTCCTGGGTTGACAGCCTCCTCCTCTCCCCCATGAGCTTCAGGGGACGCTTGAGGCCCCTGCACAGTTTGGGCCTGGAGCAAGCATTCCTGCTTCCTCTCAGCTTCCCTGATATCTTGCAGCCTATTAACAGCATCCCGCAGCTCAGCCCCTGCTGCAGGAGGACCTCCCCCAGGGAGCACCGAGTACAGCCTTGCCCATTGGGCACCGTTCCCTCGCGAGACCAGTGCAGGCACTCTCTACACTCCGAGCTCTGCACTGCAGCCTCCCCTCTCATCAGCTCTGTCTGGGTGCCTACGCTGGCCACCGCCGGGGCAGCCAGAGCAGAGCTCCCAGACCGGGCCCTGCTCATACGGCGAGTGCTCACCATCCCGCTCGCCTGCCCGCTCAAACTGCCTCGACCCGCCCTGGTCACTCGCGCTCCCTGGGGCAGGTTTTTAATCAGTCAGGGCTGGTGCCGCTCTTCGTGGCTCCGCCCCCTGTGAGTCAGCTGCTCGCGTCAGCTGAGCTGCCGGCTCCTGGGCAAGTCCTGCCGAGGACCTGAGGCTCCCTCGGTGGCTCTGGCCGCTCTGAGTTGAGGCTCCTGGACGCTGATCTCCCCCCGGCTCCAGTGTTGAAGGCGTCCTCTCTCGAGCTACTCACCGCAGCAATTGACCGACAATGGGCGATAATGCCCGCTTTAAAATCTGCCGCCGCTCCTCATGGCTCCGCCCGCTGTGAGTCAGCTGCTCGCGTCAGATGAGCTGCCGGCTCCTGGGCAAGTCTTGTCGAGGACTTGAGGCTCCCTCGGTGGCTCTGAAATAGATCTGTATAATTATCGGTGGGAAGCTGATTTGGTGTGACTTACCGTCCAGAGATCCTGAAGTGACAGCCTGAACTGCTCCTTTATGTTTGGAGAGAAGAGACTTTACCCATTAGTAACGGATTGCTGGATATATTATTTTAGAGAAAAAAAAGGATAAAACAGGTAAGATTTTTTTCTCCTCTCTTACTATTTCCTGTCTCCTACAAAGGCATTATGTGTCATCTTTGTTGTATTAGCTGTTCATTATTTGATGACATGATCAGGTAGTCAGTCTCAAACTACACAATATCTGAATGTAATAATTTCTGCAAGTATTTCATACTGTGGCTGCAGACTATAAATAGGCTTTCCTGAAGAAGATAATTTCTAGTTGCAAGTTGAGTATATTGAAGATTTAAAGATGCTGGTTTGGGAATTTTGAAAGTAAAACTTGGGAAAAGCAAGAAAAGTAAGTAGTAGCTTCTGTAGATAATTTGTGTAGAATGTCTGTGATATTTTTCTTTGTAGAAGACTAGGCAAAAGTCAAATTATGACATTGTTTTGACAAACTGCAGTTTGACTCCCAAAGTTCCCCATCTTACAAGAAATGCAGTTGAGTCTTATGAACTTGTGTTTTAAAAAGCTTTAGAAATGTGCCTAACACTATATTCATACGTTATTTCCAGAAGATATTGCCTTTTGATATCATACTTTAATAAACTTGGAATATGATAATGCAAAACTGTACCAAGACTTTAGGCTAATCTTGACCTCTAGCAGGCATTGGCAAGGCTGAAATTTTAATTTCGCAGTGTGATTGAACTTCAGGATATGGGTGTGGGTTTTTGTTTGTTTTGTTTTGTTTTGTTTTATTTTTTTTTTTGGTCTTTGTTTTTTCTGTCAGTGTTTGTAGAATCGGAAGGAGATAAAAGCAGAAGTCAGAAACACCTTAATGAAAGTTAAACCTAAGTTTCGACTTAGTTGCTTAGTTTCATGAAACTGCTTTTAAGGGCGATACAGCTATTTCAAGGACTTAAAAATTGGAGAGTAAAAAATTGTTTGGACTAATACATGCATGTATCTTACCTGTATCTATTGATTGTGAGTTTATCTTTAGTAGAACTAAATGGGTTGGGTTCAGGGTCAGGTTAGATGTGACTTTGAACAACATAGTCTAGTAGAAGATGTCCCTGCTCATAGTGGAGGGGTTGGAATTGTATGATTTTAAAGGTCCTTTCTGACCCAAACCATTTTATGATTCTGTAAATGTAAATTTTAATCTTCAGTATTAATTTGAAGTAATAAATACTGCATTGAGTGTAATTGAAATCAGGATCTTGAGTATTTTGAGTTTTATAGGTGTGCTGGGATTTCTTACATTTTAAGTCACTATAGTATAAGCATACAATATTGCTCTTATTTGAACATGGGAAATTATAGGGCAAGGTAAAAAGATGTAGGTAGGTTTTTGGTAAAAAGTCCTTACAATTCTTGAGATACTTGCTAGTGGGAGAGATGGGGATGAACAAATACAGTGTGAAGGATCCTAAAGCTTTTTGTCAGGAAATTACGCTTTTGTAGTTAGTTCAGTACTTAGAAAACTTTCCCTGAACTGCTATGCTATAAGGTTGGGGTTTTGTTTATTTGTTTTCTTTTTTCTTAAAAAAAAAAAAAAAAAGGCAAGAAAGAAATGTGAAAAAATCCTCTTTTTTTTTTTTTTTTGTCTTTTACTGTCTTGAGATGATATATACGTATTTGTAGTCCCTTAGCAAGTTTTAAGTCCTCAGAAATAACACAGATTTTTCTCTTCATGAGCACTTTATTGGTTTATAATGATCCTGGAAAACCATTTACTAGGTCTGAGGCAGAAATAGACTTTTCAGTTCTGCAGCCACAGTTGGGAAACATCAGAGTTGGATTTTAGGGACAAAACATGCTGGATGGTGTTCTACTGTTGTTTGCTTGTCTTTCAGTCAAATATGCAGGCTTGGGGCAGCTTACTGTACAGGCTTGCAAATTCATCTTTAGTCTTAAGAGAAAACTTAGCATTCTGTACGTAGTTGCAGCATTACTTACTCCCGAGCTCCTTTTGAAGCTACCTCATCAGTTTGCTGTAAAGAGAAGTGCTAGAGGAGAGAGGTACAGATGAGAGCTTGAGAAAGAGAGGACCTAGGGGGAGAAGCAGAACAGATGTGGAAGAAAGAGGACTTTCCAGCGGTTTAGTGTGGTGATGGGTTTTCTGCTACTGGCCAATCAACTTATTTGCCCTACTACTGTTCTCTGGATGAGAAGGAAAATCAGTCATATGGATACACAATTCATTGCAGCCAATCGTGGAATGCATATTTTAAAGCAGCTTTTCTATTACCCATGTAAGCTCAAAGTACAAGAGAAAAGGTTTGTGCCTCTCTCTCCAGCAGTATAATTTAAATACTCATTTTGCAAATGAAATTATTGTAAATATAAACCAAATATTTAGAAAAATACCCATAATTATTATGGCCAGTACTAGCTTAGTCGCATGTATCTTGCAATTTCTGTGTTTCTGCTTCATTATTGTTAAATCTTTTCTTACTTTCTGTTTGGGAAGGAGAGGCCATTTTCTTTAAATAAAGACTTTCTTAAGTACTCCTGGAGTAACAGTAGCATCCCAAAAAATAATTATTAATAAAACTTTCGAGTTACTGAAGTTAAAGTCTCAGAACCATAAAATAGCTTTTTACTGTCTTTGTATAGTACTTACAAAAAGCATTAAGCTATTTCAAATTTAATGTGGGTAAGGCTGTGTTTTGTTTACTTCTGCCTTGTCACAAGAAATGAGTATGCTAGAGAAATGATACCATTATCAAATGCAGAAGATTGGAGAGCTGTTGAGAAATACAGAAAATCTGGAAGACGGGGATGTTTATCTCTGAATGGGAAGTTCTTCAAAAGCATTTATTTCTGTGGGAAGAGTTTGTCAACATAAGTGTATTGATTGAGATTTGCTTTTATGCTATACAATATTACAGATTATAATATAGCATAGAAAATATACTGTAGAATAATTATTGAATGTTACAAAGTTCAGATAGAAGTTTGTTTCAGATTCTGTTTCTGTTTTCTTTTTAAGAATTGCATGGTCATTAAGAATTTGTCTTCCTTTTGGTGTTGGAGGTTCAGCTAGAAAAGTCAAACTGAAAGATCTGTCAAACTCCTGTGAATGAGTGCCATGTTGATGCAGTTGTTCTGTTTTGTTTTTCTCATTAGTGTGTAGTTGGTGGGTGCAATGCCAGCTTTGCATCTCAGGGAGGACTTGCCCGTCACGTGCCCACACACTTCAGTCAGCAGAACTCTTCAAAAGTTGCCAGCCAGCCAAAGGCCAAAGAGGAATCTCCGTCTAAAGCTGGAATAAATAAAAGAAGAAAGTTAAAGAACAAGAGACGACGGTCATTACGTAAGTATTTCCAGAAGCAGAAGTTGTTGAAAGTTTTGTCTTAGATAGGAAGTTCTTCAGTGTGGTTGTTTACAGATGTGGATCTGGTAGGGTTGGCAATATTTAGCATTATAGTGTGAGCATTCCTTGTGATGGGAGGAAGACAATCCCAGATTCTGTTTGTGTCCCTTTTTCAGGTAAAGCATCTGTTTGTTCAGTTTTCTGTGAGCAACAGTTTGCATTTACAATTTAAAGATACTTTTCATTATAGAGTTGCTTTTTGTTTGCTAACTCTTACTGTTGGAAAATGTTCTGTTTAGTGATGTTGAGTTCTGAAGTTCAGTACTGCAGACAGATTGTAGGTTCATATAAATTAGAGATAAATGCATATTATATAAGCTCTCTTTTGAGGAAAACATTTCATTAGCTTAATGATAGTTTTGTGAGCATAACCAGGATCTAATTTTGGACAGATGTGACTTGCTATGTTTTTTAAATCTATCTCCACACAGTTGACGTTCATTAATTTTATATGAACCAATGTGCTGAGAAGTGTGATTTGTCATGTAAAGTGAGACTTGTTTCCTCTGGCAGGCAATAATTAAATGCCTTTCCTAGTCAATTTTGATCCAGTTGTTCAGTTCCTGAGTTGGTCTATCATCAGAATGATAGCCATGTCAAATTTATTTAGAGATTCTAATGTACAGAAATGTTAGGAAAGACTAGGCAATTGTTAAAAAAAAATCTAACTTTTTTTTATATTTGCTCTGAATGCAACTCTCCAGTACTGGACTGGTTTATAATTTTAAACTGTTACTGTGGCAGTTGCATTTTGGAGTAGAAGCGTGTAAAAAGAGCTTAGATTTTCTTTCCTGCTGGTACGTCAACAGCTGAAAAAACCCCTTCCATTCATTTCTAGCTGTTGTGTAAAGGCAACCTTACAGAATTGGAGAGCAGTGCGAGACCTTTTTTTGAAGAACCAGTGGTCTCATTCATATTGTCCAGAGCTCTGTTCATAAGCAGGCAGTCATTTCAGTACTGTCTCCTGGCTGGCAGTAGGATTTTTAGTGATGTTGTGCTGGAGAACTTTTGTTAGTTTGCTGGGACAGCAATTTCAGTCTTACATTTTCCAGGACTCTTCTGTGGCAGAACACTTTGCTGTTCTGATCTTTCCCTTGCTGTGAAAAGATAGAGTTACCAGTTACTCAATTAGTACTGCAGCAGTGGATGCACATATTAGTGGTCTTAGGTGATTGCTCTCTATCATGATTGTGATTATTCTTATCTTAATACCTCACCTGAGTTTTTAAGCAACTGAAATTTGTGACACAGTGGTCATTTTTCTGCCTGGAACACAAGCCTGACCTCGAAAGATACAGTGTCACCTGGAACTCTGAAAAGTTTAGTTCCTGTGACTTTTTTCCATACTGTGAGGTTCAGTGCTTGAAGAGTTGCTGTTAACTTTAGTTATGGTGATCTATTTTTTTTTTTTTTCTGGAAATGCTTGGGTATTCTTAAAATATATCTGAGCAAATAGTATTATTAAACACATTTTTAAAGTGTAAACTTGAAGTGTAAACTCTACTTTCGACAACACTGTTTCAACATTCAAAGACCGTAGAAAGCTATTTCTATTCTTTTCAGAAATTGACTTTCAGAGAGGTTTCTGTTCAGCAATCTATGTAAATGAGAAGGCTCAAGAAAAAAGGCTGATCAGTGGAGGGTTATATGGTCACTTTGTAGTATATTTTTGGTTCATCTTAGTTGTAATGAAAGAGGGGCTTACTTGAAATAGTTGTAGTTTCCTAAAGGATTATCTTGATTTGTTGACTGTGTTACTCAAAATACAGATATCTAAGCTTGGTCCCCTAAAAATTTTTACTTTCAGAGATTCTTGAATTGCATCCTAGCTTGCTTCTCCATACTGATCTGGTTAGGTGGCCAATTTAATGTGCCTTTATTCAATTTTTTCCCTCTAGTATATGCAGAAGAGGTTTTTTTCAGATTGGCATTTTGTTAGTAATTGATGAATGTTATTAACTTACAAGTTTCAAATCAGAGCTTCATAATTAAAACTTCAAATTACCTGCAAAGATGTTCTAGTTGTAGTGAGAATATATTACAGAATTCTTGAATGAATCTATGGTAAAAAGTGTAAGTAGTAAATATTATGGGAAAGTTAAAGTTGAGACAAGTACTTGAAAGGCCTGCTGTCTTCATCAAGTGTTGCTCAGCAAGAAAAATGACAGCTGCTTAAACAATTTTTTAATCTTCTTGCCTCTTGAGACAAATGCAGTGCTGGCTGTAGAGTTTTTTGCCTTAAGGCAAAAATAATCTTTGACTGAGCTGGGAACTGGCTGCTGTAATATATTTCTCCAGAGGGTATGTGACCCAGAAATATATCCAAAGTTGATGGCATTTTCTGAAAATGCGAAGTATTGATAGATTTTCTTTAAAAATTTTGTGTGGATTACTGTTGATTTGGTGACCTTGACAAATTTGTCTTTCTGTTTCTTAGCTTAGTTTTAGTTAAAGAATGAAATCTGCTAATTTATGTATTTTGTCTTTTCAAGAAGAATGAAGGAGGGAGAAGACCCTTACCTAAGAAGTCAAACTAATGAAGTAACAGCATTAAGTATTTTCAGTCTAGAATATATAAAGCTGGAAACATAGTTTTATATTTAGGTATTTTAAGAGTCCAAATGGAGAAGTGTTGAATGTGTGTACCAGGTTCTCTGCAAGTTGGCCTAAAACAATTTATGACAAATGGATATAAAGCAGGATGCTGTTTGATAGTGTACAGTCTAAGTTGCTCACAGATAACCATTTGAGAAAAAATTAATTTTGCATCACAAAAAATTTTTCACCTGAAAAAACGTTGTCAACGTGTTCTTTCTTTGTCCTCACGGTTTGAAGTGACCCTGGCTTTTTCTGCAAGGTGTGAGCGGCTAACTAAATATTTATTGGCAATTGATTGCTAATACATGCTGCTATTGAAACATCCTTTTGTATAAATTCTTAATAGTTTAAATACAGCAAATCAATAAATTTGTTTCCTTTGTGTTTCGTATCTGAAGGTAAACACCTTCTGAGAAACATTAATCCATGAATAAAGAAAGGAAACTTTACTCTGGCTTTATGTGAGATCATAATCTTCTAAGACTATAGGGAGAATTCTTACTGTTACTTGATTTTTTTTTTTTTTCTTTCTTTTGTAACATCTTGCGGTTCTTAAACTGTTTTGCACTTCTTTTTTGCTGTCTATAAATATTATGTGTTCTTTTATGTTTGGAAGTTAGTACTTTTATGATGAAAACATGTTTTAATATAGACATCCTTATAGCTGTTAACATTAGTGGTGCTATAGAGACCACCTGATTTGTAATAAATTTTGATGTTGCAGAGTAATTCAGGATTACAGTCAGTAGTTTGCTTTCTTTTCTGGATAAACTTATGCACATTCACTGTTTCATGTAGTCTGTCATTTAGAGGTATAGTCCAAGCATACTAAAACTGTGTATGTCGAATTGGTCACAGTATTGTTATTCTGAAGCTACATCAGAGAATTTTTCAGAACCTAAGATTACGTTTATAATACTGTCACTTGCTTTTCCAATAGAAAAGATGACACTGTAGTAATTAACAAGCATAATAATTGAGTATGTTGGAGAAACGTGTGATAAGGAAATTTACTGTTCGTGGAATTTACAGTAAAATAAAGTTACATAAGACTTGGAATTTTATTTAGTAGGATACTGGTGTGAAGATTTTAATTTATTTGTGTACTTGGAAGGAGATACCTTACTCTGAAAATGATTTTGAGGGCATAGATTTAGGACACAGAGAAGATCCAGCATTAACAGTAAGGAATAAACAGAACTATTCTTACGCCTTTGACAAATTGTAGCCTTTCTTTGGCGTCTGTTTGAATGTTATCCAGTGGTAAATCCTGAAGAAATTTCACATATGAAATCAAAAGAAAAAATGTAGGGCTTCTTTTGCTTTCTACCCCCCCTTTCCTTCCTCCCTCTCCTTCCTCCCTCATATTTATAAAATATTTACATGCTTGCATCACTGACCACCTGCAGCATGAGTTTACTTGCCACTTACAGCGAGAAAGCATTTCAGTGGGATGATTGCTTAATTGGCAGTATCCAACTGAGATAGAGTAAGGACAGAATGTACAGATGAATGCTTAACAACAAGTAGTCCCAGGAGTGGAGCAAATACTAGCTGTGATTGGAATCTGTAGTTTGTTTTGAAACAGTGCATAGATAGGCTTGGTGAAAAAGAATATAGAAGTTATATTCAAGGAAGACAGCAGAATTTTTAATGGCTGCTTTTGCAGATTACTGGAAGATACATAGTTTATAATGTAATATCAAATCCTATTCTTAGTTTTAATTTCAGTGTGTTATATAGAGAATTACTGCTCTCAAGCTTCAAAAAAGCCTGAATAATTTCATTCATGCTTTATTTGCTTATGTGATTTTACTACTGTACCATATGGTTTATTTTTAAAAAAGTGTGTAAAGTATTTCTAACAGTATGCAAATATGTGCCTAGTAGCAGTTATTTTTTAGCTAAAGTAGTTTTAGTGTAGAATTGATAGACATTCTTTACACTCCAAATCGGAATTCAATAATTTTTTATTGTTCAAGAAACACTTAACTATAAAAGTCCTTTCTTGAAAGGATGAGGGCTTTATTTTAGTGCCTGTTGGTTTTAGACTAGTTGTAAAATATCAGATGGATGTTAATTGCACTTTACTCATTATAAATGGAAGTGTAGTATGTGGTGCTTCTTGGCTAGGAAATAATATGTTTACCAATAATCAGGGAACATGGAATGACAACTTGTGCACAGAAACAAACACGTCTAGCAGTGTGGAGTTTTTCAAATGACTGTTCAGCATTATTGTTCCTTAAAGATCAAAAGTTTCCTGACAAGCTGGTATTTTCTGTATGTTCACAATAATTCTTACTTAATCCATTGGTTTGTGTTCCACTGCAGTACCAAGCAGTTCTGTTCTCAGTCATTTTTTATCTCTTTGCAGCATCCCACTATTCAATAGAAATAGCTGGGGTTTTCCGATTTTTCATAATAAAGTTAAGAAATAAGGCATATGTACAGTTCTGCTTTTAATTTGTTGATTGTAAGCTTTATCATCTTTTGAAGTCCTTTAATACCATTTTTTAAGAAGTTACAGGAATAATATTGTAACTCTTGACTGTGCTGTAAGGGCTGTTTTTGCACTAAATTATACCTCATATTTAATAATGAGTTCTGGGCTTAGTTTCTTTGTAGTGGGACTTCTTTATTAAGAGGTGATAGCAATGGATGTTCCCAGAGGTGCTGAGCAAAATGAATGAGTTGTTAAATTTAATGATCAAGAAAGATTAGAATTCACTTGAAACTTTAAAAACTGAGTGTAATTCAGTGTGTCAAAATAGCTGTTTTATCTACATGAAGTATGTCTTGACCAAACTTGCATCACTACAAGGTGCCACCCTTGTAGTCTTTTCTTCCTGTCAGTTAAATTAATGTTTACAGCTCCTTGACAATGTAGTGTTACTGCCATAATAAATTATTTACTAATGATGTGTCAGACTTATTTACATGCTTGGATGTGTTTGAATGCCTTCTGTGTGTTGAGTACTAAGGATCTCTTTTCCTGTTTTTCTAGCAAGACCTCATGACTTCTTTGATGCGCAAACACTGGATGCTATAAGACATCGAGCCATCTGCTTTAACCTCTCAGCACATATAGAAAGTTTAGGAAAAGGCCACAGCGTTGTATTTCATAGTACTGTAAGTATATATGTTATGTGTTCTGTTTGTTTACCTGTGTGTTTGAAAAACCTAATACTTTAGAAAGATTTCTGTTTTTCTCTTACTGCTATAGGCATTTAATCAGAAAAAAGTAATTGTGGGTATTTTACATTGTTGATTTGTCCATTTCTATTAATAAATTATCTTTCAGAAAGTAATGTTGGTAGTTATTCTAGCTCACAAAATTGAATAGCTTGCAACATTTCCTGTCTGATACACTTGGGAAAATATCTAGCAGCAAGTATGCATTGCAGAAAAATTTGGTTATATATTCCAAATGAGAATGCAATGCAGATGGCATTTCCATAGTCCTGAATGACAGTGCTGATATCATTTGAGGGCAATTATATAATTGAGTATTTAAAGACACTGATCTGACATTGGTGGGGTTTGTTTTTGTTTTTGTTTTTTGAATAAGCTTGCCAGCAAAATGTCAGTAAATTGCTAGGAGGAGGCAAATACCAGGTGTCTTTTAGTCCTATT
Organism: Psittacula echo; assembly: GCF_963264785.1. Taxonomy (NCBI): domain Eukaryota; kingdom Metazoa; phylum Chordata; class Aves; order Psittaciformes; family Psittacidae; genus Psittacula; species Psittacula echo. The sequence goes on from NC_137735.1 coordinate 102,413,267, forward strand.
CCTGTATCCTATTTTGTTAATTTCACTTGTGCTTGGATAGGATAAACATCAGTATTAATTTAGAAAAGTTCAAAACATGCAAGAAAGTACTGAATTAGGGTATAGGGATCTGAAGTTCTGAAAGCCGTGTGACCTCCAATTTCTTAACCAGCCTGGGAGAGCAGAGACTCAGCTGAAGGAAAGGATTAAGAGATGGAAAAAATGAGGGGGAGTGCTTTGTAAATTGGTAGATAGTGCAAGATGAACTACAGTCCAAGGAAGGAGTGTTGACTGCTTTGTCTTCAGCTGTTGCTTAACCTTAACACATGATTCTAGCTACTGGATTGTCAATCTCTTTCCATAAATGAAACATGATTTTATATGCTTGACTTATTTCACCCTGTTCTACAAGACTGATGATTGTTATAAATGTCTGTGGCCTGTATTAGAAATTTTTCCCAAGTGATTACTCCTGAACTTTATGTGCATTGAGCACCAGGTGCAAGTGGGTAATTGCAGGTGGCTTAGCTGTTACTCTCTTTACATCTCATTCTAGTTTTCGTGACCAACATGGATTTTACAGTGCTGTGAGAAAAGGGGATTCTCTTCCAATCCACAGTGTGCTTTAATCTGAAAGGTTATTCAGACAGACTACTTCGTTGTGGAAGCTCACGTTTGTCTATTGGAATTAATCATAAGGAGACATAAGAGACATAAGGCAGAATGTGCTCTGAAACTGCTTCAAATAAACTTGGAGGAAGTAGTGAAAGTCCTTTTAGCTTATCTGTGCATGCAGCACTTAAGATGGTAGGCATTGATGAGATATGAAATGGCTTAGACAGCTGTGGGAGAGGTTGTACCAGTGGAAGAAGTGGTTTAAGATTCCTGCCCTGAGCTGCGCTTTGCTACACTGTTTTAGCATTCTGCTACAGTTGTGTGGGCTTGTGTGCTGGACATCAGCCATATCAATGCGACTCAGCCTAAAATCTGCTTTAAAAAGGTAGAATAGAAGCAGCCTTGTGGATATATGCTGTTATACTGAGCTAATGGTCACCTCAGATGCGAGCACATTTTGCATAATTTAAAAGTTTTAGGACATTGAATTTGAATGGTGACTGGCTAAATAATGTAATATGGTTTGTGTGGTCCACCTTCAGATGAAGAAAAATATGTGTAGCTATCAGGGACATTAATTTGAAAAATGAAAAATATGAAGATAATATTGTCTTGCCATCTGAAAACTGACATAAATCGTGTAGATTTATTTTTTTTTTTTACACAGCATAAGAATAATATCAGCGCAGTGTGGTATTTGATAGGATGGTTATCCTAGTGAAAAACTACTAACGTTAAGAATTTCTAAGCAGTCACTATAGATACCTTTCACCATCTATGAAACGTCATTCCTTTTCTATATATGTATTTATTTTTCAAGCTCTTCTTTGTAGATTTGGAAAGCTGTAGAATGGAGTCATCAATAAAGCCTTTTTGAAGAAATGGTTTTGCTCCAGAGTTCATCTTTGACTTCATTGTGACTTTTTTATATGCCTTTTTTGTATGCCTTTTTTTTTTAATTGGAATTAATTTCTTGATACTTTTGTTTCTATAAATTGTCAGATGGAAAAATTCCATCATTTCCATTTAACCTAAAGAGCAGATATTACTGTGATTAAAAAATACAGCTTATAGGTAACTCTGTTCTGTGTCCTATCCCTGCCTCCTCTGTCCCCTGCTTATTGAAATGCTAGAATTAATTCTCTATAATATTTGAATGTTAAACTATTTTTCACTGGTTTTAGCTGGTTTTGGTATTTCAATTCAGTGGTCACGTGTATTGATACTAGTTACATGTGTTTTGAAATCTTAAAACTTTGCAACACAGTAAGTGACTGAAGATGTATACCAGTTTACAGGGTGAAGTTTTTTTCTTTTTCCAGAAGAGGTCAGCAGAACTCCATTTCTGATTTGAGACAGCTTTGATGCATTTACAGAGCTAAATTGAATTATATTTTTCTTTTGTTTCTGGGACAGTGCATGAAATTTAGATAATACAGTGAGAGTTTTTTCAAATAAAGCTGTATTTGAACATATATCTGCTGACTGAATTCTAGTTTTAAGTGAAAAACTTAATGGACTTGAGTTCTTTACAACACAGGTTTGAGTCTTCAGAGCATCATTATTGTAGATATGCTAGATTTTTTTCCCATTTCAGTTGTAACTTTTGCAGACTTGACTGTAAAGCTCTGGTTACTAGTGTCAAAATAGCAATTTTTCAATTGTTTTTTTGCAAAATATTTTGCAATTTTGCATCTCTCTGCATCATAGCTGTGTTTCTAACTCTAGCCTGCCTAGGATATGGTAAAATTTTCATAGTGCTAATTATGTTAAAAGTGGGTACTTTTTATACCTTTTATAAGAACCATGATACTCAGATTATGCACAGTTGATGGACAGTTGGTTCGTGCAGATTACGGACTTTGGTATTTACAAGCTATGTTTTAGTTTAGCCTTTTCCATAAAGATCAGTTGCCACTGTTCTTTTCAGAAGAGAAGTTTTTGGAGTTTACAGTATCTGCAGTGGCTGTGTATGGAATCTTTCAAAGATTTACTAAGAATTTTATGCTCAGAGGTGCAGAAGGTAGGAGAATTGGTATTTAAAGAAGATAGGAAAATCTGCATTAAGTCTTTTGACATGTACTGAAGGAGAAGGGTAAATCAGAACAGAGGAAGCAAGTGGCTTTTCACTGTTGTTCAGGTTACTGGAATTTTTTGGGATACCTTTTGCATGCTGGTGTTAAAGAATAAATTTGCATCTGAATGAACAGATTTCTTTTTTTATACTTTCTCTGTGTGTGTTTCTAACTTGATCCTGGCTAAAGTTGGGAGTCTAGCTTCAGGGTCTTGCACCTAAAAACTTTATTCTCTGTGATAGTGTCTTATGTGCTGGTCTACCATGAGCTAGTATAAGAAACTATGAGAAAGGAGTTCTCACTTCTTGTCTGGGACCTTAGCAATGGAGTACCTATGTTCTGCTTAAACTCTTATCAGTTGTTGACAGGTCTTTGACACGTCATTTGATTTTTCATTCATAGAACAGTAGTAGCAAGTGTACTCTCTGCAGTGTTAAGGGTCCCCATTACCTAAGCATTAAATAGTCTCTAAGCCTGTGAGTTTTTCCAAGTAGCCTTTGCCGTAACCTCTTTCAGTGCCTGGTTTAGGTATTGAAAAGTGTCCTGGTTTAGCAGTAGCAGTCGTTTTTTCTACTGGTGCAGTGCTGTGTTTTGACTTTTGGCCTGGGAATAATACTGATAAAGCCAATGTTTTCAGTTGCTGGTCAGAATGTTTACCCTGACCAAGGACTTTGTGAGTCTCATGCTCTGCCAGGGAGGAGGAGAAGCCAGGAGGAAGCAGGGACAGGACACCTGACCCAAACTAGCCAAAGAGGTATTCCATACCACAGCACATCATGCCCAGGATGTAGAACTGAGAGTTCCCAGAAGGGCTGTATCACTGCGGGGTGGGGGCGAGGTACCAGTTGGTGAGCGGTTGTATTCTCTTCCTTGTTATTTCCTTTATCATTATTACTATTAGTGGTAGCAGTAGTGATTTGTGTTATACCTTAGTTATTAAACTGTTTTTATCTCAACCCGTGGGAGTTGCATTCTTTTGATTCTCCTCCCCGTCCCTCCAGAAGCGGAGGGAAGAAAGGTGGGGGGGGAAGTGGACTGCGTGGTTCTGATTTACGGCCTGGGCTTAGACCATGACAAAAAGGAATGAGTAAAAGTTACCTAGGCAGTTATACAGTATGGCCAGATGTCAAAGCATTTGTGAGAGAAGATTTTTATCCTTATGCCATGCTGTAATTAAACTATAAGCTGCATCAGTTTCTTCCATCTTCTATGGATGTGTTGTGGAACAACATGAGTGTATTTGTAGAGGAACATGTATTCTTCAAAGCTTTTGGAGTAGCCGCTTAAAAATCTGAACTATTTCTAAAGAAACAAGGTATATTCTAACTATATAGAGAGTAATACAACTTTCAAAGAGTAAAACAGTTTGACTTTTATAAATATCCAGTTGAACATGAAGAGCAATCGGCTTTGAGCAAAAAGTCTGCAGATTTGGTTCTAATTATGATTTATGTGATTATTATCAGGTAATAGCTAAAAGAAAAGAAGATTCTGGAAAAATAAAACTCTTGCTTCATTGGACACCAGAGGACATGTGAGTATATTACTAGTAATACAATATAGGATTTTAATGGGGAAGGATTTACAGTGGAATAAATGAACTGTCACTAAATTATGTTATGCTGTTAAATAGTTTAAGTTCATGTTTTAAAAAATGCTTTTAATAAAGAAGTCATTATTAAAAAATAGTAAGCATTGCTTTAATTGATTTTTTTTTTACTTCAGCTTTTAAGTCTTAAGTCTCTCAGTTCAGGTAAAGTTGAAGCTGTATTCTTAATGCATTTTGTCACTATAGGTATTAATAACAAGGTCTTCTGATTATTGAATAAGAAGCTCGGGTTGGTTTTGCCAGCTGTATGCATAAGGAAATTTATCACCGAAACAGCTTTGTTTTACCTACTGACTCATCATGATGCTAAAATACTTCTAGATACCAAAAAATGTTCAATCATCAGTGTAACAGCAGAAGTGCAAGAATCTTCTTAGCTTACTGAGTTGTTTTCTTTATGTATATTTCAAATAGTCTTTCAATGTAAAAAGTTTTCTTCTTTGTGGTTTGTATCATTTTGCATCTTCAGCCTTTAGCTTTTAGTAAAAATGTCTTCTAAATGTTGCTTGTCAAAAAAACAATTTTGGATTTATTAAAAAAAAAAACCTTATGTTTTTTTCACCTTTTGTGATCCGTATTAAACCTTAGTAGATACATGGATTGCCTTCTGGGTGATGTCATGAGCGCTGCATCTGTCCTGTTTTGTATGTGTGGTGTTCCCCTTTCCCCCTCCCCCCCCCCCTTTTTTTTTAACTTCCACCTTCATCTGAAAAGTGGGAAGTATCATTGGAAAAACTGCTTTTCCTACTGGGATAAAAGATCTCTCTTTCATTTAACTTCTGGGATGGCTTACCTGAAAAATTGAATTTGATTTACAACTAACTTACTGATGAAAAATAGAGACTCAGTTTAATAATTTGCAAAAGTATGTAAAAATTGCATATAGCTTTGGTCAGAGAAAACACTTTCATGTAGATAGTCTTAAATGTTGGGTTTCTTAATTTGAAACTCGTTTCAAAATGTTAGAAAATGTTAGAGTTCTTAATTATGATCTTAAACTTTCCCCCCAACCCAAAATTAATTTTAACAAGTGGAAGCAAAATGGATCACTTGTTTGTTCTGCACAGCTTTGATCAATGTTAACTGACAGGAGGCAGGAAAGCACGTTTTCAGTGAGGTGCTGATGACCTCTGCAGGCTGAGTGCTTTTCTTAATGTGTTAGCTGAAAACTTCAACAAAGCCTTAAAAACCCAATGTGCTTTCAGTAAAAGAAGCAATAATGTAGTAAGCCACTCTCAAGTGGGCATGTTTGGTTTCAAAGAATTAAAGTACAAATCATAGGTCAGTGATGTATGTTACCTGCAGCCCTCTTCGCCAACTTTCACTGCAGTCGGCACTGAAGCAGCAATTCCTTTTGATGTGTAAAGACCAAGTTTTATTCTATATCTCAATGAGAACTAGTTACAGAGCCAAACTGTTTTGTGGTGATTGCCTGTATTTCCTCAGAAGATAATCACACAATTAACTTCAGCAAAGTTGGAACGTTTTGACATTGAAAGCTTTGAACTTGGAGCAAGCACATTAGTGTAACTCAAAGCTCAGTGCTTGCAATGTATTCTGGCTTTTACTTACCTTTTTTGACAGCATCCAAGAATTTTATGCCCAGTAAAATAAAGTATTTTCAAATATCTGTTTTGTTGGGGTTTTTAATTCCTGCTACCCATTTTCACATTAAATTGTTAAAATGGAGAATGTAGTGCTGTTGTCATGATACACTTGGCTTAGCATTCTTCTGGAATAATCTAAATTCTTTTTAGTATGTTTTTCATCCTGAGAACTTGAAAAAATTTGAAGTATAGTGTGTAAAGATTGGCTGTCTTTTTCTTACTCCAGTGAAGATGTTTTTCAAACAGTGATATGTAAAGATTGCTTTAAAAAACTTAATGTGTGCTAGTTTACCACATAGCTTTATGTTAAGAAAAATAGTTCATCTTTTTTGAATATTTTTATTTTATTTATTTATTCATAGTCTTCCTGATGTGTGGGTAAATGAAAGTGAGCGACATCAGTTAAAAACTAAAGTAGTTCATTTATCAAAACTACCAAAAGATACTGCCTTGCTTCTGGACCCAAACATATACAGGTAACGTCCTAATTGTGAAACTTTATTAACTCAAATATAGTCTTAAGACTCACTTAACTTTTTGACGTTGGAAAATCAGGATTGCTAATGCATTATACACCAGACCAGGGAGCCTCAATCCTGTCAGCGTCCAGGGGTTAAGTCCTGAAGTCTTAAGTTGTTTCAGAATTTCTTAACTACTTGAACTGAACTCTAGTTACTGAGAAACGGGGAATGTGTGTATTTACCAAGTGTATTTTACTTTTTTGTGCTTGGTGTACAGAAATTCTAGTAAAGGAGGTACACACAGTGGAATCCTGAAAGATCACTTCTGTTAAGATCACATACTGGTTTGTATGCCAATTTTTTAAAGTCCAAATTTACCTTTACATATTTTATATTCAACTGTAATACATGCAGTATTACCTTGAAATCTGTACTTTATACAAGTACTGTTATTTTTTTAATACAAGATTCTTCAGAGCAGGACAGAAGGGGACAGTACATGTTACTTGCCTTTAAGCTATATTTACATTGTATTTTTAGGGCTTCAGATTGGCCCTAAAGATCCATCTTGTTTCTTATAATTTCCTGATTCTTCCTTCCTTCCCCTTTATTAGTGTGCTCACATAATTCTCAGTACCCACACTTCTGTGTGTGTGTACAGATTTAAAGGTAATTGAAATGCTTAATTCACTCTTTAAGTTTTTGAAAGCCCAGAAATATGTATTTATGGGCTTATGCTAAAAATTCATGAAATGAATTTAGGACAAAAGTCTTTTTTTCTACCATAACAGAAGGTTAGTGCTCCTGTATTTCTTCCTTAACATCCAGTAACCTAGTATCTAAAGGAGCACTAATCTGAGGTTTTGATATGTGATAAGCATTTCAGTTCATCTTTAATATTTAATGTATTTCACTAATCAAATTAATGAAATCCTGGTTTACAATATCAAAATAAATAGTCATACTATTTCTGCTTTCTTTGTCAGTGTAAGTATTTAAAATACTTAACTGTAAATCTTAAAAATGTTATGAGGAAATTGGATTTTGTGTTTTAAAACTGCTTAACACAGTGACTGTTTTATAATCCAATTTAGGTGTTAATCATGTTTATATTGATTACCTTGATAGATCAGTTTGATTTGAAAAGAAAAAAATTACCTTTTAAAATTAAAGTGTAATGATCTTTGAGATTAAGTCCTTGGGAAAAATGAAGCCACCCTTTCTGCATCTCCCAAATAAAAATAAGGTCCCTTATATGTAATGTTGTACTACCTTTTTAGCAGTATAGATCAGAGTGTAATTAAAAAGAGCTTCGGGACCAATTGTGGGAGATCAGAGAAATAAAAGTTAAAGACCAAAACTTCACAAGGGAAAAAAATTATAATAGAAATTCAGTGACACTATTAATTTTATGCTAAAATGATGATCCAGTAGAAAGTTTGAAATAATGATCTGAAATGTATGTTAATATAGGATCATCTAAAATGGCTTTCAGTTTTAATCAGATTAAATGAAAATACATTTTATGTAGTCATGTTTTCATAGTATACTCTAGCTGACTCAAATTTACTTCTCAGGGTTTTTATGTAAAACTGTACTGTCTTCTTTTACAGAACAATGCCCCAGAAGAGGTTGAAGAGGTAAAAACCAAGGAAGTGGGGACACCTGCAGTCTTAGTCACTGACAATGGATTTAGAAATAAAGTTGCACATTAGTCAAATCCCATCTTTTTTTTTTTTTTTTAACTTTTTTTTTTTGTCGTAGATAAATATTTATGCTTAGTGTAAACATTCTGTGAATGAAGTTGATGCTTCCGTGGAATATATTAATATATTACTGTATATCCACATTTTCATGGAATGGTACAGTGGGAGACTGAGCAAACACTCTTCTGGCAACTTAGTGGAACAACTAAAAGGCTTTGCATGCTTGCTTCTTTAAGCTGCTTTTTTCTTTAGTGAATACAGTAGTTTATATTTGATGAAAAGAAAAGGTAACCATCACCATTTACTCACAATTCCCAGGAGAACTGTTAACAAGCTATTAGGCTTCTTGTCAATGTTAACTAAATACAACACATGCCAGACAACAGTACAGCTACCAAGGGATTATCCTGTTGCCCTTTTGAGTGTGGTGGATAGTAATCATTCGTCATTTGTAATCTCGTGTCCTTTTGCAGATCCCTAAAATATGTTGGATTATAATGTTTAAATGAATGTTGATGGAATGCTTGTCTTTTCCAATCAACTATGAATACATAGTACGGTTTAAAGATGTTAAGAGTGTTGCAGTATGTCTGACCCCCTCTTCAAGAGTAGTATAGTATGTTAATGAGATCTGCTTTTATGTGATCAGTATCAATGGTGGGGTTTTTAAAAACCTCTACGTAAGCAGTTAGTGTTATTGGTGTTTTGTTTTACTTTTTTGACCCTCTAGGATCCCCATTCACTTGTAAAGTATACTTTTTTTATTTGGCCTAATGTTTTCTAGATGTAAAGAAAATGGTATTTTTTAAAAAATCTAGAAATTCAATCCTTTATGCACCAAAGTTGGCTTTGAAAAGGAAAGTAAAATCATTTTCTTGCTTAATAAGCAAGAAGCCATGGATTTTTTTTAACTGACAAATAGAGATGCGTCTAACCTGTTAGTCTTTGTATGGAGACAAAAATGTTGCATATAGATAATAGGACATTGCTTGTAAATATTTCAGCAGATTTGTAATATATTTTTATATTATGAAATGTACTGTAGATGTTTTTCTAGAGGCATGAAAGTTAAAATGTATATATTATGGTAGAAATAATATTGAAGGATATTGTAATTCACTAGTGCTGCCAGAAGAATTGTTTAAAAAAAGCACCTTCCTTAACAATAAAAAAACCTTCTTTTACATACCTAAGGGACTATATACTACTGTTAATATCTGATGTAAGAACAAAAATACATTGAACATCCTTCCCAGAAATCTTAGAGGGATGAATAGTACCCATAATTAATTCATGGCTCTCCTTTCTAATAGTGAACATAAAATTAGTTTTTTCCTTACTATTGGAAGGAACTAATATGTAAAATTTTTATGGATATATGCAGTCAAACTGCAGAGTTAATCCTCCTTATTGGGGAGGAATTTACTACAGTGAAACTAATAACCAGCAGTTTTTACACTAAATTTTTATTAAATAGAATAAAAGTTAAAGTAACCCTTTGGTTGCAGGAGTGAGCATATCTTAATATAATACAGATGCATTCTGCATTGGTACTGACACGAGAGTCTTGCTTAGCTCCAGTGGGTTAAAAATGTTACTTATATACAAACAAAAAAAAAATCTTATCAAGCAAAATGAAGTGCAGATTAAAAGCACCACTAATATAAGATGTTCTGGAATGGCTGTTTAATAAGGGTATTATTCATAAAATCTGTAGTGATGTGACTTTATTTTTGAAAAAAAAAAATGCAGTGTTTTGGTTTGGTTTTTTTTTTTTTGCTTGAGCACTTCACCTACTGCTTTTTCTGTACCTTTAAAGTAATCCGTAATCTTTGTTTCTTTTTTTGAATTTGTTATAAAATTGCCAAATAGAAGTGTTTCAGATATAGTTTGTATTTGTATTTTTTTAATTTTATTGCTTCATGAGTTTCCTGTAAGTCATTTATAATTGACAGATGATTGTAGACCTTGCCTGAGTATTTTTTCTAATAAAACAAAGCAAACAAACCTCATTAGCTTCAAAATTGTAAGATTTTTACTGAAGTTTTTAAAGATAAATCTAAAAACGTCGCTATCTCTATTTCCTCTAAGTGGTAACACTTACCTTACAAAATGGGATAAAACACTTACTTTACAAAATGGGGAATTCATGGTTTCAAGTCATATTTTGTTCATGTAAACTGTGACATTCTTACTTTGGGTTTGAGAAGAGTATTACCTGATATTCTCGTGGCACAGCTTCTGCCTTGGAAGGAAAAATCAGTTTAAATGTAAAATGTCTGTGAACAAACGAATACATTGGAATTAATTAAATTTTCCATAGGAGTCAGAAGGTAAGTGGACTTTTGGCTGGTTTTTACCTTCAGTTTTTGTGTGTGTCCCTGAATGAATTTCAGTTTTATTGGATTACAAGATGCATGGAACTGACACAGCAAAAATCTAACTGCTCTTACAGTTATTCTTGAAAAGTCTTAATGAAATAATTGGCCCCTTACCTATTGAGTAGCTCCATGTATTTTCTTTCAGGATGTAACGTATAGAGGTTTCCTCCTGTCCTAAGAACATTTTTTTAAATAGATTTCCCAAATTCCTACAGCGTGCTTGTTTTCCCTGTAGAGAAATGTCATGAAGACAAGCCTGTAGTTATTTTACCCTTCACTGCAGTCTTTTTCCAGACTGTTTTAACAAGAAACTGTGTAAATATCCTAAATTGCTTAGAAGTTCTGTATTATCTTTAACACATTGCAGAAGGTAGGCAAAAGAAAATTACTTAATTTTACAGTTAAATCATGGCAAAATATGCTGGAGTGTGTACTCTATGGGGAGAGACCAAGGGAGGTGGACAAGTTCAGCCTGGAAAAGAAAAGGGTTTGGAGGGACTTAACAGCAGCCTTCCAGTACCTGAGAAGTTGCAAGAAGGTGGAGCCAAGTGCATTTAAAACTGCACAACAGAATGATGAGAGTCAGTGGTCATAAGTTGAAATGGCAAATTTTTGTCATTGTGAGGATAGTCAAGAGTTGGAACAGATTACTCACAGAGATGCCACAAATCTGTTCTTGACAGTTTTCAAGATCCAGACAAAGCCCTGAGCAACGTAGTCTAGATTCAGTGGTGTTAGTGTTGCACTGAGCAGAAGGTTGGACCAGATGCTCACTTGGATGCTCAGATGCTCACTTCCAACGTGAATAGTTCTATGATTCTGTCACTCGGAACTAAGTAGGAACTAAGTAGGTTTAGATCATATTAGCAATCTATGGTCATAGGTCATGGCTAGAGTTGGAGCTGTTTGAACTGAAAATTGATCAGCTCTTGCTGGATTTGGGGCTTTAGTCTATGTTTGTTTTGGCCTGCTATATGCTTGAACTATACTGGTGTGTTAGCTTAAGGTAGCTGCTGATGCTTGAGGATGTGGGTCAGAAAAAGGCGTGGGATGGAATGTTTACTCCTTTGCTGTCAGGGGACACTAGCACAGAAATCTCAAGTGTGTTTGTGAGTGTCTTGGGTTATCTTGCTTCTGGGACTCCTCTCAAAGGAAGTACCAAATCAAGCTTTTTGAAAGGCTCACTTTTCAAGAGTTGCAGCGCACCCAAGTATATGTGCCCAAAATCACCAGTCCTTTTGGAATATGTTGGCTTGAGTTTGACAGTTTTCTAAGCTGAATAACAGGACTTTTGAGTGAGGAGCGGTGTTTTGAGAATGAAGAACACTGCTTTTGCTAAAGTGGATGGAAATTCATATCCTAGCATTTGGGCATAGCATATAGCTGATTATTTGATATTAATCTCATTCTGTCTACTAAAGCACTTTAATATAAGGAGCAGAAACACGTCAATTCTTATACTTTTATTGAATATAAGTTTCTCTGAAATTACTGTGATTTTTCAGATTTTGGCCAAATTGCTTAACATTTAACACTATATTTTTCTTGACTTCTAGTAATTATATTCAGTATTAATATAATTCTGTATTTATATAATTCGGTATGATACCAATATATTGGTGGTTTCCAATTTAAATTATGTATTAAATCTGGACTGGCTTCATTTGGGAACAAATAGGTTAATTATATTTAAATCTGCATAATTTTAAATTATAGGCATTTAAGCAGTTGATTTCTGTTCCTTTCAGCTTTTCAGGGGAGCGTGTGAATTCATTATCATAGCAAACCAGTCTTATTTGATACTTCAGTCTGAAATTGGTAATATATTTTCACTTAATGCTTTCCTGCCTCGATATTTTCAACTTGCATATGAACTTTTTCTTGTCACATTAATGTATGACAAGTATAACAGAAAAAAGAAATCTCATCAGGATAGTTGGCTTTCAAAAAAGCAGCTGAATCTATGGCTTCTTTCAGTCATTTTCTATAAATTGTTAAGGAGACGTGCTATGAATGGCTCCTATATGCGCACGGCTGTGAAAATAAACAGTTTGACCCCTAAACCAATATATTCTAAACAAAACATTCCAGTGACAGAAGATGGTCTTAACATCACATGGATTTTCTTAGCCAAGTAAAAGTGCCTTTAGATGTGTTACCCTGGTGTTTACTTATTCCAAGCACAGAATACTCTCTGGTAAATTATGTCACTTTTCAACTTCTGGTAACAATTTCTGAATTAGATTATTTTGGGGAAAAAAGCCCCACCTGCACTACTGTTTTCAGCAGTATCATGGAAAACATATTTTAAAATCAAGAATGTCCATTTGTTAGTGCCTTTGCAATAGGGCCTCGTTTTCTAAAATTCTGTGCACTTGCAATGAGAAGACTAAGGTATAAATACTAGAGGTGAATCTCTCAGTGTATGGGAAGAATTGTTACAGTGCTGAAGGGCTTCACTACTGTAATCTCTTTTACAATATTATTTCTAATGTAGAATGAACTGAAATTTGACCAACAATAAACCTCATACTTCTGGAATAGTAAATTTTTTTTTTTTTCAGCCATCTATTCTGTTGTGTTTCCGTGAACATAGCTGCCAAACTAGAAAGAACAAGTAGATTTAGGTATGCTGTCAAATCTCAGGTCATCTGCTGAAGGGATGAAAAGTGTCAGAGATTAATGTTTTGTGTTTAAAGTGGAACACTGCTTCCAGGAGACAGGAGCTGTGAATTTACTTTTTCTAGGAAAGAGACTGGTAATGAGCATAGACTAGTGTTGCAACTTCTATTTTTGGGTTTTGACTGGAAATGGTGGTATTGAGAATTTGTTTTCCTGCTGTGTTTATTATAGCAGCTGTTTTTACAGCAAAAAATGCTCCCCAGGCTATGTATGTCCACGTGTCTTAATTCTCATACTACAGTATACAGTACTCTGTACAGTAATCTGTATATATGTTTGTGATTTGATGCAGCTTTATCAATATCCTGTAATCACTGCTTTGTATTTTTCATTTTAATGAAACATACAGTTGGAATACTGTTGTGTGCTGCTCAGTGCTTTGTAATCCTTAAAATTTAACCAACTTGCTTGTTTTCTGTCCAGTACTTTCCATGTTAATCCATTCACAGCACACAGTAGTTACAATATACAGGTGGACTACAGTAAGGTTCCACATGTACTTGTAATTCTCGTGTGCCCTGATTTTTGAAATCTTATCTTGCAATGTCATCTTAAAGTATTTTGATCTGTAATTTCTTAAATGATTTAAAAATTTATACCAATTCCAGTATATAGCATCATTTTCAGGGGCAATAGCAGTATTGGAAGTTGCCTGTTGATATCCACAAGGCTCACTGTGCTGAGCTGTCATGTTAGAGCTAGTGAAGTAACTCAGACTAGTAGTGGATGTTTTCTTTCATGCAGACTTGGAACAAGAGGGGAAGAAAGAGATGCTACTTGTGGATTTGGTAGGGGATGGAGATTGAGAGTTAGTAATACTGTGCTTTCCCTGTTTTCTGTTAAGGCAAAAAGAAAAGCAATGTTCTGCTCTAGCCTGTTGTTCCAGTCCAGTGCTATTTTGCTGTCAGCTGTACATCAAGTTTACTACATTTATTTCTCCTTCTCTCCCACACACATATTTGCATTTCCATCTCTAATTCTTTCCCAAAGAAGAATTAAAAGTCAAGATGTCTTTGATGTCACAATGTAGCTTAACAACAGAATAAAGACATGTAGTTAGAAGTGTAGAGAGAATAAAACTCTGTTGATTGCATACTAGAAGTGGGCTGTTGACTGGCTTGTTGACAGCTGATTATGGGTAAATTCAGCTCCTGCAATTGTTTATGAAGATTATTGTGCTGTGATTTGTGCTACATTATTTGTTTTTACTAATTCTAAAAATAGTTCTTTTCACTCTTGTAAATCCTCCTTGGCAGTAGACTAACAAATAGTAAGTAATATGATAAATCTGTTTACTTCATCCTAGATGAGAGATAATTGCTGATCAGCATACCCTTGGGTTGGCTTGCTTACAGAAAACTTGTGTGCTGTCTACTGGATGCTGTTCAAGAGTTTTGTCAAATTTTAATATCCTTTTGTCTTAATACCTTGCCTGTGTTTGTAGTCTCAGTGAAAGATATAAGATCCCTTCGTACTTACTGTGAAGAACTGCCTCTGATTTGAGATAGCCAGCCATATCCTGGGCTGCATCGAAAAGAGTGTGACCAGCAGGTAGAAGGAGGTGATCCTGCACCTCTAGTCTGGGATGGGATGGGGAGTTTGGGATTTATTTTTATTTTTCTTGAGAGTATATAATTGCACTGTATTTAAGGAGAATGTTTATTAGGTAGATAGGTGAATATCTGGAAATGTTTCTTCTTCTGTAGTGCTTGTTTGTGAGAACAGCTGCTTTCAACAATATCCAGCAAAATGTTTCACCATAAGTTCCAAAGGGACTTATGTCATACTTGAATACTAGTAATGCACAACTTCAGAGCAAAAACTCATTCTGTAATAATATGTTGTGGTTTAACCCAGCGGGCAACTAAGACCACACAGCCATTTGCTCAATTCACTGTGATGGGATGAGTAGAGAATTAGCAAAAGGAAAGGTAAAACTTGTTGGTTAGGATAAAGACAGTTTAATAGGACAGAAAAGGAAAATAATGATAAAAGAATATACAAAACAAGTGATGCACAGTGCAATTGCTCACTACCCAGTGACCAATGTCCAGCCAGTCCCTGAGCAGTGGGCTGCCACCTCTTTGGCCAACTTTGGTCAGCTGTCCTGGCTGTGTCCTGTCCCAGCTTCTTGTGCCCCTCCGGCTTCATCTTGGCAGGGCAGCATGAGAAGCTGAGAAGCCCTTGACTTAGGGTAAGCACTGCTCAGCAACAAAAAAAGCATCTCTGTTGCCGAAAGGGATAGGAAGACACCTGGTTTCAGCTGGGATAGAGTTAATTTTCTTCCTAGTAGCTGGTACAGTGCTGCATTTCAGTTTTAGTCTGAGAGCAATGCTGATAACCAATGTTTTAGTTGTTGCTAAGAGTGCTTACCCTGATCAAGGACTTTTCAGTCTCTCATGCTCTGTCAGTGAGAAGCTTCTTGGCACAAGAAGCCAGGAGCTAGCAGAGACGGAACACCTGACCCAAACTAGCTGAAGAGGTATTCTGTACCACTGCACATCATGCCCAGCATATAAACTAGGGGCAGTTACCCAGAAGGCCCAGATTGCTGCTTGGTCAGGCTAGGTATTTTGTCAGCGGATGGTGAGCAGTTGTACTGTGCAGCACTTGTGTTTATTGTTTGGGTTTTTGGTTTTTTCCTTTCCCCTTTTATATTTCTTCCCCTTGTTATTTCCCTTATAATTATTATTAGTAGTTTTATATTATACTTTAAACTGTTCTTATCTCAACATGCAGATTTTATGTTCTTTTGATCCTCCTCCCCATCCTGCCCTGGGGAGGGGAAGTGGGGAGTGAGTAAGTGGCTGTATGATACTGAGTAACCTACCCGCTGGGGTTAAAGCATGACGTGAGGTCATAGGACTAAATGTCCTATAAGAGCTCAGGGGGGACCTTACCACTCTCTACAACTACCTGGAAGGAAGTTGTAGTGAGGTGGGGGTCGGTCTCTTCTCCCAGGTAACAGGTGATAGGACAAGAGGTAGCGGCCTCAAGCTGCACCAGGGCAGGTTTAGATTGGATATTAGGAAAAATCTCTTCTCTGAAAGGGTGATCAGGGTAGTGGTGGAATCACCATGCCTGGAAGTGTTCAAAAACTCTGTAGATGAGGCCCTCAGTGATATGGTGGACTTGGCAGTCCTGGGATAGAAGTTGGACTTCATGATCTTTAATGTGTTTTCCTACCTATGATTCTATGCCACTGACCAAACTCAGAGATCTCCTTTGTTTGAATGCCATTGATCAGTCATGTTTTTCTGGTGTGTACCATTCATGTTATGTCTAAGCTCACATTGCTCAGTGAGATTTGTACAGGCATATGGAGTCTGATGAAGCATCTGGGTGCTTCGTTGACTTCAGAAGGACTTGATTACAGATATGTGATTTGTCTACCTCTGTTTAAATCCATTGCCTGAAACCCAGATTGTGAAATCAGGGAGAAAGGAACATGATGTTGCTTATGATTCATTTAAGCCAAAATGCTCAACATGAGCCACTTAAACATGTCTAGGTGCTGAAATATATGTTTGGATTTACATAATTTCAAGGCCAAAAAAACTAGTAAATATGTTGTTTTTGAAGCAAAGCATTGGAATGTGAGATTAAAAACTGCCTTTAAGCAATAAAGGCATTTTAAACCGTTTTAAATACTTTGCAGCTTTTACTTTTTAGTGAATATGAGGCAGGGGTTTGGACCCTGCTTCCTTTTTCTTTCTTCATGTCATAAATATTCTCTCCTAGAGCATGGAAAATATGTCAATTGCACTTAAAGCAGTGTTTATTGCAGAGCAGATGTGTGCATACAGCAACCGTAGCTGAAAGCCAAAGTATTTAATTAGCAGTTGCCTGCAGCTGGATTCTTTCTTTTTAAGCAAGTGGGGAGGTGGGGAAACATAAAAGGATGTCAAGAGATGTTCTGCTGACAATGAGCAAGTTCATGTATAATTGCTTACTAAAAATTTTGCTGTGCCTCCGTACTCAAAGCCATCATGTAGTATTGCTGCCTTTTCATTGTGCTGTGCAGTCATCTATGAATTTCATGTCCTCACTGACCAGACACACGTGCTGCCTCATTCAAATAACATTTGATTGGGTTGCATAGCCTTAAGAAAGGAGGATAATAGATATGAAGATCTTTTTAATACTCTTGTGCTCATCTCTTAGTTTCATTGTGGCTGTTACCTCTACAGCTGATGAGTGTTTGCCATAGATTGGAAGGCTGAGGGTTTATGTTACAGTCAGATCTCAGAGTCTGGAAATACCTTCTTCGTGGGTAAAACTAACTGGATTTGTTTGCTTTGTGTATTATGTACATAGTCTTCCAAGTTGTAGCACAGGCTGCATAGGTAGAATCTATGGTAGCAGTAATTTTTTTGCATGTTTTACTTCTCATTGACTCATTAGTAATAACTTTTAAAATAAACAGATGAGGGTAAAAGTTGAATCTATGCTGTAAAATTTTCAAAGAGCTGGGTTTGGGGTGAAGGGTGGCCTCTATCTTAAAATAAACAGCATTTATTGTTGCTCAGAGTGAATTATTGTGTGGAAAAAATGCAAGATGAAAGCTTTATCTTGACTAAAGTCTCATCTGGGTAATCTACTACAAGCTGTACAAACTGCACGTCGTAGTTTCTGATGTATTTATCTCCTTGGAGTATTTTTTTTTCTTAGCTAATATATTTGTGGGTGTTAATCTCAAAGTATTTCATAATTTAGTAACCATTACATGCATTCCAATGGGAACTGATTTCAGCAATAGAAGAAGAAGATATTTTAAGCTGGAAGATGGTAAGTAGATGTCAAGACATGCAGCCACACACTGTGAAGTTTGTGGAAAGTATAAATGATGCCCCCGTCCCACCCCACTGTTCTTAAATGTTAGGATCCCATGTGTTACTGTAGGAGTTTCCATTGCTTGTGTGTTAGGTAATCTAATTTTGTAGCAATCTGTAACCAAAAGGTGGCAGCAATCTACCATACTATGACTATATATAAATGTATCACTTTGTAGTGACATTACTTCAGGTGCTTAGTTCCTTTTCTAAACCAGACTCCTTATGTACAATTTATTGCCTTTGTTGCTATAGGATGGAATTGTATATTATTGTTTTAACAGCTTTCCTGTTTTACTGTTTGGACTATATCTCTCAGATATTGCAGAGCAGAATACAAACTGCCTTCTCTTTTAATAAAACTGACTAATAAAAGTGAAAATATTTTAAAGAAATATTCTATTATTCAAGTACAGAAAATTTATTTTGAACTTTATCAAATTTTGGAAAATGTGGCTGAGTAATTATGGTGCTTGATCACTTTAAACACATTTTCGTTGCCAGGACCCAAGACTGCACTTTTGACCACCTCATTATTTTCTTAAAGGGGCATGACAGGATGCCAATATGTTTATGGAATTCTGTATTTAGTGCTTAAGTAAGTCACACACAAGGCAGGATTAAAAACAAGTTCCTAAACTCAGAGCTGCAGTTGCCCTGAGAATTATCCAATAGCAGCATTGCCATGATGGCAGCAAGATGTACCATGTGTTGGTATTTATAGAACTTTTCTGAAGAAAACCTGTTTTTTCAGAAAGTGGCTGGCTGGTTGGTTTGCTTCGACTGTATTTCTTCAGTGGTGTGAGGTTTGTAATAGCTTTTGATGCCCCCAAACTTTGCTATGCATCTACTGTTTTGCAGTAATACCTAACTAACCTTTATCCTCTATTAAGTGAAAGATCATGCAACATAATTCTGTTCCCAGGAAGAAAAGGAATTACTCTGCATCAGTAGAGGAGTGGTGCAAGATAGTGCAGGAAACACAGAGCTGTTGACATACAGTGTCTGCCTTGCTCGTGCTTAAAGCCTGAGGTTTTAATCTGGCATTTCAGAAATGATCTTGCATGGCCAGATGTGGAAAAGCACAGTGGATGGGCTGTGCCCATTAACTGTAGAACCTGAGCTGTATCTCATACCAAATCATTTGATTACAGCACTCTTCCCTTCACTCAGCAGTTGTCTGGAAAGTGACCGGCTTCTCATCACTCTCTGTAGATTTCTAGGGCTTCCAATAATGTCATTGTGAAGTTTCTGTACTCATGGTTGTACTCTAAGGTTCTTTGCAGTCTCAGGTAGAGATCAGTACATTGTGTACACTTGGGTCATGCTTTCCAGTTTCTAATTACAACGATGAAGGCTGAAATCATGGGAGTAGATTAATGACAGATAAATCTGATGCCGAGGGGATCCCTTGACTTAGTCATAAATCACATTACTGCTACAACAAAGACTTGCAAGGAGAAGGTGTCAAGATGGCCATTTCTTAGACAGGTCCTCTTCTCTGTTTCTCCAGATGCAGTTCTTTCTTTGACGGTGAGTAAACATGAGTGTGTGGTTTTTTGGCAAATGTTTCCGTTATGTTAAGAATTTGTTGAGCCAAATTCAGTGTTGCTGTTCAGCTCCATAGTCATCCAAAATGGATGCAAGATACTGCCAAAGCAGAAATATAGAATTTCTGTACTTGTTCTGCCTGGATGTGAAACATAACAGATGATTAACTGAATGAAACTAGAATTATTACTGGGACAGTGCTAAATGAGTCACAGTTGAAAACTGAAATTAAATGCTTTTGGGCATTTTTTTCTGGTGATTTAAAGGTAACTTTTTTTCCTTTGCCACGTATGTTTGTGCAAAGTAAGCTGTTTTCCAATGACCTAGGTGGTTTTGAGTTCTTATTTGTGTTATCAAGGTGCTCATCAGAAGTTACAGAAGAAATCAGATTGTCTTTTGGTTGAAATCCGTCAGTTGTTTTCTCTATTTCTGCAAAAGGTCTAATTGGCATTCTTGCCAAAGCATAAGGTGCATTTACTCTCTATGTGGTTCCCCTCCCTGCCTCCAACAGTAGTGGCATCAACAAATAATCTTGTAAGTTTTATAACACTAGTTTTATAAATCTGGTAGCTATTTATTGTTTATCCCTGAGCTACCTCCTGAATGTAAGTATACAAGTAAATGCTGAGTAACTGAGTCATTACTTGCATGTGTATCACAAAGCCTAAGATCATTTCATGTAAGTGGGATTTGAGTCATAATAGATGTGTCTCCATGATCCTTAACTATGTGTGTTGTATGATGTACTGTGGACTTTATGGTAAGACCTATGTTGCTGGAGTTTGCACAGCTAAAAAGAGCGCAGTATTCTTGTTAGACTTTTAACAAACAAATCCACGGGTTGATGTGTGATGTACACATGACAGTAATCTGGCAAGTGGTGGTGAGTATGTCACTGGATACTGCCTATTTAGGAAAGGTTCAGGCTTTCAAGGAGCTTAGGAAACTGTCTTGGAGCTGCAAGTCAGTTATTGGTGTATCTTTTTTGTGCATTGTCACCATTTGTTTTCAATTATGTATGACTTTTTCCAAAGCTGATTTCATTCCAAGAAGTGCCTAAGCATGAGGTCAGTGAGGAAAAATGATTCCTTGGGCAGGTTTTATCTTTCCAGTGGTTAATTTATCGCTTCTGTGAATAAAAGATAATCTGGGCTCTGCATTCTTTTTTATTTCACTGTCAAACCTCTGCCATAGCAAAGAGTAGGGATGGGCAAGCTATTTTGCAGTTCTATATAGAACAAAATTGCGAAGTGATAATCCCATTTTTATTCCAGATGGATGAGGTGATCCATTTTGCATCCACTATAATTACAGTATACGAAGCAGCCAACTCAATACACAAGCTGCCATCTGCACTTCATCAGCTTCTTTTATAATAAGGGATAAACTTTTAGCTGTCAGTTGTACAGATGATGTGTCTTTTGAATGATTGTGTATTTTGAAAGTAAAATTCCAAAAGTCAATATGTCCTTCTGTTCTTGTGTACACTTTTTCCCTCTTTCCCCCTTGGAAATGCTGTTGGCTTTGGTTTGTTTTATTTGTGGGTTTTTTTTGGTGGTTGGTGAGTTTGGTTGTTTTTTTTTTTTCTTTTTTTTTTGCTATCTTACCACAAAAGAAGCTGTACCGCTTTTTCAGAGAAAAGAGGCACCCACAGGAAAGGAGCAAATGGTTCACACATAAAAAGCATAAAATTTTGCCAGTGTATTTCCAAGCTGACCTTCATTACATTTCCAGTGCTAAAGCAACATCAGAAGGTTTTTTCAGGACAAATGGGGAATTTGATGGGACTTCTGTCCGAATCATGACTGAGCAAAAACATGAAGATTTGGACCTGAAATCAGCATCACAAAATAAAAATGAGGGGGAGGATGGAGTGAAGGAATATGCTTCTTACAACCTCGTTTATATCCATAACTACTTGAAATATTAATTCTCCTGATTAACAGTGGATATAAAAATGTGTTTTCAAGCAAATAAAATTATATTGCTGCTGTTGTTCCATTCCAGCACAAGTTTTGTACTATAAAAATTGTAAGAGCTCGCTGCTGCTTCTTAAAATTGCTACCAAAACCAAGCCAAATTTATAAGTGCTGAAATGCAACAGAAGTGTGATATAGTGGCTTTTTGTGTGAGAAACTTCTCCACTGATGCCCAGTTGACTTCAGAAGTCCATACCAAAAATAGATAGAGGCCCAACGCTTTGATATGTTCAGTCTACATCTGTAATTTGTATCTTTATTCATTCGCATACACAGCTTTCCCCCCCTTCATTTTCTAAAATGTTTTGCTGAAGGAAAGCACAGCTAGTCTCAGTCTCGGACAAAGAAGAGGGCAGTTTCTGTTTACTGTTTCAGATCAGTTTTATCAAGGAGTGATTAGAGAAACTTATACCTCTGTCTTTCAGAAACAAAATATGTCTTCTGTGTTACATGAGATCAACTATCTTAACTGCTTAGTTTAACCTAATTCTAGCCAAAGAGAATTAACCTGTAATCACCTGAATGCTTTGCTGCAAATTGCTTCAATGGTAGTCCCTAAAGATGGACCTCTTTTGCTAGCACATTTGGACCTGGAAGAGTGAATTTGTCCAAAATCTTACACTGATGTAAGATGTGAATTGGTTGTAGTTACTTTTCTGCAGTGACACCAAGGGCTTTCTTCAATTAAATGTATATGAGAGAGGACATCAAGCCAGACTGAAAAGTGATTGGGTTAAATATATCTTTGTTCTTACATTATTAAGTGAGTTTAGATTGTATTGGTATGTTGTATTGACAAAACTTCTGTGCAGACAAGCTCTTGTTTTCTCAGTGTAAAGGCAGCTTATAGTTCAAATGTATTAAACCATACAATATTTGATGTCTGGGACTTCAGATGCTGTACATTTTTCAAAAAAGGAAGGACAATTTTAGAGTTAAGGGGTGGGAAGGGAACAGAAAAGGGCTAGAGCCTGAAGTCTCTCTGTCATCACTGAGAGGGGGAGAAGAGCAACCTATTTTCCTATTACTGCCTCAATCCACCTCTCATTTGCCCTACTAGTCAAGGGACTCTTGGTTACCTTCGCATGAACTTTTGGGGACTGGCATGATTGGTCTTTTTGCTATATTCCTGCTCTGTTTAATGCTGTTAAATAAATGATCCCAAATAATTGCAGTCTTCTGGTCCTGTTCACTATTATTAGCAAGGTTCCATGAGAAATCCAGGGGCTGGATGCATTGAGTCTTTCAGTAAACAGAAGTTACTGGAAAGTCCTGTTTTAGCAGCAGAGAGTACAGCATGTCTAGGACTGACGCTTGGGTTAGCTGTGCTAGTACTTCTAAATTAACAAAGTATTCACTGTGTTAATACTGCTTTATCAGGCAGCTGCCTTTGAGATGATTATGTGAAAGGAAAAATTTTGTAAGCTTTCTTCAGTGCAGGCTTTGTTCTCCATCCCTGAGATCGTGATAGATTAACTAGTCTTAGTCTGAAGTGTGTGTGTGTGAGAATGAAAGACAGCAGGCTCTAGTGCATGGGTGAGGGTTCATTTAGTGATGATCAGCAGACTGCTGCTGGGTATAATATAGGAATAAAACATGAGGCATTGGAAATGACATCTGCAGGTAGTATAAGAACAAACTACAAGGTCAAATAAGGCTTGAAACCAGGTTAACAAAAGAGCTAGTACAGAAACGACACTTAATCATACTGTTAGTTCTGTGATAAATGTCTGTTTCTCTGTCTGAATGATGCCTGTCTTCTTGGTTGCACTGAAAACATATATGCAAGAGAGCACACAACTTTCCTTGTGTCTAGGTTCTTAAAAGGTGACAGAGTGCTTTGCACCCAGGCTGCAGATCAGAATGCCCGTTTCATTCTCCGTCTTTATGTGAATTAGTTTGAATACCAAAATCAGCCTAGCTGCTCTACAGCCTCATAATTCTTGTTCTGACAGGTCAGTGGTACCAAGAACCACTTCTGAGGTCTCAGCTGTTGCTAGAGCTTTGGTTTCTTCACGGGTGTGGGATCCTGAGTTCTGTCAGGTAAACTTCCCCCTCTTCCAATATTCACTGGTTTCCAAAACACAGCTTCAGTTTTCACTGAAACCAGGAGCTTAGTGCTTAGCTAAACCTAATTAGTAGCATGTTTTTCTGCTTACCTTGTCTACATGCCAGATGATGTAGTTGTATTAATGGCATAGCTACCCGATCAGTGAATTGGTACAGACTGTCTGTTAGACTGCAAATCCTTAATGGAAATTCCTTACAGAATATCATCAAACAATTAACTTGCCCTGCCATTTACTTCTCTATACCCTTTCCTTCAGTTTTGGTTTCTTGTCCAGTGCATGTGTTTAAAAGACTGAGGATTCAACAAAAATTATTGTCCGCTTTCAGCTGCTTCTCTCCATTGTTTAGCCTGAAGAAAAGAAATTATTGCAGTAAGGGTAAGTGGGCTTTGACCATGTAGTCACAATAATTAGGCTTACATACAATTCATATGGTTAATTCTTATTTTGAGCACCTGACCTTATGACAAAAATTAAGCTGTGTAACTGGTCATTTTACTGTAGACAAAATACAAAGACCTATATACAGGCTATTACATGCAACAGATAAAGTATGAGACTGGCTGTAGTTAGATGACACTTCAATGTCTTTGAGGTCACAGGATAAACTGACAAAAGTGTTTTCAGGTAGATGGGTTTCATCAATCTCCAATGGCATGATATTATGCATTATTTAAATCAAATGTTATATGTGCTTTATACCACTGTGATTTTGGAAACAGCCATAAATCCTTAAAAGTGCTAACAAATAAAGCTGCCTATGGGTCTCTTCATCTTTATTTTGCAATATAAGATAATTGATAGAATAGAGAATAAGATATTCTTTATATTCTCTATTTATGTATAAAACAAAACATAAACAAAGCATATATGTATTACATATACAGAATGCATACACTGTGGTTATAGGTGTCTCTTCATCATTTTGGTTGATAACAATATACTGTGTATGTCATAATATGGATGCATTTTTAGAAAAGCAATGAGAAAGTAAAGTATGAATGTTGAAAGTTCAGGCTGCAGGAAGGTCAGCTGTGTTACAAAGGAAGACCAGATATATTTTGGAATTTGCATGGAAGAGAGGCTTTCTTGTAGGCACCTGAGACCTCATCTGAAATGAGGCCTTTGTATAGTCTAGCATCTGTTGAACACAAGGATCTTCAGAGGACTGTGTGGGCGTGGAAGGCAAGAAAGTGCACATGTGGAAGGGGAGGTAGAAGTGACATCCGTCAGCATTAACTCTTTGGTAGATAGGATTAAGCAACTGAAAGCAATCTTAACGATCAATAGATAAATTTGCCATCAGACCAGTGGTAAAAGTGAAAATGTGCAATTGGCAGTCTCATGGTATTTAGTCCCACATCAGTTCATATAAGAGATAAGGGCTGCTGTTATAAATCCCCCTTAAGTCAAGTTCTAAACATTAGATCTGTTGTTCCTATTTTATCTGAAGAATCTCCCAAGAGGGATTAAGTTTAGTTTTTGTTTCATGATGTTACAGGTTTTAGCTATAGGCTCTGGTAGTGAGAGGTGAGTCTCTAGCCCTACAGTTATATGTGCTCCGGTTAAGCTTTGTAATCAGAACTAAAAGAAGGACTTTACCAGGTTTGTGCTGTCATATTGCAGATGTAAGTTATTCTAGGGAGAATTAAAAGAGCTTGTTCAAATAACAATGATGGAGAAATGCAAAAGCACTACCTGCAGCATGAGGATAAGGTAGAAAAATGGGATCACGCAGCTTTTAGCACTTCCCCTTAGCAACAGCCATTTTTCTGGAAAGTGTATGTCAGCAGGAGAGAGAAGGGGTCTCATGAAATTTTATCTCTCTTTTACAGAGGATACCAGGTGTGTGACACTTGGTAAATGTGGAATCATTGAGGTTCTATAGTGGAGGGCAGGAGTCTGTCCCGGCCAATATTATTGTAGGCTTGGATGTTCCAAAAAGTGAGGGGGGCGTGGGAGGTGCCAAAATGAATCAAAATGTACTGAAGGTATGGAGTGCCCAATACAAGTCTAATTTTTAATGGCTTCTTTCATTCAGCCCCCTCCTTCTTGAGTACTTAATTTGCTTTAACTATTGCTTACATTGTTTCTTTTCCCTATCTTTTCGGGAACTGTACTCAGTTTTCACAAGCATGATTTAGTGTTTTCCACTGTCATAAAAGAGAGGCTGGTTTATGAATTGGACCACCCAAGTGGGGACTCTAATGTCAAATGGATGGCGTGGGAGGTCTGGGCTTGCTGCTTTTATTTATTTATTTTTAGCTTTGGAGGTGAGTACAGTTCCCAGGAGGTTGCCAAGGCCCTGTGGAATGGGGAGTTTATTTCAATTCACCTCTAGCTAATGGATGCAAGCCCAAGAGCTTCAGTTGCTTTTGATCCAACTGTGACTCCAGTTGTTTTTCTTTCAGTCTAGGAATTTTTTTAAAGCAGCTCTATGACAATGGTACCTCTGTTTCATTTTAATAGGACGTGCCAGTAATTCCATTCTTCAGATGCACAAAAGAGGCTTTTCAAGAAAAATAGTTATTCCTTGGCGGTGTTTGAGGCCAGGTTGGATGAGGCCTTGGGTGGCATGATTTAGTGTGAGGTGTCCCTGCCCATGGCAGGGGAGTTGGAGCTAGGTGATCTTAAGGTCCTTAACTAACAATTTAACCCTAACTATTCTATGATTCTATGACTCAAATAGAAGTTGGTGTAGATCTCCTGGTAGGTGTGCAGATGCTCTCAGGGCAGTGGCATTGTAGTTTTATGAATACTGATGTCCTTTGTAACACGTCTCTCCTTGTGCTTCTGTCCAGGATCTGTGACCTTTATTTTGATCCTAGCACTCTTGACAAGACGGAAGTTGGGGAGTCTCTCATCTGTTGCTGTTTGTTTCATCCTCAAACTCCTCATGAATTTTTGTTTTGGTTTAGGTTTTATCCTAAACTTAAGTGCTCCAAAAAACACAGAGGGGAGCAGGGAATGAGATACTACATATACTAGTGCTTTAACCTCTAATCATTGTGCAAAAGTTTTCGCAATGTTAATCACAGGACATCCCTCCTGCTTCCAAAAAGGAAACATCTGCCCCAAGCAGTCAATCTGGTTAGTTACTAAACTACACCCAAAAATTGTGCTATAAGGCTCAAAAAACTAACATGTCTGGTAGCAATCAAATTCCACAGACTCATGCAAGATGGGAGCCTCAACCAAATCGTTACATCCTGGTTCATGTGTGCCATCTTCCAGGCTAACCAGGAGTTTGTACACTAGTTCGCTACTAGAAGGAAAGGGTATTATTCTCTTGCTTGTGCTGCTGCAGTGTCTAGTGAAAAGGCAAATATTTGTAAAAAATACTTCAATGAGCAAGGGCTCTAACTGTGGCTACAGCAGTCATCTATCTGGGGAGCAATCACCTACCTAAATATAGGCATTTGGTATACTTTCTAAACTATAGGATATTTGCACAGAGCTGGCAGAGATGATGGAATCATAGAATCGTAGAGGCAGATCCTATGGAAGACATTGCTCCTTCCATACCAGCATCTGCAAGCCAGGTGGGTTGTGTTACAATGTCTAGAATTTCATGACACATGAGTTTTGTCACCTAAAATACTCTGCTGATAGCACCTATGGTTAAAAGGAGAAAAGATAGTTGAAGATGGACAGAGCTTATTGATGAGTGAGTTGCCTCCCTCGTTGGGTAACTTGAGGACAGTACTGAAAGCATTGCCCCTATGCTGCCAAGTCTTGGCCCTCAGGGCACAAAATGATGTATTTTACCTATCACTTCCCAAGTAAGGAATGCCCAATCACCCCTTCTTTCATAGACTCATACAATGGTTTATGTTGGAAGGGACTTTAAAGATCATCTAGTTCCAACCCTTCCTACCATGGGCAAGGACACTTTCCACTAGACAAGGTTGCTCAAATCCCCATCCAACCTGACCTTGAACACTTCCAGGAATGGGGCAGTCGCAACTTCTCTGGGCAACCTGTGCCAGTGCCTCACCACCCTCATAGTGAAGAATTTCTTCCTAATGTCTAATTAAGTTTACCCTCTGTCAGCTTAAAATCATTCTTCCTTGTCCTTTCACTACAAGCCCTTGTAAAAAGTCCTTCTCCACATTTCTTGTTAGGCCTCCTTTAGGTACTGGAAAGCTGCTGTAACATCTCCCCTGAGCCTTCTCTTCCCCAGGCTGAACAAGCCCAGCTCTCTCATCCTCTCTCCATAGGAGAGGTGCTCCAGCCCTCTGAGCATCTTTGTTTCTCTCCTCTGAACTTGTTTCAACAGGTCCATGTCCCTCCTGTGCTGGGGCCCCGTAGCTGAACACAGTCCTGCAGGTGGGGTCGCACAAGAGCAGAGTAGAGGGGCAGGATCACCTCCTTTGACCTGCTGGCCTTGCTCCTTTTGCTGCAGCCCAGCATATGGTTCGCTTTCTGAGCTGCAAGAGCAGTGTCAGTTCATGTTCAGCTTCTCATCAACCAACACCTCAGATCCTTCTCTTCAGGGCTGCTCTCAATCCAGTCTCTGCACAGCCTCTGTGTTTGGGATTGTCCCTGGCCCAGGTGTAGGACCTTGCACTTGGCCTTGTTGAACCTCATGAGGTTCACATAGCTACACCTCTCAGGCCTGTTAAGGTCTGATACCTCTGGATGGCATCCCTTCCCTCCAGTACATCAACCACACCACATATCTTGGTGTCATTGGCAGACTTGCTGAGGCTGCACTCAATTCTTTCTCTTCTCTCTGCTCCTTGTAGATTACTGTCTTTCAAATATGATGGATTTAACATACCATGTTTGAGAAGTCCATCAAGGTCATACCAGAAGCTGTTTGTGTCTCAGGTGGTGTCTAAGTTGAGAAGAAGACCCTCCTTTCACCTGTAATAGGCCCTTCTCTGTTCATTCACCAATTATCCTTCCAAAAGATACCAGTAGTTGGAGAGAAGCAGGGGGACGAAATAATACATACTTGGACTTCAGCTCTACTAGAGTCAGTACGACTTGTGAATTTGCCTAGAGCTGAGCAATAGGAAGCACCCTCCTGAATCCATAGTTTATAAACATCCTCAGATTTTCAGGAATCTACAATAAGCTAAAGCTTGTTCTGTCATGTGAGACAATTGAATATTTCCTCCTCCGATATAGCAAGAACAACAACAACAAAATTCAGCTGAGAATGGTTTATTCCTATTACAACTGTTATCTAAAGATGCACTATTAGATGTGACTAACAATTTGGTCTTTTCTAACCTTACTAATCCATCTGCTAATCAGACTTCAGGATTTGTTAGCAGCAGAGCTCAGACTTAGTTTGGTTATTCTTTTTAAAGTGTCTCATTAATAAAATAGTATAAGGACAATCTGAAGGTCCTTGTGGCACTAAAAGATGCCACCAAATATGACACCTCGACACTGCTGATGTCTAAAATGGAATTGCTTTTGTGACCATAATGGCATCCAGGATGCTATTGGGTACCAAGTAAAGCTTGTTTGCTGCTGACACCCTTGAATACATCTGTGAAAATACTTTGGTCTTTTGTTTAACTCAGCTGAAGTATACTCGCTCAGCAAGTTCTGGTATGCAGCCACTGATACTGTGTCTCCTGTCATTGGACACTGTACAGATATTTCAAAAACTTAATGTTTTTGGTGACTTTGAAGCTCACTCTATCAGACCTGGGTGGTCTTTTCGGTGTCCTGAGAAGAGCTGATATCAGATGTATAGGCTGATATGTTGAGGAGCTCTATGGAATTAAGCAGTCTGCACTGCTGGGTCAGATAACACATCTAGAATATTGCTTCTCCCATCTGCATTTAACTGTGCAAGGTTTCTCTCATGCTGAGGGACCTGTGTCTTGCAGTGGGATCTGTGCTGAATTCTTACTGAAGGAGGAATAAGTTACCTTGTTGTAAATTGTGACCATTTGAGATGTTTCTGCTGTGGAACCTAAAACCTACCTCTGCTCTTGTTCTTCCAGGTACCATGACGTTGAATAAAACTGCTTCTAGAAGAGTGATGTTGCACCCTTGATGCGTTTCTCATGACAGGAGGAAATGACAGAGTTGGGACATTTGTTTGCCACAAGATGGACCAGAGTTTCAACAGGTTCTGGGTTTGCCCTAAGAGAGGGACAAATATCAGAGGTGAGACCTTTGCCGACTGGTAACTCAGTACTATTACTGGTAAGCTAAGTGACCCTTCTTTATTCTGCAAACACTTTGGAAATCATGCATATTTTAATTTCAGAATATTGGAGTTCAGAGGCAATAGTATCTCTTGTGGGGTCAGTAGGATTCATTCACATTGTTGCAACTGGCTTGCAAACCTACTGTTATCCTATTTCTCAGATATTTCTGGGATCACTGTCTTAGCATTAAGCATAGGCACCAGCTGAGTTAGAAATTAGTAACACCTGAATACACAGAAGGCAGGAAAATGATGAAATTGAAGAAAATGTCGAGGGCCCAATTCTTCTTAGTCTAGGACGTAAGCCAGTTTCAATGGGGGTCTTGTTTGGTGAGTGAGGTGCTTGCAGGATCAAGTCTTAAGCTGTCCACAGGCATATGCAAAGCTTTGAAGAAGCACTGCTTTAAGCTGCTCAGTTCCAGAGTAGCAACGTGGTGTGTGATTGTACTTCAGCCACCGAGGCAAGTGTATATTGCAAGTGAAAAACTGCCAGCAGCACTTTGGATGAGCACGGAGGCTTACAGTGTGTGAGGCAGAACAAACACCCCCTTTTTCCAAGCAAAACATGTCAATCAATTGAAACCTTTTTTTTAATACACTATCCTTTTTCTTCAAATAATCTACACAGGAGCTCAGAGCAGCAATATTGGTGTTCAGCAATATGGCTGAACAGTGCACAAGCCAGACCATAAAGCTTTGTGTTCATTGGAGCTCAGGGGGCAATGGAGGAGGTGAGTAGACAGCTTTGCTAAGACTTTGGAAACCCTGTGGCTGGCTGGCAGTCCTGCCGTGTTACTGATATCACCTGTTAGATGCTCTGGGCTCTGTGGTACTGTCGGTACTGTGTGAGCAGATGTGTGCTGGCCACAGCTCAGCCATGACAGCACACTCCGGCTTTCAACCATCAGAGTCTGACTCAGATCAACACGGCTTGTTTCAACTCCCTCTGTCTCCAGGGTCTCAAATGCAGGAACCCTTTAAGAGTTGATTTGTCAAGGTCCTGAGAGCTCTAGTTCAATTCTGCTCTGATCTCTTAGGAATTGCAGAGTAACTGGAAATTTTGGAGCAGAGCTGCTTTTCCCATGACAAACGGGCATTCAGAAAGATCATTTCTGTCAGTGTTGTTAATTCTGTTCCCATGCACCTGAAAGGACATCAGACAGTTTTGTTTTGTGTGTTGGTGAATTAGACTCATCCTGTCAAGCTCAGGAATCACAGGTGCTCAGGTCTTATCAGGATCAAGCCCTTGCTTTCTGACCTGTACTGGAAGGAAAACAGAGCTTCACGTTAGCCCAGTGGGGATGAAAGTTGTTTGCTATCACCTTTTTTTTGAGTGGTCTGTCCACTGGTTCAAGCTCTGGATCAGACCCTCTTGGAGCCTGCATGAGATGTACCTGCTGTGTAAAGGTGCCAGTCTTTGGACAGAAGCGAGTTTCACCTTAGGTGAAATTACATGCTATGTGTAAACCTGCAGTTAATCAGTCTTTTCCTCACCCTGTGGTTACAACGGGTGGATGTTTGGCAGCAGGCTGGGTTTTACACGCCCCTGAAGTTCAGCCCTGACCCTGTAAATTAATGGGAGCTGAAGAGCTTTGGGATCAAGTTGTTGTTGTCTAGCTGGACACGTTGATTTGTTTTTCTTGGACTCTTATAAACTGCTATGCTTGATGTGTAGATGACTTGATTGCTTAAAAAAATAGATGTTTTGAATTACCTATTATCTTATACAAAGTGAAACTATTTGCCCAACCCCGTGGTTGCCTTAGAGACTTGTTGCAAACAACAGATAACGAATATGAGCTTAATATGAGGAATGTCCAGAGGACAAGTATGTGAGTGTGGAAGACAGAAAAATGCAACAGCACCATTGCAACATCTGTCAAAGAGTCAGAGACTATTTGCAATATGTCAGTTTCATTGAATACTGGTTACAGGCCTCTGAAACCTTAGCACCTGGCATTTGTATTTCTTCCTGAAGGCCATTAAGTGTTTCAGTCGACATTTAATCCATCTCTTCTGCATTGAGCCCACAGACCTCCTTGTTTGAAGGCAGGAAAAATCTGCTTGTTTCAGACAACATGGGAACAAGTTCATTCTTAGTGTTTGAGAAACAGAAACCCAAATCTTGGAGTTCTGTCTTAGATTCTATTTGGGATCTCGCAGGCTGTGCAGCTTTTGACTGATGTAAAGGCTTCTGCATGTGTCAGAGTTTTAGAATTAGTGTGTAAAAATTAAAGGTCATAGTTGCAGTTGTCGTTAAACTTTCATTTATAAAACAGTTAAAGGCGGTTATCTATTATATTCTAGAAGTTTATAAAAACATAATTTATCATGTAGCCGATTATCAAAACATCTATGAATCATTTGATGATACTTTTTACAAACAGAATATTAATGGATTCAGCAATAATGTGTGGTCAACTTAAGATCCTGGTCCTTTAATAAGTTTTGCCCAGCTGAAGCTTTTATGTTTTTGTATTTCCCTCTCATACATTTCAATTGCTTCTAGAGAGTTCCCAACAGAAGCTAGGATCTGCTAGCATGAATCCATTTAAGAGCAGCTTTAGGTGTTTCATTCCTTTTTTGTGTGTACCTCTGTATGCACAAATGGAAAATAACAACCAGCAAAGTCTAAGTTTTCTCGAATGCTGAAATCCAAAATAATGACCTTCAGTTTGTATGGAAGAACATTACTTAAAGGTAACAAAAATTATAATTGACTGGAAGTTAACTGTTAGATTTTAGTATTAGTTTTTAAAAAAGGTACCAGAAAGGTGCTGGTGTTATTTTTACGAGGTGTAGCATGGATATTATCTAAGTTTTTGCTTATTTGGCTGTCACAGAATCATAGAATGGTTTAGGTTGGAAGAGACTTTGAAGATCATATAGCTCCAACCCCCTGCCACGGGAAGGACATGGGAAGGTGGACACCTTCAACTAGACCAGGTTGCTCAAAGCCTCATCCAACCTGGCCTTCAACACAACTTCTCTGGGCAACCTGTTCCAGTGTCTCACCACCCTCGCAATATAAAATTTCTTCGTAATATCTAATCTAAATCTACCCTCTTTCAGTTTAAAGCCATTCCCACTTGTCCTGTCACTACCTGCCCCTGTAAAAAGTCCCTCTCCAGATTCTTGTAGGCCCCCTTTATATACTGGAAGGCTGCTACAAGGTGTTCCCAGAGAGAGGCAGAACAAGCCTAACTCTCTCAGCCTGTCTCCATAGGAGAGGTGCTCCAGCCCTTGGATCATCTTCGTAGCCATCCTCTGGATTTGCTCAAGTAGGTCCGTGTCCTTATGTTGGGGGCCTCAGGGCTTAATGCAGTACTGCAGGTGTGGTCTCATAAAAGTAGAATAAAAGGGGAGAATTACCTCCTTTGACCTGCTGGTCTTGCTTCTTTTGATGCAGCCCAGGATGCAGCGAGCTTTCTGCGCTGCGAGCACACACTGCTGGGTCATGTATAGAAAAGATCTTCTTTCTACTGGTTTCCATATTTCAACCAGTTGTAGCAGCAATTATTCTCCAACTGATGAAGTTCTTGAAGTTTTCAATCAAATTTAATTCTGCAGGCTTTCTATAAGGAGCAGGAACCTCATCTTCAGCAGATTTGGAAGGCGTTTTTAAAGCCCATCTAAAACCCTCTTGAATCTCACAAAGGAAAGGCTGCAGGGAGACTATCAATAAGTAAAGAAGTAATTTTATGTTGTCTGTCTTGTTTTCCTCTTCCATTTCATTATAAGTGCAGGGTGTGTTTCATTAATGTTACAACAAAAAGTTTCTGGGCTTCACTGGGAGAGGAAATCACTAGTTTGACTTGTATCTAATTGATACAGCTAATCTTGCAGCTAATTGAAACCTGTGGAATAATTTCACAGATACTGGTGGGTTTTCTGGTTTATGAATTACTTCTGAAAAGTCTTTAAACTCATATGATGAATAAATAGTTGATGCCAAACAGTAGAAGTGCAAATAGGCCTTTCCTTCTAAGCAATTCTATTTTTCTGTGCATTTTTGTGTGTGTTAGGAGGAGTGACCTGGTTATTGTTATATGACATGCTAAACCTTCAAAATTAAATAAGGGTTTATTGTGTTGTCAAGGCATCCAGTTAGTAGCTAGGAAACGACAGCAAACCAAATCAAGTTCTAAAGAGAGACAGGAAGTTTTTGTAACGGCAGAGGCCTATCTACACTTAAGGATCTGTCCACAGCACAAGTTTGCTTTTTATTGCATCAGGGTTGCTGCAAAATTCTATTGGCACACGAACTATTTGTGTTTTCAAATTAAAGTTTGCCTCCCCTCTGCAAATAATGGCTTTGCTTCTGCAGATAAGAGGAATCAGAGGAAGAGATCCGACTTTGCCTACCTCCGTTTTGCTTGATTTCAGTAGGGATTTTACAGAGGATGAATGTCCTTTTTAGTATAATCACCTTCAGGCCTTGTCGTTGCTGCAGTACAGGAAAAACACTTTAAAATGCTTCCTAAGGCATACAGGGTCTAAGATGTGTAGAAGTTTGTGGAGGTACTTCACTGCAAGTGGAATGTCAGCACAAGTTTTGCTGTGTGTGAAATACTGGCCAGTTTGCCAGCAGACTGATTGTGTGGTTATGTATCTCTCATATAAGGTTTTAAATTCACCTTCGTCCAGAATTGTTCAGTGGGATTCTGACTGTTGTTTTTTTAGCTGCTCCACAATAATGTTTCTCATCAGTGTTATCTCACTAAAGCAGCTTTGAGGCAAAGTGCCCAGAGATATCACACCTGAACATCATGTCATGTTTCATGTGCAGGACTTTTTCATCTATATCCTGTTCTTTTACTAAAGCAATAGAACCTTACCATTTTTTCCTAGTCTCATGCCAGTGCACCCTCAATTAATGTGTCAGCTTGCAGTATAT
The DNA here is from genome assembly GCF_963264785.1 of Psittacula echo. Taxonomy (NCBI): domain Eukaryota; kingdom Metazoa; phylum Chordata; class Aves; order Psittaciformes; family Psittacidae; genus Psittacula; species Psittacula echo. The sequence goes on from NC_137735.1 coordinate 102,447,888, forward strand.
AATGCATGAGATCACATACTGCAATGGCAAAGGGAATGGCAAATAAGATGCACCATGCTGCAGCTGTGGGGTAGGATGGGCTTCCTTTGAGTATAGCTATACAGCATAAGACTATATCCATCATGCGACTTGCTGGCAAAAAAGAATGGGCTCCCATTTCATGTGACTCAATGTGTGGAGCTTCTTTTCTTGCGTGATCAGCCTGCATGGTGCCTGGTGCATGGGTAAGGTTCAAAACAGTGGATCATTGGTTTTATGAATGCCATAATACTCAGCCTTTCCCTGGTAATGAGTTAGAATCCAGTGAATTATTGTGCAGAAGCAGAACTCTCATTTTGAGAGTCAAAGTAATTTAGCCAAATGCATAACTGCTGCACTGGAAAAAAAGAGACAGATGTCTGGTCTGGTCTGTTTCCTGCTGCTTCCCAGATGCGATGTTTTCCTACAGGATATTCCTTTCGAAATTCTTTGACATGTGCACACCTTCATTTTTTGCATGAGCAGTGAACATGTTACCTAATCACTTAAATAGAAAAACAACTTTATGATAAATCGCGTGAGGCAATCTTGTGTGCATGTGCCTTGTTTTTTCAGTGAGAAAATAAGGCCACCTGGTAAGCAGGCTTTTAAAAACATTAAATTCAAGCATCTCTGTGTGTGGTCATAGATAATATCCTTTAAATGCTACAGAGGTTTCTATGTATATATTTAAATAAAAAACAAAGTGACATTAAATCAGGAAAGCTTCATAAATCCTAACATGGTGCTAATCTATATATCACACTGTATGTTTTGTGATAGTACATTTGAAACTATAAGCAAGAGTATGCTATAACAGGAAACTTAGTGGTAGCATTTGTCCAGTCAACAGTGATAATTTTGTTTTCTTAATTTGAATCATTCACTGAATTACAAAATATTCATAGGAAAAAAATCCAACCCGTCAGAAATTTCCAACCCATCCACACCCTGAAGGACAGCCAACAACCCATGTCTAGCACACAGAATCTGAAAAAAAGGGGTGAGGAGAGCAGATGTAATGCGGCATGGCCAATGGATGAGACACAAGGTATCAGATATGGAACATGGGCTCTATGCTCAGAACTGGAACTGAGACTGGAAAACCGATTAGACTGGAGCGGAGATGGCTCTGTGTATGATGCATGCCTTGATGAATTACAGAATGTCAGCCCCCAGGAAGCCCACTAATGGCTGGATTTTCTGAAAGACTGCCTCTGCATTCCTTGATGAGACTAAGGCCATCACTGTCTCCGGCACGCTGATGTGTCTATGCTGTCTATGGATGTGTCCGTCTTTTCTGCATCCCTATGAATGCAGAATGTCTGAATGAATTTCAGTGTGCACTCATAACAGTACAAATTCATAAATGGGAGATCAGCTGAAAAAAAGACAGGGAGAAGTATGAATGGATCAAATAGTTAAATACTGCATTAACAAAAAAACCCCAAATGTTGATTCAACAACATGGAAGAAGAGAGCAATGAACACAGCTGATTTTACACAGTTGCTTAGTTTGCTGTTCACAGAAAATTGCACGGTTACCCGAGCAAATGCCACATCAGATGAATTATCTGTGATCTACAATGACATCTCCTTCAGTGAGGCACACGTGCCTATCCCAGTCACATGGGCTTGTTCTCGCTTAGATGTGTTTATTGTTGGACTAGCTACAGGAAGCACAGAACTCATGCTTACCACCATGTGAGTTTAAAGCTATGCGATTCCCCCCTCCTCTCCTTCCAAACTTTTTTATGTGTAAGGAGAATTACTCAGTCACTATTTCCTGTCTTCTTTCTCCTACTTCTCCCTGTTTCTCTGTCCCTGTTTCTCTAGGATCCATTCTTACTGAAGCTTGGTTTGAGTAAAAGATTATAAAATCTTTATACTGCTCAGATGCATCTATTCATATATAGTGACATTTTCACTCATCCCTTTCATCCCCTAATCTCCCAAGTCACTGTAGCCTCTTGGTGCCTTGCTCTATAATGTGTTTTATTGCCTGTCAGGCATGGGGGTGGTATTATTCCTGCTTTTGCAAGGATAGTAGTCCCTACCCCCAAATTTATTTAAGTCCATTTCTGCCTCCAGACACTGTATGGGATATATCTTGGCTGTAAATGATTCCTTCCAGTTTTTGTTTGTTTGTTTGTTTGTTTGTTTTCCTTTTTTAGACTTTTCAACAGCATCTGATTCATTTACAGTGACTTACATTCCTCTAGCATTTAGCTGGAGCTGTTAGGATCTCAGCTTGTTCCTGGGTGAACTGTCACAGTGCTACTTCTTTCCACCCCTACTTGGAGGGGTGGTGGTGGCAAGTTTTCTCCCCCAGCCTTGAGCCTCTGCAGATACAAATCTAAGTCTTTCCATAGATGCCCATTCCTTTCCCATGTCAGTAGCCCCAATTCTCCAGGGACTCCAGGCCACATGAGTACTGAAAGCCCAGCGCTCTGAGATCTGTGCGTGCAAAGGGGTGTCTTTTGGTCTCACAATCGGCTCACAGCCAGTGCTCAAAACCCAGGTACGAATACGTATACGGTGGATGAATCACCGGCTACTCAGTGTTTCTCACTCAGTTGTAGGTAGAGGGATACTGTGAAAAGGGTAGTGAAGGGCTGTTGGTCTCTGCATCCTCTGCAAAGACAAATGGTAAGGCTTTGAATTCAGGCTTTGACCTGTGCCTGCAACAATGAAAGCCTGAGTGGAAAATAGTGATGTGCACTGGGAAGGGTGTGCAGAAGAAAAAGGTGTGGGAACATTAAATTTCAGCACTTCACTTTTCCCAATGTACTTCAGGAAATGTTACCCTGACTGACATATGGTCTTGGGATCACCAGAGTGACAGTGGGATTCGATCCTGTGGTCTTTGAGTCACCACCCAGTAACTTTCACCTGTTCCTTTTGTTTTCCATCATAACATAGGATCGTGTTAAGTGAGCGTGATCTGAAACTGAGCAAGCAGAAGTTGTTCCTTTCTTGCATCTTGAAGCACATTTCAGTGGATGTCCTGAAAGCAACTACCAGCTGTCTAACCTGTATTTAAAACAACCAGGTAGAGCTAATATATTCCATCTGTCTATAATTTAGGATATCAAAGGGAAAAGTAAGTAAAATGTGTACAGAACTGAGGTATTACTTTCCCATACTCACTTGGTGTTTAAGGCAAAAATGCTAATAGCACTCTGGATGTAGGGTGTGTTAGGTTGTTGTTGTTTTCTTTTTCTTTTCTTTCCCCCCACCCCCACCCCAGACAGTGATTTGACAGTAAATTTTTTGCTAGCTCTCTAACTGGATTTTGCTCATAAACTGTGTCTCAGATATATTCTTCCAGACGTGAGCTGCCAGCTCTGACGCATGTGAGCTGGAGCTACTTTACTCACTTCAAACCTGGATGGTCCTAAATCAATAGAGACATCTTACATCAGCAGTAGTTGTTAAGCGCTGCTAAGGGGCCACTTAAACTGCAGACTCATAAATTAAGTTATTTTTGGTACAGCTCCCTGAATGGTGTAGTTCTTAATTAAGTGAATTCAAGCAAACCCTTTATATTTTTCAGCTGCGAGAGTGGTGGTGATGCACAGATTAGACATAGCCAGTCCAGGTTAGGAGCGGGCAGATGGTACAATGTGAATGCAGAATGAATAACGGATAAAAGACAGTATCACAGTGATAGATGAGGCTGTGCATTTCTGGGTAGGAAAAAAATGAAATAAAATTTCTGCTTTTTCTGAATCAATCTAAATATTCACCTTAAGATTCTAAATCAAAGCATGAAGCAGGAGCAGTGATAATGCCAAAAGGTGTAAAGCAGAGTGTCTTTGAGCCTTGCTGGGATTAGACTGTACCAGCAATAGAGACGACAAACTGCACTGAAAATTTACACCTCTGTGCAGCAGTACCTGGAAAAACTTCAGTCACCAGTGAGCACAATAACATGATCATTCAACAAACGAGTGAAAAAATTGAGGATGCGCAAGATCAAAGACACGATCACAAAAGAACAGAAAACAGGTCAACCTAAACAGTCCAGATCAAGACACAAAGACCCCGATAAACCCTGATTTTGATAAATCACTTAAATTCTTTGATTTCTAACTCCTGAGCCACATAAGAGCAAAGTGGAATGCTAGTCTCTCACAGGTAGATTTTGGGAGCTATTTTAATCTGGCCTTGTTTACAGAAACTGCTTAGTCACTATACCAAGCGGCTGAAAATGAACCTATGCAATACTTCCCACTCCCTCTTCCCTTCTCTTCTCCCAGTGGTTTGAATAGGCATGGCATAATTCACATCAGGTAGAGGTAACCCGGGTGCTAACTGTGTGTTTGGTCCTTGTCTTGGGCTGTGGACTCCGCAGACGGAGAACTACAAGTTCTGGAGGAAGCTTTATGCCTTTCCTATCTTTTCACTACAGAAAAATACCTTGAGTATGGGAGCTGACCAGACAGATTCTTAGGAATGGTGTTGCTAGAAAGCAAGACTTTAGGATTAGCAAAGTGAACTTTTCATCCATAGCTGGGAAAGCTCTTGAGATCCCAACAGCCCTTTGGAAAACAACAAATGGACCTGAATGCTCTGCCTCTGCCTGACCTCATCCATCCTGAGCCCAGAGGCTTGGTTCAGCACCGTTGTGCCTGGCAGCTGGCCTGTCGTGTGGGCTCTGCTGGTGGTCTGGGCTGGTGCTTTGAAAAGCAGTAATTCCTTGAAATTAATTTTGTCTCACCTCTTCCCAATGTCTTGCCTCTCCCTGACCCAGCCTTACCCAGTTTCTCAACAGAAAGTTATTCAAATCAACAGCATCTATTTTAATTGCCTGTAGATCCAGTGCAGGAGACTTGTTAAATGTTGGCTTGAGAGGCTGTCATATGGTTATCTTTCTTCCAAGCATATGAAATGCACAACCATGGTATCAGAATTGACAGATATTGTCAAATATCAGTCATTTTTCAACTGAAGCTGGGTATCTCAATCCACTGTGGAGGTTAAATTGCAGAGTGAATGTAATAATTATGGTGACATTTACAAAGCAACAGGCAATTCCAATTTGACACAGAAAGACCCTTGTCTGGCATGATGTATTTAGCACGCAGGCACTGTAAGTCTGCCTAAGGTGAATGGCAGCTGCTATTAGCAGCCTGTGAATGCTCTAGATGATTCTGAAAATGGGGCTTATCTTTCCATGTCACTTTTGTGCTCTGAAAATGTTATGTGCTTCTTAGAAGAGCATTTGAAGAAGGCACTAAGTCATGCCTGAACATTGTACAAACTACCTGAAGATACAAAAGCTCAAAAAGTTCTCTGTCATCTCGTCAGATATTCTGAGACAAGAAAAATACCAGATGTGATAATTTGTCATGAGAGTTACAAGTTATAAAATGAATGTCATGAAGATAAGCATTAATAGCTTGTTTATTTTCATAATTAAAAAGTGTAAGCACATCATTTGCAGATGTCTAAAAATTTTATAGATATATTACACCTGAGATGAACGATGTACTATATCAATATGCTGTTTAGCTTTGCAAATGACTTGTGGAAGTCTGGGTAGTTCTCCCAGTCATCTTCAACAAAAGTAGTATTAGAAAAATAACTTTTCTTAACAGAAAGGAAAAATCTTGATGTTGATTGGGCATAGAACTTAGACAAGAGAGGGGAAGGGAAAAAATGCTCTTCTCTTAGAGAGGAGGTGGAAGCTAGAAAGTGAATGGTAAGACTGAGCTTTCTTTAAGTTAGTAAATTGGTTTCCAAGGAAACAATTTGAAGTGCAGGTACCTTATGTGTATGAGCTGTCTAAGCCTTCTAGGTGTCTACCCTGCCTGAGGGCATAAAGAGCAGAATTGCCCAACTAACCCTGAGTTTGTTTTTACAAGATGTTGCTGCAAGGCAAAGTCACTTGTGTTGTGCTGTTCCAATAACATTGTAATGAGTTTGTACTGTTATAATAATTTACTGTGAAAGATGAGCTTGAAGGAAGTACATGAATAAAACACCATTGAAGCTGACACTGTGACTGAAGACATCGATAGGAAGATGCTGCAATACCTCCAGAAAAATCCTCCCTGCAAAGTCTGCATGTCTGGATGAGTTGGGATATTTGGCAAGGGTAAGCAAAAAAAAAAAAAAAGGTTTAGCTGCAGAGGAGTGACAAGCAATGAGAAGCAATGTATTCAGCCAGTGCTACATGTGTATTATTTCTCCAGGACATTGACAAAGGAAGTGGTAGAGTCTAAGCATATGAAAAGATTAAAAAAAACATTTAAAAATGTGAGAAAACTGTAGCCAAAGACTAGGTAATCGTAAAGAGGGACAGAAGTGCATGAAGGCAAGGTAAGTGATAAAATTATTGATTTAAATGAAGTAAGGGACCGGGAAAGTCAGTGGATAAATAGACATTGTCACCTACATACCAAAGAAAATTATGGCAAATATTGGTGCAATATTATGCAGCATCCCTGAGAAGAATCTGCAAAAGACCTCATCAGTGAAAGTTAAGAAGATGAAGTTAGTCTCAGCCTGGAAGATCAGGAATTGCCCAGGTTTCTTCTGTAAGAATCCTCAGAGGTTGTCAAATGGAAGGGAGAGGAAAGCCAGTCATACATTTGTAGGTTTTGTTTAGAAATTTCCACCACAATCCGGTAAGGAATGTTTTAGTGTGATGTGCCAAGAAAAACAGCACAGAGGTCTGATGCTATTCTTAATTATCAACTTGACCAATTGATCCATTTCAGATGTTAGCATCAAACTTGAATGCATCCTTTCACCTCCAGTAAATAGCATTGTTATTGACTTCATTATGAGAAAACTTGCAGATATGCACACTGACTCATTACATGCTTTGATAACAGTATACTAGAGTAATTCCATGTAGATCATGTAGCTCTTTGATGTAACAGTTCAATCAGGAGCAAGGAAACACAAGAAAAAAAGAGGGAGTTGCTCTTCATTTTTGGGGGGCAGAAGAGGGAAGAACCCTACAAATAAATGTAATGAAAAATTGGGATCTGGATTCTAGAAGACAAAGACAGAAAAAAGGTACTCAGTTTATATATCTTGGCAGTCATATCCTCATGAAAACGTCAGAAGCTGGCTAAGGCAGGGTTGCGTTTGGCAGCTTTTATTTGTATTTTGAGAAATCTGCAGTTTAGAGTGAATGACTGAATCTTCCGTGTTCCATTTTAATAAACCTATTTGAAAGTTATAGGTCTTCTAAAAATGCAGAAGGAGATCTAAAAACTTTGAATTGCTAACATAAATTTCTGAGAAATACAGGAATTCATCAACTGTCAACAACCCGTTAGGTTTGAAGAAGCTATTAAGATAAGAGGTTGGAAAACTTTGGATCCTGTGTTGAGAAGAGTGTCTCCTTGAACACTTAAGCAATTGAGTAATTGCCAAATTATGCAAAAGAGACCAAGGAACCTAGAATCCTTTTCGCGGTACTATTCAGAAAAGGCGGAAAAGTACTGCTCGTCTCCAGGAGACTAGAAGACAAGCTCAGTATGAATAAACATGGTAGATACATCTTTATGGATATCTAATAGACCAGATTTTAGAGTCAGTGAATATATAGTTATCTAAATTTACAGTGATTTTTGGCATATATATATTTTCTTTTTAAATACACACAAAGCTCTAATGAGAACTAAATTCTTTTCCATGTGTCTCTGATACTGTAGGAACTGAAGGTTAAATGTGTAAGTATAAGCTTTCTCTCCATGATTTAAAGAAAACACCAGTTTCAAGTCTAGCACAGCTCATCTGTTAATGCTCTCAATGCCTTGTCTGATAGAGGTGAGGATAAAATTTTGCTAGGAAATTTGGTGTGTTCTGAAGGGGAAATTTTTGAATAACCTCAGTTTGCAGGTTGTTTTTTCTGTCAGTGGAGCCTCAGATCTTTTTATTTATGATTGATAAGTACACGCAAATGAGGCTTCTTTTACATCTGTGTCACTGCTAGTTTGGGGTATAAATAATCATGTATTATAGGCATAGGTTGTTTTTGCCAGTGTTATGGAAAGAGGCAAAGGCTCATTGCAAGTATAGGCTTTTTTCTGGCTAAAAGGATTAAGCTCTTTTTTAGGTTCCCTGTGTTGATGTCCAAGACAGCACATATGGTGCCTTCCTTCATGTGGTGCTTTCCTCTATAGTAAATCAATCTTAATATCAGTGCCAGTGCTCTGGGGTTGTATTTGTTATCCACATTGTCTGCCTCTATGTCTATTTTTATATAAAAAGAATCATTTGAACTCAACTAGTTGATGTAATGCTGAAACAATATACATTAATTCATGACTGGATTTGTGGTGGCACATCCAAGTTAACATTTCTGAAGGAACTTAGTAAAGCATAAATGACAGCTTTTTTTCAGCAGCAATGGACAGGACGTGATCCTTTGCCAAGGTGTGGCCTCTTTTAAGAAATAAACATTTGTAGAAGCTGCAGATAGGCTGGCAAATGGAAAACTGTAACTCTATTGTATATGATAGAAATAAAACTCCCAAACAGTGCTAGGTGTTCGGGAAACTGAGCCAGCTGTGAAGGCTGGATTGGATGTTACTTGGCAAATCTGTCAGGAAACCTAGACCAAGAAGGAAAATGAGTGTTGAATTAATAACTTGCTCTTCATATAAGTGTGTGAAGATGCCTAGAAAAAAAACTCCAGCAAGGCCATGCAGAACTAAGACAAAAGTGCTTTTGCATACTACAATTCTGGTTTTAAGTGCCTGGACGATTGACTTCAAACTGGTGGTCCCAATACAACGCAAAAAGAATTACTTCTCTGCTTGTGGGTGCACTTTTCTGTTCTCTTTTTGTCAGGTTCTTCTCTCCCTGCAGCATAGCTTCCAGAAAAAAGCCCAGAGGTTGCAGCAAAGACTCCACGGGAACTTGCAGTTACTTGTGTTGGTGGTCATGGCTGAACTGCCATTTCCTCTCACTCAGCTATACCACTTACTGTTAGCCCAAAAAGCCAGCATTGCCCACTGCTTCCAAAGAACAGATCTTTAGTTTCAAAGGGTGCATTAAATCTTCTCATACAACTCTGTTTCTCCAACACCAGCTATCTGACAGGAGGGAGAAAAACTTCAAACTCCAGCAGAACAAAATCCAGTCCCAGCTGCAATATTCTCATCTTCTCCTGGCTTCTCCAGGCAAGTTCAAAATTTTCCAGGATTTAATGAAGTACATGGCAGGAGTCTCAGGCATTCCCCAGAAGGTTGTCCAAGAAAAACAAGAAAACTTTTGGAAATATTGCACTTGTCAACACAAGCAGTGTAACCATGCCCATTTGGCATACACCTGTATAGACCTTGGCTATGTCCAAAATAAGCAGACGGAAGACATCAAGCTCCTGCAAAAGCTTTTTTTAACGTGTTTTTTCACTCCTGTGCCTGACTGCAGTGCTTGAGGAAATCAAGTAGAAGATCCACCCTGAATGCATTCTGTGGGGAAAAGATATCCTTGAAGCATTCTGTATGAAAGTGTTTACCCTGCATTTTTTAAAATGGTAGTGATGGATTATGCGTTATTATTTTCATTATAAAATCTACCTGTGTAACTCATTAAAGATTGCTAAACTAGCTATAGCTCCAAAAAACTAATCTCTCTGCCTTGTATGTCTCTAGGTTACACTAAATGTAGCTGGCAGTCCAACATATGCAATGATTTGTGTGGATGCCATCATTATTTTAGCTTTTTCAAATCGCCTGAGTGATCCATGTAACAGTTGAGGACATGCGTCTGAGGTTGTTTTCATCAATGGTGTATGTGAGTCTTTCCACACCATAACATGCTCTCAGGCAAGTTCTGTGGGGCTTGTGTGTCGTCATTCCTTAGAAATCCAAAATGAGACAACAGAAAACTTGTGATAAGTAGCACATTTTAATGTGATGCTATTCTGTCACCAGCTACTAAGATTCCCAGATTTAACACGGTAGAACCAGAAAAAGCACACAGTACTTTGATTGAGGCTTCCTACAGGTTGTATGTTTGCTGACAATAGTATGAGTGTTTTGCACTATTTTTTCATTCTACTTATCCTTGATATCTGAGGAAGACTTCATCATGAAGTTCTGTCATATCTACTGATCTTTGTTTTATGAAATGTATTAGGTCAGATAAATCTACACAGCTTAGGATCTTTGCAATTCCTTTGGTTGTTTTCTCTTTTTCCTTTCTTTTTTAATTCTTTTTTTCCTCTTTTCATGGGAGAAGGATAATTGTGATCTATGTTTGGACCTGCTGATGAACGTGCTTTTAAAGTTCAGAGGTTTGTCTTTTTCCTTGATGCTTTCAATGCAGCAAAGGGACTGGAGGTGCACATTTCATCTCTAGTATTTTATGGTATTTTATGTTTAAAATTTTGAATGACTTCATCCATGTTCCCTACATTTCATCCTTGTTCTAGAAGATGCAAGATGTCTGCTTTACTGTTCTGATACAATCAGTTAACCTTCTGTAGTGACTCAGGACTCTAGGGAGAAAACTCATGTGAATGAATTCAGGATCCCTGAACCACTTGGAAAGTGGTGCATAAGTATATCTTAGAACTCTGAAGCCTATAACCAATAGATAGAAGAAGTTTTCTTCTTCTGTCCTCATGGATTTATTATACAGGTGGATAATACCATAGATGTGTAAGTAATAAACAAGAGGTGAGAAGACAATCCCTTACTTTGTCAGGATCCCTTTCTACTTAATTCTGCCTCAAGATATTACAGGAAGCTTCATGTTCACATTTAACTATAACTGTACACAGACATAGGCTTCCTGACAGCATGCTATCCAGCAGTCTCTGTTCAGGTGTGCCTTCTCATGCCTGTTCTATAGCATGCAGAGGATTGACCAAGTATTCACCAAAAGTAGAATCTGTGATGGCAGTCACTGAGAAAGATGGTTCTATTTACCTTGCAGTGATTGTGAATCCTCAAATATGTTTTCTGGATTGAATCTGTAATCCATTCTTCCTCCTGATATCATGGGATCTTTTCTGCTGGGATTCCACAATGAACTCATGTCAAACACATAGGCTAATTCTGGTCTTTATGCTGTTCTCTAGAAAGATGTGGGGCTGGTTTTATGCTATGTCTAGCAGAATGGATACTAATGTCAGAAGCCCCCAGTCTCAGACTCCTGATGTGAATGAACATTGATGCATGTAGAACACACCTCAAAGCATCACTGTTTTCCAGATAGTACTTCTTCAAGTTTCTGAAAGTGGTTTAGATTTATATCTAAGCACATTTGGATGCAGATTGCACATCACTTGTAGACTGCAGAAAAAGAGGAAGAGGATTCTTCTTTTTTTTTTTTTTTTTTTTTTTTTTTTTATAATGAGGAATGTGAAACAGCAGGAAGAAACTGTATCAAAGCAGTGTCATTTAAGCTTATGCTGAAACTAATTCTTACATGCAGCCTTTTGTTTAAGTCATATAGAAAAGTCTGTTATTTTACCTTGTAGTCATATTGTGAGAATATTTAATAATGGTACCTACTGCTTTTCTTTTACATCAATTAAAATCTGTAAAAAATAATCATAGAATCATAGAATAGTTAAGGTTGGAAAGGACCCCCCTGCCATGGGCAGGGACACCTCACACTAAACCATGCCACCCAAGGCCTCATCCAACCTGGCCTTGAACACCACCAAGGATGGAGCATTCACAACCTCCCTGGGCAACCCATTCCAGTGCCTCACCACCCTCTCAGTAAAGAATTCCTTCCTTATATCCAATCTAAACTTCCCCTGTTGAAGTTTGAACCCGTTACCCCTTGTCCTGTCACTACAGTCCCTGATGAATAGTCCCTCCCCAGCATTCTTGTAGGCTCCCTTCAGATACTGGAAGGCTGCTATGAGGTCTCCACGCAGCCTTCTCTTCTCCAGGCTGAACAGCCCCAACTTTCCCAGTCTGTCTTCATACGGGAGGTGCTCCAGTCCCCTGATCATCCTCGTGTCATCGGCAAACTTGCTGAGGGTGCACTCAATCCCACTGTCCATGTCACTGACAAAGATGCTGAACAAGACCCGTCCCAACACCCATCCCTGAGAGACACCACTCGTTATTGGTCTCCAGTCGGACATCGAGCCATTGACCACAACTCTTTGCGTGCGGCCATCCAGCCAGTTCTTTATCCACCGAGTGGTCCACCCATCAAATTGTGTCTCTCCAATTTAGAGACAAGGATGTCATGTGGGACAGTGTCGAAGGCTTTGCACAAGTCCAGGTAGATGATGTCAACTGCTCTGCCCCTGTCCATCAGTTCTGTAGCCCCATCATAGAAGACCACCAAATTGGTCAGGCAGGATTTCCCCTTAGTGAAGCCATGCTGGCTGTCAGCAACCACCTCCTTGTTTCTCATGTGCCTTAGCATGCCTTCCAGGAGAATCTGCTCCAAGAGTTTGCCGAGCACAGAGGTGAGACTGACTGGTCTGTAATTCCCCGGGTCATCCATTTTCCCCTTCTTGAAAATGGGAGTTATATTTCCCTTTTTCCAGTTGTTGGGAACTTCACCTGGCTGCCATGATTTTTCAAATATGATGGCCAGTGGCTTAGCAACTTCATTCACCAGCTCCTTCAGGACCCGCGGATGGATGTTGTCAGGTCCCATGGACTTGTGTACATTTAGGTTTTTAAGATGGTCTCGAACCAGATCCTCTCCTACAGTGGGCCTAGGGTCTTCATTCTCACAGTCCCTGCGTTCACCTTCCAGTTTTGGGTCCTTTCTGTTTCTTCTTGAGGATGCCATGAAAATATAAAAAATATAGTAACAATTGGCACCGAGAAGTGTTAAATTCAGGAAAATATCTGAAGAGATATGAAAATCAGTAGCAGTTAGATTTTAAAATGATGAGGCAAGATAAATTTCAGCTGGCCAGAGCAAAAACTTGGGAAATTGTATGCTAAAGAGCAGGTAAAAGTTTTGGTTGAATATCTGATTGGATCATTGACTGATTAGGGAGACAGTATGTGTACAGCCTGGAAGACAGTAGTCACATAATATCATAGCGGACTCAGTTAAGAGTGTTCATGCTATAGTTACTTGATTTCTTTTTTATGTGTAGGATTAGTTGAATTCAAATGAAAAAGGAATATCTCTGTTCTTGGAAAGACATTTGATGAAGTATTGCATTACGTTATGTGCTACAAATCAAAAAAGAACCATACTAAGATGGCTGCACAAGTTTGGAAGGTTGCTACTAGATGCTTAGTATGTTGGAAATATTTGTCCAGTAAAGTTGTACTCAGGGTTTGTTTGGAGAAGGGTTTCCATTTTTCTTGAGGTATTCTCTTTGTTGTTACAAGTCACTGAGCTAAAGGGACCCCTAGTCTCATCTTATTCAGCCATATGGTTTAGAGAACTTAACTTTATATATTATTAAGAGGTTTCCAGAAAGGCTACACAGGGCCTATATATGGTTAATTCACACAGGATACAATTTTTCACAAAAATAAAAATAGAGTGGAAGACAGACAAAAATTTGAGCATGTGAAAAGGATAGAGTAAATGGATTCATCAATGGCAGAGATTAAACCCAAAGAAAAGTTACTTTGACCTGGAAAATCTTTAGGACATGGACTGTTTTTGTTGCTCTTTAATGGGTCTGGCATAATGCATTTCTGTTACAGCAGCTCTTCAGTGCTCCCATATGGCAAATGAAATAAGAATAATAGCTATAGAAGAAAAGAGCTGTGGCAGACTGTTACTGTAGATAAGAGCATTTAGGGATAATATAATGACAGTGGAAATGTCAAATAGGTAAATATTTGATTACTGTACAGTGCAAGCTGTGGCTTTTAGGTTAGGTAACAGAAGATTTGCTACTTGGAGGAGTTAAGTCCTCTTCTCCTGTAGGTGGGCTGGTTGATTCAGAGTATTGTTTTCAACTAAAACTATTGTTTTCATGAGTAAACTGAAGGGGTTTGGTATGTTAGCAAAAGGACTGCCTGGAAGAATTCCTCAGCTACAGTGATATCATGGAGGAAATTATACCTACTATTGCATAGAAACACACCTGTCTGAGGTGTTCACTTTTTTGTAAGATCTTCTACTGATTTGTGCCATTTCATTTCCTATTTGAGCAATTCTTTCAGTATGTGTGCCAGTGCTGAAAGGTATAACTTCTCTATATAGCACATCCTTGTAAAAGCAAGGCGGTTTTGCACCTAAAACATTTCCTGTGTTGTACATAAATCTGCTAATTTAGATAGTTTTAACATTCAGAAACAAGGAGGCAATAACATTTTATGTTCTGATAACATCCTTCAAAAAACTGAATTTAGGTAGATTCAGAAAACCTGTATGAGGGTGAACTTTTAAAGCTCTCATGCTGTGTGTGCTAGCTTTTAAGAGTGGAAAATCAAAGCACTTGTTGGACACCCAACCATTCTCTGTGCAGGCTCCTCTGTGTGTGCTTTACTCTTCAGTTCATTAGAGTATTTTATCTCAGGTTTTTTTCATTAGCAGCAGACTTAGAAATAACCCTTTTACCTATTGTTTCCCACAGTAGTCCTAGCTGCAAAGGATTGCGACTGAAAAGCTGCAGTGCCAGTGTTTGAATGCTGAATAGCAGGAAAGTCGGCAAGATAAAGGTGCTTTTGATAGAGATGTGGTTTTGGTTTGGTTTTTTTGTTGTTTGTTTTTTTTTTTTTCACTTCTAACAGCATCCACAATTTTAAACAGAAGCTGTTTCTGAGTTTCAGCAAATCTGACCATGCAGACTCCTTAGGGATGCCCTGATCACATGCTCTGGACAGGAGTGTTGTTGTCTGCAGAGAGTCTGAGGAGTTTGCCCCTGATTTGGATAAAGGGGAAGAAGCAGCAGCAACAGGAGTTGTGATCAGTGCGTTCTTTTCTTTGGCTCCTGCTGGGCCTAGTTAAGTTTTCAGTACTTTCAGAGGAATGAGACTCCTGCAATGTCCCCTCTATGCCCAGCTTTCAGGCCACAGCCCTGGCCTGGAATTAGTGGTTTGCCATCACACAGCTTGAACACCAGAGTTGTTACAGCTGTGAGCAATTGCAGTTGGCCCTGGAAGCCAGGGCAGTGCTATTCTTCACAGCTGAAATGAACAGAGATCCTTTAAAAAACTTGAGAAAAATCTCTGAGGTCAACTCTGAGTAGTTGTTTGTCCTGACTGTGAAAATAACTTGATTGTGAAAAAACTTTTATGACACTTTCAACTCTATCTGTCAGTATATGCTGTCAAGATTATTTTGAAAGATAGAGGATAGACCAGAGATAGAAACATGCTTACTTTTTAAACAAGCTGAGATTAGAGCAAGCGTTTCCAGTTTTGCAAATCAAAGCAGCCTGGGACTTGTGTCTTTGGAGACCCTAAAGGCCACATCTGTCCGCCAGAAATAAAACTTGCTAGATAAGACAGCATAGCTATATGCTGAATCCTTGTCCCATAGTGACTTGATCCTGCTGTGCTGAACTGTCATAGATCTACGCCATCGATTGCTCCCCCTGGGGTGCAGCAGAGCCTTCTGTGACCTGTCCATGCAGAGCACTTCTCTGACATGAGCATCTGCTTGTGACTGCAGTGATGGAGCTGTTCGCACAGTCTCTGTTTACAATGGCATGTGGCAGTCTTGGCTGCGCTTCAGTGTCATATTGTTGTTTTTATTTTGAAATGACTGCTTTGGTTTTTTTCAGTACCCTTCATCCCTTTCTTCCTGCCTTTGGAGAACTGATTTACACTGTCCTTCGGACTGTGGCCAGTGTAGCCTTGACAAGTCCCTTTTCTAGGGGAGGAAGGAAGAGAATTAAAAAAACCGCTCATACCAAAAAACAAAGATTGATTCTGGCTTTATTAATGTACCACTATGCTGCAAAATGAAAAGCTAAGCATGCAGCTTAGATATCTAACTTTGAAATGTGTGGTGGTAACTGAATCTCTGTTTCTTTTTCTTTGTTTTCCTTTTTTATTTTTTTCTTTAAACATGATTTAATTAAAGATGCCTTTTGACCAAATTTGGAGAGATTTGGGTAAAGGCTTTTGAAAAATGCCTTTCTGCTCCAGCTTTCAGAGAAGTTCGTGCAAATGTATGAATTGAAACGGTTGCTGATACAGTTTCTTTGGAAGCTGTGCTGTATTTCTGCCACATTTCGGGGTGTTTCCTTGAAACCTGCTTTCTGCTATTGCTCTTCTCACTAAACCTGCATCCAAACCAACAAAAATAAAAAAAAGTAAAAGAAGATGAAGGAGGAAAAAGGCAACTTCTGAGTCTCTGTTCTAAGTCCTCTTCTGTGGCTTCCAAAAAAGCACCCTGCCAAGATTTCCACTGAGTGTTGTATGCCTGAACAGCTGTAGTGGTAAGCTGAAGCAGGGGAGTACTATTACAGAGCTGTACAGGAGCCTTTTGTGGGTTCATTAATTGTGGAAGTTGATCCTGCTTTGACTGTGCCAAGCTCCATGTCCCTCAACAAGCTGCAGGATTTCCTTCCAAGCTTAATATCAAATTTAAACAACCATTCCTGAGGCTTTCCCAAAGTTTTTGCCATTTTGGCTCACATGTTTGTCAGCTCCTTTTCATCTCATTGGTGGTAACACCATCCCATTCCGTTATACTTCTTTATGCTTTTTACTGAGAAATCCTTCAGCTGCAATAAACTGGACCTGTTTCTTTGCTCTTGGTATTCACATAAGCCTCTTCTGAGACATCTCAAGCATTAGTACTGAAAGTCTCTAATAGACTAGAACAATAGTGGCCTTCCCTCTGTGTTTTCCTCTTGCCAGTCTTATTCAGGGTTGCCAAGATGAGTCTTCAAAGCCAATCCTGAATCTTATCAATCTCTCCATCTGACATTTTGTTCCATAGACTGTATGTTGTGTTCTGTAACTACATATTGTGTGTATCCTTGAATTATGATTAATTCTATGTCATTATAAATGTTATTACTAAAATAGTTTTAACAGTCTTCCATAATAATCCTCTAATAGCTCTCCAGTGTGCTTACCCATAACACAAGAAATGACATATTAGAGGTAACTGATCGGGATACTCCTGAAAGAGCATCCTAATTTGCTTTCTGCTGCTTCTTCACTTTCTTTATGATTTAAGTTGGTTTAGAAAATGGAAACATTTAGGCTCGGTAAAATTCCTTAATAGTAAAGGGTTCCCTGTGTCCTCATGGATCTGTTTTTGCTTTGTCTTTAGTGTGGTATCTTCTGCCTGTTCTGCATTTCTATTCCAAGTTTATTTTAGTTGTGGTTTTTGTTTGTTTGCTTCCAGTCCAGACTTGCCTGAAATTTGTTTGTTTTTTTTTTTTTTTTTTTTTTTTTTTACACTTACGTGTGAGGTTTTAGGATTTTTCTTGGAGGGTCAGGGGTCATGGCATCATACTTGTGATTGACATTGTCTGTTAATGTGCAAGTTGCAAAAGATAGATCTTCACTGTCACTTCTGCTCACTTAAGGTAAATTCATTAACATTTTCAACAGTTCCCTGGTCTATT
The DNA here is from genome assembly GCF_963264785.1 of Psittacula echo. NCBI lineage: Eukaryota > Metazoa > Chordata > Aves > Psittaciformes > Psittacidae > Psittacula > Psittacula echo. The sequence goes on from NC_137735.1 coordinate 102,465,364, forward strand.
CCACTGTCTCTCATGTTCTCCACTGCTTTTTTGGGATGTGAACTAACAGTAAGTCTTTTGCGCAAAATGAATTCTGCAAATATGTGACCATTCCTTTCTTCCAACATTTCCTTAGTCTTCAACATATTCTGCTTTGTCAGATGTATTGTCAATCTTCAAACATTTTGAAATGTTTTCATGTTTGCTGTGACTAGATTCTCTGCAGGTATGGAACTATGTTCCTATGTGTGGTGGCACTGATACCACAGATGCCCACTTTGATCATCTGCTTAATATATTTTACTTTATTTTTTAATATTGCTTTCCTATTCCTTTCCACAAATTTGCCATTTTTAGGCAGCCAAACACCAAGCTATTATAATTCTGTTGTCTTCTTGGGGAGAAAGCTAGCAACAAGAAGTAGCAAAATAACTACTACTTCCACAAGGGCTTAACAAGAATGATGAGGCAACCTTTTGCATCTGCCTGTGCTTTCAGCAGTAGGGACAACTAGGGTTGACAAGTGCCTTCATAGACTTCTTGATGAGTGAAGACAGTTTTAGCTTACAGTATAATTTGTAAAGGTATGTGCAATCTACAAATCACACATTTCGCGCTTAACAATACGTAATATTAATAATTACAGTTATTTACATTCATAGTAGTATGATGCTTGGACATTAACAGCTTGGCTTAAACATAGTTGCGAAATGCAGTTCCTCAGCATGTGTTGCATGTGTGCTTCCTTTTAAAGATTTTAATAATTTAAATTATTTTTTTATTAGACTTGAAATGCATCATAATATGCACATATTCATAATAATGAGTCACTGTCTAATAAAAACAATATCTTGATAGAGGACCTCTTTTAAGCATTCTTGGCTGCTGTGACTGCTCCTGGCATGACTACTTTCTGTGATTCTTGACTGAAAAGCCCATTTTCTGGAATTTTAGGTGACATCTGCGCAAAATGCCCAAAAGCAAAATGGACGAGATGCCCAGAATTAATTATCTATGACATGGGGGGAGTTTATAAGTGCTTCTATTTTGAATGAGTAATTCCAGTTACTTGAGGCCATTTTTAAAGCACTGGCATATTTGATAGTAGGGGGAAACCCAAACACAGCTTGTCAGTGGAATCTGTTGATGCTGGCATTTACTGGTGTAGATATTAACAGTTGGATAATATTTGCAATTCATTTAGCTTGAAAAACAGAAGCATGCAGTGGAAGGCATCACAATAAATGAGTCTCTGAAGATAGGCTCCTCATTCAATATTTATTTACTTAATACGGAAGATTGTTTTTTGAAAGTGTCAAGTACTCATCAACTGCTATTAACACCAGCAGAATTAGTAGCAAAGAAATAACTAAGAATGGTGCCATAATCATTATGTTGGTTTTGTACTAGGTAATCTGTTCATGTGGTCAGAAGCAAGCCACGTATTCAGTCTGCGGATTCTGGCCCAAATAAGCCTAGTCTCTGACGTAAAATAATATGAAAAATTATTGTGTGTTACAGGCAGGAAGGTAACAAGGGTGAAGAAAAATGATCATATGGTCAGCTTAGGGAGGTGTGTTTCACTTGTGGATTTGACATTGTGTTTAACTGTCCTTGTTCCTACAGGCAGCATGGAAAACAAATGTTGACAGAGATGGTAGCTTGGCAGATGGACTTGGACAGCATGCCCTGTGCAGAATGGGCAGCGTGAAAGGTGACACTGAGGCACCTGTATGCCTTTGAAGAAGGAGACAGGAGACACGACAGATTGGAACTCACATGGCCAGTATGATGTGAGCTCAAAATCTAGGCCTGCTGTGAAGGGGACTGAATTAGTTTCAGATGACATCATATATAATTACTGATTATATTTAGATTATGTGGTAATATGGTCTGAGACCTTCCATATGGTAATTCTGCAAAATTCAATGTATTTCTACAGTAAGCAAGCCTGCATAGGGAAAATATTTTCTCTATATAAACTTCAAGCACACTTCTGCAAAAAGAGGACAAACCACAACCCAAATTATTCTTTTGTTATCCTAGCTGATTGTCTTTAATGTATGCAAGAACTGCATACTTACGTATTCAGGCTTACTTCATATTTTGGAACATAGGAGCCGGGCTGAAGTAGGAGGGGGAGTGAGTGAGCGGCTGCGAAAGTTCCGAGTTACCAGTTGGGCTTAAACCATGACAGCCTTACTTTTATTGTGTGATATATCTTGCTATCCTTCTGTCCATCCTTATGTTTCCAAATACTTGAAATTACGAATGTTCATTCTGAGAGCAACTTTGGGTAGGTAAGTAGACTGGCCCCTTAAGCTCAGGTGTAGGGACCAAATGAGTTAAAAGCACAATATTATCCTGGCTAGGCTGGGACTGAAGCAGACTGCATACAGAACATTCCTGCTGCCTTTTAAAATCCTAATCTACTTTACTGCCATATTTTGCTATTCATGGATTTTGGCTGAGCATCTGTGGGACTAATTAACCTGCACATCCTTTTTCTTTTCTTTTTTCTTTCTTTTTGCTTTCTAACTGGAAAGTCATTGTCTTTTGCAGAAAATCTAGTGAAAAAATGACTTTTCTGAAAAGACTGGAAAGTTTTGCCTGTGCACCAAATAATTTGGTTCAAAAGCACTGCTGAAAGAAACTGTTGGAGACTGTAGATTAGTGGTTTTATGTTCCCAATATATGAGGTGATATTTTGTCTGGATAGATCTCATAATAAAAGTTGCAAAATTGTTGGATAGTTAGATATAATCTGTTGAAGGATTCCAGTTCAGAAAAAGTGTACAACATGAAGTTCCTCGACTATTACAACTTATAAAAACAAACTTCAAATTTGAGATGGAATAGATTTTTCTGTGGAAAACCTACACTTCTCCCTTTCTTATTCCTCCCAAACACTTATTAAAAAGTCCAAATTTCAATTGAAAAAGTATTTTAACAGAAAATATTTGACTGACTTACAACTTTATTTTTGAGAAAAATGGTTTACTGAAAGCTGTTTAAAAACAAATCTTTGTCGTGCAGGGAAGCTGTGATTTAGCCTTTGGCACATGGCAACCAGGTGTCAGGACTGAGAGATGTCTTTGGGAAGAATTTCCCTTCTTCCTTTTCTTTTTATTTTGCATCTCTTCTCACCCAAATAATTTCTACTGCTATATGTGGGACTGAACTACTACTCTGGCTATGAACAGGAGTACAAATGCTTCTTGGTATATTCTACTGAAGCTGTTTTTTTAGGAAATACTGAGGTGGCAGCGCCCCACTGTTAGTGCTTTAAATGTGAACCTGCATCTTCATATCTCACCCAGTGGTGCCTTCTTTTCATTGAAGTTTTCCAAATACGTAACATTTATTTTACTGCCATGGTGATGCAAAAACACCATGGCAGCACTTGCTGTCATTGGAAGAATCGGGTTGTTTGTTCTTCTGAGCTGACTAATGAAGAAATGGAAGAAAACAGTTTCACCAATCTCATATTTTTGTTCTCTGGTAGTTTTGAAAAAGAGAAGGTTGTATTTTATTTTTTTTTCCCCTCCCTGTGAGTAAGGTTTAATAATAAAATTTTCCATCATTTATTAAACCAGATAACACAAATGCTCTGGAATGGGCTGTTCTGCCACTGGTCAGGCAGAAGGAGGTATTTGCTGACTGACACTCAATGTCCTCTTTGGTGCGGTTGTAGCTGGTGTGAAGTGGTGGAAAGACTGAATACTAACATCAGGGGACTGAGCAACTCCCTGATGGAGAAATTTGTGCTAGCAATAGGGGAAGTGAAACGGGCATCATAGAGATAATATAAACAATATATAGCAACAGCCTTGCCTGGAATAGATGTGAAGGATATTTGATCTTCAATAAAGGTAGGTGGGTTTGCACCAGGTGTTAGTAATAAAATCTTCAGCAAAAGAAAAATCACTTGGGAAAATGCTGAAGCAACCTTTATTGGGCAAGTCTAGACTGCTTGGGCTGACTTTAAAAGGGAATAGAGATTTCTTTCTACTGTTAGAGTGACAACTGGGAATTGTACTATTTTGTGAAAGTTCAACTTCCCACATTAAAGAATGTTGCAGAGTCCAACAAAAAGCAACAAAACTGGTACTATTCTAGGTTTAATTGTGGTAAGCATGATGGCCCTGAAAAAATATAGGCATAGAAAATAACTTTAGATGATAAGACTGAGCATGAATGCTGAAATTGCAACCCCCACTTACCTTCATTTTATTACTGCATTGTTGTAGTGACTTGATAATTTTCTTTTCAGGTGTCACCGAATATTTGTTCACTACCTGGTTTTGCCAGAGAGCTCTTCAAGAGCTGATCAGCAGGATTTGCAAGCTGCTTCCCGAGGGGTACAACATAATCTCTTGCTTTGGTTTAGAAGTACCCAGACACGATCATCTGCAGCTCCACTTTGTTCAGGTTTACTGTCTTTATGAAAATAATGTGTTTAGTGTTTTTGAGTTTTCTGTCCTTTTAACAGTCCCACAGCTTTGGTGCAAGACCTATAAGTTAAAAGATACAGGAAGCTGATCCCTTGTCTTCCTGGGAGGTCAGTCTCTTGTATCCGAGGAGACAGGGAGGGAAAGGCTTGATGTTTGTGTTTGGTTTTTTATGTTTGTTTGTTTGAAATCTCCTTTTTAGCTTCTTATAAAAAAGAAGTGCTTATGAGAGTGGTGTTTTATAACTTTATCAGTATGAATAAATAGAGCAATAAAGAGATGAAACCTTGGCATAGACCTTGTATATAGTGGAGAAACCCAAAATCCTTCCAAATTGAGGTCCACCTGCTAAACAGGCTCATCCCTAGGTAGGAATGAGGAGAATAATGAGAAAAGAAAGTCGCTATGCATGTGAAAAGCCAGCAGAGTAGCTTCTTTTCCTAGTGTTATGCTAATAGAGTTACAGCCTGCCACTGCAACTGTCTCTAATAATTTGCTTCATCAGATCAAGACGGCTTGCCTCTTTGTGAACCTCATATAATGCAATATATGTATCATTCTGGAAAATGAGCTGAAACAGACTTTTAAAAGAAATTCCTTTTTCCTGTTACAGAAAGGAACTGGATTCTTATTATGTGTACATTGCAGACAGGAACTCAATACCCAGTTAGTAGTTCACTGCATGGCATTTAAAATCAGTATAATAATACAGAAATCAGCAATGGATTATAACAACAACATTTTCTCTGCTTCAAAAATATTTTAAATGTTCATAGTCAGGATCTTGCTGCAGAAGGTGAGAGTCCTCCTTTTCTGCTGTTCTCTGTACAGCGAATTTCCCCTAATGGAAAGGAGCAGAATTTGGTGGCATCCGAAGAAAGCAACAACACCTCATTGCAATGCTAACCTTTGAACAGACTCACCTAAGAAAAGAGAATCAAATGATACAATCTATCACTATCTGCCTGTTATCTGCAATTCTAGTTAGAGATTGTAAGGAGAAATGACAGTTCAGAGTGAGTTCAGTCCAGTTCCCTTCCCCCTTGTAGTGTTCAAGGATAGATCATTGAGTCCTTTCTGCTTAATAGGATAACTACCTTGACTTATAAAGCCAAATGGTCTGACTCCTAAGACCCTGAAAATAAGCAGCTTGGTTTCTGCTTAGACTCCCAAAAGTAAATAGTAGCACAGATGTATTTTGAGGTTTTGAAAAGGAGTGTGCAATACTTGGCTTGGATACAATGGAGGCAACAGAAGAGGCAGAACATAATAGATAAACTATCTGATAAAGTTTGAAAAACATCTATGACAAAGGCAACAGAAAAGACCCTTGGAGCTGCTACAGTTGTGTTCTGTCTTCTGGCTGAATGGGGAAACTTGCAAGCACTGGAAAATGTCCTTGTAGTACTGCACTAGAAGCTAGCGACTTCCTGGAAACAGCTTAAGTGCAGCTCCACAAGGTAATAAAATCCCTCCTCAGACCTTCACCCTAAGAACTGACTTAGCTCTGATGTATTAAGACACTGGCTTACTTAGCTAATGCTGTCTTCCTATTCATTTCCCAGTGTACAGGAGTTAATGAACTGAAGTGTTAAAACACACTTTAAATGCTCCTAAGACCTGTTTGGATGATTCTGACTGGAGGAGCTCTTGTCCTGTCATCCTTGTGTGATAAAAGCTCTTCATAGCAACTGTGCATCTCTGTGCACATAATCTAATGCACGTCACCCAAATATGGCAGTGGGTGGCATTAGAAGTGTTTTGAAACTCGTCATTTTGGGTTTTAGAAAACTTGAAAGTCTCCACTTCTCTGGTTTGGCTTTGTGTTGCTTAATCTTCATGTTCAGTTTCAAAAAGAGGTTTGGCTATATGAGGCACTACATAACTGTGTGCATAGTCACAGATGTGCACAGTTGGGCACTATCTGAGGCTTTCCCAAATGTGCTTTCATTCCTTTCTCCAGTTCATGTGCTCAGATGCTTCCTGAAAGACATCTACCACTAAACATTAGAGGAAGTATTTTGCCCTTTTAAGTCTGAATCCCTAAATGTTACTGTTCCCCTTGCTTGGAGTCAGTACAGGTTTCTCCATGTTCTAAACAGGGTAGAAAATTGCCAGCATTCCTTTTTTTCCCCATCTTCACACAGTTTATACATGTGCAGTCACTGCTGATTGGATTCTCCCTTTTCAGGCACCCAGCTGTGCTGCCTGAATGCTCACCCCAGCCTGCGTGCCAATTTTAAATGCTTTACAGGGTCATGTTTTTATTCAAGCCGATCTGAGTTACACATCATGTCAAATCTTCTGCTTTAAGAAAAAAAAACAACAAAACAAGCCCCCAAAACCAAGTCATCAAAAAAAAAAAAAAAAAAAAAAAAAAAAAATTCCCAAATCCAAACCCCAACCTCACGTGGCTGAATTTTCTCGGATATCTCACTGTAGAATGACATGTCTGTCATGACAACAGATGCATCCAAGCAGGGGTAAGTTGGGCCTAACTTGAGGATTTCAGTGGTTCAGCTGCAGTATTGCTACTTGAGTATCTCACCTTTTCTGCCATGAATGAAGTTTCATCGTTCTTTTCCTGCGTTGAATGCTCAATTATCTTGTACAGAAACACTTTTCTCTGTATATATATCTTTTTCTCCTTTGATTTGACAACTGGGCTACTTCCATGAGCCCACTCATTATAAGTTTGGGAGAATCAAGGCTGATTGACTGGAAGGGAGACCTTATGAAACTCAAAGAATCTATGAGCTTTTGACTGCAAACCAGGGAAAATGCAGCAGTTTTAGTCTTGATTGTCATGGCTCAGAATGCTGCCAGAGACACCTCTCTCTTTTGTATAATTGCATTCAAAGTGTTGATATGCTTGAATGGTAGCATGGTGTGCTTTGAATAGGCTGCTGAGACTGCAAGATATCAAATACATGTTTACATACGTCATCATTGCTTTTTCTTTTTTTTAATGCTTTTATCAAGAGGGCTATGTCATTTGTGTCAAAATGGACTCTAAACATTTCTCCAATGTTATTGGCATAACAGCCTTTGTTAAGAAGGCTTTAAGGTTCTGCAAAAACTAAAGCTAATATTTGAATAATAACATATGTAAGCTTTAATGAAAAATACTACTGCAAATGGAAAACTGACAAAGTTGTCATGGAAACCACTAGCACCTACATGTGGGTGAAAAAAGAAAACTTCCATTCAGAGATCACAATTATTTGCAAAAGAATCTGTAGGTTTCTGAAACATTTTTTCTACTCAGTTCTGGTGGTAGGACTGCTTTTAATTTTCATAAACCTATGTGTGGATTCACACACGTACACAAATTAGTACCAGATGAATAAAAAAATAACTTTGGAAGATGAAATTGCTGAGAACCAAAGAGGCAGACTAAGAGGAGGATTTTATTGGCCTCTTATTTTTAATTAGATCTTTTTCATTTTTGATAAAATGTGTTTTATTATTGTTAACTGAGCACAAGGGATAAAAATATACGTGTAAAGTGCATGTATAAGCATGATATGAAATAGAGAATATCTGACAAGTCTGAATGATCAGGAAATAAACTAGCAACTGAAATAAAGAAGAAAGGAAGACTGGCTTTATAGCCTGCATTTTAGATACGCTTCTATTGAATTTTTCTTGCTAAACATACCTCAGCAGCTGCTCAACATTCCTAGCAAATATTTGGTATGTATTAAATATGGATTTACACAGTGTTTTTTAAAATTCAGATTATTAAATTATGCAAACATTGTCTTGGATGATGATAGGTCTGTGTTATTTAGGTTGACTTTTTAAAATGTCACCTTCTCCATCTTTACAGTGCTTTTTCAACTCAAATACTTAAGTGTCACAGTAATCTTCAGAATGTGCAGAACTGACAGTTCTGCACAGAAAACTCGTACTATGTTCTCAAAGACCTGTTATATACACATTGAGAGATTTGAAGCACAGGGTAACTTCAAATAGGGAAAGACAAGTCAGATCTTGAAATGTTTTTGAGTTCTTCAGGTTCATAAGAAAAATATATTTGCAAGAATGATTTGATATGCTGCAGCAAGGCAAATGGAACTTAGAACAATGTTCCAAGCCTGCTGGGATATAAGAACGTTCATAATTGTTTATAGAAATTGTCCACAGAACCCAGAACTCTATCTCTAGACAGTGGACATACATGGGGATGTACGTCCACTGGGGAAGTGTGAAAACAAGTCTACCCTAGTACTTTTCAGGCTGACTATACTCACCTCAGAGAATTTCCTAAGCATGCTTATGCCTAGTCTGCTTTGTGATCTACAATACAACTTTGCAAATACCTGTTTGCTTTTAAACCTGTGTGCACAGTGCTAAGGAGTTTCCCAGATCTGCTCTACTCACTGTACTGAGAACCACCTTTCTTATATTTTTTTGTACCAGTTTCACAGCAGCTTCATAAGATGGACCTTATTTCACCTTGGAAGAAACAAGGAATTGCCAATCCTTATCTTTGCTTGCTTTATCATTCAAGATTACATAGACTTCAAACACATCCCCCGCATCATCTTTCTCAGGCAGAAAAACCCTCTTCCTTATAGAGGAACTCTAACATATTCTTTTTGAGGTAATGAGACTAGAACAACCTATACTATTCAAGGTATGACCAAATCATTAATTGATACAATGGTACAATTAGGGAGCAGAATAGCATTTGACTGGACTAGGAGGATTACCTGTTTCCGTAATAATCTCACAAAAAGCAGGCGTAGCATTTCTTGGTTTGTTCATGAAATGTGTATGTAAGTAATCTGTATTCCTGTATGCCTGCTATGCAACACTTCTTTCCAAAGCTCAGCACTACATAATAACAGGTTTCAGATCAGTTTTGCAGTAAACACTCTTCAGGTTGCGGTCTTTATAGACCTGGATGGGTCTCAGGTCTTTGATGTGCTAGTGGGTATGTGTGGTTTTCTTATTGTCAGTATTTATGTGAAGACCAGACAGTCAACTCTCCTTGTTCCCACAATGCTGAGAAGGCTTAATAACATACTAGAGGTAATAAGTAAGACTTAAGGTCAAATTTTAGCTGAAAGAGCAGAAACACTTGGTGAAAAATGAATCAAATACCATTGTAATTCTGTTCTAACTGTACTACTGGGAGTTAGCTAAATTTTCTTTCTGAAGGTACTGCAGACATTTTCTTACTGTTAGATATGAGGGGTTTAAAGCTTAAAGTCCACACAGTTCAGTCAATTGCTGCTTTTGCATTCTGATACAAAGTTGAAGTGATAGGCTTATAGCTCAACACAAGACTATTCAGTTCTGGCAAGCTCTTGCCAGTCTTTCCACCCTATCCTTCCTGATCTGGAGACCTAACAGCCTCAAGGTGTAGTTTTCCTGGAGTTACTCAACCATTGGTATCTTCCTTCAGTCATAGGCAGTGATTACTTCTCACCGTATTATGTTTGGATTTTTTTACCCTAAGCTTGGCTCCCTATTTCTTGTCCAATAAAAACACATTTTGAAGACTTGCATCACCTGCTGCTGCAGTATTTGGAATATAAATGTAAATAAGTTGGGAGCTTTTCTTTCTGGGGTAGAGTACCTTGGATGTTTGAGGGGTTATTAATCCTGGTTTCATTTGCTGCCCTCTCTAATGCAGAGGTTTTAAATGATGCTGGGCTTCCTTGATCACTAATACTTAATTTTTCCAGTGTGGAATAATTTACTGTTACATGCTTGATCTCAACTAGGAATAGTGAGGCAATAACCTTGTATCTTAATTAAATAGAATTTGTGATGCAGAGTTGAATCAATAAGATTTATGTTGACCCTCTGCTTTCATGCCAGCACTGGGAGGACAGACAATATTTGACTCAGTAAAAATCACAATACAAGAGTAAAATATCCATATTGGTAAAATGGATACTCTTGATTCAGCAGTAGAGGCCCTAGAGGCAGAGCTACTGAATAAAGATGCAGAGCCCTAGATAGTGAGAGCTGCTACTAACTCATACTAACAATTACATAGAAAAGTTGTGTACGTATTCTGTAAAGCTCTAGGTTTCTACTACCTTATGAGTTTGCCAATGAAACTTCATGTGGAATAAGAATGACTATCTGGGCTAGATCCATCTAATCCTGTGCCTTGTCTCTGATAGTGACGGTAGTGGGAATATAAGGCAGAATAGAAGAGTGAGGCAAAGATACAGCTCCTGAGTCAAAGGTAATGTCTTTCAATTTAAAAGAGAGCAATGTGGGTGGCAGGTTGAGTACTAAGCTCTTCATTTAGCCTTCTTCACCTGGCACTGGTGTGTATGTTGGGAGCAGGCTCTGCTTATCGGTCTTCAAAGTGCTGTGTTAACAGTACTGTATAAGTGATCAAGAACTGCAGTGTCTCTGACTGCCATACTAATATCCTTCATCTAGACAGAAAGTAAAACTCTGACCCAAAGATGTCAAACACAATTGCTTATGTTTCTGAAGCTTCAACTGTGGCTTTATCTTGAAATGCTAAGGGTCTGTGTTAAGCCTGTTGTAGAAATCATTCTTACAAAAGCTTAGTTGACTACTCTGCCTTATTCTGTTGATACTAGGATAAAACAAGTAAAGGTTTAATAAGGATTTCAAGCAGGTATCCCACACTATTCATTTTACATGAATGGTTATATACTTATGTCTGTTTAGCTATTCATTACCTTGCCCTTTGGTACAATTGCTAACTAAAGACTAAATTAATTCCTATTTTTATTAAAGCAAGTGTACTTGGTTCTGTAATAATGAGCAGCAGACTAAATCCGTGGTGGAAGAGAATTATAGCTGAAGCCAGAAGGGGTTTAGGAGATCAACATAACATTTTTTGGTGGAAGAGAATGATAGTTTAATAAAATATGAAACAGGATTAATGCTGTAGATGACCTTAAAATACTGAATAGCAAAGAGCAGAGTGGCAGTTGTGCATACACATATAGCTGCAACTAGCTGAGGGTGAGTCCTTGTGTTTAAAAAAAAGACAATCGAAATGACATAAAAGACCCTAAATACTGAATGCCTGTTTCCATATAGTTTACTGTGAATGTTAGCTTACCAGAGAAGCAAACAAAAATAAACTCAACTATTTCTCCCATTCTGTGAAGACTTAAACTGTATTGAGAAAGAGATAAAAAGCAAATTTCAGTGAAAGAGCAAAAAAGCAAAACAGATTAAAGCAAATTTCATGGTGTTTAACTATGGTATTACAACTGCCTGGGCAGGCTTGACAGTCTCTCAGGTTGACTTTCCATTCTCATGCAAACCGTATCTCTCTGTGTTCCAGGACCCCCACTGTGCACCAGGGGTGTCCATATGGCAGGACATAGTATTCTGCTGGGAGCAGCCCTTTACCAGCTCGGTGTGTGTAGTGCAGAACTAAGCTCCCACAAAGAGCAAATAATTTCTTTGTCGTCATGTTCTTGGAGACTGTTAGACATGGGCAGCTGCTGGGGAGCGCAGTCCGCCTCCATCACATTCTCCCAGAACTTTGATGGAGATGAACTATATTTTTCTGAAGACCTCTCTTGTTTTGTTTATAAATGCTGACTTTTAAAATAAACTCCAGCAAGCATTTCCCATGCGTCTTAGTTCAACTGAGACGTGCAACAGGTTATTGCCTTAGCTTTTTGTGGTAAACATTTCATTTAATTCAGCAACACCAAAGCCTATGAGATAATGCTGAGATTTGCTTGAACTCAGTGCCAAAAATAAAGCATTGAAAGAATGATTTGTGACTGAATTATCATTCATCTTCTGTTATAACTGAGTTTTAGGCTATGTAGACTGAAATGGCACTTCAATGACTTTTGCTAGCTTTTCAAAATAATGCATTTTTAATAATATTGTGACATATTTTCCAAGGATGTTGTTTAGTTTTATTAGAATTGGTCAATTTTTTATTGCACTTTTTAGCACCAGTAGTACCTAGACTTATGCTATCAGATATTTCATCATAGCTATGCTTTAGTTTTGTAAATGTTTACATTTTAGTAAGCATATCAAGTAATCGTACACCCACAGGTGTTAAGGCCTCTCTGTACTTTAATCATAAACTGTTTTCCCCTGGTGCAGTTTGTTTGTGCTGAATTTGCAATGCAAGGATGAAAGTCTTTGATGCTTGCTGAAGGAACATGCCAAAAAGGTATGGTAAACCAAGTGATATCACTGATACCTGACAAACTTGGTGTGCTGTACCGCAGTCTGGACAGTTCAAGTGGTCACTGAGCTCCCTGTAAACGAATACCTTGGCTCTGGCAGAAAGGTTAGGGAGAAACTTGCCCACAGGTACTCTGATCACCTGTGAGCTGTAAACAGGTTGGCATTTAGATATGGGTATCTTTGAGCATTTCATTTGGGATGTATCTCTGTGAGACAATTGCTGTGACGAATTGAGTTACTTATAAAAGCCATATGGCTTCTTTTCATAATGGTCAGTTATCTTCTGAGTATTTGCAGTATTAAATCCTCGTTATAGAATCATAGAATAGTTAGGGTTGGAAAGGACCTTAAGATCATCTAGTTCCAACCCCCCTGCCATGGGCAGGGACACCTCACACTAAACCATGTCACCCAAGGCCTCATCCAACCTGGCCTTGAACACCACCAAGGATGGAGCATTCACAACCTCCCTGGGCAACCCATTCCAGTGCCTCACCACCCTCTCAGTAAAGAATTCCTTCCTTATATCCAATCTAAACTTCCCCTGTTGAAGTTTGAACCCGTTACCCCTTGTCCTGTCACTACAGTCCCTGATGAATAGTCCCTCCCCAGCATTCTTGTAGGCTCCCTTCAGATACTGGAAGGCTGCTGTGAGGTCTCCGCACAGCTTCTCTTCTCCAGGCTGAACAGCCCCAACTTTCTCAGCCTGTCTTCATACAGGAGGTGCTCCAGTCCCCTGATCATCCTCGTGGCCCTCCTCTGGACTTGGTCCAACAGTTCCATGTCCTTTTTATGTTGAGGACACCAGAACTGCACACAATACTCCAAGTGTGGTCTCACAAGAGCAGAGTAGAGGGGCAGGATCACCTCCTTCGACCTGCTGGTCACGCTCCTTTTGGACAATGCATGCTGTTTCTAAGTCAATACTTTTAATGTGGGCTGAACAGCCTGTTCATGGAGCAGGGTGCTCTGTGCCTCCATGGCTTTTGCAACTGTCAGCCTCCAAGCCTGTTGCATTCTGTAAGAAGTGATGCAGCCAATGTCTGTTATGTTTTGTTTAGTCTCTTAGCTTTTCCCCTGGAAAACAAATGTGCATGCTGTTATTTGTACCCTTTTGTATGGGTTCTGTTTCAAAACAATCCACAGCTGTGTTCTTGTGGTAGAAAGAGAAAAGGGCAAGATTTAAGTGTGCTTTGCATACAAATTGGTATGTGGTAAGGCTTGTATTAGCTTCTGTGAGAAGTTTTTGACTGTCCTTCAGGAAAACTTGGTATCCTGCACAGCTGAGCTTCACCTCTACATAAACATAGCTGATTATGCTAGTGTGTCGTTGCTGCTGACAACATGATTTTCATCCTGCAGCTTTGGGAGAGGTCTTAAATGTATACCTACGGTAACCAAAAGCTACTTCGTGATGAGCAGATAAGAATGGTGACCTAGCATTAGGCTTTTTTAGTGAGGGAAGCCATGATGGGAGAGTAGAGCGAGAGCTGTTGATGATAGTTTCAGTTGTAGAGGAGAGGTGACACAGTATCTTTATTTATCAGAGTTTATTGGGAGCTGTGTTCTGTCTGGGTACGTTCTGCTATAGTTAAGACTGTGGCATCTGCTCCAGAAATGGGGTAAATCCTTTAGCTGATTTGGGATGATAAGAGCCAGCCAAAAATATATTACTTATAGTTTCTCTGTGCAACTGAAAGGAGGACATAGCATTCAATTGGGAAATAAACATGAAACAATTTCTCATTTCTAGAAATTCATTAATACTTTTTTACCTTTATATGAAGTTCTAAGAAACTTGATAAATAAACTGGAGGTTAATGACCCAATGCAGCAGCATACCTAAACACTTGCTTAACTTTAAGCAGGTAGACAGTCCTTTTGAATTCTGAATATTAAACTGTCACACCAGTGGAGTGAGTAGAAGACTCCCATTGGCTTCAGTGAACCAGGATTTAACCTAATTCCCTAATTCAGTGATCCTGTTCTTCCAAAAAATTCTAAAGATAAATGTTCAGTAACTGCTTTGGGTATTTTTAGTGAAATCTATTTGCTTAGGATAAAGATTTTCCATGACAGTGAAATAAATACTTTTGTGATTTCTGACTGTGCAAGCGACTAGTAAGAAGGTGAGATAGTGCATTTGTGGAGTATTCTCTCTTGTTAGTGATGTTGGACTCCCTTGTTCTGGTGAATCAGTTTCATCCATTTTCTCATTTTTCTGTCTCCAATTGTTGAAATCAAAGATGGCAAAAGATGTTTAAAATATGTCTGCAAAATCATCTCGTAAAATAACATTTTAATTTTTTACATTCAGACTTGAATGCAATTATTTGTAAGAGAAAAGCCTGAAGAAGGGGTTCTTTCTCTTGTGAACAATTTCTCCATTATTCCTTCTGATTTAATTGGCCTAAAGCAAAACTCCCCCATAGTTTCCAGTAAGAGGAAGAAAAGGGATTTTTTATTTCTGCTCTAAGAAAAAGCATGCTCTGTCAGCCTCTCTTCAAATAAATTGTTGTATTTGCCACTTTTGCACTGGAGAATGATTTTGCATTTGTAGAATTAGCCCTAAATATTTGTCCAGGTTTTCTGAATGAGGTGACTAGCATGCCAGCCCCCCGCCAAACCAACAAAAACCAAAAGTTGCCTGAACAAGTCCCACCACCACACAAGAAAGAAGATCACATTGTTACAGAAATGTGGGTCACAGCAGGATATGCTTCATATGTTTGATTGAATCATTTTATGAATGGCACACTTTCATGCATTTCTTATTAAAGGAAACATAGTGTTTTCATTTATTAGGAGGTAGGAGTGAGATTAGTATTAAAGAGATTATAGCATATGATTTATTCATCGCCAGCTGCCAGTGCTTCCGACCTGTGAGATGATACCTTATGAGAGGGCTTTCTAAGGGCAGGAGAGTCAGGATTTCAGCTGATGTCCTGGGGGAATATACTTTTCAAGGACATGCTCTCCTCCATAGCGACCTTGACTCAAAGAAGGGTGGGAATGCCATTTGCACACTACATCTGCTAATACATTTGAAGGAAGGTTGTTTCCCTTTTCCATGTCCATACTGAACAAGGCAGTACAGTACAGACACTGAGTTGGCAGCACCAGCTCAGGTGAGTATCACATACAGTATTACATTTCCAAGAAGAGATGTGAGTTGGGAGTGAGTCCTAACTCTAGTTCCCACATCAGCTCATACAGATCCATGTTGTCTGTCTCTGCCTTGCATTGTGTTGTCTTTCCATTTTGGACTCAGGCTGCCAGGGATCCAGACAGAAGTCTTTATGCCAAAATATCCTAAAAATTGAAACTCTGACCGAGACAAAGCTTGCTAGTAGGCTAACTGCAAAAAAAAATTTCTTCTCTTCCCAGGCGATCCAAGATTAAAGTTTCCTGTTACTTGGAGAGAAGGCAGAGCTTTAGTAATTCTGGAAAAGATGAAAAAGCAATGCACAAATTCTCTTTACTACTGCAGCAATCCTTAGGGGTGGGATAGGAAGATGATGTGTCTTGTCTGTACTGATGCAGAACTCTGTGGGGATGTTTTTATTTTGTTTAGATGTATTCTCTGTGATGGTAGGATAACTTGCTAAAAGAAAACAGCATCTGATTTGGACAGATGTCTGTCATTGTAATTATAAGCTTTCAGGTGGTTAGTGACAGCAAAAATGGTTGGAATCAAAATATTTAGGCTGCCTCCAAAGTGCGTTCTAAATCAGGCTGAGCTCTCATACAGAAACTTAAAATAAATAAGTGCATCCTTCCTGGGGCCTTCTGCACACACAGATACAAAATAGTTCTTATCTGAGAAATGTCAAATGCATTTGGTAAAGCCAGAAACTGAATCCATAAAAAAACCCCACAGAATAAAATGCATGTAATGTTAGCATGAGTCCACTTCGCTATTTTCTTTCCAGTAACACCCAGAACTAGCCCACAGTTTCAGTCGTTCACTCCCAGTTTGGAGCACCAACAACAACCACAGAGGGGTTTTAGTAAGTCTCTTTTGTTTGGTTTCTCTTAGGAGGACTTGCATCAACTTGAGACAGAGATTTAGGTTTTCTGTTTTAAGATCTTAGCTCTGCTGTTCTTGTGTTTTATCTCTCCCTACAAGTACTCAGCTGGTGCAATTTCTTATCATGGAATAATCTGTTCTGTGTCTTGCAGGGAAAGCATAATTTTTGTCTCTGTTAGCCAAGTCAACAACTGGGAGTGAGAAGAAAATTTGAGGCTCATGAGCAGATTCATTGCTTGGATTTCCTTCTTGCTTGGGAGCATTTCCTTCTCCCCAGACACCCATTCAAGGCAAGAACATTTCCTTGTCCAAGCTCCTCTCATTACCCAGGGCTGCCTTTCAATACCAGATTCATATTAGTCAATGTTTATGCAACTTTCCAAATACTACAAGAGAAGGAAGAATTCTTTGCCAGCTGTAATTTTAGGATGCGGGCATATGTGATGGTAATAGCTCTTCAGATGAGCTAATTAGTAGATGATTAACAGAGTAAAACATACTATAAAAATTTTCTTGTATTCCACTTGTCCTCCTCAAGAACTAACTCTGACCTAAGTCACTTCCATCTCTTTTTTCCTTTTTGTTTTGATATTTTAAGGAGCTTTTTTCCTAGGGCTGTTATATTTGCTTTACTGCCTTTTCATATCTTATTTGAAAACATTACTTTACACAATATTCACTTCATCAATTAACAATTAACAGGCTTGCTTCCAGTCATAAATACTGAAGTTCTCTAGATGATGTTTATTCTTATCTCTCTTAAACACAAATCATATATGCAAACTCCTTTAACCTCAAAATGGAATCCAGATTGCCTGCAAAAGTTTGAATTAACACAGTAAAGCCTTTCTCACTTCACAAGCATTTTTTCTGAGCTCAGAGTCACTCCTCAGGCTCACCTGCAGGAGGCTGATTGCTTGGTTTTGATTTTTTTGTGTCCTGCTTTCAAATCTGATCTTCCTAAAAGTATGAGCAGCACAGGCACTTGCACTGATCAGCTGTGGAAGATTTGTGTAGACTGAAAGATGGGTCACTGCTGGCTATCGGCAACTGTCAAGTCATGAGAAGGCAAATTGCTTGTATTCTACACCCCATGTCAGATGTTTCAGCTCTCTGATTGCCATGGTTGGAATATGACTTGCAACAGGTAAGAAATATCCCTAGTTATGGGGTTACACAGGAAAAGGTGTTTTCTGTGTCGCTGTTCACTGAAATTTTGATATCTCCATGTCTGTGACCAGAAAAAGGGATTTGAGGGTTTTCTCTGCTGGAGTTGCGAAGTCATGGAATTTTCTGTTTTGATAAAAATTCAGGGGTTTTGAAACTGCTCCTGCATTGTAGCTATCTTTTATAGCTGTCTTTTTTTTTTTTCTTTTTTTTTTTTTTTTTTTTTTGAAGGGTTCAGTTTGCAGCCAGCTCCTAATCTTTGGAAATAAAAAAAAAGGCAAAGGATCTAGCCATGCGGAGCTGCTCCAGTCTTGAAGACTCCCAAGCCTATAACTATCTGCAAAGAAGATGGCAGAGCCTAGGCTGATCTGCAGCAAAGTCTGGGATCCCAGACCACTTTGAGAGGTGGCACTTACAGAAGAGTTGAAGGCTGGTTATGGTTGTTAACAGGCTTTCATCTCCCTGTCACCTGGGAAATGAGGTGTCACTTCAGATGTCACCTGAGGAAGACTTCTGGCATTAAGGGTAAAGAAGGAGTCAGCTTCCAAGCTGTTCTCTCTAAACAAGTTCATTTCAGTGGGGCATTACAGAGACAGCCATTTCCCAGTGGAAAAATGTAGTGTTCGGAACATCATCTGGCCAGCTCCAGTTCCTGTTTTATTCAGGGCTTGAGCACTCTGGTCCTAATTCTTCAGTTCCCTAAATTTCATCTGATCGTTTATACCTGTCAGATATGGGTTTAACAGGCTTTGCTGTTCTGCTTTTATGCCTTTCTTTGTACTTTTACAGTATAAATAACATTAGAACAGTAAAACCAACAGAATAAATGGCTAGGAGAGATGGGATGCAATAAGAAACAAAGGCATGTGATATTAAAAAAGCAAGATACACTCAATCCACTGCCTATCTGGTTTCTATGTACTGTTCACTCAATAAGGGAATATGGTCCACCGGAAAATTTGGGAAAATGAGTCCCTCAGAGAAAAAGCAAGGATTGTACCTGCTGACAGATGGTTTGGTTTGCAGATATCTATGGTTTGTGCTGTGTGCCAAAAGGTTTGTGGAGTTTGTTCAAAAGATTGAGATGTTGTGAGGGAATGGCGATACATCCTGAGTTCTGCAGTTGACAAACTCAGCTCCTTTGGCTAATGCAATAGAGGAATTATACCCCATTCTCTCCACAAATTCTCTGAAATTTAAGCCAGGTTTTCTGTCATCTTGGGAAGCACATACTAAGATCCTCCACAATATTAAAACTGAGCAGAACACTGTAGGATTATAAAAATATGGAGATTTCTTTGCAGCTCATTGTGACTCTTGACATAACTGTTTAGTGGAGGATATGTGACTGGACCACCCCTGTGGCAGGTTGCTAATGGATTTCCTGAGCTGGTCCTGGGAGTTTAGGTGGTTGGCATACTCTTGAAACAAGCTTATTTGTGACAGGGAGTTGACAGGTCACCTAGTTCTCTCTCAGGTTCTCTAACTCTCAGTGCAGCTGAAGTGATATAGTTAGCATTTTAAATACAAATAGTGCTTCAAAGAAATTATTTAAGTGAAGATGATGTCCTGGTTCAGCAGTAGCAGTCATTTTTTCTCCTTATTAGTAGCTGGTGCAGTGCTGTGTTTTTGACTTTCAGCCTCGGAACAGAGCTGATAACACCGATGTTTGGTCTGATCAAGGACTTCCAGGGAGGAGGGGAAGCCAGAAGGAAGCAGGGATAGGACACCTGACCCAAACTAGCCAAAGAGATATTCCATACCACAGCACGTCATGCCCAGGATGTAACTGAGAGTTACCCAGAAGGACTGGATCACTGCTGGGTGGGGGCGAGTTATCGGTCAGTGGGTGGCAAGGTGTTGTATTCTCTTCCCTTGTTATTTCCTTTATCATTATTATTATTGGTGGTGGTAGTAGTGGTTTGTATTATACCTTAGTTACTAAACTGTTCTTATTTCAACCCTTTGGAGTTGCATTCTTTCAATTCTCCTCCCTGTCCCTTCAGGAGTGGGGGGAAGAAAGTGTGTGGGGGAGAAGTAGACTGAGTGGTTCTAATTTACGGCATGGGCTAAAAACAATGACAGATGACCATGTGGAAAGGTTGCAGTATATGTTTTATGCACTCATGGCAGTCTGCCTCACCTGAAAAACTGCAGTCTCCAGTAGCTAAGGATTCTGGTGGAGTTCAAGGACCTCTTTAAACAGAAATAGGTTATATCAAATGAGCTTTGGTATAATAAAAGTTTGAATAACCAGTGGCAAGGACTGCCCAACTCAGTGAAAGGTTGCACTCTCCAGAGCATCATAAAGTAGCATAAATAATTCAATGCCACAGCTGGCATCCAGGAATGCAACAGCAATGATAAGGCACAAAACACAGATCTTTGAAAGAGCAACTTGTTTTTTTTCCTTAACTCTGCTACATATTGCTTCTGTTTGTGTTTATCCAGGCCTACTGGAATAGCAATGCTCCACCCCTATCTGCATGCTCAGAGGATGAAGTGCAGCTTGTTCCTGTCCTGACCAAAGCATCTCAATCTTGGATGCTCAATCTTGGAGCAGATTCTCCTGGAAAGCATGCTAAGGCACATGAAAAACAAGGAGGTGGTTGGTGACAGCCAGCATGGCTTCACTAAGGGGAAATCCTGCCTAACCAGTTTGGTGGCCTTCTATGATGGGGCTACAGAACTGATGGACAGGGGCAGAGCAGTTGACATCATCTACCTGGACTTGTGCAAAGCCTTCAACA
Source organism: Psittacula echo (assembly GCF_963264785.1). Taxonomy (NCBI): domain Eukaryota; kingdom Metazoa; phylum Chordata; class Aves; order Psittaciformes; family Psittacidae; genus Psittacula; species Psittacula echo. The sequence continues at coordinate 102,485,916 of NC_137735.1, forward strand.
TTGTTCCACATGACATCCTTGTCTCTAAACTGGAGAGACATCAATTTGATGGGTGGACCACTCGGTGGATAAAGAACTGGCTGGATGGCAGCACGCAAAGAGTTGTGGTCAGTGGCTCAATGTCCAGCTGGAGACCAATAACGAGTGATGTCCCTCAGGGATCGGTGTTGGGACCGGTCTTGTTCAACACCTTTGTTGGTGACATGGACAGTGGGATTGAGAGCGCCCTCAGCAAGTTTGCTGATAACACCAAGCTGTGTGGTTCGGCTGATACGCTGGAGGGAAGGGATGCCATCCAGAGGGACCTTGACATGTTTGTGAGGTGGGCTGATGCCAACCTGATGAAGTTTAACCATGACAAGCACAAGGTCCTACACCTGGGTCGGAGCAATCCCAGGCACAGCTACAGGTTGGGCAAAGAAGAGATTCAGAGCAGCCCTGCAGAGAAGGACTTGGGGGTGTTGGTCGATGAGAAAATGAACATGAGGTGGCTTCAGTGTGCGCTCGCAGCCCAGAAAGCCAACCGTATCCTGGGTTGCATCAAGAGGATCGTGACCAGCAGGTCGAAGGAGGTGATCCTGCCCCTCTACTCTGCTCTCGTGAGACCTCACTGGGAGTACTGTGTGCAGTTCTGGTGTCCTCAACATAAAAAGGACATGGAACTGTTGGACCAAGTCCAGAGGAGGGCCACGAGGATGATCAGGGGACTGGAGCACCTCCTGTATGAAGACAGGCTGAGAAAGTTGGGGCTGTTCAGCCTGGAGAAGAGAAAGCTGCGTGGAGACCTCACAGCAGCCTTCCAGTATATGGAGGGGGGCTGTAGGGATGCTGGGGATGGACTCTTCATTAGGGAATGTAGTGATAGAACAAGGGGTAACGGGTTCAAACTTCAACAGGGGAAGTTTAGATTGGATATAAGGAAGGAATTCTTTACTGAGAGGGTGGTGAGGCACTGGAATGGGTTGCCCAGGGAAGCTGTGAATGCTCCATACCTGGAGGTGTTCAAGGCCAGGCTGGATGAGGCCTTGGGTGGCATGGTTTAGTGTGGGGTGTCCTTGCCCATGGCAGGGGGGTTGGAACTAGATGATCTTAAGGTCCTTTCCAACCCTAACTATTCTATGATTCTATGATCTACATCCTGCAGTCCAGGTGATGTTAGAAACGGAATCCTGTGTACGAGAGAGAAGTGTGTTTGTGAAATGGTGTAAGTGCCTGCAGAATGGAAGAAGGACTCAAAGGAAAGGAAACAGGCAAAGAGTAATGGAAAGAAAAGATGATTCCTACCCAAACTGAACCAACAGGTAAACCTTCTGTAACAAACTCCATATGTTCATAACATTCACAGTAAGATAATGCTGAAATAAAAATGTAACAAGGTAATCTACTTCCTAGATCACTGAGTTGAATTTGGAGGAACTATTGTAGATGTGCATTGCTTTAACAGAGAAGAGTGTAGGTCTCTGAGTCTATGGTGTATTTTTGTGGTCTTGGCATGTATCCTGAAGGCCAGACATCTACTGAATGGAGGGACTTTATATAAACCTATACATATACACCGCCTTCTTGATGCTAAAGCAAGTTAACTAGCCACTTGAAAATTTTAAGGTGTCTGAACATACCAGTTGGTCATAAAATAAATGGTTATTTAAGGGAAGATGAGACCTGTTTATGCCTAATTAGATTACTGCCAGCTGTGTCTGTATGGCTCAGGTCTAGTGAGACCCGAGAACATCTGGTACTTGTAAAGACTATGAGCACAAAAAGGGATTTTGGTTGATGGGAAGAATGCATTGCTCATGTGACTGTGAGGCAGATGGCAAAAAGCGTGACGGTAGAAATGTTCCTTTGCGAGTCCCTGGTTAAAGGAAGCATGTAAGAGTCAGTTTCTAATTACTGTAAGTCATGTTAGCTGGAGGAACCTTCTGTCCAAAAAGGTGTTTCCTAAGGCAAACTGTATCTGAACTAAATAGAATTTTGATGTAGCTTGTTTTCTTCCTGTCTTGATGAGATAGCTGGCATATATATCCATAGAAATACATCATGTCTTTTGTGTTATTTTCTGCAAGGGATAATCTGTACTGAAACACAGGTCCTGGGAGAGAGAAAACAGCCTTTCCTCCAACTTGTTCAAGAAAATGTCTGTGATTAAAATAATGAATGAAGGAAAAGAACCTGGACTTGCATTGTTAAATTGTTTTATGTTTCACCAAATTTTTTAATGCACTTAGTTTCAAATCCTGCTACTGTTAAGTTGCAGATAGGAGGACTTTCACTAGCTGTAGGTATTCCTGGTCCCTGGCGCTTTGACGAACAGAAAAGTCTGAAAGTTCAGTATCTGAGGAAAGAAGCCCAGATTCTTTTTCTGGTAAATAATAGAAGTGAAATAGTCTTGTTCCTCTTTTTGCACTACATTATGGAATTCATACAGTATTCCCCATGCATGGCATCATTTTACCTTTATGTACTCTCTACCTGATTATTGCAGCTCTCTGGCCAAAATCCCAGCTCTTCAGCAGGAGCAGAATGCTGCAGTCTGTCCTCATATATATGTGTCAGGAAACATGAATATCAACCTCATTTTCCTATAATTATGTTGGCTCCCATCTGCTTTAGAATTCAGCTCTAAACACCCTGCATCTATTTAAAAATCTATTTGACAATCTGCATATTAGCACAGAGATGTTATTTAGCTTTTCTTGAAAACAAAATACAAAAAACCCCAAGAAATTGGTTGAAATGTATTAGTAGGTATCAAAAGCTGGAGCAGTGTTTCAGACTCTGTGTTCTCTATGCATCGTCAAAAACAGTGCCTGGCTTTTCTATTACAGAAAACTCCTGTGAAAAAAATGTATTTCTTCTGCCGAAAAAATTGTAATTTTCTTATTGCTCATTATTTCTAGTGGAAGAATGCATCCTAATGTATTTTTGTTAGGTACTTACTGTGATCGCTCTGCTTTCTAAAGGGAAGACAGAAGTCAAGAATTAGAGGTCATGGAAGGATTTGCATTTTTAAGATGCTTTCCAAAAGTTTTCATTGCACCTGGAATTTGTCAGCTATATCCTCTTGGGCTATGCAGGGAGGAGTATTATGAGTGAACTTTTGGAGCTAGTAAAAGAGGATGCTTCAAGATCACAGCCTTAAGAAGTCCCATGCACTTTTCTTATTGGTCCATTTCCCCCTTCTTCAGTTCCAGCACTCCCAGCCTTGACCTGCAATTCTGTGGCAGTCGTGGGACTTTGGGGATAGGCAATGGAAGGATTGTGTGGTTAAAATGTGAGTATCCAGTGAGACAAAATTCACAGCCTTGTAGGGTAAAACTCCACAGCTCAATTCAACTTTATAATGTTTATGGTTCTCTCCTGTTGGTCAAGACCATCTCATCTAAAAATGGTGAGAGCTTCTCCTTGTCTTTGGAATTCATTATTCTTAAAATTTCTGCTTAGAAACAGATTATCAGTATTTAATGAAATGGACTGATTTTTAATAATAGCATCTCTGTACTGCACAGAAGGAAGAAAGAAAACTTTGCAATAGTGTGCTATTTAATGAACATATAAGCGGCAATTTTTCTAAAATAATGAAATGAGCTTAAGGAATTGCATTTTTTGCTTATGATATTTGTTTTCTTTCAATGACATTTGGGCATTTAAATCTTGGGCTGAGTGGAAAACTGAAATCTTACTTCTTAGTTGGCACAGAATTCAAATAGGGAGGCAAATTCTCAGAGTCTCGAGCTGGATTAAAAATTTCCCAGATTTGATAGAGTTTGGAATTTTGATTCCATTCATTCTAAGCAAAGAAGCCAGGCAGAAAGTTATATGTATTAAAACATTTCCTATGCATTAAAATATTTTATATGTATTAAAATATTTTTATGTTTCTTATCACTAGGTTCTGAGTGAATGGATTTGGATCTAAATTTTGGCAGCAGTCAAGAGTCTGGATCAAGGCTTTAATTTAGAGCTATCTTTCATTCTAAATGGCTTCTGTGGGTTTATGATCCCACTTTTTTTGTTTTTGAAACTGAATACATTTCAGACATTTTAGGCATCACATTGATTGTAGTTGGCAAAGTATATAGCAGAGCTGTCTGCAGATAATGAACTTGTGGATATCATAGGAAGCTGACGCTTGTGACTGTCAACCTTGACCTCCAACTCTCTTAGCTTTAATTAAAATTTTTATGAAAAGCTTTGTCTAGGCAAAGATCTCTGAGGAAAAGGTAAAACATAAGTATCATTTGTAGTGAATGCACCATAAAAGAATAAAAAAGGTATTCTATTTCTAATGATGAAATAAAAAAGAATAAAGGAAAAAGATAAATATACCAGCTCAAGCTTCAGGATAAATTGCCTAGTGATATGGGAAAATCTGAAGAGGCAAAAAGTTCTGTGTTGCTTCCTGACATTTGAGCAACCAGGTTTTTACAGCTGTGTGTAATTACAAGAAGTTAGAGGACTGTTTATTTAAAAATGATATATTTATACATTTACTAGGAAATACAGCATTAGTCAGGCATTAAAATATCTGTTAAGCTATCTGCTATATTATCTGCAAACTGAAGCCTTTAAGAAATAGTACTCTTCCGTAGTATTCTTCCATACAATCATTTTTCAGTTTCCTGTAAACACAGCAAGAAAGGCATAATCCAAGGGGAAAGTTCATGGAGGTTCACACAGAAATAGAGATGTGCACTTTTCAAATTTTTTTTCTCTCTCTGATATAAATTTAACACCTGCTTAGATCTCAGGACTTCAGATTTTTTATTTATTTTATTTAATTTTTTTCTTTTTTTAATATGTGTTTGTCTTTGTGTCATTTTTTTTAGGTCAGGAAATCGTAGTATTTCCATTCCTGATGGTGGAAACTGAGCTCTGGACTGATAAATGCAAAAAACTTTAGGACAGAGGGGAGGGAGATTTAGATGCCCAAGTCCAAGACTAGCGTCTTACCTGCACAGCTAGTCTTATGGACACATTTTCTAGTGAAGTTTTTTCTTACATGAAGTAACTAGTGTGCTCAGTGACTTCTGTTATGTTGTGTTAGAGTAACCTGCTGGACCTCTATGTGGATCCAGGCAGAGTTTGAACACTGATTGTGCATTCCCCCCATGGTGTGGCTCCTATTAGGATATCAGGCAAGGTATATCTCTTAAACAAGGCTCTACACGGAGTGCACCAGCAGCCTTGGTATTCATGAGAAAAATGTGTAGAGGACTAGATGGTGATGGTACTCCAGTTTACACAAAACCTTTGTGGTTAGAGCATTTTATGGTAACCATAGAACCAACTAGGTTGGAAAAGGTCTTTAAGATCATCAAGTCCAGACTTTTCCCTTTGGTATGTGGGATTATAGTCCAAGTGCTGTAGATGTGCTGTTCTTGAAAAAGTGCCCCAACTGTGAAAAGATAGTTGATGTATTGAAGATACTTGAATTTCAGTTCCTCCTTTAGAAGTTTTTTATGAAGTTAATAGCAGAGGGAACTGAAGCCAATTTTTCAGTCACAAGGTAGCATGCTACCACTTCATATTAAAACCAGAAGATGGAATTTAGTTTTAATATTTTTCTTGAGTAATTTCTTTTCTTTTTTCATCTTCTTGAATTAATTTAGTGGTGCTGAAAAGTTCTGTAATTATTTCCTGGACTTGATTAATTATTAAAGACAATGGGAGTTGTTTGGTTTACTTCACTGGTAATTAGAACAAGTAATTTATTAAAAGGCAAGATACAGCACGAACGAGAAGTAAAGCCAACTCTCCCTTCTCTTGTTCCTCTGCAGAGACACACACAGGCACTCTCACATGTAATTTCAGCTTTGATCTCTAATTGTGACAATTGGTTGCTCTCCAGACCTTTTAATTTCTGGGTGATTTGAGGAGAGGTTACTGGTGATGATGTGACCACCTTCCTACTGCAAAATGGATTAATGTAATGAATTTTCACAGGTTTTATCAAGTAAGTGCCAGAACATGCAGGATGTAGAATAGTTTTTTGTTTTCTGGTTTTTGCTTTTTGTTTTGTTTTGTTTTGTTTTTCCCTCTAGTTTGAAGCAGTTATGTGGTGTGATGTCAGAATATTTAAATGATAAACTCGTTGTCACATCTGCCCTGTAGATTTTAGGGGTAGGGAACAAAACAGAGACTCTGACTAAAAATGAGCAAACAGAATGGATTTTTAATAATGCAGCAAATGCAGCATCTTATTAATAGTACTGAAGTGCATATTGCCCCTTTACCAACAGACAGCATAAGTCATTACTGATGTGCTGTTATCACAGCTGCAAGAGCATTTACTGATAAATCTCCTGAAGTGTGCAAAGCCCCCACAACAGCTAGTTGCTTTATGCATGTGAAGGGTAAATGTGAAAGCCTTTTTTTTTTTAATATGCCCCTAAGAACATAAGTACTTGCTTTAATTACTGATTACTGCAGATCCTGCGCCTGTTCCCATAAGGGTCAGATCTTTGCAGCTGATTTCAATGAGAATTAATCAGGGCAATAGAGAAGAGGGTGCCTCATGAAGAGAAAGCCTTTTAAAATAAACCTCAGTAACAATGAGAGATGTTATAGTTTTCTTTTCCCTGCAGAAAGCTGACTTTCAGTTTGGTATAAAACGCAGACAATGCACTCTTGACCCATTCTAGAACTTCTTCCACAGATAGAAAACTAAGCGATCCCAGAAGTAAAAAATAAGAGATGTGGACCTGAGGGAATAGCATCTGCAAAAATGTAAGGTAGTCGGTTAGATGGTAGAAGTTCTACACGTGGACTGAGTATATCAGGTTTTATCCTATAGCATAAAAAGATGTCAATACTCTACCTGACTATTCTGTTGGACCAAATTTAATAAGACCATATTTCAATGCCACCAGCTGTGGTTGGAAAACCAGCAATGAAAAATGTTATGACACTAGAGGGGAACCCTCCCCCCTGCCCCCCTGCCCCTGACCTTTTCTTTTGCTCTTATTCTTTTAAGATTTGCTAGAGAGAGAAAACTGGTTAGAATCAATTTTATGGAGAATTTTAAAGAATATGCCTCAAGTCTTTTGTTTCTTTCTGCTGTTAGCAATACTATTGGAAGGGTGCATGTGCTGCTCTGCAACAATCATGACTACCCACTGATCCCAAGTTCCATCTTATTTGTTTCAGTGGCAGTGGCTTATACAAGTATGATTGAGTTTAGACAGGGTGGTTATTTGCATTGCATGTTCTACCTTAAAATTTTTAATGTCCGCTTGTTTTCCTTAATTTGAATGTTATGAGGCATTATCCTACAGATACCCTTACCCTACAAATCATCCTGAATCTTGTTTTGAACACTCCAGTAATTTTAATAATACATTAATTTTCATAGTGTTAAGAATCTTTTAATCTCACTTTACCTTATGATACGATTTTCACAAACACTCATTATTGGTCTAATCCTTCTCTCACTGAAGTTAATGATAAGGCTTCCATAAAATTCAATGGGAGGCAGAATTAGGCCAACTTTAATCCTTTTCAAAACAGTACCTGGTTCATAGACCTGCTTGCTGCCTGAGCCCTTAAATAGGAAATTACAGTTGAGATTATAGTTTGATAATAAACCTCTGTTTACAGTAAACCAGATGAGAGGCTGGATCCCAATCTTAACAGAAGTATAGGTCCCTACTTGTCTGATGCTTAAATCTTCTGCAAAACAAAGTGATTTGTCATTTTTAAGAGCCAGAAAGCTGCCTTGTAACTCTTTCTTCTGTTTATTTCTCCCACCTTTACATTTAGTGCAGATAAACACTGAAAGTAGACTCCAACCTTCTTATTTTCCTCGTAGTAGCCTTAAATCAACTCCTCATTAATACTCTTTGTTTACCCTGCTAAATACTACTCTAAAGATATATTTCTACAATGTATTATCTGACTCTGAATGTCTAATTCACAAGGAGGACATAATACATTCCTTCTCTTCCCATACATTACAACAGCCCTCAAAATCACCGGAAACTTTACTTTTCCATCCTTTTTAATATCCAGTGGTCCTGTATCTTTTTAAATGGTCAGTATTCTTATTGCTTGATCTTCTTGCTCTTATCTGACTATTTCAATTCTGCAATTAGTCATGTGTGCTCCAAAGATCTGTGTAGAAACATAATCAACTTTGCTGTGCAGACAAGGGATGAGTTTTGCAACTGGCATGTTGTGATGACTCCATTTGGGACGTTAATGAATATATTAAACAGTCTGGGGGAAATGGAAACTGTTGTGGATTTATCAGAAGACAATCTTAGGAGCAAATCAGCAAAACAAAACAAGACAAAAGAGAAATGTTTTCAATGCTTCAATTGCAAAATTGTTTGCTTCAAAATGAAATACTTCAGTTTTATGTGACAAACTTCAGGCCCAGTTCTAAAGAAAAGCACCTTGGTTTAAGGAAGTGTATTTAGCAAGAATTTTTAATTATTTTGATTCACCAGTCCTTCTTTGTGCCTTTCTCTTTCTTGTATCTGAAACTGCCAGAACTGTGGCACTAGACCTGTAGTCTGGCCTTTACTGTTTGCAACTGCATTTGTTGCATAGTTCCAGTTGCATTGTCATCACATCGTACCAGAGTGGAAGACAATACTGAAAGCAGAGCCTGGATAGTCAGAGTTTCCTTGAGTGCCCTTACAGGCCTTGTGACTCAAATTTATATCTGAAGTCACCTCCCTGGGCTTTGCTTGAGTCATCTGCAGAACAAATGGAATAAAGACAAAGGCTAACAGAAATTGCATCCAAGAAAAAAGTCCTGCAAGAGGTTTAACAATCCCTGGCTTAAGGGTGTAATCCTACTCTTACTGTAACTACTGGAGATTAAAGGGTTATAAACTCTTGGCGGAGAAACTATGGGCAGAGAAGTGATTCCGAGCAGCCCTGCGGAGAAGGACTTGAGGGTGTTGGTCCATGAGAAAACAAACATGACTGGCAGCATGCTGTCACAGCCCAGAAAGCCAACCGTATACAGGTTGGATAGAATTTGGGTGGCACGGTCTTGGATGAGGTGTCCCTGCCCATGGCAGAGGGGTTGGAACTAGATGATCTTAAGGTCCTTTCCAACCCTAACTATTCTATGATTCTATTCTGTGCTTATTTTCTGGTTTCTGATTCTGCCTCTGGAACAATTGTGCTGGTCACTATAAGGAGTGGGAACACTCAACTACAGAATAATACTTCAAGCTGGCATGTTCGTTTATAAAGTCTTCCCTCCATAGCGAGATGGTTATAATTAACTGTCCTTTCTGGTGTTTGTGAAGATATTCAAATGAAAAAAAACCACTATCAAAGAGCAAAGTGCTATCAGTAGCTAATGCTGATGAATGCAGTTGCTGGTTCAACAGAGCACTCACGGTGGTTTGACCAGGATTAATCTTCAAGTGAAAAATGAAGCACATTTGCAGGTGAAACATATTCTGAGGTGAAATAAGAGATTAATTATTAGAAGGCAGCTGACTGGTCTAAGCAATAGCCTTTTTTTATCAATGCTTGTGATGCACATAAAAAACCCCAAACAACCCTCCAACTAAATATAGCATGAAAGTTCTCAAAAGCCAGTCAATAAACAGTAATTATCTCTCACAGCTGGAAGCATGTTTTGCTTTGAGAGTAACCAACAAACTGTGCTTGACTGTGTGATGTTTATTTCAATCAGGTTATAAAGCAGAATGTTATGTGGGAGCTGCTCACTTGGAAGGTGTTCCTGTAAATGTGTGCATATTTCTGAACTCTTCTTTCCAAACTGCTACTGACCTTGATAAATGATAAAGCCTGGCTGATCTGAATGCAAAGTCAGTTTGTGATTCAAATTCTGCTATTGGGCAGAGCTTCATTAGATCTCTTCCCTAAGCTCCCACTTACTGCTCCTGTGCAATCACAAGTCCCAAAATAGCAAAGCTGGCTTTCAGTATTTGATCAATCTTGCCAGGTCCCATGGCTGAATGCCTCTTGAGAGGTGATGAATCACCATATTTTGAGAGGGGAAAAAGGAAGGGAAGAGACAAGAAGGCAGCTTTTTGAAGAGGAGATAAAAAATAGGCCTGGCATGTTTCATGGTCCCTGACACAGTGATTTTTTTGGACATCCGAGCAGTGCTGGAAAGTGGACTAAACTATGAGAGCTTGAGAAACATGATCCTCATGACTGGCTACCCTAATGCTGTCAAAATGAAGAATCAGTTTTAACTGATTGTCAAAATTACCATGTCAACAAACAGATCAAGAAACACAGTTTTGTAATGTTCTTGTGATGCATCCTCCTTGTCCCAGGCAACTAAATTCTTAGTGTCCCACTATCAAACTCTTCATAGAAATCCTGGGCTGGCATATGTAACTCCCACTTCAATAAGAGCCACACTTTTTAGTATCATCTTGCAATTCATGAGACCTGTTTTAGAAACTGCATGACCTTTGAGGGTTTCTTTTTCCATGCTAGAATGATAGTTGTCTTTCAGAAAATAGTATCTATTCTGATGTTTGGTCTCTATTTCTGTTTTCTCAGTGCATAAATGAAAGATTACAAGGCTCTTGTATATGGATGTGCATAACATGTTCATACTCCAAATTATTGTAGACCTTCCTGTAAGCAGTATGCTGGGTTTTGAAGAAATTTCTACCTGGGATGCAGCTACAGCTTCTGGATGGATACTTCACATATTGTCATCTTTCTTTTCATCTTCCTTCTTCCTAATGGGGTTATTTGAAGTGTTCCCATTTGTTTTCATATCTTTGGTATATCTGAGAAAAAAAGGGGCTGCCAATCATTTTACTTATTACTTAAGTAGATCTCTGCTTTGTTAGAACGACATGAGCAAGGAAGTAATTTTGAACTCCCACGAGGAATATTTTACGTTGTTTGGTTATTTTTTCAAACAATGGCCTCTTTTTCTTGGAAGACATTTTCATAACTAACATTTTAGGATGCTAAATGTAGCTTTTACACCATTGTGCTGTTCAATTAATATTTTACTACTTTTAAAGTATTCAGACTGTCATGAAAATTTAGTTGAAAATAAAAGCTGGTTCCTTTCTAGGTCAGGTGCTGCTTTCTTCTCTCTTTTGATTTTGAATTATCTGTGCTGTGGACTATATATGAAATGACTTCAATTCACAGGGGCGATATGAGGCTGAGAAGTTTTGTGGAACATCTCAACACAGCATATTTTTTTACCCGTACTATAGCCAAAAGGGAAGGACCCCACTGCAGTTAAAAATTGTTTTTTATTTTTCCCAGCATTATATTCTGCCTTACTATGCCATTTCTAAGGCTAGTTATAGATTAGTGCAGGACAGCAATATCAGCAATGATTTTCAAGACAAAAAGAAGTACAACAGCAAAGTGAGCTGTTGATTGAATGGTAAAAATTCATGTCAATAGAAGAGGTTGACTGATATGCAAGTGGATGGCAGTGGAGTCTTGTTAAGATTTTTTTGCTAAGCTTATGATTCTTCTAAACAGAATGTCAGGAAGGACACATTAAATACGTCTGAGAGTTTTGCAGTGATGCCATTTTCAGTGTGACCTGATCTATCCTTGAGAACCATAAAGCTTGCCCTAGCTGAGAGGTATTATCCTTTTTTTCTTTCTTTCCTTTTTTCCTTCTTTTTTTTTTTTTTTTTTTTCCCCAATAAAAGCTACTATGATGGAGCAAATCTCTCTTGAACAAAGCCACTGAGGAATAGAATAGATGGACTTGAGTGATCAGAGGTTTAGGTAGCCCTAAACATGGCAAAACTGTGATAGAGCACAAAAGTATGGTACAGCGTAGCAATTCATCACAACCAAATTGGTTTTCCCAAAATTAGTGTAGAACAACTTATCTTGGTGTCGTTCAAATGTTCTCTCAAGGCTGCATTCTTGGCAGCAACTCAGTTTGGCTGGTCTCTTTGTTTTTCCAACTGTATATGGACTTCTTTTGTTTCAAATTAGTCTGTTGATTGGCTGCAGATGTACACCAAAATGTCCTTTGTTTTAGTGTACATTTTCAAGTGAATAATGATTAGCATTGGTCGGAAACTTTTCTGTTGAAATGGTTTGACAGACATTTGTGGTTACAGCAAAATTGATATTTTCTGTGGAAATGTATCATTTTTGCCAAGGGAAAAAAAATATTTGTCAAGTCATCCTGAAATTCATGGTTTGTTTTGGGTCAGCATGTCAATGGCTCTAAGTTGTTGCATTGTTTCAGGCCACTACTTAAGAGTTGTTTATAATGACCTCTTCTTTTGTTGTTCAATGTTCTATTAATCAACCTACTTCAAACATCAGTATCCACTATTGAAGATGGCAAGATAATGGTCTGGGAATTGTAGTAACTGTGACACCTTCAGAGAGAAAATATCTCATAGAGGAGGCTGTGGATAAGTTTGCAGCTCTTGTGGGGAAAGTGCAGCAGCACTGTCTGCAGTTAAAACGTGGTGGGGGTTTGGGTGCTTTCTGTTCAAAATGTAGTGTGGAAAGCATAAAGCTTTCTTTTGAAAACATTTCTATCCAGTCTTAATAGGATTAAAATCTTATTTATGTGATGCTCATGTCAGCATCTGTAGTTTTAGCTTTTTCTTTCTTTTTTGCAAAGGTGTTTTCATGCTCAGTTTTAAGGCTTAAAAATCAAAACAACAACAAATAAACTCTTTTGCTTCTTTTTATTTGATTTTTGAGGGTATTTTCATAAAGCCTTTAAACTTCCCTCAAGTCCCATCTTCAAGCTCTTTTCTACAATTACAAGGGCTTAAAACTTGGCTTTCATTATGAAAATAAAAGATCATTAAGTAATGGCTTGTTTTGAAGAACTGTAGCTCTAAGGGAAAAAACCAACAGCATATGACTTTCACCGATGACATGAGAATTGGCAAAGACAGGATATTGCTAGTGCAAGTTTTTCAATCACATGTAAGAGCCATTGCACAGGAGTGGTTGTGATACTTGTTTTTGTGGTGATTGCAGTAGATTCCAGGCCTTTAGGAAACATTGGAAGCAACTTTTGTATTATTACCTTTCTCCTTGCTCCATGGATGCGTGGGCACAGTACACTTCTGGCAGTGTTTTGTCCTTCCAGCCCCAGTGGTCATTTCAGAGAGCCTAATGAATACCTGTAGTTGCCCAAGATTAAACCATCAAGATCACTTTTCATCACCCTTTTGTCTTCTCCCACTGACATATGTTTCTGTTTGTAGACTACAGCTCAGAGCTGCTGAAAGCTCAGGTTTTTCTTAAGTGGGTATATACGGAATACAAATAGCTTTCCTTGAACTCAAGAGCGGGCTAATGGAATTTCTCTAAAGTCTTCTTACTCCATCATATGTATATCTCACAGGAAATTTTGTTGCAGTTTGTGCAAGAAAGAGCAAGCCTTTTTTGCACTGTGAACTTACTTTATAATAAAATCTGTTAGTATGGGGTTTTAAAAATAAAAGCCTGTTTGTCTTTTAAACAAAAAAGGAATAAATTTTTCCCTTTCGTATCCTTTCTCATGCTTTTGCTAAAATGGCTATCTCTAGCTCTGATTTTTGCAGTGGCTCTCATCTCTACGATCATAAGCCGTTAAATGTTCACAAAAGTGAATAAGCAGGTTAATGTCCTATTCCCCTGTGATTTAAGACTTTATCTAAAAAATCCCTTAATAAACATCCTCCCAATTACTTAAACATCTGTCCTAGTACCATGCAATTGGAGCATGGAGGAAACAGAAGGGACACACTAACCAAATGTAATTCTTGTAAAACTGGGGCATAAGGAGATCAGATTGATAGCTGAGCACATCAAGGATTTAATGTTATACAAATACTTAAAGTCCATGCTTATGCAGGTAGTAATAACCTCAGACAGTATCTACAATATCCATCATTTGAAAAGAGAATAGAAAAGCCCACTCATTTGTAACCTAGTAGTGTACATGCACAGAGGCTTTAACTTATTAAAATTAATCTTACAATTAGAGAACACACTGAATCTGTGAATTAGCACCATAATGACAGGAACAGATGTCACTTGCTGCTGAATGAGTAATGGAAAATATCAAGAGTGTACTGTGCAGTGCTGTCTCATGCTTTCTGACAGCCAAATTAAAACTCCCCAAAGTCAGCCTGCTCCTTAAAATCCTTACCCTAATGTTTGTCTAGCCAGAGGCATATTGCAGTGGTGACAGAAGGCACCCCTGCTGCAAGTTCTACCCCACCTCCACTCTCTTTCCTCAGTCTGCCAGAAACACTGGGCAGAGTCTATTCAATGCAGTCATTCCCCTCAGGGATGTGTCAAACACAAAATCAAAATTCATTCTCCAGAGACCTCTGTTGGAACAAACCACATACAGACCTAATCCAAATTATGTAATCTTCTATTGTCAAACATAATTTCACTGGGTCAAGATGTTACTTATAAGAATGTAATTTTATTTCATTTAATTTCTTTTAAACATTGGGTTAATTTAAGGCAGAGGTGTAGATTCCTGGTCCCACAGCTCTATGATGCCAGCAAAATCCTAAGAAGTGTTTTAAAGGAAGGGTAGAAGGATTAAACAGATACTTTTCTGTACTTTCAAAGAGAAAAGTGAAAATGTGACTACAGTGTGAAGGGTGAACAGTCTATAGGTTCTAGTAGAGCAGATCTGGCTGCTGCTTTGGCGATGGGAAACACCTGTGGCTTTCACATATTTGATTAAGCAGCAAGATAGGCTAGAAGAGTTGAAAAATTAAGCATATTTTAGGCACGCATAGTTGGCTGCACATTGCTAAAAATGTGAAAAGGGGTAATTGATAGCTGGGGGTCGTCTGTAGGGTATTTGAGAAGACATGGTAGAAAGATCAGCTATGCAGTAGCTCTTCAGCATCCTCACCACCACTAGAACTCTGTAAAAGTTTATATCTGTTGCCTCATGTTTCCTCATAACTTCACAGCGGAAATGGTACTGACAAAGTACCACATTTGATGTTCCGATGTGACAGTTTGATACTAGGCAGTTTTCTATTGAGTGATATTATGATGGGAGAGATGCTAAGAGAGGGAGACCTCATTCCTAGTCTGTTTACACAATCACATGAATCTGTCATGAACATGGATAGTCATATAATTCAGATACACTTTTTGTGAACAAGCCAGGCCCAAATTGCTTCCTGTGTTCCCTGAAAATGGGAGCAGTGGGGTTTTGTCAGAGTGCTCTTTGCGGCAGTATGGCATGTGATGTTAGGCACTTGGGGTTTGTTGGCCATACAAACCCTGTTCCCACTCTTGTTATTGGGTTCAATGCAATTTTGTGAGGAAATAATTAAACGAAATGAAAACACTATGTTGTCCAATGAAATAGCAGAAAGCTAGCATACTTTTTGCAAACCATATCTTGTTGAGCCTCCAGATTGATTAGGGCTGCTTTCCTGCTCTAATTCTTTTGATTTGTTTTGGTGAGTCAGGCAATTGTGCGACTTAACAAGTGGTCGTATGAACATTTACACACAAAAACCTTGGATCATACGTGAGTTAAGACACTCAGTTTTTGTGAAACAATAGTATGGCTGAGATGGAAGTGTTCTGGCCCTGTCTCTTGAAATATTGAACTTAAAGCTCCATGTTTTGCAGACATCACCAACAGTTGCCATGTCTTCATTTCTTATTGCGGAAAGCTTAGTTTCCTCTCCGGATTCTTAGTGCAGAATGGCTTGAAACTCTCTTTTGATTCCAAGATGAATGGCAGTCATGATCTTCAGGTTCTATCCTCTCCAGCTTTATATTTTCTGCAAAGGCATGTTTGCAATGAATATAGTAACATTGCATCCTTGTAGCCTACCTGTCTTTGTCACTGTTGCTGGGGGAAGTAAACTTAACTGTTCCTGGTGATACATGAAAGGAATATATTTATTAGCACATATATATATGATCCTACATTTCTTTAAGCTAATTCTGTTTATAGTACATACACATTGTCATGATAGGAAACCATACTAGGCTTCAATCTATTGAGACTGCTATCAAGCAGAGTTTTGTATTTAATTTCAGTGAAAAGCACTCTGGTCCCTTAAAATCGTTGTCTGTAATCTTTGATAAGCTCTAGTGGGCAAGATAAGAAAAGCAATTTTTTTTACGTCTATTTTTAAAGAGTTTTAGGACTTATGGTTAGCAATTTCTTGTATTATGTTTGTAGTTTAAGTGAAAGCATCCTACCCTGCGTGCCTCCCGGCTAGGAAGCCCTGTACCAGGCAGGACCACAAGAGGGCACCCGGGACACGCCGCTTTCTCCAGGGCAACCTTCCCTCTTCTTGGGTCAGTCCAATTGAAGTGATTGATGAACTTCAGCTGCTTTATCGCGTCCTTCCACAGGTGAGAGATGAACCTTATGCCTGCGCGTCTATATGTCTCCATGTTAAAATCAGCAGTTTGAATTGATTGCCATGAAAACAGGTAAACAGCGGCTTGCTCCATGAAAACAGGTAGTCAGCCAAAATCAAACAGGCAGTCCTGTGTTAACAGCCTGTTCTCATACTTGTCAAAGTGTAAGAGCAGCAATTTTCTAGTTAAGTTTGGAAGCTTGGAGAAATATTCAATCTTGATAAAGCTAAAAATGAAGTGAAAATGAATTGCTTTGAATTTCCAAATTTAAATTAAGTTTATCCTTGTCTTACTGGGCAAACTTTAATGATTTACCCAAGGTACTGTCATACATGCCATTGGCTACAGCAATCATTCTCTAAGTTCTAGTTTGGGTAATACATTTTCCAAAAATAAATATAGATCCGGGAACCTGTCATGAGATGAGGTAAGTGAGATAATTCCAATCCCCTGCATTATTTTTTTCCCCTATCTGTTGAGATGGATTAGCTAGATTAGAATATGTTTCTGCCAGTACCCCTAATTTCTTAGGAAGGGATGATGAAACCTCAGGTTAGCTGCCAAAAAGCTACAATTGAACCAAGTCATCAATCTGCCATCAAACTGTCAGAAAAGATGTCCTTTTTTCCTGTCTTGAAACAGTTTTTTACAATGAGAAGAATTCCTCCCTGAATTTTTTTGTTTGTTTGTTTGTTTGCTTGTTTTCCCTTTTTTTTGCCTTAAGAATGATAGAAAAAGCCTAGAGGCTTAATAAATGGCTTAGCTGGCCAAGATGAATGAGAAACCAGGGGACCATAACTGGCTAGCAATAGGTGCGTAAAGAGAATCAAAGATCCTTGTTGTTTCCCCAACAGTATTTGTTGTGCCATGTCCTTCAGGTAGTCTGTGAAAACTCCTTGAAGTGTTATTTATCTTACTAATACCACTTTATATTTAAATTCTGTGACTCTTCTTAGAGTAAGCATATAGCTTTTGGTTTGATTTTTGTGTAAGATACTGGCTGTCAACAAAGGAATAAATCATATATCATAAATAAGACACCTGTTGTTAATTTTCTCATTTTTTTTCTTTTTTTGCTAGAAGTTTTTGAACAAAATGTAACAATGATTTGAAAACTGTTGGAGACTTCACAGCTCATAGGAGCCTAAACTCTTAGGCTGTGCTAAGGCTGCAGAAACACGGAACAGGAGTTGAGAAGATTCTATGGCCTGAAGGCAGCCCTGACACTTTGACTGTGAGTTCCCTGGGTAAAGACTTTCTCTTTCCCTGTGTTACATAAAGATTTGAACAACACGAGTGGAAACCCAACAGGACTGGGACTTTTTGTGATCTTGTAATAAGGGTGATCAGTAGCAAACCACATAGATATCTGGTATGCTCTCAAATACAACAGCATCGTGCTTGTCCTGGGTTAGGCAAGAATAATTTTCATTAATATAGGAAGTTTTATATGCAATAAATGCCACCACTATGTACAGAAAGTGCATATTTATAAAAATATGCCAGATTGCAATTTTGTTTTCCTTCTGGAAGCTGGGCATTTTCATACAAGCATTATCTAGCCTTTTATTATGTTTTCATGAAGTTTCAAAGATTCGAGAGACCTGTGATCACATTTTAATTCATCATATACTTTCTGTAGCTTTAAAGATATTTTTTTACTTACCTACTCCTTAGTTTAGTTTCTCCATTTCCAAAATGGAGATAACTCCATTTTTCAGGGGTGATGTGAGGGTAAAATCCATTAATGATTTTGGGACATTCCTATTAAAGTTGTGAGGGCCATATAAGTACTGAGATGTCAAGAAATATTAAACAATCTGTGGCAAACATCTCTGCTTTTTTCAGTGTGGTTCATTAGTGTGCACTTGGAGATGACCTTAGTGTTGCTGGTGGCACCCTTTCAGGTCCTGTTTAAAACAACTGTTGAATGACTCACTGTTTTAGGAATATGGAAAGTTTCCCAGAGTGTGTTTATGCTCTACTGTCTTAGACTTCAGGAGATGGAGCTGATCAGGAAGGCTGTGAGAGATGACTGAATATACTTATAACGGGTGGACTATTCTCCCCTACTTTGGAACATCTGCTGATGATTTTAAAAATAAATAAATTTTTATTTTCTTTGAAAAAGCTGTTGGCTGTGCCTGGTAGGAAGCAAATACAGGTTGTTTTTGTGTCGTTGGTGATGTATCTTTCAGAGGATTACAAATACCAGTTGCTTGACTTCAAGGAAAATTTTCACAGTGGAGTGATGACACAGATGTAGTGTTGATCTAGAGTAATTTTTCTTTTTTCCAGTACTTCTGTTCTTGCTTTGCTACTTCAGGCATGGCACTAAGCCTTACAATTCAAACCTGAGCTCTAAGTTTCTTAAAATATGAGTTAAGCTGCAGGTTTTTCACATGAGTTGTATTCAAAATTGGCATCTCCTTCTTGCCCTGGCCAGGATTCTTCTATTTGTTCTTTCAGTGAAATTTATAAGCCATGGCATGCTGTCACTGTGGAAATTTGTATGATGTCATGAACCTGACATTATGACTTCAGATTCAGAAGAAATAGACTACCAAGATGCAAAAAGAAGCTTGTTGAGTATACGATTGTGTTGGAAACTTAGCAGAGGATACAGAAGCTAAATTCTAATGGGAATTTTCCCAGAACTGGAAAAAGAGAAATGCAGGATGTGGCCACCAGGTCTGCCCCTGACACAGTCCTGCGTGCAATGGATATGGCAGGCCGCACCACAATCGTCTACTGTCTACAAATTTATTTAGAGGAAAAAGGAAGTTAAACAGATATGAGTGGCATCTGAGGTTTTAATTTGAAAATGAAAAGTATTTGAGATTAGTGGGATCTGATTTCTTACTTGAATTGCCGTTTTGCTTTCTAGATTCTCCTTTTCTCTTTTTCTCCTTTTTTTTTTTTTTTTCCTCTCCCTGACTGAAAGTCTTTGGTAATTTTGTTGGGAAACAAACTTTGATAAAAATGACAGAAGTGCTCACATCTGCCTGCAAATGAGAGTCCTCTGAGTCAGTTGGTCTGGAAATGAACAGATCACCTCATCTGGAATAAATGTAAATATCTGGTTTAAATGTCAACATTAACTATTTTGCTGCAGGGTAAAAAAATTAAAGAGTGACATGATCAATGGTGGAAAATTTGCGTATGTTCTTATCTTCATACAGCCAGTGAAATATACCTACAAGACTGAGTGGATAGCTTTTTTGAGTTTTGTTTAATTTTCTGTATTGAGCAGGGCGGAAGAAAAAGGAAAAATATTAGTGGACAGTGGTGTATCCTTTGGACCTAGTAATTAGTACATGATGTTATAAATCTGAACATAGTATCCAGAGAAGCAAACCCCCTGATGCTCCTATATTCTGGTAAGATTTATGAATAGTGAAGGTGAATTATGTACATCTGTAGTTTGAACATCTGCTGCTAACTAGCACTTACACCTTTCTCTCAGTTGAAGTTGAATTTGAACACTGGAACACAGAATCACAAATACATATATTTAGCTGTGGCAACACTCTTGAGTGTGTAGATTGAGGTAAAAGACAGGCTTCACTGATAAAAAGTATCTCCAAAACTGGAAGGTTCAAAAAGTATGTTGTGCTTTTTCTGAGAAATTCCTATTACATGCAAGGTACTACTGTCTGGACAAGACACTAGATTAAAAAGAATGGAGATAAGATCACAGCGATGATTCATATTTTGTTTTACAGAGAAAGAATGAAGAAACTTGTTGCTTGTAAAAGGAAATAGCTCATTATTGGTATGAATGTTTGCATGGTGGGAGGATAATGACAGGTTCTTGAACTTAGCAGGTAAAGGTATCACAAAATTGTAAAGAAGAAAAAACCCTCTTAAATTGCATATAGAGTTAATATGTTAAGAGCAAAGATGCAAAAGTTACTTAAACACCAAATGAGTAGTGAAGATTCTTTCATTAGAAGGCTTTAAACATCTATGGGATATTTTTAGTCATATGTATTATTACAGTCAGAACTATTGGACTCAATATGATTTTCATTCAAGAAGATTGAGGCCAAAGACACAAATTAGATTTTCCATCTTTCCCAGCCTTGCAACTCGTGAGTCTTGAATACATTGTTGGTTTTGACAAAGCAAAGGCATGTTCATATTGCAGGAGAGCTATTCCTGTGACATGATAATGACACACATTTTGTATGCAAATACAATTTACCAATGCATTCTTGTACTTTGTAAATGAAGAGGAAAAAGAGAACTAGTCTTTAATATATCAGAGGTACGTGAAAAAATATGTTCAAGTAGTGAGTTTGAATGCCCTTATTAGGCTTTGTTGCATCTCTTTACAACAGCTTTGATTGCATTCTTGGTCACTATTTTGTTAATCAGTTCTACTGGGTTTTACTGTTACTATTTTTGTGGTTGTAAAACTTTGCAATGTAACACAATAAAGATTAATGACCTGTTGTGAATGAGGTATCAAAACTACTTGAATTTGGCTCATGAACTGCTATGACCTGAATTTTCACTAGCTAGGTTCATGTTAAGGTGATGTGAGGCTATATGGCTTGTTTAAATGTTAGCAAGATACTAGTTTTCTTGTAGAACCACCTCACTGCTCTTTCAGGGCCGTCTTTCTCCATCTTTGATCAATAGGTTTTCTTTTTAAAAATTACATATATGATAACTATGTATGTTTATGTACATAGAGAAGTTAAAATGTTATTTCTATTGTAAAAAGTGTATTTGTGAACTAGTCCAATAGTCTAAGAATAAATATTATCCTGCGAACAGCATCAAAGACACATCAAGGACTTTTTCTTGGATGAACTTTTTCTGTGCTGTTCGTTGATCTTGCATTGTGGAATGTTCTGGCAATTTGTGAAGCAGTGAACAGATGAGTTTCCTGTGGTTCTAAGAGGTGTTATGGATATTGGACCACAACATTTCTTCTCATTACAGCTGAACACATTGGTGCCTTGTGGTGCCTTGTGGCCAATGTGACTTAAAAAGGAAAAAGATGATGTGCCAAGTCTTTGTGCATGTTCATTAGACTGATCTATTAAGGGAGAATTCTTTATGAGAACATGCCATCTCACTGAAGTTATCAGAAGTAATTTGTTTTTTTGTTTTCTTTCTTTTTGAAACTGTTTTTTTCTAAAATGTTGCCAGGAAAAGAGATGTTCTGGTACACAGATAACGAGGCATTGCATCAAAGGTATTTCTTAGGTGTAAGTAGTCACAATCAAAATTGCAAAGAGTGGCAAATTATCTAGAACACTTGCTTTTTAAAATAGCACCCTTTCCCATACACCCATATGGATGTACTCAAGAAAAACTCTGTCATCCCGCTGGTCTGTATTACAAAAATCCTGTCCTGAGTTTCCTTTACTTCTGATTAGGATTGAAGAGATTTGTGCTATTGCACAGGCTGCAGTGTAAGGCATCTCCTTGATCATAACCTTGCCATGGCAACCCTAAGTATTGCAGTGGAAAAACTATGGTTCGAGTGGTGTTATTTGCAAGGAAAAAGTATTTTCATGGGTTCTGGTCTGCAGGCTGATGCATGCTATGAAGCACAGCCATGGATCTGCCCATTTCCCACCTTCTGACAGCAAACTTTGGGTGAAATAGGGACTTTTTTTACCCCGCCTGTATTTTAAGTACAGATAGGCTGCTCTTTATATCTTGCCTTGGATTCAATGTGGACTACAGGTGGCCCTTTGAAATCAGCAGGAGA
The DNA here is from genome assembly GCF_963264785.1 of Psittacula echo. Classification (NCBI taxonomy): domain Eukaryota; kingdom Metazoa; phylum Chordata; class Aves; order Psittaciformes; family Psittacidae; genus Psittacula; species Psittacula echo. The sequence goes on from NC_137735.1 coordinate 102,507,967, forward strand.
GCTGGTGGAGGAATGTGTAACTCATCAGAATCTGGGGATAGAGAGGGAAGAGAATCAGGTCAATTGCTGACATTTTTAGCAGAGGCACCTAAGGGGCTTTTGAGTCTGAATTCCTTTTTTGGTTCTGCAGCTGGCTTGGCTTCGTCTCAGTTGGAAAATATAGGGATGGATCTTGTCTTTGGAGGAAATAATTTTAAAAATAAGTCAAAGTATGATCTCAGGTCAGAATCATTATTCTGTAATAACTTTCACATAGATGCTTGCCTTACATTTTAGCTCATGATAGTTTTGTATATAAATTAAATAGTGTGAGGGCAGGTTTACCATGAAATAAGAACATGCATGTGGTGAGCTAGTACCAAGTTATTAGTTAGAGCCATTTCCTAGTATTAGACAAGCTCTTACAGGTGTTTATACAACCCTTATCCTGTGAATAATAAAGAATATGGGTCACTAGAGCTATCAATCTGGTGTTTTCATTCTATTAATTTCTGGTTTTACTAAAAATGTTTGTTTTTTTTTTTTGTTTGTTTGTTTGTTTGTTTTTTAGTTATGAATTGAATGGGATGAGCTAAGAGCCATGTTCAAGCACATGGTTTAAATCTTCAAGCTGCTTGTTCATCCGTTTGGGAGGAAGAGCTCCTCTTATTGCAACATAAGTGTGTAACACTTGTACTGAAAAAAGCACATTAGAACTCTAGGTAGGTAAAGTAGGTTTGAAACATGAGAAATTGAAGCTTATAATCAGAAATAACTGTAAATGACTGGGAAAACATTTGCTCTTAAATTGCAGCCCAAAATATTTATTTAAATGGGAAGTATTTAGTTCGTATTTTTTCTGATAAGAAAAAAGTTGTGTTTTTTCCCATCAGAAATATTGAAACATAACAAAACAAACTTTTTGTGTTGCTTCTAAACAGCCTTTCAAAAATGGTTTTGAAGAGGATGTAAGAGATCAGAGAGAAAATGTAATTTTCTATTTATGTTTTTCAAGGAAAAAGTGCCTAAAGAATAAGAAAAAAAAAGGGTTTTGTTTTATCCTTCACTACTCCAGGCTTTTGCTTTTCCATTTTTGACTCTGATAAGAAAGAAAAATGAGTGGAAAGGGTGAAAATATCATAAATACCATGTGAAAAATTGTAAAATTTCTGCAAAATGTTTTCAGAGAGCACATTCAGATTAAATGTCACTTTCTTTTGTCCTGCAGTCTCAACTGAGGCTGAAGTCTTGAATTTTTTGTTAGAAAACAGGAAGAATTAGTCAAAATTACTTTGCCTAGTACAGCATGTGAAAGTTGCGCATTTCATCCTGGCAATTTTTCAGTACTTCCAGTAACTTGATATGTGAGGCTTTGTGTATATGCAAAATTTCTTAACTAGTACATGGTGTTCAAATCTGTTTAGTGCTTTTTTGTAGGTTTTTGTGTGGCTACAGAATTGCTGATTTTGTGTGGGCTATCAAACTAGGTTTCTTCTTGCTTGTAGTAATTGAAAATATTATGAGCTGATTCAATGTAATGGAACTATTTACCTGTCAGTCCTGGAAAATATGTGATTACCTACTATTCTGCTTAAAACTCACCTTTTTTCTTTAAGGGTAACAGTTTTTATGGCAAGCATCTTATGAGCAGAGGCAGTAGGCTTTACAAAAGTGGATAGCTCCCAGTTTCACAAAGGTCTTTGATTCTTCTTTGTCATCTATTAACTTAAGGTTTCATTAAGGCATATTTAACACCAAAATCAATTTTGTAGCAGTAGATACAGATACTTTTGGCTGTGGACACAAAGTTCTTTAGATGCTGAAATGTGATTTAATTGCGCAGAAACCTTTGCAAAGCTTGGAATATAGGCAACTGGAGTTCACACAATTTTTACGCATCATTCTCTGATTAAGTCTGTAAAATGTCTCGAGACCCTTTTGATCCCTAAAAAATTGTCCTGCTTATGGTAGAAAGATTGAGGATGGAAATAAAGAAATGTAAGAAGTATTATAAGTATCCTTGATGCTACAACATGAGAGAGAAGAGGTAAAATTTCTGGCCGTATGAAAAAGATGGATCTTGATATGGGACATGAAGGATGTCATAGGGAGGCTATCTTACATGCTGAGAATAGCAAGTAAAGATCTGCAAGAACCTGACACATTTCTGAAATTTAGCTCAGTAAGTATTTTGCATGTTACTGTACGGGTCAGATTCTTAAAAATGCATCCAATGTTAGATACTAAAAATGCCAGCTGTCATGCTGTAGTAACAGCCATAATTAATTTTTGGTAATAGCTGTATATACTGTCGTTTACCTACTGGTCTCTGAGCAGTTCATGAAGATCATCAATATTACTGTCCCAACTGGGATAATGTCTTTTTTTTTTTTTCAAGGAAGCCAGATCTGGAATTCAAATTTTCCTAGCTGTTTGCTGTAGTTCTTAATTCATACTGTCAGGGCAGCTTTATTTCAATGTTTTGCTCTAGCCTCAAAACTCCTTTCCATTCCTCCTTACCTTCTTATAAGTGACCAGTTTTTTTCACCCTCAGTGCTGTCTTTTCTCTGTCACTCACCTCTGAGAGTAACCTACTTTTACCTCTTACAGTATCCAGGCTTAGTTAATACAAATTCTAATATCTCAAGTCAAACAAACAATGTTTAGGCCTGGGTAAAACATCCTTGTACAGATGCAGGTGCTTTCTTAATTGATTTCTGAAAAGATGAAATTGGGTAAAAGAGAAAGATTCCGCAAAGTTAACTGTGGAGAGTCAGATATTTCAACTGTAGGATTCACTACCATTGTTATCAGCTGGCAAAAGTTTAAAATTAGAAAGGAAATTGTTTTCTATAGAGCCTGAACCATCAGAACTGAAGCGTATAAGTGGATCTGTATTAAAGAATCATGCAATTGTTTTTGCTTTTCCTATTATGTTGATATAATTTGCTCGTCACAGTTTTCTTGCTTTTATAATGGAAGTAGTATAGAATACTTTGTCTTCTGTACCATCAAATTCAGCGTTAATTTCACAGCTGTTTTTCTTTTTGCCCATTAAATACAATACCATTAAAAAAGGATTTTTTCCCAGCTGTGCTTTCTCATGGTCTAGTAAGAGCCTCTGTAAGTGTTTGGGAATACACCTGGAAGATCAAAATGTACAATATTTTTATTTATACTGCTTGGCATGCCAAAATCAATTCCTTAGAATAGGCTTTTCCTTGGTTATGAATTGAACTCCTCCATATCCATAATGCCATATATTGAGAAGGATTTGTTTTTCATCTGTTGTTTGGTGTGGCTAACAGTACTTATAACGGCATCAGTTCCTACCTGTTTATTCTCAAAAGAAACTTGCTGCTCCAGTTTACTTTCTGTATGTTGCAGAAATTCCTTCCATTAGAATTACTGGTCTGTCTAGGAGCCAGACCTGAAATACAGAAACCATGGTGGTGTTTTAGTTCAGAACAGGTGCTGGTTGGTAGCATGTGCTAACAGCTTCACCTTATCACATGCATTCCTTCACACTGTTAGTTTATGTGTATATTACGGACACAGCCTAAGTATAATTGCTTTCACAGCTTTTTCATTAATACTAATTCGCTTTGCACCACCCATTCTTCTGGTGTATTTAGTGTATCCGAAAGGTATTTGATAAGTGGTGTAATGTCCCAAGCCATTATGCTTGATGATTGCTTCCAAGCCATGTTGCCAATGTGTCTCACAGCTCATGTTTACTTACTGAATGGCTTGTTTATAGGTAAGAGGTGTAGGAGCAAGACATACTCAGATACAGATGTTTTCAGCTGAGACTCCAGCTCAGACTAAAGTGAATTCTAATAGAAAAAGTTAATGGACATCACCTCTGTCTGTTAAGAAGTGGTCTGAGCGAGTGATTTTTTTTCATGTACATCATTGAATCTACCTCCAAACATCAATAACTCTTGATTGCTATTAACATTGTCTAACAAGTTAAGAAAAATCTCAGTTTTGTACTGTGGAGTGATAAATAGCTTAGGAAACCAGCAAATGTTATTAGATTGTCTAACACAATATATTGATCCAACCTCAGAGGAATGTGTACTGGCCAGAAAGCAACAGTCAATTCATCAGGGGAAAAGAAAGAAAAATTACCAGGATTAAGAGAATACACAAATAGTGAAAAAATCTGTACTTCTGGAGAAAGGTATTTAATGCCAAGCATTTATTTAGAGTTTTCTTTAAAATTTCAGAGCAACTATCAAATTACTCCTCAAATCCAAATTGGAAAGCTTTTTTTTTTTTTCCTGGCATGTTTGTGGATCATTACAGTTTAGAAGCCGATATACAGTGAAAGAACATTTATGATAAGAACCTAATCTTTTCCCCAGTTCCTTGTAGCACTCTGGACACCTGAGCTGTTATATAAAACTGGTGAGATTTGATACTCTGTTTGCAGATGTAACTGTCATGGTATGGTATTTTAAAATCCCATTAATGTGAAGTAGTATGGAGCTGTCCCAGACAACCTTCTTTAAGTTGGTTTTGCCATAAAGATATGACAGGGTCATAAGTAAATTAATTCCATGTAGACTTTACCTGCAACGTTTGTTTACATTCATGGTTTATAGGAAACATATTTGCAACAGTCTACTGTCAAGATGATACTTCACTTACTGCAATTCAAAAGAGAAAAGTTATAATAGCCCCAATTTATTAGGTATTGGACATTTCACAGCTGACTTCAGAAAGGAACTGTTAAAACTTCTGAAGTAACATTTTGGAGAAACAGTATTTGTGAAATTAGGCTATTTATGCAAAACCAAGTTTTATGATTTAAAGAAAGAAACTGCATGCATTTATCCAGGGAGACAAATACGGGTTTGAGATGTATGTTGGATAAAGGAACTGTTTGAAGTTTGAACTTTAAAATTCTGTCTTTACATGCATTTCTCCATGTCACATTCAGAAATGGAAAACCCCCTTGTTTTCTTGGATCCTGTGTTGTGGTAACTGTTGTTAAAGTTGACTTTTGAGTAACAACTGTTGTATGTCTGATTTTATGAAGTTCATGTTCTCATAGCTGGCAAAGAAAGTCACTAGACTAGACTTTCACAGCTAGAAAATTAACTCCAGCTTTATCTGAGGTTTCTGTTGAGTGAATAAAGTCACATATTCATTAAATTTCCCTCACGTTGTAAGTAGAATTATAGGGATCGACTGCAACAGTCACTGAAAGCAACTAAAAGAATATTTGTGGAAAGGAAATTTTAAGCTCATAATAATGACTATTTGCTCTGGAAAACTGATTCAATTCTGCTCATCTAAAAAAAAATGGAACATGTGACCTGTATGTTAGCGCAACGAAGGTGGTTTTGAAAAACCAAATGCTACAACAAACTTCAACCAGAAGTTTTGTGCTGAAAGTGCCTGGAACTGCCTAGTGTTTAGATGAAACAGCTTTCTTGTTTTCACATGAGAGTTGCTTTTGCTTTGTTTGAATCAAAGCATAAGCCTGAAATAAGACATAGTTATAAAAAGGCTGATTTGAAAACTGTGGTCATAATTATACACCCAACTCTTACTGAAGTCACTTATACTCTGTAGCCTTTACATTTGATTCTTGGGAATTACTCTCTCAGGAGACAAGTCCCAGAACATCTAAATTTGTGTGTGCAGAAATACTGGACTCAGTTATTCATTAGACCATAACTTATTTTGTAAATGATGACAGCATATATAACAAGATATATAATTTCAGTCTAAGTAAAAACTAATAAAGAATACATTCCATCCTATTTTAATATATGTAATGTTATAGTGACTAGAAGCTCCCAGTTAGGAATGTGATTTTTTTTGTACTAGGTGCTGTTGCAAAATACAAATGAAAATCCCTGCCAGAACTGTTTTGCAAACTTAACCTCCAACTTGAAGTTCTGTACTTTGTTCAAATGTTCTCTCCCTGCTACTGAAGTCTCTGTATCCTTCCACTAAGTTCTGCTTTCAGAATTTTAAGCAGCTTAACTAATATCTAAGCTTCATGCTTGCCTCCCCCTGGCTTGCAGAAACACACAGTTCTGGAAAATACATTTTAAATTCAGTCACTGCTTGCAAAACTCAGTTACAGCCCTCAATACTTCCTGTGACTTCCATGCAGCAATTGGATTTTGTTTTCCAGATGTATATGCAAATTAATTGTAAGTACCTATGGGAAATCAGATTAACATTTTTTCAAAACTTATATTTGCAAAGTTATATGAACATTTGAAATTATTTGGTCTTTGGGGAAAGATTCTGTGACGTTTGTTCTGTTTGAGAGCATCTCAGGGATGCTTTTTATAGGCTGTTTATAGAACCTTATTGCTTCAAAGGCTGTACAGCATAATAAAAGTTTTGCTTGGTCATATGTTTACAGGAACATAACCTATACTGTCAAAGATTAGAGATTTTTGCAGGACTATAATCCTGTACTGTAACTGGCACATCTCCTAGGGCTCTTAAACTCTATGTACCTGGAGATAAAATGTACGTGTGTAAACAAATACTGCAAATTGTATGAAAAGAACTTTACTATCAAATGCTGTAAATAGATACAGTAACATCTCACTGTGATTACAGATAAAGCTAACCTGATAGGTGTTTTCTTTTATCAAGAACATGGTAGAAAATGGCAGTCACTAGAGAACTATTTGTTTGCCATAGGCCTAAAATTTTATGGGATCCTTTAAAAGTGGCATACCTTCTGGAATACCTAAATGCTTTCAGAGCAGAATTTTTTCTTACGATCTGTCAAAGAGGAATGTAAATTCATGATTGCATGGTTTTGCTTTTGTAATAGTTAAAAGTTTGAAAAGATCAGATGTACAGAACCCTACTATGATCCATAGTGAATACCACAGTGTTATGGGGTGCTTACCATGATAAATGCACCCATCCATCTGTTCATATTCTATGCATATATACTTTATAAACTTGCTTGCAGATACATACTTATGCCTTAAAAATAAGGCAGATTTTTTCCTGTGTGTTTGTCCTGGCCATGAATGCTCATTTCTTTCAAATCAAGACAATGCTGCTTAAGGCAGGCAGGTAGTTTTCCAGTTGGTTTGCTTAAAGAGTCAGTGCAATCCACTCTTAGTGTATACTGACTACCATGACAGTTTGAGTCTGACAGGCAGAGGGTCTAAAAACATGCTTTGCCTCAAGTTTCTCTCACACATGCTAGAAAAATCAAGCATTTAGCCTTCTTTGCTGTGTTGCACTTAAATACCCTTCACTCCCTCATAGTACTAGCATATATCTTCAGCAAAAAGCAGATGACAGTTTACTACTAAAATCTATATAATCAGAGAGATTCAGACCACTCTGGTGAGAGTAGTATAGGGCTTTTATTGCTTCATCCATCTGGTTTCCTGTTAGATTTCCATTCAGCATGCTTCTTTCAGTAGTTCTGACAAATTTCCTGCTGGTAACATCACTGGCACTTCCAGTCAAATACTAGAGACCCTTAAAACCGGTCAGAGGAAAAGCAGTAATCTGTGGTTGTATAACCAAAAGCTGAGTGAAAATCCTCTTTCATGTACTTGTACCTCTTAACTATATACTTCTAGGAAGGTTTCAGCCTCAGTTTATGGGGTGAGATGGAAATAAAGAAGGATCAAACATTGTTGCCTTTACAGCCTATTAGAATAGTGGTGAACAGTCCCTATTCAGAAAGTCATGTTACTGTTAAAACCAGTAGTCAAGTTCTGTAAAGAAAAGTTTGGCCCTTCTTGATGCTCTGCAAGTCTAATTAGATATGGTGCCCACATATTACCTAGCTTGGCAGTGTCTCATGCATCAAAGCAATCTGATCTCACTCCCTCTAAAACTAACAGGGGACTTTCCGTGAATTTCTATGGCAACTAAATGAGAAACTGCTTCTAACAGGTACTTCGATACATAAAATATTGATGATTCTGAAGGGTGTTTTGAGACTTGGCATGACAGAAGAGAAAAATCTGGTGGTAGCAGAAAAATCTGCTTCCTGAACAGTCTTGAAACTGTTGGTAAGTCATGAGCAGTAATGGAAACTTGAAAAGGCTCTGATTGTCAAAAATGGAACTCGAGATGTTTTACAATGCATCAGTGATGAAGACCAGCGATGATGCCATCTTAAGGCATGTCAAGGATAAGAGGGTTATGAGGGGCAGTCAACATGGCTTTACCAAGGGGAAGTCATGCTTGACCAACCTCATAGCCTTTTATGAGGAAATAACATTGTGCATGGATGATGGCAGAGCGGTGGATGTGGTCTACCTTGACTTCAGCAAAGCATTTGACACAGTCTCCCACAGCATCCTCATAGCTAAATTGAGGAAGTGTGGCCTGGATGATCAGGTAGTGAGATGGACTGCGAACTGGCTGAAGGACAGAAGCCAGAGAGTTGTAGTCAATGGGGCGGAGTCCAGTTGGAGGCCTGTATCTAGTGGAGTGCCTCAAGGGTCAGTATTGGGACCAGTATTATTTAATATATTCATCAATGATTTAGATGAGGGAATTGAGTGTACTGTCAGCAAGTTTGCTGATGACACTAAGTTGGGAGGAGTGGCTGACACGACAGAAGGCTGTGCTGCCATCCAGCGTGACTTGGACAGGCTGGGGAGTTGGGCAGGGAGAAACTTGATGAAATATAACAAAGGAAAGTGTAGAGTCCGGCATCTGGGGAGGAACAACCGCAGGTTCCAGTATAGGTTGGGGAACGACCTGTTAGAGAGTAGTGTAGGGGAGAGGGACCTGGGGGTCCTAGTGGACGGCAGGATGACCATGAGCCAACACTGTGCCCTTGTGGCCAAGAAGGCCAATGGCATCCTGGGGTGTATTAGAAGGGGGGTGGTCAGTAGGTCGAGAGAGGTCCTCCTTCCCCTCTACTCTGCCCTGGTGAGACCACATCTGGAATATTGTGTCCAGTTCTGGGCCCCTCAGTTCAAGAAGGACAGGGACCTGCTGGAGAGAGTCCAGCGCAGGGCAACTAAGATGATTAAGGGAGTGGAGCATCTCCCTTATGAGGAAAGGCTGAGGGAGCTGGGTCTCTATAGTTTGGAGAAGAGGAGACTGAGGGGTGACCTTATTAGTGTATATAAATATATAAAGGGGGAGTGTCACGAGGATGGAGCCAGGCTCTTCTCAGTGGCAAACAATGATAGGACAAGGGGTAATGGGTACAAACTGGAACACAAGAGGTTTCACTTAAACTTGAGAAGAAACTTCTTCTCAGTGAGGGTGACAGAACACTGGAACAGGCTGCCCAGGGAGGTTGTGGAGTCTCCTTCTCTGGAGACATTCAAAACCCGCCTGGACACATTCTTATGTAACCTTATCTAGGTGTTCCTGCTCTGGCAGGGGGATTGGACTAGATGATCTTTTGAGGTCCCTTCCAATCTCTAACATACTGTGATACTGTGATACTGTGATACCTGTTTCATAGGCCACAAAGTTTTAAGACTTACAAAAAGTGGGATTCTTGGCACAATGCAGCAGTATAAAGTATGCTATTCCTTTCAGTTTGCTCCCAATGGGACTGATTCTGCAACAAGATCAGTGGCATGGATATCTTTATAACTATGTAGTGTTACATACTTAAATATACTCAGAGGTCTCAAAGAATGGGTTTAGTTGCGAGGCTGAGGCCTACGCTTATAAAACTGAGGTCTCACCAGGCGAAGCAAGCATCAGTGTGATAACTTCAACACGCACAGAACAAAACATGTAACTGAACTCTGAACAGGTAAGTATTTTCTATGACTGTTTGCTAGCAGGCTCAAAGGTCCATAGCACTTACCAAGAATTCACTACTCCATTCTCCTTAAAAAATCTTTTAAATGGGTATTCCTGTATCAGCTCCTATAAAACATGTGTAGAAAAATATTACCAGAGATGGTTTTCTTATGTAGTTTTGCTGATTTTAACACTATACATATAACTATAAACATACGAAACACCCTTACTAGGGAAGAAGATATTTCTAGTATTTCACCCAACTCATTTGTATGACAACATCTCTGACAGCAATAGAGGAGACAATACTCAAAGACTATTCTAAACTACTTTTTGAAGCTTTTTTTTTTTTTGCTTATTCAAGAGCAAACATGTTTTTTCTTCAACTTGGTGATAAAAAATATGGAATAGAAAATGATCATAGAGATAGTCTTAGAAACTGGTATCAGTTCAGCCAGCTGAGCTGATAGGTAATATGTGATACTTTAGTGAAAGGACAGCAGTAATGCTTCTATTTTAGTAAAGGACACCTGTGGTGGAAAAGGAATTTAATTTAATTGAGCAGTTTGTACTTCTGTACACCCAATTTTAAAGCCTTTACATCTAGTCCTAATAAGCTTGTACTGAAGCCTACAGAGTTATTGATGTTTTTTGAAAATGATTTCCAGGCTCTCCTTTTCCATGTTTCCAATGTAGTTGTTTTTTGTGTCAGATAAGGATGTATTGACTGACCATCTATTTAATTATGAAATGGTGTTGATACAGGTAAGTCAAAAGAGGTGTGAGACTGATAGATATAGAGTAATACTACTGATAACACACTCAAATACTGTATTTGTTTTATTTTGTCTTGGCTAGCTTGTATGTTGTGTTACAAAAAAAAAAATTAAGCACATGAGCAAACAAGCTTCTTGCTGTTACCTATGCTACTAGTAGCTACTGTTTGTAAATGTTTGCATTCTGGTTTGCTAATATTGGAATACATTTCAGTCCTCCAGTTCTCACCTTTATCTTCCTCCTGGGGCCTAGCACTTACTGCAAGTTAAGCTTCTTAGAAAATAATATTTTCTTGCACAAATTTCAGCAGCTGGAGCTTTGACAGTTATCGGATCTTGTGAGATTCCACAATAGCATACAGGAATGATTATCCATGCTCCTTTCTTTCTTTTGGAATATTTTGTGGGAACCTTTAGCTATGAAGATGTGCAATATTAGGAAGTCATTGTGGATTATAAACAACATACTCTAGTTAATCAAGATCAGGAAATTAGTGAGATCCCTACTGTGGCCCCCATGGATCGTCACATCTGCAGTGGCAGGATGGAGCAAATGAAGTCACCTGAACCATTCACTCTGATGAAAGGCTGGGAAAATGAGTACAAGGCCTCCATACTTTCTTAGAAGCAAAGAAACCTGAGTGGCTGATTGCCAAGTATACCACGGCAAGAGTTGGTAGGATCTTTGACACATTCCAGTGGGAATATTAACAGGTCTGCATATTGCTGGGTAGTCTTCCAAAGTTTCAAGAGTTCTCTGAATTTCTGCTGTTTAATGTATGTACAGCTTGTGGTCCCTAGCTATCCGGAAGCTCTCAAACTCTGCAAATACCTTATGAAACTCTCACAACCAGACAGGTCTCCAAACATTCCTTCTCCCCTTTTTGAGCATATGTGGTCACCAAATCCTGAAACCATCTGGAAGTATAAGCTATAGGCTTCCAATCATCACCTTGTAATAGGATTAGCACCCCATCAAGCTACAGATGCTGGGCATCTGCTGAAATAGCCGTAATACTTTGAAATAGAAAATATCATTAAAGGGGTGTGTGGAGCCTGATCCAAAGCTCACTAAAGTCAGTGAATTCTTCCACACCATGTGTCCCAGTGGATTTTGGGTTAACCTATGGTCAAACAGATTTAGATCCTCCAGGTCTTTATTCCATCTGAGTATACTCTGAAGCAGCTCATAAAGACTGAGAGGTATTTTGTCCCTTTATGTTGTGTGAAAAAACTGATATAGTATAAAGTGGCTACCAAAAGTCTGCTCCTGGACAGGGCAAATACACTATGGGGAACCTCTAGAAAAGTCTTTATAATCCATGGCTTTAGGAAGGCGAGAGAGTGTAGCGTGTCAGGTGTAGGCAATGACATTTAGTACTTGACTGACTTCTAGCAGCACTCTAGCCTGCAACAGGGTAAAGTCCATAAAAGTTCTCACTTAGCTTTTGGGTTGTCTAAATTATGTTGCAGACAGAAGTCTAATGGCCTACAACTGGGATGTTTGAAAGCTTCCTTTGGTCTCTTCTGATGCACTGTAGATGCTGTGCTAAGCCTCCCAGAAGGGCAATGAGGAAATCTGCCCCAGGCTGCTTGGCATTGGTCAAGCTTAAGTTTGCCCGGTGATTGTGTCAAAGTGAAAAGAGATATCAGTTCTAACACTGAAAAAAAAGGTATCATTGAAGACTTACCCTTTGCTATTTTGGAGGTTCTACCTAAGCCCTATCCATCTTAAACGTCAGAAACATTTGTAAGTTACCTGTTGCTTGTTTATCTCAGAGAGATTTATTGGTTCTCAGTGCTTCTTTGCCTTTATTCTGTATTCCTTCTTGGACATCCCATTAAAAAGTGTGACCTATGTTGAACAACCAGTTCTTTCAGCAAATTATAAGCTATTTGGAAAATATCTGAAGTAGTGCCACTTTTGATCAGGAGGTGACAATGGCTCTGTCTTCAAAGGGGCATAAATAGGTACTATTACTTGCTTATTGAAAGGTTGGCATGCATTCAGGTACTTTGATAGATCTGGAATATACTGAAGAAATATACATCTATCTCACAGGGATGTTGTGGGGTTTTTTTGGTGTTGTTTTTTTGTTTGTTTGTTTGCTTGCTTGGGTTTTTTTTGAGAAATATAGGGTTTCTGCTGGAAAAATGAGATACGAGTCAGGATCTAAACTTCTGCAAGAAACAGCAGGCATCTGGTTTTTTTTTCTCAGATTACTGTTTCCATTTCACCCATCAGGAGAAGGAATCTAATGGTGCTTGTTTTGAGATTTGAACATCATATGAGAACATTTGAATCTGTGTTTGGTGTGGACTCATCTAATCTTTAAAGCAAGGTCAAGAGAACAGTAAAGGACTGGAACTGTTAGTCATATTAGAAATTCTTTGAATGGGAAGGCATGCATTAGCTGTCAGTAAAGGAATTTTAAGAGACAAGCACCAGCTGTTACACTAATAGAAGGAAGACAGAACGCATTTGACCTGGCAATTGTTTTGGGGATTCTATTGTAGTAGAACAAAAGGAGAGCCTGAAAGCACAGGAAAACATGATTGGAGTGGGGGGAGAGATGGATAGAAAGGGAAAAAAAGAAAAGGAAATTACATGTGCTTTCAATTCTCATTTGCAAACTGGCCTAGACCCAAACGAAAATTAAGATGCAAATTATTTTGTCTTTTCTCATATACCGGAATACTTATAAAAGCACACTCAGCTCAGTGTATTCATGTTGGGTTTTATTTACTCATAGAATTGTGTTTTTTTGGAACAGCTGAAGTGAGTAAATACTGCTTGAGCTGCCACCTTCCCTTGAGGTTTTATGCCAAGGAGGATACCTTTAAATTGTAGCAGTAGGTTGCCCCCAGGATGAATTGTACCACTGCTTGCCCTACGCCTCATTTATCTATAACATTTTTTTGGCTGGCAGTCTTTCTTTGGGATCAAACTGAGTAACTGTGAGCCTCCAGCAGAGGCAGGTGATGGAGATGTCAGAAAAGCACATACCCACATTCCTAGAGAGGCTTTCTGCCTCCTGAATTGTTGTGGCAAATATAAAAGATCAGGACTCTCCCTGATTGACAGAGATATCTCTTGAAAAACTTGGATCAGATTTCTGGCTTAAGTTTGCAATTATTCGAATCTGAGATTTTAGTCTGCATTTCTCTGTAGTAAGAATGAAGAAAAGTGATTTCAACAAAATGAGAAAGAGCTCACTGTTCACTCTTGAACTGAAACAGAATCTTTTCTTTCTGTTTGAAGTTGCTTTAACTTTATAGTATTTGTGGAAAATCACTATCAACAACAAAACCAAACCAAAATAAAAACAAGCAAGCAAGCAAACAAACAAACAAACCCTTTTCATCATCTTTTTCCAGATTTGGCATCAAAATTGCCTCAAATTGCAGTATGTCTGCTGCATTGGTCTTGTCAGCCAAGAAACGCAGTCTTGTAATTGGTAAATAAATTGTTGCTTTTCTCACTTCATATCTAGACTGGTCATTTGTTATTGTTATTACTGGTAATTAGTTTAATGATTTGGCAACTTGAACAAATATGAAGCTATACATTCAAAATAGGAAAAAAAAGTACAAATACTAGAAAAAGAAAACTTTGTAATGAAAGGTAACTTTGAGATTAAAAAGTTGGAAAATGCTTAGAAATAGTGACATTTGAACAAACTAGTATTTGTAGTCAAAAAATAGTTCAGTGAAGTATCACCACTGAGCTCATAATTTTTGTAGGAATTCAAATGGAACATTTCCTAGAATTAGTTTTGTGCATCTTATATGGCAAAATGAACCTTTTCAAGGATGGCTGATGTTGAATTAAGACAAATAGTTTTAGAAATGTGAGAAGCTGTGAAAAGGCTGCTGTCTTTTTTTCTGGAACATGAACAAAATTGCATCTCTCGTGCTAGGTAATATGGCAATTATTTCTGTGCAATAAGAAATATGGAAAAATAAATGCAGGATGAGTAAATATGGGAGATAAAAAAAAAAAAAAGAATTCCATTAGCATCATTTAGGAATAACTTTTTCAGAAAGGAGTGGATTTTTTTTTTAAAAGTATGTTAGGAATAGAAAAACCACTTATTTATTAGTTCAGTGATATATTTATGATACAGACCAAATATCAGTCTGGTGAACTTAAAAAAGCTGTTTAACATGCATTGATCACTGGAATAATGTGAACCTTCATTTTGTTTATTTCTTTTTTTTTTGCTACTCTTGACTTTTTTTCTGACAGTAACACATTATGAGGGGCATACAGGCTAGTAATTATATGGTACAGCTACACAGGCAAACTAAAACTTCATACTGCTTCAAAGAAAGCATAGTATATATTCTTCATTTGGTGTTTGTAGTTATAATGATCATGTTGTTACTTCTTTCATTCCAGGAGGGGCTGGTGCAAAGCCCAAGAGAGCTGCTGAATGAAGCAGTGGGGGTTTTGATGCCATAAAAATCTGCAAATATTATGGACAAAGTGGTTGTGTTAGGCTCGGTCAAGTTATCCTATTTTAATGTCACAATGGCTTATAAGAGGTAAGTTTGACATTTTTGAATGCCAGAGTTGAACTTGAAATTGTGAAATTATTCAGGTACTTGTATTGATGAAATGATGTAAAAATCTGAAAAAGATCATAATAAGCAGGGAATTGGTTAAGGCTAGAAAAGCAAGGGTAGCTAGTGAAGTGTGAAGACTGGGCTGAGGTTTTGAAATAGAAGGAGCAATCCAACCTAATGAGGCCTGAAGTAGGATGAACTAGCAGATACAGAGAGGAGAAACATTGATTTGTGCCTATTGAATTGGGTTCCCATGAGCAAGCCAAAATACATAATTTGTGATTTCAGTGTCAAGTGGAGGGAAAATACAGCAAAGAACTGAACTGAGTTCATAGGCCCTCATTTAGTACTTAAAAAATATGGTTTTACTCAGCTATCACACTAAATGTAACTGGATGATGGTGACCAAGGAAGTAATGTGAAGCTGTTCCTGATCTTTGTCCTCAACCCAGCTTGGTGGTAGCAGTTGGCTGAGGGGATAGCATATGAGGGCTCAGCTATCCTGCTCCATGGGGAGCAGCAAATTTGCTGCTGAAAAGGATTCAAACCAGGTGGGTTCCCACCTCTCCATACATCATTTGGGGATTACCCTCTGAGGCTCAGACCAGGGTCAGATGGCCACAATACCTGGGACAGCAGAAAGAAGTGTTTCTTGGCAAATGTAAACCCATGTGCTTGTGATAGGCAGCTTCTATCGCAGGAGCAATCCATCACATGAAAGTAAGTTAGTCCCACTTCCTGCAACTATTTCAATCTAGCACTTGTCTTCTGAATGGTAATTTTGAACAGGCCAGTTAGTTCTCTCAATCTATCCTATTTGCAGACTTGTAGTTTTGTGTTTTCTGTACTACCCCTTCTGTCTTGTAATTAAATGGTTTTCTCATTTGTTTCTGTCCGGGGGGAGGGCGGGAGGGAGGAATATGTCACAGATACTTTACGAGTAATAGATTGTTCCTGGACTAAAATAATCAAGGATCGACACATCGACCTTTTCCACAACTCTGTCTGGCAGTGATGACTGTCAGCTGCTTTGAAGGGAGTTCCAATGAGATTAATGAAATGACAGCCTGACTGCAACCAGCTACACTGCCTCAAGTAACTTTTTGTCAGCCAGTGATAATCTGCCTTACAGTGACTCTCTTTTCTGTTCTCTAGCCAAGTCTCAGTTCACAGAGACACAACTTCTTTCTCTTGTCCCCACTATTCAAGACATTTGTTGCATCTGAAACATTAATCTTCTGTGAAGGTTGTTAAATGTTTTCTGAGTTTCTCAGGAAATGCTCTCTAAGCTATCCCCCATACGGGTACCGTGGCTGACATCCCGTGTGAGAGTTTCAGCCAGTTAGCAAGACATGAACTGCTTTTCCTGAAGCGTGGTTGGCCATCATTAATTAAGCTGTTCAAATAGCTTGCTTTGTTTTCAAATCAACTTCAGCTGATGTGTGTGTAACTTCCTGCTGTGGCCCCACGCTCTCTCAGAAGCAGTTGCATGATCTTGGACCTTTTCTAGTTGCCCAGGGCACTGAGGGATCTCATACGTTATAAAAGTCATTGCTAAGGGAACAGCACCATCTTCCTCAGCCTTGTGTCAAGAGTACACTACAAGATGGTGATGCTTTTCCAAGAAGGGAAATAGTCATTTGATTGCTGTGGGGATTCAGGGTGCCCTGCTCATGCAAGCACCAGCACTTCATGAGAAAAAAACACTCTCTCTGCAAGGTGTTTTGGGTCCCTACCTGCCTATGATGGCTCTATGGAAAATTAGTGCTAACTTCTCTGAAATGACTAATGGAGTTTTGCTAGGATCATTGATGGCAGAATCTGTTTCCTATTGCTCTTCTGCATTTATGTCCTAGGGATATGACAAGAAACAGTTAAATCATGAAGAAAAAATATACATCTTTTATGAATCTTTGAAATTAGTCTTGGCAGGGAAGGGAGCCTAGGGTGGCAACAGTTTCTCTCTTACTACCAACCTGGAGACAGAAGTAGACTGTGTAGATTAGACCCACCTCAGTTTCACCTTTTACCCATGGGGTTTCTGGCTTTAATGATGTATCCCAGAGTTTTATGTGGTAGGTCATCCTGCTTGAGACATTCCATTTCAGTATTGCATATTCACTGCATGAGCCAGTGACAGAACTTACCTGTAATAGGAAGCCAAGTATATTCCATTTAGGATATATTCTCTTTCTGCAATTAAACATTGAATTATTTAAGCAAAAGACCCTGATCTTCTTGGAGAAACATGTACCTCATGCTTAGATGAGAGTGTAAGAAGATAGCATTCACACCTGAAAAGGAAAACAGAGACATGAATCTCAGTCTTCATTATCCTGGTCATATCCTGGTCATATTCCTCTGTTCTTGTGTGAAATCTCGTGATTGTGTGAATCACAAGACCTTCAGGTGTAACTCTTTATTTGCTTTGCTTTTCTTGGTTCTGAAAGAAAAGATTTCTTATTCAGTTGGAGGGGATGGTTCATTTGACACAAACCAGATATTTCTCGGTCACGCTCTTTTCTTTACTTTCTCCCTCTCCCCCCCCAGTGAGATAATTGAAATGTTTTCTACAGTTTCAACATGAGTACATTTTTCAAAGAAGCATTTTTGATTCAAATTCTGAACAAAAAGGATTTGTGAAGCCCTGCTTAGTATATCCAAGATATTACTTTGGATGAAGCTAATAGTTTAATACTTTTTTTAAATCAATGAACTGGTTTTGTAGCCTTTGGATACTCTCTCTGTTCTACCATGCAATGCAATGTGTTGAAAAAATGCATTTTATTTAGTTCATTATTAGATCCTTTCCACTTATCATCTTCATAGTCTGCATTGCAGGTTAGCACTAGTACTAACATAGCACGCTATTGTTGTGCCAATACTGACCAAAGCAAATGAACTGTGAGATAATCTTTGTAAAAATCCCATATTTTACAGTGGGTTTGGTTTACAAGATTTCCTATAATTTGCTTGATATTTCTTTTTTTTTAGTTCCTATTTTTCTAGTGATAAGAGAGTTGAACGTGGCAAAGATGGGGTACTGTTAGACAAGTAGGAAGAGTCCTCTTCAAAACCCTCTTTTTTTTTTTCGCAAGATGCAATTCAGTATTTTGCATTAGTAGAGATGTAGCATAAGAACAGCTTCTTTTTCTGTAGGCAAAGAATAATCTGTGATTAACAATAGAAGAGGCAAAACTTAAGGTGGTATCAAGTAATATTTAAGGTGGCAAAATACCTGTCAAACTTTTATTTTAGAAGAGTATTCATTTATGTGCAAAACTTCTGGTTTTTTGGAAAGGTGTTTTGAAAATATAAAGCTGTTTTTATATGGAGTTTGGAAAACTAAATTTCCTCTCAACCTCTCACATTCTTCAAAAATCCATTTTTCAGAAGGCTGTAGGGTATCTGTCAATCTTCTATATCTTGTCCTGTTGCTTGACTGGCAGATTTTTTTTTAAAGAAGTAGATTATATCAATCAATAGCATCTTCCAAAGTAATTATATGCATTTTATGCAACTGAGTAAGTGTCAGAACTTTTACAGAGCATCATGAGAGACACCTGTTGCTGCAACAAGCGCCTGTATGGGTGAGGACTTTTATGGTGAGAGGAGGCATGATCAGCTTTCTGGACAAAGGCTGCAGGTAGGATTGGTTGCAGCCTTTGGCAAGGCAGCTTATTGTCAGAGCTCCATGACTCCTTTGGTGGTGATGTGGAGAGGCTGTGAGTGCAGGTGGGAGCTCCTCACTGAAGCTTCCAACCTTGTATTGTCTTCCCTGGTGGAGAGCTGCAGCCTTCCTGACCCTCCAGAAGCCTCTCTGTAGCTCGCTGTCCCTTTCCATGGTAGGTAAGAGTCTTGCCCAGGTTGGGCGTTAGCAAAATTCATTGCTGTCTGAGCTTATAAGAAGCCTTGAGTTCACTCTGACCATGAAGAAAACTTCCATAGAGTCACAGAGTGGGAAAATAAGAGGGATGATACCTTTACAGTGGGAACTAGAACTGGTTTTGGTGGGCTGAGCAGCCTCCATGGGGGAGCCCAGACTTCGGTCAGACCTTCACCCAAAGAGGGAAAGGAGAAGCCAGCAGAGATGTGCAAGGAGGCAATGGGAATGTGTAAAAGCTGTAAATCCTTCCAACACACATAGTGATGTGATACTTGTTCTTCTTTGATGAGTGTAGTGTAACTTCCCTGGCACTGCTGGGGACCATTCCCACAGCCACTTTGCTCTTAGCAAGCCTTTTCTTTGTTCTGGGGTGGGTTTTTTTGTGCTTAAAAAGTTATCAACTCTGCAAATATGCAGGCCACCCTGTATGGAAACTATACTACTGTTTGCATCAAGAGGTTTTGTTTACTAAACTGAATAATAAGTAAACATAATTTATTATAATTATTCACCAACTAGTAATTTAAAAAGCAAAAACCTTGGTACTGTGTGCTTGGTGCCTGAAGCAGTTCAGTTTAAACCTTTATTAATAATGTTCTCATGGCTTTTTCTTTTAATTCTCATAATGGCCGGATACTGTGCTGCACATCAAAGAAATTCTGGTTTTAAAAGCAATGGTGAGTGCTACATGCTGCATTCACTCCCCTTTGATCACCATTTGCAGCACAAGTAAATCTCATTAATCAATATTTTCTCTATTTCCTCCTTGCCTTTCTGTCAGTGCCAGAGATCTGTTTCCAATTTACTATGCTTTGTTTCAAATGAGGGGAAGATTTCTATGGCTATCTTCTGTCTGAAAGGTAAAGTTCTCATTACTTGAGGAATGAAACTATATCTGTTGTAACTAGAGCTTGATCTAAGCCTCCTCAGCTTGAACCTCAAAGTGGGAATATTGAAGCAATTAGAACAGACATAAGCCTGTGAGCAATCCATTGGCCAGGATTCATTCACATAAAATATTTGGTGTACCCTCGCCAACTGGAGGCAAATTAATAAAAGTCACAGTCTGTTCACAGACAATTCTTGAGAAAAGTGATAAAACTGCTGAACAAATTGTGACATGCACGTCCACTTCTAGTTGTGACTAGAAATTACTATGAGTAACTGGTGTGCGTTCCACACAAGCCTCTGAGACACAGTCCTCTTTCATTTCCTCCTAAACTATTTCGTAGTTTTGTTGTGAGACTCTACACACTTGCTGCTATGGTGTGAATGAGTAACCTGAGGAGCAGTTTCAGTGTAGCTTTCAAATAAATGTGAAGCCTTTGGATGAAAGTCTCTGTTGAAAACTCCAGTCATTAGCAGTCTCCATCTCCATGTTACCCAAAGCCTACCTTTCATCAAGCCAAGTATACGGGCTGTATATATCCCCAGTATATGGGATCATTGGGTGCTTCGAAGCACTGTCTGCCCTGGAGACCTGACCATGGCAGAAGGAATCCAGTGGTGGTAAAAAGTCACATCTGCAGAGCAAATTTTGACCAGTATTTCAAGTGCGTTCTCTGTTTTAAGTCTTGCTTCAAACATGAAACGCAGCTTCACCTCTTTGTATTACATACACTTGTGAGGGCCTTTTATATCTTTTCTATTTTTTTTTTTTCCTTTCCTGTTTCCCCATGTATGTTTTCTATTTGTCTTTAGTTTCTCGGTGCCAGACATTTTGGTGCATCTGCTGCCACCAGTGAATGGCTCTGCCGGGAAAATCCAAGTCCTTGGGGGTGGAAAGAGAGAGAATGGATGATTATTTTTCCATTCTATTGAACAAAGCTGGCTTCTGTTGCCATTTTTAACACTCCAGTATTACTGGAATTAATTTGATGCATCTGTTCCTGAATTACCTCCCATAGTTCTAGGCCTTACTAGACTTCCAAACCACTGTTGATTTAGGCCTGTTTGTTCCAATCCATGTTGCATTCCCATAAACTCTTTGCTATTTTAAAGCAGTTTAATAGCTTTTTAAATCCTTCAATATTAAAGTTACAATAAATTTCAAACTTCATTATGTTATTAAACATATGTCTCTAGATTCCATCTACTGCTGTATAAAGCCTGGCACATATCACCTTCTACAAGTAAATTATGAATATTCAGATTCCAGAGCTTGGCCAGTGACAGTTTACTGGGAAATCCTCTGTGTAGCATTCTTTCTGTAGGGATTCTCCAGATCCCAGCTTAACTTAAATCTATTACTGTTGACTCAAACAGCATAAATGTTAAAAGAATAAATGCCTGTTGGTCGCAGATAACATTTCCTCACAATTAATCCTTGTAGGTAGCATGCCATTGACAGGTAGTTTCTTCACCTTGAAAGTGATGGTTTTGTACTTGGCACCGAGGGAGATAAAGATTCACTTAATCAATATACATTTGAGCTGATTTTGTTGAGCACATGTAATTTTGTTTGACTGGTGTCACTGTAGCTCATCCTCTGTGAGTTTCCAGAGCTGCATCTCTTCTTGGTTCTTATGCATGGATTAATTCAGAAGCAGGAGGAGCAAGGTGGGAGAGAAGTGTCTTGTAGGGAGGGATTAAAGAGACAGTTCTGAAACTGACATTAAAAGCAAAGGCATCTTATTAAAAAATCAGTCTTTAAACATGCTGCTCAGGAGATCCATATTTTCTGCCTTCTTCAGGTTAAATCAATTTAACTCTCTAGTCAGTCTTTCACCCTTCCCTTTCCCTTTCCGTTGCCCCAGGAAACAGAGCTGAAAACACAGTGGGAGACCTAAAAGCTTCCCCTAATCTTGGTCCAGCCTAGGACATAAATTTAGCTCAGCATTACATTACACTTCCTATGGCCCTGAGAGGCTGATATGATGGCCAAGAATAGCTGAAATAGAGCAACGCTCTGGCCATGTTCCCTCAACCTCTCTCACACTGGGAACCGAAGAAGGAGAGGTTCAGAGTTATTGCAAATGTCCCATACTGCCTGGGGAAGCCAGCTGCACTAGTGGTGCCCTCCCTCCTGCCCTCCTGTGTGTACTGACACAGATGATTTACACCGCCAGAAAGGGCTAGCGTGCGTGCGACATGCTCAATAGCTGCTTTTAAATAGGTTGGCCATATCAGGAATGAGAATAGTGAGAAGTCCAGAGGCATTTTAGATTTATTTTAGGCTGGAAAGAGGTGAAAGAATGTAGGTTTGATATGTACCTTCTCCTAGCATTTCCATTAAATCTAGCCAGAGTTTCACGCTACCCACAGTTAGGCTAAAATCTATTGGAGGTTCTACTTTTTTTTTTGTTTCCTAAAGCTGGTTGTAAAAATAACCACTTCACCAGGTCAAAAGCATTTTAAATACCAAATGATTAGACTTTTTAATGAAAGAAAGCACACAGCTTTCAAAAAACCCCAAAAAACTGTAAATAAAGTAATTTTAGCCATTTCAGTTCTAAAACCTGAGGTTTTAAAAATCAAGTAAAATGCATACCTGTATTAAAGGATTTTATTTTGGTTTGAGTTTATTTATTCTGCTTTTCCTTTATATGCATGAAAGCTCAATAGTTTCATATAGGCTATTTACAAGCAATTGTAATGAAAGCACCCACTCAATGAACCCAGGTCACACCATTTAAGGGATAAACTCCTTGGCTTTAAAACATCTCTGAGGGTCAACCACTTGAGCAAGGGAGGCAGAACAGGTGGTAGCGTTTGAAAAGAACATTTCTGCTCTCTGTCCCACCCTTTCAGACCCTGAACTAGGCTGGACCTTTTCAACATTGCACTGATTTTGAGCATAAGGGGTTTCTATGAATAAATGGAATTAATTTTGTTCTTCTAAAAGAGGAATGACAGCGCTAAAACTTATTTTGGTGGGGGAAAGCAATAGTGAAAAACTGTTGTTTCTTAGCCTGGTTTTTATTCTGTTTCTGAGTAGTCCCATCAATGAACAAATGGTTTCCTTAAGCATTGCTTATACTCTACTGAAGGAACATTGAGAGAGAAATTCTTCTTGGTCCTCTGCTTCAGAGCATAGTTCAAGGTATGTTTGATTTGGAAACTGGACTTAGGGAGAAAAGTACATACTCAGGGTAATGTTCATCTATACATTTTGCGCATGTAAACCCAGGCAAAATTTACCAGTTTTTCTTTCATGTGCAAAATACTGCAATGCACCTTCCCTTTGAGGAGACAGTAACTGCCTAACCTTAAATCAGTAGGTTTAACCTGAATCTGAAGGCTAAATCCCATTCTTTAGAAACTTCAGAAATTTCCAAGTGTTGCTTTGCTTAACTTTTTTTCAGTTCATCACTGTGACATGATAAGTTCTGCAACCTCTTTCCCTCTCTCCAGCACCAGAAGAGGTTGGGTTGCCAGCATGGGCGTGACAGTATCATTCTGCATTCACTTCATGTAGCTGGAATCACTCTGCACAAGCTGTGGCATCTCGTTTTACCTGAAGGCTTCAGGTAAGCTCTTTGCAGGGCTGTGCATTATGATGGCCTGGTATGTGAGCAGGATAAACACTGGGGAATACAAAAGGTGTGCATGTGTGTATCCTCACATGAGTCAGAAAGGCTGTAAATGCTTCTGTGGGAAGAAAGGAAAAGCAAGTTCTGCTGCCAGACCCAGCTGTCAGCTCTATTCTTTTCAAGGTCTTTCAACCTACCTTTGTGCCCATGAATACTAAAGATCAGGGTGGTACTGGATAAAACAGGAGGATTTTAAACCTACTTTTCCTGGAAGTGACTGGCTGTGCCAGATGCAAGAGAGGTAGTCAGGCTGAAATTGAAAACTAATTTATCTTTTCTGTGCATTCATGGTTTTTAAAAGCAGCTGATTCCTTTTGGCAACAAGCAGAAAATATGTATATTACAAGATTTTTTTTCTTAAGTGCCCAGGGTGCTTAGGAAAATGAGTCCTATTAACTTTCAATGAACTTGTTCAGCTCAGCCCGAAAGATGTTTTGGATATTTTTCCCTCTAAGAGACAGTCCAAAAAGTTCCATATCATACTCAGTGGAAATACTGTTCATGTTTTCTTTGCTGTTTCTACAATTTGTGAAAATGAGCTCGTGTGATATTAAATCTGTTTCCTTCTGTCTTTGCTCTTGCCAGTTCTTCTTGACATTTCTTCCCTGGCCAAAGCCTGTATTACAGCAAAAGCATGTCATTTTTCCTGCAGCTGAAGGAAACAAAGTATAGATTAACTTCAATCCTGCATTTTTGGAAAACCTTTTCTTAGCCTTATGGAGAAGATCATAAATAACCTTTGGCTTCTGCTTCAGCCAACATTTCACCTGGGAAGATCAACTATATATCTAATTTTCAATTTTCTGTGGTTGGTACTAGTAGAAGACAAAAACAAAACAGTAAACCCACTGGGACTTACAAGGGTGATAGGAAGTGCAGGGAAGCTATGGAAGGAAGTATCCTCTCTAATCGTGGTTTATAGTTGCTTTTTTCTGTGCATGACTGCATGACCAAAGAGTACTTGTCATGGAGAAGCACCTGCTGGTCAGCATGCAGTGTAGTTCTGGGTGAGGGATATGGCACCATGCACTACCTCCCAGCAGCGGATGTCTGCATATCATATTGGCGCACAAAGCCTTTCAGTCTGACTTGGCTCTGCTTGACTATTGTTATTTCTGGTTTACCTCTGTGTAAACTAAACCACAGGGATGTTAAGTTCATCCAGGCTGAGCAGCTCGTTTGCTTTACATTAGCATAAGTCATATACAGAAAGTCCCTGTATTCAGACTCACCCTGTAAATACAGCACTGCGTTAGCGCTCGCAGGGGCTGATTGATGAGCCAGTGTCAAGTGCTATGGTACCTACTCTGACTTTTGGGTGATTAAGTGAGTTTGAGTATTCACGAAATTATATTAAAATATTTTAAGTGTGTAGAAACTTGGCTTAGGAATTGGTCCTTTTTTTCCTTATGCTCCTTGCATAGTAATAAGAGAGAAAGAGATAAGTTCATGCTTTGCATGACTGTTCAAAGAAATAAGCCATCAAATCCTATTGAATCTGAGTAGGCTTCTGGCTTACGTGTCCATATTTAGAGACTTAACATAGATGGTGTGAGCAATTAAGGAGAAATTTATCCGTGCTACTAAAATGCATGCTTATTTAGGTAAGTGCATTTCTCTAACCAGGCTTGAAACTGGTAGCAGATGGGTGTCCATGTAAAGGGATAATACAACGATCCTTATAGTAGGAGCAAGTAGAATTTTTGGTATTCTAACCAGAAATATTAATGTGTCAACCTCTTGCAAGCTGAATTGTTTATTTAGTGTTTTTTCAAAGTCTGTTGAAATAAGATGGTTATCTTCAGAATTCCACCCACTGAAATCTGTGGATTTCTGTAGTTATCTGGTCCTGTATCTTATATTTTTTGTGAGCTGGAAAAAAAGCAGAGATTGTCTGGAAGGATGCTTGCACTGAAGTTTCAGTGTTGTCTGCTGAGTTAGATTCACTATTTGGCTATGGAAATGATCCCCAACCTATCAACAACTTTATACACTGACAAACTTAAACATATTTGGAAGAGTACTGATTTTTTTTTTATACACACAGTAGATTCTAAAGAGCTTTTTATATAGTTCAGTTCAAGTGGTTAAAGAAAGAAAGCATGAGAAATGTAAACATTGTTGACATGAGCTGTTTTCTATTAGTTAACTTCTGCATATCAAACTGTTGCCAGCACTTTGCATGCTGTTCTCTTTCCCCTGAAGCTTGTTTGCCAGCTACAACACAGGTTAAATGGTGGGAAAAATAATCAGGGGAATCAAGTCTTGATATAAACTTCTACTGCTATGTACATGTCTGGCACTGGCACACCTGTGAACATGTTTACAGGAGCAACTAAATCTACTACATAAACACAAGGAACTAGACTGCTGAATTACCTCACTGAAGGTTTATACTGCATGTATCTGGAGGTTTTGGGTAATAACGCTAAACAGGATCTCTGCACTGCTTTACACTTTCTTGGATAACTGGTAATCAGAAACTTCGCTGTTAGCTGGGTACTTGCAGCCTTGCTCTTTGGCATCCAGCCCTGGTATTCTTTTGTCTCGAATCTGCATAGCAGTTATCACACTGGCTCAGCACAGAGAAGGAGCAAAAATATTTTTTAAAAAGTGCAAAGGAAGAAGTAGAATTAAGATAAACATTTACATAACTGGGGAAAATTACCCAGGAAGGACTGGAAATCTGATGACATTCTGTTTACTTAGTGCAGTATTAAAACAGTTTGTGAGAGATACAAAACAGAACATTTCGTATAAATCACTATGAATGTAAGGACCTATGAAGCGAGACAGTAAACCTAAAATTATCAAGATGACTCAGCATAATAGAACTTTCCCAAGACATTATTTTGCACAATACCTTTACCAAAGCTGTCTTGAGAAGAGAAAAGAAGAAGACAGTACACAGCTTCATGTTACGGAAAGATTTTGGGTGCTCTATGAGTAGCATTTTACATCCTCTATGTGTACCATCCATGAGGATGATCAGGTGGCTCAAGCACCTCCCGTACAAAGACAGGCTGAGAAATTTCGAGCTGTTCAGCCTAGAGAAGAGAAGGCTGCATGGAGACCTCATAGCAGCCTTCCAATGTCTGAAGGGGGCCTAAAAGGGTGCTGGAAAGGGACTCTTCATCAGGGACTGTAGTGATAGGACAAGGGGTAATGGGTTTAAACTTAAAAAAGGAAAGTTCAGGTTAGATATAAGGAAGAAGTTCTTTACTGTGAGGCTGGTGAGACACTGGAATGGGTTGCCCAAAGAGGTGGTAAATGCTCCATCCCTGGCAGTGTTTAAGGTCAGGTTGGATGAGGCCTTGGGTGGCATGGTTTAGTGTGAGGTGTCCCTGCCCATGACAGGGGGGTTGGGTCTAGATGATCTTAAGGTCCTTTCCAACCCAAACCATTCTGTGATTCCATGATTCTATCTGCAAACTTTGCCTGTTCTAACCAAATTTAGGAGTTGTTATTCTATAAATCCAGGTCTTTCTGGGACTTGAAAATATACATTCTTGCTTCATTTTTGTTAGGATACTGTTACTAACATTAGATAATCATAATACCTATTTGCACTTTTCACCCAATTTTGCCAGTAGAGGTAAAGTTGTGCAAAATCTAGGCTCTATGTTGACCTGTTCACTTGTCAGCTCAACACAATCTGACTTTGGTGACCCAGAAATGCATTCACTCTCCTATGAGATCAGACTCCATCTGAGAGTTGCACCCTGTTTTTTCAGAAGCAGAGGTTTAACTTGGAAAACTACCACAATATTTATCTCTTTATAAAGATTTTCATGCCCTCAAATAGGGTTAGATATTTTCTTTCAAGATTTCATTGTAATCCTAAACAGGGTTTTTCAAGAGTTAAAGTACAGTTGCAGTATTGGAGGAGGTGCTGGCAAGCATGAAAATGGATTTTGGCTGTGCTACTCTAGCAACCCTCTTGATTACAACTTGTGGTGTGTGAAAAAAAGCATCAAAACAATCAGGTAAGGCTGGAAAGAAGTAGCTAAAGAGGTCTGAGAAAAATCCACAACTGGGAGATCTAAGCAAAAAAGAAGTTGGAGAATTATTAATGTGCAGATGAATTAGAAATCCTTCTCCAATGGGAAAAGACCACAGCAATCACAGATTTCTCATTTTTAAAACAAAATACAAAGATCATTTCTTTAACCAAAACTTCTCAATAATAGCAGAAGACAAGTATATTCATTAACATAACATAGCCATCCTTCTCACGGCGTGGGAAGAGAGAGAAAAATAGCTTTGTGCACAACTTAAATTTTGTAATAAATACTCTATAAGAACACAAGCTAGATAGCATATGTCATGATAAATAGAGTCTAGTCTACCAGGAGGCATTTATTAATAAAAACTACAGCGACAGCCAAAACAAACAGGCCTCCACAGAGCTCAAGTTTCTGCTTCATATTCTTTGTTTGCCAGTGGTGTCTAGAGCTCTGTACACAGCAATGAGACATATAGTAGCTGAGCAATAACTCAGAAGATGGATACAAACTACTCATTTACGCCAGTAGATATGGAGACACAGGAAAGACTCTGGCACTAGATAAGATGAGAGAGCAGAGAAGAGGAAAGTAAGGCTAATGAAGCACAGTGAACTCGGAAGCGTGACAACTGTGAAAGAAGCCCTGGGAGGAGGAAGGATGAGTTGCTTGAGTGCTGGAGCTGATTTATTCAGTTTTTGTGGGAATGAAAACTAGCTGCATATCCCAGTCCGCTGTCAGTTCTGACATCTGGACAGATTCTGGACTTGCATCCAAATGCTGTGTTCCCCTTTCCTTCTCACAATTTCTTGCCCTTCTCTTTGTTTGTCTTATGTGTCTCTGCTCAGTGATAGATACATGCTCCTTGAGAACGTACTGTTTGAGGATTTCCCCATAGGAGATGTTTCTGGACTTTGTCAAGTCAGTGGGGGGCTGGTTATTAGATCAGTACCTGTGATCAGTGTGGCACAGTGCCCAGCCCTATGAGCTGGCAGTAAAATGTAAATACACCTTTCTCCAGCTTATTTTTGTCAAAGCAGCAGTGTTCAAAACACCAGGAGGATGTCAGGGGATTTTTGGTGATTTAGGCATGGTCATATCATATCTTACTTTATTTAGTTTTATTTTGTTTCATTATTTCAACCTCTGGAAACAGGTTTTATTTTCTTCTCTGTCGTTGTCGTTTAACTTCAGCTGACAACTAAGCACCACGCACTCCCCACCACCTTGGGATGCGGGAGAGAATCGGAAGAGTAAAAGTGAGAAAACTTGTAGGTTTAGATAAGGACAGTTTAATAAGTAAAACAAAAGTGTTGCATGCAATCAAAGGAAAACAAGGAATTCATTCACCACTTCCCATAGCCAGGCAGATGTTCAGCCGTGTCCAGGGCTGCATCATGTGATATGTAGTTGTTACTTGAGAAGAGAAAAACATCATCATTCTGAATGTCCCACACTCCCTTCTTCCCCCAGCTTTTACTTCTGAGCATGATATTATATGATATGGAATACCTCTTTGGTCACTTGGGGTCAGCTGTGTCCCCTCCCAGCTTCTCGTGCACTCCCAGTCTACTCACTGGTGGGGTAGTGTGAGAAGCACAAAGGGCTTTGACTCTAAACACTGCTCAGCAATAAGGAAAGTGTCCATTTATTATCAGCGCTGTTTCCAGCACTAATCCAGAACACAGCCCCACACTAGCTACTATGAAGAAAACTAGCTCCATCCCAGCCAAAACCATCACACCTTTGTAAGCAAATGATGCAAAGGCCAGTAAAAATGTAACCCCTTCAAAAAGCCTAAAGCTGAGCCTTTCCCTGTAGTGTTATGGCAAGTTATTTCTCTGTCGTAAGATCATAAACTATTTTTGGCCTTAAAATACAAATAAATAAATAAACAAGAAAGTTGTATGTGGCTCCAGGGGAGTCACTCAGCTAAGAAAATAAAAAGTACAAGTACTTTTCTAATCACAGAAAGGAGAATGGAGATATGTTTGAAACAATAGCAGTCAATTTCAGAAATGCTGTGATCTATTAAGCATAGCACCGTCAGATTTTTGAGGTATGCGTAATATAATTTCTCTTCCCCTCCCTTTTCCCCAAACAGAAAAAACTTTGGCTGAATAAAGACACAATTCACATGATGGGGTATGTTAAAGCAGTAGGGAAACATTGATTCATAACAATTTGCTCTGCTTTTCTCTGAAACAGTTTACTAATTGTCTTACTATTACTATTTTTTTTTTTCTTTTTTTAGAAATGGGTCATCACTTTCCCACAGGTTAAAAGCCTCCAGGCTTTTTACACACATACCGAGAAGAGCAAGATGAGCGTTCTCTCTCAAGCCATCTAATATTCAGGCACATGATGAATACATGTCTCTGTATTTCCTCTTTAAGACCCAGAGTATCATAACTGAATTTATTTTCCATTAGGATGGTGTTAAGTAACTGTTACCAATAACATAAATTAAGAGTACTGTAATATAATTCTTCCACAGAAGTGATATTTGAAGAGATTTTTTCTTAGATGGGAAGGCTTCCTCATCCGTATTTTCCGGGGGTTCATTTTTCTCAGAAGAAACTCCCTTCCTTAATACACAGAGCTGAGCTTGCTCTTGACTTACTGGTGTGTTAGCAGTTCTTGGCATTTGGAAGTACAATATGTAAAAGTGATTGGTGTTGAAGCTTAGGTTGGGGAAACAAAACCAATTCATATCTGATCTCTTGCTCAGCTTTTGCACTTGGGAGATCTCTGGCATACTAGAACAATCAAACAAAATTGGCTGCCAAAATCAAAAGTCATAACAATCTACTTAGCAAACTGGCCAGTTTTGTTGGAAGATCTAACAGCTGATCTTTGGACATCTGCCTTTACTGTTTCTGTCACTCAGTAAAAGTATGTTTATTCCTAGCTAGGCTTGCTTCTCCCCATACTCAGTGGGGCCATTTTTGTTGTCCTACCTGGTTCTGACTCTTGGTGACCGTGAAGCTGTCTCCACCAAAAATGGTGGACTGGACTTTTGCCTTTCTTTTTCACATAAGCCTCTTAGTTGTCTCCGTCTCATGTCAAATACTGCTTTGCTCTACTACGGCTGTTCCCTGGAAGCTTGATTGCAGAAAAATGGTCCTTATACTTGTCACCTATTGATAGATTAATCATCTTCATGTTGGAAACCTTTGGCCAAAGGTTGTGGTCTGCCATCTCCTCTCTTTTTTTCTCACTCGCTTCAGTATTGGGCAGGGCCGGAGTGATATCAGCAGCCAGAAGGGTTGTTCTGGGACAATGGGAGCAGCAAATGTAGCCAGAATCAGGCTATGACTCACTGCACCAGAGTCCTCATGCCGTGCTGGATGGGGTCCTGCCAATGCTCCTCTCTGTGACTGGGAATGTCATGGCTGGCTTTGGCAAGATGTTCACAATAATTACTGAGTGGGTTAAGGAGGAAACATAAAATAGCTGGAGTTTCAACCTTAATGAAAGCAGGGCTATTTTATTTCAGTGTAACTGCTTTCCCTCAAGCTAACTCATGTATGGCTTTTTGCATTTATGACTCTCACCCTGTTTCACCCCAGAAAGCTAAATCTCCTTTTTGCCATGCCACTTCATCATTTAATTGTTGGTTCTATGCACTATGTGAGATGGTGCTTTGGCACAGCAGGCAGAACTGGTCCCTGTTGCAAGTCCATTAACTCAGACGGAGCTACCTCCAAAAATGAATGTGCATAGAACTTCAGCATTACTTTAATCAGAATATTTCATATTCATGAACCTGTGTATAAAGAGAGCTGTATAATTAAGATCATTCATAATGCTGCAGAGTATTCAAGCTAAGATAAAAAAGTTAACTTGTTTTTTAAGGGCACAAATCAAACTCCTGCTGTGGTTATGAAGGCTTGATCCAGTGTGTATATTCAGAGGAAGATTTAACGGTTGTGCTGCAGTTCTCTGAGTGCATGTAACAAGAATAATAATGCTTTCTGATAACATGTTAATTTTGCTCAGCATTGATGGCTGTAACCAAGGCTAAAGCTCATTAATATGCATAATAACTGCATTGAATCAATACAGTGCTTGTCTATAGCCCCATCCTGAAAACTAGGAAAGTACATGATTTTAGGAGATAAACTGCTGTGTCTTTCCCTTCTCTCATACTCCTTAGAATTCTTCAGCATATGAAAATACATTCACCTTTTTCTGAAGGGAAAAAAAAAACCCCACAGCAGATATAAAGCATATGCACAGTTTCATAGTATCTTGCTGTTTGCCTGACTCATTCAGAACTTAGGAAGCTGTCCTTCACCTAAAATAAGATCTGCTGTGGGAAAGCAGAGTTTTGTCCCTCTAAGTCTGCAAAGGGTACTTATGGAAGAGGTTTAAAAATGTTTCCTCTGTGTTTTTAACACATCATGCAATTAATAATCAGTTCTGTATTCCCTTCTGGCTTAAGTTACAAAGAAAGGAGGCATTCAACCTGGCTCTCCTTGTTTTCCACAAATCTCACAGCAACTTGACATGAAATTGTTCAAGAGGGAGGCTCAAGAACTGATCTGGGAAGGCTTGAGAAACAGTTTATCTGTTGATGTAGGCTGAGCCCACTGCTTTTTGGGAGAATTTGGCACTTCCTTTAAGAAAACTCATCTGAGGGAGAGGCTATTGGATAGGAAAACGCCATCTCCTCCAATCTCTTGATGAAGTGCAGATCTTGCCTACAAAGGAAGCAACAATTTTTTCTCCTATTTCCTTGCATGCTGGTTCTGCGATCCAGGAGACAAACCTGGCAGCACCTGTTAATGTATTACGCTATCAATCCCTTCTCCCTTTAGTGTAGAAATCTGTATGGGACTTGTGTATCCCAAAGCCTATACCAGGTCCCTTACTTCCTGACTCAGTTCCATGTAGTTTTCGACTTTAAACATTTTGTGAAAGTGAGAATGGTATTGACAAATTAATGACCTGGGAAGCTCTGTAGGTGTATCTCAAGGGTTTGTTTGGGGTTTAGATTTACACAAATGCCCCTGCACTGATTTTCCTATCACTTTACCAAAAAAAAAATAAAACCCCACAAAAAAACCCCCACAACATTTTTTAAATTTTGGTATACCATTCTCATTTTCCACTCTGCTAGGTTTTGAACCCCACAGGTACTCATTTACAGTTGCAGTGAAGGCTAACTAGCAGTTTCTCTGTACTCAGGAAATGTAACCTGGTTTTTGCCGTGTTCATTTCTATGCCTGCACAAATGCTGCTCTACATGGCACTGGGAGACCTGAAAAGCTGAGGTAATCTGATATAGTAATGTTTGTATCTCTTCCCAATGAGACAGGCATTAAAACACTGCTCTAAAAGTTTTGCATGGATGAGAGGATGGGTTTCAGTTTAAGACAAATTTTAGTGCCTTAATATAAAGGTATCAGCATGTCACATATGAACTTGTGTTTCTGTTTTACTCAGTACAGGTCTAGTAAGTGTCATTAGGAAAGTCTAGAGAGCTAAGCAGTTGACAAGTCATTAGAGCCTTGTTTCATACACAAGCATGAGTTCCAGTGTGTTCTTCCAGTGTGTACTATACCTGGCCTCGAGCGACTCCTCCAGGGCAGCCTGTGTCTTACATCTGCCAGTCCCATAAGGAAGTCTCAGATGACAGCAGGCATTCATGCTTGGACAGCTTAACTGAGCCCTAGCTGTTTATATTGGGATGAGCTGAGGTAAGTGAGCTATTTCGGTGCAAGCTCTCAAAGCTCAGTTGAACGAGCTGCACTAGGTTGTAGGCAAAGTGTAGGTAAACCTTACTCTACAGCAAAACCCGCACTTTGAATGTCAGGAAAACTCCAGGTAGTTTCACAAGAAAAATCAAATTGTCTCTGATGTTTTTGTCAAGTTCTAAACAACATTATTCTTAATTTGCAAAACTTAACCAGATGCTGTTAAATGGCTGTCACCCCTTATTCGTCATGTATTCACTGGTGGGTGAACTGACACAATGTTTAGCTCACAGAGCAGTAAGTCAGGTTTGTAAAGGAGTCTGAGATTAGCTAATTAAAGAGACTGTTGAATATAAGACCATAATGATGAACTCAGCAATCCTTCTTAATATACTGCATGCTTCATTCAGAAAATTCACAGAAGCTGAAGAACAAATGATGGTTGTACATTGCAGCACTTATAGAAATTTAAATTTTAATAAACTTCTGAACATTTTTTCTTGTCATCCAGATCCAACAGTGATTTAGGTTCTTTATCTGTTCTCATGCTTAAAGAAATACCTTTGCAATTTGTTAGGGCTAGATATTCTGCAAAGCGTAAACTGGCAAATGAGAATGATTACGTCTATAGCATTAGGCATTAATGAGGATTTTGTGTGGAAGTTAAAAAATTTTTCCATAGAATTTTTAATGAATCATAATGGATACATGGTTAAACATCCCATACTGCAACTCATAATTATTCTCATTAGAAGTTCTGCCACTGCCGTCTTTCTCTATGCTGAGGTCTCTCTTGTTTTTAGTTTTCTTTATTTTTTCCTTCTTCTGCTCCATACAAATACCACAGTAATGGATATGACAGAGTGACTTATAAAATAATCAGATATCTACAGTTTTTCATTGTTTTTTCCCCTCTATACTTTACCCACTCTTATCTAATGATATGTATTAAGAAATAACCAATAGTTAAAACAAGTCTTTTTTTCAGAGGACTTCAAGCAAGGCATTCTGGAGATTCTAGAAGGTTTAAATAATTTATTTGACAGCAACTCTTATATTTATATCCCTGAGCATCTCCCAGTTCTGGAAAGAGGGAGAATCACCAAAGTACTGTGACACAGTTAGTTTTTCAATGCCATTCCTGTTTTAGCCTCAAATAGGAGAACTTGACATCTAGGCAAATGTCCTAGCCACCTGGATATATTCCATTGTGAGGTGCTCTAAGTTTCTGTGAGAAGCTTTAAAGTCTTGGGGCTTGTTCTGAAGAATTGCTTTAAAATTTTTAACTTCCTGAGCCATTTCAGGATGAAGAAGTGGCTTTTCAAATTCTCCGTGCATTTCCCAATATTGGATTTTATAGGTAGGTGAATCAGTACCTTTTTGTTTCCGAAAGCAATAACTTTTAAAGTAAACTTATTACTTGCAGACTAGTTCAGCTATAAGCAAATAATATCTAGCTAGCATTTTATATAATTTTGGTGAATATGGGATAGCAAACTACGATTTTATCTAGAGAGCTGGGTTTTGAAAGATCAGTTTCTCTTCTGATTGCAATTTTGTTTTGCTCCAGTGTTTTCCTCAGAAGGATCAGGATTATAATAACTGAATAGAAAAATAATTTTTCCCACTGATTTGAAAGCAAAATGTAAAACAAATTAGTGTTGTAATAAAACTTAGTCCACAAATAAAGAAAAGGAAGAAGCAAGGAATACCCTCAAACCAACCAATCAAAACAACCTATTTTCTTTTTTTTTTTCCCTTTTCTTTGGTGATGACATTCAGTGGCTGATTGTTGCATCAAGCCACATTTTGTTCAACTAGTTTCTGCAAACTAGTTTTCACACCTTTCTGGATGGTGACAAAAGCTTGGATTTTCTGAGTGATAGTGTTCTTGGGGCACTTCTCAGTGTGGAGAATGATGTTTTGATTGTCCATTCTCATCAGGCAACATTAGAAGTAATTCCTTTCTATGGAATATTTCTTGTGCCAGAGGATGTGCATCACTACTCCAACTCTTTGTTTTCCCTCCTTCATGCCTTTCAATTGACTCAATCTGATAATACCATGTCTGTCTTGTACTGAGACCCAAGAGCTAGACACAGCACTGCAGATGTGGCCTTAACTGTGCTCAGTAGAGGAGAAGGATAACCTCTCTCAACCTTGCTGGCAACACTTTTCCTAATGTAACCCAGAATATGGTTTGCTTTCTTTGTTGCAAGGGCTTGCTGCTGGCTTATGTTCAACTTGGTGCCCACCAGGACTCCAAGGTTTTTCTCTTACAGGTTGCTTTGTAGCTGGTTGGTCTCCAGCATGTCCTGATGGATGCTAATATTCCTTCCTGGAAGGACTTGGCATTTCCCTCCGTTGAATTTCGTGATGTTCCTCTCTATTCAATTCTCTTGTATGTTCATGTCCCTCTGAACGGCAGTACGACCACCTTATGCATCATTCTGTCCTCCCAGTTTTTTAAATCTCTCACCATCATTCTAGTTTCCTTCCTAAAGAGCTTATATCCATCAATTGCAGCACTATAGTCATGTCCTATCCCATCACCTGTCTGTGATGTAAGGATATAAAGAAGAAATTCTTTACTGTTAGGGTGGTGAGGCACTGGAATGGGTTGCCCAGGGAAGTTGTGAATGCTCCATCCTTGGCAGTGTTCAAGGCCATGTTAGATGAAGCCTTGGGTGGCATGGTTTAGTGTGGGGTGTCCCTGCATATGGCAGGGGGGTTGGAACTAGATGATCTTAAGGTCCTTTCCAACCCTAACTATTCTATGATTCTATGATTCTATGTCAGTAATTTTACAGCTCTACAACTGCACACAAACCTCTAATACCGTTTGTTCCCCACACCATGTGTTTTACTGTCCAGGCATTTCAAAGAGGTATTTACTAATACTGATTTCCCAAAAGAAGTGAGAGCGTCACCCATAATGTCGTCTCAGCAATTCTTTATTTGTGTGCGCACACTTGGCATGAGCCTCCTTCTGCCCTGTTGTGATGCATAAACTCAGGAACAATCAAAACAAATGTGAAGTGCTTATCATAAATTAATTTCCCATTAATTTCCCAGGTGACTGACTTGCAATTGCCTATTGTACAAATCATCGTTAACTTTTCTGACATGTCTGCATCTACACTCCAAACCTATAGCTAAGTTGATTAGAACTAGCTGTGGTAAGAACTGTTCTACTGGCTCACTGCCCATAAAAAATATTCCATCATTTCCTGAGGGGAAAAAAGTCTTGTAGACTTGTTGCCATTTGTCCTCACATTTATTTGCAGCTCCTTATTTCCCTTGAGAAGCATCCAAGACCATTTGGAAGTTAAATTTTCCGATGTCCTCACTGATCTCCACCCCCTTCCCTCTCCATTTCTTGGAAGGATCAGCTTATGAAGACAAGTCTCCCATGTTGTTTAATTCCATTATTCACTACTATGTGTCCATTTTATTTCTACTTATCATACAGCATTCTTTAGCTCCTCCTTTTTCTGGACTTATTTGGAAATCAGCCCTCTGTAGCACTAGAAGATGCACAGTCGCATAAAACCCAGACACTTTATCATATGGTATATATATATATTAAACAACAGATTCAGCTATTAGATTATCATTAGGTAATGTGCTGACATACACATCCCTGAGGGAGAGGATTGTGAACTGCTGAAGGAAAAATGGTCAAGATTAGTCTGCCAAATATATGGTAGGTATTAATCATCATCAAATAGAAGCTGAAGCAGCATTTTTGTTCAGAAAAGCAAGAAACTTCAAATCTTGTTCTTTTGTTTGCAGAATTACAGTAGAATTTAGTGAACTGGGTTTTTTTTTTTTTTTTTTACTTAATCAACTTAAACAGCCTATTGGTCTAGTAATTTAACAGTGGCTTTCTAGCAGTTCAAGGTTTTTTCTTCTCAAAATTCTCCTTCAACACATAAGCATAGAGACTTCAATAAAATTAGACTGAATTCACCTACAACTCAAATTGTCTCCATAAAGAGATTTCAAATAAAGTCTTTCCTCTTTAATTGATATTTACCACTATTGAAAATACCACAACCAATTGAAAATACCACACCCAACTAGACCTTTTCAATATGTGTGTACTTTCTTATGCTTGGAATAGTGCTTACTTAACATTGCCTCTTTGCATTCTATTCACTATGTATACACTACCGTATATATAGACTAAATGTTAAGATGCTTGTATGAAGAACTTGAACTTACATCATGACTTAGTATCTCAAGCTTAGTGAGATTCATATCCCAAAACAATGTTAGTAAACTGATCCTCTACAAGCACAGCATTAGACTTTTTGTAAAATAGTATTTCCCCATCCCCTCCCATTTTCTCCCGTTAGAGACATTAGTAAAATATTCTGAAATTCAAGTAGACATGTAGAGGAAAAAAAGATGCAACAAAACACTACGACAATTTTAATGTGATCATATTCAAGTTTTTTTACTAAGTAGATTGAGCTGAATCTTGAATGCCGTAGATGGTGACTTTATTTTTCCACTTCTCATTATAACCCTTTTGCCCTTTGCCAGATATCAGTCTGCCTTTCTTTGAAATAAATGCATCAAGTGTTACATATGGTGACAAGGAGGGAGCTCTAGTCATGCTGATCATGGTCTAAGTAGCACATCTTCAAATAAATATTTGTGTTCATAATGGATTGTTTAAAATTGTGATGTGTGCACCTCTCAAGACTGGGAACCCAGTATTGTTAACAATTTGCCACTAAGATTTTTACAGGAGTCACTAAGTGACAAAGTTAAAATTGCTGTGTTCCTTCAAGGTTCATTTCCTTTCAGGTGAAGACCAGCTGTCAAAGAGAAGAAGAGCTGTTATAGAGAAACAGGACAATTAATTAGTGACTAGGGGAGCACTTTAAGCCAAATGATCTCATCCATTAATATAATATTTTTCCTAGCACAGTTGAAAAATGCTGGTTTATCTGAATAGTCAATGTTAAACTTCAGAGTCCAGATGAATTTCTAGCTTCAGACTGGGGAATGAAGATTGTAAGGAGCGTAAAGCTAACAATTTTTGGAATTTTGACCAAGAAAGAGAGTAATTTTCTCCACTAAATGACTCTTTAAGAATAATACCTTCTTTTATGTGAAAACTGCTGAACTATTAACATAATTCCATTAGAGTTCTTTTAGTTCCTGCATATCAGTTGGCATGAAAATCTTATGTTATTCTTCTGACAGCATTGCCGTAAACAGTGCAACACAGAAGTTATCTAAATTCACTACTGTTTCCATTAGATTTGCAAGCATTTACATCTGAAACAAGGAGGTGATAGGATGGCTATTTAAAATTCTTTTTCCTTCCTCACATCAAATACAGTAGGTGAATCCAATGTTGAAGTAGATGAAAGTATTACTATAGTCTTGATATGAACAGAAGGCACCACTAAACACTACTTTTAAAAAAAAATCTTGTGTAGGAGATCTCCTGAGAATGAAATAGGGAGTATGTGATCACATTAAAATAAGAGGGTTTGTGTAGCACTAGCTGGAAGCAGAAGTCAATTTTTTCTCCTGCCAAATGGTTATGTACTGAATTGCACTGGGCTTATTCATTACATGGGGACCACATTGTGTTTTTTGTTGAAACCAGTGACAGAACTATTGACCTGAACAGGATCTGGAATTAACGTTCTGTTTCTCTCAAACTTATGTTTTCACATCATTTACAAGAGGGAACATAGTAAGAATTTGTCAGAACATCATGGAGATGTATGAAGTAACTGCAGATTAATGTGATTGGAAATGAGAGGAGAATTTGACCTACTGTCTGCTGGAGAGGAAAATTGAAGTAATGAAACTAGAGTGCAAAGAGAGTACTAGAACTGGAAGATGGGCTGTTATTTGGAAACAGCATGGCAAGATCATATTAGCCACTGGAGCTCCAGGATTGCTGTATCTAATACGTGGTTTTGAAAGGGGGATGTGGTGGAATTTCTTATTTGTCATACTTTCTCTTAACTGCCTAACACAGTTCCTGAGCAAGAAAGAGCTAGGAACATAAAATAGCTTGAAGGAAATTGAAGATAGAAAATGTTTGGCTGTCATATTTCTTTCTAAAGTTCAGGCAGGAGTTGTAGTGAACAGGTACAACTAGTGGCTTTCCTTAGCAAACCTCTGCTGAGCTTTTCCTGTTCTCTCAGTTCCCTGGAAAATTATGTACATCATAACACGCTCAGGGATGATACTGATGCCAGGTCACACAGCTATTGGCTGAGAAGCACTGATGTGTAGTCTGAGAATGGTTAATGTTTCTTTTCATTGCATAGCCAAAATAAGACAGAGCTATACTACAGACTCTTTCCCACTTATACTCTGGGGATTCTGAAATATTTCACTTTTCCTGGTGGCTATATGCAGCAAACAAAACATCAGCCTGTAGTTTACATTCTTGCTGCCTGCTTTATTTAGCACCAACCCTGAAGTGACTTTGGGCGTTTATAAAAAGAGAACTCTCACAACACTAAGCCCATGTGAAAGATGGTGTTGGCTTTCCTCTGTGGAGATTGAAAACAGAGGGTGTGCTGCACAGTGCCAAGCCTAACTTCATGGCTATGGTAAGCCAGGGAGCCTGTTTTCTGTCCCATTATTAACTGTGCAATGCTTTCTGCAAAAGTGCATTGTGGGTTAATAGTATAACTTTTAATGACAATTTCTCTTTCCAGATGAATTCACTGGTCTGAGGATGTGATTGATTCTTAAAAATGAGCCCTTAGTCTAGATCAAAGCAGGACAGTCCTTCCCAGGAGAAGGATATATTGCAAAATGGACCTGAATTGCCACTGCCCAGAATCTTGTATTAGTAAAACTGGTACTAGGTTAGAATATAAAGATTTTATATCCCTAAAAGCTAGGGATTTCTCAGTGTTACCATAATAAGACAACAATTAATTGGAAGTATAAGATATAGCCTATTTCCTTCCTATATTCTACTGCCTTCATGCCAATTAAAGAAAGTGAATTAAACAATGAAGTTAGTTGGAAAAAAACCCCACTCATGTTCTTTTTGCATGTCTTGAGTGTGATTTAGCACCTAAAAGCAAAAAGAAGAGACAGACTAGTGGAAGTTTTCCTTAAGCTGCTATTCAGCAAAAGCCACAGTTCAGAACTTCCCCAAAGAGCATCAACAGCCTGGTGTAAAACATGTAAAAGAGCCTGGTGGCATGGTTTGACAACCTATTTTGCTTATAGACAGGAATCTGTCTTTGAGAAGGGGACAAGGCAGAATACAAATAAATCAATACACCAGAAATGCTTGTGGGACAAAATATTTTAGTCTTTCAGGCAGCTGAAGTCTAGACGCTCAGGGGAAGTAAGTTAAATAATTGTTGGTGCATTTGAATGAGAACATTCATCTCGTTTGTCAGAGTCCCACAGATATTCTTCAAAATG
This sequence comes from Psittacula echo, assembly GCF_963264785.1. Taxonomy (NCBI): domain Eukaryota; kingdom Metazoa; phylum Chordata; class Aves; order Psittaciformes; family Psittacidae; genus Psittacula; species Psittacula echo. The sequence goes on from NC_137735.1 coordinate 102,548,581, forward strand.
ACAGAAGTGTCTGACCACATTTCCCCCCTTCCCTACTCTGAATGAACTTGTGAACTAGTTAGGCGCTGTCTGGGTTCCGGACTTTTCAATAGTTTTGGCTCTATTCTAACATTCAGCCTAGAGGAATTCCTGTTAATTTTGTTTACGCTCTTTATTAAGGTTTTGTTTTGTTAATTCAGACCTTTTCTGTGTGTTGAATGCATTAATGGGAAAATTATTTTATCTGATGAAATCTATATTTCCATAATTTTAAACAGTGGCTACTTTCTCTGAGAACATCCTATGCCAAAAACCAGAGTCCAAGCATTCTTGAACTTCCTGTTTGCAAGATACGTATAGATCTAGACTTCAGCTCTGCAAGTAACTTTATATATAATGGGAAGAAACAAAAGCTTAATGCTCTGCCATCTGAATTTGCTATGGTTAGCTCTAAACCCCAAAGAGTTCTGGGGCTTGCGACGTTAAATGTATGATTATGTTGTGGAACTGTGACTGGGAGGAGTACTTGCTACTTCCTTAGCAGCGGGGAATCAAGTAAGCAAACATCTGTGGTGTGCTGGGTATTATCATGTGGGAGCCTATGGTTAGCAAATCCAGAAACTTGTGTTTCAAGCATGTTCTCTTGGCAAGTGTTCTAACATCAGGAGAACCACATCCAAGAGCCTGGATCAAGGTTCCTTTTGCAAAGCATGGTGTAGAAATAGCCAGCCATCCTTATGCCACAAGCGTTGTGCAACCTGCACTGTTGAAAGGAACATTCTTTCAAATGCTTTTCTGGATATACATCATAATGCAAATATCAAGCTGAAATGATGTCAGATCCAGCAATCTCATAGATCTTGAATTAGTCTGGCAGGTGCATATGCTACCTAAATTAATTCTATTTGATGTTTACTTAATGTGGTGAGGCAATCCTGGTAAGTCTTCTGACTTACTAAGTTTGTGGTTGCACTGACCAGTCCATTGAAACTACTCATCAAATGCTTTTAATATAACTCAAAGCCTAACCACAATTTTGCCTGATGAAGCTTTTATTTAATTATTATTATTTTTATTTTGGACATGTCAAAGTTTTGCAAAAACTTGTATTTGAACATTTAAGCTTGGCTCACAGCTTATGAACATTCCCACCCCCCTACTTTCAAAGTCTACAAACCTGGAAGGTTGGGTTTTGCTTCACTGTGTTTGAAGTTGAGCATCACTATTTTTCTACATTTGTTTCTATCCCCCAGAATGCAAGTCATAAAATCATTCTTGGACTGTAAGGAAGCAGATTTTGAAGGCAGTCAAAAAATCTGGTTTGATGTTCGTTAAATTAAAAATATATATAATTTTACATGATGTCATTATTCTTCCTGGTAGGTAATGCTGCAATATAAAGTGTTAATGAAGACTGTATCATGTTCAGTGGAAGCTTTTTACTCTAGGTCTACTTGATTTACCTGGGTAAGATAGATATTTCTAGGAAGAGAAGCTCTGGAGAGTTTGCAAATCCTGAGGCCTCATGAATGGTACATGCTTTTTTAATGGCATTTCAAAGGAGCTGAACAGCAATTGAGTGAAAAGAGTAGGTCTATTGCTTATGATACTTGTGTTTGTAGAAGAAAATTAATTTATTTTTTTTTTAGGCATGTTAGCCCCTGACTGTGTTGATGAATCTGAATTTCAGTGAGTGGTGCTATGTGCAGCACCACTCAGTATTCACCTGAGCTGTTTGTGCAGCATCTGAGAGAGAGCAGTCATTCCTTCCCCTATCCCCCCATGCTCTGTGCAAGGGCACAGAAAAAGCACTTTGACATCTATGTTGAGTTTCCATGTACAATGACTAGTACTTGTCTGAAGCTTTGAGATCAAACTTAGAGAAAAAAAAATATCCTGCAAATAAGAAACTACTTTTTCTCCACACTTCACCTCAGGTCATCAGGTTTATATGTCTATTCTTCCCATAAAATAACTTGACAGTTCACTTTGGAAATTGTCTTCTAGGAAAAGCAAGACTGCGTCACAGTCTGTGCGATGAGTAGCACTCTGGTTGGATGGGAACTAACAGAATAGCCCAATGTATTACAAACCAAATTTATAAAGTTGGCTTTGACATTAGCAGGACAGCAGCTGTCCAAGCAGCTGTCACCAAGACCAGCACTAGTTATGAGACTGGGTTTGTTCTTAATGTTTCACAAGGGAAAGATTTAGCACCAGGAAGTTTCCATTTGCTTGCCTGCTTGTGTAATGGATGGTACATCTCTCTCTTTACTATTTCAGGCTTTTCTTGTTTCACAGGGCAGCATCTTGTAACACCACAACATCCTTTATTTAGACCATGAGAGGAGGAACTCAGGTTGGTTGTTTACTTATGCTTGGAATTGGGTTACCTTCTGTGTGGCTGTCCTGCACCATAGGGATGAGAAGGAACTGATACATTTCAAGATAAGGCAGTTTAAACACCAGCAAAACTAACAGTAACTCTTATTTCACTATCAGACTACCCTAAATGATAAATTCATCTACAATTAAGTGAAAGATTATTTCAAGGGGAATAAGACTTCACTCAGTTTTGCATTTAAAACTGGAACAGAACTATGTATCAGATTTCCATCACAACAAATCTCTTTTAAACATTTCCTTCTTCTATTGTTTTTCATATGTCTCTGCATTTCCCAATTCTGATCTCAACTGAAACTAGCATGAATGTGTCCACTCAGCAAGCTTCAATGCTACAGTAGTTACTGGATAAACATCCTCATCTGGTCATGATACAGGTAATTTATAATAAATCAAACCTCTTTCTAGCCTTAAGCCTATATCTAATCTTGATGAGCAGTATTCACAGATGTGTGTTAATGCTAGAGAATCATGGTGAGACTGAGGAAAACTTCTATAAATGCTTCCTTTATTATATCAACCTCTGTGGTTGGATTGTTCAGAAAGAAAATTTCTGTGATAAAAATGATCATGATTGAAGTACTGCAGAGGTAAATGAAAGGACTGGTGAAAATACAGAATAGTCCTGCTAAATAATTTAAGCTCAGCAACTTTAACTGTAAACGCCATTAGTGTACATTATGATTGACCCTTCTGTTTGTAATTTGTCTTCACTGACCCCAATGGATCTCATAATTTTGGTGCTTGTTTTTTGAACTATCTGGAAGGACATCTGGCAATATGAAGCTATCACTCTGGAACCTGATGGCAAGGCCCAGTTCTATGTTCTTCCTCAGCTCTAGCTTTGGCTACAATTTGGTTTCATCCTGGGTATGGTAGGGACAGCATTGGAATGGATCTCTGTTATGAGCAAGCTGATGCAACCTGCAAGGCCTCTTTTCTGTCAGTAAAACAGTGCTCATGACACTTCAGGTAAATGTAGTATGAAGTGTCTGCCTTGCTGCTCAAAGCTGTTGGGTTGTCAGGCAGACACAGAACTGTCTGTAACCTATTCATTATTTACCCTTTTTTTAGTGGTAATTGCAAGAAAGCATCTTAAACCGTGTCAGTTAGGTGTCATCCTGCTCCCATTTAATCACAGGCGAGTCTCCAGCTGACTTAACTGGGGCAGAATCCAACCCATTGTGCTTGTGGCTTTGTTTTCAAGAGCTCAACTGAGACCACTAATTCAGCCAGATGGTGGATTAAATTAGCAGCTTTTTCAAAGAGAAAACTGGTCTGCACAGGCTTTTTCCTGCTGTTGTCTCATACATGGTTTGTTTTTCTTTTTAAATCTGTTAGTTTTTAACATAAATCTATTTACTATTTTTTACTTTTTAGAAAGTGTTGTATTTAAAACAATTATAAGTTTCCCTCCAGCAAAGTTAAAAGTCCCAGCAAAGAATGTGCTGTAACCCTTTGTAAAGGAGTAGCAAATTGCTTTGTTCCCAGAACTGCTTTGAAAGATCCAAGACCTTCCTCCTGGTACAGCCCTGCAGAGGTACTGCTCCATACAGTGCTAATCACCAGATGGTGCCTTACAAGCCTGAGCCAACTCCACCTGACAAGAAAGGGAGCCTTACCTGTGACAGTGAGAGATCAAGCTCTAATGGCACATTTCACCCCCAGCCGTTAAGCAAACTCTTTGGACTGAATTATGACCTCTCCACCCTTCTTACTTACTCATCTTAGCAAAGTCAATATGAGTAGTCCCACAGAAGTTTACTAACAGAAATATTGTCAAGGTGAAGTAACAAGGAGTTACAGTGCGGAATTCAATGTCTTTGAATACAGCTATGCTGCATAATGATATAAAGTGTTATTAAATCTAAAATACAGCTAAACACTTTGTCAAACCTATGTTATAGTTTGACGAAATATGCTTTGTGGTCTATTAAGAACATTTTTAGCTAATTGCAACTGTTCCTTCTAGCCTTAAAATCAACACAGTACTATTTGTTTGAAATATATAAATGCAGATTTCAAACAACTGCAAAGTTATTTTCATCCCGCCTATTTAGAAAAGAATCACTCCAAGTAAATTTCTAGTTTTGCTATGACTAACAGACCTGAATATGTCATTAAGTTTTGCACCCTGTAATGAAGACAGGGAAAACTAGGGATCATTAGGTAGTTTGTATTCCACAGCAGGACATATTCCACTGAAAAAGTGCAGACATCAAGAAAAGGAACCAACATAAAAGAGGCTCTTGAGTTATTTCATTAATCATTATGTATTTAAGAGCCGTATTTTGCCTTGTGAGTCAACCGGTATGTGCCAGAGGCAAAATTTATACCTGAAAATATAGACTGGAGTGCTATAGATGGGAAAAAAAAAAAAAGCAAAATCTTCAGCTTGTATAAACTTCAATAGTGCTGCTGACTACCAGAATTGAACTGCTTAGCAACTGAGTTTATTAAGGTTAAAATATAATGATAAACCCCAAACCTGACAGTTTCTTATATGGTTTACACTGTGATCAGCTGCTTTTAATATCTACATTTGTATGAATTACATCTGTAAATTTATGCAATAGAGATATCCCATATAATTTCATTAATTAGCTAAGAAACCATTGAGAATTAAAACCATAAATTGCTACAAAATAGGTTTAGATTCAGAAATATGTTCAAAAAAGTATTGCTGCCATGGTAAATAGCCCCAGTTGAAAGTTATAGCAGATTTTGTTCTCTTTCGTAAGACTTAAGACATAGCTATGGCCAAAACTAACCAGCAGGAAAGATTCTGATGTGCAGCCTGATTTGTTTTTCACAGTTTCAAGCTATGTTAATACCACAGTAACTTCAGCATGCATAAACCAAATGATTAACATTTGTGCTAGGTGGCTGCTCTGTATCAGCATGTTCCCAAGAAGCATGCATGACATTGAAGTGATGAGGCTTTTCTTTTTAAAAATTGTTCATACAAATTCACATGGAGGAGAAACTTCAGAAATGACTGTTTATCCTCTGTTCATAGGTATTGCTATTATGTCCAATAATTCTAGTCTATTTTTATCTTAGGATGTGTTTAGAAGGTTGACAGTCAGAAATCATCTTGGTAATTGAGCAAATTTCATCTTGAATTCCTTGAGAGTTTATATGTATGGAACTATGTGAAATTAGAGTCATAGTAGGAGTGTATAAACACTTTCAATACAGATCAAATATGCACCCTAATATAAAAATATTAGGTAAAATACTAGTAGATAGTCAGATGTCCCCTGGTAAAATTTTATACAGTTCCAAAAGAGATGGCCCTTGATGCCAAATAATCAAGAAATGTTTGAGATGTGTTTTATTTCAAAGTCTGACTTTCTATGAGAAATTCCAAGCCATGCCTGCTGAATCAAAGCAAAGGACCATAGACCCTGGGGTGTGTAGAAGTAGTGCATGATTTTATAATTTATGCTTCAAAATGAAACTTATTTGAGATATTACAAATGAAAGCAAGGTCATATTTAAAGGGAATTTGTGTTGCATTTTGACCTTTCTTGGGTAGCTTATCAAGTATAAAAGTCACAAAATAAATGAGTTGTAAACATCTATCCCTGATCACAATTAGGAACCTTGAGTACAGTGTATTAGTCCTAGAATATTAGGTACTGCATTATATATGGAAATCATATTTTGTTTCTTATAATAATACTGTTCTGTAACAGGACTTCTGATCAGGAGTCTATGATTATCAGTAGTGTGTCTATAGAACTCAATGATCAAGGCGATTTCTGTTAAAGACCTGATCCTGGGATGTGAAGTCTTCAGCATGTTGGTGCTGTGTTGTATAAAGTGTCTGTAAGAAATAAGATCTTAAAACTTTACACAGACAGCAGCTCAGCTTTCTGAGTGGGTAAGTCAGTTGGTCTTTCATTTGCCAAGTCAGTCAGTATGTGATGCCCCTTCTTATGCAAAACCACTGGAATAGACAAACAAGAGCTGATGGGCTAGAGAAGCGGTCTTTAGGTAGTCTCAAAAAACTAGAGAACACGGCACAACATACAAATGCTGTTTCATAATTTGTACTGAGCAAATGTGGTTTCCTCTCTAGTACAAAACTAAATGCTTCAAGGAAAGGCATGTAACTGAGCTAAGGTCAGATGTGGTGAAAATAACCAGGAATTGCACCAAGGACAAAGACCAACTTTGTAACAGATCTTTAAAATACAAAATAGTTATTTCTACTTAATATTGGGCAAATAAGTTACTAGGAGCTCCGAACATCATTACCTTACTCTCTGTGCAGAAGACTTAGAATGCACCTCTCAGTGCATATTGTTTTAGCTCTTGTGGTAGCTGTATCTGAGTCCTAGTATCTGTTAGATTGTCCCATCTGCCTGAGGACACTGGAAAGCTGTTGGGTGCAATATAAGCAGAGAGCAAACCAAAGCAGATGGGGCTGATGCTGTACTATCAGCACTAGCTGTGCTTTGAGGGAGGGATTGTTTTGGACTGGATTTAGTCTGGTCTCCTTTAATGAAAGTCCCAGGTTCCATGTGGTTTGAAGCTGTCCATAATGCCATTCTCCTCCAGGCCTTGTGTCTCTGGTAGGAGCTGGAGTACATTTGGTGCGCATCTGGAACAAAGTTCAATTTCCAGCAAGAAATTTAGTCCATGTGTAGTGAAATCACTATGCTCCAAACTAATTCCAAGGAAGAGGGGATGACTGGAGGATTTAATTCAAAACTGCACCACTGCTCTTAACCAAAACATAAATGTAGGTGTCACATCTTCTGTCCTTTGCAAGGGTAACATGGTAAAGAAAGTCTGTCTGAGCTATCCAGATAAAACTAAAATAAAAAAACCTGATTTTTTGCAGGCAATGATGCAAGACTCATTTGAAAACCAGCAATCAATTTTGTTGACTCAAATGCGAGATAGCCAAATCCAATCTAACTTTGAACCCAAGTCAGGTTTCCCAGCTAAATCCTATGACTGAGAAGAGTTAAGAAAGGAAAAGGTAATTTTTGCAATTAACCTCAAATGTGGATTCATACTCAAATCATGAGACTTTTATAAATATAAAGTCTTTATATGCATTCGAATTTGTTTGCTTTATTTTTTCTGTTAATGTAAATGATCATACATGCAAAGAATTATTTTAATTGGCATAACTGCTACAATGTCTTTTGTTTAGCCTCATCTAACATACTTTACATTGCAATAAGTAGGGCTTTTTCTCCTGACATGGTTGCAACTCAGTTTTTTGGAAATGACGTACTGGTACTATGAGTGTCGCAATTTATGGAAAAGTTTTATTGCTGCCCAATAGTCTTGGAGAGGAAGAAAAATCTTTAGTGACTCACAGCCTGATTCTCATATATTTTTACACATAAAAATGGACTGGCATGTATTAGTACTGAAACTTAATCTGAAAAAGAAAACCTCAAAATAGACATATCTTCTTAATTTATTACCTTTTTAAAGTCACTTTCCCAAACCTTAGCTATACCTGTGAACACAATCCCTGTCCCCCATAATGTCTGGTTTAAAATGATCAAAAGAGTTTTCAAATTCAATCACAGTTAACTGCTTTATCAGAAAAAATTTCTGAATTATTTAGGGTTTAAATTTTACTAAAGTACCCTTTTAGTGTTCAAATGGTTTGAACACAGTTCCAAGTACTGAGCACTTCAATACTATACAAAAGTAAACTCAAACAGTAGAGTAGTGTATACCTTCTTTTGGACATCAAACAAAGTAAAATGTGCTGTTTGTGCATCTCTTAAAGTAAGCTCTCCTGTGTGCTTCCAAAAGTTAAATTTTACAGAGTTCTTCATGTTGCCGTGTGTGGCACCATGTATGTAGTGTGTAGACAGTATGTATGCAGTATGAAAATGGCTAATCAAAGATTGCTACCAGTTCTTAGTAAAGTATGAACAGGAAGTGAGATACCTGCCAAAAATGTGACGGGCAAGGCCCATGAGGAACCAAATGGCGAAAGTGTGGTGGGAAACGGGAAGAGAAACACCTAAACTTCTGTGTGCCCCCAGGAATCTGACAGTGCATATCCAAGTGCTTCTGAAAGGAGTGTTTTGGTTTAGAAAGGAGAAGGCAGGGAATGCTGACCTGTTCAGTGGAAATCTTGACAAAATAGCTGGCCGACTCATTTCCCTGATAGTCACAGACATTGCTCCTGTCTAGTTTTCGCCATGCAGAGGCATTCTTTCTCCTGCCTTACTAGGGCCCTGAGAAACAGAAAAGATGTCATCTCATGCTAATTCCATAAACACTGCTATCAGAAAAGACGTTTTAAACTATCATAAAAAGACCCATTGTGCAACTAGAGTCTTGGAACAAGAATGGGTTATAGCTCAACCATTGTTAAAGGTTAATGTTCCTATCATTGCATTCCTTTTTCTAGTTCCCATAACCAGGCTGTAATGATAGATAAATATATGAGCTATTTCTTTGTGTTGGCAAAATCACAATTCAGAAAGACATAGTTTCCTAGGTTATTTTTAAACTAATATGCTGGTTTATAGCTGGATGAACAAAACTATCTTTTTTAAGAAGAGAAAGGAGAAAAATTTTTTTTTTTATGTTATGCTGCTCTAGCAGAAAGCAAGAGTTTTGGTCTATCAAAACAGAGTAACAGCTTTCTGAAGTCAACTCATGAGCTGAAAAGGAAACTAATTAAAACAATAACATTAATTTAATGTTGCCAAATGTTAACCGATCTGGAACTTTCCACAATTATTTTTACTGTTGTAAAATAATTCAAATGTCTCTGTCATTGTTTTTTATTGTTATGTTCCTGTAAGTGGTTAATGCTGATTCCAGGGCAGAAATTCTATTTACTGTTAGCTGACTGAGCAACAGAGTCTTTAACAATCTCTCTTCTCAGCTCTTCCAGTTTTCATACAAGGAGGAAAGTAATGTCTTTTTTAATGAGTTGCTAGGCTGCTTGCTTGGTGCATGAAGAGTGGTTTCTATCAGTGAGGTACTCTGAGAAAAAATTGCAACTTTTAGGCAGTTCTGCAGATCAAGGCCTAGAAGTTTTCTCATGACATGGCAGCAGGGGAGCACTTTCTTAGCCCAGGCTTTCTTCAAAAGTCAAGAGGGAGAGGACTCATTCTTCACAGTCTCGCCAGATTTAGGGAAGCTCCCGAGTTTCCATAAAATTAATTTTGCACGACACTACTAGTCTGCTCAAACACTGAAAGATTGCAGGTGCTTCTGAGCTGGTAGGTCCCAGTGACTGAACTTGCACATTGTACACTCTGTGTTTTGAAGGCAATTTTCTGGTGAGTCCTTGGCACAGCACAGCACTGTGCTCAGTGCCTGTTCAGAAAGGTTGAATGCCATACTACTGTCACTGGTTCCAGGTTTTCTGGTTCAGGGACAAACTGAGAGGAAGAAGCAGGCCAGCTGCAACTACCTCCTATTTTTGGAATCCAATATACTGGAACTATGTTTCTGAACTCAAACTAACCCCAAATAATATTTTTTTTACAGGGAAGTTAAGCGTTCAATTAACTCTTTACTGGCTTGTGGTGGATATGAAAAGAAGTAAATAATACCTTCTTTAACAATCTCAAGGAAAATACCTGTGAAAGGTAAGTCAGATGAGACTTTTTGATGGCACGGCTCCATGGCAGTGGCGCATCCTAGTGAACAAAGCCCAGGTAAATAGCCCTTGTTCCCTGCAGAGGTTTAATGTATCAGATTGGTCTTTGGAGTGTGTGTTAAATTGTCCTTAAAAAGAGATGGGTGATAAACTCTTGGATGTGATAAACTTTTAAGTAAATTCTTATTGAAACATCTTTCAAAACTTCATTATTCTGTTGTTTTTTTTTTTTTTTTTTTTTTTTTTTACACAAGAAGAAATAATGAAGGTCATAGAATCATAGAATAGTTAGGGTTGGAAAGGACCTTAAGATCATCTAGTTCCAACCCCCCTGCCATGTGCAGGGACACCCCACACTAAACCATGCCACCCAAGGCCTCATCCAACCTGGCCTTGAACACCACCAAGGATGGAGCATTCACAGCCTCCCTGGACAACCCATTCCAGTGCCTCACCACCCTCACAGTAAAGAATTTCTTCTTATATCCAATCTAAACTTCCCCTGTTTAAGTTTTAACCCATTATCCCTTGTCCTGTCACTACAGTCCCTGATGAATAGTCCCTCCCCAGCATCCTTGTAGGCCCCCTTCAGATACTGGAAGGCTGCTATGAGGTCTCCACGCAGCCTTCTCTTCTCCAGGCTGAACAGCCCCAACTTTCTCAGCCTGTCTCCATGCAGGAGGTGCTCCAGTCCCTGATCATCCTCGTGGCCCTCCTCTGGACTTGTTCCAACAGTTCCGTGTCCTTTTTATGTTGAGGACACCAGAACTGCACACAATACTCCCAGTGAGGTCTCACAAGAGCAGAGTAGAGGGGCAGGATCACCTCCTTCGACCTGCTGGTCAGGATTCTTTTGATGCAGCCCAGGATACAGTTGGCTTTCTGGCTGCGAGCGCACACTGAAGCCAGCTCATGTTCATTTTCTCATCGACCAACACCCCCAAGTCCTTCTCTGCAGGGCTGCTCTGAATCTCTTCTCTGCCCAACCTGTAGCTGTGCTTGGGATTGCTCTGACCCAGGTGTAGGACCTTGCACTTGTCATGGTTAAACTTCATCAGGTTGGCATCAGCCCACCTCACAAGCATGTCAAGGTCCCTCTGGATGGCATCCCTTCCCTCCAGCGTATCAACCGAACCACACAGCTTGGTGTCATCGGCAAACTTGCTGAGGGCGCACTCAATCCCACTGTCCATGTCACCGACAAAGATGTTGAACAAGACCGGTCCCAACACCGATCCCTGAGGGACACCACTCGTTACTGGTCTCCAGCTGGACATCGAGCCATTGACCACAACTCTTTGCGTGCGGCCCTCCAGCCAGTTCTGTATCCACCGAGTGGTCCACCCATCAAATTGATGTCTCTCCAGTTTAGAGACAAGGATGTCATGTGGAACAATGTCGGACGCTTTGCACAAGTCCAGGTAGATGATGTCAACTGCTCTGCCCCTGTCCATCAGTTTCGTAGCCCCATCATAGAAGGCCACCAAACTGGTTAGGCAGGATTTCCCCTTAGTGAAGCCATGCTGGCTGTCACCAGCCACTTCCTTCTGTAATTGCTTTCTGTATAGGAGTGGTATAGCTGCCAATTCTGTTCAGGTAACTTATTACTATTATTCCATTTTTAATGGAAAATTTAGTCTCTCTTTAGAAAAAGGAACCTAAAACAATAACATAAAATAACAAAACCCCCCAAACAACAACCAATAACCCCCCTCCAAAACAGCCACTCTTCCAGCAAAGAAAAAATACTGCCAGTGCATCTTTGTGAACTATGAACTGCCTTTTAATAATTTTCTGATATTGTTAACTCTGAAGACTAATAGCCACTCTAAAATTATAGGCATTAGCTATTTGGTTCCTGCCGTATTGAATGTAAAGGACACAATTTTCAACTGTGTTATCATTAAAGCAGCTTCCTGTATTTGTTCCTGGTGCAGATCTCCCATTAACAGTGCTGTATGCTAATTGTTTACTCAGAGGAGCAGATAGTACTGTTTACAAGTTTCATGGATACAAATTAAATTTGGCACTGAAGGAGCAAATCTAATGCTTTTCAGGTTATGCGTTTTCTCTATAGACTGCTTTTAAACTTCTGTGCAACCCTCCTGTTGTCTCTATCAGAAACATCACAGAAAAGAATCTATGGTATTTGAGAAGGAGGGTATGAGAGAGAGTGCAGCAGCAGTAGTTCAGGCTTCATATGATTTAACAAATACAATACACGACCGTTACTTCTGTATCTTTTGCCTCTCTTTCAATGATGTATTAAAGATTTGAATTTCCCATTTTATTTCCATTTGCAAGTTTACTGCATTAAATTGAACAAAAATCAGCTGGTAGTATTTTTCTATCTGCTGATGAACCAAATATCACTAAAGAAGAAGACAAACATATGATGTATCTACAGCAGAAGGAACGCAGGGAAGGGATACCTCCTCTTTTAGAGTGCTTCAATTACTTGTTCTTACGTGGGAAAAAAACACGTCAGTTCTGCTGTGCTCATCAGACACCACGTACTCGACTATTTCCAAAACCTAGAAATATCACACACTAGTGTCTGGTTTTCCTTCACTGTGATATTAAAATTAATATAGTTTCAGGTACTAGTTTGGATACAATCTCTTCATAACCTAAGCAGCTATGGAATCTTGAAGCAACAAAGTAAGCCTATAGATTCTGGGCTTTGGTGGAAAGATAGATGATAATAATACAGCTAATTACATAAATACTTACCTACAACATGTAAGTATTTATAAGAAAAGAAAAGAAAAGAGAAAAGAAAAGAAAAAAGAAAAGAAAAGATGAACTAAATTAAAAGAAGTCTAAAAGACGTTATGTTTGAGATTTCAGAATGTTGAAAACTGTCAAGTAGCATGCCCTTTGTTCAAAAATAGCAGTGTTTATTCAAGTAGGGTGATATATATTATTCGCACTTTGGCAGACGACATATAACATGCAACAAAGGAAATTTTGACAGATACTTTTAGATTACTACATTTGATTAGCCTATCTGTTTTAAGATACATGTTTTTCTGTACAAAAAGAGGTACATTTTACAGAATCTAATTTTTATTTCATATTATAAAGTATATGAAGCATTGATCCTCCATTTGTACTTGGGTATTACTAAGTATTAAATATTTTAAACATACATATAGTACTTCTCAATTTCAATGGAACTACTGCCTTGGAATCATTAAGAATATTAATTTTGAACTATCTGAATTATCTTAACTGTTTGAGGGATTTAAGAAAAATAATATTTTTTTAAAAAAAGTCTACTTTTTCTTAAAAATTATAACTTTTCCAGGAAAGGGCAGTATTTGTTGTGATGTTCTTTGGCAGAAGAAATCATCTGCCATTAAATATGATGCAATGTGTTTACCTGTAAAGATTTAGTCCAGAGACATGAAAAAATCAAACACAGAGAAACTGATAGCCAACAATCTCATTACATCTTAATTTCTTGGCAAAACTTTATGGTAGCTCCAGAAATTTCTCTATCTTGTTCTTCTCTTTATAACATGGTTTGGGTATTGCTCAATATAGCTTAAACCCCAGAATATTAATTGTCAAAAACTACGGCATTTCAAAACAGATTTTTGCTTGGCAAAGAGAGTCAAAATGTTTCTTACACATCCAGTGCCTCCAAAATTTAAATTCAGAGGCACTGGATAATTTTGAGTAAATATTCAGGATGACCACCATGCTCTTGTTGCAGCCCTTTTGCTGGTGCAAGCTTCCCCACTAGCCCTAGTGCACCACTGAAGCAAATGCTCTACATCGCCTGTCCCCTGATTTTCTCCACAGTCTGCTGCGTTCTTCCCTGTTTTCTTTGCACTGGAAAATTTTGACAGTTCATTCATATTTGAGTCATTCTGACTTTTGATTATCACCTGTAGCTGGTGTGAAAAAAGGATGCAGTTCTATCTCATGGTGGAGTTTTGCAAATCTGCAAACTGATCTGAACATGTACTCAGAGTCCTATCTTTGTGCACTTAGAATGCTCTTGCAAATTTAATTGTCTTTCCAACAACTTCAGCAGCAAAATTGGCTGACTTTTCCTGGCCTATGAAAGAGAAAGCAAGTTTAGAGTTGGTTCTCACTGGACAAGGGAGGCTACAGACCTACTGAAACGGTTAAGGCTTTTCTCTAGGTCTTAACTGGGACTTTGAGCTGGATACAGCCATGCAGCTGTAAAGAATGTTTCTCTGCAAGCTGAAAGATAGATTAGGCAAGGTACACAAAACCAAACCGATCCTTCCTTTCTTTTCCCCTCTGTCTTCTCCTAGCCCTTTCCTTCAAATAACCTCCTGTAAAAAGATAAAAAATATTACCTAAAAATGTGTGATGAGTTCCAAGGAAGATTGCTGGGCTTACTTGATTTTCATTCTGTTTTTCTTTATTTCCCTGTATAACCTTTCATGTCATAGCCCAGAAGCTTTTTTTTTTTTTTTTTTTTTTTTTTTTTTTTTTTTTTTTTGGCAAGAGGAGCAGGTGGTATCAAGAACATAGCTAGCTAGTGATAATGCTTTAAGGTGTCACAACACATATGCAAACACATGCCTTTCTTTCTTCATATGCAGGTAAAGAAAAATTGAGGACTGCTGGGGGGAAAAAGAACAGGATGAAAGGTGACTCTATAGAATCTTGTCATGCTGTTGATGGTGCAGATCTTGGTTACACTGTGAATATTTTTTCTTACAGTTAATTTTGTTACATATGTGATGTTACTTTTGTTGTAATAGGCTACACAAGGATGACTGGTGATGAACATGTTTGTCTCTTCCATGTAAAACTGATTCAAGTAACAAGAAATGACTGCCTTGGAAGTGTAGTCAGTGCCACAATAGTAGTCTTTGGGCTTTCACATTTACAGTTCAATCCTATCAACATCACCTCATCCTCTATGATAGATCAATATATCCTGTCAAACATTGTAAATGGTAAATAGTTATGCTGAGACATATATAATTAATTACAGTTGCATTTTTGATACTGTTGTTGGCTCTTTATGCAAAAGAAATGAGAAAGAAGGAAAAGGGACAGCATTCTCCTTTCTGGTAGCTACACTGTAAACTGTTTGTAGCTTTCAAAAAAATTACTGTTTTTTCTATTTTTTTTTGAAGGGGGGAAAAAGTCCTTCTGAGATGCAATCTTAAGTACAAGAAGTTCCCAAAGGACATTGAACACGAACAAAAACATTTCCAACATTCTTATAAAAATGCTGTGTTTATTTTGTCAGTTAATGATTCATTACCCAAAACAGCTTGTGCATTACACATGGTTCTGCACTGTATTTATGGAACTGCAAACTGTTAAAGGCAAAGATGTTTTCATTTTTCTTACAGCCATTTCTTTGTCTGAATATTGGAAGACCAAGTTGTACAGTATGCAGTATATCATCTGTTTATTTATTTAGTCTTCTAGTATCTTTGCTGTTTGATGAGGAGCTTCTGTCTTATAGATTTTACCACTATAAGAACTACCAGATCTGCATTGTAGATGAGAAGTGATTGCTAGTCCTGTTTCTTTAGAACTAGAGAGCCTTTGCATAGCCTTTACCACTGCTACGGATAAACAGGGCCTTCTGCTGGGCCTGAGCAAAGAGACCTGGGCCACAAATAATATCTATTTCCCTTTCAAGAAGACGTTGCTCCACTGCTTGCATGGGCAGAAGAACAGTGTGACCCCATTATTGCAATGTGCCTCGGAGCTAAAAGCACAAAGGAAATTGGTTTCCAAGAGCCATTACAAGGGGTCCATGCAATTACTGCAAGACAAGAGATCAGACCAAATATTCAGTTGGTGTAAATCACTGCAGCTTGTTACTGATTTTAATAGAATTGGTTGATTTATATCAGTCAAAAATCTTAACCTATCACAGACAGAGATGGAAAACGTAGTGCAGTTGGCTTCAGTGGGAGTTGTGCTCCCCTGTCCAAGGCACATTGTAATCACATGTATAATATAACTGAGTTCCTGCAGCCGTGGGACATGTATCTCAGATTTCCTCACTTTGGTTTTCTTAAAATTATAGCACAATTTTTCAGTCACAGAACATTTTTTTTTTTTTTTATTTTATTATCATTAGGCCATCTGAGCTTGGCTAAACATGTGGTTGTAACTTTATTAGATTTTTTCTAAAATTGATTACGCCCCTTTCACCCTTGATGGCTTTCATCTAAATAAATTACATCATATATGGACATAGGTGAAAGCTGAAAGCTTCTAGCATTACTCTAAAATAACAGGTTTAATGGTTTTACTTTGCACGTAACGGTTACAGAGCTTGATCAATAGCCCAACATGGAGAAAATCTCTTGTCTTCAAAAGGCCATACTAAACAGACATTGCCATTGATGGTGCCAAAATGCTCAAGTTGTTTATTTGCAGTATTATCATCAGAACAGTTTGTTTGGCATTCAAACACAAGTTCACAGAAGGACTTTCCCAAAAATCATCAGACATCAAACTCTTCCAAGAGAGTCCAAGGTGCACAGACATCCATCTCTAACATCCAAAGAAAGAATCAGTACTTCTGGATGACTTGAAAAACATCCAGCACATTTCTTACCAGCAGGAAGAGAAGATGAAGGGCAGCAAGTATCTTATATCTGAAAAAGAGGGGAAAGGACGCTTTGTTCAGCATCACTAGACTGTACTTCTTTCCACTTAGGATTCATGTAATGGAGCTCACTTGTGAGTTGTGTGAGAGAAGAGTTTTGGCTCCCCTCACAGAGGTTATCATTGCTATAAAAACAAACCTGAAATTTCCTGACTGTGCCATATTTGCACATTTGTTGACTGCTACTGTATCAACAGAATGATATTAATCAATAGAATCATAGAATAGTTAGGGCAGGAAAAGACCTTAGGATCACCTACTTCCAACCCCCCTGCCATGGGCAAGGACACCACACACTAAACCATGCCACCCAAGACTTCATCCAACCTGGCCTTGAACACTGCCAGGGGTGGAGCATTCGCCACTTCCTTGGGCAACCCATTCCAGTGTCTCACCGCCCTCACAGTAAAGACCTTCTTACTTATATCTAGCCTAAACTTCCCCTGTTGAAGTTTGAACCCATTACCCCTTGTCCTATCACTACAGTCCCTAATGAAAAGTCCCTCTCAGTCATCGTTGTAGGCCCCTTTCAGATACTGGAAGGTCTCCACGCAGCCTTCTCTTCTCTAGACTGAACAGTCCCAACTTTCTGAGCCTGTCTTTATACAGGAGGTGCTCCAGCCCCCTGATCATCCTCGTGGCCCTGCTCTGGACTTGTTCCAACAGTTCCATATCCTTTTTATGTTTGGGACAACAGAACTGCACACAGTACTCCAAGTAGGGTCTCATGACAGCAGAGTAGAGGGACAGGATCACCTCCTTTGACCTGCTGGTCACGCTTCTTTTGATGCAGCCCTATATATAGTTGGTTTCTGTGCTGTGAGCACACACTGAAGCTGGCCCATGTTCAGTTTCTCATTGACCAACACCCCCAAGTCCTTCTCTGCAGGGCTGCTCTGAATCTCTTCTTTGCCCAATCTGTAGCTGTGCCTGGGATTTCCCTGACCCAGGTGTAGGACCTTGCACTTGGCTTGGCTGAACTTCCTGAGGCTGGCATTGGCCCACCTCACAAGTGTGTCAAGGTCCCTCTGGGTGACATCCCTTCCCTCCAGTATATCAACAGAACCACACAACTTAGTGTCAGATAATGTCTGCAAATCATCAACTTTTTCCCCCAGAACTATTTTTTATTCTTATTATTATCAGTTTTTATGAGCATTATGTATCTTGTGAACGCTAGCTAACTAAAGTGATATAAATCTTAGAGCTGTGGGAACTCAAAAGATACTTGCAAGCAGTTATGCAATAGCTATATTTAAATAAAACAAATTGGGGCTGAAGTCTAGAAATTTGCCTTTCAGTTATGTGGTTCTTATCTCTGTCATTCAGTCTCTCCGTGGAGATTGTCAGTAAAGTGTCCCCACAGAACAAATGAGAAAAGGTCAGCAGCAGAGTTGGCCAAACAGTAGTTTAAACTGGTGTTGTATCTTTTTGCCTTATTGACTTTATTAAAAGTAAAGTATATTTTTATATTTATATTTAGTATATATATATTTATATATATTTATATTTAGTATATATTTATATTTAGTATATATATAAAGTATTATATAAAAATGTAAAGCCAAATTATATATTATTTTCTTTCTCAAGCCTTCTGTATATTTCTCTAGTAACATTCTGCACTTCAAAGAGCCCAGGTCTGAATCCAGCACCTTGTAGAAAACAGTAAAATGATGCTACTTTCCAGCTGAGCAAAAGTTAGGCTCAGATATGGAAAATGAATAAGGACTACTCTGTAGGCTGGGATTTGAGTGAAATTTCGGAGTAGCACAGGTAGGTCCCTGCTCTCCAGCTGGTGTCACACCATCCTTTGGCAGGGTCTGCTTTTTTCAGTATTTCCAGAGACTTCCAGACATTTCACTCATGTGTAGTTTCAGGACATAGAATTACTGTTATCTTCCTGGAAAGGACATATGAGGAGCTGGATGGAGGAAAGGCTGTAAAACATTTGGATCTTCTTTTGAAGAGCTTCTCCTATGGGTATGCTATGAGTCTTTGCAACCGTTGTTGGTAGCCTGTAATTTCTTCTGCAGAATTTGGCCCAGAGACCTGAATCTCAAGGGCTTTGCATGAATTAACACACATTAAGTAGATAAAGAGTACCTACAGGTACAGAAAAGATTGCTCAGAAAGTAATCTTACATAGAGTTAAATGTATGCTTCTGCCCAAAAGCATGTTTAATTTGCTTACTTCAGCAGTCCCACAGAAGCCACTGGGTGTTGTCATATATGTAAGGTTAGGAGAATTTGGACTCCTAATCAGCCGTTACAGTTATAAAGTGATATATTGTGAAATACTCTGGATGTTGTAGAAGAGCTTCTGTCCTCAGAGCATACAGTGGAGGAAAGAACAAAATACTCAGTCTCTTTGAAGAAAACAAAATCAAGGGAGTCTGATGGGTTTGGTACAGTCATAAGTCTGATGGGATCCAACTGCCTATTTTTCCTGAATACTCCTGTGTGTTTTCACAGTGTTTTGATTAGGGAAGGACAATTGTGGAAACTCCATTTTCTGGCAGTGGAAACTAGACAACCTCAAAAGACAGCTGATCTATTGTTTCTTTAATGTCAGAAAAATAGATAGAATGGTGGAGCAGTCCCATGCTCATAATTTTCTTTCTAAAACCCTGTTGGCTTAGGCTACCAGAGGTGCTAAGCTACAGAGGTACCAAGAAGAATGGTGAAAGCCTACTGGCTATTCAGAAAGTCTTATGACAGGTTAGATGGCTAACTCAGAAACTTTCATAAAGCTGAATTAGTGCCTTATTTGCAGGCTATCTAGGTAGTTTGTATTGCATTGACGTCATGGTACTCCAGCCCGTATTTTGATAACTTCTTCTCCTTTTAATTTTAAAACATATTTTTAAAGTATTTTATTTTTTATTTAATGGCTCCTCCCTTTGAAAACTCCGGATAACCATTAATGTGCAGGCCATGATGATAATTCTTTTCTACCAAGTATTTACATTTTCAGAACTAGAGCTAGTATGTTTAAAGCTAGAGCAGTTTTATCTACTTGAGCTGCACACAGTTCCCTTGATCTTCTCCTTTTTTTTTTATGGGAGAATTGGAAAACAATTCTTAAGAACAAATATTTTCATATGTAACAAGAAAGAGGATCATATGATAAGAGAATGGCAGGAGAATTGCTTATAACACCTAACAAGGTTAGCTCACAGGGGATACGTTATTAGGTAGTAGGCAAATTTAAGTGATATTTTGAGGCAAAAGGGAAATGAATAAGATATGGTAGAAATGTTGCCTCAATACGTAAAATGAGACACTGTGTTTCTTATTGGTTCTTATGAATTGGCAAGTTTGATAAAACCATATTTTCACTATTTCCACAAATTTTGCTGTTTTGAGAACAGAGTAGATTTGAATGTGCTCAAACAAAACCACTACATGTTTTTACAAACAAGCTCATGATTGTCCACTCAGTTTGCCCCCTGCTTTATTAATTCCCTCCCACAGTGATTTCTTGTCATGAAAAGGTAGTCAAGACCTATGAATAAATCACCTCAGACATATTATTTTGAGGTTGTTTTCTATCTTATTTCCATGTTGAAGTCTCAGTCATGTTTCTCTCTCCAGCCTCTAATAATACTGCTTTTCTGAGCATTGTTTCTTGAGTTGACAGAAAATCGCTTACTGCAGAGCTCTACCAACACCACTCATAAAAATGTCAGAGAAAAAAAGACAGAAGATACTATCTTTATTGATTGAAGGATCTGAATCTGTAAAAATATTCATTGTCTTCATCCTAAATTGCTTGGTTAGGATTGAGTAAAATAGCGATAGATGTTATTTCTTCTTGAGTGATTCTTTTTTGCATTCAATTTAGGTGGTGATTAGGTCTATTATCATCTCTTGGAATGTTTCTCTCATCGTTACATCTCCATCTTACAAATTACTCAGCTAGTGTCTTTATAATCACAATTAGTCTCCCACAGGGGTTCTCTTTCAGATGCCTTTTTAAAGAAAGTGATTTATGGGATTACCCTGGTCAAGTAATGAAAATGTGCTTTATTGCAAGACAGACATGGTTCAGCCTCTCACAACCTAAAGTGAATTGTTGGAGCCAGCGACAATCTTTTCAGGGATTTTTATTCAACCAGGTTTGCATGTGAGTTTTGTTCTGTCTAGTATTCACATAGGGGTGTGAATACAAACAGAATAAGCTAGTGCCAGCCCAAACATTATAAGCACCTTCTGAAATAACCTCAAGAGAGACAACTAATATTCTAAGTTTTGGACTGCAGTAATTTAATAATGCACCACTGCTAAGACTGGCACTTGACAGCTTGCATGCATTTTGATGCTGGTAGATGATGGACTTGGCATGTAAAACATGCCAAGTTAAAAATCCCTCTCTTTGAAGTCCAAAGTGTCAATGATATGCTTGGATACAAAATTTGTTTTAAATTTCATATGTACCCTCCAGAATTTGGCCTGCTAGTAACTGAGGAGTTCAGGCTTATTGCTAGTGGATGCATTCTCGCCCTTCATGAACCTCACAAACTACTACAAGTAATTAACTTGAGCTGTTCCTATGCTCTAACACCTTCCTCATCTCAGTCCTGGACTAAAAATATGGTGAAGAAGCATATTTCAAACCCACTAGTAAATAACTTCTGGTATATGATAGCTAAAGCTCAAGATAGTCCCTATTTCATCCCACTATGTATTTATAATCCCTCCTAAATTCCAGCACATTTTGTTTTGACATTTTTCTCAAGAGTCACTGAGACTGTTATGAGTCGTTTCAATCTACTCCAAAACTCTGATAGAAAATAAAAAACACCAGAGATTTAAATGATATAAACAGTTACTTAGGGAATACTTAACCATGTCATGACAGGAGAACTCAGGGACTCAGTTTCAAAATACGTTTTCTTTTTCATATCTGCTATAATGCGTTTAGTCAAACCATGAAGCACAAAATCCTGAATGTACAAGGCATCTTTAAATGCTTTATTTTAGTACTTAAGAGACATGTAACAAATGATTTATGGCTTTTTTTGACAGGCCACAGTCTTGAAGGAGCTCTGCTAGCAGAGCAAGTGCCTTTGTGGCACAGCTCATTTCCCCTCTCCTCATGGCAGCCTGGTCAGGAGCTCTGTGTTTTGGGCAGAATATTGGACCAGATGATCTCCGTAGGTTTCTTGGCCTTAAATTAGTCTATGATGCATTGATCTTTTCAAGTTTTTGTTGCTATTTTCACTGTAACAGGAGTCAGTAGTAGAATAAGCTGTTCTATCAATCATCTACATTCTTTCTCTTGTGCTTCAGTCACAGAGGATTGTATACATACAAATTAAAGGGACACTATATGACGAAAGAATCATTTGGTTTCTAAGTCTCCAGATGATTGATTATCCAAATAAATGAATTCCTAAAATGCAGTCCTAGTTTCATAGTTATCCATTTGTCTCATATAATTTTTTTTGAGACGTTTGGATTTCTGTTCTTCACTGGCATGCACTTAGACTTAAGGGGTTATTTGGTTGATTTTCTTTTTTTCTTTTTTTCTTTTTTTTCCTATTTGTTTAAAGAAGTTTGGAGCTATTCTGATTTTCTGAGGGGTCAAATTTTGCATTAATTTACTTACCTCTATCTTGTGATGTTAGAGCTGTAGACAATGATGTGAGAAATTACAGCCAGACCAAAATTAGTTTAGAAGGATAACGTTTCTGTCAATATTATGATCTTTTTTTTTCTATTTCTACACAAATATAGGATAAAATATAATTCAAAATTGTACAATCCTTTCCAAACAGGTTACAAAAAGAAGGGCTCTTCCAAAGGACTTATGATTGTTGTTTCTTATTTCTGTCACAGTCATCTGAGGCCCCAGTCAAAATCATAGGCATGTTATTCTAGGCATTAGTTTAATACATGGAAGCAATATAGAAGCAAATCTTGCTCAGTTAATTTTTTTAAGAGTCAATGCAAATAGAAAAAAAGAAAGAAAATGTACTACCCACTCTTTTACAGGTGGCTTGAACTTTATCTTCACTGCAAAAAGTCCAGAAAAGAAGTGTTCCTGAATCAAGATTGCTGACTGAAATGAAAATTCTAGTGAATTGAAGGATCAAAACTCATAGCTATCTCAAATGATGTAGCTATAATGGTGAAGATGAGACTTGTAAGCATAAAATGTGCTGCCTAGTATTGTACTTTGACCAAAATTACTTGACCTAAAAAGCATCGTTCTCTAGTCCCCCACCATCCATCATTGTTAATATCTTAGCAAAGGGTTTTAGTGTTCTTATGAGGCCTTTTGTAGTGTGTAAGAATGAATTCCTGTCTCTGGAATCCTGCTTCAATGATTTGCTAATTAGATCACCCCTCTTACTTCATAAAAAAAAAATCCACAACAAAAACCCCACCATCATTAGGGTGAGTTCTGAGTTCTAGCAACTTCATATTAATTTCATAATGCTGCAGTTAGTACAGATACTGAACAGAGTTGAGAAGCAAATTAAACCTAAATCATTAAATCTAAATCATCATTAAAAAAGTTTAAAGTATATTTGTTAAAGTCTTTCTTATTCTTTGAAAATATATTGGCAGCTTTTATTCTATGTTCTTATGAAAGAGACTGTACAAAGGGCATTTGTATGACAAATGCAGTTCAGAAGATTAATTAAGCTCTTATTCATTTGCAGTATCCAATCGATTTTAACCACAACTCCGTGTATAATATGTCTAGCTAATTGCCATCTCCAAAACTAAATATTGATTCTGATGTTAGTTGGCTAGATAAGAGACTACCTTCTAAAAAATACTGTACTCAAAACTAACTTTCTCATATAACAGGAGCAAAACAAATTCATTATTCATATTTCAATTCTATTATAGGTCTTTATAATTTATTCCATCCTATTATGGTTCCTATGGGGTACTCTTCATTGCCATCACTGACCCATTTCCAATAGTGCATTAAGCTATGTGATTAACATCTGTCACATGTTGTTTGTTCTCTCATTTTGTCCCCAGAGATGTAAGTGTGTGCAGTGAAGTGTCCTGTTAATTTGTTATTTTAAATATGCATGTTACTATGTATTTATTAACGAAGGCAAGGTCAGGGAAATGGGTCTTACATTTGGATCAGAAAATTAGTTGATAGGTGATGTATTTTTTCCTTAGCCCTGATGTAAAATAATAATATTGTGAGTAAAATTAATATCTAGGTATTTAATTTCATAAGAGCGATGTGATGTCATGTGTTCTTGTTACATATTCTGTCAGTGTTTCGTTTTACTACATTTGCTCTTACAGAAATGCATGCCTACTTACCAGTGAATTATCTAGAGTCCAAAATGATTTTTGGATCATATGTTATCTTTCATCTGCAGTAGCAACACTGAAGATATCATAGGCACATATATGTATGGTGCTATCTAACAGTATTTTAACAGTAGAAAGATTAAGACTGCCAGTAAAAACTAGCTCTTCATCAAGAAGTGATGGGCACAATTTCAGAGCAATTTTTTTTTTCTTATTTTTCTCATCTGTGGTTTCTGAAGTAGTTCCTCATGGAACTTCTCTTTGCTTTCCTTACTCATTTTTTGTCCAGTTTATTTCTGGTCATCTTGGCATGCATAAAAGCTAGAAGCTGTGAGCTATTAGCTTTTAAATATGTGAAAACTTGTTTTCATAGTTATTGGGTAGTTTCAGACTGAAGTGTTGGAAACAGCTGTGAGGTTAATCAGTAAATTTCTGAGAAATGCTAATTAATGAAAAAAATTAGGGTCTGGATTGCTTTTAGAAAAAGAGGCTTATTCCTTGTCAGGTTTCTATACCCACTGGATGTTTGTTTTGTTATTCTAAGAGCACTTTCTGAATGGAAAAAGGAAAATTTGAAAAAGAATGCACGATAACAGAAAATGAGATTATCATACAATATGAACTCTGTCTCTCTTAAACTGAACAAACTTTAACCAATCTCATTGGGGCCAGGATTTAATTCTGAAGGTTTCTGATAATATTTTTCAAACCACAGAATGCAACTATGAAGAAATACTATTATCAATGATACACAAAATTGAAGCATGTCAAGAACAAAAATGTACTTTATGAAATTCAGAAATTATTCTTTGTGTCTTTGCACTGTCACCAGACTTCCCACATGAGACTAATTTTCTCTGTCACACTCAACTCTTTGAAGCAATCACAGTTACAAAACTTGACATAATCAGATTTCAATACTGCCCCTTATATCACTTCTCCTTCACTCTTCATTGGTTCATTCTCTGGTTTTGCTCAAGATAACACACAATCTACAAAAATACATTTAGTTTTGATTAGGGTTATCTAGATTTTCAAAGCTTATCAAGCTGATTTAACAGTTCCTATTTTATGTTACATTTTTCAAGTAAAATGAGCCCTCTGATGCGCTGTTGATATAACAAAGGTAACTAAGATTACAACAAGAAGAATTTCTGAGTACAGGAGAGAATATTTTCTCCACAAAATCAATTTCATAATTTAGCAAGCTAGGCTGAGAACTTGTCATTCATTAAGCTGCTATAACAAGATACCTTTGAGTGACCATATCTTCACGCTGAAAGACATGAGATTAAAATGTTCTGTCAGAGGTAAAGCAAGGTAGAAAATGGCCTTGAAATTGGAGAAGAATTTTCAAAATTAAAAAAAAAAAAATTCAGTTCCTGATGTTAAGCTGAAAGGCTGTCAAAGCTTCAAAGGCATACTTTAATATTTCTCTCCCATATCAGGAATTTAGGAGTCCAAAATGAAACCATCTATTTTGTGCTCTCTTCAGTCTGCCCCTAGGATTCAGCTCCCTCTTCTGAATCCTCTAGTCCTCTGCAGCAGTAGGAGACAGAAATCTTTCACTTGCGACAATTTAGTACCACAGGCACCTGGGCTACCCAGAAAGTCCTAGGCCTCTGTGGTTTGGGTACTGGACCTTCAGCCTTTGTGTCAGGTACTTAATCATTAAACCAACAGGAACTTTATTACTATACATAATACTGAGCATGAGTTACTGAAGATGTCATTGCTTCCTGTTGAATATTATTATAGAGGTAATTTCTCATGTAGTTAATTATGTCTGATGTCAAATTAGAATTTGCTAGTGTTGATTATAATTGTGTTTTGCTGCACATGGAAATTCTTAATGCTGCGTTGTTTAAATTGTAGTTCTGGAGTAGCAGTTAAGGATTCTTCATAGTGAAGAACTGACAACTGTAATTGTGCAATGGATTAATTGAAGCAAGTTAAGCAATTAAGGAATTCTATTTATAGCCAGAACACATTTCTCACTCTTTTTCCCTTCGTTTTTATTTGTTACCTTATATACAAGAGAAAGAAATAGTACAGCTTATGTTCCCACAGTCTTAACCAGAAATTATGATTGTTTTGTTTTATGCCAGTAATATGTATGACTATGGTAGACTCAGTGGACAGCATTGATATCTGGTTTAGACACAGGACAGAATTTAGGTTTGATGGCCATAACAGGGCCAGGGTCAGGTTCTGATTTATATGAGTCAAAGAACTTGGCAAACTTCTTGATGGTATTTCTCATCGGAATGCGATTGTGTCCCTTATGCTCATCTTCTGGGGCAGTCTTCATCTTGAGCAATGTTGGTCAGCTGGTCCTTTGTGAAAGTTTCATCACTGCTCTCAGTCTCAGGAAAGTGACAGACTGTTCCTTAGAAATTTTGGCAATAGCTGAACCTCACAGAATGAGGGGCCTCCACATTGTTTGCATAGGGGCCAGGGCCAAAACCATGAATCTGGTTTATGATTCAGGGACTGAAGGCTGCATAATCTGAAAGAATTTTTACTTGGAGCTCTGGGTTTGTCCTTTTGTAACTACTTTCTTGGTTTTATTTCTTATTTATTGATGAGGTGTTTGAGCAGTATAATTCACGGTGAATCAAAAAATATATGACTCAGCCTAGGGCAAAGAACATTGGGGTTTGTTTTGACTTCTGACTGCTACCTATCCCTTGACCTGTTTCATGATCCTAGGAAGGCAGGGTCCATTTTTCATGGGAGGAGAGATGTTCATCACTAATGCAGAGAGGGATAAGAGATTGTAATAGAAGAGCTAAGGTCATAGTCCATGGCAAACAGGTGAAATAAAATTTTAGCAGTTGTAAATCTGGTAATTCTTTAGCAGTCAGGAATTAGTTCCTGCAAGTTGTACTTTAGTCTGCCGTCGCAATTTTGTGTCAGAGCAGGGTGCATATCAGCAAAAATCATTGTGATATCTCTTATGTCCCATTTATCTTGCTAAATTATGGTTCTAAATGATACTAAAAGTCTTCTCTTGGATTGTTGTTCATATCAGAGATAACATAATTTCTTTGCTGTATTATTTTTAGGTCTTGATATTTTTATTTAAAAATTAAAAATTACTTTTCTTACTGTGGCAGCAAATTCCTGTGCATTTTGTTTCATTCACTGCAATTAAAGTTTGTTTAATTTCAAAGACTTCTTAAAGACTGAGATACTAGTAGGATTTGAAAATTGTTCACTGTTCACTCAATTTCCCTTCAGTAATAGATTAGCATTAATTTTCAAACACTAATATCTGTTTCTAAGTTCTTAAGTTTTTAAGCTAAGTATTAAGTGCAGCAAGCATTGTGGTTAATTGCCGCTGGTCCAGATAACATCAGGTTTACATTCTTCCTATTTCCAAACTGACATGAAAACAGTCCATCCTACTCCTTTAAAATTATAAAAAAAAAAAAAACAAAAAACTAACAAACAAAACAAACCCAAACAAACAAACCCCAACGTTTTAGTTGCTACAGACCCAAGGTCACTAGTATTCTATTCAAAGTAACTTTTTGCTCTTCTGAAAACATTTTGTTTTCCGGTTTGGAGAACAATACTTATCTTTGTTGGCTTTCACTCCAGAGAGATAGGCATGAAATAGAAGTACTGCTGTTCCTGTGAGAAGCCCAGCTAATTTGTAGCCTCAGTAAAGAGAAGTCAAAGGCTTAAAGAGCATTCACTGTGCACAAGAGGACATCCTGACCTCTTGTGCCAGGTGGGCTTGATGGAAAGGCAGCTCTGTACCCCCAAGATATTGTATCTTACTCTGCAGAAAGAGTACACCAGACCTGGGTCCTCCCAGTCTCTTTTTGCATATTAGCAGCAGTTGTGGAGTTAGAGGAGGCCTCTGTCTCTGTGCTGTTGGTCACATTGCTGGTGATAAGACAGTTAGGCTCATTTGCTGCTAATTGCACACACACAGTTCCTGGTTTACAGCTCATGGGAAGCATATGGATGAGCTCTAGAAATCAAGTCATTAGCTCCAGTATAGCTGGCAATATTTCTGGGGAAAGTCCTTTATGAAGGATTTGGATGACATTTCATCTGGAACTTGACATGGCATTGGTGGGGACAGGCTGAGGAGTGTGCCTTGAGTCAGCCAGCACTGTGGGAATCTTAACCATGAAGATGCTCATATTATCTTGGAGAGAGAGGCAATTTCAGACAAACATAGCTAAGATATTTGCCATTACACTGTCACTGTGGTCCTGCTGTGCTTAAGACTAAAATAATAATCTTGCTAAAGGCTCATTTATTGCCTATACCATTCTTTGTTGTCCAGAGATTTCAATTTCACAAATGGAAATTAGGAAGCTTCATTGCCTTTATTACTGAGCGGTGTTTTGTTGCTAGGCATTTTAACTTAAGTGTTTTGAAGCTAAGGTCAAGACAAAGCATTTCAGTGTCATCTCTTTGCTAAATCAATCTCTGATGTTTATGATTGCAGACAAAAGGGCCGAACCACTGAGTCAGCCTGAATATGTACTGAACTGACATATTATGAAGAAATATGAATGTCGCCTTTCAAAACTGGAAGTATTGTCTTCATTCACCAACATACAAAACAATAAGAGCTTAATATCATGGTATGGGAAATAAGAAACAAGGATTATATATATTTAAAGATCCTGAATTCTATGCATGAAAAACAAAAAAACAAACCCTATAACACAAGTCTGTCAGCCAACTGTCAACCAAACTCCAACAGTCTGAAGCAAAAGGATCATGGCAAAAATTCCTGTCTGCAGGTACCAAACCAACAGCTATTTCCCTTGACAATAAAGTGGAGAAAACATCAGAAGGTTCAGAATACTGAGAAGAAAGGATTGGAGTGTCTGAAATGTTTGAACTGGCTGGTTTTTTTACATGAGTGCAAAATAGAAGATGACATTCTGGGATACCTGTTGCCAATGAAGATGCATTCTGTCAGTTTTTCCTTATTACCCTCCTATGATATCAAGTTGGTTACAGAGTCTTTAACACTACAGTAGTTAGGCTTGGTTAGAGTCTTTAACATTACAGTAGTTAGGCTATCAACATTGTAACCAGTTATGAAAGGAAAGTTCTGATGGTACTTTCTATGAAATGTTGCCTTTCATTATTTCAGTAATTTAATGCAAGAGCCTGTGGATAGGAATTTCTGCATGCTCCTGGGAACCAAAGTCCAAGGCATTCATCAGCAATTTTTCCAAGGTTTTCCGTGTTACCAAATCTTTGAATCATTTTCTTGACAACTGTGAGACAGTCAGGAACTGCCAGCATTATTCCACCTGTATATAATCACTATAAAGGCCAGCAATATCCCATTCCTATACCTGAAGGATGGTGAAGACCTTGAGACACTTGCTGAACAGGGATTTCTTTAACTGGTCACACACAGAGTACTCTCTACATTGGCAGTGACATCTAATAAGCTTAATGGCAGTATGGGGATTTGTGGGGATCATGAGTGCTGTGTGAGCAAAGCATTTGAACTATTCCTGTATCTACTATTTGCTGAAGGAAGAATCTCTCCAGTACTGCTGCACCTTGCCTAGTGTATTAGTAGATGATAATTGGCATTCATGTTGCCAGATGATCAGAATTTTTTTAAGAGATTCTCAAATCAGGTGTCTCTAAATTGACATTTGAACTGTAGCAAGAACTTCAGGGAGTGCTTTCCAGAATTATAAGCACCCCAGCATCCTTCACTAGTGTGCTGGTTATAGAGTCAGCTGAGCCTAAATTTGCTAAATAAGTAACTCAAAACGCTCTAGGTGAATTTAAGTGATTTGAGTTAAATAGGGTGAATATGCAACTAAATAAATCAATGCTGTTTTCTTGTGCTGTTGCAACAAAATAAATGGCAATGATGCATCTGAAGATAAATTCAACAAAGGCAAATAGAAGTCCTTCCTCTACACAGAAAAACTCCACACAACTGTACAGATTGGAGATCAAGTGGCTGGAAGACAGCTTTGCGAAAAAAAAGACCTGTGGTTCCTAGTGCAACAAACTGGACATGAATCAGCAGTGCGCTCTTACAAAGTCAAACATGTACTGGGTTGTATGGATGAAAGTGGAAGCAGGTCAAGGGAAGTGAGCCTTCCCCTCTGCTTCTCTAATCAGTACTAAACCATGAAAGTCAGAAATCATTAAATTTCCTTACTGCCTGTTAATAAGGGACAGCCTTAGAGAGGAATTTGCCAGCACATAGAGACATTCAAAAATATTAAATAACTGCTGTCTAACTTCACATTCATCTATTACAATGAACAGAGGCTGTTGCTGATTACTGGCTGTGTCTTTCTGTGGTTTTGGAGCCACAGCCGTTCATTAAGAGATGGAATTGAAGCACCTTTTTCTTCCTGTTGAGGAATGCTGACACCAACTGAAAAAAAATACAAATTGATTAAGAGCTTGCCGCTTCTAAGGATTTAATTCAAAGACAGGCTAACAGCTTCAGTCATGTTGCTGTGCATGCATTGATAGAGTTGCTTGCATGCAGTAGCTGAGTGTTACACTAGGTGCTTATGATCACACAACTTTTTGTGAGCCAGAAAAATAGATTCTAAATGCCAATGTGTGGAGATAACTGCCATTGCATATGCCAGATTGTGCTCTTCCACCTGCAGCTGAATTGTCCGTGCTGGAATTCCTCCCATATCTTTTCAAGCCAACCATGTCATGAAGATGGCTGCCAGCGATCTGTCCAGTGCTTAGCATGAGTCCTTGGCTGGGTGGGGAAGAAGAGGTTGGCCAACAGAGTAACTGAATAGAATTGAAATAATTTTTAACCCAGCCATCTGATCTGTCAGCAGATTATTTTGGTTTTAGCTACATTATCTGTATCAAATTCAGAGTGCACCTACAAACATTGGCCTGACGCTGCATACGATGCTCTGGAATCACTGCTATGATGGTTAGAGCTGAATGTGTCAGCCATCAATAACGAAAGTGTTTCCTTGGGACATGGCCAAGAATTAAATTCACTGGCCTTTTCTTTTGAAAGAATTTCCTGGGTGTTATAGGTTTCTATGCAAAAGAGCTTGAACTGATTTTTGTTGTCACCATGAATCTTTATTTCGACATTCTCTGCTGCTTCTCAACTATTTGCACAACCAATTACTAAATATGCTGTATTTGACACCAGAACTGCCTTCCACTCTGGTAAGTTAAAGGGCTTTCATAAAAGCAACCTGATTTGAGCTCTTTCTACTGCATGGTGCCTTTTCCAGGGAAATAGTCTGATCAAATGGCTCAGGCAGTCAGAGATATTTAAAAAGAATTCTAATAGGCTTAATTCCTTACTAGTCAGCATAGTTGCTCTTGTCCACCTACTGGAATCTGCCCAGATGAGATAAATTTGGGACAGGTCAAGCCAAACAACAGTTCTCTGAACCCTGCTGTGTCTGAAAATTGTGACACAGGTAACAAAAGCTGTAAAGTCATCTCTCCCATTTTACTTCATTTATATTTGCAGAGTAAACCAACTCAGAATTGCAAGAACCTGTGAAGCTGGACCAAATTATATTATTCCTTCAATACTTATTGATGAGCTTCTTCAAGTTCATTGGAATTTTTAGAAGGAAAATTAACAAAGTATCAAGCTATATATAGAAAGATCACAGCAGAAGTGAGTGCACAGAGACAGATGGCTGTATTGCCTATTGGTATATGCACAAAAGGAGAGACCATTTGTGATGCTGTGTTGGTACATACAGGAGTGTTTTCTCTTGATGCAGAAAAAGTTAGTGAGCTAATGAAAATTCATTCCTCACCCTACAGCTACAGCAGCAACCCGAGGTACAGGAAGGCTTCATTCGTGGATTGTTTTTTTTATATTATGTCGATGACACTCCAAAAGTCATGTTCACTTACTGTTGACTGCGTTTGTGTCATGCTTCTTAAGCACATTAGGAAAAGAGAAAGAACACATAACAAGAAGATTAAGGATGTGAAAACATTGCATTAATTCAATTATTATTTAATATATCGTTTAATACCTTCTGTAGTTTTAAAGCGGATGGGATCAACAGAAAGAGTGAAGTGCTGAGAAAGATATCCAGAAGAAGAAAGATGAAGTTGTCAGGGCAGTCAGGACCTGGATGACAGGAACGTGTGAAAGGCATGAAACATGATACTAAGATGACAGACTTCTTATATTTTGTTGTTGAGCTTACAGTTGAAGAAAAAGAAATAATTACACTGGCTTTCTAGGATCCAATTAGCTGTGTAGACACATTGCTGCTTAGGTGGGTCTGGTGTCCTCTGAAAGGGATAGACACTGCAAAGGCTTGCTGTTTGGCTGTTTTGTGCCAGGGGCAGAATGCTTCTGCTGGCAACTGCCAAAAACACTCTACAGGTGTCCAAAGCCTTTGAGAAACCTGTAAGCCTGAGCTTCTCAATCCAGTTTCTCCTTTGGTGGCATAATTTTTTGGCCAGACCTACTTGAGCCCTTTGGTTTAGGATGCTACTATATGTTGGAGGAGGAAGCAAGGGTGATGAAATGCAACACTTCTGGGGTCTGGGCTACTAAGAAGATAATCTGGTGGTTGTGAGAAACTTCTGACAATTGTCGTTGGACCTGTACTAACTTTAGAGGCTCCCTAAGTGTTAACCTTGGTTCCTATCAGGAACTCACCTTCTGCTTCCTCTGAGCTTAGCTTGCTAACTTACTTTTGACATAACGTATTTAAAATACAGTCTATAAAATGTTAATGAGAAATGGTCTCTTTTGCCTGACATAAGATTAACAAACCAGGCAAAACTACTAAATGCTATGCAGCTGTATCTAAGCTGAATAACATGAACGCTTACAACAATCTTCAGTGCATAAGTGAAATTTCCCTCAGAGTTTATTGATGTTTCCCATTACAACAAAGTGCATAAGATTCAATTCACTCAACAAAGTTGTATATAAAAACAAAATTAACCTATAATTCTGCCATTAACTTTCCACATCTAAAATTATCTCTGTAGAAGAAAAGTCCCCTTAGTTTCATTCTTGATCATTCAGTCCCAGGAACTGGTAATTTACATTTATTGAACTGGTGAACCTTAATCAAAACCACAAAATGCAACTGCTTAAAATTATTTCTAATTTAATTATGTGCTTTTTAAAAAAGATATCTCATATTAGTGATTTCTTATGATGGGAGTTAAAAAATAATCACTGTAACCTTTCAGGAAACACAGTATACAGACAGCAAATCTGTCAAGCATTTTTTTCTTTTCACAAAACTACATCTATGAAGTCTTTTGAGAATTAATATGGATCTGTTTATCTGAATTATGCCGTACTGGAAGTCTGGTTTATGTAGCCTCACCATAACTTGCCAAATATTCAAAGACTATTGCCTTTGCAAATATGGGATGAGTTATTAATATTTTTGCTTTAATTATAAATTAGTGGGTTTTCTTCTTTATGGAATTTGGAACATATGAAAGCAAGAAAGGAATAGTAAGTCAGAAAGTTCACTGAGAGAATGCCCCGCCCCTGAAATATTTTTTGTCTTTATAAGAGAAAATTAAGTTAGATTTAAAACTAGGTTTTTTACCCTTTTTCATTTTGATGATTGTGATATAAGGTTTCCTATAAGATATATGGAAATTTCTATGTAAATTTTTTTGTCCACAGAAAAGCATGCATGCTACAACTGTCTTTGCTAATAGTGTGTAATACAATTTTTTTCCCTTTTTTGTTTTATTTCCAGTAAATACTTGTGTTACCTTGTGAATAAAATTATATGAAAAATCGTAAAATGAGGAAAATGTAAGAATAATCTCTCAAAATAGGTAAGTCCATCTGTACCTCAAGTGAGTTTAGCATAAGAAAGATTCAGCGAATGCATGCACAATTTTTGCCACTGATTCACTGGGGGTGATAAAAATCACTCCAAATGCCAAAGCTGCTTCCCATCTGATGTATTACACCAGGCTGGCCATATGTCCTCACTGAAGCCCAGGAATGCTTCATGGCACGCCCTGGGCTCCTGATGCAGCAAGCATTCAGAGCTGACTGGGGCATGCTGTACATCCATGCAATTCCTCCCTTTTTTGTAAAGGTGTTGAGAAGTAGGTGGTATGTATCTGGATTTTATCATAATATGGGCCAATATGTTCAACGGGTTTTTTTTGAAGCACTTCCACAACTGCTATTTATATATAGCTGGTGAAGAGATAAAGAAGAGTTGCAGATTGACTTTGATAAGATAAAATGAATTATTCTCATGGTGTATGATATATTCCAGTATCATAATGCTGGAAAATATCCCTAACCAATGAGTCTTGGGAGCTGCAGTTTCAGTCAGTCAGCCAAATGCTTTCCCCAGCATTTTTTTGGGAAAAATCTTGTGCTGACCTTATCTCACCATGCCCACTATTCCTAGTTTAGATTCTGTTATTAGATGTTATAAAATTATGAAACCAGAGGGATCTAAATGACCTGACTGACCAAAAAAGATTGTCTCATCCATCTGTTTTTCTCACCTTTTGTCAACATTGTCCAACTTGTTCTTTAAGACCTCCAAAGATGGGAACTCCCTAAATAGAGTTATACGCTACTTCCTGATTTTACGTAGGTTTTCTTTTTTCACTGTTATTCAAAGCTATCAATCAGAGCCCTGAAAAAAGTAACCCTCTTCCTTTTTACAGCTTTTTCTATAACTGAAGGTATTTGTAATGTCTTCTCCCAGGTTTTGCTTTATTTTGGATTTCTTTTTCTACTTTAGGTGGAGCAACCCCATTTTCTTCAGCCTTCTCTCACCTGTTTTCTTTGCTTATATTTATATTTGGTGCTCTGTCCAGAGCTTCTTCACTTGGCCCACTTCTTTCTTGAAATGTGGTGCCCAGGACTGGACAACTACTGCTGGACCTAAATAACCTAGAAAGATAGATTGCCATTGTGGTTTTAGTCCGATTGCACATTAGTTACATTGCATGGCTTTTTCAAAGCAGTGTGGCCCTGTTGATATGCAGCTTGAATGGCAAGGACAGCCTCTGTGTCTTTGCTGCAGAACTTGGACACTTTCCTCCCTTCTGTTCACTTTTTCAACACAAGATGAGAGTCATGTAGTTATCCCTATGAAATATTGCCCAGTTCTTCAGTTTGTCATTCTGAATTGCCTCCTCCTCCAGCATATTGGCAGAAATTCTCAAGGTAACATGTTCTGGAAATATTTTTACTCCATCATTCAACACTGCTTATGGTGGTGATAATGATGATAATGATGTCACTTTTTGTAGATTTATTCAGAATTTTGAAGCTGGGAATGGGATTTCTTTTTTTTAATTCACTCCTTATTTTCTTTTTAATACTGCAGCTGAAAATATCCTTGCACATCCTAAAAGTCAGATAGGTCTTCAGTTGAGCCTTTTGGGAGATAATATTGCAAAGCACTGCATCTTAGCAGGAAGCCTGCACTGGAAGATGTTAGCCTATGACCTGTTCTGGGTTTTGGTGATGGAAAGAGAACTCTTTATTAAGAGAAACCATAATGTCATAGTTGTGTAAGTTACTGTCTGAATTTAGTGACATTCACATACACAGCTGAGCCTCCAGTGTTAATTCTGAAAACTAAGCTCATGGGAAGCTTCACTGACACTATGACCACCTCAGGTTAGCTGCCTAAAATTAGATGCTGTAATATTTTTCTCTCTGTGCCCCAATCATCCTGTGGCTGTTACTCATTTCATCTATATTCAGCTGCTTAGGAGCTAAAGTTGTGTAGCTTAAGCTGTATGTCTAAAACCACATTGTAGCCAGGGGACCTTTCAGAGGATTATTCATCCTTTCTCAGCCACTGATCTCACTTTTGAGTTAATTCTTCTCTGGGCAAGCTTTTTATATTTTCTCGGGCATTGAAATAGCCTAGATGACTAAGACTGAGACTGTTAATATTAGATAAGATTAACATAGACTTCCATTTGAGGTTGTCCATATGTAAAGCTAGATAATTATACTTCATGAGGAAATTAAAACCTAAATGGTCCCACTGAATGGACTCAGTCAATTATGTATTTTAGAAGTGCAAAGGTAAATCATAAAAGAAGGAAGGTATGAATCTTGTACCTTGAGGCACACAAAGACTTTCTGTCTTGCTTTTGGATGTGGTCCATGAAATGGCAATGAAAAGAAGGGCCTTCTGGTAAAACAAACAACTCATGAATTCTATAGTGCAAAGAAATTCTGTCCCATTAATGGAACAATATGATATGGCTCTACAGGCTGAAACAAGTTTTGCAAAAGTATGTTAGGTGACCTTTGCTGTCTTTTCTCTTTGTGGGATTCTTCACCTACTAAAACAAGATTAATTCAGTGCAATTAAGCTTTAAGAAGCTTGTTGGTTTTGCATGAGTTGAATTCTGTCCTCTGTTTCGTATGACAGAAGATTCTTTCATCTGATTTGTATTTAAATCTGATTTAATATTTTTTAAATCAATGACTTGCAGGGCAAATAGGAAAAAAAAAGCAGCAGTAATTTATTGATGGTCAGGGAAGTGAGAAGATATAAAGTGGGATATAAAAAAGGAGAAATAACGGCATTAGAATCATTCCTGTTATTATAGGTTCAGCACACAGAGTTCTGAGAGTTCTGTGGTGTTGATATTGATTTGAAATAAAAGCTGTTTATTGAAAATCTGTGAAAAAAAGAGAGGTTTAACTGTTGTTTTACATGGAAAAATGCTGTGACAATTGACAAGAGCCATGTAGATTCCAAAATTTATAATTTTCTTAGAATGTCATTACTCAGTCTGATAGGAGTTTAATTTTTCATATTTATTATCTTTTTGGATAGTGGAAGATGATAAATGAGTTTCTGAAATTGGGAAATAAGCTATGCTTTTCATCAGATGTTATATGTGAAAATGTTCTTTTCTGCATAGCAAAAATATGAACATGACAACATCTGCTTGTGTCATGTTCACATCTACTGAATACGGTCATATGAGCAATCTCGTCTCTACACATTATCCATGTTTCTAGAATTCTTTTTTTTCTTTTATGGAATTCATCCTAGCAGGTAGTGGATTCCAGCACAGAAACCAGAATCTTAAATGGGCAGAAAAATAAAAGAACACTGATCACATCACATGTATATTTATGAAAATTATGATTGGGGGATATTTTAGCTTCAAAAATTGCATCTTGATTCATATTTACTGAAAACCTACAGATTTTTTCTCCAGATATCCTCATATTAACACCTGAAGTGGACAGTTCACTGCTGCAAAGCTGAACATCTTGCAACCACTTTTCCACTTTCTTTTTTAGTAGGCTTTGTATTCAAGGGATATTAAGTCCACCCCTGATCTATAAAAAATCTGTGTCCATATGAACAGTGAGTATTCAAATCTGAGTAGTCAAATATCCAAATCAATTTCTCTAATTTGGAAAAATTGACCTCTGTGTAATGCATAAGCCTTACAAGGCTTAGTTCAGGCTACTGTAATGATCAGAATTCTTTTTTCCCCTCTTCCCATCTTCCCCAGAAATTTTGAAATTAATATCTATCCTCTATTCCAGTCTGTTACATCTCATGAGACAGTCTTTGGCTTCTGTGCCGTGAATCTAGGGTATACCATATGAATAATCTGGGATCAGAAGTGTAGCATCAATACATTAGGTTACAGTAAACTATTGAAACATGTGATGCTGGGTTGGTTTTTTTTTTTGATCTTTCTTAGGCCAGCAAAGGCAACATTCACTTTCTGTGTTCATATTTCTGCACTGGTGTTTTCTCTGTTCAGAATTCCTAATCCCTTCAGTTCCTTTCACTCTTTAATTTGAGAAAAAAGTCTGGCAGCTGGGATAGCAAAAGCTTCAGACACACTGTGTGAACATCTGGGAAACTTGACAGTAAAGTGTCGAGAAGTCCAGCAGCCAAGTAGATTGCTAAGTCCTTTGCGCTGCAATTGCTGGTTTATCTCTGTCCTTGGAGACCAATATCAGATGAGTCTTTTTAAACAGAATTAGTGCAAATATCATCATGGAAGCATTTGCTCATCCTTTCTACCACTTTATTGAGTTCAGCAAAGGGTTGGAAGAGATTCAGAACAAACACTGTAACAGGAGACTTTCTGGTCTGTGTTATGCCCGTCTGATTCTGACCTCAGGCCTCATGTAGCAGTGGCACCAAGCACACACACTGTTGATCCTCAGCTGTTCTTCATTTCCCCATAGAGATTTGGGATAATCTTTTGCTGGAACTGAAAACCTGAAGTCTGATATTTCTAATTTTTGTGTTTGTCTCTTATATCTTTACCTGATTTGAACAATTATTTCCATCAGAGTCATTACTTATCATAGAAGTTTCCACTGCTTTAGTTTATCTCAGAAGTCAATCTAGGTTTACTGCCTTACGAAAAGTAACAGACTCTGAGGACTTAAAGCTTTTCTGAGTTGCTTGTCTTAATGCATCATACAACTAAAACTGGGCAAAACACAGAAAAAGCACAAGGCATGGAAGATGTTTTGCTACTTATCTTCTATCACACAACACTGCCACCAGCATGGCAAAGTGCTTGAACAAGAATTTATAGATGAAGAACAGCTGGTAATAACTAAACTAGAGGAGGACAGGAAAACACTTGCAACAATGTGATCCCAGGAAGATTGTGTCTTTAGGTTTATCTGTTTATTTTCTGATTTTTGCAGGTATTTTTACATTACCTTTCCATCAGGTAAGGCAAAATACTGCAATAGGTTGTCCTGAGAAGTTATGGATGCCTCATCCCTAGCAGGGTTCAAGGCCAGGCTGAATGTAGCTTTGAGCAACCTGGTCTAGTGGAAGGTGTCCATGCCCATGGCGGGGGGTTAGAACTGGGCGATCTTTAAGGTCCCTTCAAATCCAAACTATTCTATAATTCTAGGATTCTGTGATTCAGGTAACATGGTTGTTATCATGTAGCAAATCAGAGATGATCACCACACTTGATTAA
Organism: Psittacula echo; assembly: GCF_963264785.1. Taxonomy (NCBI): domain Eukaryota; kingdom Metazoa; phylum Chordata; class Aves; order Psittaciformes; family Psittacidae; genus Psittacula; species Psittacula echo. The sequence continues at coordinate 102,587,439 of NC_137735.1, forward strand.
AAGTAAATCAAACTATGACTATTTTGGACGATAAAGAAGTAAAATTGAAAAGTCTACAGGGCAAACATGCAAGAGTGTTGTAGAGACACCAGCAGGGAAGAATGCAGATCAAATTACAGAAATGGCAGCTGAGCAGTATGTCCAAGTTTCGTGAAGATTATCATGCTTTACTATGATTTGACTTGGGTTAGGTATTTATTAACGCTTGCAGAGTGCTGCAGGGATGCACATTTGATTTAGCATGATTTTTATCCTTTGGTAGAATAATTTCTCTGCAAAGCAACTGATATTGAATTTGTTTTCCATAAAATCAAAGCTATGCAAGAGAATTCAAGTACTTCTGTCAGGGCTGGGAGGAGCCTGGCAGGTCCTGCCCACCCTTTGGGACTTCCTCAACCCTACTCACAGCCCAGGACCTGACTTCAGCCCCCCAAACTCCCTTTTCAACACCTTGAGGCCATCAGCCCCTGCCCCAGTGGCACAGCAGCAGGGCCAGTCTCCACTCCAGCCCCACATAGCCCTGCCTATCCCCAGGGAGATGCCCCATGCCTGAGGATGTGCTGCTGCTGGTCCAGAGGTCCCCTGTTGCCCCCAGTCCTCATGCTGCTGCCACCACACACTGCACCCTGCCAATCTGACCTGTTATCATCCAGAAGGTAGATTCCCCCCAACCTCCCCATACACTGAAATACAGTACCCGAGAACACCTGATGCCTTCAAATGTAGTAATGCTTTTGTTCTTCATTGCTCAGATCTAGAGATTCAGAACCTTTAAATTTCCCCCAAATGCACCTTTCAAGACTAACAATCCACGGTAAGTAAAAAATACCCTTGTCTTTATTACACAGTTAGATAGTTACAAGCAAAGATTGAAAACATTACCAAACTTAACTCTTACATGGTTTTTTTCCATTGGTGTTCTTTTTAATGGTTTCCAGAAAATAAGATAAAAATAAAGGTACAGGGAATAAATCATTAGCTTTTTAATGTTGATAATTATAGGTAAGTGTAAGTATGCTAAGCTGTATACCTATTTGGACTTGTACATCTGGAGTATTGCAAGTACTGCTAACTAGAGTGAAAATATGAAGGAAAAATTAAATAAGGGTATAAAGAAACTTTGGATGTGCACATTATGCTATTAGCGTGAACGGCTAAATAACAGGATATTTTAGAGGTAAAGAAAATAACACAGATTTATTAACATATGTCATTCAAATAGTAGTAGTCTCATTTACATGAATATGAGTATTTACTGAGTTTAAATGGCAGCATTCCAGGAATTATATTTTATGCAATGAACAGAGTACCTGCTTGCAATAGGAACTGATCTACAACATATTTCACAAGTACTGGTGAATTATGTTACAGTACGGTTGGGGTTTTTCACCCACCACGGCATACAGGCATGCTTATTGTTAAAAGTCTGTCAACCACTTATTAGTTTGAACTTTAAAAATACAAAATTGGCCATCAAAGCTTCCTGAAAACTGTCCTGATTTAAATTAACTCCTATAAAACCTGCAACTGGAGTCACATTCTGCTATTTCTCTGGCCTCTACTAAGAAATGGGCTTTCTTGTATCCCTCTTATAAATACCCGATGTAAGCTTTCCAGCTTATCAAGAGTGCAGACAGACTGAGGTGCATCAGAGAAGAGATGCAGCTTTTAGGCTTCTAGGAGATTGTAGGGAAAAAGCTGGCTACTGCATCCCTCTGTTCTGTACCTGCAAAGCTCCAGCTCAGATGTGGTCACCTGTAGATGTGACTGTATGTAAGTTATCAACAGGGCTGAAAAAAGCCTACTTCACATCTCTGCCAGTAGTCCATGAGTGCACATACAATATTTTGCTCCTTTATTTTGAGAGTTTTAGTTTGCTTTTGGAAAAACTCCTTAGCTAGGTCTTATAGACTGTTCTTAACAGTGTACTTGATTCCTACCTCTACAAGCAGACACTGAAACATCTTACTAATGTTCCTTCTCTTTACAGCTTTTTAAGTTCTATTTTAACAATTCTAATACCTTTTTCTTTACTTTTTTCCAGGCTTCACACTAAAGAGTCCTCCAGCTGAGCTATGCCACTTTGTCACAGAATTCACACCCCACCCCCTCCACTGACACAAACTTTGGAGAACAGCTCTATGGAGGTTAACCTAAGTACTGTCTCTAAAGCTAAGAGTGCTGTCCTTGCTTGTTATTGTAACTCTGATATACATATCTTCCTTTCCTCATTTGTTATATCCTAATGTCATTAGAACAAGCCTGCAGCGATTTTAAAAGCTGGCTGCACAACCTCTTTGACGTCATTACAGAAAGGTCTTGACTGCAGACCCTGCATATACTGTCTGTGATATAGTGTATAAAAATCCATGTCAGTGCTGGCTCTCAGGGAGCACTGGAAATGATTCAACTGTCTGGAATGGGCAGATGGCTGCTATCAAAGTTTTATTATCACCATCATTATTATTCCAGTGGTTTGTGACACATACTGAACTTTCAGACTGGTGTTAAAGCTTAAGTATTTGAGCAGCACTTTCTGAAATTCAAGTCCCTCAAATCCTTTCCAATCTGACTTTGAAAAGCAGAAGTAAGTTTAAAGCTAATTAGACAGATTGCTTGGTTGCTCTCCCAACTTTCAGAATAATTATCACAAAATTCTTGTTCGCATGTAAACGCAACTGCTAACTATTTTTAATTGCCTTGATTTATTGCAGAACTTACGTTCAGTACATGTTGAATGTTCAGCAGGGTGGAAAGAAAAGTTCAGTTAGCTAAGAATGCATATGGATTGGATTGTATATCATGGCCTCTTTTTGGAAAAGCTGCTAGATACTGCCTGCTGGAGGAATCCTTTATAACTGAGCATGATGAGGGATATAGGATTGATTGATACAGGTTTCTTTTAAACAACTGGATTTACAAGGTCGGTAGATTTGCTTGGACTTTGTAGCATCTTGTATTTATCTTGTAACTGCTGCTTGCATTGTGTTGGGTACTTGGGCATTTCATCTCTCGTGATGTTCTTGTGATATATCAGCAGACGGCTGAGGATCTTTCTGGGTCATCATGATAGTGGCCCAGACTGGGTTATGTTCGCTGTCACTGGTTTGTTCTTGTCTTTAGTTTCGTCTCCACTGCTGTCCTGTAGCTCACCAGTGTGAGGTATACATAAACCACCACTGCTTGTTCCGTTGCCTTTTTGTGATTTTGTTTAGTCAATGACCTGAATGCTGTGGTGTTGGTTCTTGGATTCTTTGTTTGGGTCAAATTTCCTGTTCAACTTGATGTGCTTTTCACTTCACAACTGGCTTGTCAGCAGAGGTCCCATCAGCAGAGATATGATTTGCTGGCATATTAATTTCCATTTCCAAGAGGGCACATTGTGGTTGGCTAGGACTGCTAGGCAGACATCTTGTTTTGACTTCACGATCAACCTCTTTCACCTCACTTAGTGATGTCCCAGGCAAGGTATCCACTCTCAAGATTTCGGTTATTGACTAGCAGCCAGCTTGTACCATCTATTCTTTCTTCTGTAGCGGTTTTGTATCCAGATAAGTTGAACAGGAATTATATGTGTTATTTCACTAATCTTTCTCTATGCTACAGTTGTGGAAAGGTGCATTGCAAATAAAAGTCTACTTTTGAAGAGGGGTAGAAGGGAGACGTGAGAAGGAAGGTAGCTGTATTACCTGACAGAGTAGAGCTGCTGGACTCTGAATTCAGCACATTCACTTACAAATGACACCGGATGAATCCTGGGCGTTGATTGCTGCCAGTGCCAAGAAGCTGCAGCTTGTAGAGGTCAGCTTCCAATGATATAGTTTTGAGGAATATGAACACAGTTAGTCTGAGCTCCAGAAAATCAGTCACAGAAAAATGGCTTCCAGTCTGTAACCATCAGAAAGAGTGGCAGCAGTGGGACACTATGGGTCACTTCACCACTGCTTGCCAGTTGAGTGTCTTTTCCAGAAGAATAGGGTCAACCCTTCCACAGTGGTTTGTACTGCATCACCTGTAACCAGAAATAGCCAAGCTGCTAGAATGTTCATGTAGGGAAGGACTAGTTGCCACAGATGTTTCTTTTTCTTCTGTCATAACCTCCTGGAAGGTTACTTCTCTTCATATCTGGCTGGCTTCTGGCAAAATCAGCTGTGTAACACTCAGCGGTGCCAGAGCTCATCTCCTTCTGTGGTTCAGGGAAACTCACTGTGCCTCAGCTTGTTTCTCCCCTTCACTGCCTACGAAGCATGGCCTGTGAAGGTCACAGGCATCGCAAATCTGAAACTGGGAAGGAAAGGCAAGTATGTGTTACGTGCTATTCCAGACATGACTGCTCTCAGAGTATCATTGAATGTGTCTTATCGTGCTACATTTAAGTGGAATGGGATCTCTTGAGAGATTGAAAATAACCTAATCACCAAAAGAAGGCAAGTTTCTTGAGCTTATGTCTGTGTTGTTTTCAGTTAATTTCCCTAGCAACCTTGAGTGGTCTGTCCAGGAAGCTGTGTCTGTATCGCCTGAGGTTTTTTCTCAAACTCTACTCCCACTTGATAACAGGCAAAAAATATGTTTTGCTGACATCTTTCATATACATTCTCTTGTCTTCCACCAATAATTAACATGACAGATAGTGGCACACAGAGATAGCGTGGCCCATGTAGACTAGTTTATACAGTGCTTAGGGTTCAGTGGATGGCTTACTAAGATATGCATCCTCTCTCCTGCCCGCACCTAAGATATCCAGCCTGACTTAATCACATCTCTACCACCACAGCTTACTTCTAAGATTATGCAAGCATAAGCTACCTGTCAGATGTGTACCTGACTTTGTTTTCAGAGGAAAATGCAGCTGTAAGGAGATTTCAAACCAAAACCAGTTAATGATGGGATGAAACTGCTTGAGAAGAATTGACTTAAAGGATAAATGAACTCATGTTAAGTTGTGTAATGTTGCCACTGGCTTGCTAACCACACCTAAGCTACTTCCCTAGCAGCTAGTTCAGGAAACTCCTTGCCCACTTCTGGGACAACCGGCTTTTGCTACACATTCATAGGATCTGTTTTCCACACCCTCCAAGCTGCATGCCCAAATCCTCTCACGATCAAGACCACAGACATGCATATGTAGCACTATGAGGAGGGTGATCCAGAGGAGACTTTCTCAAGCAAGACATGATGTTAACTCCTGAGAGGTCACATCACTGCATCCTAGGGCTGTCTGTGATGTGCTGCTGAGTCCCACAGCAGCCTGACAATATCTGACTTGACAGCTCCTTCTGGTCCATGTCCCTCATAGCATGGGGTGTGATTGCCAGAACTGTGCTGCCCTTAGTCACGGGAAAGCCAGACTGAGTCAGCCCATAGACAGCATCTGGTTTGGCAGGAGTAGCTGCCCCTCCTAGAGGAAAGAGATACCCCAGTGAATGGAGAAGTGAATGAAGAGGAAATTCTTTTCTGCAGAGGTCATATCTGTCCCAGGCAGGTTATCCAGTAGCCTTGCCATATCCAGTAAGTGGTACCACTGTGTGGAGCTCAGTCAGTGGACTGTTTCTTGATCACTTTTTCATCTCCAGACTGCTATGGCTGGCTGGAACGAGGGCAGACATTCAGATTAATCCAAGTGTGAGCCTGGAGTCTATATGGTCAGAGTTAAGTGTACTCTTGAAATAGGTTTGGCCCTGATCAAAGGGAAATAAAGCAGTCTGCATATTTTGCTATAGGATTAGAATCAGAGAAATCTGAAAAAAAAAAGCCCAAACCATTTTAAAAAATATATTTGGATTTTTTTTCATGGAAATCCTTACAGAGTGCTTCTTCCCTATTGCTTTAAAAAACATTGGCACTTGACCTATTTTCTTCTGAGGTTTAGCTACTTACAGCATTTTTGGTACCTTTGGAGAACAAGACAGTTGCAGACAAGAATCAAAAAACATTAGCCTCATAAAATTACAATATGATCTCTGAGTTTGGCCAGTGACCATGATCCAAAAGTCACAACAATCAGGACACAGGGTCAGTTGTGAGAGACTCTAAATATTCTCAGGCTTGTTCTTAGAAAAAAACCCACATTCCTTTATGAACAATAAAGACTGTTCATGCATGTGTGTGCATGTATGTGTATGCACACAGGTTTAGTAGTCCAGAACCAGACGTGTCACAGATGAGGTAGCATTTTAGGGAAGGAGGAAGGAGGGCAGGACAAGGAAGGAAACAATGAGGCACTCAGGAAGGTGGAAACCACTTTTTTTCTGTAACAAAATAGTAGATTTTTAAGGTGGGGGTCAGTATTTCATAGGTATCTCATTTCATGGATGTATAACAGCATTTTTGTGGAGTCTTAGAAATATGCCCTTGTGTACTTCTAAAACCCTGCAAAACAAACAACAATGGGATTTTAACTGATTTGATTTGCTAGCGCTCTACTATTGGAAGTACCTTGAAAGCCAAGAAATGACCTGGCATCTGAAAGAGATAGGTGAATGGGACATCCAGTGTATTGGAGTTTGTTTCCGTTTGAAATCATTTGGCTGCAGTACCCAAAAGGAATACTTTCATCAGTTACTGTTCAGTTAACAATTTAAAAGTATGGAAGGAAAAAAAAAAAAGCAGAAATGACTGTGAAATACAGTCTTTAGATATAGTTAGACTTGGCTACCTTTGTTTCCTGGTCGTCTGTATTCTACACACAATACTATGGCCAGAACAAGCTACTGTAGATGTGAGAAGAAAATGTACATCATCCTGATCTAAAGCACATGTCTCAACCACTCCATCTTTCCTCAGAATTCAGCCAGTGGTAACACATTAAAACACTTGTGAGTCCATTCAGCACAGTTCTGCATTACATATGTAAGCTGGCCTACTCATTAAAGTTCATGAGCAGTAGTGTCTTAAACTTGCCTACTATAAGGATTTTTTTGTTTGGATAGTTCAGACAGGCTCATAAAACCCACCAGTGCTTTATATTCCAGATCCAACTCTGCAACAATAAAGGTTCTTAAAATTACATATATACAGAACTAAACTAAATGCCATAATATAAAGAAAACTGTAAAAGCCTTACACTGTATTCTTAAACTGCCATCTTAATCATTCCCTGTAAGTGCCTGTGCACTGGCTGAATTAGAGCATGTCTTATATTTCAAGGCTAGAATTCCAGTAAAAGTGGAGCATGATATGCAAACATTTTCCTCTCCATTGAAGACTTCATACATAACCTCAAAATTAATCATTTCTGGTAAGAGGGTTTTTTTTTTTTTTAAGAATGGTGACATGAACAAATGCTTAAACTAAGCTAGTAGTGTATATATATTAGACTGCCAATAATCCTTTTAGCTAATCCACCTCTTTTATCATTTTCACCTGAGAAGAGGTTTTTTTTTCTTCCCTTCTCATGGAAGGTTTAATGTTGGATTTGCACATTCTACAATAGACTTGACCATGTGTATAACATAAAAAATATGTGTAATCCTGCTGATGAGATAACCACTGTGAATAAGTTTTCTGACTTTGTGACAAAGAATATTCTGTGACAGCTTCAGAGTGAGTCTGCAGGCAGGTTTAGGTCTAGAAAGGCTTTGCTTTTTAAACTGTTTGTTTTTAGAAATGATGTAGAGTACTTACTGGAACAAAGTAAAGTAACTAGTGAACCTGTCTAACTATGATAAGAATAGATGATATGAGTTTCCCAGCTAAAATAGCAGTAGTAAAAATGGAAGAATCATTGAGTCCTGGATTATGGAAGAATTTATATATATTTTCTATCAAGTTTAATTCAAATTCTCAGCCCAAATCACCCTACAAATATATATAAACACACACACATATACTTCGACTTATATGTGCAGGCTACAAATGATACCTTTTGAAGGTGAATTCTGCAACTACCTAGAGACTTTTTAGCAAAACCTGTAAACTAGAAAATGCAGCAATGATGAGTAATCACTGGTATTTCCATATGTTTTTAATTTTTATATTTTATTTTTTCAAGTTCCCTACATTTTGTCTCTGACATTTCCTGCTTTTTTTTTTTTTTTCTTTTATTGATAACTCATAGTTTGACCAGCTTTTGGGAAGGTACACAGAAGTTAGTGAGGGATTTTGATCTTCAGGCATCACTGGAAAGGAAGATGTGCAGTGTTTTCCACAGCAGTAGCAGTTGATGCTTGGACAATGAGTGGAAACTTGCTGAGAAGCAACTTTACTCTTTCCATACCCTGTGAAACATGATGACAAGTGACTGAGAGCATCTTCATGGTCAGTTGAATTTCTGGTGCTTCCCATGTGACATAGGTAATCTCAACCCTCCCTTATTTATGAGACCTACACTTTGCATGTCCTCTGTGTTTGTACATTTTCTGTCAGTCACACTGTAACATTCCTGTATTCAGTGCTGCTTTAAACTAGTCAAACCCCGTAGCACTGCAAGCAGTAGAGTGGTGATGGTGTGGCGCTTAGGGTATGCCAGTTTCTTGGGTACTTACCCAATATCTCAGGCAGGCCTAGGGGTTGCATTCAAATTCTTCAGCTCTTCAGCTGCATGAAGAGCACTGCCTGAGCTGCTGTTTTTTAAGGTGGTAGCTTTGCAGGGGCAGTTGCAGTGGTTTATAACAGCAGGTACCCAGGGCCTGTCTTCCAGATGTTCCTTCAGACAGGAAATCTGAATGTGACATGTAGCATCCCCTGAGTGTCTGCAATTTGCTTTTTGACTTATCAATGTAACTTGTGATTTTCAATTAATAAACCCTGGACTCTAGTAGTATAATGCATGTCCCATTCAGCCTCATCCTTGCTGGGATTATGGTAACCCCTGGCAGAAGAGGAAGTGGGAGGCTGGGAGTGGTGACTTCTGTAGCTATCTGAGTGCCAAATGTGACGCAAACATACTTTGAGAACACCTGTGAACTGTACTTGAGGAAATTATGACTTTGGGGGTATCTGCTTAGAAGCACAGCTAAAAGCATGTTGTTCTGGTAGGGGAGGTCCTAAAAGAAATGGGGTCTTAGATTTATTGTCATATGATATTATTTAATTTACTGGAATAGGCTAAACAAGAAAAAACCTTTTGTAGTTTAACACTACTCAGCAACTAAGCACTATACAGTTGCTCACTCCTCTCTTGTGGGATAAGAGAGAGAATTGGAAGGGTAAAAATGAGAGAAGTTGTGTGTTCGATAGATAAAACAAAAGCCATGCACAAAGCCAAATCAAAACAATGAATTCATTCACCACTTCCCATCAGCAGGCAGGTGTTCATTTGTCTCCAGCAAAGCAGGGCTCCATCATATATAACAGTTACTTGGGAAGACAAACACCACCACTATGAATGCCCCCCAGTCAGCTTCTTTCTCCAGATTATACTGCTGGGCATGATGTTGTATGATATCAAATATCCTTTTGGTCGGCTGGGGTCAATTGTCCTAGTTGTGTCCTATCGCAGCTTCCTATGCACCCCTAGCCTACTGAGTGTTAGGGTGGTATGAGGAGCAGAAAAGGCCTTGACTCTACGTAAACCCTGCTCAGCTGTAATTAAAACATCCCTCTATTATCAACACTGTGTTAGGCACAAATCCAAAACTGGGATAAGGAGAAAAGACCCATCATTTTTATAGCTACATGAAACAAAAGGTAATCCCAGATAACTTTATGCAAACATAAAATATTAGAAAAGCCTGGTCTTCCTGTAAATACATTTCATGCTGACGCTGGAGAACATGGCAGGTGTCTCTGAGTTTTGTCACCTTCAGAATATCTGGAGCCTTTCCCTTCTCACAGGTCTTCCTCCCCCATTCCTACTGTCTGTGGGAATTCCCACTGCCCTGCTCTCTATGCCCTGCCTTATCGCTGCTAGGCTTTGAGTGTGAATGAATCTTTCACTGTCCTTCCTCATACCTTTTGCTCTGCCATATAGCTCTGTCAGGTCTGAAGTGGTTCATGGATTTTATTTGTTTACATAGCTCCAATGTGAAGATTACTCTGTGAAAGTTCTCAGAGCGCCCTGAGTGAATACAGGAGTTCAGCTGCTCGTTCAGGACGCCTTATAATTGATGTATTTTGGACGAAAAAAGGTGTTTTGGTTTGGTTTGGTTTTTTTCTTGTAGGCTATCTGGGAAAGTCTTACTTTCTCACAGTAAATATTAGAGTACCTTTCATTTTTGACCAGTCTATAGATTCTGTTATGTGTAGTAAACTCAGTCTGAAACTCATACCCTGTCCACCACATTGTTATTACAGGCATAAATTTAAATAATATATATCTGTTTCAAATAAGTTGCAGAGTTATGATTTTGCTTTTCTGCAGCATCTGGGATCCATCAAATTATTAGACAGCTAGTTAGATGTAAAATACATTTGTGTACTCAGTGCCTGTATTTTCTGTTTCTGTGAATTGTTGATGTTCTATTGTCTCCTTGTTTCAAACAGAAAAATTTTAATACTCTGTATTTGGATTGTATGGACATCTTAGTTTGGTAAATTGCATCATACTAACCAAATTCTTATTATGGAATTAGGTTGCATTTTATAATGTGAATCTATCATTACTTTGAGTCACTATAAGAAGCAACAGGTAGTGTAACTACTAATAGGTATAAATAGATACACAAACACAAATTAACATTATTCTGTTTATGTTAGTTGAAAGAAATTATATTTATGCTTAGAAATATAGCATCAGTAGTTTTAATGTTATGGTTCAATTATGACTTGTTTTTAATTTCTTTTTTTCAAATTAGAGGAGCTAATTTGAGAGAAGAATTTGTCTCAGAAGCTGAACCAGATGGTGATCAGGCCAACAGGGACATGTACTCCTTCAATCTGCCTGCCCTCCTTCAGACTAAAAGCAGTACATCAACGCTAGCAGTGCCAACTTCCATGACCTCAGTATTCAATGATGTTTTTCTTACAGTCTTACCATTTTTAAAAGCCCACAATTTTTTGAAGCCCTGCTTATAATTTTGGAATAGCTGAGTTTAGTGAAATGGATTTTCACCAGGGACAGTGAGGATAGGTGTCTGAAGTCCAAGTTGTTTTGAGACTATAGGAAAGGCTTTCTTGCTTTCTGCTCCTTAAAATACTTAACACACTGACAGTCTTTCCTAAAATAGGTCAAGTCTTTCCTAAGTTTCCTGAGTTTTGGTCAGGTTAAGGGATTAAAAAAATTCTCTCCCGCTGCCTGCAGTACCAAGTGTTCTACTTGTCCTTGTGTTCATGAAACAATTCTGATTCTATCACTGCTGATGGAAGAGTCAAGGAGTCTTTCACTGATTTTGAGCTTCATGAAACAATGGTCTGCCTTCTGTGTGTCATCAACTATGAGGTTAATATCACAGTGTAGTAACGAAGCTTATGTAGCTTCATGATAGGGTATGTGTTAGCCATCGAGAAGAATATGTGGTTTAGGAGAGTCTTAGATGAGCTTTGCAGGCAGAATCTCAACTCCTAAAGGCAGTTTGCTGTGGGATCACATGCCATTTGTGCAGTTATATGTTTGTTGACAAATGTGACATAAAGAAATTTAGGAGGAAAAGGAAACCACGTTTTCTTAAAGTGTTTTAGATCACTTTGTGGTCTAACCACATGCTCAAAAACTTCCTGAGCTGGAAACAGTCTCCAGATGACCTACAGGCTTTAAAACTTACCAAAATAAAAAGTTCTCTACCACAAAAGCATTCCAATGGTCACACTCTGGTAGAAAATAGTTTCTCATCCTGCATTTTAATACTGAAAAATGTTCTGTTTCCTTGTCACCTTTTATTCTTCTGCATAAAATATTAATGTTATAGTTTAACATAGCTTTTGGCTTATGGGATAGCTTTGTATACACAGCAATAAATCGGGGTGTACTGTAAAACTTCTGTAACTTGCCAAATTATGTCCAATGTCAGCCAGGCACGACTGTTTTTCTTGGCATCAATTTCAATAGCATTTAAACTGCAGAATGCACATTTCTAACATCTCTTTTGTAGAAATAGCAATTTCAATGGAAAATTGTAATCCATTGGGAATCTGGGGAATAATTGACCACCATGTCCAACAGTAATTTCAATTTAGCAATGTAATTTATCCATTATTTCAGTGAGGCTTTGAGCTAGAGGATTTATCATTGAGGCTAACATGGATAGAGCTCTTTTTCTGGTGTTTAACCTGTATGCTTGCTTTTACAAGCTCCTACACTGTGAAAGCATTGACAGTTCCATCATGAAATATACCATTGTACATTTTCTTGAGATTTTGGGCTTCTTTAAACATACTGAATTGTACAGATTACGTTTCTCCTTTATATGATTGTGTCTATACTGTAGTTGGATGTAAATGTACCTCATTTCTGGCTTTAAACCAAATACCTTGGGACTGATAATCTAGAGCTCTGCAAAGCCTGCATAACCAGCTGAAGAAACTGTGCTCTATATTCTGACAGCTGCATTGTTATCAATACTGAAAGTACCTGGTTTATAAATGCATTTTGGGAGTGTTCCCATGAAGTATTCACACCTTTTATTACAGGGTAATATACTCTTAACAAGTTAAATGTTTACTGAAATTCAAGCTAACATTTGGAGCCTGATTCTTCCTCTAGTCCTCTTAGTCAGTCCAGAGGGACCCTAAATGGGATCTGACTTAGTTTGTATGAACCTACACAATATTTAAGCAGGAGTAAATTATCAAACTTTAAGGCTTCTTAGCTATTAGAATTTAGAATTTAGCTTTTAGAATTTAGCTTAGATTTTTTTAAAAACATCTCTGCTTACAACCGTATTTGTGCAGCTTGTGTGACCATCTGTAAGCTTAAATAGGCACAGGTCTTCAAGAATTTTGGTCACAGTCAATAATGAATTGCAACCTTTCCCTCCCTCTTTCCCACTAAGAAGTGATCTTCTCTCTTCTTAACTGGAAAGATAAATGTAGGACATCATTCAGTCCAGGTCCTCCAATCACAAGTTACATTGTATAATGAGTGTATTTTTCACCAGCTGACCTGGATTCATTCTGAAAGTCTTCCTCTCCTGGTCAATAAACATTGTCATTTTGAAGGCTTTATCTTTATATGTTTCAAAGGTCCCGACTTACCTCAGTTATATATGTAGCTTCACATTTGCTCTTAAAAATGAAAGTTTTTTTTACAAAACCTGGAAGTTAAACAGTTCAGCAGACCAACTTCTGTGAAGATGAATATCAATGATTTAAAATAAAATACATGACAGACTTCAAGGTCAGAAAGCCAGCTAACTGTATTTCAATGTTCTTCAAACTGTCAACTTTTAAAATTTAGGTTGATGGTGGAGGTAGAAACCTGCAGAATTTAGAAAAACTGGTGACATATTTTTAATTTTTTGTGACCACTCTGTATTCCTTAGAAAAAGTCTGCAGACTGCCAGCACTGGATAACGTTGTGTTAGAACTCAGACTGAAAGGTCTGGTTCTTGCAGTCCATTTTGATCTCTACAGAAGTCATTCCCTGCTTCTTGTTAGTCATATGGCCCTGTCTTTACTTTGTTTAAGCTTACAGATCTATAGAACCACAGTACTTAGCTACCCCCTTCTACGAGATGTTGTAAAGCATCTTTATTAGAGAAACACTGGCATCTTTCAGAGTAAAAGGCTAAATACAAATCAAGTAAATGTGATCTACTTAATAAAGCAAGTAAACTGAACTCAAGGTTTGAAAAATTTTAGTGGTGGGACAAACTGTACCTGATGCATGTAGTTCTATCATTTGCAATTCTGAAAGATGAAGTGTGTGCTGTAATTATTCTTTGAGTGCCTTTTGAGATACTTACTAGCAAAACATTGGAGAATGATTCCTGAAATATCATTTATTTCTTTTTTGAAGCAACATAGGCAACCGAAATATTGCCCCAACTGTGGGAACTATATTAATCACATTTCTGCATTATATTATAAATTTCCTTGAGCTTTATATCAGTTTTGACTAGGTGTACTGTTATATCCACTAAACATTGTACTACAATAAAATCTTGTGAAAGAGCATGCCTACAGTACATGCTTATGCCTGTGGCATGAGTTCCTGCTTTCTGTTCCCAGCCTCCCTGATTTTCAGATCTACTGCAAATAACACCTCTGTGGTTCTGCTGACGTCTTTGCCTGATCTTTGTGGTGTTTTTTATACACTTTGTTATAGCTGAACACAATAGAGGTTTGTGTTGGGTTAGAATTAAGTGCACAATTAACTGTTCTCTCGAACAAGATAAACTGTACTAATTATTTCTCTCTGTGTAAAGATGAATCACTATAAGCAATTCCTGATTCTTTGTGCTGTGAAATACATCAGCCTGACTACTCAGACAAAATAGAGCAAACAATCATGCTCACATTCTCAATTTCCTTTTTTCTTTCTAAGTGAAAAATGTGGTATGTGAATAAGAAGCTACCTTTTAAAACTTGATCTTTTTAGATATTTTCTTAGGCACATTCTTTGTTATTTGGTAATGAATGGGGCAAGTGTATTGGCAACAATCCAGTTTGCCACTTCAGTTTTAGTAAGAATTTCTGCTCCAACTGTTTTGGCTCAATGCTACAAGTTCACATTTTCTACCCAGAAATCTATAGGGCATTACACTCTGTTGCTTTTGTCTCGTCATAGAAAATCTACGATAAAAAGTATGTATCTTTCTGCATAGTCATTATTTGGAATACGGATTACCTAATGCAAACCAATAAGATCTTTGGAAAATTATTAGTTCCATTCTAAACATTTTATACTGTGAGACTTATGTGCCCTTGTGTCATTTTTTTTCTATCTTTGACAAAGCAGTGGTTCAGGTTTAGCGCTTATTTCCTTTGAAAACTGACGAGCAGTACATATTGGTTTGTATTGCCTTTATACTGTGTAAATCAAGTCAACATAAAACTATTGATATCTTTGAACACTGTTCCTTTCTCCTATTTTGACTTATTTCCTGTGCCCATAATTTTAACAGTATGTAAAATGTGAAGCAGATATGCAACATACAGGAAGTTTTGGCATCACTTGAACCAGAGGCTATGGAGTGACTGATGTAGAGCTTGCATTCCTTGATATAAAAGTCTCAATAACTTGCTATGTGCTGTTTCTTTTCATATGCCTGTTTCTTTTTCACACCATTCATACTAATACCAAGGAATTCCAAATGAAAAAAATCATCATTTATCTTCTCTCCCATTTTTCTACAATGTGATCAAATGTGTTTTTTCTCTAGGTAATACATGTTGCTTAAAAAAATTATATCTCTCTTTATGTTGCCATTGATTTCAAAAGAGATAAGGCCTGTTGTTGAATCCACTACAGAAGTCTTGGGACTTCTGAAATATAACACATGCCCTTGAGGTCACCAAGGGTAAGATACACTCCTGTGCAGTGGGTTAGCACAAACCTTATCACTGTGTAAGTAAGTGCCTCATAAGTCTTGAAAACAGGAATTTTCTCTTTATGAAGATAAATTTTGCCTAACTCAAAATGCAGATTATAGTGAATGTAGACGTTTGGAAAGGTCTTTGAACTTTGATTATAGTTAAGAAGTTGACAACAGTGCAGATACGGATATTGTAATCCAGTCTTTATTATCCAGTGACCATAATGCTGATTTATTAATGAAGTTCAAAAAGATACAGATGTGACTTACTATATTAGACACTAGATGTTTCTGAGTGCCAGGTGTAGGTTTGCCATTGTTTTGTGTGTAGCCAGAGTGAGTCTCTCAACTTTTATAGATATGAAAAATGTGCAATAAGATGCATAAGAATGTTTTCTTTGTGCCTAGTATTGTGCAGATATTAATTAGTTAATGCATCTGCAGCTTCATAAGGTGTAATACACAAAAGCAGCTCTTATGGGGTTCTTTCTTAAAGGAATAGAAAGCTACATCTACTTTGGATGAATTTTATTTTTGCCATGTCAGCCTTTTTAATCTTAGAGGGCTGGAATTCAAGCTCTGTTTATGGATTATTACTGATCACTATCTCTAAGACTCGTATATCCCTGACTATGTGAACATAACTCTGATCCTATGTTTCTAGAGAAACTGCTTGTGGAAGCAAGATTTAAAATTTGTTTTCCATTAGTATTTAAGCTTGAGATTAAAATTTGCACTAATGAAATTCAGATGCATTATTTTACTTAGAAACTGAATATGGGAGGGTCACAAAGCAGGCTGAAAAAGTAAATGAAAAACCTCATGCAAGTATTAAGAGGAAATAGTTAGACGCTGCTTATCTGGGTCTAACAGACAATATAGAAACAAAACAACATCAGGCAGCTCTCTCAGCTCTCATGGCTGCATCCCAACAGGTCCCATGGAATTGTGCATGCCCCATTTGTTTAAGTGTTTCCTAATCTTGACCTCCTCAACCGAGGGTAAGTCTTTCTTGCTCCAGAAATAAGTCTTTTAAAATCAAGATAAAGCACAGCCAGGTATCAGTATTAAGCCCTTTGATTTAATCTAATGGGGCATTCTGATTTTTTTTTTTTTCATCACAGTGATCCTGGAAGGTGCTGAATATCCAAAATTCCTCTGGGAGATTCTTAGCATCTGGATTCTCAATATAGTTTTTGAGGATCAGCATCTCCAGAATTGCTCATGAATTTCATGTACAAACTCGAGAAATGAACCTTTAGATATGGCATACATTTTGTTTGTTATTTTAGGCCACTTTATATTTAATCTGATCTTCAAGGTCAGTGTTCTTGTCTCCTTTTTAGGATAAACAAATTTGTATCCTTCTTTGGCCTGTATATCACATCTTAAAAGTATGCGTGACAGAGACACAGTTTACATTACATCTGTTTCAACAGTTGTTTCTGATAGCCAATGGGAAAGGAGCATAATGTTGTTCCCTGCCTGGATTTATGACTGTGCCTTCATCATTTCTGTAATTCATTACTGCAGAAGTGTCCTGAGAAAGTTTTTATCTGACTAGGGTAGGTGATGACACAGTGGCCAAACCAATGTGAAAAAATGGCAATGTTAATTACAATTAGCAGGTTTTGCAAGCTGTTGTTTTCCCTCCATGCCATGTTTGTGCTCTTTATCAAGAGCCTTCACACTGAAGGGTATTCTTATGCTACTCTAAAATTCCCATGCTAGGCCTTTAACAGAAAGAAATAGTGACAGTTATCAGGCAATTTGCACATGTCTCAATATATTTATATTGCAGGTTTTGTTTGTGATCCTTTTTGGTATTGTTTTGTTAATCTTCTCTCACTTTTCAGTCAGTCCATTATGATGTTCAGGAATTTTTCCATTGTCTGGACCCCATGGACAAAAATAGTAAGCTAAAATCTTGGTCAATAAACATAATTTCTGATGGGAAATGCAAAATTTTAGAAATCCCTAAATTGACAAAAAATCTGAAAAAATTCACGTTTCATTGCAACTCATTGTTTAAAATTGGTATTGTATGTAATATAATCATTTAAAATAGTGGTGGCACAAAAGAAGCCAAAATTACAAGCTCAAGCTATATGCTTTCTTTAGAAGAGCCAGATAGAGATACCAAACCTCAAGAAACTCTAATGTTTCATTTGAACTTTTTTTCCTGTTGAAATTCTGTAGTAACTTCTCCCTAGGAAGCTGATCCTTTTTCATTATCATCATTATTCTATCAGTAGCAGCATTTGAACAAGTTTTGGATTCTTTTTTTTTTTTGTTCTGATTGATGAGCAAGAAACGTTAGGCAAAATTCTCTATATTTACAAGGAGCTTCATTCTAACTGTTGCAGCCTGTTCTTTTCCACTTCTTTCAGCCATTTAAGTGAAATTCTGTGTATGCTAACAGGAGGCCATTTTTATGGGAGCCTCTGTTGGGAAGAGCTGGCAATCTAAACAAAAAGAAGAAAGAGGAGAAGAAATGCTAATGTCACAATTTTACTAATGGAGTTATGATAAACACACTGAAGTCACCAATTAACCTGGTGACAGAGCCAGCAACTGAACCCTGTGACCCAGCCTCTGGTTTGGCAAAATAATACCATCTTTTAATAAGAAGCTTTGTCTTAGGTAGCAGTGGGTGAGAGGCAGTAGAAACTGAACAATTTGTTTCTTTCTATATGATAGCTTATACCTTACAACTGCAGCATCAATACTGAAATACATTTATAACCATTACACTGATTAAAGCTGTTGCCTCAGCCATAATCTCTTTATCGTTTAGGATCATATTTCATTAAGACACTCATATGACACAGCACTTTTACCCTTCCCCTCCAAAAAAAAAAAAAAAGAATATTCCTTGTCCTGGTTTGACAAAAGTAGTCAATGAAATACTGGCCCCTATTTCAAACTGTAGATCGATTTACTTCTCTACTTTAGAAAGCTACCATTGTAGTGAAGTAATAAGAACTTCCATCTATTATTTGTAAACTGCAGGAGGCTAAATAACCTATTGCATGACAAATAGCACTCACACGCAGAGAAATTCACATGCGTTGCAAAAGAATTCATGCTTTGTCTGGAGTAAAATGAAGTCCCAGAGGTAATTTCTGTACTGTGTGGGAAATAACATCTCCTGCAGGAAATCTATGGCCATGCTTGTTCAAAAGAAATGAAAAATATAGTGTTAAATGTTTTTAACAAAAGCATTCAATTGTTTCATATTTTTCAGCTAACTCCTACCACTGCCAATTTATAGAAGTTATAAATCCTGGACAAAGTTTTAGGTCACTCCACAGGAACTAGTTAGACTAAGTCAAATATATTATTTTGGTAATGTTACAAAATGACTTATTGCATATGCATTTAATTTTAACCTGTTGCTGGTCTACACTGAAAATAATAGAGTTTATATAAAAGTTCATAAAAAGCCATTTGAAAATAGCATTAGAAGATACCAGAAACAATTGCTTATTCTGGTTTATAACTGACAATAAGAGTTGTCCAAGAAATAACAGATTATTATAATGTCTATTATATAATGTCTAGAGAAGGGTCTTTTCCACCTTATTTCAATGTTACTGAAAACTATAGGTGTGATGAACAAACAAGTAAAAGCAAGCCTGTCACTAGAAATCATGAGGCATCCATTCAGTACTTGTCCTTCTCTTGTGACCCTGCTGTGGTCAATCTGGAAGCTTCAAATTGATCAGATGTGATAATAGTTACATGGTCCCTTGCTTATTGTTTCCTATAGAAACTACCATTGGCATGCTTAGCCTAATGAATTTTCTCATAAGTTATGTTAAATTTATAACACAGCCAAACATCATCCTCATCTGTATAGAAAAGCAGAAACTCTGAAATGAAATTCAAGTTTCTACTAATTTTCTTTAATCAGAACCAAGCATAATGCTTTGTTTTTTGTTTTTTGTTTTGTTTTGTTTTGTTTTGTTTTTCTGAAAAGAACGTATTGTGGTTTCCCAACCTGACTGCTCTCTGATAAAAATTAGAAATAACCCATGTTGACATGTCCTTTTCTCTGCCTATCCCAGAGTCCTTAGCACAGTTTTGGGGAGGTGAATCAAACCCCACTCTCTTACCTTTCTTGTCCTTTCCTTTCCAGCTGTCCTTCCATTCTGAGATGTCAAACATTGTTTCTTTGGGTTTTGAGAGATTATCATCAGGTGTACAATTTCTCTTTTGCTTTAACTTCCCTTTCAGTTAAAGGAGCATAAAACCAGCTTGCCTGTTCCACAGCAGCTGTGAGCTAGAGATCATGCTTATAAAACATATTAAGCTTGGTACAAGCTAATGTCAAATAAGGATAGGTCAATGATTGTTATTTCTTTGGATTAATTGGTAATAGGAACAATTGAAGGTGAAGAAAAAATTAAACCCTTGAGACTTGTGTAGATTTGAGAAGCTGTATCATTTTTGTCCTCTGACTCTTTCTGCTGAGGTGAATTTTATCCCTGAGGAAAAAAACCTAATTCCATCAATAACACTGAAGAAAAATCCTGTAATATGTGGGGGTGGGAGGTAGGGGGGGGAAAGTCCTACATGCCCTTTAGATCTTCTGTCCCTTTCTTCTCAAGTCTGAATCCACTTTTCCTTTGTGTGAGGCTGCCATTAAAGTATGAAAAGCTTAACACTTATGGTCTTGCAGTGACCATTTAAGGGATTCTGGGAGTCAGAGAGAAGCCCTAAATTGCTTTTCTAGTGATAAGCCAAAGCTATCATTCACTCTATGGGTTTTGGACTAGGCAAGGGACTTATTTTAATTCCATACTTGCAGAGATTCCCCACAGTATGTTTATAATGCATTTAAATCCCTTAGTATTATCCAACTAGCTCACTGAGGCCCCAAAGCAGCTTTTGTTGTTGGGCTTTGGGGAGAGCTGGGAAGTATAGATGGATGATGCAGACACAACCAGGTATTTCCCTGAAAAATATCTATCCAACAGCTATTCAACTCCTCTTGTTTAGTTAAACTAATAATTCAAAGATAACTATCAGGCATTTTTCATCAAACCCCTCACTGAAACAATTGCATGTTTCATAGTTTCCAAAAACTTCCACAAAAGTCAGCAGATTTATGATTTAAAGAAAAACAGCCTATCACATTCAACAGCTTGCAAAAATAAACTTCCTCTCAGATTTGACGTTCCCCGATCATGGTGTAAGCTTGTTTAAAGGGAAGTTACTGCATAAAACCTTTGTAACTGTTTAGTTGAAAGTTGCTTGTTGTCTCGGTGAAGTGTTCACACTGAGTATCTACTTCTGCTTGCTCCTGTGATGCACTTGAGTTATGCTTGCTCACAACACTCAATGGAGCTCATTGCTAATAGGTTGTGTAAAAGCTGACCTTTAGCAAAGAGGAAATAATCCTCAGCCCTTGAAGACTTATAAACTTCCACAGAAATTTATCATCACTTCCCTAGTAGCTCACCAGGCCTTTTGGGGTTGGACTATATTTCTGGGACCTAGCCCTAACTTCAGAGTCACAGTTCTTCCCACGCACACTCTTGTTTTTGAGAAAAGTAACTGTGAGCAATACTGGAAAAGGGGCAGATTTTTTTCTTTAAATGTACCCAATCCAGTCTCCCAGGCAGGAGCGCCTCCATAATACTTTCAGGTTTCACTTGATGATTGAAAGTGATGTGAGGAAAATTCAGCACTAAACCCAGTCCAGTATCTGGTTAAAGCTAGTGCGTAAAGTTAATAGGGTCTTTAGGATCTCCTGGCCCTTCTTCATTAAATAGAGATGTGTTCTCCTCTTTGCATAAATAAATAATTTGCCTAATGCATGTATTTGTCAGTTATGACCCAATGTTTCCTTGCCCCTTAGAGAGCTAAGTGTACTTTAATCAAAAGATGGCAGCAATGTTTGATCTTGCTCATATGGACTGGCTGCAGATAAAGGTGTAAACAAATATACTTTCAGTTGCTCAGCAAATCATAGCCTGTAGAATGCTGCATACTACTTGGGAATATAACCACAGTAAATCAGAAATCTAGGAGATCTCCCAGAAAACATGACTGGACTCCACTTATTCCCTGACGTACCTTTAAAAAATTAATTATGTAATGAATGTGGTTGGGAATTATTTTCTGAAATGGTTTATATGTTTGTTGGAAAGTGGCACTTGATCTGAACCACGAAGTTTTGTCTGAAATATTCCAGCTTTAATAAAACTTTCAACAACACAGATACTTTGAGTCTAAGGCAGAATTTGGTGGGACTAGAACTGGGGCTGGGAGCTGGAGATGCCTGTCCTAGAAAAGTTGCTAGCTCAAAGGTTAGAGTGTTTGCATAAAACGTGATAACTCATACTGGGATTGCAGGCCTGATCAAGCATGAGTGTCCTAACTATCAGTGTGTTAACTGATCAGCATTCATGTCTCTCTTGCTTTCACCAGTGTAAACAGACGTGAATGTACATGGCCAAGAATTAAAAATTAACTGAAAATTAAAAGTCAATATGTAACAATAGGGAAGATTAATATAATGAAACAGTTTTCCATAAGGAAAAACAAAAATGCTAATCTTATAAAACACAAATCCTAATCTAGCTAACACAGGATTTCATAAACTACTGTTTAAGAAAGGGATTATGTATGTGTTTGCCTACAGTTGCAAAGAGGGAATGAGATATACCGGCAGGCCCATTTCAATCTCTTATTTTTAAAAAGCATCCTAAATTCTTGTCTTCATCCTGCTGCCATAGGGGGGCAGTTTTTAAGCTTAAGGTGAGGTGGAACAATAAAACTGCTCCTTTTGTAAGTCTGTTTTTTGAAGAGATGTGGACTCATGCTGTATAGAAGGACTATATTATTTGCCCAAATGGCAGCTAAGTCTTAACATCTAACTTCTGTTCGTTTTCATGCAGTTGCATTCCTAGTTATACTTGCATTTCTCAAAATACCAAAGCCCAGGTACAGGGAGGATGTGACAAAGAGGTGATGTGAGAGACAGAAATTACCAGCAGAAGAATCCTAAAATGCTTAAAATGTTCATCTTCATCATAAAAATTCTTCAGCTTCTCTCTTCTATCTGTTTATTCCTCTTATGAAAAACCTGCAAAATTTTAAAAAAGGAATGAATCATATTTTCAGGAAGGAAATCTGTGAAAACCTTGAAAGCACAATTACAAGTGCAGTAAGGCACATTGTATTCTCTCTCCGTATCTTTGAAACGACTGGCAGAATTAATAAGTTGTTATTTATGTATTTTGCAATTTTAGAACTTAATAAATTAACTCAGTGTCAATAAAAACATAAAAATCATCTCTGTAAAAGATATGGGGTAGTAGGATCCAGTAAACTCCTAGCATCAAAATGGAATGCTAGCAGATGAACGAAAGCAGAGTCTGACCATCCTGGCTTTTGCTTCATGTGTCTATTACCTGACCAGTTTGAATTTCTTCTGCCAGGTACCTCTCTGTGAAGTCTGAGGTTTAAACTGGCAATTCTGAGAATTCTCAAGGACAGGTGAAGGTAGGGTTCGCTAATAACCTTGTTTAATCAGGGCTCTTTAACATTCTTCAGTTACTTCTTGATTTCAATTGAATGAATGCTTACTTCAGTAGCAGTTGAAACTTATTTTATTCTGCATTTTTTGTGCTTTTGAAGGGAGTGGAGGTAGGGAAAGCAAAAGACATTCTTAAATAGAACAGTTGGTTTACATTGTAATTTACCAACCATAACTGGTTACTGATGGGAGTAGCAGAAAAAACACTACAACCAGCATTAGTAGGTGGTATTATTAATCCTACTGCAGAACTTACTGGTTAGGGACTGCAGCTGTTCATTTTTACTTTGCTTTTTGTTGAATGTTGCAGAATCTTCCTGTTGAGATGAGGAAAAGGGTCAGACAGAGAGAAATGGCCATCAAGAGAGAATCATTGAGGCACCACGTCTGGGGCTCAGAGAGCTGCACTCAATTTTCACCCCTGACAAGCTTTCTTGACTCGGTGTGAGCAATTCGCTTTTCCTTGGGTTGCATCTGCATTTCTGAACAGAGGTGTTGAAAAACTACATTAATCTTTGTGAGGTGCTCAGATATGGCACTTTAAGCACCTAGATAAATAGCCAACAGCCAGGGATAGGCAACTTATTAATTGCTTTCTTTCAGTTCAGGTTTTTGGGTTGCTTTGTGACTTGTATGTGGGAAGACACTGAGATACATGTTTTAACTATTAAGTATGTGACTGTAAAATATAAGTTTGTCAATGACAGAACCATGTTAGAACTGAATGACGAAAAGCTTTACTTTTTTTTTCGCTATTACTTTTCTTCACACATCAGAATGAATGTTGGTTACATGAACAATATTGTGCAGAAGGAAACTGAGGAATTCCTTCAAGAATACCTTTCTGGGATGTTATCCCTCTTGCAAATAAAATTCATAGTGGGATGCAGTAAGACATGAATTTCCTCATAAAATATCTGAGCCAGCTTTTAATTGCCTGTTTATAAAGATTTGCATTGAACTAGAACTGATCCTAGTATCATTTTCCTTTTAAGTTAATCTATTGTGCACGTTTTCTCGACTGTATTTTTTGTATTCTTGTCATATGCTTCTTCTGATTTGTTCAGTTTAATACTTTGTAGGTGTTCTTGTTCCCTACAAAAAAAAAAAAAAAAAATCCTTGGACTTCCGAGCAGTACATAATAACACTTCTGACAAATCATTGCACTTTTAAAAAATAAATGGTAACAAAACTGAAGAAAAACACCTGGAGTGCCAGTTCTGGAGGTAAATTGCCACAGAACAATTGCTACAACATAGGAAAACAAACTCCAATTTTGTGTTAAACATTAACAGCAGCGACACAGTTACTGTTATTCTGAAATGCTGACAATGTGAATCGAAAAGTAAGTGATATATATGTTTCTACCTTTTAGATTTTTCAATATTTGTTTGCTCTTTCATTCTCCTAACTATAATCTGCAGATTTATGGCAGAGTAAATTTATTAAACATAACAGCCATATTTTTATTTGAAAGCTGGACTAACTTCTTTTGATGTTGGTCATCAAAAGAACTTCTTGGTCTTCAGGGGACACCTGTTAAAAGAGAGGGCTTGTGCAGCACAGAGAATTGCTGGAGTAAAACATTTTTATTGTGCTGCTTGATGGAATTTAGCACTCGGGAACCGTGCAGATCACCCCCTACATTTGGTAGGTGAAGATTTGCAGCCTCTTAGAGATTTTTTTGTGCATGTGTCTTTTCTTGGCATGCATTTCAGCAAGGTCTTCATCTTTTATATTAATCATAAGTGATTTTTAGACCTAGGTCTACAGCTCCTCCAAAGACAAAAAGTCTTTACAAAGTTGACTGGAGTTGGCTAATGTCAATGAATATGCCTCACACAGTATGAACCCAGTCCAAAGCCCAATAAAGCCAGCTATAATCTTTCCACTGACTGCTGTGTATTTTGCCTCACATCCTTGGGGCAAAATACTGTTGCTGTGAGTCACATAAATATATTTTGCCCCACAATTAAAATGAATCAAATTTCTAAGACTATTCATGAGAGACCAGATTGGATGGAGCTTTGAGCAACCTGGTCTAGTGGAAGATGTCTCTGCCATGGAAGGGGGACTGGAACTAGATGATTATAAGGTCCCTTCCAACCCAAACCATTCTAAGATTCTATGAATTTTGTTGTTATTGCTACATAGTCCATGTTTTACATTAATCCTTTGGCTTTTGTTTTATTTTATGAACAGGAAGTAATAGTTTTATTTGAGGAGTATCCTGCCTACTTGCGTTTGTGCAGAGTGCATTTTTATAATATTTATGCACCAATGAAATTTGTGATATTTAGTTGAAGATTTAAAGATGTATTTCTTTAAATTTTAAGCAGCTCCAGTCCAGAACGAAACCATATGACATTGCAAAAATATATACAATTTATACATTATACAATGTATACATTGTACATATACTATATATACACATTATAAAATGTATGCAAAATGTATACATTTTATACTAGAATTGCAAACATAGCATTGAAGTAAGTGTTCTGCGCTTCAAAAATACTCTGTCCTTTGGCTACGAGGATAATTTTAATTTTTGTATCTGAAAGCATATTTTAAAAATGTGTTGGTTTTTTTTTTTCATGAAGCTGAATATCTTGGCAAGAAATAGTTTTGGATTTGACAGGCTGTGGATTTTATGTTCCACTTATGTGCAGGTTTTCTAGGTGCCAGACCTTACTCTTACAGAAAGGAAAGTTGATTCTCTTTGGTGCTAGCAACTACTCACATCTCAACATCTTTTTCAAAATTTTTATTGCTTAATTGTGATGTTTACAAGCAAACAGCTTAATGCAACACCAACTGTGTAAAACTTCAGTGGGGAATGTTACCCACATTCTAATGCTATCCCAAGTGAAATGTGCCTTATGTCTTCAGACTACTCCAGAATGGCCTCCTAAACCCGATTATCTTCTTCTTAAGTGCTCCAAGTCATCTCCATCAAGCTGATCTCTGTGGATCTCTTAATATACAGTTGGGGGGACTCCAGCATGCAATAACATTCCCTAGCTTGGTTGTGTCTTGGTACTTCCCACCAGACTAGTATGATTTGCACTCCAGCGAAGGTGGCATGTGAACAACTCTGCGCTCACTCACATTTGCTAGTATCCACGCTGCACTGACACTCTCCGACCACTGCGTAGGTCTGCCTGCCAGAGAATGCCATCCAAGGAGTGTGAGCACAGCATCTAGCATCCAATAATAATATTCTATGATATCCATTTCTGGTTATAAACAAATTGCCGCAAAAACCAAAAGTACCTTCTGTTCTCAGAAACATTTTTCCTGCAAACTCACTCTTTTTTAATCTTCCTAGGATTTTTATCAGTCTGTTTTTCAGGCGTGCAGGTGATTTATGGTTTCATTAATTTTCCAAGAACTTTTGCTAGTAGCATGATTTGCCTGTGTTTTTCCAACAGGAAATGAAATCAAGATTGGTGCATGATGCCAATTTCCAAAATTTTATTAACAGCAGAGAAATGTTTCTTGGAGAAAAGTTGAGTTTTACCACCTGCATTCTCAGTCCTGAAGATAGTTTTCTGTGAGGACTTGGGCAAATCTCTTTGCAGCATTCCACCTCTGCATAAAATTGACATTATAATGCTTGATCCGGCCTAGAAAAAAGCATTCAAAAGCACAAATAGAAAACCTGATGATAAGAATGAAACTGTTTTATCTTAGCCAAACCTTAGAGCCTTGTTGAGGTTTTTACAAAGTAGCTTTTGGTGTTCTGTTCATGATTCTCAGGAGTTTTAAAAAACTAAAATTAAAAAAATGAAAGAAGAATAAACCCAAGCTGAATTTGTCAGAATCCTTCACTCACTTTTTACTTGGACAATATCTAAATTGTCAACCAGAGTTTCCTTACGTGCATGTTGAAAAAAATTGTTAGATAATTATTGCTGGAGTCCATAGAGGGTAAACAATTTTTTATTTTAGTGTGTGAGAGTGCACTCTCTGACGTCCATTGGATGGGTTGGGTTGAGTTGTATGAGAACTAAAAAGACAACCAAACCCCTAATTCAAATGCCACATTACTCAATGGAAATTTGTTTCCAAACATTTTCAATGTTTTCAGGGTTACCCTTGTTACAGAACAGCAGTTGCTTCTTCCAGCTGGATAGTACAATATGTCTCCTCATACCAAGATAATGCTAGCAAAAATCGTATTTCTTTAATAAAACATGCTAGTTTTACTGTGGTTCCTTTCCAGAATTAATACCAGTCTCCTGATACATGTAAAAGAAAAGAGTCATGTCCTGTCTCCTGAATTTGTTGCCTTGAGTCATTCACAAATTCAGGGAAAATGCAAGGATGGTTATCATCCAAAACAACATAGTTTGAAGCTTCGAAAGTGGTAAGGGATGGGCAGGGCTTCACAGTCAGTAACAGTATAGGTTTGTACCACACTCCTCAAAAGCAGTATACTGGCTTTATTAAGATATAGACTAAAGCAGACATTAATTGGAACCATCTGTATCTTTGACAAAATGAAAGAAAAAATATTGTAAGAAGTGATAGAATCAAATGAGAAGATTTGGTATAAAACATATATAATATGATGCTGACAAACGTGAGCAAATGCACTGGAACCTGAAATATAATCCTAAACATCTTTAACTGAGGTTCTGAAATTGAAGACTATAAAACATATCCTGTAGTCTGACATACAAGCTGATAGCTGTTCAAGGTTTTGGAACTAAGCCATCCAAGTATTGAGCTTAGAGCATATGGTGGGGGTATTACAACTCTCAATCTGCTAGAAGTAATATTTAAGAAAATCACAGTAGATTAATATTAATCTTAAAAACATTAACAAAGTGATAATTTTGCTTCTTGACACCACTAGCAACAAGAAAAATATGAATGCAAGTGCTGGTCCTTCCTTCCACCATTGATCAGGGAGCTTTTCTTGTCTCCACTGGATTGACTCACAAAGTATCTTTTTATAATGGGTCATTTTGATTGCTTTTTCTGCTTATAAAACTTTCTTCTGTAAAATGTGTGTGTATTTGCACTGCTAGTTTATTATACCTCTGTTGCTATTTCTAGTGGGCCTGTAAATTTCACAGAGTGAAAAGAGGGGACTTTGTTTTAGTACTATAGTCTTTGTGTCATTTGACACAGAATTAAGGAAGACTGATTTGGGTGTGAAAGTTGAGTATGGCAGGCCTGAGATAACATGCTGCTATTATATCTACAGGGAAGAAGTTAGAAAATCCTTGAAGCTCTATATAAAAAAAACCAGGATTTTGATGACAATGTATGGAAATTCACATTTGCACTCCACAAGAAATTTCTTTCTCCTGTAAGTTTTGGAAAAAAGCCATGAAGGTAGTAATATTTTTTTCCATACCGGTGGATCTCAAAACACCTTATAAAAGCATACATATGTAGCAAACAAATATGCCTCTGTTTGGGTTGCAGCTTAAGACACACAGTTAGCCAGTGCAGAGCAAACTTACAGATACAAGATTTTTTTATCTCCCCACTCCTTTTTATCCTTATAAAAACAACCTACACTATCAATGTACTGCAGACATATCCAGAAATGTTAAGATTTGACAATTAACTATGTTAAAACAACCTATGTTAAGCAGGTAACATCAGCTTAACCAGTCTGGGTTGTACTATTAGTGTAAATGGTGGAGTGAAAAGCAGTGTAACAGAGAAATTAATCAAGCTCCTTTTTTACAGAGGTGGGGTTTTTTTAGTGAGGTTTCGCTGTTATAAAATTGAATTTGTGAATTGTGAATTATGGAATTAAAAATTGTGAATCCTCATAGCTAGTACTTTAAGGGCTACCTTTTCCATGAAGTCAGAAATAATGTCCTTGAAAAAAAACACATTTAAGTCTGACTAATGTTTCATAGGAAGCAGCGACTGTGTCATAGGTTTTTATGTGGAACAGAATCTATTAAGCACCTCATGATGTAGAGGCAATTCCAAATTATGTGAGCAGAATTTTTTTCATTTATTGGCAATGCTATTTTTCAGTGCTACAACTAGTGGCTACCAGTATGCTTTAGAGCCAAAACAACATTCAGGTAGTCCCACCCTGGTAATTTTCTAGCCTGGTTTTGAATGCAGTCACTTAGAATTCCATGTTTAGTAAAAAAAAAAGCAGTAACAGCTTGCCTGTTCCTTCTTCATAGTTCAACAGTATTGCCTTTCTGGAAAATGTACTCTTGTAACTCAATGCTATATTAAAGGAAAATGGCCAACATAATAATCTTCTGAATCTGAATCATATCTCCTTATAAGAATTCACTGAAAACCAGTAAAAGCTAATTCATTTTGGTCTCCATGACGCACACAAGATAGGACAGAGCTGACCAGCTGCAGTTAACCTATTGCTCGGCCAATATATTGCTCCATAATCCAAGCAGATGTTTCTCTTTTAGGCTAATGGAACTCTTGCAAACCATATCCCTTCCCAAGAGAAAACACCAGCACAGTTAGAAGCTGGAAGGACTCATCTCAATAACAGAAGCAAGGTGCCAGCAACATCATCAGCAGTTTATTAATAAAAATCCATGAACAGAAGAGCAATTGCATTTTGTTTTGGCATGTTAAAAAAAAAAAAATAAAATCCATCAAACCAGCAACACACGCTACAGTTTTTCTTCTCTGCGTGGCCCTCTTAGAAGTAGCATTTCTTTTTCCTATAGCAATTGACTTCTGCATGAGGAAAGAGGAAATTAATCTCTTGCTGTTAGCTGTACTGTTGCTGTGTCAGTCGTAAAAGGGGAAAGATCTCAATTTATGCAAATAATCATTGTTAAAATTGACACATCACAGATGATAATTGATATGTTGTAGCTATGTCCTACTGCAAAAGAAGGAGAACTTTGTTATACGTCAAGAGCAAAGACTGGCCTTGATTTGAATCCTATTCCAGAAGTAGCTCTACTAATATCAACCAATTTATGTTTGTTTCTGTCGCTATAAGAAAAGATTAATGCTCATTATATTTGCTCTAGAGGATGAATGACAATGAACAGAACTAGGCTTCTATATTAGACTTTGAATAAGAATTGTTTCCAGTTCCTGGAAACATTCTCTTGTGACTTGTACATCCGTTTTTGTCCAGTCAATAATACTGAGAGTTACTTGAGAAATAGTAATTAATGTTGGGGTTTTATATCTTATGGAAATGTAACTTGAACCCTGGAGAGCCAAGTTTCATGGAAAGGACATGAAAGACAGGGAGAACTGTGGAACAGTTTGTATTGCTTCATTGCTGTTTTTCGGAAGCACTGGCAAAGAACTGAATCTCTTCTCTTGGTATGGCTGTGGGAGAAAGTGTTTTAAAATTCTGCAAAGTCTTCGTAATGAAAATACCTCTATCTCTCTTTCTTTTTCTTTTATAGTATCTAACATAGCTGGGTCCAAACTCTAACTGTCTCCTACAAGGCATACATTTCTCCCTAGGGAGATATGATGAGGATGGGGATGCTAAGAATTTCCTCTAGTGGCAAGAAGACAATAGTGAAGAGCATTAAGATGTTAGTATCAGAATTCTGCTTTTCAAAGCATTTAGGGAAGGTAGAGCACCCAAGAAAACCTCACTATGAAATGTGAACTGCTGCTCCTTTCAGCAGCCTGCGGTGGAAGTGTTGAGCAACTTGCTACTCATTTTCTCTTGCCATTCATGTTGGGTTATGAAGCAGGGAGTGCTTATTAGCACTTAGATGTGTGGGTTCAGACAAGTAATGAGCACTACATTGTGACTACCAACATCATTTATAAGCTATTTTGCCCTAGTGAAACCTCTGTTTTGATGTTCAGGGGAAGAGTAGGGAAATAAGTTTCAGCCCAGAAAGCCAACCGTATCCTGGGCTGCATCAAAAGGAGCGTGACCAGCAGGTCAAAGGAGGTGATCCTGCCTCTCTACTCTGCTCTCGTGAGACCTCACTTGGAGTATTGTGTGCAGTTCTGGTGTCCTCAACATCAAAAGGACATGGAACTGTTGGAACAAGTCCAGAGGAGGGCCACGAGGATGATCAGGGGACTGGAGCACCTCCTGTGTGGAGACAGGCTGAGAAAGTTGGGGTTGTTCAGGCTGGAGAAGAGAAGGCTGCGTGGAGACCTCATAGCAGCCTTCCAGTATCTGAAGGGGGCCTACAAGGATGCTGGGGAGGGACTCTTCATTAGGGACTGTAGTGATAGGACAAGGGATAACGGGTTCAAACTTAAACAGGGGATGTTTAGATTGGATATAAGGAAGAAATTCTTTACTGTGAGGGTGGTGAGGCACTGGAATGGGTTGGCCAGGGAGGCTGTGAATGCTCCATCCTTGGTGGTGTTCAAGTCCAGGTTGGACAGAGCCTTGGGTGACATCGTTTAGTGTGGGGTGTCCGTGCCCATGTCAGGGGGGTTGGAACTAGATGATCTCAAGGTCCTTTCCAACCCTAACTATTCTATGATTCTATGATTCTAAGTAGTTTCCATTATAGTCCAATTGAAAGGGAATAGCAAACAACAGTGTATCCCACTTTTCATTGGCTGTGCAGAAGTGTTGGCCTTTAATAACATCTTCTTAAGATTATTTATATAGTCTATTTGCCATTATCCATATCAGTTCATGCCCTTTGTGTGTTTTAGATAACATTGTTGTATTTCCTTTGACTTAACATTTAGTGTGCTGTGAACTTGCCAATATTCAGAGTAGTTCTTGGGCTGCCTTTGTCTGATCCCTTCCATAAGCTGTTTATTAAGCAAGAATTCATTGTTACTGATCGTAAATTGAGCTTTCACACTGGAGGTCTCTGTAGCTATACTTACGGGTTCTCTTTGCCTGTGCTTCCTCTGGTTAAATTTGTATCTGGTATTTAACTGCTGAGAAATCTTTCTAGAGTACAAGGGAAGAACTCAGGCAAAGCTCAACATCTTTCCAATTGATTCTGAGGGACTGTGCAATGGCCAAATCTGTAATTGCCTAAAGCCTGATCTTGTTCAGTTCTGGGACTTAGACTTGGCTTTCTCTAGAAAATTGGCCACCCACATGAGTTGTAATCAGATCCAAATTTCTTATTTATTCTGCCTGCTGTATGGTTCTCCAGCCAGTTTTCATGCAGGATTCATGAAGATCCGTTGAATACACTATTCAGAACAGCCCCCATCAGAAATACTGTTGAAGGCCTAGGATGGGTCATGGGACATAAGTATCTGAATCAAAAAAATGTGTACACAGAAGAGCTCAAGATACTATCTAATCACAACCAAACACTTGGGAAAACTGAATATGCATATTAACTGAACTGTTAATGACATACTGATGCTGATTGCTGATGATTAAAAATGTAAGGATAAGAAAGAAAATACGTTTTCAAGCTCTTACACAGTCTAAGTACTTGCTGTACCTGCAGAAAGAGGTTCCTGATTAGACAGGATGTAAACTATCACAATTATCCCTGCCTGTCTAAATATAAAAGAAGTACAACAAGGCAGAAAACAGCTCTTCTGAGGGTACAAGCACCTATGAACCATCACCATGGCCTTTCTCCTCATTTCTGACTTCCCGGACATTTGGGAGTTCAGCCCCTGGTATGGGAATAGTACAGTCTTTTAAGATTTGTGAGGTTTAAGAAAAGTATTGTGTTTTTTTTCTCTCCTTCTGGATCTCAGACTGCACATGAATCTCATGGCCAAATCATAACCGTGAGACTGCAGGATTTTGATTTGTACTGACAGCGAGGCACATGGATTTTGTTTGGGATTGTTTGGTTTTGTTTGGGGTTTTTGTTTGGGTTTTTTTGTTTGTTTTGGGTTTTGGTTGGGGTTTTTTTGTTTATTGTTTTGTTTTGGTTTTAATTTCTAGTGTTTTAAAAAATATTCCGCAGTGTAGGCTTGAATTTGCATTACAACACAGCCTGCTTCTACCCGAAGAAAAACAATCTTTGATACAGAAATTCCTCCTGAGAAACACTTCCAAAAATGAAAAAAAAAGAGGAACAAATCATTCTTTCCAGAATCTGTGCTGAGAAAACCTCATAGCAAGTTCCCCCAGAGAGGGTACCAAAGAAGCTACTTCTCTCTTTTTAGGACCACAGAAGTGAGCTAGGGTGCTCTGGTGTGGTAAAAACCAAGAACAGAAGGACAAGGACTGTTTGAGGCAGTATTGGGCATTGCCTCCTGATAGTCACCTGGACCCAGAAAGTAGCTACAGGCACAGTGGGTTATGCTGAATGCACTGTAGTCATGCAACAAACCTGTCTATTGCCTCTCGGTGTGCTGGTAAAGGCAACTGTGTGCAACACACTTTTGCACTGGCAATACTCATCATTCAGGTGACATAATAGCTGGGGCGTATGGCATTGAGCTGAGACTGAACTAGGGGAGAAAAAGGGTAGCAGGATGGTGGCACAGTTTTTAAGAAACACAAATGGCACTTGCCATGTAGCAATTCAAATCTGGACAGAGAGCAATGTTGCTAGAAGTTGCGGGTGGGCATTTACACTAACAGATGAGGGGTTCCACTAACACCTGTCACCAAACCATGAAGGAAGAGCAGCAGAGAAGGAAGGCAGTATCAAGGGCTGTGGAAGGAATAATTGACTTTGGAGAAGCCCACCAGGCTAACTAACAAGAGTTCTTGGGCAACAGATGACAGCTGAAAAGAGCTTTTAAGTTTTGCTTTATGCTGTACAAGCATACTGTTTATCCATAGATGCATTTTCACAAATCAGTTCAGTGATCCTTTCCTCTTAATAAAATTGTAGATATACATGCAGATCTTCTGAGCTCTGTTTGTACAGTCAAGGAAAGGTGTTTAGTATTCCTGAAGGCTGAGTGGGGTTTTGAAACATGACTTAATGTCTTAATGACTTAATGACTTAAAAAGGAAACATAGGTATGTAATTCGGCCTCTTTTTCCTTTTCACTTTCAACTTTTTGCTGGTCACAGCTATTTCCTTTCACTAAACACAAATGCCTTATCACCATCCTGAAGGCTCTTCACAGTTATTTCTCTTGCCTTTCCCCTAGAAATTGCCAAAAAAAAATTCTGGAGATTCCCTAGCATCATATGCAATTACTATCTCAGTTTTCCTTTTACTTTGCCTTTATGTCTTAATTCTGGAGGAAGATGCCCAGCTCTGCATCCAGTATAATCCAGCAGGGAAATCTAGACTTTCTCATGTCAGAGTGCCTGCTTAAAAAATCTTCAATTTCTGCTTGCCACATTCCTTTCTCCAGAGGTTATGAGCATTGACCTTGCTCTTCACTGACTCCTGCCATCATTTTCTGGCGTCACAAAGTAAATACACTTTTTCAGACTTCAATTAGTAGCATATAACTGACCTCTGCCATGCCAAAATCACTAACAGCTCCACCTCTACCTGTCCCCTTTTCTGCTGCTTTTCAGTATTATTCCTATGCACTCTGATACACCTCACTATTTTTTTCTCTTAGAACAGTGACTGTTAGAGTCACTTATGCCAATCTCCAGTTATCAAAACCTCATGTTAAATATACGTTGCTTTTTATCCTATCTAATCCACTTGAAAGGCTGTTTCAGGATTTCTTCTTTCCAAGAGTTGATGAATAATTTGTAGCCTACATTTATTTGTAGCTGGTATATACACTCACGTTTTGATTTGTCCTATACATTTAATAGATCTTAGTAGCAAAATGTTTACAGACATATCCCTTAAAATAACTTTTTGGTAGCCTAAACAATCCAAGATTTTGCTGTTTTCTTTTAAAATAGGCTTTCCATTTCCTTCCTTATTCTGAAGGACTTTTTCTGTACCTGTTACAGTTTGAATTAATATTTACTGAACATGAACGACCATACATGGGAACTACTATTATGCTTCAGTTTATTTATCTAGTAAATTCCAACTTCCCTTCATCCATCTTCAACTCATTTCATTTTCTCCCACAGCTACCATTCCCGGTCTTCTCTTTCTCAATCAGAGTCTCTTTACTGAGCCATTCCAGGTCTAATTAGTTCCTAAATTGACATGCTAATATCCAGGCGTTGTTTTCCTCTTTAGTTTCAATCCCTGCCTTCACTCCTTTGACACAGTTTTCATTCTTCTCCACTTACATCAGATTTAACCAAGTCAGATTCTGAGGTGTAATAAAGGTGGTTGTCAAAGATCCAAAGCTTTCAGGTGAGGTGAATAAAGCTTAATCCATCAGCAGCAGTGCATTCATGTGCCCTCACCTGAAAAATATCTAGTAGGGAGTGATTATTTAAGAAGCTGATTTGGTAAAGGGAAACAAATATTTTTTAAGCTTCTGTTAACTGGGAATTTTCAAATGGCTATAACCTGGCCAAATTGAGTGAATTTTCAGAAGGTGAATAAAAGATGAATGCAAATAGCTGCTTTTTTTCTGTGTCAGAATTGCTGCTCCTAAGCATAAGGATATTCTCTATTTCTTGGAAAAAGGTAAGTAGGCTGTTCTTGAAGAAAAATAAGTCTCATTTTCTTTTGCTCTAATTTTTAGTAATGATTGAACCATTTTGGCTGAAATCTTGCACCTTCTGTTCCATTTAATTAAAGCAAAAAATCAGTCTGAGGCAGAAAATGAGCCTGGAAGCTTTTAACCAAAACAGTTAAGTATTTTGTAAGCAATGAGAAACAGTGTTCAGTGAGCTTTAATAAGGTAGGTAGTCCCTATTTTACTTATAACAAGAATTTTAGTGTGGAATATATGTGTGTGTTTCATTAAATGTGGTAAGTTGAAGTCCCTACTATTTTACTATGTAATGTAATGATTATTGTATATTTAAATGCAAGAAATATGCTGGAACTTACTGGAAATCATAAGAGCCTGCTAGCTTTCAAGGTGTTTTAGTTTAATAAACCACTTCTATAGGACATACTGGATAGTAAAACTGGGTGCTATTCATAAAATAATCTGTTTAAAAAAATGATATTTCCTTAGAACAAAAGGCTGGAGGGAAAACAAGAATTTCAGCTTCTGTTTTTGGGTCTGTCATGGATTTCCTGTGAATGAGGACAATAATTTAGCCTTCTGTTTTCATTTGCCTTATCTTTAAACACTTCTCTATACATAATCCTTTTTCCTCCTCTGTTGCTTGAAAATGCTTTTAGAGCCAAGATTTTTCTTTAGATTGGCCTGTAACTTGCATGCCTGTTGGTCCTATTTTTTCTCATGACTGTTGGCAGAATTTTAAATACTACTGACAGCTAGGTTTTTTTCCTAAACCTATTCCAATTCCATATGACAAAGCACTTGGCTTGAATTTTGGTCCTTTGTGAAGAAACATAATCCTTTTTTGGGGAATCATAGAAGTGAAGCTTTACTGATCTTGTGTTCTTTCACTGGCCTGACTGGGGTAGAGTATGTTTTGAACTGTCAGTGTTAGTGACTGGTATTAGTGTGTTCCTTGCTTCCAGACAATAGACAAATATTTTATTAATTTTCTGCAGCCTCTGTAAACCTTCAAATTGGCTTGCCATAATAATGTTTATTAACATGACTCTGTGGCATACATTCTTGGAATACTCAGCTGATTGCTGATCCTATAAATCCATGCTTTTTACTTATTGTGAGATGCACTCTCCTATTCAGTGTGTGCCAGGAGATAATGGGCTGGATGAAAGGGTTTTGTCCAACTCTTTCACCAGTCTTCAAATACCAAGTTGTTCAGTATGGTTACATAAAGATAATTCAGTCTGATGGGTTTAAACAGGCACTACAGGAATCTGAGATCACAAGAAACTCCCTTCCACGGTCCTTCTTTAAGGATCTGCATGTTGATTTAGCTCAACCAGAAAGTAACTAGTCCATGTGTATATGATTAAATGCCTTTGATAAGCTATTTTATAGTACACTGGAGTAAATTACCTCCAGTAGTCTGGAGTAGAGTTAGAAAACAGCAACAAGAGGGAATATGTGTATGGTTTCCCATCCCCATTTTGACTTGTTAAACCTGACTAATTGGGCCTTTTGTTGTCTGTATGTGCACTTTCCTTACTGATGAGACTTCCTTTGGGCGGCAAACACTCCCATTAGGAAAGCAAAATTCATGGCTTACTGAAACAGAGCCATGTTGACTGAGATGCCATAACATGATTTGACAGGTGAATTTCTCATGGTCTCAGAGTCCTGTTTAACAAATACATCTTGCTTCAAAGCCATGTGATTCAATAAAAACTAAAAAGTATCACATTTATCTGAATGTTTCATCTGGGGCAATCTGAGCATTTAAGCTTCTCTTGAGAAGGAGGAAAGCTCTTTTCTGTCTTTTCAAGAAAAGCTCAGGAACCTTGCATGAGTGTTTTCAAGACTTTTGAAAACACTAGAAACCAAGGGGGGCTTGCTGGTCTACTGTAGTGCTTCAAGGCCTGTAGCCTAGAAGCTGGGATCTGACGATTTATTTCCACCTCTATCCTGCTTCATATGCTTTTTTAATTTGTCAAGCCTTTGCTTTTCCTCTTGTTTCTTGTTGCTGACCAAAATGGAAGATGTCACTGTAGCAACACATAAATGCATGATTCATCCACACTTTTGAGTAATGGCTGCATTTCTTTTCCTTCATATGATAGAATTGTAGAATACTTAGGGTTGGAAAGGACCTTAAGATCATCTAGTTCCAACCGCCCTGCCATGGCAGGGACATCTCACACTAGACCATGTCACCGAAGGTTCTATCCAACCCGGCCTTGAACAGTGCCAGGGATGGAGCATTTACAACTTCCTTGGGCAACCCATTCCAGTGCCTCACCACCCTTACAGTAAAGAACTTCTTCCTTATATCTAACCTAAACTTCCTCTGTTCATTTAAGTGAATGAAAGACTAAGCAAGTGCTTCTCTATATTCCTTAAGCCATAAGACTCTGCAGCTGATAAGAGCTATCAGTATTGGTGGACTCCAAAAAAAGTTGTTTGAAAGCTAAATTTTCATGCTTCATTCTTGTTAGAAGAAAAATAGTCTTTCAAGTTTTCTAAAATTCTTGAAATTACTTAGATTGCTGCTATGTTTTTGAATTGGATCCAATTACAGCGGGCTGTTAGGCTTCTTGTCTTTGTCATATCATTTTCTTCTTGTTATTAATGACATGAATAAGTAGTTTTAATAGTGCTGAGTTAAAAATGAGTTTTTAATTAAGCCACCCAGGTTGAATAAATAATAATAAACTTCAAATAGACAACCAAAAATTAGTCAAATATGAAGTGATGAATCATTTGCAGTGTAGAACACCATACTAGTTTCAATATGATTGTACAGAATTGGCAACTTTTAAGCAGAACTTCCTGTGAAAGTACCTTGGCATTATCATCATTTTTAGGAGTTTCAGTTCCGGTATTCCTATATTTTTAATATGAATATGCATATTGTAGACATTAGGGATGGTCACTATACCTTTGAATATGACTTTCAGGATATTTAAAAGCAAAAATCATCCTCAACGCATTTTCAGCTACATTTGCACAAATGAAAGTATGAAAACACTTAAACCTTTGTAAAATGCACCTGTTTTGAGCACTTTGGAAAAAAGTATCCTTTCTTCTGCCTCCCAGAACAGGATTTCACTACTACTTCTCTAGTCAGCTGCTGCCATGTTTGTCTATTGCTGTTTTAGTGCCTATGCATCAGTGTCACCTCTGTTTATCATAGGACTGTGCGAAGCTGACTGGTGCAGAGGGACAATGATTGCTGGAGGGTGGCAATGACCCAGCCATTTACTGACAGCAGCAGGTGACATCAAGTCCTACCTGTAGCTTTGAAGCAGCTCTAATTATCACTGTGCAGTAATGAGACAAGTTTCTTCCAGGGTACATAATTTCTGATTTTTTTTTTTATTAATACTATTCTTTGAAGTGCGCTGGTCGGGAACCTGTAGAGCAGTGGCTATGCCTGTTATGTCCTGCTTTCACTTCTTTGATGCAGGTGAAAGCACCAAGCCACTGGAATGAGCAGGATGCATATTTTAGCTAGGGAGGAATGAAATTCTTTGGATAACAAGAAGTAGAATTGACCTTTAATAGCTAAAAATCAAAATTTAAATTTTCAGACAAGGAATAAAGGAACTTGAGGCTACTGGCAATCAAATAAGGTGCCATACCCCTTTCTTGGAGTCACAGCACTCATAGAATCATAGAAGAGTTAGGGTTGGAAAGGCACTTGAGATCATCTAGTTCCAACCCCCCTGCCATGGGCAGGGACACCTCACTAAACCATGCCACCCAAGGCTCTGTCCAACCTGGACTTGAACACCACCAAGGATGGAGCATTCACAGCCTCCCTGGCCAACCCATTCCAGTGCTTCTCCACCCTTACAGTAAAGAACTTCTTCCTTATATCCAATCTCAACTTCCCCTGTTTAAGTTTTAACCCGTTACTCTTTGTCCTATCACTACAGTCCCTAATGAAGAGTCCATCCCCAGCATCCCTGTAGGCCCCTTTCAGATACTGGAAGGCTGCTATGAGGTCTCCACGCAGCCTTCTCTTCTCCAGGCTGAACAGCCCCAACTTTCTCAGCCTGTCTTCATACGGGAGGTGCTCCAGTTCCCTGATCATCCTCGTGGCCTGCCTCTGGACTTGTTCCAACAGTTCCATGTCCTTTTGATGTTGAGGACACCAGAACTGCACACAATACTCCCAGTGAGGTCTCATGAGAGCAGAGTAGAGGAGCAGGATCACCTCCTTCGACCTGCTGGTCACGATCCTCTTGATGCAGCCCAGGATACGGTTGGCTTTCTGGACTGCGAGCGCACACTGAAGCCGGCTCATGTTCATTTTCTCATCGACCAGCACCCCCAAGTCCTTCTCTGCAGGGCTGCTCTGAATCTTCTTTGCCCAACCTGTAGATGCACCTGGAATCGCTCCAACCCAGGTGTAGGACCTTGCACTTGGCATGGTTAAACTTCATCAGGTTGGCATCAGCCCACCTCACAAGCGTGTCGAGGTTCCTCTGGATGGCATTCCTTCTCTCCAGCGTATCAACCGAACCACACAGCTTGGTGTCATCGGCAAACTTGCTGAGGTTGCACTCAGTCCCACTGTCCATGTCACTGACAAAGATGAACAAGACCGGTCCCAACACCGGTCCCTGAGGGACACCACTTGTTACTGGTCTCCAGCTGGACATTGAGCCATTGACCACAACTCTTTGTGTGCGCCCATCCAGCCAGTTCTTTATCCACTGAGTGGTCCACCTATCAAACGATCTTCTATCTAACATCTATCATTACTGACTACATATTGTAAATCTTGTGAGTGAGGTACTTTATGAAATTATTGGCTGGTAAGTGTTCCTGTGTGAAAAGGTGTGATTAAATACAATGTATGCAACAGGGCAATCAAGAGCATTCATGGATGAAAGGATGGTGGAGAAACCTCTAGCACTTTCCTGTTACGTTGCTTAAAAACAGACATGATTTTATTTCCTTTTTGAATATTAAGATAATTACATATTTCTAGAAGATTTGGTCTTCCTGATGGAGAGTTAAACATGAGTCCAGGTCAGAATTTAATAGGATCCATAGTGCAGTGGTAGTGGGCGCAAGCTTTTAAATTGGTGTATTATGGAAGAAGGGTGGAAACACAAATCCAAGTGTTCAAATTTTATCAATATTAGGTTCTGTGTTTCACAGTTGGAATTGTTTCTGATCTACTCTAATGTTAAGTAGAAAGTGAAGTTGGGGGAAAAAAAGCCAAACTTTTATTGGTTTGGGGTTTTTTTTCCCCGTTCTGTAACGTATGTTATTGTGTACTCCAGGATTAAGGTTAGTATTAGCTCAACAGCTTTCTGACCATGGTTTTATTACGTTATCTATTAACATAGTAAGATTAACCAAAAATAGATATTCTTTCTTAGGGATTTTCAGTTTTTGCCTTCACTGCCTTACAGTATGCATATTGTTATAGGTGTCTAGCTTAAGAGTTCAGCTTACAGAGTAAAACACAAATTTTCAAGAGGCCCAAGATATTACTCAGACTGAGTTGAGTATGCTCGAGCCTAATGAAAGTGAACAACTCTAGCATTGATCTTGCCACTGATATAATCACTTCAGTAATTTTACTTTTATCTTCAGAATGTTCCTGTAGCATTTTTTCACCAAAGACTGGCTTTTCTAACATATTCTGAATACGCTTTTCTTTTATTGCTCAATGTCAAAAGTTTTGGGTTTGTTTTTTCATTTGTTTTATTTTGTTTGGTTTTTGTTTGGGGTGGGTTAGGGTTTTTTTGGATTTCTTTTTCGTTTGAGTTGGAAATCTTCAGCCGAAATCTCTCAGTTTAGGGAGAATTTTTTGCTTCTAGTTAGAATGGAACCCTAGAATCATGGAAAGGCTTGGGTTGGAAGAAATCTTAAAAAGCAGCTAGTTCCAAACCCCTTACACGACATCAGGTTGCTCAAAGCCCCATCCAGCTTTACCTTGAACACCTCCAGGGATGGGGCATCCACAGCTTCTCTGGGCAACCTGTTCCTGTGTCCCACCACCCTCACATGGTGAATGATTTTTTTTCTTGATATCTCCTCAAAATCTCCGCTCTTTCTGTTTAAAGCCATTCCCCCTTGTCCTGTCACTGCTTGCACCTGTGGAAAAAAAAAAAAAAGTCCCTCTCCAGATTCCTTGCAGGCCCCTTTAGTTATTGGAAGGCTGATGTAAGGTCTGCCAGGACCCTTGTGTTATCCAGGCTCCAGAACTCCAAATCTCTCAGCCTGTCTCCATAGCAGAGGTGCTCCAGCCCTCTGATCATCTTCATGGCCTCCTCTGGACTTGCTTCCCTATTCAAACTTTTTTTCAGGGCACTATGTTTATGATCAAACTAAAGAAGAGCTTGCTTTCCATCTCAATTCATTTTAGAAATGTTCTCCTTCAGGATCGAACTGAAACTTCTTAAAACACTGAACAGTTGGATCCACATAGAAGGACCTCTTGAACAATGTGCATTTAGCAGTTACATTCACATAATCTTAAATTATATTGATGAATTTTGATAATCTAAATTCCCATACTGTTTAATTCTCTTTATTTTTTTTTATTTTTTTTTATTTTATTTTTTTTTTTTTATGGAAGTTACAGCACTTGACTGATTATTTGTTCTTTCTCACTTAGTTTCCAGACTTTACTGATTATATTCAGTTCTAAGACAGGAGAAATAAGATGTTCACCCATTTCCAAAGCAGCAGTAAGACCTAAGTAAATAGGTTACTATTTCATTTTCCCCCCAGCTGCTCATTACAGTTCTTTTTGTCTGGATAAAGTATGAGTCTTCCTTGGATTTCATTTTCAGTTTTCACTCAAAATCAATCTGAACTTAAACAGTGGGTCATTGCTAGCTCGACATGCGAATGTGTTGCTAAGAAGTATGTCATCCAGTGACAGACCATAGTCCTGAGCTGGAACCTACTTGTTTCTATGTGATTATATTCTTATCAGTGTTGATGTCTCCTCTTTTTGTCATGCCTGAGAGCATGAAAAAGAAGTCTGCAGGCTGCATGTAAATTAAAGGCACTTATGAATCCTTCAGCAAGAAAGATGATACAGGAATACAAATTATTATAATTATTGTTGGTATAATAATATATTACAGCATGGTCCTTTTGAACGATGATGGTGATTCAGAGTACTGGGAAGAATAAATCTAAAGCCTCCTCTTCCTCTTATCCAAACACAGTACTATGAATTTTACTCACAAGTGGTTGATTACTATCAAAAGGGTATGTGCTGCCACTTCTTAACATTAGTCCAACATAAGCTTCTGCTTCTCCCTGTTATGTTATTGCACAATCTGGAAGTAAATTTTCAGGAAGAATTTTTTTTTTACCTGTTTGTGTTGGTTACGAAAATATATATAAAATACATTCCCATTTCACATTCAAGTATACAAAAATCTTACCTTTTAGTTAATTGCTCTCTATGTCACCAATTATAATTTCAGATAATTTAATATTTTAGTAACATGAAATTACCAATCTGTGAGTCAATGTAACCAAAATAAATGTAAAAAGAACCATATGCGTTTTTAAATATCAAATATGTAACAATTTTCACAATTAATTTCATAGCCAAAAATATAGCCAGCATATAGCCAAATATGTTTTCAAACACCTAATTTACAAACACTTCTGCACCAAAAAATGCTGACCACAATAACCACAGATCTAGAGTTTCTGGAACTTACATAAAAACTGGAAAAGACTTCATTTTAACTTGGATAATTATTTTTAAAAGTAAGTGGTATATTTGCAGAGGAGGAATAATATTGTTTGTGGCTCAACTTTATCGGAATAATCAGGCTCCTGATATTGTCTGACCATGGGAACATTGTTTCTGTGAACTACCTGGCTGTCTGCAATGTCTCTGCTTCCAGCAAAGAATGCTCATCTGTCAAAGTTGTCGCAAATCTAATTTGTCTTAAGTATTGAAATTCTCATATAAACTAAGTGGATTCTAAGTATCTGGAAATGCTTTAGGCACAGAGAGCTTACTTATCACTGGTCTACTCAATTTAATTAATGTCTGCTGCTTACTCTTTCAAATAAATCTATTTTTGGTATACTTTTGCTCTGTAGAGGTAGATATTTTTCCCTTACTGTTTTAATGATCACAGACTAATTTGCATTTTGAGATCATGTATGAGTTATAACTTCTAAACTGTAACTGCTGAAAATAAATATCCATTGCTTTGCCCTGGCAGAACAACAGTTGACTCCCAAAACTATTTCTTCACATATATTTTTATTTCAGTCATGTTAAACCTTGTTCTCAAAACGTACAGAAGTTACTCAGCTTGTCCATAGCACTGTGTATTCTTTAGAAGATAGCATCTTTTGTGTTTTCTTCTACATCTGGAAAATATTATCTCTATCAATATTTTTTGCTTAACTCACAATAATAATCTATCCACTTTGAGGTGAATGCACTCAATATTGTTACTTTTTTTTTTTTTC
This sequence comes from Psittacula echo, assembly GCF_963264785.1. NCBI lineage: Eukaryota > Metazoa > Chordata > Aves > Psittaciformes > Psittacidae > Psittacula > Psittacula echo. Next base: position 102,631,240 of record NC_137735.1, read on the forward strand.
TTTTTTAAATAAACATTGGTTAAAAAAATGGGAAGACTTCTTTCAGATTTTTCTTCATCTGTATCCAAGTATATAACAGTCTGGTTTTAGATGTGCAATTGATTCCTGTGAAATTAGAATATCAGTTGTGTTGTGTCTGTATATTGTTGATTCCAGCAAGGTTGTTTTGGAGCCAGAGGGGAAATGTATGTAAATCCTTGTGGCAGCACCATTCCCATAACAAACATCAAAATAGTTTGGTTCGGTTTTAGAGGCAATATTGATATAGTAGAAAAAATGTCAATTTGTTCTGATCAGCATAACTGTAGGTGTTTTGTGGGTTTGTTTTGTTTTGGGTGTGTTGGTTTGTAAAAACTGCAGCAGGTAGTTGAGAAATAATATGCAACAATGAGGGTTTGCTTGAAAGAAGGCATTCATCAATCTTTTCTTCTTTTTTTCTTTTTTTTTTTTTTCCCCTTTAATGTTCCTTTTTAGTCAAGGAATTGAGGAAATTATTATTTTCAGACTTAAATATGTTCAAACCTGTTATTTTACAAATAATTGTTATCTTGACCAAAGTAAAGTCACTCATTCTTTGTTTTCCTGTAGGACATTCCTCAACACACTTGTTCTTTGATGTATTCATTCTCAAGTTTCCTTTGTCTTAGACCAGCGCCAGCAGTGCCTGGTAAATAGTTATGACTGTAGCCTCTTTGTTGTTTTAAAGATGAGGAACTTTGACACAAGCCTTTCCCTCACCTAACATGCATGCTTCTGAAGATTTTTCTACCTTTTAAGCATCATGGTTTTCTGCCAGAGATTCAACACAGCTGAGATGCATAACACAGATTTTTGCAGGTTTCTAATATGTCACTTAATTAGGACTAGACAAGATCTAAATGAAGCAATAAGGTCAGAGTATGTGTTTCTCTTCTGGATTTTCTTTTTCCTTGATTCTGTCATTCTTCCTGTCAACTTTATGCTTCTGATTCAAAATTTTTAAATGGTCAAGTGACCCTGACTAGGTTCTTCAGTAGAACAAATCCTAGTATAGTCCACAGAGTCCTGCTGCCAGTGAGTTTCACTCATTGAAACTGATTTGCCCTGGTTTGCAGCCTTTGGGCTTGTGTCTCAAATGCCTCCCTTTGACTGGACTATTACTAAAGTTAAGAATGCAGTCCAGGATGACTCATTCTCTTTCCAGTTTTTCCTCAGCCTCATGGCAGAGGATGTTGGACATATGATAACAAGAATCCCACACATTGGATAGTAATACATAAAATATTCCTAAAGCAGCTTTTTGGAATAGAAGTTGTACTTCACAATTTTTAGACCAAACAATGGAAGTTACTCTTTGTGCCATTTGGCCTCAGAAGATTAATTTGGCATGAACCAGGAAAAAGCAATATAACTCTTAGGATGATGAAGAGAGGTTTTGTTGTTGGACCTTTTTTGTGGTTATTGGTTGGTTTTGTTTTCATTTTTAAAGAAATACATAGTAAACATTCAGAACACCAGCTGCCACGAGTAACAGTAACATTGGGCTTTGGTTCTTTTTGTTTGGTTGGTTTTTGGGGGGTTGTTTTGGGGGTTTTGGGTTGTTGTTTTTTTTTTTTTGATGCAAGATAGTGAACTTTGTTTCACCACGGCAAATGAGGCAGAGCTATGGAATGCCTAAAATCACAGTGAAAATAGTCCTCATAACAACCTGAAGTTGACTATGCTCTATGCCAGGATATAAGCTGAAGGGTGATGCTGACCATGCTACTTTAAAGGCTCCTATTCAAGCATTGACAACTACCTCAGAATCCTAGAAATCCTCATCCTTGCTTTTCCTTCCAGATAGTCTAAATTGTTCACAACAGAATTGTCTAACCTATTCTTAAAGAAAAGTCCTCAGTCTGTTTCAGTAAACTGGTCCCATGCTCCACTGTCCTTGCTGTTAGAAAGTTCTATTCCTGTGTCAAGGCTTAACTGCCCTTCCCAGCGGTTGAAGCTCATAACTTCTTCCTCTGTTGCAAAAACAAAAAAACAACGCTACTTTTCTTTTTTCTTAGTTTTTATGTATTTGTAAGCTGCAGTTTGTGTCAAATGCCTCTGTCAAGTGTTTTGGTTACTCAGCCTTTCCTCAGGGGCCATGCTTTCATCTGTCCTCATGCTGGCAATGACAGCATCTTTCACCATTGTTTCTTAGTGTTTGTATATGCTACTTGCTCACAGGTGCATAAAAACATTGTTAGGAAATATTCGAGCCTGAATGTATGTGACTTGTTGACGTCAATAACCCAGGCTGCAAAATAACCTTATAACCTGGAGAAAACAGAACAAGCCTATAAAAGCTGTCTGAGAAGAATCACTTGGTTTCTTGGTGCTGCATAATCCTTCCTCAAATACAGTAACACCCCAGCAGACCCACACAGCTTGCTCAGTGTCTAGCTAGTCAATACGTGTTCAGGCTTGATTCCCTCAAATAAGCAAATGAAATAACTGTGCTCAAAGCATGTCTTATTTCCTTGTCAGAAAACCTGTTTGTGCTCCTCCAAGGCAGTGACAGGCACATTCTCTCTGGCATGACACAAATGAGCACAACAATCCAGTTGCTGCCTTCTGTATGGTTCTATGACGTATGTTCCCTGATGGCCTTGTGGCTGAGAACCTGCGATCATCTTGCACAAGACAGCTGGCTCAGCCCTTGAAAACAAAAGCTGTGCAGGAAGGGTTTTCCAGACCACCTAATTCTTAACAGCTACCTATGTTTATCCTTGGAGTGCACAGTTTCACATTCACTTTAAACCCACGTGCCTGGGGCTTATCAATAAAGATGATGGGTTTCCGCCATCCCTAGCCATAGATCCTCCTGTGTGTTGATTATAACCTCTATATGGTGAACAAGACAATTGAACTGATCTGACTGAAAACAAATTCAGCAACAAAACTAATAATGAATTTTCTGCACAATACTTCTCTGTTTTGCTATGGGATGGCACAAACCTTGTTGGAGGAATAAAGAATAAATCGGTGTTGTAATGGGGTCAAGGCAGGGCAGCAACCTGAACTTAAATCCACTGAAGTCACTGGTGAATCACTAGTCTTGGAGGAATCTGATCATTATTCACCTCAGCCAGATTATTAGCTCTCATCCTTATCCCCTTACTAGAGTGTTGCAGTGGGTTAGGCTGCCTATTTCGGCACACCTGTGTGACTGGTGTTCTCAATGTCATTCCCATGTCACATTGCACTAATAGGTGCAATGTCACCCTCTTCTCCCTATCCCAACACACCTGCATCACTGCAAGTGTTCTTTCAAATCTGTTTCTCCCCACTGTTTTGTATCCTTAAAAGAGGTTGCTTCTGTGGGTTCATATCTTCCTAGCTTGTGAATGTCTTTAAAGCTCATAACTGAGAAACGTCTTTAATGTGAAGTTAGGTAAGCTCAGAAACAATAAAAGCAGCAGCCTGAAAAAAGGGAATGCATGAACATCTCTAGTTTTTTGGATACCAGCAAAACTGGTATACCAAACCAGCTCTTGCTGAACTGCTTCTGAAGTGCCATGTTTTGGTACAAGCACAACACTGCATCCCTGTACCAACTCGGGTGCTTTGCACATTGCTTGAACTTCAGGCAAAGATGTTTATGCTTTGATGTATTTGGGTTCAACTGACTCGTGCTTCATAGGAGATATATGAATAAAAAAGCAGCTGAGGCCACATCTGCTTTCAGCATAGCACCCTAGTCACAAGATGGCAGTTCCTTTTTGCATCTTTTGTCCTGCAGCATTGTGTTCTGGATTCTAAGAGATTGTCTCTTCATAGCCCGGTAGTTCTGTTAATGTTCATGTGTTCCCTATTTAACTGAATACACTGCACAAAAATGCATGATATTTTTCATCTTTGCTTTCCAAATCATTAAAAGAATCACCTTCTACTTGCACTGGTAACAAAACAAAACCTCAAGTTGGCCACTGCCAACTTATCAAAGTCCTTCTCCCATAAAACTATCTGTTGAAATATTCAGCAACCTTAGGAAACCATGCGACATCCTCCCCCCTCAATTATTGTCTACCAGAAGTTGGCTCCCCTATGTAAAATGAGACCTTTAGACCATTTGAGATTTATCTTAAAATAAGCCAATAGATGAGATTCCTCCTTGACCCTGCAACTGGTCATGAAACTGTCAAGAGAGAGTTATGTGCTTCAAGAAGGCATAAATCATATCGTTAATAATAATTAAACCTGTGGAAGTTAGAAATCAGTTAAAGGCAAAAAAAAAAACCAATCTAGTAGCCATTGCAGCTGCAGTTTTTGAAAATCCATCATTTGGAAAAGGATAAGTATCCAAGGAAAAACAAATGTCTTCTGCTTGAATACACACGATTTCCAATACAGCATTGGTTGCCTTGAAAATCCCAGCTCTAAAGGATTTAAATTGCTTTATTCAAAACATGAATTAGAGATGAGGCTGGGGGGAGGGTTTGTTTTGGGTTTCGTGGTTTGGGTTTTTTAGCTGTTTATTGTTTGGTTTTAAGGGTGTTTGGTTTGGTTTTTTTGTTTGTTTGGTTTGGGTGGGGTTTTGTTTTGTTTTCTTTAAATCATGCTTGCAAAGTTCCCTTTCTGCACGACCCAGCAGAGATTACTGGAAGAGAACGTTTTCCAGACTTCTAAAATCAATTAGATACAGGATTGAGTGAGCACAGACCTGGGCTCAGAAGGGATATGCAAAATTCAAGCCTGAGTTTTTAATTTGCAGCTGAAATTAAGTGTGAAACTTTGCACTGAGGTTTTTGAGTCCCATATTAGAATTTCTGTCAGAAGTTTTTCCTGTGGCTGTAACTTGGGAATTTGGAGCAAGCAAAGCAAGTGCAGTATTGCTCTAGCCAAACAAAACTAGAGAAAGCAGGGCTTGGCACAAAACCGATTTACTGCTTGATTGAAGTGGGGGAGGTGGGTGGGTGGAATTCAGTTCATGACTCTGATAAAACCATGCCCGTTACCTTTATTTATTTTATCTTAATGAAGAAAAGGATGGAAGAGAAGGAAGAAGAGATCAAGAATAAAGACTTGAACCTGAGTGTGCTTTGTCCAGGGTGAGTGCCAAGGTCAACTGGTTTCTTTGGCATCTTTATTAAAAAAAAATAAATCTTTAAAAACCAGTTCCATTTTATAGAAAGAAATATACATCAGAGATGTAAAGTCCAAGGTAAATGAGTTTTCTGTGGCAACTGGGCTGTGGGAGCATTTCACACTGAGGCAAAATGTGCCTTAGCTGTTTATACAGAATAAAAGATCCACAGTAAAAAAATGGAGCAGCCCACTAGTAAGTTCATCCAGCTGGTACACTGGCATTAAAGTGAATTCTGTGGATACAGTCACTTTTGACCAAAAAAAGGGGAACTGAAACTTGCTCATGTAATGAGCCTCAAGCACTGGACTTTTCTTTTACTATGCCTCTCATTTGGTCTCTGTGATTGTTTTTTTTTTTTGTAGTTTTTGGGGGTTTTTTGTTTTTCTAAATGGTAATTCCATTTTTTTTTTTTTTTTGTGGCAACTTGTCTGTGCCTGGTACTGTTCCATGAAAAGTTTTGTTCTTCCTATGCCAACAGTTTCTGACAAAAGAAATAATTTCATTAGAAAACCCTGATCAAGCTGTAATTGGCACACTTCATCCCAGAGTGCTTCTGTATAGAAAGAGAGAATTAACATTGCTATGCTCTACTCCTTATAGTCCTCAACTCTAATTAAAGATGATTTGCCATCTGTGAAACAGTTGCAGCAAGAAAACATGAAAGCAACTCCAGTTACAGTATAATCACTTCTAGCCTAAATGTTCCTTTAATGTTTGCTTTTTGTCCCAGACAATTTGGAAATAAAATTCTTGGTACGAACACTTTTTGCGCACAGCCATTTCTGAAATGTCTGGATTACTGGTCTGTGTTATTCAGGCAGTCAGATTAGGTGGTCATAGTGCTGCCTTCTGGTCATAAGCCCTATTTAACATTTACCCTATTCCTTACTGTTTTCCCTTACTCCTTTCAAAAGAAATGCAGACTTTGACTCTGAGCAAGAGCTTTGTGTTAGAGCATCATCGTTATTTCCTCCTTCCCTGCCCTCCCTCCCTTTTTAAAAATGTATTTTCAGCTACCACTTCCCAGAAACTATCTGGGATAACAACGTGTAGTGGAGACCTACTGCCTCAGGAGAGTGTGCTTAACTACAGCAGGTCTAAATACACAGTGTACTCAATGCTTTTAGAGGAAAGACCTATAGAAATGATAGGAATGGTAAAGCAAGTTGGTTAGATATTACTGAGATGCTACAGTTGTTTCTTGTCTTTTTAAGGAAACAAATAAAAAAAAACCCTAACAAAGATTTAATAAGGACTGTACATTCTGACAGAGATTTGTTGAGGGAAAATATCCTCTTTCATTTTGGAGGATGATTTAAAAGCTTGCAGAGAAGTAAAGCTTTTTTCTGTGATGGTGTCCAGCACCTGCTATTGTCCAGCAGATGTTGTTGAGGAGGGTACATGTTTCTTATTTACAAAAACCAATAGTGGATGTTATTACTGGGTATGTTCTCCCCACTGTCCAATGCAGTCTTTATTGCATCTGCTGTATATATGTCAAGTGGCATGAAGGAACCTTCCTCAACCGTCAGCCATAGGAGGTGGAAAAATTATAGCTCTGTTCCACAAGTAGGTCTGTAACCTTCCCTGGAGAACGTCATGTCCTGCACTTGACTTAGCATACGGTCATAGATCTTCACCTATTATAAAACTGCAAAGCCAGCTATATGAATTTTTCAAATGCACCTATGCTCTGAGAGATAGCATTTGGACTAGACTTGCACAGCTATATCCCCAAAGCCATAATTTTGCCTTGCACAGGTTTACCAGAAAGGCTTCTACCTTTGGCTTGTGCTGACAACAGTCATGTTAGCTGGCTGTACTGTATATTTCTGCAGAGCAGAACAAGTAGATAAAAAATAACCTGAAAACACTTATGACATCAAGTGATAGATGAAATCACCAGGACAATCGAGTCACATTTACAGCAGAATATAACATTTAAAAAAAACCCCACAGGCCACTTTGGCTGCCTTGTTTATGTCCTACGCTTTAAAATATTAAGGTCAAAAATACCAGAAGCCTATGTTACTCAAAATGTCAGCTTTAAATAGTTGTCTAGGTCTACCAAATTTCCTCTAGAAATAAGTGGTATAAAGGCATAAGTGTGAATCAAAGTTGAGACATGGAGTGTTTACAGACCTTGTTCCACTGAGGCTGATGAGAAGTACTTGATGGAAAGGGGGTGAGTGATATGCCCATAGAATTGCTAATCTGTACCTCAGCAATGGTTACTACCAATGGTTAATCAGCTTACTGGGTTACCCAGATATCAAGGTAAAGCAACCATGTAAGTCCCAATTTACACCTTAAGAAAACCAAATCCAACATGCAGTAGAATTGGAGCTGCAAAGGAAAGATGAGAGGCTGCATGAAACAGAGTTGAGGACAGCATGTACTGTGGGACTCATGGGGAAAAGTAGTGAGTATGAAGTCAGTGAGGTCTGTGGCTATGGGAAGTAAGATGCTGGTATGAGGCCTGTCAAGGTGACAGTGGATAAGGTCGCAGGAGGTGGCCACTTCAGATAGCGTGGGCATTTGTTTGTGATTGATTGACCCATTTGGAGATCTCTCAGCAGGGCTTACCTGCCTGGACTTTACTTGGATAGGAAAAGTAAAGTGTGGTGTCCTAGAATCACAACTAAGGCTGTCATGTTGGTTGGGGTTTGGACTTGCAAACCTGTGTCCAGCTCACTCTTTCATGCAAATTATTTCTATGCTAACAAGCAAGCCATCTAGCCTCCCTGTTTCTCATTTCTCTTTCTACAGTACATTGGTAAAAGTCTTTGTATTGTCTCAGCATGGACTTAAATAGAATGGGAGAATTTTTCCAGCAGCATTAGGTGATAAATAAACTTGGAAGAAAATACACTGGATGTAACAGAGAATAGATACTCCTGGACTGGGGGAAATTATTGTCTTTTAGAAAGCAAATTTAATTACAAAAGTCTGCAAAGGAAATTCTGATGTTTAAAGACAAAGCAGAGATTTTACGTTTTCCCTCTCTTTGATTCCTCTCAATTCTCTGCAAATTGTTTCTGAATTGGCTGGTTACTGGCTTGGTATTAAAGTCTTACTAAAGACTCACCAGACCTTATTTCTTATTTGCTTTGATATGGCTCTAAATTATAACATCACATCCTGTGTTAATTTCACTTGGAAAGAAACATGGTTTATGGTTCCATTCTGTAATTTGCAGAATAAAGTATAGATATTCTAGTGGGTGATAAGAACATTTAGTGCCTTACTGCTAGGCTCAGCAAGCTGAAATATCAACACATACTGTGCAGCAAAGTTCAGAGAGGAGGTTCCGGAACTAGTGTTGACTTTGTTGCACTGTACCATGCAGGGAAAAACTGGCTGGAGGCCTACAAATATGGTGGCCACAGTAGTGCAGTTGATGTCTGCACTGATAAGTTCTGCTTTGCATTTACCACTGTGGCCATGTGTTTGATTTTTCAGGTAACATTGGTGACTTTCTATAGGAATAAATGTATGTACGTGTCCTGGGTTCAGCAGTAGCAGTCATTTTTTTTCTCCTTCTTAGTAGCTGGTGCCGTGCTGTGTTTTTGACTTTCAGCCTGGGAACAGCACTGATAACACTGATGTTTTTAGTTACTGCTCAAATGTTTACTCTGACCAAGGACTTTGTGAGTCTCATGCTCTGCCAGGGAGGAGGGGAAGCTGGGAGGAAGCAGGCACAGAACACCTGACCCAAACTAACCAAAGAGGTATTCCATACCACAGCGTGTCATGCCCGGGATGTAACTGAGAGTTCCCTGGAAGGGTTGGTTTGCTGCTGGGTGGGGGCGACGTATCGGTCGACAGGTTGTGAGGTGTTGTATTCTCTTCCCTTGTTATTTCCTTTATCACTATTATTATTGGTGGTAGCAGTAGTGATTTGTGTTATACCTTAGTTATTAAACTTCTCTTATCTCAACCCATGGGAGTTACATTCTTTTGATTCTCCTCCCCGTCCCTCCAGGAGTGGGGGGGGAGTGAGAGAGAGACTGCGTGGCTGATTTATGACTGACTGACTTTAAACCACAACAGTACACAAGGAAACAGCACTGTAAAGGGGAACTAAAGCTGAGATATGATTTGCTACAGACCTGAGAGCAAGGATGCAGAGGTGCTGCACTCCCAGTATCGTGTGTGCTGCAGAGCAGGGTGCTCAGTGGAAGCCAATGTGCTGCCATCAATGCCGCAATACCTATGAGCCCTGCCATACTCAGAGAGCTCTAACAGGCATTTCTCCCAGAATGTAGAATTATTATTTTACCTGGCCAGAATCCACAGCTTTGAATGCTCTGTTCACATTTGTTTAAAAGGCTGATGACACAAAAAGGAAGTGTTTTCTTGCACATTAAGGTGGCTTTTCTAAAAATACTGCATATTCAGTGGCATTTAACGATGTATATACCCAGCTGCTTGTATGTCCAATAAAAAATGAGTTTAGTGTTTTGATAAATGGCAGAAGAGCCATCTATATACTTCAAAATAAAATGACAAATTAATTTAGGATATTTTTTTTTCCAGCACAGTCACATGGTATTAAAAATGCTTTGTGGATAAACTATTTTAAGCTATAAAATATTCTGTTTGTTTTTTCTGACTACTGAGATAACAGCAGAATGTTTTGTCTACCCATATCCAGCCTTCGTTAGCTGCTGGAAAGATGTAAAACTGATTCAAACTTCTTGGAACTTCAGCTCAAAACAGGCATAATTTATAATGCTTTGAATGGGAAATTTCTGAGAAAGGAACTAACTTTAATAACAGGAGCTTTTGTTGGAGGTTTTTTTTGTGGTGGTGTGAGGTTTTATTTAGGGTGGTGGTGTTTAGAATATATACTTTGCATTAATTGCTGTTAGTGACTGTTACTTTTCTTTGGTTTTGTTTCCTTCTATATGCCTAGACATCTTGCTTATAGCTGAGCTGTTGGTGCTATTAACCACCAGCAATATGACTAATTATCTTTATTACAGGAAGACCTTGATGCATTTAGGAATATGATTTTGTTTCACTACATGCTGTATAAACAGACTGAGACAGTCAACGGCTGAAGACTTCACAGTTTAAATATGCCGGAAAGCGAAGCACGGATTATAGTAAACACGTAAAATAAACATTACATAGGGAGAGCAAGGTTTGTTTTTTTTTATTATTTGGTTTATTTGATTTGATTTGGTTTACTTAATTTGTTTAAATTTTAAGTAGATGGTGCTTAGTAAAAATGGAAGGAGATCATTGATTAGGAAAAAAAACAATAGAGAAAATGTAGGAAGGAAAGCACAGAACCAAACCCAGCAGGAAAAAGGAGAAAAGAGAAATAACACAAGTAGATGTACTAAGGGTTAAAGTGAAGTCTCAAAGAGGAAGTTGGAAGAAAATACATGGATTGAAAACTATAGTAAAATTCCTGAAGACATCATGAACATATGGTATTATCACAGCTTTACATGCTTCAGTCTCCAGTTTACATGTTCATTTTGTTTGTAAAGGCCTGTTGATATTTCTAATGCCAACTTGCTTCACAGTGCCCATTCTGGTAGAAGGTTGGAGCCAGCCCTGTACTGCTCAAGTAATCTTTCTTTGCTAGACCAGTGCTTCTATGTTCTTGGCAGTTTGCAAAGTTTAAAGATGACTGTGGGGTTTTCTATGAAATATGAAAGACTAGACCAGTATAAACTGATCTTAACAGCAGGAACACAAGAGGAGATTAAACTCACTTCTGTTATCCTCACTGTAATGAGGATCTTGATACCTGCAAACTCCTCTAGTAGAGGAAAGTAAAGGAAACTGTGCTCATCTGACTGTTTTCCGTCATGTCCCCCGTTTCAGTGCTTATCTTCCATGTCTCTCTTGTTAACAATCTGGCCATGACAACATGAAAACTAGAGGTGTCCTTTGATATTGATAACTGTTGAACCTAGAGGTAGTTGGTGCCTGTGTTAATATGCATACGAATTTTTGAAGAAGTTATTTCTATAAAGTGGTTTTAGAGAGGAAATCTTAATCTGGAGTCCAGTTTCTCACATTGCTAGTTTTTAATGAAGTTGAGCCTGTGCCATCTGCCATGCTGATTATGTGGACAGCTTTCATGTTGCTACTCTCATGTATTAACTGATACATAATTTGTTTTATACTGGATAATCACCTTGAGGCATTTCTTTACTGATTCCAATGAGGAAGACATAAGTTACCTTTTGCTGTAGTCACTGCATCATTGTTTTTATTTTTTTTAAGCAAAAACATTAGAAAAATGCTAAATATACTTTCTGTCATAAGCCTAGAATCTTGAGCCAGTACCTTAAAATGCAAGAACAAGCCATTAAAAACTATCTACAAACATGAAACAACTGTTCAAATTTGTTACCAAAAGCAGTTTATAAGATAGCTTATTTGCCTTCCTAATATTTGTGCTTCAAACTTTTTTCTGGTCTGTGGTTTGTTGTGTGGGATGTTTTTGTGTCTGTTTTAAGAGTATGACCTTTAGTTATGAGAAATAATTAAGGTTTTGTTATGAAAAGAACACAAGGAAAGTATAGCTTCATTTTCACTACATAACTTTTAACCTAAAACCTCCCAAGCAGCTGAAACTATCAGATTCCTACAGCCTAGAGCAGTGCTATTGCATCTTCCAGTACCTCTAGGTAAGGATGTTGAGTACTGGCCTGCTATACAGACAGAGGGTTCATTTTACCCCAGAGATCTTAAGTAATTGCATAGCTACTCCTACGATGTTGTGAAAATGAATTTCTGTTTGCAGAGGGCTCTGAGATGATCAGATGAAAGGCTCTGAATAAGTACAAAGTGTAATTATTAGCCAGAGTTTAACAAGGATTTGTGATTAGCATGCTGCCTGTGTACACAGTATTTAACTTAGAGTTAAAATGGAGTGATAGCTGGATGTCCCACTTCACTATGTGCTATTTTTCTACTTACCCTGAAACTAGTTTTAGAACATTTGAGATGTTTGTCTTCAATTTGTTGCAGCTCAGACTATAACTCTCAAATGAGGCTGCTTTGTTGATAAAACACTGTTTACTTAAATCTTAAAAATAGGCAGGAAGGAACCACTTGATTACAACAGCTGCTTTTACAAGGCCGTCTTGGCAAGAAGCAGTCATTTATTCAACCGTCAACAGAGTATTAACATAGCAAGGTATAACTAAAAAGTTTATTCAGGTTCTCTAAAGGAATGAGTATTTAAAAGCAAATCTTTAAGTCTGGCATTCATGTACACTATAGTACATATTAGATGAATCAATTTCTTGATTAAATTAGCAATTCTTCATTTTCTGAGGAGTTTCACTGTCTTGCAGTAACTGAGTGTCTGCTTCCTAATTGGAAGAGGTTATGTGGCATACATCACCCGACAGTGGTCAAGTTAGAAATAATTTTGTTGAGGAGTTCTTATCCAAAGAACTATACTAATATTTCTTGTGATTCTTAGTGCTCCAAGTGTCACTATGGATGCAATTTATGCACTTCATATTTTAAAGGAGATTAAGATAACAAAATTCAGCAGGCAACGGGTACACTTTCAATGACATGAATATCATGATCATATGTGCACATCCATCTCTAATGTTCCACACTGTGAGTTGTTGCTCAGTGTATTCACTCAAGATTTGTGCAATATTTTAATGGGAGTAAGAACTCAATGTACCTTTCTGCTCCCAGTCAGAACTGACACCCAGAAATTTCTGCTTAAATGTCCACAAGTTCATAGGTCTTCTAGTTAAGCTGCTTTTTACTCATTACTTGAGAAGAAAAAAGTTCTTTTTCAATACAGATGAATAGGGGTTAGAGAGAACAAAAAAATGTTAAAAAAAAATAAAATGAAAGGGTAATTTAAGGGCTCATAGTGTCCAAGAGACTTTGCTAGATCTTTGCTAGGTTTTCACAGTGTTTATCAGCTTCAGAATGTTATCTTTTTTGCATCTTATTTGCTTGAAACCTGTCTGATTTCATGCTTATATTTCATCTGATAAGACGCTTATATTTCAAGCATCTTATTTGCTTGAAACCTGTCTGATTCAGAAGATGCAGCTGCTTCTAATGCTTTTTATTCGTATGTACGTTCAAGCAATTCCAATATACTCGAGGTGAAGGGAGGGATTGAGAAGAACATCCTGACAAACCTTTAGGCCTTGTCATAACTTATCAAAAGTAAAAAGAATATTCCTGTGAAGATTTTCTCAAGGCTGCTGAGAGCCGAAACACAGCTAATGCTGCCCAGAAGAGCTACAAATAGAACCTCTTCTCTCCCTAGTGCCAGATAAATGCTAGATTTGCAATCATGGCATTTACAGTCCAGCTCTGTTCAAACAGATTCTGGGCCAAACAGTAGGCAAACAAAGCAAGCAAGAGAGATTCTTCAGATATCAGCACAGGGGATGTAGATAATTAGATGATGAATTCATTACAAGCACATAGTCTTTGTGGATGAAGTAAGTATTACTGCTCTGTCAGATCCCTTTCTATCTTTCCTGATAAATGAACTGGCATCAACAGGCATGTTACCAAAGCTTTAGGTTTGGGCTTTAGTTTAATCAGGCATAGACAGAGAAAAGGTATGTATTTGTCACACTGCTGAAGACCTGATTTGTTAATCACAAATTTGCCTGCATAAGCTCTGAGGAGCCAGCACATCCGTATAAACTGATAATAATAATTAAAAAATGATATTAATTGTTCTCTGTTTTACCACTTTGTCTTACAATGTGCAATTCAGTACTCTGTCATTCTTGAAGAGAGAAGCAAATATTAGCAGATAACTCTCAGAGCAAAGAATCTGTAGCACTGGACATATGCTGCTGATTTCCCTAATGTATCTAAGTTTTCTTTGCTGAACTGAAACACTAAAACTTTGTGAATCCATAGTTAATGAGGGTGGAATTTGTTGTTGTTGGGATTATTTTATATCAAGTCAGAAGACTTCTGGCTTTATGTGCTGGAAATTTTTTTTTTCTGCAGGTGTGCATCTATGTATGTGACTAACTTTTACTGGTCACTTGCATGAGAGATGATGGTCTTTACACTTGCAAGCTTACAGTGTAAAGGAGAGAGAGAGAGAAGGAACAGAAGGAAACATAGCAAATGCAAGGGAAGCTCAAAGTCAGAGCAGATGAAAACATTCAATAAACTGCACTTCCAAAACAGCAAACATCTGTCTGTTACCAACTCTTTGTTGCAATAGCAACTTTAGAGGAGAAAGCAAGAAGGCAGTCTAGAAATCTATTAGCTCTGCCTGAACAGTCTTTGAAGCATTAAACCATTCTATTTACAAGCTTGAAAACAAGACAACCTTCTTCCCAGGCCTGCATATTCATCTAATAGTCTTGAGTCCTGTTTACTGGTTATGATGCCCTTGCTACCAGATTTGCTCTTGATTATACCTGTGCTACTTTACAGCTTTTAAATTGGCATAAAGTGAATGCACTTTTTTTTTTTTTTTTTTTAAATTAAAAGCTATCAACAGACAAAAAGAAGCAGAACTTAGCTTCCTTACACCAAGGTTTGACTTCGTAGGACTTGCAAATGAAAACACACTATATGCAAAACTGTCCACAGATGATTAAGAGCCTACATGACAGATGTGCTAAATAAATTGCTGTCTTGTGTAAAGCTGAAGTTAGCTTCTGCATTAGGCGTAAATACTGTCAGTAGAAGCTTGTTAACATCTCAAAGAGAAATAGCCTGCGTGTCCTGGAAGCAGCAGAGTTGCAATTGTGAATGTGCTGGTTTGCCTTCGGGGTGGAGGGTAGTGGAAGGGAGCTATGGACAGTTATTTTTTTCCCAAAGTTTTATCATACATCACAAACTAATCTAATTATTTGACAGCAGTAATTTAGGCAAATTTTCCTGCCTATCTAGATGCTGGTTTTATATCATAAATTTCAAACTGCCAATCTTTTTGCTTCTGAAGCAATTTTCAAAGCTTTTTGACTTTGTTAAACCTTTCTGAGTTCATTCTTTCAGCATGGCTGCGCCAGTTTCTCTGAGCTGTTGCAATTTGGGGGGATTGCTATTATATCTTAAAATGTTTTGGTGGGGCTTTATCTGGGGGGTGAGAGTAACTATAGCAGGTAACTATTTTAGTTTCCTTATGTGCAGTCAAAACAGCCTTCTGCTTCCCATAGGTTAGAGAGCTTATCTGTAACAGAGAGAGTTGGGAGCATCTGCTTTCACTGTAATGAAGTTGCACCTACAACCATAGGCATTAAATGAAAGATATGAGGTGATAATGGAGTGAGTCAGTCACCCATCCCACAGTGCGTGAAATCTGGGTACAGCATGCTCCTGTAGCCTCCAGTAAGAGCTACTAATTCATACTCCCAGGGACATACAGCATACTGTGGTGCATTAGAAGTTCTTGGCACCTTCTTAGTTTTTCTTAGGTACTAGAGTGTTAGTTCTAAGCCTTGTCTTTTCTTGGTTAGACATTAGAATGCATTAAGTCTTCCAGTCTCAGTCTCTCTCTCCCTCATTTCACTGCACCATTGGTGATTTTTAGCGTAGCTGATTATGCTCCCATCCAGGAGAAAATTGTGCCGGTAGTACTCTCCTTAGTTTTGTTAAATTGCTTTAAAACGGTTCACAGGGCAAAGGTTTTTAAGCATGCCAAAGAAATGGTTTATTAAAAGAACCATTGTTCACATGCTTATCTCAAGGATATAATATCATTTGAGTAGCTATGAGCATGTGACAAATAAAACAAGAACATCTGTCATTTATGTGCAATATGCCCAAACTAGCCGAGAGAGTCATTGGTTTTCACTGTTTAATCTCTCAGCCTTAATTTTCTGTCAGACAGGTTTTCTGTGTTTAAAGGTGTGGGATACAAAAAGGCATAATTATTTCTACTTAATAAATGGGCAGTTTCAAACACAATCCCTTCTGTGGGTTTTAAAATACTTTATCTAAATTCTGTGCTTCAAGCCCACCTCTCATCTCTACACTTGTAACTGTGGCAACAGGTATTGATAATCTTCATTCAGAACTTTCACCTGTTTTTAGGAATAGGTAGATGTCAAGTGGAGCAAAAACAGCAGCAGCACTTACCGGGGAAGACAGAGGCACCTGATACATTCTCATCAGGACTGCACAAAAAAGAATTTTAAAGTAGATGTAAAACAAAGATGCATGTATGAAGGCACTTTATCAGCACAGCAAGTGGCAACATAGCAGACATGAAGTTTCTAAGGCACTCCATGAGACTTTCTGCCCATAAGAGTGCTGCTCTTGCACAGGAGGTGGAAATGGGGAGAGTGTGTGGACAAGGACTTGGTTTTGAAAGAGTGGGCTCTGTATCTTTCATCAATTTAATACTAAGATACTGAGGTTCAACACAATACCCAAAGCATTTGTGAGAAGACACAAATGACAGACTGAAACCACTTCTGTGCCTGTGTACTCAGCATTGTATATCCTAACTCTCCTAAATCCTCTTTCATTTTCTCTGGAGGAAACTGCTTGCTTCTTAGCCTAAAGAGCCTTCAAATATCCCAGCCCCCTTTATCCCATCTCCTTTCAGACTTCCATCAGGCATCTTCCCTAGGCTTTCTCATATTGACATCACGTGCCATAAACGGCCTCCGTACCTATGGTCTTTTTGGTTTTTAGATCTAGACAGCTTTTGTACAACCATCATGTAAGTGCATAGCCGCTAAATGGTATCTGGGATTTGAGAAGGGGCTAGGGACCAGATTTGCATTTCCTTTGGAAAAGATCTCTTGTGGAAGGGTCTGCCTGCCAAGGCTTTAGTTCTGCAGGGCAAGCTGCTTGTGCCTGGCTCAGGGCAGACAACAGTCTGCCTGCAATCTTCTGAGTAGCCAAGGCCTAAATGCTTCTTTTCATAAAGTGAAAGTTTACTTTATACAAACTTGAGATGAGACTTTTGAAAACTTGATTTTAATACAAGTTAAAGGTTAGTTAGATGTTTAAAGGGGTACAAGGATGGTTTACTTTATCCTACCTTTAAATGTTAAGGTTAGTTGGTAGAGCAGACAGTGGAGAAATTGATGGAGTGTATACATAAAATGGGAATGCTGTTAGAGCCAATTTTCTCAAGCATTATGAATACTGCTGATGTAAAAAGAAAAGAAGATTATTTTTTTTTTTCATTGTTATGTTCTTATGAGTGCCTGTGAATTTGGAAACTGGAAAGTTGTAGATAAAGATTTTTGTATTTTCTGGAGGCAGGTACAAAGAATACGTGTAGATTATGCCATTTTCATGTTTATAAATCACTTTGGTAGTCTTGATTTAGAGAAGCTTATTGAATCTAGTGCTATCCAATGTAAAACAATGCTTGTAGTGTACAGCTTCTAAGGATCTTCCCCCTGTACACTGTATGTTGTAGGACTATATTCTTTCCAAATATAGTGTTTGAAAGATGCTTCAAAAAATATAATTGATATTGGATTTACTTATAAATTGCAAAGATAGCAACATATAGTTTATACAATATTTCAGCACTATGTTCATCTCAGTAATACACAATGAAAACAAATTTAATTAAATTTACATTATTCAAGTAGCCCAAACACTTACAGGTTTGAAAATTTTGTATTGATATGAAGAATGGTCAAAGCAGGGGTCTGTTGAATCAACAGCAAGCTCTGCTTTTAGACGATTCTCTACAGAAATAAAAACCTTTCAGCTGTGGGGGTTGTTAGATACTGCATCAGGGACCTAGGCAGGTTATGGACTCTCTACCCTTAGAGATATTAAAATGTGACTGAGTTAAGGCCCTGATGAACCTGCTGCATCTTTGAGCAGCAGGTTAGATTAGGAGGCCTCCAGGCATCCCTTTGTACCTGAATGATTCTGTCTTTCTCATCAAGTGGTGAAAGAAAAAACAAAAGTGAGACTAACTCTACAATAATGAAATTTGTGCAGACCAAGTAGCACATGACATTCTAAAGCTTTTAACACCCATGTATTTCTGTTTTTTTCACTGAAGAGTATGCCTTCCAAAAACTGAGTAAGTTTTTGCTATGGTAAGCTAGCTCTTGGTGTATCTCACAACTACTATACAATGGGCCATGTTCCTAACACACAGAATTCTTGATCCATCAAGTGTATTTTCATCAGAATCCATCAGTTACACATTTTTTGCTTTACAGTTGATGTTTCTCCTAACTTCTCAAGTTTTCTTTGCAGACCTGCCACCTCCTTTTTATAAAACTGTAGACTCCAGAAACAGTATTTTATGCATAATTCTACACTAGATCAAATAACTTTTTCTTTGACTATCAAAATGATTTATAAGGTCTATGTGTCATGTCTCCCAAAATACACTGACAAATGAGAATCTTCCAAAACTTAGTCTCTAGGCTTCCTCTAATGACTTCCCAAATGTAAACCAATGTATTGCAGGACTCTGAAGCATACTTTGTCTTCCTAATGTTACTACTTCCAATATTTATCATTGGCTCAACTGTATTTTCAAAGACCCCTCCAAGAGCCTTGTGATTTACATGAAGATTACAGTTTTCCTTCATTTTAGAAACTTCTATCCTTTATAGTAAAGGATGAACTTAAAATACAGATTAATAAAAATATATGAGAGAAGGAAAATGGGAATAGTGAAATAACGCATTCCTGCTTCATGTTTTTGAAAGAAACTGATGATACTGAGGAAGTAAGGGATTGCTTGAGGCATTGCATCACACAGCTGGAGGAGGTAAAGGTGGAACAACTGGAAGAACAGGTATAGAATTCTGTTTCCCTGGAGGGTGGATTTGTCTGGCTAAACTAGGAAAAAGGAAAGATGTGGGAAGGCAAAAATATGCAGAGAATGGAGAGTCTGACTATGGAAGGTTGGTGAAGCTGAAAAAGGGCTAAGCTGAAGCTGGAAATTAGCAAGAGTAGGCCTAGTAAGGGGGAAAAATAGCAAAAATTACTACTGAAATCCAGAAAGCACAACAATAATTAGTGCTTATAAAAGCACCTTGCCGATTTTAAACATTTTGGTCAATAATGGACTTTTGCTCTTGCTTACATGTTGGTGAAAATTATTCCAGTAAATTCAGTATCATAAAACCCTGATGAAAAGTCAGCGTGAAGACCCACTTGGAACAGCATAGTCACGACCATATCTGAGACTGCCTTCTGTGGAGATGCAATAGGCACTGAAACAATAAACTGTCTTTACTGCAGTATAGATCAACATTAAATTACTTCTAACAAAGATGATGGAAGGAAATGATTGAAATCTTTTTTGCTCCTATGCATATTCTCAGTACCCTCCATACATCCAACTGATATGCTCTGGTTTTAGTTCAGCACCTACAGATGTACATTGGGCTGTCCATGTAGGGAGAAAAAAAAAGAAAAAAATAGATTTTGGTTTTTAATTATTAGGCTTTTACCATCTTCACAGAAATTGCTAATTGATAAAGCACCATAGAATCATAGAATGGTTTGGGTTGGAGAGGACCTTAAGATCATCTAGTTCCAACCCCCCCTGCCATGAGCAGGGACACCACACACAGCCATGTCACCCAAGGCTCTGTCCAACCTGGCCTTGAACACTGCCATCTTTATTCTTTTTTGTTTGTTTGGTTTTGTATCTTTACAATGAAAAACTATTTGGAGGGTCTGTAACTTGTATCCCATCTACCTTTTGGCTGTTTCTGTTTGTATAGTGTAAATATTTTGATATGCTTTTAGTTAGATTTTTGGAGGACATTTGCAGTCTCTGCATGATATTAAAAGGCTTTTTTGTGGAAGATTTTTGGAGGACATTTGCAGTCTCTGCATGATATTAAAAGGCTTTTGTGTGGAGACTATAAAGGCTTAAGTGTGTCTAACATTTATGTCAGTTTTTAGGTCCTTTGGTTATACAAAATTACGAAATAACAATTTTTTTTCCACTGGCTTGTTAATTAAGTAGTGATATTTCTGCTGGCAGGAGGTGATTATTTTATTTTCATGCTGAACAGTTCGCAAACTTCTTTTGTGTTTAAGAGGTTTGGGGAGATGGAAATGATATAGCAAGAAAACTGGGCATTTAATTCCCCCTCAAACTCCTTATTTTTATTAGCAAGCAGGTTGCAACAACAAGAAAACTTAATGTAGGTAATAATGCAGCATATAATCACCTGGGGGAAAAAATCTCAATCTTTCCATTAAACAATGAAATTAATTAAGAACTTTAAGTTCTTTCCAGGGTTTTTTGGTTGATTGTGGGATTTGTGATTTGTTTAGGTTTTTGGTTTGGTTTTTGTTTTTATATTTTTTATGTAATGATCATACTCCCTTCAAAAATAAAGGAAGAAATAAAAGCATCTAGATATTGTTTATTTCACAATCATTTTGGGGAAAAAAATAAAAATCAATCTTAACCCACTTGTACCCTTCTTTAACCCAAAATTTTCAGAAAGCCGACAGATAGTCTTCTATGTGGTGCAGTGGTTTCCATTCAGTGTGACTCAATAACTCTTTCCATTTGCCTGGAAAGAGAGATCAATACCTACAGGGCTTACATAACATTCATGCACATCAGTGCACTGTCATTAAGAGCAAACTAACAAAATTGAGAATCATTGCTAATGAGTATAGAAGAATGAGAGCAGACTAAGAGTGTGCTTTGGGTGCCCTTCAAGAATGATACCAAATTGATATGCCTCACCTGGGACAGTTTTTTCTAAAAATTAACTAAAGAACTGCTAGGAGCTTATGGGAAAAGTAATGAAAAGTTTACTTTAACTTTGGGTAGAGAAAAGAGAGTGTCTTCTGGGTGCTAAAATGTCATATGTTCTCAAATCATACTTGGTTTGCGGGAATTTGCAGTTTTAGCTGCTCTCTCACTGGTCCTTCAAAAAGGGTACATTGCACTGCCAAGAGCCACTTTAAAATCCATTAAACATAAATAAGTGTCAAGCCCACTTCTGCTGCTTCCATCCCTTCCATAATAAGCAAGAAAAAGCCAAAGCATTTAAGATACTCACTTGCTTCCTTTGTTGCTAAGATGTTTTGTTGTAGCTGAGGAGCTCTGCTGCTGAACTGTTATGGTTCTGTGCATTTCATTTTCCTGAGTGGAAAAAACAACTTACACGGTGATCAGGACAAACCAGTTTGGCTTGAATACTGCAAGCTTGCTTTACAGGTTCCAGACCTGAGCACAATGTTTAGAGCTATGCGTTTGCTCCTTCTGAAAAGCTGCAATAACTCGAGCTTGTCTTCCACTCTTCTATTTTTTTGTGTTGTGCTATATACCCTTCTTGATATACTTCCCATGTATAGGAATGTGAGATCTGTTGAAGCTGCACTCTCCTCTGCAGAGCGCAGCCTTCTCTCCTCTCTCTGGTGCTAAATGCATTCCCTGAGCATCGCTGGTATTTTGCACATTCACAAGAGAGCTATGAGAGTAGCAAAGTTGAGACCAGTGATCCTCTCCAGAGCTTCTTGGAGACAGACACTCAATCATGGCTTCTAAAACTGCTTATTATTGCAGCTTCTTAAAATCATAGGATGCTGGGACAACTAATAAGGCTGTTAATGATCTCAGCAACCACAGTTTTCAATTTCTGCAGTTTTGTTTACCTATATTAATGTAACTGATCTCATGCCTTATTAGAAACAACCTCTTTTCCTTAATGCACCATTCCTTCTTAAAAAGGAAAAGTCAGGCAAACAGGTTTTCTTGCAGGAAGTTGTTTGCAGATCCTGCACTCTTGGGTCTCTTCCCTTGTCTTGTATGGGTCATCTTTTTGTTGCATCCAAATTACAGAACAGCTGCTTGAATTCCCACTAGTTCGTCTCACTCAACCTTTTGTTAAGGGCAGAGGAATTATACCTTATATGCAAAGTTCATTTGTCAATTTAACTCCTAGCAGTCTAATCAAATATTTATTGGCTGAGTTACAGTGATACTAATACTTATGGTTGCAATTATATGGAGTTAATGTACATAGAAACTTTATAGTATCTATCTTTTTCTCTGATGCTATGCTTACCTTTCCACTGTCCCCCTGGGTCCCAGGATTAAAGGCTTTGGTATGCCAAGGTCACAGGGCTCGGCAAGTGATCAGCAGCCCAAGTCCTTTACCAGAAGGAGGGTGTAGGTTGTTTCTTCCTCTGTTTTTTTCTATTTATTTTTTTTTTCAGTTTCCATATGTGGTCATTTTTATGTTTGTCAATGTGCTCTACGCCCTGCTTTTTCTTTCATCTGCAGTTCTGTGTTGCATCCAGATTTACCGTAGATATTTTATATATACTGAGTACTTTTTTACACCCTAAAATAGTATTTGTCCAGTTCTTTAACTGACTGTGGCAGAGTGGTTTATAGCCCCGGAATCATCCTGTAGCCTTGCTCCTATCACCCTGTACCTGCAACTCCTCCACATTGCTCCTCCTCTGCTATCTCGCTGTGTCTGTGTTCCTCAAAGAAAGTCTTTTTTTGCTGGGGTGATTCACTTCATTATTCACAAATAACTCTTTCTGGCTACTGTTAGTTACAGAAATACATATAGTAGTAAGAGTTAAGGCACACAACTGTGCAATGCTAAACAAATGAAACAAGCTAGGCTAACCATCACTGGATTATTAGATAATTTCTGTTACAGGCCTTACATCCGTGCTTGTAACATTTCCTCCCACTTGTGGGTATGTTGCTTGCCGTAACTGATTCAAGATGTCTTTAGCCAAAGGATCAGAAGCTTTTTTTTTCCTCTGTATTTTCACCTAAGAGGACAAAAAATGGTACTCTGAGGGAAGACCACTTCATTTTGGTATAGTAGGGTATGTCCATGTTATTTTAACGTAGTAGGCTCTGTGTGTTTGGGTATGCTTGCAGGAAGAGATGAAAGTAAAAGTGATCCCAAGACAAGTGACATCTGTGAAAGTAATAGCTTATCTCTCCCTTCTGCATGGATATGTGAAAGTAAGGCATCCTCTACTTTCACTCAGTCTCTCTCTGTGTTGTTTTACTAGCTAATAAGTGCTTCCTATTAGGACAGTAGACTTCCAAAGGAATTCTTCTGGATTCCTGAGTTTGCAAAGGAAACATCTGGAACAGACTGTAGGTTTGGGGCAGCCAGAGGAAGAAGCTGCTGACAAAACATACCAGTAACTGCAGCTATCAAAATTGCCACTACTTTTGGAAGTAAGCTTCTTAAGGAAAGAACCTACTTAAAACTAGTTTCTGTTTTCAATGTTGCAGGTAATAAATGAACATTATTTTCATTAAGGCACAGGGCTGGTTTCTTTCTGATGAAATTATAAATCATTATTTATACAAACAGCCTAAACGACAGGCTGTATCAATGGAGATGTGCACATGGCCTCTTTTCACTTACTTCAACTGCTACACTCACCGTATACAAGCAAGATCTTATTCATGAATCAGGCAGTGGTGTCAAGATAGTTTTATGGTGAGCTTGTCAGCCCAAGTACTTGTGCCTTGCAGTTGTTAAAATGCATTTATATTGTGTTGCTACCTGGTTTATTTTCAACAAATTAAAATCTGACTTTTAATCTAGATGCTGTCACAATGATTACAACCTGGAGAGTAGCAGCATATCACTTGCTTTATTCCGACTCTTTGAATTTTCCCAATCTGTTGTGTTTATGCAGCCACTTTGGACTAAGAATGGGCTAAGAATTCCCTATCTGCATAAAATGATGATTCTTAGGAAATGTATTTATGAAAAGCAAAGAAATGTAGTGTCCTGAGGTAAAAGACAGCTAGCAGAAAGGCAATTGTGTGAAGGAATGAAGAACAAATACCTGTCTGTAAATTTGGTACTAAGACTCAAAGAAAAAGATGGCTCTGCTGAGATATTTCACTGCAAAAAGTAATTTACTGGATTGAAATAATAATGTATTTTATGTTTTGAAAATACAACATATAGGCAAAAGATCCAAAATTTGTGAAATGGTATACATGCTTAAACTCAATCCTACTTAACTTTTAGTGGTATCATGAGACTGTGGAATATGGTAAATTATGAGGAAGTAGGTAGTGTCAGAAAGACATTTTGAATGGAGACTTCGAACACAGTCTCTCTTCTCTTTGGTTATCAGTCTATTTAGGTGTGTTATAAATAGCAAAGATAAACTGTTAGATACTTTCAATAGGAGGAGTGGGGGCAGGACAGGGAAGTAATAAGTTATATGAGATACCAATCGTATTCCCATCAACAGAGAATGACTCATGATTCATAAAAGCCTTCTTTATACTAGAATACATTGTTTAGAATTTTGTTTAAAAATTAAACAGAACATCTAACTTTTCAGCAGCTGCAACTTCCTGGCCTTATTTCTGAGGGACATTCTATAAATAAAACATATACTTCAAAGCTTGAATTCTTTTTAGAAGGGCCCTATAGGCAGCTTTGGTGAGATATTATTTTTAAGCACAGCCTTTTTAATTTACCAGCCAAACAATGCTTTTGCAAGGAAAGCAATGAGTAAGAATTATGTTTTGAGTTGACAAGTCAGAATAAAACACCTTGTGAAAACAAACATGAAAAAGATCTCTGCAAAATCCAAATTAAAATTTATGCCAGGATTGCTGTTCTGAATAGCACTGTACAGCAGCATGGTAAGATTTCAGTCAATTCACCACCTGTGAGTAATCCTCTAAATAAAGGTATACATTTTACAGTAAATCCTTCGGCAAGGCTTTCAAAGCCCTGTACATTAATGAGAAAATATAAAGTGTGCAATTCAATATCATCTGTGGGGAAAAAGGAAGGCTGGAAGACAATCCCTCTGTCACTTTCTTGTCACACAGGCTATTTGCACATACTTACATAAAAGAACCAGTTTCTCTTAGGGTGCCTTCGCTGCGATGCCGTATGACTCCATAGTACAGAATGCCTCACAGGTGCTGGAGGGCAGGCCTCAACTAGACCCTGGAAAAAAAGAAAGTCTTCTCTGAAAAGGCTTTCTCACCCTTTATTATTTAATTCTGGTGTCAGGGATAGGGATTCACAGTATCTGAGCTAGCCTGGAGCCAACAGAGGCAAAAGCTGGACTCACCGCGGTTGTCAGCAGGTTGGTTTAGAGTAGGGACAGAAGACCACACCCCAGGAATATTTCTCTGTTTATGACATGGATGGATAGACTTTTATATTTGTTTGTTTTAATTGTGTATATTTAGCCACAACAATGTATGACATCTGATGTCCCCTTACATTAGTAATGGTTATATCTGTACCATTTAAAAAATGGATATGATCTGGACAAGTGGCACAACATAGTATGGCTTAGGTCTGTACATTTAAGTTTTCATTCTTCCTCAGGCCCTCTGGCTTTCACTCCCCCAGTTAAGGTGGCTACATCCAGGCTGCTAACCATGAGCCATGCCTTGCATGACCTATCCCCTGAACTAAGGCGAAACACTGACTGGGAGAGTAAGGCTTTGAATGAGCCATAGCTGTGCCAGGGAACATGCCAAGAGTGAGGAGGTACAGATGATTGTGGCCCAGCTCTTAGTCTGTGTCCTGGCGTTGTTCTGTTTACTGGAATAGGCAGAGCACGTAGCCAGTGGTGTCAGGATGAGAACACAGCACTGAATTTTTTCTGCACGCTGAGGACATTTGCCCTGCTGGCCTTGGCAATGTTTTCTCATGTACCTCTTCTATGCATGCATCCATTCATCTCCCCTCCTTGCTTTCCCCCTCCTGCACCCTGCAATTTCATGCATGTCTGAGAAAGATTGTCTAAGAGAAAAGCCTGTGATTATACTTCATCCTGAGTGTGTACTCTAAAGATCAGAAACATTTTAATCTGCACAGCCATATGAAAGCCAGGCACATCTGGTCTGGGAGCCCCAGTCACAGACTTGGAATGAACGACTGAGATTCTACCACCCGTTAAAGAAATAATGTTCCCAGGAATGTACAGGACTGCAGAA
The DNA here is from genome assembly GCF_963264785.1 of Psittacula echo. NCBI lineage: Eukaryota > Metazoa > Chordata > Aves > Psittaciformes > Psittacidae > Psittacula > Psittacula echo. Next base: position 102,657,222 of record NC_137735.1, read on the forward strand.
GCCTGCCTGCCACCCTGCCAAGAAGCCTGCAATAGTGTGTGTACTCCTGTGAACTTTTGCAGAAATGGCACAGTTTAATTTTTGACTTGATTTGATTCCAAGGGAATACAGAGCTCTAACCCAGGCCACCCTGCATTACACACCAGTGACTTTCCCACTGATGGGCAGTGTATGCCTCTGGGGTACAAACAGAAGCTGTGGGCAAAAGTAAGGAAAATGGAATAATTGTCATCACAAGTAATAAAACTGGAACTATTTTCTCCTGTTAGTGTAGCAGCAGTGTAAAGTAGCAATGCCATCACAGAAATGGCAGTGCTAGAAAGGATGGATATGGGTGTCTAAGGTGAATTCTCACTTTTAAGTAGGTGAGTTCATAAAGTGAATAAAATGCTCCCCAGTGATCTAAAAGATCATGCCCTGCTGCCTTCCATCAAGACAAGATATCCTTAGTGCCTGAAAAGTTTTTTGTTTGTTGTTCTGTGGGGGGTTTTTTGGTGTGTGTGTTTGTTTTCCAAATACTGTACAGGATTTAAAACACTGAAGTGCTTGAGAACTTTCCCAACACCAAATCTGTCTATTTGTGATGATGGAAAATTGGTGAGGTGGTAAGAATTATTTTCAGGGTGTGCTAGGCCAGACCTGAAAACCTGAGAGTGCAGCTTGATTGGGGACAACAATCCCATGGGCACAGATTAGTTTAAAACATGCAACCTGTATCGTTTAGAGGAACTGTCAGTGAAGGCAGGTGTGTGAGTGCTTGGAGTATATTTGAGTTCTTTTTATAGTTTACAGAGCATTTAACCAAGGACAAGTTGTTGTTTTAACAGAACGTTATGATGATTTATCTCCAGTCAAAACCCAGAAAAGGGTTCTGAAAAACTAGAAAACAAACACAGAAACATGGACACAAAATCATGCAAGGAGGGGGAGGTATGCAACTTCATAATCTCCAACACGAAAGAGCTGATCCTGCTCATACTGAGATCACAGACAAACTGTCTACTGGATTTGAACCCAAAAAATGGTTCAAAATTAAGATAATAGGCCAATTTCTTTTTTATTTGCCCCCCCCCCTTTTTTTTTTATATATAGTCTTTATTATTTTGCTTATTTGAAAGTGTATTGCCTTCATTCTAGGAAGGTTTATTTTCCAGGATTAGAGACGTCTTGCATTCCTCAAGTGCAATTCATTTCCAACAAAATGCTTTACGTTCCGTATCAACCATTAACATTCCCAGATTGTAAACCTAACAGGTTTAACAGATTTGTTCTTGTTTTCTATTAGTGTGAAACTAAGATTGTGAGGCTAACATTTAGCATGCTGTGCAGACTGAGCCACTCTTTTCTGTGTCCACAACTTGGCTGTGTGATGAAACTAAGGTGCCAAAATAAGCCAAGAAAAGCAACTCTTTCTTCAAGTAACTGAAGCTTGAAGAACTGTAGTTTTAACATTCAATGCAGAAAAGAAAAAAAGATAAGAAATATATTAATACTCCCAAAATTTAATAAGGAAGTACCCTGTAACAAAGTATTTACTGGCAAACAAGTGACTATCTCGGAAAAGAGAAGTAGACAAGACTTATACAGAAAAAGCTAGGCTAGTGCAAATCATTAATTCTTTATTATGAATTATGACACCATGGACATAAGCAGCCACAGACTTGAGAAATGTCATAGACTGGAACTCTTTGTGACTATAGCTCCTGAATTCCCTCAGAACAGAGGTGAAGGCAACTGCAAGCCCACTGTTTCCTGCTATTGCTAGAGGGTAGATGGAAGTCTCCCATAAGTTTATTACTGTACCATAAAGTCACAGTATAAAAATTGATTGAGATAATGCCTTACGTAAGTTCTTGACCAGTTTTGTGCTAGACTAAGGGAAGTCTGGGGCAGAAGGGCCACCTTGTGTGCTGTCCAGGGACAAACGAAGTCATTACTTGCCTGATGGGAAGCTCTGGTTGGACCTGTTTGGACATCACCTAAGCCTCCCTTAAACATGCAATCAACCAAAGCCTCTTGATGTTCAGCTCCTGGTTAGTGATTAAAACTGTTCGAAGTATTTACAGTAAGCTTTGTTTGGATTCTCAGTGGATAAACAAGCTATCTTTTTATATCAGCTTACATCTATAAAACAATCACAGAATCTGATTCATTTTTCCAGTGTGGGAAAAATGCAACTTCCTACATAAAATCACACTAAGGTATTTTTTCTTTAATTACTTAAAAAACCAAACAAATAAACCTATAACTAGGAATAAATTTGTTTCTAAACAGGAATAACAACTTGGTTCAATTGCTGCCTATGTGTATAATGCCACATTTCCTGCCTAACCCTCTGTCACTTAGATGCCTGTTGATATGAGAAGAACTTTAAGTCAATTTGTAAACTGATTTTAGTATAGTTTGGCTCACAGAGATATTCTGTAATACTCAAAATATAAAGGAGTGATTGTCTGATCCTGGGAACATGTAGCAGAGCTTTTTAGAAATGTAAGAATTTGATGTAAAATTTGTTAATTCAGTGCACTCAAGTCCAACTCCTCAGGCATAACTAGAGAGATGCAGAAGAAACAGCAACGTGAATGTGAATAGAGAATTAAGGAATTAAAGTTATTTTACAAGAAAATTCTATAGCCAAACTGACCTTTGTTGATGGAAATAACTTGGTAGAGAGCTTAAAAACAGTAAAGTGGGTCCAAATTATTTTGGATTTGGATCCCAAGACTGTAGCTTGGTTTTGTGTCTAACATTGGAACCAGTGGGCACATACCATACTCAACCAGAGGGCTACCACAGGACTACCTTAGACATGCACAGTCATGTAAATCTTTATTTGCCTGAAGAAAAGAGTGAGTTCTTCTTACTATTGGCTAAGCCAGATAAGGTGAGCAAGAACATTTTTATCTGACTAAGAACAGACAGATTCCTTTTCTAATGCTTTAAAGTGATTGATCCTATGTAAGAAAATATGGATTTGGGTTTTTTTTGGTTGGTGGGTGTTTTGGTTGGGTTTTTGTTCCCAGTTGCCCATGGGTTTATATTCATCTCAGCAGAGTGCATTTAACTGGGTTCACCGCCGTAAGCTGACAGCACAGATTTCTGGTGTGGAGCCAGTTAATGTTTACTACAGATGTATCTCAGGACTCTTATAGGCCTGAAAAAATGGAGCTGCTGAGGGACATCAATTTGATGGGTGGAGGACTCAGTGGATAAAGAACTGGCTGGATGGCCACAAGCTGAGTTGTGGTCAATGGCTTGACATCCAGCTGGAGACCAGTAACGAGTGGTGTCCCTCAGGGATCGGTGTTGGGACCGATCTTGTTCAACATCTTGGTTTAGTGTGAGGTGTCCCTGCCCATGGCAGGGGGGTTGGAACTAGATGCTCTTTAGATCCTTTCCGACCCTAACTATTCTATGATTCTATGACCCCATAAACCATACATTGTGTTCCTGGTGGAATAAAAAAGATGTAACTTTAGGTATATCAGATTACTTGAGATGCTTCATAGGTCAGCTCATGGAATAATGTCAACTAAAACCTCCCAACAGTGCTTCTTTATCTCTTCTACCAAGCAGGTGGGGGGAAAAAAAGGAAGAAAATTGTGGTAACTGCAATCTTTTATTTAGAGGAGGTTCTGGTTGACCTGTAGTGAACAGTTCATCATCCTTTCTGCTGTGTTTTCCTCATATTCATAGAACTGAAATATTCCAGTAGTTTTGGTAGCTAAACTATGGATTATTCATTACATTTACTACTTTTACTGTAGTTTCTTTGCCCTCCACTTAATGTGTATCAAAAACGGGTTTACTGCAATATGTGAGTATGTGTGAGAATAATGATTGCGTTTTAAGTACCAGTAGCAATGTTTTTGTTAAGAATTTCAGATCCTGAGAACTGTACCTAAAATGCTGAATAGCAAATATTCAACGTTCAGTTTGTATGGCACCTGGAGATAACTTTATATTAAGAGGCTGTTCTCACAACCTGCATTGGACATCAGCTGGGAAGTTTAAGACACAAGATTCATTTCGTTTCTGGGAGCTATTATAAACTCGTCGTTTCTGTAACAGATATTGAAGTGTTTTGAATTAATATGAAAAATATTATACAGAAATATTAAAAAGTTAATAGACAATTCTGTACTCTTACAGATGTGTTAAATGTATACATGAAGGTGTTAAAAAAAAAAAAAAAAGGGTATTGTGTGCAACATTTACTTAGAGCAGAGCCACAGGGAAACTACTCTATTTCACCTTTTCTTTTATATAAACTGGCAGCATTTTTAAAACAGCTCTTTCATGTCAGCTCAGTACATAATTGTTGGCTGGCTAGTATTATTTGCTGAAATACCACTTCTTATCTTCCATCTCTGCTGGCTGTTTTCCACTTTTCAGCTACTCCTCTGCATCTTCTGACTTGTTGGACTTCTTTGGGAGATGATTTATACTGCTTTAGATTGTCTTTGTATGCTCCCTGCTTTTGTAAATTATTTTTTTCTTAGTACTATGCCCCACTATTAGTAAGGAGCATTCAGATTTTTTGTGAGTAACTGTGAAGGTGGCTCTCAGGGTGTTGCAAATATGTGGCAGTGTTGAAGGAATAAGTTTGTTTAGTTTGGAGCCATAGTTCTTAAGACATTAATTACTTAAGATTTTCTTCTGATATGACAGAAAAGTGTCTGTGGTTGCATTTCAAACTGGATGCCTTACTGTTTTCACTGTCACCATTCTATGATTGTTCAATGACACTAAGAACAAGAAATAGACTTTCTGTTGCAGGAACTAGAATAGAAAGATGTCTTCTCATGAGGAATGATGGAGGACAGTAAGGGATTGCTGTAATTTTTATACTTTCTTAAAAAAAAAAAAAAAGTCTGTTTTTAATAAGAACCTGGAATTACTTGTGTATAGTCCATCAAGGCTTTTATGTTCTTCAAAACAGAGAATGCTTTTTGTTCCAGCTGAAGGCACATACCAGAGTGATGAGCATCAGAAACCCTAGAGAGGCAGCAAGACAGATGTCCTGTAAGGTTAAATTCTTTTCTTCTCCACGTTGACTTTTCCTGTAGAATGTACCATGATGTGACATTAGCTCCAACTCTTACATTTAAGACTAAACTGAAATCAGTATTTCAGGCCATACTCTTATCGCCCCTTGTTTTAATTTCCTTTTTTACATGTGTTGTAAAGCTCAACAAGACCATTTCTGTTGTGAGACTTAAATACAACTTTATCAAAGTGTATTAAAAAACATGATGACGGTTATTTGGTTAGCCACCAATTTCCTTTCTCATGCTCTCAGATTACTAAACTATCATCTGGCATTCTCAGACATGCTAACTAATTGTCCTGTAGTAGACAAATAAAGAGCACATTTTACAAGTAATGTGTGGGATGTACTAAATAATGTCAATTCATATGTTGCCTGGATACAGCTTTTATCTGTCTAGGATTATTTAATTAACTTCTTAATTGCCAAATACAGAGAAATGAAACATAGAGTCCAAAGTCTAGTCAAAGTCTAGTCAATGGAAGAACTCAATAGACTGTAATGGACTTTGGCTCAGACAGCTACTGCTATGGTCCTCAACTATATCGTAGTGGCAACATAAAAGATGAAAATTAAAAGGGGCTTAGATGAAGCTGAAGGAGGCTGTGTGGAGTGGGAGGATGTCATTAGGAATACCAGATGAAAATGCTTTTGTAGGGAGCTTTGTTAAACATAAGTCATATAGAAGTGTTAAAAGGGCATTGAACAGCTGTTCAAGTGAACATTTGACACTGTTCCACATGAAATCCTTGTCTCTGATCTAGAAAGACATGGATTTGACAGGACCACTTGGTGGATAAGGAATTGGCTGGATGGTTGAGTTTAGAGTTGCAGTCAATGGGTTCATGTTCAACTGGATATCAGTGGTGAGTAGCATTTCTCAGTGGTCAGTATTGGGACCAGCACTATTTAACAAGTGCATCTTTGTCAGTGACATAGACAGTGGGATTGTGTACAACCTGTCCTGGGTTCAGCAGATTCTCCTCCCCATCCCTCCAGGAGCAGGGGGAGAAAATGGGGGGGGGGGGGGTGAGTGAGTGGCTGCATGGTTCTGGGTTGCCAGCTGGGCTTATAGAACGACAAACTTCAGCAAGTCTGCTGATGACACCAAGCTGTGTGATGCAGTTGATATGCTGGAGGGAAGAGATACCATCCAGAGGGACCCTGCTAGGCTTGAGAGGTGGGCTCATGTGAACCTTACGAAGTTCAACAAGGCCAGGCGTAAGGTCCTGCACTTGGGCTGGGGTACGTTGCCCAAAGAAGTTGTGGGTGCCCTGTTCCTGGCAGTGTTCAAGGCCAGGCTGGATGGGGCTTTGAGCAACCTGGTCTTGTGGAAGATGTCGCTGTCTGTGGCAGGGGGGTTGGAACTAGAGGATCTTTAAGGTCCGTTCCAACTCAAACCCTATAAGAGTGTTGTTAGACTTTCTAACAGGCCAAGTGTGAAGGTCCTCTGGAAGAACTACATATGGTAATGTGTAGTGATTTCTGCTTTATATTGGCCCTTTTTATGTGTTTGGGCTTCAAGGTGGAGGAAATAATAAATGTTTGATAACGGCATATACTGCTTAATGTTCAATGAAGAGACAGAAGGAAGTATGGAAGATGCATAGGTAATATTTAAAAGTGAGCCATGGCTCCCTCTCCATAAACTTCAAGAAATACACAGTCTAGAAATCTATCTGATGTGTGAGTTAATTGAGGAAGGTGACTAGGGCTGAGGCCTGTACTCTTAAGAGGTGTTGATCTAAGAAGAATATAACTCTCTATTTTCCCTCAAGCTATGGTGAATTTCTATCTGAGAGGAAAAGGGAAAACAGTATAGCAAAATTGTCAGATTTAAGGAATTCATAACACCAGCCAAAACATGAGTTTCACATTCAAGCTGCATAGCTGCATTAGGCTACTTGTGAAAGATGAGATAGGGACATTGGTTGTGTTTTGTTTTGAGTTTTGTTTATTTTATTTATTTATTTTTTCTTCAAACTCAGAAGTACAGAAAGTTTACAAAACCTTAAATGTATGCTGTCTACTCTAATATCCTCTCAAGCAGGCTTAGGGCAGGTAAAAACACCATAATAGTAGTATATCTTTTACTACGGTTGTGTCTGCCATATCTTGTTTGTGGTGAAATGAGGGGGTTTAGTGCAAAACATCTAATTTTAGCATTGTCATGAGTAATAAGAAAGGATCAAAATAAAGTAATTAATAAAATGACAGTCAACTGATGACCCAGTACAAGGATATGGTGAAAGACCTCTACTAAAATGATGAAAGAATCTAAAAGATTCGGTGGTATGGAAATAGCTGTCCAAATTATATCATCATCTCCCGAAACACTGCTACCACTTCAGAATACCTTGGTATGTCTAGAAAGCTAGGGTTCTCTTATTTTTTTTCCCTCTACAAACTCAGTATTAGAACAAGGACATTGCAGATCATGCATAGCTTAACTGAGACGTCGGATAATAATTCATGGCATTACCTGTGTAGATTTATTTAATTTTCCCAGGAAAAAAAAAGAAGGGGGAATATTAAATTAAAGGATCCATGCTTACTGCCTTGACAACAACCTGGAGGCAAACATGATCCTGTGACTGCAGAACTGCTGGATGGTAAATTTCCCGTTGTATTACTCTAACTGCGAAGAAAGGAGAGGGATGGCAATGGATGCTGAACCCACCCAAGAGCACTGAAAATTCTAAGGGTAATGAATGCCTGGTGCACTGGTGGAGAAGATTCAGAGATGAGGGTAGAAAACCAATGGGCACAGAGCTGGCAGCTTCTGTGCCTTGTGATTGGAGGCAGATGGGATATAACGTCACTGTGTTTGCTTTCCAAAGTGTTTTTTACAGAGGCAATGGTTTCCTGACTTCAAATACTTTCAAAGATGGGCTTAAAGAAAAGCTGTGAACTTAAACTGGTATGCTTAATTAGAAGCCAAACATTTGCATTTACTGTTCTGAATGGTATTTTTCTACTATCCTAATCTGACTGGATGAAAAATAAGATAAAATTTGCACATTTAAAATTTAGACAAAACCCCACCTTTTTCAGCATTTGAAGTCAGATAGCTACAGATGTGCACACATATATACATCAGTCAAACACTACCTTACATTGTGTGCAGTTGAAATACTAAAGACTTTCAGAAAGATTTCCTTTACAATACAATCTGTCCTTAACTGAGCTTTTACAAACTTTTGTGGTAGCTACCTTGCAGCCCATTAATCCTTCAGAAAATTTTTATAATATCTTCCCTCCTTCCCCAACACCCCCCCTCCCCCAGATGATTTTTTAGAAGCCAGGAGTTTCTCCCTCAAATCTTTCTTGCCTCATTACTTCCTGGCAGTTCTGAGCTGGTTCTTTGTTTTCTACTCCAAGAGTCTGGAATGCTACAATATTTCTTATTCAATTTTTGAGGAAGAGTTGTCTGTCATGTAAAAGTTTGTGTCCTGTTTTAAAAATTCATAACAACCTTATTTAATATTTTAACACACCAGTGTTTCACTTAAAACAATATATCTAGTGTTTTTGTAACAGTGATGGTATGGAGACTTAATGGAAATAAGTGTGTAAGGAATGTGTAAGGAATTATTGCCTCCTCTTCTAAAACTTTCTTCTCTTGGAAGAAAAATGAAAAGTGCTTCACACAGTGCTGCCTTGTGCAGTTATCCCACAGAAACTGGAAGAATATATTTTTTAATAAAATATTTCAAAATAGTGCCAAGTCATTCCTGAAAGCCAGTTCCTGTCAGAAGTCTTCTTTTCACCTGTTTGTTGCCCTTCTTTTGCCCTTCTGAGCTCACTGAGACAATGAATAACTTTTTTCTTTTCTTTTTTTTTTTTTTTTTGTTTTTAAATTCTGTGAGTGGTGTCTAGCATACTGTAAGTACCAACATCACAAGATAGGAAGAAGTGGCACATGAACCTGGAGGCCAGCATGGCCAAGACACATTCGCATGGGAAAGAACACAGCCTAAACACTCTTTCCATTATCCAGTGCTTCAAGCAATTATGGTGGTTAGATTGCTGACCTGCAATAGACATCTTACTGTAAAACCTTAAGCATGCAGGCATGGCACTTAATATCCACTAAATACTGGCCTTGTTGACCATCAAATAAAATTCAGAGTTCTGAATTCAATGTATTTTAGCATGGTAGCTCTTTTGTTGAAAAAAACCACCACACTTCATTGTCATGGATTGACACACTGGAATAAGGGTTAATATATCTTTGCTATGAAGTATTACAGTATGAAAATACCCCACAAGGATAGCTTTTAAGCTGATTTTCCTTTGGGCTTTGGCTTTGAAACTCCAAATAATAAGATATTGAAATGGATAATGCTGTAACTTGAAAAAAATTCTCTAAGAAATCTATTCTCTTAGGGGAAAAAAACAAGCAACCACTCTCCCTCCCCAAAAAAAACCTGACCAAAACCAAACCAAAAAACACAACACCAAAAATTCTGCCTCTCAAGTCCTCTCCTTCACAAAAGGCCCTTTGGACAAATCAAAAAGAAAATACTTTCCTCTGCCCGTTTCAGGCTACAAACTAGACAAACCCTTTGCTTTTTATTTTGGTTAGCAGCTTGGCCTCCCTTATTTCACAATAACCTGAACAAATATTATGCCTTAGATCATTTCAAGAGAACAAATCCCAAAACAAGCAAAGAAACAATAGACATCAGTTTGTTTTTTCCTCAAGGAAAAAAAGCAGGTAATTAATTATTCTTCTAAGAAGGATAGATAATAATTTTCAGACTTTTTTAATTAACAAAGGCACAATTTATATAACTTTTAAGTCAGGAAGGAAAAAAGAAACCCATACACAGTAGTTTTGAACCAGCTTCAGCCCTACTGTGCTGTGTATACAGTATAATAATATCCTTAGCAAAACAAGGAATCATTTATACAACCCCATGCTGCATAGGAACCCTGTAAATACTGGAATTTTACATGATGTAAAAGTGTCACGCTTTACAGAGGGTATTACATACTTTTACTACCAGGAATGAAGTTTTGTGGTTAGTAAAAATATCCATCTCTAGACCTGTTGCTGGCATTGAGCAATGTTGAAATTTAGAATACTTGTTCAAGTTCAGATCCTTGCATATCGCCTGCTAAGCAAAATGTACAGAGAGCGACGGCACTGCTTCCAAGCATGTTGACTCTTCCCTATTCTTTGTGATAATCCCCTGATACACACACAGCAAGCGCCTGCTGATTTCATGCTTCCTTTGAAGGAGAAGGCAAATAAAAGGCCCCATTACACACCCGTAAGGGCTCTCAAAATCTGATTAAGCAATGGCTGTGGTCGACAGCTTTCTTGGCAGTGCCAAGGCACAGCTCATGTTTTCTGTCCGAAGGAGGGCAGAAAGGTGTCTTCCCTGAGCTCCTGGCAGAGTGCAGTTGCCCGTGCATACTTCAGCTTTTGCACAGTGATTCTGCTGGGACTGGATACACTCAAGTGTTTCACACATGGGAAGACAGTTTATAAGTTTTTGTGTCACTTGTTACATTTTCAGCGCTTCTCGGGGGAGCTCCAGTGTTTTTAAATTGCAGTAGGGGAAAAAGAACTCTGCGAAGGGAAAAAAAGAAAGTTTGCTAATCAAACTCAGTGTTTACAGCAAATGCCATAGCAGGCAAGGAGCAAGTTCGGGACTTTGTCAGCACTCTTAGATCTACAGATTTCTTGTCATTTTTGAGTGTGAACTGTCTGTGGCTCAGAAATTCCTTAAGAAGGCTGATACTCTTTTTTTAATCTGTCATATTGTCCCTCAAAAGTCTAACTAGAAACCAAAGATTTACAGCTGTGGTACAAGGCATGGTTGTCACCAGAAGAAGATACCTAAGTGGCTAGATGGCTGAGGAGGCGAGGAACGGATCCGCTTGTCTGGGAATTCAAGGTACATACATCATAGGCTGGTGCCAGGCATGAGGTCTCATAACAACAATGTGCTTGGAGTCATATTTACCTGGATATATACAAGTGGTCATGTATCCTTTTTACTCACAGTTAGAGCTATTCAAACACAAGCTGGCTCAGGAGGCATTTAGTCAAGCTGGTGTGTTATGGTATAGGTCAGAATACTCGTTAGCTGGTACCTATGATTGCATTAACATTGCTGCCGTACTTCGGCACAGGGCTGGCTTGCCTCAGGCAGGTGCAGACAGTATGACAAATACATGAATGTCTCACATCGACAAGAACGATCCCACAGGTGAGGGAACTGGAAATCCTGTTAAGTCCATGAACAGCAGGGAGGCACAGGTGGTCAGAACCTCTGAAAATCCTGGTACTTATTCAGGTTTCTAACCGTGTACCTAGATGCCTCATTTTGGGTTTCTTATCCCTGCTTATGTTGTATCTATTTCTTATCTGGGTATCTTCACTGTTTTTCCTGAGCAGATCTTTCTGTTTATCTCTTACTAGAATATCTTGCCTGGTACTTAAACCAAAGCAATTTTGCTGCTGCAGTGGAAGAAGAGAGCATTGCTGTTCCCAAGGGAACATTCTCTTCCCACTATTGTAACAAGATGCTTCTGAGCAAAAAAGTCAAAATAAGCTATGTCTTTTTAATTTGACACAGCCTTGCATTACACTTTCCTATCTAACACCCTGCCTAATACCACTGTTCTGCCTTTGCCTTTCTGCCTGCATTGACCTGCATTCTGTGAATTTTTGTCATTTGAAGTCTTCCCTATCTTGACACTAAAAGTGAGATCGCATGAAGTGTGAACGTGACAGACAGATTGCGGGTCTCAATGCAATGTGTTGCAAAGTGAGCATGCTCTGTGGGGTAGCTTAGCCATGTTTTTAAAAACAAAAAATACAGTTTTCACATAAAACTGAAGAAGACCAATTCAAAATGGCTACTTTTTGGAGGGGTTTTGGCCCCATCTTCAGGAAGAAAAGGAGTGGTGAATCCAGCTAGTTAGAAATTAGGAACTGAATAAAGAAAATAGGGGAAGTTTAGATTAGATATAAGGAAGAAGTTCTTTACTGTGAGGGTGGTGAGGCACTGGGATGGGTTGCCCAAGGAAGTTGTGAATGCTACATCTCTGGCAGTGTTCAAGGCCGGGTTGGACAGAGCCTTGAGTGACATGGTTTAGGGGGAGGTGTCCCTGCCCATGGCAGGGGGGTTGGAACTAGATGATCTTAAGGTTCTTTCCAACCCTAACTGTTCTATGATTCTAAAACAAAAAATATTTTCCTCTTCCATAACATATTTGGAACCCATGGAGACAAGACTACCTACTCTGTGCTTATGCCACACTACTGCTTTTGTAAATGTAAATAAGGAAAGATTCTGGGCTTTGGGTCTTGTTCTGTAGTGTGCTGGTGTCTCCTTTGAAACGTCAAATGTCATTCCATTCCCACAGGGCCTGAAAGGCATCACACATTAGTGAATGATCTCCAGAATAGAGTGTTTACATCCATATGTGACAGACTGTGTATTTGAACATATGGTTTCCACCCAGCATCTCATGATGTGACAGCAGCAAAATCAGGTCCAGTACCAATGTGCTGAGGATGATACTTTTTCAGGCTTGGATTGTGAAACTAAGTATATACTCAGTAGTAGACTGAATGCTTTGGTTTGCTGTCTGCCATCTAGAAGGTGGTTGTACCTGATATCTTGAGAAGACCTGAACAGTGCCCAAGAAATGTTCAGAAGGACCAAGAAAGATGATCAGAACTTTTGGGTACTGTATCCTTTGCAGTGAGATAAGAAGGGGAATGCGTGCAAGCATTCAGCCAACAGTGTGAATAAGCTTGAATGTCAAGAGTTTCCCACTGGCACAGAATGAAGAGAAAGTATTCCCTGACTCCTGCAGCCTCAGGGCTGAGGTACAGCAACCAGAGCATTGTTTCTGAGTGAGGATCTTGGGAAGATCATAGACTAAAATCCCTAATCTGAATGCCCAAAAGCTCTGACAAAACTTAAATCCTAAATATGTAGATCAGGTCTGTTTCTTAGACAGTGTTCTACTTGCCTAAGTGAGTATTAAACTGTTTCTAGATTTTTCTGCTTTGCTGTTATCCTACATTGTGGACAAAAGTGCAAAGTTCCCATAAACAATATCTTCATTAGCAAGCTGAGATCCCACAGTTGGAAATGAAGAAATTACCATGGTTCTGAGGAAGGAAATTGACTCACTTTCAGAAAACAGTGAGGCAGAGATAGAGCATTTGGTTTAATCAAACAAGATGGGTAAATCTCTGGTGGAAGTGTTTCTAAACTTTGAAGGTCAATCCAATTGTTTTTTATTTTTAAGCCTTAAAAGTTTTGGCTAGAACTAACATCATAGAAATCCTATGGCCAGAGCACCTTAGGATTAGATATATGGGAAGTATTCACATTTGAACCCCTATTCTGTTTGTTTATAGCAAATGGAGAAGGAGAGAGGAAGGCACTTAGTACTAGGACTGCCTCATTTAATCCATTGTAGATACTTATTTAAGGATGAAATTATTTACACCTTAGAAACACTTTCCACTGGGAGGTGTAGATGACTGTCTCAAATATAGACATATATATTTATATAAATGTAGCCCACTACAGATTGTGATTTCTATATTTTTTCTGTAATGTTTTTCCATAGTTTAGCCATCTGGACAGAACTTTCTCTTCCCCCTTGTGTCTCAAATGAAGAGTTGTTTTCTGAATGTTGACTGTGAAATTGAACATTGCCTATAAAATCACTGGGAGAGAAAAGTAAATCAAATTTATTCAAACAGCTCTCTAAAAATCAAATTAAAATGGTGACTTCGCAAAATGTGTTGTTTTAATGGATATTCTAAGAAGGTAATGTTTCTAGTTTAGTTTAAGCAAGTAGCTTTCAACTGAGATTATTCTACAACTCTGTTAGCAAGAAACAAGGCAATAGTGAGTTTAGAAAGTGTATAATACAGATGTTAGAATGATGTGTGTATTTCACGTCTGTGTCATAGGCAAACACAATATGGATGTAATTGAAATGTGTTTTCATAGAATCATAGAATGGTTTGGGTTGAAAAGGACCTTAAGGTCATCTAGTTTCAACTCCCCTGCCATGGGCAGGGATGCCTCACTCTAGATCATGTTGCCCAAGACTCTGTCCAACCTGGCCTTGAACACTGCCAGGGATGGGGCAGCCACAACTTCTTTGGGCAATCTGTTCTAGTGCCTCACCACCCTCACAGTAAAGAACTTCCTTATATCTAACCTGAACTTCCCCTGTTTAACTTAGAATAATAATTACCTGAAAAATACTGTCCACTTGCATAGCAGAGAACCACTTAATACCACTATGATTTGTAGAAGCAATAGAATTTTTTAAATGCAGTCTCCCACACATGTACTTATTCATATTTTTCATTGATGATAATTCATACTTCCACCTAGAAAACAGTACTTTTCCCCTCAAATCCCTCAGATACCGAAGATGATCAGCTATTGAAAAATAGTGTGGGGTTGCTTTTTCTTTTTTCCCTAATGGTACTTCCTTTGTATGTTTCTAGGATTACACAACAACAAATTTGCTCCAAGGAAATCATACTAACTCCATCAGTGTAGTTCCTAACTCTTTAGTGTTTTACTTTGCATCCTTAACCTTATGTAACGTCAGCACGTAGTGTACATCCTGATGACAATCTGAGTGCTTGCTGAGTAGCACCCACACACTAGTTCCTAGTGAATGAGCCACTTCTTTTTAATGTTCCAAACTCCTTTAACCTCCCACTCCTTTCTCGTCTCCAGAAGTGATGTAGCTGGCTGACGAGTAAAAGGTCTCAACCTCCCTGTGGCGCTCTTACAAGGTGAGGTTAGGTGAGAGCAACAATTTACACTTTGCCAAAAGCAGAGAGGTGACTTTATGGTGTTCTGAAAGAAATGTAAAAATGTGAAGTAGTTCAGCTTTTGTTACTTGTGAAGTCAGGTTAAAAACCCAGTAAGCAGTGCATATGGCTCTAGTAAGAAGCTGGTTCAAATGGAGGAGAATCCATCAGCACCCCAGTACCAACACTGCAGCTTCATCACCCTCTCAGATGGGAACAATCAGTACCACAGATGTTTATATACTCCTTAGCCTGTGTTTTTTCAACTCTGGTTTCTTTTATTGCTCTTATGTGCTCTACGTTTCTGATAGCTGGGATATTTGAACATGCATGGCCTTTTATTAGAGAAGGAGGTTCAGTAGGAAAGAATCAATCAGTCCTGGCTGAAGTGGAGGCCTCCACAGAGCATCTACACTGTGTCTGAGTCCTTGTGGAGGCTGTGCTCCCTTTGAGAAGAGGAGGAGGAGGAGGAGGAAAATGCTCTGACAAGCTGCAATGTTATCTGAGAGGTGTAAAGGGGGACAAGACTTGATCCTTTTCAGTTATATTTTATTTTGGAAGGACAGTTGTCCCAGGGCACTGAGAGGGTCTGACAGCACTGCCCACCTGCCTGGCGGTACCCCATGGCTCAGGACCCTGTTTCAGCCACTTGAGACAATCAACCCCTGCCGCAGCGATGCCACAGCAGGGCTAGTCTCCAGTTTCCCACAACCCTTCCCAGCTATGGGGCCATATCCTTTCCTGTCATCAGCCCATCCCCAGGAATATACCCCATTCCTCGGTCTGGGTCTGTCTCCAATGCCCCAGCTGCCCTGCTCCTGGCCAGGGTGGTGGGACAGACTCTACCTGGCCAGCCTAGTGGGACCCCCTATAGCTCCAGCCCTAAGGGAGCAACTGGCCCATGCTGGCCTATGACCATTTTTTTGACACTGGTGAATTAACTGTCATGAATGCAGGAGGGTAGGAAAGTCCTTTGGACCTGAGTGCAGGTCAGAGACATCCACTGTGATTTCTTCATCCACAAATCCACTCATTTTATTATTGAAAGTCAATCAGGCTGGTCAACTATGATTTACCCTTGGTAAATTCGTACTGACTGTTCCAAATCACTTGCTTCTCTTTCATTTGTTCAAAAGTGATTTCTCAGAGTACTTCTTGATTTTTTCAGGGACTGAAGCGAAGCTGATGAGCCTATAGTTCCCTGTATCATTCTTTTGCAAGACCCCAAAGAGGAGGCCCCAAAGAACCATTATTTTTTTGAGGATGGATACAAAGTTTGGTTTTTCTCTACTCACCAGGACCTCCTCTGATCTCCACCTTTGAAAGACAATAAAGGTGGTCCTCACTATGACACTAGCCAGTTTCCTCAATACCCTCAGACTAAGACTGATACGGGTCAAGTTCTCACAATTAACCTCTTACTCAGCCTGCACCCACTGCTGGTATTTCCTTTCTTCCTTTAACCTTGTCTGTAGAGACCTGGAGGACCTTGTTGGTACAGACTGGGACAGAGAAGGCAATGACTACCTCTTACCTGTCCACTGTCACTGAATCATAGAATCAACTAGGTTGGAAAAGACCTTTAAGATCATCAGGTCCAAACATTGCCCCAGGACTGTCAAGACAACCACTAAGCCATGATGCCAAGGGCCTCATCTACATGGTTTCTGAACACTTCCCTGGGAAGCCTGTTCCAATACACCTGCTCCTTTGAGAAATGGGTCCTTATTTAGCCTTTGATTTTGACAGCTACATTTCTCAGAGGTTTCTCGAGAAATCCCAGGAGGTGTGGGCTAGACTGTCCCTCCAAGTTCAGCTGGTGAAGTCTCGGTATCTTTATTTTCAGAGTCTTTCTGAGTGGGTTTTGTGTGGGTTTTTTTGTTTTGATTTTTTGGGCTTTTTTGGGGGAGGTTCTTGGGTTTTTTTTGTTTTTCTTTTTAAATCTCAACAGTTCCTTTAACCTACTCTTATATGTCTGTATGTAAAATAATTGCTATTCTATCTCACAACAGCATTCTGAATTGATTAAAAGGGATTTCAGAGCCTCAGCCATAAATGTCATGGAAGTATTTATAGTGCAAACATTTTCTTACAGTGCACCTATTTCAGAGCCACAATCCAAATTCTGCCTGTGGGAAAGCTGTTTGATGCATTCCAGAAGGAAATTATTAGTAGCTATATGCTTCAATGTGTGCATTCAAACAATATGAAATATGTTTTCAAAATAAAAGGTGATTTTAGAGCAGTTTTTAACCCTGAGATGTATAATTTTCACATATGTACTTGCTGAAGCATATACTGTGTCTTGTCTTCCTATATATTCATACAGCACTTAGCCCAGTAATTTGTTGTTCCCTTTAATGTCTTTGCTCCTTTCATATACCAGAATTATCTCGTTGTGTATGTTGGGCACCTGTTCCAAATTATTTCTAATGACCTTAATTAGGCTTATTTAAAATGTGTAATTATTGCTTTTCAGCCTTTTATTTGGAATCAGATTCCTGTGAATTTGTCAGAAATTGCAGGAGTTGTAAACAAAGTTCCATGCACTAACAACTGCTGTAGCAGCTGTAACTAATATGAACTACTCCCATAACGTTCTTTGAGTTGAAGTAAATTTGTTTCTTTGCCTGCCTCAGTGCTTTGAGTGCTTGAAGTTCAATTCTTAAAGTAACCACCTCTTACTAAATCATTGCCAAAAAATAGTGTAATAACTACCTTCTTAATAGTCAAAGAGTGCAGCCAAAACCAATAAACCTGTTCACTAAAGGAAAATGTGTACACATTGATATAAACTGTAAAAACATTTTATCAACTATTTTCTTAAGCAGACTTTTTTTTTTTCACATCTTTAAAAAATGCTGAAAAATCATCCTGTTTTTCCTTTTTGTGGGTAGTCATGACAGTGGGCACATCTTCAAAAGCCTATTAAGTCCATATATGCTGACAGAAAAGAGGCATATTTCAGTATTGGTCACTCATTTAATCAGCTTGACCCTTGCTGATTCCTTTCCGTTTGCGCACAGCTCTCTCCTTAGAGTTAAGAGCAAATTTGAATGGGAATCATAGAGGTCAAGTTTTGGTTATGCCTTCAACTGAAAGGAGAGCCTGCTGCAAAAAATATTGCTTCTGTCTTGCATATATCCCTTCCTTCCTGTACATCAGCCACTTTGCAGACTGTAGAAAATCACCTTTCAACACTTGAATTGCTAGAGACCTGCTATGTCAGTAAAGGACAGAACACCACCAGCGGGGCTTTATGGTCATTCCTTGCCTCTTCATTATCCTCTGGTTTCCTTCGCCCATTCCCACTGGTAGGGGAGACCTGGATCAAGGGGCCCTTCCTTCAGGCATGAGAAATGTGGTTTTCAAAGATCAGCCAAATGTAAGCTACCAAGATATAATGCTCTTTTAAATTGTAAACCTTCAGCCAGCAGTACTTTATTCTGTATGTCTAGTGCTCAACACAATGCAATCCTGCTCTTTATTGGAGAACAGAAGCAATACCCCAGAATTACTAATAGTACTGAAAATTTACCAGAAATGTATAGCGTGTGTCTCTTGTAAAAATGACTCTCTGAGGCTGAAGAGGAATGAATCAAGCCTCTTGTGTAAGTAAAGGTTTCTCATAGAGTCAGTGGTACTTTTATCTCCACCCTAATTACAGAACCATTATCTTAGTAAATGTTTCTTGTTGATCGTACCAGTTTATAATCTTGCTCAGTTAAGTCAGAGTGCATCAGTGTTTCTCTCAAACTCATTCATGGGGAAGAATGATAGGAAGGAAAATAGGGTGGCCAGTCAAACTTTGTGTTGAAGGCACTTCATATTTTAGTTTCATTTGATTATCACGAGTCAGCACTCAATAGCTGGCTACATATATTTAAAATCCAAACAACTAATTGATAAGTAAGTTATTTTAATGGATATTCTGATTTCAGTTAACTTAGACATGATTGACAAACTCCAGGAGTATACCTTGTAACCAAAGGTATTTTTTTCCAGCATGGAGAATTACAGTAACTTGTCAAATTATTGCAGAAAATTTACTACTGAGAAATTTGCTTGCGGATTAGAAATACACTGTGGTTTTTGTACACTTACTTGACGGAACATGATCAGCATCAGCTTGGGGGCAGCTCTAATCCCTAGTGGACTGCTGGGTAGGGTTATCTTTTGGTTAGCTTAGTAGCTTTATAATTCCTTTAAAAATAAATTCCTTCAGAGTTAATTTCCAGGTAAAAGCAGTGCTTCAAAGATAGATGCAAGAGGTTTGTTTCACAGTATCATTTGCTACATTTTCTTCATATTTCTTTGCTCATTTGAGTGGAGGAGGACATATTAAACAGCCTTTTGTTCAAGCTGACAGCATATGGTGATTTAACCCTCTGTATTCCAGGATTTGTGCACCTTTCTTACCATCTGACACCTACAGATCACAGTTTATTCATTATGAAGGTGTTTCCATTTTTTATATAATATCTGTTCTTGTGAGGTTTTGATCTTAAAAATCATATTTTACATACCTGAATTTATAACCAAAAGTGTTAATATCCTGTATTAACATCACAGAGAATTATTAAAAACAGAAATTTCTTCTGTGTGTGTGTGTGTGTGTGTTACAGATTCAAGAGAAAAATTACTAGGCAATAACTACACTCGATAAGATATAACACCTTTAACAAAGGTTTTCTCTGA
The DNA here is from genome assembly GCF_963264785.1 of Psittacula echo. Lineage (NCBI taxonomy): Eukaryota > Metazoa > Chordata > Aves > Psittaciformes > Psittacidae > Psittacula > Psittacula echo. Next base: position 102,676,793 of record NC_137735.1, read on the forward strand.
TGGTGACAGCAATTACAGTATTTGTTAGGTATTTGCCAGGACTTGAAAGTCTCAGACAAATTTCAGCTATGCTATCCCTTGAGATATTTAAATGTCAGATTTATTGTTCAGGATGAAATATCTGACCATGTATTCTTCATGGTGATTGGACCAAGTAAATATGAAATTAAAGTGTTTTGTTCTCATCTCAAAATGCTGGAAATAGCAACAGAAGCATGGTGTGGAACAGATTAATATTCTTAATTGTTTAGCAAATGAGTGATTTCTCTGCAAATGAAAGGCTTCTAGCTCAGCACTGCAACACAGTATACTATACAGTGCAGAATATGGATGTCTATCCTCTTAGCTTACTAGGAAAATGAATAACCAGTTTATGATCAAGAAAATGAAGTTGTCACCTAGAGAGGGAAGGAAGCCAGAAGAAATATCTGAAGGTATCTGAGTTGGTGAGTAAGAGTGTGGTGGACTATTTCTAATAAGCTTTCCACTGACACATTTGACTACAGTGTGGTGAATTATTAGCTTTTTTAATTGGTAACATTTTCAGAGAAAATTATTTTCAGTATTATTTTTCACATAAAAATGCATCCTGTTTGGAGGCAAAAAAAAAGAATTCTTTCAGATTGCTCTTTTTATGACTAGTATGTTTCTTGTAAGTTTTCTCTGGTTTTATTTTCTTCAAATTTCATGGAGCACAACAAATTTGCCTGTGGGTATTTTTCACACAGGACTTGTTACCAAAGAGATTAAACACAAGGCACTGCAGTTCAGCTCCTGCCTGTGAAAGTTTAATCTTTAGCCACTTAGTTGATCTGTTAATGCTTTTGGACTACTGATACCATAAAACTGCCTAGCAGCTATTAAAATGAAATTGTAACAGACTGATAGAATATGTCTGAAACACCAAGTAGAGTTAAGACCTAGAGCCTGTTAATGTGAATTACTACCTCAGGCAAGTCAAAAGTGCCTGCTCACACCGTTTGCCTCAGCTCAGCTGAACGCCTACAAAACTCACAGGTAGACTGAGCTGCTCTATGGAATACTGTTGGTAACTACTGTACTTTTGAGAAAGCTTCAGATGATGCTGTTTTCTGTATTATTTGTTATTAAAACAAACCAACCCAAACTCTAAAATATAGGAATAACCTGGGATATGAAAGATCAGTGGGATCCAAAATCCCAAGAAAGGAATTCAAGTTCAGAACTGAGCTGCTAATATGCAGGACATACTATAAAAGGTTTTGGCTATGTCTTCAAAGATATATGCAAGAAGATGCACTCAAAATGAAATCCAGTGAAGATTATGGTAGTAGTTATTGGACTACACTGGTACCTGAAATATTAAAATAATTAAAAAAAAAAAAAAAAAAGATGTAATCAAGCAAAATATGGTAGCTCCTTTACAGCTTTAGCAGCAGCAAAGATATTAGGTTAGGTACAGAAGGTATTGAACAATGTTAATTACAATGAACTGCGTGGTGAACTGAATGCTTAGAAATATCATGCAAGGTGGACCATTTAGAAATATACAGCTTTTTCTTGTACTGAAAGATCTATTTGTTTCAGGACTTGAAAATAAAATTCAGTTTGCTGTTTTCAAAGCCTGAAGATATTGGGATGTAAGTCCTGCACTCCAGAATGCTCCAAAAGAAAGCAAACCTTTTTGATTTTATTTTTTCCTATTTAGAAGGATATAAGATGGAAACATAATTAAATGGGACTATCCTGATCCTTCCTCCCAGAGTGTCAGCTCTTGAGACTGCATTGCATAGTGGTGCTCTCAGTGGCACTGATGGCAATACTCAGCAGATATAATGTCTAAGCAGTTCAAGTGTTTACTTTTGTTATATTTCCAAAACTTGGTCAAGAATAGCTGGCATATGTATGTACACATGTGACAAATCTTCATGAGAGTGAAAGAGCTCCCTGGCAGTTTGACTGCTTTTGAAGCAAGGTCATTTTGTGTCTTTTGTTAGATGGTGGTTCTAAATAATTTTTCTTTCCCCTGCAAACTACTCCAGCAGGATAATCCCAGTATCAAAATTATCACATCTGAGCAGTCAGCTTGAACTGTGAACTTACCAAGAGGCTGGTACCCAAACAGGTACCACTGAGAGAGGTTTGTCTGATCATGCCTGTAAGAGGGTAAATAGCTTCTTTTAAAGATGTGTCCAAGTATCCAAACCCTCTTGGGAACGAAATAGCACACATTGCTGAGGGCAAATAGAGTCATGTTTCCCAGCTTTCAGTCTTAAACAGAACTTTGAATTGCATTCTGGCCTAGAAGGAGTAGAAAAATTCTAACGGTATAACTCTTAGATTTGGGGGAAAGGGCTGGATTCAAATGAGTTGTCTTTAACCGGAGGTTTTCTTTCTAAACTACACTGAAAGGCACTATTGCCTAAGCCCAAGGAAAGTGGAAATGAGGTTTGTTCATTGGGATAAGTTTCTCTGTTCTTGTCCTGGGTTCAGCAGTAGCAGCCATTTTTCTCCTTCTTAGTAGCTGGTGCAGTGCTGTGTTTTTGACTTTCAGCCTGGGAACAGCACTGATAACACTGATGTTTTTAGTTGTTGCTCAGTAATGTTTACCCTGACCAAGGACTTTGTGAGTCTCATGCTCTGCCAGGGAGGAGGGGAAGCCGGGAGGAAGCAGGGACAGGCCATCTGACCCAAACTAGGCAAAGAGGTATTCCATACCACAGCACGTCATGCCCACATATAAACTGGGGGCAGTTACCCAGAAGGGCTAGATCATTGCTCAGGTTAGGCTGGGATATTGGTCGGTAGGTGGTGAGCAGTTGTATTCTCTTCCCTTGTTATTTCCCTTATCATTATTATTATTGGTGGTAGCAGTAGTGATTTGTGTTATACCTTAGTTACTGGACTGCTTTTATCTCAACCCGTGGGAGTTACATTCTTTCGATTCTCCTCTCCATCCCTCTGGGAGTGGGGGGAGGAAGGGGGAGGAGTGAGTGAACGGCTGCGTGGCTTCTGGGTTGCCAGCTGGGCTTAAACCACAACAATACTTTTGCTTGCTTTTTTGGTTTGGTTTTTTGGTTTTTTTTTTGGTTGTGAGCTTTTTACTAGAAGTAAAGTTACTAGAAGTAATTAGAAGTTACTAGAGACATGAAAACCAATAGGACAGAAGATGGGAAAAGTCACAATTTAAAGTTCAGACATAAAAGGAATAGTGATAAGATGTGCCCCCATATGCCGTTGCAGAACTATAAGGACATTAAAGGGCAGGCCTTCTGAAACATGATAACAAGTTCTTTAAGTGGTGTGACATCTTACAAAAGGCTGCTTGAGATATCTGTTTGACAGAGGAGACAGAACTGAAGTACTACAATGAGCCTGGTACAGCTGCCAGCCAGGTCAGTTGAGTATGAATTGTCTATTGGAGTTATCATCTACAGGACAGAATATCATTATTGTTGCTAAGCAGATTAAATAAATTGAAAGTGAGGTGGCAACAGTGCCATGAAATAATGAATGCAATAATTCTGATATGCTCTACCACTTCTATGAGCCTTGTGCATATTAAGCAATCCAAACCAAATATAGGTATTTACATAGTAAAACCATTAAGACTAAGGAATGGCTGCTGATTTCATCTGAGTTTGCTGGTACAGATTCAGTACAGCAGCATCCTAATGTCAAAAGGAGAACTAGCTAAATGTTGAACAGGACATTACTGGATAAGAAACCACATAATATGTGACCTAGAAAGAATGATATTTTTTCCATCCAGCCTTGGAAAACATAAAAGCAGAGTTCCTAAGGCAAAGGACACTAGCTGGTGCTTCCAGAAGAAATAAGGAATATTAAAAGTGACTTTTTAATGCTTCAGCTCAGTTTGAGAAAGGATCTTGCTGTGCTCTTTTGCTGGGTTGTTTTTTTTGTTGTTGTTGTTGTTGTTTTGATTTTAGTTTGTGGTTTTTTAAAAAAATGAAAATTTTAAACAGTAAATTAGCACTTTCTTTATAAAAATGTGTTTCCCTCAGTAGCATCTATGCAATATACCATACAGCCAGATTAATTACATAGCCAGTATTTTCAAGATCTTCAATGACATTTGGGGAAAATAGATACATCCTGAAATAACTCCAGAAATCCTTGGTCATATTTTGCTTATAGATGCATAAGTCTTCCAATCCCTTCTATTAATAAAGACACCCTGGTAAAACTTACTCAATGAAAATGCTTTTTTTTGTTGTTCCCATAGTAAGACAGAAACAAGGTGTGGAGGAAACTCAGTCATCATAAAGGTTGAGCAACCCCATATGAACCCTGGGAGAATAAATAAAATAACAATGGCCATTTATCATAGCTGTTGTCTAGAATTTGTCTCCCAAGACACACTTCATGTCATGAGTCTGGTTAACGTGCTTGCAGCTTGGTCCCTCGCATCTAGATTGAATTCTGGTAGATGTCAGCTCTTGCACCATAGCAGAAGTTAGCCAGATACAAATGCCAACTTTGAAAAGGCTTTTCTGCATCAGAAAGGAAATGTAAGTGAAGAAACATTTCAGGTCTGAAAAAAACCCCACATCGTTCATTTTTAGGCCAAACAAATAAGTTTCCTTTTCATTTTCCTGAGTATTTATTAAAAACAAAACAAAACAAAACACAAACAAAAACACAACAAAAAACCAAAACAGAACAAAACAAACAAAAAAAAAAACCAACACAAAACCCCGCAAAATAACCACAGAAAAAAAAAAAAACAACAAAACCCAAAACCAAAATAACCACAACCAACCAACCAAAACTAGTCACAGCAAAACCAAACAAAACTAACAACAAAACCCCCAAACTAACCAACTTTCATTGCAGGAAATTTCAGTTTGGGGGATACATTTTTTTTTGTTATAGGAGCAACTCAGCAGAACATTTCTGTCTGGTTCTTAAAATAATATTTGCCTCAAAAAGTAATTCCATTCCTGGTATATGAGAAGCCTCGTAACATGCCTTAGGTAGCATAGCTAGTTGGTATCATTCCTGTAGCAAGAGAAAGATGGATTTTATGAATTTCGGCTGTCATGAACTTCATGCATGACAAACCCAAGGTCAGTTTGAAAACCTACAGGCAAATTTAAATGGAATGGGAAAGTGGCTAGGTCTTCTACTATTTTTCTTTCTTTCTTTTATATGATAACTGTGGATTTATATTGATTTTTAATATAAACTACAAGCCTTGGCTAGATAAGCTTAATGTCAGTGAGAACTGCTACCTTTGAGAAAAAAAAAAAACCACTACTAAAACAGACATGCTGTCTACATCTAACTAGTAGGACCCAAACAAGGGTTAATATTAAATGAGACTTTCAGCCATGAGGCAAACAGAAATTAATATGCCTGTGTCATAAGGAACACTTATATTCGAGAAGCCCAAGTACGTATCTGCTGTAGACGGTAACTCATCTTCTAGTGACTGTCTTGAAGGCTTCAGCAGAACATGTGGCTGAAGCCCATTTGCAAGATGCATCAGAGTAATTTATATGCATGTAGTGATTATCAGAATATAAATATATAAAAGATAAAACAGACAGCTAAGTAAGCTGTGCTGTCTAAACGCTAAATATCTTCAAAGAGTTATATTGCAAGTAAATTCAGAACATAATAAATGATAATTGGATTAATAAAATAGTTTTAGGCATTGTCATATCTCATCCCATTGCACTGACTTTCACATGTCTAAGGAGCAGCTACTTTTATGGTGATGCAATTTCAGCAGTTAATTGGGAAAGAGGAAGAAACACAGGTCATATAAACGATAATTAAAATCAATTACAAGAGGCAAAAGTGAAATAACTGCATGTGTGATCATTTGATGTGCTTTTTGGGGAGAAGTGATCTTGCTTTCTCTTTTACACCTTTCCTTCTGATTCTTTAATGTCTTATTCTTTTCAGGAAGATGGCAGAATGCGTACTGATTTTTTTAAAGTTAATTTTGACCAATAAGTAGTGCTTATTACAAAATAGACAAAGGTGGCTTTGGCAAAATTATGAGCCTCTGGGGCTTGATCCAAGCTCTGGCTCCACAGATGCACACCCTCTGAGAACATCAGAAAAGGAGAAACTTGATAATACTGATCAGCAGCCATTTCTCCCTTCTTCTTTCAGGAAACTCAGCTTGTCTTCAGGGAACACAGGTACAGCTGTTACTCATGAAAAGGTTGCAGCATGTTGACACTCAAGTCAGGTGCTATTTTATCATCAAATCATAGAATAGTTTGGGTTGGAAATGACTTTAAAGATCAACCAGTTCCAATCCCCCTGCCATGGAGGTGGCAGGGACTCCTTCCTCTAGACTAGATTGCTCAAAGCTCTGTCCAAGCTGGCCTTGAGCACTTCCAGGGATGAGGCATTCACAGGTTCTCTGGACAACCTGTTCCACTGCCTCTCCACCCTCATAGTAATGATTTTTTTCCTGATGTCTAATTTAAATCTACTCTGTCAGCTTAAAGCCTGCCCCTTCTCCTTCACCAGACACCCTTGTAAGAAGTCTCTCTCCAGATTTCTTGTAGGCCCCCTTCAGAAATGAGAAGATTGCTATAAGGTGTCCCAGGAGCTTTCTCTTCTCCAGGCTGAACAAGGGCAAATCTCTCAGACTTTCTTCGTGGGAGTCGTGCTTCAGCTCTTTCATCTTTGTGGTCCTCTTCTGGATGCCAGTATTTAATTACTGTTGAAGCTCATGAACAACTTTCAGTTGTGTTACTTGCACTTCTTGGCCCAGACAATCTGGATAGCAGTCAAGGTGCTGTATGAATGGTGAGTTTGATCTTCTAATATGTGCTTTTAAGATCCTGATGGTAGTATTAGAGCTGTCGTTTGTCTTACCTCTGACCTCAAAACACATTAATTTCTCTCTCAGGACTGGGAAGAATATATAGTCAATGTGAAGTGCTTTCATTCTTTGTACTTTCTCAAGAATAGTGTTCAAGAGGTTTGGGGTTTTTGAAGTCTTATTCTTTATGTGTGCTCTAATCAGGTCATTTAGTGGGGGTTCATTTTGTCTTCCTTTGCATTTACACACTGAGATGGCTCCAAGGCCAGTAAGAAAGCAGTAGAGATATTTGATCTATGGTTGAATTCATTGTTTGCTTTCTTTCTTGGATGGTTACATCCCAGTCTCTCGGAGAACATCTGCCTAATTTTGATAGGCTGAAAATTAGAACAAAATTGAATTTGTGTCTCTCTGTTCAGGAGTGTTTCCTTGCATGTGTTTGTAGCTTGGGAATACAACCAGGTCTGCAACTATGCTTGGGTGACAATAATCAAGCAGTAGCCAGGACAGCTTTCTTTTATTTGAATTTGGCTGGAGTTGGTATGTGGCCTTCACATTTGGCTGCCAGATCCCCACCCCCTAATCATGCCTCTCTCATCTGAAAATCTGACTGTTGTAGGCCTTTCTGTGTGGGACTATGTCTTAAATATATTTGGAAACAGATAGTTATTAGCTGAAGTCTTTCCTGATCATTATGTCATTAAATTTGCTAACTCTCAGATTTTCAGCAGATTCAGAGATACTGGTCATGCTCTCAAAGCTTCTATTTAATTTGATAATCGTCTATCCCTCTGCATACCAGTTTTAGATAGAAACACTAAAGTTGGGATTCTTCTGATTTGAGAAGGCCTATGAGCATCTGTGAACTTTGGAAAATTTCTTCTGGTCTCATGGGCTTTTTTTCACTTAAGATATCATCAGAAATATTTTAGCGGGATACTTGCTGTTGCCAGTTCATAGAAATATCATATGTGCCCAGAGCACAGGGTGTTTGCATGTCTTCTCTTGAAGCTGAAGAAAAAGGAATAAATAATTGTACAAATGAAATTATACTTCAAAATGCTTCTTGTAGTACAGCTTTAAAATTGGAACTGTGCTTAACGTGAAGCTATGCAACAGCCTCTTCATTATGAAGCACGGTCAGTTTGGCCAATGTGAAGTGTATATATAGGTGTCACCAAGTTCAGTAGTACAGGATAAGGGATCCTATGGATGACCTTTGATTTTCAAAGAACAGCTCTATGTTACTTTTGACAGACAGTCTTTGTTTATAAAGGACAGACTGGAAAAGTCTGTTTGGAGCAAAATGTCTCTGAACTGCACAGCTCCAGTTTTTTGTTGAGTTTTGGGTTTTTTCTTTCTTTCTTTTGTTTGCCAGTTCAAAAACAAAATTCTAAATAATGCTATTATTTCATTTACTGTTATAAGCAAAAGAAATAATGGTAATGAACTTCTTGCTGTTAATTAAAATAAGAAAACAGAGAGAGGTCTGAGAATAAAACCCCATAACTTCTGAGTTGAGAGATGTGTCTGACTTAAAGTTTGCAGTTGATCTCCACCTATGAAATGGAATGGTAAAGAACACTAAATATAATTCTCATCCCAGGTATTGTAGATGATTGGATCTGGGTCTGACTTACACAGAACTGTAAATACAAAGCCTAGTAAATATGAAAACCTGCAATTGGAGCCAGGAAACCAGTTGCATGCAAAATTCAGCTAGGCTTAATTGTCAGCTTTGACTGTGGGATAGAGGCCAATTTTTTTTTCTTTCTCTTCAAGTCTTATGTAAATGCACTTTCAGAAACCTCACTGTCTGTGTTTTGGAACTGAGCAGGGTCCTATTTTACATTGCAGCTGTAGTGGAATTATTTGAGGAGGACCTCTGTTCTGTTTTTTTGGCTTAACTCAAGAGGACACAGACTCAACCTAATGGAATTTATCTGTATGTCTGTAAACCAGTAACAACATATCCTATTGCTTTCAAAATATTAGAGAAAATTACAGGTTTTGCTAGTCAAAACCTTGTTGATTTCACAGAAATCAAATAAGAGAAATAAGAGAAAATGGGAGATACATAGAGCTCCTACAGGCCTTTTATGTCAAAGACCTGGTTAAAGGTTCCTGTACAGCAGAGTAGAAATGCTATCTCCTTTTCATAGTTGTTTAATATGTTGTTATGTTGATGGGCTCCTTCCTAAGAAAGTGTTGGTGGTGGGAAATGAAGGAGAAAAGGGGAGATGTCAGAAAGTGTGTACAAGTTGTTTGTGGAGTTAGAATATCCTGGTAAGGAGAGACATCAGTTCAAATACCAGCAGGGACAGAAGGAGTGAACAGGAGTACATAGAGCCAAGGTAAAAAATGGATGTTATTGGAGGCAAATGAGTTGCTCAAAAGCAAATTTCTCCAGTGCTTGTGGACCAGAAAAAAAGTGGAGATTCAGCTGCTAAGAAAGAAGAAATACTAGGGCAAGTTCAAGGCCAGTAAGGAGGTATTGAGTGGTTGGGTGTGGACTGGAGGGGGGATCTGCAACATCAGAAGTTTCTGTAAGGTACATCTATAGGATCCTGCTATGCCAGAGATGAGAAGGTGCTGTGCTGTATGGGAGAGGACTCACTACTGTGGGACAGTGCAAGTGAATGGGTAGAGATTTTGCATATTAACTGATACAGTAGAAGAGAAAAAGATGTGGAAGACACAGCACCTCTGGAAAGGAGGCTTTGAACAAGTGAGGTTGATTTGGACAGATGGGAAGTGTGGAGGAGAGACTCGGGAGGAAGGCAAGAAACCTTTATGGCATGCTGCAAACTCAGCTTACAGAAGCTACAGAGTGTGTGACCCTGTCGTTAACTTCATTTCACAATGTTCCCTGCTTGCTTTGTGTGGCTTCCAAGTAACGCATGACATCAGCAATCTTAATAAAAACCACCTGCTTGGTACGTTTTATGTTCAACTCCATTAAACTTTCCTAATCCAAAATATCCAGTGCTATCTGGACCTGGAGTGTAGTTAATTTTCTCGAAATTTGCTGAGCTTTGTTAAATGAGTTCTTTCCTTAAGGAGAAAAATGTGAATTTATATGCTTTAGCTCTATATATTTGAAAATCATCTTTCAGCTGTTTAGCTTTGTACACTGATAAATACCTTTGTCAAAATTAACTCCTGATCCTTCTCTAGAACCTAGTCTACTTTTAGCCATGTTCACGACCTGTGTTTCAAGAATGGATTAATAACTCCTGCTTACTAGGGAAGTATAGGGTGTAAATGGCATAGATCTAGTGGGAGGAAAGTCTCTTTAAGCTTCAGGTTGCCTGGAGTCTTTCAAATCAGACAAGAAGCTATGTTTATACATCCCTCAGCACAAGGAAGAAGCTGCTGTGGGCCGAAGATAATTAATATCAGCAGTTAAACTAGCTGCTTCAAGAAAATAAGTCACATTAGAAATAACTGCTTAGCTTTCTACTATTGTGCTCCAAAAAGTCTCAGGTTCTGATGTTCCTATCTGTTAAATATTAGTTTAATATCTCTCCATACATAAGAAATATAAGAAGGAACACTCTTTTGTGCTGTGCTACTTTGGAAAGCTGATTCCAGATTTTCTTCAGCTATGACAGAAGTTCACAAAGGTATCAGTACTGAAGAAATAGTTGCAGGGGCCTGTCTTTCTTGAGGAGTGTAATTTTCAGTATAGAGTCACAGTAAAAAGTAATAGTTCTTTCCTGTGGCTCCCTTAATCTCCAGTTTAATCTGTTAGTAACTGAAGAGCACTCGCCCCAAGGTAGATATACCATTTTGAGTTGAATGGAGCCATTTGCAGGAGGTTTTTTGAAACTCTTTTTATTTTATAAAAAAAGTCAGGCACAGGGCTGGTTTCTGAAAACTTATTTTAGAACAAGGAAAGGGGTCATGACCCTGAGGCTTTGGTGGTTTAATCAGCAGAACTTCTTTGGAGTCTAGATAGTATAAATGAAAGGGCATGGGGTCTGCTGGTTGTGTCGCAAATTTTCCAGACTGCTTTTTCTGAACAAGCCAGAAAAAGATTTGCCTGAAGGGATACATGAATACAGGTTAGATGAATAACTTTTTAACACAGAAGTTCTGGTTTTTTAAGAGACAAAAATAAAACAACTAAAAAGTGGGTACCATACAGCCTGCTGGAGAGAAGAAGGTATGAGATTGACCTTTGTGCGCTTTCAATAGGATATGCTGCATAGTGGAGAAGTTGGGTGGTCTTCTGAGACCACTGGGCCATCCTTGAAATCTGCTGCCAGTGCTCAAAATCTCAGGTAGTGAAGTCCCTGTGCCAAGCTTAAAACATGGGGTTCAGTCTGGAATAAAAAAGTGGATGAGATGAAATTTCACCTCATCTCCTTTGAATTACCTTCAAGGAGGAGACAGAGAGAGAACATCTTTCTTTGGTTGAGGATTTGTTGTTTAAGTCATCTGGAAAGAAATGGGAGTAAATTACTTTTGTTTACAATTAATAGTCTGTAATCAATACTGTTCTCCTGTGTTGTCTTGTTGCAAATGTTGGTGTCTTTCAGACTCTTGCCCAGGGAGGTTGTGAATGCTCCATCCTTGGCGGTGTTCAAGGCCAGGCTGGATGAGGCCTTGGGTGGCATGGTTTAGTGTGGGGTGTCCCTGCCCATGGCAGGGGGGTTGGTACTAGATGATCTTAAGGTCCTTTCCAACCCTAACTATTCTATGATTCTATGAAGACAGACCATGCGGGCATTACCAAACCTAGTAGAAAACGAAAAAATATTTTAAATAAATCTCTACACATTAATGACCCAGGCTTCTTCAGACACACATGTTTAAACCTATTTCTTCACCTTTCATTCCCTATTTTCACATTTAGGTATGGGTAGCTGCGGTGTAAAACAGAGGTATATATTTTTGTCTGCTTAGGACATGAGAAAGGGCACAGTGCTCTCTGTTTCAGCAGCTGTTCTCAGAAGCCACTGTGCTAACTGTATTTATTTATTAGTGGGTTGTTTTGGTTAGGCTATTTTTTCCCCCCAGTGTAGCTTGTTGTAATTCTGCTGTAATCAGTGGACATGCTTTCCGTTTCTTACACCAGCAAAGAGTTTGACCCAAGAGAATTTCATGGATTATTCCTTTTTGACCTCTAAATTCCCCAGGTTAAGATTTTTTCCTACATGGTTCTTCCATTATCATCTAGCTCTGAATGCATCTTCTTGGAATGTGAAATAACAGAAGTATATGCCACGTGTTTTCTGAGGACATGAGCCATAAACCTCAGAAATGAATTTGCTGCCTCTGTAACCCAGAAGCCATTGAAGAAATTATATATGGATGAATAATGAAAATATACTGCAGTCAAAGCAAAGCTGCAGATTCTTTCTGACAGACTTTTCTGTTTCTAATGTGTAGTTTTCATTTGCACATATCTGAAGCGATGATTAATCAAATGAAATGTGCAAAATTGCCCATGTAAATCTGACTTTCATAAACAGGAATTATCTTGAAGTTTCATAATGTTTTCCAATGTTCAGATCCAAACTTTTGTGATGCAAATAAATACCACATATATATATCTATGTTTCTCAGATTTCCGGTAGCTCTGGAAGAAGAAACTTCATCCACTTGAAAACAGCATCCTTCTCTGCAACAGCTTACTCATAACAAGAGCAACTGTGTTTCTTCTGAACAGTAGCAGAAATGTGCTGCTTGCCCCTAGATTAAAAGAAATCTCTAGCTGAAGACTGGCTTCCCCTCCCCCTTCCTGTTAAAACGGTGAAATTACCCTGAAAAAACAACTTTTTTTTTTCTTTTCTGCTTCTGAATCGTTCCGATGAACTGTGTTATGATGAAGAGTAATGGGTCCTTCTTTAAAAATTAAAATGCTGGTCTTCCTGATTGCAGCTGTTGAGGCCTCAAGATAAAACAAATATCATGCATATCACAACAAATCCTGAAAGCTAGTAAAACAATGAAACAACGTGATCAGAAACTGCCGAAATTCAGACATAGAAAGCATGGCTTGAGGGCTGATACAGTTTGCTGACTTTTATTCTGGTGCATTTCATGTGGCAGCTACTAGCATTAGGCAGAGAGGGCTGGGAGCAGCACATTCACCCTGCAGCGCTTGGGGCCTGAGTAGTTACCTGACCTCCCTGGTTTTCTGCTTTTAGCTTCTTTTTCTAGAAATAAGGCAGGGGTAAAAATCACTAATTAATAGATGAGTATACACCAGATGCTTGTAAATTGTTACTTAGGCATGCTAATTTTTCAGGAATGGGATAGTAGCTCCTAAAATTCTCATGAATCTCTTAGCTATGATCTGTGTTCTGGATTTAAGTCTGCCAAAGCAAGATACCTTCCACTTTCTGTGTATTTTTAGTAATACAACTATTTGTATTTAAAAATACAGCTCTTTGTGCTCTGCTACTCCTGTACTTTTTCATAATAAGTTTGTTGCATAAAGACTTTTCTTTTTTCTTTTTTTTTTTTATAAAAAGAGCCATCATGGGTCCACATAAACTTTCCCGAGACAATAGACTCCGAGGTTGTAAACACATGCTTGTGATCCTATTAAGATTAAGAGAATTTTCATTTGAGAAGAGGAAAAGCCTGTGATCAAGAAATACAGTCAAACTAATAACAAAGGAAAACAGAAAACTACTGTCAGTGTAATTATTTTGGGAGTCTCACATCTATGTATTGCCCAATGCTGCCTCTTTGTGACGACCCTTATTTCAGGGCAGAATACATAGTTCAACCAAACTGAAATCTAGAAGTGTCATAACTCAGGAAAGTTTGTGTTAAATTTTTACTTGTTATGGTATTCAAAGAAAAAAAAATCCTGTGCAAAATTAGTTTTAAAATCCAGAATTGGTACAGAATTGAAGTTAGTGCAAGGACTTCCAAGTATTATCAAAATAGCTGTTCCTCAAAGGATCACAGATATGAAGATTACCTGTGTAACTTAGTTCCCATCAGCCTAGAAACGTACATAAAATGTGTGGTGAAGTTTTAGTAATTTAGCATTGTTCCTATTACCAGTTAACCCTACAAGCAGCACCAAAGATCATTGCAAAAACTAATTTAATGGCTCCACCTTTCTAACATGACATTTCAAACAGATGATGTGTAAATGTTTGAGTGTTTATTTTCTGTCTTTTATTATTATCAGCATTGTGTTATTTTCCATTATTCTATCTGTGAGGAAGATAACGTGTAAATAAACCTGAGAAGAGACGAAACTGTGGACAGTTTGTATATGTCAGTGAGCGTTTAAGTTAATTAACCAACTGGCCTTTCATCCCAGTTCCTTATTCTCCCTTCTTTTCTCCCCAGAACAAGAGAGATTCTTCCTGACTGACTGCATGAAAAGGATAGATTATGTCATTCTAGTGGCCAGATGGCCTGACCACAAAATCCACTGTTAGCCTTAACTGTCTCTGATGAGAAGCCTCCAGCCTCAGGACTGTCCTTTCAGAGCCAGTAAGGAAACACAGTGCTACAAGCACTTTCAGAAGTTGACCTGAAACTTTGCAGGTAGCACTTGTTTTGTAGAGAGGGCTATTCATCTGACATGTCTAGTAAGTGCCTTCTTCCAAAACATACCAGGACAAAAGAACTGAATAGCCCAAAGGTGTGCACAGATGATGTAGGACACACACGACATTGCACTACCACCTAAAGCACACACACATGCATGCCTACCATCCTCAGGCTGAATTTTGGATGCAACATTTGTTCTGGTATAGCATCATGCCAGAGCTAGGTTTTGTTGTACATGAGTTTTATCTAACTCTTTTAATTCTTTTGTTCATATAGGGCAAGCACACCACATTAAGAAACAGAAGTAAATGCAGGGGCTTCTTTTATTTGAATTAGATACTCTGATGGAGAAGGAAGGCAAACGTAGTGGGAAACTGTTCTTACTGTCCTGTCCATGTCATTCTAACTTGTTTTCCTCATATACTGGATTACATCTTTAGTCAGTATCCTTCAACTGTTTCACTGACACCAGCCTTGTTCTGTTGTTGTCAACTTACAGAGGCTTAAGGTTTGGCCTACTGTATTTGCTCAGTCCTCTATTTACTGACAACTTTTCCTCTTTGAAAATTTACTTGAGCATGCTATGAAGATGTTTTGGAAAAAAGGGCTGCTTCTTTCTTCAAGGACAGACCTTTAGCCTACTGCCAAATGAGTTATTCTAAGGGATCTTTGCAAATTTCAATTATGATATTTCTACAAAATCCTTGGAGTACTAGTTTTATGCATTTTCTTACTTTCCAAGAAGGATTGAGTATTTATAGCTTCATAACAGAACCTATGATATTTGTTCAAAAAATATATCATAAGGTTTTTGCATTCAAAATGCACATTTAATGAGTGTACAATGTGTTTTCTAGTCTGTTTGTGTCACTGGTAATGTGTGACAGATGCTTAAGTTGTAAATTAAATCCATCCCTAAAATAATAGGTGACAAGGCAGTGTAAGATTCAATTCCCATTGCATGAATCATTTCATCTTCACATGTCTCTTTACACTTCATTGGACACACTGATATTTTAAATGTATTACAAATTTAATCAAAGGCATTGAATAAGATACACAATGTTGAAATTACATCCAGGAAAACATCTGGGACTACGGAGTGGGAATTATTCTTGCATAAAAAATAGCGATTCTGTAGTTTACGAGATTAATTGAATATTGAAGCTCCTCAGAAATTTAAATGGAAGGTCAACTCATGGCATTTCCCAGATTGCAAATCAGTGCAGTGATCTTGGATAGACTTGTGCATTTGAAGGATGACTCCATTGGCCTTTTCCCTGTGCAGTCTGTTGAGAGTGCTCAGATGAGATCAAGAAGAGTAATCCCATGTGCAAAGTAATTCAGAAGTATTACCAAGTTTGGGGGTCTAAGGGTTCAGTCTTGCAAATTTCATTCACACAGACATGTCTATTACCCTTTGAAGAACTATACCTTAGAACTGTCAAGACATAATACTCTGAAGGTATCTGAAGCTTCCTGTGTTCTTTATCTTCCTGTGTTCATATAGGATCTACGTCAAGTTTACAAAATGTACCTCAAGAGGGGTTCTCCTCCCCCTCTACTCTGCCTTGGTGAGGCTGTATCTGGAATATTGTGTCCAGTTCTGGGCCCCTCAGTTCAAGAAGGACAGGGAATTGCTTGAAGAGCCACAAAGATGATTAAGGGAGTGGAACATCTCCCTTATGAGGAGAGGCTGAGGGAGCTGGGTCTCTTTAGCTTGGAAAAGAGGAGACTGAGGGGTGACCTCATCTATGTTTACAAATATGTAAAGGGTGAGTGTCAGCATGATGGAGCTAGGTTTTTCTCAGTGATGTCCAGTGATAGGACAAGGGGTAATGGGTGTAAACTGGAGCATAGGAGGTTCCATGTGAACATCAGGAAAAACTTCTTTACTGTGAGAGTGACAGAGCACTGGAACAGGTTGCCCAGGGGGTTGTGGAGTCTCCTACGTTGGAGATATTCAAGGCCCAGCTGGACAAGTTCCTGTGTGATGTACTGTAGGTTACCCTGCTCTTGCAGGGGGGTTGGACTAGATGATCTTTTGAGGTCCCTTCCAACCCTCGGGATTCTGTGATTCTGTGATTCTTCTCTTGACACCAAGCTCCAAAACATTATTTGCTCCATTTGGAAAACATACCAGACTATGATAACAGCAAGAAAAATCAGTAGATATTAAAAGTTCAAAGTTCCATTCAGGTGACTAAATAACTTCAAATAGTTCAAAAAATGACCTTATCTACAGTCCATTCCATATTATTAATATTATATTATGGGTATTATGGATACTTTTGTACTGGTTTTTTTCCCCAATAATTTAGACTTAAAAAGTAGAGACTGAAGAAATTAAAATTAAACAGAACTGCATAATTAATATATGTAATTTTCTTTCTTACTATTCTTGGAATCTACACAGCTATATTTACAAGTTAGAATGCCACTAGAATGAATCTTATAAGTTGAAAATATCACAAATCTCATCTTTAATGTTGTTTAATAAAATCTCAGGTGTGCAGTGCACGCTGAAAGAAATTGACAAGTTTATATAAAAAAAATGGGTTTGACAAGTTTATATAAAACAGTTGGTAAAATCAATTGCATCTGACCTTAGAAAAATTTCCAATCATTGTTTATGAAACAGGTTATCATACAGAGAGTTATATTAATCTTTTACGTTAATATTTCTGATCAACTTCTTGAGCTCTACAAAAACAACCATACTCTGCCAATATACGGAACCAGGATGGTCTTAAGTTCCTCTGCTAGAAGCCTTCCCTTGATTTGGTTTTTTTTCATTATTTTGGAAATAATTTACACTGTTTTAGCCTAGGTGTCCATATTTAAGTGTAAATGAGGAAACAAAATAGTAAGTATTGAACTGTTATAAATCAGTGGCAAGAGGTTTCTTTTCCCATAGTCTTTTACTCTATAGACTTCACTGCTGCAATTTTGCATCCTGGGTGGTTTTGTTGAATGCCTGTGCTGTGCCTTAGTCATAGACTACTCCAGAGATACTTTAGGATACAACAGACAGAAATGCCCAGGTCTTAAGATGACATACATGAAATGATTGCTACTCAGGAGTTGATAACCTGGAGCTCCCATTTACCCTTGCTTTTATTATCAGGATCAGGTTCATGGAAGGTGAAATAAAGTTATTTCTGCAGAACAAACAGTTGATCAATGACATACTCCTCCATAATGTGCTCTTGAAAGCAGATTACCAGAACTGAAACTGATTATGGAATACAGGATGAAGAAATACTGTAATTTACAGGACAGCTATTCTTTGAATTCATGCTTTCTTTACCATCTGTCATGTAGCAGTCTCTTGAGTTTCCTTGCTCTAGCTTAAGCTGGAAAAGACATTTTGAAAAGTTCAGTCCTTCATTTAATTTGATGTAGCAATATTCAAACCTATTGTATTCAGCTGTGACTATATAGAAGGTATCATTTTAAAAGGTGCTTATTCCTTTAGCTTGATTTGTTTTGCAAAGAAGAGCAAACTGAGAAAAATCCAAGCTTTGGTTTCTCATCAGCTTTGAAGTATTCTGTCTTGTCTTGTTTTGTTTTAAACTCAGACATGAGTAAGCTCCATAGCTGTAAACCTGACTCTTTCTATGATTATGTACTGACTTCATGCCACTTCGTTATGGAACAGTTTCAGCTCTATCTTTTTTGGGGGGGTTCTTCCAAATCTTGAGATATTTATTTAGATTAATTTTAGTTTCTACTAATCTGATTGAAATAAGGCAATGTAAAACAAAAAAAAAATCTTCTTTTCACTGTAAGAAGAAAGTGAGATAACATCAGTTGGGTTTCTGTTTATTTTCCTGTTTTGTAGAGGATTTTTTGGTGGAAGAAGTTCACTTTTAAAATAGGAGAAGTTTGAAGCCATCCCTATGTCTAGTTTAGAGAGTGATGAACAATGAAAAATGGATTCATTGAAGTTCGGTTAAGAACCTGGTTAAAATTTTGGCTTTCTCTAACAGTAGAGAATGTATTCTATTACTCACTTTCTTGGATTAGATCTAACAAATCTGTCAAAGCAAAATTACAAGTTATTTCCTTTTTGCATTTGTAATAGAGGCTGTTCTAAAGCTCATACTGAATTTGTGCATCAGAAAACTTTCTTGCTAGAGTTGCAGTGTTTAGGGTGATAGGGAAAACCTGAAGTCCTGTCTGTTTCTAGAAATATAAGCATCTCATTGCATTTCTTTTTTTTCTTTTTTTTTGATTCTTTTTTCTCTCTTTCTTTTAGTTTCAGTGTGGCAGTCTTAGGGTAGAGGGAAAATTGTATCTCGGTTAATTATATTCTGTCTTTCCAATTGTCTGCAGTTAGACACAGTAATTTCCTTTTCTTCCAGCTTTGTTTCTCACTGTGATATTTATGTGAAATTTTAAACAGTCGTTTTCTTAAAATCCAGAGGTGAATATATTTACAACGTAGGTAAAATAATTCCTGTGAATGTTCTGTACTTGAGAAGGTTCTGGGTTTTTTGTTTTCTTTTGTTTTAACTCTGGAAACCATAAAGGAGCCTGTAAGCATTTATGACAAAATTCATCATCTTTTCGTGGAAGATGTAAACATCCTTCAGTCAGTCATGCTTTTAATATTTGAAAAAAAAATTACCTTCAAAAGAGGTGGAAAGGCTCATTTAATAAACAGAAGTTACTTTGACATCTTTTGCTAAGAAAACTATGGAAGTTAAGAGCATCACTGGTGTATGCTTACCTTACCAGAATGGGAGGAGCTGACTATGGACCTTGTTAAAGTATCAGTGTAGAGTCAGGCATTTTAGAGTGATCTATAATAGACGCTAGTAGGTTGTATGCAATTGGGAATACACACTTTATGTAAGTCTGTGCTCATCATTACAGCATGACCTAGCTTTGGCTCTGCATAGTCAGTTAAAAGAAGAGCTAAGTCAGGCAAAAAAGGCTGTAGCTGTGCATTGAGAAACTAACCATTTCCTCACTGTAGATTTTAAGATGCTAACAGTAAGTGAGGTTTTAAAGAAATATCTTTATTAAGCATGCAACATGAAGAATCTATTAAATAATTCCCTGCTTCCGCACTCCTGCCTATATAGTTTTAATTCGGTCTTTTTAACATGTGTAAGGCTGGTTTTAATTATGATCTTATACTTTATTTTCTGACAAGACCCCTGTTTTATTTGGTGCACAAAATAGATGGTGCTCATTTAATAACCTTTTATTAACTCCATTGTTTGTCATAAGGCCTTTTGTTCCCTATTACAAAAACCCCGTCTGAAGAGAGAATTAATTATTTCCCCTTTTGCTCCTTTGGCAGTGCTCATCACTGAATGTCTGAACAGAGGCCTTCTAGCTTCACACCAGTCCCATGAGATGAGGGGCTGATAAGGTTCCCACTTGATACCCAGAAAAAACGAAGCCCAAGGCAGATTTCAGTTGAAATTACACACTAGTTTTTCATCTGGCAAGCCTTCATTTTTTCAAGTTCCTGGCTGTGTTATAATCTCATTGCCTAGCTCCTTATGTAAGTTGCAGCTAGGATTTCTGCACAGTCATACATTTGACGTCCATTAAACCAAAGCACAGAATTAATTGCTGCTAAAATTTTTATTTTTAACAATTACTCAGCCTTTGACAGACACAGACTTAAAATCCAGGTTTTGGTCAGCTTTCACTTGCCTTTTCTTCCTGGAGAACTCCGTTTCAATACCAAACCCAGCCAAGAAACAATGTGCCAAATACATGAATATTTTCTTAAGCTTCAGCTATTTTTTCATTCAAATCCAAGCTGACACATCTTCCCTCCACCTTTTCCCCTAGCACCCAAAACCCGTATTTTTTTGTCCATCCAAAACCTAACAATATTTCATTTCAGAAAGCAGAGGCTGTTTCCACAGCACAAACAGTTCAGTGTTTCAGAAGCAAATTATAGTCTGCTCCTTCCTTGGCTCTTAGACTGAGGGATTATTGAAACACCAGAAATTCTTTCTCCTCAGTGGTCTACTCAATCACATGGAAAGCATGGTCTCCTGGCTTGCTCTGATGTCTTTTCTCCTCTTTGTCCTAGCTGTCTCTGGTCCTTGCCAATCCTCTCTTTTGCTGCCCTGAAATCTCTTTTCTGTATTACATTCAGTGAAATGGCTACTTGCTCGTAGGGCCATAATGTGGGAATGGAGAGCACAGAGGACAACATTTGCACTTGCTCTTCAGGTGTTGTATTGAGTTTGCATGACAAGGTTTTCATTAGCTGGGAGAGCTATAGGGGTGGCTTCTGTGAGAAGCTGCTAGAAGTTTTCCCTATGTCTGACACAGCCAATGCCAGCCGGCTACAAGTCAGGGTCAACCCATCACAGGTGCTTATTCTCCAGCAGCTGGGAATGTTGATCATGTGATCAGTGCTGACATCTTTAGAGGAGTTTTCACTGCAAAATTCAAGAAAATTCTGCTGAGAATGTGCAAACTGTTTTTTCAAGTGCTTTTAACATGGTTGAATTAGAGCTGAGTTCAAGCGGATGAAATGGTGTACCTTAAACCACTTCCTTCCAAATGTTATTCTCAGCATTTCAAAATATTATGAATGCTTCAAAACACTAAAATGACCTGAGAAAGTGTCGCCTGATTTATTTATTTATTTATTTAATAACAGATGGGGAATGGAAGGAGTCAAGTAACAAAATATTTCTCTAATTCCATGCATACAGAAGACCGAATCATTTTGGTTAAAAATGTCCAAACAAATTCAGCCTGAGCCATACCATGAGTGTAGGTCTCAGAGGCTTTAGTTCTTTATGACTTTCCTGGACTTCAAAGAAGATCCTATAAATCAGAAGTATTATGCAATCTTAATAATAGGCTATGCTACCAGTCTGCTCACAAGAAACCAATCAGCATAACTGAAATTCCTAGGTATACCGTGGTTATTAGAAATGAGTTTTCTGTGACTTGCTGCTGGCCTTCCGGCACATCATAAATACAGTAAAAAAAAAAAAAAAAAAAAGGCGTTTGCTTTTTAAACTCAACCTGATTTTCTGCAATTTTCCCTAAACCATAGTGGATCATGTACTGCAAAACAAGTTTTAGTTATACTTGGCTTCTTACTCAACCTCTATAAATGATCCCTTTCTTTTGAATGATGGTCCCTGTAAACTTGATAATAACAAAGATGATATTATTGGAGACTGATTTTTCACACAAATGAGACAACTTTGTTTTGTTGTTGCATAAGAAGTCTGGGAAAATACACCCAGTGGCTACTGTGAATAATTTAGGGATATAATCTATAGATTTTTCTATCTACAGGCATCAGTATGTTTTTATCCCCGAGGTGCAGATGGAATTCCCAAATAAAGCAGTCTTTGAGATGAAGTTTATCTTCTGGAACAAGCTTATGAATTACCCAAAACAGGCCTCGGGCACAGATAGAAAAAAAATGAAAAACTTAAATAATGGCTGTGCCAGCAGTAAACAGGGCCTGGGTTTATCTTGATATTATTAGCATGTAACTCAAAATGGTACTGAGTTGATCTATTGGATACATATTATGGTACCCAATGACTATTTACTTACCTTGATATCAGCAATATATTTGGTCTACAGATAAATGAGGGCATATTAGCCTGGATTAAAACAGCAGTGAAATAAGTCTGTTGGATTTTTAGTGAAGTAAATAAACCACTGAATTCAAGCTCAGATTCTCTCACAGACTTGAATTTCTACCGAGAGCTTACTTTAAATGACAGATTTGACTGTTTTTTAAAATCGACGTAGCCAGTCCAGGTTAAGCACCCAGAAAGACAGGCGCTCCTCCAGCAAAGACAGGATATGAAGCATATTCCCGTACAGTATGATTGAAGTCTTGGAAAACTATTCATTTGGAGAATCAATGAAAAAAGTTGCCATGACTCACAGTCTCCTCTGAAGCTATCAGAAAAAAATGGTTTCAGCCCTGAACACTGTAGGCAGTTGATTTATATCTCAGCTGCTGCATTTTGTTTTTCTTGCTTTCTACCATTCTCAGGGGCTATCACAGACTTTATTTCATCTTCTGTTTATTAGAAATATTCTGGGACTTTCCTTGAGCATACCTGCTCTAAAAAAAGTGTTCAAGGCAACTTTGGGGAACCTTGTTGTGGCCATTTTTCAACTAATTAATTGTGTTAACAGATGCTGAACTTCCTAAATTAATTTTTAAGGAATCTATCCTATTTTCAAAAAGCCTCAAACTCAGACAGACATCTGTGAAAATCAAGAGATATAAAATAAGTTTCAGGTTCTGCCATTAATGTGCTGTGAGACTTTGAACCAGGTTTCTTCTGTCCCTGTTCTATCACTTGTAAAATGTAGATAGCCCCATTTTTTTACCCAGCTGTGTTAAAGTACCTGGAAATCTAGATGCAAAGAATCATAATCATGTTACAATGTCTCTTACTGTGTAGCAAAGAAGCTTGTGTTGCAATGTTTTATAAACAACTCTGAATTCTCTGCAAGGTACTGTTTGTAGCACTTGGAATCTGTTATTACTACATACTTGTTCTGGGCTTTTTATTTTTGATATAGACTGTGTTTTGCTATGAGTTTTGCTAATGTCTCCTGTGTGTTGGAGGACAGTCAGGACTTGTCTCTCTTTTACAGCTAGGTCCTGAAATCCACTGCATATGAATCAAAATAACAAAAAGAAGCTACTGAAAAAAAAAAAAAAAAAAAACCCAACAACAAAAAACCCAAAAAAAACTAAAAAACAAAACAAACAAACAAACAAAAAAAAAAAAAAGCAAAGAGAAAACCAGCAACATTTATACAGAATTTATATCATAGGTTGATGAGATTCTCAACCAATGTAGAGTAACGTTTTGTAAAATCATTTCCTTTTAGGTGATGACAGGTTTCAGGGATTCAAAGTAAATACAAGTTGTATAATTCCATTTCCAGTCTTGCAATTCCTTACATAATAACAGACTGATTACTTTTCTCATTTTCATCTTCCTGGACTATTTCTGCATGGTACTGAATATCCACTGCTTCCAAGGAAATCGGAGCTGTGCATGTTCATTACCTCTCTGAACTAAATGTCTGGAGCACAAAACTTTGTGATGTAATAGTGGATTAATTATAAGTATGCTGCTTTGCTCTATGCATTTTGTTTTATTCAATTAGGAAAGTTTGAACAATTTTTATCACTCTAAATTTTAATGCAGACTTCTCTGTTAAGTATCTGTACCACCAATCACAATAGAGTAGAATAGCAGTGAGTAAATTTTACTCTGTTCCTGGGTGTTTTCAGAATTGACACAGGCAGGTGCAGTTTATTGCAGTAGGCCAGAATTGAGTCTTTTCTCATTTGTGGTTCTTCTGTGTGAATCTCTGTAGAAGGAAAGAAACTTTTTATGTTAAAATGTTTCCCTACATCCTATCCTGCATGGAGTATTGTCAGATGAGCCTTAAATTGCTAGTAAAATGTGACTTCTATGGTAATGGGTAGCAAGCTATTGTCATGCAATAAAGCTTGGTTTACCAAGAGTTAGTAGTATTTCATATCCAAAGGCTTGAATTTATCCCTTCCAGAACTGGAGTCTGAGTTGCAGTTTTTAACTGCAGAATTGAACTTCACTTAGTATAGTATACCTGCATTCTACCTACATTACATAATACCCTCTTTATTTTATTTAAATCTGGTCTAAGTTTTGGACTTTTTAGAAGCAGATAAAATCGAGCAAGTTTTTCATAGATTAATTTTTCATGGCTCAGGCAAGTGCTCTACATATGTAGCTTTTGAGCTATATTGCCATGGAAGCTTTAAGAAACCACAAGAAGAGTCAGCTGAACTCATCACTGTTTCTATGCAGGTAACACTGATGTACATGGCAATTCAAAGAATTTACTGTTAGTTTGTATATAATTAGATATAACTTTTTTTGCAGGAGTGATTTGAGACTTAAGTTAAAATAATGGAAAATCAATTCTATGAGGGGAAATAAGATTATCCTTTCAAAAAAACAGGTGGAGGAAAAGTATTTGTGTACTGAAGTATCACATGCTATTTGAAGACAGAACTACCAGAAACATTTTTAAGGCCTTGGGCTTGGTGTTTTATAGTAATCTTTTAAGAACCTTGATATTTTTCCTAGAATTGAATTAATTTCTGCTCAGAGAGCAAGTGTTAAAGTGTGAAAGGTGGGACTGCTGGGAATTTGGGTAAGCAAGGCACAAGTGAAGGAACCTCACTCTATCTGAGTCTGGGAGTTGCACTAGTTTCTTTGTTGAAGACAATTAGCTGCGCATCCGAAGTGTCATTAAGATGCTAATGAGCATGGTTTATATATTTTGGAGGTTTTTATTGCTATCATAACTTCACAGAGAATGAATGAATGTAGTTGTAAGTCTATCTGGAGTTTAGTTTATTCAGCTGAAGTAGCATAACCCACAGCTCTCACTGTTTCCAGCTTTGGAAATTCAGAGCATCCATTTGATGCTCTAAACCTGAGGATACCTTTTGCAGTGATGCTTGCTTGGACTGGTGGATGCGCTGTGTCAGCTCGGTGCTGCTTTTCCACACATCTTCATTTGTGGACATCACTGGATTCACAGTATGGCACTTCGATGCTGCAAACTAGGCTCATGCATCAGCATGTCAATGTGTGTGTAGAGAGGCTTCAGTACTCCCACTGTAATGCTTATAGGGGATTGATAATTGTTGCTAATGCCCTCATAAACAGGGCAGCAGAATTTCAGTCTCTACTGTATCTGCTGTACAATGATGGCCTATGTTAAAATGTACAATACGATGTGGCTGACACTAGCTATCTGGTGTTTCATCAGGAAAATTTCTCACTGTGGACTAATATGATGAATCAATGACGGCTGTTGAACTTTCACTGAATATTAACTTCTGCTGCACTTTGAAAACATGCTTAGTAAAAGGTGATCATGCTAGTCTGAGCTATTGATTGTAATGGAGATCTGCTACCACTTACCACTGCCGGTTCTTCCTATAGGGAATGCCAAGTTAATGCTCTGATATGCTTTTTCAGTGTCATGGTGATTAGGACCTGTAAACTGGTCTTTGTCTGATGTCAGATGGTTTCATTCATTTTTTAGGATAAAGTCATCTTTTCCTGCAGGTGGTAAATGTTAGCAGCTTACTATCAGATCTGTTCGATGTTGTGCTGGTTTTTGTTTGAACTATTCTACAATGCTGATAAAATTAAGGGTCAAATTTAGCAGTCACTTCCCATTAACTCTAGAGTAAGCCTTTCTGATATAAACGGGATTGTTTAGTGGTAGAATTGGATCCTGTACTCTTGCTCAAGAAAGAAGTTGAAAGGTCGAAGTCTACCTAAAGATTCATGTTATCATATGAAATGCAAATAAAGGAGATGGGAATCATGAGGCTGAGTGAAGGATGATGGGCCATCATCTTGGGCACTCCCAGATGATGGCATGTGAAAATCCCAGAGGGCACTTTCAGACACTGGATCTAGAGATACCATAAATTAGTTGACTCCATAGAGTAGTGAGTTAAGCCAGCAGCTGTCCACAGTGTGTGGGATCACAGCAACATGAAGTTTTATTGAGATATTCCTTGTGCTCCAGGCTGGAGAGGGCAGAGCAGGCATGTTGTATTTGTACCCAAGAAACTTGCTGTGCAATGCTGCATCCTTTTGTCATGAACTAGTTCCGTTGGCTGCAGACCACTAATTTGCATTAGTGAAACTGTGAACATTCCATTTCTTGTTTCATGGCAATTTTTTTAAAGATTATTAACTCTGCAGCGTTGTATGTACAATTAATTGTTAAATTAGACAATCTTCATAAGGTGTTAATAGTAAGCATTATATATTTCCTGATTGTCTTCTGAAAAAAACTGTAGCCGGAAATGAGTAGATCTTCATTTTATTAAACTTTCAGAGATGCATTTGAAAAGAATACTCTTTAAAGGACAGGAAACTTCAGTTTATCTGCTTTACAATCCTCCACTTTAGTGTGATCATGACTTTGAGGAGCAGTCAAGCAACCTTTGAAAGCTGGCTCACTAGGGCAGCTTGTAATAAAAGGCTCTGTGTCAGTAAGCATTATATATATGATAAGAGTCTGTGACTGGAAACGTATGCAAAAGTGAAATGAACTGGTATTCCTACTGATCATGATGTTCAAGGTCAGTACAAACTGCCGAAACACTGGATTGCAAAACAATACACTCTTGGCAGTAAAAGTCCAAACTCTGTACAGCTTGATTAGTATAGGGAAGCATGGAACTGTGCAATAAAATTAACACTGTGTTTGAAGTCACTTTCTAAGAAATGGTTATGAAAACTGAAGGAAGTTTAAAAGTGTTTTGGTTTTGGGTTGGGTTTTTTTTAGTGTTCTGAAATTCTCATTCCTGTGTCTTTTTATTTGTTCATTTCACCTCAGTGATAGTAGCAGCTGAGGAAGGAAATCCAGCTGAAGCCCAAAGAATTAGTGAAAGGCAGGGAGACACAATTCCCTTTTCATTTAGAGTGTGTTGGTGTCTTTTCTCAATTCTAGTTATGAATGTGAAAGCGACAAAGACTGAGAAGCTGCGACTTGACAGAAAAAGCTACTTCCAATAATAACAGTAAACAAACGAATGTACTGTCAGTGAAACTGCTAAAAGTAAAGAGTAGAGTAGAAGTAAGAAAAAAAAATCACCCACTTTTTTTTTTTTTTTTTTTTTTTTTTTTTTGAAGATACAGGATGGTAAAAGCAGAACAGTGGACTTAAAATTGGAAAAAGAAAAGAAATAACAGCAAGCCAGAGGGTACATCCTGTCTATAAAATTCATGTGTACTTTCAGTAATTTTTAAATGCTTTTAGCTCCAGTAAAACAGTGGCCAAAAGGACTGAAGACTTTCCCATTTTAGTGGAAACTTCACTGAAGTTAAAAACTTTAGTATGAAGTTCTTATGTAATGACTCATCATATTTGATCCCTAAGATTAGACCCCAAGAAGAAAGAAAATCCGAGTCTGCTTGTTCTCTCTTTTTTTATGCCATGAGTAGAGATTTTGCTACCTATCTAGCTTTACAAAATATGGTGGCCATATCATACTTCAATGTGCAGCCTGAAATTCTGTGATTTATGCTCTCCAATATATGAGTAAAAGGCACCGGCAATACTAGTACTCCTAGATGCTTGCTGTTTCCCTGCTGGCTGCTGAAAATAGGGCTGGGGTAGAAAACTTGATTAGTGGTGACTATCGAGATACCTGAAAGAGACTGCGACTACAATAAAGAGAGTGACAGATCTAGGCAGGCCTGGGACACACAGCAATGAGTTCCCTCAGGTTAGGAGCATGGGAGAGTTCTGCTCCTCCTAGAGGCACTGCTCTCCTGAGAAAGCACTGCAGTCAACCTTCTGAATGGTGACGTTCACCTTTTGTTAGCAAATATACATTAATTTTAATGGCAGCATGTCTCAATGCCTCCAGTGTGTTGGTCTACATAAATGACAACTGACACGATTACCCTATAAGCCTGATATACTGGCTTCAACAGGTCTAACCTAGCTAACAGCCCAGGGTGGATGCTGTTCTTTTTTACCCTAGTGTGTCATGTGTTAAACAGGACATGAAAAATGAAGTAAAGCATAGGAAAACAAATGAACTTAATTCTCAGCCTCTTAAGGCACAGTTGCAATGATTCTTGCACAGTAGTGTTAACTGTTTTCCTTGTGCCTGCAGGCATGTTACCTACGTTTACTCTTTAAGAATGAGAATTTGAGTTGACTTTGCCAAGAGATGGACTCCCAGTTCCAGGAAGGAGGCTTGATGTTCTCCCAGCCCAAAGGTTAAGACTCTAATCCATCTCCTGGAGCTAAAACAAGACAATGATAAAATTTTCCCACTCCATACAAAACATAATTGTTGTCAGAATATTTTGAAATTAATAAAGGTTACAGTTAAAAGTTTCCATTCACGTTTTTCCTATTGGCTTGGTTGCTTCCATTGTTCTGATTTTGAGAGTACAAAGATTCTGTAAAAATATCTTATTTGTCATGACACCAAGGAATTACTGCTATTCATAGCTTGGGGAAGCACCATCCTCCTCCTCAGCCTTGTTACAGTAGTTACTGCATTTGAACTCACTGCCAATCATTAATCAATATCTATCCAGGGCCACTAGAAATGCCCCATCTACCCAAAAAAGGAAAACATTGCATGAATATATGTATACATGTAAGCTCCTCTTGGGTTCCCTATGTCTGTTACTTCTACTGAAAAGAGATTTATAAGGTCAATTTAAAGAAGTTATAGAAGAAATTACTTCTTCATAGTGTCTAAACATTGTTCCAAGCATTTCTGGGCTATGGTTTTACGTAAGAATTTTTCTTTCTTGCTCCTCTAGTCAGATTTTGCTGTCTTTTAAACCATGGCACAAAGGATACTGAGGAAGTTCTTGATTAGCTTAGCTGAATCAAAATCAAGTGTGGTTTGGCCATGTTCCTCTTAGGACCCCATTATCATAATGTGTCTGGCCTTCTTATATAGCTAAATTACTCTGTGGTTTGAGTGGTGAGGAAAGAGTCCTGATGTGTTTGTGCTGTCAAACTTTTCAACACTGTACTCTACATTTCTCATAAGAGCACACTTGGAAAGAAAAATCCCTTGTTGCCACGTGGCTAGAGTGTAGGCAACTCTATAAGAGCAGGCACCTTAAGAGAGCTGCAGTTGAAGCTTTTTGACTTCTTGAAGAATTGAATGCAGCCTCCTAGCATGATATTATTGAAATATTTAATGTAAACCTATATAGCTGTTAGTTGTTTATATAACGACATAGAACTACGTAATACAAGTCAACCTAGCGTGAGCAAAGCTGAGTTAAAATATATCTGTAACTTGCAGCACTAAAGTTACTTCTCTCAATGCCATCTTAAAGTAAAAACCATAGAGTACAATCCTGTAATTCTTACAGATGATATAGCTCATGGATTATACAGCCTGATTATTAATGTGTTTGACAAGTTCTTATAGCCTACTACATCCACTGGTAACATTAGCAGATTTGTAATTATCTGGGCTGAATTGTTAAGGCCATTTTCTATCCTGTAGAATAAAATATTAATCTAACCCCACTAGGCAGTAAGTTAAGTCTTCAGTGTATGGGAATTCAAATACATCCTTGAGCCCAAATTCCTGGCCCTGTGGAGGAAGTGAAATCCACAGTGAAACTGCAGAGGAGTATCAAGGCCTCTGCATTCTCAGACATTGACCATCTCATTAAGAAGATAGTAGTAGGTGATGGTAGTCTACCAAGTAGACAAATCAGTAGATCAGCAGTCTCCAAACTCCAGGGCTTTGTGTATCAAAACCAAAATCATATTTTGACAAATAACACATTCACAACAATCAAAAACTTTTGTTGCATTTCTTCCATGCACCCATCCAGACCTTTTTTCTGGATTTACTGTTTGGTATAGAGTTTAATTTTAAACAGAAAAATGAGGGACAAAGTTTTAGAAAATGGGTTAAATTGTATTCTGTGGTTCTGACAAATTAAAATCAGACCTTCATTTCTCTTGGATTTCAGTGGGGTGTTTTGTTAGCTGTGAAACTGTCTGACTCTGAGTCAGCCTTGAATGTCTGTGTAAAATTGCCATTTAAGTGTGCTTCACTACTGGCTTTTTTTTTTTTTTTTTTTTCAAAAAACTGTTTTAAATACTGAGAGGTTTAGTCTAATTATTAGAAAATTTAATATCTGTCAGTATGCAAAGGATAAATGTAGCTCTATTGATTCAAGAGCAAGAATTGTCAATTTAAGGCAGTACAGATAACATGATATCTTTTATTGAACCAAGAATAATTAATCTAATCTTCATGTAATACCACATCCAGAAGATGAATTTCTGGGACCTCCAGCTTGAACATTCTAAAATATTCTTGTTCCAATAAGAGGTATCACATTATCTACCTTGCCCATTCAAATATGTGTTCAAAATGATGGATTAGTGGCTATTTTGGGTACATTTTTACTATCTTATCTTCAGTTTCATTTAACTTACGAAATTGTTTTCAAAGTTATAAACATGTACTCTTTATATGCCAAACTGAATCATGACCTCTTTTCTCTCTTTGCTGTAGTCACACTTTCAAAAGAAGTATAGTTTACAAAGTTATGGAGTATTGCATGAATGTGTTCTTAGTTTATTTTTATTGTATTTTATTTTTGTCAGAGAGTTAAAGTACTTTCAAGAAATGAGCACAGCTTTTAATGAATCTTATGCATGAAAAACGGATAAAAAACAGCTAAAAGCCTCTATAAAGTTATTATTTGAAGTGTGATATTTGTGGAGACCTACAACAGTCATTTTGTTGTAGAGGAAAGATTGTATTAACAATCACCACAATTATCAATCACTGCATGATAGATAACATTTACACCTGTCAACCCTTTAATTGCAGTCTTTTTATTGATTACATGACTAATTTGCTGGCTTTGTAGAGATATATAATAATAGTTCTAGTGCACATATTTTACTATGGTTGCACATGGTCTATAAGCCTGGTGCACATCAAATGGAAACTTAGGGCACGAGAAAATTAGAAGCAGGAGTAAGGCATGAGTAAAACAGGAGTAACTATGGCAGAAAGGAATCCTTGATTAGTACCCTGATGTTTTACACGGCAGTATTGCCAGGGACCAGGTCTCGAAGGGCAGTTAGATAGCACCATTAAGAGGAGTTAGATGCTTAAATGGAGTTACAGACTTTTGTCTTCATCTGCAAGTAGTCTTATTGAAGTTAAGAGGACAGTATAGCCTACTGAATAGAAATGTAATAAAAATAGGAGGTTCTTTCTCTGGAGACCTAGCTGACAAATGTGTGATGTGCAGGTCAATGTTTAATATTACCATTTAATAAGGGAATGAAAAGTAAAATAGAGGACTTGTTCACCTTTGCCAGTTTGGATTCAAAGAGGCTTACACAAAAAATGCAAACTGACCCCCGCTGCACTAACATGGAAATCCTAAGCACAAGTACAATTGCAATGTTTCTCAAGGTCCAACCAGGGGAGTAGTTTGGAGCTGCTGACAAGCCTCCCTTGGAGCACTTCTAGATACGGGCTGTCCAAGAGATGAGCTACACCAGAGCATCTCTCCTGCCAAGCCTGACCTCTTTGTGGGCTGTGGCATTTGGCCCTAGGCCTTCTGGAACATTGAAGCATTCAATGAGCTTTCGTCACTTCATGATCACGAAAGGCACAACCCTGCTAAGTGAACGATACAAGGCTGGGCTGCAGGATTCACAGAGGCCTTTATAAGGTGCTTTGTTTTTTCATCTGAGGATTTCAGAGTGCTTTAGAAATCCGATGTTCCCTCTGAGAAACAGTGATGGGTTTTAAAACCTGGTTTCCTGCTGAAGGAGAATAAAACAATTACAAAGTCTGAGTATATGCTATGTTGACTAGGCTACCAACACGTAGGTAAAATCAGACAATATGCAGATAAATTTGTTCCCTCATCCCTGCTCCCTCTCCCCTTTTTTTCCAAATTTCAGTGAAAATAGTATCCCACTTTCTGGAAGCAACTCTGCTCCAAGAGCCTTCCTTGTGTGCCTGGAGAGATAGATACAGCACTGTAAAGTCTTCTGCTTTTTGACAATGGAATCCTCAAGTATTTCTTCTGGATTAAAAGTGTTTGAATAGCCAGAGATGTGTACCTCTATAACAGTACTTTCTGGTAAATTCTGCAGTAGCAGTTAATCTAGGACACCTTTAGGAAGTCCAACAAATTTGTAATACTCAATGATCACACAGTACAACTCTATAGCTTAGCTCCACATCCAGGAAGTCAGCAGCAAAGATAAAACTAGCGGAAAAAAATCCTAATGTTGCCACATATGTCACAGGTCTGTTAAGGACTGCAAGAGAGCTTGTATTAGAACTTAGACAAACACAAAATGAAGATGAGATCAGGTATGGAGTGAGATGCCAGTGATCAGCAACAGAGTTCCTGTTCAGCTGTCAAAAAATGCTCCTAATAGAGAAGCAGGAGTGTAGCTCCTGAGCAATAAGCCAAGTCTGGGAGGTGTAAGCAAAACCAGCAACTGCTACAAAACTGCTAGTTTTGCCATTATCATCTATTCTGCTCACTTCTGGGCTTTAGATGAGGAACCTTCGGAGTGCCCCTACATCTGTGAGAAGGGAGCAGACACTGCAGCTGGATTTCTGTTTGGCGGCTGGAGTGTGCACATCTTCTGTGAAACTAGGGAAAGGAGTCTGTAAAAGCAGCTACTTCCACCTATGTTTATTCTGGCTCCTTTCCATTATCCATTCCCAGATGAATTCTTTCTAATATCGTGCTAAAACTGCAAGGTGCTGGTCAATTTCTGCAAGCTACCTAAATGACTCACCTCATTTCTTAGATTACTGACAAAATGGGGGGGAGAGGGAGAGCCTAGTGGGATTGGAAGCATTTGGCCAGCCTTTACTGTCACTTTTGTGAATCAAAATGACTCATTTATGGTGTCTTTCTTCCTGTGTAGCCATTTTTTGCTGAAGACTGGCAAGATAAATATATGGCAGGTGCTCTGCTAAGTGCAAAGGGCTGTAACAGCAGTTAGATCTATTGTGTCAGGGAGCCTGTGCTGCTACAAATGCTTTTCTAGTGGTAATACTGTAATGACTCTGCCAGGTAAGCAGGCAGCATGGAAGACGAGGTGTACAACCATTCTGAAGTTTCTGGCTAAGGCTGTGAGGTGCCTCCTGACATGGTAGGATTCAGGAGAGAATCTCAGAGTACTGTGTATCAGAGGCTAGTGGATCCCCAATCTATCAGGATACAACAGAGTCTATTAATGCACCAAGCAACCCTGAAACACCCACAGCACCCACTGTACCATCCCTGTCTTCAGAGAAACACCCACTGGGGATGCGCAGCCAACATAGGGAAGCCACACTGTTTCAGTGGAATGTGAGTAGCATTGTGAATGGGTTTGCAAAGCTTCTCTGACCAGTCACAGGATGAGGTGGGAGGTACCATTTATGTCAAGCACCCTTAAAAGCAGGGTGGTTTTGTTGTGTTAGGGGTTCTTTTGAGAAGAATCCTCTTAGGGTGAATGGCAGTTCAGTGGCTGCCTGTCACAGATCCCGCATATGCTTGCCATGGATGGCTCTCATCAGTCATTTTGTAGGCACAATTATTTCTGGCTGAGATGGGTCTGTGAAACATGAGGCTGAATTCATAATGGCAGTGGCTTAGATTGAATAAGAGGGATTCAGGTTGGTGAAAAAAGTCCTGTCTGTAGACATAAATGAAAAAGCTGGCCTTGAGCTCCCTAGTTGCTGACTGCCATAGTCTCTTTCTGTGAATGTGTGCTGTAAAGGGTGCTAATATGTTAATTTGTATCTGGTCACACACTTTAATTGGGTTCATCAATAACATAGTGAGGGCTAAAAGCAAATTAATAGTAATTGTGTATTATTAGAATCTATATTAGTCTTTGTTAGAGAAATAGATTGATTACTCGTAAGTGAATAATGGATCACCATTTCTGTGTGAAGCCTTCTTCTGAACTTCAGGCTGAATTTCTACATAAAGCCCTGCTGAGAAATGGGAATTTCAATGAGTTGTTAGGAACACTTTGGCTAGCTGCCATACCAAAATGGTTGAGTTCTCAACAATTGCTATGGGTAAACAATTTAATTAAGACAGCTGAGCGAAAGTTTCTGCTAGGAAGAATGTTCCTACATGTACTTTAACTATGGCCATGGGCAGCAAAAGGGCAAAAGGCTTCTCTATTCTTACAGTAAGTGTGCAAAATTTAAGAGTTATCAAGGATAAAAGATGTGGCTCATGGATGAGAATTTGTAGCTTACTTAATATACTTTTAATGAAGCATCCCAATAGAAGTCTCCAAAGCAGCAAATGCTTCAGTCAGGTTGCTTAGAAATCATATTAGAAGTTAGCTGCCTATGGGTACCGGTAATATGACACAAAACCATGAAGAGTGTGATACAGGTCAGTGGTTCACATCCAGCCCAGTTCATCAGTAGCGGAACTTTCCATTTTCTCACAATGGCTCTGGATCTTTGTGAAATAGGTCTGCTAACCTGTTTTGTTGTAAATATGCCCAGGTATCAGTAATTTTGTAATAAGCACTGTTTCCTATAAAGAAGCCAATGAGCAAATGAGCTAATTAAAGTTTCTGCTTATCATAAGCTTCTGCAAGGACAGCATTCAAAAGAATCCAGACAGTTATCTCTTAAACAGATCCTTCTTGTCCACAACTGTAATACAGTGCTGACATAGGATGGGAAAACTCTGTCTCTGGCTATTGTATGTTTCCAAGAAATGGACAATAAATAAACTTAAAACCAAGAGATATCAAGCTGGCACCTTTCTCAGGCATTGGAAGTAACTTAATAAAAAGGGGGGGGAAAAATTAAAGTTGGCACTTGTTAAGTTTATATGCAAAGAAATTAGAAAGGGAATGTCCCAGCTGGATTTTTCCAAGCTTTCATAGTTTTATTGTTGCTTTGTTTGTTGAACATTTCAATATCTTAATTTTTCTTCATAAATCTGTTATATAAAATGAAGACAATTATAGTCACAGCAGTGTGGTTTTGGCAGAGGTTAGCTTCAGAACTGGGCAAACATGGTTCATTTTGCTTCTCTGCATCATGTTATAATATCCTAAAGTCCTTTCTTTCCCTGTTTGTAGCAACTTTTTGTAATATGAAGACGTACTAGCTTAAATTCTGGGAGGAGAAGTCATTGCTTCAGCAAGTAAGGATTAAGCCCTTAGCTTTGGTGTCCACAATTCTACACTCTAAAGACAGTGATCCTACATCATTGTGTGTGTGTGTGTGTGTCCTCACATATGTTCTCCTTTTTGCCATAATAGTCAACAAAAAGAACTCTCATAACTCAGAGTGAAAGAGGAATGACGAAAATTTATGATCCAGATACACATGACAAATGAGACAAGGAATTTTCTTTCACACTAGAACTAAGACCAATCGGGCCCTTAGTTTCATTCCAATCCTTCAGCCAGTCACATTTAAAACTGATGCAATTTCAGCAAAAACGCTTGCTGTAAACATGGGCCAAAACTTTGTGTTAATTTTACCACACATTCCAGCAGATTCAACACAAAACCTTTGTCCTCTGTCTGCATAGACTGTGCCATGACATGCAGAAGTTCAGACATTATATACACCTGAGCAGTAAGAGGATACCAGTTTGTGTCTCAGGCAGGAGTAGAACCCTAGTGAGGACCATCTTCTGGTGTGAGAGTGGGAAGGAGGAATGTGCATGTGTACAAGTGGAAGGAACGATGAAAGGTCTGTCTTGCCCAACTAAAGGGTCATTTGGGACCACTTCTTGTGGGCATTTTGAAAGAAAAACCCAGGCTCAATGGACTTGAAAATCAACTTTCTGTTAAAAAAGAAGGTTGTTTTGGAAACAAAGCTGAACTTTAGGAGTCCAGAATCAAAGGAACAGAGGCAGAGTACCAGGGAGAAGTTACAGAAATGTTCAGCCCTCATCTTATGGTCAGGTTGACTTTGTCAACACCTTGTTTTTGTCACAACTACTAGTGATTTGAATCATTTATTTGTATCAGTCCATGATATGTGCATACTTTGGAATAGAAAATAATTCCTGATTGTTTAACTGTGTTTGTGGTTAACTGTGATTACCTAATAATTTTTTTCTTATTTATGGCCTGATTCATTTGTCTTTACTGTATTAGTTACAAAAGTCTCCTGTAAAATATATGTACAAAATCCCAATGGACATCATAGTAAACCTTGCCTCATGTCATTCTAGTTCTTAAAATAAATGAAATAGAGGCAATATAGGGAACGGCATAGTAATTATGACCTGTACTTTTTTTGTACGAATGACTAGTATGACCACAAAAAAATCCTTTAACCTTTCTTGCTGCAGTAACAAATAAAGCTTACATATATCTGTACCTGTCCTGAGCTTGATCCAGCTTAATAAATGTCTATAAATTGCTTTGATCAGTTTATTTAAATGCAAGGCATGACTGAAGCGAAGTCTGCCCTTAATGTTATATTTTCTGGTGCTGAGATGAATGTTGATAAAAAAAAAAAAATGACAAGAAATACAGAAGTAACACTACACAAAACCCTGGAAAAATGTTCTGTATATTCCCTGTATGCTTTATCTTCTTTATTTCCCTCGAAGGAAAGAAAAGTAAAATGTCGTGATAAAAAGTAGGATATTTGGCCAATTTAGTATTATACAGGAAGAAAGCAAAATGCCTTCCTGAAATGTAGGACAATTCTACCAAAAGTAGGACATCTTACTGCACATTAAGCACCTTTAGATTATGTGTATTGTATCATGCTTACTTTACACACACAATTAGTTCCAGTGACTTCAAAGTGTAACTTTTCACATGAGCTGAACTGAGGAAGATTTAACCCCCATGATAAAGCTGTAGTACTATATCAAACAGGGTTAGAATACACAACCATCAAGAAAAGAATATAGAGAACAGCTGTAACTGTCAGAGCTAATGTAGAAAAACCCAAAATGTCACTGAAATTTAGTCTAGAGTCCAAATTAGATGAGAAAAATAGGGTAGATCAGTGATGCTGAAGCAGGTTATATAGATTAAAATTCTTAAATCTATAAATATAATTTTAAAGGAGAAATTTTTCTCCATCTGGGTCAGAGACAAATGCCAGCATCCAAGACACAGAAACCATGTTTTTCCTTTATTTAAATTTGAAAGACTTAATAAAATGAGTTAAGAAAGGCAGTGGCTGTGAAGTCTCAGATCATGGAGGTGGGAGTCAGTAAGCTATGAATGTAATTTACATTTGAGAAGTGGTATAGCCAGAAATTAGGTTTCACTTAAAGTTTCTAAAAGATTGAAAGAAAAACGTGGGTTTTCTCTTTTTGTCTCTCAAAAAAAGAGCTTTGTCTGACCCACAAAATGTCTAGTCAGGATTTAAATAAAACAGACAAAGCCTCAAACATAAGAACTACCGTGGTTCTAAGCTAATGAAAGGATTTGATGAGGGGAGGGAGAATGTCAGCTGAAGGATGAAAATTGTAATGTTTAATATCACCTATTTCTTTAAGGAATGAAGAATGATCTTAGGTTCTTCATTGACAGAGAATCATAAGATGGCTTACCAACCAAAAATACCAATTTACAGGTATCCCCAAAACCACTGAAATACGAAATGTCACCTCTTCATAATCTCCTGTGCACTGAGTGAAAATATCTTTGTCTAACAGGAAAATGGGGCAAACCATGTACTAAGTGCTGAGACTTTATAAAGAAGCTAAATCAGATTCACGATTTCCAGGTACTGTTCTCAAGCTACATCCACCTGCACAAAAAAGAAAATGTTAAAAAGTGATCAATTACTAGATTTAAATCTTATAATATGTTCCATCTATGTTATAAGAACTGAGAATCTAAATGTTTGAAAGTCTCTGTGGACAGTTGCACACAGCTAGTGAACATACGGGTTACCTTTTTAAATGTGAAATTTGGTACTTTAAAGGGGTATTGAATGGAAAGCCAGGTAATTTCTAAGTCTAATGGTTCATTATAGCTCTTTGTTGACTCAATTTTCAATGTCTCTTTTATTAGTTTAACAGTAAAATATTAAATTTAATGACTGTGCTCATTAATAAAAGACTGCTGAGCCCTAAACCAATCCATTTCATACTATTTTACTATGTACCACTGTAATGATATAGATGTTTTAAATGCCTGGTAAAGAATAGTAGCTGAACTGAACCAGACAGCCTACATGCAGCAGTGCTATACTCTAGGGAGAAATGGTTGATGACAGGCAAACCAGAGACAAAGAGATCTGTACTTTGCATTAAAACCAACTAATGGCTGAAGTATATTTAGAATCTCAACTGGAGGGATGACCAAGTGCCCTTAATGTAACAAAAAGTGATGAGGGGATTGATATACTGCCAAAAGCATTAGTCTGTGTGTAGGTCACACCAGAGCTTTACGGATGGTCCTGCTGTAAACAAAGAAACCAGTTATAGCTTGCTAACTCTCTGTGTTGAAAGTAGAAAGCCAGGAAAAAAAGTTGGATGCATTTTGCCAAGTGTATTGTAACCCTCAAATTCTCCCTTTAATATAAATAATCTCTCAA
Source organism: Psittacula echo (assembly GCF_963264785.1). Classification (NCBI taxonomy): domain Eukaryota; kingdom Metazoa; phylum Chordata; class Aves; order Psittaciformes; family Psittacidae; genus Psittacula; species Psittacula echo. Next base: position 102,715,228 of record NC_137735.1, read on the forward strand.
AGCTGTAAATTTTGACTAGTGTCTCAGGCCAGAAAGATTATGAGGTTTTTTTAATTCCTAAGGTTTATAGTGGAATATATTAAGATCTCTCAACCGGCTTAGATGAAATCTGAGGAGCAGCATTTTCTTTTCCTTTAGTTTGGTGGTTTTTTTGGCTTTTTACATTTTTGTCTGAGTTCTTAATCTTGCAATCTTAATATTGTATTATTGGTCAGTACAGCTGGAATGCTAAAGGCAGCTATAGAGAGATGCTATTTTGAAAAGTCACAGCACTTTGTAATATAGAATTGAATGAACCTTTAGAATTCCTGGTTGAATAAATAAAAAATTTTACTTTGAGAAAAGGATTGAGGGAGCTTAGAGGAAGTGATTTTTCTATTTTTTATGTAAGCTATTTTCTACAAAATAAAAAATAAAAATTATCACAGGCTTCAAAGAATAAGTGGGAGAATTGGAGTTTCTCCAGCAGAGAAGGAAATATTTGCCAGCTACTAGAAGGACTAATCTTCTTCAAATGTTTGAGAAAATAGGCTCAAGATCAATTCTTTATCCCACTTTCCACCAGCCTTGTCTGTTTAGATGATGGGAAGGCTTCAAGGAGGTTATCCCATGCAACAGAAAAGACCTGTTGGTCCTAACACTGTAATGTTGCAACAAAGTGAAAGCATAAATGTAATGCAACTTCCTTGCCCAAATGCTGCAGCTTCTGAAACACTGGAGCAGCTTCATTTAAAGATGAAGATTCCAACAACTCTGATAACGTGCTTGTGATCTCTGAAGTGCTGTGATGACGCTGAAAATACTTTCCTCAGAATTAAATTACAATAGGTAAAACAATGAGTTTCTTATGTAGATGTGTTTTTTACTTACAATTCTGTTTAAAATTATGTTTTGATTCTGCAGCTTCTCATTTGAATGTAACTAAAATTGAAAAATGGATGTATTATACAATGCATATATGTATCCTTCTGCAAGTGAAAGATTATTCACTCTGCTATTTTATTTATTTAAATGAACATATTCTAACATTTATCCTATTACTTTCAAGTTGATTTCTATTCACAGTACCTCAATTTTCTAACAAATAACTTCAATTTCTTATGATTTTTCAAATATTACGGCATTCATTATGTATTGATTAGTTACTAGATGATCCAGCTACAACCATTTAGTAAGTCATAATAGAATTTATTTCTGAATCTGTGCAACTACATCAGTGCTATGTAGTTTCACAGATGCATTGAAATAGTCTTTGATTTGAGTAGAGGTTATGTAAATAAAAGTTTACTTTAAAATGAGGAATCTTCTTTCTTGCCAGCCAAAACTCCCAGTCCCCAAATTATGTATGATATAAAACATCATAAATTCAATGTTTTTTCTGCTGAGCATGATAGAAGCTATTACTAAAGGTATTCCCCTCAGAGTGATTCTTTCCTAACTACTTTGAATATAAGAATGCTAGATTTACTGTGGTGAATAGTGATTAAGTTTTAAGGAGGTTAATGTGAAGAAATTAAAGACTGTGGACTACAAGTCTAGTTTTGGACTACAGTTATTAAAATATTCACAAATGTTTCTGCAAACTGAAGTGTCAGTTATAGCTAAATACACAAATATTTAGGCTCAGACACCTCAGACTTTAAATCAAACAACATCTCATGAGGAATTTGTGATTTCTAAAGACCATTATTTTAATCTTTCCTCATTATTTTGTCCCTTCTGACCTTTGTATGACAAGAATTTTCAGGGCGAAAAATCGTTTACCATGCATTTAGTGACTGAAGAACTTCTAGCCATCATTTCAGCAATCTCATTATCTGTTTAGACATTTTAAATTATATAATTAAGCTATGTTTTCTGTACACACTAACTTTAATAGCTATGACTGAAACTATCATCTGCACCCCAACTGTAAAGTCACTGAAGCCTTGAATTGGCACAGTTATTTCTCTATAACCTCTGAAAATAATTTTGCAGCAAGTGCTCCCCACTGGTACTATTCTCTGCCTTTGTGAAGAAATTATGCAATGTACATATTGCATTTACTATCCCTTTGCTTGCCCTTTCATAATGCACAGCTTTCTAAGCAGCTGCCAGTGGTTTTTCCACTATTTTATGTGTGTCCATCCACCTTGTAATTCTCTTCTTCCTTGATTTGGGTCTCAAAGGGATTCCTTTCTGCAGATCATAGCAGAGGTTTGCATATATCTAAGAATAAAACCACTGCCAAACATGCAAATTGCAAACAGGTGCCAAGATGTCTTGCTTTTTCCCAGGATAAGGGAGAGGTTCCCAGTACAGCAATGAAAGATCATTACACACACACAAAAAAGTGTGATCTGTTGACAGAAACTACAGTTTGAGTGCCATCAAACATACCTTATGCCCTTTCCCTCCCAGCCTCTTTCACATGACTGCTGTTCAGGATTTTATTTTCAAATAAATATTTGGCGTTTGTATCCAAAAAGACAAACAAATATGCAGAGAAAATTTTGCCTATGTGAACGCTCATATTCAAAATTCTGTGGCTAGATGAATGGATAAGTGACAACAGTGATGAATAAATAGTGCTTGGGCCTGCCAAACCCCGGCATTAGAAAGAATAAACAAAGCAGTACTGAAAACAGATGGATTCATTTTAAGTTTTATTCCTTTTCGATCAAGAGATGCTAATGAGGCAACTTCACTTTGTACCATGACCCTGACACATTGTGTGCTAACACTAGCAAGGAGCAGGACTGACACAGGGTCTGAGTGCCAGCACACAGCTGCCTTTCCACAGGGCTAATTATTACCAAAACAACAAAAAAGCACGAATCTTCCCGCTGAATAATGACAGAAATGAATTGCAATAGGCATTATGTAATTCCAGTAATTAGGTATTTGTGAGTATTTGAACTGGATTCATTGCAGAAAGCTAAAACATGGGAATTTGATTTCTTGGGGTGTCCAGAGAGAAAAAGGGGAGGGTTGCTGAGATGAGCTGAAATCTGGTGAGATTTTATAGGCATGGGAACCACTCTATCAAACCAGACCCGTGGCGCGTTTATTTTGATGATGGCCAAAACTCGATGGGCGCTGGAGGCAGGTGCAGTTTTTTTGGCAATTGGCAGCAATACAATATGGCAACTTTTTCCTGCAGAAATCATCCTTCTAATGGCTCCTTTTAGAATCCAAGTAACAAAACTTATTATGGAAAATATAGGTTACAGGCATTTCAATTTCCAACTGATTTAACCAAATTTTAAATATAACTAAGTTATGCTTGAAATAAAGTTCCAGATTTGAAAATTATGTATATTTTGCAAGCTCTGGTCCAAATACCCAAATTATAATAATGTGTCTGGACAAAAAGCCAAGGAATAAACCTATCTACTTGCCTGCACATATAGATTTGGATACTGTTTCTAGAAGCAAATTATAAGAGAAATAACATCTCTCAGTGACAGTCGCTTATTCCTAAAGTTCACAGAGGAACTTTCTAGCAGTGGGTCCTGTGGTCATATCCCTTCCCAGAGATACTGCTGCTTCTCTGCTTTTACTCTTCTCCCTATGCTGCACCTCATCAGCTGTGTCTCCTCCTCCCCTGTGCCTTTAATGCTGTTTCCTTTTGGATGGAGAGTTGTTCACTTCTTTTGCTCTACAGCTTTCTCCTTGTGTCACTGGCTCCAACAGAATCATTTGATATTAGCTTGTCTTTTTAAATTGTATTATTTGAAGTGATGTATCCTGCCTGTGCTGCTAACAAATTAAATACCTTCTGACAGAGCTATGTAAAGTCACTTTTCACACATATTTTCCTTCCAGGCATTGTGAAAACCTCTTCTGGCCTTTGATCCTCTTCTGGGAAGCTCACATGTGACCACGTATAATTACGGCCTTCACAGCCAGCACTGGTGGGATCTGTGTCAGGACATCTGCGAGCTGGAATGTGTCTCATCTGTTGAACTAACTATTTTATAGCTACGTGAAAGGTAAAGGAAATATATAGCTGTAGAAAGATTATTTCAAAGAGAAGCCAAGAAAAACCAAGCTTGTGACGACTTAGCCAGCAGGGAAATCAAATCATAAAACGAAAGTGTTTGAAAACAAAACCCATGGCACTCCCTGCTTTCTTTTCCACTTTTTGTGTGTTATAACTCACCTTCAATACACTCGGTTATCTTACAAGAGTTGTTGTAAAATAAGACATTCATATATTTATATCTGAGGTATATTTTCCCTACAATAATTTTGTAGTAGTTATTGCTAAATGAAGAATTAACCCTAATTCTTTGATTGCACTACAGCAAGAGGCCTAATGGCTTTTTCTGTGCTTAGACATATTTGCTGAAATTTGTTGAATAATACAATAAAGATGCTGCCTTCTGCTGACATTTCCTAGGCTATCATTCATCTAGCTGATTGGAACAAATTCCTGAAAGAGTTCTGATATTCTAGATCATATTTTTTCCTCATCCTACAAGGGGAAAACCATGTTTATTATTATTCATTCCACCGAAATTTTGCAATCAAAACCGTATCACAGGCACATTTTCCATCCTTCCATATTCACGATCCATTTTTGTGTAGTCACTTGGAGAATGCCATCATGCTTGTACCAAGCAAATTGTGTTACATATGAAAATATAAAAATTGTTGTTTTCATATAATTTGTTGACCAACAGTGGGCATTTCAGGAGATTGCAAAAGAGCCATATACCATATTCGTCACCACATCTGGTAGGTTTTCTTGATTGTTGTTACAATTTTGTTGAATTAGGTGGCCCAGTGATTTTCCATTAGCAAGAAGACGATAATAGTCATGTAAGGCAAGCAATTACTAGGTTTCCTGGGATGGTTCAACCACAGGGAATATTCCTAATTTAAAGAAGCTATAACTGCCTGCATATATCTTTTTTTTTTTTTTTTTTTTTCCTAAACCTTCCAACTTTGGCTATCCAATGCAATAATAAATTGTATTCCCTGTTGTTCTTGTTCAGGGACTGTGCCTAATCCTGGAATTACTGGCATCTGTATGCCATTTCAATCGTAAATTAGAGCTGGGATATGCTAACCCCAAAGTGTACGAACTGTTTCTAAATGATTGGAAGCTTCTTGGCACTTTATAGTTGATTTATAGTAATTAGCTTAGTCTTCATTCTCTTTTGATAGTTTGTGTAAAATTTGTGCTATTTTCTTGGCACCAGAGCCGATTGTGTTCTCAACAAAAGAATGATCTTTCTGGTGAAAATTAGAATTCAACTAAACTCATTTTATGTTAATTGTTTTCCCTCATTGACAACTTCCTCTCCTGCTTCCCCAACCCCCCAGTATTTTAGAGGAATGATAGAAACCTGGAGTACCAATTTTTCTTTAACATTTCCATGGGGAAATCCCTATAGTGGTTTAAGATTTTATTATACATGTGTCAAAAAAAAAAGGAGGTGTTTCTTCTTATGCCACTTATTCTATTTTGTATATATATTCTCCTTTAATGACTTTTAACTGTATATTAGGGGTTTTTCCAACAGATTTTTTGCAAGAGACACAAGAGTCTTTGACTTCTAACTAAAAAATCTGCACCCTCTCTAGAGAAGCAGAACAATGCACATTTTTAAATGTGAAGTACCCTTATTATTTCACTAATTATAGGTAAATTAGTTCACAGTTCCTTTTTCCCTTTTTTCAGTTATTTTGTAGAAGATTTTTCCTATACTTCCAAATACTTTGAAAGGTCCAATTATATGTAACACTTAAGAATATGTGTCAGTGTAAGGATGCTAGTAATACTGTCTCTGCGCAGAAAAATCCGTTTTGCATGTGCTCAATTCTCATATTAGCTAAGTATTTTCTTATTCTATACATGCCTGTCTATAACAGAGAAAACTTAAGTAAATTCAGTAGGCCTAAGCACTTTTGTGGAGTCCTGATTTTAGCATAGATCAATCTCTACATTATATTGCATGTATTTTATCTTTCTAAAACCTACCAGAAATAACTATCACTTTCCTAGCTCTGGAGGTTATTCTGTGCTTAGTTGCCTTTAATTTCAACAGCCAATCACTCTCTCAGAATAACAACAAATTCTGTAATTTTACAGGATTTTTAAGAGCATCCCTCCCTTCTGTATTGTAAGCTTAAACATTAAATGTAAACCGTTTCAAAATCAACTTCTGGTTGTTTCTAGGAAGATCCCTTAGTGCCATGTGGAGTTCTTATGAATGGTGAACATGGGAAAAGAGTTTAATTAAAATATTCTTTCTTAATCTGAGAGATGAACTTCAGAATGGTCTTTAAGAACTTCTCAGAGATAAAATTTTCATAGGCAGCACTCAACTTGGATTTCCTCTTAAAGGAGACATTAAAGGAACTACTGAATTTAAAATGCATATAAAGTGACACAGAGTTTCATAACTTAGCAGGATAATTCTGTTCTAATATAGAAGAAAACAACTGCCCAACTTCTTCATCTTGTTTAAGCAGCAATAAAATTCTGAATCTCTTCACATCCTCCAAATACTCAGAAACTTTAATGCAAATTATGCTAATCAGTTGTCAAACAAATAGCACCAATTGTGAAAGCAAGCATTAATAACATGAAAGATATGGCATAGCCAAATCTGATCACACGGATCATAAGTTCATAGCTTGTCCATCCTAAAAAAAGCTGAGGTTTAAATCAGAAATAGGGATAATGCAAACCATCAGTGTTCGTTCTGTTTCATCAAAGTCTAAATATCCTTGCCACTCCATTTTCACTGAGGTCCCAGTTTATGCCTACTGAAATTGCAGCTGGAATGAGTTTACATGTATAATCTACCAACGCATACATATATATGTATATATGTGTGTATACACATACATACATCTATGTATGTAAATATTTTTATCTTGGTCCAGTCAAGTGTGCAGTTCAGTAAGCCTGCCCACATGCATTTGCAAGACAGGGAACTAAACATTGAAAGAATATGTTAAAAATTGAATGCCCTATATGATTTTTAGATGGTGCTAGATTGGATTTTGGCCAGTATCTTAAAAAACATCTGGTTTACATAAAACATTAAGAGGCAAAATGGCAACAGTGGCCATGTGTCTCAAAATCTTATTTAATTTTAAGTAGCCAGGAGTGATAGCTTTCCTCCTTCTTCCCCCACCATTTCATTTTCAAAACTCATTCTAAAATACTGCCAATGTCCAAAGTGTTATAATGTGAAGATACATATCTTCACATTATATCACTATTGTGCGTAAGCTCATTTTATTATTACTATTAGCATGAATTTGCATGTGTATATCTGCAGTTAGGTACTTATCAAATATGAAAATTAAATAATGCTACAATATTGCATTTAAATGGCAAATATTCCTATTATGTATTGTCACTGAATGATAAGAGCAGGTTTTTTAAAAAAAAAAGATCATATATGATTTGGTGTTCCAGTTACATCAGTTTAATGAAGGCAAGGTGTAGCACTTTTGTATTTTTAAAGCAATTATTCTCCTAATGGATGTATTTGCCCTGAATAAGGTAATTTGTCAAACATTTTCAGAATCATAACTCTTATCTTGGGGGGGGGGGGAAAGGAAATTAGATACTGGATGAAGATGAAAATTCCTTCCCTTTAAATTAGTAAAGAAAGTATAAATTTGTAAGTAGTCTGACGAAATAATCTCTTGGGGATGTATGCTCCAAATATTGTGCTTAGAAATCTTTTCTTCATGAAAAGTGAAGGATAAATGGATTGTTTTGTTCAGCTATAATTATATTATCTAGAGGTTTGTCTCAGAGTTATTGACTTTACATCTTCAGTTGATTTATCTTAACTTTCAATATTCATTTGCAGACATAGACAAAGTGTAGAAATTCATATGCAACAAGTAACTGTACAGGTAGCCATGTATATAGGATGCAGCAATGTCTTGTTTTTCTTTTGTGTTATTACAGTCTGGCATCATAAGTAAACTCAGAAATATTTCATGATGTGCTGGGATGTAAGAACTATATTTATATTATCCTGAATGTTTTTTAATGCCTTTGGAAGAAAAGTACTCTCACGTTCTCTGTCTCATGCACGCACAGACATTCTGTTTGTTGTCAGAATAAGGAAAACATAATCAGATCCTTCAGAAAATATTTAATGAAGATGTGTTACTGACAACTCAAAAAAAGTAAAAGAGGCTACAAATGACTAATATACCACCCTTCCCTATCCTGATCAGTATTTCAATTTACAAGTGGACTTGTTTTCAAAACTCTTTCGGATAGGCTTTATTGTTTTGAAGTGGGGTGAGCATGACTTAAATAATGTTGGCATTAAGCATATGGTTGGGGTTTTCTTCTTTGGTTTTATTTTTGTTGTTTGGGGTTCTTTTGAATCTTGAAAGGCAACTTTCACTTTGACAGTAAGTTCCAATTTGGTGGTTTAGTGAGGGTGCATTCATCCACCAGCCAAGACAGAGCTCACTGGGGTGTGTGTGTTGTCTTTGGTTTTTTTTGTTTGGAGTATTTTGTTTTGTTTTGTTTACTTGGCTGTGATACCTCAGTATTTTCTGACAGTAGTGCTGCTTTGGAGCCTGGAACTCTATTTGTTAATTTTCATAGAGTTTTCCTTTTTGCTTTTGCATATGGAAGAAAAACAAGACCTTGAATATCACCACAGCTGTAACCATTCTCCAGGAATATCTATATTTCAGATGTTACCTAAGAAATATTAGCTGGGAACCTATACAGGTGTGCTCTCTTCAGTATACTCCATCATGTGAATATTTTTTCCCTTTTTTTGTTTTTTATTTGTTTGTTTGCTTTCTCTCCCTTTTTTTCACTTCCTGGGACTTCAGTTTAAGTTGATGAAGTGCCGTAAATCCTACTTTGTGTTTTAAGACACTAAGCCAGACAAATAATTTTAATAAGATAAAGCCAAGCCTGTAACTAAGAAAGAGAAGGAAATAGGAGAAAAAAAAAAAAAGAAAAAAGACGCTTGAGAAGTTCTGGGCTTTCTCTCCTGATGCTGGCCTCAGTCATGGAGGAACTGCTAAAGCCCCATAAAGCACTCTCTGAGGTAGAACTCATTTTGTCTTTTTTAATTAAAAACCTTTGACTCCAGTTTTTTTTATCATCTATTTAATCATCTATTTAATCTTTTATCTTTAATCTTTTATCATCTATTTAATCATCTATTACCTTTGCCTTTCCAAAGTTTATGTGCTGAAGAATAGAGTGAAGGTATTAGGAAAAAGAATGTCTACGTAACTGGATTGAAAATCCATCTTTGAAAGAAGTTAATTTCTCTGGATGTTTAAAATTACAAACAGGTGCACATCATAAAGGAAGGCAGCAGTATCTTTCTCATGAAAAGTAATGAGACTTAGATGGCAGGAGGCATCTTTCATATTTGTACATCCTTGGATGAATCTCCTTAACTAAAGGTAGTAGTGAAGGGATTATCCATGCCCCGGGAGCCCTTCTTGAGGCAAGCATAATTTTTAGCCTTGATTTCAGAAACTGTACTGCAAGAACAGCCTGCCATAACTCCTGTGTGCTCTGCTCCATTACAGTTTTATCTGCTATCATCTATCAGTTAAAATAACATGGGCCACATCAGCCTACAGTAGGGAGTGGAGGGAGAGGGAAATGGTGATTTGAAATGCAAATTGTAGCCTAGCTTTCTCCTAGTTTGTATTAACTGAACCAAGCTCAGCATTGTAAGCTTTTTCCACAGTAAACTAAGGTGGAGAGAGTTTCCTCTAAAGAGCTATTTTAGAGCTGGAGTGTGGATCTAGTCACTAAATTGCTGCCTACAGGGACCTTTGTCTTCCCCTCTCCAAGCTTGTTGGAGGATTTTCAGAAGATTAACCTCCCCAGGATAAAGTTATACTTTGTGAATATCTTGTGACACGTTACTGATGAGATGCAATCTTGCTCCTCATGACATAGGATGCTTCAAAGCTCTGCAAGGCTCTGCACACCACCCTTGATTCATGACCCACTGTCTGATTGCGCTTGTGTGACAGCAGATGTGTACAGTAACGTGCTGTGTCTGTGTTTCATGAATGTTCCAAATCTGGGTTTAACAATATTTGCTCAGGCACTGAGAAAGTCTGGGAATTTGATCTTGGCATGCACTTGGAGCCAAAAATACAGAGCAGCAAATGGGCATATGAAAGACCTGGCTGAAATTCACCCCTGATATCCCAAGTGTCACTCTGAACATTCTCAGAGATTTTTAGACTCCCAGTAGATTCAGTCGTTCCATATATCTGAATATAATGAGCTGGAACTGTCAGCAGCAAGTCCCAGTCGGCATATTAATCCATTAGCTTAACAAATGTGATTCTTTAAAATAACTTTGTCTTTGTATTATAGATTTTTGTGATTTAAACTTTGAATTGACACCTACTGTGGTATCTGTCTTAATAGCTTGTGTCCCATTACACATACCTGTGAGCATGCTTAGGAATGCAAATAGATTACTGTTACTGGAGGGATAGTTTAACTACCATCATCCAGTAAAACATGTTCACTAAGTAGGAAACAATGTCTAATTTCTCAGTGCTCTAGCAAAGTTTCCTCAGTTGTTCCATAAGATAACAAAGATACCCAGAACACATGTGTACTCTCATATTTTGTTTGCTCAAGTACCACATTGCACTTAAGCTTGCCTTCAATCCACAGTAAACTCTTAAAAGCTTTCATTTTTATATTATGCTTAAAATAAAGGCAATCATATATGGTAGTAGATGCCAAATTCAGCTTGCTAAACCAACAGTGACTAGTTAATAGCTTCCTAATCCATCACTGCTGCGTGTTTCTTGCTTTGCAGGTAAACTATTCTGTCACTCTTGAGACTGAAATCTCTTTTTTTTTCTTTATCACTTGTGTTCAGATCAGTGTCAGCTGTGTACAAAACTTGTTCGGATTAAGATTTCATTATGAATTTGAAATGGCTCAGAGTCCTTTTAGAGATTCTTAAAACAACTCTGATAGTCTTGGGCAATTTTTGATTATGCTTCAGAGCCAGCTGCTGACTGCAGGATGAAATCAAAACCACCTCACAACTCACAGTTTTGTTTGTCTTTAGGCTTGAATCCAGTGCACAGTCAGGAAGGGCTGAACTGTCCACTCCAAGGTTTGCTCACCTCTTTTGGACTTGTAGAATACTAGAGTGCAAAGAAATGGCCTCTGTTGGTCTTTGCTACCTCCCCAAAACTTTTGATTCTGCTCTTTTTCCTTTTTTTTCACTTTAAGATAACAACAACAAAGACCTCTCAAAAAGGCCCTAGCCCACCACAACTACTAACAGCAGTACTGGTAGACAACCCATTTGTTCATTTGGTTAAACTAAGCCTGTGAAGAATGAAAACAAGGGTTTAAGGGATTGCCTCTCTCATTGACACCTTTGTGTGCTTTCAGCTGCCCTTCTGGGTACCGCAGCCTTGCTGGAGAATATGCAGTTCTCCTGTTGAACACAGCAGTGGCCCTTGGTAAATGGCTCAAGTTCTGCAAAGCAGTTCATCAACCTCCTCCTTGAGCAGAGGAAGAATCTCGTGGAGAGACAAGTGACATCAGCTTGTAAGGCCATCCTCTAAGCCTTTCTTCGACTGTGTGGAGTGCAGGATATGTTTGAAAAGAGAAGGGATACATGGATGGGGATGTGGTGTTGGGTGGACTCTAGACACAGCTGCAGCATCAGATATCCCACAGTCAAGATCCAAGAGGTTGCCCAAATAGGGACAGAAGGGTCCTTCTCCACCCAAAGGCTGGATAGTTACATCACAGAACTTGCACTGTGATAACTTGGTGACATTTCATCAGATAAGAATAGAAAATAAAGTCCTCATCTTTCACATCAGAGAGGAAAAGTGAGAACTCTGTCAGAACACATACCAACCAAACATTAACCGAACATTCTCATTTCTGTGCCTGTCACTACTGCATCATCAGGCATTTTCATTCATTCTGAGTGTTTGTTATTTTAATCTTACAATGCCTCTCTGTATAATTCAGTTGAGATATTCTAGTTTGCAATAATACATTTGCCCTAATACTCTCCTTCCTTCTTCAGACCTCTCTGAAATCAAGTGCTGCAGTCCATTGATATGTTGATAGTTTTGCATGAAACTGGAAGTGGCTGACAAAGATTAATCTGTTATTATTAAACAGATTGTGTGTCCAATATACTCTTCTGAAAAGAAAATTAAAAGAAGGAATTGAATAAAATGTGTTTGAAATCTATGATTTAGAATATATTTTGTTCCTCAATCTACAATACATAATTTTAAGAATCAAGGCTGCTGTCTTGAGGTGGAAATTCTTGCTCTAAGTTGTAAGCAGGGCTGCCTCACTGGTATTGCTTAATATGCTGAGAGGAAGTGAAAATGGATGTTCCCAACATTGGGAAAAGCATAAGTCCAAAGTTGGTCATTTAACAGATAGGGGGTAACTTTTATTTAGTTCCTTTTGCCTTAAAAACAAAAATATGAATCATCTTGGTAACAAAACATGAAGATAAATGACATAAACATACCTGCTGAATATTTTCTTACATACTTCTGATAAAAGCTAAAATGCTGAAATCTAACTAAGCACAGAAATGCCACCTAAACTTTTTGAAGCAACGCACTGTAGAATGTGTTAGTATATCATATAGGGCTTGTACTCCTTTCATTTGCATGTGCTCCTATTTCACAACCATATTTCCCTTAACACTTCAGCCTTCCCCGTACATTCTGTGTTTGGCTTTGGACTCGCCCAGTCTGTGGTAATAACCCCAGGCAAAGAGCACAAGGGCGGCCTGCTGCCAGCAGCAGGGGCCTGGCACTGACTAGGCAAGGATTTGCATGGCACATGCCAGCTCAAACACGGACATTTCCTTTTTCTGTTTTCCTGCCTTTAGAAGCCAGCCAACCAAAGATGAAATTTCTCCATTCCTGGAACATCTGGCTTAGGCTCTCAATGCTTATAATTATCCTCCCATTCCCAGCTCCCTGCAGGTGCAGGGAAGTGCAGGGCAGGTTCTCTGAGAACACAGCTCTACAGTGGATAAGTTAATCTATAAATCTTCAGTAAACACATGCCATATAATTTAACATACATTTATGTTTTTATAATTTATGCAGAGAAAGGGTCCCACTGATAAAATGCCAGTTGTAATAATATTACATTATAAGGTTATGAAACCTAGGGCAAAATGTCCAACTCTTAGTAAATGCAGGGCTTTGTATTGCAATAATAATCTGCATGCCAGCATCTTGCACTAACATATCATGTATGCCTTTACCATCTATCCCTGTAAAACTCATTCACCTTTTATCCTTTCTCCCAACACAGGCTTTCACTTCTCAGGCACTTACTTCTCTTCATCCACTGCTCCTCCCTCACAAGTTGACCACTTGTTACCACTTGTTACCACATGGTAACCGGAGGAAAATCTTCCCATGTGTTCCCTAGCAGCTGCCATATTCCACACTGGCTCTTAGACATCATGTGACCTGTGAGTGTCGTCGGAGCTGTGACCCATTCCTTGTTCAGCTCAGCATAGCTTGCCTAAGTAGATGGTGAGTAATGGCATTCAATGCCTATTTATCTTTTTTCTGTGCCTCTCTCCATATGGTTCCTATATTAGACCTCAAAAAAAAATTGAAGGAGTTAGTGTGACTAGGAAATTAATTTCATTAAGCTCCACAAAGCTGCTGATAAAAATTCTAGTGTTCTTGTACTGGCTTGAAAGGCTGCGTGAGTCAGTTCAGATTTGAGATGGAAATATGCAGCTCCCTTGATTTTACTGGGATTAAACCCACCTCTATTGTGGTGTGTGAGCCTGCAAGCCACTTGAGTATACGTGTGAGTTGCTCAGTTTTCCACTAAAATCATCTCATGACAGCTGTGAGATCTTGCAGCACTAATATCTGAACATGTACATTACACAGTATCTGTAAACATCCTGACACTAAGCAGAAGTACATGATCTTCGAAAGGGATGTCGCTTGCTCCTTTTGGTGGTGGTAGGGGAGATAGATAGTATTTAAATGTATGAAACAACCTGATATTAAAATGGTAGTGTTTCAATCATCTTAGATTTAATTATATTCTCTTTGTGCATTCAAGCACTCATTTGTGCTTTTAAGCACTGATTTAACTGGTTAAAAATGTCAAGATTTCAGGATTTAGAACAGCATTCTTGAAAGGAGCCTGTAGAGGCTGATGAGTCTAACTGTCATTGTAAGATACAGCTTTCAGTGAGACTTAAATTCAAAACTCAGAAATATTTTACAGATACTCTTGATTTATTTGTTTCTCAGTGAGACACTTGGGACCAAATCCCCAAGAGGGAGCTACAACATGAAGGAAAAGCAAAGCTCAAGAGACAGCAAAGAAGAATGATCTTGCAGCAGCCTAGTAAAGTAGGACTATACCTGGGAGTAAGAAAAAAGGGGAAAGCAAGTCTCAGCTTCTTGTACCTTCTTCAGGGTTGGCTCATGGATTTTACATTTAAAAGTCTCAGAACAAAAGGCACTATCAACTGGGTTTAATTTCCTTTTCTGACTGCAGACGTCTTTCACACCTTCACATATCCTGCCTTAATCACTACTCTGTAGTAAAAGCCATGAGGAGGCCATTCATCCCTTTCCCACATTGACCTGAAATGAGGCAAATTTACAAAAAACAATTAAGGATTTTTTGTTTTGAAAGACAGCATGGTTACCTACAAAACACTGACATGTGTACTATATACCACCAGAAAAAAAAAAAAAAGAAAAAATTACCTTAATCATTGATGCGTGGCTAGAAGTCTTTTCTAAGTCGAGAAAATAAGAGAGATCTTTCCCCCTTGAGAAGAGGCTCACACAGTCCTGAACCATGTACAGCTCTTGAGCAGGTCAAGGACAGTTTGTAGGGGCATCTTGTTTGTGTAGTTAGCCCTGGTGTCATCAGTTGATGCAGTGGGTTGTGGTGTAATCTGAATTTCTGTGTGTGGGATAGCGTCTGGCAGCCAAGGCTCCTGCTTCCCTCCACTTCCCAGCATACAGCACTTGATACCTATTGTGGCTTCCAGTCATATGGAAGTTTAGGCGTGCAGCTCTCATAGACAAAGAGGCTGGCAACCCAAAAAAGTAGGCATACCCTTGAGAGAGACACCTGTCCCTGCCCCAGTGGTTGCTTTACGTATTTTAAATATGTTTTTATCTTCTATTCAATATTTACATTATAAATTTTACCTAACCGGCCCCCAGAACAGGGGCTGTGCTCCAGGTGAGTCTGCCCCTCAGAGAATATACCTGCCACAAGGTTGCAGAATCATGCTCGTTGATTCCCTCTTTTTACCACAAGTATTTTTTATTTATATATGCAAAGTGAAACATATTCATCAACAAAGTTTGCAAGATTAACACAATATTCCCCAGCCAGGAATTTAAGGCACTCTATTGAAGAATGAGAAGAATTTGCAACCCAGCACTCCACATTTTGTGGTGATTTTGGGAACCTGCTACATGTGCCTACCACATGCCTCTGGGATCAGTTCCTCAGGCAATACAGGTGGAGGAACTGTGCTCGTGGATCCTGCCAGCATGAATTAGACACGGAAAATTCAGCTCTGCTGACACTGCAAGACTCCTAGACATGCCCAAAAGTAAAACATTAAGCAACTGGTTTAACACTGGGAGCAGAAGACTGTAGGGATAGCTGAAAAATTTTTGGACGCGGGCTCCTTAAGATGAGCAATAGCTTTGAAAATCCCACTAAATACTTATTTGCATCTTCAGATACCTATCTAACTGCAAAAATTTTATTCCTGATCAATTTAATAACCTGTGTCTCTTGCATGTTATTTCAAGACTTCACATTACATTTTTCGACTCTAAAACCAGCTTCCTAATGTGACTCAGGGGGAGACACTTGTTAGTAAGTCATTAATGACACTGTAACTTTGATTGTTTGCATTACATGTCAAGTGAGAATTATTTCAGTGAAATGACCTTTTTTTTTTTTTTTGCTGATCAGTAAGACAAATATTCATTCTTAGCATCCCTTCACTCTGAGAGATTTGGCCATTTTGCTTGTAATACACTAACTAAAACTTTTTTCCAGCCTACATTTATGTTTCTCAGCTATTCGAGCAGAAATGCATTTTGTTTGTCTTACTAGGAAAAGATGCTTTAAAATATCTGTCCCATCTCTGTGGGTGCCTTGTTAAGAGTTTGCATACACACTTATAAATCACAAAAACACAAAAAAGGCATAAAACTTAATATACACACAGAACTATATTAAAATAATAGCTGTTTGCTAACATTTTGTGTAGTGTGAGCTCCAGGACTGAAGACAAAATGGAACTGGCACCAAAGACAGTATGCATGTTAGTAAATACTGCGATTTTTCAGCATCATCTCCTAGACAGTCACAAAACGGGTTATGTTAGACAGGCAAGCTGAGCACCACCATTGAAATTCCTGTTTGATGCACTAGTGACTTTCTTGTGCTTTATGCAAAATATTTTTAAGCATCTGACAATAAATAAATAAAGAAAATAAAGAAAATAAAGAAAAAATATAAGAAAACAAATAAAGTGAAAGATCAAGAGAATTCTGGTCTTTAGAGCCAAGCACCTGGATAGTACAGTGAAAATAAAGTCTACGGGAAGTAAGGCCACATCTCACAAACATTTATGTATTCACTTAAATTTGTTAAGTGAGCAGTTTGTGAACGTAAAATCAGGAATACTTAAGAGTACCTCTATGTTCATTCAAAAAAAAAGTACAGTGGAAGAGTTAACCTTACTCTGGCTATCAGAAAACTGAACACCATTTGAAGCATAAAATACAGAGGGTCCTATTCGATTTGAAACAAACAGTCAGTGTCCTTGTAATTATTGCATTTAAAAGGAGTTGAATATTTGCCTTCAAAACCAGTACTTCACGTAGCTTCAAAACTGTAACATAGAGCATTTCTTCTGTTAACTTTTTTTCCTGAGCCTACCTGCATGAGAGAGACAAATCTACGGCATAATTATCTAATGTTAGCAAAAATTAGCAAACCAGATTTCTGGACCTATCATTCTAGTATTATTATTTCCAATTACCATCTGAAAAATTAAAAAACAAAATAAATGCTTGTGATCATGTCACTATATAATATTTCTTTCAAAAATAACAAGACTCTGCTAAGAATACTTGTGTTCTACCTCCCAAAACAAGCAATACTCAGAACAGTATCTTGGAGAGCCAGCTCGCGTGGACAAGGTTTGGTGCGTGTCAGTGGGAATGGACTTTTCTCTGCCAGACCCTGAGAGGAGACAGGGTTGTGCTCCAGGCCCTAAAAAGGGAAGTTGAGCTTTTCTGAAGGATTTCTGCATACCTTGGTATACCTCTTTTTCTTATAGCTCTACTTGCTGTATGACTTGTTTCTATATGAAATGCAAAAATGCCTTGTTCCAGAACAGCATGTTTTTAAGTTATTTTTTATATACATAGGCATAAGCACAGGAGATTAATTTTTCTGTAGACTAGCATCATGTTCAATGTGGGAGTAAAAGCCCATGCAAAATGTGAATTCTCAGTTGTGATAAAATATTATCACTCTTTGAAAACAAGTTTTCCTTCATGGGCATCATTAAATGCATCGTACTTTTAATAGCTATTAAAATCATGTGTCAATGATGAACATCCTGTGACTACTGTGCAGTTAAAACTAGGTGGAAGTTTGTATTTAAAATCAGGAAGAAATCCCTGAACATATTACCCCAAACTTGTAATCAGCTCCCTGGGGCCAGGTTGCATTACCTTCACTGGGAATCCACCTAAGCACAATATTCCATACATGTGTATCAACAAAAGATACTTCGACAAAAAGTAATAAACAAAAGCTACAATATATACCCTACAAAAGGGTGCATTACATTCTTTCCTTCCCCAAATCAGAATTTTACTCTTTCATTATAGCATGACCATTGTAGCAAGCCAAAATTAATGCATTCATTTCTGAATAATATTTGTATTGAAATATAAAGTCTGTACTTTCTTAATGCCTCTAGTGAAAGTATAATAGATTTTCAAAGACTGAAAAGCTCACTTCTATACTTCAGCAAAATCTGAATCACAGCCCACTCTTTACAACGCATGAGTATTGCAATTGCTTTCCTAACATAGTAATTGTAATTCTTTCTAAGCACTCCACAATGAAAGGCAATGGAAATTTTCATGAATGAATAAATTTGATGAAGGCATTTGTCATCAAATGGATGCTCTCCAATATAGGACTTCATTTTTGTTCATTACATACCTCAGTCATCCTATTATGAAGAAAACCTTGAAAATGTGAATTAAATGAAGCAGATGCGGTGTGGGTGTTCTGAGCATGCCTGCATTCAACCCCAAAATAACTCTATTTACTATTTCCCCTGCTAAAAATGGAATAAAAATTAATCTAATTCATATAGTAAAATATGTTTCAATGCTACATTCACTATCAAAATATTTGATCGGTGAGACAACCCATGATAAAATCTTTTACTATGTAATAATCTGGATGTTTGCTGAGTTACATGAAAAATCTATGGTTTTCAAAACTTTAAATTGCAATTCATGTGATATGTTTTGTGAAATGTCACTGAAGTCATAAAAGTAAGCATATTTTTAAGTGCTCCAGTGAAGAAACATCTATAAATTTGTCATGTAATCTACTGGTCATCACCTAAACTTCTGAGAACTAACATGACCTAAACAGAGGTGGTGTGAATCATTCATTAATGTTTGTAAAATAATTTGAGATACTAACAGAGAAAAGTGTCAATAAAGTCCAGGACATTGCCATCACGTAGCAGTTATAATCACAGTGTATTTCACAATTAGGCAAACTTAACTTTATTCAGTGCACTAATATTCAGTGGAATTATAAAAATTGATAAAGAATTATCCTTACAAGTTGTCCAAGGTCATAAGAATGTGAGAAAAGTTTAATTACAAGAAAGAGAAGAGAAAAATTATCAAACTACATGAATAATCCCCTGAAGTACAGACCAAGAGTGATACAGGTGAAACTGGATAAGTAAGTCCTAGGGATAGTCTCTGTTTTTCCTTCCCCCATGGCACTCTTAAGTATGACGTAGCGTGGAATTTATTTGGTTTTCTCCATGGCTCCTTTACCCCCAGAAGAGCCTCTTCTCACTTCAGCTTAATCACAGCATTTCTGCACGATTTGGGACTTCCATTTTATTGTACTACTTTTGGGAGGCCAGGCCATGTAACCTCTTACGGAATACAGCCCTATACATGTTTATTGTGGTTTCCTAGACCAGCTGTGGCCCTCTTACTGCAACCACAAACCAGCAGTGGTATGGGAAAAGACCATAGGAAAGTGTGGACAAACCAAATGGTGATTGTCTGATAGCTAGGTTATGTATGAGCGGTTCCGTTATGAAATCTTTTCTCCTATCCTTAATAGTCAGGGGAGCCGTTGTTTTTCCCCATTCAGATGGAGAATTGTGTATTCTGCATGGATGCTTTATGAAAAGTCCCTTGAGTGGATTAGATAGGAGTACAACCTACTGGACATAGTAATGAATAAAAGGCTTTTAATCTTATCCAGTAATTTATTATTTAACTTTGGAGAAAAGACATGTTGCTTTATCAAGAAATGAGAGCAGAGCTGGTGACTACTAAGGATGAAGTGATTCTGAGAGACAATTACATCTTGGGGAACAGTCTACTGCCCCAAACCTCCTTACATGTCCCACTCTTTGTTATCTAGCACAAACTGCCTTTTTTTTCCCCAGGTAAATCTATTTTGATATTCTTACTTAGTGAGATGTTCACCTTTATTTTCTTCCAGATCTTTCTGTGATGGTAACCATTAAACATCCTGGGATTCTCTCCTTTGAATTCTCTAAGAAAACTCTACCATTAATATGTAAGGTTGCTCTTCAGATGGAAAACAGAGTGGTATTGCTAGGTTTTCACTACAGCATGATCTTGTGCAAGTAGCGGTTTCTTTGGTGAATGGCTGATATTGTTCCAGCACGGTTATACAATGACCTTACTATATGTAATGGTTCCCATGTTTGGGTGGGGTTATTATAGATTTCTGTTAATCAAAAAGAGCCTGATTCTGCAAGTGCTGAAAAGCTCACACCCCCAGAACTTCAATGAAGCCTTGAGCCATTCACTATTTTGCGTCTGCCTTCCCAGAATTTCTCTTCTCTTTACTAGAGAAGGAAGACAGCATTTCAGATTACTTTAACTGTTTGTTCAACATACTGTTTAAGAGGTACCTATCATATCTAGACAGCCCAGCCTGGTGGAATTGTATCCTAAAGAATGAACTAGCATCAATACCCACACCCCCTTCTTTTTGTGTCTCTGTGCATAGAAAGCCTCCTCAATGGTCAACATTGCTCATTTGTGAAACTTACTTTCTGTTTGGCCCATCACCAACCACATTGCACCACCTGGCATTGATTTGAATGGAGATGCTGAAATTACATGACTGATGCCTTTTTGTTAAAGATCTTCACAGCTTAAATGCTTAAAACACCCATATATAATCAGCAGATGAATAAGAGAAATCATGTTGCTTAATTCAGAAACATGAAGAAGTAATTTTATCATCTCCCACGTGGCAGAGAGCACAGCAACGATCAGCTTCCCACGTACTGCTCAATATAAAACCTCAGTGCTCTGAAGAAGAAACTGGTAAGAGTTTGAGTCGTGTTTCTAGGAAATCTAGAGATTATCACATTTGTGCTAGTTGTTGAGGTGGTTTTTGTGAGCCTTGACTTTCATTGTGTTATCTAAAAGCTCCCTGATATGAATCAAGGTACCAGGAAAAACAAACCAAAGTTTCACTTTCTTCTGCAAACTTCAGTGCAGAAAGTAGCAGGTGTCTGGGGGAGGTCTAGTCCATTTCATGTGAAACTGGAAGGATGCCTTCTATGGCTTAGAGTTGCCAGCTTCAGGCGAGCTCATCCACTGATGACTTGAGCCCTGATCTTCAGTGAAGCCTAACATCTGTAAACCCTAGTCTGCCAGCTGGGCTCATGGTAACTTCAGAGATCCAGGCAGGCAGAGTTCAGAAATATGTTTCAATTATTTAATTTGTTGGAAACACTCTCAAGCCCCCCTCCCCTCCTATTAGGATCAATCCATTATTCTAACAGCTACTGCAAAGAATACAAGTTTTTTTTAGTCTAGAATCTGACCAACAACAAAGAAAAAATCCTGCTGCTTTTAATCTAAAGTGAATAATTCATGTTTTATCTTAAGGAATTAAAAGAATATAGACCACTGTCTGCTTTGATCTATGTAAGCAACACATATTCAAAGACAGTGTGCAGCAAAAAATAAAGGTAGGGAGCATTTATTCCTCTTGTTCTGCTTGTTTTTACAACTGTATTTAAAGTGTCAATGTTGCTGACATTGGTAGATCTAATTGTAAAGTAATGAAGCGGAGATAAATCAAGATGTGAGTGTTACTTGGTAGGAAGGATTAGGTCAAAGGTCTGATCCATCTGAAGTGCAACTGTTGCACATGTCACCATCCAGTATTGCAATATCAATTTATTTGCACTCTGTTTTGATGCATCTAGACTTAAAAATATCCAAGAGATGCATCTTCTTTATAAAAAGCTGAAAAGGAGCTAGGAGTCATACGATTATTACTATTTGGGCCCTGATTCTGCCTCTGGGATGTTGATGTTTGGGGCAGATGGAACCCAGCTATGTTTTTCTAGGTGTGTATGGCAACCTGCTGATTGCTGTCTCACCAGAATAAACCTTTCCAGCTGTTCTTAATCTGGACCCTTAACCTTTAAAAAACCCCAAAGGCTTTCCATTCCTCAGAGCCAAACTTTGTGAACAATATCTAGGTTGTTTTCAAACCAAGCTTCAAACATAAAAATGACTAATAAATCCATATTCCATAATAGGCTGGAAAACTATTATTGAAGAACATACTCAGTTTTTATGACCCGTTTCTAGTAAAAACACCAAAAAATGCTTCACTAATGCTACCATTTCAGATTGAGATCTGGATGACAAGCATAATATCCAGACAGCTACACCAATAAATACATAAATGCTATAAATCTGTCTCAAATTAGTGATTTGTGGGTGCGCGAGGGGGGGAGAAGGCTAGGAAATTCTGATTTCTAATCTGTCTGCTACCTGACTCTTAATGCTCTGTAACTTCACAGCTGGTGATTGTATTTTTCTGTGGTTTGCATTACTATGTGCTAAATGTATTACTCCATGCCCTTCGGTGGGATTTGAGGCTTTAAGAATAAGGCCCTGGGCTTGCATGTGCTTTTTCAGTTTGCACCTGATTCCACTCATGCAAAGAGCACTTTTTAGCAGCCCAGAGGCCGAGGGCTGTCCGCTGCACACTGTAGCTCCCCGGCAGAGGAGTCTTTCTTCTGGTGAGAGGGCGAGGCAGGTTTAGAGGAAGGAAACAGTTTTGGGGGTTTGGATGGAGCCACAACCTACAAATCCATAATGCTTCAGAGGACCGTAGCCCGTGGCTTCGGGATTCCAGTTCGGGCTTCCCGTTAAAACATCAGAAATAGTAATAATCATTCCTAAGCATCCATCATTCTGGCTTTTTTACAGCCTCGTAATTGCCCCCTCCCTGACAGGCGGATTTATGCCTCGGCCTCCAGCACCCGGTGGCAGGGAGCTCCGCCGCCGGGGTGGCACCGCCGGGTCCTGCGGGAGGGACGGGGCAGCCCTCCCGCTGCGTAGCCTCCTCCGCCGGTGCAAAACTTTCCCAGGGGCCGGTCCGGCTGTTTGGAAGTGGCAGTCCCCCGCTTCCTCGTTGCCTCAAACGCTCCCCCCCCATACGCACCCCCCCCCCCCCCGAGCTCTTTTTCGGGTTGTTGCTTTGTCCGTGTTTGGGTTTGCTTCTGGGCTTTCGGCAGCCTCCTCTCCCGGCTGGGGGGAGCTCTCATCACCCGATTTTCCCGTGCAAAACTCAAGTACTGTCCCAGGAGTGTTCAGGAGGGAAGCACTTTCCTTCTCTTTCTCTTTTGCTCTTCCCCTTTTCCTAAGCAGCCTCCCTTCTAGTCCCTCCCGCGGATCTCTCTCTCGCTCTCCCGGCAGGACTTGGCAACTTCTGCCCTCGGCTCCGCTCGCTTTTTATTAGAGACTTATTTTCATGGGGTATTTTTTTGGGGAGGAAATCATTCCTTCATCCCTGTGGCCCGTAACGACCGAGAGGCATCTGCCCAGCGGCCACGGGGGGAGGCCGGGACAACCGCGGGCAGCAGAGACACTCCGGCGGGCAGCGCTGCCGCCGCTACCTCCTTCCCCGGCTCTGCCGGGAGCGCCGGTCAGGGAAATGATGGCCTAGAAATTAAGCAGCACTTCCGAGGTAGTACAGCTACCTTTCTCCCAGTTCCCCCTTTTTACACTGTGTAGGATTTCTCCGTACTTTAAGAACATAGTGATTAACTTACAGCCACCCCAGCTGAGCCTGAGGTGGTCGCGGAGGAGACGACGCGCTTCGCCAGCCTTTAATGCGCTGCGCTGGGCTCTGGGGAGGAGGCGAGCGGAGGGCAAGCTCCGCAGGAAATGCCGGTGCTGTGGCGAGGAGTGCCCCGGCCAGCAGCCCCCCGCCCTCCCGACGCTGACCGCCGGCCGGGGGGTCTCTCCCGGCCCCTGCCCGCCTGGCCCTAAGCCGCGGGGCGGGCGCCCGCCCTGCCAGGGGTGCGCGGGAGGCCCGTCGGGGCCATGGCAGGCGATGAGGCGCGCAGCTCGGGCTGCAGCGGGCGCTGCTCGCCAACGGGGCGGCAGGCCGGCACCCCGCGGGGCGGCGGCGGGGCGGTGGAGCGCGGGGTGGGGGCCGCAGGGGCTGCGCTGCCGCCGCCAAGGGAGACCTGGCGCCGCCGGAAACTTTCCTCGGCGTTGTGCGCCGGCTCCCTTTCCGTGCTGCTGGCCCTGGTTGTGAGGCTAGTGCGGGGGGAACGCGGCCGGGAGCTGGCGGCGGAGGGCGGCGCGGGGCCGCGGGGCTGGGGGTGGGTGCCCCCCGGCGCCGTGCCCCTGGGCCTGGCCGGCGCCTTCTTCGGCGCGGGCCGGTACCTGGTGCGTGGCGGCGTGCGGGCGCGGACGGCGGCTTTGCTGCTGGCCGCCTGCTGTGGGGGGGAAGCGGTGGCGCAGACGGCGCTGGCGGCGGGGGAGGATCACTTGCTCTCCCTCGCCGCCACGGGGGTGGTGCTGAGCTGCCTGGCCGCTGTGACATGGCTGGTGCTGAAGCTGAGGCAGGGCGTCCTCATGCTCGCCGTGACTAGCGCGGCCAGGACCACGTCGCTCGTCGCCTTGGAGAGGGTCCCGGCGTCCTGGCGGCCCTACCTTGCCTACCTGCTGGGGCTGCTGGGCATCCTCCTAGCCGGCTACGCTGACCGGCTCTGGCCCCCGCGACGGGCCGCCCCGCTGGCGGAGCCTCCCGCCGCCCCCCCGGTCGCGGACGAAGCCCCGGTGCTCAGGAGGCGGCGGCGGTCCAGTTCCATGATCTCCCCCGAGATGTCGGGCGGCGGCGGCAGCAGCAGCAGCAAGACCCATCGGCGGACATCGCTGCCATGCATCCCCCGGGAGCAGGTAGGGCAGGAGCTGGGGGGGACGGAACGGGTCCAAACTTTGCTGGAGGCGGGGTGGCTGGAGGGATCCCGCCGGCGGCGCGTGGAGCTCTGTTCTGCGGCCGCTCCCCGCTGGAAGGGTCGAACACGGTAGGGGCTCTACCCGGCGCTCCGAAGCTTGGAGAACCGCGGACTGCCGCCTCGGGCCGGGGCTGGGGTCATGGGGGGAGCGGGGCTCCCCGGCCCCAGCCTGACTCGCCCCGGCTGCGGGCGACGGGGAAAGGAGCTCGGGGTTTTCTTGTCTTTTGCAGCCATCACTGGCTCTTGCTTCTCTTAAGCCAGGCAGAGGGTTGAGGCAGATGGTACCCTCTGCGCTCTCGGAGATGGTGGGAGCCTGCCCTCAGCACAGCCCTCAGGTGTCCCAGCATCACTTACGAACCTTGCTTTTCCAAACCTTTAGTTTCCCGGAGAGGTAGCTTAGCCCTATTAAACTTTCTTTAAGCTTTAAAGGGGGATGTGCGTGTGTGAGCTGAGCAGCCTGTCCCCGGTGGAAAAGGTCCCTTATCAGGGTAACGGCATGTCATCTGAGGCTGTCCCGCACAGCACTGGGCTCATCTTTGCACTTTGCCTCCCTAGGGCTGTTCCCTGCGCCTGTGATCAATAACAGGTCCCGCTCTGCTGCGGTTGTGGGAACCGGTACGAGGCACATGCTATTTCTTTCAGCTTTGTTTCCTTTAAGAGTTAGTGATTTGAATGGATCAGTGAGAACTTACTCTGTTAGCAGCAATGCATTCTCTTAAATGCATACCTCAAAATAAAAAAAGGGAAAAAGAAGGAAACACACAATTATCTCAACTCCACAGCTGTGTAGAGTCCTGCCATGGACACGAGGTTAGCGTAGTTCTGCACTCAAAAGTTTTTTCTTGTGTTTTAATTGAGGTTTAAGATTGCCACACGGAATAACTGTTTGGTGAGTTGAGTGTAACTGAGCATATTGAAAGTCAGGGCAACCCTTGCTGAGCAGTGGAGAGGGAAACCTGGGGGGGAATAAGTGGTGTTAAGCTTTCTTTTTCAGTTAGTATTGAAAATTACTCTGTGCACTGTGGTCAGCTGAAGAGTGTTGCTGTTCACCAAAGGTTTTCTTTCAGGTTGCTTGCTGGATATGCAGCTAAGTATTTTCAAAGTGATGGCATCTAACCATATGGTGTGGGAGGCTAGTTTGTTTCTGGAAATGGTTTGATTACATCCCTTTGTGGTTGGTTGTGACATTTTCTAGAAGAGGGCCTGACAACCTTCTATACTTGAGGCTTATTTTAAAATAACTGTACTTATTTATTTAACATTTTTGTTTAGGTAGAATAAATATTTACCACAGAGTCCAGGCAAATACAGTGTGAAAAAGTAGAAAGCTGACTGTAATAGGAGCAAACAAAGAGAAAAGGATGTAAGGATAATTTGTAAATACAGTATCTGAGGCAAGATATTAAAATTGTTTATACTTCTTTGATGACACTAGGTATTGCTGGTGATTTCTTATAATAATCATTTATAAGGTGGCATATTTCCACTCACTCTCACACTTCAAATAAAAGCAGCTTTTTAATTAACATCTCTAAATGTAATCATTCAGAGACAGGGCTCACTGGTTTGTGATTATGTCCTTTTCTTTTGGAGGGGATTCAGATCACCTGTATGATGATTACCAGAGTGTTAAACTGGTGATGGATAACAAGGTAGATTCTGCACCCCCAGTGGTACATCACTTGGGGATGGTGGTCAGCTTTGCCCCAAGCGATTCCTGCTTCCAAGCTCCAGAGCTGGACTAGAGGGAACTGGCGACAGTTCAGTTTACCCACTGCAGGATTTTGGCAAATTTCTCTTTCTTTTGTTCTCACTCACTATTAATCAATATCAAGATCTGATATGGCTTGCGTCACTGTGTGATTAGAAATGGATGACTACTTTTGAGTTTGGGGAGACTTTTTGTCTTTATTTTTTTAAGCACAATGTGGCTGTGTGTATGTGACCTTTCCTCCTTAAAAGCTGTCCTCTAAAATAAGTGTTTGATAGAAAAATGGAAAAGCTGAAACAAAGCTCTGTAAGGACCCTGAAGAAACGCTGAGAGAAGTAGGACTCTCCTACAGCAAACAAGTTTGTGTTTATAGCAAAAATCGGCTCCCCATAGACTTAAAGAAACCATAGGTAAATGTTTCTCCTTTGGACAGTTTTTAAATATAACATGTTAAAAATAGAGATGAGGGCTTTATAAACAAAACTAGGCCTTCCCTCACCACTTTTTTTAAGAAAACATGCTCTGAATGTTTCTGATCTGAAAGATAGCTTGTTAATACGTCTGGGAGCTGCCAATAATTTTCATCAGGAAATAGATATACTTTATTGCTTTGAAATACGCGTTTTCATTTGGTGAGTAACAGTAGGTGAAGTTTTAGAGATGTTTCCCATTGCCTGATGTGTAATCTTTCCTATTGCTGACCATTTCATCGAGCTTTTCTTTTTCCAGAATACGTTTCCCTCCTTATTTGACTGTTTGTATTAATATGAGAGTCTACAGAACTCAGAATTTCTGAATTTATTTAGTCACACGCATCTCAATTTTAAGCTGAATTTTTCCCTGCTAAAATACAGAACTGAATCTATGTGGCCTTGTACCATAAAGAACAGTACCAAGAATTGCAAACTAACATAACGGATAAAGGTATTAACATATTTAAAATTAAAAGTGTACTTCTGTTTAAGCTGCTAGTAGGAGTAGCTGGAAATGTTTATGGCATGAATTACTCCTTCTGTAGAAATGTCTAATCTTCGTTGCTTATCAGTTCCAAAATAATTTAAAAAGTAAACCTGTTTCATTAAAAAAGCCACCATCCAAATTAAAAACACACCAAGATTTAATCTGCTTTTGTTGCTAAAAGTGTTCTTAAGTAGGTTTTTATTTAATTCCATTTTTTGTAGTTGATTTTTGTATCTATTCTCTCTCTTTCTCAACTTTGGCAAATTCTTAAGGCTTCCAGTTTGGTGTGTGTGTGTGTGTGTGTAGATGTCATTGAGAAATGTGTGCTTTGCAACAGCCTCCTTCTGCTCCCAGCTGAGTGTTGTCTCCCTGTGATTTCATCAATGCTGGCTGAGGATACTCAGCTCCTTGAGGGCTCGCTCACCCAGATTTGAAAGAGGCTGCAGAGAGAAATTGTGAATGGACGGATAAGACAGTGAATGAACGGACAAATGGTTTGGTTTTGGGGTTTCTTTTCTTTGATAAAAGCACAAGTACTGCCAGCATAATGGCTTTTGGAGTTTCTTCATCACGTTTTTGCAAACACAATAGTTTTCTCTAAAAGTGTGGAGAAGATGTTGGGAGGGCAGGGCAGAAATGTGCTCTGCGGTATTTCCCATTAAAATATTGTATGGCCTGTGTGTTCTGAAGCCTGTGTCTCTGATCTGTGTGTATTAATCCTAACAAGCAACAGTCCAAAGGGATAATTTTGCCTTGGTGGGTAAAATATTCCACAGGGGATAATAGCTGGACAATTCTAAACCATGCCAAAGGCTCCCAGTTTTGCTTTAAAGCCTTGCTTGTTTGTTTTGTTTGGGTAAATGGGAAGCTTTCAGCTAACTTGGATTTATTACAAGTGTATGTTAACTGAACTAGAGCAGCTGCTGCAAGCAGCTCAATCTGCTTTGCCTTTTCAGATCTTCCTCCTTAGTCTAAAGTCTGTCACAGGTATAGCATCCGTCAGGGTTTAAAGTACTTCCTAGTCCCCAAACCAGTGGGTGACATAAGCCCATTGGAGAAGGCAGTAGTGAGGTGCTGAGTGTTGCCCTGCTAAAAAGCCCCGATCCATGCAGGGGGTAGCACCAGGATTGAGGCATTTCTCCTGCAGCTCTGATGTCTCCAGCCCCAGGCCAGCAGCTCCATGAGCAAACCAGTGTCTGTGTCCTGTGGCTCCAGGGGCAGAGACATTTTCTACACATTTTCCTTCCCTCTTTCTCTACTCTTCTACCCTTCTGAAGCAGTTGTAGAAGCAGAAAGATGTTTGCCTCACTGAGGGACATCTGAGGGTCTGTCATTTACTTTTCATTGGTTTGAGGCTTGATAGCTGTTTTGTCCTGCTGCATCTTTCCCTGCCTGATTCTCCTTTGGAAAAGTTACTTTTCCAGATAAGTAACTCTGGTGCCAGACTCCTCTGACTTCCTCCAGCAGCAGCAGAAGGTTTTTTGCTCAATTTGACCATTTTTTCGTGGGTTTCTGGATGGTAACTCTGCCTGTTCCCAGTCTGTAGCCTGGGAAAGCTGTGAGCCAGGACTGTCGTTATCGCTGGCTGTCTGCAGAGTTGAGAAGACAATACTGTAACAGTTCACATGGTCAAAGATATCTCTTCAGCGATAAGATCTAAGAAATGGAGGAGAAAAAGAAATGTATTTGTTGTTGGGCTTGGGGTTAGTTTGGTTTTTTTGGGTGTTTGTGTTTTTTGTTTTTTGTTGTTTTTTTTTTTTTTTTTTTTTTTTTTTTTTTCCCCCAAGGGAAAATTAAGGCTTTATCTATTCTTCTCATTGTTTGACAGTGAGAACTTTGTAACTGCCAGGAATACGTTGCTTCCCTCCCTTTCCTGGTTCTGTATCATTCTGCCCTAAAGAAATGACAGCTGTACCCTTACATTATAACTAGTTTTTAATACTACATATCCTGTCCTCTGGCCTGAAAATAGGAGAGATCAGAGTGTGGCATACAGAGATTTCGAATTCTGGAGAGGAGAAGGCAGATTAGATATTGTACTCCATGTATGTCAAAGTTATGTCTTATATTAGACACGTGGGTTTATATGCCATATACCTCCTTTTGCTAATAAGCTTTATTGAGCTGTAATTGCTCTGATAAGATTTACTGGCATTACCATTTAGGTCACTAGAAACCAAGCAATATGGAGGAGTTATGTCATCTGGTGACTTGCTGAAACAGAACTGTGTAAAATATTTAAGTAAGACTCCAGGAAAAATCACCCAGGGATTCCAGATGTAATACTTTATTTTCTTTTGCATGGCTTCATTTACGCAAACCCGCTCTACTTGGGTTTTTTTTTTCCCTTCCTTTTTTTCTTTCAACCTCACAAAAATGTAAAAACCGCTGCTGAGGCGATTGGTTTAGAATCTATTTTTGTCAATCAGTTAAATCAAGAAATGTACATTATGGCACATTGGCAAAAAAAAAAAAAAAACTACAGTAGTGACTTTCTGCTCTTTCTGCCTGAAGTGTGAAAATGCAAAGCCGGGGAACTGAAAGAAATCCTGTGTATGCTGGGTTGTCATGTTAATTAAATAAACAGCCAGAACAGTGACCCTGTGTATGAAATGTGTTCTGAGAAGCTTGTTGGGGGTTGGAGGGGAAAAACAGTGACACATGATGTTTTGGATGTTAACTGTGACATTTGTGTGAATTTGACCTAATCCACTGTTAGTGTGCTTACGTTCCAACTCTTTTTTTGGAAGAGACTGAGACATAGCTGTATTTTGCAGATTAAAGGACTATTGCTTGGGCCTTTTTCTTTAGAAGGTAATATAAAAAAAAAAAAATCAGCCCCAGCCTGGAAGTGGAATGAGTGCTGGGCTCTGGTGCCTGCAAACTGCAGAGCTCAAAATGGGGGTGAGCTGCCTGCATCCTAACTGCTTTGAGCATAAAAAGAACACTTCTGCAATTAAAGCTCTGGGCTAGTTGCTGTGATTTACTTCAGCAATCTAATGGGAGATGTACAGCTTTTAACATACCGCTTGATGGATAAGTAAACAAATGTAAAGATTCTGATAACAAAGTGGAAGTCGGGTTTTACCTTCTTTGTGTGTGGTTTTTCTTCTCTAGTTGGTTTTGAAAAAGTTTCTCGTATTACCAAACCCTTTCCTCAAAGTCTCTTCTGTGTTAGTCAAAGTGTCGCTCAGAAATAAACGCCTCCATTTGGACTCTGTGGTTTTTCAGTTGTGTGGGCTTTTTGGCTGTGTTTTTTTTTTTTGGGGGGGGGGGGGGCAGGCGGTTGCATTTTTTTATGCAGGTGTTCAGTTGTGGGTTTGTTTTTTTTTTTTGGTGCTTTTTTTTTTTTTTAATTTTATTTGAACTTGGCTTGCTCTAAGACTTGCTGCAAGTACAGTGCAAGCACATCAGGAGTTCGCTCATCAGGGTAATGATTTGATAAATAGCAAAAAAAATTTCAAAAAACCCCAAAACACTTAAATGTGATTTCTGGCCAAGTTCTAATTCGTGGGGAATATGTTTCTTCTTTCTAAGATGTCTTTGGAGGTTCAATGAGTTGTGAGAGGAAGAATTGCTATACCTCTTTGCCAAGCTTTTACTTTTCTATTTTCCTTTTTAAATTAAGAGTTTGAGCTGCTTTCCTTCTCCCTCTCCGTGGGTTCATGCAGTTGCTACAAGCCAATCATTAGCATTATTCTCGTTATTCTGGTGCAGAGTGCTGGGCATGGTCGTTGTCTGTCGTCCCCCTCGCCCCGGGACACTCCCGGGGCAGTGCTGGGGGAGCGCAGGCGGGGGGCCGGGGCCGGCGCTGGCGGGGTCGGCCCCCTAGAGGGCACGAGAGCCCCTCTCTGCGCCTCGCCAGCCTGCTGCCAAACCGGTCACTGACTTAACGAACAAAATCTGTCCGTGGTACTTAACTGGGCCTGTATCGGGGATGGGGTTTGTGCGTGTTTTGTGGGGGTTTTATTTGTTTGGTTTATTTGGTTTTTATTTTCTATTGTGGGTTGTGTGTTGTTTGGTTTGGTTTGTTTTTTGTTTGCTTTTGTGTGTGTGTGTGTGGTTTGGGTTTTTTTTGTTTGGTTGGTTTTTTTTTACCGTTTTCCACTGCAATGGGTCAGATGTTTTGCCTTTAGTAGAATGGCTAGGGAAGCACAATGAGGTAGGGGTAAAGCAACAAACCTGCTGCAAAAGGTGGTTGTACTTCATTCATCTGGGCTCTTTGGGTGTACTAACAAACAAATCATGAAATGATTTTGGTTGGAAGGGATGTTACAGATCATCTAGTTCCAACTCCCTTGCCACAGGCAGGGACAGTTTCCACTAGATCAGGTTGCTTAAAGCCCCATTCAGCCGGGCCTTAAACACTTCTAGGGATGGGGCAGACACAACTTCTCTGGGCAACCTGTGCCAGTGCCTCACCACCCTCATAGTAAAGAATTTTTTCCTAATATTTAATCTAAATCTACCCTCTTCCTGCTTAAAGCCATTCCCCCTTGCCCTGTCTCTACATGCCCTTGTAAAAAGTCCCCCTCCAGATTTCTTGCAGGCCCCCTTTAGGTAGTGGGAGACTGCTGTAAGGTCTCTCTGCAGCCTTCTCGGGCTGAATAATTGGAAGAAGAGCAGTGGAGGTTTTGGCCTTTGAAAAGCGAGTTATGGGCATCATTGGAGATCGTGGTCCAAAGAAGCAACTGTGTCTGTATCTGTCAAAAGTCCAGAAAAATAGGCTAAATCACCATTGCTTTGTCTGTTGTGGCACCTCATGGCTCTATTCACACATACAACTATCAATAAATAAAATGGGAAATACCACATGAAGAGTGGAACAGCAGAATATGCTGATGAGATAAATGGTCCCTCACTACTGTTGAACCTAGGAGGCAGCTGGATGGTTTCCTAATGACACCTGAAGGGTTGCCAAATGAAAGTTACAATATACAGCACAGGAAAAATACTGGTTATAAGACTTTGGCTGGTGAAATTCCATTGTTAATTTTGGAACCTGTCAGGAAAATAACTCTCAGCTGGCACTGCTGATCACCGAAAAAGGCCATGTGTGTGAAGGATTATAGTGAAATTAGATTAGTAAATTCCTAGCGTAGAGTGCTGTATTGTGTTTTGGTCAGCCACAATGGTCCACAGGTAGCCCAAACCTCTGATCATCATCTAAGAAGAGACTAAACGGATATGTAAAAATTGATCTGAGGAGTACTGAATAGGTACTTCTGTAAAAATTGAGGAATAGAAGGGTGTTTAGAAAAAAGATACCCTCTCCTGCCAAAAAACCCAAACCAAACCAAAACAAAAAAAAACACCCCAAACCTAAAACCACAAAACCAAACCCCCAAGTACCACCCCTCACCTCCCCTCCAACCATCAATGTCCTAGTTTTAAACTACTAGGAAAAGTCTGGATGTGTGAGATAAAAATACACGCTGATCATGGAACATGTGTGTCACGAGGTGTAAGTGAAGCTATTCTTAAGTCCTTAGACATTTGTATTTATTATTTATTGAAGTTTAGAGATTCCTTATGCCAAGCAAGGCAGTGATTAGAAAATCTGAACATTACCTACTCTGAGTAGCATCCTTACAACTGATGTTTGAGTAAATTTGGCAATAAGCTTGTTTGTGAAATGAATTCCAGAGGGGGAAAGAACTGAGCTTTTGGATGCCAAAGGTTAACTGTTGTTTGAATTATTGCACTCCCAGCAGGTTGCTGTTACTTTACCAGCATCTCTGTGCATGAGTTGCAGCCACAGCACCAGCGATAACCTAAGTTGTTCCCCACCCTGGAGGATAGATACTTCTGTTAGTCTTTTGCTCTTAATTATTTGCAATACAGTTTTAAATAAACCAATGTATGTTTGTGTTTAGTGTCATGAAGGATACATAGGCAGAACATATTAATGTTCTATTATCTATGTTACATAAAAATACTGATCCTTAGCAAAAATGTACACCCCAAATTTACCTTTAATGAGAATGTGGGGTTGCTGAAGAGGCCACAGTGGCTGGCTGTCTGCCCTGTGCTGGCAATGAAGCCACCCTTGGGCGCACTTACGTTTGCTCCCATTTGTGTCTGCTTAGCAGTGGGTGAAGGCGCTTGGAAAGAGTGATGCATGGCTTGAGAAGCTATGTCTGAGCAATTTTTTCTCCACTTCTATGAGCAGTAATCTAGACATGCTTGCCCAAGCTTTTTGTTGTCTGCAGAGTAAAACTTGTGAAACCTTGTCTATGTTCATGCAACCTTGTCTATGTCCACACATTAAATCTCAACTGAAATGACAGTTACAGAAAGGTGCAGATCTCTGTACAAAAGTGTGTATTAAAAAGGGCTCCACATCCTTGTCTTACGTGCTGTCCACCCTTGCTGCTTAATGCCGTTTGAAGTGCTTTTATGGTGAGATTAATACTTTCTTCCCTTCTCTTCCTTTCCTCCCTTCTCCTTCCTTGTTTTTCTTATTGCAGCCTGTTTGAGTTCACCAGCTAAGTCACCTAGCTTGGGTTTCCTTGCAGAGTAGACTATGATGCTTCATTTCCAGTACATACCCACACTCCCCAATGCAGACAGGGCTATTTCTATGCCAGTAATACTTAAGTATTTCCTCTGATACTCGCTTGGTGAGTGGCAAAAATGTGTTGGATGCTGGTAGAGTTCTCAGGTGCATTTCTCTTTTACTAGTGATGCTAATCACAGGTTACTCTTGACAAAGTCTGATCACTGTATGTTGTGTTGATAAGGAACTTAAGTATGTTTGGATGCATTTATAATTGCAAGATAATTGATAAGATAATATGTGGCTGGAGTTTTAGCTTGAGTCTGTTAGTGGGACTACTAAAGGAATATGTGTGCTGAGACACAGCTCTGCTTCTTACTCGTGTGAGACAATTTGAAATTTCTATTGTACAAGTCAAGGATTGTTAAAAATGCACTTTTTTTTTCTTCTTACATTCTTTTTGTAATGATTACTGATAATCTCCTTCTTGTCTCCTCTGACTTCAGTGGGAACTGTAGTGCTCAGTCCTCCCAGGGTAACAGGCTGATTGATCGTTTCAGGTCCATCCTTAGTGCAGGAGAAGGGTGTGTTCCCATGTTCCCATACACAAATCTGCAGAGAGCTGCTTTCTCTCTCTTTTTTTCTTTAAACAGATAACCATTTTCTTTCCTATTTTAAAGTAATTCAAAGCTAATGTTGGTTGTGCTGCTTGAAATGTCACCTGAGACCTTGCAGCATGCTTTTATAGATGTGTGTATATACACATATATATCTTAATATAAACATACTTGTGTGTATGTATGTACTCAGGTTTGTATTGTGTAGCCTAGAGGGGTGGAATTCTTCACCTGAGAGCAGTCTGCAGCCTGAGTTATGTATGACATTGTTCTTTCTGGATATTTAATAGCATTTTCTAATGTTTCCACAGGCTTGACTTTCTATTTGTTACAGTTTTAGTCTTTTTCTTTCTTGACTTGCAAATACGTGCCAAGTTTTGCAGAAATTTTCTTCTTTTATTTGTAAATATTTGAGTGGTGATTTTGATCAACAAACAAATGCTGGTGTCTTGCAAACGCATTAAAACTGGGGATTGGGGCTATAACTCTAGAATAGAGGTGCCAAGCCATATAGGTGCTTTGCGTGGTATCTCTGGTGCCCTGACTGACTTGGCATTAGCTTTAGCTGTGACATGGAACTCAGGGCTGGCTGGGCAGGAGAAGCTAATAAGGCCCCTCCACAGCCTAAGCCTGTGTCGTTCTTGTGGTCATAAATGGGGGTTTGTTCAACATGAAGTGTGACAAGACCAGTTGAAATAAAATAGGCAACTTGAATTTTTACGGAAAAGTTTGATGAGCTTTAGCTGGTAAAACTTGTTTTGTGTAATGGGTATGTTATTGCTGCTGTGTACCTATTTTCAGGGAAGTTGTAAACTAGTTAGTTACTTGTTAAGACAGTTCTGAATATTTATTTATTACAACAGTTTCCTGACATTTGCTGTATTTCTGTTGATTCTGAATTCTGTATGAACTGAAATGTTGCAACATAATTCATATGCCATTACTGAGTTGTAGTGGTTTTTTTTAAGACCATTTAAGACCTTAATTCATATGCAAGTGCCATTTAAATGCAGTGGTAATTGTCTACTGATTACACAAAGCTGCAAATGAATAAACATTTTCTATTAAAGGATCTAATGCTGTACTTCCACTGTGCTTGCAAGGAGGAGAGCTGCGGGGAAGACTCTGCCAGAGATTCAGAAGTTTAAAGGATGGCAAGGGTTGAACAGGGGCTCTAACCTTTCCAATAAAAGACCTGCTCAGAGTTGCAGAGCATTTATCTTTCCTGTGGCTTGGGGAGAAGCAAACACACTTAGTGCTGCTCAGAAGCAGGCAGGTATACCAACGGGTGTGTACAATTTGATTATTTTAGGCAGCAGTGGCTTTGCACATGCCTCATTATAGAGGCTGTATTGACAAATCTGTTCAGTGACAAATACTGTCTGTGTAATATTGCTATTGAAAACTGACTTCTGGGTTGGAGAGTACAAAATGCTAATTGTTACAAAGCTTGCCATGTTCGTGTCAAGCAGTGTAATAGAGGAAGTAATAGTGCAACAATTAGATGGACTGAGGTGCTAGCACTAAAGCATGTATTCCAGCTTAAATTCTACTTGATGATCCAAGCCTGTTGTTTCTTCTTGGCAAGGCACCTTTGGAGTCAGAGCCAGCTATAGGAAATACTGGGCATCGGGGCTTACCTGAAATTTAGGATGTCTAAACCTAGCTTTCTGGATACATATGATGCAGTGAGACAGAGAGAGATAGCAAACCCTGTTTCTTGAAGAGTTCTTGAATGTTTGTAAGTGAAGTAGTAGGTAGATTGTCCGTCTACTTTCTCTTAAATCTATCCAGTTTTTATTTCAGCTTTCTCTTCTGCTGTATGTAGTGTGTAAATCTAGTCCTAAAACATGTGATGTCTTAGGGTGGTAGGGGATGATGGAGGGTGTATATTTGTGGATAGTGGTGACTGAGACATAGATTCAGTGGTTTTCATTCCAATGTTTTAGCTGCTGTCGACTTTGGATCTAGATTTTTTTTTTCCTTATGTATTATAACATAGGCAAGAAAGAAGATCTTTAGCCTTAAGATTTCCTGCCTTGGACTGTGATCTGCCACTTGAGCAGACTTTTTGGAAACCCAGAATTTTAAATTCTGTATTCATGCCTGGACATGCTGTCATGTTTAGAATTCAGAATTTTTTATTCTTTTGGAAACTGCGACTGATCTGTGATCTACAATGATAAAATTCTTGGCCATGAATTAGCACAACTCCTTAGTGGAAGGGAAATGTGTGTGCTCATTTCATGTTTTGATTTGCTTTACATATTGTCTCTTCTCAAATGAAAGTGTAAACAAGCAGAGGAAAATGTTGATTTTTAAACTGAAGTCAGTGTATTGCAAAATTTACTGATATGCACTTGAAAAACCCACCCCAAAAAATTCTCAGCTGGTGGGTGCAGTTTCCTTTACAGCCATTCAGTTTACTCATGAGAACTTGGCCTGGGGGCCTCTGGGTCTTTTATTTAGTTAAGGTCTTTAGAACTGAGATAAAAGAAACGATCAGATTGTCTTAATCATTCGTAATAGCAGGTTAAGGAGATGAGAACTGGCAGCAACTTGATAGCCGAGAAAGTTGCTTTCTATCTTTCCTGTGATCAGATTGCTATCTGAAACAGTGAATCAGTGTTTGTAAGCATAATTAGGTTGTATACTATCTTTTGAATACTTGAATTTGCAATCTCAGATGTTTTCAATGAAATTTTATATATCTCATTCCTTAGAAGTATGTATGTTGGGTTTTACCTTTTTTTCCCCAAGTGTTTATTTAAAAAAAGCAAACTTAAAAGAAATGTCATGATATGGATGCCCACAAGCTTTGAGTTAACAGCTTCCTTAAGTGCCACTCTTCTGAATAGTCGATGTTCCCTTTTGATCTAGAGTGTTTACATAAATGAGGTGATTATTCCTAAATCATTCTCTATCTCTCAGCCCAGCTAATCTGAAGCCCCTTTCCTCTTTCATGAAAGACAGGCCAAACAAGTTAAGGGTGAGGTTTGGACACTTGGTTATTCTTCCACTTACAAGAAAGGTGGGTTAGATTTGTTTCAGACTGTCAGTGACTGACATGGAAGAAACACTACAGTTTTGTCTGGTGAGATAGATATATATATATATATATTCTTTTTTTTTTCGTTAGTTTATCTCACTTCTTTCTCTTCAACCAAATTCAAGAGCATCTGATGGTTTGGTTGTTTATTTTGGTGGGCTGGATGTTTGTTTGCTGAAGCAGAGATCTCCATCCACAAGTTTAAATCTATAGTAATACTGTCTCAGATTTTAAGGGATCACTGTGTCACCTGGCTCTAAATACTAAAGTTTTAATGCAAAAATCTGTTGGTCTCTTGGAGGAAATTTCTATATGTCGATGACAAATATACTGTGGTCACAATATGTGATATGAATGTGAGGGGCTTGTACAATAAATTTATTTAAGAATCAAAGAAAGGTAATTTCAGATAAGCACAGGTAAAATTTCCTGATAGTGTGTGAAGTCTGTGTTAAAAACGTATGTTAATTGGAGAAAAATGCTCACTGGCTTTTCATTTGTTAACACCATCAGGTAATGCATTTAGTTGATTACCACAGTTATTTCTCCTCTCGCCCTTTTTTCAGAGTCTCCTAATTCTAATAATATATATCTATATATATTTAATCCTTTGCTTTCCATATGCTGTAGTGGCCTTTCACCTTTTGGGACTGTTTGTTCTGAGCGATGGCTGGAGTGATAGTGCGGCTTGTGTGACATCACAAACATTTGTGTTGGCAGTCCTTCCTCATGAAGGACTCTGAAGTCTGACAGTGGTGAAGATGACTAAGTAGAGACAGATTTATGTGGAAATCTTATTAATACCCATAAAAGAGAGAATGAAGGCATAAGAAATTTGGCTCCAAATAAACAACCAAAAAATGCTGTGTTCTTAGAAGCATTTGGCACAGCTCCATCATGCCTTTTGTGGGAACTGGCTCTTTGTCTGGCCTAATCTTGATTTCTTTTTTTTTCTTTTTAAAGATTACTAAAGACTTCCACTTTTCCCAAACTTTCTCACAGTAGAATAAAATTAATTTTCACTTTGGTAATGCACAAATCAGTTAATTATTTCAAAGACAATGTAAACCAGATATCTTACCTTTTTTCTCAGTAAAGACTTAATGGTAGCCGTGCTGTGAGATCTTTCAGCACCACCAAATGTCCCTAGATGTTTTATGGTGCTCATAATCAAAGCAGTTTACAAAGAAGGGGGAATATTTTTCATCTACAGTATGTGATGGCTGGAAGGAAATTGTATCAGAGACGTGAAATCATAATTCATTTTTTGGTACTTGGATCTAAAATTTAGCCAGACTTTTAAAGAGCAAGGTCTGACCTTCATAGCAGATGTCCAGCAGTTCATAATGGGCTTTATGGTAGGTGGTTCTGGTGAAGTCCCTTAATAATTTAGCTTTCTGGAAACAAAACATTAGCGACTAATTGAGCTTTCTGCTTTTCTTCTGTCCTGTGTATATATCATTTTGCCTAGCCTGTAGCTCTGAGAGTCTCATGGGATCCCCTGCCACTGCTGTTGAAGGCTCCCAAGAGCAGTGCCTTGCTTGGCACACCCAGCACTCTTATTTCACATTTGCTGTTCACAGTTCTATCATACTGCTGGAATGAAAACATCCTTCAGTCTTAATTCAGTTCAGCCCAGGGGGTGGTGAATATTGAAATGCATGGGCAGCAACAGTGGAGCGAGCTCAGCGCCTGTCAGGAAAGACTTGCCAGAAGTTGGATGAAAAGGTCTTCCTAGCAGTTTTGATACTGGCCTTGGGAGAGGTGCTGGTGATTTTGTTGCATGCTAAGGCACATGATTTTGTCTGTGTAGCTGCAGTAAGGTTTTTTGCTTAGAAAACTCATTTCTGTTTTTGCTATAATGCATTGTATGTACAAAAATATTTTGTAAGTAAATACCTGTGTGTGTTCTTGGCATATGGGTAGAGGTTTTTGTCCTGGAAATTATTTCTAGTATTCTGAACATTGTTTTTTCCCTGTTCTTGTGGAATGTGTGATTGAAACAATTTCTGTTTTCCTTTAAACTGTTACTGTAATGACACAGGCATGTAGTTTGTCAAGACATTGTGGTTTAGATCTGTAACTGATCCATGTACTATTGAGTCTTGTACTTTTTCCATATTTGTATTATTTTCCCCAGCAAGTATGATATGCAAAGCTTACTCCAGATGTAAGCACATACTGATTTGAAATAGGAAGCAATGAATTAGCTTTTAGGGCTGGCTTATGAGCAAGATCTTACTCTTTATTTGTTTACCTCTGTTTCTTGAATGCCTGTAGTTTTTATGCCTGTTACCACTGCCACTGAAGTTGTAACCATTTCACAAGCCCAAAGCAACAACAAAGTGGAGAAGAAAGAAGCCCTGTCAGGGTGAGAAGATCATATGTATCTTTCAGTGTTTGTCAAGGTAAAATATTCACCATGAGCTGTTGCTGCTAACAGACCTGGAGGGACAGCTGCCATATGCACTGGTCTTTGGTCCCTTTCCCTTATCTGGTAGCAGTGGGAAGCATCCTGTATTGAGCAGTTGTAGGTGGGATTGATATCCTGCAAACCCCATAGACTTCTGGCTTGACATTGTCAGTTGTATTATATATTCAACTTGTGTTGAACTGGGTGGACAGTAAGGGCATTTGGCATCTCACAAGAATGACTATGCTGCTGACAGATTCAATCCTGCATTAGCTTTCATATTAAATGTTGTTGTGGAAAAGCTGTGGAAGCTAGTGTTATATCCTTTTGGGCCAGAGACATGCTTAGAACGTGGGTACTGAATTTTGTTCTGTTTTAATGGTGAGCTCTTCTGAGCTGCTGTCTTCTGAGTTAAAGGGTTGCTGTATACTTCTGTAGGTTTCTAGGAAGCTGGGAGTGGTGGAAAGCCTGAGTGCTCTTCTTGTTGGGTGGACTGTATCTTGTTTGCCATTCTTGAGGCAACTGAAATACTAAAGTGAGTGAGGTGGATTTGTGCTGTGTTTGTCTGTCTCATTTAACTTTCTTGCTTCACCTGTGTGATTTACCCAAGACTAGCTAGCTTCAGCTGGTTCAAAATGAGGGTGCAGAGATATCTGGATAAAATTCAGTTTGAAGGGAGGGAAGTGTGGTTCTCAGAGGTCCTTTTTTTGCCATGGAGGCCAAATGTATCCGGTCTCTGCTGGATGAAGCCTGGAACTCCAGAGTTCCCGCTGAATTCTTCTCGTACTTTACAGCTCCTCCCTGATTTGTATATACAAACAACATTCTTTGAGAGGACCAGAGGGCAGAAATGGCTATGAACAAACCCCATTTTTTTTCTGATACATCGGAAGATACCAGAAAAGAATAGTGTGCTCTGTATCTGCTGGTAGCTGATTTCTTTTCATCCTGTTAATTTTGTAAGAAAAGAAGGGAAAACTTTCGGAACAATAATGGTAGTAGAGCACCTCAACAAGCTGTCTAGGGAAATTTTATGTGTGTACATGGAAGATTCTTTTAGAATAGCCTTTAAGATGTTCTTCCAAGTGGGTCTAGATACCTGCTTTTTCTTAGGCTAGTGCAGCTGTTTCTGCCAGTGATTCCCCCCAGCCTGCTCCTCCCCTGCCTATACCTGCTTGTGGGCTGTGTCCCCCATCTGCTGGCCAGCATTCTCATGCAGTGCTGGTTCCTCTCGCTGTTGGGATGCAGAGCCCAACCAGTAAGCCTTGTTTATGTTCCACTCTGTGAGCAATGTGCAATGTTAACGTTACTCTGGAGCCAGGAGCTTACAGTCTAGGTGCCTGCCCTCAGACAGGATTACTGAAAAAACAAATAGATTACTTGCATCTCTCGGATTCAGGAGTTGCTGTTTGGTTTGCATTATCAAATTGTGATTGGTGGCCGACTGTTTTTCTTCTCCTTGAGTGATAGTGTTCAAGTCCCAAGTAGGCTCCTAATTGCTCTTCCTTTTTGCCAAGCTGTAGGTTGATTTATCAAGTCCACTTGTTAGCTTAATGCTTTTATGGCTGCCAAAAGGGTGCTACATGGTGTAAATGAGATGAAGTGGCTGGGAGTTGTTAGGGTTTGTGTGTAGGGTCGTTTCTTAGCAGCCAGATAAGAGACAGCAATTTAACGGTTACAACAGAGCACTGGAGGGCCAGACCTCCTGACCCTTGCTCATGTGCGTTAGCAGCACTAGACTTGACAGAGAGCTCCTGCAGTAGGAAGCGAATGAGGCTGGGTACAGCACGTTCTGTGCATTACGCCCCACCACCCAGCCCAGTAGTTCTTATCGGCTTGGTTTTGATAAGCTCATTGTCAGTTCATGTTGTTTGGTTGGTTGTTTTTTTTTCTTTTTGTTTTCTTTCTTTTTCCTTTTTGAAGTCATTTCGGTCTGAACTAACTGGATGGTTCTTAAAGGCTCTTAAAATCTCAGCATGCCAGCTGTAAAATTGCATAATTAACTCCAGGAGATAATCTTCCCTGGGAGAGACCTTTGAATGCATTGACTGTTGCTAGGAATAGGTCGGATGCCTCCAGGTAGCTCTCTGGGAAGGGAGTATTGTTTTCAAAACTGTATCTACCTGCTTTGTGCAGAACTAAGTAACTGATTAGTGGGATCTGTAATAAAAGTCACCTTTTACATTTGTGCTAAATCCTCGTAAAGAAAGCAAGTAACTCTTGTTAATGCTGCTCAGCATAGAAATAAAGCATCTGTTATGACTGTCAGAGGCTTTAAGAAAAACTTCATGTGAGAAATAGTTTCTAGACTTGAACAGTTGATGAAACTCAGTGGGCTATGGCGCTGCAGACTGGTCTCCAGTTTCTCCCTGGAGAGTGGAAAGTGTGTTGTGTTTGGACCTGAGAGCTAGTTCATGGTTGTTTTTTAAGTGGGTAGGCGACACCTGGGGGAGATAAGCTGTGACAAGAACTAAGATTTTCATAATTCTCCTGTAAGTCAAATGATTAAAAAAGTGTGAGTTTTGGTGGATCAAACTTGAACAATAAATCCCTTCCTTCCTATGCTGGACTCCAAAATTCAGCAGTGGAAATACTGGAGAATGTCATTTGGAAGTGATGCTGACCATACTGGTGGTTTAAAATACCTGGTTAAAAGTTCTTCCAGAGACTTTTGTAGCTTTGAAATTGCAAATTGAATAGCTGTGAATTACACTAAAGTTTCTTCAGAATCTTGCCTTCTTCCTCCTGAACTGGGGAATCAGAGTTAAAAAAACACAACCAAACAGGCAGTGTTGAGCAGGCTTATGCTTCTTTTGTTCTGGCACTTACACTTGTGAGCCTGCAGTGGGTGTAGAGCTGTTAATTGAATTACCTTCTCAACACCTTTGACTCTCCCCAGGTGCATGGGGCTCTGTGCAGTCTAGAACATACTTGGGATCCTGGGCTCACAACGGGGAGAGCAGGTCACGCTGTGAGCTCGGTAGTACAAGTGCAAATGACGCATTTCAGGACTAGGATGATGTAATGTAGGGAATTTGATTGTGAGATGGAAGTGTTTATATATAGAATAAGTATATATGTATGTTTCTAATTGATGTGTGGGTACATGCAGTCCTATTAATAGATGAAAATAAGGAGAGAGAAGAGAAGAAATAAAGCACCACAGCTGTGATTTATCAGGATTGACATGAAAACAAATATTATCCTAGTAATCAGAGGAAATTCTTTGTAAAGCATGTACAGGAAAGGTATTTTAACCCACCTCAAGGATTTCCTGCCCAACTGTATCTGAAGAAAATCAGACAGACATCCCCCCTGCTCCCCATAAAGGGTCACTTTTAAATCACTGTTTAGTCACTTCTCTGATTCTGTTGACGTTGGTGGTTTTGTTTTGCTTTAGATGTTTTTCTTTCCTCTTGTCAAATGCTTCTTAACTGATTTTTGACCTGACATCTAAAACTGTTTTTGAAAAGAATACCTTTCCCCTCTCTGCATCATATCTGTTTCCAACTCTTAAACATCTGAACTCCTAACAATGGTATAGGAGACAAATGGTCAGGTACCATATGTAACCAGAGAAATGGAGATAAGTGCTTTAAGTGAAGTCACCTGGAAAATGCCTGGTGGACCCCACAGGGTTGAATCTGGCTGTCATAACATCTCAGGTTCATCTTGTCCAACTTCAGCTGTCTGAGAGCAATGCTTCGCTTAGGACCTTGCAGGTTGCTAAACCTCTCTTACGTTCAATTATTTTTATCTTTGTTATTGGAAAGGGTTTTTCTAACTGTTTAATAACATTCCTGCTTCAGTTGTCTGTCAAAAACAGGAATTAAAGAAATGAAGCCAAAGGTCTTTATTAGGTGAAAAAGAGAGGGAAAATACTACTGAAATGGATGCTCTACTTTCTGCTGCCCAGAAAGGGTTCCCAGTTCTTGTTGGCAAAAAAACTTTGACTGCTGTGTGCTAATAACACTTTCCACTTAATGCGTATTGCAAAACCACACCATTTATCTACAGGGAATGATACTAATAATTTGAAGATTGACTAGAAATAAAAACAAATTTGGTTAACATCATCCATGATCTGACTTGATTAAGAAGAATTTCTCCCTTGAAAAACTACTCAGATGCCGTTTCTGAATGAAAATGTAAGTAATAGTGGCTGATAATACATAACAGAAAAGCATTTGCGAGAAGCATAACCTTGAGCTCCTTTCTAGCATCTACAGAGCATGTAGATAGGA
This sequence comes from Psittacula echo, assembly GCF_963264785.1. Classification (NCBI taxonomy): domain Eukaryota; kingdom Metazoa; phylum Chordata; class Aves; order Psittaciformes; family Psittacidae; genus Psittacula; species Psittacula echo. The sequence continues at coordinate 102,759,341 of NC_137735.1, forward strand.
AAAGAATGATAGATGAGGACTGAGCATAAGACTTCAGGCTGTGGCTTTCTGTGTTTTTCTCCTGTGATCTTCTTGATATTTAATGATGAGATTGGTATTTTCAAATGTTGGTTTATGTTCTAAACATATTGCAAAAGCACAATTACAGAGAGAGGGGAAGGAGTGAGAGACAACTGTTTCTGGTAGTGTTGAAATGCAACTTTGGCTCCAGCATTCAAAGAGCCAGAGGTTTTTTCAGGAGTCTGTGGTTAAGGAGCATTTGCTCCAGCGTCACAGATGATCTGGTCTCATGGGGAGCTCAAGACATGTCTTTGGCTTCTTCCCTGATAATTAAAACCACACTGCAAAGGGGCAGGGGCTGTTGGGCCCCTAACCCTTATTCCCTGGATACAGCAGACCCTGCATATGCTGGCACAGCTTTGCGTGGCTGCTGAGCCATGTGTTTTGTGATATGAGCAGAGTCCTAGGGAAAGCACTTGTGAGAGCAGTCTTTTTGGAGCGTGTTGGTTACTGAGGCTCAGTGGAAGGACAGGGTGGGGGGGAGGGAAGAGAAGAGCTCAGTGATTTGCCTTGTGTAGGAGTAGGAGTCAGCGTGAAGGTAAAGGAAATTACTCTTGATGTGGAAACAGGTCAGGAAATTGCAGGCAGCGATGGAATAGCTTTGGAGAACTGTACCACTAGGGTGCTTTTATTTAGCATCCTGCATGGTCTTGGGACTAAACTTCAATTTGGGACTTAGATTTGACATCAGTTCTTGCCTGTTGCTCAGCTGCTTTTGTCGGGTTACGTTGAAGTTTCTATGGCTTACATTATAAATGGAATTAATGTGTCATTTTTCATATCTTTTGCCTTATCAATTTAGATCTTAACACTGGTTTAAGAGACTTTTTGGAGGAGGATGTTGGGGCATGTGATAACAGTTGTGCCTCTGGTCTCACAAGGAGTTTGTAATTGCTGGAAATTACATAAGAAAATGCCTCTGGAGAGTGCCATTGCTTCACAGATCTTCAGTGAACTAAGAAAGAGGGGAGGGAATTTAGCCCAGGCGTGGTGCAGTCTTCACAGACCAGCAGGTTTCCAGGGGCTGGTCCATTATCATTGCATAATGCAGCAATATGTTAGCCAGTGGGCCAGCTCGTTCAAGGGAGAGAATAGGGATCTCCAATGTCATGCTACCTGGCATGGTTAGATACACCTGGAAACCGCACCTTGTGCTAGCCTGACTTGACACCCTTAAATTCATTCCTGATTTTGTATTGGATGCTGGATCGAAACAGTCAACCCCAAAAGTGCTGGTGATTCTAACAGGGATAGGGAAGCTTCAGCTAGGTGAGATTTCCAGCATGATGTCAGTATCTCCTGCTTGTTCTTCTTCCTGGGCTGTAACTGGCCAAACTGCAGTTAAGACACAGAAGAATATTTTATTGACTAAGGGACTAATTTGTCCTAGTATTAGGTGTCTTTTGATACTCAGCTATTTATACAGATAGATACAAAGTACTTTTACTTCCCTTGTGGGCTGCCATCCATACTAGAAAGACATATAGGGAATACACTTCTTCAACAAAGCGTCTATAAAGCTAGAAGGTATTTTAGGATGCATTTTTTACAGGAAGATTAAAAGAACTCTCTTCTTTTTTTCCTTCTGCAATGCCACACATTGTTGGAAGGAACAGCCAGAATCCTGGCTCTTCTTTCCTTTTGCCCTCAAATATTCGTAACCTATAGGAAATACAAATTCTGCTGGACAGGCTTACTGGGGTAAACCAGCCTGCATCAATACCTTGAGCTTATCAGCAATTGTGGCTGGCACACATACTGAGAGCATCCTCAGCAGGAGGGAGCCTACCCTGCTTCATGTGCCACCTGCAGGCAGCATCTTTCCTGAGGGCACTGTTGGTGTGATGCCCCTCTGCTTTGTCCTGCTTTGCTCACCTTGTGGATAAAACTTCCCCTGCATATTAAAAAACAGCAAAGCCACTGGTTTTGATCTTTATTGCTGTAGATAAGTGCATTAAAATAGCTTGGAGGCCTGGGAGTAACCTTGCAGTTGACATTTAAATCTGTCTTTTTTTTTTTTTTTCTCTCTAAAACCATTTTTCTTTTTTTCACTAGTGTAGAGGTCTGAATTCCATTGTTTGACTAGTGAACACTCACCCTCTCTCCTGCTTCCAAAGATGCTCCTGGATATTTTGTTGGAGATGGGGAGCAATTCTTGAGGGTCATCTATGAGCTACGTGATGCTGGTGGGCTTTCTTAGGGCTGCAGGAGCAGCCAGTGGAAAGTAAGTTGCAACTATTAGCTGTACTTGCTGTGCATAAAGCCACTGATTTTGCTGCTGATGCAAAAGTGTCTGTTCCATGACATTCTGTTTTCTGCCTCACGTTTAAAATCCTAAAATGCCCTGCCAGTTGTCTTACCTTATCAGGTCAGGCACATAACTTCTTTATTTTATGGTGGTGGATGGATTATCCTGCTGACAGTCTTGCATTTTGCCACATGAAGGAAATACTTGTGTGGTTGCTTAAGACGGTGGTGCTGCAGTTGTGCTCTGAGCTGTTACAGTGGAGCTTATATTGCCATTTCCTGAATGTGTGACTGAGCTGGTGGTATTCAGATAGCTCCCAAAGGCATTAGCAGCCTTGCATTTCGTGAATGCTCTGGTCCGCTGCTGTGGGTGCCAGCAGGGCTCTGTACACAAGCAGTTAACTGTGGCTCAGCTGTTCAGAGGTAACACCTGGTTCAATCACCTCAGTTAACTTTGAAGGATGCGGTAAATTTAATGAAATTAATGGAGTTGTACCCAAAACACTGCATACAAAGAAGTATTTTATATTCCAGATGTTTTAAATTGTCTCTGTATGTATAAAAGTGATACTTAATTAAAGTAACTGAATAGATTTTTGACCAAGCCTGAAATTTATTTGGAATGTTTGTATTGCAGAAAATGCTAGTAAAATTTTCTTCTACTTGATGCAAATGATTTATTTCAAGAACACTTTATAAGCACATTACTTGGTATTTTTCTTTTTAGAGTTGAAATGTAGAAGAGGGAGGAGATATCTATGAGTAGCCATGGCAGAGGAAAGTAGCTTGTCTAGAAGGACAGTAACTGTTTTTGCTGACATGGTGAATTGTGCTGTTAGCTCACGTGGGAAACATGTGCTTAACAAGCATTTAAAGGGTCTAATTTGGAAGCTGTGGTGATGCTGAGGTTCCTTCAAAATAAAAAGGAGTTTGTGCAGTCAAGCTCCAAAAAAATAATCCTCCTACTGAAGGTAAAGAAATTCTTTGTATATTTTGCTCTTGACATGAGCAATAAAAATAGGGTGATGAGTTGACTCCAGGAATGGAAATCTGTTTTTTAACTACTCTAAGTCTCCCTTTTAAATCAGTAACAGACAGGCACCACCTATCTCTAGAGTCTGGACTTGACTGACAGCCTTCACAGAGAGAAGCAGTTGATGGAGGTGGGATCGGCTCATCTGCCTGGGAAAGAGGTACAGTTAGGCTTTGGTTGCTTTGCCCAGGAATGGGAAGGAGTAAGTAGTAACATAAATAGGTCAATGAAAGGATTTAACTCTGTAAGGAAGGTTATTCTGTAGCCTGCATTCTGCTACGTTACTCAAAGAATAAGTGGTTTATAGTGCCTGGGCATAGCAATTTGGGCAGTACTTATTTAATTCAGCTTATTTGAGATGCAAAATCAAGCAGCTTCTTTTTTTTCCTGCTCGGAGATAGCAAAAGATTGCTAACTGCTTCCTTAACTCCCATCAGAGATTCATTACTGCTGGTCTTTCCATCTTGTATTTAAAATTTAAAAATAAGAGATTAATTTACTAATTTAAAAGGGGACTCTTGTGTAATTTCAGTCGCTGAACCTTCTGAAGGACTGTCTTGGCTATTGAGTAACACACTAAATATGACAAACTCTCTAATCATACTTGCCCAATTGCTACAACAAAATGGGAAAAGGTCTAAGAAATGAATGTAATTGCTGACGTGTTTACTGACTATGGGAGACCAACTATGTTTTAAATCAAAAAGAAAAAATAAAGGTGCTTTCCCGGGGCTAGATTTGCAAGGTGGTGATACAGAATCCAGAAAACAGACATCTGAACAGGAAAGCCAGATTGTGACTGCCAGAAAATGAATTAGCAACATCATCTGCATTGTTCTTAGGGTGGCAGGTTGTTTGTAGATAGTCATACGCACTGGATGTTTTTATAACAAAACTGCAATGATCTCGGACATGCAGTTGTATAATTGTTTAATCTCCTTAGTGCAGTATGAGTAAAGATGCTGGTACATACATTGTTTCCTTGCACAAGGCTGATTCTTAACTTTGTTTCTTGATTTTTATAACTTGGGTGTTTTGGAGGGTGTGCGTGTGCCTGGGGGCTGGGTTTTTTTTTTTTGTTTTTAAACAAGTATTTTTAAAGGACTACCACACACGTACATTCTGTTAAAGGAAGCATTACTGTGTAGGACAGTGATTTGTTGCAGAATTAGGATGTTGTTTACTGTCAAGGAAAAATAATTGGTCTTGATCAATCAGGCAATTTGGTCAAAATTTTGTAGTAATAAAGAAATTCAAGCTCTGTGTCCCAAGACTTGTTCTTGTAATGGCTGTACGTGTGACTTAAGTCCTCCATATTTGAAGGATTCTTACTGTGCCGTCATTCGACAGCCCCAAGGGAAATTATAGAAGTCTTAAATAATAGTTTGCGTGCCCACTCCAGATGCCAGAACAGCAACATACAGGCAGTCGCTGCCCAGCTTTCACTAGTCATTGATCCTGCAGCATTGCATTTCCCTGTACAGGTAGGAACACCTATGTATAGGACATGTGTTGTTCCTTGAACTACTTTGTGATAAGGAGCAGTCGTAGGCATTGCCCTCTGTATAAGGGCAGTAAATCTTGTTTATTCTGTCTTTGAGCACATGGCTGTTATTGTTTTGCTTGGTTTTGCTGCCATGGCAGTAAATGCTGGTTTTACCACTACTTAAATACAGCAAAAACACGGACCCAGTTGCTCACACTCATCTTGTTGCTGGCGAGGCCTTTGCTGCTGCTTCCTGCAGGGCAGATATGTATTATGGTCTTTGGTTTTATTCTGTGTTTTCTGTTGTGCAGACCAATCCATGTGGGCAGATCTGAAAATGGTAGGTCCAGTCTGCCCAAACATGAAGAGGTTACACCACAATCTTGCCAAGACAAGAGGTTGTGTAGGGTTGTCTTGATAGAGAGCTCCAAATACAGACTCGACTGTAACCTCATTCCCAGCATGCATCAGTTTATCTCAGTGTGTAGTACTGCCTTTTATTCATCATAAAGGCTTTTCCACCTCTTTGTCCCTCTCAGTTGTCACCACCCCCCGGTGGGGATGATAGGGCCCTGTATGATTAATTGCTGGGCAGCCCTGTTCCTCCTGGCACTCAGATGCCGCAGCCACATACCTGGGCTGCAGGTGTGTAAATTAAGCTGGCACATCACCCACTGGCTGCATTGCAGCTGTGGTCCAGAAGATTGTCTTGTAGTCTGACTTGGTACCAGTTTCTCATTTGTGGGTTTGCAGCACAAAAGGAAAGATGACTTGGGTGTTCAGGTCATGGGTCTAAAAGATGCTCTGGCAGGGGTTGTGATGGAGCTTTGGGTAGCTGACACAGTGTCCCAAGAAATTTTTTGAAACACACTTTTTTTCTTTCTTTTTTTTTCCACCTGCTTGGACAAGCTTTTTCAATGGAAATATCTTAAACCATCTTCTTTTTTTTTCTTTTCCTAAACATGGAAACAGTGATGTTTTCTTGGTTTGCTAGTGTTCCTTCCTTCCTTCCTGCTTGCTTTTGCCTTTTTCCACGAAGACAGATGCAGAGGTTTCTGTGAAACAGAAGGAACTAAAAAACAGGTGAAAAAAACTTGTGAAAGCAGGTGCTTTCTGTGAACTTGAACTAGCAGTAACTCTCTTTTTCTGCCCTCCAGAGGGGTTGTTGTTGTGTTGTTGCATGCCTAGGATGGCGGAGGGTGGAGGTCTGTAGAACTGTTATGAAAGGGCTGTGTGTGATAAGAGTAGGAGTCACAGTGTCATAATTAACATTGTCAGAAAGTGTTTTCTTAATGTGACTAGTCTTGTATTTCTAGCATGTTGTATTAATTTTCCTTCTGTTGTGGTCTGACAGGACACCCTGAGCTCAAACCAATTTTTTAATCCTGAAAATGCTCTGCAGTAAAATCTGGCTGTGGGAGTTTAGGCCTCTAGGAGTTTAGGGTTGCTTCACAGCTGGAAAAAGTTATTTTTTCCATTAAAACGGGCATTAACCAGCTTTAAGGGACTTAAGATCCTTTTTATCTTAAGAAACCTTGTCAGTTATAAGAAGAGCTTAAATTGCGATGGTCTGCTAATCAAAATGGAGATGTGGTTTATGGTGTTTCCATAGCATTGAGTGTAATGAAATACTATCAGTGTTAACAGAAACAGGATGTATCCTTAATGATTCTCAATGAAAAAAGTTCTGAATTAAATACATATGCGAAAGCTTTTGAATCCTCTGGTTAGTTTTATTTATCGATTGCATGTTTTAAGTTTGATTGCAACAGCAAATTGCTTGAAGGGATCATGAGTGCAGAATTGCTTCTGCCTTTCCTGTCTGCAGCTTTCTGGAAGCTATGCATACATCATCAACAAAATAATCCTGTCTTCAGGTTCAGTTTTTCTCATGAGGTGGGTTTGCCGTTACGTGACATCTCAAACATGTATTCAACTGCAAAGCTCATTTTGGTCTTTGCAAAAACCATATTCAGGATGGTTAGACTTTCTGCAGAAAGCACAAGTGTGTATGCTGCCCTGCTTACTGGTTTCTGATTGATGATTTCTTAAACGGATTTTCACCTTCTGAACTGGAACTCCTTGCTAGGATTTTTGTTCTTTTTTGTGTTTTCTTCTTTGTGGAGAGAGGTTTTGTGGTACTTCTTTTTTTTCCAGGTAGACAATTTAGGCAACATGTAGAAACACTTGAAGATGGAAATACTTCTCGGTTTAGATAGGCATGTATACCTGATGAGTGGACACACATTTTATACTTAATATGTAATAATACTAAGTTGCATCGGTGTGCATTCAGACATGAAGCTCTTTTGTACTTGAGTACTTTGGTATTTGTGTGCCATCTTTTCCTTTTTGCTTGAGCTTGACTGCGACTTAAACCACTAATTTTTTGTATGGTGACAGTTGGTCAAGGATTTCGAGAGGCAAAACAGACTGAGGCTGGATCCTTTGCACAAGCTGTGCCATGATGAGAGGATGGATTTGTCTGGTGAGAAGCAAAATGGTGACCCCAGAAGAACTATTTGGGCATCTCCAAGTTGTACCACGAGCTTGTTATCCCTGTGGATTTTTTTTTTCTTTTTGACTGCTAAGAATATGGGTGTTTGAAAGCACTGACGGAGAATCAAATGTATTAATTTTTATTACATCCTTACGGGAACCTTGTAGGTCCTTATGTTAAGGTAGCATGGATTTTGAAGCAGGTCAATGTTTTGTTTTAACAAGTGGCAGATTTCATTCTGTAACTGGAAGATACTAGTATGTAAATGTACTTGGACAGAAGGAGGATTGGGGGGTTAATTCTGCTTTTGAAGCTTAGAAGTGTAGGCTTGCAGTTAAGAACATGGTCATTTTTTATATTTGATTTTAATTACTACTTTGTTCTCTAGTAAAGAAATTCTGTTCAGATCAGAAGTCAACATACCTCTTAATTGTTCCTGATACTATATTGATATTAGAGGCCCTAAGCAGATCAAGATCACCTTGTACTTGACACTGTGTGTATATATATATATATATATATGTACTGAAGAGATGGTGTCCTAATCTGATTTATTTTTTTTAATGTAGTGTAAATAAACAGTGATGTACTGGGGCAAAGTCAGACTTCTTAGCATGATTATTGCTTCCAGTCTCTAATGTGGAGATACGCATACCTGAAATACAGGTGGCTGGGGGAATCAGGTCTCATATACTGTGAAAGGGAATCTACCTCCTCTTCTATGGCTTCTCTTCTCCCTGTGACATTGTCTGTAGTTGACTCAAGCCAGCAGTGCTGAGTAGGGGATGACAGCAGTGGCAGTTGTCAGTGTCCTTTCTGGTGTGCTTCCTTGCCTGCTCCCCTCACTGAGAAAAACAGCATGATCCTTCCTGCTTGCAAGAGTCATAGATTGTTAAACTGATCGAGCTTTAATTTCGTAGGTGTGGTCACAAGTTGTTTCTCATATTATTTATCTCAGAAACCCTCTCTGTTTGTGGTGCTGTTTACCTACATCCCCTCCTCTGTGCTTCTGCGTAGGCAGCTGGAACGGACTTTGTTGTAGCTCCCCAGGTGCTGTGCTCATGCGCTGAAGCCATTTGCTCCCACCAGCCCATGGGGGTTTGCTTTGCTCTGCCCTGCTGAAGGATGTCCTCCTGTATCAGTGCAATGGTTAACCTATCGTAAGCGTTTGTTTGCAGCAGTGTTTCATTTATATCTTACTAGCCACCTACATATCAGTGCAGACTTGACCTTAGTTTTTTTTGGTGAACATTTTGACTTCTCTATATGTATGATTTCTGAACTCTGTTTTCAATTAAAGGAAACATAGGATCTTTTTAATATATAAAAATTGGGATGTGTAGATGGATTTGAAAACACAGGCTACCATATGTTCCTTTCTTCTGCTTTTTCTGCTGTTACTTTGATTCATGTGATGCAAGTTTTTCAGTCAAAAGCCCTAAGTGTTTATTTCTAGTCCCAACTTCATAATGTAGAGGTTCTCATTCTCTACAGTTCTTACCCCTACAAGATCTTTCTTGGGACAGATAAAAGTGCTTGTGAGAACAGAAATTTTGTTTCTTGGTGCTGAGGGCTAAGTTGATTTCATCTGCTGGACTTGAATGAGACACACAAGTCCAGCAGCTGGAGAGACAGAGGTATTGTAAATGTGAATGGTGTTTATGTCCTTATCAGTCATACATTTGCAGTTAGTTATGTTCAGTTTTGTAGTTCAGGAGGACTTGTTCTCACCGATGCTTTTTTCAGGTTGCTTTTAATGTAATGTTGCTTTTGGTGTTGAAGATTTGATTTTCTGGAGGTTGGTGTTGCTGTTGGCAGGATCATGTTCTCTTTCCAGATGGAAACTGTTGCTTGCTTCTATTCTCCTGGAGGAGATGGGCAGGGGAGGCTTGTGTGTGCCACCAAGCCTGTCCTGAGGCCATAGGAACTAAGTTCACTCCTGGAACTTTGACTTGTGTGTTGCAATTGGCAGATGGGAATGAAACTTGTATTTATTGCTGTTGTGCTTCTGAAGCAAAGATTAAAAGCATAGAGATGTTTGCAAGCAAACTTGGAAAAATAGTATCAGGAACTGTTCCAGATGAAGTCTATAACCAGAAGGAGGAAGAAAATATGCCCTAGCACTGGAGGAAGTTTACAGAGATCCCAGATTGCGTATCTGCACATCACTGGTGGCTGTGAATCGTAACTGTGGCTCTGTGCCTTGATATTTATTTATTTATTTATTTATTTATTTATTTTAAAGAGCCAGTCTAACATGGGTCAAGACTTTAAGCAATTACAATTTTACTGTCCAGAGGAAAGAACCGTTGCTGACAGAATAAAAAGTTTACAAATGCAAGAATTTTTTTTTTTCTTCTTCTCCACCTTAGAAACTTGCAAATGTATTAGATAAAACGTTCAAGTAGAAGTGGATCTATTTAATACATGAGTGTGCGTGGAGTTAGCCATAGTAATGTTTGTGCCAACTGATGAAAAGGAGTTTGATGATACTTAGTAGGCAAGTGTAGACAAATTGACTCATAAAAAGACTGCAGAGTCTGTTATTTTGGATGTTACTGAGCATTAAGTTTTAGAGAATATATGTGGCGCTAACATTTGATTTGGGGAATATTTGCCAAGTCAACCAGAAAGAAATGAATCAAATTTATAGTTGCACATGTCTTTAAACAAGGCTGCATTGGAGTGACAGGAAATAGGATGGATGTTACTGTATGGAGAATTGGTAAGGTAACCCTTTGTCTTTTCAGATACATAGATTCTAGAAGCTGGTATAATGGTGGAATGGTATAATGGTGCTAGATTGAATAATGAAGCCCTTTTCAGCTTCCTAAAATGAAGATAGATTTTAAAATACAGAGCTCTGTTCTCCATCTGTGCTTGAGAAGGTGAGTGCATGAAATGGAACACCTCATTCATTGCTTCAGCTTTCCTGTGCTCTCTTCCCCATACATCTGTGTTGAACCAGGCTCTGGGCTCTGGCCATCCCAGCAGCTCTCCAAGCCAGCTGCTCACAGCATCTTTGCGGTCTGCAAAATGCAGAAATAACAGTGGCAGAGAAGAAAACCTTAAGCGTTGGGATCTTAAAGCATAGGAGATTTTTTTTTTTTCCTAGCCATATACAGTGTCTGTGTGTGTGGATTGCAGCAGTTGATGGGAACCTTCTGGGGAGCATACCTAGCTTGTCCTGCTGATTTAGGCCCTCCATATTCCATCCTTTATTTCCTCTGAGGGCTGTCCTGGCTGGCCAGGCTTGCTCCAAGACCTGCTGTTGAAGAAGTGAAGTTTTAAATGAGCTTACTGCAGGAAGGAAAGAAGGAAGAACAGACCAGTGCTCCTCTGGAACACTCCAGACTTGCTGTTGAGTTTCACACTTAGCTCTCCATGCAGCAGTGCACAGCAGCTAACATCAAGTCAGCTGTGCTGACTCGTTCTGTCTGCTTTGGACCAGGAGCTTCAGATATCAAGTAAAAGCTACGTGACTGATGAGAAAATAAAAAATGCTCAGATTTCCCACACCTCTGTATCTGGTTTCCTTGCCAGTGGCTGTCGCGTGAGATGTTGATACTGCTACACCCAGTCCTGCACAGTTGTGCCGGTGCTGGATGTACTCCAGCTTGTTGAAGGAAATATTATTCTTTTTATCCCTTCCCTGAGGGCAAAAGTCCTTCCGTGGTCCATTTAATTACTGCAGGTTATTGTGATTGAAATTTCCACTATAACAATGGGTGCCAGGAGTTGCAGTGTGGTTTCTTCTGAAGCCTGACCCTGCTCTTACTGATTTTGCTGGCATATTTGGGTTGGTCAGGAAGCCATTTCTCTCCCTCCACTCTTAGCAGCATAATTCTGTCAACAGAAGCCCAGGTGTAGCTGCACATATTCCAAGCACGAAAGTCCTCCTGATGCTGTTGCTAATCCTCGTGCAAAGTCTTCTGCCAAAGTAAGCTGTGTCTTGGCTAGGCAATGGCATTTACTGGTATGGCAAAAGTAAGCCATCAAATCCTTTCCAAGACCCTGAAGCAGGCACCCAGCACTTCCTGGTGTATGGATGAGATGACTGCAGAATGAGCTCCAGCTTGGATTGAGTTTGCTAACTGTAGTCATAACTTGAGTAGCCCTTCCCTGCTGCAGCTGGACAAAGTCACGAAGGGGCTGTAAAATCCCCATAGCTAATACAGGGAAGATTGTGGAAGCTGCATCACAGATTCCAAAAGTTAAGTTTGCATTTCCCTCACCCTGAGCAGGCTGGGAAAGGAGACCAGTCTGTGGAGGATTTTGTATGCAAGAGACATTTTGTCTTGGAGTGGTATGCTGACTGCAGTGTTGGCAGGATATGTTAGCTTCTGTTGAGCTTGTATTGTCATGGACTTGCTGTTATCGGTTCCTGAGCTAGCTGGTCACGTCTAGACGGTGGTGTAACAATATACCATAAATCATACTTGGGATCTTTCCAGCCTTGCACAGGAAACCTGGTGCTCTGTGCAAGGCAAATGTCCATAGGCGTAATCACAAGGCTGCATTCCCATGTGCTGTGATGGGTAACAAGTTCAGTGCCTACAGCATCTCAGAAGGTTATTGCTGGAAGTTAAATATTTTTATTTCTGCTTTGAGTAAAAAACTTTTTTCTGGATGTTGGTTATTTGCATTTTACCAATGTAGATTTATAAGGGAGAGGGATGGGTTGGGGACCTAAGCACCTTCATCCTCTGCTGCAATACTGATACAGAATCATAGAATGTTTTGGGTTGGAAAGGACCTTAAAGATCACCTAATTCCAGCCCCCCTGCTGTGGGCAAGGACACCTTCCACTAGACCGGGTTGCTCAAAGCCCCATCCAGTCTTGCCATCTCTGTAAAAGAGCAACACCCATCACTATTTTTCAGCACAGTGTTACAGCATGTCGCTAATATCTAGACAGAGTGCAGGTTGGCAGCAGATATCCTGTGCCAGCATTGGCATTGCCATTTCTTGATCTTACTCTAACATGCAGTATGGGTCATAGGGCTCATTATCCTTCAGTGCCACATCTCTCACTAATCTGTTGTCCAAACCTGAGCTGGTTAGAATTGCTAAGAGTCTTGAAAAATATTTCTGAGGACAGAATTCAGTTTTCTGACATCATGTGCAACTGACAGCCTCTTCAGCATCAAATAAGGATCAGGCTGAAGATCCGTGAACTGTAGTTTATCTTTTTTTTTTTTTTTTTTTTTTACTAAAGGCAGTTTAGTTTTGTTTGGTTTTAATTTAAAAACTTGTTTGATTTCAAACCTCATTATTGCAGGCTGTAGAAACATCTGGTAGGTTGGAGGAGGAGAAAACTTTTACGTAACTGGATTTCTAGTTGTTAAAAGAATCTGTAATTTGGCTAATATTCAAAGTAATTTCATAATTAACACAAAACTCCACTGTTTTTGCTTTCTGTTTGAGTTGAAAATGTGACCGTGTAATCCATTCCTACAGGAAAAATTACATAAACCTGCTGGTTTTCTACTCTTGATTCACCCGTCTTACACATGCCTAAAAGGTTTTGAAATCTGATAAGGGTTCAGGCCCTTTTTGGTAGCAATAAACAATTGCAAATAATACAGCGTGTGTATGTGTGTTTACTTTCTGTTTACTCTTCTAAGCTCCCTTTCATCTTATCATGGCTTCTGGCAAGAGAAGAGATCAGCACGTACTAGAGTGCTGTGCTTTTTGGTGCACCCTGGCATGCCTGCTTTGGCAGAAGGCTCTGCAGCATCCTTCGTGCAGGGACGGCTGCAGGGACCCTGTGCTGATAACCAGCAGATTTCCAGAGACTGACATGGGAGAGGCCAAGAAGGCCATCCCAGCCATCTCTTTTCCAGCACAGCTCACTCTTACCACTTGATGATTTATTTGTTTTATCTGTTTTTCTGCCGGCCTCTATAAAAATCTGAAACTTTGGGGAGGGTGAGTTTCTTCCAAAGCACGTAAGGGTTTTGATGAGGTGTGGGACCCCATTGATGGCAATCCCAGGTGGAATGTTCAAATTTCCTGACAATTATGCGATTCCTTCTGCTGCTTCAATATTGCCATAGGCTCCCCTCATCCCCCCTTCCTTTTTTGGGATCTGTGTGCCACGCATACGTTACTGGGGAGGTAGCCTTATAGGGAAGATAATGTCTCACTTCTAGTCTATTGTGTGGCAAGTGCTGATTAAGACATCAAGCTCTAATGACTTGACCATGCTCCAGTATTTGTGCGTATGCTTGCACAAGTGCAATTCTGTGTATGTATTCCATTTTTTTTTTTCAGTCTTCCTGGAAATAAATTATAATTGACTTTCCAAGTAAAAACATCTACATTTTTATAATTTTTCCCCTCATCTCTATGCCAAGTATATCTTGGCTTTACCCAGAGACCTGATTAAAAATGTTAAAACACACTTACCAGTGTGCAATAGCTACATTTATAGCATATGACTTGAATGTTTGTTTCATAGTCTGGGTTGTAACAATCTGATTCTCAGACTGCCATTGACGTCAGTTTAATAGGAAAATTCAAATAGAACCTGTATTAGATTTTCACTATTAAGTTAACAATAAAAACTTTCTACAGATGCCTTATGTAGACAAGGCTGTTAACAGAAATATTACATTAATGAAAATCAGGCCTCCAGAAACAGAGACTAGCTTATTTTTTTTTTTTTTAAATAAATAATTCTGTTTTCCATGTTTTAGTTCACAAAAATATTTCCTTTTTATTAGTGCTAGTGGTTTAGATATTAAGTATTAGGAGAAGGCAGCTCTTGGCCATTTGTGGTCATGTTGAAAATCTAGTAGCTTTTCCAGAACTGAAGAGCCCTTCCAGAAGTCTTCATTTGACTGATTTCGTTGCTCTCAACCTCAGATTTCCCGCTTGGCTTCTGTGCTACATGTTTGTCATGTTTATCTGCTCTTTCTTTACCTATGCAGGCATGGTGCTTGCAAGGTACTGATGTAACCAGAAAAACTCTGGAGGTACCAGGTCAGGTCAAGGCAACATCTGTCAGGGTTTGCACTGCTTGTGGTGGTCAGTACTCCCTGTCTTGAGGACTATGCAGTATACTGCAAGCAGATGTTGTCCTTTTAGAGGTGAATTAATTCTGGTGTAGACCAGGTGGGTGACTTGCCCATACTTAAACAGGAAATCCAGGCATTTCATTACTTTCAAGCACAGACTTAGGTACTGATGTGGCCTTGACTGCATGTCACAGCAGCGAAAGATAAGCAGGAAGGGTTTCTGGACTGCAGTTCTGTGGCCAGTGTGCACTGAGTTTTTTAACTGCACTTAGGGTGTGTGTGTGCAAACAATTTTATCATTATTTATATGGTCTCTGATAGGGTGGTGAATCCTATTCAAAGTTAGAGCCTGATAAAAGGCCTGGAGGGTTTGGCTTTCACTTAAGGAATTGAAATTACTCCAAAAGTACACAGATCATAGCTTATTAGCTTTACAGTTCAATTGCTGCCTAAAGAAAATAGGTTATGCCATCTTACCAAGTTACACATTTTTTCCAGGACAACAGCTAGTTAAAATCAGATTACTTTGTTTTGGCAATTTATCATTCTTGCAAGATTGGTCAATACTTAACATTCCTGTGTGTGAAATGGTCTCTACAGGTGGTACTTATCTGGATACCTTCTCTTTGAGAAACTGAATCTCTTGATGGACAGGGCTTCAGTTACCTCAATTTTTGTGTTGAACACTGCATATTAGTCTGGACAGGGTGCTGGGACATCTAGTTTAGGTCCTGCTTTGCCTAGAAAGGTTGGACCAGATCCTTGAGGTCCCTTCCAACCTGGTATTCTGTGATTCTGTGATGAGGACAGAAGCAGAGCAATGACCAGGTCTGGGCACATCATGTAGAACATGAATGTATTTCTATCTTTTCTCTTAAAACTTTTGAAGAAAAAATAGTATTCTGGGGGAGAGGTAAAGGTGAATGAAAAAGGTTGAAAGAAAATGTACAGGGAGGAGGCTTAGAAGAAGAGAAGAGGCTTGCTAATGACTGTGCACATGTGTCTTCCTACTTTAGTTCTCCCTTTATAGATAAATAACTCCCCTCTTACCAATGCATTTACCTAATGTAGATGTAATAGTATCAGTGATGATTAAGCCCCTCTTGTGCAAGGTGTGTTTGTGGTTAGCATGTTTTCACCGTGGGAGCTGCATCTGTATGAGGTTTGTCATAATTTAACTATTTGAAGAGAAGAATTGTACCTCTGGGAGAAACACATAAGGCCCATATGTATTTTCCTAAGGATTCATTGTCTTACTCCTACAGATAAAGCAGCTACTAAAATGGATGGGGGTTGTGAATGTTCATCATGTGCTGGGTTGCAGTGGCTGGTGTAGCGTGGTGAAATTTAAGCTGTTTCTTTCTCAAAGTGTCAGGGAAAGGGCTTACTGATGTCTCTTCTTGTGGTGAGCATCACACAGTCACAGGACACCAGTTCCTGATGAACGTGAATGAAGCCTCTGCACAGATGCTCCTCTCTGTGCTAAGGAGAGCAAGGAGGATGTTCTGAAGAAGCTGGTCATGGCCCTCAGCAGGGATAGCTGGGTCCCTGTGTGAGTTTTAAACATGCAGGTATACCTGTGGTGTTGTCCTGGGGGTTACAACTATCTGTCATCCCTATAGTGGATGTAGACACAATTAAGTTTCCAAGATGTCCATGTTACAAACTAATGGAGTAGTGCCACGCTGGCAACAGCTGTTTCCATGGTAGACTGAATCTTCTCCATCTGATAACCAAAACATGGGCCCAGCCTAGCCTGCATGCTGAGCTGAGGTTCTGTATGCACGACTGTATTTCTTTTTTAGTTTCTTTTGTCTTTGACAGCTGAAATAACAAAGTTTTTAAGACCCAGACACATTGCACCACTGTGGTGTAGGGATTTGTATTATGTTAGCAGTGTTAGGTAGGTACCCTGCACAAAGTGGGCACAAAATGTGGCATTAAGGGGTTTGTCATGAACTTTCAGCGTGTGGTAAGGGTAAATGAAGGGTGCTTTCTATCTGTTTTCCCTCCACCCCCTCTTGAGAACCTAGAATTTCATGAGGTGTGTTTTGGATGAATGTAGACTTGCATAAACACAGTTATTTTACTTGTCTGCTGCTGAGATGACAATGTTCCATTGAAATGTTTGACAGCCTAAAGTAACTGATAATTATTTCACATGTGCAGTGTTTATCTCCATGATACACCATGTGACAGCTCCAAAGTGACACCAACATTCAGTGTGAATCCTGCTGTTCCTCCCATCAGCTGTCCTGGTAGCCTGCAACATTTTAGAAAGCACTCCCTAGTTTTTACATCTGAACAGAGGATCTCTGTTTGAAGTCACATTAGGTAACTGTGTGTTTCCTTACCCTTTTTCATCCCCTTGCAGGACAGCTTGCAGATGCACATCAGGAAGGAGGGACTAAGGTTTTATATATTAGGAAAAATTGAAACTAATACTCTTAATTTTAGCCACATCAGTTTACTGGAGACCTTGTGAAAGTTTATACATATTTATTTGAAATGTCAAAAGAATCAACAACATCTGTTAATGTGACTTGGGGGTAAATACAGCATGGGGCTTTCGACACAGCCCTGCCGGAGTAGCCGAGTACAGTCATCTTGTTAATTTTCATTCTGTTTGCAGATTCCCATATAGGTGTGAAGATCAGTGTCCTAACCTAAAACACTATGGAGCTTGTTTTCAGACTTGGTGAGGCATGTATAATCATCTGTGCATCTTCTGATAATTTCTTTTGCCTATATAGTTACATAGTCAAACTCCAATTTGTGTTCCATTTGACTGGGGATGAGCTTTTCTCTCAGGTAGGTAATCCATGTCTTGCACAGGCACTTCAAATATGAACTGGCTGCATACTGGGGTGGCACTGACTGCCTATTGGGAAAGTGATTAATAGTGTATTTGCTGTAAAAGACACAAATAGCAAAAGACAGATAGTCAGATGGGAAAAATTGCTTTTTTGTCCATTATACGTTAGAAAAACCTTTTTTCTGTTTATGGCTTATAGTAAAAGGCACACTGATCTGTTTTCAAGTCAGATTGACTTTCTGATTTTCATGGTTAAGGTCAGTGCTTCTCATTATAAAGTCAGTGGCAAGCTGTAATACATTCAGTATCTGTTAACTCTGTTGAAGTTAATTCTTTGAATTTTTGGCAAAATGACTGTTCATTTGTCAGTGTCACCTTAATCTGCAAAACAGATAGTGAGCAGCTCCTTCATCTACTTTTTTCTCCTCTTTGTTTAAAGAAATAGAAAGTAAAGAACAATCTGCTGAGATCTTTTCCAGTTTATCAATATTGCCCATACTACAAATGTCATTTTCTGTGTCTGTAAAGTGGTATTAATTTTTTACTGTCAAAGGAATTTGTTAAGGCTGAAGGTATTGCCACGGTGAGATTTTCCTCTACAGTGACATTTAGGTAGAGTGCAAAATGCAGAGCCTTTATTAGTAAGCCAGATGCCTATTTCTAACATAGCTGTGGATTTACCTTAGTGTGTTTGGTATAACAGGACTCTTCTAGATCTGAACTATTCCAAACTTAAAACAAAAATCCTAGGAAATGTTGCAGCTATTTAGACTGAAAATTCACTTCTCTCCTATTAGCAGCTGAGATTTATTTTTCTGTTTAACTAGCTGGATCTTTTGTTCATGAGAATTGGCATCCTGCTGTGGCATGGTATGTGTCCAATAGTGAATGTGAACCTACATTGTAATGTCAGAGCGGAGACGGCAGCATGATTTATTATCAGATTGGGCAACTGTTGAGCTTTGTGAAGCTCAGGCAGCCCACAGAGGTTCAGGGATGGGTGACCTTGGATTTTCCTCTCCTCCTGCAGAAGCGAAACCTGAGGCGGAGCCAGGTTGTGGGGCGCTGTGTCATTGCCTGGTGCTGCTCTGGAGGTCTGGCAAGGCACATTGTGTGCGTGGCTTCGCAGCCCTGTCTCTGGCAGTGGGCCTACACAGGCGGCTCTGGTCAAGCCCAACTTATACCATAGGTGTTTTATCAGCAAATTATTTTAATAATGGCATTCCTTTTTTGTGGTGTGGGGAATGACGCAGTTGCATGTTTTTAATATTATCTGCAGCAAGCATATTGAGAGCATTGTGTTTTGCTTCTTTTCCTAATCCAAATGGTTGACTACAGTGCTGTTTTAGTTCACTGCAGAAATCCGAATTAGGGCAATATAATGTGACAGTTAAGGTTCCCCAGCTGCTGATCACTGGTGATACATGAGCCACCTCAAAGCGGTGGGTGAATGCTGCTGTTGGCTGCGTGCCTCTGAGCAGTGGCAGTTGACTTGTGCCGTGGCAGAAGTGGATTCCTCTTTGCTCTCAGCAGCTACTGCAGAGCCCCAGACAGGGCTTAGACCCATTTTGTCTGCTCAGGGTACGGGATCAAGGCCAAACACATTGGCAAAAGCAGCTAGGCGTGAGCTGATGCTACATGAAAACTTTTGAGGAACAAAATCCATAGGACTTGAAATACATGAGGTAACCAGAGGCTCTGTTACCCTTGGTAGAATCACAATAAAACACCACCTACCATCAGATTGTTCTGCTTTACCCCTGCTTTTCAGGACGGTAGCATGCTTGCAGTGATTCCTAGGTGGTCTCTGTGTGTGTGGTGATGTCAGCGGCTTGGGGAATTAACTTTGCTGAAGTTTGCATCTGCTGACTCATCTGTTTAAAGAAGTTGATTCTTAATTTTCAGTGGGTAATAATTTTTCTCCCCTTATACAACAGTTGAGGAGAAAGAGATGGTTATGAGGTTTAGCAAGGGCTACCACAGCACAGGGTTTCCTTGCAGTCATTTAACTTACTGCATATTTTAATGGCTGCAATATACAGAAAGCCTCAGTTTCATGGTTCTTCTTGGACCTGGTCCAGCTTTTGCTGTGAAAGTACAATTCAGCAGAAGCCCTTTTAGAATATTTATAGTATCCAAGAGTTCTGCATCCTCACAAGAAGAGTTGTAGCAGTGGTGCCTTGGCACTAATGAATGCCTAGATATCACTGTTTTTTCCCCACTGTTTTTCTCAGTGGGTAACAGAAAGTAAAAGCAGCCTCTTCTTTCCTGCTCTTAAAATCCAGTTTTTCTGCTCTTCTCTCCCTCCTCCCAACACCCCTTTGGGAACAAGGAGGAATGGTGTCTCTGGCAAAGAAACAGGTAGGGTTTGGTTGGTAAGTGGAACTGATTTAATTAAATCTCCTTTTCAGCTTCATAATGGCTTCATTCAAGAAGGCAAAGGAGTAGGAATGTGACTTCTGATTTTTTTTTTTTCCCCTTAACTCTTTCGTTTTGCCCTCCCCACAGTCAATGAGGGTAAAATGGGTTTCTAAACAGAATGCTTTTTCTCTTGACAGCTTAAAAAAAAGATGTCTATTTTTCATTAACTCATCTTTGCACTCCTGAAAATGTTGGTGTAACCTTTTTGCATGCATAGCCTTTGCTTTAGATGCATGCCAGTGTACCAGTGGAGACTAACAGATCTAGCACCACCTGAAACCTCACAAGCACTGAGCAATACAAACTTAATGCCACAGACTTAATTAAAACTTAATCTGTTTCCCATCCTAATTAGCTCATGGTCTTGTATTACTAGTTTTACTCAGCCAGTGCACTTTGGTTTTGTTATCTTGGCAATTGCTGACAATACTAGCGTTACTCAGAAAACTTGGATTTGAAATTTTGTTGAAATGTTTTTTCTGTTTAGAGCCAGAATCTTTTGCACGACTCATGAGTTTTGGTAATGTTTTTTGGGCGGGGAATAAGTATGAAAGAGTTCTGAAGAAATTGAGAAAGTGTGTGCACGTGCGTGTGCAGATGTGTGGTAGGCAGTTAAGGGACTGGCTTGAGATGTGGAAGACTTGGTTCAGCTTCCTGGTCTGTGTGGTAGAGAGTAATGTAGGATGGAAAACTACTCTCTGACCTTTGAATTGGGTGGAGTAAAAACTCAATCAGTGGTTTCTTACCGCCAGGAGATTGCTCTGACTAATGGTTTACTGTCTTGAACTGGAAAGCAGGGATTTTTCATTTTCACAATGAAGCTGTCACACTGGGATCAGCTGTAAACGTTACGCAGAAAACCTGGTTTTGCAACAGATGGGATGACTCGTGTGAATAAATCTGAAGGAAATAAACAGAGGAGTAAGATAGTTGTTTATGGTACTTGTATGATGCCAAAGAAATGCACCTACACACTGAGACATGGGTAAATCTCAGCTGGTTTCCTTACTAGAAGCAATATGACTTTTCTCTGACTGAGCAAATGAAGCCTGGCTCACTTTTCAGTTATACTGTTTTAGGTATTTTAACTAGCTCTGTACCACACTACATTAAGCCGAGAAGATGTAGTTTCAAGACTGCGCCTTTAGTTATGTGTTTGTATGTGCCCATCTTCAGAGGTGGAAAAGATGACTTCCCACTTAGTTTGCTGCTGGTTTGATTGTTTATTTTTGCCCCAAGGAAAAAAAAAATAAATAGCTGCACCCCCTATGGATTGCTTTGAATTCAATGGAAAATGGCGCTGTCTGACTTAATGTAGTTTAAACTGAACAACTCTATGCCTGTGTTACGCCTCTGCTCCACCAGTATGCTGTACCTGATAAATTACCTACATATTTGCTTTGTTGGTCATCTTTTAATGCCAGCATAATTGTTATTTAACTTCTTGTCCTCACATCTCTGTGCAGGAATGGATAGGTCAAGAGATAACACATATACAGAGTCAATGCACATGCTGAATGTGGATGAAAAGTTCAGAGCAAAGCGGAACAGCTTGTTCTCTATTTCAAAATCTAGCAAGGACAATGATTTACTTGGTGTCTGCAGTTTATAATCGTCTGTTCTCTAATCCACGTAACTGCTTCAAAGAGGTAAGATTTGTTGTGCGGAGGTAGATGTCTGACATGGTAAGTTGAATCTTGACATTGTAAGGATTCTGACTCCAGTGTAATCATTTCCGTGCAGACCCTCTGACAGCATCAGGTTGGTTGTCAGCTTAGAGTTGTTGTAGATTGATGATTATTTTTTTTATTTTATTTTATTCTCACTGCTGATAAGTCAACACATTTTCCCTATGTGTGCATATTCCCGTATTGTGCAATACAGTGCATTTCTTTCCTTGGGGAAATGGCCTTAACTATGTAACTAGAGACTTTATAAATGCTGTAGAACAGCTGTGCTCGAAAGGGCAAGGACTTTTTGTACTTTCATGTTATTTATTCATATATTCTTTTTCTTTTATCACCCTCCCCCCAAGTAATGGTAGTAGGATTTCTTCTTTTTTTTTTTTCCCTTGAAACTCTTTTGGTGGAGAATTCAGCCTTCCCTACACAACACCCTATTCAGGGGTTCCATGACTCATTTGTAGTTGGAATACTTACTGAGGCAGTATGAGGGGCTAGGATGCAATAAAATGAATCACCATGACAAGCTCTACGTAACAGCTGTTTGGTAAATGTCCTGATACAAAAGAATGCCAAAGGAAACAATTCCTTCCTTCCTTCCTTTGGTTGGAGAAGTCACTGCCCTGAAAACGAAGGCAATTAATTCTTTAGACATGTTAGAAAAACAATAAAAATTGAGGCTGCTTAAAGAGCAGGTACTTGTTATTTTTTAAACTAGCTCTTGCATCATTCTGTGGTATTGCAAATGCGTAGCAAAGTTTGGCTTAATCACTGGCTTTAGCATTCAGGCGAAGACCTATGTTAACAACAGCGTTTTTTTTTGGGAATCATGAAGTGTTCTTGCAGGTGAAATAGAGAAGATATTTTTTAATAACTTTTCATAAGAGGGTTTGTACTGTTAAAAGCCAGGGCTTCTTTCCATTCTGTTATAGCTCTTCCACCTGTGGTCAGTAGCATTTCATGCTGCAGAGAAGAGAGAGCAGTGAATTTAAAATGGCTGGATCTTTTTATTTTTTAAGCAGCTGAGTGAACTTCAGCCAGACAGACTTCCTGGGATTGCAGCATAACAATGAGATGGCAGTGCACCCCTCTGCTTTCTTCTCTAATAGATAACCTGTTTAGCTAGTACAATGGTCTGAGTGAATTTTCGCAAATGTTTCCATTACCATTGTATAGCTGTAGTATGCTTTACTCAGTAAGCATCATTAGAAGGTATTTTTTAATTAACTGCATGTAACTGTGTTTCAGTAAGTGGAGTTTAACTGTAAAATTAATTTGGCCAAGCTGTGCTTATGCATAGTTTAATATAATAATACATACACACACACACACACACACATGCTTTTCCTTGCTTGCACTTCATTCTGTCTCTCTTGCTCATCTTTATTACTGATGATCCTGTGTTGCTTCTTGGGCTTCAGTTCTGTAAATTGAGACTCCTGAAGCTGGAAAATGTTTAGAGAAAAATGTTTTCTTTTTCTCAATGGAAACATCAACATGTTAGAGCTGGACAAAGTGTATCTCAATTTCTTTCATAACAGCTAGGAAGAAGCAAGTTCTGACAACTAATCTTACTCTTCTGGTGGAGGGAATGCAGCTGGTAGTCTTGCTAGCATGCTGTGTGGTGTGGTGCATACAAAACACATTGTGTCATGAAGCTACTATTCTAGTTCTAAAGGGCATTTTCAAAACCAAATAAACCCCATGAACCACGTGATGAGACTTAAAGCACAGTCAGAAAATAATTCGAAATTGCCATTAAAAAATAATGAAATTTTTTTTTGGCAATGTGGTGGTGGTTTTTGTTTGGTTTTGGTTTTTTTTCCTTGAAATATTTTGTTACCTTTTTAATATGTTATCTAAAAATTCTTGGGATAGCAGATCCATGTGTCTCTCCCTCATCTCTGGCACCATGGTCTAAACTAACACATGAAATAGTTTAACATTTGCTTATATGCATGGAAGAGAAATGACCTTGAACTCATCAAATGAAGAAGTTTTTTTGTGTGAGGGTGGTGAGGCCCTGGAACAAGTTGCTTAAAGAAGTGGTAAATGCTCTGCTCCATCTCTGGCAGTGTTCAAGGTCAAGTTGAACAGGGCCTTGGGCGAGATGGTCTAGTGTGAGGTGTCCCTGCACATGGCAGGGGGGTTGGAACTAGATGATCTTAAGGTCCTTTCTTAACCATGCTATGATTCTATGATTCTAAATAGATGATCACTGTCAGTAAAGCTACAGAAAGAATGAACCTTATAATCTATCACTTTCATCAGGAATAGTTGCATTCTGAAAAAAATTGCTGTTGGAGGGAAATTATTGTAGAATAAATACCACGAAGGAATTTGCAGTCAAGAAACTAGCTTTAAAGAATCATGATTAAAAAAAAAAAAAAAAAAAAAAAAGCGCAAAGTATTCTTTTTCTCCTCTTCTGGTTTCTGAGCCTTTAAGGAACTTGCAAGTCATTTTTCCAAGCTTTTTATTTTTTAAAAAATTATTTTTGTTTTTTCTCCACAAGCATAAGAACATGAGATATCTTCTAAAATAAACAAATCAAAAATCCTGCAACTCAGGCCCTTGGATATTCTCACAGAGTCTTACAGTTCCAGCAGCTGGAGATTTAGGAAAAATATGAGGCTTGTAATAGTAGTCACTCCACCCAAATGGGTTAATATCTGGGCTTCCGTGGGATTACACATTTCAATTAAATGCAAGATATGGTAATGGGAGCAAGGTTGTGAGCTGAGTTCCCATTACACATGCTTATTCAGATGGACAAAATTCGATTAGGGGAGTGCAAAGAAAGTGAGCAACATCAGCTGTGTGAAATTTGGAGAAATTTTTTCTTTGGTTGTTATCACTGCCTTCCTTTCTTCTTAGTGTCTTTGCTTTTACATCAGCATTGAAGCTCTGATTCATCACGCTGCATTCACCTTTCCTTGCTTTTGGGAATAGAAAAGTGCATCGATTCCCTGTCCTCTAAAACGAAAGGATTTTTTGTTTGTACATCTGTTCAATCTTCTGCAAATCAAAATTGTTCTTATGATCTTCAGGAAACTGAGAGAGCAGGGTGGGACATAATGCCAGGTATGCCAAAGGGTCTGCAGAGCCAGCGTGGCTGGGATGCAGAAGGAAACCAGAGAATAGTTTCTTGCTCCAGTGGTACAGGTTTCCTTGTTTGTCTTCTGAGGCAGGTATTTTGTGGGTTTTTTTTTCTGTTTGTTTGTTTCTTTGTCTATGTCAGGAGAAGCTGGAGAACTGGTTCCAAAATATTTTCTGATGAGCACACTTCTGCAACTGAATTTACATTCAGTTCATAACCCACAGCTCTTCTCCCTCCCTCCTTGCCAGCACTCACAACCACCACGAGCCACTGTCATGAGGTGGCTCATCTCTCTTGAATACATTTTGGAATAGAAGCAAACACCTAGGCATAACATAGTGTTCCGTAACAAATAGTCTTTAGGCCCATGTTGTCTTGGGCAACAATTTAGTTAACCGTAGAGAAGCAGAACAATCCTGTTCCCAAGCACAGTATGGCATTTCTCCCTCTTTTGCTGGAGTGAATGATTGCTCTGCAGTCAAACTCTCACTTCTCCGGTCCTAAATTAGTGACACGAATAATGATCTTCTGTTGTAGAGGCACAAATCAATGTCTGACAGTAACCCATGAAGGCAGACTTAAGCACTTGGGTTGATGAGATTGATCTATGAAGTGAATTATTGGAGTTGTGTGATGGAGTTGGTACATTTAATATCCCCTGCCATTTAGCTTGTTTGAACAGATGCCAGTAACATCATAATCTTTCTTTTACTTTCACCCAGGAATTCAGTAAAGGACTTCTTTTGTATACCTTAGAAAACAAGGTGTGAGTTGCCTTGTTTTCTAAGATGTGGGAGTCCTTCCTAAAAATTGGAAGAATCATAATACTTGCAGTGAATGCTCAGAACATCAAAAAAAATCAAGCCCAACCAAGAAATTTTTTGTTTCCTATGTAGATGCTGTTGCTGTGCGAAAACATGGTCATTTGCAAGAGTCCTTTTGTCCAATACCTACTGGTAGTTTGGAAGTCTCTATTATTTTGTTATGTCATTCAGTTTATCTTTGCCCTCCACCTTTTTGCTGTTGTGTGTGACAGATGCCTCCCAGGTCTTTCCACCCCCTGAGGAGGACCAGCTGCTTGGTTGGTAGAAGATAATCTTGTACTTAAAGCTGCTTTTCATTGTGGAAAAAGAATTTTCTATTGCTTTTGATATTTTGTTGGTCGTCCCCCCCCCCCCCCCCCCCCAAAGTGTTGCCTTATCATGGAAAAAGGGAAAGATTTAGTATTTTATAGTTCAGAATTGCTCCATGTTAAACCTCATAAAAGGGGTTTCTCTGCCTACTCATGGCTTCTGTACTTTTAAATTAAATGAACAAGAAAAGTCTGTATGTTGTCACCCAGAAATATTGCATGACTAAACTTGTTATGTATTTCCTACAAACTGCAACATGTATCAGAGCTGTAGGTTAATCAAAGGGCAGGCTGATTAGCACATCTTGTTAACACTCTATGATGCTCTGGGTTTAGGACATAAAGTGCTTATTGCCAGCAAATAGCTCATAGTGGTGCTCAGAAATCTTAACCAACTGTCAAACTGGTTAACCCAATAGCAGATGGCTGAAATGACAGTTGTAGCCAGGACATGCAGTAGCGAGCTGTGTTGTGCAGGTAGTTTACTAGCACCTGTACTCCTGAGGATTGTGTCGGCCTGTCCTTAATGAATATGTTGAAAATGAGTGAAAGATTATTATCTATCTATGTAGGAGAAAGGAGTGGGTGAGCAGCAAGGGGGCTGACTTGGAAAAGTGAATAATGCATTTAAGTGTAATGTGCTTTTACTTAGTCATGAAAAACAGCGTTCAGTTTGTGATTAAAATCTGCCAGGGCAGCCCTATGGCTCCTTCCCCAACCTCCTTTGAGGCTGGCCCTGTTGCTCTGCCTCTCTTGCTGGCCCTTTCACTTCCTCTGTTTCAAAGTCCTGCCAGGAATAGCACATTTTATACGATGCCAAATGTATAAATTCCTCAGACCACTCTGTTGGGAGGAATGTACTAATGGTGCGGCTGACTGAGTTTTGATCTGGGATGTTTTTAATTTTCAGACCATGTTAATTTTTTTAATCTGAAAATTACAAGATTTGTTTCAGTTCTCCAATTTATTGCTTCTTTTAATACTTATTTGCCTTTTTTTAATAATTAACTCTTTCTGGTCTGTGCTCATACCTCCTTTTTCCCTCTTTGATACCTGATAAAGGAGCTGTGTAATGCAGTAGACTGTGAATCATCTTGAGATGGCAAGATCAATGCTTGTATTCTGCTTGGGTTGTGTCACACATGATTTTTGTTCCAGTAGCTGTTTACTAAACATGCTGCTGAGGCTCTGATTTTGGGATTTTTTTACTGTTTTATGGCTCTGCTTGCTGGAAAAAGAAGGTAGACTCCAGGCTGAGGGAGTGATGGAGCACCCTGTGGTGGTTTTGTTTTTTGCTGATATAAGGCCTAGTTTGGGAGATTTCCTTTTAGTCTGTTCAAAGATTTTTATTTTACACTAATGCCATAGGTATCACTTACTATCACTGCAGTATTTACTTCTAGCATGAAGCAACTGGTGTCTTCAATCCTAGCTGCTTGCAGTCTCAAACTGAATGGGAGATAATTGAGCTCTCAGTAAAGAGTTTTCGTTTTTGCAAAAGCTTTTGACCATATTGAAGTTACGCATCCTCTTCTTATGTAGTTTTTGCCTGTGTTAACTAATTTCACACAGATACATTATGGCTCTCCCCAGTAGCTGTCTTTCCTTCCTGACTGCTGTAACAGGAAAGTATGACTGTGACAAAACTTCAACTGTGATGCCATTAGGAGATGTATGATGCAGTTGCACCAGCCAAGACCAGTCAATCAGATAGCACATTTACTAAAGCATTGCCAACCTGGACCCACAGACTGCATGGATCCATGCCTTCGCAAGGTCAGGCTAAACACCCCGCTGCTCCAGCAGCCGCCGTTGCACAGCCAGGAACTGGGAGTTGCTATCTGAACATCAGGGCTGGCTGTAGCAATATGTGCAGCAACCAACCCAGAAATATGGGCACCAGTAAATTTATCATCTGCTTTCAGGGGTGGTGCCAGCATAGCCAGTCAGCACCTGGAGTTAGGAGAGGCTGTTAGGGCAGCTGTAAGCCAAGGAGCTTCACAGAAGGGGGATGAATAAATCTTTGGTTCCTGCGTGTCAGCTGGATTTTTGTGCTGCCTTAGTTTTATCACACATGTAGTTGATGGGGTCTTTTTTTCCCCCCTCCTTCTTTTTCAATAGCTCCTTTTCCGACCCTTGATATAGTCTCAACTCTGTTTAAATTCTTTCTCAGAAACAAGAAGATCATTTGCTGGTTTTAGCCTTCACAGATTACTGACTGGCTGTTGATGTAGAGGCTGCCTGCTGAGTGCCAGTACAGGCTTCATATTGGCTGGTGGAGAGGGACAAGCTCTGCTTTATTCTATCTTTTTTCAAACCTTACCACCAATATGGTGGGCAGATGGCAGAAACATGAGCCCTCTGTAAATGAAACCATGGTGCTTGCTGTGAGAATGCTTGAGGAATGGAGAGGTGATGGCCTGTGAGGAGGAATGGCTTGCTGAAGGGCATCGGAAGCCTGGAGTACTGAAGTGCACTGCAAAGGATGGGAGTGGTAAAATTTTTCACATTTTTTGAAAGCAGCTAATTACGACAGAAACTTTGACCAAAAGCCGTCACAGGTCGGTTGAATGTAATGGAAAGCAGGGCCACCACCATGCCTCCAGTCATGCTGGCAAAGGACAAAATTTGTGCTATTTTCTTCTCCCATCATGTATCCTGTTCTTGTAATGATGCTCTTGATGAGGCCACTATAATAGGTGAGCAAAACAATGTTGCCCATGCTTTTGTTCTGCAGAAATTGCCTGTTTACAATACATGGAATATTTAGTACAGTGCATTGTGACCTTGCACATTAGGTAATTAGGTAAATGTCTCTGTGGCACCTGTTTAAATGCATTTCTGTGCTGTTTCAGTTCTGTGGATGGACTAATTCGTTCTAGTCTTCATCAGATGTCAATTCAAAAGGAGAAACACACCATTTGCAGTAGGGCAGTACAGCCAGTACATTTGGAAAAACCCTTCAGCTGTGTGACCATCTCAGTTATGGTTGTCCCTCTGCCAAGTTGTACTATTTAGGGGGTGGAGAGGTTTTCATGTCATTTTTCTCAGTGGAGAAGTCTAAGATGAATTGTCCATGTGTGGTTTTGTATATAAATATGTAAACATTGGAGACTTCAGGCCAGCCTCTTGCCTCTGGGGGCTGGGAGCATATGTGTCTCAAGAATTGTCTCAAGTAAAGCTAAGACTAGATTCCTTGGCTGCTTACTGTAGCAGTCTCAAAAATCAGCATCATTCAACTGACAATACAGCATTAAAGGAATACCAGTCTTTAAAGTCTGAATGCTAGGAAAAAAGCGGATAGGATTTTATGTGGCAGAGCCGCTTGACGATCCCTCTAGGGACAGGCCATTACTCTTCTAAACTGGGAAGTGGGAGTAGAGGGATATTTTATCCCAGGAATTTATGCTATTGGTGCCCAAGTCGTAGTATGCTGCCCTAGGGCAAATTCCTTGTCATCCAAAAGCAGGATAATTTGAGTGAAGCTGTACTGATACGTGTTGTAAAATTATTTTGAGTAATTTATTTCTGTCTTTTGCTTTCTGTTTAGGCAGCTAGAAACAAAAGCTGAAACTCAAACAAAGCCACATGGTTAACAAAGCCTAAGTCAATTACTTTCTTTGTTGTACCTCCATCTTTGTATTACTTTTTTTTCTCCTTAACTAAGTTAGATCGAGCTGAAATCAAAGAGGAGAAGATGCTGTGGTAATTTATTATCTTCTTGAAGACAAATATGGAATATTCAAATATGTCTCCCCATTCTCAGGAAAAAAAGAAAACAGAAAGGGTCAGGCTAGCAGGATTGTTTTATGTCTTCCATTGTGTGTGCTCCTCTGTATGGAACTTCGTGCTGTATTACAGCAATTTACACTGTGACAGAAAGTTTTCAGAAGCCCTGTTTTGAGTAAATGTTTAACTTGTAATAAATGCTGTATTGTTCTAGCCAAGCAGCAGTACAAATGTGTCGCCATTTGGTGCCTTTCCAGCATGCACGCCTTGTTCTTCTGTGATGCTTTTGTTAAACTTAAATGAAATCAAGGCACATTAGGTACTCATCTGAAAGATAGATGTGGAATTCAGCCAGCACTCTTGGTAGTCAGGTTCATCTTTAGCGTAAGAATTTCACTGCCAATGGAGGGATGAACTTGTCTTGTTACATATCTCTTCTGGCTAGTTGTGTTTGAGAACAGGCCCATTTTCTACACATGGTCCCATTGGCCCAGAACCATCTGTCTTGTACATAATTCTGTAATGAGTAGAGATACCATCACATTGTTCTCTCCAGATCGGAACAGAAAGTGAAGTGTCTAGGTGATACTTTGGTAGTCAAAGGCTGAGATGGGCTGTATAGAATTGTGTCTCTGTGAAGGTGTGGGGAAGAGCTCTCATAAAGCAGATAAGTGAAACTGAGTTTCATTTGGAGGGTAGACAGGGAAAGTAAGGATGCTTCAGAGACCATAAAAAAGAGCTACTGTGTCAGGAAAGGGAGAATGTTTGGTCTAGCTGGTGGTTGCCTCTAAAAAATGCTTTAAATATCATCTGAGTCAAAACCAAGACAGGGTATATGCATATTTACCAAAAGGGGAAAATTCACCACCAGGCATCTTGCCTTTCAGAACATTTCACTGTAGGTGGAAAACATTGTTATCCCCCATGTTTGTTAAAATTTCCCATGACAAATGTGATTAGAGTAAGTCAGCAACTGTGAGCCCAAAAGTACATTCTATACTTGACAGCAAATGTGTGAGAACAGCTCTGATACAGAGGTTTCTGCCATCATCTTTTCCTTTGTGGTGTTTGGCTGTTCTTATTTTCGGGAAGGAGATTCAGGAATAGAGCATGTTCATGGGCAGAACGCCTTAGAGCACATAGCTTGATTGTGAGGCACAAAAATGAGTACTCCTAGGAATGGACAGATCTATGCTTTAAGCCAGAGCTATTTGGTATGTTTAAACAATGCCCTCGAGTACAGAAAAACCTGTATTTCTGACTGTTGTACATTAATGAGAGAATTGAGCTCTCCCAAAAACAGAGCTGGGCTTGCTGAAAACACGATAGTAAAGATGAGAACTTGCAGTTTATTCACCCAATACAAACAAGTAATGTAGAGAAAATTATTATGGAAATTCTGGCAAAAACACCTTAGTGACTTATTATTCTGTTACTAGATGCTTGTTCTTTGAACCAATGAAACAGTGCTTCAAGGGTGATTTTTTTTTTTAAAGATAGTAAGCGTGGTGTTTGCAAGATGCAAATTTCAGAAGCATCAAAACATTTTTAAAGTAGACTGCAGGGTTGCCTAGAAGAGGTTTGCCTTTTGCTGAAGGAATTGAAGCAAGCAAGACTTTCTACAGCTTGCATTTTCCTGAGAATTTGCAGGTGAATAATCCACATTAGTAATCCAAACCTTATGCTTCTGCAGCACTGTAAATACATTGAGCATAGAGTACTCTTTTAAGGTACAGCATTTTTATTTCAGGCTTTTTTCCTCATGAAAGCAGGGCTGTGTAACACACATATGATAACAGTGTAATGAAAATTTCCTCATGCTCCTTTCTGTTACTGAGTCAGCTGGTGGAGGGTGGATGGGGGAGTGGATTTATCCAGCTATTGCATCACCAACACATTATCTACTGCAAGTGTAACTCTAGTCTTGATTACATAGTCTCAGTGCATTTTGCATCTGAATTTGTCTAGTGACTTGCTGAGGGTTTGAGGTACAGCAGGCTTTCTTCCTAATGTGATATATCAGTGTTGTTTATGATTCTAATTGATAGTCTTCTCTCAGTGTGTTGGATGCTTTCTACACTTAATTTTTGCTTCTGTATGGAAAAGTGTTTTTAAACACACTTCTAGGTTTGATCAAATGAGCATTCAGTATTGCTTAAAGAGAGAGCGCTCCGCCATCCACATTCCTTTTTCTCAAATATGAATGTATTAGTGCATTATCGCTTTCAGAATTTGTCTGTTCTTTTTTTTAGAAGTGAAAGATCATCTTAGATAATGATGCTTCTTAATATAAAATTGTGTTTATAACCTGCTACACAATAAACAAACTAAATCTTGAAATACTCTGTGGAAGCATCTGATAAATTGGACAGTATGTAAACAGATCAGTGTCTTTATGAAATCCTGAAAAACAGGCATTTAGATCCAGTGGGGCTATAGATCTGAAAGACAGTAATTCATTAGGAAAAAAGTATTATATGATGAAGTTTAAGGTGATAAACTTGTGTGTGTATTTTCCAGTCCAAATGAGCATCTGTCTGGCCATATAGTTGACACTGTCCTGCAGGACATTCTTGTCTCTAAATTGGAGAGACATCAATTTGATGGGTGGACCACTCGGTGGATAAAGAACCGGCTGGATGGCTGTACACAAAGGGTATGGTCAATGGCTCAATATCCAGCTGGAGACAGTAATGAGTGGTGTCCCTCGGGGATCTGTGTTGGACCATCAACATCTTTGTCGGACATGGGTATTGGGATTAAGTGCGCCCTCAGCAAGTTTGCAGATGACACCAAGCTGTGTGGTTCGGTTGACACGCCGGAGGGAAGGGATGCCATCCAGAGGGACCTCGACACGCTTGTGAGGTGGGCTGATGCCAACCTGATGAAGTTTAACCATGCCAAGTGCAAGGTCCTACACCTGGGTCGGAGCATCCCAGGCACAGCTACAGGTTGGGCAGAGAAGATATTCAGAGCAGCCCTGCAGAGAAGGACTTGGGGGTGTTGGTCAATGAGAAACTTAACATGAGCCGGCAGTGTGCACTCGCAGCCCAGAAAGCCAACCGTATCCTGGGCTGCATCAAAAGGAGTGTGACCAGCAGGTCGAAGGAGGTGATCCTGCCCCTCTACTCTGCTCTCGTGAGACCTCACTTGGAGTATTGTGTGCAGTTCTGGTGTCCTCAACATAAAAAGGACATGGAACTGTTGGAACAAGTCCAGAGGAGGGCCACGAGGATGATCAGGGGACTGGAGCACCTCCCGTATGGAGACCGGCTGAGAAAGTTGGGGCTGTTCAGCGTGGAGAAGAGAAGGCTGCGTGGAGACCTCATAGCAGCCTTCCAGTATCTGAAGGGGGCCTACAGGGATGCTGGGGAGGGACTCTTCATCAGGGACTGTAGTGACAGGACAAGGGGTAACGGGTTAAAACTTCAACAGGGGAAGTTGAGATTGGATCTAAGGAAGAAGTTCTTTACTATAAGGGTGGTGAGGCACTGGAATGGGTTGCCCAGGGAGGTTGTGAATGCTCCATCCCTGGAAGTGTTCAAGGCCAGGTTGAACAGAGTTTTGGGTGACATGGTTTAGTGTGGGGTGTCCCTGCCCATGGCAGGGGGGTTGGAACTAGATGATCTTAAGGTCCTTTCCAACCCTAACTATTTTATCATTCTATGATTGTTTTCCTGGCCAGGCTGTATCACAGTGACAGCTTTCACTGTTTGGGAATTCTCCAAAAGACAAGCTCTTCAGTTCCGTGCCCATGAAGCAAAACCAGTCTTGGTTGTTCTTGTGGGAATACACCTGTGGATGTGTAAAGAAGAGGATTTATGTGGGAAAGAGAACTATGGCTGAAGTCTGAGGAAAGACAGGAACTTGGGATATATTAGCAAGCCTGCTGGTCTTTCCCTCACTGCAAATGCCAGGTGTGACTCTTTGATCTTGTATTTATTAACATAAATGTACTACCTACACCTAATCAACAACTAAGGCACTTGACCCTTCCTATTACAGTAACCCACTTTGGCAAACAGAATAAATTGCCTGTGCCCATTCATCCTCTCTGAGGATAGGGCTGGAGAACAGGAACAAGCAACAATGGTTTTGCTGCCTTAACAGGCTTGTGGGAAGCACTTAGGTGATGAAGCTGGTATAAGAGTCTGTGTATCTTAAATGTGACTTTGTTCTACTTAAAACTATTGAGATTTTAAATTTTTGACTGTATTCCACTGTCTCTGAAAGTTGCATGCTGTACTAGTGTACGGCTTGGTTTTCAGCAAGCAGGACTGGGCCTTTAATAATTTTTCTAGCTGGAAGAACAACAGTGAAACTGAGCTGCAGCTTCACATACGTGGTTTCTGCAATTAAGGGCTGCAGCTGTTCTACTTTTTTTGTCTCTGTGACGCAAATCAAAGCGCAGCAATGGTATTGCCTGAGGGAAGAGAGAAAGCTACTTGCTTGCTTCCCCATGCTGATAACTAAGCAGTGATGACAAGAAACTGGGGCAAAGGAAAGTTCAAAAGCAGAATCTGAATATTATAAGTGACTGAAGAAACACAGGTGCCTCTTCTTTGGTGCAAAAGGGAAATAAAACTCTGTGAATGTCAGAAGAAATAATTAACGACCCAAAGGGAAAATATGTAGGGCTTAAATTTTTTGTCGTTCAAAGGAATTCTGACATATACAGTAATTGGAGTCTGTATATTATCAAATACATTACAGCCAGCCACCTTTTAAAAATTATTAATTTTTCATAGTAACTTCAACCTTAATAACCTTGGTTCTCACGCTTTCTCATGTGAATTCCTTTTTTACATGTGTTTTGATACCAGCCTGAATTATGAGGTCCTATTCAGTATCCTTGTGTTCTTTCATGCATAGCTTTCCAGTTGTCCTCCGCAGGAAGAAATCATAATGAAACAGAGGTACTGAAAGCACAAGTGGTGTTACTTGCCTGACTGAGATCATGCAGCAAGCACAGGAGAGAGTTCAGATGCCCTGATGTTTTGAATCACAACTTATTTATTGCTTTCTGCATTAACTTTTAAATTGATCCGGGAGGCTATTCCAAGTTTGTGTATTTGTTTGCTTGCCTTAACTGAACTTAATAGGTGTTTTATTAAAGCTAAATTTTACAGATTTGATATGGAACTAAAATGAGGCATGAAAGGTGTCTAAATAGTGAATACAAACTTTGCCAGGTGAGCTAGTGAAGTCCTTTCTGATGGTTGTTGCTTTCTGTGTGCCCCCTGCCCTAGCAGCAGGCAATTTTGTGGGAGGGGAGGAGTTGCAGGACTAAGGCATCCAAGGCTTTGGTCAGAATCTCCTCTGCTCTGATGTCTCACATGAACTCTTTACATCCCTACTCGATTGCTAGCTTCCGCTGCCTCTCATTTCTGATTCCTCAGCCTGAGCAAGTGGGGACAGAAATCTGTTTTTCTGTCCCTGGGCAGCATACTCCTCGTTGAATGATGCCACAGCTCCCCACCATGTCTGTGTTCCCTCCTCGTTTCTTTTGTTTCAGTCCTGTTTCTCCTTCTCTATCATATCTCATAATTCCAGCGTCTATTGTATTGCAGTGATTCTGCTGTCTTTGCTTTTCTGTCCTTCTCTTTAAGCTTTCCCCACCATTTTCTTCCAGATAAAGAAAACAGTTATACCTTTATTTCTTTCCATAACTGACTGTGGTAAGTGCTCAGGGTGGAGAGGGAATAAAATTGTTTTAATGCATAGTCCAAGATTTACCTTGCCCACCAAAGCGTTAATCTTTTGGGGCACTTCATGTAGTTTATTCCATCCCTGGAGCAAGTCAGGCATGGGTGAGATCTTAGCAGCAGTGTTGAATGTTTAAATGGGTCTCTCTAGAAGTAATTTTGAAGTACTATACATTCATTATCTTATACCTTGGTCAATTTGGGGGTGCTTGTGGGAGGGACAACAAATTACATGTCTCATACCGTAGCCCCCTCCAAATTCTCAAGTTCATGATCTGAAACAAGACTCATGAGAAAATAAATTCTGGTTTTCACATGGATAAAATTATACTGTTTCCCTGTCATCCTGCACAGTGAGCATTTAGCTACCCATATGAGTATTATGGCCATATGTATATGGATTATGTGTATGGGCAAATAATGAAGAATCAAGTATTGCAGATGTGACTTAAAATAAGCTGTATCATGGAAGGTGTTGTGCCACTTTCTGGCTAATAGCTGATGCTGCCAGACCTGCCTGTACTACAGTTGCCTTTGAATCAAGTACAGAATTGAGTGAAAGCTTTTTCTTGCTGTGGTACTTGCATCATCAAAACCAGAAAACAAACCTATGTTTACTGCAAGGCTGGGATTTAAGATTTTTTAATTTTCTTGTATTTTTTCAGCCAAGGCAAAAATAGATTTTAGGATTTTAGGATTGAATAATTACCATCAATCCAACTAGTTTACAGTGCTTGACTTAAGAAAATAGTTTAGAAATACGTTTATATGTTTGCTACTAACAATTTTATTGGTAATAAAGAGGCTTGTTGACTCTGTTGCTGGAAGTTGGATTTATGTCTTGGTTTTCATGGCTGGAGGCTGGGGGATCACGAGTGCTTTATAATAATACCTTTTGGGCAAGATGCAGAAGAGTACTTAGGAGCTTTTCAGTCATCTGAATGTTACTGGGTAGCCCACAAATGACCTACCCATGCTTGTAGTTATTATTCAGTCCTAAAGCATCATAACTTTTTACCTATGCTATCCCTGCTCTTTAAGTGCAGTTTACTCAGGCTGGTGCAAAAAGGCTTTCTGAGTTCTGCAGTTTCTCATTTTGGTAGCTCGTGGCTCCTCTTAAGTGTTGCCTTAGAAGTGTAGTTTCACAAGACTTGACTTTTAATGTAATTTTTATACTTAGGTGTAGTTTAGGGTGATAAGGCAACATCTCTTTCTGTTTGATCCAGTTGTAATCATAATGGCAAGTGAAGTTAAGACTGCAGTTCAGACATTTTTAGGACTCCCTCCTTTCGACAGAAGGAGTTTCAAAATCTCATGTATACTGAGTATTTATTAATGATATTTTCTAATATTTGTTTTCTATCAGTTCTGCTGTCTTTAAAGTAGTAATGAATACTCATTAACTCTAGTATGGCAAGTCAGTATCAAGCCTAATAGTTGCTGTTGTAAAATGCTTTAATATGAACTTCAAAAGCAGTATTAAAATTTATTAGTCATTCCTTAAAGCTGGTTGATATGCTAGGGATTTTCATAGAAAAAAATTCCTAAATGGGATGCATACACTGCTAGCCTGATTTCAATAAATTTTAAAACTTTTTCCTGCTGTTTATAGTTATAATTGGGTGTTAAAGACTTTCTACTGAGTCTGATGCTGACTCTCTTTCTTTATTACTTCCTGCTTCTGATCACCCTCGAACTGGATTCATCTCTGCCATGGACGTATTATTTAGCATGAAAAGACTTTGCCACTATTTGTAGGATTTTCCAGGGCTTTGGTACCAATTCGTCAGCGGGCAAACTGTTTGTGGTTGTATTTTTTGCAGTTGGCATTGTAAAATGGGACTGAATGTGGAGTTCTGAAATGACACATGTGCTTTCCATTTCTTCATGAAGGCTAGGCTGTTGCTGTGTCAGTCACAATCCTACTTTCTTCTTATAGTGCTGTCCATGTGCAGCTTCGAACTTCATCTCTGTGATGCTCTAGCGCTGCACAAATAATAGACTGCTATCAGGATTAGCACCATGTCTTGTGGGAGGTCTCTGTATTTATTATTATTACAATTTTTAAACTGTTTCTGGTGCAGCTGGAGTGCTGCTGCAGCGCATGGTTTTTAGCTGTGCAAGCACCATATGCATCAGCACTTGGTTGGGCTGCTGGAGCTGTGCTGTGGCATGCTTGTCCTCTGCTAAGCTGCTCTATGGAAAATTAGCAGAACTTGGTAAAACTGCTTAGTCCAGCTCAGTAAGATGAATGGATTAAATTCATTCAAGACCTTGAGAAATGTTTAAGGGAAAAAATCAGGTATACTAAAGCTCAGGAAACGTAAGTGGTTTCATAAGTTGTCTAGCCAAAGGCATTTGTACTCCTCCCACTTTGTATTCAGGTTTATGTAAAGATCTTTCCATTTTGTTAATAGTAAAATAATAAATACCTTTTTACCCCATCTTGCAACAATATTTAGTGTAGATAACCTCATTTTGCAAACCTACACAATTACATTTTGAGTTTGTGAAAGATTTACTATTTTTTTTTAACGTAAGACCTTGTCTTCTAAATAACTTCGAAATGCTGCTCCAAAGCCTGTTCGATGCATGAGTAAAGTTTTGAACAAATCAAGATTTTTCCTCCAGTACTGAAAATGTGTTATCTCTATCCAGACTGTAATACTGTAATCTGGTCCTCTGGGTGACTTATTGGAGAAAGTGAGGTCTTAGATTTGTAGAAAAAATGTTCCCATGCTTGCAGCTCAGACTTGCTCTAAATATATGGCGAAGACATTTTATTTTCTGAGACACTGATTTTTAAATGTATAACAAAACTGTGTTATTTTGTGGGGTTTAAAATACATTCCAGTGACCTACTGAAGGGAAATTTCTTCTGTGCACACCCACACGTATACCTCCCTCCCTCCCCAACACTCCTTGCTTCCTGCTCCTCTGACAGCTTTACCACTCTGTCTGAATGATTCCTGTAAATAGGAACTGTAGTAAAATTGTTCATGTAACTTCCAAAGAAGAGGAAGAATCCTCTTCTGGCTTTCAACATCACTGAAATTTGTATTCATAAGACTGTCAAATATAAGGATGATTGTTATCAATGTTAACTATTGGCACAAGAGTTGTGGTCAGGTACTGCTTTATGACATGGAAATTAGGCAACTGCATCGAATGCTGCTGCACAACATAAGCTGCTTGTAAGATGCCATCTTGTAGTACGGGTGACAACAGTTGAAAAACAAATGCTATGGAAGATGTCATTGTAGTCTCATAGTTAGCTGACAGGTATTTTCTTACAATCTTCTTTCATCTTTGCTATTAGCCTATGAGGAGACTTGGCTGAAGGCATCACAGTTCTCTGTGTTTGTGCCGCTGTAACCTTGCATTTGGAAAATAGCACTGATACCATGATTTGACTTGCACTGGATGCCGTGAGAATTGTTTTCAGGTTTGTACATTTGGTACCAAAGATGAGGGCATGGGACATGGAAGAAGGCTGCCTCACAGACACACCACTTCAAAAAGAAATCTAAGAAAGAAGAGAGTAGTTAAGTCCTGTTCTTTGTGGTTGAAAATGTTAGTGTTCGTGTTCAGTCCAGTTGTAGGCTGGAGCACTGACTAGAGGACAGGAAACAGTAAGTACTGGAAATAACCAAATCTGTCTGCAAAGGCAGATGATTTAGGTGTTGGATACTTTTTGTTCAGGTTTATATGTGATAACTGAGCACAATGTACATCTTGCATACTGTAAGTAATGTATGTGTTGGTATGTTTTCATCACCAAGGGCATGGTTATGCATGCCACCGCTAATTGTAATGGGTATTTGGACAGTCTTTGCACCTTGCAGCAAAAGCAATTGGTCTTAGTTCCTGGTTGTGATATCCTCTCTTTGGAAATTCAAGCGGTTGCATTAGCCAGCTTGTATCTTGGGCATTTGCATAGTATTTTTCCAAATTCAGGCCTTTAAATACTTGGCATCTCATCAGGTTGAGTCTAATAGAAGCTGGGCAGATT
Source organism: Psittacula echo (assembly GCF_963264785.1). NCBI lineage: Eukaryota > Metazoa > Chordata > Aves > Psittaciformes > Psittacidae > Psittacula > Psittacula echo. The sequence goes on from NC_137735.1 coordinate 102,798,283, forward strand.
TGAATGCTAAAATGCCCTGTTTTCTAAATCTAAACCTATTTGTTTCCAAAATAACTTTGCTTTTCTTTTTCTCTGTTTCTTTTTTATGTGAACTGCAGTTAAACTGTTTTTTCCACTACTTTCAACATCTGGTATTTAACTTTCTGATTTTTGTTTGTTTGTTTGCTTTTCCCTCATAGGTAAAGGCAAGAGTGTAGGGTTCCACTCCATTCTTTTTACCTAATGTGAAATGTTAAAATATTCTTATAGAAGTAATCAGCATAATTTTTTTCCCCATACTTGCTGTTTGACCACTTAAAACTTAGGATTCTTGGCCCTTAAGCCTCTCTAACAAAATGCCTTGGTAGATTGGTTACGGAGTCATTTGTGAATTCTTACCTGCCTTTGTGAGACTTGGGTTTATGGTGACTGGAAAGATAGAAACAGGCAGGAATCATAGCTACTATTTTAATTATTAGTGTATTTCATCTTGCAGAAACACTGAGCATGGGAGGGAAGATATTTCAACTGAAAAGTTTATTTTCCCTCCTAGTGACAGCTTTTTATTGGCCCAAGGGGATTTTAAAAATAGTTATTCTATGTTCGTATTAATGTAGTTCTTTTTTGTCCTTACAAACTAGTATTAAAAATACCCAACTGTATTCAGAAAGTAGCTTTTGGGAACTGTTCTTCGGTTGCTTTGTACAGGTTTGGAGACTTTAGAAGATCAAGGCCAATGGGTCTAGAGATTCAGACACATCTTGTCATGGTGTTGCAGTCAGTCACCTGCTTGAGGGGCCTTAGCTAACTCCCATGTTTAATTTCTGTTTACTTCAGTGAAAGACACTTAGGAGAGCAGATGCAGAGGGCCTTCCAGTAGGGTTGCATATCTACAGAGAGAAAGAATATTTCTATGTTTTAGTGAACATAACATCATATTCAGCTTTCACCTTCTAATCTTTTCCTCCTGCATTATTTGATTTCTCTTTTCCACAGTCTGTTGTTGTCAGTAACAGATTGCTTTTGTTTAGGGGATGTTAAATGCATTGTTTAAGTAATTTTGAAGTTGGACATATGCCATTTTCCCATGTCAACCCCATTACTTATATGTAGCTGAAAGAAAATTGATCTCGTAAAGATGTAGATTAAGCTAAACAAGGAGTACAAGGCCTATATTTTATGAGCCATGCTAGGATATTACTGCAAGGCTTTTGTGTTTCTTAAATGCAGCAGCCAAAACATTAATCTCTGACTTGGGTGTCTCTGTTAAGCTCAAAATAAGTGAAGTAGTAGATCTGGTAAGCTCAAAATAAGAGAGACAGTAAAAAGAGATGTGGTGTACGAAATGTGATCCAGTGTATTACTGCCCCACCACTCCCCCGATATGTTGATCTTAAATTCATTCATAGAGCTACATAGCTTATTTGCGGTTCCTCATAATTGTCAAATGAGCTCTGCATAGGAGCAGACAACAGTAATCAGATAGTCAATTACTAGTTCCTCTGCTTGCATATACCCCTATTTTAAATTGCAGTATTACAAGAAGTTTGACAGGACTCGCAAAGCATGAAAGCAAAATGAGATGTGAGAGTTTCATTTGGCTTTCATTTTACATTGCTCCCAATAATGTTTTTTTAATATTTGCTCACAGATGTGCATTTGCAGGTGGGGAGAGAGAAGTGGGCACACAGAATTTCTTATGGTGATTTCCACCTAATGAGAAAACTCGGGGTGCAACAAAGTGCTCAGTGTGGAAAAAGCTTTGGAGCACACTGACAGTTTTATTGACTGTCACTTTCGTAGTGACATGCCAGCCCCCTTTCAATTGATAGTTAACAGGATTGAGTGAATACACGTGGCTTTTGTAAGACAAAGATAAATTGGTGGACAGTTGGACTATGATGGCTTCAGGAGTTACGTGTTCGCCATCAGTGTCCCGAGGCCATTTATGTTCTGTGTCAGTGGGGTGCATCTGAATACCATATGTCACGAAGACTGATGTTCTCACTCTTCCTTCTAATGGGCATGGCAGACACCACACACTTGGAAATTCCCGTTCCTGCCTCAGAGATAAACAGTAACAGGGCCAGCTAATTGTGTATGTTGTTAAACACCAGAGCTGCTTACTTAAAAGGTGGACCCTGGCAATTAATGAGAGCCGTTAAGGGAGCGAAGAGCAAAAAAAAAAAACCCCAAACCAAAATCCACTGTTTTCCTGACATGGGGCTTGGTGCTAGCAAATTAGACAGGCACTTGTCCAGACCAGTTGCTGCTTTGCTGCTAGGGCAGAGGTATAGGTTAGGGACAGGTGTTGGGGTGTCATAATTAGAGTACTAGATGACACTTTAGATGCTCATTTGCAGAGTCCAATGAAAAATTACATTGTCTCAAGAAAACACTTGAGACAATGAAATTTCCCTCATAATAGAGACTAAGGAATTGAGTTGTTAAAAATATATAATCAGCCACTACAGTGTGTAAAAGCCACTCTTGGCAAGAGGTCAGGTTCCAGTGTATATACCTTAAAGATGTTCTAGTGCAATATGCGTATGAGTAAGCAAAATGTTTCAGAGTGAGGCTTTTGGCCAAGCACTGTGTTGTCACACATGCAGGATGGAGTTGATTACAGCGATACACTCCAGATTTAGTGAATTTTGGAATTAATTAATCTCTGTATTGACAGTAGAATTAAGTGCTGTTACCTGCATTTCGGCTGCTTTCCCTTGCTTCTAGTCTTGTTTAGTGTAGTAGATTTAACAGAGCTTAAGGTCAAGGGAGCAGTTCCATAATTTATTTTAGATGCTGGATGTTCAGGGAATGCCTGTGGGCAGCAGTTGAATGACCGGTATTGTAAATCACAAGAAAGTGGCAGCAATGCAAAGAATAAAACATATTGATTACAGATGCATTTCATCTATCTTTTTGTGAGTTATGAAAAGGCTATCCATACAGTAACTGCTAGGACCCTGGCTCTGTTCTTTAATGTTTTTAGAAGCACCAGAATGACACTGTGGCATAGATGAGACATTCATCTATTGATACTCATTCTTCCATTCAAATATATTGCTAAATAAAAGGGGGTGTGTGTAGGTTTCTGGAGCAAAGAATGACTTCTATTAATTCTTTAACCAGAGAAGCTAAATGCTGGGAGGGCAGGGCATTGTCTGCGTAAATGGAAAGAACAGAAACCAACTGGAAAAAGATGTGTTGGTTTCCAAACCAGGTCAAATGTACAAAAGCTCGTATTACATAGTCTTATGTGTTTGCTTGTCTGTGCTAAACCATTTAGGATTTTTAGGGCACATTTGGCATGCAGAAGAGGGGTTCCCATGTTCAGTACCTGCATTTGCTGGGTGCTTGAGCAAACAATCACAAAGAATTATCAGGAATGGCCAAAAGCACACATATATTAGAGAAGCTGGAATTAAAACCTTAATGAATCTGGGAGATTTGGACACTGTTAGAAGTGTAAATATGTTACAAAACTTTGCATTTTTGGAACAATGTTTTCCATGGGATATAAACTCACTGTTTAGTGAACTTAATTTTCAGAGCTTCCCAGCAATATAATATGATGTGGTAGAATCTGAGTCTACTTCTTTTGCTGCCTCTTAGGAAGCCAACTTAAAAATTTTATCTTTGTTTTTTAAAGAGAAATATTTATATTCTGACAACTGATTCACTACCATGCATTTATGCGTCATACTGTTGTTTCAGTTGCTTTCTTATTCTTCAGGACATCTTCTAGCTTTAAAGAAGCTTCTTCAGACCTTGAGTGATATAGGTCTTCATCCTTCCATTACAACTGATTAAAACAAAGGGAGGGGTTAAATGACCTGGTCAAAGTTATGCAGGAAATCAGTGCTGAAGTTGGGAGTAGGAGAGCGGGGCATTTCCCATAAATTTGTTTTAACTATTAAGCTGCTGCCACTAGCTATGGAATGAGATACTACAATCAAAAGCATATCCCTGGTATTTTTATTATTGTTTTGTTTTCCTCTTACCTGTAATTATGGGTGCCTTTGCATTCCTAGTTTGTGGCTCCTTAGTCCTCAGATCATTTTTAGGGACCTAAAGACAAGCTGGGCTGCTGGGCTGGACAGCAGAGATGGATAATGAAAGGGAAGAAGATGGCAGAAGGCTAACCACTCCTGGACACTACAAGTGCATTAGAGCATAAGGCAGAAACCTTTACAATTTTAATACTGGGTGATAGAAATCTTTTCCCTCTTATGTGTGTTCCTGCATTTGAGCTAGTAATCTTGCTGGGGTGTTATGTGCTGGAAATCTTTGTTGGTGGTTTCAGTCCCGCAAAGCTGGAGTGAAGAATTTATTGTCAATAGGCATGATATGGTTCACAACTGATAGAGCCTGTGGCCGCATTTCAGTCCTTTCCTCTGCTGCTGTTTGATTTTGCTCTGGGGTGTGTACGTGAATGTGTGGCTCACCGAGCACATTTGAAGGTCCCAGGCAGCCTGTGACCTTCCCTGAGGAGATGTGAGGAGCAGAGGGGGTGTGATGTGCTAAAGCTGATTGCAGATCTGGAGAGTAAAGCGCTCATGCTCCATGGTTGCTGAGAAACCAAGTTTTTACAGTGTGTAATAAATTTGTGTGTTTACGCAGGAGTGCAAAGTGGGAGGCTGATACTGAAGGTGGCATAAAGCACACTCCTTGTCTTTTCTAGGGAGTATTTCAGCTTACACCCAAGCTTTCTGGCTTAAACTGGGCAAAAATTGATGTAAAGATCTCTGAATTCTAGTCTTCCAATTAATCTCAACGTTTCATACTTGATGATGTTTCAGATTGAACATATTATTGTCTGAAATGATACATTGCTTGATTTTAATTAAATTTTCTTTGAGGGACAGTTGGTTTTGTTTCCTTGGTTCAGTCTAATCCTGCTTCCTATGATAAATGGGTTTTCATGTAATGGGTGCACTGATTACTCCATGGCACACATCTGCTAAAGGATGCCTTTGAAAGTCAGGCTAATTGTTGAGTAAGTGGCAGATCTCTGATTGCAATCTCCTTTCAATACAGAAGATGGCTTACTTAAGTGAATAATCCTCTCTATTTATTCTCCTCTTCCCCTGCCACCCTGGTTTGTTGGCGTTTTTTTTTTCCATTTCTGTCTTTATCCTCCTACTCTAATTTTCCCTCCTCTCTAGGTACACTTTGGTTTCTATCTCTTTATAAAGAGTGATCAAACATGATTACTAGCAACTTTGGTGTAGTACAGTTTGCACATAATGTTAACACGGTTACAAATGTGAAAGCTTTGCTACATTTGATTACAGCATTATGTAGTCTACTCTGGCTTCAGAACACAAACCATCTATAAACTATACTAGATTGTACAATCCACATAGAAATGGCAGTTTTGGAAATAGCCTTCAAAGAAATGCTTAGCTATGTTTTTCTCAGCTATTGCTAAGAAGGTTCGTGTGGAGAGTCCTGTCTCTCTGGGTGTTATGCCTGCATCTCTGTGTTGAATGTGTGCATAAGGGCAGAGAGACTTAGTGTGACGTGGAATCAGTATGACATTATTGTATTCTCTAAGAAATATCAAATGTTAAGCCCTCCCTTTGTCTCTTTTTTTTTTTTTTTTTTAATTTTTTTTGAATAAGTAAGCCACAAAATGTTTTAGGCTAAATCTGTCCTACAAACTTTTAGAATTTATGGATGGAGCTTCATTTTCTCCTTTATTAAATGCTTACAAGCCTCTGTATAGAGATATATATATATAGCTATTACAGCTAAATTACTTTTATTTAACATAGCCTGTTTTGCTGTACAAACTGGTCATAAACTGTGTGAAGAAAACCACTTTCTGGTGCCTGGGAGCACTAGAAGGCTTGGCTGATACAGTTGGAGCATCTGTATCACCTTGTCTTTCTTAGCACTTTTCAAGCCTTAATTTCAAAGTGTATAGGTATAGGGAGTTCCACTTTGGGGATGAACAAACTAAGAGAGGAGATAACTTATCCACATTTTAGTGTATGTAAATGATGTTGCTCAAAATGGAAGCTAGGTCTTCTAGCTCTGTTTAATGGTGTGACCACTCTGTCACACAGCCTTCATATATAAATTTATCTGTATTGTGCATATATACATAAAATACACAAAATGCTTCCTCAGAAGATTTGCTTAAGGAGACAAAACTATTACTGCTTATGGATACAGAGAAATAGAATTGGCAATAAAGTGAACTGAAGACTGGGCAAAGCTTCCCATCTTTACTTTTGCAAATCTATGGTAGCCACTGGGATGTTCTTTTTGGCCTGATGTAGCGTGTGCTGTGCCAGTGACACAGCATGGATTTCAGACACAACTGCAACCTGGAGGGAGGTCTCTGAGGATTATCTGTTAGTGAAGATAGGTTGTCTGACAGAGGGAAATAACGGTGTTCATAAAATACAGATGCAGTTAGATTAAATTTATTTCTTTCTTGCTTATTAGAAGAGCTACGGATGGCAAAACCATTGACATTAGCCATCTGTTTTTAAAAGAAGAGCTAATTAGTATAGTTTATCAGGTACTTGTATTTTCTCATTTTTGGTCGCTTTATGAAGAACAAGTTGAAAGCTATGTAGTGTTTTATGTACTTTCTTATGGGTTTATTTTGAAGTTTTTTTCCATTGTGCTTCTATTTTTTTTCTTTTCCCATAATAAAGTTTGAATATGGAAGTGTGTTTGTGTGAATTTGAAGTAGCAGTTAATGATCGTCTCATCTGGCTGTCTAAAATAGTGCAAGGCACTGAGTCACTTCTTGCCACTAATAAGTTGCGTCATTTTGCCAGGATCAGAATGTTCCAGTCTCAAAGCAAATAGTTTTAACAGTGAAAAAACAGTTCCTACCATATATATGTGTGCACGTGCAATTATATATATATATATATATATATATATATATATATATGCTCTCTCTCTCTCTCTCTCTCTCTAATATGTCTTCTTATCCAAAGATGATGATTGATTCTACTATGTGGGGGGCAGTGAATTAGTGATCACCATTTCTTTCTGCTTTACCTCAGCCTTTGGATTCAGCAAGGGAGGAAATAAAAAATGCATTCAGACCACAGTGTTTTCAAAGGTGGTATTTATAAGCATGAATGAGTAAAAATGTGGGGAAATTTTATAGGGAAAAAAAAAAGGAGGCAATACTAAACTTGTAAGATTAACTTTTTATTGTGGTTTTATTTCCAGCATGTTGGATGTATCCTCTTTTATATCCAGTCTTGAAGTGATTTCTGTCATATTCGTGAGTTCTGTCATATTCGTGAGTTCTGTTGCAACGCTCTAAGGTAAATTCTGCAAAAAGCCAGGTGTGTTCCTCCTTCTGGTTATGTGCAGATGTTTGCTATGCTGAGCATTTGATATGTTGATTTTGCAGACTTTATCAAACAGGAATGAAAAGCACCATTTTTACACTGATTATTTTGTGTCTATTTATCTACTCATGCTTTGCCAGCAAACCTGGTCTGTTTTGCCATCAGGATTTCATCACGCTAAGTTAATGTTAATGTTTTAATGGTCCCACTGGTCGGAAATTCCCCTTAGATGAGAAAAGCAGGCTGCAGGGGTAAGCCAGCAGAGTTGATACCTGTACAGACAGTACAGATGTGCAGGGACCCACAGCCAGAGAAGCTCAGGTGCTGGGAGAGGCCAGGAGAAGCTGGGTGGCAGCTGGGGCTAATGCAGGGGCAAACTTGGCAGTTGCCCAGAGATGGCTCTGGTTTATTCCCACTAATTTTGCAAAACCCCTGGCAGGGGACTGGAAGTGCCAGCACACTGAATCTCATCTGAGAGGAATCAGTTTGTAGGGCTTCAGGAGCCTGAATCAAATTGCACTGAAGCAGACAGACCCCAGGACTTCTGTGGCTTTGCTCCCTGTGTCTTTGGAAATGCTTACGCAAGCTTTAATCTGTTTCTACTTTTTGCCTCTGACTGAACAGAAGAGATAAGTGGTCTGTATGTACAGGAGAAAAACACCAAACTGTGATGCTGAGATAGTTGCTAAAAACAAATGAAGGAGGTCTTTTCATTTTCTGTTTCAGATCTTAACAACTGATGGGTTATGATTATTAATGAATTAGCAGGAAAGTCTCCAATAGCTTTCCTCATTAGGATACTGTTGAGAGAGGTTGAATGTTGAAAAATTAATGGAGCGACAGGTTGCAGAGGATATCACTGGTGAATTTGGAGAGCAGGAGCTGAGCAAGAGGACAGAGGTTGACATTTGCGAGGTTACTGAGCTGCCTGGTTCAGCAACAATTGCCATTGTTTGTGGATCAAGACAAGAAACCCAAAGGGAATGTGGCCTCTGAGATGCAGGGCCTTGCACAGTTATTTTGGGTCATTGGAAGTCATACGTGCCTGATGTCTTCTAGCAGAGCATCACTCTGCCATCCACAGGAGCTAGAAGACTTTTGATCTCCCCCAGCATGACTGGTCTTTTGCATTGAAGTTCTATGTAAGGGTCTTAAAAAATCCTTCAAACGTAACAAAAGATTTTGAAGAGAGTAAGTCAGCCTCTCATAGGTAAAGCTGTTGAAGCCCCAGAGACTTGACCGACAGATTCAGGTTAGATATGCAATATATATTTTGCAGGGGTGTTTGATCAGGCACGTTTTCCAGCTGCCTCAGCTGGAAAAATTGGACAGCAAATCTCAAAATAAGCACAAAAAGTTTTGATGGAAAAGAAATACTGCTCCACTTTTCCAACCAAGTATGTTACGAATTATTGTGATAGTCACCTGAATGAGCCATGTCATGCCCATGTTATAAAAACAGAAACAGGCCTTTATGTTAGGGTGTATATACCTGTTAATATTAAACAGTGTGTATGTATCGATTTTTATTTGCCTTTTGGGGGAGTTTTTGTTTTGTTTTTTCTTTTTCTGGTACATTTCTCAAGGTTTTCCAATTGTCACTGGAAACTTTCCTTTAGTATGAAAGCAGATATTTCCCCATTCTTACCTTGTTGTAGGCATCAAAACTTTTAGGGAAAAACATGAATTAAAAAGAGATTTGGGGTAGGACTGTGACAGCTGGCCATACTTTGAGTGTTTCCATGCAGAAATAAGAGAACCCAAACCATGTTTTGCATTATCTAATATAATGGAAATGTGTAGTATTTATTCTTAACTATTTAAATGATTTGAAAATAGGTAAAAATTCTGTATAATTTTTGTGTGTTGTGGTATCTTGCTAGTGAATTTTGAGGGGGTTTTTTGTATGGCAAAACATTAATTTTATGATAAAGTATCATAAAGTATTTTTAGCTGTTTTTTTTTTAAAGTCACACAAATTCCATTATTTTGCTGCTTGGATTAATATGTGTTTTGCCATGTCTTCTAAGAGCTTTTGAGTCTATTGGCTATTTGCAGCCAAATTTCTCAGAGGATATAGAAAGATGAAAGGAACCTAATTTCTTAGGAGTTATGTGAAAAAGGTGGCTAGGTGGAGGAGGGAGAAAGGGACTTGATGCAGTTCCCTCCTTTTCACAACTGAAAGGAAAAACCTAAGATGACCTCAGCTTGAATTTCACATGGGAACATCAATGTGGAGCAGGGATGTACATGGTCTTAGCGTAAAGCTTGGGTTTTATCACTGGCACAGAACAGATAAAAGAGGTTGGAGACAGGTTTCTCTAGAGAAGCATGCTCTCTTAACATTCCCAGTCTGAAATGGTATGATGAGAGGTGGAAAACTGGATCCTGGTTTTGAAGCAGAACAATATTCAGAATCAATGAAGTTGTGTTAGAGTCCCATGTGGCTGTTGCTGAGTTAGCAGGAAGTACTCACTGTGTAATCATTATAGTGGATATACACACTTGACCCCAAAATATTTGTTTCCTGAGAGTATCCTTTCAGTGTGTTAGTGTCAAAGTGCAGGAAGTTATTTATTGTACAGCTGGTTTAAATTTTTTGAGGATAATGGGACAACTCTCCCTCTCCTCATATCCCCCTCTGTAAGTTTTCATGCAAGAGCACATTTTCCATGACTCCATTATTGTTTGAACATCAGGATATTGCATAAGCCTCTCTTGGGGGAAATAGAATATGCAGAAGCAGAAAATGACCTATGCCCACCCACAAGGGCTATTAAATGAAGATTCACATAGAGTGTCAATAATGAAAAACATTAGAGGGGAGAGGAAAGTGTGGGCATTTGAATGTTTTAATTAGTGTGGGCAGCAGTATTCAGATCCAGGTTCTCACGCTACCTCCTGCAATGACTATCTTCATGACCATAGATACATCTCCTAACCATTCTGTTCCTCTCTCCTGCTTTGAAATAGAGCTATTCTTTCTCCTCATGGTAAAGTGCTGTGGGCAAGGAAGGAGAGGAGAAGGAAGTGCAGTTCAGGGGTTGTTGTTGTTTGTTGTTTGGGTGTTTTTTATTCCTTTGCCTAGAGAATCTTAGGTGAAGAAGTCATTAAAGAAAAATGTAAATAAATAGGCTAAGCTGTTAGCTTGTGCAAATTAGCAGTTTACTTCGGAGAAGTAGCTTTGGTGGGAATATCATCACAGACAAGAAAAGATTAATGCTTGAAATTTGCCTAGCTGTTACTAAGGGCAAGTGTTTCTGGGTCACCCTACATTCCTGTCAAAATAATACGGAGTTTTGAGCATTGCTCAAATTGAGGAAATGCAGCCCTGTGCTCTGTGATCTCCAGTTCAGTGTTACAGTTGAAGTCAGTAGCCCAGTTCGTTTGAATGTCAAGGCAAATAACTTAGGGTTTTTCAGAATCAAGGATTAAATTTGTGAAGTATTTTACAGACTGCTTGTGTTTAATTTCCCCTTCTCTGCCTGAAAAACCCATCTCTGGGTTGAATAAAACAATTCTTGAAGAGCCTGTAGCAGTGCTGGAGGTGTGTGGTACAGGATGAGCAGATTGTGGCCTCTGATCTCAGTATGGCAGGTCCGCAGGAGAAGGTGAAAAAACAAACATGCGCTTTTCATGTAGATGTGAAAATTACACAGTTTACTTTGGAGGTGTATTGAATCCCTAAAAGAGAAAATGGTACCTCTGGTACTTGCTCATAAATGCAGAATTAGCCTCGCGCATGTCTTATGTGTTTTCAGATCAGTAGTGCATGAAGGTGGAGCTGCTGCTGTATCCTGTCAGAAGCAGAAGGATAGTGGTGGCAGGGAGCTGAAGTTTAGTTTGGTATCTTCTGGCAGGGAACCAAATCCCATAGGCAATGAGAGGTCTTTTAGTTTTCTCTCTTATCCCATCTCTGTCACTCTTCTGGAGAGCGGTGAGAAGTCTGTTGGCCCATGGAGTGAAAGAGGAGCACATTGCATCCTTTATAACTCTCAAAATAGAAAAGAGAGAGGGGAGTGACAAATGAACATGGAGATGATTACACTCCAAAGGCTTATTTCTTTTCAAGTGCAAATGAAGGGGATCTGTTACCCAATAAGCCCTGGCACCTGCACAGCATTGAAAAGGCATATTTACACCATCATGCGAATCAGCACACATAGTGAAGTATCAACAGGCACTTCATTTAGTTTGCGTTTAGGTTCAGGAGGGAAAACAGACCTTTTAAAAGTCCGTTTGCAACATTATATACTATTGAAGAATGTCAGTTGACAAATTGAGGGAAGATTGTCTCTTCTTCTTTTTGAAAGGTATTTCTCCTTAGGCAAGGATAGTCTGACTATGTGGGGCAGAAAGAAGAACAGACCTGACAGAATCTGGTACTATAAATCATTTACTTCAGATAAAATTTTCAAAAGCATTATGGAGAAATAAGCTCACTGTTTTATTATTCCAGTGACTGTGAGCTGGCACTCTGCGTTTATTGTCCCTGCAGTTAAAAGTTATGAAGCTCCTCAAAGGGATGCCCTTGAATCTGGGAGTTAATGACTGCTCCCTCTACTGGTATTACAGCCTTTAACTGGAGCAGCTTAGAGTAATTTCACTTTAAGTGCATGAATAGTCGTATACAATCTGCATGTATCTGATCTCAGATCTGCTGCTACATAACTATAGTGTTAAAAGCCAACAAAATCTAAACCAATGTCATATCTTAAAGCTCAGGAGACGAATCTGAAAATCATGTGATAATAAATGTTCTGAGGTTATTTATTTCATTTATGTAAATATTCCTATGGAAAAAAAAAAATAATCTTCAGGGTTTGTGTGTTTCAAGCTCTCTTCACACGTCCCTCACAGCACTAGGGTTTAGTGGTTTTGGTTTAGGTTGATTTTTTTTTTCCCCTTCAAGTGAAAAGGAAGATCTTGATGTAGTTCTGAGACTGGCACTGATAAGTAATTTTGAGAGAGAACCTCAGTTGTTGTAAGCTTGTAGACTTGCAAGCACTGAAAGTTGAACAAAAGAAGATGTTTTCAGCTTGATCTCAGGTTGCATTTTAGGACCAAGAAGTTAAAGACCTACATTTCATTGGAGTAGTGGTGGTTTGAAGCATGGAGCAGATCTTCATGAGACCTGTCTGCATCCATGCAAGAGGGAAGGTGCCTATTTTCAAATGGCATCAGACCAGGAAATCGAGGGTTTTAAAGCAAATTGCATCCTGCTTCATTAAAACTGACCAAGGTTCATAAGTGTGAGGGAAGTCTAAAAAATGTGAAGCAAGTTAAAGGTCTTCCATTATGAAACAGCCACAAAAGAAGGCTGAACACTGGCATCACTGTCTTTAGGCACTGGTTTTGAAGGTATATAGCCTTATGGCAGTCTCTGTGAGGGTCATCCAAAAGTGCACGTATGCTGTACTTCTGGAGATCATGGTGTGTTCAGTTGGCAGAGTTCTCTTCTCAGTCTTCTCTAATGAGGTTTGCTTGGAATACTGTGGTTATTTTGGATTTTGGTTGTTAATGCCAATACAGAAGAATTCTAACAGCTTCTTTCACATCTCCTTATATTTCTGCTGAGGTCTTGAGGTCTTAATGTCTTGTGTTAAGGCAGGGCTCAAAAATTTGCTAATTTGATTTCTACATTTCCTTTTTTTTTTTTTTTTGGCTGCTTTGATGGTGAGCTTTTATGGGGCACACCAACTCTTTATCTCTGCTGAGCACATGGTGTACACCTTGCATACTACTGACAATCATTAACTTGCGAACATCGTAAAAAAGGTTATCTTCAGCACAGATAGGTGAGTAGTCAGAAGGACGGAAACACCGCAAAAGAATGTTCAAGTAGGTCATTGATAATCCTTTTTATGGGCATGATTAAGTAAAACACTGAATACTTTGGCCTTGAACCAGAAGAGCTCTCAACTGTGAGTGTCGAACCCAAAAGTAAAAAGTGAAGACCTGCAGGATTTCAGTGAGGTTTGTTTTCTTATTGACTTCTGAGCACCTGCTTGCATGGTTTTGTGCAATATGGCCCCTCTTGGTAGAGCCTGGGGAGGTGTAGGATGGGAATTTGCAAGACGCTTCTTAGCTCTTAGCTCTGATTGCCTTTCTGACATTTGTCTGTCCTGTATTTTACACATCCTAACTGGGTTTCTTGCTTTGTCCCTATGTCCTAACTTGAATGAATCAGAATTGAAACTGTTGAAACAGTTTGGTGTTTGCAGACACTGGACTTGTTCCTGGTCTTGCCTCACTGGAGTTCCATACAGGGTGAAGTAGCACCAGAAGTTTTCTAACATGTCTTTCTAGTAGGTCAGGGGATCTTCCTCTGTGCTTAATCTTTACTGAAGTTATTCATTCCCATATGGCGTTCCTGTCATTTTTGACCTCATACCTACCTAGAATTGCTTTCTCAACCTAAAACACAGAGGTTGAACATTTAGATTTTCACACTTATTCTTTGTTGGATAATAAATTATTTTGCCATACTGTGTACTGTTTGGCTCATTGAAAAGGAATAACATAGATTTCCATGGCTGGCTTGTCTATTGGTTTGTTATAATAGCAGATGAGTTGTATCACTGTACACATAAATAAATAAAAATTAAGTATGGAGTTTCTTATTCTAGGAATAAATGGTTTCAGAAGTATCCAGAGGATTGGAAATTTAATGGGAGACAAAGAAACAAATACAGTAGGCTACAGTGAAAAACCTCCTTCCTGTTTTCATAATTTTATTATTTGTTCAGTAATGGAAATACGATGTGGGTAAGTTTCCCAGAAAATCTCCAGTTTCCTCATAGACTTTCTGTGAGGTAACTCAGACTTGTCAAAATCTGACCTATTTTCATGCTGCTGTTTATGTGTAGTCCTAAGTCTTTCTCAGTAAAATAAGTTATTTGGCTTTAAAACTTGATGAAAACAAAAAAAAAAGAAAAGTTGGACTTGCTAACATTGCTTGACTAAAGTAAACCTATCATGAACAGCATGCTGTCTGGTTTATTTTTGTATTTATATAAGCCAGATAAAAGAAACAATTCTAACTTGGTTACCTCTTTTTTAATGAAGTACTTTAGCCAACCAAAGAATTTGATGACCTAAAAAGGAGAAATATTTCTTAGTTTGGGGTAGTTTTCATGGCTTAGGGATAGTGATTAGTATTATGGGTGGAAAGTACCTAGTGTCCTAGCTCTAAAGCTACAGTTTTCTAAGAGAAGACAGAAGGACTCAATGAAAAAGAGAAAAGGTTAAATCACTTAGTGAACAACTGGTAATTTATCTAAGTTTTCTCCTTGGTAACCATTTGATGTTTTTCCATAGCCATGAGTTGGCACTCTTGGGTCTGACTGTACCAAACATTTTTCAACATGCTGAACACAACACATGGCTGGGTGCAGAACTGGCAGACTCTAGCTGGGATTCTGCTGGCATGCACGGCAAACAATAGTTTCCACTGAAAAATGTGGGCAAACCAAAGGTGAGAAAAATAGGTGAAGAACAGATTTCGTTGCTGTTGGAAGCTTTTGAAATCGGCTGTTTAACTCCTTACGTCAGGCTTGTGTTCCTTCATTGGATTGTACAGAGTTAATTGTACAAATGGATTTAAGATTAAAGCTGCTATAGCATGTATATAGCATGCATATAGGTCTGGCATTTATACTAACTACATATTAGGACAAGATGTCCTCCTGACACCCCTTCCAATCTTAATTATTCTGTGATCCTAAGAGCTGCAGAACCTATGCAAGCATTAAGAAGGTCTTTTGATAGTTGCTAAAAAAGGTAAGTAAGACTATTTACTGGCATCTGCATTAGTGAAAATACTTGAAAGTTATGTGCCTTCTCTTTTAGTATCTCTATACTGCACGCATTACTACTTTGTGACTGGTCAGTTATGTTTCAGTAGACCACTGGTGGATCTCTTCTCTCCAGAGCTTAGACCTATTCGCTAGTATGTGTCAGCTTTAGCCCGCCAAGAGAATACGTTCCTCTTCCTTGGAAGAATAATATAGGGGGAATGTTTTGCAGGTGTCTGTGTCAGAAAATTTGCTTGTGAAAACCACTGCAGCTCCTTGTTTTATTGCAAATTGGAAATTCTCTAGAAAAGGTAGTTTGAGGGTGTATCTTCTAAAGTGAGCTACAAGTCAGTGGAGAATACAAGAAGGAAATATAGAATGAAAGCAGACAAGGTTCTGGTTGTTTTGATGACAACTGAAACAGCAATCAACTTCTTTGTTTTTTCCATGACTAAAATACGTACTCTTAGGGCTGTCATATGAACATGTGATATGAGAGAGTCTGTAAGCTACATCTGTTAGATCCAGAGGCTCAAATAGGAACTGGTAATTGATTTTGCATGTGTTTTTATTTTTTTTGGAAGACAGGGCTGAAATAGCTCCCTTAGCTCTTTCTACATAGGTTAAATGTGTTTGAGTGGGTCCCTGAGCTCTTTTATGCTTGCCAGTGATTTTGCAGAACATTATGAAAATGGGAGAGGCAGTTGTCTGAATTAAGGCTTAAACAAAGAGGAGGGATAAGAGATTAATTCTTGTTATCATGCCAGTTACATTTTACAAATGGACTCCAGTGATGTCAAGTAAGAAATTCTGGAGGCTTTTCTTCCACTCAGTGATGATGATGTTTGATGAGTAAACAACATAAGGGGGACTTAACAGGAAAAGCACCTAGCAGATTACAGTAGGATTTGTGGACACTAAGCCTGTCCTATGTCATGATTTCCTGGGAGTAATAGGTTCTCCTGTCCCTCCTCTTTGCACTTTATCTAATTTGAATTGAAATAAAATCAGAGGTATGAAGTCTGCGTTGTTTTCTGTAAACTCTGAAAGCCATTCCGTAAACTGTCCAGGTTGTGTTTTGGTCGGACACCTCTCAGCCACACTGATGTCTCTGGCTCGCTTGCCCATTTCAGTATGCAGCCACAGGAGTGAACAGAAAACATATATTCCTTGAAGAAAAGCTGAAAAAACCCTGTATTTCAAAATATCTGGTGAGATTACTAGAAACAGTTGGACACAATTTTTAAATGGGCTTGATAACATACTTGTAAACCACAGATCTGAAGCATTGTTGCTTCATGTTGGACAACTGGAGATCTGGCAAGCTAAATACCCAAGAGAACAAATGGGCCAAGATGATGAGATTTGATCAACGTTTGCTCATTTATTCTTTGTACCACAAAAATTCTTGTCTTCATGATTTTTTTTTTTCAATCTGTTCATATAAATAAAAATTCTTGCAGCACATGAAGTATATAATTTTTATAGTGGACTCATTTTTCCTCTGCCTATAGATATAAATAGAATAATGACGTCTTACTCTCTGGGCTCAGTGCATCATTCATGCAGTACATCTACTTTCTAGGTCACCAAGTTCCCCCCCCTTTTTTTTTCTTGTTAGGCACAGTGACAGTCCTCAAGTACACAGAATTTTTTGAGGTAAAGGCAGTGCCTCATTGCAGAATGGCAGCAGAGTACAAAATAATGAAAATATGAATTTGATTCAGAATTTTAGGATATCCTAATTTCAGTAAAAATATGCTTACTCTTAGGAGTGACTCATAGATGATGGTGAGTTTGAGGGGGCTGTTCATTTTTCCTATGGTTGTTCTTGGGAAGTTTTACTGGCGGGTGTGGTAGATATTACACAAGAGCAATGAGTATATGGTAGAGTTGTCTTCAAAGTTAATTTCATGAGGAAATCGTGATACTAACTTTCATTTCATACAGTCAGAACACAAGTATGTACATGTGATTCTGGTGCAGTTGATGAGATTTTGGTAGCTGAGAACTGGATCTGCTGGGTATCTGTTTCACTGTATTCACTGTGAGGGTTTTGAGACACTGAGGCAAGAGAAGCTGTGGCTGCCCCATCCCTGACAGTGTTCAGAGGCCAGGATGGATGGGGCTTTGAGGAACCTAGTCTAGTGGAAGGTGTCCCTGTGCACGGCAGGGAGTTGGAACTAGATGAGCTTTAAGGTTCCTTCCAACCCAAACCATTCTATGATTATATGACATACCAGTTGTATCCTAGTGCATCTCCCCAATGACCAGATAAACAGGTCTGTTATTTCTTGGCCCTTTCTGTGCATTGGCTGCTCCATATCCAGCAGAAATGCTCAGGTTTCTATAGTATTTTGCTGGCATTTCTCCATGTGAGAGAATAAATCTCTCCGAGACTTCTTTTTTTGTGAGTATTTCATAAATAAGTTTGTTTCAGTATGAATGCTTTCTTCTGTATTTCACATTGACATCTGATTCTTCTTAGAGCAGGGGCTTGGACTGGATGACCTCCAGAGGTCCCTTCCAATCAATAATATTTTGTGATGCTTTTGTATAGGCAAACCAGTGATGCCCAAATAGGATGGGAGCACTATATGTACCTTAAGCATTTGTGTGCAAATACAGTGATGCAGAAGCCTGTGCTCCAAGATAAAAAGCTGAAAATCTTAATCATGTGGATTTTAACTGGTGGGTTAGAGCCAGTGGGGGGGCCAGGCTGTTCTGCTGCATCTCCCGAAAGGAGATTGAAGTAGTGGTGGGATTTCAAAGGCACCAGTTTTACACAATAGGTGTTGCTTTGAGTAGTGTGATGCCGCTTTGGTATGTGATCTAGACACTGCTTTCAGCACAGAATATTTTCCTGTGCCACAGTATACTTTGAGAAGTGATTTATAACTTGGTAAGTAATTGTAGCCTTCCAATTTTATTCTATTTTTTTCCTTTTTTTAAATTGACTCTCACAAAGAAGCCATTTTTTAGCTATCAGCATGCTTAGTAGTTTATTTTTTTTTTATATATGTAACCTTATAACCCCTTCTTCCCCCTGCTAGCTGCAGTGGAAAGTAATTTAATGGTTGTTTCTAAACAGATATACTTGGAAAAACAAAAAAAGGTCAAAAATAACACATCAAAGCACAGTTGCTGTTTTGTTATTTGTTTATTAGGTATCCTCAGCTTCCCTTTTCTGCCCCTTGTCAGCTGAAAACTTCTTCAGGTCTCCTTTTAGATGTGTGCCATTTCGGGCAACCAGTGGAGAGAAGAAAGAAAAGCTGTATGTGTCTTATTTCCTTTTTTAGCAGGAAATCAATGTGAATATACATTAGGCTAAGTAAATGAGCAGCTGTTTTAAAGTGAGGTCTTGACACACAAACATTGTGATGATGTAGAAAGACTAATATATGTACTCTGAGAGAAATGTCTGTGATTTTTTTCTTTTTCTCTTTCCTCCAGGGTCTAGAGTAAAAAAAAATTTTGCTTGTTACCATGGTCGCTGTTTATAATGATAGCATTTGCCAAAAGTTACCACACTGCACTTCCTTTAGCTTGATGCTGCAAAGCCCTCTCTTACCTTTTAACTTCTGTTAAGGTTTTGCTCCCAAAGAGATCATGTATGAAGGATTTGGTTTGAACTTTTTGTAACAACCATCAAAATCAGTAACAGAACCTCTCTATTTTAGTGATGTAGGTTCTGAGTTTCGTTCTTAGGAGGAAACCATTGTGGTAATTTGCTGGCAAATACCTACTCTAAGGCAATCGGCAAATTACTCTTATGATTTCTGCTAACTCAAAGGAAACCACAAGCCAGTCTGTCTTAGGTAGTTCCTGTGATTTTTCTCATACCAACAGCTGATATCTTTTTTTTTTTTCCCTCTTCCTGTGATGCTACAGCTACTTTGCTTGGATAGCATCATGCCTGCAAACCAAGCATTCATGTTGGCTTATATGAGAAGCCAGTTTCTGCAGATACTTCTGGGTGTACTGGCAAGTTATCTGATCTTTGGCTTTCCATCTTCCTTGGTAAACCTACAGATCAGATTTGTTCCTTTTTTTACTCTATTTGCATAGACTTGAAGACAGTTGGCATTGCCAGAGATTCTAAAGCTGTAGCTTCCATGAGGTTTTTTTAACCTTGTCTCTGCAGTTTTTAATATTACCTCTTTTAGCAACACTTAAGCTATTTAATACAAAGTTTCCTAGGCTTTGTATTACAGTGGTATGATATGGTCTTACTTAATACAGACATCAATACTAAAAAAAAAACTGGTAAAAAGATGTAGTATAAGACGAGCCATGTATTTTGTTGATGGAGCTGCTCCATGCTAGCCAGAATTGGAACACCTTGGAGATTCATCCATTCCTGTGAAGCTAAAAAAACCAGCTCTTAATGTGTAGAAATGATTGTTGATGTTTTGTTCTTCCTCTTGAAGTGGCAACAATGAAGGTAGCAGGGTTCATTTTGGGGACTTACTTTAATTCTCAAATCTTTCAGTGCACCTCTCTTCCATCTAGAGAAGCCCCTGTTGTCAGGAATGTACAAATGGCTTGGCTTTCACTGAGTAGCAGTCCTCATTCTGGAGTTTTATTGTTTTGGTTGTGAAGTACTCCGGAAGGATGGATTATTTAACCTGTTTTCATTCCTTCATGATGAATTTGAAGGCAGGCAAAAATCCCACCATCTTCCTCCTTTGGAATTGCTTTGTCTGTCCATTTTCTTTTCTCTCCCAGGAGAAGGATTTTCTGCTTACAAACTGGATTTCACAATCACAGAATCCATTTTCCAGATGTTCAAGTACACTCTTTCCTAATGCTTTGAGTGCATTAATAAAAAAGCTGTGCAATTTGGAGAGCATGTTATAAAGAGATTCACCTTAACTCATCTATAAATTATTATGTCTGCATTGTAATACAAGCAAGCCAAGTTTTCTTGTAAAAAGAAATTTGTTACTTAATCATGTTCTAATTTTCCAGCCAATGGGGAAGCTGCATGACTTCCTATTATTTTGGAGGGTAAAAATAATCTGAAAGATGCATGGATTATGCAGAGAAGTAGAATTCACTTTGCAGCTGATACTACATTTATACTGAAATGGGAGGCTTTGTACCAAAATATAGACAAATATCTTTCTTTCCCAAATGACAATAACTTGCTGCATCATTCCCTTACTAGTCTGTGGTATTTGTGAGGTTTTGTTTTGTGCTTTTCCTCCTCCTCTCCAATCACAGTACAAACCTCTTAGACAAAACACTTGGAAACTGAGTTTCTGAAACCATGATTTTCAAAGTGCGTATAGGCTGTGGTTTCACAATTACTTGAATGTCTTGAGGTGCACTCTGTTTCTCTAGCCACATACCATAGGCATTCAGTAAACCTGTATAAATAGTGGTTTAGCACCTGTAGCTTTGATGTTTGGATCTCAGGGGGTCCCTTTTTTTTTTTTTTTAATGATTTTTCTTTTTTTTTGATTGAAAAGTATCTTGTTTATGACTGAGATGGAAAAAACAACAAATGGAGAATTGTATATCCTGCTGGTACTGTTTTCCTGTTAGAATAGTGTCACATAAAGGCTTGTGTTTAGATTTTCAAGCCTACTGCTTCCTTGCCAGTGTGATTCTTTTAATCTTTGATTAACCTGGAATTTCAGGTTTTTAAAGGTGAAAATGTTGCTCCATGGAGTGTTTGAAATACTAGCAACATGAGGACAGCACCATGAACAGTGTGGAAAAGCATGATTAGAATCACTGGTTTAACTTGTTCCTGAATCAGGACTGATACTTTTTTTTTCCATTTGGCTGTTGTATATATCCTTTGTAATCATGGTATTTTGTAGGGGATTTGCAAAGATTTAGTCTTGGAAACTCCCAAAGACATATTGACACTCAAGAGATACCCTAAAAACGTGCATGAGAAAGTGTGAATTGAGCAATGTGAGATGAGATGGGTTTTTGTCTCCTTATTTACTGTCATAAAGAGAGCACTTGAGCATTGATGCGTTCAAGACTAATTTGCCATGTCATGACTCAGTTACTGCGCTGGAACTTGGCTCAGTAGTTGCAGGAAACTGTTCAGTTTGTTTCTATTTTAGCAAGACCCAGCGAGTCGTCTAGATGTCACTACTGTATTTAGAAGTGGGTGGGCAATGGAAGATGAACTTTTGTTGGTCCAGTTCAGTAATAGTACAGAGTATTTATAATCGGGTGCAAAAGGTGGGAACCTGTCCTCGTGCTGCAGCCAGCGTGACCCTTCCCAGGGAGCGTTGGCTTCAGCTGGGCTCCTGGGGAGAGCTGCGCACTCCCAGGCAGCAGTCTGATGAGAGAGGGAGACCTCTGCCAAGCCAAAGGAGTAAGTGGAAGCAGCTGCAGAGCCTTGTCCTGTCAGCCACTTCTGCCAGTCACTCAGCTATTATGGAGCTCCCACCACAGTGTCTGCATACAGAGAGCCATACAGGACAAGGAAAACAAATCTTGGTTTCTTTTTCTGCAAGAAAACAAGTGCGGGTTTGTTTCTCCAGGCATCTCTTCTCCTGAACCAGCTATCTTACCAGAAGAAAATGACTTTTATTTCTGCCTAAAAATATAAAGAGAGTCTTCATAACTAAATGAAGGGTAGGTCTTGAATGCCTGTTTCTCAAGTTGTGCTGTGTGTTCTTCCCTTTTTGGTGGGGCAGACGATTTTGCCTGCCTTTCTAGGTAGGATCCACAACCAGTGACACTTTAAAGTCTCTGGGATACTGAAATGTAACCCAGGTTTGGTTGAATCCTGAAGAAAAAGGCAGATACAAAACAAGCTGTAGATTTGAGCCTCTCCTTCTCAGCTCCTGAGTAGGGCAGGGTTTTTTTCTGTATTTGGAAGAACCACAATTGCCATGTGCCACCACACTCTGAATCTTTGCTTAGTCAGGGTTGCTTTGACTAACCTAATGGCAGTGAAAAAAGAGATACTTCTGTTGTAGGTGAAGGAAGAAAAAGGCTTTCTATTACTCTTATCCATATAACCCAGATTCTTTTCCATACCTTGCTTCAAGAGATAACATGGGTTACATCAAAGTAAACCTACTGAAGAGGTCCATTAATTATGCATTCATAGCATTTCAGTATTTCATGCCTTCTCAACATATTACAGTTTCAAATGTGTAATCTTTAACGGCTTGTTGCTATAACAGAAATTTGATCACAAAATAAGGTATTAAGGAAAAGCAATAAAAATGTATCAGTAAATCTTTACAGAATAAATTGATGTCAATTGCTGAATATTTTGCTCAGCAACTAGGCCCAAACATAGAGGAACCTGCTGCTGCTAGATTTCAATATTTTTATTCTTTGAAACTAGGTAAACACATCCAGATTCATGAGCTAATTTTCTTAGTCATGAGCAGATTTAGTTTCTATTCTGGTCTGGAAGATAGAGCTTAAAGAAAAAAAAAAATCACCTTTTTACTGTAGCTAAATAGCGAATATTATTCTGAGTGTTAACACAGTTTCCTGTTCATAGCTTCTACTTCCATGATGTACTGTGTGTTCCAAGTGAAGATATCCAAGAGGCCCAAGTAGTGTAGTTAGAAACTACAATAAGTACTTACAGTAAGCTGTTTGGAGACTGTGTCAACTGGACTGACAGCTGTTAAATAGACTCTGTCTGTTAGGTCATGAATTTCTAAAGTTATTCTAATTGTTACCTTTCTTTATATACAGACCTAGAAGTAGGATTTTATTTGGTCAAGAGAAACAAGCTTGGAAGTTTGAAGTTAGTTCTGGTTTGCCTGGAAGAACCTTGATAACAGGGAGTTACCATGATCTAACTCAGTGCCAGTGTGTGTGTTTTATTCAGTTGTATTTTTATTTGGTGTGGTAGCAACAATAAAACCAACAAAAGCACACAGTAGACCAAAACTGAGTTGTTTTGGCTTGGGGTTGACTTGACATTTACGGCAGCTGAATTTTTTATCGGACTCTGCCAGCTTTAGGTTTAACAGTGAACAAGGGTCTGTAATTGTTTTAAGCTGTGACTTGATGGATGTGTTTGTTTAAAAGAAAGACTCAAAATTCTGCTACATAGCGTATTGTAAATCAACTAGCATATTATTCTTTGTATTTGTTATAACAAAAAAAGGTCAGGAAATGCTGGTTTCTGCTAGAATCTGTTGTGTGATTTTGGTAGGCTGTGAGTTACAAGATTTCAATATTCTGTGCATTCTTTATGTGGTTTTTTTTTTCGCATCATAAGTAATAGAAAATAATCCAAATGCATCAAAAATGTATTTAAAAAAATGGATCATGCTCTTAAACATTATTGTGCAGAAATCAGATCAGGAAAACATTTGGGTGAGTGGGTCTGTTTTTCAGAAGGGTCCAGATTTGTAGCCATTAAGTGGCATACTTATGTTCTTAGGTCACAGCCAGTATTATATGAGAAGATCGTATCACACTGCACTCATGTCCTTTCAGGCATGTGAGAGTATTTTTTAAGAATTTTGTATTAACCGAGTTTGATAACTAAGCAAGCTTGTGAGTAATATTTCACCTTAAGGAAAACCTGTACATAAGAGTTTTCTACTGTATAGCTGTAAAGTACTATGGGGAGGTTAATTCAACTAGTTTTTTTGAAGTGTGTTTTAAAATTGTTTCTGTTTTCTTGTATTTTGGCAGTAGTTTTTGTTACAGGGCAGATAATTCAAAGAAATCAATTTTCATGCCTGTAAGCAGTAAAAGAGTTAGTTCATGTAGGCTTTGCCACAGTTTTCTTTATTAAAATGAATAGGATTGTTATTTCAATGCTGATTCTTGAGTACTCTGTTAAAATGTGCATATATTAAAATACAGATGGAATATTGACACATCTGTAAAATACAAGCCTATGTAACTATCAGTGTATTGTATTTCTGGTAGTTAAAGCTCCTTCAGAAACATAAGCAGTTGAATGGTATAGATAAAAAAAAAAGCTAAATGTTGGATTGCAAGAAGGTTAAACATGTTTAGATTGTCTAAAATATTCTTTTTTATATTACAGGGACAGTAAGGGTTTGGTAAGAGCACCGTGGTATATGTTTCTACACTGCTTTTTGGCATTGTCATCCTGGTTACCCTTTTATTGCCTTTTTAATTAGTTTGTGTAAATGTGCTTTTGATATATGTGGTTGTTCAGAGCCATACTTGGTGACCTTCAAGAGAGAGACTTGTTGGACCAGGCAGCATAGGTTGTACTTGGTGATTCTGCTCACCATCTTGTGCGCTTTCCCAGTGGGATCGTACCATGGCCGCAAAGACCTTTTCGTTGCCCTAACACTGCTGTTCATGAGTTCTTTCTCCTAGAAGGAGATAGTTGATGAAGCAATGTATCATCTTACAATGTTAAATACTGCCTTTTTTTGGCAGTTTGCTTTCTTAGGCTGTAGGTCCTGATGACAAGTGCAGGTGTGGTTTGGTGAATGCTTTACTAGCTGAAGAGATCCCAACATATCCCAAACGACACATGTAGGCAAGGCAGTTTTCATCAGGTCTGTACTTTTTGCATTAATCTAAGAGATGAGTTGAACAGCTACAGGTTTCCATGTGCATGATCCAGAAGGTGAGTCTTGGTGTAGCATCATTTAACAGACGGGTTTTCTGATCTAGCAAAGACTCACAGTCTGAAAGCCCACTAGTGTTTGGTTTCATTTGGCTTTATCTGTAGGACCAGAAGAGATGCATCATCTTGCTACTCCAAAGAGCTAGATTGATCTCTAAACTCTTAGTGCACATCCAACTTCTTAATTATTTTGTATTCTGCGACCATGAGATGCAGAGTGGAGAGCAACTTTTCCTTAGCACTGTTTCTTAATGTTCTTTCTGCCAGGGCTTATGTTTGCCGTGTCTCTTTGGCATCAGGGTACTTATTCTGACCTTAAAGCCAGAAGCCACTGCTGCTGTGCAGGGCTGCAGTGAAGAGCCGGGGCTGGTTGTGTGGGACTGAAAAGCTCTGAGAGGGCGGTTCTGTACTTCCACAGCTAAGTGGCTGTGAAGCATGCTCCTCTCTGACAGTCACATCAGAACTTTTCCTTTTTCATCCTTGCTAAATGAAAAGCTTTAGTCTTCTGTTTTTAGGCAGCCTTTGGCACATTGAACTGCTTTTTATTTGTGGTTTTACGCTGGTTCTGACTGGGGCGCTCTTTATTGCTGTGTGGTTCTAACAGTCAAATTCCAATTTGTTCTTTTGGCAAATGCTAAAGGCGCAACAGAAAATTTCTGTATCTGTGAATAGAAATATGTTGTTTTTCTTTTTTTTTTTTGTAAACCTTTAGGATGATTTTCCATATCTCCACACTTGAATGGTTCAAATATGTACCCTGTGTGTATGTGTTGATTCACTGTATCTTTTTGGTCGCCATAAATAATACTTCTGTGTGTCTAGCACCACTTAGCAATGACAAACATGGTATTGTTTTGGTTTAAGTTCACTTTGTGCTTAAAAAAGAAGTTATAAAACCCACTTTCAAATCCTAAGGTAGAGAAGGATGGTTATCAAAGAAAATATAAAATTGTAAAGAGGTCGATGAGATGAATGTTGTATGTGTATTAGGAAAGTATTGCAGGCATATAGTACTTACTCTTTTCCTGTGAGGTCCACACTCTAAGTCAGAAAATATGGCATCTTCCACTGCGTTCTTTGATCATAAGTAAAAAATGTGGATCTTCACTGCTTGTCTTTTGGTACAAAAAGGAATTAATGTTTTCTGGCTTAGTGACTGGGACTCCTTTATGTCCCTAATTTGCAAAGATTATTACAGTAGTATGCAACACGTTGCTCCATTAAGTCAGGAGGAGTTGTTTGCAGTAAAGAGAGATGTTCATGTACAGTAATTGCTGCAGGAGCAGCACTTGTGAAAGAAATTGCTGTATGCATATCTGCAAGTTCACCAGACCAGTATTCAGGACAGGGGGTCATAAAAGTATTTTCTGTCTGCAAAATGTAGTAGTGCTGTCTGCTTTTGTCCTGTTGGATAATCCCACCTTTAGCAGGAAGGGTTGAAAGTAAGCAGTGGCATTTGTAAAACATTTGTAGGATGTGGATCTTATTTGAGAATGGGTAAGGGATGATAATGGTATAGCTATTTGCAGATTTTGCAAGCCGTATATTGCAGGATTGGGTGAAGATTGTGAAATTGCCTAGAAAGAATATGCTCAAAGTAAACAGCTCAACACACTTGGGTTATACACATTAATAGAAATATTTAACTGATTGAAAAGACCTCACCGTTGCGTAATAGCAATGATAAGTTGCATTCCAAGATCCCAAGGCATGTTACAGTCATTAATTAACTGGGAACAATAACTTCCTTTGATGACAAGTAGTGTTTCCTCTTGATGAGGCACAGAGGATTAGATGCCTATCTAAAAGCAAAAACATACTGTTCTTAAAAGATTCTTTTAAAGTGCCTTTTTTTCCTCTCTTTTATTCACTTTCATATAAGGCTGTATATCACATCACATCTCTGCTTAATCGTTTAATTGCATTCTACTCTTCCTTTGCTTTGGTGATAGCAGATGAGTAAAGAGCATTGCTCAGAGGACAGAAAAATATTCTGCTGGTTTAAATGAAAATTCAGTACAGTGTTGTTTTAATGAAAAATTGAAAGCAGCACTGTTGTAAGGAGTGAATTTTCATGGAATTTTCATGATTTTTTCGTTTCAATTTTTCTCTTATAAGAATAGTTGTAAAGTTCTTTTTTCATTTATATATACTGATGAGCATGTAGTGGTTTTTAGCCTAAAGGAAGGATATAAACTAAAGTTTAAGAAGATAATATAACATAAAAATCCCCAGATGATGAAGGTTTTGGGAAGAGAAAGATGATGTCCTTACTCCCAGAATACCTCTATGCTATCTTTTGTCCTGTGTGACCCAAGGTCTAGTTCTTCCTGCTATGCAACTTAAAACTTAGCTAAAGAGACAAAATGTTGGGTATCAGATGTAGGCCTTCAGCTCTCAGGATAACATGGGCTGGTCTCACAAGCAGAAGGGGTCAACACTGCAGCAAGAAGGAAACCCACTGCAGTTCCCCATTCCCTCCTTTCTGCACAGAACAGATGGTTCTCGTGATTTACTTATTTTAATAGCCCTTCATGGGATGCTGAAGGAATGTTCCAGCTGAGGAAAGCCAGTGGAGTAACACCATGAATCAGTGTGCCAGACTGATTCCTTCGCTTCCCAGGAAAAAAAAAAAAAAAAAGAAAAAAAAAACGAGAAAGAAAGATGCAATCAGTAAGTTTTTCTAGTTTAGACTAGATAAAACAGCGGCTGCTCCAGGGGCTGATAAAGTTTGGAGGCCTCTTTAATAAGGTCTATTTGAAAATCTGTTTTCTTAGATTATGTCCAAATACACCCTGTGAGCTTCCAGTCCCACCCTTTTGTCCGGTGCTGAGCCCTATGCAGTTGTGCAATGTGGCTTTTGAAAACTGCCTGCGCTCTGTTCCTAGCAGCCATCAACCTGGATGTCAGAGGGCCAGACTGGTGTTGCTTTTCCTGTCCTTGTAGCTGTTTGTGAACAAATCCTCCTGAAAGTTGCCTGTTCTATGAGGGATTGATAGGAAGGATTTTTTGTTGTTGTCACTGGCTTGCCTTTTTTCCTTCCCTCTAATCAGAACCAATCAGTAAGGTCTCCTTTTTGATTCAGGGTTTCATGAGAACTGGCAATTGTAATGTGTTGGTCTTAATAAGGGATGTCTTTGCTAAACAGTGAACTGACTTGTTCATCAGGGGAAAAATGAGTAAACTACTAGATACATTGAGTGATCCATCTCGCATCATATTGATGTTATCACATGCTAGCAGAGGAATTAAATTTGGAAAGCCTAGTTACTAGCTGCTGACGTGCATAAAAGACTAAAACACTCCTACTTCGTAAAAACAAACAAACTTCAGTGCTCTCTCCTGGTGCTCAGGAATTAATTTAGCTGACTGGAATTTTAGGAAGAAGTCCAAAGTCAGGTCCAAATCTAAGGTGGTGATTTTAAAAGCTTTCACAGAAGTTCTGTTGCATTTTCAGCTATTTTCAAAGCTATTCATAGTGGGCAGGCAGTTTATTTAGGTCTTGTTCTCTAAAGAGCTGAGTTGGGTAGTGACCTTCTCCTCGCAAAAAGAATACTGTTTCCTCTCCTTTGTAGCATTTCCCATATTTGACAAATCAAATTCCAGAAGAGATGGGGAAGATGTCCAATCTGAAACTCTCTGTTTTCCATTCAGAAAACAGAGGTCTTTTGTCTCTCAACCTTTGGCCATGCTCCACTGTGAAGAGCTTGGCTTCATTCTCTTGAATTCTGCTGCCCACAAGCCCCTGGGCCTTTCAGCAGAGCTGCCCCCAGTCAGGTGGCCACAACCCATGTGGCTTAAGGGGCTTGTCCTCCCCAGAGCAGGGCTCTGCCTTTGGCCCTGCTGGATAGCACTGGGCTCTGGGTGGCCCCTTCACTCTTCCTGTCCAGGTCCTTCTGGATGGAAGCCTGTGCCCCCTAGTGTACTGAACTGTCTTCTCCTACTTCCTGTCATGTCGCATCCCTCTCCCATCCATCCTCCCTTGCCCTCACATGTTGGTGTCATCTACAAACTTGATAGTGCCCTTTATAATTTCCTTGGGTGATGGATGAAGAGCTATCAATCCCACCAGTTCACCCTAATTATGAGCAAGTTAGCCCTGCCTGTAGGGAATTTGAAAGAAACTGAACCCTAAGCTTTCATGAGCACAATAGAGAAAAGAAGCAGAGTGGATTGAAAATAAGCCTTTCAGGTTAGTAAATTATCTTTTTTTTAATATCCTCTAATACACTGTTTACGTCCCTACATAAGCGTACTAAGATTTGCAGTGAATATGTATGCCCTAAAAACCAGGATAGGACAGGAAGGATTGTGTATTGAGACTTGTTTACTTTTGGGTTCTGCCCTGGGTTTGCTATGGGCATATAGAAAAGCATGTAATGTAATGTTTGGAATAGTGAAACAGAGATTATAATGCAAATCTTTGGAAATAAATGAGTCTGAAATCAAACCACATGGCCTTGCCAGTCATTAATTCTTATTCCTGAGTGTTATTGTTTCCATCTTTTGGGTTAAATGTTGCAGGTATCATGATTGATGTGATGCTGGAGTAGGTAGTTGCATTGCATTTCTGACTCCTTGGAAAAAAACAGATTGTGTAAGGATAGGGGGTCTGAATAGGATCAGTGGAACATAGCTGTATGCTGCTGCACTGCACTTATTTCAATACTCTGTAGGTTTGGGACTGATTTAACAGATGATAAAAGGAATTACCAGATAGTGGGATTTAAATCGATGATGGCCTTAGACACTGTGAGCAAAACCTGTAGCAGTAAGAGATGCTTCTGTTTAGGATTGTTCTGGGCAACAGGATTGCAAAAGAAAACTTACAGAAGCAATCAGAAATAGTGTGTATTGGTGGTAGCAGGGGAAATACACTGTTACCTCCTCTTTGGGACACTAAAATGGAGTGTTTCTGTTTCAAGCTCTGACCATGGGAGTTCACATAAAAAAACCCTATATGTATAATTTAGCACATGAGTTGGGAACTTCTGGCTCCTGAAGGTTTGATTTTGCTGGGACTGGATCATTCTGTCCCTTGGAGAGACATGGTTCCTCCATATCAATGCTGAGGTAACTGGGGAATGTTATGGTAGGTTTGCAAGCTTACAGTGACATTTAACAGTTGTACTCGTTTTCATGCAATATATTGCCTTTACAAAACCAGCAAAAACTTTACTTCCTTTTTCCTCACATGTCTGTCTCAAACAAATGTCAGTTCTTTTCATGGAGAAGAATATATAAGAAAGCATCCTCCGCACAGAATAGAGAGGGAGAAGGAGGAGAAAGAGGCATGAATACTATGCCAAAAACTAACAACCTGTTCTCTTCCTTGGACGTTTTTAAGGAGAACATGCACGTGTCTTGACTTCTAGTTTCTGCAGAACACAAATGGCACAGGGAAATCTGATTTGTTTTCATTCCTGGCAAGACTTTGGTGTTGACAGTGGGCGAGACATTCAGGATGAGATTCCTTTTTTTTTTTTTGAAGGACCTGTTACCCTCTAAGTGATTTCTTCTTGCTGTGCTCAAAGTGGCTTCTCAGGAGCTTTCTAGCTCCCTTTTCGTTTAGTAATCTCTGCATCTTCACCATAAAAATATTGAGCAATATCATAATTTTTGTGTCTTTCTCTTTAGTCCCCACAGTTAAATCTGTTCCCCATCATAAATGCCTGCTTTGCATGAGAGTGACTAGAACCTGCTGAACTCCCTAGAGTAGTTTTATGACTTACACTGTAGTATTTAGCTTGCTTTTTTGCAGGGTAGGCAGAAGGACCTGTGTCATTACCTACTACTGTTTTCTCATGTACCTATTTTCTGACTTTCAGTATGCTTCTTTTAAGTTGCCTGTTTCAACCCTTGATCTTCAAAATCCTCATTTTCCAACTCTTCTCTTTTCCTTACCCAATAAAAGCAGTGCTTCCTTTCTGTTTTTCTACCAAGAGATGTTTCTACCCTTTTCTTACCACCTCTTGCTGGCTATCTGAAAATTTTCATACACGAGGTTATTTTCATGCTTACTTACATGCTTATCTTGCATGGTTACTGACTTGTTCTTTCTACTGCACGAGTCCTGTTGAGGTATATAGTCTATTAGCCTCTTTTCCCAATAGCAGTCTGTCTTGTAATGATGATGACTGAGAGACAAAGGGTTAGAATTGCAGAGAAATGAAATAAATTTTCTAGTCAGAACACAAAAGCCATTGTGGAGATGATGTGTGTAAAGTTTCTACATGTGATGATTTAAAATACTCTTTTTCTCCCATTTAATTTGCTCAGCTTATTTTTAGCTAAACATTATTTTAAAAATAATGCTAATTTTGGACTTGTAAATACTTATTAGGAATGGGAGTAATACAATCTTTTTGGTTTTAAACTTTAGAAGATGGTTACTTGGGTCTCTTGCTTGAAAAGAATTTTTATGTGTAACTTTGGGGGATTTTAATAAAAATATTAATGTTTGCTTTTTTCCTTGAGTTCTTAAGAATAGGGAACATGTGAACACATGAATTTAAGAGTTAAAAAAAAACAACCCACAGGTGACCTTAAATAAAGGGCCAGTCACCTAAAGGAGTGAGTATTTAGCAGCTTAAAGTGATATTAACCTGAGTTCATAGACTCAGGGAAAACTTGCATCAGTGTGGGTTTTCTTTGTTGTTGGGGTCCTGTCCCACTCTTCCAAATCCTCTGCCTCAGCCTACACTTAAATGTAAAGAGTTTGGGTCCTTATATCTGACTTCTGAATATTAAATATAAACATCAAGTTTCTCCATGAATCACCAGTCTTCATTTTCCCAATGCATTCTGTAATTGATTGGGCTTGTTCTTATCCTCCTCTTTGAATGTATACAGCCAACCAATTCTACAGTATTTTGATGCTTTTTAAGTGATCACAGTGAGATTTGTCTAGAGCTTTGTGTTTTAAATTGTTCTATATAAAGTGAACATTTTTCTATAAATTTTTGATTGACTAGTGGAAGTATTTAAGATCTGCTTTGAAAGAGAGGCCCCAGATATTTATGTGATTGGTGATAAGGTAAAGACAGCTGTAAGACGTAAATTTGCTGGTTGCCTGCATTGGTTTCAACTGAAATTATTATGCTGATGTGGGAGAGCAGACATATATCTAAGAAATTAGGTATTCCATAACAGATTCATGATTCAAGTGAGCAATTTTGCTGAACTCTTTGATGCTTTGAAGGGAAAAGAACTGTGCTGTCAAATAACAGAGCTACACTGTTCTTTAGCTTACCTTCTTTACCTGCTGAAGTCGATTTCTGAAGTATATTCTTAGATTCTTTGGGGATGGAAAATTCTCCCATTCCTCTGCATTACGAGGAACAGATCACTTGGAATGCTATTTTAAAAAAATAAAAAAAAATTCTGTACCTAGACTTGTTCTGTCATTTCCTTATTCTATTCTATCAATTCAGGACTGCACCATTTTCACATGACAGTGATCTTACTCCAACTTCTTGCACCGTCAGCTCTTTGCTCATGTTTCAGAATGCTTGTAAATTTGGTTTTCCATAACATGGAGAAATATTTGCTGTAAGATGCACCTACCCACATTTATCTTCTGTAATGCATTGCTTGTTGACTCAGTTTGACTTGAGTCTCAAGGTGGCCCAAGAGGTTGTGACCAATGATGTGTTACTCCACACTTGTGCTTTCTGAAGATAAACATTTTCTTTTTAAAAAAATCAATAGAAATAGTATCTTCAAAGACAGCAAATTCATGTAGGAGATCAAAAGTGTTTAGGAATACTCAAGCAGTTAAGAACTGCTGCATTTTCTTGTGGATTGCCCTTAGGAGAGTTTAAGTGTCTTGTACATAATGCAGTAGTATAGTTGGGGCTGGAGTCCAAGAGACCCAAATCGTGTTCTTGTTCCTCTAGTCTCAGAAACAGATATTCTTTCCCTTTCTGCCCTACTCTAATGAAGTGACCCACGGTTTGGCAACTGCATGGGCATGCCTGTCAGTCTTACTTGTTCCTAAGACCACATCTTTGTATTGTAACTGCTTTTCTTTAGTTAAGCACAAAAGCACAGTAAGGAAGATCTGAAGTTTGTCCTGGTCTTGCTTCCTCACATACTGTACGAGGAGACTGCTAGAGCCATTTGATGGCCTGAGACTTGCATTTTACATCCATTCATAATTCTAGCATTGGATGTGTAGCAGTGACGGATGCTGAGCAAACAAATCAGCGTGACTCCTTCCTACAAAAGCCTAATAACACATCTTCAAAGGCATTGTGAAATTTGTGGTTGTGCAGATTTGTGTCAGGGAGGCCACTGCAGCTCAGTCTGGTCTCCAGCTTCTTGCACTAATGGACAGGAGCAATGTAAGTAGACAGTGATTCCTGTGATGTTAACCTTTCCTTTTAATCAGTTGTTGATAATTCTGGTTTAATCTTTGGAATGCGTACTGCCAGATGCTCTACCTCCCTAGCAGCAGTTTTATTTTTAAGTAATAGAATTACTAGTGATTTATCTACTCAGCTGAATGCTAAAAACATTTAATTTTGGAGTAAGTAACAAAGTACCCCATGCAACATTTTTTTTGTCCCATGTACTCTTAACTTAAAGTGTGGGGAAGAAACTCAAGGGCTCATCTTGGCCTCAGGCACAGAAGTGCATTTTACACTGCTGTGATTTACTCCTGAGTTGCTATATACACGTTCATTTGATCTCTGTTTGCCTGACTTAATTAAAACACTGGAATGTTTGTTCAGTAGATAACAACATTTCTGGGAGTTATTAAAATTAGTAAGTACTCTGCTTACTGTCATGAAGTGTCTTTCCCCCAGCCCTCCTTCCCTACCCCTCACAGTATGTAGCAATAAGTGATACATGACTATAAAATAATAACAACAGTTAAGTCATAGATGGTTGAAGATAAAACCTTTAAATGAACACTGAATCTTTTCGCTGTTCATGTTGGAGGTTTTTGTGTGTAGGATGTTTCTTTTGTTTCAAATGCTTTATAATTAAAAATACTGTTGGTCTTACTTTTCTGTTCCATTTTACATAGTTTTCATTCTGTTCACATTTTTAACAGTAGCCATGACTATATGTTCTGCTGCCTGCTTTTTCTCTTTCCCTTGTGGCAGTATTTGCAGCACGATCTGATGGTGATCATGTAGAGATGCCTTAACAAATACCAGGCACGCAGTGTCATGGACTGTTTTAGTCATCCCATTTGCCAGGAACAATTCTGCTTCTGTAAGGTGCTGTATAATTTGGGGTTAGCATTCAAGACTCTGATACAAACAGTGAGATTTTCAGTCATATTCATTTAAGAACACAGCCTCCTTGCATGCCAATTTTCTAATGATTTAAATAGTGTTAAAACATGACTGATGTGTATTCAGTTGTGTTCGTATTCTGATTCCCCACTGAACTGGTATTTTTGCCTTCTGAATTGCTCTTGCCTTTTTAACAGCATCAAGACTTGGCTTTAGGAAGATTATGACTTCTTTCTCTTTTGTGAGAAACTTTGGATCTGACAAGCAAGATAATTTTTTTGGAGAAGAAAGTGATGTGAACTGGAATGACACAAGCAGTTCCCTACTACCCAACTAGCAAGAACAGCGTATTTGCTTTATTGAGTTAGCTTCAGTTCTCCAGGCTATCGTGAGAACATTTGCTTAAGCTTATTGCTTCAGGATGTTTATAGGTTCTTGCAAGATCAAGGTCTTGGTGGTGTGTTCATGCTGTAGGGCAGATGAGAGTCTGGTGAGGTGTCTGTTGTAGTGCTGACAGAGGGAATTCATTTCACTTCATTTTAGCTGTGGTGAAGTTGTAGATTGTCTAAACCCCATATTTCTATATAATTATAGCAATTGAAATAGGCTGAATGATGTTAAAATGTTTAATCAATTATTTTGGTTGTTGTATGTTACCATTTACTTTCCAGAGTGTATCTTCATTTGATATTTTTTTCCATCAGCTTTGGTTGAAATATTCAGGAAGTGTTTGTATTTTTCCATTTCTCAGATCTTACTATGGCAACTGTGGAATTTATTTTGGTCTTTTAGATATGAATGGCTAGATGTTTTGCATGTCTTTGTAAGGCATCCAGTTGCTCAACCTCTGTGAAGCAAAACATTGTTTGATATATCCTGATCACCACATGAATATCAAGTATAAAGGGAAAAATGCTGCTGTATCACTTTCTTTCATTTTGTTAGTTGTTATTTTTTAATTTAATTTGAAAGAAGAAACACAGATTGGAAAGGCTTCCTAGATGCCATAAGTGATCCTTTGTGTCAAGAGGCTAATAGGCTTAGGGAAATGCCTGCTGCTTACAAAATATTCAGGGCCCAGTGACCAAATATTTAAGGTTTCTGCCATTCTTTTCATACCTGGTGGCTTGGAAGAAGTGAGAGGCTACAGTTTAATTTGTTGACATGAGTTTTGTAAATTCAAAGCTGATTTGTAAGAATCCACTGTTCTTACCAAGGTTGGTTGTCTAAACTGTTTCATAATCTACATGTTTTCCGGAAGGCACGTTTTATTAATCTACATTGCTGTCTAGTGAAAAGATCTCAACATCAGGGAAATACAGATTTGTTCCAAGTAGGCAAGTAATATTCACACAAACCTGGTTCTGAGGAGTGTAATTCAGGCTATCAATTTCTGATTTCCTCAGTTGTGCAACTTTTGTGTTCTCCGTATATATTTAACTAAATTTAACTGCCCCTCCAGAAAATAAAAAAGAGGGAAGAAAAAAAGAAGAGGAGATTATAATTATTTTCCTGAAAGTACAGATAATTATTATTGCTCTTTGGAAAGTATTTGATCTGGAGTGGCTTTGCTAGGCAGTGCTAAAATACATTGTTCTACCTCACAAGAAATTGTTAGCAGGGAGAGCTATTAACAGAGAGGGCTAATCTTGTGTATGGATGAGGGGAAGTGCAAAGCTTTCTCCTTATGCTTCAAGCTTGACCTAAGCATAGTTTGAATATTGCTCTAAAATTTCCATTGTCCATGTAGTCCTCAACAATTTATCTGTATTGAGATTTTGTTAGTGAGCAGTAAATATGTGTGGTACGTACGTAGGGGGACAGCCACCTCATTTTCAAAGCTGAGCAAGAGGCAGGATGGCCTTGTACCAGTCTGTTGAAGCTGCTAGTCACCATAAAAAAAAAAAATTGCCTATATTAAGTATACAGAATAGTTTGCTGATATTTAAACACTCTGTTGTCTAGTGAAGATTTCTAAGGGTCTCTTCTGAAAATTATGTGCAGGGCCCAGCAGGATAAAAAGCATTGAGCAGTGCAGATTAATGCAGCAGCCTCTGCATCTGGTGAGGGCTTTCAGCTGGCTCATTTCTCAGCTTTTCCTCATTCTGGAGGTTGTGTGCATTCATGCTTTCATCCTTGTATTTTTCCTGTTCAGTCATTTCTGCATACAGCTGTGTATGCTGGATAATACCACATTGTTTCCAGAGGCTTTATTTTCACTGAAGGTTTTCTTTTTTCTTGGTTTGAATTGTATTTCAAAACTGCAAGGCTGTGTAATACCATTCATGAAGTTGAATAATTGAAGAGAGGGAGGACAAGAGAGGAGAAGAGCTATACAGGTGTAAATATAGTCAGGAATATTACTCCAGATAGCAAGAACTGAAGAGGAGTTGGCTTGTGTAGCAGAAGTGCTGAGGTTATGTGGAGAGCAGAGAAGGCAGCCAGCTTGAGATGAGTACACATTTGTAGTGGGGGACTGGAAAGAAAGCAGATCTACAAAGTATATTGGATGAAGTCCATAGGGAGCTTTACAAACCAAGAAAGATATAACTGATGTTGGGTCAGGTTTCTTTCCACACAGATGTTGTGTTTGCTCTTGCATTGTCATTATCTTGGATCTCTTCAATGTGACTAATATTGCACAAATTTCAGATCTTCTTTTCATCTCCATACATGCTCAGATGCAAGGAATAAACTTTAAAAACCTTTCTCTACTGCTTGTCCTTCTACTACCCTGAAGTAAAACTTTGAAATAACTTCCCCTGCTGGATTTTAAAAGATTAAATAGGGAGTGAGTATTCTTTCATTTACAGATCAAAACTAACTTACCTGTGTTGCTGTTCCAAGTACTGTAAAAAATCAAGGTGCTTTTTTGTGCTCCATTGTATGATAAGAATACGGAAAGTGATTTCTGAGCTTCCTTCCTGTTTGTCTGTGATAGCTGCTTTGATTCTTCTATGAGTTAAAGGGACTGTGGCTGGGAAGAGGCTGTGGACATGGCTATAAAAACTTACGATAATGCCTCATAAATGCCAGCTCTGTGAAGAAACCCCAATGTTTCTGTTTCCTTTGAAAAACTTGGTCGGGTTCATTTTGGTTCATGCTCCGTTCTGTGTTTCTCTGTCCCTCCTTTCTCTCCTAGCAACAGCTAATTTGGGAAGTGGCTTTTGACGCTGTTTGGTATTTAGACAATGTGTATCCAATGCCATGATCAAACCTGGCTTAGCAAACTAGCCAGAGTTACAAGCATATGGTAATGTCCGTAAGGAATTAAACTAAAGCCTTGAGGACTGGGCAAAGAGTCTTTCCAGAAGAGCAAGGATCTGTCAACAGAATTGTAGCCCATATGTAATTCCTACAAATCTGTGAGCGGGAAATGCCAATGCGTATTAGACCATGCATTAAATATCATTGAACAGATGTTCAGAGGGCCTTTCATTCATAGAGCTGTTAGCAATGAATGAGGTATTATGCTCCCATTCTACATTTTTAAGTGAAGTGTAAAGATATGTTTGAAAAGGAGAAATCATGTAAAGTGCACCCTGCTGCCATTCATGTTCCAAGACAGTTTTTTGTTCTGCAGTATCAAAAATTCATTACACTGGAAATAAGTATTTAACAATGCATTCTCAAGTTGTACAGATTATGAAGTTATACAGTGAGTGTTGTTTGTTTGTTTTCAGTAAAGTATACACACATCTGTCAGATGGCAGAGAGAATTTTTCAGAGACAGCAGTTCATGTTTTCATCTGTCTCTCAGTAGTTTCTTCATGCAGAACTTATTCAGGAAGTCATTTTGGAAGACAAGAGGAGCTGTCTTTTCATGTTGCCCTGTTTGGTTTTGTTTTTGTGTACATTGGCATTATCAGCTGTGTGTACATAGTTCTGGGGGTGAAGTCTGTAAGACTCCTGTGTCACCTTAGTGGCATTTGCTGACTTTTGCAAAGAGAAGTATGGTTAGTGGAGAAACACATCCCTTCCATCACCCTGTCAAACCAACCCATTTCTTTGGTCTGTAGAATGATCTGCATCTCGAAGAGGCAAATTCTCAGAAGTTTCCTAAATTCTGCTTCTCTACTTCTTAAGTTCAGTATTTCATATTATATTCTGTGACACAGAAATGCTTGTTACCAAGTGGCACATTCATTATGAAAGCACCCCTTTAGTGAGGATTCAAATTGTTTCTGTCACAGAATTAAAGATGACAATAGGAGGAATTCTAGATATACCAGACTAAGCTAGTTACAGAATTTGTCAGGCCTTATTTGAGAACAGAATTTGTTGTTTGTGCTTAGATGTTAAATTATGTTTCACTTTTTAAAGATTAATTTAAAAAAAAATGCTAACCAAAAATTACATGTAGAACTTTATTTTGAGATTAATTTACTCTTGGAGTTAAATTGAAATGTTGCTGTTTCATGGCCTAAGGTGGTTTCTGCTCCCGCTCTTCCCTTCTCCTCCTGGTGAGCCACAAGTGCAGAGAATTTCATTACTCATTTAGCTGTGCTTTCAAGCTCTTAATATGCTTATGTTAACCATATAATCGAGCATTTCAGAATGCTAAGCAGATTAATTGATCACTAAAATTATTACGCTGTTTCACTAACAAATTACATCAGACTTAGAGCTCTGAATTAGTGTACTGCTTCCTGAGACCATGTTTCGTTTGAAATTGAAAGAACAGGAGAAACTGGGAGAAAATGGAATTGCGAAGGAAAGGAGGAATCACAACGGCAGGGTAGCAGGCTGACAAATAACCATCTGGATAATCTTGCTTTCAGTATCCAGTCATCTTAAAATCTTAGGTCTGGAGCGGACATATGGTGTGATCTGTTCCAATTCTTCCCAATCATGGTCAAGCATGTTATGCATTCCTCGTCATAAATCAAACAAGTTTCTAATTCCTGACTTACTGAAAAAGCGTGAAACTCTGAAAGCATTGCAGTGCTTTTAGTGTTTGCTTGAAACTTTCCTATAAACTTGATTTCTCTTAGCTTCAGTAAGAATTTTTATCTGGCAGTGGCTAATCCTTATCTTTTCATCTGTGTATGGTTAATTCTTTAGTGTGAGCACTCATCAGGCTTTGTGTTTCACTAACTTGTCTTGTGCCAACAGAAATTACTATGGCTTTGTCTGTTTGTTATTATTTCAGAGTGGTTGCTTTTTTTTTTTTTTTAGGGCCTGGTTTATGTTCATTCTGTTGCAAATTCAATGGAAAGAATGTCTCAGGGCAAAGGGAAAACATGTCAAATAGCAGGAATAACGGAGTACACAGTTTAAGATTGTGGTCTCAGATGTGACTAACAACCTTTTGGTTTTATTTTGGTAAAAGCACTACAAAGTCAATCCCTTTCTAAAATGACACAAGAAAATTGAGCTGACCGGGTTGTCCCTTAAATGCATGAATGGGTTGGTGCAGATTTCAGCTGTTTGCCTCTCGCTGGACAGCGAGAGTGCTCTCCCTGTCGGCTTTCCAGCCAAGCTTCTGGCAGCCGTTTGCAGCAGGAGTGACCCATTGCCAGCCCCTGCCAAGTCCCGAGAGTGCCAAAGCCTTGAAGGATGAATGTAAACAACCACCACCCGCATAAATGTAACAAAGAGGGCTTGAAAATCTTCCCTAGGAGTTTTCAAATGGCTCATGTGCTGGTCAAATGTACTGTTGCTGCAGTTTTATTGGAATTAGGGTTTTAAACCTTTGGGGGATTGCTACTCCTGCTAGTAAAGCATGTGTGTTGGGTAAAGTGGGCTGATAATAAAGGTCCTCAGCCTGTTTGTGCTGCTAGAGATGACTGAACCCAGTTCTACCTGTGTGGAGCTGTAGTGTAGAAATACTTATTTTTAACTGTGGAATGTCCTTAAGATATAATTTTATCCCAGAGTTGACAGACAAAGATGACAAAAAATTTCATATGTAATGTCCCAGTGACAGTAATAGTTCGTGTTTATTCACTGACTCAAAGTGTTAGATGAGAGTGAATATAATACATGTTTCACTGTTTGCTTCTCAACCCCTTTGTTCTTCCAGATTTTAGATTCCTCCTAAATCCCTCTTCAAGGCAAAGACTATTCCTTAGTACTTGTCTTCATAAAAAGGATTTCATCTTTGTTCAAGAACTCTAGTCTTTAGCTTATTCTTCACAATCTCGTTGAAATAACGCACTTTTTTGCAGTATGTGTAAAATTGCAGTTGAACTGACACACTGATTTTTGTACCAGGACAAACCACATTCCATTTCAAAGAATAATGTTATTGATTAGATAAGCAGTTGTTGCTGAGTATAGGCTGCTATCCATCTACCCATTCTCCATTCTTGGCATTTCAGTTGTAAGTTGTTGGGGTATTATTTGTCAAATGGACTTAATTTAATTTACAAAGGTAGTAAATGCATTTAGAGTGGATCTGTGTGTTTGAAAGAGATCCTAAGATGATTGCAGAAGTAGCTATGGTGATCTAAGGATGTAAAAGGATTTGTGTGTCCTAGAGAGAGAGCCTTGCTTCTTTCTTTATTCAACACCTGCACTGCATCAGATCATCCAATTTTGAAAGTGTGTTATCTCCTATCTCTGTATCTCAAGTACTGTGGAAATGGGTGCTTCTGTAAGCTGATAGTGATGCAGATTGAAAAAGCAGTTTTGAAAACTCTTGTGGTATGTTGTGGTATGAAGAATACTTTAGAATGCATTTTAATGTATTTTAAATAAATGTTAATGTCTGCATTACTGCCTTGTGTTTGCAAAAAGGAGGAAAAATAAAAATGAGGAGACCCATTTCTGAGGTCTGTGGGCTGAACTTGGGAAGTATTTGAACTGAGTCCAGTAATGTGAGCCTAAAGTTTGTAGCCAACAGCTTCCGTCAGTTCAGAACAGGAAAATATGGAAGCATTATTCTATGTGCTGTCTGTGCAGTTCTGATACAGCTGCTTTAGCAGAAAACAAGTTGTTCGCTTCACCCTTGAATCCAGAAAGGGCTCTGTATAATGTCAAATTTGCATGCATCTTTTGGCATGTTTATTAGTGAATCTTTTGAAACTAGCTACCGCTGCTCTGGTGTGTTAATACAGTAGCCTG
The DNA here is from genome assembly GCF_963264785.1 of Psittacula echo. NCBI lineage: Eukaryota > Metazoa > Chordata > Aves > Psittaciformes > Psittacidae > Psittacula > Psittacula echo. The sequence goes on from NC_137735.1 coordinate 102,839,270, forward strand.
TTTTACGAAGTAATGATGTGTGCCTACTAGTAGAGGACAGAATTGAGCTCAGACTTAGTATTGAGCCTTGATTTTAGTCATTGTGCTTCCCCCTCTGCCCCACTTTTATCTTCTCTCTTCCAGGACTTCACCCAGTCGTGCTTTCGGGTTCCCCTTTTTTGGGGCTGCTTGATCACCTGGTTTGGGCAGGGTTATACACAATTTTTTGTACAGTTCTGAATAAACATTGAGTCAATTTTTGCTTCAACCTTTGCTCCTGAGAGGTGTTTGGGGGAGGAATTTTTTACTGATGCTCACTATAGCCCTTAGTATTTTCTAGGCTTTAATTCTGGGCCAAATGTTGAGTACATCTCGTGTTTATTTTTTGGCTAGCAGGGTAAAATGTGTGTTTGGAAAAGGCTTCAGGTTACACAGAGGCTGCTTGGACCACTGGCTTCAGCAGATGGAACTGCTTAACAGATACTCACCCCTGCTCTGTGCTCCTCCTTAAAAGGCTTTTGCATATTAATGGACAGCTTTGAGATACTGGTATTTTAAATCTCTTGGGTAAAGTTGAGAAATAATACAGCAGATATAATAATCTGTGTTGCCTTCCTCCACCCTTCTGCAATAATGTTGATTGTAAAACCAAAAAGCTGTTCATTGATAAAATCTTTCCTGAGCAGGGGTCAGTTGTCCATTTCCTGAGCCATGCACAGCTCTGTTGAGAATGCTGTTTTTCTCAGGAACAGTCCTTCCTTTTTGTAATCTCTGTTCTATTTTCCATATGCTGCCCCTGGATTACTTCCAGGGAAGGAAAGAAACCACCAAAAAAACCTCCAACCAAACCAAATCTGTCAAATCTTACCCCAGTACCAGCTTTGGTACTATTGCAGCATCTGTTCTCAGACTCATATGTAAGTACCTTTATATGGGCTGATTGCCTTACAGTTTTGATACACTGATATGGCAAAACTGCATCAGTTTACTCTTGTAAACTGTCTTAGACTTGCAGTAGCTTTAGGTCAGCTTGCTTGATAAAGGACAGCAGAATTTGGTCTTGGCTTTTGTTTGTGCATCTGTGACTTTTAATCCGGAAACATATTTTACTCATTTTAGAGTGTAGTCTTGCAAACTGATACTTTTTTACTTCCATCACTCGCAAGGTTTATTTGAAATAAGTTCTGTTACAACAAATAAATATAAACAGTACTTTGCATAATACTTTTTATCTTAAAATAGCAAAAACATTTTACAAACCTCAGATTCTCGAGTTTTCATTTCTTGGAATTACGGTACTCGAAAGCCAAGAAATGGCAGAGCATTATCTAATTATATGCAAAGCTGGCATTCACGCTGCTCCACTGTCAGCAGGCTAGTCATCCTGGAGTCTGAGAAAGAGAAGTGCTGCAGAGATAAGTCATGTTTAGGGGAATGGGAGGACTCTGAGAAACAGGATATGACACAGAGGCCATGGGAAAAAGTAAAATCTCCTTTGCCACAAACCCAGAGGCTCATGCTAAGGCTGGGCTTTCAGACTTCATAGGCCTTGGTGAGGTGGGATCCATGAAGGCATAAGAACAGCTATAAAGAGCAGCTGGCATTTGGAGGTCTTACACAGTGTGCTCATGTGTTTGGTCAACACTTAGTATATGATGAATTTGAATACAAATAATTATTAATGTTTGTCAAAAGCAGCTGTTTGTAGAAGCTGGGACAGTCAGAAAAATGAGTAATTTTATGCTGAGAGAAGATTTGGGCCTAGAACAAAACACTGGGGATCTAAGGAGGAGCCCTTAGTGTTGCTAATAAATATCCACTTAGGCAGATTTGTCACTCGTGTTTCTGAAAGTTTGGTGGCTGGATGAAAAGAATGTGCTTTTATTTCTTGAGCAGCTGTGCTTTTAAATGGGTGCAGCTGTACCACGGTGTCCATTGACACCAGTCGCTTCATGATTTAGTGTATTGGTTGTAGTGGGTAAGTGTAGTCAATCAAGTAGAGCTGGTTTTTGTTTGTTTGGTTGGGTTTTTTTTTTACTGAGATGTGAAGAAAATCTTGTGCAATAGCTGAAGTTTGTTAGACTGCAGCAGGCACAACTGCAGCTTATCTGTGACGTTACTGCAAAAGCTTTTGAAGGATATGACAGTCGATTATCATTTGCTGTTAGCCGAAGCACAGCTTTGCTGGAGCTGTCTCTGTACCAGCAAGGGCATGACCTGCCACATGCAACATGGAAGTCATTTGAAAGATTTCCTGTGGCAAGAACAACACTGCAGTTACGTAATGAGGTTTTTTGTTAGAAGTATGTGAAAACAGGAGCTGTGAACTTGCAGGCAATTCAGAGCTGAAATTTTTCCTTATTCACACTCCAGAAGGTCATTTGGAGAGTTTAGGAGAATGCCGTTTGACATTTTTTGATGAGAGTGTGCACGTCTTTTTTGAAGGAGACTTTTTTTATTTTTAACCATGCTATTCTAACAGAATTTCCTAAATTCACAGCATTGCGAGAGTGAAAGTTTTAATCTTTGCTTTGCTGAAGATTTGCTGAGTAGGCTTGCGAAAGACCTTCTGTCTTCCTGTTTTAGGGATGAATTATTAAATGTTTACAAGAAAGTTTTATAGGTATATGCTAAGGTGTTTCAGCATAATCTTGTTGAGGTAATACTGGAGCTTTAAATCCTCGTCTTAAAGAATTTTTGCAAAAGTAAAACTCAGGAAGACATTGCTGCTACTCAACTTCTGTCAAAATGATGTGAAATATCAGGAGGTGGAGTTTATTGAGGGAGGTAGCTTTTTTATATAAATAACTACAGTTTCTAAAAGATAACTCAATGCTTGTCAGTTATTTTGCGTATTACTTTTAAATATATTTCTGTGTAAGTAATACAGCTAATGTCACTCCAAATAAAGCCATACGATTGTACTGTTTGCTTTCAATCAAGATGCCCAATTATTTTCCCTTTTTGCATCCAAAAAGTAAACAAAAGCCTGTCTTTAAATCTGTTAGGTAGTTTTAGTTGCCCTGGAGAGAATGGTAAGTCTTACATTTCTATCAGCTTCTTCAATCCAGGTGGCCAGGTACAGGAGGGAAATACACATTATATTTGGAGTTTGGAGGCAGTTGAGAAGAAGGAGCATTTGGAGTGCAGTACTTACCAGACAGCACAGAATCCACAGGCGAGTGGTGTTTTAAATGGTGCGAACTTCAGTAAATGCTTGGGTTACCCTCAGCAGCAAAGGCAGCAGGCTCTTGTGAGCCAGACACAAGGGGAACACATCTTCCTCAGTGGGGCCCTGCCAGGTTTGACCTGTGATTGCACTTCATCATACGTAAGGCTTTCTAGCTCCAGTGCTGCTCTAAAAAATGTTTAAGGTCAGATTTTCTAATGAAAGCAATTTGCTGTGTTGCTTGGGTGCTTTGAGATGCTGCTTTATTCATTTGGCTTGGAAATGCTATAGCTGCTCAGTACTTTCGTGATATGTTTTTATTTGTTTTTGTTTGGTTGTTTATTTTTCCTTTATTTGTTTTTGGGTTTTCATGTTTGGTGGGGTTTTTTTGCCTTTTTTTTTTTTTTTTTTGTTTTCTTGTTTTTTCATCACACGTGTGTCCGACTAAAGTTAAGTTAGATTAGATGCTTTAAAAAGTTGTGTTAAATCAAAGTGTGAACCAACTGCTAGACTCCTTTGCCTTGTCATTTACAGGAATTCTGATTGATGGATGTATTGCTAAAGAAGAAAATTTAAGTACACCCTGATTTGTTGTCCAGGCAATTGCTTACTCATGGGCCCTGGAACTGACAAACCTTGCAGTTTATTGTGGCCTGAGAAAGCCTTTAGAGATGTCACTGCATAGTAACTGCCAGCAGCATAACATCACTAGTCCTTTCAGTAGCTGAAATGATCTTGTGTCCAGTAACATTTATTATCACAGCCATACAGATTTTAGTACTGAAAAAAAAGATGAGACACTTGGAGTACATTGTCACTTTCCAGTGAGGGCGCTTTCTGTTTTGGGGTGTTTTTTTGTTTTACTTTTATGTGTGTATAAAGAATGTGTGTTAGTTATTTTTGGTTTGGTTTGGTTCTTTTTTTTTTTTTTTTTTACATTTGATGTTGCTTCTTGTACTCCCTTAGACCTTGCTTTTGGGAAGTTGAGGGAGGTGTTGCTTGGTTTGTCTGGTTTCGTTTAAATTTTCTCACTTTTATTTAATTCCTATTTGGAATATCATGTGTGGAATTTTCCTATACTAGGACTTGACAACCTGCTTACTGATTGATTAATTAATATAGATACATTGATTAAAAATTCAGTGTAAACTACTGAAGTGAAATGGAGTCACTTTTACTTGTTACAGGGCAGATTCTGAACTACTGTGGTTCAGTGGGTAGAAAACACAGCAATCCTCTTTGAACAAGTCTGTTTTCTCCTCCGTGGTTAATGCTTAACTTATCTAAAATTCCCAGGAATTACTTGTGTGGTGATTTGAATTCTACTAAGGGGTTTAAAAGCTGGAAATTTTGAGGTCTGCTTGCTTTTTGATTGCCTTTATAATAAGGTGGAAACTTGCCCTTACAGTAATATCCCTTCTCCCTTTTGCTTGAAGAGAACCCTCACCAAGCACTGATGAATGTCTTTGGAATTTCAAAACAGCAACACTTCCTTAATAATCTCAAAAGCCATTTGATATTTTTGTGACCAACAGCATATTCATGAGTGTGCCTTACAAGCAGCACTATTTTAGGGTACCTCATACTTTAAAAGAGGGCAACACCTGGAAGGTAAAAGGTTTAAATTAATTCGATATGCCTATCAAGAGAGTTTATAGTTTTAATGTATTCATGAGTATCCCAGTATGACTTGGGTTGTTTCACTGGTTCCTTTTTTCTGATATAGCTACCTTTGAATATAGTAGATTGAGTGCACATTGAGAATGTAAGCAGTATACATTGAGGTTGGTAAATATGGGTGAATGCAACATATACTTTCTCCATAACCTACTGTAGTGTTAAGATCCATAAGTAAACATATAGACTGGGGACACAGATATTTCAGTAGTGTAAAAGGAGATTTTGCATGCTGCTCTTGGAGGCTTATCGCAGAAAATACAAAGCTGTACCATATTTATTATTTTCTAGTTGTCTGGCTATTAAGGGCCATTTAAAATCGGTATGTATCTAATTATTTTAGACAGGGATGGAGTTTAGTAGACCTGAAACTTTTTCAGAGCACTACTATGGTTTTATCATTGCAGTATTAACAGATTATTCCAGGTTAAATCTGATAGTGTGATACTTATCAGGCATCTAGTTCTAGTTTTTACTCTGGCCATGACTAACATGGTCTTGGGGTCTCCCCATATGCAAGAGCTGCTGGCTTCCAAACCAGCATTTAGGTAATTTCTCTTTCTGCTGTCCAATGAAATTATTGAAACAGATGTCCTCTTTCAGCTGCTTTCCCTATTCCCTTATGCCTATTTTTTCTTTCCCTTATTACAAAGCGGCTATGGTATTTACTACTTTTCTGTTTAGTCCTGTACTGTTCTGAATATTTTTTCTTCTGCTGCAGTCTAACTCAAAACTTTGTATAGTTGTTTCAGGTCCCTATAGATGCTCTTTAGAGGTGACTATCTGTAGCCCACATTCTGTGTGAACATTCAGGCATGTTTTAAAATGTTCTTTGATCTTGGCTTATATTGAGCAGCTGAGCCTGGTACCTTGTTTGTCCTTTACAATACATTTTTTCAATCCACTGACATCACTAGTAGGTTATAGTCATCCCCCATTCAGCTGGACAGCAGCTTTTACACAGTAATGTCATGTCTTTGTGTTAAACAGGTAAGCCTATGTAAAAACAAGAAAAAAAAAAAAAAGAGTTCACTGTATTATTCTTTTCTCTTCATGTGTGCACACCAGTGTCTGGCATTCAGATGTTGGGTTAGTTTCTGCTCTTTCTTGTGGGGATGGATGCCACTTGGTTGCTTCTGTTCCTGGCACTGTTTCAATGTGGTCTGCTCTGCAGCGTATCTGAGGGCACGAGTTTTATTGTTGCACAATGAAGCAAGGAAGGCTCCAAGGTTTTGAGGTAGGGTGCCTTAAAACATGCTTGCTGTCTAATGTCCAGCTGGGATAAAGTAGTAAATGTCAAACACATTAAATTGTAAAAAAACCCTCCAAAAAATCCAAAACCAAATCAACTTGTAATTAAATTCTGCAAACCAATAATAATTCCAAGCATCACAAATGTTTTATCCACTGGTCTGATGGTAAATAATTTCAGGCACAGTTTGAAGTCTGTGGAGACTACCTGAATTATGGCCTAGGGGATATTTGTGACTTGGAGAGAATGTTTTCATCTGTCTTTCTTGGGAATATAGAATATTCCCTACTTTTTAGTTGTTGGATCACTGAGTGGACCCATGTTGTAAACAGCATATGCTGCTATCATTAATGGTGTTTTAGGCAGAAAACTGTATTGGAAACTTTTCACTTTAGAGAAGGAACGCGATTGGAAGCCTGGAGGAAACTCCGCTGTGCCAGTTGTATGTGGGTTTAAAAGCAAAACAATCCAGCAGCACCACCACTGTGACCTTTTCAATAGATTATATCACATATCTGTTTATTTCTAATGGCTCTTTTAAATGACAGCTTCATAAACTAAAGTATCCAAAACAAAGGTCATGAAGTTTACTTTGGCCATCTCAAGTAATTTTCCTAACCTGAACATCAGCAGTGCCTTTCATAAATCAGTCCAATGACATCATCTTTTCAATTAGTAAGGTTGGTATTTGTGCTCTGGCCTCAAAAGCTGTTTGACCAGTTGTTTTTTTTTCAGGTTTTGTAGTAGTCCAGACTTCTAACCAGCCATGGTTCTCAGTAATATGCTTGAAGTGGGAACACATTAATCAATAATTATCACTTTTTACATGCAGATAGCAGACAATGATTAATTGCTGACCTTCTTTATTGTTTACGAGGAATAACAAGCGTCGTTTGAAGACTTTGAAATTGTTCGTATTAACATCTCACACTTCTTCTTGTTGGGGAATACAGGTGTCTACAGTTGGATAAGTATTAACTGGACTTCTGGGAGGAGGGAAAGAAGAAAAATTACTGGGCTGATTGTGTTTCCAGGAAAGGTAAAATGAGGTAGTGGTAGGGCTGGGAGTGAATCATCTGTTGGCCTGAGTGCGCTCATTTGTTTTGATTCCCAGTAAGTACTGTAACTTGAGGTGAAGGGCTAATTCAAAGAGATTCAGCTGCAGTCTTCCTTTTCTTTCCTGTGTGCAGGTTAGAGGGATCAAGCCTGTGCTGCCTGTAATATTGGGGTGGGGAACAGTTTGGTTATAGCATATCTTTTTCTGCAGATGAAAATGCTTCCACTACGTGCCACAGAAGCAAGGGAGAGGTCTATTCTGATAAGGTTTTTAGCAAAATTCACCAACTGCCAAGAAACAGTCAAGCAGAGCAACAGTATTTTTTCTCTTAATCGCAGCTTCTTCTCCCTATGTGGAAATAACAATAAGGACTGTCATGAGCTGAAAAAAGACAGGAAATTTAGAGTTGAGGCTTAACTCTTATCCTTAGCTCACCCTAGTAATACATTTAGGCATTGCAACACAGATGCTATGTAAGGTCACCTACTAGCAGCTCCGAAGTGTCAACTATGATTGAATTCCCTTAAAGAGAAACCAAAAATTAGCTTAAACACACAGACTATTCCATATGTGTGCATATGCTGTATGGTTGTGTTTATGTTAATGAAGAGACTTAACACCAGTAAGTGGTTACATGCTTGGCTGGAAATGTGCAAATGCTTGAAACCTCGCTCTATGAATCACTTTCTTTCATTGTCCTTTGAAACAACCTGAGCTTGGGTTCCTGTGGTACTATTTCTGTTCTTCAGCTTTCTACATACAGCAGTCTTTCACCAGACCTCCTGCTACTTGTCATTACTACGGCTTAGCTTGTTGATAGCAGGAATGGAAGCTTTGCTTGTTGATGGTAGGAATGGGAGCTTTGTGAGCTAGACAGTCTGTTTTGCATTTTTTCCCTCACCTTATTTCCAAGACAAGTTAAAAGCCATGATTTTAACAATGTTGTTGACCTGCAGCAGCGGCTGATGATGCAGCATCAGAAGACTCTAAACCCTTTGTGGGAAAGCAGTCCATTTGTGAGGGTATTAAAAAGTCAGTTTGAGGGGACAGAAGATCAGTTCAAAGGGCCTGTCCTGGTTACTTTTTCAAGAATGTTCCTTGTAGAGATATTGTAGAAAGCAAAATGAATCTTGTTTAAAAACAATTTCCTCACATATCAATGTTAATGGCCATCCAGACAGTGATGAAATAAAATTTATTTTCCTGAAGTATCTCAAAAGCTTGATAAAGTATCTTAATTCAGTGAAGCCAATTTCTCATTATAGGATTATGCCATGTCTTTCTTTCATTAGATGTTGCATAGGCCAGTTTCCAGTTTGGCAAAATTAAAGCTTATATTGCTTAGCAGTAGTTGACTCCAGAGAGTTTTTTTGTCTGTGGAATTGTACAGAAGCATAAAACCAATTAGGTTGGAAAAGACCTTTAAGATCATTGAGTCCAGCTATTAACCCAGCACTGCCAAGTCCACCACAAAACCACATACCTAAGTGCCACATCTACATGTCTTTTAAATACCCGTAGGGATGGAGACTCAACGAGTTCCCTGGGCAGCCTGTTCCAATGCTTGATAACCCTTTTGCTAATATCCAATCTAAACCTCTCCTGGTGCAGCCTGAGGCCATTTCTCATTGTCCTATCGCTTGTTACTTGGGAGACCAGCATCCACCTTGCTGCAGTCTGCTTTCATGTAGTTATGGGGAGTGATAAGGTTCCCCTGAGCCTCCTGTGCTTCAGACTAAACAACGTAAGTTCCTTCAGCCACTCTTCGTAAGATTTGTGCTCTAGACCCTTCAGAAGATTTGGTGTTCTTTGAATGCACTCTAGCACCTCAATGTCTTTCTTGTAGTGAGGGACCCATAACTGAACACAATATTCCAGGTTCCAATGATAACTTCAGTCAAGGGATACTGTTGTAGAATTATTAATTTGGTGCGTTTGGTTCTTGAAGAGAATCTCCATTCCTCGTATAACTTATTCAAGGTTACTGGGCTGCAGCAATGTGAGAGTCATCTTCAGAGAAGGCCATGGGTGGAGTGCTAGCTGACAACCTAATGGTAGCAAATCATTGTCTAAACCTTGGTGAGTATTCAAGAATCTGTAAAGAAACAGAAGACTGAATGATTTCCGGAGTGTGTTAAATTCAACAAGCAGAGCCTGCCTATTTTTCTGAGAGGCTGAAAAACCGGATTCATCTATTATCTGATAACTATAGTAAGTAGCTGGTTTATCAGTTGCACTAGTACAGATTCTGTCTGACCATGCCCTTATCTCTCTAGTGCTACCAGTTGCCAGGCAAGTGCCTCTTTTCATCCTTTGTGCAGTGGCTTCTTGCATGTCTGAGGGAAAGCTTTCTCCTTTCATTTGGGTCAGTTGAGCATGCAAAGGTCAGCACGTGGAAGGAGCAGAGTCTGAGTGCTGAGGTTTGCTTCATGCAAATAGGAAGAGACAGCAAAGGGGAAGTTGTGTCTCTACAGACAAGTGTTAAAAACATTCCCGGGGGTATTTTTGCAGGTTTATATTTTTACAAGTTAAATCAAATAATTAAAAAGAACACAAAAACACAACTTAAGCCTGGGAAGCTGATTAGATGGAATTTGTTTGGGGTTTGGTACCTGAATCCAGGGTGAAAGTGGATAAATTGACCCACATGCAGATGAGGGAGGGTAGCCTGAAGTAACTGCATTCCATCAAAACAGAACAAAGATGGCTTTTCAGCATGGAAGAGCAAAATTAGTGACTAATGAGCTGTATGATTTTCCTTGGTCTCTTTAGTTGAGAGGAAATGACTGACACAGCCAGCACTTATTTCTCAGCCCTACTCAGAGCACTGTGGTGGTAGGTAACATCTGCCTGTCCCATGTTCTGCTGCGACTGCTTGAGTTACAAACCCTGTCTTGAGTTATAAACCCTAAAGGGAATAACCTGTGCCACCTCTAGCTGTGTGTGAGATGAAACCATGCAGAAAGAGAGTTTCCTGGAGAGTCTGGGATCGATCAAAAATCCAGAACACACAAGAACACAGCACAGAAAGATGCTCTGTTATGTAGAAAGTGAGGGCGAGAACAGTCTGGATGATTTTGATGAATATAGGAATCTGCATCTGCATGTGTCTGGAGGAGAGTTGAGGATTTGATTCAGAGAGATATAGGAAGTCATGATACATAGTGCACATGTTTTGGTAATTCAGCAACAACAGACTAAGCAAGATGAATGAAGTGAAATGAAATAGTTTATGGATAACTTCTGGCTTAAAGTTGATAGGCTGTATCTTCATAGATAGGCTGTGTCTTCAGAGAACAAATTTTCTTTATCATCAGTCTGATTTTTAGCTTAATTAAGCATGGATATTTTTTCAAGAAAGCCAGTCTAATCATACAGTTTTTGATAAAACTCTAATATCTGACTGGTGCTGGGGTGTATTTTTTGGAAATAAGATAGGGTCTTTTATTTAAAAAATCCTTTAAAGATTTTTTAGGACACCTAAATCTTATGTTCGGTTGTATGTATAGTAATCAGCCTTGAGCTACACTTAATAGGTTGAACAGTTTTTAGGAACTATAATTTGATGAATGAGAATAATTGCTTTTACCTAGCTTCAAGAATGCAACTTTTTAACAGTTATGAAAGAAATTGCGTTTCTGCAGCTTCTGTGGTAGTATGGGCATATTTGCCACAGATCAGCTGCTATGTTCTTCCTTTTTCTGCATCACTATCAGTAGCATGTGTCTGAATGTGTAAAAAGTAGCCAGTAGGTCCAATGGCTTTTGGTATGTCTAGGTATAGCCTTATGGGAAGTCTGTGACCAGTGGTAAGTACAGCAACTAGGCTGGCTTCTAGTAACAAAGTGTCTTTAAGTTTAACATCTGGAAAAATAAATAGTCTGAATGCAGAAGGTCTTATACTTACATATGTATGTTCTACTTCAAGCTTATTCTGCTTACGTAAACTTATGCAAGAACTTTCCCCAATAGAAGTGAGAGTTCATGTGCGGAGGAGATAAAAGGCATCTTATCAGCAACAACTTCCTTTTCCCTTTAGACTTTTTAGCTTTGTACTTGGTCAGGAATCCTCTTGAGTTGCAGTTTGACTTGAGCTGTCCAAAGCTATTCTGCACATACCTGGAGGTTTTTTAAGCACTTTCTAGGAGTACATTGGTGTGTCAGTGCCTCATGACAGCCGTATCAACAGGGCAGGAGAGAACAGGGATGTCTTTCTTAGAGACTTTGTTATATCTTCTGGTTTATTTTCTTGGTTTTTTCAACTACCCAATGCAGTTCATGCAGTAGACATACCAGTACCCAGTGTTGGATGAAGGTGATAGCCAGCTCTTCATCACTGAGCATGATGTGGGGTGCTGTAGCTGAAGGAGTGGGAGGCTGGAGGAATGGGGTTTGTGGCAAGATCCTGACCCAGGTGTGCCTGTTGGGTTGCCCAGGGCAGTGGTGAGGGCCAGGAGGACACAGCACAGGAGGTGTGGGTGAAATGGTGCCCGCAGCCTGCTCCTGCACACCCATCAACTCAGCTCCCATACCTTGATGTCTCCAGAGGTGCTGGTGCCCTGTGCTAGGTGCATAAGCAGCTCTGGGTGGACTCAGCTCAAATCTGTTGTGTTTACTAACTCAAGCTTCACTTTATGAAGGGCTGTACTGCCTGCTACTCAAATGTGGACTCTGAAAAGTAGCTCTGGGTCTGCCTGGCAAATAATTCTGTTGTACTGTTCAGAGGACAACTTTGTGATGAGCCATCTCTAGTGTCCGTTCATCTAAGGCACTCCTGACCTGCAGCCCAAAGCCTCCAGAGGATGGCTGAAACTCAGCTGTATTCTTTACTGTCAGTGAATGGATGGTACAGTCTCCTTGGTTGCCAATTTGTTTTGGTTTAGGCATGAGCTACCTTAATCAGACTTTGCAAGACACTTATGTTCCATGAAGTTAAATATTTTTCAAGACTTCTCTGTCTTATTTCTCAAGTGCTATAAAGACCCAAAAATCCTCTGTAAGATTGCTTGACTGTTGCCTTTTTAAGTCATAGCCACCAAATCCATGTAGCATTTCGCAAAAGAAACTAGATATCTTTACCCCAGTATATGTGAACATGAAAGTAATGGGGAAGTTTTAAGGACTGCTGATGCTTAATTAAAAAAACTGTGTGGAACTGGTAGTGATTTTTCTCTCTTCTTTTCTTTTGTTCACATTGGCAGTTATGTTGTTTAACGTATGTTACCCAACTCCCTTAGAATATATGGCATTCAAGTTTCAAATTGAAAGCTAGGGATCTAAGGGGGTAAGATTGTTCTAAAAATGAAAATATGTTCTAGTTACAGAGTATACTTTGGACAAACATTAGCAAGGTTCATATTAGAAAATGTCTAAGTCCATAATAGTATAGGAAAAAAGCTTCACCTCATCATGTTGTGAAAGCAAACATAGTCTGGTAACTCAGATTATGTTCTGTTTTGAAGGGGAAGTATTGAATGTCTGAATAGCTAATAATGTCAAAGCGCTGTATAATAAACATCTAAAATGTTAGCAGTCTTACTGATAAAGTAGCTATGTCAGGGCCCTTTATGTAATACTTAATTTTTTGTACCATGAAGTTATTTTTTCCATTCTTGGATTAAGTTCTTTAACCTTATTAATTTGCTGTTGCCTTTTGCTGACAACCAGGTTTGCTGACAAACTGCTCTGGTTTTCATTGGTGCTAGAATCGTGAGTGCTACAAACAGGGCAGCTGGGAAGCCCTCAGAACTCAGGGGCTGCTCCTTACTTAGTGTGTTAAAAGGATGGCTTGTGGTGGCTGTGCCTTTTGGAACCAAGAGTTCTCAAACGCATTTCCCATGACATGCACAATTGTCTTTGAAATACTGAGAAAGGAAAAACTAGGTCTGAAGAGATGAAAGAGGGAAATGTGAAAAAGATGGAAAAGAAATAGAAATATTTCTGTGATAAAACTCAGGAATGTGACAGGTTGTGTATTTCTGTTGAGAAGATAAAAAGTTTCTCATTGAATTTAGAGATGAAATACAGCAATGGATCACCTGCTCCAAGCTCAGGAGTGTTGCATCCCAACTAGAAGGAAGTGCAGCAGGGGGGCCAGGAGACCTCCTTGGATGGATAAGGAGGTGCTCAGGAAAATTCAAAGGAAAAAAGAGGCTTATAGAAGGTGGAAGCAGGGACAGGCGGCCTAGGAAGAATACAGGGATGTTGTCTGGGAAGCTAGGGACCAGGTGAGGAAAGCTAAGGCCCAGTTAGAATTGAACTTGGCTAGGGATGTTAAGGATAACAGGAAGGGATTCTATAGGTACGTAGCGAGTAAAAGACAGACTAGGGACAACGTAGGCCCCCTTCAGAAGATATCGGGAGAACTGGCTACCCTGGATCTGGAGAAGGCTGAGGCTCTTAATGACTTCTTTGCCTCAGTCTTCACTGGCAAAGGCTCTGACTGCACCACCCAAGTCTTGGAAGGCAAACACAGGGACTGTGAGAATGAAGACCCTAGGCCCACTGTAGGAGAGGATCTGGTTCGAGACCATCTTAAAAACCTAAACGTACACAAGTCCATGGGACCTGATGAAATCCATCCGTGGGTCCTGAAGGAGCTGGCGAATGAAGTTGCTAAGCCCCTGGCCATCATATTTGAAAAATCATGGCAGTCAGGTGAAGTTCCCAATGACTGGAAAAAGGGTAATATAATCCCCATTTTCAAGAAGGGGAAAATGGATGATACAGGGAATTACAGACCAGTCAGTCTCACCTCTGTGCCTGGCAAACTCTTGGAGCAGGTTCTCCTGGAAGGCATGCTAAGGCACATGAAAAACAAGGAGGTGGTTGGTGACAGCCAGCATGGCTTCACTAAGGGGAAATCCTGCCTGACCAGTTTGGTGGCCTTCTATGATGGGGCTACGAAACTGATGGACAGGGGCAGAGCAGTTGACGTCATCTACCTGGGCTTGTGCAAAGCGTTCAACGCTGTCCCACATGACATCCTTGTCTCTAAATTGGAGAGACATCAATTTGATGGGTGGACCACTCGGTGGATAAAGAACTGTCTGGATGGCCGCACACAAAGAGTTCTGGTCAATGGCTCGATGTCCGGCTGGAGACAGTAACGAGTGGTGTCCCTCAGGGATCCATGCTGGGACCGGTCTTGTTCAACATCTTTGTTGGTGACATGGACGGTGGGATTGAGAGCGCCCTCAGCAAGTTTGCCAATGACACCAAGCTGTGTGGTTCGGTTGATACGCCGGAGGGAAGGGATGCCATCCAGAGGGACCTCGACACGCTTGTGAGGTGGGCTGATGCCAACCTGATGAAGTTTAACCATGCCAAGTGCAAGGTCCTACACCTGGGTCAGAGCAATCCCAGGCACGGCTACAGGTTGGGCAGAGAAGAGATTCAGAGCAGCCCTGAGGAGAAGGACTTGGGGGTGTTGGTCGATGAGAAAATGAACATGAACCGGCTTCAGTGTGCGCTCGCAGCCCAGAAAGCCAACTGTATCCTGGGCTGCATCAAGAGGATCGTGACCAGCAGGTCGAAGGAGGTGATCCTGCCCCTCTCCTCTGCTCTCGTGAGACCTCACTGGGAGTATTGTGTGCAGTTCTGGTGTCCTCAACATAAAAAGGACATGGGACTGTTGGAACAAGCCCAGAGGAGGGCCACGAGGATGATCAGGGGACTGGAGCACCTCCCGTATGAAGACAGGCTGAGAAAGTTGGGGCTGTTCAGCGTGGAGAAGAGAAGGCTGCGTGGAGACCTCATAGCAGCCTTCCAGTATCTGAAGGGGGCCTACAGGGATGCTGGGGAGGGACTCTTCATCAGGGACTGTAGTGACAGGACAAGGGGTAACGGGTTCAAACTTAAACGGGGAAAGTTTAGACTGGATATAAGGAGAAAGTTCTTTACTATAAGGGTGGTGAGGCACTGGAATGGGTTGCCCAGGGAGGTTGTGAATGCTCCATCCCTGGAGGTGTTCAAGACTAGGTTGAACAGAGTTTTGGGTGACATGGTTTAGTGTGGGGTGTCCCTGCTCATGGCAGGGGGGTTGGAACTAGATGATCTTAAGGTCCTTTCCAACCCTAACTATTCTATGGTTCTATGATTCTAGTATTGCCTTGGCCATGCTTTTGTTACATACCCACGTAAGTGAAAGGAGAGGTGTTTAAGGCTTTTAGGAATGCAAAACTGACCTGAAACTCACTTTTTGCATCTCGTGGACATTGACTGCATGAGTACAAAGACTTGTTACGTTTTCAGGTTGAATTCTGGAGTGATTTTAGTCTTTTCATTACGTTTTTTAAGATCACAATGTGTGATAGTGTAGTTGTTCACTGAAATAAGACAGTGTTTCTGCTGAACCAGGAAAGTTGTGGGTGATGTATTTACTCTCAACAGTTCTCTAGTAAATACCCTCCCATTCTCACTTCTTAAACTGATATTAAGTAAGTAAATCTGCCTCTCCTTCCTTCCACTTCCCCATTTTTCTGGGAAATGGGCTTTAACCTGCCCTCCCAGAAGACAGTCTTTAACACGTAAGACCACAGGAAAGGGGCATACATTGGTCACCAAAAAACAGGCACTGTTGGCGCCTTCATTTCTTTTAAGCAATAGTACTAACTAATGAACTTCAGTGCAATCAGTCCAGCTTATTGGATATTTATTATGTTGTCTGGTCATCAGCTTTTAGGAACAAAACCTAAAGATTCTTTATTTTGTCCATTCCGTGATAATAAAGGTCTATATTTTTAAAAGATGCTGATGTGGAATTACCATTTTCTTGTCCGAGACTTTAAGAACTTAATTTCATGTCATACTTTTTCTTGTTTTGGGTTTGGTTTTTTTTTTTTTTTTTGAGTGACCCTTTTTCATTCTGGAAAGTTGGATTTGTGTCTGGATAGCTAATGACTTATTTGGGCCAGAAGCTATAGGGAACTGTTAGCATTATTAAATTCAGTGATGGGGATCTCTTGAAATTGCTATCATGAGTGACTCGTGTGCATAGGTGTCTTAATCTTGCTCTGTAGGAGGCTTTTAAATTTATAATCTAAGTTCTCAAGCATTCATAACAGTCTATTTACACGTAATTTAGAGGTCTGTCAGATCTCTAAAATTACCCTATTAAATTATTGGAGCTAACTTTTAATGCAGGTTGTAATTAGTTACTTGTTCCAGTGGGGAATTAAAAGCAAGCTGTTAGCCAGTACATCTTCATCGAAGAACAAAAAGCTGTGGCTAATTATTCTGATGGTGTTGGACTGCTGACTGATTCATGATGCAGGAAGGGAACAATTTGAAATATAATCTCTTAGCAGCAGAGCTGTGTGTTGTATCCATGTTGTGGACTTAACAGCAAATGATGATGACTTCCTGATCTGAAATTACTGTCTAATTGTTTTTGAGGACATAGACACTACACTGATAGCTACATGGTAATTTAAAATTGCATGCCGTTTTACCTACTGTTTCTTGAAAGCTGATGTAGTACAATGTAATGTAAACTAGATACTATGGGAAGAACAGCAGTTAGTGATATGTTGAGAACAATATGAACCATGGATAATTCAGAAGCTTCAGTCTTTCCAAACTTAAACTCACTTTATCAAAAGCAGAATTTTACAATGAAATCTCAAAGGCATTATATCAGCCTATTCCAAACTGCTGCAGTTAACGAATTATACATTTGGCTTGTAATTGTATTGACAATATAGGCAGTGCTCATTATTGCTATAGAGAATAGAACAAGAGCGTCACTGTTACTTATGATGAGAGTTAGCCTGCATGCCTGACTGCTGTCCTGGCATCCTGGCATGTTCTTGTGCTCTCTTGTTGTCTTCCTTCTCTGAAGCCTCTTGATTTCATTTCTTCACTGCACACTGTCTGTAGCACCTACCGATTCATTTCGAACTTTGAAATAATTATTATGATCACTGTGTAAGTGGCACACACTGATCTTGATAAAGCATCTTTTTTCTTATTAAGATAAAGAAAAGGAATCAGTTTAACCAAAATTCCCAGATGAGCTCTGACTTGTTGGAGAAGAGTTAAGCGTGTATTTCAATATTAAAGAAAAAAAAAAGAAAAGAAAAAAGAGGTGAGAAAAAATGTGTAAGGGGAGAAAAACTGGAAGAGCTGATTTTGACATGAGCATATTAGTATAATGAGAGGGGGTACCATAAAAATTTTCATGGATAAGTATAAGCAATATTGCCCAGGACCTAGTAAGTAATTTTAACAGGAGATTAATAGTGAAGTGGTTATTTGGCTCAAGAAGAGCAGTCAGAATATGACTACATCCTTGTATAGTTGTTATGTACTTGTTCTGAGATCCTATGTATAGGAGGTCTTTACCCAAAGTTTTTATGTGACAGCTAAAGAAGAAAAGAATGTTTGTTAAGTATGAAGACCCCCAAGGAGGTAAGAGAGAATGTCACTACCTTGCAGAACAGGTTTAAATTTTAAAATTTATCTGGTCAAGTTGCATTTGTAGTGTGGGAAATGAACTGTAGCTTGATTTGACAAATGGAGATCACTGTAGCTAGATAATCCTAAGGAGGACAGGGAACAACTTGCTTGGAGCAGCTATTTAGAAAAAGATTTGGGTTTGTTGTGGATCACAGCCCGCACTTGGAAAAATAATGTTATGTGTTTGTGAAAAAGGTTAGTGCCATAATGAATACCTAAACTAAACTATTGTGTCAGCAAGACGAATCACATAACCTTTCTGCTTTGCGCTGAAATTCTTTGGCTTCAGATTTGGCTATTTCTAATTTTGGGCCCCACGCTCCAGGAAAGATATGAACCCAAGTCCAGAGGAGAGTACTTAAAATGACTGGAGATAAAGCAAACGTGACCTCTGAACAAAGATTGACAGAATTTGAGCTGAGTCAAAAAAACGCTGGAGAAATAACATGAGTTTTTCAAAGGCTCTCCTGAAGAGAAAATAATTATTTACTGTGTAAATTACTAGAGAATAGGATTACTTTCACTGGCACTGGAACCACTGCTGTCAAACAAGGGTAACTGGGTGTCTGTCAGGAATGTCACCACCAGAAGTTATCCTGAGTTAAGGCAGGGGTATGACGCTAGGAAACTTCAAGATTCCTTCCAGTCTTCATTTCATTCAGGAGTGGCCATACTCTGACTCCCAACATAATAGCGCAGCTTTTGGCAATCATGACCACTGAATCTGATTCCAGATGACAGTTTGTAGCTTGCCTTTTCTCTTTTCAATTCATAAATGATTCTTAAGTTTTGCTAGAAAAATATACAGGGCAAGGAAACGTAGTTGAGAGAAGAATGAGGACAGCCTTGTGCTTGAAATGAACCTGCTGCTTTCAACTTCTACATTTAATGTCAATCTGTATTGTACTTTGGTCTCTTGCAATAATTATGCACATAGATATTTTGATGACCGAAGCCTAAAATTCTATATATTGGGATTTGGCTCTCCAGATCAAAGATAATGTGGGAAGAATATGCTCGTATGTACACATGCAACTGGTCAAATTAGTAAATGTACATTATTTTGTCTTTCTTTTTGATCACATCAATGCAAATGATATTTAGTTTGACCCTTTTGAAGTTTGCTTTAGGGTGAAGTCTGCCATAATATAGTTATGTTAAGAAGTGCAGAGATGAATGTTTTCATTTGATTAGAACTTGCTGGAGGAAGTAAGATCCATTCTCTGCAGTGGAGCTAAAAATTAGGAAGAGGGATGCAAGCCATTCAGAAAAATACCAGAACAACCAGGTGAAGTTTTGGAAGCAGCTGTTCAAGAAACAAGGGGAGAATAATACTGTAGGAATACTGGGAGATAATATAACTAGCATTTGTGATAAAAACTTTTTAAACATTATTTCCTCCCAAGCTTCATTTGGATCCTTACTTCTTTCAGTGTCTCTATCTTTTTTCCTGCACCTTATTTACTGCTTTATTTCGATCACATTGACCATTAGCTATATATGTATTTTCATTTAGCTAGAATAATGAAACTGTGAATGCAAGGGTGAGTAATTTCATAGAGACTCAGAGACATAAGTACTTGTTTAAAGTGATAGCTCAATACCTTATGAAAAATGTAAAGGTGTGCTAATTTAATTTAAATTCTTCCATAAAGAATTTAAAATCATAGGGTAGAGAAATTAAATTCCTCTATTGGAGGACAGAGGAATTTAAATCATAGACTAATGAATAGTCATTAAAATATGGCTACAACATGTATTCATTTTTACACTTCAAATTAGAAATGCCCTTCTAGTGTTAGGGCAGGAGACATCATTATTGTCATTTGGAATGATGTTGGGCATTTTTTTACTGGTTTTAAAGAGCATCAGGTGTGAGGTTTTTTGAATGGCATAAATACGTGCTTTTTCATTGAGTGTCATCTTCATCCTTGTTATTAAGAAAAGGGCCACAAGATACTAAGGCAGAAGATTGTCATCTGTTGCTTTACTTCACAGTTCAGTAGAGCGAGCAAATGTTCTGCACTTCTGCAGTTTTTAGGGCTCCTTAGTTGAAATAGTCAGTGCTGCATTCATTACCACATCTGCTTTACCAAGAGAGAGTAGAAAGAAAATTGCTCTTTGCTTTGAAATCCAGCATATAATAAATGTGCCAGAGCAAACGATGATGAGGGCTCTGCTACCAGTTACACACCACAATGTTCTGTTTCTTAACAATTCTGTCAACCTCTAAATTGATATTTTTCTCATGTGGTGTCTTGGTTTTGGCTGAGATAGAGTTAATTTTCTTCCTAGTACCTGATGCGGTGCTGTGGTTTGGATTTAGTCTGAGAACAATGTTGATAACATGCCGATGTTTGAGTTGTTGCTAAGTAATGCTTACTGTAAATCAAAGCACCCTTTTCAGTCTCTCATGCTGTGCCAGTGAGGAGGGGCACAAGAAGCCAGAAGGGAGCACAGCCAGGGCAGCTGATGTGAACTAGCCAATATTCCATACCACGGAACATCATGCTCAATATAGAAACTGGGGGGAGTTAGCTGGGAGCCATCAGTCGCTGCTTGGGGATGGGATGGGCATGGGTCAGAGAGTGGTGAGCAGTTGTTTTGTACATCACTTAGGTTTTTCCTGTTTTCCTTGGGTTTTATTCTTCTTTATTGCACGCTCATTTTCATTACTATTGCTATTATTATAATTCTTATATTTTGCTTTATTTCAAATATTAAACTGTTCATATCTCAACCCATGGGCTTTACCTTTTTCCAGTTCTCCCCATCCCACTGGAAAATGGGGGCATGGAGTGAGTGAGCAGCTGTGTGGTACTTAGTTGTCAGCAGGGGTTAAACCACAGCATACGGATGTCAAAATACCTAGGTTAACTGAAAGTGCCTGAGGCACTCCTGTATACCCAACTATTCTGTGTCTTCTACAGTAGAAAGTGGAACAGTAACATTCTTTAAACTTTCAGCATGCAAGTTAGCAAGCCTTTTGTAAGTGTTACCTAGGAGGTCCACCCATCACGAAAGTGCTGGATGGATAGCAGCCCAAGCTTGCTTGTGATTAGACCAGGGAAGTTGGAGCAAGTTTGTGCAGCTCATTTTCATCACTTAGTCCTATGCCTGTCAGCAGAGGACTTTTTCAGGACTTGTTACTTGCTGAGTTCCTGTCTGCTGTGTCCTTGGCACCTCTGGTCAGGGCTCCAAATTAGAGCCAGCATGAGTGCAGTGATGGCTTCTGCTGCTCTGAAGACCTTTCTGTGCTGAGCTGCGCAGGACTGGCAGGGAGCACTGGCTTTGAATGGGCTGGTGTGTCTAGATAGCAAAGTGCAGTGTGGGAGTACTGCTGTAGTCTTGGAAGCAGGGTAACTGTGCTCCAAGCAGCCACTAATTAGCCTGGGCACTGTACCACACTGACGTGGTGAGGCGGCTTCCTGTACCTGAGCTGGCTCCTGTAGCCTTGCACAATGTTGTAATTATGTGGTGCAGACTTACCTAACTTGTTTTGCAGAAGCTACCAAACAGTTATCAGACAGGTAATGATTTTGGTTGCTATTGACCTGGGTTAGATTTGACCTAATAAGTCTGAGCTGACAAGTTCCATATCCCATTTCCAGAGGCTTTGCATTCTTTGATGTACAGTGTAATAGTTGTAATTAATTGATTCGATTACCATACTGAGCCTTTTATTAAAAATGACAAACCTTATGAGACTTGTAGGATTTAATGTTCTTGACTTTCAGGGTAACTTGTTTCTTCTGCATTTGTAATAACTGGCAGATCTCCTTAATACATTTAATAAGAAAAAACCCCATATTTCCATTGAAATGAATACCTCAGGAATGAATTCTGTTTTAGTGGGAAATGTTCCAATCTGTCTGTGTTTTTATTTTGATCACCGTACGAGTCCTTCCATATATTTTACTGTGTTTTCACTTATTTGCAGTGCCATATAACAGAGCCGTATATAGGTATGAGTACTTTTCTGTTCCTGAGTCTCTGCAAGTCCGTGTGAACTTGTCCATGAATGTGCACACACACAGCCATCTGACCCCTGAGCTGTGTGCAGTAAGATCAGTAAAATCCTGATGGGCTTTATTATTAAAGTACTTCTTTATTTTCTTCATGATGTAGTACAATTTATTAATCCAACAAATCTTTGATACTCCAGTTTGTTGGCACTTCAGGCTAGTATTAAAATGTCATCCAGACAGATTAAAAAATTACTCATTTTCTAGCTTTTTTTTCCCGTATAGGCTAGACTTCTAGAAAAGTTGGTTTCTTATGACCTTATTTGATTTAAAAGAGTTGTTGTACTTATGGACATGTCAGTACTGGAAATCCAGGATGCTGTGTTCTTATTGCTGCCTGTCAGATGTATCTGTCCATCACTGCATGTTACATGTTTGTAACAGCTCCATCAGTCATGGCACAACCCTTACCTGGCCACTTACAAGCTATATGCTATTCCAAACAATAGATTGAAAAATTTAATAACTGTAGAATAAGTACATAATTACTGCAGTGTTAAGAATAACAGCATGATGCTCTCAGATGCTGTCAAAAAAAGGATAGTAGTAGTGATCCATATAATGTACTAAACAGATCTGAGCATTCTCCAGAGGAGTGACTGCTTCCCTGCTTCCCACCTGTCTCCACTCCCTTGCAACTCCCACCCCAAAATAAAGAAGTTGTTGAAGAGATCTGTCTGTGCTAATAGTCTCACCACTATCAGTTTCCTTTCTGGTAGTCTTTAACATCTATCTTCAGCTGGTTGGTGAGTTAGCCTCGCAAAATGGAATCTAACTTCATCTGTATGTACAGAAGTAAACATGTATCTGCTCGTCAAGCTCTGGGTATCATTTGTAGCAAGCAAATAGTAGGAAGCTGGCCTAATCCTGGGATAACATCTGCTAAGGGAAAAAGAGTAATTGGTTGGTGTTAAAGGTGAATGTAGCACGGGTTGTTCTGTGACTCTTGAAAAGGGTTTTATAGACAAGGCATATGCCTATTTTGTTGCAAGCAGGTCCATAATAGTTGAGTTCCAGCTGTGGCTTATGGGTAACTTGTTGTGATTGTAAAGATGTGATTTGTCTGGCAAAATTAACTGCATTTGAGCTGTCCACTGAGGTATATTTCATGGTCAGTGGAGAGAAAAGGCATTTCTGTCAGGAAAGTGTTATGACCTCTCTGTGACATGCTGCATCTCACTGTTAGAGATAGCTCTATTTATTTTGCTCAGTATGGAGAAGGTTATTATTTAAATCAGTTCCTGTTGCTACGTCATGTGTAAGAAAGCACAGTTCTATGCAGAAGACTTGGAGAGGGGTGGGATGGCGGTGGAATGTGGTAAGTGGACTTTGAGTTTAGGGATAAAATGTAAAGGAAATAAACATTCATGCAGTATGATCCAAGGACATGGTAGGCTCAGGAGATAGCTGTGTTGACATTGCTTGCTTTAAACAGATCATCAGTTCTTTCCTTTAAGGTTGCCAGGTGTTTTGCTATACAAGATGAATTATGACATGTTTGCATATGCCCACCTTCCTCTGTCTTCTGCAGAAGAAGTCCAGCTGACAATCAGACTGAGCCTGACTAAAAGTGAAATGAATTGACTTTCCTCACATGGATTCTACCGTTTTGAGGAGTTGCTTTTCATGACACTCATGCAGCTCAGTAGTATCCACCATGTGCTTTTCTTTACTGACCAGTAAAGACAGAAGAAGATGGAAGACCAGACACTAACTGGTTACCAAAGGTGTTTGGGATTCTTTTGAGGTTGGGACATAGTGTAATTTTTGCTCACCGTTCAGGGATGCTGGTTTGCAGAGTTACCACCACACAGCTGTTCCTCTTTTCTCCCTCAACTGAGACACAGTGTCAGAGAGCTCCCATTTAATTTTAGTATGAAGAAAACCAGATTAATTTAAGCCAACTTTTTACCTGGGTTTGACATTGCACTAAAAGAAACTGCATTTCCTTGAGGCATGAACAAAGTGATTTGTGTCTGCCTGCAAAATATCATTTTAACTTCTTACAGTCTTTTATTTGATGACTAGCCAATGATTGTATTGGCTGTTAAATAGTGTATATCTCACTGAGGCTTAGAAAGTAGTCCATACCAAGAAAGCCAGGGATAGTCACTTGGATTGGACTTTGCAAGGGAGAGATCCAAACAGGTTTATTTTCTTCCTGTGGGTAAGTAGGATTTGAAACATGTATTGCTCATAGTTGATCTCTGGTAATGTGAGAGTAAAAAAAAATGGATGAAATGGAGCTTTTCCTTTACCACCTAAGGGAGCACTTAGTTAAATATTCTTGGCAGAACCTCAGAAGATTTTTGGCATAATGGAGGGAAGGACTTAAGCCATTAAGATAGCATTATACTGTACCTGCTGTAAGAGAGGTATTCTTTGGGGGGGATGCAGAAGCCTTGGATAAATGTTCTCTACATAGCACTGACACTTACTTGGGTGCTACTAAAGCAGTGTGGCTCTGTCCTCAGAAGAAACACCTGGGAGCACAAATGACTTACAGTTTGCTCTGCAAGCTGGGCATGCTCTGGAAGCTAGGAAGGTAGATGGAGCTATGATGCCAGCAGATTGAACACTTGCCTTCTTTCATTAGTATAATTGCATTTGCTTTTCAAATGAAAGTATTTCCTCCCTATTCATGGTTTGACAAGTCCAAAACTGTGATTGAGTGCAGAGTTGAGGGCTGTATGCCGGAAACCAGGTGTTTTGTTTGATGAATAGTTAACGTGGTTTTCTTGTTTTGTTACATATTTAGAGTAAGAGGGAGATTTATTTTGGGTTACTGGTTGTCTTTTTGTTTTGTAACACTAAGAATCTCTTTAATTTGAAAGGATAGAGTTTCATGGTACTATGGCATTAGTCCAATATCTGTTGAACAGCTGTCAGCCTTACGGCTGCCTGTTCTTCCATACAAAGTCTTTTTTGTTGTAGAGGTGATATTAAGTGAAATACTGACACTTTTTTGTCTTTCTCACAAAAACTACTTTTTTGACATTTGTCACAATATGAGTCCTGGTGCACTGGGTCAAAGCACTCTGGTGTTAGCACTAGGCAGAATACTCTGAATCAGGATACATTAATGAGGACAAAAGTAGCAACTTACCCTTTTCAGCAGTCCATTAGCACTCTTGACTGATTAGCTCAAACGGCAATCATAGTTCCAGTGAAATGAGTAAGCAAGGAGTCAGGCCAGACCCTGAGTCATCATTGCACCCGCCTGGCCATGGGGGCTCACCATGAGCCCGCTGCCCTTTCGAGAGTGTAGCTGGCCAGCTGATGGAAGTAAATCCTTCCCTCCAAGGATCCTAAGGCATCCTGTGATATGCCATGTGTGCTTTACTCCTGTGCCAAGCAGGAGTAAGTCGAGTGGAGAGGCCACCAACGCTGAGAACAGGGGCTGAGGAGCTGGCTTTGATCTCTTTGCTGTCTTCAGACTACCTAAAAGGAGATTATAGGGAAGCTGGACCCAAGTTTACTCAAAGGTGTATATTGTAAAGTCCACAGGCAATCAATGGAGCAAAAGAAAATCAGATTAAATCAAATTTTTCATACCAAGGGTAGTTTAACACCAGAACCACGGCCAGAAAGTCTATGGTACATCTACCCTAGGGATGGAAAGCTCGCCTGAACAAACATCCTAAATTAATCTAACATTGATGTGAACCCTGCTTTAACAGGCATTTGGACTAGATGACCTCGAGAGGTACTTTTCAATCTAAATTATTCATGATTCAAAAAACTGTATGTTTAAGTGCATTTGCAGAGTTCAGTAAGCTCATAATTAATCCAAGTTGGTATTTACCTGTAATATTTTAATTGTATTGTTTTCTTAAAGAACTTTGGCCATTCTAAGCTTGATAGCTTCTTCATTAGATTTGGAGATCAAGATTTTTCTTTGCATTCATAGAAAATGAAAACTAAATTTTCAGGAAGTGAGACTGTAGAACTGTGACTGGTGCAGGTTTGGGCTTTGGATTCAGGTTGTGACCAAATGTTGTAATATCCTTTTCTTAGCGTGTCTTCAGTGTTGATCTGAGGCAGTGAAGTACCAGCTCCTCTTCTAGCCTTTGTTGTCATGCATAGTAACCCCAAATTTGTAGCTAGTCCCGTGGGCTTTTGTGGCTTCATGGTTTTTTGCAGTGGTGGTGATGTACCCTGAAAGGTCAAGATGACAAGGGAATAGTTCCATGTCTTTCCAGGATGTTTGTTATTGCAATAACGCAGATGATAAAATGCATTAGACAAATGTATTGAGTTTCTCAGGCTGTAGACAGAATAACTAGGAAGAGTAACTTTATTTCTTACTAGCTCCTTGTATCTCAGGTGCCATTATCTACTCACAGATACACAGTACCTACTACATTATCAACTTTTTCTCATGGGTCCCTGGTGTTCTTTCTGACAAAAACGACAAGCTACATATAATAATAATAATAATAATTTTAAAAAGCGTATTGCTTTTGGGGTTCTTTTTTCTTTTTTGTTGCTTGTTTCCCTAGCAAATAGTATTGAAAAGCAGTGCTTGAGTAATCTAGAAATTCATAGACATGCTTGCAAGAAAGACTACATTGTCATGGGTTTGTCCTCCTTCAGGAGGTAGGTAGTTTTGCCACTTCCAAGTTTCCCCTTCACTTTTCCTCAGGGACTTAATTCTTTTATGCCTGATGTTTCTTAAAGTGAAGTGTTTTTTCTGTCATTAGGCTGGCTTCCCTCAAGGAAAAGTTCAGACACTTCCAAGGACAGGACCTAAGGGTTCAATTATAAATTAAAGGCAGAGGCAGGAGGGATATTTTCCTGACTGGCTTCATCATTTTCACTGATGGAGTCTGCAGAAGCAGAACAGTCTGGTGCTTGTAATATTTGGGGGTGGCTCTGTGTTTTCTGAGCTCATTATGGAAAGGAGCCAGTGGGAGAGCTGGAGAACTGAACAGGCTGCCCACATGTTTCGAATGGTCTGGGAAGCTGCTTCAGGTTCCTATTTCCTATTCCTTGCCCACAAAAAGATGGGAAGGGAGAAAGTTATCCTGTTCTTTTTTTTTTTTTTTGTTGGGGGGGGGGGGGGAGGGGCAGGGGAGTTGGGAAGAGAAATGAATGAAAAATGGATAATTAGAGAGGAATGGGAAGAATCTGCCTTTTTCCTGCTCCTTTGCATGCTAGTGCTAGATAGAGCATTTGAGGAAGAAAATTCCATGTTTGGATTTTCAAATACTTGAATTTCAACTGTGCCATTGGCCTCAGAAGCTTGTAAGGAAGTCCAAAAGAAACAGTCTTCCTCTCCAAAGAGGTTTAGCTTGCATCATGTAGGCTCCTTTGCTTGTAGAGTCATATTTAGTGATGTAATGAAAGAAATGTGGAAGTGTGGTGTCTTTCACATCTTGCTGTTAATCAACTTCAGGTCTGGACAAAGGAATCGAAGCACTTTTTCTGGCCTGTCTTTGCCACTGTGTAGATGAAATTAAAAAGCATTCAGCTTTATCTTATTTTGGTCTGTAAATTCTCGATCAATTCTCTTTTGCCCCCTTCCCCCCAAACCAGAGAGGGAAGAAAAATGTTGACTTTGGAAAGTATGATCTCTCCTCACAAGAGAGGCACTGATGAGCAATTGGCTGCTTTGGGTTCTTCTCTGGGTTTTGGTTTTTGATGGTTGGGTATTTTCTTTGGTTTTGTTTTGTTGTTGTGGTGGTGGTTGTTGAGTTTTTTATTTTATTGTTACTGGTTTTTTTTCCCTCCCACCAGTACAGGCTGATTCACTGGGAAAACCTTAAAACAGTCTTTGGAAGATACTGCGATAACAGCTCTGCAGTACTCACCTACCTATTACAGCCTCTCGTGTGGGTCTGATGCAGAGAAATGAAATACTAAGTATTTTCAGAATGGAGATGTTTTCCTACCTTTAGGAATTTCCATGTTTTTCTACAGAATTCGTAATTATCACGAGACAAGACCTTTTGTATCTTTTACAAAGTACTGTCATTGCACCTCATAAGGAAATAATGCTGGGTGGCCTCTCCTGACCAAATTAGCAGGTTTTTTTATATTGTAGAATTTACTGCAACTTACATTAAAATGTGCAACCTGACTGTGTTGACCCAGATGTGACTTCTGTGCCATCACCCTGCCCAGGGCAGCAGTCAAAAGATATTGCTTATGTTATTTTTACTACTTCAAACTGTCCAAAGCAGAATGGAAAGCAAGCTGGAGCTGTAAATAACATAGCAAAAGGCAAGATATTTGTTGACCATTCCCATTCTCTGCTTCTTGCTAGATTTTGGCCCAAAGGGGGATGGGGGAGGGACAGGCAGGACAGTTTTCTGCCTGGTATCTCCACTGCTTTTGCACACCTTTCATGAAGAGACACAGGGGCTTTTGCCCTGGCTTCAGCCATGAGAGGGGAGTTGGTGGCAGCAGTGAGGACCAAATGGTTGGCTTGGCCAGGCATTCCTCAGCTCCTTGGTTCAAAACCAGGCCTTCCTCCCTCTCCTTACGGTCATTTTTCTCTGTCCCACATGAAGAACCACAGCTCAGATGAAGTGACTGGCCTTCCTCCTCATGGTTGTTGGCTTATTGTGGGGGACATGTCAAAGAAGCTCCTGAAATCAGAAGAAGGTGCTGCCTGTTCTCTAAGCTCCTTGCCTGGAGCTCTCTGTCTTCTGTCCAGGTCTAGCATTTCTCCTCATTTCCTTATTCCTTTAGGAGAAAGAGGTAGAGACACACTGGTATTTGAACATGAGTCCCTATTATGCATAGAAAAGGAGAAAGCAATTGTGGTTTGGACTTTATAAGTCTTCCTTAGTCAGATATTTCTGATTATAAGGTGATCATTTGCATGGTTGTTAGTGCAGTAAACACATTTGATATGTTCCCTTCTGTCCAAAAAGCAATTACGACTCTCACTGTGACATTAGTCTTTTTCATATGCATTTTCTGATTGCTGAATCTGACCTCTTTAATTCCTGATACCACTTGAAGGTCTGCCCACCCCTTTGGTGATTTTTGAGTGGAGTTTTAGAGACCTGTCAACTTTAGTAGACCCCAATGGCTCTAGCACCCTCTGCATCAGAGAAACTGTGACTGTGCAGTGGAGTTGTCATGCCCATAAAGTCAAGTGGGAGCTGTGTTTTCAGCAGCTCAGGAGAGATAATGGCTTGCAACCTGAGAGGGTGGTAGGCTAGAGCTAGCACCAGTAGTGGAATGTCTCACTGAGTCTTGTTTGCTGAGGAAGAGTTCAATTTGGTCTGGAACATTGATGTTCCTATATTTACAGTTTAAAGTGAGCCAGCAAAAATTGTATGTAGCTTAATTTAACTGTTTTGTTTTGGACTGAGGAGAGTGAGTTAAAAAAAAAAAAAAAAAGGCAGCTTAATTTTTTGATAGAATTTAAATTTTTAGGCAAAGGTAATTCTGGGCAATGGAGCACATGTAGCCAAAG
This sequence comes from Psittacula echo, assembly GCF_963264785.1. Lineage (NCBI taxonomy): Eukaryota > Metazoa > Chordata > Aves > Psittaciformes > Psittacidae > Psittacula > Psittacula echo. The sequence continues at coordinate 102,868,318 of NC_137735.1, forward strand.
ATCCGTGTTTCTGAAGAAGCCTAGGGTTTTTTAAAACATAATTATAGTAAGCATATGTTTTCTGCTAAATGTGCAGTAGTAGATACAATTAGTCTTTGAAACCCAGTACAGAGTAAAAGCTAATTTGAACTCAATGCCAGGAGCTTTTTTATATGGCTTTAAAAAAACCCTAAAAATCCCACACTCCCTCCCCCCCCCCCAAAAAAAAAAAAAAAACCAAAAAACAACCAACCAACCAAGCAAAGCCCCTCCCCCCAAAAAAGGTGCTTATATGGGATATAAAAATGTTAATATTTTAATAAAGCAGATTTCTTCATGTTGAGCAGGTCACTAGAGCTACTGTAAGCAGTAGGGCTGTTGTGGAAAGTTTTATGTTTCAATATAAAGATCGTCTGTGTAATTAGTTATTTTGATGTTTTGCAGCTTTCCTGCTTGGAACTTGGAATCAGTAAATATTCAGCTTTACAGACTTGTTTGCTAGAGGAAAAAAATATTTAAAAATTAACTCTGAATGAGGGAGAAAGTCTGAGGGCTTAAATAGCAAATTGACATTGAGATCTCCCTTGTTTTTACAGTCCCCACGAACTCAGCTAATTGCTGCTGTACCAACTGGACTTCAGATGTTCATTCCTTCTGTCTTTTCCCTGACCTGAGCACAAACATCAACATCCTCCATTGAATTAGACATCTGATAAAGCAGCAGTCTAAAATGGAAGTGCCTATTTATCCTTCGGCAGGCTTCACTGTAATGTTGTTTCTCACCTTTTTCCTTTGCGCCAAAATGAAGTAAATTACTTAAAAGCACTAAGAACTAAACAACAGTGCATGTCAAAAAACCCATCTGGAAGAACACTATCGAAACTCAAGTTTAGAAATTATTAGGTAAGGAATAAGGTCTCAGGAAAAAAGATAGTTGGCAAAACAATATTGGTCTTAAATGAAGAATACATTTAGAAACCAGGAGAGGTCTTTAACCTTTTTTGTTTTCTTCTTAAAGACAGCATGTGGCTACCTGAGCTTATGATTGAAGAGCTGGTTTCTTCTTTCAGATAGAGACTAATGTTTCCACTGAATCAGGTAAATGGAAGCTGTCTTGTGTAACTGAAAAAAAAAAAAAAAAATAAATCTGAGCCTGAAATGTTTTTTGATTATACTTTAACAAGACACAATTTCTGAGCCTGTTCACACTGGATGATTTAACTTGCTGCATCTTTTAAATATTCATGAAACTTGAAGCAGAAATGAAGACAGGTCTCACTTTTCTGACTGTATACCTCATAAAACTTCACTGAAAAACATTGTAAAAGGATTTATTGAGCTGTCAGAAATAAGGAGAAGGCTAAAATTATGATAGCCTGCATGAGCTTAACTAGCCTATATCCCATTATCCCATTCGTGTTCACTTTGTCTCCTAAGCCTTTAAAAAATAACATACATCTCCTATGCATCTCTGCAGATTTCTTTTCCTTGACCCAGTCACTGCTGGGTGTAAAACTGTTCTGTATTGAGGGAAGCAGTGTGCTCTTAGAGTACATTTTTGAGGATGCCAGAATGTGTTTAGAGAATGAGTCAGGAGATTGCAGAAGGAAAAAATTCAGGGTTAACATAGGTGAATGATGCCCTAGAGCGCTGACTTTTTGTGCAGTACTAGGCAATTTGTTTAAAATCCAGATTCTTATGAGTGAGTTCCTGTTTTTATGACTGCTCGACTCCTTATCTTATTTACTGAATGCTCCAGAGATCAATGGGAACTGTTTTGAATGTGGAAATTATTATACAATATGAAGAATTCTCAGAAATAGGCCTCTGTTTTCTCATACTGTACCTTTCAAATTAGTGGATGTATTTGACCTGACAGTCTCTGTCTTACTGCTCTCTTCTTAAGGAAGTCTTATTCAAATAAGTATTTCTGAAGCTTGCAGGTACTATGGTGATGAACGTTAAAAGCTCCCAGAAAAAAGATACGGAGAATTTCCATAGCTTGGAGTTAAGAAATTTTAGTGCTATATATACTGAAGAAAATGCAGCTTCACCATTCAGACGTGTTTGTAGGCAGCACCTATTCTGCGTGCCAAAGGAGACAGGACTCTGCAGTGAAATATTTTGTGATCATTTTATTAAGCTGCATGCTGCATAATAGAATACAGAGTGAAGTAAAATTGGACTTTTGAGTTAAAGATCTCCCCAAGGTTTTCATTCTTCAGGTGAACCATTAACCCAGAAGGACTTGATTTCTGACTGCCTCCTGGCCACGACAGTGCCACATCTCCTAGCCCATGTTTAAAATGTGCGTGTGCTCTGTGGGGTGGATGCTTTGGCACACTTCTTCCAAGTCTCTCTGTCTTTGATGCATCTTGCAAGTCTTTTCCCTGGCTCAAATTTCTCATCTATCCTCATAGTCCCCAGCCTGTTCTCACCATTACGAAGTTCACTGGTGGCATGTTTTGTTGAAGACCCCAGTCCTTACTCTGTCCTATTGTCTTCCTCTGTACCACGGGCTCCGCATCTCTTTCATTCCATCAGTTCCCACTGTGACCTGGCTAATTCCAGCTCCTTGCTGGGTCCCACTGTGGGTATCAAACTTCCCTGTGTCCCTATTCATTGATACTGCAGATTTCTTACCAGCATTGTTCCGTCTTCCCTCCAGTTCCCCATGACCTTATCACTTTGCAGTCACTTGTGGTGGACATAGCATGCTCTGGAGCTGAGGCACTCAGGCTTTTTTCCTGGTGGTGACTCTCAGCTTTACAGCAGAAGATAATGGAACTTTTTACCCCTCTGTTTCCTTATTTTGCCAAGGAGATAAGGCTGTTCAGTCTCCTTCTCAAAAGTATTTAAAAATCTGTGAAGAAGCAGTTCATCAGTCCATGAGCACAAAGTACTACTGTTAATGAATGAAATGAGATAGAACTGGAGTTCATGATGGTAGGCTGAGGCAAACACTCAGGCAATTTTCCACCAAGGTGCAGGGAGTCTTCCAAGACATTTCAGTGCTGAGCATCACTGCAGAAATCTGGCACTTCTTTTCTGAAGTGTTGGCACCTGAAGCTAAACATCTTAGGCTTTAAGGAAGTCAGTTCAGCCTTGGTTTGGTGTCTCCCAGCATTTGTTTTCCTTATTGGAAGATGCAGAACTGTGCGTTCCCAGCCTGGCAGAACCTGTGCAAGCTGCCATCTGCCTTTGCAGCCATCTGCTCCCCTGAGCTTGTTGCAGCCAGAGACTGTACATGCCCTTTCTGATGTCAGAGGCGTAGCAACAGGAAGATTATTTATCCTAATACCAGGGTAGCATTTCTCTGGGGGAGCAAGGGGAGAAGGTGGAGGTTTCCTGGTTTCCATTCTTCTGTGGCTTTTTGATACTTGCAGTGTTTGAGGGTAGTCTGCCCGCAATTTGGCTGCCTTGCATACTGCATGGAAAAGACCTTGTAGCAGAGACAGCAGGTGCTGCATATGCAAGGTTTTGTTCTTTTTTTTTCTTGCTGGGATGTCTTTCATTTTAAATTTAACAGCTCTTACTTTTTCCAATGTATCAGCAAGATTCTTTGACACCTGGCTCTGTAACCGCCCTTGATTACATGGCAGTGATTATTCAGAAGAGTTGCATGAGGTCGTGCCCCTGATTTCCACAGGTCTTTATTTTTATCTTGATAAATAATATATAGGTAAACTTCGGAGATATATGTAAATAGGTAGTAGTGTGAACCCACAATTTCTTAGGTTTATCTTTAGCTTAGTGTGTGTGTGTATATAAAAATATATTCTTCATCTATATAATGCAAACTCCTTGAAGAATCTCTTCAAAAACAGTGCTAGGCAGTTTTTTTGCTGGAAAAGTTAAATGTTTGGAGACTAGAGTCTCATGCATGGTTCTCATGGGCCTATTTTTAGTTTCTCTTAAGGGAAGAATGGCAAAAAAAAGACTAGGGCTGTGACTTTGGATTTAGTGCACATAATGTTTATAGGTTAGTTGACAGGATCGTGTGCGCGTGTATGTGCCACAGGACTTTAGTACTACACTTCCTGTACATTCATTAACAGGACTCCCAGCAGAGCTACTGTAGTTTCAGTGCTCATAATAACTAATTTTAACATGCCGCTATAAAGTGCGTCATAGCTCTGAAGTGCTATTTTCAGCCTTGATTAGGGATTGCTGACCTGAAAGATCTGTATTTCTCTGGTGAGAGGCTTTTCTGAATTCAGAAATGTCTCTCTGGATTTGCCCAGACTCCTTTGTTCCTCCATCTCTCTCCTCTCCTGCAGAAGCTGCAGATGGGGGGATGCACAGGGTTTTGTTGCACTTACGCAGATAGTGCATTTATGGCCTACGAGTACCAGTGCTACATCTTTAGCCATACCTAATTTTGACCAAAGAAAGTTATTTAAAAGAGTCTTTTGGCATATTTTGCTGCTTTGATTATGGCTTTCACCTTCTTCTGTCCTTACTGATTTTCTAAGTTTGGTTTGGTGTGAAGGGCTCAGTCCGGAAGACTAGTATTTTGAAAGTTAGTTGCAGTTTTCATATGGCTATATGATTTCAAGACTTGGAGCTCTTGATGTGCATTTTCAAATCACGGCTGTATAGCGATCAGGTGAGACACAGAGACATAGAAATCTTTTATCTGAAAAATACCCTGAAAAACTTAACACATTTAAATGCTGAAAATTTTAGCAAGCGAACTCTTGTAGCTATTAAACTTTCCATGGAAGTACCTGCCTCGTATTTTCCAAGATACTTTCCATTGCAACTGTTTCCTTACCAAATAAAATGTCCTGCCTTGTTAGTGACTTGCTAGCATTCAAAAAAAAAAGTGATCATCTGTGTGAGGCTTGCCTTTCTGTGGACTTCACATTTGGACAGTCTGAAACCTTTAAAAGGATGGGGTAAAACTGAAGTAAAAAGCCTCCTGTCCTCTGAGTCAGACAGAAAGGAAAGCAAAAGCCCTGTGCAAAGTGGAGCAAGAACTGAAAATGTTTCAAGAGTGCCCCCTCCCTTTTCAGTTTTACACCTTCTGAATACCAGCTCTTAAAACCAAAAGTCCTTGAAATGTTGACTCAACTGGAAATGAACAATTAAAAGATCCACCTTTTGTTGTTCATCACTTATTGGGTGAATACATGGCAGCTTTGCTGTCTACAGTGCACAGATTCGTTGGCGTGGCTCTGAATCGGGTGTGCTGGACTGGATTGTTCAACACACAGTCCATTGGCCATTAAATCAGCAAATTATTCCAGCAGCAAAACCAGCAAATTTCTACCTTGCCCTCATTTTTCCACCCATCTCTGTCATTCTCTGTTTATAGGAAAAGGAGTGAGGAGGAAAGGCAAATATTTCCCTGCCTTCAGCATTGCAGGCAGATGGAAGAGGCTTGCTGATCCCTCCAGTCACAGCCTCAGATTTAGTCCTTTGCCTTTTATTTTTTGCTGTAGTAATTGTTTCTTTCTTCTCCATGATTCCGGCACCATAATAATGCACAGATTTGAAAAGCCATTTTCCCTACAATTAGTGGATACCCATTCAAAAATGAAGCAAAACCACTATGGAGAGGCAGATCAGGGTGATAAATTCTGAGGGTGGGGTAGCAGTTTTTCTTTTGAAAACCTGACTTCATCAGGCAGATAGCTCTATTTCTCCTCAGATAAATGCCTACACTCGCTACATCACGTGCATGGCATGTCTTTCATCTGTATTTTAGAAGCGCATGAAATATTTGAAATAGGTTGAAAAAACTGATGGCTGGCCTGTTATAACTGCAGAGTTAGAGCAAATAATGAGGTGCGGAACAAGAGTAAGGGGAATAAAATCTTTCAGCAATCTTCATCTAAATATGTGTATTTAATTTTCCCTCTTCTCTTAAGTGTAAAAACAGCAGTAAGGCCTCAGAGCCCTTTGGGGCAGAAGAACAAGTTAGAAAGCCCAGGTTTCAACGTGCGGGTAAGGAGACAAAATCACATTGCTCTGAGCCTGATGTGCCATTTCCTCTCACCCCCCTCCTCTTCCCTCCGCCAACCTACATTTTTTGGCTCCTGGCAGCTCCAAGGCTGTTGGGGTTGTGACGTAAATGACTCACAGCAAGTGACCCCCGTGGCAAACCTGTAAAACATTATACAGCATGAATAAGAAGTCTCTTATTAGGTCTGCAGCTGGTGAGATGCAGACATATGGCAGCAAGGATGTTTTGGAAGAAAGGCACGGCTTGACAAAGAAACCAGTCTCCCAATAAAGGTTTATATTGGCACTTTCCTGTGTTTATAATACCATATGCCAGGGGCATGGCCTCTTTTTTCATCATATTGTTGTTTAACTTCTTTTTAAACCTAATCAGCCCCTAGGTTGAGGAGTCTCAGAAGCAGAAACTTGATATCAGTATTATTTTTTCCTTAGATTTCTCCGACTGGAGTTATCCTGTTGTAACTAACTCAAATCTGTTTTGTATATAAAGTGAAGTGAGTTTGTCAGGACTGATTGTTTCTGTTATGAGAAGGAAGTTTTATTTTTGAGAACATTCTCAGAATAGACTCAGTACTGCCTGGGTTTTTTAGTTGTTATTATTTTATCTCATGTAGATATTCAGGCTTGTTTGCTTGCTTGCTTTTCCCCATGTTAGTTTATTATTACAGGATCCTATAAGCACAGTTGTTTTCAAGGAGTGTTGCTATTTGAGTGTGTTTTTAAAACCTCTTTCCCTTGCAGCCTAACAACCTCAGTAATAAGCTTTTCTTAGATCTAGGCATCTAGTCTGTTTTAAGATCTGCACAATCATGCTGTTCCTCTATCAGTTACTGTGATAACTGGTACTTTAAATGATCATCCTGGACCTTTATTAGTCTTTCAGACTGATTACTTAGTTAAATCCATATTTGCAGTGGTAGCTAGAGAGATTTTTGTCAAGTGTAAATTCTGGTTTGGAGTTTTGCTAAATACAAGACAGTAACCTTAGAGGGACCTGACCCCATTGTTCTAGAAGCTGCATGAAACCAGGACAGAAAGACCCTTTTTGTCTCCCAGAGAATTTACAGTCAAACTGAGTTTTGGCTTAAACAAAGTTTTACCTTGAACTGTTTCAATACTACCAATTCCCGATATGATATGCAGAGTATATCAGAGCATATCCCTTGCATTAGGAAATTCATATTCTAAAATGCAGTGGATTGTTTTTCTGGGGTTTTTTTGCAACTGCATTCAGTGACAAAGCAACTCTTTGGCTGCTGAAAGCTGAGCTGTTGTTGCTGTACTGATTGCATCCTCTTAGGGCTATAAAAATTCTCCAGCTGTGCATAGTCTTGGTCCTGAAGAGTCACCATTTTAGCAGTTAAGAGTTTGTTGGGCAATGCACTATATGAGGTAAAAACTGAAAATAAATAGTTACAGCTTAGGAGACATACTAATAAAATTAAAAAGTGTCGAGAGCTAAAAAGAAGTCTGGGCTCTTCTTTTCATGTTTTTTTTCCTGACTCCTCAAGATACAAATTAACCTCTTGTCTCATATTTCTTCATATCTCAGGTTCCCATAGTTAAGCCTACGGCTGTCTGATATGCACACACAAAATACCTGTGTTCAGAAAGTTCCTTGGCAGTAAAGTAACTTCTTTTTTTTTTTTTTTTATTAATATTATTTATTTTCGTGTTTTATTTTTCTTAGCTTTATCTGCCTTGTGGTAGAAACAGCCTGCATAGTGATAGTATTGCATAGTGATAGAGTACTTCGTAGTTTTCAAGTTGCGTTAAAACTACTTTGTACTCTGCACTTGCTGATTAAATTGATGAGTTATTGTGGAAATTAATTCAAATCCTGGTGCATCACGAGTGACACAAAGGGTGCTTTTTATCATTATTCTCTTGAAGCGGGTGGGATACCCTGCACAAGCAGTGGAGCACCCAGAGCAAGAGGCAGAATGACTAGGTGTGCGGAGTGTGGGTGATGCCTTACGCACCACATGAACCAAGAAACGACTGTGTACAGCTGAGTCACTGTGCAATTGTTTCTTGGAATTTTTCTTACTGGAGTCATTTCTATTTCATTGAGTATGGAGCCATTACTATCTTCAAGCTGGTTTCTACGCTGTCAGTGGGACAGGCATTTTCTTCCGGGCTTGGCCAGAATCATGAATTATCTCTACTCTAATACAGCTAGTCCCATGGGTCTGTTCTCCTCTAACATGATGTTACTACTTTCTGTTGTTTCCACAGGGACTTGTGGACAATTAGAGGAGATAGGTGAAGAAGACTGGAGCCGCTAAATTACTGGCTCTTTTTCGCTTGCTTAATTTAGAGATGGGTTTTGCATCCCTTGGTAGTAGTGTGGCCTTTTAAAAAACAAGCAAAAAACCCCAGTCAGTGCTTTTGTGTTCACTGAGCAGTTGTGTGTAGCAACTAGACAGAAGGGTGAGCTGTATGCCCTGCCCCTCATATTTGCTTGACATCTTTGGAGCCAAAGCAAAAGGTTCACCATAGCCTGGCATGCCCAGGCTTATCTCTGTTGGATCACGGAGATTTGGTTGAGCCTGAGGCTTTCCATAAGTATTATTTAGTTATCATCTCTTTCTGCAGAGATGTCCTCCATTGTCATTAGATGCAGATTGGTGTCTGTAATTTATGTATGATTAATAGTTTGAGAGTCAGAAGATTCTCCACGCTGTTATTAAGAGCGGGAGAGGAAATATGTTTCCTCCCTGGTGAGCCTGTAACCTCCCTGTTAAAATGCTTCATCCTTCTGCCCCACCTTAATCAGAGAGGGAGTCCATGCTTTTATGTTGGACAAATCTTTACAACATGGCACTTGTCTGTATGTTTGTATTAGAGCAATTGTATACAGCCAGGCAAAGCCTACACAGCTGCACAGGGTGGGCTGGTACTGGGCAGAGTAGCCAGGGCATCAAAAGCATGTGATGTACAGAGGATGTGTTTGGCTCAAAGTCACTGTATAAGCAGCATTAGAAAGGCTTTCTGCTGATAGCTGTAAAAGTGAAATTCCTCCCTGGTATGAAATCCTGGACCTATGACTCCCACACACACAGCAAAACAAAAACAGCCATCTGCTTGCCATGTTCTTCACATTTCTGTTTTGGGTTTGTTGTTTGGTTGAGATTTTTTTCCTTCTTCCTTCCAAGAAAGTTGACATTCTGCTTCCAACCTCTTCCTAATAGGAAATTAACTTAGATGGTAATGAAAATTAAAGGCTCCTCCAGGAATAAACGCAGCTATACTCTGCCCTGTCCCAGTTATGGAGACAAAAGGGTAGGAATGTTTTAGACCTGGGTCCCCAAGCAGAGGTGAGTCTGCACGTGAGAAGACACACAGCTGATGCTGTCCTGGCAGAAGATGGCTGGCAAGGTGGGAATCACAAACAGGAGCACCTGCAGTCATAATTCCAAAGTCATTTTGCATCACATCGTAGCTATGTTAACAGGCAGTGCCTGCTAGTGAGCTTAAGTGCTTGTGGTACGATGTAGAGTGGTTTAAATTTGTACTTCTGGTCTAGCCTGCTTTTAAGCACATATTACTTGGTGGTTGTATGGGTTCCAAAGATATTCCCTCTTCTCCCTTTGCCTTCCATTAAGTAACAAGATTACAGCAAACTGTTGGCCTAGATATAGCTTGCTGTGCTCCCCGGGTTATAGATCAGACTCTGACCTCATTCTGTCTTTGCTCTCTGACGTCTACATCCTGTGAAATCCGCTGGGTCCTTTGTCCTTACAGCTTTTCTCCTTATTAGTGTTTCTTCACTGTTCTGCACCCAAGGAGCCGTTCTGCTGGGCACAAGCAGTGGCATAAGGATGGCTCTCAAGCAGCTCACAAGGAGTTTGACTTGCTCCTGTGCACCGGGTCTCTGGGATGTCTGCCCTACTCTGGGGTAATCCAGACCTGAAAACAGGGGGAGGAGGGAAACCAGGCTTCAGCATAGTGAGTTTTCCTAGAGCCTCCGCGCTCGCAGCCTTGTGGGGGCGCCTCCCAGCAGGGCATCAGACTGCCTGATGAGCTGCTGTCAGCTCCTGCTTGTGAACCAATCCTGGCTCCCTCTCCTCTGCGTTCTCCAGTGGGTGCATGTGCCTGCTGACCTTACAAAGATTGGCTGGCCTGTAAGGTCAGAAAATTTCACCATTCTTTCTAAATTGAGAGCCAGTCAACAACCGGATTTGCAAGGAGGACTGGGGAGACGTTTTAGGAAAGACTTCCAAATGCAGCTGCTTTTTCTTTGTTTTTCTCTCGGGTTTTTTTGGTATGTTTTGTTTTGTTTTGTTTTTTGCCTTCCCAAGCAGAAGCAGTCTGAGTATTTTATAAAACTGTGAATGAAGTTTCTTTACCACAACAGCAGAAGAGCTAATTTGGGTCAGTAAAACCCTTTAGACATTGAAGCAATAGTGGGACTTTTTTCCCCTGGGTTTTCTTTGGGGCTTTTTGCTTGATTTTTATTTTTTTTTTTTTTCCTTTTCAGATTTTAATTTCAACACTCTGTACTAAAACAAAATTGAAACGCTGTTGGCCCTAGATACTAAAACAGGAGGTTCTGTTGTCTTATAAATATCCTTTTCTCCCTTCCAGAATTTGCATCCAAACCAAAATCTTCAGCGAATTCAGTTTGTGAAGCATTTCAGTTTTGAAGAAACCTGGTTTTAATTCTTGCAGTCAGGTCAACTGGTTGTGTTGTTTGTTTATATACAGGTGCCCTTTGCATTCTGGGGACAAGGAATTAGTCTGTACCTCTGCAGGATGCTTCATATCAGTCTGAAAGCACTTTTTAATAAATAATCAGAAGTCTATTTCATTGAATAAAATAAAACCAAAATCCCTTATATATTAGTATATGAGGACATTAGAGCTATGGTATTTTTGTAGTGCAAGTTTAACTCTCATGCTCTTCAGATAAAGATTGAGCATATATTTGTGTAGCAAGACAGTAGGATTTTTCATGTCCTATTGCAATAGCAGATACTTATGCAGTGGATAAGTTACTGGGTAAATTTTCACATGCTTTCTGACCTTTCTGATGCTGGCATTGCCTAGTCTTCTCAAGTAGCAACTGAGATAATTTGGCCCTTGAAATAAAGAAGGAGAGATAAAAGTTATTTTTAGCAATTGCTTGCTTTAGTTCTACCATTTTGTTCTGTCCTACCCGTCCTCGTCATGGAGTTGAAGAATGCAGCTTATTTATGATGGTTTACCATATCTAGTGTGATGACTTTTGATACCAGGCAGAGCTCAGATTTGCCTTTTGGCAGCTTTCCCACCAACACAGGGGCAGCCCTCTGTGTTCTGGAGATCACAGATCATCCATGAATCCTGGTTTCAGTCCTTGTATTTAATTTTCACCCCCTCTTTGCAGCCTGGTGGTTAGAAGCCTTCTTTCTCTCTTAGAGGAAATTTATTTTCTTTTTTATTATTGTTTTGTTTTCCTACAATTCAGATTCCAGGAACTGAAGTTTCTAAGAAAACTTGAAATGCTGTGAGAAATATTGTCACTTCAGATATCATGTGTACAACTGCACAAAATCAGCATGTGTGTCTTCTGCAAGTTATAATACGTGTATTTAGTACTGTCATCTTAAGAGGTTTCAAATATTTTGAGCTTGTTAGTTCTAGGTGTGGGCACTACCTGCATTCCCTAATTCCATCCCCTTTTTTCTTGATCCTGTGTATTTAATATTGTGGAAGATGTTGGTAGCATTATGTGTATGGAGGCTCGACTGCCCTTTTTAGTCATAGGGTCAACGTAGTGTGGCATTACAAACTTCTAATGGGGTGTTGCCTGGGAACCCCTATTCCCCTCTGTGACCACCTTTTCCTCGGCATCACTCTCCACACTGCCACTGAGAAGGGTGTTTTCTTTCCACTGCACATACTCACTTTTGTGTGGCTCCTTGGTAAGAATTTTCTCTCATCAGACTGACTGCACGTAGGCAGCTTCTCAGTCCACCTTGAACTTTCTGACTTCTTCGTTAACCAGCACGGGTGTTTTAACATAGACCGTCTTTCCCTGAAAACAAATGAAAATGCCTGTTCCAGGACCACACTCTGTGTGTTGGGGGGAGCAGGGCGGATGTGTGGGAAGAAAAGTATTAGGATAGGAAAATGTTTAGGACATACACATTTTTATTTACATTCTATATTTAGGGATGAGAAAGTTATTTTTTTCTTCTTCTGCAGTTCTCTCAAGCTCATAAAGCATCTGTTTCTCAGCCTCTGTCACTATTGCTTGAACCAAGGTTGTTGGTGGCCCTAGTTCTCCTTCAAAGGAGGCTTTGTCCTAATAAAGGGACTCATTGTGAGGGCCAAAGGCGTGCAGGCACCCAGTGTTCAATATGCAACTGCTTATCTCCTGGCAATATCTGTCATATGGATCTTGATACCAATAAAGTAGGTAAACTGCCATTATCTATGATTTCTCTTTCTGAAAAAGGAATTCCATCTAAAAATGGAAAGTAGGAGAACATGCTTCCCAATTCATGGAGCTCTTGTGGTGAACACTCATGCTAGAGATTCCTCATGCATTTGGTCTTGATGAATATATCAGAAAACTTCATGAGAATGCTTTTTCTCCTGGCGTTTCAGCTTTTCATCTCTTCCTCTCACTGTTCATCTCTGTATCCATGTGAAGAGCTGAAATGGACTCAATTTCTTTAAAGTTCAGCGAAGGTTCAGTTCAGGTCTGTGGCACAGCTGTTGGTTTCTCACTTTGTTCAAGTCATCTTTTCTAGCTAAAGTCCTTCTAACCGGGGAAAGAGGATGCAGGATGCTGCAGACATAGGGAAAAAACTTGCACTATTTCCGATCCTTCGAGTTTTCCTGTCTTTTCTGTTTGACTTTAGTGTTTTCTTAAAAGAGAAAGTTGTTGATATGCGAAGCCTGTCCTCTTGCTGATATTTGAAGGGGTGAACAGTTTGTTTTCAGAAAGAGTGATAAGATCTCCTGGTAGCTGAAAATTAGAGTAATTCTGTTCCCTGCTGTATGGCTCGACCTCCCCAGAAAAGACTTTGGACATAAATAGTAGGTCAAAATGAAGCCTATGATCTGATCCCAGGAACTGAAGATGCTTAGTTTCTATTCCCAATTTTGTAGAACTGTGCTGGGTAAATGCCTCAGTTTTCCATCTGCAAAATGGAAATAAATACATTATTTTTCTCACAAAGGTCCTGTCTGAGTTAACAAGTTTTTATGGTAGTCTGGAAATGTGCTTTAGAAGTGATTGTCTCTAAGATTTCTCTAATTTGCAGCTGATATAGTAGCAGGGAGAGACTCAAAACTGCCTTACAGAGTGTCAGACTAGCTGTCTTTAGCTGTGTCTCCCAGAAGACCGGGCTGGTTCCCAGGTACAAGAGAAAAAGCAAAGAATAACATCCAGGCTAAGCTGAGTTGATGAAAGTGTTGTTAGCATTAGGGGATCAGGATTGCACCTCTGTTCAGTACAAATCTAGAAATCTCTTTTCATAGTCATAGAACCAGATCTGCACAGCTGCTTAGCACTGCCAAGATCTGCATTTTTGATGGGTAGGGGTTTTTTGTGTTTTTATTTGACTGGTCTGGTTTGGTTTTGGGGTATTGGGGGGGTGGGGGAGGAGAGAGGGGAGTGTTTTGGAGGTTTTGTTTGTTTGCTGTTGTTTTTGTAGCTTGAAATATAAATACCTTTCCATCTGGACTCTCCTGGTTAGTTTAAAATGATGTGTATTACTGTCTACTAAAATATCACTTCTGCTGAATCAAAATAACATTTTACACAAGTTGAACCTAAGAAGATGAAAGAAAATTATTTGGACACAGGAAGAAGGAACTTGAATTACTTCTTCAGCAAAAAAAGCAGGGGATAAAAACATAATGAGATTAATAGAGTGCTGAACAGCTTGTTGTAAGAAGAGGAACTACTACTTTTTTGATGAAGTTTGGTTTAGAAGTATCTTTCAGCAACATGCAAAGTTAAGTTATGCAGGGACTGAAATTCTGAGGAAGAAAAGACCAATGGTGGAAGAGGAAGTATTTGTTCATATGAAAGAAAGTGAATTTCAGAACTATTTTGAATAGATGGACCTTTTTGACAGGCAGCTTCTTCTTTCAGTCACAGAAATGCTCCTAAATTTTGTTGAAACCTGTTTCTGAAAGGGAGATTAGTCAAAATGATATATTTTCAATGGAAGATTCTTCTGCTAGAGCATATTTCAGCAGCTTTCGTGTGACTTGATTTAGCCAAATCAAAACTGGGGTCCCAAAACAGAGGGGATGTGGTAGCCCCACATGTGTCTCAAGCCCATTCTTTTGAGGTCAGCCCTTCCAGAACAGTCCTGTCCTCTGCTCTGCCTTTCTCCTTCTCACTGTAAAACACCACCTGGTATATCCATTTGCACCATGACACCCCTGAGTAGCATATATTCTCTGCATCCTTTGCACCATGATAGAGACTGCACCTTTTGTGGGCTCTGGTTTTGCTGTTAGCAGTACTGTGACATTATGGAAATACAGCTTGGGTGACTATGTGGAATTAAATGTTGGCAGACAATGTTGCAGGGGAATGTATTTTATGATATCCCTCTTAAGGCAACATGCATGGGTTTATTACTTTAAAAATAAAATCTCAGAAGCAAAGCTTTTAAAGAGTCATACTGGTTTGAAAGACAGGATTTCAAATCATGGAAAAACCTGCAGCCATTGTGAAATAGCTGTTTTTACTTTGACTTCTAGAAATCTCCATTGAAATTATTCCCATTGGAGGGAATGAAGTTGACTGCCGATTCCCCTTTGTACAGCGCAAGCCCCGATATTCATCTTCCTGGCTTTTGCCTGTTTATATCCAGCATCTCTGCAATCCAGATGGGGAAAAGTGTGTGACAGCCTGTGTGTGTGATTTGGAGCAGCAGATGGGTGTGAATGACAAACTGTTGCCTGTGTAGGCACCCACCTAGAGATTACTCAGAATCCTACCTCTGTGTGGTGTTCTGTTGCTGTGTACTGTTATCGAAGACAGCACTGTCAGGGTTCCTGCATCTGAACCTTTCCCTATCTTGACAGGGATCTTGTGCAGGCATCCAGATTTCAATATTTTTCAGTACTCCATTTGTGATGTGCCTGCTTTCTAAGGAAGCACTGGCCATATTAAAAACTATAGGGAGAAAAGCAAGCTGGGATTGACTTTATATTCAAATTCCCTAATAAAGGGAAACCTGCTTTGGTTTCTTTTTGTCCCCCAAGTGGGCCTGTCACCCTATATTTCTTGCCCTGAGTTGCCTTTCCCTTTTCTGCTCTTGCTCTGAACATGTTCTGCATAAAGAGAAAAATGATGGAAAGTGAAGCGCACTGAGAGAGGAGAGGTTGGTATTTCTGTTGCAGTCCTACATCTGTAACTTCTAATATTCTCACTTAATGTTATCAGCCTCAAAAGAATTTCATGCTTTGTCTGACAGCATGAGTGCAACAAAAATTACGCTATTTCCATTGGCGGGGAAATTTATGGCCCAACTGTATTTTTGCATGCATTTCAGCTGGACTGTCAGCTAAAATTATAGGATGGGAAAGTCTAAAATGCATGTGTAACTTGTTCCCTTGAACTAGTCCCTTTTGAGTCAGCAGTGTCACCAGTTCTGCGGTCGTGCGTGCACATGTACTTGCTAGGTTAGGAATGTAGTTAGCACAAGGTTTGGTGTCTGACTCATGGCAGTGATTTAAACTCCACAAATTCTGTAATTTCTCTGTGTGTTAGTCCTGCCAGCTCTGTTGTAAGGCCTGACTGGAGGACCAAAGGGGAATCCTTGCTCTGCCAGCGCTTTGAGCTCTGCTCATTTTGTAGAGCCAGTGAAGCACCAAAGTTTGGTGCCTGTGGTCCCATAAATTTGAGGTAGGTAATCAAATCCTACTGCTGTCTGGCTGAAACACATATTCTGTGGCCAGGAATCTGCATGTAAATGTCAGTGTGAAATTATCATGGTGAATTTTCTGACAGTTGTTTTCTTCTTTATTTTAAACCATGCAGTTACAAGGAGTAGGAAAGATCCCTAGTTTGCTGCTGGATAGACACCTGAGCCCCATGTGAGGACAGTTGGAGGAGATGCGGGAACTGGTCTAATGGGGAAGGGGAGGGTGAAACATGTTGTGCTGGAAGAAGATCACTGAACTGATTTAATTAGTTCTGTTTCAGAGGATTCATTTTTGCTCGGGTCACTGCTACCTTCATCTATTTGCCTTTCCCCTCCACCCCCCCCCCCCCCCCCCGTTAGCAATAGACAAATGCAGGGTGATAATTAATTTGGCAGGTTGATTGAGATTGGGTGGCAGAGAGGGGAGTTTTCCTGGATGAGTGATGTAGCATTGCTGGTTGAGCTTAAAGTGAATAGTCTGAAATAGAAAGTAGTTAGTATAAAATCCCCCCAAGGGTGTGTTTAAACTAATATACTTTGAGTTTTGACATTGAGGTTTTTTAGTAAGGTACCAGGCTCTACAGTGTAATTTTAGGACATTTGCTAGCTAGGATCTAGCTTGTTGAAATGTCAGTGCTATTATTCTGCATTGTGAAGCCTCAAAACCGAGAAAATGGTGTGTTAATGAAAGAAGGGGCTCTTTGTGTGGATGTCAAGCTGGAACGAGCTTGGCAGGGCAATACTCTCTTCTTTTCCAGGCCAACCCTGGAAGCTGAGGCTTCACCTGAGCAGATGTAGTGCTACTCTCATGGTGGGAGAAAGCACTGTGGGTCAACCTGCTCTGTGAGGGAGGCTAAGTTCTCAGTGCCTCAAAATTTTCATTTTGAAATCTCAGCTATCGCTCAGTGTGCTACCATTAAAGCTAATGCATTTCAGGAAAATGAGCTGCTGAAACTGTAAGAAATTATGTTTCTGGCTTTCTGCCTTACTGTAGTTTAGCCTCACCAAGGGCTGATTGCTGTAATCACTGTGTTTTGTGCCATGTGAACATTAAGTTGTGATATTAAAAAAAAGGAAAGTTTCTTTCTTCGTGTATGCTAGCAATCTGATTTATTCAAACTATTGGATTCTGTTGCTTACAGAATTTTGAGGGCCAGTGGTATGGCAGCCTTTATTTGACCTCTCTCAACAAGCAGTTGGGGTTTGGGGGTTCTCTCTTTCTCCCTCTACTGTACCCCATTCCTTTTCGTTACTGGCCCTTTGCTCTGGTGAGATGTTTTTGCGTTGACAGCTATGATGAAACGCCATCCTGCACCCACAAGGCAAGTACAAAGGAGGCACAAGCAAGTCATGCTTGTCACTGCTTGGGCTGATGTGGCTCAGTTCTGTTGCAGAGGAACCACTTCTGAAGGTTACGTGTCTGGTGAAAACACCATGCTTACTCAGTCGTAAGGGTTTTTTTCTGCTGCAACTGCCAGTAAGGATGTCAATTTGACAATATTTTGGGGTTTGGTTTGGATTTCTTGTTGGGTTATGGGGTTTTTTTGGGGGGGGATGGGGTGGCTTGGGTTTGTTTTTTTCCTTTTTTTTTTTTTTTTTTGTGTGTGTGTGTGTGTGTGTGGTTTGTTTTTTTTTTTTTTTCCTGTGAGGTAGACACTTACCCACTGGGAATTGAATTGGGAAGTCCCTGTTTTTATGCAGACTACCAGAGTGGTCAGCTGTTCGACTAATGCACTTACTAAACTAACTGGACTAAGTTGCCTTCCATATGACCTTTCATGTTTTGTGTTAGTATTGCAGATGATTCACCTAAAATCAGAGCTTGACTGAAAAATCCTTAAAAGTTTTCTTACTCTTTTAGTGGGGTTTTAATTGCTATGCAAAAAGACATCCTCTTGTATCTTCAAGGAAGTAATTTCTTTGGAAGCAGAGACCCTCCTGTGCACTGATAACTAGCCAAAAAGAGCACATCATCTTCGTGGCTTGTGTTGAGTAACAACTGAAAGTGGAAATACTGTATATGAGACTAGAATCTCTGAAAAGGTGGAAAGTGAAAGAAAAACTGTGCACTAAAGAGAGAATGGTATTGGTAACACGTTGCAGAGCAGATTTTTTTGTAGAAGTCTTTAGACTACTTTAAAAAATAATATGCGTTCAATATCTAAGCGTACTTTCAGACTATGCTGACTTTGTCTGCTGCAGTAGCTAGCAGTAGCTAACAGTTTATCAAGCCTGTGCCAGGCTTGGTATTGTGACTGGGGTTCTTAATGCATTGTTAATGATTCCCAATGGAAAAAAAGTAAATAAGCTTTCTGACTTTTTCTAGCAACTTAATTACAGCAGAATGGATTTGACTGCATGGCTTTGAAATCCAGGAACTTAATGTGTCTACTTTGAATAGCAAGCATGGTTTAAATAGTAATTTTCTTCTTTTTAACAATCTGTTATTGTTCTTTTGTCAGCTTGTTACACTTAGGGGTCTTGATATTGCTGTGTTGCCCTGGCATCCCCATACCAAGGCATTTTCTTCTGTAGGTTACTGTCTGTAAATTACTGCCATGGCCAAGGTGAGAGGATGTCAGCGTATCTGTGCCTTCATTTTTTATCTCATCTGCATAGGTATTTTTTTCTAGGGCTTTCGATTTCATGATTATGCTGAGAATGGGAAAGTGATTACTTGGAAAACTGAACACTTTGCTTGTTGAATACTAGTCCATCAGATCAACATGCCTATTATTAATCCACCAGATCAGTGTAAGGGGATAAGAAATCTTATTATTATCAATTTATTTTTTCTGTTTGTTTATTCTGGAAGTCTTTTAAATATCCAGATTAAGATAAAGCTCTTAACCTAGGAATCCTTTGCTGAAAGAAATCTGTTCCACATCTGCATCCATCCTTGGAGATAACTGAGTTGTTTTTCTTTAATAAAAAATAAAAAACAGTTGTTTGCTGTGTTTTACTGCAGCTCTGCTTACAAACACCATTGTTTAAAATCTTGTTTGATGTGTGAAAGATTAATAAGAACACAAGAAATTCAATGGTGGGACTAAAAATAATAGAAACCTGTATGAATTTGTTTTACTGCTGTCATCTGTTTAAGTAGTTGTGACAAAAATTTCTATAAATCCAGATACAGGGTGTGGAGGTGGATATTCCCATGCCTTTTTCCATCTAAGTTTTTTTATTTCACAGTGCCTTCACACTGTCTAAAGTTAAACCTGCTCATTTTAAGAAGTGGTGCGGAGCAAGAGGCACAACAGTTGTGCACAAACCCACCGCTTCCAGTTTGCTGTGTTGTACATCTTTGTGCCTCCTGCCCCCACGCAAGGGAGCCAGGATCCCTGAAGAAGTCAGATGCAGTTTATTGTCTGGAAATATTCTAAAAGGTCATATGCTGCCATGAGAAAAGTCCTCAAAAATGTAGTCTCTCTCTTGCCTTCTTGCCCAGTGCCAGATATGATCTCATTGCTTTGGAGCTGAATCCCTGGTTAAGTGCTGGGGATGGTTTCTTCGTCGTGCCTGTGGAACAGTCACTGCTGGTGACTTTCACGTTGCTCTCCTGTGATGCAGTGCTCATTTGCCTCCCCTCAGCCTTACCTCACCAAGTGCCCTATTTTCTGCATTCCGTTTTGTCACAGCAGCTCAGTATCATGTTCACTGTCTTGACAGGGTATCTGCTTGACATATACATTTTTAACCTGTTTGTGTAGCCTCTGGCAGTGCTGTGGTTCATTGCTTGACCTGCCAGCCAGGCTGTGAGAGGGCTGTAGAGGTCAAGGAGGCAACTTCTTCTAAGGCTTCCAGCTTCACCAGGGTACCAGCTTCAGAGGACTTAACACCATCCCTACATGAAGCTCATCCCACAGGGAACCCATTCGCTGCAGCTCCTCTCACATCCTTCTATCTTGCTGCACCTGCCTCCAGATCAAGGCAATGCCAAGTTGCAAAGCATTTCTGCCTGTGCCTCGGTTCAGAAATCTTACCTCTGCTCCCAGCTGTTGTCCAGCAGCCCACAAATGTTTGAAACAACTTATTTGATTAGGAGGCAGCTGGAAGGCTCTTACACACACACACCCCCACCCCCACCCCAATTTATTCATTTAGTGATTTTATTGTGGTTAGAGTTTTTTGTTTTGTTTTTTAGCCAGCCTCAGAACGGGGGCTGACCTTGATGATTTGCAGGACTCCAATGCATTGGAAGCGTTTGGGTGGGGAGTTTCCTCCCGGCTAACTGCACAGCCAGAGGCCACGATGAGGCGAGCGTGCAGCTCACATATCTGGCTGAACAGCGCGGCGCTGACATCTTGTGCTTTAAGCTGACCCTGGGAGTTGGCAAGTGGTTGTGGAAAAGGGCTTGTTTTTCCAAATATTGGAGCACTTTACTATCTGTGTGTCATAGTCTACACGTGCCTGTGTATGATCATGCTCACCACACAGCAAGGAAGACATTTCTGATGCTTTGGATGCCTGGAGGGCAAGCTGCAGCTGTGCCACTGGATGGAGAGTGTGGTCAGTGCAGCCACCCAGTTGCTCCTCCAGTATGTTATCAGGATCTGGCAGTGCCGAATCTCAGCAGCCACAGCCTGCTTAACTTCTCCTGCTGATGGTGTCCACATCAAAACCACACTCTCTAAGTCAGTTCAGTCAGTAAATCACTTCTTTTATCATGATTACCATGAAAGTGTAGGGAACAGTCTGTCACATAGAAGGAATCCTGTTCAAAATAGCATCTGCAAAATGACCCCAGTTAGTTTCTGTATGACCAGACTCCTGCATATTTGCAAAAATAAATGTTTCTTCTAATACGTAATCAAGGAAATAATTTGTTCTTTTTTTTGTTACTAAAAAAGAAATTTATCCGAAACATTTTGTGCCTACATGCTGGTAACAAACAGTTTCTTTTTACCAGTGGAAATATGATCCTGACTGAAGCATAGCTAATACCCATTCAGTCAGAGAATATGTATCATACTGTGCCCATTCAGCCCAAGCTGTAAGGGAGGCAGTGTCAAAGAACTCAACAGTGAGACACTGTTCCACATCCTCAACATGTCCATTCAACAAAATCTCCTCCAAAAGAGGGAAGATGTTATGCTCATGTTTAAATACAGGCTCTGCTATTTTGGCAAAAGTTGAAACCAGGTGCCAGCCAGATTGGATGCTTCTATCCGGCTCTACTAGACACTGATTCCCAAATATTAAACAATCCTTAAAACTGCTGGCTACCACCCAGACAAAACTTCTGAGAATCTCATTGATAATTAATTTTTGCTGCTACTAAATGGTCTAAATGTTTGCAGGAGTGGCAAAAAGGCATTTTTACAGGTTCCTCAGGTGTTTGGGGACCTCAGAATATCCTATTCATGTATAACAGCCAGTTCAACAGACAATATTTGATACCAAATGTTTGTCTTCCAAGCATTCCTGTGCTTTGCTTTGTGCTCACCTTTCATTTATTCACTAGAGTAGGGCTCTCTTCTCCTCGCTGAAATGGAAATGCAGTGTCCAGCCACTGTCTGGAATCTTTAAAGTCCAAGGGAAGAAGTCAGAATACATATGCATTTGGACCATGTGATCCTGCTTCAGTCTGGTTGAATACCATTTACTAGATTTGGTGTGTTAATGGCTGGCATAGCTCACCTTTGTCAGCAACATCTGATTTTTTGATAGCTTTGAAAGTGTTGCATATGTGTAAATATATAGCTAAATAAAATTCCAGAGTTGTAGACTGTAATCTGAATAGAATTAGAATAGGTTCTGTATTGATTTGAAGTTTTTTATTACATACTAAGTGTAATTGCTTCACTGATCCTCTTAGATACTTGCCATGAAAAGGTCTGCTCATTCCTTCTAATGAAACTGTGCTAAGTGTTAGATTTGCTTAATAAAAAACCCCTGTGGTTTCACAATGCTGTTGCAGTCTGCTACTGAGGACTCCCTCCACTTCCGATGAATATACTTCGGACTGCTCGTATTCTAAACGTTGGGATTTTTTCCCACTTTTGCCCAACTGTGGAGGTCCTCATCATAAGATTATGCCTTTTCTATTTCTGTGAGTTGTTTTTCTTTGAGGAGTTGTTTTTTCTCCTGTTTGTTGGCATAGTTAGCAGTGTTGCTGGTTCAGGGGTGCCAAAATCAAAAACCCAGGCCAGAAAAGAGGATTTAAGGAAAAGACTTAGAAAACAGCTAAGAAAGTTTGTATTGACATTCTTTACTTTCTGTCTTTTTATTTGTTTCAATCTTATACAGTATGTGTGGATCACGTTTTCCTGCAGTTCTCTAATACTAAGGAGACTTAAACTCACAATTTTATGAATTTTAATGAAAGTTGAGATTGTTATGTAATCGTATGCTGGGGCTTTAATTAAATCACCAAATAGGAGACCAGCTGCATTTAGAGATGGGAGAGCTGAAGATGCTAATTTTTATGGTCTTGTTCTACTTTGGCATGGTATACCTAATACAGACAGTCCCTTGTACCATTCCTTACTCATTTGCCAGTATCACTGCATTTGTGAACATCTGGTTTACATATCAAATTTGGTTTTACAACCATGAGGTCTGGAGACTTCATAATGTTTATAGTGAAAGCCTGAGTTTTAGAGGACAGACCCTATGTGTTCAGAGTGAGCCAGCCCTGTTGCACTTCTCTTTTTCTCTGTGACCATGATTTTGGTATTGGGGTCTTCTTCATTCCTGCTTTGTTTTCCATTCACAGTCCTCACACTCAGTTGTACTGGGGGAGGCTATTTTCCCTGGAGACCTGTTAGTGAATTAGTAGGGTAGAGTGGGCCAGCTGGCTTTAGTGAAGCCCATGTTTTTGTGCATTCTTGAACATGCAAGAGTTGCTTTTGTTGCTGAAAGCTGCCTTCATCTTTTAAGTGTTAAAACTGTCAGAGCTGAGTTTCCAGGACAGTTTTAGATGAAATGCAAAGTAGATACTTTCCTTTTGAGGGAGACTGCATGACTATAAGCCGTGTGGGAGTCTGATTTTTGTTTCATCCCTCCTTCTCTGCTGCTGGTATGCTCAGCCTCAGCAACTTGATCAGTAAGAATGATAAAGTAATTGGATGGTGTGAGGCTGTTTACCATCACTCTGGACTAGATCAGTTCATCGTAATTTTTAGAGATGGAGGTCTCTGTTCTCATGCCTGCACCAGTTAAAAGACATAAGTTTTTCTTTTTTTTTTTTTTTTTTCTAATTTCAAAAGGCTGACTCGGACTGGGGGGGATTTATGCACACTATCTGTGTGTTTATGGTTGGCTGGTGTTTGGGGCTTTTTGTGTTGGCTTGTGGTGGTTTTTTTAATACTGTTTTCTTCATTTTTGATTTCTATAAAGCTTGTAGAAATTGTGACTTCCAGTAGCCCAGTAGGTCAGACATACTTGCTTTCTTTCTCTTCTGTGTATTCCTCAGCATTTACTTTTTTGTCCATTCAAAGAAATTCTTTCCCAGGTTCAGCAGTAATGTAGCACAACATGGTTAGTTGCGCTAAAGGGTATCATACTGAGGCAATCATGCTTCTGTTGGCCTGGCAGAGACCTTGTTATAACTGCTTTACCTGTTTGCTTTGTTTTCTGTCTTCATCTTAAAGCTTGAGGCCCTTTTGTGTGATACACTTATTTATGTGGTTTTCCCCTACTTCACTCCCTTGTTACTATGGACCATTACAGATATGCCAGAAACATTCTGGCATGAGATAAAAACTGTTTTCTAGCTTGTGAGGAAGAAATGTATTTTAAAGCCAAGTAAGATTTTGTAGGTTATAAAAATGGGAGGAAAAGGCTGGCTCTGCAGAGTCATGAATTTTCCTACCATGCTTAAAAACTGCCTAGAATTGACAAGATCTCTTACCATCCTAGAACTCTTTCTTTGCTTCCTTGTGCTCACAATTCTACCAGGTGATAACCAGAGGGGTTAACTCAGCAGAGCATCCAGGCATAGTATGCGACACACACAGAGACAATAATGGTGTTGAAATACTTTTACACTAGGGGCAATGCATCTTTCAGCAAAAATACAAACATGTCTGATTCCACAAAGGCACATTTGTAGAGAAATAAAATGAAATGCAGGTTGTGTAATTTGCTGTTAGGAGTTAGCCGTTTGCTAATAAGATGGTGCCAGGATAAGCAAGGGGTAACTCCGTTGGTTCCAACAGGTTTATGACTGGTTGCTTCATTGGTGACTTTGGCCTCTCTACTGTGAGTGATTTTGATAGTTAGATGCTGAGAAATGAAGCCAGAATGAGTTGTTATAGCCTTCAGACTTCCTTTTCGCTGTAACATTAGTTGCTGCTGTAACATTGCGTCTGTGGAGCATCCAAGGATTGACCCACTCCTGGAGGAGCAGGGCTAGAGATGGGGAACCAGGGCCAAAAGGCACCTGCAAACTATAGAGGAGGAGAAGCAGTGGAGTAGAGCAGGGCTTAGCTGTGTGTCTGGGGAAGAACAGGAGAGTGCTCTGGGGGCTGAAAAACTCTGTGTGGTGATGTGAAGCACTAGGCAAGAACTGGGAAACAGGGAACAGGGTGGGCAAATTGTGCCTGAAGAAGAATGAAGAATTAAGAGAACTTGATTTGGACTTGAGGATTGGTGGTGATCACAAGTAACCACCCCTGGCACACGTCAGTCTGGGTTCCTGGGACTTGGCTGGACTAATATAGGACATCCCTATGTTCAGTGTACCTCCTCTAGTGGGAACTGTAACTCCCAGCTTGACTCTTAACTCTCTTGCTTATTTTTGGTGACAATAGTAAAGAAATCCTTCACTTTTCAGTAAACTATGCATTCAGTGAGGGTGGGAGCATGAAAAACCTGGCAGTGGGATCTCATGGCTACACTTGGCAGCACATACCACATCCTCAAAACCAAATGTCAAGAGCCTGGAGAACTACAGTAACCATAGCTAAGCCTGTAACATTAATCCTTTTTCCTTAACTGTGAAATAACAGGCATACTGTTTGTGCTTATTTCACTGGTAGGAAGTTGTAGATAAAGATATCCCTTATCATGCTGGGAATTGCAGGTGGTCAGACTCAAGCTAAATTAATTTTTCTTTAGCCAAGTAAATTAAGAAAGCAGCAGGCAGCACTTCCCCACGAAGTCATAGGGGCTGAGGAGTTAAAACTGAAGAGGTTTTCTTGGTTCAGAGTGGCAGGAGCCAGGAAGGAAGCACAGGTATGAGGGTTTTGGCAGAGGTTCTGTGAAGCACATAACCCTTGGTAGATGCATCTCTTGGTAGCTTTTGCATGCCAGTTATTTACTGAGAGGCCAGCTTTCATAAACATCAAAGCTCAGTTTCATACAGTAATGAGTAAACATGACAGTATGGAGAAACAAACAGGGAAACCTGGCCCAGCCAGTATTTCCACCAACAGTGAATGGAGAAAGGAAATAATTACAGTAAAATGAGAGGGTCAGTTGTGAGGCTGTATCAGGTAAAAAAATGGGGTGACATTTCTGATCTTTGATGCCTATCTGCATGTGTGGTTTGTCTCCAGTTATGGGGGTATGTAATTCTAAGTAATAAAGAAATTAAGGGGCCCTTGGAGACCGAAAGGATAAATAGGAACAGTTGATGGAGGAGATAAAGGTTTCATATGAGATGTATGTGGCTTTCCTCATTTTTCAAAGTAGTTACAATCTGTTGTCCTGAGATGAGTGTTTCGAAAGCATGTTCTGCAATAATTAGGTTGTAAATCTCATTGCCTGCCTCTGACCTGGGAGAAGGCATTTCCTTTGGGAACAAATGCTGGGGAGAAAATGAGCAAAAAAATGTTCATGACTGTAAGTCATTACATGTCACGTTAATCCTCCTATTTTTATGCACATATTTTTATAGTTGCATTAAGCTGTGCTCATATGAGTAAAAAAAAACATTACCCAGAAGAGATCCCTAAGTAGCTGTAAAAAAAAACCAGCTCCCAGGCTGGAACAATACTAGCCGAGTGATCAGAGGCAGGATTAGCAGTAGCAGTTGCCTTGCGGCCTGCACAGCTTGGGCTTCACCAGGGTTGTGTCTGGGCACTCCCTGGTCCTTTCCAGGGTTTTTTAGGCAGGTGTGAGGATAGCTTTATTGTCATAGAATCATAGAATAGTTAGTATTGGAAAGGACCTTAAGATCATCTAGTTCCAACCCCCCTGCCATGGGCAAGGACTCCTCACACTAAACCATGTCACCCAAGGCTCTGTCCAACCTGGCCTTGAACACTGCCAGGGATGGAGCATTCACAGCTTCCCTGGGCAACCCATTCCAGTGCCTCACCACCCTCTCAGTAAAGAATTTCTTCCTTAGATCCAATCTAAACTTCCCCTGTTGAAGTTTGAACCCGTTACCCCTTGTCCTGCCACTACAGTCCTAATGAAGAGTCCCTCCCCAGCATCCTTGTAGGCCCCCTTCAGATATTGGAAGGCTGCTATGAGGTCTCCACGCAGCCTTCTCTTCTCCACGCTGTCAGCAGTTCATGTTTGCCCATAATCTTTGGATACATAAAGCAGTAATAATAAAGCCTGCTGGGTATTCTTTGCTCTTTTTTTGTCCCCCACCATGACGTACATTGAAAGAGCTTATGTGTGCATATTGCATGTTGCTTAAAGGCAGAGAGTGAATGCCTGTGTTAACATACAGTTATGAAGTACAGTAGAAAAAAGGCGAGAGAAGACAATTTTTTTTTTTTTCTGGACTCCATCTGTACCATCCAGTGTCTGACCATGTCTTACAACACAATGTACTGTAGGATTGCAGAGAGGGTTTGAGAGCTAAATTTGGGCTATAGTTAATGCTTGCCTTCTCATTTTTGCTTTAACTTGAGGAACTGTATACCATCACAGATCTTAATTTCCACAAGAACCCATCATCTCTAAACTCTCTCTTTGCTTTGCAATATAATGACCCCCAACATGTTTTCTGTTGGAGGGTGCACCTCTACTTATTTATTACATGAATAATAATTCAGTGGTGGACAGAATTAAAGCTCTCACTAACTCATTCCTAGGATAAAACATGCTTTGCTATTAATCAAGTGTCACCTGGTTTTGGTAATCTTGTTGATATATGAGCTCTCCTTTTGCTAGGTCAGTGTTAAACATTTGCCTAAAGCCATATCTATGGCAGTGGGAATTTTATTGGCAGGAGCAGTGTTGTGATGCTAGATGTATTTTGGCTCTGAATGTAAAAGTGCAAAGTAATAGTAGCAATTCCCAAGTCTTCTCACTCTCATTATGAAGCTAAAAGCTGTGTGAAATAAATTGTAAAAGCAAACCTGTTTTTTCAAAGAAATTCTGTAGTGGATATAAAAGTGTGAATGTTTTAATCAAAACCGATGAGTGCAATCTGTCACTTACCTGTGCTTTTCTTTGTTTTCCAGCTCATGGGGCATTCTGAATGGGATCACAAAAGAGGACCCAGAGGCTCACAGGTCAGTTGCTCAGTATTTTGTGTTTGGTTTTGGCTTTTTAAAAGTTTGAGGCATTTAAGCAAGTTTTCCATCTGAGGTTGGCAAAGTTGTCATTTTGTTAATATATGCAGGACTGAATCAATGGAAAAAAGCATAAAACCATGACACTTTTCATTAATTTTTGAGCTGTAATCCAAACAATTGATCCAGGCAGAGCAGAGTCATGCAGCAGAAAGTTTCTTTCAGTAGCAGAAAGATAGCTTAGATAATACTGAGAAAGCATTTCTTACTCAGCTGTCTCCATAAGGATATCAAAGGAATGTGATTTCAAATAATGTATGTATGGTTTGTGGTGTTTCAGGCTTTTTAAACCTGACAAACTTGTAAAACTTGGATGGTCCTGTCACCTTGTTCAGTAATAAAGGGATTAGTGGTGTTAGAACTGTGTCGGGAGGTGCAAGAAAGCCATGTGTAGCTACTGCTCTTGGCACATCACTGAAAGGAAATGATGCTAGTAATGTCAGTGCCATCATGCTGGTACATTTTTAAATTACCTAAGATTATAGTTGCTGTGAAGGAGACATCGCTACCAATATTGATGTTTAGGAATTTTCCTGCTTTGGTAAAGCAGTCTTTCCCATCTGGTGTTGAAATTCTGTAAATACATTACTAAGGCTCTGGTATTTTGGAAATGCTTTTCCTTCAGGTGAAGGATTTTATATGAATGTGAACATCTGTGTCTAAATCTATAATAAACAGGCTTTGCTGCTGTGGAGCTGTGTTTGCAACCTTAATCTCAGTAGGGTAGGTCCTAACTTAACCTTCATAATGCCCCTTACAAAAATCACTTGCTTTTCAACGAGAAATGTCATATTAATCAGGAAGCTGCTACTTATTTTAATAGACAAGATTTACTAGTTTTAGTGCAAAATTCATTTGCTAAGTTTTAAAATTTTTGCCCTTGTGGGAGAATTCTACATTTCTTTTCTAACTTTCTGAGCTTTTGTCTTGCATCTTATTTTCAAAACCATGTTGAAATTGCAGGAAATGCAGTATTTCATTAAACAGTTTAAGATGGGTTGCAGGTCTTTTTTTTTTCAGGTGGCAGTCTGTCATTTCAAAAAGGTAAACCAGAAAGTAAGCTAGTTTTCAGTGGAAACTGAGGCATTTCAGAAATCAGGGAAAGCCTATCCAGTCAGGTGAGACCTGTTTAGTACGTAATGTCTCCTGCCTCATCTGATGTGCTAGTTGATCATGTTGTGTTCTTCTGGTCTAAAGACTGAAAGATAAATTGGACTCTAAACTACTGTTGAGAGCAAGGCAGTCACTTGAAGGACTCTTGACTTGACTTAGACTTCTTAAACTTTCTAGCATTATTACAAATCTTCATCCAATTTTTTTATGCATCTGAAAACATGGGTAGTCTTTTGTGTGCTCTGACCATGTCTTAGAGTCCTAATGCTTTGCCTATGGCAGCAAAATATTAAAAGACTGGTGACTGGAGGGCATATGAAGTCTGTGTTGGTGTTGCATCAGAGACAGAGGCCTGTCTGAATCCTCATGCCTGATACATCCTGTTGGCTATGTGCCTCCATGCTTGAAGGATTTTTTTTATTGTCAGCTAGACACTTGAAGATTACAACTAGCCAATAAGAAACGTTAGAGAAAGGGGTTTTGGTGGAAGGTAAGAAGTATCAGTCTGGTCTAAATAGATTTTAAATTAAAAGGTAAGATGGATCAAGTTGACTATCAAAAATGTATTTTGCTGCAGGAAATTGGACTTGGGCTGTTTAATAGATCCCTTTTGAGTTTTCTGAAAAAGTGAGCTCACAGGATGAAATAGTTGCCAAAGAATTTTTTAATTATTTTTTCTCATGAGGCCACGGTTTCTTCCAAGGAGCATTCCAGAGAAATTAATATATTGCCTGGTTTCTCTCTTTCACCACTTCCTGAGAATAAGGAGGGCTTGCATGGCATGGCCAAATTTCAAAGAAGGAGGTCTCCAGGGCATTAACTCAGTTGCTGCAAATGCCCATCTATATGAAGTGCAAGTAAAACCATTTGTAGGGAACTGTTAGGGAAGGTTGTACTTTGGCAAAATGAGATAACTGGTTACTAAATATTTAGGGTTCTCTGGGTTTCAGTAGAGGCTGAAATAATTGTGAGAAGATAACTATATACATTTTAAAGATTTCTCTTTCTGAGAATGGTTTTGTATCTTCCCTGTGTGTTGTTTTAGATAATCCACCACCATTTCATATTAAAATAAAAGAGGGGAGGGGTAGAAGTCCAGTGGTATTCTCTGCAATTCAGCCTGCAGTTGTTCAAACCTTTCCTGAAGGATATTATTGATTCATTAAAAACATTAGTCTAGAAAATTCTGTATCAGTTTTTCATATAGAAAACTGATCATTTTTTTTTTTCTTAGGCAGAATGTCTTTAACTTTTTTAACAAAATAAGCAAAAATACTTAGAATCATAGAATCATAGAATAGTTAGGGTTGGAAAGGACCTTGAGATCATCTAGTTCCAACCCCCCTGCCATGGGCAGGGACACCCCACACTAAACCATGCCACCCAAGGCCTCATCCAGCCCAGCCTTGAATACCGCCAAGGATGGAGCATTCACAACCTCCCTGGGCAACCCATTCCAGTGCCTCACCACCCTCTCAGTAAAGAATTTCTTCCTTATATCCAATCTAAACTTCCCCTGTTGAAGTTTGAACCCATTACCCCTTGTCCTGTCACTACAGTCCCTAATGAAGAGTCCCTCCCCAGCATCCTTGTAGGCCCCCTTCAGATACTGGAAGGCTGCTATGAGGTCTCCACGCAGCCTTCTCTTCTCCACGCTGAACAGCCCCAACTTTCTCAGCCTGTCTCCATACGGAAGGTGCTCCAGTCCCCTGATCATCCTCGTGGCCCTCCTCTGGACTTGTTCCAACAGTTCCATGTCCTTTTGATGTTGAGGACACCAGAACTGCACACAGTACTCCAAGTGAGGTCTCACGAGAGCAGAGTAGAGGGGCAGGATCACCTCCTTTGACCTGCTGGTCACGCTCCTTTTGATGCAGCCCAGGATACAGTTGGCTTTCTGGGCTGCGAGCGCACATTGAAGCCGGCTCATGTTCATTTTCTCATTGACCAACACCCCCAAGTCCTTCTCTGCAGGGCTGCTCTGAATGTCTTCTCTGCCCAACCTGTAGCTGTGCCTGGGATTGCTCTGACCCAGGTGTAGGACCTTGCACTTGGCATGGTTAAACTTCATCAGGTTGGCATCAGCCCACCTCACAAGCATGTCAAGGTCCCTCTGGATGGCATCCCTTCCCTCCGGCGTATCAACCGAACCACACAGCTTGGTGTCATCTGCAAACTTGCTGAGGGTGCACTCAATCCCACTGTCCATGTCACCGACAAAGATGTTGAACAAGACCGGTCCCAGCATGGATCCCTGAGGGACACCACTCGTTACTGTCTCCAGCCGGACATCGAGCCATTGACCAGAACTCTTTGTGTGCGGCCATCCAGCCAGTTCTTTATCCACCGAGTGGTCCACCCATCAAATTGATGTCTCTCCAATTTAGAGACAAGGATGTCATGTGGGACAGTGTCAAAGGCTTTGCACAAGTCCAGGTAGATGACGTCAACTGCTCTGCCCCTGTCCATCAGTTCCGTAGCCGCATCATAGAAGGCTACCAAATTGGTCAGGCAGGATTTCCCCTTAGTGAAGCCATGCTGGCTGTCACCAAGCACCTCCTTGTTTTTCATGTGCCTTAGCATGTCTTCCAGGAGAATCTGCTCCAAGAGTTTGCCAGGCAGAGAGGTGAGACTGACTGGTCTGTAATTCCCCGGATCATCCATTTTCCCCTTCTTGAAAATGGGGATTATATTACCCTTTTTCCAGTCATCGGGAGCTTCACCTGACTGCCGTGACTTTTCAAATATGATGGCCAGTGGCTTAGCAACTTCATTCGCCAGCTCCTTCAGGACCCACAGATGGATTTCATCAGGTCCCATGGACTTGTGTACGTTTAGGTTTTTAAGATGGTCTCGAACCAGGTCCTCTCCTACAGTGGGCCTAGGGTCTTCATTCTCACAGTCCCTGTGTTCGCCTTCCAAGACTTGGGTGGTGCAGTCAGAGCCTTTGCCAGTGAAGACTGAGGCAAAGAAGTCATTAAGAACCTCAGCCTTCTCCAGATCCAGGGTAGCCAGTTCTCCCAATATCTTCCGAAGGTGGCCTATGTTGTCCTTAGTCTGTCTTCTATTTGCTACGTACCTATAGAATCCCTTCCTGTTATCCTTAACATCCCTAGCCAAGTTCAATTCTAACTGGGCCTTAGCCTTCCTCACCTGGTCCCTAGCTTCCCAGCCAACATCCCTGTATTCTTCCTAGGCTGCCTGTCCCTGCTTCCACCTTCTATAAGCCTCTTTTTTCCTTTGAATTTTCCTGAGCAGCTCCTTATCCATCCAAGGAGGTCTCCTGGCCCTCCTGCTGCACTTCCTTCTAGTTGGGATGCAACACTCCTGAGCTTGGAGCAGGTGATCCTTGAATAACAACCAAGAGTCTTGGCCCCCATGCCCTCTAGGGCTATATCCCATGGAACCTTACTAAGCAGGCTCCTGAAGAGGCCAAAGTCTGCTCTCTTGAAGTCCAGGGCAGTGACCTTGCTGCACGCTCTTCTCACTGTCCCAAGAGCACATTCCTTCAAAACGGGATTAAATCTGCCTGTGTAAGGTTTCCTTGAAAGGGCAGTGAGGTGTTTCCTTCTATATCCATCTAAAAAGATGTGCATAGTTCTAATCAATTTCATCCTATGATGTTTATTTAATTTCATTTCTGCTGTGAATAGGTGTTGTGCAAACCTGCTAGAAAGCTAATCATTATAAAACCAACAATCAAGGTGTTGTAACACAGAAATTTTAAAGGATCTTGAATACGGTGGGAAAAGAAAATGATCCAAGCTCTCTGATTACCATATGGTATCTTAGTGCCCAGTCACAAGAAGCAAGGAAGAAAGCTTTTGTTAGGGGGAAGAAAATGAGCCTCAGATAGAGCCTCACTCTATCCTCAGACTCTCTTTCACGTCTCTGAAAGCTGTCTTTGATAGGAATAGTCTTAAACCTAATTTAAATAGTTCCTTGAAAGGTTAGGCGAAATTAGAAACTTTCTATTTTTGTGTGTAATACCAAAGACCTGTTTTATCCCTGCCTGATTTAGTTACAGTGTTGTCAATTTGCATCCTTAATAAACGTACGCTTTGTTAAACAATGGATTTCTTAAAAATTAAGATGAGTAATCTGCTAAGAAGACACTTGCTTCAAATCTAATGCATCAGGTGTTTAAAGATTTGCCTGCAGGATCTGCCAGGGTTGCTTATGGTGCTTCCCTAGGTCTGCAGGGCTTTCCTGCAGCAGAGAAATACTGGACTTGGGAGGAAAGATTTCTCCTGGCCAGTGGTAGTCTGCGCTGCTTTGGCAAGCAGCGAGAGGGGAGGAAGGAGTTTCGGCTTACGTTATTAGAAGACAATCTGTTAGTCTTCCATGATCTTCTATTCTTATGGAGTAAAATGAAGAAAGTGGGAAGATAGATATTAAGAAGCCACTTGCATGTCTGAGTGTTTGCAGTGTAACTTGTGAGAAAGGTGATAGAACCACTGGTTTACTGTAATATAAAACTAAAATCCACATATAAACTTGTAAAATTGTTCTACCAAGACTCATTAAAGAAAACTCTGTTAAGATTTTCCTTTTTTTTTTTTTTTTTTTTTTTTTTTTAAAGAATGAGTAGTTTTTTTTCTGGTATGTGTTGAAACACAAGATGAAACTACTACAGTGCGTGTCATTCTTAATGACCCACTTGGAATACATTCCTTTTCTGCATGTGGGAGTTAAATGCAAAATGCTATAGTTACAGGTAACGATGGATGTCAAATGAAATACACTGAGGCTTATGGGAATTTCTGTTTGCAGGAGTTTGTCTCCTGATAAGCATCTGTAATTCAATAGAATGTAAATGGGATAAGAAAAAAGCTGTCTTTACAATATTTAACTTGCTCCTGACTTCCACACCAACACCACACTCACTTTTTTATAGATTACACACATATGTATGCATATGTGTATGTCGTAGGATTCCTTTTCTTTTAGAATAATCCTACTATTAAGGCTGCTGTAATTAGAGTGAATTATAGGTTGCCTTACGAAGAGCAATGAATTCCTGGCTACCTACTACTACTTCCTCCCCCTCTTGTTTTTTTGATAACACTTCCTGCTGTAAATGCTTCATGCAGAGAACTTACTCTCTGGATTTGAAATCATGCGGAAAGTGCAAAGTGAACTTCGTTATGTTCTGTGCTTAGTTTTTAAAATTAATACAGATTACGATTTAGGCACAGAACTTCGAAATTAGGTTCCAAGTTAAAGATATTTCTAAACGTTTAGAAATGTTTAACCCACCTAAAGAAATCTCTTTCTCTCAAATACACACACGCAGTCTTTAAAACCGCAACATCTCACTGATGTGAGGAGAAAATGTCAAAGCCATTTCTCTTATCTGTACACGCTACTAGAAAATGTGACTAGCAGAATTCATCCTTGACATATTACCTCTCTGCAGAAAAAATATGCAAACTGTATTTTAATAGCTGTAGGAAAACATAATGCTTGATACTTCTAAGAAATTTTAGGTGGGACACAGGGCACGCTTTGTGCACACGTTTTTAGGAGGGACCTTGAATGTGTGGGAGTTATTTGTTGCTCTGTCGTCAAGACCTGTTTGGCTTGCTGAAGATGTAGGCGTAGCTCCAGGAGCAAGTGGAATCAAGCAACTGTTCCTCCAACATTATAGAGGGATGATAATCAGGAGAGAAACACAGATGTCCAGTGTTTTTAATATAAAAGCTCTCAATTATATATCTGAGGTGCTGCATTTTACCCCTCCAGTTCCTAAGCAACAGCTATTTTCAGATTGAGTGCGTCTGGTGTTGTCTACCTACTTCAGGCTTTTGCGAGGTAATTCGTCGGTGAAAGCCAGGCTTTTCACTCTCTCACCCGACTCCCTTTGTCGTGGAACTGTAAGGAAACGGACGCTTTAGAGAAACGGGAGAAGCTTGTGTGTGACCGATCTCAACCTTGCAGCTTGAAAAAACTTCTGTACATCGGAGAGCTCTGCCATCTACAGAAATGAAGCACGGGAATCCAGAATAAGGCTCTTGACACTGGTTTAGGAGAACCTTTTTTCTCAAGTGTGGGAAAACCTCTAGAGCAGATTCAAAATCATGAGCCGGAAATCTCTGTTTTTGCTGAAGCGTAGATGGGAGTCTATTCCCGCTACTGACCAGGTATTGTGCTCTGGTGAATATGTTGTGTCTCTGTCTTTCCTTGCAATGCCACTGTGAAGAGATTCATGGTGATTTAACGGTGGTGGTTGGGGTCTTCTGCATATGGTGAGAACCAGCTGATAGTTACTTGTCATTTCCATGATGAATAGTGCAAAATGTGCAAAATGAATTTGCAAGAGTATGTGCTTGTACATGTGGAGATGCCATGACAGCCCACTAATGCAGACTTATTTAGCCAACAGAATCCCCCGTCTCAAAAATGAGACTTTTCTAAAGGGCTTAGGAGTATTTAAAACTGAGTTGCTAAGGAAAAGTGTAGTCTACTGCTGATGGGTTCCTCAGCCATGTCTGTCTTGCATTTCATCTTACATGTATGTATGAAATCACTGACTACAAATAGATGTAAAGCATTTACAGAAACTCAGCACCTTCTTGATGCATCATCTTGGTTGATGCATCATTTCAAATGCATTAACAAGGATGAGAATAAAGCAGATGTAAACAGAATATATGTAAACATCTGCTGGGAAAAACAGATGTAATGTAAAAACCGTGGGATAATGTTTGGAGCTAGCATCATAACCATAAGTAGCAGGAAGATGTGTTGAATGGGAATATAATTAGTACATTTTTATTTCTTGCTCCAGCCACTCCAGATTCTGTGAATTTGCTTTTAATACCTTGAGATGTAAAGACACTAGAAGAAATAATTCTAGAAATAATATTAAAAGTGGAGGTAGTAGCTTATTACAACTCAGTTTTCTGTAGTAAGTTTTCTTTTTATAAAGCAGTTGACTATGAAGGGATGTCTTTATCATTGGGAAAGAGGCAATTTGGGAGAAAATTTTTCAACAGAAAGACAGATGGGCTACAGAAATACTTCCCAGTTTTTGAGAAGGATCCTCGTGTACACTTTTATTTGAGAAGGGAAGGAGAAGTGCAGGTTGCATGCCATATTTCATAGAGTTGTAGATTTTTAAAGCCAAATTGGACCACTGTGAACACTTAGATCTCAGACGTATTACTAGTCAAAAAATGCCATGCTGTCATGTCCTGTCACATCAGGCTCATGTTTTCTGGTTAAATAAGAATATGCCTTTTAAATATATCCAGTTCTAATTTAAAGACTTCAAATGAATAATAATCCATATTTTATAATAACATTTTTATATTTTTAAACGTTGTCTTTTTTTAACATAGTGCCTTCTTGTCTGACTTTTTCTAATTGAAATTTTCCACCATACCAATTTGCTACAATTTGAATGCCAAATTTAAAAAGCCCTCTTTCAGAAATATTTTTTTTTTCCTGAACAGATGCGTAGATAATTCTTCTGCTTTGGTTTGCTATCGTTTAAACTAGCTGAAATACTAATTTGCAAAAGAATCAGATTCTCTGGTAATTCACAATAAAAAGATTCACAATAAAAATAATAAGGCACTGTTGATGAACACAATTTTATTACTTGAATTGATCCAGTTCAATCAGGCATTCTTAAATCTACTGGTAAAAAAGGGTAAATAAATGCTCTGCTATGAAGTGAGTCACTTGTCATCTTGTTTCTGTTACGAAGTTATAGAGGCACTAATGTAATTTCAAAGGAAAGCTGTATTTTAGCCAGTGCTTCCCTTTCCTTCTAATCACTCTAACCCTGAAGTTGCATTGCATCATACTGTGTTACAGTATGATATATCTGGCAAAAAACAAGTGTTCCATACCTAGCTGTGAGGTGTGCTTGACTGCACAGAGCTATTGTATCGTTTCCATCATTAGCTCCTCAACACCCCTGTAAGGTTTTAAAAGAGAAAAGGAGATTTCCTTGACCCATCTACCAGTCTGGGAGAAGTGAGACACAGTGAGTGATGCATGTAGATAGGGTTAACTTGAGCATAGTGTGAATCTGTAGAGATTGTCTGAATGCAAAACTAAGGAAGGGAAGATGATGTTCAGCTTCAAAGACAAATATTTCTCTGGCTGTTTGTAATGCTTGTTACACTGGGTGGCACAGGTGGAGTGGAGCTGCTCTTCTTGTTCTTCCCATTGCTCAATAGTGCCTCACAGGAATATGGAGTTACTATGCAAGATGACAAGCACGAAGAGCAATTTAGATTGATCCTGTTCACATAGTTATCATTTAAAAATAATAGCTCTTCTTTTTGATGCTAATTCGTTATTTAGTCCTTAAAGAGATGCACAAGCTTACAATGTTCTAGGCTAACCTTGAGAAAATGATATTATGCTTTGATAGATAAGGAGCAACATCGTAGGTTATTTCTCTCTTCAGAGGATAAGAAAGATATTTACCTTAAAAATGATAACAGCTCTCCAAACTAGTTTACTTTATTACTTTCTTTTCTTTTATTTTTTTTTTTAGGACTAAAAGAAGGAAATAAAATCGAATTCTGAAAACTAGATTTTTGCTTGATCTTGTTTCTAGTTTAAAATAATATGGCAAATCTGACTTCTAAGGACATGAGAGCTGTAAGTCCACAGTGAAGTCTGATACTCTATTTGAACATACTTTCTATCCTTTAAAAGTCATTAAGCGTTTTTTTATTCATTACCTTACATTCTTTACATCAAATTGAATGAAACGCAGAACTGTTTCGGCACAGGTAAGCAGGCTGAGAAGCATGGGTAGAGAAAAACAAGAGTGGTTACTATGGCTATAGACAATACTGTTGGGTGGGTTTTAGGGTGGAAGGGCTGGGTTGTTATGTAATTTTATCCTTGATCTTTTGAGCATCGTTTACACTCACAGACATTACATAGAAGTCTTTCCAGGGTCAGCTATGACAAGGGAATTTTTTGGTTGGTTGATTGGTTTTTCATGTTTTGCGTGTGTGAAAGACTGAAGAAAGTGGATTTGAGTGTGAATCCTAAATTTGATCTTTGTGATTTTGGTTGATGTAAAGTGCCTTACCTAGCTATACATTTTTGTATATAGAAGAGCTTTATCCTGTGGGCATTTTGCATAAGTAAATTTAAGGTAAATGATGATGAATTACATATATTAGCCTCTAGTCAACAAAGTGTAGTATCTCTTAGTGTTTGAATCTTGAATATCTTTGTATCTCTCAGTAATTTCAGAAGGAACTACCTTTATAGATCTAAGGAAAGAATTTCTGAATACTTCTCTTTGTTGTCCATGCAACAGATAAGATTGTCTGAAAGTCTTTTTTGGAGTTTCAGTACAGGTTTGGGGAGCAATTCTCTGTTGGTTTTATTCTGTGCATGTGCCTGAGGATCTTGTTTCTTGGACTGATTCTGAATTTTTTATCCCTGGTAACTGCAACTGAGAATGATTTCACTGAATGGCTAAACATTTAAAATGCTGTGGTAACCAAATAAGCTAAAGGTGACAAGGTGTTAAATATTTGCTGTAAGGATGTTGAGTATTTCCCTCCGCCTGAAATTCCCTGTAGATTTCATGAGCCATAGTCTTTGAGCGTAAGTTGTATTTGATACCAGTCCTACAACAAGAAAAATCTTCACACATTAGCCCATAATGGAAACTTTTGTTTCTTTGATGACTGTAAATTTAAAGATTTTAGATTTATACAAGAATGTAAAAGCTAAATAACCCAATAGAATCATAGAATCATACAGTGGTCTGAGTTGGAATGGACCTTAAAGATTACCTAGTACCAACCATGGTCAGGGACACTTCCCACTAGACCAGGTTGCTTAAAGCCCCATCCAACCTGGCATGGAACACTTCCAGGGATGGGGCATTTACAGCTTCTCTGGGCAACATATTCCACTGCCTCATAAGTCTCACAGTGAAGAATTTTTTCCTAACATCAAATCTAGATCTGTGCTCTGCCAGTTTAAAGCCATTCCCACTTGTCCCTTCACTACTTATCCATGTAAAAAGTCCCTCTCCAGAACTCCTGTAAGCCCACTTTCGGTACTGGGAGGCTGATGTAAGGTCTCCTCAGAGCCTTCTCTTCTCCAGGCTGAACAAGCCAAACTCTCTCAGCCTGTCTTTGTATGAGAGGTGTTCCACCCCTCTGAGCATCTTCATGGCCCTCCTCAGGACTCACTTGAGCAGGTCCACATCACTCTCATGTTGGAGGCCCCAGAACTGAGTGCAGTACTGCAGATGGGGTTTCACAAGAGCAGAGGAGCAGGATCACTTCCCTCAATCTGCTTCTTTTGATGCAGCCCAGCATATGGTTGGCTTTCTGGGCTGCGAGTGCACCCTGCCAGCTCATGTTGAGCTTCTCAACGACCCCAAGTCCTTCTCTTCAGGGCTGCTCTCAATCAATTCTCAGCCTGTATTTGTGCTTGGGATTGCCCCGACCCAGGCACAAGACCTTGCACTTGCCTTTGATGAACTTCAGCTGAACACAGAAATTGAAATAGATTCATATTTCTGTACTACTAAATCACCAATTTAGATTTTGATGGATTTGTGTAAATCCCATGAAGTGATACCTCTCTTACCTGCTTGTGATTTATAGCACAGGAGTGCCTAAGTCAGTTTACATGTGCAGTGCCATATCCTGCTCCTTACCACTGATCTGGCAGATAGGAGAAACTCCATAGCCTACAACCCGTGCAGTGTGCTGAACAGCAAATAAACTGATCCCAGTATCACTTGAATCATAACTGTGAAATGATAAATCAAGGGATTTTCTAAGAAAGCTTAATATAACATTGCATCATGCAGGTACCATATTTTCAGTGTGTTCATGTATGATACAATTCTGATGGAATAAAGCTGCTGTAAAGAAATGGAAGAAGTTCACTTTGTCAGAATTGGGAACTATGTTTTCACTTTTTTTCTTTTTTTTTATATTAATGCCTAATTAATTGCCTTTCTGATCTGAATGGTCCTCACTCATAACCCCTATACACCCAGGAGGATGGATGCATCATATCTGTTATCTTTATGAGAAGGCTGGAGCTCCCGTGCTTTACTTTTCTCTCAGATGTCCGTTAAATTCAAACTCTTCCCTGCTGCTGTCCAGCTGCCCTTGCATTCAGCAGCCTGACAGCAGTGTGGCACTGCTGATTGTCTTTGGCCAGAGCCAGCTTCACTGGGAACTTCATGCTGAGGAAGCACAAGCCTCTGCAAGAGAGCAGTTCTTGAATCTCGACAGCAGGCATGAATGCATCAATATGAATGTTTGTAAACGGAAGAGCCATGGTAGAGGCTGATTTACAAGCAGGACAGTGTCAGAGACCTGGAAGAAAACCTTCAGTGCAGCAGCAGTTCTTTGTATATGCGTCCTTTCTGTGCAAAGGCATGAAGCTCTTCACACAGAAGGATATGAAACAATGGTTGTGGGCGAGGAGGCAGTTTGTGTGGGACTGTGTAGGTCTTTCTGGCTCTCAGATTGCCTAAGTAATCGATTAGGAGGGTGTGCAGCAGAGCTGGGGCCAAGATGTTACTTTTCCTTTCAAGTGCCTGTGCCTATGAGTTGTGCCTGGTTATTCCCTTTGCATAACAACCCAGGCAGGCTATGGTGCATGCTGGCGAGGTATGCTTGCCATGGCACTACCACCACAATGCATGGTATCTTGAGGAGGTTTCAGTGGCAGCAGAATAATAAACATACACTGATAAACATTGCTGAGAAGCCGTGCAAGCCAAGGTGGAGGTGCAAGCCAAGGTGGAGGTAGTGTGCTGTCTTGTGTCATTGTATCATTGCATTCATTGCATTTACTTAGAAGTGTATGCCAGCAGTGTCAGACGGGCTGCACAAGCAGCAGTGCAGGTAGCCACAGGAACAAAGCGGAAATCCCCAGCTCCCGTTGCATCTCCAGCTTATTCAAATCCATGCAAACAGGTGTTACAGCGTTTTCAGTCATAATTCATCTCTCCCCCAACCTTCACATTAGAATGGGGAATACATGCCTGAAGCAGAGTTCCTGCTGGGACACATCCCAGCAGTGATTTTAAGAAATGTTTTATTTTAAGTATGATTTTGTGGTTTTCTAGATTATTATTTGTTAATAAAACCTTACATTATCTTTTCATTCAGCAGACAAGTATTCAAAACTTTACTGGCAAGGCAGAGATTTGTGGAGTTTGGGATTTTATGAGAAAGAGGCCTCATGGGAAGGTTGTGGGTTGGTTGGAATATGGAGATGGAGCTGGAGGAAGAAGGTTGCTTTGCACATTAGGAAAGGTGCAGAAAGCTGAGA
This sequence comes from Psittacula echo, assembly GCF_963264785.1. Lineage (NCBI taxonomy): Eukaryota > Metazoa > Chordata > Aves > Psittaciformes > Psittacidae > Psittacula > Psittacula echo. Next base: position 102,909,044 of record NC_137735.1, read on the forward strand.
CTGTGATTAAGAAATGATCTATAAAATACTTTTTTGCTTTCTAATGTGGAAAATGAGTGACGTAATGCAGAAAGCTATCTTAGAGAAATAATGTGCCTCAGATTTGGCCTTGCTTCTTTGCAAGTGTGAAGTTGAGCCACAGGCACTAGCTGTGACTGTGGGACCACTTCTCAATTGCTTCTTTACAAATTCCTTTGAAGTTGTTCAGAGGCTTATGGTCTTCAGGTTGTTTGTTTTTTTTTTTTTTTTTTAGTTTTCCAGTTGCAAACTGTTAGGAAAAATGCTTAGGGCATCCGTTACACTTGTTTGTTGGATTTAGGGGGACTTGAAATTTATTGGCATCTCACAAAGTTGCTGGTTACCTTTAAGTATCCATAGAGAAAGGTAGAGACTTTCAGAGGGTTCACTCTGCTGAAATTCAATTTCTCTGCTTTAGCACAAGCTAAAACTGTCTGCAGGTTTTCAGATTGCAGATTCTTCAAATTGCTGAAATTTGGGCATCCATATGCCAGTCTCTGAAACAAAAACTATACTGAGAATGGTCTGAATTCAAACTGGTGAACCTCAAAGAGGTTAGTAGTTAATGATGAATAAAACAGTGTTCCTTAGTCTTCTGAAAATGGCTATGCTGAATAAAATTTTCCAAATACAGCCTAACCAACAGGCAAGCAAAATGTCAGCACAAATGTTTAAAGTCTTGCAAAAGTATAAGCGACTGAAAACAGGTCTTACGAAAGGAAGCGATGGCCAATGTAATAATGGGCAATACAGATAGCTTCCTTGTCAAGAAAAAAAACCCAACACATTAAAATGATGTAGGACTATGGCTTTTGTGATGATAAAGACTAAGTTTTGGTTCCTTACAACTATTAAAGCTGAGAGTTGTGCCACAAAGTGTTCTTCTCATTTCCAGTAACATCTGAAATTTCACTTATTGCATATATGTGCTTCAGGTATTTTTCGCCTTCCAAAACAAATTGTTGAACACAATCATTACAAATTTTTGGTTTCCTGTTTTCAGAGATTAACCCAGTTAGGGAATGAACATGGAACATGATTACTGTACTTAATTTTTTACTAAGTGGTGATTATGCCTAGTCTTCAGCCAAGATTCTTCCACCGCTTGCTAGAGGATGTGGGCTGCTCTAACCTTCCTTACAGAGTTTCCACAATGCTGTTAGTGTTGGAAGATGTTTTCAGTAACAAGGACAAAATTAACTGACTGACCTCACTCTATAATGGAAACTTTGTTTTAAAAGCATTGTTATTAATACTGTTTTGGTTTGTTGTGGTTTTTTTCCCTTGTGCTTTGTGTCCATACTGGGGAAGATACGTAAGCTGTGATTGCTGCTCTCTGGGATAGTTTTAAAGAATAAATAAGTGAAAGTATTTCCTATTGTTCTTTCCTTAGGAGAACACATGCTGAACTCTCTAGTAACTCATTTCATGAGCTTCCCAGAGGAAAGGCTCACAGCTGATCAGCTGTTCTCAACAGCAGATGTTCTTTTTCTGCTTGATTTTAGTAGTGAGCCATAATTTTGTTCTGTGTCTGATGCATCAGTGTTCAAAATTTCAAAATGAATTATTGGAGCACCTCCTGAGATTTTCGAATAAGCCAGAGCTGGTGTAAATCTTGAAGGCAAGTCATAAAAAAAGAAAATTTCATGTTGGGCTAGATTTTAAAGATCAAAGGTTCATTGTGTAATGGGTATGCATTGCTCAATTTTCAATTCCTCAATAATCTCGAATGTGACAAGAGCAGTATGAATTCATGCAGTCAATAAAGGAAGTCCGGAGATTATCAGACATTGAATCTGAATTCATAATTACTTAGTTACTGAGCTTTATGCAGGACTAAGAAAGCTACTTGTTATGGTGAATAGACAAGCCCCTAGAGGAGAGGTAGAGCATCAATTACTGAACTGCAAAAATATAAAAAAGAAAGAAAAAAATGCAGAAAAAAGGTATCTTTATTAATAAACCTGTATGATGGACAGAGTGAATCCTCAGTAAATTTGCAGATGATACAGAACTGGGAGGACTGGCTGCTGCACCAGGTGGTTGTGCTTCCATTCAGAGGAACCTTGACAGGCTGGAGAAACAGGTTAAGAGGAATCTTATGAAGTTCGACAGAGGGAAGTACAAAGTCCTCCCACACCTGGAAAGAAATAACTGCAGGCACCAGTGCAGACTACAGATTGACTGGCTAGGGAGCAGGCAGAGAAGAACCTCAGGGGTCCTGGTGGACACCAAGTTGAACATAAACCAGCATTGTGTCCTTATGGCAAAGAAAGCCGACAAAATCATGTACGTGCATTGGGCAGAGCATTGCTGACAGGTTGAGAGAGGTGATCTTTCTCAGCTCAGCATTGGAGAGACACATCTGGAGTGCTAGGTACAGGTCTGTGCTCCCCTGCACAACAGAGACACAGAAATACTGAAGTGTGTACAAAAAAGGGCCATAAAAGTGATTAAGGGACTGGAACATCTGTGACATGAGGAGAGGCTGAGAGAGCTGGGGCTGTTCAGCCTGAAAAAAGGAAGGCTCAGGGCGATCTTGTCAGTGTGTATAAATACCTGATGGGAGACAGTAAAGGAGATGGAACAAGGCTCTTCTCTGCGGTTCCCAGTGATGGGACAAGAGGCAATGGATACAAACTGAAATATAGGAAATCCTGTTTAAAAATAAGAAATTTGTTTCTTGTTTACTGTGAGGGTGACTGAGCATTGAAACAGGTAATCTAGAGAGGTTGTGGAGCCTTCATGCTCTGGGATACTCAAAACCCAATTGGATACAGTCCTGAGCAACCTGCTGTAGGTGACACTGCTTTGTTCAGGGCACTTGAACTGGGTGATCTACAGAGCTCCCTTCCTACCCTCAACTCTTCTGTCGCTTGTTGTCATGAAGATTGACTTCCATGGGACATTGTTTTTTTCCCTTAAACTACAGGAAGTTTGTTTTGGTTGGTTTGGACTTTTTTCCCACTAGATTTAGCAGCTCAAAGCTGTGATGAGGTGCATTAGTGCTACTAGGTACTTGTCTCTGCTAATATTCACATTTTTGCGGGTAAGCGGAATTGCCAAGAAGGTCCTGCTGAGAGTGTAGTGCTGCAGCACATTATTCTGTGGCACTTACAGATAATTATGCATTAACTGGTGTCCTTCTCGTGTCTGGATGATGCTGGTAAAAGTCAGAGAAACCATCTGGAGAGAAAGGGAATGGAGCTCACAGTGTTAGTGGTCCTATCTTGCTTGTTGGGGTGTGGAAGCAGAAGGTGAGCTTTCAGAGTTGTAAAGATTCATCCTCTCTACATCCCAGCCCCATCCAGTAGCTGGAAGACAGGTGGCAGTGGCAGATGTTTGCCTTCTTGTTTTCTCTACACCTCCCCCTACACTCATGCAAAGATTGTGAGGAAGGCAAAAAGCTGTAGATGTAGAGAGGAAGGCAGAGAAAAATCTTTCCAAACAGAGCTGGAGCTTTATTAAAAACTGGCTACCAAAGCAGTGATTTAAAACATGTAATCCCTTTTCAGACTACATGGATAGTATTTTGGTAGAAACCCAGATAACCTTTCTTTCTGTTTCCAGTAACTTCGCTTCTGAAGCCCAAACACTCACTTCTCCAAAAATGAGCTCAAAAAATGAGAAAATGTCACTTGTTAATACTGTCTATTATTATTCTTATTATCTGATAGGCAAACAGTTTGAAATGTCATGTGTGGTTTTGAAAGTTCATATGCTGTTCTCACATACGTGCCCTCACCTTCAGAGTAAACCCCACACATACGGCTTTTTCAGTTTTTACATCCAAGATAGGGGGACCTGAATCTTCAAAGTTAGGCGATGGATATGATAGAAATCTGGAATGGTGGTAAGCTTTTTCTATGTCATTATCATGAACCAATTTTTATAGGTGTCTAAAAATAATAAGTGTGCATATAGAGATTGTGTTTCAGGACTCCTGGAGGGTTTTATGTACTTGCTTCTTTTCAATTAACAGTTGGAGTTAGTGAGCAATCTGTGAATAATTATTTTATATTAAGTTTTTCATTAAGATGCAGAGAAAGAAGGGGGGTAGCTGACAAGAGAAGCTGCAGTAGTACTTTCTATTCCTTACAACTCTGTGGGACGTGGAAGTTATGAATAGCTGAAGTCAGTGAAGTCAGTCTTAAAGGATCAACGTTGCCTTTGAGACAGCTCTGTCTCAGAATGGCGATTGTTGCTGGGATTTTGATGTGGTTGCATTCTCATCACAGAAACAGCTCCTGGACAAAATCACACTGCAGATTTTGACTCATTTCTGTCCAGATAGAAGTTGTTAAAAAGCATGATTGTACGTGTGGTTTCTGTATGTAGCTGCCTCGTCCTGTTTTACAGAGGCTAGCTTTCCTTTTTGAGCTATTACTGATATTATTATCCATGATGGGTACAGCTTGATGTTGGTGGAGGAGCAACATAAGTCACAGTTTCTCCTTTGTCAAAGAGTCTAGTGCAGATGGACAGTGGTACATCAGCATCTCAGCTGTGATAACCCCCATTTAGCATGCTTAGGCTACAGCAGAAAATGGCATGCTGTGCAGTGTATGATCATTTTTACTGAAAAGCAAGTAGAGCATGGAAGAGGAGGAAACGTAGAAACTGAAATGGAAGTGCTTTAAGAGGGGTGTGAATCAGTAAGGCACACTGTCCTGTGTCTTATCCTGTACCAGACGCATTTTCTGGAGTAAATCTGTTAATCTTTTGATGCGTGGGGGTTATCCCATTGGCGTTGGGATGGCATTGACAGCACCTTTCTTTCAGGACTGCGATGTTCCTTCTCCACTCCTCCCCACAATACTGAGTCTTAGAGTTGGGAAGAAGAAACTGGAGAAGTTATGCAACTGGGTGGTGGATTCCTGAGATTCTCAAGGTCCTAGGGATGTGCTATTTTTGTTGCAGCAGGCATTTAAAAAAAATGTACTTCCAGCATTTTGTTTGGGAATTATTGCTGGAGTTCTGAAGTCCAGAAATTTTTAGCAAGTCCTCACCATAGGAGCAGAAAGAGTCAAATCCAAAATATTTTAATATGGCACACGTAGTTCTGTTGTTGCCAAAAGGAAGTGCTCTACTTAAATGTTAAGACAATGTTAGCAACAGCTGACTTGAGAGAAATGATCTGGTGGTCCCAGTCCAGTTTCTAATGGTCACCTCTCTTTCACTGAAAACTCTGCCTCATTCTTCAGTGCTTGGAAGGTGTTTATTGGGTAATGGATTTGTGACCTGCAGTCTGCCCGTTTGTCGAAGTCAGGATTTTTGGAGTCCTTGTAGTAAGGTAGATGAACCTTCCTTTGTCAGCATCTCTCGTGTGTGCCGTAGAGGGAACCACATGAGGTGGCATAAAAGCATAGCACAGTTTCTGGTAAGGCTTTCCTTATGGTGATACTTGAAGTGCACCTCCTATTTCCTTTTAATTAGAAATTGATGTCTCTTGATCTTAGCTGCCTTTGCTAGGAAGACAAATAAGCAGTACTATTTTAACTGGTATGGTTCTTCCCATCACGGCACTTGGAGTACTTCTCTCTGTTTTCCTCTCACTTGCCTGATCATCCCTCCCAGTATGAAGCTAACTGGTGAGAACTCATATCCCCTGCCATGCTGGTGTAACACTGATGACATCAAAGGACCTTTTTGGCAATTACCAAGACACTGAAATTTAAATGAGTCTTACCTGTAAGTTTCTTACACCGCCATAAAAATTTACGTGTACTGATTCTTGGCCTGGTTTAAATGCAATTTTTTAGCTCAGTAATATGATTGTTATTTTTTCAGATATTACTTCAGAGACCCCAGCCTAACTCCTACTCCCATTCACCTGTAATGCCTGCCCAGTTCTTTATGAAAATTGCTGTGTGCTAGTGCCATCCCAGACATGTTTTCAGCTGACCAGAGTGCATGTCAGGACTTACTAACTTCTTCACCTTCACATTTGATGATATTCTTTTATATGCTTATTTTACTGTATTAAGGCTTGCATTCCCCCCCTCCCCCCCTTTTTCAAAAAAGTTTCAATGCCTCTTAACTTTACTTTTTGACTTGTTGGAAGCCTAGTATATAGAACTCAGACCTATACTTCCTCCTAATGCCCTTCTAGATTCCTCTCAGGCTTGCTGTGTTTCATCTTTAACTCTGCCTGGGCTCTTGAATCCAAGCAAATTTGCCTTAGCCTTGCCAACCTTTTTCTCCTGTTGCAAAGTTTCTACTTTTCCCACCTGCAGAATGCAGTCTGGGTTCTCAGTATTTAAACCTTAATCCTTGCAACATCCATTGTTTTGATCTTTAAAAAATGCCCTTTTCAGTTAAGGGCGTTATTCCTGTCCATCTCTTACTCCTTCTAACGATTTGATCTGCTCTGATCAGAGCCTGTGTATACCTTTCAGTTTTTATCCTGTATCTGAACTTAACTCTCACTGTGCCACTTGACTAGTGACTCTCTCTAAACCAGGAAAAAAAACAAAAGATGACTTTCTCAAACATCTTTATAGCTTCTTTTTTTTTTCTTTTTCTGCTGATCTTTAGTGTTTGTTGGGTGGGTTTTTTTGATTCAGAATATATTTTCATTTTTGTTGCTATTATGTTTTATAAGCCAAATCCTATGGCCTTTATTATACTACAACCAAAAGTTGGTGCTCATAGTACTATATTTTTTTAACTTGGGTGGTAGAAAATGCCCATCTCTGCAACTGTACTTTCACAGAAACATAAAAAATGATGTGACCATGTTTTTGCTGTTTTCTGCATTTTTGGGGCATGCCACTCAAAGGACAAAGTGAATTTGGTATTGGTATTTCAGTTGATAAAAATACATCTTTGTCTATTTTATGTAATTTGACTTTGCTTGCCTTCTTTCCATTACAGAAAAATTACATCATGCTGCACTAAGGAGGATAAATGATTTAAAAGTACTGGGGCGATGCAATTATAAATAAGAGTAGGTGGCAAAAACTGTGAAAATCTGAGGAAGGATTGCCCCTCTATTTAGGGAGATGGAATAGGTTGCCCTGTGTCTGTCTGATATGCTCCGGATGCCTTAGCAGGGTGTAACCTCATTTCTAAATTCCTGGCAGCCAGAAATATTGCTCAGTGAGAATTGCCATCCAGGTGATGCCTTAATTTGTTATGTCTGTGTGATATTAACATCAAGCAAGATTTTTGCATAAGTGTGAGAAAATGACTCACTGCCTTATACTTTTTGCCAGCATCTAGGATATGCTAGGTACTGATGTATCCAGATTTCTTTTGTGCGCTGAGTATGCCATGGGGGTGGGAAGGGTACTGGGGGGATAGCAGCCTGGTTTGTGGGTTTCTGCTGCTGCCAGTACGCCATAGCACTCATTGTGTATTCAGTTTTCAAAATGAAACTTGGCAGAAAACTGCCCTGCACTGTGTCAGTGAATTCATCTCCTCAGCTGTTATTGCTGCACACAGGTTTGCCTTCTGGGCTCAGTAATTGTCAGAAGACTTATCAATTATTTAGTGTGATGAATGCCTTGTGAGACCTTGACGTCACCATTTGCCTCAAGTTGTTCACTTCATGACTCTGTGGTTTAAGTTTTGAGGCAAAAACTTAATGCAAAAACTCTTGCTGGCTTTCTCCCATACTAGGAGAAAGCCAGCTGCAAGGTACAAGATTTTTTTCCATGTTCCATGTTTGCTGTAGAAGGAAGAAATAGGAATGAATTAGCAGTATTTGAGTTAATAAGCAAAGACAATTCTGATGCTGCCTCCTATAGCAAGAAAGTGCTATATAATCCTTTCATAAACCTAATCCAAGCTCTGTGTAACAGTTACTTCACACCTCTCTCCCTCCGTTCTCCCCTAACCCCCCAGTTCTCTTCTAGTGGTAAGTGGTAATTTCCTACCTGTGTGTCCATCCCATTTGTTACAATCCAAAATTATCCTGTAGCATAAACAAGCCCCCACTCTGGAGTATTTTAAAGAGTAACCATATCCCCTCTCAGCCATCAGTCTGTTACATTAGATAGGATTTGCTTTTTCTAATCTGCTCATAGGCTATTTTACTCTTTCATCTGAAGGCTGTTTACATTCGCTAGATGCATTTGTTGCAGTTAGGTAGGATTCAACTTTCTGCATAAATTGGATGTAAATTACAGTGTGTTTAGGTATCTGATTAAAGGAAAGAACATAAATCAAGTATAAAACTTATTTTTAATCCTGTAAAGCAGAATGAGAAAATTGTTTAGGTGGGAAAACATATTTTCATCGAGTCCAACCCTTAACCTAGCATCGCCAAGTCCACCACTAAATCATGTCCCTAAGTGCCACATCTGCGCATCTCTTAAATACCTCCAGGGATGGGGACTCAACCACCTCCCTGGGCAGCCTGTTCCAATGCTTGACAACCCTTTCAGTGAAGAAATTTTTCCTAATGCCGGTCTAAACAATCTAGCAAACAGTATACCCATCCAAGCCATAAGCAGCCAGTTTCTCCAGGAAAATGCTGTGGGAAATTGTGTCAAAGGCTTTACAAAAGGCTGAGTAGATAACATCCACAGCCTTTCCCTCATCCACTCAGCAGGTCACCTTGTCATAGAAGGAGATCAGGTTGGTCAAGCAGGACCTGCCTTTCATAAACCCATGCTGACAGGGCCTGGTCACCTCTTTGTCCTGTATGTGCTGTGTGATGGCACTCAAAGTGATCTGTTTCATGAAATTCCCTGGCACTGAGGTCAGACTGAAGGGGTCCGAAGGTCACTGAATCCTCCTCCTGGCTCTTCACATAGATGGATGTCACATTTGCTAAGTTCCAGTTAATGGAGTCTTCCCTGGTTAGCCAGGGCTGCTGATAAATGGTGGAAAGTGGCTCAGTGAGCATTTCTGCCAGCTCCTTCAGTACCCTTGGGTGGTTTCCACCCAGCCCCATACAGCTGTGTGTATAAGTAGTGTAACATCTTACTTACCATTTCCTCTTGGATTATGGGGGCTTCATTGTGCTCCCCATCACTGGCTTTCAGCTCAGGGGGGCTCGGTGCTTGGAGAACAACTGGTTTTTACTAAAGACTGAAGCAAAGGCGGCATTAAGTACCTCTTCTGCCTTTTCCTCATCCTTTGTCACTATGTTTCCCACTGCTTCCAGTAAAGGTGGAGATTCTCCTTCCCCTTCTTTTCTTCCTAATGTATTTAAAGAAAAATTTTTTGTTGCCTTTTACAGCACTAGCCAGATTAAGTTCTAGCTGGGCTTTGGTTCTTCTAATTTTCTCCCTGCATAACCTTATAACATCCTTGTAGTCCTCCTTATATGCTGTAACTTAATTCCAGAGAAAAAAAGGAGCAGGAAGGATTCCAGTCCTAGAGAGCAAGAACTGAGTTTTCATGGCCTTTCACCCTTTTAAAGTTGTATTTCATTTAGTTACGTGAAAAAAGCAGTTGAAGAAAAAGGCAGGACAAATATTCCATCTTGCGCAAGGGGGATAGAAAACCAGAAGACTTCTCCAGAGCAAATAGCTGCAGGAGATGGAGTAAATTGCCAGTCATCTGTCTCTCTCCCCTAGATTACCTGGTTAAAGCAGTTAAAGAGGAATATACTGCTTAGATGCAATCAAGAATTGCACTTTATTGATTTGTTTTTCTTACTACAACTTTGGTGTCAGTATTGTAATCAGGAACTTACCCGGATGCTTTGCTAAGGTATGCCTTCTTTATCTAGTGTTTAAAGGGAAGACAGGTAACACTTTCAATTCACAGCTGGTAAGTGGCACAGATGATGCCTGCAGTGAAGTAATTTGTAGTGCCTTGTTACCGAAACCAAGTTGGGAACCTGCGTTAGGAAGTGTTTCTCATGAAGCTGTGTGTGCTGATTTGGGAGCTGATGATGTCAGATGCAAAATTGTCCTTTTGGCAGACGTTCTCCCAGGCATTTCTGGCAGAGACTCAGCAAGAGAATGACAGCACTTTATGCTTGTGATGTTGGATGACTTCATATCATAATAGCCCATAACATATACCTTACGTATCTAAGAAAGGGTGTTAGATCCCATCCCTTTCTCAGATGCTTGGGTTGTCAGATATTGTGGAACAAGTCTAGCAGTTGAGTGCAGCTTTTCTTCTGCCCTGCTGTCAAGCTGGAGTTTATTCAGGTTTGCAGGTTTTGTAAGTAATGTTTAAATAATGTATTTTCCGTAGGTATATGGATAGACCACACAAGAGAGGGATGTGGATGTCTCCTGCATTTAAAAAGCCATCTTATATAAAAAGAAAAAGGTCTTTTAAAGCATGAGGAAATGTGTCATGTCTTTGTTACAAAAATCTTATTTCTGCTTTTGATTATTTGAATTTGATATATCAGACAAATCTGCTTTGAAGAACCAGTTATATTTTAGTTGTGTGTTGTGCTGGGTTGTTTGGTTCCATGACTAGCTATGGAGAACGCAGAAGCCTGTATTTTCAGCTCTGGAAATTACTTCTTGACTTTGCAACTTACTACTGCAGGATTTTAAAAGAAATTCTTGGCTGTTGTTTGCTCCCTGATAATCAGTCCTGTGGAGAAGAGCAGGTAGGTTTGTAGCTCCAGGTCTTCTGGCTCTCCAGCTAAGTTGCATGACGCCTCTCTTAGTTTGAGGATTTTTCTGGGAAATAATGAGTTTTTCACTTTTTTAAAGTGATTCATTTTCTGTTGATTGAAACATTTTGTTATCTTTTAGAAGGCAGACAGAAAGTACTAATCCTAGGAAAGAACAACTGTTCTGTTTTGAAGCATGGAATAAGTACTGATGAAGGAGAGAAGCTAGGCAGTGCTCCTAGTCTAAATGTTATCATTTAGGTTTAGATAGCTTGCAATTACAGCTTAAGCTAAATGGGTTGCTCTACAGGCAGAAAATCTAATCAAACCTAATTAGTCAATAATTTATGTTTCACATCCTATATACACCCCAATTCCCTAATCCCTATCACTGCTGTATATCTGCTGTGTGTATCAGCTGGACAACTGAGGGTAGGGGTGTGCTGGCCAGGCCAGGGAACTACTGACCTTATGTTGAAGCCTTTCCCTCTCCACTTCGGAAGCTGCACCAAGCATGCCTCTCATGAAAACTGATAGTCATGGAAAGGAGTTTTGCCAGAATTTAAATACATTTAGCTTTTATTTTGCTGTCAGACTTGGTTGAGAGTGGCCAAGAGGTTTCAGCTGTTTCAGAAGGATTCTAAGGGATGGACAGGAAGAGGGGTACCGCAGTATTAGCTCTATTTTGGTAAAATACTGCCAATGTATAAAAAGAGGTGATATGTTAGACATTTTGTATCTACTAGACTGTTATAAATAACTGTTATTTCCAGCCAAGAATGGTTTGTTGAGACTAAAGCATTTCTTAGCCTGTTCTGGTAATTATTTTGTTTGCTGTGTGTTGGAGTTTGTTGACATGTGTAGGAGCATACAATACTTCCAGGACTGCTCATTAATTGTGGATTATCACGTATCTGTAATTACTGTCCTGATTACTTCCATGTTTGAGTGTAAAATGAATAATATACTTGGTAGCGTTCATGTAAAATACATATATTAAAGAACAGGATCGTAGGTCTTTCAGAAGAAGTTTTGCACTTCCCAGCAGGAGTGCAAATGAAAGAATACATTTCTTTGATACAGACACATCATTAGTTGCTGCCACATCAGATACAAATTTCCTTTGACATTCCCACTGAAATTAGATCACCTTCCCTCCCTCTGTTTTCTGATAAAATTAATACAATTACATTAACATTAAAAAGAACAAAAGGAGCGTGTAATCGCAGCGAAGAGGCAAACCAGATTTCAGATACCATCTTCTGTGCTGCTTAAAGGCTGCTGTGTTGCGTGGGAGCCCAAAATTGGATATAGTATAAGTCTTCATATCTAAATTATTTTATTAGAAATAGGAGTGAAATATTTTTAAACTCTTTTCAAATAGAGTTTGTGATCTGACAGAGTTTCTGTCACCATTGTTGGGGTGTGTATTTTTAGGGGAGGCAGCCAAGGGCATTTTCTGCATAGAATAGAAACAGTAAAGAAGAATATGTTCGTCTGCCTCAGTTTTGACCTCCAGTCTCTAATTTGTTTAGCATACCTACAAGTGACAGTGCCTAGTCACTACTTGAGTTTTGGGGGGTAGGTTTGCTGGGGTCTGGGGTGTTGAATTTTTTTGTTGTTTTTTTTTTTTTTCTTGTTCAAGGCTTCCAGTGTAAAATTTCATGGTGAACATAACCTGTAAGAATACAGGGAGAAGGTGCAAAACAAAAGTCTTTGAATTGAGCTGGCGCACTAGTAACTGCAAGATTAAAAGGTTCTTCTAGTACGGCATCTTTGTTTCTTACCTAATTTACCAAAACGAACCTGTTGTGGGAAGAGCACTGATTTTGCCAGTACACTGATGTGTAGATAGAAGCAAACTAGCTTTGGTATTGAGAATAGGTCAGCCTATACTGAATCAGGCAGATATCCTCAATAGCACATCCAATTTCTTAGCTTACCTGGCTTATCTGCTTCTAGTAATGGAGAGATCTTTCCTGGTTAGTTTTGTATCCCTGTACGATGCTACATCACTCGGTAACACCACAGTTAAACCACCCAGCATTTGCGGCTTATGGCAAGTGTCAGTGGCCTTGACTATCTGTAACTGCTCAATTATTTACTTGGTTTTTGTGTTCTGGTTTTCTTTCCCCTTCATCTCTGAGACAGTTGGAAAAAGATTACTAAAATACAACTGTTTTCATGTGAGGAGGACACCAGGTGCAGTGGATATAGTTACGACAAGAGAGCAAATTTTGTCTCAAAAGCAATCAAAAAAAACCCACCCCAACACAGCTAAAACCAAAAAAGCAGCACAGTTTGACAGAATAAGTGCAGGAACCTCAAGTTACAGAAAAATGAGGTTGTTTTTGTGGTGGTACATTGAGAACAAAGCGCTTGTGGGAGCAGCTGGAGTAACAGGGGGACAAGGGAGGCAGTGGCAGGTCCACTCAGGTGAGTAAACCTGCCCCGGCACCTCGAGCCCAGGGTTAATTTCCACATAGTGGAAATTCCCTCCTCATGCTCATTGACATACAGACTTTCCCTCTTGCCTGAGATCAGAGTGTCTTATCTTTGGGCTGTAATGAAATAGTTTGATGCTGTACAGCGTGGAAACTCCACATCTGTAAACACCCTGTGCAGGAAACTGCACCAGGTGGATTGCTTTTCTGCTCTCCTGCCATGTCAGCTACTGCATTATCACTAGCTAAATGTGCAGCTCATGTCAGAGGAGTGAGGGCTTCTTGAAAAGCACTCCTGACCTAACTGGCCTGCTTTATCCTTCTGCTTTTTCTTGTGTGGACACAAAAAAGTCCTCTGAATGAGTGAACCAGATTTAATCCTGCCTGTAAGCTATTACCAACACTGCCTCCATACCCAGCTGCTGAGTGTTTATCACCAATGAAACTGGGGGAGCAGAAAGCTGCCTTTGATTTACCGGTCTCAGATGACATAGCAAAGATGTCAGGAAACTCATTTAAGGACCTCTTAACTGACCAGATACTGAGTTAGTAGCAAACTAGGAACGGTAGGATGTTGTTCCGGCACTGCTTCTCTTCCCATGGTAGATGTGTTGTAACCCTTTTTGAAAAGTGTGTTTTGCATGTCAGTGGCTAATGAAGTTTTAGGTAAAGGAAGACACAAAAGACTTACTCAATGCTTCAGTACTTTTCTCAAAAAGCTCAGTTCCAGCTGCATGCACAAATATTTTTCTTGTATATATTCTGTATATAACAGAATTTGTGAAGTGCAAAATAATTTTCCTTACGGTTTTTGTTTGGATTTTTTTTTTTTTTTTTTGCATTATTTCAGAGAGGGGGAGAAATGCCAGAGAGTTTGTGTGCTTGCATGTGTATGAGTCGGTGACTGAATGCATGTTTTATTCATCTCCCCATTTTCAGACTGAATATACGGTAGCATTCGGCAGGCATGACTCAGGTGAATCCATGCCACTGTGGGAGTACTCTGGTGTTCCATACCAAACCGTTTGCCCCATATGACTACACTCCTCTGAAGTTACTGTGTAGCTTCTTATTTAAAATGTTTATGCTATTTGTGGAGCTTCTCTACACCCCAAACTCCCCCAAAAAAATAATTAAAAAATAGCTGAAGTAGAAAGGAACCAAGACCAAGAAGGCGGCAGTGCTGAGACAGGAAACACTGTTTTGCAGAGGAGCTTGGGTAGAAACGGGAAGGGGGAAGGAAAAATATTATATCCCTCCATCTCTTCTTTCTCCCATGCCACTCTCCAGTGAGACAGCAGTGGAAATGAGAAATGAGTGCTGTAGCTGTCAGATGGGTTCCACTCCCTTCTTATTCTCTTAACTTGAATTTAAACATTTTGGAGGTTATTACACTTAAATTCACACACTGATTTTAACAAGAAACCAGGTTTGCGGACTTCAGTGTAAATCGTTAGAATGCCAAATAACTGAGGTTAAATTTTTGACTAGTTGTTTATGCCAACAATTTATAAGAGTGGAGGAAATAAACCTTTTCTGAATAGCTTTCCTAACAGAAAGTGTGACTTAAGCCAACAGAAATGTGCAAATACATAACTTAGTGCCAGAACTGCCTTACATGAATTAGATTTATTATACACCAGACAGAAAGAAATTCAAAGGTTTGCTTCAGCCCTCGTCCTGTGTTGAGATTTGAGTATGGGGTGTGCAAACTGTGCAGATAAACTGCTTGGGAAATTAAACTTTGGAAGAACCCCCCACCCGTGACATTTTTTGCAGCCAGGCTCATGTGATCTCCTGTCATTAGAGTGTGGGTGAACTTCCCGGACCCTGACGCTGCAACTCTGCTCAGTGTCACAGCTACAGTATGTCAAGCTCATAACAAAATAAACCTCCCACCGGAAACAGCTTCTCTTTGAAGTTCCCAAACTTGCTCTAGTCTTGGTTTTAAAAAAGCAGTCTCATATATCAAATACACTGAAAAGTTATTTCAAGCTACTTTTCTATGATAAAGCACTATGGTTTGGCCACTGCTGTAAGTGCAGATGTATTCATTGCATTCCAGTCTTTGCTCACACTTTATTTTATTTATGGCTTGCTCCCTTCTTTTTTCTTTTTTTTTTCTGTTTTTAATAAGTGTTGGTAATATTTGTCACGTTGCTCCATGCTGAAGAATTCAGTGCAGTGGTAAGTTAAATTTAAAACTCTTCACAATTATATACGTGCTAGATTGGCAAGCACAGCAGAGAACACAGGGGTTAGCAAAAAGGCAAGTTCTCAAATGTGAATTAGCTACCCTTTGTCAGAAATAATTTTCTCTTGATAAAATTGGAAAGTTAAAGCAGTAATGGCAAAGCTTAGCTACAAGTGCAGTGTTTCTACATCAGCTAACACTGGATGTGCTGGCAGAGCTCTTACTTGCAGTGGCCCCTATTTGGTGGGATAATTGACTGTAAGCGCAGTTATAGTTTGAAGTCTGCATGTGGCTTCTTGGTAGTTTCCCATTTACCTTGAAATCCTTTCTCTCATTGTGGTGATAGTGAAAATGTGGCTTAAACATGGTTTGGTTACTTGTCTTACTTGTGACTTGTCATTAGTCACAGGTCTGTTCTTTTGGAAAAAATTACCGTTGTACACACCAGCTTCTGAAGGCTGCTATAAAGATGTTAAAGGACCTTAGCGTGAGAGCCAAATTTGATAATACCATTATGAATTAACTCAATAATTAAGTAAACATCTGCTTTAAAAATCTTGCTGGATTTGAACCTGTTATGCGCTTTTTCCTCTTTGGCATCTTTTTGGAGAGGGTCAGGTCATACTCCCTCAATGATCCACAACTTTGCATGGCAGTTATGTCAGTAATGTAATTAAATGACCTGTAATTTCCTATTGTTGTTCATCTTAGTACAAAGATTTTATCTGGAGCCTTTGACATTTTTATTCTTCCCAGGATATTAACATTTTTGCACTTCTGGTCTAGTGGAAAGGTTTAGTTAGCTTGCTTGAGAATGGCCTATAAAAATGTGAGCATAGCACCTGCATTGTAAACCTTTGGTTGAGTTTCTGACTGTGATTTATAGTGGTGATGTAAAACTCTGTGAAACTGTCCTCAGAAGAGGATGCCCAGTCTTTGGAGGAAGCCAGTGAGGGTTCCATGGGACCCTTTCACGCACTTGGTAAACATGCACTTGGTAAGCATGGTGCTCTCTGCTTCATGAGTGCGATAAAAAGGGAACCTTGCAAGCATTTTAGCCACCAGTGCTTGAGGCCAGGATTTCCATATTTTACCTCCCTCATTGGTCTGCAGTGGCTGCCCAGATTGTGTCAAGGCCACATTCTTTCCACCGACAGAGGTGTTTAAGGCACTATCAGCTGTGAAAAGGGAAATGCAGAGCTCTGGGCAAGGGTTTGGCACACATATAGGAAGAGGAATCATCTCAAATGGCATGACTGCATGGATGATCTTGGGTTTATATTATTTTTTTGTTGAACAACTCAGTATTAAATTCAGGAGTCTGAAACATTTTTAAAAGGCTTTCAGTTTACAAGAATCAGCCTAATACTGGACAAACAAGGCCTGACTTGTTAGAGAGCAGTGTAGGGGAGAGGGACCTGGGGGTCCTAGTGGACGGCAGGATGACCATGAGCCAACACTGTGCCCTTGTGGCCAAGAAGGCCAATGGCATCCTGGGGTGTATTAGAAGGGGGGTGGTCAGTAGGTCAAGAGAGATCCTCCTTCCCCTCTACTCTGCCCTGGTGAGACCGCATCTGGAATATTGTGTCCAGTTCTGGGCCCCTCAGTTCAAGAAGGACAGGGGCCTGCTGGAGAGAGTCCAGCGCAGGGCAACAAAGATGATTAAGGGAGTGGAGCATCTCCCTTATGAGGAAAGGCTGAGGGAGCTGGGTCTCTATAGTTTGGAGAAGAGGAGACTGCGAGGGGACCTTATTAGTGTATATAAATATATAAAGGGGGAGTGTCATGAGGATGGAGCCAGGCTCTTCTCAGTGGCAAACAATGATAGGACAAGGGGTAATGGGCACAAACTGGAACACAAGAGGTTCCACTTAAACTTGAGAAGAAACTTCTTCTCAGTGAGGGTGACGGAACACTGGAACAGGCTGCCCAGGGGGGTTGTGGAGTCTCCTTCTCTGGAGACATTCAAAACCCGCCTGGACACATTCCTGTGTAACCTTATTTAGGTGTTCCTGCTCTGGCAGGGGGATTGGACTAGATGATCTTTTGAGGTCCCTTCCAATCTCTGGCATACTGTGATACTGTGATACTGTGACTCCCCACCACATCACACACACAGAGGTTATGTAAGAAATTAAAGCAGCTAACATAAAATTGGGTCTGTGTTTGTGTGCTGTTATCAGCAGATCAACTGAGTTACTACCCGCAAGGCCTCCTAGCTTAGACAAGTCCTTCAGGGCCACTGGTCACCTGTCAACCTTCTGTGCTGAGTTTATCCCAGTAACGGCCGGATTGAAAATTCCCAGCCCACTTTGGGCTGCCACGGTTTTAGTTGCTCAGCTCTCTTCTCCAAACAGAAATATGGAAGGATCTCCAAGAGAGAGCAGTCAATCTGGGAGGGCAATGAAGGGACAAGTGTCTTCCTCGAGGTCTGTGTATTTACTTCCCATAGAGAGGCCTTTATTTTTGTGTATTGCAGTAGCTGGAACAGTAGACAAATTTACCCAAATAAAGTTTCAGATGTTCCTGGCTGGTGAAGATGGAATGTTGATGAGAGAGATGAAAGCAGAAGAGTACAACTGTAGAAGAGGAAATAGCAATAGGAAATGGTGTTCATACAAGGATAAACACGTATTTGTAGAGGAGAATCTGCAACTGGCACTGGTTTCCTGCTATGCTACTTACTGTTGTCAGAGCGATGGGCTCCCTTTGAATATGTTATATTTAACATACGCATATTAAAGTGAATGTCAGGGTCTGGTAATCCTCACAAACCTTGAACATGAGATTAATTTCAGAGTCCTGAATTTTGGCTGTCCTTCTGGACTTCGTGTTAATGAGAAGCTGAAAGTTCAGTTGAGTGGAACTCCTGAGGGGTTTCCCTGGGAGTATCACAACAGCCATTTCTTGTCTTAGCTGAAAAGTTCCAGGATCTGTAACAGCTTCAGAAGGTGAAGCTTGCACACTTGTCACATGGACGTTGAGAGGTTGGCTTTCTTTTGAGTGAAAGTTTGGAACGGATGGAGAGGAAGCTTGCTGCTTTTGAAGACAACACGGTCCTCTGGATGATCATTTAGGCACAGGGGTTCTATTTCTCATTAGTTCATTGAAGTATTAACCTGGGACCAATGAAAGAAGGCATGAAAATTTCTTATTTATTGCTGAATGTAAACTCTACTGAAGATTGCTCTAACCAGAATCACTGAGTGGGATTTAGTTATAAAGTCTAAAAGTTCTTTATATTTAAAACAGGCATGATGTGATACAGATCTGAGAGATAGGAGGAAAATTTGGAAAATCTGTGTCTTGTCTGTCACCTTTGTAGCTTTAAGTTTATTCTCCTACAGCTTCAAGTGGGGGCTTAATACCCATAAAATTATGGAAGGTTGGTTTTGGCTTTTATGTTTTTTATGAAGTCAATAAAAAGATTTGAAGCAGAAGTGATTATACCTGAAATGGCAGCAAGAAAATAGCTCTTCTCCGTCCTCTGATACATTCCTACATGGGGATTTATGACTAACTCAATTTAACACACACTTTCCTCATAATTGCCCATGTGCTAGCAGAAGGTAGTCAGTTGTCAGGAGTTTTGTTCATTTTTGGGTTGGCTGCCTGAGAACATAAGGATTTAGGGTGAAACTGTGGAATTACCCATAAATTTTCTTAATTAAGCATAAGCTTTCAAGCTTAAGATACGAGCAAGGAAAATTTTCCAGTTTCCAGGCAGAGCTGTCTCATTGCAGTTATTTACACAGTGCTGCTTTGACTTGCTGTTAAAAAATTACACTGAGGCAGCGATTAGGAATTCAAAGAGCTGTTTTGTAAGCAAAAATTCCTCGGTTTCATTCAGTAAGAGGAGATGTGATGAAGGAGAGAGAAAGGGGGGGAAGTAAGCAGGGAAAAAAAGGACTGTTACTTGAGGCAGGTTCGTATATGTCAGTCAGAGAGACCTTGATCCCGCAGAGCCTTAGGAATGTGCTTTATGTTACACCAATGAGAAAACTTGGAGCATGTAACATCTGTGACCCGATATGTCAGGTCAGCCTCCTCCCTCCATCTCTGTCTCCCATCTTGCTTGGTAGCAGTCTCTGAAACTAGGGTGCAAGAGAATCAATGGCTGCTCACTGGTATACAATAGAGGCAACAGGTTATAGTTGCATTCTGTGTGTTCTTTGGGACTCGTCGATAGAGTGCCATGAGGTAACAGACTCCTGCTTTCTGCCAGATCAGAGATTAGATGCACAGTGTTCTTCATTTACCCCCTGTGCTCCCAACAGTTCCCCTTTCCCAAGAGTTGAAAACAGCTTCTGAAAGAGACTTAGGCAGTTCCTTTGAAAACCCTCAGTAGCTTGAGATACCCCCTTTCTTAAAGAAGTCAGCACAGGCAAGAGCAGGAGAAGACGGCATGCCTGCCTGTGCTGCTTCCCACAGTTTCGGGTCTCTGGGCTGTCAGAGCTGCTGCAGGTTTTTAGTGACACCAGCCTGAAGCGCACACACACCAAGCTTCATTCCTCCCCCTCCTGCCCAAGGCTTTTGCTTTTTTTTGGGGGGAGATGGTGGTTGTTTTTCTGCGCCTGCTGACGTCAACAGAATTGCCAGATGGCATTTCAATGCTTTGCAAAGAGACAGGAGCCTTTTATTACCGAGGTCACGTGGATCCCATTCATTTGCATTTGCAGAAGTGGTCTAAAGCTTTTGCTCACTGTTCAGGCAAAGAGTACTCTGCACCTTCCAGAGACCCAGAGGGCCTTCTGTGGGATATTGTTACCTTAAGTGAATCCTATAAGAGGCACACATAGATTAAAGTTTTGCTGCACTTTCATTTGGATACCAAATATCAAAAGCCTCCAGACAGTTGTGCTTTGCAGAGGTTTTGTGGGTTTCCTTTTAAAATGACAAAGGAATACTTTGCAAACTTAGGGTAATAAACTGACCTATGGCTTAGCTATAAGAAGGTTACTGATAGTCTCTCAAATCCAGGTGACTCAGTAGCTTGCAGAACAAACATACAAGTCCAACAGTGTGACAAATATTAGCAGAGTAAAGGAGCTATCTGGGTTTAGATTTTGAAGCTTTCAGGCTCTAACATTAGAGCTGGACTGTGACATGATTGAAGTACTGAAATGGAAGATAGTCCCTTTATACCTCTGAACAGATGACTGGGAACTCACTACCAGATGCACAAGATTAAACCAATTTACTTTGCTGTGCTTGAGCCATCCCTGCAGCAGCTGGGCAGGGGACATGGCAACATTTGAAGGCCAGAACAGTCTCTTACTGATGTGGTAACTCCAACAGAAGCCCTTGTGTGACAGCTAATCCAGAAGAGAAAGGGCTTGTGATTAGATTTTCAGTGGACTGAGTCCTTGGAGAAGTCATCCTGCAAAGCCCACCAGGGAACACATGGGTACTGGAGAAGGAAAAACCAGACTTAATTTTGGGGAGCACAAGGAAGCGGAAGCCTCCTGCATCTTGCAGATTATGAAGCTGATCCTTGAACTAGTTTTAGAGGTCAAAGGAAGGAGAAGTGCATTTCTGTCTGAGATTGAAAGGCAGGAGCACTTTTTATCTGAAGATAAATGCAAGGTATCTTTGCCCGGAGCAGATGGGCTCTGTGGTGATGCAGAAAGGACACTAAGTAGTCTGGTTTTGACTCCTACATTACAATTTAAAGCTAAAACTCCCCTAAACTTGTATGAGTTTACCTGTACATCACTATTTCTTACATCACTGTTTTTTTATATACACCACTGTTTTTATTTTAATACATCACTATTTTATTTTCTACCCATTTCAGCTTTCAAATGTGCCCCTATGGTGCTTCCTTGCTCAGAGTGCACTGCAGTGACAAAGATGCACATAAGTTACCAAGGGCCATCTGTCTGAAAAAAAAATATGGGGCAACATAACTCTATGATCTTTCCAAGTGTGAATATTTTATGGCTTAACAAAGTGCTATTGCAAGGCACTTTGAGACAAGCAGCATCACATACTCCCCTTTCCTGCTTGATAAACCATGTGTTAATATTGCTTACCCTTGTCTTACCAATTTTCCAGCTGTATGACATGCACTAACTTCTGGTGATTTATCATGGTATTCTGTATATGTTAAGTATTGCTGCAGTTCACATGGCATTAAGTGGTTACAGAAGAACACACAAATAAATATAATGAATTATTGGACTCTTTGAATTTTGTACCATTATATTCATGACTAGGAAGCAGAGAAATTATATTAAGCTGGCTCGGAGCAGACTGTGCAGAGTATGAACAGTAATAACCAACTTGACCCTGCTTTCATAACTCCATTCTTTAGCTGAGGGAAGAAAGAGTACAGTTTCTTTAGTGCTGGCGTCTTAGGGAAACTTATTGCTCATGCTGTGCTCTGATACCTAATTTAATTTCACAGGGGAGTAGCAATTGGCGTTCACATTGTGATTCACAGATCATGGAACAGGAAGCAGCCTCTCAACTTCTAGGGAGCTGAAAGGGGGGAGAGTTGCTTGGAGAAAAACAAAAATCTCTTTTTTGAGGGAATTCGGCTCGTGAGCGCAGCAGGCAGACTGCAGTTCTGCTGTGACTCCTGCTGAAGTTAGAGTCACTGCAGATTAATTTGCCCCTCAATTTATCAGTTTGTAGAGTCTTGAGTGCAGATGGGTCCTTCAGTAGATTAAACAAAAAAAGAAAGAACACTTTTTCCTAACTAGGAATAGAGGTTCTTGAGACTTCAGTGTGAATGTGTCCCTTCTGTACTTCCATCCCACATTAGCTGTATTCTGGATTTGCTTCCACAGCCTCTGTAGCTTGTACCTAATTGCCAGCATGTTGCTGAATGCTTTGCATCATTTTGCAAATCACATCAACAAACTGAAAGGAAGCATACTTACACCAACAGGCACATGTTGACACTGTCTTTTGTGTCTCTGTGTGTGCTGATGTTTAATTATTAGCATTTTTTGGAATATTCTTTAATTTTTCTCTTCCATTATTACTTGCATGTTCATACTGTCAGCAGCTTTACTAAAAAAAAATAGTGCAATAATTTACAAAGGGTAAAAAAAATAAGTACAGAAATTTAGGGAATACTTTCGTACTAGAGACTGCACAATCGTAGATGGAATTTAGCATCTTCGGCAGCTCTGGTAGCAGATAAATGAAAAATAGGAAGAGAGACATGTATATGTTATCCTTGTATGTTTGATTTATTTCTCTGAAAGAAATTCTGCTTTCTTAATACAGTTGTAAAGCACTGCATGTATTGCTGGGGAGTCTTGTGCTCCTACACAAATGTTGGTAGTTCTTCTATTAGGAAATATTTTAGTGTAGGGGTCTCTTCAAAATTTTATGAGATTCCCTTCACCTCCCCCAGATGCAGTAATTTCTTTTTTGTTCATGCAGGATTTTCAGGATCATTGGAAAGAATGTGAACAGTAAGAGACTACTGGGCTAATATATAAAAAATATGAAGATCTTTTTCCTTCGAAACTGATGGTAGCATTTCATGTGCACAGCAGAGCTACAGTCTCAATTTGAAGGAAGAATAGTGCCATCTGGTGATCTCTGGGAAAGGCTTTCCTGCACCTAAAGCTGCAGGATGGGTAATGTGCTGTATTAAAAGTTCTGCTCAGTGGTACCACTGCTGTTATATTATACCCTTTCCTAAAGCACTGACTCACTTTAAGAGGTTGTCTAGCATTAGGTATCCTAGGAAGTGTGCTCATTGATGGAAGTATTTGTGCTATAGCCTTGAATATGAATTCAAACCCGCTGTTCAGTAATTTTCTCACTGGCATCCCCGCTATGAAGCCCTCAGCCCCTTCTCCTGTTGTGATTTTCACTTCTGCAGCTGGATGTCCTCATAGCTGTGCTGAGCCACCCGTCTTCTGCCCTCTCTCCTTTTCCTGTGTCTTTGACCCCGTGAGACACTAGAAGGCCATCCGGGAGGCAGTAACCCTTAGAAAGATGAGTGGCAGTTTGGGCTTCCTTGCTACATCCTGCTGGGAGCTCACGATCTGCATCGCCCAGTTTATAAGTGAGGCAGTGGCTCTGCTTCAGCAGAAGACGTCCACTCTGATCTCCTTTCTTGTTATGTTCTTATCAGTAATGAAGGGCTGGCATCCAGATCATCGCTGATGCTGCCACTGCCCAAGGGGAAGCAAAGTTCAGTCTGCTGCTCCTGAGCCATGTGGGCTTTTGCATGGCTGTCAGCTTGGTGCAGGGGGAAGAGGTGCTGTTATGTTAAAGGTGGATTTATAAATCGTTTATACAGAGCTAAGCGAACATCATTTTACAAGCAAAACCAGATACTATCTGTGGTTAGGAGTCTGCCAATAGACAGGTTTTATTTAAAATAATTTATTCTGTGCGCTTGGTGAAACATCTTTTAACTGGTTCTCATTTAGGTTGATCACATAAGCAAGCCCTTAAAGCAGAGTAGAAACCCCTAAATTATATGTAGAGTCAGAATATTATTTTATCTTTTTTTGACTGGTTACTAAGTACACCCAAATCTACGCAAATCAGGCTTTAGAATTAAATATGGAGTCCTATTTGTAACTTGTCTGTTTGTTTTTAGCTGGCATGGGTTCATATGGTTTTCTTTATACACAAAGGATTAGCTAGTCGTTACAGACAGCTTTTGGTTTGCATTTTCTTCTCTGTTTAAAAAAGGGCAAACTAAATGTTAATTCCTTTCTTTCCAATTAATTCTCCTCCCCCCATTTAAACTGAGCTATTAACATGGTTAACTGATACGTATATTACAATGGCTCTGCTTAGAATTGGATCATTATATAGTTAGTTATGGCTTAAAGGCATATTCATATCGTGTCAGAAAAATCATGTCCTAATTGAAGGCATCTTTCCTAAAAGTGGGACCTCATCACATTGGCTTCTTGTGCCAGTTTGATTTTATTGACAGGAAGTCAAACAGATTTCTTTGATCTGTCAGTGAGGGTAAAAAGGGCAAGTGAATAAAATGTGGCACATGTTTAATTTAGTTGGGTATTTCATTTTGCTGTAATATCATGTAGAATGCTTCAGCTTTATTCTTTACAGCAGTGGTAGTTTCCATTAAAAAAGGAAATGGATACAAGTAAATTTTTATTCAGATCAAGGACAATCTTCACATTACTGGCAAAATGCCAGCATGTTGCACAGAGTGAGCATTCATGATACACATTTTCTGCTCTGTGTTAGCATTTTGGTAGGTATGACAGTAATTAAAAGAACAAATAATTTAACTGAAGTAATTCTTCTTTCTGTAGAAGCTTGCTTCTTAATGTTATTGCCAAAAATCTCACCCAAATGCACTGGGAGCAGGAGAGGGGTGAACAGAGAGAACTGCTCAGTAATTTTCATTTTCTTTTTTTAACTTTAATAGAATAAATGCAGTACCTGGAGCCCCTTGTAACATTCAGATTGGAGCAGTCAGGGGGATAACACAGAAATAAGAAGACTGGATCCATATACTTCATCAACTCATTTGTCAGAGCACCGTATTTTTTGCAAATAATTTTACTTGTGGTCTCTTTCAATGTGTTAGCAAATATGTTTGCATAGAACATTGCAATGAGAGATGTGTGTGACTCTTCAACAAGGTCAGTGGTATGAAGTCAAGTGTTTTCTTGCAATTAAAGTTATCTTCTATCTTTGTTGTTCTGAGTTTAATCACCCAAAGTTAAACTGACTTTTGGGGGAGACCTTTAATACCCTTTATTAGGTCACCAGTGTTAGCACACCTGAATATTGAAGTCATCTCTAGAGTCTAATACGTTATGGATTAGTCCCATTTAAGGCAAGAACAAGCCTCTGACTGGAAGAGAGACACAAAGCCTTTGCAGCAGTCTGATGCAACAAAACATGCAGGGGAAGTCATAACTTTTTTGAAAAAATAAGGTATTTTCAAAGTGAAGATTTAAGTTTTGCAAAGATAGTGTGACTTCTTTTTCCTATCTTTTAATAAAAATGGTTTAGAATTGCTGAAGCAAAGCCAAAACAACCCCTTTCAGTTGCTGGAAATTACAAACCCAGTAATTTTTCTGTCAGGTTAGAAAATATTTTTGATGTTTGTTTAAAGCTGTAAATATGGCAAGAATCCCTCTGCTGCCTAGTTTGAACTGCTGTTTCTTGTTTGTGAGGACATTATTGTTCTCAGTGTTAAGAGAGCTCTATGGCAAATTTGTGTGATTAGAAGTGAAGTGTTATCAGCAAATAGCTCAAATTGTGTCCACTGATTAATAGAATTCCTTCTGAGATAAATAGCAAGGCCTTGTGCTGATGTATCTCTTAAAGTGGTTGATTTTCAGTGTTAAAAGAGAGATTTGTATGTTGATACTACTTTTCTATAGATTTAGAAAAGAGGTATATATCCAGAGCAGCCTTTTAACCTGTCTGTCTGTCAGGAAATGTGAATTTCTATATGGGATTAATGCACCATTTCCAGCTGTTTTGAAACTGGCCCTCATTGTGTCCTCCTCCTTGATTGAACTTAGAATCATAGAATCATAGAATAGTTAGGGTTGGAAAGGACCTTAAGATCATCTAGTTCCAACCCCCCTGCCATGGGCAGGGACACCCCACACTAAACCATGCCACCCAAGGCCTCATCAAACCCGGCCTTGAACACCGCCAAGGATGGAGCATTCACAACCTCCCTGGGCAACCCATTCCAGTGCCTCACCACCCTCTCAGTAAAGAATTTCTTCCTTATATCCAATCTAAACTTCCCCTGTTGAAGTTTGAACCCGTTACCCCTTGTCCTGTCACTACAGTCCCTGATGAAGAGTCCCTCCCCAGCATCCTTGTAGGCCCCCTTCAGATACTGGAAGGCTGCTATGAGGTCTCCACGCAGCCTTCTCTTCTCCAGGCTGAACAGCCCCAACTTTCTCAGCCTGTCTTCATACGGGAGGTGCTCCAGTCCCCTGATCATCCTCGTGGCCCTCCTCTGGACTTGTTCCAACAGTTCCATGTCCTTTTTATGTTGAGGACACCAGAACTGCACACAATACTCCAAGTGAGGTCTCACGAGAGCAGAGTAGAGGGGCAGGATCACCTCCTTCGGCCTGCTGGTCACGCTCCTTTTGATACAGCCCAGGATACAGTTGGCTTTCTGGGCTGCGAGCGCACACTGAAGCCGGTTCATGTTCATTTTCTCATCGACCAACATCCCCAAGTCCTTCTCCGCAGGGCTGCTCTGAATCTCTTCTTTGCCCAACCTGTAGCCGTGCCTGGGATTGCTCTGACCCAGGTGTAGGACCTTGCACTTGGCATGGTTAAACTTCATCAGGTTGGCATCAGCCCACCTCACAAGCGTGTCGAGGTCCCTCTGGATGGCATCCCTTCCCTCCAGTGTATCAACCGAACCACACAGCTTGGTGTCATTGGCAAACTTGCTGAGGGCGCACTCAATCCCACCGTCCATGTCACCGACAAAGGTGTTGAACAAGACTGGTCCCAACACCGATCCCTGAGGGACACCACTCATTACTGTCTCCAGCCGGACATCGAGCCATTGACCACAACTCTTTGCGTGCTGCCATCCAGCCAGTTCTTTATCCACTGAGTGGTCCACCCATCAAATTGATGTCTCTCCAATTTAGAGACAAGGATGTCATGTGGGACAGTGTTGAAGGCTTTGCACAAGCCCAGGTAGGTGACGTCAACTGCTCTGCCCCTGTCCATCAGTTCCGTAGCCCCATCATAGAAGGCCACCAAATTGGTCAGGCAGGATTTCCCCTTAGTGAAGCCATGCTGGCTGTCACCAAGCACCTCCTTGTTTTTCATGTGCCTTAGCATGCCTTCCAGGAGAATCTGCTCCAAGAGTTTGCCAGGCAGAGAGGTGAGACTGACTGGTCTGTAATTCCCCGGATCATCCATTTTCCCCTTCTTGAAAATGGGGGTTATATTACCCTTTTTCCAGTCATTGGGAACTTCACCTGACTGCCATGATTTTTCAAATATGATGGCCAGGGGCTTAGCAACTTCATTCGCCAGCTCCTTCAGGACCCACGGATGGATTTCATCAGGTCCCATGGACTTGTGTACATTTAGGTTCTTAAGATGGTCTTGAACCAGATCCTCTCCTACAGTGGGCCTAGGGTCTTCATTCTCACAGTCCCTGCGTTTGCCTTCCAAGACTTGGGTGGTGCAGTCAGAGCCTTTGCCAGTGAAGACTGAGGCAAAGAAGTCATTAAGAACCTCAGCCTTCTCCAGATCCAGGGTAGCCAGTTCTCCCGATATCTTCTGAAGGGGGCCTACGTTGTCCTTAGTCTGTCTTCTATTTGCTACGTACCTATAGAATCCCTTCCTGTTATCCTTAACATCCCTAGCCAAGTTCAATTCTAACTGGGCCTTAGCCTTCCTCACCTGGTCCCTAGCTTCCCAGCCAACATCCCTGTATTCTTCCTAGGCTGCCTGTCCCTGCTTCCACCTTCTATAAGCCTCTTTTTTCCTTTGAATTTTCCTCAGCAGCTCAAACTTCTCAGTTTATCTTCCTCTTCCTGTCTCTGGTCCTGCCTTTCCACATTCTCCATATGTTTCCATACTCCTCTATGCTTCCATACATTTTCATACGTCTGCATACTTCTCTGCTTTTCTTGCTGTCAAGGGCAGATACTGATAATGCTTGGTGGTGGCTGGGTTGGCCACTGGACCTCTCTTCCAGTGCTGGCAGGCTTCACCCCTCAGGAGCTGGTGCCAGGGTTGTACATGGTGTGCCAGCTGGCTGGGCAGAGTAGGGCGCTCTGTGCATTGCTGACCCTCTTGGCAGAGCTTGCCCAGTCTGTAATCGATAACTGGGTGTTGAAGAAATAAAATGTTTAGTTATTCACATACCTGCATGTGCGTGCATCCAGGCAGAGGAACTTTATTACTTGTCTGAAGAGAAATAACTGTTAGTGCTGCAGGTGACTTACCCATCATATGCTGCTTATTTTGCATTGGTCACGTAGGAATTCGTAGTTATTTTACAGCAGCACTGTTACAGCACGTTTTTTAATTGTCGGCACAGGTAGTAGCACTTTGGGCTTGTAGCTTTAAAAGGACAGAATGTCAGCACTGATGCTGTGTCAGATGGTTTGTGTGCTAAGAAAGAAGTGATGATACCATGATACCAGAAGAAGTGATATCATTGGTATCCTGGGGTGCACTGGGAAGAGCATTGCCAGCAGGTTGAGGGAGGTAATCCTTCCTCTCTGCTCAGCCCTGGTGAGGCCTCACCTGAAGTACTGTGTCCAATTCTGGGCTCCACGGTAAGAGAGAGACATGCAGCTCCTGGAGCAAGTCCTGCAAAGGGCTGCTAGAATGGTTAAGAGTCTGAAGTATCTCTCATATGAGGAAAGGCTGAAATAGCTGGACCTGTTGAGTCTAAAGAAGAAAAAGCTCAGGGGGGATCTGATCTATGTATGTATGTATGTATCTGAAGGGAGAGTGTCAAGAGGATGGGGCCAGACTCTTCTGGCGGAGCCAGGCAATAGGACAAGAGGCAACATACATAAACTAAAATGCAGGAAGTTCCACCTGAACATGAGGAAGAACTTCTTTACTGTGAGAGTGGCTGAGCATTGGAATAGGTCGCCCAGGCAGCTTGTGGAGTCTCCTTCCCTTGAGATATTCAAGAGCCACCTGGACACAATCCTGAATAATGTGCTCCATGTGACCCTGCTTGAGCAGGAGGTTGGACTAGGTGACCTCCAGTGTTACTTTCCAACCTCAACTATTCTGTGATTATGCTTTAAGTGTGCTGTGTTCAGTGTTCTCTTTTAAATGTGATTTCAGTGTTTCTCTTGTGAGAGTTCAATACCAGTTGTAGATACAGAGTTTCAGTGGGTTGTCTTGTCCCTCCCAATTATGCCTATCTCGTCCACACAGTAGTAGTAAAGGATTCTGTTGCACTCACTGGTACATCATCACTGATTTCTTGCTGGAGTAGATTCAGATGAAGTTCAGCTTCACTAGGGGATTTAACATTTTCAAAAAAACACTTGTAACCCACAGGTGATATTTTGTTTTCTTAATACTGACATCCAAGCAGAAAACATAAGTCACTGTAGAAATAGAAATCATTGTCTTGTTGAGTTGCCAGCATAAGCACTAACACTTCACAGTCTGTGTCTGGTGGGGTTTTTTTTTGTCTCTGTGGTTCTGTTGCCTTTTGTAAATGAGAAGCCAGTGCTGCTAAATTTAGATGTGAGTTTGAATTCAAGCTTTCCAAAAACACAGAAGTGTTTGACCCTCATCAAAAAGTGCAGACCCTGAGCAGCCAGATGGTCAAAGTTCAGTATGGCGAGATACTCGTGATGCAGAAGTACAGATTGGCTCAATCTCTAAATAGAATTAAGAAGCAGCCAGCATTAGGGATACTGTCTGCATTTTCCTTTTTTTTTTTTTTTTTTTTTTCTGATATGCAAGCCAAAAACGTCTCACAACCTAAAAGCCACAAGTAGAAAGTGGGAATTCTCATAGATTAAAACTGTGCACAGGACAAATCAGTCACCAGCTTGATGAAAAAATATAGTGGTTGCTGAGGTTGCTTAGAAAGTCCTAGAACCTTTAACATCTGGTTCATAGATTGTAGGCCAGAATAATAGTGGCTGAAAATGGCCATCTTATGCAAGCATTGACCTATTGTTGTGATTATCTGTATACCTTGTATGTCAGCAAGAAAATCGTTTTTCTCATTTGTGACAACAAAGGCAAAATAAGCCTGTAATATAAACTACCTAGTGTGTCTTGAAGTTGATCCTTGCAGGTCAAGGATGAAGTAGGTTGGAAGCAGTCCTCAGGGCTTGCTAGTCTGTCATCTTGTATCTGTGCTAAGTGAAAAAAATCATTTTAATATCATAGAAGACATGTAGAGGATAGTGTTTTCTTTTTCTTCTGTATGAATTACTGTTTTGCTCTGTTCTGATCTTCATCGAAGTGTCTGCCTACAAATAATCTAGGAAAGGAGGGGGATTTTCACATATAGTGGATGCTTAGTGTGCCTTTTGCAGGTCTTGTCTTTAGATGTTGAAGCAGCTCGTACTTTAGATAAATTACAGCTCTGCAGCACTTATGATGAAGGATTTGGGAGCTGCAAGTCCCTAAGGCTACAGTTGCTTTTCTTGAATGAGTCATAATATAAGAATCCAAAGCCAAATCGTAAAGAAAAATGATTAATTCTTTTCACAGGAGAGTTCATTAGTGCCATAAAGTCATGACAAAGAGGAGGCGGCATCTGTAACACTAGATGGTTATTAACTGGTATTAGCGTGAGTGCTTTATATCAGGAGAACTAAAATAATGCAAACCACAAGGTCTGATGGAGAAGAAAAATGTGTTAAAATGTGACCAATTTGATTGCAGTGAGGCAATCACTTGACTTTCATAAGCACAGAATTTATCCTTTTCAAAAGGTGCAGAATATCTCTGCCTGTCTTTACTTCTGTGAAAGCATGTTCTAAAGAGTGGGCCACTAAATATCATTAGGGTTCTTGGTCACCTGGAGAGTTTCATGAGATCTTCCTCTTCCTGTTACTACAGCATTTGCAAAACATGGCCCAAGATACATATCTGGCTTCTGCTGTCCCTTCTAAATCCCTGTTGTAAATTCAGTAAGAGCAGACTGAACTTTAAAGACGCTGTATGTGCAACTTCACTGATGGTTATTTCCTAGTTTCTTATTTTCTTGGTTTAGCCTATTCTGGTTTTCAACACTCAGTTCTTAAAACTTCACCATGTTTGGGTTTTTTTAAGTTTATTCCTCTGATGTCAACTACTTTTTAGTATTTAAAAACACATTAGACACCCTCTGTATCAATTCTTTATTCTGTTCCCCCACACCTTATCTTTTGTCTTAATTTAGAGGCTGCATTTATTTGCAGTATGTTTTTAATGATATTTAGTAATGCTGTTCTGCTTAATACTGTTAAACAGTCCTTAGTGAAGAACTGTTGTGAATCTTTGGATGGGATAATTTTCATATGTATTTCTGCAACTTGCTGCTAATTGTAATATTGCTTCACAAGTTGCCTCCCTAAAGATTCTGAGATATTTTAAAAGGGGGATAATATGGCAGTGCATGACTCCTTTGGCTTTGTTCTAGTGTAACTGAGACTGTCAAGTTGAAAATGGGGGAGGATTAGTTAGTACGCAGGAGGCAGAATGGTGATTATTGCTTTCAATGGATCTTTTTTTAACTCATGCTGTGTATTTGGCTGCTCTGGTTTAGTTCACCATAGAATTAAAATAGCTTCCCATGTTAAGCAGGCAGTTAGGATATTGGAGCTGTAAACTCAAATGGGTGAGATCCCAGGTATTAATAAATGGCATATCCTCCGCTGTATGTGCACCCAGCATCCTGCTCCTGCTGGGTTCCAGCTGGTGTTACTGCGTCTCAAGTTGAGACTGAAGACAGTTGTCACTGTTTTCTTCACTTGAACACAGACTATCAGCTTCAAGCTACCAATTTGTGACCATCTGATGTACAAATTGAAGAATGATAATGTAAGACAATTGAGGACAGTCTCTGAAGTACAGAATTGTTTTCCTCAGTTTGTGTTATTCAAAGCAGATTGGAGCCCCATTTAGAATTTAATTTTTCCCATCTGCTGTGTTTTAAAGAAAAGTAATAATTTTTAAAGTTCTGAGTTTAGTCGGAGTGGTGTCTACGTTTTAAATAATAAACCCTGACTGTCTGTGACTGACTGTTATCTGATTTATGTCGTCAACTAGTTCTTCAGGCTGGGATAGTCGTGATAGTTTAAGGCTTTTAGGCAGCCAAGTTGTGTGGAAAGTCCCTTGGAATTGGGTGACTGAATCCCCAAGGCTCTGCCGAGAACATCAAACATCAGCATCAGAGTTTCCACAAGGTTTCAAAGCTGCGGCCCGCGGCAATTAGCCAGGAAGTTCACCCCGTGATCTTGCCTCCTTCCAGGAGCTGCATTCCCTGGATCATCCTTGTGGGATGCCTTACGCAGAAGGTCACCAAACTCTCTGAGTATCTTCATTTGAACTAGGATTTCCCCAGGAGCCCAAGGCAGAGCACATGTATGGCTGGTTCCAGCTTGCCCCTTGCCATTCTTACTTGCCACAGAGTGGCAGTGGTGCTACCCATGGCACATGCTCTGGGTGACAGCCTGCTGCCTGTTTCCCATACGCTTTCTGTGGCTTTCCAGCAGCAGCCGAGAATACTTGTGCTCTATTGTGAGGAGAAAATGTGGCAAATTAGGTAGTACTTTATGTCAGTACCAGTAGAGTTTGTTAATTTGCAGTCCTGTCTGTCAGATATAAATGGTGGGGAATTCTGTTGCATTGGGTTATGTCCAGTACTTGTGTCCAGAGAGGTGCAGGATTTCCTAGTCTGTAGGTCTTGAATCTTACCAACTCTAATTATCCCACTCCTTGAGATGATTTTTGCATCTATGTTTTTCTTGTTGCTTGCTTGCTTGCCTGCCAGCAACCACTAGGAGATTTTGGTTTGATGTAAGTTACAAATCTGGAAAAGCTTGCTAGGTGACCTGAAAGAAAGAACTTGTAACTCCCTTGAAAGTTACAGATGGCACCAAAACTCCTTCTCTCCCTCATGCTTATCTGTGAAGACCTTAAAGCCATGCTTTCCTGAGGGCATTTTGGTTTGTCTATTGATTATGATATGCAAAAGAATCTTATTTTTTAAAAACATGTAGTAATTTTTGCTAAAGCTCTGAAAGAGACTTTTCCATCCAGGGAGATGCTAACCCAAGCCTGGACATTGAACACTGAAGAGAGGAGCAATTATCACGGTGTTATCAGTGCTAACAATTACCATAACATTGTCAGTCAACAAGAGGGAAATCTAATTGAGGCGTAAGTCTGAGCTGCAGACTGACAGTGCAGTTTGAATTGAATGTGATCCTTTGCCCCTTGGGATGTTGAGCACAGTGCACAAGGCCATGTGGGCATCTTGTGGAGGTATGCGCACTTTGGGCAGACAGCATCCTCAGGCAGTTTGGCACATGGTTTCTGACAACCCACAGAGGTCATGCAAGGTTAGCCTTGGTTTTGTTTTTCCCTGGACCTATATAGCTAAATCTGGACATATCAGGACAGGGAAAGCAAAAGGCCTTACTGCACCTTCTGTGCCTGCTGCAGATTAAATGGTATCAGTTTACTAGGAATTTTTAGTGTGGATAAAGCACTTCAACAGTGTTCTTGTAAATGTCTGAACAATTTTTTCTCAAATGCTGAAATAATTCATCCCAGACAAATACCTGGCAGTGTACATTTCAGTCTGAGCTCTTTGGCTGACAAAACTATCACGAACTGAAAGGTCGTGTAATGGAAGAAATTTAGCCATGAATGGTGTCACCTAAGGTAGAGGTGCAGGATGTGGTGATGGCAACTGCAGCCCCAGACAAAGTGTGCTATAAACAGTTATGTATTCCACAGGTCTTGTAATAAAGAAAAAAAAAAAAAAGTATTTCCTTCTCAAACCAGTGCCTCTTTCTTAAAGTCTTACAGTTCAATATTTGCAAAGGTTGTGATTACTCTCAGTAGATTAAATGTTAGAGGCATTTAAGAATGATGTTTTCATCCTGGTTTTCTAAAGAAAGTGGGTTTACATGATAATGCTGTCCAACAGTTTCAGGCACATATGGCAGATGGAAGGAAACATCAGAGCAGATTATCCTCCTAGAAATTTTATGATAACCTATGGTGGGATACCATAGGTAGGTCCAAATTAGTAGTGTTACTTGGTAGTAGATGACTGCAGTTTAAAACAGTGTGAAATTAAGGAAGGAGCCCTGTAGAAATCTGCTTGCTCATCAGCATGTTCATAGCCCCCAGCACATCTGCCTCCTGCTGACTGAGTGGCCTCAGGGCTGTTGCTGAGGAAAGGGATTATTGCAAATACAGTGAGTGCTGAGGAGACAAAACATACAACTCTTCAGTGAGCCCCATTTCGTTAGATCCTCTGCAGAACTACTTTCAAGTATTTCCTCTGGATACACTAATCCTTGGACTCAGGCACCATGCTGGCAAGTGCTCCGACTCTAGATGCAACTGCGTGTGGCAGTCGTGACATTTTCTGCTTTGCAGATCAGAGTTCAGTGTAATTGTTACCAGGAAGGTCTATGTAGCTGTGGTGGTGCCATCCCAAGGGTCAAAACCATAATCGTTTTGGCTTGCTCAAGATCTGGAGTTTTCCCTCACTATGGGCTCATCTGTTGTGCTTCAGTGTCTGGTTTACAGTTACATGGCTCTGAGTACTTTAAAAGAATCAGCAGCCAAATCAGTGATTGCATTGATGAGTTAGAAAAGGTTTTATTTGATCAATGTGATGAGACAAAAGAAAGGCGCTATATTCAGTCCCACCAAAGAATATATCTTACAGAGAGGTTGCAGCTGGTTTAACTCCAGAGAGCAGTGGAAAAGCTGTGCTTCATTAAGGTGGGGAAAAGTGTTTCATAAATGTCCTGTTTGCTCGCTAGAGAAGAGAAAACATGAAATCTTGTGTTAGTACAAAATAAGAGTAAAACAGAAACAAGGAATCTGGGCAAAACTCCAATTCTGCAGATTTAAATACTGAAAAGTAAAATGTCTGAAATTATACACACACTTTTCTTTTCTCCTTAGTCATCTAGTGAAAGGTGGAGTAGTTAAGTCTGTGGCGCCTTTAAAATGATTCATTATTTCCATAGAAGCCAATTCATGTTTATACTTCAAATCGCTCTGTGGACATTAAAATAATGGAGAATTATATTTGCTTTTAATTTTGTTTCCAGACAGCTTGGCCTGAACGTTCATGATGTGACTTGGAAACTGTATCAGATTGTGATTTACTGTTACTCATAATTGTGTGAAGATTGAAGATATACTAGATGCTGCTTTTTTCTTTTTTACCTCCTTACCTCCCCCATTCTTTCACTTAGAGAGTGTTCTTGAGTATAATGTGATGAAAATCCTTCAGTGCTTTTCCTTGTACAAGCCACAGCAGATGAGGATTTTATATTTTCCTTAATATGAAGCTGTGTGAAATGAATTGTGGTTTGTGTTTTATAACCGTTTTACTTTTTTTCCCTTTCTTCTGTGTTCTTATTATGCTTAAGTTTTGACTGGTTTTCTGTTGTCATGTTAATCGGCTTTCCTTAGAGGGTGGAGAGAAGCAGCATTTTTTTAGTTAAGGTGGATGAATTCAGTTTTATGAGTCATATGCAAAACACCAATTTGGGTGGGGGGGAGTGACTTTTATTTGCAGTAAGGCATCTGTTAAGTATAAGGATGTTAAATCAGCTTCGCTGTTGGGTCAGCTGTTTCTTAACTAGTACCAATTTGTAAACTAAATTTATCTACCAGGTCTTATGGATAAAGTAATTTATTATTCCTATTTTCCTAAATTAATTTTTCTATACAGTTCTATCTGCTTTTTGCCTACTAACTAAAAAGCTATTCTTAGGGGTTTATGCGTAATGTAATTTAGTAGAGGAAAACAAATGGGATTTTGTGAAATGTAGCATAAAAGCCTACAGAAGGTTATGCAGATTTTGAAAGTATTCTAGCCATGTTACAGAATCCAAACTAAACTATTCAAACCTAAAAATTGTAAGTGATCATTAAAATTTACCAGAATATTGTTTTCATACTTCACTTAAGAGTGTTTTCTTGAAGGTAAGTTTCCTGCCCTGACAAAAATTGTCTGTGTGACAGTGGGACACACTACTTGTGGTTTGGTTCTATAGGTGCAGCAGTATGTGTGCTGCTTGGTACATGAAAGTTTTCTTGCAAATTCCAAGTGAGCCCCACCCACGCAAATTTAGATGATTGGACAATTGGTGCTGTGTACTATGCATGTGTCCTCTAATGTGTCCTATTGGGATCTGGCCATCTTAGTTTTCGTATGAGTTCTTTAAGGGAAACCCCTTTTATGTTTGAACATAAAAAGCTGGCACAAAGCATATAGCAAGCACATTTGGACTCAGGAGTTCCAGGTGGTACCACAGCGTAAAACACCCATCTGGATGCCAGTTTAAAAAAAGCAGAGGGGAGGAGGGGGAAGGAAAGCACAACACCAGCTGATTTTCGGCATTGAAAGTAATTTGTTTTGCTCCTCACCTTAGTTGTCAGTGATCATCTTTAGTTGATCGACTTTTGTTTCCAGTCTTTTTGCTTTCTCATTCTCATGCCCTAGAGCATTACAGTTTTAGTCTCTACATGACATCGCTTAAATCAGATTTCGAATGAAGTCACAAAGTGAACAGTAAACCAATCTTCTACAAAATTCATGTGAGGAAACATCCCAATCATTAGCATAGATTGATAAATGAATACTGACCAGTGTGAAATTAAATTTGCCTTAGCTTAGCTCTTTGGCTTTTTTGTTTTGTTTTACCAAGTTAGTTGTTAGTGATGCAGACATGTTATTCATGCCTTTATTCCCAAGTATCCGTCTTTTGAGTTTCGATGAGTACAGTGGTTTGGGAATAATCCAGATCAGGTCATACAGAGGCTATTCATGTTAGTAGAAAACTACTTACAAAGTCTGAGCATGATTTTGTATGCACTTTTACCCTAAAAAAAGACCATGTGTGTCTATATGTGTCCCTGTGTCTGGATATGCATATAATCAATTATGTCAGACTAAACTTTTCAGCAATTTACTGTCTTATGCGAATCTTTTATATTGTTTCACATTATCATAGGCATTTTACAATAAATTTCAGGTTTCTTTTTCCTTTAGGGAAACACATTTTAGTTTACTTTCCGAGTAGTGGTTTGCAAAGCATACGCTGTTCTCTACTGGTTTATAGTAGAGAATCAAAAAACTATTTCAAAATGTTTTCATGCTTTCGGTTTGTAACTATTTTTAGAAAATGATGATTTGAGTAAATGTAATTTTATCTAGTCAGACTAGTCTGATAGTGCTCTAAATTCATTCTGAGATAGATGAAATATTCAAACTGCTTGAAAAAGAAACTGTTTTCCTGAATAAAAGTTCAGTGCAATTAAATTACAACATATAAACCATGCCAAATTAGAATGTGATGTTAGTGTACTGTAAATGATGCATTAGACCAGTGTTTACCCTCTTCTTTCTTTGAGAAGAATTTAAGCTTGGTATGTTCTCCTTTTGCATCTGCTGTCATTCTAAGGATTCTAAGCATTATGTGTAGTTCAAACAATAAGTATGACATATATGTGTCATTTAAAGCAGCTCACTACAATGATGTCTTTGAAAAACTGTATTTTCACTTGAAGTCTTTACAATGCCATGTGTCATGTTGCACACGCTGAGAACTGTTGATGTTCTACGGTGATCGAGGCTGGTCTATGCTGGCAGGATCTATGTCTTGTTTCAGGTCTGGTGAGGGATGCTCAGCTTGCACCTTCTTAGAGGCATAGAGCTGACCTCTCTGGGCATGCTTCATGCAGGCAGGGTGAATGGCTGCAGGGATTTTATGTGAGGTGTCAGTTGAAAATGTCAGATCTGCAGGTAGTGCCCTTTTGGTCAAAAAATGCAGAAGGTCCTGCCACCCTGCACATTGTGCAGGGGGTGAGTTGGTATCAGATGTGCTCTTCCCATGCTCTAAAGCCTTTCTCAGTCTTCCAAAGAGAGAACTGCTTTGTTTCCATGGATTAGTTCCGGTGAGGCATGGGCTGCAGCAGTGTTACTGTCTTACTTGTGTAAGTACCTAACTCAATTTGAGTGCAGACCGTCCTTGCCGGTGAGGTGTAGGCAGAGCTCAGGAGGGAGGATGCAGACCCAGTGTGTGGTATCCCTCTTCCTGGGCCATATGGCCTCAGCACCAGCTTCTCACGTAACTCAGCACAATTTGGCATTTGAGTTGAACAAGTCTGCTGGGTCCCAAAGTCAAGGTTGGAGTCACCAAGACGTGACAAGACCTCCCATGACAATGTCAGATGCCATGTGGCAGAAATTCACCGCTGAGAAGAGAAGGGCTGTCCCTCCCCACTTGGTACTAATCATGGAGAACAATGCTGGCTGCTTTGCAAAATATTAGTAATGTTGTACAAAATCTGGGCCTCTGCTTATGGCCCGCTGCGTCAGACTTGTTTACTT
The DNA here is from genome assembly GCF_963264785.1 of Psittacula echo. Classification (NCBI taxonomy): domain Eukaryota; kingdom Metazoa; phylum Chordata; class Aves; order Psittaciformes; family Psittacidae; genus Psittacula; species Psittacula echo. Next base: position 102,947,275 of record NC_137735.1, read on the forward strand.
CATTGAAGTATTAATCTCTGTCTCTGATTGGCAGTCAACAGCTCCAAGCTCCAGGCTTAATAGAATTTTCAAACTGTAGATAATGCAGTTTTGCTGAAAATCTGAGGCTTCTATCGCACTCTGATGTATTCTCCTGCACTCCGCTTTGGTCTGTTTTTCAGGGCTGAGGTTAAGATAGATAATTAATTACTCCCATCCCAAGCCTTGTCTTTTAATTTAAGAATTTTCTTTAGCATCTGCCAGAACCTTCTGCATGCACTTCTGAGAGGGTAAGCAATGAAAGAGCTATTAAATTAACTTCAACCATTAATTTTTTTTCAGTAGGATGAAATAGAGATTCAGTATCAAGAGGTTTCCGGTCTGTTTTATTTCATATCATGACAAAGAAAAGAAATGTGGGAAGAAGAGGCTGGTTTTCTGGTTCTGTGAGAGGATGGTGAATGAGGAGTCCTGTTGTCTGGTCCTGCAGCTTACTTCTGTGTTAGCAAGAAGCAGGACATGAGGAGTAGATCCTGTGTTAGAAATAGGACATGAGGATTGGATTAGTGGAGTGAAACAGCTATTGCCAAGAGCCTAATGTCCACACTACGCAACTGGGAAGATAGTGGGGAGGGGTTTAGCAATACTTAGCTAATATATCGCTTACCTAAGAAATACTTTGCTGTTGCCTGTAGAGCCTTTTCTGAAAATGAAGCAGTCTCAAGCCCTGTTATGCTGTTCTCTGATGTGTTGTGATAAATGCTGTCACTGGTGAGTCACTCCTGGCTGGGGTTCTGATCACTTTCCTGCTAAGCAGCCTGCCCAATTCTTCATGTTCTATACTTGCCACTCTAAGAAATCCACATGCTCTTTTCACAGACATAACTTCCCTTTTTGGAGAATTGTGTATCTTAGGGATTTTTAAGCAATACGTAAAAAAAAATTAGTACAAATCTTCTGGAATGGTCTCTCTGGCAAACTACACCTACACCTGCTGAAAAGTCCCAAACAGTAACAGCAAAATTGAGCTTATGTGTCAGAAACACAACATAGGAAAAATGGTGTGAAGAAGAATGTATGAAGACAGTTTTCCTGGGCCACAGTTGGTTTGCAGTGCATCGATTACAGATCAATTATATACGGGTACTGCGAAGGGTGTGTAAGATTTGCCACTGATACGAGCTGCTCCTTGATATTATTTCTGTTCATGCATCATTTTACGTAATAATTCTTCCTAAAGTGATATATGTAAAGCAGGTATATATTTCAAACCCAGAAAAAAACAAGAGAAAGTAAGGGCTGTCTGAATTGGTCATACAAACCTATTGAATAACTGTTCTCATCACTTCTGTTTGAATAAAATTAGGGTTGGAAAATCCACTTTTTACTCAATTTTGGTATAGCTACCCAATTTGCAGCTGCTGGGAGCAGAATGTTGTTGCCACCATACCAGAATGCTGTGTATTAATAGCTTGCAGATATTTTAAAAAAATCTCAGTATATGCTTGAGATTCATTTCATTGGACATTAGTTGTTTTAGATGCCTCTAGTTAGTAGAAAGAGTCTCAAGAGAGACTCCTCCCGTCCTTGGCTATGTCTCCAAAATTATTTGGACAAATAGCCCCTGGCCATTGACTATGTCTCTGTAGGGAGCCTGAACAATTCATTCAGATGGGTTAAGTCAGCTGCAGATGATGAAAGCTGTGAAATCAGATATGATGAAATTCCAGACTCTTTGCGGACTGTGGGTGTTATGCCTGATGGTTGATCTATTTGGCATGATTCTCCTTATTTAAAGAATTATTTCATGTTATTATTTTTCCACTTTATGGTAACTGCTTTAGCAAAAGTTGTGGAGAGAGTTCACCACAGCTTTCAATACTGCTCAGCAGGTTGTTCACTTCTGTTGTATTACATGTATTATTTTTGTCTTCTTTAGTCTTCTGGCACCAGTATTACAGTGGATATCGCTGTCATGGGAGAAGCACATGGGCTCATTACAGACCTTCTGGCAGATCCTTCGCTGCCACCCAACGTTTGTACTTCGCTGAGAACAGTGAGCAACCTGCTTAATACGCAGTTAACCTTCCAGGCCATCCACAAGCCAAGGGTAAACCCTTTGGTGTCCTTCAGTGAGAACTACACCTGCTCCGACTCAGAGGAATGTCCAGAGAAGGGAGAGAAACTAGCTATTCCCAAGGTGGGTACTGGACCCTGTCTGTTGTCTTGTAACTTGGCTCTCCCTAAAGGGACAGCAATGAACTATGTCACTGTGCTTTTTGCTTGTTTGCTTCAGATTAACGTCTTATGCGCTGATCATGCTGTTAATATAAAAGGGACAGCTAAGTAGACTTTAGGTTTCATAGTAAGACAATTCTTGTGTATCCTTCAACTCATGGCCAGGTTGACTTTGGTTCAGGCATCTTCAGAAGATGATATTTGACACAGGATAGCCGACATCATAGGTGGTATGTATACTTCCTCTCCTCTCCTATTTATAATCATAGAATCATAGAATAGTTAGGGTTGGAAAGGACCTTAAGATCATCTAGTTCCAACCCCTCCTGCCATGGGCAGGGACACCTCACACTAAACCATGCCACCCAAGGCTCTGTCCAACCTGGCCTTAACACCGCCAAGGATGGAGCATTCACAACCTCCCTGGGCAACCCATTCCAGTGCCTCACCACCCTCTCAGTAAAGAATTTCTTCCTTAGATCCAATCTAAACTTCCCCTGTTTAAGTTTGAACCCATTACCCCTTTTCCTGTCACTACAGTCCCTAATGAAGAGTCCCTCCCCAGCATCCTTGTAGGCCCCCTTCAGATACTGGAAGGCTGCTATGAGGTCTCCACGCAGCCTTCTCTTCTCCACGCTGAACAGCCCCAACTTTCTCAGCCGGTCTCCACACGGGAGGTGCTCCAGTCCCCTGATCATCCTCGTGGCCCTCCTCTGGACTTGTTCCAACAGTTCCATGTCCTTTTTATGTTGAGGACACCAGAACTGCACACAATACTCCAAGTGAGGTCTCACGAGAGCAGAGTAGAGGGGCAGGATCACCTCCTTCAACCTGCTGGGCACGCTGCTTTTGATGCAGCCCAGGATACGGTTGGCTTTCTGGGCTGCGAGCGCACACTGAAGCCGGTTCATGTTCATTTTCTCATTGACCAACACCCCCAAGTCCTTCTCTGCAGGGCTGCTCTGAATGTCTTCTCTGCCCAACCTGTAGCTGTGCCTGGGATTGCTCTGGCCCAGGTGGGGAAGCAGAGCAAGCCAAAGCCTTTCAGCATCCAGACTCACAAGTCTGCTTTATTACTTTTCACACAGAAATTCCCCTCCCACTCAAAGGATTTGAGGCACTGCATGTAGGGTGACTGTCCTAGTCAATGAGAAGTGGGGAATTAAGTAGTAGTATGGGAAACCTTTTTGCCTACTTTGAAGATTTGAATTTGAAATTCTCTGTGAATTTCAGTCTCTTCTTCTTTCCATTAGCTAGAGGTGTGGTACCTGTAGAGGTCAATGAAAAGGTCTCTACTGAGGACCTCCAGGTGCTTTGGATCAAGTTTAGAATGTTGCATGCCAAACAAACAGAAGAGATCACCACAATGCTTAGTGTGACAAATATTGTAAGCTCATTGTAATTAGTTTTGAGAAGAAAAAGAGGACTGAACAAAAAGATGTGTACATTACTGCCTTGACAGATGGCTTTACAAATGCTCATGAATCCAACAGGAAATAACCACCCACATTTAATAAATGAACAACTAGAAGGAACACATCAGCTTTGAAGTAGTTTGAATTGTAGGTTTGTTGCTAATTAGCTGTCCTGCAAGGCTTACATTTCACTTTTGAAACTAAACCAAAATACTTTTGGAATTTTGTACTGCAGTCTGCCTTGTAAAATTAAATGCAGTCAGAGTACATTGCACAGGCACAAGCTTTTAACAGCCCAAATGGCACATCCAGCATTCATTCTAGCATTTTCCGGCATCTGAATTGCAACACTTGCGATTCTTCCTTTAATATATTTCAGTGTGATGATAATAATATGCTACTTGCTTATGTAGCAGCTGTATGTATGAAAAGGATGTTCACATGTTTTTAAGAGCATTTCTCAGTTTATTTTAGTGGCTGTACTCTAGGCTCTAAGGGGAAAAGTTAAGTGGAAGAACAGTGCCATCACATGAGCAAACACAGCGAACAGATACCAGTTTGCTGTTGCATAATACCTAGTGAGGAGAAAACAAGTGAAGGATGAAGAAATGAGTTAATGCTACAGAGAACTAATTTGACTGAAGAATTCACTGACCTAAATGTAATACAATTCATAAGACTAACATTGCAGTCCTTTATTGAAGTGTCTAAATACAGATTTGGGGTCTTTACCTTAACCATCTGATGCTCAGCATTTTGGGTAAGGAGATAGTATGTTAACATTTTTCTGTAAATTTGAGCTTTAGAACTACAAGTCTCTTCCATTTCATATCTCTTAGCCCTTTGGCAAAGTCAAAATGCTGCATCACAGAGACATACTTATTTTAGCTGATACCTATATAAATACTTCAGGAAAAGTACAGGGGAAATATCTTACAGAATTTTAGCATGTGTAACACCAAATCTGGATCCATAAAGGTTCATCATCTTTTATTACCTCTGTCTTCAAAAATTTGGAGAAACAATGTGAGTCCTCTTAGTGGAGAAAAGGAAGAGTCAGGTGAAAGAAAAATGCAGGATGGTCAAGAAGAATCTGCTTCAAATGGTGATGCTTTCTCTAAGCTTTTCAGGAGATGACATACCCCAGAGCAAGAAAGTTTACTTTCAATCGGTGATCTTTGCATTGGGTAAATATAGCAGGAAAAAAAGTTGGAGCTCCCCTTCCTTATTTTTCTTACAGCCTGCTTACCTTTAATCTCCTGTACCATTCATGACGTTTTAAATCACAGAATAGTTGAGGTTGAAAGTACATCTGGAGATCATCTCGTCCAGTCCTTCAGCTCAAGCATGTTGAGCCTGGAGCAGGTTTCTCTAGGCTCAACCTAGAGCTGGTTTCTCAGGAAGATGTCCAGTTGGGGTTTGAGTATTTCAATGGGTGTAGACTCCACAGCCTCTCTGGGCAACTTCTTTCAGTGTTCAGTCATCCTTGAAGTAAAAAATGCTTTCTTACATTTAAATGGAATTTCTTATATTGCAATTTGTGCCCCATTGCCTCTTGTCCTGTCACTGGACACCACTGAAAAGAGCCTGCCTCCATCTTTTTTACACCCTACCTTCAGGTATTTATATGCATTGGTAAGATATTCCCTGTGCCTTCTCTTTTTCAGGCTAAGCTATCCCAGCTCTCTCAGCCTTTCCTTTTATGATGGATGCTTCAATCCCTCAGTCAGCTTTGTGGCCCTGATGACTTGTTTAAGTGCCTTTGGCCGCATCATGTAAGACCAAAATTTTTAAAGAGCACGACTGTCATTGGCTGACTCCAGTGAGAGCTTAAAGTGTTGAACATCAGTGGCTATGGGGCTGTGGATACACAACTTTTTTTAACCTTAAAATAGGAAGGATGGTCCAGATCCTCTAAGCGTTTAAAGCACCAGCTGTGTGGATTTGAATAGAAGGCAGGCACCATAATACCTGGGAGAATACAGATTTAAGATACTTAAAGTACTTATGGTGTTGTCAGGCAGAATTAATCAAATGGAAATGGTTTTTCTTCCGATGTTTAAAGCTCTTGTACACCTATATAAACTCTAAGCAACTGATTTCTCTCTAGCGCTTACGGAGAAGTTTGCCTCCAGGACTGCTGAGACGAGTGTCCTCAACTTGGACCACAACAACATCAGCCACAGGATTACCTACACTGGAGCCAGCTCCAGTGAGAAGGGATCGCAGTGCCAGCATCAAACCTCATGAACCATCTTCATCCAGGTTTGTGTCTCTCCTTGGGTGAATTTCTTTGGTTCTGTGTGATGATGTCCCTCATTTAAAAGTGCTGACTTCAAAGTGCGTTTGAACCACTTGTTCATACTTCTCTAAATTGTGTTGCCTGTGAAGTACTATTCCCAGTTTTAGTCAGATTATGCCAAAACTATTACTATTATTAGGAACCAAAATAAAAGAAAAAAATAAAAAAATAAAATCTATTCATGCTAGCAAAGTGCGAAAGCACCGAATTCAAGAAGAGAATTCAGAGCTGTGATAAAAGAAGACTCACGTGTTTTTCTGTAATTCAAAATTTGGTGCCAGTAGTGGAGAAAAAGATAGGACCTGAGAAGGCCCAACATCACCAGTGTTCGCTGTTGGGTATCTTGTGTGACTGCAGCCCCGAAGAGCTTTCTTCTGAATATGTAAACCTTTCCTATAGAGGAGGCTCTCATGTAGAGTACCTAGGCGCTCAAGGCAGCAGAGTACACTAAATATCTGGTGCAATAAAAATACATGATTATGCTAAATTACCTTTGTGAGGAGTCCCTTGTATCTCAGTGAGAGTAAATACAAAGAAGCTATAACCAAATGGAAATGTTCTTCAGTCACTGGCCCGAGGTTCTCAGGGTGCATTTGATTTATACTGTTGATCCCAGACTCTTTACGTAGTATGTAAGTATCCTAAGATGGGAATCAGAGGGAGCAGGAGAGCAATTAAATATTGTTGTTGGTACTTTTCTGTGGATGTTATATAACTCTGCATGATGAGCCAACTAAGCTGGCTATCAATTCTTCCTACATTTAATGTAGCCAATTGTATAATTATAGCTGTCTCAAGCCTCCCAGCCTACTGTTTGCAGTTCTTCTTTTACAGTAGGAGAAACAATGTGTATTCCAGACAGGGGAAAAATCAATCCTATAAGTCTAGCTTTAAACATTTTGGCAGACCAATACAGATTTGCTTTCAAGGAAAATAATTTTGAACTGAAGGAAAAAAAAAAAATCTTCATTATCTGCCAGTTCACCTGTACCAAATTCAAGCTTGCCACAGGTAACAGAGAAAGAAAGATTTCATGGCTTGAAGGGTAGGACAGGGAAAATAACACTGGAATTACCTGCAGCAGATTCTGCAGTTACAAAATTTGCATGTTTTTCAACAATCTGGGACATCGCCTCTAGATCTCTGTAGTTGGATATATGCAAAAATCCCCTGTTCTTAAGTTTAGCAATCCTGTACACTTCCAAGCGTACATCACTAAACTGGTAAGACATGGTCCTCCTATAGTTTCAAATGGTTTGGGAAGGACAATAAAGCTTCCTCATTCCTTTCCCCAGTCACTTTTATATGCAGTGATTCTCCCTTAAGAAGTTGTAGAATGTGGTTTGGGAGGGTTGTTTTGGTTTTTCTTTACAGTGGGACAGTGTGCTATATTTTTTCTGTCAATTAAAAAAAAAAAATAAAACAAAGCTGGATTCTTTCTTTGTCTTACTTCACCACAGATTGGGCCAATGAAGACAACCAGCAAATATTTTTGTAGGTAGTACTTGCTCTTCCAAAACAAAAAGGTGTTTGTAGAGTTAAGACAATGTTAACATGCTTTTTGTTTCAGAACACTTCTTTTTCAAATTCAGCCAGGACTAGGCTGGTTTGAAAGGCTGTCTTCTGCCATGCATGTCATCACATCATCTGGATGTGAGGCCATGAGGAGAAATGTGGAGCGTGAGAGGCCACTCACAGAGAGCAGATCTGTCCAAAGAAGTTATAAGCCTCATCAGGTATCCCTGCCCATGACAGTGGGTTGGAACTAGATGATCTTAAGGTCCTTTCCAACCCTAACTATTCTGTGATTCTATGATCATGAGAGCCAGTCCTACATCCATGCAAACAGCTGACATAAGATAGATGTCATTCAGGAAAACAATGATAAATACAATTCTCTTGCTTTGCAGAAGTATTTGCCCTCTTCTCATACGCAGTTGCAGCCTGAAGGGTGAAAGCACGTATCCATCCTGCTGTAAAGGACCAGCATTTTTTCCCCCCAAACACAGATATGTGCGCCTTATTTTCCTTCAGTGAGTTTCTCTTGGATCAGTGACCAGTGTCTTCAGGGACTGTCAACAGAATTTTTTCTTGAGATGGAGCTGGTGTTTCAGTTGGCTAGAGTGTAAAGTGCTTCACCCAGAGAAGAGGCACACCACTAGCAGCAGCAATGCAGGGCTCTTCTGAGCCTCTTCCAGCCTCCTGAGGAGCTCCTCCAGTGCCCAAAGGGTGGTTGGTGGTTGCAGCAGAGGAGTCAAGGAGACTGGTTTTTCAGTTACTCTGAGAACTTCTGACACTTCTGGCTCTTGTAAGGAGGCGTTAAAAGAGGATATAAATTTAACTTATTTCGGGTCAACTTTTTAGCCTCTTTGTACTGTCAGAACAATATGACGAAGACATCTTTGTATAAATAAAGTGAATAGGCCTCAGCACTGAAGGAAGTCCAGCTTTGGAGTGTCTGCACTGTAAATATTTTTGCTGAATACAATACTGAGCGCCTCACAAAAAGCAGTTCAGCCAGCAGATAGATGCTGCTTTCCTCATCAGATTTTGTACCATCTCAGTTTTGTGTACTTCTTGCAGTGGCTTCTAGCTTCTTAAGATCTGTCATTGAGGTTTTTTAGTGTGTCAAACAATGCTTGTTTGTGCTCTGGTTTTGCAGCAGTGATTCCTGGAACAGCTCAATTCTGATGACAGTCACGAAGAGCAGGTCCTTCTCCACCTCCTACACCATGTCTTCTACCAACCACCTGAATACCAAAAGGCAGAGCCGGCAAGGTGAGTGAGCATCCATGACTTTGTCAGGCTCACTGCAGCTGCTTTTCCATGACTAGTACATGCAGGTGCTTTTGATCTCTGTCCAATCTGTGACTTTTCTAAAATATAGTTATTTCCTTTATTAAGAAAAAAAAACCCTCAGTGGCTTAAAATAATATAGCTCATAGTGATCCTATTGTAAATGTTTTGACTTTTATGATTTATAGAGGTCAGTCATGATATAATGCAGCAAGTGGTGTGATTTATGTCCATGTAACTCCCTTTATGACAACACAGCTGAGAACAGTGTTTTCTATAACATTTGTTAGATTAACTGTGTATTTTGCCTGAGATTCCCTGAAGCACAACCTACATAATGCCATTTGGAGCTGTAGGAAGCAACTGACCCATCTTACGCAAACGTATCCAAGACAAAGCCGTTATAACTCAGTGATCTATCTCTGATGTATTTTCGTTGTTGAGAAAGTCCAGATAATTCTTACTGATTTTTAGAGATGAGAAATATAGGGCTTGTAACCCAGGTTTTTGAGCCTTTAAAAAATTACTCCAGTTTTAACTGAGGGAAAGAAATTGAGAAGGTGACTTCTTAATTGATTATGAAATGTGCAGTATGACAGCCATAAAGCAGCCTTAATCCAGAGTAATGTGGTTTTCTTCCTTGTACAAGTGCAGGATAAAGTGATGTTTACCTATGCTTTAACTTGCAGTTCAAAATGATCACAAGGCCTTCCTTTTTTAAATCAGCCCATGGAATAATGTTGAGATAATGTTACCCAGAGATACTGACCACCTAGACATCAGATGGAAACTGATAGATGCCTGAGGCCTGACACTGGAAAAGTCAGAGAATCCTAATTTAGAGATGGGTTTGAAGATATGGCTGCACAATTATTCTGCATATCTAACACTGTCATATCTCATCTCCTTTTCAAACTGAAGAGTTTATTTAGTCTCCTTGTACAGACGCTGCTTTGTTATACTGCAGTGAAGATTAGGTAGCAGAACATAATCTCAAAAGGTAATAGGCACATAGACAAATGAATAAAATTGAACCAGGAAAATAATGGAAATAAAGTACCGGGTATCCAGGAATTAGAACAAAACAAATCCAACTTAAGATGTGATTTTTTGGAGATTAACCCATTAATTTGAAGGGGGGAAGGTGTTTATGGTATTTTATACTTGGAAAACAAGATTTACCAACCCTGTCAGTAAATTTTACCTTTAGTCTGTTCTGCTTCCAGAAAGTGTTAGTAGTCATCTCTCTTGCCTGAATACATAAACTCCCATGTGGTGGAGAGCTCCATTCCCTCACAAGCAATTCCTAAGGGCACCTATTGATAGGAGTAAAAATTCTGGCTCAGCATTTTATGCAGACGATTTTATGATACTTTTATGTTTTAGACTGTTTACAATCATGCATTTTTAATTATGAATTGGTTTTGTGTTCCAACTAAAGAATTGCTTCAATTTGAAAGAACAATTGCTTCAAAACTTAATACAAACTAGACTTTTATATATTAGCACAATTGGCAATATATAATAATTCTTGGTAGAAGCTGATATAGCTGAATCTATAATCTGTTAACTTATAAAATGTGTCTGCATGCATGAAAGCGTTTTGGAATGCTGCTAGCTGTACTTTGGTAAAATTCTGGGGTAAACTCAATCTTTTTCATATGTAATTTCACATCACACTGAAGTTACTCTTTTATTACTTCAACACTGCAGATGTGTAAAAGTTCTGAAGGACCTAAACAGATGGATGTACTTAAAAAGATTCTCCCTGTATTGTTATTCTTCTCTTGATTGTTCAATATTCTTTGCTGTAGCAAGACACATTTTCTCTCACTGCTGCCAATAAATGGTTAAATGTTGGCTTATTGAAAATAGGTTTGCATTTCTCCAGTAAATTTATTTATTTTAGGTTACCTACCCTGGCAAATTACTCTTAAAAAAACCCCCACAAAACACATCACAAACAAAAAAACAGACAAACAAAAAAACAACACAACCAAAAATATTTCCAGAGATGTGAGCCCAGACTAGCAGCAGAAAGACAGCTGTGATTAGAAACATTATTGTGAAAATTGCTGTTTAAAGTCCCAGGACTTGTTTTAAATTGTTGAACTATGACCATATTTATTGTATTCTCTAGCATTCATGAAGATTACCTGGTAATATATAGCCGAAAGATAGAAAATAATCCAACTCAATACCCTGTGCAACTAACAGACTGTGAGACGTTTTTAAAGGCATATTTTTGTTGGATAGAAAGCAGATATCTCAAAGGATTAGTAAATGCGAAACAGGCTTTGTGTATTCTAAAGCAATTTCCATATGTCATGGCCATCTGATAACTTTTTAATTGCTCTGTGGGCTGTAGGTTTCTGGTCTCAAGACTAGCGTAGTATCCTAGTTGCAGTCATTGAATTAAGACAGTAATACATACCACATGTTTGCTGAAGAAATACCCTACTCAGAAGATCTCAGAATTGCAGTGTATTAACTGCCAGGGATCATTTTTAACTCTTGATTTGTCAACAGTAAATCATATCTTAACCTCATATCACAGTAAGTTGTTATCAGGAAAAAGCACTGGAGCTGTACTTATATATCCTGCAAGGTTAGTATTTCGTAAGCTTAGATCAACATATTGCCTTATTCTAAGATAAGTTTTGTGCCTGGAATGCATTTAAATAGTGGGCACAATTCAAACATAAAACCAGTTAAAGTATCTAAGTTCTTTATATCATTTGGTTTTGAAGATGAACATGCTAAATGAATTGGGGCTGAGTTCTTACAAACTTTTGAACAGGAGGTAAGTCAATTTGCATGCATCTCCTTTTAAGATAGATTGTTTTCTTATCTGTCCTTTATTGTGAATGGTACTTTTTGTCTGAGATTAGAAAATGTAAATAGACTCAAAAAGAAGACAGCACTTCATCTCAAACACTTCATCTCAAACACTGGGCTAGCTGATGCATTTCATCTTGGCAGTGATGCTTAGGTAAAATAAGGGACAGAGAGAACTACATCTTGTCACACGTGGATATTGGCAGTTTCTGATAAACTAGCTTGGGAGTACAATACCATGTGGTACAGGTAATTGTCACAAGTCTCTCATAGTGAGCCACAGATAGTGAAAAATAAGATGAATGAGATCAAGGCTGAAATCTGTGCGGAATGCAGAAATGGCACCAGAAGAGCAATATTTTATATTTATATAATTTATGACTACTAACATTTGTGTTTTTGTTTTTTGCTAGTCTTCAAACATGTAGAAATTCAAATTTGCTGGGAACATGTGTAAGCCTTTCTTGTCTCTCCTTTTCAGGTGGAGACATTGAAGCACAGAGAAACTGCAGATGGGTCTGGAAGCTGCCTATTTGGCAGTTTCTGTCACTAGAGCATGTTGATACCAATAGTCATGACACTAATACATGCCTTTCATTTTATGCCTGTCAGTTAGTGCATCCTGCTGAACAGGGAGAATATGCTTCATATTTTGAGCCAAACCTTCAGCAGGTAGAAGAGGCTGATATTAATGGAGCTTCATCTCTCTGTGACAGCAGTGGGCTTGGCTCAGAGTGGAGGAGGGTTTTCTCTTATTTTTCCATTTGGAACCTGTGCTGGTACCCATGCATCTCAAAAGGTGTATTTCTGCACAGTGAACTCATACAACCATCTGCCACTTCTGTTAATTGACAAGACTTTTCTTTTCTCTTGCCAGGTATCCCGCCAAATATTTCACCTCTATCCTCCCCATGCCATTCACCAATTCAGGGGACGCCTGCCACAAGTCCTACTGGAAAAACATCTTCTGTGTCATTTCCAGACTACAGTGATATTGACACCAAGCAAGGCTTAAAGCCACACAAAGTCTTAACTTCTACTCAGAGCGCCCCTAGCCTGTCAGACCCTATTATGAGTCCCTCTGTCATCTGCAGCAGGTACGATAGTAATTTCACATGCATTGGAGTCATTTTGCGTTGGTCTCATGATCAAGTTCCTTTGGCCCACATACAAGTTTCTGTGATTTGCTACAGAATTGTGTATTGATATTTCACTATATATAAGCAGTTCTTAGTATGTGAGTAATCATGTAGATTGATGCTACAAGGTGCTTTTAAAGTGCAAGATGGCTAAGCTACCTTTATTGCTTTTACTCATGTCAGATGTACAGTCTGAATCATTAATTCTTCATCAGGAGCTTACAGATCCCAAAGCTGGATTTTTCACAGCATGCCCTTAACATGAACAGTCACTTTCAGAATCTTTCACAGTAGGCACCTGATGTTTGATAGAAAAATCTGACTGATAGGGTCTAAAAGCTGCTGGCCTGCAGCCTTCTGATAAAGATGTGCCAACAGTGCTCGAAGGCTGCTGAATTTTGAGTGCTCTCTCAGAAAGAGTGGTTCCTATTCTCCCTAGTCAGTCAGGTTATGTAGCATTGGGATTTATTTAATTTTTTTTTTTAGAAATCAACTACATCCAAATTCTTTCTACAATTTTAATTTCACACTTTAGAGTAGCCCATTATTAGATTACACAGACCTGCTCTGCAAAATCAGCATTTTGGAAAGAAAGTTGTTCTGCTTATCTTCTCAAAAGGTTGATAAATTAGATTACTGGAGTTTGCAGTATGTGTCCAGTTCAGAATAGTGGGATACACTGGTATTCAGAATCCTGTTCCAGTGCAGTTTTGAGGTTACCTTACTCATTAGATGTTACTTTGTGAGTGGTTTGTGATTATTGGCTAGCCAGTGGACATCATATGAGGCTGGATTAAAGATTACCAAGTCTGTCTATCTTCAGAAACAGTTTTTCATTTCTGGCTTTTGCCACATGACTTTGGATGTGTCTCAGTATGCTGGCTAGATAGTGGGTGTCAGAAAGTCAAAATTGAGAGTGCAAGTTTGTTCAAGGGAGTCATTCCCACTAGAATTCAATCCTGACAGGCTTTTAAGACGTATTTAGGTGACTAAATGGAAACTAAGCACTTTCGAATAAATAGAAACCAAGTGCTTTTAAAAGTTTTCCAAAGGCATTGCAAAACTGAGGACTTGCACTGATTCATTTGAAATGAAAACTATTACACATAAGAAAAATACTATAAACATGCTACTGTCATATTAAACTGTTCCTTTATTACTCCTTCAACAAAATATTATTACTTTAACTAGTAACAGTTATCTGTGGAAGCCTTCTATTAAAAAGGACAGTTAACAGTTCTATAAAAAAATGTCAAAAAAAAGCAGCAATGTAAAGTTGTAGATAGTAGTGAAATATATTTATTTGATATGTGTAGACTTTGATTTCAGTATAATCATTGATAAAATGCTCTTTAGCTTTTATGTGGCTGCTCTTTTGTGTGATCTGTGTGGGTTATGTGGCATATTTAGGCTCTTAATTTCCTTGTTTCAAGTGCTTAAGCTGTGTAGGCATTACAAGTAGTTACACTGCGTAGACTTTGTTCTTGATTATTTGAAACATACACATTATTTAAAATATTATGGTGTAATGACTGCTATCAGGTTTGGCATCCAGTAATAGTCATGTTCCTTTATTGTCCATTGAAAAATCAAATAGAAATGTCATATCCACAGATTAAAGCTGAGCCAACAGCACATAAATAATGCTCTCCTTAGTAATGTAAGCACAATTTAAGGAAAAAAAGAAAAAAACCCCAAAACAACAACACCCTGCTCCTCCCCCCCCCCAAAAAAAAAATGAACACACCCCACAGAAATTAAATGGCTAAGACAAGCTAAGAGAGTTAAATTAACAGAAACTGGAAATAGGTCTTCTAATGTTTGAGCTTTCATATCATAGATTGCTAGACTTCATGGTATGCCATCTCCTACATTTACTGCCAAAAAAGATGCCTTGCTAGGAAATAATACCAAGTGAGCAAACCTCTACCACCACCAAACTAATCACTCCACCACCAACAACAAAGGAGGAAATGAACTTTTGATGGGTTCAGTGCTTTAAATCAGGTCCACCCAGGCAGTGGCATTCAGGCAGCAATTTTACTGTACTTTTTTTTCACTTGAGAAGTGAAATGTGGTAGGACAGCAGAGTTTGAAAACTGCATTAAACAAGAACATATACCAGGCAATGCTGTTAAAATAACTTGTAAGTAATGATTTTTAATTCTGCTTAGTGCATGAGGCAGGAATCCTGTGGGGAAAACAGTTAAACAATCCTGTGCTTAAAAAGTATATTATAATGCTTGTGCATGAAGGGGGATTAAGTTAAAGTTGCATGGGCACGTTTACCTCTGACATAGAGGAGATTTCAAGTGCTCTACTAGGTAGCTCAGTAATTTTTTTTTTTTTAATAGAGTGTTTTATGTGGACCGTGCATAATAAATCAGTGTGAGTTTGCATATGTTCTGGAAATAAAGAGATACACTCATAACGGCGCAAAAGCCTTGTAGCCTTACAAACAATCGAAGGTTCTTTTTCTCTTACTTTTTGACTTGTTTGCCTTGACCCTATAGAAACCACAAGGAATGTGGGAGAAAGAAATTAATAGGGGTTTTTTTCATCTTGTTCATAAAACTGAGTGATACATGATTTATTTGCTTGGCTGTGCACTGCAGGTATCATTGTATACAGATTTGTATTTTTATTTAAATTTTTTTGGGGAATTCATTACATTTTCAGGGCATACCAAGCTCCAGAATATGTTTTGGATGACCCAGTCAAAAGACACCTGGAAAGCCAGAGAAAGCAATGTTAAGGTGTCATTTTTTCATGAACAGATTTGATATAATACTGCTAAGTGAGGCTTCAGATTTATTAAGTTCTCTCGTGTTTTCATGAGATGTCATGATACATATCCTTCAGGACCTAGACTCAGTCATATATTGGGACCTTGTAATTTTAAATGTTCCAGCTGGTATTGACTTCACATTTGGGGCTTAAAGGGAATCACACACAAAGAATAAAGTGTTTTAATGGAAGAGAAGAGCCAGTCATTTGGAAAGGCCATGGTATTGTGATCCCACCCACAATGTCTTTCTGTTCTGGGAATGATGAAGCAAACTCTGTTTTCTAGTTTCATGCTAAATGTCTAAATGTCAGATCACACACCTTATGTTCTGTCCAAAACCCCTTTAGTACTGATGTACTTGGTATGTTGTCACTGAAGTAATGGCAAAATGCCTTCTTTCTTAAGAAGAACATACTCAAGTTTTAAGGAAGAAAAGGAGAGTAAAGCGAGATGATGACTGTGTTCAAGTGGAATTATATAAAATTTCATGGCACTCTGGCATATTTTCATTGTTTTAATTCATGTTTATAGGACAGCTGTAGTACCAAACCAGGGATTTTTTTTTTTTTTAACTGATAAACTTAGAGAATAAAAAATGCATTTAAAAAAAAAAATCACATGGTATAGGTTTACCCTAGGTAACATAATGGTGGTGGCCAGTTAACCCAACATCTTTATATTTTTGTTTTTTACATTCCTAGCTTCCAATAACTGCAGCTCACTCTTGTAAATTTGTCTGGAGAATGCACTCTGTACTGTAGCTTATGCTGTATGACATAATCTCACACTTGTCGGCAGGATATAATTTTACGTAAGACTGTCTAATGTGCATGGTTCTTTATATTGTGCATGTTTCTTGATTTATTTCAGCTGTGGCAGACCCTATAACCAAATAGAAACCAGTGATGGGACACTAGATAGAAATGATGGTACCACACACACCCTGAACAGAACAGGTAATTTTTTGTCTATCAAAAACTTCTCATCCCTTAAAATTCAGTAGTCATTCACTGAAAGGGCAGATACGGCTGTCTGTCATAAAAAAAGATTGTACGTAGGTGATACCATGCAAATTGTCTTCGAGGCTTCTTTCTATTTTGTATATACAACATGCAAAATGCTAATGAATAGAGTTAAAATATGAAGGGGATCTGGTTTCCCTCATCTAACCTTGTCAGTTCAGTTAATAGTCTTTAAATTTTTTCTCACTCTTCAACCCCTGATCCCATTTTTTTGCACTCTGCAGGGTATATGCTTTAATGCCTTTGGACAGATTGTCTGTCTTTGGACCCAGCCAAGCAGCACATATGTATTATGAGTCAGAGATCCTGTTGCCGTTATTCAGAAGGTCACAGAATGACTTTGGTGCAGTCCTTGCTGTTCACACAACAAGCCTTGTGATTTGTTTTGTAGATGATCCTGCGCAAGCCACTTCTGACTATGAGACCAACAACAGTGATAGCAGTGATATCGTACAAAATGATGATGAGACAGATTGCTCCAAAGAGCAGACACATAAGGGATCCATCTGTAGGACGTACACTCCTGAGACCATCATTCTGCATCCCTTGATACCACCTGAGGTAGCTTGTTTAAGTTCCACTCACACAATAGATGAAGGAGAGGGGAGAAATAAAAAACAAACAAAACACCCAAACCGCCTCAAAAAAACCCCTTAGAGTTGTCTAAAGACTGTAACCATGGTTTTAAGCAACAATTGCAGCAGGCTTCTACCTTGTAGTAGGAGGATTGACTTTCAAGAATGGAAAGGAACCATTGAAATGTGTGACAGCTGCTAAGCACAGGCCACTTGTGGAACACTAACCATCTATTTCAATGAATAAATACATGTTTATGGATCCATCATAAGTCATTTCTGAAATATTTGGCTTCTGTGTTAGCCTGGCTTTAAAGGGAATGGATTGTAAGGAAGACTACCAGTGTGATATATAGTCTTCCTGTTCAGCCTTCTCAGTGGCCTTGTAATCTTAATTAATATATACAGTGATCCTTATTTTAACATAAATTAATGCTTTTCTGAGGGTGCTGGCATAATGTTATTGGTGGTGGATGTCTTGAACATAGGAACATTGCGGTATGGTGAACAAGGGCTGATCTTCTTATGACTGCTGTATTCAGCTGTAATCTTGATCGAGATGGAGAGGGAAAGCTTTGTTCAGTTAAATTTTCAACAGCCTATTTCACAACCGAATTAATAACTTTGAGTTGGCTTGAGCTCTTGAAAAAATTTATTGTAATCTGTTGGAGTTGGACATGCTGAAAGAAGGCATTTTTCTCAAGATATTTTGGCATTTACTCGTCTACAGTTTCTTAGTAATAATGAAATTCAACAAAGTATAGAGGGAGAAATGTGAAAAGAAGGGCACAACCCATCTTTTTCTTGCAGACTTTAAAACCAGGTAGGTTTCAGTTTAAGAAGTACAAGTTTTCACTTGGACTGAGCTCCATTAGCCGTGTTAGATTGTAATGAATACAGACGTAGAAACTGAGCACTTTTCCCTCTGTACTGCAGCATATTTTACAATGAAGAAAACATTTCCTTTGGAAATGAATGAATGATTCCCATGAATGAACAAATGAATGTGTCTCATGGATAAGTTCCGAGGCTGATGTTTCATACACAGACATTCTTATTCATTCAAGTGAAACAAATTATAAAGAAGAGTGACTAGCTGCAGGGCTGGTAGAAACGGGGACATTTCCACTGAGCTGAGCAAAGTACCAACAACTTACAGAAGATGCTAATGTGACCTTAGTTTTTAAGAATGTAAGTTTTTGCATGAGGTGCTTCACAGAACTGAATTTCCTCTTTATTCTGATTTCTGGAACAGGGCAAACCTGTACTTGCTCCAGAGCCTCTGGTTATGGACAACTTGGATCCCCTGATGGAGCAACTAAATAGTTGGAACTTCCCAATCTTTGATTTGGTGGAAAAAATCGGAAAGAAGTGTGGTCGGATTCTCAGTCAGGTGAGGAGGATATCCTGTCTGCAGGGACTGGCTAGATTATTGACAGATTTAGACAAAGTAGTGTTAAGACCCATTGTCCTTACAATTTCATCATCCCATGAATTGTGATCCCTGCCACCTAATTCAAAGCTGCCATTACGAACTCCATCTCATTTATATACTTTAAAATTTAAAAATATGAAATTAAAAAACACACATTTTTCCTGGTTCTCTCTGCCAATAAGTTTACATAAACCTTTCTGAATATTCTTTTCTATCTGCAGGAGGTGCTGCCACCCTCTTTTGAATTTTTTGTGAAAGGATTTCTCATGGGTTTCAGTATGGGAGGACTAAACTGTAAATACATTCAGTTGATGAAGGAAACACAAAAATTTTGTACCTTTTTTATACTGGAGATTTCAGGCTGTGCAAGAAAGAAATGTTTCAGGAAATGGGAATGAAAATAGTCCTTTCTATATTCCCTCATCTTTAAAAAGTCAGCACTTTAATAGTAAATTCATGTCATTATACATAGGGAAGACTAATTTACTGTGAATCAGGGTGTGAGATCTTTCTAGACTTTCAACTGTTGTTTTTTCGTTCCCTCCTATAAGCTGAATGCAGGTACTGACACAGCCCATATCTACCCAGCACAGTGTCACTTCTATAACCACTTTCTTGGATGAATTTTCTGCTGTGTTATGCCCCTTTTCCTTGCGCACTGACAAATCAGCCTCTTTTTCTTACAGAAATACTGAAGTTTATCAAACAGCAAAGGCAAGTAATTATTGTTATGTAGGGATGGAAGGGGGAAAAAACAACCCCAAAACAAAGCAACAAGAGAATCTGACTGATCTAGTGTCACTTTACAAGGCATTATTAGTGATGAGTACTGGAAAGAAGAGATTATGTTAATTGGTATAATGTGGGATAATTAATACTCCCCACAAACACGGAGGTTAGTGTGCCACACAGATCTCAGTGCAATGAGCTCCAGAGAATGCTGTATCAAATCTTGGTCCCTTGGTGTTTAACTGTTATTCAGCTAGATTCAATTATCCAGTGGTCAACCAGGAAAACCAAAGCATGAATTCAAATTTATCCTGTGGTCTTCCTTTTATTGTTCTTTAGCTTGGCAAGTAACATCTGTGTTTAACCAGTCTACCAGCTCTCTAGGTTGATTTTAGAGAAATAGGCAAACTATGGCTGGATGGGGATATTGATATAAATTCAGTGATAATTATTGAGACACATGAGATAGCAAGCATTAGATAGTGGTTAAAATGCTTTTCTAGAGCATTTTTTTTTTTCATATTGTTTTCTAACAGCATACAATGAAAAATGAAACATAAGGAAAAAGAGAACTCTATTTAATGGCATGTTAACAGTTTGGATGAGCAGAAACTTGTTCTGGTTTTACATGAGTACCTCTATATGTTTTAACTGCTTTGCCAAGTTGCGTAGTTCTGTACCTCTCAGGACAATTCCCTTGTGCCTCCCTCAATTTGCACTAAAGCTCCACACTCTGATTCCCAGCATCTGCTTTTTGCACAGCTTCTGAGCATGTTATCCATTTTGCAGTGCTGCAAAATAAGACCTGTGAAATAAAATAGGGAAGCTTTAATAAATAGTATTTGTGATCAAAATTCAACGTTTTTCTGTAGCAGCTGCTTGTAATAACTCCCACTCCCTAAAAGCAGAATGTGACAAGTTCAACTTTGTTCATGAAATAAAGATAGATCCTTCAGTTCTTTCCCTACCTACTCAAATGCTCCCAACAGAATTATTTTTAGAAATAAAGAGAACTAAAATAAATAAATCTTTTTTTTCCCAGCCAAAAGTATTGTCTTTTTCTTGTATAATTTAAATCCTACGATATTATAAACAAAGGAAAACAAAAGCTGTAATGATTTATTCTCCATATTTTGCCATTAAATGGACTCATCCATTAAAAATAAGTAAATTAACAAGCTGAATTAACTATGTTTGCCTTGCTAGCTTAAATTTATGAGATGGAACAAAGCAGAGCTGACACGTGCCTCTGGGGAAGCATTCAGTTTAGAAAGCAAGTGCTGGCTTAGCATCTTTAAAGCTGCTTGAGATGTCTGTTTCTTCCTTCTGGAATGTTAAATTGGTTTACACATATAAAAAGACCCCAAACCAGTCAGCAGCCATAAAAGCATCTGTGCAAAGTACAGTGGCAAGCACTCTAAATGTGGTACTAACAACTACACATGATGGGGGTTAGAGAGCAATTTACATACCAGTCTCATTTCAGAAAGGAACAGCAGAGCTTTCAACAGAGTTGATGTTTCACAGCAGGTCATAAAGTTAGATAATGTCTTCAGTCGCACTTAACTCTCTTCTTAAAGCTCCTATAAAACTAAAACCTGTGGAAGAGAAACTCATTTGCCTTGGAAAGCAAATAAAAAAGAATAGGCTGAAGTCTAGCTGTTATTACTGGGCCCATAGAGACGATGAATGGTGGTGGTGCTCCTGTGCTCTCAGTACATGAGTGGCATCAAGGCAGGGTGGCATCATTCCTGTGTGTGTTGTGAGTTGTCCCTGGATGGTGCCAAGAGGATTCTGTTCATCTCATAATCATGCATGGCTTCTGTAGAGAGAAACTGCAGCCATTGAATGAAGGAGAGAAGGAAATCAGTTCTTGGGGAATGGGATGTTCCCGGGATCATTACAGCGGCCCTCATGAGGAGTTGTGCTTGTCAGAGCTGGAGACAGGGTGCCAGCAACTTAGAAGAAACATATGTTTGAATAAAGTAAATGCAAGAGAACAGAGAAGAAGTGCAAAAGGGTTGCCTACAAACGAGTAGGGAACCGCTAATCTAAACTTTGCACATGTCCATTCAGGAGAAATGCTTGTCCTTCTTCAGGCATTGCCACCAAAAGTATCTGAGTTATACATGACTCATTCAGGCATTAGCAATCATGGCAGAAACAAGCTGAATATGGAGGCTGGAGGGAAGAGGCAGTGTGGAGCACCTACTGCCAAGCTCCTGACAGCCCTTGGAGATTCCCTGGGCTTGCCCCTGGCAGCAGAGACCACACTGTGGCTTCAAGGGTGCCATGGTCAGCCCATGGGATTATAACTCGCAGGGAGCTGAATGAAACAGCATGTGGTTTGGGAAGGAGGGATTTTAAAAGACAGGAGCATTTAAAAATGTTTAGTCCGGAGCAATAAATAAACAAAACTGTGCAATTTGTCTTTTCCTTTTTTTTTTTTTTTTTTTCCTTTTTAATGAAAAAATTTAGTTCGTTGACTTTCTGGAAGACATCAGTGCGCTTTTCGCTCTTTCTGACCTGCCCTTATGCCTTACTCCTCCCCATTTGCTAAGAAAGAAAGAAAGAAAACATCACAAAAATGTCAAAATTACCTATTTGGCTGTTTATTGTTTCTAATGATCAGAGTATAATTTTACTCCATTTTACTCCAAGTCATGGGCAAGAGCTATCATTCATATCCATCACAGTCAGCTTTGCTTGTTTTCAACTGCTGTTGAATTTCCCACCCCCCAAAATACAAGGGGAGGAAAAACATGCTTTTATAACATTCTTTGTGTAAGATACCTGTCTGGTATTGGTAGCATAGACCAGTAAGGTTTGGTTCTGCAGAACAGTATTTCTTTATGCTTGCTCTTTTCACAGAGATATTTTTTTCTGGAAATAGGAAGCTTACCGTTCAGTGATCTAAGACTAGAGTGTAAAATAACATGATTCCAGATAGATAAG
This sequence comes from Psittacula echo, assembly GCF_963264785.1. NCBI lineage: Eukaryota > Metazoa > Chordata > Aves > Psittaciformes > Psittacidae > Psittacula > Psittacula echo. The sequence goes on from NC_137735.1 coordinate 102,969,486, forward strand.
GAGAATTCTGTGTACAGTTTCTAATCCAAATTATGCATAAGGTCAGTCCCTTCACTCTGCCTCAGTACAGGAGGATCCTGTGGGATTTTCAGACAGTAAAGTTTTGCCTTCTACAGGCCCTACCTTTTTTTTTTTTCTTTTTAACCCTACTTCGTGTTTCCAGAGTGCTGTAATTCAGTAGTTCCTTAGCTCCTTTGCTATAAAGAGTTTTTCACTTTATAAGCAACAGCCATGGCCACAAAGAGAAATTACCACCGGCATTGCTAATGGCACTTACACAGTTCTGGTAGAAACAGAAGAGCTGGGGCCATCAGCAGAACCCCAGCTTTCAAACATGTGTCATCAGGCTTTGTGAATAGTGTCGGACATGACACTCAACGTGTCTCTGCATCATCACTGCCTGTTGCAGTGCTTTGCCAGAGTTTGTCACATGCAGATTTTCCCTGGTAGGGAATAACTAGGCAGGGGAAGATTATTACTGCTGCAAATTCATATCCTTTTTTATTATTCTTACTGTAAAAATCCACAGTGGCAGGACATTGGAAGTTTATGTCATTAAACTTCAGGTGCAGCTCACAGGTATACACAATATGCACAATATGCAGAAAGAAATTTATACACAATATTCAGAAAGAAATTTATACACAACATACTGGCGTGGCAGGTGGGGAGGCTCTAGTCTTACTAACCCTAATGGCTGCCGCCGTGCTCCCCGTGCACCCGACCGCTGTTTTATTCACTGACTTTCAGTGGATGGGGGGAGCCGCCTGGGGGGGGGCAAGGGGTTTGCTATCAAAAAACGTCAGCAACTGGTCTCCCCAGCTCAGCCCGCCCTGGGGTCTCCGATCCCCACGCAGCCGGGGACCTGCCGCAGAGGCTCCCAAAGTTTGGTGTTTTTTTAAAAAAAAAAATAAAAATTTCTCAGTGAGGGTGACGGAACACTGGAACAGGCTGCCCAGGGGGGTTGTGGAGTCTCCTTCTCTGGAGACATTCAAAACCCACCTGGACACATTCCCGTGTAACCTCATCTAGGTGTTCCTGCTCCGGCAGGGGGATTGGACTAGATGATCTTTTGAGGTCCCTTCCAATCTCTAGTATACTGTGATACTGTGATACTGAAAGAAACCAAGGCCAGGTTGGATGGGGCTTTGAGCAACCTGATCTTGTGGAAGGTGTCCCTGCCCATGGCAGGGGTGTTGGAAACATATGAGCTTTAAAGTCCCTTTCAACCCAAACCATTCTGTGATTCCATGAAAGAAATGGGTGTGGATAGCTGTTTGATTTACATTCGGGTGTAAAACACAAAATACAATTTTTACAATTTTCTTATTGCTATAGCATTTACCACTCCAAATGTGCTTCAATTCGCTTAGCTCTAGGCAGATCATTACCAGACAGATGGCATCAAAAGGACAGAATTTAGCTAACAGCAGTAAATAAATAAAGAAGCAAAAGGCTTTAGGGTCCTATTTGTGACTGAAGTGAAAACGTCAGGCAGTAAATTTACTATGTCCCATTGTTCTGTATGTCTCGTTCAAACTTGACTTCAAAAGTGTCCGTCTTGCAGCAGTTTCTGTCTATATTTCTGAGCGCTTGTCCTTCCTGAGCGACTCCTCACTCATCCATCACAGTCTCCCTTCCAGTATGGCTTCTGGATGTCTACAGTCATCTTTCCATGCAGGAACACTTGGAGCAGCTCTGCTTCCTAAGCTGCTTGCTGCCTGTGAAATCCTTTTGGAGAAGTCATTTCTGTCATTTCACTTCTAAAATAGGTTAGAGAGAAAGGAGATAATCTCCTTTCAAATCATTCTCTCCTTTTGTCATTCCTTCACTTGTTCCTGCTTTTTCTGGGAATTGATTTGACTCATGGATTCTCCTTGGAATTTTTACAAAAACGCTAAAGACTTCTGGACATCATCCTTTATGTGTGTGTTTCTGAGGCGTTATAAAATTTGGAGGATCAATATACCTGAAAGGATGATAAGAATGTCTGCAACAGTATAACAAAAGAATGAGGTCTTTTTGGTACTAATAGCTTGTCTGTTTGGCTATGTAGCCACATGCCTATGGAAGTGCAAATAGCTGCAGCTATACACAGATCAGAGAGCAGGTTTTCATGGGGTAATTCAATAGAATGATTTTTATTAGAGTTTTTCTGGCCTACTTAGCAGCATGGTTGTTTTGGTTTTTCAGGTATCATACAGACTATTTGAAGACATGGGGCTGTTTGAAACCTTTAAAATACCAGTAAGGGAATTCATGAACTACTTTCATGCCTTGGAATGTGGATACCGAGAGATACCTTGTAAGTAAAAATTCCCAGCAGATAATAATATGTCCTTAAAGTTTGGGATATTTTCCACACTTTTTGCTATTGAAGCCTTTCTTCTCTCATTATAACAGCTACTTCTTTTCTTCTGGCACATCACACCAAATGGATGGCTCTGTAATTGGAGGCTGGCACTGAACCACAGTCTCTCGTCTTTTTCTCATCGCATTTAATGTTTCATGCTGTTTCACAGCAATTCATGGCAAAATTCTATGCAAGCCTAAAACCATATAAAGCTACTAAAAGTGCAAAGAATTGTTTGCTGATGCTGCAAGTGTACCCCAGTGCCCCAGTTGGAGTTTACTGAAACATTTCCCCCCCATAAGCAATTTGGATTTTTACACTGTTGCAGTGCTATGCAGCCAAAGGAGATGAGCTCTGTAAAGCAGAAAAAATATGCCAAGTAGATGAGTGCAAATACACTGAAACTACAGCTAGGCTGATATTTTTCCATGTGAATCATTCATTCACTGAAAAACCTGCTTTCAGTCATCCCCAAAGTATTTACTAATTCAAATCAAATTTACCAAGCGAACTGCAAAAGTCTCTTCTTTTTCCATGAGGAGAGAGGGAGTTATTACCCGCTTTAGCTAGTAGATAACCCTGGTGCTGAGGAATATAGGACACTGTGTTTCCTCCCACCTCCAGAAAAATGTCTGAAACATTGGTTTAATAAGTCATATAGCCTCTGTCTTAAAATATTAAATACCAATTGCAACATCTACGATGGAAGTGATTGAAGGAAAGCTACCTCAAATTGCCTTCCAGTCAGGACTTTTGGACACTCTTCTGGAAAGTGAGAGACTAAATTTCGAATCTTTCCTTGTGTTTGAACTGGATTGGGGATTTGAAGCAGCAGATTATAGCCTAAAGGAGTTATAGGTGGATGTCCCACAGTTGGTCTGTCCTACTGGAGCCATTCCTCTTTACTTAAAACATTTAAATATTCGTAGAGTCTCAGGATTTTTTATGAATCTAGCTCTTCGTTACGTTGGTTTTTCTTAAGCATGTTTTGGTTTAGTAAAGCAGAATATTTTGTCTCATAAAAAATTAATTTGCCTTCCAGCTTTTCATTTCTGTGAAGGGGTAAAAACCAAAGCAACTTGTTTGAACTTAACCATTTCTTTCTTCTGGTTGCTGAACTGAAAAATGGGTTATTCACACAAAATTCATGGTGACCATCCCAGTTGGATTAAATCAGTACAAGTTTCACAAGAGGCCAGTCCAGCTTTTACTCCTGAGAAAAGCATTAAACCTCTGTGCAGGGCCATCATCTAGGTTTTGCATGAGGGAGATAAGTGTCTCAGGAGAGATTATTTTGTTTTCTTCTTTTCAAAAATAACTTAATAGAAGGAGCAGCCTTAGAGTGAAATTCAGTACCAGTGCTGAGAAACCCCCATCTGCTATACACTGCCTATCTTTAGGATGCAGCAGGTGTAAAACCAGGTTGCTAACTCTTCTTGATGCCATTCTCTTCTGCTCCCCCAGAGTACAGAGGGTTTCTTCCACCACTGTGAGTTTTACAGATAGGGGTGACACAGCAGTAGAGTCCCACACTTTTGTGCTTTGTCCTCTAAAATATGTCTTTCCAGAACTGCAGTAGCAGTAATGTGGCCTTAGGTTATCATTTTGATTAGCAGATTTCTTTATGTTTGCCTAGTCATTGTAGAAGATACCTGTGCTCTGCCCAAAATCAGCCTAAATCACAAGCTGAACTGCTTGTCCTTTGGTGATTTAAACCCAAGTGCAAGCTTTGTTCCTGGTGCAGCAAAGCATTAGCCCTCTTTCAGCATCATGGTTGCTTTTTGCTAATGTGCATTTAGATCATGCATTGTGCTGAACTAGCATGTGATTCTTTTTCAGCCAGTTGTGTTGGTTGCGGAATAGTTTATCTGGCCTTGTAGGATTTGCTGTTATGAGCCCTGGGGTAACTTTTATCACTCACTTCTGCAAAGGCAGGTTGTAGTAAGTCAGATTACAAGATCCAGGGCCATAACTCTTATCTCTGGCCAGAAAACCTCAGAAACAACCTGATTTAACTGTGCGGTGTACACCTATCCTGAATGTGATTTTTTTTGCAGTGCAGCTGCTAGCACAGCACTTATATTTGCTCAGGTAGAGTCAGGTAGGTGTTACCTGCCTTCTGTTTACAAGCTAGGTGAAATCTTGACTACTGAAGTGGGTGAGATTTTCCCACTGATTTCATTTGAATCAGAGATTAAACGTGCATATTTTACATGATGGCATTTAAGAAGCTAAAGGCAACCCCTTGAGTAAAGGATTGGAGCTGGTAGCATAGGCAGTCCCACTGCTTCTCTGTTTTCTCTGTCTTGACTGGTGTTATACATACCATTGAATGTGCTTCAACTTAAGTGAAAGAAAATCTGAGCGTTTACTGAATACAGATGGTTTGCATGTTTCTGATAACGTTTGATTTGTCTCTCGATTGACTGCCATGCAGTACCCACTAGATGGTGCTGATTTCCCTCTGTGAGAAATCAGAGTTTAATAGCAGGGTAATTTGCTTTGTATCACAGATCACAACCGAATCCATGCAACTGATGTTCTACATGCCGTTTGGTACCTTACTACTCAGCCCATCCCAGGACTCCCAACTGTGATTAATGATCACGGGTCAGCAAGTGATTCAGGTATATTTAAATGTGCAAGTGTATATTGTATTTTAAAAGTTTTTTGTCCTGAGATTTGCTGTAAGAAAGCCAATAGTTGAGGATTGCGTACAATATTTGTTATCATATAGACTTAAGTTCAGTGGTAACTTGGATTTTGAGAGTGTTAAAGTATGTTTATGTAACTTTGAAGAGAATGGAATTGGTCCTTCAAAGCCTGATACTTTACTTTTAACAATGTGTGAATGCAAGCCTTTGTGGCACCCATTGCAGTTTGTTTGCAATGGGTGCTACAGTTTGTTGCAGTTTGATTTTTACAATAACTTTTTTCATAGGAAAACTGTATTGGTAGTGCTTTTCAGTTCTGCTCTAGAAGCAGTGTAGACTTAAATCCTCAAACCCTGCATTGTTTTACTATTACAAAATCTCTGAGGCATGCAGCATTGCTGCTACTTGGCTGTGGTGAAGTGTTTCTTTGCCTCTCCTAACTGTATCCAAAGAAGGAGACTTGTTGCCATTTTACAACCAGCTTGCAAGACCACTCATCTGTTTTTTTATGTTTGTTCCTTACAAGAAGCTGCTCTTACTCCATTTTTATATTAACTTACCCAGGTTCAGCTGTAACAACTAGAGGACCTTGCTATATTTTGTGGGAGTTCTGAAGGAAACCTCTTCCATTTCTGCTTTTTCTGGTGGTGTTTTTGTGGCACATCATTTGTTAAACTCTTCAGGATATTTTGGTGGGGTGGGAAACATTTTTATTCCTGGAAAACTTTATTTAGCAGGGGTTGTCGGAGGCTTTTTAAGTGAGATGAAATAGGTGTAATGAAAGGGGTTGAGTTTTGCAGCTTTTTGGTGTTTGTTATTTGAAAGACTGTTCAGCTGCATGTAAGACCTATTCAAGCAGATTAAATTAGCAAAACATCTCAGTTACCATCTGCACCTGACAGGCATGTTCAAGCTGCTTCAAACAGAGGAGGATTATCAGCAAAGATCCAAAGTCTAGACCTTTGGATTAGAAAATGTGAATTAATAAATTAATAAATGCTAGTTCATTGTTTTAAGTAAGGACTGTTAGTGACTTATAGGCTAATCTATATGGTGAAGCAATTAGATGATGGAGTGAGAAGACTGAGTTACCCACAAAGCTCCAGAATGGCCATAAATCCATGGCTTATGGCTACTGACTCTGCTGCATTGCTGGAAGATCCCCAGATGGAGTCAGAGTTTGTTTCTTTCCAGTTGTATTCCTTATTGCACTGGATCATGTGCACAGTATCAGAAAGTACTGGGGTTAGGATGTGTTTATTCTTCTATTATGTGTTGTAAATTTATCCCTTCCCTTCCTGCATTGTTGCTTCTACCAGTTTCAATAAATCTGGAAAAGTGGTAAGGATTATTTTTTCTCCCAATTTTTTTTATTTCTGCTCAGATTCTGATAGTGGAATCACTCATGGCCATATGGGTTATGTGTTTTCAAAGACATACACACCTACAGATGACAGCTACGGATGCCTAGCTGGCAACATCCCTGCCCTTGAATTGATGGCTCTTTATGTAGCTGCAGCCATGCATGATTATGATCATCCAGGAAGGACCAATGCCTTTTTGGTAGCAACAAGTGCTCCTCAGGTAAATAAATCTCAAGCAGTATTGCTGTTAAGTTTGGAAAGTCCTCAGTAGCAGTTTCTTCTTGCCTTATGGCTTCCATTATGCACAAGTCTACCAAATATTTTGAAACAGCTTATCAAAGTGACCAAAAAAATCACTTCATGTAGGGATTGCCAGTATCTATCATGTAGGGATTGCCAAGTCTTCTTACCCTCCCTCACCACCCTCAGTTAGTAGAGCTGTTAAGAAAGGTACTGATAAAATGTCTTAGTGAAGGAGAAGCTAACGCTCTGCTGACTGATAGAGGATCTAAACTGTGAAATAAAGGAAGAATTATTCTATCCAGTAAGGCACAGAAAGATTAAAATACAACAGAAAACACCGTGCACCATGCAAGTTACTCTGTGCATGACTGTAACACATCTTCTATTGTTCCTATAGAATATGAGCAGCTGCAGTCTTTTAGGAAGGTATTCTTACACTATGCATCTATCAGGGCAGGAGTATGTGTGGAAATGAATCTCAGTTTTATAAATGAAGAATTGAGACTTACCTAAGGTTACATAGAAGTTGCTGCCAGGGTTGGGAGTTGAATTCAGCAATTCTGAGTCACTGTTTATTGGCTTAGATGAGAGATCATCTTTGCTTGCTTTACATAGCTGACCTGCCTGGCTTCAGCGTACTGTTCTGAAAAAACACGAATACCATATTGCCGTCACTGTGAGAGTTTACGCATCTTATTTTGGCAAAGATTTAACTAGTTTTGGATTTTAGCATTGTGTCAGGCTGAGCGTGTTGACAGGTTGCAAGCTGGAATTGCACTTGTTTCTGTGTTTGGAATCGGTCCAGTATGGACACAGTTGCAAAGTACAAACACCGAAGACAATAGTCCCTGTTAAGTGAGGTTAAAATCGGGGAAGGACACACCTATATTAGTCATTAATTTGTAGCCTGAAACAGAATAATCTCTTGACATATGATGCAGTTCAGTCAGGAGCTGAAAACCCTTGAGCATGAAAGACCCAGATTTTTCAAATCAATCTTCCAATAAATCTTCACCATCACAACAGTTCAAGTGTCTGCTATTAGTCCTGCCAAAATCACATCTTCAAACCTTGAGAAGTTCTTTAAAAAAAACCCAAACAAACAAATAACCAACCAGAACCTCCCTCATGTGTCATGCCTGTGTCATTCTCATTTCTGCATTGTAGTTTTTCTTTCGCTAAAAGGTTTCTGAACTTTCAGCTGCCTCTGTTGCTTTCACAGGCAGTGCTGTACAATGACCGCTCTGTCCTGGAGAACCACCATGCTGCTGCTGCCTGGAACCTTTTCATGTCAAGGCCAGAGTACAACTTCCTGGTCAATCTTGACCATGTGGAGTTCAAGCATTTCCGCTTCCTCGTCATTGAGGCTATTTTAGCTACTGACCTGAAGAAACACTTTGATTTTGTTGCCAAATTCAATGCCAAGGTAAGAAGATTGGTTCGGGTTTGTGGTGGATGGTCAGAACAGATTGTGGCTCACTATGTAGCACCATAGTGAAAAAGGCTAGAAAGGCTGTTGGGTTGCTCTTTCTTCTAAATGTCCTTTTGGCTGCTGTAAAACATTCTGTTGAACGGTAATACGGCTGTTATTTTTTACTTAATTTAGTGGTACAGATTCTTTTCTTATATATGTTTTATTTTTTTCAGAAAGCAGTTAAGGCTAAGGATATCGCAGACTATTTGAATATAAATCCCACTTATATCCTACTTTTCAATGTTGTTTTCTTGTTCAGTGGCATTTTAGACCTATTAGCAAAGCACTTGGGAAGAAAATCAAAGGTGTTGCCAAGTTTCCATAGTGGCTAAATACTTAATGTGAATTTTTATTGGTTTAATCATACTGTTACATTATCAAAGCACTGAAATAATAACAATTATTTAATTCTAATTGCAAATGCTGTGAAAGCATGATCTTTCTGTCCTACTTTGTTTCAAATGGGTAGACCCATTTGAAAAAGGTGACTAAAGATCTTTCCTGCATGTTCCATTCAGTGAATATAAAATTACAACCCTGGGAAACCATTCTTAAAAATTATTGTACAGTTTCAACCTAAGTTATTGGAAATCACCACATATCAAGTTACTTTCATAAACTCCATCATCCATCAAAGCTGTTGGCATGTTACCTAGATGATGCCTGTCTTTGGAGCTGGTACTGCCTTCTTGTTCCTTGTGAGAAACACACTAAGCACAGCATTTTTCTCTTCCAGGACTAGGACCTCCTAGCTAGTTTGGTGACATGAAATGTTTTCTTGTGATATTGCTTAGGATGGACCTGTATCCTGAAATTTTGAAGCCTGCAGTTGTATGACTGGTTTTGTTTTCCATTTCCCTGTAACATCTGTGTCTTTATTAGGCTTTAAGAAGCTGTAAAGAAATGCCTTAAATTATGGTCCAGGGCAGACAGAACTGATCTGGAGACCCTTAAAAGACTGAACTCCTTCTGCACACCTCCTAATCATGTCCCAGAACCCCCTGTAGTATCGAGGAGGTTTCTTTAGGTCTTAAATTTTAAGCTCTGGGACCATTTTCACTAGGCTGATTTCCTCATGAAGTATTGAACAGATTTGGCAGATTCTTATCTCTCAGGGCTACAACGACAATAAAGCATGAAGAATTAAAGCTGTCTGAATATATCCTTTGAATTTAACAGTTTGGACCAAAACCTTGACTTATGCGAACATAACTGAGGAATGAAGAAGGACAGGTTAAACCAAGTGATTACTGTGGCTTTGTCACAGAGACTGTCTTAACTGTGAAGAGGACAAGCTTGACGAAAGTCTTAGGTATAAATTGTGGATATTGAAAACTAAATTTGTCTTAAACCTATCGGGCTGGACAACAGTAGGTATAATCACTGTTGTAACTAAGGAAGGTGATACGCAAGACACTGCAGATAAATTGGAGAACAGTCCGAGGTATCATGTTCTGCCAGCTCACTGTAGATTTGTAAGGACATCTGTTAACCTTCTTCTCTCTCCTTATTGCTCAAATAGTCAAATGGTCACCCATGGAATAAAAAGTGGAGAAGGTGAACATATTAACCAGTGCTTGTGGCTGAGCCTGGCTTTCCCAGAGTAATCACTGCTTTAAAATAAGTTACTTATGTTTGGCTGGCAAAAAAGTCTTTTGCACCAGAGTGTTGTCAGAGAGCAGACACAAAATGTTAGTTTGTGGGTGGAGGTGTTATAACTGATAAAATTAGCTCTAAATGATCATATTATTGGTTGAGTTGCTGAACTGTAGTTGAGTATATCAAGGCTACACTCACAGACCCTTCTGTTCAGAAGCAGTGTAAACATACGTAATGTAAGCATCCTCCCACCAGAAAACTTGCAGTTTGGAAAGTACCAAGAAGAAATAATGAAGGAAGCTTACTGGCCAAGACTTTGATGATATCAGTGCATCGGAGCACTTACTGTTCTCTGACATTATTTATGTTGGAACAAGTGCACCAAAAGCAAAGCCCTCGCCATATGGGCCCACTGGCGTATGGAGCAGGGGACATGTTGACAGGGGACATGGGAGTTTCATCTACTCATAGCACAACAACTTTCTATCCATTTTCAACTATTGCAAGCTTGACAATTAAAGCTTTGTTTCATGAAGGGATTTGAATTTCAAAAATTAAGTGGCCAACAAAAGACAGCCCATCCCACACCAGGAGATATTCTAGAAGAAAAGGTTGAGATGAGAAAATGTGGCTAACGGCAGGAAAGGGTGCTATTGCTGGCCATTTGGAGATGTAAAAGACTGAAGTCCTCAATGCTTTTCCAGCCTCAGTCTTTGGAGCTAAGACCTGGATTCAGGAATCCCAGGCCCTTGAGGTGTGAGAGAAAGTCTGAAATGGCAAAGGCTTTATCCTCAGTGATTGGCATCAGGTTAGGGAGCACTTAAACAAACTGGATGTACACAAGTCTGTGGGACCTGATGGGAAGCAGCCATGTGTTTAAGTACCTGATGGAGAGAGTAAAGCAGATGGAGCCAGACTCTTCTCAGTGGTATCTGGTGACAGGACAAGAGACAACAGGCACAAGCTTATATACAGGAATCCCCATTTAAAACCAAGAAGGGATGAGGGTTGTCCGTTGGAAGAGGTTGCCCAAAGAGGTTGTGGAGCATCCCTACTTGGAGATACTCACAGTTAAACTGGACATGATCCTGAACAGCTTGTGTTAGCTGATCATGCCTTTAGTAGAGGAGTTGGACTGGATGATCTCCAAAGGTGCCTTCCAACCTCAACCTTTCTGCAGTACTTTAATGTGATGCTTTTATTTTAGAGCAGTTATTAGTATATATACCTTTTATGGTGGGATGTATGGGAAAACAGAGAAAAGGAAAACCATAGGGAATACTTTCAGACATACTTAGATCAAATAGAGAAATAAGCTTGTTACACGGGTCTTCACATTGCAATTATATCACTGTGGTGTTTGATGGTAATTTATCTTTGAACACCAATTAGGTAATAACTTCTTGTAAAATGTTATGGGAAGATTGCATTTGTTTGTTTTCCTAGCAAAGGCTTTCAAACAAGCACATAATTTGCTAAATATTAATTTCTTATCATTTATCTCAGTGTTCAGTGTTTTGTTTTTCACATTTTTTCTTTTTACATGCTCTACAGCTGATTGTAAATTCCAACCTTGGATTAGCTCACCTGCTTACACTTGTGATTTTGTTACACAGCTAAATATGCTGTAAGATACCCCAGGGCAGAACTTTTCTGCGGATGCATCCTTTTACCCAGGATTAGCGTCAAGGTTCTCCTTTTTCTGGCTACTAGGTGAATGATGATGTTGGAATTGACTGGACTAATGAGAACGACCGCTTGCTGGTTTGTCAGATGTGCATCAAACTGGCTGATATAAATGGGCCTGCCAAATGCAAAGATTTGCATCTGCAATGGACGGAAGGCATTGTCAATGAGTTTTACGAACAGGTAAATAAATGCATGTACAAAGTGATATCTGCCGGTTGCATGTCTTGTGTTAAACAGTCCTGCATCGTGCAGGTGATAAGTAAAAATCACAGAGAATAGGGGTGAAGGGGATGGCTACAGTATTCCACCCTTTTGCTGGATCAGTGAAGCCAATTTGTCATTGATGCTTCTGACATTCCTTCAAAGACCTTTTATAATGGGTTTTCTACAGGCTTAACTGTTCCCCTGTTGCACTACCTTTACAGTGGACATGGTGAACAAGTGTTCCTTTCCTCTTTTTTTTTTTTTTTCCTGTTTGCAGTGATCATGTCTCCCTTTCAGTCTTCTTTAATGCAAACTACGTTTTCATCCTTTCTTCTTTTCAAGACATCAGCTTGTTCTCATTGCTCTCCTCTGCAGTCACTCCAGGTTGCTCTCATGTTTATTGACATGCAGACTCCAAAACTGGACACAACATCCTTGTTGAAATGATCTAAACAGAGCAGAGGAATTATTTTTAGCTTCCCTGTGGGCCACATCTCTGTTCACACACACAGGACCCTTACGTGCTGAACACGACTATAACATTGACTTTCAGTTTATCACAGACTAACCATATCTGCTTGCTACACATTGATCCTGACTCATGCCTTATTTTTTAATAAACTTTCAGAGGATTTGTCATTAGAACTGCACTAATTATGCAAGGCTCAGCTGATGGTAGCACAAGGAAAGAGGACAGCCACTGATTTACAAAGACCTGGGAATAGAGCCAGGCAATGATCCTCTCCTGCTAGGTGTAAAGGAGCCCTTAATTAAACCTTTTCTCATTATAACCTATTTAGCCCTGCTGAGTGCAAGGGACAGGGCTATTCCCACACTATTCCTCTGTTTCCAAAGTGGGAACATATTTTGAATGTGCTGATTAGACTAAACTCTACATCCTGTCTTTTTGAGAAGAAGCAAGCAGGTTAAATCATTGAACCAGACACCCCACAGGTTTCCCAAGGAGGCTGTACAGTAACTTGAAGTCACAGACTAATCCCTTTTAAAGCCTTTTCGTCTTCTCTTAAATTTACTGTACTTACAGTTTGAAAAAAACCAGGATTTTCTGCTGCTGCTGCCATCTGGAGTATGTAAAGAAATGAGAAAAGGGATAAAATTCAGACATTGACTTGAAGCTCCTTCATTTATGTTAGATGTCCTGAGAAAAAGAGAGAACAATGACCCTTACATGTATTACATACGTAGTTGGTTCCATTTTTCTTTTCATTTTTTTCTTAAAGAGAGTCCCATAAAAAGAGGTCGACCTTCATGTCCCAAGTACTCTTTCATGAGATAACTTCATATTTGTTTTCATTAAAACTCTCCCAACAAATTGTACTTCACTTAATTCTGGTGGTGTTCATAGCTTATATGGGGGACTACTGCATGCAGACCAAACCTGTTGCTCAGATATATGGTATGACTCTTCTTTGATCCCACATAATTAATGTCAGAAGGTAGTAAGTGCTCCAATACATTCATATTGTCAAAGTGTTGGATAGTGAGATCTAAATCAAGCTTGAGAGGAGCATGCGTGGGAGGATACTGTGTTATCTGTTCCAGAGTAGGAGTCTGGGTTACTTTCCACCAGTCAGAAAGGTGTGCTACTAATGTTTGCATGCTCTTGGAAGCTGCTCCAAAGGGCTGTTGGAGATTATCTTTCTTATAATCCGTAAATAAATAAATCAATCTACATTCACAATTTCTCCTCTCTGCAAAATTTGATTCAGAATAACATGTTATCTAGATTCTCAATTTATTTAATCTAGGTTAAAACCTGATTTTCTTTAATGTAATATGGTATGAGAGATGTATCGAACCTCTCAAGTGCTTTTGATTATCAGACTTTTTTCAGAGAGGGGAAACATCTTTATTTTCTCATTTCTAAAAAGAAGATTTTTGTGGGAAGTTTACATTTCTCTAAGACTGTTATCAGAAAACGTATATGCATTCAACCTCTATTGTGAAAATAATGAAATATCTTTCTTAAATTTCCTTTAATAAACACCATTTTTTAAAAATAACTCCTATATAAATAAAAACTCCTAATTAAAAACATGTTGAACAGAAACATTAAAAATCCTGTGTCATATAGCTATAGCATGTTTCCTTTTCTTCCTTCCCCATACTCAGCACTTATTTGAAGACAGGTTAGACATATTAAAAAGAACCAAAAACACACTGCAGGATGTTTCACATAATGAATTATGTTTTAAGAGATGATGAAAAAAGAACTTATAAATATTCAAGAGTCAGCTTTCTTGCCATTACTGACACCTCACATCCAGGAAATCTCAGATGTGTTACTATAAAGAAGAGTGACCTGCCATCTCTTCTTAATTTGCTTGCAATTTCAGGAATGGATGGCATGTTTCGGTGTTTTGTTAATAATAATATTTTGCATTTAATCTTTGAACATAACATTTGGGGATAGGTTATCATAAAATAACAAAACACAAGGAACTCAGATATTCATTGTGCATACTTCAAAATTTAACTCTTATTCTTTGGCCTGACTAAATACATTGTCCATGACTTTTGGAAAAATTAGGTTACAAGGAGAATTTATCTTTGTAACCTAAATAATGGAAACTGAAATATCTTTCCAAATTCTAATCTTTATTCTCAAATATAGATCTCTGTATTGTATTAAAAATTAATTTTCATGTTAGGCTTGATTAGTGGGATTAGATTTTTTGCTTGGGCAGGTGGCATACAGTCTTGACATGTCCACTCAGCTGAAAACTCACTGATATCACCAGAAGCTTTGCTGTGATAGGAATGAGTGAGTATGCCAGACTTGGTTCTGCAAGTTTTACTTTCTTTTACATCATGAGAGGAGGGAGGAAAAAAGTCTACCTCTACCCTCTTTCCCCAAGAAAAGCTAGGATAAACCTTATAGCAAAGATTTACTGCTTCTGAGTAACCCCTGCTTTCATAGGGATCATTCTAATAGTTCCAGGAAACAAATACTTATGACCTCAAGCTACGAGGACCCTTCCATGCTAAGTATAGTAAGGACAAAATTAATAAGAAAACTAGTTCAGTGAGATAGCTTGTGCTTGTAGGAGTTCAGTCTTGTTCCCTGCAAACAAGTGGCTGACTACAGGGTTGCTGAATTAACAATCACAAAATCAGACAGGATTTTTTTTTAGTAATGTGAAGAAAAGAAGAAATTAATTATTTTCACATTTTCACACTCACAGTGTAAAGTACAGGACAAGGGCAGTGGGTATCATTTTGCACAGTCATCCTCCAACATCCTTGTTAAATTCACACTATTGGTGGTGGGTTCTCTTACAAGAAAAGAGCTGTAACTTTAATTAACCAGTTGATGTGATGTCACTGTAATTTCATGCTAGTGTGCTATGGAAGTGGCATTAAGAGATGAATTATTTTTCTTTCATCATTTTTAATTGGTTGATGTTCATTGCTCCTTTTCATGACATGGTTTTGTTTCATTTACTTCAGAGAAATTACTGCTATTTTTCATCTCCAGGGCGATGAAGAGGCTAGCCTGGGCTTGCCAATCAGTCCCTTCATGGATCGCTCTGCTCCTCAGCTGGCACACCTCCAGGAATCTTTCATCACTCACATCGTGGGACCACTATGTAACTCCTATGACTCAGCAGGGCTGATGCCAGGAAAATGGATAGAAGATAGTGATGAATCAGGAGACACTGATGAGCATGAAGAGGAAGAAACAGCAGAAATGGAAACTTGTGAAAATGCTGAATCCAGTAAGTTGGTCACACTTAAATTTTTCAACAAAGAAAGTTTCATATTGTGGCCAAAAAAGCTAAACAGACATATTGTAAAAGCATAGAGACCGTGAACTGGTGAGGTTCAACATGGGCTTCTCCAAAGTTACAGTGATTCAGTGCTGCCTTTGGTAAAGCTGAAATACAGCCAGTTACGTTCACAGAATCACAGAATCCCATGGGTTGGAAGGGACCTCAAAAGATCATCTAGTCCAACCCTCCTGCAAGAGCAGGGTAACCTAGAGTACATCACACAGGAACTTGTCCAGCTGGGCCTTGAATATCTCCAATGTAGGAGACTCCACAACCCCCCTGGGCAACCTGTTCCAGTGCTCTGTCACTCTCACAGTAAAGAAGTTTTTACTGATGTTCACATGGAACCTCTGATGCTTCAGGTTGATCCTCCATGTTTTCAGGACTGATGTGTATTGCTGTTCTTATCTCCTACTCATTTCCACCTTCAGCTGAGGTTTCTGGTGGTGGGTCAGCTGTCTGTGCCTGAGACTTTTTAGACTCTTTTTAGACTGCAACAATTACAGTTACAGAAAGAATGGTTGAGGGATTTTTTCATGGAAAGCGCTCATCATTTCCACAGGTTAGCATTATGCACAGGAATAATAGAATGAGGCTCTGAGATGCTGATGCTGTAAAAGAGGTTTTAACAATGGAAGTGTTCTAATGCGAATCTCTTCAAGATAATGTGTGGCTAAGAACACGGAGAGACTTGGCACTAAGCATTGCTGTGTTGTGTGTTTGGAGCTGTGTCGCTTGGCCTTTCTGGCTGAAGGTTACTAAATCAGTAACTAAAGCAAATAATCTTCTGCTTCTACTCCAGAAGGGCAACAGTGCCAACATTTGTCATACTGAGAGGAAACCTGTACCTTGAAAGGTCTCAGGAACTCACTGGAAGTAATTTTTAAGAGAAAAGGCTGTATCTGTAGACCTATTTGTTTTACCAGTTTAATCCTGCATGCTTTAACTTTTCCTCTCTTTTGTGTTCCTCCTTCCCCTGAATTTCCTACTACTGTTCTTTTATTTCCTTCCTCCTGGTCATCTTTCTCCCCTTCCCCTATATCTAATCCTTCTACAAAGCATCAGCCTTACATGTGCTAGTGAAATAGTGATATATTGTTTTTTCTTTTAACAGCCTCACTTTTTCTGTTCTTTCCCACACATTTTCATGCACATGCCTTTTTTCTGTCTTGGAAGCTGAAAAGCGGAAAGATTTTATGATTACAATAAGTCACATAAGGATGTGAAACTAAAATTTGCATCTCTTGACATGCATAATTGACCTTATGTCTCTAGTAAGATCCAGGGGTATACATTTTATATTTAAGAAATCATTGCTGTTGTTCAGTCACGCACGTTTGCTTGTTTCTTAAGTTTAGCAGCTTCTCATGCACAAAAGATGTTGTTGAGAACAGCCCACACAGGTTTGTTTTGGCACTTTATGGTCTATCAGCTGTGTAATAGCAGGCAGAGCCAAATATTGCAGTGGCAGATTGGCACTTACAGAATCGCCTTGAAAGGGAAAGCTTATGCGGTAAGTAACCAACATAACCTGAAAATGATACTGCAGTATTAAAAAGAAAGATGAAGGATCTTCTCATTTATCCGTTGGAGTGTCTAACCTTACTTTGAAAGCCTTAGTTCCCTTTCACCTCATTTCTCTATTCACTTACCTTCTGTATCACCAGTGCTGCTTTCAGGTTAAAAGCACAGACCATTATTAACCCTTGTCACATTGCAAACAGACCATTTTTTATTTGTCTTCTGTTTCTTTTTCACATTCTACTCTATGACAGTACTTTAATACTCAACCTGGTGCTTTTAGACTCTTTATCATTTTTTCAAAACCTTAAAAATTAATGTATCAGAAGTTTTGAAATACCCAAATAAGTTATTTCTATTTCATTCTTACCAAATGTGGAGTGCTTGTTTCTTGATCATACAAGCATGTTGCAGACTGTTTTCTTCCAATTTCCTAAATTCTCTGTGACTGTGTGGGCCTGAATCAGGCATATGCAGCATCTTTTGTGCCAATATAGGGGTCTTACAGGTCATTAGAAATTTATACCTATCATCAACACAATTTTGGATGTTCTAAACTTTCTCAGTGAAACAAAAGGTTGAGATGTCAGACGCATACATACAGTTGTATAAATGTTGGGGAGTTCTTTTTCTTGATGGAAATGCCTTTTAGGCAGGTGGAAATATAATTGTAGCAGAAAACACCTAAGTCCTGATCATTCACTAAAGCATGTGAGATAAAGAGTTATTGAACATTAAGGTAGCTTAAAATCATTTTTTTTTTTATGTAGGTAATTCCCCCAAAGTTGTGATGCAAGCATAAGAATTAAACACTCAGTCTTTAGTAATTCAGAGCACAGCAAGTGCTTGCTGGTGTCTGCAGAGAGCAGCAAGATGTGGGGTCACCCAGGAAACCCAAGAGAGAATGTCCTGCTGCAGCATTGGCAGAATAGGGACTTCTTACTAGTGCTAAACCTGAAGGTTTCCTACAGGGAACCAAGGGCTTTCTAATAAAGGATTGAATTGGATTTGGTTTGTGCTCAGTGAAAAGCTCTTTGTTTCCAGTTCAAAAGCTTCAAGGGCTAAACGTTTTGGATCCTGACACAGGCATACTTTAAGCAACCTGCAAATACTAATCTACGCAAATTTATTTGGTACAAAACATTCCTCTGCGTCATTTTCTTAAAAAGAGAAATAAGCAGTTGTCTTTGGAGGGGTTATTATTTCAGCTCTGTGACTGCCATTGCCACTATTGATGACCAGGGAAAATTTTCAAGCTTTGTACCATTCAGGAGTTAAGAATCTGTGTTGAACAGGCTATATTGATACAGAAAAAAACACATTTCAGACAGCAAAACACTTGCAGTGCAGCTGTGTCAGGAGCCATGAGAACTACCACTTGCAGAAACATTTTGTAGGTTAGCAGTGGGGAACTGATACTTCAAAACGAAAAGATGAGCAAGCTCCCTGACAGTATTTAGATATATGACTACTTTTTCAGTGATCAGTCTCGATTGCTGAAGCAGTGTTGTGCAAAGGCTTTAAGGTCATCTCCACCCCAGAGGTGGAACGGTCAGTCTCTGGCTTTGAAAAATGAACATAGGAATGTGTTCCCTCCTTTAATTACTAATGCTTGCTCATTCATTATTCATCTACAGCTCAGATCAGAGCTAAAATGTGGAGAAAACAAAATTGTGATTGTTTTTGGTTTTTTACAGGGTATTCAGCAGGGATCCATTGGGGGCTGGGGGGGGAGGGGGCACAGAATATGATGTGTGTGTGTTACTGAGTAGGTTGATCAGTCTTTAAGTACTTGATACAAAAAAATGAGCCAGGAGCAGCTTAGCAACATGTTTTATGCTAATCATTCAAGCACTAGATGTGTCCATGAGCTGCATAGTCAGGGGCAGCATGCACGTTATGACAGGATGAAGCTGAGGCTCAAACTATGCAGGAAACCAGTCTGTTCTCCTGGAGGTCTGAAGAATTATAGCTTTTTGAATTTAAGGCTGTTAAAGTTTATGAGTTTAAAAATCTGTTGATGCAGTTCCTATATGCCGTAGTACACCCTGTCTGCTTTCTACACCTTCAGTCCCTTTGTCTTCTTCTCTCACAGAAAATAGTACCTTAATGCCACACGGTATTTTGCAGGAAAGAAGAAGTTCAAGAGGAGGAAAATCTACTGTCAGATCACTCAGCACCTGCTTCAGAACCATAAAATGTGGAAGAAAGTAATTGAGGACGAGGAGAGGTTAGCTGGGACAGAGAAGCAAGGTACGGAGCAGTCCACACTGCATCAGTCTTCAGAACAAATCCAGGCCATCAGGGAAGAGGAGGAAGAGAAGGGGAAGCCCAAGAGGGATGAAGAGGAGAACACAACTGTAGAACCAAACCAATGACAATATTTACAGCAGTATTTTAAGACAGATTGACTTGTGCACAGATGCTTTCTCAAGCCAGCACAGCATTTAGACACAACACTGTAGAAGTATGGGATAATGCGCCTACAGCTGTTTAATTTGTTTCTCTTTCCTTTTAATGGTGAGGTACATTGTTTAAACTCCTATGCTCAAGGAAGCTTTCACACTGCGACACCGGCTTTTACAGACTTTCTTTAAAGAGATTTGGGGGTGGGTGGAATTATATAAATATATATATATAGCCATGGTTATTGGCTGCACACTTCAGCAAAATACATTTAATGATATATTATGGTCACTGTGATATTTACAGAAGAAAGTTATCTAAGGAAATGCTGCTCCTAAAGCACATTTGCAGTTAACAGTAAGGTACCAGTTAAGTAGCTTTTGCTCCTAATGCTGAGGGATAAAAGTTCCAAAGCTTTATATGAATGCTGATATAACCTGCCAACATCTATGTGTGCATGAAGAGGTGTTTGTGGGTGTGAGTGGAAGTAATATAGCATAGTTTGAGTTCTTATTAAAGTAGCTGTAGCACATGTCCCAGTACACGACAACAAACAAAAGGCCTGAATTTCAGAGAATTTGTCCTCACAAGGGAAATGGAGACCAATTTGAGAAGCTTTGCATTCCCTCCAAGTCCCAGTTTGCACTTCAGCTGCAAGCAGCAGCCTTTCAGCAGGGGCCATGGTGGCCCGGCCCCATCCAGCTGTGTGAGCTCCTCCATCTCCTCTTCATCCTCCTCCTTGGCATTTCCCAGATTGCTGGCAAAAGGGATATGCCAGGAAATTTATTTTCCAAAGGGGGTTACAAGGGACAGTGTGTCATGCTGGTCTGTTCCCTTTGAGAGGGCCTGGCCCTCTGTATACTTCTGAATGCGTGAATAGCTGTGTGGGGCAGAGTGCATCTTTGGGCAGAAGAGGAGAGAGCAAATGTATCTACTCGGAAGGTAGAGGCATGCTGTCCTCTTCCTACCTTTACCTTATGCCTCCGTGCATCAGTGGTCAAATACATAATTTAAGAATGAAGCTAGACTATATCTCTTGAGAACAGAAGAAGGGGAGCATGAGGCCATGCCCTTCCTCAAAATAAAGGGCAAATGATGCATTAGGAGCAGTGTGGGAGACAGGTGCCAGTTCTGCATCGACAGGGCACGTGTATATCTCAGCAACCACTCACATGAGCGTCAAAGAACTTGTTTTTTCAGTGTGAGGTGCTGAATAGGAGCAGTTTGTTGCTGGCTTTCTGCTTAGAAGCAGTGTGTTTGACCCCACCAATATACTTTTTTTTCTTTTTTTATGAAGAGAAAGGAAAAGATCAGGCCTGTAGGAAGAACAGATCTTTTTTTGTTGTTGTTCTGTTTATTTGTTTTCTCTGTTGTTTATGCTGTGAGCCAAATGTCTATTTAAAAGGTTGGATATTCACTTTCAATATTTTATTTCACGATATTATATTTGTCAATGATTAGCTATCTAGATGTAAATATGGAAAAATTTTTATGGGTTCCTGTAGATAATGATATCTTTAAAAAAAAAAAAAAAAAGAAAAAAGGGAAAAGTTTTTTTGTAAAGCTAATTTTTTAAAAAATAAATACAAAAACTTTTGTATACAGTGTAGCCATTTCCAAACCCAACAAATAAAGTCTTGAGTAATTTGTAGAGGCCCTTCTGGGAAGCCAGTGGTCTACAGAATCAAGGCTTTAATATATTAATGCTCTTTGGGACTGGCAGCACCAACCAGTACCACACAATTTAGAGTTTTGTTCCCACAGAAAGAATTATATATATAAAGTTCAGTATCACTCAGAAATCATTTGACTGTATATGCTTTTTATATTTTGATTCTGCAGCCCCTTGCCAAGAAGAGGATTGCTTGTGTAAGAATGCTTGTGAAAGGCAGAGTTTGTAGGAGAAGTCCTTTCTATATTGAATTCCTGACATTGTATCCATCACTTTTTGCTATTGTTATATATTCACTGTATTTCATGACCCTGTTGGTACCTCCCCAAAAATGTTGGAAAACATTCTCTATCAAAGCCAATCATCATGTGTGTTGTCACTTCAGTTTCTTTTTGCTTTTCATTTCCATTAGCATGAGCTTTTGCTCAAAAGAAGATTGTGATTTCTCACAAGTTGCATTTGCCTGATATTGCCCCATCTTACTCCTACCAGTAGAGGTGTTTGCCTTTCAACAGAGTGACTCTAGAGCATGGCTCTGAGTGCTCTTAGCAGAAATATTTAGTAAGTGTTTCTCAGTGAAATTGGAAAAGCAAAGATCCAAATTGCACTATTATTTTAAAGAGAAAGGATATAGCAGACTTCATTCAAAAGAAAAAACAGATGTCTCCAAGATCTCAGCAAATCTCCACCAATTCCAATTTACACTGTTTTCACACCTCTTCCGTCACTTGGATTAATCATTTTATTTGGGGTTTTCAAGTTCTCATACCTTATAGTATGAAAAGAATTTAATATGCCTCATTCTGTCCTTATAAAAATTAAACTTAAAGAGATATTTTAAAATGTCACATCTCCAAGCACTTTCTTCTCCATTTGCAGTGCATGATCAGTGGGACTGGATTTTTTATATCAATTCTTATATTGTCTTTGCTAGAAGAAGGAAAAAGAAGTTATAGCAGAAAGTGTAAATGAGTGCCCAGTTGGTAAAATTACAGAGAGGCATTCAAGAATGAGGCAAAATCCTGCAAGTGGAGTTTCACATATTCCCCTAAGCAGGAATGCACAGGGTTGAACTAAGAAAAATTATCCTGAAAGTGGGCTGAAATGGAATTACTGTATTTGGAATTACTTATTTTCTAGTCATCATTTTTGGTTGCCATTACATAAAATCAGTGTCTGCTTCTAATTTGTTAAGGTTTCTTTCTGTATTGCCAATGCAGCTATCATAAATTGCTACTGAATTGCTACAGAAGCCTGTTTGTGGATATAGTTTGATTAACTGAGGTCTTTTACAGCAAATGAATTGCTGACAGGCTTAAAATCAGAATGATTCTATTCAAACTGGAAGGAATACCAGTGAAGAAGCTGAAATAGCTGGGAGTGGTTAACTTGGTAAGAGGTGACTTTTTTTGCACTACAAGTAGTTAGTAATAGAATACAGTTTCTGCAGGTGTTTAATCCTTGCGAATCTGCTTTTTAGTCTTTGCAGTGCATTTCTGGCAGGCAATGATCAGGCAATTTCCCAGCTTGGATTAAATATAACACAAAAGAAAATCCAGAGAAATTTTATAGCAAATATGTGAATAACATTTTTTCTTAGGGGGCTTTTTAGTAGATAATGAAGCGGGTAATTTTCAGAGGGTTTTATAATAGTTCATAGTCTAAAGGAAGCAAAGCTTTTGACTTGCAGTTGCAGCAA
The DNA here is from genome assembly GCF_963264785.1 of Psittacula echo. Lineage (NCBI taxonomy): Eukaryota > Metazoa > Chordata > Aves > Psittaciformes > Psittacidae > Psittacula > Psittacula echo. Next base: position 102,992,158 of record NC_137735.1, read on the forward strand.
ACTTTCGGAGTCTAGATCTTGATGGTTTTCCACTTTGTGTAGTCTTTCGGTGTTGCAAACTCCAAATAAACCACAGCCTGTGCAATATTTTTATGGAAAAAGAAAATAATGAAAAATAATTGCGTTCTTTCAGTAAAGTGATCAGATCTCAGGTGGGTTTACAATGTTGATACGGGTTTCTGGTATATACAGTATGCAGAGAGGTTTGTTAGATACCAGATAAAGCAAACCCCATTTAAACAGTGTTTTGCAGTAACAAAAATTTATGTATTTTAGTTTTTTGGGTTCTTTAAAAACAGGAAAAGCTTTTTGCAGTGCTGGCAGCTCCAGTGCAGTGAACTTTGCCCCTCACATAGCCATTACATGTAAGCCCTTTTGTACCCATATTCCCAGTTTGCTCAGTAGTCACATGCTGTTTATAAATAGTGGAATATAACTTCTCTCATTATGTTTGTGTTGCAGAAGGAACACATAGAAGTAAGGAGTGAGAAAGCCCCAAACTGTTTATATTACTGCTTCTTGAGGACAAGTCTGAGACTTCAGTTTCCAAGAACCCCAAAATGCCTGTGTCTAGAAGTAACAATTTCCACCATATACAAAGGGCCATAGTTTACTGTTTATGTTCTAGTTCTTGAGGGAACCTGGCATTTCTTGGTTTGTTTTGAGCCTGTGCACAGAGCATGTTGATGTTCGTCTCTGAAAATCATCTACCCCCTCCAGTAGGAAGATGGTGTTCGGTGCGATGTTGCAAGCCATGTATCAGAAGTGAGTTGCAGAAATCTACTAGGAAAAAGGGATTTTATTGTGCTCTTGGCAGCATTTGGAACTCCCTTCCTCTCAGAGTGAAATCCTTACAGAAAGCTAGGGAAATGGCTGTGTGTCACCAATGGCCTCCTGCATGGCAAATAACAGTCACATTCTGGCAGCAAATGGTTCCTAGGCCAGATGTAATTCAAGAATGCACTTTTTAGCAATGAAAGGATAGTTTTTCATCAGTTTTTACCCTGATATCATGTGTGAATGTCTTTCTGTATCATCATCAATTAAAATCCAAGATTGTGGTTGCTCAGGACCTTCTGAGTGGATGCATTTGGATAAAACCTTAAGGTAAAATCCTTAGTGAACCATTAGAAGTTCATGAGGTCTTGATGGTCTGAATTTGGAAGGAAGTAAAGTAAAGAGATAGATGCTTCTAAAAGTACCATTTAGCATCCAAGCAAATTCTGTACCCAACTCCCTTTTTATACTTTCCATGCTGGACATTAAGTTTGTATGTTTTCTTCAGAAAGTTCTCCTAAGTTTCTGTTTGCTTTTTTAGATACTTTTTTTTTCCTGAAATTCTGGCCACATCTTTCTTACTTGCTTCAGAAACATCCCAGAAAGTAGAATGCCTTGTGGAGAAGGCAAGGATCTTATCACACTGAGCATCAGTCAGTGGTACAGCCCATGAGGCATGCTGATATTCAGTGCAATGCCCATGTTGCTGAGCTGTGAGCTGAGCAGGTCTGGGGTAGCTGTCAGTTTGGATGTTCGGGCAGCCTAAGCCCTACCAGTTTTCAGTGGGACTTGGGATCTTAGAGAATTTTGTCAATTTCCAAAATGGAACTTAGGCACTTTTGAAACTTTCATATAAGTATAATCCAGCAAAAAGTTTGTGATTGGCCCCAGGTGTTAATGAAGTACTTGTGCAAAGTCTCATTAATTATGTGGCACATGATGCTTGGTCGATGTGGTGTGATCCTGTGCTGGTAATGGTGAGTGCTTCGCTGTTGGTAAAGATGGTTGCAGGTTTGAGTCCACTCTCTCACTGATTTTCCATACGCACAGCCAGATGTGCCAGGCAGTGTGAGCTTGGGCAGCCCAGCAAACCCAGCTCTGCCCAGGGCTGTGATCCAGAGAAGGCACAAGGCACTTGACCAGTAAATACCCCATGAGGTGCACCAGCTGATTCAAGCATGGAAGAGGCAACACAGATGTGCTGTGGTTCATTCTAAAGCTGTGCCATCTGACATAGCGTTTAGTAGGTTGGGAGGGCAGCAATGACATCCTGTGTCTTTTCTGTCTCTGAAAGAAGAGACTTTTGACTGTCAGAAAACATGCAATTCATAAAAATGTGTATTTGCTACTACTTTTTCAAGTACTATTTATTATGTTTGAGATGTTCCAGTGTTATTAGATTAAGGAAGAAAGGTTTCTAATTCAATGACAAATGTGAGAATTTCTTCAGCATCTATTCCATTGCCTCATAGGTGGAAGATCAGATTGAGGCACATGTCCAGAGCAGAGAACCTGCCTCTCCCAGATCTGCTGCCCGCACTGTAGCTGGGAGGCAGGCATGGGTGGTTGCTTGCTCTTTCCAGTGTCGGGCCTGAACATTGGCCTGAGAACTTGGGGTATTCCTCAGCTGTTAGCGCAGCGCTGGTGTAATTAGTCCTCAAGTTGCTGGGGCTGTAGATACACAGGGAGAAAGTTAAACTGGCAATTCTTGTGGAAGAGAAAAGGAAATTGTAGTCCAGTATGAAACAAACTTTGTACAACACAATATTCCCTTTCTTTCAAAATCAAATGTAATCCCCCTAGAAAGAAGTAGTGATGGAGTTTCTGGGGTTTTAATTACTGTTTGATGTTGCAACATTAGTCAAAAGAGTGGCAGCACTACAGAGAAGATAATTGTTCCCATTGGGGGGGATGGGGTGTCTTTTTTTGTATGTATATTTGTAGGTGACTCAACAAATAGAAGTGTCCATGCCTGCTGAAGAAAATGCATATTAAGTGTTTCTGAACAGGTGGGGGAATAATTGAAATTACGTGGCAGCTGTCTTAGCAGTCATTGGGAGAGCTAACAAAAAAATACTGTTTATTGGAGGCAAACTTTGAATTAGAGCAAAATAGCACCAGTACTTTTGAGAGCAACTTAGTATGATAAATCTTTCTTTGACTTTCATTGCTTTCATTTAGCAAAACAACATTCCTCTGGAGGTAAATCAAAGCAGGGTTTTAGCCCCTGCTGTGGTCGTTATTGAATCCCAGTGGTGGAGGGAGCAGTGCAAGAGTTATCCTCCATTTACATCCTAATTATGATTTATTTGGAGGCCATTAGTTGAATTTTCCTGGCAGGCAGGTGTTCTCTTGAAGAAAAATACATCATGCCTCCTTGGCAGGATGCAGAACTTGCCTGCGTGAGCACCCACCTGAATTCTTAGGACAATATAAGCTCCTCAGGAGCCTGCAGGCAGAGGAGTGCAGGCGCATTTTGGGGGATTCTATTGTTGAAATGACAAAAGGGGGCAAAAGCTTGAGCCAGTTAACACAATTCTTTGATAAAACTGAAACAACAGTAAGCATTATGCAGTTTGAAAGCTTGCCAATGGCACTCAAGGTGTGTGCCAAAATTCCCCGAAGTGCTTGCGCATGTAAAACTATTGCTTCTGGAAGGTGATGAGTTCAGGTAAAACCAATTAGTCTTGGACATGGTCTGTCATGCTGAAAGACAGTAGTAGTAAACTAGTAGTAAACTAATAGTAAACTAAGATGAATTTTTGATGTAAGTACTTTAATTCTCCCTCATTAAAGAAAATTTTCTTGGTGCTAGAGGAGGAAAAATTATGATGATACTTATTTCAGTTGAGCTTTTCAGGTGGCTAGTCCATGCCAGTGTTTCTTACTTGCAATGCCAAGGTATAGAAATGAGACAACAGATGAGATTTGTTCTGACGTAGATGGCAGAATATAAGGGATCTGTGTGCAGCAAGGAGCAGCTCTGAAATCTGCAGGTGTGAAAAGTGGTGTATCCCATCAGTGAATTATATAGGGACACCCAATTTTTTCTGTCTGTGTGGAAGTACAAGAGCAAGCATAAAAGGACTTTGCCACAGCTGTGGGCCGTGTACCTCTTATGATTGAATTCTCTTGTCCTAATTAAAAAAAAAAACCTAAACAAATAAAAATAAAATGCAAACAACCCATAGAAATCAGATCAAATAAGCAAAACACAGTGTGTGCTGTGACCCTGGTGAGGCAGGTGTGAGTTAGCTTGGTCTCCCTCCGGAGTACAGGTGGAGCTGCACTTGCACCTTTAGCTTGCAAATGGTGTGGGGTCCCAGGCAGCACGGCGTGGCATGGGGGGAGGAACTAGGGGAAGGTAAAGAGCAAATGCTGAATTTCAGGTGGCTGTTGTCAAAGTAGAAATACTTTAGAGTAAGTATTCCAACTCTGTACTTACCTCACTATGGTTTGCTCACAGTGATAGCCCCAAGGCAGTGGTCTTGGATGCTCTGGTTTTCAACACTATCTTCCTTTACCACAACAAACACAATTAATGTGAATTAGCAATCACTCTTTGCTTTTAAATATTTATTTAAAGTAAATTGAAGTGTTTGGGGTTTGTTGTGGTTGGGTTTTTTCCTCCCCAGCCTTAGTCGTTTTGCCCTTATGCTTTCACAAAAAGGAAAAACACATAAAAGGTCTGTAATCTGATCAGAGAGAAAACACTTCAGCATTTGCCATGTGTGTACATACTACTCAAGGTAGAAAGCCTGTTGTCTGTTAAAACTATCTTTCATTTTCAGAATTCCTACCTGACCCTGACAGATGATGAAAATCTGCATTTGAATGCAAAATTTTCTTTTTCAGGTGTTTGCAAACCTTAATACAGTACTGCAGATGGTATCTTGAAAGATCAAAGACAGCATTAATATCTGCTATGTGGTGTCATTGTTTTTAATATTTCAACCATGTCAGCATACATTTGGTCATTACTTTTCTAAAGTTAAGTCTTCTTTTCTTGAGTAATCAGTATAAGATATTTGCATGATGGAAAGTAATTTAAGTTCACTTTTTAAAAAGATGTGATTCATACTGTATGTTTGTTTGACAAATTAACATTTTCACTGAGGGGTGGCAGTTTTTTTTTCTAGTGCTTTTGATAGAAGAACATCTAGGATTTTTTCCAACAGAAACACATTTTTGTAACCTTTGCCTCCAGTTCTGGAAGTGATACTTTTCAGATATATTTTTTTTCCAGTACAGTTTGGCCATCTGGGTAACAGTACACAAGCATTTATATCATGTACAAGATGTGATTTAAAAAGCAAATAATCTCATTTTGATGAAAGTAATCACAAAATTAATCCAGCAAGGTCAAAACCCTTTCTGCATGGAAATTTTGCATGTCTTGGTATAATTGAAGCACTTGATCCCCCACCAGAGTTTGGGGCCAAATCATAAAAAATTTGTATTTTCAAATTCCCAAAAGGCCAACTGAAGCTTTTCTACTGGAGAAAACATGGAGAAATTTGGTTGCTATACATCTTACGCTGTGAGGTTTGACTCCTGGCCTGAGACCCTGGGGCACTGTGCCTCAGACAGAACTATTTTATGATGCTCATTCTGTTCATATTCAAACTCAGCTCTAGTAACAAGTTTCTGCAAATCACCCGTGTATCTCAAAATTAATCCCTCCTTGAGTTTTTTCTCTTCAAAAGGTGAGAAAAAGGTGGGGGGGAATGTAATTTTATACGGCTCTATTTGAAAAGGGTTTTGTGTACCTTTATAATTATTTTGAAGCAATATTTTAAAAACTAACTGCCAGCCAAAGTGGCAATGCAAAAAAGTGCCATCTTGTTTAGGATTTGTACACACCAGTTTTTAACACAGTGTTCTTTTCACTAAGTACTACATACGTTAATTTATATTTATATATTGTCAATATTGTTGTAACCGAGCTTCTCCTTTCTAAACACTTCAGGAACAAGGCCTTGTATTTTTAGGTGATTTTCATAAACAGAGTAATTCTTTTCCTTTCACTAGTATCTTGCACACTAGTATCTTACACAAATACATGTAGCAATACTTAATATATTCTCTTCACAAGTATTTGTTAAGTGATTTAGTTAATGACTGATAAATGTTTTGTACAAAATAGATTCTGTACAGGAAAAAAAAATCTTTTAGATAAACATTATTTATTTTTACTGTTTTGTAAGTTAGACACTATAATGAAGCTCCTTTTTGCCAGAATTACTGGAAGTGCCTCTTGGTAAAATGTATTATACAGTAAATATGTATTCAATATTATTAGAAATACTTGTCACAAAATGAACAATGTGGATGTTGCAATGTGAAGACAAATGTACAACATAAATATAATTCTGTGGTATCCTGTTGCTGTGTTTCTTTTTCCTTTATTGAAACAATGTGCTTTCAGTGCCCAGCTCTCAGTTTAAGCACCTGTAGCCTCTTCAAACACTGATTCAAATCCAGTAAAGCTAGCATATATTGAATTGCCATTTTAGCTGCCGGCGCTGCTTGATATGTGTTAGTGACCCATGCTTGCATTTATTGGTATCCAGTTACCTGCAACTTTTACTTTTTAAGTACTCTGCACTTTATGTCAGATCACTAATAAATCCCATGTTAAATGCTGTGTGGCTAAACCAATCTGTGAAAGGTCTTATTGTAAATATCCTTCCTTAATGATGACAGATATTTCAACATGTCATCTGTGTGTTTTTCTGTCCAATTAATATGGGCCATACTGATTGAATGTGGTCTGTATTACGTGGCGCTATTCAGCCATAGTTATGGAGAGTGACTAATGCTTCCAGAGAAAATGAAATGTGTTATCTTAACAGTGTTTTCCTTATTAATCACAGAAGTAATCTGTTAAAGTGGGATATAAGTAAGTGAAATCAATTTTCTTGCAATTATATTGGTAAGTATACCATCATTCTTCAGTGAAAGATTTTGCTAGTCCATTATGTGGGCTAGGATTGACATCTAGCTACTTTCTTGGCTCACTGCTTATAATTTCAGAAAAGCATCTTCCAGCTGTCAAAAATTTTCCCCATTTTTTATGCTTTATTACCTTCTTTCATCAAAGATCTGGAGAGCTCTTCAGCCACCTTATTTAAAATGGCTGCATACAGATTATCTGGATCAAGTGTGTATTCAAAGCCTCAGTTCCTATAATTTAAAATTTAACAGATTTCAAAATATGGAAAAGCATCAGCCAAATATCTGGCTGTCAGTTTTGAAGTCCCACAGGTTTATTTTTCCTCTGTCTTAAACTCTGAATGGCAAAAATGTAAGCAAATTTGCACCATGGAGTGATTAGGAAGATATTGTTTTGCATCATTGCCAGTATGAAAGTAGAATCTGGTTATACCTATTCTAAGGGAACTGCAGCTGGTCTGTCCCAAACACTTAATAACTTCATAGCATGGAATTATTTCATCCAAAGATTCACTGGTGCCCACAGAGAAGCATACAACTGGATTAGCAAAGAAAAACTTTTCTTTCAGTACTGCTTGTCACAAAGAATAGGGCCTACCAAGGTAAAGAAAGCACTGTCTTTGAAAAACTGCAAACTCTCTCTAGAGCTCTCCAAACAGCAATATGTTCCCATGGGAATTGATGAGCAACAAAACACAGAGCAGAAGCAGTCAATCTGCTAATGAGACCACACATGTATGCCTCTCCTGGGGTTCTGGTGAAACATAAAGGAGGCCATGAGGCACAGTCAGTAGCAGCTCAATTAAATGTTGCATTTTCCAGGTGTTCAAATTACTCTCAATTGCCCCAGCAAATTCACTTTCCTAAAAGCACTTAAAATGTCTCTCTAAAAATAGAAATCTCAGAGAACTTTCTGTGCTCTGTTTAGCAATGCTTTCTTTTAACGTTTCTTCAATTTTCTCACCAAAATCTTGTGGAAAGTGACATTATCCCTCATGCCACCATGGACTCCCTGTGTATTTGTCAGTGATTCATACAGGGGTAGAACAGCAAATGACTTTGACAGTCAAGTGTAACTTACAGGTGATACCCTGACTGGTAGGATCTGTAGCTCTGGAGTAGTCATCTCATGCAGTCCGAGGGAGATTTTTAAGTAAAAGGATCCCAAAGACCTGGCATGCTGAGATAGAAACTGTCAAAGCCAACTGATTTGTTGAACAGTTTCACAGACAAGGTGTGAAACCATCATTGCATTAATTCATGAGCCACTGGAGAAAACATGCAACTTTAAAGTTTTACCCAAGGTTTTGATAGCTTGTGTCACACCCAATCCAGACTGCTAGTTATAATCACTAAATAACCTGGGATAGATGTGGTTGTAATCGTTCGTGAATCTGATATAGATAACATGCTCCAACATCTGCTTCTCTGCAGCCAGGAAATACAAAGCAGAAGGTTCTTCTTTGATCTGCATGATGGCTTCATTTACAGTGACTTCTGTTGTTGCTGGTAAATTACTTCCCTTCACAATCCTTTGCACATGGCAATTGCTTATTACTGTGCTTGCCAAAGGCATCATATTCTACAAATTCAACACCTTCTGTGTAATAAACCTTGTCAAATTCTTTGCACCTTCTCTTTCCACATTTCTAGCCAAAATCTTTGGGTTTAAACCTGCTTCAAAGAACTTATCTGCATTACAGAAAGTGCCATGGGATTTTATTAACGGTATTAATCTCTAGTGGCTGGACAAATTCCAGTTTCTCTTATTATGTTCTTGTAAATTAAAATTCCCCCCAAAGCTCCAGTGGGTACAAATGCTTCCTTCCCTGAAGAGGTATGTCATGTTACTGAGTCTCTCATTCATTCCCCTTTTAAGCCTGAAATTTCCACGGCAATCTCTGAGAGCTACTAACAGCTGAAGTGAATACTTTGTCTCTGGTTCTTTGATGTGGAATGCATATGCAAGGTTTGTTCTCACAAAAGGTTTCCTACTCATTTGTGTTCTTACCAAGTATGTTCTTAGGACGGGCAACAAAAGAAGAGGAAAATTAAAATACTGAATCCACTTCAATAAAGTAGCATAGCTAAAGCAATTATATAGGCAGTGAAACTGGATTGCTTCATTAGTTAACTGTAGATGTCTTCGCTGTATCTGCTTGTCATTGACTGTGAACTACAGATTTGCCTAAGAATCACAGCTAACAGAAATAAGATTTTTATTAATTGTTCAATCATACTAAAATTTAAGTACTTGGAGATTTTTCTTTGATAGAGAAGCTGCTCCCAAGCCATCATGCCTTCTAAGTTCCCTTTATTCTGGCAGCTTCATTTCCAGACTCAACAGTGATGTAATTCCTTGAGCTTCCTGCTCTCTGGACAAGGATGCAAGAGATCTGGATCTTTTTGAGTTTTTCCTGAGCTCTGCACAAACTTCCTACATGACCTTGAGCAAACATGAACAGTTCAATCCTTTTCCTTCAAATCTGAGTATTACTTATACTTTAGTTGGTTCGCTCAGTCTTGTCTCATTCATCTTAGCTTCTCTCCAGAGGGTTAGGAGATCATTGCCATAGAAGAAGTCTTGGCCACAAGCAGTTGCTGCCATTACAGACCCTCCTTCTCTGTGAGTTGTTCCAGGCACAGTGGAGTGGTTCAGGTTTGGAGCATTCATGTGCTGTCATAAATAATAAAGGAGCATTTGGCCAAGTGTCGGTCTGAGTAGTTGAGGACTGATTCTACCAAGTGTTTCTACGTAGCTTTGCTTTGTAACACAGTAGTAAGGTTCGGGAATGTGTTCTCTTGTCAGACATAGAAATCATGTAGAAGTTCCGATTTTAAGGTGCTGTGGTATTCAAAAACCCATTTATACATTTTGGTTTTCTTTTTTAAAAAGTCAACATTTTTCTTCTATCAATCAGATAAAAATGTTTCTTTGCAGCTGTTATGTGTGTTTTCAGATTTCACTGTAAAGTTTATCTTTACAAGCAAGGCCTTATGATTTAAATAAGTCTGTTGGAATATGTTTTTAAAAAATGTCTTTTACAGAGCAAAAGTTCATGCTTCTGAACGTGAGGGAGGTGGGGAGATTTAAAGCTTTACAAGGTTAGCATTTGCTCATGAAATGTGCTTGAAAAAGAAGGAGCTGGTTCCCTGGAGTATGCCTCAGAGACTGGTTGTTGTTGGATGGTTTAAAGACTGACCTACAAACCTGCTGTGTTGTTAGTGTATTGATATGTCTATGAATCAAGATTACTCTTGTCACAGCCATTCACTATGGCTAGACTAGGCTTTGTAAATGTAAGTAATTTAACCCTGTGCTTTAGAAATCAAGGTGGTCTAGCTTCTAATTTCCTGTAACTCATACCAAGAAGGAATGCAAAGAAAAAAGACCTCAAAGACCAAGCTTTAGTCTGATTCTTTGTCCTGTAGCTGTTTTAAAGGCTTTGTTTCAATTACAGAGTAAGTATATATAAGTAAGCAATTTCTTTTAGGACTACGGGAAAGTAAAACCTTTCTTGTTTGATTGACTGTCTAGCAAGCTTCCACTGAGTTTTGTGCTGCTGTGCTTGGGAAGTGCTCTGCTGTGGGAGGCACTGAAAAGTGACACACAGGAAGCGTCATGTCCTCTATTGGAATTGGTACTGATTTGTTTCCCCTGTCTCAGTTCTTGTAAGTAAATTGTAGAAGGTGATGTACTGCATTGCCTTTCCATGTGATATCCATGGCCTGGGAGGCTTGGAAAACTAATAAATTCCTACCTGGATGAGACTTTCTTCTCTGTCAGATGAACTCACTGAGATTTAGTGAGGATCTTGTATTCATTTACTCTGAGCATCTGGAAAAGTACTATAGAGGACATAAATAAGACCATTTCTGAGGAACTGCTGTAATTAGCTCATAAAGATGCTTTTCTGGAAGGTGTAAGAAAACTCTGCATAATGGAAAATACCTCCTGCAGGGCGGTTTTGATAAAGCTCCAGTTAAGATATTATCTACACCTCTAAAGAAGTCAGAGAAAACTCTATAAAGAAATTCCAGTAAAAACCCAACTGTGATAGAAAGCTGATGCTGAGATTTTACAATGAACCAGAAATACCGGAAAGATGAGAAGATTGCACTAAATCTTGGGGGCCTCGTTCTTCAAAGCATTGCTTTGTCTTAAACTGCATAAAATCATTCTGCAAGGGCAGAAGGCCATGGCCTGGTGTTCATCAATATGATTTGTAGCATAATGGAGTCTTAGAAGTTTACATGAAAGGCATTTATATAAAGAGTTTATGACTCTGAACATGAGCCTCACCTGTATTAAGGGACAGTGTGGTGAAGGCTACCACTGGCATAATAACTGGTGTCAGAAATCATCGAAAGAGACAAGGTCAGCAACAAAGATTAAAGGTCAGGCACAACTACTACAGATCCTGTATTGTGTAAACTCATTTTTCCTAATAACTGAAGGAAACAGGTTGGAAGCTGTTCTATGAAAGAACTCATAATCACTAATTCTCTTAATCAATAGTTCCTGTGGAATATTAGGCTCCTTGTTATCTCTTAGAAAAAGGGAAAAGAGATTTCCAAATTTCCAAACCTAACGATGTAAGATACATTAAAGTACAATATGTGAATTACATGCAGTGTAATAAAATTCCAGCTGCATTAAGAACCCAAAAAGGAAATATAATGACTAATTAGTATTAAATGTAGGAAAGTAGAAGCCTGGTTCAAGGTGCCGTGTTTGACATAGCACTGTTTCGAATGTCAGTAAGGTTTTAGCTGCCATGGGACTATACCCTTCTGCAAAGGGTGGGAAAGAGAAAGAAGGGAAAGGAAGAAGACTTTAGAGTTTTAATACCTTCTCTGTTTGTATAACTAAAGTTTAAAGGTTAGCAGAAGACACATGATTTATAGCCTCTCTCAGTTCAAGCAACTACACTGGGAACTACCAACATTCTTCACCTTTACACAAACTTGCAGATAAAAGTGGTTTCATTTGTGACATTGCGACAGGAAAAACACAGGGTGGGAATGAAGTTTGCAAAATATTCCCTTCATCGTGGCAAAGGACTTGTCCTAGTCTCCCATGCAGTTCTGTCCTCTCCTTTAATGGGTCTTTTTGTTCTGGTTTTACATTGTCTTGATAGGGACTTTGCCCTGAGGCTTTTGGAGAGCAGGGCGTACTGGACATACCAGAAAGGAACAGGGTCTGAATGGGAAATCTTTGTGAATCACCTGTTCACCCTATATCCTACATTCCCTACCTTCTCCCATGCACACCACCTTCTCTTCCTCCCCCACCCCCATTTTTCTTTTTTTTTTTCTTTCTGGTTCATTTCCCCTTGAAGTCTTTTGTTTCCTGGGAATGAGCAATTAAGATCAGGATTGGGTTTTTTTCTTTCCACAAAGCTATGTCACGTGTCCCGTCAAACAGCAACTAACAAAGATAAATATCTCCTGGAGGGTTTAGATGCTCTTCAGGATTTCCAGCTAGGATACCCAGCATCTTTGCTTTGCCTGTGTCTGCACTGTCCTGGAGTAGATAGGAGGGGAGAAAGGAAGAAAACAGTGAGGAGGTGGAGGGAAGGATGAGGGCGGGAGACAAATACCAAATGCTCAATAGAAAAGAGACAAAACAAGTTCTCCCACTCTTATGCATTTTCCTTTCTCCACCGCCAGTATAAGATGTACCAACCTTAGACAGGGTACTTTCTAAGAGGTGGTTTTCCCCTCCAACTTTTCCTGCTTCTAAGCTTGGACCAGCGTCCATGCATGCGTGTATGAGTATGCACAGGCAATAGAGGGAGCTTACCTACGAGCATTGGTAGGAACCATCTCTGGGAATTTCTGCTGCCAGGTAAGATTTGGCTTTTCTTCTTCTCTTTGTTTTGTCACCTTTCAGAGTGGATGTGCTTTACATGGGTTCATGAGTAAGCAGTCTCTGTACCGGTCTCCTTGTTCACTTTTTCTAGCAACTGCAGCTCCTACACCTCTGAGCTGACACACAATAAAGGAATGTCTAAGGGGGCTTACTGCAAAGCAAAGGATTTTCCAGTGGGGAAGGACTTTCTTTTCATTGCCTGGAGTTTGAATGAGTGGTAACTGCCTGGCAGTGTCTCAGACTGCTGTATGCATGCTCAGGGACAGATTCATCCTTGGACCTGACCATCAGGCACAGCCCCACATACCAGCCCCTGGGAGGATGAATGCTTCTGCCACCCAAGCTTTGTCACAGGTGGGTTATCAGGTGTGCTTTCGATTAGATAGAAAGCAGACTCAGCACAGAGGGCTCCCACACCCTGGACAGCTAAAGCCAGGAATCCAAGTACAGGTTAGAGCCCCAGCTGTGAGCCCTGGTGACAGGCAGGGAGAAAGTGTGAGTATTGCCAGCAGCTGTCCTTCAGGCAGAGTGTGACCCGTCTGCACTTACCCATCATAGGTGTGATGAAGCACAGCTGGAGTGCTGCAGCGGATGGCTATCAACTCTTCAGAAGGGATAGGCAAGGAAGGAGAGGCAATGGAGGAACTCTGTATGTTAGGGAGTGTTTCGATTTGTCTAGAGCTTAATGATGGTGACGATAGGATTAAGTGTTTATGGGTAAGAATCAGAGGGAGGGCCAGCAAGGCAGATATCATGGTGGGAGCCTGTTACAGACCACCTAACCAGGATGGAGAGGCAGATGAAATATCCCATAGGCAGCTGGGAGTAGTCTCACAATTGTCCCTCCCTTATTCTTGTGGGGAACTTCAGCTTACCAGGTGAGTGCTGGAAATACAATATATCAGAGAGGAAACAGTCTAGAAGGTTCCTGGGGTGTGTGGAGATAACTTCCTGGTACAGTCAGCCAGTGAGCCAACTAGGGGGGGCACCCTGCTGGATCTGCTGTTTGTGATCAGAGAAGAACTTGTGGGTGATGTGATGATTGGAGGCCTTCTTGGGTATGGCTATCATGAAATGATAGAGTTTTCAATTCCCAAAGAAGTAAGAAGGGAGTATAACAGAACTGCAACTTTAGACTACCAGAGGGCAAACTTTGGCCCTCTTAGGAAACTGGTTGACAGAGTCCCTTAGGAGGCAGACCTGAAAGGCAAAGGAGTCCAGGAAGGCTGGATGTTCTTCAAGAACGAAATCTTAAAGACACAGGAGCAGGCAGTCCCCATACGCTGAAGGAAAAGCAAGCAGGGAAGAAGACTCGTCTGACTGAAAAGAGACCTTTGGCTGGAACTCAGGGGAAAAAAAAGGAGTTTTTGACCTTCAGAAAAAGGGGCTGGCAACTCAGGGGGACTATGAGGATGTTCTGAGGTTATGCAGGGAGAAAATCAGAAGGGCCAAAGCCCAGCTAGAAATTAATCTGGCTACTGCTGTAAAAGACAATAAAAAATGTTCCTGTAAATATATTAGCAACAAAAGGAGGGTTAAGGAAAATCTCCATCTTTATTGGATGTGATGAGAAAAAGGCAGAGGTACTTAATACCTTCTTTGCCTCAGTCTGGGGCTGAGCTGTTCTCTGAGCACTGTGACCCTGAGCTGGAAGATAGGGATGGGAAGCACAGTGAAGCCCCCATAATCCAAGGGGAAATGGTTAGTAAGCTGTTATACCACTTAGACACACACAGGCACACAGGGCTGGATGGGATCCACCCAAGGGCACTGAAGGAGCTGGCAGAAATGCTCACTGAGCCGCTTTCCACCATTTATCAGCAGCCCTGGCTAACCAGGGAGGAACCCATTAACTGGAAGTTAGCAAATGTGACACCCATCTATGAGAAGGGCCAGGAGGAGGATTCAGTGACCTTTGGACCCCTTCAGTCTGACCTCAGTGCCAGGGAAGGTCATGAAACAGATCACTTTGAGTGCCATCACACAGCACATACAGGACAAAGAGGTGACAAGGCCCTGTCAGCATGGGTTTATGAAAGGCAGGTCCTGCTTGACCAACCTGATCTCCTTCTATGACAAGGTTACCTGCTTAGTGGATGAGGGAAAGGCTGTGGATGCTGCCTATCTAGCCTTTTGTAGAGGCTTTGACATGATATCATATCCCACAGCATTCTCTTGGAGGAACTGGCTGCTTATGGCTTAGGCAGGTGTGCTCTTCACTGGCTTGACGGCCAGGCCCAAAGAGTTGTGGTGAATGGAGTTAAATGCAGTTGGTGGTTGGTCACAAGTTCCACAAGACTCAGTGTAGGGGCTAGTTCTGCTTAATGTCTTTATCAGTGATCTGGACTAGGGGATCCTACTGCACCCTCAGTAAGTCTGCAGAAAAAGACCTGGGGATGCTGGTCAACTGACTATTAAGCCAGCTGGTGCTGAGACAGCCAAAATGCCAATGGCATCCTGGGCTGTATCAGCAATAGCATAGCCAGCAGGTCTAGGGCAGTAATCATCCCCCTGTGCTTGGCACTGGGGAGGCTACACCTCAAACAGTGTGTTCCATTCTTGGCCCCTCACTACAAGAAAGACATTGAGGTGCTGGAGCTTCTCCAGAGAAGGGTAATGAAGCTGGTGAAGAGTCTGGAGCACAAGTCTGATGAGGAACTGGGGTTGTTTAGTCTGCAGAAGAGAAGGCTCGGGAGGGACTAGAACAAGAGGAAATGGCCTCAAGTTGCACCAGGTGAGGTTTAGGTTGGATATTAGGAAAAAATTCTTCACCAAAAGGGTGAACATTGGAACAGGCTGCCCAGGGAAGTGTTTGAGTGCCACATGTAGATATGGCACTTAGTGACATGTTTTAATGGTGAACTTGGCAGTGCTAGATTAACGGTTAGACTTGATCTTACAGATCTTTTCCAACTTAGACAATTCTATGATTATGTTTTGCTGGCATTTCTGCCACGTCTGGGAAGGAAAAGCTGACACAGGTTATCCGTCTTCATGTTTCATGGCACTGGTGAAAAATGTTATCCAAGACACAGTGAAAACCTAAGGCTGTCACTATACCCAAGTCAGGAAGAGACCATCCTTACCAGCCAGATATCTGCTTGAATAAAACAAAAGCTATTTCTGACCTCTTAATGCAGTTGGCAGCATATTACAAATACTCCCAGTAGAACAACAGTGATACAGAAAGTATTTGAGTGGCATAAGGCAGGTTTGTGATTAGAGTGAAAGGCTCTTATTTGTGCTGGTTGTGCGAAAAACGAAAGATTAAACTAATATTGCAGTGGGCTGTGGTACCACAAGGCACACTGCTCTGCTTTCTAGCTTGTGTTAACTGTTTCCCTCAGAGACATTGTCATGGCAACAGAACTGTTGCTCTGATGTATATGGTTGTAGGTTGCTCTGGGCTTGAAAACTACTGACCTCCTTAAAGTTTTGCGACAGGAACAATTTGGGATATATTAAAACTGGTAAAACTTGTGTGGTTATCAGTCCTGTGTTTCAGATGTTTCCCATCTTCAACTCGTTTTTTTCATACCAAGATTGCTGTAGTAGCAATATGCAGAGTATTTCAAACCTTAAATTAAAGGCTATTTATTTGATGTGCTTACATGGCAGCATGCCTTAGATGAGTGTCATGCCCATGCTCAAAAGTTTGAATTAATCTCCTTACCTGAGTGCTGTGAGGTATACTCTGTTATTCACCATTAAGCAAGTTCAGAAACAGGGCAAAGACAGATGATGTGATTTTCCCAAGATCGGAAGTGGGTGAGAAGCAGAGTAGGAATATGCGATAAGTTTTCTGTAGCAAGCACAAATAATTCTTACTTTTTATTGGGTTTGCTTTCCCCCCTCCCCTGAAATCTATATACTCATTAGTGTTGACAAGGAAATACATTAGAGTCCCTGTCAGGGCAGTGCCAAATGCAAATATTTCTTATATGTAGTCAGTAGCTCTTACTTATCTGATGTGATGGAGAGAACTCAGTCAAAATGTTTGTACTACGGCCACAGTGGTTTTGCCTTGTCTATATATGACCATAACCTGGGCAAGTATTCACATGAGCAAATCTAGATATACTTCTGTTATTTTCACTTACATTTCTGGCAACACAAGTACCTACTGTGCAAACCCTTGGGAAGCCACGAAAACACATGTACATATATGTATATATGCACATATGCATGAAAACATATGTTTTCTATTTACGTAAGATCTGCGTCTGTAGACAAACATAAAAGAATAGGAACTTCTAGTTTCAGACAGCAGTTCTATAAAACATAGTGCTGCTTAACAGTGAACACAGAAGCTGATTTCATAAATATTTTCAGATCTGATTTAGAGATTGAAATTAAGAACAAAGTACTGCAGTATGTAAGTAGAGATTTAAGAATTACTGATATCTTCTGTTCTCAAAGTACAGTATTTAGGTTTTCTTTACTTCTTTGTATTTACCTGCAAAGAAGAAAATTCACATTTTTCCTGTAACAATTGCCTACTGAGCCCTAAGGCTTTATGTAAAATGGTAAAGGGAACTAAACCTCTTTATTCTTGTGTAACTCATTATCTAACATCAGACGATTAGTGCTAAGGTTTCAACCTAAACCAATTCAAGCCCCTCATTAACAGGGCTAGATTTCCTTTGATCTAATTACTTAACGTCCCAGATATATGGGAAGTTGAGAGATTAGCTCTGAGGAATCTCTGCAGACATCGTCACATCTAGAAATGTGAACTTACATAGAGGCTCCAGAAATGTTGTTTAAAATGTTAACAAGACCCATTTAGTCTGCCGGTAATGCTTGGTTAAATGTTCAATGAAATCACATTGACGATAGCTAGAGAATGAAGATGATGACTGCTTGCTGAGTATGATTTAATCTTCATTATTATAGGCAAGTGCATTGCATATTTCCATAATTAAACATCCAATGCACTTGTCAGATTCTGTTGTAAAGTTTGATAATTGCTGTTGTAGGGAAAACAGTACAGCAGGGTGTTGCTGTCACATGATGAGCTTTTGAGGCTGAGCTATTAGGATGCCCTTTTATATTTTTTTCTGTTTTCTGCTCTAGAGGCAGGGATATCATCATGGAGATTTCATCAAAAGAAAATACTCAGCTTTTCTCAAACACAATCCTGCTTGTTGACCGATCTTCATTCAAATCTGAATCTTCCTCATCCAAGGAAAAACAGTCGTATTGTGGAGGTATAAAGGTAGAGTAAAAGGTTTTGACTATTCCAGTAGGGACTTAGAAAGCCTTTTTTTTTTTCCTTTCTTTTTTTTTTTTTTTCTTTGCTGTGAGCTATCCTTTTTTCTGTTCTGATTGTATCTTGCTGAGTCACTACGAAATTATTAAACATTTTTCTAAGTCTCCAAAAACGTCTGCTTCAGATCTGTATTTGCCTAGCATTTGGCAATGTTCAAATATAACATGGTGGTTGAGGCTTGTGTGTTATGAGATCTTCAAGGATCTTCCTCAAATGCCATTACATCCTCCTTATTGCAACACCCTATTTTCCTGACCTTAAGAACAGAGCATTGGCAGACAGGTATCACAGGCAGCTGTTAATGCAGATTGCTTTTTTAAGCTTGTAGACATGGTAGTCTTCTGGGCTCTAAAAAATAATACTTTGATAATAATATTTTGATTCCTGAATATTCTCCTTGCTTTTGTTTAATCCTGTAAAGGCCTAGAAATGAGGTCCCCAGATATCAGCCTTCTTATGTGTTAAAATTTCCTTTATTAACCAGAAAGATGTGGTGAAATATTCAATTGCAGCTACTGGCGAACCAAAAACTAATGTGAAATCATGTGCTCCTTTCAGTCCCAGCTCTAAACGAGGAACACTTTTCCACAGCTGTACAGCCTCCATCTCCCTCCTGGGACAACTGCAAACTCAGTAGGAAAACTTGTGCCAAAGAGAGACTGAGGTGGTTGAAGTTCTAGTTTGACCTACATGATTCTCCTGTGAAAAATTATATTTGCTTTCACATTGTTATTTAAAATCTAAGGGCATAAACACACAGAAAATGTAAAATACCATGGCGGTATTTCTACTAGAGAGCTCTTTGGGAGACCTCACTGGAAGAAATAAGAATCAGATACTATTTACCCACAAGTCTTTCTGAAGGAGGAATAGCCAGCACTGGATAAAGTAAAGTCTGTTGAATGTGACACAGAGATACATTTGAACCTTGACACAAAAATTTACGTTCAACAGTACTGCTAGTGTTATTGCCTATGTGCCTTGTCAAATGAGGCGTTGTAAGTATTGCATTGGAGGCGAGTACATCACTTTAGAGCACCTGCTTACTGGGAAGTATGATTGCTCAGAGAGAAGGCCTAAGGAGTAGGACAAGGATCTAGGACTCTTTTAATATGAAATATTACTGTGTCTTTAAATTTCTGGTTTAGGGTATGGGGTTGGGTTTTTTTAACTTTTTACAAAAAGCATCCCTAGATATTCAGTCGATACAATCTGTATCTGAAGGTAAAAAAGCAATGTCGTGATTTTCATGACCAGTTGCACAACTGAGTATCTCTGGAGCTTATAAACTCAGAAAGGCTGCATTTGGTGGTGGCCAAATCAGACAATAGCTCTGCAGGACCTTGCTCTCCCACTGTATGCATTCCAGCTCTAGTCTTGTCCCAGAGACTGAAGAGCCGTTAACTGTTGAGATGAACATAATGCCCTTCTGGAACACATCTTCCAGTTTTATTTTGTGTAAAAGGGATTCAGTCTGCATATTTGCAGTATGACCAAAGCACAGTGAAGAGATTGGGGAGTTTCATTTCCAAAGCCCACTCCTGATTCAGACTAACATAAAACACCTCTGCAAAAAAGAGGATGAGAGAAGGTTCTCCCTCAGCAAAATGCAGGGGGCACTCAAAAGAAAATGTACATATTAGAGCTTGCAAGAGATCTGGTGGGGAAAGGATGAGCCTAGAAGAGGATTTCTTAGCAGGTCATTGGTCAACTCATGGACTCTTGTAACAGGAGGCAGTGACTTCTCCCTCCTGGTCACCCTGGCCTTCAGTGGGAACAGCTTACCGGAACAGGACTCTAAAGTCCAGCTGACTGTAAAAGCATATATTAAAAAACGCCAGAAAATGCCACCTCCCCACTGAGCCGCACTTAACATGTGCCCTTATTGTTATTGTGTAAGGTACCTCCTCCTTAAAGATATAAGGTGGGTGTTACATGTCTGTCCTTCAAAGCATCAATATTTTTGACATCTACCTGAAATATGCAGTGGCTGACAGCAAGTTCAGTTTATATCACCATTGCTTATAAGAACGGGACAAAATAATAATCTTATATTCTTAAAAAGCAGGAAAAATATTGATGTGGTTAGTCGGGAAAAGAAGAGTTCGGATTGTAAAACTTGTTTAAAAATAATTCATAAAGTAAAGCTTTCTGTACTGCCTGATTTTAATCACTGTCAATTTCTTCCACAGGTATTTCTTGGAGCATTGTCTTTTGTTTATTTTGCTAAAGCACTGTCAGGAAGTTATCTAAAAAGTACTATAACACAAATAGAAAGAAGATTTGATATCCCTTCCTCTTTGGTTGGCATTATTGATGGCAGTTTTGAAATTGGTATGTGCTGTACGACATGTAAAAAAAAAAAAAAGAAAAAGAAAAAAAAGAGTGATGAAATTTGTTATGAAAAACAGTTGTACGAATCTCCTTGAACCATTAAAACTGAGCAAGATTCACCTAGTAAAGATCAGCATGACTGCCAATATGATCATTTTGGATAGGATAGGGTTGCTTATACAAGCAACAGTTTGACATAGTTATAAATATTTTATACTGTGATAAGCCTATGTCTGGCAAATAACACTAGTAGAAATTTGGGCTGTTGAATAAGAATTTACCTGCACAGATTCCCACTTTCTCTCACCTTTTGTCAGAAATCCACCTCCCCCACAAGTGTTTGCCCTTCTTGATTTATTAAGGAGGAAGGGTACAAACCTCTAACTGTAATCTGGTTTTGTCCAGTCCATCCCTTTCCTTCTTGCACTAATGTTTCCAGAATGACATTGTCTCTTACAATTTCAGTTTACTGAATTTATCTCATGGGTGTACAGTAGACTGTGGTATTCACAGGAATTAAATGTTAGCCTAAGTGTATAAAGTTCTGTTTGAGTCCCTCTTTTCCTGTTTTCCTGGCTACCTATTCTTTTCAGCTGGCATAGTCCTCCTCATTTCTAGCAGATTATCCAAAAGTTTATGGTTTTCTTATCATGGAAGACATTGGACTCTTGTAAGAAAGCCTGGAAATAGGAAGAAACACCAATCTCATGCAATCAGCCCTCTCCCCTGAGATCACTGCCTGTACCATTCACCAAGAATTATTATTTTAGGGAATCTCCTACCAACAAGCCATAAAACTCAGTTTTCCTTTTGTACTCTCAAAGGGAACCTCCTAATCATAATTCTTGTAAGCTACTTTGGAGCGAAGCTTCACAGGCCAAGAATAATTGGAGCAGGCTGCTTAATTATGTCAGCTGGAACATTCCTAATTGCGATGCCCCAGTTCTTCATGGGACGGTAAGTGCAGTGATTGGCATTTTCCAACTGGGCTATGCACACTGAATGTCAGCTCACTAAAACATTTAGGCACTGATTGTAAAGATGTCCGTAGAAATAGGCATATGTGGATGTGGTTATGCGACATTTTTTTGTGAAAAGACTAATTACTGTACAGCAAATAATTTAACATACGTGCTCAGCTGTAATCACATTATCATTTTATTAGTCTCTGATCTTGATTGGCCACATTTTGACAAAGTTTAAGAATTATTGAGACTTCAGTGATGAAGTCATGACTAAACTCAGGAAGACAATCTGAGTTTCAAACACAAGCCAGAGAATACACCCACTGTCTGGTAAACTCTCAGTTTCATTCATCATAGCAGACCAAAGTGCCTGTTAAACTGAAATGCATCACTGTGACACAAAGAGAATCAAAGGAACAATTTTCATGTACTAACACAGTATAAACTGAGCTCCATTTACTGCCTGTAAACCATCATTGTCAACACCGGATGCAGATAAAATTTTCATTTAAATGCCTATCTTCCATGGTCATAACACATCTGTTTGCTTTTTCTCATAAATTGGGACAGTAAAAAACAACTTTGGTTTATAAACAGATATGAGTATGAAAGATTCCCTTCCACCATCAATTCGACTGTGAGCATCTCTCCATGTCTGCAGGATAAAAGCCAAACTCTGCTCCCCACCTTGGAAAAAACTCAAGCAAAAATAAATGCAGGTGAGAATGATCTGTGTCAAATATCATGATAAACATACTAGAATGTATCAAAAGGCTCACAAACTCTTATTCAGTAGTTTATTTGAACACAAAAAAAAGAAAAAGGAATAAGATGAATCTTTTCCACAGAAAATCCAGACCCACTGGTTGAGGCAAACTATTAAAAATAAATATATACCTCCCACTGACCACTGCCAAGAGTTTTTCTTTTCAGGCTGCAGCCTTTCCTCCAGCCTTGCTGTCTCCTCCAGCAATTTTCTGCAGCTTTGTGGCTTGCAGAAACACCAATCTCCCATGGCGACCTTGGAAAGTCATGGTTTTCCCTCAGCCAGGAAATATGCCTTTAGATCCTCAGCCCACTGGAAAGAGCTGCTTGGGTCTCACAACCTGCAAATCCCACTTCTTGTTTCTCTCCCTGCCCATGACCCCTTTTTGCATACCAGAGAGCTGTCTACCATCTGGGTGCTTTGAGCTCCTCGTGGGCAAGGAGCCTGTCATCTTCAATGTTTCCCAAATATTTCCATTAGGAGATCCCAGTTCTGGTTAGAAAGAAGTGAAAAAGGTTTCTAAAGTGGGATGTGATGATAAATTTATAAAACTAGCCAATTTCTAGTATCTTTGAATGAAGCAGTTCATGCTAAAAGTGTCTCTTCCTCAAGCCGATTGGGTTAAAGTTGCCATCCATACACCTCACAAAACATTTTTCACAGTTTTCATACTGGTTTTCCCACATTAGAAGTATCTTAGAAGTCCTGTGCATTCAGTGTCACACTGTTAAGAAAAACATATCATGTTGTCTCTCTTGTGATGTACCCAGGATGTGAAAAAGGAGGCTCTTCCATGTGGATCTATGTTTTACTGGGAAATCTTTTGCGTGGAATAGGTGAAACTCCTATCCAGCCTTTGGGAATTACATACATTGATGACTACACCATTGAAGAAAATGCTGCCTTATACATTGGTAAAATAAATATTTTTTTCCTAATGGATTTTTCACCAGAGGAACCTGAGTCATTCTGAATAACAGAATGAGTGTTACTGAATTAATTTGCCCTGATTGTTTGGTTTACATAATTTCCAATATTAAAGTTTATTTAACAGTCTCGTACACTCAAGGGACCAAGTTCCCCTTTAATTGTACCAACACAGTTCCATTAACTTAATTTGAGGAAAGAATTTGACCCTAGGTTCCTGCTGTTACCCTAATCTTCCTAATTCTTCTAGAGGTGGACTGCTGAGCCTCTGTGCACATTCAGTTCTCTGGAAAGTGATAAAAAACATGTACTCTTGAGCACTTAAAATAGCATTTTGGCAGGCACTCAAAACATTCCCTCCAGCTTCAGGTAGGATTATAAACAATAAGGCTTTAAATACCAGGGCTTTCAAAAGTTGGTATCACTGGTTTTTTGTTGTGTTTGTTGTCTGAAGACCTCTGCACATTTGCGTGAAATATTACCAAGAACTCCTTCCCCATCAGCATCTTTTCTTGACAAGTTTGCATCCTGGCAAAAGGCAAAAACTCAGGTCCTCTTTGTAAAAGATTTAATCTTCCCAGATCTCCAGATCAATTTTGAAAGTTCAAAATACTCAGAAGGTTTGGCTGAAGGTGTACTGAAACACGTTAATATTGGGTACCAAAGCAAAGTGGTTTTTTCAGCCTGTTCAGGGCCCACCATCACTTAAAGTGATCAGTAACTTAAATAACTGTCATTTGCTTTCTGGTTACTTTAATCTAGTCAGCTAAATTGTTTCTAGCAATTCTAGATTGGTGATGCTAATGAGTTAGTCCATTAAGTTCCCTGACTTATTTTTTCCTTTGAGCAGAATTTCATTCTTTAATTGGATGACAACAAAAAAAGTTGAAGTGTCAGTATAGTGGGGGAAATTTTATTGTCGGCCTTTTCTTCTTGAAAAACTGATATAACTAGCGTGTCAGAGAGAAAAAGGTTGGCTCAGTATTTTAAGACTATCATTTGTTAGCCATGACATGTCATACTTTACTGTTAGGTGCAGCAAGACCTAGTGCTTTTTTTAACCCAGGTGTGTAACAGTCGCCTGTTTTCTATTGCAGGCTGCGTACAGACAGTTGCAATTATAGGGCCAATATTTGGCTTTCTTCTAGGATCCCTGTGTGCCAAACTTTATGTTGACATTGGCTTTGTAAATCTGGGTAAGTCAGAAAACTCTGGGTTTAAAAATTCAGTCAGGCTCCAAAATGCCTGTTTTAGGCCAAGAGCTATTGAATTATCTTCCAGGCTTAAGGGGCTAGCAGAGATGAAGCAGGCACTCAATGAAATAGAAAGGGACAACAGCAATGCAATGCCCCACATAGAAAAGGCTAGCAAGAAAGATGGGTGTGGAGGAAGTAGGAGGCCTGACGCTTCCTCAGTCCCAGCAGATCTGTGGCTGGTGCCTCCCAGGAGATGCCCTGGTGAGGAGTCTCTGGGGGGACAGCAGGAACCACAGAATCATAGAGTCAGCTGGGTTAGAAAAGACCTTTAAGAACATCAAGTCCAACCATTACCCCAGGACTGCCAAGTGCACCACTAACCCATGTCACCAGCAGGAGGCCAGACTGAGGCTTAGGAGCCTGCCGAGAGCTCTTGTGTGCATTCTGTAGTAGTGTCATTTCCTAGAAAAGCAGTCTTGCAATGGGTACAGGACTCCTGATTGTCCTCCTCCTGAGAAAACTTCCACCCCATTTTTCTCTGGCACTTCTATGCATAACAGCTTGGCTGGGAGCAAGTGTGTGGCCACCTGGACTGCTTCATGTATACCCTTGCAGCCTCTCTGGGGACACATGAGTGTCATGGCTGGGGACCCTATTGTGGCAGGGGAAAGCTGCTGCTGTGTCACAGGAATCAGCAAGTCCTTATTGCCTTCCCGAAGTTGCTCCTTTAACACTGATAGACACACAGCACAGCTAAACCTGGCAAGGTGGGGATGGACTCCTCTGGAGTAAGTCCCTTCAAAATCACTTGCCTTGGTATCAGCAAACAATCTCAAAAAACATTTATATGTTTTTCCTTTTTTGTCTTTCTCTAGACAGTGTAACAATAACTCACAAGGATGTGCAGTGGGTGGGAGCCTGGTGGCTGGGCTACTTAATAGCAGGTATGATTAGTGTTCTGGCTGGCATCCCTTTCTGGTTTCTGCCCAAGCACCTCCCGAAACCAGAGGGCAGGAAGGACTCCAGTACCTCTTCCGAGCAGTCAGAATTCATCACTGAGGATAACAAGGACAATCAAAAATCTTATCAGCAACAAGTGAAGATTGCTGAGATGGCAGAAGGCAAGTAACTGGAGTTTATTTTGTGACTGTTGAGTCTTTCTGTCACTAGATTTGTGCCTTAAAACCTTATGCTTTCTGAGGCCATATCTTAATGGCCTCAGAATCACTATTTTCCTTCAGGTATCACTCTCCACCTAACTAGTACGCACAAAAACGGTCTTTTCATTGCTCATTGTGGGAGCTGCTCTTGCATACAGAATTTCTCCATATGAGATTTGTAAAATTACGCTACTGGTGCAGCAAATACCATGCAACTCTTCAAAAAACTTCAGTCACAGATATTGACTGTTTCAGAAGGGGGGTCAACAAAATCTCAGGTTTTGCTAAACCTTTTTCTTTAAGATCATTCATTACAAAAACACACACACAATGTCTGATCAGAATAAAGATGGTCACAGACTAGATAGAGTATTTAGGAAGCTATCTGGATTTAGATACAAGCTGGTTTTGCATAATTGCATTTCTTTGGCTCCACCAAAAGTATTTTCCCTCAGTGCTTGAATCTGTAGCTCAGTATGTATGGGCTTAGTGACAGCTGTGCTGAGAACTCTCTGCCTCAAGATTATGCTAAAAAATGTTGAGGACACATAGAAAACAAATCAGTCCTGGTTTATCATAGAATTATAGATTACCAGGTTGGGAAGGACCTTAAGGATCATTGTATTAAACCAGATCAAAAGAAGATACATAGAACAAGGTATGTCTTCCAGGACATTGATGCTTAATATTTTGCTCTGCTGTTCCCCCATCCAGAAATGGAGGAGCTCTTAGGAGCATCATGGAACTTCATAGATTTCCTCTGAAATGTTCTGCAGTCCTTCTTTGAAAGGTGCAAACATGTTGCAAAGCAATATTCACAGCAGTTGCTCTTTCTTCAGCCTGGTTGTAATTTCTGCTGTTGTGTTTTGCAGACTTCTTGCCATCACTGAAGAACCTCTTTGGGAATCCAGTTTACATTCTGTATTTGTGTGCAAGTATCATTCAGTTCAATTCTTTAATTGGCATGGTGACATATAAGCCAAAGTATATTGAACAGCAGTATGCACAAACATCTTCAAAAACTAATTTTGTCATAGGTAATGTAATATCTACTTCTTGATGTCTTAAAAATAGACATTTTAGGAATGGCATATACATATCTATAAGAAAATTTGAGGGTTTTTCAGGCTATGTTTATTTCTTCTCCTTTCTTGTCTGGCTTTAAGTAATAGCTCATAGGAAGCAAGTTATTTCATTTCTGCTTTAGCACTAGTTAGCTCTGAGTTTACCTGTGTAAGATTATGTGATTTGATGCCTTATTTCTTATCTTACTGGAAATTTGAAAAATAATGTATGCACAGCACAAAAGAATAATTGAAAAGATAATTAGTTTTAAAATACTTTACATAAATTTGTCATCAGATAGGCCTGTTCCCTTCTCATTTATTTCAATTAAATGAAGATCAGCTCAGTGGTAAAGGACTGATCATAAAGTAGCTGTGGTATTGCCAGTGGTTTCTTACTTTCTGAGGAGGTTGGTGTTAAATAAAAGGAAGTCAAATTCATATCAGTGATCACACAGTACATGCATTAAAACCCAAACATTATCTCAGTGTGATGCTGGTGAAGGAAAAATAGGTATTTCTGCCCTAACTTTACCTAAGAGCCTTTCTCTGTTGTGAAGTTCACCTTTCAAGCTTTCCCATAGAGACTGCTTCTGCCTTTTGATACCAATGTGGCCACTTTTGTAGATGTCTTCAGGATGATGAACTTGACTGCTTAGTTGCTTAACCTGCATGAAGACTTGGGCTCAGCTCCTGAGGTCCAGGGATTCAATAGCATTAGACAGCAAAGAGGTTTACATTTGTCCAATATAGAGGAAATTGCCTTGATTTAGAGCAGCATTAGTTGCACAGCAACTAGTATATATGCAGAAAAGCTGTATGGATCCTTTGTGCTATGTTAATTCCTTAAAGACAAAAGCTGGAATTTCCTGGCACAAAACTCCTCAAAGCAAGGAGAAATCTTCAAGCATAGTCAACGGCCAGAGAAAATCCAGAAAACAATTCCTACATTCAGTATAGTACTTGTCATTGTATTTAAAGATTTTCTGGAGCTAAACTTTCAGGCATGTGCAAATTGAGTGAGGATTAAGATCCATCTGATTTCAGAAAGCATAAGGACTATATCCAATAGAGGATGTGAGATGTCTTGGCTAGGGAAGGATCCTGGCTGAATCATTTTCTTTCTCCCCAAATCCACCCTTGCTAAGAAAGCTGGGGCTTACTAGAACTAACAATGTGTATTTCCCATTCCCTATATGTTTTCCTATTTCTTCCTTTCTTTTCTTTTCTTTTTTTTTTTTTTTTTTTTTTTTTAACAATTTCTAGCACCATCTTGCTGATAAATAGCAGAATTGTCAGAGAAGTTTGAAGCACTATTAAAAAAATCAGTGGAGGTCATAAGAAGGTATTTTTCAACAGTCACAACCCAAGGAATGTGCAAGAAAGTAAAATGGCTCCTGTGCCTGTATGATTTTCCCTAAATATACACACTTCCCCTCACCTCCCAACCCTTACGCCAGCGTCAGGCAATGGAGTTATCTGTAAGGCTGTGAGACAAAGGCATGAATAAAAGCGAGACATAAAATCATAGAACAGTTTGGTTTGGAAGGGACCTTCAGAGGTCATGTAGTCCAAACCCCTGGAATGAGCAGGACAGTATAGGAATAGGCTGGCAGAGTATGAGTACTCTCCAGTGCATCACACAGCTTCCAGTTCCAATCCCACTATTGTTTTACAAGCAAAAAAGGAAACTTGTTATATAGTGACTCATAATTTACATATGCTACATTTCAGATGCTGCTTCTAAATCCCCTGAAGTACAATTTTTGTGTATGTGTACAGTGAAAAATGCTGCCTTAGTGAAGCTTCCTGAACCTCATCAGTAACAGAACTGGTCTCATGTAGTTAGCCAAGATACTGACTCCTGGGTTTGCCAAATGCAATTAGGCTTTTTCTAACATCAAACATACCTACTAACATATCTTCTAACTGCTATTTTTCAACATGTGTAGAGGTGAATCAAACACTGGCTCAAAACAGATCTCAGTGCTCTTCTAGTAGGCAGATTAGACTGTAATGTCATAGGCTGGTGTTTTATACCAAGTCATTTGAAATCATGTTGTAATACTTCCAGTCCCCTGAACAAACTTCTGAAACTTCATCTGCTATTGCATCTATGCTTTGGTACTCAGCACCACTAGGTGTCAGCATGAATGAAAAGCTGCAGACCATATACACAGCCCTTCACAAGGGGAAATTTGATGTGCTGGAACCAGCTGGTAAAGCTGGGAAAATCATTTTCAGTTCAAGGAAATCCAGAAAACTACACGTTGCTTGTCCGAGCGGTATCATTTACAGTGGTCTCTATTTACATCTTTTTTGCATGTAGTGAATGAGATTTTTCTCGTTCTGTTGTCCATGTCTATCAATATGGACACTGCTTTAAGCAAAGCTGTCCCGGTAAAGAAGGCTTAATGATCACCCAGTCTTACATGTTTCCTTCAATATTTTTTCACTTGATTGCCTGAACCCTGGTACAAGAGTATCCATGGGCGTATATCTATCTTTCTGCTGTTGTAACATTCACCTAAGGGAGCATTTCAACAACCAACACCAGAGAAATTCTCTAACTCTCCTGGGCGTGGAGGCAATGACATACCACTGCCCTCTTCCCCCTCTTAAAAGAGTTCTCTAGGGAATTATTGGTTTCATGGCTGAATCAAAACAGAAAAAGCAGGTTTTGCTCCAGATTTTATAACACTATAGGTAAAACTGAATTTGCCCTCCAGCAATGAACAGTTCAGGCTCTTCATGTCAGTGGAAAAGGAAAAGAGCTGCCATGGAAAAATGGAGTGGGACAGCCCCAGAGCATGGCCTCTGTTGCTCCTACTGTTGTCATATGGGTGAAGGACACAGGTAAGGTCTATAGCAAAGTCTCAAACTGTGCAATGGGACTGTGTCTGTCTTGGCTGCCCTAAGCAGCACGATACCCCAGTAACTTCTCTGTGCCCAGGGCAGATCTTGCGAGAAATAACACCAAAAGTATTTGAATTAACACTACATTGATCCCTCCATTGACAAGCTAACAGTGGAGAAAACTACCTAGTTTAAGAAATTAGAAGATCATTATCTAAACCTTATGCACAATCTCTCTTTCAAAGAACTAGAAAAGAAACATTTCACTGGGAGCAAGTTTTGACAAGCAGTTCCAATACCTTCTTAGGAACTATCCAAGTCTGGACACATAAAATGTCCCATCTTTCATATTTTGTTGTTTAATCTTGTTGCTGCTGCTGTTTTTGTGGCTGAGGAGGATAGTCCACTGAGCCGTGGTTTTCGTTAATGCAGATTTTACTGTTTGATTTCAGGTCTCATCAACATTCCTGCTGTGGCTTTTGGCATATTCTCTGGAGGACTGATCATGAAAAAATTGAGAATCAATGTTTTAGGAGCTGCAAAACTCTCCCTGGGATCGTCTTTCTTTGGTTACCTTTTGCTCCTCTCATTATTTGCAATGGGCTGTGAGAACTCGGATGTGGCTGGACTGACTGTGTCGTACCATGGGTATGCTGAGAAAGACAGGCTTCAGCATGAAGTGTTATTGCAAACCCAACTCCTTCCTCATTTTATTCCACAAAGTATATATTGTTGAAAAGAGAATGACTGACCTAAATATGCTTCCCAGAAATTTGATTCAAAATGATGGAAGCTGCTCCATCTATTCCAGTGGGCATTGTGTCAGAACCCATATCATTGCAACCCAAGGCTGATTGTTGCCTTCAGCCCAGAGGGGTTTATGCCACAAGTGCAAATTATTTTTTTTGATTACTTTTTAATTGTTATTGCCATGGGACCATTCTTTTAGCCTAGAGATTTCTGGAAATGTGAAGAACTCAGTAGGATGAGACTGAATCTCAGGGTGAGATACAATTAATTGTTGCTTGCCTCTGTGCTGCTGAACAACCGATGGCATTTAATAGCCTTTGAACCCAAAACTTAAGGATTCATTGATTACCATGAATTAACCATGATGTTAACTGTAAGGCATACCTGAAGCTAGTACTTTCTGGTCACTTTTACCCATGCTATTACTCAGTAAAGCTCACTTTTGGAGAGGAGTTTCCAGTGCTGACTCCACAGCAGCCCCAGAAGCTGCTCAACTGGTGACTTCAGCAGCAGCTGGCTGAAGTTGATAGATAGGTGTCAGGCAACGTATCAGATCTTCAGTCTGGATTAATCCAATTCTGATAATTTCCTAAATAACTTCGACAGCAACTGTTTCTCTGAGTAACTCACTGCACTCTTTGCCACTTTAATAAGCAAACCTTTTTGTCCAGTTTTGTTAAAACTGCATCAAGGCTCTGATAACTAAAATCGTAGAAAATCTGTGAAAATGCATGAATAGAAATTGTTAGCTGTCCCCCTTAATAAGGTAGCTACTATGTCACAGTAGGTGTGATATTGTGAAAGCCTTTTCATAACAAAGAAATAAGAATTTACACTACTGCGTGGATGTGTAGAGACAACACCTTAATGGACCATGAACAGAAGGTCTGGCCAGGTGTACCTGGCAGAGAGCATAACCCGTGATTTGATAGTGATTTCTTCCACATCTGCTAGAAACATCTTTGCAATTTCTCTTTTTCCCCAGAGCTAAACAAATGACTGATTACGAGCAAGCCCTGTATTCAGAGTGCAACTCGGGCTGCACGTGTTCCAAGAACGACTGGGACCCCATCTGCGGGGAAAATGGAGTTACCTATATTTCTGCTTGTCTTGCTGGTTGCCAGGCATCCAATGGCAGTGGGAAACATACTGTAAGACAAACTTTCTTTCCATATGTGATGTGGTAGTTTTCCTAATACAACCAGTTCTATCATAGCGGATTAAATTGAGTAGGGCACGCCATTTTCAGCCTTAAATTCCTCAGGTTTTTTTAGCAATCTGCCACCCACATTTAAAACTTTCTTAACTACTGTTCCCAGCAAAAATCCCAAGAAGATAATTTAGGAGGTTTGTTTTGGTTTTGTTTTTAGCTATTAGCTACCTAAACTATTTTAAATACCCACTAAATACATTAATCAACAATAGATACTTTCTTTTTAAATGTTTCCTTCAATGAACAAGTTTTTCCCTTTTGAAAAACATTTTCCAGTTTGGATTTAAACTTTTGGCTACCCAGAAAAGCATGATGTGTAATTCCTGAACATCCACTTCTCTGCTGTTTGAGTTACCATGCATATTTGCCTGCTGTCTTCCAGGTATTTTTTAACTGCAGCTGTGTGGGAACCTTGGAATCACCTTCACAAAGTTCCTCAGCTGTGGTGGGACCATGTCAAAAAGGAAATGAGTGTCCAAAAATGTTTCTGTATTTTCTAGTAATATCGGTTATCACTTCATATACTTTGTCAGTAGGTGGCACACCTGGATACATACTGCTTCTAAGGTAAGACCTCACTTCTGCCAGCATTGCCAAATGTTTTCAAGGTGTTTTGACATGTGTGACTTGGTCTCCCTTCTCCCCTAGTGCTGTGAAATATTTTGAGCTACACAGGGTGGCTTTTAAAATATTCTTTTACTATTGAAAAGCATCCTCATACTTTGACAATGAATTTTCTACCATTGAAGCAACAATGTGCTTATGATTACCTCTACCAGCAATGCCTTTCTGGGTTTAAACATGATATAGGAGGCCTGATTATCATTTATATCAAATTCCACTTCTCTTGATGCCTTTTACATTACCAGAATGGTGTTAAGCAGCCTCCATGGAAATGGAAATTAGCTCTGCCAGTCTGTGCACATATATGCTTATAAGCAGCCAGTTTTCCTCATTTGCTGTGAATATCAGTGCACAGTTACAGAGAGGTGATCTAACTCAAGCCCTCTATATACACTGAACTCTTCTCCTCTGGCCCATTTTATTATTCCATATAATTGTTCTGTCCCAGATGTCTCTCTTCAAAACAAAAACAGATGTAGCATGAGATTTTTTTTTCTTTTCTTTGTAATAATCACAGGTTTATTAAATGCTTGTCCCAAGGAATTTTTCCAATATGTATTTAACTGCTGGAACTATTTGTCCATCACCAAGTGGAAGCTTTGAAACTAATTTTAGAAACTGCAAAAGGAATTTAATACTTCCAGCGATTAATCTGGATTTCTGTCAGCTTCTTGCAATTTTTGGATTCTAAGTGCTGCTCCGCTTTGTTTTGGAAAGCTTCCTTTCTCAGTTCCTCTCTCCAAATTATTTCCAGATGGGTACATTCCACTTCTCAAACAAAACAACAGTAAATACAGCTTATTTAATCTTTATTATTATTGAGTTTTCTTACCTCCAAATTCTCTTTGTTTTCAAATGAAGTTTTATGAAACAGGTTCCATGTCATTGCCAGTGTCTTTATGTCACATGGAAAAAGCCAGTGCTAGAACTAGCTAAATATAGGCTATATGGAAAAACCCAAATGAAGAAATGTAACTTTAGCTTTGGTTCCAGCACAGTACTTGAACCAGAATAGTTGTCACAGAGAGACTTTCAGAAATGGTTGAGGTGAGGATCATTTTCCAATCCCCTCCACAAACATTGCCAGTGAGGTATATGCCTCAAGATATATAAGCTGCATAGCTTTCTCCACCCACCTTGTAGAGTTATCATTGAGTACTGCAAAAACACATGGCATCTCTCTCTTTCTCCCTAATACAATACAAACAATCATGTTATAATCCATTTTAGACAATTTTTACTAAATCTTATGCACCACTGAAACTGTCCATGCACCAACAGGAGGGTGATTCAAAGGCTGGAAACTTGTAGCAAAGCCTTCAGGATTTCCACAAGTTGCCCTCTGTGATGGCTTCTGACACAAGGGAGATTTTTTGTTGTATAAATATGGCCATAGGGCTATGCAGGGATGAAGTTTCGTTCCCTTTCACCCTCCACATGATGTCCCTTTCTATCCATAAAACATGGTAGAAAATATACTGACATAATACCACACAGGGCCTCGAAACCGTCATCGCCATGCTTCTGCTTTCCATTTTGTCTCCACTTCAGAAGTGTCTGGGAGGAGACATTCATAGTTGAACACCTATAAGCTTAAATCACTCAGTTACCCACACTTATCAACCCTAAGAACTTGCTCTTAAGGGACTTAATTCTTAATGGATTTATCTAGAAAAGCTTAGAGGGGTTTTCAATAATGATACTAAAACATTTTGTTATATGAAGTCAGCAAAACAGCTTTATTGGTTCTACTCCAGAGCTTTTATTTCTGTTGAAAAATCATGCTGCTTTGAGAGCAATTTAACTGAAACTGAGAAGTTATGTGTTTTTCTGCTGGATTGAAGGCACCCAAATCTGATGTGCAGCTCAATAAAGCAAGTTTAGATGAAAAACTTATGGGCACAATTCCACCTTAAGCTCACACTTGCTTTTCTGAAATCCATCACTAACTGACTTTCCCTGAAAACCCACTTGAACTGAGAATGTGCTTCTGTTCTCAGAAAGAAAAAAAAGTGCTCTTTCAAAACAAACAGGCCCAAGGTCAAGTTTCAGACTTCATTAACTATTTTTTTCAATGATCTATTTTTTAAATTATTCAATATTTAGTCAGCTCCAATAAGATTCCAGCACTTAAACAAGCTTATGTTTTCAGATGAGCAGATATCATTGCACTTGCCATGAAGCACAAATACAGCTAAATCCCTAAAAGCCTATAAGATCTAGTGACATTTACTTCAAGGGTTTACATGACTGAATTAATTGAAATATGCTTATGGCTAGTGACCGAGTAATTTGCTGAAACATCTTTTTAGTGCTATAAGACTAATTAAAATTGCCAAGAAACTTAGGAAAGCCATGATGTTTTGGAGAAAAACCCCGCAATTCAGATAGCTGTTATTCAAGTACACCCTATTAATAGCAGGTGATTAGGCAGTGAAAAGGAACTCTGAGAAGTCTGGCTTTCACTCAGGATCTCAAAGAACATGTGTTTCAGTGCAAAGACAATAAAAATGGTCAAATACTTCTTTTCATCTGAAAGAGAAGATTTTATTATTTCTAGGATATGAATCCTATGGAACACTTAACAAATCTCCAAATATCCAAACTCCAATAAATATTGGTTTTATTTTCCAGTTTTTGCTTTCTATGCCCTCACATTTGTTTAAAAGTACTTCTAGGCTGAGTCTTGCTTGCGTGGCATGTATCTGATAGAAGGGTGAAACACTGTTCTTCCAGCTCAAAATCATATTACATTCATGCCTGCAAAGGTGGCAGTGCCCATATAAACCATGATAGAACAGACTATATGATGATAATCCATCATCATGGCAATAGAGAATAAAGTACTCCAATTACAAAATGCAATGCGCACAGCAGCTTTTGGATCATGCTACTTCGTTGTTCTTTTCCATATTTTCCTTCATGTCCTTTTCCTATTTTCACTAAATTAAGGGAAGATGACCCAAATAGCATTTACAATATGGGTTCTTAATGCTGTTCTGGCAACCAAATTGGGAAATAATATAACATCACTGTTGGGGAAAAAAATAGAACTAGTTCTACAATGTCTTGATTATTTTTTAAAAGGTATTCTTAATTACATGAATTTCTGCAGAAGCTGAGTCCATCCGAGTTCAAAGAATGTGTACTGGACCTCCAATTGCTGTTTCTGCATAGCGAACACTGAATTTCAGCCTTATTTTTTTTTCTTTTTATATTGATAGAATGAATGTGACAACAGGCAGTTTCATCTATTACCATAATGATATACCTGTATTACTCACCCCACATACCAAGCATGTCCCAGTTTAACTAACTGTGTGACTAGAACTACTTACATGCTACTCAGGCTTTTGCTGGCTTAGTTATTGTAATTGGCAGTCTGGTACATGCTGAGTGAAACAGCATGCTTGAGCAGCTGGTGAGGTTAGCAGCAGATGAATCATACTGATTTGAGTGGCTCCTTAAACACGTTGCTGCTAGCACATGTATGAGAGGCAGCTGTGCTCCTGCCTTCTACCTCTACCCTCCTAGAAGAGCCAGGACAACGACTAAGGCTGGAGCAGGGATGTTCTGGAGCCAGAACTGATGCCTGTGCTGTATGCCTGCTCCAAGCTCAGAAAAGTGCAAAGGCAAATGTTCTGTTCTGTCAGACAATAGCTTGAAGGATTTACCTTTACAGGAGATGAGATCATGATCCTTGATATAGTGCAATGAAAACTGAGTGCCTAAATACCTTGTACTAGCCTGGGTCATAAACCCCAATTTCAGAGAGTGTTTAACTGAATAAGACTATCCAATGATGCATGATTTCACAAACAATTTTCTTGTCCTGCGTTAGTAACCTTAAGTGCAAAAATTACCTGAAAATGCACCACATTCTGAAAAGATGATACTGAATAGTGACGTTCAGAATTTGTAGATACTGTTCTGATTTTATCACATTATTTACACACTTCTGTAATTCTGTTAAGTCAGTGTCAGTAAGAAGGAAAAAGTAACATTTCTTTTCTTCCTCTTGCTTTCTATTTGTGTCCAAATTATCCACAGTCAATTCTTTATTTCTCTTTAACACTTTTTTTTTTTTTTTAGATGCATTAAACCACACTTGAAATCATTTGCACTTGGTATCTATACCCTGGCGATAAGAGTGCTTGGTAAGTCCAGTTGTACTCTTGGGTATACCTTAATATACTCCTCACTACTTTTTTACCCTAGAATTAAACTTTCATTGTTGGAAGGAATGATGTCTGACAAGTTAATATTACATGATTAAGAAAAAAAATAGGAAAAAGAAGCAGTTTTATATTTCATCAATCATATAATTGTGTCTTAGGTATAATAAAAATACACATGGACAATGTCTGTAAAGGTGCCAAGTGATCCTTTGGACTATGAAGCTAACACCAAAATTACTTCTTGTCTCTCCTTATTCAACAACAAGCATAACAGAACAGCTATGACTCAGAATCGGTGATAATTTTTCAGGCCTATTTTCATTAGTTTCTAAGGGAATTAATCTAAGTACAGGCGTATCTGAAGGCAGGGTTCACTACAGCCTTGTGGTAGAGCCACCTATAAGTTTTTTCTAAAATCAAGAGTACCGTGATATGCCAGTAAACTGAAACTCTAAGATCGTCAAGGTAATCATAGAAGACACAGTAATTAGCTAGAAGCAAGTCACTTATTTAAATAGAGAAGTGGATGAGCTGGATGAGGTAAATGAAAAGACATCAAAACAAGTTGTTGACTTCTTTCTCACACCTTTGCAGGCCAGGATTTTCCCTCCAGGCTTACTTCTTTTCTTCAGCAACCATGGGTGGCTCCCCAGGTTGCACAAAGTCCACAGTGTCCCCATTAGCACCTGACATAAGGTTTTTCCTTTCTGTCATCCTTAAGCAGTAAGTTTGCCCCTACCTTAATAGCATCTCATGATACTTGCAGAATACTTGTAGCCCCACTGCAGGCTCTCAGCCACACTGCCTCTTTCCCTTCTCATCCCTCACAACCAACACACAGGACATCCACCACCCCCAAGCTGAACAAGCTCCATTGCTCTCAAGAAAGAAGTATCTCCTTTCCCAATTACCCACCCCCCTAGAAATCCTTCAGAGCAAGGAAGCCAAGCCACGGCCAGCTCCTTCCGTTGATTTCCACAGGCTTTTTGATGTTCAGCTCTGTTTCCTCCCCACCCTGATTCCCCACAGCGAGGAAAGGGTGGTGTGCTCCTGGGTAACAGGAGGCACGACTTCTCGAACCAGCAAACTGTGGAAATGTCATGGCTGTTTAAATATGTTTGATATTCTACATGAACATGTTTCTAGATCTGAATTGATCACCCTGGAAAGTAACCTTTTCCCCTCTATTTATTTGCTAAATACACCCAGCGGGAATTCCAGCCCCAGTGTATTTTGGAATGGCCATAGATACCACTTGCCTGAAATGGGGAAGCAAAAGATGCGGGGGAAGAGGAGCGTGCAGACTCTATGACTCCAGAGCACTCAGGTAACCGCTCTTCTCCATTAGTTCTTTAACTTGTGTTCTTTAAGTACATCTATATCTAGCACTGGTAGAATAATTTCTGTTTAGAAAATCTGAGTCAAAGATTTGTTGCCAAATGAAAGAGTCTGACTAGCTGACTAGCAATATCAACAGTAATGCTCAGATTTTAGCATTCTCTTTTTGTTTAGTCTCTTTGGAGGGAGGGGGGCATTGTCTTATTTCAATATCAGCCAGGTATATTTAAGTTGCTTGATTTTTCACCCCAAAAAATATTAAAACTTCAAGTTATGCTAACTTTTCCCCCATTTTTGAACAACTCTGCTGTGAGAGTGCATACATGTAAGTGAATAAGTAAAAAAGCTATTGAGCCTCATCGTTGCTTCATGTTCCGAAAGGAAGGCAAGATTGCCACAAAGCATGCTTGGTTTATCTAGAGCCTTAAGCACAGTGTTGTCTTTATCAATTTATTGCTAGAGGAGAGTAATTATCTGAACTGCATTCGTGAAAGGCATTACCAGAAATGAAGAATGGAATAACAATGGTAAAAGGAAAATGGGAGAACTGGTTGCGCTTCCCCCCATATCCAGGAGAAAAACATGAGGGGAGGGTATATCTTGCTTTGAAAATTTGAAGAAAAGAACAAAAGCTCAGCTGGGACTC
Organism: Psittacula echo; assembly: GCF_963264785.1. Lineage (NCBI taxonomy): Eukaryota > Metazoa > Chordata > Aves > Psittaciformes > Psittacidae > Psittacula > Psittacula echo. The sequence continues at coordinate 103,030,054 of NC_137735.1, forward strand.
ACAGCTAATAAAACATAATGATGTTATTGTTGCTGCTGTTGTTGTTATTGTCATTATGCCTGTAAAGCAAAAATGCCATCAAATGGTCTTGTTATCGCTGGTACTGTTTATGACGCAAGTGAAAAATGGATTAATTGCCTTAAGAATATGGTATTCTCACTGAAGCACATTGGGGTGGAGGAGGTCAGTCAATGCCTGAGACACTTTCTTGGCCACAGACCACACCATACCTAACCTGGGTGAGCTGGCAAACTCTCATCTCCATGGTCATCACCCTCCTTGGAGAGCTTCATGCTCAGCCTTTCCTCATGAAAATATGAATGTGTGCTCGATGCCTTCTAGTCATATGTTGCCTTTGAAATAGGCTCTGATCAATCATTTCTCTCTCAGGTATGTGTACCTGGGGCTGACTTTGGTGTTGGGCACGGTGTCCATTTTCTTCAGTGTTGCTGTCCTTTGGGTTCTTCGGAAAAGGTCTTCTCCACAAGATGAGACCCTCTCAGCCAACGGGGAGAGAGGCACGTGTGGGACAAAGAGCAGGAAAGCTAATTTTGTCAATAGTGACCATTTAATTCAGACACCTTACTGGCCAGAAAAGGAGACTAGACTTTAGGAAGACTGAGATCTCCATCACAATTTTACCCAGTCACTGGTGTTCCAAGCAAATTTCATCATCAGTGAAGCAGTATCTTAGTATCCACCCTGAAAACAGTCACCTTCATGTAATATTCATGTAAACGCTAAACACAAAGACAACCATTTTAGCATATGTACAGCTCTGAAAACACTGCTCACCATCTGTCCTGCTGAGTTGGTACCAGTCAAGTTAAGAGATTTGTAACGGCTGGGAAGGTTCAGCTTTTGCCCCTGAGAAGAAGCTGGTTCTATGGCTGCCCTTCAGCTCAATCCCTTCTCATCAAGCTGCAACAGTCGCTGCTTCCCCTCAGTCTCTTCCTGTGTGTGAGGGGTAGTGGGGAGGCTGAAACACAGCTCTCTCCACCTTGATATCAGCCCATGAAGAGCTGGTGCCCAACACCTGACTTGGTAACCTGGAAGGTGCAGGGATATCCTGCACATAGCTCACCCTTGCAAGTAGTGCAGCATGGGGCAGGGGAAAGGTGGTTTGCTGGAAGGACAAATCAGGTACGGGCTCTGGGCATCTCATGAATTCAACCCATAGGATGTCAAATGTTGTAGTTACGGATTCTTTTTCAAGTAGCTCTATTATAGCACAACAATTGCAGCAATAAAAGTTGTCGTTGCAGTCAAAGAGATCACAAGAGTATCATTCAAAGGAAACTGGAATAAAGCCAGAGCTGTTTTAGATTTCCAGCGGTTTCTTGCTACTTGATAGTACTCAGTGAACTGGATAATTCCATGCATTTTATACAATGTAATAACACCATGATACAAGATACATATGATTTATTTTTTAAAAAGCTATGACAAGACATTTTGGGAACAATAAAAAGAATTCAAAGACCAGGTGATTTGGGGGTTTTACTTTTAATTCGTATTTGGTAGCTGAATCTAAGACATGTATCACAGTATTAATTTATGTATCATTTTTGTAGTTTGACAATGCTTGGGATTAAATAAATTTGGCATGGAGAGTACAATGGAGAGCTGTTTAACACGGAACAAAATCTCAAAAATGCTTGCACTGAAAAAGATAGTGACAGCACCACTACAAATGATATCCTTTAAAGCAACTAGAATTTTAGAGCACATGACGAAATGTAGTCTTCACCCTTCATCATAATATTGGCAAAACAATCTTATATGACATCACTTGCATCTCAGCAGTTATTGTAGGTACCCTGCTACCTAGCTGAGCTTGCAGATCAAAGGCAGCTGTGGAGCCTCTTCTACGGGATGTATAGGAAGGGCAGATGTATAAGAAAGGGATTTACTGAACTTTATAAACAATAAATTCTTACAGTATGCCACTAGGGAACTACCTAATCCATTCAATAGGAATACTAAGAAGAAAGATGCTGTTTAAGCACCAAACGTCTGCAAAAGGTAGGGATTTAAAGCCACCACTTGGGAAAATGCAGTTGTCAGAGGAAAGACCAGTGCCACCCACCATTTCTTGTGTCAGTGAGTGTTTAGACAGTGGCTTGGAATATTGGAGACCCAGTCCCCTATCTCAGCTCTTTGTCCTTCCAGATGAGCATTAGAGGCTACAAGACCTACAGGGTATTGAAGAGCAGTGTCTGTTCATTTTGCCTTGTGCAACTGGATATTTAACTAAACAAGCAAAATTAAAATAATTAGAACATTTGTGAATATGGGACTAACTGAAGCATTATGGCTAGGGTGAATCACACAGATTGGCATTGCAGTCTCCGGTCTCATTCATACTTCATCATCACAAACCAGCAAAATATGCCAAACTACACCAGCATCCAGGAGTAAGAGAGATGCTTGGGAGGGCACTTTTCGTAGCAATGAGCTGTCAGATTCAGTGAGAGAAAGGAGCGAGTACACACTGGTATAAAGACGAGGGAAATCTGCATTTCACTCAATACTTGATGTTGTATATTTGTCAAATAAAAAGGAGTGATTCCTAATTTGCAAATCAGTCTTGGCAGGTTTTATGGCAGGAACACAGCAATTTAGCAATGCTGAAGCTGTCATGAAGGCAGTTCTCCTGAGACCTCACTTGGAGTATTGTGTGCAGTTCTGGTGTCCTCAACATAAAAAGGACATGGAACTGTTGGAACAAGTCCAGAGGAGGGCCACGAGGATGATCAGGGGACTGGAGCACCTCCTGTATGAAGACAGGCTGAGAAAGTTGGGGCTGTTCAGCCTGGAGGAGAGAAGGCTGTGTGGAGACCTCATAGCAGCCTTCCAGTATCTGAAGGGGGCCTACAAGGATGCTGGGGAGGGACTATTCATCAGGGACTGTAGTGACAGGACAAGGGGTAACGGGTTAAAACTTCAACAGGGGAAGTTTAGATTGGATATAAGGAAGAAATTCTTTACTGAGAGGGTGGTGAGGCACTGGAATGGGTTGCCCAGGGAGGTTGTGAATGCTCCATCCTTGGCGGTGTTCAAGGCCGGGTTTGATGAGGCCTTGGGTGGCATGGTTTAGTGTGGGGTGTCCCTGCCCATGGCAGGGGGGTTGGAACTAGATGATCTTAAGGTCCTTTCCAACCCTAACTATTCTATGATTCTATGATTCTAAGTTCAAAGAAGTAAATGCCTTTCATTTTCCAAGATGAGACTGTTAAAAGAACTGGCTGAGATTTCGTAACCACTGATGTCAGCCTTTGAGGCCACAGCAGGACTCACAACCTTGTTAAGAAGTACTCACAGGCTGTATGTCATGTAAAAATGGCATTGATATATTTTCATCTTATAGCAAGGGCCCTAAGTGGCACATACGGGAGAAAGCAAGGGTAGAAGGCCACGTCAGATAATGGGATGTGCAACTGGGCCTGAGCCACATGAGCCAGTGCACATTTTCTCTTTGCTTCCCGGTAAAGAATGCAATGCTCAAATTATATGTCTTATTTATAGGCAAATCATTTATAATCATGTCATGAAAGTAGCATTGAGGAATTCTAACAAATGAAGAAGGCAAGAACATGAAGTCAGTAGACTGTAGAAACAATGCATTTGATCTATAGCTCAGGTCCTCCCAGCATTTGAAAGGAGCACCAGTATAGGAGGAAGCATCTTCAGGTCACAGGCAGCACAATAGCTGCCCCATGCTTCTGCCACTGTGAAATTGCTATAATGAACCTGTGATCTGGGGAAAAAAAAAAAAAGAAAGACAAAATTATATTAATGTATCAAAAAGAATACATAGGCTGAATAATGATAGGCTGCCTCCTTGATGTGCTGAAAATAATGAGTAAGATTGATGTATGAAACAACTATTGTGATATTTTTAAATAGCAGCATGATTAGTATCATCTGTGAGAAAACACTGACATTACCACTTTGGCTGGTGTGACTGTTGATGACACAACACAGTTTAACTGTTTGAAATATGCAACTTAGTTCTGCGTGACACTGAAAGAAAAAAAAGTTAGTCCTCTCAAGAAGCTAGGAAGTGCACAGTCCATAGACTTGCAAGTAGCTAAGTTACAAGGGTATCTTAAAAGTATTTGTAGAGAACCATTATTGATAATCTTGAGAAATACGAAGAAAGTGAGCACACTTGTTTAACAGAAGATGAGTATAGGAGGATATTGAAAGCTAGCAATTACAGCATAAATGAAAAGTTTCATCTCACCAATAAGAGAATTATGGGGATAGAAGTTTGCACAGATTTAAATACTGAATTGGTGAAGAGAAAAAACTTCTGAAGGCTCTTTAAAACATAAATACCACCTCAGAAAGGCCCAGAAAAACAGAGAAAAAGAAGAAAAAGATTAATCCCAAGAATAATCGCTGGAAAGGGAAAGAGCATATGAGAAAGCATGGTTATGTATCAGACTACAAGGATGACCAACAGCAAGAGAGATTAGGACTGGTTGGTGTAGAAAGAAAGATAAAAAAAAGAGAACTGTAAGTGGCATGAGAAGTGTTGCTAAGGATCAGTTACCATCTCTTCCAACACAAGAACTAGGAAGCACCAAACCGAGACAGTAGAGGGGGTTCAAAACAGAGGAGTTGTCTTTTCACACAACAGGTGTGAGACCTGAGAAATCCTTACAAAGAAATTTTGTATACATAGGTTTAAAGAGAGACAGGATAGTTACAGAAAAGTAAAAAAGTCATGTGGGTCCTGCCTTTGCCTCCTGGTTCTGCTCAAGATTTCTTTTGCATTTTGAAACTATTTGGCTACTGGGAAAGCAGTAGAGATTTCGCATATGGCGGTGACGGCGGGAGATTTAAAAGCGGCTGCAACTCGATCCTAGCAGTCAGTCAGCTGATCGGAGCTAGCCCAGCTAGAGCCGGAGCCGGCACGCTGCAGAGACCACGAGGGTCAGAAGAGATTAGGAAAATCAGAGGGGACAGCGCAGAGACATCGCGATTCCCGACATCTCCCGATCCCCGAAGCCCCAGCAGCCCTTGCGAGAGAGCGGCTGACGTGGCAGGGGGCGTTCCCGCGGTAACGGCGACCACACCCCTGCCCCTTGCCTTGAAAGAGCCTTTGGGAGGGCAGCGACGTCGCTGCCCACCGGGCGCAGGGAGGAACAAGCAGGTCGTGTTGCGGACTCTGTTGCTGGTGTCCCAGACTGCTGACCAATATGGTCGCCTCCAGAAGGAGGGCTTGCAGTAAGGAGACTGTAGCAACTCAGACAGAGATCCCGTCCCAAACCGTGGCTGTTCAGGTCTCTGGCTGCAGGGAGTGCCAGAGCCTGCTGCTGCCGAGGGAGGGAGGCCAGCATTCCACCTGTGTGAGGTGTGAGCAGGTAGAAGATCTGCTTAGATTGGTGGCAGAACTTAAAGAGGAGGTCGAGACGCTGAGGACCATCAGGGACTGTGAAAGGGAGATCGACTGGTGGAGTAACTCCCTGGCGTGCCAGCCGGAACGGTTCCAGGGGGATACCCCCCACAAGGGGATGGACCCCCTGTCCTCTCAGACAGAGGGGGATGACCCAAGACAGCCCCTGCCCTGTAGCTGTCGCGCAGAGGTAAGGGACCAAAAAGACGATGAGGGCTGGAAGCGAGTTCCAGTTCGGAACCGTGGGCAACCTTCCTCCCTTCCTGCCCTGCTTCCTCAGGTGCCCCTCAGTAATAGGTTTGAGGCCCTGGATCTTGATGGAGAGGTAAGTGAGGATGTGGTGCAAGGCCAGACTACAAGGTCACATAGGAAAAGGCGGTCGACTTCGCACCTCAAGACTGCCTCTGACAAGAAAGAAAGAAAAGTCATTGTCGTAGGCGATTCCCTTCTGAGAGGAACAGAGGGCCCGATATGCAGAGTTGACCCTCATCATAGGGAAGTGTGTAGTCTGCCTGGAGCCCGGATCAGGGATATCACCAAGGCGCTCCCCAGCCTGGTGCACCCGACAGACTACTACCCGCTGCTGGTCTTCCAGACAGGTGGGGGGGAAGCTGCTTCCAGCAGTCTGAGGGGGATGAAGAAAGACTACAGGGCCTTGGGGCGGATGGTGAAAGAGTCTGGGGCTCAAGTGATCGTCTCCTCACTTCTTCCATCTTCCGGTGATGATGTGGGATTGAATGGGAAAATTCAGTCCGTAAACAATTGGCTACGAGACTGGTGCTTTAGGCAGGGCTTTGGGTTCTTTGATAACGGCTGGTTTTATAAGGCTCCAGTCTGGATGATGGCACGTGGGAAAGGTTTAACTCACAGAGGCAAAAGGATGCTGGGGCATGAATTAGCAGGGCTCATTTGGAGAGCTTTAAACTAGATTCGAAGGGGGATGGGGTTGTAACTGGGCTTGCCCCAGTGGGGCAGCACTCTAGGATTGATGAAGACTGGGAGGCCTCCTATAACCCTAGGGTGAAATTGCTGAGCTCGGCTCCCTCCTTGAAATGCCTATACACCAATGAGTGCAGCATGGGAAATAAGCAGGAGGAGTTGGAGACCTGTGTTAAGTCAGGAGATTATGATCTGGTGGCAATTACAGAGACGTGGTGGGACAGCTCGCATGACTGGAATATACTCATGGAGGGCTATGTCCTTTTCAGGAAAGACAGGCCAGCCAGGCGGGGTGGTGGGGTTGCTCTTTATGTGCGAGAGCAGCTGCAATGTACTCAGTTCTGTCCAGGAACAGGGGATGAGCGAGTTGAGAGTCTGTGGGTGAGAATTAAGGGGCAGGCTGGCAGGGGCGATACTGTTGTGGGTGTCTGTTACAGGCCACCAGATCAGGGTGAGGAAGTTGATGAGGCCTTCTACAAGCAGCTGAGAGCGGCCTCACAGTCACAGGCCGTGGTGGTCGTGGGGGATTTTAACTTCCCTGATGTTTGCTGGAAGGACTACTCAGCAACCCAGCCACAGTCCAGGAGGTTCCTCCAGTGTATGGATGATAACTTCCTCATGCAAATGGTAGATCAGCCAACCAGGAGAGGAGCGCTGCTGGATCTCATCCTCACTAACAAGGAGGGTCTGGTCGAAGCAGTAAAGGTTGAGGGCTGCCTTGGTTGCAGCGACCACGAGATGGTGGAATTCAGGATCTTGTGTGGTAGGACCAGTACAATAGCAAGTAGAATTGCAACCCTGGACTTCAGCAGGGCAAACTTTGGCCTTTTCAAGCAATTGCTAGGGGAAGTCCCATGGGCAAGGCTGCTTGAAGGTAAAGGGGCCCAAGATAGTTGGTTGGCATTCAAGAATTGCTTATTCCAAGCTCAAGAGCTGAGCATCCTGACACGTAGGAAGTCAAGGAAGAGGGCCAGGAGACCTGCGTGGCTGAATAAGGAACTGCTGGGTATGCTCAAGTGGAAGAGCAGAGTTTATAGGTCATGGAAGGAGGGGCTGGCCACTCGGGAGGAATATAAGGCTGCTGCTAGAGGATGTAGGAAGGCAGCTAGGATGGCTAAGGCCTCCTTAGAATTAAATCTGGCCAGAGGGGTCAAGGACAACAGAAAGAGCTTTTTCAAATACATAGCTGATAAAACTAACACCAGAGGCAAGGTTGGCCCACTGGTGAATGGGATGGGTGCCCTGGTGACAGAAGATACTGAGATGGCAGAGTTATTGAATGCCTTCTTTGTGTCAGTCTACTCTGCCGGAGGCAGTCCTGAAGAACCCTGTACTCCTGAGACCTCAGATGAAGTCAGGTCACTGGAGCGGTTTGCCTTAGTCCATGAGGAATGGGTTAGGGACCAGTTGAGCAATCTGGACATCCATAAATCCATGGGTCCAGATGGGATGCACCCGCGGGTGCTGAGGGAGCTGGCGGAAGTCATTGCTAGACCACTCTCCATCATCTTTACCAAGTCTTGGGAAACGGGAGAGGTGCCTGAGAACTGGAGGAAAGCAAATGTCACTCCAGTCTTCAAAAAAGGCAAGAAGGAGGACCCGGGTAACTATAGACCGGTCAGCCTCACCTCCATCCCTGGGAAAGTGATGGAACACCTTATCCTTGATGCCATCTTAAGGCATGTCAAGGATAAGAGGGTTATGAGGGGCAGTCAACATGGCTTTACCAAGGGGAAGTCATGCTTGACCAACCTCCTAGCCTTTTATGAGGAAATAACATTGTGCATGGATGATGGCAGAGCGGTGGATGTGGTCTACCTTGACTTCAGCAAAGCATTTGACACAGTCTCCCACAGCATCCTCATAGCTAAATTGAGGAAGTGTGGCCTGGATGATCAGGTAGTGAGATGGACTGCGAACTGGCTGAAGGAGAGAAGCCAGAGAGTTGTAGTCTATGGGGCGGAGTCCAGTTGGAGGCCTGTATCTAGTGGAGTGCCTCAAGGGTCAGTATTGGGACCAGTATTATTTAATATATTCATCAATGATTTAGATGAGGGAATTGAGTGTACTGTCAGCAAGTTTGCTGATGACACTAAGCTGGGAGGAGTGGCTGACACGCCAGAAGGCTGTGCTGCCATCCAGCGAGACCTGGACAGGCTGGAGAGTTGGGCAGGGAGAAACTTGATGAAATATAACAAGGGAAAGTGTAGAGTCCTGCATCTGGGCAGGAACAACCCCAGGTTCCAGTATAGGTTGGGGAACGTCCTGTTAGAGAGTAGTGTAGGGGAGAGGGACCTGGGGGTCCTAGTGGACAGCAGGATGACCATGAGCCAACACTGTGCCCTTGTGGCCAAGAAGGCCAATGGCATCCTGGGATGTATTAGAAGGGGGTTGGTCAGTAGGTCGAGAGAGATCCTCCTTCCCCTCTACTCGGCCCTGGTGAGACCGCATCTGGAATATTGTGTCCAGTTCTGGGCCCCTCAGTTCAAGAAGGACAGGGACCTGCTGGAGAGAGTCCAGCGCAGGGCGACAAAGATGATTAAGGGAGTGGAGCATCTCCCTTATGAGGAAAGGCTGAGGGAGCTGGGTCTCTATAGTTTGGAGAAGAGGAGACTGCGGGGGGACCTTATTAGTGTATATAAATATGTAAAGGGGGAGTGTCATGAGGATGGAGCCAGGCTCTTCTCAATGGCAAACTATGATAAGACAAGGGGTAATGGGTATAAACTGGAACACAAGAGGTTCCACTTAAACTTGAGAAGAAACTTCTCAGTGAGGGTGACAGAACACTGGAACAGGCTGCCCAGGGAGGTTGTGGAGTCTCCTTCTCTGGAGACATTCAAAACCTGCCTGGACACATTCCTGTGTAATCTTATCTAGGTGTTCCTGCTCTGGCAGGGGGATTGGACTAGATGATCTTTTGAGGTCCCTTCCAATCTCTAACATACTGTGATACTGTGATACTGTGATATGGTGCTGACTCACACTTTCCCTAAACATACTCCCTTGGCTACTCTCTGTCAGGGCTTTGAGGGCTCCGATGGTCTTAACCTGTCTCCCCTGGGAGGGACCCACGTCCACGTCTGCCCATGGGCCCCAGAGCCCCATTTCAGCTCCAGCCTGCACATGCAGTCCTGATGAGAGTCATTTTGGAGGTTTTCATGTGCTGCCCTCTCCCTTGCTCTTCCTGAATTATTATCTGGGTTTCCAGGATTGTCCTTGGTCCTGACTTCTTAACTTGCCTTTGGCTGATGGTCACTGGCCTGATCAGGTGTTGGTGCACAGTCTGAATTAGGTTGGCCCTCAGCTACCATCTAGGGACAAGGTAGGCCCCCTTTGGAAGCTATCGGGAGAACTGGCTACCCAGGATTTGGAGAAGGCTGAGGCTCTTAATGACTTCTTTGCCTCAGTCTTCACTTGCAAAGGCTCTGACTGCACCACCCAAGTCTTGGAAGGTGAACGCAGGGACTGTGAGAATGAAGACCCTAGGCCCACTGTAGGAGAGGATCTGGTTCGAGACCATCTTAAAAACCTAAACGTACACAAGTCCATGGGACCTGATGAAATCCATCCGTGGGTCCTGAAGGAGCTGGCGAATGAAGTTGCTAAGCCACTGTCCATCATATTTGAAAAATCATGTCAGTCTGGTGAAGTTCCCGACAACTGGAAAAAGGGAAATATAGCCCCCATTTTCAAGAAGGGGAAAATGGATGACCTGGGGAATTACAGACCAGTCAGTCTCACCTCTGTGCCTGGCAAAATCTTGGAGCAGATTCTCCTGGAAGACATGCTAAGGCACATGAAAAACAAGGAGGTGGTTGGTGACAGCCAGCATGGCTTCACTAAGGGGAAATCCTGCCTGACCAATTTGGTGGCCTTCTATGATGGGGCTACGGAACTGATGGACAGGGGCAGAGCAGTTGACGTCATCTGCCTGGACTTGTGCAAAGCCTTCGACACTGTCCCACATGACATCCTTGTCTCTAAATTGGGGAGACATCAATTTGATGGGTGGACCACTCGGTGGATAAAAACTGTCTGGATGGCCGCACACAAAGAGTTGCGGTCAATGGCTCAATGTCCGACTGGAGACCAGTAATGAGTGGTGTCCCTCAGGGATCGGTGTTGGGACCAGTCTTGTTCAACACCTTTGTTGGTGACATGGACAGTGGGATTGAGTGCACCCTCAGCAAGTTTGCTGATAACACCAAACTGTGTGGTTCGGTTGATACGCCGGAGGGAAGGGATGCCATCCAGAGGGACCTCGACACGCTTGTGAGGTGGGCTGATGCCAACCTGATGAAGTTTAACCATGCCAAGTGCAAGGTCCTACACCTGGGTCGGAGCAATCCCAGGCACAGCTACAGGTTGGGCAGAGAAGAGATTCAGAGCAGCCCTGCAGAGAAGGACTTGGGGGTGTTGGTCGATGAGAAAATGAACATGAGCCGGCTTCAGTGTGCGCTCGCAGCCCAGAAAGCCAACTGTATCCTGGGCTGCATCAAGAGGAGTGTGACCAGCAGGTCAAAGGAGGTGATCCTGCCCCTCTACTCTGCTCTCGTGAGACCTCACTTGGAGTATTGTGTGCAGTTCTGGTGTCCTCAACATAAAAAGGACATGGAACTGTTGGAACAAGTCCAGAGGAGGGCCACGAGGATGATCAGGGGACTGGAGCACCTCCCATATGAAGAGAGGCTGAGAAAGTTGGGGCTGTTCAGCCTGGAGGAGAGAAGGCTGTGTGGAGACCTCATAGCAGCCTTCCAGTATCTGAAGGGGGGCTACAAGGATGCTGGGGAGGGGCTATTCATCAGGGACTGTAGTGACAGGACAAGGGGTAACGGGTTCAAACTTAAACAGGGGAAGTTTAGATTGGATATAAGGAAGAAATTCTTTACTGAGAGGTTGGTGAGGCACTGGAATGGGTTGCCCAGGGAGGTTGTGAATGCTTCATCCTTGGCGGTGTTCAAGGCCAGGTTGGATGAGGCCTTGGGTGACATGGTTTAGTGTGGGGTGTCCCTGCCCATGGCAGGGGGGTTGGAACTAGATGATCTTAAGGTCCTTTCCAACCCTAACTATTCTATGATTCTATCTTGTGCCTCCTTGTAGAGCAGCCTCAATCAGCAAAAGCTTTCGGGCTATAGGGGTCACAGATCTGACAGGCTGGTTGTCCTGTCTTATACCCTGGAGCATTGCTAAGCAAGTATTGCATGAGGCAGTTCTTCATTCATTGCTAACTGAACTCTGGAAGAAAGAAAGTCCGTAGTTTCTGTAAAAGTTATGACAGCAATTTAAAGGTGGGACCCTTTAATGCTGATTTAGAGTACTCATTAAAATGACTTTACTTAGGCAATATTTGGTTAATATCATCAAGAGGTTGGTTAACCACCAGGTCTTCATAGATTAATACAGCTTATTGAATTTTGAAGAGAGTAAATAAGGAAGGATTTAGTGGAGAGCAAGCAGAACACATTTTCACAGCTTGATGGTGACCAGGTCAGGAAACTTTCTCTCATGGCTGTTGAGCAACTTTTTGAAAGGTTGTTGTACATGGTGATAGCCAGAACCGTCTCCTTGATCCCATGATGTTGGCACTTGTAAAAGAAAATGCTGAGAACTGAGGACTTGCTTAGAAAAAAAAACCCTGTGAAACTGTTATGCAGTCAGCAAAGATTTCTCTATTTAATTCTGCAGACAAAAGTAGAGACTGTTCCAGTGCCTGGAAATCAAACAGAACAAAACTGCATTAGAAATAAGACCATTTTTCTCACTAGAACAAATGTCATGGGAATGTTATAGATTTTTCTGTCAAATCAAGACTTGACCATTCTTGTAGAAGATCTGCTCTAATAAGACAGATGAACAGCTTAGTGAAGTTGTGTTGTATATAATGTCAGGTATTCAATTATAGAATCACAGAATAGTTTGCATTGGAAGAGAGCTTGAAGCTCATCTAGTTCCAACCCCCTGCCATGGGCAAGGACACATCCTGCTAGACCCATCCAACCTGTCCTTGAACATTTCCAGGGATGGGGCAGTCACAACTTTGAGCAACCTGTTCCTGTGTCTCACCACCCTCACAGTGAAGAATTTCTTCTTAATATCTAATCTAAATCTACCTTCTTTCAGCTTAAAGGCATCATCCCTTGTCTATCCCTACATGCCCTTGCAAAAAGCTCCTTTCCAGCTTTCTTGTAGACCCCCTTTAGGTACTGAAAGGTTGCTGTAAGGTCTCCCTGAAACCTTCTCTTCTCCAGGTTGAACAAGCCCAACTCTCTCAGCCTGTCTTCATAGGAAAGGTGCTCCAGCCCTCTGATCATCTTCATGGGCCTCTTCTGGACTTGCTCTAAACAGGTCTACATCCCTCTTACGTTGGGAGCCCCAGAACTGAATGCAGTACTGCAGGTGGTGTCTCATGAGAGTGGAGTAGAGGGGACCATGGTTCTTTTGATGCAGCCCCTTGAAACAATATTTTTTTCAGTCTTATGCCTCAGGTAATTTTTCAGACCATGCAAAGGTGATGGGGGTTTTGCTCTGGGCATTTTACCTGATGTATGCATGTATTTCCTTGCTGTTATGCTGTGATGCAGCACACATTAGCGTAGCACCTACAAAGATCTAAGTACTTTCACCTGCCAATGACTTGCACTCTTCCAGTTCTGTGCCTGTAATAGAAGCTCCAAACCAAGCTACTGATTTAAGACTGAATGCAAAGAGAAGCTGTAAAAGCAGTGTTAGAGACTACACTTTGTATTTTAAAAAGAAAAATAAGAAATATCATTTGGAAAAGTATTTCCTGGTCTACTTTTCCCCAGACGGATACATACTGCAAATCAATGACAAAATTATTAGTGAGTTCTTATGAAAGACAAAAGCTCCATCGAGCAGTGGAAGGAACAAGTCCCAGACACTAGCAAAGATGGCCCAAATCAGCTTGCCAGCATGCTTCACAGCAACAAGCTGAAACTAGAGTTGCTGAAACTACAGTCACTGAAACAGGAGCACCAAGAAACCTTTTCCATCATTGTAAAGGTTTTTCATGTTCTCAGGATTTCCTTACAGTACACCATCCCTTTTACTTAGTTCATTAACAAAGCTTTTAAATACATTGATTTTCTCTATTTAGGGATTAGTGTCCTGAGAATAACAAGAACTCAAATCAAAGCTGTCTACTGCAGTTGTTCTCTGCCTGGCCGACTGCTGCCTGCTACTGCTGCCTCACCCCTTGCAAATTGGTGCCCTGGCAGCCACTTCTTCTCGTGCGAGTTTGCTGCCACCCTCTGCCTGGAGGAATCTGCAACCAGCTCCTGCAGTAAAGGTGATTCTTAGTATGGTTTTTATAAGGATTATTTTTATTGTTTTTATTATTTTATTTATTTAATCAGCAATTGCTGATATCTCAGTGTTCTTATGAAGTTCTTATTAAGGGGATTTTACCATCTTTTTTTTTTTTTTTTCTATGAGCCTAAGTAACAGTCATACGGGAGGGCTTGGATGGAAAAAGGGGTAAGAGAGGTCTTTTTTCAGGTGTGAAACCACAGTCTTTCTTTGATTTCACTTTAGTAGTTTCACATTTGCCATTCTGGTACTTTTGGTCAACAGTTCTTGGTTCAAGAAGTCAACTTTGAACGTGGATGCTTCTACAGAAAGCTTGGACAACAGCAATGTGAATATAAAAGAAAATCTTATCATCCATACAGAAAGTGAAATATTAAAGAGATTTCAGTTCCTGTAAGGTTAGAAATTAATGGTATATACAGGACTAGAAAAAATTAGAAGAAATTGCTGCATATTTGTAGGTTAGCATGCGGAAACTGAAGGAATACTGTTTCCCCTTTAATTATATGAAAAAGAAAGTGGCAATTTTTTTCTACAGGTTCTGCTACTTCCGGGTTACAGAGTACACTTAGTTCCATGCCTTATCATATTTTTAGGATCAAAACAAAACAAAATACCCCTAGGTAGGTCTGCTAATACATCTGAAGACAACCTGAAAACAAAACCTTGGGAACTCAAGGTTTCATCAAAAAAACATTGTAAACAAGAGGGAATATTTATCTTGGCATAGTCAGAGCATAATATTGGAGCTTGTGATACACCTATGAAGAAGGATGAAGGCACGGGCCTTTGTGTGTATATGTGCTTGGCAGAACATCAGTAACCACACAAATTAGCAGAAGTACAGTGTGCCATCCTGTAATAAAGAGCAATAGACAAGTCATTATGCCTATCTTGTGACTAGAAAATGTTAGTCATGGTATAAGAATCATGCTGGAAGTGGATGGTTGGTGCTTTATGCCACAAAAAACCCATGAAGAATCCCACCACTGACAAGAAGAGGACCATTTCTGCTGTAAAACCGTAACTCTGACCCCTGAGATGTCCATCCAGAATTCAACTTGATGAGAACTGAGTGAGACCAACAAACTTCGAGTTAGTTATGCTTTTTCAGCACAGAGGACTGGACCAGATGAGCTCCAGAGGTTTCTTCCAGCCTGAAATTATGCTGTAAATCTAAGACTTTCTCTAAGATTTTCTATAAGATTATTTTCTCCTGGAAAGCATCCCAAACTTTGACGAAGCCAACAGTTAAGACCCATTTATTTTAGGTTTCTCAGCCAGGCACTAGTCTGTCTCTTTAGTTTTCATTACTATTACTAGATTTTTAAATATACTATGTGCAGCATTACAGCTTTTGAAATAATAGTAAAGGCACAAAGTTAGATGGAATGGTTATACAGAGGAGAGTCTGGATATTGTAGAAGTGAAAAAAAGAAGAATGAACCCAAGAATGGCAAAATAGGAGTGGAATACAATGTTAAACAGAAAGTTGCACAGCTGATGGCCAATAACAGGGGTTTCTGTTCTAGGGAAGGATCTCCTTAGCTGAAAATTTTGAGAAGATTCTGAATGATAACAGTGTTGAAGGCAAAATTCAATTAAGATTATCCAAAAGTCAGCATTATTAAATAGGCTGCAATTGGTGGCAATCATCGCAGAGAATGGTCCCCAAACTGCAAGGAATGGAACTTCTTGGTGTAACATCCAAGCAGAGAGCTATCGTACTCCACATGCTTTAAAAATTACTTCTTTTTTAACAATAATTACTTTCTGGAATCAGGCATAGTGCACAACAGAAGCACAACCAAATAAAATACTTCTCAGGGAACTCATTCATGTTTCCCTGAACTAGACCTGTAAGTAGGTAATGGGATGCTCCAAAGTACACATAGCCCCAATATACTTTTACATTGGGTTTGTCCATGATATTAATAGCACTGAACTACAAATCTGAACAGTTTTCTAAGCATGATTGTTTCTTGAACACCCAGTTTGTTCAATATACCCAAAGCATATTTATTTTCTCTTCCTGCAAGTCCTTAGCTGGATCTAGCAGATCTTAGCTGAATGGACTTTAGCCACAGACTATGAAAATAAAACTTCATACCAAAATACATTTTAGATATCCATAACCATGTGCACTTCTAAAGTTGGAACATCCCATTTTTAAATGCCAGGAAGGTGTGAATTATTATAAGCTTGACTAGCTCGGGAAAAAATGTGTTTCACAACAGTGTAAAAATGAGCACACTTGCACATTTTCTACCTAATTAATTTTTTACTACTGTGGATAAACATGTATTTTGGGACCTTTATCAGAGGGCAGAACTGGGAGGAGACAAGATTAAAACTGCCTAAGCCATAGTTTGTGTTAGAAGTTAATGATTCTTCTACCAAGTACCAGCACAGCTTTGCTTAAGAAGAGCATGCTCTGACTTTTGAGCATTTGTGTGGTAGTGTAACTGCTGTTGTTGTGGATACAGAACCTAGGTAGGAACCTCTTTAATATACTTTTTGTTTGTCTTAAACTTAAAATGATGCCATTTAGTGTTTGCAGCTAATGAACGTTACCTGTGTAGTACTAGTTGCATTTCCCGTGACCAGGAACGTTCCTGTTATAAATGTTAATGCTTTAATGATGGCATCATGCATTTCTATGAGTGTAAACACCATATTTCTTGAACAAGGAAACACGACTGAGGCCTGCATAGCAATGTAATATTCATTTTTTATATTAGGTTAACTTAAAAGGTCTTGTTATTATTCCTTAGCATATTTAAAAATCAGTAAGACAATTAGATTAGCACTGCAATAAGTAAATCAGTACTGTAAATCAGTACAGTTCTATGAAGTGCTGGATGAAATGTGGCTCTTGATTTGTGATTTTTCAGTCTACTGGATGGTAGTACCATCTTGAGATGAACTGCTTGAGAGTACAACTGTGGTGAGAAACAGCCCACAGACTTACAGTGTCTTTGCTGGATTCTGAAAATTACTCAAGCATCACTGTATTTTTTTTCATAAGAAACTACAAAACCTGTAGCTAACTATCACCTTCATCTTTGTAAACTAATTACCTGTGATTCGTACTAATGTGTTTAAAGTGGTGCTCTTATTCATTTTAATTTGCATGTAATTAGGGGGTAGAAAACCAAGCTTGAATTTTTTTAATGTTCACTAAGAAATAGATCTATCTAACAGGCAAGAGTTAGGCCATGGCTCCTATAAGATCACATATTCTGAAGCACTAAAGAAGCCTGAGTATGTCCTTTGCAAGGCTGACTGCTGTGCTCTGGAGCAATCTTGCAAGGAGCCATATGATTCCCATGATGTTGTGAAAGCTCTTGGCTCCCACCAACAAAAATGATCCACACTGATTATTAGTAAAGAACCTTGATCTTTGCCCACCCAAAATGTTTCTCAGAAGAGACTCTACTGAGCACAAGATCAAATGAGTTTTTCAAATGTTCCCTGGGTATGATGCAAAAGCAAACTGGAAGAATGTTAGCTTTCATTCTCATAGGATAGCTTAGGGATTTTTGGTGTATTTTTTATATTTGTATGCTTGCTTTTGGGGAGAGGATTGTTTTTTTCCCTCAGAAAGGAGATCAGGGTGATTTTGGGTTAGGTTGACTGAACACCTAAACAGTGCCAATACATAACTTGACTGATCTCATCTTTCTGGAAATGCAACTACCTCAGGTCATTGCTGCAACAGAATGGCTTGTGAAGGCAAAGTGTAATAGCTTATAGAAGTCATATTAGTGAAAGGACACACTGGTGCAGAAAGCTTCACTATTTTCCTTTGCTTGCAATCAGATCCTTGGTTTAATAAACATGGGAATAAAGCTAGTGAAATAAATCTAAAATAGCAACTTTATTAATACTTGCAACTGTCAGGGTCAAGAGCTAATACATGTTCACATAACTGTGAATTGATCTCGTTTACCTTTTTTTCTAATATTCTTGTGGCACGACATTTCCCCAGCCCTGACCTCTTCTATCTCCAGCAGATTTCCATGTAGGTCTGGGTCAACTGAGGATGGGAGGAGATGCTGCCAGCAGCTCCAACTATTGATCTTTGCACACAGCTTGCTCTAAAATTTCTCCAGCACAGTTGCATCATCTTTTTGCTTCCTACCTCCCGTTGTAGCCTTCCCCTGCAAAAGTATCACCATCTCCAGCAGCATCTTTGCAAACCAACAATAAGACAGGAGCTGGTCACCCCTCTTCTTGCCTGAGAGTCCTTCCCTTAGATCACTGGAGGAGCTGAGTGCTGACATTGCTAAACAAACTAGCTTCCACCTTCTGGCTGGTTTAACACTTTTCTGTTTGCATCAAGCAGCTTTTGCCCTACAAATTTGAATTTAATTTTATTTTTCTTCTTCTTTTTTTTTTTTCTATATTCCATGGTAACCTAACCTCTGCCTATTAGTGCATTTTTCACTGTGTGCTTCTAACTGCTTAACCTGCTCTTTGTACTTACTGCTCACAATTTTCAGTCTTACTGTCCTTTCATGTGCCTTCACAGTCTTTCTCTGAAACATTTACTATTTCAGAGTATGGATAACTGACTTCTTTTCTCTTTTATTTTCTCTGATTTGCCTCTTATTTCTATCTTCATATTCCTCTGCCTTCACTCCTAATCACCTTGTACTGAGATTTTAAGTCATGTTGTACTCTCAAAAAAGCTACTTCTTTAGTCCCGAGACCTGCAATGACATGCTACCCCAGAGTCTTATTGTAGCCATTAATGTCTCATGATAACAGGGAGAAGCTAATCTTTTCAAATTACCCACAGAAAGATGAATTTCAGAGGACCAGATGCTCAAAAGTATTTGAGCACTAACTTTTCCTGGACACCTCAATTCATACGAATTTCTGTTGGTAATTGTGCAGACTTGAGGAAATCTTTTCCCCTGCTTCTTGTTCCTATCATCTGTCTAAGGAGCCAAAGGGAAGGAAAAGCTCTTTTTTTGTACAGATATGTGATCTGGCATAGACTTACAGGACAGCCACAGAAGCAGAGATACTCACATGAAACAAGTATTTGGGGAGCAGATATGAACAATGGGAAAGGAAATTAGTTGTTCATGCCAGCAGTAGTACCTAAGGACATGCTCATCAACTTAAGTTTCTCAAAATCCGAGGTTGTTTAAATATCTGTTTGTGGTTTTGTCTTAAACATCCCTACGTATTAACCCTCTTCTATCTGAGTGAAGAAAAATGCTTACCCTTTAAATGGTCTGACAAGTGTTACTCTGCCGTATGTACTGCAGCAGAGCAATTTGCAATTGCAGATGGACCTTTTCCAGCATTGCAAAAGTTCATCCAACTTTTTTTCAGCTCCATTCAAGCGTGGAAAACCTACCTTTGTGTGGTGTTTCCCCCCCTCCCCACCCCCCTCCCCTTTCTGTTTTTCACCCTTTTCTCAAATGAGGAGACTACTGTGAAAGGTGAAATAAACCAGCTCCTGTGAACTATGATTTCTGAGTTCTGACTTGGGGACATTAGTTTCAATGCTCCTATCTCCCCTGTGTATCAAGATCTGCAGATCTGAAGAAGGTTTGTTTCGAGTGACCCATTTTTTCCGAGGGGCTCTGGATCTTCCTTCAGAAATCTGTTTCTAGTTGGAGTTGCACAAACGGGCAAGTCTTTTCATTCTTTAAATAAACTTTGCAAATAGATACATAGACTTCCCTGTAATTGCTTACCCATCCCTCAGGCATAAAGTTAAAAAAAAATAAAAAAAAAAAAAAGGAAAAGAAAAAGAAGTATTGTACTATTTGTTGTAATAAACCCAAATTCAACTTAATTATGAAGCAGGGCTTTCAACACAAAAAAGTATGTTATATTAAAGGAGGGGGTAAGATTTTTCATCTGTGGCTACAGGGTGTGTTTTCTCCTGGGGAAATGGAGCAGTTTTGCTGAACTGCTGAGTTGCAGATGATTTCATGCATCACAGGATATAGACAGCACTCTGAAAACAGGGGATTAGGGATATCCTGTACACTATCACAGGGTCTAAAAAATCAAATAATATCCTTATAGGTGGTCGTTTAGCTAAAATAATGGATTCTTTTGTCATTAAGAATTGTCTCTAACAGACCAGTGTGAAAGAATAAGACATATGGCATCATATTACTACAGATATCTTACCAATGCGATGACTGAGTCCTAAGCTGCTTGGCCTGCAAATTCAGAGCTTCCCTAGCACTCTCTGTGCTTCAGCACTGATGCTTTGTTGACCCTTGTAATTTGTTTTTGGAGAGAGACTTTGTCTCTTGCTCTTCTGTGGAAATTGTATTTTTAGCATTAGAAGTCATTCTGGACAGAAAAAGAAAGAGGGTGGGGGCAGAATGGAGCAGTGGTCAGAGTAAAGAGTCATTTCACTTGAAATATGTCAAAACAAGATACTTTGAAATTTAAATGAATATACACTTTGAAACACCCAAGTTCCAAATAATTCCCAATGAAAATATTCAGTTTCAATACCTCAGCATTTTCCTGTAACTACTGTTTCATCAGAAAGCTCCTTAAGCAACTCTATTTTGGCATATGAGCTTTTGTATTTATTGCTGTTTTCTTTTGGGTTCAGATCACTCAGTAAAGAAATCAACCATGACAGCGGAAACTGAATCCAGCCATGTCAGTGACTCAAATCAAGAAGCAGAACCTGCCCAGCTTTTGGATAATGAAGCAAACAAAAATCTACCAGTCAAAAAGAAGACTTCCTGTTGCACTGGCTTGAAGGTTTGGTGTCTTATCAGTATGATCGTGCTGTTATATGCTAGGAAATGTTGTTCAAGATATGACATGCCAGATTACTTCATTCTTGTCCATCCTACCTTTTCTGAAACTGGATACACACTGAAGTACAGGGATGGTTGAACCTTGTCTTTGTCCTAAAGAAAACAAAAATTCCTGATCTACGGTATTACTTGCAAGTTACTCACAGGTGGATGCCCTTTTTGATCATTAGAGAAAGGTAGCAATCTCCAGTTGAAGCAGCCTAAAATAAGTGACTAGGATACACTGTTGTCTGGAGGTTGCTAACACCACCCATTCTTGCAGGGACAAAATAGGGTGAAGTGAATTGTATTCCAGGGCTTTTACCTAATCCAGGGCTGTAAATCAGACAGTCCACTGATTCCCACAAACACACAAGCTTTCAGGAGTGCACAAGAAGAATTCACAGAACAAAGAAAGTAAACTAATAAGAATTTTGCTTTCATGTTAAAGCTGTAGTATGTATTGCTTCTGGCTGAGCTGAAAATACTACAAGGGTAGGATTTCTTTTGGCAGCCATGTGTTTGGGTTTATGTTTTGACTACTTCTTCAGCCAGCTTCCTCTCAGGTGAAGTTCCATAGGCTCAGTGGAGTTGCAATAAGGGACACATTTCTCTCTATAAAAAAGCCTACAAAATGGAAGATTAATGGAAAAAAAAAAAAAAAAAGGTAATTGCAAGCCTGCAAAATATGCCAAAATATTTTGGCTTAAGTATCAGGCAAGGATTGTTATATTTCTTATTTTATCTGATTCACATTTGCCAGCCACACACACTTGCAAAAAGTAGGGTCTGACTTCCCTGGGAAACTCACTGCTCACTTGCCAACATACATGTGGGTAATGTGGCAAGGCTGTGGATCTATGTCTAACTTTGTGCCACTTAACAGCTTAACATGCACAAAATGTTGGAGGTAATAAAAGACAAACTGTTATTTTCCCTTATAGCCTATCAAACGTTCTGTGTTTTACCTAGGGATTGCATTTTTGAACTCGAAATACCCAAGTCACTTTTGTTTGTGTTTTGATGCTTATCAGCAGTTTGTGATTTCAGCCAAAATCCCTGAGAGCACTGCTGGAATAAGGCAAGAAATGTGGTTCTTACAGACTTTTTGCCGGTCGGGCTCAGGAAATATTAAACATGTCAGGACAAAACCTGCACTTGTGAGACTTTTCTCTTTATTCCTGACAAAAAGAGAGTAAATATACCTATTTTCAAGTTTTTTTTCCAGTATTGGCTTCATTTCTTACAGTAGATAGTATTGCATAGTCAAAATCTATATTTACTTTTATTTACATGCCCAACATTTTGTTGTATTGGAACTTTTACCCACTGAAAAATAAGTCTATTTGTTTTTTAAGACTCTGTTGAAATAGTTGGATAATATTTAAACAAACTTAGTTTAACTTTTTATCAAACTCATCTTTATTTGTAAAAGCCAAAATGTGTTTTTGTGGGAACACCTATAAACTTATAAAGAATATTGTTTTCCCTTATGAGGTATATGATATACAGGCAACATCGCCATAATCCAAACATTTCAAAATATATCATCTGAAACAGAGATGAACTCAACAAGTTTGTTCCACCTTTCACACACTGCAATATCATAAAAACTTGCATAAAGCCTTTATTTTGATGCCATGGCTATCTATATATTTGAGACAGAACCAGTTATGAACTGGCCTAAAATAAGTGACATGGGGCCCAAGCAGAGGAAAATTGGGCTAAGATTAACTTTAGGTTGTACTAGTATTAGTAAATCTATCTTGATTAGGTATTTAATTTCTGGCAAATTTTAGACTTTTGCAAAATCTCACCATTTTGGCTGCCTTCAGCTTTTTGATTAAAGTAACTACAGGATATCACTAAGGTGACTAGTCTCCAGTGAGTTCTTTGCCAAATTTAAGTTTCACAGACTGTAGGATTCTGCTTTGGAATACCACTGGCCAGCAGTGCAGAGAAGATCAGGCTTTCTGTCTATCAAGATTGCAAACCTGAACCCTGAAAGAAGCAGCTGCGCTCATCACAGCACCTTGCACCAACCCTCTTCAGCAGGGAAAGCCAGGAGCAAACAGTGCTGAGAGACCACCCTAGTGCTCCATTGCATTAGGGTATGTGAAAAGTAATCCGCACAATATTGTCACTGCAATATGAGTAACAAACATATACCATTATAACGATTGCCCCACACAGTTTTAAACATATTTGATGCCCCTGTGACCAATTTTCCTGCCTCTACCTCCCATTTTCTGTCTTAATCTTTCCTCAGGTGTTTCTTGCTGCTTTATCATTCAGCTACTTGAGTAAAACGTTGTCTGGTACGATTATGAAAAGTTCCATAACTCAGATTGAACGAAGGTTTGGCCTGACGTCATCTACTGTTGGTTTCATTGATGGGAGCTTTGAGATAGGTAATTGATATTTCATAACACACAAAGATCTACTTAGACAAATACAAGGCACAGCATCTAGCACTAATTTTGTTTCATTACCTTCCAGGTAACTTGCTGGTGATTGCATTTGTAAGCTACTTTGGAGCTAAACTTCATAGGCCCAAAGTAATAGCTGCTGGATGCTTTACTATGGCTGTGGGAAGTTTTTTCACAGCAATGCCTCATTTCTTCATGGGATAGTAAGTACTAATCAAGACCAATTTGGGTAACCTAACATTGGAATTGGATGCTGCTTTCTGGTTTTTGAATGAAACTTAGTGAATAGATTTCCAAAGGCCTATAGCACCTCACCCCAATGTGCAACGTATCACTCTTCACACACATATCATCGCTCATTTTATCTGGTTGGAAAAATATGGCTTCTTTGCAGAAAAAGTTCAACTTCTCTTAAAAATAGGAAAATCACAATACTTTAGTTTTCAGCCACACTTGTTGAGAAAAAGAGGCAAAGAAGGAAATTATTTTCCAAAATCATAAGAATTTATTTTTTCAGGAAGAAACAGCTATGATAATCTTATGAAAATTCAAGTTTCAAAGAAAACATATTTTCTTCAAAAATCTTCAAACATACTACTGGGCTGGTGTTATTTCTTTAATCAATTATATACTCTTCCTGAATGGCAAACTGTTAAGAACAGCTATTGGGAAAATCATTGTCAATCTAAGAATGTGGCATCATGTTTTGCTAATAAGGATGTCAGGACCATGTAGGCAGGAAAGACAAACCATTATGAACCACATAAAATTATGAAGATTATAGAATCCATGTATATGATTTCCAGAATAAGTCTGTACTGTTCTGAACAGGATCTCAAAGCTCTGAGCCAGTAACTTCGTATTGAGTGACATCTCTACATGAAATATGACTTTATTTATAGCAACAGGTAACTCATGTAAAATCAGGGATTCAGAGCTTACTTGGGAAAGAAACCAGCCCATAAAGATGCTCAGTAGAAGAAATCCAGCTCCTTAAAAGAAGAAACCAGAGCCTTGTTATGTAAGGTGACACATTTTGCTCTCCTGTGGCAGACACCTGCTCCTCCCACAAAGCAGCCTCTCAGCTTTGCACAGAACCTGCAGATAGATCAGAGCTGGTAGAGGGTTTTTCCTGTTCCAAATGCACATGGCTGGTTAAACTGATTTTCCATGGCTGGTTAAACTAATTTTTATTCATTTTTTCCAGGCTCAGAGAATTACGGCATGTTGCTTATATGCAATAATGTTTCCAGCCATAGCTTTGATACAGTGATAGTATATAGAGTAAGACACATTTCTGTTGCTGTCTTAAATATATTAGAATAATTTTAGATATACTAGTGTAAAAAGAAAACTAAGGAATGCTTTTTGTTATGACAGTGGATCTTGTACTAGCATCAGACTTCTAGTTTCCATGCAATTTCTCATGAACCTGGGCCAGAATGTTTATGAGGAAACTGTTCTGCACTGTCTCTTCTGATGAATGCTCTTTGTTTCAACATGAAAAATAAGCCTGCCAGATCTAACAGAGTCAGTGCAGTTCATAGAAGCAGAATGTGTGCTTTACCATGTTGTTCTGCTTAAGCTAATTGTACTTTGCACCTCAGCAGGGCTCATATCTAGAAAAAGGGTCGTGCTGCTGAACAGCTTCCATCACCTGAGCTGCTCAGCTGCCTCTCACAATATTGTTCTCTGTAAATACAGCCAAAAAGTGTCTTTTAGCTACTAACTTTATCCACCCGTTACTATACAAAAGCTCTCCCTAAAGACAGTGCAAATTATCAAGCAAACAGGTACTGTCTGAAGATGACTTCTCCTCACTCTTTTCCTCCCCACTACCTCAAAATACACATCCAAATTGAATAGGGAGACTGATTCTTCTCTTCCTCCTTGACTTGGGGTCAGCACAAGGAGCTCACTTGGACCTGACCCTATATTTTGGTACCAAAATTTCAATCCTATCTGAATTACAACAGCCCTTTTGAATTTTCCAGCTTGAAATGTTATGTCTTCTAGACAGATGGATCTTGTTCTTCGTTTTAGTGTTTTGGTTTTCCAAAATGTGCTTAAATAACATTTTTTGCTCCTTCCAAAGCACTTTGTATTGATATTAAAACAAAGATACATTTCTCTTAATGGAAATAGCAGTCAAGTGGTTCCTGACCTATTACACTAGTATTTCCCTAATGGACACTGCTTCTAAACCTACTATTGTGTGTTTTCAGTTATAAGTATGAGACATCACGTACAGCTTCTTCAGCCAACATAACTTCAATCGTAAATCCCTGTTCCTTACACCAAGATGTGAATGAAACCTTCTTGCAAGTCTCCAGGTCAGGTAAGGAACTGTAAGTGTAAGTACAAATACAGGAGCTAGTTTCGTGGTTGCAAATGGATTCAGTCATCGCCACATGCAAGATGCTCAGTTAGATTTCTAACATCAGTCTGTACCTGTTTGGGAATATTACCCATATCTAATGCACTTTGTGTACCACATTTAAAGAAAAAACATCCATCAAACACAAATTGCAAGGATCCCATCCCCAATTTCTTATGTTCACACTTCCAAATTACAATAAAATCAAACTAACACTGAAGCGGATGCTGAGATTATGCTTGAATTACCCGGAGTATGGGAGGTGGAAGAGATAGCATGACAAGACATGAAACTGCATGGAGTTAACTGTAAATAAATGAAGGTTTCTATAATATTGATTACAATATGAAATACAGCTCTTGTATGTGCTGCTTTCCATGGGACATAGGTAAAATAAGAGCCAAGCTGTGTCCCAGAAACCATCTCAAACTTCTCATGTTAAAGACACATGTTACATGCCAGTAATATGTTCATAACAATATCAATCTGCTATTTCTTACACAGGCATTTTTTCAGATGAGTAATACTTATTTGTACTTTTAGAAACCAAATACAATGGAGGTGGAGGAAAGTTTATTAAAAGATTATTAAAAAGTATAATGAAGTCGATGGCCTTTCTTTAATCTTCCATAAGGAAAATGTTGTTAATACCTTAAATATTAAACTATAATCATTTCATGAGCTGAATTTCCTCTGGTTTGTCACTGTTTCCCATTCGACTATTCTATTACATAGATGTAAACTCTCATCTGCAGGCTGTGAGAAGGAACCATCATCATATATGTGGATATATATCTTACTGGGAAACATGTTACGTGGAATTGGTGAGACACCAATAACACCACTGGGCATCTCTTATCTTGATGACTTTGCTAAGGAAGAGAATGTTCCTGTGTATGTAGGTAATCTCAACATAATGTGAGACTTGTAGTGTAAGAAAGAGGTCTATCATCCTCTGCAGAAGAAAATGTTCAGCTGTTAAAATGTACTAGCATCTGCTTCATTATATTTTCAGCAAGTTTGCACACAATAGGCATGTTGGGTCCAATGTTTGGTTTCCTGTTGGGATCTTTATGTGCAAGACTGTATGTGGATATCGGATTTGTGGATTTAGGTAAGCAAAACAAAGCAAAAGTTAAATCAAGCTAATACTTGTTCATAACAGGATCCTCTACACAGTTGCATAGGTTTTTATTATGTTAATTAATTATATTAATATAATTTATGTTTAATTTATATTTATTTCATTAATTTTATTATAAACTTTATTATAATTTCATTAATTTACTGGAATCTTTTAGGATAAAGGCAGAATTAGACAGGGAACACATTTTAGAATTGTGTTTTAGGATTAAAGGATTAAAATGCATATTTAACTTTAAAAGTTAGTACCAAGAACTATCACAGTACCAAAATGTTTCACTGAACTTGGGTCTTAGTGAAAGAGCTCTCCTAGCATAGCAGTTTTACAGTTTTGGTGGATTACCCGGCCTTTCAGCTGACCATTTCACATTACTTACAATTCATGTAATGTTTGTGGTATGTTATACCAGACAGGTCTTCCTTATTCAAATGAAAAGAAAGTATATGCATATATTCACATCTGCAAAAGGCCAGAGGAAGCAGAGTAATCCCTGTTAGCCAGCATGTAACAATCATAAAAATTAAATTCTCATCTTCCTTGCAATACAAAGTTTAAAGTTCTGGCCAATCTCATTGCTGCCCCTATGCTTAATAGCAACCTACAAAGTTCAGGTTAGCAGAGGGTAGTCTCAACAGAAATGTATCAATCAGCCTAAAAGAACCTTTTAGGGTTGCAGCTTATCTGTCACTCATTTTTGGTTTCTTATGTGTTGGACAAAGACCTCTGTGTCACCGTGTATGTCACAAAATGGCAGCCAGCAAAAGATGTAGAAAGGCAGATGAAACAACACCTTCAAAGTCTCATTCTTGATGTCTTCACTTCTTGAATAGTCTCTCGTTAGATGATTTTGGTTACCACATAAAGTCAGACGTTGTAAAATGTAGTATTTTAGCAGATAAAGGCTGGTAAGGTTCAACTTATTCATTTAGGTAACTTGCATCTGTTCCCTTGAATTCTAGGGAGCATCGCTATCACCCCACAGGACTCCCGCTGGGTGGGCGCGTGGTGGCTTGGGTTTTTAATAAGTGGAGTAATCAGTTTCCTAGCTGCTATTCCATTCTGCTTCCTGCCAAAGAGCCTGAAAAAACCAAAAGCCAACAATGACCAAACTTCATACAGTCTCTTGGAAAATGCTGGGTCTACAGGGAAGAAACTTACTGCTGCAAAACCTAAGCCGAGGAAGTGGTCAGTAATACTGAAAGGCAAGTGTTTCACATGTTGTATAAATGTGAAAAGGCAAAAGCACAATGTACAGTGGGAATGTAACAGTTCTGAAAAGCATTTTGCCTCCCTTGCACTTCAGCCTGAACCGGTTAGCTGTCCCCAAGAAAGAAGGGGTCTGCTAAAGGTTATTAGAAGTCAAAAAGCTTGTTCAAGCCTGTGAGGCTCTGCATGTGTCACTAGCAATGTATCGTAGCCTGAGCAGCACCTATCTCTAAAATTTTGTGGTAGAACAAATTTGAAGATTGGAAAAATTGTTTCTGTGTCAGGACCTAAAAAAATATTAGAAGGCTCCTCTCGCAACACTGAAAACCAAATTATTCATCTTACCATCATACAGCTCATGGAGACACTGAAGCACGTTACTGCCTAAGGAAAATGAACCTGCTCTCAGGCTAAGAAAGGGGTGAAAAGGAGGTGGGAAGAGATAGCTTTGCATCATTAGTCAAATTCTCCCATCTTTGTTCAGATCCCAGTGGAAGACACTGGGTATCTCCACAAATGCAGCCCTTACTTAGCCTTGAACCTGTGATAATATATATGTAAGCTGAAAGAAGTGGAGCCCTTTAATCTTCATGTGCAGATCTCACTAGAGCACCCATGCTTTCACCCATACTTCTGTCTTCTTTTAGGACTCTCTTCCCTTATCTTGACCTCTGGTGTTCTTCAAGAACTTGATTTTGCTTTCAGATACTCGTATGCAAATGAAGATCAATATGATTTGCACTTGGACAGCTGAGAGAAGGATTTTGCCATAAGTTTTGTAGATTACTCACCAGTAATTATGCCATGCATCTTCCAAAGCCAACTCATATATCCCTTTCTTTCAGATTTCTATACCTCCCTGAAAAAAGTATTGAGTAATCGAATGTACTTTACATTTATGTGTTGCTCACTGTTACAATTTAATAGCTTTATTGGTTTCTTGACTTACAAACCAAAGTACATGGAACAGCAGTATGGACAATCTACAGCTAAATCTAACTTTCTAATAGGTGAGTTACACTGTGCAATGACTGCTTATGCTATAAGCAGTGCATGGGAATAAGTTCTGGCATGTTTTTCTGGGACTGAATTCCTTGCAGAACAGGCTGATGTAAATGGCAGTCTCTCCTGAACTTGAATTATATAAAGGCAGCATTCAAACTAATGTTTTCGTGCTTATAGGACCAGAATAAATTATTATATTATATATGATACTGTATGATATTTTATTAAATTGTCATGTCATATTATATATCACATCATGTCATATTCTGTTATGTTACATTACATTACTATTTACATTATAGCAACAGGACCCCAAATGTCCAATGAATGTGTTGTGAGAGTTCTAACTGCTGCAATGTCTGACAAGTGCCTTTCAATGGTAGTGGGGTTTAAGGGTTAGGCACTTCAAAACTAGCATATGGAATTAGACTGAGCACAAAGCCACCTAAAGTTGTCATAAAAGAACATAAAGCTGCCAGGGACATCCGTGTGAGGACAGACTTTAGCTCTTAAGCCCACTGTGACTTTTTTATTTTAACATTCCCTTTCTATAATCTCTTACAGGATTGACATCTTTACCTCCTGTAAGTCTTGGAATTTTCCTGGGGGGGCTTTTAATGAAAAAGTACAAAATGGGCATCATTGGAGCAACTAAGTTTGCATTTTCCATGTCATTTGTGGCTTATGTCCTCACTCTCTTGCACTTTTTTGTTGGCTGTGAGAACCATGTGGTAGCAGGAATGACAGTGTCCTATCAAGGGTGAGTATAAAATGAAGAAGAGTATGATTTTCTCCATGGCAGCAATAGTTAAAAAAATGTACTATGACATCAAGGCTAAAAGAGGAACATGCTTTTGCAATCCTTAGGAGAAAGTGAACGCTACCACATGTCATTGTGATAGTTTCATTGTTCAGCACTGTTGGCCTGCCAAAGCACAACACTAGTTAAAGATTGGTTAGAAATACATTAGCAAAATTGCATCATTACCAATGTAGATTGTTTGGCTGAGTGTGTGTGTTGTTTCACACAGTGCTATTTCTACACAAGAAGCAATTTTCTAGCAAAGCATATTCAGCAAAAGGATGAAACATATGTGACAGAGAGCACTGGTAGCATATCCTCCACAGACAGAAAGGCTGCAATGTGCTAGACTCAGCCTCCTGCAAACCAAAATGAAGCTTTTATGCCCACCGAAAATGCTCTCTCCCCTCAGGAGAGAACCAGGGTTTGAAAGTTACAGCCTGTTATTTTGTCTTGGAAAGACTGAAGATACCAGCAGAGGGGATGCATGCTAGGATCTAGCTGTCCGAAGAGCTCAGCAACACACTTGCTTATGGGTTGTCATTGCCTCAAGTCCAGCCTTTTCAGAGTATCTCGTGGTTAGAGTGAACCTGTCTGCATCTGCCTGAAAACTTACCCGCATTTCAATAATCTATTACTATAGTTCATTTATCAAGCCATACTTGTTCACAGCTGAAAATGTGGAACTGGACAGGTAAGATGACAAGGATGTTTATATTTGTTGGAACCTGAGAACTAGTTGCTACTTGTCCTGTACTCTGCAGCATTTCACTAAGAATACAAATGGTGGACCAGGGAACGTGCTTAGTAAGTGCTGAGGTGAAAGAGATGACAAGCACATAAGCTTAATTAATCCAGAAAAGAGAAAATGAGGGAAGACATCCCTCTTTGTTGCAGATCTCAATACTCAAAAAATGTCTGAAAGTAAAAAGGAATGCTGCATTCTCCATATTCTCTAGGAAGACTTAGGCTGGGCTTTAAGACATAGGTATTTTTTACTATGGAGACCAGGCAATCTAGTTTCTATCACTGTTGCAGTTTTACTAGGAAGTAAAGATGTACTTGATAAGACAGTGTAAATTGTTGCTAGCTCTGTGTTCAATTAGGTGGTAGTCTAGCTGACCTCTCAAAGCCTCTTAAAGCTTTTACTTTTTATTTTCTGTCTACATCTGTCAAATAAAATCAGTAGTAATGTTTCTATTTCTTTCTTTAAAAATTCTTTATAATCGAGTAATCACTTTAATGTCAGTGCAAGTAGGATGGAATTTCAAACAAACAAATCAATACTGTAGAAAATTAACTATGAAAATGTGTGTCCAGGGCATATGAAGTGGGTTTCAGGACAGCAACACTGTCACACAGGATAGATTCACTTACAGCACTGAATTAAAAGTTTCTTACACTCTTACACCTGTCTCAACTTAACTCCCAAGAAAACCCATTCCATACCATGAAAATGATATCTTTTCTGAGTGCAACTCTGACTGCAAATGCTCCTCCAACGTGTGGGATCCTGTGTGTGGAGACAACGGAGTCACATATGTTTCAGCGTGTCTAGCTGGGTGCACGGCTTCGGTGGGACAAGGAAAGAACACAGTAAGACCCTTCTTCAGTTTCTGAGGTTTTCTACTAGCTTATTTTCCATGTAGCGTCAGGGATTTAGTATTACAATGTATTTAAGAAAAAGCGAAGTTACTAGGGACCAGTCAGTGAAGTACTTACAATTTCTTGCAACAAGCAGAGCAGAAGAGAGATTTCTCTGAGTTACTGCACATGAAAGAAAAAGTGCTACCTCCTTGTTGTAGACAACGATTTTCGTCCTTTGCAGATTGAACACAAGAGGTGGAAACAAACAAATGAAAGTGGTTACATGTTGTCTGAAGGTTGTCCATGTCTTGCCTTTCATAAACCTGATTTCGAGTGCCCTGTTTAAAGTCAATAGTTGAAGTACACTAAGACAGTGCAGTATCTTTCCCAATACTGATCATTATTTTGTAAGTACAAAGAACGACTTGAGTGGAGGCAGTTTGTTTCCCCCATGTGAGACTCTGGGATGGCAGGATTCTGCTTATTGTTCTGGCTGACTGCTTTCTGCTCAGCACAGAGTGCTAGTGATAATGTGCAGAGTCCCAAAGAGCAAGCTCCAGGCCATGGATATAAGCCTTCATTGGACTGTATCATTCCCATTTTCTGATGCCAAATGATCACTACAGAAGACACATGGTCTGGAGTTGTCTCATGCAGCCAAACAGTTTTCTCTCCAACAGATTTTTCTTTGACACTGGTTTCTCTCTGCTGTCTACAGTCAACTTCTCCAAAAGACACTATTTGCTTAAAATTTTAAGGTGGGAGGCAAGGGAGAAGGACTCAACAGCATCCATGACAGTAAGACCACTAACTCCCACACAAGTCTGTCTCTGTAGGGGTTAAGGTTTGTGGCTTACAGTTCCCTTTGCCTCAGTACACCCAGAAGCCCTAGCTAAAAGCTGTTGCTCCCAAGCTCTCAGTACACCTACTGCTAATCTCAGGGCTCCACAGCTACTGCTTACAGCTGTGAGGTACATCTGGGGGTCAGCATTAGCAGAAAATGACCGTGATCCAGGTCCTTTTCACAGGCAAGTCAACAGAAAGGGAGTGTCACCTAGCAGCAAAAGGCACAGCTCCTTGAGCCTCACTTTCCCACTTTGACAGCCCTCTGGGCGCACAAAGGCTGAGGCCAGCCACAGAAGTCCTTCAGGTACTCCAAACATCCTCCAAAAAGGATTACTATGTCCACTGGCAAAAACATGCAGGCACAGAACATCTCTTCCAAATGTTTGCAGGAAATAAAAAAAGAAGCTGCCGCCCATTACATCAAGAAAGCCAAATAAGATAGGAATAGGATTCTTAGGAATGCAGACTCTGCCTATGTCTGAAGGCAAGACTCCCCATTGCATGAGTAGTATCCTATCAAATGCGCTTTGTGTCTTCCAGGTCTTCCATAACTGCAGCTGTATTGAAGCCAGCAGTTCATGGACAGGAAATAACTCTGCCACCTTGGGGCAATGTCCAAAAAGTGAAGATTGTTCAATGAAGTTTATTTACTATACAGTAATACAAGTCATAAGTGGCTTTTGTTATGCATTGGGAGGCACTCCAGCATACATGATTATGTTTAGGTAAGCAAAACTGACTGCATACCAAAGGTAGAGGCTTTCCAACAAGGGCATCAAAACTATGTTTAGGTTTCTCTCCCTTAGGAAAAAAGATTCTCTTGCAGTATAACATGCTTTCTTGAATGCACTTGGTCATTTCCCATTTGTTTGTAGCTGTTTCTTAGCATCAAACTTGCCTTTGCTGCTAGCTGTAAGTTGATTCTAGTGTATTGCTTCCAACTACTGCAAAATGGCTTCTCTCATGCCTGTCATACACCCAGGTTTTCCGGAACACATCCTCTTTGTCTGCTTGGTTATTCTGGCTGAATGGATTTTGAAAATGTTTGAAAATGCATTTCTGGATGTGGGGTTTCCCTAACAGATTGTATTTATCAGATGTCTGGAAATTCATGACACGTATATGGGCTCATTCTGAGGCTTCTGTGCTCCTGTCTGTCAAGGAACACAGGTTCAGGCATACCGGGATGTGATTTGGAACCGTGTGTACAAATTAGCACATACTTCTCAGTAACCTTAAGAGAAAGCTTTCTCAGTAGAAAAAATGCATTAATGGCAAATTTAATGGTAGTCCTAAGAGCATTGTGTTATCCTAAATGAGCATGGAAAACAATGTGAACTCCCTCCCTTCCTCATCTCTGTGAGATGCCTTTTGGAGTGTTGACCATTTTAATATTTGTAAGGAGGTGGCAGAAGCTGGATATATAATGGATTCAAGATCAGTGAATGCCCATTTCTGATGCTTGGAGTGTGGTTCCAACAGACAGGCATATTGCCAGATAGCTTTGTGTAGTTCAAGATGTGGCAGTGTACAGAGAAATGTCATTCAAGAATAGAAACATGCCACACTAATGCACCTACTTGCAACATCTGTGTCTTAGGGCAATATCTTATATCCCATCAAGTGAGGAAAATGTATGCAGGGAGTTAAGGCAATTGGAGAGACCATTTTGATAAGACTAGGATAGACTGTGGTTGCGGCTTTGAAATTTCACTTCTTCAGTTATGCTTAAGTGAATGGACTTCCCAGGAGCTATGTGATGGAAAACAATAGATTGATTCACCTTTTTCATACCACTTCATGTATTTTCAACAGCTGTAGGAAGCACTCTCGTTCCAAAGTTTGGCTTTCTGTCATTAAGAGTATTAATTTCAGGTTAATTAACAGCAGTTTAATAGGCATGTCTTTATACTAGATAGGCAAATACTTCATAATTATCCCTCTTTCTTTCAGATGCGTTCAGCCAGAGCTGAAATCTCTTGCAGTTGGTCTGTACACACTCATTATGAGAATGCTAGGTAAGAGATCATTTTGGTTGAGATGCTTCTTCATATGGCTTTAAGTGACACCAATGCAGCCACCATTTATCAAACATATCCCTGAAACAGTTGTTAGATCCCGGTGTTCCTGAAGATCCTGGATTTTTTCCTGAAGGTCCAATATTCAGTCAAGAGTTTATTGAGAAACTACCTAACACAATTCTGAAAACCTGTGACCTGCTGATTAAATGCTGTTGCAGTATGGGAGCTTGGTGCCCCAAAATGGGAAGAGTTTCTAAGCAAAATTAAAGTATTATCTTGTCTTTCTAAGCACTGACCCCTTTCCATAGGCTTTTGCTTCAGCACATTGAACCAGCATGCTGCTTCCATTGCAAGGAAGAGAAGAGTCACTGCCACTGTTTCAAAAAAGCTGGCATTTCTCTTCAGTGACTTGGAGATTAAATCTGATGCACTCCCATCTTCCTTCTCGAAGGAACTTCCAAAAATGATGTTATGATCATTTGTCCCATCATTTCCTGACTATAGCACTGGTGATTATAATACACAGGTCTTTATAGATATATTACTGAGTTCAGATTCTCACAAGAGCCCTAGGGCAGAACAGGCTGACAGTATACCTATTTTTACAAAATAAATTATTTCCTACATCAAAATACAGGATGCTCCTGCAGGAATGAAGCTAGTGTGAAGCATAGTCCTGTACATGCTAAAGCCTTTTCCTGAAGTTAATACTTGCCTTTACTTCAGCAAGGCTAGGATTTTGTCCCTTGTCTGCCATGATTTGCAGAAAAGCATAAGCTCATATCTGGCCAAGCCACACTAAGGATTTCTGTTGCTTTACCCTCATTCAGACAGAAAGGACCATCAGCCAGTGCGGCTAATTCAGGCTATGCATAGAAGAAGGAATGATTCATCAGAGCCATGCTTGAGAATCTAATGTGTATGACTACAAACCTAGCCAACCCATCAGAGCACATTTCCTGGGGACTGATGATCCCCACAGCACAGAGAAGGTGTCCCAGCTTACAGTGATTTTGATAAAGAAACTGCCCCCCCCCGCAGTCCAGTCCACCTATCGCCACTATTGAAGCATGTAACTTGCCACTAAGAAAGTAATATAAAGTTGATTCCTAAAAAGATGTCTTTTCCTGTGGTATCTTTTGACATTTTTGCTTGTTTCCTTCCAGCTGGGATTCCAGCACCGGTTTATTTCGGTGCACTGATTGACAAGACATGCTTGAAATGGGGAAGTACCAGCTGTGGTCATCAAGGGGCTTGCCGGCTGTATGACTCCAATGCATACAGGTAAGGCAAATTGGGCACAATAAACCTCGTGCATTTCCTTTCTACAGATAAACATGCTTTGTTGTGTTATACTGCAGCGTATGAAGCCACTCATCAAAAATTATGGTCGGATAGTGACTCTGGACTCAGATTTAGGTCAGCCCAGAATTCCTGAAATTGAGAAATCTTAACATTAAATCTAAAACTTAGGTTTTTAGTCAGTTTTTATGTTGTGCAAAAATCATTTAATATCAGTGACCAATTTCTGGAATTTTATGTATTTTTAATATCCTTTGAGTCAATTTAAAAGACTTGAGTCAATTTAAAAGACTTGATATGATAAAAAGATCATATGCTTTACCATCAAGAAGAAAATTACTCAGATCTACCCTACTTGCAGGTAGTTTGGTCATACTGGCAAGAATGTTAACTTTGTGTGCCGGCAACATTTGAGAGAAAAATAAATGAAAGAAAATCATGCTGAGCAGCTGCAGGTGTTTGTTAAACACAAACACTATTGGTCTCCAGAAGGAATACTCCAGAGATTTTTCTCAGTTTCACGCAGACCTGGGCCACTTCTGATGTGTTTTTTATTTTTAAATACAATAGTCCACTCTGGTGTTCTCAGCATATTTCCAGCCCTAAAAATTGTAAGGCCTTAAAGTGATCAAAAAAATATTCAGAAACAAAGGGAAGATGATGTATTTTCTACTTTGCAGCTGTCTTCATAAGCAAAAAGAATAGTATCAATCCTTTAACATAAATTTTTGCAGGCAGAAATGTTCAGTTTGTGGTTCCATTCAGAAACAATGAGTTTAAATATTTTCCCCTAAGCTTTTTTGGTATATATGTGATCCTTAAAAGCCATTTATGGTGATTTTCTCAAGTGTCTTTGAAAACTTCAATGTTTGACACTATCTTCTAATCTCTATCTCACAGGTATGTCTACCTTGGTTTATCAGCAGTATTAAGAGCTCCTTCCTACTTGATTGCAGTCCTTTTTTATGTATTGATAAAGAAACACTTTCAAAATAAGGACTGCAAGCCTATAGAGAATGGAGGAAGGGAAGATGTTCCTGTGAATAAGGAAGATAATTGCAAGATCAAAGAACGTTTGCCAGGTTCTTCTGAAGCAGAGAATGAATCATGTATTTAGAAAGCCTCTTAGACCAGTGGCACATGAATCAGGACAGGTTCTTTTAGAAACTACTTTCACCATATTATGAATAACTTTATAATAAATATTAGCACCATTCATAAGGCAAAACTAATAGCAAACTTGTGATCAACAACAACAAAAACTAACATATAAATATGAAAGTGCCTTATGTCTGGTGCCATACTTACCTGGTTATCAGGGACAGCCCAGGTTACATGAACTGAACCAAATTCTCAACAGGTAAAGAAAAACCTCCAATGAAGCCAGTACGCAATTTTTAGTGGGGTTAAGGATGACTTCTGTCAGAACAGCCCACAAAATGTGATGCTGATCCTGTGTGCAGATCCATACAGTAGACTGCCACAGGAATTACAAGCTCCTGGCTAACAGCAGCGTTTTGATTTCATCAAATCAAACCAGAATCCACAGTAAAACCAAAGCCTTTAAGAAAAACATTTCCACCTTATCTAAATGAATCATTGCAACAATTTTCCATTGCAAAATAGACAAAAGCAGTATTTTTCCAAGAAGCATTTTATCTTAGCTCAGCTGATAATTTTATGCCTACTTAAAACTACAAATAGGTTGCCTTAAAGGAAATAATTGTTTTTAAAAATCTCAGCGTCATAGCATTTTATTAAAAACTAATTCTTTTAGTTAAGTGACTATGAAACATAAGAAATATTCAGAATTTTTTAGCGATGTTTTCTGAGCAAAATGCATCCGACATATGCTCGTGCCTTTGTTGCTATGTCATGTACTGTCCAGCAGAGGACACTCAAACAACAACATTGCCCCTATGACTGCTGCAAATACTCGATGTATTTGCCATGTTCAGACTTTATTGTTCTGGGAGAAGTTCATCATCAGGCAGGCAAAACACTCACCTGCGTTTTTGTGCATCCTAAAACTTCCTCAGTGCAAGCCTTTAGCTCATATATTCAAAGTTGCTTTTGTGTATTTGTCGGTTTGTGCTCATCATATTTGCGTCACTCGAAGCTTGACAACGATTATTACTCTAAATAAAAAGATGTGTACTTGCGTACCATTTCACAACAGTGATTGTGTTCTTTTTGATGCTTTAAAACGGAAGCTCAAGGCTCAGTGGGATACGGCCAATAGTCATGTTAGATAAAAAGGAAGTACACTGAGCAAAATGCTGATTTTTTCTCAAATGTGTTGTCTGTCATGACAGTCACCTAGTAGTGATTGAAGCAGCTGAAGGGAAAAGAATGGTACTTTTTTCCAAATGAAATATTTACTGGAGGTAGAGATTCTCCATCTATCAAAACTGATATGGTCTTTTCTTACAATTGCATTTGCAAATGCTTTGACATATCCAGATACAGGCATGGGAATGACCTGTGGGATCTAAAGAAATGAACCTCCTTATCTAACTACTGGGCTTGGGAGTGAGTTTTGGCTGGGAAAGTAATTGCAACTGTCTAGTTCTGTTCGTTTTTCAGCTGCTTTGTCCTCATGATATTTTATTAACGTGTGTTGGTGCACATACAATTTCCTATGATGTCTTTAAACCCAGGGCTTTGGGTGAGGCATTTTTAACCCAAAATCTATAACCTTTCAAAATACCAGTTTTAACTGAAAACTAGAGCTAATCCCGGATAATAGACTGTGAGAACTATGCACAAAGAATCAACAATGCCAGAAAAAGGTGTTATGGCCTGCAGCAAATTTAGGAAGCTATTACTCCAAACTCATGAGGTCAAGGAGGTGTCAATATGCCAGCCTTTTTGGACACAGAGAAGAAGGCTGGCAGAAGAAGGTTATAACCTCCTTATCAAGGTTTTTTTCCCCTTTCTTGTCTTAAAAATGCTCCCAGCCAGAAACAGCCCAGCTGCCTCTGGGAGCCACAGCAGGTCATCACCAGTAACAGAAGAGAGAGGGAGCAACACTTTGATTTGTTGCCAGCCTTAAACAAATTGTGATCTTCTTTCTATCACTAAAAAGATGCAACTGTAGATCATGGATCTATGGTGGAAGGAGAGCAAACAGGACAAATTATTTCACCTCACAGTGCAATTATGCAGTTAATGTTTGTGCTACCCTTGTGCCTTGAGAGCCGTTGCTGCATGAGAAATACTGTGCATGCACACATGCACACGCATGCGCAAAATGGCAATCTCTGCTTCAAGATGCTTGCATATGTGATAAGGCAAGATATACATTGCCAGGCAGGAAATCATCAATAATGATGACTGCTTCTAAGCATGTCCAGGAGACATTTGAAGAAAATTAGGAAGATAATTTTGAACGTCTTAACAATTCTGAGAGGAAAGCTTAAATACAAGTGCTTGTTAGTAAGCTGTGCATGAATGTGTTCAGGAGTAATCTGCTATTACAGCCACAACTTTTACGCACTGAGTAAGTAAAATTAAATGCCCACATCTACTCCTTTATGCACTGCTGTGGATAAAAGTCAGGCTGGTTTTATTCAGGTGCCTGCTTTTATGTATTGAAGTTTTGAACACTAAGAGCAATGCCTCTAAACCCAGAGTGACAGAGTTTACAACCCAAAAAAATGGAAGCTGTTGCAAAACCTGGGAGTGCGCCCTTGGTTTTCATTGCACATTTTTTCTTTTCTTTTTTTTTTTCCCTTTTTTCTATTTTTCTCTTTTTCCCTGGATAGGGGGGGTTTCTTGGCAGTGTAAAAATGCAGTATAAGCAAAAAAGTTTTATGTTTCACACTTAAATGTCTCAGCCTGGCCCCTCTTCATGTTTCTGATTTGGCCCAAGCCAGGCCAGGTGACACCCCTGCAGAGGTGGAAGGTAACTGTTGAACAGACACGTCCCTGTGTTTCCAAATCAAGAGCTTGCCAGCAACGTAAGTTTCTTGTGAACATTAAACTCTGAGCTTCATAAAAGAGCATAAAAACGGAGGCAAATTACAAATAATGCTCTTTCAGAGTAGAATGGATGAAAACAAAGAAGAGGAAAAGCTGAAAGCATTTGCATAATGAGCTCTGAGAGAGCAGGAGAAAATCAAAAATCTGATGAAAAGTTTAAGAAATTATCTTCCCCCAGTGAGAGAAGCACAGCAAAGGTGACATGCTATGAACTGCAAAATAAATTCAGTTTTCAGTGCTGTGCACCATGGGTGAGAGAAAAAAAAAAATACAAAAAGAAAAAAAGCCTTTTCCGATGCTACTGATTTCTGTGCTTAAAGCACGACAGGAATTATTTTTGGTTTTTTTGTTAGCACACAGCAAAGTAACTGCATTTAATCTTTCCCACTGATCTCCAAAATGATTATAGACATACTTTTGGAGCTAAACATGCTTTGCTTAAGGTGCTTTCAGGGGACTGTCTTCAGTTCAAGACAATGCTGAAAGAGAAAATAAATGGTTTTCCAAGGCTGTGTGTAGTTCCGTGAGCTTTATGTTTGCATCACGGCAAAGCATGAGAAAGGCTCATTCAGCTTTTATGTGGTATATACTACCCCATGGATGCTATCATAGTTTTATTCTGCAGCAGGATTTACAGACAATAAAATATAGACATATGATACAAACCAAACATTTGATTTATTTTAGTTTGGTGGAAGACTTTCTCCTGGTGAAAATCCATCCACTGTGAATAAGTTTATTTACCTGTCCAAACTGACAAGTGGGCTCAACAGTGCTCATCTGAAACAATGTTAAAGATTAGGTCCTTTTTTCATTTATTTCAAAATTTATAACATTGATTTCTTGGCAAAATTGCCATCTGTCGTGCATTTTATCTGATGCAGCATTATCATCAGATGGTGACTTTAAACATATGCATTTTCTAATCAAATTCTTGGAATTTAAAAAATAACTTTAATTTAATGTACCAGCGGGAAACGTTCTGACATAATGTGGAAACACAACACTCTACAGAAATGTGGAAGCCCATCCTGAGTGCCCTGCTGGGTTATAGTCACAGACCTGACTAGGGATGGACCACTGATGTTCTACTCACTTCAAGGGTAAATGTCTCAAGTGCAGTCAGATCTCTCAAGTCTTTCAAATAGTAAATGTCAAATTGTTTGCTTCATTCATCCATAACCTTAGCAGTTACTCATGACTTTTAAAAGATACTTGCTAGTGATCAATAATAGCACTAGTTAGTTTTCATAAGTTCACCTTCTTGTGCACGCTTTCTGGA
The DNA here is from genome assembly GCF_963264785.1 of Psittacula echo. Lineage (NCBI taxonomy): Eukaryota > Metazoa > Chordata > Aves > Psittaciformes > Psittacidae > Psittacula > Psittacula echo. The sequence goes on from NC_137735.1 coordinate 103,070,511, forward strand.
ATTCCTTACTTCCAGAAATACTAAGTACCTGCAAGTATTTACTTGCAAAAGCTCCTTAGTTTCCAATTATTCCACTATTCGTTTTTTTCTTTCTTGAAAACAGATTTTGAAAGAGAGCTCAATAGCTGACTCATTTCTGAATCATCATTAATTTCAGCCCACTAGTCCTTTTTTAATCCTCATTTTAATACATCAGATTTAAAGTTGTTTGTTGTTTTCATTGACTTTAGGAATACATTGAGTTAGTTGAAAAGAAGCATTATGAAGGGTAAGAAATACTTTTGCCATCCAGGTCTCAGAACTGCCCTGAATCCAGCCCTGTTAGAAAAATCCTTCAGGGCTATAAGGAATCCAATAGCTAGCTTTTAAGGTCATTCAAACATTAACAGGTGTAGAACATGCAATTGGGTGAGTTGTCATTATCACTATATTGATGCTGCTACTTAACAAGGATGCACTTTGCCAACTTGAAGTCAATTTGAACTTGCGATAAAGGCCAACATTGGTACTCACTGGCATTCCCTGGAAAGCAACTGCAGACAATGCATTTAACAAGTGTACACCTGTTTTTCCTAAAAGGCTTCAAGAGGATTGAAGGCTTCAACAAATGTAAAATTGCAGGACAAAACTGCCTTAGCAGCAGGTACTGATGGATGGATGGATGGACGGATGGATGGTCAAACATTCAAAATCAAAATCAAAATGTATCAATTCAATGTACTACCTAAATTATTTTATATCCTAAACCAGCTGAATTGGTTGAAACACTTCTATTACAGGCAGAGAGTACATATGGGAAGTCTTTGTAAGACAACAGCTTTTAGTGTTACTTTGAAAGTTGAATTAAGAAGGGAAAAGAAAAAAATCATGGGAATACAAATAATAGGATTGAATACAATAACCAGACCAAGTTGTCTTGTCCAACTTTTTCCATTAAAAAGAAAATCTGCAAATAATCCATCTCAGTTGATCCAGAAAGGCAGTCTCCGGGTAGGTCCTGAATGCAGAGCTAGGACTATTTGTGTTGACACAAGAGTCCCTGCTCTGTGCAATTTCAACCTGAAGAAGGATAAAATCCTGTTAAGGAGTTACTCTCCTACTTGCAGTCACCTCTCTCCAAGTTGCTGCAACTTACCTTCTACAGTGAGAGCTTGATGACCAGCTGGTTTTGTTCCTTTATGGCTCTTCATATTTTCTCTCAGACAGTGTCTACTGGGATCTACAGAAAAAAATGGAAACCAAGGTATTTCCACTACAGTTCCCAATAGTGTATTCAGATCTTAGATGGAGCTGTAGCAGATACAACCAACTCAAGTCATTACTCACGGCTGTGGCAGGGAGGCTGCTATGCCGGCAAGAGCAGCCCACAGGATGCAGGGAAGAGGACCAGCATGTTTGGGCAGAACTGCACTCTCCCACTGTTATTATGAATCAGCACTTCCTGTAGGGCCACCTCACAGTGGGACATCAGGCTCCAACATCCCTGTGTAGTGAGTCACACTAGCAACCCACACTTGTTATCAAGGAGACACATCCAGAGGGAGGTAGCAAATAGGGCCATGAGCAGCTGCAGGGGACAAGCCACAACTCTCCCACAGGGCTGCATAGGGACTCCCTGTAGGGAAGCTTCACAGTCATGACTGAAGTTATATATTAAGTCACCTAAAAGCAGGATATTATTGGCGGATGCCTTCTGGCCTCATCTGAATCTTCATTAATACCTTTCCCGTAAAAATGACACCTGAGCTATGGGAGCCACAGAACTTAGTAGATGTACAGGAAACCCAAGTCTGAGATTTTATATAACACTAATTTTAGATATATGAGCTAATATATACATCAGTGTTCGATTGATGAGATAATAATAAAATAAGTATATGTTCAATTGAGATTAAGTCATTATTTTTGCAGATAGCAGGAAGAGTACTTGTTCATTTATGCAGCAATATGTCTCACAGAGGAACATGAGACTCTTCTGATGATTTCTTAACTGGTGATTTTAGAGAAGAAGATGCTGAGTTTTATATAAATGCTTTACAGTGTAACACAGCCAAGGAGATGAATTATTTGACAGTCACTGACTCAGAATGTCTCTGTTTTAAGATGCAGATTTGTTATAACAATTTTAGAAATATTTCTGAAAATTTTTTTTCTGCATCAAGTAAGTCTTCTTCTGAGCAAATCTCGATAATTCCATAAGAATATTTTGTCTCTAACTGTATTTCTCATATAATTTCTGTATAGCCTTTCTGATTTAAGTTTATTCTACTGATCTACTGAAATCTGCTGTCCTCTACCTTCCTAATAGTCTTGATCACCCAAGACTTATGACTTAGTTTTTCACTAAATGCAATAATCACATTACAGCACCTTTCGAAGAATAAATATAAAAATTAAAAAAAACCCAAAACAACAACAACAACAATAGAACAGCACTTCAGTCCCATTAGAAATCAATCGCAGGCTTTCTGCTTCCAATCCCACACAATAAGCACTAGGCTCTTTGCCAGAGACACCCAAGCATCAGTCTGTGTCCAACAGTGGGCCAGGCAGGAGCAATCCTAGCATGGGGCATGAGTGGGTGGCTGTGTAGAAAGCTCTTACTTAACAGTAAGCTCCAACCTCTTGGGCTTTCCAGTCTTTCTGGGTGGCTCCTTTGTTCCACCTATGCTGGTGGAAGACAACCCTCTGCCTCAAGTGGCTTATCCTATGGATGAGGGACAAGTCCCAGGAACTAAAGTGGGACTGTAAATGCAACAACACCATGGTCGGTCTCAGATGAGACCAAATCTACTGCACATGCAATGCACAACCTTTCCAAACCCATATGATAACTCCATTGTGCTGCACTTGGTTGTGCTATGGATGCCATGCCCATGTTTTGCTTGATGCTTCGAAGAGTCCTGACTTTCTTAACCAGAGACTGTAACACAGGGGTTTTACACCTTAGCTAAGGGCTGCCATCTCCTGCAGGGCACTGTTGGTGCATTAGGCAGGTCTCAGGCTCAAGGGTCCACCTTGTCCATAATGTAGATCTGGTTAAAGAAATGGACAAACACTTTAGGACACGTACAGCATGCATGCATGTTTCCCGTGGCCACTCTTCTTTCCTAACATCCCTGGCTATACACAAACAAACTATTTACCTTCTCTAAAAAGCAGTCTCTGCCCTTACAGACCACTTTGGTGCAAAGGGGTCTCATGAAAGAGTCTGCTTGGAGACACTGGAGAAAATAACATGTGATTCATACATATATTAACAGTTTCAGATAGAAAGAACTTTGACCACATTTCAAACTAGAAGTAGGCAAAATTGCAATATATTTCATAGTGAAAAGTCACTGGGATAAATTTAGTGTACTTTTCTGCTATATTGTTAAAATATTTGAAATGCTTTAAATTTAATTTGACAGCCTGAAGTATATTTTGCTTTTTCTGCAATAGCTAGTACTCTATTCCCAACTTATTTTTGTGCCAGGAGAGACAGGACTTGTTCATAATGGGGACATAAAACCCACAGGAGGGCTTCGTATTTGTGGGGTACGTGATACTAATGCATACAGAAAACTGTGGGCTTAGGGTTGCTGTCTTTCTTTCCCTTTTATAAACAACTAGAAAACATAATAAGAACAGGTAGTCATAGGTCATTGTGTCTGCTTGATTATATAAAAGTAAAGAAATGCCAAATAACTACATCATCTTCTGAGATAAAGCTCTGCCTTCCGTAGTTACTCTGACACAAGGTCTTTGATAATGCCATTAAAGGGCTTTTGGATAGCCTCAAACAAGCGTTGTGTAAACACAAGACTCACGCCCTTAAACCTCCCACAGACTGATAGAAATTCACTGGTTTGACTTTTTCTTCATTGGTTTCAGTGGAATCACCATGGTTTAAGGCCTACTAATTCACTTGTCTGTAATGATCCCTAAAATACTTGGTTTGTGGTGTAGTTGCAAATTTGCCTCCAAAATAGCTTTCCTAGCTAAAAATTTCTCTTGCCACCTTAGAATACGACAGATTTCTTTTCATTCTTGGAGGATCTTTCTGGTGATGGAACTCAAGAGATGTCACAGATAGCTCTGAGCATGTCACACAGAGCAAAGATACCAGTTTTGATCCTAGAATCAGTAATGTGGCTTTGCAATCAAACCAGAGTCCCAGAGGCCTCTCTGTCTCTCTGTTTGGTGAAACTTTTCCTTTGGAGCAGAAGGAAGTAAAAGGGAGGATGTCTTTAATTTTCTATTATGAGAGACAAGTGGATAAAAAAATTCAGAAAATGCCCCTCATTTGACTACCTATTTCATTTTTTACATATCCTGAAGTAATTCATGTTGAAGAATAAATTATTCCCTTGAAGAAACACAGAAGAGTGCTTAGACTTGCGCACAAGAAACAGCGCACATTGAAAACATAAGCAAGCGATACATCTTGGAATTGGGAATACACTGAGCTGGAGACTCTTTTAATACCACCTGTGGCAGAATTTATGCTATTACTAATTTGGGACTGTTATGAAAATTGATGTTAAGTCTTATTTGTTCAAAAAAACTCACTTTACCAAGTTGCACCCAGGGTAAATATCTGGACATGAATCATCAGATCTGACCAGAATCTCATTTCTAGTCTGACATCAATTACCAACTCACCTTTGATAAAACATTACCTCCCGGCAAAATCAAGCAATAGGTGCAAAAGATGCTCTCATCAAAAAACCTGTAGTATAAAAAGCAATGTACAGAAATAAACACCCAAACAACAGAAGCGAAAGGGAAATGATGATAGTGTGAGTCACCTGACTGAGTGTATATGGATAGTGCAGATCAGAATTGCCAATATATTCATTCAATGTTAAAACACTGTTTGCAGAAGGAGAAAGACACATCATGTGTAAAATTCCTGGAGTTTCTGGTACTTGGATTTTTCGTTAATTATTTCCAGACCCAGACACAATATGGATATCACCTGTACTAGAGAAGCTTTCATTCCTGTTCCCTCCTAAAGCACACTGCTTCCCCATATCTGCTGACAGTTTATAATCAGAGCTGTGACTGTAAAGGCAATGTCTAAATGTGCTGCTCATTGTCTTAAAGCAAATAAGTGCAAACAACACCATCCCCAAGACCAGGATATGAAGAACTTCCTTTCAGTGAGTACAAGATCAACCATTTTCCCATTCCTATTCTTGCACTTACATGGGGCAGATGGTAGCAGAAAGGTTAGAAGATCACTAAATATAGATAATCCCTCTCTTTAGCCTGCTGATCTGCTACTTTCTCAGATAAAGTGTGGTAGATTTTCTTTATATTAGCGTAGTGCTCTCTTCCATGCCCAAAAACAGAAAATAAAGCTTGTTTCCTAGTTAACGGCTTGTGCACAGGACTGCAGGGAGCAGAGAGACCCTTCAGAAAAGAAATCAAAATGGCTGCGATGATAGAGGCAAAAACCTCCAGTGATCTGAGCAGGCATGCTTCCTCCCATTGCAAAGGTACATCATCACTGTCAATGAAATATCTCACTTTAAGTATTTTTAGAGACTTTTTTTTTCCCAGTAATGACTGTTGGAAGCATCCTTTATTAAATGTTTCTCTCAGGACTAGGCTGTCTGTGGAAAGCCATGAATTTGCAAGTTTTCAGTACTGCATTTCACAGCTTACTGGAAGTTCTTTAAACAAGGGAGGAAATCCATATACATGTGACATAAATGCAGTGGTCATTAGGATAAAATGCCCACACACATACACACACACAAAAAAACCCCAAAACACATCAAAAGAAATCAAAGAAACTGAAACACCTATCACTTTATTGCATCAGTTCATAGTCATTTTACTCAAACCCAATACTGAGATGTGCTGCAAAATTAATACACCACTTGCTTTTGTTTGCATTCCATTTTGGTTGTTAAATGTGTTCAAGACAAAGCCCAGAGTTGTTGTGCAGTTCTTGTTCAGAGGGTGCTCACTGACAGCTCCAGGCCTTTCACCAGAGTGTGGGCTGTGAGACCCAGTCCAGAACAAAGAGTTCTGATCATGAACCATGCAGCAAAGGCCATCAGAGCAACTGAGCAAGTATAACTTGATTGGCCATTTAGAGCTGTAGGACTAAATACAGAGCAAGAGGACTTGAAATAAAGTTGATGAAAAATGGAAAAGCAGTTTATTGTGGATTTCTTCTTTTTAATGTTTCAATCTTAATCAAATATATGACACTTCAAATATTTCATCTAGTCCTACTGTTGGTTTAAATTGGGACTGAGAGCAAAGGGATGGGAAAGTTCCCCAATATTTTGAAGACCTTTTGCCCCTATTGTTTCAGATGAGGAGAGGAAGACAATAAGGTAAAGCAAATTAAAAGTCAATGTTTCAAAGATATTTTTTTAACCCCAAAAAATGTAAACTAGCTGTTGAAGTCAAAAGTCAGGCTTCTGTTGTGTTCAGAAAACATGAAGCATAAGCAGAGTTATGAAAAGACCTTGTTTCTTTTTTTACATACGAGTTTCTTCACTCTCATCTGAGGTTCTTGCACCAGGAAGAATGTCTTTTTTATTGGAAGTAACTGGCTCTTTGCTGGTTGGTCTTTCTGTATTTTTAATATCTTTCATCTCTTTGCCATGTGTTTTGAAGCGTTTTATTATTAAAACAGAGACCACTATGTATAAAAGACAGCATCCTGCCCGTAGTCCTGCAATGAGGCCAAGATAGACATTTCTAGGAAAAAAAAAGTGACAAAATGTATTTATATTAATAAAGCTTGCCAATTCCGAGTAGAACCAAGTAAGATATCAAAGACACTTTGGCAAAACCATCTATTCTCAGCCAGGTATTGCCACACATTTTGAGGAATAACAGACAGAAAGCAAAAAATCTCATGATCTTTAGCCCCAGGCAGGTTCTAATCAGTTCCTATACTCCTACCAGAAATATCTCCTGCCTGAAGACTGCTCCATTCAGCAGGCTTTGTTATAGGGCTGGGACAGGAGATGCTGCACCAGCAAGGACTTTTTGCCTGTTGTCCCAGCCTTCCCCCAGCCCCTCACTGGTAGTACTCAGTGCTCCTGGCTGCAGGTCTCCATGTACCACCAGTCATTTGTGTCCCCCCTCCAAGTGGATTTTGTGGGGTGTCTTATACATTAGCAAGAAGAGAAATGAGGGATAAGGAAGAACATCCTCAGTGCTAAACTTGCTCCATGGTTTTTCAGTCTCCCACAAAGCTAAAGCATTGCAGAGTTATTCAGTGCACTAAGGCTTCAGTAAAGGAACCAATTCTGGCAATGTAAGGCAGTGTACCGCAATGTCAAATGTCAGACTTGAATCAGAATTGTTTGGCTTATTTGATTTAATAAGGCCTAGTCAAAATAAGGAGTTCTGGTGCTTTTAGTATTCTAATAAGTTTACTGACAATTGACATGGCAAAGTATACCTCGGTAATGGTGATCAAAGCTGCCTTAGAAGCCAAATTCCCAACCTGTTGCTGAAGACTCCAGCTTACCTGAATGCTTTTGTATCGTATACCCGGCAAGAGCCAGATCCCCCACAGTTTTTTGTCCCCCATTTCAAGCAGGTTTCATCTATCAAGGCACCAAAATAAATAGGGGCTGGGAGTCCTCCTGTAAAGAAAGTTCTTATTACATCATCTTAGACATGGAGATCTCAAATGTTTAATGTCATGGTAAAGAAATGAGGAAATTAATCTCAGAGTTTCTGAAATATAACTGCATAAAATGTGACTAAACATCCAGCTCCAGCTTTGAGATTCCAAGATTTGAGAAAACATTTAAGCAAGTACCTAAAGGGAGTTGAAAGGATGGAAGATTATAGCATTATTATATTCAATGAGGGAAATGTTAGTAACTCTGCTTTAATGGAATTTTTGTTAGAATTTTAACTTCTGTTGTTTAAAGAAATAATACAACCAACATTTCTTTTTCAGTCACTGTTGTGGAATTACATGCCATGACTTATTAATATTTATGAATACTAATGTATCTATTCAGGTATTGCACAACAGTTTGCCATTAAAAGTTATCTGAGTGCAAAAGGCTCAAATTAAGTACTTGATCAAAACCAGCTAGGTAATAAGTGTATTACGTAGTGCTATAAGAATTCCTTTTAGACAATCAGAATGCTTTAATACAATCAGTAAGCTGTTTCAGAGATAACGTGCAGTTTTGTGAAGAAAACTATTTCATAAAAGCACAAGATTGATACTCTGAAGCATTCAACTAAAATATGAAGACTGGGAGAGACACCCAAATGACTATTTGGGCTTCTCTGCATGGGAAAGGTTTCAAAATTCAGCAAACAAGTGAGGATAAGGCAAGTTTTGCTAAAGGCAGGGCAGACTACATGTCCAAATACTTGAATTGTTATTTAGTGCAGATAAACAAAGAAGAAAAGAGAAAGAAAAAAACAAAGAAAATAATAGGCGGAATACGTGGTAGCTCTAAGGGAAAAAAGGTCAGCAAAAGGCAGCATAGGTGTTAAGGATATCCAGACTGGTCAAGCTCAGGTAGTCTTGCCAGTGAAACTAAAAAAACCTCAAAACTACAATGACATTTCCTTCCTTTTCCTGATTCCTTTGCTGCATAGAAAAAAATTCTGAAGAGGTAATAATCTGTAACTACATAGCAGGAAACATATAGCAAAGCTCCTCCAAACATTTTGAATGCAAACAAGATTTGGGAATTTTTTGCTTAAAAACAAAAATTTTTGAAAATTACTTTTGTTCTCATCTGGAGCAAAGCATTGCGTTTGCTAGCTTTAGTTTATCTCTTTGACTACCTACTTGAATCCCACAAAGATAGGAAGTTTTACCTAATACTCTACCACCTAAAGTTTCAATCCCCACAGCAAAGGATTTCAGGTCTGGTGAAACAGATCTAAAAAGAAAACAAAAATAAGATATTGTTTTGGGGAACAATAGAATAATGTAGCTATAGTCATGCTGTGAACATCTGCACGTGTCCCATTGCAAGAGTACTGTGGATATAACATCTAATTGAAAACATCCACCAAAGTTAAAGTACAAATGTGGAGCCTCCTTCCACTGACTTCAGTGGATGAACTCTCATTGAAATAAATGGAGAATCTACAAAATGGATCTTGAGCTCAGGGACAACAGATCATAAACACTTTTGGTAGAGGATGCACAGAAAAATTAAAGTGAACCAGCTAAAAGTAAATGTTCATGCTCATAAGTTAAGCTCCGAAAAGCTGCCTTGCTTTAGGAGAGAATGTAATGTGTAGTGGTGAACAGACAGAACAAGGGTGTTCAGTCATTGCCAGATACACGCAGGTAAAACCTACCTCTGCCTGTAGCATTTTACAGCGAGACAATGAACGTGAGTTACCTGGCTACAAGAGCACTTCATTCCTACCATGGAGAAACAGCCTGTGTTCATTAGATGAACTGGAAGAACTGACAAAAAGTAGAGGGGGGTACTGAGCTGGCACAGGGCAGAAGGGAGACTTGCTATGGCCAGCCTGTTTCCTGGCAATATACAATATTTCCTGACAATATACAATCAGTATACTGTCTTGTCAGCATTAATGTGAAGGCTTCTCATTACATACGTTAGTGTTCTGAAAACTGCCCAGCAAAGTTAGCCCTGTCCATAATCCTGGCATGTGGTAAGAATGGCTGTACTTAGATATACTGCAGAAGAATCAGCAGCTTAGCCAGGAGAGTTATGCGCACTGATTGCTAAAGACTGCAATTCACTCATGAATATGAGTGGATAGACATCTCCATGCAAAGGCACAGAACATTATCTTTTCTTCCAAGAGCTGCTTTACAACTGAAGGAATGAAAAACTAAAAAATTATTGCTCTGACAGTTCTGTTTATACCAGCTTGACAAAAACGGGAGTATGAGACTTCTCACAAAGCAGAAACACTGTGAGGCAATGAGGCTTAACAAAGGTGAATGTTTTTCTCCTGAGCAATGTGGACAGTATAGTCACCTTGGATATGGCTTAGCACCACATCTTGTTTCAAGTTTTTTGCTCTGTTAAAAACACCCCTGTCGCTGGAAGTGAAAGCTGATGCTCTAGATCAGCATAAGGCTCACCATTTTCATCACTAAAGTATCTACTCAGCCTTAAATTGGACTTAAATTGATGGACAGGCATTTTGCTGTGCCTCTGAAAAGAGCTGGATTTCAGAGTACAGGCAGCCTCAGGGCCGCAACTGATCAGCATGCCATTCCTAACAATAGGAATGAAATAGTAGATACCATATTCTGTTTCTCTTTCCCCAAGCTTTATGGTCAAGGTAAGGTAAAGTATTTCACCTAAACATAATCATGTATGTAGGAGTGCCTCCTAAGGCTAAAATAAATGCACATGCAGTCTGTAATGCTAAAAAATAGGGAAATGCTTTGGTACAGCTTTCTCTTTGGCATTGTCCCAAAACTGCAGAGGAATTGGCAAGCCCATGCCCTTGTCCTTCCACACAGCTGCAATTGTGAAACACCTGAAAGGAAAAGATGAGAAGATGAATACATTTAATCAGAATTCAGTGGCACAAAACTATTTTAGTAGCTAGATTTTTCACTCCCCATAACAGGCAGGCTGTTGTTTAAGCTGAAAGAACCTCCCTAATCATCTTTGCAGACTGATGGCCAAGTTCATTGGTATGCTCCAGCCACTCTGAGCTGCTCCAAAGACACAAAGCAACTGTGACTCTAGTTTCAACCATGTGATTGCTAGGACAGAAGGTGCTCTGTGTATGCTTAAAGTAGGTCAAAGCTATGAAATTCTGACATGAACTGTCATCCAGCCATTCTGCTCGGGAATCCTAAGAAGTAGATATGTAACAATAAAAATGTAGATGTGGACCCAACACAAGCTATTGTTAAGCAACTGAATCAGCATCTGGCGTTGGATTGAGAGTGGGCTGTTTCATAGCTTGAAGTTAGTAGGAGACATGGGTTTGAAAGCAAATTTTCCTGGAGCGAAGCAAGAGAATAATGCTGGAATATACAGATATAAGCTCGAAAATGTTGCTTGTCTTTTTCAGCATTGTTACATAAAGACAATTCTGCTTCTGCCAGAAGACATGACCATTTGCAAACACTTTTGAAATCCTGTTCTTAACGGCCTTGCCCAGGAAGTCCTGAAAATGGCTGAGCAAAATGACCAGATGTACATTTACAGGACCTCTTGGCTATACAATTTAGTGTTACGACATGCTTTCCTGAGCTATGACAGCTAAGGAAAGCAGGAAATTCCAGTATGATCTGTAACAGTTTGTGAAACCAGCACTCACGATTTTACACAGGTCAACTGTACATGAGTTGACACCACTGGATTTTGCTAGTCTAACAACCAGACTAACACAGGTATTCTAAAGCAAACCCCTCTTAGATGTGTTGTACCTACACAGCAAGAGATCTACTGAGAAACTTAAAGCCAAATTTATTTTTAAATTTTTATTTTTAAAAAAATTTATTTTTATTTTTAATTTTTTTTATTTTTTAATTTTTATTGCTGAGAGGAAAATCAAAATAAAAGCATTCAAGACATGTAATTTAAGAGTCTGAGGTTTTCATGTCTTTCCTGAACAGCTCACTTACCTCACCCCAACTCTTTTAAAAGTCTTCCTTGCAACTTTGCATTCACAGTTTCTACAAGGTTAAACGGTATAGAATGGACATTTGTGTCTACAGGTTTCTTACTTGCAAAGCCAAAAAAACCTCATAGATTGTGAAATCTATCTATATCATAGATTTATAGAATAGTTTGGGTTGGAAGGGGCCTCTAAAAGTCATTTAGTTGCACTTCACCTGGAATGACCTGGGACATCTTCAACTAAATCAGGTTGCTCAGAACCACATCCAGCCTGACCATGAACAGATTTCCAGAGATGAGGCATCTACCGCCTCTCTGGGCAACCTGTTCCAGTGTTTCACCACCCTCATCATAAAAAACTTCTTTATATCTAGTCTGAATCTATCCTCTTTTAGTTTAAAACCTCCTCCCCTTGTCCTATTGCAACAGGCCTTACTAAATAATCATCTATCCATCTATATATTTACCATATTCTTTCCTGTCCCAGTTGATGATTTACATCCCGCAAAGCAGGCTGTCATGTAAGTGATCCCATTATCCCCACATACAGGGTCCCACTGATCCAACTTGCAGCTGCAGTCAGCGTTGCAACTGGCCATGAAGCTAATTTTGGAGGATGAAAGATGCTTTAATCTGGAGGAAAACAGAAAGAAATAAAAGAATTACGTGGTCAAATTATACAGTCAAACAAAATATCAAGGCACAGGCAGGAAAATCGTGGACAAAGTGAAGTAATCAACATGGAAAGGTATCTGCTACCATTCAATGGACTGTGAAGCTGTCATGTGCAGACAAAGCTAATTTCAGCTAAACCAAAGCTCTTGAGATTTTTCATCAAGCATTAACATTTTTACGGATTGTTGCTGAAAAGGCACGGAGCTCACAAACTAGGTATTCTTGGCTGGGAGGGAATATTTGATATCACTTTTTCATTTGAAAGCTCAACCCAAGAAAAAGAAAATCATAACTAGGAACTTTTATGACCTGTAGACTGGCCATGTTTTTCCTTAGCAGTAGATACCATACCATATTTGGGTGCTAGAAGTGATGATATAAAATGACATAAAACAGCAGCAGCAAGATGTCCCTGACATGTTTTTTACTGGATCAGAGCTGATTACTGGCAATTAAAGTTGCGCTAGTCTAACTCTAACTGAGAAGTGCTGCTTTTGTCTCAGTTCTGACTGTATTCAGCAGTGGCAGCAGCCCTGCACCTGGAACAGGCTTGAGCCCTGTTTCTTATCAGATTTCATTTCTTGTTGTAGGTTATCATGGACTTTCATTGCTTACACTTCTACCAGCATTTCTGTAAGAAACATCAAAATCAGGCCCCAAGGAGGTAGATAAGCTAAGAGGGTGACAACTATAATTGAGACTTTTAAAAGTGGCAGTGAATCAGAGAGCATGGTAGTAAAGTGTCAATTTTCAGAAAAGGTTAGGAGTCCACCATCAACAAATCACCCCTGCTTTGAAGTCACTCACACTATGAAAGAAAAATAGTTCAAAATTTGCCTTTTTTTCATCCTTACCTCTCAATCTAGAACACACCTCAAGGGGCTACATTTCAGTCTTTTAGAAAGAAAAATAAGTGGGCAATTCAGCCTTCGCTAGGCTGCTGCTTATCTTCAAACTACAAATTGTTAAATGGATAAAAGAGTGAGTTGCTTAACCAGAGCAATTTTAGCACATACTAAATTCTCCAGTCTGTTGTCCTGGAGAAACTGTAATTGCTCTTTCAATATTTGCTGTGTTGATGTTTCTGCTTATATTTAGTTCACTCTCTAGTATCAGATATTGCACTCAACCAGACATCTTTTATGTAACTAATCTCAAAGTTGAACTAGATGCCAAGTTTGCCGGGACAACTTAGATATTTCTCTGAACAGAGGCTTAAAAAACACAGGACTGAGTTTCTGTCTGAATTGAAAATCTAGCAAGCCCTGATGGATTCAGTTTAATCCTTTAAAATCCCTTGAAATTTGTTGAGTTAAATTTAAACAGTAGGCAATTGTAGCAGACTGCTAGACTCAGAAAAATGTGCTCAAGAAAGCATGAGAATGGTCCTGGTAAGGGAGGGGGAACATCTGCCTGGGCAGCACACACTCCTGACATGACTACTTTCTACCTCGCAGAGGAGAAAGTGGACGCAGGCAGGTCAGCAGCTCCAGGTACCAAAGGAGGCTGGTAACTCCCCATGCAGGTTGATCTAGAGGATGGTCCCTTTTAGAGGCAAAGCCATGGGTAGACTATGAATAAGGCACTTTCAACTTTGTGTACATCCCACTCCATACATGGTAAGCTTTAAATTAAAGCTTTGAGATATAATATAAAATTTTAGTTTGCTTGTGATAAATTTCATCTTAATTAATAATTTTCCACAATATAGAGGAATATTGTCAATATCCAGCCATAAACAATTTAGAAAAAGAAATGTCTTGTATAAAAAAAATTTGAAAACCAAAATAGGATATTCTCCTCACCCCCAACACTAGGTATCATTTTAGCCTGACAAGTCTATCTCAAAACCCAGGATTTTCTTGTATGTATCACCACCAAAGGAGCAATAAAATGATATAATCAACCACAGTAGCTCCATTCTAGCTGTAACCACACTGATTGACACTAGCAGGTGACCTAATACAGGTCAATTTCAACAAAAATTTGTCTTTAAACCAAGACACATTTTTTGGCATGAAAAACGATATAGCAAAACTACAGTAAATCAACAAAGAAGACACGTTTCAGAACTCATCCAAATTCAAATTAAAATGTTTTACAGAATAGAAAGTTTGTAGCCCAGATAAGAATACAAACCCAGATGGGTTTGTGAGAGCAAAGGAACAGATACAGACACCACGTTCTGCACGGTGCAGGAAGCAACCAGGACAAACACAACCATCACAAACCCAAAGGGATACAAACCCAGAGTAAGGCACTGTCAAACCGGCCACCTGGAGCACCTCACAGCTGCATATGAAGTACAAGAGGTTTAACAAATATGCTACTATAAACGTGATGCATGCAAACTTTGCCATTTCAGTTACGTGAAGTTTGAATTTCTTGATCAGAAAGCCTCCTAGAAACATCCCCAGGATTGTGATGGGTAAAAGTATCACACCTGCAAATAGAAGGTAATAAAAATGTTTATTCTTGTCACTTGCGCTTCGTCTTTTAAGAATAAATATCTTGTTCTCATATTTACCAAAATATCAGATACCAATATCTATTTTCTAACAGATCCTTCAAGGTCCTAGGGCTTTTTATTAGCTTTAAGTAATTTTTTTTACTTCAATTTTTTTCAAATCATATTTTAACTTTAAAAAGCTTAGCTCCTCAACATTACCTACCTTTTCACTGTCCTGTTTTTTGTATTTGTACTGATATAAAAAAACCTATAAAAGTGCCTGGTAGAAACTGGAGTAAATGAGATAAATTGGCTTAGCTCATGGGCACTTCTTCATCAAACAAACAAACAAATCATTAAACTTCCAGAAAGTCACTAAAAGAAAAAAAAAATCTCCAACATGTAACATGACGGGGGCAGCATCTGGATTTGCATTGGATGCCTTTTGCTCTGAAGAGTGAATCATGGAAAGATTTGCATTTAGACGTTCAGCATTTCACAAACTTCAGCCCTAATATTTTTTAAGTTTTTATTGTGTAGGGTTGGCTTTTCCCTGTGTTTATGTGTTTGGTTGGGTTTTTTGGGTCATGTTGTTTCTCTAAAACTTTCCCTGCACCTGAAAGAAGACAGAAAAAAGAAAGTTCTTTCTGCATTTGTACCTGACCTGCAGGAAAACAGGGTACCTTCAGACTAATGGAACATCAATTCTGCAATGATCTCAAATACCCAGTTTTCTTGCCACGCTACCAGACCATATTAAAAATTGTAAAATTAATATAATTTCAACATTCTTTTTTGGTAGAACACTACAAAGAACTTATTTTTGAGGGAACTGGCAAATATAAAAACATCTTTGAGCTGAATGAAATTACTCAAATTTTACATTTTTTTCTTGTTGTTCATAAAATTTGTATTTGCAATCAAAACGGAAGAAGATTCATATCAAGATGTTATTCTGAAAAGGAAAAATCACACATTTCATTAGACATTTTCTAAATTGGATGTTTTTTTCTTCTATCTATAACTGCAGCTTATGTGTGGGTTTTGTTCATGGAAACAGACGCTTTCATAATCAAAATCTCACTGTGATATAAACTTCAGCCAAAAAAAAAATCCACCCAGTTTTAATAATCCTCTAGCCCACTAAATAAGGAACATCAGGAAAAATAACACTAAAATTAACATCCATTTTCAGAATACAGTAGAAAAATTAATAAAACACTACATACTTCTTTTTTCTTTTTTCTTTTTTCTTTTTTTTTTTTTTTAACCAAAGAGGTTCAGAATAAGAACCTCCTAAAAAGGGAGGCAAAATAAGAAAGAAAATCTTCCTTTTTGACACTGGAATTTTAAAGAAGGACAGGTACCTACCAATTAGAAAGATAGCTCTTGCCACAGATACATTAAATTGCTGTTCCATAAACTTTGTCTCGTAGGTTATCAACCCAACAAGAGAATTGTACTGCAGAATAGTGAGGAAGATGTACACCAGGAAAACTGGATTTCCAAACAGCTTCTTCAGAGCTGGGAAGAAACCTGCAATGGAGAGGTATATGCTGTACACCCTGCTAAACACAGAGAAGAGTTCTTTTGACAACCTTTAGATAGTAAAACTAACTTCTATTTAATTACTGGCTGCATTGCAGACTATAATTCTTTGCCTATCAAAATAGATGCTTGCTCCAGTGAGAGTTTTCCTCATGACTTACAGGCTCAGCAAGTGTGCAGCAAGGGTTAATGTCATAGTGGATGCTCAAATAGGAATCAGAAATCCTAGGTTATCTTGTGTATGACACAGGACTATTCATCAAAGGCACTAAGGCTTGCCAGACTGATACCTGTATAGGAGAGTGTCTCCAGAACAACACTGAGACTCTCTATAATGTATCAAGTGAAAGGTTTGGTGCCTAAAGCAGGAAAATTCACAAACCACATTAGAGCCCAACATGAAGCTGATGGGCAGGGAAAGGGAGCACCTGATCCAGGAAAAGGCTGGAACCCTTCCCGAGACCCTCGATAACAGTATCTAAATCCATTAAATTAAAAACAAGAAGACTTGCATTTAGCCTGTAGTCCGCACACTTGTCTAAAAGAGAGTTCAAAACACATCTGCCATAGCCACTAAAGGGTGCACATGCCTACATACCTACGAATAAAAAGCCTTGGGGGAGTCCAGCAATGGGTAGTTGGATCTGATATTGCCCATACAAGGTGAATAGCATCACTGAGCTCATACATAGGAGGTATGAACCCAGTGAAATCCCTCTAACAGCTAACATAGTACTTAGCTCCAGGTTTCCCTTCCAGATGTTGGCCTCAGTGAAACAGTAACCTGATAGCAGTGGATTGGTCATTAATGAGGGATGGGATGTTTTCCACCTTCTTCTTTCATAATCATAGGATTATAGCTGTAATATATGACAAAACTACTGTGTTGAACCGAGAATCTCTGGTGCTCAAAGAATGAGCTTTTCCAGCTGCCTGACATAAGCAGAGGACTGAAACACACCCATAGCATGTAATTATAATACTACCAATTAAAAAGCATTTTTGTCCATCATTTGCACTGCAAAAATGCACACTTTGCTGTGGTCATGCAAATCCATGCTCAGCTCAGAATCAACCAAAGAGAAAGAATTCACATGCAAACATCTGGGCAGTAATCTTTCACCTTTTACTGCTTCTGAAAACTTTAACTGAGGCTGAGTTGGGGGGTCTGTTTTACAGTGATCTCCTTGAACAGGCAAATGACTAATCTTCAGGATTTCGTTCTCTCCTTCTTTTGGTAAGGAGTAAGGCAAAAACCAGAAAGGCAATGAAGCAATGAGGTTAACTGCTCCACAGATAAGCAATCCCAGCCACCAGGCACCAACCCAACGGGTATCCTTCGGATTTATGTTGATGGCATCTATAAAATACAGAAAGACAGGAAAATAGATTAAGCATCATGCAGAGCAATTAAACTTACAATTGGTATCCACATATATATAATTTAAGGATCAGAACAGAGGTGATCTATGTCCCATATGAAGAATCAAAATGAAGCTTGAATCAAATAGTCCCAAGCAGTCAAAAATAGATATCTCTATTTAGACCCATAGTAGAATTTCCCTGCCACAATTTTCCAATACTTTCTGTGGGAATGAGTGACAGCAAGAGGGCCCTTCAGCACCCAAAAAGATCTTTTATTTCTCAATTTCCCTCTGTCTCCTCCTTCTTCCATTCCCAAACTTAACATTTTTTTCTTTGAAGTTTCTCAAATTTTCCCTGGAATGAGAGACTTTAAAGTTGTTTGAACAATGAAATGAGTTTTCATATGAATCTCTGCTGCATGCTTTTTAAGAAAACATGATTTTTGCCAAGTGTTAAAAGTGTCCACAAGAAAAGGCCTTTCACTGTTCCTTCAGTGTAGGAATGGCCTTTCATTTCCTCATTTGTTCTCAGCCTTACATCAAGGGTGTAACAAATGCATGCACAAGCATTAAAAGCAGTGCAAAATTTTTCTGCAGTGGGGGTAGGGGTCTTGCATCAGGGGCCATTCCAGTCAACTACAGCACTGCAGATATTAAAATGTAAATAACACCAGCTTTCAAGTAGGTAAAAGCTCTCTAGAGTCCCCCCTTTTGGAGTAATAAACTGGGAAGGTGCTTCTTGCCTTGCAGGCTCCTATATAGAATCATAGAACAGCCATCATATAAAATCATAGAATCATATACAGCTATATTCTCAGTTAACACACCACTCCATGGTCTCTTACCAACATCCGCAATGCCAATGTCAACCCAGAGGCTTGCACAGAAAGACCCAAGCAGGAAGCCTAGGGTTGGCCCAAACATGCCTGAGGATCTCACCAGACCTGTAAGAGAAAGGAGGCCGCATCGGAGAATGAGCAAAATACTGCATAGACAAGCATGCCTTCTTCTCTGAGGAGAGAGGAAGAAGGATACAGAAGTGGGGCACAGGGTGTTAGTGGATGTCTAATTGGAATCTTCTGAGCAGTAAGAAAATAAGTCATAAGCTGTCAACATGCTAGCCATAATGTGGAAGCAGGCTCCTTCACCCACACAGGGTTTTGCCAAAGTGAGCATGGTCTCACACGGATCCCCACGTGCATTTCATTGGCAAGATTGGTGTTTTGGAAGGAACAGGGAGAAAGGGAACAGCATCTCAATTACTTTTATCCCTCCTCCTCCCTACTTCTCACATTTTTGTAGTTACATGGTTCAGCTTGTGGTAGTTAACTAATGAACAACTCTAGACCTGCTGGAAGCATCCTAAGTGTACCTGCAACTCTATTCACAGATTGCATGATGTTCTTTATTTGTAGAAGTCAGGACATTTCCCTGTAATTTGTGTCCAGGTCCCTAGTTTACTTTTTAGTAGCAGTAATTGATCTGATGATGTATACATAAGACGGCATTGCAATCTGGAGTCACATTAGGATAATAGGGACAATAGAAGTGTGTGGACACGGAATTAGGTATAGGACCCTGAGAATATTTTCCATAGGCAAGTATGTGTGTGAGCAAAGTTCATTAGACAGAATCTTTGTTTCATTCAGCACCAGAACAGCAAATCAGCTAACTGGTGTGTTAATAGGTACTTCTGAGGATGCAAAAAAGAATTAAGAAATTTAGTGATCAAGTAGTGACTTCTTTAAAAGCAGCTTTCAGTTTTGTTACTGGCCTCACTGAAGCTTCCATTACCCCCTCTGTCTCTGCTTACAGCAGGAGACAACATGGGATAAGAAGAAGGTGGAATTCCCCTAGGAGCAAATGAATAAGGTGTCTCTGCCTCAAAATAACTTATGTTCTTACTCAACAAAACATCTAAGGGCAGAAAAAAAAGGAGAGACAGGAAGGTGAAACTTATTTCTCAAGGTCAAATGATGAGATAAATGGCCAAAATTAATCAGCAAGGCTTGACTGTTTTTATTATAGAAGGTTTTTTATTTATTTTACAAAAACACTGATCATAAATTGACTCATAAATAAAATCAGATCTAGAAAAGAATTAAAGGAATTTCAGACTATTTCAAAAAACTGACCCTTTGCAAATTGGGTCAGTCCATCAACATGGAATAAGAGTCTGAAAACTGCTATTCAGAATGTTAAAATGAAATATTGAATACACTATAAACTAAATATTTTATTTCACTTGCATGACCTGAACAAATTTTCATTTTGATTGAATCCATACTTCCTTTGTGTCTACTTTATATTTTTAATCTCACTTTCCCAGTAGTCCAACCCATTGCAATCTCTCCAAGGTCAGATTCTGACAAGAAAAAATTTCAGCTGAACTTTCTAAAATGCCTTTAATCAGAGGTTGGAGGTGATTACGAATATTTTTTATCATGCTGAGTGGAACATTTGTTTTTGTCAGCTCCTCTGACTATACTTCAGTTTTCTTCAACCTGCAAATTTCCTCATCCCCAAATTAAGACATTTGCAATGGCCTTACCCTGTAGCATTTGCATACTGAGCTCTTCCTGAAACTGTATCTTATTATCTTTATGACCAGTTCAACTTCACCAGGTTTGTTTCAGTCATCAATTTTGACCTTCCTTAGCCACACAAACACTCCATGCTATTAAATCAATTTGGCAACAAATTAATTAGCTTGGGTGTAATCTTTCTGTGTTGGGCAACAGGCTATCTTCTGTCAAAACAACAACAACAAAATCCCACTTAGAAGGGATTTGTTACAACACCCTGGCAAGGGGCTGGTTTTTCCTTCAGTAACTAGTGATTTTAAAAATCATTCTTGAGGAAGTGTGCTGCATGTAAAATTCAAAAAGCCAGGTAAAGGCTTCTGAAACACAATTGTATCACTGTGATTACTGATCATTACAATGAGGATCATTCTCTTATCTGTGAAATAGTGATTAGGAAGAATGAAGCTGAGATACAGAAGATAAACTGCCAGATAAGACGGATATGACTTCTCACTTTGGAGAAATGAGTATTTGATTATGCTTCACTTCATCACAGAGAACACTGGCAAATGTCGCAGAAGCCACTCAGCAAAAGCAAAAGAAGCATCTGGGAATATCCTTCAAAATAAACATGAGATCTCTTTTGCATGGTTTTTTGTCTCTGTACAACTTAAAATTATCCCAAGCAGAGCAGATAGATAGATTTTCTTGGAGAGTATTTGCTTGGCTACAGAAATGTTAAAGAATGTTTAGCATAAAAATCACTCATTTGCATATTACCTATGTAAAATGCCGAGTTTTCTTCTTTAGAAAAATCATCAATATATGACACCCCCAGTGGCATAACTGGTGCTTCCCCAATTCCACGTAAAAGGTTCCCCATCAACACAAAGAGCCACAGACGGGAATTTGTTGTTTTCTCACATCCTGCAGGCCATAAACATTTACATTTCTGTGAACAAAATTCCTACAATACTTTATTGCAACAGAAAAATAACATAAAATACAAGGGTTTACAACCATTACAAGGTGGGTATGTATATATCATGGTTTCTAACAGGCAGCTGGCCATTTTTCGGTACAAGAAGGTGTATAAAACAGGGACAAGGAGAAGAGAACCCAGCATTAGCGCTTTTGCTTACCGAAATTTTTCTTTGTGCTGGGTGTTTCTGTAGCATCTGTGACTGGATGGCCCTCAGATGATGCCAGGGAGCAAGCTGATACACTCATAGAGGAGTTGTGCACAGTGACAGTTATCCTTTCATAATTATAACTGGAAAACAACTATGTAAAATACAACTGACACATGAAAGAGTCTGCTTTTCAGGAAGTGTGTATGATCCTCGTGTTCATTCATGTTCATTCCTTTTACATATAAGCAAAATGGAGGGGCAAGCCATTTCCAGTGTTCTCACTTAAGAAAATATAGGCATCTTTGTATCTTTTCCAAAATACTCTGACCATACTAACCCCCATATTTTCTTAAGCTGAAGAGCAGAAAAGCTGCTTTCAGGGTTTAAGAGATGAGTCTTTAGACCAAAGGACAGAAGCAGAGTCTATCCACATCATTCTACATGCAACAGTACTGATGTTTTTCCATAGTGGCACCGGTTTCGTATCTATGTGACAGACACGTTACAAAGATTTCTGTGCTTGTTTAAAATTCGCTAGCTAAGAATCTATTAGTAACCTATATGTGTCTGTAGAGATTAAAACCAGCTGCAAAACACATGTGCCAGTTTGCTACTAACAGCAAATCTGCTAAGAAAATTGAAGCTAGCTTGAGTACATTTATGCTGCATTGGCATAAATGGAGAGCAGATATTCCCTCTGAATGTGCAATCAAGTGGTAACCTTTAATATTGTGACAGATGACAGTGAGGTTCCCAGGGCCATTGGGTTTTGCTCAGTGCTGTGGAGAACGGGTAATTTTCAGAACTTGGCTCTGAGTTTGGATTAAATCAGATTTCCATAGCTCTGCTTCTGGCCTATGCTGCAGTGTAAGTCTCCAAGCAAAGTGGTGTTCGTGACCACTTTCCATACCGTGGTCACCAGATATGATTCTTTCAATACCCTCCTTTTCACAGTTATTGATCTTTGAACCAAAGAAGATGCACAAATAAATTTTCATTTTTGAGGGACAGAGATATTTTTTTTTCAACTACTATTCAGTAAGATGCTAATGGATTGGAGATGTATGAACAGCTTCTGACAACTGTGGAATCACTAAAGCTTAGATGTGAAGGGTATTTAGATATTTAACTCTCCCTCAATTTAGTGGAGATGATAGACAAATATATTCATAATTTTAAGAGCTTAGCATGAATAGCTACCATGGAGAAAGAAACCTCTTCTTTGAAGATCTCATGACAGTTCATTTAAGTGTAAAAAGAAGGAGAACACTTATTAAAAAAAAATAATATCTGTACATATCCATCCTAGGTAAAAATTCAATCCACTTTAATTATATATAAGTTCTGTAGAAACCTGAGGTTTCTGTCTTATTTACCTGTAGAAAGAGGCAAGCTTTCACAGAGGAAATTAGAAAGTTGATACTAAAAAAGCCACTATTAAAATCTTCTTATTTTCTGGAAGAGACTACTATTGTCAAGCTTTTAACTCAAGTGTATGATTAAATAACACTTTATATGGTCAAGTTCAATTAGTGCAAAATGTGAAAACTCTCCATATTTACCGTCCCATTAGGAACTGAGGCATGACTGACAAAAATGCTCCTAAAGACATGATGAGGCATCCAACACCAATTACTTTTGGTCGATGAACTCTTGGTCCAAGGTAGCTCACCAGTACCATTACCAGTAAGTTACCTGCATCAAGAGGAAGAAGACTCAGTAAGTTTATCAAAAAAATATGATTTTTTTTTTTTTTTAGGGAAAATATATTCAGAAGCAGTATTTATCCACTTTCAAAGAAAATAAACATACCTATCTCAAAGCTGCCATCAATAATGCCGACAATTGATGATGAGATTTCAAATCTCCTTTCAATTTGACTGGACATGCTCTTCATGTAGCTTCCAGAAAATCCTTTGGCAAAAAACGAAAAAGCTAGAGCTCCAAGAAATATCTGAAGAGAGAAAATAACTGAGTTTGCAAAGAAACATTTTTTTCTTCATGGCTGGATGCCTGAGCTACCTACTCAAGAAATGTAAAAATCAAATAGTTTATTTTCTAATTGTCTGTGAAGAGATTCTTCTTATTGTGAAGAGATTCTTCCTATTGTTTTCAATAAACCAGAAGATTTTACTTTCTCTTTCAGGATGGCCTTCAAAGCCTCTTCTACTACAAAGAAAAAGAAAGTTGACACTGACTCTGCATACTTTCCATCTTTCTACCACATAGTGTTTCAGCTGTTTCTTTTCTTATGAAAAACTTGCAGCACAAAGTTGTTCATTACTGCTACTATTGCTACTGCTACAGCAGGTCTTATTACTCCTACTGCTTGCATTCTGTAAAACAATTATAAAGAGATGTAACTGCAACTACCATTATGACTATAGCTCATCTCTAAATGTTTCCTTAGTAAAATACAGCTTTGCTTTTTAACTTCAGAATACATTTATTGACTTTTATGTGCTTGGATTCACAACCTAGAGCATTGTTTCCAACACACATAGTGTCAGCGTCCTACACAACTATCTGATTTTTGATAGAACTTTAAATTGTCATTTTTAGTATTTCAGTGAAAATATAGCGTGAGGGTTCCTCTATCATACCTTTAGCTTTGAACAATTATGGCACACGTTCTTGGCAGGAGCTGCACTGCCATCGCTGTCCTGGAAGAGTGACTTGTCTTTAAGTTGGCCAGCAGTGATTGATCTGTCCATGGTTTTCCTCCTTCAGATCTGATATGTAGGTCTTCCTGGAAAATATCACTACATTTAAGTATTATTTGCATAAGAATAAAGGTTCCAATGTTTTTCATACATACTAGATGGTGAGACAGTTCTTGAGATCTCTACACATTGACACCTTTTCTCAGGAAGTGAGTTAAAGGGTGTTTAAAGTGCCATTGTAATGAGTTAAGTATTGGTGCACCTGCTTTGTGCAATCTGTTTTCAAAAAGACTTCAGGACCTTCTTGGATAGATTGAATATTTAGAGGCAGCTTGATGACAGTTTTTAGAAACCTTTGCAGACGAAAGTCCCTAGGCAGGTGGAGGCTATGATAGTTATGTCAGAGAAACATCTTTGCCATGCTTGAACCAATTCTTATATTCTCTTTTAGATATTCACTTTTGATCACTGTTCCAGGCTAAATGAACTTTTGGTATGATTCAGTAGGCTGCTGATATTATGCTATATTTATAAGGATTTTCTCTAACTGCATAATCTCTGAATTTGCAGAAATACTGAATACCACTCTGCACCATTCTGTCAAGATTTCTATAAGTCACGTTATTTACTGGATAAATGTTTGTAGAATCAGACCACAAATGATGACAGAGGAGAAAACAGGATAAGAGCTATGGCAGGTAAAGAGGGCACTGATTAAAAGAAACAAATAATGACCATCTAATCCCACAAGTCTCTACAAGTTCCTGGCAAGACAGATGATAAATGTAGCCACATTAATGAGACTGCCAAAGATTACCATTTAAAAATTGGCTCTGGTATAGAATCATAGAATCATAGAATAGTTAGGGTTGGAAAGGGCCTTAAGATCATCTAATTCCAACTCCTCTGCCGTAGCCATATAGTCATTTTAGATACATTGGTTGATGTAGATTAAGCTGATCAGGGGAAGCCAGCTAATACAGAGAGATCTGGAATGCTAACAAGTCAAAAAGAGCTATTGCCAAGTTCCTCTGTTGGAAAACTGGTGTAGTAGTACAGAAACCAATTATTTAGCTCTGGTATAAACTGGCATATGTATTAGAGGAATATAGAGGTACACAGGTCAAAAAAACTGGCCTGTACCATTTCTCCTCTCTCTTCCCCCTGCACCTTGCTTTGGGAACCTTTCAAAGTTCTGCTCTTGCAGGCCCCAGATACCAACTGACCCAAGAGCAGAAGCCATTTAAGTGTTGTGATGGATTTTTAACACCAGAGGCAGTAGGGCTGTGGCAGGGTCCCATGCTAATGTGCAAAGGTTGTTCTGCTCCTTCGAAGAGCTCAGTTCTTCCAAGCAAGATGCCTGGGAGCAAGCTGGACTCCCTGAGAAATGTCCACTCATACCCAGAAAAGACAAAACTCTCTTAGCAACCCAACAGGCGCCTAAAAGTTACACTTAATGATTGCAAATAGACACTGATGTCTAGTAAAGAGATATAAAGCCTCATAAGCACTTTAACTTAAATTTTTAGCTCTGAATCCTACTCCAGCATGATCTATCAAAAGTAACTATGCAAAAGTCAAACACGTGTACTTCAGAGTGAACCACATATGAAATTTGTAAAGGGACCTGACCTAACCTTCCTTAAACCATCTTTAGCAGCTCGCAAATCAAAAAACATTGAAAAAAAGGGGTTATAGATAATTAAAGTATGGTGAATTCAGATTTATGCCAATTTTTACAGGATGGGATCTGAAAGACAGAGTTATCTAAAGCAAATACATTCTTCACTGATTTGCATTTTGCTGATGATTAACTTCGTGAAATCTCTGACTTTGTTAAATAAACAGTATCTAAATCAGTGACATGGTTTTCTATACGCAGTATTTAATTTTGTTTAATTCTATGTTCCTAGCCTAATAATCTTCCTTAAACTTAGAGAAAATGTTTAACTGTATAAACATTTCTCTTACGCATAATGAAACAACACATTTTCTGTAACCAGTCCATAAAAATCTGCACTTTGGCAAGCTAGTGAATCATTGAACCTAGTGGCATTTAAAATTAAATGAAGCAGGAAAAATAATATAAGACTTAATTAATTATTTTTAATTAATTAATGGCAATGAATTGTTTTTATATGGAAGGATAAAACATCCAACTGTCCACAGCGCTTACCCTTTAAAAAATATCTAATTTGAAGAATTGTACCTTAGCACTTTACATGATCTCGTTCAAGTTTAGTGACACCGAGATGTACAAAAAGCCTATTCTGTCCTGCACCTAACAATTAAGCAAACTAATAAACAAATGGAAAGAAGCAGGAAGGGAGGGTGGGGAGAGACAGTGAGAGGCACAGAGAGAGAACTTACTTTGTGTCACTGCAGTGTCAGGCTGCTTCTTTCCTGTGCCCTAGGGCTTTCAGGCTTGAAGCCAGCACAACGTCACAGCAAAAGCGCTGCCTACTCCAAGAAGTGGAGCACTCCGTTGCATTTTTTTTAAACCCTGGATTTCCTTCTTACAGCGATTGCAAAACTTTCTCACAATCACTGATACAAAAGCTTCGCAAAAGAAGGCAGGTTTCTTGTGTTGTCATTACTGTGGCAGCCTACCTGCCAGTGCAGTGTGCTAGTGGTGCCAGCCTCTCCTGGGAGGAACAAATTGTTTTCTTCACTCTTTGCTTTTTTTATTCCTAAAGTCTAAACACTAAAGCTGCTTTAAGCACCTCTCCAAAGAGGCCTACCTACCATCCACCTAACAGCCACAGAGTAGCAGAGCTCATGCACAGGAGCCTTGAGAGAGCAAGCCAAGCATCTTACCTGAAACCTCAGTAACTAGCACTTCTTGGTGCCTTTGATGAGGGTCAGCAGATATACTAAGGGATGACTTAGCTCCTCAAAGTGTATGAATTGCATAGTGACATCTGTCAGGTTTTGGTATGAACCGTATGTGTCACCACCCCAGTGCAGAAGTGAAAAAGGACTACCTTCCTGAAGATCTGAGAAGTGGGTTCCCTCAAGAAATCACAGACCACCTGCCTGCTATAAATCAGGGGTATTTAACACTACCACAGGCAGTATCTGCATGTGCTGACAGGAGATATGGCCCAACACAGCTACCACACCAAGCTGAGTACAGACTGACAAAGCAAAAAGAGCAAGCATTCTACCCAGAGCTAGCCCAGCTTACATCCTAAACAACCACAAGTAGAAAATCATCTCTCACATCTAACAAGGCACACACAGAGCGCAAACCCACCTAATCCATGTCTAATCCAATCTAGAGCAGAACTCTCCATTGCAAGGAAAGCCTGATCCAGAAGTCATTCCAGGCATTACCAAGAATCTCAAGAAGAGCATTCTTTGGTCACCTAGTTTCATGTAACAGCATGGTGCTCACTTTTGCAGCAACTTGAATTACAAAATCATATTCATATCTAATTAAAGGGCCATCCTAGCAATTTCTAAATATAGAGAAAAGGAATTTTATGACTCCAATAACTTCAGGAACTCTGGAAGGAAAAAGCATTGTCTCATCATTCCCTTTCTTTCCAGAGAAAGGTAAATTCCTGAAATACAAATTTTGACAAAGTTTATATGAAAAGCCTTGCTTAGCTTTATCTATATAAAAATACATTAAGATATTTGCTAAAGATGATATTAATTCAATGAAATAATGGAAATGTATTATTTAGTTGCAAAAGCTAAAAAAAATAATAAACTTACTAAGTCCATAAATATATCAATTCTCACTTTCCCCTAAGGCTTGATAGTTCACTGCAGACAATGATTTTATCTGCCATAATGACACTTCCTGTTGGATTTTGCTTGATAGAATTTTTAAAACTTTACTGTGATGATTGTATATTTATTGACTTATTGTGGGTTTGTATTCAATTTTTCTATTTAGCCAGAGGGACTCTGTGCTGTTACTCAGTAAGCAAATCAAAGCACAGCTCATTTCTACCATTTAATAAGAATATATGCAACATAGAAAAATGTTATTTTCTATAATGGTTCTAATTGCTCCGTTCATGCGTTAGTCTTTAAATGCTGAGTTCTGGTTTAATTAGTTGAGTTTTAACACAAGGAAAGAAGGTACATATTGAAATTTTCTCTTAAAAGAATGCAGAAAACAGGAGATGCAATTCAACCTATTCTTCAGATAAACTGACCCATTCTCATACTTCTATCTTTGCCAGGTTCTTAATGCCTTAATTACTACTTTTTTTAAATCTCTAAAATGCTTCGATTCATCCACTGGAATATCACTAGAATAAATCAGAATTTGCCTCATCTGATAATTTCAAGTTTACATATATTCTAACCTGCATTTGGACTGATTTAGCTATGATGATATTGTAAATATCATCATATATATGTTGAGGAATAACATATATAAACATTAGCCCAGATCCTCTATTTATCATTGCTGTCAGCCTGCCACCAGGTGGAAGAGCAGAAGTAGGTTGGAAAAGTAACTGCAAGCCCATTGTCTACCAGGAGAGGAGGAATAGTTCTCGAAAGGAAGCACCCAGAAAAATCCCATTAGCACTTCGATAAATGTATTTTAGAGTTAAATATAAAGAATTTTATCTATAGAGGGTATGACACTTCTTGTGATTGTCACACACAAGTGGTAGGATCCATTTACGAGATAGCAATGAATGGACCTAGTGCAGACGCTTCCAGATAAGCCACTCAATCAGTTTCACTTTATAGTCAGAGGAAGAAAAAGAAGCATTTCTAAAGGTGTGAATTGTCTTGTCTGTTTTAGATACTTACTTTAGGTATGAGATGAAATAAATTCCAGATACAGCTGTGAAAGAAGGCTAGACAGCAAGATCAGCTATTGACAGCGGAAAGTCAGGAGAGATGAATACCACCATAAAAGACTTCAGTACTCCCCTAAAAATAGCTTTTCCAAACTGAGCTCCGGCATTTGACAGCATTTGCCATCATGCTTCTCTGGGCAACTCAGTTGTGATACGGCAGCTGCCAACAGATGAGGAAAAGGGCCCTTGTTATGGAAGGGCAGTCCTGGCGAGGCGAACTGCAGCTGCCAGATCCTGGCCAGCCCGCTGGCACATTCTGGCAGAGAGCAGCAGCATCATCATACGTCATTGCCGCTCCACAAGCCACACTGTGGGATGTTGTGTCAGCCACCAGCTGGCTATACTATCGCCTTGCCCACTGGGAACCTGTTCTGCAAGGCCTGTGGTAGCATGGAAACTCAAAAACAGGAGAGTAGATCACCAACAAGGAAACGTTTGTTGTTGCTGGTCAAGTGCTACTGCTTCCTGTGTGACCCAACACTGTCTGTCTACAACAGGCTGGCAGTGGTAGGCACTCAGAGGTGCGTGCAAGAGTCCCCTACAAACAGTCCTAGGGACAGCTCTCATAGAGGGATCTACCTCCTGAGCCTGGCCAAGCGCTGCTCTGCATAGCACCAGCAGCTCTGTTCCCAAAGCAGGGCACAGTGTCCTCCTTCATGTGATGCACCTGGCTGGCTGCATGTCAATGCCCTTGCTGTGTTATGAACCGCATCAAACAGGTGCAAAATATTCTGAGGCTGAGGACAACAAAGGAATTCAGAGCAAGTAGGTGTACATTCCCATGCTCAACCATCTCATTTCTCCAGGAGGTTTTGTGTGGAGGTCATGAAACTGCAGAAGTTTTAGGTAAACCAGATGTAAACCAGATAGCAGAGGTAAACCAGATAGCAGCTCCTGCTCAGAAGGCTGCCCATTCAGAGCTGCATCTTGTTTATCAGCAGAGGAAGCGTTGTGCAAGGGGAATATAATTGTCATAACTTTAGTTGCACTCAGTTGCACTGACTGAGCTTTCCTGCCAAACAAAGCCCCAACCTGAAGCAGCACAATCCCAAGTGCCAGCCAGTGCCAAAAGATCACGTGGCAATGCCATGTCAGGACTTATGAGGCTGCAAGACCAAGACTCTTGGAGCTCAGTCGGCAAATCACATCATGTGTTTCCTCAGGAGTAAGTAGTAACAGGAGGGAGGAGGAACGTGAATTCTGATAGATTGTTCCCTATTACTGATGAAACGTGGAAGGCCAAGATGGGAAAGAAGAAGGAAATAAATGTTAATCCTCTGCTCCAAAGAGAAAAAAGCTTTTATAAGCATGATTTGTACATAAGGTCTTTTTCTTTTCACCAATTTTTCACCTGCAGAAAGGTGTACAGAGGATTTGGGGTTGCTATGCTAAGCTATCGTGCAATCTTATCGTGGTAATTCTAGTTTCTTTAGGCCCCAAAGAGAATTAATAAGACAAAGGTACAAGAGGTAAAAGCATTTTAGAGTGCTCCTCTATGAGAATTTTCTCCTGCAAAACTTAATTTGGCAACTATTCACAGTCCTCCTGCAAAACTGATGCAATCTAAGTCTGCAGTAAGGGAATTTTCTCCTCAAGGATGGGACCTACGAGGTACTCATATGTAAAACCTCAAATAATGTAATAGTATTAGAGGAGGAGTGTTACTGATCTCTTCAAAATGTAAGACAGGTATTATGTGTATGCTCATCTGGGAAATAACACTATTAACCTTGGCGGAATAGACATAAATTATTTTAAGTCATATCACTTCTTGGTAAGATGGGCTGCATGTGCCTTTGAATTTAGATATAATTTGTGCTTGAATTAATTAGTCTTCTGAAAAAGATATCTCAAAAAAACAAAAATCAAGTTTTAGTCAGTGTTAATTCATGACTTCCAGCCTGAATCTCTAGCACATGCTGGATCAATGCTTTAAGCTGAATAAAGGTATTGTTGTTTAGATGCACTCTACGCTTACAAATAAAACATCACGGGATTTGAATAGTCCAAACAAACATATTTGGGATGCTTTCAAAGCTGAAAAAGAGAAGTCTAATTACTACTGACAACCTCCAGAAGAGTAGTGTCCACCTGCAATGTTTTCCATTGGAAATCACCTTTTAGAAGTATCTTGTGTGCACGTTGTATTAAACATGAACCTAATAAACTGATGGGGAAAATTAGCTTCTAAAAATTGCAGCACTTTCATACCACAGAAAGTTTGTTCTTTAAAAAAAAAACCAGAAAGCAAGCAACTCTACAAAGGAAAATAACCCAAAAGAAGTCATATTCAAATATGTTAGTAGTGATGGATTTCTCAGGCCAATATTTCTGCTGACCTTTCTAAGCTCCAGCTCAGAGTGGGAGCAACCCACTGCCTATGCCAGCTCTGCAGGAACACAAAATACACCTGAGCCAGAGGACAAAGAGGAGTGAATCTCCAAGCACCAGGGAGCAGGATCACAAAGTACAATTGTGCCTTCATGAGCAGAGCGCCACTGGAGAGACACCCTCCACTTGCAAATAGTTAACTCTTGGCACTTCCAGTAACATGCCTGCACATGTAGCGCATTTTCAATCTCATCTCTCTGTGTATGATAACACAAAATCACAGGAGAAACTCTCCGCTGGCAAAACCGATGCAAAGCCCCTGGATTCCAGTAAATTTGTCCAAAGTCATGGGGAGAGCTCTTGTGAGCATTTTGAGGTACCTGCACCACTTCTGCCTGTCGAAGTGGTTGGTGTTTAAATGCTAGCTATTTCTTGCATTCAAAGTGCAATAATAACTTATAGTATGGCTAAGCAATTCTCAAACAGTTTTCACCCTGTCCTTGCTGGGGAACATAGGAAGAGTGGCTCAATACTGATTTGTTTGTTTGTATTGTGTTTGTTTCTAGGATGTTATAAACTTACCTTCACTCTTTTTAATATGAAGAAACCTTAAGGTACTTCTATATGCAAGACTATTACTACTTATGCAACTTAGGGTTGTTTTTTTACTACTAAATTATGTTTTAAAAGTCATTAAAGAAAATCTTACAAACTTTGTGCTTTCACTTATAAAAAGTTAGATGTGGGAAGCTACAAGGAAAACATTTCCTAATTCTCCCCAGACCAGAATTTCTCTTTGTAGTTACAAGGAAGTCTGCTTGTCTTACAGCTACTTTTTGAAATAATATTTTAGGTAGAGTTTTGTGTTTTAATGAAACGATGAATTAAGAATTTTTTTGAGTATTCGTTGCAGCCATAGGTTTTGAGGTAGTTGGGTTTTTTTACATAAACAACATAAAGCAAACATACTGTGAACTATCCCTAAAAATATTGTGCAGCATAATCTCAGGTAACGGGAATTTCTTTCTTCTACTAAGAAATGTAAAGATATCTTCCTCTACAATCTGTAACAAAAAATCATAGGTAGCATCAGTGATAAAGTTACAACTGAAAAGGCAGTATGCTCACTATTTTGGTGACCCAGCATCATGGTGACCCATTTATTTTTTTTTCACTGATGGCTTTGGAGGTTCTGAAAAGTGAAAATAGGAGTCCTTGAAACAAGTTTCTGACATTCAGCTACACAGGAGCAATGACAACACAGTTTACAAAACAGTTCTTTGGTTTTGCTTTGTAAATGGCATAAATTGTAGAAAAATCTCATAGGCAAAAAAATCACACAGTATAAAAATGTAGGAGGACCATGGTTAAAGCACTACTGGAAGACTTTTTCAAGGCAATAAATCAATATGCCATTCAAGAACCAGTTCATTAGATGAACATCTCACAAATTTAGTGTGTTCTTGGAACGGACCATAGGGTCCTCAGTACATATGGAAGGTACAGGCTTACTTTAGGGAGCTTGACAGAATATCTGAAGAACGTAAAATTATCAAAGAGGAAAAAGTTAATATTAAATTGGATGAGAAACTCTATATTTAAATAAGTAATGAACACAATAGGGTGCCTGTGACATACTGGGAAAAGCTCCAAGACAGTAAAATTAACAGAGTGTAAAACAAACTCCAGAGAAGTAATATAAGCCATGCCATCTATATTTTAAAATTAGACTTGACAAACATTAATAAATATGTGCCAAGAAATAATCTTTTATTGGCAGTAGAGAATGCAATTTATTTACTGTACTCAGTAAAATTTATTTTATAAGCTCAGAAGCACTAAAGCAACTGGATTAGGACTAGAATTAAAGGCCTAGGACACTAAACTGTTTCCATCTGCCCATTACTGTCACTGCCTACATTCTCCAGCATGAGCACTTTACAAACAGGCAGTAATTTAAATCCCCTTTACAGCCGGGGCGTTCCCATTTGCAGCTTGTGATGCAATTGTTACACCCAAGCCATATGCACTAGATGCTCTTCCCCTGCTGTGGTGGCAATATCAGGGACATCAGCCACAACTCCTTCTGCTTATTGCCCTCCCTTCCTAGTTAACTGCAAGCAACATCTTTTATTACAGAGTTACCTGCCAGCCCAACACACTTGGGAAGTAGTTTTTCTTCTCAAGCAAAGCCCAAATTGTACTGGAGCTATGGAGGATCCCACTGGTGCTGCAAGTCTGAGGTGACTGAGGCCAACTCATCTCGCTGAAAGACACAATGGCATCTGGAAAAGCCTCTAGTGAGGGACAGAGGTACATAGTTATAAAATCAAAAGGAAAAAGGTTACTGACTACATTATTATAATTTACATGATAGTCTAGTCTAACGCACCATTTTTTTCCACAGTGTTGTCTGGATTACGGGATTATTCCAGCACACATTGCACTTGCTATATGTTATGCAGGTATTAATCCTTGGCTGTTGCCTGACTGGCTAAAGTCTGATGCCCACAGCAACTCAAATCTTCTGCCTGTCATCTTATAACACATAAATGGTAAGTAAGGATCACTGCACATCCTGGAGTTATCTGGATTCCTTTCCATGCAAACACAATCTAAACAGGCCCTCTGGTACCTCTTCTCCTGCCTGTTTAATTTTTTAAACTAAAGGCAAATCCAGACTAACCTTAATCATAGTGATCTCTTTTCCTGTCATTTCATTTAAAGCTGACATGCTTTTGTGAGTTTGTGATAATAAACATGCAAATGATCATTGATGGCTCAACTGTCATTTTAGGGCATTCAGACCTTTGAATTTTGCAGAGTAATTCCCTATTAGTCATCTTTGCACCTGGAAGACTGACTGAACTGCAAGCTTGTAAACTCCTCTTTACTTGGTATTGCACACACTGCGAAAACACACATATCTGAAAAGTGTGGGGGGAAAAAAGGCACCAATTATGCCAACAACACTGAATGACTGCAATAGCTCATCCACAGTATTAAAGCCAACTAAATACATGGCAGAAAGATTTCTGTATGGTATGGATCTCCGTGTGATTTACCAGCCCATGGCGCTGAAGCAAAATAGCTCTCCCACGCCTACGCAGTTCTTCGCCTCTCCAGGTATTAACTGCAGCTGTAATTCATTTTCTAACAATATCACTGTCTGCTGCCATGGAGGGGTGTATTATCAAGTTCACAATGCTCATACAGAAATAAGATTTGGAGAAATCTAAGCTCTTCTCTACATACCTTTTAGCCTTTAGAGAATTAGCCTTTGCTAATTAATACAGGGAGAACCTAAATTGGACCTTAAGGTCTCTGATTGTGAAGAAAGCTCATAATTGTAATCAGCCTCTACTGCTCAGGGCCTTGTCTGACCTGAAAACATAGCAAGATAAATTAACAGAGAAAGTTGGAAACAGTGAATAGTTTTGTGTTCGGTATATTTGAATTTAGAAATCACTTCTCTAGCACCCAGGACAGCATTTCAGGAGCCAAACTTCTACTTAAAAAGAATTAAAAGTGAAGTCCCTTAGTAGACTGTTAAATGGTAATGCCTGAAAAATGAAGAAGTGCATAAACAATTTGTCTATTTGTCTGTGTGCATGCATATATATATACCTTTAAAAGGAATATTCCTGCAAGCTCCTGGTCATATGTGGAAGAAAGTCAGGAAGTAGCAGCAGCAATGTTGCAAATCCTATTATTCAGATTCACCAGGGTTGAAATGCAGAAATGAGTATTTCTGTAGAAAACTACAGAACAACAACTAAAAAGCAGGGCTCGGGCCCTCTTGCGGGTTTTTGAAATTCTGGAAGTTTCTGGAGAAGCTTAAGCTTGTTTTATTCTGTCTTTGTAAGCAAAAAGTTTCTTTGAGATAGGTTTACTACCTACACAAGAAAGAAAAGTCATCATGTGCCAGCCAGCCTGCAGTTGTCTACTCTCTGGCCTTCCAGAAAGCTCCCTTGAAACAATAGTAACAGCACAAGTACAGCATGAACTGGACCACTCTGTGTTTAATTAACCTAAAATAAGAAGTCTGTTTTTTTCAAAGCCAGTTTTGGAACCATTGAAATGATAACATTATAAAGCTAGGTAGCCTTTACACAAAACAGGGGGTCAAGGCCTTTTAAAAAGCAAGACCTCTGTAATGAACCTTTTCCTTCACACCCCTGTTTTGCACCTGTAATGGGCTTTCTGCCCTTCCAGTGAAGACATTCCTCTTAAACTGCCAGGATACAAGGATCCGGGAAGCTGTCACCAATGGTCACATGCATGTCTGCCCTTGAACAAACAGTGGGTCTATCCCCTGAGCACGTCTGTTGTAAATTAACAGGCATATATCATGCTTCTGGCATGGAGCTGCCATACATGAAGGGACGTTAGGTGTTGTGATACCCAAGATTTCACCTTCTAAAGGGATCTAATACTTTTTGTTCTGCATTTTAAGTCTCCTGTGATTTAAGAAATCTATGCCCTTGATTCTCTGAACAAAGCATGAAAGGGACAATTACCTAGTAATTTTCCACATTCTCAGAGAAAGTCCTAAACAATGAAAGTTCAAAATCCCAACCAGCATAAGTGGGAACACTTCATGCCTTATTAAGAAAGGAGAAGACTAACAACAATTCTGTTAAAAAAGCAGCAGTAGCCACTAACTTGTTGCTGGATAGATCCAGTTTTTATCACATGACCAGCCTTCCATAAATTGAAAAGCGATCTGGCTTTTTTGCATGTTAAATCCTATCCAGGTATGCTCAAGGTTTTCCTTTCTCCACATCCGCAGGCTGAATTAGCTCCTGGTGCAAGGAGGCTTGCTTGGATGCAGAGTCTGTGGCAAGGATTTATCTGCTAAAACTCAACATGAGATAGAAAAAATACAGAAATAGCCTGCTTTTCACTTTAGTTGAAATGACTGAAAAAGAAAGTAAGCTTGAACTGCTATTAGCACTTGTCCAAAACTGTAATGCTCATGTATTCAGAAGCTATACATGTTTACATGGTTGTATCACAAACACAAAACCAGCATTCGTATCATATATCAGTCATGCCCTCACCCAAATTATTACGTAATGATGCAGGTTTGGTTACCACAACTCCCTTATGTCCACTAATTAAAATCAACTTGCCAGGTAACATTTTTAGCTCCCAGATGAATAATTTCCTAAAAGAAAAAGAAGCAAATCATAACTTGAACAATAATCAGAAATTTTTAATTGTGCAACAAGAATAGGTTTCAATTCTTAGAAGCATTAGGAAGACAATGAAGTTTATACCAGACACAGCATTTTTTAGAATACATGTAAAATTGCTAATAATGACTTGTAAAATACTAAGAAATTTGGCAATAAAGTAGCTCATAAAATTAAAAGTTGATACAATGATAATAATGCAAATAGAGAAAAAAACCCCCAAATATAGCCTGTATATGCACAGAGATGTGCTTTTTATAATGCATTGATATTTTTATGTAAGATACTGAAGACTTTGTTTTTGTTTCTTTGAAACTGATGGCTCAGCACCTGATCATGATCAAAAATCCCAATGAACCATCAGGGATCATTATTGAGTATAAAATGCTAGATAAATACATGTCAAATACATTTGTGCATGGTTTGTGTACCATTGTCTTTAAAATATCTCCAAGGTGGTTGCATTGGTCACATTGAAACATCAAGTGTTTGTTTCTCGGTGTCTGACAGCATCTGTACCCAGGCACCAGCACCTAGCTTTCCACTTAGTAGGTGTAGATAGTAGGTAGTAGATCAAAATTCAACTCACAGACAACCTTTACTGAGTTGAAACTTCAGTGACAATGAAACATGGTGGATTGTGCTGTGAAAACCATCTGCTCAGCTTCCAGGCACTCATTTTTATTAATTTGACATTGGACTTAACCCAAATACTCACGTGGTTTATAAAACACATTACATCTACTGTTACATCTGTTGCCATTATTCCCATTTGTGGCTTGTGGTACTTACAATGCTGACACAAGCCTTGGTGTTTGAAACATCAAGCTAGGATCGGCTCAAAGTTTCGAGCATAGTGAATATCATCTGAATACCTACTGTAAGCCACAGCAAATAGCCTCTTTTCAAATGAATGTCAGTTTGGGGCTGTCTTGAAATGTCTGACACCACCTACTTTAAGAATACACATCAATAAGGCCACTCATTTTTAAGGTAAGTGCATACTTAAATGCTTTGCTGAATCAAGGTCAGCAAACTCAAAACTTAGAAGGATCAAGCCTAAAGTTTGACTTTACATTTGAAACAACAGGTCCACATTTTTCTAACAGTAGTTTTCGCAATATTTTTCTGACCTCCCAAACCTAATCCTAGTCTGCGGTACCAGACACAGCATATCATAAAGGATTTATGATGATTACTTTGGAAAGACCTGCACACTCTGTTTCCTGGCTTTGATCTGGGAAAGTAATGTTCCCACCACAGGCTTATGCTGAGAAGCTTCTCTACTATGCCGTCATCTAGCCAGCTCCATCCAAGTTGATAAACAGTCTGAGCAGCAAGGTAATGACTTCAAAGCATCTCACAAAGGTGGCCTATTTCACTGCTACATTCTTAAGCAGGTAAACTGGAACAACTAGAAAGAAAGTTAATGTATCTACTAAACTGCTAAATTTAAAACTTGGAAACTCTCCTATCTGCTTACTTCCATTTCAGAACACAGTGAGCTAACAAGGCCTGACTCTCTGGCAGTTGTCCATTTAAATGGCATAGATTTACCTACCTAACAAAGCCCTTTTGTTTCCTACAGCTGTGAAACTTCAGTGCACTGTAACTTTTCATGTTTCTCAGGTTACCTTGGCACCAAACTGTGACTAAATGCCTGAAAAAGATTTTTAACTCTACCTTTGGAGGAATATAATATACACAAGAAAGAATGATGGCTTTAAGTAAGTACCCCGTGGTAGCAAGAACAATGCTGGAAATTAGCTGTGCTTCAAATGTTCACAAAGCTTCTGAGCTTCTGAAGCTGAAGAGAGAACTGGACTCTCTGCTGTGCTCTGTTACAGACTGCATCACAGTTTTTTTTTCTGTTCGCCTTCCATCTGTTCAGCTCCATCACCCAATGCAAAGGGAGGAAGTGGCTATGAAATCTTTTTAAAAGAGTTCATTGTAAGGAACACCTGTATTTGAAGAATCTTTAAATTCTGGTGCTTAGTTCCTGCTCCATGGGAAGAAATTGATTTTGTCATTGATTCCACAAGGGCAGGAAGCAATTCCAAGCACATGCACACACGTTGTTAAGAAGACACCTTAAAGCAAAACAGAATATAACTTAATGTAACTACTTTGGGAAAATACCCTTCCCATCTTTCAGTGGCTGCAGAAGGTCCTGGGTTGATAAAATGGGAGTAAGTCTGTGTCATATAGGACATGAGGAAGTATAGGATTTAGCAGACAGCAATACGATGGGTAAAATACAAGTATCATTCTACCACTCTTAATGTGTGAGTTATTCCCTTCTTCAGTGAATGCAACTGAAGCAACAAATCCTGAGAGTGTTTCCTTGTCCATGCTCTATGCAAACCTAAAACATCACCTAGTTTAAAAAAGATTAACTTTTTCTTTTTTTATTTGTTATTGTTACCACAGCACCAAACCATGTCATAAGCCATGTTCCAAATATTTTAACCACACTACATTATGGAGAATAACAAACAGCTCCTGCCTGAAAGGACCAACAGTGTAATTAAATAAATTCATGGAAGACTCAGGCCCAAAGAAGATACAATGAAAATGTCAAATTGTAGAATTCCAAGATGAAATCTGGCATCACTGGAGTCAGTTGCAAAACTCCCACTATCTTCAGTGAAACCAGGACTGAAAACATAATGTTTCTATTTATTTCACAGTGCTTTGCTCATGCAACTCAAACCTAGCATTTTGTAAGTTTTCTTATTTCTACTTCTCTTTCTTTTGCACTAAACAAATTTTTACAGTACCTTCTGTTTATAAACTGATACTTTTTGAATAACATAATTAGGATACACCTACATATAATTCTATTAATCTCTGCCCAAGTTCACTAAAGTATGAAATCTTTCACAAATATTTTACACTGCAAGGCTTTTTCACAGTATGTCTTGCTTTGCTTTGAAATATTATTTCAATGCTTCTTGTTCTTTATCCTGCATTTCTACTGGTGCATTTACTAAGACTTGGTTTTCAGTTTTAAGTTTCTTCTTTAAAATAAGGAGAATTACTGCACTTGGGATATAGGACACTCCACGTAGTATTGCTGGCAGGCCGAGATAGAGCCACCTGAAATAAAGGATAAGCCTTGTTAAATATATGCATGTGTAAAAAAACCAGAAAAACTGTTCAGCATACATTGTTTTGCAACAATTGCCCAGCCACTCGAAAGCTTGTGCCCTCAACCTTTTGGATCTCACAGAAGACAAATCAATAGAAGAACAGAAACTTCTGTCAGTAGCAACAAAACAGCTACCCAGATGACCCATATTCAGGCAACTAATTTAGGCAGCGAAGTTAGCCATCTGGTACCCTTATGGATCTCTCCACAGGGAAAAGAGAGAGCCCTAAAAAGACTAGCTCAGACCACCTGAGTAAAACTACTGGGTGTTCATGAACT
The DNA here is from genome assembly GCF_963264785.1 of Psittacula echo. NCBI lineage: Eukaryota > Metazoa > Chordata > Aves > Psittaciformes > Psittacidae > Psittacula > Psittacula echo. Next base: position 103,110,229 of record NC_137735.1, read on the forward strand.
AGCATTTTTCTTTCAAATCAAAACTCAACACAATACTAAAAGGAATCACTCTGAGGTCACTATTCAACAAGACTTTTCTTCAGAATTTCCACATTGCTTCTTGAAGAACTACAAAAGCATGCCCATAGTATCCTGGGCTAATTTCCAATTTGGGTACCTATATCCTCTCTATAAATTTCTCCTGTATTTTAATTCAAGTACTATTTCAACCATTTTCGACCATGATATTGCGTAGTCAGCCATTTAACAGTTTTCCACAAGGGCTTACTGCTTTTATTGTATTTTTTTTTTAATCAGAATTCAGTGTTTTAAGATGTGTTCTCATGAAAGCCTATTAATGGAGTAATTATGGCACCAGAACATTTCTGTTCAGAGGGTGTTCCAGCATCTGTGGCAAAGGCTGCATTTGACAAATAAAGCCAATGCCAAAGAAAAAATGCTGTGTCAAATCTCTAACATAGGAGCAGTTGGTCTACTAGGAAAATATAGAGTGTAAAATTATATCTCTATGAATGTAATAATACAGTAAGCAGGAAAAATTAAAATAAAGTAGAAAATATACCTGTATGCGACAATGTCATATATTCTACATGCTCCTTCTCCACCACAAGTCACAGTACCCCACTTTAAGCAAGCCGTATCTATCAAAGCTCCAAAATAAATGGGAGATGGGATTCCAGCTAAAAAGAATATTAGCAACACCTTTGTGAGTAGCATATTTCTTCTGATTAGCAGATACACTATAGAACCTATGCGGTTTCTCATCTAGTCCGTCTGTCCTGTCCTCTTGCAGCATGAACCATGTTCTCTGTATTTCTTACATTCTCTCTTCTTCCTTATCCACCCACCCTCAACCACTGATTTTCTTTCCTGTTGTTTACAATATATATACGCTACAATATGGACTGTGATTTCTACTCAAAACTCAACATTTTCTCACATTAGTAAATGTTGTGTTCAATGAACACAAGAGTGAAGGAATGTAAAATGGCTTTCAGATGAGCAGACAAATTTCCCAGTAGAAATAAATGCAAACTGAAAGCTGTTTTAATTTGCCTAGATCTGTAAAAAGCCAAATTCCTCCTGATCAAAGGCACTACATAGTAGACTCCATAGTAGACTCCTGTGTCAAGCCCCTTGAACTCTAGATCAGACCTAACTGTGCTTCTAAAGTGTGTTAAAGCTTTTCTTACCAAATACCCTTGAAGCTAGTCCATGGATGCCCACTCCAAATGACTTTTCTTCAGGCTTTAGAGACCTATGTACGTGATAATTACATTTTACACCAGTTAGCAGAGGAGACACTAATAAGAAATGTTTACCTCTTATTTTTCTTTTTCCATTTTTTTTCCCCAGCAAGCTATCATATTAGGCCCAAACCATTATAATTAGAGCACTGGTTGAAAAAGTTCATTATCCTCATTAGTTGACACTGAAGTTCCTTAGCTAGGACTGCCAAATTCACAAAAGGAAAAGCAGTTGTCCTGGTATCATCCACTTGGACTGAGACCAGTGCAAGGTGTAAGATAGTTGTGCCTCAACCAGCATCATGTGGATGTCATCAATCAAAACATGGGTATCACACACACCTCTCAATATCTTGGTGCACTGACTCTACACTAATTCAGGATACAGATTGTAGCCAGAAGCAACAGGTTATAAAGCTGACACTAAACCTTAATACAGCACAGAAATGACATAAGATTGTCATATTCTTCCTCCCTTCAAACACAAACTAACATACTTTTAATCCTTGAGGGTGTTTGACCTCAGAATAAAAACTCCAGTAGTTTTTTTATGACAAGGACATTTTACTGTACCTTATTAAGACCATGTAACCAGGCATGGCTGCTAAGGAAAAAATGAAGCTGCAGACTAATGACAATATTAAAAAATAATGAAGCATCTTCTCACAGTTTTCTTCTCCATCACACTGGCCCAGATGTGCAGAGATATTTTGAGATGAAAACCCTGAGGCTGCAACACAGGTGCAGTTTTCAAATACCTGTCAAAAGAGTATTTTGATCTCACAGATTGTGAAAACTCATACACCAAATGTGAAACTCACATAGCTGGCACCTAGCTCCCTCTCTCCTGAACGTGTATGTTACACATGTGCAGCACTGCACTGCAGCTCCTCTCCCTGTCTGCCAGGCACAGGTCCAACCTTCATCTGTATGCAGCATATTGGGTTAGAGAGTGGGAGAGAGCTATGGTCTTCTAATGCAGCTGGGTGAGTGGCTCTTCAAGGAGGCCATGATCAAGAGTGCCCTCATTTTCCAACACAGTTATGTGGACCTTCCAGTTCCAACAGGTCTGACTCTCTTTTTCATAACATAGTGTCTTTTTTCACATGCCAGAAGAAACCAGAGATGTTTGATTGAGGCTGGGTTGCAATATTCTCACTAAAACACTTGCTCCTACTGAAATCATGGAGACTATTGCTACAATAAGGGCTCTCAAATGTCAGCCGAAGTGTTCAAGGGCATCAGTGGCATCAGTGTCTGGCCCCTACTATTATCTAATACTTGCCTAAAATATTTGTAAAATAGAGGCTTTCTAATTCCTGTATGATTTGGGGGTTTATTGAACTCATTATTTTTGGTTTCAATCTAATTAGAACTTACAAATTTTTCTCATGGATAATATATCGTTAATTAAGATAATTAAAGTTCTATAATACCCAGTTACTTCTTTAACTCTACAGGATAAAAGAGATTATTAATTCATGCTAAGGAATTTAATTTTAGCTGAAATATTCTTTGGTACTCAGGTTTCTAGCTGGCAATACCCTGAGAATAAGTTCTTATTCCATTTTGAGTATTTAATACTCCATTGATTATTAGAAGAAAAGGAGGCTTCTTCATTGTCTTATTTAGTTTAAACAAACTAATTTTTATATTCAGTTTGGAATTTCTGTTGCCACTCAAGGGATTTTTCCAACTCTATGCATCACCTTATATGTCCACTTAAATGTACATGTACAGATATTTCCCAGCCTATATTGACATGGATATTTCTCACCTACTGTATTTCATAGTTACAGCACAATAAAATGTATGCTTTACCATACTCTTTCCAGTTCCTCTTGAGGTTTTACACCCAGCAAGACAAGGTGACACGTAAGTGATTCCATTGTTACCACATACAGGGTCCCATATTTTCAGTGGGCAATCACAATCCCTGTTGCAGCCAGCAAGTAGAGTACTTTCTGTGTAAGAAACTTGTTCTATTCTGAAATACATTTAGAAAATGAATAAATATTTTGGTAATGAAATACCTACAGTAACATTTTGCAATGCTTAAAGTTCTATTCTAGCTCACGTGTTGATCCAGGACACAATCCTACATAATCCTCTCCTACAGTTGTGCCTTTCTATTTTTCTGTAGGATGTTTTATTATATTATATTAATATTATCAAACCACAGATAGGTATGCATACCCTTCAGCATTTTTTTATCTATGTATGTATGTTCTTGATTGTCTATAAGCATCATATATTTCCCTACTTGTACATTTTACAGACACACAACCCTGCCCAGTGATTAATGGCAGGCTTCAAATAAAGATGAAATATCCTCTGATAACTCAATAGCAATAAAATTCCAATAAATCAGCATAAGATAGTGTTTTGTCCCTCTGTAATTCTGAAATTATATTCCTGTATGCCTAATTTGATCAACTTTTTATTTCCACCTGCAGTTACATGACTTGAATGTATAATTACATACATTAAAGAATTAATAAGGACGTGTAATTGCATGATTCTTGATGTGGATATCTTTTCTAATACACTTTATTGTTTAAAACAGGGATAACAGAAGACAGACCTACTGGCTCATGCAAGTAAAAATCCTGGAGAATTTAGACCATTAAACTGAAGTGTTGCAAAGGTATGGATTCCCTGGCCTAAGTCTTCTTGTGTCTTACCCTTCATAGGAAATTGTTAGGCCAGCAACTGGTGAAGTATCACAGATAGTCCAATAGGCACCAAAGTAGAGAAGGTATTCCAGTAAAGATACCCAAAATGCTATTTTCGCAGCCTGATAGATATTTATCTTGAATTTCTTCATGAATAAGCCTCCAAAAAAATACCCAACACATATAACTGGTAAGTTGTAAACTCCTATTTAAACAAATGAAAATTCCATGTTAAAATAAAGGAGACCATCAAAGCCACTCATAAGGGAAGACTCATACAGTGCCTGTGACTGAATTTAACTACAGTGAGAAATGGGTCTCTAGTTCCCTTGCACATCCAAAACATATGCCAAATTCAACAGCAGTTGGGAACAACTTGGAGAGGTGCTAGACTGTAGGACTAAAATGATTCGTTGGAAAATTGCAATCTAGAATTGCAATCAAGTTCCAACACACACGCATACATGTACACACACAAAAAAAAAGCAGCTTTTCAATACAGCCTCCCTAGCTGACAGAGAAACTCAACAGGAAGACAAGCTGGTGGAGCACATTTTAGTGCACCCTGAGCATCACAGAAAGGAGGGACAGACTTTCAGATTTTATACGGGATTACTGAACATGCTCTCATGCTTCTTCGCTGTTTGATACTTTAATGAAGACTCACTGAAAGACATTTAGGAAGTAGTTTTACACATGCATCGTATGGTTTGGTTGGCTTTGCCCAAGACAATGTTGGTTCTCTAACAACACTTGACTGTGGGTGGGCATGGAGAATGAGGGGAAAAGGGAAGACTATTAAACCTGAATTACACCTTAGCATGTATTTCAATACAGAAAATAGTTTATCTGAAAAACAACCCAGTCGTGTAGTGCCAAAGCAACACAGATATATGATAGGTACAAGACTTTGGATACACAGCTTCAAAACACTGGTGACAGAAGGCAGTAATAAAACTGATCAGGTCTGGGATATTCTGTGTGGCAGCTTTTAAAGAAAATGGTGGAGCTACTGTGAAAGATGAGCACTGGGTTAAGTTTCCTACCAATCAGATGAAACTTCTGGGCCAATTCAAAAGATGGGAAGTTGATTATAAAATTCTACACAGAAAATTCAGAGATGCTTAGCAGAAAATGCATGATCACTTGGAAATACTTTGTGGTGTGGACTCTTAGCTGTAGAAGCATTTGACCCCAGTATGTATATGTATACATGTACACATGAACACATATATATATAGAATAATAAAAGAATTTGCATAGAGGCATCGCAGAGCAAAGAAAAATGAAAACATACCAATTAAAAAGATGGCATCTGATGCAGATTTTCCAAACTGCTGTTCCACATATTTGGGCATGAATGATAACATGCCATTGAAGGCATTGAACTGTAACACAGTTATGAATATAAATAACATATAAACTGGGTTGTGAAGCAGAGCCTTGAGGAAGGGGATGAAATCTGGAATGAAATAATGTAATGAGTTAGTGTGATGCTTTATGAAAAGAATCACACAATGTTTAGTGTAGCTGAGGGAGGAAGAGTGGAACAGAAATGGTCCTTAACCGGATCAGGCTAGTCCTTGTGCTTTACCAGACACCACAGGCCAAAGATTACTTGCTTAGCCCAGGCTACCCCAACATATCATTTCTACACATACATAACCTCACACACAGGCACATGCACACCAATGCATGCTGCTCCTTATTTAAAAAAAAAAAAAAAAATCACAGTAATAACCTTATGGTAAAAGTTTCCTGAAGCTTTTACCTGTACAGTGACTGAACTTTGCACCTACAGATTTGCAGCAGCAAATCTTTTTCTCCCATCTTTCCTACTCCTCTTTCTCTCATCCCATGCCCCCAGACCATTCAGCAAAACCCCCTTCCTGAACCTGGCATGCAAAGAGAATGCAAGGGAGAAGGGGTGCAAATCCACTAGATAGCTGTGACAAGCTGCCCCAGGTTTGATCACCATTATTGCTATTGTGAGTGATGGGGCAGAAGAGGCCTTTTCTCACCAGACCAGTACTTTACTCATGGATTCATTTAAGTCTACATGACAGCAGAGGAAGATGATATGTTTTATAAAAATGAAGTTGTAATATCAGCAAAGGTCTGAGTGCTCACACCAAGTACAAATTAAGAATTTGCAGAATCCAGCTTGAAACACCTAGGAGAGGTAGCTGACACTTAGCTCTTACTTTCTGAAAATTAAGATCCTGTCAAGGGGCCCTGGGCTGGGTATACAGTATCATAACAGTACTCTGAAGATCTTAGCCTTTGACATACTTTATTCACTTACATTTCCAACTAGTACAAAAAACGGAAGGAAAAAAGATAGCTTCCTACAGGTATATAGATCTGAAAGACCACAGATGTGAAAGTTGCTAGTGGTAACATGAATAAATGTAAACCAGATAGACCTTAAATGTTTATGGGACACTTAAGCACCTGTAAATTCCTTTATATGGCTTTATGTTGGACTCAAGAAATGCACAAGATTTGAGCTGCTTTTCTGCACACTGAATGTGGGATACAAGCAACTAATATCTGTAACTTATTCACAGCTCACTGAGTTGTAATATTCTTTACCAGATTTCAGTGCATTAATCCTCTACCAGGAAGAATAGATCCAGATTCTACATACACCTGAAAAGCAGGAGAGGGAAAGGAGTGAATTTAGTTCCTTGATCTACAAAATTATCTTTCTTCCTCTGTGAGAAGCCATTCTAAATCCCTGTGCAAATCTTTTAAACTACAGAGAGATGAAAAACAGAGCATGCATTTTATATCTTGGACCCCTCTTTACTCACAAAAATACACATAGTTCACATCTTAAGTTTCTAAATTAAGAAGGGAAAAAATACAATATAACTTGCCTTTAGCAATTTCATACATGGTCTGTTTGGCTTCATTTTTATTATTTTCTTTCAATAGTACTACACTTTTTTTACTTGTCTCCACAGATTCATTGCTTTCTCCTTCCTTCAAGAGTGACCTTGGCAAAAACCAAAAAGGTATTCCAGCGAGAAGATTCAGTGATGCACAAATCAAAATGCCCAGCCACCAAGCTCCAACCCAGCGGGCATCGGTAGCTGTTATAGTTATATCCTCTATAAAAAGAAAAAAACAAAACCCCACACATGTTCAGAAACATTCACTGTTTTTTTTCCTAGTCATCTCTGACATGTGATATATTAAAAGCATTTTAAAGATTCTTAAAATGAGGCTGATGAAAAAGAATAGTCTCCAGCCTTTTTTTCTAATGTTGCAAAATGGTAAATTTCAGTGTTTTGTATTAAATTAATTCTAGTCCTTTCCTATGTTAAGCCAGATGACATAATTGTTCATCAAATAATTTATATGCAGATTCATTTGTGTATGTGTGAATTCAGGCCTTTTATTGAATTGAATGTTATATACAGATTTTCCATTCTAAAAGAAACACCAGCAAGCTCAGATAAAATTAAGACATCTCGTATTAGCAAAGAAATATCTTTCAGTGCTGAAAAACACACCAGCATGCCTACTTATTTATACGTAAGATTTTATATATTCATCCATTACCTGCATCTACTGATCCCAGATCAACAAACAGTTTTGCACAGAATGATGCCAACAACAAACCAAGAAAGGGGCCAGTTACAGTTGCTGTATGTAGACATCCTGAAGTATGAAAAGGAGAAAACACACTAAATTAGAACTCAGATATAATAATTTTCTTGGAATTATTATGTATGTTTAGGACAGCTCTACTGAATAGTCTTCTGCACCTGAAAATAGCCTCATTTCAACAAGTTCATTTGTAGTTAAACACAAGTTGTACAGTGTTATTATGTTGATAAGGCAATAATATTTGTTTTCTCCCTTCCTTTATCAGACTGAAGGGAATCATAATAATCTTTTGCTTTTGTTTACTTTTGTGTTTGTTTGGAGGAGGGCAGTTATCACAATAGGGTAGACTTACCCAGATAGAAAGGTGAATTCTCTGCTTTGGCAAAATCCTCCAAATATGAAATTCCTAAAGGCATGATGGGAGTTTCACCCATTCCACGTACTATGTTTCCAACCATCACAAATATCCACAGCAAGGACCCAGGCTCTTTTTCACATTCTGTGAATAATATAAAAAAACAGAATTAATGTTTTAATACTAACCATTAATTAAATTCTAGAGACAAAGATTTGACTAACAGCTTGAACTTTGGTACATAGGGCTGTCCTGTAAAACGGGGGAATAAGTAGTCACAATACTTAAAAGGCTCCAGAACTGGAAGAAGCACTTCCTGGTGAAGAGTTTAAACCTCTTCCCTCTCCATGCCATACCTTGTCTAACCACTGCATAACCGTGCCCCTTCCCTTAACTCATTTCCCTCACCAAAACTGCCATTTTCATGTCAGTGAAGAGAAGACAGCATCTGAACCTCAGTAATGAAGGGATGAAAAGTCATGCCTGACTAACCTGATCACTGTCTACAACAAAGCTGCACAATTTAGAAGAAATGCTTTACCTACTTATACCTTAATTTGTGTATTTATAAAAGAAAACAGTATCTGAAATGTTTAAATGAAAGTTTGATACCAAGCTAGTAAGTATACACTTTTTCCAGCTTTCCCTTATGAAGATGGCAAAATTAATGCGTTTAGTGACATGCAATCTTGGAAAGCTTGGAAATCACATCCATTACTAAATGGAGACACAGAAAACTACAGCACTATGGTTTGATGTCACTGTATTCATACAATATTACAGCAATGTGATTCAGCTTTAACACACATTGATGGAACACTATGACAAAATATAACAAGTAACTGTGAGGTTCATCTCACTTAACTTTTGCCATCCTGCAATCATCTACGTTTTTAACAGTCAGCAGGTGCATCCAGGAGGTAGTGTGACTAACCTTGAAGTACAGAGCATGAATGTCCTTACAGAAAATGTATAGTTTAAAAAGCTCTGTAGTCTCCTTTGACCAGCTATCAAGGGATCCTAAAAAGAGAGATCAGACTAAATGCTTCCCTTTGAGGTAGCTAAAGGGTCAGGAGATTAATCCCACCCTCAGTGTGAGGATTTTGTGTATGATGATTTAATAGTTGCCTCTTGGCCTTCTGACTTTATAGTAATTACTTTATATGCATATTGCTAGTGAACATACACGGGATAAGTTTTAGCCCAGTTTAAACTATTTTCTCTTTTCTCTAAATGGAAGTGGGATCTATACCTTTTCCTTGTTCTTTTATTTCTTGTGTGATACAATGAAGAAGCAACCTGGTCTAGATTAATCATTGCCCAGATATGTTCCCCACCTCCTCATAGTATCGTAGTATTTCAAGTCAAAAAGAGAACATTTGTAAGAACAATCTGGTGTTGTATTTCCCCAAAGTAGACTGACAGGGATGTTAACTGAGCTGTTTGGATATTGTGAAAACTGCATTAAAAAAAAAAAAAAAGCTACAGCTCTCATGTCAGAAAATAAAGAAACAAGAAGGCTAGGAAATTTCCTGACCTCTGGTTTTTGTCTGCAAAAAGTACTGATCAAAAGCAGAACCCTGAAATAATTGCTATTAAAAATAAATCATATTTACTTAAACACTATAAAAACTGAGGAAAAAAATAGTAGTAAACATAGGAAGACCCATACCTCTTGATGGCTCCTCTGTAGGTAAAGAGAACAAACTTTGATTAACAAGGCAGAGAGGCATGACTGAAAAATTTTCCTGTTGTGAAATGCTGCTTTCAATATGATACCTGTTTGAATCAAAGGAAAGCATGTATAGGTTAAGAAGAAATACCTCAGAACCACCTCATAAATCTGTACTTCAGTAATGAAGTGACCTATATGAAGAGTGTGTAGCTGTAAGAAGGAAACGTCGAAAATTTACTGAGCCTCAGTAAGAAATCAGGCTACGAACAGAGGAACTGTAACAGGAAATCAACATAGCATTTTATCCAGGCTGTTATCTAGCCTCTAAGATAATCTTGTAACAGATGCTATGGGGGAGTTGATGAAACGCTCTAATGAAACCCCTTGTATTATCCTCTGTTCTATTATTCTTCCATTCTAACTCAAGTTGCACCCTAGGCAGAGGAGGCCACCAAGGCTGTCAGAGCAATACCACATTGGACATAACAAAATTAGAGAATCTGTCATCCAGGCTCCAGGCCAAAGACATCCTTAAAAATCATTGTACTGCCCATCCAAGCAGATAAGAGCTAGGAGTGTAATGTAATACTATCACAGGCTACTGTTTCTTCAGGGAGTCCACACAAGAGGCAGCACAAGCATGAAGACAAGGGCAAGGGAAAGTGCCTTCCTTTCCCTTGGAGAGGGGTGGCTCTTCTCAGGAAGTGATGACTGACTTCTGAAGCCATCTCAGAAGCAAAACAGAACAAGCTGCTTTACAGTCACCATATCATTCTGGTGCTCAGCAATGTCTCTCTCAATAAGCAATACTATTTCAGCTGGAGAAGTTACAGATTAAGACATATAAGGATCACAGAAGCTGCTCTGAGCTAAGCAAAATACTCACCTTCCAAATAGGAAATGAGGAATTGATATTAAAAGACATCCAAACGACATAACTGTGCACCCCAAAGCAATTATTCTGGGTCTGTGAAGCTTTGCTCCAAAGTAACTCACAAATGCCATCAGCAGCAAGTTGCCTGCAAAAAGAACCTGGTTCATATTTACAAACCAAGGCATCCTTATATCTTCTAAAGTGCAACATGAATTTGAGTATACCTTATTACCTCAACATCTGTTACTTCTCTTACCTTGTAAAAACTGTAACTAGACAGGGAACTGCCTAAAGCAGTAATTCCCTGCTATCTGTGATTTTTTTCTAGAAGATTTACACCACATAGAAAGAGCATGAGAATAGAAGGCAGAATGGAAAAGAGATCACTGTGAGAGAGATTTTTGACTGCACCTATGTAAAGAATTTTCCCACTACTTTTCACAAAGACCAAGCTGAGAGGCTGGTGGTTTAGGAAGCTGTTCTCCTAGGATACTCTATTTTGCAATGTGTGGGAAAATACAGAGGCATATATTGCAAGGTTTCTTTGTACTGAAAATAACACAAGATGACATACAGAGAAAAAAGAAATACTAAATTAATATTCTTTTCAGTAATGGTTTGAAAGGAATTAAAAAATACATATTTTTGTATCTAGTATCATTTAAAAATACAAATGTGCTAAAAATCTTTGCTGTCCTCCACTTTCACTTGAGAATCAGTTGATTTTCTCTACTTTTCATTTATTGCTATGCAACTAAGAATCAAGCTTCATGTTATGAATCAGGACCTATTAAAATAGCAATTTTGTAATCGTATACCTACTAATTTTGTGATCTTTTTGTCAAAAGAACAAAAATATCTCTGAGTGATGGGCATCATGCTCTGAAAGAAGATAACACTTCTTTTTATGTGTGATTGCTAGACAAACTGTATTGAATCAGTGGATTGAATGACACTTAAAGATGTATACTTACATGGTCCTAGTAAGTTATTTAAGTCTTCCACATATACTGACTCTTAACTATTTCAAATATTATTATGATTCTTCACCATTATTTTACATCCTTGGAGATAAGAATGCCAAAATTTGTTATAGGAAAATGCATATGAAGATAATTTATTTAAAATAATAATCTTTTTACATACTACTTCATTAATCTTGGCCATTTCATATTTCTTAAAGTCTCCACCTTATCAAAAGCAAGAATATATTCTGGGTATTCTTTCTTTATTGTAAGTTCGGGCTGCCCCATCAGACCGCTTTACAGGCAGCAGCATAGTGTTGCTAAAACATTCTTATTCTTGCACATACAGATATAGGAGACTAGGAAAAGAGGGAAAGAGCCTTACCTCCCTTCCCCATCAGTGCATATGAACCTGTGCAGACCACTTCCTGAGCTGAGCCAGGGATAATAAAAATCCACATTGTAACTTTAAGGGTATAAACCATATCCTTTAAGGATCTCTATATAGGTGCATTTGAAGCTAACAAGACTTTTGCTTGGCTTTTTCACAATGACAAAATATAAGCTTATCACTAGGCAATAAAACTCACTGATAGGCAAGGTAAGTGTCACTAAAATAGAACTGAAAACTTTCTTTACAGTTGTTCAAGTATAAAATCTTGAAATACTATTAAGTTTCAGTAAGGAGACAATCCACTCCAATCAACTTTGAGGTCACTGATCAGAAGAACTGTAAAATGGTAAATATGACCTTGAATTCAAACAAAGATTATAAAATCTTTCTGGTTTGTTCAGAAAGATTCAATACAAATCTCTTAAACTGGTTTTATTTTGTTAGTTGCTCTGTCATATCTTATGATAGTGCAGAAATCAGATGAACCAATTTTTAATCCTAAACTTCACCATTTATGTTCTCTTCCTAGTTTCCAAAACACTAAATGTGTAAGTACCAGCTGAAACAGTAGGATAGTTGGTCACTATTGCCATATAAGAGTAATTGACAGGTTGCTAAGAGCATGAGAGTCACAAATACATGCTAAGCCAACATATTATATTTTTAGAGAATAAGAAATATTAAAATGAATGATTACCAATTTCAAAGCTTCCATTAATGATCCCCACTAAGGAAGCTGGAATATTAAATTGTTTCTCTAGCTGTGTAAACAAGCTGTTCATGTAAGCACCAGACATCGTTTTACCAACAAATGCAAGTGATAGTGCCAGCAGAAATACCTAGGAAGAGAAGAGGAGAATGCATAAAGAATTACATATATTTAGGAATATTCCATGGTTATCTTCCACACCAAATATGCCTTCCAGGTAAACAAGTGAACAGTTCTGTTCCACTGATATGTGAGTAAATACCACCATCTATCCTTGTCCACAGTTGTGGCTTCATTAATCCAAAGATTTTGTTCTTCACCTACTCCCATTGACCAAGACTGTCTTCAGAAACCTTAAACTCCGTCTCTCCAGTCAAGACAAGCGCAGCACAGCCTCTCCCGCCGTGTGTCTGCTGCAAGATTGCCATCTGCAGGACTATGTAACGTCTGCAGCCAGACCAGGCTGCAAAGATCTTTGCACCCTTTGCTCATCTGAATGACAAAGTACTTGCAGAGATAATATCGTTTCATTTGATCGAGCTACTTGATCAAGTATCTGCTCTCCCATCTCAGTAGAGGTCATGAGCCCGGAACAAGGCATTCCAAACAAAAGAAGGAAATAGCAAATAAGAGTAGTGTCCTTTTTACAAGAATGTAGTAGCAGTTGACAGTAAAAACCAGTAGCTTTCAAATAATTTTAGGGTTCTCAAACATTACTTACGAAATGAAATCAATAGCATTTTTAAATACATCTGCAAATGCTAAAAAGCATAAGTAATGTATTCAGGTTTTGAATTACAATTCAAACCAAGCTATTTTACAATCTTTTACAGCAATTCTTGACAACTTAAGTAGTCTACGGTACATCAACAGCCAATTTTTACTGCCATGTCACAGTCAGTAAAGGCTCATTTCACAGGTTTTAGAAGGAATGGTAAACACGTCACACTAGGGAGATTACACAAATTCAGAGGTGGAGCTTCAAAGGAGCAATCAACCAACATCACCAAGTGTAAAGTTCAGGGACACAAAAAGCAACACATGATAGCTGACAAACTTGCTTGACCTCAGTTAAGGCATTAAAGATAAGGAAAAAAAGTAACTTCTACCAAACTACTACAAGTGCAAGCAATTACAGTTGTGTGTTCCTACAAAATGATAAAATATTTTTGTACCTTCAGCTTGGAAATGCAGCAAAATTTGTCCCCTGCACCTTGCTTCTCAGTTTCTGTCATGTTGCTTTTGATAATTGGTCCTGATGTCTAAGTCTGTCCAATGATCCTATTACAGTGTTAAAAAAGACAAAAGAAACAAAGAAACATTTTTGTTCCATGTTTGCAAAACATCAGATTCATTCTAAGATATTTCATACTTGTCTTCCTTAAATAATTGTGAACTGGATTCCAAAACATGCTACAAGCCTATACACTTCATTCTAATCAAGAAAATTTGACATGAATGTCAACAGCATAACAGCTAGCCCTCAGCCCTCATCAGATACTGAATGATTTCAGTACTATACAACCATTAAGCAAAGAACAGAGGAAAGAGGTGTTCTGAGGGCAAGATGGTTTGTCTGTGACACAGTTTTTTAGTTCTTTTCACAAGCGTTTAGTACTGGCCACATGGGAGACAGAACTATGAAGACGTATACATTTAACTGGTGTATACCTGTCTCCGTGGTCTTTATTTACTGTGCCTGCCCTTGCTAGTCATAAAAAGAACATTTAGTTCTTCTCTGCATGTTCAGTTGAGCCCTCCCCCTCCCACTGGCATCAATGTATATTTGTTAATTTTAATATAAACTGTATTGGAGACCAATCTCTTGGCATTAAAATTAGAAATAAAAATAAAACAAAAACCACTAGACCAACTTAAGTTCTAAATGGAAACAAATAAGACTCTGTTCTCCTTACCCTCCCATGATCTGCAAAAATTTGTCTGTCTCCTTTTAGTCATCTCCATATCGAATTGATGGTTAGAGCTTCTGTTAGTGCTAAGTCACCTTCTTTATTACACATCTTACGTATTTCCCAAAATTGTGCTCACAGAAGGAACAGTATATTCCATGGACTTGGAACATACTTGCCTGTAAAAGTCCCTATACATCTGACACAATGAGTTAAACTGGGAGAACACCATTTTAAAGATTTATCTCTAAGGACTGTCACAAGGCTTCATTAAACCAAGTTATTCAATACAGTTCCCTGCTGCCTGATGAGGTAAGCTGAAGAAAAACAGGGCAAGTCAGAACCCTACCTTATAGTTGGGATGGATATAGGTTAATTTCCTCTTTTTTTATCTCAGATACACTTTCCAAGTACAATCTTGCAGCACCTGCTCTTCTCTATGTTTTCCACTTCATAAAGCCACATCTGGGAAGAAAGCTGTCTTTGACAAGCCTGCCAATAGAACTGAATTGTCTTTCACATTCTTTAACCCAACACCTTCTCAATCAATTTCTTCAAATACTAATTTCTACAACAATGCTAATCCTCTCAAATCCTAGCAAATTCATGAGCATTAAATCTTTCTACAGTTAACTCCTTCGAGTTTCAAAAGTGTATAGCATTCCTGGAAACACTTTGCAATTAACCTTAGGTGGTGAGCAACTCAAACAATTATCAATGATATATAAACAGTATGCTTTGCTTGAAGATGTTTACACAAACTGTGCTCAATCACAGTACAAAAATGTGCTTATACAGGTTTGCACCTTCTTTGCAATTTGGCATAAAAGTTTATATCCAAGTGAATCATTTTTCTTAATACTATTTTATTCAACAGTAGCCCACCCTGTTTTAGTAGGTACAGTTCAAGTTGTTACTCAAATGTAATTACACTAATGTTAGATAAAGGAAAATATTCTCAGGGCAAAACAATTAATTAAGTACTTACAGTTTTTTAAAGGTCTGCAGAAGAAATGACTGATATCGTATCCTTAAACTTTGACTTTTAGTCCGAATTGTTGAAAATTAACCCAAGTATATCTACTGCAGAATTTGTAATTTTGCCAAATGGTTTCAGTTGTGCATTTTAGAGTACTCACTCAGATGTGAAAGACACTGGTTAACTTCTTAAGAAAAAAATTATGCCCATCTCTTCTTCTTCCCCACCAAAAAAGGCCAAGTGCTACAGCTGTGTCAGATCCCTGAGCATGAAGCGGTGACACTCTTGCACACTGGAGACATCAGAGAGTACTCACAAGCAAGAAAGGAACTTTAAAAGTGCACATAACTGTAGATTTACAGGCTAGGTTGTGTCCTAGCAAAGTGTGACACATGGTCAGACTGGAGGAGAGGAATGAGTTTGTGTCTTGAGAGGGTGTTCAAGACTAGAGTTAATGTATGAAAAGCAGCCCTGGCACGCTACAATCAGTGGCCTCTTCTTGGTGTCTTGGAATGGTCTGAAAGAAAGCATAGCCCTTCCCTGTTGGTATAAAGCACTTGGGAGCTCAGCTGTGAGGCAGAACCGGGTCTGAATCAAAAATGGAGAAAATTACTTCAGACCCTGAAGCAGAGAGGCATAAAATCACTCTTGTCAGCAATCCCAGCTCCTGGTCTTCAGTGTTTCTTCTCACTGTATCAGTCTTTCTGGGTCTATTTTTGAAGTATACAGGTTTAACTACATATACTGGGGTGTTAATTCTAAAAGGGGGCAAGATCCTAATAATTAGCCACTGCAACAATCACCAGGAGCACCCTTTCCTTTGGGACTTGAGTTGCATGATGATGGTTCACTATGAAAAAGTGGAAGGCAAAAAAGCCACCCATAGCAATATAGCTGCTGTGATTGATCTCCAGGGTAGGTGCCTCTAGTTACTGATTACTGGATGTTACAAATTCAGAATAGTTTGACCAAGTGTAAATATTTCTAGCTAATGTGACAAGAAAAGGATTACGTACCTTTGAACAAATTGGGTAGACATCACATCTAAGAATCAGTAGATACGCCAAGTACTGGTGCTGAAGCAGGTCTCATGCATGGCCTTAACCCTCTTGTTGACACTTGCGTTTGTCTCCCTTCACATAATAACTACTAATGCACATGAAAAGCCTACATGCAAAGTTTAAAAAGTGTGGTGAAGGTGGGATTATGTTTAATGAAAACCTGGCTTTTGAGCACAGCTTCCATAGCAGTATTTTTCAGCTTTCTCAGGGAGCACCCAGCCTTCCTGAAAAATGTCCCTCGACTACCACATACACTGTGTGGTTATGCTGCAGGGAGGGGCACCGATGAGATACTTGGCATTAACACACTGATAAGATACTTGGCATTTTTGTTACACAGTATGTTTTTTGTCTCACAAACTTACAACTTTACTGCTGTACTGAAAAACGTTTTGTAGACTCTCAGCTGATGCCTTCAGACTAATGGCTGAGGATCTTGGCCTGCTTCAGTGCCACACCATATCATGAGGCAAGGCATTTCCCCTCATTTCTTATAATAAAAGTTCACGACTGTAAATTTTGAGGAGCATATCTACACAGTTCTCATTAGAAAACTCAGAACATTAGAAAAGTTCTCAAATGAAAACCTAGTAGCATGCTTCTCCCCCATAAAATATGCATTTCTGAAGAGCTATAGTGCTGCTTTCTGTTCTCACTTCATGATGATCTCCAAATCATACCTGATGGCTATCTGTACTGGGATTTTGCTTATACAGTTTAACTAGAAATATAAGTCCTGTTTCAACCTTTGATTTCCTTTAACTAAAATCTGAGGTCATGTCTTATTTCCCACTAAGATATTTTGACGGTTTTCTTGCATTTTATATTTTCTCCACTTACCCATTGCCACTTTCAGAAAATTAAAAATCCTCTGACAAAATAAGAACATATAAAAACAGTGGTCTGAGTTCTGCCACATCTTGCATTGCATTCACAGAAGACTGTGCAATGAGAAAGCCACAGTGAACTTAGGTAGAAAATGGCTGAGTATAAGGTTGCCTCAACTCCCTGTGGCCATCCTTGCTTCCTTTAATGAAACAGCTAACGTGTTCAAGGCCAGCTTGGACAGGGCTTTGAGCAACCTGGTCTAGTGGAAGATGTCCCTGCCCATGGCAGGGGGTTGGAACTCGGTGAACTTTAAGGTCCCTTCCAACCCAAATCATTGTGTGATTGTATGATTCAGGAAAAGGATGCTGCCCACCAAAATAGCAGTTGTTCAACAGTGTATGCCAACAACAAAGTAGTATTCATTCAAGTGTAAAGTGACTTCTCTCCATGTGCAACATCCCTCTGTGCATAACTAAGCCTTGTTCTATGTAACAGAGAAGTCTCAGTGTCATTAGAGCATTAGTCTAGCTTTTCATTAAAAATATCTAAACTTCAATATTTTAACTGTAACAATTAGCCATGAAAATCTGACTGCAAGCACTTAATCAAAAGATTTGGCTAGAATAATGCACAGGGAATTTGTTACATATTTATCTTAATTGATTAGAAACTAGAACTGAAGATCTCAGTTTGGGTGTCTTTATACCTTGTGTTTAGCTATTACGAGGATTTACCAGTCCTTTCTTCTTTCTCTCTTACCCCATCCATTTTTTAAATATTTCATCTCATAACTATTTGTAGAATATATTCTTCATATATTTTTATATTTTAATCCATGTCTATCCGGGGGGTGTATACACCATGATTTAGTCTATAGAGATCCTTATTTTCAAATCTCCTTATTCGTAATAATTATTTAAAAGTGAGTTTTTAAATTATGTGCAAGAATTTTCAGCATCTACAGGAAATAAACAAACCAGTACAATAAAAGTCATTGGCTAGGAATTTAATTAATTATTGAATAAATAACCATTACACAAACTTTGATGAGATAAAAAGTCATACTACCATCACATAGAGAACTGCATAATTCTACAATCTCAGTAAGATTATTTTGTTCAACAGTTTCTGCTCAGGGTAAGTAAAACTGAAGACTCAGGTCAGCAAAAGGATTACAAAAACTGGAAAGTAAAAATTGCAGTCAAATAAATACGTTCTTGTAGCAGGCACTTCACAATTTGCTTTAAATACTTATCTCCAATTCAGGAAAAAAAATTACCCAGGTAGTTAGTTTAGTTTGAGTGGTCTATAGCTTGTGCCTACTATCATAAGATTTTCTAGCTCCACTTCAGATAACTTTGTTTTTAAGATTTCCCCTAGAATTCATCAATAATTTGCATTTTAGAAACTTATGATATTGAAAAGAAAAAATAGTAAAGGGGAAGAATAGGAAAAAACAGGTTATCTTTTTAAAAGCTGGAGTACCTCTTCAGGATGACGGACAAACTGCATGCATCGGCTTATCTCAACTGACTTTTGAGGTTTAAATGCCTTTTTTCTAAAATTTACATAGCCCATTATAAAAGATTTACTCTCATTCATCACACTTAATTTTGGTCACTTCATATTAGCATATTTGCAAAGTATCTTACAGTAGGAACCTAAGTGCTGAACATTGATGGAAGTCAAAAGAACTTATTGATGTTCTTAAGTACAAACCAAGTTTAGCTTTAAAAGCAACATGAAGGAATGGATGCTTCAAGGGCATGTTCCTTTGGACACATACATACAAACACAAACATATGCACACTAACAAGAGTTTTCCCAAGGACTGTCTACATTCAAACCTCTCTGGTGTTCTGTTTTTCTGTAGCACCATGAGAAAGGAAGTACTATTGGAATTATATCAATCTTTGCTTCATGGAGAAAGTGTCTTAAAGACTTCTGCTTACAAACAAACAAAGACTAGTATCTATACATTTGGATCCACAGTCCTGGAGGAAAGAAAAAGGCCTTTTACAGGGATAAAAAAGAAATCATTCCAACGAAAATACTGGAAATACATTGATTTTAATATTTTGCTGCCTGAGAGTGCTGGAAAGCTTTTATGTTTTTTCAGGCTTTTTGGAATCTGAAGGATGTTGGGGGAACATTTTTAGGGTAAGTGTGAATTCTCGGTCTTAAAGTAGGTGATTGTAGCCTGCTTACATGGTCTGTGTGCATAAAAAAGTACCTGAAGGAATACTCCCATTATGCCCATACCTGGGCACTTTAGTGACTTCTGTGAGTTTTCAGTGTTTGGATGTGTTTAAGTGACACTGGGAAGCACCTACCATGCAGATCTTGACCTTTATAACCTGCTTTTGTTTCAGCACAGAGCCTTCAGCAGTGGGGTACTGAATGAAGGTAGAGTCTCCTCAGCAACTTGCCAATGATCAGCAACATGTACAAATTAAGTACCTCTCAAAAAAACCCAACAAAAAACAGGAGTAGAGATATGAAACTACCATATGTTCACAAATGCACAGTTTAATATTCAGCAAATTAATGTAACATTCTGTGCATATAGAATTCAGAATTTCTATTGTGATTAATTCATGGATAACATAGCATTATAGAGAATCCTTGATGTCTTAGCATATTGAATTCCCACCTTCTCCATGGGATTTCTCCTAAAGGCCATATTTGCACCAAGCTCATTGCTTCCTGCATTACCAGCTCAGACCTGAGAAACTGAGACTACAAGTAAATTTTTCTGTCTGGGGCACTATGAGCATTATAATGCAAGGAAAATGCCTTGAAAGAGTATTTGGCTTATGGAAGCAGGTAGACCCTATTCTTAGCAGGTACCTTTGTTGAAGATCCTCATCTAGGCTCTCACAATAGGCATGAGAGTCAGGTATTTCCAGAGTGTAATTCATCCCATCTTAAGACAGCTGTCTGAAATAAGTGGGAGGAAACTGTCTCTGGAGGTGCTTCTTTCTTCCCTTTCCTTTGAAAGACTAGAGAGCTAGCTTAGTCTAGATAACTAACTTTTAGACACATAAAAATCAGGTCAGATGACACCTTGTCATCTCTCCTTATGTCATCCTAGGTCTACTCATCAGTCAGCCAGCAGCTCCCAGCCTAAGGTCAGGACACCCATACAATTGCTTATGCAAGCTCAGAGGAAACTCAAATGGATTAATGGTATGTTTATGGAAATCATCAGAAGATCTCAGTAAAAAAATGCAGAGTTGATGTATATCTATTGGTCCTACTCTAAATGTTAGATGTAATGATTTTACCTACCAAAAATACAGAAGTCACTGCTGGCCCCACTCTAAATACAATACATGATTTTGGAAACACTGAGAACTAAGTAGCTCTTTCCCAGTACTGCAGTTGTAAACAATCACGAATGTAGCTAATTTGAGCACTATAGCAATCATGGGTTGCACATCCCATAGGATATAGCATGGCAACTCGATAAAGACATTGTGACACACATTAGGTTCGCTGTCATTTCCCCCACCAGTTCAGAGCTGGGCCAAAATCCAAGCAATGTTTAAAACCATTTTCTTCCCCAGTTGTATCTCCTGAGATCTGCTTCTCTACTGCAGATTTATCAGGAGATACAAGTGAACATAAAATTTCAACCTCACTAGTACTAACAGGAAGAGTGTCAGTGCAGAGCTGTGATAGTTGAGTAGCTGTGCAGCTCCCAGTCAAATGGAGGCTAACAGAGTGCATTTCTATGAAGGACAACACAGAATTTTCTTCTTAGGGTTGTGCTTTGGTCTGGGCACTCCAAAAAGCTGCAAAGTTAAACCTTTGAACAGATCAGCAAAACTGAGTCTAGAGATCTTACAAGACAGGCTCTTTCACAACATTTTCTCTCCTTTCAGCTGCTTATAGAAGTCACAACATCTGCACAAAGCAAAAAACCCTTCTCAAGATATTTTGGGAACCTACCCTCTCAGATGATAGAGAGGAAGGATGCAAAAACAAAAAAAGATATAATAATTAAACTGATCCACCTTTAATCAAAACTGTATTTATTCTGCAGTGGTTATACTAGACTGAGGTAAATCATGGGGACTCACAAGGTCTCATTGTGCTGGAAAGTGAAGTGACTAACAAGTAAGAACTTGATCTACTCAAGCCACATAGGGGAGCACCCATCTGCATTTAACAAAGAAAGTGGGGTGATGTTTATCACTGTATATGCAGAGACACAGAGACTTGGGTAGAAGACTTTCTGCCCATTTGGAACCTGAATTCAGATTTAGTTTGACTATCTAGTAAGATTTCCTTTTCTCTCACCTCAACAGAGTGCATATCACCTACAGACTAGATAAAGATTCAGATCTGTCTTCCATTCTCAACTCTGCCATCAACTCTGTGCATCCCTTTTAACTCATCATTGTCTCAAATATTTTTCCCTGTAACTCAAGAACAATAGTTATTTATAGGAAGTATTCAGATCCATATGTTGAAGATAATATTGTCTATGTACAAAACATTAATTGTTGTGTTTTCATAACTATTTATTTAAACTGGTAACACTGTCATAACTGTTTCTCTCAGAAGAAAGCAGTTTAACGTACTGATTTCAACCTGTATGGATTTTGGGGGTTGCTTTTGTTTTAAGAAAACAGGTTCATGTCTTCCAGCCTTGTGACAAAATTCATGAAGACATGAAATTCTTCATTCTTTGTAAAATTTGCCACAAGGCTGGAAGACATTCTGTTACACAAACTTCTATTTTTAAATGTTAGAAAACATAAATGTTCCATTTGTCAAAGCAGCTTTTCTGAATAAATTACTTATGTAAAAAAAAAAAGGAAAAAAAACAACCCAAAAGTTGAAAACCTAGTGATATATTTTTGGGCAGTGCCTCCTTTTTTAAGTACAAAGGGATTTGTTGTATGCTTAGGTCATCAGCTTTCCACTAATAAGGCATATTGTCTCATGAACATAATCTAAGAAAAGTTAAAGGAACAAATGTACTGTAGGATGACTGGCAGTACGAAGGCTTCAAAGTCTCTCTGGAGTCTTTTCCTCTAAAAAATGACATTAACTATGATTCATCAATCAGCGGTTTATGTAACCTGATAGCATTTCACTTTCGCTATCCATCAAGTCCCCAAGTTTTTTGGTGTGTGATAATATGCTTTGTGTACAGCGATAACACCAGGCTAGGTACTGCTTACTAGAAAATGCTTAAAGGTGATACTCCTGGCCTTTCAAGTTACACTTTACATAGGAACCTTTTCTAAGACAGCTCAGTCCTAAAGGGTGTGAAATATCCAAATGGAAGCTCCAGGAACATGAATGAACTTTTCTGAATCTATGCATCTACCTGTGACCATGGCTTTCTAGCTACAAATACCCCATTTTTAAAACATAAGAAATTTTTTAAACATAGGATCCCCCAAAACAGGTACTCTTGCTCAGAAAGATTTAAGTTGCATGAAATATATACCCTCTTTTGACAATGGAAATTAAAGAACTGACTTCAAATAAGAGTGTACATGTAAGACTTTCTATTAAAAAATACCATACTCTTACGGTGACAATTTTTATGGTTCTTTTAACAGTTGTTTATTCAACTGCTACAGACTATTATGTGAATTATAAAAGGCAACAGAATGATATATGACCTGGAGGGGTTGTAATGATCCATAACACCACAGAGAAGATTATGACTGTTTATGTCAACTGCTTATAAAATAATTTAAGAATGTGTTAACCCTTCATTGACATGAAATTGTATGAAATGTTATGCTGATGTGAAACTATATAGGTATATATACAACATTCTTGAGTTTTTAAACACAAGATCAATAAGTATGACCACTGTCGCAATGAGATGGTTCTCTAAAACAAAACTAACCCTTTACATCCTGTAGGAATGCATCAGAAAGGTGTACAGGGCCTCTGTAAAAGAGTCACAAAATCAAGCCTATAGTCACTAGAACTGTAGTCACTAGCCAGAGCTGGTCTACCTCTTCAGAAGGGAATGTGCAGGAATCCTGCATATCAAGAAAGAAAAAAAAGAAGACTACCAATCTAGACAATAGTTTATACCATAGAGAAAACTCTGAATCCAAAAGCAGAGCTTAAGATACTCATTCTAAATGAAGAGTACCTACTCAACACCCACAGATTTTAATTTAAAGACACCTGACCTGAAGTATGTGCTGCTCTGCACGAGGGTGGGCTTTTTTCTGAATCAAATCTATGATAACATTACTTTTCAGCTTTGTTGCATTGAAACTATAGCATTCATTAGCACAATGTGTTAATATGAAATTATTTCAATATGTTAATGACTGAAAGTTTCCAGAGCCTCAGGTGATTTTTGCCTTGCAAAAACCCAGTGCCCTCAACTGTCCACTAGGTATTTAGTTCGGTAACAGTTTGTTACAAATAACATCACCTTATGAATCAGCCATGTCACTTATAGTTTCTAAATGAGAACTCTCACAAATACTTTTAAATACTGACTTTTCCATGCCATTAATTAGGTTTGTTTTTTTTTTTTTGTTATCAGGGACAAGCTCAGCCAAAAGTGGAGTGGTTGCTAAGCAGACAGAAACAGCAGTATTTGGTGTAAAAGACACTACCATAACAGTCATAATCCTAAATTTTTTCCAGATGCATATGCTGAACTCCTTATGAATTTTTAATGACTTCTTACAGTAGAAAGATAATTACATATACTGATTCATGTTCCCTGTGCTTATCAAAATCTTTTCTCATTTCCAAGTAGAACAAAAAGGTCAGGTCTTGCACTCACACATATAATTATCCAAGCATACAGTAAATGAAGCCCTACTGCATTACTTTTTGAAGAAGAGCTATCTTGTTTTGCAGCCACATGGGCTGACATACCATAAATAACTTATGTTTCATGCTATTGTCAACGTAAACCCTCCTACACAAGCTAGTACACTGCATTTGCCCTTAGTGAAAAATTATTATGAACACGACTGAATCTCAGTTCAGCACAACTCTCCTTTTTAAACGGCAGAGAAAATGCCACTATTAATAGCAAAGCTGTCAAGACAGCATCATCTAAAAGACTCAGAGTGTTTCAAGACAAAGCCAGATTGTCATTCTCTTGCTGCAGTTTGCAGAGGTGAAAGAGAAAAAAAAAATTAAAAAGAAGAAGAAAAGAAAAAAAATCTGATTATTGAAAGTGAGATAGCTTAAAAGAAAACTTAGTTAAAACTTATGCACTGGATCAGGTAGGAAGTGCTAACATGTTTCTGTGTAGATTTATTTTGAAAACCAGCAGTTTCTCTTACTGGTGAATGGTTCAGCATGCTTTGTACTTACTAGCAATTCACCTCCACTGAAATAAGTCTCAGGAGCATGGAGGATGTTGTCTGGTCCCACTGTATTTTGTACAGATGTCTATGATTTTTTATAAGATGCTGGGGTGGCGAAGAGGTGGTGGAGAGTTCTCACAGTTACATTTAGTAAATCAGAAACAGCTCTTCTACATACACCTAATACCTTAATGTGTTCTTGTCCTTTACAGGAGCTTTCAGGGAGACCTCCTTCTGCACATTCAGTAGCAATATAGTCACTCACAACTCTCCACATGTTATAGGACTCCATATACTATTATAGCGGTGGTATGTGTACATTACAGCAATATACTTGAAAGCTGAATACCATTTTATGGATTAAATCTTATAGACAATGACTTTAGAATTGTCATAGCAGGAAGCAATGAATGGCTTACGTTACCCGCAAGGAAGAACTTTTGGAAGAATAGTAGTACTATTTCATATTACTTCTTTACCATTAGCACTGTCTAGAGCCCTTGAAAGTGACGTTGATAACTGGAGGTCTCCTTTTGCTTATACTTCTGGAAGCAGGTTGTAGAAGAGACAAAGGAAAAGAAAATTAAGATTTTAAACATTCTGTTGTATTCAAAGGTACACTGCTGGACGCAAGCCAGTAGAAGCCATGCAATTAAAACTCTGTAAAACATGAGTAGGAATGGCATTCAGAACCATAATTTATCAGCCACAGTGTTGTCAATTCTGATTTTTCTGATCTACACATGGGGTTTATTCCTCTTGCTTGGGAGATTTCCAGGTATAGGAATTGATTCAGCACAAACTGCTGAGGTCATTCTCTGAGGAATCATTAGCAATAGCCCTTTGAGCCTACATGATTGTTCTGTCAATGGTGTGAGCCAAGTAGCAGAATACATCATAAAAAATAGATTTAAGACATTGTTCATTATCCAACTGACTTAATTCCATTTGCTGGTCAGTTCCACGGATGGCCACCCTTCATTCCTGTATCACCTGTTTTTTTTTTCCCTGAGGGATAAATTATTGACTTTCCTCCTACTACCTCTTCTGCTGTTTCTTCCATATTTCTTCCACAGGTTTAACATCAGTTTGGGGATCAGAGCTTTTCAAGTTTTTATCAGTGCTGACACAGCCCACACCAAATAGGAGTAACAAAGAAAATTGTGCTAGTAAAAGCATATTTGATAAAACAATAGCAGATACATGTAGCTTAACTGCTAACAGTAGAAAATTACAACACCAAAAGTACAAACATTGTAGTATTCATCAACATAGTAACAAGCAAGAAATACTGGGAATAGATTGTTATAGCCAAATTTTTTCAGACTTTGGCATCAAACTGTAAAAATTTAGGGAACAATCAAGGTTTTTAATCATAGTGTCTAGTTTAACTTTAGACTCCCTCTGACATTACACTTAGTTTGCAATTGCTAAGACAGTGTGCTACTAGTCAGGTTCATGAATGTCAGTCCTGGATATTCTAGGATATATAAGATGATAGCAGAAAACTATGCTTAGGCACCTGATCTAATTCTCTACTTTCAGATTTGGCCATTTGAAAACAAGGCACTTACTTAGACATTTTCAGAGGTGCTGACATTATCAATGAAACCTTTTTTTTTTATAGTTTACTTTTGTTTCAAAGCTTAAGACTTATTTAAAAGGAATCAAAGGCTAATAAAATTGTTATAAAAATGAAACAATTTTGTCAGATCACATGAAACATCGTGCTCAACTCATAACAGCTACAAGCAGTGACACATGCACCGTTTTGTTTCATTACTGATAATATTTATACTGATGAATATTAATGCTGCTGTTACGATTTCTGGTTTGTTCAAAAAATTGAAATAAGCCCATTTCATGTTAATGTCTACAGCTTTTCCTTTTCTGTTTTGATACAACAGGCAAATTAAATGTGAGTTATTCACACACTTCTAGTTCCTGGTAACTGAGCAACAATGTAATTTACTGGAGACATCTACCTTACAAAGCAGTACGGCATCTGGTAAAGCATATGCAACAGGTAATATGGCTTTTTGTCTCTCTCACAAATGGGAAAGAGACATCCATAACCAAAAGTCTTAACATGTGCTATTAATGTCATTAAGCAAATGTGGAACTCAGAAATTGAAAAGCAGCCACTAAGAGCGGAAAACAGCTGTCCAGCAGGAGTCAGGAATAGACTAAGAAAAGGGTAAATATGAGAGAGGAAGCCAACCTTAAATGTTAGGAACTGAGAACATGAAAGAGTTAAAGCACCCATGATGGAAATCATTTCACATGCATTTAGACACCTGCAGTATAAATATCTGTATCTGAGCGAGTCATCCAAGGCTGGTTTTGTAGTCAGAAAAATCATCTCACATTTAGTCAGATAAATCCCACTCCCCATTATATAAAAGCAGCAGATTTTTGAGATGAGGCTGGTTCCCTGTACCTCTGCTGTCAACACATTACTGTGCAGAGCATTACATTACAGTTGCATCATCATCTTGCAACTCAAGACATTTATGTAGGTAGTTTCCAGAAGGAACCAGGGCATTGGCATAACATATCTTCTGGATTCTTTGTAAACCTCAGCTCTGGTGTCCGCTAACCATCATTCACAAAGAAAACTTTAGACAAACCTTTTCATACAGACTTAAATACCAGTATAAATATGTAAAATTACCATAAGGCTACTAAGGATGGAATTGGTCATGGGTTTCCTTACTGAGAATACGTGATTTTTTTTTTCCTTGGCCTGACAACATTTATGCACAGTAATAAAGGGTTTTTTTAAGATCAAGGTTAAGGAATTTTGTCAGTGATAAAAATAACTTTCTAACCACTTAATTGAATGGTACTAAGTGGACAGTACTTAGTGCCAGTTTCTTGAAATTTGAGTTATGAATAGTTCTCCTGTCAAAGAGATTCCACAATTTCATATTCTAGTCTTGTTTGTGTGGGGAAACACTACTGCTTAAGAGAGCTTGCAACAGGAGCCGTAATACCTTAATTTTGCTAACACTACATCTGACTTACTGCTGGATATGCTTCTCACTTATTCTGCTATGTTGCCCAGAAGGCAGGCAATGGTCCTGGGATATCATGAGCCTAGTTTAATTTCTACAATGCACTCAAGAATCATCCTTTTGATTCTTCCCTCAAATCATTAAAGGCTCCCTAGGGCCACCTGCAGGACAGCTAAAATTAGGACCAATATTTCTATGAAAAGCCTGTTTCACTTCTCTTACATCAACCCATAGTTTGATTCAAGCTTGACACAACAAGCTAAATTTACTTAGATGCCTTGAAACATAACAGATTCTGAATATTCAGTCCAATCTTTCAAGATCTTAGATGCAAACTGCATCTTGCTTTTCAGGAGTTGAAACATGAGCTTGCCTTTTCACAAGAGCTGAGCATATACACCGCTACTGAGTGTCAGTGGGACCCAGATATCTTCCCATCCCAAGAGAAGTGCACCACAACATCTTCAAGTTCAATATTCAAACAGCGAATATTGGCTAGTGTAAATCACCTGCCAGATTATTTGCATAAATTTTTTTTAGCGCAATTCTACCTCTGTACAATGGGTTTAATCATGCCTTCATTTCAGAGGAATAAAATTGCTACACTGAAAATAACACCAAAATGTTATTTTGTTGTAGTCAAACACTACAGTGAAAATAACAACAGAAGACTCTTTGGAGAGATAAACTTGTTTCAGATGTCACACAGAACATGTTGTCATGGTGAACATAAAACTCTTTACTTACTCCTCTTACACTGGGACTGTCCATCCATGGGAGGATGACAGGAACCTGCTGGAAAAAAAATATGTATGATCATGTTAAAAACAGAAATAAAATCATTCAGAAGCAGCAATCCTTAAGAAAAAGACAAAAAAAATCATCACTTACTAGAATATTATTTGCAGACTAGCTGTTTTATCAGGTTAACAGGCTACCTTGCCAGCTTTTCCTTCTGTAGTCAACTCAATTCAGCATAGATGCCTGAAGAGAGCCAGCACTGGAACTTTGGCCATTTAAGGGAAAATCTGGTGTTACAGAGTAGGCCAACAAAGAAAGGGACTTCCAGTTAAGGAAATGGTACTTGTCATTGAAGCAGTTATGAATTAATTCATGTTGTCTCAGAATATAGAAGATGTATATGATAACTTCTTATCACAGAAAATTTTGCCTGAGCTTTTATGGCAGCATCTTAATCTCCATAAATAACTGAAAGACTTGCTTTCCATTTGGGCACCTAAAGGGAACTGATGAACAGGAAAAGAAAAAAATTCCCACCAAAACTGGGAAAAAATGGTTCTCATCTCTATCCTTGGAAACCTGCAGTCAGGTAATTTATTAACATTGGATTTTGCCTATTAAAAGCTGTATATTTTTCCCTGAACAATATTCTGTGCACACTAAAGAAATAAATTTGCACAGGCAGTCTTTATTCTGATATTTTCTAGCTTTTAACTCCTAGGGTTTGCCTTCCTAAGGATATTAATTGACACAGTTTTCATGCATGACAAAGAATCTGCCAGTGTTAGTAAAACATAAGATTTTGCATTAATAATGACAAAATTTTCATTTGTATTTCTAATTCACTGAAAAATGTATATAAGCTCTACCTTGTTACCCTGAATGATCACCCTGTCAGTTTAAATAATTTTCAGTCTTTTCTTACTCTTCATACCTTCATCCCTTCAAACATTTTTTCTGTTTTGATCACTATATCCTTCTACAACAAACCTCCACAACTTTAACTAATCTATCTTTTCTAAGATAGCTGTTTTCTTATATTTCAATAACTGCTGATATACTGTTTCATTTACTCTGTCTTTCAGTGTAACTTTTGTTACCTTATTTAGCCCTTGAAAACACCCACAGGGAATATTACCTCAGCATCTTATCAGAACCGTAAAATTGAACCTACAGTTCTGATGTGCAATATGCTATTACAGTATCTTCATGAGGGCATCCTGCATATACCAGGTTAATATTTACTGATGTGCTATAGTAATGACCTATCTTCCTCTGCTCCTCTCTGGGGTACTTTCTGTCTATAGGGATGGCAATTAATGACAATCTCTCTGTGCTGCCTGATGTCAGAGCTGAGAAAGGTGTGAAGGGTATATAAGAGCCGTATTACTTGTCAGCAAGGAAAGGGGAAAAGGGATACTCCAGAGCTAGATGCAAGCGTGGAACTGTTGTATGCACCCTTCTTGCTAACACAGGCGTGTGTCTTCAGTTAGCTTCCTGACCATTACAAGGTAAACAATTTCCCTTTTTTTTCTTACTTGAGATGCAGTGCAACAGATGTGCTTTCAGGAAAGCACAATGTTTCTCACTATTAATCAACAGCATTTTTTTCAGGAAAACGCTAGGATAGCTTCAAGGTAAATTGTAGCTGGGACCAGAATTTGAGACCGGGACTTGTCAAGAAGTACAAATCAGAGATAAGGGAAAGGATTGGAATTACTAGATTGAAAATGAATATTTACTGTTGAGAGCTACCTGTCTGAAACTGCTGTGCCACTAAACTTACTCTAGCTTGTGAAAAGGACTAGCTGTTGTTGATCTAGGACACAATGGGCATCAGTAATACAATATGCTGAAGAGTATTTCAGTTAGATTTCAGGTTTGAATCATTATTCGTTTCAGAAAGTTTGGAAGCAAAGATGTGCAACCTGAAGCTGTCAGTTTTCTTCATTGCACTTTCTGTCACTCTGAGCTGTTTGGAAGCTACACCTATTGAGAAGTGAGTAATAAATAATCATATTTATTTCTTTTAGGGGAAAACTTGTTCACATTATTGCATGAATTGCTTTTGCTTTCATATCTCAAATAATATGAGAAAGAAATAGAGGTATTCAATTTCATAGGATATTTTATTATTATTTAAAGATTATTATCTGTGGCTGATGATCTATCTGATGGTACTTCCAAGAGACAAGGATGGGTATTGCCGGTAATGTCACAGAATACACCCTCAGGACTTAGTGAGGAAATGTCAGAACAACCAGGAGCAAAGACAAAAAGGTATTGATTTTCCTTGTTTCTTCTAGTTATATCAGCTAGGATTAAATTATGAAGTGATATTCTGTTACTTGAGACACTCTGTTGTTTATTCTTAAAAAAAAAGCTTTAAGTATCCTTCTTACAAATAGAGCCATTCTGTAAGCATAATAATCAAAGCATTTGGGGTAGAAAGTGAAATCCAGAGACAAAAGTGCAGATGATTAAATCACTTTACAATTATAATGCTTTCATAAATTAAAAAGGTTACAAATACTACATTACCTAGAGAAGAAAAGTGTATTTTGAAAGGGCCTTCTTTATTAAATTTGTCACATTTCCAAGCCTGAAGGGAAAAAAAGAAAACACACTCTTCTTAATAACACTAATGCTCTGCCAGAATGGAATTATTTTATAGCATAACTGGGTCCTGGATTTAAGTAATATTTCATTACAGAGTTAAATATCAATTTAATCATGGGAAAAAGGAAAAGAAGAAATCGGCTCTGATAGAATTTAACTTGTCTGAAATGCATTCATGTTTATAAATGCATAAATCAAATTTCAGGTAACTTATTAATGAATAAAATAACAGTTCAAAAAGTATCTGCAATTTGTACTAGAAGATAAACAGCACTGAACTATCCTATGTACATCAGGCTTTTGAGTGAGTTTCTTTCAATGACAATTCTGTTATGAGCAGATTCAGTAAATACAAGTGTCTATATAGTTCCCTGTTGCTTTCTCTTCAAGTATATTAAAAAAATATCATTATTGTATGACTATGCGGTTATCTTCCAAAATATTTTGATTATGGGGACTAGGTTCCCACATTTTTACAGTATTACTAAAAAGAAAAATAATAATTCTAGTACTCAAACACAAGGCATCTACCTTTATGAGTGCTGCATGCCCTATTTGCTTTTCTGGGGCCATGGTATACCTTACTGGGTGAACTATCTCATTGAAGCACATATTCAATTAAAGGCTACAGATTAGAAAGCTAACAGGTATAATGGGCTCAATCAGGCTACACATCAGCTAGAAATCCAGTAGTTTTCTGTCAGGACTGGGGTTTTAAATTTGGAGTGTCAGGGCCTGATTTTGTACCTTGAATGAAAAAGAGAATTTTTTCTCCACAAACAAATGAGGATTTCCATAAGAACTAGTTGCTGTTTGAACCTCATATGTTAAAGCCTCGAGTAAATTTTTTTGAAATCAACAGAAATACCCATGGATTCTTTTTAGATTAAAGAAGCTGTGTCAAGCCTTATCCAACCATTTCCTTTAAATACTGTTACATATTTAAAATAGTAATTGCTTAGAAATTGCTCCTGTTTGCCAGTATAAACCAGTATAATACAAATATTCCTCTCACAGTTGCTATTACATTTGGATTCTTAGATCAATACACATAACTCCTAAAGAATAGATGACATTTCAGGTAACAGATTCAACCACTCAGTAGGAAAAGGAACTCATTGGTAATTGCCCAGAGTTTGAAACTGGGAAATTGTTATTCCTTACAGTAAATTTTTGCTGCAAACTGTTGTCTACCTCACGCCACATCAACATGAAGAAGCCCAAGAAAATTAACAGTTAAGTCAGTAAGCAATTTCAGCAAGCAAACATTTCTATCTGAAGGGAAAACATAGTGGTCTAAGAAACAAATCTGAAAATCTAAGCTCTCTGAAGCTAATAGTTTTGCAGTAATTAAAGAAAAGAAAAGAAAAGAAAAGAAAAGAAAAGAAAAGAAAAGAAAAGAAAAGAAAAGAAAAGAAAGGAAAAGAAAGGAAAGGAAAAGGAAAAGGAAAAGGAAAAGGAAAAGGAAAAGGAAAAGGAAAGAAAAGGAAAGGAAAAGGAAAGAAAAGGAAAGAAAAGGAAAGAAAAGGAAAGAGAAAAGGAAAAAGAAAAGGAAAAAGAAAAGGAAAAAGAAAAGGAAAAAGAAAAGGAAAAAGAAAAAGGAAAAAGAAAAAGGAAAAAGAAAAGGAAAGAAAAGAAAAGAAAGGAAAAGAAAGGAAAAGAAAAGAAAAGAAAAGAAAAGAAAAGAAAAGAAAAGAAAAGAAAAGAAAAGAAAAGAAAAGGAAAAAGAAAAGAAAAGAAAAGAAAAGGAAAAA
This sequence comes from Psittacula echo, assembly GCF_963264785.1. Taxonomy (NCBI): domain Eukaryota; kingdom Metazoa; phylum Chordata; class Aves; order Psittaciformes; family Psittacidae; genus Psittacula; species Psittacula echo. The sequence continues at coordinate 103,142,969 of NC_137735.1, forward strand.
GAAAAGAAAAGAAAAGAAAAGAAAAGAAAAGAAAAGAAAAGAAAAGAAAAGAAAAGAAAAGAAAAGAAAAGAAAAAAGAAAAAAAGAAGTAAATCTCATGCTACATAAGTTCCAGACGGAGTTCCGAAAATGATCTGTTGGTTCAGACCATTAAACGATTTTAGATATGGATTCTTCTGTGGACACTCTTTAGAGTCTCATCCAGCAAAGTATCATCTCCTATGACAACAGCATTTTGAAGTTGTTGGTGTTTCAAGACAGACATGGCAGTTTTTCGATAGTGAATAAATCTCTCTTTACCCAGAGCTAAATATTAAGTGATAGAGGTTGGCAGAAGGTGGCAATGCCTGCCACCTCTCACAATGTATGGCAGAGTTGAGAGAAAGAATCTTTGGACTCAGTCCACTTGATGTGGGCTGGAATATTACTGTTCACTTCAGTAAGAGCAAGATATGATTCTGTGGGAAGAAGAGAACTAAATAAGTGTTAGTGATTGTCATTATGTTAGTAATCCTCATGATATCAGCAAGAGCTCTAAATAGATTTAGAAGTGCAGCTTAAAGCTAAACATTTAGTCATTGTTTTCACTTACTGTCTTAACTATACTATCATTACAGGTTTTCTACATGTCATAAACTGCTATGTAGAATATCAATACAAAAGACATATGACTGTTAAGGTTTTTGCATTTAAATAACCCCCATCATTAAAACTGATAATAGCATGCAGCGCAAGATTTTTTCAGGCACAAAGTAGGTGGTAGGAAGATTGTAATGTTCCTGTATTTGTGCACATATTAAAAAAACTCCCACATTAGCACTGATCAAATGCCTATTAGAAGTGGCACACTTGATTGCTCACCATTTGACTTAATCTTGGCTCTTTTTTTTTTCACCTTAGTAGTCACCATCTGGAGAAACGGAAATGCAACACTGCCACATGTGTGACACAACGTTTGGCTGACTTTTTAGTTCGTTCCGGCAACAACATTGGAGCAATTTATTCACCTACAAATGTGGGATCAAATACATACGGAAAGAGGGACATAGTTGGGCTTTCAAGCAGAGAATCCCAAAACAATGAACAGCTTTAGGGTGTTAAAATTACTACTGATATAGTTTTCATTAAAAGCTCGATTTTTAATGTATCAATAACCCCTCAGTTATTACTTGTACAGTCTTAACAGTGCCTTGTTTTCTGTGTGTGCCTGTATGTGTGTGATTTACGTTCATCATTTCACTATGCATATACAATGACATGCATAGGCTATTGTTTCAACTCCATCAAGAACTCCAGAAATCTGCTTGTCAAATTCCTTTGTAAAAAAAAAATAATAAAAAAAAATAAATGTATATCACAATAATAAATGGACAAGGAATTGCAACAGGGCTTTTTATTATTGTTATTATTAAAAGGATGAAAAAGATAACCATGATCTCTATGTCTTTATGGTCACAGTTTGGTAAGAGGAAGAAATTATCTTAAGACTAACAAAAGTCAGAATGCTGACAGAAGTTATGGCCTAATGAAAGTAAAACAGAAGAATCTTCTAGATTTGAAACACGTACAGCATCTTGTTTTGCACCGTGGAAGGAACAACTACATGAGACAAGATAGCTGCATTGTGCATATGATTACATCAGTTAACTGACTGGTCTCTTTCCACCTTAACATGCATTAAGCAAGTAGAAGTGCTCAGAATCAGCACAGATTTCCATACATTCTGAGCACGAGATTTTAAGAATTTACACTTGTTACTTTTAAGATTGTATCAAGTAAAATGTAAGTAAAATGGGGGTAAGTGCTTTCAAACGTGAACAAAAGAAAACTCAGTTAACAAGCTAGCAGAAACACCTGCCCTTGGTATTCCTTTCTTTGAATCAGAGTTGCAAAGGGAAGAGAAAAAAAAAAAGAATCAACAGTTCAGGCATCAAAACATATGATAGAAACAGGGTAAATTTGCCCACTGGTGTACTTACATTGCTACCAAAATCCGAGAAAACTGTTTTAGAGATGGGTGGATCTTAGGAAATTTGACAGTGTTATTTTCTCCTACCTCAGCCCAGTATCAGTGCAGGTTTAATAAACATGTTTGTTCCTTTAAATTGTTAAGCAAATTTTCATAGAGATGACATCCTAGATCACAGCAACAGCTGTTCTGTTCATCTTTTTCTCAGTGAAGAGTTCACTATCATCTGAAAAATATTATTGTCCAATTATGAAAAAAATTCAGGAGAAACTTAGTACTGGAGAAGAAAATGAAATCTTAATAACTGCCTTTAATTGATTTGTTTCTGTTACAAAGTATGCCTCAAAATACAAACATTTTTCTAAAGTTTAATGTTAAATGGCATCTTCACTTCACAAATAATACATGGGAATAAAAACAGCTGCACAGTATTTCTGCTGTAAAAATGTTACTGATTATTGCAAAAAAGGTTCAAATGTCATTAATGCTTTAATGGATATTTAATCTGAATTTCATTGAGAAAACCATTCATATGGTATTAAACATGCTAATATTTCTGCCAGCTTGAAATGTTTTCCATTCAAGCTATTTTTGAGATATATTATACACCCATTTTGTGCTTAATTTGTTTTTCAGCTAGAATATGTACTTTTCAGAAAATAAATGAGAATGTGACAGGATAGCTCTGGAGTGTCACTGTGACGTTGTTTGTACAGAGCAGTAACCAAGTGGAGTCTTCACTGTGGGTGGATGACAATTTCTAGGCTGATCCCAACCTGAAATACATACAGTGCTTTATGCATCAGCTTTTGTTCGTTAAGCTACCATCTGACAAATCAAAATTAAGCACAGTCTGTCTATCCATGGGTTCAGTGGAACTGTATACACCATTTTCTGCCTTGTGTACTCCTGAACCAGGCGGATACATGGTTGTCCTATTTAGCAAATACTAAAAAATGTTACTCATCTCCCAAATCAGTGACACAGAGAGGGATAAAAGATATATCGATAGCTCAGAGGGTGACCATCTCACATATCTTCAGCTGCTTTTTGTCTAACCAGTTGTCAGTGCCTTCCTCCTATTTGGTAGAGAAAGACAACTACTTCCAACTCATCCCAGCTTAGATGTCTATTTTAGGATGGGATGAATCACACTCTTGAAGTAACTCTATTTTTTCATTGACAATAAACAGTGTCTAGACAATTAGCTGAAAATGGGCACTTAAGATAACTAGAGTTATGTGGCACCAATCCCACCTGCAGTTGGTATGAACTGCAACCTAAACAAAAAAGTTTCAAAAAGAAAAAAAACCAAAATAAAACCAAAACAAAAAGAAAACCACACCTCAGACTCCAAATCATTTCTCATATTCTGAACTACAGTAATTACTCCATTAGTCAGAGAATCTTTAGAAACTGCCTACACTGTTTTCCCGTATATACCCTTGAGAACACAACTCTGTTACCCTTTCTCCTGCTGTGTTGTTACCACTGACTGCACTTAAACCTCTTAGAGAAGGATCTAGCCACAGTAGGCCTGGATACAAGCACAGTGTTGAGAATATGAGCCAGGAAATGTGTACTTACTTTAAAAGAAGAAGGGAAAAAAAATAAATAAAAGGACAAATTAAACATCATTACTTCGTCAGAACTCCAAGCAGCATAACTTCAGATGCTTCAGAGTATGAAGACTGCCAGTTGAAACCTAGTTAAATAACAAAAATCAAGAGTCTCTATGCATTCTTAATATTCCCAATATGTACTTATTTGCAGCTTTAGGGACATAAATAATTTTTAAGAATCAAGTCTGACATAGCTTTTGTTCTTCTTCAATTCATCTGGATGTCCTACATCTTTCAGAGAATACGCAAGAAAACAAAAAAATACAAAACAGGAAAGTGCAGAGGAGAATGTAGGCAATGTGATAAACATGGCTATATTCCCTTTAAAAATAAAAATACTAAATCTCTGCTTTTTAGTGTCTTCTATTATGTTGTCTTTAAAAGGAACAGAATAGGGACATAATATTGAATTTCACTAAATGAGAGGGAGAAGAATAAAAGTCATCAAACAAGCAAAAGGAATGTTAAAAAAAAAAAAATAAAGATGACATGAAGAATGTTTTAAATGGAGTACTGGGCCCTAGGGTCTAATATGTCTCAGGAACTATGACAGCTGCATAAAAGACAGAATTTATGTTTTTTCATAATGAATATTGTTGAGGTAAGGAATTGATTTCACTTGTAAAAGCTTGGGCTAAAACTAAGAAAGCACACGATATTTGTGGAACATAAAATGTACTTTTATTGAATAGTATATTTTTAACTAATACTTTCAATTTCTATTAAGAAAATATAAATATTTTTCAAATAAAAAAGATTTGTGGTCAGTGCTTTAAATACTAGGTTGGCAAAGCTTCCATGCACTTTCAACAGGATAGTGTTACTAGCAAGTCTCGATTTTACTAGATGGCTTTCTAAAACTATTTGAAAGTTAATACATTGATACTATGAATAAAATCCATTTCCTGTAATGCACTGTTGAATATCTTCAGTACCTGCCATCTTCACTTTCTAGAATTACACTGGGTTTGAGTTAATTAGCTCACTTACAAATACAGTTTGACAAGTATGGTAGACTCTTTTTGTTCAGTTATAAGGTTAAGTAATTTTGTTGTCTAGCTTCATTATCATATAGGAAAGAGACTGCTCTACATAGTTTTTGCAATGGAACCAGCAAAAAGCTGTGGTTAGGTATGACACATCTCCTTGTTCTATATAGAATATAAAAATGATGGTTGAAGTAACATGAAATAGAATCTTTCTACGGGATGTGCCAACTTCTGTTTGAATCATCTTACTGTTATTTCTTTCTTTCCACACTCACAGTACCACAATATCACAGTATGGTAGAGATTGGAAGGGACCTCAAAAGATCATCTAGTCCAATCCTACACTGAAAAAATAAAGTATTTTTGTGGAGCTGTGTAAGTTTCAATAACCTGGATTCAGACATGAAACCCACCATTTAAACTAAGATTCAATTTAGGAACAAGACCCTCCAAAATCTGGATTCTCTATTCATCAGTTTTTCTCTGAAAACAGTAGACAAATTTGTTTCCAGCTTTGACTGCCATGAAAACTACATATCCTTACCTAGATTCAGTTAAGAAGTGTTCCTCTAACTAAAACCTATCTTCATATGAAGTGTTAAAAAAATTCTCAAGAGAGGAATCATATATGCCATCAAAAGTTGAAAGTCATGACACCAGAAGTTCACTAACGAATGAGACGATGGTGATAAGACAATAGTTAAAACTGCTTTCATTATGCAACAGATTTTCTCCTTGAATGCTAAACTATCTGAACAAAAAGAACACATCCATATGCATTTTAAACTTAACAATAGGGCTGATTTGAGTAACAATCATGCTATAAAGTCACTATTCCCTATAAATGCTTTTATAAATACAAAATAAGTTTAATTATTCAAATTGAGACTCTCAGCCCTGCCCTGCTTTAATAACATTTTTCCTTCACTTTAAAAGATTCTGTTTGATCCTGCATTAGAGACAGAGAAATTGTTTCTTATAGGCAATTTGACAATATCCTTAATATAAATTATTACTGCAAAGGTAGCCTGACATCGCTGTGGAACAACTGGTGACGCCAGGGGTGATAGAAACTTATTGAACTGAATTTCTTCGCTTGGGGGGGGGGGGGGGGGCAGGGAGTGGAGTGATGTTTTGCTTTTCAAAAGGAATTAAAACACTGGGATGTATTAAAATAATTGGAGTTGTATTAAATATATCATTACACGTGTAAAGTGAAATAGAATCATTTTGGTATGAAATGCTACTCAATATCATTAAAATCCGACTAAAATCAGAACCTGCTTATTATTTACCTTGTCAACAGAGTCAGATCGCTTTATTCAAACAGAATCAGCCCTTTCTCATTAAGCAGTCCCTTTGGAAGGGATCAAAGTGGGACTTACCTCCACGAAGGAAATTGTAAAAATCTAATCAGCCTGTGATTGTCAGTCCAGCACTGAAAAAGCTGAGTTACTTACCACTCAGAATATGGGTCATTTTTAAACATCATTCTTGGATAAGCTCAGTACTTGTGCTGCATGTGGAACTAGCCACATAACAGAAGACAAAAATAGTAAGGTGGGGATTTTTTGTTTGTTGTGGTTTTGGGTTTTGCTTTTTTTTTTTTTTTTTTACAGGGAGATGTAAAAACTGGCTGTAGACAGAAATAATGTCAAGTTTGTAAAATACTTCAATATTTTTTCCAGGATCAGTAAGCAAATGGTAGCTATTTTATTTATTTCTAAATTATTTGCTGTGTTATGATACAGGAAGGAGAGAGCAAAAACTAAGATCATGGGACAATATATTCCTTCTTTCAGAGAAAATATAGATAAGAAGCAGCCTGAGAGAATAGGGTGGGTCTTAGGAGCAAAGACTGCCTCACTGCTCCAAGCACCGCTTCAGAATTCAGGATAACCCCATAGCGGTATTAGAATCACAGAATTGTTCAGGTTGGAAAAGACCTTTAAGACCATTAAGTCCAACCATTAACCTAGCCTCATCTTCTCCAGATTAAACAACCCCAGTTCCCTCAGCCACTCCTTATTAGACCCTTCATCAGCTTCACTTCCCCCCAGACCAGCACCTCAAGGTCTTTCTTGCAGTGACATGATCACAGGTTCAAGGTATGGCTTCACCAGTGCCTAGTACAGGGGGACTATTACTCTCCTGTACTTCTTGGGAGCTGCTGAATTCTTAACCAACCTCAAAACTCAGGCTGGCTCCTCAGCTACTGGTGCTTCAGGCATCTATCTGAATGAAGTACTTCCGCTGTCTTTTTGTTAAACTGACATCTGAAAACTTCCAGAGAAGGCATCCATGCTGCACACAACTGCATAGGCTAGAGCCTCTGATCAGGGCATGAGTCATCTGTACTTTTCCTAGTTTCTCCCTTGGTTTTCTGAGGCCATCCCTGCATATCTTTCCTTCTTGAGGAAGACTTACTAAACAAGGGCTTTCTAAAAACACTATTCTTGAGTCCTTAATTACTTGCTGTTAACTAACTTGGGCTGTTTTGGTTTTTTTTTTCAGGAAACTTTTTCCAAATCAAAAAGCAAATGTCACTGTTTTTTCCTACAAGTTTTTTCCTGGCATTACAGTAGGACATTACCAGGACCCTTTGCATGCACTCCACTGCTAACATGCAGCTTACACACTGAGGATAAAGTCAGATATCAGTACGTTTGGAAAAGATCTAATGAAAGTGTTGTTAGATGAACCCAGAGAACATAAACAGTAAAGAAACCTAGCATGGTGCTACAATTAATTTCTGGAAGAGAAAAGGGTTGTGATTTTCTCCTTACTCATTCTGTGTTTTCCCAGCTCACACACAGGCAAATGAAGTACAGCACTGACTTCATCAATACAAGTTCTGTAAGCATGAACACACTGAGTGAGCGTAATGTAGCATAAAACTACTAGACCACGATACCTGGAACTGAATGACTGCAGGAGAAGTCTGTTTCATTCTAATACTCCTCCTCTTTATTTCACACCTTAGTAATATAACTTCCGTGAATCACCACTCACAGCTATGAGCAAAAGTAATTAAAACCCCAACTCCTTCTACATTTTGACATTAAGCAATTGGCATTGGAGATGAATGACTCTATACTATGATTCCCTCAGCACTGCTATCAGCTAGATAAGCCTTTATGCCTGAAAGGAGGCTACACACACAACTAACCATTGCCCAGTTCAAGAATAATCTGGAGGATAGTTAAGAGAGTGTTTTTTCCAGAACAGTATAATGCAAAACTGATTTCATTAAAAAAAAAGGGGGGAGAAATCACTCTGTCTAGAAGAGTATACATGTGTTCAGCTCTTAATCCAGCATACACAATAATTTTACTATATTCTTCCTGTCATCTTGCACTTTTTTAATTTCACCACTTTTTTGCACCCCCAGAACCCTCAGCAAACACACTGCCTTACAGATCATCATAATCAGGATTTGTGCTACAGAACTTCCCAAGTTTTTTCAGCAAGATCACTCTCACCAGAGAAGGGATATTTTTCTCACTACAGAGCACAAGACAGGAGAACCTGGACTGCAAATGTCTTCATCCTGTTGGAGGTTACAGGCTGAGACTCTAGGAATTGCTGCTTGGACTGGCAGTTTTATCACAGGCAATCCTCCTGCTTTGTTAGACAGTGTTACTTTCCAGCCTGGCTTTGGTAGGAAATAACTAAACATTGCTTTGAAAACACCGCAGCACAATCACCATAACCAGAGGAAAAGATAACTGAATTTTTTTCAAGGCTGCAGACAGACACAGCTTCCAACAAACAACTTGTGACTCTCAGTCACAAGAAGAGGCTGACTTGAATTTACAAGCTATACAGAAACAACATAGATTTATCTAATGAACACACAAGGTAGCAAGGGATGAGAGCAGAATTTTACAACACTAAGATAAAAAACAAAACCTTGAGATGAAATGGTGGATACATTTTTGTTGCTTAAAAAGAAATCTTGCATCAAAGTCACAGAGACTTTCAGAGACCTATATCAAAGTCCTTAAACTTAAAAAATCTGTGCTCTCCTTCAAAAACATTTCACTGCATATTCAGGTAGCTATTTGATAATACATGTAGCAAATGAGAAGGCACATGTCATCTCTGATGTGATTTTTTCAGCTGAGTAACATCTATTTTAATATCACTATCAAATCAGGCAGTACAAAATGTGGCTAGATTAAGAAACACTAGTAAACTAGTAAATAACTTCTGAGTTGACTTCAAAACCCCAGAACAGTGGGGTTTCAGATTGCTTGCATCACTAATAAGAGCTAAACTGACATTTCTGCAGCAAGGCAGCAGTAGCAAGCCTCGGCATACAAACCATTTCATTGACACTCTGTATGTGTGTGCATGCATGCACATGTGCAAACACAGCACAAGGAAAAATTCTGCAACTAAATAATAAGGTAATAAGGTAAATAGGAACTTCCTCTTTGGTCTTCATTCACAGGATAACACAACGAAGTTCCCAGTTTCTACTGGGCTTCAACTGATTAATCTGTTTATTACTTATAATAGTATTGTCAGCACTAGTATCAAAAATTATTTTTTTCTTTATGACAAACTCTTTTTGTCAAAATTTTTTTTATGAATTCCAAAAAGATAAGAACATCAAAAGAGTTTGAAATCAACACAGTGTATTATTATATAGCCTGTGGAAAGGGGAAGAATGAGTTAAGAAGCTTAATTTATTAGCAAGTTCGTGGCCTTGCAGATATAGTAGGAAAAAAATAAGGGTAGCATGATGAAACTCAGGAGGCACTTAATCAGCAGCCTGGAAAAAAAAATTCAGAGACGTAAGTAAAAATAGAGAACAGCTAAGGTAAAGGGGACGCTATGGGTGGCAGACCTAAATTTTTCATCTTTTGAGACCAACATGCACCTCAAGGATTCACACCAGCACAAGAACTTTTGCCTAACTCTCAGGATTCAAAGATCATAACCTTTAGACAGGTCTGCTCCACAAAAGCTAGCTTCATCCTAGAAGTAAAAATCTGTTTCTTCACTTAATCATCATATTAAGTAATGATCTTGACTGCAGGATTTAGCCTACTGCTGTAACATGTCTGTGGAAAGAATTAAGATGATGCATGTTTTGAGATATTCTTTTCTGCACCCTCTCTTCAGAAACGCAAGCAAGAGACTCCAATGAGATCAACCAATGGTCATAAATTTTACTGCTCACGTATTACACTATATTTATTTATATATTCTGAAAGGGACTGGAGATTGGGTATGTGACTAACGCTAAGGTTATAAATTGCTCAGAGAAGAAATCTAAACATAACTGCGAACTTCCTCCTCATCCAAACACATCCATCACATTCTAATAATACGAAGCGCAGTTCTAATCAAAACTGATCTGAACTTTATTTTAATCCAGACATCTGTATCCAGTGCATATACTGACAAAAAAAAGAAAAGGTTCTTGAGTTTGTTAGGTTGTATTACTAGAGAATTAAAGAACTACAGACCTAGCACAGACCACTGTGACAACAGCTTTACTTGTGTTTTCCATATCCTATAGAATCTTAATTTTCCTGTTAAAGTTTGTACAGTATCTTATAACTGAGATCAAAATATCCATAAAATAAGATGGCACAGACTGTGAACTTATTATTTTACATGCTGGGTGCCACTCTGTGCCTTAGAATCTCTCTCTCAAATATCTCTTTGAAAAATGCCTGTTACAAACAAACAAAGATAAGCTGGAGACAAGGCCTAAAGAAATTGCATTCCTGCCTAGTTGTTTTCCACTGTGTTTCACTCTAAAGCCTAATAAACACTGCTCATAAATGAACACTGTTAACTATTTCACTGCTGCTGTAAGCAGGGAAGGATGCAGACATAAATTACAATGGTGATCTGCTAATCTGTTGATAAAGCCATTTACTTTGGACAACATGTTTTGCTATCACTAGCAGCTTCAATAGTCAGGGTACTGTGGGATTCTCCATTGAAAACCAGTAAATTTGATACTCAGATCCATGTGAGTCTTTAAAGATGCCATTTGGCCAGATCAACTTCTCAAACCAAAACTGATTAACAAAATTACATACATCGCATACCAAGTGAAGCTTAAATATTAAGCAGGTTCTAATAAAGCCCAATTGCACAAGCATAAGGTAAAGCACAAATATTTTTCCTAAGGATATATAACTCATTACCACCCAGTATCATTTTCAGTTTAACCTTTTATTGCATCTACTTATGTCACTTTATATATAAACTCTTTAAGCCTGTGTACTTTTCCCCCACTTTCTATGTCATGTTTTTACTTTTCTTATGTAATACTTTTACTTTTCAATGCATTAAAGGGTATTGTTGCAGCCACAGAACACTCCTACTGCACTTATCTTTCTCCAGTATGCAAAAAATAGTATTAAGACAGCCTTCTCTTGCCCACCTGCACACAACTCTTCCTCTAAACATTGCTTTCCAGCAGATTTGATCTCTCAAGGTTGCTGCAATCTGTCCTCCTCTGCACAACTGCTTTTAACGAGTGCTCTCACTCCTTTCTCTTCATAGAAAAAACAGCCTAGGAAGAGGTTACTCGCAGCAACATCCCTGCACATAGACAGAACATCTTATACTATATAACCTGACACATCCTTAACCTGTGGTACTAAAATTAATAAAGGAGAAGGAATTCTATGAGGGTAGAAGGAATAACGTCAAGTTCTCCCTCCCTCCACCCCCTTCTTTTTTTTTTTTTTAAAGCAGTGTCATTCTGAACAGAAACATACAGAAGAAAGTTAAAGACAGAGGAGTACCCTTGCAGGTCACTGGCACACTTAGGATGAGTATTTGGGTACCTGGGTTATGTCACAGCACCATCTCTGCTCCCTCTGAGCTCCCCTTTTTTCCCCTGAGTGTTACAGAGCAGGGGAAGGTAGTTCTTAATCAATCGCAGGGCCAGCCAAGCTCCACTGCACATATTATCTCCAGATCTGAGTGTAACCAAAAAAAAAGGACATGGCTGTAAGTTATAAGGCAATAAAGGGGGCAGAAACCAAAAAGGGCAGCACAAATCTTAATGCAGTGGAGGCTTCCTATCAAGAGGACACCAGCCAGTGTTAGTGTGATGATTCACAACACAGAAGAGAAACTCCATGGAGGAGAGGAAAAGGCAGTGGCAAACGAAATCCAGCCTGGTCACAGGACTGTTTCTTTGTGTACAAGATTCCTCCTTCAGCTCTATTACAAAGACCCTTTCTCCACGTCCTTAGCCCCTTTCATCTCTCGCCTCTTACCACACTAATTGTCCAGCCTGCCCAGGTTTACACAATACCTGATCCTTCCAAACCTTAGGTTCTCCAGTACTGGTATGGCTCCACTATCCTGTCCCTCCAGCCTTTTGGCCTACATGCTGTTTTAGAGGCTGATGGCAGCTATCCTGCTATGTTGTATTTCAGCACAAATATGGTACTTGAAAAATATAAACCAATGCGACCTGGAATAGGATTCTGCTGCAATCAGTTGCTACTGTCCAAGGAATCAAAAGAAAAAAAAAACAGAAGTGCCCAGACTGGCTGGACACTTGAATACAATTGCACAGCTGAAGACATACACAAATAAAATGCTATGCCCTAACGGGGGAGAAAAAGCCCCACAAAAACATTTTTCTAGTGAAGCACAGAACTGCATGAATTTCCACAAATGAAACTGAGTCATAAACTGGACAGGGAATGATTGCTCTGAGACTATGCTACAAGAAAAATGTGAAAGGAACTTCTGATGGCAAAGCAGAATGGACCCGATGTCCACATCATACTCCCACTACCAGAATGGATCCCCTCCTCCCTTCTACCTCCACATCATCAGCACACAGCCAGCTCCTCATTGGCAAGCTATGGGGCATTCATTACCATCCACCCGTCCACACTCACCCTTGCTCCAGGCTGCACCTGATAGATGAGCTAGTGCCAATCGCTAATAGCTGCATCCCCACACTGATTTCTGACAGCCCCAGCACTGCCCAAAGAGTACTTCACTCCTCACATATTCAAGTCCATTCTGTCAGGCAGAGTAGCAACATCCAAGTTCAGTGTTCAAGCTGCTCTTCTCCCTTTCAAAAAAAACTTAGCAGAGAGAGAAAAACAGCTGTGAGCCAGGAAGACAGCCAAGTTTGTTTGCCCTTGAAAGGAGGTGGTTATATACAGTGAAAGACAAAATGAGCAGAGAACTCCTGAAGAAATATATTCACCCTAGTATCTTCTCTAGGCATTAGTTGAAAACTCCACAAGTTGGGCAGCAAGATACCACTTTCACAATCCTGAGGTAAAATTTTTGTTCTTTTTCAACATAAATGCAGGAAACCCTAACAAAAGGGCATACATATTGACAAGGAGGAAACACTTTATTGATGAGTTGAAGTTCCCTCTCACTAATATAATGTGAACTAAGAATATAGTTAATAACAGATTTGCTACAGATTAACAAACTGGCTCTCTAGATGAAATATCAGCAACAAGCATCAACATAACTGATTAATAACAGTCAAGCTGTATTAAATACAGGGCAAACAATAACTCTACAGATGTTCATATCTGATGACTATAAGTTTCAGAAGAACAAGAACCAGTACAATTAGTGGAAAGGCTGAGCTGTGGGAAAGTGGGGAGGAAATGATAATAAAAGTGCCTTTAGCCATCAAGTAATCTAATCAGTACACTGACACACTTTTGTTCTGTAAAATACATTAAAAGTAGAAAAACACTACCAAAACAAAAATAAAAACCTATGTGAATTCAAAGTTGAAAGAGCTGAAAAGTCCTGTAACTCAATACTGTGGTGTACATCATTTTTGGGGGATGTGAAGAATGAAAATAACTGTTAATATTGTTTACATTCATAGCTTACATTAGACTAAGGGGGAAAAAAGCAAAGGAGAAAAAAAAAGCACTAGGCAATGAAATGTTAATAGATGTTATACATAGTTCTTAATAAAAAAACCAATAATATGAAAAGTAGATGAGCTAGACAAAAGTTAATGTAGTGGGGGAAAACTAAAAATAAAATAAGCTAAAATTGAGAATTGTAATATAATTCTTCAGCACAGTCTGGAGAACAGAAAGATACACCAGAGGCTGTTTATAGCCTGAATACCTAAGAGAAAGGTAAGAAAATCTGGACTGGAAAAAACATTCAAAGGGTGTAGAAAGTGTTAATCATAAAACTCATCAGCAGTTAACTAAGGCAAAGAAATGCACTCATTCAGAACCATGCTAAGCTCTGGAAAAAAAAAAAAAAAAAACAAAAACCAACAAAAACAAAAAACAAAACCACACAACAAAACAACCCAGACAAGTAGAACTCTAGAGACAGGGTTATGAAATAATTTCTACCACGCCACAGAGTACATATTCCTCTGCAAACAAAAATAATAATGATGGGGGCTAAAGAGCTGTTTGCTATCAGGAATAGAGTTCTGAATATGATGGCTCTTGTACCGGTGAAAATAACAAAAGAAACCATACAAGAGCATAAGTAAAGGCAAAAAGTTCCTCCACAAAAGTGTCTAAGGTAATCAATACCTATTCCTTAAACCTAAAATGTTCACATCCCACATGTTGAGGTATGTACCTCTACAAAAAGGGATTTACATTACAAGAATGCCAGCAGAGTTACATCTGATAATTCAGGTCATTTGAGGGAAAAATTAAATATTCTTGATAGAAATAGCTTTTTTGTTTGTTTGTTTCAGGGACTGATTTGGTTCACTATGGAAATTTAATGAGCAACACTAACTTCCAGAAGAAATACAAAGTTAAAACTGTGCAGTCTCTTTTCTAGTTCATGATGGTAACTGTTAAATTCATTGTCTTAGGAGATTAAATCTCTTTTTCAAATTGAGGCATTTACAAAGTGATAAAATCTTCAGGGTTTCCTCCCAACCCCTACTGCTTCAGCTCAGATTAAAAAACAGCATCTGTTGTACTCTGAGGTCTTTTGCAGGACTTCAATTAGTTCAGCAAGTCATTTAGGAAAAAATCTATCAATTTTATTTCTACTTGTGTATCTGTAATTAGTGCCATGAATTTTCATTAAAAGGCTATGGTTACCATTTAGTTCACTGAAAATTAGAATCTTAACAGTAAAATTCTAGAATATACGGGAGTAAGCTACTGTCATTACATCTTTGTGGCACTGTAAACGATACTTTCACAAAGATGCTGTGCTCCTACAGTGCACAGCACTGTGAAGCAACAAGAAGTGGCCATTTTCAACACAAATAAAAGTAAATTCTAAAAGTTAATAGTGATATTAAGAAATTGTAATACCATTCTCCATTTACTTCACTCTGAATAATTTTTATTTATTGATATTACTACAACTAGCCCTTTCAAAACACAAAGGCCTCTTTGAAAATAAAACTAATTGCGCTTGGCATGTAATTTGTGAATTAACTTTTGAGATAACTTAAACCATGGCCCAAGTAACAAACTTCCTCGAAGTTGATTATTTCAGTGCTTAATGCATCTTAGGCTTTCCAGCTGTAGATGAACTTCACACATTCATAGTACATGTTGAACTTCTGTTCTATTCTGTCTATCTTGCCATAAAACACAGTAATGGATCATGGTCACTGTGACCGATACTTTAAAATGAAATTTCCCCTGCTCCAGTATAGACGCTGTGACTGTACTTGTAACTAATTGGCAGTAATATTAACTACCCACATTTAAAGTGTCAGTGCTCATGACAGCTCTCAATGAAAAAGCAAGCAAAAATAAAGCCTAATTGGCTTTACTTACTGCTAGAAGGACAAACCGAGCTGAAAAATTCTGGATACCACAGAAGTCACAGTATCACAGTATCACAGTATGTTAGAGATTGGAAGGGACCTCAAAAGATCATCTAGTCCAATCCCCCTGCCAGAGCAGGAACACCTAGATAAGGTTACACAGGAATGTGTCCAGGCGGGTTTTGAATGTCTCCAGAGAAGGAGACTCCACAACCCCCCTGGGCAGCCTGTTCCAGTGTTCCGTCACCCTCACTGAGAAGAAGTTTCTTCTCAAGTTTAAGTGGAACCTCTTGTGTTCCAGTTTGTGCCCATTACCCCTTGTCCTATCATTGTTTGCCACTCAGAAGAGCCTGGCTCCATCCTCGTGACACTCCCCCTTTATATATTTATATACACTAATAAGGTCCCCCCGCAGTCTCCTCTTCTCCAAACTATAGAGACCCAGCTCCCTCAGTCTTTCCTCATAAGGGAGATGCTCCACTCCCTTAATCATCTTAGTTGCCCTGCGCTGGACTCTCTCCAGCAGGTCCCTGTCCTTCTTAAACTGAGGGGCCCAGAACTGGACACAATATTCCAGATGCGGTCTCACCAGGGCAGAGTAGATGGGAAGGAGGACGTCTCTTGACCTACTAACAACTCCCCTTCTAATACACCCCAGGATGCCATTGGCCTGAAATTCACTGGGGCTGTGGATGCTTATCACCTCTCAAAAAATGGGTAATTTGTCAAAGCTTGCATACCATGTTAGAAATAATGAACCCACTCCTTTTAAAACAGGACACAAGAACTAGCTTATCTTTAAAGCCCTCCCCACCTACCCAAATCATTGAATTAAAAGCAATCATACAGCTCTGCTGAACAGAATGCCATTACCCACATACCCAAATCAACATGCGATTACATAGTTTGCTGATGAGAAATCTGTATTTCTCCTCTATTCATTCTGCATTCAGTTCTACCTCAGCCACAACTCCACTCTCACTGATGCCCCTTGTCCTTCCTCAACCCTAATGTTGCTCTGTGTTGTACACTTTTCCCACACTTGTTGAATTGTTCATGTGATTCTATCCCTTCCTTTTTAGCCAGCTAAGAGATAAGAAAGTGTACAGAACAATGGCTAATTTTTATTTTTCACACCCTTTCTAGACTGAAGCCCTTTTAGGGGGAGGTAGGAATAACAGCACAATCCTTCAGCACCATGTTGAAATCCTTTAGGCTCCTCTCTACTCCAGGACAGAAGAGAGTAGGGCAGTTTACAAATACTGAAGGGTATCCTTTAGATACCAGCCTATAATTTATTAGTGGGCAGGAATTTCCTTCCTGCTCACAGGTTGGCCGCAACTTTAAAAAAACTTTTGTGTCACCTGGTGGAAAAGAGAATGGTAGAGCTGCTCATCCCATCAAGAATCTCATGACATGCTATTGAGATCAAAAATTGCCACCGACCATTGAAACACTTATATGTCAGGCTAGGTACATAATAGCTGGTTGCATAATTCTGATTATATATTAATGACTTCATTTTTAACACAAAATACATTTAATTCAAGCAAGATATGTTAGATACCTTTTGCTGACTCATCTGAATATGAACATGCTTTCTCCATACTCATATATGCATAAAGACCTATAGAGACATGCAGATTGAGAACATCTAAAGTTATTTCTATAGCTCATTAACTGACTGAATTTGCTGAAAAATACAAGAAAATATCAGTCAGAAGAAAATTCTGGAACTGAAAAGCCATGCAGTGAATGTTAATACAATCTCCACGCAAATCTAGCAATAATAGCATTAGCATTAGCCAGCCCTAAAAACAGGTCAACTAGCAAAAACGGAATCCTGATCCACCAGCTGGATCTGCTGATGTCTGAGTGTGGTTAATAAGGGGCAGGTACGTATTTATGGATTCCTGTATACGTGACTGTTATCAGTTGGAACTTTGTAGGGCTTCTTTAAAAATTAGGTCTAACGGCTTTTTTGATCCACAAGAACAAAACATGAAGAAAAGTTAAAAGTGAAAAAAAAATTAAGGACATTTTGTTTCAGCCCTTCCTGCCAATCACAGTCAATACTGCTTTAGTAGGTGTTCCCTTCTCTTTTTTTCTGAAAAAAAAAAAAACAAAAAACAAACAAACAAACAAAAAATACTATATGATGCATCAGCACTCCTGCAAACTGTCATTCTTACAATCTAGTGTCACTTATAGTTAGAAATACTCTTTACTGCTGAGATTTTGAGCAAGATTCATATGGCCGAACAGGCTGCAGGACAGTAAGAAACAAATTTTTATAGCTGAATTTATTGTAGCTTTTTTTTTTTTTTTGATCATCAGTTATCTTTGACTAGCTTCTCTTCACCAGAGATACACCTGGAATTATAACCCTCAAGTTCATGCAGTCAGCAAGAAGCAATCATTGGATTTATATTATTTTTCTAATACTCTTTAGACGTTCAAAACTAATATCAATAACTTTCATCTATTCATTTATCAGCAGTATTATTTGGCTATGTAGTTTATTTTCTAAGACAAACTGTTTAAAAAATATTCCTATGAATTAATGCTGTGGTAAATCATGTTTCTAAATTGACCCAGATTTAATATATTTGTACAGCATGATGTATCTTTTAAAAAATGTTATGAATTCCTCCTCAGAAAAATGTGTTTATTATCCAGTCCTTAGGGTGCCCAACAAGTCAACAAGAGTCTTTCTTTGATTTAAAGCACGCAATTCTCTTGCCATTCTCTACACTAAAAAGGACGCTGCTTGACGTGTCAGCATAGCTGATGTCCAATGGGAAATACTGGAGTATATGAAATAGCATATTCGTTTGTAAAAATACCTTTGAGGAGAAAGGTTTGTTTGTGGATGAGAAGAGACTGAAGGACAGTTTCCAGTTTCTCACTGCTTTATTCATGGTAACTTTAAAGATTACTGTACCTAAATAAGGTAAATACTGTCAGAATTGAGCTGAAAAAGATGTGTTATTTAGTGTCCTCACATTTTTTAAATCATATATTAAAAAAACAAAAATTACAAATAATTTTAAACAGGAAATCTGCTCCTTGACTTTGTAAACTAAGATGGCTTGCCTCCAAAACAACTGTGCTGATTTACAGTCCTGGTTGAGTCCTTATTTTTGTCAACAGTAAATTCACAGGGATTCTGTATTTACTTAAGAATATTTCCCAAAAATGTTAAAAACAAGTGCAAAAAATGACTGAAACTTGAAAGATGTTTTTCAAATGAGGATATTCAAAGGTAATGTCCTTATAATTCATACTTACGTAAGGCCATGTTTTCTTATCCCAATAAGGTTATTGTTAAGGTCATGGTTATTCTGTCACACAAGGTTTTGATTTTAAACCTTGACCAATATATTTATAATTTTATGAATTCTGCCCAGAAGATAGGCCATGATGACCTTTTCAGAGAAATTATATGACAAAAGAGAAAGCAATTCTGATAGCTTCCTGCTATTAGAAAAAAAAATTATGTTCCAAAAACTTGCAATAAAGTTATGCCTCTGATGCACCAACAGAGGTAAGTGACAGCATCTGTGTTAAAATGAATCATCAAAAGGGACTAATGAAAAAATCATTGCAGAAGAGTTTCTCCCTCTGTAAATGATTCATAAATCTAATCTTAGAGAAGGAAGGAAGAAAAAAGAAAAACGAAAAAAGAAAAACAAAAAAAGAATAAAGGTAAAAAGTTGTGCAGTTGGAAAGTAAGAGGCCAGAAGACAATAAGTATGCTTTTCTTTAAGTACCACCGTTAACTTCTTGATGGATAGTTGCATACTAGCCATAACTGCTCAGAAAATTAAATATTGCTTACTATGGGCATTATTGTAGATAATGCAATTTATAATAGAATCATTTAATATGGACCAATTGTTCCTCCACACCAATGCTATTCACAGATCAGTCTAAGCAGAACTCTAAGATGCCAGATCTCTGAACAGTTTTCCTACAAACACGAAAGAAACACCTTCCATTTCCTTCTGTATCAGACTGGCCAAAGTCTCAAGACAGACAATATTCAGTCCTCATCATGTCATAATTACAATCACCATTTCTCTGCCATTATTCATATCAGAAATTAATAAGTCACTCTTACAACCACACAATAACTAGCAAGAGCAAGGGAAGCAGGATATGGTCATTAAGGTCTAACTTTTAATGAATCTCGAAGTTTAAAGCAGAACTTGCAAACTACTAGAAAAAGGACAAATTTGACTTGCTGAGTGAAATATGTATGACTCCCACATAACTCCAGGATACAAAATACTAAAACTACGTAATTTTAATAAATAAATGAAACATATTATTTCTAAAGATTTTTATGAAATTGTTATGATTTGTCAGACTTACTAAAACTTTTTTTAATAGCCTTAAAATGTTGTGGGGTTTTTCTGTTTGCTTTTTTTAAGAGACTGTGTGTGAGAGTATACAGTTTGTCTATTCTGATTTCTATGCTAAAGTCAAAGATGCCACAAGTAATTCACAGCCCATTCAAAACCAGGTAAGTAAAGTCCCCAGTTACTTCCTGTAACTGATAGTTAAACCATTAGATTTTCTAAGCTGACTGTTCTGAAGAATTAATGGCTGTACCAGAATTTATCTCTGGCTGCAAAGCTCTCTTGATCAGTACGTCTACTGAGTAACCTCTAGGTCTGTTTATGTAAAAAATGCCAGTAATTATAAACCCAATTCAATTTATTTTCACGAGAGGTTACTTCTGGAGTTATTCTATTCTCCTGCAAGAATGAGATTTGGGCTGCATATAACACCTGCAAAAGTCTCATATCCTATGTTAAAATATATCTCCATTGCTCAGTATTTACATTGTCTTTACTGTTGGAACATGGTCAGAAGAGAAATATCAACCTTCAGGTAGAAAGAACAAATGCCACTGAAGTTTTCAATACTAAAATATATTCCTATGTATCTACTTACGAGTATAAGAGCACTTTCCTCTCCTCAGCAACACTCATTCAGTCTGGTTTGAATTCTGCATCGGCCAGTGCTGCTTTTTCAGGTGCTTTATGTTTATCCTGAGATACGTGTTGGCAAACAGACATGTTTGATAAAGACATGCAGAACTATCAGACCATGCAAAACTTGGTAATATTCCAGTAATAATTTTGTTTTGTGGAGTTCAAAAGGTGACCCCATAAAGTAAATAAGAATGTGATCTGTAACAATCCTGTGAGATAGGCTTACTACTTCTGTACTGATGAAAAGAAAGTCACACACAAAAATAACACAATAAGGTCCTTGTTCCATTCCTTAGTCTGAATGATCAAGGATGATCGAGCTTCATTTTCAGAACTATAAATCACAGTATAACTTCTTGTTGTTACTTGCCTACCTGTGAAACATGCAAAGCATCTTGAGATCCTGAGATGAAGGCAGCCTCAATACACCACAGAAATAACGTAACACAGAACACTGTAAAAGCCAGAAGAATGTATGGGTTAAGCAAATGCATTTAAGGTAAATCTATTTTATAGTCATGATGCTGTTAAATATTCTGGTTAAGACTGCAACCTCTTACTCTGGAAGTTTCTTAATCAAAGACTGTGAGAGCCTGGAAGAATATTGCAAAAGAAGGTCACTCCATGTCCTTTCTCCGAGTTGATATAATTGTCAGAGACCAGATGACAGTCTGGAAGAGCCTTTGATCAAAACCTGTATGACTGTTCATATGCATACATGGAAGGAGTATACTGCATTTCATCTTTGTTGCACTATATTTTTTTAACTGATGGAAAAACTACAGTCAGAGTTCAATGAGTATCCACATATAAAATTACCTGTATATATCCCACTTTGACATACTTTACAGATAACATTGCAAAGCATGTAACAAGCCATGTAATACAACAAACTTAAGATTTTAGTTTAAAAATACTAGATAGAAATCATGCATTTAATGAAATTCTTAATGGCAAGGCATCTGTGACAGCAAAGCAGAAAATAAATCTAATGTATAACATGCACTACAGTTGTTCCTCATAAGGCTCTGGAGAAATGACAGAAATATGAAGCAATTCACAAAAGAAGTTTCTGTCTCATTTCTGATGGTTTCATTTATCAACAAACAAGTTTAGCTCTATGACAAGACTACATTAAGGGAGCTATTAAGCTAAATGTGACCAAATGTTATTTGTTTTACCTATCAAAACTTATTACTGTCAGAACCACTGCCAACATCACAGGCTTCGAAAGACAGACTCAGAAGCTGGTTGCTTTTTAAAACATAGTTAATATACAGCATGGATAGAAGTTTTTTCCCTTACCTTGTGCTACCATGACAAGCCTGGAAATAGAACAAAACCACAAAAAAAAAAAAAAAAAAAAAAAAAAAAAAAAGAAAAGGTTAAATCTTTATTCTAGATAAAAATCACCTTGAGGAGAAGTAAATGTGCCTCACTAAATCACCAATAAACATCTTAGATATATCTGTAGAGATATACATATATCTCCAAGCTGCCTGGTCACATCAACATAAGGCCATTGGCAAGACCAAATGGGGGGATATTGATAGGATGGATAGCTAAACTTACCTGCAGATATAAGATGTTTGAAATACCTGGGTTAGTATTATCTACAAAATTAATTCACCTGTTATTTATCATTTCTTCCAGATCACAGAGGGTAAAAAATCTTGGCTCACAGGCAGTAGGGATGATGAGCATCTCTGACTACATCTAAACTACCGGTTGCCTCCTGGGTTAATGCTAGTAAACTTTGCAGGGAGAAGGCAGGAAAAAACTTTTGGAATGTGGCTTATAATATTTTTTTGCAGCAGTCCTTGCACCTGGGCTTGATCTCAGCAGGAACTTGCTGCCTAACTCCAGGAAACAGCCCAGAAGCAAACTAACTTCTATATAGTGAGGATGGCCAGAGGACCAGGAGATGGGTAAGAGGTACAAAGAACTGCAAATGAATAAAAGCATGCAGATAAAAACATTTCTGTCAGGCACTGACTGGCCCATCTAGGACTTCCTCATGCCCTCTGCCTGGGAGCCCTACTGAAGCCATGTCTGGGCTTCAGTGTACTTGTCTCTAGATGGGTCTTGGGCCTCCCCTGTAGCTGTGTCTCCTACTAGGATTCTTTGGAGAGACCTGGCTCACCACATGCCATACTTGAAACTGCTGACAACCCCCTACCCAGGCCCTGCCCTCCACACTCAGCCTGACAGGGCTGTGCTGGTGAGTGAGGGGCACGGCCTGCATGTGGGTCACCCCGATGCTACGATTGTGTCCCTCTGGAGGCTGCTTCACTCCCAAAGCTCCCTCACAGATTGCTCCAGCTGGTGGAGCGGAGGGCCTGGCCTTCAGGCCGCGCAGGACCCACCCAGAGCACAAGGGCCATGGGACACCAAGCTCCTTGGCCAGCCTTCCTGTCCCACATACCCCCTCCAGGGATCCCTAGGAAAGGCTTGGTTCCCTCCCCAGGCCTGGCTTCAGGGACCTTGGCCTGACTCCTTGGCTCTGACCTGGCACACTCTAAGGGCTAGGGAGGCAGTGGAGGACACCAGGAGACTTTAATGACCCATGGGTCCTGATGCCCCATTTCACCACAGGCTGAGGTTCCCCCGCCATGCTGTAGGTGTGCCTGTGCTCAGCCTAGTCTCTGTCCTTCCTCCTAGACACACTGCAAACCTATGCCATGTTTCCGCCTCCTGCTGCTCCCCAGCAGCCTCCTTGTATAGGCCAGTCCCCTGCTCAAGGCTGCCCCATGGTACCTGCTGGGGTCTGTGCTGGGGCAGCTGCCATGCCTCAGGCAGCCAGGCCCTCCTGCCCCTTGCTGTGGCTGTGTGGGTAAGGTGATCTCCTCAGACCGAGGGCTCAGGATCCTAATGAGAAGAAAATATCAAAAACTGGCTTTGACTCATCTGGCCCTTAAAGGCTCTTGAAATGTGAGCTCAGCTCAAACCCAGGGCCAGACACAAGGGCAGGTTTACTTAGGGAAAGATGAGCTGCAGCTATTTCCTGTTAATTTTGTGGAAAACAACCCTGATTTCCACAACATTCAGTAAAACACCTCTTAAATAGTAGCTATACACTCTTAAATGTTTGGAGGAAAAAAATCCCTCTGGCAGTAATTTAGCTTGATTATCGTCAGAGAACGGGATGTCATAAGGCCAAGTCCTGCCAAGCAGCATCCGTCCTCCGCTGCCCCACAAGTGAGACTGCTCTCCTCAAGGTCTTGTTCAATGCTTCGCTCCTGCTCTCCCAACAAAGTATTTCTATCAGCTTTGAAAGGACTATATTTTTTTATTAATATTTCAGAGAAAGTATTGGTCTGTAAACAGAATTTCTGACTGTTCAGGACACCAGGAAACAACCAAAGTGATGCCTGCCATCTACATGATGCTAGAGAGAAGGGGTAAGGGAGGGACAAACGCAAACATAAAAAGCTATGGGGAAAGATAAATTTTCTATCCTTAAAGCAAATCACTTCCCAAAGCTGAATTACAAGACAGACAATTTGCTGAGGTGGCTCTGTGCTTGACCTAGCCGGAGCCAGTTTCTCCTCATTGATGGTGTTCTGACCATGGGGATTGTAGGTGACAAAAGGAAGAGGGTGGCTGGCAAGGGAGCAGTGCCCCCGATATTGTAAATTTCACTGACAACTAATCCAGGCTGGCACAGGCAGGCACAATTAATGGGAAGTGACACAACTGTGATCTGAAAATGAGGTAACAGAATAGAACTGTCAGAGCACTTCCCAGGGCGATGATAAATTATGTCATTTCTATTTCAGGATGTTTCAGGTAGAAAGCAAGTCTTAAACACACAAATTACTGGAGGAGAATGAAAAGATACTATACCCAAGAATAACAAAAAAATACTAGGTTAGCATTACATTGCATAGGTTTGGGCTGTATAGCCACCTCATCATGCATACCAAAAACCTATGTGCTCTTTTCCCTGGGGGGATCCTGGCTGAGCCCACAAGGCTTGCTCAGTATCTAGGTACATATACGTCCCAGCTATTATATTTCTCTCCACTTGGTTGATTCACAATGGGTGGGTTACAGTGTGGCTAGGTGCTACATGACTCAGGTAGTCTTTAAATGGTATTTGTGTGATTTCCCATTTCTAGGTTTTTCAAGTCTCTAGCACACACTGTTCTCCATTCCCCAGCAAGGATGGCCATTTATACATCCATTTCATAGCTGTTAAGCTATGATCAATCCAGTCTATCAGCAAAGCTTATAGACCTCCAAGCTTTGTCAAGCTGAAAATGTTTCTGTTGTGCAGCTGGCTGGGCAGCCAAACGTATGAATTACTGGTGACAAATAAAAGGCATATGTTTTAGACCCCACAACTGAAAGGTAAATTATAGGCCTAGCAGGGTTTGTGTCTTGTTGGAGAGTTATGATTTCTCCCTGGGAGAGAGTCCACGCTAGCGTAGCCTAGACCAAGCACTAGTGAGGGTGCCTCCACAGGTTCACATACCTCTTGCAACTATTCCTGATCCTCATTGAGCAATGACAGAAATTTGGGAACTGCAGATTCCATTGTCAGAATTCACACAGTCCAACAGTTCACGAATTCCTTTGAATCAGACGATCCGGAAAACATGGGGGACAAATATTGAACCACTGTGTCATACCACAAGTACAAGAAAAGGCAATAAGGAGGAAAGATTACAAATGATACAGCAGCAAACCTAGCATATTTTCATTATACAGGTTGCAAATTTCCAGAATGTTTCATAGACTATAAGAAACTATATTGGCTTCATTTAGCAGTGAGGAGGTCCAATGATAATGTTTGTATATCTTTTCTCATGTGTCAATAAATTGTGAGTTTGCTTAGGTATTTGCTGTTGTCCAGTCAATCTTAAAGAAATGGGGAGATGCCAAGATTTTATTTTTAAAAGCTAGCACAAGCCAATGAAATAATAGCCTGGTCACACACAGGGTGTTATATTAATATTTTATTTGGCAAATACATCAATCCCAGAACAAATCATACTATTAATGAGGTAAAATATTCCACATGCAGACGAGAAGTTCCTTCACAGCAGGAGGTTAAACATAAGTACCTTGTCCCCTTGCAAGGAAAAGCGTTGCAAAATGGTAAAACTTGCACAGTATTTCTCCAAATTAGCTACTCACATAAAAGTGTCTTTCAAATAAACAATTCATTAAAAGGACTTAATACAGCATGCATAGTAGTAAAGAGGGCATTACTAATTTCCCTTCTCTCTGACCCCCAGGTTGTTAGTGCTAATTGAAGCATTTTCTGACTGTGAATTAACTAAAGAGACCACCGGAACCATAGGTCCTCTCAGCCACAGTGAGACCCACAAAAAGTGAAGAGAGTTAGGCTCCTCTTCTCTCACCTCATGTCCCTCACTGAAGTGTCAACACTTTGCAGTCGCTGTAATTTCCAGTATTCTTTGTCCCATGGGCAAAGTGAATGCAGCACAGCTGATAAACGCACTGCCAACTCACCAGATAGGTCTGGTTATGCTCTGAGCCAAGCAGAGTCAACGAAATAGTACTATCAAAGAATCATAGAATGGTTTGTGTTGGAAGGATCCTTAAAGATCACCTCCTTGCCATGGGCAGGGATACCTTCCTCTAGACCTCTAGACCAGCTGCTCAAAGCCACATCCAACATGGCCCTGAACACTGCCAGGGATGGGTCATCCACAACTTCTCTGGGCAACCATTTCCAGTGTCTCACCACTCTCATGCTAAAGATTTTCTCCCTCATATCTAATCTAAATCTCCCCTCCTTCTGTTCAAAGCCATTCCCCCTTGTTCTGTCATTACATGCCCATGCAAAAAGTCCCTCTTCAGATTACTTGTAGGCCTCCTTTAGGTACTGGAAGGTATTATAAGGTTTCCCCTGAGTCTACCCCAGGCTGAACAACCTCAACTCTCCCAGCCTGTCTCCATAAGAGAGGTGTTCCAGCCTCAGATCATTGTTGTGGCCCTCCTTTGGTCTCGCTCCATTGTGTTGGGGCCTCAGAGCTAAACGCAGTACTCCAGGTGTCGACTCACAAAAGCAGAGGGACAGGATCACCTCCCTTGACCTGCTGGTCACAATTCTTTTGATGCAGCCCAGCATACTGCTGGCTATCTAGGCTGCAAGCTCACCCTGCCAGCTCATGTTAAGCTTCCCATCAACTAACAACCCCAAGTCCTTCTCCACAGGGCTCCTCTCAATTGAGCCTCTGACCAATCTGTATTTGTGCTTGGGATTGTCCCTGACCCAGATGCTGGACCTTGCACTTCACTTTGTTGAACTTCATGAGGCTGGCATTTGCCCACTTCTCAAGCGTGTCAGGGTCCCTCTGGCCAGCATCCCTTTCCTCCAGCATACCAACCGAACCACACAGCTTGGTGTCATCAGCAAACTTGCTGAGGGCGCACTCAATCTCACTGTCCATTTCACTGACAAAGATGTTAAAAAGCGCTAAAAAGATGTTAAACAGCGCTATACCCTGAGCTCCTCCCATAATACATAATTTCAGGCAAAGGAGTGCTTCTGACATGTGAGCAGGTATGTATATACCACTTGACTGGCAACTGTCCCCAGCCCACAGCTATACAGAAGAATCCCACCCACTGGGTCTGCCTTTAGCCTTGTGCAGAGCACATCAAACTGTAATCACACACACACCGTGTACAGTCATTGCCCCTAAGCACCTCCGCATGTTTCCCCACCATGCTGCAACCACTGATGATACAACCTGGCCTGCTTCTGGAAGGGCATATTAGTCTCTGTGGGAATGTTAATGAATGAAGCACTCTTTAGAGACCCACAGCTTTTCTGCTTTCATCTAACAAAGGATAACATAAAGATTAATGTTCCAGTAACAGCCAAAACAAACCTCTCAGGGATTCCTGATAATAATGCTTACTCATACAGAAATGAAAGCAGAACCCAGTCTACATGTTTTCACTGGCAAATTCCTTAATGTTTTTGCTAATTACTGTACTTTTGACTAATAAAAGTATTGTGACAACACAAAACATTAATTTAGCTCGTATTAAATTATCTGTTAATTTATTTTCAAGTCCAATGAGTCAAAATTATAATGCTTGGCACAGAAATGTTTCTTGAGAGAAAATCCCAGTAGCAATCATTTCAGAAATAAAGAAAACATGCTAATCTCTGAATACCTTGTTACAGAACACATCAAAGTCAGCTAAATACTGTTTGAATGCAGTGAAATGACAACAGAATTCATAAGCACAGTATAAAGGCACTTCCAAGCAGCCTGGTGATGCTGAACTAAAGACCACTGTGCATGGAGGGGCTGGCAATCCACAGAGTCATGGACCTTGCATAGCACAGGTGTGTGCTGTGCTCATACAGTGCTGCACATACAGCCTGGCTTCCTTTAGGCCGTGCTGTGCTGCACACATCCTTTGGCCACAGGACAAACTTAGCCCGCTAGTTACAAAGAGCCTGTCACCAGCTCCCACTCAATATTGGTGATTATCACCACCTGCATGGCCTTGTCTGTATCTGAAAGCAACGAGTTCTCATGTGAACATCCTTTTTTGTTTGACAGTTGAAATGATGAATAGAAATGTTTTCTTGCAGGAAAATCCTATAAAAGCTCAAAAGGCCACAGCGCTAGGTAACCTTTCCACCATCAACCCGCACAGTACGCTACGCTCCGACAGGAGACCCGTCCAACGCTGCGCAGCCCGCGGCTCTCACTCGCTGGAGGGACGTAAGATTACTCGCGCTTATTCTCTTCTTCTCTACAGCCTTAGCTCGGATGGCGCCGTTTTACGCGACACTTTCCCTAGTCCCAGCGCCTCTCCTACCGGGGCAGTAACGAAGCGGCACCCGCGGCCCGCTACGAGCGGGATCCCGCTGGAAACGCCGCTCTGCAGGGGGGCGCGGGGCACTGGGCACGAACGGCCGGGGTTCCCGGCCGCGGTTTGGCGCTGGGGCTGGGCGCAGGGGCCGTGGGCTAGCCGTGGCTGAGAGGAGCCCGCTGGGCCGCGGGCCGGCACTGCCCGTCAGTCTGTCGTTGGCTCCGGCGGAGAACCGCGCCCGCCCGCCTGGAAGGCCGCCTTTCAGCGGCGTCCCCACTGCTGCGGGCGGAGCGGTCGCTACCTCTGTGGGGGCTGCCCGCGGAGGCGCGGTGCGGGACGCTGTCATCACGCGGGGCAGAGCGGGCAGACTTCGGCTTACGCTAAAGGCGGCTTGCGGAGAGGCGCTGCTGGCGGGGAGGGTGTCGGGGGTGCCGCCGGGGCTGCCGCCGAGAAGCCGCCGGTCGGAAAAGGAGAAGGGGGGCACGGCGGGGCTCGGAGGTGTCTGTCCTTTCGGGCGGCTCTTCTTGGGAGCGTCCACTTCAGCGGCCCCCCAGTTTCCCTCAGCACTGAGTCGCAATGGGGACAGGATGAGGGGACGGGCTGGCACGGGGCTGGCATGTAAGTGATGGACTATGGCTTATCTATTGGGGTATCTAGACCCTAACTAATGGAAGTGCAATCCACTGCACGAATAAGGTGATGAATATTAACATGGGGGGAGGAGAGAGCAGCGGTGTTGCAGAGGCTTATAAATTGAGTGAGACAAATAATATACTCGAAGTTTACTTTACAAAACTAATTGAATCTCCGTCATATGCCTGTTGGGGACAGTCCTGGGAGACTCCTGCTGCCGCTGACTCTGCTGGCTTTCTATGACCTCATTCTCTGCTGATGGTCATGATGGCATATTTTTCTCCCCTCCCCCCGTGTCCCCCCCCCCCCCCCCCAATCCAGAGTGGTGGAGATGAGCATCTAGCTGCCACAGGAGTGTTACATAGCAGCCAGCAGCATAAAATTGAATTAATTGACTGTTTTCACTCAAAATTAAATCTCTTTGAGGTACACATTGGACTTCACCATAGAATCATAGAATGGTTTGGGTTGGAAAGGACCTTAAGATCATCTAGCTCCAGCCACTCTGCCATGGGCAGGGACATCTCATACTGGACCAGGTTGCTCAAGGCCCTGTTCAACCTGTCTCCGAACACTGCCAGGGATGGGGCATCCGCAGTTTCCTTGGTCAAACTGTTCCAGTGCCAGAACATATCTGAGAAACCTCATGGATTGCTTGTGCTGGGCTTTGTCCCTCAAAAAGTTATCAGAGCGGCTGAAGTCCTTCATGAGGACCGGGGCTTGTAAGTGTGAGGCTGCTCCTATTTGCCTATAAAGGGCTTAATCAACAGAGTCCTCCTTATTGGTGGCCTGTAGCAGACTCCCACAGTAATGTCCCCTGTCTCAATTCTGTCTTTGACCCTGACCCACAAGCTCTCTGTTGGCTCATCACCCATTCCCAGGCGGAGTTCTGTACTCTCCAGCTTATCACTGACATAAACAGCTATACGATCTCCCCATCTGCCCGGCCTGTCTTGCCTAAAGAGCCTATAACCTTCCATTCCAACTCTCTAGTCATAGGAGCCATCCCACTAGGTTTCCATGATGCCAATGATATCATATCTCTGCAGGTTCTCACACATCTATAATTTCTCATTTATTCCACATACTATACGTGTTTGTGTGCAGGCATGCCACTCCCCAGTTCATTTCTAGTGAGCCTGGTGTTATCCCCTTCCCCTTCAAACCTAGTTTAAAGCCCTCTCTATGAGCCCTGCTAACTCCTGAGCTGGAATCCTTCTCTCCCTTTGGTACTGCATACCCCATCTGCCACCAGCAGGCCTTTTGCTGCACAGGCCAACCCATGGTCAAAACCCCTAAAATTCTGATTGTGACACCAGGAATGAATTACTGAGATTTTTCTGATGTAACCATTGTCATTGATTGCAACTGGCAGGAGGGACAAGAACGCTCCTTGGGCTCCTGAACCCTGAGTCAGCAGCCCCAAGTCTCTAAAGTCCTTCTTCAGTCCCCTTAGGCTTCTTCTGTTGAAGAGATTTCCTCATTGCACACCTGGAAGACCAGTAAAGGGTAGTAATCAGTAGGGCATACCAGACAAGAGACTTATTTGATGAAGTCCCTTACCCTGGCCCCAGGGAGGCAGCAGACTGCGAGTCAGGTCGGGCCAACATATGGGGCCCTCTGTCCTTCTTAGGGTGTGTTAGAAACTTAAAAAACTTTTCTTGTAAAGGATCAGGTTAGACACAACAGTGAAGCAGCTATTTATTTAACATTTTGCAAAAACAGGTGTCCTAATAAGTATGGACACCCTGGTTACAAGGCTTTTCCTTTTTATCCCCTATTTCTGACAGCAAAGTTCCTCCCTTTGCTAGGTACTCCTAGGTTTACAGCCTATCCGAAGTGCCTACGTTACACACACAAAGTCCACCTCTAGTCATATCTCCCACTACTCTAAGCGCCCCTTCCCTTTATTTGCACATTCCCTTTTATGGTACAGTCACCTCACTCAAACCCACCCCTCACTTCCCCTCATCCCCTTTGGGGAGCTTATTCTCAAGTATTAAGCAAAAATTCAGAATGTATCACCATAATGGCTTGACTTCACGAATGAAGATTTGGGAAGGGCTTTACCCACACTTACTACAAGTGCGCTGATGACTAAAAAGGCCAATGTGGAACAGGCAAATCCAGTTGCAAAAAGCACAGTGGAAGGTCTCCTTGGGTGGTATAGGTGGGACGCGATTCTTTCTACATTGTCTTTTCTCCTCGAGACTAATTCTGCATGTGTTCTCAAAGGAGACAACGGCGTTATGTACGGTGTGTCTCCAAGTCTCCCAATTTGAGGCCAAGGTGGACCACTGATGGTAGTCAACATGGCCAAAGCTGAGGTATTGTTTCAGGGAGTCCTTATATCTCTTCTTTGGGGCACTTCTCTTGTGGCAACTGGTGGTGAGTTCACAGTAAAACACAATCTTAGGGAGGCAGTGATCCTTCATTCTGGAGATGTACCCTGCCCAGCACAGCTGCAATTTCAGCAATAAGGCCTCGATACTGGTGACCCCTGCCTGTTCAAGGACAGTAGCATTTGACACATAGTCAGTCCAATGGATGTTTAGAATTGTACAGAGGCAGCGCTGATGAAAGCGTTTGAGGAGTTGCAGGTGATGGTGGTAGATAACCCATGATTCAGACCCATATAAGAGAGTACACAGTACAATGGCTCTATAGACACTAATCTTTGTACTTTTCTTCAGGTGTTTATTGCACCAGACTCTTTTATGGGGTCTTCCGAAGGCTCTATATGCCTTTGCTATTCTGTTCTTTGCTATTCAGAACATATGGTGCAAAGAGATAGTCACCAGCATGGATTCAGTGGCGTCCCAAGGGTCCGCAGTCTTCATCTTTGGTGGTGGGTGGCCACACTGGTGATTACCTTTGTCCCCTTTCGTTATATGTTAGGGGGAAGTACCTCTGTTCTTATCATCAGTTTCCATGGCAATGTCAAGTACTGCACATTCCTGGTTGATCACGCATCCAGTTTCACTGATCTTGCAGCCAGCTCTTCCAAACATGATGACTGTGTAGTCTCAAGTGTCAGTTTCCCATCACCAGCAATGCTTGAGACAATGGGCAGTGGAATGTGATCTCAGTTCCTCACACTCATCTTTGAGACAGTGGACCTCAGCTCCTCACACCAGTCTTTGAGACAATGAGACAACAGATAGTGGAACGTGATCTCATTTCAGTCTCTCACACTGCCATCATGCAGAGCAGATCATCCATCTGGTCACACCTTGCACAGCTACCATCAAACATCACCGACAGACTCTGGCACTCACTGCAGCCAGATGCCTGGACAGCTATATGTTTATGAGAGACCTCTGTCTGGGTCACCATGTCATTTCTGGCTAGCAGAGAGGACTTTGTTTTCTTCACCTTATGCCAAGAGGATACCATCCTTGAGCACCTTTTGGATGACTCTGGACTCCCTGCATGGCTCTTTTCATTCAGGAAGGACTCCTGGACACTGTTTTCCCACACTCCAGTGTTGAAAGCATTCCCTCTGGAGCTACTCACCTCAGCAAAAATTTATAATGCATATAAATATCATAGATAATTCTATTTTTTAAAAAATTATATAGTCTTTATAAAGCATATAAATACCTGATGGGAGGGTGCAAAGAGAACAGAGCCACGCTATTTCCAGCCGTGCTCAGTGACAGGACAAGAGACAGCGGGCACAAACCAAAACACGGGAGGTTCTGTCTGAATATCAGGAAACACTTTTTAGCTTTGAGGGTGAACAAACACTGGCAAAGCTTGTCCAGAGGGGTTGTGGAGTCTTCATCTTTGGAGATATTCAAAAGGCATCTGTACACTGTTGCCTTCGCGTAGGCGTAGCGACCTGGTTCAGGAACGACACGGCGACCAACCCTGGGCCGCTCGGGCCATCAGCTCACTGACACCAATGTGGTGGACGGCAAATGGTGTTTATTGCTTAATGGCACGGTGTTATATAGCTTAGGTTTACAACGTCACTTCCGTCTGCTTACCTCATAAATTAAGTGCTATTGGCTACTAGGAGAGGGGCCCTATCTTTCCGTACAGCGCGATATCTTCCGACTGTCAGACCCTGGCTACCCACATTTCCCCCCTCCCTATGCATAATTATATAACCTAAACAATAAGCTTAAAGAACACTGTATCAAAAAGGAATCTTATTTAGATTGCACACCTTAAAGTAAGTCTATGCTATAAAGCACACTCTCGAGTAAAGACAGAAGGCACATTAGGTAGTAGATAATGAAGAGGTATACTGGAAGAACGAGGTAGAATTAAAGGTAACTAAAAAGACAAGATCTCTGTGAGGTGATAAAGTTGAACTTGAACCTATATGCTCTGGGAAGACCGTCGATAAAGTAGCTCCGAAAGGCATCAGTGCTGTGTGAGGTGACAGACTCAACCCTAGCGGGCGTCCCCGCGCAGGTAACGTTGACCTGACTGTGATGAGCTTATGTTCCCTTCACTCAGCACGAGGTTCGGGCGTTCCAATTTTTTTTTTTAAAAAGTGCACACCTGTTACCATGTAGGGGGCCAGTCTACGCGGTAAGAGGAAATGACAGTGACTAAAAAGGTCTCCCAGAGGTTCGGATTTGTCCGAACAGCTAAAGTGAAACATAATAACTTGAGGTATCATTAACTAAAGATAGTACTAAAGTAATTGTCGACGTTCTACGAGCATAATATTAACCGTTTCTAACCGGCTCTTAATAAATGATACAAGCTTATTCAATATACAGGGTCCGAAGATCAGAGCTAGGAGAATTATTATGATTGGTCCCATCAGGGTAGATACTAAAGAAGTCAGCCATGGCGATTGGGTAAACCAGGATGTAAACCAACTTTGGAGTGCTTCTTGTTCCCGTCTTCGTTTTTCCAAACCCTCTCGTAACTTTGCCATGGTATCTCTTACCACTCCAGTATGGTCCGCATATACGCAACATTCTTCTTTCAATGCAGCACACACTCCTCCCTGTTGTAGAAACATCAGATCCAGACCTCTACGGTTCTGGAGCACTACTTCAGATAATGATCTAACTGATTGCTCTAATGCAGTTATTGATTGCTCGATTCTGGCTAGATCCTCATTGACGGCCATTCTCAAAGTGTGAAATTCTGAACTCTGTTGCACTAAAGATGTTAAGCCTGTACCTAATCCTGCACCTCCCACTAATAGTAGGGTGGCTATTGTTATAGCTGTAAGGGGTTCTCGTTTTAACAAATGGTGCTCCGGGGTAAGATGTGAGCGATAAACGAATTCTTCAGGATGGTAAATTATCTTGGGAATTATAGACACCTGGACACAGTATTCCGCCGATTTGTTAAAGTTGCCTAAGGATAAACAAGGTGTGACCCCGATAATAGAACAGATCCATTTAGCATTGTTGACTGGTATTAACCATTTTGCTGCGATATTATCCTGTATCTTACTAACACATAATTCTTGTTTATTGCCTGGGACAGCACCCAGACATACACCGCTTCCTACCACATGTGCTAGTGATATGCTTTGTTTTTCCATGTCCCATGTACATTGGGGCGGATTTGTACCATTTGCCAGAATAGGTATGTCACTTACTCCTACGGCCTCATAAAAGGGTGAGTTTTATTCCATAGCATAGCCAGCAATGCTCTGTAAAGTTCGGATGGGTCTTGTTTAATACTCGATAGCTGGCCTGCATCATTCCCCAGAGAGGATCTTCATAAGGAATTGTATTGGTGTGTGTCCTCACTGTGGTACGTATTACTGTGGGTACGGTGCTATATTTTGCTATAGGTACATCAGGTTCAGTTAGTTTTCTGACTATATGATTTTGACCTGGGGTTGGTAGGAGTGTTTTACCAGCAAATGTTAGTTTAGGGTGTACTGGCAATGGATCAGCCAGAATCAATGTTTTTTGGGTACGAATGCGGGCGCCTCTATCTTTTCCTGTTTGATAATATCGAACTCCCCACATCTTTCCCAAGAGCCAACTCGGATGTTGAGGATTACTTACATTCAAATAGAGGTGCTTACAATATTTTTTACCATAAAATGTCGGTATGGCGTAAGAAGAGTGAAGTTCTTCACCTCTATTTATAGGTGGGGGTTTACACCCATAAGGAGCCCAGGATACCCGCAGAAAGGGGTCTTTCCCTGGCTCTGGAACCCACGCATTTGCAATCATCTCACAGCCCCAGTAAGCGCAATAATAGTGTCCGGGGTAGTTGCAGTAACTCTTTCCTGGATTGGAACTGGGGCAAAAATAGTATGCCCCTCGTTCTAAGCAGAACATTGTAGGTATCAGTTGGCAAAGGGTGGCCATAAAACTAGGAGCCCCTGGCGTTGTTATGGTTTGTATAACTGTACCAGAATCAAATTGATATAGTGTCCAATTGAAAGGTTGATGAGGATAATGAGAATTCTATTCTGCCCTCCCTACAGTGAGAAGCCCCAAAAACATGATCGCACAAAGGTACCGTAGCCCCTTTTTGCGAGGGGCCTTTTGACGATGCTGTTGCTCTGACGACGTGGGGTGTCCAGTTGTTGGAGGGCTCTTTGGGGCAGGTAAGGAATTGGCTGGTTCATCGTCCCCTTGTGGTAGTGGGAAGTACCGGTCACGAGGGTGTCCAATGAATCGGTCCTGTAAACAAAACCTCACAATTTTCATCAGTTTTGTCCTTCAAATCTGGTTTGATTGATTTAATTGGTCACCATTTAATTCGGTTATCTTTTTTGACTGCAGCGTACCCCTGTCCTGTTAGGACTAATTTCCACCCGTGTTCCCATTCTCCCAATTCATTTCTGACTATGACCAATGGGCCATCATCTAATACTCGAGTGGACCAATGTTTTTGGGCAGGGCTATTTGCTTCCTCTCCCCTGGGAAACTGATTCAATGCTAAGAGAGCGGTTGCTAGTAGGCGGGCTTGGTCTCCTGTGGGGATGGTATTGTTAAACCCTTCTGTCTTTGCTAATACCTCTAATTTGGATTTCAAGGTTTGGTTTGCTCGCTCGACTACGGCCTGCCCTGTGCTGTTATATGGAATGACGTGTGTTAGAGTGATGCCCCATTTTAAAGCAAATGCTTGAACTGATTTAGAGATAAAATTTGGGCCATTGTCTGTTTTGATTTGTTTTGGAATGCCAAGCCATGGCATGACCGTCAACCAGTGTTGAATAGTTGCTTTAGAGCTCGTTTTAAGATGTTGGGTGGCGGCGATTACTCCGCTGTATGTGTCCACAGTCACTGCTAGCCACGCTCGAGGCTTCAGTAATTGGCAAAGTGTAAAATCTGTCTGCCATATTTCGGAGGCTTTAAGGCCTCTGGGGTTGACTCCGCAGGGCCACAGTGGTGCTTTTTGACAATGAGGGCACGTTGCCACTATGTGTTTTGCGTCGGTAACTGAAAGTCCGCATTTCTTTTCTAACGCTTTGGCTCCGATATGGAGGGATTCATGTAACTGACGGGCTTCTCTTAGTGTCCACAGGCCTTTCGCGGCAGCATCTGCTTTGTCATTGCCGATTTGAAAAAATCCCTTAACTGGGTCATGACTATTGATGTGAACAACTTATATGGTACCTTCTCGGGAGGAAAGCGCTTCTTCCAGCATAAGAGCTGTTGAAGATGTTGACACACCGGGCCTCGACATGGCTAGGCAGAGTTTGGCTACAAACATTGAATCAGTGACTATGTTAAGATGCTCCGTTGGGAACAGTCCACACGCTAGCACTACGGCTGCTGCTTCTAACTGTTGAACCGAAAGTGTGTGGTCGGTCATTTTTATGCAGTGCCATTCCTCCTTTGATTGCCATACCGCCGCTGAGGTTGAAGTCGCTGAGGACGCGTCTGTAAAAACTGTAGGTCCCTGTTGAGGGCGATCCAGGATTTTCTGTGGAAGGTCGATGTCGATGATTGCCAGCATTTGAGTCCAGGGGGGCTTTGCAGCATATCGGACTTCTCCGCCGAATCTGAAGAGGGCTATAGCTAGATGCTCTGACATCGCCACCGATTGCGTCGGGAGCTGTTTATGAAAGGGTAGGAATATCTTGGCAGGTTCGATGCCTAGGTGTCTTAAAGCGAGTTTTCTACCTTTCATGATAAGGTTACCAAGGCACTCGACTCCGGGGGAAAATGCACGTGACGGTTTTCGAGGACTACCCACTGTATTGGGTGTGCTTTGTCAGGGGGTCCCTGAGCCAGTGCTCCCACTCCCCCTCCTTTGGTGAAATGCACATACAGGTCAAGCGACATATCTGGGTTCCATCTGGCGAGTGTGCTTGACGACGCCTGTTTTTCAATGAAGTCAAGACTGTCCATTGCTTCTGGTGTTAGTACCTTCTGTTCCCATGGGTGTTTTCCTTTCAAAAGGTCATATAGCGGGGCCATGATATTCGGAGGGATCAGGACAATGTTGTGGAGCCATTGTAGGGACCCCACTAACTGTTGCATATCGTGGAGTGTTTTGATGTGTCGGTGAATTTTTACTTGGGGTGGAGTTATATAGGAACTCGTGATTTCTACTCCCAAGAAGCTCACGCATGGTCCCCTTTTAATTTTCGCACTCACAATTTCGAACCCATTTGTTTTTAAAGTTTCAGAAACCAGTGATATTAACTGGTCCACCTGCTTTCCTGATGGTGCGGCGATTAAAATATCGTCCATATACTGAATGATGGTCGCAGTTGGGTCGCTATGCCAGATCGATGCCAAGGCTCGATCCACTGTAATCTGACAGATGGTGGGTGAATTGACCATCCCTTGAGGCAGCACTTTCCACTGGAAACGTAAATTAGGACGTTGGCTATTTGGGAATACGACAGAAAAAGCAAACCGTTCTTTGTCCTCTTCATGTAAGGGTATGGAGAAAAAACAGTCCTTAATATCAAGAACGGCACAAGGTTGTCCTTTTGGTATCATAGAGTTCATGGGTAACAGCGTTTGAACGGGACCCATAGGCTGGATAGTCTTATTTACCTCACGTAGGTCATGAAGTAGGCGAAATCCTTCGCCCTTTCGTTTAGGTATGACAAAAACTGGTGTGTTCCATGGGCTAGCAGAGGGCTCTATATGTCCTCGTTGTAGTTCACGGTCAAGTAATTCGAGGAGAGCATCCATTCGAGGCTTTGACAAGGGCCACTGCTCGACCCATACTGGATCAGATGATTTCCAAGTTAATTTAATTGGTGGAAGTGGGTGTATGGCAGTGGCCCTTACGGTAAATTTGTCACCCTGGCATTCAGCAGGGTTAGGGCGTCTCTTCCCAGCAGGGGTGGAACTCCAGACATAACATACGGAGAGAGGGTGATAGTTTTTTCTGGCCCTTTCTCAGTATGGAGAGTGATTGCTATTAATTGAGCGCTCCTTCGAGCTCGAGATAGTCCTCCAACTCCACCCACCATGGGGGCGTTTTCCAGCACCCAATGCGGGGGCCAGCTCGTCTCAGGAATGACTGTAACATCCGCTCCAGTATCGATCAAAAAGGGGACACTAATAGTGGTGTTGTCTTTGGCATTGAGAAGGGAGCAGATCCCCCATATCACTGGTGGATTATCGCATTTTAGTGCCAGGGCCACCCTGGGGTCCCGCTCCCAGAGGGTGGTCCTTGTTGTTCCTGAGATAGAGGCGGGTTCGTTAGGGCTGTCGGTTGAATTGTAAAGTTGGTTACGCCTTGAGAAGGTAACGGGTTCGGGGGTACTTCGCCCAATCTGAAGTTGGCATAATGGGGCCGCCTCACATTCAAAGTGGGAGAGGGCTGTGTGCGGCCCGAGTGCCCCCTCCCCTTCGCGTTTCCCTGTTTAGATCTACAGTCTTTAGCAAAATGTCCTTTCTTTCCACAGGCCCAACATGGTCCCCTGGGCCTGTTCTGGCGCGGGGGGGGCAATGGGCAACTAGTTATAACGTGGCCTGTCTGGCCGCATCTAAAACATACCATCATATTGGTGACTGCGGTGCGAACAGCCACTTGGATTGGTGTTAAATGCTCTTCTTTTGCGACGTGCTTGATCATGTCTGCAATGCTTGACCCCACTGGGAGTGACCGCAGAATCTCTTTGGTTATCGAATTACACTGCTGGCGTAGACAGTCTGCCACAACCGGGCCCTTCGCTTCCACAGGCAGATTTGAAGAGTCGACCGCGGCCTGGAGACGATCCACAACTGCGTAAAGCTTTCACTTTCATTTTGTTTTATTGTGGCCCATGGCGATGGCTTAGCAACAACTCTAGAAGCTGTGCGAATGGCTTCTCTGGCTGCACGAGTGGTTGTCATTACCTCGTGAGCCCGCAGGCCCTGGGCCTGCGCTTGGGGGGTAATCATTGTTGGGTCTGTGCCCATCAGCTGCTGCAAACTGGAGCCGTGCAGCGGATGATCGGCCCCGACTGCTTGGGCTAACTGCCTCGCACAATTTTCTTCCCATTCCTGTTTAAAAACAATCATCCCCGCTCCATCAAAAATCAATCTACAAGTTTGTTTTATATCGAATGGGAGCATATCGTCTGCCCCAAAGATACCATCTATAAGGGTAGAGACCATGGCAGAATTAAGACCTTTATCTGCAATTGCTTTAACAATTGTTTGTATATCCTTAGGATTTATTGGTGAGTGGACCCTCTGTCCCGCGTCCGTCACTCGGACTGGAAATGCCAATGGGAACGATGGGGTCCAGTCGGCACAATCAATCATTATTTTCCTCCAGTCCGTGAGAGGGACCTCCTTCCCCTGCGATTCCTTTTTAATTTGGGCAGGGATAACTGAACCCTTAGTTCTGTTTATTTCTGTTTGTGGCCACTCTAAATTTGAACCTGTCGAGAGCTGCTCCTCCCGACTATTGTCTGATCCCCAGCTAGTGTCTGATTCAGAATCAGAACTGGATTGACTGGTTGTATCTGGTGTCTGGTATCTTTTCGTCGGGCTCTGGCCGCGTCCGCTTCCCTTGTGGGGGGGGTAGTCCTTCCCCTTGTGGGCGGGCCGCTCCTTCCCCTTGCGGGCGGGCCGGTCCTTACCCTTGTGCCCGCCCCTCCTCCCTATTGGTTCGTCCCGCCCACCAATCGAGGGGGAACTGGCCCTACGGCGGCCGCTCTGATTGGCTGCCCACCCTTCTCTCGCGTCCCGCCCCCCGCCTTTGTGCTCATTCGCGTTCTCCTCCCCCTCCCGTTCCTGCTTGCTTGTTAAAGCTGGCTTTTCCTCCCCGTTCCCGCCAAAGATGTCGTCGCCCCGCCCCCCGCCTTTGAGCTCGGCGCCATCTTGGGGCGCATAGGGCGGAGGCCCAGCCCAGCCTGCTGTGGCCTCAGCATTCCTTGCAGCATGTCTTGCTTCCTCGGCCAGCCCACCCCAAAAAGATTCTGCATTCGTCCGTTGGTTAGAAGACGTGTCGGGGTTCGAGAGTTGGGGGGGGGTGTCACCCTCCCGAGATACAGCAGGCTCAGGAGAGCCGGGAATGTCAGGGAGGGGAATGTCAGGGGGGTGCGGAGTCTGCGTAGCTGCTCCGATCCCCAGTTTTGGGGTGTCTCGGAGGCAGGATTTCGCAGCCTGCCAGGTTTCCTGCTCATGTATGGCTTTCCGCAGGGCTTGCATAACTTTCCCCCACGATTTAAGGCTCTTGCCAGAGCCCGAGGATATAGTCTCCTCAGCTAAGGCTTTGGTGCATTTATCCCACACCTCCGGGTGGAGAATATCCACCGGCTGCTCGACGACCCCGAGCTGTAAAAGCCTCGCTACAGCGAGAGTAAAATCTTTGGGCTTACAACTAATACCCCATTGTTTATGTATTTCGGATACGACCTTCACAATGGACTCCATCCTCCTTGTGGGTCTGGGAGCGTCCTCCCCGCCGGGCTACTCTCGTTGCTCCGGCCGACGTTCACCCGTCCAGGCGATTTCCCGGGTTTCGGCACCACTTGTTGCCTTCGCGTAGGCGTAGCGACCTGGTTCAGGAATGTCACGGCGACCAACCCTGGGCCGCTCGGGCCATCAGCTCACTGACACCAATGTGGTGGACGGCAAATGGCGTTTATTGCTTAATGGCACGGTGTTATATAGCTTAGGTTTACAACGTCACTTCTGTCTGCTTACCTCATAAATTAAGTGCTATTGGCTACTAGGAGAGGGGCCCTATCTTTCCGTACAGTGCGATATCTTCCGACCGTCAGACCCTGGCTACCCACAGTACACGGTGCTGGGCAACCAGCTTCAGGTGGCCCTGCTTGAGAGAGGGGTTGGACCAGATGACCTCTCAAGGTCTATAGTGGTTTAAACCCAAATGGTAACTAAGTACCAGACAGCTGCTTGTTCACTCCCCCTTCCCCTGGGTTGAGATTGGGCTGGAAATGCTTCAAGGAGAAAGGGAGGGTTGTTACTAAAAGCAGTAAATGATGGGAGAAATGACAGGATAAGGAGCTGTAATAATACTGTTGCTTACTGATACCTTTAGAAATTTATTGGGTTTTGCATGAGTATAGTGATAATCAAATGGCAATTTGCTGCACCTTTGATACATGCTCTACAAATACACAGTGACAGCCATAACCCTGAAGAGCCTGTAGTTTGAATGAATGGGGCAAATAGAGTAAAAGGCTCAGACAGAACTGACATGCTCAAGGCTATACCACTTGCAAGTGACAAGAGTGTACTTCTATTGCTGTAGCTACTGCTTCATGCTGTCTTCTTTACAGTAAACGTATAAAGCAAAGTTAGGTTTTGTGCAGGTGAGAAGAACTCAATAAGAATCAAAGAATCAGCTGGGTCAGAAGAGACCATCAAGTC
This sequence comes from Psittacula echo, assembly GCF_963264785.1. Taxonomy (NCBI): domain Eukaryota; kingdom Metazoa; phylum Chordata; class Aves; order Psittaciformes; family Psittacidae; genus Psittacula; species Psittacula echo. Next base: position 103,184,493 of record NC_137735.1, read on the forward strand.
TAGCTTCATCTACACTCTTTTTGAACACTTCCAAGGATGGTGATTCCACCACTTTCCTGGGAAGGCTGTTCTAATACCTGATTACCCTCTTTGTGAAGAAATTTTGCCTAATATCTGATCTAAACCTCCCCTGGCACAGCTTGAGGCTGTTACCTCTTGTCCTATCGCCTGTTACTTGGGAGAAGAGACCAATCCCTACTCCACTAAAACCTCCTTTCAGGTAGTTGTAGAGAGCAATAAGGTCCCCCTGAGCCTTCTTTTCTCCGGACAAAACAAACCCAGTTCCCTCAGCCATTCCTCATAAGACTTGTGCTCCAGATTCTTCACGAGCTTTGTTGCACTTTTCTAGAACTACTCCAGCACGTTAACGTCTTTCTTGTACTGAAGGGCCCAGAACTCAACACAGTATTTGAGGTGTGGCCTCACCACTGCTGAGTACAGGGGAATGATCAATGCCCTGGCACTGCTGGCAACACTATTGCTGGTACAGGCCAGGATGCCAGTGGCCTTCTTGACTGCCTGGGCACAAGCTGCCTCATGTTCAGTGGCCATCAATCAGCATCCCCAGGTACTTTTCCACTGAGCAGCTTTCCAGCCACTCTTCCCCAGGCCTGTAGCATTGCATGTGTTTGTTGTGGCCTAAATGCAGGATCCAGCATTTTGCCTTGTTGAACCTCATACAATTGGCTACAGCCCACTGATCCAGCCTGTCCAGACCCCTCTGTAGAGCCTTCCTGCCCTATAGGGCTTTATTTCATGGAAACTTACTGAGCAGGTTCCTGAAGAGGCCAAAGTCTGCTCTCCTGAAGTCCAGGGCAGTGAGCTTGCTGCATGCTTGCTTCCTCCATGAGCTACGATGGATGCTTGAGGCCCCTGCACAGTTTGGGCCTGGAGCAAGCATTCCTGCTTCCTCTCAGCTTCCCTGACATCTTGCAGCCTATTAATAGCAACCCGCAGCTCAGCCCCTGCTGCAGGAGGACCTCCACCAGGGAGCACCGAGTACAGCCCTGCCCATTGGGCACCGTTCCCTCGCGAGACCAGTGCAGGCACTCTCTACACTCCGAGCTCTGCACTGCAGCCTCCCCTCTCATCAGCTCTGTCTGGGTGCCTACGCTGGCCACCGCCGGGGCAGCCAGAGCAGAGCTCCCAGACCGGGCCCTGCTCATACGGCGAGTGCTCACCATCCTGCTCCCCTGCCCGCGCAAACTGCCTCGACCCGCCCTGGTCACTCGCGCTCCCTGGGGCAGGTTTTTACCCAGTCAGGGCTGGTGCCGCTCCTCGTGGCTCCGCCCCCTGTGAGTCAGCTGCTCGCGTCAGCTGAGCTGCCGGCTCCTGGGCAAGTCCTGCCGAGGACATGAGGCTCCCTCGGTGGCTCTGGCCGCTCTGAGTTGAGGCTCCTGGATGCTGATCTCCCCCCGGCTCCAGTGTTGAAGGCGTCCTCTCTCGAGCTACTCACCTCACCTTCCTGGGTTAACGGCCTCCTTCTTTCCTCCATGAACTACAGGGGACGCTTGAGGCCGCTGCACAGTTTGGGCCTGGAGCAAACAGTCCTGCTTCCTCTGAAGCAGGCTCATATTCATTTTCTCATCAACCAACACCCCCAAGTCCTCCTCCACAGGGCTGCTCTGAATCACTTCTCCATCCAACCTGTAGCTGTGCCTGGGATTGCTCCAACCCAGGTGTAGGACCTTGCACTTGTCATGGTTAAACCTTCATGAGGCTGGCACTGGCCCACCTCAAAAGCATGTCCAGGTCCCTCTGCATGGCATCCCTTCCCCCCAGCTGTCAAACGAACCACACAGCCTGGTTTCATTGGCAGATTTGCTGAGGGTGCACTCAATCCCACTGTCCATGTCACCGACAAAGATGTTGAACAGGTTCAGTCCCAACACTGGTCCCCTCGTTACTGTTTTCCAGCTGGACATCGAACCACTGACCGCAACTCTTTGTGTGCGGCCATCCAGCCAGTTCTTTATCCACTGAGTGGTCCACCCATCAAATTGATGTCTCTCCAATTTAGAGACAAGGATGTCATGTGGGACAGTGTTGAACGCTTTGCGCAAGTCCAGGTAGATGACATCAACTGCTCTGCCCCTGTCCATCAGTTCCGTAGCCCCATCATAGAAGGCCACCAAATTGGTCAGGCAGGATTTCCCCTTAGTGAAGCCATGCTCATGTCACCATTGATGAATATATTAAATAATACTGGTCCCAATACTGACTCTTGAGGCACTCCACTAGATACAGGCCTCCAAATGGACTCCGCCCCATAGACTACAACTCTCTGGCTTCTCTCCTTCAGCCAGTTCACAGTCCACCTCACTACCTGATCATCCAGAACACACTTCCTCAATTTAGCTATGAGGATGCTGTGGGAGACTGTGTCAAATGCTTTGCTGAAGTCAAGGTAGACCACATCCACCGCTCTGCCATCATCCATCCATCGTGTTATTTCCTCATAAAAGGCTATGAGGTTGGTCAAGCATGACTTCCCCTTGGTAAAGCCATGTTGACTGCCCCTCATAACCCTCTTATCCTTGACATGCTTTAAGATGGCACCAAGGATAAGGTGTTCCATCACTTTCCCAGGGATGGAGGTGAGGCTGACCGGTCTATAGTTACCCGGGTCCTCCTTCTTGCCCTTTTTGAAGACTGGAGTGACATTTGCTTTCCTCCAGTCCTCAGGCACCTCTCCCGTTTCCCAAGACTTGGTAAAGATGATGGAGAGTGGTCTAGCAATGACTTCCGCCAGTTCCCTCAGCACCCGCGGGTGCATCCCATCTGGACCCATGGATTTATGGATGTCCAGATTGCTCAACTGGTCTCTAACCCATTCCTCGTCGACTAAGGCAAACTGCTCCAGTGACCTGACTTCATCTGAGGTCTCAGGGGTACAGGGCTCTTCAGGACTGCCTCTGGCAGAGTCGACAGAGAAAAAGAAGGCATTCAGTAACTCTGCCATCTCTGTATCTTCTGTCACCAGGGCACCCATCCCGTTCACCAGTGGGCCAACCTTGCCTCTGGTGTTAGTTTTATCAGCTATGTATTTGAAAAAGCTCTTTCTGCTGTCCTTGAGCCCTCTCACCAGATTTAATTCTAAGGAGGCCTTAGCCATCCTAGCTGCCTTCCTACATCCTCTAGCAGCAGCCTTATATTCCTCCCGAGTGGCCAGCCCCTCCTTCCATGACCTGTAAACTCTGCTCTTCCACTTGAGCATACCCAGCAGTTCCCTATTTAGCCACGCAGGTCTCCTGGCCCTCTTCCTTGACTTCTTACGTGTCGGGATGCTCTGCTCTTGAGCTCGGAATAAGCAATTCTTGAATGCTAGCCAACTATCTTGGGCCCCTTTACCTTCAAGCACACTTGCCCATGGGATTTCCCCCAGCAATTGCTTGAAAAGGCCAAAGTTTGCCCTGCTAAAGTCCAGGGTTGCAATTCTGCTTGCTATTCTAATGGTCCTACCACACAAGATCCTGAATTCCACCATCTCGTGGTCGCTGCAACCAAGGCAGCCCTCAACCTTTACTGCTTCGACCAGACCCTCCTTGTTAGCGAGGATGAGATCCAGCAGCGCTCCTCTCCTGGTTGGCTCATCCACCATTTGCATGAGGAAGTTATCATCCATACACTGGAGGAACCTCCTGGACTGTGGCTGGGTTGCTGAGTAGTCCTTCCAGCAAACATCAGGGAGTTAAAATCCCCCACGACGACCACGGCCTGTGACTGTGAGGCCGCTCTCAGCTGCCTGTAGAAGGCCTCGTCAACTTCCTCACCCTGATCTGGTGGCCTGTAACAGACACCCACAACAGTATCACCCCTGCCAGCCTGCCCCTTAATTCTCACCCATAGACTCTCAACTCGCTCATCATCTGTCCCTGGACAGAACTCAGTACATTGCAGCTGCTCTCGCACATAAAGAGCAACCTCACCACCCCGCCTGGCTGGCCTGTCTTTCCCGAAAAGGACATAGCCCTCCATGAGTATATTCCAGTCATGAGAGCTGTCCCACCACGTCTCTGTAATTGCCACCAGATCATAATCTCCTGACTTAACACAGGTCTCCAACTCCTCCTGCTTATTTCCCATGCTGCACCCACTGGTATACAGGCATTTCAGGGAGCGAGCTCAGCACACTGATTTCACCCTAGGATTATTGGAGGCCTCCCAGTCTTCATCAATTCTAGAGTGCTGCCCCACTGGGGCAAGCCCAGTTACAACCCCATCCCCCTTCGAATCTAGTTTAAAGATCTCCAAATGAGCCCTGTTAATTCATGCCCCAGCATCCTTTTGCCTCTGTGAGTTAAACCTTTCCCACGTGCCATCATCCGGACTGGAGCCCTAAAAAACCAGCTGTTATCAAAGAATCCAAAGCCTTGCCTAAAGCACCAGTCTCGTAGCCAATTGTTTATGGACTGAATTTTCCCATTCAGTCCCACATCATCACCGGAAGATGGAAGAAGTGAGGAGAAGATCACTTGAGCCCCTGAATCTTTCACCATCCGCCCCAAGGCCCTGTAGTCTTTCTTCATCCCCCTCAGACTACGGGATGCAGCTTCCCCCCCACCTGTCTGGAAGACCAGCAGCGGGTAGTAGTCTGTCGCGTGCACCAGGCTGAGGAGCGCCCTGGTGATATCCCTGATCCGGGCTCCAGGCAGACTACACACTTCCCTATGATGAGGGTCAACTCTGCATATTGGGCCCTCTGTTCCTCTCAGAAGGGAATCGCCTATGACAATTACCCTTCTTTCTTCCTTGTCAGAGGCAGTCTTGAGGCGTGAAGTCGACCGCCTTTTCCTATGTGACTTTGTAGGCCGGCCTTGCATCACATCCTCACTTACCTCTCCATCAAGATCCAGGGCCTCAAACCTGTTACGGAGGGGCACCTGGGGAAGCAGGGCAGGAAGGGAGGAAGGTTTCTCACGGTTCCGAACTGGAACTTGCTTCCAGCCCTCGTTGTCTTTTTGGTCCCTTACCTCTGCGTGACAGCTACAGGGCAGGGGCTGTCTCGGGTCATCCCCCTCTGTCTGAGAGGACAGGGGGTCCATCCCCTTGTGGGGGGTATCTCCCTGGAACCGTTCCTGATGGCACGCCAGGGAGTTACTCCACCAGTCGATCTCCCTTTCACACTCCCTGATGGTCCTCAGCGTCTCGACCTCCTCTTTAAGTTCTGCCACCAGTCTAAGCAGATCTTCTACCTGCTCACACCTCACGCAGGTGGAATGCTGGCCTCCCTCCCTCAGCAGCAGCAGGCTCTGGCACTCCCTGCAGCCAGAGACCTGAACAGCCACGGTTTGGGACGGGATCTCTGTCTGAGTTGCTACAGTCTCCTTACTGCAAGCCCTCCTTCTGGAGGCGACCATATTGGTCAGCAGTCTGGGACACCAGCAACAGAGTCCGCAACACAACCTGCTTGTTCCTCCCTGCGCCCGGTGGGCAGCGACCGGTCGCTGCCCTCCCAAAGGCTCTTTCAAGGCAAGGGGCAGGGGTGCGGTCGCCGTTACCGCGGGAGCGCCCCCTGCCACGTCAGCCGCTCTCTCGCAAGGGCTGCTGGGGCTTCGGGGATCGGGAGATGTCGGGAATCGCGATGTCTCTGCGCTGTCCCCTCTGATTTTCCTAATCTCTGCTGAACCTCGTGGTCTCTGAAGTGTGTCGGCTCTGGCTCTAGCTGGGCTGGCTCCGATCAGCTGACAGAATGAGCTTCCCAGAGATGGAGGTGAGGCTGACCGGTCTATAGTTACCCGGGTCCTCCTTCTTGCCCTTTTTGAAGACTGGAGTGACATTTGCTTTCCTCCAGTCCTCAGGCACCTCTCCCGTTTCCCAAGACTTGGTAAAGATGATGGAGAGTGGTCTAGCAATGACTTCCGCCAGCTCCCTCAGCACCCGTGGGTGCATCCCATCTGGACCCATGGATTTATGGATGTCCAGATTGGTCAACTGGTCTCTAACCCATTCCTCATCGACTAAGGCAAACTGCTCCAGTGACCGGGCTTCATCTGAGGTCTCAGGGGTACAGGGCTCTTCAGGACTGCCTCCGGCAGAGTCGACAGAGAAAAAGAAGGCATTCAGTAACTCTGCCATTTCTGTATCTTCTGTCACCAGGGCACCCATCCCGTTCATCAGTGGGCCTACATTGCCTCTGGTGTTAGTTTTATCTGCCATGTATTTGAAAAAGCTCCTTCTGCTGTCCTTGACCCCTCTTGCCAGGTTTAATTCTAAGGAGGCCTTAGCTTTCCTAGTTGCCTCCCTACATCCTCTGACAACAGCCTTATACTCTTCCCAAGTGGCCAACCCCTCCTTCCATGATCTGTAAACTCTCCTCTTCCATTTGAGCTTACCCAGCAGTTCCCTGTCTAACCACGCAGGTCTCCTGCCTCCCTTCCTTGACTTCCTACATGTCGGGATGCTCTGATCTTGAGCTTGGTAGAAGCAGTCCTTGAATGCTAGCCAACTATCTTGGGCCCCTTTACCTTCAAGCACACTTGCCCATGGGATTTCCCCCAGCAATTGCTTGAAAAGGCCAAAGTTTGCCCTGCTAAAGTCCAGGGTTGCAATTCTGCTTGGTATTCTGTTCCCGTCGCATGAGACCCTGAACTCCACCATTTCATGGTCGCTACAACCAAGGCAGCCCTCAACCTTTACTGCTTCGACCAGACCCTCCTTGTTAGTGAGGATGAGATCCAGCAGCACTCCTCTCCTGGTTGGCTCATCCACCATTTGCATGAGGAAGTTATCATCCATACACTGGAGGAACCTCCTGGACTGTGAATGGTAGGTTGAGTAGTTTTTCCAGCAAACATCAGGGAAGTTAAAATCCCCATGACGACCACGGCCTGTGACTGTGAGGCCACTCTCAGCTGCCTGTAGAAGGCCTCATCAACTTCCTCACCCTGATCTGGTGGCCTGTAACAGACACCCACAACTGTATCGCCCCTGACAGCCTGCCCCTTAATTCTCACCCATAGACTCTCAACTGGCTCTTCATCTGTCCCTGGACAGAACTCAGTACATTGCAGCTGCTCTCACACATAAAGAGCAACCCCACCACCCCGCCTGGCTGGCCTGTCTTTCCTGAAAAGGACATAGCCATCTATGACCACATTCCAGTCATGCGAGCTGTCCCACCACGTCTCTGTAATTGCCACCAGATCATAATCTACTGATCGAACACAGGTTTCTAACTCCTCCTGCTTCCAACCCTCATCGTCTTTTTGGTCCCCTACCTCTGTGCGACAGCTACAGGGCAGGGACTGTCTCGGGTCTTCCATCAGTTTTTTGGGGGGTATCCCCCTTTGGCCTTTCTGAGTGGCACATCAGGGAGGTGCTCCACCAGTCAATCTCCTTTTCACATTCCCTGATGGACCTCAGTGTCTCAACCTCCTCCTTAAGTTTCACCACCATGCTGAGCAGATCTTGTACCTGCTCACACCTCACGCAGGTGGAATGCCAGCCTCCCTCCCCTGGCTGCACCAGGCTCTGGCACTCCCTGCAGCCAGAGACCTGAACAGAGACGGTTTGGGACAGGGCCTCCGTTTGCATTGCAGCAGTCTTTTTGTGACAAGCTCTCTTTTTGGAGGAGACCATGGTCAGCAGCAGTCTGGGACAGTGGCAATAACTAGACGGTCTAACAAGCGACGACTGACAACCTCTGCACCCTACTACACGAGCTACCACACCCACTGCTGCAGCACAGTGAGGGCGGTACTCACCCTCTGCACCAGCTGGTCTCACCTCCCAGCGCCTGGTGGGCAGCGACGCGTCGAAGGCGTTTTCAGCCTCTCGAAGGCTTTTTCAAGGCGAGGGGCGGGGGTGCGATCGCCGTCACGGTGCTAACGCCCACGCCACGGCAGCCGCTCTCGCAAGGGCTGCCGGGGCTTCCGGGACACAAAACCGAAACTGTCAACCCCTTCTCTGTACCTCGTGATCGCTGAGCGGCTCCGTCCGAGTCGGCACCGATCAGCTGACCTCACGGACCGAGTCCCAACACTGGTCCCCTCGTTACTGTTTTCCAGCTGGACATCGAACCACCGACCGCAACTCTTTGTGTGCTGCCATCCAGCCAGTTCTTTATCCACCGAGTGGTCCACCCATCAAATTGATGTCTCTCCAATTTAGAGACAAGGATGTCATGTGGGACAGTGTCGAACGCTTTGCGCAAGTCCAGGTAGATGACATCAACTGCTCTGCCCCTGTCCATCAGTTCCGTAGCCCCATCATAGAAGGCCACCAAATTGGTCAGGCAGGATTTCCCCTTAGTGAAGCCATGCTGGCTGTCACCAACCACCTCCTTGTTTTTCATGTGCCTTAGCATGCCTTCCAGGAGAATCTGCTCCAAGATTTTCCCAGCCACGGAGGTGAGACTGACTGGTCTGTAATTCCCTGAGTCATCCATTTTCCCCTTCTTGAAAATGGGGATTATATTACCCTTTTTCCAGTCGTTGGGAACTTCACCTGACTGCCATGATTTTTCAAATATGATGGCCAGTGGCTTAGCAACTTCATTTACCAGCTCCTTCAGGACCCACGGATGGATTTCGTCAGGTCCCATGGACTTGTGTACATTCAGGTTCTTAAGATGGTCTCGAACCAGATCCTCTCCTACAGTGGGCCTAGGGTCTTCATTCTCACAGTCCCTGCGCCTGCCTTCCAAGACTTGGCTGGCGTGGTCAGTCTGCCAGTGAAGACTGAGGCAAAGAAGTCATTAAGAACCTCAGCCTTCTCCAAATCCAGGGTAGCCAGTTCTCCTGATAGCTTCCGGAGGGGGACTATGTTGTCCCTAGCCTGTCTTCTATTTGCTACATACCTACAGAATCCCTTCGTGTTATCTTTAACATCCCTAGCCAAGTTCAATTCTAACTGGGCCTTAGTTTTCCCAACCTGGTCTTTAGCTTCCCAGACAACATCCCTGTATTCTTCCCAGGCTGCCTGTCCTTGCTTCCACCTTTTATAAGCCTCTTTTTTCCTTCTAATTTTCCTCAGCAGCTCCTTATCCATCCAAGGAGGTCTCCTGGCCCTCCTGCTGCACTTCCTTCTAGTCGGGATGCAACACTCCTGAGCTTGTAGCAGGTGATCCTTGAATAACAACCAACAGTCTTGGGACCCCCTGCCTTCTAGGGCTATATTCCATGGAACCTTACTAAGCAGATTCCTGAAGAGGCCAAAGTCTGCTCTCCTGAAGTCCAGGGCAGTGAGCTTGCTGCATGCTCTTCTCACTGTCCTGAGGATCTCAAATTCGACCATCTCATGATCGCTGCAACCAAGGCTGCCCTGGAGTGTCACATTTCCAATCAGCCCTTCCCTGTTGGTGAGCACAAGGTCAAGCATGGCACCTCTCCTTGTCGGCTCCTCTATTATCTGCAGAAGGAAGTTGCCTTCCACACAATCGAGGAACCTCCTGGATTGCTTGTGCCAGGCCATACCTTCACTCCAACAGATGTCAGGGTGGTTGAAGTCCCCCATGAGAACAAGGGCCTGCGAGCGTGAGGCTGTTCCTGTCTGTCTGTCTGTAGAGCGCTTCATCTGTGAATTCCTCTTGATCAGGCTTGCCTGGAACAGATTCCCACAGTAATGTCTCCCATCGCTGTCCTCCCTTTAACCCTGACCCACAAACTCTCTCTCGACTGCTCACCTGTCCCCAGACACAGTTCCATGCTCTCCAGCCTATCCCTAACATAAATAGCAACTCTCCCTCCCCTCCTGCCAGGCCTGTCTTTTCTAAAGAGCCTGTAACCTTCCATTCCAACACTCCAGTCGTAGGAGCCATCCCACCATGTTTCTGTGATGCTGTTTTGTCATACCTCCGTAGACCTGCACACATCTCTAATTCCTCTTGTTTGTTCCCCATGCTACGGGCGTTTCACAGAATCACAGAATCACAGAATATTAGGAATTGGAAGGGACCTCAAAAGATCATCTAGTCCAATCCCCCTGCCAGAGCAGGAACACCTAGATAAGGTTACACAGGAAGGTGTCCAGGCGGGTTTTGAATGTCTCCAGAGGAGACTCCACAACCTAACTGGGCAGCCTGTTCCAGTGTTCCGTCACCCTCACTGAGAAGAAGTTTCTTCTCAAATTTAAGTGGAACCTCTTGTCTTCCAGTTTGAGCCCACTACCCCTTGTCTTACCATTGGTTGTCAACGAGAAGAGCCTGGCTCCATCCTCGTGACACTCACCCTTTATGTATTTATAAACGTTAATGAGGTCACCCCTCAGTCTCCTCTCCTCCAAACTATAGAGACCCAGCTCCCTCAGTCTTTCCTCATAAGGGAGATGCTCCACTCCCTTAATCATCTTTGTCGCCCTGCGCTGGACTCTCTCCAGCAGGTCCCTGTCCTTCTTGAACTGAGGGGCCCAGAACTGGACACAATATTCCAGATGCGGTCTCACCAGGGCAGAGTAGAGGGGAAGGAGGACCTCTCTCCACCTACTGACCACCCCCCTTCTAATACACCCCAGGATGCCATTGGCCTTCCTGGCCACAAGGGCACAGTGTTGGCTCATGGTCATCCTGCCATCCACTAGGACCCCCAGGTCCCTCTCCTCTACACTACTCTCTAACAGGTCGTTCCCCAACCTATACTGGAACCTGCGGTTGTTCCTGCCCAGATGCAGGACTCTACACTTTCCCTTGTTATATTTCATCAAGTTACTCCCTGCCCAACTCTCCAGCCTGTCCAGGTCCCGCTGGATGGCAGCACAGCCTTCTGGCGTGTCAGCCACTCCTCCCAGCTTAGTGTCATCAGCAAACTTGCTGACAGTACACTCAATTCCCTCATCTAAATCGTTGATGAATATATTAAATAATACTAGTCCCAGTACTGACCCTTGAGGCACTCCACTAGATACAGGCCTCCAACTAGACTCTGCCCCATAGACTACAACTCTCTGGCTTCTCTCCTTCAGCCAGTTCACAGTCCACCTCACTACCTGATCATCCAGGCCACACTTCCTCAATTTAGCTATGAGGATGCTGTGGGAGACTGTGTCAAATGCTTTGCTGAAGTCAAGGTAGACCACATCCACCGCTCTGCCATCATCCATCCACCGTGTTATTTCCTCATAAAAGGCTATGAGGTTGGTCAAGCATGACTTCCCCTTGGTAAAGCCATGTTGACTGCCCCTCATAACCCTCTTATCCTTGATATGCCTTAAGATGGCACCAAGGATAAGGTGTTCCATCACTTTCCCAGGGATGGAGGTGAGGCTGACCGGTCTATAGTTACTCGGGTCCTCCTTCTTGCCCTTTTTGAAGACTGGAGTGACATTTGCTTTCCTCCAGTCCTCAGGCACCTCTCCCGTTTCCCAAGACTTCAGGATCAGAATTACCAGGTTGGAAGGGACCTTCAAGATCATCGAGTCCAACCCAGGCCCTACACCTCGACTAAACCGTGTCACCAAGTGCCACATCCAATCTCATTTTAAATACATCCAGGGATGGTGACTCCACCACCACCCTGGGCAGACCGTTCCAATATTTTATTATTCTTTCTGTGAAAAATTTCTTCCTAATATCCAACCTGTATCTTCCTTGGCACAGTTTGAGACTGTGTCCTCTCGCTCTGTCAGTTGCTGCGTGGTGAAAGAGACCGACCCCCACCTGTCTACAACCTCCTTTCAGGAAGTTGCAGAGAGTGATAAGGTCACCTCTGAGTCTCCTTTTCTCCAGGCTAAACAACTCCAACTCTCTCAATCGCTCCTCGTAGGGCTTGTGGTCCAAGCCCCTCACCAGCCTCGTTGCCCTCCTTTGGACGTGCTCAATCATTTCCACGACCTTCTTAAACTGAGGAGCCCAGAACTGGACACAGTACTCAAGGTGCGGCCTCACCAGTGCTGAGTACAGGGGAAGAATAACCTCCCTGTTTCTGCTGGCCACACCATTCCTAATGCAGGCTAGGATGCCATTGGCCTTCTTGGCCACCAGGGCACACTGCCGGCTCATATTCAGCTGGCCATCCACCAATACTCCCAGATCCCTTTCTGCCTGGACACTATCCAGCCACACTGTCCCCAACTTGTAACATTGCAAAGGGGTTTTATGGCCAAAATGTAGGACTCGGCACTTAGATTTATTAAATTTCATCTTATTGGATTCTGCCCATCTATCCAACCTATCCAGGTCTCTCTGCAGAGCCCTCCTTCCTTCCAAAAGATCGACGCAAGCTCCCAGCTTAGTGTCATCTGCAAACTTACTGATGAAGGACTCAATACCCTCATCCATGTCATCAATAAAAATATTGAACAACACCGGTCCCAGCACAGACCCCTGAGGGACACCACTGGTGACTGGTTGCCAGCTGGATGCAACACCGTTCACCATCACCCTCCGGGCCCAGCCATCCAGCCAGTTACTGATCCAGCAAAGAGTGCTCCTGTCCAAGCCGTGAGCTGCTAGCTTTTCCAGGAGTATGTTATGGGGGACAGTATCAAAAGCCTTGCTGAAATCCAAATAGACAACATCCACAGCCTTTCCCACATCCACCAGGCGGGTCACCTGATCATAAAAGGAAATCAGGTTGGTCAAGCATGACCTACCCTTCATAAACCCATGCTGGCTGGGTCTAATACCCTGGCCATTTCTTAAGTGCTGCTTAATAGCACTCAGTATGAACTTTTCCATTAACTTTCCCGGCACTGAAGTCAGACTAACTGGCCTGTAATTACCAGGATCTTCCCTCCTACCCTTTTTATAGATGGGCGTCACATTGGCCAGCTTCCAATCATCTGGAACCTCGCCAGTGAGCCACGACTGTTGGTAAATGATGGAGAGCGGCTTTGCAAGCTCATCCGCCATCTCCCTCATCACCCTGGGATGGATCCCATCTGGTCCCATTGATTTGTAAATGTTCAGGTGCCTCAACAATTCTCCAACTTCCTCTTCTTGAATAACAAGAGGACCATTCTGCTCCCTAACACCACCTACCAACCCCAAAGTACAGTTATCTTGAGGGCAAGGTGTCTTCCTACTGAAAACTGAGGCAAAAAAGGCATTAAGCACTTCTGCTTTCTCCTCATCTTTAGTTACTAAGTTTCCTGCCTCATCCAATAAGTAGCAAAGATCAGTCTTACCCTTCCTTTTACCATTGATATATTTATAAAAACTTTTTTTATTATTCTTTACGGAAGTTGCCAATTTAAGTTCAAACTGAGCTTTGGCCTCCCTAATTTTCCTTCTACGTGCCCCAGCAGCCTCCTTAAACACTCCCTGAGAAACCCTACCCTCCTTCCAAAGATGATACACCTTCTTTTTATTTCTAAGTTCCTTCATAACCTCAGTACCCATCCAGGCTGGACGCTTGCCTCGTCGGCTCATCTTTCAGCATGCAGGAACAGACTTTTCCTGCGCCCTCAAGATCTCTGTTTTGAGGCACACCCATCTTTCCTGAACTCCTTTGTTTTCAAGGACAGTTTCCCAAGGAACTCTCCGAATGAGTCTCTTAAACAGGCCAAAATCTGCCCTCCGGAAGTCCAAGGTATAGGTCTTACTGATGTTCCTCCTGATTTCCCTGAGTACTGAGAATTCTACAATTTCATGATCGCTGTGCCCCAGGCAACCTCCAACCTCCACCTCAACCACCAGTCCATCTCTATTAGTGAACAACAGGTATAACATAGACCCTCCCCTGGTAGTCTCTCTCACCAGCTGTGACAGAAAGTTATCCTCCACACACTCTAAAAACTTTCTGGACTGCCTTTTTTGAGCTGTATGAAATTCCCAACAGGTATCTGGTAGGTTGAAGTCACCTACAAGAACAAGGGCTGAAGATCCAGAAACATTCTCCGGTTGCTTATAAAACAAGTTGTCCACTTCTTCTTTCTGGTTGGGTGGACGATAACAGACCCCCAATAGGGTATCAGCCTTACCGGCCTTCCCCTTGATTCTTACCCATAAACATTCAACTTCATCATCATTAATTTCAATACCTATAACATCTAAGACCTCCCTAATATAAAGGGCCACCCCTCCACCCCTTCTCTCTTTTCTATCTCTTTGAAGAGCCTGTAGCCATCCAATACGATGTTCCAGCTATTTGACTCGTCCCACCATGTTTCTGTGATGGCGACTACATCATAGCTATATTGTTGCACCATGGCTTCCAGCTCTTCTTGTTTATTCCTCATACTACATGCATTAGTATACATGCACCTCAGCTGGTCCACCGATTTCACCACCGACCCAGGCTGACTACCCTTGGACCTGCTTCCAGTCAGCCCAGCTGCATCCCCTTCCCCCTTCAAACCTAGTTTAAAGCCCTTTCAATGAGTTCTGCCAATTCATAAGCAAAAATTCTTCTACCCTTAACAGAGAGATGCAACCCATCTGTGTCCAGTAGGGCAGGTGCCGTAAAGGTTGTCCCATGGTCAAAGAACCCAATGTTCTGCCAACGACACCAACCCTTGAGCCACTTGTTAATAATGTGGGCTCTCCGGTTCCTTTCATTAAATTTTTCTACCACCAAAGGGATCAAGGAAAAGATCACTTGGGCTCCTGCCCTATCAACCACTTGACTCAGTGCCCTAAAGTCCCTTTTAATTGCCTTAACACTCCTCCTTTCAATCTCATCACTGCCAGCCTGGAGTATCAGCAGTCGATAATAATCAGAGGGCCTAATCAACCCAGAAAGTCTCTCAGTGATCTCCCGTATCCGGGCCCCAGGGAGGCAGCAGTCCTCCCTGTGGATTGGGCCCTGTCGGCATACGGGACCCTCTGTTCCCCTTAGAAGCGAGTCCCCCACTACGACTACCCTTTTTTTCTTTTTGATGTTAGAAGTGGTAATTCGTCCTACAGATGAAGCATAACTGAGAGGCTCACTGAGTAAATTATTGTTTTCTAAATCGTCTAGCTGGCTCTCTAGATCCTCCTGATCCAGGGTCTCATACCTGTTCTGAAGCGGTATCTGTGTTGGTAATGGGGGTCGGGAGGAAATGTTATTATTACCTCTCCGAACAGAGACCCATTTCCAGTCCCCTTCGTCAACCAGGTGCCCTTCTACTTCTTGGCAGTTGGAGGCATGGGAGTCTTCTGACTCCTGGTGGGCCTCCCTCAAAGGTTCAAGGGTGGAACTCCACCAATCTATTTCCTTTTCACTTTCCCTAATACTCCTTAGTCTTTCAACTTCTTTCTTCAGCTCAGTCACCAATGATAAGAGATTACTAACCTGTTCGCACCACAGGCAAATGTCCTCTGCCCCTGGTACTGCTGATAAGCTCAAACACTCTGCACAGGAAGAGGTCTGTACAGACACATCCTTTTTGGAGGGTTCCGTTAAGTTACTTACACTCATGCTCACTACAGGTTTTGATCATGTAAGAACCATTACTTCCAAAAGCCCTGCTTGCCCTGCCTGCGTGAACTGCCGCGCAAACTGCCTCTCTATAATCCAATTATGACCCTGTTTGCCTACTCCTGTTCACCGTGCTCCAGGTCGCCCTGCTCCCTGGAAGCTCTTAGCCTTAAATACTGGAGCCAAGCCCCGTGTTCTGGGCCCGTTTAAAAGCCCCGCCGAGTCTCCTCCTTCCGGCCTCTCCAAAGGCAGGCTAGGAAATGAAGTCCCCGTGCTCTGGGCCTGTTTAAAAGCTCCGCTGAGTCTCCTCCTTCCGGCCTCTCCAAAGGCAGGCTAGGAAATGAAGTCCCCATGCTCTGGGCCCGTTTAAAAGCCCTGCCGAGTCTCTTCCTTCCGGCCTCTCCAAAGGCAAAGATGATGGAGAGTGGTCTAGCAATGACTTCCGCCAGTTCCCTCAGCACCCGTGGGTGCATCCCATCTGGACCCATGGATTTATGGATGTCCAGATTGCTCAACTGGTCTCTAACCCATTCCTCATCGACTAAGGCAAATTGCTCCAGTGACCGGGCTTCATCTGAGGTCTCAGGGGTACAGGGCTCTTCAGGACTGCCTCCGGCAGAGTAGACAGAGACAAAGAAGGCATTCAGTAACTCTGCCATCTCTGTATCTTCTGTCACCAGGGCACCCATCCCGTTCATCAGTGGGCCTACATTGCCTCTGGTGTTAGTTTTATCTGCCATGTATTTGAAAAAGCTCTTTCTGCTGTCCTTGACCCCTCTCACCAGATTTAATTCTAAGGAGGCCTTAGCCATCCTAGCTGCCTTCCTACATCCTCTAGCAGCAGCCTTATATTCCTCCCAAGTGGCCAGTCCCTCCTTCCACGACCTGTAAACTCTGCTCTTCCACTTGAGCATACACAGCAGTTCCCTATTTAGCCACGCAGGTCTCCTGGCCCTCATCCCTGACTTCTTACGTGTCGGGATGCTCTGCTCTTGAGCTCGGAATAAGCAATTCTTGAATGTCAACCAACTATCTTGGGCCCCTTTACCTTCAAGCAGCCTTGCCCATGGGATTTCCTCTAGCAATTGCTTGAAAAGGCCAAAGTTTGCCCTGCTAAAGTCCAGGGTTGCAATTCTGCTTGCTATTGTACTGGTCCTACCACACAAGATCCTGAATTCCACCATCTCGTGGTCGCTGCAACCAAGGCAGCCCTCAACCTTTACTGCTTCGACCAGACCCTCCTTGTTAGTGAGGATGAGATCCAGCAGCGCTCCTCTCCTGGTTGGCTCATCCACCATTTGCATGAGGAAGTTATCATCCATACACTGGAGGAACCTCCTGGACTGTGGCTGGGTTGCTGAGTAGTCCTTCCAGCAAACATCAGGGAAGTTAAAATCCCCCATGACGACCATGGCCTGTGACTGTGAGGCCGCTCTCAGCTGCCTGTAGAAGGCCTCGTCAACTTCCTCACCCTGATCTGGTGGCCTGTAACAGACACCCACAACAGTATCGCCCCTGCCAGCCTGCCCCTTAATTCTCACCCACAGACTCTCAACTCGCTCGTCCTCTGTCCCTGGACAGAACTCAGTACATTGCAGCTGCTCTCGCACATAAAGAGCAACCCCACCACCCCGCCTGGCTGTCCTGTCTTTCCTGAAAAGGACATAGCCCTCCATGAGTATATTCCAGTCATGAGAGCTGTCCCACCACATCTCTGTAATTGCCACCAGATCATAATCTCCTGACTTAACACAGGTCTCCAACTCCTCCTGCTTATTTCCCATCCTGCACGCATTGGTGTATAGGCATTTCAGGGCATGAGCGGAGCACACCGACTTCACCCTGCAGGGATGGGAGGCCTCCTGTTCTTCATCAGTTCTAGAGTGCTGCCCCACTGGTGCCAGCCCAGCTACAACCCCATCCTCCTTCAAATTTAGTTTAAAGCTCTCCAAATGAGCCCTGCCAATTCCTGTCCCAGCATCCTTCTACCCCTGCGAGATAAACCTTTCCGACGTATCACTGTCTGGACTGGTGTCTTATAAAACCAGCCGTTCTCAAAGAATCCAAAGCCCTGCCTGCAGCACCAGTCTTGAAGCCTATCATTTATGGACTGAATTTTTCTAATTGATCCCACGTCATCATCTGAAAATGGAAGGAGTGCAGAGAAAATCACTTCAGCCCCTGAATCTTTCACCCTCTGTCCCAAGGCCTTGAAATCTTTCTTCATTCCCCTCAGACTATGGGATGCAGCTTCCCCCCCACCTGTCTGGAAGACCAGCAGCGGGTAGTAGTCTGTCGGGTGCACCAGGCTGGGGAGAGCCCTGGTGATAACCCTGATCCGGGCTCCAGGCAGACTACACACTTCCCTATGAAGAAGGTCAGCTCTGCGTATTGGGCCCTCTGTCCCTCCAAGAAGGGAATCACCTACTACAATTACCCTTCTTTCTTTCTTATCAGAGGCAGTCTTGAGGTGTGGAGGCAGCTGCCTCTTCCTATGTGACTTTGTAGGCAGGCTTTGTACCACATTCTCACCTACCTTTTCTTCAAGATCCAGGCCCTCAAACCTATTACGGAGGGGCACCTGGGGAAGCAAAGCAGGTAGGGAAGGGAGTTGCCGGTGATGCCGAACTGGAACTTGCTTCCAACCCTCATCGTCCTTTTGGTCCCCTACCTCTGTGCGACAGCTACAGGGCAGGGGCTGTCTCGGGTCTTCCATCACTTTTTTTGGGGGTATCCCCCTTTGGCCTTTCTGAGTGGCACATCAGGGAGGTGCTCCACCAGTCAATCTCCTTTTCACATTCCCTGATGGACCTCAGTGTCTCAACCTCCTCCTTAAGTTTCACCACCATGCTGAGCAGATCTTGTACCTGCTCACACCTCACGCAGGTGGAATGCCAGCCTCCCTCCCCTGGCTGCACCAGGCTCTGGCACTCCCTGCAGCCGGAGACCTGAACAGAGACGGTTTGGGACAGGGCCTCCGTTTGCATTGCAGCAGTCTTTTTGTGACAAGCTCTCTTTTTGGAGGAGACCATGGTCAGCAGCAGTCTGGGACAGTGGCAATAACTAGACGGTCTAACAAGCGACGACTGACAACCTCTGCACCCTACTACACGAGCTACCACACCCACTGCTGCAGCACAGTGAGGGCGGTACTCACCCTCTGCACCAGCTGGTCTCACCTCCCAGCGCCTGGTGGGCAGCGACGCGTCGAAGGCGTTTTCAGCCTCTCGAAGGCTTTTTCAAGGCGAGGGGCGGGGGTGCGATCGCCGTCACGGTGCTAACGCCCACGCCACGGCAGCCGCTCTCGCAAGGGCTGCCGGGGCTTCCGGGACACAAAACCGAAACTGTCAACCCCTTCTCTGTACCTCGTGATCGCTGAGCGGCTCCGTCCGAGTCGGCACCGATCAGCTGACCTCACGGACCGAGTCCCAACACTGGTCCCCTCGTTACTGTTTTCCAGCTGGACATCGAACCACCGACCGCAACTCTTTGTGTGCGGCCATCCAGCCAGTTCTTTATCCACCGAGTGGTCCACCCATCAAATTGATGTCTCTCCAATTTAGAGACAAGGATGTCGTGCGGGACAGTGTCGAACGCTTTGCGCAAGTCCAGGTAGATGACATCAACTGCTCTGCCCCTGTCCATCAGTTCCGTAGCCCCATCATAGAAGGCCACCAAATTGGTCAGGCAGGATTTCCCCTTAGTGAAGCCATGCTGGCTGTCACCAACCACCTCCTTGTTTTTCATGTGCCTTAGCATGCCTTCCAGGAGAATCTGCTCCAAGATTTTCCCAGACACGGAGGTGAGACTGACTGGTCTGAAATTCCCTGAGTCATCCATTTTCCCCTTCTTGAAAATGGGGATTATATTACCCTTTTTCCAGTCATTGGGAACTTCACCAGACTGCCATGATTTTTCAAATATGATGGCCAGTGGCTTAGCAACTTCATTTACCAGCTCCTTCAGGACCCACGGATGGATTTCGTCAGGCCCCATGGACTTGTGCACATTCAGGTTCTTAAGATGGTCTCGAACCAGATCCTCTCCTACAGTGGGCCTAGGGTCTTCATTCTCACAGTCCCTGCGCCTGCCTTCCAAGACTTGGCTGGCGTGGTCAGTCTGCCAGTGAAGACTGAGGCAAAGAAGTCATTAAGAACCTCAGCCTTCTCCAAATCCAGGGTAGCCAGTTCTCCCGATAGCTTCCGGAGGGGGACTACGTTGTCCCTAGCCTGTCTTCTATTTGCTACATACCTACAGAATCCCTTCCTGTTATCTTTAACATCCCTAGCCAAGTTCAATTCTAACTGGGCCTTAGTTTTCCCAACCTGGTCTTTAGCTTCCCAGACAACATCCCTGTATTCTTCCCAGGCTGCCTGTCCTTGCTTCCACCTTTTATAAGCCTCTTTTTTCCTTCTAATTTTCCTCAGCAGCTCCTTATCCATCCAAGGAGGTCTCCTGGCCCTCCTGCTGCACTTCCTTCTAGTCGGGATGCAACACTCCTGAGCTTGTAGCAGGTGATCCTTGAATAACAACCAACAGTCTTGGGACCCCCTGCCCTCTAGGGCTATATTCCATGGAACCTTACTAAGCAGATTCCTGAAGAGGCCAAAGTCTGCTCTCCTGAAGTCCAGAGAAGTGAGCTTGCTGCATGCTCTTCTCACTGTCCTGAGGATCTCAAATTCGACCATCTCATGATTGCTGCAACCAAGGCTGCCCTGAAGCGTCACATTTCCAATCAGCCCTTCCCTGTTGGTGAGCACGAGGTCAAGCATGGCACCTCTCCTTGTCGGCTCCTCTATTACTTGCAGAAGGAAGTTGCCTTCCACACAATCGAGGAACCTCCTGGATTGCTTGTGCCGGGCCGTACCTTCACTCCAACAGATATCAGGGTGGTTGAAGTCCCCCATGAGAACAAGGGCCTGTGAGCGTGAGGCTGTTCATGTCTGCCTATAGAGCATTTCATCCACAGATTCCTCTTGATCAGGCTTGCCTGGAACAGATTCCCACAGTAATGTCTCCCATCGCTGTCCTCCCTTTAACCCTGAACCACAAACTCTCTCTCGACTGCTCACCCGTCCCCAGACACAGTTCCATGCTCTCCAGCCTATCCCTAACATAAATAGCAACTCCCCCTCCCCTCCTGCCAGGCTTGTCTTTTCTAAAGAGCCTGTAACCTTCCATTCCAACACTCCAGTCGTAGGAGCCATCCCACCATGTTTCTGTGATGCTGTTATATCATACCTCCGTAGACCTGCACACATCTCTAATTCCTCTTGTTTGTTCCCCATGCTACGGGCGTTTGTACAGAATCACAGAATCACAGAATATTAGGAATTGGAAGGGACCTCAAAAGATCATCTAGTCCAATCCCCGTGCCGGAGGAGGAACACCTAGATGAGGTTACACAGGAAGGTGTCCAGGTGGGTTTTGAATGTCTCCAGAGGAGACTCCACAACCTAACTGGGCAGCCTGTTCCAGTGTTCCGTCACCCTCACTGAGAAGAAGTTTCTTCTCAAATTTAAGTGGAACCTCTTGTCTTCCAGTTTGAGCCCACTACCCCTTGTCTTACCATTGGTTGTCAACGAGAAGAGCCTGGCTCCATCCTCGTGACACTCACCCTTTATGTATTTATAAACGTTAATGAGGTCACCCCTCAGTTGCCCATGGGATTTCCCCCAGCAATTGCTTGAAAAGGCCAAAGTTTGCCCTGCTAAAGTCCAGGGTTGCAATTCTGCTTGGTATTTTGTTCCTGTCGCATGAGACCCTGAACTCCACCATTTCATGGTCGCTACAACCAAGGCAGTTCTCCAAACTATAGAGGCCCAGCTCCCTCAGTCTTTCCTCATAAGGGAGATGCTCCACTCCCTTAATCATCTTTGTTGCCCTGCGCTGGACTCTCTCCAGCAGGTCCCTGTCCTTCTTGAACTGAGGGGCCCAGAACTGGACACAATATTCCAGATGAGGTCTCACCAGGGCAGAGTAGAGGGGAAGGAGGACCTCTCTCGACCTACTGACCACCCCCCTTCTAATACACCCCAGGATGCGATTGGCCTTCCTGGCCACAAGGGCACAGTGTTGGCTCATGGTCATCCTGCCATCCACTAGGACCCCCAGGTCCCTCTCCTCTACACTACTCTCTAACAGGTCGTTCCCCAACCTATACTGGAACCTGCGGTTGTTCCTGCCCAGATGCAGGACTCTACACTTTCCCTTGTTATATTTCATCAAGTTACTCCCTGCCCAACTCTCCAGCCTGTCCAGGTCCCGCTGGATGGCAGCACAGCCTTCTGGCGTGTCAGCCACTCCTCCCAGCTTAGTGTCATCAGCAAACTTGCTGACAGTACACTCAATTCCCTCATCTAAATCATTGATGAATATATTAAATAATACTGGTCCCAGTACTGACCCTTGAGGCACTCCACTAGATACAGGCCTCCAACTGGACTCCGCCCCATAGACTACAACTCTCTGGCTTCTCTCCTTCAGCCAGTTCACAGTCCACCTCACTACCTGATCATCCAGGCCACACTTCCTCAATTTAGCTATGAGGATGCTGTGGGAGACTGTGTCAAATGCTTTGCTGAAGTCAAGGTAGACCACATCCACCGCTCTGCCATCATCCATCCACCGTGTTATTTCCTCATAAAAGGCTATGAGGTTGGTCAAGCATGACTTCCCCTTGGTAAAGCCATGTTGACTGCCCCTCATAACCCTCTTATCCTTGACATGCTTTAAGATGGCACCAAGGATAAGGTGTTCCATCACTTTCCCAGGGATGGAGGTGAGGCTGACCGGTCTATAGTTACTCGGGTCCTCCTTCTTGCCCTTTTTGAAGACTGGAGTGACATTTGCTTTCCTCCAGTCCTCAGGCACCTCTCCCGTTTCCCAAGACTTGGTAAAGATGATGGAGAGTGGTCTAGCAATGACTTCCGCCAGCTCCCTCAGCACCCGCGGGTGCATCCCATCTGGACCCATGGATTTATGGATGTCCAGATTGCTCAACTGGTCTCTAACCCATTCCTCGTCGACTAAGGCAAACCGCTCCAGTGACCTGACTTCATCTGAGGTCTCAGGGGTACAGGGCTCTTCAGGACTGCCTCCGGCAGAGTCGACAGAGAAGAAGAAGGCATTCAGTAACTCTGCCATCTCTGTATCTTCTGTCACCAGGGCACCCATCCCGTTCACCAGTGGGCCAACCTTGCCTCTGGTGTTAGTTTTATCAGCTATGTATTTGAAAAAGCTCTTTCTGCTGTCCTTGAGCCCTCTCACCAGATTTAATTCTAAGGAGGCCTTAGCCATCCTAGCTGCCTTCCTACATCCTCTAGCAGCAGCCTTATATTCCTCCCGAGTGGCCAGCCCCTCCTTCCATGACCTGTAAACTCTGCTCTTCCACTTGAGCATACACAGCAGTTCCCTATTTAGCCACGCAGGTCTCCTGGCCCTCTTCCTTGACTTCTTACGTGTCGGGATGCTCTGCTCTTGAGCTCGGAATAAGCAATTCTTGAATGTCAACCAACTATCTTGGGCCCCTTTACCTTCAAGCAGCCTTGCCCATGGGATTTCCCCCAGCAATTGCTTGAAAAGGCCAAAGTTTGCCCTGCTAAAGTCCAGGGTTGCAATTCTGCTTGCTATTCTAATGGTCCTACCACACAAGATCCTGAATTCCACCATCTCGTGGTCGCTGCAACCAAGGCAGCCCTCAACCTTTACTGCTTCGACCAGACCCTCCTTGTTAGTGAGGATGAGATCCAGCAGCGCTCCTCTCCTGGTTGGCTCATCCACCATTTGCATGAGGAAGTTATCATCCATACACTGGAGGAACCTCCTGGACTGTGGCTGGGTTGCTGAGTAGTCCTTCCAGCAAACATCAGGGAGTTAAAATCCCCCACGACGACCACGGCCTGTGACTGTGAGGCCACTCTCAGCTGCCTGTAGAAGGCCTCGTCAACTTCCTCACCCTGATCTGGTGGCCTGTAACAGACACCCACAACAGTATCACCCCTGACAGCCTGCCCCTTAATTCTCACCCATAGACTCTCAACTCGCTCATCATCTGTCCCTGGACAGAACTCAGTACATTGCAGCTGCTCTCGCACATAAAGAGCAACCCCACCACCCCGCCTGGCTGGCCTGTCTTTCCCGAAAAGGACATAGCCCTCCATGAGTATATTCCAGTCATGAGAGCTGTCCCACCACGTCTCTGTAATTGCCACCAGATCATAATCTCCTGACTTAACACAGGTCTCCAACTCCTCCTGCTTATTTCCCATGCTGCACCCATTGGTGTACAGGCATTTCAGGGAGCGAGCTCAGCACACTGATTTCACCCTAGGATTATTGGAGGCCTCCCAGTCTTCATCAATTCTAGAGTGCTGCCCCACTGGGGCAAGCCCAGTTACAACCCCATCCCCCTTCGAATCTAGTTTAAAGCTCTCCAAATGAGCCCTGTTAATTCATGCCCCAGCATCCTTTTGCCTTGGTGAGATAAACCTTTCCCACGTGCCATCATCCGGACTGGAGCCCTAAAAAACCAGCTGTTATCAAAGAATCCAAAGCCTTGCCTAAAGCACCAGTCTCGTAGCCAATTGTTTATGGACTGAATTTTCCCATTCCGTCCCACATCATCACCGGAAGATGGAAGAAGTGAGGAGAAGATCACTTGAGCCCCAGACTCTTTCACCATCCGCCCCAAGGCCCTGTAGTCTTTCTTCATCCCCCTCAGACTACGGGATGCAGCTTCCCCCCCACCTGTCTGGAAGACCAGCAGCGGGTAGTAGTCTGTCGCGTGCACCAGGCTGGGGAGCGCCCTGGTGATATCCCTGATCCGGGCTCCAGGCAGACTACACACTTCCCTATGATGAGGGTCAACTCTGCATATTGGGCCCTCTGTTCCTCTCAGAAGGGAATCGCCTATGACAATTACCCTTCTTTCTTCCTTGTCAGAGGCAGTCTTGAGGCGTGAAGTCGACCGCCTTTTCCTATGTGACTTTGTAGGCCGGCCTTGCATCACATCCTCACTTTCCTCTCCATCAAGATCCAGGGCCTCAAACCTATTACGGAGGGGCACCTGGGGAAGCAGGGCAGGAAGGGAGGAAGGTTTCTCACGGTTCCGAACTGGAACTTGCTTCCAGCCCTCGTTGTCTTTTTGGTCCCTTACCTCTGCGTGACAGCTACAGGGCAGGGGCTGTCTCGGGTCATCCCCCTCTGTCTGAGAGGACAGGGGGTCCATCCCCTTGTGGGGGGTATCTCCCTGGAACCGTTCCTGCTGGCACGCCAGGGAGTTACTCCACCAGTCGATCTCCCTTTCACACTCCCTGATGGTCCTCAGCGTCTCGACCTCCTCTTTAAGTTCTGCCACCAATCTAAGCAGATCTTCTACCTGCTCACACCTCACGCAGGTGGAATGCTGGCCTCCCTCCCTCAGCAGCAGCAGGCTCTGGCACTCCCTGCAGCCAGAGACCTGAACAGCCACGGTTTGGGACGGGATCTCTGTCTGAGTTGCTACAGTCTCCTTACTGCAAGCCCTCCTTCTGGAGGCGACCATATTGGTCAGCAGTCTGGGACACCAGCAACAGAGTCCGCAACACGACCTGCTTGTTCCTCCCTGCGCCCGGTGGGCAGCGACCGGTCGCTGCCCTCCCAAAGGCTCTTTCAAGGCAAGGGGCAGGGGTGCGGTCGCCGTTACCGCGGGAGCGCCCCCTGCCACGTCAGCCGCTCTCTCGCAAGGGCTGCTGGGGCTTCGGGGATCGGGAGATGTCGGGAATCGCGATGTCTCTGCGCTGTCCCCTCTGATTTTCCTAATCTCTGCTGAACCTCGTGGTCTCTGAAGTGTGTCGGCTCTGGCTCTAGCTGGGCTGGCTCCGATCAGCTGACAGAATGAGCTTCCCAGAGATGGAGGTGAGGCTGACCGGTCTATAGTTACCCGGGTCCTCCTTCTTGCCCTTTTTGAAGACTGGAGTGACATTTGCTTTCCTCCAGTCCTCAGGCACCTCTCCCGTTTCCCAAGACTTGGTAAAGATGATGGAGAGTGGTCTAGCAATGACTTCCGCCAGTTCCCTCAGCACCCGCGGGTGCATCCCATCTGGACCCATGGATTTATGGATGTCCAGATTGCTCAACTGGTCTCTAACCCATTCCTCATCGACTAAGGCAAACTGCTCCAGTGACCGGGCTTCATCTGAGGTCTCAGGGGTACAGGGCTCTTCAGGACTGCCTCCGGCAGAGTCGACAGAGAAAAAGAAGGCATTCAGTAACTCTGCCATTTCTGTATCTTCTGTCACCAGGGCACCCATCCCGTTCATCAGTGGGCCTACATTGCCTCTGGTGTTAGTTTTATCTGCCATGTATTTGAAAAAGCTCCTTCTGCTGTCCTTGACCCCTCTTGCCAGGTTTAATTCTAAGGAGGCCTTAGCTTTCCTAGTTGCCTCCCTACATCCTCTGACAACAGCCTTATACTCTTCCCAAGTGGCCAGCCCCTCCTTCCATGATCTGTAAACTCTCCTCTTCCATTTGAGCTTACCCAGCAGTTCCCTGTCTAACCACGCAGGTCTCCTGCCTCCCTTCCTTGACTTCCTACATGTCGGGATGCTCTGATCTTGAGCTTGGTAGAAGCAGTCCTTGAATGCTAGCCAACTATCTTGGGCCCCTTTACCTTCAAGCACACTTGCCCATGGGATTTCCCCCAGCAATTGCTTGAAAAGGCTAAAGTTTGCCCTGCTAAAGTCCAGGGTTGCAATTCTGCTTGGTATTCTGTTCCCGTCGCATGAGACCCTGAACTCCACCATTTCATGGTCGCTACAACCAAGGCAGCCCTCAACCTTTACTGCTTCGACCAGACCCTCCTTGTTAGTGAGGATGAGATCCAGCAGCACTCCTCTCCTGGTTGGCTCATCCACCATTTGCATGAGGAAGTTATCATCCATACACTGGAGGAACCTCCTGGACTGTGAATGGTAGGTTGAGTAGTTTTTCCAGCAAACATCAGGGAAGTTAAAATCCCCATGACGACCACGGCCTGTGACTGTGAGGCCACTCTCAGCTGCCTGTAGAAGGCCTCATCAACTTCCTCACCCTGATCTGGTGGCCTGTAACAGACACCCACAACTGTATCGCCCCTGCCAGCCTGCCCCTTAATTCTCACCCATAGACTCTCAACTGGCTCCTCATCTGTCCCTGGACAGAACTCAGTACATTGCAGCTGCTCTCACACATAAAGAGCAACCCCACCACCCCGCCTGGCTGGCCTGTCTTTCCTGAAAAGGACATAGCCATCTATGACCACATTCCAGTCATGCGAGCTGTCCCACCACGTCTCTGTAATTGCCACCAGATCATAATCTACTGATCGAACACAGGTTTCTAACTCCTCCTGCTTCCAACCCTCATCGTCTTTTTGGTCCCCTACCTCTGTGCGACAGCTACAGGGCAGGGACTGTCTCGGGTCTTCCATCAGTTTTTTGGGGGGTATCCCCCTTTGGCCTTTCTGAGTGGCACATCAGGGAGGTGCTCCACCAGTCAATCTCCTTTTCACATTCCCTGATGGACCTCAGTGTCTCAACCTCCTCCTTAAGTTTCACCACCATGCTGAGCAGATCTTGTACCTGCTCACACCTCACGCAGGTGGAATGCCAGCCTCCCTCCCCTGGCTGCACCAGGCTCTGGCACTCCCTGCAGCCGGAGACCTGAACAGAGACGGTTTGGGACAGGGCCTCTGTTTGCATTGCAGCAGTCTTTTTGTGACAAGCTCTCTTTTTGGAGGAGACCATGGTCAGCAGCAGTCTGGGACAGTGGCAATAACTAGACGGTCTAACAAGCGACGACTGACAACCTCTGCACCCTACTACACGAGCTACCACACCCACTGCTGCAGCACAGTGAGGGCGGTACTCACCCTCTGCACCAGCTGGTCTCACCTCCCAGCGCCTGGTGGGCAGCGACGCGTCGAAGGCGTTTTCAGCCTCTCGAAGGCTTTTTCAAGGCGAGGGGCGGGGGTGCGATCGCCGTCACGGTGCTAACGCCCACGCCACGGCAGCCGCTCTCGCAAGGGCTGCCGGGGCTTCCGGGACACAAAACCGAAACTGTCAACCCCTTCTCTGTACCTCGTGATCGCTGAGCGGCTCCGTCCGAGTCGGCACCGATCAGCTGACCTCACGGACCGAGTCCCAACACTGGTCCCCTCGTTACTGTTTTCCAGCTGGACATCGAACCACCGACCGCAACTCTTTGCGTGCGGCCATCCAGCCAGTTCTTTATCCACCGAGTGGTCCACCCATCAAATTGATGTCTCTCCAATTTAGAGACAAGGATGTCGTGCGGGACAGTGTCGAACGCTTTGCGCAAGTCCAGGTAGATGACATCAACTGCTCTGCCCCTGTCCATCAGTTCCGTAGCCCCATCATAGAAGGCCACCAAATTGGTCAGGCAGGATTTCCCCTTAGTGAAGCCATGCTGGCTGTCACCAACCACCTCCTTGTTTTTCATGTGCCTTAGCATGCCTTCCAGGAGAATCTGCTCCAAGATTTTCCCAGCCACGGAGGTAAGACTGACTGGTCTGTAATTCCCTGGGTCATCCATTTTCCCCTTCTTGAAAATGGGGATTATATTACCCTTTTTCCAGTCATTGGGAACTTCACCAGACTGCCATGATTTTTCAAATATGATGGCCAGTGGCTTAGCAACTTCATTTACCAGCTCCTTCAGGACCCACGGATGGATTTCGTCAGGCCCCATGGACTTGTGCACATTCAGGTTCTTAAGATGGTCTCGAACCAGATCCTCTCCTACAGTGGGCCTAGGGTCTTCATTCTCACAGTCCCTGCGCCTGCCTTCCAAGACTTGGCTGGCGTGGTCAGTCTGCCAGTGAAGACTGAGGCAAAGAAGTCATTAAGAACCTCAGCCTTCTCCAAATCCAGGGTAGCCAGTTCTCCCGATAGCTTCCGGAGGGGGACTACGTTGTCCCTAGCCTGTCTTCTATTTGCTACATACCTACAGAATCCCTTCCTGTTATCTTTAACATCCCTATCCAAGTTCAATTCTAACTGGGCCTTAGTTTTCCCAACCTGGTCTTTAGCTTCCCAGACAACATCCCTGTATTCTTCCCAGGCTGCCTGTCCTTGCTTCCACCTTTTATAAGCCTCTTTTTTCCTTCTAATTTTCCTCAGCAGCTCCTTATCCATCCAAGGAGGTCTCCTGGCCCTCCTGCTGCACTTCCTTCTAGTTGGGATGCAACACTCCTGAGCTTGTAGCAGGTGATCCTTGAATAACAACCAACAGTCTTGGGACCCCCTGCCTTCTAGGGCTATATTCCATGGAACCTTACTAAGCAGATTCCTGAAGAGGCCAAAGTCTGCTCTCCTGAAGTCCAGAGAAGTGAGCTTGCTGCATGCTCTTCTCACTGTCCTGAGGATCTCAAATTCGACCATCTCATGATTGCTGCAACCAAGGCTGCCCTGAAGCGTCACATTTCCAATCAGCCCTTCCCTGTTGGTGAGCACGAGGTCAAGCATGGCACCTCTCCTTGTCGGCTCCTCTATTATCTGCAGAAGGAAGTTGTCTTCCACACTATCGAGGAACCTCCTGGATTGCTTGTGCCAGGCCATACCTTCACTCCAACAGATGTCAGGGTGGTTGAAGTCCCCCATGAGAACAAGGGCCTGCGAGCGTGAGGCTGTTCATGTCTGCCTATAGAGCATTTCATCCACAGATTCCTCTTGATCAGGCTTGCCTGGAACAGATCCCCACAGTAATGTCTCCCATCGCTGTCCTGCCTTTAACCCTGACCCACAAACTCTCTCTCGACTGCTCACCCGTCCCCAGACACAGTTCCATGCTCTCCAGCCTATCCCTAACATAAATAGCAACTCCCCCTCCCCTCCTGCCAGGCTTGTCTTTTCTAAAGAGCCTGTAACCTTCCATTCCAACACTCCAGTCGTAGGAGCCATCCCACCATGTTTCTGTGATGCTGTTATATCATACCTCCGTAGACCTGCACACATCTCTAATTCCTCTTGTTTGTTCCCCATGCTACGGGCGTTTGTACAGAATCACAGAATCACAGAATATTAGGAATTGGAAGGGACCTCAAAAGATCATCTAGTCCAATCCCCGTGCCGGAGGAGGAACACCTAGATGAGGTTACACAGGAAGGTGTCCAGGTGGGTTTTGAATGTCTCCAGAGGAGACTCCACAACCTAACTGGGCAGCCTGTTCCAGTGTTCCGTCACCCTCACTGAGAAGAAGTTTCTTCTCAAATTTAAGTGGAACCTCTTGTCTTCCAGTTTGAGCCCACTACCCCTTGTCTTACCATTGGTTGTCAACGAGAAGAGCCTGGCTCCATCCTCGTGACACTCACCCTTTATGTATTTATAAACGTTAATGAGGTCACCCCTCAGTTGCCCATGGGATTTCCCCCAGCAATTGCTTGAAAAGGCCAAAGTTTGCCCTGCTAAAGTCCAGGGTTGCAATTCTGCTTGGTATTTTGTTCCTGTCGCATGAGACCCTGAACTCCACCATTTCATGGTCGCTACAACCAAGGCAGTTCTCCAAACTATAGAGGCCCAGCTCCCTCAGTCTTTCCTCATAAGGGAGATGCTCCACTCCCTTAATCATCTTTGTTGCCCTGCGCTGGACTCTCTCCAGCAGGTCCCTGTCCTTCTTGAACTGAGGGGCCCAGAACTGGACACAATATTCCAGATGCGGTCTCACCAGGGCAGAGTAGAGGGGAAGGAGGACCTCTCTCGACCTACTGACCACCCCCCTTCTAATACACCCCAGGATGCCATTGGCCTTCCTGGCCACAAGGGCACAGTGTTGGCTCATGGTCATCCTGCCATCCACTAGGACCCCCAGGTCCCTCTCCCCTACACTACTCTCTAACAGGTCGTTCCCCAACCTATACTGGAACCTGCGGTTGTTCCTGCCCAGATGCAGGACTCTACACTTTCCCTTGTTATATTTCATCAAGTTACTCCCTGCCCAACTCTCCAGCCTGTCCAGGTCCCGCTGGATGGCAGCACAGCCTTCTGGCGTGTCAGCCACTCCTCCCAGCTTAGTGTCATCAGCAAACTTGCTGACAGTACACTCAATTCCCTCATCTAAATCATTGATGAATATATTAAATAATACTGGTCCCAGTACTGACCCTTGAGGCACTCCACTAGATACAGGCCTCCAAATGGACTCCGCCCCATAGACTACAACTCTCTGGCTTCTCTCCTTCAGCCAGTTCACAGTCCACCTCACTACCTGATCATCCAGGCCACACTTCCTCAATTTAGCTATGAGGATGCTGTGGGAGACTGTGTCAAATGCTTTGCTGAAGTCAAGGTAGACCACATCCACCGCTCTGCCATCATCCATCCACCGTGTTATTTCCTCATAAAAGGCTATGAGGTTGGTCAAGCATGACTTCCCCTTGGTAAAGCCATGTTGACTGCCCCTCATAACCCTCTTATCCTTGACATGCTTTAAGATGGCAGCAAGGATAAGGTGTTCCATCACTTTCCCAGGGATGGAGGTGAGGCTGACCGGTCTATAGTTACCCGGGTCCTCCTTCTTGCCCTTTTTGAAGACTGGAGTGACATTTGCTTTCCTCCAGTCCTCAGGCACCTCTCCCGTTTCCCAAGACTTGGTAAAGATGATGGAGAGTGGTCTAGCAATGACTTCCGCCAGCTCCCTCAGCACCCGCGGGTGCATCCCATCTGGACCCATGGATTTATGGATGTCCAGATTGCTCAACTGGTCTCTAACCCATTCCTCGTCGACTAAGGCAAACTGCTCCAGTGACCTGACTTCATCTGAGGTCTCAGGGGTACAGGGCTCTTCAGGACTGCCTCCGGCAGAGTCGACAGAGAAAAAGAAGGCATTCAGTAACTCTGCCATCTCTGTATCTTCTGTCACCAGGGCACCCATCCCGTTCATCAGTGGGCCAACCTTGCCTCTGGTGTTAGTTTTATCAGCTATGTATTTGAAAAAGCTCTTTCTGCTGTCCTTGAGCCCTCTCACCAGATTTAATTCTAAGGAGGCCTTAGCCATCCTAGCTGCCTTCCTACATCCTCTAGCAGCAGCCTTATATTCCTCCCGAGTGGCCAGCCCCTCCTTCCATGACCTGTAAACTCTGCTCTTCCACTTGAGCATACACAGCAGTTCCCTATTTAGCCACGCAGGTCTCCTGGCCCTCTTCCTTGACTTCTTACGTGTCGGGATGCTCTGCTCTTGAGCTCGGAATAAGCAATTCTTGAATGTCAACCAACTATCTTGGGCCCCTTTACCTTCAAGCAGCCTTGCCCATGGGATTTCCCCCAGCAATTGCTTGAAAAGGCCAAAGTTTGCCCTGCTAAAGTCCAGGGTTGCAATTCTGCTTGCTATTCTAATGGTCCTACCACACAAGATCCTGAATTCCACCATCTCGTGGTCGCTGCAACCAAGGCAGCCCTCAACCTTTACTGCTTCGACCAGACCCTCCTTGTTAGCGAGGATGAGATCCAGCAGCGCTCCTCTCCTGGTTGGCTCATCCACCATTTGCATGAGGAAGTTATCATCCATACACTGGAGGAACCTCCTGGACTGTGGCTGGGTTGCTGAGTAGTCCTTCCAGCAAACATCAGGGAGTTAAAATCCCCCACGACGACCACGGCCTGT
The DNA here is from genome assembly GCF_963264785.1 of Psittacula echo. NCBI lineage: Eukaryota > Metazoa > Chordata > Aves > Psittaciformes > Psittacidae > Psittacula > Psittacula echo. The sequence goes on from NC_137735.1 coordinate 103,216,409, forward strand.
GACTGTGAGGCCGCTCTCAGCTGCCTGTAGAAGGCCTCGTCAACTTCCTCACCCTGATCTGGTGGCCTGTAACAGACACCCACAACAGTATCACCCCTGACAGCCTGCCCCTTAATTCTCACCCATAGACTCTCAACTCGCTCATCATCTGTCCCTGGACAGAACTCAGTACATTGCAGCTGCTCTCGCACATAAAGAGCAACCCCACCACCCCGCCTGTCTGGCCTGTCTTTCCCGAAAAGGACATAGCCCTCCATGAGTATATTCCAGTCATGAGAGCTGTCCCACCACGTCTCTGTAATTACCACCAGATCATAATCTCCTGACTTAACACAGGTCTCCAACTCCTCCTGCTTATTTCCCATGCTGCACGCATTGGTGTACAGGCATTTCAGGGAGTGAGCTCAGCACACTGATTTCACCCTAGGATTATTGGAGGCCTCCCAGTCTTCATCAATTCTAGAGTGCTGCCCCACTGGGGCAAGCCCAGTTACAACCCCATCCCCCTTCGAATCTAGTTTAAAGCTCTCCAAATGAGCCCTGTTAATTCATGCCCCAGCATCCTTTTGCCTCTGTGAGTTAAACCTTTCCCACGTGCCATCATCCGGACTGGAGCCCTAAAAAACCAGCTGTTATCAAAGAATCCAAAGCCTTGCCTAAAGCACCAGTCTCGTAGCCAATTGTTTATGGACTGAATTTTCCCATTCCATCCCACATCATCACCGGAAGATGGAAGAAGTGAGGAGAAGATCACTTGAGCCCCTGAATCTTTCACCATCCGCCCCAAGGCCCTGTAGTCTTTCTTCATCCCCCTCAGACTGCGGGAAGCAGCTTCCCCCCCACCTGTCTGGAAGACCAGCAGCGGGTAGTAGTCTGTCGGGTGCACCAGGCTGGGGAGCGCCCTGGTGATATCCCTGATCCGGGCTCCAGGCAGACTACACACTTCCCTATGATGAGGGTCAACTCTGCATATTGGGCCCTCTGTTCCTCTCAGAAGGGAATCGCCTATGACAATTACCCTTCTTTCTTCCTTGTCAGAGGCAGTCTTGAGGCGTGAAGTCGACCGCCTTTTCCTATGTGACTTTGTAGGCCAGCCTTGCATCACATCCTCACTTACCTCTCCATCAAGATCCAGGGCCTCAAACCTATTACGGAGGGGCACCTGGGGAAGCAGGGCAGGAAGGGAGGAAGGTTTCTCACGGTTCCGAACTGGAACTTGCTTCCAGCCCTCGTTGTCTTTTTGGTCCCTTACCTCTGCGTGACAGCTACAGGGCAGGGGCTGTCTTGGGTCATCCCCCTCTGTCTGAGAGGACAGGGGGTCCATCCCCTTGTGGGGGGTATCTCCCTGGAACCGTTCCTGATGGCACGCCAGGGAGTTACTCCACCAGTCGATCTCCCTTTCACACTCCCTGATGGTCCTCAGCGTCTCGACCTCCTCTTTAAGTTCTGCCACCAGTCTAAGCAGATCTTCTACCTGCTCACACCTCACGCAGGTGGAATGCTGGCCTCCCTCCCTCAGCAGCAGCAGGCTCTGGCACTCCCTGCAGCCAGAGACCTGAACAGCCACGGTTTGGGACGGGATCTCTGTCTGAGTTGCTACAGTCTCCTTACTGCAAGCCCTCCTTCTGGAGGCGACCATATTGGTCAGCAGTCTGGGACACCAGCAACAGAGTCCGCAACACGACCTGCTTGTTCCTCCCTGCGCCCGGTGGGCAGCGACCGGTCGCTGCCCTCCCAAAGGCTCTTTCAAGGCAAGGGGCAGGGGTGCGGTCGCCGTTACCGCGGGAACGCCCCCTGCCACGTCAGCCGCTCTCTCGCAAGGGCTGCTGGGGCTTCGGGGATCGGGAGATGTCGGGAATCGCGATGTCTCTGCGCTGTCCCCTCTGATTTTCCTAATCTCTGCTGAACCTCGTGGTCTCTGAAGTGTGTCGGCTCTGGCTCTAGCTGGGCTTGCTCCGATCAGCTGACAGAATGAGCTTCCCAGAGATGGAGGTGAGGCTGACCGGTCTATAGTTACCCGGGTCCTCCTTCTTGCCCTTTTTGAAGACTGGAGTGACATTTGCTTTCCTCCAGTCCTCAGGCACCTCTCCCGTTTCCCAAGACTTGGTAAAGATGATGGAGAGTGGTCTAGCAATGACTTCCGCCAGCTCCCTCAGCACCCGTGGGTGCATCCCATCTGGACCCATGGATTTATGGATGTCCAGATTGCTCAACTGGTCTCTAACCCATTCCTCATCGACTAAGGCAAACTGCTCCAGTGACCGGGCTTCATCTGAGGTCTCAGGGGTACAGGGCTCTTCAGGACTGCCTCCGGCAGAGTCGACAGAGAAAAAGAAGGCATTCAGTAACTCTGCCATTTCTGTATCTTCTGTCACCAGGGCACCCATCCCGTTCATCAGTGGGCCTACATTGCCTCTGGTGTTAGTTTTATCTGCCATGTATTTGAAAAAGCTCCTTCTGCTGTCCTTGACCCCTCTTGCCAGGTTTAATTCTAAGGAGGCCTTAGCTTTCCTAGTTGCCTCCCTACATCCTCTGACAACAGCCTTATACTCTTCCCAAGTGGCCAGCCCCTCCTTCCATGATCTGTAAACTCTCCTCTTCCATTTGAGCTTACCCAGCAGTTCCCTGTCTAACCACGCAGGTCTCCTGCCTCCCTTCCTTGACTTCCTACATGTCAGGATGCTCTGATCTTGAGCTTGGTAGAAGCAGTCCTTGAATGCTAGCCAACTATCTTGGGCCCCTTTACCTTCAAGCACACTTGCCCATGGGATTTCCCCCAGCAATTGCTTGAAAAGGCCAAAGTTTGCCCTGCTAAAGTCCAGGGTTGCAATTCTGCTTGGTATTCTGTTCCTGTCGCATGAGACCCTGAACTCCACCATTTCATGGTCGCTACAACCAAGGCAGCCCTCAACCTTTACTGCTTCGACCAGACCCTCCTTGTTAGTGAGGATGAGATCCAGCAGCACTCCTCTCCTGGTTGGCTCATCCACCATTTGCATGAGGAAGTTATCATCCATACACTGGAGGAACCTCCTGGACTGTGGCTGGGTTGCTGAGTAGTCTTTCCAGCAAACATCAGGGAAGTTAAAATCCCCATGACGACCACGGCCTGTGACTGTGAGGCCGCTCTCAGCTGCCTGTAGAAGGCCTCGTCAACTTCCTCACCCTGATCTGGTGGCCTGTAACAGACACCCACAACTGTATCGCCCCTGCCAGCCTGCCCCTTAATTCTCACCCATAGACTCTCAACTGGCTCCTCATCTGTCCCTGGACAGAACTCAGTACATTGCAGCTGCTCTCACACATAAAGAGCAACCCCACCACCCCGCCTGGCTGGCCTGTCTTTCCTGAAAAGGACATAGCCATCTATGACCACATTCCAGTCATGCGAGCTGTCCCACCACGTCTCTGTAATTGCCACCAGATCATAATCTACTGATCGAACACAGGTTTCTAACTCCTCCTGCTTCCAACCCTCATCGTCTTTTTGGTCCCCTACCTCTGTGCGACAGCTACAGGGCAGGGACTGTCTCGGGTCTTCCATCAGTTTTTTGGGGGGTATCCCCCTTTGGCCTTTCTGAGTGGCACATCAGGGAGGTGCTCCACCAGTCAATCTCCTTTTCACATTCCCTGATGGACCTCAGTGTCTCAACCTCCTCCTTAAGTTTCACCACCATGCTGAGCAGATCTTGTACCTGCTCACACCTCACGCAGGTGGAATGCCAGCCTCCCTCCCCTGGCTGCACCAGGCTCTGGCACTCCCTGCAGCCGGAGACCTGAACAGAGACGGTTTGGGACAGGGCCTCCGTTTGCATTGCAGCAGTCTTTTTGTGACAAGCTCTCTTTTTGGAGGAGACCATGGTCAGCAGCAGTCTGGGACAGTGGCAATAACTAGACGGTCTAACAAGCGACGACTGACAACCTCTGCACCCTACTACACGAGCTACCACACCCACTGCTGCAGCACAGTGAGGGCGGTACTCACCCTCTGCACCAGCTGGTCTCACCTCCCAGCGCCTGGTGGGCAGCGACGCGTCGAAGGCGTTTTCAGCCTCTCGAAGGCTTTTTCAAGGCGAGGGGCGGGGGTGCGATCGCCGTCACGGTGCTAACGCCCACGCCACGGCAGCCGCTCTCGCAAGGGCTGCCGGGGCTTCCGGGACACAAAACCGAAACTGTCAACCCCTTCTCTGTACCTCGTGATCGCTGAGCGGCTCCGTCCGAGTCGGCACCGATCAGCTGACCTCACGGACCGAGTCCCAACACTGGTCCCCTCGTTACTGTTTTCCAGCTGGACATCGAACCACCGACCGCAACTCTTTGCGTGCGGCCATCCAGCCAGTTCTTTATCCACCGAGTGGTCCACCCATCAAATTGATGTCTCTCCAATTTAGAGACAAGGATGTCGTGCGGGACAGTGTCGAACGCTTTGCGCAAGTCCAGGTAGATGACATCAACTGCTCTGCCCCTGTCCATCAGTTCCGTAGCCCCATCATAGAAGGCCACCAAATTGGTCAGGCAGGATTTCCCCTTAGTGAAGCCATGCTGGCTGTCACCAACCACCTCCTTGTTTTTCATGTGCCTTAGCATGCCTTCCAGGAGAATCTGCTCCAAGATTTTCCCAGCCACGGAGGTAAGACTGACTGGTCTGTAATTCCCTGGGTCATCCATTTTCCCCTTCTTGAAAATGGGGATTATATTACCCTTTTTCCAGTCATTGGGAACTTCACCAGACTGCCATGATTTTTCAAATATGATGGCCAGTGGCTTAGCAACTTCATTTACCAGCTCCTTCAGGACCCACGGATGGATTTCGTCAGGCCCCATGGACTTGTGCACATTCAGGTTCTTAAGAAGGTCTCGAACCAGATCCTCTCCTACAGTGGGCCTAGGGTCTTCATTCTCACAGTCCCTGCGCCTGCCTTCCAAGACTTGGCTGGTGTGGTCAGTCTGCCAGTGAAGACTGAGGCAAAGAAGTCATTAAGAACCTCAGCCTTCTCCAAATCCAGGGTAGCCAGTTCTCCCGATAGCTTCCGGAGGGGGACTACGTTGTCCCTAGCCTGTCTTCTATTTGCTACATACCTACAGAATCCCTTCCTGTTATCTTTAACATCCCTATCCAAGTTCAATTCTAACTGGGCCTTAGTTTTCCCAACCTGGTCTTTAGCTTCCCAGACAACATCCCTGTATTCTTCCCAGGCTGCCTGTCCTTGCTTCCACCTTTTATAAGCCTCTTTTTTCCTTCTAATTTTCCTCAGCAGCTCCTTATCCATCCAAGGAGGTCTCCTGGCCCTCCTGCTGCACTTCCTTCTAGTTGGGATGCAACACTCCTGAGCTTGTAGCAGGTGATCCTTGAATAACAACCAACAGTCTTGGGACCCCCTGCCTTCTAGGGCTATATTCCATGGAACCTTACTAAGCAGATTCCTGAAGAGGCCAAAGTCTGCTCTCCTGAAGTCCAGAGAAGTGAGCTTGCTGCATGCTCTTCTCACTGTCCTGAGGATCTCAAATTCGACCATCTCATGATTGCTGCAACCAAGGCTGCCCTGAAGCGTCACATTTCCAATCAGCCCTTCCCTGTTGGTGAGCACGAGGTCAAGCATGGCACCTCTCCTTGTCGGCTCCTCTATTATCTGCAGAAGGAAGTTGTCTTCCACACTATCGAGGAACCTCCTGGATTGCTTGTGCCAGGCCATACCTTCACTCCAGCAGATGTCAGGGTGGTTGAAGTCCCCCATGAGAACAAGGGCCTGCGAGCGTGAGGCTGTTCATGTCTGCCTATAGAGCATTTCATCCACAGATTCCTCTTGATCAGGCTTGCCTGGAACAGATCCCCACAGTAATGTCTCCCATCGCTGTCCTGCCTTTAACCCTGACCCACAAACTCTCTCTCGACTGCTCACCCGTCCCCAGACACAGTTCCATGCTCTCCAGCCTATCCCTAACATAAATAGCAACTCCCCCTCCCCTCCTGCCAGGCTTGTCTTTTCTAAAGAGCCTGTAACCTTCCATTCCAACACTCCAGTCGTAGGAGCCATCCCACCATGTTTCTGTGATGCTGTTATATCATACCTCCGTAGACCTGCACACATCTCTAATTCCTCTTGTTTGTTCCCCATGCTACGGGCGTTTGTACAGAATCACAGAATCACAGAATATTAGGAATTGGAAGGGACCTCAAAAGATCATCTAGTCCAATCCCCGTGCCGGAGGAGGAACACCTAGATGAGGTTACACAGGAAGGTGTCCAGGTGGGTTTTGAATGTCTCCAGAGGAGACTCCACAACCTAACTGGGCAGCCTGTTCCAGTGTTCCGTCACCCTCACTGAGAAGAAGTTTCTTCTCAAATTTAAGTGGAACCTCTTGTCTTCCAGTTTGAGCCCACTACCCCTTGTCTTACCATTGGTTGTCAACGAGAAGAGCCTGGCTCCATCCTCGTGACACTCACCCTTTATGTATTTATAAACGTTAATGAGGTCACCCCTCAGTTGCCCATGGGATTTCCCCCAGCAATTGCTTGAAAAGGCCAAAGTTTGCCCTGCTAAAGTCCAGGGTTGCAATTCTGCTTGGTATTTTGTTCCTGTCGCATGAGACCCTGAACTCCACCATTTCATGGTCGCTACAACCAAGGCAGTTCTCCAAACTATAGAGGCCCAGCTCCCTCAGTCTTTCCTCATAAGGGAGATGCTCCACTCCCTTAATCATCTTTGTTGCCCTGCGCTGGACTCTCTCCAGCAGGTCCCTGTCCTTCTTGAACTGAGGGGCCCAGAACTGGACACAATATTCCAGATGCGGTCTCACCAGGGCAGAGTAGAGGGGAAGGAGGACCTCTCTCGACCTACTGACCACCCCCCTTCTAATACACCCCAGGATGCCATTGGCCTTCCTGGCCACAAGGGCACAGTGTTGGCTCATGGTCATCCTGCCATCCACTAGGACCCCCAGGTCCCTCTCCCCTACACTACTCTCTAACAGGTCGTTCCCCAACCTATACTGGAACCTGCGGTTGTTCCTGCCCAGATGCAGGACTCTACACTTTCCCTTGTTATATTTCATCAAGTTACTCCCTGCCCAACTCTCCAGCCTGTCCAGGTCCCGCTGGATGGCAGCACAGCCTTCTGGCGTGTCAGCCACTCCTCCCAGCTTAGTGTCATCAGCAAACTTGCTGACAGTACACTCAATTCCCTCATCTAAATCATTGATGAATATATTAAATAATACTGGTCCCAGTACTGACCCTTGAGGCACTCCACTAGATACAGGCCTCCAACTGGACTCCTCCCCATTGACTACAACTCTCTGGCTTCTCTCCTTCAGCCAGTTCACAGTCCACCTCACTACCTGATCATCCAGGCCACACTTCCTCAATTTAGCTATGAGGATGCTGTGGGAGACTGTGTCAAATGCTTTGCTGAAGTCAAGGTAGACCACATCCACCGCTCTGCCATCATCCATCCATCGTGTTATTTCCTCATAAAAGGCTATGAGGTTGGTCAAGCATGACTTCCCCTTGGTAAAGCCATGTTGACTGCCCCTCATAACCCTCTTATCCTTGACATGCTTTAAGATGGCATCAAGGATAAGGTGTTCCATCACTTTCCCAGGGATGGAGGTGAGGCTGACCAGTCTATAGTTACCCGGGTCCTCCTTCTTGCCCTTTTTGAAGACTGGAGTGACATTTGCTTTCCTCCAGTCCTCAGGCACCTCTCCCGTTTCCCAAGACTTGGTAAAGATGATGGAGAGTGGTCTAGCAATGACTTCCGCCAGCTCCCTCAGCACCCGCGGGTGCATCCCATCTGGACCCATGGATTTATGGATGTCCAGATTGCTCAACTGGTCTCTAACCCATTCCTCGTCGACTAAGGCAAACTGCTCCAGTGACCTGACTTCATCTGAGGTCTCAGGGGTACAGGGCTCTTCAGGACTGCCTCCGGCAGAGTCGACAGAGAAAAAGAAGGCATTCAGTAACTCTGCCATCTCTGTATCTTCTGTCACCAGGGCACCCATCCCGTTCATCAGTGGGCCAACCTTGCCTCTGGTGTTAGTTTTATCAGCTATGTATTTGAAAAAGCTCTTTCTGCTGTCCTTGAGCCCTCTCACCAGATTTAATTCTAAGGAGGCCTTAGCCATCCTAGCTGCCTTCCTACATCCTCTAGCAGCAGCCTTATATTCCTCCCGAGTGGCCAGCCCCTCCTTCCATGACCTGTAAACTCTGCTCTTCCACTTGAGCATACCCAGCAGTTCCCTATTTAGCCACGCAGGTCTCCTGGCCCTCTTCCTTGACTTCTTACGTGTCGGGATGCTCTGCTCTTGAGCTCGGAATAAGCAATTCTTGAATGTCAACCAACTATCTTGGGCCCCTTTACCTTCAAGCAGCCTTGCCCATGGGATTTCCCCCAGCAATTGCTTGAAAAGGCCAAAGTTTGCCCTGCTAAAGTCCAGGGTTGCAATTCTGCTTGCTATTCTAATGGTCCTACCACACAAGATCCTGAATTCCACCATCTCGTGGTCGCTGCAACCAAGGCAGCCCTCAACCTTTACTGCTTCGACCAGACCCTCCTTGTTAGCGAGGATGAGATCCAGCAGCGCTCCTCTCCTGGTTGGCTCATCCACCATTTGCATGAGGAAGTTATCATCCATACACTGGAGGAACCTCCTGGACTGTGGCTGGGTTGCTGAGTAGTCCTTCCAGCAAACATCAGGGAAGTTAAAATCCCCCACGACGACCACGGCCTGTGACTGTGAGGCCGCTCTCAGCTGCCTGTAGAAGGCCTCGTCAACTTCCTCACCCTGATCTGGTGGCCTGTAACAGACACCCACAACAGTATCACCCCTGACAGCCTGCCCCTTAATTCTCACCCACAGACTCTCAACTCGCTCATCATCTGTCCCTGGACAGAACTCAGTACATTGCAGCTGCTCTCGCACATAAAGAGCAACCCCACCACCCCGCCTGTCTGGCCTGTCTTTCCCGAAAAGGACATAGCCCTCCATGAGTATATTCCAGTCATGAGAGCTGTCCCACCACGTCTCAGTACTTACCACCAGATCATAATCTCCTGACTTAACACAGGTCTCCAACTCCTCCTGCTTATTTCCCATGCTGCACCCATTGGTGTACAGGCATTTCAGGGAGCGAGCTCAGCACACTGATTTCACCCTAGGATTATTGGAGGCCTCCCAGTCTTCATCAATTCTAGAGTGCTGCCCCACTGGGGCAAGCCCAGTTACAACCCCATCCCCCTTCGAATCTAGTTTAAAGCTCTCCAAATGAGCCCTGTTAATTCATGCCCCAGCATCCTTTTGCCTCTGTGAGTTAAACCTTTCCCACGTGCCATCATCTGGACTGGAGCCCTAAAAAACCAGCTGTTATCAAAGAATCCAAAGCCTTGCCTAAAGCACCAGTCTCGTAGCCAATTGTTTATGGACTGAATTTTCCCATTCCGTCCCACATCATCACCGGAAGATGGAAGAAGTGAGGAGAAGATCACTTGAGCCCCTGAATCTTTCACCATCCGCCCCAAGGCCCTGTAGTCTTTCTTCATCCCCCTCAGACTGCGGGATGCAGCTTCCCCCCCACCTGTCTGGAAGACCAGCAGCGGGTAGTAGTCTGTCGGGTGCACCAGGTTGGGGAGCGCCCTGGTGATATCCCTGATCCGGGCTCCAGGCAGACTACACACTTCCCTATGATGAGGGTCAACTCTGCATATTGGGCCCTCTGTTCCTCTCAGAAGGGAATCGCCTATGACAATTACCCTTCTTTCTTCCTTGTCAGAGGCAGTCTTGAGGCGTGAAGTCGACCGCCTTTTCCTATGTGACTTTGTAGGCCAGCCTTGCATCACATCCTCACTTACCTCTCCATCAAGATCCAGGGCCTCAAACCTATTACGGAGGGGCACCTGGGGAAGCAGGGCAGGAAGGGAGGAAGGTTTCTCACGGTTCCGAACTGGAACTTGCTTCCAGCCCTCGTTGTCTTTTTGGTCCCTTACCTCTGCGTGACAGCTACAGGGCAGGGGCTGTCTTGGGTCATCCCCCTCTGTCTGAGAGGACAGGGGGTCCATCCCCTTGTGGGGGGTATCTCCCTGGAACCGTTCTTGATGGCATGCCAGGGAGTTACTCCACCAGTCGATCTCCCTTTCACACTCCCTGATGGTCCTCAGCGTCTCGACCTCCTCTTTAAGTTCTGCCACCAGTCTAAGCAGATCTTCTACCTGCTCACACCTCACGCAGGTGGAATGCTGGCCTCCCTCCCTCAGCAGCAGCAGGCTCTGGCACTCCCTGCAGCCAGAGACCTGAACAGCCACGGTTTGGGACGGGATCTCTGTCTAAGTTGCTACAGTCTCCTTACTGCAAGCTCTCCTTCTGGAGGCGACCATATTGGTCAGCAGTCTGGGACACCAGCAACAGAGTCCGCAACACGACCTGCTTGTTCCTCCCTGCGCCCGGTGGGCAGCGACCGGTCGCTGCCCTCCCAAAGGCTCTTTCAAGGCAAGGGGCAGGGGTGCGGTCGCCGTTACCGCGGGAACGCCCCCTGCCACGTCAGCCGCTCTCTCGCAAGGGCTGCTGGGGCTTCGGGGATCGGGAGATGTCGGGAATCGCGATGTCTCTGCGCTGTCCCCTCTGATTTTCCTAATCTCTGCTGAACCTCGTGGTCTCTGAAGCGTGCCGGCTCTGGCTCTAGCTGGGCTGGCTCCGATCAGCTGACAGAATGAGCTTCCCAGAGATGGAGGTGAGGCTGACCGGTCTATAGTTACCCGGGTCCTCCTTCTTGCCCTTTTTGAAGACTGGAGTGACATTTGCTTTCCTCCAGTCCTCAGGCACCTCTCCCGTTTCCCAAGACTTGGTAAAGATGATGGAGAGTGGTCTAGCAATGACTTCCGCCAGCTCCCTCAGCACCCGTGGGTGCATCCCATCTGGACCCATGGATTTATGGATGTCCAGATTGCTCAACTGGTCTCTAACCCATTCCTCATCGACTAAGGCAAACTGCTCCAGTGACCGGGCTTCATCTGAGGTCTCAGGGGTACAGGGCTCTTCAGGACTGCCTCCGGCAGAGTCGACAGAGAAAAAGAAGGCATTCAGTAACTCTGCCATTTCTGTATCTTCTGTCACCAGGGCACCCATCCCGTTCATCAGTGGGCCTACATTGCCTCTGGTGTTAGTTTTATCTGCCATGTATTTGAAAAAGCTCCTTCTGCTGTCCTTGACCCCTCTTGCCAGGTTTAATTCTAAGGAGGCCTTAGCTTTCCTAGTTGCCTCCCTACATCCTCTGACAACAGCCTTATACTCTTCCCAAGTGGCCAGCCCCTCCTTCCATGATCTGTAAACTCTCCTCTTCCATTTGAGCTTACCCAGCAGTTCCCTGTCTAACCACGCAGGTCTCCTGCCTCCCTTCCTTGACTTCCTACATGTCGGGATGCTCTGATCTTGAGCTTGGTAGAAGCAGTCCTTGAATGCTAGCCAACTATCTTGGGCCCCTTTACCTTCAAGCACACTTGCCCATGGGATTTCCCCCAGCAATTGCTTGAAAAGGCCAAAGTTCGCCCTGCTAAAGTCCAGGGTTGCAATTCTGCTTGGTATTCTGTTCCTGTCGCATGAGACCCTGAACTCCACCATTTCATGGTCGCTACAACCAAGGCAGCCCTCAACCTTTACTGCTTCGACCAGACCCTCCTTGTTAGTGAGGATGAGATCCAGCAGCACTCCTCTCCTGGTTGGCTCATCCACCATTTGCATGAGGAAGTTATCATCCATACACTGGAGGAACCTCCTGGACTGTGGCTGGGTTGCTGAGTAGTCTTTCCAGCAAACATCAGGGAAGTTAAAATCCCCATGACGACCATGGCCTGTGACTGTGAGGCCGCTCTCAGCTGCCTGTAGAAGGCCTCATCAACTTCCTCACCCTGATCTGGTGGCCTGTAACAGACACCCACAACTGTATCGCCCCTGCCAGCCTGCCCCTTAATTCTCACCCATAGACTCTCAACTGGCTCCTCATCTGTCCCTGGACAGAACTCAGTACATTGCAGCTGCTCTCACACATAAAGAGCAACCCCACCACCCCGCCTGGCTGGCCTGTCTTTCCTGAAAAGGACATAGCCATCTATGACCACATTCCAGTCATGCGAGCTGTCCCACCACGTCTCTGTAATTGCCACCAGATCATAATCTACTGATCGAACACAGGTTTCTAACTCCTCCTGCTTCCAACCCTCATCGTCTTTTTGGTCCCCTACCTCTGTGCGACAGCTACAGGGCAGGGGCTGTCTTGGGTCTTCCATCACTTTTTTGGGGGGTATCCCCCTTTGGCCTTTCTGAGTGGCACATCAGGGAGGTGCTCCACCAGTCAATCTCCTTTTCACATTCCCTGATGGACCTCAGTGTCTCAACCTCCTCCTTAAGTTTCACCACCATGCTGAGCAGATCTTGTACCTGCTCACACCTCACGCAGGTGGAATGCCAGCCTCCCTCCCCTGGCTGCACCAGGCTCTGGCACTCCCTGCAGCCGGAGACCTGAACAGAGACGGTTTGGGACAGGGCCTCCGTTTGCATTGCAGCAGTCTTTTTGTGACAAGCTCTCTTTTTGGAGGAGACCATGGTCAGCAGCAGTCTGGGACAGTGGCAATAACTAGACGGTCTAACAAGCGACGACTGACAACCTCTGCACCCTACTACACGAGCTACCACACCCACTGCTGCAGCACAGTGAGGGCGGTACTCACCCTCTGCACCAGCTGGTCTCACCTCCCAGCGCCTGGTGGGCAGCGACGCGTCGAAGGCGTTTTCAGCCTCTCGAAGGCTTTTTCAAGGCGAGGGGCGGGGGTGCGATCGCCGTCACGGTGCTAACGCCCACGCCACGGCAGCCGCTCTCGCAAGGGCTGCCGGGGCTTCCGGGACACAAAACCGAAACTGTCAACCCCTTCTCTGTACCTCGTGATCGCTGAGCGGCTCCGTCCGAGTCGGCACCGATCAGCTGACCTCACGGACCGAGTCCCAACACTGGTCCCCTCGTTACTGTTTTCCAGCTGGACATCGAACCACCGACCGCAACTCTTTGCGTGCGGCCATCCAGCCAGTTCTTTATCCACCGAGTGGTCCATCCATCAAATTGATGTCTCTCCAATTTAGAGACAAGGATGTCATGTGGGACAGTGTCGAACGCTTTGCGCAAGTCCAGGTAGATGACATCAACTGCTCTGCCCCTGTCCATCAGTTCCGTAGCCCCATCATAGAAGGCCACCAAATTGGTCAGGCAGGATTTCCCCTTAGTGAAGCCATGCTGGCTGTCACCAACCACCTCCTTGTTTTTCATGTGCCTTAGCATGCCTTCCAGGAGAATCTGCTCCAAGATTTTCCCAGCCACGGAGGTGAGACTGACTGGTCTGTAATTCCCTGAGTCATCCATTTTCCCCTTCTTGAAAATGGGGATTATATTACCCTTTTTCCAGTCGCTGGGAACTTCACCAGACTGCCATGATTTTTCAAATATGATGGCCAGTGGCTTAGCAACTTCATTCACCAGCTCCTTCAGGACCCAGGGATGGATTTCGTCAGGTCCCATGGACTTGTGCACATTCAGGTTCTTAAGAAGGTCTCGAACCAGATCCTCTCCTACAGTGGGCCTAGGGTCTTCATTCTCACAGACCCTGCGCCTGCCTTCCAAGACTTGGCTGGCGTGGTCAGTCTGCCAGTGAAGACTGAGGCAAAGAAGTCATTAAGAACCTCAGCCTTCTCCAAATCCAGGGTAGCCAGTTCTCCTGATAGCTTCCGGAGGGGGACTATGTTGTCCCTAGCCTGTCTTCTATTTGCTACATACCTACAGAATCCCTTCGTGTTATCTTTAACATCCCTAGCCAAGTTCAATTCTAACTGGGCCTTAGTTTTCCCAACCTGGTCTTTAGCTTCCCAGACAACATCCCTGTATTCTTCCCAGGCTGCCTGTCCTTGCTTCCACCTTTTATAAGCCTCTTTTTTCCTTCTAATTTTCCTCAGCAGCTCCTTATCCATCCAAGGAGGTCTCCTGGCCCTCCTGCTGCACTTCCTTCTAGTCGGGATGCAACACTCCTGAGCTTGTAGCAGGTGATCCTTGAATAACAACCAACAGTCTTGGGACCCCCTGCCTTCTAGGGCTTTATTCCATGGAACCTTACTAAGCAGATTCCTGAAGAGGCCAAAGTCTGCTCTCCTGAAGTCCAGAGAAGTGAGCTTGCTGCATGCTCTTCTCACTGTCCTGAGGATCTCAAATTCGACCATCTCATGATCGCTGCAACCAAGGCTGCCCTGGAGTGTCACATTTCCAATCAGCCCTTCCCTGTTGGTGAGCACGAGGTCAAGCATGGCACCTCTCCTTGTCGGCTCCTCTATTATCTGCAGAAGGAAGTTGCCTTCCACACAATCGAGGAACCTCCTGGATTGCTTGTGCCAGGCCATACCTTCACTCCAACAGATGTCAGGGTGGTTGAAGTCCCCCATGAGAACAAGGGCCTGCGAGCGTGAGGCTGTTCCTGTCTGTCTGTCTGTAGAGCGCTTCATCTGTGAATTCCTCTTGATCAGGCTTGCCTGGAACAGATCCCCACAGTAATGTCTCCCATCGCTGTCCTCCCTTTAACCCTGACCCACAAACTCTCTCTCGACTGCTCACCTGTCCCCAGACACAGTTCCATGCTCTCCAGCCTATCCCTAACATAAATAGCAACTCTCCCTCCCCTCCTGCCAGGCCTGTCTTTTCTAAAGAGCCTGTAACCTTCCATTCACAGTATCACACAGTATCACAGTATGTTAGAGATTGGAAGGGACCTCAAAAGATCATCTAGTCCAATCCCCCTGCCAGAGCAGGAACACCTAGATAAGATTACACAGGAATGTGTCCAGGCGGGTTTTGAATGTCTCCAGAGAAGGAGACTCCACAACCCCCCTGGGCAGCCTGTTCCAGTGTTCTGTCACCCTCACTGAGAAGAAGTTTCTTCTCAAGTTTAAGTGGAACCTCTTGTGTTCCAGTTTATACCCATTACCCCTTGTCCTATCATAGTTTGCCATTGAGAAGAGCCTGGCTCCATCCTCATGACACTCCCCCTTTATATATTTATATACACTAATAAGGTCCCCCCGCAGTCTCCTCTTCTCCAAACTATAGAGACCCAGCTCCCTCAGCCTTTCCTCATAAGGGAGATGCTCCACTCCCTTAATCATCTTTGTCGCCCTGCGCTGGACTCTCTCCAGCAGGTCCCTGTCCTTCTTGAACTGAGGGGCCCAGAACTGGATACAATATTCCAGATGCGGTCTCACCAGGGCAGAGTAGAGGGGAAGGAGGACCTCTCTCGACCTACTGACCACCCCTCTTCTAATACACCCCAGGATGCCATTGGCCTTCTTGGCCACAAGGGCACAGTGTTGGCTCATGGTCATCCTGCTGTCCACTAGGACCCCCAGGTCCCTCTCCCCTACACTACTCTCTAACAGGTCGTTCCCCAACCTATACTGGAACCTGCGGTTGTTCCTGCCCAGATGCAGGACTCTACACTTTCCCTTGTTATATTTCATCAAGTTTCTCCCTGCCCAACTCTCCAGCCTGTCCAGATCCCGCTGGATGGCAGCACAGCCTTCTGGCGTGTCAGCCACTCCTCCCAGCTTAGTGTCATCAGCAAACTTGCTGACAGTACACTCAATTCCCTCATCTAAATCATTGATGAATATATTAAATAATACTGGTCCCAATACTGACCCTTGAGGCACTCCACTAGATACAGGCCTCCAACTGGACTCCGCCCCATAGACTACAACTCTCTGGCTTCTCTCCTTCAGCCAGTTCACAGTCCACCTCACTACCTGATCATCCAGAACACACTTCCTCAATTTAGCTATGAGGATGCTGTGGGAGACTGTGTCAAATGCTTTGCTGAAGTCAAGGTAGACCACATCCACCGCTCTGCCATCATCCATCCACAATGTTATTTCCTCATAAAAGGCTAGGAGGTTGGTCAAGCATGACTTCCCCTTGGTAAAGCCATGTTGACTGCCCCTCATAACCCTCTTATCCTTGACATGCTTTAAGATGGCATCAAGGATAAGGTGTTCCATCACTTTCCCAGGGATGGAGGTGAGGCTGACCAGTCTATAGTTACCCGGGTCCTCCTTCTTGCCCTTTTTGAAGACTGGAGTGACATTTGCTTTCCTCCAGTCCTCAGGCACCTCTCCCGTTTCCCAAGACTTGGTAAAGATGATGGAGAGTGGTCTAGCAATGACTTCCGCCAGTTCCCTCAGCACCCGCGGGTGCATCCCATCTGGACCCATGGATTTATGGATGTCCAGATTGCTCAACTGGTCCCTAACCCATTCCTCATCGACTAAGGCAAACCGCTCCAGTGACCTGACTTCATCTGAGGTCTCAGGAGTACAGGATTCTTCAGGACTGCCTCCGGCAGAGTAGACTGACACAAGGAAGGCATTCAATAACTCTGCCATCTCTGTATCTTCTGTCACCAGGGCACCCATCCCATTCACCAGTGGGCCAACCTTGCCTCTGGTGTTAGTTTTATCAGCTATGTATTTGAAAAAGCTCTTTCTGTTGTCCTTGACCCCTCTGGCCAGATTTAATTCTAAGGAGGCCTTAGCCATCCTAGCTGCCTTCCTACATCCTCTAGCAGCAGCCTTATATTCCTCCCGAGTGGCCAGCCCCTCCTTCCATGACCTATAAACACTCCAGTCGTAGGAGCCATCCCACCATGTTTCTGTGATGCCTGTTTTGTCATACCTCCGTAGACCTGCACACATCTCTAATTCCTCTTGTTTGTTCCCCATGCTACGGGCGTTTCACAGAATCACAGAATCACAGAATATTAGGAATTGGAAGGGACCTCAAAAGATCATCTAGTCCAATCCCCCTGCCAGAGCAGGAACACCTAGATAAGGTTACACAGGAAGGTGTCCAGGCGGGTTTTGAATGTCTCCAGAGGAGACTCCACAACCTAACTGGGCAGCCTGTTCCAGTGTTCTGTCACCCTCACTGAGAAGAAGTTTCTTCTCAAATTTAAGTGGAACCTCTTGTCTTCCAGTTTGAGCCCACTACCCCTTGTCTTACCATTGGTTGTCAACGAGAAGAGCCTGGCTCCATCCTCGTGACACTCACCCTTTATGTATTTATAAACGTTAATGAGGTCACCCCTCAGTCTCCTCTTCTCCAAACTATAGAGACCCAGCTCCCTCAGCCTCTCCTCATAAGGGAGATGCTCCACTCCCTTAATCATCTTAGTTGCCCTGCGCTGGACTCTCTCCAGCAGGCCCCTGTCCTTCTTGAACTGAGGGGCCCAGAACTGGACACAATATTCCAGATGCGGTCTCACCAGGGCAGAGTAGAGGGGAAGGAGGACCTCTCTTGACCTACTGGCCACCCCCTTTCTAATACACCCCAGGATGCCATTGGCCTTCCTGGCTACAAGGGCACAGTGCTGGCTCATGGTCATCCTGCCATGCACCAGGACCCCCAGGTCCCTTTCCCCTACACTGCTCTCTAAAAGGTTATTCCCCAACCTGTACTGGAACCTGGGATTGTTCCTACCCAGACGTAACACTCTACACTTCCCCTTGTTATATTTCATCACATTTTTTCACAGCCCAACTCTCCAGCCTATCCAGGTCTCGCTGGATACTGGATAATATTATATCACTGGATAACTGGCAGCACAGCCTTCTGGCATGTCAGCCACTCCTCCCAGCTTAGTGTCATCAGCAAACCCGCTGACAGTACACTCAATTCCCTCATCTAAATCGTTGATGAATATATTAAATAATACTGGTCCTAGTACTGACCCTTGAGGCACTCCACTAGATACAGGCCTCCAACTAGACTTCGCCCCATTGACCACAACTCTCTGGCTTCTGTCCTTCAGCCAGTTCACAGTCCACCTCACCACCCGACCGTCCAGTCCACACTTCCTCAGTTTAACTGTGAGGATGCTGTGGGAGACTGTGTCAAACGCTCTACTGAATTTACTGAAGTCAAGGTAGACCACATCCACTGCTCTGCCATAATCCAACCACCTTGTTATGTCTTCATAAAAGTCTGTTTGGTTGGTCAAGCACGACTTCCCCTTGATGAAGCCATGTTGACTGCCCCTAATGACCCTCTTATCCTTGATATGCCTTGAGATGGCACCAAGGATAAGGTGTTCCATCAGTTTCATGGTATCACAGTATCACAGTATGCTAGAGATTGGAAGGGACCTCAAAAGATCATCTAGTCCAATCCCCGTGCCGGACCAGGAACACCTAGATAAGGTTACACAGGAATGTGTCCAGGCGGGTTTTGAATGTCTCCAGAGAAGGAGACTCCACAACCCCCCTGGGCAGCCTGTTCCAGTGTTCCGTCACCCTCACTGAGAAGAAGTTTCTTCTCAAATTTAAGTGGAACCTCTTGTCTTCCAGTTTGAGCCCACTACCCCTTGTCCTATCATTGTTTGTCACTGAGAAGAGCCTGGCTCCATCCTCGTGACACTCACCCTTTATGTATTTATAAACGTTAATGAGGTCACCCCTCAGTCTCCTCTTCTCCAAACTATAGAGACCCAGCTCCCTCAGTCTTTCCTCATAAGGGAGATGCTCCACTCCCTTAATCATCTTAGTTGCCCTGCGCTGGACTCTCTCCAGCAGGTCCCTGTCCTTCTTGAACTGAGGGGCCCAGAACTGGACACAATATTCCAGATGCGGTCTCACCAGGGCAGAGTAGAGGGGAAGGAGGACCTCTCTCAACCTACTGACCACCCCCCTTCTAATACACCCCAGGATGCCATTGGCCTTCTTGGCCACAAGGGCACAGTGTTGGCTCATGGTCATCCTGCCATCCACTAGGACCCCCAGGTCCCTCTCCTCTACACTACTCTCTAACAGGTCGTTCCCCAACCTATACTGGAACCTGCGGTTGTTCCTGCCCAGATGCAGGACTCTACACTTTCCCTTGTTATATTTCATCAAGTTACTCCCTGCCCAACTCTCCAGCCTGTCCAGGTCCCGCTGGATGGCAGCACAGCCTTCTGGCGTGTCAGCCACTCCTCCCAGCTTAGTGTCATCAGCAAACTTGCTGATAGTACACTCAATTCCCTCATCTAAATCGTTGATGAATATATTAAATAATACTGGTCCCAGTACTGACCCTTGAGGCACTCCACTAGATACAGGCCTCCAACTAGACTCCGCCCCATAGACTACAACTCTCTGGCTTCTCTCCTTCAGCCAGTTCACAGTCCACCTCACTACCTGATCATCCAGAACACACTTCCTCAATTTAGCTATGAGGATGCTGTGGGAGACTGTGTCAAATGCTTTGCTGAAGTCAAGGTAGACCACATCCACCGCTCTGCCATCATCCATCCACCGTGTTATTTCCTCATAAAAGGCTATGAGGTTGGTCAAGCACGACTTCCCCTTGGTAAAGCCATGTTGACTGCCCCTCATAACCCTCTTATCCTTGATATGCCTTAAGATGGCACCAAGGATAAGGTGTTCCATCACTTTCCCAGGGATGGAGGTGAGGCTGACCGGTCTATAGTTACTCGGGTCCTCCTTCTTGCCCTTTTTGAAGACTGGAGTGACATTTGCTTTCCTCCAGTCCTCAGGCACCTCTCCCGTTTCCCAAGACTTCAGGATCAGAATTACCAGGTTGGAAGGGACCTTCAAGATCATCGAGTCCAACCCAGGCCCTACACCTCGACTAAACCGTGTCACCAAGTGCCACATCCAATCTCATTTTAAATACATCCAGGGATGGTGACTCCACCACCACCCTGGGCAGACCGTTCCAATATTTTATTATTCTTTCTGTGAAAAATTTCTTCCTAATATCCAACCTGTATCTTCCTTGGCACAGTTTGAGACTGTGTCCTCTCGCTCTGTCAGTTGCTGCGTGGTGAAAGAGACCGACCCCCACCTGTCTACAACCTCCTTTCAGGAAGTTGCAGAGAGTGATAAGGTCACCTCTGAGTCTCCTTTTCTCCAGGCTAAACAACTCCAACTCTCTCAATCGCTCCTCGTAGGGCTTGTGGTCCAAGCCCCTCACCAGCCTCGTTGCCCTCCTTTGGACGTGCTCAATCATTTCCACGACCTTCTTAAACTGAGGAGCCCAGAACTGGACACAGTACTCAAGGTGCGGCCTCACCAGTGCTGAGTACAGGGGAAGAATAACCTCCCTGTTTCTGCTGGCCACACCATTCCTAATGCAGGCTAGGATGCCATTGGCCTTCTTGGCCACCAGGGCACACTGCCGGCTCATATTCAGCTGGCCATCCACCAATACTCCCAGATCCCTTTCTGCCTGGACACTATCCAGCCACACTGTCCCCAACTTGTAACATTGCAAAGGGGTTTTATGGCCAAAATGTAGGACTCGGCACTTAGATTTATTAAATTTCATCTTATTGGATTCTGCCCATCTATCCAACCTATCCAGGTCTCTCTGCAGAGCCCTCCTTCCTTCCAAAAGATCGACGCAAGCTCCCAGCTTAGTGTCATCTGCAAACTTACTGATGAAGGACTCAATACCCTCATCCATGTCATCAATAAAAATATTGAACAACACCGGTCCCAGCACAGACCCCTGAGGGACACCACTGGTGACTGGTTGCCAGCTGGATGCAACACCGTTCACCATCACCCTCCGGGCCCAGCCATCCAGCCAGTTACTGATCCAGCAAAGAGTGCTCCTGTCCAAGCCGTGAGCTGCTAGCTTTTCCAGGAGTATGTTATGGGGGACAGTATCAAAAGCCTTGCTGAAATCCAAATAGACAACATCCACAGCCTTTCCCACATCCACCAGGCGGGTCACCTGATCATAAAAGGAAATCAGGTTGGTCAAGCATGACCTACCCTTCATAAACCCATGCTGGCTGGGTCTAATACCCTGGCCATTTCTTAAGTGCTGCTTAATAGCACTCAGTATGAACTTTTCCATTAACTTTCCCGGCACTGAAGTCAGACTAACTGGCCTGTAATTACCAGGATCTTCCCTCCTACCCTTTTTATAGATGGGCGTCACATTGGCCAGCTTCCAATCATCTGGAACCTCGCCAGTGAGCCACGACTGTTGGTAAATGATGGAGAGCGGCTTTGCAAGCTCATCCGCCATCTCCCTCATCACCCTGGGATGGATCCCATCTGGTCCCATTGATTTGTAAATGTTCAGGTGCCTCAACAATTCTCCAACTTCCTCTTCTTGAATAACAAGAGGACCATTCTGCTCCCTAACACCACCTACCAACCCCAAAGTACAGTTATCTTGAGGGCAAGGTGTCTTCCTACTGAAAACTGAGGCAAAAAAGGCATTAAGCACTTCTGCTTTCTCCTCATCTTTAGTTACTAAGTTTCCTGCCTCATCCAATAAGTAGCAAAGATCAGTCTTACCCTTCCTTTTACCATTGATATATTTATAAAAACTTTTTTTATTATTCTTTACGGAAGTTGCCAATTTAAGTTCAAACTGAGCTTTGGCCTCCCTAATTTTCCTTCTACGTGCCCCAGCAGCCTCCTTAAACACTCCCTGAGAAACCCTACCCTCCTTCCAAAGATGATACACCTTCTTTTTATTTCTAAGTTCCTTCATAACCTCAGTACCCATCCAGGCTGGACGCTTGCCTCGTCGGCTCATCTTTCAGCATGCAGGAACAGACTTTTCCTGCGCCCTCAAGATCTCTGTTTTGAGGCACACCCATCTTTCCTGAACTCCTTTGTTTTCAAGGACAGTTTCCCAAGGAACTCTCCGAATGAGTCTCTTAAACAGGCCAAAATCTGCCCTCCGGAAGTCCAAGGTATAGGTCTTACTGATGTTCCTCCTGATTTCCCTGAGTACTGAGAATTCTACAATTTCATGATCGCTGTGCCCCAGGCAACCTCCAACCTCCACCTCAACCACCAGTCCATCTCTATTAGTGAACAACAGGTATAACATAGACCCTCCCCTGGTAGTCTCTCTCACCAGCTGTGACAGAAAGTTATCCTCCACACACTCTAAAAACTTTCTGGACTGCCTTTTTTGAGCTGTATGAAATTCCCAACAGGTATCTGGTAGGTTGAAGTCACCTACAAGAACAAGGGCTGAAGATCCAGAAACATTCTCCGGTTGCTTATAAAACAAGTTGTCCACTTCTTCTTTCTGGTTGGGTGGACGATAACAGACCCCCAATAGGGTATCAGCCTTACCGGCCTTCCCCTTGATTCTTACCCATAAACATTCAACTTCATCATCATTAATTTCAATACCTATAACATCTAAGACCTCCCTAATATAAAGGGCCACCCCTCCACCCCTTCTCTCTTTTCTATCTCTTTGAAGAGCCTGTAGCCATCCAATACGATGTTCCAGCTATTTGACTCGTCCCACCATGTTTCTGTGATGGCGACTACATCATAGCTATATTGTTGCACCATGGCTTCCAGCTCTTCTTGTTTATTCCTCATACTACATGCATTAGTATACATGCACCTCAGCTGGTCCACCGATTTCACCACCGACCCAGGCTGACTACCCTTGGACCTGCTTCCAGTCAGCCCAGCTGCATCCCCTTCCCCCTTCAAACCTAGTTTAAAGCCCTTTCAATGAGTTCTGCCAATTCATAAGCAAAAATTCTTCTATCCTTAACAGAGAGATGCAACCCATCTGTGTCCAGTAGGGCAGGTGCCGTAAAGGTTGTCCCATGGTCAAAGAACCCAATGTTCTGCCAACGACACCAACCCTTGAGCCACTTGTTAATAATGTGGGCTCTCCGGTTCCTTTCATTAAATTTTTCTACCACCAAAGGGATCAAGGAAAAGATCACTTGGGCTCCTGCCCTATCAACCACTTGACTCAGTGCCCTAAAGTCCCTTTTAATTGCCTTAACACTCCTCCTTTCAATCTCATCACTGCCAGCCTGGAGTATCAGCAGTCGATAATAATCAGAGGGCCTAATCAACCCAGAAAGTCTCTCAGTGATCTCCCGTATCCGGGCCCCAGGGAGGCAGCAGTCCTCCCTGTGGATTGGGCCCTGTCGGCATACGGGACCCTCTGTTCCCCTTAGAAGCGAGTCCCCCACTACGACTACCCTTTTTTTCTTTTTGATGTTAGAAGTGGTAATTCGTCCTACAGATGAAGCATAACTGAGAGGCTCACTGAGTAAATTATTGTTTTCTAAATCATCTAGCTGGCTCTCTAGATCCTCCTGATCCAGGGTCTCATACCTGTTCTGAAGCGGTATCTGTGTTGGTAATGGGGGTCGGGAGGAAATGTTATTATTACCTCTCCGAACAGAGACCCATTTCCAGTCCCCTTCGTCAACCAGGTGCCCTTCTACTTCTTGGCAGTTGGAGGCATGGGAGTCTTCTGACTCCTGGTGGGCCTCCCTCAAAGGTTCAAGGGTGGAACTCCACCAATCTATTTCCTTTTCACTTTCCCTAATACTCCTTAGTCTTTCAACTTCTTTCTTCAGCTCAGTCACCAATGATAAGAGATTACTAACCTGTTCGCACCTCAGGCAAATGTCCTCTGCCCCGGGTACTGCTGATAAGCTCAAACACTCTGCACAGGAAGAGGTCTGTACAGACACATCCTTTTTGGAGGGTTCCGTTAAGTTACTTACACTCATGCTCACTACAGGTTTTGATCATGTAAGAACCATTACTTCCAAAAGCCCTGCTTGCCCTGCCTGCGTGAACTGCCGCGCAAACTGCCTCTCTATAATCCAATTATGACCCTGTTTGCCTACTCCTGTTCACCGTGCTCCAGGTCGCCCTGCTCCCTGGAAGCTCTTAGCCTTAAATACTGGAGCCAAGCCCCGTGTTCTGGGCCCGTTTAAAAGCCCCGCCGAGTCTCCTCCTTCCGGCCTCTCCAAAGGCAGGCTAGGAAATGAAGTCCCCGTGCTCTGGGCCTGTTTAAAAGCTCCGCTGAGTCTCCTCCTTCCGGCCTCTCCAAAGGCAGGCTAGGAAATGAAGTCCCCATGCTCTGGGCCCGTTTAAAAGCCCTGCCGAGTCTCTTCCTTCCGGCCTCTCCAAAGGCAAAGATGATGGAGAGTGGTCTAGCAATGACTTCCGCCAGTTCCCTCAGCACCCGTGGGTGCATCCCATCTGGACCCATGGATTTATGGATGTCCAGATTGCTCAACTGGTCTCTAACCCATTCCTCATCGACTAAGGCAAACTGCTCCAGTGACCGGGCTTCATCTGAGGTCTCAGGGGTACAGGGCTCTTCAGGACTGCCTCCGGCAGAGTCGACAGAGAAAAAGAAGGCATTCAGTAACTCTGCCATCTCTGTATCTTCTGTCACCAGGGCACCCATCCCGTTCATCAGTGGGCCAACCTTGCCTCTGGTGTTAGTTTTATCTGCCATGTATTTGAAAAAGCTCTTTCTGCTGTCCTTGACCCCTCTCACCAGATTTAATTCTAAGGAGGCCTTAGCCATCCTAGCTGCCTTCCTACATCCTCTAGCAGCAGCCTTATATTCCTCCCAAGTGGCCAGTCCCTCCTTCCACGACCTGTAAACTCTGCTCTTCCACTTGAGCATACCCAGCAGTTCCCTATTTAGCCACGCAGGTCTCCTGGCCCTCATCCCTGACTTCTTACGTGTCGGGATGCTCTGCTCTTGAGCTCGGAATAAGCAATTCTTGAATGTCAACCAACTATCTTGGGCCCCTTTACCTTCAAGCAGCCTTGCCCATGGGATTTCCTCTAGCAATTGCTTGAAAAGGCCAAAGTTTGCCCTGCTAAAGTCCAGGGTTGCAATTCTGCTTGGTATTGTACTGCTCCTACCACACAAGATCCTGAATTCCACCATCTCGTGGTCGCTGCAACCAAGGCAGCCCTCAACCTTTACTGCTTCGACCAGACCCTCCTTGTTAGCGAGGATGAGATCCAGCAGCGCTCCTCTCCTGGTTGGCTCATCCACCATTTGCATGAGGAAGTTATCATCCATACACTGGAGGAACCTCCTGGACTGTGGCTGGGTTGCTGAGTAGTCCTTCCAGCAAACATCAGGGAGTTAAAATCCCCCATGACGACCATGGCCTGTGACTGTGAGGCCGCTCTCAGCTGCCTGTAGAAGGCCTCATCAACTTCCTCACCCTGATCTGGTGGCCTGTAACAGACACCCACAACAGTATCGCCCCTGCCAGCCTGCCCCTTAATTCTCACCCACAGACTCTCAACTCGCTCGTCCTCTGTCCCTGGACAGAACTCAGTACATTGCAGCTGCTCTCGCACATAAAGAGCAACCCCACCACCCCGCCTGGCTGGCCTGTCTTTCCCGAAAAGGACATAGCCCTCCATGAGTATATTCCAGTCATGAGAGCTGTCCCACCACGTCTCTGTAATTGCCACCAGATCATAATCTCCTGACTTAACACAGGTCTCCAACTCCTCCTGCTTATTTCCCATCCTGCACGCATTGGTGTATAGGCATTTCAGGGCATGAGCGGAGCACACCGACTTCACCCTGCAGGGATGGGAGGCCTCCTGTTCTTCATCAGTTTTAGAGTGCTGCCCCACTGGTGCCAGCCCAGCTACAACCCCATCCTCCTTCAAATTTAGTTTAAAGCTCTCCAAATGAGCCCTGCCAATTCCTGTCCCAGCATCCTTCTACCCCTGCGAGATAAACCTTTCCGACGTATCACTGTCTGGACTGGTGTCTTATAAAACCAGCCGTTCTCAAAGAATCCAAAGCCCTGCCTGCAGCACCAGTCTTGAAGCCTATCATTTATGGACTGAATTTTTCTAATTGATCCCACGTCATCATCTGAAAATGGAAGGAGTGCAGAGAAAATCACTTCAGCCCCTGAATCTTTCACCATCTGTCCCAAGGCCTTGAAATCTTTCTTCATTCCCCTCAGACTATGGGATGCAGCTTCCCCCCCACCTGTCTGGAAGACCAGCAGCAGGTAGTAGTCTGTCAGGTGCACCAGGCTGGGGAGAGCCCTGGTGATAACCCTGATCCGGGCTCCAGGCAGACTACACACTTCCCTATGATGAGGGTCAGCTCTGCGTATTGGGCCCTCTGTCCCTCCAAGAAGGGAATCACCTACTACAATTACCCTTCTTTCTTTCTTATCAGAGGCAGTCTTGAGGTGTGGAGGCAGCTGCCTCTTCCTATGTGACTTTGTAGGCAGGCTTTGTACCACATTCTCACCTACCTTTTCTTCAAGATCCAGGCCCTCAAACCTATTACGGAGGGGCACCTGGGGAAGCAAAGCAGGTAGGGAAGGGAGTTGCCGGTGATGCCGAACGGGAACTTGCTTCCAACCCTCATCGTCCTTTTGGTCCCCTACCTCTGTGCGACAGCTACAGGGCAGGGGCTGTCTTGGGTCTTCCATCACTTTTTTTGGGGGTATCCCCCTTTGGCCTTTCTGAGTGGCACATCAGGGAGGTGCTCCACCAGTCAATCTCCTTTTCACATTCCCTGATGGACCTCAGTGTCTCAACCTCCTCCTTAAGTTTCACCACCATGCTGAGCAGATCTTGTACCTGCTCACACCTCACGCAGGTGGAATGCCAGCCTCCCTCCCCTGGCTGCACCAGGCTCTGGCACTCCCTGCAGCCGGAGACCTGAACAGAGACGGTTTGGGACAGGGCCTCTGTTTGCATTGCAGCAGTCTTTTTGTGACAAGCTCTCTTTTTGGAGGAGACCATGGTCAGCAGCAGTCTGGGACAGTGGCAATAACTAGACGGTCTAACAAGCGACGACTGACAACCTCTGCACCCTACTACACGAGCTACCACACCCACTGCTGCAGCACAGTGAGGGCGGTACTCACCCTCTGCACCAGCTGGTCTCACCTCCCAGCGCCTGGTGGGCAGCGACGCGTCGAAGGCGTTTTCAGCCTCTCGAAGGCTTTTTCAAGGCGAGGGGCGGGGGTGCGATCGCCGTCACGGTGCTAACGCCCACGCCACGGCAGCCGCTCTCGCAAGGGCTGCCGGGGCTTCCGGGACACAAAACCGAAACTGTCAACCCCTTCTCTGTACCTCGTGATCGCTGAGCGGCTCCGTCCAAGTCGGCACCGATCAGCTGACCTCACGGACCGAGTCCCAACACTGGTCCCCTCGTTACTGTTTTCCAGCTGGACATCGAACCACCGACCGCAACTCTTTGCGTGCGGCCATCCAGCCAGTTCTTTATCCACCGAGTGGTCCACCCATCAAATTGATGTCTCTCCAATTTAGAGACAAGGATGTCGTGCGGGACAGTGTCGAACGCTTTGCGCAAGTCCAGGTAGATGACATCAACTGCTCTGCCCCTGTCCATCAGTTCCGTAGCCCCATCATAGAAGGCCACCAAATTGGTCAGGCAGGATTTCCCCTTAGTGAAGCCATGCTGGCTGTCACCAACCACCTCCTTGTTTTTCATGTGCCTTAGCATGCCTTCCAGGAGAATCTGCTCCAAGATTTTCCCAGCCGCGGAGGTGAGACTGACTGGTCTGTAATTCCCTGGGTCATCCATTTTCCCCTTCTTGAAAATGGGGATTATATTACCCTTTTTCCAGTCGTTGGGAACTTCACCTGACTGCCATGATTTTTCAAATATGATGGCCAGTGGCTTAGCAACTTCATTCACCAGCTCCTTCAGGACCCACGGATGGATTTCGTCAGGCCCCATGGACTTGTGCACATTCAGGTTCTTAAGATGGTCTCGAACCAGATCCTCTCCTACAGTGGGCCTAGGGTCTTCATTCTCACAGTCCCTGCGCCTGCCTTCCAAGACTTGGCTGGCGTGGTCAGTCTGCCAGTGAAGACTGAGGCAAAGAAGTCATTAAGAACCTCAGCCTTCTCCAAATCCAGGGTAGCCAGTTCTCCCGATAGCTTCCGGAGGGGGACTACGTTGTCCCTAGCCTGTCTTCTATTTGCTACATACCTACAGAATCCCTTCCTGTTATCTTTAACATCCCTAGCCAAGTTCAATTCTAACTGGGCCTTAGTTTTCCCAACCTGGTCTTTAGCTTCCCAGACAACATCCCTGTATTCTTCCCAGGCTGCCTGTCCTTGCTTCCACCTTTTATAAGCCTCTTTTTTCCTTCTAATTTTCCTCAGCAGCTCCTTATCCATCCAAGGAGGTCTCCTGGCCCTCCTGCTGCACTTCCTTCTAGTCGGGATGCAACACTCCTGAGCTTGTAGCAGGTGATCCTTGAATAACAACCAACAGTCTTGGGACCCCCTGCCCTCTAGGGCTTTATTCCATGGAACCTTACTAAGCAGATTCCTGAAGAGGCCAAAGTCTGCTCTCCTGAAGCCCAGGGCAGTGAGCTTGCTGCATGCTCTTCTCACTGTCCTGAGGATCTCAAATTCGACCATCTCATGATCGCTGCAACCAAGGCTGCCCTGGAGCGTCACATTTCCAATCAGCCCTTCCCTGTTGGTGAGCACGAGGTCAAGCATGGCACCTCTCCTTGTCAGCTCCTCTATTACTTGCAGAAGGAAGTTGTCTTCCACACAATCGAGGAACCTCCTGGATTGCTTGTACTGGGCCGTACCTTCACTCCAACAGATGTCAGGGTGGTTGAAGTCCCCCATGAGAACAAGGGCCTGCGAGCGTAAGGCTGTTCCTGTCTGTCTGTCTGTAGAGCGCTTCATCTGTGAATTCCTCTTGATCAGGCTTGCCTGGAACAGATCCCCACAGTAATGTCTCCCATCGCCGTCCTCCCTTTAACCCTGACCCACAAGCTCTCTGTTGACTGCTCACCTGTTCCCAGACACAGTTCCATGCTCTCCAGCCTATCCCTAACATAAATAGCAACTCTCCCTCCCCTCCTGCCAGGCTTGTCTTTTCTAAAGAGCCTGTAACCTTCCATTCCAACACTCCAGTCGTAGGAGCCATCCCACCATGTTTCTGTGATGCCTGTTATATCATACCCCCATAGATGTGCACACATCTCTAATTCCTCTTGTTTGTTCCCCATGCTACGGGCGTTTGTATAGAGGCATCTGAGCCAATCTCTAAATGAGGCCGGGTCATTGGCTGGAGCTGCTGGAATACCTCTACATTGCTCTGAGCATTTATTGTAGGTGCTGGCAACTGACTGGGTGTGTTGGGATGGAATGATGCCCCCCTCCCCCAACACATCTAGTTTAAAGCAACCTTGACCAGTCTCACAAGCCTCCTACCAAAACCACTCTTCCCCTTCTGTATCAGAGCAGCTCCACCAGCCCCCAGTAGACCTGGCCTACAAACCTGGGTCCCGTGTTCAAGACACCCAAACCCCTGACTATGACACCACCCTTTTAACCATTTATTAACTTGGCCAATCCTCCTAGCTTCTTTAAGGTCCTCCCCCCTATCCTGGAGAATTGATGAAAAGACAATCTGAGCTCCAGAGCCCCTAACCACCTCTCCCAGGGCTCTGCAGTCCTTCTTTATGTTCTCCAGCTTATTGCTATCAACATCACCAGCACCCACATGGATCACTAGAAGTGGGTAATAGTCAGTGGGACTCACTAGAGCAGGCAGCCTCTCTGCAACATCCCCTGATCCGTGCCCCAGGTAGGCAACACACCTCCCTCGAGACTGGGTCAGGCCGACAGATGAGTGCCTCTGTCCCTTTCAAAGTAGAGTCCCCTACCACTATGACCCGCCTCTTTTTCCTGGCAGCACCAGTAGAGATCTTCTTTACCGGTGCACCAGCCAGTTGTTTCTGGTGCCAGTGCGCTTCCTCCTTAGCCCCCTGCAGGACAGCAAAGCGGTTCTGGGTGGGGACAACAGATACAGGAAGAAGCCCCTTGCTTTTAATTGTCCTCTTCCTCCTTTTTCTGTTAGTTTTCTTTGTTACTGTTTCCCAGCTTCTTGGGTTAATGGCCTCCTTCGTTCCTCCATGAGTTCCGATGGACGCTTGAGGCCACTGCACAGTTTGGGCCTGGAGCAAGCAGTCCTGCTTCCTCTCAGCTTCCCTGATATCTTGCAGCCTATTAACAGCATCCCGCAGCTCAGCCCCTGCTGCAGGAGGACCTCCCCCAGGGAGCACCGAGTACAGCCCTGCCCATTGGGCACCGTTCCCTCGCGAGACCAGTGCAGGCACTCTCTACACTCCGAGCTCTGCACTGCAGCCTCCCCTCTCATCGACTCTGTCTGGGTGCCTACGCTGGCCACTGTCGGGGCAGCCAGAGCAGAGCTCCCAGACCGGGCCCTGCTCATACGGCGAGTGCTCACCATCCCGCTCGCCTGTCCACGCAAAATGAAACCCTGTGCCTCTAAGCAATTGAACAGTTGGTACAATTTTATCTTGGTTAAACTTGTTTTTGTAGATTGCTCCTGCACTCACTGTAGTACAGCACTAGCATTTAGGTTCAAAATAGAAGTTGTCAAACCTGACCCAACTATGCCTGCTCCATGGACCATTTACCATGCAAGAGCAGCAACTATCAGTATTAAATGGATGGGTAAAGGAGACACCAAAGACAATTTCTTTACACAGAGTACTCTGGAGTCTGTTGTTTGGTTTAATTTAACCAACAAGAGAGATTCTCAAAATTTTACCTGGTGCTGCTGCAGTACTGATAAGGATCTCATGGTTGCAAAGGAAATTAATAGTAAACTATTGAAAGTCAAACCACACCATTGCATTACAAGTCCAAGACCACTTTAGGGGACTTGCAAGGTGAAGTGGGCTTGGACTTATAACGTAAAGTGTGAAAAGGCACTGGTGTTGGCCTCAACACCAGGCCCCAAACCCACAAGTCTGCCAGTGAAACAGTTTTTGTCTCCACGCATTTCTAGGTCTGGACCATAAGTGATCAAGAACACAGGCCAAGAGCAGGTATTGTGTAAACCATCATGGTCCTGCAAAAGAATAGAATCATCAATACAAATTAGTATTTTTGACTATACAGAACGCTTCAGTATATATGATATACCAAATCATTGTGTTAGGACTGAACCACAACAGAACTGTACTCTGTCCATTAGAGTATGGGCCCAACAAAATGGAGACAAATGGGAAACTGTTGATGTCAACATGCATTGTGCAAGAACAACAAGGATTTACTTGTGAAAGTAATACTATCAGAGGTCAAGACATTTGTTTTGACACTGGACAAAATGTCTGTCATTTGGAAATGCGTCCTGACAAAAATCCTGAAACTGTACTTGTATATATTGGTAAAGGATGCTCTTGTAAGAGATTTTTTTCTCTGTGATTTTGTAGTTGTAGACAACATTAACATAGATACAAGTAACCATTCTAACATTTGTGTTTGTAATTTTGTCGAGATGATGGAATGTGACTCTAATTATTCAGCTCCTATTATGACTGACCAATTGTTACAGTTTAATTACACGCTGATTCAAAATCTGCTGCCTACTCCCATTGGAATGAATCTCACCTTGACAAGAAACTTGCTGCAATATGAATATCTGAAATGACTATTTAAGCAAGCTCAAGAAAACGGATGAAAGACTCTGATTACTGTCCATCATGGTGCGGAAAAGATACACAAAATTCTGGAAAGCGTGAAGAAAGACAGAGAACATCAATGGTGGGACACTCTTCAGATGGTCACCAACAGCTACAGGAAGTCTAAAGAGAGTGTTTCATCCTGTTGCTTTATTGATATTAACCCTTTCACTTTCTATCTTGATGATCACAATGAATGTAAAAATCTGGAGTATGATGAAGCAATTATCCTACTTGCGATCCCTATTTAACATGCATTTTATATTCCCAATATGTACACGTCTGATAGTCCACACAATATTGACACCTAAACACCCTTGTGTGAAGCTTGAGTGACTTCAGTCACAGGGTGGCTTATGTGAGAAAATTACTTGGGTGGGGGAGAAATCAGAGAAAACTGGGGCTCAAGAGAAGTTGCAGTATTAAGGAAACTTTTTTAAGGTGAAATACAGTTTGGTTGGCATGCATGGAATCTACTCCACCACAGTTCCCTAGGCAGCACAACCTGCCATCTTAGCACATGCTAAAAGGAGTAACGGAGGGTGGAGCGGAGTGGAGACACCGTGGCCAGGCTCTGTTGTACTCCTGCAAGAATGGGAACTTGATGGCACTATGCAGCTGATAAATCACATGGCAGCTGTCAAATGGAGAACAGAAGATGTCCGTTGCTGAGCCAGCAACTGTGGCATAATCACTTTCCTCAGATGAACCTTGCTCATTACAATCTCATTTTAACATCAATACACAACACCTCCATCCCAAAGTTACCCACCTTCAAGGTATGACCACCCCTCACTGAGCATGCATTCTGCATTTTATTGACTGCATCTTCAAGACAAAAGTGAGAGAATTTTACACCAATCAGTAACAAAAGTATGTATGACTAGAGTCACTCAAGCTCCACCTAAACGTAAAAAAATCTATAAAAGTGAATAAAGGAGGGGAAAAGTCCATTGGAGCTTCTGGGATCAGTTGATGGGCTGAACCCGCCTTCTCCCCATAGAGACACCTATTGGGTAAGAACTTTATGCATGCTAAACAATTAAGTCACTCTAGCTGTTATTAGTGACTATAGTTCTGTTGTGTATTGCTTCAAGCTTGTTTTCCAGCCAGTGTGCTATCAGCAGCACATAAGGGATTTGATTCAGTGATGCTGTCAGCGTGGGTCCCTGAATAGGTTAGTCGAATCACCCTCCGATACAGTGGGCTGTCCAGTACGGTTCCCACAGTGGGATGCAGACAGGCTGGTCGGACACAAGGGTCTCGTCCTTCTTGGGACACTGACAGGCTGATCAAATATAAAGGGTCCAAGGAAACCCCCCTTATAATGTTACAATGTGGTCTGAGCCATAAGGGTTAGGAAATATTGCTTTTGATTCTGCATGTACATCAGTGAACATGAAGTGCCGGACACCTCTGCCCTCCAGAAGCACCAATGCTCCTTTTCATCTACTACATCACATAACTGGAGTGTTTGGTGAAATTTTCACCACCATGTCTTGGTATCCATGGGACAAGGGGTAGAACCCAATGGCAAGACATCTTCAATGGTCCTACCTCCAATGTAATTCTATCCTACACTTATCCTCACAATCATAATTTGGTTTATTATTCTTGCATTACTGAAATCAGCAATTGGGGTGTTGTTGGTTTTGTTTTGGGTGGTTTGTTTGTTGGTTTTTTTTTTTGTAAAATAATCTTTGTAGTAGCCAAAAAAACCCCAACTTACAAATAAAATCTGCAACTTATGGTATCTGTAGGAAAAGTCAACGATATGTAGAAGTTAGACATCCTGACTGGAAGATCATTGTCCATCGAGGAGTTAGTGATCCACAAAACAGCTGACCTGTGTTGGCCCAAGGCAGCGGTGGTTGTGCAGTGCTGCATATACAGCCTGGCTTCCTTCAGGCTATGCCGTGCTGCACACATCCCTTGGCTGCAGGACAAACTCAGCCAGCTAATTGCTATCAAGGAGCCTACTGTTATCTCCATTCAGTACTGGTGATTATCACCTTCTGGTGTCAAAACATGCAGGTGTTTTTCCAGAAGCAAGTATGTAGCTTTAAAAATCATTCGGATTAACCACAACAATAATATTGCATCTTCTGCCTTTATGTGAACCAAGTACTACCTGACAAATAAATCTCAGAATCTTTAATGTCACTCACCCTGTAAAATGTTTTGTGCTCTTTTAAGGCTTTATCACTTTTCTGATCCCTTCCAAAGGCCAATAAAATAGTATGTAATTTTCACATCATCTTTATTATTCAATCAGTGAATCAGGCACCTCTTGTCTCCCTCTGCTAGCACTGATCAATTTTCCCACCTGCTTGACGAATGGAAGACAGTGAAAGAGAAATAATTCCTTGTAGTATTTATCCTTATATAGGGTTTATTGTCAGATCCTGTACATTCTTTATTAACGAGTAGTAGATTACTCATTCCCAGATAAAACCTGACATCTCGACCCAAATCAACAAAGGCCTACAGACATGTAAAGAGCCCAAACACACTCACAGAAAAGGGTGACAGAAATGCAAAGTACATCACTACTGGCAAGCAGGACAGTTAGATTTTCACAACAGAGCCATGATTAGGAAGGTCTTGCTCTGTACCAAAGCACTGTGGGCATTTACCACAGTATGCAGCATAGCAGGGACTCAGTCAACCTGTTGGGTTTTGGGTTTTTTTCACAGAAAAATTATTGTGCTTTATAGGCAAGTGTCTTTTTTCCAGAAGTTCTTTAGTCAATAACTACTCCATCTATGGACAAGGATTTGGCTACTGGAGTTTGGGGTGCTTATGAGAGTTGCATTTGTGTTTAGATTGTCAGGGTCAGATAAGCAAAGTTATGCATTGAATGTGATGCACACAATTGATATGAGTGACACAGGCACCATGATGGGTGCACAGTGATTTTCAGAGCTCCTCAGAGAATATTAAGAGGTCTCATTTAACAAAGAATAAAACCTACTTTCCTTAGACTGCCATCGACTTGCATGATCTCACATCCTTTGCTACTCCTTTCCAATGCATGTGCACTAAGCTTGGTAAGAAGTATCAGGAACGAATTTGCAGTGTGTCAGGAATGAATCTGAATCCATTACATCCCCTACACAAATAACATGTCATTAATTTGGAAAAGTTTTTACAGATCTGCACTTACCACCTCTTTGCTGTCAATTAGGAACTACGAAGGTATGCTGTAATTGCAAGCAACTATTTTCATGGTCTTAATTTGCCCCATTGTGTCCAAAACGGGTTTTTATATTTTTTGTGAATGGAGACAGTAACAACTTCTTGTAGTTTGCCCAAGCAAATGCACCAAATAAAATAAGAATTTCTCCTGTCATTTGTCATATACTGCAGAGTAAAATCCTTGGAAGGCATTTGTGTACTTGATGACGCAAGTCTATCCAATTTCTTGCACTGTTTAGGTCATGTCACTTACTCAGGTAATTTACAGTGCAATAGAATGTGTTCAGAGAATAGAATTTAGTTTATGACCAAAATGGCCAACAATAGCCTGGACTGTAAAATTACCTTCAATGCCAGCAAAACAAAGTTACCTCTTAAAAAAAGGCAAAATATAAGCATTTAAAAATAACTGCCATCAGAAAGTGACTGTTTTAAAGAATGTGATTGATGTCTTGATAGCTACAGGACTGCCTGAACAGACAGTGGCCATAAAACAGGGTTATTTTCTGTGGTGCATGCACTTGGTAGTTTTATCTTTCATAGCTTATCCCTTCTTCCAAGAGGAAAAAAGCATTGAACTTCAGCATTGGAATGAAAATTACACTTACTAATATGCAGAAAATTCTAAGGTAAACCAGACCACAACAGCTCGAACTCATTTTAAGCAGTTCACCTCAAACTCTGGGCATCACTGAGCAGTTTACCGCATGTATCTATTTATTCCCTTAATTTAACACATTTCATAGAATCCAAGGTCAGATGTGACCTCAACGATCACCTGGTCCAACCCTTCCTAGCAAACCATGACCCAGACTAGATGTCCCAGCACCTTGGACAGCCTAATCTTAAGTGTCCCATGTTGGAGAACGTCGTATTACAGCAGCAGGCTTTTCATCCTACTCAAAACCAAAGGAAATAAACAGCAAAGTAATTTGCTCCAATGACTGACCACCACCAAAACCAGGATTTGCAAGTTCCATCCTTTCTGCACAGTCCAATTATACCTCATGAAGGGAGGGTTACAGAGAGGGGAGAGGAACGCCTCAAAACATCAGCTTCATGTTCCTCTCCACACTTCATGCTAAATTATACTTTTTGTGTCCAAAGCTGATAAGGAAAGGGTAGGCCTAGGGAAAACACAGTCTCTCACATTGCCATGTTTTGTTCTCTTGACTTCCTACTAAGGAAACGACAAAAGGCCTACATGTATTTTAACTTTTATCATAAACTATTTGCTATCTGTTCTCTTTGGTCCCTTGACAAAGTCCATCAAAATCCTTCAGCGTTCAGACCTGTGAAGGTATTGCCATAGGAAGTGGAAAAAGTAAACTCGAAATTAAAAAAGAAAAAAATTAGAAAATAAATAAAAACCAGTGGAAACGGCTGGGTTGGGGTGGGCGACAGAAGAGAGGCCCGCCCTGGCCCTGCGGGAAGTTCAGCGCCGCCAGCGGAGCAAGTTTGGGCGCTGCCACGCACCGTAGGCGGGGCTCCGACGCCGCGTCCCGCACCCGAGCGAGGCGGCGGCAGTGAAAAGCCGGTCTCGAACAGCGTCTTCTTTTCTCGGAAGCCCGGCGCTCCGGGGAGCAAGCAGGGAAATGGCGGCAGCCCCCAGCGGTGCACGGAGTCGGTTCGTGGTGGTGGGCGGAGGAATTGCAGGGGTGACCTGCGCGGAGAAGGTAAAAGGCTGGGGCCCCACTACGCGCCTCACGCATGCGCGCTTTCCCCACCTCCCCCCCGCCTCCGGTAGACGACCCCCAGCGGTTGAGGGGGGACAGCGGGGTGCGGGTGTCTCCCGCTGTGGGGGACGTGTAGGTCGCGGGCACCAGCCGCGACCTAGCACAGCCGAATCAGGGTGTGAGGCCGAGAGGCTTTACTGCTCACAGACCCAGCCTAGGAACTTCTGTAGAGAACAGTTCACTACATTTATGTAGTAATTGCATAAGTAGTCTGATTAATTTAGTAATTAGCCTATTTTTTAAAAAAAATTCGTTGTTCCTCTTAAAACAACAACAACAACAACAAAAGCAAACAAACACACCCCCCCAAACCAAACAGTTCCAGGGAAACGGTGTTGTACTATAATAGTGTTTATCTGTCTAGAAATGCTGAGAGGTTAAAACTGAACTGCAAATAACCTCATAAAGGCTTAGGACCACTTCATAAAAAGAGGATTAAAACTTTGTAGCTTGAAAAGGCAGGCATTCTGCATGCTAGTCAGGAGGTGAGAAAGGAGCACTGCATGCCTTATTTACAGGCATAAAGGATCATACTGCAACTAAGGTGAATGCTGCTATGATGTGCTCCTTCTGTCGTTGTTGGATCCATGTTTAGGGCTGTACACCTGTGAAGATTGCCCAATCTCAGCAGCTTTCCATGAGCTCGAACTCTTAATAAATTTGTTTTCTAGTTTCAGAGTGTTTTTAAAGTAGCAGTAACTGGAGGCAATTTTGTACATACAGTTTTGTACCTATAATGTAGAACAGAATGATGTGGATTCCAGTTCAGTGAAGAATAGCTGTTTAAACTACAAAGCAGTTTAAAAGACTGTGTTTCAGCCATGTAGTCTCTGTGGATGGAGTGATACTATTTCATTTGTGACATTGTATAAACCACATACTGATAAAATCTAAAGAAAATACTGATACTGTTCTTCATCTTTATGCATCTGGGTTGATTCTACCATTTATTAGCTTGAGGGGAGGTTTCATTTTATTCTTGGTTAATGTAACACGTGGTCTCTGTCTATAGACACTTAAATCCTGTATTAGTATGAGTAATCCCTTAAAAGTTTGTTAAACTATTTACATAATTAAGGCTTTTGTATATCCTTATGTGCTTGTAAGAATAAGATTTGGGTCAACATTTAATATTCCCAGAGACTTGTTTTCCTGGAAGTAATTTAGAATTGTCTTCAATTGTTATGATTCTATTTCACAATACACTTATTTCCAGTATACATTAGATGTCTGCAATCTTTAAGATTGCTATAAAAGGGACTAAAATTTTTTGGTTTTTTGAAGATGCTTTTTGCTGTGTTAGTGCCACAGAGTTTTATTTTCTTCCAAAGCTCACAGAGTGCCAGTTACTGCTGTGATTCCACCTCTTTCCTTACACTCTTTTCCTTTCCCTCACCCTTATTTTTTAACCTGGAAAAACGCGAATCAGATTGTTATGTGATGACAGAGACTTGCTTGTTTTTCTCATCTTAGTACTGCAGGAAGCCCCTTGGCAGTGAGCATTAGTGGTCTTCTAGCCTATGTTTCAGTTCACCAAGACCACTAAAAGTGGTGCTGTGTGTTTTAGAAGGATTTCTGCTTTGTGCATCCATAGCTGAGGGTATGCTTGAAATAAAAGAGGAGGATTGGACACAATTTTTCTCGGTCCTGGTTTTGAGCAAGTATGGTTCTGTGGAACACAGTGGCAATAAACAACTTGTCCATCATGTTGCATTTTGGGTATTCATTATATGATGTCTTGTAGTTCAGACTTCTTAGGCAGCTATCTGAGAACAGTCATTGCGTCATGTCTGTCTCAAAAGAATTAATACAGAGTTACTTACATTTTGAGTAAATTTTGAAATATTCCAACAAAATGTCTTAGAAGCTGAGTTTGAGTTAGATTTATTTTCTCTGTCACAAATGTTTCATGCCTTACGTAATTTTTGCCTTTCATGCTTATGAATGGCAACATTTCTTTGTGGATTGTGATGACTCATATATTTCCATATGTATGGATATACATTCTGTGTGGCAGATTTCTAATCCTAGTATTTTAGAAGGTAAAGAAATTCAACAAATTTACTGTGATCAAATGAAAGTTTGAAACAACCATTAAATCTTAGTAAGAGGGCAGGGGTAAGCATTTGAGCATATGTAAGTGATGCAAAGTACATTATGTCAGTCTTAAAATTTTGAGTTGCAGTATACATCTGATGATTATTACATAGAATCACAGAATGGTTTGGGTTGGAAGGGAGCTTAAAGATCATCCAGTTCCAACACCCTGCCATGGGCAGGAACTCCTTCCACTAGATCAGGTTGCTCAAAGCCCTGTCCAGCCTGGCCTTGAACTGTTCTGGGGATGGAGCATCCACAGCTTCTCCAGGCAACCTGTTCCAGTGTCTCACACTAAAGGATTTCTTACCTATACGTAATCTACTCCGGGTTGAGTTCCTCGAACTGCTGCCCACAATTCTTTTTATGCAGCCCAAGATATGAATGGTTTTCTGGACTGCAGTCACATGTTGACAGCCCTTATCTGATTTTTCACCCACTGGTACCCCAGAGTCCTTCTCTGCAGGGCTGCTCTCAGTCCATTCACCACCCAGTCTGTGCTGATACTGTTGATTGCCCCAACCCAGGTGTGGGACCTTGCACTTGGTCTTCTTGAACTTCATGAGGCTCACATGAGCACACTCATGAAACCTGTCAAGGTCCCTCTGGATGGCGTTCCTTCCCTCAGCATGTCGACTGCATCCTACAGCTTGGTACTATCTGTAGGCTTGCTGAAGGTGCACTCAATTCCACTGCTTGTCATTAATAAAGATACCAAATATGATCTTGTGTTTTCTACAGCATTCTGTAGTTTTTCTGAGTCACATTCGATACAGCTAAGAGCAGCTGCTGCAGCACAGTGTGTTACATGTCAATCTTTCTTCCTATTGTCTGTCAATACAACACATACAGCTACAATGTGTGAAGCATATGTTAGGGACAGTTACTGCTCTATGATTAAAAAAAAATATGTCCAGCAACTGGATGTCTCCAGAAAGCACATGGTCATAGTCTGTTCCTACAGTTGGCCTTTAGAATACTGTGACAAATAGTCATTTGAGTAGTCCCTTATACCATAGCTGCAGTTCATGAAGATGTATTTGTGTGGAATGAATTAAGATTCTGGGTCTCCAAATTCTGTTCATTTCAATTGTTGCCACTCTTATGGATAATACTTAAACACTCTTGAAGTACTGTTTATCCAATAGGATTCCACTAAAGTAGTGTAGTAACATATATTACTTTTTGGTAATATTTTTTTTGTCTTAAAGTCAAAATCTATTGATTGTACTCACTCATGACTGTACTCACATATCATTATTTCTGTTTCTTTAAAAGCTGGCCATGGAATTCCCATCAGAAGACATTTTCTTAATGACAGCTTCTCCGGTTATAAAAGCAGTAACGAATTTCAGACAGGTAAGAACAACTTAATTTTTCTTATGGTAAGACCTTTTCAGAAGTTTGCGTATGTACATGTAATTTAGAACCTAGAGCTGAAAATGCTTACGAATTTAAACTTGCTTTCACATTAGTGTGACTTCAGTGGTATTAGTAGGACTGATGAGATACATTATAGTGATTCCTAATTGTTAATAATTGTGAATATATTCACACCATTCAAGCAATGGATACTTACGTAGTGGAAGTATTTTCCAAGTTACTGGAGCTTTATTTCACTGATTTGTTAATGGGTGCTTCGTTTCAAGCACTAGAAATGATATCTTTGGAATAAATTACTGAAGAAACTTAGTCTCACTAGTGATTCTTATATACGGTAATATGTTTGAATTTCGGGCAGAAACAGGCTTCTGACAAGTAACAAAGGGAAATTTTTGTGAAATTGCCGTCAGCTTTATCTGCATCTCCAGCAGATGGTGATTCGGTGACCTCTTTCCTGCTAGTTTGAAGAAGAAAGCTAAATCCATACGTGACTTCAGATTTCTGTCTATGGGTTCATTAAGCTGGTTTCGCAGAGGTACTCAGATCTTAGAAAGCACTGCTCTTTCTCTCTCTCTGAGGGAACTTTAAGCTCTACGCTGAGCCATGGAAAGTGTTGGAGACTGTATTGCATAGAACTTGGGATGCAAAGCTGCCAGCTGGTAAGAAGTCAGGTTTATGTCTCAGGGAAAGTCAAGACACCAAGAGCTGGACTTGCACCTGGCATTTATTGTCATGACTCTCTTTTTCATAGAATCATAGAATGGTTAGGGTTGGAAAGGACCTTAAGATCATCTAGTTCCAGCCCCCCTGTCATGGGCAGGGACACCTCACACCTAGACCGTATTGCTGAACGCTCATTCCAGCCTGACCTTGAACACTGCCAGGGGTGGAGCTCCCTCACAGTAAAGAACTTCCTTATATCTAACCTGAACTTCCCCTGTGTAAGTTTAAACCCATAAAAATACCATGTTTTTGAAAATGGTATCTAACAGTTGTGGCATATCTCACTACAAGTAAAGAAAGATCACTCTGCAGTTTATCTAACAGCCTGGTTTTATCGTAATTCTTTGTGGTGTATGAATGCCTAATTCAAATCACTACAGGGGAAAATAAAGCAGAAAAAAATTTGAACAGCAGTTCTTTGCGTTTAGTACCTGTAATTGGCTATCAGCATCCCTTCGTTTTCCAACTCTGTTTTTTGTCCAGGGCTAATGGAATGCTCAGAAGATAGCTGAGAGACTTGGAGCTCTCTGTGAGACTGGTAGAGTAATATGCAACTAAAAAATATCTTCTGAGCTTGAGAGAACTGACAATAGGGTCCTGAGTGTCCAGGAAAGACATTAAACATGCAAAAGTGTAAAGTCTGTAATTCACATTGGCACAAGTTTCAGCATCTGAAGAGTAAGGGAGGAGCTAAACACTATTTGAAGGCAGCAGAATCTTAAGTTTTGGACAGAAGCATCTTAATTTCTCTCTGAATTGCAATCATGATGTCGTTTCTGGTTCCTAGCTGTGAGCCAGACTCTTCGAATATTCTATAAAGTTGAAGGCCTGGAGGCCCCCTTCTGGAAGAAACCCAGAAAATGAACATAACTTAGAATATTTCCCAAATTCTGGTTTCCCACACCCCCACCCCCACCCTCCGGTCTGTGAAATACTGAGTAGTGACTGAGGGTGAGATGCTGAGTAAATGTTTTGAGGTGATCTTGAATCTGTTTTGCCTGAACACTTGTCTTATGTCCTGCATACAAGCTGAAGAACAGTAAGCCCTTTTCCTGACATAAGGACCAACTACCTGCAGGAAGAATTTTTTGAAGATAATGTCAACAGATTATATTTTTTTTTAAAAGAGAATACCAGGAACAGGCATGAAAAGATCCTGTATATAAAAAGGAGCCTTTAGTAGTAACATGATAACATGTTTTGAGACAATATGGGCTTTATGTTGTGATTCCTTTACTGGAAATGAACATAACATGTTTTGTTACAAGCTTTAGAAAAAATAGATAAATAAATAATTCACATTTTTAAATACCTCTCTTCTTTCTACAGGTCTCCAAAACACTTGAGGAATTTGATGTAGAAGAGCAGCCAAGTTCCTTATTAGAAAAACGATATCCCAATATTAAAGTTATACAGTCTGGAGTAAAACAGTTGAGAAGCAATGAACACGTAAGCTAGTGTGTTCTCTTTTATGTGGCTTTTCAAATTATTTATAAAAAAAAAGTAAGAAATGGTTGAAAGTTTAGGGTGTGAAATTCTGTTCAAGAACAGAGTACTAAAGTGTTAAGTTACCAGAATTACAAGAAAAAACTTCCTAACTTTAATTTCATTTATCACTCACACTTGTTGTTCAAGTAGAAATACATACAGTGGACAATATTGTAGATCAGAAATTACTCGTAAATTATGAAATCATATGTTTTAGATTGAAATCTTTGACACCTTAGAGATAGATCATTGAAAACCTGATTAGAATCACAGAGAACCCAGTCAGTGAAACCAAAACTGTATATGAATGAATCCAGGTGTCTGAACATTTCTTTAACCCTTGATTGCAGACCTGGACAATTCCTGAGTTACTGCTTGTTGCTACAGAGACTCGATATTAACAACTTCGTGTTCCAAAAAAAAAAAAAAAAGAAATCCTGAAAGAAGCAATGTTTCCACCTTTTCTTATTTCTTTTTTTAGCAGGAAATGTGTTACAAGTATGAGCAGGTCCAGATCCTTGATAGTGTCTGTGTCAGCTTGACATACTACTTTTCACTTCAGCATGCATTTATCAAAAATTCACATTCAGATCCAAACTGCATTATGCTCATTTTAAGTCACAGAGGTATGATCCCAATTAGATTCTATGAATGCTCTGAATCTAATTATATTCTTAGATCATTACTATAATTTGGAGGATCTTTTGTCTAAAACCATTAGCAACTCTTGTTATGCAAAACCTCTGTAAACTGGTTAGCTTCTAGTTTGGAAAGCAACAAATAAAGTCATAAAATGGTGAAATGTAAGTACTGCTTTGTTGCAGAATGATGTAGCTGGTTTAGTGCTTACCTTTTTTCTTTAGCAAAGGACAGAATTTGCTGCCTTTCTAAACTCTATTCTAGCCTTTGCCTGGTTAACACAGGTTTACCATTGTTGAAAGGTTTTGAATGAGTTTCTTAATTGCTACTATATAATAGCGCATAGACCTAAATATGTTGCTGGGATGGGGAAGATATTCGTCACATGGAAAACCTGTTCCATGGCACAGCTAGTGAGTACAGAGTGCCACCAACTGGTAATCTTTTATTTCACATTTCTTTGAGTACACTGCGTACGCTTTCAGTTTCACCAGTCGTATGAGGTCATACAATTAGGCTTGTAAGGGTGTGATGAATGTAATGCAAATAAATGACACACAATCAATGAGAGTATGAAGGCTTGCTCTTTAAGAAGCCAGTTACAGTATTTAATATCTGCAGAATACTGTGACATGAAGGAGAAGAAATGCTGATGTTCTCTTAGATGTCTCCAATAGGTTTTTATTTTTTCTTTTAACAGAAAATTTTCACTGAAGATGGGAAAGAATATACGTATGAGAAACTTTGCCTGTGTGCTGGAGCAAAACCAAAATTGATTTTTGAGGGAAACCCATATGTGTTAGGAATCCGGGATACTGACAGTGCACAGGTAAATGGAGTTTGGACGTATAAGCGTAAAATATATTCCTGATTCTGATGGAAAGTACTAAAGATGATGTGGAGTGAAATGGTAAAACATAAGGTGGTGTTTGTTATCATATATCCTTAAATAAGACTTTCAGTAGCAGCTAATTTATTTAGTGGTATTTTAAGGCTATTTAATTAGTCAATAAATTTATTTAGTTTATAGATATTTCATAGACAATATTTCTAACATGATAATCTGGAATTAATTGTAATCTTTTGCCCTCCAGACAGAAGCCAATCTGAAAACATAAACAGGAAGTAGGTGCTAGTAGAATCTTCCATGAGGAGGCATACCTGGTACATGATATGAAGGGCTGCTTCTCACAATGAAAAGTTAGTGAATGGCTTTTTTTGTCTTCCTAGTTTTACTGTGGCTTGTCCTCATTGTACATAAAAAAATTACAGTTACAGTAAAAGATGTGGGAAAGTTTTCACTTGAGGAATGACTTAATAGACTAAAACGTCAGCTTAGAAGTAGAAAGTGAGGTTTCACTGCTGTAGGTCTTCAGAATTAGAGGAGCAACATGAACACTGCTTCTTCACAACATAAGAACTGTAATTCATCAAATAAAATTTGACATAGAGAATAAAAAAGGAGTTACTTTTTCAAGTAAACTGCCGTGAAACCATGAAATTGTTGTTGGTTGGTTTAGATACTAAAACTTTAGCTGAGTTAAAAAAAAAAAAAAAGAAAAGAAATAGAAGGGAAAAAACCCTGCAACAACAAACCACAAAAAGACAGACCTCAATGCATTTATCTTGTCTAAGTTGAAGAGAAAGATGCCACTTAAAATGGCACCAGTGGTGTCTGGAACCTGTGAGGATGTTGCAGGATAGTATCATCATGTGCTTGTTGTCTTATGGTCTTCCATGTGTATCCACTGTCTGCCGCTGGGAAACAGTAGACTGGGCTCACATCAAAGCTGATGTTGAACTTTGAATGAGGCTGAAAATGCTTGTTTCTGGGGTTGGATTTGTTGGGATTTTATTTTGTTTTGTGGTTGGGTTTTGTTGTTGTTTCAATGATGATTGGTTGCGTTCAGTAATTCCTTCTGATACAACTTGAGCATCCTTCTCTGAAGGCATTAAAGAA
This sequence comes from Psittacula echo, assembly GCF_963264785.1. Lineage (NCBI taxonomy): Eukaryota > Metazoa > Chordata > Aves > Psittaciformes > Psittacidae > Psittacula > Psittacula echo. The sequence goes on from NC_137735.1 coordinate 103,261,012, forward strand.
CTGCAGTTTTCCTGGTCTTTACAGTTCAGGTTCTCTGGCACAATTAGGTAAACTGGAAGTATGGATGAACAGATTTTCATATAGTTGCAGTAGCTGGTCTGAGCCACTTCAAGTATTTTCTTTCAAACAAATCAAGAATCATGACTAGGATCTAAAAAAACACTGGGCTGTATTGTCTTTTTTTTTTTTTTTCAATTTCTCTTGCTACTAAGATATGATTTGGAGACTCATTTCTTTCTGAAAGCTTTTTGCACAAATAAAATTGGTTCTCAGATTTGATACAAATAATTTTTTAAATTCCTGATTTCTGATCAGGATTTTTTAAACTCCCAAATTTCTGTATCTTTGCCTTTTTAATGTTATGCAAATTACTGTGAAAGTTATGCAAGTTGTGATAAAACTGGATTAATAGCTATCACAATACTAATGGTCTCTAGGGCAGAGAAAAGTCTCCTGGATTCTATTAAGGTCTGTAAGTGGCTTAAACATAATTATTTAACTTCTCCTGTCTCAATTTGAGACTTATAAGGCCTTACCAGTAACTTCATCCCTCAGTGTTAGAACTTCACAGGTTTCATGAGTGTTTGTACCAGATCTTGGTGTAAGCAAATGTGTATCATTAGTCTGAGAGGATCAAAATAAGATGACTAACAGAACAAGAAAATACTGAAAAGGAAGGATATAATTGATCAGTGTGATGGAACACATGACCTAAGCTGTAATTGACTTTTTTCCTTTCTTAATGCAGGCTTTCCAGAAGAAATTGGCTCAAGCTGAGAGAATAGTAGTGGTAGGAAATGGCGGGATTGCACTTGAATTAGTGTAAGTAAATGACTAAGTTTTAAATATAGATAATGCAAATAAAATCTTTTCTAGTGTGCATGAGTTTGGGAAAAGGTTGACTTACAAAATTGTAGCGCTTAAAGAATTTAGTAGCAAAATTGATTAAAATTTTTTTTTTGCAGTGTAGTGCTGCTTACTGTCACATAAAATTCAGCAAGCTTCAAAAGAAGCTTTGGCACATAGATAACAAGAATGTACGCTGCCTGAGTTGGCACCAACAGAGATTTCTGTGAAGGCTAATTAGGGCAATATTTAAGTTATAAAACTTGTCTGACTTCTGGAAAAAGAAGGTGTAATGGGAATAAAGAGGCAGTTTATCTTGCACCCACCCTAATCTAAGCTGACAGAGCTTTTGAAGTGTCTGATGTGGCCTTTGTCATAGGTAGGCTACTGAACCATGTGGTCCTTCAGTCTGCTACATTACAAAACCACCTGTATTATGCCAGTATATGGTCCTGTTTTGTGTTGCAGGGAATCACTTTTTCGCTTTCACTAAATTGTTCTCTGCGTGTCTCTACCAGTTCATGTTCCAGGTAGTACAAACAAGATCCAAATGCCAGTTCTTAGCAGTGGGCAGTCTGGAAAAACGCACATTTTTTAAATTGTGGGGAGCAGGAAATACTAAGTAGTAATGTCATAAATTTGATCTACCTCCCCTCGCCCTCCACCCTGGTGCAGCTGAGGTTGTGCTGGTGAGAAAGTTTGACCTGTCAGCTTGAAGAGATTTTAATTTCTTTTTTTTTAATGCGTTCCTTATGAAAATACTTAGAAGCAGTGATGGATTTGATAGGTTTAAACATCTTGGATCCCTTATTCCTAGGTTTTGGAATTAAACCTGTCACGCTTCTAGTTGCATTGCTAAGAGTCAGGTCCTTTTCAGGTAGTCTGTGACTTTATTCATTGTTTAAATGCCTTCAGGTATGAAATTCAAGGCTGTGAAGTGATCTGGGCTATCAAAGACAAAGCCATTGGGAACACTTTCTTTGATGCAGGAGCAGCCGAATTTCTCATTCCAAAGCTGTCTGCTGAAAAACAAGAGACTCCAATTGAATGTAAAAGAACCAAGTACACAATGGAAGGTATAGTGTTTTGGTCTTCTAACACTGCAGCAGCAGTTTTTAATGTTAACATAGTCTTAAGATGAGTTAATATAGCAGGTCATAAATAAGGATTGCTGTTATTGGTAGCACTCCCTTCTTTAAAAAAATAAAAGTAACAAAGGGATATAAAACCCCATCCAGAATATACATAGAGACATGGCAGCATGTAAAAGTGTGCTTATCTTTTGTAACAGTGCCAAGTTCTCATTCAATTTCGTGTATTCCACCTGCTGAAGAACTTGTTCTACTTTCTGTAATACTTGTAATACATGGCAGCATTATGTAGGAAGGAACTCTCCTATCATAAGTTGTTGGAGGACCAGATGAAACCCCTCAGGTTGTTATTACTGATGCAGTGAAACTGCAGTCTTAATAGCAACAGTCAACTAGAACTGCACGAATGAACATTACACAAACATGTATATGACCAGAATAATAAAAAAAACCCACAAACATGGTTCTGGGTTGGAAGAATAAATTGTAAAAGAGTCAGCCAGAACATCAGAAAATGGCACCCAGTGTTCTTCATATGTATCATGCTATGTTACGCCTTTCACTTTCATGCAAAGGAGGGGCCAGTGGACATTTGCTAGCAGACAGTGATTAGCCATGATGTTAAGCAACTAAGTCTACTGTGAGTCTCCAGAACTGTGGTGCTGTGGTGTCTGGCTGTTAAGGGTCCATGCAGGCATCCAGCGGGGGCATGGTTGTTTTGGAGATGAGTGAAGTAATGAAAGGTGTAACGTTGCAAGGCGTTAAAAATACTGGCTTGAAGTATTACTGCAAAGTAACACGTTTTGGATTACACACTTTTGTCTTTCCTTTTAATAACCAGACCTTCAGGCCATGAAGTATGCATGCTAAATCTGATATTCTTCATCTCTTTCCCTCAGGAAGTGGGGAAAAAGAAAGACCTATAGCAGCATCTGACAAACTGGGCAGTGCCTTAGGCCCTGATTGGCATGAGGGTTTAAGTCTTAAAGGGACTAAAGAGGTATGGTCATAATCTTACTTACGTATTTGTTTAAATGTTGCTTTAAGTGGGTAAGGATGACAGAACATGCAGTGTCACATTCAGGATTATTAGAAAAATAAAATAATGCTTCAACTGATTCTCCTGTTCCATCAGAATTTAACAGGAAAGTATGTTAAAACAGATAAAGTAATATTCTGCTTCAGGAAGAAGGTGGCTAATCAGCTCCACTGGCATGGTTTTAGCAATTTGCTCTTCAGATTGAAATATAAATGTTGGTTTGTAGGTTTCTGTAGGACTGGTGTCAATCTTTGCTTTAAACATTAGCAGTGGGGCCTCCGTTGTCATTTTAGCTGCCATACATACAGTAGGATTTGTACAGAGGTACAGGGAACATCAGTCTGCTGTCACAGCAGATAATGCAATATAAAATCGGTAGTGGGGATGAACACTGTGAAGAATAAAAATCCTTTTATTTTTTGGTCAGTTTTGTATTTATTAATCTCTTGGCTGTTAGGCATTTGCATCACACATTAGAAAACAGACCTTTCAAACAGTCATAATATCTACAGAAATAGCTGTACAATGCCAGCTGAAGGATATTTAGGATATTCAGCAGATTAAACAGTGGAGTTTTGGCTGTTGAAGGCCATGGAAACATGTTGGGTTAGTGAAGAATAAAACCATTCAAGGCCAGAATCCACAGAAGAGAAACAGGTAACTTTCTGAGTTTGTCTCAACCTCAGAATAGGAGTAAGTGGCTGAAACATGGGTTGGTGGAACAGGATATATTTCCTTTTTCTTTTTACAGCATTTAGAACATAATGTTGTTATCAGTATTAAGTTTATGAGATACGCAATTATGAATTGAATTCATGACAGAAAAATGAAGGATTTGAAATCCTGAAAGACAGGAAAGATAAGTTTACTTTTTTCTGTTTTGATAAGTTCTGAATTCTTTTTCTGTAAACTCAGGGGAACTTGAGTATGTTTTCTGGTGTGCCAGAAAAATCTAGGTTCTTGTGAAATTTCAAGGAACATGAGGTGTCTGCTGGAAAAGCAGATAAATTGCCATTTGCTGTGGTTAGATCTGTGCCAAAAACGGAGTAAGTGTGGGAACTCAGCTCATGTGTCATGCTTTAGGATGGGATATATGGTTTGATTTTTGGTTTGTTTGGGTTTTTTTCCCAGTTTACTAAAGTCATTTTAGGTGAAGGTGCACTTGCTATTAAAAATGTTGCTTTTGCTGATCATGTTTGAGATCATATCAATTTTGATCATATCAGTTTTGTCAATCTTTCTCCAGTTTTCTCATAAAGTACATATTGAAGTACTATGTGAAGTAAAGAAAATACACTTACAGCAAGAATTTCTACAGCTGCAACAGACTTCTTTGGCTTTTCCTAAAGAAGAGAAGAACGTGGAACCAGATGAAGGTAGGTGCCAGTACTGAGCAGAAATAACGTGTTGAAGATTGAAGTATTGGAGCATGTTTGATCCTGTTTGCTGTTTTAGAGCAAATACAGATTTGGAAAATAAATCCTTTATAAATCAAATGGAGCTCTAGCAATTTATAGTAGTTGAGAATTTGATTTATGGGCTACAATTAAATTACAAAATGTTATGGATAAGACCCTTTTACCACAAAGTCACCTAAATCCTGTATGCAGAGTAGTCCCACCTTGTAACAGTCCAATAAAATCATATTTTAATAGTGGGGGTAAAGCAGGTAAAATAGTGGAGGTAGAATAAGAGGTAAAACCTCCAACAGAACAACACTGAGTGTTAAAACTGAAGTAATTCTTCAAAGAAAACAGAAGAAAATATCACTTACTTCATGAATTCTGTCTATAAATTCCACTGAACTGAAATTAATGTTTAAAATACTTTTTTAATAGCCAGTTACTTCTGGCATAAAATTCTAAGAAGTCAAATGTCTGACATTCTTTTTGCTTTTGAGGCATTTCCTGTGCATCAGGAAACACATATATAGAAGAATACTTGGCAGTTGCCAGATACTTCAGAGAATATCCCACACGTCTGAAGAAGTGGCAAGTGTCAAGACACAGTATTTTCCTCCTATAAATCACAGAATCCCAAGGGTTGGAAGGGACCTCAAAAGATCATCTAGTCCAACCCCCCTGCAAGAGTAGGGTAACCTACAGTACATCACACAGGAACTTGTCCAGCCGGGCCTTGAATATCTCCAATGTAGGAGACTCCACAACCCCCCTGGGCAACCTGTTCCAGCGCTCTGTCACTCTCACAGTAAAGAAGTTTTCCCTGATATTCACATGGAACCTCCTATGCTCCAGTTTACACCCATTGCCCCTTGTCCTATCACTGGACATCACTGAGAAAAACCTAGCTCCATCATCCTGACACTCACCCTTTACATATGAGGCCTTTGATTCAGGAAAATTCCAGATAAAGTTAATAGTAGGACTTGGAGCTAAGCTCCAAAATCTCATAGGTCTTTGTAGTCCTGAGTGAAGGTCAGAAAAGTTATAGGTAACCTCTAATTACATCTTTTTTATTTTTCCCTACGTAATCAGCTAGTTGTCTCAGTAGATTTTTTTTTTTCCATTTTATTTCATCTCTTATTAGAAGACATAATTAATAAAATAACATCTGTTGGTTACATTCTCAGGGCAAAACTTTTCCCTTTTTCAGTGCTTTGGCCTGTATATGTGGAATTAACTAACGGAAAAATTTATGGATGCAATTTCATTGTCAGTGCAACCGGAGTTGTGCCAAATGTTACACCATTTCTTGCTGGCAATAATGTAAGTATGATTTCTTTTGAAGTTAAAGTTGTTTTGGTTTTTTAAGTAAGGTGAGCTAAGCTTTTTTCAGCTGGTTTATGCTTTTGTTCCGACATGGATTGTGACAGGTTTCCAGCGTACGCCATTTCAAAATAAGGCAGGTATGCTGATGCTGGAAATATAAAATGGATTTCATTTGTGGTCTTGGCTTATTATGTTGCTCCTCATATCTCATGGTAGACAGTACACATACAATATACACTGTTAAGATTAAGCCTATACGAAGAGAGAAAAACTCTTGTATAATTGGTTAATGTGGCAAATATTTAGAATAATTTTTGTGTTAATTCTTCACCATTTCTTATCTTAAAAGTCTTCACATTTTTCTCCTGGGAAGGAAGCATTTACTTTCAATATCCTGAATCTGGGAAACAGAGCTACAAACATGATCATTTCATTGAGGAAAGTCATGCTTTAAATCAACATCCCGATGTGGATGCTGATTATGAAGTTCATAGCTGCCCTGTGAATTTTCAGGCCTTGTGATCATTCTGTCTCCACAGTGGGTGTCTGGTTTAACCCTGGCTGGCAGTGGGATGGGGAAGAGGGTTGGAAGGAAAAGTTGGAGAAGTGTGAAAACTCATGGTTTGAGATAAAGACAATTCAAGCGAAGCAAAATAAGGAATTAATTCACTATTTCCCATGAGCAGTGAGAGGTTTGGACATCTCCAGGAAGACAGGGTTTACAGGTGTTAATGGTAACCTGGGAAGACAAATGCCATAATTAAAAACATCCCCCTTTCCTCCTTCCCGCCAGCTTTTCTTGCTGAGCACAACATCATATGCTTGGGCTGTCCTTTTGATCAGTGGGGATCAGCTGCCCTGGCTGAGTCCACTCCCAGCTCTTGTGCACCCCCAGCCTTGCCAGGGGCAGGGCAGCATGAGAAGTAGAGGGGGCTTGACTGTGTAAGCACTGCTCAGGCACATCTAAAACATCCCTGTGTTACCAACACATTTCTCATCACAAATCCAAACCACAGAACCATACAGGCTTCTGTAAAGAAAATTAACTCTCTTACAGGCAAAAGCAGCACGTAGGGGTGTTTGGTGGTCTGTGGTTCCTCTGATCCTGAAGTGAAATGCTGTCCTATGAATACAGACGAAGAAAATTATGAAAACATACTGTCCTGGATTCAGCCATAACAGTTATTTTTCTCCTTCCTAGTAGCTGGTGCAGTGCTGTGTTTTGGCTTTAGCCTGAGAACAATGCTGATAACACACTGATGTTTTTAGTTGTTGCTATGTAACGCTTACTCTGATCAAGGACTTTTCAGTCTCATGCTCTGCCAGTGAGGAGGGGCACAAGAAGCCAGGAGGAAGCAGAAACAGGACACCTGACCCAAACTAGCCAAAGGGGTGTTCCATACCACAACCCATCATGCCCAGTATATAACCTGGGGGGAGTTAGCGCAAGGCCCAGACCACTGCTTGGGTCAGGCTGGGTATCAGTTGGTGAGTGGTGAGCGGTTGTATTCTCTTCCCTTTTTATTTCCCTTATCCCTATTATTATTGGTGATAGCAGTAGTGGTTTTGTGTTATACCTTAGTTACTGGACAGTTCTTATCCCAACCTGGGGCAGTTACATTCTTTAATTTCTCCTCCCCTTCCCTCTGGGAGTGGGGGGAGAAAGAGGGGAAGTGGGTGAGCAGCTGCATGGTTCTGACTTAATGGCTGGGCTTAAATCATGACACATACATCTGATGTTGAGCTGTTAAATATTTCAAGGCCTCTGTTATGAAGTTAGATGAGGAATTAAGTGTTTGCAATGTATTCTCTGGCCTTGGTAAAAATACAAAATGAACTCTCAAGATGAGGTATCCCTGTAACACACGTAGTACAGTTGGAAATTTGGCAAGCTGTGTTACTTCGCTGCCTGGGGCATCAGTAATAATGTTTTGAAAACCCACACGGTGTTCTAGAAATAATGCTTAATGCTTAATTTGTGTCTTACTGTGGATTTCTGGGCTGCGAGCACACACTGCCGGCTCATGCTCATTTTCTCATCGACGAACAGCCCCAAGTCCTTCTCTGCAGGGCTGCTCTGAATCTCTTCTCTGCCCAACCTGTAGCTGTGCCTGGGATTGCTCCAACCCAGGTGTAGGACCTTGCACTTGGCATGGTTAAACTATGAAGTTTGGCATCAGCCCACCTCACAAGCGTGTCAAGGTCCCCGTGGATGGCATCCCTTCCCTCTGGCGTATCAACTGAACCACACAGATTGGTGTCATCGGCAAACTTGCTGAGGGCGCTCTCAATCCCACTGTCCATGTCACCAACAAAGGTGTTGAACAAGACTGGTCCCAACACCGATCCCTGAGGGACACCACTCGTTACTGGTCTCCAGCTGGACATCGAGCCATTGACCACAACTCTTTGTGTGCGGCCATCCAGCCAGTTCTTTATCCACTGAGTGGTCCACCCATCAAATTGATGTCTCTCCAATTTAGAGACAAGGATGTCGTGCGGGACAGTGTCGAACGCTCTGCACAAGTCCAGGTAGATGACATCAACTGCTCTGCCCCTGTCCATCAGTTCCGTAGCCCGATCATAGAAGGCCACCAAATTGGTCAGGCAGGATTTCCCCTTAGTGAAGCCATGCTGGCTGTCACCAACCACCTCCTTGTTTTTCATGTGCCTTAGCATGCCTTCCAGGAGAATCTGCTCCAAGAGTTTGCCAGCCACAGAGGTGAGACTGACTGGTCTGTAATTCCCCAGGTCATCCATTTTCCCCTTCTTGAAAATGGGGATTATATTACCCTTTTTCCAGTCATTGGGAACTTCACCTGACTGCCATGATTTTTCAAATATGATGGCCAGGGGCTTAGCAACTTCATTCGCCAGCTCCTTCAGGACCCGCGGATGGATTTCGTCAGGTCCCATGGACTTGTGTACGTTTAAGTTTTTAAGATGGTCTCGAACCAGATCCTCTCCTACAGTGGGCCTAGGGTCTTCATTCTCACAGTCCCTGCGTCCGCCTTCCAAGACTTGGGTGGTGCGGTCAGAGCCTTTGCCAGTGAAGACTGAGGCAAAGAAGTCATTAAGAACCTCAGCCTTCTCCAAATCCAGGGTAGCCAGTTCTCCCAATAGCTTCCGGAGGGGGACTACGTTGTCCCTAGTCTGTCTTCTATTTGCTACGTACCGATAGAATCCCTTCCTGTTATCCTTAACATCCCTAGCCAAGTTCCATTCTAACTGGGCCTTAGTTTTCCTAACCTGGTCCCTAGCTTCCCGGACAACATCCCTGTATTCTTCCCAGGCTGCCTGTCCTTGCTTCCACCTTTATAAACCTCCTTTTTCCTTCTAATTTTCCTCAGCAGCTCCTTATCCATCCAAGGAGGTCTCCTGGCTCCCCTGCTGCACTTCCTTCTAGGCGGGAAAAAACACTCCTGAGCTTGTAGGAGGAGATCCTTGAATATCAACCAACAGTCTTGGGACCCCCTGCCCTCTAGGGCTGTATCCCATGGAACCTTACTAAGCAGGCTCCTGAAGAGGCCAAAGTCTGCTCTCCTGAAGTCCAGGGCAGTGACCTTGCTGCACGCTCTTCTCACTGTCCCAAGGATCTCGAATTTGATCATCTCGTGGTCACTGCAACCAAGGCTGCCCTGGAGCGTCACATTTCCAACCAGCCCTTCCCTGTTGGTGAGCATGAGGTCAGGCATGGCACCTCTCCTTGTCAGCTCCTCTATTACTTGCAGAAGGAAGTTGTCTTCCACACAATCGAGGAACCTCCTGGATTGCTTGTGCCGGGGTGTACCTTCACTCCAACGGATGTCAGGGTGGTTGAAGTCCCCCATGAGAACAAGGGCCTGTGAGCGTGAGGCTGTTCCTATCTGCCTATAGAGCATTTCATCCACAGATTCCTCTTGATCAGGCTTGCCTGGAACAGATCCCCACAGTAATGTCTCCCATCGCTGTTCTCCCTTTGACCTTGACCCACAAACTCTCTCTCAACTGCTCACCTGTCCCCAGACACAGTTCCATGCTCTCCAGCCTATCCCTAACATAAATAGCAACTCCCCCTCCCCGCCTGCCAGGCCTGTCTTTTCTAAAGAGCCTGTAACCTTCCATTCCAACACTCCAGTCGTAGGAGCCATCCCACCATATTTCTGTGATGCCTGTTTTGTCATACCTCCGTAGACCTGCACGCATCTCTAATTCCTCTTGTTTGTTCCCCATGCTACGGGCATTTGTATAGAGGCATCTGAGCCGAGCTCCAAATGAAGCTGGCTCATTGGCTGGAGCTGCCGGAATATCTCTGTGTCACTCCAAGCATTTATTATAGGTGCTGGCAACTGACTGGGTGTGTTGGGATGGAATGATGCCCCCCTCCCCCAACACATCTAGTTTAAAGCAACCTTGACCAGTCTTGCAAGCCTCCTACCAAAACCTCTCTTCCCCTTCTGTATCAGAGCAGCTCCACCAGCCCCCAGTAGACCTGGCCTACAAACTTGGGCCCCATGTTCAAGACACCCAAATCCCTGACTATGACACCACCCTTTTAACCATTTATTAACCTGGCCAATCCTCCTAGCTTCTTTAAGGTCCTCCCCCCTATCCTGGAGAATTGATGAAAAGACAATCTGAGCTCCAGAGCCCCTAACCACCTCTCCCAGGGCTCTGTAGTCCTTCTTTATGTTCTCCAGCCTACTGCTATCAACATCACCAGCACCCACATGGATCACCAGAAGTGGGTAATAGTCAGTGGGACTCACTAGAGCAGGCAGCCTCTCTGCAACGCCCCTGATCCGTGCCCCAGGTAGGCAACACACCTCCCTCGAGACTGGGTCAGGCCGACAGATGAGTCGTCCTCATGATGACTCTGTCCCTTTCAAGGTAAGAGTCCCCTACCACTATGACCCGCCTTTTTTTCCTGGCAGCACCAGTAGAGATCTTCTTTACCAGTGCATCAGCCAGTTGTTTCTGGTGCCAGTGCGTTTCCTCCTCTAGCCCCCTGCAGGACAGCAAAGCGGTTCTGGGTGGGGACAACAGCTTTAGGAGGAAGCCCCTTGCTTTTAATTGTATCCTGGGCTGCATCCAAAGGAGCGTGACCAGCAGGTTGAAGGAGGTGATCCTGCCCCTCTACTCTGCTCTTGTGAGACCTCACTTGGAGTATTGTGTGCAGTTCTGGTGTCCTCAACATAAAAAGGACATGGGACTGTTGGAACATCTCCAGAGGAGGGCCACAAGGATGATCAGGGGACTGGAGCACCTTCCATATGAAGAGAGGCTGAGAAAGTTGGGGCTGTTCAGCCTGGAGAAGAGAAGGCTGCGTGGAGACCTCATAGCAGCCTTCCAGTATCTGAAGGGGGCCTACAAGGATGCTGGGGAGGGACTCTTCATCAGGGACTGTAGTGACAGGACAAGGGGTAACGGGTTCAAACTTAAACAGAGGAAGTTTAGATATAAGGAAGAAATTCTTTACTGAGAGGGTGGTGAGGCACTGGAATGGTTTGCCCAGGGAGGCTGGGAATGCTCTTTCCTTGGCAGTGTTCAAGGCCAGGTTGGATGAGGCCTTGGGTGGCATGGTTGAGTGTGAGGTGTCCTTGCCCATGGCAGGGGTGTTGGAACTAGATGATCTTAAGGTCCTTTCCAACCCTAACTATTCTATGATTCTATGTCTTACCACTCTGCATAGTTTCATGTTAAACAATTTTATTCAGTACATAATGCTTTTCTAAGCTTCAGTTTTCATACATAGTTAGAGAGATTTTAAAGGATACTTGAAAATCAGTTGTAAAATGCAGCACTGATCTGCTTTTAAACTTGGTGAGAAAAGCATGCAGAGATTGCTGGGAAATTCTGCTTTTGTAGGCCAATTTTCTCTTTGCTTATTTGAAGGGTTCTTGGTTTGATACAATTCAGGAAAAGCTCTGCAGGGGGCAGGGCTGCATTTCCATGTGAAGAAGTAATACTTGATATGTAGGTAGTTGTGAAAGATACTTCACTGTGGCACTCACTTTTCAGGGAATCCATTTTCTTCCCTTGATGGTGAAGGAGCCTTGAGATGCAGAGGTTTGAACCACATGTTTCTGTTGTGGTGTCAGGCTTTCCTAATAGAGTCAGATTAGACGGGACAATAAGTAGCCATAAATTACTCACTCTGAATGACCTTTCTCTCTGTGCTACATGGCACCCAGAAGAGCACTTTGCTGGCTTCCCATAGCGTTTATTCGTATCATTTTAGACCTGCAAATGTTTTGATTAAACAGAATAGTGAATTTAACTGGACATTTTTAGGAGTCTGCCATTAAAAAGTAACAAATGAGATGGCTGCTTAACACAGATAAAGTTGAATTACTTTGTTTAAATGATTATTTTTGTTATTGCTGAGTTGTGCGAATTCTTTAGTTTGCTGTAGGTGAAGATGGAGGTCTCAAGGTGGATAAGCACATGCGCACATCCCTGCCAGACATATATGCAGCTGGAGATATATGCACAGCATCCTGGGAACCAAGTCCAGTGTGGCATCAGGTAAATCAAATTGTACAGGTGTGCGCTCAGCATCAGTCTGATTGCAGGGTAAATTACACAGATGGGAGAAAAGAAAGTTTAATTGAAATGGAAACCAGTGAATAAGTAGATAATCCTCATGTGTTGGTGACAGATGATTTTATCTAGGTGGCTGGAAGAAAAGCTGTTCAGCCTTGCTAAGTGTAATAAACCCATCGTATGCATTGGTGAGAACAGCAAGTGCTGGTCATTGCCCAGGGATATTCTTACATGTCTTCTTCAGTCTTTAAATTTATTTTTCTTTGGTTTTAGATGAGGCTGTGGACTCAAGCCAGGCAGATGGGATGGTACGCAGCCAAATGCATGGCAGCAGATATGTTAGGGGAATCAATCGATCTGGATTTCAGCTTTGAACTATTTGCTCATGTTACAAAATTTTTCAATTACAAGGTAAAGTAAACGCAGTCTGATAGCCTTCAACCACAGAGTAACACACGTTGCTTGCTTATCTTCACTTGCTGACACTGAGCAGATGCTTTAATATTGACAAAACGGTCTTCTCTCTGTAATAATTAACCTTAGTTTAGATTTTCTCCATTCATGCTGACTTTGAATGCTGAAACTGAAGAGGGCAATGATCTTTACAGATGTGTTACAACTTCCAATTGGTGACTTGACAACTGCTCTAATCTGCATCTCTGCGCACACATTCCATTTCACTAGGTTTCTGTCCTTGGATAACGTCAGCCAGAGTTCAGCATGGTAGCTGGTTCGTTATTGGTTCTGCGTATGATAGTTCAAGGTGAAGATTTTTAACCTGTGAAGGGGGGAGGTTCCCCCAGGACAAATATTTCCCTGTTTGCATCAGTCTTTTGAAGCTTAGAACAGTACTGGCAGAAGTACTAAAAGCCACTGCAATGCTTTTCTGAGTGCTTTCTCTTTTTCTTTCTGCTAGGTGGTGGTTTTGGGAAAGTACAATGCTCAAGGCTTGGGTTTAGACCATGAACTGATGCTGAGGTGTACCAAGGGACAGGAGTACGTGAAAGTAGTGATGCAGAGTGGCCGAATGGTGGGAGCTGTGCTGATCGGTGACACGGACTTGGAAGAAACCTTTGAAAACTTAATTTTAAATCAAATGGACCTTTCAACCTATGGTGAAGATCTCCTGAATCCAGATATTGATATAGAAGATTATTTTGATTGAACAAAACCCCATTTCCATTTTGTATAAAGTTTTGATACCGAGTAATATGTCTTCTAAAACTTTCCACAGGATTACCAGAAATGTACCAGGGATAAATGCAGTTTCTTAATAAGGTTTTGTATTGATCTTGTCAAAATACTGACTGGCAAATTAAATTAATCAGTGTCAAAATGCAGCAACAAAAGCAAGTGAATTAGTGCTGGCAAAGAGTTTTCATCTGGGTTAAATGAGTGTATGAAAACAAAGCTGTAACCGTCTTAACAAGTGGGCTTCGCTATGCTGTTAAGGTGGCACCACGTTCCCTTGAATGCAAGGTAGCCTTCATTTTTTAGAACTAAATGAAATGTGCTAAATCCTACACCTGCCGTGTAGGTCTCTTCTTCCCCAAACCAGGCAAGACTCACCTGCCATGGTTACGAGAGCCCAGTGTCCCCGTAGTTTACCACCAGGCACATTCCTCATCTCAACCAGCCAGGATGCTGTGATGTGGTATGATGGTGCTGCCTGACCCACCCAAAGCTCCCTCCAAAGTTGGCTAGGGCAGAAGATCCTGCTTCCTAAAACCATCTGTTCAGGTGAATATTTACAAGGCAGTCATATAGTGTGTTGCCATCCCAATGGCATCCCCCAGCGCTCAGACCTGCGAGTACTTGCCATGGGTTTCAATGCTCCTGTTCCAGCCAATCTCTCCCAGCTGGCTCAGATAAACAGAGGGCATCTGTAGGGTACAGTGCACTTGGAGCTCTCACTGCCTGGGAAGTGCTTGGCAAAGATGTGGTAAGATGGATGCTTTGTCTTATCCTCCCCCAGAAGTTTATCTCTGAAATGTATTTCCTACTCAGCCAAGTACAGGACACAAAAACTTTGAATGCTGAAGCCAAGATGAGCTGTCAGTTGAGAGCAGCTCTTCTACTGCTTGTCACTTCAGCTGCCGAGGTATTGTGGTAGAGCTGCCCTGGTGCATCCAGTGTAATCTCCAACAGGATCCATGTGTTAGTCTCTCCCTCTAGCACACTGCACAACAGCACTGCTGGACATCACCCACAGCAGTGTCCCCTGTCAGAGCAGCCTGCTCCACAAGCTAATGTGGTAGATGGTATCAATCAGTGCCATTTTGAATGTGAGTCCTGAATCTGACAGGATTCTTAATAGACATCTATTACAGTCACTTAACAAAACCATTCATAGGGACTTGTGTGTCTTTGCTCCTGCCTGCCTGCTCCCAGTTCCCACTGTTATGCCTCTTGGCTACTAAACTCCAATTTGACTTGGAACTAGTGACAAAGGATCTACTATTAAGTTACAAATGGGGGTTTAAGATGTTTGTTTTCAATCAAAGGTACAGGCTTGCTTCGAGTTCCTTCTTTAGTTGTTAGGCATAATTTAGTGCCTAGGTGAGAAAGCTCAATTCAAGCTGTTCCTTAAAGTCCTCTCTGTATTCCACAGCCCCATCCATGGGCACAGGTTGTTTCGAACCTGCTTTTGGGTTGATTCTACAACTGCTACTTGGGTGTTGCTGTTTGTTTAGGGTCAAACTGAGAGTAGTTTGTTGTACTCCACTAAATTCAAAGTTGGCAGCACATACTGAGACTTCTCCCAGAAAATCACTCTTACTTCTTTTTTTTTTTTTTAAGAGAATGACTGTTTAAATGAATTAATTATGCTGTTGGCAAAGGTTTGAGGTAAACAGTGGGTGAAATATTAAGCTTTAGTCACTGATGAGATACTACCAGAAAAATAAAGATGAAGAGCATGTTCTTAATCATGTTTGTTTCATATTTAAGTTGGCATACATCTGCATGTCTGGGGGTTGAGGGGCAGATCCAACATGAAACCTACCAGAAGTTCAGTTTATGATGAATTGGAACTTGACTCACTGATCATGGGCTGCCAAGATCCTCAGAAAAAAAAACAAAACCTCAAATCTGGCATTGAACCTCGTGTTCTCAAGCACTGCCTGAGGTCAGCAGCAGCTGGTGGGTCTTTCCCACTCTGGCAGCAGTTAGTTATTTCTGAAAATGCTGATGTTCATCAAGGGAAGGCAAGAAGCACGTATTTCTACTGCTGAAAAGGGAGGCACACAAATCCTGTAGCTGAAGCTTTTTGACAGAACCATGACCTGACATGAATGGAATGCTGGTGAGGGTAAAGAGACAGGTTGCTCTTTAAAATGGTGCAGATGTGTTACTTTAAGCCACAGGTAAGCAGCAATACAGTTTTCTTCCACAAACAACAGGAATGTAAGCAAAGGGGTAAGTGGGGTAGCAGAGTTAAGAGACTAGACTTTAGAAACCTCCCAAAGATTTAAGTTTAATGTAGCCCACTGTTAGAGCTTAAAGTAGCAGCTTTTAATGCAGGGGATTTGGACTCTCTGACCTCTGATGGTCCATTCCAGCCCAAACTATTCTATGATTGTATGAATGAAGTCACGATCTATTGCTTACAGAACAGAACAATGTTACTTAGGACAACCAGATTCACCTCTCTTAAGAATACACAGCTGTAGCTAGAATGAGCCGATGCAACAGGGAAAGGCAGGCAGAAAGAAGAGAGAGAAGTATTTCTTGAGTGGCTTATTTTTTCTTTTTTCTGTATTTACCCCCCAAAATCTATCTTTTACGAAGAAAAGAGCTGAGATTAAGAAAGGTAATCTTGTTTCTAAAAATAAATCTAGGTACTTCCAAAAATCACAGAAGTGGTAATTTTCTATTTGAATAACAAGCTGGAGAAATCCAATTCCAAGAGCAACAGGTATATTTTAGAGGGATAAACATACAATATTCCACAAAAATCTCTGTAAATCAGAAGTAATGCAGTCTTGTAACAATGCTCTGTTGAAACTCAACAATATGTGGTAGCAGGTGTAAGTATTGCAGAAAGGGGCCACATTGCTCCGCTTAAAGTTGCAGTGATGGGTGATGTCCAAGTGGGCCAGGGCAACTGCCCCTGGCACAGCAGAGACTGTGACCCACATGTAGCTCCAGAGGAAGGACGGATGCTCCAGCAGCCCGCGTCTTTGGATGACCGATGTCTCTCACTGGAGCTGGCACCAGCAGCCTCACGAGCAGGAGCTGCACTCTGGCTGCAGAGCTGAGCTCCTGGTGAAGGAGCAGCGGGTGGAGGTGAGTCACCAGCATAGCAGCAAGAAGGAGGAACAGGAGGAGACAAGGTCTTCACAGAGACACTACAGAGCTAAAGAGCAAGTCCTGTGCAGCAAAGGAGGGAAAACCTAGAGATTACCCTCACAGGAGCAGTGGCTGAACACACCCACAGAAGGGAAGGCTGGAAACCTCTTGCTTCCAGCAACACA
Source organism: Psittacula echo (assembly GCF_963264785.1). Taxonomy (NCBI): domain Eukaryota; kingdom Metazoa; phylum Chordata; class Aves; order Psittaciformes; family Psittacidae; genus Psittacula; species Psittacula echo. The sequence goes on from NC_137735.1 coordinate 103,277,717, forward strand.
AAAGGGCTCGTTTTTCACCTGCAGCTCTGTTGTTGCAGAGTAGATACAGCACCCTGAGAAAGATGAGGATGACCAACTCCACACGAAGAGATGCATCGGTGCCAGCTGAAGCCAAGCCAAGTGTTCACACAATGAAGGAAGAACAGTTACCAAGGAATCCCTCCAGGGGGCACAGAGGCTCTCACTGCCAGCCTGACTGGGACAAATTGACAGGTGTTTCTTACTGGGTGCCCAGATCCCAGATGTTGCTCACTGACTGTGTGATTCAGGATTTTAAGCTTCAGGAGTTAGAAAGACATCACAGAACCATTGCCTTGGACCTCAGAAAAGCAGTTTTTCAGCTTGTGCAGGGATCTGCTTGTCAGTATGCCGGGGACACTGCCCTGGAAGGCAAGGGGGCTCAGGAGGGCTGCTTGGTTTCCAAACCACAACCTCCTCAGAACACAAATAGTTTATTCCTATGTGCAGAAGGTCAAGCTAGCATGGCAGAATGCCAACATGGGCGCACAGAGAACTCAGCTAGCTCCAACACAGAAAGGAAGTAGAAGGTACAGGATATCCAGAACACATAGAGACATTGACTGAGCACACAGGGAGTTAGAAATATAGGAGCTCTGCTGGAGGTGGAACTAGCGAAGGATGCGAAAAGCAGTAAGACGAGATTCTCTAAGTACCTTAGGAGCAAAAGGAAGGGTAAGGTAAGTACAGTCCCACTGCTCAGAGGGGCAGGGGAGCTAGTGACATAGGACATGGAAAAGATTGAGGTACTTTTTGCCTCATTTTCACTGGTATGGTTTTCCCTCAGACCTCCCAGGTCCCTGAGGCAACCTACTAACAGTCTGTGGGAGTAAAGCAGTATGGAAAGGTGGAGTCACCGATCACTTAAGACAGCTGGCCATTCACAAATCCACAGGACTGGATGGGCTGCACAGAGGGATGATTAGGAAGCTAGTTCTTAATCTTTCCAGATTAAGAAAGAAGAAAGCCAGGGAGAAAGAAAGGGTATGATTGTTGTGAACTTGCTGTTGTCTTCAACTAATGGAAAAGCATAACAGCAGTGGTACCAGACTCTTTTCAGAAGAGCATACCGGTTGGACAAGAGGCAACAGACAAGTTGCTATACAGGAATTAACAATTAGCTCTAAGAAATGGCCTTTTTTTTTTTTTTTGGGAGGGGGAGGGGGCGGGAAGTGGGGTAGTTATGAAGGTGGTCAAATGGTGGAACAGATGCTGAGAGGGGTTGGGGAATATCCATCCTTAGAGACAGTCAAAACTTCACTGGACACAGCCCTGAGCACTCTGTTTCAACTGAACCTGCTTTGAGGAGGACACTGGACTAGATGATCTCTGCAAGTCCCTCCCAGCCTGTGTGATTCTACTATAGTGTTACTATATACTACACTTCCAAAAGAGTTAACAAGACAACACGGTAATTATTTACATAATTATACAGTAATTATCATAAGATATGCACCAATAATTTTGCTATGTAGCATTTTTCCCTTGACTACTAGACTTTCTCTAGATTGAGGGGTTTAAAGATACTTGTTTCCCTGGTTTTTTATTAAAAAAAAGACAAAAAAAAAAAATTAAGATTACTAAAACAAACTGAACTTACACACTGCATTGTCCATGGAGAAGCGAACACGATTAAATCCTAAATGTAGTCTGTGAAACTCAGTCAATAACTACTGGTTGATCATCTCCACCTGCCTGAAGCTTAAGCTTCTTTGCTTTTAAGTTAGAACCACAGTTAGGCCGTTTATGTTCCTGTGACTTCTTCACCACTGAATCTTGGACAGTCTTTGAAACAGTCTGAGCATTTTCTCTGCTTCCTTTCAAATTCGAAGATTGAGTTGGTTTGGCCTGTAAGTGATAAACAAATCTGTTCAAATTCTAGCATTGCTTTCCTTCTTTGCAGCATTCCCACACAAGAGAGAAGATATTTACGAGGTCTATTTTAAATCTAGTTGATTGCATTACTATGAAAAATATATTGAGCAGATACCAAACTATCAAAATAAATTACGATGGAAAGATACCTATATAGCAAGTCAGTACAGATATAAATATGTATATATAAATATATATAAATACCCTGTAAACACTTTTCTTGTTTGTTATCCCTTCTATAGTTATGACATGCGCCTCATTTTTCAGCAGGCCTGCCTTTGGTCCTATCTTCAGGTAGGATATTGTCGCAAATGCTGTGAAGCTGAAGTCTTCCCTGCATAAACAAAACCAGTGTTATGAGGGAAGGTTGGAGACAAAGTCAGGCTAGACCATGCAGGAGGAAAAGGGGACGCATTAAACCTTCTGAGGGATGTTCCAAATAGCAGGTTGGCTCTCCTTTATCTTTCCAAGTGGACAGCCAGTTAATTTAGAGTGACTCTAGTCAGCACTTAACATCATTCAGTTTGTGGAACTTTAGATAAACACAGATATACGCACATGTCAGTATGTTGGAATACATGGAGGAAAATGAGGAAAAAAAGATGCAATAAGTCTGCATTAGCCAGCCTGTTCTAACTTAAGACTTCATCTGGGCAGCCCCATTTACTCTGCTTATCCATGGAATGTAAATGAGACTCCATATTAACAGCAGACCTCTCCAAAATGAAGCCTGCGGCAGATTTAAAGGTTCCACCTGAATACAGAAGACCCCAGTTTTTTAAAACTGCAAGAGATGGAGCATTTCAAATGCTCCTCCAACTCCTGTTTTAACCTTCTGAAGTTGAAATACAGTAATCTTTTGAGATTTTCTAAATACATTAAATGCATCTGAAATAAAGGCTAAAACTGAGACTACAGAATGTATACAATAATACTATGCAGACCTAATGCCAGAGTAATGACAAATGACTAGTAGATATTAAAAAAAATAAAAAAGAAAGTCGTCATCTTACATACTTCAGATACTGCTGCAGCAGTAAATGGGCAATGATTCTCTCCAGCTCCTCTCGAGGGTGCTTGGGTGGAGTAACTTCAGGCACCCTCAGTTTTGCTACACCTTTCCCAGACCACGCATCGATTAATTTCAGTGGGGTTAGCTTCTCACTCATGTGTTCAGCCTGCTCAAGTATCTTGATTAGATCCCTGCAGTATCCTGTTATATCCATTTTCTCACATGCTACAAATAAAAGTGAAGTAATATTTAAATAGCAAATTACTTAGAGTTATGTAGATAATATACATTAGGTGTATACATATATATGCACTTTATATATTCATAGATATATACATATATCTATAAATACATATCTTTGTGCCATATAACAGTAATGCTTTTTTGGTTTTGTTTTCAAACTATAACTTAACAGATAAAAGCTATAACTGTCCCTCTGTCAAATTAGGATTTGTTTGTACTCAAAACTTGTATTTATGTTTCTACTTCATTATTAAAACTCCAGTCCTGCAAATGTTTTTATACAGATTTAACATTACAAACCACACAAATTATTTCAAAGAAGCATTTACAAACTGTAAAATTTCTAAGGTAGCTTCTATGTTACTCTGCAGCTGGATTCATTTTGTTCACCCATTATATTTATTATTAAATATTAGACAGCAAAAAGGAAATGAAGACTATAAGTGAGACATTTCTTCTCTCAAGACAGTTATGGGCAAAATGAGACCAAAAAAAGTATTAATTTCATACAAATAAGCTTTATCATGAATAATTATTCTGAGCTCCAACACATCCATGTAGTACATAATGATCATGCTTCTACTTCATCATCAGATTATGGCATAGAATTACCCAACTGCCTCATCCAATACTAAGAATTAAGTACTGAACACCCAGCACTACTGCTAGGTTTCCTCAGACCTTGCTTAGATATCAAGAGACCCTGGGAGTAAAACCAGCAGTTAACAGGACACATTTCAACTATATTTCATTACATGGTTCATTTAAGTCTTGGGTACAAGCTCCATACTCTTCTCAACCTCTGATCCAGTATAAAGTTTAACTAAGCCCTATTTCCAACCACAAGAAGACATTGTTACTTGCATGAATTTGCAAAAACAGGTTTATTATATAGATGCAGTTAACTGTATAAAGAAAAAAGAAGCTGAATGTCTTTGTTTACCTTGCCCCCCAAAAAAGTATACAGGGAAATAAAGTCTAGTTATGAGAACAGCTTTGAATATAAGAGTTGTTCCTAAGTTTTTCAAGCGTTGATCTCTAGATTATCCAAACGCTTCACAACAGGTATGTGGTATGAGAAGATGGTATTTTTTACATATTATAGGAATTCACCTGGTCCTCAAAGAAATTTAAGGTGGTTTTGTGTGTCCAGTTAGAGATGCCCAAGATCAACTTTTTCTCAGCACTCCTTCCAGAGTTATCTAGATTTAGATGGGAATTCCTATGTTTAAACCACAAGCTCACACTTAGGAAGTCCAGCCAGAGATACTTCGTGCATCTTCAGAAACTTATGGCTTTCTGGACGGGTACCAAAAATGACAGTTAAAGCAGGCAGTGATCACCCATGAAAGTGTAGTTTAAGCTAGCTACCCAACACTGCCCAGGACAGTTGTGATCAAAGCAGCGAAAGAACTTATGTCCCAGAACCACATTCTGCTGAAACCATCCTCCTTTACCATGCAGCAGATCTTGTTTCCGTTCATCTTCCTAGTTCCCTCTATGTTCGGCCCATATGCCTTCCCTCTTACAATCCCAACTTTCTTTCAAAGGAAGAGTGCACACCAGACAGACAGTGAGCAGTTAAGACTAACACACGGCCAAATCTTGAATTAGTGTGCTCAGCTGTTCTGTACAGGTATGTCTCATGAGCACGCAGCACTGAAATGCTCAGAGGTTTTATCAGGCAAGCTGTAAGAGGACAATGCAAACTTTGCATTCTCACAGCCTAAATGTGAACAGTTCCACACGCTGAGAACAAGAGGCTTCTTCTCAAAATAAAGCTTTCACACCCAAACAAATCCTGAAACAAACCCCGACACATGCCAGAATCATTTTAAAACAGGTAAGCCAATCTCCCCCTTCCCCCAGCTTCACTTCTGGGAACAGGTGAATGGCTGAGCCTGAAAGATACCAAAGTGTTTGGCCTCAAGCAAAAAGCAGAAAGGATCCTACTAAACACCCTGAACTCAGCAATATTAAGTCACCAAAACCTGATGTTCATAACAAAATTTGCACATTGGAAACACTATTATGAGCACACTTCACAGAAGTTCACAGTATGTTACAGATTGGAAGGGACCTCAAAAGATCATCTAGTCCAATCCCCTTGCCAGAGCAGGAACACCTAGATAAGGTTACACAGGAATGTGTCCAGGCGGGTTTTGAATGTCTCCAGAGAAGGAGACTCCACAACCCCCCTGGGCAGCCTGTTCCAGTGTTCTGTCACCCTCACTGAGAAGAAGTTTCTTCTCAAATTTAAGTGGAACCTCTTGTGTTCCAGTTTGTACCCATTACCCCTTGTCCTATCATTGTTTGCCACTGAGAAGAGCCTGGCTCCATCCTCGTGACACTCCCCCTTTATATATTTATATACACTAATAAGGTCACCCCTCAGTCTCCTCTTCTCCAAACTATAGAGACCCAGCTCCCTCAGTCTTTCCTCATAAGGGAGATGCTCCACTCCCTTAATCATCTTAGTTGCCCTGCGCTGGACTCTCTCCAGCAGGTCCCTGCCCTTCTTAAACTGAGGGGCCCAGAACTGGACACAATATTCCAGATGCGGTCTCACCAGGGCAGAGTAGAGGGGAAGGAGGACCTCTCTCGACCTACTGACCACCCCCCTTCTAATACACCCCAGGATGCCATTGGCCTTCCTGGCCACAAGGGCACAGTGTTGGCTCATGGTCATCCTGCCATCCACTAGGACCCCCAAGTCCCTCTCCTCTACACTGCTCTCTAACAGGTCGTTCCCCAACCTATATTGGAACCTGGGGTTGTTCCTCCCCAGATGCAGGACTCTACACTTTCCCTTGTTATATTTCATCAAGTTTCTCCCTGCCCAACTCTCCAGCCTGTCCAGGTCCCGCTGGATGGCAGCACAGCCTTCTGGCGTGTCAGCCACTCCTCCCAGCTTAGTGTCATCAGCAAACTTGCTGACAGTACACTCAATTCCCTCATCTAAATCATTGATGAATATATTAAATAATACTGGTCCCAGTACTGACCCTTGAGGCACTCCACTAGATACAGGCCTCCAACTGGACTCCGCCCCATAGACTACAACTCTCTGGCTTCTCTCCATCAGCCAGTTCGTGGTCTACCTCACCACCTGATCATCCAGACCACACTTCCTCAATTTAGCTATGAGGATGCTGTGGGAGACTGTGTCAAATGCTTTGCTGAAGTCAAGGTAGACCACATCCACCGCTCTGCCATCATCCATCCATCGTGTTATTTCCTCATAAAAGGCTAGGAGGTTGGTCAAGCATGACTTCCCCTTGGTAAAGCCATGTTGACTGCCCCTCATAACCCTCTTATCCTTCACATGCCTTAAGATGGCATCAAGGATAAGGTATTCCATCACTTTCCCAGGGATGGAGGTGAGGCTGACCGGTCTATAGTTACCCGGGTCCTCCTTCTTGCCCTTTTTGAAGACTGGAGTGACATTTGCTTTCCTCCAGTCCTCAGGCACCTCTCCCGTTTCCCAAGACTTGGTAAAGATGATGGAGAGTGGTCTAGCAATGACTTCCGCCAGTTCCCTCAGCACCCGCGGGTGCATCCCATCTGGACCCATGGATTTATGGATGTCCAGATTGATCAACTGGTCCCTAACCCATTCCTCATCGACTAAGGCAAACAGCTCCAGTGACTGGGCTTCATCTGAGGTCTCAGGGGTACAGGGCTCTTCAGGACTGCCTCCGGCAGAGTAGACAGAGACAAAGAAGGCATTCAGTAACTCTGCCATCTCTGTATCTTCTGTCACCAGGGCACCCATCCCGTTCACCAGTGGGCCAACCTTGCCTCTGGTGTTAGTTTTATCTGCCATGTATTTGAAAAAGCTCTTTCTGCTGTCCTTGACCCCTCTCACCAGATTTAATTCTAAGGAGGCCTTAGCCATCCTAGCTGCCTTCCTACATGCTCTAGCAGCAGCCTTATATTCCTCCCAAGTGGCCAGCCCCTCCTTCCATGACCTATAAACTCTCCTCTTCCACTTGAGCATACCCAGCAGTTCCTTATTTAGCCACGCAGGTCTCCTGGCCCTCTTCCTTGACTTCCTACGTGTTGGGATGCTCTGCTCTTGAGCTCGGAATAAGCAATCCTTGAATGCCAACCAACTATCTTGGGCCCCTTTACCTTCAAGCAGCCTTGCCCATGGGATTTCCCCCAGCAATTGCTTGAAAAGGCCAAAGTTTGCCCTGCTAAAGTCCAGGGTTGCAATGCTACTTGCTCTTGTACTGGTCCTACCACACAAGATCCTGAATTCCACCATCTCGTGGTCACTGCAACCAAGGCAGCCCTCAACCTTTACTGCTTCGACCAGACCCTCCTTGTTAGTGAGGATGAGATCCAGCAGTGCTCCTCTCCTGGTTGGCTCATCCACCATTTGCATGAGGAAGTTATCATCCATACACTGGAGGAACCTCCTGGACTGTGGCTGGGTTGCTGAGTAGTCCTTCCAGCAAACATCAGGGAAGTTAAAATCCCCCACGACGACCACGGCCTGTGACTGTGAGGCCGCTCTCAGCTGCCTGTAGAAGGCCTCGTCAACTTCCTCACCCTGATCTGGTGGCCTGTAACAGACACCCACAACAGTATCACCCCTGCCAGCCTGCCCCTTAATTCTCACCCACAGACTCTCAACTCGCTCATCCCCTGTTCCTGGACAGAACTCAGTACATTGCAGCTGCTCTCGCACATAAAGCGCAACCCCACCACCCCGCCTGGCTGGCCTGTCTTTCCCGAAAAGGACATAGCCATCTATGACCACATTCCAGTCATGCGAGCTGTCCCACCACATCTCTGTAATTGCCACCAGATCATAATCTCCTGACTTAACACAGGTCTCCAACTCCTCCTGCTTATTTCCCATGCTGCACGCATTGGTGTATAGGCATTTCAAGGAGGGAGCTGAGCTCACCAATTTCACCCTAGGATTATAGGAGGCCTCCCGGTCTCCATCAATTCTAGAGTGCTGCCCCACTGGGGCAAGCCCAGTTACAACCCCATCCCCCTTCGAATCTAGTTTAAAGCTCTCCAAATGAGCCCTGCTGATTCATGCCCCAGCATCCTTTTGCCTTGGTGAGATAAACCTTTCCCACGTGCCATTGTCCGGACTAGAGCCTTATAAAACCAGCTGTTATCAAAGAATCCAAAGCCTTGCCTAAAGCACCAGTCTTGTAGCCAATTGTTTATGGACTGAATTTTCCCATTCAGTCCCACATCATCACCGGAAGATGGAAGGAGTGAGGAGAAGATCACTTGAGCCCCAGACTCTTTCACCATCCGCCCCAAGGCCCTGTAGTCTTTCTTCATCCCCCTCAGACTGCGGGAAGCAGCTTCCCCCCCACCTGTCTGGAAGACCAGCAGCGGGTAGTAGTCTGTCGGGTGCACCAGGCTGGGGAGCGCCCTGGTGATATCCCTGATCCGGGCTCCAGGCAGACTACACACTTCCCTATGATGAGGGTCAACTCTGCATATTGGGCCCTCTGTTCCTCTCAGAAGGGAATCGCCTATGACAATTACCCTTCTTTCTTCCTTGTCAGAGGCAGTCTTGAGGCGTGAAGTCGACCGCCTTTTCCTATGTGACCTTGTAGGCCGGCCTTGCATCACATCCTCACTTACCTCTCCATCAAGATCCAGGGCCTCAAACCTATTACGGAGGGGCACCTGGGGAAGCAGGGCAGGAAGAGAGGAAGGTTGCCCACGGTTCCGAACGGGAACTTGCTTCCAACCCTCATCGTCCTTTTGGTCCCTTACCTCTGTGCGACAGCTACAGGGCAGGGGCTGTCTCGGGCCATCCCCCTCTGTCTGAGAGGACAGGGGGTCCATCCCCTTTTGGGGGGTATCTCCCTGGAACCGTTCCTGCTGGCACGCCAGGGAGTTACTCCACCAGTCGATCTCCCTTTCACACTCCCTGATGGGGGAGTTGCTCACAGTTTCTCTAATGTAGGTATTTCTTTAAGCCAACCTTCTCCATGGTCACCATCCCTGGTTATAAAAACAATTTACTTACGGCTCTCCCTACAGCAGTTATCACACATTTTGTTGCAGTTTGCAGAATCCCATACTTCATCAAAATGATGGGCTATGAGGACTCGGCGACATCTGAAAGAACAGAGAGCAAAGGACTATAGAACATAAATATATACACACCTGTGTTATAAATCATGAAACTGGCAAAAAAGAAGGTCCCTTGGGTCAGCTCATATCTTAAAACAAGCATGAGGGATTATCTCAGGAAAAATCAGAAAACAAATACTGCTACACAGTATTCCCTGTCAGCTGTGCTAACAGGAATAAGCAGCAGCTTTCAGTAATAGTGAACACCACTGTAGGAACAGACTGGTTAAAGCAGAAAAGTAATCTGCAATTTCTATAGAATGAAAAAATCATAAGAATATGAACTAATTCTTAGTCTGGGGCCAACAAAGGCTACACTGAATGCACAAGTTACCCACAACATAGATACAAGTGTTTTCCATGAAGTATTCCAAACAGCTCAGTGCAGCCGATGAAGCACATGTGATTCCTGTACGGACACTGAACACTGCTACCTTAAGAGTAAAACCCAAAGCATTCCAGTTTTCACTCTGAATGGGATTTGAAATCAAAACAGTGTTTGTCAACAGACATTTCACCTCAGCATAACTGCTTCCAGAACTTTATCTGAAGCTGGCAAGCAACACACCGTCAGTTATGTGCAACAGCACATGTATTGAGCAGCTACACCACAAACTCCACACTCAAGACTCTGTTACAATAGGCAAAAAAAACCCTCTCCGGCTCTGTTCTGAGGGGGGAGGGAGGAGTTTTTTTGATTTATTGTTGGGTTTTACTTATTTTGTTTGGGTGTTTTAAATTGTTTGTTTGTTTTCAAATGCCCTGTAAAAAACCTCACTAATTGGCCTATTTACAAACTAAGCAACCAAATCACCACAGTAACTTACTTCTTCAGATTCTGGCAGTAGGACACCATATGATACAGCTTCTCTTGCCCTACATTTTCCATCACTACCATTGAGCTGATTCTGAATATATCTCCAAAACCATAATACAAAATGCAGTCAGCTTTTTGGTCATCTCTACCTGCAATGCATTAAAAACAACAACAACAAAAAAATAAAATTAGAAGAGGTTTATTTTAAGTGGAGCTTTTTTTGGGTACAAATACCACTCTTATCTGCATGGGTTTCTGCAGCCCCTATTATAGAGAGGCCATGACTGTAACAGAGTATCAAGCATAACACACTAGGTACCAGAACATAGCATGATACAGACTAGAAATAAAATAGAACAGTCTTCTACAAATACAGAATCAAGCAAATTGAAAATACCTCACAATGGAGATTTTGACTCTTTAACAACCAAAATAAAATATTAGCATCATACAGAAAATCAGGGAAATCACTACTTTCTCACCCTAACACCTCTTGGAAAATCCTAGCCAAATACATCTTGAAGCCTAAATCTTACCTGTTTAAAACACATTGTGAGCTTCAAATACCTTATTAGGTATTAATGGTAATAAATGAAGAAACAATTAGGTATGACATTCCATTTAAAACCACCTGTGCCTTCTATAGCTGAATTTAGATCATCTCTTCCTTCCTGCTGCCCACCTCTCCCAGTGATGTGCTGATGGGTGCCGACCCGCTATTTACAAGATCCAGAGAGCATAAAAGGCCTAAAAACCCCTAAACTTTTAAAAAAGTTTAACGTTTAAGAGAACTACTTCACACGGATGAGCAGTCAAAGGGAAAAAGGAAGGTTTCATAAGCTAAGTAGTACATTCATGCAAACGAGTAGCAGTGCCTAATTAATCCCTCCCACAAGAATCTCATTTAAATAGTTATAAGAAACACAAAAGCTTGCTTTAATCCCAAATTGATAAACATTGTGAAACAAAAGGTGCAGCACCTATATGGCCCTTGTCTCATCACTTCATTACTTATACTTCCCATCACCTCCAACACTACCTAGAAGTAACCAGTCTATAGCATAAGCAGATGCAAACTCCCACAGACTTTGATGACTGCTGTACTTCTTAGGCCAACATTAAGGCCAGTTTCTATCACAGAGCCATAGTTAATCTACTGATTGCCCCTCAAGATTCTTAAAAAGCTTTCCTCCACATAGATTCAATATCTTTGAAAAATAATGCACAAGGTTGAAAAAAACCAAACCAAAACACCACAAAACTTTTTTTTAGCCGTAACAGCTATTTAGTGCTGCTATACACTGATCAATCCTTAAAATTCCCTGTTCCAGACTCCCCATCCTACTTGTGTTTCTGTGGCTACTGAAATTCATACAGCAATTAGATATCATCCAGAATCAATCTAAGCAGATCACACAGCCCTGCTGCTATGCAAAGGAGAAAAAAAAAAAACCAAAACCAACTCCTTTCTATAACATGCATCTGATCAGTCAATGTCATGTTATGAAATTACTCTGATAAGCCACAGATGCCACAAAAATTAAGTAATTGAAACAAATGCTGAGTAAAGGGTTGGGTAGTTTGCTTCAAAGCCTCTTTACAGAGGCAAGGTGGCATTACACACTCTGGAACCTGTCTCAGAGATAAGGCTTCGCACAAATGACTAAAATCAAAGTGCAATTTTTTTTGGTTTAATGAATGTAAATGGCAGCTTTGCAAAAGCCATTTCCTACAATACCTGCACGTCCACTTTCTTGGTAGTAGTTCTCCATGGATTTGCTCATAGAATGATGAATTACAAACCTCACATCAGGTTTATCAATTCCCATGCCAAAAGCAACAGTTGCCACTACAACCTGAAAAAAGATTAAGAAACCATTAAGGTATCAAACCATAATTTGTTTAAATAAAATATAAGTCTATGAGAAATATCTACTTAACCTGGATCTGATTTGCTGCCCATCCTTTATGAACTTTGCTCTTACATTTAGCATCCATGTTTGCATGGTAAGTCCCTGCCTTGATTCCCAGTTTCTGCAAACTCATAGTAACTTGCTCAGAATCCTTCTGAGAAAAACAGTAAACAATTCCTGCACAAAAGTGAGACATGCTTTATTGTAATGTCTTAAAAAAACTCACAGCAAACAGTCCCCAATACTTAAAAACAACTTTGAAAGTTTTATTAACTTAAAAATAAATAAATAAACCCCAGCAAACAATCTTTGTGTCTATTCAGTCTCCAGTATGGTAGCCATAAAGGAAACTTCAATTATCGGCTTTGACTTGTAGGCTAAAGAGAAAATATGTATAGCAATCCACATAATCATAGAAGTGTTCTGTGTTCAAGGAGGACAATGGTTATTAATGCACATGTAAAGGGGTGCTGTTCATTATGATGTCTCACCTGAGGTTTCAGATATATCTGTTGTCATTAGTCAGCCTGGGCTAAATCAAGGATTACACACAACGCCACATGATTTGTGATCATCTTAGCAGTTTGTCCACAGGGAGTTGCTCATCACAGACACAGAGTTCCATAGCAGGCAGAGACTGCTGCCCTGGAAAACTGGGTTCTGGTGCCTTTGTAATATGTCTTTCCTCTTTTATTTGCACTACATAATTAATTGATTACATAAAGTCCAACTTTCACAGTTCTGCTTTCATCACAAAAGTGCAATTCACCCCACCGAACACCCATTCTAGGTGCATAACACATGAATCTTACGGATCAAATGTGAAAAAGAAGTGCTAAAGATAGTAAGTATCTTGACACACAGATACTAAATAACATAACACATGATTTAAGAACATACAGGTAACCTTTTCCAAGCCTTGTTTTTACAATCTTAAAAATTGCTGTTATTATGCAAACATTGCTCTATATACTTCAACATTATATTTCAATACGTCAGAATATGTAAGCAAAATGTAAAGACATTTAAACACTAATGAATGAAAAGACTAATTATTCAAGGTATTAAATTTCATTTCTTCTAATGCTGGATGTTTAAGGTATGGTGAAGGTAAAGTTTCTCTACAAGTTTCAGGATTACTCAAAAACATTCCTGTAACACTGAAGATTATACAAAAATAATATGCCTTTTTTTAAAAAAAAAAAACAAACAACTTTTTACCTGAGAGTCCTTTGTATCTTCCATTAATCATCTTAACTATGTCCTCAATGAAATCTTCATTATTTGAAGGCTTATGCCGAACCTCAAAAATACAACATACATATATCAGAGTTCTTCAAGTTGCACACAGTCTGCCAAACAAGCCTATTCATTCTACTTCTTCCAGTACAATAAAAACAACTGTTCTGCATTTAACCAAAATTATTATATCCTCTTTGTGCACAGTCAGATTACATCTCAAAAGTCCATAGAAAAACACAAAAACAAAACCACAAGTTTTCCCATGAAGAACAATAAAAGAACCTGTGGCCAAACTGAAAACACAATGAATCACAACGTTTTGCAATCATATGACATATTTTCCAACAGGTTGCAGTAGTCTAAGCCTGTTGTTATCTAGCTCTCCCCTGTACACAGTTCTATCTGCTAAGCCTTGACCATAGACAAAGCAGCCCAAGCTCCTCTGCAGATGACAGCAAGTTCAGCAAGATGAGGAGATGAAAGGACACCATCATTCAGTTGAAAAGATATTTATTATTAAAATGTATAATTGAAAATTAAGACATACCTCATAGTAAAGATTGGGCCGGTTGAAAGAAGCAGTAAAGGTAATGCACTTTTGAACATGCAAAATTTTCTGAGCATCTTTTAAAACATGATTTGTAGCAGTTGCTGTCAATCCAATCAAGGGAGTATTGGGAAACTGTCTTTTCAAGATACCAAGAGACTTGTAGTCTAAGCAAGAAAACAGAAAGGGGAAAGAATTTCACATACCACAGATTCAAAGTTAAAAAAGATATTAATGTAATTCATGTAGATAGTATTCAATGGGGTAATACTGCAATAAGCGTTACTATTGATCAGTTTACTAAAGAACTAATTTATACACCCAAATGAAGTAATAAGAAGGCTGCATTTATCAAAACAGATGCTTTATCTTCTGAGTTTTACAGAAACCGCCACAATTCAAAAGGCAAAGCATATTGAAATAGAAGTCCTTAAAAAGTTAGAAAAAATCAAGTGTCATCGCATTAACGAACATTCAGGTTATTTTGCAGGTCTGTTTTTACAAACAACTTCTCAGTAAACACAGCTCTGCTAGTAAACAATCAATATGGAATTTGGATACACAGACCAGAATGTACTAAGGAAAGATTCTAAAGGCTCAGTACTGACAATCACTTGCTGCCTTAGAAGAGAAATGCAGCCAGGGGTACAAATTCCACATTTTCTATTTATTGGCATGGCTCTTTGCTCAGACACCACTTTTTAACAAAATTGCAAAGGTTGACTTTATGGTCACTATTGCTTCAAATCAGGTTTTCTTTCAAAGGCAAAGGAAGAGTAACCAGTAAGTAAGTCTTCTACAACAGACAAGACAGGAAACAGACTGAAGTGCACTTTTTTTCCCTTGCAAGTCAAGGGCATTTAGAAGTGATCAAAGCATAGCTCATGAATTTACAGAATGCTCTAGCTCTTGTCACCCAGAGTATTACAAAGTGGTGTACAGAATTACATATTTTTCATGTAGCATTAGATTAAAGCTGATTGTATTCTCCATATTAAAGATGGCAGCCAAAAACTTTCATTTTATTAAGCTCCAATTAAAATAAACTGAATTAGGAGTTTTTCAGAATACTGACAGAAAAATCTACATTGGCATCACCCCCTATTTGCATGAACTTAACTCCTGGACAAGGATACTCATATGTGCATTAAAGTTCTTGAGCTAACACAGGTACTAGCATTACACTAAGCATTTGCTTAACACATGAAGAAAGCACCTGGCTTTATTGCAAGCCTCATTCAGTACTGATGCCTGAATAACACTGCAAACCGGATTTCTAATGAGCATACCAGGCCTGAAGTCGTGGCCCCATTGACTACAGCAATGGACCTCATCTACAGCAATGCGAGCAAGACGTCCTGCTTGATAAGCCTTCTCTAGCTTTGACATGAACATTTTGCTTTTTGCAATCTTCTCTGGGGTCACATAAATGAGCTTTAGTTGGGAATTTCTGTTTAGCATTTCGGTATGAACCCACTTCACATGCTCCTGTTCGAAACAAAAGGAGAAATCAGGGGCTAACAAACTAGGACAACTTGCCAGCTATGTGCTGTAATACAGGTAATGTGAATAAGTGTCTTGTGTTCTTGTTTTAATAACAAGAACACATTTAACCAACCCCTTTAATGGAATAAATAGATTTCACGGGGCTATTCAGAGGATGTAAAGTCCCTTTGGCTGGTGCGTGTTGCAGATTTTTACTCAGTTTCTAGACTTAAAAGACTGGAGTCGGTGACTTTTTTGTCCATTAGTAACATGTTGAACAGTGCAGGCTTTTAAATATAATTATTTATCATACTTTAGGATAGGAAGCTGTTTGATCCAGAGACCAAGAAGCAACTTATTTCCCAGTCTGCTATTAGTCAATTACTTTTTACAGTAAGTCAATTACTTTTTATATATTTTCCTGACTAGCAGAAGGCCATGGTCATTAACTTGCACATGACACTGGCTTTAATAGTTTAGTGGCTTGATGCAATGTGCCAAACTTGGAGCCTGCTTTAAGATAGAACACTTTGAAAACTCAACAATAAATACTTCAGTTGTGTACAAGAAATTATTTTACTATTTACTAATTTTACTAATTATTTATTTGTAGTACCAGAGGTGTGTTTGGTACATTATAGTTTATTGGAAAAATACTGATACCACATGATGAAGGAAAGACAAATATTCAATGGTTTGTTTTTTCAAAGTTCTGTGATAGATTTTTCAAGTATTAAAATTAATATTTTATATATAGTGATCTTCTACAAAGACTTATAGTAGTGGTAAATACTATGTAACAGTTTACCACCCCTTATGAATTGTTAATAACCTCTTAAGAATCTTAGCACAGTTGATAGAATGGTATTAGCTGATGAAACTGTGCCATTCATTCATTAGCCATAAACAACATGCACAGAGGCACAATGCCAGCACATACACCACAAAACCCATGAAGATGTGGCAGTTAAACATACCTTACTGCTTGAGGCATTTAATAAAGTTGCAGAAATACCAAGCTGTTCCAAAACCATGAGCTGATCTTCCATAAGTGATATCAAAGGACATATCACAAGTGTGAAACCTGTAACAATCAGTCATTGTGTAAACTGAACAGTTGAGATGTCACAAATATCTCCTGTAATACGTTTTACTAATGCATCAGTCCTGTTCTGAAGGAACTGCCAAACGTGAGCTTAAGCTTCATACACACAGTAGCAGATTCCCTTCCTATATAGCTGACAAGTGACTGCTAGGCCACATGAGGATACTGCTCATCAGGTGGCCAAGACCTGGCACCTTCTCTTAGAATCTAGACCACAAACATCTGAGCTGCAATAAACAGAGAAAGAACTAATATACAAAACACAGAAAGTTGCATTCACATCTGTGTCATGAGGTGCTAATTTACAGTATAACTAAGCAATGCTAGGTTTTGATAAATTATATATTCGTAAATAAGTAAACTTCCATGCAACTGGATGGGTTATTAAAAAAAATAAAATATTTTAAAGACCAGAACTGGACACTTATTTTTTAAAATGAATATACAAAGGCTCTCCCAAATAATCTGAAGCTAAAACTTTAGAATGGAAAAGACAAATAACAGATATTCATACTTTGATAACTTATAGTCAGTACATTGATTAAAAGAGAAAGAAAGAAAAAGAAAAGTAACAAATGTTTAAAAAGTTTTTTCAGTATTTGGAGGAACATAGATAAATTATTTAAAGCTAAATCATACGTAAAAGGCACATTCTTTCAAAGCTACTATTATTCAGAGAAAATAAACAGAGAGAAAAACAAGTGTTTCTAGTCAGTCTTTGCTGTTTTTTCTCATACAGTGATATTACATACCAATATAATGTTCATTCTCCAAAGAACTACAAAAAGGAGAAAATAAATCCAGTTGTCTATAAACGATCTTTTCTTCCCTTACATACCTTCAGAACAGACAGCTGGCAACTGATAACAAAGGCTCTTCCCACCACCTGTAGGCATGACAAGAAATATATCCTTTCCTGCCATTGAAGCATTTACTGTTTCAAGTTGCAAGGACCTAAACTTCTGGAGTTTAAATCTGCCCCGCAATGCTGTTTTTAGCTTCTCATACCATGGAAAATCTGTTAAGGGAAAAAAAAAAAGGCAAAACATGTTTCATAACAAGTTAAAATACAAGAAGGAAGGACAATTTACATATACAATAACTAAATCTGGAAGCAACATAATTTTAGATCTGGAAAGGTGTTCAAAGATTCAGTAATGGTACACAAAAAGCCACACACAACCTGAGTCTGTATAAACCAGTTTCTAAGGCGGACCTTTGAAAACCCTATGAAATGTAAACACAATCCACCTCCAGACTAAACGTTCTCATTGCACATTTAGTGTGAAACACTCACAAGCAGATGAAGCACTTCAAAGTGCTAATGATCAAGTTAACTGCTTAGTCCACAATGAAATGGAAATTAGAAGCCCACCCTGAAAATAAACAAAACCAGAGACTGAGACCTGCAGCAGTTGTCTGAAGGTCTCCCTTATACAAATGCAGTGAATACAAATAGTATAATGAAAGCAGGGCTACCATTTTTCCATATATTTCACTGATAATAAGCATTTATTTTAAAAGGGGGGAAGGAGAAGTTTAATCATCCCCAAAATAATGACCCCAACATTCTTTTCTTCACTAAAGACTGCTTCATTTAAAGACGTAATACTGTAAAAACTTAAACGATGCATCAAGAACAGTATTAACCATTTTCACATTATTAAAATTAAAACGCAGAACAACTGTGGAAACTCCAGGCTACACCATGTGCAGCGCAAGCATTAACTCTGGGACTTGAGGTTCCAAAGAGCACAGCCGAGATCCAAGGCTCTCTGGAACCAAGAAAAGCCTCCCACTGACTTCACTCAGCTTTATACTGGAACCAAATTTAGCAACAGCTCTTATTCAACATGTACACAGCATCTGATTGCAAAGACGTTAGCTTTCAAAGCATAGGAGAGATTTAGTCACAAAGCTATCCAAAACAAATTGATTTGTTCAATAGCATTAATCTGCAATTATAAAGTGTCAGTATTCTTACATATGCAGAACACTTTTCTCAAGCACAAATAAGTATTAGACTAAAAAACTAGTTTAATTAAAAAAAAAAAAAAAAAAAAAGGAGAATACACACGATAGAGAGAGGCAGAAGCTAACAATGTGTTCCCAAATTGTAAGCGAAATAGAAGAGAGGGAAAAATAGTAAAAGGAACTGAATTTAATCTGGCTAGGCATAACATGGTCAAGACCCACCAACTATCCAGGAGTTCAGTTAATGTTTAACTTGAAAGACACCACTTCCAAAAGAACAGTAGCCCTCACACCACCTTGAGGCACTTGCCACTTGGACTAACTCTACCATACTAATGTATTCTACATTACTTTTGGCAGTCAGCATCCATCTAATTTGCATTAATTTGGTAACACAATGAAGCTACATGACCCATGGCAAACACAACCAATGTCCTACCCATTCAAGCAAGAAACACAAAGACAGCAAGAAGCAACTTTGACAGAGCAAAACTGTTATTATCAAATCCTGAAAAGATCCAGAGTAATTATTTTTAGAACATAAACAGGGAATATAAGTATTGCAGTATATCCAAATTTATGCTGGGATTCTTACAGCAAATCCAATCAAGTTGTGACTTTGCAACAATAAAAGAATAAAAGCAGTTATAACAGGCCATTCTTATGATAATTCTGCCCAGAAGAACTCAGATTAATATTTAGGAATGTCCAGGGAGTTACATACAAACATTACCCTGCGTAATTAAGATGGCAGGTCACCCAGCTGAACAAAATTAAATAGGACAATACCATTACCCAAACAAAATTCTGTATGAACACATTTTTGCCCTACTGAATTAGTTTACTTCTGTATTAGAATATTCGAATTTTGTCTCTGCAAACCTTTTTTGTTCCATGCCTCGGCTGAGGTTTCAGTGTCTTTACTTCCACCTGCCTCCAAGTCTCCTGAGGACTGCTTTATCAGACTCTTTATTCTCATCTTCTTTTCAATGAGCTCCTGCTGTTTATCTACAAGCTCCTGAATTTGCATCTCCACCGCTTGCAGCTCATTTTCAATGGAAACCAGTACCTCCTCCAGCACTAAAGGGAAAAGTAAGTTAAAGGCAGTATAGAGACTACAGTAACATGTTAATCCCAGTTTTACATGATATTTTATTTGATTTGTTGATTGAGATAAAAATTAAAAACAAACCAAATACATCTAGAGAAACAAGAAAGCCTGACACGCCCACTGATGAGATTATAGCATATAATATTGCATATGCCATATAAAAATACTTAGCAAGACTTAACAACATGTTTCTTATATTGGTAGGTCATATATACACAGCTATGCTGTAAACTGTCATCACCGATATGGTGTATTAGAGATATGCAACACTACCATTGCCTGCAATGGTAAACAGGGAAAAAGTATATTACAATCCACTTTCCCAAAAGCAGTGCCTCTCCACAGAAACACTTGAAATTATTTTCTTTTCTGCAGATGCATGTTAAGCAGTGAAAAGCATATTGCATAAGTCCTGATATTAAAGCTGTACTACAATGAAGATGAGTACTCCAGCCAATTCCAAGGTGAGCACATTAGAAGATACTTAATAGAAAGCATTTACATGTGAGAAGCACCATGAACCTCAGCAAGTAAAGGTTTTCTGAAGGCAGAAATAGTGATGTTAGCAAAAAACTACATTTTATGCACTCAGATCTCCCTCCTATGCAGAACCAGAGAATCTGCTGAATGTCAAGGTTTGAACACAGAGGACAAAAGCTTTTTCAAACACAAGCCCTTCTTCACATCTGAAAAACCTGATGCAAATACTCCCCAAAAGCTTGGGTTACACAAGTGAATCTTTGGTGAGAATTTGCCTCTTTACATCCTAATATGCATCTGTGTGAATTACGGACTGTGTTCTAGAATCCAGTCCCCAGGGTTTAAAAGAGTAATTAACACATACCACAGTATGCCAAGCAGGTGCCACTATTTCAGAGCCAGGTCAGAAAAGCATAAGAGGAAACGTTTTCCTCCCCACTGCCCCACAAAATACAACATTTTTGTCCAAGCATAGCAGATATGATAATGTGCTTATGGAAGCAAAAATGTATGATATAGAAAAAGATATCCTTATTACAAATGGCAAAAAATGGGGATGTTTGTCTTCCTAAATGCCCGCTATTGCACAGCAGGAAAGAGCTGGAAGTATCTTAAAATATTAAGCATATTTTCAAATTATTGAAAAACAAGAAATTTCCTTGGCAAACCTACTTTTACTTTTTATCTAAGCAATAAAAAGTTATCCAGTAAAAGAACTTTTTCTTTAAATCTGACATATAATAGCGTAGACTCCACACACTCCTTTCTGCATACATCAAATTCATATAAATAGCAATAACATCAGGTGATTGTGTCTGTTAGCTAAAGTATAGCAAAACGAACATATTGAATACTAATTTTGGATTACCTTCAACAGCTGCCATCTTTGGAGGTTGGAGAATGTTGTTATCCTTAGGAGACTTTATTTAACTGAACAACTATCACTAAGAATAAAATTAAAAAAAAAAAGTTATTCCACTAGTAATCCTTCTAAACTTCAAAGAAATTTACTATGAGATTTTTCATTAGTAGATGAGGTGTTAACACAACAGTTTAAGCACTAGTTCCTTAATCTGCCTATATAAATAGATGAAAACTAGATGAAAACATGCTTTTTTCCTGCTGCGAAAGGGACAGATACCAACTCACAACCAATTCCTCAGGCTACAGGCTAAACGAAACCAAGTTAATTTTGACCAAGTCATAAATTTTCCACAAGAGGCACTGTCTAATACAGACCAGTCATTCTCCTACTTTTGACATACTGCAGGGTTTTTTCGTCTCTTCAAAGACTTAGAATTTATTTTTTGAGCAATGTTCTTTTTCATATTATATGCTAACAATACAAAACCCAAGAAACTTGATATTCTCTCACTCTTGCTGAATTCTGAACTATTTATTATATACATGGGAGCCATATCCGAGGGAAAGTGAAAGGGAACAAATTCAGCTGACCATCACTATAAGCAAATTCTACCATAACAAATATTTTATTGCATTCCAGTAAATGAGGGGAAAATATATATAAAAAAGAATGTGTGAATAAACACTGACTTTGCCAGAAGAGGTTATTTTTAATTATAAGTTAAAGGCCCACACTTCAGAAAGCAGATGATTGTTGTATAATATAACTCAGCAGTGTCCAGGTCACATAATTCGAGTTACACAGTTCTGCCTTCATTCCACCTGTCACCTGCACAAATGTATTTGTAAATATGAGTCTCCCCAAAGTACAAAGTGAGCAGGGCCATTCCAGAAAAAGCAGTAGGTGTGAAACAGACACACTGTAAATGCAGTACACTTCTAGTAAACACAAATGTCACAAATACCACTAGGCTGACAGCTCAGGAGACATAATCCATTTTCTTATCCAAGGAGTGTATAGAGAATGAAAATTCCCTATGAATGCTTCCCTATGTGCTGCTGAAATTCCATGAGTCTTTAATTTGGCTTCAGTCCCTGGAAGAAGTAGTGCAGTGTACCTTATAATTAATTCTGTAACACCACTGACAACAAAGACCCCCAATTACCATTCAGTTCCTCAAAAATGCAGCTCCTAAGAAACTGAATAAAAATTAACACATTGCTTATAAACCATAGTGGACAAAAGGCAAGTGGAAGTACCTTGTCCATCCAACAGTTTTACCCCTCTGTAAAACTCAGCTGAATTCCTGCGAATTCATCCCATTACAGCCTTTTTCTTAATAGCCCACCAGCCACAGGAAAAGAGACCTCTAAGCAGATACATGATGGCTGTGCTTAAACCAGGCAGGTTAGTAACCAGCATCACTTTTCACTCTGCACAGATTTAAATCAGCGTCCCAGCACTGGAAGCTTTCTCACAACATCTTCTGCCCAGAGTCCAAAATAGACCTCTTCAGTCCCTATTCTAAGAAGTGACATTAACAGATCATTACCAAACTAAGAAATTGTAACTTAGGGTGAAAAAAAACCACCTCAACAATACTTGCACAAGCAAGATGTCTCACCTTAGCAGTAGTTTAATCAGAGGTATCTAGAGGAGAGCCACAAGGATAATAAGGGGCTGGAGCACCCCCATACTAAGCCAGGCTGAGAAAGCTGGGGCTGTTCAGGCTGGAGAAGACTCAGGGGAGACCTTAGGGCAACCTTCCAGTACCTAAAGAGGGCCTACAAGAAACGTGGAGATGGGCCTCTTTATCAGGGACTCTAGCGATAGGACAAGGGGTAATGGGTTTAAACTTAAAGAGAAGTTCAGATTAGCTATAAAGAATTCTTCCCTGTGAGGGTGGTGAGGCACTGGCACAGGTTGCCCAGAGAAGCTGCCCCATCCCTGGCAGTGTTCAAGGCCAGGCTGGACAGGGCTTTGAGCAACCTAGTCTGTCTCTGCTCATGGCAGGGAGTTGGAACTAGATGGTCTTTAGGTCCTTCCCAGCCCAAACCACTCTGGCTCTGAGGCCACCATGCACGTGAAGCGGGCGGCCCCGGGGCTGCCAACGGCCTCGTCTCACACTGCTTCGTCCCGCGCGACTGTGTCAACCCTGGCGAGCGCCGCGCTCGCTCCCCCTAGTCTAAACGGTCAGTGCCGGAGCGTGCGCCACGCACCACCCGCCACCCTTCCCGCTCCCGCGCACCAGGACCGCAGCTGCTCCCAACTCGCACCTGTACCGCCGGCTCGCAGGCCGCACCCCCTCCCGCTTCCGCTTCTTCCACTGCCGGCTTCCCTCTAGCCAATCGCCAGGAGAGGGCTGGAGCAAAGGTGGTCACGTACATCCCCTCTCCCCCAATCCGCGCCGGCGCTGAGACGCTTCCGTCCGAGGTAATGAAGGCAGAGAGGCGGGCATAGCGACGGCATGCCGCGCGAACAACGCGGGTTCTGATTGGTGCCGGCTCCTCCAATCGGTGGCCCCCTTTCAGCCGGCGGCGAGGTGAAGGGGGCTGCGTGTTTCCGGAAGACGTGGCCGTTGCTGCCGCTTCTGTGCCCCGCTCTCGCCACCCCGCACTCCCGGTCCTGCCGCCACTATGATTTCCCTCTCCGACACCCAGAGTAAGCGCCGCACCTCGCTACCGGTACCCCGCCGCGGAAGGCGGGCTGCCCACTGTCGGGCTAAAGGCTGCCGTGCCGCGGAACGGGGAGGCGGGGGCTGTGGAGGGGTCCCGGGGGTGGCCGCGCAGCGTGGGGCGGGAGCTCCCGGAGCCTACCGGGCCCTCACCTGTGGTTCGCACCTCCGCTGCACGTCGTTTGCGGCCGTTGGAGTGGCTGCGGCTGAGGGCGCCGGCCCGGGCCGAGTGGCGGAATGAGCTTCTTCCTCCGTCCACGCCCGCTCGGGGTACGGGCTGGGCGCGGCGCTGGGAGGGGAGTCACCGAGGCGGGGTCCGGCCTGTGCAGGTGACGAAGGGCCGTCGGTACACTCGTTTGCCACCCCGCGGCGGTCCCCGGTGAGCACCGGCTGGAAACAGGCGAACCTGAGTGCAGGTTCGCAAACCTGAGGGCGCAGGCGAGGCTTACCTGGCTGCCCTTGTCGGTACCGCTGCTTCGTGAGGGCTGTCAAAACCGCCCTGGCGCCGGCCTCGGGGCTGGCAGTGGTACCGTGAGTTGCGGGTAAAACAGGATGGAGGGGTACAGCGAAGCGCCCGGCGGGAGCGGCTGCTCCCTCCTTAGGAGAGCAGCGGCACCAGCGCCGCCGCTGCTGGCATTTGTCTTGGGCTGCCAGCTCGTGGGTGCTGGAAGGGATGCTGTGGTGTGAGGATGGCGAGAATGAATGAAAGATGAACGGTAAGCAAAAGTAGCAGTTAGCTGAAATCTTCTAATATGCCTCCATGTGGACATTGGTGGCTTTGAATCACTTAATTGTATGTTTCTGACTTGACTGTGTTCCTCTTGCCTTTCTGTTATAATGCTGGATGTTGGAAAGTAACAGAGGAGGGTTGAAAGTGAAGACAAGATGCTCAGTCTGAAGTGCAAGGAAGAATCAGAATCATAAAGTGGTTTGAGTTGGAAGAGCCCTTAAAGACCATCTAGTTCCCAACCCCCTGCCACAGGCAGAGAGACACCTTCCATTAGACAAGGTTGCTCAAAGCCCTGTCCAACCTGGCCTTGAAGAAGTACTTGTATGTAACTGTAGTTTTGCTAATAGAGATACTGAAAGGGAAAATACAAATAAATCAAAGTGAAGCGGTTCCCAAGAGCTTAAGCTACAAGTTAAAGAAGAAAGTTTGGTCTTTGATTTAAATTAAAATCTTGCATATGATGCATTTCTGGCACAGCTGCCATGAAAGTAGATGGGTCTTCTTGATAAGCACCATAGTATCGGTTATGAAGGAGGATAAATGTGAAAGACTTAGAAATGAAAATTAAAAGAACTAGGTTTAACTCGATGGTAGGATAGTGGAAATGGAGGTGTTGGAGAGCCATTCAAGGCCAAGGATGAAGACGGGCAAAAAAGCAGGCTAGCAGCATTCAAGGTCAGTGATTTCTTGAGGAAAATGAGGTTCTTTGCTCTGTTAATGCGATGGATGCTGACCCTTGCAGTTTATTTTTAGATTTCTGATTGATTAAACCCTTGTGGGCTTTGCTTTTGCCCATTCCCCTATTGTCTTGCCCAGAGTGTTCTGGGGGAGAAAAGTTCCTCATTTGAGACCTTCAGCTACCTCTAGTGCTGACTGTTGGTTTTAACTGGCAGAGCCAAGAGCAGGAAATAAAATATTGCAGAATTTAGTGTGGTTTAGTGTTTGTGTTTTCCACTATTTTTCCCAAATTCTGGAGATATTCCATCAGGTATTTTTAAGCTCATTGCTGTTTGGAAAAATATGGAGTTAGCCATAGGGTTACTGGTGTGGTAGTGTGATTAATACTTGAAGAGGACCACTCTGTTAGATGATGCTTGAAAAGTTAAATTTGCATCTGTAGTCTAGAACTTCTTAAGTGATTTGTGGAATGGTGTATAAATCACCAGTAATTGCAAAAGAATGCACTTAGTATTGAAAAAATAATTTGGGGAAAACTAAAAAATACAGCTAGAAAAATAATAATTAAAAATGGGAACTTCATATAGCCTATAAACTGCTTTAGTGTTTTTTCTTCTGAGAGCCTATAGTGCACAATCCCATTATTTTGTGCACAAGAGATAAAGGATGTGCATTGTCTTCCCTGAACTTTCACAAGCAATGTATCTTCATTTTAAGCCTTACTATTTACTAAGCTGGTTGGTACAGTGCTGCAGTAAGCTTGCATTATTTTGTGCACAAGAGATAAAGGATGTGCATTGTCTTCCCTGAACTTTCACAAGCAATGTATCTTCATTTTAAGCCTTACTATTTACTAAGCTGGTTGGTACAGTGCTGCAGTAAGCTTGCAGAGATTACAGGGTATCTGCAGAAAGGTTCAGACAGCATTGCTCTCTCCTCTCAGTGCATCAGAATCAGTTTTAAACAATCCATAGCAAATGTCACATGGGTAGTATGTCTTTCTGCATTTCTAGGCATTGAAATGTTGTATTTGAGTAATACAGGAAGGCTCTTCTGGTGCAGGAGAAAGCACTTAACAAGAATTCCTAGTTCATTGTTGCAAAGATTAGGTATGATATGTCAGTGCTTCCCCCCTGCCTTTAAGAATGCTAGTCAAATATATTTCCAAATTCTGATATAAACCAAGTTAGTAATACCTTCTATTGACAGATTGGGAATAATAGTTCTGGACCACTCCTTTTTTCAGTGGTACTTAAAAGTGAAACTGAATCTGTTCTAGCAGTAGGTGATCGCAAACATGTTTCAAGTGAATACAGGAGAAGTGTCAGAGCAGTACTTGCAGCAGCTCTTTGGTAGTTGGCCTCTGCCTTCTTACTAGATGCCTTCTTTGTGCCATGTCTGCTGAGGGAATGAATACTCATTTCCCATGACTGCATATTTATCTTATTGGCAGCTGGTAATTCCCTTGGAGTTCTGCCTCCAAGTGTTTTCCTCCCAGAATACAGATTGTTTCTGCTCTTCTAAAGTAAAGAGTACTAGAGAAAAGGGCAGGCTGCAATTGTTATCTTGCCTTCAGTCAGCAGATTCATTGAAAATACAATTTGCAGTTTCATTTTTCGTTGTAAACAATGAAAGTGTCTGTAGTAAACAGACAAACGTCTGTAGTAAATCAACTGTGGCAGGTTACTTAGTATTTCTAATTCTGGGTGGTTAAAATGCTCATAGCAAAAGCTTAAAGTGGCAGACAATACAGTAGAACTACAGATTTAATACCATGTTGTCTGCAGCCTTGGTGAAAGATGAGCCCTTACAGAAGTTAGGGAAATTGAATGGTGCTGTAACAAATCTCTTTGAGCTGTTTTGAAATTTTTTTGCTATAACTAAAGGGAAGTTCTGAAATAGGCAGAGTGATACTCCTGAGCTCTTCAAGCTCTTCAATCAACTAGATCTAATTTTCAATCAAAAGTGCAACCAAAATATATTCAAAAGTAGATCTTGCAGACAATAGCAGTGAAGGCTGTGATAGCGTGGGTGGGGTTTTTTGTTTGGTTCAGGCTAGACTATACAAAACTACTGGAATCTTCAAAAGATATATATGCACAGACAAACTGGGCTAACAAGCTGCCTGTAGTATTATGGCTGGTTTTGTGTCTTATAGGTTTCTAAATTCTCTGATGACAGGGGTAGCAATGTGAGTGCATGGCTAAATGCAAAGGCTGTTGCAGCCATGTTGCTGTTGTTCCTGTTAACTTCACTCCCATACAGTCTTTGTGAAAGTCAAACAGAGGCCTTAGTGGTTTAATTTTAAAAGTAAGATATATTTTTAAGTATGATCTTCAAGATACCTTTAGAGGCTAGTGTCAATGGTAGTTTTAATCATAGCTTGATGTTTTTAGCCCCATTTCTCAGACAAGCCTTCCATCCTACTTTGCCCTCCCAGTGTTTCTGGAGCAACCTTTACAGTCAGGCAGAATTCAAAGATACTGATGTCTACTAGTTTAGAGAAAACTGGCAACTGGCTGCAGAGCCAGGCTGATGTTTTATTGCTGTCAGTGCAGGTGTAACTTGGAAACAGCCTACAGCATTAATCTGAGTTGTGTTCAAGCCAGAAATTGAGGGCTGTAGGACTTCTATGCAAGATTGTGGGAGGTAGAATGTGAGATCTCAGGAGGATGGAAAGGACTGGGGTACATATGTTACTGCAGTAAGAGTAATAGGATAAGAGTTGCAAATGGAAAGCAAAGCTTCATTATCTGTTCATAATACAATTCTTTCCTTCAGACCAGCAGTAAAGCAAAAGGGATGTCTTTGTGTGTGTGTGTATATATGCACGCATGCTTTTTTTGTAGCATTTGATTCAGTACATACTGCCAAATACGTATTTTTTTGATAAGCAGCTTCCAAAGATCTTTCTGGTATTGAAGTAATTGGTGTCTACAGGGCTTATTATATTTGTACATTCAGGAAAGTTTTATGTGATCATAAAATAGGTTGAGTTTTTCTATAAACTTAAAATGTCTGTAGACTGGATGATGTAAGGTTTACACAATTTTTATGTGTGAATTTTTCCTGGTACCACGTTTTGTTATATACCTAAATCTGTTCCTTTTTCAGAGATTGGAATGGGACTAACAGGCTTTGGAGTGTTTTTCCTTTTCTTTGGAATGATACTCTTCTTTGACAAAGCTCTTTTGGCTATTGGAAATGTAAGTGCCTTCGGTTTAGTTTTAGATTCTGCACTGCTTAGAATAAAGTATATGATATGTTACAAAAACTTTATCAGTTTGAAACTGGATCACAAAAAATACTGTGGCAATTTGGTATAAAGGAAGAGTTATGCTCAGTGATAAGAGTGAATCATTTTTCCTGATTAAAGTTAGAACAGTTCACATGAATTTAAATGTTGTACCTCCAGGTCAGGCCTGCAGTATATTGGTCAGACAAGAAACAGCTTCTTCCACAGTTGTTATGCTGCTGCAAATATGACTTTTAGATTAGCTGTGATTACTAATGCTGTCTTTTTTATGGTCTTGTAAGGTAACTGTCAAACTTAAGAATGTATTTGGGTAAGAATAGTATTCTGTATATGGTAGCAATTTTAGCTTTGTTGTGCTTTATGACAGAAGGAGTATGACTTGCTGATAGTTTGGATTTAGAAGAGCCAATCACCCTTCATTGTAGAGAGATTTAATATCTTTCATTTTTACCAAATCAAAATTTTCACTTAAGCCTAGAAAATGAATCCTAGTTCTGGTACACAAAATTCCCAATCCAAAGCAAATAGAAAATGACAGGATATTTTCGGAATGTGATAATCTCTGTGCCTCTGCTGTTTTCAGCTTCACCAGCCAGCCAAGAGCACAGCTTGGTAGAGGTTTGCATCTTCTTTTTCTGATGCCTTAGTCTGTGGTCAAAATTGGTCAGTTTAATTCTGTAGCAGCAGAGTCAAATACTGAGATTCCCTGAAGGAAGATAAAAAAAAAAATGTGTATTTGAATTTGGGTAGGTTAGTTGAAGCATTATTCTGAACTGTCAATAAAGCGTATAGTGGAAGAGTAAAAATATTGCTTATTTTTCCTTTTTCTAACATAAGGTGGAAATACAAGATGCTGTTTAGGGAAAATGATGAAAACATAAGTAGGAAGAGACAATAACAGGTTATGACAGATTATGCAAGAGAAGTTACCATATCCTTACAGAAACTTAAAAAACTGTATATGTAGCGGAAAGAGAAAGAGGTGGTAAGAAGGTGGTTTATTAAATAACATCTGAAACTTACAGTTTATCCATAATATCAAGTAAAATCTGAGATACTCTCCACTTCTCAGCAAAAATGTTACTTAGGTGTATGCTTGAAACTGAAATAATTGCAAGTCCTGTTGATAAAAGACACTAAAAGTAGCTCTAACTAGTTGGGACTAGTGAAAGTGTTCAGAATGTACTGGAACTAGTAAACAGTACACAAGAGGAAAAAAAAAAAGATGACTGATAGTGCCCTTCAATTGTTTTCATTTTTTGGCTTTTCACTGTTCAGTAGATTAGTACAAGATGTTGAAGATGTCTGTGTGACAGAACAGACGTGCTTCTGTAACATGTCTGTTCTCAGTCTTTATGAACCTTTGCTGTCAGCAGTGCTAAGCTTCAGCACTGCTTGTGGATAATGGTTGTACTTATATTGTAGGACAGATAAAACTGGTGTCACCAGGTCTTTTGACATGATTGTATTTGTCAGAGACCACAAAAGTAGACTCTTCTGCTTTTCAAGCAGCTGAGAGAAGAGTTCTGAATGTTAGCTAGAAATGCTTTAAGACTGATTTGACAAAAGAAATTTACTAGTAAATTCTTCTTTAGCATCTCTTGGTACTAAGACAAGTTGTGCAAGAAATGCAATTAATTTTGAAGAATTAATTTTTGTATATATGTGTACATCCTAAACTTAGGAATATAATTAGCTTTTTTTTTTTTCTTTATTTTCTAGGTTTTGTTTGTGGCTGGCTTATCTTTTGTTATTGGTTTAGAAAGAACATTTAGATTCTTCTTTCAAAAACACAAAATGAAAGCAACGGGTTTTTTTCTTGGTGGTGTGCTCATAGTTCTCATTGGTTGGCCTTTAATAGGAATGATCCTTGAAATTTATGGGTTCTTCCTATTATTCAGGTAAGACTTTCAGAATACTTTTCTGTATTAGTGTATCTAGGAATAAATAAATGACAGGATTGCAGTGGTTTTTATTTTGTTGTTTGTTGGGGTTTTGTTGTTGTTTGGGTTTGGGTTTGGTTTTTGGTTTGGTGGGGTTTTTTTTGGTTGTTTTTTTTTTTCAAGGATGCATCTGACTGAAGTGAGACACACACAATTATTAATTTACTCTGGTTTAAATCTAGAATATCTCTCCCTTCTAGTCTTTAAGGTGCTGCCACAAGTTTCCCATCAGAGGTTTAGTGTTTTGCCAGACTTTCACATGCTCAAGTTGCATTCACTAGAGAAGGCTGTTATGAGATAGTATCTCTTGTAGTCTGGGCTGCTTTTGGAGCCTTGTTCAGATTGCAGGCATCCAAGGTTATGGCTAACAATATTATCCTTCCTGTACTGATTATTCCTTATTTTTGGCTACAGCAGTTGTTTTAATCTGTTACAAGTGGTTTGTGTGCCCTGCATCACAATTTAGTGGACCTATGAAATGATGCAGTCTCTAAAAAAAGAAAAATAAAATCTCCAGGAAAAAAAATCTTCATATTGATATTAGCCAGCAAATTCTTCTTAACCAGTGCAGTGAAGAGGATGATGACTTGTGAAACTTCACTGTTTCATTGTGGATGAAATCTCATTACACATTAATACTTACTCTATGCAGGGAATGTATAGCTGAACAAGAGAGAGCTCAGAATGCCACCACCAGCTGAATTGCTGTGATTGACTGTAAACAGCTGAGATATTGCCACAGAAAACTTATCTTGCTGCTGCACAGACCAAGTGGACAGTGCAGGGGGCTACAGCATAGCAACTGTGCTAGGCAACACACTGGCTCGTGATCCAAATCTCTGACTTTATGTGATCTGTTAAATAAGTAATATACAACTGTCATGTTTAATTTTCTTTAGTTAATATAAAGAGTACCATATATAGTATCAAAGGGAATTACTCAAAATTAGCTTCAATTGTTTTTACATTGAGTATTGCAAGAATGTATTTCTTATAACGTAAAAAGAAACTGTCTCTAAATATGTGTGGTAATTTTGAGAAATGAGTTGGGAGTATGAGTTCTATTGACTAATTGGGTATTCTTTCTTTAGTTGGGTTTTTTTTTTTCTTTCCTTTTTGAAGAGCTGATTGAGAGTTGCTAGCTAAGAAGAAATAAGTCCATTTAAAAATAAGGTGGTTGTTTCCTGGTTTTCTCCTTTCTCTGCTGAATGTATGTTGATGTATTTGGTACAGTTAATGTGCTGCTAACAAGCTACAAGATTTTATGTAATCTTGGTTTAAAAAAAATCATTTCTTCACTTTACAGCAATATAAGAATAGTTTAATTATAAAAACTAATACAACCTTCTGATATCTTACCTGAAGGGGGTTCTTTCCTGTGGTGGTTGGCTTTATTAGAAGAGTTCCAGTTCTTGGCTATCTCTTGAATTTACCTGGTATAAGCTCGGTA
This sequence comes from Psittacula echo, assembly GCF_963264785.1. Classification (NCBI taxonomy): domain Eukaryota; kingdom Metazoa; phylum Chordata; class Aves; order Psittaciformes; family Psittacidae; genus Psittacula; species Psittacula echo. The sequence goes on from NC_137735.1 coordinate 103,309,255, forward strand.
AGTGTTTGGTACTTCGTGCAAAATTTGAAGCTTGTACTGTTCTTTTTTTATTCCGTTGTTATAGCAATAATAGAAATGCATCGGAAATGAAGCAAAACATAACTGTAGAGCAGTGACTTTGAGTGTATTCCCCTACTAGTTCTTGCACAATGCAGACTACATTCATTCCCATTCATTAACAAGAGACTAATAGATGTAAAAGGAACAAAAGGACACCTTTGGAGAAGCTGCCCCTACTTAGGCATTGTGAAGTGGGAAGAGCTCTGAACGTGCATTCAGAGTGATGGGGTTCTGCTTCCTGCTTCACTGTTGGCCTTAGGAGACCAGACAGGTGAATCATGCCACTGTTCTGTGCTGCTTCTCCTAGCTGTACGACAAGGAGACCACTGTTTTTCTTCAGATGATATTTGGATATGTTCACGAAAAGTGGCCTGTAAAAGCAAACAGTGTAGGTCAATGTTAAGTTGTAGCTTGTGTGGTGAATCTGGAAACTCACGATGCATAATCATTCATCAGATGTATTTATTAAGGCCCACTGCACCAGACTCTGTCTTGCTATTTACTCAGATTTATATTTTTTCAAATGCAGTTTTCCATTTTCTTATCCAAATAGCCAGGGATCTGAAGAAAATTAACAGGTGGCAGAAATATGGTAATCTAGGATGTTTCAGTCAACTACTTTTACTGTGCTAATTTAAATATGTTTTAACACAAGCATTTTTAACCCTAGTTTTGAATGCAACAGTTTTAATAGCTACTACTAAAAAATTAAGGGAGGGTATAACTTAGATGTATACCTACTGCTTTTTAAAAATCAGTGTTCAAGATCGTCTGTTCCAGTCTTACAGTTAGGCCAAGTTCTGGCTCATAATTCATGATCAATTGAATGTTTCATTTGTCAATTGATCTTACTTAGTCATATTTAATTTGATCATAATGGGGTTAAATCTTGTTTTTAAAAGATAATTGTTAATGTTTTATTCAAAGCCTACGTAGGCTCAGAAGAGAACCCACAGTAATGGTCAGTTGAAATATCTTACTTGGTCTACTAATGCATGTGTGGCTGATACCGTATTGTTTTGTTTTAATCATTAAGCTAGCAGTGTTATCTGCATTCTTCTATTTCCTTTTTCATTCTGTTGCATCTTCATGTTGCACTGTTAATGTCTATATAAGAAAAACATGTCATGCAGAAACACAATTGCAATGTAAAATTTCTAATTTTCACAAACTTCAGTCATGAGACCTTGGTGAGTACTATTTGACTCTCATTTTTAGTTGCATACTAACTGTGCAAGTAGCAAGTAATATTTGGGAATAACTTCACTGCACATATGTCATACAGCTTAAAATCTTTGTCTTCTTTTCTACAGCTTGTAGATAAAGTTGGAGAAAGCAACAACATGGTATAATGACAAGAGGGCAGAAGACTGATTCTAAATTTACCGTATTATTTATAAAATCCTTTTGAAGAATACTCAGCACAAAGATTAAGTTGTGTACAAAGGAAAAGCGTGTTACATTCTTTACATAACAGTTTAATTTAAAATGTATAGTCAACAATATGCATTAGAAAAGAAGCTCAGCAAGTATGCTTCTAGGAAAGTAACTACAGAGTTCAGGAAGTAAACTGAAGAGGTGAAAGTCGTGGAATAACCCATGTTACAACTGTTCAAGACTCTTTCTGTTGGTTTTGGAAAACATGTTAGAGGCAGTGAACCCTTGTGGAATTAACGGTGCCTGTACTTTGCTTTCTTATTTTGAAGGTGCAGTAAAGCAAACAGGCCTATGTTTTTAAGGGTGACCCAAACTTACCCAACCCTCTCCTTGCTATCCTCAGAGTGCAAAAGAAAAAAACCAGACGGGGAAAACTTCTTGTGTAACAAGAGATGCATCTTTGCATGAAGGTTCAGATGACTGTTGAACTTTAAATGTATTATGACAAAAAAAAAAAAAAAAAAAGGAAGCCCTACATGATTCTGTTATAAACATTTCTGTAAATATGTGGCTGAGATAAAACATTATCTTAATGTTTCACAGCCAAATGTAAGTTGATTGTATTTGCCTTCCATTTCGGGATATGCAGCAGGTCAATCTTCAGTCTTAAATGTTGGTTCCGAACATTTAGAGCTCAACTGGGAACTCTGGAAACTGACTTGCACTCCTTCCAGTTTGTTCTTCTCGAGTCTTGTTACATGTGCATCTGGATGAGAATGTAGCCCCTTGTCATTAACATGAAAACTTGGTGAAATATGCTTAATTTACAAAATGCATTTGGTTAAGGTGCTGACATGAACCTCTCAAATGTATCTTATCAAAAATTGAACCTTTGTTTTTAAATAGTTTGAAGCTAAGGTTTTTTTGTTTACTCTGGAATCACAAATTGACTTATTTTTTACAGTAATAAAATGAAAGCTTAAAATTTCTGTGTATGTGAGTCTCTGGGGCAAAGATTGAACTAATGGGGCTAACTAAAGATCAAGTGCCAAGCTTCATATGTTTTGTAAACTTGTTGCTTCGGCTGTTTTCAGATAACTTAAAACTTCTATCAGCTGCAGCAACAACTTTGCTCTGACGGAGGTTCTTAGCTAACATGGAATACATGTCCCCTACTAAATGCAAGGGCTGCATTTCTGCCTCCATTCGAATGTTAAACATTGTGCACTTTCAATAGATTTAGTTTATGTAGTGTCTTGACCTAACAAAAAGTTATCATTAAGTAAATTGTATTTGTGCAGGCTTTGGGGGTTTCTTTTGTGTTTAATGTTCTTTTCCCTTAAATGTAATCTTAAAAGAATTACCAAAATGCAGTGGTAGTATTTCAACTAGCTATGTAGCCTTTAAGGTGTAATGACTGGGGTTTGGTTTGGGCTTTTTTTCAGTTGTAGGTGGTTTTGGTTTTGTTCCACTCCTACCCCCCACCTTTATTATGCAGTTAAAATTGATATTTTCCAAAATAACTTTTAAGAAGAATCTTCATACACCAGCCTTTTTGGAAGTTGCTATGAAGTTTATTTCTGTGAGACCTGTTTAAATGACAACTGTATAAATAGCCACAATCTGCCATTCCCAATGTTTAATTTGCTTCCTTCTCAAACAGGCACAAAATGATTCAGTGAAAAAATGCCATTATGCTTAAAATTAATAATGTGAAAAATCAGTGGGTTTATTTCTTAAATTACAAAATATCTATATTTGTCTGATGGCATGTGTGTTATAGTTTACAGACAGGACTTGTGGCTTCTACCTCAAGGGATAAACCAATTTTAACTGCGCCTGTAGATCTGTTGTGTGTTAAAATGGCTAGAGAATAACACTACAGCAGTTTAGCAAGTTCCTCTTTTTGCTTTGGTAGAACACTAGTCTACTGTGGGAATCAAGTACTTTTAAAGCGGGCAGTGTTCATCACTTAATGTTAGAAATCAGCTACCCGAAGTTTTTTGTTCTTGCCTTTTGAGAAGTAATGTGATGGGAAAGGTGGATTGCACCACATGACTATGGAGCTCTGACTGAAAGCAAATTGCTTGGGAAGTTGAAGTATCTTCATCAACAGGAAAGCTGATGGTATCTCTCAGAGGTGATGAATGTGTTGCTGTCTACGATCTTTTAGACCTCTGAAATGCTGGGATGTAGGTAATTCATCTTGCTTATATTTAATTCATTCTTTTAAAACAAAAGTCAGTTTTTGTCAGATGTGAACTGTTGTGAAAAGCATCTGAGGGAACAAAATTGTATGTTGAATGTAGCACAGTCTTTATCTCTCAAGGTAACGTTGTCTTTGAGGCAGTTTTGCCAAGATAAATGTGGGTGGCAGCAAAGGTCAAAACAACTTAGCCTTAAAGTGTTTCTGTCATTGTAAAAATATCTCTATCAGAAACATGCTTGGAACGTTCCCCCTTTTAATGTAATTTATAATTGCTGCTTTAAATATCGTAAGATGGATCTTACTCTGAGCAAATGAATACTGTAAATATCCTTGTCATACCTTGAATAAATGGGTACCTTTTTTTATCATTTTTATTTGTGTCTCTATGTGCATGTTTTAATAAAGTGTTTTGACAAGTTTTCCTTTCCAAAGGATAGGAAGTGCATGCTGTTAACTGCTTGACCAGCTTATGCTGCTCTGACTTTCATAGTAAATGGTGTCTTTGATTAATCTTAAATAGAAATGTTTCCTGATTTTCTTACAATAAACCTTTCATGTAAACTTCCCTGTAGTTATCCAGGTTCAATTTCAAACACAACAAAATGTGTAAATTACAGTTACACAGGAAATAGTTTATTTGTGAAATTACCTACTCTCCTTTCTGAGGAAATATGAACTGAAAATTGTAGGAGAAAAAGGGGTGCATGTCTAGAACATAGAGTAGCTTCTAGCCCCTGTGCTTTTAGTTTATCTCATCTTGGATGAGTGCGAGTTTCAATGCTTCTTCCTTTGACTAAAGTTCCGGCCTCTCAACTGACTTTTACCAAAAGTTGATTCTATCTTAAGAATTCCAAAGAATTGGCACTTCCTAATTTAAAAGGAAAAAAATCCCAGCTACATGTAGTTATATTTGTTTAACTGTGAGAGGTATAATGTTAACCTCTGTGGCCAGTTACTTTTAGTGAACGGTTGCCATTTATTAACCAGGAATACTTTGACTTTGTTATTGCCCACAATATCGTACCACTGTATTTTATAGTTAAGTCAAAAACATTGTAAAGAAAGGTATCTTGTCTCTGGTAATTGTCAAGGGCAAAGTTTCGCTGGATTATTTTAGAATTGTTACCAGATTTCAAGGTCAGATTCATCTAGTTGTTGCCTTTCTTGTTCACTTGATTATCAGGCTGGAAAGTAGAGACCATGTCCTTAAACTGAACAAAGTATGTGTGTCTCCTAGCTGTCTCTTGAGAAGTCAGCGCCAATAGTTACATCCTGTCTGTCGCTGCATGTCGTGGCTTGTTTTGGCTGTTACTTCCACCCTTCCGATTGCCATTACGAGCTCTGACAGCACTAGTGTCAGAGCTGGTAATGGCAGACTATCTTACCCAGCAGAATTTGGCTTTTGTGAACCATTTGTTCTAATTGGTCTTGACATATTAAAGCATCTTTCAGAAGACTTGGATCTTATGCTCAGTCCAACAAAGAGATTTTGCAGCTGCTATAGTTCCTCGCCAAGCCTAATTACAGCACAATTGTATGCTAAAGCATCCTCAAATATGTATCATTTTGCAGAAAAATTACAGGACTGATGCGTAGTAATTTGGTGTGGAATTCATTATCTCACACTTATGACTAATAATTCGGGATATTGCTCAAGACCTATTTCCAGAAATGCATGTATGTGTTTTTCAACGGCAATTACTGTGTCTAGCTTACCTGCTGAAGTAGCGAATGCCTGGAGGTATACTTGTTGAAAAGCACGTGTGTTCATGCATACTTTCCAGCAGGCACCAGTTTTCATTGAAGCTGTAGTACCACTTTTTCTGGGGAGTGTGGTGGATCTCCTGCAAAAATAAATCGGTCTCCCCGCGGCCACCGGGGGGAGCCACGAGGAAGGGAAACACCGGGGGACACCAGCGGAGGGGCTGTAAAGCCGAGGAGGGGAGATGAAGCGGTGATACCTCGTGGCAAACGCAAAAGACAGATATTTTGTTTAATAAAGATATTGTTTCCTTTTCAAATTGGCCATGCAATGAGCCAGCAGTCTGGGGTCTGACATATCTTAAAAACTTCTGGCTGTCTTACTCTGCTCTTCTGGAGTCCCTTTAAGCTTGATTTAATTTAAACTGAGGAACTGCAATGTAGCTTTAAAACGTGAAGTGAATGTTGAGCTTTCTATAAAAAGCCTTTCGTGTCAAAATGCCGCATGTCAGCCGGTTCCTCTCTTAGCTGGCAGGATTTGAGTTGGAATTTGGAGATTGGGAAAGTGGGTTTTCCACGTGCCACAGCCCAGCTGCCTCACTGCCTCCTTTCCTCCAGGCACTCAAAAGCTCTTCCAGTGACATCAGAGAAATTGAGACCTTGTATTGATTCCCACAATTTAATTCTACTGCTTTGAAATAAAAGGCATTTTTGAACCAAAATATTTTAACATCACCCCCCAGAAAAAAAAGGTCACATTAGGTCAGTCTGTAAGTATTGATTTAGTTTTCATATTGAAACAAAGCAGTTGGGCAGCAAGTCTTCTTCCAGGTGGCCTGGCTGAGTGGCTTTTATGCTTAACCATCTTAACTTCTCATGTCCAAAGAAGAGCAACGAAACTGTTGAAGGGTGTGGAGCACAAGTCTTGTGAGGAATGGCTGAGGGAGCTGGGGTTGTTTAGTCTGGAGAAGAGAAGGCTCAGGGGGGACCTTATTGCTCTCTGCAACTGCCTGAAAGGAGGATGGAGTGGGGTGGGATCAGTCTCTTCTCTCAAGTAACAGGCGATAGGACAAGAGGAAATGGACTCAAACTGCACCAGGGGAGATTTAGATTGGATATTAGGAAAAATTTCTTCACCAAAAGGGGTAGTCAGGCATTGGAACAGGCTGCCCAGGGAAGTGATTGAGACCCAATACCTGGAGGTATTTAAATGACATATAGATGTGGTGCTTAGAGACATGGTTTAGCGGTGGACATGGCAGTGCTGGGTTAATGGTTGGACTTACTGATTTTAGTTTTTTTTTTCCAACCTAAACGATTGTGTGGTTCTATGATTCTATGAACTTACGTGGAGAATTAACCACAACTTGCTTAACCTGCCCAGAAGAAAACACAACAGCACCAAATATCAGGTACTCCTGTTTCTTAACTTTTTTGCCATTTTTTAAGCAGGTTTGAGTGGAGGAGAAAGAAGCCACTTAGTGGTTATGAAACCTTGGGAGTTACCTTAGATGTGAAAATAGGCTGGCAAGGGATCATGGTGCTTCCCTTAAAAGGTGAAGGAGTGGGTTGATTTTGATGAGAACTCAGGGCTCAATAGCCTTGGGTGCTACAGCCTCAGATGGAGCCAGCCAGGGGGGCCAGGGCAGGGGAGGTAGTTCTGCTGCTGACTTATCCCCTGAGGTGCTGCTGCCACATGCAACATCTCCGCATGCCCCCATTCCCACCTCTGGTGCACCTAAACTCTTTTTAAATGCTTGTGGAGGGCTTTGCCTCAGAAGTGTGACTGACATACAGGAAGGAAGCCAGGCCTGTTCTGGCAGGGCTGTGAGGTGAGGCAGCTGCGGTGGCCCGGAACCTTCTGGAAGAGGCCTGTGGGGAGTAGCTCTCTGCCGGTCCAGCCTGGCCTGGCCTGGCCTGGCCTGGCCTGGCCTGGCCCAGCCCAGCCCTGCTCTGCCTGAGGAGGCCATGAGGAGGATCAGGATGAAGGAGAAGGAAAAGAGGTAAGTGCTGAGTTGCTATAAAACTGAAGTCTGACAGAAATGTCAGAAACAAATTGTTCCTGGTTAATTCCCAGAGCGTAATGTTTTTCTTGCCTTTCAAGGCAAAAATAAGTGACACATTCATAAAATGCTTCTTTAGGAAGAATATGCAAAATGCTGTTTCCCTGAATGGGTAGGGATGAAAGGGGAGGAGATGTGTTTATTTTGTTCCAGTTAGCCTCACCCATGCAGACGTTTTCCTTTCAGCCTCTTTCCTAGTGTTCTGGTTGTCAGGTGCTGTGTTAACTGCTTTGTCCTCTGTCTTTGCTCACAACTCCTGTTTTTCAATGTTCCTTTCTGAGAGTGTAATTATACAGCTTGTACTTCTTTGTGAGGATGCCAGCTTAGATGCTTCCTGCCTTTTAGCACCTACAACAATTACTTCCTACTCCCATGTTTTTATCTGGGTTTTTAAACCCACATGACTCAATCCATTTTACGTCAGAGCCCACACACAGCAGAGTTGGCATGTCTAAGGAGGTGAAAAAATGCCATGAGGATGAAAAAGAGGAAATCAGCACCAGCAGAAGGTGCTGCCTCTAAAATGGTATTGCTGTTTTGCTTCTCTGAAAATGACATTCACTGAAACCTTACATCTCACTCAAGCCATTGGGTCAAGTTGGCATGTTGACATGTGCCTGTGACTACAGGAGAGGTCACTGTGGCTTCTTCATTTCTACAAAGAATCTTAACTGTTTCTTCTCCTTTTCCAAAATGAAGACTAGTAATTGCCACCATCACTTTCTGTGTATAAGGCTCAGTATTTCAGCTTCTCCCATCATTTTGTTGTAGCCTCAAATGACCAGACTTTAAATGACTCATCCTTCTCTGAAATTAAAACTATTAACAAAAACCTTACCCTAATATTTTATACTTATATGAACACATATATGCATATAATATTTAAACATAATAATTTTAAATTAATAGGTTTTTTAACTAATAGTTTTTAAAATTATAGTTTTAAACATAATAGGTTTTTTTATGTGGTTTTTTTCCTGTTAGGAAATTTCTACAACACCAATCTGATTCTTATCCAAAGGGTTTTACTTTCCCTCACTTTAAAACTTTCTACAATTGTATTGCCAGTTCTGCAAGGCAGCTATATGGAAATCATGTCCTGAAATTACCTTCTTAATTATTATGAAGAATTTTAGTTTTGTGACTGAGATCAGTCACAGGGTTTCCCTGAAGAAAATTTTGGGTGAAAGTTGATGTTTCCTTATTTTAAGTATTTGTGCCAATGCACTTTCATGTAGTTGTAGAAACTAACAGAGATTGGGGTTTAGTACAGAAGCTAAGTAGAGACAAAGCTTTTGCAGAAAGATCAAAATATAGCGTTCTGATATTTTTAGAAGAGATACTCTCTTTTGGATATATATATTTTTTTTTAACTTTGGAACACATTTCAAAAAGGCTTTGAAAATATTGAAAGATCAAAGTCAAATTGAAGCACAAATTTTGTCAAGATCATGGAATCACAGAATGGTTTGGGTTGGAAGGAGCCTTAAACAACATCCAGTTCCAACCCCTCTGCCATGGACAGGGACACCTTCCACTAGACCAGGTTGCTCAAAGCCTCATCCAACCTGGCCTTGAACACTGCCAGGGATAGAGCATCCACAGCTTCTCTGGGCAACCTGTTCCAGTGTCTCACCACCCTCATAGTGAAAAACTTCTCCCTAATGTCTAATCTAAATCTACCCTCTTTCTGCTTAAAGCCATTCCCCCTTATCCTGTCACTACATGTCCTTGTAAAAAGTCCCTCTCCACATTTGTTGTAGGCCCTTTTAGGTACTGGAAGGCTCCTGTGAGGTCTTCATGGAGTCTTCTCCAGGGTGGACCACCACAACTGTCTCAGCCTGTCTTTATAGGAGAGGTGCCCTCTGAGCATCTTTGTGGCCCCCCCTCTGGACTTGCTCCAACAGCTCCATGCCCCCCCCCATGCTGGGGATACCAGAACTGTACACAGTAGTCCAAGTGGAGTCTCATGAGCAGAGTAGAGGGGCAGGATCACCTTCAACCTGCTGGTCATGCTCCTTTTGATGCAGCCCAGGATATGGTTGGCTTTCTGGGCTACAAGCACACTCTGGAGCCAGCTCATGTTCAGTTTCTCACTGACCAACACCCCCAAGTCCTTCTCCACAAGGCTGTTCTGAATCTCTTCTCTGCCCAACCTGTAGCTGTGCCTGGGATTGCCCCGACCCAGATGTAGGACCTTGCACTTGGCATTGTTGACCTTCATGAGGTTGGTGCTGGCCCACCTCATAAGCGTGTCTAGGTCCTTCTGGGTGGCATCCCTTTCCTCCAGCGTGTTGATCACGCCACACAGCTTGGTGTCATTGGCAAACTTGATGAAGGTGCATCAATTCCATTGTCCATGTCACTGACAAAGATACTGAAGAGGATTGATCCCAACACCAACCCCTGATGAACATCACTCAGCACTGGACAGTGAGCTGCTGACCACAACTCTTTGAGTGTGACTATCCAGCCAATTCCTTAACCACCAATTTGTCCATCCATCAAATCCATGCCTCAATCCTTTTGATTGAATCAAAATTGCTTTCCACGTGTTTTACTACAGGAAGTTTTAATTCCATTACAGAAGGGAAAAAAAGCCAAATAAAAAATCACAGAATCCCAGCTTTCTCTTAAATGGAAAACCTGGTTTCTGCCTGTGTTTACCCTATCCACTTTGTGCAGATGGGGATTAGAAAAGGGAGCCTTTGAAAGTGTACCAAGCTATGGGCTTCTGCCCTTATTCCTTGTAGAATTATGGAATTATACAAGCTTCCTCTTTCAAAATGCCCCATTTGGCTTTATATCATAGAGCCTTTTCATTTTCCCAACTGTAGTTCCTCATATTTCTGTGGCTAAAATATAAGTTTGTTCAGTTCTGGTTTGGATAATGTGCACGACTGAAACCCCTTTGGTCTTCTGCAAAAACTCCCCTCAAGAGCCCAGAGCAAGCAGAAGGAATGCTGTGTTTCTGTGCAGACCAGCCAAAAGCACGAAACATACTAATCACTGGGTTTGTGGTACCTTTACGAACATAATCTGCTCCTACAGCCCCAGGTATCACAACTCCTATTCACCTTGTGAATCTCTAGAATTTGTGAAAACAGAAACACTTTGGACTCTAAGCATATAAATTACTTAATTCTATCATAGCTGTGAAAAACTTATCATTAAAACTTCTAAAGTTTACCAGTGCTGTCAGGCATTCACTGAATACTTTGTGTCAATGGAAAATCTAGCATAGAAATGAGCAATTACCTGTTTTATGAAAATGAAATATTCATAATGTAGAAAATGTATGTTCTGACTGATGGATCAATACAACTGATTGAGGTAGAGGTAAAAGGAAAGTCAACACCCCTTGCATTGTGAATTCTGGAGCGTTACATAAGAAAGTGTAACTACATTGAGGCAGTGCAAGCCAATGCTGCAAAAATAAGTCTATATCGCACATTTACTAATGGCAGTTTCAGGTTTTGGGTGTTACAGCAAGATGCAAGTTTTGAGGTAAGTTCTGTAGCTTCTCTGAATTTTGGTCTCCTCTTTCCAACTTTTATTTGCAAGTTCAGGATCAGCTTGACTATCAATAAAAATATCTTGTTTTAATAGAGATCCTAGAAAACTTGGTGTTTTGGCTTTGCACAAATCCTCTGTAGTTCTGATAATATTCCTCCTTTCCCTTTCCTTCTCCTATTTCTTACTTATGTCCAGGCTATGGATTCTGCCCTCTACCTCAGTAGTTGGTACTAGTTTGAGGATAACTTGAAATGCGTCTCTATGGTGGAGCATGATACAGACAACTTAGAAAGAAAAAGGGCTCAAGCACAATGCTGTGCAGACTAGCAAGCTGAGGTCTGGGAACAGTGAAACAGCATTCAAACAGCTTTTGTTCTAGAGGGATTCAGGATACTGCAGCAAGTCTGAAGAAACTGTAGAACCTGTAGTAAGGAATGCAAAAGACACATGAATAAATAACACATTAAAGGGCAGACTCAACATAACTTATCTGAAAGGAAATCCCAACCTGCCTATCTACAAACTTCTTTGAAGGATTCAGTGAACATGCAGATGGTAGAGATCCAATTGATATGATCCACTTGGATTTCCAAAGGACCTGACAGGGTCCCCTACCAAAGGCTGGTAGAAAATAAGCTCCCATGTGAAGGTGCTTTTATGTTGCTCTCATTAATTGGCTAAAAGATAAGAAACAGAAGAGAGAGAGTCTGTGCAGTTGAGAAAATTGTAGGGAAAGGGAGGCAAATAGAGAAAGGGCAAAGTTTGCTGATCAGATTAAAACCTTCTGGGTAATGGTGTTTAACAATTCAGCCAAACTAGAGCTACCTGCAAAAAGCTGCAGAAGGACCTTATGAAATTGAGTACACGGTTGTCAAAATAACATATAATAATGTCTGCAAGTATGAAGTGATGCACATGGTGGGGGGGGAAAAAAGAAAGCTAAAGCTATGTATAGTGATGGGTTATGAATGACGTGTTACCGTGCAGGACGGAAATTTTGGAATTAGATAGTTTGTAAAAACATCAGTTCGGTTTAGTACTCAGGAACAGTCAAACTAGGAAACAGAACAGGAGGCATTCTTAGGAAAAGAAACTGGATAAAAAAGCAGATTAAAAGTAAATGTGGCAACCTGCATTTTGGGAGTCTTGTGTAGTTCATGTCCCTGTCCTAAATCCAAGATGATCAAGGGTATGGAACTGTTCCTATATTAGGAGTAAAAAGATTAGGACTCTTCATCTGGAAAAAGGGAATGGCTGACAGAGAGTTCAACAGTCTTTAAAATCACAAATGACATAGATGGGGTGAATATTTTGACCTTTACTTGTGTTTACAGTTTCACAGTATCAGAAGGGAGCATGAAGTGAAATTTTCAAGTGACAGGTTCAAAATAAAACTAAATTACCTATTTTTCCACAGAACAAATCTAAATTGTGGAACTCATCAGCACAAGATCTTAGGGATGCCAAATTTTGCATGGGTTCAAGGAACAATAAATTCAAGGAACAAAAATTCCATGAACTGTTAAGCCTAGAGTATTCATCTTTTGGGAAACTGCTGTGGTACAAAGCCCTTGAAGCTAAAAGAGCACATCAGGTGTGCTCCTGTGTGCTTGTTCTGTTCTTGTAAATCTTCTGTAGGCATCATTACTGTTGACTGTCAGAGGCAGGATCCTAAATTATCTGGTATGGTTGGTCCTATGTTGTGTTTGTAATCTAAATAATAATAATTATCATAATTCATCAGGAATTGATTGGATTGCTCTCATGAGCACTGAGTAGTAGTTCACTGATGATGAATTATGCCTCTCTCTGATGGTTCTTTGCTGCCTTCCTGCCTCCTGGTTTTTGCTCCATCTTTCTTCTCTCCTAAATAGCCACTAGAACATCACTGTTCACATGGACTTTCAGTTCAAGTAGTGTCATTTCTTTGGAGTCCAAATTTTTGTAATTCCATTAAATAGTGGTTTTTTACATGGCTGAAGAGTAGCAGGAACAGATATCTGTTTATGTAACCAGTCTCTGGCACTGTACGAGAGGGAGTAATTCACATACATCATGCAAAGCAGAACCTTGCACGTGTGACAGTAGCATTGAGATGAAACAGCTTCCTACAACTACTCTCAAGCAGATCAGAAGTGGGACACATTTACAAAAACAGTAGTAAAAGAAGAAAAGACTTAACTATAAACTCAATAAAGATGAAAGTAAGCACACTGTGAACATCATACAGTGGTTATACTGGGAGCGTCTTGTAAAAATTCATGGGTTGTACCAGTACTGTACAATTTCACTGGCAGCAGTGATGGTAGAAGTAGTGGAGTAGATTGGCCTCTGATGTTTATGCTCTCCTCTTCAGGTGCAGGTCACTGGCTTGCCAGGTACCTATTCTCCGAAATCAGAGATATAGCCGGCTGCAAGACAGCCACCAAGGTCTGAATAGCTGCAGAGGTGTAGCTACATGGGCTTCAGCATCGACTAGGCACTGGTTAGCAGGGGGAGGACCCAGAGGGCAGTTGTGAAACATCTGGCAGTCCCAGCCAGCTCCAAATAGAACGGTTGTGTGGGCCTCTCCTGTGTTCGTTGCCAGTGCTGAAGGACTTGGCACAAGTTGTGCACATAGTGGTGGAAGGCAGAAGGCCTGGGGAAAGCCTGTGTTGCAGCTGGAGAGATTGCTAGCAATGGGAGGAATAAACCGTGAGGTGTTTGGTGTGTCAGACAACTTGGATGCAAGAAGGAGGAAATGACTCAGGGACTGAAAATGATGAGTTTCTTAATGCTTGCTAAGACAGAGGGGTAAGAAGAACGTGTTGTCCTCGGTATAAATTACAGCACAAGCATTTAACTGTCTCTGCCTGGTAGGCACAGCATATGATGTGCGGCCATCTGAAGGCCGAGCCACAGACCAGGACTGACCCCTCTAGCCGACTTGCCCCTGCGGATCGGTGCGGGTGAAGGTTTAGATGCCGCCAGCCCGGTCCCCGGCTGGGGCGCTGCCGGTGCTTCCCGAGGGTGAGGCGGGAGGCGGGGGGCGGTGGCCGGAGGTGTGCCTGCCCGCCGGGAGGGGCGAGGCGGGGCAGCCGCAGCCCCTCGCCGCTCTCCCCGTTGGCGCCCGCCGTGCGCACCGCCCTCGCCCGCTGATGCAATCGGAGCCCGCAAGCGGCGGCAGTGGCCACGGCGGCAGCGGCAGAAACAGTAACCTTGGCGGAGTCCGCAGACGGATCGCCTGGCCCTGAACCCGCGCAGCGTGCCACAGCCGCCGCCGTAAGCGCAGCCGTCACCGCACCGGAGGCTCAGCGATCACCGGGGCTTCATCAGAAGCGCTGCACGAAACGAGCGGCGGCCCGCTGAGAGCCCGCTTAGCCGCACCAGGGAGGTACCGCCTGTTTGCAGGCATGATCAAGGTAAGCGCAGCGGGTTTCCTGCCGGAATCTTCTCGTCCATCATTCGAGGGATGCGGAGTACCTGAGGGGCTTCTCCTTCGCACACAAGGAAAGCTGTAGTTTACTGTTTTTATTTACAGATTTCAATGCTCTAGTTTGCTATTTATGCTTTTCAAAGAAGATTTCTGCGCCCGAAAGGTTTATTGCTTGAGATTCAGAGGCAGAATGTGTATGATTCTTCTACCTCTTCCCATGTTCTTTCATTGCAGATAGCATGCGTGAAAAAGAAATAGTGAGTCGGGAGGGAGAAGGGGGGGAAGGGAAGGTGTATAATTTCCTCGGGAAGCGGGGGGAGGGATATATTTCTTACTGTTTATTTGTAACATGGGACTCTTAATGATTAAAAAAAAAGTTGCAAAGAATATGGTCTGCTGACAGGCATTATGGGTTTTTATGCATGTGAGTTTATTTTAGGCCTAATATCTGCTATTGTACTAAAATAGACTGGGTAAAATCCAGTGACATGTATTTAGAGGTTTTGAGTAATTTGAGAAATAACTTTAAATAGTGAAAGACAAGTCGTCTGTGGTAAACACTAACATGAGAGATGAATATCTGTGGGAACTAGCCTTTTGTAAATGTCATGTTTATGTTCTTCTGCCTACTGAGGCTGATCTGGGGATTAAAAAGAAGTCATCCTTGTCAAGACAGAGGGCATGGAGATAGCACAGGTGGTTTTCAATTAGATTGAAGGAACATCACAGCAATCTTGTACCCTGTGGAACAGCTGCACTAAGAATAATTTGTGGGTTTTGAAGGTCTGTGCTGGGCTGACTGTGAACTTCACAGCTGCAGCCTGATGCTAAAGTTAGCAGCTGAGATAAAACAAGACTGAGTTGTTTGCTCTCCTTGGGTAACTATAACAGGTGGAATACGGGCACAACAGGTATGTGGCTAGCTTCTTCCCACCACTGATAACAAGAGTAATCTTATTCCATCCTAGGTCTTATCAGCGTTGTTCTCCCCTGGGTGGCTCTAGCAGTAGTGTAGATGCTGCTGATGATGGCAGAGTTAGAAGGGGGGAGTGCTCTGGAGGAGGCTTCCATTAGTCCCATTTGCATTTTCTTTAACTTAGGAGTCTCAGACCAGACGTAGCCGAAAATGGATCTGAGGCTGCTCAGGGAAAATACCCAGCAGCTACCCCAGCCAGAATGCTTAGAGACAGAATTCAAATGAACCAAGGAGGGAGACACGCTGTCATGTCTTATACCATTTTTGGTGTACTGTTGTCTATCTAGGCAAATGGGCATGACCCTGGTGTCCAGGGTGTTACACAGCACCTGGCAGTAATGCTCTGGCATGTCCATGCAGAAAAACAAGTAGCAGGCAAGCCATAGACCTACTTGCCTGTTTGCTCAAAGCAGGGCTGACATCTCTTATCCCAGGTAACAAGTGACAGGACAAGAGGTAACGGCCACAAGCTGTGCCAGGGGAGGTTTAGACTGGATAGTAGGAAAAAATTCTTCACTGAAAGGGCAGTCAGGCATTGGAACAGGCTGCCCAGGGTAGTGATGGAATCACCATGCCTGGAAGCATTCAAAAAACATGTAGATGATGCCCTTAGTGACATGGTTTAGTGGTGGACTTGGCAGTGCTGGAGTAATGGTTGGATTTGATGATCTTGAAGGTCTTTTCCAACCTAGTTGATTTTATGATTCTCATTGGGTTCTTCTCATCTTCACAAAACCTAACTTTGCTTTATACTTTTACAGTAGAGAAGACAGCATGAAGCAATAGCTACAGCAGTAGAAGTACATTCTTATCACTTGCAAGTGGTGTAGCCTTGGGCATCTTGGTTCTGTCTGAGCCTTTTACCCTTTATTTGCACCATTTGTTCAGACTGCAAGCTCTTCAGGGTTATGGCTGTCACTGTGTATTTGTAGAGCATGTATCAAAGGTGGAGAAAATTGCCATTTGATTATCACTATACTCATGTAAAACTCAATAAATTTCTAAAGGTATCAGTAAGCAACAGTATTATTACAGCTCCTTATCCCTTCATTTCCCCCTTCATTTCCTGCTTTTAGTCACAACCCTCCCTTTCTCCTTGAAGCATTTCCAGCCCAACCTCAACCTTCTCTTTCTTGCCTGTTTAAATGAATGTTACGTATAAGAAATGAACTATGCCTCTGGTTTATGCTGTCCTGCCTTGTTCATCTATTGCACTGATTGTTACTGACAGGCCTAGGACTCTTAGCACTGTGTAATGCACTGGATATTCTGATTTTTTTTTCCCATGGAAATTGAGTATTAGAATCTGCTGCAACGTCATAGGTAAAAAGAAAGACTGCAAGATCATTAGGTAGCTTTAACACAGTCCGTAGGCTGTATCCTTGTTTCAATTTGATAGATGAAAACGATCCAAATGGAATTCACTAGTGATTAATGTATCCCTGGGAGAGCAATGTTAGGAAAGGAGGTAAATCAGCTCATTATTCATGTAAGCACTCAGTTACTCTGAATTTGTTCAGCCATTTTAAAACAATTTATTTGGTGTGTCTATGCAAACGAATCAAAACAGACATTACTTTCGTTGCTTCCTTATGTTATGCTGTTTTCTTAAATGAATAATCTCAGCTGAAAGTACATGGCAGATTATCAGTAGGTTTGGAAGCAGGACCTTCACTGTTAGACTAAAAAAGTTAAAGGCTCACTGTTAGAATGAAGGAACTAAGGGGTAAGTTCTGTTTGGAAAATTTGCACATGTGAGGACTGATATCTTCATGTCACTACAGTGACATACCATGTACTTCACAGTCCTAGATCAGCTCATCAGAGACTTCCATGAGCTCAAGCTGCTCAGTCCTGTTTGTGGCTTTTGATAGTAAATTGTGGCTATCCAGCTGCCATGATGGATGTAATGCAGAGATTAAATGAGCAGCCTCCAACTTGGATGTCTGAATTTCAGTGATACTTGGGCATAAATCAAAGTAGTATGTAACCCTAATTTCTTATTCATAGTCACTCACATACTTGCAGGTTTATACCTCCAGTTCTTACATAGGATGAAGTGAATGGGTTGTCCCATTTACCTTGGAAAGATTTCATTACTTTATGACTTTAAACATTAAAGAACCGATAATATTACCTCATGAAGTAGAGCATCTGCTGTAAAAGGGCAATTTAGGAACTATTACTATATGCTATTGCAGATGAAAATCTAGTGTTATGCTTATGGAAAGACCTAATATTGCCCTTTGGTGTGTATATCAAATGATTCAAAAGAGTTAACGTGAGCAAAATAGTTGAAACTATATTTAAAATTATCAAGAAGTTTTATGCATTTGTCTTTTGTTCATATTGGCCCATAGTTATTACTGTTTTTACAAACTAATGTCATAATACCCTTCAACAGAGTTACTAATTTGCTTTCTTCCCTTGAGGTCTGCAGTTTGCTCCAAGTTTTATTTTGGAGTATATCTGATGCATTAATGAAGTGAAACATATGACTTCTCAGTAGATACACAGCTATTGCTAATTCATTTTGCTTATAAGAGCATTTCACATAATACTTGATAAAAGCAGTCTTAGTAAGCACAGAAAACATTGGCTTTCCTGGTATATGAATTGGGTTTAATTCCACAAGGTTCTGATTGTATGAATTTCCCCCAGCATTCAGAGAGATCAGTGCCGCGCAGATCATGTCCACTTGCTAAATTATATTTGGGCTGTTTTCTGAGGGGTCATCACTTCTGTAATAAATGCTTCAGATTGCATTATCCTTACTGAGAATCGCCTTTTTTAAACTTTATGCTGGGAGGCTCAGGGAACCGGGTTTGTTCAGTCTGGAGAAGAGGGGGCTTTTGGGTAACATAACAGCAGCCTTCCTAAAGGAATCTAAGGAAAACCAAGGAGATGGGGCCAGGCTCAGCAATCATGTACAGCAGGAAGACAGGAGACAATGCCAGAAATTGAAGCCAGAAAGGTTCAGACTGGATATAGGAAGAATTCTCCCCACAAGAACAGTCAGGGAGATGGAATGCGTTGCCAAGAGAGGCTGTGCTGTCTCCATCTTGGGAGCTCTCAAAACCCAACTGGATAAAGCATTGAAAAACCTCGTCTAAGCTCAGAGCTGACCCTACTTTGAGGAGGAGGTTGAACCTCCTGAGGCTTTGACACAGGATTAGTGCATGTTGTCCCAGAGCTATGCTTGCTAGGCTTTTTACAGTATGAAGAGTTCCATGCAAAGATGCTCTTTAAAGTCGCCAGTGCTGGCAGATTTCTTTGCAGAAAGTAATTTCTTAAACAGGTCAGTATAGTAGTAATATTTTGTTCTCTAGTGTCTTGAGGAGCTCTTAAGTGCTTAACAGAAGAGGTTGAACAGCAGTGGTGCAAGTTGCTTCAGAAGAATGCTACTTTATTTGGACATTTTTGAGTTTATTTGGTTTTGGTTTTGTTGGGTTTTTTTTGCGGGGGGGGGGGGGAGGAGGGATTGTTTGTCTTGGTTCTTTACTTACCTCATTAGGATCCATGGTAAGGTTTATCAGTATGTCTACCACTGAGTCAGGAGAGAGGACTGTACCTCCTTCCTACACTCTCAACACCTTCCCTCTAAGTACGGTACTTTCTTTCACCATCAGCATCAGAGACCTAAGCTAGTACTACTTATATCAGAATACATCCTGGCTTTGCTGGACTTCTTTTTTTCTTTCTCTTCTTAGCATGTATTTGAAGAATAATTCTTTAAACAAGGATCATTGTACCGATAGACACTGGCCATGGGAAGGGAAGAGGTATGTCAGAACTCCTAGTTACATTAGTTACAAAGGTAAAGTTAAGGGGATATGTCAGGGATTCAGGCACTTTTTTCTAACGGTTGGGTCTTTTATAATATTGCTGTCTTTTTTACAAAGAGCAGCTTCTTGTTGGTTTTGAAATGAATTCAGAAGGTGGTCTTTTTACTTCTTTTCAATGCAACTGGCTGCAAGTGAAGTGCAATGCACTAAGAGTTCTTACAACTTTTGAAAAGGTTCTGTCTGTAATATTTGATGCTGAATTGTCTGAATTGTGTAATTTCCCCTTAGATATGTGGAAAATAAAACACTGGCAAAACTGTATGAAGCACTGGGAAAGAAGGAGACCTTTTTGATTTTCTGGAATGTGAACTTTAAATGACTGTATCTTAAATATAATATGTAAATACACCATACAAAAGTGCACATCCTACTCTTACAACAAAATTATTAATTCACAAGGTTTTATACAGCTGCATATCGTCATGCAATTCATTGAAGAATCACATAAAGTCCATTTAAAATCAGCAGTAGTAATATAATTTCTGTTGTTGCATGGAATTTCTTACCCTCTAGTAAAAAATAAAGGAAATTCTTAATCAAAACAACAAGGGGAGGAAAACTTGATAGCAAATTCTAATACTTGCAGTATCCTCAACAAATGCAGAGGTTAAGGTTTTGATCCTGCATGAATAAAAGCATAAGTTACTTTTTTAGTAGGATCAATAGTTTTAAAACAGTCAGAAGTACCAAGGTAATTTTAAAGAATAAACCATCAAGATTCATTAAGATTATCAAAGTATCAAGGCCACAGTCAGTGCTACTGTTAAGGGTCAAATCCCTGTGAATCCTGCCCAATGCTGTGGCAGCACCTACTCACAAACTCAAAACCCCACTTCCTAATGCTAGAACCTGTTGCCTGAAGTATACTGGGTGAAAGCTATAAAAAAATAGTTGTGTACTAGTATGAAAGTGTCATATGAGCTGAGTTTATTCCTTACACAACATGGAACAGCAGCTGTAGCTTAGGGTATTATGGCATATGGTGGCTACACAGCCACAATTTTTACCACAACTGTATATATACATTCATGCACACAGAAAACAAGAATCATATCGTATCCGTGTTCTCATATATTTGAGCCATTTATCCATCATCAGTACATGATTTGTTTTGTAAGTAAGAATGGTGGTTAGATATGCTGTATCCTATTTATATGTGCATGGGAACTAAATTGCAAATTCTGCCTCAAACTTGAGTTTAAACTTAAATTCTTTTTAGAAAAGAAGTGCAGTTTGGGAGACAAATGAAACAGTTTCGCATGCCTGGAAGTGTTTTGTTTCTGTAACCATAAAGGGAGTCCATTGGATTGTTTGGCTGTATTTGGTTCAGTTCAGTTTTTCTTCTTTCTTTATCCTTCTAACCTAGTTGTGCCTTTTTCTAAATCTGATCCTGTGCTGTAACCCAGTCCATGTCCCAGGTTTCAGTTCTGTAGTCTTTTTTTTTTTTTTTCATATTGACAAATGTCTCTGCCATTAGAATAGCTTCATTTTGAAATATTATCCTTTCATTACCTTTTCAGAGATGATTTTTGGCATTTATAGGTTGATTCTCTTGATACCTAGAGGCAGAAGTTCAGTGACATTCCTTTCTGGTTCTCCACAGAGCTGAAAATGCTCATTTACATTTTTTTTTCCTTTTGAATCATCTTTTATGTGGTTTTGTTGTAGCCAGCAATGTTTTAATCATGTCAATTGGGCAAAATATTTATTGTGACATACATATGAAATTAATGTTCTGTCCTGCCATTTCCAGGTGAACTGGATTGCAACAGTGGACAAATCGTATCCAATTCTAAACTGTTTTAAGATGTTTAAGTTTAGCTTCATAATTTCAGAAGTGAGAGATATATTCTAGTCAAGAGCATTGATATTGACATGGGTTGAAGCTGGGCAAAACCCTTGATTTCTGGGGATATTACAAGTAGCTAATTTGCTAATTTGGATTTATTGAGCTGATCAGGGCTGGTTGATCATTGATACAGATTTTGAGCTGTAAGAGGACAAGCCTACATTACTTGTTACAGGCCTGTTTATTATCTTCATTACTAGTGGTATTTCTTAGCATTTCAAAGTTATCATTTTTCTAATAGAGACTGTATCACTCTTGATTTATGATGGCCTTTTACCATGCTATCAATTTAGCAAAGGGCCTCTGTTTGCTTTGTGTGCTTCATGCTGACACCTCTGCAAATACCCCATCTGTGAGCATACTTTTCCAAGGCCACTTTTAATGTGCTGAGTGCTATTTTGCTCTTAAATTCCCTGGGCAGAATCCAGTTTGCTCTGGGCACTGTCAACAAATGATCGGGGATTTCAGATGCAGGGCTTGCTCATAGAGTGTTCAGAAAAGACACATAGGGTAACTTTAATGCAACTCCAAAATTTTGAATTTTACAATGTGTTTTTTTTTCCTGTCATCGAGCTGTTACACAGTTGAATATATACCAAGTAGGTGGAGTATCTGCTTTGTCACTATTATAAAATGTTTTACCACTTTTGAGCAGACATTGTCAAGAAAAGAAGCTTCTTGTGGGTGCTATCTGGGAGTTCTTCCATGTCCAAGGGAGTAATGTGTGACTCTGTATAGTGACACTGTAGTTGTGCTCTGCTTTTCTTGGCTTGTTAGTAGGCTTCCATGGGATTATTTACATTTGTCTGGTGTGGTGGGTTATGCTTACTACTTTTCACTGCACTCACTGAAGCTTATAAAGACTGCAAAGCAAGAGAAGTTCTAGCATATTCTGAGATCGACATCCATCATGCAAATATGTTTCCTCTCTGCAGTTTGTTAATTTGAACAAAGCCATGAACATCATTGTAGATGCTGTCTTCAAACAGGTTCTGAGGATTTTCTCTGTGGGTTTGCTTGTTCCTAGTGCCTTTTATATCAAGGAGAAAGCTCCAACTTCCTCTCTTTGTTGAATTTTGTCCAGTTAAATCAAATTAAGACAGTGTTTGAACATACAGCAAGAGGCACGCCACAATGATGTGACCCAGGCTTTGGTAAAATCCAGGGAGAAATCTCTCATTACCTCAAACTAATTATGCTAGCCTTAAAACCCACTGGAGCTAGTATAGGCAGGTCTTCTGCAGCCATCGCCTGTGTGCTGTTATGCAAGAAGCTTCCATAGGGCATAGCTGTGAGTAGAGTGCACAGCCAAAACCACATCAATCATTTACACTTGTTCTTCTTCCTTGAGAAGACCTGTAATGGATATGATGGGCATGTCTCTATAAGGAAGAGGAACTATAGATTTACTAACTCAAGAGTCATGCATGCTCTATTCTGGCACCTGTCCACCTCCAGGCAATTCTCTGAAGCAACTGCCAACCAATGTTTTATGTATACCAACCAGAGGTATGCCAATGGGACAATCTATGTCTACATTTCTTGTCTGTAGAGGAAATGGATATTTGTACTTTCCTTCACTTAGGTGTTGTGACTGTACAGCCAGTATTTTAAGGCTTCCAGGTATTACAATTAGAAGATTCATTTAAAGCTTATAAATAATGAAGGTCTCCACTCTTCATCTGGAACAAACAGTAAGATAAATGCAAGCATCATGCAGATCTGCTCTCTATTAGAATTCAGGCGAAAGTACTGTCTTTGCAACACATCTAGATGGTCCGCATTGCCCATTTTGGGAGAGCTACTAGATCACTCAATCCACTGTAAACCATGAAACTTCATGTCTGGGTCCTTCTGCAGCACTGTGGCCAAATGTCAAGGCAGAACACATATTTAGGTGCATACAGTTCTGCCTGTGAGCGAAAACTGGGACTATGCTCAACATGGTAGAGAAGCATGTTTATAAGGAGTACTCCTCTAACTAGCCAGGCAGAGTGTACCTGAAGAACTGAACCCCTTGACATCCCCAGGTTAGATAGCTGCTGCCATGCTTTATCAGCTTCATCTGTTGGACACTAAACAGCTAAACAAACCTTTTGGGAAGCAGGGAACAGGCAGTAACTGCAGTAACAGCCTAACGCAAAACAGAAAGTCATACTTCTTATGCTTTTGCACCAGTGGCATTTGATATCCAGTGGAGAATTAAATAAGCCATGCAAAGTTATCAAGGGTAGATGTGATATCAAGCCAGCATATGTCTGCCCTTTACAGACCAGCAACCACAGTTGCATAATGTTTCATTGTACCCAGTGTTATTTGAGAGCCAGTTGTGTAAGTTACTGATTTATTATTTCTAGTGGGACTGTGTACAGGACTTGTGGTGAAAAAAGTAACTCCTTTATCCTCCAAAAGCTGCTTTTTTTTCTTTTATTTTTTCTTCCACCACAGCTTTTGTTTTCAGTGTGTGATTCATCATTGCTCAGCATCTTATGTAAACCTTTATTCCAGTGCAAAATGGGCTTAAATGGGACACGGTCTGAGCACTCTGAGAATAGCTACAAATGACCCCTTATACAGGCCAGTGATTCAGACCTAACCCCATGTTTCTTCTGGTTCCACTGTAGTTATGAGGAAGCTTGTAAACAGGAGTATGTCTCTAAATAAAGGTTTGTGTCTGCTAGCTCTTTTCTTTAAGCATGTCAGTTCTCATTTTGCAATCCATCACTGTCTCTGCTGTGGTTTGTTTTGGTTTTTTTTCCTTTTAGTTTCTCCTAGGAGTTTACAATGATTTATTCGCAAACTGCAGAAGCTTTGGTGTCCTGCACTAAACTGTGTGCTTCCCCTTCTAAGCCCTCAGCAACTTTTCAGACAATGATTTTTTGTTTCTGCTGTGTACGCATTCGTGTTATTTACATTATCATTTGGTAACTGCATCAAGACAGTTGCCTTGATCGTCAGCTGCAGGATCTGCTTGTAGTTTCCACCATCAGGGAATTTCACAAATAAATTGTAAGTTATATTTTTATGCATCTTTAAATCAGATCTGTACTTTATCTGTACAGTTGTCTCAGAATAAAACCCCCATATATCCAGGATAACTGAATCCCTGAGCAAATTAGCAAATTATCTTTTATAGTGCTTAGACTCATCTTTGCTGGTATAACAGCGCAGTTAACCAAAGTTACGGGATACATGTTTAACTTTACTATGAAATCTTAAAATGCTAATTTAATACCCAGCGTTATAGAATACATGAGCAAAGAGAAATGTTAGAGAAAATGTAATGAACACAGGCTTCCTTGTGGTTAACAGCAAAGCCTTTTTACAGTATAGGGGAAAGTACGTATTAGCATTTATTCCCTTTCTTGTTGCCAGTTTGATGTAAAAGATCTTATATCAAGAACTAGGCCTAAACAATAAAACCAGGCAACTTTCAGGATTTTTGTTTTATCTTATTTGAGCAATAACTATATCCCATAGTCATGGGACACTATCTAGTTAGAAAACAGGCAGATGAATTTATAGGTCAACTAGATCCAGCTGGTTATTTTAACATGTTTTTCTTTCTGCAATTCTAGCAAACAATGCACTTGTTAAAAACCTAATTAATGCTAGAGCAGACAAACAAACCAACAAAAGGGGTACTTAGAGGCACTGTTCATAGGAGTGAGAGATGGAAGAGCTCCATTAGGTCATCTGCCTGCTCTCCAAATAGTTCAAGGCTGTTTTCCTCTGTCAGAAGGGAAGAGTTGGTAATAAAGAAAATGGCATGGTGGAGTGACAGAGCCACAGGAGGGTCATAGGAAGGAAAAGAAAGACCAGTATGAGCAGAGGGCTTAGAAATCAGCATTAAAGCACATTTCATTTGGAGGTTGTTTATGAAGAGGATTTCTTTTACAGTACTTGTCTATTTCTGTGAAGAAAATAGGAAGGAGGATTTTATGGCTAAGCTGTAAATGTATTAATACAGATTCAACTACTGAATAGAGGGGCACCACACAGCTGCTTTATGTCTTTTTATCCTGATGAGGCTAGTGGCAGGTTTTCAACATCCTTCAATTAGGAAGGATCACTCTTTAGACTCCATGTTGTAAGTGTGATTCACAGCTCATCTTGTAAATTCTCTGGAATATCTGAGAAAATAATTTTGTCCTGAAGCTGAATAGATCCCATGTCAGGTTCTTCTTAGAGTTAGTTAAAATAAAGTTTATGTTGAAAATAATCTATTTTCTGTTGCTGCTGAACACTTCCATTTAGCCTCTTGACAATCAAGTTTGTCAAGCACATGTTCTTTTTGGATTTCAGAAGTAGTTATCCTTCACCTTGCCTAGCCTTGCTACCTTGCAGGTGAACTGATACAAGCTTTCTTGTACAACACATTAGGCATTACTGATCTCATTCAAATACTAATTTAAGCACTGAGTCCAAAAAATTGCATTGTTTCCTAGAGAGGTTTCTTACATGAATGCTGGCTGCAGTGACTTGACTTTGGCAACATTGTCCTGCATTTATTTGATCTTGTGAAACCAATTTGGTCTGCTTTCAGACTTGTGATATAGCTATAAATGTTACTAAATATGAATCTTGGATGGACTAGCTGAGTAATTCCATTTCTTTTTGTTCTGTGTTTTAAGGTTTTTTCTAACCAATAAGTTGTGCTCATATAATCTGAATCGTCTTTCATGTAAACTTGGTAAGAACAGTGATGCTTGTTTTAAGAGGAGCATATTTCAGTTTTATTGGAACTACTTAATTTGCTTTAAATTAAACCAAATCAACTACTCAGGCCAGAAGATTAGTGCCTGCATAATCTTTTGGACTAGTTTAATGATAATCTATTCAAATGTAGCCTTACTTTGTGCAGTGCAGGTATCTTAGAACAAGCAAGAGTTTATTAATCTAAGCCCTGAAGCTTTTGCTCCGATGCAAAATTATCATTAAATAATGAGGAAGCTTTCTTTTTCTGCTATGCTGGTTGCTTTATTTCTTTTCTTTGTTGTGTATTGTTATTACAGTGCCTCACTGTTTAATCAGTGTTAGTGCCAGCTCAAGGTTGAACAAGCAGCCACAGAAATGTGATAACACCCAGCTGACAAGGCATTAGGGCATATATATGCTAGGGAAGTGCAGAAATCAACACAAATGAGAACTCTTCATGAGAATTCTTGGTGAACTAAGTAAAAAGCAAAGCATTGAAACAGCACATGCTAAATTGTCTCTTTTTTTTTCTTTTTTCTTTTTTTTATCTTGGGTTTTGGTTGTTTGATTTTTATTTTTTTTTTTTTTAATTTTTTTTTCCCCCTTGTGCTGATCCATGTGTACATTGAGGTGTGTCATTGGAGCTGCTCTGGAATTTGTGTTGCACAAGTTCTTTGAACCCATTATTGAAGACTGTCAAGCCAATACATGGAGAGTGCTCCAACCTAGCAAAAATACCTCAAAGATCTCTGGCTTGATAAGTGACTAGAAATACATTTTAAGAGTTAGACAAACTCATGTAGGTTAGGGAGTTCATGGAGAAGATGAACCTGTTTTTGTGGCAGATGGTCCTTTTAGCTGAAGGATGAGTGATCTGCATAAAAGAGGTAGATTGTCTGTTTTGAAGAAGCTGTGAGATGCAGGAGGATACCCTAAACCATCTATAAGGTCTCACACCTGTAGCAGAATAGCAGTCAGAGAAGGTGTGACAAAGACAGCGAAGAAAACCAAGAGGCATTGATTGGAGTATCTTGATGCTAAAAGATGTTGAAAATACATGTCTAATGCAGTTTGAAGACCAAACGCATGAGCTGAATGTTCAGATCTGGGAAAGCTCTAGTGGAAGTGCAGGTGACAACTGTATATAAAGTGCTATTAAGTGTTACACACAGTGGTCCTTCACATGCTGGGAGGAGACTAACTCCCTAAGGCTACATCCTCTTTGTATAAGTTAGATTGGAAGTAAGTACTAATGTAAGGGAGCATTGTTATCCAACTGTGATTACTTTTGTAAAACTAAAGGATATGCAGTGGTTATTATAGCATTGAAATCTTTTATAGAAGTAAAGACAGAATTACTTACCACCAGGCCTTCCTATTAGTAGTGTTTCTTAGTGATACAATGACACATTAATGAAGTTTTTAAACAAACTTTAATCTAGTGTAATACTCTATACTCTTTTCTCATACAGGCCTTACAGTAATGAAAAATCAATGTGTAATTTCAATATTTTTGAAGGAAAAAATGTGAAATACTGTCCTTTTGCCAGTTCAGATAAAGTAGTTACATATACCATAAAGAAAATGTTGTTAGCTCTATAACACAGCACAGGAAATACTGCCATGCTTTGTGTAATTGCATAGCAACTGGATACAGACTTGAGTGATTTTGAGGAGACATTGACCCAGTGGCTCAAATGTATCTTTAGGATAACATCAGTGTTTTAATGGATGCAGTTTTGAATCTACCATGCTATTAAACACAAAGGGCAAATTTATGCTTGGCATAGCTCCCTTGGCAGTGTTGGCACTAAACCAGAGAGTAATTTCCCCTATTGCATTTAACAACATATTTCAGATTTAAAAGCTATGGAGCCATTAAAATATGACTCCATCAATTAGAAAGTAATTGTGGTATGTCTTTCGTAGTGCTGAGGGATTAACTCAATTTCATCTCAATGTTGTTAACAAAGGCAGTTAGCTACTTGCTTTAAATATGTGTTAAATCTGCAAAACATTATGACTTCATGGAGAACAGGACTGGCCCTATGGCATGTGCCCAGAAAATTGGCTGTTGACTTCACCAAGCTGAGTGGAAACTTTGAAATGAAGAGCAATGCAATGGAGCTCCTAGGACCTCTTTCTGTAGGTGGTCCGCACTTAAAATTCACATACAAGCTGTGTATCCTTTTTTTAAAGATCATGAAAGAGAATATTAAACTATATCCAGCTTGGGTCCTCTCTGTGTTGATGCCAACGCTTGCTTTAGGGCAACTTCATAAAGCAGAGATGGGATGAAACTGAAGCATAATGGTTGAGTGTTTGTCAGTATTTGCTGTCACCAGTAATTATTACTAGAAAATCCAACTTTGCATACTAGATATTAGACAAAAGCCAGCAATGGAGCTGGAGATGCTTGAGAAATTCTTGCTCCACAGCTGGCAGTTACCATCCTACTAGCTGGTAACCAGCATGCTCTTCATCCTAATTCACTGCACTGCGAAGAGAGATCAGTTGGTTTTAATTCATCTGCAGAATAGTAAATATAAAAACTTGTGGTGTCATGAAGGCCTTCCAGGATTTTACCACTGCATTTGGAAGTATTTGAAGAATTACAGGGAAAGCAAGGACTTAGTCCCCTTTTAGTTGATAGGAAGGGGCCTGTAGCTGTGATTACATCTTGCTGTAGAGCATTATGAAAAGAGAGGAACAAAAGAGTTAAAGCTGATGGTGAGAAAAGGCAGGAGGGATGTTATGGCCTCCCTGGGGCGTTAGGGGGGGAGGGGAGAGGAAGTGAAATCTGCTGTGGCTGGGAGTTTGCTATTTCTTTTGTTGGTAGCAAGCCTGCTATCCCTTATAGACCCACTGAATACCTGCTTTGTTTGTTTTTTGGTTTTTTTTCCCCTTACCTTGGTACCATATCCCCAAGATCTGCAAAAAGGGAAAAAATAACATGTTATTTGCCTTTGTTTGTCATGCTTCACAGCCTGTGAGCCATGTGTCCCCAGTCCTGGCCCCACAGTTTGGTGGCTGCTGCAGGACTGTAATGTCTCTCTGGCACTGCCATCTACCCTACGCACAGCCCTCTTTGTAGGGTGAGAGCTGCTCCCTGGTTAAGAGCTTGGGATGGGAATCTCACAGGCTAACCATGAAAGATTTCCTGTGCAGCTCTTTCCTTCAGGGAATTATATCCTTAACCTCAGGCTTTCCCACGTGGGCTGGGACTATCCTACCCAAAATGCAGCAAGGCTCAGGGGTGGCAGGGTGAAGAAGCCACCAAGTGATAAACAGCCAGTGCAGGCTCCTGCTCGGGCTTTTCCCTTGTAGGGTTAAAAGCCTGACAGCACTGGCAACCCATCTAGTGTGGGAGGGTCCTCAAAGATTCTAGGTTGATGGCTTGCTCCTCTCTGTGTTATCCCTCTGTTGCTGAACAGAAGGATGCCTAGATCCGTCACTCCTTCTCTTTTAATTCCTTTCAAGCATAATCAGT
This sequence comes from Psittacula echo, assembly GCF_963264785.1. Taxonomy (NCBI): domain Eukaryota; kingdom Metazoa; phylum Chordata; class Aves; order Psittaciformes; family Psittacidae; genus Psittacula; species Psittacula echo. The sequence continues at coordinate 103,338,454 of NC_137735.1, forward strand.
GGCAGAAGCCTTAGATTCAACATTCTGGATGATTAAAAATATTCTGATAATGTATTTATATAGGTGGGCATTCCTTATTTCTGTCTTCATTTAATGAAGGATGTAACAGAACCAGTTTTTTCCCTTTTTCTTCCATTCTGCCTTGTCAGGCTCATCTGAGAAAAGGTAAAAGCAAATCTATTACATGGATGATTTCATAGAGAAAATGACATCTGATGAAACTGTGTGAAACTACAGTTTATTTATTGAGCTTTGAATGAAAAACTTGTGATGCTGTGCATACTGTTCTGCACTTCAGAGCAATTATCTAATCTGAGACGTTATCTTTTCTATAAACCTCTGAAATACAGTTACAAAATAATGCAACTGAAGTAAAAGGTGAAAAGTTGTGCTAAGAAGCTTCCAAAAAGTTCTTGCTAATATATATAATGACAAAGGCTGAGTGATCATCCAATACAATCTGTCCCTAAATAGACTTAACTGAATGGTATCAACTTTTCTTCAGTGTGCATTGAATTTGATTTCCACTGGTTTTGTTTCTCCCAGGGCTGTCAGAATGAGTGCACGGCTGGAGGATGTTCAGGAGAAACAGGAAAGCATATGGCTGACTCTTTCAAGGTATGTTGTTTGTTAAAAGCTGAGTGTCTGAAGCATTTCAGTAGATGGTGCCAGTCAGTACACATAACATGGTAGTGATTGTTGTGCAGGCATGCATAGCTACTGACATGCTTGAATGTCATAATTCTGTAAATAACTCTGTAAATAGCTGAAAATATTTTCAATGTAGAAATTAAGAGTGTTACAAAAAGAGCTTTGTTATAGTTTCAGGTAGTGGTTAAAAGGTTAGTAGTCATTAAACGAAAAATAAAATGGTATAGGTGATTTTACTTTTAACTCTTACCTGCTTCAAAAGTAATAGAAATGGAGATTGATTCCTCCATTAACTGTTTTTCCCAAACAAAGTCTATGTAGCACTATTATTTCTTAAACTTTGGCATTGGGAATGGTGTCCAAAAGTATGTTTTTCCATCTGGTCTCAAAAGTTGCAGAGCTAAGGATCTCAGAAGGACTCCAAAGCACACCACGACCCTGGCACATTATCAGCACTCAACAAGCAAACAGGGCTATGATAATAAGCAATGCTGAGCAGCTGCCAGGAACTCACATGAAACTGAATCCATCATTTTTTTATTTTTATCTTATGCTTAGAACTGAGCTCAGGATGTAACTCTTTTTCTCTGCCTCTTTCCTGAATGCAGTGCTAGTAATTGTGAGCTCCACTTGAAGGCTGTATGGACACAGATGTCAGTGTTTAATTTTCTGTTGTAAATGTAAAGCCCATCACTATGTGCTCCATTGAGTTCTACTTCCTGTCCTCATTCCCCTTTTTTTTCCTGCCTCTCTTTTATAGTTCTTTTACCTTTATTCTTTATGTCACGCATCTGCCTACTTCTTTCTCCTTCCCCTGTCTTTCTTTGCTTTACAGTCTTGAAAAACCTCATCTATATTTTGCAATGTTTAAAAATAATACCCAGAAAAAGGTGACTTCACTTGTGCTTTTTCAGCAGTTCCCTTCCTGTTATTGCTGACTATTGTCAGCAGTACATGAGATGAAATTATAAAGATATGCTTTGTAACTGTCATGTTCTTCCTGATGTTTTTGGGCAGTGTCGCTGCTGTTCAGTCCTCTGAATTATGCTTAAGTAGTTATTTCCATTTTATTTGACAGCCTTTAACCAGATATGGAAAATAAATGTGCAGAAAATGTGTTGGACTCCTTGATAAGATTTATTTTGATGCTGGTCTTACTGAAAACAGCAAAGAATTCTTGAGTCTGTGACTAAAGAATTTCACCATGTAGCAACATGTCACTTAATTCCTTTTCCTCCATTCTCAGCCCTTCCCAGTTCTTCTCTTCCTCATTTTTTTGCATTTTGTGTGTCTGGCAATTCTGCCCAAGAAAGAAGATTTAGGATGACTGTTCAGCCAGAACTGATTTGGAAAATGTTGACAAAACCAGGCATGCAATCAGTTTTGAAACCCTGAGAATTCACAAGTATGAAGTGTAGGGTTGTTTTGTGACCTCAACTTTAATAAATAGACAAGATAGATCTCAGTAGATTCATTCCGTAGAGTGTGCTAGTGTATTAGATCAAAAATTGCTTTACAGAGAGAACACTCTTGTGTAACCACAATGTACTGTTTCCTTCCACTCACTGAGGTAGTCCAGAAGGAAGATAGATACACTGTCAACAAGCTTTAACAGTGTTTGGTTTGTAGGTGAACTGGGCATAAACTGAAGGAGACTGAAGGCAGATTTAATTACACCAGCAGTCAAGCAGGTTCTCCAAATGCTAGGTGGCACAAAGTTGGATTTAATCCAGTTTCCTTTCCATTGATACTTGTATGTCAGCCAGAATGGCAAATTGTTGTAGTGGAGAGGCCGTGGGAGGGGTAAAACACATTAACAGGTGGGACAGATGGTCATAAAGGGAATAATACTAGAAAAAAACAGCTGGTTCAGGGTGAAATCTGGTTTGTAAGTCTATTGCTGCCTTATCGCTCTGTTTCTGAAGATTAGCTGCAGTCACCAGACAGGGGTTCATTTTTTTTAGAAAATAATTGCGCTGTTTGTGTGTGCATGAAAGTTTATGATGGGGATACAGGTACTGATTGAATGATAAGAATTATTTGCAGTGTCTTTAACTTCATTGTCAAATTAAAAAGAAAATCCTTCTGAATGAAGGAAAAAATAACACCAGACAATAGCAAATAAAATGGCCTGGATTCATTCTGAGGAACTTCACAAACATTTCTGTGGAAGGCAGTTACAGCTACAGTTTAAGAAACTATAGCTAATAATATTTCAAAGCATCAAGCTGACCCATGGGGCTGACTGTGCTGAAGAAAACAGCGATTTTGTGCCAGTAACCCAAGTAATCCAAGATTGTGGGAATGTAGAAAAAAGGGTATGGTTTTGGTTTATGCTTACATAAAACATATTGTTTACAGGGGATGCTGTCCAACATTTGAATGCCAGACTAGCTCTCTGAAGACATTTCTTTTTGGAATGCAGTGCTGTGCTTTTTAGGTGGGGTGTGCTCCTTTGAATTTTACTGCAATTTGTGCCCGAGTTGGAAAGGTAGACTCAAAAGTCCCTATATGCTGGGAGGGAAGGAATGAATGCTACTTTGAACTTTCTCTGCTGGCTGCTCACTGTTTTCAATTCTCATGGGCTTGAGTCAGTAGCTAAGAAGTGGCATGTTTGTTTTAACTGCTACTGAACTACCTTAACTGGACTCCTGCAGTTAAAAATCTCATCCTGACAGGTCTGTGATTTACAAGATACTTAAGGTATGGCATTTAGAGTTGACATGTGACCAATGATTTTGGAACAGATAAGAAACATGGAAGGAAATAGTGATTGTGCTAGTTTCCTATATTGTAGAAAATGTCAAATATCCAGGATTTATCTACCCAGCTCCTTCCACTAGATTGAAATCTTTCCTCTCCCTTAGCTGTTGTATAGACACATTTATTTATTTATTTATTTATTTATTTATTTAAGTAACTGGCTGTGGCTTGTGACCCTAACCTAAGAAGCTGCACCAGGGGAGGTTTAGATGGATATATAGGAAATAATTTCTTCACTGAAAGGGTAATCAGACATTGGAACAGGCTGCCCAGGAAAGTGGTGGAGTCACTGTCCCTGGAAGTGTTCAAAAAAACATGTAGTTTCGGCCCTTAGTGATATGATTTAGTGGTGGACTTGGCAGTCCTGGGGTAATGATTGGACTTGATGATCTTAAAGGTCTTTTTCAACCTAGTTGATTCTATGATTCTAAGTTATACTTCTAGTTTTTGCTTGTTGTCAGCATTGGATCTCTAGGAAGGGAGTATGAAACCAGTAATGGGAAGTAGAGTCATCCTCTGTACCACTGAATGTATTTTGGAACGTTGAAGCAAGAAATGCACATATCTGGTTTTGCTCTTATACATGTTTCTTTGCATTCAGTAATACCGTGAAATAGCACACAGTTATGTCTTAGTCACTAAATTTTTATGATTAACATTCTTATTGTACTGAGAAGATTGAATGTTGTTTGGATGATGTAATTGTCTGTTTGCATACATAACTCTAATTTGGTTTCTTTTAATGTGTGTTTTAGCTCTAACATTGAATTCATAATGCTTGGTCTTAAGCAACTAAAGGCATCTATGATTGCCTTTTCTTACCCTCATGTTATCAATCCATATCCAGAAAGATGATTTTAGTTATGTAACTTTTTGTCATGGAATACATTTTCTCTTTGAGAGACTGGGTCACTTTAAGAGGCTTTATGTTTCTCTGTGTTTTAATGACCTGAAGCTATGCAGAATTAGGTGGGTATCTTAATGGTGAAAAATTAAGTCCTTTTGGGTTTTTTTGTTTGATTTTTTTTTTTTTAATGGCCTGTTTAGTGTACCAAAATGGTGCAAACCATATACGTATACCCAGAATAGAGCAGAATAAAGTAGCTGTAGTTTACAAGTCAATCTGGATTGACTTGTTAATATGAAGACTCATGGTAGTGGAATGAAAAATGTTTAAGTGGAGCTTCTGTATCTCAGTGTCTCCTCATTCTACTCTAAATAACTGTGTGCTCCTGCATAGTCTTCTACAGGCAGACCCAGCCTGCCCAGGCTCTGAGCCAGTGGGATGTGAGCCCATGGCAGACTGGAAGCTATATAGGCAGTTTGGTGCAGTGCTGTGCTCAAACTAATAATCCCTGTTGAGATTTTGGACTTGCTAGACTGAATACAGTGCTATGCTAATATGCTTGTATAGCTTCCAGTTCAAACTTGGCTCACATCTAGCTGTGTGAGATGCTGGATATAGTGATTTTTTTGTAATGATGTATATTTCAGTATTTGTTTCTTTCATTGCTATAACGTTTTAGAGCCCAAGCACTGAACTAGCTCAGACTCTAAATTAGAAGGTAAAGATTGCTTCCACACTATAGGTATAACCTACCAATAAACAAACAGTTTTCCCACTGAATCAAAAACTGCTGTGTATTTTACCTCTTATTTACCTTATTTCCAGTGCAGGCATTTGTGGTTCAAATTGAGAGATTACCAGTGGAAGTTTTACAGATGTTGATCTTGTCCTTGGAGGTCTGTTCACACAAATGTAATTGTTCCTTGTCGTAGGACTTTTAGTTGTGTATTTTAAAACATGCAGCCTTTGCATGAACGGACTGTGAACTTGGTTGGCTCTATGCAAAACATACTGTGCTGATTCTAACACTGCCTTGTTTCACATTCTTGACAAAGAATGCAATTGCATTAAAGATAAAGAGCAGTAGCTCCCCTAAATGTTTCTATATTGGAAAGCTGCTTTTATATAAACTGTCTTGAAGCAATAAAAGATGACCAGTTTGATATCTACCTATATGTATGCGCGTATATAACATTATATAATGAAGCATCTCCAAGAATTTTGTGTCTTAGAACCATAGACAATCTAGTCCATCCTTCTACTGAAAGTGCAACCCTAATCAGCACCAGACCAGGTCAGCTGTGGCTCTGTCTGTTGAATGTAGTGCTGTGCTTTTCTCTTTAAGAAAATAGTTTTGTTCTGATGTCCAGTCCGAACCTCCTAAGCTAAAACTGTGTCAGTTACCATTTGGTAGGTCCTCTCCATATCATTTCCATGGAAGTACAGAGCTGTAGCCACTGTAAGATCAGGATGCCAAGGCCAATTCTCTGTTGTCATAACAGTAGATAGCATTTGCAAGCAGAGCACTGCTTTACAAAAGGTCAGTCTGATTTTTATTGTGATTTCAGCTGGATTTATTTGTGTTAGCTTTTCTTCAGTGACAATAAAATGATCTGCTTTTTACATGTGTTGAATAAAAAAAAATTTTGTGAGTATCAATGTTGTTAAATCACAGTGCCTTCATTATCACTTGATTATGCCTCCTAGCAGGGCATGTATATGTTGCAGAATTATTACAGGTGATTTACAATCAAATCCATTCTCTCACCTACACCTGCCAAGAGGGAAACCAGCTACAGCACAGAGAATATTGAGTGCTGGGTGGTTTCTGCGGTATTCTGCATCCACACAGGCATTGCACAAACTCTTTTGCATGTTACTGATAATAGCAGGGCAAGACTGACTTACACATCTGCTGCTTTCATTACAGTTATTAGGCCAGAATGGGTCTAGGTCACAGTAGTGGTCAACACACAGTGCATTTGCAGCTGAGCATCCTGTTTTGATGAAACAGAGAAGAAATGAAACCCAATATGTGTAAATGAATGTTTTGGTGATTGTTGGTTGCTGGGAGAAAGTGGCTTTTCTGAAGGAGATCATGCAAGTTGCATGCACAGGTGGAGAGCACGTTAACGCAGCTTAGTATTGTGGATGGCTCTACTTGGCATGTAAATGTGTCTAAATCAAGATTGTTCTCACAAAGCAGCAGCAGTAGTATCATTGCTTCAGGACTGTAGTAGCCAAAAAATGCTACTGAGCAATGATAAATTTTTAGTGCTGTGAAAATTATTCACCATGATCCTCCTGTGACATGCTAAGGGATGATTTCCCAGCAGTCTGCATGCCATCAGGAACCTACTTATAATGTAGCATTTGAGATATGTGGCAGGTCTCTTCAGTTTTAGCTTGGTGGCAGGTAGTTCTGTGTTTCTCTTCAGGTGGTTGATGTCCTTCATATAGCTGCAGGCTTTTAGCAAATAGGTTTTCTAAGCTGTAGTAGGGGAACTGATTGTCCCATTATCTGAAGCTGTAGGATTTGCAAATGGCATTAATTGTCTTAAGCAAATAAGTGAAGCTTTTAGCCAAGATAAAAAGAAGTTGCTAGGGAAAAAAAAGCCAGGGGGCAGTTTGGCTGAGTTGATTTATAGCACAAAGAAAGTGATGCTTTATCTTCTGTTTAACTAGGAGCTTAAGATAAAGCCGATGTCTGTAAAAGCACAGAAAGTGTACTGGAATTTTGGAAATTCCATTTAGTTTGTCTAATTTTCTGGATTTATTTTTCCCAAGGTGAAGAATTGCTTTTAAAAGGCAGAACTATAGCACCAGCCAATGATTTCCAAAAGAAATGGACTCCAAAACTTATAAGATCCATGGTGTCCATACCTATTCCCAAGAATTTGTAATTTTATCTTCTGTCTACCAGTGTGAAAAGGGAGATAAGAGAAAAAGGCAGGTGTGGTTAACTGAATGTTTGAAATTATTCCTGTAACTTCAATGTAAAAGATCGTGTCATGAAAAAATTTCTTGAAATTTTTTTCAAGTTCTTGAAATTCCACATGAAACTATGAATTCTGAATACCTTCATTCTGTAAATCCACTTCCCTACATGGCTACAAGCTTATTAAACTCAGGGTAAGAAGATTTAATTGCAACTGCTCAGGACTTGGACATGTGAGATTATGATTCTATTCTTGGCTGCTCCACATGTTTGTGACTGGCCAGGCTACTTAAGTGAAATATTTCCAACTTGTTTGTCTGAAATTTAGGTTTGCAGTTCATTTCTTCTTTCAGTATGACTACTTTTTTTTAGAAGTAGAAATGATGTTTCCCGAACCAGGAGACAGTAGTGTCTCAAGTTTTTGTGGACCAAATTTATAAGTTTTGCTTTAATACAGCATTATTTGAGCATGTAAAATACTGGTCCACTGCACAAAAATGTGGTATCAGTTAAATGTCACAGACCTCTCTATTCCAGTTTTCTGTATGAGCCCTCAGCTTGCGTTAGGCTCAAGCATTCTCGCAGGCAAACTCTTTCTAAAAATGGAACATTGTGTTTATGCTGTAATGCAGAAATACAGTGGTTGTGAGGCAAGGAGCAGCACAGCATCAGGAATTGCATTAACCAGGCTGTCAGATCCGTTGAGAAGCAGTGTATACTAATAGTGAATGAGTGGATTAATTAGTTAATGTGTCACATTAGTTAACTAATTTTGTGTTTCTGAAAATGATTGAAGATAAGTCTGCGAGAGAACTTTGTGTTCAAGGAATTAGGCTATTGCACAATTGCAGTCTGTGATTGCCTGTGTGGAATTGCTTCTTTCCAATCTAAAGCCCATGTGTATCTACACTGCAGACAAGAAGAGCAGTTGCATGGCCGAAGAGGATTTTTTTTTACTTTTTTTTTTTTTTTTTTAATAGCTAACTTGACCAGCAGTAGCAGTGAGCTACAGCAGTGTGATTTGCAGTCCAGTGCAAGGATTGCATTAAAGCCTGCTCATACTGCTTCCCTCTTCATGCTTTCTTATCATTCAGTTAACTGGAATAGCTCTTAGCAAACAGAAGGAGTTTATAGGACCAAAATGCAACATTGTGTCCAGGTTCTGTTCCTATATTTAATAGTTTACCAGCATCTTGGTGGTTTATGATTTAAAAAGGTAGTCGTATGCAAAATGTTTTATATAATTCTTGGATAGATGAGATATTAGATGACTATTTTTCATAATCTGAAAATACCATCAGCTGGAGTAAAGGAGACAGAACTCATTAAAATAAAATAGCTGCTTTCCTTAAGATTTCCCTAATATCAGGTAGAAGGTTTCCTTAGGATCTGTAGGAACCCCATTTCTTCATCTTTAACTTTTAAAAATACACATCTTCTGAAACTTGTGTCAGTGGAGAATAGACTAATGAGTAAGGGATGAAACACCCCTCCTGTTCCCCCAAAAAGCAACCAAAACCCAAGCCCCCCCCCCAACCCCAACACCACAACCCCACCCCAAAACCTTTACTAGTCCATTTAATTTTCCTGAAACAGTAGAAATGTATGAGGCTATAAAGATTCAGATAGTTTTGCCTCCGTTACAATCCAGATTCCTACAAAGCTGCAGGAGGGGGTCTTGATTAACTTTAATGGGCTTTGGATCAAATCAGTGGGAGCTGATTTGAGTGCAGGGTAGCATTTCAGCAACATATAGAAAAACTCTTAAAATCTAGTTAGTTCCAACAAAATCAATGATGATATGCTTTACCTGTGTGCTTTAGTGTTTTGTAGGGCAAGATTGTTTTCCTCAGTGCTTTCTCTAGTCTAGCTGGACTGTATGTTTCCAACGTCTTTATTTCCCTTTTTGAGCATCTTGAGAGCTGCAGACTGCATTTGCAGCTCTGCTGCTGCCTTAGGTGCCCTTTTCATTTTCTAAGGCAAGAAGTTTATGTCAATTCCACCCACTTATCTGTTGTCTTGTCAGAGCAGGTTTACATCACTGCCTATTGCTCCAAATCAAACATTCCTTCTTCAGAGTTGGAGCATCCATCAGGTCAGGGGAAAGGTTAAAGAAGCCAACGTGTTGCTTCTTCCCATTGCTATCAGAGTGTAGCAGAAGCTAATTATTTGGTTTGAAAAATATTCGGTAAATATCTGTTATGAATAGTTTAGATTGGATGCCTTGCAGAGTATGGACTAGACAAAAGTCCTTCCAACCATATTTTCTGCTGTTTTCATGGCAGACTCAGCTGATTTAGACCCTTGACTCCCTTTTGCTTTGTCATTTGTCCTGTGGGCTATTACCCAGTGTACAGTCAACCTGATGCAATGATTCCAGGCCCTAGTTCATTTACATGTGCTAACATATTCTCAGATGAAGTCCCAGGGAAGCTTTATGTTAAAAGATTTTTGGGTATTCTCCCCGGCATTGAAGAATATGGTTTTTTTATATTTTGTTTCTCTTTTTTTTTTTTTTACTATTAGGAAAATTAGGGCTTTCTTCCTGCTTAAATGTTATTACATCTTGGCATACTTTCCATTCTCAAGCCTCAGGCTCTGCTGTAAATTTAAGACAGTAATGATGGTAAAAAGATTATAGGATAGCTTACTTTAATGTTACTTTTTATACTTTACAAGCTAGTTAGAGATTTCTAAGAATTTATTTAACCCTGTCTTACTCTGTTTTGAGTGGATAGAACACTTGTTGTTCTTAACTATTTCTACTGTAGACTTTATTACTGTGAGCAGAACCACACAGGGCTTATCCCTGTACAGAAAGAGATGGTCTCTGCTCCACAACAGTATCAGTCTTTTCTAAAGAAGGTGGGAATGGGAAAAGAAATGAACCCAGAGACTTTGATTTACCTAAGACCTGTGGGACATAGATCTCTTTTTCACTCAAATACATGCTGCTATGGTGTCAGCTAGTGAGTAGTGGATAGAGCTGAGAGCAAGTAAATCAGATAAACTAGACAAAAATAACACCTGCTGGAAGAGGCCTGCAGTTGGTTTCATCTACTGTAGCAGTATCCAGTGTTCTTGTTTCTAAGACTGGGTTTAGGAACAGGACTTCTTGTAGGAAGTGTTCTACAGGAGCAGTTATGTGCAACATACAGAAACCTGAGCCCTGTTGTATGATGCTGCTGGGCTGGAATGTCTAATATATGAGCTTCTGCAGGCATCTAAGATCACTGCTCAGGTCAGCAAGAAAATGAGGCAATCCTCTGCCAGCTGGAGCTTGACTCTGTGTCGTGGTTTAAAGCCAAGCAGCACTCACACTCACTGCCCCCCCTTCCTCCCACCACTCCCAGAGGGATGGGAAGGAGAATCAAAAGAATGTAACTCCCACAGGCTGAGGTAAGAACAGTTTAGTAACTAAGGTATAACACAAATCACTACTGCTACCAACAATAATAATAATGATAAGAGAAATTACAAGGGAAGAGAATACGATACCACCCGCTGAAACGAGCCCGACTGAGCATTCCCTGCCCTTCCAGGTAACTCTCAGTTACATCCTGGGCATGACGTGCTGTGGTATGGAATACCTCTTTGGCTAGTTTGGGTCAGGTGTCCTGTCCCTGCTTCCTCCTGGCTTCCTCTCTTCCCTGACAGAGCATGAGACTCACAAAGTCCTTGGTCAGGCTAAACATTTTGACCAGCAACTAAAAACACCGGTTTTATCAGCGCTGTTCCCAGGCCGAAAGTAAAAAACACAGCTCTGCACCAGCTACTAAGAAGGAGAAAAATGTCTGCTACTGCTGAACCCAGGACACTCTGGAAAGTAAAAGAGCAGAATGATTTATAGGGAAAAGGTGGTAGCTTGCTGTTTGTCTGCAAGGCCAAAGAAAACTTGTTTCAGGGGAGAGTTTCAGTTTCCAGAGGTGAATGACCAGTCCACTTTCTTCAGCCTAGTTAGTATCCTTAACCAAGTTCCCCATAACTGTTTTTCTTTGGCAGTGCAAACCTCTTCTCAGTTTGTCATGTAGGAAGAGCCAGGCAGAAGGTGTTGTGAGGCAAAATTTCTGCTCTAGCAGAAAGGATGGCTTCCTGGGATAGATGTGTGTGCTGGGGAGGTCCTGAAAAGCAGTGATGAGGACTAAATGGCAGGTAAACAATATCCTTATCCCTGGAGTCCTCCTCAAAACCATTCTGTCTAGTCCTAGCCCAGTTCTTTCCAACTGCCCCAGCTACACTTTGTTACCTTCCCCCCCTTATAGTGATTCCTCATGCTCTTTGTAATCAGTCTCCTCAAAATGTGCTCTCCTACTGCAACCCCATTTTGCTGTTCACAAATGTAAGGGCAAAACAAGTTACTCAGTTTTGCCTACACTTTGTTATTGCATCAGAAGGCCCTGATCTTTCCTAGGATATGCTTACAAACTCAGTATAAGTAATGAAAAATAATAATTGTAGTTGCTTTGTCATCTTGAATGAATCACTTTGACAAGAAGTCAGGGAGGTTACTTACTTCATCAGAGTAGATTGCAGTCAGTCTCACCGAGTAGATGTTCTTATTTTGAGGATCTCTGCTGAGACTTGCTGCTATAGTTAAGTAACATGTAAGCTATTTTGCAGTTGAGGCTGTCAGCTCTGTTTTTACTCAAGGAAGTGATAGAAACGCTTGGCCCAGCAAAGTGTTCAGAAAAGTTTGGGTATGTCAAGTGAATTACACCTGTTAGAGCTGCTCAACCTATTCCTTATGGTCTAGTAGTTTGAGTGCAGTGAAAATAGCTGCAACCAAGGATCATTTGGGAAGGTGTTGGTAAAATAAAAATATGCACTTGCCTTCTGCACCTACCGAACACAGTTCTCTAGGGTCAGAAAAGTAGGAATTTAGTAATGAGAGTAACAGCTCTGGCCAGAAGCTGCTGTTGGCTCCAAATCTACTTCAGGCTATAGCAAAGGTTGGGTAGAATAAGCATTAAACTGACATTTTGGCTAGGGGCACCAGAATGTCTTGCTACAGCTTTGGTTAAAATTGGCACAGACTGCATGTCATTTTTAATTTGATGTAGCTCATAATTGAAAAGATCTGATTGATCAAATGATGAATTTCAGTTTCAAGAGGCCACAATGTATCTTCTTTGCTTGGTCTGGGTAAAGCTTTGCCCTGGAAGAAGCTGCATTGGAATCAGCAGGCACTTCTCAGAGCAGAGGCTATTCAAAAAAATGCATCTTGTCAAGACAGTGGCTTTTTATAGATGCAGTGCTGCTATACAAGCCCTGAAGATCAACAGTATCTAGCTGTCTTTCCCACCACCCCCTTTAGCCTACCATAGGCAGAGCAATCTGGTTCTTCCTATTTCTTACTCAAGTGCCCTGTGCTGGGACCTAGGAACATGTATCTTGTACATACTGTATTGCTGCAACATGGAGAGTTTGCAGGGATGGCACTGTCTTTGCAATTTTACTATAGGAAACAGGGGCCAAATAGCTGCGCTCAGTAGACTGTGTGCCATATGCTTCTTTCCTTCTTTATCCCCCTTATCTTTTTTTGTTCCTGCATTTATCTGTTTTTTTTTTTTTTTTTCCAGTTTAATGGTTTTATTATTTAGGCAGCAGCATTAGAAGGTGCTTGAGAGCAGGCTGGTGAACAAAGCAAGCAAAACAGAAACCTAATTGAAAATCACCCTTTGTATTGGCAGTACAAACAGTGGAGATCTGGATGGGTGTTAATGCCAATCCCTAATGCATCCTTCATATGCTGCTTTCAGGGCTGGGCAATTGTTGACAAAGGAAAGAAATAAATTGCTGTTTTATAAAGGTCATAGGTGATACCATGGTAGCACAGCAATAGTTTTTTAATGAGTGATATTAAAGTAGTAGGCATTAATACTTAATAAGTATTTAGTCACCTGGCCTTGCTCTGCTCTGTGTGGGTTCTTCTGAGCATTTGTTTTCCCTCCTGCTGGTGCTGCTTAAACAGCACCACAAAATGCTTGGACAGGTGAGATGTTGTTTAGTAGGCCTTATTATTCAGGGACCTAGAAGAGGCTGGGTGCAATACTTCATGCTGCAGACCACACTGTGGGAGAGCGTACTGCAAGGATGGGTTTCTCCAAAGCCCACTCAATCCTCTTCTATGGGAAAAAAAGATTGAATATTTCAGCACTTGATGGGATCTTGACATAAAAAGCATTGGGATTCTAAAAGATTCAGGTGATTTTGCACACTGTTAGCTTGCACTACTTGCTCCTTGGGAGAAAAGAAGAGGGACAAAAGTACAAGAGAATGGGTAAGGGGGAAAACCCTAAGAAAGTAATGGGCCCCCAAAAATCTTATATGCATCTCAGGAGACCTTAACAGGATCATAAGGACAAGGAAACTTGCCTTTTTTGCCTTTTTAATGATTGTTGCCTTAATGGTCTGTCCAGGTTAGCCTATATTTGAAGTCTTCTGCAGGGTATTCCTACTGTTGTTTGAAAGAAGTGTTGTGGGTCAAGTGTCACACCTGGTATTGTTGAGTCAGGTGTTTGCTAAATGCCTGAATGAAGGCTAGTTTCACTAAAAGCTGAAGGAGGTGAGAAACAGCAGGTGGGCTCCTTGTTCAGTGTTTGCAGCTCCAGGAAACTCTGTGGTGCAGAAACTGTTTGCTTTTTTTTCTGGATAAGCATCACAGCTACCTACCTCTGTAGGCTTTCTACCTTCAGGTTACTCAACCTGAAATCCAGCCCAGTGATTTGTGTTTGTAACTGCAGGACGTCCCCAGTCCTTGGGGCTGAAAGCTAAGCAGTGTGGGCTCCTTCTCTGAGCCGTAGGCACTGCTGTGTGACCACTCAGCACAGAGGAGTACCCATTTTATCGAACTTGCAGAAGTGAGCATGTGGCCCACCTCTTATCACTAATGAAGCAGCATACGAGTGACTCTGGATCTAGGACCCTCTTTCTATTAACCATTAGAGTGCAACAGAGTGCTTGTATTTGATCAGCATAGTTTTATTAAATTAGCACTCACGTGACAGACCTGTCTCTTGAACCATCCAAATCTGGAGAAATAACGTAGGTGGCAAAACTGGGTCAAAGAAAGCCCAAATGCTCCCAAGTGAGCATATTTCTTCACTTGTGGCTGCAGTTCGCTGCTCTTTTTACATGTGCTTGTTGACCTGTGAGAAGAGCCAAGATGAAATCTTTTCCCATCCTTAAAGTAAAAGCTATTTGTTAACCCTGATGATGTTAACAAACTGTTTTGTAGTGCTGCCTTTCAACCAGTGTGCTTCCACAACTGGGGGAGTGAAAAACTGAGGCATAAAAGCAGAAATCAGCACAGTGATAGGAGTTTTAGGGGATGAGACTCCATATGATAGCTCTGGTCCCCAGGCCACTTTATTGTAAAGTTAATTACCTTAATGAAAATCACCTGAGATGAGACATAAGCCATGGCTTCAGGGAGAGCTGTTAATATCACTGGCAGTAGGACTTCTTTAGAAGTTGTGATTCTGTCCAGAGATAAAGCCAAGGATGTAACTGCATTCTACATCCTTGCTTAAGCCCCATTCACATCCTGCTCCTGCATAAGTGTTTTCGTGATCTGTCTTCCATTGTGGATAATTGTAAACACTTCTTTGTGGCTTTTAATTTGATCCATAGTCCTGGGGGGGGGGGGGGGGGGAGGGAGGGTGGAGGGGAAAGGGTTGTTTGTTTGTTTGTGGGGTTTTTGGTCTTCCCCCCCCCCCTCCAAAGTTCATGATAAAAGGCTGTCAGGTAAAACTCATTTTTATTTTCAGGACATCATTAAGTAGTACTTTTCCCATTGGAGCATTCATTGTCAGCTAGATAAAGGGTACTCTAAGAAGAGTAATTGTTGTTTCATCAGATTATGTATCAGTTCAATCAGGCTAATGCACTTTAATATTTAGTCAAGCCCTATAATTGGATAGTTTAAAACAAGCTTTTATCTATTCATGTGTTCCAGCTGTAAGTTAATTTCACATCTAAGCCATTAAGCAAAAAAATCCCAACCAAACCCAACCAACCAAAACCCAGGCAAAAATCAACAGACCCATAAAACCAGGCCATTGTACGTTAAAGGCATCTTGAAAATCAGGTTGTTTACAGAAACAAGAGTGCATGTGTTCTTTTTCAAAAGCTTGGGACTATTTTTTTTCTTATTTTGCAAAATGAGCCTGAGATGTCAGTGATATCTCTTGCAAAACATGCCTTTTTAGTGCACGTACAACTGATTTGAACAGTAGTCTGAACTACCTGCATTCCAGTCTACTTTCTATGTACCCAACATAAAGAAGTAAGATCTTACTTGGGGGGTGTGTGTTGTGTGTCTGTAATAAGGGTCAGTGCTTTCTGAGTCATGTTAGGAAGGGAAATAGACCTTTGAATACAGTTCTTTGTTGAATTCTTTCTTGCTTCTGACCAGCAGTTTAAGTGCTCAGATGGTACAGAAAGAGAATGGAGAGTGTGGATCGAGACTCTGCCCCCTTCATAGCCCTTTCTAGTTGTTTAGCCCCCATCTGTGTATAAAAGGGGAGTGACCTGCCAGTGATCCTGCTTTCCTTTTTCCCCTGCTGTTCTTTAGGATGATTCACACCATATGAGCTACCATAAAGAGGACTAACTCTCTCCCAGCCAAAATCAGTACAAAAATCCCTATTTTGCATTTCTGGAGCTAGTCATAGCTTGTAAGATAAAGTCTCTACAGTTTATCATGCAAGGAAGCATTTAACCTTCTTTGCTAAGGGAATCTTTCAGGAGAATATGGATGTGAATGAACAAGCTAGTGTGACTCAAGTGATCTGGTGACTGCAGGCTCTGATCTCTCACATTGGTTTTATGGATTGAAGGCAAATCAGCATAATGTATCTACTTAGCTGTGAGAGGGATTCATTTCTGATGATCAGTTTATGTTCTGAGGTACAGCAATTGAGTGTTTCTGGAACTTGTACGCATATGTTAATCTGAGCGTCTAAGAAATTTTCATATGCTGATTTTCTGGTTTTACACTTTGTAATGGTTCCTTCACTTAACAGTTCTTCAAAATATGCCAAGTACTTGTGGTATAAGCAGCACTGTGTATATATGTGCATACACAGTATGAGGACTTTGTCAGCTACTTAGAGGTTAGCTGCCTTTAAGCATTCTGTTATTAAATGTCCTCGCAGATAAAATATCGCATTTGTCCGTGTTCACTGATGGAGAATAACTTTTAAATCAGTCTGACTTGATCACTTTTATACGCTTCATTTTTGTCTTCATGTTCCTTCAGGCTTCAGACTTGATTATCACCCCAGCTACAACTTTGAAGGAAAAACCAGACCCCAATGGTTTGGTGTTTGGAACTGTGTTCACTGATAATATGCTGATAATTGAATGGTCCTTGGCTTCAGGATGGAAGAAACCTTACATTAAGCCACTTGAGAACCTTTCATTGCATCCAGCCTCCTCATCTCTGCATTATGCTGTAGAAGTGAGTACTGAATTGGTTTGGAAGCTGCTATTTTGTTTCATTAGCTCTTGAAATCATACCTTTGTAATACATGGACTATTGCTGTCTGAAGTTCATTAGTATTGAGTTACATTTTGTTTTGATAGCTGATGTCCTTCCAGAATAATTCTATTATTTACAGCAAGGTTATATTTATGTTAGTGTAACTCAGAAGGAACTCTGGCCTGTAGATTCCAGTTCACTTAACTTTCTAGACTACTGAAGGTGACCCTTTCTTCATCAGGGACTGTAGTGATAAGACAAGGGGTAATGGGGTTAAACTTAAACAGGGGAATTTCAGGTTAGATATAAGGAAGAAGCTCTCTAATGTGAGGGTAGTGAGGCACTGGAACAGGTTGCCCAAAGAAATGGTAAATGCTCCATCCCTGGCAGTGTTCAAGGCCACGCTGGACAGAGCCTTGGGCAACATGGTCTAGTGGGAGGCATCCCTGCCGTGGGGTTGGAACTAGATGACCTTAAGGTCTTTTCCAACCCTAACCATTCTGTTATTCTATAATGCTTGTGTGATGACAAATTCATTTGAGAAAGTATTCTAGATCACTGGCAGTTACTGTCCAGTTACTGTTTCTTATGTAACTTAATGAAGCACTGGATAAAACTCTGAAATTCCAAGAGTAACTTTAATTTGGGGACTGAACATACACTATATGAGACTTATTTTAAGCTGTTTTAAAGGTTTATATCTTGGATTGCTGGACAGACTAGACAGATGTTTGCAACTCCAAACAAGTTTGAAGAGCTCCAAACTAGATCTGATGTATTCAGCATATACAAGTGCATTTAAGCAGAAAACGTAGAGCAAGGAATTTTGAAAAGTGAAATGTTAAGTTGGAAACCAGCGTGGTTCACAGTTTCCGTGCTTAGCTGCTTACTGGCTAAAGCTGCCTTTTGTGTTTCCAGAGCAGCTTTGGTATACTCACATTTGTGTGACAGCCTCAGCAGGGCACATATGGTGAAATGGAAACCTGTTTCTCCTCCCACTTCTGGGCAGGTGGGAGTGTCTCCACTGAAATTAGTGGAGTTGCTTGTGCTTCTTTTATTATTTCTTTGTCCATTTCTTCTCTTTTCTTCTTTTTTCTTTTCTTTTTTTTTTTTTTTTAACCACTAGCATAAAGGAAGGATCAAGCTTTTCAGCTTTTCCTTGCTTGTTGTCCCTGAGCTCCTGCCTTTGCCATTTTTTCTTGTTGCTGTTTTTTCCCCATCTAGTCACTGGGCCTCCAAAGGTCCTCTGTAAATTACAACAGACCCCTGTGACTAAGGCTGCAACTCTTGATCTGCCCAAGAAGTAAGAAACCACGCTGGAGTCCTGGATCTGTATTTCACTCTTAGTAGCATATTGCTTTAATGCTCAGCCTCTGGCCTAGTCTGAAATCATTGCTAATATGAATATGCTCTTCTTTTTTTTTGTTGTTTGTTTTTTTTTTTCCCACCATTTTTTTATTCTTTCACCCTTATTGCATCACGATTCCTCTAGCCAAGAGGACAGACAGAGGAGAATCTGGTGCCAATGCTGTGGCTCAATGAATACACAGTGGGTATAATAAACATGATGAATTTAGCATTCCCTCCCCTTTCTCCTTGCCCTCCATGGTGCAGTGTGGTAGTCTGGATCTGCTGAACTCCAGATCCAGCTCCTGTGATGTACAGATGTCAGATAATATTGTTTGCACACCACCGCAGCAACCAACCGTCAAGCAATCACAGCAGTTGCTTTTATTCATGTGAGCATTTCTGGGACACATCACTATCTCCCTTTTGAATGAGTGAAAGGTTTTACTGAGCTCTGGAAAGTTAAAAGTATTTCTCTTTGGAGAAAAAGATTTAACAGCTTGAGAAGGCTTTGTGTTTCAGTAATGATGTGATTCTTACTTCTCTCAAACCATTGGTCAGATCTTAGTAGCAACATTCCTTTCTCTTCCCTCTCATTAAAAATTCTGTGAGTGTGTTGGGGAAACGGGTGGGGGGAAACAACTGTTCTGTGATAAGATAGTAGCATTACAGCAGTGTGATATTAGCTAGTAACTGGCCTAATAAAAATCATATCAAAGTATCACCATATAACCAGCTATGCCACCGTTTATTAAAAATAGGTTTCTTTTCTTATAGCTACAACATCTGTCCCAGGAACTGTTTCTTTTTCAAAACTGCACACAAACCTTTTAATAAGGTTGGCATTGCCATAGGAATAAGATAAATTTTGAAGGCAAAATGTTCTGGGTTCTAATTCTGGTTCTGCTGCATAGTTAGCATATAGCCAAAGGAATATTGTTGGGATTCCTGCAACCCAGTTACAAACCAGTTAAAATTTGTCATGTGGAAGGACCTAGCTCTGTCATGGGACCTCACAAAAGTTTTCTAGACATTGCACTTCATTGATCCTTCTGGGGAAATGTTGTAGAATTTAATAATAATGAAACCTTGAGTATTCTACTAAAATTACACACAAATACAGGTTTCTTTTTTTCCAAATAAAATCCCTGCATACATAGACTTCAACTGCAAAGAATGTACTTCCAGACATACTGTGTGGAGCAGTCAGGAGAAGAAGTATGAGGAGACTGAAAGAAGTGATGCAGTTAAATTCATCGAACTTATACTGAAATTTAATGTACAAAGAAATGCTTTAAAAAATAATTCTAAAATTCTTGTCTATTTACATGAGTGATTCTTTAATACTTAATCTAAATACCTGTATATATTTATATATTGATGTGAACTTACATAATACATAGGTTTTTTTAAATTTAATTTTACATAATTATGTATACAAAATTATTGTTTACTGACTATAACTGTAAATTACCAATCTGTAACTGAAAATAACTATGGATAGTTTGCAGGTATATTGTTTGTCGTGATTAGGAGATGCTGTAGAACATTCTGCTGGTAGGGCACTGATGGAATAATGTTTTTGGTAAATTGATGGTCAACACCAGTCATCTGGATTGTGCAGTTTGATAGGATAGCTATGGCTACTTTAAGTTTCCCGTTAAGTATAGATAAAACATTTTTATGCATTCTCCCTCTAGTGTAGGGCTGATGCTTCTGTCTGTCATGCTAGCTAAACCCCTTTCCACAGTGGAGGGTTGTATGGGTGAACTAAGTAACCAATATTTTGCTGCAGCTACAACAAGAACTGCAATAGAGTTCCCTTAATTACCGTATTCCATGCTTCCTACCAAAATGAATTTTTGGACAGAGCCCTGAAAGTGTTTAATGTATATAATTAAATTCTATAAATCTTTTCCTTAAGGGAGAATACTGATTTAGCTCAGCCTTATGTATCAGTCAGGATGTGAGTGAATAGTTAAGTCAAACACATGCTACAAATTTTAATTGCTGTAACCAAGTTGTGAAAAAAATGGTTGTTGTTAAGTCCTCTGACAGATAAAGATTTATCTGAAGCATAGGCAGGTCACCTTTGCAATATAAATGTCGTAAAACTACCTCAAAGGAATGTGTTGCAAGCATTAACTAGTTGGCACTTATGCCCTGAATACTGTATAGTTCTTTGATTTCCAAAGCATGTTTATTGCTTTTGCACAGATCATCAGGGGATAAAATGTCTCAATTATTATTTGCTTTCTTTTTCCTCCTTTTTGGTTTGGTAGTTGTTTGAAGGAATGAAAGCTTATCGAGGAGTGGATGGCAAAATCCGCCTGTTCCGGCCAACCCTCAACATGGAGAGGATGGCACGATCAGCAAGACGAGCAACTCTGCCAGTATGTAGTTAAGGCATCTTGTTCTCCTTAAGTCAGAGCATATTTTCATTTTCAAAATGCAAATCTCTGAAACTTTACAGTATTGTAACATTTATCAAACACTTCAACTCTTGAATAGTGCAGTTAAACTTTGTTAAGAGATCTCATTCAGTGAACTGAATACATTTTTCCTTTAAATCACCACAGTATTTTGCTTTCTTCATTGTCTCCCTACTGCTTCAGATGTACACAGTCTATTTCTGAGGGATGGGAGCTGTTCTGCAGATATTTGCATGCAGAGAGCTGTTGTGGCACTGATGTTCTTCCTTTTCTTCTTTCTACTTCAGTTAGGTCCTTCAGCCTCTGAGTGCCTTCATTTTTGGTCATGCTAGCAACTTAACGTGGCTTTTAACAACTGTATATTGGCCAGTGAATTTCCTCACATGGTTATTAGTTTTATTACTGGAAAAAATTTGCAATTTCATAAAACTGGGAGACTTGGTGGGTCCCTCAGTATTGCAACACAAATCACTCTTTCTGCAGAAGAGGTTGTGCCATAGCTTGCAATGTGCCAAAGTGAAGGTGTTGGCTGCACAGGCTGTTCTTTCCATATGCTTTGGAGGCAAGAAGGATCAGTGGCTCCTTTTTGCTATCTCAGAAGGATACTTTGTTGCAGACGAGGATATCCAGGATACTGCATAAAAAGGCACAGTGGCAAAAACCATGGGATCTTTGAATTCTGTGAGAAAGGAAGTCAAGGAAGATGGTGTAGTCCTATGAACCTCTATGGGCTGTTACTGTTAGTTATCTTGATGAAGTGTTCCCCTTAGCATATGGATCTATAAGGACCACAGAGTGTTTAGGCTGTATTTCTCCATTCGCTTTTCACCCTTTGCTTTTCCTTCCCAGCATTTTGACCAGAATGAGCTTCTAGAGTGCATTCGGAAGCTTGTGGAAGTGGAAAAGGAGTGGGTCCCATACTCAACCACTGCCAGCCTTTACATCCGTCCTACCTTAATTGGAACTGAGGTAAAAACCCTTTCTCTTTCTCCTCATAACTTTTGGGTACTTAGGCACGAAGGAAAAGCCTCCACCCGTAAAGGGGAATATACAGCAGTCACTAGACAACAGTATTGCAGTTCAGGGGCAAATCGGTTTTATTTTTTTACTTCCAAGTCACCTGCAGCTCTACTTCACAAATTTATGTTGACCACACCACCACCTAGTGGACACATTGATTTAGGTCTCAGAAAGTAAACTTTATTAACTGTTCCTAGTGGTAACGGCAAAATCTAGATTAACTTTGGGTTTGTACTAAAAGGATAGTTATTTGTCACACAGTAATGTATGCCTTTAAAATACTAATAATCTAAAGAAATTGTGAGGGAACAGAAATTTGTTGTGTAATTTTGTGATTTCAATTCATATCTCCATCCTGACTTCAGTGAGGAGATTTTTGGAAGATTCTACCCAGTAAATCAAGGTGGATTTTCTGAGAGAAACTCTTAACAAAACTAAAAACAAGCTCTTGTGTCAATTTATCCTTGAACCCAGATAAACCCAACCTTACAAGAGACTCCATAACAACTAGGTATTGCTAAGTTTCACATGGGTGTGAGTGAAGCCTGTAGTATTTATGAAGGGAATTAGAAATAGGGAGTTCATTTTAACTAAAACTTTAAGAGTAGTGTTTTTTTGCAGTGGTAAGAAAGAAGCTTATAATGGTAGAGCATAGAACAAGAAAGCTAAAGGATGTATGGTTTCCCAACTAGGCCAGTTACTCTTCTGCAGTATCCACATCTGTAAATAGGCACCATATATGGCTTCACTAAGGGGAAGTCCTGCCTGACCAATTTGGTGGCATTCTATGATGGGGCTACGGAACTGATGGACAGGGGCAGAGCAGTTGACGTCATCTACCTGGACTTGTGCAAAGCGTTTGACACTGTCCCACATGACATCCTTGTGTCTAAATTGGAGAGACATCAATTCGATGGGTGGACCACTCAGTGGATAAAGAACTGGCTGGATGGCCGCACGCAGAGTTGTGATCAATGGCTCGATGTCCAGCTGGAGACCAGTAACGAGTGGTGTCCCTCAGGGATCGGTGTTGGGACCGGATTTGTTCAACATCTTTGTCGGTGACATGGACAGTGGGATTGAGTGCGCCTTCCGCAAGTTTGCCGATAACACCAAGCTGTGTGGTTCGGTTGATACGCTGGAGGGAAAGGATGCCATCCAGAGGGACCTTGACATGCTTGTGAGGTGGGCTGATGCCAACCTTATGAAGTTTAACCATGCCAAGTGCAAGGTCCTACACCTGGGTCAGAGCAATCCCAGGTACAGCTACAGGTTGGGCAGAGAAGAGGTTCAGAGCAGCCCTGCAGAGAAGGACTTGGGGGTGTTGGTCGATGAGAAACTTTACGTGAGCCAGCAATGCGCACTCGCAGCCCAGAAAGCCAACTGTATCCTGGGCTGCATCAAAAGGAGCGTGACCAGCAGGTCAAAGGAGGTGATCCTGCCCCTCTACTCTGCTCTTGTGAGACCTCACTTGGAGTATTGTGTGCAGTTCTGGTGTCCTCAACATAAAAAGGACATGGAACTGTTGGAACAAGTCCAGAGGAGGGCCACGAGGATGATCAGGGGTCTGGAGCACCTCCTGTATGAAGATAGGCTGAGAAAGTTGGGGCTGTTCAGCCTGGAGAAGAGAAGGCTGCATGGAGACCACATAGAATAGTTAGGGTTGGAAAGGACCATAAGATCATCTAGTTCCAACCCCCCTGCCATGGACAGGGACACCTCCCACTAAACCATGTCACCCAAGGCTCTGTCTGACCTGATCTTGAACACCACCAGGGATGGAGCATTCGCAACTTCCCTGGGCAACCCATTCCAGTGCCTCACCACCCTTACAATAAAGAACTTCTTCCTTATATCTAAACTTCCCCTGTTTAAATTTTAACCCGTTACCCCTTGTCCTATCACTACAGTCCCTAATGAATAGTCCCTCCCCAGCATCCTTATAGCCCCCCTTCAGATACTGGAAGGCTGCTATGAGGTCTCCACGCAGCCTTCTCTTCTCTAGGCTGAACAGCCCCAACTGTCTCAGCCTATCTTCATACTGTAGGTGCTCCAGTCCTCTGATCATCCTTGTTGCCCTCCTCTGGATTTTTTCGAACAGTTCCATGTCCTTCTTACGCTGTAGACCCCAGAACTGTACACAGTACTCCAAGTGAGGCCTCATGAAAGCAGAGTAGAGGGGCAGGATCACCTCCTTCAACCTGCTGGTCAGGCTCCTTTTGATGCAGCCCAGGATATGGTTGGCTTCGCAAATACTTGTGAAGATCAGAATAATGTAACACAGAATCACAGAATCCCGAGGGTTGGAAGGGACCTCAAAAGATCATCTAGTCCAACCCCCCTGCAAGAGCAGGGTAACCTAGAGTACAGATAAATGAAGCAGCTGTAAATGAATGGTGACAGTATATAAAATTAGGGTTATACATTGCTGTGGTTAGGGGGGAAGTTGTATAAATATTTTCTCTTCATTGCAGCACTTTGCATTGTCCTGGTAAAAGCACTCTTGTGCTGCAGTTCATCTGAAAGCAGTGTTCAAATGCTAATTGTGTAGTATCTGCTGTTAGTAAGTTTTAATTTTTTTTACATTCCCTTTTTTCAGCCTTCCCTTGGAGTGAAGAAGCCAACTAAAGCCCTACTGTATGTCATACTGAGCCCTGTGGGCCCTTACTTTGCAAGTGGAAGCTTTAATCCCATATCCTTATGGGCAGATCCAAAATATGTAAGAGCCTGGAAAGGAGGAACGGGGGACTGCAAACTAGGAGTGTAAGAAAACATAATTCTACATCTTCTACATAGCTTACAGAGGAAATTTGGGTTTTAGTGAAGTATCTAATCCAGCAGAAATAGCGGTATTAAATGTAGCAGTGAAACAAACAATTTACTATAACACAGATTTCAAAATTGTATTTCACAAATATTATGTATACAATTCAGTTGCATATTTTTATTTGCATATTACAGTCAAGTGGATTACTTGCAGAGGCAATTTTGCAGCATCTCAGGCTGAGACATTAGACCTGGAAGGTGTCCATGTAATACTTTGGCTGTTCCCCCTGCAGAAGTTGACACTAAACATATGAGTCCTGTGATGCAGCATTCAGTGTAGCAGCCTTCTGCCAACTGGGCAGTGAGCAGCACTGACTGCTGACCTCCTCCTTTGGCAGGCTGTCCCAACAAGCCATCTGCAGTTAACTAGGGGAGTACGCGTGTTTAAAGAAAAGCATGAGACAATTATCTGCATTGACTTGACCATCGTCTGGCAGTTTTCTGCTGAACTAGGCCAAAACACTAGCTAGGTGGAAACATCATTGTTAATGTTGAAGTGCTTGACTTGTAGAGTTGAAGCTGCTTGACTGGACTGGAGCAAGCAACTTTGGAAGTGGCTAAATAAATTACTGTATTATATGTCCTTTGTCTTTGGTTTGAACAAAGCTTATTGCCTCTACCTGGGAGTTTCTTTTCTGGACAGGAAGTTAGTAGCTGTCAAATGCTGCTCAACAGCTTTCCTTCATTCAGTCTGATGTTCTGAGAACTTTAAGTTTTGTTTGGTTTTGTTCAGTTTTACAAATACATTAATTGTTTCCTATGCATCCCTCGTATGTCAGCTGTGAAAAAAAAGGAATAGTCTGGAATCACTACTGACTTGATTTGTGCCCAAAGGTGAAAATGTAACTCCAGTATGGTCAGCACTTTGGGCTGCTAACTTTGGGTCTTGATGGTAACATCAGAAACTATAAAGAGTTTTTTCCCTCCCTCAAAGCAGCTATAGAGTAGCTCAGTAGTCAGGTTCACTGTAGGCAGCATTTTGGGAAAACAGTTGCTTCTTGAGGATATGGAATTTGAGGCCTGTCTGCAGCTCATGAAGCTACTAGTTGTGTGAATGTCTTTTACTAGAAAAGAAATAACTTGCCTCTGGTGATTTTTTGTGTTTTAAGAGGTTCATCTGACATATGTGAGATGAGGTAGATGGTTTTGTTTTCCTTTTTTTTAGGCAAGCAAACAAACAAACAAACAAAACCCCAAAAACCCCACATGAGCTGGAGGGGAAGTTTTTGGGTTGTAGATACCAATAATTAGTAGAAATACTTCCAATTAAAATATTCCAGGGACAAGCAGTGACTGTGCAGAGCACTAGCTCATAAGGTAAATGTGCACAAAACCTTGCACAGAAATGAGAAAATACCCAACCAGATACTTATAACTGTTTGCTCTTTCTTTTTGTTTCTGGAAGGAATTATGGTTCTTCTATTTATGCCCAGCAAGAAGCCTTGGAATTCGGCTGCCAGCAGGTTTTGTGGCTCTATGGAGAAGATCATCAAATAACTGAAGTTGGAACAATGAATCTGTTTCTCTACTGGATAAATGAAGATGGAGGTATAGTAACACAAACCATGAAAATTCTAAGTAGAACAGTTGGGAATTTAATACACAAAATAAACTACATAAAAGTGCAGATCGTAAATAAAGATGATTTATCAAAGGAAATGTCTATTATTTTCTGAAAACTAGTAGATAACTAAGTTATACTATTGTGAAAGAGGAGATTCTGGAGCAGTTGTGAGTACTACCTACTAATGTCCTAAACTGTTGAGCCAGTCCACGTGCTCAGAAGGGTAGAGTGTAACTGTACACAAGGTCACACTGGAGGCTTGGTGTCAACTCTAGCAGCATGCTTTATCTTGAAGGTGGTGTTGGGTCAGAAAAATATGGGGACATACTAAAGATACCTTATGGCCGTATAACTCTAAACTCTGTGACTTTGGGCATGAGTGGTTCCCATTATCACTTTCTGACAAGTCAGATATTCCTAAAGGATAGCCAAAAGTATTTTACCATCCAACTGATGAAGAACTCGTCTCTTTCTTTGAGGAATTTTGAAGTTCTGTCCATTGGAGGCAGAAAGAGAGAAACATGTCAATCAGCATCCCACATTGCTAATGCTGAAAAGATGCTTTCAAGATATACCATCATTCTTGAAGCCATTTTTACCAATTTGTACCCACAGTCATCTCTGAGCAATGTATATGCTGATTAGAAAGCTATTTAGTTAATGAACAGCCAACTATTTAGGCATCTCAAAAGTAGACATTAGGCATGCAAGTGCTCAGAACTTGAGAAGCGTTAGCTGCACCTGAGAACTGATTCAAAGGATTCCATGACTCTTGGTCCTTAAAGGATTGAACCACTGTATAGGCAAGTGAATAAAAGGACATCTCCTGACTTCCATGAGTGCTGGCCTTCCATGCAAATTAAGTGTTACTGAATTTTTACATTGCAGCACATGTAGGATTTGGACTCTGACTTCATCATGGTGCCATGGGTACCTTTGAACACTGACATTTTTCTGGCAGTCCTCAGCTGCAGTACAGAGGCAACATTCTTTGGGGACAGCAGTATGCTTTAGAGAGTGTAGGGTAATGGGAATCCAGCTACCTGACTTTCATTTCCAGTTACATTATTTGTTTTTCTGCAAAATCATTACCACTTTTGTTAGAGGAATGACATTTAGTGTTGAATGAGTCTGTGATGTCTTGTGAATGAAACTGTAAATATGAGAAATCTTGTTGTTGTTACAGCAGCAGTAGATTTGTCAGCATAGTTAGATGGCCAAATTCATGCCTTGTGTAACTTCTCTGGAGAGACACAAAAATAGATTTTGGCTCATTCTGTTCAGGGAAAGGACACTGAAGGGGGGACATAATTAGAATTCAATGTTCTCATTGTACTTAAACCAGAAATATGCTGGAATTATCCAGCTGCAGCACAGTACTGTTCCAAAGATCTGCCAATCACTACGTGACCAGTGCAGTACTGAATAGTACTATTGTGAGGTGGCCATAGCAAACAACTTGTAATTCATGGCACCCAAGCTAACTGTATACTGGCAAACCTGCCATTCCACATGATGTGGTCATTAGCATCATTGGAGCACTTTGCTGTCTCCTGGTGTGTTGATTAATGCTTAATTTATGATATCTTTGATTAAGAAACACTTGCTGCCAAAGTGCGTCATCACACACCTACCTATGGCTTTACATTGTGATTTGCATTTGTCATTATGTTCTGTCACTTCACAAAAGATACTTACTTAAAATGCGGTTTTGTTATGCAAATTCTGCAGCTGAGAGAGAGATCTAACATGAAAATAGTGAGGCAGAAATTACAGATCATCATCAAAAGGAAAATGCCCTTCTTTGTGTGTTCAGAGGTCACTGCTGAGTAGTCTGAACTGCTGTCCTTGGTTTATAACAAATCAAAGACCAAAGCCTAGACTAAAGGACGTCTGTGCTTCCAATGAGAGTAGGCTTTTCTTGCAAGCCTTTGCTATGTATTTTGAGTTACAGCATTGTGATTAAATGTGACATGTTGTCTTGGGCATCAGGAGGAGCTTGGAAAAATGTTTTGTTTGTAACATCAAGGAGGGAGTAGGGGAAGAAACTACTCAATTTCTGGTAAAATAACATGACATAGTCTCTGCTGCATTTGTATCACCACTGCTGCTCTGGCATAAATTTAGGAGTGTGATATTTTGGTCATCAAACACTGTTTATGGTTTATGTTCACAAAGTGAATATTTTGGTCACCTTGCAGCCCCTTCCACCTACCTCTTC
Source organism: Psittacula echo (assembly GCF_963264785.1). Lineage (NCBI taxonomy): Eukaryota > Metazoa > Chordata > Aves > Psittaciformes > Psittacidae > Psittacula > Psittacula echo. Next base: position 103,366,547 of record NC_137735.1, read on the forward strand.
AGAGCACATAAGCTGTTGACATTGAAACTAATTTCCTTTAATAATGTCTGCTCGTTTGCTTAGAATATAGGCTTGACTTTATAGAAAACCTTAAAATTTAAACATATGTCCAACTTGAAGGTTGCTAACTATGAAATCTGTGTGCACTTTCCAAAAATTCACTTTCTTCAGAATGATTTGAACCATCTGGGTTCTACTTCTGTCTTTAATGTTAAGGCATTGTGAATAGCATTCAGGCATTGCTTAATATTTTTGTGATGTTATTAAAATTGGGATTAATAGTGCCCACTTCAAAATAGATCACATAAATTGAAAAATAATTTTATTTTATTTTTTTTTTTTTTTAGAACAGGCAGGTAAAATATCAGGCAAGCTTGATTAGTGGTCTGTAGGTGGAGGATTATTTGTGCTGCACAATTAGCTTTTACAAGAAGGCTACTAACAAAATAAGGATCGTACCTTCTGGTCTAATAGAAAGCTGTAGCAACAGCAAGGAGGGTAGAGCATCAAATGAATGAGATGGCAGGCAAAGAAAAGGAGGAGAAAGTAATTGAGGAAAGTAAATTGACAGAGACACAAAGACAGGGTGATTGCATGAGGGGAGAGTAGAAGAAAAGCCTGAGGGAATAAGGAGAAAGGAATAGAAACACCAAACTGGAAGAGAAAGTCAGCTGTTAATAATACTGAAGCCAAGGTTTCCTGGGTTCTCCTTGACCCTGAAGTTCCCTTCTGTTAAAATGTATTTTGGTGTATTTCTCAGCATTATTATAGTGTGAATAGTACTGAAGGCATCCCATACTTGGCATCTTATCTGCTATATGTTCATAAGTACAGGTGTGTAAAAATTGACGCTGTGTAATATGCAAGACCTCATTTTAAAAATCCCTTTAAACACTGATGGAGTACCATTGTTACAGCATACCTATACCATGCCTGGTTTAATGGAACACTGGACTTACAGTGCTACTACTGTAACAATAACAGCAGTCAACTGGAGAGAAGCCCTGACATTTTCCTTCAAATACCTTCCCCCCTGCCTTTTTGCTACTGTGCATTCTAAGTCCTCTAGCACGTGAAAATAATTCAGAAGGCAAATGGAGTCTGTGAGCTCAGTCTGGGTTGATTTGGGGTTTTTTTTTGAGATGGACAAACTGATGTCATATGGAGCCTGGTTTGGCATCAATTCACAGGGAGGATGAGGTTTTTTGGCATACTGTGTTGTATAGCATTATCATCTCTGCCGGATACCAGGGGAGCAGATGTTCTTGGGTGGCCCCAGGCTGGTAGGCATCATATGTATAGTTGACAAAATTCTACAGAGCAGGCTGTTTGAAACATTTTGAGACGCCCAACATCCTGTCTACTCAGGTGCTGTTTGGTGGATGGTTTGGCCCAGCACATTTTCAAACTAGCTCAAATCAATTAATATATGTTATTGAGCTCAAAGAGATTCTGGCCAGTATCTATGGCAATATCACACAATAGAGAACATTAACTGGTGTGTAGTCACAATCTGGTATTAAGGTACGCATTATTTGAAGTTTTCTGTTTAAGAAAGGGATGCATTTGTATGTGACTGGGTCACATACAGTGTCAGATTCAGGTGAGCCCTGTGGCTCATGGAAAGTTTCTAAATCCTCTATTTTATGGTAGTTGTGCCAGAATTAGGACCAGACACACATCATGTTAGGAGTGATGCTGGACAGACTCCAAAAAAAGAAAGCTTATTGTCCCTGACTGTATGAGAAAGAAGAGACCACTTCTGTGGTTAGGAGTCTGGAATAGGTCAGGGAATCATACTATTGGTTAGTCAAACCAGAGCAAAATGTATAGAGTGTTCTAGGGCAGCCTTTTTAATATGCATTTTGGCATCCTCATAAAAGGAACATGAGGCATAGGTAGGAAAAGCTTCAAGTCCAAATGAATAATTCCAGAGGTGGCTGCATTAACAACAGACATTTCCAGAGAGAATGGACAGTGAGTAGCAGATTCAGTGAACAATTCAATTTATTTATCCTCCATTTCCACTACCCACCCCAACTCCTAAAGCCCCCTCTTGCAGAGTGATGCTGTAGTCAGTCTGGAGCTATGTATGTGCTGGCTGGCAGGCTGTGTTTGTGTGCAGGACTATCTAGCTGTCAACAGAGTATTAAGCAGCTGAGCTCAACCTGCTATCACAGCCCAAGGGTGAATACCATGATTCTCTCTTGTACTCAGCTGCAAGTTTTCAGAGGACCTATAGGAACATTTTTAAACACAGTTTTGCCTTTGAGACTGATTCAAACAGGCCTGGAGTCAGTCACCTTTTGCAGGTCATAAGGGGCGATGTAATAAAAAGATGAAAATATGTATCTTCTTTTATGTGTCCTGGTATAAAAGAATCAAAAACCTTAATGGTTTGTGGATTTAATTGACAGGATAGTATCTTTATAAGATCAAGAAAGGTAATGGATTCTCATTGGCAAGAGACAATGGCTAGGAAAGAAATATGAAGAGTAATTCTGAAAGACTGTGACTGTCATAATTTCTCAGTGAAGGTTTGAGACTGTCTTAAAAGAACCTGGCTGTCTGAAAGAGTAAATACTCAGTATTCTCTGATAATAGAAACACTGAATGTATGCTACGTAATGGCTTAAAATGAAAAAGATTAACTTTGATTTGCTGCAAAGGTCAGATGGATGAACAAACACTACATACAAACATCTCTGTTGCAATTTAAGTACTTACCATGTATGGATTACCATTTATCTACCGTTTCACTAGTTAGATGAATATTTATCTAACAACCTTTTTTCAAAAACAAACAAGAACAAGGTAACAAACCACAATAGTTGAACAGTTTGAATTATTGGCACTTGGAATTTTATTAGGACTGCTCTTTTTGAGTAAAGAGAAAATTACTGGAAAAAAAGGAAGTCTAGACCAAGACAATAGATCATTAAGGAAGCCTCCTCTCGTGATGCATTTGGCAAGGTTTGCACTGTTTTGCTTGTTCAGTAAATGGGCCTTCAAAATTTCTGGTAGATGTTTCGTATTAATGCTACAAAGTAGGGATACTGAACCCCTTGTTTCTAAGTTCGTTAATTAATGGTGTAATATCAGTAAACTTTTCTGTTTCTTTGTTTTTCAACCAGTATTTCTATTTCATTTGTGTTTGACAGAAAATGAACTGGCAACCCCACCTTTAGATGGCATCATCCTTCCAGGAGTGACAAGACAAAGTATTTTGGATCTGGCACACAACTGGGTGAGTGTTTTGACCCTGGCAGTGATAGTTTCAACTATCGTGTTACAACATTGATGAAAGTAAGCATTCCTGGTGCTCAGTATTTTGCAGTTCAGCTGATCTGGTCAAATCATAGAATATTTTGGGTTGGAAGGGACCTTAAAGGTCGTCTAGACCAACCCCAGCTACAACGAGCAAGGACATCTTCAACTAGATCAGGTTACTCAAAGTGCCGTCCAACTTGACCATGAATGGTTTTCCAGGGAGAGATGGGGCATCTTCCACCTCTCTGGGCAACTTGTTCCATTGTTTCACCACTCTTATTGTAAAAAAAAAATTTATCTAGTCTGAATCTACTCTCTTTTAGTTTAAAACCATTACCCCTTGTCCTATTGCAGCAGGCCCTGATAAAAATTTGTCTTCATCTTTCTTGTAAGCCTGTGTAAGTACTGAAATCCCTTAACCTGCGTGGGAACTAAGAGCATGCTAATTCAGATTTCCAGCACCATCATTAGAATACCCACATCTGTCACACAGAACAATACCAAGCTTGTTAAAGTATCCCCGTGTAGTATTTAACATGAAAATTCTCATCAAATCCTCTGGTCAAGCAACTTAAATCAAGGAAACAATTACCATGCATGACTACAGCCATACTTCAGTCATCAGCACAATCTTTCTCCATTCAGTTCTCATGGTTTCACCCTTATTTCTAATAACTAGCATGCAGCCTAAAATCCAGCCACAGTTTTGAAGTCATCTGTCTGCTTCCAGATTCCAGTTCTGTCATGTAGCCATCCAAGAACTTATTTGGACACTTGGGACTACCTCGTACCTTGAAATGCAGCAAATTGTCTGTTCACTCTGCCTGTACTGTATTCAGAGGTTTTATTGTGGCCTGAATAAGAATACTATAGAGTCAAAGGCCCATCAAGCCCAGTATCCTGTCTCTTGGTTTTGGGCCTTTTCCGCTTCCAGCCACCTGTAGCTGAAAGACTTCCTGAAATACAGTTGATGTATCACTTACATCTAACTTACAGTAAGGAGAGCTAGGTGTGTACTTTGTAGCACATAGGTGCCGCTTGTTGACCTGCACTGAACTCTTACACATCTTTATTCATATTGGAACACCCCAAGTACAGATACACATGCACGCTTCTCAGTCTCATCTCCTTTACAAGAGAGATATTCCCAGCTGATAGGGCTTATTTGTGAGATACCAGACTCTCATCTCAGTCTTCTTGAATAGTTATGTCTTCTGCTTCACAAAGGTTGTTCTCTTCTTCCTGGCCTCCATTCCCTAACCTGTCTGAAGCTCTGCTTATGTGGTGTCCCTGTTCCTCTCTCCAAATACTATCCTTTCCAGAGCTAATCATGTTTTCTGCTATCAAAAGCATCTGTTTAATGTTAAAGAACTTGCATATGAAACAATGGCTAAGCTTTAATTTGGTCTAATGCAACAATAAAGTCCACATAAATCCATGAAATTAAAATTTCAAAGTTCGATGTTTGTTCTGTTCTTTGAACACAACCCCTCAATCAGTTGCTGTGCATTCTTCAACACTTGTAGAAGGTAAAACACAACTTACGTTAAGGCTATCCAGTGTGAATTGCTTTACTCAGTAAGTACTTTACCTGCAATACAGTAATTTTTAATGTGACAGCTGTGTCCAGGCTGCAGTGTGAAATTTTACCAGAGATTAAAGAAATCTGTCACATGTAGTTGGCATTGCAGGTCGAATTAACAGAATGTATTTTGCTTAGGAATTGTCTGAGAGTGGGATCAAAGCTCTTTTGACATAATTGAGTAATTTTTGTATGAACTCTAGCATGCTTGAGACCATAAGTAGTCAGATCCTGTGTCACATAAACCATGACAAATTCTGCTGTGTTATGCCTTAATGCAATATTGATATGCTGTACCAAATCAGAGGGAAGTGCCACTTATTCATCAGCGTTGTATCTGGCAAAGCACTGGCTTCCTCAAAGGTAATCGTTTTGATTAGAATCTATCTTATGTGATACTGGAAGGTTTGAAAAGATCACAGGATCATAGCCAAAACTTGACTGATTGCTGCTAGGCCAATAGTCCTGTTTCAACATGGAAAACAAAAATACAAACCATTTGTAAAGTTTTACAATTTTTATGGTTGATTCTTCTCATGCAGGGAGAATTCAAAGTGTCTGAACGATACATCACTATGAGTGACTTGACAGCTGCCTTGGAAGAGGACAGAGTAAAGGAGATGTTTGGTGCTGGAACAGCCTGTATTGTATGTCCCATCTCTAAAATTTTATATAAAGGCAAGGTAAGAAAATGTGTTTCCTCCCCCTTTTTTTTTTACTTTTCCTTTCCTCTTCTCTCCCCTCCCAGCTCATGCCTCTCCTCTCCTTCTTCAGAATTTTATCATAATTAACTGCAGCTTAATTAAAAAACAGATAGAAAAGGAATGCTGCCAGAGGCTCCTGGAAAGATGAACAGTGTCAGTATTTTGTTTCCCAAGTGAGTTACTGCTGTCTTATCAGAAGAGAACTTTCCCTCTTGTCTTCTTGGGTACTTTCAAGAGTTAAAATAATAATAATTGTTTTCTTTTTTGGGTGGGGAGAAGTTACCAGCTCCAAGCCTGTTTGAAAATACAGAAAAATACATTCTCCCATGTTTCCTTTATTGAATATTTCTTTCCAAAGCTAAGGCACCTGGGAAAGATGAGGAGAGGTGACTTTCACAAGGAACCAAATTTCTGAACCACTGCATTCTTTCCTTCTCAACTTCATCTCTTCTTCACCCTTCATTGCAGGGAACCCAGCTCTAATGGAAGAGCTGGAGGTTCAGGAGAGTACACAGCTGCTTTTATGGGAGATTTCTCCTGCACAGGTGGAATTCTACAGGCATTCAGACTGTTAAGCTGACTTGATGCTATTTGGCCAGCACAAAGTTAGTTCAGAAGGCTGGATTATTGCAGCTGCATATATGGATGTGCTTTGTTCATTAAACATGAGAAGTACAGTAAATGTCTGTTAGATGATACTTCTTGAATTAATAAGGTGGAATAAATGTATTGATATTATCAGGTGCTAAGATATGACAGACATCAAGGTGCTGAGTGGTAAGTACTATAAATGTACCTGTTATGTTTCTACACAATATATTTTGAAATTAAATACTGTGTATTTAAGTTAATTTAAGTATAAGCAAGAGTTACTGCTCTTGCCTGTACAACGTACCCCCCCATTTTGGACAGATCTGCTGGAAGGCTTAGATTAGCCTTTATTTGAAAACAGCACAACAATTCAACTAATCTGTGTTATCACTGTTTCAGCATGCCCTCCTCTAAAAAACATTACAACAACCCTTGCCTACTTGTAAGGAAGGCTGGAAAGCTTGATAAATATTTATTTAAATTATTAACATTTATTTAAATTCTTGGTGACCCTAAGGTATTCATATATATAGAAAGCTATTTTTACATATTATTCTCTCTCTTCCTCCCCTCCCTTCTTTATTCTGTGTCAGCACTTGCACATTCCAACTATGGAGAATGGATCTCAGTTAACAACTCGTTTCCTGAATAAGCTGAGTGATATTCAGGTAAACTGCTTCCTCTTCTTTAACCAGTTAAAATAATAAAAGGTGGACATTTGAAAACATTGGAAAATAGCCTTTTTAACAGTGCTGCTGTAGGCACCATTATGTAATAATGTAGACTCTTCAGTTTGGTGTGGTTATTCTATCGATTTTACATTTTTTCCCTTGAGAAAATATGATACGGATGGAGAGTAATGTGTTACTTTCCTACTCATCTTGGAAGCTGGATGAGAGTTGTAAGATATTCTTGTCACTGAAATCCAGTACTGTGTTCTAGGTTCCTTTTTAAGGGAAAAATAGCATTATGAAGCATCTTAATAATAACAATCACAAATTAATATAGGCTAATTAATAAAGAGATGGGTAAAGTAGTAAGCACTCACTGGGCACAGCCAGCTTCTGTTTCTCAGCATCTTGCCAATCGCATGGTCACTTGTTCTTAAAATAGTTCCTTCCTCTGTGATTTGCTAAATATCAAAGTCTATTTGGAATATGTGTTTGACCTCCATGTCTGGGCATATGAGTCAATACCGTTTCAGGTAAAGTCAATGAGCAGCACTTTATCGCCCTTCTTGTTTTAGTTGCCTGCTTTCTTTTCCTTATTTAGCATAGTTTATGATGTGGGGGATTTGGGGATAAAAGTAGGTCTTGGCAAGTTGCAGTCTCCTTTCTGTAAGATCTGATAGCAGCTGCTTGTCATTATTACGATTTCTTCAAATCAAGTCTGATGGTTACTGTTCTACATTCTTAGCTTTTGGCTCAAGATGATCTTAGATTTGCTGCTAAAATTTTCATCTTCTTGCCAGTAAGCCCTGAACTAAAAATCTTAAAGACAGTGGGATGTACTGCACCACATAGCAATTCTGAATCCGACAAAATAATCAGAACTTTTTAAGAAAGAATCCTAAAGTTGTTTTTTTTTTTTAATTCCTATTTTACAGGCCCTTTACTCGTGCGTAGAAATAATCTGACATAGGGTACTTCTGATGAGACCCCAGACAAAAACTACTCATGAATTGCAGTCTGCTGTCATATGTTGACTCACCTAAAATACCATGACAAGCACATTCGCTTATGCAACATTATTTTTCAATGTTTTATACTATATTGTAATCCAAGTTTAAATCCATTGCTACTCACTGAGTTTTTCTCATTGCTTAACTAAAGTAGGGTGAAGCAGTCTTAGACAAGGAGAAGTCAGACCATCTGATATTTCACTGTTCTTCTGTACTCTTCATTCTCTGCATATTTTTACCTGTCACAGCTGCTGGTCTCCAGGATAGCTACTTCCCCCACGACTACTACCCCCTCTCCCCCCAAGGCTTGTAGTTCAAATGATGCAGCAGGACCACCTGACTGTTCTTTACTACGAAGATGACATAGGATCATCATCTCTTGTTCTTTAGAATGGTATTGGGCATTTCTGAGTGCAGCTCGGGGAGGAAAGAATTCCTGATAGTCTGGTATTTTTTGTTAGTGGCTGAGCCAACTTTCACTGAGGCGAAAAGAGACACTGTCCCATAATATTTCTGTTGTTTCACCTGGTGCCAGCCGTAGCAGGTCCTTCTCTTCAAACAGTGGGACTGAGGACTAGGAATAAGCAAAGCCACTTTCGGTTCTAGATTTTATTATTAGTTGAGGAGAAGGAGGGGCTTAGTATGGCATGTTCCTAGCTCAGTTACATGAAACATTTTTATCATCTTACTGTATGAGTATACACAGTAGTCTTCTCCAGAATCCCACCACATACCACAGTTTTATTTCATCTTTCTCATCCCAAGTGCCTGATGCACCTATCTAAAATAATAACTGGTGTTCATCACTTTTTTTGTTGTTGTCATATGTCCAAATTTACCATACACTTTTCATTGTGATACACACTGACTGCTGTTTCCATAGCTCTATACTCTGTATTAAAGCCATCTTGTTAGTATGTCAAATATCTATCTCCAGTGTCTAAAAACTCTTGTGTAACTCTTGTGTTACCTTCTGCTGTCAGGGCAATGCTTTTGCAATATGTGGTAGGGTCTTCAACAATTCACTATCAGTTTGAGTCTCCACTGATCCCTTCTAATTGCAGTCATGGAACAGCTTGGCATCAGAAAGAGTTGAGGCCAGTTTTAGCACCTTGTTGTCTGTTATATGTAGGAATAGGTAATGCCTTAGCAGTTTGTGTCATGAGACAATCTAGTGCCTTCTCTGGAAGAATGGCTTGTGAAATCCAGAATTCTATTTCAGAAGACAACACTGGAGTATGTGTATTTCTCCCTTGGCCAAAAGATAGTGAGCGAATTATTAAGAAAAATTTATCCAGCCTGCTTCCTGAGGCTTCCATGCCCTCCCTGATCACCCTACTTTTTAATCCCCAACCAAGGCTCAGGTGGAAGCTGCAAAAGCGTGAATTACTTCTAACCACTGTCTTGGACCTTTTCACTTTACCACTTTTCACTTTACAACAATATGGACCTTTTTGACTTTCAACTATGTATGTACAGTATGTTCAGTAGTTACATACCAAGAGTAAATCCATCACTCTTAGGAAGTGCTGGACTATTATGTATATATTTACTTGTAGGTTTTCTTCCTTCTTTAAAAGAGCCTTTAGAGTTAGAATATTTCTTGGTTAAAAACATGATTTTAAGGAGGATGATGGTTGCTTCCCCTTTCAAAGTCAATTAGTGGTTGCTGATTATGTTTCTGCACTTTTCTATCTGTGGAAAGATGAGCTTATATCCAAACGGACCCCACGTTGATGAACAGAAAACAATGCTGCAACACAAAAAATAGAATGTATAATATTCTTAAAATGTCAGGGGAGTTTTCAGGATCTTTCACAAAGATCTTTTATATCTTCTACTGGGGTGGGGGGTTGGGGGGAGTGGGGGATAAAATCTCTTATCTCTTTGAAGTATCATTGGACTGTTGTCATATCATTTGGACAGTCTTAGCCTCTTATTCTAGAGAATCTTCAAGTTTTGAAGAATAAGATGCAATGGAAATTACAGCCAAACACAGCTTTGGTCTCTCTGCTGTGCTGTTGCCTCAGCTAGGGCGGTGTACTTATTTCACATTGGACAATGAACAGCTGTAAAAAAGTAAAAATTCTCACTACCAACATTATCCTGCAGTTGAACCTGTGACCAAGAGGTGCAGGGCTCCATATCCGGTATCACTGTAATGATTCCCTTGAGTACAATACATGGTTTGTTAACATTTTCAGTTTATCTTCATTATTGTGTTTCCAAGTCTGTTTTCATGCTGCTCATTGTTCTTTTGCAAGTCTTCTGTGTTCAACAGGATTTCTTTGGATTGGAACAGCTGTTCAGTGGAACTAGAGCTAGAGTGACAAATTAGAAAATCATGGGCAGAACTGATTCCATTTCTCATGCCAATTGAGAGGGACAGTAGTAGTACTGGGATATACATTTCCCTTCCTATCACTGAGTGGAAATCATGGTTACGAAAGGCTGATAACAACTTTAGATTAAATAATTTACATTGTATACAGTAATGGTGTGCTTATGAATGAGTTAATGAATTAGTCATAGTACACTGTCTTCTATAACTGCTTGAGTTAGCAGATTTAGAGATGAGATTAATTTCTCTGGGAATACACTCACTGAAATACCACTCGGATATTTTTGTGGTTTTGCATACCATGCTTTGAGAATAAACAAGATTTTGCTATACCCTTTAAAATGTAGATCAGGATGCAACTTGGAAGGGATGGATAGAAGGCAAGGTATATTGTTTATACTACTTGGTATGAAACACATTTTAACACTGCAGTCAAGACAGCAGTGAACAGATATTTAGACAAGGCCCATATCTTTCTCAAAGTTTTATAGTCTAAATGGGTAGGCTGGCAGAAAACAACCAGGGAAGGAGAACGTATGTCTTAATTTTTACAAAGCAGGACCTGTGGGGAGGGAAGTGAAGGACGGGACTGATTAGCCTGAGGTCACAAAGTCTTTGACAAAATCAGAAAAGGAAGCTAAATCAGCTTTTATTTCTGGAATGAAAACACTTGATTGTGGTATGACATCTTCATTCTCCTTTTAATTCTGGAAGCAGGTTCAAATGGCAACTCAGACCAGCCCTTGCAATTTCTAAAGTCAACATCAAAGCATGAGATGACAATGCTACCTAAAGGCAGCAAAACTTACAATGTAATTCCCTGCCTTTGCCTGCTTTCTGATTTGGGGAAATGGGGATGCCACCTTTTCTCTGAAAAGCAGTGATTTTTTTTTTTTATTCCTTTCCCTTTGCCTTCATCTTCAACAAAACTCTCACATGAGGGTAATCCAGTGCTTTGTGGTTAAACTAATGATACTTCTGCTTTTCTTTGGTTAGAGGTCCCAAGGCAACCACACTGGCATCTGGGAATGCTGGAAATCCTTTGAACAAGTAATTTGTTCAAGGTCCTATGTAGCACCATACCAGTGTTTAGTCAAACACCTTGCGAACTACAGGACAGGAGCAGTGGAACTAGTAATAAAAAGCAGATGTGACATATGAAGGTCATTTAGAGGCTTTACCTGCTGGAGTAAAGAGTAAAACACACGCACGCTGAACATAATTTTTTTGTGTATCTAGAAGTGTATTTTCCTGGCTTATTCTGGTTTGGAGCTATTGTCTTTTCCCTGCTTTAGTGTCCTTTTATCTCCTTTCCTGCCAATGCAGTACCTGGATTGGAGTAGCTTCCTTTTATCCTCTCTGGAGAAATAACCATCAACTGATCTTTTCAGCCTACATAAAGAATCTAAGCATCTAAACAGTCTATTCCTTGGTGAAAAGTGTTTTCAAGCTCTCTGAACATGGTGCTGTGAGGGAAAGGGCTCCCAGCTTTCATCTGCTGCTAGTCTGTCCACCTCTGCTTTATTTATATACTTGAGGCCTATGTGCATATTTGGGGCACTCTGGAGGATTGTTTTACAGGACTGGTGACAAGGAGCTTTAGAACATGGAGCCAGTTTAACAAATGAAAGTGCTGCCTTGGGACTGTATCTTCCCCTGGAAGGGATACAGCTCCATGTGTTAGGTTGCCTTTGTTTCTGCCTGGTGATCTTGCTGGTTTGCATATGGAAAGACTACTTGTTTTATTTGTGTTACAGTTCTCTCTAGTTGTACTCTGTGGTATTTGTGATGGGTTTTATTTCACATTCAATCAGAAAGTTGTAATGAAAAGCCACCTTAGAAATAAAACCAAATGTGTTTGTTTATTAGAGCTTGAGTGGGGACATACTTATGAATGAATTAATGAACTGGGTAACTGCATTAAATTGATGGAAAGCTTTAGTGAAGCAGAACTATTCTGTACCATCTCTAGTGAGTATCGGTATTGCTCCTTCCTAGTCTTTATTGGAAGATGGATAAAGCTTCAAGGTACCTTTAGGTTTTGCTCAAATCTATGACAGAAGTAAGGGCATAAGAAATAATGCAAACTCCTATGGGTGGTGAATGTTATGCTTTCTGAGGATAAAGCGAAGAAGTTATCAATTATACACTGCTACTTTTAACTTTTATTCTTAAGCTCCATTTTTTTTTTTGTTTCAGTATGGAAGAGAAGACAGCGACTGGGCAGTGTTGGTGTCATGAAGGTGGAAGAATTCAGACCCTCCAGACAGAACAGACATGAATAATGATAACTGCTGTAGCTGTCTGTGCGTAGCATAGTTCCTGTATCAGTTTTCTCCCAGGATGATTGTTTCCACAATCCAGCGAATGTGAACACAATCATTTTGATTTCTACTGTAATCCTGTTGGTAAACGCCTGTCTTGGTAGACGTGGCAAATGTTAGCAATAGAACTTTCCTAATGGTTTTCTTAGAGCCTCCTTGTGTTTTAGATACAGTCTGAAAACTTGTAAAATGCTCTTCAACTGCTCTTCAGTTTGGTTTGTTTTGACTGCCATCATCATCAGAGCACCTTGTCATGTAACACAAAGGTTAGCTGGGCACTGACAGTATTCTGCCTTTTGCTCTGTGCTTGGGAAACAATTAAGTTTAGCCATATGCTCTTTCCTTTTGTACTCTGCTTTTATGGAGTTCATGTGTTCATATAGCCCTCTTGATCTCCTCATGCATACTTTGTCAAATAACAGCTCTGTCCTCCAGGCCCAAGTTCTCTGAGTCGATCATGCTTGCAATATGCTCCCTGTTGACCTTTCCATCCATGGGGATATGCAGTGGCTGCTTGGGCAGTGCGTACCTCTTCAATAGTTGAATACATCCTTCCATACATGATTTGAATGTCTGGGTCAGGCCCTGCTGAGACAAGAGTGACTTTGGCCTAGCACAGAGCTGGGCACTGCAGACAGTGTTGCCTTCCAGATAAGTGTCTAGAAAATAAGATTAGAGAAGTGTGGCTGTGAAAGTCGAAGAACTCCTTCACAGCAACCAAACCTTTGGCTTGAGGAATTTCTTTCATCATCCAGTTACATGATTTAGATCAGCAAAATGTTTTTCTTGTTCCATTTACCAATCACTGTGAAATACATCTAGCTTCCATTGACACAGATGTACTTTAATAGAGCCTTCCTATTAAGGAGCAAGCTATGTTATCAACAGAAAATATTTAGCATAAGGAAAGAGATTTATTCAAACCCTGTTTTTTTTCTGATGAAGCACATACTACTTCATATAGCACTACTTTCTCACATACAGTCTTGATAATATTTGGAAGCAATATCGAGCATGTAGCTGTGGAAATTACTTCTGCAAATATTCACTAACAATCATACTGTAATATTTATTAGCTTTCTCTTTTTGCACACAGCTTTGTTGAACAGCTTTAAGATATCTCTTGCCAAAAAGAATCACCATATTCTGTATCAATGTTCCAAAGTGCTACTTCAGTGTAAAACTGGTGGAACTTTATTGTCACTAATGGAGTCCTAAAAGAGGTAAAAGTGAAACATTTATTGCCATAGTTTGCAGTAGAGATGCACCAGGATTAAGGGAAATATTTAGCACTTTATTTTTTTTAAGACCCAGCGTTATCTCTCCCATGCTTTATAAGTCCTGTGCAGTTGCTGACATTTATTAACATAGTTTAAAAAGACATACTATTATTTCTAATAGACCATCCATGCCTTACACAACTGCTAAAAAGTAGCCTTATGGCTCTTCTGTTCATTTTTGGTCAGATTTTAAAGACAAGTCCTGCTTAGCTGTCACTTTCTTTTGCTTCCTCAAATCATGCCTTTTACTACCTTTCACTGCAGTCCAATCTAATATTTTAATGAAGAACAGTTGAAGGTTCTCTCTGACAATGTAACTATTGTTAAAACTTGTATAGTTTTCTCTTTAGGATACAACTGCAAGCACAAAATGTTATTTCACTTATAGTAGCAATAGTATTGTGTGTTGGCTTTTCTGACCATTTGAAACTGTATTGTGTGCTGGTCTTTGTTCAGTATCTTACTATCTATTATAAGCTGCTGGTATCTTTAATTAAATGGGTGGAAAAATTAACATGGGGAATATGTCAAGATGCAGTGTGGGGTAGAGTTTTGTCGAATGAGACAAGTGTCATAACTAAAGAGTGCCTTTAACTAGAGTGTGGCATGGAGCTCTCTAAAGATTATATAATGAGCAACCACAGGTGGCTTGCTTTTACTGAACTGTATAATACATCCCCTTATGTTCCTCTTAGATTTAGCAGCAAATGAAAAGTGGAAATATCTAACTTAAGATGTATGGCAAAGTAGTTGTATGATACCTTAACAGTTCAGGATGTTGATAGAGTTGGAAGGTATCATATCAAAAACCTCCGTGAAGGCATTGGTATACTAGCAGTAATCTGTTTACCAATCAGAATGATAAGGACCAGAATTATTTTACTGTGGTGTAAACCTAAACATTGTGTAAAACTCTTCTTAAATTGGATGCAAGTAATTTTATGTAAGGAGACTAGGTGGTTTCATTTGTTGTTGTTTGCACTGTTTCCTGCATCGACCAGAGAGACACCTTTCCTTTTACTGAACATTTTGAGCTGATGGACACTTCAAAATGATGTGAGTTGAAACTGAAATGACCCACAGAAATGCTTAGACTTTTCTAGCAAGGAAGAATGTGTAGTGTCTTAACGTGTGTATGTTAACTATTGTCTTTAACATCTTGGTTAAATGGTATCCAGGTGAATAGGTTCTAGATTTTAAACTTTAAAACCTAAATAAGGGAGCTGACAGGTCAGTGTAATACAGGAAATTCTTCTCATATTGCATGCTGTCCTACCCTGCATTCTACCACTGCTTTTTTATCCTGTTAACCAAAGGAAAGACATAATATGTGTAAATAATAGTGTTTGGTATTGCACTCCCCTGTTTTTGCCTGTAAAATTTAGGAGAGAACTGTGGTATTCCCTAAGCTAATAACAGTTTGTAAAAGAACATCTGCACATCTTTTCTCCATGTGCCCTGTTGGTTTAATTGCCACAGATTTACATAGAAAGAGTATGGTACATCATAACTAGGCAATTATCCATTCTTCATCACTTAGCTATGGCTCTGCTAATTGATCATTTAAGACACAAGATAGTCTAACATTATGAGAATTTGAGACTATTCGAAAAAGATCAACAAATTAATATTGTTGTGTGATATTTGCATAATTGGCTGCAATTATTTAATGTTTAATTGGGTTGATCAAATGAGATTCAGCCTTTCACATGCTTATGTTTTACAAACACTGCTACTTTAAAATGGTAATAACAAACTCCAATTTTTTTGTCGTCTTTCTTCTCCCTTTCGTTCTTTTGATGATTATTTTCAGTACTGCGTATGTCCTTAATTTTCAGTTGGGTGAGCATGATTCATGTGTAGGAAAAGTCCTTCAGATGAGAGAACTTTTCATGAAACTGGCATTTCATACAAGCTGTTCTGATACCAAAACTTATGGCTTCAGCAACTGGTATTACTTAACTAGATTCTTAACTGCAATAAGGGCAAATTCACTGAGAATTTATAGTGACAGGATCTGGTGAGAATGCTAATAAAGCTTCCTGCTTGGGGTAGATAATCTCTTCAGTCCATAGAAATGCAAAGCAAACATTATTTTTTCTGGGATATAGAAGGGAAGTCTGATAAGACAAAAGCAAGATAGTGAGAGCTCTCTTTGCCCAACCATTGTTTACACCTGTTCAACTATCTCAAGCTAAAAAGCAGTCGACCTTCTCTTTCTAGATAAACTCTTATTTAGGGTTCACCTAATTCAAAGAGATATTGATCCCCTCCTGTATACTTACTTTAGACTTAGTTTTCCCCGGGCATGAAGAACCGTGATATGGTAAAATGTGATATTTGAAAGGTTCATTTGGAGTGCAAGTTATTTGAAATGTCTGTCTAATACATGGTCTTCCAAGGAGGTAGACTGAAAAACAGCTGGAACTGATGTCATAGATGCCTCTTTAGAGGAAGAACCCTTTTGAATTCAGTGGCCTCTGCCTGTTGACAGTGCCTTGCCATGCAATAGGATACGGAGATGGTAGCACAGCCTGCCAGACTATGTATGGCACATTGTCTCTCTCTGCATGGGATTCATCCTACTGATGGTAACTTTTAATGTTCTGGTGGCAAGCTTGTATACTGAGAGGTGGGCAGGTGTAAATGATGGCTGAGTGTTCCCTGAGGTGGGCTGTTCATTGCTGCCTTTCTCTGCCTTCCAGACAGACTTGCAGCCCCTTTTCCTCAGCCTCCTATCATGATGCCACTTTGTCTCCTATCTAAAAGTGACTGTTAAAGCAAATTTTGCTTTGTGTTTTGCTTTCAGCAGTAGTGATAGTTAAAAAAAGAAAGGCGTTTTGGTCATCTTGCAGGTGTTCAGGGGTCAGAATTGCACTTAATCACCTGCACATGTAATGCCTGAACAGACAAACTGCCACTGACTTGATGACCCTGGGCAAGTTATCTGACCTCTTTGTAAGTGCGTAGTAGTACTACCACTTTTACCACTTTTAACTCCAATCCAGATTTTTACATGAAAGTTATTTTACTGCTGATCAAATAAGCTTTCCAGAAAGCTTTTTAAGCGGCAGAGAAAGATGCTGTGTAGAGTCCAGTATTTGAAGCATTGCTTTAGAGTGGCAGTATCTTGATTATGCAGGAGAAAAATGTTATTCAAATAAGAAATATATTTAAGGTTTTCTGTATGAACCTATAAAGAAGTAAAATATGTAGTTCAGAATATAAAGTAGCATACAGAAAAATCTTGAAACTAGAATTCACCTCCACCTCTCATACAGCACTATCTTATTTTAAAGTGATGTGCTTGAAGGAAGTATTGTACCTCTTGATGTAGAGGCATTAGATTACAACTATTCTAGAGGTATGCTTTTTCATGCAGCACTGAGACAGACCTCTATCAATCTTGACTACAGTTTTTCTGAACTGCAGTATTTAGTAGTTAAGAAGTGTCAGAGTTGTGTTTTACTGTATTTTGTCACTATCCTCAAGATTTGGAAAAATAATTTGTAGGTCCTAAATTATTTAAGCTAAGTATCTTCTTAATAAGTATTTGTAGGTTTAGTCATAATAGCAAAATAGAGTACTGGTATTGCACTAGTGAGAAATACTGTTGTAGCAATCCTTCTGTCCATGCCTTGCTTTAAACAGGATCATTATTAGTGGGAATTCCAGGATATTTCCCCTGACTATGCAAGAATCTGAGTGCCATCTACAGCACACTTGGTAAATATATCCCCAGCTCCATAAACAAAGCTAACTTAGCTATTACCTTCAGGTAGAACAGTCAGGTACGTTAGGGCTTAGCAGGTAGAGATCAATACTGAACTAGAATAGTAAATCCTTAGATTTGGAATAAAATTTTGGAATTAGTAGCTCAGATTCTTATTAACCACACTAGCAGGGTCAACCACACCCAAATTTACTAAAAATAAAGGTGTTTAAATTTACTAGTAGTAATAGCATGGCTAGATCCTCATGTCTCTCTCTGAACATGAATTTATACTCTTTGGTTATCTTAAAACTCAGTTTATTGTGTCTGGTTTTTACCATTTTTACCACAATCCTGAATTTTTTATCTTAAAAAAAAAACCAACAAAACTTAAATTTCATGTTCAGAGGAAGACCTTAAGGAGGATTTAAGACCTTGATATAGAAATTTAAAGTCTTTAAAATATCTGCTGGATAAAGTTAAGGTAAAAAAAAAAAAAAAAGACGATAACTTTGTGGAAGTTATTAACTACAGTGTTCTAAATGATTTTCCAGTACTGGTTAGTTTTGTTTTCTACCAAAGAGATAAGCAGGGAATAGTAGATAAAGTAAGTGTAGTGCTTTTTTTTCTAAGCTAGAGTTGGGAAAAGTTTCTAAGAACTGGTTCTCTTAATAATGCTAACTCTTGGTAGAACCTGATTCTGTCATGCTTAGAACAGTCATTTAAGTGTGAGATGGAGGAACTCAGAAGTTATCTCAGGCAGTACTATCTTGCAGGAACAATTTTTCTTTCATTTTATGATCAAAGTGATCAATATAGGAACATGGAATCTGTTAAATTTTGCACTTTCATTTTGGAATTCTGATATAGTATTACTAAGCTATTATTAGTAGGTTATGGGAAGAAAGCAAACGTTCTTTATGTAATCAGCTTCTTCCTGTATGCCGAATGCCCTCTTCATTATGATTTGGTCACCGCTGGCCTCTTCAGGTGAAATAAGAATTTTTTTCCTCTACTGTACCCTAGTGCACTCTTGGGTTTTTATGAAGTACTAAATACCTGCAGCAAAAGCCAGAGCAAAGTCTTCTGTTTCCAGAACAGGCATGCTAAGGAATGAGGGTAAAATTACCCTTCAAGACAGGAGGTCAGAAGAACACCATTGCCGTTCTCATTCAGTCCAAAAGAGAGACTACCCAGGTATACCAAATGTCTTTCAGGATAGTAGATTATTATTACTATTTAAGAATGCTCTTATTCAGTTGCTTAAATACCTACATCTGTGCCTACATTTTCATAATTTGTGTTCTAGTATATTAACTGAAAGCTGCAACACACTTATTTGTCATGAAACAGTAAAATATTAGATGGGAACAAACAGATAATGCTCCAGATCATCTAATAGTGAGAAACTGTTTTCTACAGGTCAGTGGCCCATTCTGTTCCCATAATTTATACTTATTTTCTGATGGCCCAGTAGTTGACTAGAACTGCAAGTAGGAGAAAAATATATAATTAACTCTATTCCATAGTAGAGGATGTTGACAGAGTGAATCTATTCCCTCCATCTCCTGGGGAGATGGCTTGGACTTTAGCTTGGACACTACAATAGAGAGTGATAGGGTGTAAAAGGTTCTTTGCCATGATGGAGACAAGTAAGAGTTTTATCTGAAGCTATTTGCAAACAATTTCTGTCGAAGCAGTAAATTTGGAAAGACAGATGTCCCAATCTACCTGACCTTCAAAGTATTTAGAAGGGTACAGTAGTAGTTACTGGGATCATAGCATATAAGCAGTGGGAAATTAGCAACTTAAAGTGGGAGAAGTAAACACCTCTGAAGGGTTTCTGTTTTCTCAAATGTTAAAGTTAACTGCATCTTTTACAAGGATCTGAGCATATAAAACCAGTAAAAGACAGATGTGTGAAAAAATACTGGATAAACTAAAGGAAAGTCTACCTCATTCTTCTCTAAAGGTTCTGTAGAAGCACAATTAAGCGCTCCTAATGGCATTGTTATGTATGGACCATATGGCATGAAAGAAACACTTTATATTTGTATGTCTATAAATCCTGTAATAACTGTATTTTGCTGGCAGTAGAAACAGTCTATACTATTTGCAGTTTTCCTCATCAAATCTGTAATTCTGCAATGTTTCTGTCTCCAATAAAGGAATTTAATGGGCACCTGTTTGTGTCATGTTATGAAATCATCACTGTTGAGTACAGCTAACTAAGCATAATTGTCCCATAGATGGGTGCTGTTATACATTTGTGAAAGCTGGATTAAAAAAAAAGAAAAAAGGATGAAGCATGGCATTTAAGAACAGCAAAGCAAGATGCAAGTGGTAAGAAAGAAGTTAGTTAACTTCAGTCAAATTGCAAAGCCTGTATTCAGCCTTCTGGCTTCCACTGAAGTCTAAGGATATGACACTCAAAGGAAAGAATGAGGTTTTAACAATGGCAGACATGCACCTACCCTGCCAAGCCTAGAGCCTGAACCAGTTGTTTCTCTTGAAGTAGAATACTGGACAAATCGAGTAGCAAAACAACCTACCTGCTAGCCATGTTGTCATGAAACAGCTTTAACATGCCAGGACTGTATAGCAGTGATTGAATACAGCCTCCATTCTAATGGTTTTGGGGCAATGAACTCAAGGGAGAGAAGAAAGCCAGAAAACAGCTTAATTCTTTGAGCGCTTACTTCACGGAGCAGTTCTGAAGAGTCATTACTCTAAAGTATATCAACTAGTGGGAAGCCCTTTGAAGATGGAAAGCACTGAAAGTGAGTGTCATTAAAATCTTGACATTTGCCATGTGTAGTAGCTATATTTACCAAAATACTTGACGTATTCCCCTTTTTCAGTGAAGGGAATGCTGTGATTAAAGGTAGTACTGATCCATGCTGTGGTAAAGTACACATCAGGGTAAATTTTCCATCTGGTTTGGTTCTAAGTGACTTCAGAGAAAGCTGGCATGGATACAGGACACTTTAATGAAGCTGTAGATAGTTAAATACTAAGAGTTGTTAATTACTGCCAGGAGAATGAGCCTAATATGTCAGAATTGGGCTTTATTCCTGTATTTTTTGACTCTCCACTTTCATCCTAAGGGGACCTTTCTTAACTGTAACTCTAGTTTGAGCTTCAGTAAGACAGCTTTCAAAACTTGTGTATCCCAAGTAATAATGACTTGAAGATCAGTTCTAGAAGGTGCTGAGTGGGCTTCAGAGACAGACAAACCTGTGCCTTTTAGCAAAAATTAAAAAGACGCCTTTGTTCCTCCCTTTTGAAACATCTCAGTGGCTGGCGATAGTTCTGTTCAATAAAGCACTCACAGCACCACCACCAGCACTGTATTCTTGATATCCATGGGAATGGAGAATATCCATTCTGAGGACTCTGATCTGGGATACACAGTCTTGTAAAGTTGCTGTGACAAAATAATCAGTTTTAGAATAATACAGGGGGAGGACAAAGCAGAAGGAAAAATCTGCCTTCTGTACATATAAACAGGGAAAGGAAACAAAGTTGGAGATTCCAATATAGGCAGTCAAAATTAGAAATGCCAGTTTTGAGGGTATATCAACAAAAGTGTTGAATTTCAGGTTTTTTTCTTCCTTTCCTTTTGCTTAGTTTTCTGATACTGTGGCATCACAGTGGTGAATTTAACAAAGCTGCTAAAGAATTATCCTGTTGCCAAGAAGAGCAAAATTTTCTGTAGTAGCACCTTTGTTGTTCTTGATGCTTCTCCAATGAGGAACTTGTGCAAGAAAATACAAGAGTGTAGAAGGTGTCTACTTCTCTCTCTTCCAAGGGAATAATTTTTAATGCCAGGTAAGAAAATATTTGCCCTGCTTCACCTGCAGGTGGTATTATATCTGTACAAATTTAGGGTATTAAATTCTGAGCTTTAACAATGCCAGGTTATGCGAGACAAAACAATTTATCTTAAGTCATATAAACTCTTCTGGGTCATTAAAAGAAATTATGTTCTCATGAAGTGATTTCAGAACAACCTCTGGTTTTAACTTTTTTTTTTTTTTTCCATCTTGCTCATGGAATAATTCTTTCCGAAGGTTCAGCTTTGGTTAATTGATGTTTAGTGGCATATAGGCATTTATCCTTTACTTTGATGGCAGTGTAGGCCAGCATTTTTTGAGGTAAAAAAAATCATATACAAAGAAAGTATCCTAACAAACTCAGTATTTGTGAGATAAGTACCTAACTAAAGGATAAAGAGAAAACCAAATGTTTAAAATGGGTAAGTTCTAACCACGGACTGTGTAAAATGCACAAAAACTTTAATTCAGAAACTCCACATATTGTCAAAGAAAGTTAATAATTAAATATGTTAAATGGTAGTCTTATTAGGTGAGAGAACAATTGCATTTCTAAGCCACAGATGCATATTCATACTCCACAAAACATGCCTTTCAAACAAAAGGCTGATCAAGTCAATACTGATCTACTCTACCATCAGGCCAGTCATCTTCAGTACAGGGTATGTATTGTCAAAGACCCCTCTGGGCCTGCCCAAAGGCCGACATAGGTAAAGCCCTGGTCTAGATGGGGCCTATGCAACTGAAGCTGTGTCATGATATGCAACAGTGTGCTTTGCAAGCTTATATGTGCAAGGGAGATAATTTTATACCCATTCTTTACAGATGCAAAAATTAAATAGCTGCTAGGAGGCTGCCACTGCCAGAGGCACTATCATCTGTAAAACAACTAGGGCTGTTCTGACTCTCATTTTGACAGGGATGAATTTATCTAGAGTACCATACCTACGCTGAAAACAAAGACGCTGACTCACCTGTCTTTTAGGTGAAGTTTACACAGATCATCACCAAGCAGAGCCAGTATAAGCACTGATGTCAGTGGAAACTTCAAATTCAACTGGTATTAGCTCAGACCCTAACTTGAGGTGATGTTCACACTCTGAGCATGATGAAAAGAATGGCTCCACTCTTCTTATTGCCAGCTGCTCTGTTCCTGATCTTCCCTTTGTGGCACTGCTGGCACTAGAGCAGTTGCAGAGAGACCAGATCACTGCTTGACCACAAGAAGGCAGAAGCATGTTACAGACCCCACACATAGGGAGGTGAGCACCGCTCTTTTAGCCATGGCGGAGGTTTTACAGAGCTGAAGCCAGTTAAGAAGTCATGCTCCTATGAAATGTTAGGATTTGTGTTTCTCCCAGGTGCTAGCCATTTTTATTATGGCTCTTAAATTTTTATGCACCAGACCTTGCTTAAGTCATTGCTGAATTCTTAGTTAATTTTTTTTTTTTTTACCTTCCTTTGGCTTGTACAAGCCTTATGCATGAGCAAAGACTGCAATATTTGCTTTACTGCGAAGTCCCAGCTTGGAAAAGAAAAGAACTGAAGATTTTGTATTTTCATCATAAGGAACTGGCTGAAGACTAATTAGAAGATAGTGAAAAATACTCCCAACTTTTTAGGATATCTCAGTGCATAAGAATTAGAAAAAAAAAAAAAAAATTAAATTTCCACAGATCAGGATCTGTCCCAGTATCTTTTAACTACATTGCTTTGGATGCTACCAGCTAAGGCTCACATTGTTCCTAAATGCTTATAAGCATTATAAGCATTAATAAACATTAATATCATTCCCTTCCTGCACTACAGAATCTGTCCTTACTTATATCAAGCAAAGAACAGAAAATCTGTCCTTACTCATATCATGCAAAGAACAGAAAATCTGTCCTTACTTATATCATGCAAAGAACAGAAAATCTGAGAACATCAAACTGTGTTTGATGCCACAGTAACTAAGCTAAAAAGGAAAGGAAGAAAAAAACCCGAAATTCAACACTTTTGCTGCTATACCCTCAAAACTGGCATTTCTAATTCTAATACTGACTGCATATATTCGTGTCTTGAAAATGCACTCCCAGAAATACCAACCTCTAAGCATAACTCATAGCACTGGTTCCCTTTGCTATTCCCTCCTTTTGCAGGTGCAATATTTTTATGACTGTTCAGGAAAAAACAGTTGAGTTTGAGCTAAACTCATGGTTAGAAATCCTCCCTAATCAGTTTTCTACAAAGACCTTTCCCCTTGAAGAGGTAGGATCAGTAGCTCACTGGTCAGGACAGACTTCACCTGTCCTATATTTGCTGTAATCAAAATGCCTATTTAGTTGTCAGGTGGCAGCAATCTTCACACTGTTATGCATGCAAAGTCATTATTAGGATTGTGAAGATGAGACGAGAGTTGGTTATCTGTGATACTTTGCCTTACTAAGAGAAATGCTATTTTCTCTTGCTTTGTTTCGGTATCTTCATCTAACATTGGTGATAGTGTTAAGCTGAAAAGTGCTAGCAGCTGTTATCAGATGAGTCATTAATCAAAAGATTTTCATATTTGTCAATGGCTGTGCCAAGGACTTTTCAGGCTGCAGAGTCTGTAGCCTTCATGTATGCTAAAGTGGAGAGCAGGGAAAAGTACTGCTCGGTATGCTTTTCTGAAGGAGCAAAGAAACCCAGTTTTGGGAATGCAGGGTTTACTTGCATGGCACACTTAAGGATTCCTGAGTGAGGAACTTGCCTTTTGCTGTTTGGTTCCTTCAGACTCCTGAAATGAGGCTTCTTTTTAACAAATAAAAAGGCTAAAGAAATAGTATTACCTAACTACATTGTTTGTATTTTTGCTGTCATGGAAAGAATCTGGTGAGACTCCAAATGCTGCTGTGCTTTCTCTCTCATGCAGTATGTCCTCCAAAAAGGCAAAGTATGATTTCCTTTTACTTATTTATTTATTTATTTATTCAGGAAGACCAGACTAAAGTCTGTCACCCTAGGCAGAGGCTTATTGAACAGCATGTGCGTGTAAGCCTTGTAACTGATACTGGCGTTACACATATGAACCATGACCAATCAGCAGATTTTTTAAGTCAGATGGCTGCTGTGTTTTTGAAAGATAAGTCTCATGGAGTTCCTACCTTGCAACTCCTTACCTCTGCTAAGGTGAATCTTAAGAGCTTGATTACACCTCTTACAGATGTTTAACTTGCAGAGTCCCTTGGAAAGATTCGCTTTGTTAGTCTACATGCTTCTATATTCAAACGACACAAAGGAGAACTCCTTATTCCACATTTTGTTTCACATTCCAACAAAAAGGATATCAACATCTGTACTATTTCCTCATTTTGCATATGTGTAATATTGGCAAGCTTTTTCATTACGAGATAACATCAACTCAGAAGGGAAGAAAGATGTCAATAAGGCCAAAGTTCAGGCTGACTAAAGAGAAATTCCCCAGATTTTGTAGGATAAGGTCATATTTAAAAACAAACTTTATTTTCTGAGCACGTACATATCTCTGCCAAACCTCACAGCCCCTTTGTGGCAACTTTTCCCTGGAAAGAGAAAGTAACATGAACAAGGCTTTATTATCTGTTACTACGATTTAAGCAGCATAAGAGAGAGCCAACAATGTTTGACCAAGTGAAACTCTCAACAAGTCGTACATTAAGTGGAGGGCAAAATTCATCTGCTGTAGAGTTGTTTAATCTTTTTTTTTTTTTCTCTGATAAAATATTTATTGTCAGGAAAAATAATTCAGTGTTTGTGTGGAGCTGATAGCCAGAAAATGTATGGTTTTCATCTTAAAAAATTAAAAGAAATTTTTCAGGGAAAGAAGAAAATTGTGACTCACAGATCATCAGGAGTCAAACAAGTATATTTTAACAATTACTGTTTCATTCAGTCCTAAGATGGTAAATTTAAGATCTTTCACGGGAAAACTGAAAATCAAACTGCAATTACAGTAAATTGCTAAACCCGTGTTGGCTTGTAACGATTTATTTTTAAAAGACACTGCTTCTCCTGGTTTCCTCTGCAGTGCATAATATAAGTTTATCAGATAAGAAGTGATTTTCATTAGGGAAAAATTATAAGCAATCTGGAAAGGAAGAAAAGATTAGCAGTTCCCCTTGATCAATTCCTTTCTGTGCCTTTGAGCAAGACAGGTAACTCTCCTAGCTCCTATTTTCCAGCTGTAAAATGGAGGTAATAGTTCTCAGCAAGCTGAGCGACTCCTGTGAGGATAAGTGCATGACAGGGTGTATGATCAATGAGCAATGGAGGGCCATATGGACCCACCATGGCTGCCTTCTACACATTAATTTGTAATAGCATGCTTATTCTTTCAATTAAACCTTACAATCACATTTCTGCCAAGCTCAGTGTTGCTTCCAATTTCAGTGAAACTTCGCAAGCTGGAACATTGCCTACAGCTGACAGTGACATTTAAATGCAAGAAAATCAAGCTTATGCATGGCCAAACCTTCTATAATTCATTGCCTTGTCAGTCTACTGTATTGATTCTGGTTTAAACAAATAAACACCCAGCTCATTTTCACCTAACCTTGGAAGATTTTGCATTGCCTGAATGTTCTGCTCTGAATCCCAGGTGATACCTTCTGGGATATTGAGTGTTCAAAAGCAGATTAATCATACCAACAACAGGTATCTAGGCACAGTGCTATGTTTTTGCAAAAGAGTGCCCAGGCCCCTGAAATTAAAGCACTTCCCCTTTGTGCATGGGGACCAAGCACAACTTGGACCTCAGGGGATGCAGACAAGTTGCAAGAGGAAGGACTTTCGATACTGCCCCAGAAAGTCAGCTTTCTGTGCCTATGTGTTTAGTGCCCATATATTTTTTTTTGCATACAGAGTTTTCTTAATTGAGGACCAGCTGTTTCGCAGGTACAAAGTTCTTTTATGTTACAAACCAGCATAGAGTAAAAGAGTCCACACAGGTGAGACTTAAAGCATTTACTGTGTTTATTTTTGTGATCTTGACCCAAGCCCACACAACCAGGAAACCCCACAGCCATCTGTGGAAAAAACAACTCATTGGTTATTGCTTAGGAGAGAAAAGATGGGCTTGAATTGCAGTTCAGTGACTCAACCAAAACGTTTCTGCTCCAAAGCTGTGTAGCTGCCTATGTAGTTCATAGCAGCAAAAGCCCTTTGGTGCCTCTGCGTGCTAGTGAAGAACTGAGCATTGTGGACTCTTGCTGGGCTAGGCCAGGCCAGGCTGCAGTCGGGCTGGCTCTGCTCTCCCTATCTGCAGGCGAGTCCCCTCTACAGGGAGGTTATTCTCCAGCTGTCTTCTGACTCCTTTGTGTAGCACCACATTTATTTAGCTGACCTGATAATCTTTGGGTGTATGAGGTGAAGTAAGGTAGCTGAGACATAGAAAGTAAAACCCATGTTTGGCCTCATCCTTTCTGTTCACAAATGAAATATTCTTGCTGCTTAAATGCACTCTATAGTTGCTGGTTTAAAAGAAAAAGTAAGTACCAAAAAGATTCCTCCATGACCTCCACTGCAGAAGAAAGAGCTGACAGCTGCCCTGGAGCCCCTGCAGTCAGTATCTATTATGTTTGTGTCTGTATCTTGTCCCTGCTTTGGCTTTTCCAGGTTAATGCGATTTTTGAATGCCTGAGCTGCAGGAACATTCATTCCCTGATAAAACATAGTGCTCCCAAGTTTTTCTCATTTAGCTTGCACCTAAAACCTGCCTTGTCTCCAGCAATCAGGTCGTGACCCCTCTGATCTCCACTGGCAGAATGACTCTAGGTTGTTTATCACAGTTTTAACTTTCCAAGCAAACTATTCTTTTAACTTGAGATGCCTGATTGGATCTTTGTTCCTACCTGAAGATGTCTATCAACGGATATGTGCAGTTCTCACCTTCTCTGAAACCTGCAGGGAATGTAAGAAGTGGTGCTGCTTTTCATGCACAAAAGAGGAAAATAAAGAAAGAGCCTTGCATATTTTCAGTTCAAAATAGCTTCTTCTGAGTAAGCACAATACTGCAAAAGAGAAGAGTAACGCCTCTGTGAGATACTAATGGATTTTTAGGCCTGCTGTACATAATCAACCTCCAACCCTGCTTACTACCTAAGTGTGATATCCTGCGCTCTTATGTCTATGCTTAATTACATTCTGTCAGTGCAGACATACAGCTGCAGCTGTACCAGTGAAGATGCATTTTTTGTTTATACAACAATACCATACCTGGCTATGGCACCACACAGGAGAAGTTATATCAGGAAAAGCACATTTTTGCTAGAACAGTGGAGTCATCTGGGGCTTTAGTTGGCACAGCTATGCTGGGGAAATCACAATTCACCATGTTTCTCGTTGGCATTGCTATTAGCAGAAGTTTGGAACAGAGTCGTAGTCTCACAGGACTCTCATAGCTCAGGAAGAACAGATTGCCTTTAAACTTACTGATCCCAGGTGACTCAGGTCTTTGGTGTTTTCTTGACAGCCCTGGGAGCTTGTGTGAGCTAGAGCAGTCTTTTGCAGAGCTTTTGTATTGTACTGTGATTTGTTTAAAACTAGAATATGCCTCCTTCACCCATAACTTCTACCACATTACTTACAGGAGCAGATTTCAGTACTGCCTTCTCCAGAAGATAATTTGCAACAGTTTTAACTTTAACCCATAAACGCCTACATGATAGGAGAAGTTTGCTAATAGATTGGGAAATTGAATCTTTTTACCTTCCTGGCTTTAAATGTGGTACAGGAAAAAAGCAGGTCAACCCTCCTGACAAAAAACCATCCTCTGCCATCCAGCAGCCTGTCCTTAAAAAAAAAAAAGCAAGCAAAAACAAATATAGAGAACAGAGGTAAAGAGTGTGTTTCAAACTGAAACGTTCTATACCAGTCATGCCAAAAAACACAACAGTATTAATTCATTTTGTACTTATTTAAAAGCTTTAGTACTATGTTTCTTCCAAA
Source organism: Psittacula echo (assembly GCF_963264785.1). Taxonomy (NCBI): domain Eukaryota; kingdom Metazoa; phylum Chordata; class Aves; order Psittaciformes; family Psittacidae; genus Psittacula; species Psittacula echo. Next base: position 103,394,813 of record NC_137735.1, read on the forward strand.
CCAAACAAAAACTGAAATAAAATCTCCCTTGTGCTGAAATAATGTACAAAGGGGAGCATTTGGAGCAATCTACCTAAGAATGACTCACAATCATCATCATCATCATCCCATGAGCATTACCTTACAAGTTTAATTTTGTACATCACATTCTCTACTTTTTCATTTAAATGCCACAGATCATTATCAGTAGTATTCAGATTCATAGTAAAGTAACTTCTAATTATTTGAATTTCATCATGCCATTCACTTTTCAGTCTTTATGCTGATCTGTTACATTCTCCCTGTGGGAGGATGCCCTTAGCAGACACATAGCAGTGTTACTGCTTGTGAACCCGCCATGCTTGAATCCTACAGGGTGATGTATCTGCAAAGTATCTTTGTACCTTTGCTGTACCTACTGTGTGCCAGAGCTGAGTGAATGTGTAGGGATCCTGTCAGGCACACACTCGTCACCCCACTGGGGGCTCTGTCTAAGGAACACTGATAATTTCCTGAGTAGATGTAGCAGCCATTACTGGATTTGGACAGTTTTTCCCCTACTGAGTGTCAGTCGCATGTTGTCCTTTATATTGGTCTAAATTAAAGCTGGGCAGTGGATGGGCCACATCTGGTTCATAGTAAGGTTTTACTCTCCCCTTCTCTCCTCTTGGCAGTGCTGGCAGGACAACGTAATTGCTGCCACTGTTGATGTAAGGCTCTGGGGAACAGGGAAAGGAGATGAGATAAAATGGAAGGTCAAAGTTAAAGCTGTCAGGACTGGCTCAGTGGCAGGGTCATTTGAACAAGGCTGTGTTCTCTAAATGCATAGTGGGAACTGAAAGGGGTCTCTTAACTTCCAGGCTGCAGTGAGAAATTATCTGGGCTACAGTATATTAAACAAAGTGAATGGCAGAGTCTCAAGGAGAATATACCTGAATTTGAACTATTTAATTCTCATTTTGATTTCTTGTTCACCTTTGTATTTGTTTGTAAGGAAAGAGTTTTTATCCATTTACAAAAAGCAAGAAGTCATTAGCAGGATGACTGCACAGTTTATGTCGACTTTTTAGAACCAGTAGTATAGCCTAACCCAAAATTATCAGTCAAGTCTAACAACCCTTCAAGATGACCTTAAAAATCCTAAACATATTTTGCAAAATAAACCAAACATTTGGATCTCTATTTCTTGGTTTTCCTGTTTTTAAGATGCCTGATACACATATTCTACCTTTCCTCTCCATCATATGTGCTGAAAAATAATGTTTAAAAATACTTTTTTTCCTGCCAACAGTGTTTAGAGCTTCTAAACAGAAAAGGGTAGTAAGTATTATGGAGCTTGCAGTAAAACACAGACAGCTGTTTGCACCGCAGCAAGTATTTTTTCTAACAGTTTTGAGGTGTCCCAACTTCATGGCTGCAGACATTTTGAAGTAGCTTTGCTCATTTTTTTTTGTCATCTCTTACCTCTCAGTTTCTCAGGACTCTTTGCCGCTATTTCTGTTGGGGACATCACAGAGTTAGACAGCATGCTTTTGATTTTTGCAGGTCGTGTATACAAGCACTTTGGTTTAATCAGTGTTTGCAGATGTCTACCCATCTATTCTGCTAACTTTTATTATCATCACCACGAACAGTTTTAACTTTTTTGTGAAAAAGATTGCAATATCAGTAGTTGCTTCCAGTGACAAGCAGAGATTAACTGCACTATGATAGGATGCTACCATCTCACTGAACTAACACACATCACTTCAGTTGTATTCAAATGTTATATATGGGGCTGTGAAAAGACCCAGCTTTTGCTCCTGTGATGGAAAACAACACCACCTACTCTCTAGCCTTGGTCTCTTAACAGGATTTTTCAGGGTTCTTGTGTTATTAAGGATATTCATTTGTAAATTATTTAAACCCGTGAAGGTAAAAGCACCAAGACTTTTGACAAGAATATAACCTTCAGGTTCACTAATGTCTCTTCAGAAATATAGTCCTCTCCAGTCAGCAATGATGATCACCTAGTCTCCTTCTCAGGTTCTTGGGGTATTCCATGACTGCAGCTGAGCCTGGGGGGATGCCGCGTGCCTTTGAGATTACTCCTTCCACTTCATTTGCTCACAGGTGGAAAGGGGTTGCAGCCAGTGTTGACAAGGCTTATGCTTACACACTGTAAATGAAGAGGCCAGCTTTAGAGTTTGTCTATGGTAGATATACAGTTTAGGGGGATTGTTACAAAAATACCAGTAGGGTTGCAGGGAGAGAGAGATTAATGACACAGTATTTCAGGACAAACTTGACATACGGAACTTTACAAATTTCATCAGAAAGCTGGTTCTCACAGCATTCCCATATTGTGGGTGAAGAAATTTGCCAGGGTCACACCCCAGACTTAAAGATGTATTTTCTAGAAAGCTGCAAGGCTTCAACCGTCAGTTCCGAGTTAGAAGAGTTTCTGGAGGCTGTGGGGGTGGTTCTGCTGGATTGCAGGAATCCTACAGCCAAACCCTCCTTCGCGAAAGGGCCTTTCTTGCGTTCTTCCCAAACCAGTGTTTCATTATTTAGCAATAGATGGCGCTAAATTTCCACCTGTCCGACGCCGTCAGCCAGAAAATATATTTGAAGTAATTAGGCCTGCAAGATAACACTTAAAAGGGTTACTGCTGAAGTTGATGAAAGTGTGTGGGCATAGAGAGGCAGGAGTGCCAAGATGCTTCACCAGCTGGAGAAGTCTTAGGTGAGATAGTCTGGCTGCCAGAACAGGCTGCCAAGATAGTCAAAGGGAAGGAGCCAGGAACTGGAGAACGCTTTGCAAATTCTTGAGAACAGCTATTGCGATCCCCTTGCTGGCTGGGTCAGGTAATGCCTGTCATTATCAGCGATTGAGGATCCCGGGCCAGACGCGTTAAAATTCCACTAGAGATTCTCAGTCTAGTTGGTGGTTTGTCACAAACTCCCCTCGTCCTGGGATTAACCCATTCCTCAGCACGAGGGATACATTTGAGCTATGTCATTCAGAGTGAGGCTGTACTGGCAGGACTGAAGAGAAGGGCTTCAAAAACTTCCTCGCAGTCCTGCTAGCTCATCACCCCATGGCTCTTGGCATTCACAGGTGCTGGGAGCAGACATAGCCATTTCTCACATGAAGCAGAAGGGAGAGGGAAGAGGCTTCCCTACTGAATTTTGTGCTTGTTTTCAGGCGGCAGCAGGGAGCACATCTGCAGTATGAGACTCAGTGCTTGCAGTTTTTGTTGCATTGGCTCTTTCTTTTGTGTGATAGCTCAGCATCTTGAAGGTGACAGGTATAGGTGAGGAAAAGGACAGACAGCTTATAGCACTTGCGATTCACTCTCATGCATGCTGTGGAAATTATATTCATAAGAGGAGGGGTTGTCCTGCTGGGAGCTAGAGCACAGCTGGTGCCATATGGCCTTCTCTATATTGCTCAGTTAGCTATCCTCACCTGGCCACACTGAGCAGCTGCCTGAAGACCCCTCATGGGTTTCTTAATGCTGTGCAGTCTGCCCTCATACAGGATCATGCCCGAGATGCCTGCTCTTTAAGGTACAGACATGATGTTACTTAGAGACACGTGGAGTAGATTGAGGAGGCTGTGTTTGCCATGGTTAATTGGGAGTATATGTTACATGCTGCTAGGCAGTTGTGGATACTGGTAGCCCTTGAATGCTTTGCCAAAACGAGACACGAAGACCATTCACAGTTTCCCCCACCACAGACACACCTAAAGCTAACTTTCAGGGCTTGCTTTTCTTTTTCCATTATGGAAAAGTCTCTGCATTTCTCCAAAGGCTTCTTCTCAGAGCTGTTTTGCACAATGGAGTGAGCAAAGTTAAAGTGTCTCACGGATGATGGCTGCAGACCTTGCAGTATACAGGGTTGTTTATTAGGTGAGCAGGAGCTGGCACTGCTGGAACCAAGTAAGGGTGTGCAGAAAGAAGAGAAATAGCTCACGAAATAAAATCCTGACCAAGGATGTGAATTGGGCACGGAAGACAAAGTGTCAAAGTGCAGAACACAGGCAAATATTGCTCAGAGATACACCATTTGAAAATGAAAAGCAAAAATGGGAATCTTGTATTAACTTTGCAAAATCATCAAGATTTGTCAAATCTGACCCTGGATCCAGTTACCCATAAGGAAGAATTAGACTGTGACTTGCCTTGTGTAAAGAAAGGCATCCAGGTTTATGAGGCTCATCCAGACTCAGGCCTGCATTCTCCAAGCCAACTGAATGTTTCAGAACCTAATGACCTCCTGGATAATGTCTACTCTTTTATAATATGTCAACTCACAAGTTTGGCACCATTAAAGCAAAGTATAGTGGATTTGATGCTTGAAATGTGTAGCCTAGGTATATAAATTTGGAAGCTACTCTCCTTGCCTCCTCTCTTGGTAGAGTCACCAAGGACTCCAGTTCTGTCTCCCTGTACCTCTAGTAGTACTCACCTTACAACAGTGATAAGAAAATTATTGGGTGCATCTCTGTTCAAAGATCTAATCAAAGGTGGAATAACAATAATTATTATTTACTATAATAAGAATTATAATAACATATAATAAGAATTTGTTATTATTTCTACTACTACTACAAGAGTATCTCTCTGTAGTACTTTGCGAAAGAAAATATTGCCATAGATTGAAGTTAAAAGCAGTTAAAGGAGTCCTCCTGTCACCAACCATTTTCCACTTGTGCTGGCAGAGTTGTCCTTTAGCAATATGCAGAAAGGGTTGTCTGTCCTCTTTGGATAAAACTTAAAAGCACCAATGTCAAAGGCTCTTAAAGGCTCTTCAGTGGCAGAGGCTGGTTTATAAAGACACTAGGAACGCTGTGGCACTTTTCTAAGATGGTGAGACTTTCAGATACTTGGCTGATGTTAAATGTTGGCCATTGCACTTCAGTTGCTGGTCTGTGGCTTTGAGAGCTCTGCTGCAGGCAGTAGGGTTTGGAAATGCTGGTCTTCATGCTGGCAGCTTATGCTGTTCTTGGGGGGAGGCAAGGTGGCTGCTGCCATGGAGCAGTGGGGCGCTCCTCTGCTTTTTCATATCGTCAGACAAAGGGTGTATAGAGCAGAGACTTAGACCCATAAATCCAATGTAATTAAAATACTGACTGGTAACTGTTAAAAATACTCTCAACAAAGAGACTCTGAAAGAGTTATTAAAAAAACACAGTTTTCAGTTACTGCTAAATGAAGCAATAAATGCACATATAGTTAGTGATGTATCCTAATTATTATTCTGAACTTCTGCCTTATTAGTAATGTACACTGGTTGGTGAGTGCGACTAGCTGCAAGAGGCAGAAATGATTCTCCAGTGTCTCCCTTCTTCCAGAAGGTGTTGCTATTATACAGCTCTGCTAAAGACACACAAAGTAGCGTAGAAAGCAGGGTGGAATAAAATGTGGTAAGGCTGGATAAAAAAATGTAAACCATACTAAGTATATAGAATTCAGTTACAAGGATTTCTATTATGCAGAGAAAAAAGAGGCTCTAGTGTAGTATGTGTCCACAGTATAAATAGTTTAGCAAAATGTAAACACCAAATATTTCTACCAGAGATCTTTGCAACCTCACATACAGTAGCTCTACTTTTCTTTTTCATTAAGGACTTCTTTTAATAAAGGGGCTTTTGTGGGCTGAATTGGGAAAAATAGCAGCCACCTGTAACTTTTTTTTAAACCTAACAGTACATACAGTACATCTATCAAAAGCGGAGGAATTTGAAACCTGCAGACTTTTTAAAGAAGCAAGTTCCACACATGATATAAAACAAATGCCATGTGTGAACCAAGCCAAGCAAATTAACAAAAGGGCAGGGGCATTTCCAATATTGCTCAAATAACTCAGGCTTAATAATGGGCTCTTTTCACACAAGCTCACAAAAGGTAAGATGTGTTTGAGAAGAAAAACATTCATTTCCATTGTATTGTGTGGCAAGAACACTGATTTGTTTTATTTTTTTTTTTTTTTTTTTTTTCCACAAACCCATTAGCTTAAGCACGTGAATTCTACATGAATTTTTTGGGGATGCATGTAGCACCTTGATGTAGAGCTGTGGGTAAAGCGAAAAGATTGGTTTTCCTGGGCTGTTATGTGTTGCTTGCCTGTCAGAAGTACTCTCTTGAGGTCCCTTTCCCACCAGATAGGTGTCACAGAAGTCCCGTGGATGTTGCTTTGTTTGCTATCAGTATTCAGGGAGAAGCCAAGTGGTAAGTGGGTGCACAGGCTGGTTTTCAGAGAGGCAGAACTTGCTCCATTCCTGCTAAAGCCAGGTTGGTGTCTTTGAATGTTCAACAGTTCTGTGTGTAAGAACGTAAAATGTTCCCAAAGGTGGCACCTTTAAGTCCTGGCGAGTGTATTGAGTTAAATTATCCTTTAGATCTAGCAAGTTCCTTATTTTTCACAGCCACAGATAACTTTTAAAACCATTCTTTAGCGTGACCACTCAGCTTCAGCTCTTGGTGGCTGGCATGCTAGTGGTGAACTGCGGTGCTGCTTTACAGGGATTTAGATGCATTAGGATTTCCTTAAAAAGAAAAAAATATTTTTAACATGCTTGTGCTTATGTTTGTCAGTCCAGTGGGGAGTGACAGAGACAGGACAAAAAGATACCAAAAAAATGACTCATGCAGGAAATTTAGAATTATGCATTAGTTGATATAAACAGTCCTTTGTATAGAACTGTTGTTCCCAATCTTCATTGGCTTTGAATAAACAATACAACATGTCACACTTCGTTTTTCCTGTTGGCCTCTCTTTAAACTTCTCAATTTCCTGTGGCCACAGGAACATTAAAAGGTCTTGTGAGTAAAACATTTACCACCCTCCCATATAAAAATCAAATACCTCTACCACAAATCCAGTGGAGATGAACTTGGTCTCCTCTGTCCCTGTGACACACAACTCCTAACTTAAAAATGACTGCCTTTTGACTCCAGCCCTGTATGACTGTGTTCAGCCTGAGCCTAAGGACTGAGATATCGCTGTGCCACTGCTATACTTGCCAGGTATCTGCAGCCATTGGTGGGTTGTTCTGTGTCTCAGGTATTACAGAGGCCTCTGCACAAACTGCTCAAGTGCAACTGGCATTCGAGATGTCCCAGAAATGCTCCAGAAACTCTCCAGCTGCCATTTTGTCAGTGCCAGGGGCCAAAGGTGTGAACAAGAGCTACCTGCACCCACCAGAGATGTGTGTCACAGTAGGGGAACGTCGAGCAGTCAGGTAGATATTATTATGGTCCCTTTGTGCTTCCATAGCGCCAGACAAGATTCTCCCTCTAGCTAAAAGTGCTTTGCAAACATTGACTGTAGGATTCAAGATTTTGTTCCCCTTTGGAAAATGGAGAAGTATGTTGGAGAAGCTAAGATATCCAAGAATTACAAAGTCACTACAAGAATGTGAAGAGAAATTATTAGTTCCTGATTCCTCTCTTCCAGTCACATTTTTTTTCCTGTAATTTATTTTTAGTGGTCTCCTATTGTCTTGCCATGAAATTAGAAACAGCTTTTCAAAACACAGACATTACCTTTTTTTGTTTGTTTTTTTCCTGTTATAAGCCTCACAAATTGCTACCTCTAGGGACATTGTGAGTATCATGAGCATTACTTTTGGGTCAGACTTTCAGCTGCTTGGCTATGTGATCTCAGTGCACTTGAATTAGAGCCTGAACCTTAATTCAGCTTTGAATGCGATGGTTCAGACATACTATTAGGTCATCCTGGATCAATAAGCTCTGTGCATCAGCTAAATGATGGTTGCTTGGATGCTGAGGCCTGATGCTATACCAGTTCCTCAGTTTTGCTGGCCATTTCAGAAAGATGTGTCTCCATGTACAGGTTACTGTGGCATTTCCAGCCTTCCTGAAGAACAGCTGTTACTGTTATTCTCTGCTATCATAAGACACTTCTTTTTGTTAGGCATTTTAGATATACAAAGTGCATCATAATATATTGGCTCAGTGCATGTATGAAAAAATTGCCTTCAGTGGATAGACTTAGAAATGTTTAATTTATCCTGTGCATGAGCACAGGACCTGCTTGCCCTGCCCTGAAATGGCCAAACTCTGTAAGACTCATCCTTAAAAATCAAGAGCTACGCTCCATGCTACCAGGTGCTGTGGAGTAGTTGTGCACTAGATGAAGTCACTGAATGGGTGTGTATTTGTTACAGTGTTCATTAGTATCAAACTAAATAGCATAATGTAATATATATGTACATAAGCCGATTAAGCTAATACGAATGAGCCATTATCTTTTTCCACTATTAAGAACTTCTTCACCTTTTCCCCTTTGTATAGTATTGAGTTTTTTGGATTCAGCTATAGCTAACAAGATAAATTGTCACTATACAGTTCAAGAAACAAGATACCAGACTTCAGAAAGGGGCTTCTCTCAACACTGAAAGAGTGTACTTGTTTGTTATTATGCTGTTTCAACTGGTACCTCTGAAGTAGAGCTGGTTGAAACGTGGTTGCTGTTCCTACCTTTATTTCCTTGTCATTTTTTATCACTTTTTAAAGCAAACAGAAAAAAAAAGAGCTATTTTTCAATATGAAAATGAAAATAAGAAAATTTGAAGAAATTACAGAAAAAATACAAAGGAGGAAATAAAACAGTTAACAAAATTGCTTTAAACTGAAAGGCTGAAGACTCTTTAAAAAGCAGAACAGTTATTTGCAAAATGCTAACGTTTTTAAATAAAAAAAAGAAAGTGTTTATTTTTTAATACTAAACCTTCAGGACAAAACATTGCAACCAGCTTTACTACACTGCTATCTGCATTGATGCTGTTTTCCCTGACCTGGCTCTGCATTACTTGCCTACTATAATAAACTATAAAACTGTCTTTGCTGAATGCGGAGTCCTTGCATGTGGCTGGCTGCATTCTTGACCTGGTGTTTGGTCTGATTAAGGTGAAGCAGCCGAAAATAATGACTGTCACAAAGTGACAGTAACCCCTTTCTGACCTGAGGTTGCCCCTCACCTCTCCTGGGCAGGCAAGTCCATCCTCAAAAGCCAATAGGCTATTTCAAAGACCTCTTCTGGGCTACTGTGTCAATGGATCAGTCAGATTTCAAAACAATCTCTGATTTACCTGTAGCAATAAAACAGGCTGTTTTGAATAGCCCAGTAATAGAGCAATCCCTGATCTCCAGATTGACCAGTACAGGTCACTGTTGTCTCTGTGCAGCCTGTATCTGGTAAGGAAGCTTGTTATGCCACCAGCTGTACAAGCCAAAGGGAAACAATTGCATCACGCAAGGATTTTTTTCTCCTATGCATGACAGACTATGTCATCAAGCAGCAGTCTGTAAGGTTTTGGGGTTTTTTTTGTTTTTTTTTACTGTTTTGTTCTGGTTTTCAGCACTGAGTAATCTGGTCAGTCATTCACACTTAGCGACTGAACTTGGTGTGTCCTAGTGCCGGCTGCTTGTGGCTTCAGTGCCTGTCTACTGATCAGTCATTCGAGACTATGTGCTTTATCACTCCCCAGGCAATCTACATTTGAACAGGGCTCCTTGGGGCTTTTCCCCGACAGTTTCAAACATATTCCTCACAGACTGTAGGTGTGAGCCACATCACTCTCCCTCCCTCATCCTACACCCTTGTGGCACAGGCAGAAGCCAGCTTGTACTGTTGCTCTCCCTAGTATCAAGGAGCATGCTGGCTATGTGAGCTTTCCTTGTGGCAAGAGGGAGGAAGGGAAATCAGAAAGAAATCCATCCATAATATTCAATAGACAGACAAATTTTGCTGGGGAAGTGGCCCATAGATTGCTCACTGGCTGGATTCAGCAGCAGGGGAGCCCATATTTAATCAGCTCTGCCTTTGCCACTGGGTTTCACAGCAGCTGGAGCCATGTCCCAGAGGAGGGACAGATGATTCAGCTGCTGGACAAACAAGAAATTAACACAATAATACTAAGCAAGAAATATCACCATGAGCTTCTACTACTTTGCTCTCTCCCCTTCCTCCCTCTATGTAAGGCTATATTAAAAACCAGACCTTGGCTGGTGGTTTGGAGGGGAATGTTTGACACAGTGACATTGAGAATCAGGGCTAGATTTGGGGCTGCCTTTAGCCAGGGCACAGCTGGGAAGGAGGCAACGGAGCCTCCTTTGCTGTGCTAGGTGCTCATGCATGGCCAGAAACCCTGCCCATCTCTGGCTTCTCAGAATGCCTGGCCAGGAACAGCTTACTGTGTGTAGCCATAGCAGTGTTCTGGGGCGGGCTGGGGGCAGCCCAGGGAGGAATGTACATCTGCTCCTTGCCTGCTCTGAGAGCTGAAGTGACCAAGTCAGGCATGAGGGGCAGGTCAGGACGGTCAGTGTGCCACATCCCAACGGGTTGAAAGCCTTCCTGAGCCTGGGGAGAACCCTGTGGGAAGTGGCCCTTTCCCACCACCCCCTAAAACCTCGCCCCTTCACAAGTGCTGGCTGAAACCTGCTCAAAGCAGAAATAGTGGGAAGCTGAAAAACATGCCAGTGCACTGCCCCTTTTGCTGGCTTTCACAATTTCAGTGCACCAGGGATCCCTACTGCTGTTAGAATTGAGCTGACCCTGAAAAACATCTTTGGTTGGTAAATAAAGTGAAGAACATCTTGACCTAACTGCTTAAACAAAAGGCACAAGTAGGACATCTGACATTCCTACGCTGCCCTTCTGAGTTCTCAGTCCTAACAAGTAAAGGACTGATGAAGTACCTGAAGATGGTCTTATTTCACGTGATCCAGCATGCCACAGGATCTGCTTTTCACTTGAGTCATGAAATGGTTACATGAGGGAGAGAGATTTTGTTGAGGGAGCAACCTAAGATGGGGATCCCACCCGCCCAGCATTAGTTCCCTTTCATTCAGGTCCGATGAGAAGCACGTGCACTAGGCTGAAGCCCTTCCTCATTCAACTGGTACTGATGAGTTTTAAAATATGTATATACCACCACAGATCAGAGAAATGTGCAGGATATTAATAAGGACAAACATAAGCCATAGAAAAATAGTCTCCAAAACAATCACGCTATTCCTCCTGCCAACAAAGGTGGTAAAAAGAGAGGAGGATTGCTGTTGTCATCCAATTAAACATGCCTAGGCAGCACTCATACTCAGTCCTGTGCTGGATATGATATGCATTTACATAGATAAGCCCACCATGTCAGTCAAAAGTGAGATGTTGCGCACTTGAGGGACATGCATTGCCCTCACAGTTGGAAGGAAATTATTTATGACCGTAGTTGTCCTTTACTATTGCTTAGTATTATTTAATGCTTCTATTTAACAGTGCCCTGAGGCTTTGATTAAGAATTGGCAATGAACTAGAGTGCAGTCAAACTGCTCTTGCTGTTCCTGCAGTTGTACCCTGTCACTGGAGAAATCGCCTTCCCTTCCAATACTTTCCTTCTGCAGGTCTTCCTCTGCTTTTCCTAGTCAGCATGCAGGCATGCTGGCAGCACCCCCTCTGAGCAGCGAGATGTGCTTACTGGTCATTATCTATTGCCTTTTAGATATCAGTCACAGTATTTAACTTTTATTTGCATGTGCTTTTGGAAATACAAAATGCCAAATGATTGGGGGTGGCTATAGCTGCTATCATTTGGTATCAGATGCAAGTTTGTGTCCTTGACACCCAGTTATGGTTCTGGCAGTCCTGGTAGGTGACCCTTTGCAAGTCACTTTCCTATCTGCTTCTTTAGTCATATGCTGACTGGTATGAGTGGCATAAAGTAGATGCAGAAAGTAATATTCTTCTTTAGTTAGAATAAAAACTGCATTATATCATTTTTATTTTACCCTCTTTCTGTAATACCATTAAGAATAGTTATATATGTTATTTATATTGGGATTTACTACATTGCTTTGGATAACTACTCTTGTCACATCCCTTTGTTTATTATGTTTTATAGTTGTGATGTCCATTTGTTCTGCCCAGCCACTGATCTTGAAGTGAAATATCCTAAACCTTGATGCTTACTGTTTACCCAGTAAGTGTCATAGTAGGATGTGGGTAGCAATAATCCAAGTGACCTCATGCAGTTTCTGTAAGAAAAAGCTTTGCTCAATCCAGTCAGTAAAAAACCCTATCAAACCGCATACAATTAATCAGAAGGTATTTTAAAAGAAAAGCTTGACATAGCTTACCTCAGCTTGACCACCTCAATGAGAGAGGAGATCTGAGTATCGGTCTTTTCCTCATAGAAAGCTATCAGGCAATTGCTCTTCTGAAGAAGAGGTGGAAGGAAATTTAAAAACCATTCTTGATCAGTTGGTCATCTGAGTTTCAGGACTGGCAAAACTGGCAGCATAACTTGCGTGAGCCAAGCAATCAAGACAGATTCAGTTCCCCCAAGAGTGCTCACTGATTCATCTCTTAACTGGAGCTGTCGACTTGCCCTTTGTCCTCCACAGCTTACTGTTAAATTAAAGCAGGATGCAAGAAATACACCAATACCTGTGTCGTATCAACATGTGAACATTATTGTAGTGCAGCCCTCTGGTTTTCACGCTTAAATACCCAAAAGGATTGATCTTTTTATCAGTAAAGATAAATATGTGACATTCAGTGTCCCTAGGGAGGCACAGGTAATCTGTAACAAATGGCATTACAAATCTGAAGAAACCAAGCTGTTAAAAAAGAATCTAGATTAAATACGAAATATGATGAGAAGTAAAGAGTTTGAACTGGAAAACAAAGGAGATTGGGAGTAAAGTCTCCATTTATACTAAGAAAGAATGAACTGGTGGTGTTATTATTGTTCACTAACTCCTGTCAAAAATAACTATTGCGCAGAAGACCACTTGATTTGGAAAAATGGTTTGTTTAATTTACAAGGTATATGTGAAGCTTATTTATTACTATGGAATTACAATGCTTGCAAATGCCACCTGTTGAGCAAACTAAGTGCTAATATTTCCTGATTTCACAGGGAGAGATGGAGAGTGAGGAGATTAATCTCAGACCAGAGATTAAAAATGAAGAATTTCTGCTTCCTGTGTCTTTTTCTGCAGGCATTAGCCCATGGAATGAAGACGTCCTTTCCTCTACAGAAAATACAGGATTCAAAAAGAGTCCCAGAGAATTTGTAGATGACAGCTCAAAGAAAAAATGTACAGATGCTGTAAACAGTAAGTAGCTACACATCCAGTATTTTCCATGTTTTGCTTTGCTCACAAATACTAATCCAGTCCTGTGAAGGTATGTGATGTTTCAATGCACTATGATGTATACTTTCAGTTTCTTGACTCACAAGAAAAGTTTGCAATCTTGTACTTAGCAACCCAGGTACTCCTTTGTTTGTCTTCTCATGTAATACACTAAGGGTAACTAAGGCTAACTAAATTGCTGAAAGCACTTTTGAAAGTCAAGTTGAACAGTTTGTTGAATTAGGCAGGTTAAGGGTCTGCTTCTCCCTTACTTTGCATCGTAAGTTAGCAACTTTCAACTGCTATGAGCATGTGAACAGCTCTGATCCAGTAAAATTTAGATGATGACTTTGTTCTAAGTGATCGTTCAGCATGCAGTGTGATGAAAAATGTGGTCTTCTGTCTTCTCCCAGCATTGCTAGGATGGGTGCTGCATGGTCCTCCTCTCCCCTGGTAGCAATTCAGTGTCATGGTGAGAGAGACCAGTTTAGCTGAGTGCATTCTAATCAAAGTTAGCATGAAAATAACTACCTCAAGTTAGATGTCTATGATTTTTGAATGGTAAATGTTGGAACAAATAGTATCCCATATTGGTTCTGTAATTAACATATGCATATGCTGGCTGCAGAGATCCCTAATTACATCTGCTTTAGGGATGCTGTTGGAGAAAAGATAATTGTATACAGTTGCTGCAGAGACAGTAGAGGATCTTAATCTGAAGCATAAGGAAAGATTAGAATAGCAGCTTTGGACCACTATTTATCCTGTGAATTCTTATCTGTAGGTATTACTGCAAGTGTGCATTGTCCTACAGGTTTTACTACAAAATAACAGATATTTATATTTTGGATGTAGCTTTTCAACTATGGGCTTCCTCCTCTTGAGTAAATCAATGACTAAACTCCCATAGATTTTAATGGTGCAGTCTCAAGGCCCTGAATACTGCATGCTGCTCCTGCTAAAAATTGCTTTCATTATGTAGTTTCTTTCATTCAAAGATTCCTGAAATGTTCCAGATTTCATAAGCCAAGTTCAGAACCGTGAGCAATTCTTGAGGCTAAGTGTACAAGTTTGTCAAAAAAGGAAAAGATGGGTATGTCAGATGCATGGTAAAAGTCTCCTATGAAAATTCTGCGTTTGTGTAGATGAGATAAGTCTGAACAAAAGGATGGAGAAGCACATGCCATGGGGATAAAAAGACATAGTGCCATGGAGCTTCAAGCTGCAGCATACTAGAGGCTTGCAGCAGGCTGCAGAAAAAGAGCAGCGGTGAACTGGGTTAGAGGTACTAGGACAAAATGGCCACAGCCTGCCAGTAACTAAAAAAGTTATCTTAAAAGTATCAGTGGATGGATGCTGTCTGATGATGTAGGCAGAATTTAAAGTGATGCTTCCCGCCTGGGCACTGGCAACCTTGCAAACAGCAAGAGTTAAAAATTAACAATCTGAAGACAAGTCAAAATACACTCCATGTCTGTAAATCAGAAAGTACTGCTTTAAACTCAGCCAAATCTGGCTGCTCCCTTATCCCCCACAACCACCATCACAATTACAGCAGCTGATTTTCCTCACACCCACCTCAGAGATTTCTGGGGGATTTGGCCAGGTTTGCATCCCCATATGATTCAGCCTACTTTTACTTATGTTTAGCGCATTGTGTAATAAGAAAAGCTTACATAAGCTGGAGACTGTGGCTCCAGCTTCAAAAACCTTCATCAAAAATAGGAGATCAGAATCAGGATAGCAACTCACGTAGTTTTTTTCTTAAGCGCAGATAAAGAATTAACTGTCCTTGGGCTAAATGCTCAGCTGCTTCAAATCTGTTTAAAATCATTAATTCCTTCTCGACTAAGTTAATTTCCACCTCGCTGAAAGACTGGTTCTCATCAATAAGTGTCCCAGTGTTGAAACCTTGACAGTAACTAGTCAAAAAGAACTGGAATGAAATTTTGATGCATTAAATTGAGGGGGAATTTTCTCGTTGCCACCAGATAAGCCCTTACCTTACCCCAGAACAACCAGCTATTCAAAGTGAAAAACAGACTCTGCTGTGTATTTCTGTTCCTGTCCTGAAACTGTTCCCACTTAGAACAGCCAGCATTCCCCACTCCAACTCATTTTATCTTGAAAAGGTAAATAGAAACTGCCAGTTTCTATTCAAAACAAGGCGGTTTCTTCAAAACAAAGTGTTTTGAGTGTCTTATTAAACTGATACAAACTGGAATCAGTGAGCTACAGATGCATGGAACATTTTCACATGATCCAGACCATAAGAACATTAACTGTATTACTCTAGCACCTTAACAGTCAAGGATGTGGGTTTCCTTGCAATTTCAAAAATATAGAGTAGGAAAGCTTATGTGGAAGTGAGTATTTTCTACATGATATCTACCAGTCTGAATGATGTGATGTTTTCTAATCGTTAAATTAATTCCACTGGCATCTTTTGGGGTAAAATTGCATCTAAAGAAAATATGTTTTCAGTTGCTGGGTACGCCTGTGATCACTGTTACACTGATGTAGATCCAGAATTGTGATGCTGAAGTTGATAGAGCTATTGCAAAGTTATGCTGTAGTGGAGATTAGTCTGTGGTCTTGTATTTTAAAACCTCTGAGTTCATATAAATCTAGTGTTTTCCACTTTATGCAAAATAAACTGATAAAGGTATCGCTGGTAATGAAGGAGTTAAAAAATACAGCCCTTAAAAGGGCTGAGCTACAACCCAGGCAGTTTCTGTATTTAAGGATTTCTTTTTTCAGTGTCTCTGCACCTTCAAGTTTTTTTGTTGGGCTTCTATTTTTTTTATTATTTTTTTTTTTTACTTTTACGATTTAATCTTTTGCATAATGGGACAGACACAAAGCCGTGGTTGGAAATGTCCCCCTAGCCTGTTGCAATATTTATAAAGCTGTGCTTTTTGCTTTTTGAACATGCTGCAAGATGGGTTTAGTAAAACAAAAGGCATTATAATTTATTGTTGCAAGATTATTGATTCAATAAATTAACAATAATTTCCATGGAGGGTAAGAGCCCTGGCACTATAAAAGTTTATTTATCTGTGCTTTAACCAGCATTGATTAGAGTATTCAAATTGTCCCAGTGCTATATAATTGCTCTTTATAGGTGGAATGCCCTCTGCTGTGCAGGAGACAGTAAAATAAACATTCAGCCAGAAGTGACAATGGCTCTTTTAAAAGCCAGGGCTTTTTTTCTAAGAGGGAAGAAAGAGTTTGTGTAATGCTTTAAAAACACAGCCAGCTTTGGCCAAACTACCTTGTAGCATTGCAAGGACAGACAAGCAAAAGGTTGCTACTGCTATTGTTCTGAGAGGCACAAGATGTAAATACAGTAGTTATATCTTTATATTTGACTATATCCAAATGAGAAAGCCTTTTTCCGCTGTTGTTTCAAAGTGCCATTCAGTGTTGCACTGAAGTGCCAGGTGGAAATTTTTGTTGCACATGCTTTTCCTTTTCTCCCTTTTGTTTCTGAAGTGCCCACTGAACCTGTTAAAGGTAACTATGCAGCTATTGTAGATATGTTAATAATTCAAGCAAAACAAGCCACACTTCTAGATTCACATTCACCGTGCAGGGTTGCTCAGAAAGGAACATTCTGCCACAGTGGAGAGCAATAGCTGATTTAGTTCACAAGCAATTCTATTCCCCTTATATAGAATACTTAGGACAGACACATTTTTCTAGACATAGAGTTATGATAGGTCTGATGTGTATGGTAATACTGCTTCTATTTTACAGCTCTTCATGTAAAAGATTAACAGAACGTTTTCTCTCTTTCGGTTTTAGTAAAACATCCAGCCGCTAGAAATGCCACTTAGAACCACGAGCTCACAATAATTAAAACAAATTACGCATCTTAGTAACCCAAGGTGGATGATTAACGCAGGCTTTAAATGATTGTTTGTGTTAAATTGTTTCTCCAAATGCAATTCAGGAATTTGAAGTTGTCAGATTAACTGCTGTATTTACTGGTCTGTTTGATTAGGTGAGCATAGTTTTATATTCCCTCTTGGAGACCTAAATAGCAACCATTTCCTACCAAAACAGCACACAAAACAAAGGCTTCATTCAGAGGCCTATTCAAAGTGAGCAAGGCTCTATAGCCCTTTGTATCCTGAAACAACATAGTTACCGAAGTGCCTCTAAAAGGTAGAACAAATTTTTAGAAGAAAATAATAATAATAACGGCTATTATAATAGTATTTGGAATATTATATTTTTATTTAAATGTAAATACATTCCATCATTAATTAATAGATTAATTTCATTACTGAACTTACAGACATCTTTCAGAGGCCTTCATGATTAGTTCTGCAAAATAGGGTTTAATGAATGCTGTTTAAAGGATGGCTAATATTCATTTGAAACTGTAATCCATACTGTCAGAGTTTGTCCACTCTGTACTCTTTTCATGAGCATCCATGGAGCTGAATTTTAATAAGCATTCATAGGAAATGAATTCCAGGCTTGGGTCTGTGAATTTTTCACCAAAGTGAATTTTAATTTCTTCTTCTTTGGGTCCTATTCACCAGAAACTTGTTTATGTGAGCCAGTCAGGGAATGGAAATAGTCACTTGTCTTCTTTCTCTTTTTCCAGTCAATAAGTGCATCATAAGACAGTTTGAACTTTGATCCATTAATATTTAGATATCAATATCAAGACAAATAAAGCGTTTACCTTAGATTTTGATGAAAATTGTATAGTGCCTATTCTCTATTTTGTCTTAGTTTGGTAAGTTTTTTATATATGCACTTTTCAAGAGCAGCTAGCTTGCAGCTTTGCTGGGACAGTGGAAAAACACTGAGGAATAATAAATACTATTAATAACTACTTGGTTTTTCTGGGCAAAGCCAACCTGATTGCCACATCATTCCTGAGAAGGGAGGGAAATTGGAAGACACAGCATCCTTCATCTTCTCTTGATGCAATTTCTTTCATTCCTGCTGAAGAATGACTTATGCAAGGAATGACTACAAACAGCAGTAGGGGTGGGAGGGCACTGGCTTTCAGAATCTCATGCTCATGGTCAGTAGTGTGGCTGGAAGAAAACCAGATATATACGGAAAGACTTTGGTAGCGACACACTTACGTGTAGTCCCACTGTAAGAACTGGAAGGGCTAAACTTTTAGGCTCAGTGCTGGCTTTGCACTGTGCAGAGAGGACAGAGAGACCGGGGTTTTTGGAAAAGCGGACATGGTTTCATCAGAGCAGGAGGTTTCTGAGTAAGATACTGTTGGAAGCTGAGAGTAGTTTTGAGAAAGATCACTTTCTTGCTCTATTTTTAAACTCTTTCCCAGGCATCCACTTATGACCACAGCTGGAGACAGGATAGTAAGCCAGACGATCTCAGACCTACTGAAGGTGGTTTTGCTTATATTTTTGTGGGATTATCCTTTCTAGAGAAATGTGGTCCCTTTGTTACTCCTGTGGACATAGGTGGAGTAAAGCAACGTGCAACATGGGTTTTAGAGAGGTTCTTAAAATATGTACCTTCGCAATTAGTTCTTTTGCTGGTTTGAGAGAATCAAACATCATAAGGGATGAATGCCAGTGAAATTCAGAGAGATTGTTAAGGTTGTTAAGGTTTTCTATCTCAGGAAGCTATGAAGTCTTCAGCAACACTGAATCCAAAGCATCCTTGGTGAGAAGGCTTGGCTATTGCTTTTTTCTCATCCTCATGGAGACATACATGATGCTTTGCCTGGTTAGAAGGAAAAATGTACCCTGGGAAATTTCTGTGGCTCTGAGCTCCGAATTCCTAAAACCTTACTAAAGCAGCAGGCTACTAGAAAATTGTAATGAAGGTGTTCTCAGCTACGAGGACACATGCTCCTTCTCCACAGATATATGAGTTATAGAGATCTTCAGGCAGTGCCTCTGCAGTCTCCCTTCTAGAATACCAGGTGAAGTGTGATGGATGGCTGTCAAAAATGGGCATACTACTTCCCAACCTGCCTCCCAGCCATTAGCAGTAAAGGGGACCAAGCTGGGATGCTGGCTGCATCGTTGCATCAGGAGTGAGACAAGGGTGGTATAACTAGGGGTAGCTGTAACAACTGGCAACCTGCTTGTTGGAGAACATCCACAGGGTTCTCAAAGATGTCCTGGACACTGGAGGAAATGAGGCATTGAAAGAGAAACTTTTACATTGAAATCAGTAATATGATTTGAAACAGTGCTGCTGTAGCCGTCTTGAGGACTAGATGGTTAATTGCAAATATATAAGCAAAGGGAGGAGCTGCCTTAATCAAGCAGGAATGTTAGAGCATTGGGGAAACAAACAGGAAATCTATTCATTAGATTTATTAAATTTCAATTAGGAATTTACAGCTCACAAGGGTTCATATTCCTATCGAAGAGATGAGTGTATTTCGGCAAGTGATGAACTATTTCTCCGCCTTTTATGCAGTGATCAGGGGAAGCCACTTGTACCAGCCACATACAGAAAAGCTGGGAAACTGGACTGTGATTTTAGTTTGAATGAAATATGGATGATGGGAAGCTGCTCTGGTAATAACTTCTGTTACTTACATTTAAATTTTAAGTAAAGTCCTTCAGTTCACTTGTGTTGCTAGAAGGTTTGGGCTAAGAAGCAGGACGTTTCCAGGAAAGCCTGCCTTCATCCTGGAGTTGGCCTGTTGGGTGCTCTGAGGGTCAGATGCTTGCCATACACCCATTCACTCTGATTTGGCTTGTGAAGTCTGCCTGAGCTTGTCTATAAAGATGATTCTCACATCCTTATTTTACTTAGCAGTTTACTGAGTAGTACATTTGTTTCACCTGCCTTCTGACTGCCAGTAAAAATGTCCTTTTCCTTGACTACATGTAAAACATGGTCCCTGAGTGGGGACCAGGTCCTAGCACTCCTCTTTGTTAAGGAGCCGCTCTGTTGCAAAGTCTCAGCTTACTAAGAATGCTTTTTTCTACCAAAGCAAAACAAATCCATTCACACTGAAGGCACTCAAACAATTTCTGAAGGCTGTTCCACAAGAGCAGCCGCCTAAGAGTAAAGCACTCAAATACAGTGTTCAAAGACTAGTGGAATGACTCTGAAAATACAAAGCAGAAGTTGCACAGCCAATGTGTATTATGGTATTTTGATTGTATTAGCTGTTTTTTATTTCATATTGAAGCATTCAAAGATGACATAAGGACTCTGACTGAAAAAAAACAAACTCTGAAGAGACATGTATTACATGATGCAGTTTTCCAGTGGACATTTTTTTCCTTCACACTACCACGTATCTCTGACAGGACTAAATGCCACAAAAGATGTCAGTCTCTAGGTCACAGATGACACGTGTCTTTTCAGTATAAAAGCTTGAGCCTGAATGCTCAGTGAGACCCTCTGAAATTAGTCCTCAGCTTCTGCTGCTGAGCGCCATCATATTTTGGAAGCTAATTTCCTTTGAAAATCCCAGCACAAGGGAACATCAAAGAGCAATGACTGAACATCATATTATTGTGAAATGAAAGAAGAGAATATATAGTGAAGAAGTTGGTTTTTGGTTTGTTTTTTTTTCCAGACTCCATTAGCGGTAGAAAACATAGGGAAAAGTGGAGGCTACTAGAGGTAACCTCAAAATATTTGTGGCTCAAATATTCAAAACCTTTTTGTTTCAACAAAGTTCATATTCTTTTTAAGGAAAAAGAACTTTTTTTCTTACAAAAAAGATTTTAATGGCTATTAAAATGGGGGGGGGTAGCAAAAATTAAGTCTTCTAACATAAAAGTATCAACAGAAATCTTTTGGCTAGCTAAAGATGTAAAATTGTATTGAGGCAGGGACTGAGTTGTTTCTATCATTAAAACAGAAGACGTGATATCTTTCACTGAAGAGATTATTGGCACTGTTTGCTAGAAGAGAATATCTGGATATTATACCCTTTGCTAAAGATCATAAGTTAAGGCAGTTTATTTGTCCCGTTCACTGTGTTAGTGACAGGGCCTCAAGGAGACCTGCCCAGACTCCCTCCCCTCCACCCATAGCCCGGGACTCCATTTCGGCCCCCCAGAGCCATCACTTGTTGCCCCAGCAACTCTGCAGCAGAGCCAATCTCCAGCTCCCCACAGCCCTGCTGGGCCTGGTCATCGGTCCATACCACACTTGAAAATGCTATTGCTCATAGCTACATACAGCACACAAATAACTCAGCTACCAGTACACAGGCTGGTTTTTATAGGGCTTATACTTAAAAAAAAAAAAAATCCACTATTGAGATTAATAAAAAGAAATATTTCCATTGTGTTTAGTCTGCTTCCACTGCCTGCATTAGGAGAGTTTTTTCTCCCCTCAGTTTTCCTGGGATCAAAGGCAGGTCAGTATTGAACATTTTGAGATCTTGTCCAGTATTGTTGAAAGTTGAAAGCATTTGATACAGAAATCACAAAGGGTTTGTTTTAACTGAAGTATTACAAGAGTGTTGCCTCTAACATGAATCTTACTGACATAAAAGACTCTTTAACTATCAATATGGGTTGTCTGGCTTCTTGTGGAAAAGAGGGGGATTTGATGTAGTTCACACACCTGATCTGTTGCTAACCCTGCAGCAATCAAGTACTATTTTTCAGGATGGCTATTCTCACTTAAGCTTCCCTAGCTTTAGAGGTGAGTAGGCAAGTTGAGCTAATTCTGTAGCAAACGTACAGCATGAGATGGTTAACTTCACTGAACAGTCTTCTGCACAATGTGCTGAATTATAGCTCATGTTGCATGAATCCAGGTCTATATACATCTACTTAAAATTCCAGAGTTAAGAAGACCCCTCTGCACAGAACTGTATTAGAGTTTGTGAGGAACACAGAAGTACCCAGAATAAAGAAATGGTGTCTGTAGTAGGTGACCTGATGCCAAAAAGGGCAGAGTTTACATGGCTACTGGAATTTTTGTAGATAACTATAAGCAATGATGGTTGACTGGATTAACATTCTGCCTTGCCTTCTGCTGATTTGTTACTCATGACCAAAAATGGTTTGCAATCGTGGAGTGCTTGCACTATGTAGAGTCCTGGAGCTCAGAAGCATTAGATTCACTGGTAACAATTGAAACAGTTAGTTAATGAGTCTGTGAGATCTGGCATTGGCATCCCTTAGTTCACAGCAGTCAGTAATATATAGACTCTGTGTGTATACATGCCAAAGCTTAATTTGCAATCCTATTTAGAGTGGAAAAAAAATGCCACACTTTAAAAAAAAGTGCAAACAGGGTTCTTTTCACAGTGGACAGAGAATACTGTTAAACAGAGGAAGCACAATATCCCTTTTCATAGCAAGAGATCAAATGTCTGCAGAAGAGTTTAATTTATACTTCTTCATGTGCCAGAGCTGTGTCTGAGACATTGCAGCATTTCAGAACTTTCAATCAGGTCATAGTTTCCAGCACAGATGACTTCATCCCTTTTAAAATAGAACAAATAGAATAAATGGAATTCCACATAATCATCGTAGGAGTTGGGATTATAGGAAATTAAAACACATATTTAAAAGCAAAGGTCTGCGCGGTAAATAATCATGACACAGAGCTTGGAAAGTAGTGTTTGGTCTCTTCTTGGTAGTTAATGGGTAATGAAGGTCGTTGGCTCTGCAGCTTTCTATAGCATGAGGGTATGGCTGTATCCTAGAGGAGGATGGTGAGAGTGATGGTGGATAATGTGCAGTGTCACACGTAATGAAACTGCTACTTTTCCAGAATTAATATTAAAGTAGCACCATTTGACTCACATGCAGCCTAGACTAATGCTGGCCGATGTGACTCAGCCATGAGCTTTATAGTCTGTTCACTGCCATGCAGGTTTGATTGCTTTCCCCAGTTAGGTCCTCTGTTCCCTAGCTGCTACAGAATATTCCACATCTCCCAGCCACGGCTCTGCGTTGGCAGTTGGAGAAAAGGTGTTGATGAATTCGGTCTCAAATTTCTGCATGTCTGAAGAAAACCCTTGTAAAATACCAGCATATATTATACTGATATCCCCCAAACAGAGAAGTAGCTCACTGCAACCTGGAATGCTTTGAACTAGTACTGTAAGACAAGTGTTTGCAGTATTTATTACACCAGGAGAAACTGAAACTGCAAACATGTTGTTCCTTAATTATAGTATTTGCCCAACACTACCCTCATTTTGATCCATTTTTGGCATTGAAAAAAAGATGTATCAGTAACTTATTTGTGACATTACAAAATTCCAACTCACAGCTATTTCATTTGGCAATGTACAAGTATGCAGTGAAGACAGCCCTTGCCCCCAGAGGACCATTTTGTCTACATAAGTGAATGAGAGAGATTACATGTGTTACCTCAAGTCACAGAAGAATTCAGTAGCAAGACTGGGAACTCGACTCAGTTTTCATGAGTAACAATCGTGTGTCATTAAAGATAAGCTCACTCAGGTCATGTGTGTTTTATATATGTGTATATATGCGTGACTACAATTATATTTGGCTAGTCTGACATGCAGGCTGGACTGTGGGTCTGTAACTTGCATATTTGTATCCTTTGTTTGCATCATGTCTAACTATGGTAAAGATTACACTGACAGACGAATTCTGTTTGCGAAGGTTTCTGTTTAAAAGCAAGTAAAACTCTGGAAGAGAGGGCAAATTCATCACTGGTGAGTTGGCTGAATCCAGTCACATGCTGTATAATTTAACTTATCCTTAGGAATTCATGCCTCCATTGGATCTGCCTACCAGATAAGCTACACCGAGATGAAAGTGAGTTGCATCAGATTCTGGTGCCCAGAGCGCACAGTTCAGGCTCTGTTTCTCCTTTGTTCAACTGGATCCCATATAAGAAACAGCATTCTCTCTCTCAGAAAAAGAAGTTAATCAAGGGAGAGAGATACAGGTAACAGTTTTATGCATGGCATTCTGCTAATATTTCTGAACATTTCCAAAGCATACGTCAAAGATACTTGTGTTGGCTCGGCTTCTTTAAAAATTTAACCTGGAATGCTTTCATCACAGAAAACAGAACTCTCTTGCTTGATTTTAGTAAATGCAATCTCCTACTGACATCAAAGATTATAGCAACTGCAAGGCACTAGTCTGCCTTTGTAGTTCCAAAAACTTTTAATGTATTCTTGTAGGTGTAACCATGTGTCATAAATATACCCGCCAACAAGAGATAAACCCTAACTTGAAAACAACTGTTAATCGATTACTGCATAAAAACTGACAAACTCAAAGTGAATAATGCTAAAAGGTGTTAATTTGTGTATTTCTGTAGGCTTGGAATAGCAAAATTAATTCTATATGGGCTTTAGGATGTGTAACATAAACTGTGGGCCATGTGCCTCACTTACATAAATCACCACCATTGCACTGAGAGTTCTGCTGCACATGAGCTGATAAAGTGGCCTATGACTCTGAACACATGTTGATCAACATCAGTTTTTGTCTGGTTTCATTTACCTGGGGAGGGAGGAAAAATAATATAGTGGGGATTTGATAGACTATTGCTCAATTTTCCTTTTCTGAATGAATGTTGCTGCTACTCACTGGTGCAAACTGAGTATGAAAAATGTTCCATGCTTGCACTGAGCTCTTGACCTCCAAGGCTTGTGGATCCTGGCAACGATACCAGGAGATTATACGATCCATTGCAAAACAATTCTGGGCAGGCAGCAGACAGTAGCCGGCACTGGCAATCAAGAGGGGCAGCACTGGTAGCTCTAAGCATTGTCCTCGTTTGCTAAATGGCTCCTCTTTCCATGTGAAAATGCAGGCACACACAAAAACACTTCTTTTCAGAGCTAGGCAGATTTTTTTGCAATGAAACTTCTTACCAGCTCTGTATATTTATCTCCAGAAGAAACAAATCCACAAATCTGTCAAAAAAAAAAAGGAAAATTTGAATTTCAAAAAGAAATGTTTTGACTTTTTTATTTGAAGTGCTTTGCTTTGTTATCTTAAATTTTACTTACATTTATAATTTGAAAAATAATTATCTCAACAAAATGAAGGCAGGGCTCATTCAGGTGGAATAAAATTTGAAGGAAAACTGGAATGTAAAATTTGAGGAAAAAATTGTGTTTGGTTTGGTCAGCAAAGTAAAAGATCACTTCCGTCATAAACTTCGCTGCTTATTTTCCTTTGCCTCATCTTTCTCCATATGATTTTGCAATGTGTACAGGAACATTTAATGAGGAACAAATTCAGACGAAAGGCCATTATTTATTGAGATGGACTCTGACTCTTGTGTACTGGAAAGCCAGGTAAATCGTATCTTTGGCTTTGTAGTAGAATTGATTTAGTGAAAGGCAAAGGAGGGAACAAATAAGGGAAAGTAAGAACCAAGTTGTATGTATATATGTACATGTATGTGTATTTTTTTAGTATTTCAAGCAAGAATCAGGAAATCTTCAGCCTGCTTTTGAATTATACTTGCAAAGCTTTATGTAGCTTTTTGCCTTGAGTTGGTAGAGAAGCAGAGAAGGTAGAGTTACCATCATAGATCATGATAACCGTTGAAGTTAATGCTGGGTTTAGCATGCTATAAATGTCAACTAACCCAAGATTCCCCACTCACTTCTTGGTGTTGTGAAGAGATAATGAAATCAAACAAGTTTAAATATCCTTAAACAACCTTTTGTCCTACAGCATCATGGCTGAGCCAAGCCTTGGCAGCTCCAGGACTGCAGAGCTCTCATGGATGGTGCTGTGAGGGTGATGGCAGGCTGTGCTGGAAAAGGATGGATTCACTGGCACGTGCTGGGCTTGGTCCTATGGCTCACAGGAGGGCTGGTGGCACTGTTCTGCCAGGGGGCTGTAGGAAACCCAGCGCTGCCACTGCAGCTGGCTCACCTTACAGTGAGAGAGAAGGAGAAGCTGTCCCGGGCATGGAGGAACTTACTCAGCCTTGCTGACTTCCTGCTGACTCAGTTTCAGGGACTGCAGTGGGACTTGGAACCATCAGGGAAGCATTTCGAGAAATTGGTGTATTTTTAAACTTGCTCAGGTTCTTCTGGGTGCAAATAGTTGTACTGCTTTAATTTTAGCCCTGGTAAGGGTTTAGGGTGGTTGGCATTTAGATTAGTGATGTAAGGAATAGTGGAGGGTGGGCATGGAAAGCCTCTGCCTCAGGCACTTCCAACACTATCTGTGCTGCTTTAGCATGCTCTGTGTAGATGGGGACGTAAAACGCACCTCCATTCCAAAGCATTTGTGCATCTGTAAAGGGTTGTGGCCATTTCTGGAGTGGGAAAAAACTACTTATTTTGCAGCTGCAATTATTCCACAGTGACACTAAGGTAGCTATCATGGCACGTGCGTAGTGCCTGAACCTTGTCTAATTAGTTGGCTTCTCAGAACAAAAACAAGCCAAGCACCCCAGCCCCACTCATCCTGCACTTCTCATTTTGATATTATTTGCCTAGTTTTCAACCCTGCTGACTATGGGCATTTTCTTCTCAGCAGGGACTGAAGTTGTCATACGAGGGAAAAAAGGCTCCTACTGCAACTGTTAGCTGATCTCGAGGTGCATTGCAAATTAAACTGTTGTAACCCAGGGCCTGTTTGGGCCTATTGAACTGAATTTCTCTTTGTCTATACTGACATCAGTAAGACTCTTTTCACCATCTTGCATGATCAGGACTCAGTGTTGCAAACAGTAAATCTACTTCTCACAAATTGATGTAAAAGGCAAGGTATGTACAATGTGGCTGAGTTAATTGTGCAGAGAAACATGGGGCCAGATGCACAGTGATTATTGATTGAACTGAAGCCAGAGACTCAGCCCCTTAACTTTTCAAATCTCTGACTCCCTGATGTTGCCTCTCCCTCTGTCGCACTGCATTAACTCACAGCGTAGCTGGAACGTTCCACAGTTACTTACAAAAAAGGATCTGCGTGGGAAGGTGAAGGAGGATGGTGAGGGCGACAGGCAATTCATGGGGAGGAAAAAAAAGGAGCTGGAAAAATCAAGAAATAGAAAGAACATAAGGGGGGATTGCATCTTTCTCTATATTTGAGTGGGATACTCTTGGCATTTCTGCCACTATGAAGTACTGCGTGAAGTTATATATTGGCTCACCTCTTATTCAAATAATTTAAGATGGCATTTCAGAGCAGTTGAGTGTTTTGTTATCCTGTCCCTAACTATATGTTGCTCCATCAAAAACCAGTAGTGAAATAAGTCCGTTTAACTTCCTTGCACTGTTGTCTGAAAGTCCTGAAGTATTATGAAATGTGAATGGCATAGTTTTTTCGTTTAGCATCAGCAAACGTGGTCATTCAAAAATCCTTTGGCCAATTTGCCTCAGACTTCAGTTTTTCAACAGGAGCTAAAAAAACCTGAAGGAAACTGCATTTGAACTTTCTAATTTTGGCCATTAAAAAAACAGGCCTTTGTAACTTACAGCAAAAGTGATTTCCATCCTATTCTCACAGCGTAAAATGTCTAACCAGAATTTTACTTAAACTTTCTATAATATATTACCTTCCATTGAGACCATGCACAGGAAATTTCAGTGCAGGATTTACTTCATAAACCTCACAATAACAAGAGATTAGAGTGGAATCTCAGGGTCACTACAGTGCCTGCTCTTCTTCCTCTAACACACACATGTGCGCACACACACTACTACAACAATGCAAAGATCACCATTTGCCAACTGACAGGGCAAGTAATTGCATTTATTTCCTGTTCAAAGCAATTAAGAGGAATCAGTGGTCTATCAGACCCTACTTTGTGGTAAATAATGGCTGGTGAACAGAGATCTGATTTTTTAAATTATGAGTGTATGTGCACCACAGAGGTGGTGTGCAGTTGCATCTGTGGTATGAATTTGGAAGCTGTTGGTGTGCATACACAATACACCCATAGATATAGCCAGGAAGAGGGATAGTTCCAAGAATGTGTGTGTTAGGAGTGAATGCCTTCAGGGAGGACCATTTTGACATCCACTGTGGATTTGCATAATAGGTGGCCATTGAGAGTGGAAGGGCAGCAAGGATTCAGAATTCCCAGATTTCTCTTTGTAATATCCTGAGCAGCATAGAGCAACAGGTCCGCCTTAGCATGTATTCCTCCTCTATAAAATGGCAGGTTTTCTTCCTCACCAGAAACTTGTGGGTCTTAACTGATGCCTGTAAAACATCACATGTGGGGATGGCACATGCTACAGAAATGCAAAAAATACAATTAGCATTGTTGTCCAGTGGCAGAAATTGATCCAAGGCCCACTGACTTCCCTAGATCTCTGCTCAGGTCAAGTAATTTTCAAGTACCAAAATTGCACTGCAATACTACCCTGCTTCTCTGGTGTCTGGTTCCTCAGTTACAAAGGGAATATAAGGAGTAAAGGGGAGAAGAAATGTTTCAGGTTTGCTGCTGAACACCTTGTAGAAAAATCTGGTATTTAGATGGTGGCAGCCTGCTATGCATATCTGCACCGTGACCCTTCTGACTACGATAAAAATCTAAGCTATATCACAAGGAGCCTGTGTACCAAAACAGATGTGAACAGTTTTGAAAAAGGCAGTACTGCAAGTGAGGTATTCAGGGCATGATATTTTCTATCAAGTCCTGGCTGAATGAGTTAAGAGCATTTTCAGCTAAGAGTATTTTCCTTCTGCAAAGAGATGGGAGGCTACTGCTGCATCAAACCAGCAAAAGCGCCGGTCAGTGGAACAGAGGCCCTCCAATTTCTTTTAGCATTTCCCATCTCATTCTCTACTTAACACAGGCTCAATGCTGCGTGACAGCACCTGAGAACATGGGCCAGCCATGCTCCATTGTGCCGATCTCCTGAGCCGCTAGCAGCCAAGGCAGCTATGCTCCAGCAGAGCTTGCCAACCACAGGCAACACCGGCTGGCTGCGGGGCGTCCGTGCCTGCCAGGGGCAACCTCTTTGAAGTGCAGCCACTCTTCCCGGCCCCGTTCCCTCCCTTCTGCTAGGTGCTAACACAAACATCTCCTCTTCCAAAAGAGTTTCATTATTTATTGGAGGCTGCTTTTCAGCCAGCTGAGTCCCAGACTTCAGTAGCTTTGCAAGAGCCAAGCAACTGGATATATGTTTCCAAAGATATCATAAAAACCTGGGCAAAATGGCTGTTGAATGTGCACACAGAGCGCCTTATGAAAGTAATCTCTTGTGAGCGTCAGAGCACCGTGTGCCAAGGGAAACAGTGAGTGAGCCCTCTCTGGAAAGAGGTGCTGACAGTGACAGGTATTAGTACACTGATTACAATGGAAATATTTGTATATTAATTGCAAAGCACTCAGACTTCCCTGCTCCCTGGATTGTCTTTTTTTTTAAATAAAAAAAAAAAAAAAAAAGAAAAAAGGTGGAGGAGGGAGGGTTTTATTATTGCTGATCAGGGAGTATTACTTGCATCTCTCTCACGGCATATGTTCATACGCCTGTGGGCTCACACACACAGCGTTCCCATTTCAAAGCTGAACAGCTCTCTTAGCTATTTTTCTTTTGCCTTCTTCAGGACTTCAAGGAGTGAGTAGGATGCAATCTCAGAGTGAGGAGGCTTGGTTCAGTGCCAGGCACTACTGACTTACCATGTTGTCCCTGAATAAGTCACCTCACCTCTCTTCTCCTTCATCTTGCCACCTGTAAAAAAGGGAGTGTGATATTTTCCTTCCTTTGTTTAATTAACTAGCAGTGCTTTAAAAATTCATAGACTGACAGCCTTCACATCACTTTTTTTTTTATTTTTTTAATTAAAACCTGATTGACTTCAGGGCGTTGTAGAAACCTCCAGAAACACGCAGTTTGAATACTACATGATTACTGTAGCCTCATCGCTTTAAACAACTTCCATTACTTTACATGCTAGCCTGCTTGTTGCAGGGAATGGAATAAGAAGGCAGTCCTGACATAACAAGGCTCATCAGTGGGATAATACTTACACAGCCTTTTGCAGAGCACAAGGAGGGAAATCCTGCTTCTCTGGGAGCTATGAGAAAGAGATTCCACTCTAAGAAACAAGAAATGAACATCTTCCCAAAGCAAGGATTGAATTTGCACCATGTTGTAAAAGAATCCAAGTTTCAGGGAGCAGGTGAGGGGAAAACCGTACCACTGTCACCTGACCCAGCTTTCTGCTCGTTGTCTGTCTTATACTTTTTTATTTGTCTGTATTTATATCATAGAAGCTTAAAAATTAGAGATGGAAAAGGAAACCTGGGTCTCCTAAATTGTTCTTTTACACTGTGAAGTTGCCTCCTACAACTTATCTCCTGTTTTATGTATCGGCACATAGGGCACAAAGGGGCAGAGAGGCAATCAAAACAGGGGCAATTGCCCACCCCAGAGATCCCCAATTGACACTTTCCCTGTAAGCCCTTCTTTCAGGTGGCAGCTGGGATCTGATTCTGTGGCTCCTGCTAATTTGAATATACGCCATTTTTGTATGCAAAGGATTGCTGACACCAGCAAGTTTCACCGTAATGATTACTATGGAAACGTTTATCTATAAATATAAAATTCTTTAAAGCTTAGCCTTTTATCTTTATAGAAAAAGGCCTGTTTATGTCACTTCTAAGCTTCCAGCTTTAATGTAGACATGAGCTGTTCTCATGCCAAACAAGATAACCCCAGTGTTAGAACTGTGTGAGCTTTGAAACATGGGAATTTGAGTTAAAACTATTATTTTTTTAATACAATATTAATAGCTGAATGGAAAATATTTTAAAATGCTTTTCTAAGCTGAAAGCTCTAGTTCACTTGCCTCCTCCTTTTCTACAGGTCTTATTGTAATGTTGCTTGGATGGAATAGCTGCTTTCAGCTGCCAGTCAGTCCTTAAACTCTGTGTGTGTGTGTGCACATGCACGTGTGTATGTGCGTGTGTATATGCGTGCTGGTGAGGCTTGTGGAAGCAGAGCGAAAATGGAGAAGTTATTTACTCGTTAAACCTTTTTCCTTTGGAATGTTTTTAGATTTTGCTTTCCAAAGCCTATGTAAAAATACGGTTTTTAAGTTTAGGCCCCAAAAGATGTTTTGGTTATGATAAAAAAGAGCCACGATTTTAAGTTAATAAGATTAAGAGTTTTGATGCTTAAAGACTACAACGAAAAGGATGCATAAAGACTGATGAGGAGTAGTCTTTTTTCCTTGCATTTCTATCCAAGAGATTTTTAAAAATATTTTTCCTGAACTTCAGGTTTTACACTTGAGAAATATCTCTATTAACATGCACCAATATATAATACCACAAACACCCACATTTGCAGATACTTTAAAGCTACTCTGTTAAAGTTATTCTCAAATGAAATGGAATCGTGGGGGTTAAGTAATATGTATTTAGGGTCAGAACTTAAAGCATTCCAAACTGTTTGCAGGATCAGGTCCCTGTTGACTTTGGGAACAGAATTCATGACATATGCAGAGGAAAATCATAGCTGATGATGATCAGAAGGTTAATTCGTTATTCATTGCCAGGGAGCAATTGATAGCAGCAACCTTGTCTACAAGGGCAGAATTCATATATATGTATTAAACTTTCTCTTTGTGTAGGTTTTGATTATTACTACTGATGATTTTTTCCTTCCACTTTTGGGTGGAATAAGAAAATGGACAATTAAATGTTTCATTTAAAATTCAGCACTAGCCTGATGAGCTTAATCTAAGAAGTTCAGCTCAAGGATGGAGGGGGCTTTAAGTTGCCTTTTGTTCTTCCAAATTTATAGGAAGAATAAAGAGATCCTTGGCATAATTTAGACACTGGGGAGAGTAATTTTTTACATTAAAATGTCCTTCCTGGATTTTTCTAGGAACTGCAGCCCCATCCATAGTTATTCCCACACGGGTGTTTGAGAGAGAATCCCATGTTACAAGACTGAAGAGGTCGCCAGCAGGGAGACATGGTCTCATCTTTCTGTTTGATTCTCCCTTCGTTCATTTCCCTTCCTCTTTTTTTCTCATCAGTGGACTGTTGTTAAAGTTCCCTGAAACCTTAAATGGAAGTGCAGCTGAAGTACAGACAAACCATCCCAGACTTCACTGGTCTGTACCTAGGTTCTGCCTACCCTCACTCTGCTCTTTCAAGTTCCCTTACAATTTCATGCTCTGAGAATAGCAGCAGTCGGAGGAGTCAATTGAACACTGCTAGTAATCGAACAGATTGCCTGGAAATAAAAGATCTAAGAGCCAGTATTAAACTCTTAAATAGGACATACAGTAAAAGCACAACAATATACTGTGGCTCCCATAAGGATGAGGGAAATTCAAATAGTAAAGATCTCATATTGGATACTCCCAAATTTAGAAACTTACTTGAATCCTATCCCAATAATTCAGACTTGTTCGATGGGTAAAATTAGTCTGTAAATCTCACAGGAAAGGCTGTGGGGTATTTCAGCACTTTCATTTGTGCTCCTAGCAGGAGCATGAGTATTAGTATAAAAACATGAAAATGACCATGAAAGTAACTTCTAAAGCAGTTGCAGATTTTTATTCTTTTTCAAATCCTACAGAAAGGATTAGAGTTGTGGGAAAAGATTTAGTTTACTTTCTATTCAGTCCTAATTGTCTTGCCCACCCTTGGTATATTAAACCATACATTGTTAATGTCTTTATCACATCTTTATTTCTTGTCCCATTCCAGGGTTCAGATCATGGTCATCAATCCTCACCAGAAAACATCTCTTTTCCTAGAGTGTCGTATTCTAAACATAGTAGTGGTTAAACTGAAAGGACTCACCAAACTGGTAGGGGCTTAAACTGGTAGGGATTTACCAAGGTAACTGGTACCAGAAAGAAGGGGTCTACATGAAGTTCCCTGAAGTAAAGACAGGAATGTCACTAAGAGGGACTTGCATCTATGGCATTCTGCTCAGCCTAATGCTGTGGAATATTCCTGCATTCTCCTTCTCACAAGCTATGCTCACTGTGGTGCTCCAGTAGCACCATAATCTGAACCAATGTGGCAGGGTCTTTGGAAAGTGAAGTGTTTTATACTGGACATCTCTATGGCATCTATGGTGATGCTGCAGAGCTCCAGTAGGCAGTGGAGAAATGCATGGGTGTGTGGCAGAACTGTAGCAGGAAAATCAGCATCTTTTTTCCTCTAGTAAACTAGAACCAGACTCTTCTCAGCTATGCCCAGTGACAGGACAAGACGTTTTGGGCACAAGATGCAACACAGGAAATTCCACTTACATGTAAGAAAATACTTTTTTGCTGTGAGGGTGGTTGAACACTAGAACAGGGTGCCCAGAGAAGTTCTTGAGTCTCCATCCTTGGAGATATTCATAACCTGGCAAGACATGGTCCTGGACAACATTCTACAGGTGACCTTGCTTGAGCAAGGGGGTTGGGTAAAATAATCTTCAGCGGTGCCTTTCCACCACAGCTCTTCCGTGTGTCTGTTACTATGGTATGGCTGTTGAATGTGCTGGTGAGACACTGCCTAGGAGAGACAATTATGTGTTGACTACACAGAATGATTTGCAGAGCTTTGCTTGTACTAAAGCCTGCCAGACTCAATTTGAGATTGCAAACATTCACTGTGACCCGCAGAAACACCCTTAATTTGTTTGGCCTGAGAACTGGTTAGCATTTTGGGACATCAAGTAAATGATAGTAATCTCTGCTACCTGAGATACACTGGTGCAAGTGGGATGCCTTGTCCTTTCTACAGAAGATGAAGACTCTGTAACAGCAAACAAAAGGCCAATGGATTTTGCCTTCCCTGGCAGAAATATGTAATATTGCAAGGCAATAGTATTGCAAGAGGTTAAAGTGCAAGGCAGACCTGCCCTGTTTTGTCACACTGGGATATTCTTGTTTTGCATTCTGGGAAGGTTCATGTGTTTTCTGTGCATGCTGGAGATGTTCACCCCACCTTTCTCACACAACTGTAAATTTTATGTAGAACAAGGCATACATGTGTTACATGTATACCTACATGCGTATGAATATTAGGCATGAGGGTTTGGTGGAGAAATAGGTCACAGGTCAATCACTCATTTTAGTCTACAACTTCTTTGCTGAGAGATCTTGCTGTTGAACAGTAACAAGCATCAACCTTTCTGATGTGTATGAAGCTGGAGGGTTTTAGCCTTCTAATCAAGTATACTATGTAAATGATGATTTAGCTGAGGAACT
This sequence comes from Psittacula echo, assembly GCF_963264785.1. Taxonomy (NCBI): domain Eukaryota; kingdom Metazoa; phylum Chordata; class Aves; order Psittaciformes; family Psittacidae; genus Psittacula; species Psittacula echo. The sequence goes on from NC_137735.1 coordinate 103,429,020, forward strand.
AACCCATCAGGACAGCCAGTTTTAACAGCCAAGAGGCAGAAAGAGCTCTTTCCAAATTAAACACATTGTTGTGTTTCTTTGGGTTCTGTTTTCATATAGTTTGTGACGGAATTACCTGTTTCCAGCCACAAATGGATAAACACAAGTATACATTTACTCTTCTAGCTCTGGGAAAAAGATGGCTAGCAGGCTGATGTGGAGGGCCCCAACGTACCTGGAATGATATGAAACACCTTTTTTGTGTGTATTAGTTTACATACTGTGTTCAGGAAACAGAGTACAGAAACTTCCTTAAAACTCCAGGAACAATAGCTATTGTTGGTTGTTGATACGGCATGAGCTCATATCCAGGATATCGAGAAAGGAACTCCTGACTACAATAAATACTATATTTCTTAACTCCCGGCGTGAAAGAATGTATTTATTGTTTTTCCAAAGCAAGATGAAGAAATAGGGCTTTAAAAAGAGGGGGTTTGCATGGCAGGACAAAGGGTCTGATTTTTTATTTTTTTTTCTTTTTTTCCCTTTTATAAATTCAACGAAGGAATTTCTTACGGAAAAAAAAAAAAGAAAAAAGAAGTTTTATAGTTGGGTTCCCAACAGTCTGCATTGAAATCTCTTTTGATTTCGACTACCTTATATGAAAATGATAAGATTAGTGTGACAGGTCTGCAAAGCAATTCTTTCTCTTTCTTTTCTTGCCTACATCTGCAGTGGGGGTGGGAAACTATTCATCACACAGAGCTCAAAGCTCTTGGTCAAAGTTATACAGGAATATGTCTCTCTGCATTTTTACAAAATTGATTAGAGTGGAGGAGCTTCTTTAATGCTACAGTCTGTCTGTCCTCTACGAGCACAGCTTTATGTTGTTTGAAAAGAAATTTGCAGAACCCTGGCTGTTCTATCTCAAACTGACACTTACACTAGATTTAGTGGATACTCATGACTAAATTGTGCACTACAAAAGGAAAGGCCTTGAAGGGAGCCTAATCTTTAAATGGTATGCACCAATTAAAGCACAGGAGTGGGAGTTAGGGGGCTCTGCAGCATTTCTGATACTGTGGCACCAGTCACGTCACATTGTAGAGGAAAAGGGAAAAGAATCCTATCTGTCCTGTGGATCCTCCACCTCCTGGGAGTGTTAACTCTTTTCATTCCTTTAATGCTTCCCAAAAGAGACATCTGGAGTACTTTGGTGAAGCAAAACTTCATCACATACATCATTTTGTGGAAACGTGAGCCTCTGCAAAGCTTTGTTAGGGTGGCTTTCGGGTTCAGAGGGAGTGCCTGCTGGAGGTCTGGACTGTGTAACACTAAAGTTGAATCAGTCACTTGGAGCAGAAACTCATACCTCTGTACTCCCAGTCTTGCCATAAGCACCCAGCTAACGCCTGTGAAGTAGACTTCCCTGGAAAATGGAGTTATCTTTCCTTGTTCCTAAGACAAAAGCAATGGACACTCTAAACTATCATCATTTTTTAAAACACATCTCCTGCCCTGAAGTCTAATTTTTAACTACACAAATGGCTATTTCAGATGTTTTGTGAGTTAATGCGGTGTTCAAGGCCAGGTTGGATGAGGCCTTAGGTGACATGGTTCAGTGTGAGGTGTCCCTGCCCATGGCAGGGGGGTTGGAACTAGATGATCTTAAGGTCCTTTCCAACCCTAACTGTCCTATGATTCTATGATTCTATGTTGCACTACAGGTGTCTCGTAAGAGCAAGTATTAAGCTTTGCAGTAACAACACTTCTTAAATGGTAAATTTTTTGAAGATAAGCTCAACCAATATTAAAACCCCAATAAATTCTAAGCATTGATGTCCAGCAGCAGAGGATTTTCTAATGCTATCTATGATCTGACACACTAGTTTCCTGTAGAATTATGTGTTATTAGCTACTGCATTATAGAGGTGCGACAGAAATAAAAATGCAGTGTTACAGGCTCCAATCTAGAGGTGAAAAATTAAGAGTAACCTTTGATGGGTCATTTTTTCTTTATTTCTTTTAGTTACTTGCCCCAGTAAACTTAACAATTCTCAGACTATCAAAGTCGTAGCTAACTTTTTCAGTAAATAATTTTTGGCTAGAGCCAACTCAGAATATTTTCTTTTAATATGTGCACTTTGCATGTGCTTCAAAGAGAACATGGCATTCTTTTGGTTCCCTGGTTGCAAGGCTTTAAAAATAAACTCAGCGCAACATTGCAAATGAGATAAGATGCATACTTTGACATTTACTTTTGTTTCTCCAAATTTTAATGAGAAATTTAAATAACTTACTACGAAACATGCCTAAAAAGTGGTAAAGCTGTACACTGTGAGGCTTCAGTGAAAAAAGGGTCCATTTCCAGTTGGTCTCTACAAACAGGCCAGTATTTGCTCAACCTGGAGTTTCTGACACACTTAGACCTCGCTGCTGATTTTCCAAGTGAAAAGCAAGGAATTTAGATTTGTGTTTTTTAGACTATCTATCTTGTTTAAAGTGCACTTAGGAAAAGATTGAAAATCAAACCTAAATCCCTGCAGGATAAAGTTGTGAAACTGCTTCATAGCTTTTAGGTCTCAAGGCTGTTATCTTGCAGGGACACTGAGAACATGCTCTGTACCCCTTTCAAAGCCCTCTGCACACAAGATGTGGTTGACCTCCACTCTGTCATTAGCAAGGTCAAATCCCACTCATACAAGCCTCATAAAAATTTGTTCCCAAACAAACCACAGCCAACACTGTCCATGTAAAAATTAATGCATACATGGTAAAGCCATTTACCATAAGGAACAACATCCCCTCCAAACCTCTCCAAGTGTGCTGGCAGAGATGCATAAACCCTACAATCTATCAGAAATGGGGTCATGTTCTGACATCTGAAAGACAAGTACTTTAAAATAATCTTGGGTTGAAAGTGAGTGCTATCATATTTAAAAAATGATAATGATAATTTTCTTCTATTGGTTAATCAATAGTCAATTCCCTGTGGGATTTTATTCTAGGAAATTAGGACTAGTTTGCTTTTAGGTGCTTAAAAATCACACCACTTAGTGCTGAAATGATGAAGACTTCGTACCTAGTCTTATAACATCCTTCAACAAACAGTTATACCAATGTATACGTCAGTTACGCGTAACTGACGTAGAGTGGTGAAAAATGCTGTCTAGTTAAAAAAAAAAAAAAAAAAAGAGGCATCTCATTTGACAGATAGAATTAAATTAAATTAAATAGTCTTTAAGTATGCGAATACTTTGCTTCTATTTGAGAACCCTTTTCTGAATGCTCATATACCAAGGCAGCCAACTGGACAGCTCAGCCAGTATAAATCTGAGCAAGCAAAGAAGCAGGTTTAGGACTAATTTTGTAGGACTATTTTTGTTACCTTGGAAAACTACAGGGATGTCAGTTTAGCAAGTTGCAGCTTTGACTAGAAGGTTATATACTGTACACTTTCCACTGTAAAATTCAGCTACAGAAGCTGCTATAAAGGTTGCCTTTTAAATGTCCAGGTGCAACCTTGCCAAATTAGAATGACAACACTTTCTTTCTTAATAGAATAAGCCTTGTTCTCATACCTTCTGATGCTCCTGTATCTCCTCTGATTATTTTACAACAAATAATAGACGTTGCTGTACCAAAAGTACTGAAAATACTTTATCTCCTCATGCCATCTTTTCCCTGTTGATCCTGTTGCCAGTTCTGTATCAATGTTTATAGACATTCTTCTTCTCGCCATTCTCCTGCTTAGATTCCCTTTAAAGAAGCACGGGGAGTGGAGTTCAAGTACTGAAAAACTGACTGTTGTGGGATGACACTGAGACAAATAGCTTACAGATTTTATTTTCTTTTTAAGCAAATGGATTAAGCACTTCTGTTAGTACAAATAGTAACACAAGAACTGGGTCTAAAAGGGAAGGACTCCAGTCACTATGCTTGTCTGCAGGGGACAATCAACATCTGGGGCTGTGACTCAGTCTCTTCAGTATTAAGAGGAAGGTGTTTTGAAGTACATTATAAGAAGCTTTTCTCCTCTTCTGATGTACCAAAAACATCTTCTGTTACAAGCACAACAGTAATGAGAAATGGTATTTATCCATTCAGTGTTTGGAAGTCTTAAAATAATTGTTAGCCTCATGATCTAGCAACTGTCACACCAGAGAGAAAAATTTCTTTCTTGCCTTTACCCTCACCCTTTACCTATTTTTATATATTTTTGTAAGTTTAAACAAGGAGGTTGGAAATTGTTTCATGCTAATCCTGTAGTAGAAGTAGCAATCTAGGCTTGTACGGTTTCGTAAAGTTCAGAGGAAAAAAGGATAGGAAAGAAATGCATAAAAAGCTACATGATGTTTTGTCTTCTGGGTTCTGGTCCAAAGACAGGGCTTAAGGAGTTTACAGCAGTCATGAAGGGTGCTGTGATGTTACAATACACTTATAGAGGTTATCCAGAGTTCCCGGTCTGCCTTCACCCTGCCATCTATACTAGCACTTGCAGAAAAAATGGCCACATAAAGTTCTTTATGTTTGTTCTTGTCTGTCTTGTATGGTTATTAGCCATATACCACAGCTGTCATGTGAAGAAGCTAGAACAAGTCCCTCTGATTCTGAAGAGTTGCCTTTTTAGGTATGTGCTTAGGACATATGTTAGAGAAACATGCTTGGTTTGCTAGAGGTCATTTTGAGAAGTATTGTGAGTGTCCTGGAGTAGTTAAAATATTCCCCTCTACTCACAGGGGCATAGACCGTTTTAAGTTCACTTTCTCTTTTGGTCATCTGGTGGCTTTATTCTTGTGACTACCAACATTCTTTTAATAGACCTTGGATCTCTACTTGAATGAGCAATTTTTTATGCAAACATAGTTAGGCTTTTCAGTCTATCTGAAGGAAAATTTATCTGCACCATATTGAAGAACTTGGAATAGGTTTTGTTTTATCTTTCTTTTCTTTTTAAAAAAATACAATGGTTCAGGTCACGAAGAATCCCTCTGGTCAACCTGATGTACGCCAGAATAATTCAGTTGCTAGGGTTATGAGCTTCAGCCTATGTACAGACAGAAAACATATAGTAGGAAGATAAGCATCAACATAAGACATCTCTGTTATATGGTTTACAACAGCATCACCATTATGATGGCATAATCACGATGGAATTGCAGGACACCGCAGAAAGTATTCAGAGAGCAGATAATAAGACAACATATAATCCAAAACTTCTTTGTCACAGTCAATATAGATAAGGAAATGGAAAACTGATACTAGAGAGGAGGCTGCTTCCAGTTTGTTCTGTTTCTTTTTAGCATCTAACATTCAGAATCATTATTGAATGTAATGCAATGGCTTTGCTTTCATCAAAGCATTGCAATTCCTCCACAAAGCTGTTGTAGACAATCCATTCAGAAAGGGAGGGTGGATCCACAGAGCTTCTTAGAGGGCACTGAAGCCAGATCCATTTGTGGCAGCTGTGCCCTCCTCCGAGCTGTCCGCCAAAAACTGTATGATCTTGCTAGGACTGACCTATCCAGTTTCCTCTAGTACTCTTCACTTTTAACTTTATAGTTGCAAACAACTTTGAAAAAAATTGTATTTTTAACTTAAAGAGAGGAGGCTTTATATTGCTGTGCCATGTGGATTGTTTTTTCTTTTTTTTTAATGCCAAGCATTTGGAAGCTTTCCAGTATTTCCAATATTTGCACTCTCTGCATCCTTCTCTGCTGCTGCTATTTGGAGATGCTGAATTTAAATCCATTAAATTATAACCCATTTTCTCAGAGAGTAATTGATTGACTATATTTCAGCAATTAGGAGCTCTTTAGACATGTGAGACCAAGTCTCCAGTGTTATCAATGACTTTCGAATTATGTGAAAAAAATGCAACAATTTGAAGTATGTCCCTCTCATCAGCTTTGTTCCCACCTGTAGTTCTACATCCATATGCCACAACAGACATGACCACGGTTTATAAGGTAGCTTTTAAAAAATACCCATCTAGAATAGGAAAGATCCAAATTAAAGTGCCTGGATTTAATCATACAGAGAAAGGATAAAAAAATCCAGAACTCTTCAAATCCCAGTTGACCACTCAAATTCAGAAGCTACTGGCTGTTTATTCAGAAGCTACAGCTGAGTTTATTTCTGATTTTCAGAAGGAAGTCGAGAGATTTGGAATTAGTTGGAAACTTTCAAGTTTGTCTCAGTGAAGAGGCAGATCCTGTATTCTCTGTGACTTTGCTGTGATATTTAGTTAGGAATCATGTGCCTATTGAGCAGATAATCTCCAGCCTTCATTTCCACTTCATATGGTATAGTAGACACCTCTTACAAACCAGGGATTAGACAAGAACAGGCTGGACAATAAGGCGTTAATGAAGAGAGAGGAAGCTCCTTGGTATCTCTTGGTAGATTCTAGCACGACAGCTGGAGGAAGACAACTGTTTTTTGTAACTGTGGCTCATGGCTTAATTACATGGTTGAGCACCCAGGAGGAAACTGTGGTCAGAGCTTTTTTTGTTAGTTTGTCAAGGCCCTTTTTTTCTCAAATGCAACTTCCCCAAATGCAAGTAAAGACATTCAGCAGAGAAATAAAGCACTAACTCATAGGCAGAAACCAGTCCACATTATTTCCTTTATAGTACTTTGAACCAGCAGCACATTGAAGCAATGATCTCAAGTCTGGTGAATATGCGTGTCCCTGTGAGTGGCTTGTGTGTTGGGTGTTGGACAGTCAGCTGTTACAGAGGCAGAAGAATGATTAAGAAGACTATTGAATAAAGACTTAAAGGGCAATATCTGGCTTTCTTGCATCTAGTTGCTGTTTTTGTCCTTTAAGCTATAAGTGGTGAGGCGGGGGGGGGGGGGGGGGGTTGGCTGCTCCCTTTAGGATGAATGGTTGGGAGGGGGGAAAAAGTTTCCAGCCTGCAGCGATCAGGAGAAAGTAAGGTGAGCACGAGGAGCAGCAGCTTCAGACTGATGTGCACACGGCAAAGAGATTGCTGTAAAGTGCAAGGTGCAAAGCCCACAGCCAGTCTATGATGATGGGAATGAGTGGTTCCTAGGCACCAGAGAGGACTGTAGTACCTGTGTAGTTTGCTGCAAAGCAGAGCCATTAAATTGTTTGAATCCATGCTTGGAAGCAATGACCTACTTGCAAGAATGTAGCTAACAGGGGAAGACTTGAGTATAAGCCTTTTTTATTTCTGCTCTGCTTTACCTACCCTCATTTGAGTTTTCTTCATTTAGAGCCGGCTAATTAGCTTATAGTCTAATTAAATTTAGCTTTTTTTTTTTTTTTTTAGTTTGGTCATCTTTAGGGAACTCACTATAAGGAAAAGCTCTGGGAAAATATAGTTCAAAGCTCTGACTGATGAAAAATCCCATCAGACTTTCCCCTGCCTCATGCAGGGGAGACCCAACCTGCATGGCTTGCTGCCAGTTAACATTTGACAATGGTGAGCCCCATCCCTACCCCCATTAAGATAAGGGAAGGTACTGATGGAGGTCAGAAGCTTCAAGCCATGCTCCTGTTTCTACTCCAAGCACAAATGGTGGCCCCTGCAGTAAGGTCTGCTGCTCACTTTGGTTGCTCTCATGGGTGGAACATGTTTTGTCGCAAAACTGAAGAATAAGCCTTGTCTTTTCTGATAGATGATTGTTCCATATAATGCCATTATAGAACTAAATATAACCTTCAGATGAGTTGATACTTATGAAAGAATAACCAAACCATCTGCAATACAGCTGGGCATAGGAGTGCCTGGTTGACATCTTAGAAAATGAAAAGGGGATTTTTTAGAAACATTTCCTATTAACTCATGCTGCTTCCAGTTGGTCCTGGAATTCCTGTGGATATTACTGGGAGTCAGTCATCTAATTATGAAGGGTCTTCAGTGACCCATTTGATTCTCTTACACAATGATGGTTAGAGTCACAAGAGCACATAAGAGCATTATTTTTTAATTCAGCCTCCATGAAAACTTACTGCTGTCCCACCTTTTAGAAGGGACCATCTCATATTAAACAAAGACATTCATACAGGTCTTATTGTTGGGCTTGCTGTTATCTATTTATTTCTGAAGTAAACTCAAGGTTAGAACTGATTGCAGACATTAAAGTGGTGATTTCCTACAATAACTAGTATCCATGCAAAAATTTCATTTCCATCTGCTTTTGAAAAATCCTGGCCTTTGGATTTTATTGTGAAGATTTTACTAGGTCATCCAATTAATATATCGACCTATATTTATTTTATTTCTCTTGCTACAGATTAATTCTGACCTCTGTAACTCAGCAGAGGAATAAAGCACAAAATAATGCTGCATCAGATTAAAGAAACTATTACAATGTAAGTTGAAAAACCAAAACTTAAGGGCAAAGGTAGCAGGGAAGGAGGCACAGTACATAATTTCTGGTGACGATATTCATGGCATCTCACTGTAAGTGCATTCAAATCCATTTCTAGCAACTAATAGTTGCTTCTTCTGGATTGGAGGGATTAGCAGTAACAGGAGGTAGGACTTCAAAGTGAAAATATATTAGTCTACTTTAAAAAAGCATGGCTTTTATAATCTTCTTTTCAAGGCTTGCATCTTCACTGCTATGTACTGTGTTTCCGTGAATATAGCAATTTGTATTTGCAGCTCGTAGAAATGCAATTTAGCAACTGCTACCACATTATTTAGATGACTAAATACGTATGTATGTTTTGTTGTTGATTGGTTGTTTTTTAAAAAAGCAGGTAGAGTTCTTCAGCATATTTCCTGTCTAGTCCAGAAATAATACTCTAGATCTTAGGCTAATACCTTACTGAGAGGAATCACCTGCCTTTGCTTAGTTGGGTACGTGGACTAGCTTGTGTTGGAGCTCATTTGGGCACCACAGGATTTAGAGCTGTAGCCGTTCAGAGAGCATTAGCATTTTGAAAGGTTTAACCAACAAAAGCACACTTGTGGCTTGGAGAATACAGATGCTGAGAAAATGTTTAAATTCATGTAATGATTTGGATCTTCACGACTGCTTGACTCACCCTTGTAACCTTGTCTCCAGACAGTGCCATAGGCCTAACTCACCTGCCAGGAAGTGTGAGTGTTTCTTTGAGTCTCTGTAAAATGCATCTGTGTGCAACTTTGATAGCTTTTGCAAGGCACAAAATTACTGTTCAGAGTAACTCCCTTCAGCTACTTTTAAGTCAAGTGAAGTAAGAGTAAATATTTCTCAGCAGGTTGGAATCGCAAATGCCACTTCTCCTTCTGTCTTTGGAGTCTCTTTGTATTTTTGTATGCATATATTTCATGCAGGTTCAAGCTGAGACATTTAGGGATCAAGGAAAAAGGAGTCTGGAAAATCATAAAACATTCCTGATAAATATTCACCAATATGGTAAATTCCATGAAAGTCTTGGTTGTGGTTTTTTGGTTTTTTTTTTTTTTTTTTTTTTTAAGAAATAGCACATGAAGTGCTAAATCTGTATGAAGAACTTTATGTACGATAACAAAATGAGACAAATTTACATTTACCTTGAGACTGTGTTGGCACTCTTAGTATATAAAACTTCAACATATCCATTACTATTTTTCTATGTTGATGAATATGAGCTTTTCTGAGAAGGTAATTATATGCTGATATGATGGGCATTGCACTAACATGGAGTCTCACTGCTATCATGATGAAGGGTGGGGAAGCTACGTATGGTGAAATGAGCCTTGTAGGAGCTCGTGTCTCTGGAGTAGAGCTCCTGTTCCATTGCTCAGCAGCAAGTGTTGACTCGCAAAGCAAGCCAATCGGTGGTGGAGAGGGCTCCCACTGTGCTGTGCTGCTCCTGACTTTCAAAAGGGCACTCCACAGAGTACCGTGAATGAAGGCTTGCCCTGACCAGAAGCAGATACATCCTTGATCTAAATGGTGCATAGGTTTTGCCATGTGGTATGGGACTCTGTGCTATGTCAACTAGGGCTAAAAACTTCAGTACCTCTATGATGAGTACACACCTCAAGTACTTGGGTATTGCTATATATGTCTGCTTTGGCAGAAACTTGGGTCTAAGCCTTATCTACCTTCTGGGTCCAAGCTGTTTGATGTGTAAAAACTTACACCTCCTTTTCTTGCTTCATCTTTCTCGTGTTAGCAGGTTCCATGTTTCTGATAAATAGTTCCGCTGTGGGTTTTTTTCTGCTCCTGTGGAAGCACCATATAATCCACAATATATAGAAAATATAAGTTATAAGTTTATCTCAGTTCCGTGTGTGCATTGGTGCACTGAGGAGTGCTGGTTTGATCTGGGTCACCTGTGCTCCCATGATAAATTAACAAGACTGGCTCCTTCTCTGGTCCAGTGGTATTGATTCACAGCCCTGAAAGACTGATTAGCTCAAAGGATGACTCTTACTTTTTCAGTCAAAATTTGCCTTCCAGTGATACAGAAAGGACATTCTGCTCTGAATCTGTTAGTTATACCATGAAACTTGTGGTTTATTTTCCCATTTTCAGTCCCAGGCCTGAATCCTTCCTCCAAGGGGCAGGATCAAACGATTCAGTCTGGGTTCTCCAAACTCTAAACATGCTCTTTTGCAGTGACTGTGAAGGTAAAGTAGCTCTCAGGACAACTTCAGATGACTTAGCATTCTTGCATGTCCCCAGCAAATGCCTTCTCATTTGGAATGATCAAGGTCATGAAAGACTAATTTGTTGTTCTTTGTTCAGGTGTACTGGCTTTGCCTCTTTATCCCTGCCTTAAAAGGAGTCTTCATTATCCTCATTATGCATGCTCTATTCTGGTTCACATTTCAGATTCTGCTTACTTCCTTACAGTTCCTTAGGTTTTGTTTTCATTTTTTCTGAAGTCATATTATCACCTTGTATTAACTGATTAACTCAGAAAACAGCTGGATGAATAATTCATTATATATGATTTAATCAAAGAATTTAAGTTTTCTTTTGTTTCATAAAATGTCTGCAAGTATATCAAAGCTTTCTCTCAGCTTTTTGTTTTTACAAAGTTATTTTGCCAAATAATTGCAATAAATATTCCTTTGTGCTGAAAGTAAAGCATTCTGTGTGCAAGAATTTGACATGGGTGTCTAACACCATTGCAATGTTGGTAGAGGCAAAGGGGGAAGTTGCTGTGGGTTGGTTTGGTTGGGTTTTCTGAGCTTCACTCCTATAACTTTTGCCCACATCTCTCTTGAACAATCAGAGGAGGGATAGGTCTGCTTTGAAAGTAGTAGACAGTCAGATTGCTTTCTGTCTGTGCCTAAACATCTAGGCAGATGACCCTGCAATAATTACACTTCAGTTTCTTCTTTAGAGCTAAAAGAACTAGAAATGGGATGTTGTACACATCTTCAGTATTTACCTTCCTAAATTCTAATGCTCATCTGTCTGAAAGTTGGGTCATTAGGTACGTACCTAATAATGGGTATGGAGCAGCACAGACAGCTTCTCCCCAAGGATACAGTCCTATTACCTGTTTTATCCTGTCATGGGTCTCTTACATTTTGTCTGATGAAGTTAAGAGCAGGAAGTGGCATGTGTTATTTTTCAATGTTTCAATCACTCTTTGAAATCCACAGACAACTACTTCAGTTGGTAGAAGTAGATTCAAAATGGCAAAAGCTTATTTAGTGGAGGAAAGATTTACTAGCTGTGCAGAAAAGGCCTGGAATCTGAGGGCAGTGGATGGGCTCTGAGCACTCCTTTCTCTGTAAATGGCTACACTGATAAGGAAATTCTGGTATCTGGCAGTGCCTGTTAACTGAAGACCAAAGCATCTTTACCAACAATTTCTCACTGCGGATTTTACTTCTTATACTTTTTAACTATTATTGTTTTAAAAAATATAAATACATATTTATAGAAATTATTCTTTTATCTTTTTTGGGTTGCACACGTGTAAATGTGTGTGTTTTAGTTTCATAACCATTCCTAAGGAGACAGAAAGAAGATTTGCCCTCTTAAAATAATGGCAAAGATAACAAATCAGATGGTAGTGGGGGGGAGGAACAGCCTTGAGGAGACTGTTTATGAAGGCTTTCATTCCAGCATGTACCTTGGACATAGCTCAAGTGAGGGAGAATCTGCTATGCCAAATCTAAACTTGGCCCTGGTAAAGGCAGATAAGGACCTGTGCCTAATGCAAGCCATGGGAAGAATCATATTTGGAGACAGGCACAGCTGATTGAATCAAAGATAGTGATAACCTGTGGATCAGACTATGCATCTTTTTGACAAGCATCAGCTGTTCATTCCCAGCCTCTGGGTGACTCCTTCATACCAGATGCAGTATTTCAAAAAACAATTGCTAGTGATGTGGATTAAGGGGGAAAAAATGTAAATTGGAAGTGAGCCAAGTTCCGTCTGTGCATGGGTGTCCCATGGGTCAGATGAGAGAGACTGTTTCCCAGGAATCACAGGCCAGATGACATTTGCAGAAAATGTGAAGGCAAAGGCTATTACAAATGGAATTGTTCGAATAGGGGGAGGCCACACAAGAGGAATTAAAATTTGCTAACGCAGTAACGTCACCATTAGCAACAATTAGTATCCCCAGTGTGGGCAGCTACCCCTAAACTGATGCTATTATGTGTCTGGAGACATCAACAGATAAAAGGTTACAGTGGACAAAGGACCCAAATTTGGTGATCCCTAGAAAATGATGAATGTGGAGGACAAGTAAACTTTTGACTGCAGGAGTTAAATAGGTGGCCACTGCTCATCAGCTACTGCATACAGCAGGAGAAATCCAGTTGTTTATCCAATCACAGCTACTGCACAACTACATGCTGTTTCAAGATGAATGAAGCAAAAGTAGAAGCAAATGGTATTACCTACTTTGACGTGCAGTTAGTGGAAAAATCGGATGTCTAGAAAAGAAAGGAGTTTCAAAGCCTCTCACAAGAGAAAGAAGGTAGGACTTGCCAGAAGCTTCTACGGATGGCAGCTAACAGAAATACATACAGACAGTTGCTTTTACATTTTTTTCCAGGAACAAGGTTTTTGTAAGATTGTGCTCAAATAAGGGAGTGCTCAGACAAACAGCTTTCGTGTCATGTTCCTCAGGAATGGCAGGTACCAGGGAGAGCCCAGGTGTCTACCCTGATTCGCAGGTGGGTTTTACAGCCTCACATGTGCTCTGTGCTTCTGCACCCATACAGCCAGCAACACCTGTTTAACAAGTTCAGCGAAAGCCTGAGGGTATTTCTGTACTTCACAAAATATATTTACAAATATATAGTCCAGCAAGATTTGTTTTCTCCCACTCTCTCCCTCCTCCTCAAATCGACATTCATCTACCTGTGACCTTCCCTCCAAATAATTTCTGAGAAATGTCAATGCCATGCAAGTTAGCGCAGGGGCAGAGGCAAGAGTCTTCTACTGCCATCTATGAAGACACATGACAGAGCTGAGAATTGGATCTCAGACCTGAGGGCTCCTTTCTAGAAGTGTAAGGGTCAAAAATACAATATGAAAAGCAGGAGAATGGTAAGGAAAGATGTGTCATGCAAGAAGAGGAGAAAGCACAGCAATGACCTGGAAAAAAGATTTAAAGTATTTGTTCCTTTCTTGTGAGACATCATAAGTATTCATGTAAAAACAGGGCCTCACAACACAGAGTTTTAGTTAGTGAGGAAAGCAAACACTCTGCAAGGAATTGAACAGCTCCTGCAGGTTCCTTCAGCTCGTAGTGTAAGCTCATCTGTACAGAAGTGTGTATGGTCAGGTTTCACTTCTGGCATAAATCCTTATGGAGAGCTTGATGTGAATTAAGCAGAACTCCTACAGTAATGGCATAGGCATAAGACCTCTGTTGCCAGACTTACTCAAAAGTCAGAAATGCTTCCTCTCAGTGTTCAATCTGGAAGGACAATAAGCATGTTGCAGGATGACAAAGTGATACAAGAAGGTTAACAGGTTACTTTCTTTTTCTCCCAAATATTTTGAGCAAACCTGTGGCATCTTTTCAAATATATTAAAAAGGAGAAGAGGAAAGGCTAGTTTTAATGTACCATAGCCAACTAACAGGAGTCATTGCTGTGGGGATAACTATGAGCCCTGAATTTTTAATGGATTTGAAAAAGAGAAGTGGTCATATTTAAAGGGATGGGAAGATAAAAAGATTTAAAACAGAACCATGGAGAGTTGCACTCAGCATTGTGAAGATGAAATCTAAGCACAAATGGACAGAAACAGGCAGATATTTCTTTTGAGGGTGAATCTTCCTGTACTTGTCCACAAGGGTTACCTTGCCCTTTCCTCTGAAGCTTTAAAGTACGACTCCTGTCAAAGATAGCAGAAGAAGTACTGCTGTAAGTTCTGTATGAACCTAAACCCCCAGCAAAATGGCTTAATGCTTGAAAATAGCAGCTTGTAATGTGAGCATCAGGGAAAAAAAGTAAAAATCGCAGACATGAAGGGTAAGTAGTGGTAGATGTTTAAAGTAAACTGGTTTTATCCAAAGGGTCTACTTAGGGGTCCATTAGAAGGATTAGGTCTTTTCTTCTCCATCAGAGCTTATTCTCAGCTTGTACATCAGTCTGCTGGCAACTAAGACTAAAATTGTTCATCTGAGTCAACTGAATCCACTTTGGAGTGGGAAATAAGGGCTTGCTGTTTGAAGGAATAGTCTTCAGACTCTAGCACCTTAACCCAGAATACTTTAAGTGCACTACTCTTTAAAAGAGGGATTAGTAAGAACCAGATAAAGACATAACCTGGAGCATCAAGTGTTTCATGTCAGAACTATGACAAGGCAAAGGAATAAAGTTGTAAACTTCCATCATGTGAGGGTGTGTGTATACATGTGTATGTATCTGTATATGTATATACATATGTATAAGTAAACTGAATGTAGATGCCTTCTGAAGATGACGGGCCAAATAACTCCATGAAGTACTAGGTTTAAAGCCATATAATACAGATTCTTTTCTTTCATTTTGTTTTCTTAGCACAGAAATAGCTGGTTTGAAACCTGCATGCAGTTTTATGTCCATAAGAGTATTAAGTGAGAAGTTTTGATAAGAAATCATTATCTTCCCTCTTTTAAATCCAAATACTAATTGCAACCTTGCTGTAAGCCTACAATATTAAGGCTATCATAGCCATGGCAACTGAAAGCAATATTAAACGGAATATACATCCGCTGCACATTGGGGATTTTGGTATTTTTGGGGCAGTAGACATGAATTTGTTTTCAGCAGCCATGATATACAGGTAAAAAGAACTTCCAGTTCGTCAGACCTCTGAGCTATTTTGGCATATATGCTCTGCTATCACTTAATATTTTGTATATCTGTATAATTAATTTCAGGACAGGATGGTTTGTTAATCCACAGACACAAATAAAAACACAAATTAAAATTTCAGCATGGATTTTACAGTGGCCCATTTACATTTCAGGATTAAAGCCATAATAAAAACTTTTGTGTAGTTATAATTGGGCTGATATTTTTTAAAACGAGGAGATACGCATCTATGTAAATAGCCACAAAAAGATATTGTGTTAAAGAAAAGAGCACTTCAAATGAGCTGCTTAAAGTCACCTTCTATGCTTTGCATGATAATTGTAATGCAAAATAATAAACAGCACAGGGCACCAAGCACAGCACTTCAAGGATGATATTGTGCTATCTCTATAAAGATATAATTAGGCATTTAAAAACAACCAATATCACATTCAAACCTTCCAATTAAAATTATTTTAAGAAGAAAGAAAAAAAAATGAGGGAAGCTTGTGCAAGGTAAGATTATTGAAATAAGCTTCTGTTCACTTGATTTTCCTGAGGGTATTTGTCCGTAATGATCTGTTTGACTCCAAAGTATCTGGGTACACAGTGAAATTAATTACTGAGGACACTGAAGTTCACCATAGTTCTGTGGGCCTCGGATGATGTTTCAGACTTGGATATAACTTTACCTCTTTGTGGGTATATATGAAGGTTAATTTTATCTGGAAAAGATGCTGCTGTGCCTACATTGTCATGTAGCATAGAGGAAAACTTATATTAGCTAAACAACTTATTGCTTGGACTGCTTATTCCAGTTTTCAGAGAGAAACTGTGAGAAAGAAAGCTGTATCAACACAAGTGTCTTTATGCAGGTATAATTGTATACATGCTAATGAGATCGCTCTACCAGAAAAAGCTCTAAAACACTGCACCTTAATTCAACATTACTCTGTCAGCAAAAATTTTTATTCTATAATATAATATTTATATATGTTTATAAATGGTGAAGAAAGGGCTAATATAGTCAGACATCATTAGCATGAACAGAAACTACAGGGAGGTGTTAGAGATTGGCTCCATATGCCCATGATTTACAGAAATTGTCCTCCTGGAACCAGTAATTATCTAGCAATTGATTATTAAAACATCCTTTAGCAAATTATTTACATAAATTCCACCAGAAGTTGTTCAGATGAGAGCTTTATGTCAATAAATAAATATTTTAGTGCAGACTATTGAAAATGAATTTTCACCAAGTCTTGAAATGTTGCCTTTAATGACAGAAATGTGTTCAGGTAATTCATATATATAACAAGAAAAATAATGTGAGTCCGTTTCACCTAAAGGAATCTCTTGTTTCCAGCTGCTTTGTGGATATAGTTGCAGAGGGCAACAACTGCAGTGGAGAAGGTGCCAGTGGGTTGAGGCGCTCAGCTCTGCACCTTGCACTCCATGCTGTGTGCTGAACCCAGTATCTTCCAGGCACAAGTAGGTCTTGTCTGAGGGACTCCTGGCAGAGAACCTTCCCCTAGAATGGGACAAATCACAAATTGCTCTAGATTCTGTCCCGCAGGCAGCTTGTGTGGTGATTGGGTGTAAACCACAGTGTCACCTCAGGCCTCCATTTTCCGCTTGTAGAGAGAAGAAATATTCCTCTGTACTTCTGGACATTGTGGGGATGAAGGCACTGAGGGTGCTCCTGCAGTGATGTAGCATGAATTCCATCAGCAATTTTAAAAAAGACTATGTGCTGCTG
This sequence comes from Psittacula echo, assembly GCF_963264785.1. Lineage (NCBI taxonomy): Eukaryota > Metazoa > Chordata > Aves > Psittaciformes > Psittacidae > Psittacula > Psittacula echo. The sequence goes on from NC_137735.1 coordinate 103,445,973, forward strand.
GTGAGATAATCTAAACCAGAAATCTTTGTAGCGCTCAGCCTACTGTAGCCATTTGAAAAGGGCTTAGATAGAAGTGAAATAGTATCTCTGAGCTTTGCATGGGTTCTTGTTCTTATGACTCTTTGCAGGGGAGGGAGTATTCATCTTTTTATATCTGCACAGCCGTATTTTTGGTGCAAAAATTCAAAAGAGGATTCTTGTGATGAGTCTGAACTGTGATCTACACTTTGCTGAACAAAAGCTTGTAAAGTACATAGTGGTATTAGCTGGTATAAAAGGACATACTATCTCCTGTAAACTTTATCTGCCTATGTGCTTGGACTATTGTGGCTACAACTACATCATAGCGAACACTTGGAGATTAGCTTGTTTAGGGAGAAGGGGTGGCATTTGAATTAACTCTACAAGGGCTCAGAATAGTGCTCAGCTAAGTTACTACTATTTGGTTTACCTCGGGCATGCTCAGAACCGTAATGTGTTCTGTGTAGCTACTCATTGCTCTTTTCAAGTGGCTCAGTAGTTTTTTCTCATGATAATATTGTGACACCTGATTTTGTGTCATTGTTGTAGGAGGAAGAGCTAAGGTAACCCTCAGAAATTCAAATATGCTTAAACCATTTTGACACAACTTGTAAAAATTAAAAAGCTGATTGCACTTTTAATAGCAATCTTGTCAGTAATATTCAAAGTGATAAGTCTTTAGTATTCTAAAGGCACAGATTACCTTAAGTGACTGAAAGAGTCTTCAAAGAATCTATAATTAAAATCAGTAATATGTACTGTACGTTTTTAAAATCCTGAACTCTATTTCTGAGATTATTTTCTTTATATAGTACCTAAGAACATATTCAGATATATTGATACCACTATTGTCTTATTTAATCGCCATTCCTGCTGAAGAGTAACCTCGGCATCTGTAGGCTGAATCCTGTGTGTGGGACGATATGCTATTGTGCTGTCCCAGGAGGCATGCTGTCAAAGAAACGTGTCTCAGTCACAATGCTATCCCATTCTCCTCTTTCAATTCAGACAAAAACATAAAAAAGGTGCAATTTACTCCCCCTCCCCCCCACCATGTTTCCCCTGGCAAGCATCGTATGAGCAAATTCCTCGTAGTCTCCATTCATGTGCGAAGGCACAAAAGCAGAGAACAAGATCTGCATTTTCCACTGTAACCCATACAATATCCGGGTAGGCAGTGTGGCTAGACGGGGATTTGGGGAATTGTTCTCCTGCTTGGGACTGAATGACAAACTGTTCTTGCAAGAGCAGAGTCTGATGGTGTCATTATACTGACTATCACTGACACACCTGGAGATGCCTGTGGATGAAAGGCACTTCATTAGCTAAAATTTGTGTCCTTCAGAAGGATTTACAAACTGTTTGTACAACAGTGTAAATTTAACAGTGCTGCTAATAAGCTTTTTGTGATTCTTAGTGAGCTATATATGCAGAAGAACCAAGGATTAAGCTCTCATTAAAGGTATTGAGATTTGGAAAATGGAAAGAGGCAAGGTGCTGGCCTTTTGCAACTATCTGAGGACCCTCTTCTTTCTTCCCACCCTCCACAATCTCTCTGAAGGAAATACTACTGTTGTGAGATCCTTAGGTGTGTCATAGCAAACTTCACCTGGACAGCTGGCTTAAATACCTCTAACTTACCTAAATGTTCTGTAACTCTTTCTTCCCTAGTCTGATCTTTAATCTTATTCTACTATTGATTTTGTGGGTGCATCTTGTCGTAACAAATGATTTGCATGAAGATAGGAGCAAGAAAAGACAAGAGAATGTGCCAACTTTTGTCACCCACTGTTTGTTCTCCTCACTCATTAAAAAATGGAATTAATCTCTTCTTTGCCTTTCCCTTTTATTTTTACACATAGTAATTTTTTTTTTTTTAATTTGAAAAAAATCCCCTAATTTTCAGACCTCCTCTTCGTCTGTCCTCAGGGATCTTTTGGAACCCCCTCCTTTAGTATGGCTTTGAATTACAGACCAGTCAGTCTCACTTCCGTGGCTGGCAAACTCTTGGAGCAGATTCTCCTGGAAGGCGTGCTAAGGCACATGAAAAACAAGGAGGTGGTTGGTGACAGCCAGCATGGCTTCACTAAGGGGAAATCCTGCCTGACCAATTTGGTGGCCTTCTATGATGGGGCTACGGAACTGATGGACAGGGGCAGAGCAGTTGATGTCATCTACCTGGACTTGTGCAAAGCGTTTGACACTGTCCCACATGACATCCTTGTCTCTAAATTGGAGAGACATCAATTTGATGGGTGGACCACTCGGTGGATAAAGAACTGGCTGGATGGCCGCACACAAAGAGTTGTGGTCAATGGCTCGATGTCCGGCTGGAGACCAGTAACGAGTGGTGTCCCTCAGGGATCCGTGTTGGGACCGGTCTTGTTCAACATCTTTGCTGGTGACATGGACAGTGGGATTGAGTGCGCCCTCAGCAAGTTTGCCGATGACACCAAGCTGTGTGGTTTGGTTGATACGCTGGAGGGAAGGGATGCCATCCAGAGGGACCTTGACACGCTTGTGAGGTGGGCTGATGCCAACCTTATGAAGTTTAACCATGCCAAGTGCAAGGTCCTACACCTGGGTCTGAGCAATCCCAGGCACAGCTACAGGTTGGGCAGAGAAGAGATTCAGAGCAGCCCTGCAGAGAAGGACTTGGGGGTGTTGGTCGATGAGAAAATGAACATGAGGTGGCTTCAGTGTGCGCTCGCAGCCCAGAAAGTCAACTGTATCCTGTCAAAAGGAGCGTGACCAGCAGGTTGAAGGAGGTGATCCTGCCCCTCTGCTCTGCTCTCATGAGACCTCACTTGGAGTATTGTGTGCAGTTCTGGTGTCCTCAACATAAAAAGGACATGGAACTGTTGGAACAAGTCCAGAGGAGGGCCACGAGGATGATCAGGGGACTGGAGCACCTCCCGTATGGAGACAGGCTGAGAAAGTTGGGGCTGTTCAGCCTGGAGAAGGGAAGGCTGCATGGAGACCTCATAGCAGCCTGCCAGTATCTGAAGGGGGCCTACAGGGATGCTGGGGGTGGACTCTTCGTCAGGGACTGTAGTGACAGGACAAGGGGTAACGGGTTCAAACTTAAACAGGGGAAGTTTAGATTGGATCTAAGGAAGAAATTCTTTACTGAGAGGGTGGTGAGGCACTGGAATGGGTTGCCCAGGGAGGTTGTGAATGCTCCATTCCTGGAGGTGTTCAAGGCCAGGTTGGATGAGGCCTTGGGTGGCATGGTTTAGTGTGAGGTGTCCCTGCCCATGGCAGGGGGTTGGAACTAGATGATCTTAAGATCCTTTCCAACCCTAACTATTCTATGATTCTATGATTCTATGAATATGAAAGGTCTGAAAGCAAAACGGGTTATCTTTCAAACTGTTATCACTGGGTTGTTTGAAATACAGATTAGACTAGAGACAAAATAGTTTGTTGGCCTGCTAGCCGTTTATTTAGAGAATGAATTCTTCCTTTCTCCTGAGTATTAAAGTCCAGAACTGGAACCAGCAGGTCTGTTAGAAATGAGTAGAGTACAACTGAATCCTCTCTTTTTTTTTTTCTCTCATTGTGAGCAATGGGAAGATAATTCCTTTTTGCTAGAATTGTTAGCTGGAGGTAGAAGGGAAGGCTATGTAAAGAGAGCAGTAAGAAAAACAATTTGGATTTAAGTATTCATGTTTTGGGGGCTATTCAATGATATTAGGAATAAATTACCAGCTAAGGACACACTTGATTGATTCTGTCTGAATTTGTTTTATAATATTTTCACATAATTTCATTTATTCTTCCTTTAACATCCATTAGACGAAAACAGAAAAAAAATACAGCATAGGAAAAGAACACAGGGAAGTTTTTAATATAATGTTAATAATAGTTGATATTTAATTGAGATTGTATCTTTAATCTTTTCTTCTTTTCCCCTGCCAGTGTTTCATCTCTATTCTTATTATCTTGTTTTCAGTACAGAATTATCACCCACTGGTTTTCAATTACAGTGACGCCCATATTGATTTTCCCCTTGATTTTAACTCGAAGCTGAAAAATTACTCACTTAAGCCAATAAAAGTAGATTATGTGGTTCGTTTTGGGGTCCTTTTTAAAAATAATAAATGACTAAAGGAGAATGATAAGCTTATAATGATTCTGAGTTACAACAAATGGGTATGGAAATGCATTTTAAATCATTAGAACTCAGAACACTGTTATAAATTTATATTTATTGCTTCACATTGAGCTAAGTGGTCCCTAAGGACACAAAACCTATGTCTAGGATTCTAAGCTGTATTCCTCCTCTTGTACCAGGGCACTGAGACCAACTGGCAGATAATGGATTCTGTCTATGCTTCTCTTAGCTTAAAAAAACCCCAGGGTGTCAGTATGCAAAGTGCCTATTGGGAATGGTGCATGGCCCATGCTAGCTCCCAGACTGTGGCCAGGAATTGTCTGGGAGAGTGCCAGCTGGCATGGGCCAAAATCACCACTCTTTTGGTTTAATAGCAGAGATGATCGCATTCTCAGTCTTGGGAAAGTTCCCAGGCACTGCTAAATTTACTAATACAGATGTAGCCAGAGAACATTGTCCCATCTAGAAGAAGTTACATTGTTTCTACAAACATTTCCTTGCATACTTATCTTCTTAACACACAAATAGTCCCATGATGCAGTGATAAAAAATTACAGGCCTAAAACCAAGATTCGGTGCAAGGTTTGACCTCACATACAGGCAAATGTCAAGAGTTTCCATGGTATGGTTTTAGTGGCCATGTGCAATTACGCATCAGTTTTTTGTCAGTGCTTAGAAAGTATAATCCAAATTAATTCAGGAGCAGAAGTTGAATGGAAGCTTTCCTGAGTGGCAGATTAAAGGATTTGATTCTGCACCCATTGATATTAATGGAAAATCCTCTTACTAGTTTCTGTTGGAGCAGAATGAGAGCTATCTATAGGGAAAAATCACTCAAAGCTGTGAATTTCACAGGCACAATCCAAAATATAGATAGCAAAGGGTCAAAGTTATCTAACTACGAAACTTGAGACCTTTCAGATCCTTCATCTTAAATATCACAAGCCATCTCAAATATTTTTGACAGAATGAGTGATTTGTAAGGGAATCCACACAGATACACATGTTAAAGGTTTGGTAGGTATGTCTGTAGGCAGGATTTCTCCACAGGAGGAAGGAAAGGTGATATACCTAACTTCAGGAAGATGCTGAATATCTATAGAAGAAAATTGTGTTAACTGCCTGCAGCCATAGTGATCTCAGTTTGGTGTTCCCAGCTGCATCCAAAACCTCCTAGGTAGACATAGTATAAACCCTATACTTATTAGTCTGACCAAGAAACACTGGGAAGCCAGGTCACATATGCTTTTGCACTGTTGCTTAGATTGCTATAAGTAATTTCACCTTTCTATGAGTGTGTGCACTATTCTTGCCCATGTTTTATTGTGAAGCTCACTTTTAAACTCAAGACTACTAATGTGCAATGACACTAATACTTAAGTCAGGATGTTCTTGTAGTCCTGGGAACTCCATAGGACCACTCACCCAAGAGGCCTTTTTTGAAGAACAATGTCATCATGAAGCTTCTGGTGCTATTCAGCCTCTAGGGATCTGTCCTGCCTTAGCATCTGTTTGTCCTCTCTTTCCTTCAGACAGACACAGTCCAGCTTTCTCAGGGGCCCAGGTGTGTTTGTCCCATTTCAACATCCCTCTCTCATGCTTAAAATAAAATATTTGCTTTAATAAAGGTAAAGTTTTCCCTAGACTTGGCAATGCACATGGTTCTTTTTGCTTGTCTAATTTCTTCACACGTATGCGCTGTAGCAGCATTCCCCTCTTTGGAAATGTTTCAGAAAGCACCTGTACACACTTGCTCGTTTGTGAAATACCAATACAGTACGTTGTAATTTGCCAGTCCATTTCTTCTCTGAGAGTAAATTAATTGAGTTGGTAGCAGCAGAATTTACAGCTTTATACAGGCTACATATACATTGTATGGTAATATTTTACCATTAGAGTGGGGTAAATGAGTTATAACTGATTATGGAGCAATTACTGTCTATATAGTGATAGGGAACAAAGGCTTCTCTTTCTATTCTTTCTGGGACACCTGCCCTGCAAGTAAAGTAACTTAAAGAGTTGCTCATCTCCCCTCCCTTTTCTTTTGCACTTAGTGTCACAGAGTCTTAGGGCTGGGACCTTTAAAGTGTTTGCAACACTGCAAAAGACACAATTTTTTGAAGGGTGGCTCACTGTTACATTGCATTGGTTTGCTGCCTTTTCTATTTGGGGCAGGTATGCTGATGAGGGCTTCAAACTTGATGAATGCTTCTGTACACCATAGATACTCTAGTTTTTTCCTTCATCTGTCAGTTCTTTATGTGGAATTTATTTTTCTTTCTTTAGGGTTAGGCCAGTAAGTCTGTGGCTCTTTCTGAACCTGCATAGAGACTCTTCTACCACAGCCACTCCTTCCTCCCTCACCCCCAGCATACTGAAACATTTGTTTAGACTATAGTACCCTCTATACCATCAAAAATTTGCTGTCGTTTCCTGTGAAACACCTCAGGTGCCAAACACAACCCCAGTGCAGCCTATGGAAATGGAGTCTCCCAAAGGGGATGCTGAGTGTGCATAAAAATGGGCTGTTTTTCCAAGACACCTGCCAGAACCTTGCTGACATTTTCAGGATAGGAAAATATTTGGCACTCGACAGCTGTTCAGGAACTTTTTCCCTTGCAGGTAGTAGAAAATGTTCCCTTTTTGGAACATATTTATATAATTCTTTTTGGGCCTATATGTGTGTGAAAGGCTTCATTTTTTCCCTGTGATCTTCAGGGAATTTACCTCCTCAGTTCTTCCTATTTGCTCTATCATTCCTCACAGTGAACACATCCAGCTCTTCGTTTTAGTGTTGGTCCTTCCCAGCAATCTGAGTTGCAGGATGGTTAGTTGCTTTTACTCTATCTTCCAACAAGTCACCTTAGAAGTTTGATTCTAGCACCTATTTATTAGTTTTAGGTTCCTCTAATAAATGTACCTTGTTGAATGCTTAGTGTGTTTGCTTTTAACACCTCTTCTAGCTTATTCACCCATAAAATTCATGGGAATAAGATTGTACCTGCAAGGACCAAGATTTACTGCTTTCTACTTTTCTGTCAGTTGGCTTTACCAGATGATGTGCAATTGGCTTGTGTCCCCGTACTCAGGGTAAAATTACCAACCATCTAATTTGCTTGTAGATTGAAATTTTATCAAAGGGTAAGTCTATATTTTAACTATTGCTTATATAAAGAATTTGTAAGAACTAGTGGCCCTGTGTTTGTCATCTTTGTGTCCTGCACCGTTTGCTGGCTTTGGCAAAGAAACAGTCCAGTCCAGTGCAATTGCAAATGTCAGGCAGTGTCTCAACTTGTGGTGGTAGCTCTGAAGTGTTTAGTTTTATGTTGCATTGTCCTTCCCCATCCCTCACCTTGCTTTCCTTTTTCTTTTAAATCCCAGCTAAGAGCCTTACATGCCTTTCTACCCACATCTCTTTCCTTTTGTATTTTGGATTTTCCATAAAGTCTACTCAATAGATCATATAACTATTATCCATGAAACTAGGTTGTTGGTGGCTAGACCATCTTCTATAAACCTTGCTATAAACCTTGTTCCACATGCTGCAAAATCTAATTGTTCTCTTATGGTTTTCTTTATTTCAAGGGTTTTTAACTGTATCTCTGAAGTGAGTTGAAGTTTTTTATTATATTATTCATCAAAATAGGACCCAAATGGTGAGCAGGGCAATGCACATTGCCAGTAGCAGTTTCAACCTACTGTCCTCAGGAATGGAACAAATAACTATATCATGATAGACTTTTATTTAAAGGGTTCAGGCATTTGTCTAGAAAACACAAATTGGAAATCAAATCTGTAATGAAGCTGATATAAACATCAGACTGTGACATTTCCTACTAAAGAGGGAGGTGGAAAATCGACACAGAGGTGGGTTATTCATAAAGGAAGCCCTTCCCTATAGACTAGATTAATGATAGGCTGTGATTTAAATAAGTGAAATGAATCCTTTGCTTCTTAAAGTTTTAAATTATTAGTATTTTATTTTACAAACTGCCCTTTTCCTTTTTTGTGGGGGGAAGAGACAGGAGGAAAAAGCTACCCCTTTAAAATGGGGCAGGGTGGATTGTGGGGGAGCAAAAATTACTGAATAAAGGTTTCTTTTAATTTATTCACTAAAGAATCCTGGCAGGTAAAACTCGTTTAAAGGAAACACATTTTTTTCATGATCTTCTAAATTCCCATCTGTACTCAGACAGTTGTATTTACACTGTTACATTCTTCAGGAGCAAAAATTCTCTGATGTGAAATGCTGAAGGAGTTGTGCATGAATGTTACCAAAAAATGTCTGTGTGCAGAGTATTTCTTGAAAATGACATTGGTGTTCACCATGACAGCCTCATGTAATCAAACTTCCAGGGTACCATATGTACTGATCTAATAAGTTGTTGCAACCCTAGCTAAGGAGACAGGGCTCTTTTCATTAAGTTGTAACAGCTCTTGGTTTTAATTCAGAAGGTCCTCAGCTTGTTCCCTCATCTGTCAAGCTCATGGTAGCTAAGATAACTGTGCTAAAGATATTTTATATCAGGGATACTTATACCAAAAATAAAACAAGCAAGGAGGGGAACTGACAGCAAAAGAGATGCCCTGTAAGTGCAACCAATAAAAATGATTTGAAATTGTTTAGGTGGTTTGAAAAACCACCAAACCCAAACCAAACTAAAACCCTAACTCAAACCCTACCTCCCCCCCTTCTGTTTACTGGTACTTTTATACTTAGAGTATCTCAAAGACATCTTTTCCAGATCCTGGGAAAGTTCAAACAATTTTGTGTTTGTCAGTTTAAACTTGTATTTACTGGTCATTCATCTCAGGCCTAACAAACCTTTTCTGTTCATCTTTGCCATGGCCTGGATTTTGCAGCATTTTTAGGCATTGATTTCAATACCGCAGTAGACTTTCTCTCTTCAAAGTCTCCAATCACCTTCACAGGCAAAAAAAAAAATTATGTCGTATTTGGTATCTTGGTGGTATTAAGCAGTAAACTCTCATTATGATGTTAACAGCAGTAGCATTATAACAAAGCAGTCCACTTACAGCAGTTAATTTTGTGTTGTTTTCTACAAGACATTGAAATTGTGCTGGAAGAGAAAATATATATAACAGCTTTCTAGGCATGGATTTTGACTTCTGGGATGGTATCAAATGCAGGTTGTCAAGATTTCAAACGTCATGTATTGTCAGTATCTTTGTGTTGCAATTTCTGAAATATCAGAAAGTAAGAAGTTATCACTGTTTATAGTACCCGCAGAGCGTAAGAGAGTGACATTGCCATTCTTTGCTTGAAATTGTGAGCATATGCTGAAATATTTCTTCCAGGATCCTTAGTAGATTAAAAAATTAAGTTTTCTTTGTGGGAGATTTATAGCAGTGTGGGGAATCCCTGGACTTCAAACACATAAAATAGGGTTTCTACAAATGAATGAAGGGTTAAAATGTGCATGACAATTTGGTAGTGGAGAGTGGATAGCACAACAGTACCTCATAGGAAGCATCAAAATACTTGAAGATGTGAAGCCTGCTGCATTTCAAAGCAAATGCAGGAACCACACTGGTTATGGGCTGTCTTTGCAAAGCTTTCTGTGTAGACATGCAGAAGTAATGTAGTACAAGAGTTCACGATCACAAACCTAGTGAATTTCTGTAATAAATTCCCAGCAAGGAACAAAGAAGAGAGCCATGATACATAGCCTGCCTTGCTGTCCTTGAGTCAAGTTACGTATTTGCTTATTTACGAGCACTGACAAGAAACCGCGCGTTGTCTTGACTCCTCTTTGGGTAGCTGGGAAACAGATCCCTCACACGCAACAGCAGCCGCTCTCGTTGAGAGCTAATTTGCCTGGCATGGAATTCCAGAGACTGTAATTACAGATAATGTAACTCAATTTTCCTGTCAGGAGTCTGCTATTTGTAGTACCAGCAGAACTAGAGTGTGTCACATCCCTGCCACACTCCAGCCAAAGCAGAAGCAGCTGTCAGGGTTGCCAAGCCTACTGGGGTAAGAGGGATACAGCGGAAGTATTTTTGCGTGTTATTTGGTGATCAGCAAGCCTACAGGATCATCCTGAGCTGCACCATGCATTAATACAGTGGTGCACAAATGCTATAACTCAGTTGAGGTAAGATAGTGCTTAATCTGTAACATAAGACCATAAAACCAAAACCAAATAGGTCTCCTTAAATGAAAAGCTGTTATGCTCAATACTATGTGTCCTGTACAGCAGCAGAATAAGAGGACTCATTTGAATGAGGATGGACACAGTTTATATTCAGTGAGGCTCTCAGAATCAAAGCTATGCACAAACTGAAAATCAAAGCTGTTTACGTTTAAGGGTGTTGCATTTGTTCTAATCCATGCATTTAGCAAACATGGCCTCTGCCTTTTCCCTCTATTTGCAGTAAAATATTGCTTTCTTACCATTAGGGTCCACAAGAAAAGACACAGTATGAAATTCTGGGGAGGTACTGAATTTTCATTTCCTGGGACTAAACACTGAAGCTTACAAGTAAAATGTCAGCATTAAAACAAGTGGAAATGACAATAGGATTTCTGTTTTAAAAGCTAGCATCAAGACACCTGCTGTTAGTGAAAAACAGGTATCGAAGATTTTTTTACCAGACAAAGGTCATCCTTTCTCTTCAGCTGACTTTGTATTTGTGAAAGTAAAATCGACTTGACTCAGTCAAGACTGGCTTTTTTTCCCTTCTATGCATGAAGGAATTTAACTTACATGTGAAAACGAAGGACATTTACTCAAGTTCCAGAAATCCAATGGCTATTTGTGACTCCTTTTCAGTTCGATTCAGGTTAAAACAACTTGTCACCGAATCTGCCTCTGACTACCCCTCATGCTTATACACTTTGACTATCCAACCTACAGTCATTTAAAGCAGAGACATCTTCACCTGCAGTCACCTGGAAAGAGAATCTCCACTCTCCTACTCCTGTATTCCACTTTACCCAGTGATTTTATTCTGAACAGAGAGAAAAATTAGCTTAGAGAAACATGGGAGTTTGGTTTCAATGCACGCAGGTGCAGTGGCTCTGAAATAGCACTAATAATGCTGTGACAAGTACCTTGTAATTTCTGGAGATGTCACTGTTCATTTGATGTCTTTCATATGCCATGTACTGGTAAGACAGAAAGAAGCAGTGCCTAGGATACAGAAACTGTTGTGTGCTGGTGGAGTGGAAATTGGGACAGATTTTTCTTGGAGCAGATTAGTCATAGAATCCTAATAATTCAGTCCTAAGGACCTCTGGAGGTTATTTCCTCTAACCTCCTGCTCATTGCAAGGCCAGCTTGACCAGTATTTCAGGACAGTATTTAGGTTTTGAAAATCTCCAAGGATGGAGTTCCTTCAGCTCCTCTGCATTTTTACAGTTCTGCATCACTCTCAGATGGGTCATTTTTCTTTTCCATTTAGTCCAGTCAGAGTTTCCTTTGCTGCAACTTGTTATCCGTTGCATTTAGGGTTTTTTCTGTGCATCTCTGGGACAAGTCTGGCTCAGTTTTCTTTATAACCTGCCTGTAAGGCCATGTAGGCTACTATTAGGACCCCTGAAGCCATCTCTTCCCCAGGCTGAACCAGCCAGGCTCCTTCAGCCTCTCCTCACAGTGCAGGTACTCCAGTATCTGACTGTCTTGGTTGCCCTCTGCTAATTCTCTCCAGTTTGTTGATATACAAAACTAGATGCCACACTCCAGGTGTTCCACAAATACCAAGCAGAAGGGCATAACACTCCCCTTGACCTTCCAGCTGCGGTCTTGCTAATGCAGCTCATGATGCGGTTAACCTGGGTTGTCAATTGATTTACTTTGCTCTCCTACTGGACTATGATGCATGTGAGGGCCTTGTGGATAGATAAAAGGTTTATGAAGGCAAGGAGGTGAAAAGACTTGTTCTTATATAAAGTTGTGAGCAGCATATCTCTTCCAACAAATTGACCATTATGCAACACTTTAAGGACAAAAAAAGGAAGAAAGGGGAAGTGATATAAACAGAAAAGAATGAGTGAGGACCAAAAAGAGCTCTTAGGGCAAACACAGAAAGGCAACAACAGCCTCTTGTTCCCAAATATATGCAGACAGGGATCTGAATATTTCTAGAGATGTTCAAGCTGTGTATTATGGGTTTGCAAAAATACCAGTGGGATTCTAGTTGGTGTTGGTTGGGTTCTTTTTTTCTTTTAATTTCCTGCCTCAAACCCACATGCGACTTGTCCACAATGACAGGTTTATATTCCTAATCTGTGAATTCAAACAATTCATTTTCACTAAGTATACATCAAGTGTAGAGTAGGTCAGACATGCTTTGGCCACTGGCCATGCACATTAATGGTCTAGAGCAACTAAGTGCCCAGCAATCCTAGCAGCTCGATGTCTCAAAGGCTGTACATTACATTGTAGTCTCCCCCTTAAATCAGGCAAACAGCTTTTACTAGCAAGATAGATTAAAGCTAGCCCTCCAGCTAAGAGAACGCTTCAAACTATATAGTGATGTGTTTTTACATGCTAGTGTTTACCTCATTTTGAAAGTTTTCATTTTGCCAAGAAGATGCCATAAGTAGAGTTATATAGAAAGGTTATACAGAAAAGGCAAGCTTATTCACAGTGACATCATACTATAAAACTGAATCTCACTGGGTTTTTTTTATTTTTTCCTCTTTAGCAATGTCTGTCTCTATTTTGAAGTATTTATGTAATGGAATTAATGGCATAAGTAAAATAATTAGGTAAGACATTAGTAGACATATTTAATGCTTTAGTTTGAGCAGGGCTTTTAGGAAAATGTTCATTTTTTAAGGTTTGAGTCACTTGGAAGAAAGGACTGGGATGGAGAATTAATGTGTAGCCAATATATAGCAGAACTGAGTTAAATGTGAGAGCTTCTCAACGGAGTGAAGTAGGGAAAACTTTGCAATCTTCAGTCACACCTGCTAATCTTTAAAAATTGAAAGTGCAAGTGCATTGCAGCCACATTGTATTTATTTTTAAAGACAGTATTCCTGTAGAAGCTTACTTTGTATTGTGATGCTGCTTGGAGCCTTTGCCAGGAATAAATATTCCTCTAGATGCTGTGCAGATGCAGGTGGTGGATAGAACCTTTCCCAGCACACCACATCTGGATTTATTAGCAGTTGTATGTGGATGCACCAGCAAGATCTAGCACTAGAAAATCAAAAGTGAGTGATCTTAGCTCTGCCTTTGAGATTGAGTGAACGAAACAAGAAAAGTTGTCCACTGAAACAGTGGAGGCTCTTGTAAATACTGCTGTGTGCAACGGGAGAGAGGGCTCAACCACATGCTGTGGTGGTGTCTGTGAGGGGAGGTTGCTGCCATGCAGAGCCCTAATGCAGCAGTATCGTCACGGTGTTTCGCCAGTCTCTCCCCTGGCTCTGTGTACCCCCTTGGGAATATTTGTACCACAGTCGCTGTTCTCATGTGTGTATGTGCCCAGTGTCTCAAATGATGACTGCCTCAATTTCACAACTTTTTGAAACAGGAGTATCATTGCATGTGAAATGCCTGAATAAGCAGAGGAAAACAGGAAAAGACTGAAGTTCTCTGTTTTGCCACAACTTCTATTTATGTGAGGAAAATGTTAGAGTCTTGGGGTACCTGTCAGTGCCCCAGTTCAAGCACTTGCTGTATCACTCCTAGGGGAAACCCTGGAAGCCATGTGGTTCACTTGCTGCTTCTGTATTTCTGTCTGCCTATGGGGTTGGTGGTAGTGGTCCCTATTCTTTCTGCTACGTCGCTCCACCCATATCTCATTTGCTTTTTATGCTTTTTATGCTTTTTCCAGATGATGAAGTGGCTGTTGTACCCTCTAGCCTTCCTATAGCTCAACAGTAGCAGCATATAAATATGCTTGTGCCAGCACGTGTTCCTTCTCCATTATTAGAGTAGCCAAAGAGATACAACTTTTCTGTGCCATGATGGTGTTAGAAAAATCAAGCTTATTCATCCTTTGGGTGTAGTTGATCCTTCCTTAAGTTGATGGACTGGGTTTTGCTTCACACATACCTCTCCAGGCCTTTTTCTTTGGGACAATAATCCCACAGGGAGAGAAATCTGTTGTGTTTTGCAAAGGCCAACCTGAAAGAGGTTGCTTAAGGAGTGCTCACACATGCATGCGTGTGTGTAGCATGACATAGCTGGCAAGTCATTTCTGAAGAGACTGCTACAGGAAAGGCCTTTAGGTGGTGTATACAGTGAAAGATACTACACTATGATATATGAAAACATCATCTAAGTGCTGGGATCAGGCACAAATCCCACTGTGTTGCAAGGGATGTGTTAGTCTTAAGTGACAAAAATTTAAAGGGTGCATAATGGCCAGCTAAATTTTACCCTGTTGCTGGAGCTTGCTGGTTCTTGAGTTTAGACACAATGAATAAAGAAATTCCACTTACAAGTCTGTGGATTACCAATATGTTTATTTTAAAATACATAAGATTTGGTACAAAGGTTGCATGACATTCAGTCTCTGCAGGCATGGTCAGTGGAAAAATAACATGAAATGCACTATCAGCAGCAATTTTTCGTAGCTACGTGTAAAACAATTACATGCAAATGCCATAGTAAGTACTACATGATGTGAAGGTCGGTGTTGCATTCCAGAACTGTGGTTCTGTTCTTCAGGATGCATTTGCTTTTATTTAAAGCCTTGCAGAAGAACAGGAATTCATGGGATTATTGCAGGACAGCATGTTTTCCAAAGCGCTTGTCAACAGCTCTCAAAATTGGAGCTTGCAAAAATTGCTGGCAGAGTACTCACAGGAGTCCACTTCAGTCTGAACCACTGAACCAGTTTACATTTTTTCCAAGCAATCCAGTTCATGACAAGAGCTTAAAAAAAAAAAAAAAGTCTGAAGGCTAACAATTACACTGAACTTGAAGAACTGGCACTTTTAGAGGCATTACGAAGAATATACCGTGTATTCAAACATGTGACCATGTGTCTCTCAAGAGGAACATATTTGTGACAGTACGGTGCTTTTGCAGACAAGAACAGAAGTGTAATTCAGACACTGAAAGAAAAAGAAAAGTTGCATTCATCTTCTCTAATGCCTTATTTTGGACATTTACATCTGAAATTTGCTTTTTTATGAATATATTTTTCTCCAAGTTCAGACCTTTACTTTAAATTTTACTGCTCATTAACAGTAAAACCTTTTAGCATTTATTTTTTTGTTTTTTTCCAATTTAATTTTACTTAAGTCATTTGGGAGAAAAAGATGCTGAGGTAAATAGGAATTCTGCAAACACTGACAGAGTAATGCAGCTGCTCTTGAACCTACTCACCAGTATTCTCTGTCCTAGAAGAGGTGGTAGATATTAAGGCACCATATCCCGTATTTCAAGGACTTGGGCACATTATACAGCATATCTGAAAAAAAGGCTGTGTCGTTATTTGCATTTTACAGAACAAAGGAGTGTTTCAGAATATTTCATGGATGATTAAAGCTGGAAAAAATGGATTCCACTCCCCACACTGTCACTAATTTTCTCAGTGTCCTCACACAAGTTTCATCTTGCTAGCTGTTAAGCACATGCTTTCTGGATGACCAAACTCACTTCAGTGAGAATACTCTAATACATACAATTATTATATATTCAATACATGCAAGTGTTTTCAGAAAGAAAGAAGGCCTTCAATTTTGCATGTCTTATTTCCCATATCCTTAACATGAGCAGGATATATTTATTAATTTTGTGGGATTGTGAGGATATATTATTGTTTGAGATGTCAAAGAGAAGGGTTTAGGAATTAAGATGAATACGGAGATAGCAGAGATGCCAGTACACGTGGTATAAGTGCAGCTGAAATGAAAATCTACCCTTTTCAGGGCTGTAATACATCCACTTTCCTAGAACTTTATCTAAATGTTTCATCATCAAGTGATCTTAAGCTGGGAAACAAAAGAGTGCTTTAAATAAGACTGCCTGCTAGAAGAAAAAGGACATCAAAAGAAAAATATTTATACAACTTGGGATTACAGGCTTTTAAGGTATTTAGTTCAGCATTTACTTAAAAAGTAGCCCATCCTTAAGCATATCTGTAGGTAAAAATGAATTATTTAGTGTGACGCTTTGGTGTCATTCAGAATTCTTATTTGATATGATTCTCAGTGTTTGTTGGGTGGATACACAGCTGTGACGGCTATAGCTGATTCTTACAGCGACATCCTCTGTTACATAAAATAGGTACAAGCTGAATATAAAATAAATACCAGGTTCACTCCACCTTGTTTCTTAAATGGAAATTTTCAGTGTTACAGTATTTGGGTTTGGGGTTTGGTTGGTTGGTTGGTTGGTTGGCTTTTATTATGGTGGGTTTTTTTTTGAGGGGGGGGGGTGTTGGGTATTTTTTCTCAATGGTTTATAAATCCTGTGAGGTGTCAGTCTAACACTCCTCCAGATAGTGATTATGGATAACAGTGCAGTATGATGGAAGCAAAGAGAGCAGAAGTTTTGTTTGGAAATGAGTACTACTGTGAACTGTTTTGTTGGTTTAAATTTCTGGGATTTTGGTTGTTACTTTGCTTACCTTTCCCCATAGTCCTATACATTAGTGATATTACAGTGAAAGAAAACCCCCCAAAACTCTCTCAAGACATTTTTAGATACAATAACCTATGACAGCATATTTGTTGGTTTACCACAAAAAGGAAAATAAGATTTTAAAGCAATGGAGATGAAGCTTTATACATATACTAAAAAGTAAAACGTCTGTCTGTCTGTCCATAAATATGAGAGTTTTTCTTCAGTCCTAGGATTTCTTTTATTTCTAGCAGTATTTGCGATCTGTCATGAGATCCAGAATGAAATCCTTACGTTTACCTCATCTTGCCAGAAGGGACCCATGGGACAGGTATAATTTGGTCACTTGGGCTCACTGCTAACTTTTCATTGAAACTGGTGTGAGTTAACGCCTAAGTGTTTTTGAGAATCTGGGCCTTATTATCTAGTCTAGATGACTAACACAAATGCAAGAAACCCTGTATCTTGCTACTGCTTTAACTCTTTTGCTCTCAGCAAATATTTTGTTTAGATCTATTGTACTGTGAAAAGTGATGTCCATCATTCACCTTGCAGCCAGACATGTACTGATACACAGCAGAAACTTCCTGATGTCTTCCTTGGTTATTAAACTGCTGAAACATACAGTGCCATTAGTATTTTGGGATTCAAAAAACCTTTTCAAAGTAGTTTTGCCTCTGAAGAGTTAGGATATTCTTAACTGTCTGAGCCTTAATTTCAAGAAAATATGAAGGAAGATACCAGTAGATACCTGCTGAAGGTTGTTTTATTTGTCACTAGTCTTCTGCTAGACCCATGTTTTTCCTGTCAGTGTATGTTCATTTTATATCAGATTTCACCAAACAAGCAGGTGTGAGGCAAGAGGTGTACCAGCTTTAGTTAATTGGTCAGAGCCTTGTTGTGTGAACATCCCACACCCTTCACAAAGAAGAGCCCCCAGTTTCTGGTACCAGTCCATGGCAAGAAAACAAAGGCTTGAATAATGTCTTTTCTGTCTTTCCTGAGGCACTAAAACTTCTCCCTGCAGGTGTGATTTTCTGCTACTTGATCCTTTTTATTTTATAATGAAGACAAAAGAAACTTCAATTCACATGCTATTTACCATATTGTGGCAAATTATTCCCTATCAATGGACCCTTTGAAGGCCTCTAAAATGAGTGCTGCATTAGGATGAGCTCCGTCCTGTACTTGAAGGTTTTGGGAAGTTTCTTCCTTCTTGGTCCCCCATGACAGTTTTCAAAATAATCTTGTCTGTGTAACCTTTAGCCATACTGTTAAAATGCACCTGAAAATCCTAGCTGTTTTGGAAAAATAATTTGGCTTTATTTATAGGATTGATTCTCTTTAAATTGCCAACTCCAAATGGGTACCTCATAGTTGTTTATTGCTCTTGGCCGTGCATAAAATCTACAAGAATAAATGGAAAAAGGTGGAATCCCTACCATTTTTATCTACACAGTCCTGAGGTCTGGCACTTGCTCATTTACACCATTACCTGTCTGAAGGCAGGCAGGTTTTTGGATGAAATATAATAAATATCCTGGTAGTTGCACTACTGTGTCATGCAGCAGGCACAGCAGCTCCAAATTCTGCTGTTTGCCAGCTAGGACCTCCTTCTAGATAGAGTAATCAGTCCTGACTGCAGAGCTACAGGTTAAGAGGTAAGTAGGTCAGTTCTGTGGAGGTGGACTGTTTTGGGCAAAAGAAATGAAATCCGTCACAGATACCTCTTCTTCAGCATACAGTTCATAGAGATTAAATGCTCTGTGTTACAGCTATAGATAGGGTGGGATTTGAGGCATGTCACAGCAAAGAGCCAGGAGCAGCTGCTGTTGTTTTTAGTGGCAATTCCAGAGCAAACTAAATTCGAAACCCCTTATGTTAAGGGCGTCTTTATGAATTTCATCCTTATGAAATTAAGCTATGTAGATAAGACAACGGGTGAGAAGAATGTCTATGAACATATATATGAAATGCATAAACTGAATAAAACATGTATCTCATAAATGCAATATATAAAAAGAATAAAGAGTATATAATTATATAATTATATGATTTTATATATATAAAGAATGTATGAGCAGAAATTGTGCTTTGCCTAAAGCATGTGGGAAATCAGTGGTAAAGCTACAAATTGTACAATACCTCATGTGTTAGGTGGAAGATCATTCTTCTGTGACTGCAGCAAAAAGCTGAAGGAAGGTTTATTCCTATATTAACTTTAATTTTTCAGGCAGCATTACCCTTCTAAAGATATCCCTTCAAAAGATGGACCTTTTAAGAATGTCTGTAGATCTGGACTCCCTAAGATTAACTGGGGGCACACATTTCAAAGGGAACTGGTGTTCATGGGGAATTCTCTGCCAGCCACCCAGATCTCAGCTGCAGAGGTAAAGGATAAGTAGTAAAGGAGTTTAAGTGTCCTCAAGCTGCCTTCTGTTGTGCTTTGATCTGCCTGGATTACCTCGAGAGGTAGGAAAAGTAGTTAATTTTCCACTTTCAGCTGAGGCTTCCCCTTTAGGGGCTGCTGAGTTACTGCCCACTACTGACTAGGTGAGCTGAATGTAAAACCAGAACCTGCACTTTCTTGGCATGGAGTGGTTCCACATCCTGTCAGATAAGGGAGGTAAGTGGTGATTTCCATTGGTTTCAATGTAGCTGCCAGCCATCTACAATCAACAAGGTGAACTTTCTTCTCTGGTCAGCCCATGATGCCACCATCTTTACCTTGTCATTTCCCATGTTCTCCTCTGTGGTCCCCCAGACCTGTAGTCCTCAGGGAGTCATAGAATCATAGAATCATAGAATAGTTAGGGTTGGAAAGGACCTTAAGATCATCTAGTTCCAACCCCCTGCCATGGGCAGGGATACCCCACACTAAACCATGCCATCCAAGGCCTCATCCAACCTGGCCTTGAACACCGCCAAGGATGGAGCATTCACAGTCTCCCTGGGCAACCCATTCCAGTGCCTCACCACCCTCTCAGTAAAGAATTTCTTCCTTAGATCCAATCTAAACTTCCCCTGTTTAAGTTTTAACCCATTACCCCTTGTCCTGTCACTACAGTCCCTGATGAAGAGTCTCTCCCCAGCATTCTTGTAGGCCCCCTTCAGATACTGGAAGGCTGCTATGAGGTCTCCACGCAGCCTTCTCTTCTCCAGGCTGAACAGCCCCAACTTTCTCAGCCTGTCTCCATACGGGAGGAACATCCTTTAAATATTCTTATAATTATTTATCTTTCTCCAGCTCCAGATTAAAACCATTCTTTGTGGTAATGCCTACAAAAAGACTTGACCGTGCTTAAGTGACTTCTGCTATGCTGATGAAGTTCGATATGTTGTCCTACCATGTTCTTTTACTCCGTCAGCTTTTATCTTGGGAGTTGTATTTAGGCTCTCTGTTTTAATATTAATTAGACAACAACCTTTTGTTCTGCTGCTGTAGCACCTCAAACGATGGATTCTCAGCCATGGCCAAGGCTCCTTCTTCAGCAATACAAATATTTGGCAATAGCATACAGTGTGTGTTTGTTTTTAAACAACCATCACATGGAAGCTCTCATGTCCTTGCACTGTTGTCAGCTGTTGCAAAGGACAGAATAGCAGATGGTAAAATGGACTAGAAAAAATGGCTAAGCGTGACTTGAGCTCTACTTCTGCACTAGGAGTAAAGGGGATCTGAAATAATGCTGTCCTCACCATCAGGCTCCATCTTTTTTTGCGAAAGCTTTGCCCTGCTATCCTGGTTACGTGCATACTCAGCACTGGATGAGGCTGGTCCTTGTGCTGCGGCTGGCTGACTGGCCTGCCTGGCAGAGCCTGTCCTACAAGGAGAGGTGGAGCGTGACGCCAGGGTGCATGTCACCTGGTGGCACCTTTCTCTTAAAGGTGCCTTGCTTTAAAGGCTTAACTGCAGTGTACTGGGACATCCTTTCAGGTACCATGTGCTAGTATCATATACCACCTATCTACAGACCATCATATAGCTCAGACGGATATTGCAGACTTCCCCATACAGTGAAAACTAAAAGCTGAGATATGCTTTTTTTCTTCTATGGCAGGAAGCAAATGAGGCCTCTGTTGTGCAAACGCTCTGAGCCAAGCCATTCAGATGGTCATGACTATCCTTGAACTGATACAGGTATTAGTGGTAACCTTCAGGACTTACAATATGCCTTACCTTAGTATGTGTTCAGATGAGGGACAGTTCTGAATCAGCTTTGAAATTATTTTATTTGTAAAAAGGCCAAGTACAGCTTCTCCACTGGAACCATGCCACGTTACAAGGGACCAGCCAGGCCTGCCACTATGCTAAGCCTCTTCTGGCCTTCTCAGCTCTGCTCCCAAGACACAAAGGGCAGATAAAATAGCATGATGACAATTTCTAACAAATGCAATGAGTCAGTTCCTGTTAATGATGAGACCCCTGTGAGTCAGATCATTAGCACTGATTTCCATTTCCATTGCTGTTGCTGCTATTGGGGTTTTTGGTGTTTTGTTGTTGTATTTTAAGAAAGGAGGATATTTTCATTTTACTTTTTTTTTTTTAAGCTGTTTGCCTACAGAAGTAAGTCTTAGGTGGTGATGATCTCTGTTTGCCCTTCCTTCTGTCTCAGGAAATTCTGTGGCCATCAAGCAGAATTGCTAGAATGATAGCAATTTCAGAGTTGCTAAGTCCCTGCAATTTTAATGAAAATAGGTGTCTGGATAAAAGAAAAAGACTGTGTTAGTGCTGTGGTGAAAGAGATGCCACAATGGCAACTTACTCTATGAGTCACCAGAGAATCCACACCTCTAGATGGCAGGAAAAGCTTTGGTGTTTGCATATTATTAGGCCTCAAACAGAGGTGCATTTATTAGAAACTAAAAATAATCTTCACTGCTGTTCCCAGGAAAACTGATTTTTCAATTGTATAAAATCCATCCTATAGAAGTGTCTGTATCTTGCTCTCTAGGTTCATATGCTCCCTTCTCTCCATACACATTAAGATTTAAGGTACTCATCAGTGGGAAATATGTATAATCTCCCACAGGACTGCAGTCTCTCCTTCAGTCCTAACATATTAAAACTAGACTTCTTAAACATTCATATTAATTAGTCTGTAAGGAACCATTATCAAAATATGGTGTGAATACATAATTATGAGGGTGTGTTGTCTGGCAGAAAAATGAGGGTCTGATCCTGCCTCCTCCAAAGTAAACAGCAGCTTCACCACTATTTTTCATACAAGCAAGAGTAAGCCCTAAGGCAGCAGAAACGGGAGACAATTTTCCCCTTCCTGCCTCACTGGAAGCACTGTCTCACCCTTGCTGAGAAAGCACTTCACCCCTCCTGGGAGGGGAGATAGAAAGAAGAGCGTTTGGCGGCTATTATCAATATTCATGTACAGCTGCAATTCACAGGCCTTATTCCCTGCTGAAATGTGCCATTAGCTTCAGCAGGGCTCGACCCGCAGAGAGTGGGACGGACCCCTGTTAGCAGCAGTCAGGCATGCCCGACCATCCTCGGGGTGCATCTGCTGTACTGCTCCAGGAGCGGACAGCCTGGTTTGTCTCCAGTTCTGGTCTGCCTTTGTAACCTACTGGATCCTGGGGCTAGTGAGAAAAAGCTGGCAAACCATGCTGCCTGTGACAATGCTTCAACATAGACTGGAGACTTCAGACAGTTGCAAAAGTTCAAACTCTGCCATTTCGCTGGGCTTAGAACTAGGCAAAGCCCTTGTTTGCCCCAGGTAAGTGCAGTGCCAGAGCCTACAAGATACAGCAAGCTATGTGTTAATTTTCAAATACGAAGCCTGCAGCTCATCTCAGATTAGGAGCTCTTGTTTGTTGTTGTTATTGTTTGCTGGTTAGGTTTTGTTTGTTTTGCCTTAAATAAAAAATAACATGGTCTAGGAAAAGCAGAATGGGACTGGAAAACTGGAAAGAGATCTTAGATCTTGTTTTTCTGCCACTGACTCGTTTGCAGTCTTGGGAGAACATGAGGGTATTATTTCTCCAGCCCCAATTACTATCTTGTTTATAATTTGATGGAAGAGCTTTCCCTGCTGTTTCCCATCCCCAAGTTTCCTTTCTTCTTGGCTTAGCCATATGCAAAAGCAGTGTTTTTTTTGCTAGCATTAGAACATTTCCCTTCTCCTAGCCAGCATTTCTTTCATGCAGTTCCTGTTTCTCCCATTCACTGCAGCAAAGTTGCACTGCATTGGGAAGCGCAAGGGTAGAATGTGGGTTTGTTTCCATCTGTCACCTCACTGTCCTCCTCACCTGAGTGCTGGGGTGGGGAAAAATGTCCTGAGTTCTCAATGTGCCAAAAGTCTGAGTGCTCCACCACCCAACACAACTGTCCTGGGAATACATCTGCAAAGGGATTGCATGACACACTGTGCTGGTATAACTGAACAGGCATGCATTAGAAACACCATCATGAGATTTTGAGTCCTGAAGCTTTACTGAGTCTTACTGCAAGACAGGCAGACTTAGAGATGGAAATCTCTTAATTTTGCAAGTAACCCTGACACTGGTGGTATGGACTTCCCTGTAGCAACTTGCTGTAACAAGTTCTCACCCCAGTCAACATCAATGACCATGGTGGCAGTTGGACACTAAAAGCTGGGTTGAAATCCCTTCTTTATTTTTACCAAGCATCCACCGCATATCAGTAATGGTGAAAGTCAACTACTGTTCTGAGAAAACTGAGTGTATAACAGGATTTTCAAAAGGGCAGGCATTCAGTGCACAGCAGAGAATTCTAGAAGTCCCTTCTAGGTGTGCAACTGTTACCTCTTTTGCATCTAGTTTCCTCTACAAATCTGGCCTTTGGTCACCAATCACTTGAAATGAACTGCTGTTTTTGAGCAAGTGTAGAGGAAGACAGAACTTATATCATGATAGCAGCCTCTTAACACTTGAGTATCACACTTTTTTATTAGATTTCCTCTCCCCCCTTTGAACACTGTTGGCTTTTAGGAGAACAAAAAGTTGAAATACGTCAGGAGCTGAGAGAAAAGCTTATTCTCATCCTCTGTCTAAACTTTATATATCCTTGGGATTTCAGAAGTGTCTTGAGACTCCCAGTGCCAAAAGCTTGAGTTTGGTTGAGACCTACCAGCCAGAAACAAATTCCCAAACCTTGGGTGCTTTCACCAACTTTTACCTCTTTCTAAGCAACATTCTTTCTATAAAATTAAACCACTGACAAAATCTGCAAAATGAACATTTGGTAATTGGGTTTAGTGAAGACAGGACTGCATGTCAACGATGTGTGCAATAACATGCTTTAACCTGGGACCTTTAGCACAGAATTTGACTACAGCAGTGAATGTTCAACTAGAAAATGCCATCAAAACTGCAAGTAAAGCAGGCTGCTATACTGACTGTACCTAGCCACTAGAGAGAGACATTATCCCGTGCAGTAAACTGAAATGTTTCACTTGCTGTCGTGGTTTAACCCCAGCTGGTCACTAAGCACCACTCAGCTGCTCGCTCACTTACCCCCCTGGTGGGATGTGGAGAGAATTGGAAAGGTAAAAGAAAACTTTTGGGTTGAGATAAAGGCAGTTTAATAGGTAAAGCAAAAGCAATAGGTCAGCAAAGCAAAATAAGGAATTCATTCACAACTTTCCCATTCACCACTTCAGCATTCAGGTGTTCAGCCATCTCCAGAAAAGCAGGGCTCCATCACATGTAACAGTTACTTGGGAAGACAAACATCATCACTCAGAACGTTCCCTGCTTCCTTCTTTCTCCAGCTTATACTGCTGAGCATGATATTAAACAATATGGGATATCCCTTTGATCAGCTGGGGTCAGCTGTCCTAGCTGTGTCCCCTCACTTCTTGTGTGCCCCCAGCCTACTCACTGGTAGGGCGATAGGAGAGGCAGAAAAAGCCTTGATTCTGTGTAAGCACTGCTCAGCAGCGACTAAAACATCTCTGTGTTATTAACACTTTCCAGCACAAATGCAAAGCACAGCCCATACTAGCTCCTATGAAGAAAATTAACCCCATCCCAGCCAAAACTAGCACACTTGTGAATGTCCAGGGACCTATCCTCAGAGCAAAGTAAATTGTTCATCTGGAGCAGATGACAGAACCAACTCACTGACTAAGCCTGGGAAGGCTGTGGCCATGAGCATATCACATGCTGAGTGTATGAGGCCATTCCAAAATGCTGCAATGATGACATGGGGAAGGTGTTCAATTTACAATTATATATTTTCAATCAAATCAGTGCATCTGTGATTAGACAAGGGAAGAAGTGAGTTAGCTATTGTGCTTTGATGGAGCAGGGCAGATACCAATCAAGCTTGTGTAGCTTTTTTCTTGCAGCGTGATGCTCAGGCATGCACAGACTTCCTGGGTTTTACAGACAGATCAAGAGCCCGTTCTTATAAAACGTGTGCTGAGCTGCACAAACCTACATATTTTTGTACATGTTGTTGCTGAACCTTCAGCACCAGAGGTTCTTTATGGTGTTTGCTGAAAATAAGTAATTCTGGCATTGTTTTGGCCAAGTATATTATAATCCCTGTTTGCTCTGAAGTGCTCCTTTACAGCTGTTACCTGCCCCCTTTCAGATGTAAGCAGGGCAGCTGGTGACTGGCTAAGCCCAGTGACTTTTGCATTTTCAGACCTGCTTTTTCAAGCTTTTCAGTGTTGATAGAAAGCCTTGTGTGACCACAGGATTTGTAACCAGAATGTGAGAGTGCTGAAGTACACTGTGCTGTCAGTGCTGATCTCGGAAGCTGTGCCAGTGTCTAAACAGTTAATGTGGGCTGCCCAGTCCTGAGACTAACAGGTGCTCATCTGATCAGAAAGGAGAACTGGGCAGACTAGAAAAACTGTCATGAATTGATAGTGGAAATGTCCATAAAACTAGCGCTACATTCAGGCTTATAAATGTGTGGTGAGGACTTGGATAATGCCCGGAGGTCAAAAGCTGCACTTCTATTTGTAAAGCCTGCCAAAACATTCGAGTTTCCAAGCACAGAAAAATCTAGGTAAAGTAACAGTGGTGGGAAATGTAGGAAGTCTGATAGTGCTAAAAATGCATCTGGATACAAAACTGGCTTGTCCTGTGAATAAGCAGAATAGTGCCTGAAGTGTCAGTGGGGCTGGGCATGTAAACCTCGGTGATTTTCTGCAAGCAGGTGCCAGCTTTGAGTCCCAGAAGGAACTCCTTGAGAGGGGAGTAAGCACTGTCTTGCTGTTTTGATCTTTCACAGAGTACTGAGCAGAGACCTCCTGTTAGGATCAAGTGGTCATTTCCTACATGACTAGGTTTTTTTTTAATGCAAGTAACAAATGACACTAGCACAGCATGAGTTATTTTGTGTGCTATTTAAGCTATTTAGGAAGTCATACCATTCTCCTTTTTACTAACAGGTAAACAGCAGTTAGCAAGCTTTTGATTTATGACTTTGAATTAATTATTTTATACTGGTTCTGAGTTACAAATTATATCAGTATTCTTGTTTGTACCTGCGTGTACTCTCAGTTTCTCGAAATAGAGTAGAATCCTGCATGTGAAAATCCCAGTGAATTTCACAGGCTGCTTTGAAAATCTCACCAGTAGCACTTTAATGCTCTGAGGGTACAGGTTCAGCTGTATGCAAACATGCAGAGAGAAGCCTCAGCCATGGGTTTCCAGTAGGACTTAACTAGGTGGAGATTGAAAGTGAGCATTCATTTCTTGCCTTGCAAATTAGCAAACACTGAACTGAGGGGAGTCCTCAATCATTATGCAAATAATAAAAGGGTAGAATCCCCTTTTCTTTTTATATAACAGCACACCCTTTAGTGCATCCTCGGAATTAATCAGGTTTAGGGATTGATTACTGGAAGGCACAGCAATCTGCTGTGACATTAAAACGAAACCTCTTAAAACCCCCTTTTTGAAAAGCTAACCGAACGTGGGCTGCAGGCAGGGGTATTTCCTGGCCAGCTGTGTTGATTCTGAGAAGCTTTTCTAGAATCTGGCAAGACACTTTCTAGCATCTTACAACTGTTTCACACTTCCACTTTTTCTGAACACTGGAAAATTACCTGTAAACATGAACCTTTCAATGAAAAAAATGTGTGTAGTACATACTTGCATATGGCAGGATTGTGCAAACAGCACTTCAGAAGTCTGCAAATCAACAGTTTTGAGGTTATACACTGAGTGAAGAATATAGAATTATACACACACAACTACCACCCTGATGGCTGATATTAATCTTCAAAAATGAAAAAACAGTTTTTAAGAGTGTAAAGGAAAACGCTACTCTCAGTTTCCATGAGAAGAAAAAATGGACAAGAACAGGCCTCTCTGCTCCTCCTGTCTAAACAGTTGTCCAGCTCCAAGGCAACATAGCATATTGCTATTTGCATTTGCAATATGGATCCATCATCCCACCCTAAAATTCAGCAAGTCCATACTGCTCTGCAGACGGAATAGGGGAAGGTTCAGGAACTTCCTGGAGACTTGAGCTCAGCTGTGAGTGGGCTTCCGTTTTCTCCTGTAAGGAACCTGCCGTGACAAACTTGTGCCATTCCCCATCTACCACCTAAATCTAACTTCATTTCAGTTGTGCATAGGTAAAACATGATTAAACTGACTTTGCAGAGTGTGGTTTGTTAAAGCTTTTCTCTAACCATTATCATTTTCCCTAATGGGAAAAAAATATTATCAAGCCCTCATCCAAACACAAATGACCTCTTTTGGAGGTTCAGAGACCTCCAAAAGAGGTTCAGTGTGCCTATAAAGTTGCTGACTGTTTTAATCTAAATATGGACGTGACAGTGTTGAAAGAGTGTTGCCTTTGCAAGACAAGAATTCCTGAGCAGGATGAGAAGCACAGAGCTAAGATGCCATTTCTTAGTGTGCTCAGGCCAATTTTCATCTGCATGCAAAAGTGGGGACCCTGGGAACCCAGGTAGCCAGTGCTGTGTGCTTACACACTCGTGCTGTGTATATATACTTAATAATTTTCCTTTGCCGCTGAGTATTCACTTCACCTTTGAGGAACTCTGAGAGTTATTTTCATTAGTTTGAAGATGGGGAAACTGAGATGAGAGAAAGCCAATGGCTTGTATAAAGAGGGAAGTCCTGGCCAGCTCAGGACTGTGAAGCCCATAGTTCTGTGTTCACACCGTGCAACCACAGCACTGTGCAACAATAACATGTTTCAGTTCATTCCCATTTGCAGAGGAGAATGGGACCTTTCAAATAACTAAATAGACCCCTTCTCTGGAATGGGAATGCATCCCATTAAAACATGTGTCGTAAGAAATAACGGTAGGCTAAGTTTGTACCTGTCCTCCTTTTTTTCTCTCTCTTTTTCTCTGTTAATCACATTGTTTCAGCATCCACATTCTAAAGGACTTTGTAATTGAAGTGGCTGTTTATTAAGGGAAACTTCTTAGAGTCGCTCAGCTTAATTGTGTTCTTGTTGGACTGAAACAGGATGCTTGGCCCAAACCTTATTTCCTTCATTTCACTCTGTTGTATTACAAGCACTTTCCAGCATCCTGCAGTAAAATATCGGTAACGCTGCACCTTAATGAGCAGGGGGCATTTGAAGGGATCACAGGAATTTTTATTTATCAATCACAGAGGCAACGGGGATGCCCGTGTCTTACCGTGATCAATTCCTTAGCGCCGCTTTCCCACTTTTCACTTTTTCCACTAGAGGGGGTTAAATGTTCTAGTTCAGAATGCTGTAACAGCCCAAGATAAGATGGAGCTGATCTTGTCCACCTATATTTTTATCTGATACAGTTAACTCACAAATACAATAATGAACTGACAGTGCTAGGACTTGAGGCCTTAATAACCATTACAAAAATCATTAATTACCAGGAAATTAGAGAGGTGTCTGTTAAGTGCTTAAATTTCAACCTTCTGTCCACAAACAAGAAATCCAGCCGTTTGCCTGTATCACAGCTAACTTCCCACACATTGGTTATGAGCTATACTTGTTTATTTCTGCATACATTACTCTCAGTAAATGATTAGATTTGTCACCCATGACCCAGTATGCTGTTTGCAATTATTTCTTATATTAAATTAATCACTACATATTTACTTTGAGAAATTATGTATGATATATCGATGCACGCATGTGTATAAGTGTATGTGAGCACATGAACTTTGCTGATTGCCTTTCCTCTTTTATGGCAAATTAGAAATAACGGGCATTAAAGCTGGCTGAGTTATACCAATTGGGGAAACTAGCACAGAGGGAGAGGGAAAATTGCTATACAAACTTCTCTTTCTTTTGTATTTTAAGTATTTCCACTTATTTATTGAATCCTAAGGATAAGGACAGTCTAATCTTCATTAGCAAATATGCGAACAGTTGTGGCTCTAAGTTTTAAGGCTGCTGGCGTGGACTGTACTCAGCCTTGCTTTTTCCACCTCCCACGTCTTGTGTTGTGCCTGGGTGGGGTATCTTCATGCATATGGACTCTCACCATATCTTTGTGTAGCAGTAATACTACCCAGAGAACAGCTTTGCAGAATCAGATCCTTGTGAATTACTGGGTAAATCACCTGGCTTCTGACTTCTCCTGGGTAATGTAAAGCCTCTCCCTTATACAATAATTAACTTGTAGTAGCTCCTTCTCTAGGAAAACTAAAGCTTATGTTATGTACTGAAACACAACTTCAATCAGTTTGGACTCCTGTAATGCTGTATTTTTTATAAAAAGCTTTCCATGTTTAGTTTTTATCTAATCTTTTAGATTTTTCATTTTCTCAGCTTTCCATTCTGTATCAAGTTTTAGTTTTCATTGCAATTCTTCCTCTATCTTCTCCAAACATAATTTCTTCTCAGCAGAATTCACTCCCAACAACTTCCAAATCTGAGCTGAATTTACAGATCCATTGTGTTTGAGTGGGTTCAAAATGAGACAGAAATATTCGCTTTTAATCTGTTATATTTCTGAGGTGCTAATTACTTTGCCACCTCTTATTTGCCACCCAGTTCAAACTGGCAACCCAAATGCTAAGAGAAAGTCTTTTAATAATCTTTTAAGAAAATGATATGGAGTAACTTCTTTCTGCAACAAGTAACTTGCTTCAGGAAAGGAATAACCAGGACTCAGACAGTTATGATAATGTGGATTTAAAATCATAAACGCTCCAGCTTGGAAGAAACCAGAATCATACCCATTAAAAGCCAAGGTTTAAGCACCCTCATAGGTTTCACTACTTTTGTCTGTAAACATACAGTGTTCTATATCTATATATATATGTATAGAGAGATATATATATCTATATATAGGTATATACCTACGAAGTAACAGTATGTGTAAGTACAAAGTCCTTTCTTGGCTGTTTGTCTCTTGCTTAACTAATAGCAGTAATGAATTCAGGGACAGTGGGGTTTATATCACCTCAGCAGACGATCGTCTCAGTTACACCCTGTTGCAAAGCAGCAAGGCAGAGATGGGGGGGGGGGGGGGGGGAGAGAGATCCTGCTTTGAAAGAAATAGCCTCGTACCTTCACAGAGTGACTATGTGTGTGAACTCTTACTGACACACAAATGAGCTGTGTTCCTTGAAGTATTACATTATTTTGTCTTCTGGACTGCTTGGAGTTCTTCCAAGTGCAACTAACAAAGGCTTGAGGAAAGGATTCAAAACATCATGGGGGAAAAAAATATATCTTTGCTAAAGATGAGAATGGGTTTTTGGTCTGTTGCCAGGTACGCAGAAGAGGGTGCACTGAGCTCATGTGGCAGCAGCAAGCCCCCGGCAGGCACTCAGCTGCCCCCACTGATGCCAGGCAGCCACCGCTTCTCTTGCTATGCAGGGAGCCCAAACAGAGTGTAGCAGAGAAACATGTCTGGGGAGGAAGAGGAGGGAAGGAGGCATCCCTTCTGGGAAACGCTTCTGTGTGCGCCAGGCAAGACTTAATCTTAGGCGTTTTCTTGGTTGGTTGCTTGCCTCCCTGTCCGCTGCTCCCAACTTAAAATATGGCTCATCACAAATGAAAGAACCATTGGTCCAGTTAAACAGTAGCAAACTGTATGGATTATAGACAGACAGATGAATGTACTAAGTATAAATTGTTTTCTCTCTTTATAAAGCAGAACCTCTAGCAGTGAAGCGGCTTGCCTTCAAGAAATAAAACCAACAGAATCAACCTGCTAGCCACAGAGTTGTAGCCAGGTTTGTTAATCAATTCAATATCAAGCTCAAAATCTGTAAGACTCTGCTTTCTCTTTTGGACTCAACAGAGGCTGTTGTGGGCAGTTTTGGTGGTAGGTTTCACTGTATGAATTGAAATAATCAGCGCCTGTTCACACATGGTAACATAGTTTCGTGGCAAATGGTTTCACCAGTACTTGAACTTAAAAGCCCCATAGCTTCATTTGTATATAGCATTCAGTTGGTTTTGTCAAAAAGAGTATGCTAAAGTAAAATATCACATGACTATGTGTATACTTACTTTGTAACCCTGAAACTTATGAATCTTTCATTAAAAAAGAAATAGCTAAACAGCTTAACTTTGGCCCTCAGTCTGCAGTACAAAGATTTGGCCTATGGATTCAGTTTATAGTGGGTATGACATATCTCTGTATGCGGAAGACACTGTCCATGCTGTCTAGAAGCCTCCCAGTTGCATAAAACATGTGGGATGAGTTATTAGATAAAGACACATAGATATAGTGTGTGGGACTCCAGCTGTCACCCTGCCAGGTAGCCCCATCACTAGCTGTGGAAATACAGCTCTTAAAAATGTCAACATCACCTTCCTACAGGGGCATCTCTGGAGAACTCCTCCCCTTTTAGGATTAAAATTATCAGTGGCTATCAGCATACCTGAGGAAGGCCCAGTTAGCACCTTTCAGCTGTTTTGCCTGTGCGATCACAGATCCCATTGAACACAGATGCCAAGATGATAATCACTTTCAGCCAGTGACATTTTTCATGAATGCTACAGTTTGAGTGGAGCATATTTTTTGATCTGCTATCCTTCCCTCCCCTATCTGTCAAAAGTTGGTTATAACCAATTGGCACTCGTACAACATGTCTTCTAACTAGCCAAGGATCTTTAAAATAGCTTCACCTACTTCTGTTCTCATTTTTCAGAGAAAGGATTTTGAAGCGAGAGGAGCTGACACGCCTCTCACTCCAGGTCATACAGGAAGCAGTGACAGAGATGCAGCTGGAACTGGGCATGAATCCTGTTGGTTACCTTCCTACCCTGGGTTTTTCTGTGCTTACCTTAAGCATTTTTCCTCCTCCCATTCCTGTCTGACATCCTTTACTAGAAATTTGCTAATCTCAGGATTATGCAAGGGAGCATATTTTCAGTCATAGGATGCTCACATGCTTCACAGACTGGGGGGAGCTTGAGCTCTCTATTGCACATTCATTGCCTGACACACGCATGCATACACTAGCACTGGCTGGGCATTGATCATCAGGGAATTGATTATGCCAAGAAGGGTGAAGATGTGAGCTTGTAAATTACAGTAACAAGCAGGATCGCGCGCCTACAACCTCTGTGGAATAAATCTGTCCAAAAAAAGTTGTTTCTTTTGCTACAAAAATAACGTTCATCTATGTGCATTCTTCTGTGATGAGCTGTGTCACCACAGAAATGGTAATCCTGCAACTTATCAGTGAGCTGCTTTTTAGGAAAACAGTGGGTGAGTAGGGTAAACAGGTTGTAGAGGAAGGTAACATGAGAGTAGGATGGTGATTAGTTTTCAGTGCCATGCCAACTATTCAGCAACTAAATAGATTGTGACTGTAAAAAAACAGGAAAAGATAGCTTTTCCAGCTCCTGAGTGCTTCAAGAGATGCAGACTGTTCCCAAGTAAAACACTATAACCTGCTACAACCCAAATACTAATTATTTAATTATCCTGAATGTGGCAAGCCTTTCAAAATCCCAAAAGGCCAGAAGCAGCCTAACTACCATAAGCAGTGTGAAAGCTCACTACTTAATGACTGATGCTGCTCAGGGCTCCTGACAGTCTTCCTTGGTGCCTCTTCCTCTTGTCCCATGCCTGTTGTTGATCAAAATTCAGTCTCTGTTTCCTTTTGGCTCCTAGTTTATCTCATAGTCACTTTTGGTTTTGAAAATCTCATTTCTCAAAAGGAAAATTTAATCAGCTGCATGAAGGTCTTTACTATTAAAGTATCAGTATGAATCTAAGAGAAGAATATTCCAGATATAAACAGCTGGTAGCTGGGTGAGGACTTCAGGAATATTATAGTTGGAGAGCCCTTGCTGTGAACTCTTGGATTTGCTCTTTATCTGCAAGCCTGGCTTCTAATCCCTGCTCTGGGTTTACAAATACCAGCTCTGCTTCCGGCTTGGAGGATGAATATAATAGAGTTTTATTGTGGATTTTTTCTGAACAGAAGTCCATACCAGAGACCACCATACCAGAGAGTCTTCCAAACTTTTCAGTTTGTTTTGAGGTCAGTTAAAAGATAAAATACAAACAACCCACCCCCCACTAATGCAGAGCTCCCTTATTGGTCTGACAAGAGTTCTGTGTGTGGCTTTTTTGATATGCCTAAAATATCCATTTCTGCAGTTTCCAGAGAGGCATTTGACTTTTTGCTTCTATCTTCATTTCATCCCTATGACCTGCCATCTTCTCTTCTGGGCCTTCTTTCCTGCTTTGACTCTTTTGCACAGTGCCATGAAACTGGTGCCAGCTAAACCTCTGGTATCCCTGCCCAGGAACACTCACTGCTCAGGAGCTCACCCTGTATTCCAGCAGATGCTGCGACAGTCCTGTGCTCTACTACTACTACTACTGCAGGTCCTGGGCTCTTCACCTACAGCAGCAGATCACACGCAATCAGGTGTTTTGACTACATGATCATACAGGAAAATAAGCCCATTAAAACCAATCCAAAACAAAAGCTGTTTTTACTAGTGAAATTTCAGGTTTATCTTCACATAAACATTTTTCAGATATAGATCATTGGTTTACTCATCTCTTTACTTTGTTTTGTCTGGAGAGAAGTATTTCTGTCAGAGTCAAAAAAAAAACCAAAAAAAACCCAAACCCAAAACCAAAGGTAAAAAATACTTTCCTGAACAACCTTTATTTTTTGGCAAAAGATTTGCAATCAAGTCTTATCTGTCAGAGTGACTAGAGTGACTAAGAGTGAATGGATGGTGGGACACATGTTCTCCTTGCAAGCTTTCATGTGCTGCGATGTGATCTGGGGAAGCCAGATCACCAGTCATATGGCATGTGTTTAAAAATATTTTTGACATGAAACTCTTAAAAAATAGCATACAAACCAGTAGCATAAGAGGGGGCTTTGTGTCTGTACGCACATGCATTTTCTCTGTGGGTTTATTTTTTTTTTTGGTGGCTGAAACTGAGCTCCAGAAAAGCTATTTAGGGACACATGTAAGTGCCATTGACTTTCAGTCAGCAGGTATGTGACAGTTAGAATCAATGTATTTAACATGTGCACTACGAGTTTTGCTCTTCTGCGCAGAGAAGGCTTTGGATTTTTCAGATGCTGAAATCAGCATGTTGAAATGTTTTAGGAATATCTGTGCCTTTGACTTGACTAGAGACAAGCTGCAATCTCATTCTCACTGAGGTTCAGCGTATGAAACCTCTGAGAGATTTAGACAGCTTTGTGTGCTTATATATTTTTGCTGCTTCATGTTGCCGATATCTGGAACCTCCTATAGCTAGGTGATATTTGCACATTGTATATAATTATTGTTTATATAATATTAACTTACATTTCTGACTTAAATGGATAACTATACAAAGCTGTAAAGTTCCACAAAATAGCTCTGTGGTACAAAATATGATGTAAATTATGGCATAGTTATAATGTTTTCTGATATTGTGGACTATTTTCTTATACCACAGAAACATGTGAAAATGGTGAGAAAGTAGTGTTTGGGTTTGGTTTTTATTTGTTTGTTGTGCCGTGTTGTGTGTGTGTCCCCCTGCCATGCCATTTATGATTTCTAATGCCATGTCTTACATCCTGTTCCACAACAAGAGTCAGATACTCTTGTTTAACTGTTAAGGAAGTCTGAACAATCTGGTTACAAATGAGGACAGTTCTGAATAGCTACGCTAAGAAAATAAAAGACAAAACCCAGTCTCCTCTCCTGAATGCAATCTGACTGCCAGAGTAGTTCCCACAGTACTACAGAGATAGCTAGGTTCATTTTGGAACATCCAGCTGTGAGGTGACACACTTAATGCACCAGTGATCTGATCCAGTATAGAAAATCTTTGGGGTCTGATTCTCCAGTGCCTCTCACCTTGTGCAGTCATTTGTAGTGAACAGCCTGAATGCCTACACACTGTAAAAGCAGAATATAAAATATTTTGCACTGCTTATCCTTCACTGCATACCTGTAACCACACAAGCAGGTGTATGAGGTGAAACTGGCTTTAAGTTTCTAAGAGAATTTTATTTATCTGGCATTGTAAGACTTGTGTTTTCTTTAAAGGTGAAATATAAAGATGTGTGACCTTCTAGGCAGCGATTTTATGAGCATTACTATAGGATGCTTCCGTAGAAATAGAATGTGCACACACTGAAAAATGTGCAGGTCTAATAGTCAAAACACAGATTAGGACATGTGCTAAACCTGAGCCTTTCTTCAGAAATTCAGATCTAGCTTGTTTAAACTGTTGTTTCCTAACCTAGCAATCATTTCAGAAAAGGAGCTCCAATGCCAATTTTAAATCAAGGATTGCTCTGCTACAAATACAAAATGACACCTCATTGCATTGCAACCTCCTCTCCTTTTTGTTTTTATGATAGTAATTTGGGGATATTAGGAGCTGTGTTACTCCACAAAAGATGGTAGTGCAAGAAAACACTTTACATGAAGAATGCTGGAGCAAAAATTGTATACGTTGCATGATTTTTCAAAGAAAGATCACAAATTAAAAAACAGTGCCTTTGACTGGGGATTTGGCCAATTTACTTAATTTTTGTTTGATTTTGTTATGTTTGTTTGTTTTTCTTGAGGGTACTATTTACTGTGTCTGTGCTGGATAATAAACATACAGCAGCAGTGCTAAATTTTAAACAGGGTCACAATTTGTTTCTGATTTATTTTAATATTAATTATTGCACCTAAAGGTATCTTTAAACCCCCCCCCTCTATCTAGTGCCACAAAGGTTGGTTATATTCAAAATTAGAGGCTCTT
This sequence comes from Psittacula echo, assembly GCF_963264785.1. Taxonomy (NCBI): domain Eukaryota; kingdom Metazoa; phylum Chordata; class Aves; order Psittaciformes; family Psittacidae; genus Psittacula; species Psittacula echo. The sequence continues at coordinate 103,481,825 of NC_137735.1, forward strand.
GGCAATAATGGGAAATTTGAGTCATTTTTTCTGTCCTTTTACAGCATTTTTTAATTTTGTTTTTATTTAAGGAGCGCTGTAGAGATACCAATCTTACTAAAACAGTATATACAAATCCCTGTTCCTGTGCTACTGATAAGACACTAAGCACTCAGTCCTGCAAAAATGTACTCTCAGGAACTCTCTTTTCAGAAGTCACAGATGATTTTGTTTACCTCCCCTTTGCAGTCAATCACCAGTGTTAACAAATGGGGCTAGATTTAAAAAAACTCAGATACCTGCTTTTGCAAAACTCTGTGCCACCTGAGACACCACAACTTCTCCAATTCCTAGAGCACCCAAAACTCCTGATCGCTTTGAAAACCTTGTTGCAGTCCTTGCTTGAATTTAATATGCAGGCTGTGCAGAATGCTGCGCCATGCTGACATACCTGGACTACTTGGGGGTCTGGAAGTACCACTCTTGCGCTGTCCTAATGGTCTGCCCTGACTAATTAGTCCTAAGTGACCCCTGCTGAGCCATGCAAGACACTTTTCTTAGTGGTCTCCATATGTAAGTAAGCATCACCACATGGCTTCTCATCCTGCAAGTGCTTCTTCCACCTTCAGTGGAGACTCTATGAAAAACACTATTAATTAACCTGGTGGTGTGGTAAACAGCCAAGAAAGAAAGGGGATGGCCAGAATATATGCATGAGACCACCAGCTGTAATCCTTGACTGGCTCCCTTGCTTTTGGTAGCCATGTAAGTGAACATAGAGTTTGGGAGTCTTCCTGCCTTAGGCTACGTTAGTCCCCTCTTTCTGTGTCATGACATGTAAACTCTGCTCTTGGGATGCTGTCACTTGAGGTAATCTGATATCAAGAAAGATATGTTCTTCTGTTAAAATATAGTTGGGGGAGCCATAAAATATTTTCATGGCCTTTGTGGCACCATGGAGTCACAGGTAGGCTGAAAAGTTGGATTTGGAATAAATGATAGTACACATTTATTCATCTGTTGGAATTTATGGAAAATTTTAGGTAACATTCAGCGTGGACTAAGGCTGAAATGAAAACTGGAACTTTGCAATTGGATTTGTACCTAGGAAAGAAGCAAAGCTAAATGAAGTGTTGGAGGGTCTAGGTCCTTCTTGGGGAAGAGTTGAGGGATGGGCTTCAGATGTGAGCTCGTTCTAAAAGAGAGATTTTGGAGGATCTGCCCTAATTTGTAGTTTTGTAATCCCTGCACTGGGCCCACCTAACTGTTTGACAAGTGAAAATATTGTGTTAATGAAGTTCCAGCTTGCTTCTTAAATCCATCCTTGTGACTGTCTTTATTAATCTCTGTGTCCTGGTAGATTATGATTATTTTTATATATGTGAGTAATCTCATTGAAATCTAAGAGTTACTAATGGTAGCATGATAGATGAGTGTTGCTTGGGCCTTTAATCCATTACTGAAACTGAAAGCTGTTTACAGATTCTTGTAATACTTAATGTTTGCTTAGCATGGACAACTAAAAGCAAGCATCTTAACTTTTTCAACTGGCTTCCTTTTTTTTTTTTTTTTTAATCATTCCACATGCCTGCAATAGTTTAAATTACAGAACACCAAATTAACATTTAATTCAATCAGCATTTCCTGTTTCTTTCAGATTTTGTACCCACCTTCTACTAAAAATAAATATATTCCTTATTTAGTTAATAGGACATAAATGTGGGATCCAAACTGCATTTAAGACTAGCAGTTACTCTGCTGAAACACAACTCATCATTTAGTTTGAGGAACCAGTTAAGAAACTGGATAGAGACCCATATCCAGGGACACAACAGCAGCATGTTTTATGTTTTGTAGAAAGTTATTTTGGATGTCTTTTTGAAATATCATACCTGGGATTTTCTCTTGCCTCTGGGGGAAAGGAGACAGGACCTGCATAGAAGCATATTGCTTCAATTTAAGTAGCAGAGGCTTTTCCTGTTAACAGAAATCAGAGCAAGTATCACCCTGATTTTATTATGGAGAAGCAGATAAGCCATGCTGAATGTAGAAGACGAGAGCGATACTTTGGCCGATTAGGACCCTATAAGGGTGTTCTTGTGCTGATGCACTCTGATACAAAAACAGATGTTTGTAAGTTCCTAAGTGGTTTCTTCATGTTGATATGGCTTTAAGGTTATCACAGTACCTCCTTAATTGGATTACTTTGGCACAAAGGTAATATTGGTTTATAGGACTTGGGCTTTCTTCTTCAATGCTGTCATTTATACCTCTGAAAAGTAGCAATAAAACACTTCCATATGAGAAAGGCAGGATTTTACACCAGCTCCTGTGAAAATGAGTGCTCCAGGTTGCAATGTAGTAGAACACTGGAGTGCTCTGAATTTTCTAGGAGGGTGAGGCAAGAAGGCACACACAGTCACTTGTGAAGAGTGGTACTGAAGGGATGAAGCCAGGGAGAGCTGGCACCAGATCAGCCTTGTGGGAGCAGAGAGCTCTACCTGTGTGTTTTTTATCTTATGGTGTCATGCTTAAAATGGCAATTGCTGAACCTGCAGTACAGGGCTGGGATCAGGTCAGTGAAAGCTGACCACTTTCACTATGCATGCATAAGTCGATCTCTAGGTGCATGCTGCTCACTCTAAAGAGAGGTGATACTTATTGTTTAAACACAATCACGTTCCATGAAGACTGGAAGAGAACCAGGGTCAAGCCATGCCTGGATGGGGCTTTGAGCAACCTGGTCCAGTGGAAAGGGGTTGGAACTAGATGATTTATAAGGTCACTTCCAACCTAAACCATTCTATGATTCCCTGGTATTGGGAAACTGAAAATTAGCCTAAGCTTTGCATACTTCTGGTTTAAAACAGGTAGCAGTTTTTTGCACAGGAGACTATCTTTCATTGGGTAAGTCGTGCCAAAAATTTTCTTTTGTGCTTTCTTTAGTTATTCAGGGTGGAAAAGCGGCTTGAATCTGTGCTGCCAGCTGTGTCCAGCCTGTGTATACTAACATTTAACATCCTGTGCTCTCAGATATGCAGGGCTAAATAAGGGCATGTTTTTAGTTTTGACTCAAAAGCATCTGGTTGACTGAAATTTTTGAAATGAGCAAATGTTGAAATGGTAACATCCTTTATATAAATATATATATCTCAAAAGGTAGAGTGAATCCTCAGCAACAAATAGTAGAAATCAAATTATTATTGGCCTTTACAATTATTGTTTTAAAGTGTTTGGAAACAGAATGATAGAGTTCTTGAGGGATGAAATATTGCCATTATTTAAGAGAAACTCAAATGCAGCCAGTACCAGTCCAACGGGGCTTTTTTTTTCCCCTTGCAATTCTCTTTTCCACTGAGCACCTTAATCCTATTGTAGTAGTAGAAAAATACAGCTCCTGTGGAGAGCATAATACAATCTCACACCATTGTGCTTTTGATCTTCAATAAAATGGACCCGCATTTGGCTTTTTCTCTTCACTCCAGATTAGTTTTGGACCCAACCACTGTAATTCCTTTCTTGTGTTGAACTGCAAGGAACTTCATCATGATTGTAAAAGTTGGCATAAAGCAAGAAGTGAAGGGGGGGCTGGAGGGAATGAAAAAATTGGGTGAGAATTGTATCAACAGAAAAGAGCTCTGAAAGTTGTGGAGAGGGGACACATTCCCCTATCAGCCTAACACAGAGAAGTCTGACTGTAGGTCTGGAGGCTTGATATTACCTGAGAGCGAGTGGAGCTCCATGCCCAATGTATTTCCTTACCTGTGCCAGCACTGGGGCTGCCAGCCATGAGACTGGAGGGTTGCACGAGCAGGCGTGGACTGAGGACTTGTGACTTTGGTGATCACTGTGAGATCTTGGACAGAATTTGGTGAGTGGGGCAGTGCAGGGTAAAACTGTTGCCGTTCAGCATGTGGGCGTCTTTCTCAATGTCTGAATTTGATCCAGATGAGGCAAGTTTGAGTGGTTTGGGGTATTTTGGGGGTACAACTGGGCCATGGGGCACTACCCATCTGGCCTGCTTGGCTCACCACAGGTCCTGAAAGCCACACTGCCTCCCTGGCACCCCAAGCTCATGCTGTGTCAGAAATACTGCTGCAGAGCTTGGTAATCCCATTCCTTTCCCAGTCTGGCTTCCTCTCCGGAGGAGTTTTGGAGCCAGCTGGGAGCACAGACACTTCCACCTCTACATCACTGGCCATTCTCCTGCCAGGCAGCCGTGCCTTAGCTCTGTGCTGCTCCCATCCCACCCACAGGACGCCCGTGGGAGTTCCTGCCACAGAGGTAGGGAGGAAGCCAAGAAAGAAACACTCCTACACCTCTTTTTTTTTTTTTTTTTTTTTTGGTATTGCTTTTCCTTTTTCCCATTAGGGTTACCACCCTCTCTCCCCACTCCTACGGAGAGGGCTGAAGTCTCATTGACTCAGCAATTGTGAGTATTATCTGTGCTCTTAATGGTTTGCATCTTTTTTCATCAAAGGGTAAAATTACTTAGGGACGCGCACACACTGAAAAGATCATATACAATAATGCATCCAAGCAGAAAAAAACCCGGTTGTAATGCTCATGAATTCCAGATGATGACTTTTTAAATCCCCGAGAAGGCAGTGAAATTGTTTGATTGTTCTTGTTAATTATTGGACTTGTCCCAGTATCAAATATTTGTAGAAGATAAGACTTCCCTCGTGGAGATGAATAATAACTGAACTTGCTCTTCTTTGAACCGTTTGGCTCAGTGCTGCGTTTCCCACTCTCAGGCGCACACCCCGCCTAAGCCGGCTGCACCGCTCCACAGCAGCACGTGTACGAACCGCTCCATTAAAAATAAAAGACCCCGTAAGTAAACAAGAGAGAGAAACCTCTTACTTGCAGAGCGTGACTTTATTAGCAGCAGCACCGGCGGGTCCCCCCTCTCCTGTCCCCGGGCTGCGGCGGCCGGTTTTGACACTTCTTCCCCCCTGCGCCCGGGCACCGCGGTGCTTACTCCCAGTCAGCTACGTGAAGTACGGGCAGAGCAAAGGGCTGCCGAGAGGAGAACACAATCCACCTTCCCCCGACCCCAAACCCACGGACGTACCCCAACCCGTACGCGGAGCCCCGTGACCCACCAGCCGGGTTCCCGCGGGGCCAGCCCGGGACACGACTGCGCTCAGCCGAGAGAGGAGCGGCGGGTGGGTGCTGGCGGAGATGAGGAGGAGGAGGTAACCGGGGGGTCCGGGGCAGAGTCGGGCTGCGGAGCCAGGCGCAACGCTTGCTCGCCGCCTGCCTGGGGGAGCGGTGACACGGCGGGTGCTGCCCGGCCCGTCCGTCCCGGGGACCGGTCTCAGGCTGCCCGCCGCTGAGGTAACCCCGCTGGCGGGACAGCACCGGCTGCGCGGGCCGCGGGGCTGGCGGCGATCCCGAAACCCGCCACGGCTTTTTGGGGCGGTGCCTGGTCACCGGCCCCGGGGAGGGAGCGCGGGGGACCCCAAACTTCGGCTTCCCCGTCGTGTGGCCGCCCGGAGGTCAAGGAAATGAGGAGAGGGGTGGCTGAAGGGTGCGGCGGGCGGCCGTGCGTGTGCGCGGTCGCACCGGTGTGATAGGGGCTGCCGGTGCGGTAGGTGCTAGCGGGCACGCACACGGACACGCAACTCTCGGATGTTTACTCCTAGCGGAGAGCGGGAAGGGGCCTGCCTGCCTCTCGGGAGGAAAACGGTAGCGGCGTCCCCGGGACCCGAGGCAGCCCCACTCGGTGAAGAAGTTCCCGGGCGGGGACAAGAGGCGGAAAGGGCTCGGTGCCCCCCGCCGCCTTCCCGTGCAACCGGGGGACGGCCGCCCCCTTTTCTCCCCACCCGAGGGACGGTGAGGATGACGATGGTTGTGGCGATGGCTGTTGGGGCGGGCGCATCACTTACCGTTGTCCACCCCGCCGCAGCCGCAGGGCCGCCCCGGTGCACGGCCGGCAGGCAGGAGCTCGGGACTGCTCTGAGGAGACTCCCCGCGCAGCCCCCTCCTCCCCGCGGCCGCCACCTCGCCTTCCTCCTCCGCCTCCTGCTCCTGCTCCTGCCGGGGTGCCGGCGGCGGCCAGGCGCGGCGAGCCTCTCCTCCCCCATTGTTCCCGGTCTCCCTCTCCTTCTCGTGTTTTTTCTTTTTCTTTTTTTTTTTTTTTTTCCCTTTTGTTATTTGCACTCGCATTGTGTTGTTTGTCTCTGAAGCCGCCTCATGACCACTAAAGGGATTTCACCTCGTCCTTGAGAAACAGAGAGAAGGGGGAAGGGGGGGAAGGAGGGGAGAAAAGAAAGGAAGAGATCACCAAACACCCATCTCCCGGTCCCTCCCCGCACCTCTGCGTCTCCCCACCCCGCCAGTGTCTCACTTAGCACCCCGCGCCCGGAGGAGACATTGCAGTCAGCGGGTAGGTGCCTGTCCGCCGCCGGTCTAACTTTCGCCGGCGGGCGCTCAGCGCCCCGCGGGGCTCCCCGGGCGGCGGGCGCATGGCGGGCGGGCGAGCCCCGGCGAGGGGCAGCGCGGAGGGGCGGGCTCCGGTGGCAGGGCCGGGTTGGCGGCGGGGCCGGCTGTCAGCGCGGCCGGCTTCCTCCCGGGCGCTCGCACACCTCCCGAAGTTTGGCACAACTTGTCACGCCCCCCCCCTTCCTCCTCCTCCTCCCCCTGCTGCCGCCGGCTGGGCTGGGGCTGGGGGCGGGCCGGCCGCGGTGCCCACGCCTGTGTGGTGTGGCGGGGAGCCGCTGCTCCGCGCCCTGCCCAGGCATGGCTCAGCCCTCGGGATCCCGGCGGAGCCGGCGGACAGGAAGCTTTAAATTATTGTAATTGCCTCTCCGTGCGTGCGTGCGTGAGTGCCGAGCGGCGGCCGCCGTCCGCGCCGCTCTAGGGGAGGCGAGCCGCGGGGCGCGGGGGACACCGGCGGGCACCGGGGAACGGGGGGCACTGGGACGGGGCTGTTCACATGTTTCTACGAGGCGTGTGCCTCGCTTCTGCTGGAGTCCGAGGGTGACTCCGTGGAAGGGCGCTGCAGGCTTGGTTCACCCGTTTCGGCTGCTTTCCCCTCAAAAAGAAGACGGGTCGGGGAAAAATGATGTACCGGTCAGGGTGGGGAGCGCGGCCGCGCTCGTCCCCGCCGGCCCCCGGTCGAGCTGGCCCAGGCAGCGGTGGTGGGAGCGAGCTGTGCCTTCTCAGAAAAGTTAAGGGACTTTATTCCAGCCCGCCTGCGATCCTAGAATAACCGGAGCCCCTTGCCGGGAGGAACGTGATCGGCTTTTCCCTAGGGATGGCATGCAGCCTCAGCCCTGTACTTTGGTCAAGGGTAGAACCAATAGCAGGCTGTGGGATTTTGGGTAATAAGTGTGGGAATCTGCAAGAGGAGTAGGTCTAAGAGTGATTTGTTTTCTTACTGCTCATGAATAATGGCCTCTAGCTTTATTTATTTATTAATTTTTTAAACCAGCAGGCCAACGAAATAGGCACGTGGGAGATTTGTAGGCGTTCAACATCGCGATCATCAGCAACAGCAACAATACAGTAGGGGCGTCCAGGAGGAGGGTGTCTGAGCACAACTATCTTTGAGACGCTAGTCTCACACGCTGGTGCAGGTAGCTTTTGTTACCGTTAATGCTACCCCTTAATTCTCGTAAGGGGAAAACCAGCACCATCCTAAAATTAGAGAATAAGTTTTTCTTATTCTTTTTCATTTTTTTTTAATAGAGCTGCACATTGCTCCATCTCTGTCAAATAATAGAATATTAATATTAGTTCAAATTAAAAAAGAAGGCTGGATTCCAGCTGTAGGACTGCAAGATTATGTGTCCTGGCTTTTCTCTTCCCAGTTTAAATACAGCTAGCTGTCTGCAGCCTTGCTGAAGCGAGCCACTCAGATTAAAAAGCAGCTTCATATAAATGAGGAGCGAGTACAAAGTTCTTCATCGAAATATTTTAGCACCTGAAACTTACCTGAGAACAGCTACTTGTGTCTGCTGCTATTTTTATATCCTCTTAATCCTTCTCAGCACTGGAAAATACATTATTGCCTCAGAAACAAATTCTTCATCCTGCAAAATGCAATATTTGCAACTATTAAACTGGGGTTGCAAGGGGAGATTTTAATTTAATTTTAGCTATATTATCTTGCCAAGTTACAGCCAGCTTTAGTTTACAGGGTTTCTCCAGCTGAAGAGGAAAAGGCTGGCATGGATCTGTTGCATTTTGCAATTGGATAGCATGTCTGTTCTGACATGATTTGAACATGAAAACCCAATAAGCACATAGCCATTATGCCTGGAAATGCGGCAGCAGAGATTTCTGGTTGAACTTAAACTGTTTCAGTTGAGAGTTACACTGTAAGGAGTACAAGACTTGAAAGCTGCAAGTGTCTTATGTAAACAGATGGACATTTGAGATGTATTGACTGTTTTGAGTTAATTCAGTTAACATGTGGGTGCACATGTATTTAATTTAGTATAAGTTTTTGTAAGCGATGGCAGCTAATACATGCTTTTCAGAGAGAAAATAAAAGCCTGTGAATTTTGTCTATATGTGCTGGAGCTCCAGCTGTAGAAGTGCTTAGGGACTGTGATCATCCTGATCTTGTAGTACCAGGTGAGACTTAACAGAGAGCTTACAGTTTTTTACTTCAGAATGCAGGTAGCTTGCTAATGAATTTTGAAATGATAAGGTACCCTTGTGAGGTTTCTTTGCTGATAAAATACAAACATGCTTAAACATACATCTTGCTGCACTTTTATAGTATGTGCTGTTTGCCAAAACCAGTTAGGTTGAGCAATATCATTAAACTGTCAGATGTATTGTTTACAATGGGATAATTCCTCCATGTTCAGGGTGAAGAAACAGCAGTTTTCTGTTACTCATCGTAAAAACGTACCATTGCGTTCCAAGAAGGTTTGCAAGTGGCGTAGCTAACTATCGCTGCATAAAGCATGGGAGGAGATTGAGACTTCTTGGCATCTCTGATAGTGCTGGTGTAATGCAACGTGTGTACAGGAGCTTTGTTTCTGCCTGCAGTTCGTACTTACCCTGATATAAAACACTCTGATGTTGGCATATGGATACACCAAAAAACAGAGTGTTTGTTGAAAAATAAGAATTCGGCATTTAGGAGAAAGTAAATGAACAGTCCTTCTAAAAATACAACAGTATGCTAAAATATTGCCAAAGCTCTGCTCTGACGCTGTTGTAAGCTGTCATATTTTTTTGACCATTATAAATAGATTAGTATTATTATAAGGATTTTTTTGCTATTAGCAAAGAAGGTTTTTTCCTGTTTTCTACATCAGAATCCTTGCGTGTTCCCTGAACAGGCAGAGCTGTGCTCGCACTGAAGGAAGCAGGAGTGTTGCTGGGGAGGAAGTGGGCAGCTGGGCCTCACACCTTGAGAATGGCCCTTGGAAAGCCTAAAAGCCTCCTATACTGTAAACCTGGAGATTTTTTATAATGTTTTACTTACTTTTTTCCATTTCTTCAAGTGTTAGAGTTGGTCTAATTAATCACTTCTGATGTATTATGTAGTTAGGATCAGATCAAACTTGGTTTAGACAGTGGATTGAAGCCTGAAACAAGAACGAGCTTCTCTTTGGTGGCACTGAAGGGTTTGGCGCTTGTGGGAGTCTTCCTCTTATTTCGTGGTGTGCTCAGACCCAATTAGGAGAATTCCTTTCAAACTTACAACCAAACTGGGAATTTCAAGCCATTTCTGTTTCTCTTTGTGAAATTTAGTAACAGATAAGAACATTCAGGTCAAGATCAAAGCACTAGATTTGCATCCTACTGCTAGTCATGTTGCAGTAACACTTTCTTTGGGGATTGTGTGGAGAGTGGAGGCTACAGGTAAAGTGGATTTCTGATGCCTTGTGTACAATCTGTTACAGCAGCTCAAGTCCAAGTTCTGCTTGTTCTACTGATGGACATCCTAGATAAGATGATTACTCTTGCAATACGTTTCCTTATGTCTCTGGCCTCTTCAAGCACGTGATGAACACACAGGCACAGCCACTTACACAGTACATTCTGCATACGTGAAGCGCATTGTCTGAACAAGTTTTTGTTGCTTACAGAGCACACATGCTTTCTAGGTGCACACGTTTCTAGGTGAGGAGAGTATACGCTTCATGACAGCTTGAGGAGGGTCTCCTCTAATGTTTCTAACACCTTTATTTTCTGTCTTCTCCAGCCTCTCCCTTTTCGTTTGAACTGCAAGCGTAGATTGAAACTTAGGTAATACATAAGAGGATCCTTTAATATTGGCTATTTTCAGAGGCACAAAGGACAATTACTTTCTCCTCCTCCTAACCTCCTGCTGGCTTACTAGCTGCTTGGGAGGCTAGTGATTTTAAGAATGCCACTTTACCCAGTGCATCAAATACAGAGGAAATCTTTGCTCACCAAGATCCCAGTTCCTACACCCCATGGTAACACCAAAAATTGAACTTGAGTGGCCCAAAGCACCAGCTCCTACTGTGAAGACTCATACAAGCGTCAGCACTTTTTAGAGTTAAATTTCATCCATTGGCCCTGAGCAGTGCTGACAATTGCCGGCTAAAAGACCCTTCAGTGAATTGTCCTTTAACAGAAGTCTTTATTTTATTTTTTCCTTTCCCCCATTTCCGGTTGTTCTTTTAAATAAAAAGAAATCCTGGTGACAAAGCTAAAGTGTATTCTGTGATTATTGTTTAAAGAAAAAGATTTACCTGTCTTTCAAGGAAATGAATTGCCTGAAAATTGCAGGTCAGAGTTATTTTATAAGGCCAGTATTCTTCACTGCTGCAAAAATCTTCTCAAAAAAAAAAAATAAATCACTATTTAAGTTGCACATATATGTACAAGTATTTGATTCTTTGAATGGTCATAGTTAAAATACATGGGAGAATCTGCACTATATTAACACTGTACTAGTGTGATAAAGGACACTGAACACTTAAACCTGTCTTTTTTGTTTGTGAGCGTGTCCTGAGAGAAACTGAACACGCTCAAATGGCCACTGCAATTTGATGACATTTTGTACCTTCTGCAAGGAGTATAGTTTTACTGAACATCTTCTACAAAACATCCAAATAAAACCGTGTCCCATAGAGGGGTGATTTCCACTGTAGTCTCCTGGTCCCTGGCAGGGTGGTCCCGGTTTTACTTGAAATTAATATAAAAGTCTTGGGAAAGCTGGCAAAGTCTTGTTCAGTAGGGTTAGATTTGCTGCATAAGGTTTGCATACATAGCATCTGCCTTTGCTAGTCAAAGCCTACGGAGATGTTTATGGTACACTGGAGTATTAGTAAAATTGTATTTAAGGTCCTGCTCTTAGTGGCAGTGAAGTTAATGTATTTAATTTAAAAACAGATTTCAGCGCTGACTTTTGGCTTAGGCAGGGTAAAAGGCAGGCTAGGACAGCAAAGAACTCGTGGGATAGGGTGAAGCTGCCTGCTTACAGCTGGGCAATAAGGGCTCCTCCTGCTCCAAGAAGTTGCTTTGCCCATGCTTTTGAGGAGAGGCGACAAAACTGTGTTAAGCTTGCTCTGCTCAGAAGCATTGAGCTAACTCTGAAACGTGTAAATATGGCTTGCAGTATCTTCAGTTACTGTAGGGGGTAAGTAAATACAACAGGTTTAAATTTGATTCGAGTGCCATACTGTGTTTTGTAGCAGGCAGTCTAAAGACACGTTTAATTAAACTGGTTCAATTTCTAAACTAGGATTATGGAGTCTACCTTTTACTCTGCTATAAAATCCTTGTTGTATCAGTAAGCTTTCAGTGTAATGAAGAGGGCTGGGGGACACAGCTGCAATCCTCAGCTAACCAATTAACTATTTAATAAGGATCTCAAAGTTAATTTTACAGTCAATTTTTAAAAAAAGAAAGCAAAATACCTGTTATATGGCTAAGTCAGTTTCTCTGCTCAGTGAATGGAAGAGTTGCTTTTCTTAGGTGGGAACACCAGTTCAGTGTCACAACTGACCTTCTAGTGGGAGATTAGTCCTAATGAACCGGGTTTATCCTGAGAAAAATAATGAAACCATTAGAGAAGAGGAGTAGAAAATTAATAGTTTTTGAGTGATTTCAGAGCAGACTGAATTGAAGGTAGATACTGACTTCTGCATGAAAGAATTGTTTACAAACACAAAGAAAATACTTATTCTGTAACAATGATTCATCTTGCAAATCACATGCTGGTGGAGTCTGCCCTTCTCCACTGACTCTGGAAGGAGCCTGGGGATACTGAGGCTCCCAGGGAAAGGCAGCTGCTGTGGCTCTTTGTGTGCTGTCCTTACATGTGCATCAGGTAACATGTAACTGTGTTACCACTGAAACGAGATTGTTCCTTATGCTGTGGTATTAAAGATCATGCTTCTCATGCTAGAATATAGGCAAATGCATAAATAATAACAAGAAATGTAATATATGTGTCAATTACACTTCTGTGTAATAATAAATTGAATGCATCTGCTATGAAGGGTATGCAAAATATATAAGAAGTATATTCAATCACAGCAAAGTGAACGTGTTAATGCAATATACTGCTTTACAAATTCAAATCTGGAAGAAAAGTGTGTTTAGTAGGAGACACTGTGCTCTGTGCTGTGCTTCAGATTGATTTTATATTTGTAATTGTATGCAGGCGGCTGCCAGAAGCAGGACAGTGTGATTCTGAGAAAACTAAATGATCTGTTCTGATTCCTGGGAATGTGAATTTGTTTAGCAGCACCATGGTGCATTAAGTGTGTTGTGGTTGAGATTAACAAATGTAGGACAGTTAATTAGCTCAGGCTTGCAAGTCATGTGTAGATTACTTGGTCAGTATGTGCACACATAGGGTGAGCTTTTTAGTTCTCGCTGAAACTTGTTGCTGAGATAGGTTTTGTGCCTCCTGCCAATAGAAAAGAGAGCTGGAACAGAAATACTGAAGTACTTGTCACTTCTGTAAAACAGTTTCCAATTGAAACCTGAAATTACATACAATGAGGCATTCCTATCAACAGGGTTGCCGTAGGTAAGTAGCAGTCTGCATGGGATGATGAAAGTTTTGCTACTGTTGAGGAATAATATTAATTCTCATGAGAGATTACAAATGAGTAAATGCTGATGAATAGGTGCAAATATGTATGCAAGATTTTAGTACTTCTGAAAGGCAATTGACAGTTCTGGAAATTGAAGGCCTCTCTTTGCCAGGAAAGTGCTGTAGAGGAAAGCATCACTGTAAAAACATGTGTGGTGCATCCCCAGTGTGACCTAGGGTGTATTCTGCAGGCAGCACCTCTGGGGTGAAGAGGGAGCCTGCTCAGTAAAACACTTGTGGATGTGAGTCTCCAAACACATATGTGCTAGATTACTAGCACATTTAAAATGTGTGCTTGGGAACTTTACATGGATGGTTACCTCCTCCCCCAGTCACAAAATGCCATTAGACCAATATTGTGCTTTATGTAAGACGTTATCTTTGAATGATCGCGGTATCTGTGTTTTTATGAGGAGTAACGGGGGAGGAAAGCAAGACCAGAGTCTTGCACCTTCTACTATGTGTCCCGCTGTTCTTTTAATAACTCATGCATTGTGTTTGTACAGAAAGTGGCTCCTAGTGAGAAGTAACAAGCTGAAATGGGGTAGAAAATGGAGAAGCCAGGAGATTCTAATCCTTAAAGGCACACTGGAGGTAAGGGTGTGGGTACAGCAGCGTGAATAGCAGCAGCAGTTATATACCCAAGCACCTCTGCATTGCACACAAATATAGCACGAAGAAGTAGCAGTGAGAAGCTACTTGGAAGAAAAATGAAGTTGTACAATAGGGTAAAGTTTTAAGAACGCAAGATATTTCTTCTTGCTTTGATTAGTTTTAAATTCTGTGTTTTTATGTTTGAGGAAAAGGAAAGTATTTACTTGTATAATTATACAGATTTTTATGATTATTTTTATCTCAACACTGTAAGTTTTGCTTCTTTGGAGCCTAAAGTACTTAGAAATGTTTCTGTCTTCATTGTCCAGTTGCAAATAACTCAGAATATGGCATGTGAGTTGTGGAGGTGTGGTTTATGGCCTGAGTAAGAACAGTATTTGAGTATAGGCTTAATTTCAGGAATGTGGCTTAGTTAATTTAAATTCAGCAAAAATGTGTTTGCACAAGTGCAGCATTCAATTAGAAAGGTGAGATTTCAATGCAGCCAAAGTCCCATTTTTGAAGGTAGTTCAGATAGTGCCCTGTTGACCTTCAGGGTGATTCAGGTGTCTAAGTCACTGTAATTAAAAGGAAAAATAGAAAAAAACTGTTTTTCTAAGTTGTTGCATTGTTAAACGTTGTCTGTTTTGAAAGCCTGTGGGGACTGTGATGAGTGTAAGAGGTCTTCCAGAAGCTCCAGAGACTGCAGGATTTACGTGGATTCCTGTTTAAAGAATGGTAATGAGGGCATTTTAAGCTGTTAACAGTAGCAGAAATCGGCTTCTCTAAGTCCTTGTATAGTTTTTCTTTTCTTCTTACCAGCAGGGATGTTGGTCAGGTTGGACCTCAGGAGGCCTGGTCTTAGTAGGAGATCAGGTCAACCATGTTTTTTTTCCAGTTGAGGCTTGAAAACCTTCATGAATGAAGGTACCAAAACCTATCTGCGCATCTTTTGATTTCTTTTAGTGTGTTGTCTTTCTCTGATTATATTTCAGTTTGTGTTGTGTTTCTGTTAAGTACATCTGTGTTCATTTTATGGTGCTTTCTGGTCTTTTTTTCCTGACTTGATGTAGTAGATCAATATGAATATATATAGGATCTTTGTTTATAGTTTACACGAAAAGGCTGGCTTTAACCTAGTGGAGCTGACCCTTCATGGCTCCCTTTGTTAACAGAGAGAGGGTAGCTCCTGCAGAAACTATTGCAGAGAAAGAACTTCTAGCTTACTATTGACTGTAATAGAGACAACTCATCTAACAAGGCTAAAGTTGCCCATGTGAGAGCAGAGCTTAAGACACAGGAGGTAAGCATTATGGGCCTGGTTTTGTACCCGCTGCCATCAGGGCAGACCGCTGTTTAGTGTAGTCTGTTGACGCTAAAACCCTGAGGTGGTGACCCTTTGGAAGCTATAGCTGAAATGTGCATCCAGATGGGATTTCCAAAATTGCGGAGAGAAATTCAGCCGTCAGTATTCACTGGTGTTTGATGGGCTTGGGAACACAGCTGTTTCCAAACTCAGCTGTTAAAAAAACCCCCGAGAAGCCCTTTCTAAATATCTGACTGAAACACTGAGAGTTTTGCTATTAGTTTCCTTTATTTAATAGGACAAGATTTTGCTCTTTTTCTGCTGTTCAGAAAACGTGGAGTCTTTTCAGTGCCTTAATAGGTTTTGGTTCAGCCCCTTGTACAGTTTCCCATGTAGAGCTTTTGTTTGTTTGTTACAGCTCCAGCTTTGGAGAGCAACGAGTGGGGTGTTTCTGCGGAGCTGTGGACTTCTTTTATTGACTCAAACACACAGTTTGAAGAAAATGGGGATGTGTGTATGTGGGCAAATGAAAGTATATTGTTTTTTTTATAAAGTGTCACCTGAAACGTGCTTTTAAATAAACCCCTATATAACCATGTATGGCTTTTTTTTTTTTTTTTTTTTCACTTGAAAGACACTATCTCCTTCTTCTAAACATTTGCACAGCAAAGCAATGCATTATTGCATTTTCATAAATAATTGAAAAGCAACTTTAAAGAAAGTAGGCCAACAGAAGAAAAAAAAAAGTAAGTGTTGGTTTCAAATTTGAGAGAAGAAAAATATGTTTCCTTCTTGATAGCAAGTCAGTTAAATGTTATTAAATCCCATTCTCCCAACCCTACATGACCAAAGACAAATCTGACAATTGACAGTTTCATTTCAAAGAAAGAGAAATGGGGGAAAATGTTTTGCAACACTGAGTCTGGTTTGCTTTGTTTCTTCTTTGTTTTAAATTCCCCCCCCCCTTCTTTGTAGGAAAGGAATTGTGACCCCTTATCAGTTTGCAAGTGACTGAGGAGCAAGTCTCTGGAGGTCTGTGTGTTGGCTTTTCAGCGCTGTTCTCCGTGCTGGGCTGTAATAATGCAAGCTATTTTAGAACTGTGCATACGTTAGTGTTCTGGCGCAGCATGATACAATAATGTGTGAAAAAGCATAAGATCACACCTTGGTGAAACTTGCAGATTTCCTGCATAATCCGACAGTGAGCTCTTGTCAGGTTTTGACTATATGTAAAGTGAGAATAAAGTTTCCAGAAGCAAAGCGCAAGCCTTGGATGCATTTTGAATGGCTGTGGAGGGGTTTTGGCCTTGACGTAGTTACAAATACGCCTGAGTCTAAGTGCTTTAGTCCCACTGTAGCCAGTGGGCCTCCTTCAGCACTTAAAATTTGGCAAATGCTTTAAACCCTTTGCCTAATTGAAACTCTATTTTTGCAAGTGTTGAGAAAGATGAAAGAGCCACTGTAAATAACTCCTTGAAAAACAATCAGTAGTATAAGCAGTTTTCATGTAGCATACAGTGCAGTGTATCTGGTGACCGCACCAGGTGTCATGTGTGGGAATGGTTTGTGGCCATGGGTCTCTTCACCAGGGTGCTGGCACATTGGTACTGAGCTGGTGTGGCTGAGAGAAGAAGGGCAAGGTGGAAGCAAAAATATATTCAGTTGTAGATGTTCTCACAACAAGATGAGGACCAGGGCTTTTATTCCAGCATGGGCTCTGTGTGGGCTCTGGCCCTCTATTAGTGATATATCAGAAGTTACGGGCACACTATAGGAACTGCTGGGTGAGGTTCTTGTGTCCTAACAAGGCAGGTCCTAATAGTCCTTCCTGGCCTGGAGATGAAGAGGTCAGTGACTGCCGGTATTAATGTGTTGCTTAATGTGCTGTGAGATTAGTTCTACTCGAAAAGTAGACCCCACTGAGGGGAAGCTTCACCTAACTGATCTGTTCCCTGGAGGAAAAAACGTCAGCATGTGCATTCTCTCCTTCTTTCCTCCCAGATTTTCTCCATCTCCTTTCATTTTTGATAACCAGTGCGGCTGTATTTTAAGTTACTGCCCACCATTTCCAAAATGTGTGATACATTTGTTAAGGATTTGGAATTTGGGATACTTTGATGTAACTTCATGTAGGCTTTATAGAAAAACCTGACGTGTATGTTTAGTTTTTAAACACCTTCTGTGCTTGATTTATCCTCACAGGTTGTCAAGGTAGTCAGATGACCTGAAACTGAGGAAGTGAGAGGGAGCTCAGCTGGCAAAAGTCTGACATTGAGTCTGACTGCGGCTCAGATTTGTTTTGCAGAGTTGAGCCCAGGCTGCGTAGGCAGTGAAGAAAGCCTTCTTCACCTTCACCATTGTATCCAAAAAACTCTGAGCAGCGTCATTTTTTGCAGGTGATGAATAACCTAGTTAGCTCACATTGTTTCAATCCAGTGACAGTTCTCCCAGTTTGAGAAGGCATGGTGGTAATTTGTAATAGCATATTGATATTCAGGCTCAAAGGTGGAGGTGCTTTGATGGCTCTTTGGTAGATTTTCTCAGCCAGAGAAACCACGCTGTCAGCCATATGCCGTGGACCACCATGCACTAGTTGCCTCTTTACATTAGATGTTACTGTTTAATATGGCTCAGCAGGTTGGCTTCTAGTGAAGCAGGCTCTCAACTTTTAACCTAGCTGGATATCTTCAAGGTCCCATGGCAATTCTGAGAGCAAGTACTGATAGGACAATGGGGAATGACTTTGAACTGAAAGAATTTTAGATTTAAATTAGATATAAGAAAGAACTTTACTGTGAGGGTGGTGAGGCACTGGCACAGGTTGCCTAGAGGAGCTGTGGCTGCCCCATCCCTGTCGGTGTTCAAGGCCAGGCTGGACGGGGCTTGGAGCAACCTGGTCTTGTGCAAGGTGTCGCTGCCCGTGGCAGGCGGATTGTAGCTAGATGATCTTTAAGATCCCTTCCAACCCAAACCATTCTGTGATTGTAGGAATTATAATCACCAGAGGCATGCAGATCCTGAAATGAAATATGTGGAGGGTGCTCATAAAGCGTTGTCATTTTCTGTTGTCACAGAATTTTCTTTCCCTTTGGTTGTCCTGAGCAGTGTCTCTTAGGGCCTATCTGTCCTGGGACGTTTCCTGTATGAGGGCTTTCTGGGCAGAAGACAGAATCATTTTGTTGACACAGAAAAGTGTGCGTCATTGTTTGTGTTATTACTGTTTTACATTTTTTGTATTTGTAAGAACAGCATATTGATGACTGCGTGTTAAAACTCTGTCTTTTAGTGGCTCGTTTTCTTTCCGAAAAAGGAAGAAAGCTACATTCTTTCTAAGAAAAACACAGAATTATGTTGGAACAAGTACTAGTGCTGTGTTCATACATGATCAAATTCAGGAAGATTAGGGCACTGTGTATAAATTGCCTTCGTGTTCGTTGGGTTAGCAGCTGTCAAATAAGTGATTACAGACGTTGGCATAGCTTTTCTTTCCATAATCGCTGTGAAACAGGGATGGAAATGTAACAGATGCCATTTAATATGGACCAGCACCTAGGTTCTGTTGCTGGGTCTGGCTCTTTATTGCCTTGTGGCCAGAGTTTCTTAGCATCTTTTTTGATTTAATTCATCACTAGTTATAAATGGAGGTAATAGTATTCCCTCACTTTACAGGAGATTTCTGAGGCTGTTTGTTAAATCATTTGAGATCCTTTGATGAAAGATACTAAGTACATGCAAAAGCAGTAATGATAAGATTAAATAGAATAATTCTATTGAGACTGAGGAAAATTATTGCTCCTAGATGAGTTTTGCTTTGCTGGATAGTGTTAACCTTCTGCAGGAAATAATTTGGTCTGAGACTGTGTTGGGCTTCATTTCTTGGGATTTTTTTATATGTTAACTGACAAGGCTTTTTGATACCAGGCACTAAGCTTGAAGTCCTGTTGAAGAGCAAATGAAGTGTTGTGATGCTATTTTTTGCAGCATAGGAGTCTATGGTGACTCATTTGGTGTTTGTAATGGCTGTGATAGATTAAAAAAAAGCAAATCAGTTACTTCCAGTGAGACGAATACACTCTGCCAGACCCTATTTGAGAATTATTTGCTGCACTGTTAAGACCAAAGTACACATCTTCCCCTTCCCCCCCCGCAAGAATCCAGCTTATCACGAAATGTTTATCAGAGCCGTATAAACATTTCTCGACTGCTGAATTTTGAAGGGAAATTCTTTTGGTCTAACATATGTATTGCAAGCAAAACTCTTCACAGATTTAAAGAAAAAAAATAATTAGCTTGGTTACAGCCCTACTGATTACCAAGCATGCCAGCATCTGGCAAGGGTACGGCGCTCTGGGAATTCACTGCTTGAAGCCATGGAACAAAGTGTTCTGGTCCGACCCCAGGCAGCGAGTCCAGGACTTGAACTGGAATCTTCAGGAGCAGAGAAGTCTTAAGTATCTGGAAAATTGGCCTGTTGAGTCACCACACAGGCACTAAAACAAAACTAATTTTAAGCAGGTCAGAGTTCAGTGATTCCCTCTGGAATCTATTTTTTTTTTTTTTCCCTTAAAAAAAAAGAAAAGAAGTCTCATGTTTTAAGTGAAAAGGGTCAAAGTTGATGCACTGCTACGATTTTTGAATGCTTTCCCTTAAGAACAGCCACCCAGGCTAGGATTAGCATGAAGGGCTGCTAGGCTGGCACTTCAGTGTCTGGGTTAAAAATATTTTAAAGCAGTAAATGCAGTCAGAACAGAGAGAGAGATCCCTGGGAGCCTTCCTATTCAAAAATGTGTGAGCTCAGGGCAGCAACTGCAATGTAATTTAGGGCAGTATATGCTTCATAGCTTTGGAGAATATTGCCTCTTGTTAATGTTACATTGGAGGACAGTGGGATAGTAGTAATTTTAGAAAGGTGGTATTCCTGTTTGTTTTACATTGGAAACTTCAGAATAAATAAAAAGAAGCATCAATTGAGGAAGAAATGTAACTGCTGAAACCCAGCAATGAATCCACTTCCGAGCAGACTATAGAAACGACAGTGGAAAGTGGGTATAGAAACACTTTCATGGGAATGCAGCTGCCAAAGGAACTTAGCAGACAAAGGCAAAATCAGGTGCGTACTTTAAAAAGCATGTGGGCAAACTTTTGTCTGAGAGCCCAGCGAGGAGCCTACTCAAATTTACAGAATGTTTGGGGGGATCAGATGACAAAAGGCTTGTATTGCTTTTCCATTGCTGAAGAAGTGGGACTGTCTGTGAGCAGGGATGATTCAAATAGCTGTTAAAAAAAAAAATGCTTGCAAGAGTGAAGGAGTTTTTTCATTCCCATTCCTTTATTTAAGATTATTTCCTTCTTTTTCCCTTTGGATCTTGCAGAGTTCCCTTTACGTTTGCAAGTGAAAAGGACAGGGTCTAGGCTACCTGGGGAAGCTTGAATCTGAACTCTGTGTCAGGCATTGTGAGCTTGGTGATCTCTGTTTATCTCTTAGGAAATAGTCATGCTTGCACAACAGGGCAAATGCAATGTGCAGATGTCAGAACTGCTGAAACAAGGAGGGCTGTCTAGGAAAAACAATGCCAAACCTAATGGCTAGAGTGGAGAAGTAACAGCTAGGACGTATGGCTTTTCTTCCCTATCCCTGTGCATGGCTGTAGGTGAATCTGTAGGCCAAATGGAAAGCTCTGTATTCCTGGCGAGAGTTGTAGCTCATGCAAACTATACTGTTGATAGGAGGTTTGCGGGAATGGTTGCCCATTTGTGGGTGTAAAGATTGGTGCTCTGGTCATTGGTGCTCTGGTCAGAATGCCAAAAATAGTCTGTGAAATCATACCTGTTTCATGGGACTTCCTTTGATGTGTAGTAGTTGCTAAGTATGTGGCTTTTTTGAGTGAAGGAGTTCTAAAACTTAAATTTATTAGGAGAACCACAGTCTGCCTTGCTACTAAATAAGGTTATTGAAATGTTTCTCCTTTGTATTGCCACAGGTATACAATATACAGGGATTTGAATGGGAGGATGTGTGAGGCTCTGAGATCCAATTTGTCTTCCAAGTTACGGCAAGGCTCCATTTTTCTCAGGCTTAACAAGTAGCGACCAGAGTTTACTAAAATATTTATTTAAATTTAGGGAAAACTTACTAACATGCAGTTGCTTTTGCATTTAAGATCACAGTTTATAGCCCTTTGAAGTCTGCATGTTTGAAAGAAAAAGTAAGCTGAACTTGAATTAAATCATGTAGGCAGATAACAGATTGAATTTGTGGTACGGCTTGTTTTGCTAAGGAAAAAAGGGAAGCAATGAGTAATGCTGGGCCAACTTGTATCACAACAGGAGGTGATGTACCTTTAGTGCAAGGTGGTGTGGTTCACCAAATCTGAATTATTCTCAGTATTCCAATTCTGAAGTTCTAACTTCAGGGATCATGGTAGTTTTGAAGAAAAAAAGTTCATGTATGATTTGTATAACTTTATCATTCATAATTGTAAAGCTGGGATAAATCACACAGATTTCCAGACCTGATACTTTAATTTGCAGTGATCTGAAACTTAAAAACTACAAATTGTTTAAAGGTTTGGATTTTCTTTTTTTTTTGAATGATATATTTCTTTTCATTTATATGTGACCCAGTGGGAACTTTACAATAAGGAAGAATTTCAGGGAGCTAGGAGGCAGTCTGTGTTCTGGGTAGTTCCCAAATATAGTACAGATTTTTTTTTTTTTTTGATCTCTGCATTAGTAATTCCACAGTTGTCCTTGTATCCAGTCTCTTTTAAATCTCTTGGTGTAAAAGGGTTGCAGCATATGCATGCTGTGCTGATCCTTTTTGTTTAACTGGCGATGCTTTTGCACTCAAACAAGCTATCAGGGTATGATGGGTCAACAGGATCGTTCTCTGTACCATGAAGCACACCTGAAATATCTGCTTAGGTAGCGCCTGTGATTTCTCAGCAAATATTCAACCCAGTGGGAGGCTGCAGGACTCACCTCCATCTCCCAAGTGTTAACAGTAACCTATAATAATAATCCTGTTGCACAAAAATGCTTCTTTTTATGCATTACCTATTTCCAGAGGCCTAATTTAGGTTTTGTATCAAAATGGATATCACAAACGCTTGAGCTTCCTGCTGAGAATGAAAGTGCTACCGAGAGACTTCGTTCTCTGTTATTCTCATGGTGTCCGGGAGGGGTGAGGAGCAAGGAAACAATTGCTGGTATCTGTAGGACTAAGTATAAATAGTAGCAGGATGGGTTGCAAAGGTAAAATACTTTGACAGTATTGGTTTGTGAAAGCCTGGCCTTTGCTCTTGGTTAGAATACATATGTCTGTGTGTGTGAATATATGTTTTCATACATGGGGCAAGCTTACATTTCAACAAGGAAAAAAAGACCTGAAGAGTTGGGTTTATTTTGTAACTATGCACAAATTTCACCTGTCATTAAAAGAAAAGAAGATTGTCATGGACTAAAATGAGATTGTGTATTCATGCTTAAACACACAGGCAGCTATGCTGAAAAGTCCCTGCGCTCTCTGTGTACGTTTCGTGCCAGTTCTGCTGTAGATCCAGTTGAACTGTTTTCATCAGTTACTTTCCTCAAGGATCTGTTTGCTGAATGTTTTCACATACAAAAAATCATGTTTGGATTTTTTGTTGTTGTTGTAGAAAGTAAGAACAAGGAAAACAAAAGCTGGATTTAAATTTTTTTTTCTTCTTTATTTTTTGAGATCAGAAATGCTTACTGGACACCCGGCTAATTTCTTCCTCCCTGATACTGATTTTCCATTGGAAGTGCATGTGGGAGGAGAAGGAAGATTTTAACACAACCTAAAAAATACTCGTGTTTCTGTGTTTCCTGGCAGTTGCTATTTTCCCCTGCTCTTTAGCACAAAACTTGGTTATATCAAATTCGTCCCAGACCTGTCCTTCTCTTTCTGCCAGCGCAGATGGCTTCAGGGGTGGAGGAGCTCTTGCCTTGCAGCTTGCCTCCTGTATGGCCCGTAGGCACATGCCCCTTTCTTCTCTCCCCAACCTCTACTTTGGGTGGGAGGGCAGTTCCTGTTGCAGAAGTTGTTGTCTTCTCTTGGTCTCTGGAATGAAGGAGTTCCCAGGGTTCCCTGTTGCTCTAGTTTGGCAGGTTCAGGTGCTAAAATGAGGATGGGGTGAAAAGTGCTCACTCAGCTGGTCTGCCAGCTCTGGTGAGTTTAGACACAATGTTTTACACGTGAGTTGTAATTGGGCACGGTGGTGGGGAAAGGACTGGAGTCCTACCCATCCCTGACGCAGGTCTTCCTCATCAGATTGAGCTGGCTGGTCAGTAGGTCATCTGTGTTGGATGAATGGTGAGTGTGGTGGTGAGGGGGTGCGTGTGTGTGTACTGCCTTATATGCAGTGGGAATAGAGAGAGCAGAACCAGCTAGGGTCTGGTGGGATTTATTCCATCAGTTTCAGCCCTGCACATGTAGGGTTGTATTGGCTTTGTCCTGCAGTTGCCTGGCTGAGCATTAAAGTGGTTCTTAAGCAGACTGTCATTCGCCATCCCAAGTGTAGTGGATGAGCTTACAGCAGAGAGCATGAAGAGCACAAGCTGCAGCCCTGCTGTCCCACTGAAGTGCTCTGGTGTGCTGGGTAAGTCTCTTGCCCTTTTGTTCCTCAGTTTTCTCGTGTTTAAGGATGTACAGGCCTACCATCACACATGGGTGTTGCAAGAATTAATTAATTACCATTTGCACGGTTTTGAAGGCTTATAACCCTAAATAAACAAGAACTTAATCAGTTATTTTTCTTCATATTTATACTATAGGAAAAATCCACTCATTTATTTCCAAGCGCGTGACACACAAAAACTATCTTCACACTTCTAAGTGGAGCTGGGGCTCAATGCCAATGCTTTTTTTTCCTAGTGAATATGGTATACTTGTACACTCAGATAGAATGGTACAACCTAACAGTTTCACTCAGGAGGTGGAAGTTTTTTTCTTACTGTGTTTTTGTGCTTATAAGCTGTAAATACCAGGAACTCCTCTTTGGTCAGATTCTTTGTCCTCATGACTGCACCCATTGCCAACATCCTTTAGTGTGTGAACTTACTTCTTCGGAGTAGCTCTGACTAGCTAATAAACTATATGTCTTTTTTTTTTTTTTCCCATATGTTCTGCCATCTCCATATGCATTAATTATTGCGCTTAAAGAATCTGGGGATTAGGGAAGGAGAATGGAGACAAAATATAATAGGGATGCTCATCACTTCTTGTCCTCTTTCCTCTGCATGTGGAGAAGGCCTTTATTATATTATTTGAGAAGGAGGAGTAACTGGTATCCCACACCTGATGCAGCCCTACAGAAATGCCATATAGTGCCCTGGTTTAACGTGGAACATCTAGGCATGATGGGGTGAAGGAAGTAGGAGTTCGTGATTGTCTCTGCATTTGCCGTCATAAGGGAGTTAAATCAGACCTAAGGGTTGTTTCTTTTGTGTTTTAATTTCTTTTGTTTTAACAAAGTATTTTTTTAAATGGAGTGGGGGAGGAGAGTAATATGCCACTGACATGCCTTGGGATCTGAGGCTTCTGTGGACCCCATAGGATGTCAATGGACTCATTAAGATTTAGCCAAGTTTTATGCATTATTCATAATATACATTCACAGCATGCACCCTAAAGACTGTCTCCTGTGAATGCTTAGTCAGAATCATTTGCATTCTGTATTATGGATCCATAATATAGAATACATTTAGCTACATTTTGTGTATTATCATTTACACATATTTCCAGCTTTTACTGTTCTGGTTTACGCAGCAAATGTGTTTAAACAATAGCATGCAGTTGTGTTTTGTTGCTCCATAAAAACTAATGCATAATAAGGGCCCCTGATGAAAATTAATTATTGCATAAGAGCAGTGGGCAGGCTTTTACCTCTTTCTAGCTTCAGTGACATTTTAAATTTACTTTTCTAACATGTTTAAGAAGTGTTTTAAATTCTGGGCTGATAGTTTGTAAATTTTTTGTTTCAAATACACACAGAAAATCATTTTTGATGTGGAAGGTTGGCAGGTGATGAAACATCAAATTGAAGCTGAGATGCTTAATAATCATAGGAGTCATTTGCTGTGAGTTTACTCTAATCCTACAAACATTATTTCTGCTGTACATGACAAGACGAATAGTCAACAAAACACCACATCAAAAAATTAATTCTCTTCCTGTCATCTGAAGCGTTGAAGCTCTTCTGTTTTCTCTTTTCCTAAGCTGCCATTACATCATGGTGATTCGTCTGATCTCAGCTTTGCCACTAATCCATAGAGTGCCCAGATGTGTTCCTTAGCACACCTCTGCCTTAGTTTCCCCAAAGGAGATGGTGGTCCTTAAAATCCTCTATAGTAGCTGTCTACTTCATATTTCCTCCTTCAGCACCCCATGTCTGCTAATAGAGAACATTCCTGTGGGAAATTTTGCTCTTGTGAGAAAATGGGATTTCTTTAGGGCCAAATTGCAGTAGAGTGAAGTCAGGAAGGAATGCAAATTACCTTCCTTGTGCTGAATCTGTTAAGGGGTAATTATTATGAAGTGTCTTCCAATTTGGGGACCATAAAAATATTTCTAGTTGTCAGTCCCTGTGCATGAAAATACCAGGCAGGCAAAATCCAGGATCTTGTGTCATCTTCTGCAAGATCCATTTCCTCTGGGGAGCAGTCACCGTATATCATAAGGAAGGTGTAGGGAATGTCTTTCCCTGCAATGCCTTTCATCCATTTCCTTGTTCAAGGAAGTGTTACAAGGCTGTACAGGTTATTAAAAACCGTTTGTATGGTGATGTCCTTGTTTCAGGAGTTTGGTTCATGATGGGAAACAGTAGTTCTTGAGCCTAAATATACACAATCTGCATGAAGGATATCAAGTGACTTACTATGTCTGTTTTTTCAAATGTTGTAATGGTTGATTGATATCAGAATACTTAAAATAAAAGGTCTTGATATCACAGAATTATATCACTTAAGATTGAAATGTTTATTCCCATCATAGGGTTAACACAGGAGAATGTTTTGGCAAAGTACAGTCATGAGGCAAATAGTATAAAATGAGTTCAGAATCCTAGAGATTATTTATATTTACTTTTTCCCACTAGTTCTTAAAGGTTACCTTTAGGCAGCACTCATACCTACGTGCCTTGAAGATACAGTAGGGAGCTAGGAAGGACCTTGCTATGGCAAAGTGGAAACATGCTATCCTTTGGTCCTAAACTGATTGTCAGGCTCTCAGTAGAGTATCATCTAAAATATAAACATTTTGTTGTCTTTCTGTACAAAACTGATGAATAGTTTTTCAGGAGAATTTTTCAGAAGTGAACTGGGAATTGTAAATTGTTAAACATGTTATTCTGCAACATGCCATTGCTATTAACTTTCTGCTTACATGGCAATGACACTTAAATCTGATGCATGAAAGCAGAATTTTTCTTGTTCTTTTATATATGATGTAGTGCAATGGAGTCATCTATGTGGAGTGTAGCAATAGTCTATGCAGAGTGTAGTAATATAAAGTAAGAGTAATCATTGTAGAGGGAGTATTGGCTTTGAGAGCAAACGTTATTGGATGTATCACATGGTGGCTTTATGTCATCCCTTTCAGATTCATGATGATGCTATATATAAGCTTAACTTCAGAGATTTTATTCCCATGAGTAACTATTTACATTTGAGGAAATGCAAAATTGTTTCCACTTTTGATACTCTGGAAGCTGCTTCTGGAAAAGCGAGTAGAATGTGCCCATTAGTCCATCTGAGTTCAGGCACCAGTACTGTGTGTAGGACACCTGGATCTCCAGAGCATTCAGAAGTTCTGCTCCATCTGTTTTTCTTTTTCAGCAATCTAAATTCATATTGTAAAATGTGCAGTAGTGCATTGAGCATGGGTTTTGTCAGTGTTATTATGCTTATTATGTGGAAAATAAAGTACTTGTATCCTACTGTTTAGCAAAATTTCTAAGGAATTTCTAGCAGTTTAATATTTGCAATAAATCTTTCTAAATGATTTTAAACAGTCTTCCTTCAATGATCAGCTGTTTAAATAGGAACTAGGGTACATAGAAAATGAGTCTGGGCTCACGAGGGATGGTAAGAGAAAGGATATTCTTTTGCTGTACTAAACTCTGTACCTCCATGATAGTATCTGCCTAAAAAAGTACCTCTATAGCAGGTTTCAATTCAAGTCTCCTCAGGTACTGTGTTACTGTTATTAATGATTATACTATAGAAGCAGTGGTTTGAAGGGATAGATTTTAAAGGGTTTTGCTGGATTGCCTACTGTATTGCTTTTCCATTTTATAGAGGGAAAGGTTATTGGTTTTTACTTCTGACTTAGTTCATCAGAGGAAAGCCAGACTTTTCGGTTAGCTGATACTGTTCTACACTTTATTCTCTTTGTGTCTTTTCTGTCTGTCTAAAATCATCTGCATAGTATTTCTGTCCATCCACTGTGTTAAAAAGTCTACTGTCAGAACCCTCATGCATTGTGAGGTTTTAAAAGTAATAGATTCTGATTTCCTTTTTATTAGCCTTGGTTCTCAGCCTTTATAGTTCAGGGTCTTAACTTTGCAACAGTAAAATTCAGCGCTTTAAAAAAAGAAGCTGAGATTTTCATATGATCACAGTCACTGAGGCTTTAAGGAAAGCCCCGAGTATGAGTATTCCAAGACAATAGAAGTTGTTCATGGGTGTTTGCAACCCTGGAACTTCCTGGAACACATGATTAAAAGGGGCCACATAGACTCAAGTTTTATATTCCTCCCACACAGAAGATCTTTCACCTTGTGGTGCTTCATGGGGTACATAATGTCCAAAGGAAAAAGTGAGACTGTGCTTCTCATATCCCCATTCTTTATACAGTATATTTGGGAGCAGAGGGATGCTGAGAACGATGAGCTGCATTTAGTGATGATAACATCATCAGATCATTCTTTCTGCTTAGGTAAAATTATCAGGAGAATAATTCTCCCCAAAATGTAACTGAAGGAGAGGTGCAAATTTGCACAAATTTCTGAACTGGGCATTGCTCATCTGCTTTGACAGACACTGAAGACCTGTGCCTTTGACAGGAGTATTGCCCGTCAGTGCTCTAAATCTGGCCCCTTCCACTGCTCTTTGCTTCATTGCTTGTACCGTTAGGAAGGCAGGCAGCAAACCCTTCTCTCCTGCTTCCCTGTCTCCTTCCTTACGAGAGCCACAGAAATCAGCTATGCTCAGTCAGCAAAACTCCTCACCTTCCGGCACGGACAAGGCATCATCTATATTTTGTGTTTTGTTACCTATCTAAAATACTCAGGTCTCTGATACAAGTCTTTTCAGAAATACTTTTCTCTGCTCTTTTTCTATAACATTTTCTGTATGCAAACAGGTTTCTCCTAGGAATGACACCAGAATTACTCCCACCCCTTTTCTGGTGATTTCTAGTAAAGCTTGAAGTCACGTTCAGGCTTGCTGTCCTTGCCAGGCTGTTCCTTCACCTCTGTTGCATCTCATCCTCAGCCCAATTAACAAGATTTACAGTAGCCTGCCTGTTATTTGTTTGGAGTTTAAAAACTTAAACTTGCTTTTCATCATTTCCTGACTTTTGCGACAGTAGCACTGCTCTGATCTTACTGATTTGTCTTAGCACTGTGACCATTTTGTAGTGACGGATGAAAAAGCAAAAGACAAGAGTTTAGAGCTACATTAATTCATGTCCATGCTATTTTAATGCTAAATCTCAGTGATAAATATTGGTGTACTACTACTGATTAAAACATACAAGAAAGAGTCCAGTTTTGAAGATCAGACTGTTTTACAGAGTAGAGGGGGTGAGAGCTCTGTTGAAAAGCATAAAAGCTGAGGTAGGTATGTCCATTTTAAATGTGTGCCATGTGTGCCGAGGGTGACTTGGTTCACACAGAATATTTGCAGTCATGTCAAAAATAGAACTCATAACTTGCATGCTTGTGCTTCCTCAGTCCAAACCCTTCAAGAACAAATCTCCACATTACTTAAAAAGAACAAACATAACTGAAATGTGAGCGCTGGAGTTTGCCTTGACTGCCTGGTGATTGAGAATGAGGGTGAGGAGGAAGGCAAGGGACAAAAACTGGGACAGTATCTTTGGAGGCTTATGCAGATGTTACGAGTCCTGTACTTGCCCTGCTGTAGTAGTTTGGTCTTCATGGGTGTCTTCTCGAAGTACTGGATTAATACAAGTATTTCAAAACTAGTGCTAGTACAGTGATGATGTATTTACTCCAGTTCACCAGACTAGGGATTATATGTAGTAAATAAACTGCAGACAATTGCAGTCTTGGTTGCAGCTGGCTTGTTTCCTAAATATTAATACTAATACTACTCTGAAAAAGTAAAACAATTTAAAAGAACGGGTTGGAAAATCTGTACAGGTGTAAAAGTTAAGCATATGGCAGAGTGGAGATTGCCAATGAAAATGACAGATGATTAACATTCATTAAAACTTTCAATTAACACCTTGGAAAATTCCATAAAATAATACTGCATGTGAATAATGTGTGATCTCTCCAAGCATTCTTCTACCTGTTTTTAAGGGAAGGGAAGAAAGAGAGAAGAGGGGAAGTCCATTCCAAAAGTACTTACTGTAAAGATTTTTTAGCCTTTGTTTTGTTTTGGAGTGCAGTGGTCTAGTCATGAATAAATCAAGTTTGAGCTGCCAGTATGGGAAAAGATTTGGCCTGGATAAAACTTAGTCCTTTATGTTCCCAAAGAGGAGTGAAAATTTTCTTATCCATATTTTTATTGTGAGCATGAGAGAGAACCCGTGAGAAACTTCAGGGCAATGTGAAAGATGTTCTGATCAGTTAGCTCGTTATAGAGATTAGTATGTGACAGTAGTTGCAGTCCTGCCTGTGTCATTTAGCATTGCCCTCAGCTGCAGTGGGATCTCTCCACATTATAGAGAATTCTATGGCTGTGCCTGTTCTTGTTGGTGCATACACATGGACTAAGAAAAAAAGGTTTGTCTCATCTAAGTAAGTTTTATCACAGTAAATTAAAAAGTCAACATTAAGAGCTTAGATGTCAGTTCCTAAAATCAGCTTTTAACCATACTGAAGAAAGTTTCCAAAAAACAGGTTTTCACTGGCTTCTTTGACTCAAAGAATTGTGTTTCTGTAGGGAAAGAAGCATCTTTCTCTTGTAAAAGCAGGTGTGTGGTTTAAACAATGCAAGTAAATTCTTGTGAATATTATCTGTGGATTCATTGACCCTTGGGATTTGACTTGTTTATTTCAGAAAGCGTTCATTGACACTGGCACTTGCAATCTTTTTTCTCTTCTTCATTGCTGAGCTAACACTTCTTTGGTCCTGGCTAGACTCAAGTGCCACAGAGCTCTGGGATTCAGAGGATCCAGTCTTCAGGCTTAATTTCCTCTACTCCACTCCTGTTTAAAGTTCTTGCGCTGGTTCCTTCATCATCTTTATCTTCTATTTATAATCAGGTCCAATCAAGACATGACTGTGGTATTTTAAAGTGAAAACCCTTCTTTTCTTTCCTTCTTAAAACACTATTTTGTAGGTGTAGTGTGTGTGGCTATATGTTGTCATGTTTTCACACTATTAGTGTCTTAGAGCTACCACTTGTTTGAGGTAGCTGAGAACTCATGGAAAGAATGTGATGGCTAGTAAAAAAATACTATGAAATAGCTTTGTAAAGCTTTGAGGTTGTGGGAGGGCTGGAAGGATAAATAAGAACTCGTGTATATAAAATACTAGTTAAAATGTTCAGTATTTACTTGGGCCGCTATTTTGTACATGTGAGTAAGAACTATTTTTTCCTCTTTTAAACTTGGCTATCACTGTGTTCCTCTTACCACCACCTGTAATTATTGACTAGACTTTGCCATATCAAGACCGTGACTCCTTCCCATCCTACTGCATCTGTACTCCAGTGTGGGTGGCCCTGGCACCATCTTTGTGGATTGGCATAGGTCCATTATGCTGAGGGCTAATGCCCTCTGCTTGAACTAGTCCCCTCTGTATTGCAGAGATCTTGGCCTGTATTTTTTCTTGGTCCTTGTGGTGTCCCTGGGAGGATTTTGTGGCTTGTTTTGATTTCTGGCAATTCAAAATCCCAGAAATACTGAGCAAATAGCATGGCAGGGTGGTGGTGGTGGCTGATTTTTCTATAATGTATCATTTGGTTGTCTGTTTCATGTTCTGGGTTGTTGGTTTGTGGGTGTTAGAGGATGAGAGGCCTGCAAGAAAGGTTGAAGGAACCAAATGTGGCATTACACATAGACATACTCTTTGCATAGCATGCAAGCTGGGCTGAACTCTCCTGTCAGTCTGTTTCCCCTTGGAGGGTCCTCACAGTTCCTGAAGAGAGCCAGGGAGAAAACTAGTGTGGATGCTCAGGGCGCCTCAGTACAGCTGTAAATACTCAGTATAGGAGTAAACTAGGAAGTGAACTAAATCAACCATGTGCACACACCCACCCTTCTAGTTGATGGCTAAAAAAGAAAGCTGGGATGGAGAGACAACATCAATTTAAGCATACTTGCAAAGGGCCTTGACCTCTCCATTTGGTCGTGGGGACCCCCTCTCTGAAACAGCATGTAGATGATGGGGTGCAGTTTAATGAAACTATGATTAGAAGCAACAGGAGGGAGGAGAAAAATCTGTCGGTCTGCTATCTTCTTGCATTTGACTGCTCTTGGATTGCTGTTTTCAAAAGTGATCCACAGTGGCATCTCTTGGCTTCCAGGAAGGCAATGGGAATTTTATAGCTGACGTCAATGGGAGCAGAATGAGACTGATGTTAAGTACTTTTTTTATAACCCTGTCCCTAGTGTACAGTCAGTTTCATTGTTTTGCCTGATATTTTTGTGGGTGTTACATAGATCAAGAAGGAGAAAATAGTACTTAAGGACAAGTTGTGATTGTGAAACCACAAAACTCTGAGAGAGGCTCTTGGGGGGCAGCTGTGGGGCTTGGGACTGCTGTTAATTAATGTTACAGATTTGACTGGATTTTTGTATGACACTGCTATTTGACCACCTTTCCTTCCCAAAGGACATCATCAGTAAAGTCCCTCCTCTCTGACACAAAAAGATCTAGAGCAGTTCTACTGAAGGCCTCATGAGCTGCTGTAAATGACAAGAGTTTGGCCTTTTGGATTCCAGTTTGTGTGGTTCACCTGAAGCCTGACACCACTAATATGTTCATGCATTTGGCATGGGATGTAGAGAGAATATGTATTTTTCATTTTGACAGGCTGATCTGTGGTGAGACCTTTACACTGTGGTGTCTAGTCTCCCTTGATCCGTGTTTGACATTCACTAATGTGAATGGCCAGTACATGTGTGTGTAGAAGGGCTATTTAGACCTGAGACTTGCTTATCCTAGCACTGAAGCTAATCTTTTTCACTCCGCTAAGGTCAAGGTTGAAAGATGACTCCAAAGAGCAAAGAAAGGGAAGACGGGTTTGAAAATGAGAGAATACAAACATATGCTGCTGTAAACACTGATTTGTAATCTCTCCCTCTCTTGCCATCCTTTTTCCTTTCACTGTCACGGGTTATTCATTAAGTATTGATTGAAATATATGGTAAAAAGAATTTTTCTAAGTGCTGATTTTGGATTAGGCAATAGGTGGTGGATTTAAATTTGGAGAACTCATATGCAGGAAGATGCCTGAGGATGGGGTCAGAAGTTACTGCTGCAAACTTTGGCTGACAGTACGTATTCTTGTGTGCTGCAATAGAGTGGTGTTCTCATGGTATGTGGGGAAAAAATTGTGGTATGTGGGACAAAAAACTGATTAGGCTGATCAGCCTTTGCCCCATCTCGAGGGGATTGCTTTTTAGGTCAATCAAGAGAAATCTGTGTGGAATGTAATGGCATTTGTTGAGCAATCAAAAACTTACCCTTGAGCCTACAGACTGTTCTTGTGGTATTTAACAGGGAGGGGAAAAAAAAAAAAAAAAGGATAACCTGTGTTGTTTTTTTTCTCTCTCTTTAAGCAAGGAATGAGATGTTTGACATTGGCAGGAGTCTGTCATATTGTAGTTATGTTACTGTTTTTTTTTTTAACTGAGTTGGTTTAAAAAATCATGTGAGGCAGTCTTAGTATAGGTAAGTTAGTTAGTAAGTCTATTTTTCAGTAGTCATGTGCCATCATGCATAATACAGTATTTTTTTAAATTATAAATGCTATATAACATATGAGAAGAAGCCAAGCCTTGCACTGAAATAACTGATTTCATTGATCTGTGTTCTGTATATTTCCTTGGTTTTTATTCTTTCATCAGTACTAGCCAAAACAAACTCTCTTTTCCTCAGTTTCTTCCTCTGGTAGAAAGAAATGGTAAGGTTTCCATGTGTAGGTTTACTACTTTTTTATCTACTCTGAAAACCTTACATGAAAAGAGCACTAAAATTATAATTAAGTGCAGTAGATTTATAAGAGTGGACTCTTTAAGATAGCATTTAAACGTGTAAGATGAGATGACTTCCTGCTGCAGAGTTCATTTAATCATACATATGAACTCCTGACAGAAGAAGAGTGGTAGAAGTCTGAATGCTGTACTGCGAAGACAGTAGCAATTTCAAATCTCTGCAGCCCCTCAGATGAGTGTCTCTGTCTACGTCTGGTGGGTTTTCTTCGAAGTGAAATATGTGTTCATTTAAAACCCAAGCTGTGCAAGTTGTTCTGCAAGAGAAGGACCTTTACTGGTGCTCTCATAGCAGGATGGAAGTCGATGAGGCTTTGCATGCAGCCATCTACACATATGTCTGGCAGGACTTTGGCTTGAGTTCTTTGGCTCATGATCTGAGCAGAAGGAGTTCACCCTTCAGTTGTGAAGAGGTTTTTTTTCCCTGCTGTTGTGTATATAAAGCCTGAGATGGTCTTTGAAAATAATTTTGGTCTTTCTTTTGTTTGGGGCGTACCATGTCATAGCATCTGAGTTCAGCACAGCATTTGCTTTCAGTGTTGCAAAGCCAAAGCTCTCATAAAGATTTAAAATTGTCTGGTAGTATTCAGTCAGTTCATAGACTGTATGTGCTTGAATAGTAAGCACTCCTGAAGAGCTTGCACCTTTAAAAAAAAAGTGAAGTACTGTGATACTATTACAGAGTGTAGAGAGGTTTAAAATTATTGGAGCACTTAATTTTTTCTATAATTGCTTCAATTTGAAGGGAACTAGGCAAAATACCAAGCTGGAAATGAGTTGCATTAATCGAAAAATTCATCAGTCAGAAAGCAGGATTTAAACCAAAATGCCCAATTAAAACAAAAACACACACTAAAAACAGAGCTACAGCCTTAAAGTCGTGGGGTTCATATTCTTCTGCATTGGCTGTTGACTTCAGAGCATATTAGAATAGCTTCACATATTCATTTACACTGAAAACAGCAGAGGAGCTAAGGTGGAGTCTGGGGCATGTTGTTTAGAAAGGAAAGCAGTGCACGGGGAAACCCTCACTCCTTGCAATGCACCACAGTGGATAATAATCAAATGTGAGGATAGATCAGCTAAAGGTTAATGCCTTTTTATAGTAAGCTGTCAATAAGATAAAATATTTAACACCACTGTGGATACCTTATGGTGGGTAAAGAGCTATTTGGTACTATGTAATTATATTTCATAATGATTTAATGAGACTAATTTAAAAAGTTGTATCACTTGAAAGGCACCACACAAACCAAAGGAAAAATGAGGCACGTTGCTGCAGATCAAGGCTCTTTTTAATTTTTCAAGTCAATAAGTTTACCATTAAGAGTCAAATTTGGCTAAGAGATAATCTGTTTTTCTGGTCTTACTTAAATTTAGCATAAGCACTGATTACTAAACAAGGGAGAATTAAAAAGAATTTATTTTTGAAAGAGGTTGTTATACTAAATGTGCATATTATACATCACTGGAACTTAGTAGGTCCTAACAAGTCTCGACCACATGCGGTTTCGGTGCACCACATGGTAGATTTTCATATACCATGTTTTTCTAGGGTCTTGGCACTGATAAAGTCAAGCAGAGATAGACACCCAACTTTCAGTATGTAAGTACTCGTCTTTGAATATGTGGGATGGCTCATGGACTGGAACTTTCTTATGGAATTGCATATCATTCTGAACCATGTTTACCCTTTCTTTGCCATCATGTAGAAAGTTTTGTCGCCCTGTACTTTGGTAGAGTGTGGACAACTGCTGTAATTTCCTATTTTACCTTTTACTTTGCACCACATAGATGGTAGTGATACACAGAGACATAGCAAATACCTGGGGGAAGGCACTTGGTGCTCACTGTGCTCTGTATGGTCCTGAGAATGTTTGGTGTGCTGGTCACCACTGGGTTGCTATGAAGGTGGCATTGCTTGCATTTTGTCCAAGATCCCCGTGGTGGCAGCTGGCTTCACAGTAACTCTGGCAACAACAATTTCCTTGTCTCACATCACCACCTGCGTAGCTGCAGGATTGCGTGCCAATTGTTCCTAAACTGCATGTAAAGAAAGGTCATGGGGAAGGTAAGCTACTGCTGATCTTTTTGTCATCTCTCACACAAAAATATGTTTGGGCCAGAATATGTCACCAGTGGGTAAGTGGTGTTCAAATTAAGTTTTAGTAAATCATGAGTGGAGAAAAACAATGCACTTCCTTTTTATTTAAGGTATAATAATTTAATGGCTACTTTCAAAGGTTTGTACTCCTTTTGTTAGGACAGGAAAATGCTGTGTTTTGTATGTGGCCTCATTGACAGGGCTGGGCTGGATCCACAGCCCTTTCCAAAATGCAAAAACCTTTGTGGGAAGGAAACGTGCATCCACGTCCTTGTATTTCTTAGCTGGGGAACAATAATCTGACCTGCAGTAAAAGTGCCATTACTTGCCTTGAATGCAAAGTAATGTCTGCCTCAGATTTTAGTATCAGTAAAAAAATAGTTGTAGCCACGGCCTCCACACTTGTCTCATTGGGAGGTGGAAGGGGATGCCCAGTGTTGGCTGTGCTGGTAGCAAGAGCAGTGGGGCTGGAAGCAAGCAGCATGTGTGGGACTCATATCAGAGCAGCAGATGAAGGGGATATCTCTTGGTTGATAAAACTAAGGTGCCTGGAAGACTTGTAGTCTTTTCACTGCTTCTTTGCTCCTCATCTTGGTAGTTGTGGGAGGGCTTGAGCTGCATGCCTCATACAGAGCTCAGTATAAGGTGAATAGGTTGGAGATGGGCAATGATGGAGCCTATGGGGAAGGCGAATGCTCTTCCAAAAGTTCATGTTGCTTTTTAGTTGGTTACTATGTTCAGATAAGTTCAATATGGGCTCTCAGACCAAGGGCCCACTTTATGAGGCAGACTAAAGGAAAATACTTGTAGCTGTGAAAAGAGCGTGTGGTCAAGCCTGTTATAATTTTCTAAATAACCTGCCTTATTTACTGAAGAGATGGTGACAGATAATTAAAATTTTGTAGCATTTCCTCAAAGCGAGGAATGAAGGATCAGATAATTAAATGAACTTGAGCATTACTCCAGTCAGGGCTGGAAAAACTTCCCTAGACCACCGTTGACGTTATGCGTGAGTTTCTGTTGCACAGATTTTGATGGATCAGCCTCCTCACCTAACAATCCCAGACTTCATTGTATCTTCTTCTGTTGTGTTCCCTTCTGGTGCCACATATACCTGAAGTTTTCCTTATTCTGGTCTTTCAGCTGAAGTCTAACCTGCTACAGGTAGTATGCAATTACTGACCTGAACTAATACTCCCAGAAATTATTTTTATTGCTTTTATGTGTTGGGTTTTTTTGCAGAAATGTGCACAATAAATATTAATAATTTCAAAACCTGAGGTACTTGATTACCACTTCAGATGACCCAATTGCATGCCAGAGTTTTACTTCTGATAGTCTGCTTTTATTCTTTTCATCCCCCCTCTCGCTGGTGGTAATATAATCATCCTCAGGAGCACAGATATTCTGCAAGTTGCTGTGCTGGAAGTTAATTCTTTAAATAGTCACAGGTTTGGTTTTTTTTCCCCCTTTCTCACCTGTACTTAATCCTATCTTCAGTGCAGAATGAAAAGAAGTGAGAGGAACAGCAGTGATGGTTAGCTATATTGCAATTCCACTGCATTTTGATAAGCCTTAGGCTCAGGTTGCTTGGGTTTGTAATCCACTCATCAAGGTGGATACAAACTCAGATAAATGAAACCCCAACTGTGTTTTTTGAAGGGATTTTGCTCTCTCACATTGTGCTGGAAACCAAATTCACCCTCTTAAGCAGCAATGATTGGAGAGGGGAGAAGAGAAGCCGCTCCCTTTTGAAAATGTGTGCATATTTTTAGATTAATGTTTGTTCTCCCACTGGTCTGTGTCTGGTCGTGTTGAAAGGAATTGTTGTCCAGTATACTTGTTTAAGCAATAAAGGTTATTCTTTTTTGCTTCTCAGTGAATATTACTTGCTTTTGAGAGCTGCAAAGCTGGCTTGGGTGATCCCTTATTGTCCCTCTTGTGTTATGTCTCTCTAACAGATCTGTGAATACCTGTGAATGTTTCCCAAGATTATATCTGTTCTGGGAATAGGTATTTTGCTGGAAATACAATAGTGAGTCACAAACATTCAGTCAATAATCCTCTGTTCTCTGCTTTAGCATGTACAGTGCATTCTGTTTCTTTGTTTTAATAATCTTTTTTTCTGTTGGCTTCTTGATGCTCATAGAATCACAGAATATTTTAGGGACCTGTGGAGGGCATATGACTCAACCCTACACTAAAAACAAGGCCAGCTTTGAAGCTAGAACCTATTTTAAAGTTAAATCAGGTTGTTTGGGACACCAATCATGCCAAACACTGCTGGATTAGGCACTGAACAGGCAGAAGCATGGTTGTACAGATTTTCTCCACACAACCTGGCCATGTGAACTCCAGCACACACACCTCAGACGGGCACCTTGAAAGGAGAGCTCCTCAGTTGCCAGAGGCACTTTGGCACACTCTCCCTCTGCAAGGGCTCAAGGATTGAGGGTTTCCTGCACCTGGTCTCACATGTGCTCTGTGGCTGATGGTGAGTGGTACCAGGCTTTGCAGTAGTGATTTTGTGGAGTAAAGACTCCACAGCTGAAATATAAGGTCTGACTTGTAGGAGGAGACTTTATTTTGAATGCAAGTATGAATGTTTTCATCCACATATGCATTAATCTTTTTGAGTCCTGCCAAGCTCTTTTAGCTAGTTTCTCAAGTTAATTATATGTTGCAGAGTGCCTGGATATTTTTATATTTCTTGAAAAAGTGTTTTAATTTTAAATATATTGTATGTCATTTAGCTGTGTGTCTTGTGTTAAGGAAAGAAGCAAATACGAGTAAATGATCTCTGCACCATTTACCATTTCACATTAATGCCCCCTATGAACTGCAGAGTATTTTTTTCTGGATATCATGTAAATGTATCCCACGCTTCTGAGTATAGGAGTAAGAGGAAAGAGAATCTTTCCAATTTGTCCATTTTAAGACATAATAATCAGAACTAGCACCACTGGCAAACATTGGTTTTGAAATGGGAAGTTCTGCCAATTCTTTTATTTCAGCAAGGTACAGTCTTGTTACAGGAGTCCTTTTTCCAGCCTTTTCAATAAACACTGAATGACTGTGGACTACTTCAAAGTGAATGCTAGCTGGGAAAAGCGAGTGGTTCTCAGTAGCCTTGAGTTTGTTGTTCTGGGGCCTGAGTTTTTGCTGGGAAGTTGTAAGGTTTCTACAAAGTAATGAATATATTTTGCTAACTAGTAATCTGCCTTAGAATCAATGGACTAAAAGTGAAATACTCAAATTGTACTTGTATAACCACTTGTAGGTTCTGTCTCAAATGGCATAAGTATAGTTGGATCCAGTATGGACAGGTATTTTTTTGATAGAACTGTGAAACTCTTTTCCACAATGAGGTTATGGATGGTCTAAAGTATAACTGTGTTAGAAAGCAGTCAGACAAGTAGATGTATTCCACTGGGGCAGTTGAATACAAAGATGTAGATACAACCTCAAGGTGCTGTCTTGGGGTACTTGGGAAGTCTATAAGATGTAAATTGCAAGGAGTTGGGAAGATACACCTCAGGAAGAATCACTCTATATCTGACTCTCTTCTACAGTCTCTCCCTGGGTATATGGTCCTGATAACTGCCAGAGAAGTGGTGGGGTTTTTTTGTGGCTTCATATGACTCTTTGGACAACCCCTCGAAGTCCTTTTAAAATCTGTTTTGTGTGATTGTGAGTATTGAGGCGTGTAGCTGCTGATTGTCTTCGTGGTGAATATTTGCTTCCTGGAGTTGAAATAGCTTTGAACTACTTGATGACTTGTACTGACATTCAAAAAACAAAACCAATATGCTAAATGTCATTGTTGCATTTTATTATTAGACATATTTGCAGAACCAGCTGTCATTGTAAAGCAAATTGAGATCTTGACTGCTTAAGTTAGAGCTAAAGGCTATCCTACATCAGGCTGCTTACTGTTGTACTGCAGTATGCGGGGGTATGTGTACCATTCCTTGGAGATCTTAACAAAAAGATAGGTGAGACTTTATGATACTCTCCTCCTGCATAAAACTGATCCACAAAAATGACTGTGCAGCATGGAAATACTGATAAGAGATTAATGATTGTGTGTTTGGATGTCATTTGTAAACAACAGGAGAAGAAAAGCTAAACTAAGTATTTTGATAAGTTCTCCTTTATGATCCCCGTTTTAAAATAGCTGTTACAGTATTTCTTAGGAATTAATGGTCCAGATCTCGCAGTTAGGTCTCTGTGCTTTTACAGGACTGAAATCAGCAAGGCTCCACAGCAGGACAGGGGTTTGTCCACTAGGATCCAGCTGCAAGCGTGGAAGCAGACTTTGTTTGTGTGTTGGTCTTAGTTGCTCTGGACTGGAGTCAGAGTTTCACCTCTGCTTAAGGGCAGATTTGTACTCTGAAAGGCCTTCTCTGGTTCTGGACTGTATGCTGATCCAGTAGGGTTTAAACATGCACTGCACATTAAATTAGTATCCCTAACTTACTGTCAGTGCTTTCACTATTCCTCTTGAAGCCTGGTCATACTCATACTAAAGCTCATTCTCAGACTGAAGTTAGTGACAAATCCCTGTGAGCAATACCTGGTTTTAAGAGGCATCATTAGGGTTGTGCATGTCTGTGTGCTTTTTTGTGGGCTGTAGGATTTGCATAGCCTCATTTTGTTTAATCTTGTAGACTAGTTATGGGCTTACATTCTTTTTCAATGTCTGTCTGGTTTGTTTTCCCAAAGTGATGGGCAGGCCTTTCCCAAACAACTCTGATCCTCTAATTGATCTGGCTTTGGAGCTCCCACTGAATTCAATAGATGTTCTGAGCATGGAACAATTACAGGATCAGGACAATGTCTATTTAAGTTCAGTCAAGTCATATAAAAGTGTCTTTTTTCCCTCCCTTCCAGCAGAAAATTGATTTCATGCTTTTCAATCTCCCAGCATATTTATTAAACCATTATTTATTCATTTAGTTACTTTATTATTTAATTTTATACCGAAATGTGGCTTTGGTCTTTAGAAGGAAGAGTGTGAAACATTTTGATCTCCATCCTCCCCCTCAAAGTACTTACGTTCTTGCCTCTTTTTTAAGGTACAATACTACTGTGCACCTTGGAACAACAATGGCTAACAGCCATTAACAATAGGAGTGAGAATAATGGCAGGGGTAGCAAAGACATAAAGAATTTTGAAAAGCCATATTCAGTGTTGGGAAGGTAATGAAAGGTCAGAACTAAGCTCGAAAGAAAAGCCATTATGAAGGGAACTGGCAGAATTCTGTTTTTATGTTGATGTCAAGGCTTGGATTTGTTTTCTTTCCATTCTGACAGATTTTATTTAGTTTAATTCAGATTATTATTATTACTAGCTTTACCTCATGCAGTTTTACTAGGCGTGATTTTAACGGTGTAAAACTGTAAATGGCTATGTTTTAGAGACTTCTTTCTCTTTCCCTTTTTTATTTGGAACCTTCAGTATAACGAATTCTCAACCAAGAATTATTATATAGTATTATTTACTCAGAGTGAGGCTGTGCTAGCGAAATACAGACTAAGTAGCACCATACTTTGCTGTTAGCTCTGCTAACTGCTGTAGGACTGCTTACAAAGGAGGCTGGGTGCTATTGCATCTATTATTTCTTGTGCTGTCCCAAAGTCCTTGCCATTAATTGAATTCCGCTGTATCTGCAGTCAGTGTTGAAATCTCCAGTGACTTCCATGCCAGCAAAACTAAATCGGCTGTGACTGCTTCTGATGGCATCATCCTAGAATTTACTTTCTTACCCCTAATTAATTAAAAAGACATTCTGCCTGCATTAGTTATGGCAAAAATATGTTTTGAAAATAAGACTGATAAAATATGTACGTCTAAAAGAGATACATAATGGGTATTGATAATGGAGTCTATCCTCATTTCCTATTGCTTTTGAGCTAAGAAAACAACTCTGTATGATGGGGTGCTCATGTAAAACACATGTGTTCGTAATTCAAAAATTTACAATAACAAAGTCCTCCTCTTCCCTTTTTATTTCCCTATATGTTAAAGCAGCAAAGTTGCTGCTGCTTAAAATCAGCATCCTTCAAATAGATCTTTCTTCCAGATACATCGTTGGTGGTTCAGCACCTGCTCAGTGAGTATGTCCAGATAGCCAGCAATTCAGTTTATTTCAAACTTAAATAATGTGTAGTGACTACATGTGGGGAGAGCCTGCATAGCCCACATTTATTTCCTCTCTATTGCATTTCATGTATTTTCATAATTTTCGTTTCTCCCAGCCATGTCTGATAATAAGATCCCGCTGCAGATACTGCTGGAAGTCTGGAAGGTCTATAGAAATGTCCTCCCAGAGCTCTTAGAAGACAAATTAGACATCCATTTCAGCAGAGAAATGATCTGAACCTTGGACCAGTCCGTCTGAATGGTTTTATGCACACATCTTTTTTTTTTTTTCTGCAATTTTTTAGAGTAGTTATCAGAGGGTGTTTCTGGTCTTGTTTTGTAATAGGGATGGTGATTTAAAAGCGTTCATGATTTCTCTCTGCTGCCATGGAATTAAATACTAAAGCTCTCATTTACCTCAGAGGCAGATGAACTTTGCCACAGGCTGAATGCCTAGAAATCCCCAGCCTAGAAGTGTAATGATGAGCCCTATATGCAATCTACCACTGTCACAGTAGAGGTTAGTCTCAAATATAAGCAGTCAGTACAACAGCTGCCAGATTGCTGCTCAAAAGATGCAGGTCCCCAAATAAACAACTTATTCCTTCACTGTTTCCTTTTCCATTATGTACAGAGAGGAATTTTCTGTTTTCTTTTATGTGTCTTCATTTGTTTTTATCAAGTACACTTAGCAGATGAGAGAGTAGCCTTCCTCGCCTTCGCTGGATATCAGCATTCAGAAAAGTGAACACAAAATGCATTCAGACTCTCCTTCAGGTCCAGAGGTTGGAATTTCAAACAATTGTAATTGAAAATCTTGCTTACATTTTGAATTAAGTTTACCATTTTCCTCTTGCCATTTTTTAATTCAAAATTGTTAGACTGAATTGTTTCTTAAAATTTGTTTTGTTCACTGGGAAAAGGAAATGTTTTCAATGTTTAAATCTAATTGAAGGCTGGCTTATCCTTTTTCTTTCCTTTTTTAAGCTCTCCAAACATGTACTTTTCAGATTCCTTCTTAGCTGTTTGAATTTCCCCTATGCCCTTTCTGGTTGACTTTGTTAGCATGGTACATTCCTTTTATGGAGTTCTACATTTTTCATTTTTTCTCCTTCAGTGGATTCTTCAGATGGGATACTTGGCTGCCTACATCTGTCTCACTCTGGGTACCAGTGTGTCCTGTCATCTCTTTCATGGGAAATTGGGCTTGTGTCCTTCTTCCCTTAGGGAGTCAACATGGAGAAACCAGCTACAAAGTTATCCCTTGCCTTAACCGGGGCTGCTGATGAAAGTGTGCCGGAGGAGACTTCTTTATATGTTAACGTCCTTGATGGTTCTGGGCATTTGTTTGGGTTTTTCATCTGAGTGGTGATGTATTGAGTTTTTGGGATTCTACACTTGTCACATGCTTCAGGCTCTCAAAATTTTTGTCTGCAACAGTCCTTTATATGTACTTCTTGCCTTTAAGGAAAGTGAAAGTATCCAAATTACCAGG
Source organism: Psittacula echo (assembly GCF_963264785.1). Lineage (NCBI taxonomy): Eukaryota > Metazoa > Chordata > Aves > Psittaciformes > Psittacidae > Psittacula > Psittacula echo. The sequence continues at coordinate 103,524,933 of NC_137735.1, forward strand.
TTGACCTACACTTGCTTTAAAATGTTAGATGAGCTTGACAGGAAGAACATGTCCTTCTAATTTAAGGAGCAATGAGTAATGTTCTTTATTACAAAACTGGAAACCAAGCTACCAGCAAAAAGGGTGAAACAGTAAAATAAACCTCTGGATTATATTCACAGCCTCCTTTTTTGTTGCAATATGTCAGGGGAGGTTCAGATTGGACATTACAAAAATATTCTTCACTGAGAGTGTGATTGGTCACTGGAACAGACTTCCCAGGGAAGTGGTCACAGCATCAAGCCTGTCAGAGTTCAAGATACATCTGGACAGTGCTCCTAGTCATCTGGTTTAGTTTTAGGTAAGCAGGGGAGGAGCAAGGGGTTGGACTCAGCGATCCTTATGAGTCCCTTCCGACTTGAGATATTCTGTGATTCTATGAATAGTTCCCAAGCTGATGTGTGGACCTACTGTGTAACCCCCATTTATATTGCTGGCCCTGGAAAATTCTCTTGTAATATATCTTTGCTCTGCCTTGACATCAGATGGAATTGCCTTTCACCAGCCTTTCTGCAGAGGGCTCTGCGTGGATCATACTGCTGTGCAGACAAAGCGCATGGGATCTCTGCTTTCCCTGTCTTGCAGACTGCTTTGAGTTTATGGTCCCTCTGTGGTCTTTAACCAGCACACTGATCCCAGCTGGAAGAGTTTACTTGCTGTTCACATCATGTTCCGGAAGAAGTATTCTTTGCAAATACATGTTAGATCTTCATAGGGATCATGTATTTCCTAATAAGATATAAATGATTGACTTGGTACTCGTAGTGTTTTGCCACTCTTCCTTTCTTCAATCCATCCTCCTTCCATGTCTTTTTTCCTTTCGTTGCTATCATGCGTCAACTACATACTGTAGCCATTGCTGTCTATAATGCGTTTTTTCAGAGCAATTAAGTTGTTATGGAGAGTAGGATAAAAAGCAATAAGCAAATGCAAAGCATGTGGCCACTTGCTTGGTCAGGTTTGAATGCAGTCTTATCGATATCATCAAAGAGCAGGTCCCACAAATAACACAACAGCAGAGTCTACTTTGCCACAGGGAAACCCTCGCAAGCAAAGCCAATCTATGTGAAATATCCTTGATGGCTGTTTCTGTGTTTTAGATTAAATTAATAGGCCAAGGTCAGGAACCTAATTCTGTGTTGCAAACATTTTTCGTGGCAACGTGAGTTATGAATCATTCTTTCTAATCCAGTCGTGAGCATTTTTCATTTTTCAATACAGCGTGATTCACTACAGTGTATATAGAAGCCAAAACATAGATGAAGTCGTAGAGCTGTCACTGAAAGCTAGAGTTACTTCTTTAGTTTACCATTATGGTTCCCTCCACCCCCCAAGATTGTTCTATTTTCAGTCTTTGTCTCTCTCTCTTACAGGTTTAATTTAAGTAAATTGTTATTCTGCTCTGCCTACTTCAGGCATTACAGGGAAACTTGGCTTGGGTTTTTAATACGTTGAAATGACTGATCCTTAATCTAATGGCAATTTGTTTAACTTTATGTCCAGTTTAGAGCTTTGAACTTCTTGTAAAACACCATATAAAGTACTGGGTGTTCTTGTATTTCCTAATTCTGTCTGGCATTTACAACAATTCTTTCACTATCTGTGAGGGTACGCTCTTAGCTCTGCCAAGATGGGCTTAGAGTCTGATCCACTCCATTGCTATGAATAGGAGTCTGTCTATGGACTTCAGTGGGAGTTGATTCAGTCTCTTTATTGCTTCACCTTTACAAACTGAATTCCAGTCTATTCTCCATGGTAAAAATCTTGGCAGTATTGAAGTGAATGGGATATTTACTGTGGAATTCAAAGGAGCCAGGATTTCAGTTGAATATTTAATATCTCACAATTCAAAATAACTTATTTTCAGCTGTTCGATTTGACTTGGACATTCTGCTTTGAAACAGACACAGGAGATTAAGGTAAAATGAAAATTCCATACTGAAGCTCGATTAAGGTCAGAGTTACTATTGAGTACTTGGTGTTAACCACAGCTGCGTGGGAGAGAATTTACCAAAGTCTGTAATTCGCCCATTTGAGGAAATCCTGCGAGTCAAGAGGATGCCACCCAAGTGGTAACTCTGACTTTAAATCTTGTGGGTCAATACTTGCTTTTGGCTAACTAAAGTGCATATACTCATTGCAAAAAGAAAATAAACAGTGTGTTGGGGGGGGTGGGGGGGGTAGTAAATGTAATTGTAGGTTTATTTATTTATATGCATTTTACGTGGCAATATTTCATACATTTGTGAGCCAAACAATGAACCATGAAAAGTCTGATGATGTCTTTTCTTGTAGAGGCATTGTGGGGGCCTTGGGAGATTTTCCGTCTGCGAGCAGAGTACTTCTCTTGTAACATTAATACCCACCATCAAGTGAAAAATCAAAGCAAGAGTCACAGCTCTTTAGGACTTGATGCAGATATGATATACTGCTTAAATCTCCCACTCTCAACCATAGGGTTGGAGCAGCTGCAGTGTCTTTCACTGGGGTTGGAGTGGCTGCAGTATCTTTCACTGGGGTTGGAGTGGCTGCAGTGTATGTAGTATAGAGGTGATGACCACACTGGGAACACAAGCCAGACCACTTTCATGATCAATGATTCTATTGTATTACAAGTCATTGCCGCAGAGTACAGCAAAACAATAACCTTAGCCCAGGCCTCAAAGTCGATAAATGCTAAAACAGCAAATACTGCCTGTAAGTAAGGTACGACATGCTGAAACTCCGAGACTAAGCGCAACAACTCTGAGGGAAAATAAATCAATATTGTGACAAGTGACTATCATTCTGAAACAATGAATGCTTATCACAAACACAATCAGACACACTCTGGTCAGATGTATCATTATCTCATCCCTTCATGCTCCACATTGGGTGACAAAAGCCTACCGCACCTGGGATTCCCAGGTGGTTTCCTATCCAAATACTAACCGAGTTACCAGCTGGGCTTAAACCATGACAGCTGGTTTGTTTTGTAGGGATTTTTGTTGTTGTTGTTGTTTTACGTTTGTATGGCTAGTATTAAATATAGCTGGATTTCCCATCACCTTCCAAAAGGATGTATTAGATAGCTAGGTAATTAGTTTGCTCTTGGATCCTTACATTAAAGAAAATAAGTATTGGATTTGGTAGGAGCCATAGTCTTGTCTGAACTGTTAATATAGTTCATGCATTGAATATAGAAATTCACTTATAAGATTTATGTGTAAAAATATGCATTAAAATATATGCCTGTGCATATTTTTATTTATTACATTACACATGTGAAAGTCTCCACTTAAAATTTCAGCAAGGCCAAGGTTGCTCTATATTTCATAACATTTTAATTTTTAATTTTTTAAAATCCTTTTCACAATTACCAAGTAACTAAACTCTTAAACTGTTTCTGTCTGCCCCAAGGGTTTTTTCTCTTGCTGTATGTGTTGAAGGGAAATCTGAGCCTAAGAACACTAAAGAGGAAAAACATGTCTCATCTACTTGTCACGGCATCTATACTTTGCCATTTTTTTGCCACCCAAATGTGACAGGGCAGCACATAAATGTGTGAAGTCTGTCACAAATGGCAGCCAGAGCTGGGAATTCAGGAAAATGAGCTTTGCCTTTTTGAGACTTTTGCATTTAAATCCTGCAAAGTGCTGAGTGCCTTCTGAAAGGTTATGTTAAGCCTGCTCAGCGTTAGTTCACGGAAGGTGTTCACCTTGTGGGGTTCAGCCTGGAAAAGGCATATCTTCTCCATGGAACCTTGTGGGGGATGCATGGGGTAGGAGAACATGACTTGTTGCCTATATTCTCATGTGCCTCATGTATGTGATGTATTGTATGTCAGAAATCACAGGTATGGCTCAGAAGCGTGGGAATGATGGCTGTGGAGACAGAAAGTCTCTCTTCACCCACAAAAGAGTGGAAGCAACACAGGCAGCAGTGGTGGAGCCTCACCCAGTGCAGCAGGATTGTCCCCTTGGAAGTGAAATGATGTTCACAGTTCCACAATGCGTATATTGTAGTTCCTTCTTCTAAAGTGCTATTTAGTGTCTTTTTGGGTCCTACATCTTCAGGAGATCACAATATGCCCAGACTAAATAGACTTGAGGATAATGTGACAACACCGAGCAGGAGATCGAGGCCACCACATTGATCTTACACTTAAGAGAGTGCATCTGCGTACTAGTGAAGAGGGGCTGTGTTTTAAATTATCACATCAGGCTCCAGGTGTTTTGCCAGTCTGCAACCATTCAGAACCTTGAACTTCATATTTAAATCCATATATATATCTGTCTGCCCCTCTGTGTGTCTATCATGCATGCATGTATTTTTTTACTTCATTGGCAGCACCTTAACTGATCCTCCCTCTGTTACAGCCAGGCCCTTCTGAAAGAAGCAGATGTGACCCAAAGAGTCTCTATTTAGGCAGGAAAACATCCTCTTCCTAGGTTTTTGAAACAAGAACTGACCATGTCGTCATGTCCTACCTTGTAGAGCACACGGCAGCTTGTGCTCCTTTTCTTCTGGGAAGTGAGGGTAGGTCTCACACCATACCCTCCCTTTTCTCTCCCTCATAAATGGGAGGTTGGAGGGCAGTTTGGGAACAAGGCACATCAGCAAGCTGCTTGTCTTGGGTATCTGGCAGGATGGGCAGAGCAAGGGATGCGCAGCACAAGGTGTGGAGTGAGCATGTTAACTCTGCAGTCCGTGCTGTCTTCTGTGGTGAGGTATTTCATCTGGAAGGCAGTGGGGTTAGGAGGAGAAGGGAGGGGGAGATAGTGGAATGCAAACATCACCACTATCCTCAGTAAGAGATTTAGATCTCTGTGTTGGCATAAAAAGGTCATTCGGGGCCTGAGGGTTTTGACATTGTTCCTTTAAGTTAGACCCACAACATAAACTATTTTCAACACTTGCCATGAAGAACAAATGACCTTTAGTAACTTGCCCAGAAGACAAATGGTACGTTAACACAATAAATATACTTTGCTAGTATTGTGCTTCTTGCTTTAATTTTCAATTAAAAATACTACCTTTACCTCTCCCTTTTACACAAAGGGCTGCACTTTCATTCTTTGATTTTGTAAGAGAGATTTCTTTGCCCTCCATGGGATTGGTAATATTAATTTATAATTACTGGCTATACAATAAATTTCCTTCTGCTCAGGGACAGCATTTTCTACTCATCTGCTCAAAGTGGGTTGGGTGGAGGGTATCTGTGAGGGAGGGAGCAGAGAGTTAACCAGATCACCAGACATGTCTGCTGCAAGAGCAGAAGGGATTTAAAAGGACAAACAGTTAAGAGCTGGACCTGGTAAGTATGGCTTTTGTTTGACTCAGCTTTGGCAGCAGGTAGAATAAGAGATGAGACTGGAAATTAAAACTTAAATTATTTAAATTTACATCAGTAAATGTGTGAGGTATGGATGTTGGCATGTTGACTGTTCAGGGAAACAAAGGCTAGCACTCTGGTCATTTTTATTTGAGATTTCCAGGCTGGGTGGTCATGAAGCTAGCTGCCAAAGCACAAACGCATTGAAGGGCCTGAAAGTGCATCACCAGTTGCATGACTGTGGGAACACTGGGGTTTCTGCTGGGAATGCTCAGGTTGTGTCTCGGCTAGTTGCCCAGCCTCCATGCTCTGGCAACATGGTGGAAAGAAGTCTACAGTGTGCTGGTGTGGGATGGGAGGACACCTGAGGAAGGAGAGGAGGAAAATGAATGATGACTAGGGATATACCAGCAATCCTCCATGTAGTGCTTTGTTTTCCCTAAAAGGGTGGAGAAAGGAGGTGGGCATCAGAAGATGTTTCCAGAGAGCTGGGTAAAGTTTTGTCAACGGGATGTTGGCAAAGATGTCACTGTCCCAGAAGCCAAAAATGCCAGGAAGAAGGAAGAAGATGTTGTTGGTGGGAAGACAGCAGATCAAAGGATGGCACAGTGGCAAGGAAATATTTAGAAAAAGGAGTGTAATTTGTCATCCATTGGAGTCACAGATGTTCCCTTAACATTAATAGTGTTTGGAAGGTAGGAAGATCTAATGCATAATGCAGATGCTCATTTGGCATTCCTTAAATGTTGGTTAATTATTTCTAGGGTTGATACAGTGCTCTTCATCCCAGAGGGATCTAGAACACTTTACACAAAAGTAGATTTTTCAGTTTGGTGATTGGTGTGAGGTTTACAGTTATTTCACATCAAATAAAAACATTTTGGAGAAGGGTTTTTTGAGGGGGTAAGCGGAAGGTCTTTTGTTTGAGCTGAACAGAAGTTATTTTACAGAATCAAAAATGAAAGCTTTCTTTTGTGTTTAGGATCATAAATCCTTCAGAACCTTACTGAGGGTGTGTTTTAATAAATAATTTTTAGGCAAAGCCTCTGGAAATGAAGAATTGAAATAGTTTAAGGTGAAGTAGCCCTTTTACATCTCCAGAAATGTTTGTTTCTTCTTTTGCATCAGGCTGCCAACTGAGTCTGACCTTATTTTATACATAAATTAGTCACCCACATTTTTTTTCTTATCAGCTATAATAGTCTCAATATTTTTTTTCCCTAGCTATATAGTTATGCCCTTTTATGATCGTTGAAGTGGAACTAAATAAAGCTAGAGAAGTGTGCTTCTCTGAGGCAGTTTTATTAGGGAAAAGCTGAGCTGGGGATAAGGAGCTTGAAGTGGAAGGAAGCAATGGATGAATGAACTGAAAATGAGAGAAAACTGAAAAGAGCTGGACAATGTGAGTGATGGTGACAGTTACTCCCAAGAGTAAAATTAGGCGCAAGGAAATGAGGATTAGGGATATGAAGATGAAAAGGAGAGTCAAGAGAGAAAAAAAAAGTGCTTACTAAAAAGGCAAAAATAGGATGCTCCACCTTTATTTTAGTGAATGCTTTAATTCTCCATTTTCCTGAGAAATGACGTATATTTCTAAATTTGGGAAGGAGGATAGGATGGCTATTTTTAGGAATTACTAATGTTTCTGGCTGCTTGCAATTCTGCAGTTAACCAAAAAAAGAGAAAAATATAACAATATAAAAGTTCTTGGAACTTAAGAAAGTACTTTTAAAAAACAGGACCTTGGTAATACCTAAACTTTCAGGTCAGTGTACTTCTAAAGGGACAGCATAAGTCCTGTATTACTTAAAATTCATGTCAACATTGCAGGCGTAATCTTGCAAACACAGGCCATCGGCAATTTTTTTTTTCTTTTAATGGAAACTGATACTTCTATGGAATTAGGTGCCTCCAGAAACTAAGGACTCAAGAAAAAGACTCAGTCTTGCTAGACTTGTGATAAGAAAACACAAAAGTTGATGTGCTTTGTGATGCCGGTCTTTAGCACCAGAGGGAAATCACCCTTGAAAGTTTTTTTGAGTGATTTTTCTTCAGACATTATAACTGTGTGTTCCTGGTGCTCAGCTTGTGTTTGTTTAGTAGACAAGACTACTGGAAACTGAAAATTCCTTCTGGCAATTCCTCAATCTCACTTTTTCTTTTTTTCTTTTTTTAAAATTTTACTCAAAATTAATCTGTTAAAATGAGGTACTCATCTTACTGGCCCCTGAAGAACCCCTGGGGCAGGTTTTGCTCATGTCTGTCTTTTGATTCTTCATCCTTTTATAAAACAACACTGGGAGCCTGGAGGATATGTTTGACTAGCAGCCACAGTCAAGCACTCACAATGTGAGAAGGGGGAAGAAAAAAAACCACCCAAAAGACCTGGGTCAGCAGTACAGATGGGGAAATGACACCAGCATGGTGGTGAGACTGAGGATTTCTGCTTCGCTTGGTAATTTCTAACTTTCTTTTCAAATGGGTTTTAGATGTGGATTTTCAAATGAGCTCTTTGAAGTGGAGACAAGGCTATGCAAATCTATTTACAAGAAAAAATTATGAAGCAAAATTAAAATGATCCATACTCTCACTCTCCATCAGTCTCCCTGTCTCTTTCCCAACATGGTGTATATATAGAGAGAGGGACATGATTATTGATTAGTATGTCCAAGGGCCAACTACATCCATGCTACGGAGAAGGTGTACTGCAGTTACCTGGGCAGGAGACACCACTTCAGTCTCTTAGTAGCACCCCACTACCGCATTATGTCAGTGCTACGAGGTTGGTCTGTTGTTTTTTTTATGACATACTGGGTCACAATTGTCATCCCGTATTGACAATGTCAACATGTGTTTCATTACTTAGTGAAACTGGAATCGACATCAAGTATTTCATGGGTTATTCTGTGGTTCTGTTCTTGCTTGGACAGCACAAGGGACATAAAGGGTTGTAAACCTGTTCATGATCTCTGAGACACAAGTTCTTGTTCTTAGGAATTGCTTTTTATACAGCACACATTATTTTTGCATTTGAATGTCTTCATTAAATTCAGCTTTCCATCTCTAATTTCACTTCAAAATCTGAAATTCCTGAATTTCTTATAGGTCACTGCTGAATTATTTTAAGCCCTCAATTTTGTATGATAAAGCTGGGTAGCGATAACTGAGTAAAAACAGTGTTAATTTTGTTTTGTGAAAAGTTTATGGAAGTTTTAAGCAGAGCTAAAGTCTTGCATATTAAATTTAGTTTTCCTCTATGAGTAAGAAATTAAGAAATGGTGGGTGCAGGTATAATAGAAGAGAGGCTGAGAAAGTTGGGGCTGGTGTGAAAAAAGAAGGTGTGAAAAATTGGGGCATAGGCAGAAACAAAAACTCAGAAGAAAGAGGCTAAAAGAAGTGAGAGAAGTGATGTCTTATACAAACATGGCTGCTCTATTTACAGCTTTTTAAATCCATTTAAGAACTCAGTTGCCCAACATTTAGGAAAGGTAGGAAGAAAATGAAAAGTAGAAAGCTGGGCACTCAGAGCTCCTAGCTCTAATTCCAGTCTGCCTGCATCAAATTGGCTAGGCTGTACCATCTCTTAGACCAGTTTCTTTCAAGGCTAATGGGGTGATAGCGTTTTCCTCTTCAGCATGCTATCAAGATGAATTAACTAAATTATATTAGCTAAGGCTACCTCACTGTCCTCCTGCAAATCTGCACTGTCCTCCTGCAAATGCTCCTTCCTTGCCTTGATGTCTACAAAGGATATATTGACTGCTGGGTAGCCAGTATATCAAGATATCTGCCTGTAATAAGTATGTCTACATTAGCAATCAATTTGGTGCAACAGAGGCAGAGCACTAGATCATAGCAGTTGATACTGGGGTACCTACATCTGTATTATCTGGGTCCCAGGTTTACTATCAGTTAGATTCAGCCTTGTCCTCTGTACTTAATCTTGAGTGTAGTTCACATTTGTTTCAAGGGACCAACCATTGGTTTAGATCCTTGTATTTCCATCAGTGCTCACAGCATCTGTGGTGTGTTTCTGGAAAGAGCTTCTGCTTTATTTTCCTCCAGAGGAATCTAGCTCAACACAAACCAAAACCATTCTTCAAACAAAGCTGACACATGCTAAGTAAAAAAGACCAGGGAGATTTTCTTCAAAACCACACTAGTGCCCCAAAACAAAATGTTAAGTCCAGTGCAACCAGTGCTGACTACTATAACTTTTCTTTATGCATTCTTTCTATCTCCTTATCCAGGAGGTATTATTATCTTTTTTTTTTCCCTTTTTTCATCTTCAAGATATGTTAAACTTTTACACCATTTAAGGGTTTGGTAGTGTAAATCACTCTATTAAGACTGCTCCTGGACCCACAAACAGCTTCAATGGCACAAGTTAACAAAGGCAGAAAGAAATATCTATTGCTAGACTTTTTAAACCAGTTTCCCACTGTAGTTTGGAGTGGTCCAAGACAGTTAACTTTTGGATAGTCGCAGTCAGGTCTCAATTTGTGCTATGGTTCCTATCACAGTATCTTTATTCATACAGTGACACTATTTTGAAGAATTATTTGGCTTAGCATTTGTACTATAAAATTAATTTTCTCAAAAATAGTATTTTTAAATATCAGTATTTTTAAATTTTTTTTGCTGGTATAATTTAACTTCTAACTTAATATTCCATCTGAAAGGACATTTTACCTGCCAATACAAACCTTTTTGCAAGGTTTAACCTATCTGTTGAAGGATCAGATAACATGTAACTGTTCAGACAGCACTTAGCCATGTTGTCTTTTGTATATGAAACATTTACTTGGAGAGTGACTGTATAAAAGGCATTTGATAAGGACAGTGTTTAGCGTGTTTAGTAAGCACAGAAAAAGGACAACATCTTGGTACAGACCAAATAATATTTTATGTAGTAAGACTTCTATTTTCCTGTTACTGTGTGTTTAACTGCAAGAGGTGAAGACTTCTATTCTTGTGGAGAAATCAGTCAGGAATCAACAATAATGAGGAGTACATTCAGAAAGTTTACTTCAAGCACCAGGAAGCTAATCTTTGGTTACTCATAAGGAGTAAAGAGATAAAAGCTTATTCAAGGAATAATTCAGAGCACTTAAGCTAAATGCTGTCTCTGAACCAGCTTCTACTCACATCCTTCCCCACTGAGACAGGAACAGATGAAAACTAGACCTCACTTGGAGTATTGTGTTGCAGTCCTCAACATTAAAAGGACATGGAACTGTTGGAGCAAGTCCAGAGGAGGGACACAAGGATGATCAGGGGACTGGAGCACTTCCCGTATGAAGACAGGCTGAGAAAGTTGGGGCTGTTCAGCCTGGAGAAGAGAAGGCTGCGTGGAGACCTCATAGCAGCCTTCCAGTATCTGAAGGGGGCCTACAAGGATGCTGGGGATGGACTCTTCATCAGGGACTGTAGTGACAGGACAAGGGGTAACGGGTTCAAACTTAAACAGGGGAAGTTTAGATTGGATATAAGGAAGAAATTCTTTACTGAGAGGGTGGTGAGGCACTGGAATGGGTTGCCCAGGGAGGTTGTGAATGCTCCATCCCTGGCGGTGTTCAAGGCCAGGTTGGATGAGGCCTTGGGTGGCATGGTTTAGTGTGAGGTGTCCCTGCCCATGGCAGGGGGGTTGGAACTAGATGATATTAAGGTCCTTTCCAACCCTATTATTCTATGATTTAGAAATTTGGTTTATAGATGAAAATCCAGAAAAATGATGTCTGCTTTTGTTCATCAGCCTGGGGAGCAGGTATCTCTTAAAGTGCCATAGGAAATGGCAGGTTGGCAGCTCCAGCTCTGAACCAGCCTAGAGCAACAAGATCTACTAAAGTCAAAGTTGAAGAAAGCTGCCACAAGGCAGAGCATTGCCAGTGAAAGAAGAGGTTTTCCTCAGAAATATCTGGGCGTCTAAATATGTAGAACCAAACAGAGATACCAGGAAGACTAAAGAAAAAGAAAAACCATGTTGGAGTATGGGCAGTGTCTGTGGATTTGGACAAAACCCCAGTGAGACGGCCTCAGCAGTGGAATCTTATGAGTTGTCTGAACTCTGATGGTGCAGTGAGCATATGCAAAGCTGAAAGAGAAGGCAGGAGGGAGACAGGACCTTAATGAACTTTCCTTAGCCGGGGAAAACAGATCACCTTCTTGTGCTGGTGGCCAAGAACAGATACTGAAACTTTGTAAGTGGGCTCCTGGGGAGGCCTCATTCCCCATTGCTTCTGCATATTGTAGTCATTCAGAGAGGTGCAAACTGTACACAAAACAACAGCTTTTGTTCACTGGAGTTCCAGCATATGTTGGTCTGTGCATGTAGGGGTAGATGTGCCCTTGCTCTTGTTTTTCTGGCAGCAGTCTCCCTGTTGTGCCTCTGACCACCAGAAACCATGTAACTGTCTTGGCACGGCTCTGTGCCCTGCAGAGTAGCTATGCTAAAGTCCGCATTGCTGTGGATGGCAGACAGCACACGTGTCTGTATTTTCTTACTTAAAGTGACTGAATACTTAATGTAAGAAATACATAAAGGGTGTGTCAATGTGGGTGACCTTTCTGTTTGTTTATTCACCTTCTAAGACAGCTACAAAAGGAGGGAACCAAAAGTATGATTTGGAAAGCAAGGGTAGCTGGACCCCATAATCTCCTGTAACGTACAGAGATTCACCATGCCATTTAGTGTAGGGGGAGTAAGCCAGGTTTTGGGGTTAGCAAAGCATGAGGGTGAATTAGAAGCTTCTGGGTCAACAGGAGATTTAGGTTATTTGAGGGGCTTCATGAGGTTTTTCAATGATGGGAAGAAGCTGAAAGCTGGTGATGCTTGTTTAGTAGAAATACTGATACTGTGCTGAAATTGTGAGTTTGAGGAAAGGGAAGTCAGTGTCAGGAAAGCATGTCCAGTACAAACACTTAAGAGAAGTTGGTGCTGTCTTCTCCAGCATGAGTTGACCTTCTGAGGAAAATGGGGCAAATCCAGTCCCAACAGACAAGTTTGGTTCTGCCAGCAAAGAATAAAACAGAATGAGAGTTTAAGTAGAGTCACAGTAGCAAATCCATGCTGTCAAAATTAACTGTTGCTCTACTGTAGAATTTTATTGCATTTTGTTTTTAAGTAGCCATTACCCAAATGGAATTAAGTTCCTTAATCATTAAATATTTCAAATTCCTTTGAAATGAAACAACTTCTTTTTTTCCAAATTTGTTTGTGAATTTGTTTGCCTATCTGATTCTCCTTAGTTCATTATTTATTAAGTTGTGTGGTCTGTTTGTGTTGGTGGCTTCTTTAGCCTTAATTCTTTTCTTTCACTTGATTTTCTACTTGAAGAAGTTGGCTGATGTGGCTCTTCGGCCTTCCTAGGCAAAAAGCCAGCATTGCCAGTATTGCTGGAAGATTAAATACACACAGGAACTGAGCTGCTCTCATTCAGGTGAAGAGGAGTCTCAAACATGAGCTGGTGCTGTGAGCTAACAGCAACATTGCCTGCAAAAGCATTTTCAGCCACTAAAACATTATTAACAGTTGTGTAGCTTCATCAGTGGGACTAATGGTAGGAGAAGGCCTCATGTAAACAAAGCACAGGTGGCTGTAGGGGAGTTTATCTCAAGGGCATCTGGACCTGTTTTGATCAAAGATATATATATATATATAAAAAAAAGTGATCCTATAATTTCTACCAGTGGGGGAACAGAACTGGTTTTCATAATAGTGGGAAATGACAGGGAAAATGAATTAGTGCCACATGAAGAAGCAGTGGCTTCCTGTCCTCTCTATATGTCTCTGTAGACCTCTCTTTGCCTTGATTTCCCAGGTGGTGAGATCAGTATATTCCTTATAGAAGTGCAGGATAAGGCTCACAGGTAGTTAATATTTTTGAACTTGAAACATCCAAAAATTATGAAAGTAGTAAGGATTGTTGCTATTCCCCATTTAGCACAAAGTTGAAATACTGAGCAGCTAAAGCTCTCTCAACCAGCCAGCCTCAAGCCCCAGTTTGACTGCAGAGGAAATCTATTACTCATTTCCTGCCTTTACTTAAAATAAAGAGCACCCTGCTGCCCAGTACCGTGTCTAAGAAGACACATCATCACTAATTTTTTGCCAGAATAATAAAAGTGACTGAAGGGGATTCCCCTGAATGTTTGATGCTTTTCTGCTGCACAGTTCCGGCAGTTCCAGAATAGCTGTGCAGAATCTGCACCAAAACGGGAAGTTGAAGGGCACGCTCACACGTGCCTCTTCTCTGCTTTGGTCTTACTGGAAACTCATGTCCTTGTTTCAAGAAATAACTGAAGGGGCATGGTAGGAGAAGGCTGGTGGACTTTAATACAGAAAAAGGTGTCATTAAGGAAAGAAAGAGAAACTGCCTCGTTTTAAAGTATAACTTTAGGGGAAGGCACTGAAATGGCTTGGGGACAAATTAACTGTGACTTCTTGTCCCTGAACACACTCTTGTTGTCTGACATGCTGAAAGCATATGGGCAGTAATTATTGCATCGCAGTTCTGGATAAGATTGTGACATCTTGCTGGTGGGATTAGGAGGCAAGTCCTAAGGAAAGTGAACTTGCGGCACACGTGCCTGTAGCACTATAGAGGGTTATACATATAGAGCTTGCAGAAATGAGTTGCAGAAATGAGATACTGATTTGAAGATGGTTGGATGAATAAAACCGTGTTTGTTATTCTGCAGAGGTGAGCAATGGATGAGTGGGACATCTGAAATGGATCTATGTAGCTTTAACTATATCAATGCAGATAAATTGGTACAGTTTTTATATGCTGACAAGATAGGAACTTTGTCGGCATGTGCTAACTGCATTATGAATTGAAGGTGTTCAGCTCTCCTTGCCTGGTACTTACAGTTCTTGGGTTTGGCTGCTTTCAAACATACCTGGCATCTGCAGTGAGGCTAGATTGAAAAGCCAGGTTTTCATGTATGGAGATTTCAGCATCCCGAGTAGGTGGATGTGTACAGTGGGACCTCTTAAGCATAGAGAGGACTTGAAAATCTCTGCCTTGTTTGAGTACCCATGCAGACCTCTCCAACAACTCTGTTTAAAATATGGATGCTGAGCACCAAAAACTCTGGGCCCAATGTCAATTTTTGCAGTTATCTAAACTTTGTTTTTGAGTTACTAGAACTTTGCAGTGGGGATTACACGTCAGAAAAATGCAGTGCTGATGATGGAGATCAGGAACATGCCTTCTAATAGGTCTCCACTGAACATAAGCAGCTGCTAACACAGAAATTAAATATACTGATTACCTGGTGTAAGTGGAAAGCCTGTAAAATTAATTCAAAACTTACAGTATGCTTCAAAATGGTGTTATTTCTGGGTCTTCATGTTAATTCACAGGCAACAGGCCACCACTTAGTAAATTCTGAGAAGTGGAGTATATCAGCATTACTGTTACCATCACGCTGACAGCTCAAACATAATTTTCTAATAATTGAAATAAAAAAAGCCAGACCCATAGCCAGCATAAATCATATTAATTCCACAGACTTCAGTGAAGCTCTAGTGCCATTCAGTAACTGCACATCCTATGCCCTATGGTGATCTATGGTTTGTGTTCAAAGAGAAACATGATGATCCTAGACTTACACAGCATCTACAAGCTGTAGCAGTATTTAGTCATACATGTGAGGATCTAGTGCTGTACTCTTCGGTTATCTCAATTTAACAACATTGGAAAGAATCCCCAAGTGTCTCCCTGAAGCAGCACTACTCCAAGCAGGAGGAAGGTGGTTTTGCAGAGGAACAGCTGTCACATCAGGTCACTGGGCGGACACATATTGTATGCCTCTTCCTGCATTCTCCAGTGCTGAGTGGAGAGGGTATGCACAGGACAAAAGCTCAGCTGCAGAGTTTTCTGTTGGTGAAGACGGGGCTTTGCTAGGGGACCATTTTTCTGGCTGCAGGTTCACAGACCTTGTGCCAGGTTCACAGACCATGGCCCAGTGTTTCAAAGGTGGAAGATAGGGGCTAGTGATAGGGGAGGGGACCGTAAGGAGGGAACCAGTTGCACATCTTGTCTTCACCACATAAAGCTTAATATTTTTGTGTTCTGTGGACTAAAGTACCCTCACATGAGGATACCACAACATCTGTTTTCTGTACCTGATTTGCACTGCAGGTTGGTTTTTTTTGATCTTGAGTGAGTCATAAGAGGCTACCATCCCATTTGGCTTAACTATGAAAGTAATAAATAAATACAGGAAATAAATAAATACGGGGAGAAAGAGGAGCCAGAAGAAAGATCTTTAGCTCTTCATTAGTATTTTTACTGAGAAGAGGAAAAAGCTGCTCTTTGTACAAACCACGCATTTTAATATTGCCTACAATAAATGGTGCTTGAAAGTGTAGAGGGTCTGAGGTAGCTGGCGTGTGTCAGTAATTCCAGAGCTGAGACTGGATATTCCCACTCAGAATAATACACCCACACATATATATATATATTTTCATATATAAGGCACAGCACTACATATGATGCTTTGTGAGGAGTACAAACTGCATGAGCATATCACCTTCCTTTTGGTTTTTGTATCACAGAAGCACCAAAAACATGATTAAAATGTGAGTTTTGCACTTTTTACGTGGGAGTCTCTCTCTTCTGGGAAGGAATGCTTTCTTGGGTAGTTTCAAGACTCAGTGAGTTTTCAGAAGAGCTGACTTTGTATCTCTGATAATGAGCAGTACATAAAGTTGAATTCTGCCCTCAGCTGTGCAGACACAGCTGCCATTGACTTCAGTGGGAGCTGCATGTACATATTCAAGGGCAGAACATGGATGAGAATTTTTGGGTGTATGTAAATGTTATTCGAGGCTAAAGAGAGGCCGTGTAGAGTGGCTTGGCATAGAGCCATATATGATGGACTATGTTTTATCTTCCTTAACATGCTTACTTTTAAAGCCTCTTGTGTTTTTTAGAGATGAGGACATAGAGTCTCTTCAATTAGTTCATTTTTTTTTTAATTATATCTGATGTGTTAATTTCTTGCTGTGAACTGTGCTGTAACAGTGTTGTGTGCTGTTGATCAGATCCTGGATTCCTCTCCACAAGTGGCTGCATTTTCAGTGATAAGGCACTATGAAAATTGTGTAGGCTGGAATATATAATTCTAATCAATGTTTTTGTTAGGTTAAAATACTTAATCTTTTTTTAATATGAGCATGGGATGAGATCAGGAGAAAGAGGAGTATGTGCAATTTCACTATTTTATATTTAAAATATTTCCATGGGACCAGAAGTGCATTAAGGAAACAACGCTTACGTGGCATGCCATCAAAAGGTATGCGCTTTTTTTATTGCTTTATGTATGCTGAAAGTGTGGAAACTAAACTAACGTCTGCTCCGATGAGTAACTTTACATGCTGCAAAGTCCTACTATGTTACATGCCTGTTCTTTTGAAGGAGAGCTTGAGACCTGTAGAAGGATTTTTCCTGAGGCCTTTGAGATTGTGCTGAAGTGCTTTAAAATTGAATTTTCAATTTGCTTATTTAAGTGCTGTTCAGGTGAGCTTTAGAGCACTGTGATTAAGCCTATTTTAATAAAACTTTAAAATGCAAATCACCTACTGAAGCTACTGAACATCTCATGGGAGAATGTGCAAGAAACCTGCTTGTATACAGCACATACACGTATGCGAGTGAATATACATACATATATATTTATGCACACACTGATGGAAACATATTATTTTGGCATGTGTAATATTACTGGAGTTATCCTGTGCGAGGCAGAGATCCTGCATATCTATGAAAGCTATTTCTGTTGCATGATGGTGTGGTCTAAGGACGTGAATCTTCTAAGATGTTCATGTTTAAGTTTTTTTAATCCATATGAAGAATTTCTGAAGTGCCAAAATGTTTAGGAATTCTAATCCAAATTGTATGAGTAAGAGGGATAAGTATTCTTTGTTTAAGAAAAGATTATATAGTCGCAATGAACAAAAAGACCCTCCAAAGCTTAATCTTGTTACTTTTCACAAAAAATAGTTTTGCTTCCGAAGTATTTCCTGAAGACACCTGTGGTGCTTGCCCTGCCACCTAGAAGAGGCCATAAAGATGTATTCCTGACAAAAAGCACTTCCTTGACTATGCTGTTTGATTTCTTGGGGTTTTTTTGTGTGTGTGTGTATGTGTTTTCCTTCAGAAAAGAATGGTCTACAGGGGAAATTCTGTTTTCAGATTCTTTTTTTCTCACTTGGCTGAGGGATGGGAGCAAAAATTCCATACTGGATTTGACTTATTGGAAGCTGCATCTCTAGAAAAGCCGGAGATCAATCAGGGTGTATACTTAAGTAATTCAAACTGCTGGAGAGAACTTTAAAGGGGAAAGGGCACTGTGAGCAAAAGTGGCTACCGTGATGCTTTTTGTAGCAAGCTTAATTGAAGAGGAACCACTGCAGGGGAATCTATTTAGTGTCTTACTAGTAATTCTGAACACTAAAGGCTAAGGAGAAATTGCTAGTGATTAAACTAGGTACAGAGTTTGGACTTGATTCAGTGATATACTTTCTGAATCCAGCTATCAGGAATAGCATGTGTTTTTCCTTTACATGCTGCATGTGGGCTTATGAATGAGGTTTTGATAGGGCACTGCTCCTCAGTGTAAGATAGCATCTTCATCTTCAAAGGGGTTCACTTTTGAATTGTTCCATTCTAAAAAAGCCTGCTCAGTAAGCAATAGCTGTGAGCTGAAATATAACTCCAGTAGATGATTTACAGTGAAATTTCCTCTTCCATAACTCGCTTATCTGAATGTCATGGTTTGCAAATGAAACCTACTGCTTCTGTCACTGATCCTGCCACTGTTGTCATGAAAGAGTTTAGTATGTACACTTGAAGCTCTCTGCTTCTTTTCTTTTGTCCTATGCCAAAAGCTCATGTTCAGTGGAAAATACAGCCTGAATGGTGTAACTGAAGCAAACATGTTTATGGTAGCGAATACCACCAGTACAGTAATATAAACTTCCACTAATGCAAGTATTTGTGTTAGTAAGAAGATAATCAGAGCTATGAAAAAATCTCCCCTGGCTGAATGCATGTGTGATCACAGTCATAGAATCACTGTGTGGTGCTTGCGCAGTCAAACAATGATAACTTACCTTTTTTTATCAATCTGGGAAGAGTTGTACTCTTTTGTAAAGCTGTAGCTAGAGACAGTGCATGGCTTGGCTTTATACTGTACTATTACTCAGGTATTTTCTCATAATGAATTCTGAATACAGGATATGCAAGCTGGCTAGATGGGAGTTATTCTTCATTCACTTGTCTCAACACTAACAAATTACATGTTGTAGATCATCATGGTTCAGAAAGTATTCAGCTGTAGTTTGATATGAAAGTAAGTTTTCCTTGTGACAAAAATCAGTGCACTAATTTAGTTTTATTCCACTTTTTGAAACTGTACTATGATTGATGTGTCACCCAGATGGATTTATTCAAACACAGTATGAAAATGGCCATTACAGAAACAGGCACGGTGTCTTCAGTCATGATGTAAAACCTGAGAGAGATAACACCGTAGTGTAATGTAACTTCATAAAGTCACATTTACTGTTATTCATTCAGTAAATCCTCTTATTTGGGTTTTGGAATGAAAACATGATTTACTGCTTTTAGGTTTGGATGAAAACTAAACCAAATGTTTTTCCCAATGGAAAACATTAAATATGAAGGATTCAGTGATACTCGATGGCACTTCCAAATTCTAGCACACAAAATTTCTGCAAAGTTCCAAAATCCCCACCACATGATTGTTTATTGATTGCCTCTAGTTTGTTTTACTCTTGTCCTACTTGTGATTATATTCCTGGTTATTGTCATGCTTCTTAGTATGGTAAATTATGTACTTGTTTTTAACAAGAATTCCTAGCACATAGTTACAGTAAAATGCGCTACTTACATGAGACTTCAATTGTAAATTCTTGAAATGAAAATACTTCTGGTTTTGCTTTTTGGTTTTTAAAATTTTTTAATGCCTAGATTTGCCACACCTTTTTCAGAACTTAATATTGAGGAATTCATTTGTTATGGTGGGTTATTTATATGTTTCTTTGGAAGAAGTATGATAGTTAACAAGGGTAGTTGGATCTTTGGAGGTAAGTTGTTTATGTCATTGTGCTGTGTAAAATTGCTGCTGAAAGCCTCATTACAAATGAGTAGTAGTTAGTTAGAATTTAACATCTGATTTTAATGCGAAGTTGCCCCTCACAGCATCTAGAAGAGGGAAGTTGGACACGCACACATAAAGGAGAGAATGTGTAAGGCTGTGTGCTTATACTGTGTTTATTTTATGGGCTTCAGTTGTATTTGCTAAAATAGCCCTTTTAGGTCAGATGAAGTACTGTTTTGTTTCGCAGAGCTAAAACTTGATGGATTTTTTCCTTTTTTTTCCCCTCATGTGACTTAGCAGGAGGAATTAAAGTGAAATTTAAATGTTAATAGGTTCTTGATTCAAAAGTCAAATAGCTGCTTTGAAAATTAAGGCCTGTGGTTGTAATTTTAGCTGTTTAACAGTTTTCATACAGACCAGAAGCAAGCCAAATTATTATTTCCTTGTGTGGTTAATCTTCAGGTATGAAAAGCGTAACAGATTTTACCAAGAGTGGTACTAAAGTAACTACTGCCTTTAACATTCGGTGTATAACCTGTTGATACATAAATATGGTCTGAATTTGGAAGTATTGCTTTGGCTGTAGTGAGCTGATAAACCAGCTGCACATATATATCACTCATTGCTCTCCAATATGGTTGCTGATGTGCTGCTAACAGTAGGATAATGCTAATACCCAGCTTGTTTTCTGACTTACTTTCCTTTTTATGTCTTACTTCACCCACGGTGTAATTCTTGTAGGCATATTTTGGCAACCTTGGTTTGTGCTTCTTGGAAAGAAGGCTTTCTGCCTGTCCTTTTTCAGACAACACCACCATTGCTGTTCTTTGGCTCTATGGGGTTTTAATGTTTGAAAACCAACAACATGGCCTCATCTAAATCAAATTAGCCCAGCTGTAGTCTGTTCTGGCTGCTGATCTGAGAGCTGAAGTCATTCAGTTTGAGATTCCCAGCCAGCAGTACAATACATTGCACTGTTTCAGTAGTACTGAAATTCCACTACAGTATAAACTGATGCTTGTTTTTGGTAGGGAATATGTCTGGTGTTCCAAGTTAACAAAATATTTGAAGGCCAGGGAGATTGCTGTTGTGATGAAGTTCTTCTCTGGTGTTGTTATCATTAAAGCCGGCTGGAAATGTTCCGTTTAAAACTAGTTTGGGGAAGCTGAGTTCTGAGAAATTTATGTAGGTTAATTTTTACTTTGCAGTTTCAGCTGAAAACAGAACAATCCTTGTATGTGAATGCTGCTGGGTTGCCTCATGGGAATTTTAAGTCAGCTGCACCCTGCAGATCAGTGTGTTCAGTGCCCTGGCTTTCTTGTGCATCCCAGAGTGCCCAGAGTCACTCCTGTAGTCCCAGCAAGAAGAGGGACTGTGAACATTTGGGAGATGTAATCTGTGCTGTCAGCTCTGTGCTACTTTTCCCACTGTAGTAGCTAAATTTCTTGCAGCAGCACATGCATTAATGTGGCTAATACCTGTTACAGTCTTCCTTCTCCCTCTTTGTGCTTCATCTGAGAGAAATTGTGTGGTACAGTACAAGTCACAGATCCTTTTTGAGTGGGGCTTCTTTTGTTGTTTTAAAAAAACAAACTGTGGTGCGTAGCATTAGAAACAGCAAGTAGAAGTTCATCCATCAGATGCAATGGGAAATGATGCGGTTTTTCGCAGACTGCTATTCCAATGAGAGCTGCTGCCACATTTTTGACCAGCTCATGCAAAACTCTGCCTCCTGCTGTACCATTACCATGATGGCATGAAAGCCTGCAGTGCCTAAGTGGAGCAATTCACTGTGATTTTGGAACTTTAAATGATATTTTGAATATGCTGAAAGCATGCAGTCTGTGCAGTGTCTTGAAAGTAAGGACCTTGTTCTTCTATCTGAAGAACCATGGAAGCCCATGCAGATGAATCAGGACATGCTGTTACACAGGAGTTTGTGATGCCAAGGAATTATGCTGTGAGTTGCTGTACCAGAGTACTTTTTATTGAGAGGGGTGTGGGGATGTTGCACACTTGAAGTGCAGGGAAGCATTTTTGAATGGTCATATTCTTTCTTTGTATCCCAAAGCATACTATTTGGGGAGGAGGCATGGGTTACGAATTTCATTGGTGGAGAAAAAGGCGAGGGAACTTTTTCATGTAACTAGAATGATGTTTTTCCTTCACTGCCTTAGTCTGCAATGTTGCATGTTTTAATGCTGTTAAAAAGCAACTTTGAAGCTATGTCTGAAAAGTGATAAATTGAGTTTGTCTGACTAAGTTAGCCATCATTGATGCAAAAAACAAAACTCCAAAACCTATTGTCTTCACTGCAACTCCAGGCTGCGTTTCAGGCTCACTGAAGTTAGCCAGGAAACTCGATTGTGTCCCTGCATGTGCCCTGCATGTTACTCGTCAGGACTTTGCAGGGACCTGAATGGTCTTTCTGTATATCTGCGGAGTTCAGCACTATCTAGCCCCTCTTCTGGTGTCAGAGTTAAGCGCAGGTATGGAGATCAGAAAGCCTTTCTCTTTACTTCCTTTTCTACAACATTTTACTTTTTTGTCAGGTTCTGTTTAGAGATGCTAACCAGGCTGTGACATCTGAAGATTTCACAAAATGGGATGCCACTGGTGCCTACTTGGCCCTGCAGAAGATGAGACTCCTTGCAAGCAGGTGCTCAGAAGATGGGAAAACTCAAGAAAATAGGGATCTAAAGTACACCACTTTCCTGCTGGAAGGAGCTGTGGCCCTGCCTTTCCACCTTTGGAAACCATTCCTCCTCTTGCTTTGCTGTCTCCCTGCTGTCAATCCAGAGAGTGTCTCAAACTTCATTTGCGCTCATTTCACACAGAGTTTGCTTATCAGTCTGAAAGGCGACTGTCTGATCTTTCCCTTTGCATGCTTTCACTTTTAAGATCTTCCCTTTCTTATGTAAAAAAGGCAATTAGAGTCGTATCTGTTTATTTTAAACAAAATGGCTGTTAATTAGCGTGATCAAAAACCCTGCCATTGTAGACTATGGGTTTCACTTTGTAGTTGCTCTAAATTGCGTACAGTTTGGTGCCAGCTGACATGATAGCAACACAAAGTCTAGCTTTTTTTTTAACTTAATGAACAAACAGATTTATGAGGCTTTGTTATCTTCTGGTTTAGATCTGTAGGTTCTGAATGCATTATTTAGAGTTCTTGCTTCTTAATGACTAATGTCATGTTGTTACTTATTAAGAGTGCTTTAACTTCCTGAAGAAGTTTCCCTCTCTTTTGTATCCCCTTGTTTCCATTTTCCTTCATTTTTTTTTGATGGCTTAATTAAACGGTACATCTGTGCTACACAAAACAGTTGAGATGCACTTCTCTAGTCATGTTCAGATGTTTCAGCAGCAACTCTGTAATGCTGTGGCAGCACTGGATATTCTTGCATCCCTTCAAATCAGAATAAGGGCAGTTCCTTAATTTTTGCCTTGCCTCCATCACTGTCTGGTGTTCATTCATAATGTCTGAAAAAAAAGACACTCACAACAATCCTTCAGTCTTGCTTTGTTTTGGAAAGAAAAAGATTGAGAATATTGGTGGTAAAGCTGTGATAACTTGACTCCCATCCATCTTAACTCATGTGTGTAGACCTGACATCTTATTGTGAATGATAGCATGTCCTTCTAAATGAAAAAAAAAAAAATAATTAAAAAATAAAAGACATTTTAACTAAGAAGTGAAAATTCTGGGTGCCTTCTTTTTATTACTGTGACTTATTTGTGGAGGAAGGGTGTTCATTTCAAAAATTTCAAAGGTCTGTTTTTTGTATTCAGTGTAGTAACTTCTAATTGTCAATGAAACAGTGACTAGAACTAGGAAAAGTGTACAGTTGAACATTGATCAGGTCATCTACTCTTGTCACTACTTGAGAGCTGGGAACTGCAGTGTAGTTTCCAGAATTTACATTCCTTTGAATGCAGATATCCCCCATCACTGAAGTTTCTGCTGCATCCAAAGCAAGCCATTTTGATGTTAGCTTCTTCTGTATGCTGATACAAGACCTAATTGACCCAATATTTCTCAAAATAGCTGATTATTCAGGTATGTAATTATTTCTCTGCCTTTTTATCTGTTGGTCATTATTGAAGGATTCAAGTGAAATACTTATTTGCATAGAGAAAATCAAAATTGAAGTCAAGTCATGAGCAAAGTCAGTGAGCTGGCATAAATTTGATTAAAAGAAGGGGTCATCAGACCGTTTTACAGGGTTTGCTTTCATTTAAAGCTTTGCATTGGATGTAATTCTTGGTTATAATTCTCTAAGTACATGTTTAAATACATAAGACAATTAGTACTTTTTCACATGCCTATATTTCAGGACTAAACCATACACTATTTCATATAAAAATATTGAAGTAAATATACTTGCTATTGTGGAAGATCAAGGTAATAATAATATTCTCTTAGAATAAACAGTCTGTATAGACTCAAGGCAAGGAAAAAAACCAAACCAACAAACAATAAGACTAGAGAAAGTGAATTATAAAAACAAATTTTAGCAGTTTTCTGATAGATTCACATTTTTGTAACTGTTGCACTTGTAATTTGCAAATTAAAGAAATGTGAAATTTTCAGGAGAGAAGCATTTTTAGAAAGTTTTTTTTTGTTTGTTTTGATCTTTTACAACTTTGCACTGAAATTAAATGAGGGGTTCCGTTTCTGTTTTAACACCATAAAATAAAAAAGAAGCATCAGGTAAAAGAAATTTTCAGATGATAATTTGTCTTTATATATCAGCTAGAGCTTTCTAGGGCTAATGGTTAAAATGGAAAGTTTTCAGTCTTATCAAGAGGTCTTTTCTAGGTTTTTCAAAATCAAATATAAAAACTGGTGAAAATGTTCAGTACAGGTGAAACAGCAATTTACAGTGTAAATCTTTGCAATTTTTTTTAGTAGATCTGTTTTTTTTTTAATAATGAAGAGAAGAATAAGGAATGGCATACAGTTAAACAAAGTAAGGAATTCTAGGAAGAATGGAAGTTAATCACTGTGGTCCATTTCATCTTTGATTCAAGAACAAGGAATTGGTCAATGAAAACCAAGAAAGAAATTTTGATAAAATAGGCTTACTAGGCAGTAGCTGCAACTGACTTATAGATCTTATTCATAAAACTAAATTGAGCTTCATGAAAAGGAAAGTTAACAAATCAAGCTTTTAGATGGATTATTGAAGACTGAAGATAACTGAGATGTGCTTTCTGGCTCTTTAGTTTCTCCTTTTTGCCTCAGAACATGAACTGCTTAGCCAGGAAATGTTTTATGAAGGGCAGTCTCTTATGGCAAGTTATTTTGCAATTGTTCAGTTCCAGGAATTTTTTAGCTTTTGATGAAATAGCTGATATTAGGAGTTGTTCTTTGTATTGGCTAACTGGAATATTCTATTATTGTTTAGAGGTATCAACATTTATGCAAGTGCTATTTTTCATGTGCTAGTTAATTTACATATATTTTATGTTTAATTAACATATATAATATTTTTTTCTGTAGATGTAATAGAAATGGGGCTTTGATCCATCTGAGTCCTTCAGCAGATGCTTAACCTTAAGCACATAAATAATTCCATTGTTTTCAGTGTCTTTAATCTGTACTCTTAAGTGCTTTGTTGGATTGTGGCCTAGTATAATTATATGTTTGCAATAACAGTTGCTTATTAAAAGCAGTTGCTAGATCTCAAAAATAATAGAAATAACATGAAAAGATATGTATCAAACAGTATTGCAAAAATACATAAAAAAGGTTTTAGAATCCTTATTTGCTTGTCTTTGCCCGTCATGTTGCAGATTCTGCTTTTTGAAACTCCATTAATTTATGAGGTCAAGACTAAGGTGTAATAAGTAAGATGCCACAGTTATTTATATAAAAATTCAGGAAACTCTTATAAAGTTTTTTTTTTTTTTTTATAATACTGCAATTTATAACAAAGGTGAGATTTGGTTAAGTGGTTTTCTTACTTATGATTCTAAAGCGCTTAGAAGGACACTCTCTAGCTGTTAGTTCCTACAGGACTTTGTTTTTCTCTTTAGTAAGGACAAGTGAGTAAAATAGTATTCGTATGTTAGAAATACTGGTCTGTCTTGCCAGTGTTTCATCTCTTTATGTAGTTAGTGGCTTTCACATTTCCTTGCTGTTTTTGTTCCTGGGTCTGTTCTGTAATGTTCCATACTGTGTCAAGCCCACTCTATTTCTTTTAACCCAAAGCAAAGATTAAAGACCTAAGGGTTGAATATTGTATTATACTGTGATAAAATATTCTGACGGGATGTGAGTGATGTTGTTCACCTGACTGCCACCCCAGCTCTATTTCACAGATCCTTGCTATGAGAGTGAGTAGATTTCTAGATTATAAATCCTCTGAAATTGAGGGTTGATATTAACAGACACACATGAGGTTTCAATTGACAAGTTCAAGAAACCACTTGCATGGGTAAAACACTTGTCTTATCATACAGTGCTTGTGCCTGCAGCTTCATACTGGTATCTTCCCTCTCCATAAATTAATTTACTACTTCCCTGACCTACTTGATCCTCTGAAATATTTTTTTCAGTCTTTTTTTCCCCATAGAAGCTCAAGAAAGACCACAATAGTGGTAATTTAAAGGCAATTTTCCTTGGCCTTTTGTGTTTTTGAGTCAGAGCTTACGTATATTTTACAATGAACTGTCCCTTCAACTCTTCCAGCACAAGCATCTTGCCTGGACTGCCAGCTGAATTTTTCTAGCGTGTTTTTAACTAATGGGAGCATGAGTGAATGAGCACAAGCATACAGCAGCATTTAAAGGGTAAAAGGAATGTGAAATGATCTGTATATTTCACTGTTGTGTGTGATAAAAAGGAGGGCATGGCTATCGTAAGTTAGAATATCCAGCAGTATTTACTGAATATAATATTTATCCAAATAAATTCAGAGTAAATTTATTTCCTTATGTATAATGGAGGTTCTCCTATGGATACAATGGGGCATATGCATACTCTTGAGTTTTTCCTTTGCAGAGGAGCGTGTAGGCTGACGTGCTGCTCTGTGATTTCATGTACGTATTGTAGGATGGGTCACGGAGCTCCCGATTAGATGGCCTTGTCTGAAGATGCTGTGTATAGCTGTGTGAGTTAGTGCTGTTTGGAAAGGGTGAAAATATAGGAAAAGATCACAGGAAAACCAGAATCCCTTCTGGTTGAAGTGGCAGAGTCGTCTCCTCCCCCACCCACTTGGGAAGTAACAATTTCCCTCCAGAAATTAGTTCATTAGTGTGTATTGCTATTCATGCAGGAAGGTGTGTGATGTCCTGCAGCTGTATGTATTTGAGTAGAAAATGTCACCTCATATCAGATTTGCAATACTCCCAGCCTGCGCTGGCCCAGGGCATATAATCTCTTGAGATCTTCTGTAATGCACAGTGACTGCATCACTACAGCTGAATCAAAACTTCACCGTGTTCAAGGAGAGGATAATGGTTGCCACCTTATGCAGATCAGATAAGAGACAAGTTTGGGGAAGGTCACAGCTCAATATGTAAAGTCTTCCACATCTCACAAGAAAAATCCCATATCCTGCTTGGCACCTCCCCCCCATTTCTTTGCTTACACAGGTGGAAATGTTGAAATGAAATAGGCACTTGGCAGAGTGAGTGTGAGCATGGGGCTGTTGTATTTTGATGTGGTTCTTAAATTGCCCTTCATTGTCAGAAGCTGTTAGGCTGAAGAATGGAATATACTCCATGAGTGGCAGTAGGAATTGGTTATTATCTCCACAGGGGCACACAGAAGTGGGGTGTTTGCCCATGTGTTGGTAGGCGCTGACGCAGAGGGAATAGGGGCAAGGACTGCCTGTGATGTTGGAGTGCATAGAGAGTGAAATGTGTCAATGTTGTCCTCTTTCTCAGCAGCCTCTCTGCCCAGGGACTGCCATGAATTGGTTGGGGGGCATCTAACTGGGAGCTTTTTGCTGGGGCTCCCACCCTGCTTCAGTGCCATTGCAATGGGAGCATTGGGGTTGTACGGGGAAAGGGCTGCACACACAAAGGTAAGAGCATCCCTCATGTTTTTGGCAGGTTTCACCAGCCCTTTGCCATCCCAAGTCCTCTATTAAAGCAGCCTTTCCACCCCAGGAAAAGGCAGAAGCATGAGGGAAGTACATGCTGAAGTAGGGTGGGATGATCAGAGCCACGGGCAGTCTGCACTAGGAATTGCTCTCAGACATGGTTAAATGTATTTGTAGTGATACAAGGAAGTTTTTAAAGTCACCAGTCCTTCAGTTGAAGCAAGATTGAAAAATGTGTCACACTATGCCCTAATCCACTTAATATGGTCTCTGTCCATAGCTACTTTCTTGCTGTCTTACAGTAAAGCTGTTCAGTTTCTCCGTGTCCAAGCAGAAGAGAAAGATTAAGTACACCACTGTGCCGCGTAGTTTCTGGCAGAACTTCCTTTCTTCTACATAGACTGTAAGATGCGCTTTGTTTTGTTTTCTTCCTTTCCCTTTTGAAAGGTACAAAGTACAGTGACAGGAACTATCATATTCAATTGGACATGCTTTCTACAGATTTGTTAAGGATTTACTCTACACATTTGTAGCATTTAGTTGCCATGGCAATGACCTCGGTGCAAAAGGGAACAGCCTTTAGGTTGGACCTCAGATTTTCCTTTCATTTCCATTTAATTTGATTTGACTGCAAAATGTCACTTCCATTGCATTGATTAAGCTTCATTGTGGCCACTAGCTCTGTTAGAAAGGTTAAAGGGCAGGCCAGTGGCTGTCATTTTTCTTCCCTCACCCTTTTCTGATATCAATACAGATAAGGTTTTTTTTCAGAGGAAGAATAAGGTTTTACCCCATGGTGTTCTGCAGTAAAAGCAAAACTGATGCAGCGACAGTTAGAAGCTGTGCAACCTGCAGCTTCCTCATACAGTTTCGTAGCGCTTAAAAAAATAGGAATTTGTTTCTCTTTTTCTTCCTGACATATGCTCCCCCCAGATAAATAGAAGTCAGTGTACCCTCCAACATTAGCAACCGTGCTGGAAGAGGGCAGTCATCTCTTTTTCAAAATCTCTGTTATCCCCAGGGTGTATAATAACTGCCTGAAAGCTTCTGTGAGGTGCAAGCTAGGTACAGAGGGTTCCCCCGTGGGCAGGCTCTTTCTACTTCGTTTGGTATTTGCTGATTATGCAACAAGTGTAAAATGGAGAATGGCAGCGCACTGGCATGAAAGGCTCCAATGAAGACCCAAGCAAAAGCAAGGATCGCTTAGACGGTTTTATTAATGGCAAACAAAAGCACAATTGTGGCATTCTTCAGTATTAGTCAAAAGCATTCTACCTTTGAAAGTGATACTGTCCATCTGTGGAATACAAAGGTGCAAAAATTGTGCTTTATATATAAAGACTTCCCCCTCTCTGTGCCCTAAGACCTCTGCTTTGTACTGTGGGTCTGTTAAGGACTTAGGTAAATTAGTCTGTTCATTTAGGTATTGCAGAACCTAGGATGCCTCTTATGACTACATCTCTGTAGTAGCAGGCACAGAAGCCTTACCAGCAAGCTGGCTTTTTGCTATGAGCCAGGTTTTCTGCCACATGCTTCACCATGGACTAAAATATCATATTGAAATTTGCATATCGCAGATAGCTGAAGTTAAGATTTCTCCTGTGTAATTTGGTCAAAACTTAAGGTAAGAGTCTCATAATTACTTTTTTTTTTTTTTTTTTTAATATAGCAGATGCTCATTTTGAAAACATTGAGGAACTTTCTTTTGATCTTACCAGTGCTGAGAATAATTCTGTCATTGGATTTTTGTTTGTTTAGTTGGATGCGAATTAAAAAATGAATGAACCAAAAATATTAAAACAGCTTGATATGAAGGGAAGGATAAAAGGAAGGCTCATTAAAGCAGGCATGTGAGTATGAGCAAGTGGGTTAGTGAAGCAGAGGCCTGGAAAGGTTAAGGGAGAGAAAATGTTTGTCCAGCTACAGGATAAACAATACAAGGAAGAACTGTAAACCCAAAGAACTACATACAGCTTGGAAGACTTTGAAACTGAAACAGCCCTGTTTTTCACTCCTGATTGAACTGAGCTTCAAATTAAATCTCTTTCTTTTTGGAAAGGTGGTCAGTAAAGAAAACTCCAGTTCTGGAGCCTGTATATTGGCTGGTGTGGAGAAGTAACTCACATACATGAGAAAACGGATTGCATCTAATTTCTTTTTCTTACTTCTGCTCTTTTCTTCATGGCATGCAGCATCTAATATCAGGGAGATTCCCTGATAGGGACATCTTCCCATCGCTCATGGTCAAGGCCAGGTGTGGAAGGATGCAGATGCCTGAGGATGCACGTCTTTACTTCCATTGTGAGGTTCATAGGTAGAGCGGGCTTCAACTGGAGAAAGGGCAAAGAGGGAAAACATTTTCTCATGTGTCTCTGTGTATCATACAGGAGTGGTATTGCTTGACATGGCAGCCTGAAAGCTCCAGCCTTCATTTGTAATTGAGGTGGAGGAGCAAGCCACCTGGCTGTGAGCTTTAGCTCCCTTACCTATGTTTTATATTGCTGGTGAGCTGACTGCCAGAGGGGAGACACAGCCTGCAGTGTGGGTTCATCATCCTCCCGTCCTTCCTGAGAGCACCAGCTATGCTGGCTCTCTTTTCTGTTTGCCTCCAGAAAGTTAAATGAATAACTGGGGAGAGAGAGAAGGAAAGGAGTGAGAGAAGGAAGCAACTTCCTCCATCAAAGAGTAAGATAAAAATATATCTTAAAGCAGGAATAACTCAGGGATGTCCAGCTGGTGGCCTGTGGGATGGTTCTGTCTGACCTGCTTGCTTTTATACTGTGGCCTTGCCTTGAGACTGGGGATGAAGAGCAAAGTTGGATGTGAAATCCAGCAGCTGTTGAATACTTTTGCTTAGCCATGCAAATTGTCACTCTGCCCACAGAGAGGGAGGAGGAGTTTGGCATTACTTGAGCATGGACATTGGACTGTGGAGGTGCCCCAGAAATCAGGATCCTGCTCACAGCTTTGGAAGTACTCTATTGTCTTGGCCTGAGTTTGTAAAACCAAATGTTAGCTCTCAGTTTTGTGTGTCTGTGTGTGTTTTTGACAAGGTATTACTATCACTTTTTCTGCTTTTCACTGTTTGGAAAGGACACCAGTTTCAGAGGAAGGTGATCAATTCTTGTAAACAGCATAATGTTAATATTCTCTGAGTATAAATGCAGACACTGTTGACTTCCAAACAAGGTGAGTTCTTCTGCAGTAATGTTTCAAAAGCTCCAAAACTCAAAATTACATAAACTCTGAGTCTTTATTTGGAGATAAAGGAAGTGTGGGACTGTGGATAAATCATCAGATTAAGAGAAAAGAGTTGGCTCCTCTGTGTGCTTTATGTTTTAGTTCTTTAATATGAATCATGGTATTTGGTTTCCTGTGCAAAAGCAATATGAGGACCTTAGAGGTTTGTGAATGATCGATGCTGGTATTGCTAACTTTTGGTGTGATTTATGAAGTGGTTCTTTTTAGGAAAATAGTGTTTACAACTAAATATTGAATTTTGTGCTTGTTCTTCTTGGCTGTTCTGCCATGTGGTAGGAATACCAGCTTTCTGAACTCTCAGCCGCACTCTGTGACAGAGACAGAAGAACAACAAATGTTTCTTTCAGATGTCTCCTGTGTCATCCTCTCAATTATAAACACTGTATAAAAAAAATGAAGCAGGTGCAAAAAGTTAAAAGCCAAATTCTGAAAATTCGATTTTATACAGTATCCCAAATCTTTGTTAAAAAAATGAGACAAAACAGATTTATTTGGGTAATTCTTTAGGGGTTTTTTTGGGTTTTTTTTGTGCAAAATCAATTGTCCCTTCTGCCACCAAAAGCTTGTCTGTGACTCATGGGCTGAGCAATCGAGATGCTCCTCCATGAAGGTGCTGCTTTACCTCCAAGGCAGGTGTGGAGGGGCTCACCACCTAGCACAGAACAGTTCTTGGATGCTGCTCACGACAGCAGTGAAGTTGAATTGACACATCTTTTTCTACCTCAAACCTATGTAATTTTATTTTGAGCGTTACGTTGCACCATCAGTGAAAGACACTATCTCACAGAGGAAACCAATCTTGCCCTGTTTAGTCAGTGAAGGGAGACGCTGTTTAATTCTTTTGCACAAAATGAGCAGGATTCAGCAGCTCCAGCTCCAACACTTTTTTTTCCTCTTCTCAGCAGGAGCTGAGTGTTGGCGTTTCTTCCACAGCATCATTCCTTGTTGTTTTCTCTCAAGCAAAAACAACAAAAAAGGAAGATTAAAAGGAAGAAGTAGACCGATTTGAAAGAGGATTGTTAGCTCCAACGTCTGATGGGACCTCCTTGAAAGTGTTCACAACCATGTGTTACCCATGCCAAAGTCATACTGTAGTTTTCAAAACCTTTTATAATCTCTAACATATAAACAGACTTTATCTTTTCGTTTTTCTGTTTGCTGTTTAACAGAAACAGTTCATAGTAGATTTTGTCTATTTATCTCTCCTTTTTAGAATTCAGTAATTCATGACGTTCATGTGATCATGTCATGATACACTATCAATATAACTGGTTTGTATTATTCTTCTCAAAGTGTCTGTATGAAGGCATAGAAGGAGAGGAGTCTTCCCTAGTTTTACCAATTTTAATGTCAAGCCCAGTTCACAAAAATTTCAAGATTAGGTGAGAGTTATAAATAAAACTGAATGTGTTACTGTTTTGGGGGAAAGCTGTGGAACTCAGTTTTTTCTTCCAGCTCAACCCCAGAATAGATACATGCTGTTAGTTTTTCACTCTGAGTTTTTAGATTCCAGCAGACCTCAAACTTAGCAAAAAGATAAAAAGAATTTTATGAACTGAAGAGCTTCATGCAGATATGAATCAGCACTGATATCTTGGCTACCATCATCATGTGAGTATGCTGTCATTGCAGCATATATGATAAATTTTGGAATCTTAAACTGAACACACTTGTCCACTGGGCCTGTGAGGCAAAGCAGGGAAAAGAAAATCTTTCAAATGCCAGAAATAGTATTTTTTGAGAAAAAATGTTTTACCTGCAGTTTCTTATTTCAATCCGTAAGCTCCATTCAGATTTTGAGATGCAGGAGGACTTACTGGTGTTTTTGGGTACCTGGCCAATATAAATATTAAAAATAAGAGGAAATCATAGAGTTGGTTTCTTATTGTTAATAGCATAATACATCTTTTGTTGGGCTTCCTCTCTGCAGGACTCTCCCTGCTGCAGTAGGGCTGTTTACCTCTGTCTTCTCTTATAAACATAGTTCCAAAGGCCCTGTTCTGCAGAGCTGCTTTCGCAAACTATACTAAAGGCTTCAAATTCTTGCAGAGAATTGGACAGATTTGATTGATCAAGTAAACTAAATTCCCAGCAACAACAGAAAAAATAATTCAAGCATTTGGAGAGATGAGATTTAGGGGAGTTTGTAGTGTTAGTCTAAAAAATGAGTCTTTAATGTCTGAAGGCTTCGAGTCCTTGTTTCTAAAGAACTCTTTTCACTTTGCCCCCATTTTGAAGCACTTATTTTCCTCTTTGCTTGCAGACATCTTAAAAAGATCTCAAGTCTTTGTACTTGAGATTGCTTTTGTTCAGAGTTGTCCAGTGTTTTCTCTCCTTTCATGTTTTTTTTGCACTGTTTGCTTTGCTGTGTGTGAACATGCAGCCTGGGCTGTGTGCACATTGCGGGGTTTAATGTAAAATTCTGGTGGGTGAAATTATGCATATCTCCTCCTGTTTTGCCTTTTATTTTTACTATGTGAAGGAGCCAGCAAAAGGTTGCTGTTACAAAACATATAAATAAATCACAGAGTGGTAGGTTTCATAATCAGTTTAATAGGTTTTATCGTAGTTGATATATAGTATTGCATGTTTGCATGTCAAAACAAAGGAAAAGTAAAAACAAAATTATATTTATCATCAATTTTGTTAATTACAAGAAACTAGTTCACAAATACACCGGAGTACTATCTTCAGCAAATCCTTTGTCTTCTTGTTTGTTTAATAAATTAGATGGATGTACCAAAGAGCATGCTGCTGGGGCAACATTAATTTTATTATGGAATAAAAAGTAGAACTATTAGTCTCCATTTCTGGCATGTTTGTAAGCTATCTGACCTATTTTCTTCTCCCGCCCTCTTCACAGTGCTTACCAAATTCCCTTTTCCTATGCCTAACATAAAACTGTATTACAATTAAGCCAGCTGATAGTCAGCCCTGGAGACATTACCCAGTATGCTGGCAAATAGATAAGATATATTGTTTTACATATTTGTGCAACAGGGAGAGACAGCTTCATCACTTTAAGCAAGGGAATAATCTGTTTACACTAGAGGAATAGGCTTACTTGGTTTTCTTCCCTTCAGTTGTGGAGATAATTTCAGGGAGCAATATTTACCTCATATTTTCCAATATGGATGGTTAGTCTTAAATTAATTACATTTTAAGTGAAGAGTAAGCTAGGAGACTACAGTTCCCAGAATCCTCAAGGGGTGTATAATGCCTAATGCAGACCTTTAAAATTGAAGCACTGTGTACATGATTAGTTTTTTGCTACTGCTTGTAGTAGGAGTTTGGGATGTCTAGTCTGTTTATAAATTGCATTCCTTACAAAAAAAAACCCCAAAACCCCAAACCAACCAGAAAAGACATACTACTTAGTATTGTCTTGTCACTGAAGATGAAAAGCAGGCCTTTAAGATGGAAAAAAGTTTTTAATTAACAGTATGGTCGTTCCAGGTCTTCAAAGATCATGGCCCTGATAGAAAAAAAATTGTCTTGAGTAAAAAATCTTAGACACGTCAGAAGTCAGGAGTCTTCTTCTCTCTGAGCAACTATACTGCTTTTTGATTTGGGTAGTTGGTGATGATTTTCAGGTTTTGGTGCATTGAAAGCGATACAGATTGTTTAAGGTTTTCTGTGTGAAAATAAAGCCTACCAAGTAATACAGCATTTAATATGATGCAACTTAGAATTTTTTATATGACCTTGACCTATTATTTTTCGGTGAGGGGTGCGTCCGCAGGGAAGGGCATGGTCAGACTAGTTTGGAAATCAATAAACTAAATTAATGTATCCTAGCACTGCAGGTGGACAGCACACCATGTTAAGATGGCCATAGGGACTAGGGTGGATTCCAGCTGGACAGCTCAGAGTGCAAGTAAACGTCTCTGCTCACACCTTGAATTGCACAGCCATTTGTATAGTCTTCAGCTTGGCCTGACTGATTGCATTCTTGGCCCAAGAAAAATCAATGTCTCAGTAGCCTAGTTAGAAATGCAGCCCCTTGTGGCATAATACCTAGTTCAATACCTTAACCAGTAGACTGTGCTGTTTCCTCACTTCAGTCGTCATCAACCCCATTTCCCTTATTTTGTCCAGAGTTTTGAGTCTTTTGTCACACATTAGCAAGGCCAGTGTGAAACTTTTGGATACTGAGGAATGCAAGCTCTCAGGGATGATTATGTTTTATTATTGGATACAATTATAATAATATTTTCCCATGTCCTCTATAATTTTCCCATTGAAAGCACATTGTAGACTTCATCTTATTAATAGTCAATAATGCACTTAAAGTAGATTTTTAATGGTAGTGGAGGGAACTGCCATTTGAGAAACCTCACAATGTGCTGAGATCCTGAAATGCAGCATTGTCTCCTCTCCACCATCCCTTTGGTTCATACATTCTTTCAAGATGTGCCAAAACAAGTCTTAATCTCTGTCTTCAAGATACTGTATTGTAGTGTGTGTTTCAGCCTAGCTAAGCTATCTGGGATGTTTTTTTTATTAAAGTGCAATGTACTATTATTGTTCATGTACAATAATAACAGAAATACTGATTTTTTGTTTGTATATTTTGCTCATTGTCTATACCCCAGAGGTAGATAAAGAGTTTAGGAAGAAAGGTTATATTTAAAAGAAATGGATATCAGTGCTATGAGATTATACCCATGACAGATGGTTGTAACTAAAGTTTCATCTTGGTGCTGAAAAGCTGAATGAAACAGTATTCAGATTTTGAAGTAATGTTGGCTTCATTTCAATGGGACTTTTGCCTGAGTAAGAAGAGACTAAAAACTCACTAATGACTCTATTTTTTTTTTTTTTTTTTTATGTCAGCTTTGAGTAGATTTTAAAAATTGAATTTTCTTCTTTCTTATTTTGGATTGATAAAATTCCAACAGAAAACAAGGGGGGTTGGTTGTTTGTTTGTTTATTTGAGGAAATGTGTGCAACATTATGCCTTTGTTCACTGGTATGACAACATTGTTTTATTCACACTGAAAAGCAAAACATCTTACTGGGAATCACGAAAGAGTTGTTACAGTAATTTCTTTTGCTCAGAGTTGGTTGTGAACCTCAAAATTTCTTGAGGTTCAGCCTAAACACTTATGTAAAGAAGTTCAGATGCTAACCTTAAGCAAATCCAAATATCTGGAGGCTGGCAGTCTCTACAAGAACATATTTCCCCTTGACTTGTCTAATACAATGAGTTCAGCGAGGCTATACCCTGGGGCGTTTTGGCCCACCATGTGGTGTGTATGCTTTAAGTGCTTACACTCAGCTATGAGGGTATATTTAATTTAATCTTGAGAAACTAAACTGAGGGACTTCATAAATGAAAGCATCAGGAAGACAAGGTTAATTCTGGCCGTTGTTTGTGGGAGTATGGTGCCTTCAAATACCAACACTTTTTTTTTTCAGTGGTGGCATTTGGAAGAATAAATGAAGTGTGACTCCCGGCATCTCTTTAGTTGCCCTGAAAATGGAATGTCAAACAGCATATAATCATCTTCCTTGTTTAAAGAAAGAGGAGCAAGTGAGAGACCTAGTTTTCTGTTTGTGTCAGTTTTTGGATGTCTTAATATTCTATCTTGTCTAATTTTCCAGAGACTGATAATAGAGTTACTGTCAAATTAGAGGTTGCAGACTTTTAACCTATGTCACAAAAAACCTCCTACATTACTTATTATTAGCATGAATATAATCCAAATAAAAATTTAGTTTTTAATGCTGTTATGCTGAAGGTTGCATTCCAAGCATATAATTTTATTCATTATTAATATTAAAAATATTCAGCCTGACATTAGCCTCGCTTCGCCATCACTGCAAAAAAAGAGGCTGAATTTGATGTGGAGCAAATGTGTCGCTGCTTGGTCTGGGTAACAGAAGTTTGGCCTCAACCCCCTGCACTGTCAGGACTGAGCAGGCATTGCTCTGCGTTGCAAATTGCAGTTCTTGAGTTTAATTGATGTAGCAGAGAGGCTATTTTCATATGGGACAGCCTGATGTAAGCATCTTCTAAGAAGGAGCAGAGATGAGCTGGAAGAGTAAATTAAATGAAGTATATGTGACCCACATTCGGAATTTACTATAAGAGGAGCCCCGTATGCAGCACTAGATTTATAGCTGAAATATAGCGTAGCGTCATGCTAAGATGACTCTTTCCCTTTAGCACTGATGGAGCTGCTGTTGAAGCACACTGAATTAGAGTGCTGCAAAGGCTAAAGTTTCTTTAAAATTAAAAAACCCCAGCCCTCTTCATTGTAAGTAGAGCTGTGGCAAGTATGACCTATTCTTTGGTCAAGTTTTATTCATTTACGTGAATTCCAACAGATTTAGGCCTGTAAAAGGGTCCTACTTTCACGCTTATAACAAATGAGTAATGAATAAAAGTATCTCATTATTACGTATTTTTGGTTCAAAGTATGAATTCCCTGGGACTTCTACAGCAAAATCTGTAGTGACCAATGTTCACAGAGATGGAAATTCAAGACAGTGTTTTTTGGTTTTGGTTTAAATCAGGTGAGTGTCACATGCTTTGGTTTTGTAATGAGAGTTTTTTGTACTGTCCTAATTAATACAGTGTGCCTGTCCTGGACCTTTGAAGTAAGTGGGAGTTCTGCCACCAACTTAAATAGGAGAAGGATTTGAGCCAATTTGAACAGAAGTTTTCACTTATCTTAGTGCCTAATCTTCTTTTTAAAGGGATGTGGGAGTATCAGCACCTCCTACGTAACGCTCAGCAGCATGCAGAAGTAGACTAGTCTGGTCACTTATGGAGGCCCATTTAAAACCAGTAGGATTACTCAGGTGAGTGACAAGGCTTTGAGAACAGATTTTAGGGAAGTTAATTTGGAGTGCAAAATGACATTTAACCTATCTGTGAATATTGCCAGTTGAAGCAGGCCACAAAATCGTTTAGAAATTGTAAGATAAAAAAACCCCAACCTATATTTTTCTTGCTTTTGAGTTGTCAGGGTTCACACTTTCAAGGATGGGGTTTTTTCAAAGCATCAGAGCTAGTAGCTCCATTTATTTGTTAAATTGGAGCTGTTATTGTCCAATAAGAAAAGCAGATCTTTAGAAGAAATGCCTGTTACGAATCTCATGATAAAATCACAATATATGACAACCCTAGATCTGTGTAAATATGTATGTATCTTTGTAGTGCTTCGTCCCTGGAGAAACATGCTTGTCTAGACCTCTTCTACCATCGCCCTGAGATGCAATGTATAGCTCCAGAGTGGCTGACCCAGTATGGCTGATTTATCAGGGAGCTGGCAGCCTCTGACTGTTGTCTTAGAATGTTATTGCAAAAACTAAGGGAAATTTACTGTCAGGTTTTTGCACTTCACTGGAATACTTCAAATATCTGTAAATTGAAGAAGGTGTAAAGCTGATGTTCCTTTCATACCATGTTTCTTTTTCTTCAGTGAGTGCAGAGAGAGCCCATAAATAATGACTTCCTCTAGTCTGCCCCATGGTCTTTTTAGATTAACCTGGATTTTTTCCCAAACTGCCAGTAAAATGATGTGTTAGAGTTCATGCACAACGTGCACGTCTCTTCAGTGTCTGTGCAACATTCACCTAACTAGTGCCTTGCAGTCAGCAGCATTAAAAACTTGGTATATTGTTTTAGCTGTGTGGAAGGACTTCTTGTCCTCCATTCCAAATGGCATGTTACATCACATAATTGACAAAGTTTTATTCATTTTTAATCTAAAGGGAGTCTTTTTCCCTTAGGTGATCATTTTCAGACTGATAAGAATAAAGTAGCCACAACTTTTAAGTACTGCTGTGTGAGGACAGAACTGGGAAAAAAACCCATTTCCTCTGGTGCATCTCT
Source organism: Psittacula echo (assembly GCF_963264785.1). Lineage (NCBI taxonomy): Eukaryota > Metazoa > Chordata > Aves > Psittaciformes > Psittacidae > Psittacula > Psittacula echo. Next base: position 103,563,580 of record NC_137735.1, read on the forward strand.
GGCTGCCACTTAAAATAGGTCTGCATTTTAAAAACTTACAATACATCTTTATGAGGTTTTAAATAAAATTTAAAAGATAATTTTATACATTCTTTGAAGCAAGTACAGTGAGATATTTTGCCTAAAGTTTTTGTTTTGCAGTTGCATGAAGGCCAGCTGGTTTGCTATCTTGAGTGACCTCACATTCCTTAAATGCACTCATAAATCAAGGCAAGGCCGTGCATTAAAAACTCAGCTCTGACATTAATTCAAAGGAGAGAAAGTTTGATACATTGTGGGAGAAGTACATAGCTGGACACCTAAGGCCAGTTTTTTCAATTTTTACTCACATTTAGCAAACCAGTATCGTGCTGAGACTCTCTTAGAAGACATGGAAGTCAGCTGGACCCTGTATTACTTAAAGAAAATATAGGTTGAAAAAACATGCCCTGAAGAATCAATAACTATTTTAAGTAGTGCAAACAAGTTGATTAAAACAAACAAACAAGCAATAGTGAGATGATTATTTAATGCTTAATTACTTGAAAGGATAATTCTTGTGAATGTCTCTAATAAAGGAAAGATTGGCAACAAGATCAATGAGATTGCCACAACGGAACATTTTGGTGTGATTTAGTGAAAAGGATGTAATGCATCAGGTTTGAATTAATAGGTTAGCATGGTATTATATTTTTGGAAAGTGGTGATGTTTCTGGGTCACACAAGGATTTTGGTCTCTGCAAATATTTCATTCTGAGAACCCAAGAAATGATGAGCGAAACTGGTTTGATTTTAGAAGCAGGAAGACAATAATGATTAGAAGCATGAAAATAAAAGACTTTTTTAATTCCTCTGCTTTTTATGATTTCTTGGGTCCCTGGGAGATTAATAGTGGTTAATTTAATATCCACTTTAAATGCAATAATTTATTCTTATTTACAAGAAGAACTTGACACAAAGCTTGAAACAAAATAAAAAATATAATTTCCAAGACTATAAGGCATTGTATTTCTCTCTGTTTATCACTGTGTTGGCTGAGAGATCCCTGTTAGCAGAGGGACACTCATCTTTTGACTTGGTATAAATGAAGGCAGGCATAGGCTTAGCACAAATATGGCTGCAGTGGGTTGTGTATGACTTGTATTAGGGAGCGCAAAATCATGCAGCAACAGATCTGGACATGAAGCATCTCTTCATCAATTAGTATGGTGTAGATAGATTTGGTCTAACTAATTTGGGAAAGAAGCACTTCGTGAATTCTTGATATTCTTAATGGACACAGTAGCTAGGATTTGGTGATGAGTGAATGTGTTTTGGTACATGGCTTCATCAGCTTCTACACAACACCATACAGTCGTGGCTGAACGTCTCCTGGATGTTCCCTCTCCCATTTGCACTGTGTAGTATCCAGCTGCATATAAAATTTTTGCACAGTGATCACGCCATGAGTATGTGTAAGATGTTACTGTTGTTTATATCTACCTTTAAGGTATAAATTATTAGAGCAGTATTTGTTTAGGGCATTAGAAAATTTTTAAGGTATTAGAACATTTTTTAACTGTAAACTTGTGTGGATGCCTATTCACTGGAACAAACTACAGAGTAATAACAGTAAATCAGCACTGAAATCTAGTTGTAGTAACTTAAGGTCGATTCTGATTTACTTTAAGTTGAAAAGGTATATGTGAGGACTTTAACCAAATATCAGTAGCAGGACTCCACAAGAATATCTATAAATCCTATTATTCTGTGAGTGGATCTGAATTAATACCTCTCAAAGCTGAAATATTTCTACTTTAAAGAGTTACTGAAGTATTTTTAATGTCAAGTCCAAATAAAATGTTCATATTTTGGAATATTTCAGTGGGATTTGGCTGATGAAATTGAAGCACTCCCAGTTCAAAATAAACCAATGTATTTTAAACCCTCTTATTCAGAATCTAAAGTATATGGGAATGCTGTTCACGGACAGGGGTTATTCAGAGAGGCTAACTTAAGGCTAGTTTTATCATAGAATCATAGAATAGTCAGGGTTGGAAAGGACCTTAAGATCATCTAGTTCCAACCCCCTGCCATGGGCAGGGACACCTCACACTAAACCATGTCACCCAAGGCCTCATCCAACCTGGCCTTGAGCACCGCCAGGGATGGAGCATACACAGCCTCCCTGGGCAACCCATTCCAGTGCCTCACCACCCTCACAGTAAAGAATTTCTTCCTTATATCCAATCTAAACTTCTCATGTTTAAGTTTGAACCCATTACCCCTTGTCCTATCACTACAGCCCCTAGCGAAGAGTCCCTGCCCAGCATCCTTGTAGGCCCCCTTCAGATACTGGAAGGCTGCTATGAGGTCTCCACGCAGCCTTCTCTTCTCCAGGCTGAACAGCCCCAACTTTCTCAGCCTCTCTTCATACGGGAAGTGCTCCAGTCCCCTGATCATCCTTGTGTCCCTCCTCTGGACTTGCTCCAACAGTTCCATGTCCTTTTAATGTTGAGGACTGCAACACAATACTCCAAGTGAGGTCTAGTTTTCATCTGTTCCTGTCTCAGTGGGGAAGGATGTGGGTAGAAGCTGGTTCAGAGACAGCATTTAGCTTAAGTGCTCTGAATTATTCCTTGAATAAGCTTTTATCTCTTTACTCCTTATGAGTAACCAAAGATTAGCTTCCTGGTGCTTGAAGTAAACTTTCTGAATGTACTCCTCATTATTGTTGATTCCTGACTGATTTCTCCACAAGAATAGAAGTCTTCACCTCTTGCAGTTAAACACACAGTAACAGGAAAATAGAAGTCTTACTACATAAAATATTATTTGGTCTGTACCAAGATGTTGTCCTTTTTCTGTGCTTACTAAACACGCTAAACACTGTCCTTATCAAATGCCTTTTATACAGTCACTCTCCAAGTAAATGTTTCATATACAAAAGACAACATGGCTAAGTGCTGTCTGAACAGTTACGTGTTATCTGATCCTTCAACAGATAGGTTAAACCTTGCAAAAAGGTTTGTATTGGCAGGTAAAATGTCCTTTCAGATGGAATATTAAGTTAGAAGTTAAATTATACCAGCAAAAAAAATTTAAAAATACTGATATTTAAAAATACTATTTTTGAGAAAATTAATTTTATAGTACAAATGCTAAGCCAAATAATTCTTCAAAATAGTGTCACTGTATGAATAAAGATACTGTGATAGGAACCATAGCACAAATTGAGACCTGACTGCGACTATCCAAAAGTTAACTGTCTTGGACCACTCCAAACTACAGTGGGAAACTGGTTTAAAAAGTCTAGCAATAGATATTTCTTTCTGCCTTTGTTAACTTGTGCCATTGAAGCTGTTTGTGGGTCCAGGAGCAGTCTTAATAGAGTGATTTACACTACCAAACCCTTAAATGGTGTAAAAGTTTAACATATCTTGAAGATGAAAAAAGGGAAAAAAAAAAGATAATAATACCTCCTGGATAAGGAGATAGAAAGAATGCATAAAGAAAAGTTATAGTAGTCAGCACTGGTTGCACTGGACTTAACATTTTGTTTTGGGGCACTAGTGTGGTTTTGAAGAAAATCTCCCTGGTCTTTTTTACTTAGCATGTGTCAGCTTTGTTTGAAGAATAGTTTTGGTTTGTGTTGAGCTAGATTCCTCTGGAGGAAAATAAAGCAGAAGCTCTTTCCAGAAACACACCACAGATGCTGTGAGCACTGATGGAAATACAAGGATCTAAACCAATGGTTGGTCCCTTGAAACAAATGTGAACTACACTCAAGATTAAGTACAGAGGACAAGGCTGAATCTAACTGATAGTAAACCTGGGACCCAGATAATACAGATGTAGGTACCCCAGTATCAACTGCTATGATCTAGTGCTCTGCCTCTGTTGCACCAAATTGATTGCTAATGTAGACATACTTATTACAGGCAGATATCTTGATATACTGGCTACCCAGCAGTCAATATATCCTTTGTAGACATCAAGGCAAGGAAGGAGCATTTGCAGGAGGACAGTGCAGATTTGCAGGAGGACAGTGAGGTAGCCTTAGCTAATATAATTTAGTTAATTCATCTTGATAGCATGCTGAAGAGGAAAACGCTATCACCCCATTAGCCTTGAAAGAAACTGGTCTAAGAGATGGTACAGCCTAGCCAATTTGATGCAGGCAGACTGGAATTAGAGCTAGGAGCTCTGAGTGCCCAGCTTTCTACTTTTCATTTTCTTCCTACCTTTCCTAAATGTTGGGCAACTGAGTTCTTAAATGGATTTAAAAAGCTGTAAATAGAGCAGCCATGTTTGTATAAGACATCACTTCTCTCACTTCTTTTAGCCTCTTTCTTCTGAGTTTTTGTTTCTGCCTATGCCCCAATTTTTCACACCTTGTTTAGACTTCTGTTTACTGTAACTACTGTTTCAAGTTTCCTACCTCCTTAAGACCACAAAGCACTTCAAGAAAGGATTTCCATGTATTATGTTCTGTTCTGAAAGCCTTATCTCATACAGACATATTTGCCATTTTCTTTTTTTTTCTATATATATAAAAAATTACATTTCAAAACCATTGTATATGCTGGATTCTGCTTCCATAGCCTAGGTTAAGATCTCTTTCTGAAACTGCAGACAATAAAACACTTTCCCAAAGGAAAGTTAAGTGTGATAAATACTGATGCAGTATTTCACAACTCTTAATTATTTATTTTTTCATTGTTTATCATAATTTTGTCAACTTTCTGTATCATTCCCCACAATGCTTTGTAGTAGATTTTCTTTGAAAATTCCTTTCCTCTGAACTTAACATGAACTTGTCTGTAAAATATAGCCATAAATTGCCACCAACAAACCAAAACAAAATCTTCTATTCACTGATAAAAGAACACCCAGCATCCTTCTCATCTCTCAAGAAAAGAAAAAAAAAGGGCAAAAAAAAGACTGAATGTGAATAGAAAAATAATTTTCAGTTGCAGGTATAAAGCAGAACATGAAGGCTGTGTAGAAAACTGAAATAAATGATCAGTCATGATGATGTGATTTAAGCCATGTGCAGAGTTTGTGCTTCATTCCATTTGTTCTCAGTGTACTGATGGCTATTTAGCAGGTAATGTCAGAACTGCTGGGATTAGAGTTGGTGTGATTGAGGGGGAGGAGGAGAATTGTGTTTCTTGAGATGCTCTGTGGGAGGAGAACGATTATGCGTGTGCCTTATGTAATGAGGAAGAGGCTGGAGAACTTGCATGTCTACAAGGAGGAGGTGGGAGGATTAGCTTTTGATATAAAGATGAGGGAATGGCCCTGGTCCTGATCCCTAGAGAAGGAAATCAGAAATACATGAGCTTCCTGTACCTCCCATTTTGTCTATTACAGGAGGGAGGTTTGTTTGGATTTTTTTCTGAAGTGGAAAACAGCTGGATTATGTGTGATGTGGGGAGGCTGGATTGTGCTGGTGCATTAGGCAGTTTACAACAGAGACCTGGGATGGAGCTGGAGTTATGACTTTAGCTACCTGGAATCCTAATCTCTAAGGTTGGTATGTCCTTATGGCCATCCAGCAGACAAGGGAGTGGGTAGGGAAGTCCCAGAGTGCAGGTTTAGGTGAAATTTGGCTCTCATAGCGATGCCCTCTGATGAGGAGTGGCCAGCTGATGGTGTGGGGAGAAAAGGCTTCAGGAGCCTCTGTACTCCCTGTCCCTTCCCAGGCTGCAGGGCCCTCTGTTGGGCTCAGCAAAGGCAATTCACTGCCCTTTGAGGGGAAGATGGAGAGGGGGGACTGAGGCACTGAGGGATTGAGCAATGCGAATTCAGAAAGGGTCATAGGGGTGACCCCCAGCCATGATCTGAGACAAGAACCCGCACCCCTGCATGCTGCTGTCTGTGCTTTCACCTTGTTGGAACAAGGCACTGTAACATGGTTTTGGCACAGGCCAAATAACCTTAACATCAAGAGGGCCCAGAGAAAGTGTAGGAATTACCAAAGGCCAGGCATGATTCCCAATGGGCAGTTTGGGTGTTCAGTATGGGCAGCGTTGTGCCATTTAGTTTTAAGGCCTGTTTCATTAGATAATGCTGCTGTAGCCCCAGTGACTAAGGCAAGGAAAGGAGACAGCACTAACAGCCCGTGGTTTGTGGTGGTGGTTGGTGTGCAGTGGCCACCATCACAGCCAATACATAGCTCATTTTGGAGTAGCAGCAAGCAGACGCATCCCATGAGACCTCATGGATAAATCTGTCCTATGTAGGGGGAGAAAGGAACATTGGGCTGTGGGGCTGCAAGCCGTGTTGTACCAATCATAGACCCTAGCCCATATTTGCCAGTTAAAGTGTAGCTGGTGATGCTGGTACTCAGGCTGCAAATGTCTTCTCCAGCTTCCCTCAGAGAGCCTATCTTTGTGTGCTTTAACCCTTTCCTTAGGGCTCCAACTTGTTGGAAGAGCTGTTTGGGGGAACACAGAGGGGTTCCTTGTAGCAAGCCTCAAATCTGATACACAGTGGCAGTGAATGTCTTTGCCCCTGCTGATGGCTGCTTACTTTTCCGATGCCAGGAAATCAGTCTTAAGCAAATGTGAGAAGAGTCATGGGAAGCATCCTGAGGAAACTGGATAAGATTTTTGTTTTTAACTCTGCCTTTGCTCCACCAACCAACAAAAAGTCTGTTGTTTCCAAGTACAAGGGCTGAAGCACACCCATCCCAGCAGATGAATTACAGATTAAGATTCCACAGACAATGACGATTCTTTGAAAACTCAGGCAGGAGCTACTTTTCCAAAGAGATTGAGTTATAACAGTTTAAAGGATTTTCAGAGGCAGTTGCAACAGTTTAAGACCATCTACACAGAAAATTATGGCTCAGCTGGTATGCGGCAACTCATTACGCGGTGGTAAGTGTGTCTCACCATCATGTCTGCATATGCTTCATAGATGCATTTATCCTGAACATATTAACATTTGTTCTCTGTAATGTTGAGTTTATGCTTTGTACAGCTGAGTGAAGAAGGCAAAGATAGTCTAAAAGACTACCCCCAGGAACTAAGTAACAATAAATCAGAGCCTGGATGCTTTTATATTCTCTTTATTTTTTACAAATGCTGCTTAGACTATAATAACACCTAATTATGAAACTCAGCTGTTTCATAGTGCTTTTTACTCATAGATTTCAAAATACTTTATCAAAGAGTTAAGTTACTATTATTCCTATTTTATGGGTGTAGAAATGATAATAGAAGTGGTAAAGATCACGCACCCAAACAAAGATCAAGCTGGAATAATACATGTGCATGTTTTTACTCTGGGGCCAGTATATTACCCATTGAATCCTGATACTTTTTTCATAAACATGAAATTTTGAGGAGTTCTGAGGAAAGGATGAAGTTCGGGCTGATTTTTCAGGGGAATCAGAGGCAAACCTAAGGATCTCCAAGAGTCTGTGCCGAATTGCAGATTCCCATAGATGGAGATGAGTAACAGGCCTTGTTAAGTCTGCCCTGTTCTCTCCCCTGCTCCTACTAGTAAACACGTCTGAAGAGGCGTATGTAATGTGTGGTTTCACCTTTTCTCTTGTACTTGGCCCTGCTTTCAGCATGAGAAAAGGGATCTAAGGTAAAGCTCACCACCACTTCCTGACTTGGACTAGATTATTTACAAAATCTCCACAAGGCTCTATATTGATGTTAGTGGAAGCCAAACAAAGCCCTAACAGACATGGACATTTGTAAAAGGAATTGTTTTCAGTGCATTCAAGGGTTTGATTCTTGTGTTTGGGTCTAGGTTTGGAATTATTTTTATTTTCTTCAAAACTCCTGCAATACTTAGTGGTTGAGATGTGGAAGATGCTTATTTAGAGACTGGGGGAATTTACCCCTTTGACTTTGTAAAGCAGCAGTGAGATTTTCTTTAAAAAAGTAGAATTATTTCTGGATAGCTATCAAAAATAAATCAGACTTTATTGCATCATCTATGTAACTCAGAGAAGGTGTCGCAAGTAGTCAGGTCCCAGGTCCAAAGTGAGGTCAGTTGTGGAAAAAAGAGATGACAAAGCCCACCACACATCTTTTAATGCGTGTGGATTTACAGTAGCTTTTGTATTCCTGTGCCATTGTTTTTTTCCAGCATCCACTATTAAAAAAAAAAAAAATTACAGAAGGTTTCAATACACAGTAATTAATTACTGTATTACATCTCTAATTAAATTCTTGGAGACTCTGCACAGTATGATGTCCATGCCAAGAGGGACATATCCTGTTCTTAAGTGAATACATGTTCTTGTCAAGTTAACTTATCCGCATTCTACTCACATGAAATATTCCTCATCTCTTGCTTCTTGACACACGTGACTGATAAATGTTTTAAAGGCACATTTAACATTGATATTTTTGTCATATGAAATGACAATGGCTTCAATAATTCCCAAGTTTTATTTTATAGAAAGTGACACGTTGTGTGATGGCAGATTACCCAGACCATAATGTAAGCTACACACTGGTAGGAATATGTATTACATTAACACTTGGTCTTTCTGTGGCTCAGACCTTGACTTCTAATGTTTCAACCACATGTGAGTAGCTAGACCTAAAGAATGTTAATATTACAACATATCTTACAAATATGATGGGCATTCAGGATAGTCAGAGCTCAGGTTCCTCTATCAGCCGTTCAGTTTTCATTGAGACATTTAATGAAAAGGGATTTTTTCTTTTTTGTGATCAAGTTATCTGAGAAGGGAGGTACAGTAGAAAGACAGCCATATTTTTATCAACTCATTTGCAGATTTAAATGAAGTGTAATGTACGATTTGATTAATCACTCTACATTTTTTTATCACACGTCTGTCAGGGTCATAGGTAAATGTTTTGTTCAGCTTTTTAGATAAACATTTAAGTCCTTGTTGTATGTGTGGACAAGTCTGTCACAAACAGCTTTATTCCTGGGAGAACTTCTGTATTCACAAACCAGTAATTTTGTTTTCACACTGAAATAGATGGGAACGATCACTCTGCTTGACCTTAGAGTTCCATTAGATCAGATGTCGCCAGGAATTATGTGTGTGTGTGTAGCTTAATGACAGTGAAGTTCAGCTGAATGAGCTTTGGTGTTGGCCTCATTATTCATTTCATATTTAGCCTTTATATTATATCATGTCAATACTTATTCTGACTTTGGCCCTGATTCAGCTTAGTACTTAAACACCTGGCTAACTTTAAGGACTTCAGTAAGCACATATTCAAACGTTTAAAGCTGGGCACTTGCTGAATATGGGCCTGTTTATGTTGCAACTAAATACTAATGCGATATTTTACAACTATGTAATGTTGGCAGAAGTCAGATGGACGGTACAGTAGCTGCGTCTATGTATCATCTATATCATATCTACATCTATATCATAATCATGTATATAATCATAATATATATGGTATAGATCATATATCATCTATATCATCATATGCATCTTCATTTGGAAACACCACAATGTACTGCAAAGCAGCCAAATAGTGAGTCTTGATGATGGTCATGATAAGTGGGAGGAAATAGTTCATGCAGTTAGAATAGTGTATCCCAGGCTTGGTTAAAAATGTAGTCATGTGCTTTGATGCTTTAATTTGACTTTTTCCATAAATTGTAAGTAAGCTTTGGACTTAAATTGTTGTTCAAAGCTGCCAGAAATTGCTTTGTTCAGTTTATGATGGTGCAGAGTGCTGACCAAAGCATCAGTGAGAACTGTATACAATGGTTTGAGGTTTTCTTTATTTTACTAAGTCTGTCTGTCTTTTCCTGTACTGTTAGCTGTACATTATTTTTTGTTGTTTATTTTATGTTTTCCTATATGAGTCAGTTTGAAAGAGACAAGACCTCTGAACTTAATATTGATGGGGATGTCAATGTATAAAATACATTGCCTTTCGAGCTGATGACATGAGGCCAAACAGGCTTACCTTACTACTGTGAGTAAACAAGTGGCAATTCTGTCATGAGCAAGTGAAGCAGAGTTTGGCCTTGTTTTATTGATGCAGTATTTGTACAGTGAAATGTCCTTATATTTGAGGAAAAGCTATTGCAGATGTTGCTCAGGAGCCAGTGAGAACAAGCTAAGGACATGGGACTTGAGTCTATAACTTTGCATGAACAAATGTTTTAAAAAATCGGATGTTGGGGTTTTTTTTCTGTTTGTTTTTGCTTTTTTCTTATCTTAGGCAAGATTTTGTGAGAAATTAATTGCTTCACTTCTTGGTTTTCATTGAACATAAAAAGCCTACATCATTTCTGTTTCTGCTGGGTCAAGCTGAAAGCTAGTCAAGTCAAGAGGGTTACACTGATTTAAATGCCGCTGTGTTGATTTGTGAAAGTTGAAGTGCTGGCCCATTATACTTTTCAGTAACCTTTAGAAAACCCACTATTCTTATGTTTTTCTGAATCATGATAAAAAAGAAAGCTTTCAGGAATTTTCACTTAAAAAAAAAAAAAAAAAAGAAAAATGAACCCACCCTCCCAGAAGTCAAATCTAACCTTGAGAGAAAGACACCACTTCTGAGTAGTTCATAGCCGAGAGGTTAACATACTCCCACAAGACATGTGGGGTCTTGGTTCAGGGCTGTCGTCTGAAGCAGCATTGGGTGAGCACTCTGCCTGCTGGCCTGTGGAGTGTTTTGGGGGATGGATTTTGTTCTGTTTTCTTCAACTCAGTTATTCTGGGCTGGAGCATTTTGCTATTGGAACTAGCCATTTCTCATTAAGAAACATTTTCAATTAAAATACATTTAATTGAAAAAGTCAGAGTGAGTAAGTAATATTGCTGGGTAAGTTCTGGTTAGTCTATCCGATACAGCACTGAGATGGGAGACAGGAAAAGTTACAACAGCTGAAGAAGTAAATCATTTTAGCCTGTGAGGAATGGACTCTTACCCCATTGGGAATCCCTTGAACTCCAGTAGAAGGGGAAGGAATCTGCACTAGCAAACTGCCTTGCAGGCCTGTCATCTGCAAATTGAATTTTTGCTGTCGGGAGGAATCAGCACTAGAAACATATGTAACTGGTGACCTTTGATTTTATTATTTCTTGTTACAATTCCACAGATCTTTTTGTTACTGGTTTTATTTGGAAGAAAGTACTTTCCCTGGTTTTCCACTTCAAGTGATATGTAACCTCACTGCAAATGTAGCATTGTTTCCTAGTCCTGTAATTAATACTTTTTTCCTTCCTTAAAATGGAAGTTATTTGCTCTGGCAGAATGAAATGCCACTTTCAGAACTGAAGATCTACAGTCTACATTTTGTTGTACCAAAATGAGAGATCAGTTCTGTTTGCTCAGAGTCAGATTATGTTCAAGAACAAGAGCAAGGTGAGATGGCTCGGAGGTTTCAGTGCAAGAGAACTACTGATTTTTTCAGGAGCAGTCTGCGGCTTTGAGTCAAAGCACACTGACTTCTATACTCCTTGTATCAAATGCTCCATCCTGTGCTGCTGTCCTTTAGAGGATATGGTAATCCTACTTAAAGCTGGATGTTGTGAATTGTCTGGGGATGGTAAAGGTGTTTCTTTACCATTTATTTGTACAGAATGTCACATGGTGAGGCCCTGGTTTTGGTCAAGGACTCATAAGAAGTAATGAAATACAGACGATGTCCAGGAGTAGCATTTACCATCCTGTTATAATTCCTGTGAAATTGCTGGACCAAACTGGGAGCTTTGGCATAGCTGCCTTAAGTTATGATAGACTAAATCAGAAGCTTTTCCTTTCACTTTTCATTTATCCTTTCCTTCTTCCTTTCCCCCTTCATTTTAAATATTTCCATGTTGAAAGAAATCATTGCCACACTTGACCTTTTATAGTGTTGATTTTTGAACCCATTGTTCCTTGTTTAAAGAGGAGCATTTCACATGAGGTCCCTATTCAAAGTGAATATAGATGATAAGACAAATTGTTTCAACACTTGCTTGCAAGGCCAATAAAAAGAGATGCTGTACTGCAAATTACCCTTGCAAATGCTCTCTAAAAAGCTAATAACGTTTTTCCCCCCTAAAGGATAGTTCCCAGCCATAAGGAGAGTTTCTCTTTCATGTTCATTTGCCACACAGATTTATAAAATGATCCCAAATCCTTGCATAGGCTGTGAGGGATTGCAGCTTTGAACTGCTGAATTGGAAAAGCTATTAATGGAAGAGGAAAAGTTTTCAATTTCAGTCAGATTGGGTCAGGATGGTATAAACTCAGCCCTCCAAGTTTTGGTGTAAGATGGAAGGCTGTTTCTTCTTTGTTGATAATTTTCATAGTAAGATTCACAAAGTTTTCTGTTTAAAGGCATGAAATGAGATGATAAGAATGTAAGGAAAAATCATTAGCATATTTACTGCTTTATTGTATTTTTCAAGTCAAAACCAGTCATTTTAATTTGCTTTCTGTGGAACATGGTATAATTGGAAACTTTTCAAAACCAGAACTATTAGGCAAGCGGTCAAAATCTTCAGAGAAAAGATCCAACCATTCTGCAGTGGAGGTCATCCTCCACACAGGCCTGTGGGCAGCACCAGGGATGGTTGTTTCCCTATCAGATTTGTGCGCTGACACGTGATATTTTCTCTTTCTGTAAAATCCACGACAGTGTAAAGAGGCAGCCATGCAGTTCTCCCTCATATTTAGCTCTGTAGTGATTGGGGGTGGAGGTGGGCTGCCTTACCCCCCAGATCAGCAAGCTGTGTTCCCAACCCTGCAAAAATCCTGGAATTCTTCCACCCAGGGATGGTTTCCAACTGTGCATGCTTTCCCTTTTTAATCGGACCGGCGGTGGCTCGTTGATTGTAAAGGACTTCAAAAATCGGAGCTTGGCCAAATTACTTCTCCTTCATGCCATTTTGACAGAAGGCTTTCACAAAAATTAAACAGTAAATAACTCCTGTGAAATTGTATCTTGTATTTACTGCTTTTAGTGATGGTGGGATAAGCGATCAACTGGAAGCCAAGCAAGCTGAATTTGTGTGTTTATGTGAAGAATGGCTTCCACCGACTTCTCCTGCAGTGCTGCCCTACGTGCTCCGGTTATATTGACAGGGGGAATCTGTCTGTAAATAGAATGACTGTTTGCAGTCCTTTTCTTCTCAGTCTCTGTAAGTGACTGTGAAACCCACTGGCCGCTAAGCACTGGGCTTGGAGCGCTGGCTGGTCTTGTACATGCTCCCACCAGATACCTGGTGGTACCAAACCTCAGTTGTTTCCAGCCTTTTTTGGATTTGAAGGAGTGGTACAGAGGATTTGCCTGTTAAAGGCTCCCTGGTCTTCCCTTGCGTACACTGAGATAAATGGTGAAATAGTAGCTGCTGTTTCCACTCCCATAACTGTTCATGACATCCTTTTGAAGTGGAACATGTGTGGTGCTGTGTTCTGATGGAGCCAGCCCTATCTCCTTTCCCCATTTCCTTTCTGCTGTTAATCTGGTAACTGACCACTTATCTCATTTATTATCTTTGTAATTGAAACTGAGAAAGCCTGTGGCAGGTAAGCCCTGTGGTTCTGTGTGCTTGCTCTGATTTCTTGTCCTGCAGCCCTAAAACCACAACCCTTCCCCCTGTCACTGTAACAGCAAGACCTAAACACAAATAACTCTTAGAAGCCTGACGCTACTATATATTTGATTTTGTTTGCAAGCTTGTCTTATGACCAGCTCTCAGCATGGGAAGAAGCAGGGAGTGGGGAGATGGAGAGAGAGAGAGTTATTGCAACATATTTTAACATATGTGCTTTAGGCCTCTTGGTGGACTCCCTCTTGGGAAGAGGGGAGGGAGCGTGCCCCTAAGCAGTTGGTTGGCTTTGCTTGTTTCTATAGCAGCCTGAACGAGGAAAATCATGTTTTAACACTAATATATTCAACCAAAAACCCCTAACAACTACAGGAGGAGTCTCTTTTATTATTATTAAAGAAATTGCATTAAAGATGAATGAGCATATATTGGAATAATTATGTTTTAAGGTGTGTAACACGAAAAGGTACTGAATGGAATATCGACTGTTTTGTAGGAACAGTAATAATGAGATTTCTGTCACCTAATCTTACAATAATTGGGTTATTACTATGCAAATGAAGGTATTACTTAAAAAAAAAAAAGAGGAGGTAAGACAGATCCTTGAGGCAGCCATTTATCTACCCTTAAAGCTATGCTGTCGATTCTCTTTAGGCTGAAGATCCTTTTTTAAACAATTTCGAGATGCTAATTTCATTATTTTTTCACCTATGTTTCGTACTAGAATGTTTTTTATTCTCCCCAGGTAGCAGATCAGGAGTGGTGGTTTTTATATATTTTCTAGTCTCTTATGGATTCCTTTAGGAATAATTAGATCAAATAACTATGATTATTACCTTTTTGTCCCCTCTTTCTTTTAAATAAAATAATGATTTGTGTATTTTGCCTGAGATTTTTGCAGCAGGATCACAGAGAATATACATAAATTATTTTTATCCTTCTTCCCATTTAGCAAAGTATTATTGAGCAGCTTGCTACAGTTTTCTTGATTTCCATTAGTTATTAAAGTTTACTTACTGGCCAGTTATTTGCCTTGAAGAGGAACTGAGGAGTGCTCAGCATTGTATTTTTTAGTTTAAGACTTTGATAGCTTTTACTCGATCTGCCAGAGGCCTGATGGCATTTGCTCTGTCCCTGATTGTTAGAAGTAATATTTAAGATTTGGCTGCCAATGGGAATTTCTTTGTTTCTGTGTGAGTCTTAGTTCCTTTGCAATGCATAATATTTGTAGAAATTTTGTTTGTGGGTGAAAAGGTGCTTAGAAAGGCTCTCTGAAGTCTCGATCTCTGCACTGTGAATGCTGTTGTTATGTGAGGTAGTCCAATTCAGATTTGTGTGATTATGCCCAGACGTGCTGCACTCATGCTTCTGATTGCAGAACACATATCTCCTAGAAGGTGCTGAGCACTTGTAACTCCCACTGACTTCAGCATTCCCAGGTCTATGTTTGTATCAAGTGTACAGATGTGTCACTGCACTAATCCAGAATTTGGCTTCCTCTGTCAGCAATTTACTCTGGAAAACAAAGCAAGATTTAGTGGTTAGATTTCAAGTCATTATAGCGTGTTGCTCCATTTCAAACCCTCTTGTAGTGCTTCCCTTGGTCTTCTTTCTAGCAAGTTCATGGTGACTCTCGCTTTCTCCCTTTTTAGTTCACTGCTCTCCCACTCGGTGTTGAAGCCTGGTTTTGGTTACACTTAGTTTTAACACTTTCAGATCTTTTTTTTTTTTTTTTTCTTTTTTTTTTTTTTTTCCTACTTAATGCCTGACTCCCAAGAGAAGTGGAGGACTGTATTCAGCCAGAATGGGGCACAGAATTAGCACTCAAGGTCTTGCCCCATCACAGGGAGTAGCTCCTCTGTGGCTTTCTGCAAGCATCTCTTCTCATTTTCTGTATCTAGTATGTAGCTATACCTAAAATTCACCTTCCCTATGAGTAAAGGAAGTGATATTACCTCAATATTTATCTACTTATATTCTGGGGTGAATAACAGCACACTGAGAACACTTTTATTGATTACAAAAGCATAAATGAATCAGGGATTTCAAGGTGATTTGCTTCATGATTTATTAACAGGTTTATTAAGGATGCTGAGTAATTTTACCAAAAGATACTTTGATAATGCTCTAGGTTTTGCAGCACTGTGAAGTATTTTGTATTACTTGTGCCAGCAATTGTGAGGTGCTGTCTGTGAAAGGGGAGGACGTTTATGCAATACAAGTTCCTGCTGGTCCATACCACCACACTGCCATAATTCTCCCTAAGTGTATGCTGCCGGTATCATAGAATCATAGAATGGTTTGGGCTGGAAGGGACCTTAAAGATCATCCAGTTCCAACCCCCTGCTACAGGCAGGGACAACTTCCACTAGACCAGGTGGCTCAAAGCCCCATCCAACCTGGCCTTGAACACTGCCAGGGTGGGGCGTATTAATGAATCTTTCCTCACTCACTGTTTAAGCCTACAGAAAGGTGGGCGTCCTCTGCACTATATGATGCACATCATTTGTAAAGGAGAAAGGCTGGTGAAAGCTGTGAACTTCCACAATGTCCTTGAACATAAAAAACAACAAACTACACATTAACAGTGATGTGAGGTCACACTTGGATGTTTCATAGTACCTTTCAGCCATCCAAGAGAAAGCTGTTAAGCTATTAGAGATTCACAAAGTCTTTTATTGACTTTTAACTGACAATTTTTCCTATGCTTAGTGTATTAATTCTTGCTTGATTAACAGCTCTGGAGCAAACTGAGCTATTGACCTCATGGATCCCAGGTTGTTTGACTTAATAATCAGAAAGAGTGTCTGTTTCGCTGAGTGTGCCTGAAAAAAGCAAGTTGTGGTCCTTGTTTAGATCTGAATCATAACAGCATTTAGTGAAAAAAAAAAAGCACCATAAAATAACAATATGTCCAGAAAATGCACCATAAAAATAGAAACATGTCCTGAAAAAAAGAAAGACCTGCACAATTTTTTCTTAGCAGGGCCATATGTATAGGGTCATTACCAAGTTACCTATGTGGTAACCCCTAAGCCTTTACTGCACCATTACTCCTAAGGTGCAGTATGGTTCACTGCTGCAGTGAAATAAAATAATACTAAACCATTTTCCAGAATTCACAGTAAAAAGAAAAAAAAATGTTTGAAGCTCAAAAAGAGGATTTTGTTTAAGATTTCAGTTTAACACATATGCATCCTGCCCTGGTGATTGCTGGTGGTTGCCAGGAAGTTCTCCAAGAAATCTGCAAAATGTCTAGTCTGTGTAACAGACGGGAGAGCTGGGAAAATTGTGTGAAAGTCCAGAGAGTTTTAGATTTCTTTCTCTCTTTTCCCCAGAAGGAGTTTTGGACCGTTTAGATAAGATGTGTGAATGTTAAATTCTCTCTTTACACCCATTTGAACAAAACCTCTGAGCCTTTATTGAGTCTGTTCTTCCTTCGCAGTTACAGGTTGAGAACAGGGTGAACTCCTAAGCAAGCTGTGCATGACAGAATTGATGGGTGAACAAAATAAGCATTCCTTAGGCAGGAACTGAAATTTGAGCAGCTACTTAGTATGCTTTGGTTAGTACTGCTGCTATATTTCACAGCACTGAAGACCTATGAGAGAACTAGCTACACAGGAACATCTCCTGACTCTTCCATGGCATGTATCATGTATGACACCTCCTTGGAGTGCTGGCACACCTAATGGAGTGATGGTGATCCAATGGTGGCACTAATTAACTGATGAAATAAAAAATACTACACTGAGGTTTTATTTCCTCTTTACTGGGTGACTATTACTCTTCTGACTGAGGCCATGATTTCCCATGCTAGCAATGGATCAGAGAGCAAAAGTGGAAAGGAGACCCACTTTGATTTTGTGTTTGCTCCAGGGTCTTCCAGCTTCACATGCCTCAACAGCTGGCTGTACTCTCACCTTTAATTCCACCTCTTCCAAGGGTCCTTTAACAAAATGCTACCCTTCTCTACATGACCCCAAGCTACCTCTGCAAGCCTGGAGAAAATCAGAGCAGCAGTTCCAAATTTAGCTGATTTAGCTAAATGCCAACACCTGAGCTGAGGGGTCAGTAAAAACTGGCTCTGCAGTTAAGTGAGCTTTTTCAGTAGGTTATGTGCACTGGGGGTGTGGGGGAGGATGTGCGTGGTAGCAGAGAAAGGGGCTGCAGGTTCTACGCAGGCACTTAACTTTAGTACTCTTTTTCATGTTTTAATTTGCAGCTGATCTCTTAAAATTGCTATATACCATTTGATAGCCATTACTAGGTAGGAAGTGCAAATTTGGTTGTTGGCCTATAATGAACTGAACTTGGTGGTGGGTAGTTTTACCAGCCAGATGGAAGGAGTGGGGTTTCATTGTGGGTTTATTTTTGTTGGTTTCTTTTTCTTCCTGTTAAAACCCATAATGATTCTTCTAAATCACTCATTGAAGAGCTTACATGCTGAGCCTAGAAGTGTGCTATGATCTTTTCTAATGCCTTTGACTTTGACTGTAGATATCCAGCAATTCCATTAGATGCTTTATAGTCTGTCTCTTTTTAAAAGCAAGTGAAAAAAAAGTTCTGTCCCATCAATGTGTCTGAAGTCACTGTGGTTGAGTCTTCAGTAGGAGACAGAAAAAGGTTTTAACAGTTGTAAGATAAGTAAAACTGGCTGCAATGTGTGTTTAGATAGAACAAGATTGGTTGAGACTGAGATGTGGGAGTCATCAGCACAGAGGTGGTGAATTGAAGCCATCATTCCTCAATGATGTGAAAATACAGAACTATAATGCATATAATTGCACAGATACTGCAGGGACATTAAAAATACAGAGTGTTTGATGTAACATAGCAGTTTATAAGAATGCAGTAGCAGCTAGTGTGAGGATGGTGAGGAGACACCATAAATATTTGGGATATCATGTTAATAGATCCAGTAGTAAGCTGAGATGTGGCTCTAAATAATTCATTTTTGGTTTACTTTTTCCTTGTTTTGCTGGCTTTCCTCTTTTCTCTCCCTTTTATTTCTCATTTTAAAGCCTGTCATTCCTGTCCCTTCTTGCTTACTGATAGGTAATTTCACCATCCTGTGTGATGGCAAGCAGATGGCTCTCTCTGCAAATAATATTTAATGCTGTTCTGTCACTTGGCCACTGAGCAGTGTAGCAGTAGGGCAGTTGAACTCGTTTTGTGAAAAGTATTAATGTGCTTGGCCTCTTCTGGTGCAAGGTTTGTGATTCCAGGCTTGCTCATGAATGTGCTTTTCCCCAGGAGACTGGGCAAAACACTTGCTGAGGCACCAGGTCAGCTGTTAAAAGCTAATTCTCAAATGGGTTCAGCTCTCAGTCCATATGTGGATAACCTATAAGTGGGAGTAATTTAGACATTTAACCATACAGAAATCCATGCCGCAAACCAAATGAAGATGTTATTATACATTCATGATGCATTGCTTTTGTGTATAGTCAAAGATGATGATACTGGGTACATCTCTAAAGAAGGATATATGTGAAGATATAAGTGTTTGTAGATTTAAACCTGAAAAAATAAAATGCTATTATCTTAATCTTGGCACCTGACTGAAAATATTAATGGATGATATGGAGCAATGTCTTTCCAACTAAAAATGTGGAAGGCTTCATGAATGAAAAGTAGCTTTTCTTGACCTCAAATCTCTGAGCTGGGTGAAGTATGATGAATGACTCCTCAGAGATGGGAATAGCAAAGATTAGAACTAGCATTATACATATGATGAATTTTAAGCCCCCCGTCTATTAATTGGTTGGGGTTTTTGCCCTTCTCCCCGCTTCACGACAGTGACTCCTTTTCAGTGTTCATGCAAAACATAGTTCTGTTTTATGTTGCATGGTTTCATGTTCCTTTAGTTTCCCTTAGAGTTCAGGCTTTGAATACAACCAAAACCTCAGAACGAAACTCAGCTGAAACCACCACATTTTGTATAGCTTCCACCAAAACCCATAAATTGACCCTGGTTCACTCTATATTTAGCCTGGATACACCAAAAAGTCACTGAAACTTTACTAAAATGTTCTGTAAAACTGCATTCCTTAGACTTCCTTATGTCCCAATACGCTGTTTTCAGGCTTGAGTGTAGTCACAAAATTTTTGAACTGTTCTTCAGGATCTCAGATGACTTTTGGGAGCATAGGGTTTAATTTTGACCTATAAAATTGCTTAAACTGGCCTGAAACATCTACCTCAAGTGCCTCTTTCTTGCTTGCATGGTTTGTTAGAGATACAATAAGCAGAAAAACATACCTTGCCATGTTCCTGTGATGAGAAGGGTGCTAAGTGCAGACTCTTCTCAAATGTCCCTCTGAGTCACCCCACATTTTGCTGTAGATATGTTAATTTTTGTGGAGTTGCTTTTCTCTTTTTAATGGGGGGAACCTGTTGAAGGGGTTAATAGCGTGAACAGTAGTATAATCTCTTGCGGTTCAGTTTTACATTAATAGTACCATAATGTTCTGGGAATTATTTTTTAGATGAGTGAGGATCACTTTTGTGGTTTGATTTTTCACAACTCCTGCCTTTCCTCATCGTCCCCCCACAAAAGTTACTTGTAACCAGACTGTAGTTATTGTTGGATAACTGTGAAAAGCATTGAACAAACATGCACTCTTTATGTGTATAACCACTTACTACCTTATTTCTCACAAGCTATGTTGAAATGCATTGAATCCATAAAGAGCTGGACCTTTAAACAGCTTCCATAGTTTTCCTCTCTTGACAGTTCTTCTGGGCTCAAGAGTCACACTTCTATTTGTGAGCCCAGCTTCTCTGATTTAATTTTGGTTAAGCTTATGACCCCAGTTGTCAAGGCCTCCACCTCTGAAAAGGGAGTCACTGGCTCAGGCAGTTTGTGTTCTGGCAAATTGCCATTTGGGTAATTACATATTGTTTACTTTCGATATCTTCTTTGACTTCAAATCTGGGAACAATTCCACTTCATTTCTTGTTGTGAAGTGGTGCTGTTGCTTGGTTGTTATGGTCTATTTTAGAAGAGGGCTGCCTCTTGAGTAGCTGGTGAGGGAGGGGGGGAAGTGATGCCTGTTCAAAATCTGTAAATGATTGCTGGGCGCTTTGAATTGCGGGGAGGCTGGTGTCTGTGGATGTGTATGTTCATGTGTGTATGTTTATAAATAGTTGTTGGACTAGGCCAAGCAACACTTGTAATGAAGCTAGTAACATCATGGCATAACAGATATGATCTTTAAGAATGGTGAATTGAGATGGTGAATTGAGATGGTGAGCTTGTCCTTCTGCATCTCCATGTATGGCAGTGGGATACTCTATAGGGATACAAAATCTCTAGTTGGGTTATAATGGGAAACGTCATTTGTGATGCATGTGTTGAGTTGCTTTTACCTATTTGTTTTCTGTCAGAAAATGCTAGTTTAATTTATGTCTTTAGAGTATCCTTCTGAGCCACCTTCTCTTTGCTTTGGGAAAGTTGGTTTGGGGGATTTCTTTGGCAGTAATTCAGTAGATGACAATATTACAATCCAAACTCAAATCTTCAATGTCTTACTGGACCTAATGTAAGGAATTTTCCTTGCCCATGGCAGGGGGGGTTGGAACTAGATGATCTTTAAGGTCCCTTCCAACCCAAACCATTCTATGATTCTATGAATAAGTACGATTTTGATTTAAACTTTCTTTAAAGAGTTTATTCCAAGATTTTTTTTCAAACCAGAGAAGCAACTTATAATTGTCTAATGGTTGGACTTGATTATCTTAAAGGTCTTTTCCAATCTAGTTGATTCTCTGATTCTAATTCTGGTTGGATTTGCAGTTTTAAAAAGGTAAAGATCATATTTATTCTTGTAGGGCATCAGTATCCAAACCTTGGCTGATATTTGATGTTGGATAGAAACAACATCCTAAATCAGTACTGAAATCTTCCTCCTGACCCATTTGCCACTATTATATTAATAACTGTCGTTTATGTAACATCTTTCATCACACTGAATATCCAGGCAATTTACAAACATGTGCCCTGATTCCTCAGAGAAATCTGCAGTTAGTCGGGTTTAAATTTGTCTGGGGTCACAGAGGTTAATAACTCGATTCCTTCAAAAAGTGCCGCAGTTTTAATGACCACAGCCCTTAGGACCTCTGAGATTCTCATGCCGAACCCAACACCTCTGTCTGCCGGGTGCCTGCAGTACCATGCTGGCATGCTGACTGATTCATACAGCCCAGTGGGGAGAGCACTACCTCTTGGATTAGTCATGCTTTCTGTAGGACTTTTGTTTTCTGGGGTTTGTTTCGTTTCTTCCCTTTTTCAGAGGCCATCCATCTCCATACTTGCTGAGTGTGAGATATGGGTCTTTTGGAGATACAAGTGGGTCAGAAATCGGGGTGATAGGATTTGTTTCTCTGTGATTTAATTAAAAAAAAAAAAAAGTGGGAGAGAAGGGGAAATATGGAACCATAATGCTTCCAAACCTGAGTTTTGGCAGGTAACTTACCTGTTGGGCTTTATCCTAATATTTCAAAGGAGTGATGATTTTAAATTATATTAAATTAGCAGAAAGCTGGGGGTGTTTGTGCCCTGATGACTCTGAAAATAGATATTTATGCAGATGAGCATGATGTTTGCATGCCACAGTTCACCACTGTCTAACTCCAGATGTCAAGCACTTCACTGTTCCCAG
The DNA here is from genome assembly GCF_963264785.1 of Psittacula echo. NCBI lineage: Eukaryota > Metazoa > Chordata > Aves > Psittaciformes > Psittacidae > Psittacula > Psittacula echo. The sequence continues at coordinate 103,585,717 of NC_137735.1, forward strand.
TGCATAGGTCTAAAATGTTCGTGTATAACCTAAACTTGGTTTTACAACCCCTTGCATTTAGACTGATTATAGGAGCTGAGCTACATCTGTGTTCTTCTTGTGTGACTTCTTGTTCAGGAAGGTGTTCAAAAAGATTGTGAAAAGGAGTATTTCATTCATGGATTCTGAGGTTTAAGAGGTTAGTCTTTAAAGAAATAGGTCTTATAACATGTAGGACTTCTTTGTTTTATTATGACAGATATGTATTTTATATGGCAGTGTTAAGACCCTTATGTATTTAAAGAGCATTCAAGGATCTTGTCAAATTGAGCCTTAAGTTGTAAGCAGATATCTAGAATATTTGAGTTGAGTAAGTATGTTCTCCAAGGTAGCAAATAGGGGAAAAAAAAAAATGCTAGTAATTAAACTGTGTGTACAATAATTACACCCAAGATTCCATGTTTAATGTTTACATTCTCCTGTTAACTTAGTATTATCTGCATTTGTGAGCCATAGCTGCATATTTATCCAGATAGCTAGTAAAGCAAACATACGATTGATGAGGTTTTGACACTGTCGAAATCATTACAATGAAGCTAGAATTTTATCCTATATATACAAGTACAGAATATTAGTGTAAGTGCTCTTACAGAATATTCTCATATGAACTATGCTGTAAAATGTCACAGTAAAATGTAGCTGCAAGGCTATTTGAATTAGTAATTTAGGTAATATAAATATTATTTTACGAGGTTTATCCATTTATCAGTACTTTCCAATTCTGTCGTATCCTAGAGAAATGCCTTTGCAGTAGACAGACAAGTATATACATACAATTCAGTCTCTTGGCGGGGAGGGGTAAAGTGCTCCAGAGCAGTTACATTGATGGTTGTCTTCGGCTGGTGTGATTGTAGTTTGTATAACTAATATATTTTAATAAATGTACTTTTTTCTTTTGGCAATTTAATGCAAAATACAGATCAAAAGGAAGAAATTGGTACAGTACTTGTCACTGTGGTTATAAGAAAACTTGTCACCTGTGCTTGAGGTGTTGTCTTAAAATACCAAAAAATCTTTCATTAAAAATAAAATGCTACAACTCTCAATACTGCAGTTTATAATAGTATTATTTTACAGTATTTGGGGCACCTAATAACACTTTTGCCAAGTATATTGTGTCTTGTTCCTAAATCTGTCTTGAGCTAACCAATCCAAGCCCTGTGGTGGGAGCTGGTACTGCTGAGCTCTCTGAAGCACCTGGCGTAAGGCAATAAATGGCACAGCACAGCACTTGATGCTGGGACAAGTGGAGCTTGATTTGAAAGTGCATGTCATGAAACAGTGTTAGGCCTTTCTATAAATAGAAGCTTTGCAGTAAGTCAAGCCAAAGGAAGACCAGTTAGTAATACCCTTCTCTGGTTTTGGGATATCAGGCACTGGATGCTTGAACATTCACTATTTCTCCGGTAACAACCATTCATCTTAGAAAACTGCTTATGCTTGTTCCCTGAGAGGAAAGACTTGGTCCAGTGCTATGGTAATACTGTGTCCAAGGCATTTACAGTGTACATCTGGGAATAGCTGTAGGCAAGCAGCCCTGTGGCAGCAGTGTTTGAAGCCTTGGGCTGTGGTGCGCCAGACAGCCAGAGACTGTCTGCGTGCAGCAGCACAGCAATAGCTGAACACTTACTGCAGCATTAGCTGTTGCTTTATATTACCTAGACTTTATGTTTATTTTGGCATATTATTTACTCACAACAGTTTCTGCAAAATAAATAAAGTATATAATTCTCCATGAGAAGGAGTTCATAGAATGCGTGGGGTTAAATCGAGGTCAGCAGGAATTTCACAGGCATGAGGAATTAGGTGCCAAACTATGTTTAATGGGAGCTGTGTTCTTGCTTGCATCAAACACAGAGCATATCCTTGACCCGTGCTAAGTATTGCTTTGTTTCTCTTCTCTACAAAGTGATGGGAGCCTGAAGGGTTAATTTTCATTTGCCTTCAAGTTCACTAACTGGGGGCAAAATCAGTAAATGTCATCTTGTTGACCTTTGAAATCTGCCTGACTGTTTGGGGCCTTGGTTTTGTTGGGGAACAGAGGACAGAGCAAGCGGTTGTTGTGGTGGCACCAGCAAGGGTTAATCAGCCTTGCCAGCCTCAACAATGGAGACAGGGGCAGCTTTAAATGAAATGAGCTGAATATTTCATTCGGCCACTCAGCTGCCTGCTCCAATTGCCTCCTTTGCTAAAATGAGAGCTTAATCTAAAGTGACAACAACATCAGTTTCTATGTGCTCCAGTCACACAGAACATGACTTCCTTAACATAAACACTATTTACATGGACCGTCTGGATATAGCAGGGAATCGGGAGCGTGCCCAGCTAAGACAGAGGCTACAATGAAGGACAAATAACAGGCAGCTGAGAATTAACATCAGCAAATGAAAGCCTGACCCTCAGAGGGCATGTCCCTGTTACATTTTAAAGCTAGAAAGCCTTGCACTGGTAACCTTACTTCCAGTAAAGACTATATAATTTAAAAGAAAATAGTAACTTTTCAGCTTACATACTTAACCAAATGCATTACGTCTGACCCATTTTCCTACTCCGTATGACATGAGATGAAGGACCCCCAGCTGCAATTACCAGTCATTCCAACAGTTGTAACTGATAAGCTTCCTCTTTCCATGTGCCCTCATCTCAAAGCAGCTCCTGCTTTTTTGGCACAAAATGGGGAATGCTGCTGGGCAAAGGCAGGAGTCCCAGTGCAGTGGCCACCTTATGGCCCCACCCCATGTGCCACAGGGGTGAGACCTCTGTGCCATATGCTTCTGTGTGAAGAAGCTGTTACTGAACTTCAGAGGTGTGCCGCCTCTGGAAGAGCATACTGTATTCTGGCTTGCTTTGACAAGACGCAGATAAAGGGGTATCTGCAGTCTGGCTTCTTCTCCCTGGTTCTGTGGGGACTGGCTCTCTGCAGGACTAAACGCTTGTGGCCCCCTGCACAACTGGGGAGCTCTATCCAGAAGGGTATGTGGAGGATGGGATTGGCTTCTTCCTCCTTTCCCACTGCTGTAACTGTAAGGGGGGAAAAGGCCTCCTTGTTGGGAAAACTCCACATAATTTGCTGTGGGGGAGAAGATAGAGTGAGGGCAAATTTGGGGTAGTGTGGCACTCACACAGGTAAGCTCAGAGAGGTTAATGCAATGTCTTTGCACCCTGGTATGAGTGCTGACCTTGCCCCAAGGGGTGATTGTGCATTTCCCATTGGCCCTTGTGATGAGTGTTGGGGCTGCCCAGGCAGCAGCATGGGCATAGCCGTGAGCACCTTCTCCCCTAGCCAGTCTGGCAGCCTTGTTATTCTCTCCTTTCCTAATTCCTTCCCTCCTTCCCCCAGGCTTGCTGTTTGTGCAGTGTAGGTTGTTCAGCTGAGCGGGCAGGGCAATGCAATGGCAGGTCTAGGTATCAATTCCCCTTTGGGTAGTATTGGGAAATTCACTTTTCTTGACAGCTGTGTTAAGCTGACAGTTGCTCAAATGGATATTACTCACTGGTTATTTTATAGGATATTTTTGTGCTAGTTTTGCCATCCTCTAATTAGAAGCTTGTCTTAAAAATATAAAAAAGGAAGTGTGGGATAACTTGGTGGCATGTTGAGTCAAGTAACATGACAATAGGGTACCTAGATGTTAATCAGACCCTGCTGTTAGTCTTGAAAAACGGGGCAGGATTGTGGGTTTCTATGCATTTTTGTCCTCCATCATGAAGACAAATATATGCCCTTTATCCTTTTGCATAAAGGAAGCAGACTAGTTCTGTCCTACTGAAGAAGAAACAGTTTCCCATCATTGGGCTAACAGCAGAATTTACAAAAAATTACTGATCCTAAAAGAGTTTTTCTAAAACTTGTTGGAACGTTTGCTATTCTGAAAATTCAGAACATGCTGGTACTTACAGCATCATTTAATATTTACTGTCTTCTGTTACTGAATGTTAAAAATTAGGAGGTTTGTAAAGTAGAGAAAATGAATATTTGCATCAAAATATGAAAGGTGCACTTACTAAAATCCTGTATCTGAAATCCTAAGCACTTCTTGTTTTTATATTAAAGAGTAATTACTGTCGCCAAGTTAAGTGGACTTCTATGACACTTCTTTTAAACATACTATTGGTTAACTTTGAGCTGCTGTAGCCTCACTTTAAAGAAGAAACACAGATCACTTTATGGTGTAATACAAGTCTTAAAATAGTAGCCAAAATCTGTGCTTTTTTGCTTCTGTCTGACTACTGTCTCTACTTTTTCCTCACTTTTGGTTCCAGAAGGGAGTGTAAGCAGTCACAGATTTACAGAATTACAGATGTATTCCTTATACTGTCAGAAAACAAGGTCTACTATTATTGAACTGCAGTGCACTGGCATTGGTTTAAAAGCTAACACCTCTTCAAAGAGAGCAGTCACTAAAATCAGCTCATCATTGAAGTGCAAGGGAAAAAGAAGTTCAAGGGAAAAAGACAGACAGAAATTGGACTATAGGGATTTTTAAGGGTCATCTGAAACACCATCTTGCAAGTCACCTTTGTTAGGTAATGAAGCTGCCCATCAGCTTGGAGCAATAGGTTTCCAGAGGTGCAGGATGTAGATTTATATTCTTACTTTTTCATGAGAGCCCTTACAGCTTCAACTGAGGGGTTGGTGATTATTTTAAGCTTATTTCCTAAAAAGGCCACTTAGTGATATTTACGCTATATATAGCTTCCATAGTTCCAGTCCTAGAAACAGGCATTGTATCTATCTGTCTTTGTTGCCTAACTGGAATTGGGTACCAGATGAATAACAGGATATGCCTGTCTCCTCACAGCTTTTTGAAGATGGTACTAAAAAAAAGTATGAGAAATAAAATAACAAGAAATGCATCTTTGTACAGCTGGATATGCATTTAGCATTACCTCAAGTAACTGGAAACTCCAGTGAGTTCTTTGTTAGATTTATCTTGTTGGATCTGCTTCTCTGTTCCAGACCAAGTCCTCTGTCTTTAAAACAAGTGTGCTATTTGGCCACGCCACACAGTTGAGGTTAGGAAAGGCTGGACTGCATCCTGGAGAGGTGTGATCTCAGGTTCTTCAAGGAAATATAAGAATTGTACATAAGCGAACTTCAGGCTCCCCTGTCCTCATCCTGGGGCCCAAAAAAAGTGTGGTCAGGGAGCGTTAAGCCCTTCTTGGCCTGCATTTCTGTAGCAGGGAAACTGTAACACGCTGGCCTTCATGTTGGAGAGTAGCTCTTGAATGGCAAATACAAGCAAGCGATTATTAAAAAAAATCTCCTTTTCTGTGGATTACTAATCTGTCTATTAGATGTATGCTTATTACATAGTTATTAAACCTAATAAATGTATTTTTTAACATGCAATAATTTTCTAATTAAATATAAAGCATTAGATTAAGTAGGCTTGCTCATACTAAAATGCTGTCTATTACAAGTAGATTTATTGAGGATTAACAACTACATAATAGAACTGTATCTATTTCATGATTGCTAATCCTCAGTGAATGTTTTTAATAATTAATTGGCACTTAACTAAAGGATTATGTTCATTGTGATGGAGTTTATGAAGCAGTAGAATGTTTTTGGTGGATGATTAAGTGCCAAAGGGAATATTCCTATGATATGGCTAAATAATGGGTGGGGTGGGGTGGTGTGTGATGACATAGCATGATTGGGCACAAACCAACCACCAACCAAGCAAAAAAACAGCAAGAAACCCTCAACCCACAAAAAAAACCCAAACTTACTCCTAAAATAAAACAATCCCCCAAACACAACAATAATCCCCCCCCCCAAAAAAAAAAACAACAACCCCAAACCCATCAAATAAACCAGAGCAACTCACATAGAGTAGCAAAATTATTTCTGTTGCTACCTGATAAGAGTTTGAAACTTTTGCTTGGTTATTTATTATGTAGGGGAAGAAGTAACTGACTGCTTAGGCAGCAACTTATTTAATGCTGGAAAATGGTTAAATGGGAGTGCTGTGGTTAAAGATGGTCAAAAATTTCAGAGTGGCTGATGAAAATCATTCACTATTTTAAGTTTCATTCTTGAACTCGTTGTTACGCATGTGAATTAGTGAACTGGAATATAAATGCAGTATACCTTTTGACTAAATGAGTTCCAGGAACATGTCCCCGTGCCAGCTGTTAGAGGATACAGGAGAAAGTTGCATGTTGTACTTGAGCACAAAGAAGCGCTGTGAATTTTTCATGGAGTCAATTATGGAAGCAAACAGGAGAAAACACATTTTCTGTTGGTTTAGCTGACCCCAAGAGAAGACACCATTTCTGACATCCAGTTAAGGTTTCAGCTGTTAAAAAGTAGAAAAGCTGAGTCAGTGGATTAATCATCAGCTGTTACTCTTTACACCGTAAGATTTCTTTTTGTGGATGGAAATATTCTAGCACAACTATGAAGTTTTCTAGTGAATATATGGTGAATTCCTGTAACTAAGGTGTGTGCACACATCCACACACAGATTCATACAGTGCAGGTTGCTTCAGAAAGAAGTTGTTCTGTGTTGCATATTTTCAAGTGGAAACTGATGAATTGAAATAAATAGCAAATATTTTCATCTAATAATAAGAGCTATTGATAAGTAAATATTCTGTTGACATTAACAGACTTAACCAGCTTTACTCTTTGGAGAGCTTCAAGAAAAATTAGACTTCATGGAAAAAATGCGAAACCTACTCAGGTGAATTGAATGGGGGAAAAGGGAGAGGAAGTTTATGTCTCTGCATGTCTTTTTCTATTTGCACAGCATGAATTAATTTTTCCTTCTTTTTAGAACCATAGAATCATTTATATTGGAATAGACCTTTAAGATCAAGTCCATCCATGAACCCATCACTGGCAAGTCCACCACTAAACCATGTCCCTAAGGGCCACATCTACATGTCATTCATTCATAAATACCTCCAGGGATTTGAACTCCACCACTTCTCTGGGCAGCACATTGTAACAATGCCTGACTACCCTTTTGATGAAGAAATTTTTCCTAATATCCAATCTAAATCTCCCCTTGCGCAGTTTGAGGCCATTTCCTCTTGTCCTATAGCTTGTTACTTGGGAGAAGAGACTGACCCCACCTCACTCCATCCTCATTTCAGGTAGTTGTAGAGATTGATAAAGTCCCCCCTGAGCCTTCTGTTCTCCAGCCTAAACACCCCCAGTTCCCTCAGCTGTTACTCATCAGACTTATGTTTCAGACACTTCAACAGTTTTTTGCCCTTCTTTGGACCTGCTCCAGCAACTTAATGTCTGCCTTGTAGTGAGGGGCCCAGAACTGAGCACAGGATTTGAGGTGCAGCCTCAGCAGTGCTGAGCACAGGGGGATGGTTGCTTCCCTGGCCCTAGTGGCCACGCTATTTCTGATACAGGCCGGGATGCCATTGGCCTTGGCTGCCTGGGCACAAGCTGGCTCATGTTCAGTGGCTGTCAATCAGCACTCCCAGGTCCTTTTCCGCCAAGCAGGTTTCCAGATACTCTTCTCCAAGCCTGTAGCATTGCATGTTGTTGTTGTGGCCCAAGTGCAGGACCCAGCACGGAGCCCTGTTGAACCTCATGCAATTGGTCTCGAGTCATCAAACCAGCCTGTCCAAATCCTTTTGCAGAGCCTTCATCTCAGGGAGATGAGCATTCCCACCCAACTTGGTGTTCTCTGCAGACTTACTGAGGATGCACTTTGTCCCCTTGTCCAGATCACTGATAAAGATATTAAACAGAACTGGCCCCAGCACTGAGCCCTGGGGAACCACTCGTGACCAGCCAACAACTGTATTTAACTCCATTCACAACAACTCTTTCGGTCTGGCCATCCAGCCAGTTTGTTTACCTGGGGAAGAGTACACCCGTCCAAGCCATGAGCTGCCAGTTTTTCTAGGAGAATGCTGTGTGAAACAGTGTCAAAGGCTTTACAAAAGGCTAGGTAGGCAACATCTGTGTCCTTTCCCTCATCCACTAAGCAGGTCCCCTTGTCATTGAAGAAGATCAGGTTGGTCAAGCAGGACCTGCCTTTCATAAACCCATGCTGTCAGGGCCTTGTCACCTCTTTGTCCTGTATGTGCTGTGTGATGGCACTCAAGGTGATCTGTTTCATAACCTTCCCTGGCACTGAGATCAGACTGAAGAGGTCTGAAGGTCCCCAGATCCTCCTTCTGGCCCTTCTCATAGATGAGTGTCACATTTGCTAACTTCCAGTTAATGGGGTCCTCCCTGGTTAGCCAGGGCTGCTGATAAATGATGGAAAGTGGCTCAGTGAGCATTTCTGCCAGCTCCTTCAGTGCCCTTGGGTGGATCCCATCCAGCCCTGTGTGCCTGTGTGTATATGAGTGGTGTAGGAGGATGCTAACCGTTTCCTCTTGGATCATGGGGGCTTGATTGTGCTCCGCATCACTGGCTTTCAGCTCAGGGGCACAGTGCCCTGAGAACAACTGGTCTTACTTAAGACTGAGGTGTACCTCTGCCTTTTCCTCATCCTTTGTCACTGTTCCCTTCTGCTTCCAATAAAGGATGGAGATTTTCCTTAACCTTCCTTTTGTTACTAATATAATTATAGGAACATTTTTCATAGTCTTTTATGGCAGTAGCCAGATTAACTTCTAGCTGGTCTTTGGCCCTTCTAATTTTCTCCCTGCATAACCTCACAACATCCTTGTAGTCTTTCTGAGTTGCCTGCCCCTTCTTTCTAAGGTTATAAACTATTTTTTTTTAATCTTTTTGTGAGTTCAAGCTCAAGGGAAGGTGTATTTATTTTAATTTGCCATAGGTATTTGGGTGAGTTTGCCGGAATGCTTTGTAATCTAGATTTCTTGCAACAAATGATTTGCTGTGATTTGTGTTGAGTGTTGTTGAAATTTGATCTTCATGGATTGGAATGTGTTTGAATCAGGTGATTTTTCTGATGAGTTTTTGAAAGGGAAGGTAATTGATGTTGTGTCTTTTTGGCAAGGTTGGAAGTGCCAGTGCTATATGGGGCTTGGAACAGTTTGGGGATGGGGAGGAAGCAAGGTGTATTGGATATCCAAAAATCACTTTTTAATTTGAAAGTCATGGCTTTCTTAAAGTAGTCACTTTCAGAGACAAATTTTAGGAGTAATGAAGAAAGTGGCGTGTAGAGCCAGATCTCAGTCTGAGGAGAAGTCCTGGTGTCCTCTTCAAGCTTAAGGTCACTGAACTCAGACTTTAATTGGAGAGACTTCGGCAGCTGGGAAGGCCCTGAAGGTGCAAGTTCTACAGATTCCTAGGACTTCAGAGTCTGCCGTGCAGGTGACCATCACTTTAATACACAGCTCTGCAGGCTTAAAAAAAAAAAAAGAAAAATTAAAAACCACAACAAAAATATCTTGTCAGGTTAACTGCATTTTCCAAGGGGTGGCAACCCTGACTGCCCACAGGATTTGGCAAACTACAAGACAAAGCCAGGCTTTACCCCTAAAGCTTAACAGCAGTTGTGTTGCAGCAGCAGCTGCTGCAGAAGGTGAATGTAGTGATGATATTGATGAGATTACTAATTTGTTTAGTAGACGGGGAATGAGGATTCGTCTGTTGGCTGTCATCATCCATCAGCCGTATGTTGCCCCAGGCAGTGGGTATATGCTGTTAGCCTGTTACTAATTTTACTTTGTTTTTTCTCAGCTTAGTTCTTTTCTTTGGTTCATTTCATTCATTTGTTGGGATTGAAAACTAAACAAGAAGGAGGAAAAAAAGCCTGTCACTACCTCTCTTTGTTTGTCAGAGCAGGTACCTTACAACTCCTGCCTGCAGCCTCTTCGGTTCGGTTTGACTGAAAGCTGTCAACGGGAGATGTGGAGGCCTATAAGGGAAATGCCTTTCAGGGTATAAGAAGTTTTCTCTTGAAACTGGGGTCTTAGCCATGTTTGCCCTTCAAAATCAGTAGGTGAGGGCTACTTCATCATCATGTAGTGTTGCATCAGCCTGTGAATGAATTAGTGATGCCTTGACATTGCCATACCTGCGTGTTAATATATCATGTTGTTGCATGCACCATGACTGTTGTGGGTTTTGTTGTTAATTTTTTGTTTGGTGGTTTGGTTTTGGATTTTCTTCTTTAAATTTCTGAGACTTTTAAGATTATGCTACTCAAACTTTTAGTTCTGCAAGGGGTAGGAAGTTTGTGCAAAGGAATTTTGGGGTCAGCAGTATTAATTGGAAGCCCATGAAGGGTTTTATCACATAGTGATTATAGTTTCCCTTTAGGCCAGTTCTAAAGGGGAGGTCTAATTTGTAGCTGCAGATTATTTGACTTAGATTAAGCTTTCCAAATTGAGCATCCCTGTCAGAAACGATGTTTAATATTGTACCTAAGAGATCAGTTCCCACTGTTGTCATTAAATCTGTACAATAATGTTGTCACACTCTTCTCATTCAAAACATGCTTGGTATTGTGGTTATGAATATCTTCAGGGTCTTTTCTGGGTAGTGAGCAGATATGTGAAAGAGCTGTAAGGCAGTTTGAAATTTATAGGCTTTGTTGCAGTGACTAATTTTTTTTTCATCCTAATACTTCTACTGATTTTTAGTGGCACTGACCACAGTTTAGGTATTTGCTGAGCTTTGCATTAACTTTGAAAAGTACTAAGGAGTCTTCCACGAGGAAGTGAAATTGGTGGTACTATTGCTATGGAAGACATCATGTGTGAATTTGAAAGAAATTATTTTAAAACTTCACAGGTAATAGGTATTAGTAGGTAGTGGAGAAAATGTTTTGTGGCTATAGTGTTATATTCTCTTCTTTATCTTTTCTCCTATTTCCTCTCCCAGTGAAGAGTAATTTATGGCCTCCCTTCTTCAATCTTCACTCATTCAGTGTGAGCATATTTTGATGATGACTATGCTGTTAAATAGGATTGGTCTTGTTCTTGGCATGGTGTACATAACTGCTTCCTACCTAAGTGGATGGTAGTGGTGGTAAACTTTTAGAAATGTACTGACAGTGGCTTTGCTGGACCCTATTGACCTTCCGGGTGTGAGGTTGGTCTGTTCTGCTTCCTTCCCAGTGCTGGGGGGACTTGGCAGCTTGAGCAACAGCTTCCCAGAACCTTTCTCTGGCTTCCTGCCTGTTGCTGCACCTCAGGAGGGACGAGATCTCCCTCAGACCAGGTCTTGGAAAAGTTTGCAAGTGAGACATTGGAGGTGGGTGGCTTTCACTAGTGCCTCCTGGGTACAGTGACTCTGGCTGATGATGAGTCTTTTAAGCATCAGTGCAGACTTGTCTCTTCCTTGCAACCCCTGCCTTTCTATGAAAATGTCTGAGGTTATTTACAATACAGACATCACACAGAACAAGTGCTTACTATGATCATACTAAGCAAGTGCAGAGTAGGATTGGACAAGCTCAAGGGGATTTCAGGGAATAAAGAAGTGAATCTTGATGAAATAACACCTTTTTTTTTTTTTAAATAATCCACCTGCAAACAAAAGAATTCTACTAATCTTATTGAAATAGCAGTTTTCTAATCAGATCTTTTTGTCAGGCTGATGGCTTGGTGAGCCGCAAGTTGAGTAGAGGGATGACCTTGGGCAGACTTGAGAATCCCGAGACCCCAACTTTGAAAACTTGCTCATTTAATCAGCTCCCCATATGTAAACAATTTCAGCATGCTTTCTGGGTGGCTTTTAAAATTTATTTTTAAATACAATTGTTGATGTATATCTAGCATATTTTTATTTTGCTATTTTTAACCACTTTCTTTTGCTTGCATGAGTATTGCTTGATGCTTTATTCCAGATTAGAATAAACTCCAGACAGGGGAAAACTATCTGCAGAAAATGTTTCCAGTGGCAATAAAGTAGCAAATCCTCTCAAGGATCAGTGGGGCATAAAGTGAGAGCAGAGGATGGCCAGAAGAGCTACGCTACTGCTCATACGTTAGCATTGGTGGCCACTGAAACTTCCCTTCCTGTTGAAGCTGTTAGTAGCAAGTTAGTGGAATGAGATAAGCAACATGGTCCTCCTTGAGCAAAGAATTTACTTGCATGTCCCTTGGCCCTGTATTTGGGAAAGTTGGGTGCAGTTCTTAAGCTCAGTGTTACCATTGAAATGCCTTGATAAATATTTATTTTTAAATTGATGTCAGAAGGAAGTCTAACATTACATGTTAGATGTGTCTATGTTTGTAACATTGAAATTCGAGATGGAAAAAGCACTTTTGTGGAATCATAGAATCATTTTGGGTTAGAAAAGACCTTTAAGATTGAATCCAACCATTAAACTTTTCAACACGCCACAAGAATAAACAGCGTTCTTGGACTCTATGAGGGAAATTGCTGGCTATTGGGTTTGCCCTTATGTTTTTATAGTCGTGAAAGCATCCAGGTGCCTTGTGATTCTCTTGTCTAAAGCTTCAAATGGGAGCTTTTTCAGCTGAATGTGTGGTGATGATTATGATGAGATCCTTTGTGGTATCTCATAAATTCCTGAGGTGAAAAGAGGTTTTGCTGTGTAGGAACTCATCATGATAGTTTGTTTTTAAATAGGCAGGAATAAAGTTAGTGTGTTTTCCATCTTTCTTTTCGACTGACTTCTGTGGGGAAGAAAAACTATCATGAAGTGATGAGAAATGTGAGAACCCTTTCTGTAAAATCCCACCGTTAAAAGACAGCAATATTTTGAGTACTTCCAGCTAGTTACAAGTCTTTTATCAAAGTGTTGTTTTTTGCAAATTGTTTCTGTGCTCTGCGTGTGTGTCTGTGTACTTAAACAGCAAATTATAACGGCGAGGGAAGAAAAGCATCCTTCAGTAGGTAGCAACACAGTGCCGGCTGTTTATACATGCTGAGAACTGCGGGGTCCATCCTGGGCCACTTGGGAAGGTGAGGGGAAAGGAAGGCCAGGAGGAAAACCAGTAGAAGGAGGAAAAGTAAAAACAAAGGGAGAGAAGCAATGGATGCAGGAGGGTTTGCTTCTGTTAGTGATGCCTCCAACAGCAGTGGTTGTACCCAGAGGATCCTGAGCAGGGGCAGTATCTCTTTAAAAGCAGTAGGGGGTTGGAGCTGGGGGAGTGCTCACAGCAGTAAGTATAACACAGCTGTGCTCTGTTTATGCTTAGGCTACAATAAAAAAGCTATAAAATGTGAGATGTCATAGCTCCACTTTGCTTTATTTATACTATTTCCTCTGAGCTCTGTCACACTGCACATTCATCTGCTAAGTTGCAGCAAGAATGGAGATTAAAATATCACAGCTCAAAATAGGAGTCAAGCGGAAGGAGATTCATCATAGCCCTATTAAAAAATATGTAAATATGGGAATGAAGTCATTTTAAAGCTGTATGGCTCTCCTCCTCAGTGGGCTGGGAAAAGCTGTGAGTGATGTGCTGTGCAAGTGACAGATTTATGGGACTTGTTCGTCTTTCTATTTTTCACTCCATCCCACCAAAATACTTTTAAGATTAAAAATATCAATTTGAATTGCAAATTTTCTCTATGCTATATATATATTTTAAAAAGGTTTTCTTCTTAACCATTGCTTAAACTAATAATGGAAAGAAATATTATTCCTGATTATAAAGGGTCAAAAGCATGGTCTGATGTTGAACTTGCAGTAGACAAGATTTGCCCTTCTAGAGTGTTTTTTTCATCCAGAGTCCTTGGAGCACTCACCAAGTGTTATGTCAAGGCTCTCATGCCCTCAGAGATAGAGGCCTGCCTTACTCTCCGTACACAAAAGTACACTGAATACTTGGAGCTGCAGTTCTCAGAAATGCCCTGTGGCACACAAACCACAGTATTTTTAATGGAGGTTTGTTCCTTTTCTTCCCTGCAACTATTTTGAAAATTGAGCTGGGATAAGAACTCTCTAGTCCCAAATTCTGATTGCTTTCCATAAGTGCTGTGCGAAGAGAGCTCCCTCCACTAGCAGGAGCAATGCTCTTTTGAACTTTGCAGCTAGTCTGTGGTCTTTGATGTGGTCAAATTTGGGTACAAGTTTTCCCCTGGAAGAACAAAGTATGGATGTTACAAGATATTTGAGAAAGGAGGGATTTTAATTAATACCCTGAAGATATAAGAAAACCACCAAGATATTTCACCAATGTTCAGTTCTGAAATCTGTTTTTTGAACAAAGCAGGTGAAATGTGCTGCTACTAAATGGAGCTGTGTTTTGTAGGTCAATGTGGGTAGAGTGCGAAGAGAGGAAAGCCAAAGTGAAGCCAAAGGAGAGTGCTGCTGTGCTTTCTGGGTATTGCAGTGTGAGCTGAAGGGCTGTAAGAAAAGCTGGAAACTTCTTGATGAGAAGTGACCACAGCAAAGCAGTGATTGTGTCTGTATGACCTTGATAACCGTTCAGTTGGCCTGCCCTTGAGGAAGAATTTTATATGTCTGTCCATCCAAGTAGGATCACTGTTCAGCTTTTGATCAGCAACTAAACAGTAAGGAGAAATTTCATCAAAAGGAGGGATCAAAACTTATCATTGAAGATGGCTGAGAAATACTAGCTTTCTTCTTCTTTCTTAAATGATGGTATAAAACTACCAGAAGCTAACAAAACTTAATTGACTGACATCCTTAGAAGTTGGTGCTTTGTGGATTAACAAAGATTCAACTGAGCACGACCAGGTCACCCATCTGTCCAGTGGCCATTTCAAACACAACGCAGAACCAAAGGAGTCAGGCTGCAGTTTAGTCTCCAGTTATCTTATACCTGGCACTGCCGATATGCCTTATAGATTGTGCAAGATGGAGTGCTAGTGCAAGTGGAACGTTGCTCACTAAGAATGGGACTAAACCAACCTACTTCTTACAGCACTTGGTTTATTTCCTGGAGTGGTGGCTTTCCTGATCATGAATTTCACCCTGTCTTCTTCTTGGGTGTGTTGGGAGTAGCCTTGGCTTTCAGTGTCTGTTTTCTTTGTTTCATTTTTCCATTTTTTTTCCTTTGATGCTATGAAATTCAGGGAAAGTCAGTGATTTTTGCTACTCCAGTATGTGGTTTTGGAGTAGTCCTGAGATATTATTGATTTATTCCTTAAGCTGTTATTACCAACGGAAAAAACAGATGTTTGTTTCATAAGCTACTTCTGTGCCATGCATGTTTGAGCATTGCTGCTTCTGGCCGAGGGTTGTGATCCTGGTACTTTTGAGTTGTTTAATCTGGGAAGAGCTGTGGATACAGGATGCTAATGCCCTTCAATCAGAAGAGTGGTTGCTTGTCTCTTTAAGAAAGTGCTATACTCAATCACAGTTTATGGTATGAGTATCCAGGAAATGCTTTGCATTTATGAACACGAAGCCTTCTCTATACTGGGTGCATTGGTACCCTGCTGAGTTCATCAGTGTGGTGTTTATCCCAGTATCCTTGCTTAGTATGGAATGAAGGTAACATGGACTTGTGCAAACTGAGGTTTTCTTTTGTTTGTGTGCTGTTTTGGCATGTCAGTATACACCTACTGACTTGATAACATTAACAAGTATACCTGTATTTTCTTAATGCAACTTTATTCCTGTAAACAAAAAGCTATAAAAATGTAATTGAGCTTGACATATTCAAAAAGAAGCACCCGTAGGTGGTAGGTTACTTGCAAATAGTGATGCTCCTCCTGGGTCACTTGTCCTTTTTTTTTTTTTCCCTTCTGTTTGGTTTTGCTTCAATCAAATGATGAATTATTTGGCAGAGGGACTAAGAATGACATATTTCAAGATGCAATATGATTTATAAGCCCAGATCCTGTTTCAAAAATGATTTGGGAATAATATGGCTTGTTGGAAAAGAAAATAGATTTGGACAAAAAAGTGCTTTGTAATATCTTTTTTTTTATTGGTGAAATTTATCGTCTAAGTTGTAAAATTTCAGGATGTATATCATTTCATTTAGCTGATGTTTTACTTGATCTGTGTTTCTTGAAGAAAGATATTGATCACATCATGACAAAAGGCTATAATTTCAATATTATGATATTTACCTAGCAGTGGGTCTTCTGATGGGGACCTAGTAAGTCCTGTTGAATTTCAGGGTCCAGACAGGTTTGGAAAAACATCTGTCCTTTCATTAAAATGGTGGTGGAGAGAAAACTTATGAACTGAAATGGCATTTCAGAGGGATTCTCATCACTCTAAAAACCAGACACAACTCATGCTTTCTCAAGTCAATCAGATTCTTCGTTGCTTCCAAAATCTTGCCCCTGGCACTTCTAGAGTATGTCTCTGACTATACAAGTAACCTGAAGCATTGTATTTGTTCTGTATGCAGTGCTGTGAAGTTAAATGCTTGAGAACAGTAACTTTTTTTCCTGTAATCAATTAATTTCTTCTATATGCATGATGAATTTTTAAGAATAAAATACTGGTGTAACATTAACATGACTAATAATAATTTTTATTGCAAAATTCTAAGAATAAAAGTCTTAATCTTAACAGGTTGATTATAAATAGACATTATAAATATCAGTGAGTTCTGACAGATTTAAGTCGTGTACTTCTGTGTACATATATAACTTCATAGGGCTGTCTTATTGATTGATTGGATTTACATATGAAATCATCAAAGTATTATGCAAAGTTTAAGAAGTGCAGCTATGATATATTTGGTTAAAATTGGAAATTAACTTTGGAATTAGTTCCTAAATTTGAATATCTTAGCCGAGGCAAGAATGTGATTTAATTATTTAGGAGTCTTTTAAGAAAGTCTTAGAACTGCAAATTCAGTTGATTATGAGAGCTTGATTTGAACCAAGCTATATTGACAGTTTTTATGATCTAACCGAGTTCTGGTTGCCCACAGTAATCTGTCCAGTTGATATGACCCACAGCTGTTTTCTTCTTTGTTTGAATCCAGGTGAGGAAATACTAGATGAGAAGTCAGCATTACTACATGTCCCTTCCTTGCTAGCAATGCCAGTTTGCAGTCAGATGCAGTACAACTGGGCTATGCTGAATACAGGTAATCCAGTGAATCCACAAAAGAATTAATATTTACAAAACATAAGGCTCTCCCAGGCATACTATATCAGTTTGGTAAATATGGAAGACTATTAAAGCTTGACAATACAACAGGGTAACTAATTTGCTATCAGTTACATTTTAATGAGAGTGTTTCCTAATGCCAATTGGTTGACACTGATGCTTCACAGCCTTTATAGCATTTATTCAGTATATTTAGTAACAGTCTTAATACTTGCTAGACTGAATATCAAAATTGCTGCTAATGCTTCTCTGATTAATTTTTTTAAAAAGCAAACAAGAATAATTATTTTTAAAGATATTTTTACAGTTAGCTTTTTAATTGTTTTCCAAAGCAGCATATTCACACAGTACTATTGATCTTGTGGATGCTTTTTAAATGGACATATTACAATATTTTTACCCATTTCAGTAGTTTTTCTCTCTTTAAAGGAATACACCTTTAAAATTATGTAAACTACCATTATTTAATAATTCTCAAAATGGCCGCACTGTTAAAGCACAAGTTAGAATTGCAAAAATAAAATTATACAACTTTCACTTTTTATAGCAAACTTTTCACTTTTTTGAGACAATTGCTAAATCTGATTTCCCCTATAAATACAGTAGTATCAAAAGATGTAGAAAAATATAATAGGTTTTATGAACATTTTTGGAATGGGTACAGTAGCAATTAAAAAGGTCAAAATTTGCTTTTGACTTTTCCAAAGTAAGTGCTAGTTAATTGTTCCTGTACTGCTGCCATGCTTTGACAGCACCAGAAAAATCTCATTCCCTCCTCTGTTCTGTTTTGAAGGCTCTAAGATTGTTATTACTGTCCTGTTACCATGCGTGAATTTTTCTCTGAATCAGTTGTATAAGGAATAAGGTTGTTCTGACTGTGGACGTGTCTGTTGTTCAGAAAAGCTAGAATACCTATGTTTACTGGTTAGTGTTTTAGTTAAGTGTAAAGTTGAAGCCATCTGCTTTCGTTTGATTCACAAGCACTTGTCACTTCTTAGAAAGGAAGAAAGAGAGTTGTCTTTTGTCACCTCATTCTCTGCCTCGAGGAATTACAGGTGCTTTTGTTTGGTACATTGTATATTTGGCTGGTGATGAGGTGGAGACCATGCTCTGTCTTCAGTTAATACACATCTCTTGCATGGCAGGTTGCAGGTCAGCAGGTCTTGCTTCCTTCCTGAAGTATTCTGTTCTATCAAAGGTGGCCTCCTGTACTTAGTCATTAGCTCAGTCTTTCACAGAATGACAGGTTTTTTGCAGCCTCTTCTCTTTGATTGACCTTTGGTTGTATTAATTGGTAGCTTACATCTCTTTTCCTGTTTGTTTAGTTGCACTGGATCTCTTCCTTCATCTGTGCTGCCAAATTTTGTAGAAATGAGCAGCACATGTGCAAATTCTGTTTCCTCCCAACCCTCTTTTGTGCAGTTTAGATGTGGATGGGTCAGATGAGGGGCTGTAAGTCCTTTTCAAGCCACTAGACATGATCCAGCCCTCTATATTTCTGCATCTTGTGTTCTAATACCATAATTGTTTCCATATTATATATTTTAATGTGAGTCTCTTCTGGCTACCCACAAAAATTAGTTGAATAATAAGAGCAAGCAAAGAAGCTGAACTGGAAGCTTCAGGTTTGTGAAGTTGGCATCTGAGTCAATAAATGGGTCAATTTTCTTTTTTTGATGTATTTACTGTTCCCAAAAGCAGGAAAGAACATGCCTCCCTCGTTAGCTTTTGAGGTAGGTTTGCTAGCCATAATTGAGGAACTGCAGGCAGTGGTGGAGCAACCGGTCATAAAAGTGGATAGAATAAATTTTTCTGGTGCCTGAAGCTGCCTGGCTGCTGTCCCACCACTGCCCGGGAGCACCCTCGTTTAAATTATGAGATGCTGTAGTGGCCACACATCAGTTTGGGGACCACACAGATGTGGGTTCCTTGAATGCAGCAAGTGATGTTTCTGGCCAAACCAGAGGGTTACAATGTGGGTCCAAACAGTTAGCAGTTAGTGAGGATGATTTGTGGGGAGGAGAATCTTTTGAAAATACAGTTCTGCAAAATTCAGTAGAGAAAATGGAGTAAATGACATTACACACTACTCTACCTGCAACCCCTGCAGAGACAATGAGTTTACACTTAAATTTACAGCTTCCAAGGATAATGAGGAGCAGTAACTACATGACTATGCCCTGGAGAAAGAAAGAAAAAAACAAAGATAATGTACTACTTACTAGCTAGCCTAACGATGGCTATGAGACAGTATGCTATTAGTCTTACCTTGTGCAACAGTTTATTGAGAGAGAGGCTCTCTGCCTCTCCTCTTACTCTCAATAGAGTCACAGTTACATTTTCTCATTAACTAAAACAGAATAGATAAGAAGATAGGTCATTCCTTTGGATATGGTGGTGTGGGATTTTTTTTCATTGTCCAGCAAACATCACAGTTATGTTTCAGGGAATAAACAGAGTGAGAGTAAATCTCAACTGAATTTATTTAGCTGGAGCAGTTTTCACTATCAACATGGGAACACAATGTCAGACTGTAAAAATAAGCAAATAAATAAAAATAAAGCTGCTGTTCTAGTTCAGAATCTTTTTTTTTTTTTTTTTCTAAGTGGCTGTGTTTAAACTTTAAGTATTTTATTGACTTTTTTCCTACTGCAATTTTTCTGGTATAAAAAGATGAGTAGGAAAATATTACATAAATAACTGGGTCAACTTTCTAGTGTTGCAAAAGATTATTCACAGAATATTATGATGCTAGACTAGCATGTTACTGTATTTCTTAGATTACACTTGTTACTTGGATTTAATATCTTGATTCAAAGAATCCTTAATGCACTTAATTGTAATATTATTAGGAGTTGTAACAATGATAAAATATTTATTTGAATTGCAGTAATTATTTTAAATCATTGTCTCTTATTAATAAAAGTCCAAAGACTTTTAACATCAATGGAAATCTTTTTACCAACTTCAAAGATTTGGACTGTGCCCTATGAGAATATTGAGATATATTCTTAATGCTATTGGTTATGCTACTGTTCACTCTGATAATCATCATAATTTATAGATTCATCACACTTGCCTATAATTAAACTTTATTTTCAGAAGTATGATGGTAATTGGATTTCTCAGTTAAGACAACTGCTGACATCAGTGCAAGAATAAGAGCACAGAGTGAGGAAACTTGAAGTCAGATAACGCAAGTTAGGGGCTAAATTTCAGAAAGGTCTGAAATGTGACAGGAGCAGTGGTATCCAGAAGCCCATGGAAAGTGTGGGAGGGAGTGAATTGCCTTAAAGAGGAGCTGTGAGAGACCTACTGAGCAGGGAGCAGTCTGCAGTGAATGCACACTGAAAATGCGGGGTGTTACTGCCCCTCAGTTGAGTGCTGTGCTCTTTTATGGGGGCAAAAGCCATGATTCACTGTGACAAAAAAAAAAGAGCACTTGGGTTTCATGGAAATAGTTGGGGTACTATTTCCATGTACTATATAAAAAGCATGGGGTACTACATTGTATTTTTCTTCCCCAAATTACAGGTTAAGCACTCAAAGGACAACTGAGCATATTGTGAAAATTCATGGGTGCTGGGGGTCACTGCCTCTTGCAGAAGCCGGATGCAATCCATCAGCTGCTTAGTGGTGCTTTGCTTTTAGTGTGAAGTGGCTCACATGGAGTTGTGGCTTTGTGAGTCCCAGTGGGAGGGAGAAGGTGTCCCTTCGCAGAGGCCCTGTCGTCTGGTTCTGTGCTGGGCTTCTGGACAGCATTTCGAAGGGGTTCAGATAGATTCGTTAAAGAATGCTGATATTTTGCCTGGAGTGAACGTTTTGCAAATGTTTTTTCAGTCATTTGAGAAAGTAGCTTAGGATTTGGAGGTTGTGTTGTGCTTGTTCTGGTCCTGTTTCTTTTTTGTGAACCACTCGGATTGCTTGCCTGAGTGGACTGAGGACAGAATTATGTCCTCAATACTGATCGTTGCTGCTTTTGTGAGGAAACAGGTGGCACCAAATCTTCCCTACAGGAACCATCAACTTTAGGTGCAGTAAATTGCATTTGCTGAGAACTGCAGCAAGCATCTTTCTCAGCAGGGAGTGAAAAAGCATGGAAGAACTCAAAATATGTGAGTCGGGATTCTACCTTCTTGAGTTTGCTGGGATGAGGCAGCTACAGAGAAGAACAGTGTAAAACCAGGAGTGGGTAAACTCGTTTGATTAAATGAGCATCTTGAATCTTTATGATATGGTCAAAACATAGATAAAGTTAGAGAAAAAAACTCAGAATCTTTCATTTAAACATATACTGCTCCATTTGGAGCTGTTCAGAAACAGGAAAAAAGATACCAATGTTACAATTGATTAATACATTAACTAATACAACCCAGAGGCCAGTGTATGTTGGAAGTTCCACCCTCTGTGCTGATCAGGGAAGACATGGGCTGTTACATCCTCCAAGCAAGGGAATCTCTGCTCTTTGCTCTAAGCTGTAGCTGTGCTCATGCTTTCAGTTTAACATCCCTGCTCCAGTCCCCAGTGTGTTGGCCAAAAGAGAAGCTGTCATACTAACATGAGGCAAGAACAGCCTCTCTTGCAATGCCTCTGGCCTGGAAACGGAGAGAATATTTAAAATCTCATGAGAGAGAGCTTGTCCTGATAAGCTCTCCTCTGTTATGAAGATGTGATGGTTGAGCGAGCTGTGGGAATGGACAGGCAGTTTTTCGCAGGAAGTCTTGGAACAGAAAATGTCCATGCCTGGCAGTGAATGGTTTGGGTTTCTAATCAAAGTGGTGCTCACATGAGACCTGAATTGCTCAGAAGAACAGAACCAGGCCCATAAATTGTTCTAAGTTTGTGTACTGAGAAAATATCAGGGAAGAGATATAGCAGAGACAAATAGCTTTCTGACCATAGCCATTAGTAATTTGGAGATATGCTGCCATTAAATGCCCAGAGTGTTTCGTCCTGCCTGGTGTTGCTGCCAGACCATTGCTTCTCTGGGAACAATCCCCTGAGGACCAGCTTTCTCAAGCGGTGACATGTTCCTGATGATTAGGTCAGTGCCATTGCAGGCTGAGTTCCAATAACTTGTATTTGGACCAAATGCTGTGATTTTATTTGTTTATTTATTTATTTTAGAACACCCTTTACACTATGGCTGTGTATTTGCTAAAGCTGGATGAATTGGTGGCTTCTGGATGCTTCTGGAAACAGAAGCAAAGGCAGCTAATCTGTACAAATTTGGTGAAAGCAGAAGCTGGTTCCACGTAACAACATCTGGGTACTCCTGGCAGTGTGGAGACAAATCTGCATGTTTGGGTATGCAGTTGTCTGGCTCCACTTGCTTCCTGGGACTTTTCTTCTCCAAAGCCATTAATCCAGGGTGACAGATAAGGACAAGTACATATTTACTACTGACCTACCTTCCCTGTTAGTAGAGCGAAAGACAGGCAAGAAGTTGTATGCAGTGGGAGTCTTCCTAGCATGGGATATTTTCCCCACTATTAATTGTTCTGTAGGTTAGTAAAGAAGCGTAATGTTAAAAATGGTAACGTTTCTAGATAGGTGCCATGCTTACAGATTAATTTAAGAATATATTTTGGTTATGAGGAAAGATCAAATATCTTAGTGATTTGCTGCTGTCACCAGTACCCAGCATCAGTAAGTAGTTGAATTCAGAGGAGCCTTCTCTTGTGACTGCCTTTTCTTGAAAAGCATGCTAAGTTCAGCAGGCAGAATATTGTGGGAAAGTTGGCTTTCATCCATTGACACTGTTTAACATTCAGGATTTATGATAGTTTCTTGTGTGTAAACACAATACGCATTTTATAAATTGGATTGTTCATAGAGTAATATAAGATGTAAATGATACTGTTCCTACTGGTTACATTATATAAAACATATAACCAGCTGCTGAACTGTAGTACAGAGGCCTGTCATACTATCTTTCTTATGTACTGTGGCCTAGGTTCATCATTTATGTAACTTCATTTACTCCAACAGCTTAGTTTTGGAAATATTATTGCATATAGTGGCTATGAGAAGGAGTACCTACATTCTGCTTTACCAAAGGCTATAATGGCAGTTTTCCAGAAGCCTTGAGATCTGCATGTGATTTGCATAAAGCATATCATGTTTGCATGTCTTCATCTCAGATAAATGTATGCTAATAAGGTATGTATTAAGTAGATGGATGTATACTAATATTATTAGTTTCATCAGTAATCATTCCGTGACTTGTGTTTTCTATGCAGCATGCCAGCATTTGTAACCATCGTGAAATGTTTAATTCAGACTTATTTGGGGGGGGGGGCAGGGAGAGGAGGAGGTGGAAGGAGTGGTGGTGTTATGTTTTCTCAGGTATTAAAAAAAAAAGTAGCAAATACATGTTTGACTGACCAAGGCAAATCTGACTTGCAGCCACTGTGCGTGAGGAGCACGTTAGTAAAAAGATGATGAGCATGTAGCTGACACCAGTATCTGTGAAATAATCTCTTTTCCTGTAGTGCAAACTAGGAACGGCATTATCTGGCCTTTCTAAAGGGCATTTTAGCAGTATCCCTGTGTTTCAAATCCTGTCTGAAGAGTGAATCAGCAAACAGTAATCAGGAGACATGGATTCCAGGGAATGGGCAAAGTGTCTAATGACTAAATGCAATGATTAGTGAAGGTAGGATCCAGACAGGACTGTAATCCCCAGAACAACCAATATAACTTTTTTCTTTCCAAAGCTTGTTAATACCTTGCCCTTTTAATTATCCTAGTATTGGAGGGAAGTGCCATCTTCTACCTGGTGCTCATTACTCCATCAGATGCATTAATTTAGATACTTGTGAACATATAAACCAGGCTTCTGAACAAGAGACTTCTTTCTTTCTTTTATACACATCTTTATGGCTCTCTGGATTTTTCTGTTTTATAACCAGTTCTGAAGTGTGCAGCTGTCTTCAGCTACACAGCGTGCAGACCTGGGGTCTGTTAAAGATGTCCAGGCTGGATTTGATAGCTCTTGTGACAAGTAGGGCTGGCAGTCCTGCTGCAGGTAGGAGATCCCTAGAGGCACCAATCTACAAGTGGGTCCCCATTGCTGGCTGCTGTGATCTCCAGGGGCTGAAAGAAAACTCAGCAGCTTCACCTGGAAGGTTTGCTTTTTCCCTCCATCCAAAACTTTTATCATGTTAAGAAAGTAAGAAGGAGCTAACTGGTCCTACCTTTTTACAGTTCTGACCAGCAATTTGAACAGCCTTGGGATAAAAAGGAATGGAAGGAAAAGAGAAGAGAAGCAGCAGGGGTAAGCTGTGGAAAGAGGGAGTTAAAGCAGTTGAGAGAAGTCCTAGGGAATAAGTGAAAGAAATATATATGCTTGTTAAGCTCCCGCAGTTTCACAGACTTTGTCATCCAAGACTTATCTTACCTTTGAGCACTCACTGTTACTTTTTACTCACTGTTTACTTTTTTCTTATTCCACCCCCCACCCCTCCAACTGCATGGGTTTTGTCCTCCCAGGTCTTTTGGGGTGATGGTAGTTGTGATTAATGATGTGAATTGTTGGTGTTTGCTGCAAAAAGTAATGTTGATTTCAACATGGATTGTAGAGCCTTGTTTCAGTTCACTTACCATTTTGGCTTTGAAAATTCATTTGGCATTGATAATGTGAACAGAGCAATTTTGCTGACCTTTTTTTGCATTACTGGCTGTGAGAAATGGTTCTTTCTGAATTTAATATTTGATTTGTAAAAATGACTTGTCACTGAAAAGTTTCGTCATAGCTCTTCCTAATCAAATCTTAAATGGATAATTTTTCTGGTTTTAGTAATTTTTGATATAATGTTTTTTGTTTTTACTGATGTAAAGGCAAAACTAGAAAAGAATATGAAATGGAGCTCTTCTAAACACCAGGAGCAATACAAACAATAAGATTTTGATGCATTTTGGAAAGCATGGTCTGTCTAGGATCCTAGCTTGTAAGGGAAATGGAAGGCATGAGGCACACAAGTAACAGTTTTGCTGAGACATTATGGAAGTGTGTTCAAGTTTAATTTTGTTTGGCTTTCTGCAAATTGGAGGAAGGGAAGGGCAATAATTTGTGTTTCTGAGGCTTTTTCTTTTTAAAGAACCCCTTATTGCAAGCATGTAGGGAAATACCTGATTATTTTCTCATAAACATCCTTCCATAAAAAGTAGTTTTAAGTAGGAACTTCCTTTGCAGGTGATGGGGGCTGGTACACTCAGGAAGGAGGACCACCATTTCATGCTTATCTTGACTGCTGGAAGATAGCTGTTTACATCATGTTTTGGGTTAAAAGGAAGATTTTGGTATAAAGCTGAGCTTTCTACAGAGTAAAAACCTGTTGCTCTTTAATAAATGCCCTTTTTGATAAGGTTTCCTTTTTTTTCAGATAGCGGTTATATTTCAAATAGTTACTTCACTTACAGAGGGGTTAAATAAGCTGAGAGCTAGTCAGTGGTCTTGCCCATTCTTCGTATGCCTGTTTGTGATCCTCTACATATACTGATACATACATAATCTGAAAGAACTTCCTTGACCACAGGATCATATGGGGAGAAGTAAATTTTAGGCGCTTTTTTAATTTTCTTTCCTGAGCATGTTCTATAAATGTGTTGTGATTAAAGGGAAAACTGCACAATGGCTATTGATGTGCAGTGCCTGTATGGTGGCACAGAATCATGGTGATAGATAACTTGGTGAAAGATCACTTATTATGGTCAGCTCTAATCCTTCTCCCACCCATCACACTGCCCTGAAACATAGTCTACCCTCCTCATGGAAATGGCTTCCTGCTACTTTCCACCTTCTTGCACTCATCTTTATGTTACATTTCTGCATTGCCTTTAATACATAGGGATAGCAGTTGTTCATCCTTGAGCTGAGGTTCATTAATTTACAGGTGACTGAAGAGCTGCTGTATTGGATTTGTTTGCCTCTGGAAGATATTTTCCTAAAATAGAAATGTGAAAAACACATATCTTTTCCTTTGTGGTTTACACAATGTCTTGTATTTTTCCCCAATCTCATATATTTTCTCTATTTACTGCTCAATATTTCCTTGCATTTCCACTTAAGATAATCATATGTGAATATCTAGTATGTAAATTGAATTTGAACAGTGGAGGACTTGGTATCTTTTTTTATAAGTCGTGTGTACCTCACACTCTCTTGAAGTTTTCATACCAGTGGGTATAACACTTGAGAACCTTGGGCAAAAATGAATGTTAGGCTAAAATCCTAAGGTCAGGAGGTTTTATAGTGTCTTGCAGAAGCATGTTTTAAGAATTAACTTTTTTTCTTTTAATGCTCTTTGCTACAATGAGGTGAAAGAACCCTGGTAACCATAATCAGATGCAGTACCTACTACATAAGTAGGAACTCCCAATTTCTTTAACATGCCGACAGAGAACTGTGTATCTAGTAAAGCATCATGCTTGTATGTAAACACACAGGCACACACACATACATGCAGGAGTTTTCACACAAACTGGGGAGAAAATTCTGCCCTATAACAGCAATGTTTTAATATCTATAGATAACAAGAAAGTTGTGCAGAAGTCTCATAGGGGACCCTCCTTGCGGTGTATGTACAGGCCTTTCTTTGTATACAGTGAAGGGTGTTCCCTCCTGGAAGTGTGGACGGTAAAGTTTGTTGAAGGTGGTAGCAAGGCATGTAACCTTTTGCAGAATGGTATTGTTAGCTTAAGGCTTAGCCTGCATCCCCAGTGGTTATGCTGTTGCTGTCTCTTTACACACTAAAACTTATCAGTGGTTGCTGGTTTTGGATGGGTCTCAAGCTTTATAGCACCATTTCCAAATCTGCCTGATAGACCTTGCCCGGCAGCAGAAAAGTCTCAGCTGTTACAAGGAAAGGAGCATGAGTTAAGTGCAGAGGTGAGTTGCAGGACACTCCTGTGAGTGCTGCTGCAGCTACAGTATGAATGCTTTGCTTGGATAAGGTAGATCATAGTTCTTGAAAAGATCCTACTTTTCAGGATGCTAGTTCAGGTAACTGTCATAACCACACATTTGCGGCTTCCAGGTTAGTCAAGAGTCCACTGTTTCAAACCAGTATTGTCCTATGGCATACAAGTTTCAAATGGAAATATTTCCAGGTTCAGTGATAGTAGCAGAATTGATTTCTGTAAGTAGGGTGCAAAAAGTAAACTTTGGGGGGAGGGGACAAGTTAGTTTAGGAAAAAAACATTGATATTCTACTATTCCATAGTAGATAAAATAATAAGCAGTAAAAAAGAAAAAATATACTGAGGAAAATTTAAAATGGTAGTTGTTCCTATAAAAACTGTGGAAGGAAATGAAACTCTTACTGGTATTTCAGTATTGGGTTTGGGGTTTTTCTTTTCCCAATTCCTATGTATTTTTTGGGTTTAGTATAGTAGATTTCATTTGTGGGTTATCTCTGTTTTTTCATTTTTTAATTTAATGGGAAAGAGTAGGAAGAGACTATTTAATAGTTTAATAAATAGAGAGTAAAATGGCTATTCAGAAAACTTAAAATTGAATACTATGTGAAAAATTGAAAGAACTTAACCAAATGCAGAAGTCTTCTGTGCAAACTGAAAAACTACACTTGCAAAACCAATGTTGTTTTACTCTTTTTTTCCACCTCTTACTCACCTTGATTATTATTATTTCTTTAATCTGTCAGTAAACAGAAATGCAAGACCATTCATAGAATTCGTAAGTCTGAGCTGAGAACTGGGAGATGGCAACATCTGTGTCTGTGAAACATCAGAGAAAACTTCAAGGAGTAGTAGGTAGCTGAACTGAAAATTCACCAATATGCAGTAATCAGTAGCTGATGCTCTTGAAAAATGCTATGGGATTTGCAGTGATCTCAAGTGGGTGGGACGTCTTTTCTCCAGCAGTGTGAAATAACAATGTAGGAAGAAGATTGGTGCCTTTTGACAGTGCACTGGGAGCTCTTTATGATTTCCAATGATGAAATCAAAGTCAATCTTGGATATTTTTAGGAAGTTCTGTGCATATTGTCAGTAAAGAGTTAACAGTAGTTTTTTGGTTGACTGCCTCTAATGCACTTGTGTGGAGGAAGTAGTAAGGAACTTGTATTTCCTCTTGCTTTATCAATGTTTTCTTTCATTTTCATTCATGAAATTCAAAACCTCTCAGTTAAAGAGCAGCATATAACAGGTCTGCTGCTTTTATTAATATGTCTTCAGAGAATAACGAAAGGAATGGATGTAACCAGTTGAAATACTGCTCTTGGCCAGTCAATAATGGAAGGCAGTAGCAAAGCCCTTACTGTCTCTAGATGAGCAAATGAATTACTTTTCCACTTGGGCTTTGCTAGCTGTTTAAGATGATTGAATTTGAATCTTTTCTACTTTTTAATAGTAACATCTACAAATGAAAAAAGATATTTGTAGATCTAGAGAATGAAATCTCAGCAGCATCACTTGTACAAACTTTTCCATGTGGACACTGTTGGGTTAGTTTTTGTTTGGTTGGTTGTTGTTTTGTTTTTTCCTTTTTTATACTACTTCTGATTAAATCTCTGTGTTAGTGGAATTACACATTTACTTCAAAGACTGTTTCTTTGGGTCATAATTACAGATATCTGAAATAATGAGAAAGTGGGAGGCCAGGAAGAGAGTAAAGGTCTGCAGTGATTTATAATATTGGAGTTGAAGAGATGTCTTTGTGCTTTTGTTCCAAAGGTCCAAAATGTGCCAACTTACTTATGCATTTCCACAGGCTAACTGAAACCTGAGCAAACCTTCCCTATCAGCCAGGGTGGGTGTTAGTATATTCTGAGGTATTGATACATTTCTCTTTGTTATAACTTTTCAAGAGGGAATGGCACGTATCTGGGTTTTCAGTACCCTGTTTGTTGCAACTCCTCAGCCATTTTGGGATGGTGAAGATGTAAGATCGATCTGCTCTGTAGTGAATGTTGGCCATCAGGCACCCCTTAGTGGCTATGACTTCAGCACTTCATAGACATCAGGAGATAATGAAATTACAAAAAGATGACTTGGCTCCATTGCAGCCTTGCACCCGCACAGAAGATAAAGTAAGAAATGCTTGTTTCTCTAATTGGTGTGGAAGACAGTCCACACCAGTTAAATGGCAACAAAGTACAATTATTTAGTTTCTTAACAAGCTTTCATTTCTTTCAGGTTGTATGGATCAAGCAAAATTTCCGGACATGGGGCATGTTTATGAGTGTCTGTAATACTTTATTTTTTATTACCCCCCTCCCTGCATTTTCCCATAGGCTTGTTCACAGCAACACCCACTGGAGGTAATGAGCAGTGACAGTATCACTGCAGCTTTCCCCCCGGGAGCTGAACAGCATTGGCTTCTGTAAGCAAATGCTGTAAGCAGTGGTTTTCTATGTAAAGGGTGAGATGCTTCTAGTCTCTAGCAGCATGTTCTCTGTCAACCAGGAGAAAATGCTTAAATAAAAAAGTCTAATAAACCTGGTCAAAGCAAAGTTGGGGTTTGGTTTACTCAGCTGCTGTAACAGGTTGTGAGAATAATACAAAGTTTAATGCAATATAGTTTATTTTATTCCTGAAGTAGTTTCATAGTAATCCAAGCAAGAAGTGGGGCTATCATGGTAATGTGAGCGCACTCAGTAGAAGCAGCATGAGATTCTGGTTTTTAAAAGAAATTCAACCCTAGGCATATAAAAGTGTGGTACTAAGAGTATAAATAGGAGAAGCTCCTGCTAAAGACATGGAAATGGCCCTTGCATGGCCTTCTGATAGGAAGACAGATCAAGTGAATGTACAAGACCTGAGAGTTGTGCTGTTGTGAGAGCTGGGCTATAATTTAGCGAGCTGACAGGAGGAGTGAAGTATCTCCTCAATATCTGTGTTTGGCAGAGGAGATGAATGCATACATCAGGAAACAATGTTTAAGTGTTTTATTTCCTTATTTCAGCCTGTCAAACTGTCAGCGTAGTTAATGGCCACCAAGAGAGAGTGAGGGGAAGGGAGGGAAGGAGGAGGATAAATGGAGGGAAACAAAGGTGCTGTGGAATCTGGAAGAAAGGAAAACTGTGAAAGGTTAGCAGGGTGCTGAGGCATAATGGTCCTGTGGACACAAATGTCACACTCCCTCCATTGTCTCAAACCTCATCTCCCCTCCAGCCCTCCAAAGAAATGTGTAGAGATAATGAATGTCCATGCATATGCTGCACAAGGTAACTTTATTTTGCTGTATTAATTTTGCTGCAGTAGTACCTAGGCCCACAGTTGGCAAGGCGTTTCAGAGGGACTTCATGTCATATTTAAGTTGGGCATCTTGCTGAAGTGGAATCCAAACTGAAGAAGATTGAATTGTGGTTTGTTTGGAATTTGAGATCTTGGGATTCAGGCAGTTTCTTTGTGTTGTTTTACAAATTGTCTGTAGCTGGACTTTTTCTTTCAAACAAATCAGGTTTGAATTGTTACTTTAGTAAGTATACAGGGAGATATAAGTGTTCATGACTTAATTCTTTTTTCTGGCACACCCACGTACCTTCCCCTGAAGTCAGTACAAATGGAATGCTTTTCATAAGAGAAGTATTTGTAAGACAAAGCCAATATTATGTATTATTGTCATTGCGTGGAGATGGAATGAGAGTAAAAAAATTCTTTCTTTTTTTTTTTTCCCTCAATACCTCAAAGACCATTTTGGTAACCGCAGAGAGGAGGGTAATGCAACTGCACTTCAGTTAAAGATGACACTTTGTTTTCACTGCCTTGTTAATCATAGAGGTTGGCAGCAAAAGGACCTACTGTTCTCCCATGGGAGGTGGAGTTGGCTTACATGCACCCGGATGAAACACCTTCCAAACTGTGTTTTAGGAGTGCAGGGCCCAGATAGCTCTTGTCCCAGGCTGGATAAATGACAAAGCTGAAGCTTTCTGGGCTCCGTGGGGAACATGCGGTACACTTGTGGCTTGGCTTGAGCAACTAAAAGCTCTCCCCTTGTGCATCACAGCAGAGAGCAGAGCCCACATAGAGACAGGGAGTGGCTGTTGGGATTAAACCTGAGGATATGTGGTTTTCTTTTGACGGAAAGCTTTGGGCATTGCCTATTCCTGTCAATAGTTATTGGGCCACAGCCTTTTATGTGAAGCTACTTACCATATCATGCAGCATCATAAGGTACGAACTTGAACTGGGCATGGTAAAAATGCATTTTTCTTTGTCATTGTATTATCATGTTGTATGTGTTCTATCCAAATATACAGTGGTTATTAATTATTCCCATTAAAGCCACTTGAATCCTGTAGTTCATGGTTTTGCTTATCTATTGCTTCTTGAAAAATTTTCTGAAGTTAAATCGGTAAATTAAGGAAAGGGTGATAAAATGGTATTCAGCATGGATTAGTGTGTTTATTATAGTAATGGTCAAAGTTGCATATTTTCATTTCAATGGGGGAGAGTTTGAAGAGGGTTGAAAGAGTGTAAAGTAGTAGCTTTGTGAAGTCTCGCAGGATGGTTTTGCTTATGAAGGGAGCTATGAGGAATACCTGGTGTACGTTTTTGAAAATAAGGTTAATATGTGTTGAAGGGTGGTACTGCTTTGCAAGGTGATTCAAACTGGCTGTGCAGAACTGAAGAGGATAGAGTAAGATGGCATTAGGCAGGGAGGAGCCTTGGAAGTCAGGACAGCAGCAGACACCTGCTGCAACACAGAGAAGGCAAGCCAAAGGAGAATTGCAAAGGAAGGTATGTAATGAAAGCAAGAGATGAGAAGGATGATTCTTGATGTGGCAAGTGGTAAAAGGGGTAAGAGACTGCTTTCATGGACACTGGACCAGCCACGTCTTTAGAACAACTTTTTAGTGGCTGTGTAGTTGGAATCAGGCTGAATCCTTCATGGTACTACAAGTGCTCTGATTTAGCACCCATTGAAAGAATGTTACTTATTTGCCTCTTCTTTGTCATCATACGGGTAAAATCATAAAATGATAAAGCTGATCACAAACTTCAAAAACATCATGTTAGCAGAACATTGTAATGCTTTTTCAAAGTGCAAATTTAATTAAACCCATGGACCCTACTTGCCACATATACAATCACATCCCCAGACTGTGATCTTGAGAGATGCCGCAGGTTTAAGAGAACAGGATCTGCTTAAAACCTGACTTAGGCACTTACAATGACTCACAGCAGGCAGGGCTGGTGACTGAGTGATACATTAACTGAACAGGTCAGCAGTTGCTGTGCTGGGGAGAACTGAGCTGCCAGTGAGCCTTTCTTTCCAGTAAGATGTGGAGTCCATGGTTCGTTGAAAAAGCACATGCTTAATTTCAGAACTGTAGAGGCATTACTAATGTCAATCTGAATTGGATGAGTAGCGGAGATGAGTAACTGTATCTGCGTATTTAGTTTTTACATATGATCATGATGCAGACTTCAGATACCTTGCTATGTTAAGCTATGATAGGAGCTCATTTTAAATGATAAGTGTGTTTTACCCCTGAATTGAGTCTCTTTGCTAGAGTGGACAAACGAGCCTAACATGCAGGCATGCATGGCTGGAAGGACTGAAGAGCTGAAGCAGAAATTGAAAAGGAAGTGACTTTGTTAGTCAGCCAGTTTTTCAAAAGGAAAGAGTTTTTACGTGAATCACTGGAAACTACTTCACATTGTTCTCATTCAGGAATATACACAGGAGACACTTTTTGCCAATAAAAGCATTAATTCATGGGTAATGAGGAGTCCTTGCCTTTCCCATGTGAAAGCTCTGCCAGATTGGGTCAGATGACTCCACCTACTAAAACTATGTATGCTTATGACATGCACTGCTTTAAGCCATAAATAAATCTGTGACACTGTGCCTGTAATAATCTTTATGCAGAGCTGTACAGCCTTCTACCCATTAGCTGATGTATTTATCATGCTTACTGCTCTTTTCCATTATTTCTGTGTGTGAGTATGATGGTATCTGGTAAAGTAATTTTAAAAGTATTGTTAAAAGTACAAAAATACAGATCATATGAAATACTCCTGAAGGTAATGGAGCTCTGTGGACACAGAAGTAATTCTTGTGGATCAGCTTGTTGCTCATACAACTGAAATTCTTCATCCATATACACACCCTGTGTCTGTGTATATATCTGCACATGAATACATGTATCTGTGATATATATAAACTCTCACGCTTGTGTATACTTGACTATCACAAAAACATAGTGCAAGTGAATACATAAGATTATAAGATTCTACTTATAGAGATGTTCATAGGGAGATGCTATTTCAATATGTGAAGGAGGTGATTGTGTAATTAAAGACTATGTTACAGTTTTCAGAAAGAGGCAGATGTAATCTTTATGCCTACACAATGTTAGGCATTCAGAAATAAGGATATAGTGACTACAAGACTGATGTTCCATTGTTCTTAAGTATTTGCTTTTTATAGAGGTGAAAGAAGAATTCTGCAATAAAAACATTTTTTAATTATGCTTTATTATTAAAGTCCTATCATTTGCCAGTACATAAAAAAACCAAAGAGTAGTTCATCATTAAATGCAAGTAACTGCCATCATAAACCCCAGTTTTCTTTAACTGTGACTGTTTACAGATTTTCTTCTGGCATTTCTGCTTGTTCCTAGGATTTAAAAAAAAATAATTCAAAATTCAGAACAACTAACTCTCCCTTGAAATTCAAAACTATCTTGAAGCCTTGTAACTTTAGAAAACTTGTTAGCTCTGATTCTGTGTCATTTTTATGGTGTTATATACTCCTAAGGCAGAGTGTTGGGGTTTTTTTAGTTTTAAACCATAGATATTTATGACAGTATCCTTCACTTCAAAAGCAAATATTCTATGAATTGTGATTGAAATTTCAATTTTCTCAATAGACATCGTGATTACATTTCATTGTTTTTTTCTCATTCAGCTGAGTTAACTGAGGAGTTCTTTGGATGGGTGTAGACATACTTGGGAAAAGACAACTTTTCATAAAAATGCTTATGAAAGGGCAGTAAATGAAGAGCTGTGAGCTGAGGATATGTTACCATGCACTGGATGTATGTAACTGCTGAGACATCATGAACAATTGCTGTGTTTCTGAAAGACTTTGCAGTCTTCCTAGAAGTAAATGTCGGCCTGTGTGGTAATACTCAGTTATACAGTCTCAAAATGGAAGAAGCAAGAGCATTGTTTTAAGTATTACAGAGTGCCCCTGTAGAGTGTGGCACTTTGGTGTCTCCTTTCTGTCAGCAGTTGAATACTATTAATTCCAAAATACAGAAAGGTCACAAAGCTTGTGTGGGACTTCCATGGAGCAGTTCAGTGTGGCAAGGAAATTCTGGAGGGCTTTGCTGGGGAAGTCTGCTGTCAGCTGTCTAACACTGCACTCCATGCTGGCAGTTCTTGACAAATATTGTGATGTTGTGCCCACATCCTGAAGTTGCTAATGTAGAAGGTTCACATGTTTGCAAAAAAAAAAAAAAAGAAACTTTTGTTGTTTGGAGACTTTCTTTTTTGGACTGAAGAAAAAGGCACAGTTGATGGAAACCCTTTGGAACTTCTCATAGAGATACTTCTGTGGATAATTTTGTGCAATAGGAAGCTACTAAGTTATCAGTCTTCTGGGAAATGTTGACGTCTTTACATTAAGACTAAATCCTAGATACTCTGTTATGTACTTTACTGTTATAAAAACATCCTGTACTGTAACTTACTTGAATTCGTGTGATTGGCTCAGTGTTGTTAGTGTTGAAAGGTGTTGAGCAGAAGTGTTGGGAAATATATCACGAAATTCATCACAGGATGATGCTAACAAATTTCCTGGATAATTTAGGAATTAAAATCTTTTTTTCATGTGTATTTTTTTTTATCCTCAAGAGATTGATCTCATTGGGTGATAAATTCAGTAGAGGTGGCACTTTCTCTAAGATCCCAAGTCTGAAAAATAACAGTCACATTAAAGGATAATTTTTCTTCCACCTAAAGCAATTAAAATATTCTGATGCACTTAAAGAAGGACTATATGCTTTACATTATAGTGGCTATCCTGCAGGTGTTTTAGAATCATAGGATAGTTCAGGCTAGAAAAAACCTTTAAGATCATTGAGTCCAACAGCTAATGCGGCCAAGTCCACCACCAGACCATGTCCTTAAGTGCTATGTTAGGGTAAGAAATGGCTATCTGTAAGATTTTTTTTTTTCTGAAGGTGCAAAGGGCATACCAATGCAAGATGACCTTAACCCTTATTTATTTTTAATTTGGATTTTCAGATTTTTGTTCATTGCCTTAGGTATTAAGTTTGCTAGTTGTGCTTCAAACAGTGTTTTACATTCAAAATGGGAAGTATATCACATATAGGAAAATAAACACCTTCTTATATTATTGCATGCACTAGACCATGTCTTGCTTCTTGAAATTTTGTATTCGTTGTCATTCTGAGACCTTAACACCATTTTATTTTTGTAGTTCACTTTACTAGTTTACTGCTCAAAATTTGGGAGGGGGAGGAAAATATCTGAGTATATTCAAAGAATAGTAATTCTTACACTTAGTATCCTTTCTGGGAAGACTGTAGTACTAGGTTTCAGCTGTGCATGTTGTTTTTAAGCCTGTTCTACACCCTCCCTCTTCTCTCATGGGCATGGCTGAACAAGTAAGTTAAGCAGCAGCTGTGAGAGCTCTTTCAGTAAAGCTGAATCCTTTCAGTAAAGGATTCCAGACTCCTGGTTTCTAGTGCTGCTTCTACTGTACTATCACCATGTTATTTATTTGTCCCTTGTTTTATCTACCTCTAAGATGGTAATGGTGATACTTCTGTTGAAATTTACTGGAGATTTACACACTGATCCAGACACTACTCAAGTCAGTGGGAGCTTTCCATCTCCATGTACATTTCTGAACCGGACCTTTAATTCAATGGTGTTTAAGTCCTATGAGATCCTAGCTATGAAATATGAAAAATTACTGCCATTTGCATGGTTTTGGGATCATAAGATAAATAATGCAAATGAAGTGTCCTTGAGCCTGGCTGTGAGCAATCTGAATTAGACATAACACAGCAAGAATATGAGGGGTTTTAAGCGTTGATGTGGAATCATAAAAGACATGCATTGTTTTTGTGCATACTGAAAGTGCAGCAGTAGGATGCCTTTCAGTTTCTACCTTGTTCATAATTTTACATCATTCTGTTTATTTGTGATACTGAAAAATCACCAAATCAAAAGATCTCTTGATAGCTCTGCCTGGTGCTCTGGTTTGTTGGAATGACTGTGAGCACTGATTGGATTTCTGCACCAGAGGCTGGGCACTGTGACCCCGCTGCTGGTATTTGTCTGGTATAAAAATCTATCAGTAGGATTCTCATTCACTAACTTTGGATTTGGCCTCAAATACAGCATTTAAACAAAAGGAGGGAAAAGAAAAAGGCAAAACAAAAAAAGAACTGCCAGGAGGAGCTTCCTTTTTGATCATTAAGACAACAGCAACAACAAATTATCCCCGTTTTGTATATATTTTGAGATTGCTTTGGTGCCAGGAGCTCTGCCACCTGCTCCCAGCAGGACAAGGTGAGATTAGAATAAAACTGGTAATCTTTGAGAAATAAAATATACGTGTGCATTTACAAAGTGAACTTTGATAATCTTTTTAGTGAAGTAGATAAACCTTGTCAGCATTACAAATCAGTCAGAGGATGAGCTGCTTTAGTACAGCCCCTACAACCAGCGACTACTTCATTTCATTTATTTAAAGGAACCTCAGCAGATAGTTTTGAACAGAAAGTCTTGAGTATGTTTAAAAACAAAACAAATAAATCCCCCTCAAAACCAAGCAAAACAAACAAAGAAATGGGAAGGAAAAAAACCCCACAAAAAACCCCAAACCCCCAAAATCCCACAAAAAAAAGTCCCAAACAAGAAAACCCTACCATGGTAAAAGATCTGTATTGTATTTTCTCTTTTGTGTCTTTTGTATTCTGCTTTTCCTAATGTTTGAAAATGAGATGGTGAAATTCATTCTAAACCAGAAGCGACGCTGCATGGTATAAACCAAGAAGCTGTATAGTACGTTTGTGCAAATCAGTATACATCCATGAACCTCGGTGGCCTGGAGGATCTGACCTGTTAGGTGGTGTGGAGGCAGAACCAAATATTTATAACCATTAATAAATTAGAAGGTGCCCAGAGCAAAAGCAAATGCAAGAAAAAAATATACCTTTCAAGGCTGGGATTGGGCTGGATACTCAGCAGGAAGGCCTACTTTCCCAAAGGCATTTTCCCATCCTTGCCTCCCTCAGCAGCTGTTCAGACAGACCCTCTCTGCAGCAAGAGAAGGGACAAGAGGAACCAGGGAATTAACCCTTTGCTTACAAGAGACTAGGCTCCATGTATTTGGCAAATAACAATCGGAAGATATTACCTCAAAGAAACGCCAAAACCTTCATTTGCTGTGATAGGAGGGGTCAGAGGTAACAGATAAGAGCTTGCTGCTGTTGGAACAGGCATTTTAAAATATTCTTCCACTCTTAAAAATGGTGATGGTGGGGTCTTGAATTCTGGTAGTAGTGAAGGGGTTAAATAATTTTTGGCAGCCCATTGATCATGTAAAACCATAAAGCAGTTCCAGTAGAAAGAGATGTGTAGAGGTAGAAAATATCGGACTGAGTGCATGCTCTCTGTGGATAATAAAAATTACCCACTTTCTCACAGATGTCGAATCTGGCAGTTTTCCACTAAAAATTTGGATTGCATATCAACTATCCAAATTATTTTAGTGTCTGTTGAAGAGTGTGTTTGGCAGGGTTTCCAGTAGGAAAATAGGAAGTAGATTTGAAAACATTAATACTATTTGAATACAACTGCTCAAAGCTGATTGTTCCTTAGATGAACTCCAGTGGAAACACATTCTGCCCTTCAAGTCCCTAGCAAGTCTCCAGGTGGAGAATAGCCTGGCTAAATAAGAGGAGTTATAATAGTTGGACAAGCATAGAAGAGGATCAAGAACCAAAAAGGAGGGGTACGGTCACTGAAGAGAGCAGATATGCAAAGTTCCTGTATAGCTTCAAGGTTCTGAATGAACTTCACTGATTTGGGAGAGGGAGGTAAAATCATTGAAACCTCAGATAAGATGTATGTGCAATGGGTGAATGCCATTTGAAGTAACTGAGGGATTAGGTGCACCAAGACTGAGATAAGAGGATAGCATAGAAAGCAATTGGAGTACATCCTTATTTAAAATAGTGTGTATGGCGCTAGTCTGCTTCTCCCAGAATAACACAGGAATTTTGGGCTACAACTGGACATTTTAAGAGGATGGACAAACATCCAGGTGGTTAGCATAGGATTTCTTTCATCTTTCTCTGAAGCAGAAACAGGATAATAAATCAAAGGAGTTGCAATGCTACTGTTCTTAGGCTATAATGAAGACACAGTAGGATGAAGTCAAGAGAGAAAAGTATCAGAAGAATAAGCTGAAAATTTCCTGCTGCTGAGTTTGGCTAGAAATGAACTTATTAACTATAGATCATGAATATCATAAAGTACTTGAAAACTAAATAACAGGACACTGATGTAGTTCTGAAAGGAAGCAGTGGAAGTGATGCTCTGGCAGGCACTTCTGCTGGCTTTGACAGGCTGTTTTAATGCCAGCAGAAGTTAGAATTTCTGACTGGGGATATAATCAGAGCAATGTTTTACTGAGTTTGTCACAGAACAAAAATTAATAGGATAAAAATGCACTATGATTGTCCTGATGTTCTGGACACATTCTGTCAAATCTTGAAAATGTCTTGATCCACTGAGCATCATAGACAATACAGGTTTGATAGCTTGGGCCAGGAGAAGTACTAGAATAGAGCTGTTGCACTGATGTGACTTTTATTTATTAAAGTTGCGTCAATTTAAAGCCAGTGCAGTGTTAATAGGGCTGTAGACAGAATAGCAGAGTATTCCTTTTTGTTAATCCTATCGTTCTTCTGTTTTCCTCTCGTATCTTTATCCCCTTACTAAACTCAGAATTGCTTTGGCAGAAGAGCTCATCCTGCCTCCCTATTTATTGTTGTTACTACACTGCAGGAAGATGGGTGTATTCCTGGAGTATGAAATGTACATGTGAGAGGGAGTTTCTGCTCCAGAGAGCTTGTGCTCTGTGGAGGTCAGAGTCAAGTGCTTCTCCTGTCTCTGATCTGTCAGTACACCGATACACTTCTAAAAGCACTTCCTCATAAAAATTCTTAGGCTTTACCACGTTTAACCTTTTGTTCTGGTGCTTGGAGAATTATTGTCAAGCTCTACTGCATATCTGAAGGATAACAATGGTGGTGGTGTTTTAGTCTGGTGAAGTTCTTGACATAGTGAAATTGTAAGGAACTTATTACTTGGATATCAGTGAGGAAATCACAATTTCATCTTTCAGAGGACTCTCGGAATTCTTTCAATAGGTGGTCTGGTCCAGTGTTCCCATTTGCCTTGGGTCAAATCAGATTCCCAGAGGTGTTGTGTCCAGCTAATGTGCTGTGTCTCAGGCAGTGTTATGCACTGTGGGAGAAGTCTGTTGTCATTTACTCCAGGAGTGGGGAACACAACAGGGTCCTTGCACTGGAGTGGAGCATAGGGTAAATTGTAGAGGATAGTAAACACACTTGAACTATTGCTCTGGAGCAGTAAAGGAGAGGGGAAAAAAAAAAAAGAGGTGTTTGAAAAAATTGTTTATTTGAAGGGAAAAGCAAACCTCTCAGGTTATAATTTGTTGAGGGTTTTTTTTTAAATGTCTGTTGTTCATCCCTCATCTTTTGAGTCAGGAAATGTCTTCCCAGATACTTAAATGGCCTACTGGAAGTGCTGAGTTGATCTGTGGAGTATTTGAAAGATTTTTGACATGTCTTGGAAAATGATGAACCACTCTAGTTTTGTGAATAGGCACAGTTTCTTGTATATATGTGTTAGAGTATTGTCTATCTTCAGCCACTGTAGATGCACAAGTTACTGTAGGATCGCTATGTGCACAACTGTGGTAAAAAGTGCAGTTTTTACTGTACTTCTCTGTTAGGGAATGCCACTGGCTGAAATGTTAGGCTCCAGTTGAGGAGTTTTTCCTCTTTTCACCAGGACATAATGTAGAGAGACTAGGTGAGATAATTCAGTACATGTATGTGAGAATTGTCACATTGCTGAAACACTATTTTACCAATTTTTATACTTTAGTAAAACTAAGGGAAATTCAGGTAAAACCCAAAGCAAAGCTATACTTGATCGTCCAACCATTGAACAGGAAAAGATTTATTTTTATTGTCAAGGAATACCTCTGACAATACAGCTTTTGGGTCTCCTAATCTGCATCCCATGATATCAAAACCTCAACAGATCTCAGTTCTGCCTTATGTAATAAAGCATGTTTATGCAGAAGTTCAGACTTCCTACATTGTTTGTCCATCATGAAAGGATGGGTGAGTCAATTTAAATGAAAACCATCTCTACTTGCCAATCTTTAGTGTCAAAATGTGATGCCAACTCTGCAATAGGCCCTTTTGTTTAGATGGGTTGCTTGGATCTGCCTATGTGATTGGATTTATCAGCTAAAGACCTGAATTACATAGTTATAGATCTATTTATTTTTTACTTTTGAGAGAAAGCTTTCAATATTTCCATTGGTTTTGAAGTTTTCTACAAGGGGGCGTTGTAAAAATAAGAAAGTAAGTCAAGTCTCAGTGCTGAGATGGAGTGTAGGTCCAGACCTAATCTTTTTGCGTTCAACCTAGGTGTCCTCCAAAGTTTATGTAGGAAGCTGCTTTTGTCATTCCTGTCACAAGAAAACAAGAAGTTCTAGGAGTTCCATGAGAGTCAGATTTTTTAATATTTCAACCCCAGTTACAGATATTAGTTTTGATAATTTACGTAAGATTATAAAACTTTGATTTTTTTAATTTATTTTATTTGTTCGTTATTTTTCCTAGTGATTCAACAGAACCAAGTTTAGTGTTTTGCTCACACCGCCAACTCCCCAGTGCTCAAATGTACACAGACCTTTAACTTTTGGGCATACTTTTATATGTAAAATAGGATGATTTGATTACAGAGCCTTCCCTGAAGGCAGAGGCTCTTTCCCTTCCTGTTTTTTGGACACATATATTTCTGGTATGATAAGTATAAATGTCCTTGATGTTCACAAACATATAGCTGGTGGGCATTATAACAAGTCTGAGCTTGCTGAGAGAAGTCTGTAAAAGTAAGAATGTTTTCCGATGTGGATAATAAAATACTTTCCTGTTCCTTTATATAGTTTTAACAGACGTTCAGGGTTCCAGTTCCTCTTAACCTGCTTTCCAGATTTCTTTGGAAATCAAACTTAAAGTTGTGAGAGCACAGCTGACTTGAGTCCAGATTCTGCAGCTTGTAAGCAATCAAAACTGGTCAGGACTTGCAGTTGTTCACAGAGTTAAAGAATA
The DNA here is from genome assembly GCF_963264785.1 of Psittacula echo. NCBI lineage: Eukaryota > Metazoa > Chordata > Aves > Psittaciformes > Psittacidae > Psittacula > Psittacula echo. The sequence goes on from NC_137735.1 coordinate 103,627,070, forward strand.
TGGAAGCCTATTATTTGAGATACTTTTGCCATCAAAGCTTGGATTCATCTCTCTAGGACTAGTAATGGAAGATTTAATGAAATGTCTCTTTTGATCTCCCTCTGTGAGGTCTGTGGCTCAGCCAGAGTTCCAGTTGTCAGGACTTTCAGTTTGATTCATTTGTTGTTTTAAAAAGGATTGGTGTATTTTATTTATGTTGACCCCTAGTTGAAAACCTTAGCATGTGCTGGCAGATAAATACTGGTCAATCCTAACATAAGAAAGCAACATGACCTTAAGTGGAGCATTGACAAGTGTATAAAGGCAACATGTAATTTTCTGGTTCTCTTCCTTTGACTCCCATCCTTCATCCAGTTTTAGGTGAAGATGATAACAAGACATAGACTTAAGTGAAGCTAAGGCTTTTTGTCTTTCTAAGTCTTCCTGTAGTTATTGCATTTGACTTTTCTGTATTTGGGTAGACTGTAGTCTCAGCTAGAGTGCTTGACTTGGTGACTATCTCATATTTTAGTGGGAGTTTCTGCTAGCTTTTCTCACTTAAGCATTATTCAAAGAACTTCTGTGGGTCAGTGTTTTTCAGGCTTTTTCTATTTTTTTGTAGCTTGGACAATTTAAAAAGTCTCTTCCACACAGTTCTGCCTCAAATGGTGACTTGTAGGACCACAAGGTATCATGTATATCACATGTATTAGTGACTGAGATAAAGTCTGTGCTGTTACGTCCTAGAAGTGGCTTTGGCCACCTTCTCATTCAGAGCTTGGAATCTGAAATATTTTTGAGATTTTTGTTTAAATAACTGTTGGAAAAGAAGCTTTATCCTTTTAGCCCTTTCTTAGGCAGAGGGATCCCTACTAGCTTTTGAACAAGATTTGTCCAAGAAAATTAAGCAACTTAGCAAAAGAAAATAAATAAACCTAGCATATCTTAAATGGTCTGCATTCTAAAGAAAACGGGTTTTATCCACACCACCCACATATATGTTAACATACAGAATTAGTCCTAACCTGCCAAAAGAAGAAAATGCACAACACCTTTCAGAGATGCAAATTGACAATTAACAAAACAATAGAGTTCTAGCCTTCCTTTGCTGAGGTGCAAATTGATAATCAGATTGAAATGAAAAACTGGTGGCTTTTGTGTAAAATTTAGCTTGAGATGAAGGCTCCCCGTGGAAGGAGGGGAGGGAAAGGGACAAAGTACCGCAACCAGTTCACAACCAGGAAAAACCTGTGTAAGAAGTACTGGCATATCAAGCTGTACAACTGGGACATCAACTGTATAGTTTCCACTGTGTTAATTGTGACAAGAATATTAATGAGAAAGGAATGGTAAAATTTAGTTATGTTACGGAGTTACAGAGGGCTGAATCTGTAGGGTAACACCCTCTTTTGTTCCTGTGTGTATCCTATGCCCTACAGTGATGTTGATGAGAGATACTGCAAACCCTGTGTGATAATTTTTTCCACATACTTTTGGCAGTCTCACCTTACTTTGCCCATTAAACTTCATCCCTTATGTTTACCCTAATGATTTGCATACCTCTGAACTGCTGCAGGTAGCTACCAGTTTATTTTATCCCAGTTTACCTCAGATATCTTTTATCTTTCCAAATATGAAGTTTCACATAATGATTTCTACTTGCATTCAAGAGCAGATAAATAATGAGAACCACCATCATCTTTTCTAATAGTGACCAGTGCTTGGAAGATGGCAAAACAGGCTTTTATACTGCGGGAAGTTTCTATGCTACAAATCAGAGGATGTGAGGAGCTGGAGATTTGCTTGGAAGTTGTAATTTGGATACAAAGTTTGAAGAAATGGTTGTATACTTTGTTTTGTATTTTCCTACCATCTGACTTATGTGTGTTCTGTGCTTTTGGCCAACTCCAATGAATTCAGTGCCTTAAGTCATGTCCCTTTGTGGCCTGTAGCATTTCTGCTGCTACATACTTACTAATGTTACTGGGTTTTAATAGGATTTTTGCTTATTTTAATTTTAATTTACCAGTGACTGGTTCCCAATGCTGTTTATCTAATCTCTCTTGAAAGATCTGCATTCTAGCGTGTGTATGTTAATTTTAATTTTGTTCTTCTGAATTCCTTTCACTTGAAGTTTTGTTACTATGGGAGCTGAATTTTGCAAGTAGAAGAGTAATTTAAGGATAAGACCTTTTTAATAATCTGAATAATTTGTGATATTTGACAAATATATAGATGTATAGTCTGGGATTTTTAAGACTGGAGTATTTGAGACTTCGTTAATTTGAATCCAAGCTTTATGATTAAATGTCCTAGATGTCTTGGAAAGTTTCAGCAATAATTATACAATTCTAATGAATTTGTTGCTCTTGAAAATGTTGAGTTGACAGCTGTTTAGGATGAAGTCCTGGATAGTTGCAGCACATAATATGTAGGGGACTACAGATCTCTGAGCATGCTGTGTACTGCTCAGTTCACTCTCTCTCAAAAAAAGTTGAAGATCACTCTCTAAACGAGCAGCTGAGCCTTCCCTTCCCATCAACACAGTGACTGAGATTTTATTTTGTGGACAGCTGTTTAGTAGCAGATACTTGACATCTTCCTCTCATTTGTGGTCAGCGTCTGTCAATGCACTATGTCAGTCCACTGAGTAAGTCAGTCCACTAGGATGATTGTCACAGCCCTTGTCATGTGAGGAGAAATGGAGAAAATTTGGATGCTGACAGTGACAGTGACAGTACTCTTGAGCCTGTATTCAGGGGATGTATTAATCCCTCTTTCAGGCATCAAGATTTAGCACCTCTTACATATTTTGATTAGCACTGAATAGGAGATTTTTATCCTTAGTGCTGTAGTGGCTTGTTGCATTTAGATACCATTTATTATGAACTAGATCTTGACATTGAATATTATCTGACTTCTCTGAAAGCCAACCCCTCTTGAGTGAATGTGGTGTTTTGACAAGTAAATAATAGTGTACGGTGCCCTATGAACGTGTTGTAACCTGCTACACATAAGTTTTCTTAGGCTTCATGCATGTATTTAAAGAGTGTTGTATGCAAGGCATGTAAGGATGGAAAAGTTTGTTTATGCATTCAGTGATTTCTTCTTGGGCAAGATTCATGTTGATATTGTGCTACGCAACATTTTATTATCCTGTCTCTGGTACAAAGGGGTATGTAATCTGAAGTTCAGGGAGTGGACTTAGTTTTTAAATAAAAGCCACTAAGGCCAGCACTTTTGTCCCTTTTCATGTCTTGTGAAGCCTGTGTGATTTCTAACACTGTATTTCTTTTTTTTTTATTTTTTTTCCCCATGCTATTCATGTTTGCTGTGGGGCAGGGCAAATCAATCTCTTCTAAGTACTCTTTATTCATAAATCTAGATGTATATAAGCCGGTTATTACCTAGCCAGTAGTAGTCAGAAACCAAAAAGGGCAGGGGGGAATATCTAATCAGTATGGCTGAACTGTGGTTGGGATCACGGGGCTTCTTGCTCTGTGCACCTTGCCTCTTGACTGCAGTCATGCTTCTGGTTTTGTTGGTGAGTTGTCTTTTTTTTATTATTATTATTTTTTACTTTTAAAATGAAGGCTACTTTAGTATTCTGTCTAATTAATGTGCTTTGCAGTGTCTATTTTGTGTGCTTTGAACATTCATTTTCTTTAGCTTACATTTCCCCTCTGGTTTTCAATAAATCTTGGTGGACGTTTGTATCCTGCCATCTTTTCTGCTCTTTTCCCCTAGAGTGTTAATTCCCACCCCCTGAATATCTGTAAAATCAGCATTTTATTTTTTCCCTCCCAAGCAGCTATTGCCAACAGCTGTTATAAAATAAAGGCTTTAGATGTGTCCCTTACAGTACATTGACCCCTCTGTCTGATTTATCATTAGTTTCCAGAGATTTATTCCAGGCTTGAGATAATTCGTTCCCCCCAGGGTCTCAAGTTAAAAACCACACTGATACCCGCCTATTTGTTCTTTTGTACCTGGAATATTAATCATATTGCCACCAGCCTCCCTGGCATACGGGAGGCATTCCACTATGGTTAACGGTATACTGAGTGTCTTCCACTGGCTTCTGTTACAACATTCAAGCTTCTTAAACTTATTTCTGAGATTGTTTCCCATCTTGCTGCTGTTCATATCTTGTGTTTTGCCCTCAATGTCCACGCTCTTACTTAGTGAAAAAGCAGCATTTGTCTCCCCCAGGTCCTTGCCTATTACTTTCTACTTCTTCTTCGCACAGTTAGAAGGTGGTGTGCTGACAGTCTGGGCAGAAGATATGGCCATTCGCAGTGGAACTTGAGCTCTATCTAACAGTGTAGGAATTTTTGTAGGTTGTGGTTTTATAAGGCTTGGAACTGTTCCTATGTATAATTAAGAATACTGAAAGAGGATAATCTTATGAGTGCTACAACATGGGTCAGTCCCTAGAAAGTGTTGCATCTTGGGTTGTAAGTTTTCTTGGTTTGAATGTATTGGTCTTAGAGTGAGACGTGTTTGGAAGTAACAAGAAGAAGATATGGTCACCGGCAAGGCACTTATCACAGTGATGTCTTCTAAGTTACCTTTCTAGGCACTGTGAAAGCTATGTTGCCTCTTGAAACTTAAAATCATGAATATCAACTAGTGCTTTGGAGATAATTTCCATGCCAGGGTGCATTTATTAAAGTCTCGTTTCTTCTTAAAATTGCAGTCACCTCTTTCTCGGAAAAGGACTGGAAAGGTTGCTGTTCCCTCGTAGCTGAGGCTCATCGATACTCTCTAATATTTTCTTGTTGCTACAGTGCAGCCTGGAAAACAGTTACAAACTGCTGCTTAAAATATGATTGCAAACATGGTGTACCCACGTATCTCCCTCTCAAGACAATAGTAACTGTCAGTGCTTGCTACTTCTGAAAATTAACACCTCAGAAAACTAAATGCACCCTGACCTGTTTTGAATTTCAGCCCTCCTGATATTAAAAAAAAAGTTACGTCAACAGCACAAAAATCTTGACACTGGATTGCTTGATTCGGAATTGCTTTGCACAGCTGCTGGAGTGGTTTAGTAACCATTGATCATACAAATACAGTTCATGAACATCTATGTATGTGAAGCAAAGACTAATGAAATGTATGATCTCTGTTGCTTCTTGTTTGCAAACCTTATGATAAATTCAATTGTAATCTACAAGGATCCACAGGCACATTAGATGACAGAGGTAATATGTAACAACAATACAGATAAATACACATTTTGAAAGGAAAACATCAAGTCTTTACTAGTCACAATACTTATTGAATTACAGACTTGAAGCACTGGGGCTGTAGCATAGCATACAGCTTGCTCCTTACCTCTGCCTGGTGTCAGAAGGACATGCTACTTCTGATGTCTGGAGTAAATTTGCCAAAGACCAAAGTATGTATATCTTGGAAATGTTTTTAATTTCTTGCAAGGATCTTGTATATAAAGACTCCATTTATAAGGCAGAAGCAGCTACAAATAGTATGTTGTAGTACGGTTAACAACTGATATCAAGATCTGTGGAAAAGTCATACGGTCACATTTTCAGATCTGCTTGCCAGATTGGGGGCATACATGGGGGTAAGGCACTGATAGTCATCCCTTTGCACTCATGCCTGGTAACCTTGGGTTTTTATGCCTGAAGTCTCAAATACCTGGAGATATTTTATAATAGGCCAGGGTTTGTTTGGTTTGGTTTTTTGAGGGTTTTTTGAGGTTTTTTTGAGTGCTTAGTCTAAAAAAAAAATAGATCTAAGATTGATTTATAAATGTTAAGATGAAAACAAAGTGCATCTTGATGTTTTTGTTTTACTTTAGGCCTTAAGTAGTGCTTATACCAGCTTTCCCCAGAAACAGGAAGGAAAGAGACCTAATAAAAATGTAATGCAAGCTGAATTCTGATGTATTGACAGATGTCTAAGAGATGGAGCTTTAAGAGAAGTGCAGATGCAATGGCTTATGTGCTAAAACATCAACAACAGTCTTGTGGTATATACAGCTTTACCAGCCATTGCTGTGCAGTAAAGTTGCCAAAGTGGTGGCAGCCACTTAGCTATGTGCTATCTGCCCTTAAGTAGCACTAATACCCTGACTGTCCCTACTTGGGCTAATTTACCAGGTGTTGCTGAGTGCCATGTTGTGGAGCATTTTTTGGTTACAGGGAAGATGGACCTGTTTTGATGTTTGTGTGCCTTTTGGGGCTTTTTGCTGCTTGTTTAAAAAACATATTTGTCAGGGTTTTGTGCCGCTTACCACCAAGGACTCCTCTTTTTCTGTCTCATGGCTAATGGTACCAAGCAAGCAGCATGCTAAGAGCAGTATCTTGTACCTTTCCTTGTGGGTTGGGAGGGTCATTGCTGGTGGTGAAGCGTGGTTGCTGTGGGTGACAGCCAGTTTCATAGATGACAGCTGCCTTCTGCTCCCTGGTTGGGGATCACTGCATTGAAGCCACAAGGTATGTAATGGTAGTATGGAAACCAGATGCCGTGGTGACATTGTTGCTGACAAGGAACCAGCATTTCTGCTGTGCTTTAAGGGCCAGTTTTCAGTTGCTGCTAGCAGGAGGGGTGTGATGAGCAGCAGCTGTATGGTGGTGGAACAGCACACACAATATTTCTACTAGAGGAAAATATCCCAATATACTCTATTACTATAAATCCTTCAGACAAAGGGGTCATTTGAGGCTTTGGAGGACAGAGTAGCTCTTTCCTCTCTTCCTCTTTTCTGTGCATTAACTGCTTCTGCTTTGATTTGAGCTTCTAGGAGCACCCATGGTCAGGCACCTGAGTGACTAGGTTCTCTCCTTCCTCATCACGGTTGCTTGTTTTCTTGACTGGAAACCTCACCCATCACGTTTCTGCTTTGAAACTGTTGTCTTCTGGGCAGATGAAGGAGTGAAGCACTGCCAGCTGGCTTGTGCCCCCTCCTGCCCATTCGTGCTGTTGCAGATACCTTGCAGAACATGGGGAGAGGTGTGGGTGGTGTGATGTTGAGCTAGGCAAGCTCCAAAGCCGCATTCCTGAGGCAGGACTGGGCTGTGTTGGCCAGAATGGCTCAGGGCAGGCTGCAAGGAACAGTATTTTGGGCCCCACAGTAGCACTGACACCTAATAATTTTGGCATTGTTTGGGACCATGTACATTTATAATTAGAGTCTTACTGCAGGGTCTGTGCTGCAGAGAGAGAGATTTACAAATAACTTCAAGGGGCGGAAAGTCTACTGGAAAGCTGCAGTATCTGCCTATTTTGGTTAACTGATTCAGCTTTGCGAGGTCATTTAGGGTGGATTGATATGTTCTCATTCTCCGTATGTGCGGCAGCGCAAGGATCCTGCAGATTGCAATAAACGGGGAAAGGGAAGGAGCAGATTGTCCTACCGGAAAGTAAAAGACTCTTTCAGGATTGTGTAGGTTGTGTAATTTGAAGATCAACATTGCTTATGGTGAACAGATGGAGAGGATGATTAGAAGCTACAAGTGCCCTCCTGTGCTATAGGCCCAATGTCAGATAAACTACCTCTACAGAAAATTATCACTTTCTGAAATTCTAGGACAACTGTAGGTTGCATTCTATGAAATTGAGAGAGAAAAACTGGTGTGAGGAGGAGGAAAAAGATCTAGACTGTTAACTGTGTGAGACTGCAAACTGCCTCTCGGGAAGCTCAGATTCAAGGTGGGTTTAGTGTCTGTGAGTGCTCAGCATTGTTTTTGTGGAGCTGTGCAAGAGGAAATTCCCATTATTTAAGTCCTGGAGTTCACTGTAGCTATCATTAGTACAAAACCAGGATGATTTTTCCCTCTGTGAGGGCACGTTAACTTGCCTCATGGGGTCTGACAGTGCAGTATTTATTGTACGCTAGAGCACACATACTAAAACCTGACCAGATGATACATTTTGTCACATGGCTGTAGCAAAAAATGTGTCTAAGAACTTCTGGTTGAGAGAGCAGTAGACCAGTGCATGTAATATTGCAACGTAGTGTGTAGTATTTGAGGTTGGTTGTGTGAATGTCAGTGTTGTAAAGCAATGGACAGTGATCGGAGAATAAATGGTGGGTATGCATTGAGTTTATACATCTTCTAGCTGGGAATGAAACATCTTTCTCTGGGCTTCGCTGGCAAAACTACCCTGTGTCACAAAGATCCCAGTTAGAATCAATACTGTGATAACTGGGAGGGCATACAATGGCAGGCTGGAAAATCCAGTAACTGGGTAAATAAGCGCTAGTGTCTGACCAGTGCTTTGCAGGCAAAAGAGTATCAGAGCAAGAAAGCACAGCAGTGTTTTAATGGAGGTCTTTCTGCTAATTTTTTAAGGACTGGGATGAAAGTTCTGCTCAGTAAATAGAAAAAAATAGCTGAAATTAGGAAAGGGGGATTAAAAAAAAAGTGTATTTTCTCATGGTTACACCAAACTGAACTACAGCATGTAAAAAGGAAGAATTTGGTCATACTCATGATTAAATCAGTGGGAGTTATGCCAAGTGAGCTAGGACAGAAGATGGCCAAGCCATTCACCTACCTCTTCGGCATCAATGGGGAGCAGTCCTTTCTCCAGCCCTAGGAGCAGAAGTCCTTCTGGGCACCCATCCGCAGTCTGATGAGCCATGTGTAGCATAGGGCCAAAAGTAATGTCTGCTCTAATCCTGCCTTCTTAAAACACCGAGGTGTGGTCATCTCTGCAGGATCTTCTTATCAGTAGAACCTCTGTTCAGGCTCCAGATATTTGTGCACATGTGCTCTGATCCACAAATGGCTCATAAACCGTAGGTGCTATTTAAAATGTTTTTTAGCAGTGGGCAAGATGCTGGAAGTGTTGATACACATTCCATGTACTTAAAAGTAAAAGGTAAATGAACATTTTAACTGCTGGTACCCCTGAAAAGTTTATTCTTGATGCTGATAAATATAATAGTGAGAATATGCTACCAAAGGAGAAAAGGGCGATGGCCAGAATATGGCTGCATATTGTTCTGCTTTTTCAGTATGTGTGTTCATATGTGTGTAAACATATGTTACAGAATCAGAATTTGCAGCAATATGGAAGATGTTACCAACACGTGTATATAATGTATGGTATTACACACAGAAACTGTTTGTTAAATGAACGCAAAGATTGTGAAGTCAGGCACTCAAAGCGTACGAAATGCCAGAATTAGATTTGTCTGCACAACCTTAATTCAGCCCCTTTGTGCATATGCACATTATGATACTATCTTTAATTATATGATCACATATCAGACCACTGAAATGATGGTGCTGACAGAATGAGAAGATATTCAATATTTTTTTAAATCCTTATTGTTTGTGTGGGCCTGTGGCAGGCATATTCTGCACACTTTCAAACCCTCTCTTAAATACTGCAGGTCCATAATATTATCGGTATAATAAATACATGTGAAAATCAAAAGCTTCCTATGGACTTCTCTGCGATGTTCATTACTGCTACATCTATATTGTAAAGATGTTAATTGATTCTCACAACATCCATCTTGTTGGGATCGTATCCATTTTACAGGTAAGAGAAAAAGTTTATGAAGGGGAAGAAAACAGTCCAATTCACCAAAATCCTGCTTATGTAGTTAACAGTCAACCTAAATCCTGAAGGCAATCCAGTTTATTTAAGTCACTTAATTCTGTATATTTATTTGTCTGGGAAGTTTCTGGATCACCTGAAAGTGTTTGAACCCACATATCCCAGAGGAGTGCCCTTGCCACCTGGCTTAGGGGAACTCTGAGGAAAAACACTTTCTACCCTTCTGAAGTCAAGCTACTGTGCATGCAGGAGACAACAACCACATGGCAAGCCAGGCACTAAGCTGGTTTAGGAGTAGGCTAGTAGAGGGACTGGGCTTTCAGTGGAGTGGTTGATCACAGGTAGATACAGTTAGCCTTTTTGTTTAGTTTTTCCATTATGGTAACTGAAGACAAGGTATCCAGCTTAAGCGGCAAGGCTCCTCTCTGAAGGCCTCCGTTCAGTTAGTAGAGAGGGAAATGCAGAGTTTTGTTTGGCTAGACTTCTCCCTACAAGTCTTCAGAGGTACCCCTCTGCCTCCATTCCATGTGTAGGGAAGCTAACTGTTTAATAGGCCTGTAGATGCATCTAGGTCAGATCTGACTTTTCAAAGTGTTGTATTCACTTTATTATAACTGTTTGCATCTTTTAAATATAGCATCATTAACTGCAAAATATGGCATCCACAAGTATATGTTCAGGTGTACCAGGTCGGAAAGCGGGGCATGTACAACTAAGGGCTTCCTGTAAAGACTTTGGATTCCTGCAAAACTGTTCTTTTGGCTTGCAAATCTGAGGCCTTCAAATCTCATGTTGCAGCACCTAAAATGAAACAGTTAATGGTCCAGCAGGCAACTTTAAGTATGCAACTCATGTTCATTCCCAGAGCTGGCTCTTCTTGGGTGATATCCTTCTAGAAAAAAAATTGGAATGTGATCATGTAATTAGAGTATCGCAATGCATATGCACAAAGACTGAATCTTAGCTCATGCATTCAATGGCTAAATTGGGAATGATTGTACAATCTTAATTATAAAATACTATACTTAAGTATAGTATTTTGTTGAATGCTCACTTTTATTCAGCCTGTTTTAACCAGAGTTTTATAATGTAAAGCTGAAAAATAAGGTTATCCTGTAGATCACCAATGTCTTTTCCCTCTCACTTAGATCATCAGAGAGCTGTCATTTACAGATACTCAGTAGAGAGCACTGCCACCTGAGCTGGTGGAGTAATTGCTGGTAATAGGCTATTAGTGGTGCACACACTGTCCATTAAGAGGTGTTTCTGCTAAGTAGTTTAGAACAGCAACAGATGGGTTGATTCAGTCAGAAGTCCAGCAGTTACTCCAGGTTGTTGGGATAGTGTCCTCTGGTAGTGCTGATGTATTCCATGGGGCATTCTAACTTATTTTTGTCTTTCTAATTTTCACTTGTGCTTCTTGCTCTTCTTTTTTTTTTTTTTTTTTTTTTTCCCCTCCCCTTTTAATCAGTGCTGCCTTTCTGTGCTTTAGCTCTTTACATTGAATCAAGTTGCTTCATCAGTCTTTGCGGTTTGGAAGCAGAGGAGCATGAAGTTTCACAGTCTTTGTAGTGCTTTCCATTGTGACACCTGGGAGTTTTCTGATGGCTCAGAAGAGCTGTTGCAGGAGAAGCTTGTGAAGCCTTTAGGGTGAAGCAGGTTTGCAAAATAGGGCTGGCACACAGGAGCTGTTTAGGATGGAGCATGCCTAATGTGCCAGGCCATTCAGTATGTTATACTGATTTTCATCAGGTGTGTTCTGCATATGTGCTAACTGAGAGCTCCCTCATCCCCTGACTTGGATGATGTTCAGGTGGGTGGTAGCAAAGGACAAATCACAACAGTCCTATTCCCCCAGGCACATTTCAAGATCATCCAAGAATGGCTTAAGCTATGTCAGCTGACAGCCAGGGTGACTAAAGAAAAGATGTGTCTCAGGACACAAGTGGTAATGCATTTAGCCACAACAGTTCAGTTTTTCAATTTTTATACTCACTGGTTTTGGTGGTGTCAGCTGCTGCATTTATTTTCTTATATGTGTATATGTATATGTTGTATTAGGCCAACCACAATTAAGAATGTGGCATTTCTGGTGGTGAAGTTTTGACCGGTAGTGGTGTGCTTCCTGCCAATGCTTACAGTAGATATCTGGGGAGAAATGCAAGGTATGTAACAGAGGATTTGTGTTGTTGGTTGGTGAAAATTATGCCCTCTGAAGAGGACTATTACAGAGATTTAGTGCATTACTCAAAATTTAATTTTTCCTTTTACTATGGGGTTGCTTCTTGTGCTGACTGGTTGCATGTGCTGCAGTTGCTAAAGTAAGGAATTCTGCTTTGCATTCAAGGAAGCAGAATTTCAGCTATGACAATTTTTTCAGATACAACCATGAAGTAAGTAACATCATCAGCAGTATCAATTTAAAAAAAAAAAAAAAATCTGTATTAAACTACTATAATTCAAATTTGTGATATGCAAGGTGCAGCCATATTTGAGGTTCTACTCACCCTGTTGTATTGGTGATTATATACTCTGAGGAGGGATGAGGATTTGCTGCTTTGCCAGTTTTAATAGAGGCGAGGTAACTAATTTGATTCTGGATACTGTCATCATGAGTTGCTTGAAGGTGTTCAAATTTGCTTATGAAATAGTCCCTTCAGAGCTAAGGAGATGGAAATGAGACACTAAAAGGCTTTCTTGAAGTGCTTCCATGTTTCTCAGCTCAGAACATCACATTTGATATTAATATTAGGTACTGAGGCAAAGTCATCAGGTAGAAAAGGGAGAAAATGTAGAAGCAGTCATTTTCTTGTGTGTCCTCAGGATGCTATTTTGAGGCTTTAAAAAAAATTCATGCTTTACTGATGAGGCTGCTGTAAACCGGGGAAGTGGCAGATGTAATTTAAGTCCCAGGGCCCTGCCCTAGAAGAGGTCCAATACTGGCAGCATACATATTGCTTACATGAAAGCGAACAGATGGATACATTTGGTCAATTCTGCTGGGTTCATATGGAAACCTTCAGAATTTTTTCTTACTATTTTGAGTGCAATACTTAAATCTGTTATCTGCTGAGAGTCTGTAGTTGCCCAGGACAAGTCCTTTTGTAGCTTTGAGCAGGGACCGTTGCCTTACTGTGAATGTCTTCGGTCATGTTTATATGACTGATGGAAGTCTCCTCCAATTCCCCCCATACGCCAGGACCAAGTCAGCTACCGGAGGAGTGAGCTGGATTTTTTTCAGCTTCTGTGGCATGTGTACTGTCAGCTGAGTCTTAATCATGGAGTTATTACTGGTAGTGAAAATGCAGGAAAGAGAAGAAATTCAGCTTGCTTTTCAGATGCTGGATTGATTGCAGAGACACATTTTGGTTCTTGTTGGGTTGGGCAGGGGAGAGGAAGGAGGAGATGGGGAGAACAAAAACATAGTATTTTCTTTAATTAAGAAAAATACTAATTTTCTGATACTAATTCATACTAAGTTCTTGCTGACAGTTTTTGATGTTTCCCAATTCAAAACAAATGAAAGCAATCAAGTGAAGGGAGAAGAATGGAGAATTAAAGAGGAGAGGTGTAGCTGGATTAGAAGAACACAGCTTGAAGTGTTAATACTTAGTCTGGGGGGAGGACAGGATTAATCTGTAATGCCTGAAATTAGTTTGTTTGGAGTGTCTTCATAGGTTAGTGTGTGTATACATGTTTGTATGCACGTGTGTGATGATCTAATAACATTTTATTTATGGTGTCAAGGAAGGAATTGGCATATGACTAAATCATTGTAAAAGTCTATCATACAGATGGGTCAGCATCTGTATTGTCATGTAGCTATCTTTTTTCAACAACATAGCATAGAAAAATATATACATCAAGTATTTAGACATTATCAGTGATAGCTCTGTTCAGTATTAAAGTTCTTAAACTCACTCTTACATTTGGGAATGTGTAAGAAATAGGCTACTTTTATCAGAAAGTTTTAGTCTTAAAGCTTTCCAGGAAAGCTGTAAACAAAGCAAAAAGAAAAATTAAATCTCGGATACTAAAAGGATGCTTCTGTGAAGACTGCAGTTGTGAGAGTGCTCATTTTTATTTTTTAAAGAAAAAAAATTTCTTTGAATCGTTAGTGACAATTTTGTTGAAAATGGGGTTTAGAAAAGAAGAGTAGAAGCTGAGCTCATTGGGAGAGAGAAAGAGGGTTTGAATTTGACAAAATAATTTCTTCTCTATTCCTATTTCATCCTCTTGAATGACAAACTTGTCATACAAAAACCTCCATCCTCTGTTGTAGAAAATGGCCAACCCTTGTTATCTTCTTTGGAGGTTTTGTTTTGATAGTGGTACTGCTAGTTTTGGGGATTAACATGAATAACCCTATCAAATTTTGTTAAGACATGGTACCAATCCATGTATACTATTTAAAATACACTTCTGTTAACAGAGACTTAGCAGTCATTTCATTTTCCACTGTTCATCACATTCACACATGTGGGATGGGCATTAACAGATTGAGCTACATCTTTTCATTTCAATTCTGCGGTAGTGTCTCTTTGCAGGAATGTTTTATGGAGTAATAATTTTCTTCCTATTACAGACTTTCTAACTATGTTAATGGCAGTAGACTGGCCACAGAGGCATTCGTGAGAACTACCTTTGCAGTGACATTTAAACAATTTATTTGATCTTGCTTTAGCATACCTGCTCATGCCTTGTTTTTTACTCTGTGGTCGACCTTAGGAGAACTTTGTGTATAATCGTACAAATTTTTTGTGATATGTCATTTCTGAACTCTTTGGGATTTGCAGTGTATATGCTATCAGGTAGATACCCCTTGACTGCATGGGCATGTTTGAGTAGCAGCTGCCCAGCAGCTCCAATGCCAATGGCAGAAGGCAACATGTCTTATGTGAGGGTGCTCTCTCTTACTGGTATACAGTTGTTGGGTGTACAACACCCAGCTTGACTTACCCGAAGTAGGAGGTGCTATCAATATCTGTTTTTTGTGTATGATGATGGAGAAGGCAAAGCAGAGAAAGGCTGTTGTCAAGATGGGAGTTCTATATATCTCACATTCATTATGTTGATTGATCATCTTATGTCATTTAGAGAAATTTAAATTTGTGGATTTGTGGCTGAAATGCATTGCTGGTGTGGGAGTCCTTTTGGTTAAAAGCCTAAAATGAGGACTTTTGCTTCGTGAGGGAAGATCCTGTCCTGTGCATTATGTGGCTTCACCTATACCGCTTCATGTGTAAAGTGCTCTGAGGGTGAGAATGATTAAAACCAGGTACCACTGGCTCTATAGTTGTTAACGCTTGTATCAGTTTCTGTTGGAATCAAAAGTCTTAAAGTACAGTAGTCTTACAAAGCCATCCAAGGCAAACCCATGGAAATTGAAAGGCAAGGAATTAACTGAATTAATTAGTAAAAAAAAAAAAAAATCAGCTTGTTGATTTTTAGTATAATTCATGGAAATTAATTCTGTGAAATTTTCATTCCATGACAGCTGATTGGGTGGGAAAAACGTAGGATTGCTGCTGAATGTTTGCATTGACAGGAACATTCCTATTTGTTAAAAATAAAAACCTTGGACACTGACATCATAGAAATGTGTGTATGTGGGTTACCTGCTGTATTATGTCCCCCATCTGAGAAATGCTTGAAGCACATGATTAATCTGTTCAATTTCTGTTTAAATAATTATTTATTTATGTTTGACCAAAAGATAAAGCCACATGTTTTAAGTTTGCCTTTTTCATACATATTTGCACAATAAGGTGCAGCTTACTCTGCTGGCCATATTTCATGCCTTCCCACTGAAAGTGAGGGCATGAAAACAGAGTTACTGCCTCAGAAAGTTATGTGGAAAGAAGGCTGGTTGCTTGGATGGGTCACACAGCTGGCCTTTGCATATGTTTGTGCACAATGGGTTGTTACTGCATTGCTGAACTGGATTCTTTTGGATTCTTTGTCCATGTGTAATAGCCTGCCTACAAATGATAATAATCACGATACGTGTCATGTTTGGCTCTCTACAGCACTGAAGCTTCTCTGTTGAAGGTGAAAATTCAAAGCAATCATCAGTTCTCCTAAAATTGTCAGTTTTGGTTTCCATGTTTGTACCAGTTCAGTGTCTGAGCCTGGTTTTTCCCCTTATCCTGCATCTTATATACAACTATGGCTTGCTGTCGGAAATGAGTAGTCCAAGGGTAAGACAAGGGAAAATCAAGCTTTCTGTCCTTCTGGTGAAGGAAATTATATGTAATTCAACTTTCTCAAGTGACAACATTCATTAGGCTGTTACTACAGACATCTCCATGTGGCACAAATAAGTCAGTATTTTCTGGGCACTTCCAGTAATGAAATCCTAAGTCAATGCTTACAGAAGATGTTTAAGGTTTTTTCAGTGATCCTTTCACATGTAACTTTTCTTTAAAATTCTTTGATGGAAATGTGTGATCACGGAAGGCTAAACCACTGTGAGTTTCCTCAGGCATCCTTCTCTTGGCTCCTTCCTTTGGATGTAGGTGTTTGTCCTGCTTCACGTGTACACATAGATTGACCATTCTGGGTCACTCTGGCTGCTCCCATATAGGGACCATGCTAGTAGCAGCTCCGCTGTGGCTGAAAGAAGAGCACCTTAGCTATCTCTCTTTACTGAAAAGAAATAAAACCCAAAGTTGAAGATACAAGTGGGGGGAGGAAACAGATAGTCCTTTCAATTTATATATTTCCATGTATGATTTTTGGTTTGCTTTTTTGGTTTAGTTTTATTTGTTTGGGCAAGTTTCTTGCCATTTACCTTTGCATTTGCATTTCCGATTGATTGGCAATTTTTAAACTGTTTATTGTGCTCTTTTGTTTAGCTGTTCAAGAGCTAAAACAAAAGCCACCAGGCCCTGTGAGGGACACATTTGCATGCGGCGAGCGTTGCCCGAGGAAAAAGTAATTGCTAATGCATATTTATGTGGCACAAATTTGCCATTTGTTTATGCATAAAATTATCAATAGTGCAGGGCGGCCCAGCCGTAGAAAATGGTGACCTTTTTAGCTTAATAAAGAGAAATCAGCTGTTATTGTGAAGAGATCAGCCATTTATTCTGTGTTGAGGGACACTGTCGGGAAAATGTAGATTGGTGCCGGCAATATCATTAAATGGAAGGCCAGTGACCCTTTCGGTATAGTCTATTATACTTTATCTAATAGGGAATAAATGACTCTGGTTGGCAAATAGATTAAAAAAAAAAAAAAAGGAAAAAAAGGATAAAGAGAGAAATAAGAAGAAAAAACCAAAACCTATCACTCCTCTGGACTTCTTTTTTATTGCTCAGCCATGTGAACAGGTAGATATTAAGGAGGTAATCGTGCACAAGCCGGCTGGTATTTTTTTTAGCAGAAAAGAGACTTTAAAAACAAAAATCAGCAACAAAACCCCAAACCCACTCTGTTCAGACTAATTTTGAGTGGGAAAAACCAGCCAGAGCCAGCTAGTGATTCTTCCTAGCTCATGCTGTTGAAAGCAATATTCTGAAAGGCCATACATGCATCAGATTTTGGCTTGTGAAATGGGAGCTCATAGTCTGAAAGTAGGAGGGAGGGTCTTCTCTGAAGACAGCAGGTTTTCAAAAACAGTTATGATTTTTTCTTGTACACATACCATTTTTTTTGTCCAAAGTATATAAAAATTTGCCAGATTATACCCCAAGACACTGAAGACCTCATCTTCAGAAGATGTAGCAGCTCAGTTTCTTTTAGTTGCTCCGCTAATTCACCTCAACCTTAATGGACACACTTAAGACGTGAAGAGTTAAAAACTAGCAGCTGTAAACCTCAGAAAGTTCTTGTGAAAATGGAAGTAAATGCAGGAAACACCATGTTCCTGTTCACTGTAGTGCACTGTACTGTGCAGAACTGAAAGCAGCTTTAACCAGAGATGAAATGTGGAGAGACATGAATCACAGTGACTGTAAATGGTTGCAGTTTCTATGCGCACTGGGTGGAGGGCAGGGCATTTGATTTTTCTTTTTCTTTACTAATTATTTTTTTTCTTCCATGAGAAAGATCCTGCGGATGTTTGCAATAGCCTTATTTTACTTTGCAAAGGTTACGTTAGATTGTGAGTTTGCCTTATGTGCATACCCGGCCTCGTTAGGTGAGATGAAATTCCACCCACCACCACTCTGGGACTGCCCACATTCAGAAGATGGAGGCTGGCCTCTGCCCACCCTTTTCCCTTGTGCCTTCAGAAAGTCCTGTTGTTATTCTGTGCTGTGGAAGGGCTGATTCAGAGTCATTTTGTGGCTTTGCCCTCTTTGCTTTCTAAAAAACCTATCACAAGCCAACATCATCACAGGAAAGCCACTACATTTGTCTCCAAGTGACATCTTTCTGATGGCCTCAGTAAAGAGGCAAAGGATTGAATAGGACAAAGGAACTTGCAGACTGCATCAGTGGAAGCCTCTTCGAGGTGGGGTTTTCTGTGGATGGTGGGTGTGGAGATTGTCATCACAGGCAGGACTTCAGTCTTGAAGGTTGTTGATCTACTTTCACCACTATTAAAATACAGGGAAAGCTTAAAAAAATTCATTATAGTAAAATGTAATACAATACTTAAAACTTAGCACATTATACAGTATATGATGTCTTGCTTTCTATAACAGTGTTGTAAAAGTCTTCATAACAATGTTTGCTACACTTTCAGACTTCTTCATACCTAAAATTTTCTGTCATACTGGGATAGTTTTTGGAAAGGGTTTCTTCAGTCTCCTGTTTTGTGCTTTTCCATTCGTTTAACTCCTGTACACAGAGGTCTTTGCTGCTTCTGGAATGCTGCCCTTGTAGTCTTCTCACATTAAGGTCCGCAAACCATGTTGCTGTAGAAACGAAAACATTGTAAACATGTTTTGGAAATAGAAAGAAAATAAAAGAAAGAGCTGAAAGTATAACTTTTCTTAGGTGCATCCTGTGGAAACCATAGTTAAGATGAAAGTGAATTTAATTGCAAAGTAGGATCTAGGTTTCTTCACGTAGCAACAAGTCCTCTTTTTTTTTTTTTTATCTGCTGGTTCTGTCACACTGCTCAAGACCACAGCTGAGGAAGGACAGGGAAATAGAGAGCAAGGCTTCTTCAGAAATCTAGAATTTAAAAATATCTAGGTTTATGGATGTGAGTTGAGTGGGGCTTGTTCTTTCCTCAGCTCCTGGTGTGTGTCTGTTGTATTAATGATGTGTTGGTTAGGGAAGGAAGATAAAGGACAAATTTTATATTATGCTAATTAGTTGATGAATGTTTAATAAGATAACCAAGTAAGAGTTAAGCAATTCATATTTTCTGGTTCTTTGAGATGCTGATAATCAGGTAGTCTGATAGGACCTGCAGATCTTGACTTTTTTTGTAAAAGGAAATTTTGATGACTTATATTCACTGCAGACTTTTTTCACTTTCTTCAACATGGATTTATTTGGAAAAGCCTATAGAAATGTTCATCTTTCAATTCATGTTTGAGGAAATTTCTGTACAAAACATCAAAACACATTTCTGTTTGCCCATCCATTGCTTAAAAATAATATAGGAAATTGAGGTTTATCTTCACATAGTTTGCCTGCATGCAGAGCTCAGTATGAAACAGGGATGGTTGTCTTCTGAAACCTCATGCACCAGTTTGCACTTGGTTGTAGTCTTACATGCTGCTGCCTTTCACAGAATGCTCTCAGAACTGTAGGGCTAGCAAAGTAATTCTATCAAGCTAAACCAATAGAGAAAGTGCCTGGGTTTCAGAATTTGGTTGGCTGTATGTTTTGTAGTTTTAAAATAAAATAAATTCTTGCTGATTTTTATTAATATGTGTTTCATACTGCAAATTATTTGTTTTGGTTAGACTAGATTGATATTAATAGGTTGTAACACAGGTTAGGGGTGCAAAACCTGGCTGGAAGGACAGCAGTTATATTCACAGATGGTGCTGACTTTGGCTTGTGAGAACTCAGCGTGTCATGTCACAAGTATAGTCTCAGATATGTTTATGCAACAGTGGTCATGTGATCCAACTAAATAACATTAGTACTAGAGATTTTTTGGTCTCGAATCACTGCCTTAATATGTACTTGAGTCACATAACACTTGTTTTCCCAGTTTTGCAGCCAGATAAACAGAGGCACAAAGCTTATGGCAGGGCCACCTGGGTCCAACTGCCCAGCTGCACACTTCTATGCAACAGTGTCATGGGCCTCTGCAAAGGGGTCCCAGCTCCTACCTTGTGCATCCCTTGTGTGTATACCGTATGCCACAAAACACTTTCCCCCTCTCTGCTGAAGGCTTGGGGGTAAAACAGCAGCAGCCACAACTGTGAGAGGTGCCCAGGGTGGTCTGGTGTGCATTGCACTTCTGAACTGTGGAGGACAAGGTGAAGTTTGGGAAGTTGTGCTGTCTTATGTTAGTCATTGAAGTTCTGTGCTTTGTCATACCTGCCACTCTCACCTGTGCAGGAAGCTCAGGTGCAGCTTGGAGAACCTTGAGGCAGGGGTTGAAGTCATGGAGTAAATGTGTGAGTAACCCTCTTACTCACAGGGTGACTGCTGAGAGTAGAGGCAGATGCAGAGGACTTCTTGCTCATGGTACTGTACTTGCACCATTAACCGTGCTAAACAGTCTAATCCTGCAAGTTAGGCTGGTGCTATAAAAATAGAATTGGTGATTGTAGGTTAGCTGTTTAAACACCCAAGAGAAACAGGAATATATAGTCACATCTTTCTCCTAGTTCAATCTTTGTATTGATTTATCATAATAAGAGGTGCCACTTTAGTTCTAATAATGTCTAATTTTTCCCTTTTTTTTTTTTTTTTTGCTATTACATATTTCTATGGCAGCTTTTCCATGTGATATATTTTGGGTCACACGTTAATTTACACCAGCCTCTGTTCTGCAAAAAGGAGTTCATGAACTAAACAAAAAGGAATGGGGAGGGGGATGTCTAGCAGAGCCCAGGCTTTTGTTTCATGTTTTGGATGTATTTTCTTTATAAAATCAAATTGTTGATATGCATTTGCTTTTATTTTTCTAGCCTTCCTCTTGCTGATGACCGGATTCCTGTTTGATCCTGTTTACAAGCTTCCGAAGATTGAAAATAACCCCAACTTTTCTGCATTGGGTAGGAGAATAAAACCATATAAAGACATACGGCAATTAATCTGGAGGGCTAGCGATATGGACAAGTGTGGTATGAAGGAAGATCTTGTGGAGAAAAAGGAGAAGGTTACTAGGTTACCACAAAAGACATTAGTGTACACAATTTTTCTCACCCACTCTTTAAGACTAGGGAGGAGGGGGAGGATTGTGTATATAGGCAAGTAAATAAGAATATTCTCCAGTGTGTGTATTTCCAGCGTAAATGTTTTAAGTTTATCTCTATTAACTCATTGAAGCTGCTTTGCGGTTCTATTTCAATTTATTACAAAAACCCACTAAAGATCAAAAGATTTTTTGGGGTGTGTTTTTTTCTTTAAAATTTATTGGCAAGATAAAAAATTTATCCAAGAGAAGTGGCAGTTGCTGCCACATCAGGGTTAGAAATGCAGCCACAGTAACAGGTAACATTTATGTCCAATTTTCATGGATGGAAATGAAGAAAAGGTGTGGAAACTGGTAGAGAGCCAGAGCCAGTATTACTGAGGATTTTGGAGCAACTCTTAGATCATAGAATCATAGAATAGTTAGGGTTGGAAAAGACCTTAAGATCATCTAGTTCCAAACCCCTGCCATGGGCAGGGACACCTCATAATAAATAATGCCACCCATGCCTCTGTCCAACCTGGCCTTGAACACGGACAGGGATGGAGCATTCACAACTTCCCTGGGCAACCCATTCCAGTGCCTCACCACCCTTACAGTAAAGATCTTCTTCCTTATATCCAATCTAAACTTCCCCTGTTCAAGTTTGAACCCGTTACCCCTTGTCCTATCACTACAGCCCCTAGCAAAGAGTCCCTTTCCAGCATCCTTGTAGGCCCCCTTCAGATACTGGAAGGCTGCTATGAGGTCTCCATGCAGCCTTCTCCAGGCTGAACAGCCCCAACTTTCTCAGCCTGTCTTCATACGGCAGGTGCTCCAGACCCCTGATCATCCTCGTGGCCCTCCTCTGGACTTGCTCCAACAGTTCCATGTCCTTTTAATGTTGAGGACACCAGAACTGCACACAATACTCCATGTAAGGTCTCACGAGAGCAGAGCAGAGGGGCAGGATCACCTCCTTCGACCTGCTGGTCACGCTCCTTTTGATGCAGCCCAGCACACAGTTGGCTTTCTGGGCTTAGATGAAACCCTGGGACAGCCTTCTCTATTTAGGCATGATTTTGTCTGCATGCAGAAGGCTGTTCTACTGCAGAAGGCTAGTCCACTGTTCTGACTGGGACAAAATTTCCAATTGAGTTTGAATGCAGGATTCTATGATTGATTGATAATACTCTGGTGTAAATCAGTGCTTTTCTGCTGCATAGTGAAGCCTTAGGCACACAAAAGAGATGACAGTCTAAGTCGTATTTTAAAATGGTTGATTCAGATACAAACAAATTTTATGATTTACTTTTCTCTTTCTAACTGCCAGAAGTCAGTGGTGACATTCTTGCATTTTTTTCCTCTTCTAAGTAAGCTTATCAAAGTAGAAATCACTAATTCACTAGCCAGTGCTTAATGATCAAGGAGGGAAAACTTCTACTTTAGAGGAAAAAAAGAAATCCTTTGCTGAGTCGATGAATGGTTTTTAAATAATCAAAGCTTACCATGTATTGGACAACTGATTTCTTTTTTTTAACATTATTATTATTTTTTAAGGCTTTCATTCTGAGAGGGGTCACTAGCCTTTGAGAATTGAGCCACTTCGTTGACAAATCTGTATTCAAAATTGAACAGCATTAATTAGAACTTTATGCTGCAGTTTCTTACTTTTTAATGTGGGTGGTGGTATCAACAAATGTCTAATGAATTTGATTGAAGATGATTTTAAAAGGTCTGCCACCTGTAGATAAAAATGTGCATTACTGCACATGGTAATTATCAAGACTGAAGGCTGTGACATGATCCTTTGGCCTTTTGAAATCAAAACACTTACTGTAAAGAATAAAAGGCTCCAATTTCTCCATCTATGTTAATATAGCAAAGTCTGTATATTCAACTATGTCAACACACAGTAATATATCTAGGGGAAAAAAAATGAGACTTTGGATTATGTTAGGCTGAAGTTTCCCGTCTTTTTCTCTACAGGCTTGTAAAACTCTCACTATTTTTGTATATGTTGAGGGATCTTTTTTTGAGCTAATGAAATAAATTGCTAAAAATATTCAGGTGTCTGAGGCAGCAGCAAAGCATCTTTGAGCCACCCTACAAAAATAAACTAGTTTTGTGTGTGCAGGATGAAAGAGTACAGAAACAGATTTCAGCTTCAGGCTTTCTACAGGGGCATTTGCAATAAGGGAGGAGAGTAATAACCCAGCAACTATCATTGTAAAAATTATGAAAAGCACTTTGATGGTCCTTTTTTAAAGTCAGTTCACTAAACAGGGTCCAAAGCAGAAGCCTGAAAGGCAGCTTGTAGTTTGCTGTTAACAGCCTCAGCCCCTTGCTGCCATTTGTGGTTGAGAATGAGTGCTTCTGCATACAGTAGTGGTGAGAAAAACTAAAGGGAAATGAAGGATATGAATGAAAGATTTTCTGTTTTCATATGAGTACTTGGAACACCAAGCAAGCGAAGAAGCAGCTATTTTAGCTAAGCTAATGTAATAGAAGACCATTGCACCCAAAGTGTCTCAGCAGAACTTCCTGCATAATTAGATTGTAAATCTTCTCAACTGAGGAAGTTTTGCCCAGGGTCAGATTGTCTAAGTAATAATCCATTCTACATAAATTAGAAGATTTGAACTGCTGGGATACATTATTACATTAGTTCTGTTTTTTATTCCTAATATAACTAAGACCAACAAATGAAACAATTCTTTTTCTTTTCTTCTTTTTAATTATGTTATGTCTCTTTGGATTTTGATTACCTCAGAAGGCCTTTCCTGTAGGTTTTTGGATTTTTCCTGAGCAATGATGATGAAGTTGTCATCTAGGCAAATTAATAAGTTTTTAATATACTTTAGAAAGTGATATCACAGAATGCTTTGGCCCATCGTATTCTGTGATATCACTTCCTCAGTGAAACATTTAGTCAGAGATGCTGCTGCTGGTTTTGTGCCACAGTTTTTGTGATGCTCTCCCACTACGATCCCCTTGTTCTGCAGAGAATAGAATTGCTATCTTCAGGGTAAGAACTAATGGATGAAAATTGACTAATAACCAGTTTACAGAAAGCAGAC
Organism: Psittacula echo; assembly: GCF_963264785.1. Taxonomy (NCBI): domain Eukaryota; kingdom Metazoa; phylum Chordata; class Aves; order Psittaciformes; family Psittacidae; genus Psittacula; species Psittacula echo. The sequence goes on from NC_137735.1 coordinate 103,650,929, forward strand.
TTCAAAGTTTTTAATTAAATTTTTTTCTTTGAGAAAAAGAAGATTGTGGGTACTTGACATGAATATACAGCTATAAGTAAAAGTGATAGGGGTAAATCCTGAAGTCGTTACTTGAGCAAAAATGCCATTGAAATGTCAGTATTTGATCTGCTTGAAGGAAACAAAGTTCACAGTGTAGCACAGATTCATTTTTATGGACTTGAAGAGGTTTTGGTTATGTGTTAGTTTGGGTTTGGTTTTTTGTGTGTGTGTGTGTGTGTGTCTGTTTTACACATTCACTGTTAAATGGAAGAGTGGCAAACTTTTCACAAGAGCCTTTAGGACTTAGAGCTTTTGGGCTGGACTCTCAGCATGTCTGTTTATACCCCACTAATGCTAGAAAACAGAGAGGAGATGTGGAGGGGCTTGTGGAAGTGGTCAGAATGCTTCAGGCTCCCAGTTCCTGGGGCTGCTTTGGGCTTGCACCAACTCCATAGTCTCCATTAGATGCATGTGTCGGAGATCTAGACCTGCATAGTGGTAGGAACTAGTAGCAGGATTGCAAAATCAACTTGATGTATCTCCATGACTTGTTGTATTTCTGTTGTTGTTGTATGTGCAAGCATTGAGAACAATATAATATGAGGAAAAGGCTGGCTTCTGATATTAATGAAGTTTTAAAATATCTGTGTTCTTACTGAAAATTCATATTACATGATTTCTTTAATTTTTTTTTTTTTTTAAGAAGAAAAGGAAAATTATCTGAGGTGGGGGAAGTACTGAACTCCCTATTACCCATCTACTTCCTGTGTTTAAGTTAGAAAAAATTAAAAATTAAATAGATAATTTTGAGATAGTTCTGTATTTCCAAATATCTTGATTATCTGATGATGGTTCTGTGAGCTCAGCTGCCTGGTCAGCCTGCTTTGCAGAGCATTGGCAGATGGAGGCAAAGCATAAGTTTTGGGGGAAACAGCAAGTACTCTCAAAGGTCCTGGAAATTACGTACTCCCAGATTCAGGAATGTGTAGTCACCCTTCTGTCAATTGCTGCCGAAGGAGCAGACTTCAATATACTATTCTATTTTTTTTTTTATTGCTGTGAGATGCCAGTGGATGAGAAAAAGGAATAACACTTTAGAAAACATGAGGAAAAAATTAAGATCTGTAAAAGCCCTTTGAAACTCGTATTTTGGGGAAACACCAAAGCATTGGAAACATAGAAGAACATTGGATGTCACGAGATAAAATATTATTTTTTCACTTTCACTTAAAACAAACTTGGTCTCATTACTGCCATTATAATCCTTAAAGTTACTTTTATGTATTCAAATTTTATTATTATTGCTATTATTATAATTGTTGTTATTATTATTATATTATTATCATTTTATTATTTAACAGCAAGTCGCTGTGTCTTTTTTCAGGAACATCAAATACAGAGAAAATCAGAAATCAGACCTCAAGACTACTTTTGAGGCAGAAATAATCCAACCATTATTTCTGGTGTAAAAGGTTTGTGAATAGCATCATTTGCCTAGAAGCTGTTTTCCAACCTAATAACTCACAGAATAATGATCTAAAACTGTTTCCAAGAGGATTAAGGCCCATATAACTATTAGAAAGTATAAGTTTTTGAAAAAGCTTCTTTCTGATTGGTGGAGATGTGAGCTCTGATTTAGGTTAAGGCTGGTTGCTTAAGAGAATCAGTTTCAGTCTCTCTGAAGTCAAAAATGTTGAAGTAATCCTCTGGAGAAGGATTGTCTGAGGGTTTTTTCATTTATATATATATAATATATGTGTGTATATATAGATATTACTTATTGCTGTAATGACCTTAAAGATGGTCATTTAACTGGGTATTTAATCCATTTGGGAGGGGTTTTTTTTAATCTTCTGCTTTAGTTTGCCTTGGGCAAAAACTATTCAAAATGGGCTGAGATTGCAGCTGAACACTTAGCTTGTTGGTTAATCATCACTTGAACACTTCATTGGAGAGACTGTGGAACAGAGAATTTGTCTGTAATGATACTGGTGTGTTTTTAAGGCTGTGCACATATTGTATGTACTCTTGTTAATTGCTTTTTTTAGCTAGTGCGATCTGTCAAAGGAGGGAGGATAAAACACGGGCTCAGGATGACTAGGGAATATCCACTGCACAGGGGTCAGGAATTAAAGTTTAGAGGAATGCATGGATTTGCAGCTGAATCGCTTTGATAAAGATCTCTTTGCAGAGCTGCACTTCTAAATTGGCAAAACTTCCCAACCATGCATCAAAATACTGGTGGCAGAAGTTCACTACAGAAAGCATGTGAATTCACACTGAAATGGCCGTTAACCACCTATTGTTTTTCACCTTCTTGAAATAACAGGAACTAATGCTGTAGCTTCTGGCCGAATCCCAGAAATGTCTCAGCAGATCACTGCAAAGACCTGAAATCATCAGTGAGTTCAGCCAGCTTTATCCTAGGGTGCTTTCATTGCTAGCAATCAGAATTGGTTTACATCTGTCCCAGAAGCATACTCATGTAAGAAGGTGAAATAAACATCTGGCATTAGCAATGTGAAATAGAATTATTTGTTTCATTTACCTGAGGAACAAGTATCACCAGCTATTCAGAAATCTGTAGTAATAGGTGTATGGTGTATTAAATGTGACCTTTAGATAAGTTTGGCCTTGTGTGCAATTTAAAGGTGGTTTAGCAGACCTTCTCAATAATAAGGTAACAAGAAGATTTGGCTGTTAACTGAGGTGTTATAAAAGACAGCCAGTTTTGTAGGCCACTGAAATCCATCTTTAAAAAATGCAGGAGGAATTTCATCAGTGATGGTACTTAACGTGCAGCTGAATTGAGCCCTGTTTTGAAAAAAAAGAAAATCACTCTAATTTTTGCATTGGTTGACTGTAGCCACAATCGAGAAAGGCGGAGAAGTGTTTGCTGATCAGATCTATGGCCAAATTCTTATTTCTGATGCAGGATGTATGGTGCCAAAAATCTGATGCATATGCTTATGAAAGATTTTTCTGGTTCTATATGTACTATAAATACATTCCACATGGCTTTATACAATGTGCTCTGTTATTTCAGTAAGTCACAAGCTACTAAGCCAGATCCAAAGAAGGTGAAGCTCTGAATAAAGTTCTTTAACATTTTATGACTTTGAAACCCTGTTTTAGAGTATATTTGCTTCATTAATTTGTGGCTTTGATCTCAGTTGGGTAAGCATTGAAAAGATAGACAAAATTTAATGGGGAAAAAAAGTCGTTCCACAAAGTTCTCATGTTGCAGTTAAGCTAGTAGACTGAAGAAAGTTCCTTTTCATTTTTAGTATTCTAGTGTTTGATTTTAAGCCAGGAATATATAGTTTTATTTAAAATAAATTGATTAAGGAATACTGTTGCTGAAGATGTTATTTGATGCGAATAGGTTTGGCAAAACTGCTTGCCGAGTGTGAATACATGTCTTTCCTGGGATTTGAGAAGGAGGGGAAAAATATCTGTGCTCCCTCTACTCCCAGCTGTGGGACTGAGGGTGTAATTGTGCAGTATGGTCTTCCCAAGCCCCCAGGCAGGTCTGTCCAGCTGCCCAGAAGCTCCTTGGAGTGTCCCCAAGCAGCAGTAAAATGAAGTCTGGCTACCTCCTAGCTGGTTTCCCTTTTTTATATAAGAACTTTGAATTCCAGCATTATAATTAAAAAGATGAGGAGAGTGGATTAGCTGCAGTGGTAAACCAGAGTTTGGTAAACCTAAGCAGTAAACTAAGAGTAGAACTGCAGAGATATTTTCCATGTTGCAGCAATAGGTTGCTCTATTTCCTTCTCATTTTTTTTAAACCACCATTATATAGTCAGGCACCAGAGTAAAATAAAGTTTAATGAGTGAACACTCCCTTCTCCCCCTTTATTTCCCCAGCAGCAACTTGATGTTTCTGATAGAAAGTGCGACTTTGTTCTCAAGATTGGCGATACAAATACAGTATTATGATACTCATAATTACACCTTCTTTCTGGACCTTCTCCACATGAGTGATCTTTTATGCTTTCTAGCATTGCAAATCTGGGAGAGTAAACAGAGTCCACTCCCTGCCATGTGTCATCTGTGCAGCTATCAAGCAAATGCCAAGTGTAAGGGAGACTGTGGTTGTTGCTTATACCTCTATAACAGCGGTGGGGATTACTGTGTTTGGGATTTGAGAATTTCAGGACAGCTGTAGGGCATAATGTAGTCACGGGAAACATATTGGGTTGGGGCTAACATGGGAGCAGTGATAGCAAAGCTGGGGTTTAGGATCTGAACTGGATTCCTGGCAGCCACAGTCAGAACAGTAGCTCTGCATCCCTTTCCTCAGGTAAGAGGGGGGAAATGATCATCAAAGAATACTGGCATTCTACAGCTGCCTTTTGGTGAATCTCTGTAAACTTAGATGAAAGAGATAAAATGTGAAGACGATAATTTCATAAACAGTCTGGTGTTTTGTGCCTTCCTTTTAAGAGTCAGGCACAAGATAAGGTCTTGATTGACAGCTGGGGAGTGCTGAGCCCCCACCCTTGGAAAACTAGTCCTTGCAGCATCTCAAGTGAGGTGCCCCAGGCGAAGCACCTGAAGCCTTTAGCTGTTCCCGAGTCATCAGATGGGAGCCCTTGTAAGGAGAAGGGAAACAGGGGTCCAGCAACTGGAGGTTGTAAGTCGGTAGAGCCAACAGCTCCTGATTTCCATACCTTTGAAAGGGTTAACGCTGAGGTGCTCTATTGTATTAATGATGGTTGTCTCTTTGCAGAGCCTGTTGGGCTCTTTCAGGGGCCTCTCAAAACAATGAGTGCAGTGAGGCTGTTCTGTCTAATTACTCCAAGACAGGGATGCTAAAGAGGAATTAATGACAGTTGACAAGTGCAATTAATAATTATAGCAAAGCTGGGAGTCATGCAGCAGGCAGATGACAATAACAGGGTAACTGTACATGACAGCTTTCATCCGTTCCTCCCCCCCCACCTGCTTCTTCTTTCTTTTACCCTTTAATGTGAGCTGCTGCATGTAGCTGGCCACACTGTGTGTAGACAAGGAATGAGAAGGCACTGAGATCTAGTCACTTAGGTTTGTTGAATTTCTAACCTCCCCCTGCCTGCTCTGGTCTCTCCCTCCTAAAAAAATAATAATAATAAAAAAAATATTTAAAATTACCAACAGCACCAACTTAGCAGCACAGGCTTCTGTTAGCTTTCACGGTCAGGTGTTGACAAGACTACTTAAAATTCATGTTGGGAGATTGGAAGGAGAAGGGGACAGGGAAAGGCAGCAGCAAGCTGGAGTTGAAGTGGGATTTCCATATCAAAGGCCAGGCCTTTGGCTCTGAATGGTAATTAAAGTACCCAGATTTCATCTCCTTGGTCAGCTCATGAAAAGGAAAAAAAAATTAGAGAGAGGATTTTTTCACTCCCTTTAGACTACAGTACAGCAAGCAGTAAATTAAATGAAAGTTGAGCTAAAAGGTGCCTAACGCTTCAATCTTTTGCATCTAATAGAATCTATGATGTTTATAAAGCATTTATTCAGTTCACATCTTCATCTTGCTGTGATTATAAAGGATATCATGTCTGCTTACATTTATTGGGCACACATCTTGGCCTTCCCAGGGTTGTAAAAGGATTTCACTTTGCATTATGTTGCTGTTGTGTTACGGCCTTTTGGTTTAAAAAAGTGGGGGAAGGAGGAGAGTGTGAAAAGGAAGAAAAAAAGGCACATTTCTGTGTAATTTCTAGCTGGTTGTTGTAGGAACCACTAACAGTGAGAACCAAATAAATGCAAATTTAATGAGGCATAGGGAACTAGTAATGAGATACAATAGCCTCTCACCTTGATGTTGCTGGTTCAAACCTAGACCATGGCACTATCAAGAGTGGCCACAAACCAGTGGTCATGTGTCAGTAAATGTGCAATGTTTTGTTACCTTGGTTCAGTTACTAGTGGATGCTCCTAGTGATGAAACGAAAGTCCTGCTGGCATTTGCTGGTAGTCCCTCTTCAGGGGCAAGGACTACATGCTCTCTGGATTTCCTGCACTTGGCATGGGTCATGTTCAAGTCAGAGTTATGCTGTATCTTGAGGCATCTTGCCAAGCTCCTCCTTGGCTGTCTTGGTTCCAGATCTCCTGTAGATGTGCTGTAGTCTCCAGTCTCTAGAGCTATCTGTCTGGCCTTTCACTGGCAGCAGGTGAACCCCCAAAGCCCCAGAGTTTCACCAGTATCATTGGTGTCCTGACATGCCCTTCAGTTTCAATTTTGATCGGGTTTGGCCGAGAAGTTTCTCAACGCCTTAGGCTCCTGCCCCTGGGTTTGCTCCTCAGTAAATCCATGGCTGCACCTTCTTTGGCTGAATGGCCTGAGGGAAAAAGCAGGTTGGCTCTTTTCAATTCTGCTTCATAGCTATAAAAGACTGAAGCCCTAAGTCTCAGAGGTATAATTAAAAGTGACCAGGCTGGGTCTCACCTAGCTTGGGATCACTGAAAATATCTCTTGTGACCCCACTGGATGCTGGATCAGTTCCTTGAGCTGAAACCCTCAAGTCTAGACATTTTGGTGCATTTTCCTATACTTATATCTCCTGTACAGGAAATCTATGCCTTTTGACATAACCATTTTGGTATGAGACAGCATAGATGTGGGCAGTACTGGTGGTATCCTGTTTGCATTAGTACAGTTGCTGTGATAGAAGGGGTAAGAAGAGCTCCTTGGAACATAATGTGGAATTGTTAAGATTAAAATTTAAATTTTAAATTTTGGGGTGGGGGGAAAGGCAAATTATTGTTGCTGTAATAAATAGTAAAAAACTTAGAAATGAGCCAAACTAAATGTTCACTGAACAGAAAGCCACCCTGAACTTCAGAGGTTTGCAAATCTAGACTTGTATTCTAAATACTTTTCACCCTCTCTTCCTCTCTAAGGTGTGTGCCCTCCACCCCCTCAGCTCAAGTGCATCATTTTCTGCTATTGTGTTTAAGAAAACTCTGCTGCAGGGGCTCTGAAATGAATAAAAATGTAATCCTCAATGTGCCCATTGTGCACTCTCATTTGTTTTTGCTGTATCGATTTATCAGTGGAGGGAAATTACTCACTGGAAGAGAGGATGCCAGTCAGAATGACATTTATTTCATAGTACAAGAAGGCTCTCCAGCGTGTTTCCATGTAACTCAGATATTGGAGCTGTAAAAGGGCTTGTAACAAGGTTTAATGCTATGATTAGATTGTGTGGAGCACCTTGCTTTCTTAACAACAGGCACCTGGCTGGAGCCAAGGCCTCAGATTGTGGTCAACTTTTTAATTCCTTTTTCCTTAACACAGAGTATTTGGCTTGCACCCCAAAATATTCCTCTGTTCAAAACTCAACCATGTAAATTTGTGAAATCTCATTTGGTATTTATAAGGGTCGTGAGCTTTCATGTCACTGAGTTAAAAAGAGAAAAAAGATAAAATATTTATTTGTTAATCTTTTTAGCTTTGTGCTTCCTTGAGTTTCTAGTGAAATAACCCCATGATTTTAATTCACCAAAGCAAATCTTTTCCTCCAGTGATTGTAAGCTATGCTTGCTCAAGGCAAACAATTACCTGTAAAAATGAAGCATATTCTACCTGTAATAGGTATATATGTGTTGCAAATAATGGTGGGATCCAGGAGGCTGAATTCTATCCCTGGGGTTTGTGTTTGGCTGCTTTTACTGGATGGTTTGTGCTGAGGGCTTTGCTGCACTGACTTGCGTCCAGTGGCTGTTGAGATCAGCAGCCCCTTTTCAGCAGTGTCAGAAGTAGTTCAAAGGAAAATCCCCGAACCCAAGAACTGGTCTTCCTCCATGGGACTCCTCTTTAGCAGACGGATGTTGGTTTATTCTCCACAGCATTCTATGTACCTTTGGAAATGTCCTGTTAGGAGGTATTCTTAAAACTTTTGACATATTTATGGCTATTTAAGAACCTGCATCTGGCAATAGCCACTGTATTGTCAAGCTCTTCTCCTAGCATGGATATTGGTAGCATATCATCTCATTAATTTTATCTGTGGTTTTATTTATCATCATAGATATGAAGTTTTTGCTAGCTTCTATAAATCTGTAGTTATCTCTATTTGACTTACCTAGTCATGAGTTTCAGTGGTACTGTATAGCAGAGGAGCTTTGGGGATGAAACCTGCCCTATGCAGGAGCACAGGGGTTGGCAGGGACCCCACTGCTCCTGACCATTGCAGGAACGTGAAGTAGGCAGTGGAAAACTATGTCTGTGTTGAAGATACCTTGATGCTTTCCATCTTAAAACTCTCTTTTCAGCTGTTTATATCTTTGCCAAATGATTTCAGCTTTGGCTGATATTTTCCATTTTGGGTGTTTGCCGCAGACATTTAAAAGAATAAATTTTAAAAAATTTCAGCCAAAATGGCTCAGCTGTCCCCAAGCTGAGAGAAAAAATAAGCGGTTTTGCTTTTATTAAAAATATTCTCCCCACTGTCTCAGTGGAAAGCTCATCGCCCAAGTTACAAGACTCTGAAAGGCTAAATTTCATTTATCCAGTAGTAACTTTCTTGAGGGATAGAATTAACCAGGTTTAACTAACTCATGGAGTTCTTTGCCAGACTGTGAAACCACTGGCTCATATGTCTCTGATGCTGCCTTTCTCTTCAGGGTGGGAGTAATGGTTAGGGTGAGCTTAGCTAGGACTAGTTTAGCCCATTTTCCTAATCATTATTTCTGTTTTAAACGGAAGATAATGCTGTTGCTGCAACGATATCCAGCTGAGCTATAGCTCAGGCTGCATTTGAGCCACAGAGTTAGGTGAGGGCCCTGCTAGCTAAGCTAGACCTACACTGAACTGTTCCTTTTTAGTCTAGATGAGATGTTCTTTTCTTCTAAAGTTCAGGTCAGAAATACAGAGAGCACGAAAGGAAAAGAATAGTACTGAACTGTGGAAGAGAAGTAAAACTGAAGAAGTGCCTGACAGAAGCAGAGGACAACACAATTACTTTTGTTAAAGTTGGGAGCATGCATACAGATAGGTCTGATGGAACTTGTTGCAGCAGTGGGAGCGTGGCTCTTCCCTGTGGTGATGGGAACCTGTTATTGGCTTGAGACTTCCCCTACTGTGGACAGGCATTGAACCTTTCAGGAATGAATATAAGTTACTGATTTGTTTTCTCTGCCTTACTGAGGTAGCAAATAGCCAGAGTGATGAAATTGGAATGCTTTTTTTGGGAGTAAGAAGCAGAGTCTGTGAATATGTGGACCTGTGGAAAGGAGGTCTCAGCACAGCAAAGACTGAAAAGATTATCTAGTCAGCTGTGACGGCGTGCATGCCTGAATAAACCTCGTATGGTTTAGAAATTACCTGTTTTGTCAATACATTGGATGATGGGTAGGTTGGTTGATTTATTTTTATTTTTCCTCTTTCTACGTACCCAAGCAGCTATATTAGGAATGAAATACAGATTCTGATAACATGAAGATAAATGCAAAAAACTAAGTCTAAATGATGTTGTTATCTTAAAATAAATGCTTTAGTAACATACAGGCTAAAGCTATTTAAGCATATGGAAATGTATGTAAAATCAATATAGTACTATGTCATTTTTTGCGTCAGAATCGGCGTGTGTCTGTGCTGACAAAATGGCATGCATTACCTTTCCCCATCTGTTCAAAGCACATTTAGTAGTGCCTTGAAAAGCTTTTGCAAGTCATGACATAAATACACAACTGGATGGTGCAGTATAGATAGAGCAGCAATCTAGTGAAGTCTCCTTTAAAGGGAAATTATTTTAATCCTTTTCAGGAAAGAAATTAATTAAAAAAAAAAAAGTTTTCGTATTAAATTGTAGTAGCATTTACCAGTCATATCCACATTAAACATTTCTCCCTACCACTACATCAGAAAATAGCTTCCAACGTGGATAAAATCCAAAATCAATTAGTTCGGTTTAAGTTATTTCAGATTTCATTGTTAGTTTTTAAAGAACATCTTCCAGATTGTCTCTAAAATTTGCATAAAAATTAATTTAGTTGAAAGTTTCTTCCTACTTGCATATTCCAGCCTAGAGGAGTTGAAGATTTGCAGACATCACTAGTAAAAATAGTACCATTAATTCCCACACAGTAGTACCTGAGTAGTTCTTCAAATGTCACTTCATTTGTAATTACTGACTTTATTGGCTTTTTAGCAGAGCTTCTCATAGTATGATAGGTGGCAAAACCACAGCACTCTTACTTACCTGGGGAGTGTAGGTGTCCATCCACATGGTTTTATTGATGATTTTACAGAAAAAAAATGTTTTAAGAAGTGTCTTTTGCTCATAGATATGCAGAAGGCTGGGAGGTGGCTCTCTGTCTGTCTCATCCTAAAATACAGGATTTCCCTTATATGCCTCAGGTGATTGCTATTTCTAGGGCAGGGTAGCTTCAATCTTTTGGGCAATTTTCAGCACCGCACAATTTTGAGCTTCTGTGGTTTCCTCCTTATCTGTGTAACTTGATTATAATTCCATCCATCAACTCACAGTTTTCCTCTATAAAACCTGGTAAATGGGGCCAACGAAATCGGAGTGTGCATCTAATCAAGTTCCTCCTACAGCCTTAGAATAGACCTCACTAATTTTCTGCATCAAAACTAGTGAAATGAAGTTTTATACTGCTGCAAATTTGTAGTAGCTGTTATTGTGACTTTTATCTTCATACTCTTCGCTTATTATAATGGTATATTTGGAAAATATCTGGAACAAGAGCCAAAAACAATGGAAAGACCTTCCTTTTGAACCAAAATTAGAACTGTTAGTTTGAAAACCTCACACTGTGATGTTTGTTCATCTCTTCTCCATTGCTGAATTTTACTTTCACTTGCAAGTGTGAACCAGCAGATTAGACACTTCCAAGGGTTCATTCACTGTGAGGTTTTGCAGGTGATTTCAGTTTAATGCAACCAGATAATTGTAGCCCTGGGGCTTGGCTAGGTTATAAAGCTGCTAATCCAGACAATGTTATCCAATCACATGTTGTGCTTATATGAGAGACCTCTGCCTTTAATAGTTTTCCCTGTGCTTGTAAGAGGGTTTTTTGGTGTGTTTTTTCTATTCTTTTTTTAGTTTCAGCAGCCCTATAAAAATGAGACATATACTAAGCTCCTGAACAAGTCACTAGAGTTATGAAGTACTCTATGTACCCCATACATGAAATACACATACAGCATATATCAGGTAGTTCACGATGCTAATGTGCATGTTCACCTCCACATTTAAGAAAGGGTGAGGTGGTGGACACTGACAACTCTGAAAACTGAAGTCTGTATTTAGCTCTAGGCCCACACGTAGCTGAAGCAAATGTGTATGGCAATGTTTTATAATCAGTATTGTCAAGCAGTCAGAAAACAGATACTTTTGGTAAAAAATATATTTATGTATTTGTCAAAACAAACTTTTCATGGTGATATGCTGGCTTGAAAGAAGCTTTTGGGGGAAGAGAAGGGGGGTGAAATTGCAAGTCAGCCTGAAATCTGGACCTCTCTCATTTGGCAACGTTTGCTCACCTTTAATGAAATTTCCATTATTTAGTTTCAGGAGAGGACAGCTCTTCTAAGTTTTTCATCCAGCTCTTTGAAACATAAGAGGTTGATACATATGGATCCTTAAAAACGTTTTTTAGATGAAAGCTCAGGCCTATTGCTGTCTGTGCTATAAGGAAATAAAGCACGCTGTCTCGATACTGGTACCTTTATATCATTGCTTTGGCTTAAGTTACAAAGTGGAAGGAGAGGCTGTCTTCTGAACCATACAGCAAAAGATACTCCTTAGGTTTGGGTGTACTGCTGTGACTGGAATAAATAGTTTGGAAACTAGGAGCATCATTGGCAAGACTCACATCATAGTGATTTGTCCTGTTAGAGATGGAAAGAGATTTCTATACTGCTAATTTTATAAAGTGTGATTGCTTCTGATTCCTCCTTTGTGTGCAGCTCATTTCTCTGAGTGGCTTGAGCAGGTGGATAGCCTGGCTGTTCAGGTCCATATGCTGAGGAATGAAGCAGAGTCCACAGATTCTTGGAGGATGTCATTGGGATGAGGCTCATGCCCTTAAGAATAGGAGTGCTGAGCTTTTCCCTGGAAAAGTTGGTTGTACCACTGTTCTTTTCTGTGTTGTACTACTATTACTAGATGTTAACATACTTACATAGCTAATTTCAACTCTTTATCAACAAATGTCTGTAAGAGAAGCTATCAGAGTAAAAGGAATTGATCAGGGTTAAATCATTTAGCTTGTACTGTTTAGGAAAGAGAGAAATAACTGCCAACTAGAGCTGTGCCTCTCATCTGAGCCTGCTTTGTTGCTCGTTTGACTATGCTCTGAGCTAAGTCAGCTTGCTGAACTTTAGCCCTTGACCTAGCATCAAGCTTGTTCTCCTTCCTGCTGCTTCCAGAATAAAAGGTAGCATAGCGTGCCTGTTTCAAAATAGACTGTATTGGGATGTTGTTGTCTCAAGAAATCATAATGGCAGCAGAGAGACACTGGGTTGTAGGAGAACTTGAGTCACTTGGCTGTTTTGGACTAGCCCTAGGCTTGAACTAACTTAAAGGAAGAAGGAGATACATAAAATGAGGTATTGTGCAGTACTACAGTCTTTGGGTATCTGCTTTGATAATTTTTTTAGAGCAGGAGAAACCCAACAATTTCCCCTTGAAATTTCTCTTAAATACATTTCTTCAAAAAATGAATTTAATTTCAGACTGTTGTGACAAGGTCTATAGTGTTCTCTGTGATACAGTCTGGCTCTGCTTTTGCAGAGGCTTGGCAAGTTCACAAGTCAGTTTATGCATCCGAATACCCTCTTTAATTTCAGCAAGACTACTGACATGTGCGGAGTTACAGGCTTGCTGAAGCCTCTGTAAGATGCAAGCCTAACAAATAACAGATTTTGCACTAGGGAACACTAATGTCAAATGTGTAATTAAAAATTTTCAGGACAGGCAAAATTCTGAGCATGTGCAGTATCCTTTTTGTGAACCTTAGGATCTCAGCTGGTTTTGGTGAAAAACACAGAAAGCAATTAGTTTGCATCTTAGTGGCTAATAATAACTGAACCTTTTGGCAGATTTTGTGATGAGATGATTTCCTCTCAGTGATATAAGCCAAATGAATTAATAAAACAGATTTTTAAAAATCACTTGTTCTAACGCAGTCATTTTGCTGTCAGAGGTGCATAAAAGCAAAGAATTTTCAACCTGGACTCTGTTGCTTTGCACTTTTAACCTTTTTGTAAGGATTAATCTTGTGTATTTGTGCCATGTTAAAGCAGTTTTCCCTTTGTAGCTATAATCTTGTGTGTTCTGCTTGAGATTTGGACAAATTTCATAAGTGGGCCCCTTTTTCTCTCTCCCTTTTTATAAAATATGAAGAGATTTCTTCCACTTCAAAAGTAAAGGTCCAAACAGATTTGCCTGGATAAACAAGATGAGCAAGATCTGGTTTTAAGTCAGGCACTGGGGGGTGGTGTGTGGAGATGCTTGTTCTAGAAATTGATTATGTCTATTTTCCCCAAAAAGACAACAGTTGTGAGCAGGTTTATTACCAACTGCCACTTTAGCTCTGACCCAAAGTGACCTTCTCACTGCTGCACCAAGTCATTCAATCCCTATGATGGGTCAGTCTTTGTGGTCTGTCTGAGAATCTCCAGAGTTTCAGCAATGCAAAGAGAATGGAGAAAATGGTGCCTGCATACACAAAAATATCACCGTCACCTCCATGGGAAATCCCAGTAGCTTTAAACAAGTGAACCACCAAACTGTAAATGTGGGCACAGGAGCCTTATTTGTGAAGAGGAACAGGGACATCCCAGTAGCACTAATCTGGATCTGAAGCTCAGCTTTCCCAGCTGGCCATATGCAAGACAAATCATACAAGTGTCTAATTGCAAAATAAATAGGAGCATTATTTAAGAGCAGTGAAGGTGGGATGTTAAGTGGTGGTGCACTACCTGTGGCCCACATCACTGCAGCACTCATCAGAGCCCAAGATACATATGATGTGGTCGTCCCAGGGGTGCCAGGTGGGTATGTGGCCCTCATCGGTAGAGGACGATGTAATGACACACAGAAGTTGTGATAATAGTATTTTCCAAATAGTGAGAAACAGTCCTTGGGGGAAGAAACAAGAGCAGCTGGAAGAAAGAAGGGTGAAAGAGCAGTGAGATGTGCTCCTAGATATTTTAGTTCAGTTAGGATTGGACGATACGTGGGCAATGCTGGAGAATGGTGTTCGTTACATGAAATCTGCCTGTAACAGGAATGGGATACTTCTGGAAAAAGACATCACTTTCCCCTTTGAAAGTGTAGCTGACTTTATAATGCATCTAAACAGGATACAAAATCCTCCATCCCTCCGTTCACCTTATGTCTATTTCCTATCTCTGGAGTTAGTTAATATAGGACAGTGCTGAGGCAGTAGCTGTGTTATCGAAGGACTTTCCCTCACTGTCCCCTGCCCTCATCCTGTGGTGTGAGTCAAGCTTGGTGCCCTGGACTTAATGTCAGGGAAGTTTTCTGTGCTTTTCTCCTACATAGCCAAATGTGCCAGATTTGCAATGGGCTTTTTAACTGTTGTTTTGCTTTTGTTAACTGGAAGCCTAGAAGGCTTTGTCTCTTTTTCTGAACTGTGAAACACATGCTGATTCTTCTGAACAGATAGCCTAGAAAGCGTATGTTTATGCCTCTTAGTTTTAAACCATAATAGTATCATTTGATCTTACCTTTGAAAAAGACTGACATCCCTACCCCAATTCTTCTGAGCAACCAGAAAATCCTATGAATGCTTCATCCTCACCTAGGGCTTGTTTCCTGTTACCATTCCCTATTGAAAGCAGTGGTGTGCAAAGTATGGGCTGAATAAGGCCACTGTCTAGGCTGAGAATAAATCTAATCAACTGCAGACGTGTATTTTTCTGTTTCTTCTGTCCCTTTTCCAAGGGAGAAAAAAGCTCAGGTAAATGTTCACAAAACAATTACTAGGAGAATTATGCTGTTCCCTTCAGCTTCTCATGCTGTACCCATTGCCATGCTCTCTAAGATCTGGTGGTTTTGTAGGTGGAGCTACAGAGTCTTAGTACAGGGTTCTTCTCACACGGTGTGACTTCTCTGTGCATTTCCTCCAGGCTTGCAATAAAATGCAGTGCTACTTTGCATCCTGGAGTTTAAGCTTCATGAAAATAGCCATTTGACAAGGGTTTTTTTTAAGATACAAGGTAAGATGAAGCAAATTACAGTCTGATGCTCGAGTCACTCAAACATAGTCTTTCAATGCTAGCTTAGGTGTGTTAGGGTAGCCTGTCTTGCATCCTATTGCCTTTCCAGTAAGGTCCTGGTCTGGTGCCATGGCCTTTTGTCCAAGGGCTAGGCACAGTTTTGCCATAGGTGGATTTTCAGCTCAGGGAGATTGGGGGCAGTGTTTATCTATGGAACTGCTGAAGAAGCTAGGTACTAGTGCTGTCATGGCAGTGCAGAGCTCTGCTTGGCCCAATGAGCCTTGCTGCAAGGCCAACCTTATTAGGTCAGGGTGAGTGCTTTGGAAATACAGGCTGGGTATCTCTGCAGAGCACTGTATTTGGCTGTGGATCTGCATCGTGAGACCTCCTCCCTTGATCTGAGAGCGCTGGAGGCAGCCTGTTAAACCTGGCCCTTTGGTTTCTGATGAGCTGTAAGTGCAGAGCTTGTTGCTGTCACCTCACCTGGGTGTCCCTTTCCTAGTGCCCTCGCTTTTCATTTCAGTACCCAGTGCAAGCTTTGCCCACAGTGGTCTACCCTACCTGGAGCTCTTTTATAGAATAATAGCGCACATGGAAGTGGGCTCATAGAAGTTAGAGATCAGTGTAACATTTTGCTCATCACTGCCTGTCTCTTTCAAGCGGCTGTGAAGAGGGAAGATCTCTTATCCTCCTTCTCCACTGCCCCTCTGCTCCAGCTCCTTCTCCTTCCTGCCTGGGAGTAAACAGTAGATGTTACACGTATTAACACCGCACTCTAATGCAATGCTCCTGGGTGTGCTCTGTATGCAAGTCCCTGGCAGCCATAAATTAATTAAAAGTAGACAGAAACCCTAGAAAAAAAAGCAAGTTCCCTTCCCCCCTGCCCCTCTTTTCCTTTCTTTCTCTGTGGGTAAATAGCTAATTCCTTTGTTCCTTGCTGCACTATTTCATTTCTGCCATCATTGTCCTCATTGTTCTCCAAAACAGGAGGGGTCTGGGCCAGGAGCAGCCAAGGTCTTGGCTAATGACGGGAAGTCTTTAAAGTTTGCGCTGCATTTCATCTTCTCTGTGGGAGTTTTAGGACGCATCCAGTGTTTGATCCCCACCGTGCAACTTTGCTTCTAGTTAATTAACAGATCCCCATTACACTCTCTCATCTGCAAGCACATGGGAGGCCTATCAGGAGGTAATTCAAGGCCAATCTGAGTGATGGCAGAAATTAGAGAAAATGGTTATTTTAGGGTTCTAACATTTAGGAATAAAACTCTCCTTTTGCAGAGGTGTCCTGTAAATTTGGGCGTGTTTCATTGTATCATGTCAAGTTTTTAAGTGATCTCCTTTGCATTCAGGTCTGTTTTGAGGGGCTGGGTTTGGTGGTTTTTTTAGGAAGTGTAGATGGGAAGGCAGTTGATTTGTTTTGCTGCTGCTTTGCTGTGCTGGCAGCCTGCGTGGTGTACAGTTTTGAGGGCCAGTTGAAATGAAACCACAGTGTTATTAGCAAGATGTTTTCACCTTCCTTTCATTCTCAGCTTCCCTGTTCCCACTAAGCCTATTATACAGGTTACAAGTATCTTACTGGAACCTTTTTAGTGTTGAGTAAAACCACCACAGGCCTCCCAGCTGCAAAGCTTTGTCAGGCTTTCAGCTAACTACTGCATCTCTCAGGAGTGCAACCTTCTGTCGACTTTGAATGTTTAGAGTTGTCTGATATTTCCCGCTCCCCCCCCCTTCTTTTCTTTTCCCCTCCCTATGAGCAATGACCCCCTTTAACTGACGAATTAGGAGCTGTTCCTGCAGTTGCAATTCTCAGTTCAGCACTTGGCAATGAGAATCAAACCAGGGCTATTTAGTGCAGCGTTAAATGGCCCACCACATTAGCCCCCTGGCATGCTAAGCTATTAGGTTGTTTTACTGTTGTTAAAGTTACATTTGTTAGGTGGAGTTGCTGCTCCAACAGAAACTTGGTAATGCCGGAAGAGGCAGACCAGCCTGGTGTCTTGTGGATGTATTGTGTGGCTAAGAGAGACCAAAGTTTCCCTCTCTCTCCATGAGGCTATTACAGAGGAAAGTTTGTTGCTTTGTTGCAATCAAGTGATCTTGATTGACCATTATGCTGTGGCAGGGAGCAATCAAATCATTAGTTGTTGCTCCCCTGTTCCTCGGTCAGCTCTCAGCTGGGCTGTGGCAACGTGGCATACCCTGGCAGGGAGATTCCTACACTTTGGGAGCTCCAGGTAGTGTCAATTTTTGCAGCCTGTGTCCTCAACATCACTGGCTATGGCTGGTACACTCACCTCGTCCTCTGGGCTCTTCACTGCGTCTCAAGGGAAGAGCACTTCATGGGGACCTCTGAAGAACTGTGGCTGCACAGCATCCCCTAGACTCCAGTAGCTTGTGCCTGCAACACAATGCAGCCCAAGAAATGAGTCTTTCTGAGAAATACTTCAGAACTCCTTCAGAACAGGCTGTCATGAATGAAGGATTCACCATTTTCTGCTATGAGTGAAAAAGTGGTATTATTTTGATCTTGCCATCAGGGCTGTCATGAAGATATTGAGCACAGTTCTTGTAGCTGCAAAGGATGCTTATCACACTGGGAGGCAGGATTCACCCTTGCCCATGAACTTAATGTACAAGTGTAGAAAATTAACTAGTATATGCACCTAGTATATGTTCAGTACAGCATGCTTGACTTTCCAATGCTCGTTCTGGGTCTTCATCTAAAAATAGTATTACTCATTTCCTTATTTAAGGAGCCTGCTGTCTTATACTCTGAATGAATATGTAACTAAAATATTTAAAAATATATATATTTAAAAAATTAAATTGTGCCATGGGTTAGAGCGACATGCACAGGAAAAGAAAATAAGGGCAGCAAAGGGAATTATTTAATATTTGAGCCTCAAATACTAGCTTGAATCCAGAGAGGGTCAGCAAAATCCTCCATGTTCCTGATTTCCCTCCAACTCACTGAAGGTTTATGGACAAGAGGCGATGGAGTAACATCCTTTTGTTCCATTTACGCACTTGTGTTCTGTGGAGTCAACTGTAGGTGCAGGAGTTTGCTCAGCTCACTTGAGTCACTTGAGTGATGCCTTTCTCTTTTTCCTGTTTGTCTTTTTTTCCCTCTCCTTACTCATGTTGCAGTGATTTGCATCTTTCCTTTCCACAGCAGGAATATTCCTCTATTGCTGGATACAAAGGTATTATAAAGCACTGACTGATTCTTAGGGGTAGGAGGAGGAAATCAATGCACCCATGTGAAGTCTCGTTGTTTTACTTAAGTGTAATGAAATGGGCTGCACAGTCACAGTTAAGGCACCCTGTTGCTGACGTGACTGGGGTAGGCAGGGTTCTCAGCTGCTAAGCAGGGATGCTTGGATGTGCCACAGGGTTTCAGAGAGAATCCCCCTGCAAAAGGAAGCGTGTGCCAGTATTGTAGAGTGCTTGTGCCAGCCAGCTCATAGGGTTGATTTGGCATTTGGTGTATTGGTAGCGGCTGCCAGTGTGTGTGGTGGAAGAGAAGGGAATAGACAAGAAAAACACATAGGGGTTTAAAATAAAAATGTAAAATTATTTGCTTTGTGCCATATGGACTCCAATATTTTGACAAAACTAAGGCCAAAATTAATCATGCCAGGTTAGAGTTTTAGTTCAAAAACATATGTATAACTGTCCCCCTGAGTGTGTATTTGAGTTACCATTTTCATACAGAAAAACCTTAACCTTTTCAGTTTCTTGTTCTCTGCTCCACTACCAATTGCTCCACCCAGGTGAACTTCTCCTTCTGTGTAAAAGTTTAAAATAGTTCTTGCTTTTATTTGTAGTTTCTTAGCTAAATGTCAGATTTTGTTGATTTTCTTTTTAAACTTTTGTTTAGAAGGTTTTCTTTCTCTTTTTCTTTCCATGGAAATAAATGGATTTTAATAAAAGCTGTCTTGTGTCCAGTCTGGACTGTATAGTCAAAAAGAAGGGGCTCAGGAACAAGAAGAAGAGCAGGAAGGAAAAACCAGGACCACTAATAATGGTTGGAGAGCCATTATGTAAAAGTGGATGTCCATCATGCCAGTCCTGCTTGTCCTGATGAAGATGCTGTCTCCACTGCATCTGTAGCATAGGGATATTCAAATCTGGAATTCAAGTTTAGAAATAGAGAATGTGGCCAATCTGTGGACTTTAATTTACAAAGGAGCCATTCTAAATATTTATAGGAATATGACCTTTTGCGCAATGTAAACCATATAATTTTTCACCCTAATTTTTCCATTGAGCACCAAGCATCTTGTTATACCCAAGCATATTATTCAGGCTTGCTCTGTATTAGGTCATTACGGGAAAAACCTTGTCCATGCACTGAAGCACGATACTGTTCTGCTTTAGTTCCTGTTGTGGGCAAAGTGCTTCACCACTAAAAATGCCATATGGAGCCTAGCTTAATCCATTTCAAAAGCAAAGCTAAATCATACAAAGGCACTCCTGAAAAGGAATAAGGATAAGCGTGGAGTGGAGCTGTTCTCCATTAGTTTTTCAGGGCAAATTCGTAACGTACATAAGTCCACAGGATGGCATCAGATCTTGGAATATCCAGTTTTTATAGAGTTCAGGTGTGACTGAATTGGGTATTTTTGTTCATCTCACTATAGAGATATGAAATAGATATGAAATTCAAATATAGATCTCTATCTTTTTAAAGTTTGGAAATGTTCAGAGACAGGATTTAGGCAATCTTTAATTCATGTGAATGTAAGCAATACTGTGACTATCTGAGGACAGTAAATATATCTCTTTCTGTGATTGATCTCAAGATCAGCCTATCTATTATCATAAAGTCCCTTCTTTGAGAGCGGGAGGAGGTGGGTGGAAATTTGAAAGAACAAATTTAAGCAACTGGTTTCCTTTCACTTTTAAAACCAAATAGTGAGAGAGGCATAAAAGAGCCCCAGTTTGGATGATAACGAAACATTGCTTTGAAGTTCTAACTAAACTGCATTTCTTGTTCTCTGCTGTCGCCTGTAAGACTCAAAAAATTGGACAAGCAATGATTAGTATATAATGATGTATGTTCAAATAGCTTATGGTACTATGAAAACAAAAATTCAAAAGGCCAATATACTGACAGTTAAAATCTGTCTAAGGGGCAATAGGAGGGAACCTTCACAAAAACAATATTCTGATTGCATGCAGCTACCCTGCCGAGTCAAATCTTAAATAAATTATACATACATAGCTGTACTGGAGCTGAGAAATGAAGCAGTTTAAAATGTTCCTGGTTCTGTGCTTTAGGCAAAGCCTACATCCTACTTCGTGTCCTTAAGGCATCAGACGTGTGGTCTGTTGATTTTGGTACTCTGCCACAGTAACTGGGCATTACCAGGTGTTTCAGAGGCTGGTGGAAAAATCCAGCTTTGTGCTAGATCAGATATAGGGAGAAGTGTGGGTGATAAACAATCTCTCTTGATTCTATGATAAGGAATCCCTTTCTCTCAACTGCACCCCACCCCCACAATCCCCTCCACCCACTTCTAAGATATCTTGATGAAGTACTGAAATGTTGCATATTTGGGTAGAGTTTTTTTCCACAGAAGCAAATTTATGCATTCAAAAATTCAGTTTCTAAGCAGCTGAAATTCTTCAGGAATTTGGGTCAAATCTGATAAGTAACTTCAGCCAAAATAAAGATGAAAATAAAATTCTGAAGATCAAAATGATTCATTTCAATACATGTGAAAAAGCTTTTTGATGGGATTTCCAAGAAGGCTCAGTAACTATACAGCCTAGTGACAAGGACTACTCACAGGCACAATGGAGATCGATGTTCTTATCTTCTTTCTTCCTAAATTGAAGAAAGGTCTTGAATGTAGTTTTTCCTCTTCTCACATCACATCCTTAGGCTGTATATATGTACACACATGCATACACATTCATGGAGCAGGATGCTGTCTGTGAAAACAGGTAACTCCATTTCACTCTCTATGCCAAGGAATATCTAAGTGTTTATGAAAAGCTTTGACTGGAAAGTACTACTGACAAGTTGAACATGATGTTCTACTGGTTAGGGCAGATACTAGGCTATGGTACGCACACAGGTCTGTGCTCCAAATCATGTTTCATTTAAATTCACGTTCTCCTGATCTTGGTCAGTAATTTAATCTGTAAGATACAACGGTAAGGAGAGTTTGGCAGCAGCTCATTTTTAGCAAGAGCTACTTTTAAACTGCTGGCAGCACCTTCTTTTTGCCCAGCAAAAATACCCTTAAGCCACAGCTGTTTCTACAGCTCCACTTTGAACAGTGGAAGCTAAGGTTTGGACATGAGCTAGTAAAAATAACTCAGAAACATTTTAATGAACGTTAACAGAGTTTGCTCAGTTTTTGTGAGTTTCTTGGGATCAAATCATACTTCTTAAATATCAACCACCTAAACCCCACATTAAACAAAGGAACAAAGAAAATTTTATATACTACTCAGGAGGTGATGTAGTTTTGGTCTTTGGCTAACAGAATCAATCAAATCACTAACTATAAACCTAGCACAAGAGGATGTGAGCAAAACATGCTGCTGCTCCAGACCTAAGCATGCTGTTATGAAACACTTGCTGTTCTACCAAAATCCCCTTCCAAAGTGTCAGAGTTAAATCACAGTGAACAAAAGCAAAATTTGGCCCTCACTTTTGGCATAGTATTAATTACTTGCTATTTTTTATCAGATTTGTTTGCTAGAATAGATACTACTTTGATCTTATTTTTGGAAGTGTATTTCAACATTACTTAGGCACAAAGGGAGGATAATGTGTCTAGCTTTCAGATAGCTTATTGCCATTCAAATATTCTGTAGAGAAATTATATTAAAAGAAAAAAAAAACCCACAACAAAACCCCAACATTTCAGCTTCTGACTCATTTTAAATGGAGACTTAACTCTAAGTAATCAAAATTGCTTTGGTTGTGCATAGCAGCAATAAAAGCCTTGTCCACTAATTGAGTGAAGCGGCTCCAGTGAAGCAGCCTTGCCCCCTCATTATGTGATCTTGCTAGTGCTGTTTGTCATCATTGCTTGCTGGTCTCAGTCTAACTGTACTGCTGGTGCAAATTAATGGTAATTCGTTATGACACGCTGTGTCCTTCCAGTGAAACAACAATATGGATCTCATACCACCTCCGCCCTTTCCTCCTTCCCTCCCCACACCTCCTCACCTCCTAGATCCTTTTCTCACCTCAAGATATCACCCCTGACTTAGCCTTCCAACTCCTAGTTAACTGATGTGTCAGGATGGTGTGTCAGGCTTGACTGATGGATAGCACCCTGTGCTCTTCTGCTGACACGTTATGGAGACATGTGTCAAATAAAAGACAGTGCTTTCTGGTGGCTCAGGCAGTCTTAGTGCTGATGGAGGATGTGTACTTCAGGGGAAACCTGTGCGTCCACACATGTGTGATCATCCACTACCAACAGCATGCTCCACAAGCAGGAAAGGTCAGCGGGTAACACTTTAAAATCAGTTAGCTTCCGAATGTGGAGTTTTGGTGTGTGACTACTGTACTTAAACAGTATTGGTTATTATTAATTCATTAAATTTTTGCTTCCATTCTGACTGCAAGAAATTGCCTAAAGACAGCAAGCATTAATCAGGAGCTCGGAATTCAAGAAATCCATGCCTTGCTTTTCCTCAGATTTCTTTGTCATTTTTGTGACAGACACTTAAGCTCCCTTTAATAATAATCTCTACTCATCTTTGGGTTATGCTGTATTTTAGATTTATTAGCTGTATTGTGAGGGCTCTCTCTTGCTTTGCGTGTATAGAGATGTTCTTACAAGGGAGCCCTGATTTCAGCTGGGGCTTCTGTCCCAAATTCTCAGCTGGTGGAAGTTGGCTGAGTGCCACTGAAGTCAATAAGTATATGTGAAAGGTCTATGGTATATCATTGTTGTTGTTGTTTACATTGCTGAAGATGGGGATCTTCAGCTAGGGTGAACTTAGTCCATATCTTAGAGGATTAACATTCAGTTCTCAAAGATACACCTTCTTTTCTCTCATCAGTTATTTTCATTTAAAATGAAAATGAATAATTTTTACATGAAAATTGAACTTTTTTTTGTTTGAAATATAAGCTTTGAAACAAAATATTTATACTTCTGGTGGGGAAAACTGTTGAAGTTACTGTCGCAGGGTAATAGTTTTTAGTAGATGTTTTGACTTAAAAATCAACTCACTATAATTTCTCAATTTAAAAAAGAAATACTTTGGGGAGGAAGCACAAAAAGGTAGGAAGTACGGATCAAACCTTAGATTATTTGTCATCCCTGCCCCACCGTCTCCCTCCCCTTTCCCCGAAAAAAAATCGTAAGAATCCAGAGCTGATTAAAATCAAGGTTGTGGCTCCAGGTTCATCCTACCTAATGATAGGTACTTTTCTGAGGTCACTAGATTTAAACATTGTCATCTGAGCCTGCCTTTGTACTTAACACAGGGAAATGCTTTACAGCAAAAATGTTTCAGCCCCTATTAGGCCTTTACAACCCATAAAGCAGTGTGTCTATCTCTGCTGGAGCGATCGTGGGCCAACTGTGTTCTTAACCCATGCAGCTGAATTTAAGTTGGGTTAGTCATCACTTGCCAAGAAGTCGTTGACTCTGGAATGAATTTATTTTTTTTTATTGATAGTAAAAGGTCCCCAAGATGATCTGTTATCATTGAAATATAATGTAGACCCATCTACAATGCTATTCATCAGTAATGAGGTTAATGCAATTACCCCTGTTACACAGAGGAGAAACCTGAAGCAAGGGAAATGACTTGGCAGTGGTGAACCAGGAAAGATGTGTTTCCACCCGCACACACCCCACCCCCCACCCCCCCAGCCTGGTGGTATTTATTAGGAGAGAACAAAAGCAAGGTTTTCTCTAACCTTAAATCCTGGAGTCAAGTTAAACTTTCAGCTAAATAAGTTTTCTCCCCAGTGGATTCAAGGCTTGAAAATGTGATTTGGAACAGTTTGAAGCCAAGTAAATAGTCTCTTACAGGAGTTTCTGTATAAAATGTCACTGTACCTTGTTGCTGATTGTGTGATTTTGGGGTTTTGAAGTATGTCTAACAACAGCACTTCCAAAATCTACTGCATCCTAAAATATCTGTCATGGCTGCATGGACTATTTCATGCATAAGACTAAAGGTAAATATTTTGAAAGCTGTGTCCTTGTGGATATATCGTAGAAGAGGAAGAGGTTGGGACTCTTGACCACAGAGAGGAAGGGTCATTTGCCTTCTTCATGTTCCACACTGTGCCCATTTGGTAGCATCAACACCAAGTTAACTGGTTTTTAGCATAAGCTCAGAGATGTCTCTACTATATTGAGATAATTTCTCAGATATACAGCAAATATCTAGCTGGTGATACAGCCAAAATGACTCTTACAGACACTGCAGGATCAGTACTAGAGGTAAAGATAACTAATCTATCAAATAATTTAGGGAAACAAAATCTTAATTTTACTGCCTCAGAAGAGTAGAACTGTTGAGGTATTTAACCCTTTCCCAAGTGTCTTACTGCCTCTCTGTCAAAAGCAACAGCAAAAATCCTAACTGATTTCAGTACTGCAGGATCAAACTCCAGGTGTTGCAGGACAATTGCATACTCAGTGAAAAGAATTTGGGGGTTTTGAACTGGGGAAAAGTATCTTTAATTTAGATTCTATATAATCATTTTTTATCAGAGATTTGATTTGGTTAAGTTTAATCAGGTAGCTATTGTATAATTTAAATGGCTGATGATTGTTATTTGATAGTAACAACTTACATTTATATAGTGCTGTATATCCCAAAGGGATCCCCGAGGACTTTAAAAACTCAACAATAAAATACACAACAAAGTAAACATTAATCACAATTACACTATTACTAGAAAATATAAGGATATTAAATATCTGTAATTTTGTGGCTTTCTTCTGCTCTCATTTGATTTCATTAGCCAAGCTCACTCAGAGTGCAAATGGATTATTAGTGGTTCTGCTGTATTTGATGTAAGACATTTTCAGTACAAGAATTGCAGTGAGAATAGAGAAGGGTAGAAAAGGGTAAATAACACCCTTCTGAGGTTGTCTACAAAATCAGCTTCACTCATGCAGGTCACTTAAGTGGGTTGTTATTTTTGAACTCTGTTGAACTCAGTTGGATTCATCCCTTTCTTGTTTGGGTGGTAGTTGTACTGTGCTGAGCTCTTTGAGACTGGTTCCTTGTTAAATGGCAGGAGACTAAACAGGTTGTCTTTCAAATGCCACATGCCTCCAACATCAGAGTGGGAAGTCATATAGCGTGTTGTACAACCTGTGCTGTTTTCATGCATAAGTCTTGTAATAGTTTAAACTTCAACCCTGTTATTGTCATTCTTGGGTTATCAGTGTTAACACCTCACTGAGGTGAACAAAGCAGTTTACACCTCTCAAGTTGCTTTTCCAGGCTTTTATAGGTTCAAGTTCAAATTTCTTCACAGAAAGAGTTGTTGAACATAGGAATAGGCTGTTCAGAGAAGTGGATGAGTTCTACCCCTGGAGGTATTTAAAAGACATGTAGATGTGGCGGTGATCAGGGATGTGGTTTAGTGGCGGACTTCGGTAGTGATAGATCATTGAGTCCCGGTATTAACCTTAAGAGTCTTCTCCAACCTTAATGATTCTATGATTGTAAGTGTCTAGCTTTGCACTTTCTGTCCTTAAATGCATAATGTCAATGCTGGAGAAAAAGGTGAAAGTTTGAGGGATGTTAATATGTTCTTTTGTAGCATCTCAGGTAGCAGTATTTTAAAACTGCAGGTGGGAACTGGAAAATCCATTGCAGCAGGCACTTTGTGGAAAATTTGCATGAAGGCAGTACCTGCCTTTGAGAGATCACTATCTAGGACTTGAAAAACATAAAATTGAGAATCCCAGAATTGTTTGGGAGAGGAATCACTGAAGTGATGGGACTACTTCCAGAGTAAAGTCTTGCTGATCACCAAAATAGAGGAAGGAAGGCAGATGCTGATTTTGTGGATGGTTAATATAGGTGGCTTGCTCTGGTTTTTATTCTTTTCTATTGTATAATAAATTCTAGATGAACTTCAGATTTCCAGAACCCGCTGAAATCCTTTTGAATTATAAAGTTTTTTCAACTGTTGAGACAAGTTGGTTGTTTGCACCTAAAGATATACTTCTACTAAACATAAATTAGGGATGTCAGAGTTCTTACCCATCAAGATGATTTTCAGTTTCTGAAAATATTGATTTTCCTGGGCTTTTGGCCACAACATATAAAAACATTCTACCTTGAATAATCTCTTCTTAAAATCATAATTATTTCTCAATCTCAGAGCTTTTCTTTAGTTTCTGTTTTGACACTCTTAATCATTGTGTGAAAGGTGTTTGCTAATACTGCCTTGTTTTTCAGATTTGTAATGAAGCATGAGGGATTTTTACATTTTGTGGTGAAAGTTTTGCATGGGTCTTACTGTAAATCTTTCACAATATCTTTAATTTGTTTATTTCTGGGAGATGGAAGAAAGGGAAATGGTGACTTACAGAGAAGTTTTCTGCTCCATTTCCTCTATGTAGCAGATGATAATTCTCAAGTACAAATGCTGTTACACCCAAGACACTAAGCTCTAAGTTTTGGTCATAGGTACATGCATTGGTGGCCTATTTACTAACCTGTAATCTGCAGCAATTTTTTTGTAATATAGTTAAGAGGCTAATCTCTGACTAAAGTTGAGCAAATGTGCTCAAATCAATGTGAAGGTGGAACTTTTTGAAGTTCCCTAACACAGTGTTTTGTATCATATCTTTCTGATCCCTCTACAGCCAAGCATTGGTAGTCAAAACCCATGTGACTCCCAGGGAAATGCTATAAATAATGCTATAAATGCTATAGTAATAAGTTGACTAATAATAATTGCACTTGTGATCATTAGATCTTGGAATAGGACCCAAGTCTTTTCACTCATCAAACTAGTAGAACAATGTTAGTTGGACAGTGTTTTGTGTGTCATGCTATGTTCAACATAACTCTGTTATAAATGCACATATATGAAAAACATATATGCAATATATGGAAAGGTGTAGCTTTTGGCTTACTGCTCCACAGCATTGTAGGGAATTTCCCTCTTGTTCTCATTAAAGTTGCCTTATATTTGAAAATCTGGGTAGATCCTATTACAAAAGAATCCAGACAATGACATCATCTTCTCCAAAAAGAAATTGGTATTCTCCCTTGGAGGGACTTTTAAAAATTATTTTATCTTTTATGAACTTACCTTAAAGAAAATCTTTTAGTTTTATCAGTTGGAATTTAAGGACTGAATTTGCAATTGCTAATCAAAATCTACCTGTGGGAGCAGCAACTAGACAGAACTTCTTGTTTCACTTGTTTAAACATAAATCTCTACAATTTGAGATTTAATAGATTTACTTGGGTTACTAGTAGTAGCCCTCTCTTCTCTGTGCCTTGATGGCTATCTGCTAAAAAGTGAAAAGATGCATGCATATGTGGGTGACAGAGATGTCACAAAATGTGACTAGGTTTGTTGCCGGTATCATTAGAAATGGGTGGATTTTGTGGAATGGAAATGAAACAGAGGCTGGATGGAATAGTTTTTTATTTGTAGTGAAACCAGGTAATCAAGTTATTTGAAATGCCAGTGGTAGGGACTTAGGTACAATGTGATAACTGCAGTTATTTCAGAAGGAAATAAGTAAATAAAAGGTAAGAAAGATTAACTCAAGTCACAGTCTTTAATTTTTATTAAAATTTTTGTTTTTAGGACAGAGGCAGAGGGTACCTGACATGAGGAATGTCAGTGCTCTAGTGAAAGTAGGTTTCTGAACGAAACCAGTCTGTGTTTGTGAAAGCATGAAAATGTTAAAAAGAAACTGTCACTTTCACGCTGTCACATATAAAACTCATGAGCTGAGCAATGAAGTGTAGAAAAAGTCTCTGTTGTTTGCCCAAGAAAAACAGTGCATGTGTCCTAGTATAAATGGCTCTGGGTTCAGTTTTTATAGTGTTTGGTATCAGTCTGTAAGACTCAAATGAGAGATGATATAAATGAGAACATGAAAGTCCTAGGATTTTGTTATGAAAACTTTTTCTCAAAATACTTCTGCAAAACACCTTTAAAATGTTGAAGAAATATGTTAGAACTAATTTCAAGAATGGGAAACAATTGGGAATTATTATTACTGCAAATCCTATAAAGCATCTCCTTTGTATATTTATAGCATGCAGAAAATAAATATAATAGCTGATTAGTAGTCTTGACTTAGAGCTCTCTGTTCCTTCCCCATATTGGATAAATCTCCTACTGATGGATCAAACATTTAATCAATCTATGAACATGGCCTTCAGCACTATAGTATCTGAGTGCCTCCCAGTGTTGGAACGCTCAATAATGCTTGGTTTTTCTCCAGTTGCTCTGTACTACTTAATTTGATTTTGTTCTTAGTTACACTGATGTAAATCTAAAACTACTCCATTGATCTTGATGGAGCAAGCCAGCGTTTATGAGCCTGAATATCAGAATCTAACCCTCCTCCTGCAATTCCCTAGCTATTCTCAAGTTATACTAATAATATTTCTTGGAGTTATTAATCTGCTCACTCATTTATTCTCCCTGTTCCTGCTTCATCTTTTTTTCTTCTGCTGCTTTGGGTATGATCCAAAGTCCACTGAAATTGCTGTCAGTCTTTCTATTGATTTCAGCTGACTGTGGTTCAGTTTCCCATTTGCCTCTCTCTGTCTACTTTTTTCCCCTCTGTAGGCCCTGAAGGTTCCTGTGTGAGTTTGTGTCTAAGTAGAGAATTCTAATTAATTAAAGTTACATGTATTACTACAGTTCTGTGAATAAGCACCTTTCTGTACTGGGATCCTAATCTCCATCTTTTCCTTAATACCCAAATTAAGGAAGCAAGGAAATACTCTAATTTTTAAGTTTAATTTTCCTGTAGTGAGATCCCCCCTCTCCTCCTTGTGATGCAGGTCTTGCTCTAAGTTTCAGCAGCTCATATTTTAGGGGAACCTTTGCTAAGGGCCTGACCTGAATTTGTGGAAAAATGATTGGAGAAACCTCACTTATTTCCTTGAGATTTTTTCTCAGGATAATACTGAATGTGAAAAAAGTTTTGAATGAGATGGTTGTGGCTCTTCCTTTGATATATTTTTTTCTTTTCTTTCTTCTCCCTGCCTTCAGTGTTGGAATCAGAAGAAAATAAAAAGAAGAGGAATTGAGAATTTAAGCTGGGAGACTTGGCAGGTAAGACACGTGTTTTCTTACTTACTGGCAAGGTGGTTCTGCTGGGCTGGCTCAGCTCTGAGAGACAAGGCTGGCCCATGACCTGCAGAGTCAGGTTGAGTTCTCTTTCCCTTCACAGTCTTTCTGCATAACCGTGGGCAAATGCTTCACTTTGTTGGTTCCTCACCTGCGATGAGGGCAGAGCTGCTTCCCTGCCATGGAAAGGGTGGATTGAGAAATGCAATAAAGGCTGGGGAATAATAATCTGGAATAATAGGTGGCAGCATGTACTTGGACAAAGTTGGCCAGTTCAGGGGTGACAACTGTTGTGTGGGCAGCTGAGCTGGTGTTTGCATTACTTCAAGAAATGCTTTACTAAGCTACTTGTGTAATATCTGTAACTTTGCTGCGTTCTCTTCTTTGAAGACTCATTTGATTAATTTAGTCTCATTTCCTCCTCTACATGTTTTTTAAACAGGGTGGAGGTGAAATGCAGTATAATCAAGATATAACACTTGCTGTCATATAAAAACTGTGCTGAAAGGACAATAACAACTTTGGAAAGCCAAGCATTGTGGTTAAAAACTGCAGTTTCAAAGACTGATCCAAGGGGCTTACTTGAGGTACATCTGGGGACAAAAGCCACAACCAGGCTACCACTTTTTAAACTTTCCTCTGAACCTTGAAGTGCCAGAGTGCTTTTTTCAGAGGAAGAGCTTGAAGAATTTCAAACATAGTATTCCTTAACCTTTTTATTGGAAAAAGTTGCACTGTTTCCAAAATGGTCAGCCTGCGTCTGTCATGCATCATAGATAAATCAGCAAAAATGACAAAATATTGGCAGGGTATGAACAACTGCAGGTAGTTGTTTAATAGCTTCTGTAAAGTAATCTTAATAACAGGTGTAGCTACTGATCCAATCAATTATATAAATTGTCCTGCAATCTTTTCTGGATTCTTACTGAGACAAAACTATTGATACATAAGATGTGCCTGAGTGAAACTGCAGTACGAGACACTAGGACTGTCTTAAAAAACAGAGTTTATCCAAGCAGGCAGTGACTGATGTATTTCTGCTTCTCTGCCTGTCTTCATAGCACGCTGTAGCAAGAATCCTTGATTTTCCTCCCCTTCCTACAAATTTGTGAGAATACATTTAAATTTTAATATTCAGTATTCCAGAAGATGTAAATAACACCAAAATAAGTATTGCCCGTTTGAAATTTCCTGCTGGGTCCACCTATCATGCTTTGTCTGACATGGGGATAATAAGCTGTGTTGGCAGCAAGTGCCTCCCTTACTCATCCGCACAGCCTTTAGCATAGCACTGTTGTGCTGCTTTTTGGAGGGGGCTTTTAGCAACACATCACATGAGAAATACCTAACTCCTGTGGTTGAGAGTTTGCAGGCACATAGAGCAAGCTTGGCTCAAACTCAGAGGTCAAAAGAAGTTCGTGGCTGATAAGACAATAAATCATTTTCTAATCTGAAATAATTAGGTCCCTAGCACTTATGAGAAGACTTATCAATGCTAACTAAATGGCAGCATTGTAAAAACAGATTTTCAATTGCAAAACTTTTGGTCTGAAAATGAAGTATTTGTGTTTCCACTGTGTATGTCACTAATAGATCTCTAAGAAGCTGTACATGAAGATGATTAGGGATGAGTTGTTTGGTTTGGAAAAATTAATCTTCTGGGTTTGGGTGTTTCTGTTGTTTTAATTTGTGAATGCTTTCTTGGTTTCTTGAAATTTTCAGAACCATATACTGGCATCTGTTTCTTGCTGTGAAGTTACATCATCTCCAAGCAAACCAATGAAACGCATCAGACTGTCTCCTTATGTGTGCTGGGTCATATGTTTAGTATTAAAGCTCAGTTTCTGTGCTATTTCATAACAGTTTAGTTGTCTGCTAGGAACTGGTAGTTAAAGTATGGCAAACTAGACATAATTCTTCAGGCTCAGCCTCTGTTTCCACTGCCTTTGATCAGGATACATTCAACTCTCAAATATTTACAATTTTTTTTTTCCCATGTACTCCTTTTGATTTTCATAGCTGTGCCTTTCCACACAACATGAATAGTAAGTGATTTCTTGTTACAGTTCCTTAGCATATAACCATTATGTTACTGTAAACTCTGATCAAATTTGAACTGTAAGTGCCAGTATGAATAGAAAGACATGGTTTTCCCTACAAAGAGTTTGCAGTTAGTGGTAACAAGTGACATGAAAAGGTGGGGAAGACAACTGTCAAATACAGCATGTTCATGTATATACAAATATATGTATAGAAGTATATATCCTTGTTTATCCCTGCAGTTTAACATCATATTAAAAAAAAAAATGACAGTAGAAAGATTAATCTCAAAAAAAATTTGAACCATGTGGCAGAACTTGTCTTACTGATGAAAATGAAAAGCAGAGATCGAAAGAGGGCGGATGTTGGTATTTTTTCTGGGTAGGTTGTCTTAATCATTAAAAACAAATTATTCAACCTTTTCCCAAATAAAGTTAGAATTTTTATGACTCCACTCTATATGATTTTGATGAGAAAGAGTGGGTATTGGTACAGTTGCAGAAACTTCCTCCACACAGATGTGGTAAAGCATGTTAAATCTGTAGTCTGCGATTTGGATAACCATTGTAGGCTGGAGAGTGTAGTTCTATGAAACAATGAGAAGTTTGCCTGAGGTTGCACACTCACCTCAGATCTTGCTTCTAGTTTGGTAAATTCTCATTATACTCCCATTTTCTGTTCTAGATCTGGTTTCGGTCAACCTGAGAATTTGAGTCTGTTTGTGTGGTGACGGTGGGAAGTGGGCTGGGAGAAATTGCTCTTACTGTATTACTTCCCCTCCAGAAAGGTCTCAAAATGAAACCAACTGCTAAATTGGTAATCTGCAAGCTCACAATATTTGCATACATTTCTGAGTGTGGCTTTGAGAGGGAGGAAGCCCCTGTTCTTGCACACCATTTGTTTTCTGTGTCATCCTCAACTTTGAGATCTGAATCTTTTATTTGCATGGAGGCTGTCGTTATGGTTTGTTTTGTGCTAGTTTTTGTAACCAGGACTTGTTCGCAAGAGTGGCTTGTAAGTGGGGTACCTCTGTGTGATTGAATATTTGACTCACCAGGTGTAAAGGAGCAAGACCAAACATATTGTGATGTTTCACTGAAGTGTTCATATTTGAGGGTGATTACTGTTATGTCTTTGTGGATTTTAACTGCAACAACAGTCACCTAAAAGAAGGAATTAGGATTAATTTATAGCACTGAAGAGACTTAAGATAAAGTTCTTGTCCTTTCATTTTGTACCCAGCAGTATCTCAGGTAACTGAGAATTAGTGGAGACTATTCACAGATTACACAAGCTAAAATAATGCACATCCTCCACTGATATATCCATGAAAATGGGACCAAACAAGAAGCTGAGTGCACCTGAAAACATGTGTGAAATGTCATTTCACATGACCCATTCTGACAACCAGAAACTGTTGGTTTAAGTTTCTCTTCCTAAAAAAGTTTCAATGCAACCAAGACCAGATATTTTTAAAGTAATCCTGATGGATTCGAGTATCACATTATGTGGTACGGGTGGAGAACTCTTGCCTAAGTATCACAAGCAATGTAAATCGCATGTGTCTAAGGAATAGCAGAGTAGATGACTGATCAAATGTGACCTCTTGCTAAAAGCAGTGTTGCTAGGGAAGCTGAGATGAGATTGAGAGTGAGAAGG
This sequence comes from Psittacula echo, assembly GCF_963264785.1. Classification (NCBI taxonomy): domain Eukaryota; kingdom Metazoa; phylum Chordata; class Aves; order Psittaciformes; family Psittacidae; genus Psittacula; species Psittacula echo. Next base: position 103,684,147 of record NC_137735.1, read on the forward strand.
TGTCACTAGAGTCTTGGTGAAATTAAATGAAATGAACAAGTTGGTTTTTATATGTGTCCTGTACGTGAGTACACTTTAGGTGCACAATTTTCTTTCTGAAAACTGGTTAATGGGGGTGAATCAGTGTTAAAAGCTCAAGCATTTAGTTCAGGCTTCCCAGTAGGAAGTCCTATTGCTGTTTCCAGTCCTGGTCTGCAGGATGTCACCAGCCCTGGTGTAGTTGGGCCCACTGAAGGGCAGGGTTTCTGAAAAGCTTTGCCTTTCTTTGGCTTTAAGGCTTATGTGTGGATGTTAACTTCTTGTTCTTCTTTTTTTTTTTATTTTTTTTTTTTTTTTTTTTTTGGGGGGGGGAAATGCACTTTAGTTAAGAAAAATAAATTAGTCAAGAGCTTTCCATCTTTCTGTGCATGTTTAATTATGCTGCTTTCCGTGGAGAGGTGTTGCTCCAGCTTACCTGGAAGCAGTGTGCCTCTGGACTGTTTTTCAAAGGTCATGAGTAAGTCTCCTTCTAAAGCTGGCATGGTGTTGTGGGCACCTCAGAACCTGTCAAAATCAGCTAGTGAGCATTTTTAGTGGTTTCCTTTAAGCATCATTTAAAAGTTAGTTAACATTCCAGCAAATATCAGCTTTCAGGAGGTGTTAAGCTTCTCTTAAATACAGGGTCAATGCAATGGACAAATCCTGCTTTCTCTCTGGCCAATATTGTGATCTTTTACAAAGCTCCAGGAAGGTTTTGTCTCCTTTTCTACTTCCAGTAAGATACCTGTTCAACAGAGAAAAGAGACCACCTTATTTAGCAAATTTAGTTCTGAAGTGTAAGTAGCATTTGTGGTGTTTGCTCATGTGAAAAATCATAGGTTTTCATTTCTAGAATTTTAATCACTTTAAAGAAAAAGATGTTAAACACAGAGGAATCTAACCATGTGAATAAGTAAGCACATATAAGCATAGATTTAATCAAGCAAATTAACTTGCATAATGGAAGGATGTGAGAATGTGGATGCACATGCTTTTCACATGATGGAAAGAGTGACCAAACCGAGCTTCAGACCCTGCTCCCATGGGGCAGATAAGACCTGCGCCTGAGGCTTATAGCTGCAGCCACTGGTGCAGGTGTGTGTTTGCTCCACGGCTTCTCCGGAAGGAGGACCTCAGATTTCAGTGCCTACATTTTGTGGATCAAAGCACATTTAGATTGTGGCTTCCTCTGTGAGGAAGCAAGATCTACCAGAAAGTTATCTGGATGATTTGTGTTGGTTATCCACCACATAAACTCACCACAGAGCAGCTCACAGTTGTTATAGCATTTCCTGATATGGCACGGAGAACATACAAGGTTGAGTGCAAGAGAAGGAGAACAGAGAAATATTGTGCAAGAGCTTACAAAATAATTTCCTGTCAGAAGACATGATATCAAGTGAAATGTTAGTAAAAGGGATTTCACATTTGGTTGCTGTTGCTGCTGTTTAAGCACAATTATAAGCTTTCCAGATTAAGTCTGACCCATCATCCTGAAATACCATTGCTAGTTATCATTAGGAAACCAAGTGTTGGTAACATACTCAAATGCACAGCAGACTTCTGGCTCTTCAGTATCTGGACCAACTCCCAATGTTAGGAACAGGAGTCAAATGGTCATCCTTTCTCCTGTGTTAACACGCACCCCACCATCAGCAGTCTGAAGGCAATTTTAATAAAATACATAGCCCTGCTGAGCTGGTCTCAGAAGATAAATAAGCAGTGTAGAAAATAAGCTTTTGTTTAAAAGTAATTATTTAAAGTATGCATTACAGGTAATTTTCCTTTACCAGTAGGCAAATGCTATCAGAATTTCAATAATAGCTTTGTGTTACTTATCTAAATAACATGATATTGTCATTTCCAGGAGCCTAAAATGCTGTTTTATTTTTATTTGTGTCAAATATAAGGGTAAATGAGACCTGAATATATATATTAAAAAACCCATGGGTTTTGTGTAATTTTCTGAGAGCAATATTTTGTTTTCCAACCTTTTATAGTAAAATAACAATCTACCAATAGTTTCATAGAGTGTGGACTTCAAACAGTAGGGTGAGGAGCATCTTCTTATTTTCTGTTTTGTGTAAACATGCAACGTTTCACAGTTGACAGAAAACACAATCTTTTGAAGAGGTTTGTCAACAATAACTGTAACAGCATGGTAATTTTATAATATACATGCAGACATAGCCAAACACTAAGTGCTTCAACCCATATATAGCTAAAAAAAAGCAGAGGTGGTGTTTTTTACCCAGGAGATTTTTCACTTCCAGAAACTAAATGAAAAACAGCCTCTATGTTTCTTCCTCTCAGCATTATTTCTACAGTGCATATCTCTGTAATGATCACAAAATAGTTTATTATGAGGAAGATGAAGCAACTAAGGGAGGAAGGCAACTATTTTTTTCTTTTCTTGAAGAAGTAACATCTCAGTATCAGGCCTTTACCTGAGGGGCATTTTGTTTCAATGAAAACTTTTCCATTGTTTTTATTCTTATAGCAGATATTTGTACATGTTCTGTTTCACTTATGGATGAGAGAGGGATTGCTGCTTTGAGAGCTGACAATCTGAAGCCCTGATTGTGCAGCTGAGTCCATATGGGGTTGTCCTCTGTGATGCTTGGCTGCAGCCTCGGTTTTCTAGCCAAGAGCTCCATGATATGCTTTGACTGCAAGAAGTAGGGCAGAAAAGATACATGAGTGCATTAAGGGCAGTTTTCAACCAGAATTTAGGCCTAAATTCTGTCTTATCCCTAACCTAGTGTTGTCTTATTGGATGTCTCTAGGCCTTTAGAAATGCCTAACCAGTTGAAAGTAGGCCCAGGGATTAGGTGGATTTTTAGATCATTTACATCTGGCTGTAGTCTGTCTGCACCAGAGTTTCCAATTACCCCAAATGGAGAAAATAGCATGTCCTTATTTCAGCAAAGATTTGTGAGGATCAGTGTGTTTGAGATTGTGACAGTAGGATGTATCTGTAACTTACATAGGTAATAGATCAACTTAAATACTTTTAATAAAAGCGGGCACAATAGTTCATTGCTCCGTCAGAGGAATATTGTGACGCTTAGTGCTCGTGATCTATGTGAAAGGGGTTGAGATCTTTTGATTAAAAAGTGATATTGCTATAGCTGTGTGAATTATGAGCATGCCTACTTCCATGCTGAGTTTACTTCTTGACACAGCTGTGGTGAGCAAAAATTGTTGCTCCCCTCTGGAAAGTTTCACCCTTTTCAAGACATGCTGCCCCTCACTCAGCTTTTTCCCATTTCTGCTGTTCGGGGAGAAGGATGGTGCCGGGGTAGAGGGCAGAGCAGGCAGCCGATGCTAGGCAGGGGTCTTGCTGGCGAAAAGACCGTCCGATAACAAGGTACTGCTGCGACTTGGAGCTGGCAGGCAGAAATCGAAATGCCACCCCTTGGCTGCGGAAAGAGCTAAAGATTTGTATCCAGCAAGTGACAGGCGCCAAGGTACTGTCGCCCATTTTCTAATTTTAGCGGGAAGGCTGGCAGGGATCTTACCTAGACAGACAAGTGCTGTTTCTGCCTGGGCCGATCTGCTGCTGCAGGTCCTGTTCCAAATTGCTCGGCTCGATGCCTCCCCGACTTTTGGGAGGTGGTGTGCTGGCGGGAAGGAGAGGGGAAACCCCTACCCTTTTCTCAGAAGGCTTGTGAAAGTTTTGAGCCTGCTTCAAGACAGTAAAACTCATACCTTATACTAGCTGTCTGAAACAATGTGTTTGTAGGAAATTTATAGTAACCCAGTGATTGATTTACAAAGCCCGATTAAAGTGTCTGTGACGGTTGCACATATATGAGAAGCTTCTGTGTGTCTTCTCACCTGGTGACTTTGGTGTGGTTCTAGTACAAAAGCAGAAGTGGTTTACAGGGAGTCCACCAAAGGGGAAAGAGAGCAGGTCTTCCCCCTTCCAAAGTGACTGGGGCCTGTGTGATCGTTACATAGCAGTTCTGTCAAATTGCTCTGGTTTTGACTTTTGGTTTTGGAAATAAGTTTCTAGGAAAGGAATGAAGGAGTCTGAAATAGATGTTTGACTACTCCTTTCTTTGTTTCACAAGTCACCTTCACAGTTTAGAGGCTGTGCTCTGTGATGCATTCACCTCTGCCTCCTGCAGAGTGGCATAATATTGACAGCATTGCTAGGAACTTGTACAGTAGGGAGCTGGTTGTCCTTTCCAGGTTGGCCTTTATTCATACTCTAGCCATTTCAATGGTCTTGGAGCCCTTTAGAAAGGGAGGTGTGGTTCAATATACCTGCTTTTTCCTTGCAGAACCCAAGGCACAAGAAAGAGGTGGCAGCAGGTTTCAGCAGCATATCCAGGAGCCAAAGTCCCCTTCTGGTGTGTGGCTTGGTGATGCACATACCCACACTTACAGCTGGAGGCTGCCTGAAGAAAGGGACAGCCCTGTTCTGCAACCCTTCTGCCCTGGCCATACACTCCTGCAGCTTCCCTTTGCCTGGTGCTGGGCTCTTCTACCCCACTGTTAGCCCAACTAGAAAGTTTAGCAGGCAGAAAACTGACTTTGGGAAACAATGAAGCATTTTTTTTATGGGTGTTTAGCTCACTGAGCTTGTTCCTTGTGAGCTCAGACAGATGCCAACAAGGCACTGTTTTAGTACAGTCTTAAAAAGCAAACACAAAGTGATCTGTCACATTTTGGAATTATCTATAAGGACACTGCAGCTAATAGTGTAGCTGTACTTTTCTTCAAATAGCCCATATTTACATATGATCTTAAGTTGAAGAGAGCCTATTGCCATATATTATTACTGCACTATTAACACTAGCTTTTATTAATGCGTTTTTCATTCTTGTAATAACAACATGGCCAGTATTTAGCTGTTCTGGGCATTACATAATAATTGGGAGGATCCTTTTGTCAAACAAGGCTGGAGATGGGCAACACAGAAGAGCTGATATTTATTGTGCATTTTAAAGATTATTTTCACCATCTCCACTAAAAGCTATACTTGCTCCAAGCACATCTTTTTTGATGGAAAGTAAGTTCTGCCATTTTGAGAGGGGTAGTTTTTATTTATAATTGTGAATGTGTTTAGCCACATGAGGCTGTCAATCAGTGAGACGAAAGCCCAGTAGGATTATTTCTGTAAGTGGCCAATTTCCCCCACCCCTTCCCTCCAAATCAAGGACAGATGAAAGGTCATGATTAAAACAGTGACTTTTTTATTTTTTATTTTTTCTCCCCAAATTGTAAGTAACAGTTTGCAACTGTTTTTTTTACCAAGATGTCAAAACTGTATTTTATCGTGGGGAAAAGGGGAAGGAAGAAAATTATAAGTTCTTGAAAATGCTGGCAATTTTCCAAATGGTTGTGTTGAAATTTATTTTAATTATTGTACTTGTGTCAGTTCCTAGCAGGGGTAAAAAGGGGGGAAATAATGCAGTACAGTATTACACAGCTATGGATTAAACAATTAACAGTGAACCTCTGTATCCTATTAGTGTATTTGAATTCATTATTTCAACAAATTGTTTTATGAGCCAGTGACTAGTGGATTTAACCATTTATTTTGTAGTCAAAACAGAACAGAAAAATAATTGGCTTGCTGAAGCACATCTTTATGTGTATGAATCTATCCAGGGAATTAACCTGAGAGTCAAATAATGCAGAATGTCATTAGGAAGTTATTTTGGTTTTCTTATGTTCGGTCAAGGAACAAACTGTTTGGGAGGGTTTTGGCAGCTAAAGTCTGGTGATCTTTGCAACAGCTACCATCCCTAGAAGTGTTGAGGACTTTGGTACAATCAGAATTTCCCTGGAAAATATCTCAGTTGGCATTGTATGTGGTGTTCTTCTCTCAAATATGTGCTAACCGCTCACAAGTCACAAATAACGTTTCTTGACTGATCGTGACATATAGATAATTGCCAAAGTAAATACTTTTGTGAGCAATTTGTGGGCTCAGTTTTGTGTGTTAGATCTATTAAGAATGACCAAATATAAAGACATTCTCAAGAAGTACAACAGTGCAAATTATCTAAGCACATGAAGATGTCACTGCTTCTCTTTGCAGTTCACATTAGAAGTGTGTTAAGACTCTCATGATACCCTCTTGGAATTTGGGCCAGATGTATCTTCATAAATATTATTTATGTTAAATATTTTCTTCTCAAATTAGGCATGAAACCAAGGCACTGTCTTTCTCTGTTGTTAGGTAACACATTTATCTTGATAAAGAAGGTAAAATGGGTAATATTCTAATCTCAATAGCTTCTGGTTTTCCATTTAGTGTTTTTTTTCTGCAATGATATGATTTCCTTTTTGTCTTGAATAATCCTGTGCTTTTGGTAACGTGATAAAATGTGTGTCATCTTCCACCGCCACAAGGGATATGTAGTCAGATACTTACTCCATCATTGATTATATGAGTGGTACAAGTAATACTGGGTGACTTCAGCCATCTTTACACTACTATTCAGTTAATCCACAAATTTGATAATGCACAGGGCCAATGAATTAGGTAGAGTTGACTAAAGAATGGACAGTGAAGTGAGTAATTTCTGGGCACAGTTTATAACTGCTGAAGACCTCTCAAAGAAAGGTCCTGTGATTGATGTATTTGTAGTTTATATGAACTTTTTTTGCCATTTTCTGTAATTCTTTTATGCTGAGCTGTTGCAAGTTTTACACTTAGGTGAAGAGCTTCCTTTTTTTTTTTCATGTGAATAGATGAGCAGAAGGTGATGGTGCCAACCTCCTTGCAAACTTTGAGGTTGGCTAAGAAAGTTTGCTATTGTTTCTGGTTGTGGTTTGGCTTTTTTCTTTTTTTTTTTTTTTTATTTTCTGTACGTATGCAAATACTTCTTTGGTAGTCTATTTAAATTACAGGCAAGATGCTGAAAGAACCTCCTTAAGTGTCTGTGGTGGTTGGTGGAGCTGACAGTGTATTCTGCTGCACTTCTGCTGCATACTGTTCTCTTACTTTCCGCTTCTGGGTGAGTCACATAAATATCTAGTGCCAAGCTGTAGGACTAAGAGTGTAGCATGAGATAACTATATCATATAATATATAACTATGATATAACTATATCAGGGTTTCTTCAAAGCATCAAGGGTGTTGATGTTGCATATATGTGTTGCTGTGAGCTGTTTATCACTGGGTGCGTTGCTGGGAAGGAGGGGTAGAAGCAGAGGTGTCGCCCAGGCTGGTTATGAAGAAAGGCACTGTCTTGTTTCTTCTCCTACTTCGGTAGCCTGGATTCACTAAAAATAAGATGTTTCTTGGTTTAGCTCTTTTAAACTTGATTTCTGTGTTGACCTCTTTTCAAATGGCAGAATGAAATTACGGGGATGTGGAAAGGGGAAAGGTTTGGCTGCCAGCTAAGAGGAATATTTAAGGGGTCCTAACTTTCCATTTCACATAGATAGTGCAAGCTAAAGGTCCACAAGACAATTGATGTGAAGGAAGACACATGGATATGGTGTTGGGAACATTTGCAGGGTGTGCCTGTATAAAAATACAAACAGTAGACCATTTAAAGGGATGAAAAGGAGTGGTAAAAAGTAAATTTTTACATGCACAACCCTTTCCTTCCCTTTTGCTACAGGAGAGGAAAAAAAGACGATTTGTTTCAGAACCTTTTCTGGAACTCTGTAAAATGATTTATAGGTGAGGTGTGCTGTATACAAGAGCTTTTACTGGCTGCCCTGCCAATGAATTAGGGCCCTATTCTACACCAGAAAAAAAAAAAAAAAAAAAATGTTAGCATTTTCTTTGCAGCCATCCCAGGCTTCTGTGGTGCGGAAGTCAAATGTAAATTCTGGCTGAACTGGACCCTTATGGAAGCAGTGTTCAAACAGCCTGTGAGGAGAAGAGAAACCATTCAGGTTGTGGGCCTCTGCATGCTTCAGAGTCCTTCCATCATTGCTATAATTCTCTGAAAGCAAACTAATAAAACTTCCTATTGACTTACACTTGTGTGTTCTTTGAGCAGTTATTTACAGTCTGCCATCAGCAGATTAAAAATCAATTAAAATCCATAGAAACAGCCAAAGTTACATACTCTTCTTTGCTGGTAAAGATTTTTTTGAAAGATTTTACATTAATACTTGCTGCTTGGTATTACAGTAGATAATGCTAGATATTACGGTAGATAATGCTGCTTGGTATTATGGTAGAAGATAATGAATCAGATTTAGGCAAAGTCTATGCCCCTTTAACTCCACAGATCTGTGCATCTTTAACTTCACAGAAGCCCTCCTAAGAACCTCTTATCCTCTCTGCCTCTTGCACCCTGTAGAAATAAGAGAATTTATGCAATTCATTTAACTGAAATGTAGATGTTGAAAGCCTTTCAATACTATCATGATGGATGCTATTGCAAATATGTAGGGAAACAATGATCTTAATGATAAAATGGTAAGTTTAATACCAGTGCATTAGAATGGAAAGTGAATTTTAGTACCACTAACACATTAAAATAAAGGAGACTTTGATTTGTATTCCTGATTTTCCATGGAAGCCTCACAGATTAATTTGGTTCCATCCCACAATTCAGAGGGGGGCTGCATGGTCTCAGGGGGGCGGTACTGGGCAGGGATTACAGAGACCTAGCTCTGCCAGTAACCTGCTCTGGTGGATTTCGAAGTGTGTGGGGTTTGGTTTTCTTCTTGAGTTTCCTCTCCATCTGTTTGCTTCCCATTTTTTGCAAGTCTAATCTGTTTATACCATTAAACTCTTAAACATAGTGCTTCTTTTTCATTTCTTTGTAGGTATATGCTCCAAAGACTAGAACAAGTATCATGACTATTCAGTGGCATAATAATATTATTCATATGTAGACTGGAAGGATGTAATCTACATTTCTAATTACTGTTTTTATTCATCCTTTCTGTTTCGTATCTTAGTGCAACTTTTATCTTAAACAAAATTTACAGTAACTAAGGAAGCCATGACTTCAGTGCGCTGCAGTGATATTCAGGTATCAACCACAAAAGGCAGCGCTGATTAGCAAGACTGAAAGAGCCCACTGAAAAATTGGGGGAGTGGAAGGGAAAGGCATAATTAAGGTAACTTGTGCACCCTTAATTTAGTCCTCCTGTGGGTGTGTATGTTGGTAGACTGCTCTATTTGATACAGTATAAAGACTGCAGAAAGGCCAGAAAGGAGTTGCTTTATTAGAAAGGAGTCTGAATAACACAGAGTAAATAAGGCCAGGGTTTTACAACAAATGCTGAAAATAAACAAAATATGAAATGACTGTTTGTTAAGCAAGCAGGATGTATCCTGTGGGTGACATTTTAGATAAAAATGACAAATTTATAGACTACCATGATACATATGCACAAGACAAGTGAACTAGGATTGCACAGTCAACTTAAATCCCGCAGTTCTCTCTTTCAATGTGTCGCTTTGCAACCTGAAGAGTGTTTACGTATGGGGGAGGGGAGGTAATGTCACCCTGTCCATCATACTGACTCCTCGTTGTTGTCATTGCAAGAACCTCACATCCAGCTGCAGTGATTTCTGCTCCTTTCTGCCTACAGGAATGTAGCTATAGGCTGCTGCCCTCTCATCACTCTGGAGAGAGGGAGGATTGTCAGAGTGCTGGGGAACGAGTGCAGTTTTTTTTCCTAAGCTGTTTTCCCTGTTTACCCATCTCCACCAGTCAATTCATGGCTTGTCTATACTCTTAATAGTCTTCTTCCCTTACTGCCTTTTTTTGCACTAAATTGGTTTTGGACTCCACATTTTAGTGGATGCTGACAGTCTCTGCTTGTCTTCATCTTGCTCCTCCAGACTATTAGTTCAAGTTTTCCATATTTCCCGTTTGTCCTGTAAGAGCCCTAGTTACCTTCACACATTATTCATCAACCCTAGCTCTGAAATCCTCCTCTCCTGGTTCTGCGGAATTCTCAGTTTCCTGATGGTATCCCTCAGCACCTCATTCCACTGTTGTTTTTAGTAATCTAGTAATTCCCTTGTTTCTCTTTCCCACCACATTTAGTGGCTCAGAAAGCCACAGTCCCTTCAGCTCAGTGTGGGTGCTGACTGCAAGGGTAAGCCCACTTCTCTGCAGGTGCCTGGGGCTCAGAGATGCTCAAGGCTCTGTGCAAGCCCAGTGTGATTAGCCTTGGGCATCAGGAACAGCAGGCATGTGCCCACTGAAGGTGGGATCCTAAAATTACTAAAGTTTTTTCAGCTGAGAATATTTTTTGGGTCTTTCCTGTATTTGTAAAGGTTCACACATTTTCTGATATGTTTGCCTAACTCCGTCTCCAGGTTTGTATTGCCTCACTCCGTCTCCAGGTTTGTATTGTTAGCACTAACAGATTAGTTTGCCTAAAGTTATTATATTAAGATACTGAAGTTCTTCTGCTTTCATTTTTGTTACTATGTATACCTCCTAAAAGCTGTCCAAAAAGTATGCCTTTTGAAGCTATGCAAAATTACCGTTGCTTTCAATAGTGCTACCATTTTGTTCTTGGAACATCATATTGCTTTACTGCTTTCAGGATTGATTCCACTACCTTTTTCTGCTCTAAGCCCTGACTCATAACAATTAGCATTACATATGTGCTAAATTGATTTCTCAGAGATGCTTTTCTGAGAGGGATTTTGCTTCCCAAGCATTCTCGCCAACTGAGACTGCTCATGTGCTAGGGTATTAGATAACAGAGCATCAGAGCCTGTCCTTCATTCCAATCCCATTCAAAAAGAAACAAAATCAAATTGATGAGGTTTTTCAGTATTTTACTTGAATCCAAAGACTTGTATTTCCAGATAAAGTTAAGGTTCCTATATTTCTGAGTTATTGTAACATAAAATATTAACTGTCCTCCTAGAGCTATACACTCTTTCAGATATTTCTCAGCATATCATTTCTCTTTTTAGATATCTGACCTTTCTATAATTCTTCTAATTTATGGAATAGTGCAATTTATCTTTTCTTTACACATCTCAGGGTGGCTGAGTGGAGGGATGGGAAGGATGCATATATCTCCTTGTTACTTTTTTCTGACTCAGTGTTTAGTCATTATTTTCAGTATCATTTAATCTGTGGAAAGTTTCCGCGTATGTCAGGCGCATTTTAAACATGCAGCTGAGATCTGTACTACAGTAAGCCCTTTTCAGATGCGATGCTTAGTGAAGGGCAGAGTTCAACCTACAGCATTTATGGAAGTGAAGCTTTTTCAAATGCTGTTATTTAAAAAAAATACCAAAACAGTGTACTCCTGTTTTGTTAAGCATGTAAAGCATGTTTCTCTATGTACTTCCGTTCCCTTAGAAGTCTATTTCTTTGTGTAACCTACCACAGTTTAGGTGAGCATACCTAAGCTCTGTAGCCTTTGTTAACAAGTTATTGTATGCATTAAAAGTCCTTGAAAGAATCCAGTAAGTACTATTAAGCATAGAGATGCAAACTGTTGCTGAGGAAGTTCACGTGGTAGATATCCCTCCATGCTTGTGGATGGCATATTGAGTATTACTGTATGTTCGTCCTCTCTGGCCGTCTGCTACGCAACACGGTTTGAGGCAGGCTTTGAGCTGACTCAGTAAGTTTGTTTTGACATCAGTACAGGTGGATATGTCTAAATTTATCAGCTGGTTGTAATGTGCTTTTGTACCCGTCTCTTGTTCTTCTGATGTATTTGTAAAAAATACTTCGTGTTTGGTCTGTTGTCCAAATTCTGTGTTTGTGTGTGTATGCATAAGTACAAGAACATGTGAGTGTTTCTATGAATGTCTAATACATTATAAGCCTACGAGGTCCTGGTTCAGGGTGCTGGTTTAAGCCAGTCGGCAAGTCAGCCACGCAGTTTCTACTCCCCCCCCCCCCCCCCGAGGGATGGGGCGGAGAATCGAAAGAATGTAACTCCCACGGGTTGAGATAAAAACAGTCCAGTAACTAAGGTATAACACAAATCACTACTGCTGCCACCAATAATAATAATGACAAGAGAAATAACAAGGGAAGAGAATACGATAACCACCCGCCGAAACGAGCCCGACAGAGAAGAGGATGTGCCCTTCCGGGAAATTCCCAGTTACATCCCTGGGCATGACGTGCTGTGGTATGGAATACCTCTTTGGCTAGTTTGGGTCAGGTGTCCTGTCCCTGCTTCCTCCCGGCTTCTCCTCCTCCCTGGCAGAGCATGAGACTCACAAAGTCCTTGGTCAGGGTAAACATTCTGACCAGCAACTGAAAACATCGGCTTTATCAGTATCATTCCTAGGCCGAAAGTCAAAACCACAGCACTGCACCAGCTACTGAGAAAGAGAAAAACTGACTGCTGCTGCTGAACCCAGGACAGGTGCATATAATGCATAGTAGTCCTCCCATAGGTTTCAGTGCATATCGAATCTCAGACTTACCAGTAATTGTTTTAATGATGTGGCCTCAATGTCAAAGAGTTTATGGAAGAAGCATAAAACATACAGCAAGGAACTGCAAGTATGTTTAAATATAAGTTAGAATACTCTCAAAATGATTCTACATAAGCTCTAATTATTAAGTTTGTTTCCTGAAGAAATTTGTTATTATTTTATTGAGAATGTTGGACCTAAGAGTATTTAGTTTTCTGTAGCAAATATGTTTGGATGTCTAGTTGAATGTAATGGGTTCTGTATGCTAATGGAATGGAAATCACAGGGAAAATAGGTATTCCTTAACCTTCCACTTTGCTGTCATTACTGAATGATGCCATTTATGGTAAGGTTGTGTATGAGTATGTATCTTGGGAGAAGGATTTGGGATTACTTTTTAACAAAGAAATGGAATTCCTTTTCACAGTGAATTAGAATTGTGACTCTAGACTTGCTAATTTAAATAACTTGCTGACTGAACGGACTTTTATAAAGCATTAAATGCTATGACGTTTTGTGAACGTTGAACAATTTTTTCTGAAAATATTAATTTCCCATTGGTTTTCTTGCCTCCTTGTTGCTTTTGCTTGAAACTGGGTGATAATTCATCCTCCACTCACCAGAGGTTAGCGATTTCCAGGACTGCTCTAGTGCCTGATTTTAGCAATACTGTTCCCCTCTCTCTATGGCTTTTACCTTCGTTCTTGTGAACAGTAGATGTTCACCACGTTGACTAATTTAGGATGAGAGAACCAACTGGTAATGACTTCACAGCAACCTGATATCCTTGGTGAAGACTAAACCCTGAGTGTGGTACCCAAGCAGCTGTGAGCCTGGGTCTTCCTGGTAGCTAGCTCTTTCAAACCTGGGAGCTAGCTTTTTCTAAACTTTGAAGACCAGTACAGACATATGATGAGAGAACAGCAGATGATCTTGGATTTTTAGAGAAAATCAGTAACAGATTTTTTAGCTTCAAAGATTGATGCACATCAGTCTGAATTGTATTTTCTAGACTAGCTGCCCAAAGAAGGAGTTGGCCTTTTTTATGAGCACTTTTTTTTTTTTTTTTTTGGGGGGGGGGATGAGGGGGAAGTGGTGGTGGAGGAGGAAGGGCTTAGAATAAGTTGAAATTCCCTTTTTATAGCTATGTATTCAACACCAACAAGCTTGAAAAGTTTGATTCTGATCTTGAGCATTAGTGTGTGGGGAGGTTTTAGGATGGCCATTTTTCACAGGACTACAGAACAGCCCAAGTTAAAAGGGATCTCAAAAAGTCATCTGGTCCAGCCTTTCTCATTAGAGATTTTTAAGCTAACAAATTTCTTGGCCAATTCACCATGGCAAGCAGTTTTGCAAATGAAGAAAAATATGCTTTAAAATGGAACACTACAGCAAGTGCTTATCCTTAAGACAAACAGTACTGTAGGTCATGCTCCATCCCGACAGATCTTAGAAAGTTTGAAATACGAGTGTAATATTGGACATTGGTTATATAGCTCCTATTAACTTGTATTGGCTTCTGATTATGCAATTTCTGTGCTGGTCACTTCGATTAGCCTTGATCATTTGAAAAAAAAAATCAATTCACTCTCCTGGTTTTAATTTTGATAATTCAAATTCACAGTATTCTTCATCTGCTTTGTTTGATGCTGTACATAAATCAAGGTTATAGACGAAAGCAATTCGTGAATGAAAAGTTTCAATTTTCTTTTCTTTTTGGCTACAACTATGCAAAGAAATCATCATTTGGGCAACTAATATGCCTAAGTATCCTTCAAAAGGAACTGTGATATATTAGAGCTGTTCAAACGTCCTCACAAATCATTTTGCCTTACAGCTTTGATCCTGAAAAATGTGAAATGATGTCTGATTTATGCCACTGATCCTTCTTTTAGATAGTTAAGTGTTCTTGCTTAATGTTATTAAATAAGTTCAAAGCAGCAAATAGGCCATCCTGGGCTGAGGACGTTTGAAAAATAGCATTCTCAGCAGGCTACATATACAGTATATGTTTCTTTAGTTATTTTCTTAGCTTTTTTGTGTGCAGCAAGCTACTAGAACTTTCTTCTGCTCACATCTTTGATTACAATGGCTTTGATTTTGGTTTTCAGTTTATGGTTTTGGGTTTGTTTTTGTTGTTTGGTTGTGGGGTTTTTTATTCCACTCTTGACAGCTTTCTCCTGGGTTTTGTTTTCATTGGGATGTTTTGGGGTGGAGGGATGGATAGAAACAACCTCAGGACAATATGGGAAAATGGGAAAGATATCAGTCTTCCCTAACTGGGAGGCTGGTAACATGTTCTAACAATGGTATAAAACAGACAGTGTGACCCAGCTGAAGCAGTCTGAAGAGAAGAAAACTCAGAGTGTATAAAAGTGGGTCAAATTCACACTCTAAGGAGCAGAGTAAGTTTGGCTTCTTTTAATGAAAAAGTATCAGTATGTTGAGATTTCTGTTTTAACAGGCAAAAGGAAAGAGAGAGATGAGAAAACTCTTGATTCTGAAATATTTTTCAGTAGAAATATTCCAAACTTGCATGAGAATACCAAAGTGCAAATCTCTCCAGACATAAGGGTTGCATAGGAATCACATCAACTCTAAATTTAGTAAACCTTTTAATGTAAATGTCACACAATTCAGACACAAGATTTAGGGATTTCAGTATGTTATGAGCTTTATAACCAATATTATTCTTGTGAAATTTCAGTAGGAAATGTTAAATCATCATTTCCAGTCCGGTATGAACCTTGTTGAAGCAATGAGAACCATCTCAGCCACTGGCTGCTGCAGAAAAGCTGTTAGCTAGAAAGAACTTTTTCCCAGTACTGCATCTTCAGCAACACCAGCCCCTAAACATCAGGTTTTCAGATATAAGACTGAAAACAAAGCTTGAATTTGATCATGGGGCATCATCCCAGTACCTCTCTAGGTGTGTTGACTTTCTTACCTAGATTTAGGACTTGAACGTTGGCAAAGTGATTTTGTTCTCATTTGCATGCCTACCCAGGTTCTGAATTGGTTTCAGGTCTCTCCTCATTTGCATACTTCTGGGGTACAAATGTAAATGCATACAATGGCTTTTCTTGAGTCAGTCCTCTTTGAGAGATAATGGTGGGTTTTGTTGTTTCTGAACTCGTTGTACATGGATGGCATTAAAGGATTTAAGACAATGCTGGCTGCATTGGACACATCTTGTTTATTTCCCCTATGACCTTAGCAGATTAGATGGCTGTTCCCATCATAAACTGCTTTCTAGAGGTTCTGATAGGTTTTGTAATATGTTATTCTGGATGCTGGTTACTCATACATTTATTTAAGCTTGTGATTTCTGCTATCCTACAAGGTTTTCAGAGAGACCACTGATGGCAAGCCAGTAATACAAATGATACAGTTTTAGCCTCATGAAGCTTGCCATCAGTTTTAGATAACTACTACTGCTGGTGGCATGGATAAAAATACACGTACAGTTCTTGGTAAGGAGGCTAGCCACTGCTGAGTTCTGATACTCCAGCTGGTCTGTTTGTGTGTAGTTTGGCCATCTCTGCATAATGCTGTTACACTCTTCAGTAAAGGATAACTTGAATAATTCTGTGTTGCTTAAATGTTAGCTGCTGGGTGCATCTCCTTTTTCTCCGGAAGCTGGAATCTTCCAAAAGTTGGCATTAATATGGGTTTTGAGGTTTTGCTTTGTTTTATAACATTATATTACTGGCTCTTTTTCTTGTCAAGACAGCTGTAAAAAACAGTGACATCAATCTGTAGGAATGCTTTTTTTCCCTGTGCTTTTCTGAGGTCTAGTCCTCAAAAATGTGGCCATCACATTGCTTTGGAAAGACCAGATAGGTTGCTGCTAGGTGCAGTGTTAAAGCCACTGTTTCTTAATGCTGACCTAAACCAAGATTAATCTGCTGCCCAGATGTGGTAATATTGTCAGTGAGATCCAGAAGGTTTTGTGTAAGCATGAAAGAAGCTGGCTGAAGTGTATGAGTGTAATATTTTAAATTCCTAACTTTTCTTTGTTTAGCTTTTCTGTCATGAGCACTGCTTGTAAAGTTCTCAGTCTTCAAATTATTTGTCTAGTAAGCTTCCATAACAAAGTTGAGAGGGAAACAAAAGTAATAATACAAATATTTAAATGTTAAGAGTACAAAAATATTTTTAATGAATAAATATGTGTATTTCTACTTGCTCTTGCCATATTTTTATATAGCATTCTGAAAAAGTCTGCCCGAACAGGATAGCAGGCAGAGGCTCACCTGCTGGTTGTTTTGGTGGCTGTATCTGCTTTTCTTTATGCAAGCTATTTAATTTTGTTTTCACCTGCTTCAAAGAAGTTATTACCTTGGGATTTAAGATGTCTGGATTGATAGTCATTCTGTGCTGTGAAAAAGCATAATCATTGTTAAATCATTTGATGTCTTTGTTACTTGAGGTCATGAGGGGGATGGGGTGTTGCTAAAAATCACTTCAAACTTTGGTGCTTGTACCCCTGTTAAAGGGTAGGAGGGGTTCAGGTACTAATGTGGCTTAAAGAGCAATGGAAGATAGAAGTGCTTCAGAGGGGTAGAAGGAAATCTGCCATCTCTGTGCAAAATACTATGGTATTCTGATTATGTTCTCAAAGGGCGCAATTTGCAGTTGTGTTTTCACAGGGTATTAGGCCATTATGTTCATGGAGAGATGAGTATTATTGTTTCTCATGTTTGCTTTTTATATTTTTTTTTTTTAAGTAAGAAAATCTTACATTATAAACGAAAGCACAAGACAGCAAGAAGTGTTCTTTGTGGTTAGGGCTGGGGTTTTTTGATGTTGTTGGGAAGCTACATTTCTGACACCCAAAGGACTCTGAGCATTGGACTTTTGGTGTATACAGACAGACAGATCTAATCATTAGTGAACACCAGAAAGCAGGAGAGCTGGGGAGAGAGAGGGAGTGCAAGAGGGAGCTTAGTTTATTTCTGCGGTGTCACATCAATCTGCCTGGTTAAGTGATTGAAGGGGAGAAATGCAGGCTGCAAAAGAAACTGGGCCCTGATTTGTTCAGGGTCACCAGCAGTGGTTTGAAACCATCTTGTTTGCAGATACCTCTTTCATGTTATTAGGCTGTCAGTTGAGTGACTTTGTAAGATTTATGGCTCGAAGCTGGAGCGCGTGCGTGTGTGCAGCAGTGGCAGTGATGGGCAGCAGGCGGGGGGAGACAGAGATGTTATTGAGAAGACAGTGATCCATGCCTGCCTTGATCGAGCTTTGCAGCCTTTTGTCTAGTCCTAGTTAACCTTCTTATGCATTTTCTTTTTACTTCATATGCTGTGTAAGTAGCTCAAGCAGAAGGTGAAGTAACAAGTGGTAAAAGGTTGCTCGTAGCAGCACAGAACCACAGTGGACCCAGTGCAGACTTATTGACTGTGTAATGATGGAATAAAGCTGTTTATTGAGCAGGTCCCAGGTTTAACTTCCTAGTGTCTTTCAGATAGTTTTATTTACTGTAATGTTGTCAAAGCCGTTGGCTGAGTGTTCCCTTGCCACTGGTAACCTTGTAGGGAAATGTGATATTTGAGAGGCTGTTTAGAGACAACACTGGCTTATACTGCGAGTGAAAATGTTGTTGTTCTTTTTAACAAACAAAAACCCAAAAAGCAATCCCCAAACAAAAAAAATGAAAAATAAATGGGGGGGGGGGGGGGAACTCTTGAGCAAGGCAACATCTAATTTAATTTTGTCTGTGTATTAAGTAGTAATAGGAGATTTTTTTTATTTTTTTTTTTACGTAAGTTTGAAACTTTTAAAATACTGGATATTCAAAACCTTGGCTTTTTTTTTTTTTCTTAGACATTGCTTATAATTCAGGAAATAATACTTTCTGCTCTTCTGTTTATACATTTCCTAGTTGTGCCACGATCAAAGGGTGTATTATCTTAAAATATGAGTGAGAAAATTCTCAGCTAGATTCAATTTCAAATGGTGATTTAAAGCCAATAAGTGTCCAACAGTATGGGAGTTGGAGAACCTTTTTGAAACAAATTGTCACAGGGTTTTGCCATTTGAGGTTGATAACAGAAAGAATTTGTTTTTAATTAGTTATCCATAGGTTAAAAGAATAAATAGGACTTGCTGCCCTGTTGCCACTCACGTAAAAAGCAAGCTACCAATCTGCCATAATTTGTATGTTAATTTTCTGTTTTCAGTCTTGCCAAGTTAATTAACTTAGAAAAATAGACTTGGTCGTAAGTGCTCTGCAAAGACCTGCCAATGCCCTTGGTATCATGCTAGGTTTCCTGTACTTGACCATGAAATCTGAATGCCTCTTCATGAAGGTGTTCTACCATACTGTTGTTTGCTGATTGTTATAGTTGTGTGAAAGCTTAGAGTAGTTCTGCTGAAAAGAGAGGTCATATTTGTCTATTTTGTATTACAGAACATAAAATTTTCAATTTATATGTTAAAATTCTCAGAAACCAAGTTCTGCAGGTGGTGGATTGTTTTTAAGGTAAAATCCTTACCTAGTTCCCTTTTTTTAATTAAATCACCAAGAAAGCACCTGTTCTTTTGTCTGTGATAACTGCACATTTTGACCCTATAGTAATCTGATATGTTTTAGTATAAATGGGATCTTGGTTGTACAGACACAACAGTGCCATTTTTTATTTATGGAAGGACATTGCTGAATACATAAAGTTATTAAGCTGAATAAAATACTGCTTTTTGTAGAAAATTCTTTAACAAAATCCTGCCATAATCCCTGGGAAAAGATGATAGTATCTTTAAATCACAAAACTGCCTCTTGGCAGACTGTCCCCTTGTCCAGTGCCTGGCATGACCACAGCCATGCTGTGTGACCTTGCGCCAGACCCATGCTCCCATCTGCTCACTGTACTCCTGGTGCAAAATGCATGATGCGTTGTTTGGAAAATGCTTGGGATCCTTGAATGGGAAAGAAACTGTAGTATTACTGCACTATGAATTACACCACAAAATTAGTGGCTAATCTGATTGATGGAGTATCTTGCAGATAAAAACCTCAAGGTTTGGGGTTTATTTTTTTTCTCCTAGTTCAATTTTAGTCAAAAAAAAAGAGATCAAACTTGGGGGATTTTTTTGGCAAAAATGTTAACATCATGAAGAACATTTCATCGAATCTTGAATTCTAAAAAAACCTGAAAAAGATTACTTCAGCTGCCTTTAAAAGAATGAAGTCATCCTGATTATTTGTGCAGTTCAACCCAGTTTTTCGAATTACAAGAGAAGCTTAAGAGACATTGCCTGGACATACAGAGATGGCATCAGGAATGACAAAGCTCAGCCAGAGTCAAGATTTGCAAGGAGCTTCAAGGGCTGCATGTGCAGCCTGGTGGGCACCAAACTGGGCATGAGCCAGCAGATCCCTGGCAGCAGACAGCCAATGGCCTCCTGGGCTGTATCAACACAGACTTGGACAGCAGCTTGCATGAAGCAAGGAATCATCCCCTCTGCTCAGCACTTGTTAGATCATGCACAGAATACAGGGTTAAGTTTTGGCCCCACAGTACAAGACTGTCATTGACAAACGGCAGGAGTTGAGTGAAAGGCCCTGCTGGTGGTTGGGTGCTGGAGCACCTGCACTGTGAGGAGATGCTGAGGGAGCTGGGCTGGTACAGCCTGGAGAGGAGATGGCTTTAGGGATCTTAATAGCAGCCTGCTCAGTCCTGTGGCGAGTGGATTGAGAAGAAAGAGCCAGGGTCTTCAGAGTGGTGCATGGCAGGAGTAAGAACGGCAATGGACACAGATGGGAACCAGAGGGGTTCAGACTGGACACTGAACACTGGGGGCAGATTGTCCAAAGAGACTGTGCAGTCTCTATCCTTGGGGCTTTTAGGACCTGACAGGATAAAGCTCTGAGCAGGTTCTGAGCTGACCCTGCTTTGTGCAGGAGGGAGGACTAAAGGCCACCTGAGGTCCCTTCCATGCCAAATTATTCAGAGAGGAATTCTGTGATCTCTTCAGAGGAACTGGTACAGAATTGTTATTCTGCATCACATCTGTAGTTTTAAGAAAGTCTTCAGTGAAACTTACTGATGTAGTTGTTTGGTTTGCTGACTAGCAAATGTGATTCCTGGAATAAATAATATTCTGCCTGTTAAGAAACATTATGTGTAGAGTTTGGGAATATTCAGTACGTTTCTTAAGCAGTGAAAACTATTTTTAAGGCAAAGGGTTTGGAAAAGAGAAAATGAAGTGTATTCCATGTGATTATTTTGGGCATTCTTGTTTTGCATTTTTCACTTGATTCAGTCAACTTTTTCAAGCTGTCCTGCCTTCTTTAAATCCATGGTGGCAGCTACAGTATTGCTTTGTTCCTCATTTTAAATGCTGTCTGCCTCTACTTTTCAGTTGCTCACACTTAGGTGAAATTAAGAAATCTAACTGTCGGGTATTACATTTTAGACCTGCTGAAATAGCTCTTCCTGCTTGCATCCTTATGGTCTCATTAAGACGATGCTCACAGCATGCCTGACTCTAGTGAATATTTGCAGACCTCATTTGCCTACATTAGAGACAAAAAGCTTTAAAAAAATCCTTCTTGAGCAGTTGATGGTCGAGTTTGTCAGTATCCATGATCACAGAGCTGGTGTCTCCCAAGGCAAGGGCTGAATGCTGTCCTTGTAGTTGAATAACTGTTGAAACGCCTCATCCAAGCCCTTTCCACTGCCGTGATAATACATTTGGTCCATTGCTTTGAGTAGTGGTTTTAAAGGGTGAGGGCTGCTAAAAGCAGTGAAAAGTGAAAGTATGTGCCACTGTTACCGTAAGCCCTGTACATCAAGGACTTATTTAGGCAATGTTAACATTCCCATTCCTAATCCCATGCCAGTGATAGACTTTAGGATTTTTTAAATTATTTTAATAAATTCCATTTTGTTGAGTTAAGTTACAGTAGCTCAGCATAAAGCAAGGTCTGAAGTCTTTGGAGCAAAACCCCGGTTCCAACAAGTGGGAGTCATCCTTGTATTTTACCTTTACAATTGTGACTCAACTGTTTTGTTTTCTCTGTACTCAGGCTTTCAGGCTGAGACTTTGGTTCTCTGGTGATTTAAAAAATACTCAATCTATTCTGTAAAATTGAGGTCATGCTTTAATGCCAGCCAAAATTTCCATTATCTTTCCACTTCATTTATGCATTGTGTTGTGCTTCAGCTGTTCACCTGCCCAATTCAGGTGGCTCATTTAATTGTTGAGTAGATAACAATTTATAAAATAGATATATATTTTTAAAGCATGTTAGAATCACTTTGCAATGAAAGATGTCATATAAATCTGAAGTAATACTGATGTTACATTTTTGTTCAACAAAATGGAACCAGAATTAATTTCAGAAGTATTAATCACAGGTGATGTAACTGTCATGTTAATGAGAAGTGCCTGAAGATTATTGAGCTCTGCTATAAATAGATAGTAATCTCATGGATTTTCAACCCTTATTTACTCTATTTAAATCTCTTGGTCCTGAAGGACCAGGCCAGAAAACTTAAGATGGGAGTATTTCCCTTGGAGCTATTGGATTTTCCTGACAAAATAGTTTTTAGAGAACTGTTTGTGTATGTGTACTATGAAAACAATCATTTTAATTACATTTGAATCATTTTACTGCTCTTGTTACTTTTGTGAATATAGAAATGAGAAGCTGTTAAAAAATGGCTGTCTTCATTAGAATAGTTTTCTGGTTGGAATGTCAAAATAGAATCATCAAATTTTTAGAGAAAATTGGGATTAGCTCTTTCTGATGGAATCACTAATGGAAGTGAAGAAAAGAAGGTAAAAAGGATTGAAATAATTTATAAATTTGTGTGAAACTGTTTCTTCTCCACCTCAATTCTATTTCTTGGGGGTTTTATGTTTGATTGAGGGGGGGCTTTAGCTTTTTTTGTTTGTTTCTTTTTTGGTGTATTTTTGTTTTTTGTTTGTCTATTTGGTGTTTATTATTCCTTGGAAAAGTTCATCCCAGGCATTGTGGAGAGAAGGGATACAGAAAAATAATTTGGTTTTCTATGTTCAGTTTTTGAAAGCTTTTGGTTTTTGGAAAATTGTCATCCTTATTTTTTGAAGCAGTAACCTGAAATGTAATAGTTGTGGGTCTTGAGTGGATATGTATCTTCTACGTCAGAAATAGTCCTTCTTCTGCTCCTATGAGCAAATAATTAATTTTTAACACATATTTAATCAGCCTATAAAAAATAAATTCGAAAATGTTTGAGAGTTTTCCAGAATTTTGCAGATTGACCTCCAATGCATCCGTTCTTGCATGAGGCACAGTGGTGGTATTATTTTCTACTCAGTCTCCCAAGGCATTAGGTCAGAAGACATTTTACTCCTATCTCAAGTAGGTAACGAAACCTCAGACATGTCATTCCCAGGTGGTAGTAGTTAAAAAGGTGTTAAAAATACTAAATAGTTTACAGTTTCCACTTGTTCCTGTGCTAGATATGCACCGTCCATACAGAATGAAATGCTGTTGCACAGAGATCAGCATCTCCTGGGTTTTGAGCAGTTCACTTTGCAATTCTCATTGTTAACTTTTATGTTGGTTATGTTCAGTTTTATCCTTTAGTTTTTATGTGCAACAGAGGTCACTGAAATAATTTTCTGCAGCCATCCAATCACTTTGTTTATTTCCATTAGATGGAAAAGTTATTGAAGGTAACTAGGTGGTGATGTACTTCTCTTGAATTATCCTTTTAGTAGATGTTAGACTATTATATTGTCTGTGTAGCAAACGTCTTCCACTTTTTATCAGGATTCCTTGATCCAAGAATGATGGGGTCTGGCACTGCGTGGCTCACGAGAGAAGCAAATGAGAGAGCACTGGCAAGGATTTTTGTGTTTTCTTGCTGCTTAAATTATCAGTAAAGCCGTAAGCATTGGTACCATTCAGATGAGGATGGCAGCAATGCATGTTCATGCTACACACAGGTGTTGCAAAAGAAATGGGGGAAATTTACCTAGAATGTTCCCCCAATGGGGTGTGCAGGCATTTCCCACACTATTGACTTATGACAGAAGAGCTGTGTTTAGGTGCACTGATCCTGAGAATGGGAACAGTGAGCATTGCAAGACAGTTTTCCTCTTCTCATAGCAGGCTTAACCAATCTATAGCCTGTGGAGCACACAGATGATTAATCTGATCCATGGTCCTCTTTTTGTGAATGCTGAGCCTACTTCAAGGGTGGGTTGCAGACTGGATGACATATTGGAGTGGTGGTAGGTGTCACGCAGCAGAAGAGATGTGTGGCATATGGCCTCCCTACCCTTATTGGAAAAGGTTCGGTTACTTACAGAGTGGCAAGATTGGTCTGTGCCGTTGAAGAAGATAAGTTTCAGGCAGAAGATTTCTTAGCTGGCCATTGCATGAGATTGTCTCTTTATGTTTGATCTCCTGGCATTTAACCAAAGAGGTTTCCTATCCCTAGTCAGTGATCTTGAATTTGAATAATACTTCTGGAATTTGCTATGTACACTCACTGAAAATTCCAATTAAACTCTTCCTCACCTTCATTCAGCTAGCTATTAGAAAGTTCTGAAAGCCTGCTTGTATACATCCTAGCAAGTTTCACTTCTGCTTTCTTCTGTGTGTCTGTGTAGATACAGTCACTGCAGTTCATATCTACCACAGTTCAAGGATAAAGTTTAGAGCCGGTGACAATTTTTTTTTTTTCATATATCAAATCTATTTTCCTCTGGAATTTTTCTGATGAAACCATGTGTTTTTGTTGGAATATGTGAAGTTCAATGAAACTTCTTTGTGGAGAAAGTTTTCTTATCTCTAGGTTCTATTTTCTTATCAAACCCAGACCAGAAAATCTAGAAGTTATTCTAATCATATTATCATATTTGTCCATCATATTTGAAAAATCATGGCAGTCTGGTGAAGTTCCCAACGACTGGAAAAAGGGAAATATAGCCCCATTTTCAAGAAGGGGAAAATGGATGACCCAGGGAATTACAGACCAGTCAGTCTCACCTCTGTGCCTGGCAAACTCTTGGAGCAGATTCTCCTGGAAGGCATGCTAAGGCACATGAAAAACAAGGAGGTGCTTGGTGACAGCCAGCATGGCTTTGCTAAGTGGAAATCCTTCCTGACCAATTTGGTGGCCTTCTATGATGGGGCTACAGAACTGATGGATATGGGCAAAGCAGTGAACGTCATCTACCTGGATTTGTGCAAAGCGCTCGACACTGTGCCGCATGATATCCTTGTCTCTAGATTGGAGAGACATCAATTTGATGGGTGGACCACTCAGTGGATAAAGAACTGGCTGGATGGCCACACACAAAAAGTTGTGGTCAATGGCTCAATATCCGGCTGGAGACCAGTAACGAGTGGTGTCCCTTAGGGATCGGTGTTGGGACCGGTCTTGTTCAACATCTTTGTTGGTGACATGGACAGTGGGATTGAGTGCGCCCTCAGCAAGTTTGCCGATGACACCAAGCTGTGTGGTTCGATTGATACGCTGGAGGGAAGGGATGCCATCCAGAGGGACCTCGACACGCTTGTGAGGTGGGCTGATGCCAACCTGATGAAGTTTAACCATGCCAAGTGCAAGGTCCTACACCTGGGTCAGAGCAATCCCAGGCACAGCTACAGGTTGGGCAGAGAAGAGATTCAGAGCAGCCCTGCAGAGAAGGACTTGGGGGTGTTTGTCATTGAGAAAATGAACATGAGGTGGCTTCAGTGTGCGCTTGCAGCCCACAAAGCCAACTGTATCCTGGGCTGCATGAAGGGGAGCATGACCAGCAGGTCGAAGGAGGTGATCCTGCCCCTCTACTCTGCTCTTGTGAGACCTCATTTGTAGTGTTGTGTGCAGTTGTGGTGTCCTCAACATAAGAAGGACATGGAACTGTTGGAACAAGTGCAGAGGAGGGCCACAAGGATGATGAGGAAACTGGAGCACTTCCCGTATGAAGATAGGCCGAGAAAGTTGGGGCTGTTCAGCCTGGAGAAGAGAAGGCTGCATGGAGACCTCATAGCAGCCTTCCAGTATCTGAAGGGGGTCTATAAGGATGCTGGGGATGGACTCTTCATTAGGGACTGTAGTGATAGGACAAGGGGTAATGGGTTAAAACTTAAACAGGGGAAGTTTAGATTGGATATAAGGAGAAAGTTCTTTACTGTTAGGGTGGTGAGGCACTGGAATGGGTTGCCCAGGGAGGTTGTGAGTGTTCCATCCCTGGCGGCATTCAAGTCCAGGTTGGACAGAGCCTTGGGTAACATAGTTTAGTGTGAGATGTCCCTACCCATGGCAGGGGGGTTGGAACTAGATGATCTTAAGGTCCTTTCCAACTCTAACTATTCTATGATTCTATAATTCTAATCAGAATAATTTACAGATATATTAGAACTCGCTTGTGACTTTACTGATCTGGCTAAATTCTTACCCTACCTGAGTCAAACTTCAGACTTGCTTCTAAGTTTCCTTCATAACAGATGAAAGCCTTTGCCTCATATTTACTTTACCTCTTATTGCCAGGCTGTCTGGCTGTAACAGGAGGGACTAAGAGACTCAGCACACACTCCCAGTAGCCTGTTGGGAAGCACGCTTATACAGTGTCTGAGAGATGGTGGTAAAGACCTTCTGAATTGATTATAGTAGGAATATGTTCAAAGGGAATGCTCTAACCACTGCTGTCAATGCAGACGATTTGCTTTCTTAGGTATGTTGTACTTTTAATGGTGCTGGCATTGTCCTATTTTGGAACTTGAAAACTGCAGTTTTTCTTAAGAATGGGAAAACTATTTCCAGCTCAGCTAAATTTGAGAATTTTGAGAAAAATTGCGGGCAGGTCTCTTATGTGCTCTAATAAGACATGGACCTACTAAACAAGAGAAAATCTTTTTTTCATTTATTGCCAACATAAACAGGTGTTTTGTCCATGGAGGATTGTGATAAGAGAGCTGGCTGCTATAAAGCTTTCAGGTTTTGCTATTTAATGTGCAATCAGCAGTGGTCTTGTCTTTTGTCTTAGGATTTTTGGTAACAGTAGTAGTGAGCAAGTCACCTAAAGGTCTCCATTTGTGTCCCAAGAGCTGAGAGTTCAGAAAGGTTGTAAATCTTAAAGTATTTATTTTGGATGTGATGCTAGTGCTTTTATGATAATATCATGCCTTAATATGTGGTACCTTTTACTCTATAGCACCCCAAAACACTTCTATAGAATTATTAGAGAGAAAAAGTCTGCCTTCTTGTCCCTTCCCGCACACTTCAAATACACCCCCAAAAAAAGGGGGGGAGGCAGGGAGCCACAAACCTATGGGCAGTGATTGTTTCCTTCTGTGAATTTATTCTGCTTGCTTCCATTCCCCTCTGCCATGTTTCACTCTGTCAGACTGCCTGGCATGGAGCAAAGAGAAGGAGGAAGAAGGGTTCAAAGTCCCATGAAGGAAGCAGAATTAATGTAGTTAACTCCCATGTGCTCTCAAGTTTCCAGACACTTTCCTATCCCATTGGCATAAAGCTTTGTGGATTTGCAGGGACCATGAAGGGGAAAAGCCAGAAGCACTCACTCCAGCAAATACTCTTCTCAAAACCATCCATATATCTAGACAGGATTTAATGCTTGTAAAAAGCAGAATTCTCTCCTATGATGTTTAAGGGTTTTCAGAAAAGGAAGAATGGTGGCAGGGGGACTTTGGTGAGCTGCCAGTTTTTAGACACAGACTCCTAAATAAAGATTTCTGGTATATAACCTACATGGGCAACACATGGATGAAAAGCAAGCAACAGTAAATTAGTTTGAAATACTGGGATGGTATACAGGTTTACGTTAGCCCATTTTGAACGGGGTGTTTAGTATACAGCACCAGTATAGGGCATGTAGCATATAAGTAAATAATCAGATGGTCTAACCTTTATTAGAAATAGAAGTAAAAATATGCTAAGTAAATAACTCAATATTGGAGCTATTAAGAACTTTGCAAAGAACCCAAAACAATTCAATTAAGTGTGTGATATTTTCGTGATCTTTGTATGTGGCAGGAGACCAATCTTGATTCACATTTCATGCAACTGTAGAATTACAGAATGACTTAGGTTGGAAGGGACCTTTGGAGATAGTCTTGTCTAACCTCCTACAGCAGGCTGTTCAGGGCTGTGACTAGTTGGGTTTGGAATGTTTGCAAGGGTCAAGACTTCACAACATCTCTGGCCAGATGTTGGCATAGGTGACCATCCTCCTGGTAAAAAAATCTTTCACTTGTGCACAACTGGCATTTCCATTGCCTCCTGTCTTACTGCTGTGTGGCTTTGAGAAAACTCTGGCTTTGCCTTCTATCTACCCTCACGCTGGGTAGTTTTAAGCAGCAACTCTGCCTCTGGGCTTCACTTTGGTTTCTCTTCTTAATGATGAGCAGTCTTCATTTCCCAAGCCTCTCCTGGCATACTGTGTGCTCCAGTGCCCAGCCGCCTTGGCAGTCTTTCACTTGACTTGATCCAGTGTATCAGTGTTTTGTACTGGGAAGCCCGAATCTGGACACGATGCTCCAGGTGGGGTCACACAAATGCCTGCTGGTGACACTCCTGTTTGCACAGCCCAGGAGTCTGTCAGCTGGCTTTGCTGCCAGGGCCATGCGGGCTTATTCTCAGCTTGCAGTCTACCTCCCCCAGTTTCCTTGACCCATCGGAGATGATACAGTGGGACCCTGCTGTAATATCACCCAGTTCCCTCAGATGGAGCTTGTCTGGTCCTACCGTACATGTCCCATTGGCTTAAGCAATCCTGAACTTGTCTTTCATCTACTGTAGGCACTGCATTACGCTCACAGACTGCAAATAAGCATGGAGACCTGGGAAGTCTGAAGGCAAACCATGCCAGTGAAAATGAGGCAAAAAATGTATGGAGTACCTCAATTTTTTCCATGTCCTATGTCACTACTAGCTCCCCTGCCCCTCTAAGCAGTGGGACCATACTTACCTTACCCTTTCTTTTGCTGCTAAGATACTTACAGAGAATCTCATCTTACTGCTTTTGGCATCCTTTGCTAGTTCCACCTCCAGCTGAGCTCTTAAATTTCTAACTCTCTCCCTGTGTGCTCAGGCAATGTCTCCATTTGTCCTGTGTACCTTATTTCGTTATCTATAGATGACTTCTTGTGTTGGAGATAGCTGAGGAGTTTTCTGTTCACCCATGCTGGCCTTCTGCTGTCCTTGCTTGACCTTCTACACATAGGTACAGATTATTTGTTTTTGAGGAGATTGTGGTTTGGAAAACCAGCAGCTGCTCAGAGATCCTGACAAGGAAATCCCAGAACAAGCTCTTTTGAAGTCCAAGGAAGTGTTTCTATGATGTCCTCCTCACTCTTCTGTGAAAGCCTAATGTCACAGTCACTTTGGCCAGGGTTCTTTCACATCCATGACCCTTTCTTGCTTCTTGAGTTATGAGTCCGGCAAAGCATCTTCCTTAGTTGGCTTGTCCATTTCTTAATTAGTTTTTTGGATGTTTTGCAGAAAGCTTCAAAGTCCTGTCTCTAATGGTACGTACATTCCTGTGAGAATCAAGGATTATAGTTCAGTTTAAATGACTTAATATTTTTATTGTGTTAGTTGTAAAGTGTATTACATGCATGGCAGTGTTAGAATGACCTACAGATAAAGTATAGCAGAAAAGTGTGAAAGGTTTTGGTTATTGGAATAGAATGGAGAGTTTTGCTTATTTTGTTTTTCTCTTGCAGGGGAAAAATGTGACCTTGGTAGGCAAACCTTTTTTGTCTTTCTTTGACAAGTGTTCTCACTTAAGGTTTCAAACCTGTGTGTTTAAGCATATAAAAGTAAAATAATACCAAATACATATTATGGAAACATAGGTGTAAATGCAAAGAGCATCCTTTGTCATGTGGGAATCAGCGCCGTGGTATCCTACAAGAGCTGATACACAATAGCCACATATTTAGACCCTCTACTAGTAACCCTGCTATTGCAGATTATCTTCTCTGGATCATAGCTGCTTTTGAGAGTGTCTTTGATGCACTTGTGCTGTGTTGGTCAACCACCTTATCTGTATGGAGTGTGGGAGTCAAAACATTGTTGAGTATGCCAAGGTTTTAGATCACTGCTTTTGTACTAATGTTTGCTTTGGTTTTTTCTGCACAATCATTTCTTACCTCCACTGCCCACTGATCTGATAACACCTGTGTACTAACAGAATTACAGAGTTAGTGATTAGCAAAAGTGTCTTTGTTTTACACCCTCTTCTTTCTCTGCTTTATTAAAGAGGATTTTAGTACAGATGCTGTGACTTTTTTCCTCTGTTTCCTCCCACATCATAATAGAATTTCAGCCTGTGAAGTCTTGCTTTGTTATTTGTTATGAATATGAACAAGGGCATTCCTCCTCTAGACATTAAATGAAAAAATAAACATGTAAGGAATCTTCTTTCTCCCAGAGTTTTATCTGAGAGTGTGCACATTCAAGGAGACTAACTCAGGCTGTGCAAATAGTTAAAGGTTCTAAATTCAGGTATAGTTCAAGGAAACAGTAAAGATTTTTATCCATCTCCTTAGAGTTTGAAGTATTCTGATAGAAATCTTGTGCCAACATTTTCTGTTGCAGGAAATTTCTTGTTCCAGTTGCTGGAAACTGAAACCTAAAAATCATTTAATAAAACATTTCAGGGTTTAAAAACTCATATTGACTGTAAAGAGCTGTTAATTTATTTTACTAATCTAAACCAGTTAATGCATCTTCAATGTCAGTGCTCCTGAGCAAAGGTAATATTTTAACTCAGTCCTTAAGAGCCTAAATTCCGAATTACACTAGTAGCTTTTACTTGTTTCTAGCTTGCTGGGCAAAGCTCATTCTGGTTATGCATTTCTAGGGATTCTGTCCCAGTGTGCTAATGAGGGGTTAAACTAGCAGCAAATTTTCCATTATCTGGCCATCCCTGTTCTTACAGAGATGTAAGCTGTATTGTGAAATAAACTTGTCTAGAACTGGCATGTAGCAAGAGGACAACACTGTACATAAGACGAAGTGTGGGTGCACCACAACGTTTGAACAGGAACTCAGAAGAAACAGTGAAGTTTTAGATAATTTAACATTTTGACCTTTTTCAGAAAATGAACATATTCTCCAAAGCACAGAATATGTTGAATCAGCAGCAGGCGATGTGAAACCAGATTGTGATGTAATCTTCAAGAAAACCATATTTGTAATAAGGTTAATTAAATTTGCTGCTAGCTTGTGACAAGCATGCTGTAAGTTTGCCAGTAAATCTGGTCTTGCTTTATCAAACTGAAGGGCAAGAATTAAAAAAAAAATAGACAGAAAGGGGGGTGGGGAGAGAAAAAGCTTCCCCTCCCTCCTCCAGAACAAGTAGCGTGTTGCCAGAGGACATGCAGACTGGCAACAATAACTAATACGTTATGAGAGGTTGGACAAGTTTAAATGGGATTTGTCTCTGAACTGAAAGGCATATTGTAAGAAATTTCTTTGTCTCCTTGTGATGCTGTTAAATTGAAAGCGCGATGGGAGGCTTCAGTAGAGGCAACAAAGGTTGAAATGATAGCCTGCTGTTTGCAGCAAGCATCATGGTTCCACCAATGGTCCAGACATCTGGTAACAACAGCCACTCCTTGTCAGGTTTTGCCCCACACTGGGCGCCTGAACACTTTGCACTGTTTAACTCATCAGACTCTTCTAGCTCAGTATGCTCTGCATCAAGAATGTTTATGTAATAAAACAGAGCTAATTAAACATTTCAAAGGGAAACATTATTTTAACTCTAATTAGATATGATTACGGTTCCCTTATGCCTGCACTGGATTGGTACTGAAGCTCTCTTGTTTCACCTCCTTACTGAATTCTGCAGCATTGTTGTTTCAAAATAGTTTTTGCATCTGCTTAAATAGACTTTGTGCTCCCCTTGCCAGGAAGCAAACACAAAATCTTTGATGCAAGGTTCATGTATTTAACATCACAGCATATGACCTTGAGACATGGTTGATACCCCAGGCAGTCAAGGAAATAGGAAAAGCACCCTCGCTTGAAACATTTGAGGGTATTCCAGGCAACCATGAATGCTGGCAGGTGGGTGCAAGCAGTGTCTGCTTTCCTGCTTTTTGTGCTGTGATTCAAAATGTTTTCATAATAATTAAATTTAGCATGAGTGGAGACAGTCAGGTACTGCGGAGCTGTTGTCCTTGCACAGATGGACACAGGTTCTGTGACCTTCCTGGAAGTCCATCGTTAAACAAGGCACTTGTCACAGGCAAATACAAAGCATATCCTTCTGTATGTATTTAATCTAGAAAGATAGCATCTGACAAAGCTTTGGAGACACATCATGTCAGGATACTAAACATCCAAAATGCTGAGAAACAAATACATAGGGAAATCAAAAAGAACAGGCTAATGGCAGTAATAATCAGTGAATATTTTGTCAGTTAAGCAAATGCTGTATAACTTGTTTAGTGTTTTCTAGCTTTTATGACAGAGCCAGTCTGCAGATCATATGGGAGAAGCAGACTGAATATAAGAACCCATCCTTTCTTTGTCATCCCTAAATCCAAGTTTTCATGGGGAATTTCTTCAGCTAAAGGACCTTCAAATGCAATTTTACTCCAGCTTTTCACTTGGTTTTCACTGTACCCACGAATTTTTTAAACTCTAGCTTGGGTTTCAAAAAGGAAAAAAGGGGGGGGAGAGAAAAATAAAAGGGGGGGAAGCGCAGGCTTTCATTCAAACTGGTTCTCTGCAGTCCTAATTAAAACAGACTTCAATGAGAAGTTTTCTTTTCCTCTTCCAACTGAAGCTTAAGGGCATAGTTCTAGCTGGAGAGTATATTGTGTTCATTTTACTGTTTGAGTGGTTTGGTAGAGAAGCTGTCTTTCAAACGCAGAGCGACTACTACGATGCCTCAGGACTCAGCTGTCACATCAAGGCTGTTTTCCACATATATGTATTATATAATGTGCATATATCATCACTGTCAGGTAGCTGAAGTTTGTAAATCTTACATGGAAATAACTTTTACTCATGTTTAAGAAGTTCTCTCTACAATGGGATTAGAGGTAAACGTACCATATATTGTAAAGGGTATAATGATATGGGTTGTCCCTTTAAAAAGGAAAGCATGATGCAAATCGAAAGACACATGTATAAAACTCTATACATAAATTGAACTGCAGTACTGATGCCGTATTCTTCCCTTTGTGCTGGGAAAATCAAAAAGGGGAGTTATTTCCTTTAAATGTTACAGTCAATGTAAGTAAGTGACTGCAAGAGTTAGACTGAGAGCAGCACTGGAAAAAGAAACCTCCCATTTAGCCACAGAGGAAATCTTCCATTTAGCCATTTAATTAAATAGGAAATGGCAGTGCATAGCCCAGTCATTGTCTCAGCCCTCGTGGAGAGGATCAGAAGAAGGTCAGGAGCTTGTTCATTTTCCATGCCCACGGCCTCTGTCCAGAGACCACCAGCAAGGATGGCCAATTAATACCAAATGCTTTAGGGGGTTTTGGGTTGTGGGGTGGGTTTTTTTTTCCACTAGGATCTAGGCTGGGGTTGCAAATTCATTTCAAAGAAGCTGCTACACAGCTGGTGAGGTGACAAGGAGTTCAGTCACTGCATCTCTGAGTAAGAATGGGATGAGTCAATGAAAAGTGAAAAATCAGAAAAATCAGTGCCTTTTTTTTAAAGTAGCACTGACACACCACCAAAAGACACTTTCTCAGAATCTCCTGCAAAGTTTTGGTGTCAGAATTCAGTCTCCTGCCCAATGTACTGAAAATACAGAGTGTATCAAGATGCAACACAGAAACCCCCCAAAATTTCTCAGCTTCAAAGAGCTATTTTTAAATTTATTGTCATACTCATTTTCTGAATCGCCTCTGTCATCTCTGAGGAGTCTGTAAAGCTATCACTGCTTGCTGGTGAACTTTTAAACCTTACCAAAACAGGATTACTGTTTCTGGGCCCTCCTTTGCTATGTCCCATTATCTCCTGGTTGTTTAAAGACTCAACTTGGTGCAGTGAAATTCTGGTAAACTTGGGCAGTGAGAGCATCTGCAAGCCAGGCAGCACACTGTCATTGATAATGTGAGCATCACCTGTAGCAGTCTGCTTGAGACAGTATTTATGGTGATATCTCCTAGAAATTAGACTGACAACCCCAATTTGTGTTGTGTGCTGTAAATCACCCAGCAGATTTCAAAACACGATATTTTTCTGCTTACTGTTGACCTCAGCTGGATTTGCTCTCTCTGAGGAGTGAGAGTGAGTGATATTACTGAAGAAGGATGCCTGTGTTTTGCTGGCTGCTGTCCTCTTCCTGCCTTATTGAGGTACAAGTGCTGGTGCTTGCATTGCCTCCCCATTGCGGCCATGGCAGCCAGGTCTGATGCCACCCTTCAGGGCTGGCTCGTGCCTGAGTGAGTTGCACAGGCGTGAATGCTCTGGGCTGGAGGTCTGGAAATCTGTGAAGTATCGGGCAGATAATTGAGAATTTAGGAACCTGTCCAACTCCCACAACAGCCACTGAGAGTCTTCTATTGACTTCAATG
Organism: Psittacula echo; assembly: GCF_963264785.1. Taxonomy (NCBI): domain Eukaryota; kingdom Metazoa; phylum Chordata; class Aves; order Psittaciformes; family Psittacidae; genus Psittacula; species Psittacula echo. Next base: position 103,718,037 of record NC_137735.1, read on the forward strand.
GGAGATGTGTTTTCAGTGCTGTTTTTACAGCATTGCATGATATCAGTAAGTGCTTAGCTCTCCGTGGCTATATGTTGTGCTGTGTGTAAGGATCTGAGTATTACTTTCCTTATAAATTTATTTTGAACAAATATTATAGAGATAATACTGACTTCTGTGTTTATTGTCTATGCTCGTAGAAAAGAAAATGTTGTAAAGAGTTGTAATACACACAGGGAGTTTTGAAGATCTGGATTGTCTTCCACCCTGCAGTGTGATCCATTGGCAGTATGAGCTGTGCACATGTATGTACTATGCACACACAACACACAGACATATATTCCCAGTTTCGGTGGTGGTGAGCAGAGGTTTGGAGCTATTGGGCTTTTTCTTTTTAAAAAGTAATTACGGTTTCAAAGAACCATCTTAATGCACATGTAAGAAATGCAGAGACGGTGTGTGGTAGTTTAAACCAGGCAGAGCATAAGGTTAGCTGTTATCTTTTATTGCCCATATTTAAAAACTAGTTCCAGAAGCCTGTCTTTACACCTAACCTTTATATTACATTTAATTCTCTGTTGGGAAATTCAAGTTCACTTATGAATGTATCTAAATGATAAATCATTAGAAATATAAAAAGAAGGGCACGTCAGGGAGATACCCTGCTTTCCTGTGCTTGTGTAACTCAAAGGCAGTCTTGGCTGAGTACCTAGGTCGGTTTTGTATGGGTCCAGCCTGCAGTGAGGTTTGGGGTCAGTTGGAAGGGTTATACTGGGATTGTCATAGTGAGATGAAAGGCGATGGTGAGCCATGGCTTGCTTCTTCACTTGTCCTCAAGGCTGCTGGGCTCTGACCAGCATCCCGAAGGGTGTGGAACCAACTGCCATCCACCCTGTGTGTTTTATTTCAACATCCACTGACATTGACCAAAAGTGGTTTGCGGCTATGTACCTTGATACTGAGGAGAAGCACAGCTGTGCCCAGACCCTTTGCAGAGCCCCATGGCAGAGTCCGGGGTGCTGTGCCTGTGGGAGCTGGGGGAGAAGACACCAGGATAAGCCTTCCTCCTGTCTGTGCCCTCACAAAATGGAAATGCAGCTTGATGAGTCTGAAGTCATATATAGAATGAGATAGATAAACTCTGTTAACCACAGAAGCAGGTTTTAAATGCATGAAAATATTTTATCCCATTATTTGTTTTGACCAATTGACCACAATATTACAAATTCAATCATGGAGCAGCTGACAAGTGCAGTTGCCTAATTTTATTTAAGGGTTCTTCTCCCTTCCCCTCCCCCCCTTTCCATTTTTCCATCCTGTTAACGCTGCTGCCTGTGCCCAGACAGTAATGGGCTTCTTGTATGCCCACGACTGTTATGATCATGTAAATTTATTGGTGCTTAGAAGAAGCGAGCTATTAAAACATTACAACAACCATTACAGCCAGGCTCGTGTTGGCTTTCGCTCCCAATGAACATATGCTTCCGAGTGAATGCCTAAACTCTTATTTATGGATTTAATTTAATATGCGGAAAGAATTCAAAATTAAATTTTGTGTCTGCCTCCAGAGAGTGTCAGTGTATAATAACATGGTAATTTTTACACATCTTTATGAGAAATGGGAAAATTAATTCTTTCTGACAAGTTGTAATTATTCGACTTGGAACAGTTGCAGCTGAGCAGTTTGCATGCCTGTTGTCTGTTGTTGCACAGTGTAAGGGGAAAACGTGGGGATGGAGATATATTGTGTGTCTGAGAGTTTCTAATAGCTTCTGACATTTTAGTCCTGCATATTATCAGGGTGCTCTTTAAACGAGTGGGGAGTGTAACCTGCTGCCTAGCTGGAGAGGCATACAGCAGTGGACCCAGTGTCAGGAGATGGGGTAGGAATTATTTTGGTCGGAGGATGAGGAAGGAGCTCTCTCCATTATTTTGACAATGGTTAAAGCTGAAAGTGAGGTAACATTTTTTATACTCTTTGGCCTTGCGTTTTTTCCCTTTAATGAAGATACAGGTGCAGGAAAAGTGTTTATTTTAGCTGTACACAAGCAGAATTATCCTGTTTAAGTGTGTCCTCTTTCTCAACAAAATAAATGGCAGTTCAAGGCACTTAGCACCTTTCAACCTCTAGGGACCAACTCCCTAAAAGTCAGGGGTCTTTTACAGTGAGAATATTTAAAAATAAAATACACCTTTTGTGGAAGCATGAGCTTTCATGACAAATATTTTCATGAGGTAACTTTGTTCTTAGCTAACTTAACTTCTCTTTCAGAGTTTCTGCTCAAAGGTAGGACATGTTCATCAAGCACAAGCCTGAAGCATCACTGGATGTATTAGATAAAAAGAAAATTTATTCAAGTGAATGGAGTGGCTTTGAAGGCAAACCTGGCAGTAGTGGATGCTGCATTTTTTTTGTCCTCCTGGAATGGTCCCTTTGGGATAAACACATACTAATGGCAATGCTTAGAGAACATTTTATCAGGCACACATTAAAAGAAATAGAAGTCACAAATGAAACAGCACTGTGCTTACTTTTATTCCCAGTGACTTATCATAGTTGCGTTAGCTAGAAGGGTGCTAATGGTTTAGAAGGTGCTACTCTTTCCTGTAATACAGTGAAGAGGTTTTGTTGATGCGGGTACTTGGCATATGAAGATACCACAGTTTAGAAATATTTATTTCTCCAAAATGCAGTGTGCTAGCTCTGATTGATGTCCTGGTTGCAATCTGGGCTGTTGCTGAAGCTAGGTAAGTAGTGCAAAAGCCTGTGAGTTCATGGCTGCTTATTTTTTGTAGGCATTTATCTTGAACCGAAGAATAACTCAATTTCTAAGGTTTCAGGAGTCCCTTTTGTGTCTGGTGGATACCTTAGCCTGGTAAGATGTAAGTGGCTCTCAGGGAAGATGCTAATGCTACTGTGGCACAGCAGGGCTTAGCTGGGCCCTGGAAGCACGTAGCAGGCGAGTGGAAAATGCTGCTCTCTCCATCCCAGTAAATGTCTGTAAGGAATGTGGGGCTTTGGGGTGTTGTATCGTAAGTCTATGGAGTTCCTGTACAACAATGTGCTTGTAAGAGGGACTGGTGTGAATCAAATTTCTTTGGGAGAATTCATGCCCAGAGATCCCAGATTCTTGGGTTATCACTTATTTCATTTACACCTGCATAGCGGGCTCATCAACAAACGTCTTCCCTGCGAAGATGTCCTCTCTTTTACGTTGGGGTTTTTTTTTTTTTTCAAACCAGTGAAGGTTTTCTTTCCAGTTGCAGCAAGTCAAGAATTGCATGAAGATAGAGTGTCTCTTTCACCAGCATAATAGATAACCTCCAAAAAATTTAACTTGTTATGAGAATTACTCTTTGGCAAAAACACGTGCAGCTCTTGGGGTATGCCTTCAGGTCTTAACTTTTCTTCTAGGGAAGGCTGCAGTTTATTTCTGCTCTGGAGAAACCTCTCCTGACTTGCTGTCATCTGGCACTCTGAGTCCTTTTATTCACTCTTTGCTGCTTTTACGGAAATGCTGCTCAGACCTCTTTTTTTTTCCTGAGAACATGTTCTTCTCATGCTGTACTTAGTCACTGTGTTCAGGATGACAAGAGTATCAAGAGATGTCAGTTTTCTTCCAGTTCATTTCAAACCACAATGGGAGACAAATTTAATGGTGAGGTAAAGACCAGGCTTATTTAGCAAGGCTTAAGAGCAGTTTTGTAATTGCAAATTGGAAACAGAAAATAATTAAAAAAAAAGAAAAAAAGACGGCAAATATATGCTGCCATTCTATCTTAACAACTGGATATATTCATATATTGGCTAGATGGAATATATACAGCACACATGTGCATATATTTATGTAGCTGATTGGCTTCTTACCTAAGCTAGAATCACCTGGAGAGGTCCCAAGCTGGTGAGAACTCGAATGTGTTTCCTTCAGTTTTCACTGCCCTTACATTTTACTTTCTCCTTCTCTTCTTCTCTTTGGAGTTAAATGCTGGGCTACCACTGTGGGGCTTGTGTTGTTTAACAGTCCTAAGTATTTAACAATGACTTCACTTGGTTCCCACGAACTAGCCAAGGATATCTGTGAGCTATGTGATTGCAAAAATGCTTTGAACAGTCTTAGCTTGGAGCTGACTGCTTTCCACGTACTCTTACCTTTTCCCTTTATAAGTCTATAAATGATGTAAGTCTATAAATGCTTCCATGTTACAGATGTACTTAACAAAACACCCTTGTGACTGGATTTACAGTTTTTATTCAATAGAATGGAATAGCTGGTTAGTGGGTCCTCCATCCAGTCAGTCATGTCTGAAAATAGGTGTGCAGTTGCGCTGCAGTGCTGTGGTAGCTCTGCCCTTTTTCTAGTAGTCTTTCCACTTTTTAGCTGTGAATGAGGAGGCTGGGTTTCAGGTCTGTGAATTCACTTTGGCTGATGATTTTGCCAGATGTGCTGCCCAATATGAATAAGGAGGGTGGTTGGGCTGTGCCCTTGTTTGCTGAGAGGCATTGTCAGCCCAGGCAGCATTTTCTATACCATTCTGTTGGCTAGCAGAAGTAGGTAATACTAGTCATGTCCTGGGTGTATTGGAGTGAGAATGATTTTGGGGAAGAATTGGTGACAAAGAAGTGTGTCTCATGAGCATCCAGTTCAGGAGGATACATTTTGTGCCAGTTTTGATCTTGCAGTGCACAGGAGTAATGTATAGAAGTGTTATGGAGAAATCTATCTCAGACCATCACGATTTTTGTAAAATGGCTTCACCTAATAAAACCTTGGTCATCTTATATCTCGTGTTATTACCACTACTCTCATGAGACTTGTTCCGAATGGTATTTCTTTTCAACCCCCTCCCATCCCAAAACAAGAATACCCCCCCCCCAAAAAAAAAACAACAAAGAAGTAGACCCAAAATACCCCCAAAACATCTTTCAGAACTGGACTTCAGTTAGATGGCAGCTTGAATGATGTCCTTGTTTCATTAAGACAAATGCAGCTTCTGGAGAGGTCACCGCTCATTATATAACATACGTTATTCTTAAAATAGGAGAGATTGCCCTTTCTATCTGCATGGGTGAAGAACACCATTTTGAGGTCTTCAGGCTGTTCTGCAAAGCTCATTCTAGAAAATGCTCCCACATTTGCAATTGTTAGCCTGGGTATAAATGATAGAGAAGTAAGCAAAGGCAAATCACCAGATAAGCTAAATTTTATTTACTTGTTTATTTAATTCTAACTATCACCAAGCCCATTTGACATCTATTTTCATGTATGTTGCCCACTTTCTACTTCTGAAAAAGAAAAAACTTTTTTGTGTTGTTTAAGGAAAAGAGGGGAAAAGAAGAAGGATTATTTTTCTTTTCTTCTCATAGTTATCTGAATTATTAGCCACACAGGACATATATGGTGTTCCTGATATTAACAGGGTGGTGTTTGGTGTGTTATGTCTAGAAAGTTTTCAAATGTTATTTGTTGTCCTATCCAGAACTATGTCTTACAAGTCTAAGTTTTGCAAAATGGTCCTGGTTGCAGCATTTCTTCTTTTAATTTGTTTAAATTATTTGGGGAACAGACGGTGGTTTAGAATGCTATGTGGGGGCTTCATAACTTTCCATAGTTCACGAAACATAGCAATTGCTATTTAAACATAAGTGCGCTTTTATCTGTAATAATGCCTCCCTTCTGTGGGGCATTTTCCACAAACCCAGTTTCTCTGCACCACTTTTCTCTTTTACAGATGGCAAAATGAGATTCAGAGCTTAATTACTCCAGGATTCTCAGAAAGATAGCAGCAGATTAAGGAATAAATCATGTTTCTTAAATTGCTGTCCAGTGTTTGAAAATAACAGCATCTTTCTTTACTGTGCTAGATCAAGCTCAGTGATGAGTGAATAAAATAATCACCAATACAATAAAGGAGTCTGGTTCATATATGCATTCTTAAATTGAGTTTTTAAAAAAATAAATTTTGAAGTTGCCAGACTCATCTGAGATTCTTGTGTCACCAAACGCATGTTTGTGCTTTTCTGGAGTGATCCCCTTCAGAGACTTTCCTGTACTAATGACATCCAATAAAGTATTATTCATATTGCAAGATCTGGCTGTCTTCTGGTGGTTTTTGCTGACTGAGCAGCAAACTCATTGAGCAAGTTGGGTAAATGGCTGATCGTTCTGTAGCTTATGGCTGCTAAATTAATCTCTGTTTTCCTCCTGTAAAACAGAAATAACACCTATTTCTTTGGTGTGCGAGGTTTAATGAGTTGTATTGTGTTTGATGAGGTAAAGCACTGTAAAAGTTTTATCACGGTGCATCTGCTTCCAGTTTCAGCGCAATTCAGGCATGCTACAGAGGACCTTCACTGAGGGAAGTTATGGGAAGGGACTGAGAAACTTTTGAGCATGCTGTTAGGATTCGGTATGAGTTTGGAGGAGCAGGTCTGTTTATCCTCATCTATTTATACATAGCAGCAGGCACCCTGGCTCCATCCTAGTCTGAAGCTTTGTAGCTTGACCCAAATTTTTATCCAGTCACAAACCTTGAAAATCAGGCCCTGTTAGGATGTTGGTGCACCGAACCCACCTTGCTCTTCCTTGCTGATAGGTAGCATTTCGGCCAGATTCCCAGTGCTGCTAGGATCTTGTTTCCCTTCTCCGTCCTTTTTGGTTCTGCATATCAGAACGTGATTAAAATCATTATATCCCTATCTATGTCTTGCTGTCTGTTTTCCTTTTAATTAGGTTGTAAAACAATTAGTTACCACCATGTCTCTCTCTTCCCCCTCTCCATCTCTTTTTTTGTGACTCCCCCAGTGCGCCAAGAGCTGTTTGTTCTCCCCAGGCGGGGAGGAGGGGGCCCTGCCGTCTTGTTTTATTTACAGCAGGGTGAAGGTCAGATATAAACAGTTTTTGTTCTTGTGCTGTTGCTTTCTTTTGTGACCTATCCTGCATTGTTTGGCTTTTTTCTTCTCCCGTGCTTTGAAGTGCCGCACACCAGGTGTTCCTGTTCTGAATTACACATGAAAGGACCACATCCCTGGACTAATTAACTAGTAAACTGCACCCGCCTCCCCTGGGTTTAATTGATGCTGCTCTTAAAAGGGGAAGCCAGTTTCTTATTCCTCCTGATTTCACACCGCAGTCATCTCCTCTTTATCTCCCTAAATACGGAAGATACTCTTGAATTTCTCGCTCCTGGGCCACGCAGTGCTTAATATGTCTTCTCATTTCACAATTAATAAAACAATTATCCAGTATGAAATTTTTGAAGGAAATCCTTCACATTCCTTTTTTTTTTTTTTTTCCTTTTCTTGGCTCCTAATTTCTTTGTGCCTGACAGTTGCAGCCTCTCTGGGGAGCACAACATGCAGAACTGCACCACTTCCCGAGAGCTGGAAGATCCAGTATCTTGCTACTAATTATTTTACTTGATTGTCTTGACCTAACAAAAGCATTGGTGTATACCAACATCTTCCATGGCTCACAGTTTCTTTCCTGAGGAAACATTTCTTGCAGTGTAATGAGCAGGAGCTTTCATGATTTCTTTGTTAGGCCCAGTGGTAGCACACCAATGAGCATTTAGCTTGCCTCTGTGGCAGGGTGGGTCTTGTCAGTGGTAGAAAACTGCTCAAAGTGATCAAAACCAGTCTAAAATCAGCAAGCCTAAATCAAATATAGCTCATTTCTGTGGCCCTCCAAAACTGCTCAGTGCAGATTTACCTTAAATTGATAAAGACCTGTCTTTGGCTGAATCAGGACAGAGCACTGGGGGAAACAGACAAGGCTGTCATCTGTCAATGCTGTTTATCCGAATTGGTGTGTGTGCATATACACACACGCATACATATATATATGTATAATTATATATATTGTAATATATATTATAATCCCCTCACTCCAGCTATGTCCTGCAACAGCTAAAGGACATTTTGGGCTGAGGCAGAGCCAGCAGCCTCTTGTGTGTTCAGCAGGTGCTCCCTGCTTGCCCAGGCCTTTGGCTGACCTCCCCATGATGGATAGACATGCAATAGGATGGTCCCCACGGGCAGCAGCCCAGCCACTAACTGGGCACATCACAAATGATACGTCATATTGCAGAGCTGTGCAAAAATGAGTGCTGTATTTGGGTTGAGGGACTTTAGGTGCTGTTGGGGCTGTGTTGGTACTTGTGTGCAGGGAGGGCCCTGGTGGTGCTGGCAGGTGGAGTTGCAGCAGATAGAGAATCACTGCACACAATTGTTTGTATACTGGTTAATTAATTTTAGACCTTCTTGCCCTGGAATGCAGTGTTTATGTTTTGCTGGTGCTTTGGCATTTAGGAGTAGTAGGAATGAATTCATTCTTGGATATTCTTTACCTCGCATAGATATTTTCTTCAAAAGGTACTGGTTTAGGTTTATAGTCAGGTTATGCTTGTTTGTCTGTCTTACATACTTATTCATTCACTGTGAGCATCCTGTATCCTCTTTTAACTGAAGTTTTTCTTAAGTCCAATGAAATCTTTCCACTGGCTTCAGTGAGAGCCAGTCCTGATTCATTTGATTTGAGTTGTTTTCAACATGAGATGGAATTTCAAACTTAGGAGTCTTATGAAATAGAGAAGAAGGATTCAGGATATTAACAGAACGTGAGTGAGATGCAGCAACATTTTTAATTACTTAAAAGACATTTTTCTCTCTGGGTGGGTGCCACAGTGTAGGTATTAGTGTATCACATGCCTCCCTCTTTCTTGGATACCTGGCAGAGGGAAAACTGAAAGACTTTGCTGTATGTGAACGTTTGATTTCACAGGTGGGACTGAAATACGTGTATTTCTTCAAGGCAAAAGATATTTCTCGAAGATCAGTGCCTGCTTAGTAACAGCTTGGGGCCAGATTCAGGGTGGCCAAGAGAAATGGGAGCTTTGCTCTTAACATTACAGCATTTGGATTAAGGATTTGGTGTTGACATAAAACGTAGAAAGGAGAACGTGCTGCTTTCCTTCAAAAAATGTGAATGATGATGTGAATTAGGACTGCAGTGGGGCTGCCACAGGTTTCTGTCGTTGACGATCCAGCACGATTCGCCACTGTTCTACTCTACCACACAGAAGTTCCCTGCTCTTGAGAAAATATTTTATTTTTTTCTTTGCTGGCAACAGCCAGCAAAGTCATCACTCTGCTCTCCCCGAGGAGGGTAGAGTTTGCACTTTTGTAGGGTGCAAAGTGACTTTTGTGGATCATGTCATTTTACAGAGCATGCTGGGACCTTAGGCTTTGGATAAGCCAGCTAGCTGACACTGGAGAACAGACCTCAGAGCAATTAATTGCAAACTGACTGAAGCTTATATGTCAAAGACAGACTGAACTTTAATTAACATGCAGCTTAAGACATGCATTTTTATACTCTAAACCAGCTATTTTAGAACACACTAAAAAAAGCAGTGAACTCACTGAATTTTAGCAGAAGGTAAAGGTAAAGCTTTGGCCTTTATAAGCTTCATAGCTCTATTGAAATCCGTGCCTTGCCATCTTGATTTAAATAGTTTACAATCTGGAGCCTCTTTTGCATTATATTTGATTGTTTAGATTTAGTATTTCCTGAGTTTGTAAATTTATTTTAATCAATTTTCGCTAACATTTGCAATAAATTCGTTTTAGGGAAATTTTGCTTTAAAAATATCTTCAACCTGGTTTTGCTTATTTCCTATCTTATTTTCTAGCAAAGATGTTTTCAGCTTAAGGCAGATACAAATGAAAACTCAAAAAAAAGACATTTTATTGCCAAAAAGCACTGGTATAATTCAAAAGCACCTCTTGCTAAATCATTTGTGAGTGTCTCATCAAAAGCATAGGATATGGTTTTGTTAGCACAGATCAGGTCTTTGAGAATGGTTGTCATGCGCTTTCTTAATCTTTGTCATTTTAACCTTTTTACAATTCTTTCTACCTTACCCTCCAAGCCCTGTTGTTCTGTAATTTTTTTGCTGCCTTCCCCTTCAAAGGTAAGTCTGCCAGTGTTTTTGTGATTAACTTTTATATGTCTAAGTTTTTCAAAACACTATCAGGTTATAACATACTGTTTAAAAGCCCATACTCATCTTTTTTTATTAATTCTACCTTTCTTTATCAAAACAGAAAGCCTTGTCATATCCTGTTTACATTTCAGCTTGTATTTTATTTCATCCTTCAGAAAACGAACAACATAGTGGGGCAGAATCTTAAGAGAAAATTTGCAGTGGCCACTGTTGTTCTTGCAATCTGGCAACTGGCTGGGTTACCCCACTTCATTTCTAAAAAATAGCAGTCATGGCTACTTATTTTTCTAAGTGTTTCATATTTCCTTAACTCTCAATTATATTAACTAGAGATATGACACGATATCATTAAAAACTCAAAGGAAAAGATATACAGATTTTTTGTTGTGGTTGTTTAAAGAAGATACAGGCAATGCTTCTGCTCATAAAGCATATATAACTTTTTATTTTAAAAACTTCCTTTGTTCCATAGGTTTAGATTAGATATTGGGCTTAAAAATGTTTGGCATTACCATTTTTATGATGGTTGCAGAATGGGAAAAGTCTAGTATAACTTAATGTGTAGAAAAGAAAGGCATAGTTGCTGTTGTGCTGCTAGTTTTAAATGAAAAAAAGTTAATAATTTACGTGTAGTTGTATTTTGCCACTTTACTCTTTCCAGCTGACCTTTTTCACTGAATATGTCCTACCTCCTTTTCATCTTTGCTCTTTTCCAGTGCTCACCCTCTGAATCTCCACTGTGGAATATTATGAGGAGAATGCACTGAATTCTCACTTGCACTCGAATGAAAGACCTGATTTGTTAATTTGATCTCTTTTTAAAAATAAGATCTAAATTAAGTATTATCTTAATCAGCAATAAAATACATTCTTTCAATTACTTGTTTCTCTGACTTATTAAGAGAATGCTAAATAGTTTCAGCGAGTATTGTTGTAATTGTTTCCTCCTTTGATTTTCATTTCCTTAGTTGTCATCATCTCCTGGCGGCAGCAGCAGCTGTAAAGCAGATCTTTCAACAGCCTTGTTAATTGTGTAGAAATTAATCTGATTTTAAAAACCTTATTGATATACGGATTCATGTGCCTTAACGTGCCTGCTCACCTCTTTTACCCAGTGTGTTCTTCATCATCTCATGCCTACTTAATGCACAGGTTTGGTCATTATCTCTGCTTGCCCATGAGGACTCTCATGTACCTGTGGGGTCAGATTTCCTTTTGGTGTTCCTATCAAGTGCACTGGATGCCTTCATGGATATACGGAAGGAAAGTGAAATGCACTCATGGCTTTTATGTCTGTAAGAAACATTTTTCAGCTAGTCTATCTCCCTTCCCATTCTGTGTGTGTGAGGGGATATAATGTAAGTTATATATGTACAACTTCAGTGAAGTGCATTGCTGCTGCCTTGTCCAGTTACCTATTGCCTAATCAGTTACCTTTAAATCAGGAGATACACTTGGAAGGAGCTTTGAGCCTTACACCTGCATCTCCTAAAATACTGACCAGCTAGTGGCCGAAGGATGTTACCAAATATCCTCAGTAACATGAAACATGAAGTTTCATTCTTGACAGGCTTTCAGATGAGCTGGAAGTACACGATGACCAACATTCACATTGTGCAGGCAGCTGTCTATGTTTTTATGAGAGGAAAGATAAAGCTCCTTTATGGAATAGAAATTGTAAAAATAAATTAGCATATTAAAAATCTTTTGTAATAGAGGAAAATCTTCTGATAGTTTTCCACAACTCCATAAAGAATACTAATTAAAAAAAAAAAATAATAAAAGTTTTTATGTAGTTTTTACTTACTGACATATGCCACTAAGCCAGTAAGAAGGGTATTGTTCAGTCATACAAGTATAAATAGAAGTTGTATACAATTGAACAGTAGATTCTCTTCATGATCCTACTTGTGGTCATTGCAGCTTTTTGTGGAACAGGTTATTAATTTTAGCATTCTATCTTAATTTCCAGACTGTAATCTGTATACCTTAATTGTTCTGTCTATAATAAAAGGTTACCTCTTTCTTCCAGTCTTATGTATCAGCCCACTGGTAAAGAGCAGCATCCTCTCAGCATGCTGGTGAAATGATAACTTATACATCATTATGTAAAGTGCTGCAAAGTGTTTTGCATTTCCTTAGGATAAGCAGTGACACAGAAGGATGAAATTTTATCATTTTAAAGACGATAAAACAACAGGTTCTCTATGCCAATGCAAGTGGCAGAGGCAGGCGTAGCTTTTTCAACTTCAGTGAGATTTGGGTCAAGTTCTTAAAAGAAATTCAGATTGAAGCTGTCCTTTCTACACATGTATCTGTCAGTAAAAGGAGCAGCAATTCTGTTGTCTCAAGGAACTTTAGCTGCGAAGCCCATGCACTCCCTAGCTGATGACTAGAGCTAGATTAGCGGGTTCGTTCTTTAAAGCTGCTATTTTGTGGCTCTTAGCTGAATGGGAGATGAAGGCTGAGTGTTTTCTTCCTCTCATGCTGTCACATAAAGTCAGGAATCTGGGAAGGAAACTTCACATGCAGTTCAGGCTCATGAATACCTGAAAAGAATCTATAACAATGATTTTGTTTGTAGAGCTGCTCTGTATCTTATTGCCCACAATGCCAAACAGCAAAACAAGAAAAAAATTACAAAATATGTAGCAAAAATGCTATTTGGGAGTCGTAAATAGACGCTCCATGAAAATCCCAGAGTCAAATCCCAGAAGAATAGGTTTAGCCTTTCATCCCTATGAGACAGATAAATTGAGTATTATGCAGCTTACAACTAGTGTTTCTTTTGGATGAGAGATATAAAACCAGCGTCCCATCTTTCATGCATTGACACCAGACTGCTTGATATTTTAACAAAGATGATTTTTATTTGGGAGACTAACAGTTCTTCTTCCTTATGCTAGCTGAGAGTTTCATTTCAGTGATTGTATATGTGCTGTATATATTTGCAAAAGACTTTGCATTTGTTCAGATGAAAAGATATGCCATAGTATTAAATTATATATATATAAAACATGAGACCAATTGAAAATTTATTCCTATTGTGAAATGCAGTCTTTTGCCAGTGACTATTCATTTAAGCTCTGCACATATAACTTGAACAGAAACACAGAAATGGAGAACAACCCTGTGCTAAGGCACATCTTCAGTTACTGTGCTGAAATAGTGTACATATTCGAGCAAGCCTTGAATTTGTTAGTTCAGCACTGGTAGCAATGTAGGTGTGGCTGCAGCCAGAGGCATGCAGAGGCAACTTTCTTTTGGAAGTGATAAAAGAATAAAGAGCAATGCTAAGTATTAAACTTGCAGCCACGGGTGAGACTACACATGTACACATGCGTACTCATGCTGACTTAAGGCTGCTTTCTAAGAGTAGATGACTTGGGCTGCAGGAATTTTTTTCCATAAAGTGTTTGGGTTTGGTGGAAATGCTACAAGGCAGTCTTGCTAGGAACGGTACACCTTTTTTCCTCAGCTTCCAGAGACTTTAGATTCTGTCCTTTATGAACAGGTCTTGTGTTTATGCTGCTGTAAGGTGACAGAAATGACAAGACATTCCAGAGTGTCAACTGTCATTTGTCAAGTGGGATTCATCTCTCACTTCTCTTTTAGGTTCTTGAGCTAAGCTAATAATTTAAACTTGATTTATCATGAATAAATACAGATGTGTACATGAAGTGAACAGTTGTCCCTACTTATCTTAGATGCCTGTTTTCTTGGAGGCTCGCTTTCTCCATTCGTTGAAGGGGTAATTGACAACTTTCAGGTTGTCAAATAGAACCAGAAAAGTCCTTCAGATTCTTCATCTTAAGTTTTCATATCTGTTTTTATACTGCCTCATGCTGCCACTTTTGTATTACAAGGCAGAGAGTCTAAACCAGGTTTTAAAATAGGTTTGTTTTTCAGATAGGAAAATGCGTCTTTTATTTTGGCTACTGTTTTGTTAAATGTATCTCAAAACTAGAGTTGGACAACCACCCACAGCAAGTCCACTCAGACAACATCGTTGCAGAAAGACAAGGTGCTATTTCGAGACTAACACACAATCTGTAGAGTTTGCAAAAGAGTAGGAGTCAAAATCCTCAGATATTTGGAAGCTCCTTCAATACATGAATAGTTTGAAACTCTTTTATAAGACAGGTTTATTCACACCGGCCTATGTTAATACATTGCATCTTCCTTGCAAATGCCTGCTTATGTCTCTGTGGAACACTTGGAAAATACAAAATATCTTTGAAGGATCATGAGGGCTGCCAGATGATATCAGATGAGTCAGAGGTCTGTTACTTAAAAGGAATCCTGCAGGACTCTTGTTTTTCTGGTTTCCATTCTCCTCTGGTCTCCACTGGAGACTAATGGACTAATTGGGCTAAAATATTACTCAAATGAAGCTGCTGCCCTTTCTTAAACTAAAAGGGGTTACTGAGCCACTGTTGTAATTTAATTATTCAACACAGAAGAAATGAAGAATAAATTAGTTATAAATATGAGTGGGATGGCTTTTTAATATACAGTCTGCTCAGTCTTATTTTGCAGTAGGTGCTCTGTTAAAAAGAGAGGAACTTCATGAAATAGAGGTGGTGCAAAGTACCAAGGAGGGATCTGCAGGACAAAACCTTCAGAGTTTTAAGCTTTTCCAGCCGGTGCCAGTATCTTGCTTTCCACATGTTTGGCTTGTGCAAAAGAAAGGAGTAATGTTCAGATTTGAATATTATGTCTAGGTTTAGATTTTGAGCACCAAGATTTGGTTTGTCTGTATTGGGGAGGGTCTTGTCTGTTTATCTAAGTGTGTGTGGGATGCACCAGATGAGACTATACAGGATGATCATATGAACACAAATCTGCTTCTACTGTGGACGGAAAATACTCTGGATGTTGTCTACCAGAACCCTTCTTTACTGGGAAAATGATAGGTGGGGAATGCGTCACAGGATCTGACATAACTTCTAGTGTCAGTAGGAAAGGACAGAATAAATCACCAAAATGTATCAAATTGCCAGGACCAGACACTATTCATCCACGAGCTCTAAAGGAATTCAAATGGGAAATACACACCGTAACAGACCATTTGGAGGAAACAACAGCGAGGAATAGGGTTAGTAAACACAAAAATAAATATGTTATATTGCTGAAGAATTAATGTGGTTTCTGTTAACAGAAGTTGTGTTTCACAGATTGCTGCAGTTCTGTAGAGGAGTCAAGAAGAGATCCTGGTGTTATCTACTTTGATTTGAAAAGGCATTCAACAGGTGCCTTGCTAAAGGCTTCTGGAAAAACTTAGCTGTCATGAGATAAGGAGTAAGAGTCTCTATGGATAAATAATTGGCTAAAGGGTAGGAAACAAAGGGCAGGAATAAATAGACAGTTTTGACAGTGTAAGGAAGCCAGTGGCGTAGTCTCATAGGATGTCTGTGCTGCTAAGGTATCTGTTGCTCAACATAGTATAAATGATCTGAGAAAGAAAAATTGGAAAAAAAAAAAAGGTTGCAGCTGCTAATAGGTTATTCAAGGAATTCAAACCAAAACAGATTGCAGAGAAGGATTTCATGTTGGGGAGCGACTGGTCAGTAAAATTAATGGCAGGTAAAAATCCGTGTGTATAAATTGTGAGGTAATACATATGGGGGAAAAAATAATTCTAATTTTACATACAAAGTGCTGAACTATAAACTTGCTTACCACTCAAGAGTGTCAGCTCAATGCTTAGTACCAATGAATGAAACAAACAGTATGCTTAAAGTTATTAGGAAAGGAATAGAGAATAGTATTATGCACTCTATTTATGTTATTATCATGTCAATAGAGTTGTATCTATGGTTCAGACACATATGGAAGGCTGTGTTCCTTTCTGGTTGTTCTTCCTTCTCCCGTTATCTCCAATGTAGAAAAGATGTAAAAGCGGATGGCAGCTAAAATCAACAGTGCAAAGTGACTTCCACATGATGAAGACTAGATTGAGATCCTTAAGCCTGCGGAGATAAATGATAGCAGTCTCTAAAATTGTGAGTGGCTCCCCAGAAAGTGAATAGGAAATGCATGTTAACACTTTCTTCCAACACCGAACTAGGTGACAGCAAAAGGATCCAGCACATCACAGAGTTGGAACTGCTTTTGCTTGTAACATATAGTTAAACTGTCGATCTTATTGCCCTAAGATGTCATGGGTACCAAGTGCTGGCATGGGTCAAAAAAGGGGTTAGACAAATTCATGGAAGAAAAATCCATTAAGGACACCAACATTACCACCAGAAAGCTGCTGCAGGGTAGGAGAATATACTGAGGAATTCCTGCCCTGTGATGGCCTTATTTTTGTATTCTTTCCTTACCATCTTCTTCTGGCACTGCATAAGGCAGATGACAGTACTGACCTGAGCAGATCTGTGGTCTGTTACCGTCATTCCCATGTTATAATTTTATGTAAGGTGTCAGTGGCTTAGAGTGCGTGTGTGTATCCAAAGTCTTTTTAATTTACTAGTTTGTAGATAGGAAAGTATTAACGATTTGCAGCTTGGGGGGCTTGACAGGAAAGGAACTGTAAAAACAAGAATGTGTGAATATGTATGAGACTTCACTGGTGTCCTGATAATAGAGCTCTTTCATGATCATCCTGTAGTTGCCTGCTCAGTTGTTTCAAGCAGTATTTATGGGGTGATCAATCTGCGAAAAGCTGTGGTATAAACATTTCTTTTCTCTATCGACTTCACAAATCATACTGCCCCAGCAGCTGGTTGGCCACAGGGGCATATTACAATTCATATTACAGTGAGGGTCAACCATACCAGTATATAATGCCAGAGCTACTGAGAAAAACCACTGGATTTCCATTTACTGTGCTCTTGATAATTTCACAGTGGACATACTAGACTTGCTAAAAAAATGCAACCTTTTTCCAGTTGATGTCAACGGAGATTCTCTCTGTTTTGTCCTTTCTTTTAGCTTGAATATGAACTAATTTGTTCGAATAGAAGTCATGTATATTTTCCCTGCACTTTTTCCTCTTTCCATAAGCAATGGCTGGGACCCTGAAGCGTAAGAGCAATCTGTTTCAGTAGGACTGTGTATCTAACTCCACCAAGATTCTCTTCTAAGTCCTTGCCAATGGATTACAATTACCAGTTTGCTTAGCTTAGTGTTATGAATGGGCCTACGCATGTGTAGTCAGAAAAGCACCAATAGTTTATAGCTCATGCAGCCCTTGAGATGCAAATAAACATTCAGCTACTTTATGTTTCAACTTCTGATGCAACTTTATTTGTTTGGAAGTTTAGATGGTTCAAACATAATGAGATGCACGCCGATGAAAAGTTAAATGATTTATTCTGGTGGCTAGATGTGTTATAATAGCCACAGCCAAGAAATATGAACTAATCAAGGATTAGATGCAAGAGTTTGTAAGAGCACCAGAGATAAATGACTGGGAGATCTAAGAGAGATCTAAGCTGAGAGAGGCCAGGTACAAGTTAAAATAGCTCATTAAAAACATCTATGTTAATAGGATATTTCATTTCCTAACTGAGAATGTGTCTTATGTTTTACATAGTCATTAACTCAATTGTTCATGATTCTGCTCCTGGTATATTAGGGGCTTTTAACAGGTTCTTTTTTGAAGGGAATATCATTTGTGTTTTGTTCACATAATATAGGATAATATACACCCCCATAGTCTTGTTATTGTATTGTTATATTTAAAAGGCAAAATGTTGAAACTGTATGGAAGTATAAGAATGGAAGGATCTTTTCTAAGTTGGCATACACTGAATCTTGCTTCCTATTCCTTGGCTCCCTGGACTCTAAATGGTGAGGGCTTCAGACATTTTGGATACATACAGAATCAACTTGGTTGGAAAGGCCTTTGAGATCATCAAGTCCAAATGTTCCCCCAGGACTATCAAGTACATGCAATGTAGTTGATTCTGATATGAACAGATCTCAAGCTGAGAGAAGAAATGTTCAGAAATAGTTTTCAAGGAATAAAGTACCTGGACATTGTTAATTCTAAGGTAAAAATATATGATGGGGTCTCAAATTTAGGGCTGTATGTTAATTTGCAAAATATATTAGACAGTTACTCTGATAATATATTATTTGGTCTGGTATCATTTTTGTTTTGTCATTTTAGTACTGCAGTTTGAAGAAGATGCAAGTGATCACAAAAATAATGAAACCAGAAAGGGAAGGGGGGGAGGACCTACATCTCTGTGGACAAAACTCTTGTCAGTGCTGATAATGCAAGAAGTACTTCAAGGGGAAGTAGAAAAAGCAGGGAGTGCAGCTGTCTGTAATTAATTGAAGGAATAATATAATAACTGTTATTAGAACAAGCCAAACAATAGTTTTGGCAAATATTTTTGTAGCGACTTAAATCAGTAATGAAGATGATAAGCAACCATCGCACAGGCAGCATTAGCGTACTACTGATGATCAAAGGCAGCAGTCAGCAGAGGGTGACTGGCAGGCAACAATAGCGGAAACCTGCCGAAACCCCTCCTCACTCTCTCTCCCCGCATCCTCACCCTCCCGTCTCCTGACGTGACATTGTCTCTCATCCCGGGAAGGCTCCCCTTGCCAACTGCGAGCCAAAGCAACGCGGGGTATGTAACGCGCGCCCATCCAGACATGCTGAGAAGCCCTCCCAGGTGTCGCAGCAGCTGCCGAGGGGCCTTGCTCGCCCTGTGCTGGACCCGTACCTGCTCTGCTCTCGTCTGGTCCTGCTCTGCAGCAAGCGGGCAGCCAGTTCCAGCTGCGTGGCATTTAAATGTTACCATAGTGATGAGTAGTGGACACTGCCACCTTTCTCTTTTTAATTAAAGAACAGATGCAGAGAAAGCTGATCTCTTGGTGACCCTCTTTAAGCTGACATCAACACGCTAATTGTTTTCAATTCTTTTCTTCCCGCAGCAGTAGCAGCTCTGTCCTTGGTTCCTATCAAGGTCTTGCCTCCAGTTAGGTTAAAGAAGCAGTAACTCTTTTCAGGTGCTCCCTTTGGGAACTGTTTCAAGCAGTGACTGCTTCAGAGTGACTAAACTCACTCCTCTCTATTAGCAAGTCGGGTGCAGAGGAACAAATGCTCCTGCCTGTGATGGGAAACTTCTGACTTTGCTAAAAACAATCCTAGCAACAGTGCTAAGCGGAGTTTTGCTCGGGGTATCCGGAAAACTGTATGATTACGAACATAGGCATGTATCCTTCCAACCTCCCCTCACTTTTCACCATTTCAGTACAACACAATCCTTACTGAACAGACAAGGCAGTTGTGATTGGGATGGATGTGACTTGGGAAAAAGTCTCCTGCCTTTCAATCCCACTTCAGCCTTCATCTCGCAAAACAGCCTCAGCTATCTGCTTTAGTTTCCACTTTTATAAAATAGCAGTAGAATTGTCATTCACCTGTTGTAGAAAAATAATTGTCTTTTGCCCAGGTGCTTTACCACGTAAAGCATTTTATACCATTTTATAAAGACAAACTGCTGCTAGAGCAGTCTTTATCAGCAATTGGTGCATGCCAACGTCAGAGATTGTCATAGCTTTTCTTTGGGGGTTGAGATTGCACATGGTATTCATGTTAATGATAGTCAAAAAATACATTATTTAAAGGCTTCTGCTGTATTATTTGCCCTTTTTTCTTAGCTTCAGGCTAGAGTCAATAGGCAATTTAGCTCGAGAAAAACAGTCACCAAACAAGAAAAGGGATGTTATTCATTCCATGCAGGTATAAGTAAAACAAAAATAGTCTTAGATACCAAATTCAGACTTGCAGAAAGCACTTGCATTATGTAAGTTAACTGGTGATTGCCACTGGATGTCCTCATTGCTGAAGTGTAGAGTTTGGCTACAAAATCCTAAAGATCATCAGTGACAAGAACCCTTGAATGCAGGAGACTATTCAAACTGTTTATACAGGGATATGGAAGGGCTGGAATTCTTTGTTGTTGTTGTCTCTGGGATTGCTTGAGTTGGAGTAAGATCTCATTTTCATTATAACCTTACAAGGCAGGAGGTAATTTATACATGTTAAATGCATCATTCTAATACATTCACAACGCTCAAAAAAAATAGTTATTTTAACTGTAGAGCCAAGGTATCTGATGAAGCAAGACTTACATTTGGGGTCATGAATTGCTTTGTGTATACTGCACGTGGCTTCTTTCCTTAGCATTTTGTTTCTTGAAATGCAAAACAGAAACACAGAATAGGTCAGTTGGTCCATGAAGTTTGGATCATTTTGTCTGTCATGTAAATACTCTTTCTCTGGGAGTTCTTGGTGTATGTTGTCTAAGAGGAAGACAAAGCCATTTAGATACTACTAAATATTTCTTTGTTCCTGGAAGGAAAGGCAGAAATTTTCTTTCTGGTATTCTCAACCTCAACTGAGAATTGAGGTTGAAGAATAAAAGACTGACCCTATCAGTAATCTACCTAGCTGCTGTTCTGTTACCTGCAAACAGATTTGGTTCTTTTTAAAATGCACCAGCAATGTGGCTTCAATAAGTGTTTAAAACGAATCCTTCTCGACACACAGATTTTCTTCATATGAAATAGGCAGAAATTACACAGCAGTGTTGTGCTGCACAGTACAAGCCCCAGTGAGCTTCCCTGGAGTTTGCTGAGTTTTAGGACGTAGGACTGTATTTTGCTGCATCGTGAGGATAAAGTGAAGGTGTGAAGTTCATATCTGAATGTCAGCATCCCACAAGTAATCTTTTAATGTATTATGCTCCCACTTTAATTTGTCTGTAGGCATTTGAATTTTCTGTATCAAGTCAGGGAGAGCTGACAGGCACAGCCAAAAATGCATGTTGGCCTTCTATTCAAGTGAGACAGTGTGGGGTTTCCTTTCCCAGCAGAATTTGGAGTCTCATTTATTTGACTGTAGCTGAAAAATGGGAGACTATTCATTTAAACCAAAATGCTAATAATAATACTGATGCAGAAAGACCTTTAATAATTTTAAACAATGGTGATTTGTGACTTCATTTATGCCAAGAACACGACCACAGAGGGAAGTGCTGCGTGCTGTAATAAAGTGCAGAACATAAGACCCAGCTTAAGCTAGGACTAAATGCTTGGTAGATCAGTGCATTCTGTCTTAATTTGAACTCATCCACAGTAAGCCTTTATACAGGATATGTAGCTGGAAGGGCAAGGCTTCTCATGCCTTTTCTACGGAGAGCATCTCTGTGCTTCTGAGGTTTTATTGGAAGTTATTTGATGCTAGATGTTTGCTCCATTATGACAGTGATTTTTAACAATATTTTTGAATGAAAATGATTTGAGCAGATTAGTAATTGGACTACCCATTTCCTTAACATCAGGAGGCCAATTTCCCTTTGAGAATTATCAACTGCAAAGCCACAATGCTTGAAAATTTATCCTAAGTTATATGTTTGGTTGTATTTATTTCCTTTGCCTCCAAATACTGGTTTGATATTTCCTTTGTTGTTGACAAGTTGTTGACAACATACCAAGGAAATAGGGCCGCAGCTTATTCAAGGGCCCCAGGTTTTCTCTACATTTTTTTGAAGGTCATTCCTGTTAAGCATCTGATTTTTGTCATGTGCAAAGGTCCTGAAGTCAGATTCTTTAATATAGTATACTCTCATATTCAGAGACCACATAGAACCTGTTCAGCACCTTACCAGTGATACAAGGGAGCTTACTAGTGGATTTCAGAAGGTTGTTTGCTACTCTGCATTAAATATAGACCTGACTGTATTTAAGGAGAGAGTCCTTGTAAACACAATGCCCATTTTACACTCTTGAAATTAAATTTGGTTTTATATAACTCTTGCCATGTATAATATGGATTTTTAATGGAAGCACATAGAGTTAAAACTCTGCATTCAGTTTTTGTCACGCACTGAGCATCAGATCTGTAATCAGCTCCTGCCTCATGCTCACCCACACCTGCAGTTCTTTTTTGAGATCATTTGCTCTGTATCAGTGTGGCCGGCAGACCATACATGGTTAACAGACCAGCTGCATCCAGTGGTTTGACTCCTGAAGCCCATGGTCCTGCCCCATCTTACGACTGACATAGCCAGCTTTGTCTCCTGGCACACCTTCAACGCAAGCAATGCATGTCCATCACAGTACCCTGATGCTTTAGAGATCCTCCATGCTGTGTGCAGGGTCTCATTCAGAGGGAGGAAGGAAACTTGCAAGATGTGCTTTTGCTTTTCCCAACTGATAATTTTTTTTTTTTTTTTTCAATTGCTGGACAAGTAGATCCTCAAATCCAAGTACAGCTGTTCAGATTGTTTCTCTGATTTACTGGGAAGTTGTTGGACACTTTGGAGTCTTGAGAACTTTGAAAACACTGCACCAATGTGTAGCTGGTCCACCTCACTTCTGTGGTCTAAAAGGGAGTCCACAAAGCAAAGCCAGAGTAGCATACTCTTCTTTCTATCATAAAGTAGTATCCTGTTCCTTGTCAGTATGGAAGCAGTATTATACAGATGCTCTGCCAAATATAGGATAGGTTGACATAACAGAAGGACACTGGTCAGAGTAACTGCTGGAGATTGTCTGCGTAAGGTTAATTTGCTGTGGGATGTATGGAGGGATTTACTGTCATCCATAGCTATTGGAAATAGGAATCGCAGTTAGGAAGCAGGCATTACACAAGTATGTGGTGAAAATACAGAAACCCATAAAGCTGCAAGGGTCCTTTTGTAAAATGCGTGTGAGTAGCCAAGTGGGACAATAGTAACACTGCTAATTCATTTAATTAATATGTAATTTACTTGCAGTAGTGTTCATTCTAGTCTGTCTTTCTTCAGAAAGATGTTTTCTGCTGTGAAGCTGTGATTCATTTCCATTTCACTACTTTCATTTTCACAGTCTCTTTGTTAATTGTCAAGGCCTGTTTGATGATTATAGTGGCTAGCAAATGCATTACTAAATTATGGTCATAAACAACAATAGAAAAGAAAAAAAAAGAAAGACCCATTCATTTAGTTTTCAGTTTGGGGATTTTTTTTTTTTCCTTCTTTTTGTCCCAAACAAAAGACTGTGTTTTGGACTCTAGCAAAAACAAACAGTGTAGTATTTCTCCTACCCAGTTTGCTTTGCAACTTCTTTGTTGTTTTCACTTTCATATGCTTTTCTCATGGGGTTACATATATTTGCAGTAAAGCAGCCTGGAATGTACAATATGAAGTAGAGCAGGAGTTTGAGTACATTGAAAATCTGTGGATGCAAGGGGTGTGCAGGTATCTTGGTGCCCCTTAGAGGGAACTGCAAGTCTCTGAAGCATCCCCTCACTCCTGGTGCGTGCTCCTCAGTGTAGGTCCCCCTGAGGAGAGTTTCCAGCTAGGCTTGAAAGACACTAGCTTGCAAATTAGATAATTTTGAACTGAAGTCTGCTTTTCTACAGAAAGGAAGGATGTCAGTCACTGGGACAGAATTTAGGGCACAAAAATTTGGAAGAAATGTAAACACCATCCTTGTTGGGTTTGAGTCTGTGTGTGCGATTCTGTTAAGTTAAACTGTGCAGAAGGAAATACAGCTTTAGACTTTTGCCAAGTTGGTGTCAAACTAGGCATTACCACAGGCACTTTAGTAAAAACTCTGCACAGAGGATGATATTTGTAAGCAAGTCTTTAAATTTTTTAACTTGGTTTTACTTTTGATGTTTTGCTCCTGCTCAACAACAGCAAGTAAGAAAATACCTCCTTTCAATCTGGCTCTAATTTCAGTCTTCCTCCTTTTTCTGCAGAATTGTGGCATTTTGAGCTTAAAACCATCTTCACTTCAGAAAACTTTTCGCCTAGCCAAAGATGAAAGATTATTTTTGGCACACACTCAAAATATGGCTTGATCCTGACTAACCCGTGAAGTTAGTTTGATCAGGTAACTTTCCCAATGCCATAGCTTTTCTTCTTATAGATAGTACCTGAATTGGCTTCAGAGTAATGGAATATTTAATTTGCCTGTTTTAGAAATGTTGTAGTTTGAAAACATATGTCTTTGTATCATTCATTGTTTAAAGCAGCACAGTATTGGATCAATTTTAGATGTTACAGTTGAGGAGTTAGATTTGTAAATGAAATCTTTTCTGCTTTCTGTTAAACACAGTTCTGATTGACTCAACCAAAGTGATTAGTGCCCAACCTGTGTTATCCATACGTTTGTGAGATATTTTATTTCATTTCATTTCATACATTTCAAACTACCAAGGCAACCTTGTCATTGCAATTTTCACACCCTTTCCTTTTCTTTGTTTTCATGTCAGTGAAATCTTATCTCTGCAGTCTTCTGTCATAGGTTAATAGTCTGGAACAAACTTCATTTAAGACTCCTACATAGGAAAAGAGGGGAGAAATTATAGAGAAGAAAGTTGGTGGCCACAACAACTATTAAATAGACAATACCTCACAGACTCCGTTAGTTTTGAAATACGAACTAAGAGTGTGGGAGAGGCAGAGAAAAGACAACCTCAAAAGATTGACTGACTTGGTTCAGGTGCCCGGCTGAACCCCTGGGACCTCCTTTTGTGTCACAAAGTTCAAGTTTTGTATGGGCAAAACTGAAAGTTGTTCAGGTCCTATGTGGCTTTGCTTTTAGGGATGGGACAAAACCGCAAAGGTCAGTCCTGGATTTATTTGTTCAATGTTGTCATTATTGTACATATAAATCAACAGAAGTATGCGTAGACTCCTAGAAAACCTTTGATATCAAGTTTTCTTGTTTCACAGTCTTACAAAAAGATCTGCATTTGTTTTTTTTCTTCAGTACCTCCTTTATTGACATGTCCAGGTACTTCTTCTAAACGAGAAACTGTCCTGTTTACGTATTCCTCTATTTCTCCTGTTTCCAACTCCAGTTCCTGTTTAAAGTGGCTCAGGATAGCTTTCTAAAAGCAAAGCATTATTTTTGAGCAGAAAGGTAAACCGCACTCAGACAAAACCATCAAAACAAAAAGGGAAGGTCTGGGGTAAACTCTGGTTGACCTAGAATCTCTGCTTTTTTGCTCAAGAGAAACAGAGCACCCTTGAGAAGCATTTTCCTCTATCCCCATCTAATAATACCTGCTTGGCTGCCTACCCTGTTAAGGCTGTGGATTTTTACTATCCCCTTTGATCCTGTGTTCAGTCCTGGAAAGCGTAAACTTTGCCAGCCTAGATTCAGACAGTGAGGAGGCATTCTCCAATTAATAAATCATCTACTCTTTCCTCCAGGATATTCTTACTGGTTTTAGCAAGTAATAGTTACTCTCACTCCATTTCTAGTTTATCTCCCTATCCGTTCCCTTTGGTTTAATTATTTGCAGTTAGCCATTGTAATAATATAACGACACTGTGATCAACATCAGGTTCACAGAATGCAACATGACTGATTTTTTTTTACTTTTTCATAAGATGCATGGCAGACCACTGGCTTGAAACTGTTGTAGTCCCTGGAAACCTTCATTCAGATCCTGATAGAAGAGCCTTACATTTTGCCTGCTATAAACAAAAACTCAACACATGTTGCTATTCAGACTTTGCTTTGATAAGACCTCATAAAACAGGGCCTCTCTCAACTGCTTACATGGGTAGATGTTCAGAGATACAATTTGATAAGGAAGTCAGTAGAGTTGTGCTGGTGACAGTACTGGCTTTCTGGAATGAGGACCAGCATTTCCAATGCATGGAAGAGAACTCGAGAATCTCTGGTAGATATGAAGTCCAGATTTTTGAGCTGACCTTTGCCTGCTGAGACTTTTAATTATCTTCAAATCTGGACCCACAGCTGGGCAACGAGCTGTAGTGTGACACGGATAGAACTGTGGCCACACGGAGGACATCCTCACCCTGAGTGCCTGAACCCTGTGGAAAGCAAAACCCCAGGACTTTATACCAGCAGGCCCTCTGGGTGAGAGCTGGGAAAAACCCCCATAAATCTGCTTTTCCATGGGATGTTTCTCACTGTTTCTTTATAAGTTTGGTCACAGTCTCCATAAAACACTGAGTCACAAGTGAAAAAGATGCCCAGAGACTTGTTTTTCCCACATACGCTCTTTGCCCTGCTTACCTTCTCTTCTCCCTCTCTGAATATTTCTAACTCATCTCTTGACTGAAGAGACAGAACAGCATGGCGCTGCTGGGCAGTGTGGTATCAAACACCAACGTACTGCTGCTGCCGTGACACATCTCGCAAGGTCAGGGGCTTTATGTGAGCTGTGAAGGAGCAGATGCCGGGGAAGTCCACAGTGCTGATGAGACTTCAGGTGCTCTCTTTTTCTTCTGACTACTCTGCTTTTATTTTATATATATTTATATATATAAAATTATATATATATTAAAAATATGTTTATATATTTTTTATTTTATATATAGTTTCTCTCCTCCCACCCCCTAATTGCTCCATTTCCTTCCATTTCTTATATCTCTTATTTTGATTTATTTTAAAGATGATTCAGTAGCTCATAGCGAATGTTGAAAAATATGTTACTTTGCTGGGCAGGCTGGGCAGTCAGAAATCGCTTCAGGTTAACCAAGAACCTGGGGCCTTTGGGAACCACCTAATAGCAATAGTCACTCAGGTCTGTAATTATAGCACTTTACCAATGTGGGTGTGTTTGCATCTTCAACATACGAAGACATAATTCAAAACCACAAGAAGGCATCTTTCTTTGACAAACAAGCCTTTCTTTTAAAACCAGGTCTGCCTGAATTGTATGGGAGTAGAAAGATGAGGTGGAAGATTGTGTATCTTGGAGAGGGAGAATGTACATTTTGATAAAAGCTAACTTCTCACCAGTGTCTTTTGCACAAGCAAAAAAATGACAGTCTGGAAGGGTGGGTGATGTACCAGAAGCATTATTGTTCATACTCCTTGAGTAACCATCTTTTTGCTGCTATTACATGGTATTATCTGGTCTCAGCAGCTGTGGTCTCTCCAGTGAAATTTTGTGAATGTAACTAAGATTTCTAGGATGCTAGGGAAGAAATATATTTTTGAAGTTGTCAAACACTTCCTGTTTTAAGGCTGTAAAGTGTTGAGTATCTGCCTCAGGCGGATTTATTGATTTATTTAAATTTGCTGTTCCCTAGACATCTGCTTTGGTCAATCTCATAGGGAAGATGCTGGGCAAGATGGACCTTTGGTCTGACGTCACACTCTCATTCTTGTTTGTTTACTGTTCTTATATTGAATGATATGAGAGAAAATACTTGGTTCACCCATTAAAAAAAAAAAGGGGGGGAAGGGAGAGAAACTGGTAGGCTTTTATTCAAATAGTCTTAATACTCCACAGCAATAAAGTAAAGAGAGTTTCCTAAGTGACTGTCTCTGAGTCACGGATGTGCCTTTGCTATGGCTTCGAGTATATGCCCGTATAGTTCTACTTATGTGCTTTTGAGATATGCTGAGGTAGACATATGGGTAAAAGGGAAAGATTTGGTCTTGGATGTTGAAGATTGTGAGTTAATACTGATCGATAGGAAGACTAGAACTGAACTGAAACAGGAGTGGCGAAAAGATAAAGTGTGAAGGGTTAGGGAAAAGGGCAGAGTAAGTACCTTTTATGTACTTGTTGGAATGGATCCCGTTTTGCTGGTGTCAAATGTCTCAGTGGAAGATTCACTGTATAGAAGATACACAGGTATGAGTTTATTTTTGCTTTCAGTTACTGCCATTAGCAGAAGAGCAGAGGTGCAGGAGGTGGACTGAAGGTACTGAGCCAAATGATGAATATGTTGTTGGCAGTGTGATAAATATGGTGAAATCTGTTTGCCATTTTGAAAAATGTAGGAAATAACATGCACAAAAGCTCTGTTAAAACAACATTGCTTAGAAAGTCAAGCACTCTAATTACATTGCTCAACACTGTGTTGTCCATGTAATTTCATTTCAGGATTCTTCTATTTGTACATATGATGCAGTCTGCAATTATATGATCATGTGCAATTTTTCTTCTACACAGAGCCTCATTGACCACACAGAATGAAGATGGTCAATTAGAGCGCAACTGTTCAATGTTGCATTATTCCTTATTGTACAGTGTGTAGCCCTCTCCCTCTGTTCAATCACAAACTGTTCTTGCTCTGAATACAGAATTTCTTTTTTTCATAGTCTTTTGTATGACACTGCTCAAGAATATATGTACGTACATCACAAACTTTTAATTTACTTTCACAATAGGTGTGTTGGGAACTTGAGGAAGGGGATGTCTCCATTTTACAGATAGGAAACTAAGGAGCAGAAATTTTGCTAAGACGGTGAATCCAAGACAATTTGAGATACTAAAATTACCTGAGTTTATGCATTCCTTTTCAATAGTAGGTCTTATCTAGCACTTCTTATGTTCAGAGTAATGCATTAAATGACTCACGTTGCAGCTCTGAGCCTTCAGTTGTTCTGCGTATTGGTTTTAAGTCCCGTACCCAGAAAATGAGGAAGACTCTTAGGGATACCTGGGAAAGTTCAGTTACACAGGTGGCCTCAAGGAGACTGTGGCTGGGAGACTGAGCCCTCCAGAGCGGGATCCACCTGTCTTGTCCACTAACGTGAGCTTTTGTTTCCTTCCTTCTATGCTTCACCTTGTTCACAACACACCTTCGTGATCTGCTACAAATGAATCAAAACACCAAAACCACATCCTCACTGCCAACCCATGCTTGATTTACTCAACAAGATTTGTTCTGTGCAATAGTACAGGGATCTTGTGGAAAAATAATCTGTGATCATGCAATTGTCATACTGCAATTCAGCTACATGATGGTGCCAAGCAAAGGCTGTGTAGACAGTTATCATTCTACATGTCCTTTAGAGCACCAGATCATGAAGCCTTTGAAGCATTTTGTGTGTATATTATTTTGTCTTTTCAGACTAGGCATGGTGTATAAACCAAAGCTTGCTTTTCGTTTTCATCTTCCTCTTCCCTTCTCTGGCCTCCCCCACCGGTATCTGGTGATCTTTTTTTTTTTTTTGTCCTTCTTTTCTTACTTTTTACAGCTCTAGTACAGATATTTCTATGTCCTGTAATTTATTCTCTCTCTAAATGTCAATTTCCTTGCTGCTGCTGATTTGCTTTCAGATATAATGCCTAAAGCAGACTGTCAGCCATTCTGAAAGTATACGATTCTTCTCTCTCAATATCACACAAGCCAAGTCTGGCTGGAAGGACAGGGGGAAACTAAATTTTTCTCATAAAAAAGAAAACATAGCACTAATATATCTTTATACTTATGTTCAGGCATCCCCTTTGTGTTATTAAGGGGACTCATGATCTTGTGTGTTTTCTCTACAGGGGATCACATTAATTTATATTTATATGGTATTCCATAATAGATGCTTTCCAGAAACATAAAAGTGAGTCCAAAAGTTCTTTGGGTGCTATCAAATCAGAAATGAGCCCTGCCTTGTATTATCCAGCAGCAAAAAAAAAAAAAAAAAATAAAAATTGCTCCTCAGATTCAAAACATGAGCTGATAAAGTTGTGTATATTAATAGAGGCTGATCCTGCCACCCTTGTGGAGCTTCAGTGGTTTCAGTGCAGGGGAGCACTGAAATCAAGCATCTTTGAAAGCTTGTCTCTCCCTAAGATAGAGAAGCTTTATTTTTTGTATACATAAATACTTAAGTCCTCAGGTACAAATGATTTGCTGCAGCTCAACAGTTTCCAAGGCTGAGACAGTGTCTAGTGAAGGTTACTGTTGGTCCCTATCTGGATGTGGTAGCCCATTCCAACTGCAATGTAATGAAACGCAGTGGAGTAAAAGGAGTTGTCTTATTACTTTCTGATTGTGGAGGGTTGCAAGTCATGTTGTTCTAGCTTGGCCAGTGAACTGACATATCCAGAAGTCCTTCTAAATTTGCACTTTGACACTTGTAAATGATCTTTTCACTTCATAAAAATGGTTTCTTTTTTTTTTAGAAGATAACTTTATGTATTGCTCTGTATCGTGCAAGTGTCTCAGTGTTCCATAACATCGTGCATTTAGACAGTTTGAAAAAAATCCATCAATCAATTTGTCTGCCTATCTATCATTCCTAGTGCTGCTTGACATCCTCTTAGATTTGCTGACTGTGTTTTAAGCAAAACAGTGGGTTATTTTGCCTTTTTATCCTCTCTGTTCATAAAGGGCATGTCAGAAAGATGGGTGCCTGAATCCCATAACAATAAAGGCAGAACTTTGAGTCTAATCCAAGTTTAAAAGGGAAATAAAAAACTACTCAATTTCAGTGTTTTCCAAGGTGTCTCTAGATTATTTTGAGCAACTGAAAGGAAAATGTAGTTCACTCCCTGTTATTCTCTGCTACATGAACAGACAACATTTTTCAAGTGTTATTGGCTGTTCTATTGAGGCTGCCCTTTTCAACTATGTCCATCACATATTTGCCTCCTAGGGGTGATCACTACCGGAAACCGAACAACTGGCCTACAGTGGTTTCATCAAGATAGTAGTATTTTGTCAAGTGCTAGTTAGTATTTCAGAGTGGCTTGAAATACTCCAATGCTATTATAGATCAGACTGGTGCCTATACGTTTCACCTGGTGGAAGAGCGTCAGAGTTCACCCACTTCTGTTGGTGGCACATTCTGCTGCGACATGAGTTGTCACTGCTGTCACTGACAAGGGAGCAGCCATGTTGTCACACAGGCCTCTCAGCACCTCCATCACAGATGGATGCCCTGCATCCATCCTCTCACAGGACCATGACTCAGGTAGAGTCTGGGGGAGGACTTGACTTTAGTGAGCTTCCAAGAAATATAGAAAAAACTTTTAAATTCGGCATTCGTGTTTTTCTTAAAGAAACAAAGACCTTTCCTTTTGATGCACCTATGTGTGTATGTATGTATTTTAAATTAAATTAAAATAGACAAAAATGTATAAAAATTAGATTAAATTATATATAAAACCTGACTTATGACTATCTTTCTCCTGCCTAATAGCTTCTTGTGGTTTAGGCTCTCCCCTTCAGTCTTGTTTTAAGCCTGGCAAAGCTGTGACTCGTCTTGTGGCAAACTGTCCACAGTCCAATCTGAGACACCAAGAAAAGTCTCTTTCCACCACCCAGCACTTGGCTGAGCATTATCTCCTTGATCTATCCAGGGTGCTTCTTCTGATGGAGATTCCACAGGAGCTTCATGGGCACAACTGGTTCAGGCTCTTCTCTCTCACCTCCTCTGCCTTGCCCCCCTGCAGCATGCTTCTAGAAAGGTGGTGCTTTTTCCCTCCAGGACAGAGCAAGAAGGAAAGAGAAGCAACCTTCCTTGCTGCCACCTGGCCCCAGCCATTAAAAGAAAAACCAAACAACCGCACAAGCACTCAGCCTTCAGTCCTTTAGATACCTGTAGGATATGGGCTGGAAAGGATGGCGGGATATTTCCAGCAATGCTCTAATTAGCCACATATGTGTAGCTACAGAAACATATGATAAATTTTGGCCATCAATGCCCTGTGTCCTCATATCAGACATTTGTTCAAGCAGCTGGTTGTGTTACTAAGTTAATGATGTGCACTTCAGGTGATGACAAAAATCGAGGATTAAGGGAAATATCCTACCCAGCCACAGTCGAGGAGGTTCCTCCAGTGTATGGATGATAACTTCCTCATGCAAATGGTGGATCAGCCAACCAGGAGAGGAGCGCTGCTGGATCTCATCCTCACTAACAAGGAGGGTCTGGTCGAAGCAGTAAAGGTTGAGGGCTGCCTTGGTTGCAGCGACCACGAGATGGTGGAATTCAGGATCTTGTGTGGTAGGAGCAGTACAATAGCAAGTAGAATTGCAACCCTGGACTTCAGCAGGGCAAACTTTGGCCTTTTCAAGCAATTGCTAGGGGAAGTCCCATGGGCAAGGCTGCTTGAAGGTAAAGGGGCCCAAGATAGTTGGTTGACATTCAAGAATTGCTTATTCCAAGCTCAAGAGCTGAGCATCCCGACACGTAGGAAGTCAAGGAAGAGGGCCAGGAGACCTGCGTGGCTGAATAAGGAACTGCTGGGTATGCTCAAGTGGAAGAGCAGAGTTTATAGGTCATGGAAGGAGGGGCTGGCCACTCGGGAGGAATATAAGGCTGCTGCTAGAGGATGTAGGAAGGCAGCTAGGATGGCTAAGGCCTCCTTAGAATTAAATCTGGCCAGAGGGGTCAAGGACAACAGAAAGAGCTTTTTCAAATACATAGCTGATAAAACTAACACCAGAGGCAAGGTTGGCCCACTGATGAACGGGATGGGTGCCCTGGTGACAGAAGATACTGAGATGGCAGAGTTATTGAATGCCTTCTTTGTCTCAGTCTACTCTGCCGGAGGCAGTCCTGAAGAGCCCTGTACTCCTGAGACCTCAGATGAAGTCAGGTCACTGGAGCGGTTTGCCTTAGTCCATGAGGAATGGGTTAGGGACCAGTTGAGCAATCTGGACATCCATAAATCCATGGGTCCAGATGGGATGCACCCGCGGGTGCTGAGGGAACTGGCGGAAGTCATTGCTAGACCACTCTCCATCATCTTTACCAAGTCTTGGGAAACGGGAGAGGTGCCTGAGGACTGGAGGAAAGCAAATGTCACTCCAGTCTTCAAAAAGGGCAAGAAGGAGGACCCGGGTAACTATAGACTGGTCAGCCTCACCTCCATCCCTGGGAAAGTGATGGAACACCTTATCCTTGATGCCATCTTAAGGCATGTCAAGGATAAGAGGGTTATGAGGGGCAGTCAACATGGCTTTACCAAGGGGAAGTCATGCTTGACCAACCTCCTAGCCTTTTATGAGGAAATAACATTGTGGATGGATGATGGCAGAGCGGTGGATGTGGTCTACCTTGACTTCAGCAAAGCATTTGACACAGTCTCCCACAGCATCCTCATAGCTAAATTGAGGAAGTGTGGCCTGGATGATCAGGTAGTGAGGTGGACTGCGAACTGGCTGAAGGACAGAAGCCAGAGAGTTGTAGTCTACGGGGCGGAGTCTAGTTGGAGGCCTGTATCTAGTGGAGTACCTCAAGGGTCAGTACTGGGACCAGTATTATTTAATATATTCATCAATGATTTAGATGAGGGAATTGAGTGTACTATCAGCAAGTTTGCTGATGACACTAAGCTGGGAGGAGTGGCTGACACGCCAGAAGGCTGTGCTGCCATCCAGCGAGACCTGGACAGGCTGGAGAGTTGGGCAGGGAGAAACTTGATGAAATATAACAAGGGAAAGTGTAGAGTCCTGCATCTGGGCAGGAACAACCCCAGGTTCCAGTATAGGTTGGGGAACGACCTGTTAGAGAGCAGTGTAGGGGAGAGGGACCTGGGGGTCCTAGTGGATGGCAGGATGACCATGAGCCAACACTGTGCCCTTGTGGCCAAGAAGACCAATGGCATCCTGGGGTGTATTAGAAGGGGGGTGGTCAGTAGGTCGAGAGAGGTCCTCCTTCCCCTCTACTCTGCCCTGGTGAGACCGCATCTGGAATATTGTGTCCAGTTCTGGGCCCCTCAGTTCAAGAAGGACAGGGACCTGCTGGACAGAGTCCAGCGAAGGGCGACAAAGATGATTAAGGGAGTGGAGCATCTCCCTTATGAGGAAAGGCTGAGGGAGCTGGGTCTCTATAGTTTGGAGAAGAGGAGACTGCGGGGGGACCTTATTAGTGTATATAAATATATAAAGGGGGAGTGTCATGAGGATGGAGCCAGGCTCTTCTCAGTGGCAAACAATGATAAGACAAGGGGTAATGGGTATAAACTGGAACAGAAGAGGTTCCACTTAAACTTGAGAAGAAACTTCTTCTCAGTGAGGGTGACAGAACACTGGAACAGGCTGCCCAGGGAGGTTGTGGAGTCTCCTTCTCTGGAGACATTCAAAACCCGCCTGGACACATTCCTGTGTAACCTTATCTAGGTGTTCCTGCTCTGGCAGGGGGATTGGACTAGATGATCTTTTGAGGTCCCTTCCAATCTCTAAGATACTGTGATACTGTGATACCAGAAGGCAACGCTGGACTTCTCACTCCTGCCTCCTCCCACTTACTAAGTGCTGTCATATAATGGAAAGAAGAGTTGGGTCTGGAACAAGATAATTTAAAACTGAATTCTAAAAACAGTTACAATCTTGATGAGGGGCTGTATACTTTATTTAGTTCTCTTGTAATTGGTTTTAATTTGTTGCATCTTTTTTTAAAGACGTGTGATTTGAATATGAATGTGGTTCACGTTCTCTTTTGATTATAAAAATAAATAATACCAGATTCAGTAGATTCAGCAGTTTCATGGAGAATGGTACTTATTCAGCCCACCCAACAGTAGCTTTTTCCAGAATGAAGCATTTCAGCTTGTTAAGCCATTACTAGGAGGCCATCACCTGGAGCACTGCAGTCATCTTCAGGGCTGAGTATGCACAGTACCAGCAACTGCTAAGAAAATTAGCACCTCTTCTCTGGGGTGTCAGCCTATCTTCCACTCAATCATTGCTAGTAACAAGCAGGGATAGATAGAGCTGTGATCCAGGGCTCAGTGTAAAAGGAATGGTTGCATATTTTTAGTAAATATTTTCATATTCCTTCTGTGATATTTTAAATAAGTGCCTGAAAAAAAAAAAAAAAAAAAAAAAAGAGAAGAAAATTACTCACTTATAGAGTGCTTAGAGTTGTGTTCCATCTATTTCTGCATTTTGGTTCTATTGTCCCTGTGGTTTTTGATAGCTAAAAGAAGCGTTAGCTGTGTAAGTTTCTTTTAGGACTCTTTTTTTGTTAAGTGAGCAATTGCAAGGAAAACATGTTAAGAAAACAAGCATATATAGTTACCTAGCTGAGCAATTTTAAAGGCAAGTTTAAAACATGCATGTTAATTGCCGTGTTATAACATGGTTTTGAAGCACATTTTTTTTCCTTGTATTCTTTAATTGGAAAGCCTTTTTTTTTTTTTTTTTTTTGAGGAGGAGGAGGAGGAGGAGAAGGAGGGTGTTGTATTTGTCTTGGGTTTGTTTTTAGGAACACAGAAATTATATTGAATGGCAAACTATCAAGAACTGGCCTCTTAATTTGTTCCTGCAGCTTCACACTGGCTTCCATTTGTAAGCAGAAACCCTTGGTTTTCAGCCTATAGATGATGCTCATGTGTACAATCAGATAGTTAAGTTTTACTCTGTCAGGTACGAATGCCCTAATGGTACTGACTCACTCATTTCTGGGTTTATGTACAATCAAAATGTGGGGAGCAAATTTGGAAAGGAACTTAGTGATATTAAAAAAATTGGCTGTCTTTTCCATAAGTCTGGAATCCATGAGTCAGTACTCCTACAAATAGGACATGCAATAGTTATTTTTTTTTATATTAACAATATGGTTTATCATTCTTTTGAACTTTTCATCCATAGATCATCTTGTGTAGGTTTACCAGTTAAGTGAGGAACTCATTCCTGATGGATCTCGAGGTTCTCTTAGACATTAACACACCATTGGTTTCAGCCTGAATTGGATGTTTAGCCTCTGATTCAGATGAATATTCATACTGGGGGGGGGGTTACAATTAAGCCCATACTTATGGGATGTCCTAAAGTGGGTTGGGATTTAAGTACGTTTTTGTTTTCCTTGTGAGTGAAAGCAGAATTTGGTCCCCAGCATTAAGCTAGTTCTTTGAGATAACTGTTCCAGGGAGGTTCAGTATCACAATTCAGTTAAAGTATACTTGATCTTGGTGGGGGAAAAAAACTCTGTAATTCTTTGCTGTCCGAGTAAGCTTGTGTTGAAAGTACGGCTGATTGTGCATGTGGGACCTGTTGAGAGTGGATAGATAGAGCGTTAGAACACATCTTGCCACATGGCTTTCAGGTTTGCTCCCCGTAACTGTCTCGCTTCCATCAGTGTGAGGGGGGGCAGAGAGGGGACATGAAGTGCTTTCTGGTGTAGAAGCAGCTCCTGACACTAGTGGGATTTGTCTCATAAGGCTGCAGGTCGCGGTTTTGGGATCAGAACGCAGGAGTCTGCAGCAGCTTAATGCCATGAAAGCAGCATGGTGCAAAATGGAGGGAAAAATTCTCCATAAAGGTCAGAAATAGAAATGAAGAAAAAACGTCATCTCTTTATAGGGTGAATACTCTGAAAATATTCTCTAACGATGAGTTTAATGGCTTTTGACTGGCTGCAGGTTAGGTTGCTGTGCACCCTGTTGTCAGGCAGGGGGGTGGCGGGTTCATGATTTCTGATTAACTAAAAAAAGATGTGTGTGTTTTGGAGGTGCGTGGGAGAAGCAGTGCAAATGTCAAGTTAGTGCTGGTTATAAACAGTCCTTTTAAACAGCAGCACATTTTCATTCAGATCTTTTTAGGTTATGAAGAATACTGTATCTCTAGCGCATATTTAAAATAAAAAATCTTTCTGGCAGCAAGCTCACCGTTATCTAGTGCAACATTCTCACTCTGTCTCTCTCTCATCCTCATCTGTTGAAGGAGTAAAACTTCTGAGGTACATCTTCAGAAATAGCAGCAGTAGCCAGCGCAAATGCACAGTAATTGGTTTGCTGCTGCTGTTGTTTGCCATTGAAGCAGTTAAACCTTTCCAAGCAAAACCAAATTGTGCGTTGTGAGCTTCTGCATTGTTGTTCAAACAGTGAGTTTTTTAACGTGGCTAATGACAAATCGTAAGATGAAAAATAATAACTTCTGGTTTATCCTTCGTTTCCATTTTGCATTAAACTATATACTTAGCCATGCATATGCAGGCTATAATGTGGCATATTTAATCTTCCACTTCGTCTCTGCAGCTTCTCCGTATATACCAAAATAGCAAGGACTGGAGTAGCTACACTCTCAAACAGCACTTACTGTTCTTAGACGGGCTTTTTGTTGTTTTTAGGGTTTTCTGTTTTTAATCTGAACTAAGTTTGAACAACTGTAATGGTGGGAAAATCTATCCAGCGTTCATTCTTTTTTATCACGGAATTGGCAAACCAGGAAGAATAGACTTTGTCATGTGCAAATACAGTGACCATAAATGGTGCTGGAGGCTTTCTCCATTGTCCTGTGACTTTGCCACGAGAGAAAGCGCGCGCGAGAAAGAAAGACACGTTTGATAGAGTTGTGAAGAACGCCTGAATGGCTATTGGGTGTTGGGCATTGTCTGGCGGTGACCTCAATTCGGTACAGTAGAGACCCTTGAAAGCACTGTCTGAAGTCACAATACCACTATTCTCCTCTGCTCCCCAAAAGGGATTAGTTAAAAGGGTGACGTTCCGTGCAGAGAGTTCCAAGTATTCTGTGAAACAAAGGGCCCTGAAATGTTTTTGAAGTTATTTTTAATTGAGTTGAACTAATTTAATAAAGGTCCTAAGAAAGGGGGGGGGGGGGGGGGGGGGGAGGGAAGCAAAAAAATATAAAGGAATGTGATTGTTTTATGATTCCTCACAGATGGAATGGACATTTATAGCATACTTCTCCTTTAGTCTTCCAGAGAACAGTAGCCCCATTTACAGCTACTGTTAGCAATTTAAAACTGCTCCAAAATGAAGTCTTTCAAGAAGTTGACAGCTTATAAATAAATCTGTCTGATAAAATTGAACATAAACTGCATCTGTGGTTAGTTTGCCAAAATTAATTCTACATTTAATTAGAGATAGCAGTCAAACATATTTAATAAAAAACAGTCTTGGAGACTAAATCAAATGAAGTCAGGTTTTAGCAGATGCTTTGCCTTTTTTGCCCTCTTTTTTCTTTTATTTTTTTTTCCTTTCCTCCCAAGGAGTGATGAAATGACCTCACCTCTGTGGTCCTCAGATATTTAGAAGAGGAGGCTGAAGGGAGGCCTCAGCAACCCAATGAAATTATGTAGGAGAAACCATGAATGGCTTGGCTCAGACAGAGGGCGACAATAATTATGCTGTGATTTTTATTGGTTCTATAATTAGGATTTTCAGCAATGCCACTGTGTTTGCTGTAAATGGTAAAATTAATTAATATGGTAATTATTAATGGAAAAATTTGAGTTTGGTCTGGACTTAAACCCTCCGCAGCCCCCAAGCTGAGGCACATTGGAACAGATAGACTGGAAGTTAAGCTGCACTGTAATTATTAATTACTGACATTGTGAACGAAGTTTTGTTGTTACATCTTCAAATCGAGGAACCGAGTCCCTGCATGCAAAATCTGTATTCACTACTCCACATTCTTTTTCCTTTGAAGCTCATTCATGTCTTCAAAAATACTGTTAGATAGACTCTTTAGCTGGAGTAAATAGGTACTGCTCCCTCTGTGTAAAGGAAGAGTCTGGCTCTTGGCAACAGTTTTAAAAATTCAAGAAAGTAAAATATTCTGTGTCCCATTCCAACAAATAGTCAGATGAGCTGTATCAAAAATATTTGATCCATTACATTTTAAAATTAAATGAACTGTTTTTCTTTTATAATCCTTCCTCTCAAAGCAGCTGTATCTCTACCACCAAAATCAAATCAAACTTTATTTAAAGCTCAGACTTTGTATAGGAGATTTAAGCTATGCTATAAAGACACTCAAAACTTGTTAAGGTTACTAGAGAAATCCTGTCTGCTTGGCTTTTTGTATGATATAGAAAATAGCTTGATTTTTAGGCATAAGGTTGAGTGTAAGCTGATAATAGACAATCCTTCTTTCAGGAGTTCATACTGCTGTTGTATATTTTGCATCCCAAAATAAATATTATAGGAACTCAGTTTTCCATGTGAAGGTATAGATCAACTATAACTATGCCATCCTTCCTTCTCCACCTTTTTTTTTTTTTTTAATCTAGTCATTATTTTCAGAAAGGTTTTGAATTTGTAGAAATAAAATAAGTAAATAAATGAAAGGAACGCATACAAGAAACCTTGATAGGTACTGTGGCTTAGACATCCCTGGAGGTCATGATTAAAACCTCCTTTAGTTAACCTTGCTAAAGTTCTACTGTTACCAAAACCCCAAATGACCCAAATATTCATGGGAGCCCCTGAGAAACGTGGAATGTTTTTTGGTACACTTTTTCGTTACATGCTGTAGCAGCAGCATAGTTTTGTGAACCAAAATAAATATTTGTCTCTGCTTTGAACTGCAACAGAAAAGGATCTCTTTGCTTTCATTTTCACCCTTAAATTATGAATTATAATGCTGTTCAGCAGGGACTGGTTTTTAATTCAGTTTATGAGGATATCATGCCATGTACATCTCATTTTAGGGAGGCAGCAACTTGCCAGACTAACAAATCACAGTGCGCCCAGTGCCTTAAAATAAACCGTAGCAGTATTGAGCTTAACTTTCTAGGAATTGTGGCTGAAATTTCCAGAGTCATTTAGGGAATTTGAGGTCATCAGCCTTTTTTAAATTACATGGGAATTTAGATATAAAATTCCACAGGCAGCTCTGAACTACTCTTCATATTCAAGCAGTGAAGAACTATTTTCTTATTTTCAAAATAACTTCATATTATCTAGGTCCTCAATCCTTAGAGCTAGCATGTTAAAATTTATATTGATTAAAAAAATTGGATTTGACCCCACTGACATCTGTTTATGGCATATGTGTAGTTATTTTTGATAGCACTCCTTGAGTGAGACAGTTGATTTGAACAGGACTTCATATGGTTAATTATGCTGAAACAAAAACACTTTGCTCAATCAGAGGCATTAACACTACTGTTTTGTGAACATTATCCTTATAGGAGCTCTTGGAATTACATATATGCATATGCTCATTACCTGCAACACACATTTGTATGAATATGGGTCTTTTTAAGAACATCTGATTATCCAAGATCTAATGTATTTCTCTGAATGTGGCCTAGTGATGATATATATCATTCTTCTCTTTAGCCTTTGTAAGTACTTATTCAAATATTTCCTACTTACCCACATTTTAAAGTTTTCAAAGGCTTATCTTTTTAATGTGATGTTCAAAAGTGCTATGTGAAGGTCATTAAGACTTAAAATTGCCATTTGGAAGCCAAGCTAGAGATTTTACTCTTCACTTAACACACAGTTACGGTTTGAATTTGGAAGAAGCAAAACCAGTGCTTACATAAAGATGTCTTTAAAAGTAGAGCACCTCCTTACAGAAATTAGCTCTTTCTTTTAATTGCATATCAGTGCTTGAATCTGGTGCGGATTTCTGAAGTAATGGGAGGCTTTGATGTTTTATTAAATATTTTTTAAAAGGTGGGACTTTCTGAGAATTAAGCATGTGCATTGTATTTTGTGTACCAGGAGCATGATAATTTCTTTCCTATTACCAGTACTCAAGGAGTATAATTTGGGAGCGGGTTTTATTTTATAATTTAGTTTTAACGCTTGATGTGCAATAGCTGTTTTTCGAAGGGATTAACTTAATGAAAGTAAAAAAAGGAGATTCTTAACATAAAAGAAAAGAAGGATATGCTTTCCTCGTATTACTCCTCCACCTCCACACAACCCACACCCCACATCTCCCCGGAGTAAGAAAGTCCATCCTACAGGTTGCAACTTTAGGTAGAATGGAAAATCTTAAATTTTCAATCATTTCTCTGCAAAGGATCTCTGCATAGCAGGATCTTTCGATGTGTCAGCAGCTGATCCTCTGTCCATAGAATATGGCTGAAAATTTCAGGAGGATTTGTTTTGTAGTTTTCATTGTTTGTTTAGGGTTTGGTTTTTTGTTGTTTTGTTTTTAATAATTTTGTACTTGTTAATCACATCCAGGACAGAAATAATCACTTAAGCTTTCCATTGTGAGAAGATGAATACGTGAGATCACAAACAGGCACTTTCCCACCCTGCACTTGTCTTGCAATGCCTTTGGATGATGTGCTCCATTACTCCATCTCCATCTGTTTCATTCTCTGATTTTATGCAGACTGGGAATAGCTGTTGGATATCTGCAAGTGAAGAGGTATTTGGTGCTGTTTTCCTTTTATTGCTTTGGTTGATAAAAAAAAGAAAAGAGGAAGTGGTTCTTCATTGTGCTGTTCATGGTTGCTACAGCTTGGAGTAGCAATGAGAATTCAGCTGAAGACTGAGTCAAATTTTGGATGAATCCTTGGGCTAAGAGTATCTGCATCTCTCAAATACATGGGTGGATACTCTGTTTGAATTGAATTGAAAGTGTGTGAGGCTATCCATAAAATCATTCCCCATGTAGAGTTTACTGTGTTGAAAGAGAAGTAGGATGACAGCTTGTTCTACAAACAACATATGAATGAAAGGAGGAGGTATTCTCACTCTACCTAGACACCAGTTTGAATATTTTGATAACTCTCTGAGTGGAGTCAGTGAAGTCATTTTAGGGGCAGATGACGCTGAGCTGGAAAACAAGGGTCTCTAATCCGCCAAGCTTTTCAGTAAGCTGCACTTCAAGAAAATGCGCCTGCAGGTGCAACAGAGTTTGAACCTGATTGCTGTGTTATTCTCTCCAGAAAACTGGCTTTGAGTATTTTCCCTGTCTTATTAGCTTTCCTTCCTCATTGACATAATCTAAAACTGCTGCCTGAAGGGTAAAGAGGAGGTTTGGGGCAGGGGAGGGAAGGGTGTTGACAGGACAAGGAGGAAATATGCTCTTTTAGTCACCCCACCAATTTTTATCACACGGTAATCGCTTCTAACTTAAAAAAGAGAAAAAAAAAAAAAAAACCTCAAAGATTGAGTGTTTTGGGTGAAAATGCTCAAGGAGTGTTAGGCAAACTGATTGACGCAGATGAGTTTGCCTCTTTTACTGGAAGATAAGAGTTTTTATGAACAGAAAGGAATTACAGGACCAGGCAGGGTTATACATGTAAGATCTGTGCACGTGCTGCTTATGCTGGTTTTTTCGCTCTTTACCCTGTACTTTGCAGAAAAAAAGAAATGGCTTCAGTGGAGGATGGTGTTTTTTTACTATTTCTGACTTACTTGCTGGTTAGAGTTCCTCAGGCTGAGAAACCTTGTGAGCATCCAAATGAAATGACCCTGCCATATAAACACAGCTGGGGAACCACAGAGTAATGCCCAGAGACTTGATCCAATATTCAGCAAGACATGTTTTGCACCACTCAGAGGATCGGGAAGGCCAGTTTGTGTCCCATGAGGCCTGTGCAGGTGTAATTAGAGAGGCAAAAAGCACAGCTTGTTACTGAGGAACTGGAGGCCATCTCTTAACTGAGATTATTTTTTTTTCTTTTTTTCGCGCCATGTCATCTCTGAGACTATAAAAGATGGTTCAAAATCAGAAGGGGAAAAAAAAGGAAGTCTTGAAAGCTTTACAGCTCTGGCACGAATTTTTCAGTTACATTTTGCTGGATATTTCAGTTCCTGTATGTGGGACAGGAAAAACCAAGCAAAAACATTCCTCTGTAGCCCTGTTTGAGGGAATATGGTGTTTACCACTTCTGATGATTGCTGCCTATCTTGAATGAAAGGGGAGGCAAAAAAGCAGTGGCTGCATAGTTCTGCATGCTCTATCTTATCGTCATTATAGACAGGTCACTAGTGGCAAATATTCACAGGATATTATTGCTTAATGTCTCTAAATCAAACAAGGCTGTGTCACAGCAATGAGCTAAGAGGACAATTTCAAATCCAAGTAAAGCTGGAGGTTTGGTTTAGATAAGAAGCTGATACTGCTGCAATTGCAGAACTGGTTTGGAGCTGAAAAAAGCAGAATTTTTGCCTCGGACTGACTGAAGGTTTTCAGGACTAACAGTTTTAATTAAATTTCTGCTGTTTCAGCAAGAGTTTTAATGGAAGGAACATTTTTTTTTTCTCCTCGTCTATGCAAGTGCTGGAAAATGAACCCATTCTGGTCTCGGCTATAGTCCACATTTGATAGGCTAATAAGGAATTCGTACATTGGGAACTCTAGTGTAAACCCGTGATTTAATTCTGTGTCAGTCTGTGGGGTGTGGGCTGTGGGCAGGATAACGGTTTTCTGCAGTTATGTTTCAAGAACCTGCCAGACACTATTTCTAGTAAAATGTTCTATGTATTAGTGGGCTTGATTTGTCCATGGAGTCATCAGAGATACTTCTGAAAATGAAACCATCCAGCAGCCACTTTCCATCAAGCTGCTGGAGGTTTATTTTGTATTGCAGCTTCACTTACCCTGCGTTTAGCTG
The DNA here is from genome assembly GCF_963264785.1 of Psittacula echo. Classification (NCBI taxonomy): domain Eukaryota; kingdom Metazoa; phylum Chordata; class Aves; order Psittaciformes; family Psittacidae; genus Psittacula; species Psittacula echo. Next base: position 103,760,988 of record NC_137735.1, read on the forward strand.
AGAAGAGCCTACTCCTTAAGGTAAATAAAGTACCAGTCCTAAAGCAAATGTCCACAGCCAAAATGAACATCCAGGCATCCACTGGATCCCTTTTTGTGCTAGTACCTCAAGGAAAAAAAAAGTTTAGGTTATCATGGAGATCTTAACTATGGTATTGCAAATTTGGCCACAATGGAAAATACCAAAGCAGTTTTGTTGTTATGGTTTTTTGGGTTTGGTTTTGTTTCTTAAAGGCACTCTGTCCCTGGAGAAGCCTGTTTCTGAATGATCTCCAGGTCTGATTCTTTTTGAAGGTTCAAAATCTATTTACTGTTTGACTGAAGTTCACCAAAGAACCCACATTTTGGGCTTCTTTCTTTGAACTGATGAGAGCCTTCTGAAGACTGCTCATCACACCTGGAAACCAGACAAATTTCCCTCCCCTGTGCTGGAAACTCCTGTACTTTTGGCTTCTCTCCCATTCTGCATTTAATTATTTTGAATTCCAGCACACCAAGCCAACTTTAACTGCTACTTTCCTGCAAGTATGCTTTATTCTCCAGCTCTCATGCTGCCTAACCTGTCGTGGTCTGCAAGTGAGCAGCAGCAGTGTGACAGCGAGGAAGGTTTGTTAAATTAAGACCCTCTTAGTCCCAAAGGAAAAGGGTTACTCACTCTTCCATAGATGAAAAATGACCTCTTCCTCTCCCTTTGCCCCTGAGGGATATTTTCCTGATATAACAACATGAAAACTTGGCAGGCTGCATGTGTTAGATGACACTGTATGTTGATGAAGAACATTTCTGCGATATCTCAGCAGGGGCAGACGAGATGGTATTTGGAGAACAAGAAGAAAAGAAGAGAGAAGAAGAAAAGAAATTGGATGGGGGGTAGAAGTGCAAGGGTCATGCAGGCTGCTGGTTGTAACTTGTAACCTGCCAAGACCCACATGCATGACATGGGCCTTTAAAAATGTGTGACAAATACCTCAAATGAGGGACAGGACACCAAAACGCAGGGAGGCAAAAAGCTTAGAATAAATGTGGAATTTGAGGCCTTAGAATATACATACATTGTAACCTTGGCCTGCAATTTTTTTATTTCTGGTGTCCATAAGCTTACAGGATTAAAATGTGAGAGTGGCAGCATGAGGGGAATGGAGGTAAATTGTTATTCTGAATTATTTATTTGTTAGGAAATTATGTTTGGGTACAACCAAGGATCAAATCTATTTGTGTGAAGCAATATACATTCACAATCGGGGGGGAGGAGGGAAATGCAGCGGTCACTGCTACAGAGACAAGGTAATCAAAGCACAGTTAAACAGAATTGGATATAAAGTTAGGGGTATACTTCATAGTAAGGGGAGTGGAGAGCTGTATGGCTCTCCTACTAGTAGAAAATAATGCTGCTGACAGCAAATGCTATTGAGATAATGGAATTTCTTTCTTCCTTCCTTTTTTGGTGGTGGGATGAATGAGAGGTTGAAAGGAATATTCAGATTTTAGTATATATTTAACCAGTTAGATTCACTCCTGGCACAGGCCTGTTTATGTTAGATTTAACCCGTCATTTTTTTCCTTCCCCCGTCTCCCGGGCTTGTGTATCTACAGATCTTTCTGTCAGTCAGGTCCGATATACTGCGTCAATCTGACTGCTAACAAAATGTGTGATTATGTACATGGGGAGAAAGCATTAACTCCCCAAGACATGGAGTAGAGGTGGACAGTCATCTAACTGTAACTTTGGGTTGCGCATCCGTTTTAACTCTCTTCCATTGTATTTTTAAGGGAAATCATCAAAGCAAGTGGCAACAGAATAAGGTGAAGGCTCTGATATAAAAGTGGCACAGTGAATATTAGTTTGCTGTGCAGGCTGGCTTGGGGAATTACTGCCCACCGAACTGTGGTGCCGGACAGTGGGCTTTGCTTATCCCCTGGTGCCCGCAGAGGTCTCACAGCTGGAAGGTGGAGTTTTGTTAATGCTCATTTTATTTATGAAAATACCCATCTCTAGTTATTATAAAGCAGGCACCACAAACACTGCCAGTTCAGCTCCCAGCTTTGGGACTCATCTCACCCACATTTGTGCAGGGGCATGTCCCTTGCAGGAGCAGCTCAAGGTGGCAGATTAAGGAGTTGTATCACTAAGTGAAAGGGGGAGGAAAAACTCCAGATGCAGTTCATGTGAATTTCGCAAGTTGAAGAAACCACTTTTTGCTAATAGTTGCTTTAACAGATGTTGATAAAGGATTTTGTCCTATGGGGCCCCTTCTAACCTGGGTAAGCAATTGGAAGTTGAGGTTTACACATTAGGATTTTCCCAAAATTCGTGACATCTATCAAGTGTTTTTGACATGAAAATGGCAAATTGAATTTTATTTTAAGTGTGGTTGAAAACCAGATGAACTCTTGCTATCCAACTACATCTGTTGTTTGCTCCTTCCAGAATAAATATGGCAGTTCCTGATGCTGAAACAGCTGGAAATCTTGCATTCATTTGTTTTCCTTGAGATGAAGTGTGTCCTGTGGGTTTACCTGGTGACACTGCTTATGCACTATTTATTTAAGATGGCTAGCTATTAAAAAAAGATAGTGCAAGATTTCCAGTGCTAGTTATTTGCCAGCCTGGACATCCAGAGTACATACCTTGATAATTTTTACCTAAATTTTCTAAGTAGTTTTAATTTTTGGAAGTGGTGAATATTTCTAATGCCTGTAGTTTTCTATAGGCGACAATTGAGAGCTTTCTAACCAAACCAGCTCATCCTGACACAAGAAGCACAATAGGAGCTTGGTACCACTTCAGAATAAGTAACTGAAATAATTTGCAGCTGAGGGAGAGTAAAATATGTAGTGTATTTCAACCCTGAACCTTTTGTTTTGATAATATCATTTTAGGTGATTTGGGTTTTTTTTCCCTCTCTGACATGACAAACACTGGTATAATTTGCTGTTGCAAATAATATAATGTGTTCATTCCTGTTGTGCAGTGATTGGGAATGTGGGATCAAGGTGGGGGGACAGAAGTGGAGTGGCATAAACATTTAAATAGCCCACAGGGGTGAAGAAAGGCAGCTTTTGTCTGCCTGGTTCCAGCAGAACTTCTTGCTTGTGCTTCTGAAGATAGCCTCAGAAGATTAGAAGAGGCTCAGCTGGGGCAAGACAAAGGGAGACTGTAAAGCAGGATCAAGCCTGTTTGCTTAGCAGAACTCTCTGTCTTCCTGTTGACAGATGTAGCTGGTGCAGTGTCAGACCTTGCAGGCTCCTCCTCTGGATTGTCAAGTGACAATGGTTGCAGTAGTAAATGACAGTGTAAAGTACTCCATGAATCCTTTATTTGTTTGGCAGTTGTAGCCTGGGATGGGGATTTAATATTGAATGGACTCCAGATTGTCTAAATTGCAATCACAGTGTTTGTTTAAGCAGTCTGTGGGGACTGCTAAAGCATACTAACTTTTGCTTCCATCCTTTTCATGTTGCAAAGTATTGAAGTAGGAATAAAGGATGAAGGGGATTGGAAAGGAAAAGTTAGTGCTATAAAAACATGAGAATGCTAGCAGCTCTCCTTAGCTACCAAGGAATCATCAAGAGTTTCAGGTCACTGAATTAACGTGTAATATGACGGACAAAAGCCTGCTGTCTTACCTAAATAAGAGCTTTTCCTTTTGCTAGTGCACCAATCTGTCACGGAGTACATGCCACTATCTCAGCTCAGTTAAGTTGCTTTCAATGCCAGATCACAGCTTGTAATGTCAGCAAATAGCATGTACAGTAATTTGTACTTTGATAGCATTGTGGCACTTAAACAAAAACCCAGGACATAAAGCAAAGCAAGGGACTATGCACTGAAGTAATAAAAAATTGCAAAAAAAAAGTCAGCTTTCCTTTGATTCCTATTTCAAAATATGAATGAAAATTCGATGCCCTTTAGGTACAAAAAGTACCCTGAATGTAGCCTTGCAACTAAACAACCCAGGAAGGTCAGGAAAAAAACAGCCAGATGTAATGAATCCTAACTATAGAAAAAAAGTATTATTGTGAATTCTGGGACAAGGCAGGGTTTTCTTTAACAGAAAGGGCCCTTTATTTCATGTCATGGCTCAAGACACACTATCATGTTGGAAGTGCTAACAAACGCAGTCAGTAACAGGTCACTGCTTGTTCAGTCAATAAAGACCCTTTCTTGCTCCATGTTTTGCAGGGTCCTAAGCTTCAGGTATCTTTGAAGGAAATGTAAACAATTATATATGGCTCTGTGTTTGCACAATCTGATAGAGAGGACTTTAATAACCTTGATACCACATCTGGAACACAATCCATCTTTACTGCATCAGGATCCTCTGGAGCTCCTCTCTGATCTTGCTATCCAATTCAGCTGCTTTTCCCCAACAGCATGCTGCTCTGCAGCTTCTGTCTCAAAAAAACAACCCTGCAGTTCACTACACTGAGCACAGTTCCTCATCGTATCCATCTGAGGCAGGACAAAAGTGTGAAAATAACTTTTTTTCCCAAATAATGTTTGGTAGTTGAGACTTTAGCCTTGGCAAAGGGCATGCATACAGCTTGTCTGAAGATAGTTATCAGAGTCCTCCCCAGCAAGCTGAGGGTTTTTCTGGAGCATCCTCTCACTTCCAGAGGTATGGGCGTACAACGCTGGCCTGTATTCACTGCCAGCAAGGAGAGAATTCTCTTATTTTCAGGAATGTTTATTTCTCCGAGCACTTTGTTTTCCCTTAAAGCAATCATCGTTTTCAAAGCTAATGGAATTTTTCAGTGGGGGAAGAGGTTTGTTGTAATGACTTGATGTCTCAAGTGGGATAAGGACCTTAATGTTTTCCAAGGAAATCTTGACTATACAAGTTTTGCTGATCCTATGCAGTTTGTGTGGAAAATACTAAAGCACCCAGAGGTGATTTTGTGTAGAGTTCTGTCTTTTATTTAAAACCAAGGAATGTTTTAACTCTTAGTTTCAGAATGACTTTTTTTTCTTTTTTCTTTTTCGTTTATTACGCACAAATATAAAGTGTCAGTTACTGTACTTCTCTGTGTCTGTGTATATAAATGTCTAATAAATAAAACCACAAAACTGCCCAAATGAAATGTTTTTTAAGGGTTTGGTATTCATAAATCAAAAGTCAAATCATCCAGATTTTTAGTAGGCTATGGTAGCCTCAGCTCCAAGAAACTGAGACCCTAGTTCAGAGAAATGGCCCCTTGTGTGAGTAAACATTTAAGTATCATCCTGTACGCATACATTTGAGCACATCCTGAAGTGCCCTCTCCATTCGGAGACTAAGAGGAGGTAATCATTCTTGGTAGGTGGATGTAAAATCTTGAAATATAGCACAGACTACGCTTGAAGTTTGGTGGTTGATGTTACTGCAACAGCATCAGTACTGTTAATTCTCAAGTTTCCATCTTTTACTCTTAAAACTCTGAAATAGCTCAATTTAATGACAGACCACAGCTTTTATTTATAATCACATTGTACATGCTTTCAGAAATCTCCAGTACTTAAGCAAGGATTAAGCCAACTCTAATGTCTGATTATTTGTTTTTATAATTACTATTGCTATTGTATATATGGAAAGCTGACAAGCAGTATGAAGTATTTTTGAAGTCTGCACCCTCCCTTCTCTGACGTCCAAATTAGTCTTCTCCTCCCTCCTTCCTCCTGTTTTCTTTTTCGCTGTGATGTCCTTTTCTCAAATGAATGGGAAGAACAAATCCTCCCATTCTCTAGCACAGATCATCTTTACCCCCAAACACATGGTTCAAGGATACAATGAGTAGACCCTCCCCATTCATTCCTTCAATCCCACTGCAACACTTGCGAGCAGGAAAAAAATCCCTACCAACTCCAGAAGTAATTTTTATCCCCAAAAGTAAATGATGTAAATGGGAAAAGGTTGCTTCTGTGTACAGTTGTTCACTAACCCTGTGTGTTGTTTGCACATGTATAGTGGCTCTCTGCTTCCAAGTCTTCCCTGGTCACTGCAGTGCCTCATCTCCATCCCAACCAAGGGCAGTGTAGGTGCTGGGACTTAGAATGGCTGTCCAGCTGAAGTTTGAAGCTTGGTAATTGGTTGATGTACACCTCAGTTCTGCACAAGGGTCCAGTTGTGCACAATTGGGTCATGCTGGACAGGCTGCTCTTCAGCTCATCTATGTTTTTCTAGCAGCTGTTTGCACAAACGTGAGAAACAACTGCTTTTAAGGTGCTTATATAACGTGGGGTTCTCTCTGGAAAAGGTATGCTATCGGGGTATGTGAAAGTGCATCTTACTCAGTATGTGGAGATGGTATTACTCTGTTATTGCCAATAGTGGGATATGTGGTATGATACCAATTTTAGATTAAGAATGTACCTAGTGTGTTCATCAGCAGAGCAATTTTAGGTAATGTTCAGTGCTAAGATCCTGAGTCAGCAAAAGACATAAGCCCTGTCTTCGCTTGCACTGGAGTCAAGCTAAGTGTGCATTTGTGCGCTTTGCTGATCACAAGTAACTAAATTACTCTGACTTTTATGTGGTTTTGGTGTCTTCCTTTTATTTTTTCTTTTTAACTGATATTTTAAGTGTTGAGCAAAAGAGAGAATAGTGCCAGCTATGACTTTTTAATGTACAGATGATTGACTTAGTAGACCACAAACACTTTGGAGCTGTTACAATCCAGTGCATTAAAGCCTGCTCAGGGATGGAGGGATGCTATATTTCCCACATTGCTGATACAGTGGCTCTATTGTGTTGAAGTGTCTGTTGCGCATGTGTATCGTTTCCATCTGTCTGCTGAAACTCCTTAGGAAACTTGTGATGAGAACTAGTTACTGGGCTTGTGCAGCAGCCGGATTTGAAATACTTGCTTCAGAAATTCATGGAACAGCATGAATCACAAGACTATAAAAAAGAGCATCTCTACTACATAAGTCAGCCCCGACCTTCCCTATCCCACCCCTTCACACACACACACATATATAGTATTTTATTGAAATATTAATAAAAATATATTTGGTTCATTTTAGGAGTAGCCCAACAGTCATAACGTTTTCAATAATAATAGTAGTGTTTCAAATATTGTTTTTACAATTTCTTTTGGATAATGCATTTGTCCTTGTTACTATCAGTGAATATAAGGAGCTGTAGAGATCAATGCAGAGCCAGAAGGAACTATCATCTGAGCTGTACATTGTTCCTGCCTAATCTCCTCCTTACAACAGGCCATAAAATTTCAGATTATAATTTTATCATCAAACTTAGAACTGTTCTGTCAGTTCCAATATATACTTGAGGAGTCCATTACATAGAAAAAAAATATGGTTTATAGCACTATGAAAAGGATTGGCATGGTAGATCATGAATAGTATCTTGCATGTTACTTAGAGAAAAAATAATATATGTTTTAAGCTGACCTTTGACAAAGCCTATTGCCTGATTTGGAACTGCAATTTTCAGCTTTTATTTTTTTGTTTTACTTCTCTCTTGCAGTGTCAGCTTTGGAAATGTTCAATCAATATAAACCTATCATAGGGGTTAAAAGGAATAAACAACCTACTAGTCTTTCAGCAGTGAGAGGGTTGGGTTGTGACAGTTATGGAATTAATGATTCAAAACATCCTATGGTTGGCTCCTGGTAAAAAAAAAAAAAAAAAAAAAAAAAAAGAAAATGGCAAATCCTGATTTACAAGATGATCTTCATCATTCATATACCTAAATAAAGAAGAACAATAAAGAAAGAGCTTTAATTGCTCTTACAATTGTGTTCTGAACAGGAACCAACCATCCAAATTTGAGGGGCACTATCACTTTAGGGGAGGATCAGAATGCCATAATGAAAAATTAGATGACTTTGAGGAACAGGGGGATTAACAGTCAGATAAAACTTTATAGCATAAACAACAAGGTCATTTGGTTAAGGACTAACGACAAGAATGTTTGCTATACCTTGTCATCTCCTCCCTTTCTCAGAGTGAGGTGGGAAGACCTGGACATTTAGGTGACCATAGGATTACTCTGAAACATTAAATGTGACAATGGGCAAAAGACAGCATGAGTGCAGTATGTATCAGGTCTGCTATTTCCAGCAAAAGGGGAAGAATGCCGTTGTACAAAGCATGTAGGATGTTGCGTACAGCTCCGTTTATGTGTGTTTAAAGAGATCAATTTAAATTGGAACACATTGCAGAATAGCCTCAAAAAATTATCTGGGCAACAAAGAGTCTTTTTAATGAAAAAGAACAAAGGGTTTGATTTGTTTAACCTCACAAGATCAAGTAGCTACATGACATATACATCCAGAAAGAGAAGAACAATTTAAGCTAAGGGGTAAGAAAAAAGATGTTCATACTTACAGTGATTAAATTTAGGGGGGAAATTAGAAATCATCTACAGGTAGACCATATCTCTTTTGAAGAGAAGTGCCCCAAAACAGTTCCCTACAGAGGTCTTACCAGTGATGAGCAGAGTGAAAGAATTCTTTATGTATCTTCATGTATACATATTCCAGCGTGATGCTGGCCATTTTCACAACATCATCATGTTGTTGACTTGCAATTGACTGTAATGCCCAGATCCTTTCGCAAAGAAGTGCTCCCTTATCAGTTGCTCCCAATCCTGCATTTATGCAGTTAACTGTTCTACCTAATTATAGTTACATCTTCTTGTCCCAGTTGCATCCTTTTTAGGCTGCTCCTCCAATTTTCAAGATCATTTTGAATTCCAGTTCTGTCTTCCTACTTGCCATCTCTGTCAGTTTGATGCTATCTGTAGATTTCATAAGAACACTCTTTATTCCATTGTCCAAGTTGTTAGTGAAGATATTGAGTGGCACCAGATTTAAGGCAGATCCTTGCAAAATGCCACTCTACATATTTTTTTATTTTAGTAATGAACTATTAATAAGGTTTTCTTTGTAATAATGTATTGTTTTCCTATCTACCCTATGATAGTTCCATCAAGACCATCTCTCTTGAAAATCATATAGTTTACTTATGTGAAGGTAGTATCAGAAAGTTTCAAAAACTGAACCACAATCCAAGTATGCAGACTACTACTTCTGGTGCTCTGCACAGAACTATAAGAAACAGAAAGAAATGGGATTCATTTAGCAAGATATTTTCTTGAATGATCAATACTGATGTGTATTATTTATCTCCTTGTTACCACTCACGCTTAGAAAAAGTCTATTTTTTTCCCCAGGTTTTCTGGGTATTGAAGGTAAACTGAAGTTTGTAATTCCCTCCAATTTTAATTTCTTTAGAGCCAGATACTGTTTTGTTCTTTTTAACTCGTACTTTCCCAGCCTTTTAATAAGTTTCATGCTAACTGCTCCAGAATGGTTTCAGCTGCTTGCACAAATGCCTTACGGTAAATGCCATCAGGCATAGCTGTTTGCAGGTAGCTTAAATATCCTGAATTGACTCAAATTGCCTTGATCTTGCCCCCAAATATTTTATTTCATTAGGGTATTTTAGCATAATCAAAATTTTCTTATATAAATATTGATTTAGTGAAGACTATTTTTCTGTCAAAAAAAAGCATAATAGACGGTTCCTGAACATTCCTAACTGAGAAACATGGGTTAATTTCAGCTTCTGGGAAATTAATGTTTTAGCTCTATAAAAAATATTTCTGATATTAATGCACTAATGCATACTACTTTCCTAGTAAAACATATTTAGTAAATTGATGGTGGAATATTGAACAATGTACTGTTCACCATCAGGATCTTTTCATTACATCTTCTGAACAGTATTGTCTAACTGGTGTTGCCCAAACCTGATCTGGTGAAACACCTTCTAGGAGTAAGTCTTCTTCCTATATTTGGTCTCTGAGCTGAGACTTTCAGAGTTAAGGTCAACTACAATTATTTGTAAAAGTGATTTTTACAATGTTACTTCAGTTTCTAGTGGGTGTGTGTTATGATCACCAGCTCCTATCCCATTATTTGGTCTGTTTTGATCTTCAGTATGTTCAAACAGTTGGACAAAGTGATGCACATCCTATAATCAATCCTTGTAGACACCCATTCTCAATCTTTTTGTGGTGAAAATAAATTCAGATATTTAAAAATAAGTAGATTAAAAAAATAGCTTCCTCTAGAAAGGTTTCAAGGGCTTTTTATTGTTGCTGCTGTTCTTAGCTGACCATGTATTCCCAGTGAAGGAGACTGTAACTGGTGGTTGAAAGTTTAAAGCTGAGATGATCAACATTTTGTATTGAAGAGCTCAGAGAGGCTGAATATTGTCCTGGCTGGCCGTTGCGAGGTGATAGTATTGATTTCTGTTCAAAGTACACATGGATGCCTACAGATGTATTCTGTGTCCCATTAGGTTCTGAATGCACTTTTAATTCTTGGTAAGTAGCGGTGCAGTGAGTAGGCAGGCTTTGCCCTGGTTTGTTTGTTTTAAGCATAAGTAGAAATAATGCTCTGTGTGCCCATTTAAATGAATTGACCTTTTGTTAGAGCGAGGGCTGTGCGTTACTTGTTATGGAGTGACTCCATTTACCCATGGAAATAGGTGCAAAACAAGGATTATATTAGGATACTGCAAAACTGAGAGGTAGGTCAGATTTAATGGAAACATCCGTCATTAACCCTTTTACAGCAGCTGCCTAGGGAAATCCTTGTGGATGGAAGTTGAGTTGTGTTCTCTTACCTAGCTGCTGAGATGTGAAAAAAGTGAGCCTAATGCATGTGCTCTGTCTAGCAGAGTTTACTTAGGAGCTCTGCAAGGAGACAAACATAGACCTTTTCTTTTCACATAATATGAATCAATTAAGGCTGCTAAGTTTCAGGCTTTTACCATTACTCATGGTCCTGCTGCTTTTCCACTGCTGTGCCAAGACAGTGGGGATTAGGTATGGGGTGGGCAAAGACACAGAATGGGAATCATAATGTTAAAGTATGTTGCCTTTTCTGAATATAAAAATGAACAGTTTCTTGAACTTGCAATTATAACAGAAAAGGAGCCACATTTTTTGCAAACTGTTGGGATTTCCACGCTTCCATGCTATTTGCACAGCAGCAATAATAAATCTGAGTGTTTACGAGGACATGAATAAGATGAATTTAAAAAGCAAAGTGATTGTTCATTTCAAAATGATGGTACCTCTTAAAAATAGATAGTTGCAAATAAATAATAGCTAAAGTGAAAATTATTTTAAAGTACTATCTGTGTGATGATTTTTCTACAGCACAGAAGCAGGCATGATCTCTGTCCCCAAAAGCCTGCATATTTTGCACAACAGAATTAAACAGTTTCTTAGGGTTAGGTCAGAGCTGAGGGCTTGACCGAGGAGCACTCTAAATCGGGTATCATCTTGAATTAAGATGCTAAAATTAGAAGCCTGAACTACATCCTTTGTTGAGTGGGAAAGCATGTCCTGTTCAGTCCCCAAATTTTGGTGCAAAGCTGGTTTCACATTTCTTTGTTCTGCTGTTCTTGCTGTGTTAAGTGGCAATGTTACAATACATGGAAACTAAAAGCATTGATTGTAAGTTGTAGGAAAAGAGAGGTTTTTTGTAAGCACTCCCACCCATCTGGAACTTGCTGCTCCCTTATAATCAGTCACAGATTGTTAAATAAAGTAGACTTTACTTCACCCTGAACTCTTGCTTTATTCTTCTGTGAGTAGTCCAAAATAAGTATTGGATCCCTTAATTAGAAATGAATAACCAATTGGCTTGCATTACCTGCTGGCCTTCAGAGGTCTGTAGCCATTTTTCTATTTCTTTCTGATCATATTGTATTTAATGAAGGGGTTTGCTGGCCAGCTTCCACATAGGATGCTTGCATTCTTGGTGACTGCAGTTAGTGTTTTTATTTATAATCTGTGCAGTGCTGCTTTAAATATTTTATTATTCAAAATGCAAATTATCTCCTTTAGCTTCCCTTTGTGGACGAACCTGTTTGCTTGACTTTCTGTATGTGTGTCATCTTTCCAACTGACATGTAGCAGTGTGGGATCTCACATTTGGATACTTCTCACTTGGCGCTGTGCTCATCCTTCCACTTACATTTTGAAGAGTAATTTCATATTTTCTTCTCTATCATTTTGTTTGCCAGCATGGATGAGAGCCATTCCTGGAAGGGGGTGTGCATCAGAGCTGGCACCGAGCGAACCACTGGCATAGGGAAGAGAAGCTGTTCCTGTGTCAAGAAGGCTTGGGCATGTCTAGGTTGTGCCGCCTATTCCACTTTCAGTTCATTGCCAAAATTCTGTGTGCTCCCTTATGCCAAGACCTATTGAGAGAGAGACTGTCTGTGAGTGTGTGAATTTATAGATATTTAATTAATAATCGAGCAGATAATTTCCCGAGTAATTGCCTTACCTAGGATGAGGGAAGAAATGGAAGGTATGCATGCATGCCACATACTTTACCCTCGACTATAACCATTGAGTTGATTTCCAACCTGAGCATGACAGGTGAGGTTTGTTTGGTTGGTTTTTTTTGCTCTGGTTTTTGTTTGGAGGAAAATTTGGGAGGAGTTGTTTGTTTTGCTTAATTGCTGCAACACAAGGTTCTTCCAAACCAGCCCCCTTGTCAGAAATTTTTGTACGAGAAGCCTACTGTAATAAGGATTTATTGTGCATAGCTCTGTTAATGTAAGATATTGGTGAGAGTGTGCCACAGATACTCCTCTACATTTGAGCAGAACATGAATCTTTCAGTCCTAGCTGGTGAGCCATGACGATTTAGTTTGAGTTAAAGCAGCTTGTGTTTCTAGCTGTAGCTCTTTGTTAGTCATTACAAATGTTAGTCATTACAGTGGCTAAAACTAGACTCTGTTTTTTGGCCCCAATACATGAAGGTGAGTCAGGGTAAGGCATTTGTTAGATGAATTTGCTGAACCTGCTGATTTTTTTCTGAAATGACAGCATTGGCTCCAGCCCTGGTGAGTTGGACAGGTGCTGCACACCCTCCTCCCAGCTGAGAGCCACAGCACTGAGCAGTGGCCCCTGCTCAGGAGACCCAGAGACATGGGATCTAGGAGGGAGTCTTAAAAAGGCATCATGTAGCTGGGACCTGAGCATATTCCAGACAAAGTTAACTTACTGTCTAGATTACTTGAGGAAGCAATGATCTTCTGAATGCTTCATCCGCTGTCCTCAGTTGTCCTTTCACCATTCAGAAGTTGCTGATTTTTAGTTGTGGTATTTTTAGGTAAATTTCAAAATAGTTATATAGTTTTGATGTCACCATTATCCTTTGGGTTATTTAAGCACTCATCATACAGAAGACTCGATCTCCATATTGTCAGAAGAATTTTTGCCATTTTAACACCCCTGAAGTCCAGGGAGATGAGAACAGACTCTTCTCTTGTTCTTGGCCTAACTGCCGTAACTCTTAAGATTTCTGTGCAGGATTTAGCTGCTCTGCTAGCACCATGTCAGCTGCCTGTAATTACTGTTCAGGTAAATACTGTTGAGGTATGAGTGTCCTTCCATCACCCCAAAGCTCACCAGTGCCCCAAGAACAAGGCATAGGGGAAAGCATGGCCATTTTATTGAGTGCAGTGTGTATGCTCAGCAGTGTGTTTGCTTTTCAGACTGGGGACACTGGGAAAAGCACTGGAAAGAAGGAATCCCACAAAACCTATCGAGACCCCAAGGCCAAGTGAGCAAACAGCAGATAGGAGATGGACTGTGAAACAAATACATTTTGCAGAACTTCAAAGTGATTTTGAACAGTTGTAGTCTAGTCACTGACTCATCCCCTCCTCCCCCTTTTCACTTTTCCTGCCACTACATGAACAGCATGTGAAAGCACTGAAAGAAAATAAGAATCTTAAACTCATAAACATACCTGCCTCCCATCTGGCACTCATCCCAGCAGCCTGGTGATCTCCTTAGTTGTCCAGCAGATAGTTGAAAAATAAGAGTCCTGTGAAGATTAACATGTCACCATATCACTGCCAGATGGCGGTTAGTAAAACATGGGCAAATTGCATTGGCTCTGCTTCCATCATGACAATCACAACAGAAACACTACAGCGTTGCAACATCGCTATTTTTTAAGCTAGGAAAATGAAGGGACTGTAAAGTAGGGCAATCGTGGAATGCTAAACACCACTTAAACCTAATTGCAGTGAAGTAAGTAGACTCCGAAGGATACAAAGCACCGCTGAGGACAACCGGCAGGTTTTAGCCTCTTACTCTAGGAGTATGGGCTTGAACTTCAGGAATATGGCACTAAGCATATTTGCCTCACTACTCCGTTGATAAGCTCTTGCCAACTATAATTCCATTTGTAATCCATTTTTCACTAAATGTCCATTCTTAATTTGAGAAGCTTTTGAGTCTTCAGACCTCAGCAAAAAGGGAACAGAACTGGATCATAACGCTTGACCATGTGTTTTTAAGCCAGGACACCAAGAAACTCCCTATTTCATAAGGATAACTAGTTTGGGGTAATAACGGCATAGAAAAGAGGGAAACATCAGCATGCAGTAGGAAGTCAGGCTGTTGCTAGTGTGGTGTACTGCAGCAAAACAGTGCCTGGACGCCTGAGCTAAACAGTAGCACCCCAAAAAGTAAAGGACAGTCTCTGCTCTACCCACTTCATATGTAGTGGTACAATTCAGTGCTCAACTGAGCCAATGTAATAACCTCCTATGCTGAAAGGGGAAGCCCTAGTCCTCCCTGCTTGCAGCCACTTGGTCCCATGCTCTTTCTTGTATCAGTTATGACATTTTTCAGATCCTTCTCTGAGCTTTGACTAAGTAGAGATATTTGAATTACTGTGTGCACAATCCTTGTGTTTCCGGGATAAGGGGCAAGAGCCATCTCCCCAGACACCACCTTCCAGCTGGTACAGAAAACTATTTTCCCTTACATGAGAGGAAGCTGGCTGGCTGTATGTGGGAGCCCGATGTGATGCTCAGGAAGCAGAGGTTGGGATGTTGCTCAGGATCTTGCCTGTGCAGATCAGAACATCATGGGGCAAAGTACTGTCTTTCTGTACCACACAGAGCCCATCAGCACTTGGTGCATTGATGTGGTACTGACGCAGTAATGTGCTTTAGTGTTTGGCATAGCAAAAGGCTACTTACTTTGAGGGAGCTTGTACCACATTTTGATATTGACTTAACAGTGTTGTTAATGCCTAATCAGGTTGTGTGAAGATCCATCCTTTCCTTCTTCTGCCAGGCCCTGAGCCCTCTTCTGAACAATTCATTTTGGCTGGTATTGCCAAAAAGTCATAAAAGCATCAGAACTTGAGGAGTTACCCAGAGATGTTTCAGCCTCTCTTGTTTTTCTAGTTAGCAGCTAATTTGCGACTGCGGGCTTTCAGCAGGCATTTGAATTCCTTCTGAACCACCATGGGTTAAAAAGGCTGTGAGGGGTGACTTTGTCATGGGTTAAAAAGGCTGTGAGGGGTGACTTTGTCAGAAGTGTCTCACAAAACAAAATTTTAAATCAGCCCAGGATAAAGAATTCATTCTGAAAAATGTACTTATTCTAGTGTTTGGGTGTGTTTTAGGCAAAAGTGCCCATTACCTTTGTGCTTCTGTGAAGCTGTGAACAACTTACTTCAGTCCAATTTCAAGGATAAAAGCAAGTAAGTGGGCAGGCTGAAGCTACATTCCCTGCTCAGAGTAAATGCTCTGCAGGCTGGGATGCTGGCAAGGTGCATGCCTCTGCTGGCTGGAGAATTATCTTTGTTTGCTGCTTTGAATTCATTTTGGGTCAGGTATATGGGGAGAGATGGGTTTTTTTTAGCCCTTTGATGAGTCAAAAAGCAGTTTGGCAGCTGCAAGGCTGTTCTGCTCTTGGGTAGCTGGAATGCCATGGGTTTCAGCATAGCTGCAATGCCTAGCACAGATCTTGCCCCACCTTTTGTAAGTTAATTTACTATGTACTTAATGACACCAGGCAAAGATCTACAAATCCTTCTACAAGCATCAGAGAAACTCAGACGTAATTCATTTAAAAATTGATGTTTGGTTTTCAGCAATTATATGTTTGTTTGCATTTAGCTTTCTTTCCTCTTAACCATGGATGTATTTCATATTTCTATGCTGCTTGCTCTGCTGAGTGACCAGAGAAAGACTGAAAATCTTCAGAAGCATTTTTTAAATTCTTGTATCAATTTTGGTAACTGTTCTTCTCCTTGAATTCATGATCTAAATTAACCTGGCAATGTCCTGCTTCAATTGATAACATTAGCATTACTAGCTTGGCTTCAATCCATATCCAAGAGTTACTCGATAGCAGCAGTTCAGCTTATTGCTGGCTGAAGTAAAACAGGGGATCTCCTCCAAACCAAAACTTTTTTACATCATATCTTAATTTCGTATGGTTTCTCTCTCTCCCCTCTGCCTTTTATTCTCTTTTCATGCCCTGAAGCCTTATCCCCTTCTCTCACCATTGCTCTTAAATATGCTTGCTCCCCTCAGGCTTTGACCTTGTGCAGGCAGTAAGCGCAAAGCAGTGTTATTTGGAGTGAAGTAACACCAGTAGTCAGGAAGGAACAATGTAGTTCAGGCCAGATAAAATAAATCTCCCATTTCCTGTCAAGAAACTGGGCCAAAAGCAATGATGAGAGACAGAGGGGGCAAACCACGCAGCTCAAAACTAGAGACATATGGGTTAGAAACAACCGCAACCCTCACTTAAAAGCAGAAAACAAAAAAGCAAAAGCATTGGATGAAAGAGAAATAATATCAGCTCCTCGGCAATAAAAACCGCACGACGTGGGGTCTAGCCAGCTTCCAAACCCATCATGTGTGGCACAAATGGAGTCTGAATTTCCTGCTACTGTACAAGATACTAATTGTCCTTTGATTAATTTATTTAATTGATGCTTTGTGTTGTAAATTAGAGAGCTGATCTTGCTCTGACTTGTTTCTTCACCAGACTCCCTTCCAGACCCGAGGAGATGTGCCGATTAGAAGTTTTGCTACTTCTGTTGTGTTTTAGTAACTCTCCAGCTGGTTTGCATAGCAGTGAAAATTTCAAAATCATGTAGGTTTTGTACTGCAACTCCCTTATCCCAACACCATCACTGCTGGTGCAAGTGAATATTAACAAGTATATGACTGAAGGGTTTAGGATTGGTCCCCAAACCAGTCTTAAGCATGTGTTTATTTATAGAAGAAAGTCTGTAGTAGACAGCCCAGCTACAGAGTTAGGATTTGGAGGAGTTTTTTATTTTCTTCCTGGGAAAGATCTTGTGTGTGTGGAGAGTGATGTCATCTGAGGAGCATCCTAACAAGGCAGAAAGCAAGGGTGGCAGCTGGAGAGGTCTAGGATGGTTCCCATGGGGGTCAGTGTTGGACCCTGGTCAGTGTGGGAGACTGAACCGAAAGCAACACATCGGGTGGTGTAAGAATGTTTAAACAGACATAGCACTCTTCATCTTCAAAGTACTGTGTAAAGATTAACTAATTAGATTGGGTTTCCTCCTTCTTAGGAAGAGTTTGTAAAACAGTGGCCAGGGAACAACTGGGATATGATTTATTTAAGTGCTGAAATGCTTTGCATAAAGTCCCTCACAGGAGGCCATTAGGAAAATACAGTTACTTTAGGATGTGAAGAGAAGTTCTTTGCAGCAAAGAAGGAGGAAGCAAAAGGCAGTCATGTTTGTTATGGACAAAGGTAATATTGAGCACCTCAGTTATGAGTGCTGACAGTTCAAAATGGGTCTTGACAACATACTGGAGAAGCAAAATTTCCTACCATGAAATATGTTTGGATGAGTTCAGTATTGGGGGGGAGATTTGTGAAGCACTCTGGGAGAATTTGTCTGTTTTCAGGAGTAAAGTTGAATGGGTGCCGAGGAGACTGGCAGGATGGAACTGCAGGATGGATCTGCAGGATGGAGCTCCTTCTCCTATCCTCCTAGAAGGGGGTTAGGCATCATCCTAAGGAGAGCATATTATGAACCTGTCTTCAGATTAAAAAAAATAATAAAAGATTAAAGCTGCCAGAAGGCAGCATGAAAGGACACAAAAGGAAGGGGCTGTTTGACCTTAGGCTAGAAATAAGGAGGAGCAGTTCATGAACATGTAGTGGACGAGTCTTTGTGCTCTGTTCTCCTCTGTGGAGGCAGTGAGCGTGCCCTGTGGGGCACAGCATGTTCCCGGGGAAGCTCATGGAGCTGCCCCTCACCTGAGCAGCCCAGGAAGGGAGAAGGCAGCAGGGCTTGTGCACAGTGGAGTCCCACCACAGCCTGTTGTGGGGGCTTGCCTGTGCAGACAAGCCCAGGGTTTGATCATTGCTGAAGTGAACATCCTGACAGAAAGCTTAACTGATCTGACACAAAACTGTAGCCACAGAGTTGTCTAGCAGGATATCAAATGGCAATATATTCAACCAGTGAACCACTGTGTTAGAACAACACATCTTCAAAACAAACTGAGCACGCCCTGCAGGTATCCTTGTTTCTAGGTATTTCTGAAAGCTCTCCTACTCTCTTAACCCTTTCAGGTGCTGTACATCTAGTGCAGATGGAAAACTTGCACTGAGGCATGCCCTTTGCCTGGTTCAGTGTGATAACTGCATTGTGCTGATAGGATTTTCTTTGCAGCTTTAACTTAGTTGCCTGCTCATTTCCCGCTGATGCATGTTGTGAGCTGGGCGTCAGGGGGAAGAAAGGGAGGTAATGCTTTAATGGGGAGTGATATGCAAATGCCAGGCATGGTATTTGTACTTCTGTAAAGTTCTTTGCCATTTATGAAGTATAACATAAAAAAGGTTCAGTAATGATAACTAAACGTTAACACTCAAAATGAATGCTAACACTCAAAAATGGGGATGTTAACATTATTGTATCATTAGAATAAACCAACTAAAGAACCATTGGGCAATGAGTTTATAGCTTCTTTTAGGAAGAGACTAATCCAAGTTACCAGCTGAAGCTACAGGTAGGTCAGAGAAATTTGCATCTGCAATAGGATCTTTAATTCTTAGAGCTCGTGGACATCAAGATCTGCACTAAGTTAGGCCCACTTTTAGCTAAAACCTGAATTTAACTCAGACCCCACTCATTTGGAATTGAATTAGCTTGTGGCTGACTAGCGCGTATATGTATGCTGTAGAAAGGTTTGAGGACAAAATTATCACACCAGTAGCCTCATCTAAATTATGTACCTAAATTAGGAGCCAAAGCTACCTGTACACTCAATAGAAACAGGCAGGCTTACCCAAAGGGTGCTTCAGTGTTGTCATGTTAGGAACCTCTGTTGACTCTATAAATGGTTAGATGCCTGAAGTTAGGTGGTATGAATACCCTCTTGGGTGTCTGGTGAATGAATTTTGTCTTTTGAGTTTAGTTGTCAAAGTACCCAAAACAATATGAAAAACTCTAGGCTTGCAGTGGAACCAGGAATTGAAGAATCTGAAGCACAAGATTTCCTCTGAGTTAAAAAAAAAAAAAAACCTTGGATAATGAATTTGAATTTCAGTATTCCTTATAGAAGAGTTCAACATGCATTCCTGATCAAATTCAGGATTAAATTCTCATTTTGAATGTGCCCATCTGTTAATATATTAACTTGTTAAATATCAGAATTTTCCAGGTTTCCTGGCAAGTCATGCTCAGGATGAAGTCTTTCCAACTGTGTGTATTCAAGAATGTGTTTATATATATGGGTATATACAAACACACATGCTCTAGACAGTGTGTAGGTGAGAATGTTGTTACAAAGAAAGATTCTTCCAAATTATTTATTGCAAGAGACAGTAGCACTCCCCTGCATTTAGATTGCCTCAGTGAATTTTGAAACATCCTGTTGGACCATAAAGCCATAATGTTTGCTGTGCCTTAGGCATTTTCAAAATTTATTAGTGAAAAAAATGCCAGGTTTCCGAAGTACAATTTTGTCATGCCATGGGGCTCTGTTCAAACTTGGTGGTGATACAAGGCTATGAAAGTCACCATTTCATTTTCATTGTCTAGGAAGCGTGTCACAGTATCACAACATCAGTGAGACAGGGTGTCTCAGGGAGCTGAGCTCAGGTGGTACCAAATCACCTCCACTCTTGCAGCACGTACTGAACTAGGCCCTTGGACCTTCCAGAGCAGCTGTAGCAGGATGGCAATTGTGTGCTTTCCCAGCCTCCTCCCTGGACATGTGCTTTCCCCTTCCTCTCCCTCCCCAGGTTGGCATTGGCTGGAGTTTCACCAGCAATGTATCTGGGAAATGGAAAAAAGTGATGAGGTCTCCTGGCTACAGACTAGACCATACCTTATTTTCTGCAGACTCCAGCTCATACCCAGAAGCTCAAATGGTTGACTTTTGTGTAGAGGGGAAAAGGCTAAATCTTGCCAGGGAGGTGTGATTTGGAAAGCTTCAGTGGTTGTATGTAATATATTTAGTTTTCATTTTCCCTCTCCCCACCTTTAGAAAAGGAGGAAAGTTCGTGCAAAACCAATGTTTAAAGCAAATTGCAAAGCCAAACATTGACAATTAAGGCCAAATTCAGGTTGTCCCTCCAATCACACTTCTGCCCTCTTGTGTGAATGCCCTGTGATACACTTCCGAACTGCAAGAACCTCATCTAGTTTTCCATCTTCAGTGCAGAGGATGGACACACAACAGGACAGAATTAACGAGCAATTTGAATATTGGTATTTCCTAACTTTGAAATGCTTGACTTTAACCTTCTCCCCCCTGATCCCCCCATGGTTTTTTGAATGTGTACTCTGTTATTGATTTCAGAATAAACACTTCACTAGATCTGAACAGAGATATTTCTGTCCTGTACAGCTTCTCTGAAGTTACTGGTTTCATCAGGGCTGAATTTGGCCTGTTACATCTAATGAATTGTATATTCCAAAATCAATATTAATAATGCCAGGTGCCTTTTTTAAATAGATTGTAGACACTCATATAGTCTGTGTAAAGTTCATATGAAATGATACTTCCCTATTCTTTATTCATCCTTTCGGTTAATAAATAATCCTTTAGCTTCTCAGAAGTTGGTTTCTGGGATCCTGTTGGACATCTGTATATATCATTTAGGAAGCCATCACCGGTAAATCTTTCTCTCTTCAAATTTTTGACAGAAAGCCCAGGGGTTTTAGTATTATTTGTTACTTTTCATTGTGTTTGGAGTTTGTTGTTTGGGGCTTTTTTTTTAATGTATTTTTAAGCTATTCTATTGGTGAGTTGCAGTTTATCACTTGGGAAGCTGTAAAGCAAAATGTTGTGGCATCGGTGAGGCACTGAGTAGGAAAATCAACCATCCACTTGCTGAGTATCTGCAATTGCTGTGAGGCACCATTTCATATGGGGAATATGAGTGACTCACAGAGGTTGGAGGGACTCATAATTTCCATACTACAACACCCTTTGCTAGGATTTTCTGACTTTTGTATTTATCATTACAGGCAATGTTACACAATGTCAGAGAAAAAAAAAATCCAGCCTTCATAGTGTGCTTTCCTGATTGTAAATGAGGCTGGATATCCTGTACTGAAATGTCAGGTTAGATCCTTTGTAAACTCTAAAGCCTGCTCTCAGAATAGAACACTTCTGGAGTGTATTAAATTGGTGTTAATTGAGAAACACATATGCCAATGACATTTTAAGCTACGCTAAATAAAACCAAACCTTTAGCAGGTCCCTATCACAGAGAGATCCTGAGATTTCACTGAACCTGCTGCTGCCGTCATCTTTTTTCCATCTATGCATATGTTGCTTTGCAATGATATATGGTAACTCCTGATGCAAATACCACTCATGCTGTTACAGCTTAAAAGGCCTAGAAATAGAATGCAAACACAATGTCTGTTTTTTTCTCTTCCACGTTATAAAAGCCTATGACCAACAGTCTAAAGTTTGATTCATTTTCCCTGCAGTTTTCACACCAGCTGACTCCAAAACATACGTTTAGCGCCGCAAGTCATAAAAAATTCATCGTCTCTTTCTTTTTTTAGGGGGACTAATTCTGCAAGTGTCTCAGGGTTCTGCAGCTCCTGTTGCAGCAGAGCCATAGGTCAGCACCTTAGGAGGGGCCCCGTCCTCAACCGACCCAGTGCCCAATAGATTCACTGACTCCTCTTCCCTGACACGGCTCGCCCTTGTATCAGGCCCTAAGCGTATTGGTAAAGTACACGCGCTTTATCTTAAGATAAATAAAGCCATTTGTAAAACGCAAAGCAAAATTGGGGTTGAAGTCCCGATTGTGTCAATATACTCATGGGATGTGGCAATATTTTCTTGCACATTTAATTTGTTACAGAAAAGAAAGGGCAGCCTGGAAGCTACCTAGGGCTGGGTCTCAGCAGCACTCTCCACACGGCAACTCGGTGGAGCAGTGGTGAAATCCTAATGCAGCCACACAAACTCTCCCAAGCTGGCTTTGCAGGACCGCTTTTGTTAGAGCAGCTGTCTTCTGCTCTGAGTTCGGGCAAGAGGACAAGAGCCGTTTATGAAGAGTCTGGTACCATTAAGTTGGCATGATATAGCTACGAGTAAAACTCTCACTAGCAGCACACTGTTTTGAGACTGCTACTGCTTTGCCACTCAGTAACTTTTTGCCTTTGAACCAAAAAAAAAACCAACTCGTATTTTTTTTGTCAAATAGCTTGTGCAGCATTTTGGGGTTGTGGGCTTTTTTTTTTTTTTTTTGAACAGAAGTACTTTTGGAGGTGCATTGTATTGCCACTTCTTGGAAGTGTCAAGGCCAGGCTGGATGAGGCTTTGAGCAACCTGGTCTAGTAGAAAGTGTCCTTGCCTGTGGCAGAGGCATTGGAACTATGTGATCTTTAAGGTCAGTTCCAACCCAAATCATTCTGTGATTCTATGTCTCCCTGCTTTTATGAGCAAAACTGAACAGACACTAAATCCTTGAAAGGAATTTGGTGTATGTAAAACCCAGACCTATAGGTGCCTGGCTCCTAAGTGAAGGGGAACAGAGGTCTCTTCCCTTATTGCTTCCTCAGGTGTAGTAACAGGAAGTATCCAGTGTCTGCTCATGCACTGCTTGAAGCAGCAGTGATGGGGGTGCTCCTCTCAGAATGGGTGTTAAGCTGTTGCAAAGTCCACTTTATCCTTCTGTGGCCCCCAGTAAATATTGATTTCTTTACTATACAGTTTCAGAAGTTCTTACACTTCTGGTGTTTCAGATAGAGGCTCTGGTTGCGGGAGGTCTGGTGGAACTGTGTAAGTGGAAATATATCATCATGCGGGACATGGTCAACTGGTAGCTATGCTCCAGCTGGGTGTTGGCCTGTGGTGTCTGTCAGGAACAAGGACTGGGATGTATATCTCCAGTTATTTGATAAATGGAAATGAATGAAGCCATTTATTTTTTGAAGAAATATCTCCCAAGCCTTCTCTTGTGTGAGAAGTATTAGGCTGTGTGTTGGGTAGTTTCTAATTCAGGATATGTATTTTTTCAGGTCAGTCAGGTTTTCCTGTTCTTGTTTGTTATGTACAGTACAACAGGTCGTTTTCAAGTGAATATGTGCCTATGACATCCTACAAAGATGGTAGCATATTTACTTGCATTTCGCAGATGAGAGAACATGGAGTGATCGAGTGCTTATGCAGGCCAGACAGGAGAACCATGGCAGGAGGAAGGAGGATTCTCTGACCACTGATTGTGGATATTGTCTGTCCAGCCTGTCTGTCCTTCCTCCTTGTGGCATGGCAACCCATCATCATCCACTGGAGCAGCTCTGGAGTGGAGGAGACTTGCATGCTGTTGTGACTAGCCGGCTGTTTGCCACAGTCTCTCAGAGGGTAGCTGCATGCGGAATCTGATTATAACTCACTTAATTGTCCGTTTCCTTGTAATTGTTCTTGCTTCTGTCTCTCTATTAATGGTGCCCTATGTTGGCAGGACCAGGAGGGCAACACTGTGCTACTCTCTTTTCTACTTTCATGTGTCTCAGACATGATAGCTGCCTTGCAGCCAGCATGTGACCACAGCATTACACACTCTTAATAACTGCTTAAACACACTCTTAATAACCCCAGATTTGGGACTCCATCAGTGATAACACTGTAGATGCAGTACTCAGGCTGTGCAGATTTTAACATTAAATAGTGTGATCTGTCTGCCTGCTTGTCGGTCTGCCTGCCTGTCTGTCTGTCTAATGGACCTACACCCATGCTGGAATAGCTTGAGGAAGGTCAGAAGGAGTTCAGGATGACAGAAATAAAAGGTCAATTTTTGTGTGAGTGCATGTGTTGCTCCAACTGACTGATGAGGCGTCTTGGCAGGACATTTTGACTTAAAGAGACAGCCCAGTCCATTCAGAGGATGCAAGAGCCCTTCTTGTGAAACATGGTTGAGAGTTATTTGTCAAAGGTGACTTTTTTACAGCTCTCCTGATGATAATGTTACCTCTCATATATTCCTGCTGGAAACCTGCAAATATCTCCAGTGATTCTACAGGACTTGTTGGAGATAAGTATGGTATGCGTGGCAGGGCTTGAAATTTGTTTGTTTAGTTGGGACATCTGTACATTTGCACACGTTGTAAAATAGAGAGAGAAGCTGAGTGTGTGGAACAGGGCTAAGAGCATCTTGGAGATGTTTCATTCAGTGCCTTTTTGGTGCCAAATACTCTTTTTCGATTTCAAACAATTTTTTGTAGGTGAGCTGAGTTGTTGAGGATTTGATGGCTATCGTGGTGCTGGGGTTCTGTGCTTTGGAGCCACCAGTGGGAAGTGACCGGTGAGTTTCCAGCAGCAACCCTGCTCACAAAGCGAGCATTAGGCAGACGGAAGCCCCCAGCAGGGTTAGGGACCAGACAGTCTATACCAAAGCAGGTCAAAGGGTGAGCTTACTGTTTACTGAATCGGTAAATAGCTAATTATTCAGCTGAGCAACAGGGCGAAACCCCACATGGGATGTAAATCCTGAGCAATTCAGTATTGTCTGATGGGGACTGGATTTGAGATCCATGGATCCCTTGCAGTAGCAGAGAGGAGCTGTCTGTGCTTTAAAACCTTTTAGGGTCATTGTAGGATACAGCGGAGCCATTAAGGAGCCCTCACGTGCCAGAAGCAGTTTAACAGGCCCAGTGTTGGGCACTTAATTGTGTCAATAATTATTCACGCATTAGCACCAGCTCCTCCTTAAAGTGTGTACTGCAGTGACTCATTAAGTTATTACTGGTATTCATTACCAGTAAAATTAGCCTTTTTTTCAAAGTGTAAAATTTATGTTTTATTGAAAAATATTGCTAGGAGTGCAACAGCTTTGCTCTACTCCCTGCTTGGAAAGGAAGACTATGTGGAGATAAAGCAATATATTTTGTCCAAAAAGAAGCCCTCAAATTAGAGTGAGTTTTGTGCTTTATATATGCATGTAATCTTTTTATTTTTTGCCTTTTTCTTTTTTGGGGGTGGGTTTTATGTACTTAAAATTGGGGTAGGAGAGAAGCTACAGTCCTGCCCAGCTTTGGTTGTTGGCCCTGTGTGACTTAAGTTTTCTGGTATCACGAGTGAGAAAGATACCCAGTGTATTTTGATTAACAAAGTGTTAATGTATACGCAGCTGTCTTTATGTTAAATGCTTCATGGTGCACTTTGTTTCTTTAAATGCTGATCATTTTCAGTGAGCGTGTACAGTATATATGCCTGGAAGGAGAGCAATTGTTATACAACTCTTTAATCCGAACCATGATTAAAACCCCTTTTGTTCCTCCCTCCCTGAGTTACTCCAGCCTATCATCTTCTCTGAGAAATCATTTGGCAAGTAGATACATGCGTATTTTAAGAGAATAACTCCTTTAAAAGAATCAGTTTTGCTTTTGTTCTGCTTTTAGAACTTAGGTTTTTGCATTTCAATATACAGCACTCTTCAAAAGGCGTAGGAGGGTCATAGCCATTTTTTTGCGTGAATAAGGTATAATTGAAATATGATGTATGCAGATATCATCACTTCTACAGCAATTATCTGGATTGTTTATTTAGTGGGAACACACTTTCGAGTAGGGGTTGGTCAGTAGCAATCACGTTGGGTGACACAGTTGAGAGAAATGACAAAGAATATGGAAAGTCTCACACTGTGAAATTTCACATTGCGCCCAGAGTGTGTACTAGGGGGGATCATTAGAAATTTCAAAGGTGAGGTCCATGGCAGTTTCAGTGAGAAATGTGGAAGACGGGAGGCTGACACTCTGAGGTTTGGCATTCTGTTTCATGTGGAGATGAGCAGTTAATGTGGTCCTTGTTGAAACTTGAAACAGCTCTATTAGTAGCTTGATTGGGGAGAGGAGAAGAGACCAAGAGTAAACAAAAATATACGGTCTGGAGATGGGCTTAATTGTGCACAATATATCTTGCCTGTGCAGCTTATTCTAATCACTCCAAATGGCAACACACACGCTCACACACACACACACACACACAAATTTGATCTGCTCAAGCAGATAAAACTGCTATGTGTATAATATTGCCAGGCTGGGGGGGGGGGGGGGAATGGACATCTGTTTAACAATTCTCTATTGTAGACAGGATCATAGAAACGCTGTTGCCTGCCTGTCGTGTTCAATCAAAATGAATAAAATGCTGATTTAAAAAAAGGAAAAGAAGTGAGACGGAAGAGAGCCTCAAAGTATTTGCTTACACTTTTTTTTTTTTGTTTTAATTTAAGCAGCATGATGAGGAGGGGGAATCCCAGGGGCAGTGGGAGGTTTCGGGAACAGTGAAAGGAAGATTTTGTTTTGTTTTGTGTTGTGTTGGGTTTTTATCCTCTGTACAGCCGAGAGGGGCGAACAGCAGTCGGAACTAATTGTAGCTCACTCAGGAAAGTCTTCATTAGCACTTGCCACACATGGTTACCAGATGTGCCGAAGAAGGGGTGGGAGGAGGGGGGAAGGGGTATGTGGAGAATGGGCTACATACTTAAACCTAATAATCTGTCTTTTGTTTTCAGGTCTATTGTGTTGGGGAGGGGAAGAATGGGGAGAGGGAGAAATCCTGGCTGCTTTTTGATGCAGCCAGTCCCTATTAGCTGAATGGCATTTCTTGTATTGCAGCCTCCTCCAAGGGAGGAAAAAACCCCTCAATCATGGCCAAGTAAAGAGGGAGTTATTTATTTATTTATTTTTAAGGCTATCAGTGAACTATTATTCCACTGAACCCAGCTGAATGTATTAGGATAATCAAACTGGTAAACCACTATTTCTGGACAGCTTGTGAATTTGAGCTTCGGAGTAGGGAAAGCAGGGGGTGTGAGCTTGTGGGCTCTCAGAGTATCAGTGGGGCTGTTGAACTATCAGTTCAATAGCAGCAGCATCTCCTTAGTTCCCATGTACTTTGCCAGTGAATGTGAATTAGATCAGTGATGCCAAGTCCAGCCGGAAGCTAGGAAGAGCTCTGTGGTCCTGTTCATCAGCCCCAAGATGGTCATCTTGGTCAGATGTTTAACCTTCTGCCTGTTGCTATTAAAAAATTAAATAGATCTTCCATATATAGTTTGTGTCGCTGCTGCAGACCAAATTGTGGTCTTGCTGCCCACATAGATGATTTTTACAGGAACCAGTATTAACTTTACTATAGATGTTACCACAAACATCACTAGTTGCTCCTTAGGAAAAAAGAGTCCCCTTTCCTTTTGTTTTGAACTAGTCATCTGCAGGGGGATCCTGTGCAGGCTGTCCCTGCTGCCTCCCCCTGCTTCAGCAGCACTGGCAGCTTCTTTCCCCTCTTAGTCCCTGAAACCTTCCCATAAGGTGGACTTTTTTCATACCGGTATCATCTGTGCTTGAACATCCCCTTTCTTCTCGGATTCTCCTCTTTATTCCAATGGTAGAACATCATGGTGTCTGGATGACAGGGTCTAGATGACTCTCTGAGCTCTGAATAATCAGGGCTGAAGGCTTAATTATGGCACTACATGTTATCCACAAGATTTGGCACTGGACATGTGAGAGAACAGCACTAGATGAACTTCTGCTAATTAAGGACTCTGTTTCCTTTCCTTCTCAAGACTGCAAGGAGGTATAAATGAGAAAATCACTTGTGTTAAAGCAAAATGGAGACATTTTTTGAATCTTAAATAATCTGAGTTGAACCTAAACCTTTGAGGCTCCAGCCTTGTTTTATCTAGCTCAGTTCACCAGTCTGTAATCTCACCCTGCTTTGGAGCCTGGAAATGTTCTTGTTCACAATCTCAAAGCAGAGCAGATGTTGCATAAATAGAAAATAGGTTGTGTGCATAACCTAATCTAAGCAGAGGGCACAGAAGGAAGTTTGGATGAATCTAAGCTAATCAGGGCACAGATCTGCTATACTTTGAGACTTAGGACCACATTTTTTTCCAGATATATTCAGCTTACCAGACTCCAAATATGCCGCTCACTTTTTCCTACTGCATGGCAACTCCCACTGGGAGCTTTTTTAATTTATTGAGAATAGGGTAATGCCTGTCAGCTCAAGCTCACCAAAGCAAATGGCTTGTAAGAATTAATCTATCCCATTCTTTCTTCCATGTTTGACTGACTTCTCCATCCAATGATCTTGTTATTCCAGGTCCAAATTAATCAAAGTCCAGGAATTCCTCTTTCAGATTCCCTCAAAGGAATTAATAAAGCCTAATCACTTAACTGACTTAGTTGTATCTGTCTTTCCTACTGCAGGATTGTAGAGTCTCCTTTGATCCTGTTGAAATTGGTTGGATCAGCATAACTAGGCAGTCACTGAGTGTATGGCTTCCATAAAGTATCTTTATTAACTGTCAGAAAGGCCCAAGGAAAAGTTTGATGAAAATTAACCTATTTACCATCCCAATTTTGCTGTAGCTGCTATTGCTTCAGTTTTCTTTAATAAAATTAAGTGCCACATTTGCAATTTGTATAATGCTTTCCCAAATTATTTACACAAGAATGAACTGTGATAGTGCCAACAAGCATTATGTAGAAACGATATCTCTGCTTACAGTAATTCACGTTTAGAAAAGCCAACACTGCAAATGATGCTTCTGTCAAGTTTTCTTCTGGAGATGCATATGCATTTATTCTTTTTTCTAAGTGTTACCCGCAAAACGAGTTTGACATGTAAGTACCATTGCCTTCATGGTGAAATCACAGCCTTGCACAACAGGTATTATCTTAGTTAATTTTTATTGTCACATATTCCACAAAGATATTAAGTAAAATTTGAAATGAGCCCATTGAGGGCTCAGGTGCTTGTACACACTCAACAGCTTGTTAGTTACTTGGGGCTTCAACAGAACTTAGCAGAAGTGCTTTGAGAAAATTGATAAGCTGAAGGTGATTTTAAGACATTCTTCATATTATGAACTTTGTCATTATTATAATTTAATTATTTAAACATTTTATTCACTTGGAGATGAAAAGCATAATGATCAGTTTTATTTCTTGCTTTTTGTGTATTTGCTCACTGAAGTCAAGGTTTCAGGCAACAAGACAGATATTTTTATGCAGATGCAAAACTAATCAATCAAACAGGAAAATACTCCTATGGGGGTTTCCTGGAGGCCTTGCTGGGGATACTGCAATGCAAATAATATACAATGCAAATAATAAATAATGTAAAATAAGTATTATAAGACAGTAGATTCAGTTAAGGACCGAATGTGATCCATGTGAGCTGGTACTACCATCCTTTTTATGATGCTCAAAATTGCATGGTTTTGCTGCCTGGATCTCCTGTCATGCTTTTTTTTACCCTAACAATATTCTTCTATAATGTACTCCATCAAAATGCATGTTTCCTCACGGATGATGTCATTTAAGTGGAAAAGAATTGTAAATCCTTCTTTGGCCTCCTGTAGTTTCTTCTGGGTAGCCAGCTGAGCTCAAACTACTTCTCTTTCCAGTATGGTATATTAGTAATCCATATGTTTGGGGGAGTTTATTATATGTGTGTCAACAGTACTGTATACAATTAGAAAGTTTCCAGCATTATTCCAATGCTATGCATTAATTGCATACGGCAGCACTTTTCTCCCCATGAATTGCAGTTTTTCCAATACAAAGCAAGTGACCAACATGACAGGCAGGAAAGTTTCATTGTAATGTTAGGAAAATCAAGAAGAGCAAGTTTACTGGGGAGAGTACAAACAGCCTTTCTCTTTTCCAGGGTAATGACTTGTAGATAGATATGCAGTGCATCAACATGAGGTCCATCTTTTTGTCACCTCAAAATGAGGCTCTCATGGCGTGCTGTCCAGGAGGAACCTGCAGGCTACTCAGGATGCTGGTGCAGGAGATTACAGCCTGGTTTTGTTAGCAGGATTGCATGATGGAAGCAGAGCAGCCTATTGCTCCCAGCCTGCACTGACTTCCAATACGTTTCAGATACTTAAAGTGGATTTGCAGATCGTGGCTCTAACCTGTGAGGTTTCCAGAAAGGTTTGGGATCTAGTTACCTTCTCTTGCTGGAATATTTCTACAGCTGAGACCAGAGCAAGGCTAGGTGGAAAGTTAGGTTAAAAGGAGGTGCTTGTAAAGCATAAAACATCTTGTCATAAATAAGCGCTACCCCCCCCCCCCCGAGGGTAGAATCCCTGTGGGTATTTAAAAGATGTGCAGATGTGGCACTTAAGGACACGGTTTAGTAGTGGACTTGCCAGTGCTGGGTTAATAGTTGGACTTGATGGTCTTAAAGTTTGAGTAGATTTTTTTTTCCACCATTCAGTGCAGTTATGTTCATTTTTCATCAAAAGGAAAGAAGCAGCAGCAGTAATAATTCACATCAGTGCATTATCAATTCTTTGAACATTAATGAATTTGAAACAAAATAAAAAATGCTAAAAAAAAAAAAAGATAACTATTTGAACTATAGGGACAGCGATTTCTAGGTAATTTCTTGACTTCTGTGAGCAAATTTCTTCCAGATTAGGAAATTCAGGATTATTTTAATTTTGATAAAAATAGAATATCCATTCAACAGAAAATAAAAGCTGTTTAAACCTGTTAAATGCTATGAAATAAATGTGTACAGCTAATTAATGTATGTGTTGAATAGTAATTATGTCATCCTGAGGGATTTACAAATACAGTCTAGTTAAAATTTGATTCAATCTTCTATCATTCACAGAAGGTGCAAATTATTATTCATTTAGTGTGCTCTGATTTCAGTTGTAAAGGTAATCCAGAAAAAAGGGAGAGGGATCTCTGTTTTATCAGTATTGTTTAAGAACTAAGATCCCTTAATTATCACACTGTACCAATAGTCTGCTACCCAACTTACTGAAGCAGTCATTCAGCTTTGAAACTAACAATTTACCCTCCAAGCAAAGAAAGATAGAAGAAAAAGTGTTTAGTCAGCAAGCAAATATACCAAATTGTATGTTTTGGCTTTTGTTTGCGCTCATGTCTCTGAGCTGCGCAAATGAGAGTCACTTACACAATACCTTTCAATCAAAGGCATCAAAGCAAAGGAGACAGATTTCACAAGAAAAAAAAAAAAAGGCAAAGGTGAAATAAGGCTCCATGGGATCCGGTTCTGTCAAGAACTTCTGGAATCTCTTTCCCTCCTCTTTCTTATAAAGTAACATTGGTAGACTCTTGGCCTTACTCCTTTGTGTAATTTCTCATCATAGTAAAAACAAATTAGGAAAGATTCACAATCACCCTGTGAGAATATTATAGATTCTTTTACAAGGATGTTGCTTTTAATGACCTTAAAAGAAAACCTTTACTTTCTGTCTGGTTTTATCACAGTAATTGTCAATCTCTGTAGTTACCAGTAAAACTTTCCTAAAATGAAAAAAAAAAAAAAAAAAAGAAGGCTCCCCCCCCCCCCCCAAATTGTTTAATAAAACATTTTTACGTCTAGAAATGAAAACTGTATCTTTCAAGGAAAATGTGAATTTCCCAAGAAGCCAGAAGAGTCCAGGAGCTACAGTAGTGATGGTGGTATGGTAGAAACAGGTTAAGTTTCTGTTCTGCCTTATTCCAGCCTCTCTAGCTGCTGGGACTTCTCTTCTGTCTGTTGGAGCTGCCATGGAAATTTTGTCAAAATGGAGATATTTTCTTGATAAACTTATTTTTTGTTGCACTTCGATTTTTTTCTAAGTAGGAAAAACTTTCCCCACAAAATTTTCTCACTCAGCCTGTTTCTTCCATTAAATAAAAAAATTACAAATCAGACAATGATCATATTACCAAATATACAAGACATTACTCCAGTTTTTCCATAAAATAAGTACATGTAATCCATGTGGTTATGTTGGCAGTAATTGTTTGGGCTTCTTGGAATGTAACTTCTAGTGTACTTAGACTGGATATATTTATTGTTTGATTTTATTGCAGAAAGGTAAATGTTCTGCACCATTTTTTTTTTACAGTACTATTTCCTATCGATATCAGTGGGACCAATTATGTATATTAAACTTCTTGTGTATCCTGCCCTGCTTAATGCCAGCCAGTACCCAGGAGCAGCCACCTCTAAGAGGGAGAGCAGCAGCTGCCCAGCAGCTCTCACAAACGGTGTGTGCAATTCTTTAAGTTGAGCTTAAGCAAAGGTGCTGGGGTTCTTTGGAAAAATTATCCAGAAGTAAAATCTAATTTGTTCTGTTCTGATTTTCTGTTTCTAACTGAAGTGGCATTTTGGTAAGGTGAATGGAAGAACCCACATTATCTTTGGTTGGTTGGGTTGGGTTTTTCAGAGAGAGGCAAATGGGCTTGACATAACTGGTTTTCTGTGCACATGCCATCATATTTAATCTTTCGACACAGCTGCTTGCATACAGTACAGTTTGGAGCACTAGCTACTAAAACACCTGTAGTCCTAGTTGTTGCTTGGAATCTGGCAGAAAACTGCCATATTTATGTCTTTCTTTTTTTTCTCATGCAGACTATTAGACTGCTCTATAGGGATGGGTGATATTGTAATAGAAGTGGAAAGTGTTCCCAGTTCTTAGCAAGATAAGAAAATGTTGTTTCTTATCTATGATTTGAAAAGAGATGAAGGATCAGTGAGGTAGAGATATGTAAAAGCTATTGTGCACTTGGTAGGGGCTGCAGGGGAGGAATATCTCTCACCGACAGCTTCTTCGAGTGAAAGGAAAGAGAAATAGGCAGCTTCTAAGTGAAGGGAGAGGACTGGGAAAAATGTCAAGTAAAATCAGAGAAATGTGTTGGTTTATTTACTTAAAGAAACAGGTACACAGCTTGGAGATGGCTCCTGAAGAGAGCAAGTCAAGTTCAGGGCAGCTTTAAATGCTTGCCTGCTGTTGATTCTTTGGGATCTATAAAATTTCATAGGCCTCTTCAATCTTTAGAGGTAGTTGAAAGAAGCAAGGAGAATGTGATGGGCTCTTAGACACCCTTGATTTTGAGTGATTGCATGGAAATATAGGGCAGTCTGGTAGACCACACATGTAACTTAGCTGGGGCTTGCCTTGTCTTCCCACCTGCCTCAGCATAGCTGCATCAGAGGAGGAAGTGGCATTTGTGCTGGAAGTGGTATGGGGAAGGTTTTAGGCTACGTCTCTCCCCAGCCAAGAGTTAGCTGCTTGGAAGCTGATTTTCTCACCAGCATATGCAGGAGCTATAAAATGGTCAAAGTTTGATTTCAAGACACAGCATGCATGTGCCAAACTTGGTGTTAGGGGCTAGTTAGGTCTGCAGCCGCTTGAATAAGTTCTTCTCCCCACCATCCTCAGCAGATTTGTAGCTGGTTTTCATCTGATGTAAGGCAGAGGAGCTGCTAGTAACCTGGTCTGTGCTGGCATTTGGGTTGGGAGTGGAGCAAACACCCCAATACCCATCTGTCTCTGCCTTCTTCTGCAGAAAGCAGAATAGACCTGTCTTGGATGTGGGGTTTTTTTGTATTACAGTAGCAGTGGATGTTGTATTATATGTTGTATATGTATTATAACAGCAGCTATTTTTTCTTGGCACAGTCTCTGTCTTGCATTCATTTGCACACCATTCTCCAGTCAGCAAGAGGTGCATGTCCTATATTGAATAACAATGTTTCATGGGCTTGGGGACCAGGGCTATGAAATTAGGCCCATGATTTCATGAGTGAATGCTAACTGTTGGAGAAAATCTCTTATTTGTTCAGTAGTAATTAGAATACATTGGAAATGTATGGCCAGTCTTTCCCATGTTAGACTGAACGACACAACCTTAACTAGCTTTAAACATGAAAGTTGAAATTCTTCTATGTTCAGCTGATGCAAGAAGTTGAAGCTTCATGTAAACCAGTATTTCAGTATGCTGGTGCAGCCTGAGGGGAGTCCGTTTGGATTTTATGGAATTAGGCTCTTTACTTGACTTAAAGAAATAACATGAATGAATGCCAGCACCAGATCGTCGTTTTCCAAAAAGGTGCTGAAAAATGTTCATCAGTGAAGATTTTTAAAATTAAGTCAAGGGCTGTCTTTGGTTGTATTCAAAGGCTACCCTCGTTTTTATATATATGCATGAATTATTGTTTCATATCGCAAGATAATAATAACTTTGGGTTAAGAATTTATTATAAAGAAGGAGGATTTATCCAAGAGGGTCATGGGACAGGGAGATGAAGAACTGCTCCACAGCACTTGTAGTAGGAACAACAGGGAAGGACAAACTTGTCCTCTCATTTCTTCTTACTGGATGTGCACATAGGTTGCCTTCTTTTACAGACTAGTAAGTGGGATAAAGTTTTGGAGCTGTAGATTTAAAGCTTAGATCCTACTTTTGCACTGAAGAGTGGAATTAGCTACAATAACTGTAATGCACATAAAAACATTTGTTGCTGAGCTTCTAATAGTAACAGATTTCAAAAATTATGCTTATATTTTGGAGCTGGTGGAATATTTGAAAGATTTATTTCTAACAGAATTTGCATTCCATATAATTTGGATTTAATGACTTGGTGTAACACAGGCAAAAGGGTTTCTGAGTATGTGATTCTCCTTTTCCATGGCACAGTAGGTATTTCATCTTAATTTTTGGTTGCATGCTAAAAAAATCAATATGTAAAGCCAAAGTGAACAGACACTTAAAAGGAAAGCATCAGAGAAGTTGAATAGTCATTTACTGGGTTAGTATTTAGAGCTAGCATATATTTCTAAGTGGGAAAAGGCTTCAGAGCAGGGCAATTCACAAACCACTTCTTCCCCTTCAACAGCTAATTCAGAGACAGCAGGTGTGTAAGCAGCCCCTTGGCAAGAGGACCAAGTGTAGTTTGTGACAGAATTGAGTGGAGATGATCCCAGGATCTTCTTTTCAGTTCACCGAGTGACCTGCAGTTTTATTCCAGCACCTAACAGAGGTAAGAGGCTTCTACAGAATCTGCATTTCCCAAGGTGTTTTAATATGTGAATCCTAACCTTTATTCATAGATGCCTTGATGTTTTGGTGCAGTACCAGGTATCAGTACCAGGGTTTTGGTAGTTTTATCGGGCTTTAAGGTATCTCCTTTGGCAAAATTACGTCAGAGAGCCATGGAACATTTGTCAGCAATAATACAGTAATTAATGCATATACAGAATATGTTTGGGACCAGAATTTGAGACTAAAAGGGGACTGTTACTTAAAACTCTGTATCTCATTTCATGTAATTCAGGAGAAATTTGTTTGAGTTAAGCAGGAGATCTACATCAAGGTGTGAAGTGTTGCTGGCTGTTGGTACTTTACTGGAGCTGATTCCTGGAGAAAGTAAATTTGGTCCTGAACTGTATTGCTGTTACAGAATACCTATTAAACAAACAACCACAAAAACCCACCAAAAAAAAAAAAAAACCAACCAAACGAACAAAAACCAAAACCACACAACCCCGAAAAATTCCAACATGCCTGTTGAAATGTTGTGGATCACACTAGGGACCTGGCTGAGAGAGAGACTACCTGCACCATCCAGGCTGGCGCAGTTGCAGCCAGATACATGGCAAACTGTCGTTTCTGGGCTGATGGACAGAGCCTCTCAAGAAGCCGGTGAAGGCAAGAATCAATTTTGTGCTGCAGGTCCCCACCCTGAAGCTTCTTCCTTGCTTATTTTCAGTTGCTGTAGACTTTTACAGTTGCTGTTGGGCGTGAGGTGTCAGGTTTCTAGGCAGACCTGGGATTTCCTACTTTTCTTTATATAGGATGGACTGTGCCATCCATGTAAAATGCCCTGCAATGCAAGTTACCTGAGAAGTCGTGTTCAGTGGGAGCAGGGGACATGCTCTGAATCTGTTTGCTGGAGGAACAATGTGTTTTAGATCATGAAAACTGAGGGCTGCTTTACTCCATCATCATTTCATTGGGGGTGAACAGCAAGAAAAAGTGCGATTCTATTCTCTGTGGCTTAATTTCAGTCAGAGATAGGTCTTCAGGGCAGTAATATCCTTCTTCCTCAGCTAACATACCCACAGGACCTCTGTATTAAGATGTAGGCAGTGCACTGACTATGTGCAAAGCATCGTATTCTACCCACCCCCACCCCACCCCACTAGTGCTGTTTCTTTTAAGTGACTGCATGATGCCAAATCACAGCAGTATGTGGCTTCTGTTGTCAGAGAAGACCCCCACTTAAAATAAGGAGCTATCTTTGCAGCTGCATGGGCAGCGAAAGCCAGGGTGCTTCCACAGGGCAGCAGCCACAAAAGCCTCTTTCTGACAGAATGGCATCCTTATTCCTTAATTATTAGCCCTAATGAAGGGGTTTTGTCATTTTATTTTTTTTTTTTTAAAGGGAAAAGGAAAAAAGAAACAGAGAAAGAAAAGCAAAAGAGAAAAGAAACAGCCAAGAAGCAGAAAAGATTGGGAATAGTTGGGATTATCTCTGTGCTGTCTCTCAGGTCCAGTGACAACACGACTACAATGGGTAGCTTTCAGGACTGCATATGGTCTTCCTTCCGAGGGAGTTGATTAAGCGACTCCGGATGAAATTGAAATCCTGTGATTTGACCTTTGTCTGGCCTGGGAGGACTGCAATTCGCATAACAATTTCCTTTTGTTCTTTGTTTGGAGTTATTAATCCAACATGAGCCTCGAATTAATCAGGGGTAGTGCGTTGTTACATTTCTAATTCACAGCTCCACTGCTTGTGTCTTTTTTAATTAAGGCCGAATGATAGCAGGCCTTAGCCCCTGATTGCAACACTTACTAACCACACATTGAGGGATGAAGAGGCTAAATAGGCAGAATGAGATTACTTCAAGGTTTCACTTAATTGTTTTCTTCCTTTAAGTAAAGAGCACTGAATGAACATTGTTAATGCCAGGCTGGGAGTATTTCTTTTATATATGCGTTATGTGCGTGTGTGTAAGTGTGCGTGCAGGGGTGGGGGAGGTTATGAAGGGTGCACCGAGGACTCAGAGCTCTAATGGCTCAAGGGTTTGTAAAATTGAAGCCTTTGGTTATTGATTTAAACCATTCCTCCCACCTCCCCTGGGGGGCAGGGGCAAGGATAGAGGAAGGGGGAAAAGACTTGAAGAACATTAAACTTGTGCTAGCTGCATGGATTTTTTTGTATCCTGTGTGAACACATTTGTTTATGTAGTTTTTCTTGCTGTTTGCTAGTGCTTCAAAGGTAGAAAATGTAGAAAGATTGAAAGCTATCAGAGATGCCAAAGAAATGTGTTGAGAGATGTAAAGCTCTCCAAAGCCTGGGAGTGGTAATAATGATAATAAAATAAAGGAGAGCCAGTTGTGTCACGCACCAGGTTTTGCTCATGCTGAAGGATGTTTGAGTCATGTTTCAGAAGCTGTTTGTAAGTTTGTATTGTCAGAGCAGTTCAGGGCCACAAAGGCACAGGTGCTATTACAGGGGAACAGTGTGGATGATCTCAGTTAGATTCATGCTGGATAACTCAGACTGTGCCAGGCAGGATGCTGGAACCGAAAATGCACTGAGCACCCAATCCTTCAACATTTATTCTCACAAATAGTTCCATTAGCTTGGAAAGAAAAAAAAAAAAAAAAGACAGGATTCATATTGCAGGATCAGGCCCAGTGTTTTGGCCTCCTATAGTGCAGTACATTGGATATTATTGTTATGGAGAAAGGTTAATATTTATGGTTCCAAACCTGCTGAATATACAGAAATCCCACTGAATTCAATTTGTGCTGTGTGTCTGCAATATCAGATAAAGCTCTGTAATTGTGGGAAAATAACTCTTCCTGAGTTATTTTATTTATCCAAGGAGCTGGGTGGATGGGGGGAGCACTTGCTTGGACGAGTTAATGTTTCTGTGTAAAATGGTGTTAATCATATCAGGTGGTACAGATACCAAGCTGCAGTTCTGACTCTGGCATAGGATATACAGGGCAGCAAGGCTGTTCCTGCTTTTCTGAATTCTCAGTGTGCGGTGGCTGTTCCATGCGGGATTATTTAATGCAAAGATAAAACCTATAGATAGATTAAGCAAAAATAGGGTCCAAAGGAGAAAGCTCTGAAGGAGAAAAATGCCCCAGGTGAACGTTTATTTCTATGTTTAGAAATCTAAATAGTGAACAGAGTCTACTTTTTAGATGCTTTTAGGCTTTAGATATAGACTGAAAAGAACGAGCAATGTGTCCAGCCTTCCACAGAAATGAATATAGTATCTAGAAACAAAAACAAACTAACACACTAATCTTCAGGTCTGGCCTTCAGCTGATGCAAAGAAGCACCAGTGACTCCATTTCTTTCCATGATCAGTCATGTCAACACAGGATTTACACTGAATTGGGTTCACAGGTTCAAAGCCATTTTCTTGACTTCCCTGCTCTTTTCTTAGGTGCTGCCTGATCCTGTTTGTCAGGATACTTCTGATAGATTGCCAGCTCCCGTGCTGATTTGCCCGTACTGCTCTGCAAGTACTCCTATCAAATCAGACTTTGCATGGAGAGAGTAGTATTAAATATGAGTAAGCACATCAAAATATGACCATTTATCACTTATTGTTGGTGATTTCCATTTAAAGACTGAATCCTGCACATTTGTTCACCTTGTTCTCTTTTTCCTAGAAATCTCCGCAGGATGGGGTATGTTTGTTTATAGCAGATGCAGTTCCAGAATCAAAACCTATTTTCAGTGCCATTCTGTGTCTTAAATACATATGCTTTTTATTTTTAATTATTGTTTGAAGGTTTACTGTCATTGATTTAAAGGTGTCACATTATAATTCCAAAGGGTCTCACGATGGATTGGCACATCCATGTGTTTCTTGTGTGAGTGTATTGAATAACATCTTAAAACCCAAAATCCAGTCTGCTCCGTCTCCTGTTTAAAAATCTCATGGCAGTGGTCATTAGAATGGGTATGTTTGGAGTACTTCTAAAATCTGCTTTTTTTCCTTATTTTTGTATAGCGTAATGTTCATCATTAATGTATTCAGTAGCTTTCTTCAGCAAACTTACAATACCATTTAAGTGCCTTGAGATCCTTCAAGATGAAAAAAGCTGTATAAACAGATGGCAGCAGTATTATAATGCTTTTTTGGATGGTTAACCCTCAATGTAAACTATCTTGCAGGACCTTGTACAGCTAGAGCCAGGTACCCTGTCAGTACTTTTCAGCAGTTGGCTTCCTCTCTGTATAACATTTCTGATTCCTTTCAATTACTCTGCTAGGGAAGTTAGGCTTCTTGCCATACTTAGCAACCAAAAGACCAGATCAGGGTGCATGATAATGCTTTCCCAGCCTTGCCCAAAGTGGCTGTAGTTGCACTTATTTAGGGGATGAACCATTGATCAGTAGTTGTTGAACATTTGCAGCTGCAGCAGTCAACAGTGATGAGTCCACAAATAAATAAGGAATTACTGTTGTTGTTGCTGCTGCTGTTATTCCTGACAGTTTGAGACAATCTGTTGCTATTTATGAAGTATTTCTGTTGAGATCAAAACTGCCCTGAACTCTCCTCAGCTCTCCACTCCAGCAGTGACGTGCTCCTCATGTCTGCAATGGCAAGTTATCCTTGTGCTGCTAAATGCTCAATTTCAGCAGTGGCAGTGCCACTCCTCCACCGCTCATGGAGGTGCTGATGCTCCTCCTTGAAATCAGTGGCAGGTTGGCCCTGTTCCGTTATATTTCTCTGCTCTCCCCTTTTGGACATAAGGTAGAGATTACGATTAATGGTCCTTTGAGTTGCTCAGCGCTCTTCCCTCTGTGCTGTCTCCCTGCGATCCCCCTTCCCGCACCCTCCCTCTCCCCCCCTGTCAATGGGAGCCTTTGATGTCACACAAGAGAAGACTGTTGGCTAACAGTCTGGAGGCTGCTTCGTTTGAGCTAACCACCACATGAAAACAAATGCAATCCATCATATTTCATTAACTAGCTGCCCCCTGTTCGGGTGTCCTTTTTTGATGTCAGAGCGCATCCTGACAGAAATCAGAAAGATATGTGTGATTAAGACCAGTAATAATAGTTAGTGCATTGTATTGTAAATTACCTTTCTGAGCCCCGGTACTTTATCAGCCCCACTGGCCTTGGCTTGGGTACATTTTTGACTACTCTGTATATACAGTGTATTAGCGCAATGGAGATCATTATGTGGCCTGTATTTGAGTCATTTTTATTTAAGATGCCAAACAATAAGCTGTTGATTGGGGGAACAAGAGGCGAACAATAATGTTCTGTGTCACATAATACACCACCATTTTCCAGCTTTGCTTTAGAAGGGCCCTCTTTATTGTTTTTGTATAAAAATGGTTCTTAGGAGGAGGAATATTTTGCTGAGGTATGTCATTATTTTGCAAATTTCTATTATCTCATCATGTTGTCTTCATTGTAAATTGCAGCTAATTAGGAACCTAGTTAGAGCCCCAGCTTTGAGGCTGGCTTTTTTGTGAAAAGAGCCCACCGATTACCGCACTACAAGAGAGGAAGGGAGAGAAAAAGGAGATTAATCTGGTTACCTAGGCGACACTCGCTTCCATCTGCGAGGAACAATACATTTTTGTTTCCTTGGCTCAGTTCAGATCTGTTTTGTTTAGGGGGAAAAAAAGGGAGAGAGGGAGAGGGAGGGAGAGAGAGAGAAGGGGAGAGAGGGAAAGGGAGAGGAGGCAGCCCCACAACAATGCTAGACTCTGTCTGGCCCCGGCTTACCCACTTCCATCCCTCCGCAAGTTCGGGGTCTCGGGGGAGTGGGAAGATGAAAGAGATAAGCTCCGAAGTTGTCAAAGGTCATAACCTTGCCACACAAAGCCAGCAGTTTTACTTCTAAATCCCCTTCTCCCGAAAAGCACTTAATGAAATAATATACTGTGCTTCTCAACACCCCGTAGTCTTTATTAAGCAGCAAGGCCCCCGAGATGGTGAATTTAAGGAGTCGGTTAAAACTTCTGACTAAACAGTCGCTGACTAGGAGCGCCTACAGTAGATGCGATGGGTTGTTTCTGAGTGAAAGAGACAACTTTTCTTCCACTGTCTCTCGTTAGCAGTGTTGTGGCTTCCCTGACACATGTTTCATAGCTGCCTTTACACAAAAGGCAGAGGTCTGTGAAGGCAGGGCAGTCTGATTGGGCTTTTTTAAATTCTTTTCAGTTACCTTCACAAGGTCATAGTTTAACAGACAACAGCAACCTATATCCTTCCTTGTCTTTATCAAACTGTTAATACCTTGCACAGCTTTTGCATAGGGTAGAAAATGCATCCAAGTTGTTTGCTTCTTATTTTGGAGCAGCTTGCCAGAAAAAGGACAGAGGTAATAACCACAGCTGATAGAGCCTGGCTAAAAGCTCAGAAATGCTCATGAGCTCTTGAACTGAATTGGCTAAACCCACAGCCTTTTGATAAGCATAATGCTTTCTCCAGGTGTTATGTCATCATGTATAATGTTTTGCTATCTGGTAGCATTATGGATGATGACATAAAGTCACAAAAATATCAAAGTTACCAATTTTAGTTTATCTGAGCTTTCCAAATCTGGACTGTGCTGATAAAATCAGAACAAGTATCAGGTTAACAACCCTAAACCTCCTATTCTGCATTGCTCTGAAGTACTGTGTTTATATTTTCTTCCTCTAAAGGAGCTCCTAAGAGCTGCTTCAGTGACAGTGCATTGCTCCCTCCAACTGAAAATGACAGTCATCATGCTAAAAAATTACAAATAATCATGAGGAAAGAATGAATGAAGGTGAGACAGCTTTTTTGTGTGGAGAGCATGAGGCATCTTGGAATTGTAATTTGAATTTCCACATGCTTTCAGTGGGATCATGGCCTATTCATTTGGCCTATTTCTGCCTCAGACCTTGAACTATAAAGTAGGGAAAGCTGTATTTCTCTACCACAGAGGATAACTTGAGTCTTAATTAATTAAGGTCTTACGAAGAGTTTGAGATGCTTGGTTGCAGGGCTCTGTAAAAATGCAGAACATTTAGTCTTTACCTATTCTGTTTCAATAAATGCATTGTTGGGTACACCTGAACCAGTTCTTCTGAGAAGAACTCTCAAGTGAAAGTTAAATCAATCATATTTGACTTTGTTAATTGAAGAGACTTGCTGAGATGTTTTTCAGACATTTGGATGTAGCAGTTGTCATCTCACAGATAATTAGCCCAGTGTTAGCTGTCATTTTAGAAGCTCTGACCAAAATGCCCTCAGTAATTCTGCAACATATTAAAATGAGGCAGGAGAGGAAAGACAGTTGTTATATTCTCTGTGTGCAAAAAAGAGAAGGGGCAGTATACAATTGGTACTGCTGGAGGGAAAGATTTGGAGACTGAAGTAGTAAGTAGAGACTCTTAGCAATATGTAAAGAAAGGAAAAGTAATATTTTATAAGTCTGTTTAAATAGCATTTTTGTATTTTAGTAGCAGTGTTCATTTTGAAGGAATCATTAAGAATGCTTCAAAATTGTAGGGGGCTTGAAAATCTTCACCCATTATTAGAGAGAACCAAGCATGGCTCCCCATAAGAAGTTAGAGAAATATGTTACTTCAAACTACATTATAATTTGGAGAGAGTCTAGGGTTAGCCTTCCTATTCTTAGAGATGGATGGAGAGGGGGCATTTAATAACTTCTGTTGGCCTACACTCTTCCTATATCTTGTGGAAAAGGTTGGTAATGACAGAGTGTGGACAGAGCTGATTACTTGTTAACCATCATAATGTGAAAAAACAAGGTTATATCACTCATACTGGGATATGCTATGTATGCATTTAGTCACCAAAAAGCATTATCTCCAGCTAAGAATTATCAAGGAAAGAGAAAAATAAGGAAAAGAAGGAAAATGCAATGTCAGTTTAAGTGACTGCTAGGTTGAAATGAGAATGTTTGTCTTACATGGTTTCACTTGAGCTCAGCAGGTCGGGAATCACGAATCAAAAAAGGAATTTTTTAGGAAAAATTTACAAGGTTGTCCAGGCATGAAGAGCTTTACAGAGTTCTGAAGCTACAGAGATGGAAGAATCCTCCTGGAGAATTGTCAAAGTTTCGCGAAAGATCAAAGTCTGCTTCAGCCCCAGTATAAAAGCTGGAGCATTTATTGGCAGTTCTGTACCACTGTTGTCATAATAAGGACTTCTGATTCTATGAATGCACTTCTGTGTACATGCTTAGAAACATTTAATTTTCTTGAAATGGAGATCTCTTATTCCTAGGAAGGGAACTGCAAAAGACCCTGTTGCCTCTCATGTCCTAGCACTGTAGCTAAGGTCTGGAATACTACATACCTGTCTAGATTGACCTGGTTTACAGCTGAAACTTCTTAATGCCCTAACCAGCTGGTGTATTTGAGATGGTGAAGGTGAGATACTCTGCACTGCAGCCTGCAGTTTCACAAGCTGTGGCACCAGTGGACTGCTGTTCACCTACCATCAGCCTGGAGCATGGGATGGGGACAGATTTCTAGAGAGGAGTGCCAGGACCTCACTCTTGGGCCTCTGGTGATTCCCTGGAAGGTCTTTCTGTCTTTATTGCTAATTGGTGTAAAGTCTGCTCAGGTCCGTCAATTATGACAAAATGAAATCCAGAGGGGAGTATTGCTACAGCCTCACATCATAATTTTAGTGTTGCATTTTGGAGCAACACAGAGTCATCTTGAGCTGTTAGTCTGGAAGTTCCTCAGAGGGTTTCTGTTCAGGCCAGTCCTTTATCAGAGCCAGTTTAAGAAATTCAGCTTTTAAATTCCATTCCCTTTGAAGCTCTTTTTTCTGTGTTGTGTAATGTTTTCCATGCATTTCCGGTCCATAACTGTCAGGTCTTTTTGGGAATGTCAGATTGCATAAAAGTTGATATAAACATTCAGCAGAGCTTGAAGCAGCCCCTGAATAAATTCTGTCTTGGCAAACCTTTATCAAAATAATTTCTGAATAATCATTGCAAGGGCCAAGATCTGTGTTATTTCTGTGTTATTCCGTAGTAAAGAATTGGTAATTATTTTTCATATAGGAGTTTGAGGAGATGCAAAGAACTCTGAGGGACAAGATACAGTAGTTCCTGTTTCTTGATCTAGCCCTTCTTTAGACAGTTTTACCTTCTCTTTTGCCTTAACAAGAAATTTCCCTGGGAGAATAGGATGTGTTACACACAAGCGACCAGTCTGCCACATAAGCAACCCCACAACTAGCCACTAGAAGTGGACAGTTTGCCTGTTTAAACCATAGTTAGAGTCATCATTTAGGTTGGAAAGAGCCTCTGAAAGGCATCTGGTCCAACCCTTTACTCAAAGGAGGACCAACTCAGAAATTAGTTCAGGTTGTTCAGGGTCTCATTCAGTTTGGGGCACCTGGTCCAATACTGTACCACCCTAACTGTAAGTAATTCTTTTCTATATATGTAATGGTTGTTTGCATGTTATTATTGTTCAACTTTATAATATAGGCTGCATCTGA
Source organism: Psittacula echo (assembly GCF_963264785.1). NCBI lineage: Eukaryota > Metazoa > Chordata > Aves > Psittaciformes > Psittacidae > Psittacula > Psittacula echo. Next base: position 103,805,586 of record NC_137735.1, read on the forward strand.
AAAGATTTCAGTACTTTCAGGACAAGGTTAAATCTCGTATCTGTTTGGTAGAGGGAATTTACATGGTACAATGCAATTACTGGAATGTTTGTGCAATTGTTATCAAACATGGAAGATGCAAACCATGACTGGATCCCCTGAAATAACAAAAGTATTGATGCATGCTGGCTATTGGAGAACATGGTGCTAGTAAGTAACTACCTCTCTGTCTCTCTCTCACCAATACATTTCTTTTCTCACAAAAGCGGAGATAGGATGGGAGGAAAAGAGAGCGCAAAAATCCTTCTTCTGTAACTTAGGTAGCAAATACAGTAGGAGACCAGTGTATTTACATGAGCTGTAGATAGTAATTTGTTTTATGCCTTTATAGACCACATCACACAAGTGGCTTGACTGGGGACAATTGAAAAGGAGTTAAAGGAAACAGTAGCTAATCACTTTTACTTCTTCCTTAATTTATTTTTATGCATAGTTATCCAGTGCCAAAATGAGAGGACTACTTCTTTGTGTGTCATTATTTTCTCTGTGAACAGGGAGCTATGTTTAGATTCTCGTGACTGAATAAATTTCCTAGAGATAAGAGCTTTCTTTAAGACAGGCCCTATGATGTGGGCACTCTGTGAGACTGTTTCTCCATTCTACTTCAGCCCCTTTCTGCTCCTTCAAAAGTGAAAAAGACCTGTACAAACACATTTTGAGGAAATATCCTTGGTATATAGGGTTCCCCAGGTTAATATGGAATCAGCAGAATAGCTGTGCCTTTTTCTGCAAATGAAATTGTTCTCTATTAGCTCTTGAGAGAAGCTGACAGATACACCCTCTACTTCTTCATGAAACATATGTTAGAGATCTTTGAAGAGGACTTCAATAAAATGCATAGAGATTTTATTGGCTGCTTCGTTAGTATGCTGTGGTTCAACAGTCCATAGAATAAAATAGTAGTGTTGCCAGGAAAGACTGTTCAAAAACCATAAATTAAGTCCCAGAATGTAAACTTGGTGTAATAGTTCCGGTGTTATAAACTAATATACCCTCTATCCTTTTTCTTTTCCTTTTTGTTTCTGAACTTCTTCAGTGCATTCAGGTAATGCATTCTGGGAATTAACACTAAATTTCAAATTTTAAAAAGTGAAAGCCAGTGTGAAGTAAAAGGCTTCCCAGGTTTGTCATGGAGTCTCCCTCTCTGGAGACGTTCAAAACCTGCCTGGACGGGTTCCTGTGTAACCTGCTCTCCAGAGATCCCTTCCAACCCTAACAATTCTATGATCTAATGCGATGACCTGATTTGAGGAGTCGCAATTTTGAGAGAAGCACAGACACTGGAGATCTGTGAATAATGAAGGGTGAATTTTATAAGACTCTGAATGTCAGCTCAGTTTGGATCAAAACCTGAAATCTTGAGTGGCTGTCTGTTCAATTCAAGCACTTATATGGGTTTTCCTATGAGCCTGCTAGGATTTTGTCTCTGGCTTACTGTTTACCAACATGCACATGCTTCCTGTGATATATGATGACAGGAGAAAGGTTTGGTTTTCATGGAAGTACTATGAACTTAAAAGAAAAAAAGATGTAACAGAAAAGTAGCAGTCAGTTGAGGTTTTTGCAGTAGGTATTTCATGGTGGTCTGTTAAGTCCCCTCTCAGAGTGGTTCTTCTTGAGCAGGTTTACAGAGCCATCCTCTAGTTGCAAATAATTTTTGCTTCTGTCTTGGAATGTTGCACCTGCTATAATTCATGTACAATGAATAACTGACCTAGCAAGAAACAAATAGTTTTTCTATTCATTGCTATCTGTTCGTTGCGTACACTTTTGGGAGATTTTATTCTCCTTCTGATCCTGCTAATATTCAGTTGTGTGCTTGGCTGCATGTTGGTCAGTAGTTTGCAGGTTAGGGGTACTAGTTAATGTCATTCTTGGTGAAAACACTCTTCTAGACAACAAAAGGGGAGTGCCAAAGTAAGAAAGAAGAATGTAAAACATGGGCATTTAAAGTATATACAACATTGATCAGGCACTCAATTTGAAATGTTCTATATATGTATTTATTTTTAATTGAGCTGTTTGAAAATGTCAAGTTGATTGGCTTCCTTTCAGAAGATTGTTTGCTGGTATTTTCTTTACTAGGCCCCCCTGTGGACCTGCATACATTGATTACTCTTTCTTCAAGCTTTCCGTCTGGAACTTTTCATCACATTGATGATCAGTAATTAAAAAAAAAAAATGAAGGGAAATGGAGGGATTGATGGTCTTACACACTTTGAAAAGTGACATTGTGAGTCAGATTTAAACACAAAAAGACAAGGAAATTAAGATTTCTCAAGACTTTCTTTCTCTGTTGTGCTTGTATATGATGTTATGAAATTTCCCAAACTAGGCTGATTGCATACACTGAATTGACTGAAGGCTTTGATAATTTAGTGTAAAATTCAAGTGCGCTATGCACTATTCTCCATATTTTCTCAACTCTTTCTGCCATCTCATGTATATTCTGGCCTTTAAGGACAGTCTTCCTATATACAGTGCTTTGTAGTATGTAAATGTTTCAGCAGCTAGATGAGGTCTTTTGGCCAGCAAGTCAATAAAACTTGCTGTGAATCTGCACATTTTCTATTGCATTCAATTTTTATGCTTCCAGAGTGAAGATGATTAAGTTTTAAAAAGTTTGGAGAACTTGACTTTAAACATTGTTGACAGTTGCAGGAATCATTGGGCAGCCTGACATAATGTTATTCATGATGAGAGAGCTGTCAGCACAGATCAGGAGTGGTACCAGAGAGAAATGTAAGGCATTATTTTTGCTACATAGAATATGGGGATTTAGCTGTGCAACTTCTATTAATAATGGGAGTTTTGCAGCTAAATCTCCAAGCATCACCTCCCACACCCCCAAAATGCTGAAAACATGCCCTGTAGTGTAGCTTGGATAAATTTTATATTGGCTGTTGTTTGGACATTGAAGATCATAGTGTCTGAGCAGTGGCTCTGATTCTAGTTTCCTTCAGGTGCTGCTGAAGAGTAGGGAATTTGTCATATTTGGTTTAACCCCAGTCAGCAGCTAAGCACCACACAGCCGCTTACTCACTCCCCTCCTCAGTGGGGTAGGGGAGAGAATTGGAAGGGTAAAAGTAAGAAAACACATGGGTTGGCATAAGAACAGTTTAATAATGGAAATAAAATAAAATAATAAAATAAAATGAAAATAATTATATTATTATCAATTGTAATGAAAATAGCAAAAAGGGAAATAAACCCCAGGAAAAATGAGTGATGCAAATGAAAAACAATTGCTCACCACCAACTTTCTTATAGCCAGCCTGCTCCTGAGCAGCGGCCCCTCCAGCCAGCTTTCCCCCCAGTTTATGTGCTAAGCATGATGTCATAAGGTATAGAATATCGCTTTGGCCACTTGGGGTCGGCTGTCCCAGCTGTGTCCCATCCCAGCTTCTTGTACCCCTCTGGCCTCATCGCTGGAGAAGCTGAAAAACCCTTGTCCTATGGTAAGCATCACTCAGCAACAGTTAAAACGTCGGTGTGTTATCAGCATTATTCTCATCCTAAATCCAAAGCACAGCACTGTAGCAGCTACAGTGAATAATGCTATAGGTGTTGACTAGAAACCCAGCCAGGGAAGTTATATGTTGCAAGGAAGTACATATCCTCATTCTCACTGACTTTAGAAAGTTGCGGGGTTTTTTTAGGAGAGAGATTATATCTCTGTGTTTGTAAAATGTGCGTTATATTTTGAGTGCTAATGTAACAGTAATAATGACAATGTCAGGATTTTTTATGGTCACTATATCTTTGTTGTCTAAATGATTCCATAGTTATTTTTCCTTACATTTTCTTGCTCATTAAATTTTGATGCAACTCTAGCAGTGGGGAGGGGGAAGAAGAGGAAACATACTGTATTAATCTGTCAAAAGCTGGGCTGAAAATGTTTGCATGCTTCTACTGAAAGGTCTCCCACCTCAATTTTATGCCACAGCCTCAATCCACTTGTTTCTGTTTACTTTTAAAGTATATTCAGTAATTGTATACTTATAAAATAATTAGCATACTTCAAAACCCACTATTTTTGTAAAACCAAGGTTTCTATGGTATGAATTCTTCCCAGCTGTGATAAAACACTCTTGAAATTAACAGTAGCTTGATGAGATCTATATGGGACTTGGTAAACAGAAGCAACCTTTGTGCTGCTGTAGCTGAAGCTACCTCAGCACTTCCCACTGCAGCCCAAGTTTTCATGCGATTGTCCTCTGCAATGGTGTTAGTTGCACAAAAATTCAGGTTTTGAGGACACGCTTGTGTGTCAGATTTAAATATACAAACATCAGACTGTTTCTTTTCTAATGATTTACGTGATTTTTCGAGTTGATTTTTCTCTTTTTATCATTATGAAGATATCCTTTCTTTTAAAGTAATTCAGTAGACAAACTGGTTATTTCTGATGTCAGTTACCTTTGGTTTTGTATGCATGTCTCTTAAATATTTCATTGAGGCTTTATCTTGCAAGGTCCAGAGTACTTACATGACTAAGTATGAGTAAGTGCTTTGTGGGATCTTCAGCTAGAGTGCTGAAGCAGAAGTAAGCCCTATAGCAAAGCCAGGGTGAGCTTCTGCTGAGGACTGGCACTCAGTATTCCTGACAGTCTGGGACCCAGGGATTCACTCACTGTTGGGGTTTTACCTTGCTTTACTCCACTATAGAGGAAAATGGGAACATTTGTGTCCATTTCTGTAATTTTCTTTGGTTAATCAACTGATGCTTGAAACATTTTTTGAGTCCTTGCAGAGAAGTACACAATGTGTGTATTTGTACTTTGTGTCTGTGTGTTTATAAGCACACAAAATATGTATTTATTCCAATTTGATGTAGTGGTAGTCCCAGCTTGAAAGTAGACTCCTGCAGATATACTGTAAAATGGCTAAAAAAAAAACCTTTTGAATGCATCAGATACTGTGCAATCCATTTCCCATCCTTTAAGATGTTACAATGCTAAAATTTGGGATGTCTGTAGAATGCCAGGTAAAAACTATCTTTGTTCATGTATAAGGGTTTAAGGCAGTTATACATGTTTATGCTGATTCTGAACAAGTTCTAATCTCTATGGCAAGTGTTTTAAATTAAAAACCTTTTGTAAAAGACTTGAAGTGTTTTAAAAATGCAAATACAAAAGAACTTGGTGTCCCTCAAAGGCTGTACTCCTCCATAGAATAAGGCTGGGTAACCTGATTCTTGAAAAATTGAAGTGTGGCTTCCAAGCCTGAATTGTGTCATGAGACCAGCCACAAGGGCATGCTGACTTGAGGTCTGAAAGCAATCTAAATCTGGCATTACCACGTGTCTTTGGGATTATGACACATGCTCAACCCTGTACTAACATGGGGCAGAGCACTGGGATTCCTGGGGGAACTTTGCCATCTCCTGTCTGTGAGCTTCTCCTCATTTTGGCTCCCAAGCTATGTGATATGAGGGCTGAGGATCCTGGCCAGAGAAAGATTTTGTCGAATGGTTCTTGCGGGCAAGGTACCAGCCACCCCAGCAGTAACGTGTGTCACAAGCACATTGAATTTTCTTATTACATTCAAGGAGAGCTGGGATTCTGACTGTTTAAACAGTGGAGCAGCACATGTATTTCTTCTGAGTACTTTGTTGTGGGCTGTTTAGCTGACCTCAGTTTTCCTGGGTGTAAGAGTAAACCGGATAATAGAGACGTTCTGATCGCATGGAGTCCCTGGGCTATGGTTTTCAGCTTGTTACATTGCTTCTCATATCGTGGTTTTGCTCCTGTGTCTGCCAAGACAGCCTTAAGTGTTGGGAGACACTCTCAAATTTCATGTACCTGGTTTCAATCGTATTAGTCAGCAGTGTACTAAAATTCCTGACTTTATTTTGGTTAGCATCCAGGGGACCAATGAGGGTGATGTCTACATCACACTGGGCTACATGACAAGGTTTGTGTTCTGTAGGTGTTTCTTCCCTCCAGCAGAGCTCTTCTTTTGTACACGAATTAATTCTTTGGCTTGGATGGGTTATTTGGGTCTGGGTGTTGATGTGATCTTTGAAGGCAATTCTGTGGGGTTAGTCCACTTGCAATTACTGTGTCTTCCTTTGTTGAGGGAGATACAATAACTCTCTTCTGTTTTCCCTAGAGACCGAATGACTGTCTGAAAAAAAAAAAAAAAATTAATTCCAGATGAACATGAAGGTTGGACTTTCTGATAATTAGAAGTTACATTGCATTAGGCAGCAAGGGTTTTCTGTTGTTGACTATCCCCTGTTCAGATTTTGATTCTTTTCTGCTGCCATTCTGATTACCAAATTTATTCAGATACTGACTGGAGTTTGTCCAGGTAGACTGAGCACTAAGGTGGGAAGGCTTATATTGTGGAGTGACTTGCTTAGTGTCTCAGTCACTGAGGACTTGATGATGGGTGACATGGTCTAGTGTGAGGCATCCCTGCCCATGAAAGGGGGGTTGGAACTAGATGATCTTAAGGTCCTTTCCAACCCTAACTATTCTATGATTCTATACAGATCCTTTGTATATATTAATATGTATTAATATATATTAATAGATATATGTATAATATATTATAAATTTATTTTATATATATTAATATATATTAATTTCCTTCACAGCCCATTTTCAGCCAACTTGTATCCAGCTAATAATTCACTAGACTTTAACTGTTAAAATCTGGCTAAGAAAAGCACACACACAAGGCGAGTTTTTAGTTTTCAGTTCATATTGGTGTACATGAAAGATAAACCCCACAGGGGCTCTGTCTACAAGCGCTAGGGACTTCTCAGAGGAAAATGTACTGACAGATCTCAGGTCAATACCATAATCATCCCTCACAGAGATTGATTCTGGACATACCGTAGGTAATGGATATATTTTTGTTCTGTTGGGATTTATGTCATTTTGTGGTCCAATTGTTCTAGACGTTTTGTCCATCAAAGCAGGAGCATCTACACAGAGCAATAAAATAGCAGCTTGTCTCCTTGGATCTAACAAACAAAAACCCAAAAATGCTTTCTGATCATTCAGGCTTTTTCCATATCTGTGGCACTTAAAAAAATTTATTGCAGTAGTTTTTATTGACAAGAGTTGGCTGCTAGGGGCTTTCCTGACTAGAAATGAATGCAGTCACCTAGCACTGAATCTCTAAATGTGCATCTGGAAAAAGGTAGGAGTTTTACCTGACTCTTTTCTGGTATATCCCCCTCCCTCCTCTACATACTATGTGTGGCCTGTACTGGCTGGCATGTTACTACAAAGTGACTGCAGGAATCTAATAGTGTGTCAAAAAAGTCAAACCCTAACAGGCCTGGTATGAAAGGAAACTGCTTGAAGAGAGTTAGACCTGCAGCAAAAGATCTTGGGTGGCTTCAATGTCTCTGGATGTAGTGTAGGAGATCTCTTTGGGAAGGGTCAGTCCTGCTAGGCAATGCAGAATGGCAGAGCAAGCTGCATGTATTTACGAGTCTGAATAAAACAGGAGACTGACTGCAAATTCAAGGGCTTTGGGTATAAACTCAGTCATAGCTCAAATTCTTGTCTTGTTCTCCTTTGCTATCTACACATCCTGTGGGTTGTTTTTTTTTTTTAACTTTATTTCTGTATTTCCATTTGCCTCTTTCCAGCATCCCCCTCTGCATGTCCATTTGTCTTCCTCTTTCACTGGTTCTTTCAGTCATCTTTATTTTCTCTAAGGAACATCTTTATCGTTGTTATTCTTATCTAGCCAGCAGAAAGAGCTGCTTCTAGAGCTGCAAGTTACTCTGGCTCTGGGGTCATTGAATCTGGCCCATCGAGGTATCTAGGAGAAACACTTGGTATGTTGACATACTAAGATGAAGTTGTCATGATGACTGTTTGGAACACTGTCTGATTTGACAGTATGTACTTTCTCTGCACTTTCAGTTGAAAAGAAAAGCAGTGCATCTAGGGAGTAAAGCTGCAGCTTGTAGCCTGAATGTGGTGCTCTTAAGAGAAGTATTATTTCATAAACAAATAGTGTAATGGTTAGCCATCATAGAAGATAACATGTTATTGATCTGTGGTAATTTTCAGAGGCTACTAAACTTCCAGGCATCATGAAAACAATTGTCACTTCTTAAGACAGAACTTTTTAGGTGAGGATAATGTATTTTTAATTGTGAATGTTCCCTGTTAATAGCCAGATATCTCCAACTAAAATATACAAATATAGTATGTTCTATTATATTGCACATATATATGGAGCTAATAATACCTGTGAAATAGTCCCATTCTTTCTCTCTTTCAAAGAAATAATGCTAATGCTTGTATAGGCTAATGAATTGAGCTCTAGGGACTGAAATTCTCTGTTCATTCACAGAGATGCTATACCACACTCAGCAGCAAAGTTCAGCCACACTGTATTACAGAAATGCCCTGGTTTTATGATGGATTTCTACTACAGTCAAATAGGTAGTTCATATGATTTATCACTTGGGCTGTTTTGTTTCTTGGGTGACATCAGGATTATCACTCCCAATCCTGAATATAATTTGCTGAATGTTGCAAACAAGCAATAGTCCTATTGAAATCACTACTCGGAATTAGCAACCAAAGAGTGATATATTGCTTCGGTACATTTTCCTGGTCAAGAGGTATTCTTAGCTGGATTTTCTCCTGTCATTTGTGCTAGGCAGTGTCAAGAAAAGAGCAAAAGCTGCAGCTGAAGGCTGAGTCCCCTTTTAATTCCAGCACAATTTGTGTTTCTTTTCTTTTTCGTGAAAAAAAAAAAAAGATTTGAATCACTTGAACAGGAGGAATATCTAATTAATGAAATATCAATAGATAATACTAATCCTTCAATGGTGCCAACTGCAAATTCCTACTTCTTTTGATGTGTTACTGAGGCATAATTTCATTTTTCTGGGGAAAAAAAAAAAAGAAAAAAACAAACAAACAGAAAAAAAAGGGTCAAATTGTGCCCTTACAGGCAAATCCAAAGGGAATATTTACATCTAAATATACAGTTTAGGTCATAATAAATCCCTTGATCAGGCAGTGAGCTGCCTGATCTTTTCTGCCTGGCAATCAAAGGGCAGATTCTGATTCAATTTTGGTAAGTAGCCAAATTGATTCCATCTACATAAACAGATTCACAAGAACTTTAACTTGAAGGAACTTCTTAACTCACATTTCATACATGCTTGAGAGCCTGTAGCTTCCTTGAGTTCTCAGATCTGAGTATTGAAACAGTGTTCCAGTCCTGGCAGCCCACAGAGTTAGTTTCATGTGGATATAAAAAGTAGCCAGGACTGTAGCCCCAAGCAGTAACACCTTACATCATAAAAAAAAGATGTAAAAAGTTTATCCCCAAATTTCCCACAGTTAGCTTGAACGGCTCTGTAAGTGATCCCGATTCCAGCTGCACTTCCAGAGGTTTTCCAGAGCTCTGTTGATTCTTCTGTCAGTTGCTAACTCTCCAGCTGTTGACAGGAACTTTCTCCTCTAGTACATATTCAAACCAGAGTCTAATAATGCATTTAAAAAACTTTACAATTACTCTTTCATGCTACTCTGACATTGAAATCCACAGGGGGTGATCAGAAAACCGTGGACTTCTTGTCCTCATAAACCTCTAGGAGTGCATGCTACTAGTCTGCTATGTGTTGTTCTAAACTTTACAATGTTTTATAATCTGTTCTGCTGTATGGTCTCCAGTGATCTGCAAACATGAAATATTTACGTTAAACATCTAGTGCATATCACAGGAATAGGAAAGGCATTTTAAAACTTCTCAGAACTAATTATGTGAAGTGGTTAGGAAACCTCAGAGAGTGTAATAACCAAGGCGACTTTCTTCCTGCCTTTTCATTGAGACCAAGTGGATTGGCCAGATTAGTAGAGTGCTGTGCATGTCAAGTAGGTACAAAATATTAGCTATGTAAAAAGTTACCTGCTGGGTAGATGGACTTACCCTGTGCTATTAAAATGTATGTGAATTTAGCTTGAAAGCTGGATGGCTTGCCTGTACTCTTTGAGGCCACTGGGACTGCTTTTCATGAGTAACACTGTCATTTTTTTTAATTGAAAGGGTCAGCTTCTGGAGCATAATATTTATTCAAATCAGCAAATATTGCTTCAAAGTGAGTGCTCTACAGGGTAGCAAAAATATGCCCTATCCTCAGTTTCCTACCTTTTCTTTCCCAGTGCAATCCATTATATAATATTGCACACTTGAGCTGGGTGAGCACAGGGGCTAGTATTTCCACCTTTTAATAGTATTAACCATCTCTGTGGTTGAGATCAGCTTCATATAATGCTTTTGGAATGTGATGCTGTTAATTTGCTATGGTTTATATCTAAACTATTGTGCATTGGCCACTGACCTGCCATCAATCAACTCAAATGCCTCAGTGCCCTTTCCATCCATTTGTGTTTTCTCTGTGTGCTGAGAATTAGATTTAAAGCGATGTGCCAGTGATTAAACAATTACTCTGTCCTCTCTCTTACATATCAATAATTTGAAAGAGAAAAAAGCCAGCTATTCTTTTGTGTGTTTGACTGTGGCCTCTAGCTTTGAATCTAGTATATGATAACAAAGTGATGTCTGCTTAAAAAAATAATAATCGTAACACATGTGGCCTTTTCTATTCCATTTGGGGACCTCTAACCGTCATAAAACAAAGAGAGCAATTTATTGTAGGCTTTGATAATGTCATTTTCAGTCACCTTTTAATTAATAAACATGAAAAGCCTGAATTGGATAGATGTTCTGAACTAACAATGGCAGCAATGTGAACTCATTTTCAAAGACAATTTTAAGGGTATTTGAAGGTGAGCATTACTATTTAGGAAAAGGGCTGGGATCACAAGCTACCAATTAACAGCCACTAAGATGGCTGAGACTGCAGGACACTGATATTATACTGCTCTTCGTGTGAGCAACTATTTTATGCTGTGTAAGAACTGAACGGTAGAAGTTATTACTATAAACTGAAGGAAAGCACAGAGTAGCTGACTTCCCTACCAAGTTGGAAGAAGGATTGGCTGTGAGCCTGAGACATGTCTAATGCATGTCTTCTCTTTGTCTACACAGACCTTACTGAAGGGTACCACTTCTACATATGCTCGCTGTAGAGGCAAAGGCATGATCCCTGCTACTGTAGCCCATATTAGTATATACACCAGCCTTTTGGATGCTGTTAAAATAATTGTTCTAAGTGGATGAAAGTCCATGGAGACTGCATGTTATTTATTAGACCCCAGGGCTTCTGTTTTGTTTCTGGTATTTCTGGACTGCTTCTCAGGAAGCAGCACTGCTTCTTGAGGAGGCCTGTTCCCAGACTTCCCTATTCCAGGAGCTCATAAAACAGGAAAGACACGAGGAGGGGCAGAATGGATGCGATACTGGAAATGGCTTTGCTTCCCAATATCCCATTGCTTTTCCATTTCTCTTGCACATGCACATGTAATTAAACATGTGATGTGTAACCTGCAACCAGAGCTTAACTCCTGGTATTTTGACAAGTGCAAGTTTAGTCCAGATTCCTGTTTTGAGCTAAAATACACAATTTTATCCTAATAGCAAAGCAAGATTAGGAAAAGTAAAAGTGCTATTTCGGTTTACATACTCCTGATGAAATTACATTCAGTAGTGTTAATTGGAACATCAAGTGCTGATTATGATTATCAGGGGAACTTGTCTCTCAACAATGGCAGTATTGTAAAAAGACTTGTTCTTTTCCTGAAGGATCAATCTATTACTGATAATCAGTGTTTTGCCATGTAGCATTTTAAGTTGTGCGTATCTTACAAATATGGGCAAAACAGTATTTTTAGGTTATTTTAAAATGCTTCAAAATTCTGTATGTTCATATAATTGAACTCCTGAAATTACACAACAGAAAATCCATCATAGTCTATCTAATTGGACAGGTAGTAACCTAAAGGGTGATCTCTGTATTGTAATGCTCCTTTTGATTTGAAATGGGAAGAACTGGTACTCTTTATTATCGTGACCTGAAGAGGGAACAATTCCATGCACTGATAAAAGCTATTAGGGAAGCAGATGAAGAGGTCTGAATACACATCCAGGAAAATACCTGTTGTCAGTTCTTCCACCTTTCCAAGCCAAATATATTGAATTTGAATATATCTGCTGACTGCAACTGTGAGGTTTGCACATAGGGAAGGTGTCTCTGCCACGTGTCAAGCAGTTCACCGTAAGTGTATGCCAGTGGTGATTCAGCAGCCCTGGGTAAAATGTAGAATATGCGAGGTCTGGTTTGTAAAGTAAGTAGTAATATTCTCTGTTGACTTTATTTGCCAGTTGGTTTCAAAGTATAACACTTTCAGAATTCATTATATTAGACTGAATCCCCAGTCCTTAAAGAGATTTAAATTCCTAAATTCCATTGATTTTGGTGAAAGTTGACACCTAACACAGTATGAGCATAGGTTTATAAGTGACTACAGTATTGATATTTATAGTACAGTTCCATTCGAAATGAAAGGTTGTTCTCTACCTGGGAAGAATGAAAAATAAATACCAATGAGGAAACCCAACGGATATGCTTCTGTAAAAGCATCATCAGTTCCTACTAAAAGAAGGATGTTCCACATCCTGCAGCCTGGAGTTGAAAATGCTTCACAGATATTCAGGAGTGGGATTTAGCTCAGCCACTAATAAAATACAGAAGTGAAGACATCACTGAACTGAATGGAAAGGCCGCTGAACTGAAGAGAAAGGCCATATCAATTTGAAGTAGCAAGCACAATTTAAAACCTACAGCTATCTAGATTTTTCCCAGCAGTATTCACTCCAAATACTACGTGCATTCACACTGGTGAATTTGCAAGAACACATCCCAGGGTAATCCATTTGCAAGCATCTTTTCTGAACTGAAAAAAAAAAGAAAAAAGAGCAGTTAATACATATGCAGAAAGGAAAATATTCTTATCTCATTAACAGACTTTCTTTAAGCTTGCTAAGATTAGAATACTTAGTTATTTCAAATTGGTAAAACATGCATTCATTATAAACATGATTATAATGATAACTTTGTAGATAATAATCAATTATTTAAATATGAATTATTTCCCTACATTAGAGTCATGTTTTCAGCTATAATCACCTCGGGTGCTCAATTCCTGCCTCCTTTACAGCATCCCCGGTTGTGTTGGAGCATTAACCATTTGCTTTGAGACACAGACTGGGAGGGTGCCAAGTCCAGAAACAAAATTCACTCTGTTGTCCTATCTAACAACTCAAATGTGTCTTCTTTAGACTTTCTTAGGTGGGAAAAAGAGAAAAAATATAATCCGTGCAAATGGGCATCTTAACCCTCAAAAATGTTGCCTTTTCTTTATAAAAAGCTTGCAAAAATGCACTGGGACCAATGATTATGGGCTTAGTAAACAAAAAACTGATGTCCTGGCTGTTTGGGAGTACATGCAATCATCCATTTTTAATAAGAATTCTGAGAAGATTAGCACCCTGCAACAAGAGCTTCATTTACACTGTTGCAAGGCTTAGCGGCACAATAAACTCTGCTAGCATGCATGCGCTCTGTAACTCTAGATGATTCTTTGCTTCTCCTCATGGTGTGGAGAAAATCCACCTTGAAATATTAGATCTCTTGATCATGTGCAACATGCTAAACATTTGTAAGATAGACTATTCACAACATTTATGTGCAGCGAGTGGAATTTAATCTCGTTTATTCCTTGCTCCAAGTGTCTTGTCAGTTGTTTCCCCCATTCTTTAGTAGTCTCTTTAATATGGTTTACACATATGTAATATATTCCCTCTGAGGTTCTCAACACACTTTCAAGAGCTAATTTTGCCTTGCTATGACTTTTCAGTGGATATAGAATATAATAGCACTATAATATACCTTTTTTATAGGTATATAAACTGAAACATTGAAAAGTTAGATGATTTGCTGATGGTTATGTTTGGAGTCAATGACAGAAAAGGAATTCCTAAAACTGGACTGTCAACATCCTGTTTCAACTTCAAACACAGTGGTGCAATCCATCTCACCTAACTTCAGATGTCTTCCAGGCTGAAGTTAGTTATCTGTTCTTCTTTTCTGGTTAGAGCAGAGATAAAGGCACTTCTGAGATGCAACTCACCAAATCCTTTGGTTAGAACGGGTCAAATTAATTCTGTCCTGTGAGACCATACTTCTCTCCACTAACTGCAAATGGAGCCTAGCTCTGATATTAACAGCTACGCTGAAGCTGTGTAATATTAGGTGAGACAAATCCCATTTGAGCTTTCTTTCCCATAAATTTTAATTCTGAGTGCTAAGTGGCTCTTTATCAAGGTTTCAAGAAGAATACTTTGGCAATAAGATTAATTAAATACTTAAGGGGAAAACTTGGCTGCTACCGGATTTAACCCAGGGTTTATAATTGTCACAGAGCACTGAGCTGTGTATGGGAAGAGGAGGAAGTTTTGAGTGATTTTTTTTTAGCATGATGGGTCAATGCCTAAGATATTTAGGTGCTGGGAGGTTCGTCAAAGTGTCAGATGGGATTTTAAAAAGTGCTTAAGCCCCACTTCTGTAAGCAGTTCTGAATCCTCCAGAGCGATCTTCTAGTTACATTGTCAGGCATTTCTGAGAATCTGGCCCTAGGTACTTAAGAAAAAAAAAAAAATCTATGGATATCATAAGGGACGTTGAGCAAGAGAAATTCTTATTTCAGAAGGAGAGTAAAATATACTAGAGAAACTGTATCGCTTTTTGGGCATGGTGATTTATATGCTTGTAGGGATTAATAACTCTTTACTTCATAACTGCTTCATAACACAGCTGTGTCTTTCAGTCTGTACTCTCAGCTTTCAAAGTAGCAGTGACAGCCCTGGATGGAAGTCCATTACTGCGGAGGGTGAAATGGTACAGTTGAGCCATTCATAAGCAATAAACCACAAAACAATGGTAGTCTGCAGTGCTTGACAATGAGGTGTATAAAGTTGTTGAATCTGTGGCTGGACTGATAGTTTGTCTTAATATCTAAAAAAGCTTGATAGGTCTCTGTGAGACCACTGCATAATAATCTTGAGCAAATGTATTTCATTGCTTCCATACTGCTGCAGTCTAACTGCTGCCTCTTGTTTCATAACTTGCAAAATGCCTGGGGCAGAAACTACGATTTTCTCTGTGTTTACGTAGCAACTACCATCCACTGGCAGCTGAGGTTCCTAGGCACTACCATTAAAATAGTGCTGTTCTGATAATTGCATAGGTATAGAGGCAGATGCTCAAAATTTCATATATTCCTAGATGGCTCACTGAATTAGAGGAACACAGGCAAAGAAGGGGGCGGGGGGGGGGGGGGGGGGTATGAAGCAAAGAAGTGAAGAGTGGGTTTTTTTTTTGTAATATATCGGTTTTTTGAACAATTGCAATCTCTAAAAATATACATTCAGGTTTGGAAGGTTTTGGACTTGTGCAGAGTATGGAAAGATCCTATGCTGATGTCTGAAAATGTTTCTCATGGAATTTGGCTTGCTTCAACAGAATACAATGATAGGTGTGCTTTATGTTGGGCTGGGAAAAGAAGGTAAGAATTTCATTCTGAATATCTTTGTAAATAGACCATTAATCATCATGATGGATATGAAGTCGAACATGGCATAGCTGGCAAGCGCATTCCTTAAGTGAATCTAACCTGAACTTAATAAAGAAATGCCAAACTAACTGCAAAACACTATTCTGGCAAGATTCAGGCTCTAGTCAATCATCCTGCCAGGTGACAGTGTGTTTAATGCTAGAACAATATATCACTAACAATCTCAGCTGTTACCAACTCAGCAGAATTAGACTGTTTACTGAACAAAAGCCAGTGCAGTACTGCCAGTGGCACAGAAGTTAGAGACACCGCTGTTCTTAGAGGAAGATTGTGAACTACAGCCTGCGTGGAAAAGGAATTAGGAAGATGGGAAGTAGTGCTACTCTGAAATGCCACAAAGAGGATACAGTGTCAGCTCTATCAATTCAGTCACTGCTCAGTTTTGCAGCAAAGTAGAGAACTGAGGAAAGCATGGTTCCACCCTTGTATCCCTTCACTGTGGCTGATGGCAGTGCCTGTGGTTATGAGCATGATTTGTATGCCTTCAAAACATGACAGCTACTCAAAAACTGGAAAAGGTGGGAAGACTCTTATCCCCTTTTACAGTTTTTGAAAGAAAAAGTAAGAGATTGGTAGTCTTTGTGTCTCAGTTAAGCTCAGATAACTGTCTCACCACTAAACTGAGAAAAATCCTGTTTGTTTTCTAATGTATTTTAATTTAAAATGTGCAGAGTTGCTTGCAGTTATCTATTTTACCCTAACCAGTGTGTTACACTTACATATATTTACTCTCTAACTAATCGAAAATGTTTGTTGAGCCCTGAAAGTGAAAGAGATATATGTATTTGAAGCAAGTGCAAGGGCACATTTTTCTCTAAAGTGTGTGTTTGGGCACTGGAATTGCCCACATACCCCTGGATAGAAATTCAGGCTTACAAATAAACTCGCATGACTCAGGAAATTTGTATTATTTCCCATGACTTTGCAATCTGCAGGGAGCATTCAATGCTTTTTTCTTTCGGTCCTTTGCCTCCGTGCTAGAATCCGTACCCAAGTTGGGATATGGCTTCAAATTCTGGACAGACTTTTAGGGTAGAAGCTAGGAGCTGGCCGCTCCTGGCTTCAACACCATAGGGCAGTTTTAGAATGGCACATAGGAAGGCCTATGCAGGAGGTATCACTGAGAGGCACTGGCTCCTACCGAGATCCTAATTCCCTGGGAGCCCAGAGCCCCCTGCCTCACACAGAGGCAAGATACTGCCAATCAGCTGATTGGCAGCATGTTGCCTCTTTGAGAGGCAGCGTCTGTTGGCTCCTGCAAAGTTTCTGCCAGCATTCTTAAACTCTAATTTGGGAAAGAAAATTACAATCTGGCACATCTCCGTTGGAAGGTTGCCGACCCCTGCTCCACACTGTATGAGCGGCAGCTTCAGAGAGCAGTGGTATGAAACTTCCTTTGTTTTGTGCATCAGGAGCAGGAGTCTGAATGCAGCTCCTCCACAAGGTTGTACAACCCCACTGAAGGCAGTGAAGGCAATGGAGTTGTCCACGTGTTGGCAGTGAACAAATTATCTATTCCTATTGTTGCTGGATGAGCCACTAGGTAACCAGATTGATTTTATGATCCCTTACTGAGTGTTCAGGACTGGTGCTTGAAAAAGACATCTTTTATCTGTCAGCCAGTAAATCTCACATTGAGTTGCAAACATACTGGAGAGCTAGAATTCAGCAAGACCGTTTTTATGAATAGAAACATTTTCAGAATAGACACTCTCCTGAACACACAGTTGTTTTACAGGAATTAAAGAAGTCCTTATGGTAGATGGATAAGCCAACTTAGGATAAAATAAGAACCAGACTATACTTCGAGCTGCTGTTTGAACAGAACCTGTCTGAAGATCTTTAAAAGTTCTGAGTTGCATTGGTCTTTTCACCTTCTTCCTTGATCTTCTCTTTTCAGGTTAATTGGAAGCAAATAGTATACAACACGAAATAAGTGGCTTTTTTTGCAGCATTATTAACATGAAATATATCAGATTTGCAACAAAAGGTTTTCTGGTTTAGCAACATTCCTCAAGATCTTGGATATTTGACATGCATATAAAGCAAAATCCTCTATTGACCAAAACCCAAACACCGCACCAAACAGCGTATCAGCTATAATGGCTGCCACTGTTAGCCTCATCTCTTCAGAACAGCCATAAATCCAAAACAATGAAAACAAGGTGTGAGCAAATACTGTTTTGCTCAGATGTTCATGACACTTCCAGGTCATCCAGTAAGTAGTATTCCATCCCTTGCACCATCTCTGCCTTTTTAGTAACAGGTGATTGATGAGAGGACTCCAGAGGAAGCTGCAGAATATATCCCCACTGAGATACACCTCTATTTTGAACTTCGGTCTTGGTTTCCACAAATCCGTGCCATCTATTAGAGAAGTTAATAACATACTAGCAGTGATTCAAAGAAAAAAGAGTCTCTCAATGAGAGAAGCTGTGGCTGTTGAGGCAAGTGTTTCATCAAAGGAAAATTCAAGATCCATTGTCAGTTCTTTTAGCAATTCCATGCACTTATGCAATACTCTATATTTTGAAAGCACTGTAAAAAACCAACTAACTACCTGATTCTCTTGGAAGCCCCACAAAATAGATACTATTTTTAGAGTTGGGATACTTAGAGCTGACAAGACCTTAAAGATCTGAAAGAAACTGGACCAGTATTGGCTTTATAAATTGAGGAATTCCAACCTTACAGGTTACCTGTTCAAACTATTATAGGCAGCACATCTTTACCTTAATTAAGTTTTCTGTATCTAGAGATTGCATGATATGTATTTTTTGGTGATGCATGTTGAAATCAGAAAAGGGTTAACTTTATAGTAAAAATTGCTTAGAAATTACTAAGTGGCTTTAGAGTGTTCATTTGAAAGAGTGTCCTGATAATACAATAGTGCTTAGTTCATACCATAGTGCTGCTATCTTATGTTGTCTTGTCTGAGTGGGTTGTTTAACTGTACTGAAAGAACCTTGTGATGAGTTCTGCATATATCCTAGTGCAGTCTGACAGTGATACTTAACAAAAATTAACTGTTGCCACTCCTTGAACTTTTGAACGGCTGTGAGCAGATATTAAAGTTGTATCAAACATGTATTTTTAGGAAATAAAAATACTAATTCTAAGGGATTGCTAAATATCAGGTTCGAACTCTTGAGTTTACATGTATTTCCAGCCTGTTTCCTGTCTGGGAATTTTATTCCAACCACATCAATTTTCTTTACATAGGGAATATCTTGTTCTCTTTAATTGGAGCTGCACTAAGGCTCAGATCTGCAAGTGTTTAAAGTGAACAGTGACAGAGCGTAAGTGCCTAAATGAAATCTTGTGATCCCAAGAACCCCTTCTTAGCTTCTGTCTACCCTGATTGTGCCGAAACTTCCCAATTGCATGAGATCCTTAACTTAAAATAAAGTGGACTTAGAAGTGCTGCTGTCTCAGTAGAAATGATCAGTGTAGCACTTACCTTCCTCAGAGATAGAATCACAGAATCATAGAATAGTTAGGGTTGGAAAGGACGATCTCTCTGGATCCACAAATTAAGTGCTGCTCTGTGAGGGCTAATCTCTCATCTTGCCGGAGCGGGGTCAGATGTGTGTTTCTGAGGAGAGTGGCCCAACCACTGCAACGTAGGAGAGTCTGGGATTGGCCAAGATCTTTTATGCTTTTAATGAAATGGTTCAAACTGTCCAGAAAGAATAAAAAGCTAATTTGTCTGCGGGAGGAGGTTTCTCTCCTAGTTCAGTGAATTAGGTATTAAAATAATTTTAAGACTTCACCCATTGCCACTGAAAGTAAAATGAAGGAAGAGGCCACAGAAGAGAATCTGGAAGCTGAAGGATCATTTTCTCAATTGCATACCTTACTTCCATGCTAGTGGGTCATCATCATGCTATTTAATTTTCCCATCAAAGCAAGTTTTCTGCATCTTGTACCAACTTCTAGAGAGACTTACGGAGTTTGACTGCTCAGTAGCTGCAGCTTTAGTGTCTGGCAGTTGGAGCAGCTCTTTAGGAAAAGCAGGGCATGAATTTGTAGCCTTCAGGCAGAGGAGAGCTGGCCTCAGCTTCTCCCAGCTAAAGTCAGTCATTCTTTATCATTGACCTATTAGGTGTGTGGGGCACAGAGAGCCATAGGCACTGCCCTCCTTTCTTTGTTCTGGCAGTGTTCAGAGGAACCAGGTAGTCTCTTCTCTACTCCTCAAAGCAATGGCCTGAGAAGATCCAAAGGTAGAAGATACAGTTGAATTGTGAGGCCTGAGGGCAAGGAGCAGCTTCTTGGTAGCATTGAATTCAAACACCAGCGGGAGTTATTATTTAAATACTGTCCCCACTGCTTCCTTACTGACTGCCATGGATCAGTCTCTGTCTAGTGTTTAAGGCAATTAATTCTATATAGTAAATAGACAACTCATGTGTGTAACTGGGAGCAATGCACTCGTGTGAATGGTGCGCTCCCACTATATTCTCCATAGAAAAGATGCTTGTGATTTTGATTTTTATTTGGATTAAATATTGGAGTTTATTGGGCAGGTTTTGTTACTGGCATTCGGTTATTTGGTATATTATGGGTGACTGATGATGTACGTACGGCTTATGGTCAGAGTGCCAACAGGGGCTGACAGCTTCCTGGGGGCCAGGAGCTATGGGTGCTCCTCCCAGGCTGTTAGGGCAGGGGCTGGCAGCCAAGGCCTGTCCCACCACCCTGAACAGGAGCAGGGCAGCTGGGGGCACTGGCACAGCTTCAACAGCTCCATGGTGCCAGAGGCCAGGCCAGGATGTGGGGCTATGGGTGGGCCTGGCTTAGCACACCGGTGGCTGGTCAGGGCAGAGACAGGAGACAGGCTGTACTGTAGCATTACTGATGCAGGGACTGGTGGCCCAAGGGGGCCCTCCAGGCCCTGGCACCTATCACTACTCAGTAAGTTAGACCTGCTGTGTAGCAGCTCCACCAGATAAAAATGGTTCATTTCTTCCTGCTTTACATTTTCTGAATAGTCTAACGTTAGGTTTGCTTTCACGTCCTTTGAGATTAGTCTTTATTTCAGACAATGCTTTCAACACTAAAAGGGTCATAAAAATAGACAGTTCCTGAGAGCTTAGAAAGAAAAACTGCTAATTTCCCATCCTTCTCCCTCCCCCAAATTATTTGATACTGGAATGGGAAGCTTTCCCACAATCTTCTGCTTGATTTTTGCTAATACGAACCTGTCAAAGATCGTGACATTTCCTTACTCTGTGACATGAAACCAGCTGGAACCAAATAATCCACCCATGTTTTCCATCATCTTTGTTTCTCACAGGGGCTTCTACTTAACAGAAAAGAGAAAATACCTGTTATTCCTTCCTTGCTGTCGTGGTGGCCACAATGAGGCAGTTTCTTACTTGGCTAAAATCTGGCCAGATCTGAATAAATGCGACCAGACTGAAAATAATGGGTTTTCTGTCTGGAACCCACACCCTATTCTTATGGCAGTTCAAGAGGAAAGTAATTTAAGAAATGACACTTTCCTTTCCACTCACTGCCCCAAAGAAATACTTTCAAGGATGAATTTAGGAACATTCCTCCTTTGGCTTGAAGATGCAGCGATTTTGGTCTATAAAAATACCTTCCTTCATCCTCAACCTTACCCCTACAGAAAGAAGAAATACCACTTTTATGTGAGCATGTGGACTTGCTAATCAGATAACATGAGTAACTTCTGTTATAATTTCAATTTTACCCTGCCTAACAAAAGCATTTACAAGGGTGGGCAGCCAGTGCAAAATACAGCCCCTCAGCCCTTTGGTTTCCAAGCCTGATGGTTCTGCAGCTTGAGGAAAGAATGTCTCCCACTTAGCTTTCCCGTTTCCAGACTCTCTTTTCGTCTGTATTGCATCTGTTTTAAGCATTAATGTTGTGCACGTAACATCTCTCAAAGTCTAATCCATTGCTATGGACCCACCTAGTGACGGCTTTATAGATTCTTTATATTTGTAAAGGCACTTCACACTTATCTTTTCATTATTTTTATTAGGTTTGTATTTTTTTGATGTTTGAAATGGATCACAGTACATAAACTGAATATTTTCTTTGAACGTTTCATTCAGCTCTGTGTATTTAAACACTGAGAAAACAATGACACATACATGGTGAGTAAAGGCCTAAGTTCAAGGAGTATGGTCACACCGTTAAGGATATTACCTCTAATATTATAGATGTATTTTAGATCACCAGAAATAAGAATTGTCCATAGTCTAAACGCGAGAAACTTTTACTCACTGATATGCAAATGGTCAGTGTCAGTTTTCAGCGTAGAATGACGCCATGAGACCTGCAAGTGTTTCTTAGAGGGATCTTCTTCTGCATTGTAACTGACTCAGTGAATGTAAGTTTGAAAGCTTCTTTAGACATGCAAACTATAAAGAATTGGGCAATATGCTATGGTTTTCAGTGATAATGTACTGCTTTGTTGCTTTGTGCAGTGATCTATGAGATTTGTGGATGGCCAGAAATGGCTCAGCAACATCTGACTCTTCAGCAACCGATGCTGAATATCTGAAAATCCTAGACGGGTGTTCCTGGTTTATGCAAAGAGTGACTCTGCGCAGTCAGGCTAATGCAACAAAGATACATGGGATTCACTATCCACATGATGTGGGTTCCAGTTAAGCATGCATAATGGGTCTGTTGTCTCTGTACTGCCAACATAGGTGGGGGTGAGCCTCCTTTACTCCTTTATTGGTTAATCTGTGAGTCTGAATAGTCCAACAGATTGTTTCGAAGAAGCTTGCTCTCTGTTGTCCTCCCCATGTAGTTTATTCATGTTATGTTATAGTAATAACTGAATTGTGGTACATAGATTTTGTGTGTAACAACCTTTTAAAATGCAGTACTAAGAAGTTTTAATTGAATATCCTGTATTTTAGAGATAGGTCACGTTATGGTAACTGATACCACGTTATAGATATCGGAGAGAGTGGCGGGAAGACTGTGCATATTTACCAATCACAAAAAAAAACCCCACAGCTAAAATTCTAATACAAGGAAATATTTTGTGAGGTTTATACAAAATATGTAGATTTTAAAAGAAAAAAAGAAATAACCTGTCAGATTTTGGTTAGTGTAGAAATTTTTCCATCCTGCTTTCACATGCTTTCTTTCCTGCCTATGGAAATAGTGCCAGCTTTGCAGAGTAGTCACACAAAACTCAGCAATCAGGTTTGTAAATGAAGGTTTTTGGATCATTACTACAAAATACTGTATTTCTCTTTTTATGGGCTAGTCCAACCATGTGCAGAGACTAGCAAAACTCCTACATGGTGACTTAACCTCACAAAATCTGTGGCCCAAGTATCTGATACAGGAAGCTATCGTTCCCTTATCTTTAGAGAGCTGTTGCCATTTTATACCGCCTTGACAAAGACAGGTTTTGATTTTATAGGCTCCTTCAGTAAATCAATGAATGGTGGAATTTTATCAACCCCTGAGGGCTTACCAAGTCCAGAGGTGGATTTGGTTCCAAGTTGCTTGAACACTTGCTTTGCACCACTGAGTATACAGTATTAGGAAAGGAGGTGTACTATTGCAATAGGTGTGGATTGAAACTATTGCTAGCTAGAAATGCAAAAAGGAAAGCTAGAAATGGAATCCAAAAGAAGTGTAGTATCTTGAGGATGGGTTGGTCTGCTGAAATTAGGAGTAAGTTCAGATATTTTCTAAAAGGCTGTCCACATCAAGTTTGTAGTAATTTTTCCTTCAGTACTGTAATACAGAATAATAGTTAAGGATCTTTTTTCCTCAGTATTCTAACACAGAGTAATAGGTAAGGAGAATAACAGGTCTGATGAGAAACCAAATTATTTCCTTGTCATATTCTATCACAGAAGACTTAAGAGGGAAATCTAACCTGTAGCAATTCTTCTGCAATATTAAGAATTAGCTAGTGTAAGAGTAAAAAGTGAAGGAAAAGTAGGTACTAAACTCATCAAATGAAGAGCAGCAGCTCAGCAGGTGAAGTTAGACATATCAAAAAGTGCTACTGGAAATTGATGGTGAGCTCAAATAGGGCTGCTAACTTAATATGTAGTCTTTCCTTTAATATTGGCTTCTAACCTGTAAGGTTGGAGATAGCAATTTTTCTGCTTCTCTTTAATTGAACAGTAGAATTAATGCTGAGAATTAGTCTAATGAATTTTCTTCCCTTACTTGATAAATTGGTTGAAATAGTAATAAAAAATAAAATTAGGAGACATATAGATGAGCATTGTGATACTATAGCTATCCATCAGCATAGCCTTTGTGAAGAAAAATGATGTCTAATGCTAATTTCTTGAGCTTGTCAACAAATAATAAAATGCAATTTTATTATTAGATTTAATCTTTTTTCACCTTTAAAGATATTTTTTGGAAAAGACCTTCACAAGGGGCTATTAGAAAAGTGGTTGTGGAATAGTAATACTTTGAAGAATTAGATAGTCCTCTGAGGGATAGAAGTCAAAACTAAAAGTGTATTATCAATTTTTTGTGTAGGAAAATTACAACAGGGGTATCTAAAGTCTGTGTTGTAGGTGGTGTTTAACATATATATATATGTATATATATAGATATATATAAATGAATTGAAAATAACTGTGACCAGCTGTACAGAAACATATGCATCTGAGACAGAATCATTCAAGTCAGGGCTGGAGAAGATGGTAGAGAATTCCATGCAGGAAGACAGGCAGGTTGTCTAAGCACGCGTGGTGCTGACAGTGTGGTGGTTTTTCTGCATGTCAGGCAGAAAAATGGATGTGACGACGCTCACTGATCTGGTCTAGCATAATTCTGACCACTTGGGAGTTGAAGGGAAGATAACCTATGTTTCCTTATGGAATGCTTAATCGAAGTTGGTGGAATGATCCAAAGACAAGATCCAGTTGTTGAAAATGCAATAAGAAATAATGCTGAAAATACTAGAGTGACATATGTAAGTAGCAAGCCCTGTCCTGTAATATTGAGTTCTTTGTGAGCTAGGCTACCTGAAGAATGACAGAAACAGAGAAAATTCAAAGAAAAGCAGTGCAAATTTTAGCCTTGAATAGACTGACTCCTGTATGAGGAAAAAGTTAAGGCACTGTTTAGGGAAAAGATAAATAATACAACCAGAACTTTCTGATATTAGAGAATGGAAGATTGGTTGCTCCTTTTTACTTCTTCAGTTATTACCAGAACAACAAGTCATTCGGTCAAAATGCAAACATACAAATACAAAATAGGAAACATTCTTTTATGCAGCTTGTAATTCATATTTGGTCCAGATTCCTAGAGTATTTCCATACCAGAGAACTAAGAGTCACATGTTTATCTCTGCATTGTGTCCAAATACAATATTTTGGAGTTAGCCATGTAAAAATTTGTTCTCACTCTGTCTTTGCAGGCCACACCTCTAACAGGTAAGGTTCTCTAGCACATGTTAGGCTCTGTTCATCCAACTGGGCCTGTGTGGCTCCAATTAGGTTTTTGTTAAAATTTGTTTTTGTTAAATGATGTACATCTTTTTTCATGCAATTGAACACAAATCCCTAGTAACATCATGAGCATTTTTTTTTTTTCAGTGGCTCTGTGTGTCATGGCCCACAAATCAATCTAAAAACTGTGAGCTTTTTAGAGATTGTAGTCACAGAGCTCTGTCTGGTTCCTTTTGTGCCAAAGGCCTGCCCTGACTGTATACAGTGAGTTTTAACTTTGTATTAACAGTATTGGGACCCCTCTGAGAAATTTGAGGCACATCGCAAAAATAAACAACAAAAAAAATACCCACAACCAAAAGACAAGGCCAGTTAAAAAAATCTCCTTGTATTTTCCACTCAATTTGCACTTGTGGAGACACCTGCTGCCATTCTATTGCTAGCTCAGAATTCATTAGAAAACAAGTTTCACTTGTGACATTCTCAGGTGAAATCTTTGCCTAGCTTTTGAACCACAGTCCTCTCAAGAAAGGACAGTGGCTACATGCAAATACTAGGAGAGATGGTTGACAGGAATGATCACATGGGGTCAAATGCTAAAAAGGTGTGTACGAATGTGATTTTGTTTCTCGAACAAGTGTCAAAAGACTATCTATGATATCTGATGTGGTGACATGCACTGTTTCCGCACTTTGACATCTTTCTCTGTAGGCCTCACCCTGTGAACATGCAGAAGTTGCCCAATTTATTTTATTTTATTTATCTGACAGGGGTCAGGTACTTTGTAAATTATGGACTGCATTCTCAGTGAATCAAAATATTTAGGTTGCTTGTGAGTTTTGGTCCTTGGCATTGTGTCACTAATTACTTTTACACAACTCTGAAATAACGACAAAAGGAAAATGCATCAACAAAGAAAGAGAAATTAAACTTTGTAAAACAAAACAAAAGCCACATCAGAAATAAAAAGTGTTATTTAAGGGGAAAAGTGGGTGAGCAAATGTGCAGTCTGGATTCCGTACAATGTTATATGGCAAGAGAAGAGACACTCAGCATTGGATCTTCTCCAGGCAGAGGAAAATATATTACACAAATTTTCTTTGATAAATATTCCTGAGAAACTTCTTTGTATTTTAATCATAGTGAATGTTTCTCTCAATCCAGTGTTCTTCTTTATTTCTATTTTTTTTTTAATTTGCTGGGGTTTTTTTCGATTTCCCGATTCTTTTATATTCTCAATATACCTCAGTGGCAATTGTTGAAGATCTGTCTTGCTTACAGACTAATTGGTAGTAGAAGGTAGTCAACACATTTGGGATTTTGAAGAGTGTCCTCAGGAATATTCTGATTTTCCCATACTTACGCTACAGAATACTGTAACAATATTTTCTCAGTTTTTCCCCATACAAGGTGCAGGAGCATTCCCAGGGGCCTTTAGCATTCTATCCCAGCAATGTTTCTAGCCTCTGGCTGTCCCATGTAATGAAAGATGAGAAGCAAGAGTTAAGCCTCCATAGAAATAGCAATAACAACAAGCCATTGGTCTGTTTTATGCCATACTTACGTATTTATTTCTCTGTAATAGTGGCTGAATTGGAATCTGTGTGTTGGAAGTAGGAGTTCAGCGTTTTGCTTTGGCAGAACCAAATGGCATTAGTTTTGCTTTTACTCGAAGTAGAAAATCACTCATAAAACTGCATCAGAGCAGCATTAAAATAAATGAATTGGTATGGTATGCTTTTGTAACTTATAAATGAAACATAACTCTACGTACTCGTTGATTGCTGTTTCAGTGTGCAAGGTGTAAGGTAGCAACGTGGTTTATAACTCCTTCCCTTACAGAGATGCATTTAATGTCATTAGAATCATTGCTTAATTTACAGTTTGATCTTCCCAGTGACATGTATAACAAGTTAAATATCAGTAAAGTGCAGTTAATAAACACTGATTTGTATTAATCTTACCATAGACTGTATATGTGATGTAGGGACCTTGTGCATGGTATGGTAGAAAGGGAATATATTTCCAAATTTGTTCTGAATTTAAAAAAACATACATCTCAGCATTTATATTTTTGAAACATTTACTAGATAGCAATTACATGAATTTTTATGATTATACAGACTAAAAAGGAATAAAATAGATAAAGCAATTTGTAGAATGTAAGAATGTTACCTTTTTTGTGTTGTCTAATTGTAAAGTGGTTCAGATAGAGAATATTTCTTACAAAAGGCCTTCTTCAATGTTCTTCTAGTACCATGTGGACAGAAGATGGTAATATTATTATTTGGGAGTATTTTATATTCCTAAATTTTCTCTGACTCAATGGAGTATATAAAATGGAGAACTATGAATTCAGCTATATGTATTTGTATCGTGCCCAGTGCCAAAGAGCTCAATCTGGTTAGCTGAAGGTGGCTGTAATCCTATGCTAAAAGTGTAATAGGTGATCATAATGACACTAAAAAAGTAACTGCTTCTAGTGAAGAGAAGCAGACAGTAGATGTATCTGTGGGCATAGAGAATTTCAATAGCAAACACCAGAGCAAGCCACAAAAGGAAGGCTGGAATGCCTTCACAAAACACAGGACTAGGTGCTGTGGATTACTCCAAAACACCCTTGCACTTTCAATTGCATGATGCTTGTTTTACATCAGACAATCGATGGAAACAAATCTGTTTGTTTTAAAGGCAGTGTCTTTGGTGCATAGGTTAGTAAGAGCAGACTACAGTGGGAAAAGCAGTCAGATTAGAAATACAGAGACAAAACATGATGACTCTAACCCTTTTCAGTGGATGACTTAAAAAAAAAGAGTCAGAATTGTTACTGAGAAAGTGACAAGAATGTGGTGATAAAACCTGCAGGAATTATATTGAGAGCCACTCAGAAGGGCCCACTGGGTTAAGCAGAAAGATCTCAGTTTCAGTGCACTCAGAGTAACAGTCAACAATTATTAGCTACTTTTACAAACAGATCGAAATTGTGGTTTTAGGATACTCAGGCTCAGAAACTTATGTTTGGCTATAAAATTTAGGTTGCCTGTTCGGAAGAGACTTGATTTCTACCAACCACTCCTGTGCACACACACCAGGGGAAAAGGGAGTAATTTCATTTTGATGGGAGTCGGTTATCTGTGTAAAATGAGTTAGATTCATTGTTGGGCGTATCGTGGCAGGCATTTACATGCTCATAACAGTCATTGGAAATGGCACAGAGGAGGAGCATTCCTGCTGGCATTGTCATCTCACAGGCTGAAGATCGAATGGGCACTGACAGTAAACAGGCCTATCACTCAGAAACTAATCATCCCGATCAGGATGGAGGCAGAGTAGGGAGACTGCATGTAAGGTGAGGCTGCGGGCTTGGGTTGGGACGATATGTTCCGTGCAAAATAACTGTGCTGAAAAAAGAACATGGGGGGGGTAAAAAAAAAAAAAAAGACTTAGAGCAACAGGTTCCTATTTTAGTAACATTTTATGTTCAGAACCATAATGAGAAACCGTAAATTTGAAATCCAGTGAGTTTCTCAAATCATTTCAAGCACAGTTCCTATCCATGGATATGCTCTCTATTTTTGTGACTATTTTTTTGAAACTGTCCTGGTTTTATTTAATATTTTTCCAAGCTGCTTCTGTGCAGACCAAGGCTACTAAGACAAACAGTAAAGAGATCCTGTAGTGACAGTAAAGAGAAATAATAAAACAAACTGTACCCAAAATAAAGGAACTGGAGAAGGTGGATAGATACATGACACAAAATCAGGAATGCGCCCTCTCTCTAATTTTACCCATTTCCACAATTAGAAGTCAGGTTTTGCTAGATATATATTCAACATAATTTTTAATGTGTTTGCATATACTATTTTTTGGGTTTTTTGAAATACTGTAGTTTACATCTGTATTAATTTTGAGGTTCCCTTCCTCTGGCTGATGCAGAGCGAAAAGATGCCAACCTGTCTTAAAAAAAATTATTAGGAACTTTATTGTAATATTTAGTGACCCTGAGGCAAGTCTGAATTCAAATTTTAGGTGAAGGTTCAGATTTCTTCTTAAGGGTAGTGTCAGTTCTCTTTTACAGGGAAGGTTGCAGATGGTAGGCCCCTGCAGAAATTGCAAGTAAATAGTTGATAAATGAGGGCTTCCCACTTGCAAATGAGATGGTTTTACTTTTCCTTGAAGAAATTCAGTAAATTGAAAAACTCTAAATAGCACAGAAATTTCAGTCCTCCAGACCGCCTTCTCCTTCTCAGATTTTGCTATACTATATTCAGCACTCAGTTTTGCCAACACCGAATATGCCTGATGTGGCATTTACATTCTTTAAAAAAAAGCATAGATTAGTTATATTTCTAAGAGTTAACTTCTCCTCTTGACACATGTACTTAATTCCCATTAATGGAAATGGCAGCTAGGCATGCACACTGAAAGGAAAAATCTGTTCCTAAGCATATGATCCAAACTGCATTGTAGCTAAACATTTCCATACTCTGAAGTAAGCACTCATTATTTGCGAGATATTCTTCATAGTAAATGCATCAATCCCGGTCTGTTCTCCCTCTGCTCACTCGTAACCTGTTCCACACACCCTTTATTAGAAATCTTACGGATTTGTTCTTAATGCTGCAGTTGTTTTGAATGTGTGCCTAAAAAAGAAAATCCATTTAGGATCTTCAGAGTTTTGCATATTTTCTGTGAGAATTTTCCAGTAAATCATTCTGTGGAATATCTTACATTTCCTTGGACTTTGTAAGTCTCTATTATTAAAACCTACAGTGGAAACAACAAAACCCAAAAAGCTCTTCTTTTTTTCCAACACTTCCTTTACTTACTGTATTGCAGTATTTGCCAAAGGCACAGGCTGAAGTGCTATCATTTGATAATTAAAAAGAAAAAAATCATGTTTTGTTTAAGATTTTCTTTCTGCCAATATGCTTGCATAAAGACCTGTGGATTCTGTCTATGTGATATTCCACAGTTATGGTATTTCTAACTTGAGCTGGGTGGATAATTGATTTTTTGGTTCACCTCTTGAACTGAAGAACCACAATAACAACAACAACAAAAAAAAAAATCAGTTAAGCACAAAAAATCAGACAGGAGTTTATGATTTGAGTTGTTTCCCCTCACTCAAATAAAAAACAGAGCTTTTTTGTTCATTTCAACCCGAATTGTCCTCTTTTACCTGGACTTGTTCTGGGCACCCCTAAAAGGAAGCAAAGCAAAAGAAATGCAGGTTCACTCATCTGCTAGGGGGAGGTGGGTGTGTGTGTATTTCATTTTTCTCATCAGTTGAAGATATTTGAACTTATATCCTGAACTTTCAGTTTGAGAAGATAATTGAGAGAATTGTAATGTGGATCTCCCAGGTTGCAAGTGGGTTTTGTAATTAGCTCAGTAAAAAGGGGCATCAGGGCTTGCTATTACTAGTCAGAAGTTTCAGGACAAGATAAAGCTTCATATATTAAAAACTGGACAGCTGCATATTACTACATAGATTTTCTTCTTTCTCAGTCAGTGGTTATTTATCCCAATTCCTCAGTTTTTCCACTTTCTGATATGATAGCAGCCTTTGTGACATGCCCTGGCAATTTCTAAAAAGCAAGCTTTACAGTTAATATAAAATGATTTGTAGAAGGGTTTCAAAGATTCCCTCAAACCATTTAAGTTGTTTTTTCTCCCTTTTGTGATTGCAGTTAAACTTACTATGAGAATATAATTTTATCAAAAAGTCTATACCACATACTGTTGATAATCCAATAACAATTCAATGATACATTAATACAATATTAATACAATAGCAAGAGTAACTTTTTTTCTCTCCTTTTTGGACCCAACTTTGTTTCCCCCTGCTCAGGTGGGAAAGAGAGATTGGTAGTTATAGAAAAAGTAAAATGAGAGAAACTAAGAAGAAGGGGGTAAGAGTAAATGTAAACTAGGCTAAGGGAAAAGAAGGGTTCATGTCGGAAGCATTCAGGGGATTGATTTCTACTTCCTTCCTTTCTTCCATTTCCTCTCCCCTTCCCAGCTCTCCCTCTTGCTCAGTTATCTTTGTTTCCCCCCCGGACATTTCCCCCCTTCACTTTATTATGGTTCTTTGTATTTCTTCGTAGTTTAGCCAATGTCCTCTGCCATAATTCCTGACGCCGATGGTGACTGCTCTGGTTTATAACCATATTAGCTGAAAGCCAGCAACCACCGAGCCCCATAATAGCAGTCATAATACCAGCTTGGAGGAGTATGGGATCATTGCCCTGAAAAAGCTCAAATAGGGAATGATACAGGAAGGAGTAAATACATGTGAACAGATGAGGAGGGGACCTGGTAGAAGAAGGGCAGTTGTGAAGTGGAGCTGAGTTGAAGAAAGGATATGAGGTTAGAAAGCTAATTGGAGCTAACGTGCAACTAAAGTATGGTAGTCCCGTTTTGACGAAACTGTGGAAATTTTTTTTAGTAAATAGTGGTCTCAATTTTTCCCCAGTTGGGGGTTCTGAGCAGCTTCTCTCTGCAAACTTCTCCCAAGGCCAAGTGTGAGGAAATACGGGAAGCAAAGCAAGAACTGGCAGGGAAGGAAGAGCATTTATGGATGGATAATGGTGCATCAAGGGGAAAATGAAAGACCAAGAAAAGGGGCCCTGCAAATGTGAATACAGCAATGTAGTATGTTTTAACCAAAAAGTAGATGTAAAAATCATGCCACTGTGTGGAAAAAAAGCTAAAATATCAGCGTTTCAACAGCATAAGGACTGTTGTCGACTCTGAGGCACATGGGATCTTTGTTTCCCATCCTTTTGCTGGAGTTGGCTAACTGTGTCAACTTGGGCAAGCTATTAAGCCTGCTTGCATCTCAGTTTCCTTATTTGAGGCCAAATTCTCCTACTAAGTAGCCTCCTACTCCACACAGAGATTTGCTGATTTGAATGGAGCCCCTGCAGAGTGAGATACT
Source organism: Psittacula echo (assembly GCF_963264785.1). Taxonomy (NCBI): domain Eukaryota; kingdom Metazoa; phylum Chordata; class Aves; order Psittaciformes; family Psittacidae; genus Psittacula; species Psittacula echo. The sequence continues at coordinate 103,837,580 of NC_137735.1, forward strand.
TTTCAATACAAATAAAGTTTTGGAATCGGCCCTAATTATATTTATTACCTGCAGAGGAGTAATGTGAGACTTAACATGGTTTGAGACCCTCAGATGAAAGAGAAAGTATTTGGAATTGTTCTTTTTAATCATCTGCTGCCTTTTCAATGTCTACTTCATAGCTGTCCTAAAAGGGCTAGCTACTAAATAACAAATGAAAAATCCTTGTACATATTAACTAGGTTTGTCAGGCTCCTATGAATGGATCTCTGTGGAAAATATTATTTGCTAGGGGCTACTGGAGGAAGTCGGTTTACCATGCCCCACAGTGAGGAGCCATTAGATCTACCTCATGCCAGAAGTTGACAGATTGCATGCGACTCGGCTTGGAGTGCCGTGGTGGTGTAAGGCAGGCTGGAGGCAGCCTTTGCTGATCCTCTTTTATGAACTGCGGTGACGGCACCTTTACAAACTTAGCTTCGGCATTTTGCTTCGTGAATGGTCTAATGCTCTTGGGGGGTGATGCACGTAAATTGCAAGTGGGTTTGCTACTTGTGATTAAAATGATCATCCCAGACTTGTAGCCAATGATGCATTTATGCCAAGCCTGAACTGACTGGCCCCTGTATAAGCCTTCTGGTTTGTAACATATGCATTGAGTGGGAAAAGGAGTGAACTAAACAGTGTAGCCGTTGGATATTAATAAAAATAATAAGTTTTTCTATTTGGAATTTTTTTAAGCCAGTGGGCATGAAAATGTTGAGCATCTCCTGGCCGCTCTGCATGAATGCATATATGTGTTTCAGAAAGTAAACTTGCTTTCTCCGTGTCACTGGGAGGGAGGCATAAAAGAAGAGAGGGGGCAGCGGACCTAATGAAACTGTTGTGGGGTCAAAACCTCGTGTTTTTTAAAGGCTCTTAATGTTGTCCAGCTGCAAATTAAAGGAGAGGGAAAAAAAAAAAAAAAAAAAAAAAAAAGAGAAAAAAAGGAAAAGAAAAAACAGTAGAGAAAGGAATTAGGGCTGGGAAACTGGAAAGAATGGAGTATAGATAAGTGGTTGTGTGTGGGTGTGTGTGCATGTGTGTGCTAAAGAACAGGGAGACCAGGTTTTTTTCTCTTTTCCCCCTCCACTGCTCCCTGCGAGCTCCGTGCCGGGCTGGACACGGGCCGGCAGACTGCTGAGGAATCGTGCGCTCCTCTTCCACAGCAGCCCCTGGCTCGTCCCGGGGTTCGGACGGGAGTTTGCCGCGGCGTTCTCCCGGCCGCTGCCCCCCTCTTCCCACCGGGGCGGGCTCTGCTTGGCCCGGGCGGTGCAGCTCTTCCCTCCCCTGCCCTCCCTGCCGCGGCGGAGCGGCTGTCCCCAGTCCGGGATGCGGGGCTGTCCCCACCGCGGCGGCGGCTGCTGCTGCTTCTTCCCCGCGTGTCAAAGGCCCGTTACCTGCCCGCCTGCCCGGTTGGTGTCTGGATAATTGGCAGTGCCGCGGAGGCTGCGCGCCGCCAGCGAGCCCAAGGGCTCGTTATCCGGGGCTGCCCGGGCAGGGGACATCACAAATAGCCACAGCGGAGGGACTCCGGCTGCGCCCGGGGGAGGGGAGGGGGGAGGCAAAAAAAAGGGGGGGTATAAAGAGAAAATAAGCCCAGGCAGACTAAAGGAAAGTTTATTTTTGTTGTTGTTTGCGCGTGTGTGCGCGCCCGCTGTTCTGGCATGCGGCTACCTTTTCCTTTGCACACAACAGGGCTGTTTGATGGAGTTGGGAGCTGAGGAAACTTTGGGTTTGTTGCCAGGACGGTTCGCAGCACTTTGTGGAAAGCAAGAGCTAACAGTGAGACCGACAGAGTGAGTGACAAGTTGTTTACAGGTTTCCTTGAAGGGGCCTCTGCTATATTTCAATCTGTCAAAGTTGCTTTTCTTCCCTCCGAACAATGCCTGATTGTTGTGCGGGGTGGTTGGTGGTGGTGCTGGTTTTTTTCTTCCCCTCCCCAAAGAGAGAGAAAGAGGGACAGAGAAAGCGAGAGAGCGCAGAGGGAGGGGGGAAAGAGAGCAAGGAATGAAAATTCTTCGGAGCACAAATGCCTTTGGTAACATTTTTATGTGCCTAATCTTTTCTCCCCTATTTCAACTCCGAGAGAGTTGATAACTGTTTCAATTTAATCAGTCTGCTCTTGTTTTATCTTCTTTCTCCACTGATCTTCCCCAGCGCAGGAGATTTGCTCCTGGTCTGCTGGTTTAGGTGGATTGTCGGGCTTTTTTTTTTGCCCTCCCATCCTCCCCGCTATTTATCGCGCCCCCCCTCCCCCCCCCCCCCCCGGTTTTTAGGACATTGGACGAGCTGACTTTTCCCGTTCGGCGGTGGCAGCGGGGGAGCGGAACTGAGAGGGAGCGGACGGGCACCCCGAGGCTGCCCGCTACCTCGCAGCCGCCGTGGGGGGAGCTGCGCGAGCTGCCTGCTGCGAGGCGCGCTGCCCCTTTAAGAGACTGGTCAAGGAGTCCTAGCTCCGAGCGAGCGAGCGAGCCGGGAGGGAGGGAGGGAGGGAAAGGGAGGGAGAGAGAGAGAGGGAGGGAGAGCGAGCGAGAGAGAGAGAGAAAATCAATCGGTTTAGAAGGTTTGGACTCACTTGACAGGTTCAGTTGGAGGCGACCATAGGTGGCTGCTGTGACAAAGGGAAATTGTGCTTTTCCAGCATGCTAACTGACCCTGATTTACCTCAGGAGTTTGAAAGGTGAGTCGAGTTTTTGGGGCGGGGGGGGCCGCTGCCTTTCGCCTTTGGGGGGGAAAGACAGGGGGGGGCGGGTGTCTTCCCACCCCTCCTTTTTTTTTTTTTTTTTGTTGTTCTGTTTTGTGGTTTGTTTGTTGTTGTATTTTTTATTATTTAATTTACTGATAGGAGCACGCGTGTTTGCGCGCGTGTGCCCGGATCGGCTGCCCGCGGTGCGAGCTCGCACGGGCGCGCGGGGACGGGCGCGCAACTCCGGCGCTCGGCGGCAGGCCGGGGAGATGCTACCCCCCTCCGTCGGTCCCGTGTGTGTGTGTGTGTGTGTGTGTGTGTGTGTGTGTGTGTGTGTCTCCGCAAACGTTACCTTGGCTATTCAAGCGGCGTGTCAGCCGGGCGGCGGTGGGGGCGGGGCGGGGGAGCCCCGTGCCCGCGGCGGACGCCCCTCACCCGGGCGGCCCGGCGATGCTCAGCTTTGTTCCGCCGCCTCGGAGGCTGCCGTGCCCTCCTCCAGCCCGCACCGCACCGCACCGGCCCGAGCGAGCGGGGTGCTCTACCGGGCAGCTTCTCCCCGCCCCTGTCCGGAGAGTCCCCGAGCGGCTGGGGATGCCCGGTGGCGGGCGAGGCGAGGCGGGGGGTTTAACTTCCAACCTCGCCCTCCCGTCAAACTTGGGAAGGCGCTCCGCCGAGCACATGACCTTTTGTTGATCTAGCAGGAGCGATTATTTTTAGGCAAGTTAACATCCCGGCCCTCTGTCAGGAGAACATCCTTCTGACTGAGCAGGGGAAAGGAAAAAACCCCAAACAAACACACCAACAACAAAAAAGGGAAAATAAAGCGAAACTCTTGACTGCAAGTTTTGGCCGTCACCTCTCTCGCGAAGTGTCAAGAGCAGGGTTGGGGTATGACAAACGGGGTTTGGGTATGACGTAGATACGCCTGTCTCCCCCTGCCCGAAGTAGGAGCCTTCCATGCCTGGAATCAAGTTTTTTGTTGTCACTGGTGATGGCTTGTGACCCCTGAGAGTTTAGTCCTTATTTTAGATGATCTGGCACTCCTGAGAGGTTTTGGAGCATTTTCCCAGGCATTTGTACATGCGTCCATTGATGATCCGGCATCCCTTCCCTCCAGCTTCGCTTTTAAGGGTTATTAATAGTCCCTTGTGCGGTTGCAGTAAACAACCCAAACTTTCATTTCTAAGCGGTAAATAAAAGAACGCCAGGATGCGCGTTACTTAGATTTTTCTCATCTTCGTGAGAGCTACCTCCTGTATAAACATTTGGTTGTATCTGACTATGCAATACAAGCTAGGTGCTAGACCAGCTGGTTAAAAATATGCTAAGTCAAGCTGTTCATCGTTCAAACCTACTGAATTTGATAGTAAAGGCAGGGAAAAGAAGGCAAGATAAAAACATTTTAAGTGGGCTGAAGAACACGCGTGTAGGGAAAGGACAGGAAAGAATGCTTGAATTAAAAGATAGGAGAAAAATAAAACTGGGAAACACAGAAAAGAAGTATTTTAACACTTTCAATCCTCGTTCCGTAACTAAAACACTTCCTCACTAGAAAGTGGAATTGGCATGGTTTCACTGCTCCAAGGTCCTCTTTAATACAATTAATTTTCCAGACTTCCTTGGAATACTTGGCATTTTTCTTTGGTTTGTTATTGTTACAATAATAGAACAAAATTGGTTTTGTTCACGTGCATTGTAGTAACTTATTTTAAGTACCTGAGGAAACTGTTACTGTTTCTGGTGTTAAATCTGATCTAGCATCATGATCATGCCGTTGCTCTTGTTCATACAATTAATGGATTGAAATATTTCATGTGCTTCACTGAGATTATTCATATAAACTGGTAAGCAAGCAATTTCGATTATTCCTTGAACTTTGTTATGAACAGAATACTTGTAAAGTCTGTGAAGCCGAATGAAGTCATTTCATTTTCCCTGTTGGGGGACTTTCTTTTTCAATCTGAAGTCTCTCTGCATTATAAACATGTATTTATATAAATCTGTTATATAGACAAATAATTTTGGACAAAACATCTTCCTTAGAAATAGAACGAGCTTCTCTACTCTTTCTCCCCCCAAGCGTATGTTTCATTTTCAGAGATCCCAGCTTTGCACTTGTAAACATTCTAGTTAAATAATCAATACGCTGCTCTCCTTTTGCTGTGCAGATAATAGCAAGCAGTAGAAATGGGAAGCAGTAAAAACAAACCTTAGGACATGCAATTTCTTTTTTTCTAAGCAGTTTTTCCTCTGCAGTAGAAATTGGTAATACAGCCCAATATCTCTGTTAATCATTACCATTTGTTTACATTGTGTGTGTTTGACCATAGTTACACACACATACAGAGTAGATACTGTCCATGTAATATGTGTGTTTATCAGAAAACAGCCATGAGGGCATGCTTTCTCTCACACAGGGATGCCCATACCCTCAGACGCACACTTGCTTGCAGAGTTCATGTGTGCATATATGCATGATACATAGATGATTGTTTTTTAGACATTTATGGCAAGTTATTTTCTCAGGTTCTCAGTAAACACAGTTCTTGGAGCACATTTCTGGAATTGCTGCCGTCCAGCATATCGTGTCTGTGTGACCGACTTCAGTTTTGTTATTACTATCCATCTCCTACTATTCCTTTTTAAACTTGAATAGCAAATTATGAGGAGGTGAAGACTTATCAGGCAAAATTGTTTGCAGTTCAGATCTCAGAGTGTGTGTATGTATTTCAGGAGGTTCCTCTTCTTTCCCTGTCTCTTCTCCCATGACGTTTCAGTGTATCCCGGTAAACTACAAACAGTTCAGAAACTTTCAGTCACCCCAGCTGAAGGGATCTGAATTGAGGGTACTTCTCTTCTATATCTGTAGCCATTACTGGGGGCATTTACGATACACACTTGGAATGAAAATGATCTTCAGTGTCAGACAAATAAACATTCATTAATTCATTCAGCATCACTAGTAAATTGCAGTAGGTTTTGTGAATTAGCATGTATAATTAATTACCGTACCGAAAATGTGAAGGTTTTCGTCCTTTCCTGAGAAGTTACTTGCATGTCTTTATTTCTGTTTGTGGCAGTTCAGCTGCTTGATTGAGAGAAGCATCAGAATGTGTACGCTGAGGGGGATGATGTTTGCAGAAATGTGGTAGGAAGAAATTATAACTGGAATCTGCTCCATTTGTTACACAGGGAAAGGGTAAATTCTGGAATGTACTTTGATGTACCTGTGGCACTTGAATTGGCTTTAAAGATCTTGAAAAGAATAACTCTTTTGTTGTCTGGGTTTTCTTTTTTGTTTGTTTGTTTGTTTTTAAAGATGGGTTATTATACTAAAATGTAACAAGTATGTCCACAGTAGAAAGTTTACTTCACTAAGGAAAAGATAAGACAATGTGGCTACAACCATCACAGATAGCTATGAAATTTACAGAATGATAAAATCTCAGAAATGCCCAACATAAAGTTTTAATGTCTTAATAAAATCTGATTAATGAAAAATAGATAAAGTGACTGCTTAACAATGTCCCTAGTGTATGGAATGTTCTTAAACCCAAATTAATTACTGTGTATTTACATTTCTCTGTAGACTAAGAGAGAGGCTATGCTAGGCATCCGGACAGAGTGACATCCTTTCTCTTCCTCTTTTTCATTCTTTTTTCTTATCTTTTTTGTTTTAGTTTTAATTTTTTAATTATTATTTTTAACATGCCAATTCAAGGTAAAGAGCTACATGGTGTTTGTGGAAGAAAGAAGGATGGGTTAATGCTTCCATACGAAGGAAGAGCTGGAAAAGACAAAAGGCGTGGATGGGAGCGATGGGGATGGGAACAGGAGAACAAGTTTAACATTTACAGTCACTAGTTCTGTGCACTCGAAATGTTCTCTGTGCTTGTGAATAGCTTGTAGAAAGGAAGGGCTCAAGGATGTAAAGCAAACCTCTGCTGGGAGGAAAAAAATATACTTAGCTGCTTACTGCTGCACTGCACGAGTCATTTCAGACTCCCACTGAATTTATTTTGGGGTTGTACCAACACTGTCAAATGGAGAAATCATTTTCCTAAAAGGAAACTTTGCGTATTCCTAAGTGCTTTTCTTAGCTAAAGTTACCCAAAAAGCTTTCTTCTGCTGCTGCGTTTGCTGAGAATTTTGGAGAAAGAATAATACCTTTCTATTAACCGGCTTGCTCAGAATGACGTCCCACTCTCCTAAAATCTACCTGTAGAAGTAAGAGTCATCATTCCCTCATTTTAAAGAAAACAATAAGATTTCTTTAATATTGGGCTGTGAATAGCTTTTACCTTCCATTGGGATGTTTTCAGAAAAGGACTTTCTTGCTTATGTTTGTGGTTCTAGGGGTCTGGGATCTGAAAGGTAAATACAGTGCCGGTAAAAAGTTTCAGATACCGGTTTTTCGCAGTGATGAAAATTAACATGATTTTATTTCTCTCAGATAAGGCTGAAGGAATTAATGCATTTGCAGACTACTCATTAATGTCCTGGATGCACTAATTTAATTTGTTGTGTTTATGCTTAGTGAGGAAGAAGTTGACTGTTACAGATTATAGTTTTTAATGAACATCTCAATAATTTACCAGTTGCTGAAATTGTGAACTAGACTTGGAAGGCAAAAGTCCAAATGGGAGAGCTGATGAGTGACACACCAGCCTGCACAATTCGACTGTTGTATTCATTGCATTTGAATCAAATCGGGAGTTTGGCATTACTAATTCTGGGTGGCTGGCTCATCATATGCATTCAAGGAGTTAATTAAAACACACACAAACACATACACACACTCTCCCACCAAGCATCTTGCGATGTTTATGTGCATAGTGTGTTTGATTGGTACCTTCAGATAGGAGAGGAATTGTTTTTCCTTCTCTTGCTGTCCAGAGATCTTAAATAGATAACTAGTTTACAAAATATTTACTACTTCTTAGGGAGCTTTTAACGAGCATTTATGGCTTTATCATTTAGGAGGCATATAGTGTCTGATTGAGTTAGTTATATGTGAAGCTCCCTGATAGGATAGGCATATGTCTGTGTAGTGTGATATATCTGTAGCTGTATAAAATAGATATACATATATAAATACAGTATTTATACAGGAAAAAAGAGTATCTCCTCCCAAGGTAGATATATAGTTTCTTCGCGTGCTTTTCATACTACATTTAAACCGGCTCTTAGTGTTGAGTAGGATATGTGTATGTTTGCATGTCAGATACCTCTGCCTTCACAACTCTTGGACAAGTCAGTCTGACATCCTCTTGGCTTTCTTTTTTATTATTATTTTTTTAAATTTTTTTGCTCAGGCCCGGTTATAGCATAATTAACTCAAAAGTGGAAGGGGAAAAACATGTTGTCATGTTGTACCTGCACACACTGGAAATATTCAGTGCCTGTGAATTCTACTGTAGTCAAAAGGAAAGAAGTGTTCACAGCAATTAATCAATAGCTCTAGTACGTCTCCGCTGATGGCAGGGAGTTTGTTTAACAAGTAGCATCCTTAGAAACAAAGCACTTCTCTCCTTCAAAGCATCTCTGCATTTTTATCTCACTTAAAAAGTGTATGAAGTCTCCTGAATTTCCTACAAAAGGTAAAATCATGTTGTATTTGACTATGTTAAAAACTATGCTGCAAATAAAGCAAATCCTCACCACGTTACTGTATTACCTAAACCAGAACTTACTTCTTGAACTTTTGAAGCGGGATGTGTTTTTCTCGTGAGTTTTTGGCTTTGGGCAGAGGGTGAGCGACTGCGTTCACAGCACCTGACCGAGATTTATGGCTTTTATGCCTTTCACGTCTCCTCCCGCAGACCCCCTGGCGAGACCCCGCTGCCGTCAGTGGCCATAAAGTTTTCACCCACGCCTTCGCTGAGGGTTACGATGCTGGCCTGCAGTCTGCCACACGTCCCACCTCTCCCACACCCTACTGAGAGGCTGACTTGGTCCAAGTGCTTGTGCCTTGCCTGGGGCTGGGCCGGGCCTGCGGTCCCCAGGGAGGGGTGGTGAGGAGCCCTGTGTGCTGTGGCCTCCGCTCGAGAGACGCCGCTTGTCACCTCCGCGCTGAGCCCAGCCTTTGCCAGCCTGAGAAACCAGAAGTCTCTAAACGTTGTTCCTGAGCCCACATGTCCTTGTGACAGTGTGAAGTTCTGCGCGCGGTAGTTGTTGGGAGAGAGCAAATTTAGATGAGGTTTTGGAAGAATTTTGGTGAGCGCTGCTTGTAGGGGCCATGGTTCTTGAAAAGATTGTAAGGAGGGAATGGAAATTGTGAGATGTGCAGTGGTAATTCAGAGAAGCTGTCTATCTTTTTTTAGGGTAGGTGCAAAATTTATTTCCTTTTTTTTTAACAGAAATAGGAAAAGAGAAAGATGGGTTGAATTCTGGTAGCTAGAATCATCAAATGTTAATATGAAGTTCCGGAGTGTTAGAGATGCTGCCCATGCTATTGTGGGGAAGTGGTTTGTTTGGAAAGAAATTTGCAGGTATCTTGCTACCCCTTGCTTTTGATCCAGCATGGGACTTCTCTTCAACTTGTCCTTTTGCCATCTTGTTTAAGAAAGGAAGAAAAAAAATTTCCAACATGATGATACTATTTTTGACTTGTAGAACTCCGAGAGTTGAAGTGAAAAAGAGAAAAAGATTGGGGCTCATTTTGAAAGTTTGAAATAGTTTGACCTTGTTTCCCTTAGAAGTATTGTAGGATTATTAATTGAGTATCTTTTCTAAATTCTCAAATTGGAATTATATTTGCTATCTTTAAAATTTAAGTTTAGTATTCCAGATTTTCTTTTTATACTTTTTTTTTTTTTTTTTTTTTTTAAAGACCAAGCATGAAAATTCATATCGGCAACTGCTCTTTGAGATTTATAATCACATTTTGTTTTGTCTAATTGCTTTTGTGTTTTCTCAAGTTCATGTAGTTTGTCTTCATTGTGTTTTGTTGTTTTGTTTTGGTTTTTTTCTCCAGAATATGGGTGTCTGTATGCTATTTGATCTAAACATGTCACAAACTGTTACCTTAGTGCTAATTTTTCTGTGTGGTTGCATTATAGTCATATTACTATACTTGTTTCTGTCTTACTAATTTTAACATGATTTATTACTTTTGGGGGCAAAAATATCAGCAGAATGAATAGAAATTTAATTTTCTTGTCTGAATAATTAGAGTTCCTTCTAGTGGTGAAGAACTCTGTGTGCATGTGTGGGTATGCACTGTTCTTGCATAGTTAAGACCATTGTCTACATCTAACATTCTTCAAGAACCTTTGTAGCTCTTGAGAAAGAAAACCTAGGAATGTAGTTTACGTAAAGAGCAACCCATACAGTTTGTCATCCTCTTGGTTTCTTTGGTGCTGAGCTTGACTTTTTAAGAATGCGGGAGTGAAAAAATGCCCTATGTTTCATTCATTCATCTTGCAGGTTGGGCATGGGCAAAGATAAAGTATCTGACAGTGAGCTGGAGTTACTTGCCATTGCCAGCTCAGTAGATACCATAAGGAAAACGTTAGTGGTTCTGAACAATTTTTGATTTTGTTATTCCTTTTTTTTTACCATGGTTATATGAAGAGATTTCACCAAACTTTTTTTTTTGCCAATTAAAACCTTGAGTGTAAAACCATCTCAGGATGGTTATGTGTACTCATATGTGTACACGCATTAGTGTTTGTTCTATGTAGTTTGGCATGTCCGTTTACTAGGCTGCATGAAGTTGTGCTGTCTTCAGCTTGCTGGGAATCCTAGAGAGTGAGCATTAATAGAGTGATGCAGCGAAAATTAATCACAGTCTGAAGGGCAAAAGTACATCTCTGTACACAATTTTTGTAAATTTGAGGTATCCCTTATTTCAAGAGGGAAAACGTTTATTGAAGGGCGTGAAGTGTGGTGTCCTCTCACCTTTTGAGAGAGGCCTACCTGGGTTAGGGTTGAGGCACTTCAGCAGAGCTTTGTGTCAGGAGGGAGCATTGGCTTGCTATAGTTCTGTCCATACTGTATTTGACTGTAGAGAAGTCTTCTGTTTTCAGATAAATTCCCTTAGCAGCCTCGTTACATTCACTTTGTAAAACAAGACTGAAAAACATTTTCTCCAAAGGTTTAGTGAAGTTTCTATTTATAGAGATTTCTTCCTAAGTTTTGATCCTGTGGCCTCACTGGGGCAGAGGCTTTTTTGGACAGAAATGAGATGTGTGGGAAGGTGATGGTTGGTAAGGGTGGAGGGAAGGATGTTCTTACCAGTTTGGCATGTCTATTAACAAACTAAGTCATTTTGTTGTGTTGTATTTACATGACTTGTTCCTGTGCTGGTGTGAAATGTGAATCACCAAAACAGGATGATTATTTAAAAAAAAAAATAAAAAAATAATAGGCGAAATGAAACAAAACTGGAATAGAACTGGAAGGCTAAATAAAATAAAATGAAAACAAAACATGCAACATTATTCTTTTGGTAGTCTCCTTCTGCAGTTGCTGAGTAGAGCCAAATAGGTTTCTTTTCCATGTCTGTTAAAAGTATCCAGGGGGTTGAGTTTGAAAGTCACAGGGACATGAAAATACATTTCTGTCTTCAGGTTCAGCCTTTTGGTTTGTCTTCTGCTCATGGATTTTGGAGCTTTAAAGTAGATATTTGTATTGTAAAGAAGGCTATTGATTCTTATCTTTATCAAAACCGTGTGAACATCAAGTTGATTCTGGTTTTGCAACTGAGATTAGAATTTGGCAGAATTTCTCAGTGGAAGGCTCTCATCCTTTGCTTATGTTTTGTAAGTTCTGCTCACTTCTGCTGTTCTTGCCTAAACCCTGAAGTTAATTGTGTGACTCAGGAAACCATATTAGGCTATGGTGTTTGCGTGAAATACTATGCAAAGTATGGGAAAAATACTGTGCCACTCTCAAGTATGCCATGCATCTCTTTTATAGATAATCTGCATGTGTATTAGTGTCATTGATTTAGTGTGTTTTTGTAGAGTGCAAGCATCCTGAATCAGGACCCTATTATGCTCGTCACTGTACAAACACAAAAAAGAAGGTTTCTTTCCATTCCACAGAGCAGCCTTTGTGCTTAGAGCTTAGAGTAATATCAATGTGTCTTTGTATGGGGAAAATTCAGAAACGGAGAGTAGGTAAGAGATCCCTAGCATGGTTCATGAATGAGATTTCAGTCCTGAAGCCATGCTTTAGAATTTATAAATTGAGAATTATATGTACATGTATATTCACTCTCTGTATATTTTCTACACGTACGTATGTAGAAGTTGCTTTACTGTTAGAAGTACCGCTAATATTAATAATAGATGCATACTTCCTATGAAGTCTTTTGATTAGGAATTCAGAGCATTTGGAAACATTAATATACAAATCATGAAGGCTTCTGTGCTCTTTAGATTAAGAAGCAAGATTAGCCTCAACCTATAGATGAGAAAACTGAAGGATGGTGTCACAAAATCATTTGCATGGCTGGGTATAAAAAGTAGAGATACTGACTACTAGTCCTGTTTTTTAACCTAAAGACCCTCCTTTTCCTTCTTAAGATCCTAAGAACTGCAAATTAGGCTTCTGTCTGTCCAATTATAATTTCTAAGGGTCTCATTCTAGCAAGATGAACTATAATAGTCAAATTACTTACATATGTAAAGTAAGAACTTCAGAGTATAATTAGTAATATAAAGTAAAGAAATATTTGCAGCCCTAGCCACATTGGTTAGGGCTGGGAGGAAATACTGTCTGTAGCCCCTTCCACTTATCTGAGTGGGCTTCTAAGCTAACTCCCTACCTGGAGGCAAGTTCAGAGAACAGAAGGTAGGCAGCAGCACCCACAATGTTGAAGCAGTAAACTGAGAGGCACCGTGTGCTACTAACAGTCAGGTCAAAGTTTCATCCTGGAGAACAATTAACATCTTCAGCTGTATATACAAGAGCTGTCATATGTTTTATAACCTAAGGACCAGGCGCTAGGGGAGTCCAGGAAAAAATTCTTCACATGGAGAGTAATAATGTGAGGAACAGGCTCTACTGAAAGCAGCAATGTAGGCAGCCACAGTGAGCAAACCAACGAGCTTAAAGGCAAAAACCACGCTGCAGAACACAAAATGCACTGTGATTCTTACCCTCATTTTTGACATCTGTTTTTTAAATGTGTGACAGAGATCCAAAATGAAGGAAAAGATACAGGCTTACTGAAAGGGAGGAATTATTTTTTTCTTCATGTTAAAAGTTCTAATCTGTTTTAATATTTTTTCCTCCTTTCCAGTTGCATGCTCAGTAACAGTAGAGCTGAATCGCTGGGGTCTGCAGGTAGATTTAGATATAGTCTTTGTATTGTGCCTCTTACTACACACTGTTGAGAAAATGGGCATAAACTAAGGAGTCTTGGTGGATTTGATCTCTGTAGCCTATGAATGTCATGACTAAAGTTTTAGCTTATTTTCTTTGATAAGCTTTTTAAAAGGGAGACTACTTTCAAGATAATGGGTTATAATCAGACATGTTCCATAGTGTTTCAGTAGTAGTTATTCAGCAGTGTGTTCACAAAGGCCTATTTTGTGATAGGGCCAGTCAAGGCATCCTTTAAAAAAGTGCCCATTCATTCTGAGTGTTTGGACTCAGTGGCACTGAAGTTCAGTGTCAGGTCCTAAAAATGTAGGCCTAATTAATTAATGTCCTGCTCAACTCTATGAAAAAGACTAATGTTTTTCACCCCCGTAAACCAGGATGACATGAAATGGTGACTCACGAGGAGATCACTGAGCAGGGGCCTGACTTTCCTTAGTGTGGAGCAAGCTTCCATCAATTGCAATGCCTCCTAACTTTCTAAAGCATCAGGAGAGATTCCTACAGGCTTCTGCAAATCTGTAGATTTCAGAAGTTCTGTCAGTGTGTTTTAAAGACACATTAACTGTCAGTTCCTCCTAAACAACACGTATCCCTGGCAGATTAGAATGATCAGAATGGCGGTGATGAAAATGTACCTGAATTCTGCCAGGGCTAACATCTGGGCCTTCGTGGACTTGGCACTGTACACAGAATCAATCTTTGTTTTGAAACTGTATGTTTCGTAAGGTAGTAATTCCCAGTTGCGGCCACCAAGGTCTTAAACAGAACTCCTGCACAAAAATGCATTCTTCCAAATATACATCTGTTTGATAACCTCAGTTGTCGAAAGTGTGACCTCTATTAATTTGTCACCAGGCAAGTTATTGTCACCAGTTCCCAGATTCCATGAGAACCCCAGCAGAGCTCCTTGCTGGTAAGCATTTCTGGTTTTGCTGTTTGTGGTAATTAACAGCTTACTTACAAATTACTTGACTGAGGTACCTGCAACTAAGGTGACTTGCCATGGCTTGTCCGGTGTGACAGCAGCAGATTCATCAGGGGATTTTTGGAGGGAGGGCTCACTGCCCTTGTCTGGAGCTGATGCCTCCAGAGCAGCATAGGGTATCTTATATTTTCATATTAAATAGACTAAACAGTTATCAGATAAGAAAGCCTTATGCTTATAATGATTTATAGAATTTCCTTCTCCGTGTTTATGAGAAAGATGAAGACAAGACAAATGAAGTTGCTGCTGTTATAGTTGTATAGAATTTGATGCAGAAGCCTTTTTAAAAGCAGCTATAAAAAATCAGAATGCAATAGAGTTAGAACATTATTTAAAAGAGAAGATAAATAAAATAGCTTTTTACATACATGTGCGGTCTATTGAACGACCATCCAAAGCACTGAAACCAATTTAAGAAGATGATCTTTTGCCTTAATTATACGTCTGGGAGATATTAACTGAACATTTTGTGGAGAACTGTGAATACCTTAGTTGCCAGTTGTCTAAAATGCTGCTAATGATTGCTTCAGTGCCAGTGTTTTGATGGCTAGAACCTAGGCCTGAATATGAATACAAAGAACTCAATCTAAAAAAACCACGTGTGCGCACACACTTTTTATACAAAACAGATTTCAACCATCTGCTTGGCACTTAGCTTTGCAGCTATAGGCTCTGATATGAAAGGGAGCACTGTCCAGATTATGAATGGTATCAGTTTTATTGGTACCTTAGAAAAATCCTAGTGTTTTCAGAAAGCTTGTGTATCCAATGGTTTCTTCAGTGGAATAATGAAAACAACTGCCTTAGCCAAAATTTTGTGCCTACTGTCATTTCTCCGGTGGCAGCATCCCCTTTCCCTTGCAAAAGGGATTTTGTAGAGAAGAAAAGTTTCTGTTCTGCACCTCAGCATTTCCAAGTGTAGCAGAGGAGTTTAGATGAGTGGCCCTTAGAACTGACACCCCAGATGGTTTATGACACAAAGCACTGTTTGCTTAGGAATACGTTGTATGGCAGAGTCTGTTGCCCAAGCACTGCAGAGCGTGTCAAATCAGCATGGAAGTTAATGGACCAAAAGCCCTTCTGAATTTAACACTTTCCCATTTGATCTGAATTTACAGCTTTAGATCAGGACTGCCGTTTTCTTTTAGCGTGGCCGTGGTGGAAAGTAAAGTTGATAGTATAAATTACAGGGATATGATATACTACAATCATTTTGACCCAATTCGTCTGCTTAAAGGTTCAGAATGAAAAAGGCTGACTAAAATATTTGGTGAAAGCCTGTTCATGAAATATATTAAAAAAATTGAAAGTTAGGAGAAGGTTTGAGTATGTGGTAATCTAATATTCTGACCAGTCCATGTTTTACTTTTAATAGGTTAAGCAGAAGAAAATGGACTGTACAAAATAATAAAAATCTTTGGAGCTTTCACTCTTTGTTAGCAATTTGGGTATTGTTTCTTTGCCTTTGCTAGATATATTCCTTAAAATATGCAGGACAAAAAATATGTTTCTTCTTTGCTTTTGTTCTTTGAAAGGGTTTGATAGTGTTTTCCCTTAGGTGCACATTTGGAAAAAGATGATGAAAATGCAACCTCCTGCATGTAACAAAGCCTCTGTGTTTGGCCATCCATTTAGTGCTGTGTCATATTAGTACTGCATTGTTAACACCTTTGGACAGGGCTAAAGGTTCCTTGCTGCTGTGTCTAGAGAGCTGCTTATGTCAGATCATAATGTTGCTGGTTGCTTTTCTTAATAAATGTACTTTTCACTTAAAAGTAGGGACGGATTGTTTGCTTCTGAGATGGCAGGAGGGTGAATAAAAGGACTAATTGTTATTTGCACTCTCATTTTATGAAGATTTCCATTTCGCTATGTTTTGTGGTCTCAAGAAAGTACTGCTTTTAATGATTACATTTGATTTGTCTGAGTCTGTCTTTGTGGAGAACATCCGAGATGATGAAAGAAAGATAAAGTTGGATTTCTATGGATAAAATGATGATAATCCTGGAAACTTAAAACCTTCTGCATAGTTTTAGATGAATCAGAATGTGTGGACAGCAAAAATCCGACTTTTTAAAACGTGTGTGGAATAAGCCTTAACGGCATTAAGGTTATAGCCCCAACAAACTAATAGACTTGCAGTCCTCTGCATTATTCCCATCCTATTTCTTCCTTTCTCAGCTCCTTTCACCTTCTACCCACCAGCAGTTGGGCATGCTTTCTACATTTTTATGGGGAGCCCTGTAATTCTCACAGGTACAGATTAAAACAATAAATCTATTAAGCTTAAAAAAATTCTGAGGCTCTTGAAGTGGTGGTGTGTATGGAAAGACAGTCAGTTCTCCAGCCACTGTACCCATGCCTTCCCATAGCAACTCTACTGAAATTACTTAACCATCTTATTAGTGAAGCAGCTCTTCATGTTGCATGCCATAAAATGGGTTTCTTCAGGAGTGAGAAACAGTAGCCTATCTGCTTTTGAGCATTAATGATTGCACAAGAAAGAACTCCTGTGTTCAGGGATGGGTGGGAAGAAATCCTGTAAGAAACACTATGAGTGGATTCATAATGGAACCTTTTGCCATTCGGCCCTCGTGTTCTTGGAAATTTCAAAGGAGAAAGTCTCCTTGCCCAGTGTCAACAATTTGGCCATTTTCTTTGCTTCCCCTCCTCCTCCCGTTAGGTAAAATAGTCATATTTATTGTCAATTTATTTTCTGTGCATTCCTCCAATCCGCTGTGGTTGGTAGGGAGTTCTGGCATGAATGCATGGCAAGGTAAATTTGAGGTGGCAGTTATTGGTGGTTGTGGAAGGGAGGGTTGGGAGAAGGAGGAGGCAGAGGGTACAAGAGTACAGCTACAATTTTAAACAACCTGCCAATTGTCCCCCTGTTTTATTAAAATGGCAGCTTTCAAGCCAGGCCCCTGAACTGTTTAATTTGATTTACACTTTCAAGCTAAATTCCCTTGGTGCTGTTAATAAAGACTGAAAAAATACCTTGCTCTCTCCCTTCTATTTTTTTTGTCCTTTTTTTTTGTTTTTCCTTCCGTTCCACCAATAAAATTCTAGTTGTGTCTCTTTCTGGTCTCTTTCTGTTGGTTTTAAACAAACTGCTGCGTTGTGTCACCCTTCCTATTAAGTTTAGACAGCTGATTTATGAAAAGCTTGAGATAGAGAGAGGATGGTTCGCAGAGGAGAATACATCTGGTAGACCTAGTGTGGCTCTTTCAACGTTACCAGCAGGTTACAGTTGCATTTGCGTTAAAGCTGGATATGAATGACCAGGTTCAATGGACTTCAACTCTCTTTGTGGCCTGTCACTGCCCGAGTCCAAAATAAAACAAGGTTTACAATGTGCAGGTGCCAAATGGCAATAGAATATCAGCCTGCCAGTTTATTTGGCTGTCTCGATCCAGCGTGTGAAGGAAGGTGGGGTCAGGCACGTGTCAGTACAGGACTTTGGAAATCCCTTGAAGTATTATGTGCTGCTTGTGCCTTCCAGGAAGCGCTAAGTACAGATTGTAAAGTCTCCAAAATGAAGTTGGCTCCTACTTTCAAAGGCTATATAACATCTGTATTTTCAAAGATTCTGATGTTATATTTAACACTGAAAGCAGGAGGAAAGGATGAACGCATGTGTAGGAAGAGTGCGTGATTTTTGTAAAGAAATAAAAAATTGTGTGTGAAAGAACTGCATGTGAGTCACCTAGTGCAAAAAACTTGCGTGTCCTTTTAGAATTTTTGGGCAATTAAATGTTTTTAATAGTTTTGCTCGTGCATCTAATCTGTTTGGAAATGTACCACTTCCAGGGGTGTCTAGGGAGAAAATCAGAGCTTGTTTTTCTCTTTCTTTATTTTTGTCTGTTTGAAACATCAAAGTGAGTGCCTGAAATGAATTGATCTACATTTTTAGACCCGTTTATCAGCTAGAGTTCAATAAAGCAATAGAAATACATTGTAAGATGACTTGTTTTTTCTTTGAGATGAAAATAACTCCACTGAATAGGAGGGTATATGTCACATGAAGGGTTGGTCACGTATTGTGTTTTTTGGGTTGTGGTTGTTTTTTGGGGTTTTGTGTGTGTGTGTGTGTGTGTGTTTTTGTTGTTGTTTGTTTGGGGGAATTTTTTATTATTTTTAAAAATATTTCAGGAGAATAATAGGTAAAAGTTGCATCTCACCAGGCACCAAGTGCCTGTGTCAGTCTGGTTTTCAAGCAGATGAGTTTGATCCTCTTATTGGTAGCATCAGAAAAGAGGACAAGGGCCGAGCAAGTCCAGAGAGCAGCATTTGCCCTCACCTCTAGAGCTTTGATTACTGGCTCCTCTGCAGCTCTTGGTAGTAGGAGCATCACGAGAAGTTTGTTCTTCCTCTGTCTTTGCAGTATTGTGTGAATAAAGAGGGGCTATGCTTGTTATTTGGCATCCTTGCACAAGCCCCACATTCATGATGTATGATCATAAGGTTCTGTCTGGCTCCTACTGAAAACAATTGTAAGACTCTGACTGAACTTGGGTGTTGGATTGGGCCCATTAGAATGGAAGAAAATAAAGTGGAAGTGTTGTTAATGATTCCTGTTGATGCTTTTCCTGGCACAAAGTACTGCAGATAATTGTTTTTAGATGAAATACAGTTGCATCTAAGTATTACATTTATTAGCTTTTCAAAGGAGGAATAACCAAACTGGACATATGGGGTGTTTGAAGTGTGATTGTGTGAGACTAAGATAATTTCAGGAGAATAGCTTAAATCGCAGGATATGTGTGATGCCCTTTGTATACAAGATGTGGGACTGTGGAATTTGTTTTGCATGCGCTGGTTTTCACTGAGAAAGAATACTGAATGTGAATATATAGTCATATTTAGAATATATAAAGAGTGCAGCCTCGCTGCTGTAGACTTCAAGACCCATTCATCAGGGCTGATAGTGATGTGGTCTCTGGAGATACTTCAGTTAAGTAGGTTTAATCCTTGTTAACAGTAAATTGCTTGAAACCGTTTTGAGTAAAGTCAGAAAAGGAATATGGTAGGTTGAACACACAAATAAAGGGTAGCTCTGTTAGGCTCTGAGTGGCTTTGACAGTGTTATTTCCGCATTGAAATGGGGTACTACACGTTTTTGATGTAATTTAGGTGGTGTACCAGCCCTCACCATGCCTTAGTTAGGACATGTGTTATAGGCAGATATTAAACAGTTCTTAAGCCTTATTCTGGAGTGATCAGGTTGAATGATGTATGCAGTTTTTCCACAGTTTAGGATGTTTCCTGTTGACTTCAGTGTGATTTAGCTGTGGATGACTGTGATCCAGGGCCTCTTAAGAACATGAAGATAGGAGAGGGCAGTGCTTGTTTCACTGCTTGCTTCTTATTCATCAAGAGGATGAAGGGAAGGAATGAAGTGGCAAAGCTTTTGTTGCTACTGTTCCTTGAGAAATGTGTTCAGGGAACTATTTTGGAAGACGATGGTGAAGTTGTTCCTACTATTTGCACTGCATTGCCAAAACGTTGTGCTCTTGTATGAGGTAATAGCTGTGGTTTGTGGCGACATTATGAAAACACTGGTTTGTTATGATGATGGCAGAAAAAATCCCAGATACATGGTAACGTATTTGTAATATTTTATTGAAGTGAAACATGGAAAATACAGCATAGCTGGAGTCCCCTTGGAATGATTTCATATTTTGGGAATGAAGAAGCAGTTGTGCAAAATTGAAATGGGTGTACTTGGCATCAATTAAATGATAGGTTTGGGCTGGTTTAGTATAGCTCATCTCTCTTTTTTTGGTTGGGTTTTTTTGGGGGGGTTGGGTGGTTTTTTTGATATTGCTATTATGTGTTACATTTGGTTGGTAGTGGGATGTATTTTACATTGCTAATAATCCAAATTAGAATTTGTAGTTTCTTTTTGTCCTGTGAAATAGAGGGAGTATTAACTAAAAGATAATATTGCTGCTGGATGCTGTTGTAGAATAAGGAATAGATCTCAGGTAATACCTTACAGGTTTCATATAGTGTAGTCACTGAAAGCTATCTAAGTATCTAGATAGGCGAGAGGACCAAAGACTTTTTCAACATCTAATCTTGAAGTAAAGCACTCAGCATAATAAACAGAGAGAGATTCATACTGTCCCTTTACACACTTCAGCTGGACAGGCTAAGGGTTTCAGCTCCTGGGTTTCCCAGCTCTGCTGACTGAGAGGTTTGGAATTAATTTTTGAACTTCCGATTGCCTCTTGGTTTACACAACCTATTTTTCTTCTTTAATTCATTTTTAGTTATTGGGCATTGCTAAGTCTGAAAGCTTGGATCATGGCTTTTATATTTTTTTTAGTTTATTAAGGGGATAGAATTAAAGTAACACATTGTGGCCATGACACTCTAGGTGTGTCGAGTTGCTTATTGTCCTATATTGACAATTTTGTATGCCTGCTAGATATGTGAGTATGTCAGTTCAAAAAAAATGCCTCATCTGCATTTGGTGTCTTCCATCTTGTTCAGATAATGAAGCCCAAATATCTAAATATTTTGTAGGAGTCGGTTGCAAGAGAGCACCGGTGATAAATATTATCAGATTGTATGACAAACAAGTCCGAGAAGAGGTGTATTAGAACAATATATCCCTATACCAGCAAACCAGCACTGTTGTTTGCATCGTCCTCTTTTTTTCCTCAGCTTTCATCTTTTTTCACACATTGCAAAATACTAACGTACTTATCTTTAAGAAAGCAGAAAATATTTTTGTAATGCCTGTTGTAGTGACATGTCTCTTATAAAAACAGAGCAAGGTCTACAACACAGATGTAATGAATGACCACAGTCAATTACTGTGATGAGCAATTGATTTCTGTTTTTTGAAAGTATACCCTTAATAATTATTCATTTGGCTGAACTGTCCTATTCTTCTTTATATGCATTGTGTACTGAAGAATAGAGGCATGATACATGTTATTACTCATATAGCTGTCAATAATGATATAAGCTATATAGATGTGACAAATGGACTAGAATAAATAATGGCAAAGAACTGAACTAAAATATTTTGTTTTAAGTAAATACTGTCTCTTTCTAGTGTGTTAAAAAAGCTAGACTATAAGAAAAACACAATCTAAGAACAATTACATCAGAAAATCTCTAAAGACATTTTAGTAGAGTCAGAGGGGTACTTTTTCTGAGTGTCTCTTTTTCTGCTTTATATGGTGATCTGTCCAGATAGGCATCATTATATTTATTCTGTGCAAGGAAAAGATATTTAGGGTTGTGTTCTGTTTGTACAGGAATGTTCTTTTACAATGTGTTGGGCAGTACCAGACTAACAAAGCGGAACTGTTAGAGAATCCCAAGGTATGGGTTCATAGAAAATCACCACAGATTAATTAAAAAAGAGATACTAGGATTTTATTATCCTGCTATTATTAAACTCAAAATAGAGTGCCCAGAGTTTCTGTTGGAATCAGTGGCAGCTGGAAATGCTGAGAACTTTGCAGGGTTAGGCATCCTACTCACACACTTCAGAAGGTGCTAAAGTCAAAAGAAAGGAGCTTTTAACTCTTTGAGGTCATACGGCATTGGTATGAGTTGCTTGTCTGCAGAACATCCACAGTCTTGTGCTAGGGTGGAAAAAGAATGGGAGAAGGAATGGCAAGGGAGGGAAGGGGCGGATGGAGCTAGTTGCATAGCTAAACTTGTATGAGAGGTGCAGGTAGCTGCCTTGTGTCCTACTTTTTGCATCATATATGGTACTGGAAATTGTAAATGGTGGCATGATATTGGGCACTTGGTTCTTATTCTTTGATTATTGTTTTTATTTATTTATTTATTTAAGTAGTGGTGCTGGGTCATTTGGAATTGCTTCATTTTTTTCTGTAACCAGCGTGAACAGGAGCGTTTTGTTGGCAATTTGTAGGTTGGGGAGGGTGTAGCTGGAACTGTACAGGAGTGGCAAAAAGCAAGAAGAAAAGGGAAACAAAGGTTGCTTTAGTCTTTTCTAAGGTGCATGGCTGTATGGGTTTAGGGATTCATCATCCAGTGGAAAAAAGTGAGAGACGGACCAAGGGAAGTTATCCTGTTTATTTGACTAGGCCTTCCCTTGACTCAGTATACTATAATCATCTTTATGGTGGTTGTCTTTCAAAGTATAATTAGCCTGGAAATGAATGTGAGTGGTGGGTGGTATGGCAAAGTATTTCTTCGGAAAGAAATAAATAAGAAAGAAATGGTCTGCTGAAGAAAAAAGTCTTGTGTAGCTTTCCAAGTTTTGGTTTGGACAGCACATAGATGTAACTCCAGAAACCAAAGACATCCTGAGTTCAAGTCCAGAGAGAGTTCACTAGAAACTGCCTAATTGGAACATGCCCCAATTTATTACAATGGTGATAACACTTTGTACTTCTGTTGTGCCCTCTGCGCTAAGATCTCAAGGTGCTTTACCAATATTAAGGGATTAACTTGCACAATGCCGCTGACAAATAGGTATTATTACTGTCCCCCTTTACATGCCGGGAATTGAAGTACCGAGGAGTACAACAGCTCAGTTGTGCAATGCTTTCTTTTGCCTGGAGAGAAGATCTTGCATTAAGTCACCCCACTGCAGCAAGAGATTTGGATGTAGCAGAAGGAAGACTTAGTACCTGCATTCGCCTGAGTATTTTGCAGCTCTCCACTGAGCTACATTCAGGTTGGTTTTGGTAGACAGACTTGCAGCTTAGAGGGACAGGAGGCAAAGTTCTAATTAATTCCTCCTTAATTGGCATAGCAGTAAGTAATTCTGCTTAATCCATTCCTTGCTGTGTGGATGAAGTAAGGCTAAACATCTGAATTATGGAGAGGACAAGGGGAAGAAGGGGATTAGGGAGTGAAAGATGGACAGAGACGCACATTTCTTATGCTGTTCTAGGCGCATGTTAAGAAATACCTGCATAAATATAACACCTTTCTAATTTTTCCCTCAGATTGCCTCTTGACTGAATTAGCTGAAATGTAAAGAAATAGACATCTCAGTTTGGAAAATGCACTAAATTTTCCCTACCCCTTCTTGTCTTTCATTCAGTCCGTAAGAGTCTCTGGAGTGTGAAATGTGAAGACACCAAATTGGAATTAATTTTGCTTTTTCATTTAACAGATTGTGTTACATTAACACCACACTATTGCCAAGCAGCAAACCTTTCCTTTCCTCAGATGTTAGCTACTAATACAGACTAAAGACTGCTGAAAGAATGGTTATACTGAAATGCTTTATTTAAGTTTCTCCTCCCTTGTGGCTTAAGCAGGCCCTGATTCTGCTAAGATGTATTCACATGAGCAGTCTCAGTGAGTTCGCTTTTATTGCTTCCTGGAAAGTGAGTTGGATTCTATTTCATCTAACATCACCCAAGTTAGAATTTCAAAGCTCACTCAATCCTCAGAGAGACCTTTGCAAGACTCTCTTCTCCTGTATCTACACAGGCACTAAACACACTGAGGACACAATTGAATTAATCAGAGCTACTCATGCACAGAAGATCAACCAAAATTCTATTTAAGAGATGACAACTTTGATATCATATTGTTCATTACCGGCCAAGGAATTGTTACAGTTTATGTAACCAGATTATTAAATTGTTTACTGATGATACAAGTCTTGCTTCCAATATTAAGCATGCATTCAGAGTCTTGGTGTAGTTCTACTGAAAAGAACTAGGTAAATGACATCACAGTATTTATTTTCTCTCCCTAAATTGTATTTTGTTTGCACTTAGGAGTGCATTTTGTAATTTTCAGTCCTGCAAGTTTAGGCCAGGATGTGACAGTCAGGCTGAGTTCTCATATGCTCTTGCATGGTGACCAACATTCAAATTCTGCAGGTTAAATTCTTCTGCTGAAGATACCTGCCTTTCTGCAAAATGTATGTTTTGTGCCTCTCACGGTCAGGATAGATCCTGGAAGTAAGTTATGCAGATCCCAGAGGGGTTATATCTGATTCTGCAATTAGTACATTATTCTATGGTATGTGACCAGAATGAAATGCTGTTCACTGGCCTGTGGAATAATTGGTTCTGCAGGATTTAGGAAAGTGGAAGTAGTAGCAAAGAAGCCTTGAATTAGAAAATGATCGGATAAAAAAAAGGTGTACAAGACTCTCAGTGCATCCAACGCTCAAGACTGTCTGGTGAAGAGGTGTCATTCAACATGACTCTTGTCTAGAACGGGACCTTTAATAGGTTGGATCCCTTTGTTTTCTTTGCTAAAGATGGCAGAATTTAAAGCTCAGGATCCCTCAAGAGCAGTGGCTCAGTCATTGGCACCATCTCAATGAAGAAAATACAAGTCTATTCCCTTCTTTTTTATCAGAATTGTATCTCATCAATCTGTAAGAGACTATTCCATTTCAGACTTCCTGCCTGCTGAACTATGATTTTCATATACATTATTTAAAAGATTCTGTACTACAATTGTAAGCCTAAATTACATAAATTTGAGAGAACCTGAGCAAAACTGTCTTTGAGGGATGGTTCTTCTTTCAGCTGTGGTACTCTTGCCTTTTCCGTCTTTATGACTGTAATCCAGTTGCATTTGGAATCATCAGGACTCAGTTTGGAGTCTCTGTTGATGGACCTGAGTCATGAACCCCATGAGCAGTCAGTGCTGTTTAATGCGAACAAAACTCTTTTACTTTCTGTGCGTGTATGTTAAAGATGATGTGGTTGCACACATGTAGAATTATCCTGCATTTCAACTGTTACAAAAATAGAGAAATATATTACAGGGCTTCTGGGACTGCCATTCTCAATTGTAAAAGGCTGCTGCTATGTTGTACCTACAGCATATGGTGGTGGGCACTTCACCTGGTTTTCTTTATCCATAGACCATTTAAAAACAAAATATGTGCTTCATAATCATACAGCCTTTGTCAAGGATACGATATTTCTAAAATTTTAATTATCTGCCTATATCTTCTCTCTGATGTTAGTTCTCTGTTTCTTTAAAGTATGGTGTGTGTGACAATACACAATTAAATAGTCACCAGGCTTGCAGTTTACTGCTGTCATGATTGGGTTTCCTGGGTAGTGAAACAGGTATTTAAAATAGGATTTGTCAGTGTTTGATCCCACTGAAGATACAAGGTGTGTGACATCCAGGGCTGCTCCACTAAGGTTAGCTGGTGGCTCTCCATGAAGTTCAATGCAGCTGAAGTCGGAACTGTGAGAATGTCAGAAGTCATACATTGGTCAAGTGTGGCCCCAAATTCCGAAAATGGTGCGGTGTGTATCATGCCCAACAGTTCTAGAAAACATTGCTCAAAATGTTTGTACAAGGCTTGACTGCATTTTGACAAGCAGTCTCTTGTACAAAAGGGTTCCCCCTCTGTTCCTGTGTGATGTGGACCTGAGGGCAGCTAACAGTAATCGTCTTTGCTTGCAGCTGTCTCTTCCCAAGTACTTTTTCACAAACAAAACTTGAAGGATCTTTTTAGGTATTTACTGTTAGATTGTAAGCATACACTTCCAGTAGAAGAAAATCAGAAAATTGCAAAAGAGAGAATGAAGTTTCTGTACATCAGCTTGAGTTTGGCAGTACAAAACAATGTGTGCATTATTGAGCGCAGTTGAATGTGTCTGAATTAATTGTAACTGTTACTATGTATGAGAATCATAGAATCATAGAATGTAAAGCATAACATCAGTAACAAATGCTTTCCTCTTGGTAGATAACTAATTTTTAAGCTGCCTGGGAAATGGAGTTGCTGGACAGAATTCACATAGCAAGGCTGCTGCCTGCCACGTAACTTCGCTGGTTCTAATAATGGCTGATTACACAGGTGGCAATAACAACAATGGTAGATTTTCTGAGAACTGCATTATTTTCACAGTGCCGCTGATAGAAGAAACGCTTAGTAGCAGCTGATAATTAATGATCAATTTGGAGATTATCACAAACAATTTACAAGGGTTGACTTTTCCTTTAGAAGTCTCTTTGGATAAACTGGGTGGTAAATTACCTGCCTAAGGCTTTTACTTTACTTGTGCTAATAAGATGAAAATGAATGTGTTTGAAGAGCTCTGAACTGAACTTTTCAGACTGTCTGATAATCCATACAACTCTTCTTTAAACATCTTATGTGAGTGAGCAAATAGAGACTATAATAAAATTGAAAACCATCGTATGGGCACATGTTACCACCCGGTCTAAGTAATGGGGCATGACAAATAAGAGGCACTGCTGTAGAGTTCATATTTTCATTTTATGGCATACATTAAATATTTGATCATCAGCCAGCAGATAGAAACAATTGGGCTAAGAGTATCACTTGCAAATAGAAGGGTGAGATCTAGACTGTCATAATCTGAGCACCGGATGGAGAAGTTCTATATCTTAATCCATGCTTCAATATCATCTCTTTACATTGTGTGCAGACCACTTAAAATCCTCTTCTGTATTTTCTCAGTCTGTAAAAAGGAGTTAGTAATCTGTATTTACTTCAGAGGGGATAATAATCCTTATTTACTTCACAGAAGGGATATGTGAAGAGTAATTAGTATTTGTAAGTGCTTTTAAGGATGAAAAGAGTAGTGCAAGCATAGAAAAGCTCTCTAGTAAATTGTGTAATGGAAAGAAGAGAAGTAGGGTGAGGTTTTTTAGAGGTATCTAGGTGTTTAGAGACATAGATGGGCTCACAGTCCGATTTTCAGGAATGTATAGGAATCTTAATGTTGTGAGCGTATTTGAAGATCTCTTACAGCAAGACAAATTCCATGGTTTTGGCCCTTTAATATTTCTATAAAGCTGGCTCATGCTTTATATCCATGACATATGGGATGGGGGGGAAGCAGAGGGGAAGGGGACTAGGGGTGTAAAGGCCTGGTAACAGCTGCAGTTTCTGATCTTCCCCCTCTGAAGCAAAAATGTAGCTAGGGGTAAGAAGAGAATGAGAGAGGAAGGAAAAAACCTCCAAACTTTGTGCATCTGATGAGCTCTTTTATAAGGGGGTTCTGCAGGCTCTTAAAAAATGCCAGCCAGGAATCCCAGCATACAGTTGTGTGCTTGATCCATGTTGCAAGTGGGTTAGTGGGACCAGAAATAAGCTGTTGGTTAAAAATGTTCTTCTAGCATTAGTTTTATATCTTCTGAGACCTTATTTTATGGTTAACATTTTTAAAGCTTAAAATCTGGTACACCTGTGAGTGGTACATGTGTGAGCCATTTCAATGAGAGAAAAACTAAACAGAAGGTTCTTTGCTTTGTTTGCGAATGAAGGGATGAGTGGCTAAATACAAGTTATAGTAATACAGAAAGTACCCTCTCTGGGAACTTGTGTCTTTTTAGTATGCCTTTGTAATTAGTTATTCAGGGCAGAGGTTGGAAAGGAGGCTGGGTTTAGCTTTCCATCATTATCTTTATAGTGTGTTTGATGAATGCTGCATACCTCATTTTCATTGTAGTAAGGAATTATCCTCAGAGCTCCTGCATAATACAGGAAACTGGAAATCAGAGTTTGTGGCTCGCTGTCCGAATTTGGCCCAGATGTGCTGTGAGAGAGTAGGTTAGAGCTCTGACTGTCAGTTGGGTGCCAGTACTGGGCAGTTCTGTGGGTAGACATGAATCAAACGGATGTCTCTGAAATGGGTGTTGCCATTAGTATTTCATGATGAATGTATATAGGATTCCTTTAAAATAGTTTTTTTTTCTGAATAGAGTGCACAGTGATTGTAAATTACTGTAGCATTATCTGGCAAGTAGTGAGTTTTCATCTTGTGTGAAGAACCGAGAAGGCAATCCAGTGAAACTGGGCAGTACTGAAAAGGATTCAGTGGCATTCTCCTGCTAAATGCTGGGGGGAGTTTTATTTAAGGGTTTTTTTGTTTGCTTGTTTTGGGCAGTTGCTTTTTTTTTCTTTTTCATTATAACTGTACAGAAAATAAACAGATTTTTACATAAATATAGTCAATAGGTAAAAGAAGAAAATATTCTTAGGATCTGTTGGCAGGGCTATATGAAGAAACCTAGTTTTGAAATTTTAAAATGCAGTAGCTGAGTAAAGTACTTAATTTTTGCCCTTGCTTGTGTGTCAGGATGCACAAAACCATCAGGTAAATTAACCATACAAGCAAGTAGTACTAACAGTGATCACCAATAGAATGTTTTCTTTAAGAAAAGGAAATCATAGATTGCACAGCTTTTTATAAAGGCAGTTAAACATTACTTCTTATGTAGAAGTAGAAAAAGTGGGAGCCTGGAAGATTCAGTAGCATATGTGGGGTCACAGGGGAAGTTGCCGTCTTCTGAAATCTATGTTATGTCCTTATTTCATAGGCCATACTGAGGTGTAGAGGGTATTCAGCAGTAAACTACCTGGTCACAGCTTCAATGTGTGTGCTTCTTTGGCAATGATCAATGCCACAGGATGTTGCTGTACTGCAGAATTAAATTTGTGTGATGTGTTTCAATCAGTCAACCAGTCCTCTCTCTTAGGTGTCACTCAGACAACTGTAGAGCTTGCCAGATGACTACTTACCCAAATCAAAAGCTATTTATTACTTTTTTGAAATTAAAAATTGGACAGTAGATCTTTCTTGTTACATTCAGTGTCCTGTTTAGGCTGATAACCTTGAAAACATAGCTTGTGATCAGCCTGTGATACTGAAGTGTTCGTTAATGTCTGGTACAAATGAACCTATGATTTTTCTAAATGTCCTAGTTTAACGTGACTATAATTACTGTTAATCAATTAATTTGGTTGCAGTAGGTAGCCCATGGAGTGACTGGGTATCCTTTTCCAAATAAGGTAGTGTTCTTTCCAGTATCATCTTCAGATCCATCGAAAGGCTTTCTGGGAGATCTACTTTCTGTTGCTTGTGCACTGTCTTGTCATAGGGATTCATGCTTGAATTGTTCTCAGTGCCAAATCCATGTACTTAATAAAATAACAAAGCAGTGTATGTGTGGGGGGAGTAGAATACAAAATAAATAGGAAGTAAGGAAGTTTGGTTGTTTATTTTTGTTCAACAAAAGATGCTCAGCACCTGCACCCCTCAAGCCTGAAGGAATCTGAAGGTGCTCACACCTTTCAGGGCCAACAGTGCCCTTTGAATGCCTTGTTCTCCATGCACTAGTCATTTTCCTCATAATACTCATGACATACATTTTAGATCTGAACATCTGGATTCAGATTCACTTATAATATAATTAGGTGTATCCCCAGCAGGGAGAAGGTTTTGATGGAAGAAGTCTTTTCAAGAAAGCTATTATGCCACTTGTTATGGCAATAATAGCCAGGTTTACTTTGCTGTAATGTACATTTATTTTTTTCAGAAGGCTATAGCTCTCATCTGAAGTTGGACCTCCATGTGCCTTAGACAGCTAAATTGTTTTAATACTTCTCTGTAAAAACCATTGTAGGCGAGAGCATTTTAATGGTGATTTTTTTTTTAAGTGTGTTTGAAGGCAGTGTGTGGACAGTGTGATGTAGGGGAAGAGCCAAATGTTTGTTTTAAGATGTGTTTGAATGAATCTGCCTACATAAACTTGCCAGTGTTAAGAAAGAGGGGCTCTGCCCCTTTTAGATCACAAAGGCCTCTCAGTGGGGGATGGTTTTGGTAATGGAAAAAACAAAAAAGGTTCCAGTATGTGGTGGAGGAGGTAAAATAAACAAACAGCAATGGATGATCACTTCTCTCCATCAAGGCTCCTTTATCCTTGCAAGCTCAGTCAGTGGTCAGCATGTTAGACACCCCTCCCTGTTTTATCCATCCCTTAACTGTGTTCTTTGACAGCATTGGTTTATACAGCTGGGTCTTTGTGGAGCCGGATGGGAATCACTGTTGAAAGACAGGCATGAAGGTACACAAGGTACCAATGGAAGGGTGAATGGCAGACATCCTATGAGTTTCGCTGGAGGGAAAGATACCAGTTTAAAGGTTTTTCTCCTCCTTTCTGTCCCACCTTACAACTCCTGAAGATTTTAGAAGTGGACGTCTTTTTGTGACTGTGTTTCAGTGCCTGCCACTGCAGCCTTTCTGAAGTAAAATCTGACACTCCTTATGGTCCTAAAGGTATGTTGTCTGTTTAGAATGGTCTCTCATTTTCATATTTGTGGATTTTTTTTTTTTTTTTACTTTGTATAGCAATACATGTTTGTGCAAGCGTACACCTGTGTTAAATGACTAATAGCTACATTTTTCTTAGCTAACAGCTCCAGCCATGTCTAGGGCTGGTGTTTATTAAGCTGCGTAAGTTATCAGCTGTTTATGATTGTTCTTTCCTTTGAAATTTGACAGGCATTTTTTTGAATCAGATAAAGCAAAAAGCTTTTAGACAGTGAAGAGCTGAAGTTAATCCACTTACCTACGTGTGCCATTACAGTGGTGAGGAAGTATGTTAATATGGGCAAGCAACAGCTTTGAGAAGTGTTCAGTAGCGCTTTAGACTGAACATGCATGTTCAGGAATCAGATTACAGAGTGGAAGTGGGTTATACAGTACTACTGTGAGTGAACGGACATGTGCTATGATGGGTGATTACACCACACACTTGTTAATGTAGATTTGTAATTCTTGTGGTTTTATGAATAAAAAGTAGGAAAACAGTATAACAACTGTCAACCTTTCACAAGACGACTGACGAAGGCTTCACAATACAATATGCAGAGTGAGTTAAGCAGGAGCCATCACATCATACCATCAACTTTTTCTGGTTTATCCCTCATGCAGTTATCTGTTGGAACTGAGATGGCATGACTCTGCGGATGACCTGAAGTAGGAGATAGGAGTGCAAAACCGCCTGAATACTTGAAAAACAGTTCATCTTCTCTTTTGGAATATCAGAATGTCTGACTAAAATTATTTTTATTGAAACAATTTTTGTTTTACTCTTTTTCAAAGTAATTTTCAGAGGCAGCAATTTTCACTGGTTTTTGAAAGGCAACATCTGGGCTTTGGAACAATCTCTTTTCAGCTTTGAAAATTCTACCTCAAATTGCTTAGACATTATAAATGTTCGAAACTTTTTGTGGTTTTGTGTTGTTTGGTTTTGGGTTCGGCTTTTTTTTAATACATATAAAAGGCAATAATGTATTTATTCCCTGTCACTTTGTCTTCAAGATCAGTTTCATTTATCTTTTTTCGGACTCTCCAGGATACCAGGTTCCTGGGCCAAGAATGCACCTGTCGTGTATAAACCCTCTGAAAAGGGAGGAGTACACACATGCATATGAACAAAAAAATAGTAAAATTTCTAAGCAGCTGAAATTAACCCATTGGAAAGAAAATGTTTACATCCATTAGAGACATCGCTCTGCCTGAGTATATTTTTTCATACACACGTGTGCATACACACACAAAAACATTTCACCATGCCTGTAATTCTCAAAGGCACACATAGGTTCTCTGAGGCTCCAGTACTGCTCTCACTAAAGTTTTTTGAAGGCCCAATATTTCAGTGATGCAAGTTGAAGCTATGAATGGGTGTGCACGTATACTTCACTAGCATGATCAGTTTTACCAGGAAACGTGTAGTAGAGGTATGAACATGTGTGCTTGTGTGTTCCCGTGTTTATTAGCATTTTTTATGAAGTGATAGACATGATGCAAATGTGTAGGTGAATAATGATTGGAGTAAGAGTTTATATAAGGGTAGAATGATACTGTAAGTTCAGATGCGTAAATATCAGTGGGTATACTGGAAATTATTTCGTAAGTGCAATTATATGTACATTTATTAGAAGCAAATGTACATGCAATATAAACTTATTATTCTGAAATTGCCAGTAGGGAAATGAAGAATGAAGTGGGGAAAAAAACCAGATTTTTTTCTTAATTATTATTTCCTTGTTTCTGGTTTGTTTGTAATTATACACAGAAATAAATAAATCCATTTGTTGAGTTTGAAATGTAACTAAAGAAAAAGAAGGGTAAAGGAGAGGGGACTTCAAGCTCCATAGCTGCTTCTTTGGCACTCATTACTGAGCAGCGGCATGATGGGAGAGTGGGAAAAGCTGTGTCATTTTATTGAGATCTCAATCAAAAGAATGGCTTCTTGCGCTGAACTCTGGGCATCTTTTGGGAGAGAATTCTTATTATTAATGTTGATTCTACTGAAAGTAATCCATCATTTAATAATGCTTGAAGAAAATTTTATGTCAGCTTGATTAGAGAAGGACTACGAGTGACCAAGAATAAGCTCTCTAAATTGCGAAGTTTTAATATTAACTAACTTTTTTAGAATGAGCCTGTGCTTCTTTAGATTTCTTTGTAATAAGTCAGTCATTCATAATTGTCATAATTTTAAAGCTTTTTCAACTCCTTGCCTTCATTTCACTCAATGTCAATGGAAATTAGGTATGCATGTCTGTGAGTGATGTATGGATTCCTTGTAGCATGCAGCACAGCTCTCCCACTCAGCGTCTGGTGACTGCCTGACTTCTTTTCTGTCATTTTCAAGTATTAGTTTGTACAGTGAAATTTCAAGGCCTGAAATCTCTAATTATTTGACGAGATTCCTCTTTGTAGTTCAACAGGCAGAAGGGTGATGATTACCTAGTGTCACAGTGATTGCAATAGTACTTTCAGCAGTGAGCAGTTCCTTAAACTTTGCATGGAAATAAAACCAAAACTCTGGTATTTCTTCTGCAACGTGAGGACAAATGTAAAATAAGAATAATAATAATAAAAAGTGAAAAAGCAAGATAGATGAGGAGCTGAAGTGTGGGGGGAGGTAGATTTCTGAAAGGGGGGGGGGGGGTAGAGGGGAAGGAAGCCAGAGTTAATTTGAGGATGCACTGGAAAATAAATGAGCTTGTGGATTTAATTCAGAATCATCCAAGCAGAGTCTTTTGCATGAAAGAAGCCAGTGATCAGGCTCAGTTTACTTGAAACATCAACAATGGCTGCATCCTGCTGTTTCAGAGTTTGTGCTGATAGATGCTCATCATCTTTGACACTGCACCATTACGGTTACATGTTGCCTGTACCATAACCACATTTTTGGTATGTGTCTGTTCTGGCTTTGAGTTCTCAGAAAATCGAGGTTTTGAAGTTTGATCTTTTAGAAACACACTTTTCAGCAGAAGTAAAATCTGATACTGTAGTTGCTGGTTTTTAAATATACTATTAGATTTTTGGGGTTTTTTTTTTTAGTTGACATACAGACTAGCGAAAAACAAAATGCTTATGAAGTTGACAGGTACCAAACAAGAACAGGATACAAGTTCTCATGCTAAAGCTTATTTTGAATGTATGTCTTTGGGTAAATCACTAAATGTTCCTGCTTAACACGTACTAGTTGCTGTACAAAACGGTGACAATAATGCAAAGTCCTGTATGAGATCTACAAAAGAATTAGGTAATATTTTTTGCAGTAACAGAATATACTATCTTGATAATTTTACAGATTATGGTTCAGTTGAAGATTGGTTTGTTTCAGGCTAAATAACTTAGTTGTGCACAAGGAATCTTTTCCAGTTACCTGCTTCAAAAGGTTAATGAAAATCTTTGCGTAACGCAGGCTAGAAACAGTCAACACAAACCTTTTTTCACAACATATTTCTACTAGACTTGATTTTACAGTGGTTTTTCATGCATGAAGTCCTTGCAAATGCAAGAAAATGTAGATGATATATTTTTGGTCAAGTGCATAGAGTTCATAGAAAGTTTGGGGATTTTTTCTAATAAAAGTAGAAAAATTTTACAAGGCTTTAGTTAACATTTTATTGAAAGACATCTCTAACAACTTTTCTATTAAAGGGTTTCAAAACTTGTCAAAATTAGTTTACCACTAGAATTTTGAACAGTACCTTTTCTCAAAAAACAGTTTCCACAATCTGTGGAAATCAGGTTTATCAGCCAAGCTGCTGATACTTTACTATACATAAAAATGCAAACTTTAAAATAGATAGGGGATAATGTATTTCCTGCCCATTTTTTGTGAGAATTCCTAAACTGGTTAAAGTTGCCACATACAGGGAAGAAAATCCGGAAAGCAAAGGGAGGAAGTGAGCTGAGTAAAATGGAAATTACTGGGTGGCCTTAACCATAGGATTACTTGCAGCAGCTATAATAATAGAAAGCTACACAGGAATATTACACAGGTTATGCCATAGTGATCTTGGTTTGTGTTAACAAACTTATGACTTGTTCACCAAACCCCTTTGCAAATAACACAACTTCCTTATGACATATGTGCATTTTAAAAGATGGCTGATTGATATGATCTTAGAAAGTAATGGTTAGCAGATTATCCCATCTCAGTGTGAGCGTGAGTGACAGATGAGAGCATGTTTCATGCTCATTTTTTATTGATTAGCAGATTAGAGATGTTTGCTTCTTTTATTTTATTTTGTTGTAATTGTAAAATTACTTCAGTAAAGAATTCCAAACCAGGCTGTAAATGACTCAAAGATATTGCCAAGTGAAGTCTGTTTTTAGTGGTATGTGCAGAAACAAGTCGGGCTTGCAGTTCCCAGTGGGACAGAGTATGGGAGTCTGCCACCCTTACTCATGTTGAGTAATACCTTATTACACAAGTAATCCTGTCACAGTGAACAGAGCTGTTTTGGTTTTTTCTAAAGGTACTAGTTGTTCAGTGTACATAAATAATGAATGAATTGAGGGCCAAAATGAAATAGAGACAGTCAGTATTAGCTAGCACCTTTTGCTTGGAATGTCTGTAGAGAGATAATAGCATCAATAAACCTGGGAATATGAACGTTAGTACTAAATGTGATCAGAGATGAGGCAAATGTATTGCTGACATTTTGGATAAGCTTGTGTTTGTGCATCTATATGCGTGTGTATATGCTTTCATATTAGATATATGTAGTATTGGTGCTGTCTGTAATCATAAGGATTTCTTGTGGCAAAGCAGAGTCTGCAGATTTCTGACATGTACTTTAATTAGAGGGAAATATCTCTGCAGATCAGGAAGAGAGTCGAATTGAATCCTGTGGAAGTTCCTGGGACTAGTTTAGCGTATAGCATTTGGTTTGGAATCAGGCCATGTTAGTGAGTAAATTCCTGATGCTGCTGGTAGCTGGAATGACCCTCCACATTGCTGCTAGAGGATCAGATCCGCTGTTCTTGTCCTTGAGCATCTCTTCAGAATGCAGCTCTGTGCATGTCTCTGATGTATGGGGCCAAGTGATTTAAACTCTACCCATGAGAAAGACTTAGTTTATAGCTGCCAGAGAAACTCAAGAGGTGAACGTTTTCATGCCGATTCAGAAACTGGCCATGCGACTCCAGTCAGGCAGTGTCACGCCTAGTTATGGTGAGAAAACAACAATGCCTCTCTTGATAAAGGAAAAAAAATTAAGTCTTGCACAGTCAAAATTTTGACATACAATTTAAATCATCTCTCTACGTCCTGTGGACTTGGAGCTGTCAAAAAGGCAAAGCCTGTGTTTGAATGGAAAAGCTTTTTATTTCTTTAAAAAGTGTACCAACTATAATTATCCATAACTATGCAGGCCTGTTTTAATGCTGCTTTATAATTACAGGTCTTAATGCTAGATTATGCAAAGTCATTTATAAATAGTCAGAACAGAGGGACTTTGGGAGTTTTTAACCTGTAGATTGCTGTGGGTTGTGGCAGCTGATGGGATTTTGCCTGTGTATGTATAGGGTGAGCTGTGTAGTGATTGATGAATCCCTTAATTAACTCCCAACAAGTTAAGATTTATGGCCTCATATCTTTTTCTCCTGACACATCTGTGTTTGTCACTTTTGAAGACATGGATAAGCCATTTCTCCAAAAGCTTTTGTGGGTATCTGAAATGTTTCTGAGGTATTTTGCTTAACGTAACAAGATTAGAGTTTTATGACATAAAATTTGTGAAATTTTATGGCATGAGTGATCACGTTGGGATGGATGCTGGTTGTATGCTAGAGGGCACTATCTCCTTGAATACTGGATACCATTTTAGATTTATTTTGGGTTTACAATCTTATATGAAATTAGCCAAACCAAATGAACAAATGGAGCTGTAGTGGGATCACTTAAATG
The DNA here is from genome assembly GCF_963264785.1 of Psittacula echo. Taxonomy (NCBI): domain Eukaryota; kingdom Metazoa; phylum Chordata; class Aves; order Psittaciformes; family Psittacidae; genus Psittacula; species Psittacula echo. Next base: position 103,873,576 of record NC_137735.1, read on the forward strand.
AGATTCTGTTAATAATAATTTAAAAAGAGAGCTGTGGAAAGATCCTCACTTCTGTGAGACACTGAACTGAAGGGAAAAAAAGAAAAAAGGTTATTTGGTCCTCTGAAATTGTTTGGATAGAACCAATACTTGTGATGGCATGAGGAAACAATTCATGTGGACAAAGTTCAGCTCTAACTCTCTCCAGTAGGAAAATCCAGCCATAATGAAGTCAGTCCAAAAACACTGAGATCAATAGACACAGGGTATCAGTTTAAGCCTACAAAGAGTCTGTTGTAAACTGAATGTGATTAAAGAAATACGTGGAGAAGCTATTGTAAGATGAATTGCATCAAATATTTGTGGACTAAGAGTGAGATAGAGGGAGATTCCACTTCCCTGGGGAAAAAGAAAAATCATTCTTGCTACCAGGAAAAGCATTTATTTAATGAAAAATTATCAAAAAGCATGCTTTTTACTGTAATTTCTGCATATTAAGAAGCCTTTATAAAAACAGGAAAAAAAAAGAAAAAGAGTCCCTTTTTAAGAAACAGGACTGTATTTGACTTCATCGTAAGTTCCAGCCTAACCACTGATAAAAATCAATCATGGGGATAACCTTCAAAACTTCAGTGTGTCTCTGCAGTAGGCTGAGTACTACTTGTGTCCCACTGTGTCTGAACTCTGTAGATTTAGGTTGTCTGAGAAATTACTATTTAGCTATTTATAATCAGTAGAGATGGTTAATGGCAGTTAAAAATACCCCAACTCTTCTTGCAGTCTTAAGTCACAGGAGATTTAATCTGCAGAGATACCTTTTTAGATTCAGAAGCTGGTCCAGCATATTGCTGCTTTTCTGAGAGATATATCTTGGGGCTTTTTTGGGTTTCTTTAATCCTATCTGTAAGTTGATGTTTGAGGAAAGTGATGGTTCCTGTCTCATTGTAAACCATCTTTCAGAGGGGTGTAATTGAAAACCCTTCTGAGTTTAAGCTAATTTGAGGAAAAGACCTTGAAGCTGTATAGGTTGTAAACTGTCATATTATCATTGAGGGTAGATCCAGGATGTCTGCAGTCCGTTGTTAAGGTGGGTTAATTCCAGTCCTTCTTTAGACCTAGACCTGTTTAAAAGGACTCCATTTCTGACAACATTGTTATTCAGAATTTTAGCTGTTTCTCTTACTGTTTATAATGGGAACTCTACTTGCATCTCAGATAACAGAATCTGGTAAGACCTACTGTTAGCCGAATAGGAAAATGAAGGTGAATGAAAAAAAGACCATTTCAAATTCAGAAAAGGGATCAGTAAAACTGTAGAAATAATGAAAGACCATCTCTGAATGAATTTATCTTGTATCATGTGGTTTTCTGCTCATGAACCTGTAAGAGATTTGATCCTTTGCTGCTATAGACTTGGTTAGTTACTGTCCTTCTGGAATACATTCCCAAAAGAAGATATGGGTTTGTTTATTTAGTTATGTCTTCCATTTTCTGGTGGAAATTTCCAAAGTGTTCATAAGGAGTAGGTAATTTCTGTGAAACTCTGATGTTTGTATTTGATATTAAAGGGGATGATGAGACTTCTGAAAGGCCAGATTATGCCTAACGCACACTGGCTATGGACAGAGGTACCTGAAAACAAATTGCTCTCATCATTTGAGCTCTATAATCTAGGGTTGTGCATCCATTTTTTTGAGTGTTGTAGTCGCTTGGAAGACTAACATAGATTACATCCTCAACTTTGCTGCCTTAGCCATTTTAGCAATTTATTAGTCTTCTAGCATTGTGATGGGTACATGGCTTGTAATTTAAACTGGATCTTTAAAAAGCTCCATGAAGAAGGAAAAAGTTTCTTCGTCTCTACTATCACTGTAGATTGGCCTACCGTCCAGCCTATAGGTTTTCATTTTAGATCAAAACCATAATAGTCTCTGCTGTTATTAGTACATGGAGGTGGTCATCTCTATTGCCTTCCTTGCTGCTTTTTATAAATTCCCTGCAGAAAATGGTATCATCCCTGTTGGGAGCAGTGACAAGCAGAAGACAATGATGATCTACAGCATGCTATCTGAGCACAATAGAGGAAATCACATATTCACTAATAAAGTTAGCAGAAGAGCTTTATTTCAACATGCTAGTCAAACTCTTCTTGTCAAGCAATGCAACAGAATTTGAGTTACTCTGGGTTAACAGCAGTAGGAGTTTTTTAATACAATTTGGGTATATATGTATATATATATATATATAAAAAATACAAATAAATAATCAATACAAACCAAGGCATCCTCTATTGTCAAAGTGAATTGTAGTGGAAACCTTCGTAGATGGTTTACAATATTTTCATTTGTCTTATTGAATATAAATGTCCTAAAGTATAGAACATTACTGTGGAATAATCGACAAATGATTTTGTGTCCCTCCCTTTTTGTTCGCCAAAATAGAGACAACTGCTTAGCACTGATTTTCAAAAAGTGAGATTTTGTAAAAACCCAAGTTTCTATTAAGGCAGTGCTGAAATGAGTAACAAAAATGTTACACTCTGAATCGATAGCAAATGTATATCTTGGTGGGGTGCAATGCAGAATATGAATAATTCACGTTAACTTCAGGAGGGAGTTGCATGGTTTCTGCAGAAGAAAAGCTTGGGATCTGTCACGTCAAACATAGCTGCAAAATGCTGAATTCAGTGGGCTAGTAGAAAACTGCCAGTAAGAGTCTATGTGGTGATCTCTGTCTTTATACATATGCTTTGCTGCAGACACGTAGGTGGGAAAGCCTAGAAGACAGAATTCAGGTAGGATGTATGAAGTGTTAGTCTGTTGGACTAAGTCAAACATTAATAGAAAATACAGATTGCTTATCTATGTACAGGCAATAGGTAGTTTTCAGAACAGGCAATGTGCAGCTGAGTGTAGGTTCTGGTATGGATTTTTTTGCCTGAGTTTTTGTTTTCTTGGGTTTTTGTTTTGGTGGTGTGGGTTGTTTTTTGGTTTTTTTTTAAATATAACCTAACTTGGCTCAGGAAGCAAAGCTCAAAATGAGATCATTAGAAGCAAAATAAGTCCTAACAAAGGGCTGTTTAAAGTCACTGTTTGTTTTCAGACCCAGTTGACTGCTGCTAAGAATCATTTCGTGCTCAATATGCCAAATCGTATGGACATGCTCCACCTCACAGCAACCCCACACATGGTTCAAGAGGCTGCTGGGCTTTTGAAATGCAGTCCTTTAACTGTGAAGTGGAAAATCAAAATAGGGTAATTAGAATCATAAATACTAGATTTTTTAGGAGAAGTAGTATTACTTTAGCCTGTCTTTTCAACTTTTTACATACCGTAGTCTTCAGTTTTCTGATCATAACTTACTATTTTCTATAAAATATTTCTCCTTTTTACTTATTCTTTTTGACTATGCCTATAGGATTTCTTATTTCTCATTCCACTCCTCATTACAGATGCCCCTGCTTAGCACAGTGACCCATTATGCCATCCATGCACATACTCTGATTTTCATGAACAATGTTGCTGTAATTAATCCCAGAAGTCGTCTGCATTTTAATACTTCACTGGACCCCTCTATTTTGAAGACAAACCTGGAAGTGTTCTGGGTTCAGATTGTCCTATAAAATCTTCAGTACTGCGAGATTTGGATGAAAAGTGCATTTTCCAATGAACTAAGGATTCTTTCAGTCTTTCAGAAAATTGAAGATATACATGTGCTATCAGAACAGTGTTATCATAAAGTCTCAAAAATTTCAGAATATGGGCCTGAACTTTAAGTCAGGATTTTTGCATGATTTTTACAGTGCATGCTGTATGTATCCTTCTTTTTTATATAGATAATATATATATCATCTTATTATCTATAATAAATGTATTTACATTTACATGTGTCTTTTCCTGATCTGACTGTAGGTGGGAAGTATAGGGTACTTTGATAACAAATCCTCATTTACGTAGTACAACCCTGAATTTGTCTTGTCCAAATGTTAGATTATTAATGTGCAAATGTTTAATTCCTTAACTATCCCAGATCTGTGAACCTGCAAAGATTCTTGCAACATGACTATAGTACTCTGTTGTTCACATGGGTGAAGTTTTATAAAGACAAGTTTTGGCTTGATAGGAACTTATTTTATTGTATTCTATTTTCTCTTTTCTCCTTTTCTTTTCTTTTCTTTTCTTTTCTTTTCTTTTCTTTTCTTTTCTTTTCTTTTCTTTTCTTTATTTTCTTTTTCCTTTTCTCTTTTCTTTCTTTTCTTTTTTCCTTTTCTCTTTTCTTTTCTTTTCTTTTCTTTTCTTTCTTTTTTCTCTTTTCTTTTCTTTTCTTTTCTTTTCTTTTCTTTTCTTTTCTTTTCTTTTCTTCTCTTTTCTTTTCTTCTCTTTTCTTTTCTTTTCTTTTCTTTTCTTTTCTTTTCTTTTCTTTTCTTTTCTTTTCTTTTCTTTTCTTTTCTTTTCTTTGTCAGTTATGGTTACATACATGCGGATGTTTATTCCTTAAAAGCTTAAGTTGACAATAGCTTGTATCGGGAGACATTCTGTCTTCTTAGAGTCTCTTGCAAATGCAAAACCAGATGGGTATTTTTTAAAGGAATTGCATTTCATTATACAGTCTTCTTAGGTGAATTTTCATGTTTAAGAAGCCAGAATACAAGAGAGTGCTATATTAGTGTATTATTCTCACAACAAACAAGCCACTGTTCTGTTGCTACCTGCTTGGCCATTGTTCCCAATTGTGTATGCTTTGCAGTGGTATTTGGATGGTTTCCTGCTCTCTGCCAGCACAAAAAAGGCATTTCTGTTACAATGGCCCCTAACCACACAATGACGGCATTAAGGATTTATTTGGAGGTTTCATTATTTTCTCCTCTTTTGTTCCTTCCAGGATGTCTTCCAAGCGACCAGCCTCTCCGTATGGGGAAGCAGATGGAGAGGTAGCCATGGTGACAAGCAGACAGAAAGTGGGAGAAGAGGAGAGTGACGGGCTCCCAGCCTTTCACCTTCCCTTGCATGTGAGTTTTCCCAACAAGCCTCACTCTGAGGAATTTCAGCCAGTTTCTCTGCTGACGCAAGAGAACTGTGGCCATAGGACTCCCACTTCTCAGCACAACACAATGGTAGGTTTGCTAATGGTCTATTGTGCTTACATCCATTCTTTGAATTCTGCCTCTACAGTACTTTGGCATCAAGATCTGTACTTTATGGAGCATACAATGCACAGTTACACGTACAGAACACACTACAATAATGTGAAAGTTTTGACCTAGCTGGACTGCCTTTACCCTTCACTACAAACACTAAATCGCTCACAGTGCAAACCCCGCTTTTCCTCACCTTTGCCTACTGGCATTTAGGGTGCTAAGACTTTTTTAGCTTCAGCGATGTGGATTTGAAGTGTATGTGTTCAGCAAACAGTAAATGGTTTTGGAACGCTGTAAGTGAGAGTCATGTTTGGCATGGTGTCTGAACTATCACCGCAATGCCAAGTTTATGCAATAGTTAAGGCACGGAAGTCTGTATAAAGGGTAAAAAAGGCAACTTTGGATTTTGCTTGTTTTAAAAATTCGTGTCTGATGTGTATTTCACATGCCACAGATACCTACAAGTAAATTTGCTGTGCTTATGGAATTCAATTAGCCTTCCACTTTTTCACTTGTGAATTCCCACCGTTTTGTGCAGTTTACAAATGACACCGTGCACTTAATTCATTGCATTTAGCAGCCCACTGAAAGACCAGAACTGGCTTTATCTGAAAGCAGATAATTGAGGAAAAAGCAATGCCATGTTCTTTGCTAGTGTCACTATCATAACCTGATGTGCTTGGGCCCTTCATGCAGAGTACTGTGATACATTCTTACAAAGGTGGGAAAGTGCAGGAAGAGGCATTGAAACCTCAGGACTTAGGCACTTCGACAAAACTTTCTAGTGCGAGTACACTCATCTTTTGCCTGTTTACAAATAGACTCTCACTTTTCTGTTAGTCCCCCACTTTGACAAAGGCACTGACAATTTCACTTTAAGTGAAGATAATGAATGGACCTGCATATTTGAAGGCTTTTAAAAAGGCATTGCAAAATAGGTGATAGTGTATTTTCATAAAAGCCTGCAACAGCTCCATAGCGGTATTTAAGCCCTTAGAGCTCCTTACGCACATGTAAAAGCCCTAAGTAAAAAGCCTTAGGGATTATGATTTCTCATAGGACCAAGTCACTGAGTAGTCACTCTCCTAGACAAAATAACTCACTGATCCTGATGCATTTTTCTTCTTTTTTGGTCTAATGCTGAAGTTCAAACAGTGGTTTGGAATATTTAATTTTACTTTGTTATTGCAACTTTAAATGAAGAAGGAGCATTGTTGAAAAAATTACTCGCAGGCAGACACATCATTATCTTTTACTAGCTTGGTTACTTCTCATCCTTTATCATATGTTTTATGGAGATGAAATTCATTAATATACAGTTCCAGCCATCGGGCAGTTAGGTAACATAACTGGTGTATGAGCTTTGATGTATTTTGGCCTATTCTGAGAGAATGTACTGAAAATAAAGGGTTGTTCCTGACAACATTTAAGTCAATAGATAAACTTGTAATGACACTAGGAGTGTAGAATCAGACCCTAATGAAATAAAACTTTGTTGTCTTCTAAGGAGACCAGCAGGAGTATTTTAAATGCACCTCACTGAAATGACTTAACTGCTGTTTAACTGATTTTAACTGACTTCTTTATTCGTTCATAGTTTTTAAGACCAAGAAGATTAGCTGATCATCTAGTGTGACTTGCTTCTATGAAGGCTATATTTAATGTGATGTCGAAACAGTGTGTTTTGTCTCTTTTTAATACAAGATACTGAATTACTGCATGGTTTAGACACTTTTGCTGTAGTAGTGAGATGCTGTAGGCTTATCCAAAGTGTGTTTGGGGGGTCGTAGGGACTGGTTTTATCTTCATCCATATTTAAGAAAATTGCCAGTTTATATGAATGTGACATTTTGGTAATAACTTTCTTTTAGTGAGGAGTGTCTTGTAAAAATCATCATCCAAATAGGTGAGAAAGGACGTAGCCTATGTGTCTCCAGAAAGAGGGAAGTGATCAGTGTAAATGAGTAATATATATATAATCACTCCCTCTGTTGTTGTGATACGTAGTTATAAGAAGGAGGTAACTGAACCTGGTGCTTGGATAACTTTTAGATTACTTCAATTTGAGTAATTAGCAGTTACAGAAATCATTCCCAAAGGGTATTCACTTTGGTAGCATTACAGAGGTCATTTTTATTGTGTTTGGGTTCATATGCTCTGCTATTTTTCAGTGTCTGGGAAGCAAATCCAGGCATATGCACATGTGCACACACCACCATACAGTGCAGTCCAATACAGTTTTGTTGATAAAGCTCTAGCAGTGTGCTTCACACTTCTTAATAGCTTTTCAGCTGTGCTACTACACCTACTGACTGAGTCTGCAAGTGACTATGGAGTTCTCATTTTGCAGCCACGTGCTGTCCTTCGCAGGGTACACCTTTATAGATCTCTCCAATGTCCAATAAGACGGGATCAGATGTAGTCAGTCTGAAATCATGTAGTGCATCACTCCGCTTCACTCCTCTAAACCATCCTGCTTTGTGCGTGATTGTTGGCTAAGGCTCTTCTCCAAAGGGATTCTTAGATACACATGGTGTAGATCCAGAGAGATCTTACTGTGTTAGCTACATTTGCAATACCCATTCGGCTTAGGGAACAGTCTCAGCAGAAGAAAGCCACAGCCAAGGGATCTGTAAAAGGTACGGAATTACACAGCTTTGTCTTACCAGTAGGCTGCGTAGCTGAATTCCTCTTGTTACCATAGCCATTCTTGTCTCTTCATATTCTGCCTCTCAGCACTGGGTCATGAAGGAACAGTTAGGAAAACAATTTCAACCTTGAGAATCAATTTCTTGGCCTCACCTTCCTAGCTGCTAATTGGCCCTCTGTTTCATAGTTTACTTCCAGCTGTGTTTCCTTTTACAAGTCTGACCAGCTGGGACATCGTAGGGTCCTTAAGGCAAAGGGCTGATTGCACTAGAGTGATAACTCAACAGTTTATCCAACTGAGACTTCTGAAAATTTACCCTGTTCCACTTTACCAAGTTGTAACAACTGCCAACTTAGAGACACTGCTCAGAATGCTGGGTAATTTACTTTTTTTTAAGGAGGGCAAAATCCCTAGAAAGAAATCTTAAAACCTAACCAGAAATCGGCAAAAAACTACAAAACCCAACTTCCTATCAAAATGAACAGGGTATTTCTGAGAATGCTGGAACTGAAGCCAGAGAAGGGTTAGCACAGGGGGCACAAACTGAAAATGCAGGAGGCGCCATCTGAGCATGAGGATACTTTTTGCTGTGGGGATGACTGACCATAGAACAGATTGCCCAGGGAGGTTGTGGAGTCTTCCTTCTTGGAGATACTCAAAAACCATCTGGACACAGTCCTGGGCAACTGACTAGATGGCCTTGCTTGATCAGGGGTTGGACTAGGTGACCTCCAGAGGTCCCTTCCAACCTCAAGCCTTCTGTGGTTCTGTAAATGCAGGGACAACTCTATCCCAAACTGTCTTCCTCTTGATAGAAGAAACTAGATGCTTGTTGTAAGTAGGAAAGCTCTTGCATTGATAAAAATGAAAGAATATATTAGACTTAAACCAAAGGCTCAGTAGAAAATACAAGACAAATTATTTGACCTAAACTATATCCAAGAGTCCCCTTAGGACATTCATAGCAGTCTCTAAGCTTAGCAGGGAAACACTTGAGGAATTACAGTATCAGTCAGTACCTCTTTTGAAGAAACCTATTCAGGCTACAGTATTTGCACAGCACAGATAGTTTTAGTTCATGTAAGTTATGACGGTTTATATAATTTGTTTCTGTTTGTCTGCCTTACCATGTTGCTTTTGCTGCTTCTCAAAGACTGCTGATTTCACCGGTGGTGTCTGTCTGCTAATTTCTGAAAATAAGATGTCAAGGCTAAAAGCGCTGATTAAAATATACTACGGACATGGTATACTGTGGTCAAGTTCGGCCATTCTTCTTAACTGTAGAATACCAATCAAATACTGGAATGATGCTTTGGGGGGGAGGGGGAAGTAAAAAAAAAGGAAGCTCTGACTAAAAGATCAAACTGGTAAGGTGCAATTTTAGCCCAGATTTGTCCTGGACTTCCAGTGGGATTTAGAATTCATTTTCGGCAGTGCTTTAATTGATAGGAAATATTACAGTGTGCCTTAAGTAGCTTTATTGCTTCACACTGAAAAAATGTTTCATTTCTGTGGTTAATGAAGTTATTTCTCTGTAATTTGGGAATAATATTAAGACATTTTGGTCATATTAAGAACAGCACTACTAGTGGTCAAAGAGCTTACCAACTCATTGCTTCCTGTTTTTCCTCCACTTTTCCAAAATAAAAGGTTGTTTAATGCTGCATTTGAATTCTCTTATCACATACGTCCTGGCCTGTATTTCACCTATTGGTCTGGGGTTATCAGCATGTGCATTGGATTGGAAAAACAGTCAGCTAGAGCACTTAGCTGCTATATAGAAGTTGCAGAGAGAATGGAAATCTGAATGCATATAGCTTTTTAAAAAGTCAAATAGGACTCTAATTATATGGAGCTAAAGAATGCCTATTAAAAAAAAAACCCAAAAACCACAGTGGTTTTAGAGAAATTTTAATTTCCAGTGTACCTTTGTGCATCAGGCTTAGGATAAGTTATTGTGATTGTACAATGCGCAGTGTTGTGAACACCAGTGCCGTTATTGTGCCAGCTCTAATAATGAGAATTTCATTGTTTGGGGAGAGCAGTCTCCTACACTCTAGACAAAAGTGTAATTACTTTTGAACGATGTGGAATGTGCTCAGTTTAATAGCACGGAGAATAGATTCACAAAGATTCAGATAAAGCTAGCTTGGAAGCCATATGTGCAATGTGGCAGTATGAAATTGTTAGCAGGCACCATAATTGCAGCACACACACACACACACGCACACACACACACTTTCACAGTTTAAACTATAAACTGTTGTTTCTGTAAGAGATAGGCTTATCTGAACAAGACTAGTTCAATTAAAACAAAGCAGAAACGGTGGTAAGTTTGCATTTGTCTTTTTTTGATGTTCTTTCCTTCCTCTCTTAATGGTAAATTGATATTTATAAGATGATGAAATTGCATTGTTACAAACATTGCATTATAAATGTCACCACAGAAGTAGCACATGAAAGCAGTTTCCACAGATAAAATTTCAAGCTTGTATTGGAGTTTGATCTTTTCAGTCTTTACACTTGCACTGTTTTAGATGATGGCTCTGTGGGCTATTAGAAAAGGGAACAAATAAAGAAGAATCAGCCAGAACCAATCAAACAGCTGTAGAAGTTGTCTACTGCATCATTTAGTCCAGACTCTAGAGAACTCTCTGCAGTCCTTAAGAACCAGTGGTGGTGGAGCTAGAAAAAGTTATGATGCCTCTCATATCTGCCTGATAAAATACCTGCCATTTAAGTTGTTATAACCTGCCGGTCCTCCTTGCCATGATCTGTATTATGGCACTCCTGACTCTCCAATCCTGTCCTATCTATGTATGTAAGTAATACCTACAATATTTAGTCATCACTTGCAAACTACTTGTGCAGGTCCCATATAGGGCAAGTAAATTTAAAGAGAATGTTTTAATTCTTCACGTGAGGCAGGGGTCAAAGCCATAGTGCAATTCAGAAGCAGTATGCTAGTTTATGGAAGTTCCCTTGGTTTATTCTACCGCTCTCTTAATACAGTGAGTTTTGCTTACTTGTGGACATGGAGAATCAGAATGAATATATCATTCCAGCTGAAGCCAACAGGCAGAAAGACTGGCTGAAGTCTGAGGTGACCCATTGGTGTTTTGATGAGACTCTGGAAGGTCTGAAGGTTGGTTAGGGAACAATAAATAAGTAATGAAGTAGGAAAACATTTTTTTCCAAGCAGGAGAAACTACATTTGAAACAATAAATTAGCAAATCAAGACCAGACTTAGCATCTATAAATTGCCTGAAATACAGTGTGCAGATGACTGTAGTTTTTAAAGGCCATGAAGAGAAGTGGAAACAGCAGTTGTTTGTTTTTGCTGAAGATCATCTTACTGTGAGGCAGTCACGTTTTTAATGGATTCATTTGAATGCAGTTAAGCAGAAAATAATCAACAGAAAAGTAAACACCTTTGTTTTATAGAAGTGCTGGGAACTGTATGTATCCATTGTTTGTAAGTGATTATATGCCTAGGAATCAATTCATTGACTTCATACTAGAAAATATCTTCACTTAAGCTTCTTGCATAAATGCTTGTAAAAGGTAATTCAAATGAAGAGCTGAAGACTTCCACAGGAAAAAAGATAGGTAAAACCGTAAAGCCACAATCAGTAGGAGTATTTGAACCAGATGGTCTCTCTTACAATGAAAAGAACTAAAAAATATGTAAGCCTTAAAAGAAAAAAAAAAGTTGGTCATCTTTCTAAGGAAAGTCGTCTGTCCTGGGACTTCCACATTGGACACAGTGGTTTCATTCCAAATTAATATCTCAATCCAGACTGCCTTCAGTAAGTAGTTCAGTTTTCAATTACATACCTTACTGAGACCTGCTGGATAATTTCACTGAAGACTGTACATCTTTACTGCAAATAGTGCAGGTCAGCCGAGTAGTGTATGCAGCTTTCATGGCCTGAAAGTGTAGCAGCATGCCCACAGTGGTACATTGCATTGCAGCCAGTACCCAGAAGACTGGGACAACGATATCTTCCAGAGGGAAATAGGAGATAACCACAGATTTGAAACAAAATCTTGAAGCTGCTGTTTTGAAGAGCATTGATAAGGACAAGGGTATGGAGAAAGCCCCAGCAGGACTGCAAGATTAATTTGTAGAAACAATTTAAAGAGACTGCATTTAAGTGCTTCTACCTCTTGATAATAGCTTTTACTTTCAAAAAGTCAGTTCCTAGGTGTGACATAATGCAGGTAGGATCTATGGTATCTCCATCCTGCTGGAACTCAAACAATAGCTGTGGACTTCATGTAGTTTCTCCAATTCAGGTCCATCACCTATGGCACTCTGTTCAAATTTATTCTGAATCACTGCCCTTTCTTTGGTGATAGTGAATCTCTACAGTGTTCTAGTGAGGCAGAAACTCTGCTGCCAGTTAAACCCCCAGTTCTCCATGGCTCTGGAAAGAGAAGGCGAAAGAAACACAGTTATAGAATCATAGAATCATAGAATAGTTAGGGTTGGAAAGGACCTTAAGGTCATCTAGTTCCAACCCGCCTGCCATGGGCAGGGACACCTCACACTAAACCATGCCACCCAAGGCCTCATCCAACCTGCCCTTGAACACCGCCAAGGATGGAGCATTCACAACCTCCCTGGGCAACCCATTCCAGTGCCTCACCACCCTCTCAGTAAAGAATTTCTTCCTTAGATCCAATCTAAACTTCCCATGTTTAAGTTTGAATCCGTTACCCCTTGTCCTGTCACTACAGTCCCTAATGAAGAGTCCCTTTCCAGCATCCTTGTAGGCCCCCTTCAGATACTGGGAGGCTGCTATGAGGTCTCCACGCAGTCTTTTCCAGGCTGAACAGCCCCAACTTTCTCAGCCTCTCTTCATATGGGAGGTGCTCCAGACCCCTGATCATCCTCGTGGCCCTCCTCTGGACTTGTTCCAACAGTTCCATGTCCTTCTTATGTTGAGGACACCAGAACTGCACACAATGCTCCAAGTGAGGTCTCACAAGAGCAGAGTAGAGGGGCAGGATCACCTCCTTCGACCTGCTGGTCACGCTCCTTTTGATGCAGCCCAGGATACAGTTGGCTTTGTGGGCTGCGAGCACACACTGAAGCCACCTCATGTTCATTTTCTCATCGACCAACACCCCCAAGTCCTTCTCTGCAGGGCTGCTCTGAATCTCTTCTCTGCCCAACCTGTAGCTGTTCCTGGGATTGCTCCGACCCAGGTGGAGGACCTTGCACTTGGCATGGTTAAACTTCATCAGGTTGGCATCAGCCCACCTCACAAGCATGTCAAGGTCCCTCTGGATGTCATTCCTTCCCTCCAGCATATCAACCAAACCACACAGCTTGGTGTCATCGGCAAACTTGCTGAGGGCGCACTCAATCCCACTGTCCATGTCGCCGACAAAGATGTTGAACAAGACCGGTCCCAACACCAATCCCTGAGGAACACCACTCGTTACTGGTCTCCAGCTGGACATTGAGCCATTGACCACAACTCTTTGTGTGCAGCCATCCAGTCAGTTCTTTATCCACCAAGTGGTCCATCTATCAAATTGATGTCTCTCCAATTTAGAGACAAGGATGTCATGTGGGACAGTGTCGAAGGCTTTGCACAAATCCAGGTAGATGACGTCAACTGCTCTGCCCCTGTCCATCAGTTCCGTAGCCCCATCATAGAAGACCACCAAATTGGTCAGGCAGGATTTCCCCTTAGTGAAGCCATGCTGGCTGTCGCCAACCACCTCCTTGTTTTTCATGTGCCTTAGCATGCCTTCCAGGAGAATCTGCTCCAAGAGTTTGCCAGCCACGGAGGTGAGACTGACTGGTCTGTAGTTGCCTGGGTCATCCATTTTCCCCTTCTTGAAAATGGGGGTTATATTTCCCTTTTTCCAGTCATTGGGAACTTCACCTGACTGCCATGATTTTTCAAATATGATGGACAGTGGCTTAGCAACTTCATTCACCAGCTCCTTCAGGACCCGAGGATGGATTTCATCAGGTCCCATGGACTTGTGTGCATTTAGGTTTTTAAGATGGTCTCGAACCAGATCCTCTCCTACAGTGGGCCTAGGGTCTTCACTCTTACAGTCCCTGCGTCCGCCTTCCAAGACTTGGGTGGTGCGGTTAGAGCCTTTGCCAGTGAAGACCGAGGCAAAGAAGTCATTAAGAACCTCAGCCTTCTCCAAAGCACGTTTTCATGCTTTTCTTTTCAAACAGTGAGGTTATCTCCTTCGGCCAAGCTTCTGCACTGTTAAGAAGTTTGTGGCCTTGGGCTGAAAATGTAACTATCAGAACAGAGACCAGCATACCAGATTTACATACTTCTATCCGACACATGCCTCAAGGAAAGGGATGTGTGAATCTAAGTTGATTATATCTTGCCCCCTGCATGATGCAAACTTCTGCTTTTGCACACCACCCTGACTAATTTTTCTTTCAGTAGTTGACCATTCATTTTAGAACTTCCATATCCACTTAACTTCCTCCAAGCAGCTGGTGTGGTTTTATACCTTTCTTTTCACTGCAGGTGAGAAAGCCGTTTTCTCTATTTCAAGCTTTATAAGAACAATATTACTCTATTACTTTCTGTCTGCTTGCAGTTGTGCTCTGAAAACCTTTTTCTGCCTTGCCCATTTTCTTTCTCTGCTTGTAGTAATATTTAATTTAGTCATTTCTATTATTAAATCCATTCTAAAGCCTTTTAGTAAATAGCTCGTATGAAGATATTGCACAGTAAAAGAAAGTAGTGTGCTATTTGCTTGGGCAGAATGTCAGTAAACTGGAGGATGGCTTTTTTTGATATGCAGCTGTACTTTCAGTAGAGATATACCAAAACTGAAATGCATTGTGAAGTATTGGTCATGGTTTCTTGAATTTAAGGGTTGCAAGGAATCTCTGTGATTATCAGCTCCTAGCAGTGCCAGAACCCTCTGCTACACTCAGTACTCACAGTCATGTTTTACAGTCTCTTCTCTCATTATCAAATGTTTGTGTCCATAGTTAGGATGTTACCTACAGTTTGTTCTCTGTCCTTTTAATGGCTGAGTGAAATGCTTCATCATACTTTTTTGCCTTGCGGATTTTCTCAGATTATAAAACTTAAGTTGGATTAGGCTGTGCTTTCTTTCTCTGTTTTTTCTTGCCACTGCTAATACTTTTGCAGGTTCACCAAAAGTAATGATGGTTGGAGTGATAATGAAAATGTGGCTTCAGGCAGTTGCTAGCATTTAGAGTGTCATGTCATCCAGTCATGTTTTTCTTTTTTCATGGAAGTAACTACTTCTTCTTGTCTTGACTATATCAGTGAAATATCAGCACCTTCTCCACTGTAATAAAAGGGTTTATTAATTTTCTTGTGAGATTCATGGCTAGAGAAGGACCTGTGGCTATACAGACTACAGGTTTCAATATGTGTTTGCTTAAGTATGAGCATCTAACATAGATGGGTTAACTTCTACAGCACATGCTGAAACCTCCCTACAGAGCAGATCAGCATGCTGCAATGTTTCTGAACCAGCCAATGTTCCAAAGTGTTTCAAGACAATTCAACAGAGGAGACAAACTTTTTTATTAAAAGGAGTCATTTATGTCTGGGGCAGCAGGCTTGTCTGAATAGTTTGGCCAGCCTCATTTCCAAAATCTCTTTAACATTGTTTTGAGTTCTTTATTTCTTTTTCCAGATTAGGTACAGTTGTGTGACCAGATAAGGCATTTTTGCTCTTTTCAAAGGAGTAGTAGACTTGATGAGTCCTGTGAATTTAGCATCACTAGATAAACCAATGAATGTAACTGAGTAGAGTTTGTGCCCAGTTTAACTAAGCATGATTTTTGCCAGAGCAGTGTAAACAAGGTTGTAATTATGCGTGGAAATAATCTGCTTCAGCATCCTTTTTTTTTATGCTTTTAAAACTGAATCCACCCCAAGGAAAAAAAGGGCCATGAAGATTAACTTTTTGTACTTTGTAAAGGCAACAGGCATTGTCCGAAACATAGACCAGTAAAATCTAACATCAAATTGTTATTACCTTTATTTATATTGTACCCAGAACATGATTTATTTTTATAGAGAAAGAGAAAAGAAACATTCTTTCCCCAGAATGCTTAGCTTATGACCCTGTTCCTGCAAAATAATCCGGTTGATTGGAAGCTAATGCTGATGATAGCAAGAGGGAGGGAAGGAGAGGTCACTGACTATAACTCCTGCTGCACATAGCTTTTTGTAGGATTGGAGTTTGATGACACAAAATAAGAAATATTATAGCAAAAGGTAAAATCCTTCTGACATCTCGGGTCTGAATTACTGCAGTAGATTGTATGTGTGTCTATATGCTAAATTGTATCAGTAGTGGAAGCTTGCATTGCTTATTAATATTCCTAGCCAGAAATAATATAAAATATCCGTGCTTCAGACCCTTCTCTGTATTGATATTCAGATTGAATTTATAGTGTGTGTTTCACCTCTGTAGCTGTAAGTGAAATTTACCTCTTTTTCATCCTTTTAATTTTAAACTGCTGGAGTTGTACTCAGGAGGGTTGCTCAGGTTTGGATCCATCGATGTTCAAAGGCAGTAGCATTCGCTGAGGGTACCACCTAGCTGCCTAGGATTTGTGGGTCTCCAGAACACAACCATACACAAATGCAGAGCTTAGTGGATTTAGGACTCTATAGGAGAAAGCTGTTTTCTTCTTTAATTTTCAGTTAAATCCATGGTGGTTTGTTTTTTTTTTTTTGGTACATGACAGCACTCTCAGTAGTAACTTTCTGTTGATTATAGGTCTGTTGGTGCAGTAAGAGATCGTTCTGACTTTCTTTCATACAGGAAGGAAGTTACCATAAACGTGGTTACTAACACATAAGGCATTGTCATGTCAATCACAATGTCACTTTTGGGGTGAGGGTTCAAGGGTGAGGGCTGGTAAGATTCAATGTTTATAGAGTGTATGTCCAGAGGTAAGCTAGTAACTTTAGGTTTAATTTTATGGTTACTGGAATTAAAGAGGGAAGAGCAGGGTATGATTCATTTATACTAACTTAGCTTCTAAGTAGGTCAGAGAAATCACACCCTAGAATTGCCTATTTTTCTTCATAGGTTACAACTGGAGCTTAGGGTGATAAGTTCAGCTGTTGATCCCTGTAGTTTAGAAATCTGTAGTGTGATAACTTAAACCAAAAAAGCTTTGAATGAGAGGTATTGGCCTACTCTTTTTTTGTGAATAAGTATTTGCTATATGGTGCTTAGCTCTGTTGGGAATATAAAGCATTCTGCATCTCAGAGCTCAAAACACTCAACTTACTTGAGTTTGTGTCCTGCATGTGGCTAATGTCGTATATATGTCCATGCTGTAATCTTTACTTTTTATAAATGTAAAATCTGCAAATCCTCCTCCCCCCCCTTTTTTTTTTAATCTTAACTATATATTTTCTTGACACAGTAACGAAGTAGACTATGAGGGAGAAAGGTTGAGCATTCACAATAGTTACATGAATTACTCATTTAAATTCTTTTTAAACGAATTTAATAAATTCTGTTGGAAAACAGTTTTTAGGATTTTACGTATCTACAAACGAAATTGAAAATAGTGTGATTCAGTTCTGCAAAGAATACATCTGTGGTAGATGATGTACTTTTCCTGTTTGCTTGTGGCCAGTGTAAACTTAGCTTTTGGGCAGAGACCATAGCTTCAGTTTTGAAGCTGTCAACATGAGTATTGGGTAATATATTGACACAGGGCCACAGTGAATTCCCTAGTTTTCCATGTGAATAAACGAATTTGACTGAAATCTTGCTTTTATATTTAGGGCCTGTATATTTTGCTCTGTAAAATACCACAAGCAGTTGTTGGACTCCGTACTTGTAATTTCATAAATATTAACAAAAATGGGAAGTTTTCAGTTTACTGGATGAAATCAGACTGTGTTCTCAGCTTCCCACTTGTTGATTTATCATTGACAATTCAATTCTATTGTCTGTGCCTTAGTTTATATGCTATTACAATGGAAATTATATTTGTCCTTCATCCATGATGATCTGTGGTCTGTTTGTGTTTTCAAACTCATGAAGATTCTTGAATGCTGTAAAGTGAGATTGAGATTCAGTTCACCAAAGTTAAGGCGCATAAAAGTTAGATGTCTGAGCTCTCTTCACAGTTCATGGAGGAAAATAACCACCTTCCTAGAGGAACCTTTCCAATCTTAAAATAAGCATCTAAGACAAGAAAGATGAATTACCCTCTGAAAGTGCTTGTCTATTGACTATAGAGGGAGCCTTGATGGCTAGTTTAGACTAGATATCTAATTTGAGGCTAAAATTAGGTGAGAGTAATCCCATTCACAGTACACGGTGGAATTAAAGAAATAACACACATTCCTGTCTAAATATTCTGTTGTATTTTTGTAGAAGTAACGATGTTCATAATTTTTTGGGATTTGTGTGTGAATATTCTAGCAGTCTTCTTTTTTAAATAGTAATGTTGGTATTATTGAGGGTTTAAGAATTGGGTATTCTCTAAAAGAAAACCTTTTGTTGTGTATCCAGCCAGCAGTGTTAACTTCCAATAATAAATTTTACACTTACATGTACGGTTTGAAATGTGTTGGTTAGCAACACAAATAGCAGAACAGCGATCCAACACGCCTTTAAAAGGCTATCCTAAGATCATCTCTGTTGAAAAATGGCATTAATTTCAGTGGCTTTCCCCATTTTAAATTTAGGGAATTCTCAATCACTATCAGAAACTGATGTGCTTGATAAAGCATTCATCATTCTTGTTATCAGCTGCAATGAATGTCAGATTTTATTACTAAATTTAATTCGTCAAAGAGAACACAGTGTATATAACCTGTTGTGTCTCAAGTATTTGATTTAGCATTGCTTGGTCATCTTTATCCTAGTACTGACAAGTCCAGGTGGCATACATAGGCTTAGATGATAGACCTCGCAATATATTAGTTAAGAAACTGTAGTTAAGTCCCAGTCTTATCCTGTAGAAACCTGTCTGCTGTGCTTGTTTTAATTCTATTTATGTCCTCATCTATGTTTAATCCAGAAAGTGGGTATATATACATGTGCACAGTTTCACATTTTGGCACCGTATTTGGTATATTGTGTGCTGTGACTTGTATCATGCCTGCAGGCCATAGGAAAACGACACAAATTAAATGTGAAATAGAGAGGAGACAAAACTTAAAACTTGCATGTTCTAGAGATGCAGTATGGCATATGAGAATTGCAACATATTGCAAAAAATTCACCCTATTTCCCCAACAAGAAGACCATGTTTTCAGCTGTGCAGGCTGCTGGAGACACAAGCAGCTTTCTTAGCTGTTAGCTCGAAATAGCTGTCACTGCATTTTATTTGAGGCAGTATCATGACCACTGCTACACATGCTCTGTCTTCTTTTCGTTCCTGTCTAACCACACAGGTCAGTGTTCTCCTTTGCCCTCTTCTGTGATTCTGTAGTTATATTTATTTTACATAGACATGTGAGTTCCCTTTTCCCTTTTACATATGTTGTTTTGCTTCGTGCTGAGAAAACTCCACAGCCTGACAGGACGCTTTTTTTTTTCTTTTTCCTTTTTTTCTTTTTAAGCACTCCAAATTCTATCCAGATTTAAACTCTAATGTTTATAACCCTGAATATCTCTAAAATGTCTTTACCTAAAACACTTTATGGTTTTATTACCAGGTTTATGCCAGTAATAATATTCGCATCAGCTTTCTTAGGGATAATCTTTAAGCAGAACCTAGCAAGAAAAGGCTTTGAAAACTATCATTCCCAGGAACGCAAATCTCGGAACATGAAACATCGGTTTAATCGCCCTCTCTGACAACTTAACACGACAGATTGAAAAATACAAGCCGATATGGAAGTGGGATCAATGGATTATCAAAGTCCTAAACATCTTCTCTTGGGGGGGCGGGGGAGCTTCGGGGTCCATTGGCATGCGTAAAACATGAAGTTTGCATAGCTTACCACAGATCCGATGCTGTCTGACTGGCAGGGAAGTTGAGAGGGAGAGAGAGAGATTTACATGAGGGAACTCAGGGGGCTTTGTCACGGCAATTGTATAAAGTGATATACAGTGCAAATCGACTCGAGCATGTCCCTGGATAGCAGGCGGTTTACAGCCTCTTCGAGCAGAGATTACTGCTTTATCTTGTCATACTAAATTAACGTGGCAGCACACTGTTAAACAGTGGTGACCTCTTCATCTGTGGAAATTGCTGCCTAGAGGAGAGATGGTATTTAAGACTCTCTTTCTCTCTCTCTCTTTCTTCCCTCCCCACTTTCTCTTCCTCTCCCCCTCCCTCTCTCCCTCTCTCTATCTTGTCTTTTTTTCCCTGTAGGGCCCTGAGGCATTTTTGGGTTAGGTTGTAACATTAAAGACAAAAAGAAAGAAAGAAGGGGGGAAGGGAGAGGCTTTTAACATCAAGGTGACAACAGCTATGTGTTAATTGGGCCTTTGTTGTTTGATTAATAGCCACTTTGGTGTAGAATATTAAGACAGTTGTTTGGACAACTTTCTAAAAATGACATGTCCTTTCAGTAAACTGGGATTAAGCAATGTTCTCCGTCTGCACATTTTAACTCCTTATTGTTATTGCATTTAGTCCTAAATTTACTGTTGTTAAGGAGTGAGCATGCAGTCCAGCTCTTCTAGCACTATCCTCAACTGGCACAAGTTGCCCTAGCTCTCTCCACTGGCACTCCAGTGAGCTGCTGCCATGCTGGTAATTACTGAGGGTCAACGTGATGAAGATACCTCTGAAATGCTGTTGGGCTTTTGTGTTAGACTGTATCAGAGGATTTTTAGAATTAAAGAATTCAGTTAAGTGGGACTAGGACCCTAGCCATTTCATTGGGCTGGCAGTGTGATGTGAATGGAAAGAATGAATCTTGCATTCCCATCTTTTTCAGTAAACTGAGGCAATGAAGGAGAGAATGACATCTCTTCCTTAGACCAGGTTTTCTATTCCTGTTTTTTTTCTGTTTACTATGCAGTGATTCATTGTGGGTCCAATCCAAAGCTCTTTGAAGTCAGTATGAAGACTGCTTTGTCCTTAATAGGTTTTGGATAAAGGCCCACATGACCTGAGGCAAATTATTGCAAATCAGTGGTATGAAGTGCTTTGAAATCTGTAAGCGTGCATGTCCAAAGTGCCAATTTTTGATATAATTTCAATAAGCAGCTGGGAGGCCAGGTGAAGTCAGGTTGGCCAGCCTAGCTTTGGAGATAGCCATGTGCTGAAAATGGTAAATTTATGGCTGTGTTGTTTGGGTGAAGGAGTCCTTCCCTTCCTCTTCCTTTGCTGATGATTTAGTTTTTAGCAAGTTCTGTTCCTATGTTGTTGAGATTACCGGCTGACAAGAAAAAAAAGCTTTTATTTCAAAAATTCAGCACTGACCCATAGGACCTTAACTACTTCAGTCATACGAAGAAGGTTGTGGAACTCTAATGATCTGAGATGGAAGAGGACTTCAAGATCATCTAGCTTGGATTTTTCCTTGCTGTAGACAATTGTTCCTTACTGTGAATTTCTTGAGCTGCCACCTACACAGATTCATGCAAAATTCTGTGCGTTTTGTATTGTACATTTTGTATGTAGCATTTTCAGAGGCAAGCTTTTATTCACTTCTCTGAAATGCCAGTAAAGCTTATTTTTGCAGCAGAATATTTGCCATTTGAGATGCAATGTATCTGTGAACACTGATGTTATCATTGTTTTCTTTGGATGAATTTTGAAGGCTATTGAGCTAAGCATTTATACAAGCGATACAGAAAGGACTGACTTCCTTATTTATTATTTGTAGAAATCAATGCATTTGATAATTTATGTACAGCTTACAGAGGCTGTGTAAGTGGCTCATGAATCGATCAGCAGCGAGCAAAAATGAAAGCTAATGAGCTCATTTCAATAGCAAGTTGCTCATTAGCAGGTAGGCTCACTGATCTTTCAGGTTTTCCAGTTCAAAGTCACATGGTCTTTCCATGTTCTTGGAAAAAGTAGTTTCCTTGCAAAGAACAAAACAGAAAAAGAAAGCATGGCAAGTTTTTGAACATTTTATCATTGCTTTGACATACATGTTTACAACAAATACTTGATAATGGGCTAGAGGGGCTGTTACCTAATGGTCTGCAGGGCTAAGTCTGTGCCTATCATCATGTACCAACAAATTTCAGCAGCTGAAGTTTAATTTACTAGTGGATTTATGAGATGTATAGGAAGAGGAGCATGGAGGCCTCTTCTCTGATTCTGCATAGAAAGCTGTATGTTCCCAGCATAGTGCTTTTTCCAGCATGGCATTTTCAGCCCAGGTTTTCTACAGCTCAGCAGTGAGGTGTGGGATGCTGGACACTGCATTACTGTGCAAAGCGAGGCACTGTGTGCTTCCCCCCATTCACAGTCGACACTGTGGCCCATCCTGGTTACATAACACCAGGCCGATGTCCTTCCCTCACACTTTCGTGATTCCAGTAGAATTTTTGTAGAGTGTACACAAAAACTAGCTCGTTTGGCCCTGTTGTTACCCTTCTCAGTAGAGATACTAAGAGCTGAAGAAACATGGGAATTAATGCCCTCCCCCCCGGAAGTACTATAAGGGGCAGTGCTAAAGAAGTATTGTAGATTTTTATGTGCTAGGGCTCAATAACCTGTCTGAGAGCAGGGTACTGTTTTTCTGCATTAATAGAGTACATTGGTGTCCAGTGCTACCATTGATTTTCTTTTTCCCCTTCTAATAAAGAAGCAAATTCATTATTAATCTTTTTGAAAAGCAAACCCACTGTTTTAATTACTAAACCTTGATAGAAAATTCTTGAATCCTTAAGTTATTTATATATGTAAGTATATATGTAAAAATATGTAGGTGTGTATATATATACAAACATGCATACTTTCAGTAACTCCTATAGACATGAGAAATACACTGCTTCTAATCAGACTGAAAAGAAAAAAACAGATTCTTGACAAGAGTTGCCTGAGGCCCTTGCAAAAGAGGGACTCTTGAAACATATTTTTAAAAAACTTTAAAAAAAGACAGATTTTCCAAATCTCAGGAATAGATTTTCAACTGCCTGATTTGGCTTGAAATGAGTTGGCTGAATCAGTTTCTTTTTCTTTTAAGTAAGTCTATAAAGCTTTGATGAATCTGGCTCATTGTTTAGCACTTATCTCATGAGTAAAGCTTGAGAGGTCTGGCTTGAAGCTTACCAAATCACATCTTTGGAAAATGGCCCAAGCCTATTGATTTATTTGAAAAAATAAAAAATAAAATAAAAAAAACAAAATAAAACACACCAAAAAGCTCAATCCAGCTTAGTGAGTAAGTCCCTTATAAATCTATAGAGCCTCTACTGAATGAACCCGTCTGTTTCTCAACACAGGTGAGCCCTGTACTTTATGGAATTGTAGGGCTGAGAGGGACTGCAACAGGTCATCAGTCATCAAATCCCAGATTCAATCCAGGGATCAGCTGTACCAATGTCATTTCTGTCTAACTTCCTGAATATACTCAGTGCAGGAGACTTTCAACCTATCAGTCTATCTGTCCCAGGGTATTTCTGTCTTTATCATTAGAAAGTCATTCCTAATGTGTAACTCCAGTCTTTTCTGCATCCCTTCTAGCTCGTTAATTCTTGTCCTAGCCGCTGCTGCAAGAAGAAATGTGCTTCTCTATGCAAATGGCTTTGTATTTGAAGACTGATACCACATCCCCTCTTCTCAGACTTTTATTTCAGTATGTGGAGTTCTTGTCTCCAACATATTTTTCTAAAATTCTTTTACTGTTTTGTTTCTTCTCTGAAACTACTCATAGTAGAAACATTCACATTTTAACGGCTATATCTCCAGCTTAACAATAGACAATGATGTCTGCAGCAGGTGCATCTGAGATGCTACTAAAGAACTTATTCAAAGTAAAACCAGACTGGGAGTGATTCAGTCACTATTTCCTAAATGGTGCTGAGTAGTTTGGTTTTTTTTCAATTAATTGCAGTTAAATCCTCTCTGGTACGAGTCTGTCTAGTCAGATGTAGTTAAATTCTGTAATAGAAGGAAGGCTTTGTGCGCCACTGTCTTTTGCTTGGGTCACTGGCAGAAGACAAGTTTTGGGGCTGCTTAGCTTTGCAAGGCTCTGACCGCATAGCTTTGTAATAGCAAAACAGATTATAGTGCCTCCTGCATATCAAAAGAAATGCCAGTATAAGATCTTTTCTTACAAGGAGGATGAAGAAGAAACATTGAGTCTCAGGTCCAGAGTGGGTTTCTGAGACAGGGAGTTGGAAGGAAGGAAATATTTTAAATTTTAGACATTTGATCTGGAAGTCAATGGGAAAAAATAAACAACAGTATCTAGTCTTCCAAATGTAATTATTTTCATATGCACAAGGTGAAGTGTGCAACAGATTTAAAATTAAAATTATTTTCTTCTATGATCTTTAAGAAATCCACTGTTTGTACAAGCTGAAATAAGGTAACTGATATAATGACGATTGTGCTTTTCTGTGTTTTATGGATGTAATGAATTGTCTGTTAAAAGGAGTTACCAAGTCAATCTTTCCACTTTAGAAGACACTTAGTAGAAATTTACCTTGATATCAGTCAACAGTTCTGTTCTTTTTACTATTTTTTGGGCTACATGGTAAGAAAAAAGCCACATTCCCCTTCAAGCGATTCTTTCTCCTTTGTCTCTCTATTTTTACATTTTGAGATTTGAGATTTTGTCTTGTGACCACCAGAAAGAAGGCATGCATAAGAGTCAACTGAAAATTGTAGCTGTTTATGCTCGATGCATTTGTACAAAGCAGTGAAGTAAGTACCGATCTTAAAGGGAGAGCAAAGGCTAGGACAATAGTTAATTTGCTGGGCACCACTGCTTTTTTTTGAGCTCTGCTGTCATAACTACAACTCCAATGGTGAATACTTAGTGATTTGTTCCCATCTGTGCATCTGAGAGAGGCTGAGATCAGTCTAGGGTGATGTGGAATAAAGGGGTGTGCTTTACTGCCAAAGGAAAACCAGTATGCAAGACAAGATGGCAATGATGGGTGAAATTTCCAGTCAATCAGAAGTGAATCTTCATGTGGTGAAGCCCTTTACTTTCCACTCCCCCTCCTGACACTTTCTGGTGGAAAATTTGAGCAAACTCCCCCTTCTTTGGAAATGCAGAGTGCTTCTGCAGTCAGAAAGTCCAAGTAATTGATGACAGATGACAGCTGCCGATGAACAGCTCACCCTCAATGCTTCAGTGAAGAATTTGGTGGAATTTCACAACATAAGGATATTACAGAAAACTTACAGAATTAACAAATTTTGAAGACCGCATGGCTGTAAACCACCATAAGTCCTGTATTGAAACAAACATTATATTGTGGTGGAAAGATGATGGTCAGCTCACCAAATAGGAATATTGTGAACAGGTGTGGTCCTTGGGGTGAAATCAAAAGCACAAAAGAGTAGATAGGACCAATTGTGTCTAAATTTTCTGCATGTATTTCTGGAGAAAGTGTTTGAAGATTCCTGTGAATAAAGGATATTAGCATATTTTATTTCCAAGAAAGAAGATAGAAATAAAAAAAAGAACAGAAAAGCTCTGTGATTTTGTCAAAGCCAGTGTGAATTAAGGGATGGTCCTTTAAAATGGATAGCTGCGTTAGAAAACTCTGGAGGACTTGTCCCAGGAATTGTGGTAGGAAATAGCTCTTCATCACTGGCAAAGGATCAGTTTGTTCTGTTACAGTTTCATTTTTCACTTCCAGATTTATCAGTTCTCTTTTGAACTGTTTTGATAAATAATTGTACTTGTGAAGGTTAATGGAGTGTCAGTCCCTTATTTACTCTCAAGTCAAATGTGGTGCATGCTAGGCAGAAGTGTAGCTCATGCTTCATGACCAGCTGACCTTAACACTTTAAAGTGTGGTTATAGTCAGATAAATGACCGTAAAAATGACATTAAAGGGTCCTGTTTTTTCTGTCTTGCTGTGGCTTTAGAGGTCAAATTTAGTTGCATAAAAATATGATATTTTTATTAATTGCCTATAATGCTATAACTTAACCTGGGGTTCGAAAATAAAGCTGTGTCCTTTTTGCCTCACGTCATCCGTAGTAATAAATGTATTGCAAATGGTTCTTAACTATTTCGTTGATGATACGTCTGCAGAGTCCAGTTCCTTCTTTTGTAGCTGTATTGACTCTTTAGTGCTAATGGCAGTTAAAAAAAATTATTCAATAAAGCAAGCACACGACTCAGGAGTTACATGGGGAGTAAATATATTGAATAAAAATGACATTTTAAAGCCACTGTTCTGCTTATCCCCATCTATTGTTGGAGGTTCACCTGTTACAGAAGCAGAGCACAAATGCTTCCATGTAAACTTCTACTACCTGTGCCAATCTCAAACTAATGCAGCTCTTGCAGTCACAAGAAGGGCTAGCAATTTCCAATAACGTTTGTTGCTATCTCTTTACCAGTTTATTTTCATTAGTGTCATTATTGGGTATTGTAAGAGAGTGTTTCTGTTCATCAGTGCTTAAGCAAAAGAATAAAATCTAACAGAAAACTTAATAGTTCTTTTGAGGAATTTTCAGAGCTAATTCCAGTCATATTTTATTATGTGTACACTGTGCATAAGCTGACCTCTGGTACTAAGACTTATTCTTTTACTTCCAAGGAAGAAAGTTCTGCTTCTTATTTAAGTGAATAATAGCTATAATGAAAATTAATAAACTTGCACACAAAGGCTTAAAATAAAACGTGTTCTGGAAATGAGATTTTCAGAACAGTATAGTCTTCTGAGCAAGTGATCCCATTTTCACTGAAAATAACATGTGGAGGTAAATGTAATTTGCTGATGGGGAACTTCTGAAACTCGTGTTAACTGTTCAGTATTCTGGCCAGCTTCTTTAGAGAATATGTACTGAAATTAGGAAAAGCAGGCTGATAATTAATATCTTAATGGAAAAATGTTTGCAAAAGGATGTTGTTTAGACAGTCCTCAGAAAACTTCTACATTTAGTCACTGAAAATATAACTTTACATCTGTGTTCTGTTCTATGGCCTTCCCAAACCCAGGTGTTTTCCTGTGAAGGTGGTATTTTAGCTGATTTGGGTACCTGTGATCAGCTAATCTTTTCACATTACCAACTCCTTTTGTGTTAACAGTATCTCATTTTGTATAGGCTTGAGGTGAACTTGAATCACAATGTAAAGACTTCCTTATTTTATGAGTCTGATTCCTAAATAATGAGTGAAAACTGATATAATAAAGCTGTGTAAAACTGGGTTGAAAGATGGGGCAGCTGGCAGAGTATGTATTTGCTCCTTCCAAGTGGTTCGTTTTTTCTTTAATTAAAGGTCTGGATGGAGGTAAGAAAGGACTTTACATTACCATGACGCAAACATGGTTCCAAATTAATGCCTGATACCGATGAAAGAAACAAATTGGTCATATTGTAACTATTCTTAATATGAAAAGTGACTATAAGGTATTACATTAACTACTCAAGAAAGCTGTCAGTGGTCAGGTGTATGGATGTTGTAGCTTAGTGTCACTGTAACATCTTCTTTCAGCTCTCTTTTGAAAAGTTTCTTTGAACCTGAAGTTATGAGACACTATGTAATGTTAGAATAACAAAATTGTGATGTCAAATCGTATCGAGAAGAGCGTTATATAAATCTGTAAGTGAAAGCTGTAAACTTCCAGTACTGTCAAAGATACTGTAAGGAAGATTGGATGCTGTTCAGATGGACTTGTCTTATGTGTCAGGAACTATCTTTTGCCTGCTTGTACCTGATACAATACAAATAAGCTGTCAACATATTTCCTGTTTATAATGTGATTTGCATGTGATTTTCACTCTTCACATAATTGAATTTATTCAGGCAATTTACTTTTTCAAATATGTAGTCTCCATATATGCGTACATCTGACGATTAAAAACTTAAGAAATTTTATGTAACTCTTTTGAGTACTTTTAAATATGTATACTGTGAGTGTAGATATTCATAGAGCAGAATAGAAGGAACAAAATAAGAAGATCCTCCAAAATGTACTGCAGTTTCTTCAATGTGTGTGAATACATACGTACATATATATATAAAGAAGACATGTGACTCTTATAACCAAATACCCTGTCTTTGGGTTCACCCCCTGTCTGTGCTCAAGGTGCTCAATAGGAGCTTTTTAATTATTTTTCCCTGTTTGATGTAGCTAAGTGTAATGAATGGATTGCAGGGAACTTTTTGTTAGAAACCTTCTGTAAGTCAGCTCAGTGCTGGTGGGCACAGCGAGACCTGTCTGGATCGCAATCCTGAGACTCGCTCTTGATAAATTTAAGGTCAGAAAAAGTCAGATTTTGCAAAACCATGCTCTGTTAGTCAACCAGTACTTCCTTGTCACGAAGTAGGCTTATATTCTTTCCAGCCAAAGTGGAGAAAATTGTGTGTGTCTTATTTGGGTTGGGCAATTCTGTGGGTTTTTCAGCATCACTTCATGATGACTGAAAACTACAGGGAATACTCAGAAATCAGTGATTCAAAGAGTAGCTTGGAGAAGAAAGGCTATTTCCAGCAAAAATTATTCATCATCTGCTGATGGTGGGTAGTTGGCCATGACTGTAGAAGCATAGATGTTCTTCAGAGTTTTTTGTTTATGAACTTGACATAGAACAGTGCACAAAATTATTTGTTAAGGAAAATATATGGTGGACTTAATCAACCACAGGAATAAGAGTTCTTAAAAAAAAAATCGTATAAGAGAACTGCTTTAAAGCTAATAAAGATCATTTGTATTACTCAGAATAATTTAGGTAAGTGATGAGAAAGGGGAGGAAAATTAGCATTTCTGTACAGTTTGCTTACTGTGTAATTCTTAATCAGGAGTGTCACAACATCCCTTGATATCATCTTATCACAAAGGTGTCTTCGTAGTAGGCTGTGTATGCTACTGACTGCAATTTAAAGGAGCAGAAGAAAGAATAACTGATCTGTAGAGTGAGAACAACTCTGAATCTGTCATAAATTAGAATTCACTGGTTGTTTTGCATCTCTCAACCACAGCCTAAACTGGCTCCTGTGTGTGGTGTCTATGTGCATTTTAAATCTTGTTTAAACTCTGTTTAAATGAGCTTTAGAATGGGACTTAAATGATAAAATGACATCATGCTGCTCCCCTGAGCAGTCCATAATATTATCATTTGAGGTGTACTAAGACCCAAAAGAGCAAACAGAAAATCGGTTCTCGGTACACCTTGGATGCTGAGTGTGCTCTGCCATTACATTGCTTTGGAAACTGACAAGACAGTTCGTGTAATTTCCTAACTTGCCCTATATGCAGTATTTGAAAGGGATTTTGTGGGGATTAATTAACAATTTTTTTAGTAGCTCTAACACGTATTTATGGATCAGTGTTATGTAGATTGACTTTTGTCATATTAATTTTTATTAATTGTTCTGATATATTTGACATTCTTTGATCAAACATCATCGTCTGTCCTCCAAAGTTGGGAAAATTACTTTGGTTTATACCAGAATTCCAAATTCTATTTCATTAAAATTGTGGAGCAGTCATTGATAGAAGGAAAGTCAAGTTATAAAAGACAGAAGAGCAGGTGAAATAAATTTTGGAGGGAAAATAGGTCTTTTAACTGTTAAAAAAGATTAAACCAGTTACTGCTTGGAAAAATCTTTTCAATTATTGTTTTTGTAGCCATTACTTAAGAAGCGTCAGAGAATAAGCAGTAGACAGGAAGTACTTGGTGAAGTCTATAAAAGATGTAAAAGAATAGAGAGCTTACATGAAAGCAGATCCATGAGTTCCACATGCTAAATGATAGCATTTCGAAAATAAATGAATGAGACAAATGTACTTCTGAACCAAGAGAATTCATTTTGAAAAATTCATATTCTAAATGTGGTATCTTATGCTACAGTTGACTCCAGTGGAGACAATGGGACTATTTCTCAACTAGCTATTCCATTTTAATAAAGTAATGTTTTCTGGCCCTTCTGAAAAATGAGAACTTCCAGAAGATTGCTTTCAGAAAAAGAAATAAAGTGGTACTAATCTCTGTGGAGGCAAAGATGATTTTAACAGTTATCATCCTGTAAGGCCAGTTGTAATCTTTGAAAAGCAAGGGAACCAACAGACAGTACAAGTAGATAAATAGATATGAAATGAGAAGGCTCATGAACAATATACAACATATATAAAGCAGAACAAGATTATTTTAAAAGCATAGTAGATTTAGCCACACACCTACCTTTCATGTAGCATATGTACAAGATTCTCAATATTGAAAGTGTGGGCTAAGGTCTTCAGAAGTGTAAAGAACAAATAATTCCAAAAGAGTTGATTTTTGGAAGTTTGCAATTCAGTCCATAAATGTGCGTGCCTTGCAAGGAGCTTCCTTTATACAGTGTTTATGCATCTCATTTGAATGTTTCAGGTAAAGTATTTAAAACCCAAAAATCAAAAAGTTATCAAGAGGAAGGTAGAATGATGTTATACAATATGAGTTTGTGTAACTAGTAGAAAGAGGCAGATACACTGAATGTCAGAAAAAGATGAAAAGCTTTTCTTTGAAGAGCAATGGTGACCAAGATTGTTACAGGAATTCCCTCAGTAGAAATGAGGAAGAAATTCCTAGAGCAATATACCCTGCACAGGTGTCCTTCATTTTAGTACCTTTTTTCTTAACCTGACCTGTCAGAGCCTCCTACTTACATAGCAACATCTTACAACATCTCTCTTGTGTTATTCTGAGGTAGCTGGAAAAAAAATGCGGACTGGGAGGAGTATGGTTATGGTAGTCCTTTGCTTGCTGTAGGCTGTCTGGTTCTATGGGATTCATTGAACAGTGCATGCCTGTAGCCACATTTTAGAAATATGGAGAAATAAATACATTGTTATAGCAGTTTGAATAAGTGAATTACAGTACACCTGTTGAAGTTGCTATTGGTGCACCAAGGAGAATAAAACTGTACTACCAAAGGAATAAAGTAATCCAAACCACAAATAATCAGTGGGAGTAAGGTACTTGGAAAAACAGTAACGCTGAAAAAGCTTTAGGTGTGTTAAAACAAATTAGATATGAGCTTGTCATGTAACAAGGCAGCAAAATACGTGATAACAAGGTAATTGTCCTTCTCGTAACTCTGGTAATATTACATGTGAAATAATGTGTTCAGTTCTGGCCACGTTAGAGAACTCAGTGAACTGGAGGGATTTCAGATGCAAGCAACAAATGATTAAAGAGTTGAAGGAGCTGATTTCTGAGGGAAGAAAGAAGAAAGGCTAAATATGGTAATAATAAATACATGCTAACTGTCCAAAAAGATGTGAATGGTACAAGCTCTGATATGGAAGAGGAATGTGCTAGAATGCTGGAAGAAGCAGCTGTATAAGAAGAGGTTTGGGTTGAAAGGAAGCAAATATGAGGCAATGTTTCAGATTTTTCTTTTTTTTTTTTTTTTTTTACTGTGTAGAATATTTATAGGGGGAATGGGAAACCTCATTGCTTGAGACATTTTTCTAGCCCAAATGAAACAACTAGGACCACACCAAAGGGCTGAGTGTGCCATTTTGTTGTATACCTGCTTTAGGTACTTGGCAAAATCACACTGCCTTAGCATGAACGTGAGTCCAGGCGCTTTTGGGTACAGTATATTTTCTTCTGTTAAGCAGTTTGGAGGGTTGTTTACTTCAGACAAGATATTCTCTAAATCATCCTCAAAACAGAGGACACAGTTTTGACTAAATTGTAAGTGGCTTGTCTTTCCTCTCAGCCACCCAGATAAAGGAATGAGGTGAAGTATGTCTGTCTGTTACCCTTTTTTGTAGGTTACCAGAGAAATGATGGGGTGATCTTACATCTCTTTCTCATCTGTAAACTGTGGTGAGTTGTAATATGAAAGCTAGGTAGCTGGGAACAGCTCTGGAGCCATTGCTAGCCTATGGCTTTACTTTTATTGTATCCCTAAATTCTCTTCAGATGGTCCTCTCCCATTCTTTCACAGACAATGGGTTTGTTTCATAGTAAGAAAGCTGTGATAAAACTGCTTTTGACACTCAACATAGGTTTCATTGCACTTACAACACTAGAGTTGTTGTATGTGGTTAGTAAGCTTGTATTTTTACAAAGATCATCGTTTTATACTGCATGATTTCCAAACTATTAGAAGGATTTAATGTATGCTGAAGACTCTACCAAGCTGTTTTGATAAGTAGTCTTATTTTTTGTTTAGCAAGGTCTTAAGGGTGATCTTTAGTCCCTCAGGGAAGAGATCATAAAAGTCTTAAAAGTGCATTTGCAGAGCTTTATTTATTATTTTTAAGCATGAAGATTACTAGCATGAAGATAACAAGGCTGTTATAGTACAACATGTTCTTTGTTTTGCAGGTTATAGCTAACATATTAGGAGCTTTCAAAATGCCTGTTTTGTTTGTTAAGTATTTTGAAAGCAAATAGATGTAACCCTATGCTGCATTCTTAAAATGAGTTTTGCTGGAGAAAGAAGCAGCAGGAGAGATCTGATCTGAGGATTGGTGTCAGGAATTATGTCATCGACCACATTTACTCAATACAAAGTAGTCATTGCTATTTTACTGTATTTAATAAGCATATTCTGTAGAAAGATCTGAAATTTACTTGTATATATTGGGGGGGAACATTTCTTTGCAAGAAATGGGACAAAGAGGTGGTCTAGAAATAACCCAAAATCTGTAGCAAAAAGAGAAAATTATTTAAAAAAATTTACTGTTAGACATCCAATATAAAAGGTTCTAAACTTTCACTCACAACATTCTCTCATATACTTTTCACTACAAGCATATCCATTCTTTGGATGTAATTCTTTGATTTGTAATAAATCAAGTAGAAATGGTGGGATAAGCAGTTAGAAATACTAAACTTGTGCTGTGTGTTTGGGGATGGGCTGGAATGCAGAACAGCAAGAGGAGAAGAAATGTTTGCCTTAAAACATCGGTTATCAGATTGTGCTCTGTACTGTAGATAGGCTGATAATGGTCTGTTGAAGAAGCACAGAGAGTCAGCCAGTCACACTGTTTTGGTTCTAACTCTTTATTTTCAGGGACCTTTAATGAAATCAGTGGGAATTAAATGAATTTGTATTACTGTGCATTTTCAAAAATCCAGCTAGGCACCTCCTTATATCTTTAGATACTTTAAATCTCTGAAAAATCTGCTCCTATGTTCTGTAAATCACAGGGGATAAAGTTAGAAATCAATGCAAAACGGATTATAAGTTATTCCTTTTGTGTGAATGCAGCTGAACAGTTTCTTACAACTCATCTCCAAACCTTGAGAACGCTTGAAATTTTCTCTCACTTGTGCAGTTATGGCAGCAGTCTGAGTATTGTGGTATTTGGAAAAAATCAAAGTACATTTCTGTGTTGCTGTCAGATATTGTGGGGTGGCACTTGATATACTAGAGAGTTCCCAATTTCCAGTTTCACATGGTTGGGCTGTAGTGCGCCACGGAGTAAGAGCTGAGTATTTATTGCATCAATAAAAATGAAAATGCAACCACTATGAGGCTTTTGTCCAATAATCTCTAGGCTTTTTACATCAATTATATAAAATGGCCTAAGCTACAGGAAATGTTTGCTATTGTCTCAGTTTTACAAATCGAGGAAAAAGGTAGAAGAAAGTGTCTGATGTAGCAGAGTTCATAGAGCAGATGGTCATCTTTTTGAGCTTCAAATCATTTTTCAACTAGGTTTATGGATGTCAAACACTGGAAATACCTGTTAATCTTCCCATTGAAACCTCTGCCAGTGTATCTTGTGCTTCATCAAAAAGAGGTTATTAATTAGATTGGGCACTTATTTTAGAGAGAGAGTGAGATGTGATGAGGATTCTGTAACTCTGATAATAGGTAATACTTCTAAAATGTGGATCATGGAGCCTCAAATGCATCATCTCGGCAAAGCCAAAACAATATTTGACTTGAACATATTTCATATAATCCTAGTGAAGAGAAAAAAATGTGCATCCCTGTTACCTGTGTTCACCTAATTCAAGTAAAAATCTTTCTTCTCTGCCATGATGACCTCTTCAGCTGCCTCTCTAGATCCTTTCACCAACTTCTTCACTCTTCATTTCCTTTCAGTTCTTTGTCATCACTAAAACCACAGTCCTAAGAGGAAAAAAATACCCAAAAAAACCCCAAACCAGTGTAAGAATGTATGCATAGCCGTTGGTTTGCATGGATCTAATTGCAGAACCATAGCTTGTGAATGTGCATCTTTTCAGGTTTGTTTACGTGACACCCTTTGACGTCCCTTTTATCCTTCCTTGGATTATGTGTTCTTGTCAGCTCTTACTTCCTAATGGTGTATTTATCCTCTCTCACTTTTTTTTTCTCCTCTATATGCCCTTTTACGTTGTCTCGTTTTCTGCCTGTATCCTCTAGTGTTTCTTTTGAATCTCCTTGTGATCATTCCTTTCCACTACTGATGAACAACTTTGCTCCATAAGGGAAGCCTATAGACAGAAGACCTATTTAAATATAAGATAGAAGCAAAGAAATTCTAACGTGTAAAAAAAGCAGTGGGAAGCCTTATGGAATATGTATTTCCTCTTCCTAAAGGTGCCAAGCTGATAGCGACCATAAACCACACAGGTTTATGGTAATATCTGCCCTACAGCCCTGATGACATAGAATGGAGAAGTAGAAAGTTTTCCAAATCAGTTAAGTGATTTGAAGAATATGAATCCCATTGAAAGCTGATGGCACTTATGCTCCTAAAGTAAGTTAATTACATTAATTACGGCAAAGATTGTAAATAGAATGTTAAGAGAAAGTAAAACATCATTCTTGCTTTGTGTGTTTTGTTTCTTTTAAACCTTCAAAAATATTGGAAATGTCAAGTTTGGTTTTTCTGGTAGCTGCTAGTGAACCTCCTGTAGGCATTGGGAGTGTTTTTGTAGCTTTCGGATTTTCACTTGAAGTAGCTATGCTGTTGAGTCTTAAACATAGATATTAATTTCCTTAAAGTTTGTTAGATAAAATAAATAAAAACAAATTGCAAACAGTGCTAAACTGCTTAAGAATAGTTTGTCTTCAGAAGTGTGAAGTATTCTGTGAAGTATTCTGTTTTCTGATTATCTCTTATGTCATACTGTTACCAGCTTCCTGATCACTATGGAGACTATAAAATAGATAGGCTACATGTCTGATGTAGAAAGCGGAGCAAAAAATTTGCTTTCGTGTCTACTTTACACATTCTAAAAGAGCAAAGTATGGGCAAAATTCCAGCTTTGAAAAAAAGAACCTGTTAGGTTGCTTTTAGGATCACAGGCTCCTTACAATCCAACAATATCAGTGCTTGTTTTAAAGGCACAAGTATTTTATTCCAGGTGTTTCTGGATGCAGAGCCAGAAGCTTGATTCTCATAATCTTTTTTTTTTCTTCTTTTTTGCTGCAGATGCAGCCTCCTTACATACCATATGGTGGTAATTAACAGTTTCAGACTTAGTTCTGAGTTTTCTTCTGCTTCGATTATTGGTTGGTTTGGGACACAATTTTAATGTCACAGGAACAAGAGTTTTCTGTCTTGAGTTTGATTGGAAACCGGAATAATGTGCATCTCTAGATGAGAAAGGAGAAGGTGAGATCTATTTAGAGCACTAAGAGGTATTTTGGAAATCTCACCAAGTATAACCTGTTTCTTTTCATTAAGCTTTTCACTGTCCTTCTGTAGAACTGAAATAGGTTTAGGTTGGACCCTAGGAAACGAGAGAGACAATTTGAAAGATACAGTTGGAATGAATAGTTTCTTTTAACAGCAAAATGTTTGCACTTTTTATGAGAGCAAGGGTAACATTGTGTAATCTTTAAAAAAGATATTGCTTAGTGAGGATAAGTCCATTGTGCAGTGACATGACTTTTCCTGTCAATCACAAAGGTGACAAGGGGGCTAGATTAAGTAAAGCTTGCCCAAGATTAACAAAGGAAGATTATTGACCTCATCCTGAAAGGGCAGAAGCCTGTTTTATCATTAAACCTTGGAAGAGGTATTTCCTCCATAGGTGGAAAGCTGTTTGGCAACTTTCTTGTAAAGGAACAAGTCTTCCTGTGGATTTGAGCTTGGAACAGAAGCAGAAGACGTGAAATGTGAGCCAGTGTTTAGTTTTGTTGGTGCTGTTGGGGAGGAAAGAACAGCCTAGGGTGTTTCATTCAGCAGTTTGATTTGTGTAGGTCCTTGTCTGCCTTTCTGAAGTGGGAAAAGCAAGAAGCAGCAGCATCAGGTGTTGGTGAGTACAGTCCCAGCTCAGAGTTCAGTCGGAGGTGCCAGCTTACATCAGCAGAGCAGTTCGCGATTGCAAGCGAACAATAGAGTCCCATCCACGAAGCAGCTGCTAACTGCATAAAACTGTTATCAGGATTAACAGTGCCAGAGGCTGGAATGTAATCAAACTTGAACAGGTGAAATGGTTATGCAGCTAAGAGTCTGTTCTCCTGTAAAAGAATGTCTGTTTTTCCATTTTTTTATTGTGACTGAGAGATAGGTCTTACGTGTGCCTTGATGGACTTGACTTTAAAATGTCAGCAGTAGGTATTTAGGTTCTTTAATACTCTTCGCAGTGTTGCTGCTTTTCTCTTAGTAACTAAAAAAAGTTATGTGGATTTGTCCTTTCAAAAAAGGACCCTGCTGAATTTCACTTATCGAAAGGAAAGTTCCTTCTTAGGGGATTAATTTTAGCGTTGCTCGTGTATCTTTATTGCCATTAAGGATTTCTTTGTGTGTTTTCAGGGGCATAGTTAAACTCTCATATGTAATATCAGAGAATTTTCCTTGCTAGCAAGTTTTTTAGCTTTATGCGACCATTGACATGGGTAGCTTTCATATGGAAGTACCCTTTCTTTGTACATGCTAAAAGTAAAAATCCAGAACCATTGAAATTTTTTTTCACTTTCCCCAGTAACAGCATAAGAAAGAGTAAAATAAAACAAAGGGATGTAAAGGGGAAGACAAGATAATAGTTGAGCATTTCATGTTGTTCTGAATGACAGAATAAAAAGATCGTGGAGAAGTGGGGAAGACAGATGCTTGAGCTGGTGTGCTAGAGGATACATGTTGAACTCTCATCAACAGCACTAGCTGGTGTGTGCACTTACCTGCTGGTATTGGAAGGAGAGGATTCCTCTCAGATTGCAAATCACGCAATGTATGTGTGATTGCCACAGATCTTTTTGAATGAATAATTCACTGGTGTACTGTAATTTAGCCCACTGAGATGTGATTGCAGCTGTTCCCCTACTGTATATGTGTTTTGATTAAGTGGAGTGTATCTTAAACCCCACAAGTGTATAAATAGCCTGTGTATGTGATATGCAAACACTGCATACATGCACACCTAACAAGAGCAGTCTAAGGAAACATTTTGTTTTGGGGATGATTACTTAGATGTATATATTAATATATAATTTGTCTATTTAAAAAATCTGTGTAGAGCACTCCTCTTTCCTTTTTTGTCCAGCTATGAAGTTGTCTTGACTGTGGCACTTCAGATACGCTTTTAGCAGGATGCCTCTAGGTTATTAATGAGTTTATCATTCCAAAACCTTTATAATGTTAGAAGTTACTTCTTTTTGTGCTTATTTTGCAGGTAGTAAACTAAACTGCAGAAATAAAAGTGAATTTTCCCATGCTTGTGCAGAACATGTGAAAGAACTAGAATTGAATATCCAGAGTCTGTTCATGATGTTTTACTCACAAACTACTCTCTTGTCCTCTCCCCCTCACGATTCCTTTTCCCCAGAAATAGAGGCAGGGAAATTTTAGTAGTTTTGAAAATACTTGTGAGCTCTGTTTGAATGCCAAGCAATTTGTGATTTTGACAGTCACCTTATATTACTTTTATGTGTCACTCAATCCTTATGTTCTTATGCTTCTTCTATTTTAACAAACTTGTTTCATACTCAGAATATATTTATACAAATAAACCCACTTACATATACCCAAAATGTATGCGGTAAAAGCAGTGATGATTCCTGAGGCTTAAGCAGCTGTTTCAAGTACTTTGTATCTATGACCAATGTGTGACATACACAGAAGCACAAGTGTCTTTGGGACTCACTTTGGGAAAAAAACCAAGAAACTAGTTCCTGATAAAATTAGGAATGATACTGTTTGTATACATAATAGATGGTATAGGTGCATTTAAGAACTGTAAGGATGACATTTGGCTCATCGGTCCTCAAAGTGTGAATAAGAAAGCAGCTTTCCAGATATTTCCTCTTTTGGCCTTGTCTGTAGAAAACAAATGCCACTTGGTAATAATGGATTTGAATGTTAGATAAAATCTGAACTGATGCTGAAGTTTAACACTTTTGCTTGTCTAGGTCAGGTTAAAAAAACAGTTTCAGGTCTATATATGTGGAAAAAAAAAAATGCATTTAACCTCAACTCATTTTTGAAGTCCAGTGTTAGCAACTAGTAATTTTTCAAGTGCAGAACAGAAATGGAGGGAGTTGCAAGGAAAAAAAGGAGCATTTCTGTTGACTAGAGTCGGAAAATTTTTTAGGGCTTGGTCAAAAGCTCATTGACGTCAGTAGAAAGTCTCTCATTAACATCACTGGGTTTGGCTTTTGGGGCATATGATGGCCCAGATTGTAATCTCAGTTAAATCCGATTCTGTTAGGGAATTTATTCACTAGTGCAACACATTCAAGCTGCTCAAAACTGTTTGTACTAAAAGTTTTCTTAACCAAAGGTAATATTTTTCACAGACACTCTGTTTTGGCAGAACAAACACATTCTTTACTTCCTGTCTTCTTTGTTGCTTTATTCTAAGTTTAATGAGATAATTTTTTAGCAATTTGTGTTCTGTTTATGAGAAGACACTTTTTTTTTTTCCCCTGAAATATTAAGGTTTATTAAACCGGAGACACCAAAAATTGCTCAGGAAAAAAATAAGCACAAATCACTAAAGTCCATATATCTGTTGCTTTCATACTCTATAAAATGAAAACAATTCAAAAATTATTAAGACCTTTTCATCCACGTCCGTAAGTCAGATCATAAGATGGTCCTGTGACTTTTTTAGAAGTAATACTCATTAAACATCTGAAATATAAAAATGCAAGGAAATGGGATGATGAAAAAAAAATCTGGAGAATCTGATCAAAGTGAAAAATGTTCATGTTTGCAACGTTGTGTTATGCAGTGTATGTACTCTGCAGAAAGATTTGTTCAAAGACATTGACCTAAGTTTTGCAAAATAGTGTGTGCTAGCAGTATCTCAGGGTTGTGTACAGAAAGGTAGGGTATAAAAGAGACATAAAAGGGAAAAGGAATATGTGTAGAAAATGTTGCTTTATGTTGGGAGGCGTGGAGTAGAAGGCTCTTACATTAATGAATGCAAGTTTGAAGGTGATGGACCAGTTTTGCTGTCTGTTAAAATTAAAGAGTAGATCTCTATGGATTCTCATGTGAGGAGGATTGTGTTCCAGGAGGTCACAGTTTTGCCACTGTGCGACCAATGAAAATCATTAAAACCACCTTTGTGAAAAATAATGTCCCTACAAAAACTAAAGCTATGAGATGGAAGAGGAGCATAGGAAGAGAATTAGAAAACAATAAGCAATTGCTTCACCCTTTATAGATGGGAGAACTCATTGAACTGTGAGTTAAAATAAGTCATATGATGAAAGGCATTTAGTATTGGTTGCTATTTCATTTTATACAGCAACTAACTATCAGGGCAGTAAGTACTTTATAAAGTCAGGAAATTAATGGTCCTTGTAAAAATTGAAGACTTTTTTGAAAGAAAGCTGTAAAAGAACAAACAATTAAAGGTAATCAATACCATTGTTATTAGGAAACCTATGAATACAACACTTCTTCTCAATTAGGGAGAAACTGTAATATATGTTTTTCTCTTGCAAGCTGATCTTTGTTCGCTTGAGCCTGTAATCTTAGTTTATGCTTTATGGATAGGCTTTGTTCTGGGTGTTTTTGAAGCATTGCATGCCTTTTTTAAAGGTTTCAACAGAAGAACAAACAGCAATGAACTCAAAGAACAAAGGATTTTTCTTTCTTTCCATCGTTATTTTTTTCTGCTTTAAGAAAAGAATGTTTCATCTCGGGGTTTTTTTTTCCCTTTCAGGAAGTTGATGGCAATAAAGTGATGTCTTCATTTGCCCCGCACAACTCATCTACCTCACCCTTGAAGGCAGAAGAAGGTGGGCGTCAGAGTGGAGAATCATTGTCCAGCACAGCCCTGGGAACCCCTGAGAGGCGCAAAGGGAGCCTCGCGGATGTTGTAGACACGCTTAAGCAAAGAAAAATGGAAGAGCTCATCAAAAATGAGCCAGAAGGTAAGGCCTGGGAAACTGGCCAAAGTTTTCTATGTTGTTTTCTTTTCTCCAGGTTCTTTGGATATGTATACTTTTTAATCTTCCCATTTTCTGCTCCGCTTGCTTTTTCTTACTAGCAGAATTGAAGTAAAGAACTCCTAGTTCTTGTCTACATTAGAGATTTCATCAATATCCCATCATAGTTAACATTTTTAGCTGTTCCCAAATGAGAGCCTTTGTCTGGCATAGCGGTCTTTTTGTCACAGTTGCAATAGACACAGCAACCTCCTCAGCATGAACACTGTAATTTTAACAGCCTGGGGGTCATTTACACCACTACTCTCTCTTTCCCCATTTCCAAAGCAAAAGGCAGAGTTATCAGCAATGTCAATGTTTTGGTGAAATCATCTAGTAGGCGTGTCATTATTTGAAAGGTAAGAAGTTAAATTTGGAATTCGTTAAAGCTTCTGTATGGAACATGGGCTATCATGTCAGCCTCTTATCTGTAGTGCAAGTACTATACAAACAGACACAGTACAGGCTTTCTGTGCATTATGTCTGGCCACCTGATTTCAATCTTGGCATATATAGGTGTCGTCTCTGGAGAATCCATTTCTTTTTGAGACTGTATATTCAGTCGTGCTCCACTTGTGGTCTGTGGGCTGAGACTAAGACAGAACATCTCTCCTCTTAGAAGCCACAGAACAGCTTTTTGCTTTAAGTAAGATTTTCCATTCCTGCCTATGTGGAGCACAATCAAACCCTGACTGGAAGTTGAAATTCTCACTATATTCTCCATAGGTATTCAGCATGCATATTTACAGCTAGATTTTCAGGGGACTGTGAGCCAGTTCATGTTGTGTGAACGTACTGAGCCTTGTTCCCTAGCGCACAGTAGTAAGACTTTACTACTTGCCTATATACACTTGCCTATTCTGTTACAGAAATCTATTTCAAATGCTTAAAAGCATGGCCCTCAGAGCCCACCCCAGTGTTGAACTATGACTTGATCGCACCTACAAGAAAGTTTTAAGACAACCTGCATGCTGGAATGAAAATACCGACACAAACACAGCCACACTGTCACATACATGAGCATGACATGAGGACTGCAAATTAGTCTTCTCTTCTTTAATGAGCATGCAGTAAGGGTCTGCTGGGAAATGAATTCTTTGTCTAAGCAATTTTTTTAATATTACATATAATCATAGCATTTCATTTTGCACTAAAGGTTGACTTAATGGTCAGTTTCATGACCTCCCTTGTGACTCTGAATGGAAAAGATCTTTCCTATGCATGGATGAAGTGGGGTGAAGGAGATCAGGCTTTTATATGAGAGGAAAGAAGAAGGGATTCTAGGCAATGTATAAGTACACTCTTGAGTATGAGGTTGTACAAGCCGCACAGACTCCATTAAGGAAAGGCTACAGATAGATATGAGAATGGTTACAGAGCTTGTGCATTATCTCAGCTCTACTAAAATGAAAATGTACAGTACAAACAAAAGATGTACAGCTTTGTGAAGAGATTGGGAGAGAGGAGGGAGAGCAACTGAATGTTGGGCTTTGCAAATGCATGCAACAGAAAATCTTTTCTTCCCTCTAGCCATTGTTCTATTGTCTTTCAAAGGCCATTAAAATGAACAGCAGGTTGTGATGAAAATTTCATTAAGCCCTAGTTAAATCATTATGAGGGTGCCATATTCATGTCTCTGCTTACTCCCCATCCAGGAAAAAATGAATAGGAAAGGGTTGGGTTGGGGTTTTTTTTCTTTCTCCTTAAAAGCGAGCTAACAAAAGTTGAGAAGTTAGAAGAGAATGGGAAATGGGACATGAAACAAAAGGAGGCCAGAGAGGTGAGCTGGCTAGGAAGAAAATTAGACTTGCATAAGAGCATTGAAAGGTGGTGAGGGACAAATGCATCATTTTGACAAGTCTCCCTCCCCCTTCCCTTCAGCCAACATGATTGTTTTTAGAGTGGCTAATTAAAAAATATATATTTCTGGGTGCAGATGGCAAGACTGTTCTTAGAGATCCTCCACAAATATGCCTTCTTTTCCCTAAAAGATGTATGTACTACTGCAAGCACAATGTCTTCTCTGTTTGAGCTCCAGCAGAAAATCTACTTATTGTCACGTCTTCTTCATGTAGTGCTAAAGTAAAGTTGTCAGTCATCACTGGTTGGTAGTCAGGTAATTAGCATATTAATGAATTACCCCATGAATAAGATAAGTTACAAGTGGGAATCTTTGGTAGTACATCTAGGTAACGATTCAACACTGCATGATCACTGTGTATTTCAGTAATAATTTTTAGTCTTGATAGTTTGTGGAGCTTTGTAGGAGAAGACCAAAAGTCTTGGTTAAGCTTAGTGCATTATGTCAACAGTAGTAGCACAATACTTTATTTCCCTTTGGAAAGAAAAGGAAACATTTGCACCAGTAGCCGAGGTTTAATTAAATCAATTTCCTGTGAATCTTTCGAAGACCCGATATGAGCCAGATTCCCATTTCTCTATGTACTCAAAAGTTTATATATTATTTAACTTGTACAATGGGCTGTGTTTGCTTTGTTTTTATTGTTTGAAATTGTCTTCTGAATTACTGTGGGAAATGTGCTTGTGAAACAGCCTTTCAAATGGCCTGTTTCTTCAAAACTGGGAAAAAAAGGGGCTGAGTAGACAAGGTCTTGATCGAAACCTCCTATCAGTCAGGGAAAGAACTTCTCTTTCTGAAATGGGTTTTGAAGATAAGTGATATATTCCAAAATATTGATAACAGGTCTGACAGTTTTTAAGAAATTCCATTGATATAAAATAAATGATTTGCTTAAATTGTATTTCTTAGAAAGTAAGAGTAAAAATTAGTCAGTTTTGTCAGTAAAGAAGAAGGATTGTTATAAAACAGTGTTATGAAACATACTGCTCAGGCTTCATGAATGCACACATGTATGTATCCGTGTATGTAAGCACATACAGGTACCCAAACATGAGCTGACAGGGAAACATCACTTTTCACATGAATTGTTTCCATCTTGATTTGTTGTATATATGCCCTTGGTTAATGTCCCCTGTAGGAAGTCATGCTACCTACTCATTCCAAAGAACTTCCCAAAAGCTTGTCACTTCTTTTTCTTCCTTGCATATGTGTTGGTTTTTTTTTGCAATGTGTATGGTTTTTGTTTTCAT
The DNA here is from genome assembly GCF_963264785.1 of Psittacula echo. Lineage (NCBI taxonomy): Eukaryota > Metazoa > Chordata > Aves > Psittaciformes > Psittacidae > Psittacula > Psittacula echo. Next base: position 103,916,850 of record NC_137735.1, read on the forward strand.
AGGGGTCTATACTTAGCTCTAAAGTGCCATGCTCTTTTTTTTTTTTTACCCCTAAACTTGCCATTTTACTCTTGCTGTATGAACGTATGTGATTGACAATGAGTCATGCTGACACAGAGACATAGAGTGTTTCAGCGAATCTAAAACTTGCGGAATTTTACTCATTACTAATACGGTGCTCATTTTTCTTCTCTCAAATTCTGCGGAAAATCCTTATATGCAGCTTTAGTATTAGGCCCCCAAAGGCATAAACCTATTACTGAAGTCACACAGTGTTATTTTACATGAAACATTCTGTCCTTTCTAACTTGAACTTCAGAAGAGGAGTCAGTCCTCTTTTATTTCTGGTATACAATAATGAAGATAATGGAGTGGGTTTGGAGAAGCCTTATATACTGTGACAGACCTCAAGCCCTTGCCCTGAGGGTCATCTGCCGACCATGGGATTCCTTTTGCAGCTAAAATCATTAGGCGAATGAGATACAGGCGTGTTTTTCTTCTGTTTTCTTAAGGCATCAGAGGATGGCAGAGACTCTCTGTCTGTCTGTTCTCCTCATTTGTAGAAATGAAATGGAAATCTCTTTGAAGTCACTGAGCTTGACACAAGTTCGTGAAAGCAAAGACCAAAGCAACCACTTAGCTTTTTCTTGCACTATTAATGGGATTGGATTGCTGTATTTTAATTTATGACCTGCGTTTGTGGAAAATTAAATCTCTGAAATCTGTGTAGCCTTTCCTCTAAATGTATGGCTTGGCTTCTGGAAAAAGAAATAGGCAAACAAATAAATTCTCTCCTACTTTTAGAATAAGCCGGAGTACTCCCTTTTTCCAGATCTCCTAACTTTTAATCAAGAATCAATCTTCCTTTTCCATTTTGGCAGTATATGTTTGTATCAGGTAACTTGCATGCTTCATCTTCTGAGGCCAGATCTATGTTAATGTGCAGAATTTGTACGATTTCTGGATAAAAGGGATCATACAGGCATCTGCCTGACCACAGAGACTACGCATATGGGCATGTGCATATGTGAGTGCACTCGTTCATCTGCATGGTGTGTGCTTCTATAGTAAGGACCTCTGAAGCTCAGTTCAGTTTTGCCACTTAAGTGAATACTTTGAATTTTATATAAATAAATGTACACAGATATACCTGTATATAAAATGCATGTATTATATATATTTAGACATACATATATATATATATATAAACATGCAGACACAAGAATTGTGTATGTATAATGTTTCATATCATTCCTATTCTGAAATTTCCATCTAGTAGTCCTTAGGTCTTCTGAGCAGGAACAATTAATCTCAAGTGTTTAGTGAACAGCTAATACATATGTTTGCAGGGCTTTAACAGGCAATGTGAGTGCTAGAACCTCATGTATTATAGTATGCTGCAATATTATAGCTAATCACTTTGTTTGAATGAAAGGGATGAGAATGGCCTCTCGGGCATGATTTTTGTCTTCTGACCATCCCCCAAAGGCTATTTGTGTTTGATGTTTAAGTTTACATTATAAATCGTAACACCTGTTCATGTGGTAATTTAAATGGCTGTTGTTTAAGCAGTTCTATAGGCTATGAAAGCGAAACATACTGAATTTGGGTTCTCTAGTTAAAATAAGATCCCAAAATATCTCCTAATGTTCTCAAACTTTTAATCAACATACCTTGTAAAGAAATCAAGAGGTCTTCCTCTTCTTAAGACATAAATTCCAAAGCAGGCCATTAATGGGCACAAGAAAGGAGGCCTTTGAAATGCAGACTCTTGTTTTCAGATCACATCTGATGAGATGGGAATAAATAAAGTGAACAGATTCGAGAAAAGCCTAAGGATACTCTAATTGGTTGAGGTTTGAATTTCTTTTGTTTGGTTCTTCACTCTCCCTTTGACAAAGTACATGTAGAAGAGGCTTTGTAATGCTTTTCTGCTGAAGGACAAACAAGGATACTTTGCAGTTCAGTACTTTTAAGTTTTGTTCATACATTCCTGATACTGTGGAAGGATGCTTCAAGTGCATTGTGGTTCCATGTTCCATCCTGTCACCAGAAAATACATCTTTTCTTGTAGAGCAAGATATCAAACTTCCATGCACTTCTTTCAAAGTCCCTGCCATATGGAGATGTGCATTCATATACTGCTGATAAAAATAAAAAATAGTTTAAAACAACAAAAAAGGTGAAGTTTATGAAGCAGGCTTATGTGAAGAGAAGGCACTGTTAAATGCTGCAGTAGCTTAAACCCTTATTAATAAGCGCTTTAACTCTAGAACAGAGGTAGCCTAGTTTAAAGCCCTGCCAGCATTTACTTCCTCAAATGCAGTTTATTCATTTGTTACCTTCAGTTTTTAAGTGTTTTCCTTCCTAATAGTTTAGCCCGATAGTCACGGTTTATTTCAGTGGACGTTTTCAAAATTTGCTTAGATTCCCTTCCAAGTCTCTCTTGCTTACATCCTCAAAGGTTTGTAGCTTTTGGATTTTTCTTTTCTCTTTCGATAAAGGCATTTGAGGTGCTGATACAGCATCTTAAATATAGAAGAAAGCATTATGGTCAAATAAGATTCAGGAAACTTGTGCTTTTGGAGAGAAGATGTGCTCCCTCTCCCCCTCCCTTTTTAGAATGAAAGCCTTCTCTGGTGAATCTCCGTAATTAAAATTTTCTTCCAGGGTATGTTCATTCCATAATACTGGACAAGCAGCAGGCAAAGCAAAATGCTTGATCTCTCACTTCCCATCTTTTACAGTGCAAAATAATTATTTAGATTCCTGCCTGCCCCTAATTTCCCAGGTAGCCAGACTCTTCAATAGCCATGATTCATTTCAGTTGGGGCTTCCTAAACTTGCTGCCACGCATAGCCCGCATAATTTTGATTTGCCTGTTCCCCCCCTCCCCCCAATGTATTCCAGTTGGATCTGCCTTCATTTTTTGCTCTTTCTTGCTCTCTTTTCTCCCCTTTTTATTTTTTTTCTTTTTTTTTTTCTTTTTTTTTTCCTTTTTTTATTTTTAATTTTCCCCTCCCCCAGAAAAGCCATTAGCTTTCTGAGCGTTATTTCAGTTCTTGGATCACTGCTAGGAGAACCTCTGATCCAGACTGGTAATATACAAATATACATAAGGGAGTGTGCCAGCTCTTTCTATATGCTTATGTGCCACAGCTTTTGGGGATGTCATTTATTCAAGATTGAAGAGCGAGCCACCTGTGTCTCAGGCCTCTTGTCCCTCATATTAAAGGTTCAAGCCCTTGCTGAATAGTAACATCTTAATCTGAGCAACGTACACAACATTTAGCTGAAACCTATTCGTTGAGCTAGCGGGGTTTGTGGGATTTTTTTTCCCTCTGTCTTACCCCCGAGGCGCTTGTCACGACCGTGCATATTAAAATTAATCAGACCTCCCAGGCTTGTGTGACTGTGTGGTTTAACATGAAGAAGTGGATATCAAGCATTTGCCCTAATTAAATAGGCCTGCTTGGTTTTGTTCTAGTGGATACTTGGTCTTTTTTTAATAAGAGCTGCTTATGGAGGAGGCACGGCCAGCTCTAGAGTTAGTGGAGAGCTCACTTCAAAGTTTTCCCCACCACCTGCGCCCAGGATGCTGAGACCTGAAGGGCTCCCTGTGTTTTCTTAACAGCACAATTTGTGGGAAGTAAGTGGAGGGGGAAGGGGAAAATACGGCCAAATGAGCGGGAGAGCGATCAGGGAAGGAGAGGCGAGGAGCTGGGATGAGCATGTGGATTGGCTTTTTGAAGTTGATTAAGATGACCTGTCATCCTGTCTGATTAGCTTTAGATCTCAGTCTGTGCCATGAGCTATTCACAAGGCTGTCTTGTGTCTTCTGTTTACCAAGCAAGGGAGAGCCTCTAGTATGGCAAGGAGCAACATTTGCAGCAACTCCCACTTGCTTGTTTAGCTAATGAAGTAGCCTAGTAAAAACACTCTGAAGTTTGAAGCTGTTGCTTACTTTTATTAGTTATGTGTCTGTTTAACGTTGATATTTTTAAGGTGGTTTGAACATTGCCAGTTTTACACAACTGTATACCTCTCCTGCAGTGTAAGTAAGCTGTACTGGGAAGATAGTAAATAAGCTGTACTGGGAAGATTTGATCATCTTTTCTTCTCATACAGTTTAATTGTATTGTAGTTTCTGCATTGCCTGAGGGGAAAATGTGCTATATGTGTCTGATTTCTGTACTACACTGCAAAGTATAAATTCAAAAAACACTCAAAACAGAGTAAAGGAGAGGTGGGGTGGGACACCTTAAAACCTGTTAAATAGTAATTAGGACTGATACCATTTAGCAATTCAACTAGTTGATTTTAGCCAAAAATAGTAGAAAATTTGGAACGGTCAACATTTTTAGGCAAAATGTTTGATTGGAAATGATATTTTTTGTTTGTAGATGTTTAAGATGATTAATCTGAAAGAGAAATGAAAACATTTCAATTAGGATTAAATAAAACATTTTGGGTCAGGTGGAAACAGCTTTTCCCCTGACATGGTTTGGCAGCTGAAATGAAAAAATTCAAACTAGTGAAACAAAGATGAGTTTCAAAACCTGGAGACGTTTTTGGGGTGTTTTTGTGTGTAATGACCTGAGGAGGACAAATCAACAGTTGTTATAAAGACACGTAAATGTATCTGAATGTTACGTGCTGTGGTTTTGAGGGTAAGCTATAATATTTTAGTCAGAAAAGCTTTCAGAATTTGATTTCCTACAAATGTGCACGTTTCTATGTCTTCTGAAGCCTCAGTCAGAAAAATTTTGCAACACCTAGGGCATTTCATCTTGAAACAGACTTTGGAAGTTCATATGTTAGACATACTTGACATGTCTTTGCAGCAAAAACCTGTGAGTCTATTCTAAAAGGCCTAAAAATCTGCAGTTGTTACACCCCAGAATTTGATTTTACTTTCTATTGAGAGTCTTGCAATCCAGTACACTGCCAGAAAGCAAAGCTTTATTTATCTGTTTCCATAACAATTTAAATTGCTGAAGTAAAACCCAGCAGGTAGGATGATACTTCATTGATTTAAAAATTTATTGCATGTCCATGCACTAACTTGTTGCCATATTTCTCTCTCTCTCTCTCTCTCAGTATTGTTATTATTCTTCCTATCTTATTTTTCACTTCAAACATTGGCACAACCCAAATGTAAAGAACCATATTGACACTGCCAAGCATCTGTCTGGTGCTTGACAGCATCATAGAAACCCTTCCACTGTTTCATCTGGGTTGCTATTGGTTATTTAACAACACAATGCAAACGGTGCAGTGTGGGTGTATATGAAATGGAAAGAAAGGTTGAGGTGGGGGGAAGGAGGCATGTACAAGTAAATACATCTTTCATCATATCTTTTGTTTGCTCTGTTTGCTGTGTTCTATTCAGTAGTCAATAGAAGTTACTTGATGGTTCTGCAAAAGGGTAAGAAACCTTTTCTTAAACTTTCATTCTCCTCATTTTGTCTCAGTCCAGAAAGTTCTGCTTTTGTTTTTCTTGCCTTGCTTTGTTGTCACCTGCCTGTTGTTGAAGGGTTTAATCGTTGCTGTTTAGCTGATGTGATGTAAGTTGATACTTACAAAACACTCCTTATTGAGCCATGATCTTCTACAGGTGAAGTGGACATTCAGAGAGCTTATGAAGGGTTTACTGCAGTGGTCTTTGGGGCAATAGAGCTCTTTCAAGCTTGTGTTCTCATTTATTTATTTAGCCAGGGGATGAAAGTGAAAAGTGAATGAAGAGAAAAATCAGTCTGTGCTTTCTGCTGAAGAATGCCCTGTTAGCACTTGTGTGACTCTGTGAGGCTCTCTGAGATGTTTAGCCTTGATTTAATTCGTATTTAAGATCTCTCCTCCCAGCACATTAATATAATGTCAATGTAGAATGCATTGCATGGTGTAATTACTGAAGAGAGCAGTAGTTGGGAAAACAGACGGTAATTGAACACATGGCTGTTTATTACAACAGGACAGTGCTCCTACGCTGGTATTTAGGGCATTAATAGGGAAGAATTGATTTGTTGTTTTAAGATGAATTCAATCACTGTTGCTTAGGCCTTTGTTTGTTCAGGCCAAGTTATGCTTTGTTTGTGTTATGTGCCCAAGAGGTTTACACACCACAGCGTGGCATTAGTCATGCAGAGGGCTTGGGAGCAGAGAGCCATTTAAATGAACAAAGGACATTTTTCTTTTTGACTCTGTTTATCTTCCTCTCTAGTTTAGTTACCCTCTAATCTATCTCCATCTCTCTCCCCCTCTTCCTCCCCCCTCCTTTCCACCCCAAACATTTTTGATCAATGCAGAGGTCCTCCTGCTTTCTTCCTTCCCCCTCCTCTTTATTCACCCTTCCAAAGACAAATGGAGCTCTGACTGACAGGTGGCAACGCGGGGTTGCAGCACGGTGTAAATAGGAGTGGTTGCTCCCAAGTTTGTGCAAGGAAGAATTGGGGCTGGGGGGAAAAGAATGTGCAGCTTGGAGGAAAATGAGTAATTTCAAAGTGGACAGAGAGAGAATGAGATGTACCACTGCATGTCTCAACTCTGATGTTCTGGAACGAGGGAACACGCACACCTTTTGTGGCTCCTGTGGGCTCGCACTCTGGTTGGGCCCTCTGGAGGCCCTGTCCCTGGGTTTCAGCAAGCCTTCTGCCCTCTTCTCCTTTCTACTGATGCGAGTCGGAGGGAGGAAGAGAGAACCATATGATTGAAGTTGAATTCCTGGTCTCCCTGTTGTGAGCAGCATGGTTTATATTTTAGGCTCATTGTGCTTGAGAGGAATCTCGTCTTGATTTATTTCTGTGTGTGGGAGAGTTAATAGACACTTCAGAATGATGCAGGACAAATTCTGCTCTCAGATTCAAGTTCACAATTCCTGTTGAATACGCAAGAGCTTTAAGAAGGCAACATTTGACCCAATACAGGATTTGTAAAGAACCCAAATGAATTGGGTTTTTATCCCTATACAGGCAGGGATTAGGCCTGTTCCTAGAAAGAGTATTATTAAGAGAACTGAAAGGTAACAACAACAAAGTCTGTGCGGTCATTAACTGTTAGAAACTTGTGTTTCCTAGAAGGTGAGATACTTGTATCGAAGTAATATAGTACATGATGAATTAACACCCAGGCTTGCCTGTTGAAGGGATAGAAAATACCAACTTACACAGCACAAGGAAGAAGAGCCACAGATGTGTGACATAGGGAGTCAGATTCTCCCTGTCAGAAGTATCAGTTTAGCATGCATGTTTATACACTGCAACATGGAGGGAAGAATATGCACCTCAGTTGTTCATCTGAGCCTTTTAGCCATAATTAATTAAATTATTGAATCTCCAAATAAATAATAGAAGCACAGAAGATGACAGCTGGAAGAGGATCTGAAGTCCAGCAGTGTTTTTATCTGTGCCTGCAATCATAGGCAATTGGTTAGATATGGGACATGTTACTTGGCCGTTCCTTCCAAATCTTTTCTAAATAGCTAGGACATGTAGTTGCAAAGGCCCAGCTCATACGCCCAAGGGGAAATTTCCTTTCCGCTTCAAAAAAAACCCCAAACAGTTATTGTATTGCACTGCCAATAAGCAAAAATGACCATGGCTAAAGATTTATACAGCCCTGAAGTTAGAACTGATGTCCAAGAGCTTTATCAGAAAGGAAGGTGTCTCTCATGGTTTGGAAGTGGTTATCCAAGTGTCCTGTTTTTCCAGTAGAGTTTGGAATGTTGCACTAGTTTTGTACTGTAGATTAGCCCACACAATCTCAAGGTAAATAGCATAGAGACAAAGATCACATGGAGGAAGTAAGCCTCTCAGCTTTTTATGCCTCCTTGATCCTTTTTTGCTAAACCCTTTTTTTTCCTTTTCTGTTTTGCCCGCAGGACATACCCCATTTCAGTAACTGAGCATCTTATCTCCCACAGAGTCCGGCACTGGGGAGGGGCTGGGGGGACAGGCAAATAAGTCAACAACTAACTAGAAAAATAGTTTCAACTGTAGACATTACCATACATTCACTCAGTCCTGTAATATCACTGTCTTGCTGCAAAGTCTAAAGTAGATTAATGTATTTTTGCTGGGATGTCTATATACTAGACTTAAATAAAGCAATGTATTTCCAAATCGTTCCTTTTCCTCGTATGTGAAATTAATATATATGAAAATGAAACTAGAGGACAGCAGGCTTTTGCTAATGATTTTCAGCTGCAACATTTCTGGATTCCACACTGAGCTCATGTACAGCCTTAATCAGCAATGCTGTTTAACTAAATATGGAGACAGTTCACTGAAGATTATTTTATTTTAAGTCTTTTTTATGCATTTCCTCTTGCTGTGTCATCTAATTGATTCACAGCTCCTGTGAAGCTTTGGGGTATAGGATGCATATCCAGGCAAAATGCATTCTTCCTTTGCAGGTTTGGTCAAGTCAATCCTATCTGAGTTCTGAGGAATTAAGAAGCTGTCTTTGAGAATCATTCTGTAACTAACCATAAAATTATTAGATGAATACACATGACATAGGGGTTTAGGCAATAACCTGTTCTTTCTACTGAAAAGGAAAAAAAAAATGCAGTCCTTTCAAGATGATCATGTTATTACGTTAGCATTTTACGAGTGTTTTATTGCTAGACAATGTTACTGAATGGGAGAAAGGGAGAACACAAGTACCCAGTGGATGTTATATAGTATGCATGACCCAGTGTTTTAAAGTAATGGGCCCCATGGAAGAGAAAAAGACAGCATAATTAGAAATACTTTCTTACATTGCCAGACTGCAAAATTTTCCCAAATTCTCTAATGTGAACTCCTTTTGTCGGTTGTTGGTTTTGTCCTGGCCTTATGCCTTAAACATAACGTGGAGCAAACTGCCACTGAAGTGCTAGAGTGAGCTTAGCTGCCAGTTGCATTTCATCCTTGGTTTCTCACATGTCCTTGCTAACAATTGACCTGCTAATATTGGAAATTATAAATGTTCGCCAGGAATCAGAGTAACTCTACCAACCACTATACTCCTAACTATTTTCAGGAGCAAACAAGACACAGTATATGGCTATTTTTTTAACTCATCTGCTTCGGCTTTTTTAGTAGACAGGTTTCTGTGGACATGACAACAGGTGAAAAAACATAAAGTGGAGAAGAATGGCTTCTGCTTTTGCATAAACAGGCACCAATATGGGAAAATGAAATAGGGAGACAATTTTTGTAAGCTTTTCAATAAAACTCCCTAAGGGAGATTAAAAGATGTGCTGTAGTATTCTGCAGACCATCTCTTCTTCCTTAGGATGCACCTCTGCAATCTGGTGAATCTTGGGGTAGTGAAAATACTAGCGGGGATTTGTTTGTTTGATCAATTTATTTATTTAGTAAAAAATCTTGTTCCTACTAGAAGAGGGCATTGGAATTCTTCAGGCAATCCCAGGTAGCTTTCCTCTCAGGCTGAATGCATTCCATAAAGCTGTCAGTTCTTTAGCTTAATACTGGGTCTTAGTGTATTAATTCAAGGCTTTCAGTGATCTAGGACACAACATGTGCCAGGAGTAGAAACTAAAATTAGAGGCAGACTTTTGGCTGAGAGAGCTGCTTGAGGGTACTTCGGGTGAAAGAGGAGGGGAGAGGCCTGACGTCAGTAACAGCCCAAGGACTGCAAGATATCCAGAACATCCCCTCAGACACGGGTTTTTCTGCAACACAGACTTTAGTGAATGACCCTTCCTTTTCTGTCTCATCCCACTCACTGATAAAGCACTTGATGGTGGGGTGCGCTCCTTGTCAAAAGCTCTCATAGTTCACTTGTTAGAGCAAAGTCCGGTTCTTGGTATATAGGGGTTGTGATTGTTTTATCTTTCCCTGCTTTAAAAGTGGGATGAAAACTTAAATAGTAGCTAATCTTTTGCAATATGCACCTAAAAAAAGTAAAAATTTTGTGAAACAAAGTGAAATCCTTATGAAGGATTCCAAGTTTCCATTCACAGAGAGCAGCTCTTGATGATGTAACCTAATGGTAAAAAAAAGATGAGGTGAAATAGGGCTGAGCGACAAGAAAATTGCTTCTTCTTTTCTTCCTCCTTCACTTCAGTGAATATATTTTGCTATGTAAAAATTTATGCTTTTAGCTGTATGCAAAAATCATTTTTGTGTAATTTTTATATGTATATTACAATTCTGTTAAAGACCTTGAATGAGGAATAATTAGACATTATTGTTTGGTTATGTAGATTCTCTTGTGATTCTTTCTTGTTTACTTCATTTAAACTGTCGACACTGTTCTTGCCATGTAGAAATGATGACTGTGTTACTTCATGAATATAAGATTACAGGGACCTTGTTTCAAATTGCTCTAGCACTTGTTCCTCTTCTGTGATCATTTCAGGCTATCTTAAACATACTCTTCTTTGTGAAAAGATACTCAGAAACACAAGTTCATAGACGTTTAGCTTTACTAAAAGATCTTCAGTTTTTACCTTATCCCGGCTTGTCTCTTTCTAATAAAGTCATAAGGCTACAATTTGTCAATGGTGTGGAATTCATATAGACATGGGAGGGGGTCCTGATCTAAATAAGGTACATAGAGCCCATTCTGCAATACGAGAATTTTGCCTTCTATTCAAAAATAGAAAGATTTTTAGTTGTTATTGTTAGGAAAAAAGCCTTCTCTGAAATCTGTATTGTGAATCTAAACTCTGATACTTTGCTCCTATTCATGTACAGCACTTTCTTTGATGACTGTTGGAGTTCTGATCTCACAGGGAGACGAGAATATTGGAGTTGAGATTTCTTGAACAGAGCTTAGGGGATAATGTTGTGTTTAGTTTGTTTCACTAGATGCAGGCTAATCAAAGAATAATTAACAATCAGAATGCCAAGGTCTTTATTCATGTAAAAGATCTGGTATTGAAGTCCTCAGAAATGTAACACTCAAGTGGAATTCAGTGAGAATTTAAACCTAACAAATGCTTCAGGATTTGTCCCCAGCTATTTTCTCCCTGTCAGCTTTTAATGAGCATCCTATAAAAGTGTTTAACAATTGTACTGACTTTGATTTTTCAAGGGTTTGGAGAAAATTGCTTTCTCAGGTTGCAAAAAAAAAACCTTGAAACCAGAAAAGCACATTTTTCCATCGTGATGTCTAACATACTGTAAGCAGATTCAAAGACTGTCTCATGTCATGCTTTCTCATAGGCAGTATGTTAGGGACATTATAGCAGAGTATTGTATAGAAGTTGCCAGGAGGAAGAATTATAGCTGATAGATGGAAGTATTCTAGACCTCATCTTAAATTCTTGGGATTGAGATAAATTTTTTATAGAGAGGTAGTTATAGATGCCAGTTTTTGTTTGTTTGTTTTAGAAATGAAAAGGGGGAAGAACGCCACAGTTAAGATCACCATACAGAGCGTGGTGTTTAAATGCCATGATTTTGTGTCAGAAGAAGCAGCTAGTGTATCTGGATTCATCCTTTGCCTCTTTTTCCTCGGTTGTCACTGAGAGCTCCCAGGCTGAGACAGATGGTTGCTGGTTTAGTTGTGTGCGTGGGAGACAGGAACTTCCACATGTGATTTTTTACCATTTGGTAGTAATTAGTTTGTTGTATAAATTAACATTAACTGAACCATTCTTCAGGCATTGTTTGTAATTATCTTTGAGCCTCTGAGTTGTGTAAAGAAATAAAAACCGGGGAAGAAACTGCTTCTTATTTTATACAGGGAAAGGACTCTATCATTAAGCAGAACAGAGCAGCAATTATCATTGTGTGCCCAGTAGACTGAAAACTTTGAAAAACCCTTTAAAAAGGAAGATTTTTTTTTCTTGTAAATATTAATGGAAATTAATGATGTAGAAGTGCAGATAGATTTTATAAAATTTGTAAGAATGAACTACGAATACAAACAGTGGTGATCGCAACTTCGTGACATCAGCATCATCGTAATTACTGGTACTACAACTGCCACTGCTGCTACTTTGATGTGTGCTCATAAGGAGTAGAGGGTTTCTTTATTTTTTAAAATACATGTTTTCTCCCTTTCAGTCCCATTTTTCCCCCATCTTTTCAGTATTTGCTGACTTTTTTATTTTGTTGGGGTTTTGGGGGTTTTTTGTTTGGTTGGTTGGTTTTTGTTTTTTATGGTAGGCAGTCAGGATCTTATGTCTGCATATTGGGCAATGAACTGTTGTTAGCGCTGGTTTTCTCTGGGGATTTCTGTCACTTCCAGAAACCAGCCAAATTGGAATTGTCAGGAGAACAGCCTTTCACATGTTCCTTGGCACTTCTGTTTCCAGACTTGGCCAGAATCCAGGCATGCAGAGGTTCGTGGATGTGAAAAATAACAGGGAAAATGCCCTCTGGTATTAGCCCAATATTTTAGTAACGTATTGGGAATCTCTAGGTTCATTTGCTGGAAAAGTTCAATGCTTCAGCAAGTAAGAACGTTTTCTATTTCATCAGATTACAGTTCTCTTTCCTGCCCAGGAGTAGGTGAGAACTGGTGTCAGTGTCCATCTTTTAGTATAGCTCTCCTGGCCTGGATACAAAGCTGGCAAGATGGGCAACATGGCACTGTGCGGTAAATCCTCTCACATATAGGTTGCAGTAGTAAAACTCAGGTACAGTCCATCACAAAGCACTTGCAGCTTCATTAAAATTAGTTTAGTATCCAAAGTGTACCCTCTAGAGAAAGGTTCACGTGGCTTGAGTTTTAAAATGTCTTGGCATTTTCTTGTGGAAAGAAAAAAACAGCTGAAGACAGTTTTAGACTCAGACTTGAACTTGCCTCTGTAAACCTGTACTGATTGTGGTTTTACCTAAATTTGTTGCATACATGGTCCACACCTGAGAAGTGCAGTTGTGTCGTCTTTTTCCTGTCAGAAATTTTCATTTGTCCAGATACATAGTTTTACCTGGACAATAAATTCTAAAAGAGGACTTAAAATTCTGAAATGAGTAAATATAGATGCATCTTAGTTAAGAATTGTTCTGTTTTTCTTGGCATGGTGCATTAGCCTATATGAAGCTCTGTGCTGTTTGGGGAAGAGGAAGGTGGGAGGGAGCATGTGGGAGCTTTAGTGGCTGGAAATGCAAAGAGAATACAAGCTGAGTATGCTGAAACCTGTGGCAGAGAGAAGGCTACCATGGATGGTTTTCTTTATTTTTTTCTTCCTGGCAAGGGATAATGCTGTAACTGAGAATACCTGTGATTCTTCAGCTTTTGATATCAATGAATCAAACATTTTCTGAGCCATTCTATTGAATGCTTCTTTTTTTTTCAACTACAAAACCTGATGGTGCCAACCATGCTTTGATATTGATGTGACAGCACGGTAGGTAGGCTTGCAGTTAACTGAAGTTAGCGCATGAGCTTTTCAGTTCACCTTCATCCTGCTGACGAGTTGTGGAACAAGAAGGAAGAGTTGAACGCAGCCTTTTGTTATATGAAGTATACCACTGCAACATCATCGTACCAACTGTAGGGCTACTTTTTCATCCCTCATGGAATACAAGGAGGAAAGATTGGTCCTGTGGCTAAAAGCACAGAGCAGAGTCGGAAAATACAATTTCTTCTTGGTGTTGTTTTGTTTTGGTTTATTTTTTTCAGTGTGTCTGAGTTCTGCATTTTTAAAGCATGGTTGATACTAGTACTTGGGAGATGTAGCGTGACAGTGGTCCTACTTACAAGGACAAGACACAGGTCTGAGGCTGTAAATGTGTCTGTTACAGCCCCATTTGCCTAGCCAGAAATGAGATAGCAGGTTGAATTTGGAAGACTTTGGCCTGAATTCAGTAGCTTCCTCATAGGCAGAGCTCATCTTTGCCTCAATGGGATTTCTGCAAGTGGAGCAGCTGCAGCTGGGCCTGTAGGGTTGTTGTGCAGTGTGAAGTTGGCACTGTGGCTTTGTGCAGTAGGAAGAGATTTGGTTTCCATACCTCCTCCTAGATCCTCCTTTCCTGGACCAGACAATTCTTGCTGAATCTCTTGGTGCTCCTACCTGGAGCTGTACTGGGACATCAAGCTGCAGTCCTCCGGGCTTGCAGTCCCCATAGTGCAGGACACCGCGCACATGTGCTGGAGAGTAGGATTGTAACCATAGTGGCAAACAGAAAATCATTCCTTCCTTGCCTGCCACATAAAAAATTTCTGTTTCACACGCTTTTTCTCACATGCCTTGTAGAATTTATTTATTTATTTTATGGACATGCGAGTTACAAGCTTTGGCATGGCAAGAAGGCGAGGAATTTTTTTGTTTTGTTTTTAGTGTGGGGAAGAGGCGGGTGGGAGGGAGTGTGTGGGAGCTTTAGTGACTTGGAGCTCAAAGAGAATGCATTAATTAACCCAGGAGGATCACTGGGATGCAGGAGTGAGAAACTGCAGCTTTAAAATGCAGTGATCTTTATCCATTGTTGGGTTTGGGTCAAAGACCTTGCATAAGAGAAGGGTGAGCAGGAGGGTGGGCACAATGGGAACCAGATGTTTCAAGCTGATGGGGGTTGGCCTCTCTGTTATTGTATGACAAGCTACCGATCTCCCCCGCACACCCAGCTTTTAAAAGTATGTCATTCTTCTCCGAAGTCCTTCTGTCCTCCACAGAGGAAGGGGGAGGTGGGGGGGAGACACACAAGTGCACGCACATACATGCATGCATACATACATACATACATGCAGGCACACATGCTCACACAGACAGCCCTGGCTCTGCTTTTTTCCTTTGGCCTACCTTGTCGAATGGCCCTGGAAGACTAAACAGGTGTTATCTACTTTTGATTTCAGTGCATTTAAATTAATCCTGTCAGCTCAGCTGTTAAAACAACTGTCATCTCCAGCTGTTAGTAATTTTCGACTGGGCACTTTTACAGGTTGCCAAGTTCTGAGCCTGCATTGTGAATCTCTCACTCCCTTTCTCTCAAAGCGCTATAGTAACAATTTGTATTTTTTTTAAAGGGGACTTGCATTGCACTGTTTTTATACCAAACCCTGTTTATTATATATTGAAATAATAATATCACAAAACCCAACATCATCATGCCAGACTTTGGAATAAAGAGCTAAACCATGTGTGGAGTGTGGTGCATATCAATCTTCTGTGGATTTGTTGCAGCCTCTCTGTGCATTTTAAATTTGAATGAGAGATGAATCAACCTGAGGGTTTGGGAGGGAGGAAGAGGGGGGCTCTAAATTTTTATTGCCAAAAATAAAACCTCCTTTTTAGAAGCGCTGCTCTCTTTTCCATTTTGCCTCTATGTACATTTAATTTTTACAAGTATTAACAGGAGGTACCTTGTAATGAAAATATTTAAAATACCTTTCAATTGTTAGATTAATGACATATGCATGGTAGCCTTAAGAATTGTAAGGAAAAAAAAAAAACCACACCATAAATTGGATACATGTTATTGATTTCAGTAGACAGTCTCTAATGTGACTTATTCCTATGTGGTCAGGATCTATAAGTCCATTACCAGTGCTGCAGAGTCAGATAGCACTTGTGGATTACACAGATCTGAATCCAGACAAGGAAGGCTTTCTATGCCTTTAAGGTTTCCATTCATTACAGTTGTCTGGCCAGATTTTCAGCTGGTACAGAACTGAGGCTGCTTCCTTGACTTACATTGCAACCAGTCCTTAAAACACTGGAAAATGATTTTTCAGGTGTTCTTTTGCGTGTTCCTAGGAAAAGCAGGTACTTAAAAGGTGGCTATAGGTAATCTGTTTCTCAGAAGACCAGATGATTACAAGTATAACGTAGCCAAATAAAAGGGATCCTTTAAAAATCATGCTTTGTGTTGTCTTTCTTCTACATAAATAAGGGTGCTGCTTCTGTATCTTGTAGTAAAATTAAGATTTCAAATTTGAAACCTCATTTCTTAAGATTTTCATTATCTTTTAGTTTTTAATTTCTTCAAGAAAATTCAGTTAAAATAGGAAATACTTCCCAAATAATACCAGTATAATTCATTTCCTTTCGCTCTGCATTCTTATGCTGAGATGAAGAATTTTATTCTGTAAGGAAAGAAAAGAAGCCAAAAAGTTTAGTAATTATATGAAAGATAAAAAGGAAAAGTCAGATGCTGAAGTGCTATCTAATTAAGCAAGGCAGGTGCTGATCTCATTTCCACCTTTAAAATATATTTCAGCTTTTGGCACGTTCACCCTGTAGTACAGAATTGCAGCTATCTGAGCAGCATCCTAAATTCCAGTACAGTTGTGGCTGTTTTTGAAAGCTCCCACATTAATGTCTTCCTGGAGAACTTCTGAATTCTTTATGAAATAAGTATTCACACGCTTTATTCTTTGGGTGAGCCATCATAATTATCTTTCTTCTGAAACCATGCTACCATTTAAAACTAGAAGATGAAGCATCTTCATCAAATTTCCCATCCCTTAGTAAACAATTCTAGTATTTTTCAGTTAAATGTGAAATTATTACTGAATGTCCCATTTAGTATTAAAATCTGGAATACTAATTATGAAGTATGCATCTGTGCACAGGAGACTCTGGATATGTAGGACCAAATTACATATACACATAAATACATACATACATACACACAGCTGTTATTGCTACTAGCATTAGCAGGGGCTGTGGTAGCTGAACATGAATTCTGTCTCTCATACTGCATAAATGAATGCTGGAGCTACAGTGGAATGCCAGACACATTTTAGTAGAGAATTTAACATACATTTCTTAGTGTAAGAATTTAATCAATAACATACTAATCTAAAATTCTGGTTTTGCAGAAGCTGCTATTGGGCAGGAATGTTGTTAGATCAAAGCAAGTACTTCCTATAAAATAACTGGTTTTTTTAAAAGCAAACTGAAGTGACTGAAAATTCAAATAAAGAAGAGATACACTCTGATAGCAACCTTCTTCTATCCCAAATCCAAGCATTTTATTTTAGGGAAATAAAAGAGTTCAGACTCTAATACAGTTTCATTTCGTCATTAATAGTGTATGTGATACTTCAGTGTTTACACCTGCATCAAGCCCTGCTGGAAGATGTATTGTCAAATGTTCTTGCTTACTAAAATTTATCAATATAGGTTTAATTTCTGCTTTGCATACAACCCTAGTTGTTTGAAAAAAGACTGAACTTTGAAGCCAGACATTCTTATGGTTCCTGAGGTGAACTGCTTCTTCTTACTCCTTCCATCTCCACTTCTTGTCCCCACCACCAGAACTGATGTTGACTCGTGGCTTCTGCAAAAAGCTGTCACCATCTCCTTGGTGCCAAATACTGTTAAAGGTATGGCATTTCTTCAAATTAGATTGTGATTAACTTAAATGTTGCAAAGGGTACCTTACATGTATTTTATCTTTGCCTTTTCTCTTTTGCAAATTCCTTTCCTTGCAGACACATAGCTTGAATCTCCTTTGGCGTGACGCTATTGTAAAAAACAAGTAATTTCAGTGATCTTAGTGAAATTATCTATGTGTAAAATTGAATTGAGACTGAATCTGAGTCCAGTATCTTCAACACACAAAATATATGTCTACTTTGCTTACTTAAATTAAAAGGTACTTCCAAACTGTTGAGGGGTTTGTGCAACTTGAAAGGTTCCTTTAATCTTATCTATATGTAGTAAACCCTTGTCAATTCACACTAATGATTCTGGCAGTTAACAGGTAAGCACATTTTTCAGCTGGCTTCTCCTTGGGTGAGGGACTGAACCTAAACTGTTGACCCTACATCCAAATTTAGGGCCATTCAAAATCTGAATTTTGCAACTTGAGTCAATATTTAAATTTCTTTGACTTTGCATTTAGTAGTTCTGGCCAACTGATTTATGTTTGACAATCCAAAGGTGTAAGAGATATCTACATATGCCATTATCTGTCAGAAGATAGACAGAACACACATACAAAGGGTGGGGGCTGTGGAATGCTCTAGCCTGGCTGAGGAGTCTACAGGCACACAAATATTCGTCCCCATCATAAGGGACTAAGGAAGTCCTTTAATGGCCCACAACACAGTGGACCTGTGATACTGGTGTTTGCCCATCCATTTGTTTCTCTTTTGTGTAACTGGAGTAAGTAGAGGAAGATCTATCTGAAGTCTCTTTTTTTCAGAGGAGAGATTGTTTCATTGCTTTTTTCACCATTGACAGAAAAAATGTATAACATGAGGAAAACAGGCTCTTGTTATTTATTCCTCTTTTCTCTCAGTTCCATCTTATTTTCTCTTTCTTGTTACCTTTTTTTCTGATCTTTACACTTGTATTCTTAAAACAGTTCATTGACATCCATTAACTAGATTTGATGAGCATGAACAAACATCTCCAAGGCAAGTAAGAAAAGCAACAGTAATAGCAAAATTAATAGTGAAGATTTGATATCAACAGGACATGACTATGTAAACTGCATTGCAACGTCAGTGTAGTGTAGAATATTGCTAGGCTCTTAATTAAGCAGTGATTTCTGTTAGATGAGATATTAAAAGCAGTTCTTGACTGTTCTTACAGATCTCTAACCCCAGTATATAGTAAGCTATGCTTCTTAAGTTCTTACATTCATAAAACTAAAAGTGTAAATTTAAAATTATCAGTATATTGCCATGACCCACTGCGTGGTTGTTCTTATTTTGGTGAAAGAGTGATATTTTCAGTTTAATTTTATCGTCTAGGAAGGACTATAAGCTAAGCTGAAAAAAATACTCATTTGCATCAAAGCTATAATGGTAAATGTATTGCTTAAATTGATAAAACTTCCCCAAGTAAACAAGCAAAAAATTCTGTGTGCAAATTACTGTTGCCAGCTACCTTTGATAGACATAACTCAAAGAAAGTGCATTCAAATAGCTGCACCTGTTTTCAGCGGCACCAATGAGATTTGCTTCCAACATGAGAAAAGAGATGGGTTTGCTTTCCATAATAAAGTGGTTGTTTTGGTATCTTTGTGCAGAACTTGCTTTATCCACTGTAGATGGGTGTTCTGGATGATACAATTAAGTATTTCTCTCCTTTTCAGGTGAACTGCTTGTCAGTGGTCATGGGTCTAGTTTCTAATTCCATCTAGGTCATGGAAGATGACAATTTCCAGCACTTTCAGAAAAACACAGGAGATAAGCACATTCATGTGGCATTGGTGGGCTGTCACAAACAGTAAGATTAGGACTGTATATGTCTCTCTGTGTGTGTACACATGTGCATGTGTTGATGTTCCTGTGAGAAGCTAATGAAAACTGATGCCTGTTTATGCTTTTCTGTGGAGGACAGGAAAGGCAAAGCCTGACACACTGTTTTTAAAAACTTGATGTGTTATAAACTCATTGAGGCAAAGACCAGGCACACTTTCTGGTTTTTTTACTGGTAACTATAATGTATTTTAAAAAAATAGCTCACCTTACATAATGTATACTAGTAAAGGCAATATATCTGTCAGTTCCTTCACAATTTTGCTTTAGAATTTCCAAAATCTTAACATTTTCCGACCAGTTGATGTGACAAAGAAGAAATGGATTTTTATCTTGGATGCTGTCTTTTTAAACAGATTTTATTTTCAAGTTGTGAAGAAGCCACAAAATGTGTAATTGTAAGTGACTCTTCTCCCACCCCATTTCCGTCCACCTTTTTCCACAGTCAAAAGCTCTGGACTTATCCATAGAATATTTTTCAGTAAGAGAAATGGCTGTAAGTCTTTCACCTCAAGTTAAAACAATTAGAGCAGACACTTTTATGTTAAGCTAGAAGAGTAAGTGCAGCTTTTTTCCCTGTTGAGCAAAACCACTTTAAAACAAGACTAATGTATCTTTGTTGCATTTTTCTGCAGTTTCAGAGTATGGTCATGAGCGAATTGTCATGAGGTACACTAAAGATAAGAATTGCAACTTGTCAACTGCTTCTAGTTATTTCCTGCATGATTTGCCTTTACCCACTGTAAACTGATATAGTGTTGTTGTCTTTCATTGATCGCAAGTTAGCAGGTATCTTGTGGAATAAGAGTGGGTGTACAAGCAGTTGTACAATCAATGAGTGGCCAGTGTTATGCAAGGTCATATTGCAGGCGGTCGTACAAGAAGATACTTTAATGTTTTTAATTTGGACCAGGTCCTTAGCTGCTTTAGGGGTATTTTCTGTTGAGGTTCCTGTGTCATACTGTTACCCTAGCAAGTCAACCAAAACAAACTTTTCAAAGTTAATGCTACTTTCTTTAATGCACACTATTCAGCTCTTTTTTTCTTTTTTCCTGCTGGAGAGCCAGTCAGTTAGTTTAGTTCTCTTGTATAAATTATTTCATAGAATCATAGAATGTCAGGTTGGGAGGGATCTCAAGGATCATGTGGTCTAACCATTCTAGGCAAAGCATGATGTAAACTAGACACGCCAGCACGCTGTCTAGCCATATCTTAAAATATCCCAACTTAGGGAAATCCACCATTTCCTGGGGGAGATAATTCCAGATCCAATGGCTGATTGTTCTCATTTTGAAATATTTTCCTCTTGTATCCAACCAGAATCTCACCTGAAGTAACTTGTACCCATTTCCTTTTGTCAGTACTTTTTACAGTTGTCACATCTTTGTTTTTAAAAGTGTGCATTGAACATTCTGAGAACATTTTTATGTTCTTACAGCTATAGGGAGGGTGGCTACAAGATAGTTTTAGGAAGCATAGTGAATTGCGCTGCTTAGAGATTTGTGCCAGTGCTTTTGAGGAGATTCAATGGAAGGAAAACTCATGTGAACAAGAAGGTTCATGTGAAACTAAAATACAGGAAACGCAAACAGTAAAATACGGGAATTTTACTTTGATCATATTCCCAGAACTGTTTAGCAGTTTGCAAACTATCTTGTAAAAACCCCCTCCCCACTTTTTTTGGACTTAGCTGAAAGAAATTTAATGGTAAATAAAAAAAGCCTAATTCCAAGCCTTTTTCTAGACCCAAGTTCTTTCCTGCAGAACTGCCCCTGCCCTGTACCTTCTCTCTTTTTCCTCACTTCTGTTATATTGAATCACACTATTGGTAATGGCTTCTGTGGTTCAGGAGAAACCACTAAACCTCTTTGCTGAAACATAATAATCTGTATTACAAAGAGGAAGATACTTCATGAAAAAATTCTGATTTACTGTTTCTCTTCCATGTTTTTAGAAGGATATTTATACTGCTAGGTATTTAACTTAGGTGGGCTAATTTAAGCTCTGACACCACCTGTCCCACTTCAACTCCATGGGAAACTCAACCCTTAACTGCCCAGCTTGAAATAGCTGGAAACCAGCTTAGACGCACGAAGGAATCCAAAGTAAATAGCCTAAACTCATTTCTCTCCATCTAGCCAACTGTTATGTACCATAACTAATCCTAAGCTTTGATTTTGCCCTGCATATGTGTGGCAAATGCAGATTACATCAGGCAGACTAGATAATCTTGGCCAAGAGGAAATAAGAGATCTTTTTCAGAAGCATTTTCAGAGTCAGTGTAATGCATTGTGCCATGACATTTCATTGTGATACAGTGAGACAATATTATGACGCAGACAGCTTGACTTTTAAGTTTCGCCTGCAGGGCAAACTCAACATGGTACAACTTCCCCTCCCACATATCAAATGGTAGTTGCAGGACGCAATCACCCAATCTCCTTAAAGCCAAAGGCAAGGCTGGCAGTGCTCCAGAAAGCAGAGCGCTACATCTACTACTCACTAGTATCTCCAGCCTGCACTATGAGTGCTAGAGCATCTGACTTTTGAGTTGGATTCCTAGATTCCTAGGCTTTTTTCTTCACTAACCCTACCTTTCCCTGGAGATCGTGATATGAAGTTAATATTTGGGGGACATGGCGAGACTGCTTGATAGAAAATAGCAGTTGAGAATCAAGAAAATATCTCTCCAGTATGTGTGTGAACATGAACAATATTGTCTTTTATCTTCTGTTATAGGTCATTTCAGCTAATTTGTTAACTATTCATAGAGTTAAAAGAACCACAGAAGACTAAATAGACTTGTCCTTGAGTTACCAGAGGACATAGGAAGTTGGTTGCATTGACTTTTGGTGGACCCTTTCTTTTCTTAGGAGAACAGTTGGTACTTTAGGAGGGTTTTTTTTTTTTGTTGGTTTGGTTTGGAGTTTCTCGTGTTTTTTATGGACTCACAAAGAAACAGATGAGCCATAGACTGTATTGCATTGAATGATGGCATCATGCTGGCTCATGGCACTAAAGGAAGTAACCATGTTAAAGAAAACCTTAACAATCCACCCTAATTGGCACACTTGTTGGCACACTCAGCAGAAAAGGGGAAGAAGAAAATGGGCTAGGAATGCTGTGTTGTGTCCTCCCCTTAGCTGCTCTCAGAAATTACACTGGTGTTAAGTTGGTTCTTCTGGGTAAGTAGAGAATCTAATTCTTTAACGCTTTCAAGAATTCAGCAAAACCAGATTTATTAACTGTGATCTTATTGAGTGATTGTCTAAGCCTACTGAAGTTGATGGAAGTTGGTGAACTTTCATCAGAAGCCCAGGCTATATCTCCTGCTGAAACTCTCTTGTGTTGCGTGAAGGGCTCTGATATTGTTCGACTGCTTTAAGTTTTTTCCTGTCTTTGGAAGTGTCTTCTCTGTGTCAGGGTTAGAGCCTTCAGCCAGTGCATAGCTTATGGAGTAATTGTATTATACCTGTGTAAAGCCTGCTGAGGGGAAGTGCTTGTTTGGTGAGGTGGACAGACTTCAGGGGTGATGCTAAGACATAATCATCCTACAAATAATACTATGCATAAGTTTTCAAACCTGACCAGATCCAGTCAGTAGAGTTCTGAAGCAATTTCTGGACAACCACACTTCGGAAAAATACATAAATGCAAATGATGTGCTAGGCAAGACCTTGAGCAAGAAAGTGTTGATTGGAATGCTAGTGTGTAATTTTAGTTGTAAACAACATTGGGCTAATTTTGCCTTGACAGGATTCAGCCAAAATGAGTTGTAGTTAAAAGGCTTTGGTGTGCCGATTGGTACAGACAGCTAACAGTTTGGTGGTTTGCAAGGTTTCCTTTAATGTGGTTATGCTCAGACTGTGTATTAGACAGCTTCAGGCTGTTAAATTGCACTCCTTGCTAGCACTCACTTCTCAGTTTCTAGAGTATTTTCCTTTCTGTTTCTTTGCTGCCCATCTCACCAGTTCTGATGCCAAAGCGAATCCTTCTCCAGAATCATTTCAGGAGAAGGAAACTTCAGTCCAGTGGTATATCACAAATAATTCAATGTTTCATTTTGATTTTTCTTGGGATTTTTTTTTTTTTCCGTTTGGTCTCTATTTCTGCAGTGCAGGAAGTCCCAATGGCGTATATGTTGGGGCTGATACGTTCTTTGCTGAGTATCTGCCAATAGCAAAACTTCCAGGTCTGATCCACTTTATCCTGCTGATACTGGAAGCAATGCAGCCCACAGGTTGAATGGCTGCCTTCTCGTTTCAAGCAGTTCTGGGAAAGAAAATTGGACAGTGCTGGTTTCCTGTAAGAGTGTTCCTTGTTTGAACACTTAATCATCAAGACAGCTTATAAAGCTGTAGATTCTCCTGGCACTGTGTGTTGTGCAGACACATGCATGTTGTGGGACTGTGTTGATACCATGCTGCTGCATACAGGCACAGAAAGACTCATCATCAGTTTGCAGCAGAGTGACATTTCCACCTGAAAGCGCAAATAGCTTGTTTTCACCCTCAGAGAAAGGAAAAAAAGATAAATAAACCCCACAAAACCCACCTAGAACCTCACAGATAAGGGGAAAAAAACCCAAACCCAAACCCTAAGGTGATGTTGATTAAGTTTTTTGAAAGGGGTTAATGATTTAAAAGGCTGTGTCCAGTTTTCAGATGAGGCTGATGGACATAATGAAGCCATTTCAGCTTTCAGGGCAACTCAGACCCAGTACTATCTACTGTACCTTAAAATTGGACTTAGTCTCCCACGTGGTTTAAATGTTCAAGTGTGCCTTTCTAATAGTTCTTTAATATTTCTTTCAAGCAGAGTGCAGCCCTGCCTGTCACTTACATTGAAAAAAAAAAATTAATATTGTTAAATGTCTGTTAAAACCCCCCACTTTTAAAAATCGGCACTATTCTAGAAAAGTGGTTCTGTCACTTTACTAATTTGTCAGTAATAGCATATATTCTGGACTGCTGCCGTGTTTCAGGTCTACAGTGTTCCTTCTTGTGGAAGAGACAACTGTCACCTGAGCCCAGGATTGTCAGTATTTTTATTTAATACCAGGTGCAGTAACCCTGTGAGGTGCAAACTCAGGCTGGGATCCCATGTGCTAGGGTTTATATCAGCAAACTGTAAAAGCATTTCTTGCCTCGGAGACCACGGACTAGTCTGGACAGTAAATATGAGCCAGGGGACAGAAAAGAGCAGGGACCTGAATTTGAATCTCCTCAAGCTCACTCCCATATTCTAGCCAACTTAGTGCATTTCCAGATGCAGATTTGTACCTCGTGGCTTGGGCCGACACCTAATTAAGTTTGAATGTGGCAGGGTGAATTAGTGTGGGGGTGTATATTGTCACGTGTGTACCAGGGGCATCACTCCATGCTATGCTAATTAACCAAGTTTTTTGTGAGAAGTGACAAAAACAACTCTCATTTATGTCTTTGATGTGGTTGGAATCTAAGACGAGTAAGAGAGTAATGCACATTGAATAATTTAATGCCAGACTTAGTTGTGGATCCCATTTTTCTTACAAAATCCCTTTGTCTGTGGTATTTAGTTAGTGAAACAAGAGTTGGACCATGGAATTATGAGTATAAAATAGCACATATCAATTCTTGTTTACTCCAGTAGTCCCATTTAGAGTCAACAGAAAGAAGTATTTAACAAAAAAAGAAAAAAAGCGGCATTTGCCCAACTTCTTGATATGATGGACTGGAAAACCCATTTATATCATTTCTCTCTCTCTTTAATATTTTTTTATTTACGTAAATAAGGCTTAGCTTTTTTGAGAGTGTTTATTTAAATTCTCTGAATCCTTTTTCACAAACATACAACACTTTTAGAGGAGGCACTTCTTAAAATACTAGAATAGTGCTTTTCACACCACTTTTGTAATAACCAGATTTATCAGTATTTTTGTTCTAAAAAACCCGCTTTTTTTGACAGTATTAGCTTAGCATAAAATTCACTAAACTGGAGGCACTTTGTCCATCCTTTACAAAGCTGAATTCAAGAAAATATATTAAATTCAACACATACTAAATGACTTTCTGAATTAGGGCTACATATACTTGGGGCAATAATAAGACTGGTGGTAGGTATTTTCATATGGTGTAGATAATGCTGAAGAATTAAACCCCAAGCTGTTAACTTTGAAATATACAATACCCCTGCTTCAGGTGTTACATTCAAGATGACTTTGTTGAACTTACTTGAATTTTGAAAACAACAGATTTACCATATTGAAATTGGTTGTCTTTTACATGTTGTCTTTTGCCTGTGGTAATATCTGGTAAGAGGAGATCAGCAGGGAGATAATCCAAAGGGAGACATTCCAAAAAGAAAAATGGAGAGGAAAAGAAGATAATGAAATAAATGCTTGATGCTCCTGCATAGGCATATATGCACTGTTTTGTGTTAGTGGGAGGAAATCCAACCTGTTCCTTGAATGGAATTGCTTTATGTTGAAAACATATGACTTGATCACTTTTAAGTCAGCACACATACCCCTGAATATTATTCTTGGCCATAAAGGTTTCTAGATCTTCTGGGTAGCCTCACAGCTGCAATATTTTACTTTGTAATATCTTGTCAGTAGAAATAAGGTTGTAGTGCCCAACAATCTAGACAAGGAACTGAAAAGATGAAGTTTAAATCCATGCACAAAATTAAAAGCTGCACCCAAGATGCATACACTCTGTACAAATTTTGCTGTTTGTGTTTATAAAACAGATTAAGGCCTATGTGTCAAGTTGAAATTTGCAAACTTCTGGTGGTTTGTGTGTAAACACCAAAGTAACATTAGCATTGCTTAAATTGTTTTGTTGGCTTTAATATCCTATAAATTTTACTCTGACATTAAATGTGTCATTGAGTGTGATGAAGCCGGAGGGTAATATCTCACTCAAGTGCAATTTTTGTCATTGTTCAAAACTATGGTAGTGCATTTGATGATTCTTATCTGTTTTTCAACGTATGTGGTTATCTTTCTTATTTTCATTCTCATACATATCTATAGCTCTGTCTAGATCTGCAGGATTTGATTTGCTGTGTCTGTTGAAAGAATAGAAAAACTGATCCTCTGTTTTTATTATATTTTTCTGCAGTCTTGTAGACCTTGAAATTGGAGCTGGCACATTTGTAAATACAATTTTCTTTCTTGAATCTTTTGACAGTTGATTTTCTCCTTAGGTAAATCAACCTGTGATTCTAACAGTGACTTTGGCAAAATCAACACAGTGGAGTATGAGTACAAGGATTCTTAAAGAGTTCTGTGATCCTGCATTAATAATGCCACTCTCTTCGTGTACTCAAATCTATCACTTACCTAAGTGTATTTAATGGAACTGACAAAGCAGAAATTGTGACACAGCATTCACAGAATCACAGAATGGTTGAGGCTGGAAGGGACCACTGGAGGTCATCTAAGTCCAACTTCCCTGCTCAAGTAGGGTCACCTACACATAACTCAGGATTGTGTCCAGATGGCTTTTGAACACCTCCAGGAAAAGAGACTCCACAACCTATTGGGCAACCTATTCCAATGCTCAGCCACCCTCACAGTAAAGAAGTTCTTCCTCATGTTCAGGTTGGACTTCCTGCATTTTAGTTTATGTCTCTTGCCTCTCATCCTGTCACCTGGCCCCACCAAGAAAAGTCTGGCCCCATCCTCTTGGCACCCTCCTTTCAAATACTTGCATACATTGATCAGATGCCCCGAGCCTTCTCTTCTCTTGGCGGAACATGTCCAGCTTCCTCAGGCTTTCCTTATATGACAGATACTTCGGACCCTTAATCATTCTAGTAGCCCTTCGCTGGACTTGCTCCAGGAGCTGCATGTCTCTCTTATAACATGAAGCCCAGAACTGGACACAGTACTCCAGGTGAGGCTTCACGAGGGCTGAGCAGAGAGGAAGAATTACCTCCCTCAACCTGCTGGCAATGCTCTTCTAATGCAGCCCAGGATACCATCGGCCTTTTTGGCCATGAAGGAACATTGCTGACTCACGGATGAATTGTTAGCCACCAGGACACCCAGAGCCTTCTCCGCAGAAGTCCTTTCCAGCAGGTCAGCGTCCAGCCTGTACTGGAACATGGGGTTATTCCTCCCCAGGTGCAGGACCCTGCACTTGCTATAGTTGAATTTCAAAAGGTTCGTCTCTGCCCATCTCTCCAGCCTGTCTAGATCTTTCTGAATGACAGCACAGCATTCTGGGCTATCAGCTACTTCTCCCAGTTCTGTATCATCAGTGAACTTGCTGAGGAGGCACTCTATCCCTTCATCCAAGTCATTGATGAGTGAGTTAAACAATACTGGACCCAGTATTGACCCTTGGGACACACTGCTAGTTACAGGTCTCCAACTAGACTCTGTGCCATGGATCATAACCCTCTGAGACCTGCCATTCAGGCAGTTCTCAATCCATCTCACCATCCACTTGTCCAGCCTGCACTTCTTGAGCTTGCCTGTGAGGATGCTGTGGGAGACAGTGTCAAAAGCCTTGCTGAAGTCCAGATAGGCAACATCCACTGGTCTCCCCATATCTATCCAGCCAGTTGTCCCATTGTAGAAGGCAGTTCAGTGTTTGGGTGGGAATTGAACTAATACTCAACCCATTCCTGATGTGTGAGTTTAATTGATCACCTGCCTGTCTAGGAGGTTTTTATTCCATAATAAAGTCAGGTAGAATAATTCCACAAAGCTGCAAGAGAATATTTTCAGTCATAATTATTTTTTCTAAAATTCTTCCTTGTTCAAAGTAGTATGATCTATTTGCCCAGCGTGAATTTTCAAGTCATTGTAGTAGAAAGTTTTTTTCCATATCCATACACATAGTTAGTGATGCTCTTTAAAATCACAATGTTTGAAAAAAACTACAAAAAGAAAAGGTTTCTTAAAAAAAAAAAAAAAAAAAACCAAAAAAAACCCAAACAAAACCCAAAACCAACCAAACAAAAAAACCCAGCCCACCGGTCCCCACATACACATTGGATGATCACTGCACTTCAGGAGCTGGCTGCAGGGGTTGGTCAGTGTATTTATAAAACTCTTCATATTGAAAGCAAAGTACAGGTTAGCATTATTTATCATGCTTACATTTTCCTTACTCGTTTTAATAAATATTAATAATCTGTTTGAAGTGTGTATGCAAGTTTTGGACAGAAGAACATCACAAACCCTGAACCCTCTTGAAAATAAATAAACTTAAGAGTGAATGGTGAAAAGCTTCTGCATTAGACTGCACATTGGTTTTGTTGCTGCTAAGTCCGTAAGATCTGAGCCCAGTTTTGAGCATTACAGAAAAGAAAGAAGCAGCCTAAGATACTATAGTATTTACTGGGCATATTTCTGCTTGGTTATAGTGGAATTATGTAAAAATGCTACAGAAATAGGGACTTTTCATAAAAATCCAGTGACCACCTTTCTTCCATCCTCAGCTCACTGCACCTTAGGTTTGCTTGTGCTTCGTCCTTGTGTGCAGAACATTTACTAGTTGATCCACCTTCCCCCACCCAATACCGTAGTACCTGTCTGCTCCCGCAGTAATAGCTTCAGTTTTGGATTTGGAATGCATCTTCATTTGTTTTGAGAGACCATCCAACCTTTTCTTTGTGTTACCACAGCTACCTGTGGTAACACAATAGGTGTTGTAAATGCCTAATAAAATGCTGGGTAAAACTAAACAGTCAACATTGCTGCCCTTGTTGGACAGGTATGCACTGATACAAAATTCTCCAAACAGGACAGAGACTGGAAACTAACCTTTTACTATGATAACAATAATAGTTATTGGTAGTTATTTTTTTTTTTTTTGTTTGGTGTTTAATTGGAATATGCAGTTCATGGAAGTACATTTCGTAGTTCAGTAGACAAAGGGTAGTGGAGGGTTTTTTCTGAAATATTCTGTTATCTAGCTGAGTCTTTCCTTTGTTAATGACTTTTAATTGCTACATTAGCTTTTTTCCAAATGTTCCCTGTGTAAGGGATAATGAAGTGTCCGGTGAGCTTAGTTTCAGGAAGTGGTGTTTGTCAGCTACAGGAAGTGTGCTCCAAAGCAAATATAGGACAAACTCTGCCTGAGACTCAACTGTTGGTCATCTAGTAAGCCAAATTCATCATTGGAGTAACTTAGAAGTTAAGAAATGCCATCCCAAATTCTGCCTGTTTTCAGGAGACACAGGCAAGCATCAGTTTTTATTGGGCATAGCAGTGGCCCTAAAACAAGAAAGACTGGCTGTGAATAAAAGTGATCTGGAAAATAGAAGGTTTTTAATCATTAGAACAGTGGGGTTCTGGAGCAGCATGTTGGAGAAAAAGAAAAAGAAACCAAACTATTTTTACAGAAGAGCTCTGAAAGTTAATCACATCACATGACGTGCTGCCTGTAGTATCAGAGGGACAAACCTGGTAACCTAGAAAGCCTCTTGCAGTGCTATAGTGCTATGCAATATTTGTATGTAGTGATGAAGAGTAAAAAATCAACAAGCCATAAGATTTACTATGTGTTCTTCCAAGGGCTATTACAAGTCCCGGGGATTAATAAGAATATAAAATATTAAAATATTTATTACAAATATTAAAGTGTGTCACAGCTGTCTGCATTCTTGTAACTTTCTCTGAAAACAATACTGAAAGATGTCTGCACTCAAGTCTTCACTTGACAAAATTTTGTGTTCTTGTGCAGTATGGCTGTCTTTTACAAAACAGTTGAAGGAAGTTAGTCACTAAAATGCAGTGCAAATTTTGCTTAGAAATGGCAGCTTAAACTGTCAGATAGCAAGAAAGTAATAATGCCCTTGTTACTCCTGTGTTTTCATTTTTTCCCTAGCTCGGAGGCTAAGCATTTTAGTGTGGACAGTTGAAGTTTCCAAAGTTAAAAGCAATCGAAAACAGGAGGACAGAAGGGGAATTTTAGGCAGTCCAATTAGTATGAATTATTTTCAGCATCTTGTGTGGCATAAATTATGTTTTTCTTTTGTTGGCACTTGTGAAAAAATAACAGCTATTGATTAGGCCTGTCAAGCCCTCATGGCCTGACAAGATATCTTTACTGTAGTCATGTGGGTGCAAGCTAGAAATGATGCTGAGAGAGTGAGATCCTCTACAATCATCTCCTCATTGTTATTTTTAGTGGGCTTTTTTTTAGATGTACTGTATACAGTAGAACCTTATTAAAGCCTCACTTAAGATCCTCAGATAGTCACCCTCACCAGGCTGCTTCTGAGAAGTTTTCAGCAAACCATTTTTAAATGCAGCAATATATTGATTGCTGGGAAGGGGGGGAGGCAAGTGGGAGGTTGCTAATCTGGGCACTTGGGTCAAAGCTAGTGTTCGTGTCCCCGATTCCTTATTTTAGTGGGAGTGGGCAGCAAGTGTAGGTGCATCTCTGTCACTGATTAGAACTTGGTTAGTTTTCGGTGCTGGCAGTCTGAAAAACTGTGAATGTTGTCTCTTAAATGTAAAACAGATGTAGATTTTTTACTCTGATGAAATGAAATGGAGGACCAGCACTAACAGCGGTATGAAGAATTTCAAAGGTGGCAGTGAGAGGATATAGTGTTTTGTTTTCATTTTCAGATCTGAGCTGAGGAATAAATATTGCAATACTTGTAAAGATCCTGTATTTTGGGGCTGGGTGTAAACCTATTAGGATGAGATAAGCAAGTCTTCAGACTTCATGTTGTCGGGTGAAACAGGTGGGAGGGACAGGGTTTTGAACAATTTGGCTTCCTGAAATTTTCTTGTCCCTCTTAGTTTAATATCAAGATGTGGAATGAAAGGGAATGTTCCTTGCTTTCCTTTTTGAGGATTTTTTTTTACCAGCATAGTCTATGTTTAGATCTAGCAGCAGCTTTTGATACTGAAGCAGCAAACACTGTTATATCATCTGTGATCCCTTCCCAAGGTGGATGATATCACTCTTGGGTGCTCCTCTATTTTCTTTTCTAAATAATCCCAGACAGTTGTGGTCAGTTGTTCATTTGGCAAAAGAGGCCATGAATTTCCTCATTGTTATCTATTCACAATTCCTGGGAAACCATTTGGAGATAGGTAGCGTATGATAAAAAACCACAATATGCAGGCAGAGGTCATCAACATATTGGTGAATGAGGTAATTCATTGTATTTTTCCCGCTTTTCTTCACTGGAATTCAAAATACTGTCAGGAAAGATGACTTGAGTGAGTTTGAGTTCCAGTAAAAGGACAGCTTGCTCTGGCTGCTGGAACATCTCTGTCTTTGGTCAAGAAGCATATGGAATTAAGAACAAAGCCCCCAAAACCAGTTCAGATGAGAGAGTAGTGCCAAATATTAGGAAAAGATTCAGGTGTGATGAAGGGTGATTCCAGTCCCTCCCCTCCCATTCACGATGGTCTTTTTCTGTCCTTTGCCGATAAGTGAATATTTGGGACAGTCTCTAATCTGTTGTCTGTTCTTGAAGTTTCAGGTGGCTTTAGTAGCTAAAAATTCCCTCTGCTTGTTAGTGATTGGCTGGAAGATTGCAGCCTTGCCTTTCATATCTGGGCCCTACCACTCTAATCTTTCTCACTGTGGTTTGTAACTGTGATTATTATAACACACCATGCAGAGGGCTGATATGTAGACACTACACAGAAGATAATCACTCCTACACAATGCCTTTCTCATTTCTTATGGATGACATTAGCCATAGGGAACACACTGGACCTGCTTTTTGACACCTTCATTGGCTTCTTGTTCATTCCCAGGTGCAGCTCAACCAGGTGCTGAAGAGTGACAGCCTGATTAATTTGGCACCTGGCTCAGCTTTAGAATAGAAGACGTTTGGACCTTCTTGGGTGACCTGGGCAAGCCATTTCTTTTTCTGCCTTATTTTCCACATTTGGGAATAATGATGTCTTTCCAACTAAATAACAATATTCCTCAGCTCAGATCTGAAAATGACACAACTGTTAGGACATACAAAGTCTTCATCAGATTTGACACAGGCAAGCAAACATTGTCAGTATCAGCTGATCTAATGAAGTTCTCTGTTTTTCTCCACAAATCTTATTTCAGCCATATACCCATAGACCAGTCAGCTATGAGGCTACTACTGTAATGATAATGACCTATTTTGTAAAGCAGTGAGATCTAATGATGCAAAGTACAATATAAACTGCCTGATAAGTTCTAATTGGGATCATCAGAGTAACAGCCCTCAAAGGAATTGTCTTGGACGTGCTAGGAGGAAATTTTGACACGTGCTGGTTTACATCTCCCAGCTTCCCTGAGTTTGCTGATTATTAAAGGTATGGTGCAAGGCCTAATTCTTAAGTTGTCATATCAGGAGAGTGATTGGAGTGTACTGGTTTGTTTTGTAGGTTTGTAGAAGTATAGTAAAATACCGAGCTGGAATCCTAGGACTTACATAGTGCAATAGTTAAAATACGTTTATCACTAACACTCTTGGTTTAGTTGCTACTCTATATAAGACTTGCATCCTTTCTGTCCTTACAACCATTTTCTTAAAATACTGTATCCATAACTCTCCTGCTGAGATTTTTGGTATGCCTCTTTATTCCTCTCTCCTGTTGATTTTCAGACTCTCTCAAGGACTAGATTTAAATCAAAGGACCTGTCTTTGACTTTAATAAGCTTTTAATAAAATAAAAAAAAAAAAAAAAAAAAAGCCACCAACTCCCCAACAAGAGCAGTTTTTATGAGGGTTTGCCTCCCTGCTCTAACCCCACAAGACCCTATATTCTGTGAGTACTGCTTCCCTATGCACCTGGCCATAATTAAGTAGTCTTTGTTTTTCTTTCAGTCTTAGCCTTGTTTTACCAAACATGGTGTAATATAGTATTAGGGGTAGCTTATAAAAGAATTAACTTCAAGTAAAGTAGTCTGACTGCCTGGTAAACATGCCACCCAGTAAGAGACTTACTTATTTCAAGGCAAGTTTTAAAATGTTGACTGTTTTGAAGTTTTGGATATCTTCCTTTACTGTAGGATCATTAATTTTTGTTTCATTTTTTTATTTTCTGTCATGTTCACCATACTGATTTTTTTTGTTTGTTTGTTTGTTTGCTTAACGGCATGTTACAAGTAGGTGAGGATTTTCTCAGAGGCCTAAAAACCTGGCCATGTCAAGTTGAACAGCAGATAAACTGGTTAATCAGAACAGATCCCCCAAATTAAAGCACTTCAATGAGGTTTGGATTGAAAAGGAAAACATGAAAGAGAAAATGAAGGGAATGCAATATGGGCATCATGCATGATCTTGCTCTTCTTTCAGGTAGCAGCTAGCACAGCAGTTTTTAACAATCAGCCCTTGTGTGTTTGTGTGTTTTCCTTCCTTCCATATTGTTTCACAGTTATCTGTTAGTAACAGCAGTATTATTACACACAGATTAAAAGACAGGCAGCTTTTAGGCTCCCTGACAGTTGGCCAGAGCAGAGATTAGAGATAAAAGTTAATCCCGTGAGGTAATAGCAAAAAAAGAGTACAAAGACATGAGATGAGCCGATAATGGTTTGTTTAGGTAAGAAGGCTTCCCTTGCCTTGGGGATTGGCTCTTGCTCAGTGGTGCTCTGAGTGATAGCTTCCCAAATCCTTTCTAAGGTTTATAACAGTTAGCACAGAGCTGGGGAGAGAGCTAGGGGAAAAATATGGCAGCCAGCAGTGGTAAAACATAATGAAATCATTCTAGCCATAAATGGAAGGTGCTGGACCGTGGGGGAGATGAGAGATGTTTTCTACCACAGCTGCAGAGCTATTAGTCAGTTAACACTTGGACGGAGGGAGTTTAAAACAGTTTCTAAGTCGTGGTTTAAAATATCAAAGAAACTTATGTTTATGTTTCTTGTAAAGGGAAAATAACTTGAAAATGTAACAACATGAATATGACTGAGGGTGGTTAAAATGTTAATAGTCTGATAGATTTTAAGTTACATTTCTCTTAAGTTTCACTGTTCCTGGCGGTTTCATTATACCTATTGCATGTTCAGAGAGAAAAGTTTCCTAAGGTTTTCTTGTATTTCATATATTTAGGAATGCTCTTAAATCTGCGTGACATCACAAATAAAATTCAAATAAATCCATCCTTTTACAGTCAAGTTATGAAGGGATGTTCAGCAGAAGATTAAGTACATGAAACAAGCGAATCTTTACTTCTCTACAGCCCTATCATTTTGCAGCTAACACAGATAAATATGTGTTTGAAATAGAAGCTATCTACCAACCACTGGCAACTCAGCACTTCGCTGCAGTCTCAAAATTGAAGAGGTGGAAATTCATATCTTTGGGTTTTTTAAACAAAGATTGATGAAAGCAGTAGCATTCCGATTCTTGAGTATAATAATAATATGATTCTGAAATAACCAATTAGCAGGCTAGAATTACTGAACCTGCCTTAAAAGTGGCTATTGCTAATGCTAGGATAAGAAGTGAACTGTAATAGAAATAAAAGTGTGCTGTATTAGGGCAACTAGCCATCAGAACTGATGGAAGAAAAAATTTGCCGTCACACTTGTTTCTTTGTATTTCTCTTTTGATGGGTGCAGGGAAGTAGCAGGAATACCAAAAGGTATGATTATAAATGGAAGAACTGCAGAGTGACCATGAGTTCCATAAGATACAATTTATTCTAGTCTCTGAATTTCTTTAGTTCCCCTAAGAATCTGTTCCAAGAAGTCAGTAAATTGAACTCTGATTTTTACCTCTCTTCTGTCAAGGATTGAATAGCTAGATATTAATTAATATCTCACTTGCAATATTAATGAAATTATTTGTGTGATCACAATAAGGAGGTCTTTGAAGGAAGAGTGATGAAAAGTTCAGAAACTATCCAGTCAGATTTACTCTTTAAACTTAGAAGGAAGTGAAACTTATTTTTAAGATTTATTTTTTTTTAATATCATAACAAAGTACTTCAATTACTCTTCACCACTTCTTCACCACTTCTTCACCACTCTTTCAGGATCTCTGGACTGTGGGACAGGCTGGGTTAGTGATATGTGTAGATTAGTGTTCAAATTCATGAAATCCGAATTGTTCATATTCACCATTTGAGAGAGCTCCTTTGAGGTTTGAGACAAAAATATTAGTCAGCAATAAGTAAGTATTGCTGGGTATTCTTTCTGCAGTTATACATAACTGAAGTGTTTGCAAGAAGCCACTAAGCACTGGAATGAAAACATCGCTCCACAAATCAGTATTATGACGGTTTTACTTGAGAGGCCCGCCATCTCTCAGGAAATACCAGATTCCTCCAAATACAGAAGCACAGACTGCTATAGGTACATTACAGAGCTGTAGACTGTCACCTTCTGATGCATGAGATCCTAATACTGCTAAAGTAACACTAAGATGTCACATAGGTAGTAAATCCTCCTACAGAACAGTGTGTCTGGGAGTATCTCGTGTGGTGACCAGAGCTGCAGAGACTTGCAAGATGCTAATTTGTGAATAAAAACGGGTGATAGGTGGGAAGTTTCACTTTCAGAGTTTCCTGACAGAGGAAAGAACATTTTTATAACAGTATTTTCAAGTTAGGCCTTTCTTTGTTGCATTTGTCCAAATATGATGCAGTTTTGCATCCTTTTCTGTCTGAAAGTCTGTAAACCTGCCAAAGTGTGTCATGTCCTGTTCTGT
The DNA here is from genome assembly GCF_963264785.1 of Psittacula echo. NCBI lineage: Eukaryota > Metazoa > Chordata > Aves > Psittaciformes > Psittacidae > Psittacula > Psittacula echo. The sequence goes on from NC_137735.1 coordinate 103,952,580, forward strand.
TGTTTTGGTTTTGGCCATGGAAATTCCAACCCCATTTTCTACTTTTTGTGCTTGAATGAGCAGGAAAAAGAAGTCAGAGTTTGGAGAATGTCGTTTTCCAAAGGGGCTCAGCTGAGTTGTTCTTTCTTAAATAATTCTGAAGTTCCTTGCTTCAGGCTTAGTCAGGTTTTGAAGACGTAAGAAGCTACAAGAAATTGGTATAAAAATTTAGCCTCAATTTTTTTTTCTTTAGAACCATTAGACAATTTAGAACAATTAGACAAGAAAAGGAAACGGAAGGAAAATTACCAGTCTCTGCACTTGCCAAAAGAATTGTCCCATTCCTCTCTTCTCTTCAGAGGTAATTCACATTTCTGGATAACAACTTGCCATAGCTTTCATAAGCAGTGCTAAAATAATTTGTTTCTAATAGAATTTCATGGTGCAGATAGCTTGCAGGTAATTGGTTTAGGAGTAAATTGAGGGGAGGGTTTTTCTCCAGTCACTCTTTTTATCATTTGCTGCTACTATGTGTCATTCAGAGTCCAACTCAATCAAGGGTCTATTACTGATAGCTGAACAATGTGGTGCCTACAGATCTTTTATGATGCAAAAGTGGGCAGTTGCATTGTGTTCGTTTCAAAAGAAAGAACGAACTTTACATACAGGGATTTAGATAAGAAAGTGATTCATTGGAAATAGATTTTGGTTATACTTTTTTTGGTTGGAATTATAAATTGAGTAACAGAGCTTCATGAAGATTTTCAGTTTTTATTGACAGCCAAAGAAATTACGTGAAGTTGGGGTGTCTCTCCATTCAGTACGTCAGAGCTGTTGTGCTTGTCTAATGTTGCATCTCAGTGCTTTACACACCCCTAACTTTTCCCAAACTAAGGAATTAGAAAATATGATCATTTAATATTCCTGCCTCACAGTTTGGTACCATCACATGTGTAAATATCATAGGTTGGTTTTAGAAGCCTTAGCACTCATTGAAAGGGAAATACAGATTATCCAAAACTTGTGTGGGGTTTTTTTTCTAATTTTTTTTTTTCCTAAAAAGCTAACTGAAACATTTTTTTTTAAGTCTTACACCACAGAATAATTTCTCTTGACTGAATGTATTCGTTCCCTTTAGGACTAGTGTACAATTTGCATGAAGAATATATTTCACGTTCTTTTGAGAAAAAAAATCTGGTTTTCACTGCTGCAGTCAGACTTCACATAATGATGATGAGTTGGTATAACCCTCAGTTTAGATGATATTCAAGTATTTGTGTACTTTTTCTTGACTGTGATAATCTATAAATAAACAAGTAGAGTCCACAAAAATAGTCTTTTTAAAAATATTTTGTCTCTGTCCTTTGACTGGCATGGTCAGAAATGCCAGAGAAATAGGTGTGATTTTGTTGTGCTTTAGTACATTGGTCTGGACCAAAACAGGTGAAAGTCTGAAACCCCAGGAAAGTGAGGGAGAAAAAATATATTCTCAAGTTTTTTACTTGTCAGGCTCAAAGTCTTTTATCTGAACTTGCCTATTCCTATTTGTAAGAAGCCACAATGTGGCTTTTTAAAAAGTAATAAAAATCTGCTTTTGTGATCAGAAATCAAATTGCAGTTTGTCAAATAAATGGAGCTTCACTGTGGTACCATTGGAGATCTCCTGTCACACTGCTCAACTCAAAAGTTGTACCTTTCTCCCAGTGACATTGTATAGGCAGACAGCAGTGATTCATGTTGCTGTTGTACAGCCCTTTGCAAGCGTGTGTGCCTGGAGGTACAGGTTGAGCACTCATAAAATGCCCTCAGTCTGAACCAAACAGCTTTTGTAGGGTCTATGTAAGTAAAATTTTGTCCTCGATTTCTCTTACCTTTTTGTGTTCATAGGGCAGTAGGAAACAGATAACAAAAAAAATTAACAGGATTCTCTTTATCTCAAAAAAAGTGAAGCTGTAGAAGATTTTGAGGAGTTTTCTTGCTCTTTTCAGAAACAGACTATACAGAGATGATCAACTTGATCAGAGAAAATAGTCTTTTACAGAAAAACCAAAACAAACAAAAAAACTTTAAGCAAGACCTCCATCAGTCATTCACAAGACAGTATAGGAGATCTTGGTTCTATTTTTTTCTAGTCTTTTCAAGCTTGCTACATGCCTAGGTTATAGGTGGAGTGAAGTTGGGAAGTGTTAAAAATCAGAGAAGAACAATTTTTGGTATGTTTAACATTTATCTGAAAGTAAGAAAAGCCATTCAAAAGACTTTCAGTGAGTGAACTTTCCTGATAGTTTGAGAGACCCAGGTGGTTTGGGGAGTCTCAACAATGTCCACAATTTTGAGTAATTATCTGAACTTTCAAAATTTTAAAGGTTATTCCCGTCACTAGCAGCACAATACGTTCACCATGACTGGCAACTTCAGGGAGTTTTTGCTCTATTGACTCTTGGCTACTGTTTTGTTCATGTGCTGCTCTGTATTCCTGACAGCAAATTGATTTAACTAGCAGCAGGAAAGAGTGTGTGTGCATGTGTGTGTGAGCGCGTGAGCAAGCAAGCGAGTGCGCAGGAGAGTGCGGGAGAGGGGGAGAGAAAGAAATGTGCCTATGTGAAATGTACTGGGGAGCAAGGCGAGGATACTGAATGGCAACATTTAGGCATTGACTGTGACATTGTATTAACCTTTTTAATGGATGTATGTAATAAAGTGACATGTAAATGGAGCACAAGGGGAGATATGACACTATATCTGGAAAAGGATAAAACACTCAGTGAATACTGGGCTATTATAGCAGTTTGCAAACCTTGGATAAACTCAGTCAGCGGTTGTATAATTGGTTATTCAATCCCGACCCTTGTTCACAGCTCAAAGCCAGGAACACTGAGACCTGTTGCCAATTTGAGTGAATGCAGTGACTGTACTCGGCCGGGGCCTAACACTGGAGCCAGGCCTTTTCCTGTGGGCTGGTTTCCACCATGTCTGGGACTGGCGCGGTGACAGTAGCCCTTTTGTTGTGAAAGGCTGGCTGGTACTCCCCTCCTTTGCAAAATGTCTAACAGCTACACAAATATAAGAAAATAGGAAAAGGGACTTACTGTAGCTTTTCTCTTTCTGAGTTAAATGTAGGGGCTTTGAAAAGGAGGCAAAGTCCAAGCAATAAGGAAAACTGAAGCATGTTGTGAAATGTTATGGCCAGATAAGGAAAGCGCCATGTTCTTCCAATCTATGATACATACCTTGGGGAAAACTGAATTCTCTTAAACCATGAGAAACACAAACTGTGCATCCAGAGCAGTGTTCTGCTCCCTTTTGAAATACTCGCCCCTGCATGTGCAGTTATCTCCCAGCCTGTGCCGAGCAGCCTGGGAAGTGCTCTCTGGAGAAATAATTCCTGCGGGCCTGCTGCAGTGGCCACTTGTGCGAGCACAAGAGCTTCTGCATGGGCCTACTCCATACAAAGTTAAAAAGTGTTGATATTGTCGTCATGGGTTTGTTTGAGAACCTCTGGTATTGCGGTTGTCTCTTGCATTATGGACGCAGCATTGTATAAGCCAGCTGGAGATGAACAGAGAGAGTGATACAAGTATCCCGGTTCCCTCCACCCTCATCCCTACACACACAACTTTCCAGTAAAAGCAGGGAGATATTTATGGAATGTCCTGACTCAGAGGCCAGCTGTTTCTCTTCTAGTAAAATGGTAGTTAGAAATAAATCAGAAGAAGGTTTGATTTTGGTTGATGAAATAATGAATATTCAGTAATATATATAGAAGATGAGCCTAGATGAGCTAATGGTCCCTTCTGGTTTCTAGCTTTTTTGTGAATGAATGTGCAGTGCTATGAATCTGCAGTTTTTCTTTTTCCTCTTTTTTTTCCTCGCTTTTCTTTAGCTTTTAGTAGTGGGATCTTGCTCCTTTACAAGCAGGACAGTTTCTTGATGTACCTAGGTTACTCAATAATATTTTTGTCATGTCATCAAACTAGCACCTGAGAAAGAAGAGAATTATTGACACAGTAGATTCTGCACAACCTTTTTAAGTTGCAAAATAAAATTGAGATAATGGTTAAAAATTATTTGCCTCTAGATCACAAAGAGATGGGCTTGGGGGCTAATCTCTTTGCCATTCTGATTTACTCCAGTTCAGAGAAAATAGTACAGAGTGCCTGATTTAATGAAAGGCTGCAATTCAATCAAGAGGTTCTGCTGAGGTCATATAATATAAATGGTTACAGCACCTCTTGACTGAGTTACAGCCTTGATAATTCAGTACTTTGTTGTTATTTATGAGGGTAACTTTTCAAAGCAATCTGCATATCTCCCGCTAAAACCTGCTTTGAAAAGTTTATACCATGATGTCATTGAAAAAGAATTTTTCTTTCCTTTGGTAAGAAAAGAAAAAAAAAAAAAACACAAAAAAAAACCACCAGCAAAATGAGAGGGGAAAGGAATGCATTGTTTTAGAATAGAAAATTAATCACTTGGAAATGGACTGGTTATTGTGAAGCAAATGCAGAAAGAGTATTGAACTTGAGATACATGAGAAAAACTACAGAAACTCCTGCCAAAGCTTTTAATGGAAAATACACCACACCATCTCATTATAAACACAGCTCTGGGAGTGAAGAGTTACAACAGTGGAGAAAAAATGGCATTATAGAAATACGTATTTTTTGATAATCATAGTTAATGTAGCTCAGCCTTAATTGAAGTATTGTCTGAGGTAGCAGGAACACATTGTAGTAGGGACTCTTGGAATTTGGGTGCTTGGGATGTTTATATGAAGAAGGACATAGTATTGCATGCTGGTGAAACTAGAATGGTTTAGCCATCAGAACTGCACTGGGTCCATTGAAGCCTATTCCTACTGATGAAAAATCCACTCAGCATACACCTCACCTTCTTAATTCCCCCAAATATTATCTGTGTTTTACATTTCAATGCCATATTGTCTGCAAGGATAATGCACTGATGTCTCCCTTAGGTCAATGTTTCTAATTTAGTGAATTTTAGGTGCCTGACTGAGAGTCTATGCTCTTCTGTAGAAGACTGAATGCTCGAGATGCCTTATTAATTTAATGTAGCTAAAAGACTAGTGGGCTTAAAGGATTTTGTAGTAACCCAGAGAGAACTACCACATGTAATTTAAATAGAATGTAGGAAACTTTCTATTCCTTTTTTTTTCCTGACTTAGAAATGTTCCAAGTTGTGATAGCTACTGTTATGTGTTTTAAACTTACAGAAAGTATCTGAAGTATATATAAGTGTTTCAATTAAACTCAGATCAGGGCTTTGCAGAAGCCTGGCTTTTATGCCGAACGCTTTAGCAATGTGCACCTATGATACTTCTGGTTTGGGTTGTTTTGGGTTTTTTTTCTGTAGCAAAAGTTAAATGGGAGGGGGAAGAAGGACGAGAAGTACAACACACTACTACCAAGTAAACTACTAATCACAGCTGAGCTACACTTCAACTCTGAATTCGTAGAAAGCAAAGTAATTTTCCTCAACCAGTTGTTTTAAAATTGAATATCATTCACAGATTCACTGAGAACTGAAGAATTTATGTTGATAAATTTAGAACCCACTAATAGGTTCCATCTAGTTATAGTAGGAATTTGAAAATTTAGAGGCCAAGTTTCATAAAGATCTGGGAAAAGTTTGATTTTTGGATTGCTGTGTTACGGCTCTGCATTTCAGTTCTCTGCCTGAGTTAGAATGAGATCAGGATTATGGTTTTAAAATAAGAATCTATTGCTTCCATGAAGAAATCATAGTTGTTTGAGAAACACATATTTCCACCCTTTTTCTGAAAAAACAGTAATTCCATCTTTTCCTTAATCCTCTGGCGATATCATAAATAATATCCTAGCTTTTCTGTTACATATAAGGCAAAATCTGATGGTGCCATTTTTAGCACTTCCATTTTCCACTACCTGCCCTTGCCATCCTTGTGAGGATAGACGTAACATATTCTATATTACGCCCTAGAGTGTGACTTTTACTTTTTTAATCAGGCTGCCTCTTCTGTATTCCTGATTCAGCTCATGTTGAAATAACTGGAAGGATGCTGTCTTTGATGTAGCAGGAATTAGATGGAATCCTCCAGCTCCATCATCTGCTGTAACAGGGCTCAAGAAACGTGTGAGCAAATGGGAAGGTTTTCCAAAGATTTATGATGCCATGTGGCAGACTTGGAAGGTTAGCCTCCATTTTACACCGCGTGTCTGTTAAGGCACTTCTATTTCTTTAGCAAGGGATCGGGAAACTCTGTAAATCAGTGGTATATTGGTTAATGGCTGTGTTCATATAACCAGGAGGCTCCAAGTTTAGTTTAGTGGTTAGAACATAGGAGAGAAGGGAAGCCAGCACAGAAAAACTCTTTCTTTCTCTTCTGTTCTTCCCTGTAACCATTGTATTTTATGTGGCATTTGACCATATCTGTCATTCATGTGGCTTATTCCCCCTGAGTACATTGGAAAATGCTGTTGAAGAAGGAAAGAGGAACATAGGAGGGCATGATTGTGTGGTTTTTGCCAATTGCAACTCTTAAGACCTTGCTGAAAGCTGCAGTCAGTGTGGTTATGTGATACAGAAATTTATTCTATTGGCTTTCAAGGTATAGACTGCTTTCATTTGTGCCATAGCATCCCCCCAGGATTAAGTCATTTGTTGCTCTGGCATTCTCTTAAAGCCTGGTCACAAAAGAGAACTTTCTGAACAATGGGCCTGTTATCCTATTCAGCCTTTTCTGATCTATTAAATTCCCTGTTACACCATTCTGCAATTACTCCACACCCCACCTTCCCAGACCCCCTGTTCTCAAGCAATCTGGGAATTTGCCCTTGTCATGTGCCTCACTCCACAGGAGCCCCACATCCCTCTGTTTCCCCACGCCACTTTTGATACTGAATCTGAGTCCTTTCTGTGCTTGGCGTACTCGCACATATTTGGTATGACTCTCCTTCATACCTGAATGCCAGAGAAGCATTTAATATATGTTTATTCAAGACCTCTCTACTTTATTCACAGAAAGGTAGGTTTCAAGGAAAGGATTTCATTCTCAGCCTCAGTTTTATCTCAGGGTTGAAAAACAAAAGCTGAATTGCATGTGGTTCTTTTTCCAAACATCTCTTCCTAGACACAAAAAAAATCTGTGAGTAAAATGCATATTGCTGAGCACTGTGTCTGCAAAGAGAGGTAGGTATCATACATGAGAGGTTAGTGTTCATCACAAAATTAGATCATGAAAGATATGATTCCATAGAACAGTTTGATAATGATATTATTCAGACAGAGTTCATTAACATATTTTAGACGTGTCGGTGACTTTTACTGTCAGGAGGATCATTTTTAAGTCTTGCAAGACTGCACTCCTGAGCATAGGTCCAGATCCTTATAATGATTCTCAGATCATGTATTATGATCCCTGTGTCCCATTCCTTTAGTCAGTTATCACCAGTCAGTGCTTGAGATCGTGGTCATAGAGGGAAGTTTGGGGTTTTTTTCTTTCAAAAGGTAGATGTGATCGCACTGAGAGTTTTGAATATGAGTGCAGAGTCTTAGGAGAGACAAGGCAGTGATTAGAACTTCAGATTCATGAAGACCCATGTTGTTCACCTAGGTGATTTGCTGCTTTCTGTACCAGTCTGAGCTTTTTGGAAGATGCCTTGTTCTTTTGTAACCATGGAAGGTAGAAATAGTCAAGATGAGAACACAGATGTGAAGATCACTGGTGCCAGATGTGTGTGATAAAATGAAGTGCAGCTTCTGCCCATTTGCAAAGCCAGATGTCTCTTACCACCTCACTTAAGAAGTGAAGACTTAATACGGTCCTTAACTAAAGATGTTGTTGAGGAGGTGGTCCCTTCCAAGTGGTTCTTTCTTCATCTGAACTTTTGTCTGGCTTCAGTTCAGTTTAAGCCTTCTCTTCACTGATAAGTCTGTGCAGGTGAATGCTTTGGAATTGCAAAAAAACACTGACCTTTTTTTATGGGAAAGACCTCATTTCAGTCACCCCCAAGCGCTAGAGGCAGGCCTTCTCAAATACATGGTTTAAGAAATCTGTGAGGATGAGCACTCCTCCCTTGTTTTTCGATAGAACGAACTAGGTCTTAGAGCAACAAGGACAAGTTTGTCAGACCAAGTAGGAGAAAGCTAGCTCTAAGGAGGGAGTTGATGAGATTGGTAGCACAGAGGTGAGGGTACTGTTTCTTGTTTTAAAGTAACTTCCCTTCATCAAAGGAAATGTTGACCTTATCTGTATTTCTGTGGTCTGTGTTCTTTTTACCAGGGAGAATGTAGTGTCTCTTGATTGTCATAATTGTGTAAAGAGCTCTCAGTGTAAAGAGCTGCTCAATGTATGACCTTAGTTCTTGGTGAAGGTGTCCTGTTCCTGCTGTGCGTTCGCCTTACTGGTCCTTAGTGATTCATGAAGCCATCCTGAATGCAGATGATCTTTCTTGTGGACAGCTATTTGCAGAGGAGCTTTTACTGTCCTGAAGTGAATGGAGGAAGTAATAAGTTTTCTCAAATAGTCTGAAAAAGTTCTGCTGCAGGGTATGAGTAAGATCCCTCTTTGATTAAAAAAAATAAATTTGTCTCTTTAGAGTGCTGGCAATGATTTGAAGGCATAGGTTATGCTTGAATCTAAATCCTGTTGTCTTTTCTGATAGCAGAAGTTCATGTTACAGCTCTTTATCTCCTCTCTTTCAAGTTTGTCCAGGCTGCTGCAGTTACCTATTGAAGATCTGCAGTATGGGGGAGCTCGGTGTTTGTGACCATTTTCAGTAGTCAGGGAGTGGCTGCACAGCTGCCCCAACTCTTGTATCCCTTCAGTGCATTGTGCAATATAAGTACATTTCAGATTTTGGCAAATGAGTCCCCTTTCTTAGTCTTGTTCTTTCCTTGTTCTCAGTATTGTTTTCTTTGTCTCTTTCCCCCTGTTTGACTTTACTGCTTTTACTTTCTGACTTTTCTTTCCCCTTGTCTAGAACTATTATGTTAAAAAGCTATGCATAATAGACTTTCTCTGATTTCGCTTATTTGGGGACTACCTGTCAGAGCTGTTACATGGCTGAACCACACATCTATCTTGATGTTAGCCCCTAACTCAGGAAGAAAAATGCTCGATCAAAAGGAAACCCAGTGTATTTTCTCTCCCTATTTACGCTGAACATAACAGAGTCCAAAAAATCCATGAATGGAGACAAGTGAGAACAAACAGAACAAGTTGTCAAGGCAGATGGAATGCCGTACTTCGTTGGAGAAGCCTGTGTGCAAATCCTGGAAGATTATTATTTTAAGCAAGTCCAAAGATGACATTAGCTTTAATAATTTCTACTTAATTTGACATAATGATTCCATGCAAATATCATTTACATCAGAACTAGCAGACTGATTTACTGTGAAACTACCTGCACTTAAGAAGCTTTGATTTATAGTGTACATCTCTTTTTCTGCTATTATTATTTTTCATATCTTTCTGGCATCTGGCAATCGATCATTGAGATTTTGTTTTCACATATGTTGTGCAAGAGGAGTTCAGGATGTGTAGTTGTTTAGCATCAGGCGTATGTGCTTTAATTCTCACTTCCAGTGGTAAAACAGTCTGTCATATTTTTAAAGAGAATAGAAATCAGAGCCTACTGTGTGTTTCATGCTTGTTTCAGGGGGATAGCCTTTTCAGTTTTCTACTTTCACTTTTTAAATCCTTTTAATGGTTTTATTAACATCCCAGATGAGTATTTTTATGGTTCTTTCAATGTTATCATTAGGTTCAAATTATAATAGGACACGTACTCTAGGAAGTACACAGACAATCTGATGACTGTAGCCCTTTCACTACAAAATTATGTCAACTTATAATTTAAATAAATAGCTCCAGATGACTGAAAGATGTACATGGTCTTACCTCAATTTGATTGATAACATATGACTCTAAAACAACCAGTTCCACGATATGTCAATATTTTGATGTTCTTTAGTATTATATTTTCAACTTTCAAGTGTATTTGCACTTCCAGGTGACTTACTGGCTGGTTTACTGATTTTGTTTGGATGTGGAATTGCCTGATTTGCCTTCATATTTACCTGGTTTGCCAGGACGGTTGAAATACAGGGATTGCATTTGATGGAGCTTATTTGTTATATGTGGTTTATTAACTGAGTAACCTCAAGTAGTAAATATATGGGTACGAATGCCTGTATTCATTATTAGGATCAGAAAACATTTTGGCACATTTTTTTTCTTCTAGCACTAACAGGTCTGAGCGCACCATTTAAATGGGTGCAGTCATTTTCATTTAAGGGAAAATTAACTTTTCTTCCATCTGCCATTGTTCTCTAAAGAGGATTGTAATATGGTCAATGAAATGCTAAGAAGGTTAGAGAAAAATTATGTTAACCTCAAAGGAGGGAATGTCTTATTTATGGCCTAACCTTGTAATTATCCTGCAAAAACAAATACGAGGGGCGGGAGGAGGGAACCTCTTCTTTCTGCCCAACTTCCACCTCCCCTTACTCTCTCTGTCACTCCTGGCAGTGTAACTAATGGCCATATCTGGATCCAGCCCTCCCCACCTCCGCTCCGCTGACATCATAAATTATCCAGATCTAAATGGACAACATTCATTAGCTGTGCACTTTACAGAAAGAGCCAGCTCAGGAACTAAGCACTCGCCCATTTTTATTAACAGTTAAAAAGCTCCTTGCTGTCACGGAAAGGGGAGGTTGGAAGAGGTACAATGGAAGACAGTGCCACAGAGCTAATAAATAAAAATAATAACTATTACCATTGGTTGAGTGACCCGGGGAGAAGAGCACTACCAAGCCATTTGTTGTTCCCTTTCACTTGTCAACAGCAGTGGCTTAAAAGCCTTTGCCATTGTTCAGGGCCTAATAGCACCTGTTGGGAAGATAGGAAGACAGCTGTCAACAAAAAAAAAAAAAACAAAAAAAAAAAAAAAAAACAAACAAAAAAAAAAAATTAAAAATAAATAAAAAAAAAACTGGGTGGGGGAGGAGGGTGGAAACTAATGGTTAATTCAGTAACTTGCTCGGTGCAGCTGCAGCAGGACATGTCATGGTTTCCATTTGGAAGTGTCTTCCACCCCCAGCCAGGCACCAGCAGAGCCCCAGTGCCGGCTCACGGGTGCCTGTTCTGAGGGCAGTGATAGTTACCCAAGAAAGCCCCAAATCCTAAAGCAGGCTTCAGCAGTGGAAGTTGTGGCTTTGTGCCACAAGTACTTGTTTCACTTGCTGCTTTGTTTCTCTTTTTATTGCTATCTTGTGTTTATAAATAAGTCTTCCCTCTTTGTCAAGGTAAGGGCCACATGTAAGGAGGGCCAAGAAGTAAGGAGCCCTAGGTATCAAAGCTGTCTTTGCAGCTGATCATCTGGAGGCCAGAGCTGTGTACTTTTTGGTGGTGGGAAATAATGACTGTGGCAAGGGCTGAAAGATAGGCTATTTAGAAGATTGTGTCCTCAGCTTCATCACATAGAGTGCTTGCTTTTGTCATTTTGAGGAAAATGATGATCACTTCAGGACTCATTTCTTTTCAATTTAAAAAAAAAAGTGGCTTTGAGATTTTTGGGTAAGAATGCTGTAGTGATTGCATGTGAAGGGTTACATTGTTGCTGTTGAATTTAGGATTTAAGAAGTGGAGTGGTTGAGATTCAGAAGGATTTCCTTGAAATTCTAGCCAAACACTGTAGTTCTCAATTTATGTTTTATGGTTATTTAGATTATAGACTTTTTTGCTCTCTTGGGGTTTTTTTTTAGGTTGTTCTTGAGAAAGCATTTAATTACTTAAAAAGAGACAGGTCAGCACAAAAGATCTTTTCTGTCGAAGGATAAACCATGGAATCTCTCTAGAACATCTTTAATGATGTGCCAATGCCCATAAAAAGTTATTGTATAGTCATCTCATTTAATGCTTTTTTTAAGCCCTCTTGCTTATTAAGGATGTGCTGAAGATGTAAAAAATTAGATTGGATATAAGGAAGAAGTTCTTTACAGTGAGAGTGGTGAGGCACTGGAATGGGTTGACCAGGGAAGTTGGTAATGCTCCATCCCTGGCAGTGTTCAAGGCCAGGTTGGACAGAGCCTTGGGTGTCATGGTTTAATGGGGGTTGGAACTAGATGATGCTAAGGTCCTTTCCAACCCTAACTATTCTACGATTCTATGAAAATTAGCAGACCAAAAACATTGCCCTCTGTTATTATTAACAAGATATTATGGCCCTTTAATTAGAAACTGGCACTGCTGGCAGCACTAATACAAAAATGTATTTCAAGGGAGTATGTATTCTAGCGGAGTATCTCTGTCCAACTGAGACAGAAAAATAAAACTGAAGTGAAATGTAATGGTATTTAATTCCAGATGTCTCTGTTTTTATGTTGTTACTCTTGAAATAGTCTCTGGAAATATTAAAACATCTTTGTGGTTTCAGAATTTCAGTGAAGCTCAGGCTTGGTATAGTGCCTCCTTCTGTCAACTGACACAGGTTTTTTTTGCTGGATGGACCACTCCTGAGGAAATCAATTCCTTCTTTCATTTATAGTTGCCTGGAATTAAAGAGGCATTAGGAAGTTGCAGAACACAGATTGACAAAATTCTCTTTTTTCAGGCATAAGAGAGAGGTTATTTATTTTACTGTTGCCCTTCTTTTCATAAGGATTCCTACTGGTGTAGTATCAATGTAAAAGGAAAAGGTTGCTGCTCAGGTGTTTGAAAGTGAGTTACTCCATTTTATGTGTTAATTTTATTTATTATTTTTTTTTTTTAGTATCAGGAAAGCCTGGGGACATTTTTGAAATTCAACATACCTTTTTTAAGCTTGGTAAGGTTAAATAACTTGGGTTGTTCTTACTTGTTAATTTAATTAGGGGTGAAGAAGACAGTGGTAGCGGGAACTCGGGATCATTCTAGTGATCATGTATGCTGGAAAAGATGTTCCAGCAACAGTTGTGCCAGTGAAATGCTGCATTTGGCAGAATGCGTTCATCATCTCTTTCAGCCAACTCACTGGCCTGGATCTCCAAAGGCAGTCAGAGCCCAATTCCTTTCCAGAATGAGATTTATGCTCCTAAATGCCTTTGGGAATCCAGAGCACTGAGTCTCAACAAATTCAGTGACAAAAAATATATTGTCCTGTGCATGGCATCCAGTGCCATTCATAGTGCCTCAACGTGCCCTTCTCTGGGAGACACTAGCTCTGCTGCAGAAATGGGGAAGGCAGAGATTGAGTCAATTCTCGAACTGGCCATACCCTACTATCTATTTGCAAGGACAAGGATTTAGATGGAGGGTAGCTGAGCAGTGACTACAAACTACGCTGTTCTGTTGTTTCTTTAGAATAATTAAGGGGGCTGCAATTAAAGCAGCCCCATCTCCATACAGACCTGCAGCAATCAGCAGTGGCTCCAGACTCGATGTGGAAGGCCACATTCATGGAGCTGTGAGTGGAGGACACCACTGTCCAGCTGCCCTGGCACACAAATATGAATGCCACCCCCTGAAGAGTGGAACAGGAGGCAGCTACCATATAGGAGCTTGCAAATCAAGATTATTATTTTTTAGAGAGTAATCAATGTACACTTAGTAGCCTTCATGGAGTCTGTTGTCACTAGGGTATGTAAGGCAATGGAGTATGTACTCTACAAGTTAGCGTGCTGGAAATAACAGAAATTGAGCTGGAATTCCCTGTTGTTTCTGAGGTGAGAGCAGGGATGCAGTCTTGTTCCCTGACTCAATGCTATGTTTGTAAAAGAAGTGGTTTTCTTGGGTATGCAGGCCTCAGAAGGGCTTTGTGGACATTTTATTGATGTAGGCATTGTCAGTCCAGAAGAGTGTATGACAGACAGACTTTCAGAAATACCAGAACTTTTCATGTTCTGAAGGCAGATTCTGTACTGAAGCTGAAACAAAGGGAATGGAGGCAGAGAAAACCTTTACTGTTGCCTGTGTAAACCCAGAATCAACATAGACTCTGCTGCTGGGAGACTGAAGGACTGGCAGAAGGTATTACATGACAGGCTTGATTTCTTTGCATTGTACATGTCATATCTGGAATGTGAGACTGACTGCTCCTGGAGTAGGTGACCATTTGTGGAAACAAGACAGACTGAAAAGTACACAGCTAACGGTGCCAGTGCCAGTGCATTCAGGTGATGGAAACTATAAAAATTTCAAACAATAGCCTGACTGTTCCTGAGGGTGTAGTTGAATGAGATGCTGGTTTTGGCCACAAACCTAGCTTAAGAAGTCCCCATGCCCTCCGCCTGTCCTGCTTAGCCATGTGTTCCTGCCTTGTGCTGTGGTTAACTGGCTCCTCGCTTACATCCTAAGGGATAATTAGTTCAACAACTGGCAGTATAGTGTATCTGAAGACTACTCTAACCTTTTTTTCCTAATAAACACCCTTGTTAGGCAACTTTCTTGTAAGGCTGGCAGTATGCATTGGTAAGCAGTTGTAAAAATAACTGCTTGTATATTTGTAGATAGAGTAAAATAATGTTTTCAGTGGCATTCACAGATTGCTGATTTTGATTTTAAAATCTTGGATAATTTATTTATTGTGCTATGGAATCTTTTCTGGCTATGTGAATTATTTTTTTTAGCACAAGAAGCAGTATGCTTGTGCCAGAAATCACAATAAAAATGTCTTATCATTCATACAGTGTATACTTCATTAATGCAGCATGATGGGTATTGCAAAAGAGAGCCAGCAAACTTGAAAACAACTGTTGTATTATTAAGCGTACACAAAACTATGCAAGTATGTGCGACAAGAATACTATAGTAACCTGATGTCATTGTGCACCACAGGTAACTATGGTCATCTGTGGATACAGTTGATTTTGTCCTCTGAAATAAAATGCTATGGGAGTTAACATGTGGCTGGGGTAGAACTGGAGATTCAAAGAGCAGGAAGGCTGGTTATCCCTGCCAGAGAAAGGAGCTTTTTAGTAGGTTTGGAAGCCACGCGTGGACATATGTAGCCCAGCTGTTTTCTGCACAGTGGTTGTGATGGAGCGATGTAGTAACAGTCATACTATGATGTGCTAGCCAGAGCACCACAGCATCCTAATATCTCATTGAAACTTGAATATTTCATTCGGCTTTGTGAGTTTGTTCCCAAAGACCGAGTATTGAAAAAAAAATAAAAAATACCTAAAACCCCAGCAGCACTCTGCTTCCTGCCCAGTCAGAGAAGCCCCTGTAGGTCTGCACTTAGCACCACATTTTTGTATATCACACCCCAGCAACTATGTCCTACATTTGAACAATATTTACATTTTATAGAGGTGTTTTCTAGTGTCTTCTCTGAAAGTTTAGAATGCTTTTAGACTGGTGAAAAATTGCAGTACTTCCTGGAAGGCAAGAGAAAAATGTATGTTGTGTGGTCTTTGATTTCCAAATTTAAATACATTCTGTGTTGTGCCTGAACATGATTCATAGTGTCTTGCCTAGCTGCAAGTAGTTCCCTAAAAGCATGATTCTGTTGATGGAGAACCATATGCGTATGCAGATGCTGTGTGTCTATGTAACCTGCTGATATCAACCATTTCTTCATAATAGTTGCTTTATTTTCTTTGCTATGAAAATTGTTTCTGATTTTGTATAGATAAGACCTTTGTAATAAAAAGTGGGTGCATAAAAAGAGAAATTTCTTGTGTTTGTGTATGTGCTTGTCTGCTCTTTTAAAGGAAGAGTGGAAATCTGCCCTTAATCTTGTTTCCTGATTTAAACCAGAAAGGGTTTATTGTGGTGCATGAGCGCAGAATAGAGTGCCAGTGGGGTGGC
Organism: Psittacula echo; assembly: GCF_963264785.1. Classification (NCBI taxonomy): domain Eukaryota; kingdom Metazoa; phylum Chordata; class Aves; order Psittaciformes; family Psittacidae; genus Psittacula; species Psittacula echo. Next base: position 103,968,355 of record NC_137735.1, read on the forward strand.
ATGTTGATGGGTGAGGGTTGTAGAAACAGTGAGTGGAGTTGTGGCCAACAGGTGTAACATACTTATAACCGAGGCAGAAGAAGAGGGTGAATAATGGATGCCAGCTTGGTGTTTGCCAGCTCTTTCATAATACAAGGGAAGGTGCTTGCCAGAAGTGGAAGGTATATCAGCTAGTGCTAAAGTTTATTCATGATTGTTTCTGCCGACCAAATACTCCTTCCTCTAGGAATGACATGTGTTGGCAGGGAATGTCTGGTGGTCTGGCTGGGTATTGAGCAGCTCCTGGCTTCCCTCCACTCTGCTACACTTCATGTCATCATCCTTGCTGAGGCCAAACATCTTTCTTTTACTTTGTTCTAAGGAGTCTTTCATCCCAGGACAAAGCTATTCACAGTAGTTACAGGGAAGGGAGCACTTTAGGCATCTCCTTGAGAGAGCACCCATGCTCAGACACCCAGACACCGTGCAAGTGGGAGGCTCCGGGACTCATTGTTCCTCTAACTTGTGGCTGACTTATGTCAGCCTCCTTTCCTTTTATCGTAGTTTTCTCATCTTTGTAATGTCAGAGCTTCTCTTTTCCCTTTCTTTTTCAAATATGCCTCTTCTGGAAGTGCCTCATGTGGAGAGCCCCCATCCTTCACCTTGTTACAGCATGATGGCATTATGTGCCTTTCTCTGGAAGCAGGCAGCTGCATGAAACTGGGGTTTGCTTTTAGTAAATAATCAGCAGGAGCAGAAGGAGGTAATAGGAAGAGATTTGGCAGTGAAGACCATTCTAAGCTTTTATAAGTGGATTTCCAGGACTGTGACCCTGGAGCATGGATTGAAAAGAGCTACCAGAGAGGTTAGGCCTGCAGGGAACGCTGTGCTGTGGGACTGTGGTTTTTGGAAGGCTGCCGAGGCAGGTTCAGGTACACGTGCATCTGGACTGCCACTGAATTGAAAGTAGGATTAGGTCACTCCAAAAGGGGAGTTACAGTGCCTGAAAAATTAACACAACTTCTGGAAGTAGACTAAATTAAGTAGAAGTCTAGCAGACAGTGCTAAAAATGGTGCCTCTTACCACAGCTTTGTAGCCTTGGTCACTTCCTGGAAACAAACCCCTCCTTTCTCAGTGTGAAAACTTTCCATCTTTGAAGGAAATAAGTCAATGAAGCTGTGTTTAAACATCAAATACATAAGTAGAGGGGTGGTGTCATGCTTGTTAGCATACAAAAACTTAGATTCAAAAGCGATTTTATGTTCATTTACATAGATGTTTTGCTTTCCAGTAGTCAGAGCAATTCAGCATATGTATATGCATGCCCAGCCATGCACAGATTGATGCACATGTGCAAATCAGAGCAGCTAACGTGGGACTATGACACCACCAAGAAAGTGGTTTAATTCCATGCGCTGAAGGCCTGCATGAGAATTACTGGCTGCTGGCATCAGTCTCCAGGCCTCATTGTTGTAGATGAAGGAGTCAGCCTCCGTGGTGCTTGGCATGGGAGGCAGGGAGGGAGGGAAGGGAGGGGGGAGAGAGGAAGAGTGACAGGGCCGGTGGGCCCCAAGGAGCCAGCATGCTGCTGGCACACTTGGGCGGCTGTTCACCAGTGAGTGCTGCCATACACAGTAGTGCAAAGCAGCACATGCAAGCAACAGAGGCAAGGGTGATACAAGGAAAACAAAATGCATCCTAAATATCTTTGGAAAGAGCTAATGACTGATAAATATGTTGAATAGAGATGGCAGAAATAATTTTTGTGGATTAATTTGTATCTATTAATTCAGTCTCTTCTTCAGCATTTACTTAATGATTCCTGTTACTCTTTCCATCTCATTCTTTTTCTCTTTGGTGTCCTACCCGTAATCCTCTTCTTTAACAACACTTAACACTTTTCATAGTGTTGCTGGAACAAAAATGTTTCCCAAACATTAATGAATTACTGTTCACAAACAGGCTCTGAACGACTCTTTTGTAGGTGTATTCATACTGTGCTGTGGATAGACTTGGAATTGTTTTACTATGTGCCTTAGGACCTGTGTTGCCAATAAGTAATGGGGGATATTCTTAGCTCAAGTGGGGCTCAGAAGAAGAAACGGGACTAATCTTGGACTCCTCTCAAAGACTGATTTAGGAGACATTCTGAGTAATTGTGATACTCAGAATGGCAGAGCACACCCATGTATAGCTTTTTTGGACATACAAATACAGATTATCATAATACGCAGCTGTCCTGATGCGTATCCAGAATCTGTCACAGTATAGCTCAGAGTTTGGACTCAAGAACATTGTTCTGGTCAATCTGAGAGGACAGTAAGTTTTTGGAGAAGAAATCAGAAATAGCAGTTCCTGTGTGCAGGCCACTTTTCCCAATTTCAAGCTGCACATTATATGTGCAAGCATTAAAAGTTTTACTGACTTCCTAATGAATCTGGAGAATGAGTGCTTTGCAAACAAGATACAGTGTTTATTTCTTTTCTTAATTTGGGAGCACTATCTTCCCAATGAAGTCTAAAAGGAAACCTGAACAAAAGTTGACTTTGTTTCTGTATAATTCATGAAAGCTCTGCAGTTGTAACCTTATAAACAGTTATTTAAGATGTGTAAATTTCAAATCTTTTTTTTAATGGTGTACATAAATGACATAATAAATGTCTGTTTCCACGATAGTGTGCATAATGTACTTCACAAGCAGTTACTGCAATGTGATAGGTGGGGTATATGAATAGCATATTTTATGTAAGTATGTAAGTATAATATGCTAACACAGTATGTAATAGAATTAAACAAGCTGTAATTTAATACAGCTCTTTAGCTCTATAAAGCTATAGGGGTGGGGAAGCTATTGTCTTTCAGAATTAAAGTTCTTTTTAAGTATTAGCAGAAGGACAATTACTTGTTCATTCCGTATCAAAATTCTGTTGAAGTGCTTTACGTAAAAATTGCAGTCCAACTCAGGGGAGGTTTGGAACTAAGTTAGGACATCAATTAAATATGATTACACGGGTTTTTCTAAAGGGAAAAATCTATATAATATTATTTTAAATAGTTAACATACAGTATTTCAACAGGGGAAGCGCTGATTAGATCACTACAATCTATTTTCTGCCATCAGGATTGCTGAGGGGCTTACAATTGTGTTAAATTTTCATATTACTCATATTCACACATTAATGAACAGATGCATTGTTACTATTGGGATTTTGCCATTTGGCCTTTCACATCTCTAATCATGATTTCCTACTGAGATCTTTACCGTTCTCGCAGAAATTCAAGGCATTGATACACGGCCGTCCGCCGCATTCATTACTCTCCGCTCGTTTGCCGCAGCGGCTCTCCCGGCACCATCTCCGGCGGACTCAGGTTGCAGGGACACTCATTTGTAACTCGAGTCCCGCGGCTGAGGACTCTGCCGCTAATGCGGCGAATTGGCACTGACAAAGCTACTGTCACCCCCCTTTTCCCCTCTACACCTCGCTAAAGTAACCCCGAGCCCTGGCCCGGCGCCGCTCCCCGAGCGGCAGCAGCGGTGGCTCGGCGCAGTTCGGCCACGGCGGGGCGGGGGCAGGCAAGGAGGCAGGGAAGCAGGCAGGGAATCAGCCTCGCCGCAGCGGGGCCCTGGCAGCCCCGGTGAGCGGCTACTGTTGCTTTAACGCGGCAAGTTGGACAGAAGACTTCTGTTTCTTTACGAGCGCACCACGGCGAATATTTTGTCTAGCTGCAGGGGAAAAGCTTTGTCGGGGCCTTTGCTGACAATAGACTTAAAAGTAAGGCGGGCTGCTTTTGGTGCCCGGAGGCTCTGGAGCCTATTGTCAGCCCCCAGTGGATTTCTATGGCCGCATTCCTGCTTTGCAAAGGTTTGTTAGCTTTTCCTGACTGACAGCCCTCAGCCGCAAATACCGCATTTGCTCTGGCCTGTTTACAGGCTAGTCAAGAATTTTGTAGAAAAGCGCAAGGAAGAAAATATAAGGGAAGAATACTAAAAAAGGGAGCAAGTGGCGGCGTTTTTTTGACGTAGTCATATAGGTCTGGAAGAACGGCTCCCTTCATAAAGGCTCGCAGGGGACGTACAAACTTGAGTTGTGCAAGTGCCGAGAGCACGGGAGCATCTCCTCATGGCCAGCCCCGGCACGGAGATGTTCATTGCACCGCGCTTCTCCCATCCTTTTCCTTCGGCTTCAATGGCAGAAAACTTGCGCGCAGGCAGTCAATCCCGGTGATCGGGTGCGCGATGAGCTCACGGAGCAACCAGCCCTGCGAGAGCCTGCCGCTCGCAGAGCAGGAGAACGCGCGTGCATAGGAGGAAATTGGAGGCTTGCAACGTGTATAACAGTGTTAGGGGAGGGGGGAATCTCCCCTGCTGCCAATGGGACCTGCTATTGCAACGCCGGCAAACGAGCGGGGGTTGCTGGAAAGCGTGCCCCCGCCGCTGTAGTTAGTTATGCGTTACTATTACACTGCGTGAGGCTGGTTTAGCGGGAGTTTGGGCTCCTTCGGGTGTGAGAGATGCTTTGCAGAGCGAGAGAAAGGCCGTGAGTCCGGGCGGGACCCGGCGAACCTTTCAAACATATCGCCCCCCTCGGAAAGCCTCGGCGGAGCTTCAAGGTGTGGCTTCAGAAAAAGGAGGCGGAATTAGCCAAACAAGATAATGAAGGTTGCTCGTAATGGTTTTTACTGTGGGGAAAATTAACCAGTTGCTAATAATTGTATGGTCCCTAGGCCAGACGGTCCCTTTGATAAGTTAACGTACTCCCTTTATGCTCCTGGTAGGGGGTAAACAAATGCCTGAACAAATACAAATACACATAAACACCAATGTGGAGAATAGCAGTATATGTCTTAGATCCAGATAATAAGTGTGGGTATTGTTATTTAGATGGCGCATACTGGGACACTTATCTTTTAGTACACTCCATTTTCGAACTGAATGCAGTGCTAATCGTGGGATTGAAAGCTATTGTAATTGTGTACCCATCTAAATGCTGACAAGAATATACAATTACATTGTTTGGAATTGAGTTTAATGTTCTCTGAATTTTATTAGCATTTATATTTACTTATGCATTAAAATTCCATACAAAGAGGGGTCAAAATACAAGAGTTATAAATATCAGACCCATCCACACCCTCGCTGCATTTTGCCTGAAAACACTGAACAAATTTATTTTATTTTATTTTTAAAGGGAGCGATAGAATCTGAAATGAGCAAATAATGGGTTTCCATTCTAAGCAGTGCCTTTTCTCCCTCTGGATTTTGCAATCTTTTAAAGCTTTTTTCATACCCAACTTTTTATTATTATTTATAATGTGCGTGTTACCGGAAAATCTTTCCACAGTATGCTTACCACCACACGATGTTTAAACACACATTATAAAGTGGATGTGATTGTAAAGGCTCAGAGGGATATAATTACATGTAGCAGATTTAGGAGCTAATTCTTTGCTTCTCTCTCTCTTTCTCTCTCCCTCTCTCTTTACTCTGCATTTTATCAACATAATTATTTTTTGACTGCAGACTAACACCCAGACATTGACAGGCATCCATTATAGGCAGCAACTTGTTCACCAAATTGAAAAACAATGAACTGCAGGTTTATATGTGCCCATTGTCATACAGAATTACCGGGGCTTTGTTCCATAAGAGGAAAAAGCTAATGGTTTTGAAACAGCAGGTGACAAAACACTTTTTTTTTTTCCTTTTTTTTTTTTTCCCCTCCCTTCTTATCAGTTTGCTGATGAAGTCATTATGAACTGGGGCCCAGAATAGGGTTGGCCTTATTTTTAGCAGATAGACTTTTAATGAGTTCTATTGTGAAGACACTCATGTTGATTTGCTTCCATTTCTTTTCCCCCCCCTTCACTCAGAAACACCCAGTATTGAAAAGCTACTATCAAAGGACTGGAAAGACAAGCTTCTTGCCATGGGATCAGGGAACTTTGGAGAAATAAAAGGTAATGCTGTTTCTGTGCTAAAGCAATTTGAGAATGAATATACAGATATCACTGGCTTTAATGGAACTTTGTTTGTTCCTCTTCCCCTCCCCTTGGAACATCATCATTTGGGCTTTAAATGAAATGTATGCTCTCCATCTGTGCTAATAGAAATAAATGAAATGGTATATTACCCTAAGTGAATAAACTTACTTAAAGCTTTTGTTGCATATATTCTGTGTTATAAGAGGACATGTCCTATTGCAGGATTGGGGAAAAAAAAGAAGTCAATTCACATATCAAACACAGGCTTATGTGATATCAGAGTATAGCAGAGCTCAGCTTCTGAAATCTGAGGCTTATCAGAAAGCCTTTTTTAAATTTCTGGACAGATTTTGGTGATGTAATTTTTTTTTTTATTATTATTTTTTTTACTTCTTTGCACGTAAGAGGAAAAAAAATAAAAAGAGCAAAGTTTGTGTAATGATACTTCTAGGTACCAAAATTAGTCAGTGCAGATTTTAAAAGACAGCGTACAACATCTGTGCACTAAAGCATGTTCCTTTAAAGCCGTACTCCAGAAGGAAAATGACAAAATTTGACCACTCTCCAACAGCAGTAGCTTTTGCTTTGCCAAGATATTTCCCCATTTTATATATGTGAGGTCATTTTAGGGAACCTGTAGTTGTTTGTTTTCATGCAATTTAATATCTTTATAATTCTTTCTCAGTGCTTGTGGTGAGGAACTGACTCAAAATACATGTGTGTCAAAAATTTTAGTTTTCAGAGCGCAGCCGTTATCACTCTGAAGGGAAACAGTGACTCTGAATCTTCTCCCGTTTATATCAGTGTACATCTGGAGTAGCAAAATTGAAGCCAGTGTTTTTCTGAAAATGTGAAAGTAGAAATTAAACCCTTCTTTTACTAGATTTCATTTCTCTCCATTATTTTTGGTTTATTTGCTTACTAATGTTGTCCCTGATTGCTAGATTCTCGTTTAGTCAGGCTCCCAAACCTTGTACCTGACAGGCTTAAGGGCCTTCTGTGCAAAAGGTAGGCATTATTCAGTAAAGAATACATGACATGCTCTCAGAGGTTAATGTATTGCTACATGTGCAAAGATAGTATTATTTTGATCAGATGTACCTTCCCACTTATCACCGATAAGCCACCAGCATTAGTTTGTACTAGTCCGCTGACTTACACAAGTAGGAAAGTATGTCACTTGCTTCCTCTTGCTTCTCCCTAAGAGGCTGTAATTCAAAAATATATGTTCATTGCATATGTAGAATAACTTTATAACAGAATGTAGTGCTTTGGCCCCAAATAGGCTGAGATACTATTATTATATAACAAAGGGCCAAACCTTGGGTTCTTTCTTCCCACTGAGCACACTTGCTCCAAGTACATAAAGCAACAGGCCATAAGGAGGTAGGGTAGGTGCTGGGCTTGTCTGTGAGTTCTGGTTTTTAAAAGCCTATTGTTTTAAAATACCAGCATTGTTTGCCATGAACTGATGAATCTCTAAGATGTTTCAGGCCCAAAGTATACAGGCAGCTTTCATATCCACTTTTGGGTGTGTAGTTCAGCAGTTCTTGCATGTTGTCTGGAGCCTCTTTGACTCTTGATATGCCAGAGCATGTAGAAAGACTCCAGTGATTCTCCTCTGCCTTTGGACTCTGTAAAGCTGCTCTGAGAAGTGCTGTGCACTGAGGAGGCAGTCTGTTCCCAGTCCCTATGATCTTGTTCTGTTGGAGGGCAGTCTTTTTTTCTCCCTCCCTCTCTTTCCCTTTCACAAGCTAAACTTGAAAGCAGCAGCAGCAGCTATAAGCTAGCACGAAAGAAATTCAACAGTCCTTTCAGTCTTGCCCAGGGGGAGGATGGGGAGCAACAGCACAGCCTCAAAGAAGAGTTCTCTTTGCTTTAATTTTTTGTTTTTTAGCTTCATATTTTGAACACAAGTTGAGTTATTGTTCTGCAGCTCTGTTGAAAAGCCTCACATCTGAGGCTTTTTAGTGCAACTGTGGTTCTGTGGTCGGGGGCATGGTTATTAGGTGTTTGGATCAGGTTTGGCAGTAAGCTGTGAAAACAGGCACTGGTTTATTTTTCCTGCTGACTGCCGTGACAGTTGCAATTATTGTCCATTGTTCCTAGGTGGCTAGAAAGGAGGGAGGATACAATAGAGCATTGCCCTCTGGGGGTAAATGAATTTGACTTACAGGTTCTTGGGGGGTCAGGCAGGCTGATTATTTAGTGCCCAGGAATGCGGTTTTCATGGCACCGCCAGCCATGAGCGGCCAACAAACAATGGCTCAGCTGTATTGCAGCTGTATTTAGTGAGGCAACATGAAAGGTGTGCAAGTTGAGCTGCTTTATACTCTCAAACGCGTGTACAAACACATATATTGTGCTAGAAAATGTTTTTTGTCCTTCTATAGGAACGTGGATTTATTAAGTTTTCCAGTTGTGATTTTTTAATTAACTTGCCTCTATATTTGGCCTGGCAGCTGCATTTACCCCCTCCTCTCCCATTTCTCTATTAGTGATGTTTGGAAACCCCGCACAAGTAGTGTCTTATTAATACCCCCTGGAATGTGGACAGCACTAGAAGCTGTGCTGCCCAACTGTCTTATGCACTGAATCGTTTTTTCCATTTAACCGTTCAAAACTTCATTGTGTTTTTCATTAGATCTGGGGGAGTTTTAGTACGTCATGCGCTAAAGTCTCTGCACTAGTCTACATATTATTAGCGCCCAGGTTTGTGTTACTGAGTTTTATTCTAGGGGAGAGATTAAAAGAAAAGGAGATGGAGTGGAAGACCTTTTTTTCTATTAGTGTTATTTCCTTTAGATTAGAGAGGAGTAATATTTTATTAAAGATAGGTGAGTTGGTGAATGGCTGGAAGTAACCAGACTCCCATGGTTTGTGTTCAGTTGTTCCTTTTAGTGGCTTTGTTACTTTGGGCAGCTAGTTTAAGCCTCCCATTCTTTATCTGCATGGCTGTAAAATGGGAGAACCATTACTGAGTATCTGCAGAGGCCTAGCTGCAAGCTTCAGAATCACAGTTACAAGGACCTATATTTCATTCCAGGGCTTGACTGAAAGGTACTGCAAAGGAATACTCTTATATTTAAAATCAGACAAAATCTAAATCCTTTCGTATCTGTAGAAAGTTCAGGTCAAATGCCTCTGTTTTATTTAGAGAGGTAGTCTGAGGTAAATAAATAAGTTTGGCACTGGAGATTTCTTAAGAAATTTTGGTTTTAAATCTATGGAATTTTTACTCAGTTCGAAACAAGTCAGTCTATAATAAAACCCTCAGAACATGCCTTCAAATTGAAATATTTTAAAATAAAGCTGTAAAACTGTGTATTGAATTGGTTAAAGCCTGTTCAAACTTACTTATATCTGTCATATTCAAGAACAGGGCTCAAAAGGCCTCTGGATTATTCATGGATAATGCAGTTTATTGGATTCAGTGGAGCAGACAGAACTTGAGGTCTCAAACCGATCATCTAGAGGAAGGAAAATTACACCCCCTTTCTGCTTTCAGCATAGCTGCCTGATAGGTGTGCGTCCCAGGGTGAAAGTGGTGGCTTTCCTCCAAAGCAACGTTACCGACTGCAGCAGATGCAGCGTGTAGGGCAGGCCATGGATAGGAAAAGGTGTAAGAAGCCTGTTTCCACACTCTTCGGTGACTGTGTCCATCCCTATACTTGGAAAATTAACACGAAACTTCTCTTACACTGGTGTTGGGCCTCCTCTGAGCAGACTCCACGGAATGGCTCTGGCCCCCCAGTGCACCATGAGGTGGACAGTCTGCCTGGCGCTGATGTGAGTGAAGCAGCTTTAACCATTATGAGAACGCTTTTTAAAACCTCCCCTGTGTACACAAAGCCTTTCTACTAATCTTGTCCATCTCTTGCTTATCAGGAGTTGTCAAGAAACAATAGCACATATTTTATATGTTCTCCTCTTACCTAATTTTGAATAGGTGTGTGAAACAAAAGGCTAAACTGACTTTTGTTTCCAATCTGTCTGAGGTGGTTTGCTGTTGAAGTGAAAGCATTGTTAATAGTGATTGTGCCCGAGTCTGTCAAGAAAGACCGGGCAAGCCTGAACCTGATAATTTTTTTGTTGTTGTTTGAAAATCCTTTCCTATTGTACAGGTTAGTTCCTAAACAACTCAGGTGAAGAGTTTTCTGCACTTACTGTGAAAGAGGTCCTCATTAGGGTAAAATCAGCTCTGTGTTGTATCCACTTATATCTAGGTGACTCCAAAGACTGTTCTGGAGTAACCACTGATTTATGAATGTAATTGAAAGCAAGATTAGCCTACCAATTCTAATCTTTAATGCATGATAACACACACATTTGTTGTGTGCAAGAAACTGGGTTCCAAGTTGTGTGACGTATCACTGCAGGTATTATATCAAGCTGTGTTTGATGTGCGATAAAGCTGTGTTTGCTGAAAACTGATTTTGCTTCTATGCTCAGAAGATGGGGCATGAGAGAGTAGGCAGTGAACAGTCTTACAACTGCCAATAATGGATAAAGAGAAATAATCCATTCAGTGATACTATAGCTCATCAGAGCCCATGAATTAAAGACATATGTTGTGTAGATTCAATGTATGGATTAAAACGGATAATCTGGTAGGTGACACACAGAATCTTGAGATAAGTGGGCTATGCAGATTCGGTATATGGATTGTGACGGATAATTCCATTTAAGTAATGCTGGACAAGTTGAAGACAAGTAAGCTTCGGGTAGTGCTCAGGTTATGTGCAGTAATCCAGTGAGTGACACTTTGGATCACATAATCTGTAAACTGAAGAGAAGAAAGCTAGGGATTCTGCATTTAGATGTGCACAGGAGGAAGGAGGGGGAAAGGGAGAGAGATTATTTGTGGGGAATACAGTGGGTTTAAACCTTTGACTAATACAGCGCAGATCCCCAGGAGATGTGTGAAAGCTGCACACTTTCTTATGAGCTGTGTAAATTTTGCATTTGCAAATTAATGGTTGAAAAATGTTTGCAAACTTGTGTCAGATGTGGATGTTTTGCATTATTTTTTGTGGGTAGTATTGTATTTGGAGTGTGGAGAGAAGGAGGGTGAGAGTCATAAGTGAAGGAGGTAAGATGTGTCTGGTTGTCAGCTTCTGACTGTGATAAATTCAATATTTATATCAATCTACTTAGTATCATCTTCTCTGTTTATTTTTGGGGGTGTTTAATAGTAGCAAATTGCTGACAGTGAGCTTTAGTCCTTTGTTAATATTTCAAAAGGGGGGGGAGGGGAGCCTGCCCAGTGGCACACAGGGAAACCTAAGTTTTGAGAGGAAATTTGGCAGCTGCCAAATAAATAGTGGAGGTTGATCATAATGCAATGTGATACTCTCAGTCTGCAGAGAAGTAGACAGTGCCAATTGAGCCACACCAACACAGAACTTCCTTCAGGCCAAATGAAAGCCTGAAATGGAGATTTTGACTGGATGGAGCTGCTTCCATTTGACCCTAGAACGGGAGGTTAGTTGAAGGTAATGGAAGGGAGGTTGGAGGAATCTTTTTTAAAGCGTCAAAAATGCAAAGAATATAAATTTATGGCAAAGCAGCAAATTTGGGCTGTTTTGGATTTATTTTTTGATTTTTTTACACAAAGGTACTTAATCAGAAAAAAACCAGGTTCCGTTTTAACAACTTTTATTTTTAAGAAGTGATTACTAATAGGAAAAATGGAATAAAATTGAATTAATCAAAGTAGCAAATGCCAGTGGCTTTATTTTGTTTGACCGTAGGAGGTAAAACGACTATATTTTAAAATTGACCAGAGGGTTGGACTACAAAAGGGACCTAAAGCAGTTACTCTTTGTATTAAAATTACTTGAAAGATGTGCTGATACAAATGAATGTTGCTGAGCTACAACTACCAGTTTGTCAAAACAAACCAAATATACTTACACGTACATATTTTTTACTGTTTTTCCTGCTGCTGCATGAAATTCCAGCAGCAGTGCTGTTTCTCTAGCCCAGTTCTAGCTTGTTGTCTAGACAGTAAAACAATGAATAACCTCGGAGAACTAGTCTCAATAAAAATATTGTCTATTCCTTTTGTAACCTTGACAATAAGTTACTAACCAGGTTGAATACCAAGCTTTATTTTCAGTCTTCTGACAGCAAATAAAGAATGCTCAGTGACAACTTCTTTCCAGTGTTGCGAAATAGTAATGTGCTGGTCTGTTATAGGCAGACGGCTAAGTTGTTGTCCCCACAGAATATTAGTTCTTGAGGATAGTAATGGCAAAAGATGGTAATTGTTCATCATTTGTTTTTATTCATTCTGCAAAGTCTTCCACTGAAACCTAAAAGATTAAGACTGTCTGTATGCTGAAATAAAGAATTTCCTGCTCACTTGCTGTTCTAAAAAGGATTTTTATTTGTCAGAGAAGATTCATTACATAAATCTGTACGTACAGGCAAATCAGTTTGAATTCTGGGCTTTTTCTTTACTTGTTTCTTTTTCTGGTGGCTCTGGCTTGCTGAGTAAAAAGCAGTCAGAAAGTCTTCTTTTATTATGCTGACTTCTCATATCAATCAGATGAAGTAATTTAATTTAGTAAGGTAGGTAGTTGTAAGTGATGGCAGTCATTGTGTAGTAAAGTTGGCTTAAATACTTAATGAAAAATGCCAGGTTTTAGATGTTTATGTCCTGACAGCTCTAAGATTTACTGGCTTGAAAAGCTATGTGCCAGGCCATAATAAAACACTTTCCGAACTATTGATTAGGGAAGCATCAAGGGAGTTTGCACACGTGCACAAGCCCATACCACATCCACCCGCCAATACATAGCAGCAAGTACATAATTTAAAGTATAAACTCATTGCTTGGTCATAAACATTTGACATTTCTTTTCAAAGACAGAGGAAATAAGAGTTTAAATTCTGCACTTACCTCAGCCAGTTAGATCTGTTTATCAGACTGTGTTTCCTGAAGGCACGTAACATCAGCTCCCTATTGCCTCACATGCATGGCTTTGGGCGACGTCAGCAGCACAGCTGGCTGTGCGGCAAGGGGAGAATACTCCTCTTTAAAATTATCATGTTATAAATATATATATATATATTTTAGGGGGAGCATGACAAAGATTAGTTTTCTTTTAAGTAGATGACTAGGTGACCTGTCTATTTTACTTTCCTGATTTACTTACTGAGCAGGGTAATGTTGCGTTTGGATTTGTGATGTGGCAGAGCAAAGTTAAAACTGGGGTGGGGAGTGAAGAAAGAAAAATAGTCGATAAGGGGATAAGAATGAAGCTCTCAAGAAAAGGTACTAGAATACAGCCCTCAAGAAAAGATACTTGGGGTTGTTTTTTTCAACTGCTGACATTTTTATTTATTCTTTGGATAGGGTAATGTTAATGCTGGTAGCAGTTTAGTTCTGCTGAGGTCAGTTTAGTGAATAGGCTGTTCAGTTTGAAAAGCCTCCTTCTCAGCTCTTTTTCAGTTTTGTATCAAAACTGTTAAGTCCCTAGCTTAAAAATCACACTGAAAAAACACACCTCTGCACAAAATACTTGAAGGTGACTCAGTTTTTAGCTGATGTATAGGTTGTAGTTGTGACCTCATCACACTGTTACACCAAAGTTGCACAGAAACTGTATTGTGGCATAGTTCTGTTGCTTGGTGAAGTGGATGGCATCAATAATTGCTTTATTCATAGGGTCTCTTTTGTCTAGAACCCTACCTGTTACCAAATCGGGTCAAGCAAACTTTTAATTATGTATTTAACATTTGTCCTGTTAAAGTCAGTGGGGAAATTCTTGGCCTTGCTGAAGTAGTTCTGCTGGTGATTTGAGTGAGGCTAGCAATAAAACAGCTTACAGTGAGTAAAGTTAAGAATGGCTTTAGGCAAGTTTCTAAAAACTTCACACCTCTCTTTTCTCTTAAAAAAAGTAAGAGACCCCTGCCTTTCTGCCTGCTCACAGTCTTTGAGAAGATCAACTAGTTAATACCTTAATTAAAAATGCTCTATACTGCGTGCTCTAGTTGTTATTATATATCTTGATGTTATTTGAATACAGAGAACTTCAGAATACTCTTACTTCCATTTCATTTTTTTCCCTAGAAGCTTTGTAGATACAGGAGGATTTTTCTTCTTTTGTAACCATAGTTAATGATACAGACGTAAAACAATATTATTTTCTCTTACAGGCTTTGTACTTGCACATTGTTTTCTTTGCTTTTTCTTTGAAAGACAGATGCTGATAGTTCAAAAGTTATTTACGTAATTACTTTGATAGTAAACTGACTCGGGGGATAAATTTCCCTTTTTGGGTGTGCGTGAGTGTGCACGTGAGCACCCCAATTGGTGACATTCCTAGCAGTTTAATTTAGACATGTCAGAGGAATTGAGCAGAGCCTCACCACGTCTCTGCTTCTTGCAGAATACGCTGGGTGCCGTGCAGCTGCGAGTGGATCTGTAGGCTGGCTGCAAGCAGACACTCTCATTGCTTGAGCATTTGCAGCAAAAGCTTAAAATGCCTGTTAAAGAAAATATTGGCTTTCCTAATTTCTCATTTACATTCTCATTCTGTCTAATAAATTATAATAAAGTATTTACTGTTTTGATCGCAAAAGCGGTTTCTCTGCCTTTTTTTTTGCTTTGGTTCTGTTTTGGGTGGATATGCCAAGGTTTCTCCTGTTCGTTTTCTCACTTTAAGTGTGTCATTTGGTCATATTGGTGTCTTCATTCTAATGTTTATTAAAATGTTACTGTCACTGCCAGTCTGAGACTGTGAATCAGAACTAAGAATGTGTAATAGTTTATTTCACATTTGAGTAAATTTCTTTTAGTACTTAAACACTATTATGGATAGTGTTGATCTGAGATGAAGTTTAGGTTTGGCGATACAGAATGCCACTAATTTGAGTCTTCTTTTATTGCCATCTGCTGTGGGTGTTGCATCCACAAACATGTTGGGTTTTTTTTTTCTTTCTGAATCTCTTTTTGTGGTGATGGAGAATAAACTGATGCATCTGGAAAGCATCTTTTCTTGGGCCATTCACTGTATCAGCCTGTAGTGTATACTTCGATGCAGTGATGGAGTATAGAAAAAACAGCATGAGCACCTACAGCAGTCTTCTGAAAGGCAGGTGGCTTGGTAGTTAAAAGATTTGTTAAACATAAAATGTGCAATATCTGTTTGTTGTGGATCTGATGATAATTAAGAGTAATTTTTGAGGCAGCCATTAATGTAAGCCACTCTCCTTTTGCTCCTCACTCAATACCACTGTGAAGCGGTATAGCTTACTGTCAAGTTGTACACTGCAATAATGGGCACTTGTTCTTTCTCCCAGCCATGCTGCAACTGTACGGACAGTGCATGTAGAGTACAGGCCACCTCCAGAACCATTCCAAACTCTGTACTACTCAAGAAGCTCTAAGTGAGTTTAATAATGAAGTGGCTGAAAGTAGCTGCTGGGGCTGGTGGCTTTTACCCACTGAGATTTGCACCCCATCCCAAATTCTAGCAGTGTTAGCAGTCATATGGATAGTTCATTAATTCCTGAGTAGCATAATTTAAACGACTTTCTTTATGCAGGGTGTAGCTATTTAAAATACTGACGCTTTTTGCCCTATAAGCTACAGGATTCTTAAAATGGAAATCCCTTAGCTGCCAAGACACTTCACATGGTAATAAAGGTTTAGATCTTATGCGGGTTAACAGAGAGAAGATAATGCTAATAGCACAGAAGCCCACCATACTTGCCTGCCCCCAATCTACAGCACCTAGAAAGGGATACAGAAATGTCAATTGATGCTCTAACTGCAGCTTGTTTTAGTACACTGAAAAAAATTCCTGTCACTGAGCATACTTGTTTGGTGAGCAAGCTCTTGCCCTCAGCTGACCATTAAATAAATAGCGTCGAGTACCATTTGGCCTTCATTTGTTATGTAAACTAAGTAACTTATGAATGGCAGCTGTGAAATGGCAGTTTTGTTGGCCTTTTTGATGAAAGAAAAGGTGTGCTAGGTAATAGGGGTAACATAAAAAATACCAAACTTACCCTAATTGCACACACTTTGCGTTATGATCAGGATAGTCTCATTCAAGTACTTGTTTTTAATCCTCATACTTTTATAAGCCACCAGTTGTCTACAAGAAACCTCAAATCTATTTGTAGTACATCGTCAGTGGGACTTGTACAACTGTGTGGGTAAAGCAAGGGGAAATCTACCCCAAAACTTGCTGTCTCCCAGTAGACCTACACATCTGATCTCTCTTGCCTCTGGTTTTGTGCACGCCACTTGAGATTATGGCTGTCCAAGTACTTAGTTAGCAAGGAATGATATCTTAAAGAATTGAAATCATAGTTATTACTGAAGTTATTGGAAGGATGGGCTAGTCACATGAAAATAAAGTACCTACTAAGCCATGTTTTCCAGAAATTATTCTCCAACACCGGATATTTTTTTCAAGTTGACAGTGATAAATTCTTCCTTTCGGGTTCTTAGCAAACTGAAATCACTTACAAAATATAATGCAAGGTGGCTGCCTTTTGTCAGACTCTTTCCACTCAGTTTTTTTAAGCCAGAGGAATTATGCATTCTACTGACTAAATTAGTATTTAAAGCACACCCCCTTCGGACATCTCAAATTTTCTTTAAAAACTGAGTCTGGTAGATTTGTCCCAAGCAGTACAGTTGTGGTGTGCCTCGAACTCCAGCGCCTGCAGCAGTGCTTCATTGCCCTGACCACTTGCTCTTCGTTCACCCAGACTTTGCTCTCATTCCTGCAATTCAAACAAAGCTGTTGTTTTCCTGGGGAAGAAGGTTTTTGCTCCTCTTTCAGTAACTGGCCCTGGCTAAGGAGCCACATTAGGTGGGTGGCCCCGCGGGTGTGCTGGTGATCCGTGTCGCGGTCAGGGCAGTGGCATGTTCTGTGCTCTCTTTGGAGGCACAGCCTGAGCTTTGCAGTGCAGGGCTGGATATCAACATCTCTTTTTTTGCTGCTGTCGGTAACTCTGTGACCCCTCTGTCTTCAGTTTACACATATGGAAACATTTTTCCACCTTTCAAAGGTGTGGTAGGGATTAATTTAACTTTACAAAGTGCTTTTTGATTCCCAACTGAAAGCTACTGTAGGACCTCAAAATGCACTGATGAACCATTACTGGCTGAAGATCTTTGATGTGTGTCAGTGTATTTGTCAAACAGTTCATTTGACAGTGATTTCTTTTTACTTACCCTAACTTTAGGATTAAGCCAATCTTGTGTGTTCCTTCTCTAAGTCCTGCTCCCCTCCTTCTCTTACACCCATTCACCCTCAGTAAAAGTTTGGAATAAAATATCTGCTGAGTAAATAAATATTTAATTTTCAGATGTTTCAGTGAGCTCAACATGTTATATTGCCAGTATCAGTATACTGATAGTCCTCATTAGGGGAACATTACAGTGAACCACCATGCTAGCCACAGACAGGACAAGGAAGAGGCTGCCTTCTACAATAATTGTTCTATGCCACTTGGAAACGCCGCACCCTTTTTCCTAGGGAAAAACAAAAGAAGCATGGAAGAATGTCATAGATATTTTTGGTTAATTGTGTGGCCAGGTGGCAAATGCACTACTTGTAGCAGTTCTGTGTCTCCAATATTTGAAATAAAAATATAAGTTAAAAGTGTTTTCTTCAGTAGTGTTAATATTTTAGCACTATCTTCCATTCTTTCTCACAGCTTTTAACAGAACAGGTTTAAAGTCCCATGGTTTCTGTTTCAGTGTGTTTCTCAAGTTTCCAGCTTGTACCTCAGGTTTTTTTTTTTTTCAATACTGTATCTGAGAATATTCTGTTGTAGTTCTTTGTTATATGGTGAGAATATTTTCACATAAATCTCTAGTATCTTAATAATAAGTTAATTGTGTTGCATTTCATTTATGTGAAAATACTGATTCTTTGTGGTTTCCCACTTGTGTATGGCTGTCTATAAATGTACTTAAAGGCTTGGGCTAGGCTAAAATAGCAAATGGGATGTTGCTTGGAAGTGCAAGGTTGAAATTAATTGAATGTAAATTAAACTATCAAGCAGAGACCCCTAACAGTGCCACCTCTAAGGCTATGGTACAGTCTTCCAAAGAAAGCAGTAAATGATTCGCCATTTCAGACATTTCAATCCAATCTAGAAAGCTGTAGTAAATATATTGTAGGGAACATTCCTGCACTGGCAGGGGGGTAGACTAAATGAGCTATTACCAGTAGCTCTTTTCCATGTCTGACTGGTAGTTGGCTAGGAATATGTTTAGTGTAGTCGCCAATTTTTCTCTTTTTTTCTTTTTTTTTTTTTTTTTTCACTTGGAGAGCACTTGATGACATTGGCAAAAGAACACTTCCTGTGTTAGAGAAAGGTTTGTGTGGCAGGGTTGTCCCGAAAGCAGGCTATTTTCAGAGAAGGAATAGACACTGATAGCCTGAATCCTTCCTTAAAGCTTTTTTAGAAAGGGTTTCATAGGATCTGACTCATGTGAGAGGGTGTGGTGGTATTGGAGATATCTGTGGATTAACTGCTAGACATATTTTCTGGTCTTATAAATTCAAAATCAAATGATCCTGGATATACTAACAGTGCCATTTTTTGTTCTAGTGTATGATTCATAGCTCATTGATTTTTCCTGGAATTTTTTCTTCCCTTCCCTTGCAACCACTGTCCTTCTGGGTAGAAGGAGAATTTTTTACAGAGTGATTATGAGAGCGAGGTAGTCAGTTACTCTGTCTGCTGAGCTCTCCTGTAAAAACCATCTAATGACAGTACAAATAAGAGAGGTGATGAGTTGTGTTTAACTCAGTTTTTCTGGTATGTTTATGCCAGGCTTTTTCCTTTAAAAATACTCAGCAGTGGCAGCAACAGCCATAGTAGTTATTGGCAATTCAAATACTATATAATTTCCTCCTAATCAGGGCAGCTGTAGATGATATAGCAGGTAGTGAGTGTCCTGACAGCTGTTGTGTGCTGTGCTGGTAACAGTGAGAAGGCTGGGCATGGGGAAGCAGGAGAGTTATCCTGTACCCAGGAAACTTCTCTGCTTCCCCTTGATTGATGTTAATACACACCTTACAGTTTCTGTAGGCATCAAAAGCATTGATGAGTCTTTGTCATCAGTTTCTGACAAAAGTGTAATTGCTTTTCAAAACAGGAAGTGTTGGTTTTGATCCCCATGAAAGGTAAACAATGTTTAAAATTTGAAACTCTTACAAAACAGGCAGGATTTTCCCCCGTTAATCTGATAAAAAGGCAAAAAAATACATGAAAGGGCAAAGCAACATTGAAAGGCAACACCAGATCAAAGCCTGTGTACAGAATTATCCTCCATGGCTCAGTTTCCTGTAGAGGGACAAGTCTTAATGGACAGTGCCTTGCAGTATGCTGCTGCATTTTGGTTCTAATAAAACTTTGCTTATTGGTGAAGCTGCGGAATAAAAACCTGGCTAGCTCTAAATTTCCTCTCTTCTTTTTACCATTTTTTTTCTCTTTTCACC
Organism: Psittacula echo; assembly: GCF_963264785.1. Taxonomy (NCBI): domain Eukaryota; kingdom Metazoa; phylum Chordata; class Aves; order Psittaciformes; family Psittacidae; genus Psittacula; species Psittacula echo. The sequence goes on from NC_137735.1 coordinate 103,987,801, forward strand.
ATATGATGCCCAGGGACTCCAGAAAGCCTCGCTGAGAAAGAAAGGCAGCTCATGGGTATGATCAATCAGCTGACCAGTTTGCGAGAACAGCTGCTAGCCGCTCATGATGAACAGAAGAAACTGGCTGCATCACAGATCGAGAAACAACGCCAACAAATGGAGCTGGCTAAGCAGCAGCAAGAACAGGTGAGTGATTATTAGAGTGGCTTTCAGCTTAAATAATTTTCTTCCCAGTAGTTTATCTTTTAGGGCTGATACTATCAAGTTTGCTCTCCACCCGAATTTTTTTTTCCATTTATTTTTTTAGTTGAAGAAGTTCTAACAAAAACGTATTGGAAGAATGCTTTAATTTGCAATATATAAAATGATGCTCTTTGTTTTATAAAGATAGACCGTCCATTTTGGAGCTATTCTCTTCCAATAGGTTTTTTTTAAATAAGTGTAAATAAGCATGCAAATTCAGTCCTCCTGAATAACCTTCCAGTGTTGCTTGAATTCAGTGATGCTGAACAGGTATAAAAGGAACAAAATGCAGCACTTGGATTGTAAAGTGAGAAATTAAAAAGTTTGTTTTACTAACTCTTGAAAGAAGTGGGGGAGAAAAATACAAAGTCAGTGAACAAGTGTGACTTTTTTCTTCTACATGTGAGAGGCTTGAATTTTCAGCTCTTGCAGATATGCCCTCCACTGAAAATGCAAATGTTTTCACATGTGAACAGTTCCAGTGTGCATACATGGATACATAACATTTTATACAAGAACGTAATTTTTCTAATAAGTCTACACCATGCAGGTTTTAACAGAAATGAATGTCCATTTTTGTGCCTGAACATGAGCAGAGAATAGACATCTGGTTTAAAATTTTGTGAAAAGTTCATCCTGATACTTCTTATCTGAAAGCATTTTGATCTGCCTGACCCTTTATTTCAGCTTGTAATGAAATCTGAGTTTATATCATAGAATTGCAGTTATGTGAATTTTATTAAGCTCACAAAATTCTTTGAAATCTGTCGTAGTTGTTACACGTCAGTGGTTATGTTGTACCAAGCAAGTCTGAAGTTTCTAATCCATTGCTGACATACTCAGACACTTTAGCCTTGTTTTTCCCTGGTTTTGATTATTTAAAAACCTGATCTTAAATACTGTGTGTTTTGACCTCACACCTGAAATACCACATAGGGAGAACCGGAGAAGTGGCTTATCTATTAAACTTCTGTTTGCATGAAGAAGGTAGATGAAGGTGTGAAGGTGGAGCTGTTAAGATTCTTCCACGAGAATCATCCTGCAGCAGCTATTCCCCTTGTCCTACCTTTTAAAGTCGCTATTGCTACAGGATGGCTGGATGATCTGCAAGTGAAAAAGAAAATGGAGAGAATGGAAAAAGGCAGTTAGAAATCCTAAAGAATTTCTTTTAATTCAAGAAATTCTGTATTATATAGAAATTATAATAACCAAACTTAAAAAAAAAAAAAAAAAGTATTGAAAAAAAATGTTTGCTTACTTAAAGAGAGGCTCTAGAAAGAAAACACTTACTTAATCTTTTGGATGTGGGGTTAACTGTGGGTGAGTGTTATGCTAATAGTTTAATAATAGCACTGAAAGAAAATACCTAAGGGGAAGAATGCACAAAATTCCTCCCAGTAAGTATGTGTAAGTTCCCATCTGACCCTGCAATGTGTACACATACCACAGGGGAAGAGCAATACTCAGTCTAATGTTTGTACTGCTGTGCTAGCTATTCATGAGAGCAGAACTGTTGTTATGGCTTAAACAAAAGTTTTCCAAGTTTGCTTTTCAAGTTTGAGGTATATAATGGCTTATTCCATCAGTCCTTTAAGAACTCTGAATTTGGTTCCATTACTGTATATAAAATGTATCTACAGTAAGGTTCCCCATCTTTTAGTCAAAAGAGTGGGAGGATGGAAGTCCTTATGGAAAACGCACATGACTTTTAGAGGAGACATAATGATGACTCCATCAACTTCTGCAAATCAGTTTGAGTGTTGAGCTGTGTAGCCTTGCACTGCCTCCTTATTCCCTTTTAGCGATTTTCCCAAAACTCAGTTCATTGTGTCCCAAACCCAGTCTCTTTATGTGTTTCTGCATGAAGGAAATACACACACTAACACTTTCCTCCTGGATATCAGATTTCCTTTTTTTCTTCGATTTTATATTTTTTGAATAAGTGATGCCAAACATAAAAAGGATATTGCTGTCCATCCTACTTACTTTGCCTTTCCTGCATTTTCCTACTATTTTCCATTTTCTCTGCCATCATTGTTCTTTCTCCAGCAAGTTGGAGCAAATCATGCTCACTTTTTGGGGATTTTAGCAGTACCATTTCAGATAGTGAGAGAGGACGTTTTTGCGTCAGTCCCTCTCTTGCTATCCAGCACAACATTTTCCATAAGATTTCCTTTCACACTAGTATTGGCTATGAATTGTTCCTGAACATAAGCCCCTTGCTTCAGCAGCCGTCCAGGCTGCTGTTAACCACACTCAAAGGTTTCTTAGCTTAATAGAGCAACTTAAAGAGCCAAGCAGAGTGGGAATTTCCTATGTACCGACTCCAGGAATGATGATACATATCTCACATATCTTCTGTGCAATTTCTTCACAGATCGCAAGACAACAGCAGCAGCTCCTGCAGCAGCAACACAAAATTAACCTTCTTCAGCAACAGATCCAGGTCAGAGACCGCGTTTCCACCCATGCCCCTCTTATCTCTCTTTTCTCCTTTCATTTCCCCATGCTTTTCCTCAGCCATTATTGTCGTAGTTTCTTTAAGAATCTCTGCAGATGACTCACATCTTATTTGTGGAAACACATGAAGATGTTGTCTGTCATTAAGCAAAAAAGGTCAGTTTCTTGGAAGGCATTTCATGATTACACAGCTCTTGTAGGATCAGGACCCAGATGTGAGGGGCACTGGTCATGTTGAGCAAGGGTTTGCAGGACCAAATTCTCTTTCAGCTATAGGTTCAGGAGTGGCAAAAGTGTTGCCAGAAAGAGTTGGATTGGAATGGGCCTCCTACGACTGTTCTTTTGAGGTTTTGCGGAAGCAGTTCTCTTCAATGATCTGTAATCAAGTGCACCTCTTTTCTGCTGCTCCAGGTGTTGAAAGTCTGAAAGTTTTCAATCCTTTGGGTGAACTATTGTCTAAATGAGAAACTGGTCAAAAGGTTGCTTAGATTTAGGAGAACAACTGTGTAGGTCCTAGATATCTGCAGGTTTACTCCTAGTCATAGAAAAAAGTTGTTAACCCAGCATAACTAGTAAACTTGATTTAACCTCTTTTTGCCTTAAATTATTCAGAAGTTTCTTTCATGCCATTGACTGTTTTCATCACTTTTCTTCCATGTGTATATATGCATGCCCCTGCTTGGGGAATAATGCAGATTAGTTTGCCCATGAAGGTTTCACAGAATAACAAAGGTGGGATTTGACATTTCACAGGTATCTAGAATCATGGTAAAATCTCTGACTGTTTAAGTATGCAGTTAGGTGTAGAGCATGCAAGTTGCTGTGGAAGTGGATGCTATGTTCTGTTAGTTCAGTAACTGCAGATTTGCTGTCCAAACCAGCTCTTTAATGTTTCAGAATTAATCACCTAAATACCCATAATTCATCTAAGAAAACTTAATTCCAGCAAAATCAGAGGAGTTGTATGGCTTCACACTAGAAGAAAAACCTCCTCTATAGTTTCAGAGGATATTCTGTCGGTATCGGGACTTGCGTAACTATGGAAAACTTCTGGGGAAGGTCCACCCTTCTGTTATAAGGCAACTTCTATACAAGATGTGCTTTATTGAAAATAATTTTGAGATGGATAAAGCCTGGCTTAGTCTTGGCCTCTGGGTGTTTTTTGGGGGGTTGTTTTTTGTTGGATTTTATTTTGTTCTTTAAATTTGTATATGGGAAGGATTTTTTTTCTTGTTGTATCTGTAATAAGACCTTAAAAGAAAAGCAATAATAGAACCTCTGCAATATCAAGGAAAGTATTTACATTTTCAGCATTTAGCTGTGGCAGTGAGAGAGGAAGGTTTTTCATAAGTAGTGAATAAAAATAAATTGAAGTAACATAACTTGACCCCAACCCTTTTAAGTTTTAAGGCCTTGTAGATAAGAATGAAGTATGTCGTTTTTAGGGTAGTAGAGAACACTGATTATTGATAATGAGATATAAAGCCTTTCATCTCTTGATCCCTGGTCCAAGTTTGACCTGAGTCAGTAGTAAATGAAAGTCAGCTAGCTACCATCTGATACAAGCTGCAAACCTAAGAAATGATTTGGAGGTCTGTCTCAAGGGATTTTGGATAAAATACTGACCCTGCTAAGGTCAGGATTTCACCTCCAGGGTCCACTTCACACAAAACCCGTCAGATTTGGGACACCCTCCTTTTGGATAGTCACATGATAAAGGTCAAGAATTGAACAGGCAGAGAGACAATACCGTCCTCTCATTCCCACAGAGATGATCAGTTTGTGGTGAAATTTTGATTTTACTGCCTACCTCTTGACAGTTCTGTGTTCTGCGTGGTCCTGAAATCTCACAAACCCTGGACGTAGTCCAATCGCTGTGAAGTCACTGATAGGAAAGAATGTTTAAGAAAATCCGTATTGACAGTGAATGCAAAGCAAAACATTTCTTCAACTAAGCAATTGCATGCTTAGTTGACTGTTAGAAGAAACAATTCCTGAAGAACTCTTCCTTTGTATACAAATGAAGACAATGAAGTCACCCTAACATGCCCATATTTAAAACAGTATGTGAGTTTGCAATCAGGTTATGGTAGGTGGAACAAAACTGTGACATGAATGTAGCTGTGAGTTCAGCTTTTATGACCTTGCCCTAATTAATCTTAACAGACTTCTGTCACATTGGCTCAGAGTTTTTAAATAGCATTAGATTTATTGACAGGGAAATATTCCTACGAAGTCTGGATAACTATCTGACTTATGTGCAACTGAATGATTAGGCTGCAGTTATGAACACAACCTGTTTATGACAAAGGATTCGTTTTACTTGAGCCAATTTTTTCTAAGCTCGCAAGAGTTGCCATAATTCCAGATAAATTATTACACAGAAAAAAGCTATTGAAATATTGTATTGAAAACATAATACCCTAAGGTTTTAAAAAAGCACAACCTGACTGACCCCATGATTTATGACTCCTTTTTCTAAGTGTGCTAACTTGGAAACAGTTCCTTCTCTCTTTACCCCAGCATACAGTCACTGATAGACACACAATACATAAGCAGGGAGAGGCTGTGACATGTCTTTCCCCCTTGGAGGACTGCAAATGCAGAGTATAACTACAGCTCAATTAAACTAGCCACTTCTGTGATGCTGAAGAAAGATGTGTTAGCTACTCGAGCTTAGAAAAATGTACCTGGCACGTGAATCTCTTGTAGACATTATGTCTTTTTCAAGTCCATCTTTTCTGAATTAATGGGAAGGAGGTGTCACTAATGCAGAAGACTAATAGCTTGGCTTCATATAGAGAGTTAAGCAAGGAGATAATACTAAAGTGGAGAAAAGTTGCAGATTAGATTAAAGAATCTCTATGACCTCAAAATGCTAAAATGTGATCTAGATGGGATTTTGTGTTTTGGCAAGTGTTTATAATTTTATTTTTCTACTTTTCAGGATATTCTAGACCTAATTTGTGAAGAGGTTTGAGTTTCTTTGAATAATTAACTAAACCTCCCTCATGTTATTTTATGCCACTTTGGAATGCACCCTCCCATGCACATGCTTTCTGTTCTGTTTAATCCTCGTGTGTGTGTTATTGAAAAGGTTTTCACTTTAACCGTTTCTGCCTGCTGAGTATTTGGGCTCTTCTCCTTTGCACACCTCAGACTTGCTATTTTACCAGAAATGAAACAAGTGCGTGTTCTGTCAACTCTTGTGCATCAACAGCCTTGAAGATCTCAGGTTGTGTTTCAGAACAGCTCTGTAGTGATCTGCAGCTGTAAAACAGGCTGAGGAAAGAGCATGCAGGCACCAAGTGCAGCTCAGCAAGTTCTTGGGCTAAATCTAGTTCTGCCCTTCAGGTCCTCAAGGGAAACCTCGTTGTGACCTCATCTTTTGTGAGGCCACACACTACTTCCTAGTGTCCTTGCTCTATAACATGACAAAGTCTGGGGCTCTGTAGCTGTCACATTGGGTGGACAGAGAGCAAAAGAAACTCGAAGGCTAGATGCTCCTTTTTCTTAATGCTGACCTAGTCCCCAGGACTGGCAATGAGCATACAAGGTGTTCTGCCTTGAGGAGTGTCTCTGAGATGCAAAGTTGGTGCAGTTTACAACTTCCACTTGCTCAGAGAAAAAGTTTAGCCCAGGTTGATGATTGAATAGTTTGCTTTGAAGCTCAGTGACAAATGTCACTTTAATGGAACTATATTTAAAATGAAATATGGTTGTTAAAATTCATAAAGCAATTCATATTCAGCAGGGCACTGTTGATAAAATAGGTCAACCTTGCAGCCTAAATCGTGATAAAACCAATGCTGCTAATCTCACAATTTTGTAGAAAGCCTGACAATGTTTTATGTTTTTCTCTCAAGCCCCAGCTCTTGGAGTCATGTGATGACAAAAATGCCAGCTTTCATTTCTTCAAAATGTAAACTTCCAGCTCTCATATTTCCAGGAAAATCTGAAACCATGAGCACTACAAGTTCCAAAATTAGAAGGCAAACAAAACAAAGGCCAAATGTTGTTTTTTAAACTGTTCTGATTTTTAGTCAAAATTTTTTTTGGAGAGCCGAGCTCAAGATCTTGGAACACTTCAGGTTGCCAGTAATGTAAAACTAAGATCTCAAAGCAGCAAGAAGCAACAGCACTGCTTTACGATGTCTCTAGCGTTTGGGTCTTAGGTTTTTTTTTTTTTTGACTTTCTAGTTTAATACTGCCTGTACTTGGTTACTAATTTGTATTCATTTCTGAGTGATGTACTTAGCACAAATACTGGAATTGAGAGCAGTTCCTGCCAGGCAGCAACCATTTGATGACTCTGTGTGTTTTAGTAGAGGGTTTTCTTTCTTCTTCAGAGCTAGAGACTTGTTAGCACGTGTTCCAACAGGACACCTTTTCTGTTAGAATGTTTGGACCTCTGAAGAACAAGAGGATCCTGACCAAGTTCTCATGCAAAGCTAGAGAGTCATGCTTCTAGCCTCCTCCACCTGCCAGATGGGATCTGACTTCTGCCTGGTGCCTGGCTCGATGGTACAGGCAGCTCCAGAGCCTGGTTGGACCTTAGCAGGTCCTACTCCCAGGTGAAAAGCTCATGGTGGCCTCTGGCTTCAAGCTTTGCAGACCCTTTTGTCTGGTAGGCAGTGTGGGCATCATGGCCCTCCAGACACCATGCCCCTTTGGGCTACAGGCTTCCTGGCTTTCCTAAATCCCTCAGCTGCTCTAGGTGTCCTCCCGGCTCCAAATAAGGCTTTCCTTTGTGAGCCTGGATCCAGATTTCCATCCTCCCCACCTGCTGTCAGCTGGCTGTCCCCCTTTCCCCATGAGTTGTGTTGGTAGATGAAGAGGCCTGGCTGGATGAGTATGTTCCCAAATCAGAATATTCCCATTTTCATTAAGTTCTGAGGTTTAAGGTGTTGTTCCAATTTGGAATGTAATAAAATCTTGAACACTTGGAATTTCCTGCAGGATGGTTAGTCCTTTTTGTAGCCAGATCTGTTTTTTTTTTAAATCTAGCTGTATTTTTAGGGAGGAAAGAGGGATTTGGTTTCTGAGTTACACAGAAGTTCAGAAAAATATTCCTTAAGCTTAGCGTGCAAAGTTTTGAAATGACACAGTTGTTATGGTTAAAACTTTCCAAGCACCAAGAGGCTCTGGGTTGATTCCAGTCTTCCAAAACACTGGTAAAGAAACCTGCTCCCACAGTGCTTTAGGTATCATAATTTACCCACATAGTCATCTGTGGCGATAATTTTTGTTGTTGTTATTTAGATCTGTTGTTGCTTTTGAACTCCTCAGATGAGCAATCATCTGTTACCCGTAACTGGCTGAATGATGTTTGGGCCTGTTAGTGTTCTCTTTGAGAAAACATTGAGATTTTGATTGACCTATTTCAGATGAAGTTTAGTTGTAAAAAATACCAGTTTCTTGTTGTGAGAAGTCACTGACCATTTGACTGTACATAAAGAAATGTGAAGATTTGTTCCCTGCCCCAACATGTTTGCACTCTTAATACTTCCAGCACAGCTCATCCTTCCATTTTCTGTCTCCTGCTGGAAAGCAAACTCCAGCATGCCACTATGTAAGCTAAATACTTGGAATACTCTGTGTGAATAATAAGGAGGGTAGCGGTCCTTACACTTAATCCTTGCCCTAGTGGTATCTCCTCAGTACAACCACAAGGACTTGTGACATTTCTTTCCTGGTCTACAGCTTCTTGCATGCCTGTAACCCAGAGTTCTCTAGGAAGCTTTAAAGGGCTATAGAGGATGAAACCTTCACTTGAGATGTAGAAATGAGCAATCACCACACAAGTGCTTGGTTACAGATTTAGTGATGTCTGTTGCTTCTCTATTGCCATTTTGCCTGGGAGTTCTGATTTTCTAGGAATTCAGTGACAGCAGAGCAGTGTTTCGTGGTGCTGCGACCCCTTTGCAAGCCGTTGCACAACAGAGCAGTATTAGTTCTTCTGTAATTACAGTCCTCTTTGCATATCAGAGAGAGGTGAGGACAAAAGGTTTCTTTGGTAGACAATAAAGCCGTTGAAGTGAGGGCCTGATCCAGCTCCCACTGAACGTAGTGAAAAGGCTCTTGTTCATATATTAGTGAGAGTTTAATGAGCCCTTTCTTCAGTAGAAAACTCTGAGAAAGTATCTTCCTTCTCACTCTGCAAAATGTTTTCAGAACGGGCTCCGTCCACTGAAATGGTTTGGTTTTTGTTTTGTTTTTGCCTGTGTGGATATGACAAGCTGTGACTGCACAGTCAAACTGAACAGGCTCGTAGACTGGGGACATTTTGTCCAAATTCATCATGTGTCAGGAGCAGCTGTTTTCCTGCAAGTTATAAACATGGGCATACTGGATTCAGTGAGACAGGCCCAAGAAGGAGTCACACTGCGGCTTTTCCCATGACTTTGCAACCTCTTCCCAAACAACTGAAGTTGCCGGCAAAGAGGCAAAACAATTGTTTCTCACAAAAGCTCTGCAGCTGATGTTGTATCAGTTATCAGAATAATTCGCCTGTCCCTTGAGTAGGGAAAAACCCCTGGGAAATTAATTATTCAAGAAAACAACCAAAAAAAAAAACCTGGACACAAAAAAAGAAAAAAAGGCAAGGTTAGGGGAGGAAATAGGGAAAGGGAGGAGTGAAAGAAAAATCTAGGCTAGCACTCAGGATGAGCTAATTGTTTTCTGTCCTCTCAAGTTCAGTAAATAACGTGTATTTGGCTGAAGGATCTGAGACATGTACTTTAGAGTAATCTGTGGGTCTTTGCTTCCTTTCCTTATGGAATCACAGAATGGTTTAGGTTGAAGGGACCTTAGAGATTGTCTAGTTCCAAGCCCCCTTCCACTAGACCAGGTTGCTCAAAGCGCGCCCCATCCTGCCTAGCCTTGAACACTTCCATAGAAGTGAAGCTATATAAAAGATTGCAGATTGGTGAGGTGTTTATCTGAATTTATTTCTGTGCAGAGCAACACTTTGCACCAGTGTACTATGGTTTTAGTTCCAAAGAGCAGGTAATATGATCTCAAGCTTTTCCTACACTCTTACACAATCCAAATGTGCTGACTGGTATAGTTGCACCAATGCAAACAAGGAGAATCTGCTTGAGACTTGTATGACTTGAATTTATTGAGATAGCAAGGGCATGCTTTCATGTGATAAATCAGGTTTTTTTGACTATGCTGAGCTGCATGTTTCCAACAGCACTTACTGATAATGAAGCTTTCTCCAGTGTTACCAGTCCAAATGTTCTAAAATTATGAGATTGTTTTGAACTTCATGACTCTTTTCTCACAATTTTAGCATCTTTTCTTAATTTCGTTTTTGTTACAGAGCTTTCAGTGTTCTCATTTTCCAGTTCTCTCACACAATCACAAGGGAAGGCAGGAAACATATTTTTATTAAAAAACCAAAACAGAACGCTGAAACACACATAATAATCCAGCAACTAGGACTGTAAGAAAAATGCCAGCAGTTAAATACAGTCATCACAGCTGGCAACATAGTAATCCAAGGCCTCACCTGAGTCTCTCTAGCCTCCACAAGCACCTTTTCAGAGACCTCGCATTCCAGGGCCCTGTCTTTACTTTTGTCTTCAGATCCACTCTCCAATTTCTGCATCTCTCTGAGGCACCCCACAACTTTGGCCACTTCCAGCTCCCTGACATTGTGGTACTGAGCAATCTTCCTTACACAGCTGCCCACCCTTTTCCACATCAACTCCTCCTTTCTGCCAGCCCTCTCTTTTCTTTTCCCTCCTTGTCATTATTTCCACGGTCTTTTTAATGATTCTGGTCAGCGTTTTATTTGCTATAGACTGTGCATATGTCATTTTGTGAATGTGTTCAAAATGTGTGGGGTGGTGTACCTGCGTGCATGTGAGCTGTTTTCACGTTTGTGTACCCATGGAGGTATTTACACAGCAGGCAGCAGAGGTACAGGAGCAGAAGCTACCATGGTAGTTTGTGTAAGTGGCTTGAGAAGCTGAAGATGAACTCTTTATGGCTGTGATCTTGTCTGTATGGAGCATGTGTAGTCATGAGTACTTTTGTTGTGCAGCCAAAAAAAGGCTGCTACTGCTGCCTCTGCAGCAAGGTAAAGCAGGAGATAACAATAAATTTTTTACTGCTGGCTGGTGGAGGTGTTTAGGATGTGTTTTCTTTATATCTTCATCCGCCCCTAATTGAAGATGCTTTAAAATTGAATGACTAGCAGTCAAAACGTGTTTGCTTCAAGCTGAGAAGAAAAATGCTGGTGTCTCTGCTTCCAAACTGATTGCGCTTTGTACACAACTGACAGCCACAGTCACTTTGAGTGACTGATAAGTGGGAAGCTTTGCCACTTATCAAGGAATGCACGCTGAAAAGAAAGGACTGGAGTCGTTCAGATGCTTTGGCATGTTCAAAATAACATCTCACATCAGTCAGACTCAGAGGCACTAGGAGACATTTCAAAATAAACTTTATATCTATCTATCTATCTAGAGGCAAAGATTCAATTTAACAGACAAATCACTGTGTGGCATTGCATTGGCTCTGAAAATCAGAACATCATTATAAGGGTCACCAGTTGCAAAATGACTCAGATAGCTGCATAATTTGAGAGCATTTATTGTAGGGTTTCACCTTCCAGAAAAAGAAATGAATCAAAAATTCGTAACTGTATCATTCTGGTGATTTCTCTGAATTTGGGGGGTTTCATCTCTGTTGGCCAAGTAATACTTGATTTATGTAGCATGTGACATCCTGAAGGATTCCAAAGAGAATGAAACTCGTAAGCCAAATTTGGATATCATTTATTTCCTCTTCAGTATGATGGAATATGTTTGGGATTGCCTGGCTTTAACTAAACTCACAAAATGCTTTTTAAGGTTATGTAGGAGTTGTTGTGCTTTGTCGTGATACGTAGCATGAATAGAAGATGGAACTTTTTTTTGGTACGTGTTTGTTGGTGATACTATTTAGTGATACTTACATTAGGAGATTCTGACCTGCAGGATCTGAGGTGTGAGGGTACATTTTCTTGTACTGACTCTGTAATGACATCAGTAACAGCCAGTGTAGGGTTGGGTTGTTCCACTGGCAATGGTAATATTTCAAGCTGCCTTAGCAAGCGTCATGGGAGTTAACCTGGTAGGGTTCTCCCTGCAAACACTGTGTAGAAATACAAGCGCACATACTCAGAGCTGAGATGGGGTATGGGTCTTCGCCTGAAATGGGAGAACAAGGAGATAGAAGCAAGTAGTGTATAATTTCTCAAATTAGAATTTGGACATGAGATGCATAATGTTAATCTGTGTCCACTAGTAGTACTTCAAAAAACTGCTGCTAGGTTTGTACCTCTTATCCTAGCGTCATTGGGAGTGTTACTGTATAAGGACCATTACCTTTTGCTATGATTCTAAGCACTGCATCTGGGCATTAAATTCTGTCCAGCTTGTTATAAAATGGTTATTTTTCTAACCAAAGCGTCTACATTTGAAGTACAGGTTATATTTGGCATTGGCATTCCAGAGTTGCCACCAGCACCCATACCTATATCAAGAGGGAGAACTTCGGGGATCCTTTAATTTCTACTGGCAATGACTTTCTTTTCTGATTCATCTCTTGCCATGATGAGTGGTCACGACTTCATTTTGATGGCTCATTCAAAATAGACTACTTCAAACTCTGCTGGAATAATGGCTAAAAATGATTCAGAGGGAAAAGTATGGTTACACCTACTGAATCAACACCACTGTCTTTGCCACCTTGGATTTTCCTCAGACATCTGGCATCCAAAAGCTGATAATGCCTTACCCTGCATAGTTTAGGAGGCAAGATGAGCTCACCATTGGTGGTAATATCATGCAAGAGGCCTAGTGAAACAGTTTAATTTTTGTTCTGTTGCTTATCTCTTACCGAATTATATTGTGTAAATTAAAGGGGAGGTCAATTAATTGTGCTTGGTATTTGTAAGAAGAGTAAATGAAATAGTTTAATCCCTTGAAGGGTAGTGATTGAAGGGGCAATGTGAGTCAAGCCTGACTTAGAAGTTTGGAGAAAGAGAGGGAAAGGTACAGTTGTCTCTTGGAAGTCTCTATTGAGCAAAGATGAACTGGAGAGTTACAGGTTTCAGGCCAGCTGCCTTTATTTTGCATACTGCATGTAATATGCATTTAAGTTCAACTTCCACATGCGAAAGTTGAGTAAAATGTGTAATAGGAAAATAATTGTAAGGAAACTTTTCACATTTTTGTTCAAATTGGTTTAAGTATGCTTTGAAAAGCCTAAGAAATATACGTCAGTTTCTTGTATTTAGAAGGTAAATGAAAGAGTTTAACTTCCAAGATAAACATAGTAAAGTTATAAAACCTAAAATGAAGACTTATATGAAAGGTAATAGTAACAATAAAATGGGACAAATTTAATTCACAGTACTTGGAGTTTATAATCATTTGATGCAGCGAGGAAACTACTTTTAAAATGTTCGTATTACAAAATAGTTTTTATCCGGTTTGAAAGACGATAGTGATTGTATTCAGCAAATTAAAGGAGAAGCTTGGGTAGTTTCAACAAAATTGTTCATGAATCTCAATTTTAAATGGATTTGGACAGAAATGATCAGGAGATTTGTATACTTTTGTGCACCTGTACACTTTTTTTTGTACACTTTTGTGTAATAGTAATACATTAGTTAGGTAATGAAGTAAGGCATTTGAAAGTTACAAGTGACAGAATTAAGTTACATAAGATTCTTTATTTCATTCCCATGTATCTCTGTCATACCTATATGATATCCCGGGGGAGCAGAATTATGTGATAGTGCAATTGTAGACTGTACTCACAAGAGGGAAAATTAAAATTATGTTGACAGTCTTAATTCTGGTATTCCCTAATATTCAAGTCCTTGACTTTTCATCCAAAGAGCATTATTTTAACTGTGTTTCTCTGTGGTTTTGATGACTATAAAAGCACATAATACCGATATACCAACCACCTATAGTGTGTTGTGAGCACAGTTTGAACCCTGAAATGTCAGCATGAGAGAGGTGTCAAGCGTCCCTGGAGTTACAGGAGAAATGCTCTGTTCTCCTGGGCTAGCGGGAGTTTTCTGACTGTGGTGGATAGGAGCCTGTACCATGAAGCCCCTTTCTTTCTGTATCCTATTTTCTTTCTTTCTTGTTTTCTTTTTCTCCATCGGGATAGAGAAGACTTTTTTGCTGTTGCTGTCCTTGGAAAGGAAGATAGATCACTTGAGTGTCTTTGTTGAATTCAGGTTGGCTGTGTTGAAAATTGAGCTTGACTCTTTCTTTTCAATGCCCTCCATTTGCTCTTTCTTTTCTCCCTCACTGGGATTGGGACCAGATTGGCTATAATTGCAAGTTGCTACTAATCAATTCTTCCTTCCTAATTTACCACACTCTCTATGCTTTAGCAAGAAAACTGAGGCTGAAGGTACAAAAATGCAAAGCCACTGATCTTTTAGTTAAGGAGTCTCTTGGCTTTGAGCATTTGATGGAAGCCTGTTTAAGCGTTTGGCCCTTTAAATCTCTGTGTGACATGAATATGTTTTCTTATCTTTCATGCTGCGTGTAGAATCTTGTCTGCTGTTTAAGCATTACTGAGCTCCAGTGTGTCAGCAAGAGAGGCTATTTTATATACCGTGTGTAATGAGTTTTAAGTTCTTAAAATCCTTAAGAATCATGTATGGCTAAATTAAGCATCATTTCCAGTTTTTTTAACCCTGGAGTCTGAATCTGTAGTCCAGGAATAAGTAAGCGTATATTAAACTGCTGATTGATTATGTTCTTATGTTATGCACAGGAGTAAGCCGCCTTACATGCACATAGGCACACATTTTGAAATAGCGAATGCTCCAATTCAGGTATGAATTACAAACATTATTATTTTTTTGGACATAATTCTTTAATGCTACTGAAGGATTTTAGGAAGAAGGAATAGGGATGTTTTCCATTCGGGACCACGGGTTGTGAATGCTTACCAAATTATAGCTGATCTTAGATGTGGATTGTTCAAGGTTCTATGAATTCTTCAGCGCTGCTGACAGTTCTTTTTCAGCTGAAATCGTGGCAAATAGGGAGAACCCTTACTTTAGATTGCAGTATTTCCCAGTGATACAGACAGGCTGATGCATGCGCTGGGAGTTGCACAGTAAGCAGAAATAGACTCAAATTGCTTGAAATTAGACAACTTTAAGGAAATAAAGCTTTCAAGCTTCCTTCTTTTCCCTTTCTGTAAGTCTTTGGGTAGCTGTATAGCTATAAACACCCCTTATAAATATTGCCCCTGTTCTTCCACAGAACCCAGTTCTGGCAGCAGGATGTTTCCTGGTGTAGGATAGCTCCCCAGATGCATAGTGGATCCAGCAGTTTCTTTGCCATTGCAGTAGGAAGCAAAATTGTGGACAGCTGATACGTTCTAGTTTATGCTCTATATCTTGTATTTCTTCTTTACTTGAGTGAAAGGCAGATTTGAAATGCTATTTTTCAAGATTTTCATCTTTCTGTGTTACAAGTTTAGGGTGTTACTTATGTCTACTTCCCATGTATTACTTCTTATAGCACAGTTAAGAATTCCTGTCTTTTTGGTACAATCAGAATAAAGAAATTAAAACTGTAATCAACTTACTGACACGGAATTCTGATTTCTATGTTAATAATATTCTCAGTTATTACAGGTGTTCTTCACAGCCCCTCTGTGGATTTATTGAAATCACAAGTTTGCTTTCTGCATCTTTTGAGAGGGTTGTTTGAGCTCTGTATCCTTTTAGCAGAAACTCTTACAAAAAGGCCCCATGGGAGGAAAATTGTCCATTGTGTTCATTTGAAAGCTGGCTATCTTTTTTCCTGGAGCTGGGCACAAGCAAGTTTATTCTTCCACTCAGGGATATCTTAGGAGGTTCCTGTCCTTTCTGGTGCCTAGGAAGCAGAACTCAGATACGTATATTGTATTTGTTGCCATCATATAATCTGTGCAACTTCCCTGCAAATATAAAGAATTATGCTTTTCCCAGCTGTTCATTTGATAGGATTTTAGCCCTTCGTTTAGAGAAAAGTGTGCTTCTCTGATTCACATTGTTTGAACCATGGCCTCCTTTCTATACCTATTGTTTGTTTTGTCTTTTTTTTTTTTTGTTGCACGTAACAGGTGTTTCTTTCAGGCAGCCAAGGCAGCAAGGCAAGGGCTTCCTTTATGGCAGATCTCTTGAGACTTTGATTAAACCCTTCTTTGTGATAAAAATGCCACTGCCTCTAAATGAATTGCACATGTAATCTGTATTTGCACAAATACCCTCCATCCCTCTGCCCTCATTGCTGAAGTCTGTCTCTTTTCTAGTACGGATGTGTTTGCCTTTTCTCCTGTCTTTCACCCCAGAGCTGATTCATTTTTACCTTCCTGATACCATACTCCCCTCAGAGCCTAGATGCAGCCATGAGAATGCTTTAAAAAGAGCAAACTGTTTCTGCAAAAAGAGCTCCCTTTTTCTTATGTTTCCTGTTGCTGCCTCCACAAATACCATTGTCTATTTGTTGGGAGAGCCTTCCTCAGAGTTTCTCAAGGGGGAGCCAAGAGTTAGAAACTAGGCCCTTTTTCTGCATCTACTGGAGCGCTCCTCAGTCCATCGGGTTATAGGTAGCACAAGTATTTTCCTACCTGTCTTACATTTTTCTTTCACACTGTCACACCTGCTGTTGAGGAGGACCCAGTGCTGTTAAGCTGGGTTTCCTGGCTTAGGTATGGGAATATTTCAGGGAGGTCTGGCTGGTTGTGGCAAGAGCTTAGGTGTGCTGTAGGCGAAAAAAAGTATGTGTATATCAGTACCCCATGCTACCAACTTACATTTAATATTTCTAATTTTTGTTTATAATAGGGCTCTAGTATTATATTCTTGACTCTTTATAGGTTAATACAGCCAGAGAAGCAATGCAGACCAAAGAGGGGTAAGAGGCTGGACCATGGTTTTGAGTGGTTAGTTGGCCCACACTGTTCAAGTATCCTGATGGAATATTGCTCACCTATAATGCATTATTTTCATGTTCTTCTCTTTATGCCAGGAGATTTATTGGTTAGAAGCCATGGGGGTGAACTGATAAAAATATGCGTTAGTTAGAAGAGATGTAATGAATGTCCTGGGAGCTGTGCCAAACAATTAAGAATATAGGCATAATGATTTACAGGGTAAGCAAAACCTCCGAGAATGCTACATATGTACAGGCTACCCTGTGAATCCCCAGAAGTTGAATAACTTACATCATTTCAATCTACCAGAGATAACGCATATCTAGGGAATGAATATGGATGGACTCTTGTTTTCAGTCTGAGACATACCTCCTTCTGATGATTTTCTGTTGCTTTGATCAGTTAGAGCTTCCCAAATGTCATCTGCAGTGCCTTTGAGATCCTCTCTATATAGTGTGTTTTTCCTCCTGGTGCAGATCGACCGGCAGTTACAGAGGCAGGGGTATCAGCACAGCTTAGACATGACACTAGCATTGCATCTATTTTAGTGCCTAACTTTGTGGCAGTGGCAGCATCTGTGGAAAATATGAAGATAACTGTCAGAAAGTGTGTTTGAAGGGCGTTTAATTTAGAAACATTACCCCCCTCCCCCCCAAAGCTGACATTTGCTTTAGAATGCAGTAGTTAACAGTGGAAGATGGGACTTTAATAAGGCCATATAATATGGTTTCCTAAATCAGTTCTTTCTGTTGAAATGTGTTGTCTGTTTTTGTTAGTGTTTAGTTACCTAGTGCAACAAAAATAGTTCATTACATTATTTGACTCAAAACCCATGAAGTTTTATTTTATTTTTTCTTAATACATCAGTGGCAGGGGCCTGGAATTCCCTTTTCCTGTACAAGTGTAAAACATCATAAAATCAGAACATGAGCATTTAGAGACGCTTCGTGTTGAAATATATGGACAAGATGCAGAAGAAACTAACATGATGTAACAATTTCATCAGGTTCCACACAGCTCCTTCTCTGTATCAATCTTCTTTATGTTAAGGAACCTGAGCCACTATTTTAATACTTCAATTAAAAAACCAAATAGACTGTTTTTAAAAAACAGACTATTGTGAAAGCAGCTCTTTCTTATGTTCTGACATGCAAACTTCACTCACGGGTGGCTCTTCTTAGAATATAGGTGCATTTTCTAAGAGCCTTGCACCCATTTTTCCTTCAGGCATCATATCCCCATTCCTTCAGGAGGTGTCCTTTTGTAGGAGGTTAAGCCTTCTTTCCACCAGAAGGGGACTTGAGGAGGCTTCCTTGGAAGCCTGTCATTGGTGTTCTTGGATTTTGCAAGACAATGATGCTTCCTGAGACATAAGTGAAGCTCACCTGCCCAGAAAGATTGCTACTCAACAGTCTGCTTTAAGACGGCTTTGCATGCAAAAGACTGATTTTCTTCGTTTTGGGACTATCACTCAATGGAAATGTCAGAAATATGGGAGGATAAATACCGAGTTACATTAAAAAGAGAAAAAAAAGCACTCTGAAATTATCTCCTGGCTCCATGTTTTCTGAGGTTTTGCATTAGCGGGGACGAAGTCACGGTGTGTTGACACAGTCTAATGTGCAATGACATAATACCTGGAATATGGAGACAGCAAGAGGCACAAAATCAAACTTATCTGAGTTTTCACAGGAAAAGAAGGGATTAAACTTTACTGGTTAAAATACGGATTTTTATTTTTTCAATAAAAAACTATCCTAGTTCGATTGAGATAAACCTACTCAGATCTAATTCTATCCAGTCCCTGGGAAAAGTGGGCCTTAAGATGTTGAGCCTATTTGCCCAATCCCTTTTTTCAGAAATAAAGATTAGGGTAGGAAGTTTGGTCCTTATCTCTAAGGTTCTTACTGCTTCAGAAGGAAACTGAAATACTTACATGAAGGACACTTTCTTGAGCTCATGATTTGTCTTCACTCAGGTTATTTCAGAAAGCTTTGGCAATGTAAATTTCCCACAATGCTTGGCTATTTTTGTTTTACATATCTTAGAGAAACTATGATAAATTGTTGTTACTGCCTATTAAGTAGTAGAAAGAGATGTCAAAATACTCTTGTGACTTAAAATTCAGATGTTACTCTATGTGCATGGAAACTTTGATCTAGAAGCATCATCCTGCATTTCATAACTGCCAAGTGTGATTCTTCTCTGCCTTTTCATCCCCTGTGTTTTTGTGCTACAAAATAGCATTCAATCACTAAGTTTTCTAAGTTTTACTTCCATTTCACAGTCTGTGTGCATGGATATTACTGTATGATCCAGATCTTATGCAGCACTGGCATCACAGGATCTTGGAATCTTTTTTTTTTTTCCCCTTTCTTTCGCTTTCTTTTTTTTTTTTTTAATTTGTTTTATTTTATATTTTTTTTAAGCATCCTGTTTTTCAGACCAGGGGAATTGAGGACAGAGGGGAAGCAGCTTGTACATTGTTAGACTGTAGCTCATTGCCAGCACCAGGAACAGAACCCAGATTGTCAGTCTTCTCCCATTGGGCCGCGATATAAAATGTGAACTGAAGTGCAGAGTGATCAGAGATTCAGGCCTTCTAGGTTTTTATCTTCTACCTCTATTTTTATGGTTTTTCTACAGAATTTCCCTGACTGTAGTGATTGTGGGGGGAGAATGAGGCAGGGAAACATATAGAAAACAATCCTTTTTAGTTTTAAAGTCAGATTTGTGTTGGTGCCATTCCGCTGAATCATATTAGTAGAGTTTAATGCAGAAAATCTGACCCGATCCATCAGTAAAATGTTAGTGAATAAGTGGTAAAAAGTTTGTGAGGGTCAATTTCTCTCCTCTTCAAGGTGAGAAAACCTTTTTCTTTGCATTTTTAACTTTTTCTGTGTTTAAATTTTTCTAGATCCATTCATCGTAACAAAGCCAAGACTGTCAGCACATACATTTCTTTTTCAAGCATCCCTTGATTCCATGAAAACTGCCTAAACAAACCAGAGTGTAAGGCTCTTACCAGTCATTATGCATGAACCCTCTCCTCACCTTGACCACTGTTGGGTTTTTATTCCATTCTGGCTGTGCTAAGCTGCACTAAATGTCAGTGGGATATCCGTCCATGTATTTTTTGTCCTGGATTGATTTGCTCCTGTTCAGAGTGGGTCATTCACTGACTTGCTTTCTTTTCAGTTTCAGGATACTTAACTGGCTTTCATGCCAGTCTCAGGGCTCTGGTTACCTAAGGCCGGCTTGTCCTATTTAACAGGCACAAATGGCTGTGCCTCAGGCCTGCTTTTCTCTCCTCTCCCCTTCTTCTTCTGTTTTCCATTTAATGGCTTGCTAATAATGAAACCACAAAGGCAACAGTAGGGGTGGCATAAACACATGCTCACCTAAGGATGAGTTGCTGATGTTTTAGAATTAAAAAACAAAACAGGATTATTATGATAATAAAAGCCAGGACAGGTGCTGGGCACTTTGTTTATTCGCTGATTAAAACAGTCACAGTGTGGCATCTTTTCATATAAGAGAGAGAGGAAGATTATTGCATTGCCAAGGCTTTGAGTATACCTTAACAGAAAATATTTGAGGACCATCTAATTTTAAGGGTCACTGTGTATTGCTGCATGCCAGAAATGTACCTGTTTTATAGGGTGGTGGGCAAGAAGTCAAATACACAAAAGAGTAAGTCAGCTGCCAGAGCATTCATTTCCTTCTAATTTGGTGTAGTCTCTTGTCAAGTCCTCAAGAAACAAGAGGGGGGACTGTCTAAATCTGTGCTTTTGCCACTGAATAGGATGTCAAATAGTGGGGGCAATACATATGTTGCCCTTCTTGTTTCTCCTATCTTCTGTTATGCGACTGTGAGCCTTTATCCTTTCTTAAACCAATATTGAGGTGTTTTGGATTGAGTTTTATAAATCCTTATTCCTGTTCATCCTCCTCTGAGCATATTGTGCTTATATTTTATAAAAAGTGTTTTCCTAGATTTGTCTTCTTCTTTTTTTAATAAATCAGTTGCCTCATATCTGGTAGAATGTTGTTTTGTGGAAATAGCATTCAGCCATAAATGCCCTCATTTCCTGTCCTTAAGGCTCTTTACCCTTGCATAAAGTTTTGTCGTAACAGAAACTTTGCTATATTGGGAGTTCTATCTTTACACTTGTATGTGTGTATCATGCAAATTCCCTGCATTTTGTAATTAGCAGTTTCTTCTGGTGCCTGATGCTCTACATCTGCAAATGCAGTATAGAGATACTTTTTTCTTTGTCAGGCTGCTTCAGGCTAAATGTTTAGACTGACACTCTTGAGTTAATTAAACACCTATTTGAAGTTAGGCTGTTCAACGGCAAATAAAATAAAATAGTTGTTCCAGCCTTGTGGAATGGTTATTGAGGTTGACACAATACTTTCTGCTTTGTCCCTTTCTACTTTTCAGTCTCTCTACCTGCTCCATATGCTGCTTTTCTAGATAGGGACACAGCATTTGACAGACAAGAAACTACCTTTAGTAAAGGATGATAGTTGGTATTTCAGAAGATACATATGCAGAAACAATGTTGGCAGCCCTTGTTAAAGTTCTACATTACGAAAGTGAAAGAAACATACCCTTTTTTAAGAGAACTGAGTGATTGCATCTCTACCAAATACAGCTAAAAACACTGATCAGAAAAGGCAGCCATAGATTCAGGTAAAACTGTTAACTGTAACTCTTAACCCTCTGGAATGAAAGAATATCATGGGCTCTGCCTTTCTTCCCCATTTGTTTCCATTTTCCACAGTTTTTCTAATCTCCTGCATCTATGGGAAATAAATGTTCATAGGGTAGGGAGCTCTTTTCACAAGACAGCTATGCCTTTCTTGCTACTTTTAGAAATATCGAGTTATAGGGGAAAATACATTTCGCTGAATTTGTGCAGGAAGTGAAGGATTCAGTATCTGTTTTAAAATGGGGCAATAAATAGACTAAAGCAGTGAAACTTACAGAACTGATAGGATTTTCATTTAAACTTTTTTCTTTTTATTTAGTGAAAGACCAGGATCTTTTCCCATAAGTATCTTATGCATGAAGTCTTAGAAAGCAGGGAATTGTTAGAGCACCCATTAAAAGCAGTATTAAAATCCTTTTTCTTTAGCAGGCATTGTTTTTGGAGGGTAATTTTCAGTAAGACAAGTGGTCAAGACAAGCCTTTGGGTGTTTCTTAAAGGTTATTACTTTCTTTAATATCCTTTGAATGCTCTTTGCCTTGTCCTCAATATACACATACTCACAAACATACTTCTCTGCCTTTCTGGAGTTCACTTAAGTTACTTTACAACGTACACTGATTTTACTTAGCATCCTCATATGCTATGAGAGGGATGAAAGTGCTCTTGGGCTTCAGAGGAAAAACAG
Organism: Psittacula echo; assembly: GCF_963264785.1. Taxonomy (NCBI): domain Eukaryota; kingdom Metazoa; phylum Chordata; class Aves; order Psittaciformes; family Psittacidae; genus Psittacula; species Psittacula echo. Next base: position 104,009,864 of record NC_137735.1, read on the forward strand.
GATGAGAATTAATTTCTTGTTCAGTTGGTGTCAAAAGCAGCTAGGCATATGAAAGAAATTGGGATCTTCTTAGACTGCCTCCTGTTTGATTTTAGAGGAGGCTTAGATGTTTACTGAAATTTCCAGCCTTTCGAGATTCGCTCATGAGTGCTTTATTCATAGCTGCCACTGAAAAAAAGTAAATGTCACCAACATAATGTGTTGAGGTTTTTTTCAGCTGGTCTGACATCTCTGTACTAAACATTTTGTTTGTGTACATGTGTAAGTCAGCACTGACAATTCAACAAACCACTAGGAGAGAAGTGGTTTTAATTGTAATAATTTTCGGAGTGTTTCAAGTGTGGTTTTGTTTGTGGTTTTTCCTTAGATTGTAGCATAATAAAACTATAGTTGGTTTTGTTCACATCTTTCTTGGATATGGTAGGGCTGCTGAATGCCTTCTTGCAGCATTTATTTCCGCTGCAGAGGACTGGAACAGGTGTGAAAGATCTGAAGGCAAAACCGGTGGAAGGACCAGTGCTGTAACTTCTTTATCCACTGAACTCTGCAGGGAAAGTGTCTTCTTTTTGTACTACTGCTACTGCTGCTATATGATGCAGTTCAGCTGATTATTTGTACTGCTGAAGACAAGGTTTCAAGCCAGTTCTCCCAAGCAGTTCTTAGAAATATGGGAGAGCAGGCTTTAAGTTAATGAATACAAACCTGGTTGTGAGTTTTGGATAAGTGCTTACAGGTACACCTCCAAAGCCAATAAACCTCAGGAGAATCGGCAAGAGAACCCTGTGGTCTTCAAGTGGTGTGTGCACACACGCACACAACCTGCAAAGATTATTTTTAACTTTTAAAAACTATTTTTAACATCCCAGGACATCACTGGCTATAAGCATTATTCTCATTATACATATGGGAAGGTGAAATTTGGAGCAGTTAGTCATCGTGTTTAAGTTAAAATGTAGAAATCTAATTCTTACAGCTAAGTAAGAGAAGACCATGTCTCTCCTTTTTGTCAAGCAATATGATCATACCATGATGGTATGGGGTATAAGTATTAGAAAGCATAAGCAGCAAAAGCAAAGAAAAATCCTTCTGTTAGTTACATCATTGCTTTTTAATGACATTGTAAAAAATTGATATATCTTCCCTTTCTTCCTTATATAGGATGGTTCAGATGTTCTTTGATGTTATTGTAATCCTGTCCGTGCCTAAGATACTGTTTACATCACATTATATCCTTTATAGAATCTCAGATCTTCAGAACTATTAGTTACTCAAAGAGATTTTCAATTTAAACCAATAGGATTGTGTACTGGATAAGACACCAGTTTAGTCCTGTCCTCACTCTATAATCAAAGTATGTATGGTACAGAGTTTATCTGGATGGTGACCTGTGTGCTTTATCAAATTTAAATGGACTGTATACACAATTTGCTGTCAAGCTTCAATATAGGGCACCAGTCTGGAATACCAGGTGTTTCTTCCTGGCCAGGAAGTAAGAAAGGTGGTAAATATGTTGTGATTCAAGTGCCTTAATCTCTAGCTAGAGGATACATCAATCTTGGACAGAAACGGTAACATCAGATGAACTTATCAGCTGTCTTCTCAAAGCTTCTTTGCTTTCTCTGTTCTTTATTATTGGTAGCAACATCATCTTCTTCCCTATCAAGCAGATTCATATTGCAAGAAACCATTCTGACTCTTTCTTCCATTGTCTCTTGTCCCAAATCTTCTTGATTATTTTGGTATCACATTTCAAATCCAACTTTTTCTTTTCTTCTGCCTAAAACTTAACTATGTCTTTATCAATCTTACTATCTGATTGCCGAGTCTTCTGTTGTCATTACATTTCCATTGCTTCCCTGCTTCCCTGGCAGGACTTAACGTCATCCCTTCACTTCTGCTGATACTATTGGACTCAACTCCTTCCTTCAGCCTAGGCATTAGCTCCTTGTTTTCCATAACATGAAACTAAAGTTTGGTGTCATTTTTTCCAAGGTTATTCACAGGTCTGTCACTTGTATTTTTTCTCCTATAGTTTATTCTAATCCTGATCTGTTCTGTTGGTGACAGTCTTCTCATTATTTTATTTGTTCACTTTTCCTGTCCTGTCTTACACATTATTCCAAAGTGCCCCAAATATGTAGAGTTCAAAGGATCTGAACCAACCTTTCCAAAATGGTTGAAGTCTTCCTATTGCCCAAATTATTCCTCATATTTTATTGCTGCTGTTACCCGCAAGGAATTAGCAAATCCATGAAATCTAGACTGGAGCTAAGCACAGCAGCCTATGTAATGTTGGTAGACATTTACTCTTTTCTACCATATAATGTTTCATGCTTGTGGTATCTTGTCTTAAAAAAAGATATGAGAATGTGCAGGACTGTCTTTGATCATACCCAGTCAGATGTTGGACCTCTGGAGTCCTTTGAACTTTCTCACAATATAACTAAGAAATGATGACAATAATAGAAAGATTCACCTAACTTTACTTACTTCCCTGTCTGAATTCACCTGGATTCTGAGAGTTATTGATTTTGTGTGACACAGCCTTGTGTTGAAGAGCCTTGGCTGATACGGGGCATCGAAGTGATCACGATAGTCACCTCCCACCAATTGCTTGCTACTTTATTGCATGAAGCCCTAAGGTTTTTCCTTCTGAGTAGATAATGGTCCAAATGAACTCTACCTACGCATGGATTATTTCTGTCCATCTCAAGGCTTTTGACATTATTTAGATTGAGGATTGCCATGAAATAAGTACTCAAATTTGGTTTTGCAGCATCAGTTTCTTTCTGCTTCCTACTGTCTGCTCACTAGACTTGTAAGTTGCTGCTAATGCCTGCACTCAAGATGCTGAAGAGCAAAGGAAGCTTCCTTTATCAGAAAAGATATAGGTAAATTTACACTTATTTGTCTCATTCCCATTCAGTATGGGCCTCATCAAAAGTGCACTTTGAATTGCAGTCTGTATCATGCACAGCATTCATTCCCCTTATGCCACAGAAAGCAAATAGTGGCAAAAGGCAAGCTATAATAAAATGAAAAAGCACCTGATGTTATCTGTTCCCTCTTGGGAACTCCTGCAGCTTTCAGTACGTTTGTGTGCAGCTGAGTAGAAGAAAGGTAGCAGTGGGATTATTAGTGAAGAGAGCAGCTTAGCAGAGACATGAAAAGAAGACCAGTTCTTATTCTGATTCCCTTTTTTCCCATGCAGTTAAAAAGAGAGAATAGTTTGAACATGCTTCTGTCAAACTCCTTTCATTGGTCTCTTTCTTAGCAAAGTTACCAGTGGTTTCATTCACAAGATGATCTTGAAGGTTGTTTCACTGTCACTGGGATATAGTTAAAGTATTTTGTAAAGGGTACCACTCAAGTGTAAAGATGCCTGGTAGGAAAAATAAGGCCCTTGCAGAAAAAGAGCAGCAGCCCATCAGATCTTGCTTTTTCAAACCAGGCAGGTTCCCCCATGGAAAGATTAATTACAGTCAGGTTGGAAGACAGCCTTACTGTGTTTTTTTTCTCCTAACATTAGAAAAGATAAAGGGGGTGATTAGTGTGCACAAAGTCTCTGATCAAACCATCATTGAGGTTTGTGACAGGAGGTTCAAACACTTTATGGATCACTGGTGCTGACAGGTAGATCACACAAGCCTTAAACAGATGTTTAGTGAGAAGATGAATGTGTGAGATCTCAAACATGCAGGGCTCCTTTGCCTGGCCATAATAGGCTGTGAAGGATTAAAAAACCTTTTTTGTTTTGTTTTGTTTAATTTTGTTTTGTTTTTTTTTTTTGTATATGCCCCACTAAAAAATCAAAAAGGAAAATACTAACAAGCTTGCATGAAATTTTGGAATTTGCTTGTTTGTTTTTTAATTGAAATTAAATATGATCAGGTCCTTGAAGTTGTTAAACTTTTTCTTCAGGAAATGAAGGCTATTGTTTTGGGATGCCTGACCACAATTTGCCCTCTCTATAAAACTGTTGCTGTGAGCCAATGAGTGTACATGCTGTAACGAGGTGCATATGAGATGCTCAATTGGAACAGAGATATGTTCAAATTAAATTACAAAGGTCTTTGTATCAGAGAGCTTCAGAGATAGGATGCTTTTTATGGGATATGCGTACTCTGTAGAATACACTACGTCAGCATGATGACTTGAAAATACAGTAATTATGTAAGGCTTGTTGAGCAAACTCTGTTTACTAGCCCTCATTGAAACATTTTGAGTTGTTGATACGAAGGGAGGAAAATACTGCATCATTGCCATTTATTATGAGAATTCAGAAGTTCTGGCCATGATTTTTAGTACCATCTCAAGAGAAATTATCTTTGGCCTTGCACATTGTAGTCACAGAATCCTTTAATTTCGAGGTGAAAATGTCCTGTGTGGGGGACAAGTCGAGACCCTCCCTATCTAGCAATATATTAAGACCTTGGCAGAATGTCTGATGGATGTCAGACACCTGGAGGGATCTATTCAATTTAGAAATGGGCTGAAGCCAAAAAATTCAGAACCCAGACTCAGATTTGAACACTCTGGAGTTCAAGGATATTTTGAATAAAGGGTTTAAGCCATTCTATATAAATAATCAAATTACAGACTTTGGTCTGGGCTTGGATTACAAGCACCCTAAAATCCAAGAGTATCCTTTAGGGCTTGATTTAGTTGGCCTAGAAAGCCCTGGTCCAGGGTTTGAAATCTTTGCCGTCAACCTTGAAAGCAGTTGGTTCATAAGTGTTGTTTTTTTTTCTTATCCCCCCCGTTTCCTGTTTTTTAGTTCTTTTTAAAGAAATGCAGAAGAAAAGGTGTTTGTAAGCAACTTCCCAAATTATTTTTTGCCATCCATGAGTGTAGGGCTGCCTGTTTGAATGTTTCCAAGAAAGTATTGTTCTTATGTGACAACAGGTCAGAAAGACTCTGCATTAATTACACTAACATATGGTTATTAACAGATTCTAGCTCAGGGAGCAATACTTTACAATGTTATCTTCCACATAGTCAGATGTTAGCCATATTGTCAGTGCTGGCAGCTATTGTTTCACTCATTTACTTCACAGAGCTAATTACTCCCTAATAATAACTTTACCTTGGAGTTTTTCACTTGCTTGTGCCAGCAAACCTGTTCACACTACATATGCTAATTATTGGCACTTATTCATTATGTTAAGATAGCTTTAAGTTCAAGCTGTGCAGCCTGGCTTTCGGTATGGAGCCAGCTGGCTGCAAAGTTCCACCTTTTTTTTTTTTTTTCGTTTTTTTTTTCTTTCTTTTTTTTTTTTTTTAACTAAAGTCATTAAAAGTTTTAATATGGGCTTATCTTGTTCTCTTTACAAGATTCACTCTTTCAGGAATTCAGATGCATACTTGGTTACTCATGGACAACTGCAATTTTATAAGGAGTTCCTGGTTTTCTTAAAATATTTCTCTGAGCTGCAGTGAGATCTTTTCTGATAAACAGATCATAAATTCATTTGTAATTTGAACTGTAAGGCCATTTACCAAAAGGGATTTTAATAGTCCTCCTTCCCCCACCCAGTTCTAGCTCCTTGTGTATTTCATCACTCTTACTTTCCTACTGAGAGTCCCAAGGCCCTTTCAGTACCTGATGAGGGATGCTCGCTGTTGATTTTGTTTCTCCATGCTTTCAATGCCTAAACCTTCAATGAGCTTTGTATGGATGGATTCACTGATTTGTCCTGGGCTCAACATAAGTACAGCAAATCAGATCATTTAGATTTGCAGCCTGAAACACACATATTTCATGGGATTTGGTCTATTACATCTTTCCAGAATTCTCAGTGATCCTTTTTCACACTCTAGAATAGTGCATATTCTCATAAAACCCAGAGAAATGTGGTGTCTTCTAAAGATAAAATTCTTTCCCTGATTTGCATGATGAATTTTATGACTACCAACTGAACATCTACATGGGAATCAAAGACAAATGATGGCTGATCCTCATTAATGCTGTATATGCAGTATGGGATGTTACAGAGCTGACTGTTTCAACTGTGACTCTTAAGAGTCCTGTGGCAGATCATTGTCTAGTGTAAATCAGCATAAGTGCTTTTCCACTATCTGGTAAACTGGTCTGACATTTTGTGGAGTTCTTAAAGAAACAATTTTTATTCAAGATAAGGTGAACATATGTGAAATCCCATTCATTTTTATCAGTAGAAAGAGGAGACTGAAATCTTCCAAGAATTCAGTCCATATTGAAAAAAAAAAAAAAAAATCTATTTCTGGCTCCTCATGAGCTAAAAGCTTTGAATTCCATAAATTTTGAGCTACCCTGACATTACAAATGCAAGTTTTATTTTAAGTTGTAATCTAGCTAACTTTATTAGAAAAAATATATGCAGAAAACTGCTATTTGGCCATCTCATCATCTTGCTGTGCATATTACGTACATTAGGATTTATCTCTATGCTAGTTGTCATATCGAAGAGAACGTGGATGAGTTAATTAAGGATATTTCATAATTGGGAAAAACTAAATCTTTCCTCTCCTGTGCATGTGTACTTCTTCCAGTGTCAGGATGAGCTGGTTTTGTATACCTCAGTCCAGAATTTGGCCATAAAATAGGGGAGAAAAAGCAGGACACCTGAAACTGAAAGAAAAGATTTACTTGAAATAAAAGTACTGTTTCTTTAGCATCCTGTTTTACTGTGTCAGAGCATTAGATTGGATCGCTTCCTGTGTTGCTGCAGTTCTAATTCAGTGCAACTCCAGTGATATCAATAAACAGTTTGAATACAATTCTTCGTAAACCCGATGTAAACAGACCTTTAGTTGAGCCGTAATACATGATCAGTACAGATTTTTTAACTTTTGGTATTTCTTGGGCTAAAAAAATCAGAATATTGTTTAGTAAAAATACTGTAATTGTGACTGCATATTATGATGTCCAGTCCACATTATGCTTTTAGGGCTTGGGGTAGTCAGGAAGGAGTTTATCCTATCCTGAAGTGATTTGGAGCCATGGAGATAAGTGATACACAAAAGGTGGGAAGGAAAAAACTCCAAATTCTGCCCCTGGCACACAGTTCATGCAGTCAGTGGCTGTGTTACGTGAGCAGAGCACGTAGAGTAAATCTGACAGTGGTTTACGAGGTCAAAGGTTGGTTTTCAATTGGAAAGAAACTCCGTATGATGTCTAAAAGCTTATTCTCAGCAGCAGCCCTGGAGCTGACTGTTTGGTGCACTGTCCAGTGAAATTCCAGCTCACTTAAAATGAGAGGGAGTGTGGGATGTTGTAGTTACTAAACAGATCATATTGAAATGAAAGACACTGTTGTTATGTTTAGAAAAGGTTTGAACCAAAACCCTCAGACTGTGGTACGACATTCTTGGGAGCTGACTTTCACCTGTTTTTATGAAAGGCTAAGCATAATACCAGATCTGAATTCATTGTAGAGATTGGATTGAGACTTGAACTTTATGGTTTAGACCTATATTAAGAGATCTTGGTATCTCTGCTCTGACACCATTCAGTTTCTACCTTGGTGGCCTTCTACTTTCTGGGTAGACTTAAAGCATTATCAAAAATAGCTGTACCACCTAGCAACAAAATATTTTTTATCCAAGGAACTAAAGCGGGTCATGGCTGAAGAACCTGTTCTGAGAAGCCCTTTCAGTATTACAGAGCATTTCATTTCATTCAGGCTTTCCATTGTTTTTAAGACCAATGGAAAGGTCAACCTGGAGAGGCTGTGTAGGTGGTTACACTGATCTTCAAGTTAGTTTTCCAGGATTTGGCATGGTATTTCAGAGCAGGTAAATGATAGAGGAAAGCCAATCATTCCGCCTTTTGCTTCCTAACTGCTCCTTCTATGTGCCTAAATTGACATTTACATTTCCACACCCTTCCCATAACTACTTGTTATGAAGTTTGACAACTAATTTTTGACAACTAGTGGAAGTGAGAGTACATGGGGATTTCTGGAGGTAATGTTAGTATTGATGTCCATCTGACCCGTGAGTGTGATCAAAAAGAGGAAGGTTGCAGGTTATTTTGTCAGGGTTTTTTTATGTCTGGTGAAATGGGGACTGTCTGCCAGAGGTGATTAGGACAGACGAGGAAAAAAAACAACAGCAACTAAGAAAAGATATCCAGCAAAAATGCTGTAACAAAACCTTTAAGAACTTGTTTATATCTTTAATGCTGTTTCCTTAAGGAAAACTGTGAGAGAACACTTTTTTTTTTTTCTTTCTCAATAAGAGCTTGGTTCCTCCTCAGATATTTGGCACTCCTTAAAATCTGCTGGAGCCTGACGGACTATTCTGACGTTCTTAATACACCTGAGAGTTACTTCCCAAACATGCCTTTCCTTATGCTAGATCTTGCCAAGATCTTTTGGATAAACCTCATTTGAAGTTTCTAGGACACAGCAATGTGGCATGAAGGAGCCCTAGAAGAACTTTTAAAATACAATTAGCACCTATTTCTAAATCCCATATCACAAAAAGATCTTGGCCAAATCACCTGTAATTCAGGTGAAAGTATGTTCTTTTGATAGCTGACCACCTGTAAAGACTTTGGAGAATAAATGACCTCTCATGAGATGGGGGGAACTAATCAAAAAGTATGTAATCTAGGTATTTATCTGTGCTTTGAACCATGTACTTTGAATTCTTGGGTTTACAACAAAAAGCCAATCTTAGTTTTAACTATGGACATAATGCATGTGGGAGAGCAGTAAATAAGTACTAGACTGATGCAGTAGGCAGGGTTTATCAACTTGTTTAGGAGAGGTATGCTACTTACCACTTGTGCATTATGCTTGATATCTTCAACTAATAGCAGCGCAACCTTTATGATACCTTATACTGTAACATATTTTATGAAAGCAACGTATTTTTAAAAATCTGTTTAAATACTTTCTGGAACATTTTAGAAGAATTATTGGTATATGGTTTTTAGCCACTCAACCTATAAAACTGCTTCATTCTGTAGGTCAAATAAGCACACAAAACTCACCTGAAGTTTCTTTTCCATAAATATTTCCATAAATTTGAATCTAATATGGTGAGCTGATTCAAGGCTACACACAGGCGTTGTGGGACATACTAGGAAACTGTGAGACCTCCACTTCTATGAATAATACCCCTTTTATTTTAGTCCTCATGAGTTACAAAATAGAGAAGTTCAGAAGTCCCTCAGGCCTAGGACTGAGTACGGGTAACATGGCAGCTCAGTAATATCATGTGAAGAGTTGGGGAGGAAAAGGCATGTGTCTGACAATTGGCTGCAGAGAAAATATACTTCTGAGAGATTGAGGGTTATACAAGTCTGTCCCTATTCAGATAGGAGAGTGTGTGCTGTGCAAGTGAAACTGTCAGAGGTGTGTGATAAATACTGTTTGCATTCTGTTTTAAATTTTCCCTTGGATATCACTGTCTCTTGTATGGTGCATGCCTATATGCTTGCATATGCGTGTGGACTCCTGTGTGTGGGGCATCTGTTTCGTGGGTACTGTGTGTATAAATATATGTGTAAATATCAGTACATGTGCACATACACACACATTTACATTTTAAAATAAATACCAGAAATGAGATTTATAGATAGCTTTCCTCATTTGCTTGTGTGCTGTGTGAGACGTGTGCACACACATCTACTGGAAAAAATGTGTGTTTGTAGTTCTGTACGGGCACAGATGATGCGTGCGTATATATACAGACGTAGACATACATTCACATTATAATACATTAGATGCACTTAGATCTGTAGGACTCACCATTGACTTTTAATTAGAGTATTAGCCAAGACTCCTTGTAAAATAGTTAATTTAGGGTTACTCTTGCATTTTTTTGAATACATGTTTGACATATTTCTTCTCTGAAGTGATACGTAATGAACTTAATCCACTGGTTGAGTCTGAGGAAAGTTTAGTCCCTGGAAAAATCAAGGTACCTAGCTAGATTGGCCTGTGGGTGTACTCTGTTGGTCCCTCCCTGATAGTCAATTGTGTCAAGCCATGCTGGACACTGTCAGATCATTCTGTGAATGTGCTGTTCCTGGAGAGAGCCATATTGCTGCAGCTCTTGAAAAAGGCTTCTAAGGAAACATAGACATTGCAGCACTTCTGATATTAAAATAAAGGTATCAAAACTATTTGATTAACTGAAGATGCATCTTCATGATTGCTTAATAACATGGTGGGAGTTTGAAGCTTGTCATTAATATTGTCATTTGTTTAAAATATATCTTCTAAGTGCTGCTTGGCACCGAGGTGCCTGAGCACCATGCTATCGCCTGAGCCTGGGTCTGGCTCAACGTATTGTTAAATTTGTTGCATCAGGGCGTTCTGCAGTGCAGCCCTAGGGGACCCTACAAAAGGCATTTGCAGGCAGAAACTTGAAATAAGCACAGCCTCAGCATAATTGTAGCCAAACGGTTCCACAGAAGGAGTGTCTGTGTGTGGAGTCTGAGCTTCCAGCTGTTCGGAGGAGGATTACGAGGGCTTTAATGGAGAGCACAGATGGAATCAGTACTATTGTCCAGAGTATTCTGGGGCAGAGGCTAAAGTGTGAAGGATGATCAGTGGAGAGCTGATTGGAAAGGAAAAGAAAAAAAAAGAAGAAAGAAACAGGAGGAAAAAATAAAACCCTCTTGTTCTCTAAAAAGCAAAGGAATTGATGCTGTCCAATGGTGAGGGTGCAGAGGAAATAGTTCCCAAAGCTTGCTTTCATGGTTAGCAGGCATTGTAAAGATGGCACAGGTCATGTGTTGTGTGCAGCTGTTTAGAGGTTCTTACAGAACTGTTTGAGACTTAGCAAGGCCCATTATTCAAGGCACTAAGGCAGTTTTACTGGATATGGACTACTGCAATTGTATAAGCCTCCATTGTGTGAGTACTAATTTAGAGCGCTACCGTAAGCCAGCCATACAATCCATGCTTCCCATGAATGAATGAATCATCTTGATGAAAAGGCTTGGAGCACACAGCTCTGACTTTTAGTCTTAAAGGGACCTGATGTGTTCAGAATGGATCCCATTTTAATGAACAAATGTGCTGGCAAAATATTTTGGGTTTGAGCTGTTAAAATAATCCTTTTCTTTTTGGAGAAAGGTGGTGTACCCAAAGACTTTAGATGGGTTTTCATTTGCCTTACCACATGTTAGATGTATTTGTAGTTACTGATTTGTTACGGGATGTTAAAGTGTTACTAATGTGCTTGTATAAACATAACAGGTCTCAAGGCCACTTCATAAGCCAGCAATTTATGTCCTAAATCATTCCTTTAGGTGCCAAGGAGCCCCATGATTGTTTTATTCAAAACCATTTGGCTGCAGGAATGCAGCTGTTTTTCATTAATGATGTCCATGCACATATACAAGCAACATGTTGTTGTATAGCACTGCTGTCTTTATTTCCTTGTCTGCAAAGAATATGAGAACAGTATTAGGACTTCTAATGTAGTTGCAACATTGTTTGGTGAAGTCATTTTCTGTAGAATTCTTACCTGGATGGCTTAGGGTCACATAAAAAAAAAAAAAAAGGATTTACTCTCTGATAACAGGACTTAGATAGCCTTTGGAAACACCTAAGTTGAGGTAGCCAAGAGCACTCACAAGGTAATATGCACATCCTGTCCTGCCATCATTTAGACAGATCTCCCTTAAGAGTCTTCGTTCAAATATGAGATCTGAAGCTTTGGGAGTGTCTAAGCATCCATAGAACCTGCTGATGTGGTCTGAGAGTTTTCTGTATTTCTCCTTCTGTGCATGCCCTGAAACTGCGCTGGTCTGAACTCCTAAATGCTTAGCTTCTGCCTAAGGGTCATCACAATTCAAAAACAAGGCTGAGCAACATTGGCATCACCTAAAAGGCAACCACCAGCCATGGTGAGCAAAGCACAGTGAGGATTGTGAAATATAGCTGCTTACTTTCCAATACGCAGCAGTTAAAGAAGGGATAGTCCTTCCTTTTTCTTTTATGTGCAGTAACCTGGTGGCAGCTTAACAGTTGCCTAAGAAATGGAAAGAACTGGATTGGGACTTCTGTTTCCTTAATGCAATTCACATTGTGTCTCCTACATCTCAGGAGGGACAAGGCGTGTCTCCACATCTGCTGAAACTGGACTTCAAGCAAGAAGAGACATACTGTTCATTTCATAAATGGAGCAAAAGAAGTGTCATTACTCAGTGTCCTGACGATGACATTTGAGCTTGTGTTCTGCTCCACTGATGCCTTGTGGTTTGTTTTTTTAATTAAAGCTATTTTTTTTTTAAATTAAGTGATTTCTGTCAAGTACCATTGAGGTCAATTTGTATTTACTTCAGCAGAGCAAGGACTCAACACAAAGTTCCTACAGGTCAAATTTTGCCCTCAGGAAAATACTGATTAATGCTAAGTCCCTTTTTTGAGCTAAACACTGCTTAAAAGCTAAAGGTATTTAAAACTCCCCAAATATTACTTTATGTTTTCATCATGTTTACTGATGGTTTCCTTTTTGATCTCTCTTACTATCAACCTAAGTTTACTGAGTCAGCTTTGTTTAATTAGTTTAATTTCACTTGTTCAACAGCATTGCCAGAGTTGTACTTTTCAGATTCACAGCTCTGAATGAAAATATTTCTTTTGACTGGCAAGATGAAATAAAAACAAAAGTGGAAAAGGAATTACTAAAATGTTTGTATTTGCTTAGGTAAAATGCTTCCAGAACTGAATTTTGGAGCAGAAAATATGTAAGGATCCTGATACTTAGTTAACTAGCTTAAATCTATTCTTAGCAAATAGATTTCTGCAGTTCACTTAATTGGTCTACAACAAAAAGCGTGCTAAGTGTTAGTGCCTAAATTAAAAAAAAAAAAAAAAAAAGGACAAAATAAAGCACCCACTTCCAATGAACATTTGCAAAATTGTTTATCTGGCAGAAATATCAGGAGTTTCAAATAAGGCCCTTTCCAGCTCTCCCTTCAACCAAACTCATTGACATGATGAGAGCCATGAAGCTCATCAGTTCCCACCATTACACTGGAACTGGGCCTGTCCCATACTAGCATAAAATAAAATTGCTGGTTTGCATTAGTAAGGCCCTGATTTTCAGTTGCACCAAGCATCCAACCCCAGAGACCATGTTCTGGATTTAAACTTTGTTCTCTGTCTTAAATGGTGCTTAAAGAGGCATCAGGAGTACTGTATGCCCACCAGTGTTTCCGTATAAACAGGAATAAATTCTGTATAAATAGGAATAAATCAATTTATCAGAAGATTCCTTTTATTGCTAAAGAGAAATGAGTGGCTGAAGAGCAGAACTTAAGAATGAATCCTAAATTACCATGTGTTATGCTTAGCATAGAGTAGATGGATAACATCACCGTAGTATTTTCAGAGCTTTTTACAGTGCTCTGTTATATCCCTCTCTCTCAGACACATCACTTCTGCCTTGCTATTTAGGATGCAAATGCACAATTAAAAGCATTCAACAGGTAGAGATGAATAAGCTAATACAGTGTGCTGCTAGTCATTTATTTTCATTAACTGGGAGTATGTGGAAGTGCCCCAAAGAGGAAAGAGATGCTGGAAAGTTGTAATAGATAAGAATCTACTGACTGCCTTTATGTAAGACAATAGATCTTGTGAATATTCTGCTTCCTTTCCAGGCAGTGAGCTAGTATGGTTAACCAAAATTGTTGAGTAATTGTTCTGTGGTTGAGAACAAAATGCTGAATTAAACTGTTCCCAGCACAATAATTGTGTGATTACAGCATTTATGTTGCTGGCCAAAAGAACAGTCATTAGGTTTGGAAGACTTACCAAAACCACAGGCACAGAAAAAAAATATGCAAATCACATGTAAATTGTCCTCTAATACCTATAGTGGCTAAAAAATTGAATTGGGAGTATGGTATGTGTATATTTAAAGGCAGTCAAGCCAGAAAAGAAATAAGATTGTACATTCAAGAACTACTTCAGACTACGAAGAAAATACCCCAAGCTTATTCATTTTCATTATGTTGTACTTTTCCCCATCTTGTGAGATCCTGCACTTCATATATTATGTGTGTATTCTGCTTTGTGAATGCTGTTATATTTTGCCTGACTACATACCAACCAGATATTACCTGGGAGGTATAAGGTACATAGGACTTCTACACCTAACTAAATCTTGGGCCAAAACGATTCACAGAACAATATACAGGAAAGGCACATATCAAATGTTTAGCTGATAGCTGTAATCCACCAGTAAAATTAAAAACTGATCTATGATAGGTGTTTCCTTGTGAAGTAGACCATTTTATTCTCCATTGCATGGTCCATATCTGGAAGTGTCAAAGAAACAATTACATTTAGTCTGCTTTTTTTTTTTCTCTTTTGTTGTTTTTCCTCATATTTTAAATAATAAAGGAGGAGACAAGAACTAAAGGAGACAGTAAATTAAAAAATAAAGACAAAATGTTTAAGGCGATCAAAAGTTTTGTGCCTGCAGTTTGGTGCAGTAACAAAGTGCAGGATTTGGATAGCTGGTACCTGGCTGTACACAGAAATCAGATGATATGTCTAAACTTTTTCACTGTATCAACAGTTAATTGTGCTTCAACGGTATTGCTGTCACCAAATTGTAGGCACAAAATGAGAGACTGTCTTCAGTCCTATTAAAAAAATATTCCCAGACAAAACTTGTGAAAAACATTTTTGTATGAGGATTTTGGTAGCAAGGGAAAAAAAGCATCAGGACATGAATGGGAGAGTAGCTATGTATCTATTTAAATAGTCTTTTTCTGCAACTTGAATCCATTTCACTTTTAAAACTGAACTTGTGATGGTAAAACTGAACTCTATTGAGGAACAATTGCACTGGCAAAAGAGACAGTCAGAAACAAGTCTGAACAGCTGAAAGATTGAAAAGAGGTCTTTATTGTGCATTTCCCTGGGCAATAATTAGAGGCTATCCAATACTAGAAATATGTGTTCCACAGAGGTTTCTACTAACATTTGATCTTAGTTTTTCTGGCCATTTGTCCATCATGTTTAAGTGCAGGGGTTTTTAAGATAATGTAGAAAGCAATAAAACCCAGTAGAAAATAATAATAATAATACTGTCTTCAGGAAAGAATTATGTTGAATTGTTGTAGCAACTAGTGCTCTGAAACTGATGTCACTGGAGATAAGACTTACACTGAACATATATCCGGTGTGATAATAAAATTGGGAGAAAGATGAAGCATTCAGAGAGTCTAATCAATGGATTTAAGTCTAAGATTTTCTGAGCAGACCCAATTCTGCTGAAGTCTGCATTGATCACACCATGAAAAATGTTTCTTTCTCTATATTAGATTGTTTATAGTTTTATTAATTGTATCCCTCCACATTTCAATTTAAAGAAAGCAAGAGGAGGTACAGACTTTTACTGTGATATTTTTCTGACTTCTGTATGTCTATCTTTTCTCTCTCTTCCAAGATACAGATTCCTATGCATAGTATGATTTTAAGTGGATACTTTGATAAGACTTTCATTTTTTTATAGCATTGCACTGTTCAGCAGCTGAATGGGTTTTTAATTTCTTCCCACTATGTGATATTAAATAACCCCTGTTTCTTGCCCACCGCCTACACATTAAAATTGTTGTGTTTGTTTTAATTAATGATACTCCATTTGTCAAAGAGATACAGAGTGAAAAAAACATCTCGAAACTTTAGGGTTTTGTTCGAAAGAGTACCCCTTCCTGTGCATATAGTAATATTACCTTAAATCCTATTAAAGGAATTGGCACAAAAAAAAACCCCAAACTAAACCAAGAAATAGTTATTATAAGGCAAAATTCTGACGATCTCCTTGACTTCTGTATCAACCAATTTTAGTAAGCAAGATTTCCATGTTAAGGGTTATGAAAGAATGGTTTCATATTAGTTGATGAGACTTAAATATTTTACTGTAATTATGTACCAGAATCATTACAAGCAATGTGTCATGGGTGACTCATAGTGAGTGGCGGTGGAAGAGTTGAAATAGAAGGCCAGATTGCGACGATACTGCAGTGCAACAGTGTTAGAGGGGGAGGTTTTGCTTCAAGGACAGAGGAAAGCTTTAGGGAACTGTCACTTCCCCTTACTGGTATCTACCATGCCTACCATGGTGGGGATGAAGAAAGACCAGGATGAGAGATGGGCTTGCTTTGCAATCGTTTTACTTTCCGCTGAAGTACCACAGCTACCCTCTTCCTTCATATTTCATCTTCTCTTACTTTATGGTCCCTCATTTCATCAAGCAGGGTTTGAACAATGAAGTGTGTACTACTCTTGATCCACAGTTTTTCTCCAGGAGTGCCTTGGAGTCTTTAGTAAAATAAAAGGTCTCTTAAAGAAGACAGTCCATATTAGTAGTTTAGGCCTTAGGTATTGATCTATTAATGAATTTGGACTTTACCATTGTGTCTAAAATGAGCTCATGCCACTTTATTTATACACCATCTTAAATGCAGTGGTTTCCATATTGGAACTGTTCTCTCTGTTTCAGAGGTTAAAAACTTCTGTTTTTGTAACAGTAGACAGGAAAAATGTTACTGCAGTTTATACATCAAAGTGATTAGTTGCTAGTGTTTGAATAAGTTATAGAAAAATCAGCAGTGAGTAAAGGGGGAGTTGTAGCTGCTTGCCTTAACACAGATGCCTCTGTATAACTTTGTATGACAAAAAATACCAGTCAGCCTTGCTTAAGTATAACGGTGTCAGCCTTGCTTTTGCCACCCATTTTTTTATCTTTTGGGGCAAATGCACTAAAGAAATCTTTAGTGAGTAGATTCATATCCCAAAAGCTGCGTCACTTCAGTCTACATAGGCAGAGGAACCACAATTAAAATAAATATGTTTCTTCACCTAAGCTGCATTCTCAAACTGAAAACCATTTGGGTGGGTTTATAGCCAAGCATTTGATAATCCTGTTTGCATCCTTGCATGAAAACATTCACAACAGTATGTAAGTGCCAGGGTGAGCCCAAAGGCACCTCAAAAGGGCTGAAGGAAGGTGGAGCATTTCTCCTAGATCACAGAATTCATCAGTCAAAAAGGAATCAGACTTGCTGCCTGTGGTGACGTGTAATACTACAATTTATTTCCTTACATCAATCTGTTGGCTTCGAACATTCACAGAAGTTCTTGAAGTCACTTTTTTTGGATGATTCCCTGCCTCCCTACATCTCACACTAGTGGTGAGCCTTGCTTCCCACTTCAACTTGTTCTTACAGTCTACCCGTTGATTAATAATAAGATTTGCAGAGACAACCTTGTATATATATATAAAAAACCTCTGCGCTCTTCCAGGAAAAGTCCTCTAAATTGCACACCTCTTTTGACTGTTACACTTGTCACTCTATTTCTAACATCCTCAAATAGAAACAGACCTCATTTAATGGAGATCTGATAGGAACTGTCATATTTGCTCTTCACTGCTTCCTCTGCAGCAGTAGTTAATACCGGACCTTCTTTCTAGAGCACTTTTGAAAGTAGTCTATGGTACTGTTACACAAAGACTTTTGATCTGGTAAAATGTGAACATTGGATATACCAAAGAAGTGACTTTGAAAAAGAAGAGTTCTTTGTTAATGCACGCGCACAAACCCCAGTCAGTTCAGTCTTCTCAAAAAGAATGTGGAAAATCAGAAGAAAATAGTATACAGGTGACTTCTGGAAAGGTGATATGAACAATGACAAGGGAAGTACACTTATTTTGTCTGATTCTTTATGGCATGTACAAAACCCCTCATAGTTCATTATAATTGGAATAACTGAACCAATATATAATAGATTAGCTAACAGTAGAAAACAGTACATACGTGCAGCTCAAGAAATTACCCTATATGGTGTCTAAAAAACACATCAGGAAATCTCACACCTGTTTTCTTTTCACTGACAAATGTTTTGCTGAATAGCTTACTGCTAGAGCGATCAGCACTGGTCCAGACCTCATTGGGAAAAGTTAACCAAGCATCTGGAAACTGTGTGCTCCATCATACGCTGTGAGGTAGCATCAGCCGTTAATGTAAATTCATGAATTTTCCAGTTTGAAGGGAGTGACTTTGCAGATTAACTCTTCTATGTGACAGTTGCATTTAGAAGCAAGTTGCTATTAGCCAGCAAAAAGCAAATAAGGGACAATATACCATGTCACTCAGCAGTTTTGAGAC
This sequence comes from Psittacula echo, assembly GCF_963264785.1. NCBI lineage: Eukaryota > Metazoa > Chordata > Aves > Psittaciformes > Psittacidae > Psittacula > Psittacula echo. The sequence continues at coordinate 104,027,997 of NC_137735.1, forward strand.
ACAAGTTTGTCCAGGTTTCCATTATAGTCCTGGCTTATACTTCTAGGAAGGGTACTAACATTTAAACAGGGCACCTAGGTGTTTGGAAGCTATGGCATGAGAATCATAGTATTTGTGTGAATATTAAGGTGAAATAAGTCGGTTTGGCCCAAACACTGGTCAGCGTACCTCAGATGTCAATTTCGTGTCCTCTGCTAGCTTTATCCTCTTCATGAAACAAATGGCTCAATCAATGAAACAGCAGATGTTTTTCTTCTATAAGAAGGAAAGAACAAATTACTTTGAGTGTTGCTTTTAGGCTTGGATTAGAAAAGGCTCTTTTGAGAGTGCACTTCAGTCTTCCAGTGTAGCTCTTACCTGAATTACAGTAGCTCGCTTTGAAAGTCCTGGTTTTGCCAGAGGACTCCATACACTGGGGTGTTGTGTAGTCTGGAACAGCCATTCCTGCATGAGCTCTTATGCTTTTGACTTAAACCAGCTGCATATTGGAATGAATTCCAGTTTATGTTCCGTTTATTTCAGGCAGTCTCTTGCTTTCCAGTTTGGCTATTTGTTCAAATGCCTTTGTGGCAAAATTGCCCTGTAAGTAACTTAAATGCTAAGTGGCACAAGCATGAATGTGTCTTGTTACACATCATCCCAAATAGGAAAAAGTAGTCTTACTGCTTTTCCCTACTCTGTATGCTTTTTCTATATCATATAAAATAGAAGTGTTTTAAAGTTCTTTATTTTAGTTGCATAAATGGAGAAGTAATACTGTTTTGTTTTTTTTTTTTTATCTTTAGAAGTACTCGAGAGATGTTCCTTAATGCAAAAGGTCCTTTTGGCTTATGTCCTTCCTTCAAAGTGCTGCTGAAGGTGTTTGTCTCTCACCAGTGTATTATCTTCTGTAGTATGAAATGGAGGAGGGAAGCCTTTGTAAGCAAGTTGTCAACATGGAAACTGCTAGTGTCTGTATTATTTGGCAGTTCAAAGCACTTCTGGGCACTTTAGTTAAAAAGGCTAAGCATGTGTTCATTTATGTGCTTACAAACTTCATGATGAGATGAATTTGAGATCAGTGCTGGTAATGACTCCTGGATTCTCTTGCAGGACTGAGCAAAGAAAGAAAATTTCCAGCCTGAAAAGCCTTGCTTTTTTTAAATGAAAAATGTTCATGTAATTCTCTGAGGTGCATTTCAGTTTTCCTGAAAGTTTTTTGCTTGAGTTTTCCATGAGCCAAGTTGCATACATGCCAGCTATTACCTGTTAAGGGTTATCTCCATATTCCATCAAACCAATATTTTTTTTCAGACTGTCACTCCGAGTAGAGCTCTCCTATGCTAATGGAATTGTAATGGGGAGGGTAGGGGATGAGAGTTTCTCCCTAAATAGCCTTTTTTATTGTTCTTAAAAGATTGTTGCTATAGAGCATGTTTTCTACAATTGGTATCACTGTTTACAAACACTACTATTGCATGAGCTGAAGTGTTCAGACAGGATGAATTTTGGTAAGTACTGGTATGACTTGTATAAGCCTCCAGTGCAGCAAAGGGAAGAATAATATTTGCAGCCAAAATCATCCACTGCAGAAGAATCTTCAGGTAGAGATGAGGAAGAAAAAGCCTTCACAAAATCCTTTGCCAGGATCCCATATATCAATATGTCTGGTAAGGGAGTGAGCTTCTCAGTAGTAAAAGCAAAGTTAGGTCAGAGCACAGGGTGGAATGGGTCTGCTGTCTGTCTCATCCGTGTCTTCCTCTCTGCGTCTCTGCTTCTTGGGATCCACCTTCTCTTTTGTGTCTTAAGCGCTCACTCAGCACCCCGTTAAGGAGGAGCGTGATCATTGCATTACTGAGATGGGCGGGGCTCCCTTGCATATAGATTTAGGACACACTTATGTCAATTTAGGGAACTGATGTAGGGAAGAAAATGAGAACAACATTTTCTTATTTGAAACGTCACTGTAAGGGAAAATAGCAGATTGTAGTTATATGAGGACATATATTTTTATTTCACTTAAGATAGATGGGGGGCGGGGGGGAGGGACAGAGAAGGAGATGGCCAACACATATGCTAATTAAAGAATCCAGTCCTTCAGCATTGTGTGTGCCACCATGAGCCAAATGTTTCTGGAGGAAGGGGGACTGATGCAATTAAACATGTCATTTTTGAAAGACAGATTTATGTTATTGCATGTTAAATGTACATTACATTCTTTCATATGCAGTAGAAGAGATGCTTAACTTATAAACAAGTTGCAGGCAAGAAGATATTCATACAACAGTTTGAAGTTAATAGAATCATTTGTGTGCATCCACTATTCTCAGAATGTGAAATCTGAACTTCTTTGAGGCAGCTGAGAATAACTCAAATGAAAATAAAAATTAGCCACTCTTCTACGTGAAGAAGCCATGTAAGAGATCATTTCAGCAAGGATGCGCATACAGCTCTTGAAGGGCATCTTCTAAAGAGTTCAAGAGTAAAGTACTGCTCAGAGTTTTGTCAGTTTGTAGAGAAGAGAGTGTTGCTTTTAGCAGCCGTTCTTATTCACACTGAGTAATTTGTTACTCTGTCACCAGTCTCACTGAAAGGGATAGAATTGCTTCTGAAGAACTAGAGGTGGGTGGAAGAGCAGTATTCACCCTCAGTGGAAAGTGGTATATATGGATACCGGGAAATGTATTTAGATACTTACCTTGGAGAGAGGAAAACTTACGTAAAAGTTAATGCTAGTAAACATGTAATGAGCAACTACAGAAATGAAATTGGTGGAAGTGTATAAAGAGAAAATAAATAAAACTGATAGCAGCTGCTATGTTAGGGGCTTAGATTTTTTGAAAGCATGGGTTTACGTTACTTGAGAAATACTATAAGCCTGCTAGCTTAAGCAAGAGTCATGTGAACTTTTAATTAAAGACTCTGTCAGGATGCATGGGCATAAAGGACCAAAATAAGGTCACATATGTTACCCTGATTCTGGCAGTTCCTAACTCTGCAACCTTAAACTATTTTGTCTTTATTTATATAGTGACCCGAAGCTCACGTGACATTTCACAGAAAATAGAGCAGAACTGTAGTTGTGAAGTGTTTACAATCTAAATTTATATGTCACAGCAGGAGCTAGTAGCAAACAGTAGGGGTAACTGCAAAAAACATACTGCTAGTGCTTAGGTAGCTGTGGAAACCATAGTATGTTCCTAAAAGTAGGTAGGAGACCAGAATTTAGGCGGATGTACTGCAATTATAATGAAGCTGGAAATGCTGGGAATCTAGCTGTGGCTACGCTGTGAATGCACATCTTTGTGCAGTTGGATTTGTTATGGTTAAGTCATAAAGGACATGCACAGATTTGTGAAGATGCTGGCCCAGGCTTTAACAACTTGAATCGGTCCCAAATTTACTAACAAATTTTCTTTTGATAAGGATAAGTCATCTAGGGGCAGATTTTTCAAAGGCAGTGAAAAAAATAAAGATATAGTGAGGCATTTCCCAAAATTGAAAATCTTCATGGGCAACTCTGGATGCCTCAGTTTCCCAGTTGGACAGTAGATTAGTTGTTTGTCATGTACTCATATTGGTTTTTTTATCTTGATAAGTTCTTTAAGGCTAATCTCCTTTATGGATTTTCAGTGCCAAGTATGAAGGGTCCCAGATTTTGGTTTGGACTCTAGGTTAAATTTGGTTGCAATTTCTTCCATTACAGAAGGTGACTTACTGTCCTCATTATGTATTAGGGAACCTTTACTTTCTTGGGCTGTTTGAACTCTTATGTATCTGCTTCCTTAAGGAGAGTTGTTTCTCATAAACGAAATGCCAAGGGTTTATGTCTTTGATTGCAGCAAAGGCTTCCCTCTTGCCCCAAATTACTTTTCAGAGATATGTGAATGGAAGTATGAATTCCTTACCTAGTGAATTGATTGTATAGAATATTATGGCTCTCATGACATTCACTTTGTTTCTTTGCTGGTTTATGTGTGTCGTATGCCTTTTTTGTGCATACCATGCTGCTGCAGTTTGTCATACAGTGCAAGAATACTTCTGGTTAATCTGTATGTGGTGCCAGCATTCAAATTAAAAGAAAGATGAAGGAACCATGTGGTCTGTTGACATCGTGGCAATAGTGTGTGTAGTGAAAAAACAGGCCCATGGAAGATTGTATCATCCAGACTAACATTATAAAGTGGGTAAGAAGTTACAAAGTGAAACTGTAGCCCATTAATTCCATTGGGAATTCTGTGAGGATTTAAGCTACAATTTTCACCTTTAGGAAATTGCAACTGAAAAGAGGTAATCATGCAGGGAGACTGGCAAGTGGAGAATCTTGACAGCTATATGCATTTTTAGATTGTTAAAGATGCATTTCTTTCTATGGACACATCTACGTCCATTAGCACAACAAATTGAAGGATCTGAAAAGGTAGCTCTGAATTGCAGTCCATTATGTTCAAATTAGGAATTCAGTATCAAGAAGTTACTGTCAAGAAAACATTGGAAGGAATGTAAATTATATAGCGTAAAACATTTGTGAGAGGTGTAACTTACTTAGTAATAGATTAAAAAATAAAGGGAAAAAAAGAGGAAAAAACCCTTCGTGTAAAACTCAGAAAGAGGGCCTACATTCTGTGCCACTTGAAACAGTTGTATCCTAGCAATTCTAGATAATAATAATAAACATAATGAAAGTTAAGATATAGTAATTAAATGAGCCATAAAAATGAAGGGTCCGTAATTTGTATTGTATTGTGTCAGGTTATCGGATTAAAATAAACTAATGTTTGCACTTATTTGTATTTGGGAGAAAATGAAGTGTAGCTGTTTGACTGGTGCTACATACATTCCATCCTGGAATGAAAATCACATTGTTTTGACTGCGTTATTCCTGTATCCATGCAAACCATCCTCATCACTCTATAGTTCTTACCTCCTTAACATGACCGGGGTTGTGTCATTTGAAATTAGTGGGTATAAGGCCCCTTGGAGAGATAAAGAGAAGCAACGATTTGAAAAAATGAAATGCAGCAGTCAGAGTTAAAAAGAAAGGGCATTTTCCTGGTAAATGTTTTCCTAAATGGGAATTTTTCAGCGTGGTGTTTTGCTCGTGTATTTGGCAGTCACTTGGAATCAAGTGCAGACTTGTGCTACATTGTGGGCTTGGCAATGACAATTTGTGTGTGTGTGGTGCTTTAGTTATATTAGCCCTGGAGGCAGAGTTAACACTTGCAGTGGGACAAGAGTATTTGCAGTCATCAGAGAACTTTACAGTCAGCTTCAATAACATCACTCCATTTTTTTCACTTTTTTTTTTAACGTTTTTTTTGGCAGCAAAGCTCTTAGTGGAACCATCTGTCTTTCTATTAGTGTTTTTGAGTCCTGTTTTGAAGCTTCTTTGCTTGGCAAAGTCACTTTCATCCTTGGAAACCATTTAAAAAAAAAGTTCTGTGGCTTTTTGCCGAAGAAGAGTACTATGCAAAAATTCCACACGGCTGTTCATTTTTGTTCTAAAAGAATACAGTTACTTTGTCTTTGTCTTTAAAAAAAACCCCTAAACAAAAAAAAAACCCAACAAACAAACAAACAAAAAAACCACAACCAAAAAACCCCCCACAACAAACACATGAAGAAAAAGCAAACATTGGGCAGTTGTAGGGTGACAGAGTGGGGATAGAGAACAGATCACATTTTACATGTTCTTTTTTCTCCAGCGATTCAATTAAAAGTAAGTATGTCTTCTTGTTAACAGGATCAGAATAGAAAGGAAAATACTGAAGTAACAACAAATGGATCAAGTTATTTCAGTGAATGGAGCTACATCTACTCTAGCTTCAGTCCCAGTCTTAATTTCCCACTGTAAGAATTTCCAGCAACAGGGCTGCAGTCAGCATTCACGCAGGTGTTGGCAGGTCCTCGCATAAGTTAAGAGGTTACCATCACAAATATCTTATCACTCTTCTTCTCTGTAACACTGTTGGGTGAATCAAGACATCTGCTGGATCTTCAGGAGATTAAAGGTGCTGTGGTCTGAACTGTGGCAGCCAAGGAGGTGACACAGGTTCTCTCTTGCCAATTCTGTGATGCAGGCAATAATAAAGGGAGCAATACCTTCTTACACCTTTGGCAAAAAAAAGGTTGTCTATCAACACCCTAATTCTTCATGTTCCTTAAAGCTACAGAGCACAGACTGAATTTTAGTCTTTGATAACATGCAACATCTGATGCCTCAGCTTTACAGTGCCATTAAAAATCTAGATGGCCTCTCTTAAAAACTGAGTCAGTCTCCCTTCGCTGATTGATATGGTCAATACAATGGTTTTTTTTCTAATTAAAACTATCCATTTAACATTTTAATCTAGCCAACTTTCTTTTCTCATCTGTGTGAAATACAAAGACTATGTCCATTGCTAGCAATTAAAATGCCGACAGAACTGGGTAAAGGCAATAGTATTAGACATTGTGCCATGGCCAACTTCCAGTTTTGATGACTAATTTCTGCATGTCTTAAGTCCCCTACAGTATCCACTTACAATATAATATTTTCCATTTCCTGACTTGCATGGTTGTGTACAGTTGCTGTGCAAAGTTGAACAGCTAACACTTCAGACATAGCTGTGTTTTACTTGTGAATAAAGTGTCTCAGCCTTTTTCTTACCATCTCAGAGACTTCTCTTTTCACATGTACGAGTAAGTGCTTGCATATGGGCAGAAAAATAGTAGCGACTGTGCTGTACGGTACTTATGCACATACTTACTTGTACTTCTGTGTGTGTGTGGATCTTTGTGTTTGGGCTCAGTCAGGGTAAAAGCTACTGTCTGAGACAGAGATAGTTACACAGTGCAATGAAAGAGAAGAAAAAGCCACCCTGCAGTCAAAAAGAAGTGAGGCATTATGGACTCGCAGGGGAAATCATTAATTGGGATATGCATTAGTGGCATATTTTGATTTTTTTGGCCTAATATGTAATATTAATATGTAAACTGTAATATGAAGTGCTTTGGTAATGAGAATGAGTTTAAAAAGTTGATGCTACTGGAACACCCCATTATGGAGGAGCATATTCAAACCTAACCTCTCAGACTGGAAGTAAGAGAAAGCGTGTAAGCAGACATTTTTCCCCAGAAAAAAATTCCATGTTTGATTTTCCCTCTCCTGTTCAGCAGGTCCAGGGTCAGCTGCCTCCATTAATGATTCCCGTATTCCCTCCAGACCAACGAACCCTAGCAGCAGCTGCACAACAAGGATTTCTTCTTCCTCCTGGTTTCAGCTACAAAGCGGGATGCAGTAAGTCCTGATTTTTTTAGCTGGAAGTGGGTATAGGGTACAATTTCATGCCCATCTATTTAAAGATATAACCTCCAGCCCAATGGACAAAGCCATTAACTTGCACAGATAACGGTAAAATAGAGGATTAGTCATTATTGCATGAGAAAAGATCATCAGAGATAAAGTATGTGTTTCAAAGTAACATCAAAACATTTCACACAACAAGTAGTTTTGTGCACCTTCCTTCTGACAGATCTTTTTGACAAGTGAACATGCTCATGACCACACATAGATACATACATCAGAAAAGAAGCTATTTGAAACTTCCCAATAAATTTCAACACTGTTGTAAGAAAAGGCGTGTTTTTTTTCCTGAAGCAGCCTGCTTACTATTTGTGAACTGAGGGCCTATTCTCGTCTTTTCTTCACACAAAACTCACATTAATCTCAACGGGGGTTCTGCACAGAGATCAAAGATAGCATATGCCTTTCAGTTTGATGGACTAACACAAACTATGAGTACATTTATGAGAGCCTAACACTAAAAAATATAGCATACTTTTTTAATCTTTGGAAGATTTGTATTGTTCTCTACATTCCTCAGATTTTTTTTAATTTTATTTAAGCCTTCTATAGGATTTAATGTTCCTGTCATCAGGATGATAATAAATACAAGTTAAGGAATAACCAAGGAATTCTGTTTCCATGAATAGACTTACCTAGAGCATGAATTCCATAGTCTTGTTTTCATGCATTAGTTCTTGTAAAACTCTTCTGACATTAGTTTTGAACTGAGTTATTTAGGACTTGCTTATTCTACTCTTCTCTGTCTCTAGCATGGGTATTTAGCTGTATTATGTCCATGTCAGTGTATCCATCTGTACTGTTGACTAACTCATGAATTCATCAGGTTTCTTGAGGTACTGAGCACTTGCTGCTGCAGCAGTTTCATAAAATTAGAACATGAAAAGATTCCTTTAGTTAAACTGGCTTAACCCATGATTTCAGATTTCTTTCAGTTTCTGTAACATTGTAGATACAGTACTTGAATGAAAACTTGAATTTCTTTGGCCCCTCATCCCTTTTCCTAATATTTTATAGACTGGCACCACTGCTGAAAATTAGTCTTCAAAACACCTAACATCCCTCAGCAGCTGCAGTGCCAAAGCATAGGTTCATTCAATTCTTCCAGTGATTTCACACTCACATTACAGAATGTTTAACTGAAAGCCACATTGAATATGAATGCTACCATAACTGTAGGCCTGGAAAAGGTCAGGAAAGCACCCTGTTAGATATATCTGGCAGATGAAATTAGATCCATGTTACTGAAGTCTGATTTGAATAGAAAGAGTTGAAGTTGGTTTTTTCCCTTCTTTTTCCTGCTTGTACATTAACTGTAAGACAGTCCTGTAGTTCCACACATCCATGAAGTATATATGACCTTGCATGTTTGTGTAACCTTGAAAATGAAAGAGAGTAAAGTTGCTGCTGCTCCTGGCAGTAAGGCTTGGAATCAACAGCATGACAAGGTCTAGGGCTGAGCAGAAGCCAGTGGAAAAAGACAGCTCTGTGTTGGGTGATTCCCTGGCATGTTTGACTGAATTTAACTGAGAAGCTGAGGAAAAGTGATAAGTAGTCCAAAGGATTTTTTCTTTTCAGTCACAGTTTAGTATAAACAAAAAAAGCATATACAGATTTAGCTACACCTAGAAAGCTTGTAGCAATGAAAGACATAACTGCCTTAAAACTACAACGTGTTCAAATCAAGTAATGTTTTTGACAGGCCATTAAAACATACTTCTTCCAGTTTTCTGCTTGCCCTTCTGTGTATCAGTCCGCTTGGCAAAGATGTGGTAGACTGTAAACTAGAGCTTTGGATAAAATTTTCTAAAGCACCTGAGTGATTTGGAGACTAAGTCTTCACTGAAGAGTGACAAAGGCACTAGGATCTAAGTCTCAGGGATGTTTAGCAAATGTTTGTGTGGTAAACTTTAGTACAGTTATCTATGCTTGCTTGAGCTGAGCTTAAGTAGCTACCAGCATAGCACTGCAATAGATAACTAGATCTCTAGTCATTTGTGCTATTGGTCACACCTGATGACTGGGTTACTTCCCACCTTCTGTCTGCATGCCAAGTAGCTGTAGAGAGAACTGTTCAGTTGCTCATCACTGTGCCTCTAGCTTCTGGCATGCTGGCCAAGATTCTTGATTAAGCTCTCCCTATCTTGCTTCCGTCCAGGCTGGGATAGCAAAGACTTTCTGTTAAAATTGCTTAAACTGAACTGGCTCATTTTAATGGAAACATGTTGGGAAGTGATTAAACAAGCAGCTTGGTCACAGTGGTAACTTTTGGCAATGGGCTGTGGTTGGAGATGGTGGCCTCTTCAGCCAGCACAGCTGCAGCTTGAAGGGAGTGTGTGATCAAGTCGTGAGGTCAGTGAAAGAGAAAAAATGATGAGTTAAATGGTGGCTACCTAGTTATACTGCTGTTTTTCTTTCATTCAGCTTAGATAATGAAACCAATCTAATTTATTCAGTGCTTTCTGATTCACCCGTCTGTGTTAGAGCAACAGAGGATCAAATGTATGTCTCCTAGTGGTTTCAGAGAGTGTATGTGGTAGGGTTCCTCCGCCAATGCTTGTAGTGCACTAATGACTTATCCAGAGAGAGACTGTGGAAAGGAAGAGTACTGTTTTCTCTACACATACTTCCTTTTATAAGGATTTGACTGAAGATAACACAAAAATGGTCATAACAGTTCATAGCAGGGGTCCATTTAGATTCCTGTCATGGCAGACACCTGAAGAAGAGTAGAAGAACAGAGAAAGAGTATACGGATACTTTATCCCCTTTCACTTTGCCAGGTTCCAGTGGCTGGGGACTCAGGGACCTTCTGTCCCAGTGATGGCATCACTGTGGTGAGAGCTATTCTGTCTGTTACTAAAAACAAAGAGGTTTCTCTGTTTGGGTTCCTACCTGTTTGGAAACATTCTAAGCACCTGAAATGCTCAAAAGAATACAACAGTATCAGTTTCTAATATGTGCGGAGGAAATTATCCACTTCTCAAAAAATTTTCAAAATCAGGTAAATACAGGGAGGGCAGGGGTAAATATTTTCTCTATAGTTAACATGGCAGGTCATGGACTCTGGCTTCCAATTCGATGAAGTAAATTTCTTTTTCTTTCTTTTTCTCTGCAGCAGATCATGCTTGGGAGTGGCCTGTTTTTTCATTTTGTTTTGTTTTTTTTTAAACAGATGGTTTGCATTACATAAGGGACAATTTACACAAGTTGACACTTCCCCTCTTTTCTCTATGGCATATTGTGTGGTGGTAAAGTTGGCAGAGAAAGAGAGAGGAACTTCTATTAGGATTGCATATCTATTTGAGAAAAAGATTCATAATCTATGATTGATTTTTAACCCCCACACCTAGATATAATTGCATGGTGTGTAACTTATTTAATACTATTATTTGCAACCAAAGTGTATTTTTCGCATGAGAAAAGTAAGTTGGCAGTATGTCATGGACTATATTGTCCACAATTAGCAAGAAAAATGCTGTTTACCTACTTACTTGCTGCATACCTCATTATCCATTCGCTAAGTGCTATTTGGGATTTAAGTATTTTGATTTTTATGCAAGTCTCTTTATATGTATTTTATTATATATATAATACGTAATATTTTTATAGAGGTATAATACAAATCTCTTTATAAGGAGAATTTGGAATGAAGTGTTAATTAAGTTGGTGACCTCTGGCATGAGTAGATGTTAGGAGTTAAGCCCAATATTCCAAGTTAAGCCAAATATTCCAAGCAGCAGGTGAGTGCCTTCCGTTTCAGCTGATGTTGAAACCAACCAGCGCCTGGTTACCGCATTTCCCAAACTGTGGCAAAGCTTCTCCCACATTTAGCCTATGCAAATTGGCTCAGGTCATTTAACCCTCCTCCTTTTATTCTCATCAGCATTCCTTAATCCTGTGATTTGCTACTACTATTACTAGTTCAGCTCCACTTATGGTACTTGCTAGATAATATACATGACTCTCAGCATTTTAGCAATAGCAAGTGAAATGTCAGCTCTGTTGAGGTCTGAGGAGCTGTTGCTGTTGACTTCACTGAAGTAAGATTTCACACCAGATGATACAGATCGCTAGGGCCACTCTTAGAAATAATTAGAATTTATTTAGAGCTAATTAATATTTGTGAAGTGCTTTGAAAGTATAAAAAACAGTGTAAGTGAAGAAGAGAAGAAATTTTGTATTGTGCCCTTAAAAAACTGCATAGTTCCACCTCAGAGGAGGCTACTCTTCAGTTGTAGGTAGTGTGATCCTTTTATTAATGCACATATGTACAGATTTGTATGTGGAATATTAAGGCATGGTTGTCTTTCCTGTTTAAGAGTTAATAAAGGGAATGAAAGAAAGATTTGTGAATGCAAAAAGGGCTGTTTCTGGGGGCCTCTTTACAGAAAAGGCAGAAGGAGTTAGGCCGAGAGCAGTGGTATTCTTCTACAATGTAAGTATCAGAATGCACCAGCACAGAATGCTTCTCCATGCTGCTTCTGTTTTACAATTGCAGCAGTGTTTACAGTTAGTTTTCCATTAAAAGCCACTGAATAGCCCAAACTTCATAAAGAAGATGGGTCCTCCCCAATTAACGGTGCTAAGATTCATTTTGGAAACTGCATTCCGTCTCTTCTTTAACCATCTAACGATCACATTAAAAAGGAAATGAAATATTGATTAGCCACTTCACAGTGGTGTGATATGTTGTGTTAGTCCTGAGGTTTTTCAATATGATTGAAGCTGTTGAATTGGGTGACATGGTTTAGTGTGTGATGTCCCTGCCCATGGCAGGGGGGTTGGAACTAGGTGATCTTAAGGTCCTTTTCAACTGTAACTGTTCTATGATTCTATGAAGAACAACATACTTTGTTTTCTAAACAGAGGTGTGCAAGAGATTGAATTTGTTTACTTTACTCAGAAAACAATAGTTACCAAGTCTGTGTTTCTGGAAGTGGGATTTAGCCCAAATATATTTTCCAGGTTATTCACATATTCTCTGGAAAGCTTCTACATAGTCTTTTATTTGCTGATACCTATGTTATTTTCATGGATTTATGCCAAAATTTGGAAACAAGAATTGCTTTTCTTTGCTCATTTCTCCTCTCCCCTGTGGATAATTTGTAGTAACAAATGATATTGTGTTCCCAGTCAGATGTCATCAACACAAGGTTTTCTGAAAGCGCTTTAATCGCTATTTCAACCATATCCAGTTGGGGGGGGAAATCTGAAAATACAATAGGTACATTGTACGTGTCTTACATATCAGCTCATTACTGCTGGAAGTCTTCTAAATAAAATAGTGTGCACAGAGTTATTGATGAAATATCTAATTACCTTTTAAAATCGGCAAAAATGTGTGAGATGAACAAGCCAAGCCTTGTAAAATTAAAATATGCTGAACTTACTATTCATCTATATTCTGAACAATAATTCTGATGCCTGATATAAATGAAACTCTCAGTTAATTGGTTCCTCATACAGTACAATAAAATTAATGTTTAGGAGTTAAATACCATAAACTTCCTCAGGGAAATTTGCTGATGTATCTCTGTTTTTCAGTCAGTCACATGTTTCATTGTTTAATGGAGTATCATGTGGACTGTCTTATAATTTTTCTTGTGCTCGATGTCCATGTGTTTGGGTTCTAAAGAAACTGAGCACTAATTTCTGATTTAACTGTGTCAGCTGTATCAGCTGACATGCAGGTCATTGACAATCACCAAATCATAAGAAAAAAATACTGACATTGCTATGCTTTTATCAGAATGACAAAAATAGGAACCATGTGTTGTGAAGACCACATACTGTAGCTTCTTTATAAAGATGCTAGTCATCTTTCAGGGCTACTGTTTATGCCTTGATAAAGAATGAGCATATGACTAAACGCTCATGTTCCCCCCAGGATAAGAAAAGAGTAATAGCATTGTGGATAGAAACAGCAAGAAAGAGGAATTTTTGGTAACAACTTTGCCTTTTAGCATACTTGAGAATGTCACTTCTGTAATGCTGCAAATGCAACGGAAGGCATCAAGACTGCAAAAAATTACAACACAACTAAGGACTGTTTTTAACAGAAAAAATCTCATAGCCCCTGATCTATGTGTGACTTCTCACAATAATGCTAATAAAACCAAAATAGATAAGCAAAATAATGGGGTCTTGTGAAAACAGGCTGATTGTTTCAATTCAGTTTCTAGGCCATAAAAGATGTCTAGTGTTATGGCACTGTTATCCACAGCTGGGCAACTAAATAAAATTCCCAATTTTTAAATTCATGAGCATGTACAAACCTCTCTGGAAATACATTGTCTTTCCTTGGTACTCAGAGCTTTTGAATAACTGTCATTTATTCAGATGGTCTTAAAATTCCTTTAGATGATCTTAAGGTCCTTTCCAACCCTGCCTATTCTGTGAGTCTATGATTCAGCAGGTGTGTATAAGGGGGTGTGTGTCTGTCTGTCTGTCTATCTATCTATCTATCTATCCATCTATGTATAAAAGGCACCCTGGAAATAATACAACTATTCTGGTTGGAAGGGATGTCAGAAGGTCTGTAGTCCAACCTCTTCCTCTGAGCAGGATCATCTAGGAAAGAAGACTACATTACTCAGGGCTTTATTCAGTCAGGGCTTGAAAACCTCTGAGGACAAAGACTGTACAACCGTGTTTCAACATCTGGCAGTCCACATGGGGGAAATCTGATACTGTCCTGATTCACTTTGTGTCCACTGGCTTTTGTCCTCCAGCTTAACCCTGAGCAGTATGGCCCTGTCTTACTCACCTCCTTATAGGAATTGGAACACTGCTGTTAGGTGCCTCCAAAGCCATCCCTTCTGTAGATTGAATTGTTTCTCTAAAATATTAAATAGGCTAATCCCTTCTAGGTTGATGCTGTCCGGAACTATCCTCAGACATAATCAGAGAACCAGTTTGGATTTAGTTTTGGAAGCCAGTGGTGGTTATCTTTTTTGTACTTTCATTTATCTAAATCCCTAAAGCCTAGAGCCAGATGTCAGGACACACTGCTCATGTCTTTCACGGCCTCCCGTTACTCTTATTACATACCCACCATCACACCAAAGAAAACGAAAGGGAAGTGGTAATGAGCATGAGAATGAATGAGTGAAGAGATGCAGTGGCTTACCTGTCAGCCATCAGCTGTGATTATTCATTTTAAATACACTTAAGTGATAAATTGAGTGTAAAATTATTGTGGCTTTTTCTAGAGCTTGTCAAAAATGGGGGGAAAATAATGGAGAATTCCTTTTCATTCAGCAGTATCTACTGTAAAGAAATGTTTATTCCAGTATTTTTCATGGAATTTAGTTTAGCATATTGGTTTTAGAAATTATAATTTAAGAATTTGTTTTTGTTTCCTACTCTTTATAGTCTGTGCACTTTTTCTTCTTCTTTCATGACCTCCAACCTTTTTCGTTTGCTGTCCTTGAAAGACAGGTTTGAGGATAACAATAGGTTTAAAAAAATCATGGGAAATAAACACCTTACTTTGCTTCTTCTGTTATCTTTTTTGTTTAAAAGAAGAAAATTTCAGGAAAAATATCAGTGTGTTCTATTGTTTCATATAATCAGGTTCATCTTAAAATTCCTGTCAAAACATTATAATTTAACATTAGCATGTAGCTTGATTTATATAGCAAGTAAGACAATTGTGCCTGCTCTGAAGAGCTTGCAGCCTGTCAGGAGACAAGACGAGACACTAGGGGGGATTACACCGTGAAGGGAAATAAATGAGATGAGTGACAGAAAAAGGAATACAAAAAACATCTTCTGAGTTTAGATGAATGTTGTAACATACATAATGTTAGCTCCTATGCTTTCTTTTCTCTTTTAAAAGGAAGTTTTGATGTTTTTTAACTTACTGAACTCCTTTGATAAAATTTTGCAAAACATATAAATGGTTTAAGAGCCACTGTTGTATTTCCACAAGCATACAATCATTTAATATACACGAGCTTAGTAGCTAGTCAGTTGAAAACCAGGTTCCTAGACACAGGGTTGTTATTTTGTGTTTTGGGACAGGATGTCCACTTGGCTCTGTACCATGACTTACTTTCACAGAAAAATGTTTTCAGTGGAGGCTGATAGGGAGAGTTCATAGAAAGAGTGGTTTAAAAGTGAATGTACTTCATGAAAAATCCTCTTGTAAGCAAGATCTTGGAAGATTATTTTGGGCAAAGATGAAGGTGTGATTTGAAATTGAAAGAAGTTGCAGCGCATAAATTATCAAGAAAGAGGTTCTGGGTATGTTTGTGGAAGACGGACCAAAAGAAGGGTAGAGAAATAAAGAATTGGCATTTTTTATTGAGTTGGCATATTGAGGGCTCAGCCTTGCCTTCTTTCTTTCCTGAGTCACTGGTGCTCTCCTTTGCTCACACCGTGCACTGACACCTCTAATATACCCCATCAGCTCCCCCAGGCTGACATGTCCCTTTCACTTCTTTAGGTGCTGTAGCACCAGTACACGTCCTTCTGTAGTCAGTCTTAAGTACTTCTGTTCTTCAGAGTGATGTCACCAAGTCTCTGGGAATAATTATATTTTAGAGAAGAATATGTCAACTAAGGAAATAATTTTAACCTTGTTCTCACAATAAAAATCCCAACCTTTGACCTGCTCCAGATTTTACTATATAGTGTACTAAAGAAATGCAGCAACAACAAAACCTCTCTGATGCTTTGTTTATAAGAAAAGCCCAGACATAACCAGAGACAGTTTGTAACATGAAAGGACAGCACAAAATGTTTCTTTTGGTGGCTGAAGAATGCAGGGAGCTACAATCCTGCCTGCATGCATTAGAAGATTAATAGTGAATTCTGTAAATTGGAATGTAATATAGTTGTTTGAGAATATATTGGTGTTTTCAGTGATACAAACTTTTAATGGGTTGGGAAATATCTATTTCTAATAACTGTATATCTTGCCTTACATTCCTGAGATGTTCCTAGAGCTTGGGAAAAAAAATGTAGCGACTTTTTATGTCTAAAAATAAGATATTTACTGAAGAAGTAATAAAATAGTTAAGACCTGCATTTCCTAGACTTCAGAACTGACTAAAACTGCTCATGCAAAACTGTCAGTCTGGTATAGGAATAAATTGAAGGACAGTAGAAAAACATTTCATGTTCTAGAGTTAACAACAAAAAATGAGCAGGTACATTTTTATCGAAGGAGACTTCTGGCCTTTCCTAGCATTTTGAGGGGTGGCAGTTGCTCCTGCACCATGATGTGAGTATGTACATGCTTGGCTTCCTCACTGGTACAGGGCCTGGATCCTTCCCTGGGAAGGGCACTGCCCAAGGAGTTGTCTGTGGGTTATAATCTTGGCTCTTCCACTGGCCTGTTGAGTGACCCAGGGCATGGCATGGAGTTTGAGTGTATTCCTTGCTTTCTTGTGTTTTGTCTCCTGTGGACAGTAAGCACCTCCAAACACAGGTGATCTTTAGTTAGACATTTGTTCCAGGGCAAACGCAGCAGACTGCTAACCCTAATGGTGTCTCTGCTTGTTGTTGTACCTTCCTCTAACTTTTTCAACAACAACAACAAGGCTGCTGCCTTGTCTGTACCGTAGGAGTAGTAACGTGGATATACTGTCTGTGAGTAGCCCTTGTGAAAGAGTAGCAGCACAGGCAGGGTGTACTTTGCTAAATCCCTAAGATAAGCAGAAGATAACAGAGGGTATTACCAAAGCATTACAATGCAAAGATTCATGATGGGTTACAGATGCATTTCAGCTTTGTTCATTGGGTTTTTTTGTTAAAAATATGTTGGAGCAATAGAAAAATGTAAAACCCTTTAAAGAATGAACTACCAAAAAACCAGCCCAGTAAACAGGAGAGCCTAGCTCTGCACAGCTGGAATCTGTTCTTAGGATGAAATGGAGTTCTCTCCTTAGAATTCTGAAAAACACGAGCATGTAATGGATGTAGTAGTTACTTTCTAGTATGATCTCCTAAACAGCCTCAGAGGCATTACCTAATAACCACCAAAGCCAGTGGTTGTGACCATGCACATGGCCATGGGATACGTGCGTGGCCATGAGGACTTCAGCATGTTCTTCTTTCACAAGTGTCTCCCTGATGCATCTACCAAAACAACATTACAGGATAGGAATTACCAGAACAGATGAGAGTATGAGAATCTGCCTGGCTGGTTAGGAAGTTCAGAGTAGTGGGATTTATTAATTGGCATGAGGTTGTGGGAAGATGGGCTGAGATTTATACATGTGTGTGGAGAGAAGAGGAATATAGGACAGTGTGTGGAACTTAATCTTTCAATATCTTTGTTTTAATACAGGTAATTCATAACTAAAAACTTTAAGGGGCTGTAGAATCAACATTCTAGTGAAAGACTTTCTTTTAATGAAACCCTGTTCTTTTCTTTGCATTTTAGAAATTATTAATTTCATGGCTGGTTCTTGAACAAAATATCTTCTTCTAGATAGGAGTCTTTCAGAATGATACTGGGATTAGTTTTTGAGCTGCTAGTGGTGTGTAAGCAGTTAAATACCATTGACCCTGAGTCTTTGAACCACTGTCTTTCTTCTCTGTGCCTTCTCATGTTTAAGGCCCACTGCTTGGGCCACAAGATAACTCTCCAAAAATTTTTAGTTCAGTTGATGATATGAAATAGAAAAAGTGGATGCCTCAGTTAAAGCGAAGTAACATTGGAAAATGTGAAACAATCACATCCTTTGGGTATAAAAAAAAAAAGCCCAGGCAAGTCAGGAAATGTGTTGCCCACTGAAAAGAAATAAAGAAATAGAGAAGTTGTAGCCTGGTGCTGGTGCAAAGAATGGGGAATGCTTGGGTAGATCTTTCGATTCCCATTGCTTGGCTGGCCGGCCTTGAAAGGCTGTAAGACTTCAGTCAGCAAAGCATTATTTAAGATGTTCTCAAATATAAGCAGGCACATTCATTGAAGTTAAATATCTGTTAAGATGCTTTGCTGGCCCAGTTTTTTTCTGGCCATAACATTTCTAGAAGTTACAGTACTTAACAGGAGATCAAAATTCTTGAATGAAGAGATCCAAGTAAACAAAGTTGCATTATAAATGGGAAAAATAAACATTAGCAGGTTTCCTGAACATGTATACACCAACATAGCTTATTTGTAACATTTCAAAAACATGAGAGAACTTACTTTGTTTTCTGTTTCCTGTAACTTAGGCTTGATAGCATTAAAGATTTAAATCCAACAGTAACTGACAATAATTGTACAGAACAACCCGCATTGCCTTCTTAATTTGTCTTTTCTCCCCCCAAAAAAGCACAATAAAGGAGGAAAACTTCTAATCTGCCTCTCTAATGAAATGTACAGGAGCATTTAGGTAGACTTTTTTTGCCTGAGACTTTTTCTTAAACCTTTACCGGGTCCCTTTATCTCATTCAGCACAATGCAGTTCTTACTAGAAGTGAAGTAGTTTTCCCTCAGCAGCAAAATTGAATCACAAGTTATGAAGTGGAGTTGGCACAGAGATTTTGGAGGCTTGTATCTGATCTACTTAACTTCACATGCTTTTTGCTGTTGTAGGATCAAACCCTGAAACTAAAGCAAGATATTTTTTTCTCACCTGAAAGAAAACACAGTAGTCAGGGGAGTGCCATTTCTGATCTGTGTGAGGCTCAGTTTACTAACAGTGAGCAGAGTTTGGTTAACTCCATATTCTGGACAAGCTTGTAAATTTGTCCCCTTCTGATGCTGTGATCTTATCAAGGTTGTACTGTTTTCCTTTTTCCTTTTCTTCTCCTCCACCCCCATTTCTTTCTTTCCTTTTTTTTTTTTTTTTTTTTTTGAAGTGCAGCCTTCTGATCAATGTGCACTTTTTTTTCCATTTCCCTAAATACATCATGAAAAAGGATGAGGTTTCCGCCTTAATTGCTTGTGCCTTTTATTCACATTCCTCTCTCAGCCAGAATTGTGAAAAGAGTGTTAGTAAAAGGCTGCACAATAGAGCTTTTCATTAGGCCTCAACAAGGCACACAAAAGAAGGCTTTTGGAAAGAGTGAATGCAGGACTTTAATTTGCAGGTGGAGAGTAGATAAAAGGTGCTGACGCCTCTATTATTCTCTTACTTAGGTGACCCTTACCCTGTTCAGCTGATCCCAACTACCATGGCAGCTGCTGCCGCAGCAACACCAGGCTTAGGCCCGCTCCAACTGCAGGTAAGTCGGAAAACAATGTAGAAGAGGCAAAGGTTAAGTAAATATGAAAACCAGTTTTCTCTTCCATTTGAACACAATACAAAGTCTGTTCACTTACAATTTGCATCTGAAGCAAAACAATCATCAAATCATACACATTTTCTTTTCGCCTTGCAGGAACTTTTTGTTACATTTTTGTGTCTTTATTGTCAATTTTACTTCAAATTTCCTCAGAGCAGTGTGTTTGCTTGTCTTTCCCTTTAGCCAGCTCTGAATCAGGCTGTAAAGGCTGTCTAGGTGTAAACCAGCAAAAGGAAACATGTTGCTGGGCAGAAAAGCTCTGTCCTGACAAGCACTTTTAAACTACTTAAAAATCCTTAACGTGATTATGTCCTTTTAGGCTGTAAGCTCTTCAGAGCAATGACCGCCCCCTCCTACAGTGTTTTATGGTACCCGGCACATCTTAGGCACTGCTGTAGTGCAGATAATTAGCGATTATACTAATTTAGCATAGGCAATTAGAAAACAGGTGGAAAGATAATAATGAATCTTTTCTGAGCTATGTTAAAAAGCGTTGGCCTGGTTGCCAGATGTATCTGATTCAAAGCTCCCAGTATCACTAAGTTTTGGAGGTATTGCGGTGTTCATGGGTCTTAATGGTAGAGTTGTAAGTTTTCCTCAGGTACTCCTAATCAGCCCCAGAACCCTTGTCTAATCGTTGGAATTAAGCAAACGTGATGTTCGTCTCGAGTTTGAATTTTGTTGCCTGCCATATATGCTTTGCTGGTAGGATGAAGCTGGCTAAAATCTGGGACTAAGATCCAAATCATCTCTGGTTCTGCAAAACCTGGATTGACACTTTTGTAGAAACAAGCAAAAAAATCCCATACTCTCCATTGCTAATTCGTCTCCCTGCTCATTAATATTTGCCAAGTTACATGGAAAAGCGGAGCTTTATACCTGCTTAGAAGAGCTTGGCATTTACAAACAGTATGTGTAAAATGCATTTTGAAACTCAGTTTGGCCAGCATCAGTATGAAGTAGACTCTCTGCAACATCAGATATTTCAGTTGTTTGGCCAGCATACGAGAGCATGGGACATAGTTCTGGGGAAGATTTTGCTAATTTTCTTATTTTAACACAGCAGCGGAAGTTAGCTGAGTTTCACAGAAATAGCTGCCAGTGTGTAAGCTGACACATTCCATGCACCACAGAGGTTAATACATTCATTTCTATTGTGCCTTTGTATGAAAAGCTACACTGTCTGTGTGTTAGTTTCTGATTCTGTGAGTTACAAATACCACAGGCGGCTTAAGAATCATGGGAGCCATTAAAAATCATCCCTCTGAAATGAATTTTGAGGAGTAATAGTGGTAGTGATAAAGTGCTTATAATAGCCAAACACACATGAACACACATATGGAAGAAGGAGGGGTAAACAAAAAAACCTGGAGCTAGCTGGCAATGAGAAAATAGAGGTATAACTCTAATTCTTCTTATGTTTGTGGTCATTCAAGCTGGTCCTAGAATAATGCATCAGTGCTCCAGAAAGATGGAAGGATGGTTTACTTTCATTTCAGGACCAGCTTTGGGCTGTATCTGTTCATGTGGTAGGCTGAGGCATTCTGATTAAAATGGGCTTTATCACAATGAGTTTCCTTATATAAAGGTGCGCTTTGTGCAAATGTGACTGACTTCGTAAACGTCTTAAGATGATCTTAGGTTGTGGAAAATTTGAAAACCTCAAAGATCCCTTGTTTCTGTATGAAGTAGAACATTGAAAAGGAAGTATTGGCCAAATTCACGTATGTTGTTTTGCTACAAGTTATTTAGTCTGGAGTTAAAGGGAGTGTTTGGCAGCCAGTCTGTGGGAGAGGTTCAAATTACTAAGTCTGTAAACTCCTTCAAATCTTTCAGACTTGATCTTTAAGGATATGTATATGCTGGAAAAAATTGAAATTTGAAAGAGTCAGGCTAGATGTCCTTTGAGAAAGGTTTTATGATACAGTACTTGGAATGGACTCGCGCCCATGCTCCCATGAGCGGAGCTGAATCTAGCGTAGCTGCCAGCCTAGAAGAACTGTGCCTTTCAAACTCTGTTTAGCTCCAAATCAAGTTTAGCTCAGTGATGACTGTTTTGTTTGGTTATGAAGAAACATTCAGGATGATTGTTGTGAAGACCTGGTCCAAAACCACCTTCGAATGGCATGAGTGAATGTGCAGCCATTTCAGTCTCTTTCAGGGAGGAACTCTTCTTCCTTCAGACATTCCCCTTAGTTACATATAAACATAGAGTTCCCTGCAAAGCCTGTATCATCTGGTCATCAGGCAGTAGAAGGTCAGAAAAGTAGAACATTCTTTCTTTTCTTCTTTTTCTGTCCTTCCTATCACTCATCTTTCAGGCTTTGTATACTAAAAGCAATAGTTTTCAAGGGAGATCAAAGAATCTGACACAATGCTCAGTTTGTTGCTGCCAGCAGAATTTGGTACACAGCATTATCTTAGTAAAGACAAAGCCAAGGAATTTTTCTTGTTTGTTTGTATAGCGATAAACATGTCTTTGTTATTTCATTAAAGAATTTTAAGTCGGGGCATGACTTTTTACTGTGAGATCAACAAGAAGTACTTTTTTTATCCCTGGTTGTCAAAATTGAATTTTTATTTTGTAAATTAAATGCACACTGTATTTATAGAGGAACAACTAACACCTGATTGTTTTCCTGTGGCAAAGATATTCTTTGTCAGTGAAAATGTAATCTCTCAGTTAGAAATCCACTGTGATTTCAACTGACGGGTTCATAATCTGAGGCCCTCTGTTTCTCTCCCTGCCTTAGGGGAGAATTATACCCACTGGGGTATACAGATTGTGTCATCTGATATCTGCCACAATTAGCCATACGTAATTGCCTTTATTTCCAGTATCTGCAGAGAGACTAAGAACTTGGTAAGAATGGAAACTAAAACTGACATTGTTAGATGTCACAGAAGGAGTAGATGGACGGGGCCATATTGGAGAAGCTGGAACTAACAAGATGCATACTTGATCATGTCCTCTGATACGTATTCATCATTCTGCATATTCAGTCATACCCACATTTAATGACATAAATGCCAACTGAAAAAAAAAAGGTTTTAACTTTCCTCTGTTAATGAGAATATTCAGTCCCAAAAATTGTGTGAAGCATCGTTTTAAAATACAGTCTCTTTGCAGTAAAATCCCTCCTGGTTACCACATGAGTTTCTTAAATTGTTTCTTACCCCTGTAAATTTCATATGGTTTTGTTCTTCAGTACTGATACAATATGGTGATTCTATTTCAAGTAAAGGAGATCAAAACTGAACATAGCCACTGTGTTTATGAATAAGGCTATTGAACTGAAAGTACTGCTACATGCCTTATATAGAATGGTTTGGTTTGGAAGGGACCTTAAAGATCATCTAGTTCCAACCCCCCTGCCACAGACAGGGACAACTTCTACTAGACCAGGTTGCTCAAAGCCTCGTCTAACCTGACCTGAAACACTTCCAGAGAATGAAGATGGTGTTTGAGGTTTTATTTATCAGCAGATAAGGGATTTAAACTCCTCCATCTTGAAGATCAACATTCAAAGCTGTAAGCATAGATATGTAACAAGTTTCACATGAAGTAAAACTGAAATGATTATTCTAATATTGGTCATCTTGGGCATACGTAGTATGAAATAGGTGGTTCCAGAAGTCTGAGCAAATTCATTATAAAATGATATCTGGTAATTTCTTTTCTGAGAAAAATAATTCCAGGGTGCTTTCTGAGCGCTAGGAAACAAAGGACTTTATCACCTGATCTGAGAGGAATCTGTACCATTGGGAGTGCAAATGGTTCAGGTTTCCCAGACTCTTTGTTTGATAACCAGATAGTGACAATGACTGATTAATTGGCAGTAATACAAATGCTGTATATACCCATAACTGTATTGAAAGATGATGCTGGATGTATAAAGACAGCTGCCCCTGTAGTGTTACTATATGGACATTTTGTGTCCTGTCAAAACAGTATAGCAGTCTGATGTAATACAGACATCCTGCAAACATCTGCTCTTGGAAAAAACACCCCAAAAGGTTTTGAGTGCCCACGTTCAAACTTTCTTCCCTTCTCATCTTAGCATGAAACAGGACATTATGACTATTGGTGGGGTGATTACGTTCAACATTGTGACCAAACCTGTCACTATACAGATCAAGAGAAACTCATGTCAGCATACAAGTGTGAAAGCATTTTAACTGAGTCTCACTTCTGAAGACCAGACATTTGAGGAATCCTAATTGATTCTCTTTGGCTATTTGTATCAAGATGATGAGCAGATTTAGACCTCAAACATATTGGAAAAAATAATTTGGTCAGTTTTTTTTAGTCTGCACTTTTTTTGTTAAGTACTTAGGTAATTTTTTTTTTTTTCATACTACAAACCTACTGTTTTCAGTGGTGTGGTAAATGCATACCAAGGTCTGAATTTCAGTGGAATTCAGCACACATAGTCTGGACCTCATTTTTAGAAGAATTTGAGCTACATGCAGGCACTGACATAAATGGCTAGATTTTGAGAAAAGTTAAAACCCATTTGGAGTTTGAGTGCTTCTGAAAGTTATCATCTTGCTATTATTTAGGTGTCTGACTCATTACAAATTTTCCTTTGGAAAACCTTGCTTCTAGATATCTCTAAGGGTCACATAATCATTTGTGGTCTCCATGTTTGTTTTACTTTAAGGAAATGGGAAGGATAGAGCTATTTAACAAGTATACAGTGACTGATCAGAAAATAGACTGTTCCAAGGGTCAAAGATTATTGCATAAAACATCCGTTGCCTATGAAATAAAAGTAAAGCATGAGGACTGCCTGCTCAGTCACATACTTTTTTTTTTTTTTTCCTTGCATGCTAGCATCCTTTTGGCTTCTGTGCCACTGTGGGAATGAGCTACATCTCTCCACTTGCCAGTTCAGGTTATTTCTCTGAAGTATCTCCTTAAGTTTTGTTTGAAATGTTGCTGATGACAGAACTTTCTTTCCGTCTTGAATAAATGGCACTATATTTTCATGCATTAATTGTCAAGCACCTTTTCTTTTACCTTGGAGTATCTCTTTCTGATTTCTTGCTAAAATGTGTAGACATAAGCAGTTTTGACCAGATTAAGCAGTTGGCATTCCAGTGTTACAATGCCTCACATCTGTGAAAGAACACCCTGAAAAAACTCTATGAATATGGTAGTGATACATCTGAATAATGAAAGATTAATTCTTTCTTTGTATTGGAGAGCCAATTTGCCAGAGCTGTAAAGATGTATTAAGTATTTCTGATTGGAGAGAAAAAGTCTGATACCCCAGTATTGCCTCTACAGAATGTGGCCAAGGGATGGCAATACTTTTTCCATTATTCATTTACTCTGCAATCTACATTCATGACCTCTTTGAGATATTACTGTAACCAATTCTTTGCCTACAAGAAGGTAAACCATTTCTTAGCAGTGCAAGGGTCTTCCTTATATTGCTGGGCAGTGTTTACCTTTAAATACCATATGGGATGGCTTTTAAGCAGTGAGAGTCAGCATCAGAGAATCATAGAATAGTCAGGGTTGGAAAGGACCTTAAGATCATCTAGTTCCAACCCCCCTGCCATCCTTTCACTGTTTGCATTTCTGCTTTACCTGTTCTCATTCAGAGGACCCTGACTTAATTTGTAAGGAATAAATCATTAGTGCATAGTTTAATTACAGTATTATAATACTTATGCAATCCACTTAAGCATAAAAAAGTAGAATTAGTTTTTCACTGTGAGCACACACATCTGGGGAATCAACCAACCAACTATGCGAAAAGTGACATTTCTCGTTAGCATAACCAAAAGATGGCAGTTGTCCATCTGCTGTTAGCTCAGTGTATTGCTATGCTGTTTCTGATGGCCATCACAAATAATGATAATAATAGGAGTAATAAAACAACATAATATGTATACATTTCTGTTGGATGCCCTTTTAAATAGCTTTTAAAATTGCTACGTTATGCAGATTCTGTATTCCCTCCTTCTGTCCACCACTTCTTCCTGGCTTTGTAACTGAATGTGTTGGCCACTAAATATTCACCACCTGTTCTGCAAATGAGTAGCCAAGATGAGAGTTTTAAAAGAGATCGCTGAAGACCAAGGTCCAGTTCCTCATCTAAAAAAGGGGGCATAGTATTCTCCATATAAGTAGAGCTACAACTATCTAAACAGGGTGAAGATCTCTGTGTGAGTGTGGAGTAAGTTGTCTTTAAACACTTGAACTTTCCAAGGTTTCTTACTTATTATAAAGTCTTCATGATGATTTAAAAATATTTGTCAAAGTAGGTAAGTAAGGTGTGGGGTGAGGGGCCATTGGTTGTCAAGAGCATTTTTGAGCAATCCCTATGTTTTTAAATGTAAAAAGTTCTTGCCTCAAAAGCAAGCCTCACAACACCACAATGCAACTAGTCCTCACTTTCTGGTTACCTGCTGAGAGCTAGAGGTTGTGATAGATTGTGTAAAAGCATGAACCACTGAACATATCAGCTCAGATAAATCTTGTTCATCATGGATAAATATGATTTGTAGTTGGCGTCTAAGTAGCCCATACTTGCCTTTGATATAATCTTATATAATGTTATGAGTAAACTCAGTATATTCTGTCAAAATAGATTTGAATGAAAAGCTTGATCACGTCATTTTATCGGAATCCATTCAATTTACGAAAGACAATCATTGTGACAGACTATATATAAATGCTTTGTATTTTATTGAACACTGTGAGTGTCTGAACATATGCACAGTGGACATTTGCAGGCATTAAATAAACATGGTAAAACAATATCATGGCTACACTTGGGTTGTCAGATTATAACTCCCTCCTCAGCCCTTCAGGAGGAAGATTTAGCAGTGGTAGCATATTCATTTTATCTAGATTAATAGTTCTTTCTGCATAACTTTCAGATTCCATCCATATCTATGAAAGATGAAAAAGACTGAAAAATGACCAGCCTATCTTCCTTCCAGTTGTAACTCAGGCCTGCTGTTTGCTAGCAGACCTCTGTCTGCATGAGTGAGTTTCCTTGTAGGTTAAAGAGACTGAATTCCCTCTTCCTCCTCCCTCCGACCCTGAGCCTGCAGGGCAGACAGACAGAAGCACACATATGATTAATACAGCACAGCTGCAGTAGTGACTCATTTGCATATGTATTAATAGAGGAAAAAACAACAATTCAATTACATACAGAGACATTCTGCATACTAAAGAACATATGCAAATAGCCTGGAAAAAGTGCAGCCAGCGTTTTCTCCAGCCTTCCTGACCCCATATGGGCTAGCATCAGAGCCTAGCAGTTTTCAAGAAATCTCCTGTAAGAAGAACCTGTTACAAAATGCTTATACAGCTATTACTCCTCCCTCCACCCCCTGGGTTCCCAGGGGGCATTTGACATTTGGACAATGGGAATAGTGCAAGTAGTGTCTTTTCCATGTTATTTCGCGTTTGCCAGCCTTCAGCTTCATACTGTTGTCTCTTTACATATAAGCCCCAGCGTGAAGAAACCTAGTTCTTCACCTCGTCTTCCATATGCATACATTTATTTTGTTTTTCTTTCATCTGATCTTTTGTGTTGTTCCCATTTTCTGTTGTCTTTCTCTTGTCTCAATCTTTCTCTTACTCTCTTTTTCAAGGCCAGGTTGGATGAGGCTTTGAGCAACCTTGTATACTGGAAGGTGTCCCTGCCTATGGCAGCAGGGGTGGAACTCCATGATCTTTAAGGTCTCTTCCAATAAAAACCATTCTGTAATTTTTTTATTATCTTCTTAACTTCTGTGATTAGCAAGAGATGGACATTTCTGTGCCTTTTTCTTGTAGTGACCTTAAATATCAGATAATAGTATAATTCAGTGATTTTCTGCTAGGGGGCCATTAGTACTTTAAAATGGGTCTGAAAGGTGACTCAGAACAGCTAACCTGTTGTAGGTACACTTTTATATTATGATACATTGGTCTTCATCTCTGTTAAGAAGGTTGTGGAGTTCTCAAACTGAAAAGGTTGAAAATCACAGTTCATACTGTAGGTTCATACTATAGATAACGAACTGGTACAGAATCTGATTCTAGTAGTAGAAACAGATGTTCTCTAAATCTCATGGGAATTTAATAGGCAGTAGTTTTAAGCATCTTTCAAAAGCATGTTGAAAGTATTTTCAGCATTGGAACTAAGGCAATATGAAGGCTTACTTAAGCTGTAAACAGTTTCTTTAGCTATAAGTTATTCCTTATGTTAGTTTGTGTTACAACTAAAAACTAGGTATACTAGGTATATGTACTCAGTGTACTTCACGGAAGCCATTCGCGCAGTGTGATAAACAGCAGAATATTAGGCTATGGTCCATACCCACTGCACTTATTTCTGGCAAAGCGTGACATTAGGCACTGTCTTTCATGGAGTAGGTAAGCAGAGCTCTATTTCAACTTGAAGACATAACAAGTCACTAAAACCTTTTGGAAACCTGACAAAGCCATTAAGATGCCCAACTGTCTTGTTTGGGTGGCAACCCTCTGGGTTCAACCCTCTGTGTTTCTGGTAGTCTGAATTACTGGCCATTTGTTTGAAATGTCTCCGTGGTGTGAGGAGGGAAAAATAGGTCATGCAAGAAAGAGTGTGCAACTGTCTGGCAAGCATACTTGCGAGGTCAGGTCATCCTTAATTTCTTTTCTCTTGCAAAAATGTTACACTTCTTTTTTTTCTGGGGTTAGCCTGACAGACGGAAGCAGATTACTCCTTGATTATTTATAAGGCATTAATTTTAGATGAATATTGCTGAAGTAACTGACATCATAAGTAGTTTTAGCAGCCAGCAGAAGAGCCTGTTTGTAGATTGGAGTATGACAGTCTTCACTTACACAACGTCCTGTCTAGGTCAAAGCCTGAAGTGTATGAAAGAAGAGAAAACTTGAGGAGCAGAGGCATATATATCAGCTAAGATTTTGTTTATTCTTGTGTGATATAACCAGGCCTTTGGATGGTTGGAATGGTGTTGTCAATGTTACGAGTTTGAGTAGCTGCTGGACAAAGTCAGTGTCAGAATAGCAGCAATGGCAACACCTGTCTGTCAGAGTCTTAAACCGAGTGGGGAAGATATCTGAGAGCTAACTTAGGCTGCCCTGAAGTAGCTTCTATTGAGAAAGAAGTAAAAAACCACCTTTGTACATATGCGTTGCGATAACCTAAACAATGCCTTCCTCCCTGCACCGGCTACAGAGCAAACCTGTGAAGTGTTTGTGTTTCACAGAACGAGGTGTTTGGTGGCTTATATTTGTTTGGAATTAATTCTCCCTGGAAAGGTCTGTATGAAAATAACAAAACAAAACAACTTCCCCACACACACACTTTGTGCCCTTTGTGCATTCCAGACACTGGGTTTTGAAATAGTTGGCTTATGCTGCTGGTTTTCCTATTATGTTGTTTGCTCTTTTAGAGGGATGTTGCTGAAAAGAAGATTATATAATCATGCAAATAAGATTGTATAATCCTGAGCAAACGGTCCGGGGAGGTGGGGATGGAGGACGGGGACAGACGGGGACAGGAAACCACATTGAGTGGGGCTTGGCTGGTTGCAGGGGGACTTGCTCTGAAACCATAAACTGGGGGCTTATGGGCCTCCTATAAAGCATGAAAGCTGAAGTTATACTAGTGATTTTTTCTAGATATTTTTGGAATTCATTGTCTTCATGCTGAGCTCTGCCAATAGTGTGTATTTACAGTGTGCCTCAGCAGAACGTTGTGACAAACACACAGGAAAACTGCAAATCACTAACATGTACACTCTTCAGAGCCTGCGGAACAATGCTACAAATAACAAATAACAACTGTGAGGAGAGCTGACTTGCACAAAACTAACTGCTTACTGACACTCACTCCTGTAGGTCCACAAATCAAATTACTGCATTGCATGCATCCCAAAAGTTAGCACAAGAGAATCTCCCTTGAAATCTTGCTGCTTTGTTGTACCTAGGTCATATGACATGGTTTGTTATCAGATGCAGGTTGATACAATATATATGAACGTCTAAGAATTTTGATTTATGTCTTATTTCTTACTTCAGTCTTGTTTATGTCTATTCTTTTTTCTCCAAATTTTGAGGTTATTTCCAATTCACAAGGCAGAATGGGACAGAAATAAACAGCACAGTAAATCTGTACATGGAGGCAGTATCACTGGCTGTTGATATAGATTGCATATGGCAAAAACAGTGGAAGCCATTAAAAGTTTTTGTGCTCTTATTCTCATCCTGTCTTTCTTATGTCTGATTCCTTGTTATGGTTAACTGTTACCAGCCAGGATATTCAAGCACCTTTTATGAATGGTGGCTAACATTAGGCACAGTTTGAAACCGTGGAATACCTAGTTACTATAAGCATTAGACAACAAACTGCTGAGGTCAAGATGCTTGTTCTGTTGGTTTTCTTTCCAGAGTCATCAGCTGAACCAAGCTCAATAGAAAATACAATAGTATCTGGAGATGTAACTTTTTTACATTAATTTACATTAAGTGTTAAACTTAATTATTCTGTTCTGCCTGGATAGCATAAGCCTGTTCCTGAGATTTAAGTCAGAGTGCAGTTATTTCCCACTACGTAGGCTCAGTTTCTTCAAATTCCTTTTCTCTTTTCAGAGGTGCTTAGTGTTTTCCACTACAGTGGGCTTTGTCAAATGAATCTGAACAAGAAAATTTGGAGGCAACAGTACCTGTAGCTCCTACTACAACGCTAGCTTTTAAGTTTGTAACCTATGTGAGGTCTGTTGGTGTCTTGAGTTAGTCTTAATTTTGAGGCTGGCTTCTACGTATCACCTTTCACTTTGCGTAACTTACTTGTTTGCCACTTTTACCAATGGCCTGCTTCTGTTCCTGTCCATTCATTAGATAGCTGAGGAGAAAAATATTGCAGACTACTTTAGATTTAGGATTTAGATTCTTTGACTCTTTAGCCATGGAGACTGGTCACATCACAGATGAGTTACCCAACCAGAAGTGTACTGCTAATTTGTAAAGTCATCTATCTCAGAGACTGAGAAACTGTAGAATTGCAGAGAGCAGGGCTGTCAGCAAACTACTGTCTTTCCCTAATGGACAAACATACAAATCAAACTAAAAAGCAAAATACCAAAATCAGAACCATGCATACAAGAAAAAAAAATAATTTAAAAGTCAGCGTATGTTTTTAAGTATCCTATGATTATCAATACAACAGGAAAGCAGTAAGGAAGTTTCAGATGCTCCCGTGGTAGTAGAAACTGAGATTTATAAAAGCATTTTCCAGCTATATCTGCACCTCTGTGTCTTGCTGTTTAGAGTGATTGCTCTCTCTGTTTAAAATCTGCAGTACAGCAGAATCTTGTAGCCGTATTGTGAGCTGTACTTCGGTCTAGCAGCCACAGCTGTGCCACATGCTGCACCAGCAGCGCCTGACAGGGCCAATCTGTTTGTGGCATATTGAAGGAGTCAAATTGTCTTTGGGGACTGCTGTGGAGTGGCTTCTTTTTTTTCAGATCCTTCCTATAGGTACAGTGTCTGTTTCTCTCAAAGGGGTCTGGGACTGCCAGTTTGTGTGCAAGGGAATGAGGTTAATCCCTCAGAGATGTGAGGTGCCACTAGGGGTTGTATCTGTTTCCCTGCCTGATGCACTCAGGGGCCCAAAAAGCAGTATCTCTGCATGCCTCCCCATAGGTGCTGTTTTGGAGAAGGTCAGCTGTCCCCCAGCACACCTCGGCATCAGGGCCAGCAGCTCACTGCCCTTCTGAAGGTGGAGCATCTACTCTGCAGGTTATACTTCTCTCCATGTGGGAGTGTGAGAATAGCATCTGGCAACAAAGTGTTGTCTTTTTCTTTTCCTAATTTTTCTTTTCCCTTTCATGGCTCAAAACGCTCCTTACAAATTACAACAGTGTGTTCTCTGTTAATACACCAAAACATTACAGATTGTGATAGTGTTATTAAAGTGTTTTGGGCCATTACCATAGAATACAGCAGCATATTTATTTCATTAAGGGAACCAAATGGATCTAGCTGAATTTGGCAAAAGAATGTGGCTGAAGTCCTATTTTATCTCTGACGTTGATTTTACCATTAAACTCTGAACTTCTGAAAATGAGAAAATTCACAATAGAAACATGAATAGGTGTGCTACATTTTGTAGTAGGTTAAATTTTCCTTAAGTATCTGTTACTATTGGTGTTTGTTCAATATTCCAATATTTACTTTGCAAACTTAGAGTTTATTGATGTTTGGGTTATGACTATGCTATGTATAGCTCATGTTTAACTCACTGGCCTGCTTGTCAGCCATAGCTGCTTGGAATATAGTTCTTTTTAGGCAAATCAACACTACTCATCCCATTCCCATTATCATGGCAACCTTGCTTCTTGCTGTACACTGATCTGATGTACTTGTGGCAAACGTAATTTGGACAGTATATATCAATGTAAGTTTGGATAAGATTTTTAAAGAGGCCTGAAGGGATTTAGGAGCCCATCAATAATTACTTTCGTATGGTGGCTTTAAAAATAGGATATGCAACATTCACACTTAATCCTTCCTCCTTTCCGCAGCTGTTTTATTTTATCCCCTGATTTCTTTTGTGGAAAGGAAGTAAAGTCATCAGAATTGTCTCAAAATGTTTGATGGTGAGGTGACTTTCATTCAGGAACTCAGTTTCCATTGGGTGCAGTGAAATACATGAGTACTCAATATTTCCTACCTCTAGTCCAGGCTGGCCAAGCTATCATTTGTGTGGTAGCTTGTGTTTCAGTGTGTAGTGCTTGCTTTCACTTGAAGTGGGGAAAAAGTGAGAATGAGCATCATTTCCCAGCATTTTGTGTTGTGTACTAGGATGTCATATCCCATATACTTGTGCATTGGAATTTCATTATTGTACAAGTGTTGGACTTCCCCAGAAGCAGTGTTGGGTAACTGATTTTTATCATACTGTGTGGACATGGGTAGATGAACTTGGTATTCTTGACCTGAGCTCAGACAGAAGTTAAGAAGATGTTCTAAAAGAAGCCATGGCCTACCCAGTCAAAACTCAAAGTATTATATTTGCAATTGCACATTTTCTTAAATGTAATTGATTGTAAGTTCATTCAGATAAATTCATTTCACTAAACATTCATTCCTGCTCTGAATCATGTCCTTAAAGGATATAGGATAGGTAGGTGCTTGCACATCAAATGTTTCTTCCATATCACACTGGGTGGCATTACAGGTTTGATTTCACAACAAAGGCATTGTTCACCATCAAGTATAGAAAGAAATGAATACTAAAAAAATGGGAAAATGTTAGATTAAAAAAAAAGCTGATTTGTCACTTTGCTCATTGACTATGAACTGAATAGACTTCTAACCCTTAAAATACTTTCTCCCCCCTTTTCCTCTTTATTGCCTGGAATCTTAAGAGCTTTATCATTTGCAGTCATAAAATGAAAATATACACCAAACCCTCAAAGGGCAAGTATGAAATTAAATTATATTTGGGCAGCCGTAACCTTTTAAAACGATCAGATTCCAGTTAATGTATTTCTTCCTGTTCCGAGTGCTGCCATGGTGTTTGATGGTGGGAAGCAGTCCAAAGGGCATTGGGAGATAATAAATTCACTGGAAATTTCACCCTGAGGCGAGCCTCTATACACCAAGGCTTCCATTTAGCGGGACTGACCTAAAAATCTTGTCATATCCAAAGGTCACTTAGGTTGGGGTTGGTGTGTCCCATCTATCTCTCCCTGGTGCAAAGAATGACAGCTGAGCTCATAAACAGGCATCAGAATATGGAAGACAAGCAGTGGGTAGAGGGGAGAGAAGGAAGAAGGATAATACCACTGACAACTTCTTAGATTTCCTCTAGGCCAGTGCGAATAGATAACTATCTTTGGGATTGCTTGTTTCTGCTCCTGCAGAAGTGGCAATTCATTTTAAAGAGGTTACAGTTAACTGTGGAAGTCTAAAACAAGCGATTCCCCCCGTGTCTGCAAGTACCATGTAATCCTGCTGGTACATATTACACTGTCCCTGAGCATTTCATATGTGTTACCAGTCTCGTTAGTCAAAACAATTTGCAGTTTCCCTTTACTTCCAAGGAGAATCAAAAGACTAAAAAGCTGTCAGTGATGACAGCTGTAAGAACAATGATTCTAAGGGAATTTGGACAACAATAGTAATTATAAATAATACTGGAAGGTAAGATATTTTCAATCTTATGAGAAAATCTGTGATGTACGTCCTCTAGGACATTACTTAGCCTAAGCTTATTAAATTTGATATAATCCTCTCCACAGTAAATTGAAGCAAAAGGCCTTTCAGGATGACTGTTGTCTTCCAGTCATAGTTCTTAGTTTTGCAATGGGAAGCTCCAGTGCATCCTTCCTATTCTTGCAGTATATTAAATACTTGGGACAGGGCTCAGAGTTGCATAATGGAAGTATATTTGAAGGACAAAGATCTAACTTATAATTGATCTTACTTAATTGAGGATGAGCCCTGTAGCATATGTCCATTATATCCTCATGGTGTGAATTTCCTTCTCAGAATTCCCTAAGAAGAGGATGAGAGAGGCTGTCTGCCAGTCACTACTGGGATGCAGGCAGCAAAGATTCCCTCTTCTGCATTATATCTTGGTTGAAAAAATAAATTGTAATTGGTGGCCGTTGTCCTTCTGACAACACCTCACTGCTAGAAGAAAGTTAGGAAGTATGCTATAAGCATTGGTCTGGTTAATTTTGGAACATTAAATTGAAGATAAATTTTTTAAAGAAATTATTATATAAAATCATTGTAACTTTGGACATACAAGAAAAAATCAGAATGAAACACCTGTGTGCCAGAATTTGCAAGATATTGAATAAGTTGGTTATTTAACTGCTCCTGGGAATTTGCTGATATCTCTCCATGAATTTTAGTACATCAGATCCTTCTGAACAGGATTGTAAATTCTGTGTTCCTTTGCTTGTTAAAACTAAATGGAGAATAACTGTTATTTTCAGAAGTATTTCACACATTCTTACAAACATACTATATTTGGGGCAAACACAGTAAAGAAGGGCAAGATTGGCCAGCTGTCAGTGTTTGTCTTCATTTTCGTTGGGTTCACACTCTACTTTATGTTAACATATATGTTCTCCACACAAATCCAAAGTAATTTGAAGGCAGCTTTGGGAGAGTTATATGCCCTTTCCCACATGTTCTGTGCTGAAGATGTAGCTGTATGCCTTAACCAGTTGTGCAGCTTTGAGGAAGACAAAGTCACTTTCCATCTTTCTTGTGTAACAAGAAAAAAGGAAATTTGTATTTTTCATGAAGTTCAGAGAGGACAGATATATTTCACTTTAAATAGCAGCTGCTAACACAAAATTTAAAAAATTATATATAGAGACATGCTGAGCACAGACTACCTAGGTTTTTTTTCCTGGTTTGCACTCAGGATGGTGGGATGATAAACATCTTTAGCCATGGATGCCTAACATATATAATTCATCTAGCCTAAATGTGCAGGTTCCATACCAGTTTTTGTAAAGGGAGCTGAGGGTGATTATTTCAGATCTAGTCAGGTGGATTCCTTGCATAGTCCCACTTCATGTCACTTTTCTACTGTGCTTCAGTTTCCTTTTTCATTTGCCCAGGCAGTTCCAGTTACTAAGCAAGTGAAAGTGGATAATAAAGTCAGAATATTTCTGTTGCTGGTGGGACATGGAGCCTCTAGACCACTGGCTTTGTGCTTATGTAGAGATTGGAATTTGTGAAAGACACAGAGTCAGTGTAGGCAACTTTTTAACCACCAAGTGTAGCTTCCCTGTGTCAGTTGAGCTTTCCATCCTGGCCAGGTACCGTTGTGTTGGTCAGTGCATTGCTTCTCTATGTTTTCATAGCTGTATTCATGCCATTTCATGCCAGATAACTTTGGACAATCGACAGTGATCCTGAAGTATGTTAATGTTGTTAAATACATGATGGAAAGATAGATGGTGAGAATAAGGATTGTGTTTAATGTCTGTGATATTGGGAAGTGCTTTAATGTTACCTTAGATGCTGTTTTTATTGTAGTGAATATGATTACTTTGACCAGAAGCCTGTGTTATGCGATGATATTAACTGGAGAAGTTGAGAGATATTTTACAGTTGCTGACTTTGGCAAAAACAAGATGTGTCCCTGTGTAATGGAGGACTGTACTGTTTCTTGCATTATTCATGCTTCCCACGCTGGAGTCACAAACATTGGGTAATGTTAATACTTGTCATGGAAAAATCTAATTGTCAGAAATGTTTACTATATTAGCGATAGATGGGAGTGCCCACCAGAGACCTTCCCTCTTTCGACTGAAATGTGACACATAATTAGCGATAAAGGAAGGCAATGTATGGAGTGGATTGTTGCTTTATGAAGGGAAGTGAAGAGGATCCCTGCTTGACATTCCCATTCTTTCCTGAAATGGAAATCTATTTACCAATTGGTAGCTGAAGAAGCAATGAGTACTGTTCACCCTCCCACTGTAATGAACGGGCAGTGTTGGAGCAGCATAAAAAGGGTCAGTCAGATAGGTCGTACATCATATGAGGAGGCAGATGTTAGAACATATTGTAATGGATTGCTGTGCGGTATGTGAAGGTGGCTTGTGGAGTACAGGGATGGGAGAGAGAAGCTATCAGCAATGTTTTCTGTCATGGTCACTGTAAGTATCCAAATTTTTGAGGAAAACTTCTGAAGGCAGGAAATCAAAGTGTTAGCGTTCCTGCTACATTAGTCTTGTGGGTAAAATGATGGAGGCAAAAAGGAGTAGAAGCATAAGTCCCTCTGTAATACTACATGTAATATGAATGTATGTATTATCTGTGCTCTGCCAAAGTCAGAGTTAGCCTTGGAATGTGTGAGTATTTTACCTGAAAAAAAAAATTGCAGTTTCAGATTATATTAAACACAGAACTGTTAAAATAGTTTCTATTTTAGCAGTGCCCCTAATTCACACCCACTCAAACACCTCCTCGCTCATTAACCCCATCATCAGACCCAAGTAACTCAAGTAAAATGAGATGGCATTAGGAATGAGGTAATGAACAAAGATTTCTGGATAACATTGTTACTTCATGATAGCAGCTTTTCTTAGTGTAACTACAGTTAACAGCTTCTTGGTGCTTCCATTGCAAACTCTTTGGTACTTCTACCCCTTCGGCCTTACAGACAACTACTCAGCCAGAAGCAATTTGAAATTTGATTTTACATCAATTTTGGCTGTTGTTTTGAACTGAAAATTGTTGTTCTTGATACTGCTTTCTAAACATAAAAATTGACTTTTTTTCCCTCCTGATCCAAATTTCCAGATGAACAATAGAAAATACAGATTAGCTCTTTTTATAACTCAGCCACATTATGAACAATTGAAAAATGTCTCCTAAGCATGTAGAGTAATTTCAGTATTTAATGGTTTTGGACAAACAAATCCACCTTTATGTTATAAAAACATCCATTCTGAAAATCAGCGGGAAGGGGGCATTTTTTGAAAAGCATTGTTTTCACTCAAGAGTCTACATTTTTAATGTCTTTTTAAAAACATTTACTCAATGCCTCAAAAAAATTTGTGAAAATGAACTTTAATACATAGTCATGGATCAGATGTTGTAATGGATTATAAAGCTTGTTACTAGTTAAATAGTGTTAATATAGTGCACGTCACTGGTTGTAGAATATGTGGCTATGTAAATCCTTTAAGAGATAAGAAGTTGCAGCTCTGTTGCCAGTGAATGGCATCCTTTTTGCCTGAGAGACAGAAGTTCAGAGAGACGTATTTCTGCATTCACCCCATGTATACATAGAGCAAAATGATGAAGAGTTAAAGGAGAGAGTGGACTCTTCCACTGGGTAGCCAGACAAGCTGGAAGAGTGTGGGATTTCACAGCTTTAATGCAGATGGAAAGGTGGCAGTGGAGGAAAATGGAGAAGGTTGCATTTTCCTGGTCAGTTTGACACTAAAAGGTAGAAAGCTCAGCTCTCTGTTATATGTTTGGACAGGTAAAACTACAAGCAGCCATCGTGTTCCTCTTAGCTGAATGGAAAGTTCCAAAGTTCACTGTATAAGCTCTTCTTGTGCTTGGGTGATGCATAGCGTGTGACCTTCAATCATGTTACTGTGCCTACAGCTTCTTAAGCCTCAAGTACAGCATGTGCCAAACGAGGCATTTTGGCGTGAGTTTCAGGGTAGATTTGAGTCTTTTTATGTGTGGGCTGAAAGTCTGACCATGTAGTGTCATTGGACCTTAGTGTTTGCGGTTTCATTGTAGTAAGAGTCAAAAACTAAATCCTGAGGGGTTTTAGATGTTTTCAGGGACCACTTTTGGGGGAACAAAGTCTCTAAGAATTAAGAATTAAACTTCTGTGTATGTCCTAATGGAATATGCGAAGTGTCACTCTTCCCATTACATCAGTGTAAGCATGGAAATAATGAGACGAACCAGAAAGCAGCTTCTTATATTATTTCCTGAGAAGTTTGCCAAAGCTTCACAGAGGTTTCAGGCTCTCTGGAGTTTTATAGGGTCAATTGGAGGGGGAGTTTTACAGACCACACCTATTTTTATCGTAAAATCACAGAACAAAAAGATTTAACAGCTATTGAGTTGTTTCTGCTACATCATTTTGTTAAAGAGAGACTTTTATACAATGAAGCAGACTCCAAAATAATGAAATTAATTGAGTAGTTTTCTACTTTCTCAGGTCTCCTCAGCAATTCTGGTAACAAGTAGTGGCACTCTCCTCCACGTACTCTAGCATCTCCTCTTTGTAGCCTGTTACAAATCATTACAATTCAAGAAAGATGCATTTGGTTTTTTAAGCATCTGTGTTATCTAGCTTACAGGATAGGGGCTAGTTTAAAGTGAGGGACTTATTTGAGTTTAAAGGGGATAGGACTGAATGTTGAAAACATTAGGAGGAGTCTGATCAGAGTGAAACTCAGCTGATTGCTGGTTTGGAAGACAAATCAAATTTGCTCTGATTCAGTGAGGCTCAAAGTATTCTAGATCAAAGTTGGGCCAACTTCTATGTCCTTGGTTGGAATTACAGTTTCCCCAGGTCTGGTGACTTGGACCTTTTCTGCAAGCTTTGTCTTACTAATACCTAAACCACAAACTTAGAAGAAGAAAGGATTCCTTGTGGGTAAAACCCAAAGGAAAAGTACATGTGAGCTGGAGCTCTGGAGCTTTCCGCAGTTCTTGTTGTTTATTCTTGCTCTTATGGAAAAGGATCACAGTGTGCTGCTGGGAAGGAGAACTGATGTCCTGTATTGGTATGATGACTTCACAATGGGATCCCATAGGTCAAGACAGGGCTTGTTAGCTTTCTGCAGGACCTGAAGTAATGACCATGTAAGGCAATGATCACGAACAGCCATTACATGAGAGGTAAACCGATTGTTGTTGAACTCTGATAGAACTTGTTTGAAAGTTTTCTGCAGTACAGAAACCCTTAAACTGGAAAGCTAGACTGCATGACTGACATTCTTCTCCCCCAAAATACTAACCTTGCTCTACTTTCTCCACCCCCAAAAATAAAATAACTGCTGCAGCTAAATAAAGATGCCATGTGTCACATCTTATTAGTATTCCCAGCTAAGGAAAAAGGGAAGGGGAAAAAACCTCTTCAGAACTGTTCTAGGAATCAATTTGGTTTCGTTTAGCTCTCAGAATAAGTACGTTTTCTTCTGCAGCTCTGATGGTCTATCCATCACTGGTCTCTCCCTTTCAGTAGTCTTCTGCCTGTATTTCCTCCTTTATGTGTTCTTTTCAGGGAGGCTTGGCACAAGGGAAGCAGCTCAGATGCAGTCCTTAGTTCCCCTGTAAGGCACAAATGTCACATTCTTTCCTCTCTGCCCTAAGTGGAAGAGAGTAGCTGTGGCTCTCTAGCCTGTGAAAGTGAGCTCTGTTGAAAGTCTCTTATGATGGACTAAGAGTTCGTCACGCTGCCTCCTGTGCCTTTTATCCAGATCCTTTACCACATAATACAACTCAGTTCAAAGAGCAAATTAAGCTTTTGAATGAGCTGAGTAGATGTCACTGAGCTCCTGTACATGTCAGATAACCAAGGAACAATGTTAATTTGTAGTTCCAAGGACAACAGATACAATTGCATGGTACTCCAGCTTCAGAAATACTCCTAATGTCAAGAGGAAACCAGACTAGAAAGAATATGTTTCTCATTTCACTGTTTGATATCATAATTAACAAATGAAGATATAAACATTTGGGAGTTTTAGGAAATGCGCTGGGAAAAATATCCAAGTGAAATTTTTTCAACTTATTTTGTTGTTTAATTTGTTTCTTGTCCCCTCCCACACACAATAATTTTGTAATATGATACTTGCTTCTGGTAGGTGGTTACCATTCTTCTGCAATCTTTAAGGAGGAACTTCAATATTTTAGAACTCTGTTGTTATCACAGCTTGTCACATAAGAGTTTCTGGAGCAGGCTGAGTGCTGTGGTCCACATGTACTGCTGAATACCTATTTCACTATATTCCTGAAGAAGAAGAGGCACAATCTTACCATCATCAAGATACAAGAACCTGATACCATATCAGCATTCAAGTGAGCAAATCCATGTTCTCAAAATAAGAAATTCAGTTGACCTTTATTTTTCTACTATGAGCTCTGCACTTAACTCCAGGAGAAACAGAATATTCAGATTTGAAGTGATTAATTCAGTATCAGTCCTAAAGCAGACACAGAGTTTCCCTGACTTAATTTCCTGTTGAATACAACAACTTAAAATGCAAACAGAAAATCTATAAATAAAAACTGGAGAAAGAATCACTTGAGGAGATGTGTATAAAATAGTGAAATGCCTTAATTATAGCTCAGCAATCTGAAATATATAGAACCTTATTTACAGTAATTCTGCTGCCAGGGTTTGCTTATTAACTACTCTAGTCACTTAATGGATAACAATGAATGATTATATACAGTACCAGTCAAGTAAAGCAATGTAATACGAAATAAGTGTTTTGTCAAATGGCCACTCACAGAATTTTGTTCTCTCAAATGGGAAATTACACTTACTGGAGTCAGGTGCTCTGAGCTAGTTGCCAAAAATCTGGATATATCAAAAAATAAGTTCTTGGGAAACATACTTGTGGTAAACAAATAGGCAGTAGTGAGCTTTTTCCTACAAGAGTATACTGTCTGGGCCACCTTACTGAATTCAGGCTTCTAATGTGGAAAGGCTGTACTGTGACAAAAGTCTCCACGTGGAACTTTCATACAAACACTTCATTACATAATAGTCAGCTCTATTCTTTATTACAGAATAATCAGTGATAAAGGGTACGCAGCTTACGAATAAATGCCCCCTCTTAAGTTACACATCCCTGGTTTTGTTGGTCTTCTACATTACCACTGCTCATCTTACTGTACACTTCTTAAAGAGTATGCTGTCAAAAGTATGTCCTTACTTTAGAGATTTTAATCTATATTTTTTTCTAACAAAAGAAGTTCCCTTGGCATAAAAATAAATAACAGTAATGGTGACAAAAATACTTTATATTCTGGTGCTGCACAGCAAACTATAGGAATAAGCGGTTGCCAGATTATATTTTTTTTTAAATATGTACAATATTAATTACTTTCCTTGAAGGGGACACTGTTCATCTGCAACATTTCATCCAACAAGCTTTTTCCAGAAGCCATTATCAAGTTTCCCCTCCAATATGCATTCCATATAGTCGCTCTGTTTCAATTACTGTCATATGGTGTGAACATGGTATGTATGGATATGTAGGCCAGTTGGGCAGTTTTCCAGTTAAAGACTCTTCATTTGTAAAGAGGAGACAATCTTAAATACACAGTTTACAATGATATTTTATCACAGAAACTAACAGATCTTATTAGCCCCTGATAGGAAGTGTCTATTGATAAGTTCCTGAAGTTACATCCTGTAGAAGGATTGTCTTCTTGTTAAGGCATGGGACAAAGGAGCCATGAGGTCTAGGTTCTAATCAGGATTTTCCTACAGTCTTCCTGTTTCACCAGGAACAGTCAGTTTATGTCAGGGGTGCTGATTCTGACCTTGCTAATATTTGAATAGCATTTATCCATTGACAGAATTAAAGACTGCTTTTCAGGGAAAACTGAATTTCTTAACGTTTGTAGGTAGAGTATTATAGTTAGTGTGTGTTTCCTATAGACACATCTATAAATTAAAACATAGTTGTACTCCAGCTAAAATGATTGTCCTATCCATCGAAATCACATTAGTTTCTAACAAAATTCAGAGCTACCATAAATTGTACCTACAGATTTTACTTTATTTACTGTTTTACAAGCAAAACAGGCATTGATGTGGATGTACTGTGGATGATAGAAGTCTTTATTATTTCAAATGCAGACTTAAAACTCATTCAGGTTTTCAGTGATCTGGACTCCAGCCTTATTTCTGGATGTCAAGGATCCCCAGTTGGTCATAGCATACAAGTTCCAAATGAGGAAAGAACTAGTGCATTCAGCCTGGCACAGGCAAAGCAGTCCTGTTGGCTACAGTGAGATTATTCTCAGGAATAAGGCCTGCGAGCCTGGAACCCTTGAGATCTGCTACCAGAGTCATATTTTATGGAGACTTGTGGTTATTGATTCTAAAAGTGATGTTTTTCTAATATGAGAGAGATGGTGGTTACAAGGCTGTGCTTGTAACCTGCATGCAAGAAATATATATAAATGTAGCCTTGTTCTGTTTGTGAATGCTTTACAGTTTTTCTAATGAGAACTTGTTTTTCTTAATGTTTCTTTCTAAGGCTTAGGGTTTCTAAGGCTAGAGAGACTACTAGGTTGTCTAGTCTGACAAAACAAGATGTAAAAAAAATCAGCTGGCATAATAAACTCTTTGTTTAAAGCGCATATTCCAGAAACACATCTGATCTTGACTAAAACACCATGAATCAAAATCCACAATTTCTCTAGGCAGTTCCTCCAAGTGTTACCAATGCTCTCTGATTTACCCATGCTCTCTGATTAAAAGCAGCATATTGCGTATCATTAATTTGCTCAGTCTTAACTTTCAAATACTTGTAATTGTTCCTTGATTCATGATATACTTACCTGCTTTTCTCCCTTGGGCTAAATACAGAGCAAAGCTAGGATGAGAGTTTTCAAAGGAAGTTAGCTGGTTTCTGTGGCCATGGGAAAGAACAATGTAGTTTTTCAACCTTTAGTGTATCTTCTCTAGTCTTTGTGTGGTCCACAATTTTGAGGTGAATTCATCCAGCATGCTATTTTTTGCTTGGGGAGTAAAGGAAAAGCTAGTTAGGTAAGGTCTCCTTCCTGAAAGAGTGTCTGTGGGACGTATGCATACCTCAGCACTGGGAGCCAAGTCAATTTCT
The DNA here is from genome assembly GCF_963264785.1 of Psittacula echo. Classification (NCBI taxonomy): domain Eukaryota; kingdom Metazoa; phylum Chordata; class Aves; order Psittaciformes; family Psittacidae; genus Psittacula; species Psittacula echo. The sequence continues at coordinate 104,070,892 of NC_137735.1, forward strand.
TTTAGGAAATGGGTGTGATAAGGACATACATTAGGTAAATCAGTAATAATTATCCAACTCTGTTCAGAATTCTAAGCAAAAAATTAAAATAAAATAAACCCAAAATAAACCAAAATACTCTTAAGTGCATCTCAGGATCTTTAAGTATATTGTTCTTATCTGAAATTAGCCCAAAGTGAAAGCTAGCAAACTTCAGCACTGAAGCTGAATAAAATTACCTTTGGGCACAGTTTTAAAGGAACTGTTTGAATTTCTGTTCACATATTATCTTTGTTTTCTGAAAATCTCCCAGTTGGTGCAAACAAATGGAACTTTAAAGCCCTTGCTGAAGTTTTGAATGTACAAATTAGTGAGTCCCTTTGAAATGTTTGACTATCTTTGAAGGAAACTTAGACACAGAAAAAATGAAAATCTGGCATTTCAACCTTTCAGATATGTAATGAAGAGTTAAACGAAGAACTTCTTTCAAGGTAGATCAAGAAAGCACTGCCATTAATTGCTACAGAGGGCAGCTTGAATTCTGATTTCTGTAGTTTTTATCTATGTTGCCACTACCTTTAAAAAATAATCCTACAGTAGGATATTGTCCTGGGTTCAGCTGTAGCAGTCATTTTTCTCCTTCCTAGTAGCTGGTGCAGTGCTGTGTATTCAACTTTAATCTGAGAACAATGCTGATAACACATTAGAGTTTTTAGTTGTTGCTAAGTAATGTTTACCCCAATCAAGGACTCTTCAGTCTGTCATGCTCTGCCAGTGAGGTGGGGCACAAGAAGCCAAGAGGAAGCAGAGACAGGACACCTGACCCAAACTGGCCAAAGGGGTATTCCATACCCCATCACATCATGCCCAGTATATAAACTGGGGGGAGTTACTGGAAAGGACCAGTCGCTGCTCAGCTCGAGCTGGGTATCAGCTGGCGGCTGGTGAGCAGTTGTATTCTCTCCCCTTGTTATTCCCCTTATCATTATTATTATTACTGGTGGTAGCAGTAGTAGTTTTGTATTATAACTTAATTACTGGACTGTTCTTATCTCAACCTGTGGGAGTTACATTCTTTCAATTCTCCTCCCTATCCCGCCAGGGACGGGGGGAAGAAAAAAGGGGGGAGGGAGTGAGTGGCTGCGTGGTTCTGAGTTACCGGCTGGGCTTAAACCATGACAGATGCATGTCAAATGTTTGTTTTAAGTGAATTCCTTTTTCTTTCCAATCCCTTGTGTCCTGTTTTAAAATAAAAAAGGAAATTAACAGATCCAAAATTAATTCTTTCTACTGTAATCAAACACTTTGCATGCCTTATATAAGCATAAATTTTGAGGTAAAGAAAATGCAATTAGTGTATTCTGAATGAGAGAATCTCAATTTATACCATTTTCTCCCCCCCCCCAGATTATGCAAAACATCAAAGAACAGGGCCATTCATGTGTATATTTTTAATGATGGGTCTCAGAATGACAAAGAAATTGAAGTGTTGGATCAGTCAACAGTTCAGACATTTAGGCACAGTGGTTTGTGAATTCATTGCTGTGGTAACTCCACTGAAAAACTAGTTTATATCAGAAACAAGTTTATTGAAATAACTGATTCAGTCTCCAGTGCCACCTGTCTCTATCTCTCTCTGGTTTTTTTAATAACAGCTCTTAATCTCTATTGTTCACTAATAAAAGTATTTTAAAAAGAAATAATACTTTAATCCAAATGCCTATAGATGTTTGAATCAACTATCTCTGCCTATGTAATTGCTAATGCTTTGTTCAACCCTTTTTTAAAATTGCTATTAAATCTCATTCTCATTTTCTATATTAATAGAACAAGAATTCATTTTTAGTGTACCCTCAAAGCAGTAATGAGCATTGTTAACGTGTAACAACAATGCCCAAGGGGAAAGTTTTCAAAGCTGGTCTAACCTTAAGGCTTTGCTATTGATGTAGTAGAGAGTCATCAAGCCAAGAGCTGTTAGAGCTAGTCCATTTGGAGAGTTCAGCTGAATACTTCTGCTTAATATATCGGAAGAATTATAAATAGTTTAGGTGATGACCTAGGGAGGAGGGGGAATTTTTGTTTAATAGCTTAAGAACAGGGGAGCAACATAAAAAAAAAACCCTATACCTCCTGTTCATTTAAAAGTGTATCACATTGTGCTTTAGTTCTGAGGATTTTGCTTCCATAGAGGTTTTCATAAAAGGTTAACGACAAAACATTAACAAGGCATGCAATATTGCACATGGGCAGGGGAGCTGAAACATAGTAATTTAGTTATAAACAAACAATAGATGTTACTTTTTAATTGTTTGTTTTCTTTTTCAGAAGCCAGTTCTGCCTTCTTATAAATTTAGAATATTACACTTGTTCATTATGTATAGCAAAAATAAACTTGTCTAAAGCTGTGGTGCTTCACTGATTTCAAGTGATTGCCTTGGTCACAATAAACTAGTCAAAACCCTATGGACTGAAATTCTTGTATGAGTTGTAGTGCAGCAAAATGAACTTGAGTACTGGCATTTGAGATTGAGCCTTTAGGTTAGTGAAAGGTAGCAGGAATTCAGGAGTCTGTGTTTGAGATACAAATTAAAGGCTCAAGAACAGTGTATTACAGCAGTGATACAGAGTAATATCATTTTAATTGGTGCTTTTTGAGGTCTAAGTTTCATTACTTTGAAAAGTATAAGGGTGCATTTTAGGTGATGATTTAATGTTTCAACTGAGTCAACTCATACAATGTCCCAGAATTTGAAACTCTGTTGGGGAAGCAGGGGTAGAAATGTTCTTTTGTTGGAGTTGAGTTTGTCTATGAAATGAATACATAATTTGTTGTCATTTAGCTGTCTTGATTTCACAGCACTTGGTCACGCCATTGCCCTTTCCTTGGGTATAATCTAAAGGTCGCCATGTCCTAAAACAACTAAATAAGAATAGACAAGTTCAATAATGTCAAAGCTCAAAAATATCGACAGTCTGAGGAATGTGCTGCATGCTGTATATTTCTGCCCATTTTTAGAAATAGAGGGGAAATGCAGGAACAATCTTACTCGTTAAATAGGATTCAGACTCTTGCAAGTTCATAAACTACATGGTTTTCATCTTAGAGCTGTGCCTGATGTTGCTTTTCATAGAATAGTTGGTTTCTGTTGCAAGAAGGGACTTTTTAAGAGGGTACTCTAACAAGGGGCCTCTTACAAGGTTTTATTTAATGTTTGTTTATAACTCTCAAAATGAATTAAATAAGAGGTGGTATGTTAAATCTGATAACAGAACAGAAGTTTGTACGAAGTATGAATGAAGGCTTTATAGCTTTAGACCCCTCCTTACAGATTAATGCACACTATACTTTGTGCTTCACTCTCTTGAGGTGTATCTGTCCGTGAACTTAGAGTAAGGCAAACATTTGAAATTCCATATATTCCATTTATGACTTAAAAATATGGCTTTCACCAGAGCTGTTGCATAGGGAAATTCATTCCCCGTGCTTGTTTAGTCATCATCTACTTTGGATGCAGTGCCAAAAAGATGATTGATAACAATACTGTAAGGAAGAGCCATGACTTCCAACGTATTTTGCAGTGACCACTAAATGGGTGTTAGATGCTACACATTCTTAGACACCGTGTTCTGCATGTATTTCATATAGTCTAGTTCTTGTGTTTTACTCTTTGGACCACAACTGAAGGTTGAGAGCAGTGTTTGAGGTAGAGATTTCTCTCTCTTCCCATTCTGTTTCCATTTCCAAGGATTCTGTTTTAAAAGTCTTCCTCAAAGGCTCACAGAAATTTCTGAGAGGCTCAGTCCTCCACAGGTGGCTTCCTGTATGGCCTGTCAGTGATCTCCAGTTGGTTCAGGACTGCTAAGTGCCCAAACTGGCTATGTTATTTTTACCTTTACGTGTGGACTAGGTATATTCTCTAATAGGTAATCTGCAGCTTAGCAGCAAGCTTGAACCTTTCCTGCTCAGTGGCTATTTGACTTTCTTTTGTCTTTTTCCCATAATTGCCTGGATATGTTTTACCATTTTTTTTCAATAGGGAGCAAAAGAAAAGAAAAAGCTTTTCCTAGATCTGTTGTGTCATCACCAAAGTCCAATTATGTTTAAGCTGTTTCCTAGACATGGATCCTATTTCTTAAACAACTATTGCCCTTCTGATGTATTAATTCATACATGAAGCTGGCTTGGTTTTCCTTGAACTGCCTGCTACAGTTCTTCTCTGGTTCACACAGACCCTTGTTCCTTGCTCCCTGCTGGATTTAGTCTTTTGAAAGAATGAATGGATATGAACTTCAACTGATAAATACATGCATTTGAATCTGTGACTGATTTGTGGCTGGATTGTTTTTGATGACTTTTATCTGTAGCTGATTTGCATCTATTTGGGTCAGACTCACTGGGGGTAACACATAGAATAAATGAATAAATAAATTTGAGGGAGAGGCAAGGACAAAACAGATGAATGAACGGATGATGGGGAAAGAGAGGGAGACTAAACAGAAAGGGATAGATAAATGGCGATTAAGAAGTACAGAAAAATAAGGAACAAGCAGTGATCAATGTAGAGAAAAGAAATAAAAAGGATTCAAAACTGAAAAGAATAGAAAGAGTAAAAAAGAAATAAGTAAGAACTTGGTGCCTGATTACACCTGAAAGAACAGAAATAGGTTACTTTTAATTATGTGAAAGGGCTAGGATTGTGCACCAGTGAAGGGAAGAGTTTGTACAGGGAACCGCAGGACAATGTCTGGGGTTGTCCAAGACTCAGAGCAGTAGATCTTGCCCATTTGATCAAGTTAAGTGTATGCTACAGGGTTTATATACTCTGAACTCACATTAACAGTGTCTCTCTACCTTTTACACAGCTCCATGTTGAATACTCCTTTAACAAATCCCCATTCTCCTCTTTAAAACTTGTTGGTTTGGTTTAGCATTTCTTTGTGCCCTCCAGTCTGGTGCCTGACCTTTGTTCTTTTATCAGCATACGCAATTAACTAAAATAGCAGAAGCGAAGCAAAGCAACTAAGCACCACTAACATGACCCTTCGACTAGTCATATTGAAGCCCCCTTGTTGTCACATCCAGTACAACGTTCCTGTGTGTTATCCCATCTCAGAAGGTCTGTTAGCACCTGCTGGCAGAGAGCACTATCATTCAGTGTTGCACATTACAAATGTACTGCACAACACAAATAATACATAGCATCGGCCTTTGAAACTGATATTGTGAGCAGGGAGGTAAAGCCTTTTTTACTATATTACCTGCTTTCTCAGGCATCTGACTTCTGTTAGGCTTCACCTAAATTCCTCTCTGTTTGCAAAATAGCAGCAATTGTTGCTTGTCCTGCCCATCATGTTTATTTTCTTCACTTTTTTTTTGCAGGTCAGGGGAGCTTCCAGACACTGCCAGTTTGCCTGTTTTCTCTCTGCTTTTGACCTCTGTCCATTATACTCTTACTGTAGTGCTTTACTTTAAACAGATGACTGTGATTATAAGTATTCACATGCTAATACTGAAATACCTGTTTCATAGAAAGGGTTCTTAGTCTAATTGGAGCTTCTAGTTGCTAATGGACAGTACATTACTATCCATTTGTATGTATTTATATTGACTGTAGTGGTTCCCAGAACCCAACTGAGAGTGGACTGTCACAGTAAGTGCTAAACAAAATTTTGGCATTCCTGTCGTGAACAACTTACAGCCTGTGCAAACAAGAAAAATATAGCAAGTAAAATAAAGAAACATAAAGTGGTAGCACAGAGATCATCGTATCAAACATCATGTGAATTTCACAGGGGTCAATGCATATGATCACTGGAGATGCTGTTAATGCTTAAGTAGTCTCAGGAAAAGCAAGATTGCTCAGTGGCTCACAGAAACCATGACGATGAGGTTTTGTTCCTTGTTTTGAATCCCTGGACACACAGGGAAGCTGGGACATTTCTCATGGTGACATCTGTCATTCGTCCCCTGAGGAAGGAGTCACAAAAGCTGAGATGACAATTCTTGTTTTGAAATATACCAGTGTGCTAAATAAAAAATACCCATCAGAAGGAAAATATGTCATCTGCAGCAGAAGAATTTCTGGGAAAATTATTTATTTACTGACGATGTCTCTCCTCTCTTCTCCCCTCCCCCATTTGTTTGTTTTTACAGCAGTTGTATGCTGCCCAACTTGCTGCAATGCAAGTGTCTCCAGGAGGCAAGATACCTGGCATACCCCAGGGTAACCTTGGTGCTGCTGTATCCCCTACCAGCATCCACACAGACAAGAGCACAAACAGCCCTCCACCCAAAAGCAAGGTACTGTACAGGGCCCTGCAGCACTGTGTTTGTCACAGTGAGGGTACTTGCATGTGGGGTTTTTTTCTCAAGGGTGTCTGTGTGCATGTCAGACACAGGCAGCTTTGTTCTCAGGGTGGTTTCCTGAAATGGGAGGATATTTGTAGTGCTATTTTTCCAGTGGGAGAACCCCAGTAAAACCAAACAACCATTTATAAACAGTGACAGTAGCACACACCACCTCAGCTGAGACCCCATGGGTTCCTTTGCAGTGTCCTAGCTATCACACTGCTGTTTCTTCCATCTTCAGTAATGGGTGGCAGGCTGAGGTGATCATCTTCTTTTCCAGCATGCAGCTGTCCTTTCCTTTCAGAACTCTAGGCTGGAGTCAGGTTAGCAGTGTGTCAGTGAGAGATGGGAAGCAGTGGGACATCTACCTCATTTGTGACCAGGTCCGGTCCTGGGGTTCGGTGGGAGTCTGTGGGGGAGCAAGTCTCCAAAGGAATGTCTGTTGTGTGATAGAACAGGGCTGGATTCTGTCCATCAAGTGATGGGCTCTGATGAGTAGTTTTGGTCATAGCTGGGCAATTAGGTCTGTACTCATTTAAGAGATCAAGCTAACAGCTTGTAGTTCAGCTGTATAATGCAACCAGTACACAAGTTATACATAGAAAAAACACACAGAATATGTCTGGTAGCACATACTTTTCTCAGCTGTGGCATAAGCTGAGCTCACCGGAACAAGGTGAGCTCAGCTTGTGCCACAGCTGAGCAAAAGTAACGAGTCAAGATTGAATGGTGCATCTTAGGTGTTAAAAAACAAGTAGGAACAATTTAGCTAAGGGATGCAGGGAAAAGGCAGTCCCGTTTAGGTGACATTCAGAGCTTGATAAAAATGTGTCCTTTCTTTTTGTTAGTGTCCTCTAGTATGCTGTCCGTATCCTTTATCACATCACAAAAAATTCCTTGAATTGACAGCAGTGTCTTGTTTTTACCCTAACGGTAAAACAGCACAGATTAAAAATAACCAGACAAATAAATAAAACCATTGTCAGCTCAGTGAGATACATGTTCAAAGTACAAAATAAGTGGTGTGAAACTGGTAGCTGTTGTGTTAGAGCATCAAGTTCTGGGTCTACATTTTCTTTCTTCTCACTTCCTGACTTCCCAAAGTTTATTCTTGGCTTGGCCTCTTCTTTTATATAGTAGGGAGCAATGAATCACAAAGCCATACAGTGCTGAATGATAGTTTGGTTTTTTGGTTTTCTTTTTTGTTGGTGGTTTGGGTTTTTTTTTCCCCCCCAAAAAAAAAATCATGTTTATGGTTAATAAGAGATTTTTGTGCATTTTAGAAGGGTCTTTTTGTGCGTGGCTAGCAGCTTGCAAGATCCACTATACTTAAAATCCCGGTGTTTTTGGATCTCTATGCGCAAGCAGAATGTCTGCTGAGATCTAAGGGGACACAGTATTTATTTTGTGGCAATCGTGGAATTAGAAGGTCTGCCATATCTACTGGTAACATCAAGGATAACCGTCTTACTGGCAACTGTCAGCATCGGCTCTATTCTCCTGTGTGTGTTACTGCTTTTTCATATTTGTAGGTGTTCCAGTGCCTTTGGCTTGCAGTTCTGTAGGACACAAACAAAACTTATTTGCAAATTGAAAAAAAAAAACAAGAAAAAAAAGTGGGCCAAAAGGAAAGGAAGGGGGCTCCAAAAGGCTGTAAAATTGTGCAGCGTGAGCCTTGTGATGCATGCTGTTTTCAATCTGCTGTGTGCCAGTTGGAGGCTCAGAGAGCGAGCGAGAGAAAGAGAAGGGATAATGCTGAGAAATGATAGAGTGGCTGTGACCTCCAAGCTCAGCCTGGAAATCCAAGACATTGATTTCGCTTAGCATTCCTGCTGAGAAATCCGGCAGAGTTCAGTTGTAATAAAAGAACAAGATTCTGTTCTAATGGTAATGGCGTATGACAGACATATCACTTTGTCTGTCCTCAGCACCAGAGAGGAGAATTGGAGAAAGGTCACCTGACCTGCCTGTGCTGTTGTGCGAATGCTGTACTGAGCTTTGAACTCCAGCCTGGAAGCACAATTATTTATAATACTAAATGATAAAGAAACCTTTATAGAGCCTACAGTAATTAGAATAAAGCTTATACAATAGTGCAGTGGCCTCGCTCAGAAAACACGCTGGCAAATCCATCACAGCGGCAGAAACTGAAGCTTAAGTGTTGAAACGAAACACCTTTGTGTCTGTGTGGACCTTCCTTTGCTTTTTCAAAGCTTGTTTGTGTTCAGCAGCTCCAAAAGTTTACTGCGTGTGCTGATTTTAATTTAATTTTTATAGCTGTTGTCAGGGAGTGTCTGTCTTGAGTTTCACAACCATTTTTTAGTTTTCTGTTTTCTGAATCCCCCAGCAGCAACTTGGTTCTTGAAGTTAGTGTGTGGTGGTCTTTCTCACTGCTACTGTACGTCAGACTTCCACAGATGAACAGCTAATGTCTTAGACATTCTTTCAATAAATACTGTTTGCTAAATCTCTATTTTCAGCCCACAGTTTACACTAGCGCAGCCTTGGTATTACGCTCAAGTGTTTGGAGACAAGGAGACAGCCTTACCTGAGAGTGTGTCAAGCTACTGGCAAACATCTAGGTCACTTCTGAAAAGCTGTGTATTTTTCCTTCTTGCATAGTGTTAAAGTTAGTGTGCTGCTCTTTGCAAGGATTCTTCAAAGTCGGCCTCAGCAGCAGATGGAACAACTGTTGGCTCTAGAAATGCTGAGAAGCATCAGGGGGAGTTTGCCAAGGATCATCCTTTAAATCTAGTAAGACTTGAGCACATCCCTGAAACTCCTCTAAGACCTTGGCAACTCCTGTTTTGGCAAACCTTTTATCAGTGGCCCTCACCAGTGTTTGAACACTGTGCTGGGCAGACTACCCTGGCATCTTCGGTTGTCTTACTCGACTTTCAACAGATGTGACCTGGAATAGTCAAATTCACTTCCTGGGTTTCTGTACTGTAACTTTTAGGAAACCATGAAGTAGAGATGCCATTATGCTGTGCTGCACACATTCTGTCAAGTTTTGGTTAGGAAACTGAGCTGGTGTCGTACATTCTTCCAAGAAGAAATCAGTGCCAGAAAAATTGATTTAAGAAACAGAGCTAGTGGAGCCTGTCCAAAAGAAAATGCGTGTGTCTTGCGGAAATGGATTTTAACACAGCTTCTTCTTGAGCAGTTTTAAAAACAGCCGGTATGCTAATCATACCATTCAAATTTACCAAGGCCTCCTCCACAACCCATTTGAAAGGCAACTATCTTTGAAGTTTGCCAAATTGTACTGGATTTCCAAAGTCTGTCTTAAGCACATTTTGCCTTTGATCGTGTAAAAGCTTGCATGCTGCTCTGTTGGGTGTTCAAGGTGGTTACATGCTCCCAAGTAAGTAGGAGAGAACAGGCACAGGTGCAGATAAGGACTAGGCAGAATAACCTACCAGTCCATCTTGTGATTAACTTCAAGCCTCTTGCTTGGACAGTGCCATGCAGGAGATTAAAAAAGCAATGTTACAGAGAATACATTTATCTGAACTGTGACCTATACTGTGCTACCAAGATTATCACCTGGTAGCGACAGTCTTCGCTGACTTCAGATGAGGTGCATTATACTCTTGAATAAGGATGGCTACATCGCCCTCACTTGTAAACAGCCAGGGCCCTGTTCATCCTGCCTTTGTTCCTTTCTTTTTGTGTAGTACGTATAAATATAGCATCTAGTGCCAGCTTGATGCAATATTCTAGCCCTTTCCATGTAACCTTTCAAGTACAGTAATTCTGGAGTGAATTTTCAATGTAGCTTGTAAATGTAGCTAAATGATTCCCCATATTTAATGGAGCACAGTGCATTGTCTATAGCATCTGCTGAAAAACAGGAGCAATTCAGTGGGAAATGTGACAGGAGAGGATTCCTGGGCACTTCTCTTTTAACCTTGTTATGACCTCAGCCCTAACCCTACTCACAGTTGTGTCTCCATCAATGGCAACAGCACACAGATTGTCCAAATCAATTTTTTTTTGTTCTTTTCAAATACTTCTGGCAGTGATACTACTATTTGCTCAGCAGTAGCACCTGGGAGTTGTGACAAGGAAAGAAAATGTGTTTCAGACAGGCCAGAAACAACACTAAGCAGTTGGATATACGCAATCAGATTCTCCTCAACTGCAATATCCAGACAAATATCAGTGAGAATCCTTAGCTGAGGATGGTACCGTATTTCACATTATTTGATCCTCTGATCACCAAAGTAAACATCAGATTGAAAGTTTGTCACATTGCCTATAGTCAGCAATAGAATCACCCTTGAATGACTTAAAGCTTGCCTCTCTACCACAGGACAGACTGACCTTAAAACGGCCAGAGACTCTCCAGGGGAAATTCTTCCATTTTTGAGGAATATCTGCTGATAATGCTGCAGTTGCTGCCACATGCACCACCTGTGCCTTGCATGCTGTTTATAGTATACGAAGGGTAGAAAGGGACTAGCAGTGTGCTTGTTCCATTCTCACCCAGGCAAGGCATGCCTGAATATGAAACTACAACTGAGTCACTGTTGACTTCCTTTCAAAGTACATCTGATACCAGGAACAAAAGAAAGAAAAAGAGTCTTTGGAAATGGGAACTTTAATTCAGACACACCATGGGCTGTGTTATTAGGGAAAATAAGTAAACTATATACTATGGGGAGCTGGTTGGGGATTTTCTTCTTCCAGTCAAAACTGATGATGGGACTATACTTCCCAGTTTCACTAGGAAAGTTTTCTTGACTCAGGATAAAAATGCATGATAAAAAAAAAAAAAAATTGGAAAAGCATCTGAAGGGAAGGAGAAAGAAAAAGGCTCTAAAATGGCCTGGTAAGAAGAAAATTCATCTAGGTGATATTTCTCATTCTACTGCAGGCAAATTGTTGACTTGAACTTCACTGTAGGTGACTACCCTAAGCCATCCTGTTAGCTTGCGTATATTTGTCTCAGTTTCCCTCATTTTTCTCTGTTGTATGATAGCTCAGAATGTGAAAATTTATCCTGGTGGGGTCTTGGGGAAAACATTAAGCTCCATTGTGTACATAGCTGCATCAGCTTGCTTGTCACATCAAGCAATGGCTATCAGAGAAGCCTAGATGGTAAGTGGACATACAGATTCCTTGTACCTCAGAGCTGCCATTTTTTGAATATATTAAAGGAAAGTATTTATTTTCAGCTGTAAAGATGATTAGATGCGTTGCTATGCAAATGCAGAAAGATACTGGTGTATCCCGCTTCATAGCACTTTTTATTCAGTAATACCAAATATTTTTGGAAACACGAGCTAATTGTTCTGCACTGCACTGGGAAGTACTTCAGCTATAAAGAGGACAGCTGTGTGATAAATAAGACTGATCATGGCTGTGTACAGGTGATCAAATGGTGTGACTCGTGTTTGCTAATTTTTTTTCCTGAAGGATAGAGCAGAGGAAGCTATCTGAAACTAACCCACTGCACATGTTAGGCCTCATATATTAATGGCAGCTACTGTCCTCTTCATTGGTTGAAGAGGTCAGCAGCTGCTTGAACGTCTATCCAAGCAGCAGAAAATTAAGGCATCCTTATTTTTATTGAAGAGAGTACTGAGGTATTTAAAGTAAAGAATGAGTGTTCTTATTAAGATGATGTAAGATGTACAATTCCTGTTATAACATCAATGCAATGTTTATAAAGAAAGTTTGCCACCAAGATCTGCAAGGCTCTTTTATGTTGGAGAATTTCCAAGCTGGACACAATTCTGTATATGCCACTGATTAAAAAAACAAAACAAAACAAAACAAAACAACCAAAAAAAGTCTTGTAAATTAATTTATTAAACTCTTCAGCATCATAATAGTGCTGATCACTAGAATATCATTAAATTCAAAACTTTTTTCAGTGCTTGCATTTTCCAATCCCCTTGTCAGTGCATCAGACAGGTTAGAAATTGCTGTAAGATGATTAAGGAAAAGTTTATAGACGTATACAGGGATAAAATCCCTGTATGGATGCAGGGACAGTCTAGTGTGAGGCCTCCCTGCACATGGCAGAGGAGTTGGAACTAGATGATCTTAAGGTCCTTTCCAACCCAAACCATTCTATGATTCTATGTATAGGAAGCTGTAAAAATAAAAATTGAGACCTCATCTGCCTTATCTCTGCTATGCTACTTGGTGCTATGCCACTTCTTTGGTATCCCTGTCCATTCTTAATGGAGACCCTGTAGCTAATTATAACTTTACTTGGAAGCGTTTTTCCTTTGCTGCTCATGCTTTTAATCCCAAGCAGTAAAATATGGAGTTGGTGACAGAACCTTTGAAACTATTTTCCTATCCCTTACTCTTCTTCCTATGCGTGACATCCAGGCATATAAACAGTGACTTTTTAAACAACTTTCTAGAGCTCAGTGGAACTAGAAATAGAGAATGTTTTTCAAAGAATAAAATTCCTCAGTATTCAGGTATGCTGGCAGCTGACATTTTGTTTCTGCTCTGCATCTTACTCTGTTACTTAGAAATGCCTATGCATTGACTACTGCAGAGTTTTTTGACAAAACTGCCCATGTAGTGTCACTTGAAACAAAAAGCTTTAATGAGAAGGAGTGGCATTTTGGAAGAAGAAAATGGAAGAGTCCCAAGCAAGAAAAAAGGGTCACAAAGTCAAGGTTTTTTTAATGACACTGAGATAGGTGTTGAGCTGATGTTGCAAATTGATCACACAGTCATAAGAATAGCAGTAAAGGGACTTTAGGAGAATGTGGAATCTGAAACTGCATAATGAAACAGAGAAAAATCAGATGTTCCTGGTTGCAAGGTTTGGTTTTGTTAGTTTTGGGTTCTTTTTGGTCCTCCTCACTTTTGGTTGGGCTTGTTCATGAAGAGAGTTGGAAAACATTTAGGAGAGGGTTTTTCTGCTGAGGAAGGGGAACAAGCCATGAGGAGAAATACGTAACAGTCTTTACTGGGGGCTTTCAAGTATCACAGTACTGCAAAGATGAAGGACTAATATGAGCTCTAAGTTAAATAAAGATAACAAACCACCCAGTTGTACCAGTATAAGTTTAATTTCTAGTTTCCTTCATAATATAAAATTTCTACAAAATAAGGCCATCCTTTATTCCAGGGATGTATTTTTTAGACTCTGAGCTGTTTGACTCTCTAAATCAAGGAATGCGTTTATTCCAGGAGCTTGTGCAAAATAATAGTGTTGTAGCAATGTACCTATTCCATGCATTAGGAGACAGCTTGAAATGGAGGAGAGGACTCTCATTCTATTGCGTATTTCTAGAAGGGAGATAGGTAATTCAGGTATTAAATGTTCCCTTTTGCAGCTTCATCTTAAGTGTTTGGGCATTCTGTGGCATGTGGCATCAAAAGTAAAGTGCATAGGCTGTGTTGGCAGGGCTGTGTACCAGACAGCAATGTAGCCATGTTTTACCAAATGTAGAACTTCTTTTCAACATAGAAAGTAAATTTCTGAGGTGATTGAATCAAATTCTAATGTGATTAGTCTAGCGGCTTCCAGAAACTGCTTGCTTTGTCTGCAGCAGTGTGGTTTGCTTCCACATTACATGATAGATTTGAAATTAGCCACTCTTGACACATTCAGGCAGAATGCAATTCAAACTAAGCATCAAAGAAATATATTTTGCAGTAAGTATTCCTGTTCCCATAGCTGAATGATTATCATTTAACAAGGGAGCTCTACAAATTTTTTAATCTGAATCATTTTATTCTGTAATCCCTGGTAGCTGTGGATAGCTGGAGAGAAGCAACATGTAGCAGCAGAATGGAGAATAAATCTATTTTATTTTCAAATTCAAAGAGACGGTTTCTTATAGGTTAGTATTAGCTCTAGAGTTAAATGAAGTCTTTGGCAAATACCTCACTGAAGATTCTCAGAACTACACATATGTTGTGCAGAATGCAGTTTGAATTGTTTAGTGTAAAATGAACTGGTGCAAAAAAGGGTTTCAGAGAAATTATGTGGAAATCATCATTTCACACACTTTTTTCAAAGCAGTGTGACTACATCTTGTGATTTTATAATGGATAGCTTCCTTAAAGTCCCAGATCCTGGAGTTATGTGAGTATGTGAGAATCTTATTTAAACAAAAAGCTTCAGGCTGTCATGGCTGGAACTCACAGATTGGTATAAATGTATCTCAAAGGTTTAGAAAACAGGTAACAAAATGAACCTGCGAGGTACTGTTTTAATCAAGTGGGATTAATTTTCAGTCTCAAGTCACGGAAGACTTCATGTTGGCAATTCTGCTACAGCATAAATACTTCTCAGCAAAATTAGACTTTTCACTGTAACATATTTGTAAAAGTACTTTGGTTGTATCCAGAGAGAACAGTCAAGAGCATCCCAAGAACAGCAGAGACAGGCAATCTGACAGAACAAACCATTTTGGTTTTTCATGTAATTCAACAGGGTTTAGTATATGAAACCAATATAAAATTCTGATCTTGATCATATGCCTTTATCCACTGATACTGCCAGACTGAATTAAAATGTGTACTTTTAGTGCTAATGCATGAGTTTAGTTTCTGTTTGTTTCATTTCAGTTCCTACATGTTTTCTTGCTGCTTTTAAAGGAAAGATAAGCTAATGCCATGAGTAGTATCTGGGGGAGGGGGAGAAATATTAGGAAAAAAGTCTTTGATAAAAAGATTGCTCAGTATCTTGGCATGTGGAGTGCATGGAGGGGAAGACCTTGTCTCTAATGAGAACACTGGAGAGAAGGCTTTTCAATTTCCAATCATGATGTTACTCAAAGAATATAACTTTGAGTATTTCATAAGTTATTGGTGTTTCTTAAACTTTTTTTAGTGAATGTGCCAGCACCTGCTAGTAGATTTAAAATAAGGGGTCATTTCAGACAGTTATGTGTGTGTGGAGATGTAGCACTTGGGTTTGTCCAGGCTTTCAGCTGACATGCCAGGCAGTGACATGTCAGGTCCTGAATCAGCCACATTGTGTTACATGATTTCAAGCTAACAGAATACAACAGGAGTTACATAGTGACAAACACAACCCAACATGACATATCCATGGGAAAACTGGGACAAAAAGCTTCTTAAATTTGAGTTTCAGGGGTACATTTATTCATTTCCAGAATGCTTCAGAGAAAACTGCAAAGCAGTGTACTGGAAAAGGGAGCAATGTAGTGATAGAATTACTAAAGCAACTTTAATTCAGTGTACAATTAGGAAGGAAATATATGTATATAACAATCTGAAGAGTGTTTTTGTTGTGTTGGGTTCTTGTGAATTTCTTTCCAAAGGTAGCTGTCTCAGGGCTTTAGTCATTCCAGATCAATGATTATTTTTATCTTGAGCCATGCTAAGAGCTGTATGGGCTTCAGGTTACAGCTGTAAATTAACATATTTTGAATTTAGCAGTTGGTTGCCTCAATAAATTTTGAGACCTTCTAGTCTAAACTCTGTTGGGTTTTCTGCTTTTCTTGCAGATCAGAATGACTCCACTTTGTGCCCATTTCCAGTATTCTTAGTCTTCTCTGAAGTTATTTTCTTTCCCTTTCTGGACACTCCTATCCTAGTTTCTGATGCCCACAGAAAATAGAGTCTGCAATTAAAACTCTAGGATGAATTAATTCATCTCTGTTTGCTTATTATTATCATAATTGTGTGAATAGCCTGTGCTTTCAACATTTGCTATAAAAGGCACAGGTGTAATTTTGGGTCAGGGAAATTCAGCACATACATTTGGCTGAGAAATGCATGTCAAGTAGCATTTTATTCATGATATCGGAAGTTAAAATGGTGTCACATGACTGTTTGCCCACTACATTTCCTGTCTGGATTTACAGTTTGTAATTTCAAAGCCTTAGAAATACCAATTTCTTTACACTAAATGAGTCCTTCCAGTAATCTGCAGCTTACAGGCAGAATGATGTGGTGGTGTAATAGATGGGAAATTCACTACTGT
This sequence comes from Psittacula echo, assembly GCF_963264785.1. Lineage (NCBI taxonomy): Eukaryota > Metazoa > Chordata > Aves > Psittaciformes > Psittacidae > Psittacula > Psittacula echo. The sequence continues at coordinate 104,087,160 of NC_137735.1, forward strand.
ACCAGACAACTAGAGTTTTTTGGGACTAGTGGGTGAGGAAAATAACAGCTGCATCATTTTGGCTAGCCTAATGATGAGCAAAAAGAACGGATATTCCAAGACCTGAAAGCAAAACAAACTGAATTGATACTTTCTCTTCTGCGTTCATTTTAAAATGAGCAAGGTGCTCCAAGAGTGCCAGAAGTTTCATTTGTGAAGTCTCACAATGTTTGGAAATGTAGACTACCTCTCTCCAGGGGATCCCCTGCTGTCCGTTAAAGTGTGGGTAAGCACTGGAGTCTTCTCCTGAGGGGAAAGGCTTAGAGCATGACTCCCACACACACCCTGTTGTCCCTCTACATAGATGATGTGAGACCTTTGAGAACTTCATCAAACCTGATGGAGTGTGGCCAGTGCCTCAAAATGTCCATAGAGATGAAGATTACCCAACATACATAGATACATCCATATAGATCTTGTGCAAGCTCACATACATGCACATACAGAGACTAATTTTGCGGCTAAAACAATCTCACATTTGGACAACTCTCATGGGTTTTACTGGCATGACATTTTAGATTTCAAATGATGCAGTATATCTTGCTACTGCTTTTCCTGCTCTGTTGTTCTTCACCCCCAAATGATTACAGTTCAGTGCTGAGCAGAAGGATTCCCATTTGGGACTTACTTTGTAATTTGCTCTGGGCTCAAACAGAGCAAAATAATGATATATAAATACATGTTATTACTGGAGAAGCGATAAAATTATCTTACGCTTACGAAGTATTCCAGTGTCTTGTCTTGATCATAATTAACTGGTGACATACATGTTGAGTCAGTGCTCTAGGATTTGTGCCTAGAATAAGTCACAAAAACATAGCAGGTTTAGTATGGGAGAAAAGGATGAAGGGAGCTTTTTTTCCCCTCCCATTTTTCCTTCTGGATGAGATATAAAAACTGCCCAGAGCTGGCCTGTTCAGAAATAGCGAATCAGCCTCTTGGAATTTTTTTTAAGATGTCAACTTCCCTCTCGTATACTTTTGTGAAGACAAAGAATATCTTAACATCTGTATTGAAGTCATCATTAAAATAAAAGGAGATCTGTAGACATCAGCTATAAATCATCAAGAAATAGCTTGTGGGTAACCTCTGACACAATTGAACCTACTTGAAATGAGCTAGGGCTGGATTCATTGCCTTCAGTGAAGCTAGTAGGTGGACTAAAGGTCTTCTCTCTCTCTCCCTCTCTCTTTCCGTCTCTTACAGTGTTAGTTTCTGGGAAGTGAATGTGTTCTGGCTGAGTGATGGAAATGCATTTGGATGTGTTCTTAAATAGACATTTGTTTTATGTCTGAAAAGAATAGGCCAATCTTAGCACTGTGATGCTGGGACTATTTGAAAGGTATTTTTAAGGCAGTTGTCTTCTTTCAGCTTTACAAAAACTGTTTTAACCAATTGTTTAGGCTTGAGGAACACCATGGAATATCTATTGTGTGTGGATGCATGCATGTTCTACAGAATTAACAGAAAAATGGTAGATAAAAATCTGCCTAATTTTGCATAATAGATTTTTGGCATTCTTGTGATCTGACTTCAAATTCATGCTGAGTTTCTACAGTATAACACAAATACTAGTTGCAGTTGTTAATTTTAATTTCTAAGATGCTAGGTTTTAAAAGGAGCTGAAAGTGTTCAGCATCTCATGGGGACAAACTATGAGCCTTGCTAATGAATCCAGCAATTAGTGGTTCATTGTGCCTGCCAGCAATTTGGCCCCGATAGCGGTCCTGATGGTGATTTCATTTTTGCTGGTGTGAATCAGGAATAAGATCTGAAGTCTATTCACCAAGGGGGGCTGAATACTTCTTCAACACTGTTCTGCTTGTAATCTGCATTCAGTACTGACAGCAGCAAATAAAAAAAAAGGAACTACAATATATTTTGATTTTAATTATGATTATTATGGTTGATTAATATGTTCATTAGGATAATTATATAATATCAATAGTACTTATTAACTTAAAGGGTTGTAAATGATGGTGTCCCCATGCAGTTAGATAAACATATATATGTTGTATGCCCAGTGTGCTTAGAAGAAACCCTTTTCATAGATGAAAGGATGTATTTTCTCCAGTTTTGTAAGTAGAGAATTGAGAGAAAAGAAGTGGCCCTTTACTTTCTGCAACCATTTGCACTTGTGCAAAACATTAAAGTTTATATTTGATAATACTTTATGATAACTTTGTGAAGATGTCAGTGACCGTGAGCAGAAGATTGGAGAATGAGTGACTCATTCAAGTTCACAGAGAAAGTTTGTTAAAAAGTCAGGAACTGAACAGAAGTCTCTTTGGCATGACCCAAGGAATCCACAATAAAAAAAGGCATGACTGTGGCTTAGGAAAAGGAACAGCCCTTCCCAGCAGGTGTTCTCTCAAGCAGTTAACCCCCTGTATGTGATTATGGATCGGGTATAAATATGTAACAAATTCTTCTATGAGTGCAGTACTCGGTGATGGAGCACTTATTTGCTTTGAACATTCCCTACAGTACGTTAAACTTCCTCCAGTTTATGGAACTGCTGATTAGATTTCATCTTACTGCTAAAAGGAGGTGAAATGAAAAAATATCCAGCAAGACAGAGTTGTGAAATCATTTTGATTTTAGTGATATGGGGTGTTGTTAATAGCACGCAAGCATTAAAGGCATATGAGTTTTGTGTTTCCTTTTGAAAAGCTATTAATTGGGAAAACAAGTTGTCAAGCAGGTCATATCTACAGTTACAAAATATATTTTGACATTTTTCTTACAGTTGTGTGTATCTATGAATAAAACCAGTGCACGTTATCTTTGCACCTTGTATTTGTAGCCTGCATACGTTTCTGCCTCTCTTAGTGAAAAATCTACCTAGACTACGTTGATATCCAAAGTCAGAGAAAGCACAGGTGTTTTTTGAAAAGGAATTTCTTAGCCCACTGCCAGTTGTCCAAGCTGTTTGAAATCTCTTTTCTTTCAAGCTCTTTTGACTTGTTTCCTCTAAAGTTTTCAACAGCTGGGTTTTTTTGGTTTTGTTTTGTATTTTTTTTTTGTTCCCCCTGAATCTTAGAATCCATGCAGCATCTTTGCTTCTCCTGCCTGACCACAGCAGGAGGAGCGGTCCGTTGCTAATTTGTTTTGATATGGTACGCTTTGGTCTGTATTCTTTTTGAAATTAATTCCTTTTGCAGGTGTGGGGTTAGAGGTGGTGGTGTGCTCCCAGCGAAGGTGTCATCCACCACAGAGAGGAGGTGGGAGGCTTTGATCAGTGTGGCTTCTGTTTTCTTGTTGTTCATTTAAAATGTACCAGTTTATAATGCTGTTTGGCTTTGCAGGTCCTTGTTTTATTTCCTTCCAAGTCCTTCCTCGTCCTTTCAGGTTTTGTTGTTTTCATTGCTGTTCATTCTGCTTAACATTTACTGGGGATTATTTGTTGGAAGGTAGCAACTCCAAGTTCAATTTAGGCAGCAAACAATATCCAGTCTGATCGCTATTTCCATGTTTTAAACAGTCTTGTTATGGGTGGGAGAGTGCATTATTAAGAACATACTGCCTCATGTTTAGACTTCAGGGTTTTATTTGGACAGAATTATGTAGCAAGGATTTAAAAAAAATAAATAATCTAACCAAGACCCAAGCTACAGCCATCATGCTTCAGAGCATAGGCCACTCCAGTTTCTACCTAGCACAAGTTCAGGAATACATGACACAGGTCAAACAACTGTCTTCTTTTTCTTGCAAATTCTTTCAAAGCAGATGCACATTTTAAGAGGCTCAGTTCAAAACAACCTCAAAATGTTGATCTGAGTAAGAGTGGCAATTGCTCTGGTTTTCCTTATGACTCAGCTGTTTACTCTCTGGGTGAGATTAGGCAAATCACTTAGCCACTTTGTGCTTTATTCTTCCCATTTGTAAAATAAAGCAAAAACTGTCAGGGTAATTATGAGCTTTAATTAATTAATATGCCTGTGGTACACTGGAGAAGTGATTTTTTTTCTCTTGCACTTTACTATTTGCCATATATTTCAGTGGGGGGCAGTTTGGAAGAAGCATTCTTTCTATGAAGAATCCTTTCCCCTCTTGTCTCCCACAATTTTGTGATTCTCTCTAATGATTTTTACCTTGTGTAAAGTGATTTGCATGGTTAAAAGCATGAAAAATCAGTTGTTGTCTTCCCCTGGAGATTTACAGTATCTGCGTCAGTCCCTGATGACCGGTGCCTAAGTCACTCTTCCTGCTTGGCAGCTGACTTGAACCTTCCTAGAGAAGCATTCATTAATAGCCTTATACCACATAAATAGGTACAGGAGTGAAGTGAGAAATACAACTAGATGATAATTATTAAAAGTAAAAACTAACAACAGGACTTAAGTTTTGCATGAAGTGTAGCCTAGCACAGTCGCAGGTGGCTAGTTTCTCTGCATGGGTTCACATTTTATCTTTATTCAACATGGACCCTTCTCATTTCAAGCCAGACTTGGCAGGATTTGTTCAGAACAAGCTACACTGAAGTTTTTTTGTAAATGAGGCTACTGAGTTAAATTTTCACTCACTCAGAGATGCAGAATGAGAAGGAGCTTTTTCATTATGAGGTGCAAGCGAATGCTAAAAGCTCATTGTTCCTGCGGTTTTGTTTCATGCTGTACTGAAAATTCACATACTGGGTCCTAAGCAGTGTGGTGAGCAACTCTTACTTCTTCTTGTTTCAGCCTAACAGAAGAGCAAATGCCCAAACAGCAGAATAATGGCAATAGGAGTATGTCAGTTACTTTGGTACAGATGAAAACGAATGTCTGGAGTTTGGATATCGGTTGGGTTAAGAATCAATAAGTTGTCAGGTTTCCCTAGAGGTTGGTGTGACTGAAAACTCATGATCAAGCAAAAATAACCTAGAAATCTCATAGCAGCCGCTTTCCTGAAAACACACTGTGCTATTTGTCTGTGGAGATTACCAGGAGACTTCACAAGAATGGTGGGCGTTTTGGCAGTCCAAAGCCAGCCAGAAGCTGCAAGTATGGTTTGGAGGATGCTTCTCTGAGGATTTGTGAAACTAAATGAATGAATTTTGGGTAAACACATACCAGTCTGCTCATTTGCTAAGCTGCATGCCTGTGTGTATTCTGTTGGCCAACATCCTGCCTTGTGCTCCATGAAACCCCAAAGGGCTAGATCCCAGTGCAGCACTTGCCTTTCCTGAAGACTTTTAAAGAGTTGCTTTTAGGGCTCTGTGTGTGGAGGTCTGCCCAATTGCTACACAAAATTAAGGCTTTTGCCCCAGGTCATCATTGGATGTAGAATTTGAAGAGGAGTTATATAGCTCTCTCCACAGACAACCACTTCTAGGCTGTCCTGCAGCTGAAACAGCCAACACCCTTCCATGTCTGTGCTAGCTGGAAGACTAGAATGATTCTGACCTGTTTGACTTTTGGTCCCTCTGCTATTTCAGTATTCTGTGGCTCATAGAATTGAGCAGTACTACATAATAAGCACTGTGCACCAGATAAAAAGGTTATGGGGAGCAGGGTAAGACATCCAGCTCCTAGGGCCTTATGTGTTTATAGACAGGTCACGCACGCTCCTCTTTTGTTCTTCCTATATGTGTTTGTGAATCCTGTGTACAATTTTAGGAAACAACAGTGCTAAATACAAAGGGAAAACCACCCAGCAGCTCTCTTATTTTACTGTGACAACACATGGACTAGACAAAATCAAAGCTTGGGGTTTCCAGGGCAGCAAATTAGTCTTTGTAACTGCAGCCTTCTTTCCTGGCAGCTAGGCTTCCTGTAAAGAAAAATGAAAGGGGGAGATGTTAGGAATCTTTCTGAAAGGAAAAAGTCCCCAGAGAATATCTGCACTGAGAGCCCCTAGAGTTGTAAAAATTGGGGAATAGTGTTGTTGGGGAAAAATCCTGCCTGTCCTTGGTACTAAAAAACAGGTCAAGTTGGTGTGTTCCTGCACTAGTCTTCTGAATTAACAGTAATGGCGACACTGCAAGAATACTCCCCCTATGTAAATCAGCATTTGAGAGTAATTTATTCCTTGAGTACTCCCCTAAAAGAAGCAGATGAGAGAACAAAAAGAATATTTGTCACAAATATAGAGCAGCTCATTTCCCCCCTTTGTTTTGAGTCCTATGAATTAAGAGTATTTGCCCAATATCCTTAAAGCCTGGAAGTACTAACTTTGGTTGGGTAACATGTGCTGAGTCCAGAAAGTATCTGCCTTCTGAGAGAAGCACATTCAGAAGAAGATACTCAGCAAAGAAACACCATAAAATACCTGCTCTGAGTATAGATAGAAATCCAGATTGAGATATTTCTGCATCTATCACAGAAGGAAACATCTGTGCACTTTGCAGTATCAAGAAAGCAAGCACTTCTTCCTAATATTTGCCCTTTGCCTTGTCTTTGGTGCCTTTTCCTTTCTAACTAGTCTAATTGTGCTTTCTCATGCAAAAAAAAAGTTTGTGCTTTTTGGTGCAAAAACTCATGGGTAAGAATAGAACAAACTGATTTCTTTGAACCTGAAGAGTAATTCTGTTGTGTTTATTATCATATCCTAACCAAGAAGTCTGTTTTTATGTCTTCATCTCTTTTTCTATGTAGTTAGAAAAATTTCCACCTTTGCAGGAAGGGACGCATTATTCTTAATCAAAACTTGAGAATGTGGCAGGAGGAGGTACAGCTGCAGATGAGCATTTTCTAATTCACCCATCCTGTCATGTGAACATCCCTGCTTAATTTAATACAATTATTTCATCAGGATAATATCAGCAGCATGATTCATTTATACATGTTTCACAACTGCCTTTACCTCTCAGCTTCTTATCACTACTGATAATTTCACCATGAGTGGCTTCAGAGGAAGGGGAGGGGATGTGAAGGAAGCTACCAGTATCTTTGTCTGCGTGGACAACTGTAGTCTTCAGGGACAGTGATGCCAAAGGATTTTCTTTGCATATATGCTGTTGCACCTCAGTTTCTGATGTATTTTGGTTAGGCATTTCTGAATAAGCACGAGACTGAATGGATAAGCCACTGACTGGCTGCATTGTTCAGGGGGCAACAATAGCATCATTGTCTTCTGCCCAGACATGCCAGTAAGTGTTCCGTATTTTGCATTTCTGTTGAAACTAAGATCTCCATGGAACAGAACCAGGGTGGGGGAAGGAGGCTTTGTTCCTGGTGAGGTGGCAGAGGCATTGTTTTAGAAAACCCCTTTCTGGCTTCTCATTTCTAACTCATTTGGCTGTAATTTGTACTGTCAAGGTCATTTAAATAGGCAGCAAGATGTGGCGGATGTGTTCCCAGAGGTCCTGAAAAGCCGCTTTAGTACAGCGTGCTAGGCTGTGCTTATGCCAGGTCATTTAAGCACATTTCTGTTGCCAGTCAGATGATACACAGAGTAGTTCATGATTTTGTAATAAACTATGCAACCTGGACCTTCAGTGTGTGCCACAGTGGGATACAGCGCTTGGATTTAAATGACAGTACAATAATTCAGTAACTGTATTTTAATAGTGTACTAATCTTTAAAATAATGTGAAAAGAAGTGAGATTATGAAATCCAAATTAATTGTCTGGGTTCTTCTCTACCATTCCCCCTTTTTTTCTTTCTCTGAGACTGGTTCGTTCATCTGGGCTATCAGTCTTTTATTCAGCTTCTGATGTTGAAATAGTGCCATTTTTAATAAACAGCTTAGAAAGATTCTCAAAATCAGATTTTATTTTCTTCTTTTTCCATATACCTTCTCCTTAGAGGTAAACTAACCTTTTGTCTTAGGAAGTAAATAGAGACAGCATGATTGAAAGAGTAGAAAATACACCATTTCAGCCAACTATTTGCAATGTTGGCAACTGCAAGTCAGAATTCCTGGGTCTGTTTGAAACTCTGCTGCTATGTTACTGTGTGACTGTGGCCAAATCCTTTCCTTTTCTCTCTCTTTCATTTTTTCCTCACATATTAATAAGCTGTTTGTGTTTACCTAGCATTTACCTTTTCAAAGGGCCATACAAGCCTTATAAAAGCAGTGTGATGCACACTCAACTTACCAGCATGTTTAAGTGTTGCTTCTCAGGCACTTATACTTGGAGATTTACAATGTCTGATACCTAAATATAAAAGCTCAAAGTTACACAAATCCTAATTAAGTGAAGCTGTAAAATGCAGCTCTGGAGGATTTTGTTTACTCCCCAAATTCTGGTGTAGATGAAGGGTTCTTCTTTCTTCCCTTGTATGTCTAAAGATCATCTGGAAAAAAAAATAAAATTCTAGAGCAATTCAAGGATTTAAAGTTCCCTGAGCTCCAAAGTTTTGGTTAGTGACAGTCTTCCAATCCTGGGAAGCAGACCACCAGCTCTTCCTAAAATAGTGTCTATTCTGACACTACTCTGATACAGAGGATGGGGAAACTCTTTACAATGCCTTGCTCTTGCTGTGGGTACTTCATTTTATTAGCCCTTCGTCATGTGTTTTCGCTTATGCTTTATTCTCTACATTTATTTTTTTTGTGTGTGTATTTTGTTTTGCTAGACAAATGCGCTACTTTAAAGGAAACATTTCATAACCTTTAATCAAGATCATATTTTACTTTCATCACATCTGTGTTTATATTATTACAAGCCTTTTGGGTCTTTACATCCTCTGGTCTAAGCATTAATCGTTTTGGCTGTTATATAAATAAATGTTTGACTTTGTTTAACTCTTTAGAAATACTGGCTTGGAAAAAATCACCCTTATCAATGGCATCTTAGAATAACTGCATGTCAAAAAAAAGGCAGAGACCAATCAATACTGACCTCTCTGTAATAAAAACTAAATGCAGGGAGCAGTTCTAAATTCTGTGATGCCACTGTATAAAATCAAATCTCCTGGCTGTCGAAAGACAACCATCTACCTGGAGTGAACATGCTACATCTGTTTTTTCTTTTTATTACTCTTATTTACACTGGCTGTCACACTGCACTTATACACAGCCTTGATATAGTTGAGAGTGAAGCCTGCTAATCTATAATGTGGCAGAATGTCAGCTGGGAGATTGTATAGTTAAAAATAAAGTAAGGGCAACACCTAACTCTTCTCATGGTTATGCAGCCACAAATCAATAAATAAGACAGTACAGCTCTTAATTTAACCTGGAAGACCAGAGAATTTTGAATTTATGTCTGCAGACAGGAAAAAGAGTAAAATGGCTCAGTGACTAAAGGAGTGGAGATCCTAACAGTCATCTTCACACTTATCACAATTGTATATTAACACCTGTCTCCCAGATATTTTTTAGACTCCCATGGAATAAATCAGTGTAGTTCCACTGTGGTAAAGGAAATTACTTAAATTATTATTAACTCATGAGTAGGAAATCCAGTGTAGGATTTCTAAACTCTCTGACTGAATTTTTAATGTATTTGACTTCCAACAAGGATTTGAGAATGCTCTTTGAAATACCAGAAGTAAAAATGTTGCAAAGACCAAACAGTGAAGTAATATCATTTTGTAAATACATATAATAGCTGAAAATTGTTTACTTATCCTCCTTTATGAGAAACAAGCTTCTGTGACCTCCGATTAATTTACCATTAACCTGAACACACAATGAAAGTGGATGAAGGGGCAATTTGTGATGACATTTATCAGCTCTGGAACTGTCGACTTCTATTATTTCCACAAAGCCTTATACTCCTTGGCTCCAGAGAAGGCTGTGCTGACTTGAATGAAGAAGAGCATTCTTACTATCAAGAATAGTTACAGCACAGACAGCTCCATTGCTGGATGCCTGCAATGGGAAAAAAACACCTCCCTCATTTTTAACTTGAATTAAATGAGACCAAAACCACTGTTCTGTCGTGGACTTGCACAAGACCTTGCTTACACCAGGCTTAAAAAAAAGGGAACTGAAGAACTGAGAAAAGGGAGAATGAGAAGGAGCAAGAGAAGGGAAGGAAATAAACTTTATAGGGGCAGGATAGCCAAAGGATTGAGTCAAGAGAACAAGAATGAAAAAACCCTTTCAGCACGAGAATGCAGGTTGGCATCAAGGCTGATTTTGCAGCGAGTGAGAGCCATTCCCGTCAGGGTTGCTGCTCTGTATGTGCTGAAGTGCTGCTCTTGATCAGTTTTCAGTGGCCAGAGAGCATATTGCAGCTTTTAGTACCATATCTGAAACTAATCATTCCCTTTTGTTGAGACTTACAACAGAGGTCAAGAATTGAATATACATGGAAACTAGCCCCTCTTGGATTGAGTGGAAACAAGTCTGTGGGCAGGTTTGCTTTGCTTCTGATGCTGTCTTCCAAACAAATGACTTTGCTCTTCAGGGATCCTTGTCTGGCACAGGGTCACTGTGGTTGGTTGGTTGGCTGGCTAGTTTGTACGTACATTTTTATGCCACTATCTCAGTGTTGATTTTACATCACTATCATTGCACTGTTGTGGGATTTTATTTATTTATTTTTTTAAATTTAAATTGGTGGAACAACAGAGCAATTTCCCTTCCATAGTAGGTTAATCTATTTTATTCTAATACAAATGGATTTATAAATGATTTCTATAAAGTAATACCTTCATAAAATGTCAGATGCTGGTTGAATAGCATGACATTTTAAACCCCGAGTCCTAAATCTCCTAGAAGACATCAGAACTGCCTTATAGGTGCCTAAGTTGCTTCTGAGAATATAGAATTTAGGCTCCTAAGACAATTTTAAGCATTGATTTTTTTTGCCCCATTATTTTGTGCACGAGTTATCTAGGACAGTTTAAATGCCTCTTTAAGGATGACAGCTTTGTCCGTGGTGTCTCTGTTGTATTTGTCTGCTAAGCTTTAATTTATTTTTAACTGTGACTATTACAAAAATGTAGAAATAATCAAATATAACAAAAGTGCTTTGCTCAGAGCTTGCTTCTTCCAGGTAATGGAAAAGTTATATGACAGTGCTTTGCAGAATTGTCCTGTGTTTGGAGACGTACATCTACATCATACTTCCACAAGTGACAGGCAACTATAAAATTCCTTCTTTACTGCAGCACACCATCCTCTGTGGAAAAGAATCAGTATTATATGATAGTAGTTACAGATACCTTAGTGGTAACAGTAAAACACTCAAACATTATGAGTCTAATTCCAGTCAGCTTTGCATTGCTGTAAGTCAAGAATAATTAAACTGAATGTACTTACAACTCGGGGAGATCAGATTCAGCTTCTTTCATGCCTAGAGCTGAAACCCAGTTGCATGATACAACACTTCCTGTAGCTAAAGGATGGCTTTCCTAAGTCGCAGTGTCAGAGCAGAGCTAAGCTAATATACTATGGTTCAATCTAATACCATATCCATTTAAAAGTCAGTTAAAATCACTTCTAAAATATCCTTCTTGTTGAAAAGCTTTTTCTCCTTTCCCTGTTTTGTTGGGTTTTTTTTTTTTTTTTGCTTGTTTTGGTTTGACTTTTTTTTCTCTTTTTGTGTTTTATTTTGTTCAAACAAAAATACTAGAGTTAGAATTTTATGTCTTTTATAGCCCTGTCTGTTACTGTGTGTAATCAAGCCAGGCTTAGGAATAATTCCAGTTACCCTGCAAAAAATGTCACCCATTTTTCTATTTTTGCATAATAATAATTACCTAAATATTAAAGTCCAGCTCCACAGAATATGAAGAAATCTAGGGACTTATGCAGAATCATCCAGATGTTATTTCAAATTTTGTGGAATGAAAGGGCAGGTTCTTCCTGCTTTCTTGTGGTGGAAGAGAAGCATTTATTTCCTGTGATATTTTTTGTGCTTGGAATTCTAAGCCTGGGAAGTTCAGAGGAAAGCACCCATTCACTCAAACGCATTTGCACAATTTGAGTGGTGGTGGTTGAATTTTAAGTGAAAATGCTTTCAGGTCTTAATTAATCCGTGCCAAGTTTAAAATAAAATAACAAAAATGCAACCTTACAATTGCTCTTTATTTTCATCATAGAAGCATATATCTTGTTGATGTGAATAATTTCTGCAGAGACAATTCTTACATACGAACTGCAAATGGAGGATCTTCTCTGATCATGTCATGCTAACTTCCCAGTTTGTCAGTCACTTCAGTTCCAAACTGGAATGACAAGATGATATCACATTTGATCTTAATATATATCACACAACCTTTCAGGTTTAGAAGTTCATATGAGCTGAAAACAACTGTCTTTGCTTGGATGGTGGTGTGCCAACAGCAGTTTTTTCGTAACATTTTTTTCTCTTCTGCTTATTGTAGGATGAAGTGGCCCAGCCTCTGAACCTTTCAGCCAAACCCAAGACATCTGATGGCAAGTCTCCCACATCGCCCACCTCTCCTCATATGCCAACTCTGAGAATAAATAGTGGGGCCAGTTCACTAAAGTCCTCCGTGCCAGCAACATTAGCTAGTCCTTCAGCCAGAGCTAACACAATAGGTAAGCTCAGTTTCACTTGTCCCTCTTCATAACAATTAATAGATGTTAATGGAAAGTAGGCATTTATCAGCCAGTGGCTGACACTGGTCTATGAGCTGTCACAGGTTGACCATAATACTACATTTGTTGATGTCAGTGGAGGAACTCCCACAGATTTACCATTTCAGGAATATCTTAACTTTTACAGACTCAGAAAACAAAGACCCTTTTTATTTCAGATACTGCTTTATCAATAAAAGTGAATAAATTCTGTTTGTTTCATGGCATCCATTAAAGACAGTGACCTATCTAATGGCAGGCATTAAAGACCTGTTGTGTTGTACTATGCCATCTAAAAGTGATGGATAAATTAAAATAAAAATCCCTTTAAGTTAAAAGTCTACATATGCAAATGCATCTTTGCAAAATTACAGGTTTAATCCTGAGTCTGCTGAAAAGCTGCATGGAGCATTATTTCACTTTAATAAATAAATCAATCACCAGATTTGATGTATCTTGTAAAAACTCTTGACGGTCTGCTTTTAACGTTGTTCAGAAAATAGTGTTAATTCTTCCTCCTGCCAAAATCACCCCTTTGCCTAAAGATCACCTAAATAATAACAGCCTAAGTGATTTTGCAAGTCTGATGTGTTAAAGGGACTGCTGTTTGTGTGTATAAGTAAAATGTATGAACACCTCATTCATCATCCTTGTAACAGAAAAATTTTATACCACAAAGTGCGATTGAATATAACCTGAATTAAGATTTCAGCATGTAAATCAAGCTTTGTTTAAGGAATTAAGTGAGGTAGGTAGTTGTACCTAGTTTGCTCCTCTGTGTCTTATTGCTCCTAAAGCATCTGCTGCTGGCCACTTTCAGGGATGGCCCAAAAAACAAAAGAAGCCATAGGTCGAACCTGTCAGAAGCCATGTCTGTGAAATCTCAGTGCTACATAGTAAAATCTTTTTATGTCTCCATGGGTTTCTCCCAAGCTCATTGTAGTCCATATTCTACCTACATAGACACCGGGAAGAACCATAGTTATAAGAACCATAGCTCCAGCTCCCACCGAATTACCATCTCACTCTGCATACATGATTATTGCTATTGTTGATGAGAGTTACATATGTCAGGTAGAGAATATGCTTCTAGGACTATTAGAAAAGAAAATAACTTTATTTCGTATGGTATGTCACAATTATATAAATATTTTGTAAATATCATATTGTTAATTGTTAATACATGTATTATTATTAACCCTACATTCTTTAGCTGTGGAAGGTAATAATATATTTTATCTTTAATCTGCTTGGCCCTACTGCTCTCCATGTACAATGCATCGAGTTTTAATTTTTTTCGTATTAAATTTTTTATCCTTAATAGAGTGAGCATCACATTTAGATGTGGAGTTAAACATCTGCCCTGCATCTCAGTGTCAGGACATCTCTTATTCTCTCCTCTCCAATTTTCTTTCCTTACACACCTGATATTTTTCGTAGGTTTGAGACCCCTGCAATTTACTTCTTTTAACAAGATGCAGATTTTGAAATGCTGTACCTGTAATGAATGATAATGTAATTGGATAAAAGCTGTGAGGATGAATGGAGCTTTAAAGGTCACTCTTGTAAGAAGAATTAATGCGTTATACCATTAATAAACCATGGAAAACTGTGGAGCAAAAGATAACATACTTAAGTTATTGTTAATGACACAGAGTTCACTGCTGTATATCTCTCAGCTACAAATATAGAAAGTGACTTTTTGAGGTTGCTGAGCAATATCATGGTGCATACTGTATATATAAGATAAGCAGTCTTTAACTGGTGCAGGGGCTGGACAGACATAGCCTACATCTAACAAAGGTTTATTCTTTAGTAGAGGACTAGAAGAATGAAAGACTGGTGAACACTGTGGAGTGTTTTCTGCTAACTGCTAGGTCAGATCCAGCCAAAGTTACAGCAAGCGAAACTCATTACCATGTTGAAACCATTTGGTGGTCTTAAGAAAGTGAGCATGAAGTTTCAAGCCACCCTCTACTAGGAGCTATGCCACAAAAAAAAAAAAAAAAAGAAAAAAAAAAGAAAAAAGGATAGCATTTAATCAAAGGTACTAAGGTCCTAAAAAACTGATAGAGAAACTGTATCGCTTCCTATCTCGAGAGATTAATCCCTCTACAAAAAGTCACTGGGAAACATGCAGTCATTTGCCAGACAGTTGCTTCGACCATTGGAATGACTGGAGCTGTCAGTGCAAGGCACAGGTTGTCTGTGCTAGATGTGCACAGCCCATCTTGCTGGGGTGCAGTTGAGCTGTCGCTTTTCACCACCTCTAGCTTCAAATTAAAACTGTTCTCTGCAAGCAGTTCTTCAGGCTTCTTGGATCCCATGGCATGAGAAATGCTCATGTATTGTTCAGTTATTTTTGGAGGACGCAAACTTACAGCCTCCTGTGATTAACAGTAAAGCAGCATTCAGGCATACAGATCTGTAGTGCTTTTTTAGAGCTATCCTTATAGTGTATAAATTATGCTACAGACTGAGCAGTCACAAATGTCATGGCTTCATGCATGACTTTAAATCCAAGCATTTCTTTTTGGGAACAGGCATATGTCCGTGAACTAAAAACAGAAACAACTTCTCTGTGCCCTTTGCCATTATCTGCAACATCTCTATGCTAGTTTGGCAATCCTTGTAACTAAGTGCATTTTATGTAATGCAGTTTCCCTCTCTGTCAATAATTCACCACCTACCCTAAACAACAATAATTTACATTCAACTCGCTTCTATATTAATCATTTCCCTGCACACCAGCATCTTGGCAGCTACTGAAAAACATAAGGAGTGCTTGCTTTTATTCACTGTCGTGCGCCAAACTGTCTCAAAGATAGCAGTATTCAGGAAAAGCCAAATAGTCTGGAGAAGGGCATGAATTCCAGTTCCTAGGCAAATTTGTCTGTATTACAGTTGAAAGTACTATACCTAGCCTAATCAAGAGCAGAACCAGCAGTAATACTACTGTTTGTTTGTTTATTTGCTTCCTTTTTAATTTATTCTGACTACATGCAAGCTTGATCAGTAACAGATGCAAAGTGGGGAAGAAACCAAGCAAGTTGATGAAATGGAGGTAAAAATATTAAAATAATCAGCTGGTAGCACTGTGCTGGTACAGGACATATCCTTCCTTATGCTGGGAAAGCTGGAATTGCTGGAATTCCATTGGCTGGGAATTACTGAACTGGGTCATTTGATAAAAGCAATGTGGATCAAGTTGTTTCATACAAAACTCTCAGGGTTTCTGGGTATTTAGCCAAAAGCTAACTGTTAGTACAATTAGCAACAGTCAAACCACACAAAAACTTTTCTTTCTAGTTTTTGCGCAGAGGAAGATGAGAACACCAGTCCCGTTCTGCCTGCAGTCTAAAAAAAAAACAACAATAAAAACCCAAACTAAACTAAAATCCTGACAGCAGCGCGGCACTGAACTAATCTGACATCAGCTTCTTCCCCTGAAATGTTTTAAGCAGCAAGACAATATCCTACGTTTTTTGGCAATCATCAGATCAGATAGAAGAGTCTAGCAATACAACAAGGATGTGTAATCTGACATGATTAGACAAGGCTCTTTAGGAACAGAACATTCATAATTGAGACAAAGAAAGAGTATTAATAACACTTTCCTAACACGGCAGTTAGCCATTTTATATTTCCTTTCTTTAATCTTAGTGTTTTTCAACAAATCATGGGATTTAATAGCGTGTTTTGGCAGATTAGAGGATTTATGGCCCAGATGTTTTTTGTTCTAAAAATGGATTAGGGTGTAAAGTTTGCTGGAATCCATGGAACATGTTGAGGCAAGCCGGTCATTTTGTGTGTGATTAGTGCCTGCCTTCTGTCTCACAGTCCCTCCATCTGTCACAATTCACCAATGGATCTGGTTAGATTTAGCCTCATGTCACAAACAGAAGTCCCTTTTCTGGGCAATTTCATATTACAGATTCATTTTATACCATTTTTATGCCCTAGTTAAAAGACAGAAAGAAGTGTGTGTGTGCGCACGCGTATGGGGATGTGGAGAGGGGGAGGGAGATTGATAGATATTAGCCTCTCCTTTAATGTTTGAAAAATAGACTGGGGCTTGCAGTCTCCCATCAGTATTCTATCCTACAAATCGCATGCAGATCATAATAAGTATAATCTACAGTACTCTAAAGGAAAAAAATGACAAAGTGTCACATTTAAAATTAAATAGTATTAGCTGTGTGGGTGATGCTTGTAACATTTTAAAAGGAAATAATTCAGTGACTACTAAGGCTAAGCCCTAGGCTGTGAATTTTCAGCAAAACAGTGGACATTTGACCTACTATTAGCAGAATGAATAGGAGTGGGAATGTAGGTCCATGTAGCTGTGGTTTCTTATACATTTCTGAATGACAGGTGGTGGTGGGGAGCATTCAGTGGATGAGGTTTCTCTTCCCAGCCATTATGCATTTCATATCTATAGCAAACCACCGCCACCTGTGGTTTATTTTAATATATTCACAAGTTTTAAGAAGGGGAAGAATGAAATGGTCTATTTTTAAGAGTTTGGGATTGCTGGTATGATCAAAGCTTCCCCTAACTCATATCCGGTTACATCCTGCGGCATACAAACCACAGGGCTAACCTCTGCAGCATCAGGGAAATATTGAAACTAATGGGATCACATATCAGGACGAGGATTTTGGTGCTGAGGTTTTTCATGTTTTCTGTCCAGGTGGCTCTATCATAACAATAATAAAATTCAAAGCACAGATGGGTTTATGGGCATTATCTTCTAACTCTCATTAATAATTATGAACTATTGGTGCATTTCATCAATGAAAGCTAAAGTGTTTTCTTGTAACTTTCTTTTTTTAAGATATCCTTTCTTCTATCACGTCGTCAGGTTATTTAAATGACCATGATGCTGTTACCAAGGCAATCCAGGAGGCCCGACAGATGAAGGAGCAACTTCGGAGGGAACAACAGGTGCTGGACGGGAAGGTGGCTGTTGTGAATAGCCTGGGTCTCAATAACTGCAGCACAGAAAAGGTGAGTTTCTGAGACTTCCTTTGCAAAAGGTCTGAGATTGCATTAGGCTCTTCTTACAAATACATAGGTCCTTCCTCCTTTTTTTTCCTCCTTTTTCTTGCTCTGTTTTCTTCTTCCACATTTTTAAACAGAAGGGTTGTTTTTAAAAAAGGGGAAAGATAAAATGAAAACCACAACCAAAAGATGACACAACAGAGAGACCTGGAGACCCTTGGGGGAGAGTGGGGTGGAGGCAGAGATAGTTAAAGCCCTCATGAGAACTTTGGAGGCCACTAATTCTCTGTTCCAGCCTGTCAGTGTGTATTACGAGAAGGTGATCTTGGAAATCTGTGGGTCTAAGTGGAAATCTTGCTTTATGGAAATGCTTACATGTGTTTGCAAGATGAGCTGGATTTGAAAATAATCAAGCTTCTTTAGGAACATAAGCTTTGCTGATACTCAGGCTCAGCTTCTGGGTATTTAGCCTTGTGAGGTTGTCATATATGATATTTTGTGACCATTGCAATGTAGCACTGTCATGTCACGTTAGATGACTTAACAAAATTAAAGAAATGCAGAATTGACAACACAAACTGCACCAAATATTTGCAGTGGAACTTCAAGGCAGCAGAACGTGTGGGCCTTACCACCTTCTGCTTTTGAGCTGGCCTGTGAACGAAATATAGCAAAATATTGACAAAGTGAATATTCTCAAGTAAAATTGGTATGTACCGTAACAGTCATGTATGTCAAAAAGGTTGTGATTTGCTGCTTTTCTCTGGAAATATGTGATCTCTTTCCATGCACTGCCTTGGCTTATGGAGGATAAATAGACCTGCCAGTCCTTGCTGACACATTTATAGTGAGCTGTTCTTATAATACTGCCACCTAAGATACACATTCAAACTCTTGTGTGTGTCTCAACTTCATATGCTTAGCAAGACTTTTTCCTCATTCTTCTCTTCCCTGCAATATTTTCTGAGGTGAAACAGCCTTCGTCATGCAGTACAACAAAGGTGACTATAGTTGCACTTGATGTAAACTGAATTTTATTGAAAACGCTTCTAGTGGCTTTTCACTGTAAGGCCTTGTGTGAATCACTGAAAGAGACAGATAAATAAAATGAATAAAAATGATCAGCTATTTAGCAGAAACTTGAAAGTCAGTCGTCCTAGGAAGCTTGTGAGTCAAACAATATTGTCCAGAATGAGCAGATTGCTAATTTGGATAGCTTTCCATTTTCCCTGTTTTTAGATGGAGTTTGATCAATAAGCTGTGAGAAGCCAGCAGTCTGGGTAATGAATGTTAAATGTATGTGTGAGTCTCTCACTACTGTACTTTTTTCATCAGGCTATCCTGGGTGTAAGTGATGTAGAAATTACTCCAATTTCATGCACTTTCTTAAGAGGAAGGGGAAGGAAAAAAGAGGTCAGTGTAATAGGTATCTGGCGGTACATACAATCTCTCTAAGAAGAGTAAAAGCGCTGGTGTGGGGAGAGAGAAATAAAGAGAGGGATGAAGCATGTTTATGGCATTTCACATAGAAGAGTACCAGAAGGGAAAAGGGAAGAGCAGAGTGTCAGATATAAGAAGAAGTGATCACAAGCACAAAGGAATTTATATTCAAATATTTAAGCATTCTTGAAAGGATGCTTGGAGCAGAAATTTCTTTTCTCTGCTCCCCATGTAGAAATGACTTTAACACTCAGCCAGATGCTAATGCAAAGTGACTCAAGCTATTCCTCGCAAGCATAGCTAAATTGCCGTTATTTGTTAAGCGCATTGAATTCAGCTGTGGATACAGCAGTTGGTTGCATTCAGAAAGCATCTGTACCCTTTTTTTTCCTTTTTTTCTTTTTTTTTTTTTTTTTTAATCCTCCAAAGCAGAGACAACTCTACCTATCTCCCCCCTCTCCTCCCTTGTGCTGGCTGGGAATTGTCAAGTGACAACCGGCCAAATCCTTTTGGACAGGAAGCCTTCATCCTGAGTTCTGTATACTTGCAAAGCAGGCCTTGTGGTTGGATCAGGAAGCCCGTTAAAAGCACTTTGATGGTATGGAAATTCATCTTCATGAAGCACCCAGGCCCCTAAGCAGCATGCTGTTTAGCTGTGGTTACAGATCAGTCATTCACATCGGAGGGCAGTAATTGTGCTGACGGCTTGTTCAGCAATGGAAGCACATAAAATAATCCCAGGCCCTCCACCATGGCATTGCGAGTTAATCTTCTTTAATACAGATCAGCTGTTGTTCTAACACATGACTTTATGCTGGCTCTAGTGACTCTGCACAGCCTTTTGATTAAGTAACAGGAGTGGAACCATCTGCATTCACTTTATTCTGTTACTTTCCTATTGTTGGGATTCTCCTTACCCCTTCTGTTTTCACTTCTCACCCTCAACCCTAGTTGAAGTTTATTTTCCTCTCTAATTCATGCCGCCTGGTGGGCTCACGGAGGGCAGAGAGGAGTTCTTTTACAAGGTAGCAGGAAGAAAAAATTGTTTACTCAATGGGAAATTTTTCTTAAGCAGTTGTAGGGTTTGGGGCTTTTGATACAATAAATGCCAAAACTTTATCAGGGCACACCAGTTTTCATTTATCCGTTATTTTATTTTATTTTTAAATGGGAGGCAGGAAAGGACAGAACTGAATATGAGCTCTCCTAGACTATAATAGCATTTGGGTTGCTAGGGTGACCAGTTAAACCACTAAGCACTAGTTAAGAACTTACACATTTTAACTTGTAGGATCTCCTGAGCTGTCTCTTGCATTTGACCCAACAGAGGACAAGGCGTATGCTGTAAAGTTCAGATACTTGTTCTCCTTTCCCATATACACTCTCGGCCATCCACCCACTATCCAGCTGGTGAAGCTTGTGTCCATTCGATCTAGGACTTTAAAGTTTTCTTTCTTATTAAGAGCAAGGTTTGATAGGAAGACAAATGTTGCCTTTTGGGGTAAAATTTTGTTCTATTTTTCCCTATTTTCAGTGGAAAGAAAAAGAGATAGTTGGTAAGGTGGGTTTGCTGCAGTGTTTCCACTGAGGGTTTCCTTTCAGAAGCTCAGGATCCTATCAGGGGACTTAGTGGCAGCTCCCTGAAATTTGGGGTATTTCCTTTGCTCCCTAGTTGCTTCCTGATAGGGAGATTTTGAGGTAGAGGAAGGAATTAAAAGAGGGTTAGCCTAATGTAGTTATGTGTCCATGGGCATATCCATGCTTAGAAATGTACATTTTGACCATAATTATGTACAGAAGAAAGACTGTCCTTCCTGTAGAGTGATGTCAGTCTGTATAGGCAGCAAACACTCAATTGGAGCTATCCCAAATTTCCCTCTCTTTACTGCAGTGGCTAGCATAGTTATGGAGACCTACAACTCTCTGAGAACTGCTGAGTTTTTTTCTTCATTAATTTCTGCTGCAGCCTACCAGTAAAGGCAGTGTCTCTGCAGTTCTGAACATGTGTGTTAGACCCCTGGTAGGGATTTATCTGCCAGAGTTAGCTGGGCAGGCTCAAGGCTGGAAATCACCTTTGTGAGTCTCTATTAAAGCTCTTGGGGCTTTTCTCCACACATGTGCGTGACCTGTTATCTGGCTTGTGTTCCCAGATGGGTTGATCCCTGAGGACAGCGAGACCTGCCAGCTGTAAGGCAGTAGTCAGACAGGAATTTTGTGGAATTGGAGAGAAACTGTATAAAATGAGTCGTAAATGAGAAGAGCTTTTTAGAGAATGGCTAGGATGATTTGGGTGAGTCACTTCATGGGCATCCAACTTGGACTATCTTGACTGATTTGATTTTCAGAAGATTGCAGTAAAAACTATGAGCATCATGATGAACATGGATTTTTACTAAAACCTATTTTAATTGCAAATGCAATAAAACATATTTTAACATTACTTTTCTTGGAAACATTTCCATGTATAAATGAAAAGTGTGTGTATGTTTTTCTGGTTTCTTGGAAACCCAGGAGCATAGTTTTATTTGTAATTGTCATCTACAGTTAATTATAGCTTGATAGGTACTATACATAAACAATGTTCCCTTTTATACATGTGGCTTAAAGCGCAGATTGTCACCTAGTGCAAACGCCACAGTGGGCAACATCAGCAAATGGACTCTGCTCTAGTTGTTCTGCCCCAAAACTGCCTGTTCCTCTGCAAAGGAGATGTACACAAACACAAAGAGCCAGCATGTGTGTGCATGCATACAAGCCTACAGAGCACTCTTTCAGAGATACACAGCACAAACATGCACCGAGCTAGCCAGTAATTTTCTGACTATAGGCGAACTCTTGAGCATTCCTGCATGTAGCCTGGTGGCTGTAAAAAAGGAGGAATACAAGCAGGTATTTGAGCGTGTGTCTGTGCACACTGGTGCAATCACAGATACTGGTTTCCAGATGCTGGCACCTGCTAAAGATGCTGGTGACTGGGACACTTGTGTAAGTGTACACAGCCACACAAGCATTTCAGATGTGTACAGACGCAGTCTTCCTCGTAGCACGCTTGATATGAGCGCATCTGAATACGTGTACCTCCTGTGCTGAGTGTTTCTTAACCTGTGATACAAGTTCTCCCTGTTATTGCCTGGAGTGTGTCCTTTTAAAAGGCTCTGACATGTACTTGTTTGCTGGGCTGTAACTAAAGAGCTATTTGTAACAATATTTATTCCAGCATTGTAAGCAGGAGCCTATTTATTACTCATGCTCATGGAACACCGGGTTCAGGATGTCTTTCCTCCCATTCCCACCCACCCCTCCTCCCAGCATCCTCCCACCTCCCCCTCTTCCCCTTAAGAGAATGCCAAACATGAAATGACAGTGACCAATGTTGACTTAATGTGAATGTTTAATAATGAAAAAAGTGTGTCAGTTCCAGCGTTAGTTACAAATGGCAGTAAGTATATTGGGTGGCAGCCCTGTAATAATTTTACATCCATCATTCCTTCCTGATGCCTCGCTGGCTGCCTGATGGATGGGGATAGCAGAGTTAACCCTTAAGAAACTGCTGTGATCTGCTGAGCTGAAATGAATTCTGTCCCTGCTCTCCCATTGGGGAGGAGTGGGATATTAAGAATCTCAAACCTGCAGATCCTGCTGCCTTTGAGAAATAAAACACTGGAGCTCACTTTACTAAAGGCATAAGGAGTAGCTGGTTTAACACATGGGATTTAAATTTATCTTGCAGTAGAGAATTTTACTTCAATAACTTCTTTTTTTTTCTTCCCCTAATGGTTAGATTTGAACCAGAAAATCAAGGCAAAAAAAACGAGGAGAGAAGGGCAAGAGAAGGGGTGGTAAAACAAATTCTGATCCTGTGCTGCCTGCAGATAATGATAGTTCCTGGGTCAGACTAGGGTCAGTAACTTGTAATGATTGAAACTGGGAAGAACAGGACCTGGGGCAAGCCAGGCTGCCCAAATGGGAGAAACCCACTGGAAATAAATCTAACATCATAAACCAAATCAGTTTGTAAGAGTTGAAACCTGCCCATTTTCATAATCTCCATAGTATTTTAATGGAAAAATAATTTAGCATTCTCAGTGACTAGCAGAGGCTACCTTACCCACAGACATTACATATACTCACATTTATCCCTGCAAGTTTAGCAGACCACTAATAGAAATGTCCTGTAATTTGTAGCCCCCTCTATTCCTCACTGGCCTGTAAAGCATGAAGGAAGATGATCAGCATAGTATTTTTTGTTCTGTCTGCACAGTGTGAGCAGAGATCCTTTTGGAATAATTATTATACAGTGTTGAGGACCAGGGAGTATCTTGCAGACAATGGACTTGCAGACATGGTCCCACAACACAAAAGTTTACATCCTAACAATTGTATAACCACTTCTTATTACCCTTTTTCTTACCCTCTTCGTAATTTTGTCTCTCTGAGGTTCTTTGCCAGCAGGAGTTCTTGTATGAGGGTTGCAGTCCTCTTTGTTAATGCTATCAACACAGAGCAGACAGTTTTCAAAAAGCATGACAAGAAGGTGAGCAGGTATTACGTCATCACCTACCCATCACCCTATATGCAGCTTTTCAGTAACTCCAATCAGCACACTCAACAGGATCATTCATATCCAGGGAGTCCTCTATTCAACAGGGCTATTCTGTCCATTGTCATTTCTCCTGAAACTTTCCTCAAATTTAATTAACCACACATGTGAAGTTTGCACACTGAAAAGACCAGAATTGGTTTTGCCCAGCACTGGTAACAAAGCATTAAACGTTTTGATTTGCTTCAGCTGAAAGTTTATTCCTTTTTCATCTCTATTCCCTCCCCTCCCGCCTCCCCTTTTTTTTTTTTACTATTTGCTTTGTGGAGCTTCTGTATATTTATATTTACAGCCTCTGCATTTAATGGCCACATGCCTTGTTTTCACAGATGGCCAGTGGAAGACTTCCCCTCCCCCTTTTCTTTTAGTAAAGTCTGCCTTTGGTTTTGCTACTTTTGTCACAATGCCACTACTCTCAGTTAGCAAGTGCCTATGCATGGGAGGGAGAGATTCTGCAATGAGGGTTTTTTTCTATTCTTCCAAGGATTTTAGCTCACTATTTTAAAATGCCCTCTTTCCCTCCTCCTGATTGGCCATCATCTATTAAATGCTGAAATACCTTTTTCAAAGAAAAATTAAGCGTGTACATTTGTATGTGGTTTAGTGCATCATTATGGCAGGGATGCATGGTCAGGGTTAGTTAATAGAATTGAAGCATACAGAGGGAGGAACAAATTCTGCCCGCAGATGTGTGCATGAAACTCCCATTGAAGTCAAGTTGAACAACAGGTAGGGAAGAACCCTGGATCCCTGCAGCTTCTGAAAGTCTGAATGGGAATTTAAGTCTTCATTCAATCCAAAGGGCAGAGATTGGAAACATTCACAGGCTAGTGCGATCACGGAGGACTGCAGCTGTTTATACCTTAGCGGAAATTTTATTAAGCCCAATAAAGATGGATCAACTTCCTCCTGAAAGTTGATTTGGAGTTTTTGTTATGGCTTTTTGAGTCTTCGGGTTTAAGTTCTAAGCTGTGCCCTGCAGCCACGGTGGGTAATTACTTCCTGAGATTTTTTTTATTTTTTTTTACATAATCACAAATCTCCAATAGGTAGGGCTTGCAGCACGTTCATGGACACCAGCATCAGTGCAGTACCTCTCTTCAGTTATACAGCCTAAGCCTGATTCTTCTGTGAATTGTGTCCATTTAGTCTCCTGGGGGATCAGCCAATCTTTTCCTGCCCATCCTATTATGCAGGTGTTGACTTCTGAGTGACAAACAGCCTCTAGTGTGTTCTGAGGGTGCTAAACTTTATCTTTATTTGTGTTGATGGTGACGATGGGGAGTAGGCAAGCTAAGCCTTACTTCATGACTGGAAAAATGTAATAGTTTGTTTCTTAGGAATAGCCCAGACAGAATGTCAACTTCTTCGTTAGGGCTGGAAGAAATTTTAGCAAAGTTGCAACAACATTCATAATTTGAATACCTTCTAGAGAAAAATGGAAGAGGATAGTATGTGTATCTGTACTGCTGCTGTGCAGTTGAGTCACCCATTGTTTAATAAACAGAAAAACAGAGACTCTGTTCTTGCTTTTCTTTACGTGTGTGTAGACCCTTTTTCCCAGGATATCCTGTGTGGGTTGCGATTTTCATCTTGTGTCATTTTTGGTGTGCCACCTCTCTTCCACAGTTAATCCTTCCTTTCCTCACTGATTAGCTGTAGCGGCTCTTTCTCACTGTGAAATCCTTCATTAATGTGGCAGTTTTCAATCAGAGATCTCAAAACTTCACAATGGTAGGAAAATGTCACGATCTCCCTCCTGCTCAGTTGAGGAAACTAAGGTGCAGTGACTGAACAATTAATGCAGAGATACAGGCCATGTCAGCCCAGAAGGCGGTCGAGATGAGAAACTGTGTCATGTAACTCTTAGCCTATTGCAATCAGGGGATTACAGCTGGATCTAATTTAGGTCAATACCTATGCCCACACTGTAAAAACTTTAGAAAGGAAGCAGTTTCTCATCATTCTGCTTTGCTTTTTATTTTCTTTTTACTTCTTCTTTAAAGTAATGGGCTGGGCTAGTCCTACCTACATTTTAATTTCAAAATCCTGACTTGCACTGTTTCTCAGAGCTCCTAACAAGAGAGGACCTCAAGTGTCCTCTTTTCCTCTAGAGTTGCTACTTCCCATCAGTTTGTTTCCAAGTAAAATAATATATTTTACTGAGGGAGTCATTGTTACTCAAATAAAGAATTTTTAAAAAACCCAACAACCCAGGGACCTAAGCCCTGCCAAGTTACTGAGTTATTCCTCTATTTATTTCAGTGGACTCTGTCTTGTCTTCAGTGCTTTGAAAGATACTGACTTGAGAACCCTTAGAAACCAGAGACCTATGTCCGTAAGGTACAGTAAAGAAAATGACTATACAAATTTCAGTAAATTCCCCCTGTGACTGAATGTCTGTTGTGAAGAGGAAAATAATTAAATGTCTGGTCTTACTCGGTCCATCTGATTTTATCCTGTAACACCTCACAAGGCACCTCTTTACTGACTCCATATAGCACTTCATATAGAATCATAGAATAGTTAGGGTTGGAAAGGACCTTAAGATCATCTAGGATTGCAAATCAAATGCAATGATTTCTAGGCAGTATTAAACCAATCTGGATTTCAGTATATACCGTAATCCAGAAGATACGGTTCCTTTACCAAATGATGTAGCCCCAACTAAGACTGAATGTAATAATTCTGAAAAAAGCACCATAAAATCAGGAAGAACCACAAATAATGTTCTTTCATATTTCTGCTTCTAACATTGCTTTTAGGTTCTGTGGGTGGATTATTCCATGGAAAAGAGAGATCTCAGATAAGCAAGACTGAAAGAGCTGAGGGGGTGGTGAATGCATTGTTTCTTCATACTCAACTTTGATGCAACAACAACAAAAAAACTCTCCCAAATGATAAATTGCTGTGACATTATAAATAATCTTTCATCTTCTTTGGTGGTCCACAGAGTTTGTGTAATTGGAAGGCTAAAACCCTTCTTTGTTGTTTCTTCCCTTTTCATTAGTACAGTAGAAGACTGTAAAATTGTGCAGCCAGAAGGGGTTTAACAATTACTGAGTAAACATTTGAAAGTCTCACTCTATTTTATCATTTTATGCATGGGCTTTTTATGAGTTTTCGAGCCCTGCAAGCATTACTTAAGCAAGGTCCATTGTAATGGCGTATCTCTAACTGCTCTTTTTATTTTATTTTGTTTTTTCTTGTAATGTGCCATCAGCAAGAGCCACAATTCCACACTCTCAAAGAAATTATAAGCTTGAGGTTATTATATTTAGGTAAGATTCAGAAGTGCTAGTTTCAGTTCCTAAAACTACCAGGCTTACTAAGGAACCTTTGGCAAGTCTCATCCTATGTGACTCTGGTAAACAGTTAACAATACTGCCTTTCTTTGTGAAATTTTGTGGTTTAAATTCACTGATGAGTACAAAACACTTGGGCAATGTGATCTGTTACACAGGAAAACCTAAGTCTAAATAGAAGGTCTCTCTGAAGAGAGCTGGAAATTCTCTTACAGCAGTTATAGTTGTAACAGGATCTGGACTGTAACATGGTTACATAGACAGTGTGCACAGTACCTGTTTTGAAGTACCATGGCATTAATATGCAGGAGTGGAGCCTGGACTGCAAATAATTCATCATGTGCAAACCTCTGGGCACACCTCTCACGACTGCCAGTGATTCCTCTAAGTTCTTCCAGCTCTCTGTCATCTGTAATGCCTACCTGCCTCATGTTTTCCACATTTTGAAAGACTGCGGATTAAGATTTTGAAACACAAGCTTTCTGATGTTTATTATTGCAAGAGGCAGAGGAATTGCACAGAAGGATGACTTTTACAAAGTCTTCACTCATGTCAGATGTAGGATAAGACTTCATTTTTTGGAGAGCTAAGGAAAATATAATGTTAAATGGATGACACCTGGCACCACCATTGTATCTGATGATTAAAGATGTTTTTCTGTAATAAACAGAAGTGAACTTTCATTGCGGGATCATAATCTAGCAGCTGATTTTCCTAATGCTTTAAGATTTGGTGCATATTGACCAAGGTATGTGTTGGAATGGTTGATACTTACTGGGGCTTGCTGAGAGAAGACTTCTGCCTCATCACCAAAAACCGCATTAGATGCTGTCACATCTGAAGCCCTTCTTAACAATCTGAGATAAGAACTAGCTTATCAAAACACAATCTATTTGAAAATGCCACCTTTAGAGTTTAGATGTGGGAATTTTTCCTGCAAAGCTGGATGATAGATAGCTGGACAAACTACATTTGGAGATGGAGGGGGGAAATGAGACATTAAAAAGGACAATAACAGGCAGCCATCTGTTTCTTTTTACATACTGACACTGAAGGGAACAAAGGTAGCAGGCACTCTGTCCGTCAGTATATTTGTAATTCTTAGGTGCTAGAACTGATGAGTGAGTTTCTCCTTGCAGTCCATGGTCCATAGGTAACCATGTTTGATTCTTTCCAGCTCCTCTACAAAAGCATTATTTTCACCTGGCCTTTCAATTCATGTGGAATAAGAAAAGCAGGATTGCAAAGAGAGATTCCTGAACGCTCCTCCTCTGGTGTTCTATACTGTCTGTATCTCTGCAGGCATCAAACTGAGAGGAAAAATACTCATAGTGGGGGAAATGGGGGTAGGGATAGGGGAGTAGAAAAGTGAAGAGTGGACTGCGTCAGTAAAACTGCTAACCTTGAATTATGAAATTGGAAAAACAGCTCTTGCCAAAATACAGTTCTAACGGAGTTCAGAGTACTGTCGGTGTTTGCCAAATGCCCTAGCCAAAAGGATGTCTCAAAGAGGGAGAGGAGGGATCCGTTGCCATATGCCCAGCATTCACAGTGTTCTGGAAGAACTGTGGAGTCCTTCAGGAGTGGAGGCATGTGCATGGTCTCAGGTACACACTGTGTGTTGGCACCATGATCCAACACAAGACAGGAAGTGAGGTCAAAGGGGGGTAGGCAAATACATCAGAATGTCTTTATTTCTCAAACCTTCCAAGATTTTGCTTCATGTTTGTATAGTAGTGGGAGGAGTTCTGGCAAATATTATCAGGCTGTTCTACATATGTTTTGACTCTTCTTGTTTTATGTTTCTTCTATGAAAGAGACTGCAACCAAGTTCTTGTCATTTTTAGATCAATGTTTTGTTAAACTATGACAGCTATCCATGACAGAAAGCCAAGTAACTTTTGCAGCTGACCGCAAAACTGAGTCTGACTTGCAGTGCTTAGTCATTTTTTATATATATTTTCTCTACATGACACATTCCATGTGTATATGCGTTTTTCATTGTTCTTTTCAATATAATTAGAACATTGCTAAGAGCTGTGGTAAAAATTAATCTTCTCCAGCAGATTATTTTCTTTGATTAATAAAGTTTTAGAAACTTCTCATCACATTGTGGCTATTGATGAAACCTCTCTGTTTATACTTTGAACAACTGGGCTATTGTGGGATTGATTGCTCTCTACAGTATTATCTTCTCTTGTTTGCCCATTACAATTGTAAATGATCCTGACAGTGGAGCTCTCAGTGCCCAAGGAGAGTCTCTCCTACAGTCCAGTAGAAATTACCATAAAGATACTTTTTCAATCTTCTGCTGAAGTTCTTCACAGATTAAAAAGATGTTTATGAAATGTCTTTCAGTCTTCTAGCGCGTCATCCAAAATTCAGAAATTTAGAAGAAAAATAATCCCTTCGTCTTTAGCAAGGTCCCTATGTTTCTTCTACTGCAAGAGCAGAAGCTTTCCTTGCCATTTGTCTTCACTGCTTTGTGCTGTTTAATTTTTAGCAGGTCTCACAACCAATTCTTTGCACCACTTCCCCAGGTTTGGACCAGCCTTGCCTGTTCTTGGCAGTATTGGTCCTAGGCTGCAGTTGATGGCACTCAGTTGGTTGCTCATAGAATGAATAGCATTTTATAACTTCGGGATACTGGGCAAATTTTAAATTAAAGGTTTATCACTCTGGTTATTTTTCTCGTAGCTTTAAAAACCTGAAAGCATGTACAGTTTCATCAGCTGAACTTTCTTCCTTATTTCTTTCTTGGCCTGGCAAGACAATTGGATGTAGAGCTTGATAAAATGATAAGATTAAGGCATAGTCCAACATCGTGTGCAGAAATATGCTACTGCCTCCTGAATTCTAGTTCGGTATCACAACTGCCTTATTAGATTGTGCTGCTGAACCCAGCAAGCATGTGCTCCACCTGTTATAACTGAATGGTGCCACAGCTTTCTACTGTTAACACAGCTAATCCAACACATCAGAGTGGTAGCAGTTTTGAGAATGAGTAATTTGCTGTTGAATTAAGGTTATGATGATAAATAGGTCCTATTTTTGTAGAAATTTGGAACCATTGTGGACTTCTTGTCTGAAGTTCTTAAATAGGTTCTGTAAGAGGAGGCTGGGCTAGCAATGTCAGAAGGTTGACAGTTTGTTTGGTGTCAGGGAAGAAAGGATTTTTTCCTTTATTTCTTTGGAGCTTCCATACATATTTTCTCCATAAACTGAAAGATTGTAGGAAAAATAGAGATGCTTCCATCAAACCAAAAGCAGCAAGTCATCAAATGAATGCTTTCAAGGAAAACAAGATGGGAATAATGTGTAGCCTCTTTTGAATATTTTGTAATTGTAAAAGCATTTTTGTAGGTCAGGATTGCTGTCATGTGTTTAATGGGAAGAGCGTAGGATGGGAAATAGGAACACTACTTACATATAGTCAGGCTTTTGCAGGATCTCTTTCTGCTCTCCTAATACTGTTGCAGAAGCTTATGAATGAGCAGGCCTTAGTCCTACTCTTTCCTGAGTACTTTTTTGAAATTAAGCATTTCTAAACATTAACGCAGAAAAGTACAGCTGGCAGTTCTGACATCTTGTTTCAAAAGCAACATCACGCAGAAATTCTTTATAACTGCCCCCTTCTCATTGCTGATTGAATTGCATTGTCATTCTCTTCATTCAAGTAGCAGGGAGTAAATTGTCGCTATGTTTGAAGGGTGGTGTCCCCACTCACCCATGTTTCAGCTGTCCGGAGAGCCACCTCCAAGTGGCAGGGCAGCCCAGGAGCTCAGCACTTATCTGGCATTCCCTCACAGCCTCTCATTTCTTCTAATGTGGCTTTACCTCAAAATGCAAAACTTTGCCGAAGATGGATAGCGGCAGAGCATCTGTAGGCTTGTTAAGTCAAACTCTGATAAACGAACCATACCCGATGTGTACCTTGCAGACAGCGTGCTGGAGTATTCACTGACCTTAAGACTCAATCAGATCATGTCGGCAGAGTGTGGTTCTGAATGTAACTGCCTCTAACTTCAAGAGCTGCGTTTACAGCATAAAGAAAAAGCTGTTAAGCCTGTGCCCTTTGCGCTCTCAGCTCTGTTTCTCTAAGAGGTTTATACATGATTCAAGAAAAGTCAGCAGCAGAATAACTCCCCTCCCCCACAATGTACCCAACAAGAGGAGATGTTCTGTTCTCTTCTAGGTTGGTGGCAGCATTTTTAACTGATTTCTGGCATAAAAATTTTGAACTCTTACCATTATGAAGGTGACAATAAAGATCTTTTTCTAAGGAAAAACTGTTGATTTCCACTTTATATATGAGATCCATTTTGAAGAAGTAGAACTTATTCCTGACTTTCTGTATGCTGACAGGCTGCTTTGGAAATGAAAGCTGAGTTAAAACTGGTAGATCAAAGACTTTGGTAAAGCTAAATGCTTGGATAGTTCAGGTGCTTATTCAAAGCTTCTCAAAGCTTTTTGGATCCGCTGTGCCTGGTAACGTTGCAGAAAACGTTTTGCTTATGATAGGCAGACCCTGCTGCATCAGCTTTTCCTGAAAAATCATCAGGATAACTCATCCTGCATGTTTTTGGTGGTAATGTATCTGGTTATAGACAGCTCACCAGGAGCAAAAAAGGGATCCACAGTGGAAATGAATGTGAGGAGTAGAAAAGTTAACCTAATGTTCCCTAAACTGTGCGAGCATACGAAGTTGAGCAGGTTTAGCTTTGTTGCTAACTCTCTCAAGAAAATCTTTGTGAAATGGCTTACATAAATTTGAACTGTTCTTTGAATTGCAGATGAGGGCACATCACATTGCAGGAAGCATTTCTGTATTCACATTGTTCTCTTTTCTGTTTTCTTCTATAATACAACCCAGTGACATTATTAGGCTACATAGAATAGTGTAAAGTCTCCAGTTGCCATGTGAAATCTGAAAGTTGTTTTGGTTTTTTTTTTCGTTTATTGATCTTTTACAGTCATCAGGAGTGGAATAGAGAAACAAAACAACAATCTTTCTTTCAGGAAGAAGCTCAAAAAATTGTTTCAACTGGAGCCACTTTATTATCATGCCATGTCATGTCATTTTCTTAGCTTTGCAGAAGGCACAGTGCCTAACATTTTGAAATGTTAGTATTGCTTTCCTGAAAGATTTATTTTTAAACATATGATTGTCAGGAAGATAGAATGTTTATGAGTAAAAGTCATTGGGAAAACAAAAACAGTTGGAAAATGGAACACCTTTGTATTTGTAAAGTCAAACAATTCAGGGGGAAGCGAGGTGTTTTGAAGAGAACATTGGAATTAATGGCCCTGGCATGTTGTTCTGGCAACGTCTTTAGACACCGCTGCAGCCTGACAGATTAATTGGCAGCGCGCACTAGCCTGTTGCAATCCAGGGTTCACAGATAGTTCTGAGTAGATGAATGACGGATGGGGTGTTAGTCGGTTTGGGCAAAACAGTCTGGACAGGAACACAAACTGCTGCCCAAGTATCATGCTTAATTCAGGCTGACCCTTTCCCAAGGCCTGAATAAGTTTGAATTACAGACATGGGTTTGTTTCTTTTTTTTCCTTATGGGCTGTTTTCTAAAATACTGCCTTTTTAAAAAGAAAAAGGACAGTCACCCATGTCTCTGCAATTTGATTGCAGGCTGGAAGTAGAATAAACCAATAAATACATTGCAAAAGAGCATGTATCATCTAAACTTCCAGTCCAGTTTTGTAGTCCCAGGGACATAAAGAGTTAAGTATTCTTCAGATATGCAGCCAATTTTATTTTCTTAACTAAACCAGTTATGAAGTTTGCTCATCACTAGCTAATGAGCATGTTTCAAAAAAGACTTGGTAGAGTCTGCAACCATGTCCCTTCCAGAAAAAATAGTATATGTATTCTTAAATACTTGGCTTAGTAAACTGTTCTGAATACATTGTTACCCAGCTTCCCTATCAACTTCTGAATTACCTATGAACTTTTCAGTTACAATGTTTAATTATTTTCCTGATCCAAATCCCTTCATCTTGTCCATATAGGACAAAACAACACTGGAGACCCTGACTCAGCAATTGGCAGTAAAACAGAGTGAAGACGGGAAGTTTAGCCATGCAATGATGGATTTCAACATGAGTGGAGATTCTGACGGTCAGTACAAATGGCTTATCCTTATTTCTAGGTTTGTGTGAACATGTCAATGGGATGTGGAGGAGAATCCAAGTGCTTTGGAGGCCTGTGAGGAGCAAGAGCGGTTAGCAATAAGTGGCTATGAAACAAAGCAGGAAAAAATTATTCATTGTGTGGTGTTTAAAGTCTGGAGGTGATTTTTAGCCTCCTTTTCTGTATGCTGCAGTTCTCAAGACTGGACCAAGAATGTATTTCTGATGGTGAAAGGAATAGAGGAGGCAAATAGATGTGAGATGAGTGAGTTCTCAGAGTGAGTCCATGATTTATAGTCCTGATCATCCACAGGTGTTTCACGCTCTGCACCTGTAGGAACTTTCTGGTTTGAAGAAGCAAGCGTAATATCCATTTCTTTCTCTGCTATTGCTGTTGTTGTAGACAGCACAAAAACAGGCAGACGTGTAAAGTTCATTTATTAGTTAGAGAATTGCTTAAGAAGAAATGCCTGGTCTTGCCATTTATCACCCCCTTCCCATCACAAAGAAGGTAGAAGGTAGGTAACATAATATGGCCAGAATTCTGTAAGCAAGAAAGGAAGAAGGTAAAAGGAAAATCTACATTGATAAGTGTTGGGTTTACATTATTAATTAGTGAAAGATGGTTTATAAAAGCTTTTTGTTGAAAAAAAAAATTGAAACTTTATCAAGTCTACACTATGTGATACTGAATCAACAGAACTGCTAAAAACTAGACTATACAATATATGGTATTCTCTAATGCTTCAAGTAGAAAGAAGAAACACCATTAACCTATTGTGAACACTGACTCATTGAATATGCAGCACCGTAGATAGGTTACTGACTGCAGAAGAAGCTGCATAACGAAACACAAACTGGGGATGTTTTTCTCTTTCTTTGTAGGAAGTGCAGGAGTTTCAGAGTCTAGAATTTACCGGGAATCAAGAGGGCGTGGTAGCAATGAGCCCCATATCAAGCGCCCAATGAATGCATTCATGGTGTGGGCTAAAGATGAAAGGAGGAAGATCCTTCAAGCCTTCCCTGACATGCACAACTCCAATATCAGCAAGATACTAGGTAAGAATGATAAAGCTTCTTTCAGTAGCTAAACTAAAAAAAGCTTTTGACTTAATAGGGCCGAGCATCTAACACAGCAGTATTACTGTCTCTAAAACATCCATTTTGCTACTTAATGGCTGCACCGAGGACAACAGTTATACAAGCTTCCACTGTGCTGCCCAGCAGTATACATTAACCATAACCTGAAATGCTCCTGTGTCTTTGTAATTCCTGAGATTGTGGTGGTAGTTTTGGTATGAAAGCATGAACTGAATAGACAAAACCAGTTCACTTCATTAGGCTATTGAACAAGCACAAAATGACTGCTGTTGTTTACTTGCCCACATGCTTCATCTAACTAGATTCTGTGGGGTAGCACACCACAGTATTTGATTTCTGCTGTAGCAGTTTCTGTTCAAATCAGTGGTCATAGAGTAAAGATCCTAAAATCACACTCGTTGAATGGTTTGGGTTGGAAGGGACCTTAGTGATCATCTAGTTCCAACTCCCCTGCCATGGGAAGGGATATCTTCCACTAGACCAGGTTGCTCAAAACCATGTCCAGCCTGGCCTTGAACACTTCCAGGGATGGGCATCCACAGCTTCCATGGGCAACTTGTTCCAGTGTCTCACCACCCTCACAGTAAAGAATTTATTCCTAATATGTGATCTAAATGTACACTCTTCCAGTTTAAAGCCATTACTCCTTGTCCTATTCCTACATGCCCTTATAAGAAGTCCCTCTCCAGATTTCTTCTAGGCCCCTTTAGGTACTGGGAGGATGCTCTAAGGTCTCCCCAGAGCCTTCTCTTCTCCAGGCTGAACAACCCCAACTTTCAGCCTGTCCTCCTAGGAGAGGTGCTCCAGGCCTCTGAGCATCTTCATGGCTTCCTCTGGACTCATTCCATGTCCTTCCAAGAAGGTCCATGTCTTTCTTGTGTTAGGGGCCCCAGAGCTGGATGCAGTATTTCAGGTGGGGTCTCACGAGAGCAGAGTAGAGGAGGAGAATCACCTCCTTTGATCTGCTGGTCACGCTGCTTTTCATGCAGCCCAGCATACTATTGGCTTTCTGAGCTGCTCTCAATCCTGTCTCTGCCCAATCTGTAGCTGTGCTTGGGATTGCCTCGACCCTTGCGCAGGACCTTGCACTTGGCCTTCTTGAACCTCATGAGGAGTGTGTTGACTGCACCACACAACTTGTCATTGGCAAACTGGCTGAGGGTGCATCAATTCCACTGTCTGTGTTGCCAACAAAGATGTTAAATAGTGACAGTCCCAACACCAGCCCTTGAGGAACACCTCTTGTCACTGGTCTCCACTTGTATATTGAGCCCTTGACTGCAGTTCTTTGGAGTACAACTATTCAGCCAGTTCCATTTAGAGACAAGGATGCTGTGCAGGATGGTGTCAAATGCCTTGCACAAGTCCAGGTATATTATGTCTGTTGCTCTTCCCTTATCCACCAACTTTAATCCGATCACAGAAGGCCACCAGGTTTGTCAGGCACAATTTACCCTTATTGAAGCCGTGCTGACTGTCACCAATCACTTCCTTATTTTCCATGTGCCTTAGCATAGTTTCCAGGAGGATCTGTTCCCTGATATTGCCACGCACTGGGGTGAGACTGACTAGTCTATAGTTCCCTGGGTCTTACTTTCTCCCATTTTCAAAAAAGGGGATTATGTTTCCCCTTTTTCAGTCATCACGAAGTTGACCTGACTGCCACATCTTCTCAAATATGTACAGTGGTGTAGCAACTTCATCCGCCAGTTCCTTCAGGACCCATGGATGCATCTCATTAGGTCCCATAGACTTGTGCACCTTCAGGTTCCTTAGATGATCTTGAAACTGAGCCTCTCCTAACATTAAACAGTTCTTCATTCTTCCATATTCTAAAAAGAATCTTGAAATCAGAAAAAGAAACATCATTTTCATATCCTCTACTCTTCACATCCCAAGCAATATTTGCCATGAACATAATCTACTGAATTTCGTGCCATAGTCGTCCAAATTTTACCTACTTGCTCAAATTCTCAGGACCACATTCCGTCCCAAGTTACTCCTCTGTGACATGCTGAATGATGCAGGAGGTGAATAGTGAGGATCTCTGAGGCCAATGAATTACTGTTCTGCAGGAAAAAAAAAAAAGTCTGTTACCAGATTGGAGATGTTGCATTTTTACTGATAAAGGCTGCATTACAGGAGATAAGCGTCTCTCAGGCCAGTGGATAAATGCTTAAATGGGGGACATGTTTAATTGGGCTGCAGGTCTCGGTTTTGCTGACAACTCGAGAGATGTAGTGCAATTGTAATGGTGGCATTAACCAGCTGCAGGGCTCGTAGATTGTGCAGAGTTTAAGCTGGTCAGAAATTTGAAGTTTAGCTTGACTAGAATGGTATCATGAAAAGTTAGCAGGGGGCAAGTGGAAATGAGATAAATTGGTTGGAGAGGCAGAATGTATTGGCTGTGGATGGCAGATGTGACAATATTAACCCATGATTAAAAGGGTGGTATGAGATGATTAGATTAGTTATGGGAACAGGATTAGAAAGCTAAATTGGTTATGTTGATGGTAAAATAACCTTATACTGGTTAAAAGGGATTATATTGGTCAGAGGTGTATGATATGATTAGGCTGAGGACAGGGCGGTAATAGTTTTGGTCTGTTTCTAAATTGAGAGGAGACCTGGTTAAACCTGTTTTTAAATAATCAGCTTCAGAAATCTACAAGATCATTCTGAATGGCCCTTTTCATATAGAAAGTACAAAGAGAGCTTGATGTTTTCCTTCTTAACTGATTGTTTTGGATAACAACCTCCGACAGCACGCTGCTAATTCATTCTGCTTAAAACAGGCGCTTGAGCTGGGCTGACATTTTACGCAGTCTCTGGGGATCCTGGTTGACATTTTAAAGGGCTTCTAAGCATTTTATAATACCCTAAAATCTGGTTTTAATAAGCCATTCTGCTGAAATTGTTAACATAAGGAATCACCTTTTACTATTTGGCGCTAGATCAGGGAGATATGGGGACATCTTTTTCTGATTAGATATACAGTAGTTGGAGTAAAATGTGCAAATTCATTACAGATCCTGTTGAGGTGACAGACAGTATAGCTGACTCCAAACTCTTTCTGTTTTGCTGCCAGATATGGGAAAAAGCAAGGTTCGAGGCAGTAAGAGATGATGTTTCTATTTCTTCCTAGCATCACATTTAAGTTTTTTAGTCCACCTATGCAATGAAGAGGGATGTCCTGACATCTTTCTTGACAGGAACATTACAAAGGTCTTCCCTCAATTGCAAAAGGCCAG
This sequence comes from Psittacula echo, assembly GCF_963264785.1. Lineage (NCBI taxonomy): Eukaryota > Metazoa > Chordata > Aves > Psittaciformes > Psittacidae > Psittacula > Psittacula echo. Next base: position 104,124,474 of record NC_137735.1, read on the forward strand.
TCTTTTGAAGTCAGCAGGGAGCTTTCTGTTAACTGGCATAGGGTGAGCAACTAGAAGCTTACTGTTACCCAGGTATTAGGGTCTCCTTATTTGAAAGCCACAATTTTCCCTTACCATTTTTTTAGCAGCACTGCTACACACTGAGGTCAGGGAGCTCTTTGTCATGGAGAGTAGCTTAGATAGAGTTGTCACCGCTCAAGGGACATTTTCATAGTAAAATGAGAGGAGGTGCCCTTCCCAGCACTAAAATTCTCTAGGGATCATGTTTGACACTGTGGTATTATGTTTTGAGCATAAAAATTAGATACATGGATTTGTCACTAAATTCATCTGTGCATACGTTTGTCATCCATCTGTTCATTGCAACTTAAACTTGCAGATAATGATTTTTTTTTTAGTAAATTGTTAAAAAAGTGCTAAAATGGGTCTGCTGGACCCTATCAATTTAATAATGCATTGTTTAGATATTTTTGTAAATATTTTAATTAATTTCACTGACGAATCTACATAAAGAAATTAGGAAAAGATGAATTTAGATACTGCTTTCAGAAATTCTCTCATGGATGTGTCAGTGTGTCTGTAAAAACCTGTGCACATACCTATATATTATACAAGTGTTTGTGTATGTGAGGGTATTTTTTAAATTAAAAATCCACTTGATTCAGGTACACAGATTGAAAAATGTCAGTCTAATGGACTAAAAGTTAGGCAATACTACAAACAGATAAAAATTCTTGTCAGAGAAACTTGACTTAAAATCATCTGTGAGCAGAGCTCTTAACCTCATCTAAAGCATGCAACTGCTGGGGCACACATAGGGACATCTCTTTTCTGCTTTGTACTTACAGCTGGCTGTGTTCACAGTCATTCTGCAGGCATGGCTCTAACTGCCCTAGCCCACTTTGAAGGCAGGAGCCCTGTTTGGTGCTGCAGTGCTGCAAAGTCTTACAATTTTCTCATTTATTTTATTTTCTAAATACTTCATCCACCAGATCAGGAAGAATTGTGCAGGAATCCTGCTTGTCATTTTGTATGCATCTGGGGAGGGGAATAGGTTCTTGTTTTCATAGTCAAGGAGAAAAGCCTTTCATACTTGACCCACTCAGATCTTTCGAACACAGATGGTGAGCAGAAAGCTCACCCAAGAGTGTAAATCCTGTCTTAAAAAGAAAGATTTTTCAAGATTCTTCAATCGCACCTTGTTTGGGCTTGAGCTTGACGCTGTGCATAGGTACCCATGACTGCCTGTGTGTGTTTATAGACACTGAAAACAATGGCATATAAAGTATTACATTTGTCCAAACTAAAGGTATTTTTAATGAGTTTCATTATGTTGATTGACAATACTCATTCCTAGCTTAGCTTGCCCGTGGGTACACATTCAAAGATCAGTTATATATTCTTCAAACTTTCAAAATTTCAAATTAAGACCAGAGAGCTGGTTGAATTTTGAAAAAATTACTAAGAAAACAAGTGAGAATTGTGAACTGTAAAAACCAAAGGTTTATCATCAGAAAATGTGCCCTTTTTAAAAATTTAGTTTGACAGCACTGTTTGTTTCATTATTTATGATACTTCAAAACATACTAGTAAATTGTATTTAGTATATTTTGTAAAAATAAAGTCAGAGTAAGAGGAGGTATCACTGCAGAAGGCAGCTATTAAAAAATTGCTAGGAAGAGAGGTGAGACTGCCAGGGTTTTTGTTGCATTGAGTTTTCAGCTTAGGAAGAAAAAACATAACAAATGACATTTATGTATAAATATTGTATGTGTAGCTATATGTACGAATACTGTGCCTCAAAATTTCAGGTTTTGTGGCCTTGATCCTGCAAAGACTTACGTGTGTACATAACTTCACCCACTATTTACAGATCTTTTCACATGAGGGGGTAGGAATATTCTTGCCTACATCTGACTGTAGGGTTGCAGCAAGTGCGTTAGCACAGTGAAAGAGGAGTTATGCTGGGATAGAGCATTTTTGTGGCAATTTTGCAACAAGTGATTTTAATTTCTACCTTTCTGTCTGTCCATCTGTCTCAAAGTATATCCAAGTTCCTACATTGCAAATTCTCTTGCAGCATGTAAAGCAAATGTCAAGATTTGTTTAAAGACTGAGATTTTCAACTTTGTTATTCATAAATAAGACTGGATTCATTAGCTAGAAGTGGGACTGAGGCTGATTTTTAATTAAGTCACTGGGGCTACAGCAGGTCTGTAGAGGACTAGAGGACTATAGATTTAGACTAAGATTTTCTTCATATGCTAAAATACCAGTGTGCCTGTGACTACAAGGTAGAATTTGAAAGTAAACCTGCATCTGGGCATCTTCAGTAGAGCTCATATGCTTTATACCCTGAATTCGTAACATTGTTCAACACAGGCCTTATCTGTGTTTCCATCTATCGAAACATTAATAGGTGTTAAGTGTTTTGGCAGTCTCCACATGTTTATCACTGTGTCATTTAGCCCAAAATCTAGGAGGCAATACATGTGGAAAGTTTGTGTCACTTTTAGTAGCCACTGTCCTTGCCTATAAAAGCTTGAAATAATTTCTTTGAGGGAGACAAAGCTGCTGACCAGGATTCTGTGTAACACAGTGAATCTGCCACAGATCCCCATGCACAGACACTGCCTCTGGATGACATACAAAGTGCCATGCAAGAGCTTAGTGCAGATGGTAGAAACCATCTATTCGCATCAATATGGTGCTGCACCTGAGCTAGTAACAATGTCATTAAACTGTTTCCCATTCCAGAACTATCTGGGGGATCTCTGCATGTTACATGTTGTAAATATCATGAAAAATGATGGGTTTGACTCCAAAGTAGTGTTTTCTAAAAATGGATGTCCACTGCTCCTCCTCAGAATGAAGACAGCATTGTTTACAAATGGATTATCTCTAGGCGTGAGGTCAAGCTGTAGCAGCCTGTTGGCCCTTCACTGCAGAAGCCCGAACTGCAGCTTGGAATAAAGATTCAAAGAGCAATGGGGAAAATGGTGTCAATAATCAGAAGGGGCCTTTCTAGAGGGCAGCAAACTGTTTTCTTTCTTGAGACTTTTCTTTCCTTAACTGCACTCTCTATATGGCAAGTCTTAGGGGCACATTAAGCTAAGACCAGCCTGAGTAATAGCATGAGCTAAGTACAGTATGAGTAACCATAAAAAATGAAGAACAAGAGGAAGTCAAGAATGACATATGACATTATGAGCCCATTAAATTGAGAAACTATTTGAACTTTTTTTCCAAAGGGAAAATTTACTGTTTTCCAATAGAGTTTTCCTTCTAGGCCACATGTTTCAGAGCTTGGACCATTCCTGTTATTTGAAATGTATCTTACCCTGAAGCACTTATATAGTTCATGGAAAAATAAAAAATAGGGAAACTGATTTAAGAAATTTTACTTTCTGCTCCCATATTATGTCCTTTAAGAAATAATAATGTGTAAATTTCAGGAGGTATTTGAAAACAATTGTAAAGTCTTCGTTATTTCCCTAGCTCGAACATCTACACTAACAAAGGGAGAGTGTTAGAAACAAGGCTGCTGGCAATGAAGCCACAGTGCAACTCCGTGGAGAGGTGTGCCTGTATCCCAGTACTCTTCCCTTCATGACACACACTAAATTCTTTAAGATTGAGCTGGCAGTGTTCACCAGGACTTGGTCTTAGAGTTAAAACCCCACGGAGATGTATGGGATAGTTTATAGCTTTTAGAGGCATTGCTTCAGGGTCTTTACAGGCTCCTGTACCCAGCATCATAGCATTTACGATCAGCTTATATTCTGCTTCTCACAAACTTGGAAGCTAGAAAGATTAAGCTGTAGTCACATGCCTATCCAGAGCGTATGCCTTGGTCCAGTAATGGTGAAGCACAATGACTAGATCACAGCACATGGGAGTTTCTTTTGGAAACAGGTCCATGGCCAAAAGGAAGTGGGGAAATATAGCAAAGCAGACTCTGTGTCTAAGAGTTTTTGGCCATTCCACAAAAATACATTGCCTTGTTCATTGAAAAACATGTCAGGGATTTCTCATTATCAGGATGATGGGTTTACTTCTCACTTGAAAGACATTATAATGTAGATAAGTTTCATTAAGATATTGAGTCAGAACTTCCAGTATCATCCCTCTCTGCCTCTTGGCCATACCCAAGAGGTTTACTAGTCAAATACAAACAAGACCTGACCCCTGTCTAGAAGCTCTGACAGATTCCCAGCCCAAAGCGATGTGACCGTAGGTATCTTGTTCTGGGTGACCTACTTGTTTCTCTGCCTTTCAGTGTTTGTGGATGAGTAGAATCCCATTTCTCATTCTTTTTTTTTTTCTTTCTGTGACAGGATCTCGCTGGAAAGCTATGACAAACCTAGAGAAGCAGCCATACTACGAGGAGCAGGCCCGACTCAGCAAACAGCACCTGGAGAAATACCCAGACTACAAATACAAGCCAAGGCCGAAGCGCACCTGCCTTGTAGATGGCAAAAAATTACGCATTGGCGAGTACAAGGCTATCATGCGCAACAGACGCCAGGAGATGAGGCAGTATTTTAATGTTGGGTATGGGACCTTTAAAAACTACTGTTCGTATCAAAAAAAACCCCACAAACTTTTCAGGGAGAATTCTTTTTCAATGTGGTAAATGTTATATTTTATTGACAAAAACATAATATATACTGCTAACAGAATATGAATCTTATACTTTGAAACCATGTGGTTCAGGAAGAAGTTAGGCAGTTAAGGATTTTTTTTGTTGGCTCTGCTATGTACTTATCTTATAGGTTTGGCCAACTGTCTCATTTCCACTCTGATTATGCACAGGGAAAAAAAAAAAAACAAATTAAGATTTTCCAATGAAACACAGTCATTCTAATAGAGCCTTAATACTAGTAAGTATTATGAGGTCTCAGAGAGTATATCTGAATGACTCTATAGTACTGCCTCTTAATCTAGAAGCCAAAAATGCAAGTTTGCACTCAGTACGATCTGTGGCAAATGGTTTGCAAAGGGACTGCTGAACATACTGAACTTGAGCTGGAATATGAACTCGGCTCAGTTAATTCATATCAGGCATGAAGTTGTCTGCATTGTTCATTGTGGCAACATTTATCATGCTAGGGAGTGTCGTCCAGTACATTAAGCTAATGCTTTGTGTTGAGCATAAATTTCAAGGAGACTGGTTCTGATAAACAGCTAATAGATCAGGTTGTTACGATTAGATTAAAATCTGCCTAGAAAACTAGCATGTATTTTCCTTCTGCAGAGACTCCTTGGTTTTGGTTACAGCAGATCAGAAGAATTGGAAGTAATCAAATATTCTACAATATTTCTGTATTCACTTCAGAAAATTAAAAGCTACACAGTGCTCTTTAAAAAAACAAAACCAGCAACAAGAACAACCCTCAGAAATAATGGGATTTCTTTTCTGTTTCATCTGAATTTGGAATCATTTTAATATTAACTGAGTTGCACATCTCTCTAGTTCATAGCTAGAAGGAGTAATAAAGGAGAGAATATCTGTCCAGCAACTGTTAAGTGTCATCAGACTGTGTTTTAAACAGCTATAGTGTGCATTGTTATAATAAGCCGCTCAGCAGAGAAATTTGAGCTGCTTAACCCTGTGGTGCTGGCAGGTCCAGTGATCCCAATGGTAAGCACTGAAACAAACACAGGGAAGTCAGCCAACATTTGGCATCAAGAGATTAAAAAAGAGGAGGGGGCCTTCTGGAAAAAGAATAGGTGGCTACAGAGCCCCCAAAACACTGCTTATCTGGTTAACATGCATGCTTCATCATGGGGAAAGAAATTAACCTTGTAACATTCTGCATATTATTTAGCTTTCCAGACAAGGTTGACATTGAAATCAAGACATTTCTAGAGATGATTTGCACTGGGGCATTAGAGCACAGAACCTGGGGTGAAATCATAATAGAAGTTACTGACAGTGCGATGACTGCGATGGGGTCACTGCTGGCAGCCACAGCACTACAGTTGCATTCCTGGTTTTAGTTCCCCATTTGCTGCATCACTTGGTACAGGTCATTTAGGGCTATATTTCTAAACGCCAGTCCAGCTCCTGCTTGGCCACCAAACATGTGATGGTGTTTACAAAAGCTATGGCTGTGCCAGCTCTCGGACATGCTGGAAGTATGTCTGAAGGCATCACAATGGGAAGGATCGGGCTTCTTTTGCAGCTCGTGGACTTAATGTTTCCCTGTCTCAGTGTCCTCATCTTTAATGGTAGGGTGGCAAGCTTACCTCACTGGGCTGCTGAGAGCCCTAATATGTTGCTTTGAGATGCGCTGGAGTGGACATCCTATAGATGTGGAAAAACACTATTCGTAAATTATTTAATATTTGAAAAGCCCTCTGAAAATCACCATTTAAGTGCAAAATGTTCCTATTGTTAAATATTAAAAGCAATTTAAGTGTGCTGAATCTTGTTACAGAAATGCTGACTCCAGAAAACAAAAGCCTTCCTATTGAATTAAGAATAAAATGCAAATTAGATCCACTCCCTACTTTAAGAGCTGTATCTTCAGCTGAGACAACTTCTACTTGCTTCAGAAACAGGGAAATAAGGACTGTATGCAGAGTGAGGCCTCGCTCGAATGGCAGGCAGGAAGTATCTGAAAATGCAGCAGGCAATTCAGAACAAATGTAAAGCTGTTTGGCAGAGGAAAGTCTTTCAGGATCACTGTACTGTGCAAGGCTTACTGTACAGCCAGGGCACAGGCAGGCAGGAGAACAGGGGAGGGTTTCATTCTTAATTAAGAATGTTCATCTCAAGAGACTCGGCCCTGTCTCCTGTGGCAAGGCTTTTCCGTGCAGATGGACACACTGCTGATGACATTACAATGTGCAGCATGTACTGAAGAGTATTACTGCAATGGAATTACTTCATGCAGCAAGGAAACAAAAGGAGCATGAATTTTAAACCTCTAGGCTTGTTGGGACCCTGAAGCTTCTCAGGGAAACAAACACTAGTATAACACAGCTAGTGTTCTTGATGCAAAGGGAATTTCTATGGCCTGGAATAATTCTTCTTTCATTACTGCAGACAGGTTTCCAAGGCTTAGAAGCCGTATAAAGGCATCCTGTAGAGGATTTTCTCAAACGCTCATGTTGCTTGCTTTTTATTTATTTTTAAATAATGCATGCTTCCGTTTTAAGTCTGCCTTTCCCAGTTTTATCCATCTTCCTTCAAAGGTTCTGCTTTTCACAAATGCCGCTTGCTGTGGAAACTATCACCTTCCAGTAGGAGGCCCTTAGTGATCATCCTATAAGCCCTCTTGGCCCCAGAAAGCCCACTGTTCCTCTCCCTAGTAATGGCCACGTCTCTGAGTGAATATGGAGTAAACATTGCCCCTTTGGAGAGACTTACCTTGCTTTATCCTCATCCACCTGTACTTTGATACAGCACCTCCCCATTCCTGTGCAAACTAACTAGCGCTCACTGAATCTCTCCTGTTGGCAATGTGCTACTTTTATATGTAGTCCTGCCAGCAGCTTGGGTTATTTAAAAGCAAAATTTTCAAAATACATGGGTTTTAAGTTGGACCACAATTAAAAGGATGTTTATTTTTTGGCTAGCAGCGCATGGGGACACCCAGTTTACCCAGTAAAGAGGCTGCATCACAAGCAGGCAAGCTGGAGCAGTGTAGTTCAGGTGCAGCTAGAGATTTTTACAGAGATTGGGTTTTCTTATCAGTGAAATTGGTTTGGGCTTGCTGTTCATTTCAAGGGCCTCAGTTGGAGAGTCTGAAATATTGTTATAAGGGTTATCATGCGTGGGCCAGCTAGGCTCTTCTTCTGCATGCCCAAGAGCATATACTGTGGTCTTGCAAACTGCTATTGTATTTGCACTCCCTTTACTCTTTCCTGTATTCAGATGTCCTTTTACCTTTTCTCTGTGACAGGCAACAAGCACAGATTCCCATTGCCACTGCGGGTGTAGTTTACCCAGGAGCCATTACCATGGCAGGAATGCCTTCCCCACATCTGCCCTCTGAGCACTCAAGTGTGTCCAGCAGCCCGGAGCCCGGGATGCCCGTCATCCAGAGCACTTACGGCATCAAAGGTGAGGAGCCTCATATCAAGGAAGAGATGCAGACCGATGATGTCAATGGAGAAATCTATGATGAATACGATGAGGAAGAGGATGACCCTGATGCGGACTATGGCAGTGACAGTGAAAATCACATTGCGGGGCAAGCCAACTGATCAGGGTCCAAATATCTCTTGACCTACAGGACTTCAAGGAAAAAAGAAAAAATAAATAAAGCCCCACCTGGTTTATCTTTGCCAGTGGCCAAGCACATTAACTTTCTCATACACTGACTGTTACTTTAACTGTTAGTCTTAACTAGTTGGGACATCAGCTGACTAATAGACATCAGCCTGCATCAGAAGAAAAAAGGCTCAGAAGAAAGGAAACAAAGACAACGACAACAACAACAGAATGATATAAGCTATGGGTAAAATAATGCCAGTAATTCAGCTGCTATACCCAAGCACTGAAGTCTTACCCGTCGACCTTTTATTATTATTATTTTTTTTTTCAAATAAACTTTATGGCTGTTTGTTCTACAATGTTCTAGAAATTCTCACTCAGGTACACAGTGCCAACAAGTGGCTTGTGAATGTGTTTTGTTGTTTTGTGCTACAGTTTAAAGAGAAATAATTTTTTTTTTTTTTTGTTTTCCTTTTTTTTTTTTTTTTTTTTTTTGGTAATGCACCTGACAGGAAAGAAAAAAGATAAAATTCCTTTTGTCCCCTCTGTCTCCTCCTCCTCCTCCTCCCTGGCAAATCTGGGTCAGAAGTGTGTGTGTGTGTGCATGCGTGCCTGTGCGCGTGGCTGGCAAGGAAGGAAGTGGGGAGTCTGTTTCTGTTAACCCCAACAAGCAATTATTTCCTTTCAAGAGAGGACTTCTCTTCATCAGTTGCACACCATACTGAGTCTTTGAGCAAGTGCCAAATTTGTACTAAAGCGCTGAACTAGTCCAATTTGCTTTTTTTTTTCCTTTTGGTTAGTCTCTTCTTCTTGTTTTGTTTTGCTTTTGCTTTTCTTTTGCTTCCTGCTCTGTCTTAAGTTAGGACAGTATTGTATCTTAGACAATCCCTTGAAGAACCTGATATACCAGCAGCTGGTGAGATTAGACATATATTTTTTGGTTTTGGTTTTGTTTTTTAAAGGAAACTGTAGGTGCCGTTCTCAGGTGAAAAAAGAGAGAGAGAAAGACATAAGAAATCTAGAGAAAAAATATTTTATGGTCTTGGATTTTCATGTGTGCGTGTTTATGGTACTAATAAGAATAATATTGGACTATTGTGAGCAAAAAAGCATGTTCCAGAATGAAGTCCCGCACCCTCCAAATGACTTGGTCTGTAAGGAACCTTTGCTTTTAATTTACACTTCAAGTGGCAACATCACAAAATGTGATTTGTTCTACACAGGACGGAGCAACTGGAAGTGTTACCTCCTTGCTGAGTGTAATTAGGTTACCATGATGTCCAGTTTTGATGAACTTGTCCTTTCAGGGTGGCTGAGTACTGATCTCTTGATTCAGAATGTGATTTGGTTTAAACTGACATTTTTTTTCTCCTTTGCACTTGCGCAAATCCATTTTTATCAATGGGATGTTTGTGTAGGAAGGAAGACTAATAACTATGAAGAGATTTCTATATTCAAAGTGGGCAGTAAGAACCCAAACCATTGTGGTGCTAAGTTTCCCTTTCTGCTGCCTCTCACAAGTGAAAATTTTTTCTCCTAAGCTAAATATTTTCAGTGTTGTTCTAGAGCACTTAGATACGTTGATTGGGCAGTTTTGCCTTCCTTGGGAAACAGCAACCAGCAAGGAAGGTGAATTTACACAAGCATAAACCTGAGTAGAAGTTAGCTTCTTGCATTTGCAGTAAGGTACCTGAATGTTTCACTTCAGAAAAAAAAAAAAAGAATGTAGATACAAGTGAATCAAAAAGTCTCTTTTCATCTCCTCACTCTTCCTGTAGGAGGAAAAGATTCGGATTTGTGTAGCAAGACAGAAGCACTACATCTAAACCAGCCAACCAACCAAAAAGGCTATCCCTAATTTCAAACAGCAGCTATCCAGGAGCTTCTTTCTGGCCTGGGAAAGAAAGTCTTAGGATCATACTAAGACAAACGCCTTCCTCTGAGTTGGGCTTCTAACTGAGTATGCCACCCTTATATTCATATTGCTCCCTGGTAAATTCCTATTCTTGGAGAGAAACTCATTGCTCTTGTTATCACTTTTAACTTGAAAAAATAGCCCTGGCAACATCGATTTTGCAAATGGTCCCTTATTCTGAAAAATTTAGCTGTTGTTGCAATCAGCCATGTGAGAAGTCCAGGTGCAGAATGAAAGGGGAAAGTAGGAGGAGAGACTGGGAAGGAGTATGTGGGGGGGTCTTTCTTTTGCTCTTGAAATCCCACTTGAAGTATAACTTGACCTGTGCAGACCTTGTGCAAAGCAAACAAGCAAATGCCATTGCAGACTTAGGACAATACTCCGACGAGCGGTTTGAACGTGTGATAGTTTTACCCTGAAACATCTGTTTTGTTCTTCTCCTCTTTTTCCTTTCTTGATTTCTGCCTCTGCCTCAAAAAATTCCTATTTTCTCTCTCTCAAAAGATTGCTCTGAAGTTATGCTTGGAGTAGCTGATCATATCCTCCATGTCAGAGAGGGTTCTTTTTGTTTGTATTTTATGACTGTGTTGGGTTTTTTTTTCAGTTGAACTGCCTCTTCTTGCTAGTGTTGTAATGGTAATTATAATAATAATAATAATAATGGTCAGCTGTTCCCAGATTAGTAAATTATGTATAATTTATTTTATCCCCCCCCCTTTTTTTAACTTTATTTTATTCTGTTCTAATTTGGCAGTGCAGCAAATGAAGCTGTTAGGCTATTTAAAATGGATACCCCTCCCCACCTTGCCTTTTTATATATATATAAATATATATATATACATATGAAAACAAATCGCTTCTTCTTCTGCTCACACCATTTCTCTTTCTTTTATTTTAATTTTGGCCCCAGCCATGTCAACTTCTGATGTTTATTATGATGGAGTGAATTAATGGGAGTGTTGTTTTCAATCTTAATTAACTTCTGCTCTCTCATCACTCTTTTTAGTTATTTAATTACACCAGTCATCTAGAGCCAATTTTTTTCAAGCACTCTGTTTGGATAAGAAGAAAAAAAAAAATAGACAATTGTTTTTATATCATTATTATGTACAATGTGAAAACAGATATTTGCTCCTTTTTTTTTTTTTTTTTTTTTTTTTTTTTTTTTTAAACTTTTGTATTTGTTCCCTGTCTTTGTGAACAAATTACTTCTGACTCTTGTGGGTTCACCTCACATTTGCTGGATGCTTGATTTCCACCACGTTAAAGAGACTCTCTGGTTTAATAGTTGTGTCACTTTGGACTACCAGAATACTTTGTTTTAGCTCCAGGTAGGTGCCACTGCAGCAGGCGTGGTTGGAGCAAGTCATAGAGGCATGGGCTGGAAAGCCGGCCTCGGGGAGGTCAATGGCAAAAAGGCCCATTGACTTCAGCGTGACCGAATTTCAGCCCCGAACTACCGGCTGCACTGCAGGAGACGCTCCTGGACGTAGCCCCAGCTCATGGGCAGGGTCTGTCCTGTGCCAGAGGGGTGCCTGTGCTGGGGCTGCGGGACCAAGCTCTGCTCTTGGCAGTGCGTGGCACAACAGAGCCCTTCTCTGGAAGTGTTCTGCATTGCTCACTGCCTTGGCCTGGACTAGGGCTCACATGAACGCTAATTTTGTTACCATACACTTTCTGTCTGAGAGACTACACTAAAGCCTGGGGTTCAACCAGGCTTTGCGAATGAGTAGCTTTAGCAGACTACCCACATCCTGCATTTGGATGTTGAAACAGATGCAGCAACTTTAAAAAGAGAAAAAGGCAAAAAAAATGCAAAAAATAATAATAAAAAAAGGCTCTGGGGCCCTAAACCAGCAAAATACTTAACACCTGTGCTAATGTTTTGTTGGGTCCAAGGATGAGCACCCATATATCCTTTGGCAGTAGAAGACCAGATTTGAAAATGAGGCCCTGTTTGTCCCTCTCTAATTTCTTAGGAAAAAAAACCAAAACAAAGCAAAACCTACATTTATAAAAAGATCTTTTTGTGTTGTTTCTTTTTTTTTTCCTGGGTTCTGTGCCCTGGAGCACGTAGAAAAGCCAGGTTAGAAGAGATTAGGATCATATTAAACTAAAAGCGCACCAAGGCCCTGATGCCAAGGTGGGCTTCATTAACCTCTTCCCTGGGAACCTGGCGAGTGAGGATGGTTTTGGGGAGCTACCGGGGGGGGGGGGGGAGGGGGCATATGAGCCATCTCCTCCTAAATTGGGGGAGCTGCTTATGCTGCATCTCGTGAGGTTACGAAAAAGCACCACCAGCAGTGGGGGAAAGGGAAAAAGAAAGAAAAAAAAAACCTGAGGCACTTGCTTCTAAGCTCAATTAAATAACACAGAGTATATCCTTTTTCAATTTATTCATGCCTTATATTAGTAAAATAGGATTTTTAAGTGCATTTAACATCTTTATTTAACCGTTCTGCTATATTAATCAGGCCCCCAGAAAAGAACACTAGCTATTATTATAGCATTTAATTAGTTTTGTAACCAAATCCTCTTATTACAAATGCATATGGAAGAAATTCTTTCTTCGAAGACATTATTTCAAAGATTTGGTTACTGCAGTAGACTCTCTCTTTAATTAAATCATTTTTTAGAAAGTAAATTGTCTTTAACCTTTTTACAGCACATTTTCAGAGCTTTTTCTTTTTAATCCAAAGAGATGAGCTGTTATTGTCCCTGAAGAAGCCTCTGACATCACATTCCTAACATCAAAAATAATTATACTCCGTGGAAACGTAGACCTTACTTAGCCAGAATTCATCTGCTAGAATGAATGGCAACTGTATTGGTATCTCGTACGTTCAAGGGCATGATGTATCGGATAGGAAGTATTTTTGTCTGCCCAGTTCTCGATAGAAACATACCTTCAATTTTGCAAAGAACTGTGTGTAATTCACTAGATGTGGATTCAAGTGTATCCTCAATTCACAGGGCATGGGCTGGCTGTTTAGCTTGGTTTATATTTACATTTTTTCGACTTTATCTTAACTTGTCAGTTTCCCAGATTGAAGAACATGTCAAGTTCGTTTTTTCTACTGACTGATTTCTCTACTCCCCAGTGTTTTTGTCACTGGTTTGCTGAAACAGTATTTATATAGCTCCATTGGCTCTAAAGCTCTTACTCCTTCTAACGTTTTGGATTTTACAAGTGAAATGAAAATAGAAAAGAAATAGAGACAATCAAATGCCTGGAGCTTAAAACAAAGTATGTGCAACCTACCATCTCACTTGAAATTTAATAAAAGAAATAATTATGTAAATATAACATAGAGTTATAGATTTATATTTTGTTCATAACACATAGTGTAATATAAGTTGTATATTTTCATGTTTTGGTTTTATGTTATCATTCATGCCACAATAAATAAAAAAAAACAGGAGTTGATGTACTCTTTAAAAAAAATACGATGTGGGTTGCCACCATCCTGGGTTTTTGGTCTTGGTTTTTGTTTTTTTTGTTTCTTTTGCATTCCCCTTTTTCAGTATTATTGCCCTGCAAGGCACCAATAAAACAGCAAATGTGTTCTTTACCTATCCTGTGGTCTGCTTCCCACTTATTATAGCAAAGGGTGTACTAGTTAATTTTCTTGTCAGGAGAACAAAGCGGCTGGGCTCAAGGAGCAAAAAATGAGATTTAGATTCAGCTTACCAGTCTGCTCCAAAATTGAAGGTTTTCAGCAAATCACAGAAGAAAAAATTCACCTTTCTTTAAAATACCAGCATTAAAACAGAAGAATAAGTTTTCCCTGAACAGCGTAGTATAGTGCAATTTCCAATTCAGAGTTGGGGGAACCTCATGAATCCAGAGGTTTGGCTGGTCCCCACCTTCCCGGGTTACATTCACTTTCCACAGCCTTATCTGTTTGGAGATGAAAGCATATTCAGGGAAATACCCAATTATAAACACTGATGACACAAAGCAACGAAAAAAATAGCTCTGCTCATAGTTAGTCAAAATGTCCCAACATGCTGCCTAAACAGTTCATGAAGTTTTGACAGCAGCATATGGCACAAAGTGGGATGAAATGAATTTGTACCTGTTTTTGACAGTAAGTTATTCTGATGGGTGCTTACTCTCAAGTGCCTACGGCTTGACAGATGCCATTTTATGGTTCCAGATTTCCTAAAGGGAAAAGGCAATATTTGGGAAAGCAGGAGGTAGCTGCTGGTGGTCCTATGAACTTGCTTGTGCTCCTCTTGCTTGCCAAGTTGTCCTCTGTGCACTTCCTGAGAGCAGGGTGGCACCTGAAACAGCCCATCTGCAAACCAGAGGTCTGTTTTGGCAGGTTCATGACAAAGCTCAGAGCACCTATATAGCACCTTTCCAGTGGAAGTAGAAATGAACTTGAGCAGAACCACATAAGGTGACACTTAAGTCAATATATGTCAGCATCCTTTAACCTTTTAAAACCCTTTTATCCATTAGTGTCATCAAGATGTGATGAAGGAAGCACCAGTCTACCTTGAAAGGCCAGGAAACAAGCACGATCACACTGGGCAGTGTGGCTATCAAATGAGGGTGTAGTTTGTGGTCAGTGTGCCTGACCCCTTACCTGCAACTTAAGCCAAGTCAAGTATATTGTTTCTTTTGCCCTTTTAACAAATATGACTCTGAGACCACTGCCAAAATCCTGCTTACGACTTAGCTTGCATGGCGCACACATTGCCCACCTGGTCCTGAAGCATCACTGAACACGTAGGCCTTCTCACTGCCCTACACTGAGATTGAGGGACATACTATATCTTTCTTCTTTCTTTATGGCTGGGCTGGTACTTAACAGGAGTGCCAGTGTTACCTAAACCAGTGGGGAAAACGTGTCTAGGACACCATGAGACAAGCTATGCTAAAGATATATCTAAATTGTAATTCAGGTGGACCAGGCTCAGTTTTGCAAAAACCAGTCAAACCCTAAGTGTGCAGCTGATGTAAAAAAAGAGGCTTCTGGAGTGCTTAAGTGATCTTGTGGCCTACACTTGGGAATGATGACAATTCTTCCCCTAGACAAGTTGTGGAGGTTGGGGTTTGGTTTGGTTTTTTTTTGCAAAAAAAATGCTAAAACATTCCAGCAATTGCCTGTAGCAGGAAGGAAGAAAATGAGGATAATTATGACATTAATCTATTTAAAAAAGAAAGACGTGTGACAATTAGCGCATTCCTACCAAGAAAGTAACATACAGAGCTATCTGTGTGTAGGAAAGTGAAAAGACCCCCCACAGAAGCCATGAAAGGTTATGGAAAGCGTATGTGCCTCACGAGGAAGCACAGTGCTGTGACTTTGGCATCAGTGAGAAAGAGTGCACAGGAGCTTGTCAATAAGCTTTCAGTTAATAAATATTCAGCAGTACTGTAGGAAAGCAACGTGGGAAAAGAATAGGCAGCGTCTGTCTGGCCAACCGGTGGAAAGCACATACTGAAAAGGTACAGAAAGACTTGTGAACATATTTATCAGAGTAATCTAGTGCCTGAGACTGGTGGGCTTGAAACGGTTGGAGTAGCTAATTTCAGTCCCTGACATGCTTACACTCGTATATCTGTTGGTGTTATGGTAGTACTGATGGCCGTGCACTGAAATCAGAGGTTGCTGAGGGCAGGAAAAAGAAAAATGCATCTCAGCATCGTTGGCCTAACCCAGTAAAGGCTGGTGGTGTTGGCAGCTCTCTGAGCATCAGCTACACTCCAGCTGCAACGCCTTCACACTAACGTGACTATGCAAGGCAGGGGGGTGGCAGCCTCACTTCCCCATTCCAGCTTCCTTCCCACCCTTGCTCATTCTGTGCCATGTCTGGCATGGCTACTCAAAAACCTAACATTGGGAGCTGGCTATCTGTGTCTGCCACTTTGAGGGATTAGCCAGAGTGCTTATTGGTTTGGGGTTTTTTGCGGTTTGATTTTTCCCTACTGGCGAATCAGCCCTGTTGGACTGGGGCTGGGGGAGAGGGGAGAGCACCCAGCACACAGAGTCCTCCTCCACCTCAGACCAGATTCAGCTGTACATCCAGGAAACTCAGATGTCACCACCACCACCATATAGCTGAAGGGCAGATGACAGTGCTACCAAGGAATGGCCATTCCTGATCCATTAACCTAATCAAAGCAAAGTGCTTGGCATGAGATTATGAAGTTACTGATTATGGATTTGTTTGCAGGCTTACATCAATTTACCTGTGTTTGGACACTTCTAAAATTGCTGCCAGAGGCAACACAGAAAACTACTTGTGCCAAAAATCAGTCTTGCCCCTTTCCCCATTCCTGTGGAGACCAAGTCAACTAGGAAGAGGTTAAAGTCACCCTAAAATGCACTCCTCCACAAATCTAACATACTTCAAGCACTGAGCCTTTCTGTAGAGCTGGGTCTTAATGTAACTAGGATGGTACATGCATAACTGAAAATATAATTAAAAGCACAAGTTTAAGGTTTAGTTAAAACTCTGCCAGCCCTTTGTGGCAATTCAAGCTGCAGTTTGACTGGCTTTTTGAGGTTAAGTTGGACTTGGTTTGAGTCCTGACTATATGCTTAGTCTTAGTTAACAATGTGAGGAAGGAGGGATGAGGGCTGGTCTATCAAATAATGTAAACTGCTCGCATAGGTACAGTTCTAGCCATATGAAGCACCATTTACAGTGCAAATTATTGCCCATAGAAGATGCCATTGGTAATTTCATGCAGCTGTGTTGGTGCACCATCAACTGGGATGGGTGTCAGATGCACTGATGTAGCTGTACAGTACTAAGTGTGTGAAGACAGGGGCTCAAACTAAGCCTTCCAAAGCCCCTCCTATCTCCCCTCAAGAGCATCCCCACACAGGGATTTGTGTCGGTTTAACTTCACGTTATCAGCGCAACTTTCACGGGCACTGAATGCTTAACCCACTAAGGATAAATCAATGCCTCCCCTTGTATTTAACAGAGATATGACTTAAATACAGTAAGTAAATCAAAGTAATTATTTAAAATTAAAATTATTTAAGAGACTTAGTCTGGGAGAATGGTGTGGTGGTGAGAGAAGCGGCTGCAACACAGGACTTCGTCAGGCTCTTCCTGACTCTGTCAGAGGCTTGTTCTACAACTTCAGGAAAATTACTCAGCCCATCTCTAAGACTCCTATAATAATACCTACTTCAAAGGGGGTGTTAGGAGGCTTAATTCATTAATGCCTGCAAAGTACTTTGAGATCTTTGGATTAAAGGCACTACAGCAGTGCAAAGTATTATTAGCTACATGAAAAAGCTCTCAGGAAAGCATGGCATTAAATGTCTGTGGTTTAAAAAAATAGGAAGAAAAAAAAGCAACCAAAGATGGGCAAATTGTGGGTGGTTTGGGTTTTGTTTTCTTCTGTGGCCAGGTTTCCATGAGACAGATCTGTGCTTTGCTAACCAAGGCGAGGGGTGGTACAGCTTGAGGCCCAGTTTTGCTCTCACTCCTAGAGCTTATATATTGCAAACATAACTATTTTGATTTGGGGCTTCTTTTTAGAAAAATCCTGACTTCATGGGTGAAAAGCTTGTACAACTTCCTTCTAAGGACATATTTACCCACAGAATTAAACAAGGAGAAGAAGAAAATAATATTGCTTTGCATTGACTACATATGTTTTTTTAAAATTCCATTTGAGCATTTATTTTCCCAATGAAAACTCTATTCCATTTGATTTAAAAGAGGTAAAATTTTCATCATTGGCAATTGTTTTGAATCCAGAGGGATTCAAAACACAGGAATTAGGACCTTTTAACTACTCCCCATAGAGCTGATCCACCTACTATTAGCACAATTACAGATGGACAAATTGCAATGGACACTCACAAATGGACTAAATGGAAGGAAACTTCTTATGAGTGCCTTGGTCCCAAGTATTAATTTCTTTCTAATGCTAAGTTTTAAAAGCAAACAACTAAAGACAACAGTTTTTTCTGTAGGTCTGATTTAAATCATGTCTGATCTTACCATTCACTTGATGTGGTGGCAGTCACTATGCATTAATTTGAGGCTCAACAGAGCTCCCCAGGGCAAGGGTGAATGGGATTTCTCCCATCAAAACCAGGCAGAATGGTGAGGGTGCAAGCAAGGTTCCCAAAACAATCATCTGAAAAGCAATGTTAAAGCTGTCACGTTTATCTTTTTCTCCAAATTAGTCCAGATTTTAAGTTTTTTATAGTCTTTATATCTTTGAAACTTTTTAGTGCAACTTACTGACTTAAAAATAAGCATAACCAACAGCCCCCCCCTTTTTGGAAAAGACTGTAACGGAACAGCCTAAAATTTATTTTGGGTTTTTATTTTAAAGCATTTCTGACTTTGGCGAGGAAAACCTTTTAACTTCATTTTGTCTCCAGGTCCCATTGAAAGAGAACACAGGGGAAGTGAAGTATGATTGTGATTCCCAGAGATGCTTTGTTTCTCTTCTGATAGAATATGAAACTTCATGTAGGTGGTGGGTAGAGCCATCGTAACCTGCTTTCTTCTGACTGAATGAGGGAGGTCAATATATTAACGTATCAAGGAAGAAAAAATTACATAGGTGATTCCCCCACAGACAATAAAGACAATTCTGACAGCATGATCAAAACAACTGTATAACTTTTCTTTTCTTTTCTTACAGACACACCAGTGTTTAAATGACAGCTGAAAGACGATGATGGACTAAACACATTATTCTCTGTTCCATCTACTTTTTTATAATAGAAATATGTCTTGAAGACTATATTCAAGTTGATCAAATAATAAGTCAATTTGTCAATAAAACAGATTAGGCAACCTGTCTGCTGAGATGATATCTGTCAAACAACATATTTTGTTAATACAGTCTGGAAGCAAATGCCTTCATGAAAGACAATACCAAAAAATAAATGCAATTCCACTTTTTAGGTTTATTGAAACAGTGCTGACTTATTTCAGTTATAGATGTTTGGACTTTTTTACTTTAAATTCTAGCTACTAGTTAACAAACTGCAACTTGGAATAGACTAGAAATAAGTGTTAATGGCCTGATGGGCACTATCCACTGCTAAGATGTGGATATATTTCCAAGCCGCTTGGTAGTATCCACACAGTGGGCACAAGTTGGGATGCTGAAGGGTATCTTTATTTATCTCCATCCCATTTTTTCTTCACCCCCCTCTGTGTTTGTTACCCCAGTTAGCCACTACTGGCAAGACATCTACAGCATCAACTGATCTGCCTTGTCACATCATGAGCCCTGTCACTGCACTCACCAGATTAAGGCATGATGCTTTGACACATTGTGTATGCTGAGGCAAATAATCCCTTGGAGATGTTGGGCTGTGGCCTGATCTCAGCCGCACGGGGGATGTCTCTCAATTTACCCTGGAAAAAATAGAGGATGCACTAGCATGCACGAGTGCACAGAGTGATCAAATATAAGTAATGTGTAATGAAACAGCATAAAGCTGAATATCCACTGCAGAAAATATGGATTCATAACTCAGAGCTTGAGTTGTCCAGTATAACGTAAAATCAGTGGCTGGAAAAGGCTAGAAAATTTCCATTCTGAACACTGGAAACTTAGATTAACTAGTCTCAGATATTAGTGGGTTTGTCAGGTGACGTTAGAGCCAGCTGTTCTAGTTTGTGTGGTTTTCTCCCACTCCCTCTCTGTGCTAATGCTATATAACCCTCAGGAAAGTGGCTACTTCAGAAACTTAGATTCTTCTTTCTTGATTGGGAACAAACTTGTGACATATTACATATAATAAGCTGGAAATTTTCCTTTGAGGAAAGGCTGAGAGATTTGGGGTTGTTCAGACTGGAGAAGAGTCCAGGAAAACCTTGTTGCAGCCTTTCAGTTCTTAAAAGAGGTCTATAAGAAATACAGGAAAAGATTTTTTAGCAGGGCCTGTTGTGACAGGATGAGGGGTGATGGTTTTAAACTAAAAGAGGAGAGATTCAGGCTGAACTTGAGGAAGAAATTATTTAAAATGAGGATGGTAAATTACCGGAACAGGTTGCCCAGGAGGTGATGGATGCACCATCCAGACATTCAAGGCCAGGCTGGACGTGGATCTGGGCAACCTGATCTAGTTGAAGATGTCCCTGTTCATTGCAGGAGGTTGGATTAGATGACTGTTGAAGGTCTCTTCCAACCCAAACTGCTCCATGATTCTATGATTCTATGAAATTCAAGTAGCATCATCTCAGTTTTGATTTATGGTTGGTTGTTTTGTTGGTTTCTTTTAAACAGAACTTGGGAAGCATTTTGTTGCTGAATTATTTGATGCAAAATACACAGGCTGGGGAAAACTGAAGCTTCTCAAAAGTGTGAACAGGCGCTCTAACAGGAGGATCAACCATAGTGGCTGAAAACCAAGCAAACAAAACAAAGAGTTTAAATGATGACAGAGATTTAAGGACTTTCCCACCCAAGCTGAGCTGCAGGCTAAGACTTCTGTTAAGAATTAATGAGCTAATTTGCTATTGCTCTCAATGATGTATCAACACTTTGTGGGGCAGAAGAGCTTTCATTCAGAAAAATCTTGCCAAAGCCTACAAATATGGAAACTATATTCTGAAAGCTATAGATTGTTAAAAAATAATATGTCTATCTCTGTGGCAAGGTTGGTGAATAGATTTAAAAGCCACACTGGAAAGAGAAGGGCATTAAGGGAAAAAAGTCCAAAAAGCCCTGTCAAAAAAAATTACATTAAAGCATTAATTTCTGTGGCAAAAATTCAATAATAATCAGATATTTCCATAAAGTCTACTGTGGAGTTCATTCAACTTCTTGTAGTGGAAATCCCTTTTTATGGAACTCGACAGCACACCCGATAGGAACCTGAGCTTCCACATCAATTTCTCCAACCCTCTGAGTTTCTGTGACCACATGGCAACGTTAGGAATGCTTAATTATCCACCCAGCCCTACAAACCTTGAAGCACAAGATAGCCAGCAATCCACTCTCATTCAGAACAGTTTGGCATGTCTCCATGTTGTAACTAACCAGTGTTACCCCTAGCAATTGCTCTTTAAAGCAAAAACATGTGCAAAATGTCTTCGTTCAGCCTAGTAGTATCATATGTCAATCAGATTCAGGATGCAGAACTGGCCAGCAATATCATAAAAAGGAAAAAAAATCATCTTGTTTGAATCACTTTGAATTAACTTGACTCTGTCATGTTACTGGCAAGAATATTCTCTCTTGAGCATCTGATTTATAATCTTTTTTTCTTTTTCTTTTTTCCTTTTTTTTTTTTTTTTTTTGTCTTTAGACTTATCTGCAAGTTCCAATGATCTGTTTTAAGCTTTGCAAGACCAACTTAGCCTTGGCTTTGGCAAGCAATTTAACATTGTCTACGGCGCACTGAAGTTTATTGACACCTTTCAAAATCTCTGCAAGTTTGTAAATCAAGCAGTGGTTCATTCTCCAGAAATAAAAAGGGTCTGGTTTTGTTAATGTATGCAAACACAAATTGCATGTATTTATGGTAACGTGTGTATATGACATGCATGCACTTACATTTAAGTGACATGAAGTATTTGTCGTTTGGCATGATGATGGCATTGAGACTTACCAAGTTAACGCTGTAGTAAGACAGTATCTATCAGACTCTAAAAGTCTATCAGATCCTTAAACTTAATATTCTTAAAGCAGACCTTTTTTTTGTTTTGACCTTAGCATCCAGGCCCTATGCTTCTCTGCTCTGAAAGGGAGTAACACTGCTGACAACAGATGCTAACCCATGGCAAATCCCAAATACCTACAGTACAGCATTAGTATTAATTCCGTCTGATTTCCTGAAGAATTACTCTGCTCCCATACCCACTTCACCCTCCTTTTTTTTTTCTTTTGTCCTGAGGGTCTTTATGAGGACTCACAGATGTGCAAAGAATAACACTAATTTTAGAGTGTTCCTTCCAGATCAAGAAGAAAAAATATTGTTTTACAGTAAGGTCCCACCAAGGTCTGCCCCAGCAGAGCAGGGAAAGCCATCTGTAACCCACAGAGGAAAATGAAGGCTACTGTAATTTGCAATAAATCAGTAAATGGTTCTTTCATTATTATGCTTTCAGCCTCCATGATACTTTATTAATCCTCAATATCAAATTGTGTAGACAGCTCACAGGCCCTGGACTGAGATATAAGCAGAATGCCACACAGGGTGGCTTATATGTCATCAAACTAAGTTGTGTCAGGAGTCATCTCCCATGCAACCACTGTGTAAATGGAAGAAAAAGTACAACTGTAGCACATGCAGAGGAGAACTGCATATGTATAGATAAGCTATTGTAAAATAAAATATCACTGTGCTACATGCACATTAGGTGTGCATAGTGTCCCTAACCATGCTACTGTGAGGACAGTCGTACAATGACAAAAATCAAGATTCAGAACTTGGACTATCTGTGCAACCTCATGTAGGCCTCCTTAGAGACAAATGGCTGAACCAAGGACACTTATGCAGTATGCTCTAGTCTCCAACTATAGGATTATTTGCCTTTTTTTCTTCCTTGGTCCTTAGCTTGGTGCAGAGCACAAGATAAACTGACTTCAACGTAGACCCAAAGCCAGTGTTTCCCTTGAAGCTCACTCGCTGACTGTGTCTCCCAGCCCACTGTGTGAGCTCTGCCATGAAGGCAGATGTGTTAACTGCCTTTGGCAGGCACCACCACATTATTTGCATTCTTCTCCACTGTTTGCTGTCTTCATCAGATCTCTGGTAGGTCAGAGGGTAGGATAAGCATTGTTTTGTTGATGAACAGCAAAAGCATAGTGAATTTAAGATCAAATAACTCCATTAATTTCAAGCATTCAAGTGGATAAGCCCCAAACCTGCCTCTTGGTTAGAGCATAGGAGTATCAGCCTCATTTCTTTGCCCTTCAGTTGCTACCCCAAGCACCGAACCTTTCCACCAGGCAGATCAAGCCCCAGATTCAGAAAATGAGTACTATACAACCAGTAGCAAATTGTGACTTTTTTGTCAATAATAGCCCAGCTAAGTAGAGAATTCAGATGTCTATTTCTTTATTCTTTCACTTGCTTGAAGGTCTTCTTTGCTTTTTAAACCCTACTGTGACCACACTCTGCAATACAGGAGGCAGAGGTCTCACTGAAAGGTAACTCCTTCACCGCTCAGCTGAAGCAGTCTCTGAGCAAGGCAGGGCTACTGCAGTGAAACAAGATGTCATCCTGCTAGCACTCAATAGAAGTTGTGGATTAAATGTTACATTGAACCTTTATCAATAAAACCTGGTATTTCCTAACTGCAGAAGGCCTGGCCTTGTGACCTTCATAGTGCTTCTTAACATCTCTGCGTAACCTGGAAATATCATACATACCCACAAATATCTGTACGCACTCCTCATGCTGTGTTTGAATATTTTGATGTTAGTTTTCTTCTTCAATCTCAAAATGTCTCCTATATACCTAGATTTGTTGGAAGTGGCAGGCAGTTGCCCTTCAACAGAAAAGTCTCTCAGCCCAGCACCATGCCATCTAATGTCAGTGTCAGCATAAATCCTTCCTTTGACCTCCACTGGGAGTAGATCAATCCACTGGCTTTTTGTGGGGTTTCTGGGGGTGAGGGAATATTATTTATTTTTAAAAAGCAAAAGTTACTGAATTTTCTGTACCTGGATGCTGCACAACTCTTGGTAATCATTACCAACAGATGATGTCACTGAAACTTATTTTTATGTCATTAACCTCACCCAAGGTAAATATGGAACACTGTCATGCCATTACGTGATGTAAATATGTCATCATAATTTGTCTTTACACATCATAAATATTTTATTATATGACATTATTACACCTCCAGATATCTTTTTCCATATGAATAGTAATTACTTGAAGTATTTACTGTAATTATGTCACTTGATGAAATTACAGTAATTACATCGAAAAATGATAGCCCATGACTAATGAATTAAAATAGCATGGAAATTCGCATAAAAATGACATTAAAAGTGTGAAGGATCTGAGGCAAACTCACAAAAGCAAGGAAATTCATAATTAAGAATTTAATCTCTAATAACATTGCAGGGTGCCACATTTTTAGATTATATCACAGAAGAAGGAAAAAAGGGGAAAAAAAAGGAAAGAGGTATTACCTGAACAGAAATGAAGTGCAGAAGTGAACTGCTGCAAAGCATAACCTGGCATTTTGTACACGTGTGCATAGCAATATGGGCAAGTGCTGCATAGCAGCATGCAACAAGATTTCATCATGAACAAAAGGCAACGGACCACAGTCAGAGCTGGGGTAAGAAGCTTGGGTGGAAGTTTCTACCTAAGAGCCACCAGGGAACCTCTGGAACCAAACAAGTATTTTCACAGGCCAGCTACCCCAATCAGCCACACAAGGTCCTGCTATGCACTGTGTTCTTGCTGCTACTTAAAACCCAGGGAGACACAGGACCCTGTTGTTGCTGAGAAAATCACAAACATCTGGACTTGGACTTTCATGATAGCCAGTTGATTTATTATTATATTAATTTATTATCATATTAATTTTTAAATCTATTCTTATTTTCTTCATGAAAAGAAATTATTCTGTGGCTAAGCATTGGTGAAGCAAAAAGGAACCACTGATACCAATTTTGCTCATTTCCTTCCTGGCCCAAAGGCAGGCCAGGATCCCACACCTGCAAGAAAATCAGGGCTGTTCATCTCCTTTTGCATCTGGGTCTCCTGTTGGTCCCAGTGAGGTATGGTACCTCCATGGACTTCACTGGTTTTTTGAAGTTGCCCCCCTGCTGCTTTCAAACCAAGGTGCCCAAATTACGTGGTACAGCAGATAAGGAAACCCTGCTAAGCTGGAACAGCTCCCCACCACACATGAGGAGAAAGCCAGGCTTTGAAAGCTGAGGTTTTAGCTGAATTGAGAAAGAAACAGAGACACAGACGGCCAGACTGGGGCAGGGGGAGCAGGGAGACAGAGACAGAAAAGGAAAGAAGGAAATCAGGAAAGAGGGAAAGTGAGAAAGAGAATTTCTGTTTCCAGTTAGAACATCCAGTAATAATTTAATATATGGTGCCATTTTAGAAAATGTGCTATTCATATTTATGAAAGGCTTAATAGATGCAGCTGCATCCTTTAACAAATTATTATAAGGCATGGTATGAAATGCATTAGTAAGAAATGCTTAACAGATGATGCTGTGACAAGCTGTTACAACGCGTGTTATAAGACGTCAATATTATTAAATCTATGGGCTTGGTTAGCACATGAATATAAATAATTTTTATGCATGCTACAAATTGCCATGCTTTATTAATAATGAAGTGTTTATAAATGGAACCTTACTGTAAAGCATTATTAAACGCAGCTACTCAGAAGACCTTGGAGTAATACTGTAGTAGCATTATCATGCTGGGAAACAGACTAGAAAGGCTGCTTTATTTTACTAAGTTGACACAGGCTCAAACACATCAGGCTTTGATTCCCAAAAACCCATGTGGTAGGGGCCACCAGTAGGCACTGGCTGAAAGCTGCTGTTGTCACATTCTTTGTTACTCCAAAATCACTTCAGCCTCACTTACATGGGATTTACACCAATGTAAGTACTAGCGTCAGTAGAGTAACTCCTGATTAACCCTGCTGTAAGTGATTGATACATGCTGCAGGCCATAGCCTTCCCAAGTGAAAGTTGGCTGAAAGGTGACTGTGTGTTGTAAGGCATTCTTCTGGAAGAAAGAAAGAAAAAGGTCTGTAGTTCTGAAACATACAGTTCTGCCCTTTGAACAGGTATCTTCCTAAAGGTTATTACTGCATTAAAAAGAAACGTCTTTACAGGGGTTTTCAGTGCAAAAAAATTATGTTGCTCCAGAAGTTACCATGACTCAGTAACATGGAGGAGTGGCTCAGGTTGTTCCACCTGAGCATTGTGTGGGAAAGCATCATCTGCTTTTAGTCTTTTAACCATCTCGTGCCTTCATGACTGATGTTGCCAGAGTTTCCAGTTCCACAGTGAATTAGACCAGTATAGACAGAAAGCTACTACAGAACATATGTCTTGGCCTGCAGAGATTGAAGCTCATTAATAAAATCACAAAAATAGCAAGCCTAGGACTGCATAGGCAAGAAATGCTTACCATGTGATGGTAAACAAAATCTTTTAAATTCTCAGTTACTTTTTTTTTTTTTTTTGTCAAATTCTTAACTGCTTAGTTAATGTTTAAATGGGGCTTTCTGTTTTCAACCATCTGCCTGTTCTACCTTTCAATGTTAACTTTTTTAAAAATCATTTTTCACAACTCCTGGTTTTTTTGGATGATCACCTCCTCCAAGATACAGCTTACTATTTTTACCAAGAATTTCTAAAAAGAGAGGAGTTCATGCTATTGAAGTAGGAGACTTGCACAGGAGGATCTACATTTTCCGTACCCAGTCAGCACAGCCTCTTCCCCTGATCCCGCCTGTGACCTTGCATTAGCAGCCAGCACACATAGGTTTCAAATTAAGGTTATGCAGCTCTTTGAAAGGGAAAACTTGCACTCATTAGAAACCACAACCACAGGGAAGTGCAGCAGCAGGTGAAAAAATGCTAATCTTTGGGATAAGCTTACACTGTTACCTGTATTGTCATCTGAATGCACTTAGAAAGGGAGACTGCATTCTGGTATAGCAAAGGGATTTTGCTATACCATGAGTATAGTCTCATGCCTTTACATGGCTTTGCCTGTGCTTGTGTATCTGCACTCACATATATGTTTGTGGGCACATCCCACTTCTGTCTGTTAGCATTAAGTACTTTCGTGTCTGCTGATACTGGGTTATCTCAGCACTTCAGCACAGAACAAAATTTTAACTCAACTTTCCAAGGGGACCTGAAATGTATTTAAAAGGACATCAATGGCCAGATATAGAGAGGTGTGTAGGTGTGTAGGTGTCCACAGCTGGTGGTTTCAGGGGAGGCAGAAACACTCAGCTGACCTGGTATTGCGTGCTCTGTTTAATGCCAGCAGCCAGAGCAACCCTTTTCATAAGTGATGTAGACCACTTCATTTATCACCTCTATTATCACCCAGGAACTGAAAAACAAAACAAAAATATTACCTAACCGCATGAAGCTCATAAATGTTGCAGATGGGTTCATTCTAAGTTCTGGGCAAAGGTTCAAATAGTTTTTTTTAAACAGATATATACTTATACTGACCAAAGCCATAGTCTTAACTGTTCGACTTTTCTTTTTTTTTTTTTTCCCTCCAGTGTTTCATGGCACACACAGGCTAATGTCAAGCAAGCATGCCGAAGGACTCATATTTATCAGTTAGCCTTGATGTGATTGCAATCTTCTGTATCTTCATGCATCAGTTTCTGGTCTAGTTTACAGTTCCTCCTGTTATAATTCATCTCATATCACTTCTTTTCTTTGTTTTCCCATTCTTCATCATTAATTTCTGAGCCAACTCTTTACTTATTCCATGACTCCTGCATCCAAAACATTATTATTAACCTTGGATGTGGAACTTGGTCAAAAATCCTCTCTGAAGTGTAAACAGCTCTGGCATTTCATTGCAAAATTTCACCATTGTGTTCCAAAACACTCCTTACTATAAACTTGAAGGTCATTTGAATCTTCCCCCTGTAACTGTTTCAGCTTCAGGTGGAGCCTCCTCCATTGCACCAGAGATGGGAAAGGGAGATGTTGAAACCACAGGAGTCAGCACTTCAGAAATTGCACCCAGCTTTACAGTTTGGCAACAGGGCTTCATTCGAGGAAATCCGGAGCGGGATTTCCACATCGTGCTGCTGAATAGGAACAAAAAAAGGCCAAATGCCGCTTTTGGGTCAGATGGCCCTCCCTCGCCCTTCAAGGCTTTCCAAGAGCTTTCCGGGGGTCCTGCAGGACTGTGAGGGATGGGCAGAGACAGCAAGGAGGCAGGAGTCCTGCTAAATGCCTGGGTTGGAGTTGATGGGATCCAAATCCAAGGTCCAAGGCCAAGGGCAGGACACCACATGGAGAGGTAAAGCCATCATGAGGCCAGTCACACACTCTGGGAGCTTCACATGCCGCTTGCTTGAAGCACAAAGGAGGCCAGCTGCTATCTCTTCTCTCTCCTTGTGTGTCAGGTTAAGT
Organism: Psittacula echo; assembly: GCF_963264785.1. NCBI lineage: Eukaryota > Metazoa > Chordata > Aves > Psittaciformes > Psittacidae > Psittacula > Psittacula echo. Next base: position 104,152,692 of record NC_137735.1, read on the forward strand.
CATAGCAAATTCAGAAACAGTCTTCGGTACTTTTTGAAGCACCCTTTGGGCTTTTCCATGCATCAGTTTATCAATAGCCTTATTACTTAGCACGTCTTTATATCTGCGGTAACTGTAGCAATCAGCGAAACAGCAGACAACAGTATTAAGTACTACTGGGGAAAAGTGAAAATAACACCTGGCATTTAGCATAGTTCATCAAAGGATCTCACAATGCTCAGCAAACTTTAATAAAGACACATGACACCCAGTGATTCTGGAAATATTATGACAGCCGTATTAAACCCAGCCAAACCGACAAATCAAGGCACATTGGACAACAGCAGCGCAGCAGCAAGGCTGTTGGCTTGGAATAGTGCACTGCCTGAGTATCACCACCATGTCCCTCTGATGTGGCTCTTGGGGAAGCCTCTCTCTGCCCAGTGCTGCCCTCCCAGAACTCTAAGTGCTGGGACAGATCCAGCACTCGGCTGCTTGCAGTCCTGCCTGCATCGCACAGGCATCTACCTGGGAGCATCGGGACACACACATGCCTCTATCTTGCTGGCTCCCCACCCTTTCTTTCTGTGGCATGATAGACCAGCAAGAAAGCAGGACCACCAAGGGTCCTGTTTAGCCCTTATTTACACGCTCAGTTCATTCTGCATTTCTATTTTATACGTTTCTCTATTTAGATGATGTGTGAATTCCATGTACACTTTTTTTTCCTCAGAGTCATGCAGCGAGTGTTTGTTTGTGCATCTGTATTGTGCTCTACTTTTCCTCATGTTCACAGATTTTTATTAAAATATTTCCATAAAACAGGTTGTTACCAAAAATAAATGAACACATACAAATTAATACATAAAAACAGATGAGTTATATAGAATATTTACAAACAATGGGATGGAATTCAAAACTTCTTGTAAACACAGCATATAAATAAGCATATACATACCTCATATTTGCTACCATTTATTTTAAGAGTTACTTAGTAGATCTGAGGTAAGCTAAAGCTGACAGACAAGCTTTTTCTTACCATTGCGGAATGTGGGTGCATCAAAAAGATCTCATCTAACAGCCAAACAAAAAACAGGTCTTATTTTACACCCAGCTTGCGTTTCCTCAGCCTGCAGAAATAAATGCACACAGTGTAAAAATTGGGTTCAAGAGCAGTACTGACATGACCAAGCCTCAGTCTTCATTTGTCATAAATGAAGCACAGAGCTTTAAGTGATTTGGCCAAGGTTAGGCAGTAGGGAAGCAGCGGCACCAAGGGTCTGGACTGCTGACTGCCTGGGCTTTCAGCTCATCTGTTTGTTACCTAAAACACTTGCAAAAGACAATTATTGCTGTGAATAAGATATACCCTCAGCAACAGTGGGATGAGCATGCAGACAGAGTGGATATATGCAAAGGCAGAAAAATCCAAAAAGTTAGTGACCGTCCCAATGCTCAGTCCAAAATAAAAATGAAGAAAAATAATTATAATACTGAGGGATATATAGTATAAATCTGCTTTTATTAAATCAGATCCACTGAAGGCAGTGAGACTAATGAACTGATTTGAGTCGTGCTTTGCCTTGCAGATGGGTGTCGGGGTGCTGAGGGCTGGCAGGCAGCAAGGAGCAAGGGGCTGGCTTGGCACGAGGCAGGTGACCTCAGGTGAAGCAGTGGTGCCAGCGGCATGGCTCTGGCCACAGCTCAGAGATTGCCTGCAGCAGACCTGAGGTTGGTGGGAGCTGGTAGAGGCACCTTGGCTGAAAGACAAGGCCTGGAGCCTCTGAGAGAGGAGTGATCACACCAGTGCTGGCCAGAGCCCTCCAGTGTCAGGATTAGGTGCAGAGGTTGGGTAGCCCAGCATGCCAACACCTCACCAGAGGATAGGAATGTGGGCTGGGACCCACATGTTTTCACGATGGGCAGGGTCAAAGTTATGTTCCCAGCCACTCCTTTGGCATTGCTGGGCTTCTCAGGTGTGAGGTGTGCAGTGTTAAGCTGGCATACAAACTAACATGACCTTCTAAACAAACTGATATGAGCAAATATTTGCACTTTGTATCCTCCAGCTGCAGAGGCAAAACCGGATAGATTTTAATGATGGTCTCCTGCCTTTGCAGCACAAGATCACTTTCTGCACCCTTTGACAAACAGGAGGCTTATTAAAAGCTAGGAAAGACAGGGCTGATTTTCTTCATTTCTGAGAGGAGGTTGTTTTGTCAACGTTTTGCCAGAGTCTAGGAGTGTGAAATCGGCTGTTCATGTGCAGCCTGCACAAGTACTGTAGTTTGAAAGTGAAGGCAATTAATTTTAGTTGTTGACTTAAACTGCTGTTGAGAGGTACTTCATTTCCCGATTCTTCCTCCTATAAATAGATTAAGGGTTACATGAAAGTCAAGTTGTGCTCGTTTGTCCTCCCTCCAGATAGATTTCCCATGACTGCTTATCTATCAGCTCCCCCCCTTAACACAATTTGTTTCTCAAATTAATTTAGCTCACTTGCTCTCATTGGTCCACAGCCAAAAAATTGTCTCCTGTTCCTTTTATTTTTTCTTTTCATTAAAAAAAAAAAAAAAAAAAAGAAACAAAACAAACCACTTTGGAATTAATATTTTCTGGAAGGGAGATTGAGCAATGTGTGTCTTGAACTTATGATTGAGAGAGCTAAAAAAATGTATCTTTTGGAGAGATAAACGTTTGTGTTAGCAGTCTGGAAGGACTATCAGTGCTGGAGAGTGGAGGCTCTGCTCACAGCACTACCATGGCTCCATGCATGTGTTTCTCATCGATATTCATGGAAGCTTCATGTGCCCAGCAGCTGCAGAATAAAGCCCTCTGCTTATTAGTCAGCTATTACTTGGCAATTTTCCTTATTATTATCTATCCGTCTATTGGCTACAGTTTTTGCTTCCTGGTATGACCCTTGAATACAACCATGACAGCTTCAAAAGTAAAGGACAATTTTATTTCCTGCCTAAGCTTGTTTGCAAGAAGGAACATTACAGATGCTGAGTATACTTGAAGTGTCCAACTTGAACACACACACACACACACACACACACATTCACACTAGAGAAACAAAGTTGATTGATGTACACTGATGTGCGTGAAGAAGTAGTTCAGGCTCCATCCTATTCTTTAATGCAAATTAATCAGTGCTTGCCTATGGGTTACCTCTTTTTCCCATAACAGTTCCAGTCCCAGGACCCAGGCCATAACATGCACACAGTAAACAGCTAGTGTGGTTGGAAGGACAGTCAAATTTTCTGGTACATAGAAGGACATCTGGATAAGTGTGAATCACCGTTTTGAAGGCAGCATTTGTATTTTTCATAGAGTGCATATTTAAAGAAAAAGAATTCCTTGATTTAAAGATTCTGTGATTTTCTTACTGCCACTCATCTAATCTCTGATCTGGAGCTGCAAAATTAATTTACTCTTCACCAAATAATATACAGCTAAACAGAAGTAGAAAAGGTCTGTGTTTTATCACTGGAGATGCCAAATCCTTATCTGCTAACACTGCATTAGAGCATTCTTGCCAAAAGGGGAGGAGAAACTGAAGCAATTAAAAAATAATAGTAGATATTTGGAGGTATTTAGACATGCTTATCTTTCCAATAACGGTTTTCTGGGTTGTAGGAATTTGTGCTTATTGAAGGTGGATGAAATATTTTGATACCCCAGAATGTGGACTTTCGATTTGTGAAAGCACTGTGCCATACAGTTCAGACCTATCACATCGATGGTCTTCATAGTCATGGTCCTTCCTTTTGACTTACTGTAAATACGTGTGATTAGCATTTGAGGGTTTCACACGGCTGTCCATCAGCTTGGCCAGAACAGTTGTTACCACTGCACTGCTGACTATTCAGAGGCCCCAGGTGTGTGAGGCCACCCTACTACACTTCTTCAACAAGCTGGACTCTTCGGAGAAGTAACAAACAGTGCTGTTGTGGTGTGGTGTGGTAAATCTGAACAACCCACAGGCTCACTAAAATTAATGTGCCTATGCAGATCACTTGGTGGTACGAGAGCGATAAGTCTGACATCTACCAGAAATGGGTTCGTTGTACATAGGGACATTTGTCCATCCAGGAATCTCAACAATACACATTTGTCCCGTTTCATGTAGAGTTGTCTTCTGCAGGTGTCTTTGAGTAGGGAAGCTTGTATGTCTTTCAAGCATGACAACATTCTGGGACCCTAGAAGGAGGTAACAAAAAAGTAGTGGAGTTTGCCTGTGGCCTGAAACAAAATATAAATGTTGGTTAAATACTGTTGAAGACAGTATCTAGAAGGTGTAAAAGGTGGCATGCTATTCCTTTTCTTTAAATATTTAGATAGAATTGTAGGATAACACTAAGCAGCTGTGGAGTTAATCAATGAACTCTGCACCCTGATATATATTGAGAATCTTGTGTTCCAGATGTAAGATTAAACAGTTGGTGGGAAACCACCCAGTAAAACTATCTACAAACTAAAATGGAGTCATTACAGCAGAGTATTGCCAGTAAGGCAACAGGGTAAATCCAATGCCCATTTTAAGTTCTGAGATATGTCAAACATGTCAGGCAGCCATTACACAACTAAAGATTCAGGTCAAAGCATGGATCCAAGTGGATGCTGAGTGTCACAACTGCTCTAGGCAGAAATTAAGTGGAAAGCCTGTTTTTTTCAATAAAATCTCTTCAAGATAATAAACAAAATTACCATTTAGCTGTCATGTTGCATCATTTTATATCTCACCCGATGTTCCTGTAATTGTTGCTACTGATTCCATGCATGAATTGCATCATGGGGCGTATACATAAAATTATTAAGGTAATAGGTCAGGTTACATCATTGCCATCATAGGTTTTCAGGAGCTCTCAAACCCTGTTCAGCAGAACATTGCATTTAAATGAGACTCATGCTGAATTTCAGAAAAGCCTACTTAACTATTGCTGCTCAAAACCCACAATACAGAAACAGTATCAAAATTCAGCAGGGGTTACAAAACAGATTAAAGTCACCTCCATAGTCTTTGAATTTTGATGTACAAAGTTTCCCTCTGCCCATTGCTACTGTGAGGTGGACATTGATCTATTTTGAGGTAATGATCATTATTTTGCTGCATCTGATTTTAGATTGTTGGGTTTTTTTCCAATTTTTACTTCAGAAAGATGAGAAAGCGCAAGAGGCTGGTTCCTTCTTTCTTTTTAAATTTTTCTTGCAGCAATAAATTGAGATTCCCTATAGAGGTGACATTTTGAAGTCCACTTCTGACCCTCACCAGCTTCTCTGCTCTGCAGAGAAGCGTGCAGTGGCATCCGACTCTCATCTCTTTCTCCTGGCCCATTGCTGCTTCTCCAGCACTGAGCTTTAAAGCAATGATGCTACAAGGTAACTACCTTCCTATTAAGCTTAGTCTGAACTCTTCTCTTGCCCTAGGTTCATTCTCTCCTGGCCAAGCTTCAGTGCAAAGATAATTGTTATGGTGCTTAAGTTTTATCTGATGGGTTGAAGGCTATGTTAATGACTGAGATAATTTTATACCTGGCCCAGCTCTTTATTCCTTCAATTTGCTTCTTTCTGCACCTGAAATGCAGCTAAAGTTTGCAGTCAAAGTTTTGAGAGATCTATGTGCTGAGAAATTTTCAAATTTAACCTTTTTGCCCTGCTCTCCTTTTCATCAAAGGAAGAGTAAATCCTCTTACTGGGTCATTGTAAACTCTCAGTATCCCTCTGTTATTGCCCCAAATCTGAGGACAAAGATGAACAGAGCCATGGGACATTTCTACCCTCAAAGCACTGCAGCTCACCAAAGTAGAGCTCACCTCAATTTAAACTAGTTCTTTTGGGGAATAATAACTGAGGACTTGCAGAAGCATCCCACCCAGAATGGGGAATATGTCTATGTATTTCCCAGCCCTTCTTGAGAGTTTTGCAGCCTGTGCTGAGCAGTTATTCTGTTAGCAGTACCCAAGCTGGAAAGACTAAATGACATTTGGCCATAGACACATCATGTGTGTATATATATATGTATCTATGTACATATGCATATTCATGTGTGTATAAACATATACAATATATACATACAGGATATTATGCATCCATGTATACATCTATACACATTATATACATTATACATATATTTTTGACCCTATATATATGTGGGGGGTGTGTGTGTATATATATATATATATAAAACAAAAAGGACAACCATTGTCTTTGCTCCTACCTTTTCACTGTTATGTCAGGTTGAGGGGTAGATTTTGCTCCTAGGAGCTACATGAAAGTGTCTGTAGGACCTCCCAAACAGGTAGCAAGCACCTCTCTTACATGGTACACTGAATTCAAATTAATGTAATGCAATAGCAAGCAAGGCAAAAACCCCATTTCAATACCTCTTTCATATTTTTGTGTCTCCAAAGGTTTTTACAGCTTTGATAAATCTACTGTATTAACAGTCAAGAATTGTTCTTCCTTTGTTCTTCCACTGCAGCAAGTGCTGTAGTGAGGTATAGATTCAATATATATAGCATTCATATAGCATAATGTAATACCCATTAGCACAATACAAACTAATATTATGTGATTTTATTAGCTTGTATTAGGAAACACAGATTGCATTAAAAGCTGTTTCAATTTTACTTTTTTAATGTTTATATATGAAAGAATAGCCCAAACTACAGAAGTCAATGATTTTTTGACGCTAGAAAAATTAGCTGCCTGCAGATCAGCTTAATTTAAGGCTTTCTGTCTTCTTTGAAAAGGTTAGTAAAACTGTGGCTAAAGAAGACCGTGTGAACCTACTTATTAGGATTTCAAAAGCTTTTTGACAAGTTCTTATAAGATGAGAGTATGAAATAAAATAATTACGAATCTGATGATAGACAAAGCTCATGAAGAAATTAAACCCCACTTTAAAGTCTGACAGTTTCACTTTGTTTTAATAACTTTCTACCACAGTCACATGTGACTGCATTTAAAAAAAAAGTAATAAAAATATATTACAGCACAATGTTTCTTCATCTGGCCCTCATGCTACTGTGTGGAAAAGTTCATTTAAAACCTTTCCAGTCCAAGTTAGAGAGAGAACTAAAAAGAACACCATCTCGATAATGACAGTGTTTTTAGGAAAAACACACAAGCAGAAAAACAAATTTAATTCTAACATTAAGTTTAAATTAGAAATTAAAAGTTTGTGTCATGCAGGACACAAACACCAGGCACTGTTATTAACCACTGTCAGACAGTTGCGTTCACAAGCTCTGAAGAACAATGGCGCTTGCCAATGGCTCAGGATTTGGATTGATATATGAAATAAGTGCCCCATATATATGATGAGATATTCAAAGACACAGAGAGAACTGGAAAGACAGCCTTCATAAAAGATGTTACATGTTTGTTGTCCATGTTTTGAATGAACATTTTCCCTCTGGAATATATATATTTCAATAGATAATAGTCTTTTCCAAGCATTTCCATTTTGCCATCAGTATTGTACATGACAAGTTTTTATTTGCTACTGATGATGATAGTGCCTCAAACTGTGTTGCATTTTATGGGAGCAAACTGTCTGCAGCATAATGAAGACCATACTGGCTCAGGAAACGAGGGACAGGTACAGCTTTCACACAGTCCTGTAATTTATTAAAATATTAAGTAGATACTAATACTGCTCTTCAATGCAGGCAAAGCACATTTCATTGAATTCACTGTGCTCTTTTTCATTAATTTTTTCTGGAAACAATGTAAAGGTATACAGACATGCACACACACAATTACTTTCCACATAATCACAGTTTCACTAGAGGCACAATGGCCTTGGTATGGAAATCACCTTGACTAAAGCAGATAAATGGTTTCCATACCTTGGAAAGGCTTCCCTACTTAGAGAAAATAAAAAGAAGTAGCACCAGTTTGCTGTTTACCAGATAGATAGAATGAGTGCATTATCAAACCCTAGAAGTCTTTTCAAAATAAAATTGTTTGAGCTTTTCTTTAACCCATGGATGCACACATCTCTGAACCATGATAATACTTCATGTGTATTACAAAATAAAAATAGGGCAAGTTGAAAATATCGCATTGCATCCACTAAATTCATATTCCCCACTTTGCTTCATTTACACCTGGTATGTCACAAGCTATACCAGTGATGTTAGAAACATCAGGACACAAGGATGTGCCACAGTATTAATCTTATTCCTTGTTTTACATGCAGTGTTTGCACACCTATTGCAGAGTGAAACTAGGTCTACATTGCAACTATTTGCATGGACAGGTATGCCTAGATAGCTGGCAGAAGAGCTGTCATCCCGCAGTGTACATACCAGCAGACACCAGAGTTTCACTGGTGTAACTCTGTGCTGGTAATTTTTTCTTTTGCCTAGGTACACCAATAAAAGTTGAAATATATTAAATAAGTAAAAGCACAGTTATACATGTATTAACTCCATCTGAACTAGCAACATTTTGATGGTCACACTAACTGTACAGTTAAAGTGCTCCTAAATTAGCAAAACACTTTCAAGCACCTGGAAAATTATATATTTAAAAGTAGAAATGTAATCAGTATTGGTGCAACCAAATAGAGACAGGCTCTGTTTATCTAAGCGGCCTGTGTCATGCAGCAGTGGCTTTTGCCCAGTCAAGCAGAGAAGAGAAGCATGCTGGAGTCTGCAGCCCCCAGCCTTAATGGGACCCACCTGCCCCAGCTCGCCTTACTGCCACAGGGAAATGCACAGGAACCAGTAAGATTCTCCACCTGCAGACCCCTGTCTAAAAATGTATTCATTTGGCTACTAATTTCCTGTTCCCAATCTGGGGACATGAGAGCAGTGTTACAGCAGATGCGCTGGCTAGCACCTGTATTTCGGTAATTCAAGCAGCGTAGGAATTATGGCAGCGAGCACCTGAAGCAATACTCAGCAGAGCGAGGCCACTCTCTTCATCCAGAGGATAAGAAGTTCCAGTTCCTCTTGTGGGACCTACTTCCTTCGCTGACTAAAAATTAAGAAACATATAAATATCTGAGAAAGCATCATTTTGTGATCCTTCAATAAGTGGAAGCCAACTTATGTTATTAGGGCACTCTGGGGCCTGAAACAGCTTCTAATAATTGGTGTAAAATCCTGCAGAATCCTGCTGAGATGTAACATAATGAAATGCCAGACAATGTCACTGTGAGTCTATAGTGGAAAATAGAGGCAAAACAATGTCAGTGGATGTCTGCATAGACAATGTTATGATTGGAGGAAAGGCAAAATGCTGTCAATGGAAGTCTATATGCTGTAGATAGCATTACCACAGTATGTGAATAAAGGCAAAATAATGTCAGGGCAATACACAATATGCTCAAGAAAGAATATATTTAGTTTGAATAGAAAATCTGTCATGTAAAATAGCTCCATTGATTCCCCTCTTCCACAGTGATGTGTTGTCATTTTTTACACTGACTGTCTTTTTTTTATTTATAGTCTAATCTGGAATTTTCCCCACATTTACACTTCCTTTACTTGCCATAAGTGAACCCATTGCCACTGACTTCTTTACCTTTGGATTATCTTTATTTAAAAACCTAATTTGAACCAAAATCCCCACTGAAAAACCACCAGCCATACCCACACTAGAATTAGCAGGTCCAAGAACTGGATGCCTATCCTGTTACTGAATTTCACAGACAGAAATAAAATAAAATTGCCTATAAAATACATGGCTATACATATGCACACATGTGTGCCCGGGCAGAATTCTAATCACCTCTGCTCAGGGGAAATAATGTTACTGAGGGACAAGTAGATTAATATTATATTTTTTTTATAATTGTATGGCATTTCTGCCTAAAAAAGCTCCAGTTGTGACCTCACAAGATTTAAACTTCTGTAAAATGTGACCTTATGTCCAAATTAATTTAATTTATATACATTTCCTTATTTTTCTTAAGTATAAGATTATTTGACTTTGGGTCTAAGTGCTTTCTAGTTTTCTCTATAGTCTTCCTAATGTCAGTCAAACCTTCAGATCCTAAATTGTCAGGTAGTTTCTGTTAGAACAGTGATATTTCAGTTGCTTAGGGAAATGAAATGTTTCCTGTGTATTTTGGGCCCAGCCTGCCCTCTTCACTAAACCAGAGCTCACTTCAACTTCCAGCAGCCCCAGCGCTCTAAAGGTTAGATTTCCCCACAAACCCTACTTTGCAAAGCAGAGTATCTGTACTTATTGATGAAATACTTTAAAATATAACATGTAGTTGTCTAAATTATAATCAATCAAGGAGAGCACTGAAGCTCTGTGCCTTCTTCAGCCCAGTTATAGCTGACATTATTGCATTCAGTGTTCTTTTCTTAAGAATGTTTTGATTCTGGCCACCAGCAAGTCTACCTACATCTGTATGAGCAGGTAATTTGGGATAATCAGTGCAGATCAGTGAATTGAAGCAGCCAATGGCAAGATCCATGCAGCTATGCTATATGGGGTGGATATTTTCCCCTTGGATGAGATTTAGTCTGATCCCCTTCGACAAGCGACTCTTTCATGTATGTGGCTCACAGCCTTCCCACCGCTCGCTTTCTTGTTTGCATCTGTGGGATTTTGACTTCCTAAAAGTCATAATTTTGACACTAACATTTATCACACAGACCTGAAAGGGTCATCTAGGTTAACTGCTTCCAAGTGGGATTCCACACAGACATTTGGAAGTGCTGTTGAACCAAACCAATGTGCAGCACATAGGGGAAAACGGGGGATTTGCTTTGAGTGTCAGTGCTACTACTCTGACTCAACACACAGAAGTAGGTGCAGCCTCTATTTCAAAGATTATATTTTAAAAAAGCCAGTTTCATGATGACTCCAAATTAAGATTTTGAAATGGTGGAGAAAAACAGTCACAAAGTTGACTTATCTGGTGCCCTTATGTTGGAACACCAGCCTCCAAACTTGGGCTCTTTAATGCAGGAGCATCATTGTAGAGACAGCTCTGGAGCATAAGCTCTTCAAAGCAGCAGAAGAGCAAATTTATGGGGAGATGCAAACTGGCTCCTTCTTCTCTCACCTGAAATGCTGAAAAATTAGACTTTTGAAAGCTTGTCTGGTATAGGGACTGAGGACTGAGTCATTAAGTGCAAAACTGACAGCATCTCAGCAATAACTGTCAGGAGGAGTTGATACGATCTTAGAAACTAGGCCATTCAAGGAGGCTGCTTAAGTGGTGGGACGATAAATTATCAAGGAAGAAGGCCAGTTTTAAACAGAGCCTTGACTGTATTCCATCTTTCCTGCAAAACGTTTTTGCTTTGATAATCAGCATTCTTTGGAAAAGATAAATTCTGTAGGAATACATCTGGTGCTCCACCTATATCTGGAGCAAGAATGCTCCAGCGTGGTAAAAAAAGAAATACAAACACAGATCCAGCCACAGTAGTCCTTAAGTCATTGTGTAAAGAATCTTAGCCCAAATTTTTCTTGCTTTTGCTGCTTTGCATTTCAACCTTTACGTTACGTTAGCATAGTGTTCCCATGCTTAATTTGCCTCTCATCTGGATAATGATAATGAGCCGTTATTGACTAGCATTTCCAGTTCAGTGCAGTGAACATTGAGCTGTATTCATAAAATGTGCCTCTTATGCCAGCTGAAATTGGTAGTGGGTTTGAGGCAAGAGGCCAGATTCATCAAAAGGATAATGGGTAGATATATTTTTTGTTTGTTTTTTTTTTTAATTTTAATGACCGAATTGCATTGCTATTCTTTGTTTATCTATTTTTGAATTCTATCAGATAGCTTTAGGGATAACTACCTAATTTCTGTATTTATAGGAAACTGGCACAAATTGAGAAAACAGAATGATTCCATGTTTATGAAGCATGAATTCTCACACTAAATGTCAATATATTGTGCATTAATACACAAGAATTCTACAGTAAAGAACATATATATTAAATATATGTTTCTTCTGTGTGGAACCTCCAGCTTGGCTATTTTTTATGGCGGTGGTTCACGACATAGTTCTCCTGGGGAGTATAAGACCCAGCTGTACCCACTGCTACTTTTCTGTTGGAGGGCCTTCCCATCCTACCATGTTTACCCCCCCTTCAGCACTGCTGATGGAGGGCCCAGGACAGGGGCTGGCCCTGTATCCCCATAGGGGTTTGGACCCTGCAGGACCCTGCTAGGGCAGGAGGAGTGGGCAAGCAGAAGACAGCTGGTGACAAGTGTCCACCTCCAGTGATGCTCCAGGAGTATCCAGAAAGCACAATGCTCTATCTGTCTGAGGATATAGGAAGGAGATTCATCAGAGCTCACTTTGCAGAGAAGGCTGTTTGGGTTTAAAATACATCATGCACATGTATATTTTTAAGGTAACTGTGGTCCATATGTGGCATGTTTTCCAGACCATTACAAAAAATAAGAAATAGATATCAGTTTCAAAACTACATTTGTGGTATCTATGTCTTCTGCCAGTGTCCAATTGTATGTCATGCTTAAATTTAGCATGGAATTCCTCTCCTGGTGAATGCCTTGAAAATATGAAAAAACCTGGGTTTTTTCCACGCTAAAATTGGTTGGGAAACAGACCATCCCGGACTAGGCAGCAAGTAGAATGTGTCTGCTCAAGTGCAGCACCAAAGGGGAGAAGCACTTGCCTAACCACGTCCACTTAAAGGACCAGCCTGTCATTTGGACGTTGCAGATGCATAAAGAAAAATCTTGTTGAAAATAAAAAAAAAGTCAGACACTCAAAAAAAGCACCCCACAAAACATCTTTCTTCAATCATACTAGCGTAAAAATCCCAGAAACAGTTACAAACATTGCCTGAATAGCAGCAGGCAGCAGGACTGGATGGGGAGGGGAGGCAGACCTGAAGGTGCTGCAGAGCTGTACCTGGGGCTTGGTCCGGGCTCACCCCATGGGGCCAGCATGGGGCTGGGCAGAAAGGGGAGAGCAGGAGTGCATCTATTATCATACATGGCTGCATTTTGGTACACGTCTAGTCAGTGTTTGCTGAAGACAAGACACTGGTTTGTAATAATTCAGTGTGGCTTGGAGGAGCATGTTGATACCATGCAGCGATGTTGGATACAAAACCACAAATATGAGGGGGGATTTCACTGGCAAAGATATTTGAAAAGGTATCTGCTCACAGGCGAAAGTGTCTGTAGGAGGACATGTGCTGTAGGAGGGACATTGTGTACAATGCACAAACAGCCCATGGATGGGACACGACTTTTATGGCACAGAGGATGCCATCTTTGGTAGCACAGCATCTCCCACCACTGTTTGGTTATGTCTTTCATCATAATCTTACTGACAACATTCACTCTATTAAGGAAAACAATTTTCACAGCATTTGCATTTTATCCCTGAAGCATGGCAGGCAAATCCATCTTTCTATGGGCATGCAAGAAACATCTTCATAGGTGAGGAGAAGAGGCACTCATGTTTAAAGCACTGTCTGGGGTCGGTGTATAGGCCTTACAGGAACTTCACACCCCTTGATCTCTGAGTCCTGTGACAGAGTTCACCATGAATATCAGGAGGCTTGTAGAAGTAGGGTTTAAGATGATTGTTTGACTCTATATAATAGTGTACTTGTTGAGGACATGGGCTTCTGCAAGCTGAAGCTCAAGTATTAGAGGGCATGTCATCCAGTGACTTAGATCTTCAGTTATTCATACTTTGCTTGATTCATTAAAGTCAAAATCCTTTCCACACAGCTTATGTGAGGCAAGCCCTTAATAACCTATTTCTTATGCTTCATGGAAATGTGGCATCTCCAGACTCTTCTGCATTCCAGATAAGGAGGCAGAAATGATGCATGAATTGCAGAAATCTCCTAGAGAATATCTACCCAGGCAAAAACCTGGCACTTTTAGCTCACAGCACAAATGTGGCTTCTACGGTCTTGAAATCTGTTGAAATGAAGACTGTGTCAGGCAGAAAAAATGTTCCACCCCTTAGGTAAAGCAATAGCTGTGCATAAGCCACCACAGACAAAGAGACACGAGCTGTGTCACATTCTCTTCTCCTCCCTGACCTGCATGCAATGCTCCACAAAACGCCGCAGCCTCTCCAGCTTTCCCCTAGACACTAATCTACTGGTGACAACGAACATGATGTGATAGATGGAAGCGTCCAGAGAAGAGGTCATGTGAACTTTGGTCCATGTGTGATATGGAACATTTTTTTAAAAACATCATCTGAAATAATCCATTGCCCCAAACCACCATGTGCTCATAATGCAAGATTGTGAAACCATCTTTTGGATTAACTGCTTTTACCTTGGGTCCTCCTGCACAAACAGGTGCTTGTCACAGCTGGAATCAGACTACCTCATTTCTGTGCCATCTTTGGAGAAAAAGAATACAGGAACAAAATCTGTGCTTGCCAAGAGTCCCAGTTTACCTCGATCAAAGGACAGACACAAGTTGCAATATGCAATTATGTAGCAGTCCTGAAGTCTAATCCTGAAAGTTCAAAGTCTTGGAGGTGACAGTAAAACGGACTCGATACATGGCTCTGCACAAGACTTTTAATTTGGTTGCATCTTATCCTTCTCACTTGTAAAGCATGGGTAATGTATTTTTTTACTTCCCATCCCCTGGTTATGGGGATAATGAACAAAAATTCCAGGAGTTTCAACACAGTTAATCAAAAATTCTCAATAACTGCAAAATGCTGTGTGGGTAAACAGTGTGGTCGTTGGTGGGGAATTAGCTGAACATGAGATCTGAGAGTCTTTATGAAATGCCGCCTCACAGCTATATCCATCAAAGCTCACTGAAGTTGCAGGCATATGGCAATTCAGAACAAGGGCGGGAGAACATGTTTAACCTAGTTAGAAACTCTGGAAGACTGCAGAGTCTAAGGCATTGCTCAGCCTATACTGAGTTCTCAGACTGCTCAGGAGAGGTTCATGAAAACAAACATAAGAGGCAATTAAAAATGCTGTCCAAGAAAAGGTCATATTAAGCACAGTAAGAATAATTTCCTTACAAGACCTGCCCCTCTCAAAATGTCTAGTATTTATAAGGGATATTTGTTCCACAGCAAACATGCAGTTCTGAGTTGATTTGATGATGGAGTTTCAGGGGATACCTTTAGACTTTTTTTTGTAATTAATCCTTGAAAAGAATTACAGAGAAAATATTCATGAAATAAATTCAAAGATTGATAAAACTTCTGCCTTCATGAATAAGGCTTACCTTTTCTTAATTCAAAGCGAGCTCTTCTGCCTTCCTGTGTACAGAAATGTGACTGAGGGGTATATCAATCCACACATCTTCCTAAAACAAGCAGCTGACTTCAGTGCAATGATTCTGACCCATATAGAAGCTTTTTGTGCTACTTTTCTATAAAAGAAATTACTTCAATATAAAAGGCTTTGACTGTGTTTCAAGAAACATAAATCCTTTATTAAGAATTTGAATAACAATTGTGGGACACAGTTTAGTTGGTTTAGTTGTTTGCTTAATTATCCTTTTTGCTCTCAGCTCCTAATGTGATGATGTTGAGTTCCCTTCTAAGGAAGTGTTAACTGGATATGAGTAATAAATAATGTTATAAAGAGAACAGCTTCAGAAATAAAACCTTCTGAGCTATTTTAACCTCTGCCATGTATATATAGAAGGTTTTTGGCAATGAATTTGTATCTACTGAGATATAGCTATTGCTCTGACCAAACATTATAGGCTGTTTTTCTCTTTTACTGCATATGCAGCATATCCAGGGCCTCACAGAAAACTTTGAAAAACTTTGTGGTTCGATAAAACTCTGCCATTGTGCCAAGCATCTCCCTTATTTGTTTTCCCAAGTGTTTTATTGAAATAAACTTTTTTGTGTCTACGACACCGTTTCCCATTTACACAAAAAGGCTCCTTCCCACTGTCCTTGCAATACCACAGCACTTCAGCATCCCTTTCCACAGCCAGAGCTGGATTTGCACAGATGAGAATGAGCCTTTCATTTCAATCTCTGTGACATCCTGATATCTCCCTCCCTGAACTTAATTCTGTGTGAAAATTACAAAGTTATCTGCTGTTTGCGATGATCTGCTTTCCGAACACCACCTGTGGGAGTTGGTTGTAAACAAGGTCCAGATCCTGAAAATAATAATCTCTGTGCATATGTTGGGTGTGCGAGCTGCCCCACTAGCGAAATTGTCATTCAGAAGTGCAACTTTTACCTGATTTACCTTGACCGGGATTAGAGAGATAGAGTCCTAATCTAACTTGCTGTGGAGGGTTAACACTGTAATACACATTTTTGTAATTGAAAAGAAGGGTGAAAGTTACAGAGCACAACATGCAAAACCTGGATAATAAGTCTCTGCAGTCTTTATTCAGACCTCTTTCAAGTGTATACTTTCATATTGTCCTTATATATATGATCAGATTCTAGTTTTTCTAAAATCCCTACTTCACTCACTAGAGCAGTAGGTACTGAATATTTTCCTTGGAGCTATCCAGCTAAATACCTCCTAAAATCTTCCCTCTTTTGGCAGGGACAGAAGCAACATCCAAATCTCCAAGAAGCGTTCAGCTATGCAAAGTACAAGCATAAGTAGTCTTTCTTAATTCCCATGCCTACTCACTCCTCTTGAGTGGTTGCCTTTCAGATTCAGCCAACAAATGAGCCCTTCTTCACTATGGGCTATACAGGCCCATCCTGTGTCCTGAATGAGACTGGGTCCAGTGGGGAAAAAAAATCTGTATGTGATTTGTGTAATTAAATATCATATGCTAAGGCTTACACACAAGGTGGGGGTCTAATTACTGCTACCAAAACAGCCTTAAGTCTGGAATTTTTTAACTTTTTTCCACTCCAGCCTCTACTGCTTTAGAGAATTTAGCCGCCAAAGTCTCACAATTTTCCACTAAGCACAAGTTTAAATGAGTTTTTTGGAGAGGGCCACTGGCTGACATTTTTCTGGGGGTGCTGACAAAGGTGGACCCCAGGCAAGAAGAGAAGGATTCACTGAATCCTTGAAATCTCTACACCAAAACATGGAGCTGCTAGTGCTTTTGAACCAAGCGCATGTAAGAATTCTTTCAAATGGCTAAACCATGGCATTTTCCCTTAATTGCATTTTCAGAGCTGTCTAAACTAGTCTAGCTGAAACTTTCCAGAAAAATTTTGCTTGAGACACCTGGCATGGAAAAATTCAGTCCAAGTAATTTAAAGCTGCAAAATTATAAGCAACTAAAAACAAAATCTTGTAATGGGAAATGTCAGGCAATTTTAGCTACTGATGATACTACCAGCTCTGTCTGTTACAACGTGAAAAATAAAGAGAGACAAGAATTAAAAAAAAAGAGACAGAAGTATAAATGATAAAAGGAGAAAACTTGCTTACTAGAAGAGGTGGGTTTTAAGAGATTTTTGGATGTGAATAAAAGAACATTTGACACATGAGGTCATGGAGACTGTTTAATGTGTTAGGAAGCAGCACAAGTGAGGGCATAAAGCTGAGAGTGAGTAGAGGGAGGAAAAGATCAAAGTAAGTCTATTGGAGGGTGTTATGAGAAGGCAGATGGAAGAAGACATGTACAATAGTATAAAAAAAAAAAAAACCTAAACAAAACCAGTATCAGAGTTCCACTGCTATGATCATTAAGTTAAAATAATACATAGAACATCATCTGGCTTCACTTGAGATGCTCCTTTACTCAGTTGACAGATAGGTGGATGACAGTATGCCTCCTTAAAAGACATCCTATTTAAATGTAGGTGCTCATAAAATGTCGAAGGGAGGGATAGCCTAAACCCACTTCTCATAAGTCATAGCTGCAGCTCATTTCAAAATGATTTTTTTCCCAACGTCCTTATTCCTACTGGTACTGCTGACTTGATGGAATTCAGCAAGAAGCAGAAAACATCTAAAAGTCAGAATCTGACTTCCAGATAATTTTTTAGATCAGAGCACCCAGTCCTGAATTCCTTGACTTCTCTGGGGACTTTTGAAGATCTATGTACTGCAGAGCCAGTGCTGTCTTTCTTCACTTGGCAGGGACCAGTCCTTTCCAGTCTTGAGAAGCGGTCTTTAATCATTTGAGAAGTCCCCTTGACTGAGGTCAGCAATGTTTGGTTTTGTGACAAAAGGTCTCAATAGCGTGCCTTTATTGTCCTTTGTTTTGCAAATGTATAGGCTTTACTCTTAATTGAATACTGAATCTCCTACTAGTTTTCATGGTGTTTTATTGGCTCTTAACTCTTCTACCTGCACCCTACCTCAGGGCCCAGGTGATCCAAACTACATGTCACTTAGGAAAAGCATTTTTCTCCATTTGCAAGCTAGGATCATGTTTATTTGGGAACTGCTTGGAAATCTGTCATTATGGTGTTTGTGACAGCTTGACAAGGCCTGTTGCCATGGAAAAGCTTTGTGATGTTGTATAAATATACTCCTAGGTCAGAAGTTCTATGTATTTGTTGGACATGGATGCTAAAGGGAAAAAAGAATGACTAAACATTAAAAAAGCAGAATAATAAAAAATAACAACAATTACTAACATTTGATACTATATTTCTGCCCAGTAACCAAACAAACTATTCTCAAAGCATTTAATTTATGCTGTAACAATCCTGCCAGCAATGAAAGTTCATTTATTTCCAAGGTTTACCCGCCTCCTTAAAATATTCTTATTACCAGTCATTTTGCAATATTGATGGTTCCTCTATTAATAGACTACCAGACAAGGGAGCTATTATTCTCGCCCTCTATCTGTTATTCTATTAGGTAAGGCTGACAGTCTCTGACTGCTTGCAGTTCTATAACCTACCATGTACTCAAGCCACTAACTAAAACTGATCTTCATATGTTGTTCTTGGTGAAAATTATGACTAGACAGGAAAAGATACAACAAAAACTTGTAGAAAAGTAGGAGAAAAAGCTCAATATAGGTTTGCATCCAAAATAGTAACATTTTTTTGACTCAGACAGAAACGAGGAAGCGTCAGCACAATGATGTGGAAAGTCATCTGAGACTGTCTCTGTAGTTTGTCCCTGCTGACGGTTGGTGCTCTGTGTTTTAGTTCCAGCTGTACCTTCATGCCGACACAGAAACGGTCTTTCCAGCCCTTTTTTGCTGTCTGTAACACAACATCATTCATGCATTTTTACAGGGATTCCTAAACATCGGCAAGTTCAGGATATCCTGAGCTGATGCGACCCATGGGCATGAGCTTGCTTTCTTGGGTGCCACTGAGTTCTCACTCAGTTGTTATTCTCTCTCTTTCTCCCCTACATGCTTGAATACAGACGTTTTGCAAGGATGATAAAATGCTTCTCTGAAACAGCATTTGAAGTGAAGGAGTGCAGATAGGTTATAATCCTGCCTTTGGAAAAAGCTGAGGCATAATAGAAGTTACAACCCTGACTGGGGATCCCGGCTACTGCTGAGCTTTGGATGTGTGAAGATCTGTGGGCCAGGGTTGCTGTGTCTTTGGAAGGCAACTGTTTTCACTGCTGTTTGCACACTGGATTGTTTTTACCCTTGTGAAAGGTAGTGTCTCCCAAGCTTGACAGGGGTTGCAGGAAACCAGTGCAAGCTGCTGACTGAATGTACCTGGCCTGCGTGTGCAGCAGTGACTCCTGCTGAGTTTGTTCTGTTACTCTAGTCACAAGACTTTTCCAAAAGAAGCAAGGTACATGCTGAAGTTCAAGATGAAAATGTGGCAATGTGGCTCAGTGCTGTGTGCCACTGTGCTTCATGCCTGACTCAGGAGCTTGTAGTAAACTAGAAAAAGCTTTGACCAGCTTTCCTCACCTTCTGCTCTTGGCTGCTGCCTTCCCCACCAACTGTCCAGCTGTGAAAGCAGCCAGGGGTAGGTGCTGTCCTTTGGATCTTAGCCAAAAACGATGTCCCATAACTCACTGGGTTTGCAAAAATAGAATTAAAATCTTTAAAAAAATCACAAAGAATCAAAAATCCTCCAAATTTGCTCCTAGTCATAGATGTTGATTAGCCAGGTCTTTTTCCATTTTAGGGTCTCACTCTTTCTATTTCTCCCACAGGGATTTTGGCTCCTCTTTTTTTATTTGCTTAATTATCTGCCATTGAACTATGAGGTACTGTTTTCAAGATCTTTACACATCAGAATACCATATATTTTTATTTAAAATACCCTGCCATTTGATCCTTATTTTTAAGTGCTAGCTTAAAAGAAGAGGGAAATGTCTGGAAATAAAGACTTGAGAATTGATCTATAATTTGAATCCAAGCCACAAATATGCCATGATAATACAGACACATGCACAGAGTGCCATCAAGGAAAATGTCCCAGCCCTCCTACACTTTTTACATGTTACAACGTATTAAAAAATTATTCTGGTCATAGTGAAATATGTTAAAATAATTAACCCCCCCCCCCAAAAAAAAAAAAAAATACAAACCCAAAAACACCCTATGAAGTTGGAAGTACCTCCAGAATTTTGTACAGGCAGATGCTCAGACTTAAAACAAATCTTGCTAAGAAAAACTTCCATGGCAGTCCATTAATCCAACCTTGACTTTCGGAAGCTTTGATCCACCAAAATGAATGTAAATAAGCAGGAAGGAATTAATTTGCTGTTAGTCTTGTTAGTACCTGCTCTTCTAGGTAGAACAGCACTTCTAGAATATGAATGAAGATACCATTGGCAAACCAAGACCACCTCAGGTGCCTGTATGCTGTGGAGTTTTAAAGATCATTGTTTGATTGCACGTTTCACATGTTCAGTGTAGCACCAGCTGTGCTGGTCATCAGATGAGGAAAGCACCCTGAAGTGCTGTTTTAGACAAAAATGAATTGGAGCCTTGGCTGAATAGCATCAATGACCATGAATATGGAATGCTCCATGCACACATACACACAGGTGTATCAAAAGCTTGAAACAGAAGCATCGTTAAATCTGTTTAAATACTCTGGTAAACTGAGGCAGAGGATAATATGCTTCAGCCAGTGCAGGACATCACTAATGGAGGTGCTGCTGTGAAGATATGACTCTCAGTCCCGTGGCCCATGGAGCAAGGAAGGGGTTTTGGTCCACTTTGAGGGGGAGTTGTTATATACAACACAGCTCAGCAAATACACTGGAAACCTCCCCCAGTAATTTATGTTTCAGCTTGCTATCTGTGAAAGCTTTTAAGGAGAAGATGCTAAATAAGGAACCAAAAAATGTTGCTGTTTCTCACCATAATTGTAAACTGAAAATAAGCACTTATACAACCTAGCCCAAATATTTAGTTAAAGAACAGGTTTATAACTAAGGATATCTTAAAATGTGTTTGAATTATTATATACACTACTTAAACAGTTAAACTGTCAGCTTAGAGTTTTGTATATCTACCTCATTAGCCTGCCCTCAGGGCCTGTGGTAGGTGAATCTGCATTTTAAAATTTTGTATGTTTCCATGCTTTATGCATCCTGTAAAATGCCTTGAGAACTTTATGAGGGATGTTGCATTAAATTGTGTGATTATAAATATGATTTAAATATCTGAAACATTACAGAGTGATTATTGTTCAATAAGGCAGCATGCATAAAAGGGTTATCTGCATGCTGTGCTTAGGTTTCGACAATATAATGTAATGAATTGTTCAATATAGTTTGTATGCTATTTGTCTCTGTTTCTTCTTATACTCCAGAGATGCCTGATATGCAGTACTCTAACAAGGCTATCATAAATTGTTGAACAGTAAACAGCCCTTGAGATTTTTAGATAGTATGTGGTTAGTATGTAATCCATCTTGAAGAACTTGATTTAGTGCCACAAAGGAACATCCTTGACAATGCTCAACATTGTTTCAAATTGCTGCTAAATCAATTACTGCATTTGGGAAATGGCGCACTTCTTCCGCTCCCTGCTCCATGCCGGTGGCCCGGCTGCTCAAGGAGAGATTTAGAAAGCCATGCTACAGAGGCAGATGGGTTCCCTGGAAATCGCTGAAGTAACCCAGCTTGAAGGAGTGATAAGTAAGGCCTCCTAAAATCTGCATTAAACTGCACAACTCAAATACCACTTGGCTGGATTGTCTTAGCTGTGTCTGGCAATAAATGAACCATGGAAACAAACAAAAATGCTTTCTTTCAGACCAGCACTGTGTCGTGGAACAACAATATCCTCACATATTAATAATCTTCAGCTTCCACAAAGATCTTTGTGTTCAGAGTATGCCACATACATTTTCCCTTGCAGCATCCCCGTGAGTAGGAGAATTGTTACTACCCCTTTTCACAGATGAGAGACACCAATTACTCAAGCAGTGCAAGGCTGCAGGGAGCCTCATGGACCAAAGATGAATGCTCTCTCAAATATAATGATATTACAAAGAGTGACCCAAAAAGTTAAACAAGACCAAGGTCATTTGTATTTCTTTAATGTTTTATTCTGCTTCTCTATTAAGGCAATTGCTGGGGACACTAAAGGCAAAAGGAGAAGGACGCTTCATGTATCCAAGCTGTTACCTTGCCCTTTTGCTTTAGAGACATAAATAAGGATTTCTAGACAGTATTTTCTATATCCTGGGAGACAGCACAGGAGGAATATTGAGATTCAGTTATTACAACAATAATGTTCTGACATGTTTCAGGGCTAAGACAGTCTCAGAAATATCACTCTTATTGTGAGAAAATAAAACTAGAGGGAGGAAGAAAGGATCCTGAGATCAGGGTAGAAAGATGCAAATTGTGCAGGATTCATTCTTGAGTACACCATGATCTCATTTCCAATGGATTAATATATTTTCACGATCCATACATTACAAATATACATTACAGATCGTCATCTGCCAGGGGACCCTGCAATCCTGCCTTCTAATTCACCGTCCCCTCCAGGTTTTGGGATATTGTTCATCTCTAACTTCTGTCCTTAGAGGGCCGTGGGGTGGCTGTCACCTCTTTTTCTCATAAACAGCCTTATGTCCCACTGATGCTATGCCTCTCAGAAAGTGAATCTGATCAGGTATTGATCTTTAATCTACAGCGTTGCTGGAAATGACAGCCAGCTGTAGCTGTGAAGAACAACAACTGGCAGACACTCTGGTTAGTGTTGGCACTGGCCCTCTCTTACAAGATCCAAATTCCTGGGAACCAAATGTTCCTGTGATTCTGGCTTTCTGCTGCCAATAAAGCTTATGATACAAAGCTAATTGGCTTGTAACTTTTCTTGGAAATCTTGAAGTGAAATGGATAGGTTGCTTTTATTTATACACTGATATGCTGAGAATCTGCATTAAGGTAAGGGGGAAAATGTATACAGCAGTAACCATAAAAAAGCCAATGTTTACCCGTCTTTGCTATGAAATGGTTTCAGAGACATATAAGTAGCTTTTATTTCATATAAGCTTAACAAGACTGTAAGGGTTCTTTTGGCCCCTGTTTTTGCTGTGAAGAAAAACGGCAGGCAGAGTTCATCACAGAAGGGTATTTGTATAGGCTCCTTCAGGGGAGGACTTCATTTGGGATTTGTGTCTGTTGTGCATAAAAAATGTGGCCAGCCATCACCCAGAAAATAAGAGCTGAAACTTACTGTTGAGAAGGACGATTTCTATCTCTATTGGCATGCATGTAAAGGATGAGTTTATGACTGAAGGATACCTTATTCATCTTTACCTTCTTCCTCCTAGACAGTCTACTCCTATCAGTTGACAGCTGACAGTAACAGCAGGAAAATTCACATCTTCCAGGGATTAGAGGAGAGGAATTCTCCCAGCCATAGAAAAGTTGCTTTAGATTTGGCTATCAATCGTGTTAGTATCGGCTTTTACTAAAAAAATCATGAGGACTATTTAATTTCAAGTACTTTTTAAAGCATTGCAAGAAGTGTAGTCATGGAAATACAGCTCCCAGTCAAGTGGTAAATAAATAAATAAATAAAATCCCTGTGGGATGGAAGGAATTAAGATTAAAATTAGTTTAGAGCATTTGTGCTGAAATTCGAACAAGTTACTACTGAAAGTTTGTGGGTGAAAAATCCTCTGAAATGACTCCTCCTGTTATGAGGACGGATTCTGTTTTCACCCATGTAATTGAGAGCACTGATATGATCCAGTTCAGCAGACATTTTGTTTTATGTGGCTTCCTGGAACAAGGAGAAAGTACTTGAGTTGTAGAAGAGCGGATCTTTTTTCATCAGACCTACTGAAATGTTTCCACAAGGCCTGTGACCAGATTGAGAGGACCAGAGGAGTTAGAGCTGGAGGAGAACTGGGAGGACATGCCTTACTGTAAATCATAGAAGGGCACAAAAGGAGGTAGGATCCAACTTCAATTTTTTCCAGCTCCTCCCTCTGTTCACAACATACTACTGTTCTCATGCTATTACTGATTTGCCGCTTTCAAAAGCAACAGGGAGAAATGGAAGCAGCTCTTCGACAGAGGGTGGAACTGAGGGGGTTAAAGTCACACAATTCTCTCATTCTTGATGGGTCTTTTTATTTTCTTCTAGCTCAAGTTCCTCTCAAAAGAATACACACATTATTTTTACCTTAGGTGTATCTGCTTCACTTGTTTTACTTTTCAGACAGTTACCTGGCTGTAAGCCAGCATGGCAAAATCAAATCCTGCCATTTATTTTAGGATTTGCTTTTATTATTCTTGCCTGAATTCCATATTTTTTCATTTCTTATTACTTTATGCCATACCTTCTTTCCTTTGTTATCTTTGTTTGCTCTCTGTCAGTCACTGTTTGGTAGCTCAACTATCAGAGCAGAATGAAAAAGCTACACATTAACTCGGGTTATATATATTACAATCACTTTCCTACCACTGAAAAATACAAGCAGCAACCAGAAAGCAGGCAGATCTGAGGTAGGTCAGCAATGTAGACTGCAGTTCTTTGAGCTATGCCAAGTCATAAGGAATCTTGAATTACAGATACAAGAGGCGTTGGGCTTTTTTAAAAAAAATCTGCTGTTTATGAAAGATGAAAGCAATACAATAACAATGAGAATAAGCATGAACATGATGAAAAGCAAACAAGAAGCAGCTGAAGTTTCAGCCCGAGTGTAATATACACATTGATTCTTTTTATTCCTAAAAAGAGCAAAAAAGTATTCGTAGCAGCTGGTCTCAACCCGAAAGTTTGTTTGGATCACTGAATCATGCCCTCATACTCTTTAGGACTATACATAGTTGTCACTGAAATGATCCCGGAAAAGATCCCCATCTACTGCTAAGAATCTTTTTATTTCTTGCTGCTAAACATATTTTGTTGTTAAAGATGTATGAGGAAATGAAAAACTGGTGGAGAAACAAAGGCCAAATTTCTAAAAATGGCCACTTAAAATTAGTTTCTTACACTTTTAAGAAGCAGCCTGATTTTTCACAAGAGCTGGGCATCTGCCAGCTTCCAGCATGCTCTGGGGGAAAAACAGGGAGATGTAGACCTTCTGAAAACCTGTTGGGTGCCTACGTGCTGCCTCAGGCAGCCGTATTCTCACTGCCTCTCACTGCTTGTGCTGGTCTGAGGATTAACGGCAAATCCAATTTAAAGCAAAATTTTTGTCACAGCTTTTTCTGTGGTCCAGCAACCTACAGGAGATCTACCTCCTTCATAACACTGGCATGTACCTGACAGATGAGACAGACACTGTCAGCTAGAGCAGCAGCCCAGGATGAGTGTAGAGTATTATTTATGGTTTCCCTTAGGAAACAGGGCACATTTTCTGGGAGTATATCAAAATATTTCTGATATTCCTATATTTTCCCTTCATTTTCCTTGATTTCCCATTGTTCTTCCTGTCATTCTAAGGGGCTTTCTTCTCTCTCTTTGCAATTGTATAGCAGATACACTATCTGCCTTTCAGATCCCCTTCCTAACCGTATAATATCCCACTTGCATGAATGTAATGAAACCTATGATTGGTTTGACTTCGCTGTTTGGGTATTTCAAGATCTAATCCCTTTCTTTGGCATAATTTGCCCTCCTCTGAATGCAAAGAAATCCACTAAGCTCTACAACACACACTGCAGATTTCTCTGTGTCTTGAGAAGTCTTCAGAGGAACACAAAGGTGTTGGGTGGTTGGAACAAAAGGGTGGGAAGTAAAGAGTAAGGGTATTTTAGCCATTGAGTAGGTTTGTATTCAGCCTGGTGGAAATTTTCCGTGCCCATGGAGAGACAAATGCCCTTTGTTGAGGTAGTGCAGCTGGAGAGATACGACAGCCACTCCTCTGCCAGACACTACTACTACCATGGGAGATGGCCTGTCTGGCATTTGGCACTGCATTTGCTAACATACTCCCATGAGGCCAGCTCCTCACAAACAGGTAACTTATTCCCAAGCATTGACCACAATGACAGCACATCATGCTGTCGTGCCTTCCCAGCTGGTTTTCTGGTGGTGAGTTGCTGTTTCCCATCCACTCTGGCAAAGAGGTATCCTCAAAATTTGCCAACCAGTATATAAGTGTGGCATTTCAGTCCCTGGCTTTCTTTGGGTTGTTAACTCTTAACTCTTAATCAGGGAGATCTGCCTCTGGGCAGTTCTGTAAGCAGACAAGGGCAGTGCTTTCTGTCCTGCACTTCCTGACCTTATGTGCCAGTGTAATATGCAGAAGTATGTCAAATACCATTTAATCTTCATAATCCAAGCAGATTATGTTCAAAACTTCACCTCTATCTGCTCACAGCATTATCTCCTTTAAAAAATGCCACACTGCTTTTTATAGACAAGATTCACTCTTTACAAGATGGATTTATTTTTATCAGTCAAGTCTGATGTCCTACCTGTACCAGTGCAAGACAATGCACCATATTTCTTGGTGTACTGTTCCCAAAGTGCAATACAACAGCAACATTTGCATTTCTGAAATTTGTGGTAGCTGAAAGCAGTGTGAAATAGTAATTAGTCTACTGATTATTGTTTTTACAAAGTAGACTATTTGCATTATTATTTAGAGAGGTTACAGCCTAGCTCCAGGCCCCAGCTGCTCATTCCTACTGCGGCAAGATGAGGCCACAACAATAGACTGCAGCTACACAAACAGATGATTTACGTTTGGCATGACTGAGAGCGTGAAAACCTTGTCAGGGAGGAAGAGGTCGGTGAATGAGTGGCTGATGGGGAGAGAGGATGCTTGCTGCCTGCTGATGCAGCAGGAGCTCCTCGCTTGGCAGAACAGCCAAACTGACTCTTGCAGGTCCCCACCTCCAGCCATGTGCCCCTGTGCTTCCTGCAAAGCTTTTGCCTCCTCCATGGGCCCAATGTCAAATAAGGCTCAGTTTAATTGAGGAGACAACTCCAGCAGAGGGGACAGAAAAACAGCAGGAGGAAGAAGGGTAACAGGCGGTGTCCTTCCTTCAGTGTCTGGGGTTTTTTTCAAATGATTGCTAGCAGTGTTTCCACAGCAAAATTAACAGTCCCATTTAAGAACATTTCTGGGGTGAAATCTTGAGTTTTGTTATTGAGTGCAACTGAAGCAGGACCAAGTTCTGGAAGATCTCAAATCCTATTCCTTTTGGTTTTCTCATGTACTTAATCCTTGCTGTGAACTGAATGAGGCAGTGATCCTACAGAAAATAATGTATATCACGTAATTGCAGATTGCATTGTATGGTGTGTTCATTATGGGGGCTAAACTGAGGTTACACAGACAGCCTTAATTCTGGCATCACCTAGCTTTTTAATATTTGAATTTACATCCTTTATGATGGCCTTTGACTGAAGTTTGCAGTTGTAACCAACGATTAATTTTGATGTAATTACTACAACTTTACTTTCCATTGGTATCTTATGAAGAATTTCACAGCTGTGTCCCTCATAAACAATGAGGCTAGGAACTTGCTTGTCCACATGCTGAAGTTACTGAGTATTCTTCAACATTTTTTAAAGAGCTTTGATGACTTTGGACACCCCGTCACTGCAATTCTTTTACTGCAATTCAGTAACAAGCTGTATCATTTAAAATAGGAGCTTTGTAACTGATTTTGGCAGACCAAAGTTGGAATATGCACTTCGTAAGAGAGAGAGAGATGAGTTTTTCAACAGATACTTTTATCTTCCTACTGCACCCTTGTATCTCTTTTTACTGTCACGGTTATTTGGTGGTTCAACACCAAATCTAGTGTTGAAGTGCTGAGCCTTAAATCAGTCTAAAATCTGCTCTGTTATTATGAATAATTACCATTTAAACAAAATCTCACATCCCATTTGCTAAGCACAAAAAGTGCTAGGGATATCAAGTTAGACATGTTCAGAAGGTCTTGGGGTTTGCATCTATATGTAACTCTGGGGATAAAGATCATCCTACTGACTTCGAGGTTTCTGAAAGGAAGTTACTGAAGATGCAATATTTGTAGGTTTGGAACCTTAACTTGAAATCGCATAAAAGTCCTATAATTTGGGATCATACATTCCATACACTTGTTTACCCTAAAGTAAAAAATTATAATATACACTGTTAATACTCTAATATGTAGGCTAATTAGCTGCATACGTACCATGCATGAAGCAAACTATCTCAGCTATGTAGCTAGTAAATTAAACTTTATGCTCCTGACTCTATTGTCCCCTACTCTTACAGTTATTAAAAGAAAAAAAATAATCAGAACATCAGGAGAGAGTGCTAATGTTCATGTCATATTAAGTTACAACTGTGCTATTTGTAGTTTATAGTAGATAATGTTACAGAAGACAATAACCTCACCACCTGCTGGAGAAAGTAATTAGAGGAGTGTAAGACTCGATAGATGTTTTTCTTTGCAACACATTTTTCAATGAAGATACATTAGACTGTAGGACAGTTTTCTTTGAAAGAAATACAAAATAAAACCCAGAAAGTTCACCTTCCTTTGGTTTCAGGCACAGCAAAATCTGAAGTAATTCCAAGTATATATACTTTATGGTAGTTCAAAGGATTGTCTAGGAGAAATTTAAGAAGTCTTGAATTAGACTGAATAAGGCTTAAAAAAAATCTTAGTTTCTATATTTGACTAGTTCTACTGTATTAAACTACCTCTACAATAATTTTGGCTGCAGGTCATTCTCAATGACAAAACTTTGGTTTACCACTTTTGACTTAAATTTCTAGAGGTTTCAAAATTCATTCATAGTGACATTACTACAGGTTAGAAATTAATGTAGAATGTTCCTTTCCTACACTCCTACCTCTGACGTTTTCAGTGTTGAAATTGGTGGTATTGCCACTGAATTGGCCTGGTCAGACCTCTCTATTATTTGGGATTTGAGTCATAATATAGCATAAATCTTTTATTTCCATCTTAATTTTTATATGTAATCATAGTTGATGTTTAAGATAAACCAGGAATATACTAAAAGGAGCAAACAATCTTTTTATCACTAGGTTGGCTGTTCAAATCTAGCAAACTTTGCCGTGTCTAGAACTAAATAATAAATCTGAAAAAATTAAAAACACGGATTTGGATTTCACTCCAAAATGTGAAAGCAGGTTTTCACTGTCTGCTCCATTTCAGCAAATACTCTCATTGTTTCATCCAGGAGGAATCACCTGGAATCACTGTCTGTGATACGAGCATTGAGGAACTGTGGAGTGCAGAGTAATGTTAGTGAAGGTACTGCTAGCCTTTGGATGAGCAATGAACAAAACCACAGCCAGGCCTTTCTGGAGCTAGAAGAGGCTGTTCCAGCATTTCAAAGCATGGCACAGCCACCTTGCTCCAGGCTCTGCCTAAGTCTCTGGTCATCCAAAACTGGCAAGAGACGTATGAGTCATAGAAGAGTTTTATTGAGAGGGAGTATGTGTTTATACCAAACCACTGAAGTTTAGACAAAACATCCAAGGAGAAGTTTTCCTTAGGCCAAGATACAGAAAAAGGAGAAGAGGACAGGCAGAGAGAAGGGAAAAAGCGTCAAACCCTTCTTGACAACAACTGTCATGATAGTTATTGGAGTATTATTCAGGCATATAGGATGCCAAAGTTCAGTCTCTAAATCTAGCAATAAGATTTAGATCTAAATAGATGTCTAAATAAATAGATCTAAATAAATGTCTAGATAGGAGCTATGACAGTCTCTTGTAAACATAAGTCTATTTTAAATTCAAAGTATCTTCATTTTATTTTGAACACAAATCTTGAAACCGCTCCATGTTTCAAGAAATTAAATTACTTTTAATTCAAATTCTTCCGAGGCCACTGCTTAGGTATGGTGTGCCTCTCTCCTTAGTTTTTCTCTGTCTTCAAAAAAACAACATTACCTTTTCCTGACTTAGGGATATTCATGTCTTTTAATTACTCTATGTATGCAATTGTCATTAAAAATTCTCTGCTAAATAAGCTTTTGAAAAAAGCTGAGATTCTTGTTGCATGTTGCTGTTGCCATGTAAGGTGGCAAAATCTAATATTTTTTGAGGGTATCTATAGCCATTTATCTGAAGTATGATAATCTGTGGCTGGTACCTTTGTAGTTGCAATGTTGTTCTTAATGGCCATCCAGCAACTATATATGTATTTATAATTAATTTTGCATGGTGATATTTCACCTATTTATTATTTGGAAACACTTCTAATAAAATTGTCATGAAAAAAGAGTCTTTACCCTAGATTAAGAATACCAGGTGTAGTGCAAGGAGCACACAAGACAACAGATGTGTATTCCTGAAGGCACTTGTTCCTTCCTCATTTAAACCTTAATTAAAATAACTTTCTAGAGCTCTTCTTCAACCTTTAGTATAGCTGCAATAAGTGCACAGCTCAAGCACTTTGCATGCTTCGGTGTGACATGGACAAGAAAGGACTTCCATTCCTTAGACTTCAGGACATCTTTGAATGGTTCAGTTTCCCTACGGCAGTTGTCCGGCCAGTGCTGCTGAGCTCAACACAAGGGGGTTAACTGAGATTATCTTAAAATTCCTGCTTGAGAATGCACACACAGAGCCTTTTGGAGAAGAGTCAACGCATTGGGAAGCTGGCTGAAAAGAGTTTAACCCCGCCTGGCACTGAAATATTGGTAACAACATTCACCAGTATTGCTTGTTGCACTTCTAGGGACAGACAGCACATGAATTTTTTAACTGTAGAAAAATATCTGTTTCTCCTGTGCTTGTCTAAGCTTAGGGACTTGTTAATAATTATATTCTCTTTGCAGTTAATTTAAGACTTCCACCTCTCCCTTGCCACTAAAAGTAGCAAAAGTATTGAAAAGGTGCTCAGATTTTGTGCACAGTTTTTTACATACTTGTTTCAGTGTTGTGCTGTGTTTTGCTGAGTGAAGCGGGACTTGTTTACACCTGAGGTCCAACCTGCTCATGTATCAGAGAAGATAAAGCTGTCTGTGGAAGCAGGAGTACAAAGAAATTTGTCTTCAGAAATGATTATGTCTTATTGGTCCTCACCAGTTGAAACATGGAGTTATATATGGAGTACAGATCTCATGGGAAAGGGACAACATTTGTGGTGTAGCATATCTTTGCAATCCTTTTTCAGTCATTCCTTAGCAAAGAATTACTACTGATGCCCTACCAAATACTTCCTCCTGTTGGATACTGTGCCCAGCTTTATATCCTTCGTTCTAATTCTTATGCTGGATCCTCTGCTGTTTATCTCAGACCTTTTGTAGTATCTTCCAGGATATAACAAAAAGTGCATCCATTCCCTAGCTTTCTGCACTGCCAGGGACAGCTAATCATGGGACATGCTCTGCAAATGTCATATTAACCATCCATTTCACTGAAACACAGACAGATGGCCTGAGGATTGTTTCAGTAGGGTCCGCATTTTGTTTTTTAACTCTGTACCTAAGTTGCTGCACTTGTTTTCTCATAGTTCTTCCATATTGCCAGCTCTCAGGGAATAAGATCTACGTGGGCATGACAGTACTTCTCTCATCTCTAATTCTCTGCTTTGAGGAACAGTCAAGTTGCAAGATGAATTCCTGTCTGCTCAGAAGATGTGTGCCTCTCCTGAGATCTTAGTAATACCTTTCTCATCACTGATGTCTGAAACATTTAAAGTTTCTGTTTGGACACCTGGTCATAACATTTCTATGAAGACAAGCAATTATTAATACAGTCTTTTCTTCAAATCAGTGTATGCTTGCATCTCTCTGTGCTGTCAGTAGCTATCTGTAGGCTATCGACTGTGTTTTGCAAGCCAGCTGACCAGCTGAGGGACAAACAAAACCTTCCCAATTAACACGATCTGTGCATAATGCAACTATCCCCAAGAACACAAGTACACATTCGGCATCTACTCTGTCTTAGTGAACCCTAGGTGTCTAAGAATATGCTTGAGTTAATTGCAATTATAAAGTTGTGCTATGTTTCTCTGTTGTTGTACTCACTGGCTGCCCTTGATTTAGTAGTGAATCTGAGTATCTTCATTTATTTCTCCTTAAAGATCTAATATGCTGTTGCTTCCCCTCCCCTCCCATCCCCCCCCCCCCCCCCCCCCGAGTGTTAGAGGACCAACCTAAACCAAGAAATCTCCACATTTGTAATAAAGATGGATAAATGAATAGTAAATATACATAAAAGTGCACGGGTACAAACAGCATTTCAAGGTAATGTCAGTGTTCGAAGGCTTTTTTAGTGTGTGAGCAAGGAAGCATCCAAACTAGGCTCTTCAAGCACTGCAGTCATTTGTCCTTCACCTGACACTGCTGTCTCTCAGAGCAATGGCAATTGTTCCTTGCTGCTCTTGAAAGCATTACCCAGGGGCTTTTCTTGCTGTTACCTAGTGAAGAGAGCATGAGAAGCAGTGATGTATCATCTCTGTGCACTGTCTCCTCAAGTCTATCAACAGGATCACAAGCCAGTACATCATACACATGGCAGACAGTGCATGGTGACTGTACCAGCCCCCCTTCTAAGGCTGCTCCTAGCTTATAGATAAAAAGGGCTGTATCACCCTCCTTCATTTGAAATTTGCCATATCAGAGTCAAATAAGCTTCACATTGCCACTTAAAGACAGAACAATAAATAGCGGCCAAATGTGCTTTGGTGGATGGATTTCTTTCAGCAGGTGACTGCATAAACTAAATCTTGGCAGTATAACTTCAAGTGAGTGAAGTATTACGGTTGATGGGCTTAAATCTTTCTTCTGCTAATGCTGTGCAGGAAAGACTGTGACTGAAATAGGTATAATTAGTGAACCGTGATTGAATTCTCAGCTTCAAGAAGACAACAACTCTTTCACAGTTTCTACTTTGATGTCATCTCTCATCTGTAAAGCTGTTCTACTCAAAATCACTTGAAGGTATTTTTCTTTTGAATTGGCTGCTTTAGACTGTCTTTAGTGCTAGATTATCTGTGTCAGGTTTATCACAAGCTGTCTGGATACAGGATGATTTTTCTTTTCATGGTAAAACATAGCACTCTTCTAAACTCTGCTTCCAGTTTATGAAGAAGGTGCTTCTTGGTTGAATCTTCTGTTGCTGGTTTCAAATACCCAGAATCTGGATCAACAATCTTACAATCTTCTGCATTGCTATTTTTGTTTTATTTACACTTCACAGTAACAACTTGGGTGATAATGACTTGCTATAGTCACTGTCTCTCTGCTGACAAGAGCAAAGATCTGTCATCATCTTCTATCTAGTAGCGTTTTGCACTTTTGAATCTGCATGTAGTGTATTACCAGCACTTCACAAGTCCTTAGTCGCAAGCACTTGTTATATTTTGGTTTGGGTTGTGGTTTGTTGTTGTTGTTTTTTCCCCGAAAAAGATACTATTCAAGGTATATGTTGTTCCTCCACTTGGAGATTTTATTGGTGACTTCCTACGAGTGTCTTCTGAATCAGGAAGCTGCTGGTTTGCTCTTTTGATGAAATAATATGCAAAAGATTTTCCTTCTAACTATGCTGCAGAATTGCTGATATGTGGTATTTCACCAGCATTTAAGTTTCCTCCATAAGTATGTGTTGAATATTAAGGAAAACTGTTCCATGGTGTTATGCCTTAAGATGATATTAGATTGGCACTTGGGTCTTACTAAGGTTTTGAATTACACATTGAGCATGTGCGTGCTTGGAAAGGTGCTGACTGGTACCCTCTTATTTTCCAGTTCTCTCTATCTTTGCTTCAGAGCTCTAATGAAAACTGAATGAATGTTTGCATTACAAACAAAACTCCGGCAGCATTATGGAAGTAGAAGCACTAATGGCAGACATACAGAATGATTGATACTGTGGTATAAAATTTTCATTTTAGAAATCATCCTAGGAAAGCTACTCATGCAGAAAAGTTACCACATATAAAAAAATGGTATGGTAAGCCATACAAATACATATCCCTGACTCGTACTTTGAACCCCACTTAATGCAATCCTGCCTGGCTCATAGGTGAAATGACTAGATTCTGAGTGGATATATTGATTAGAAGTATGCAGTTAATAGGATTTACTTCCTGTTTGCATCTGAGAGAAAAAAAAAAAAAAAATCATTCACTAACTTTCCACTGAGCATTTTTAAAATAAAGCTTTGACATCTAATTAGTTATTTTCTTTTTATATATCATCTTTTGTCTTCGGAGTATTCTATTGTCCCTGTGAAATGCAAGAAGTCTTGCAGATCTAGGAGCTGTGTGAACGAGGGAAATAATTAAATGAGGTCACCATGTTGATGTTTTGTAGCACGACATGGAACTAACACCCACTTCTTGTTTTTTAAGTACTAAAAAATGCTTAATCTAATTAGTTTCTTTAATCTGCCAAGCAAAGATACCTCTTCTTGACTCTATCGCTTTCTTGCAAATGCGACACCTTGAAGATCAGAAATGTTCAGAGAGGGATTGTATTAGGCTAGCTAATTGAAACAACTCAGGAGAACTTGGAATCATTCTGGCTCTTTGCTGCAAGCAGTGATTTGCACTTAAACCTCCTGGTACTAATGGAAGAACAGCCCAGGTGAAAATTTCAAGCACCTGTGTATCATTTGCTCACATGTAAAACAAAATTTAGTTGTGCACTGAAATCAGTTGACAGTGAGTTTGGATAAACTGATTCATCTATGTCTTTTAGTAAAATGTAAGTAGCTAAACATTGAAACAAGAGGGGAAGAGCTGCCTGTGTGAGGCCACAGAAAACCTGAAGGCAACTTTGCATGGAGTTTACACAAAATTCTGTAAAACCAGCATTAGACATTGAATACTCACATGAAATGAAGTCTCTGTTTTAAGTCTCCACACCTCAGGAGGGATTGGCACCAGGCAGGAGATAAAAATGCATGTTTTCCTTCCAGGTGCAGCTCCCTTCACCTTCCTTGTTGAGCTCAGGCTGCCCATATAACCTCTCCCTTTCCCCCACTTTTTTTGCTCCAGTTTTTGCCTTTTTCCTTCTGCTACCCCTTTTCATGGGCCAATTTTGAGGCAGAGGACTGAGGGAAGGCAAAGCAATGGCTTTCCCTCTCTGCCTGGGGATCCAGTGTCCTCTCCTCCATGGTGGACCAGCAGCAGGACAGCAAAGGGATCCGTCAAAAGAGGAGATAAGAGGAGTGGGAAGGGTGGGAGGGTTAATCCTGGTGTCCCAAGGAGCTCTGCAGTGAGGTGTGGGGATTAGACAAATCAATTGGAAAAAAAAAAAAAAAAAAAATCAATGACAGCTTCTTCCCCTGTGCTGTATGCACTTGTGTCTTGTGTGGCTGGCATAGCCCATACACTGGAACTACTCTGTACCATTGTGATAAGCATTTACCAACTCTAGATGCTAGCCATGACTAGAGTCTGGATGGTTGAGAATATCTTTCCACCCTCCCCTTCCTTCCCTCCCACCCCACCTTGGAGAATTGAAAGTTTAATACAAAATTCCACGGCAAGCATCCAAATTTAATGAGTTTCCATTATTAGCAAGTGTCACTTTTAGCTTTTCCTTTCTTACAGAGGAAATTTACCTCTCCACCAAAAAAATCCCACCAAATCCCAAATTTGTTCACACATTCAATGCCAAGAAAATAGAGACTGCAGCTAAGAGCCTAGAATGAAGCTTGCAGTGCCATCAAAGCACAGAGCCAAGCGCAGCAGCATTACAGCTTGAGACAAGGCTCATGATTCAAACGCATTATTAACACAAGTGCTTCAAATATACACATCCGTAAAATTCAAAAGCTGTGAAATTAAAAATCTGCAACTCAAGCCCACCCTTCAAACTGATTTGTACAGGTATATCATTGTAAAGGTCATGGGACAGGCATAGGGACAAAACGAGCTCCTTAGACCTCCAAAGTCAAAAGGTAAGGGAAGTAACAACACTGAGTAAAAAGAAAAAAACAGATTTATGAAAGCAAATGTTTCCTGACCCCAAGCATCCATTCTCCACCTGCCCACGCCTGGCACTGCCTTGGTACCTGGGGGAGAAACTCTAGGTGAAGCAGTGGAGAAAGCAGCACTAAGGTGTGACTGCAGACAGACACAAGTTCCCTGAGAACTGCTGCTGTGCAGGCGCCTACCCAACTGCGCTCTGGGAGCCGCAAAACTACTGCGGCATGGAAGGATGGGTATGAAATAACAGATTCCTCCTGCTGCTCTGGTGGCTGTCACATTTCACACCATACCTCTCTCCTTTTCACAGGCACTCTGGCTGGATTAAATGGATTAAGAACTGGTTGATAAATATGAATGGAGTTGCAAGTGGATGTGGAAAAAGGTTTTCACTGTTTCTTTCGCTATGAATGAATCATGAACGGAAATTTCTTCAAGTGCATTAGAAATTAATTCCTGGGGACTCCTTTTCTCTTCTCAGCCTGAAAAACTGAAGAGCCAAATTTTGCAAGAAAAAAAAAAAACACAACAAAACCCGACACCAAACAAAAAAAAATTTTAATTTCTGAGAATCTCTTCATTTAAATCCTAACTTTTAAGTGCAATAGTCCCTATGTAGGCTATTCCCATAAAACAATGCAGCATTACAATCCATTTCAACTGAAAGGATCTACTTACAGTAGAAGACTTCAGATTAGATAGCATATCTATGCTGTATCAAATTACTACATCTGATCAAGTCTCCCCAGCACTGTGTTGCACGCTTTAGGTGGTCTAAATCTAAGATGAATTCATGCCAAGGAATTCGGCTGCAGACTTTTTTTTTTTTTTTTTTTTTTTTTTTTTTGGGTTTTTGGTTTGGTTTTTTTTTTTTCAATACCAGGCTGCTGACCTAAAGTTTGGAAATGCTGGTTTATGCTATTCATAAATTGACAGTAGTTATTACTGATATAGATATGTATACACACACATATATACACACACAGACATATATACACTCATTTATAAAATTCAGATCCAATTTTAGATTTAAAGCACCTCACAAATTCATATTTGCTTGAGTCTAACTGCATGTTTAGGCTACCCACTCACTGTAAATACATTTCAATGGGGTATTTGTCCATTTTCCTTACATGGATAATATATGTCAATTGCTGGCTAGAAATAAAAATGCCATTGAAATAATCACATAATTCCGAAAGTGCCTAGCATGTACAAAGCAAGTCACATGGAATGAACAAGATCTTGGGAACTTTTGATCTGATTTTCTAGGAAAATGGGGCTTACCGCATCGTCCCATATGTGAATCTGTTCTGCTGTTTGTCTGTCACTACCCCCACATCTTTACCCAATAAGTTTTGAACATGTTACCTACTGTCAGCCTAATCTGTCAAAAGTCTTAAAGATCTTGTGATAGTGAAAATCAGCAGTGGGGTGAAGGAGCCATCACTGACTACCAGATACAGCAAACACTTCACTTTTCCATGCCACAAATAGCATGGTAAGGCTAGCAAGACAAAGGGTGATGACACACATACGGTAAAGCAAGCTTCAAACTTGATCCAACACCACAGCCCTTTAAGTGTCAGGGAAAAACAGAGAGGGAAGAGGCCTAGAAGTAACTGTGGACATTTATGTATATCTGAGCAAGAGAAAGGAAAATGCACATGGAATAAGGATATCCTTGTGGCACAGAGGCTTGCAGCCTGTCTGGAGGCATTTAGACAATAGGGGCAGTTCCTGGAGACCAGGGGAGACTCCATGTTTCGAAGAGAAAGAACAGAAGGCAATAGACACAGACCTTTCAAATTCTGGGTTTTGTTATTCCTTGGCTCACAGTAAAGGTGGCAATAGGTGACACTTCCCCATTTTTAATACCTCTGAACTCTCTGTAGCAGCTGTGGGCTTCAGTGGCAATAAAGTCCACTCCTGAATGGTTTACTCCTGGCTGAAATCCACTATTTGTTGAAGTCTCACAAGAAACAGATACAGCAGGCATAAAAAGCTAAAACAACTCAGTAATAACTGCAGATGGTCTGGCCTGTACAGGTGAGCTGGATTCTCCGGTACAATGGCACTCTACCTCCTCCTCCTCCAGGGAAGTAGAATAAGAAGGCTTCAGCAGCACAAACCACTCACACAGCCAAACACTAAGTGTTGGAGAAAGAACAGTGCCAGTATATAAACTGGCACTTGGATCCTAAGCTTCTACAGCTGTGCTTGCAGTAGTGAAAGTCCTGAGCCTGATGGGTACATGCCTCTTACCAAACCTGCTGGCAATTACCACCTCCCTACATCAACACAGATGGAAACAGGGGCAGCTGTGAAGCCTGGAGTAACGTCAGTATATGGTATCCAGGCTGAATTACCTAATCAGTTCTCTTTTGAGGTTTGCTCAAAATAGTTTTGGCATTAACGTTATACCCAAGATCAAACCACAGTAAGGACTAAAGGCATTAGTGGTGAACACAGCCCTCATGAGGTACATGCTGATAAAATAAAAATACTAGGTGGCGAGCACATACAGAATTGCATCTTGACGAGGGATGCTGCATAGATGTCTCTCTTCCATATGTTGCCACACAGGAGGGAGTTCAAAGTGTGCAGAGCAAGTGAGCTATTTGAAGATTTGGAGTGTGATGCATTACAGAGATCAGCACTTCAGTGAAGAGCTGGTGAAGTAAGAGTGAGTCAGGATGTGAATTTGTAGTGTATCAGTGCTGTCTTGCATTACTGCAAGAAAGGAAAGCTCACCAAAGCAATTCAAGTGTATCAGAGAATGCCATAGGAGAGTAGTAAACCCTTATCCTTGCTTTCTTCCCAGCAACAAGTCTGTGTAGTTATATTCTTTATGTGCTTTAGATAGAGTAAACCACAATGCAATTAGGACGTCCATATGGAGAGTCAGTGCGGCATAGCTAGTACACTGTAAATTCATATCCTTGCTTACTGAGAATTAATTATCTTGTAGACAAGCCATGTGTCAGTGAAATCCGTTTATTACTTCATAGGATATGTGGTCTTCTAGGAAGGCTAGCCCGAAAGAAATGGGGGACTGAAACTATGATTGGCAAAGTAAATATGTTGGTAGGAAATGCAGTTTTATGCCAAGTCAGTTGATTTAAAACAATCTGGCTTGGTTTTCAACCCCCTCCCCCCAGTACTCTAATTTGGGTCAAACAAAGCCAAACTGAAATGTTTTCTTTTTATTTTCTATAGGAAAAAATAGACTTTCAAAATATGAATTGAAATTCTCATCTGCAAATTTTTCAGTGTATGTTTCTTTTGTAGAATTTGCTTCTTCCTTCAAAATAACATTTCTATAGAAGTTTTTAATTTTGTTTCACTTTAAAAACTTATTTGTCCAATCTTGTACCTCCTATAGATTTATGGAGGTCCAAAAATTTTAACTAGAATGAATAATCCTCTTACATGACATGCTTTGCAGGAATGGCAGCCTTTTTTTCCTCCCTGTAACGAAAATGTCACTGGAAGCAAATCTGTGTTGCCATTGCACCTATATAACAAAGGCTGTCTTAAGAATTCCTGTGATTTGAAAATTAGGTCAGTTAATTGTCCCAAAAATAATAATAAAAGAGAAAAATGAAATAACTGTTGGAAACAGATCTAGATTTCAAATTTCAGTGAGACTGCTCTTGAGGTAGTCAGGCTTGGTTATTGTTAATAAACCTCTGAGATGGAGATTGGGTTGTGTGTCTCCTATCTTCATTCTGTGTGATTTTAGAAAAACATATGCATGTGTCAGGGCATCTCGTTGTTCCTCTGATGATTTATCATATCTTTGTGGGATGGCTTTGTTTCCTACTATGAAATGCAAATTTAGCTTGCAGTGTTCCTGCTGTCTGTATAAAGGTTAAAAAGATATATAGATCTACATTTAATGCTATTCTTGCTACATTTAGAACTGGCTTTGAATGATGATTCTAGCACAATGAAGATTTTTCACTGCCCACATTTTCTGATTTTATTTGGGATTTTTTTATTATCTTTTCCAAAACTTTGCAGTTTGGATCATAGAGGCACAGCCCAGCTGCTGACGGACCAACTCACAAGCTACAGTCAGTGCCAAGAGCCTGCAGTTACTATCACGAACATTCAGGTGTTGCTCTAAGGTGTCTCAAAGGGAAAACTGCAAACAGCCTACCCCAGAAATAATAATATCCCCATCTGTATGCAGGGTTGTGGGAGTTGTTGACATCGAAAGGTTTATAATCCTGGTGTATATATGTATATATGTTTATAATCAGCTGAACTGATGAAGTACCTCAAGCATTTAGTGCCTCAGCAAAGCTCACGAGTGATGGGATGGGTGGGTTTGTTGCTCTTTGAGCACCTTCTGCTACTTGAGCTTCTCCCATGAAGGTCACTGAAAAAATGCACCATCCCCAGAGTCCCTGTAGAGCTATGATTGCACATCTACTTAAGGTTAAGCTCAGATCTTGAGCAGCTGGACATTAAATACACATATGTCTTTAACTAAGGCCCGGTCTTTTTCACTGATGGTGTTTCCCAAATGTCAACCCTTTGCTTCACTGAAGAACAGGTAATAGTTCTGACGTTTGTATCATCAAAGCTAAGATCTCACTGACATCAGAAGAACATATCATAATTTTCTTGGTTGTTAAAAAAAATAGAAGTGAAATGTGAGTATTGAAAACCTAGTTAAAAGAGAGGTTTCTATATATCAAACAACCATCCTGTGGAATAATCTGAGCACAGATCCTTTGTGTACCTGCTTGTCATATACATTGTTTGTTTCCATTCTTTCCCTTACAGGCTCTGTGCCAATGAATGGGGTTTTCTTTTCTTTTTTGGTTGGTTTCCATTGCTCCAGAGTGAGTTTTACACCAGTCTTGTTCTTTGCCTTCTTGACAGATAAAGGCAAAAACTGCTTGTCACTTTATTTCTCTTACAAGACGTCTACTGGTAGCTAGCATTAATTAATGAATCTGTTGTTTTAGTTTGGCTTTTTTTTTTCCCTCTGATTCATTTTAACACTTAACAGCTTCAAGTTCTGGTTCTCCCAAAAATCTTGAGAAGGCAGATGAAATTGCCTTTCTCCTAAACCTCAATCCTTTGCTTCGTAACTTGTTATTAAAATAGTATACACCACAACATTGGCTAGAAGGCAAAGTATATTTTCTGAGAGTGGCTTGACTCATTAATATTTGGGTCTTGCATTAAAAGTGCTAAACTCAAATAGAAAATCTTGTCCTAGCT
Organism: Psittacula echo; assembly: GCF_963264785.1. Taxonomy (NCBI): domain Eukaryota; kingdom Metazoa; phylum Chordata; class Aves; order Psittaciformes; family Psittacidae; genus Psittacula; species Psittacula echo. Next base: position 104,194,053 of record NC_137735.1, read on the forward strand.
TGCTATTATGCCTATGACAGTCACTTTAGCTAACATTACAAAAATCAGAGGCATAAAATTATGCATCAACTGGCATAACTAATATCAAAAGAAATCCAGCCCCAAATCTTTTTTTCAGCACTTCTGAAGACCTTCAGCTATCACCTGCATGGTAGGCCCAGCCCTAAATTAAGGTCTCAGCCCACTTCCACGAGGAAAAAATTAGGATGCAATTAGGATTGCATTCAGATGAAATCAAGCAAACTTCTCATCTGAGAAGAAGCAGATAGGATGCAAGATGACTTTAAAGCTACCTGCGAGTTGATCCCAGCAGCTGGAGACGTGCTTCTCTGACCACAGTTTACACTGTTTGGCGTTGTGCTGGAGCAAAGGAAAGGAGGGTAAATGCTCATGCAGCTGGGCGTTCATCTCAGCTGAAGAACAGAAAGAGACAGACAAGTGCAATATACCGTGGAGAGTTTCCCTGTGACGCTGCTGGTGCTTTTCTGGGAAGGCCAGGCAACCTCCTGCTGGATTTCGAAGCAGAGAGAGCTCCTTGGGAGGCAATCAGAGCAGTCTGGGTGGTCAGAAAACTCAGGTTCTCATTTGAACAGAAACCTGGTCTTAATTAATGGTGTGAACATACCTCGAGTTAGTTTTCAGCATCATTTTGTTTGATGAAGGACTTCCATCCCTGACTTCTTCCTAAAATTGACATTTCACTTGAAATCTTCATGATTGAAAACGTGTTTATGGAGGCTGGTTTTTAGCTCATGTGCCAAGGTGTGGCAAAGACAAGCTACAGAAATTAAATCTGGTTTCCACAGGAACTGCAAAACCCCCCATCTTTTAAAATGATCATTTAACCATTCTTAAAGTTTAAGCTCAGATAAGACAAATATATCTATTTAATTTGCATGCCAGCAGAATTTTGCCTCTGGTGAAACCAGGGCAGTGGGAAGAGCTGAAATAAAGGGGAGTTCGCAGGTCTGATGCAAAAAACCATGTTTGCTGTTTTTTCTCATGGCACCATAAATATTTTTTCAGAGAATAAACTTGTGTATTCATTAGCACCATGGCCCCTTCCACACAGGGTGCTCCTTGGAAAAGTACCAAGCAGGCACAACTATTAATTCAGATCAATATGTGACTCTGACGGAGAACGTGAAGCATACCTAACCCAGCTAACTATGCCTCTGATAAATGTCGTGAGAGCAGTGTGTCACCCGTGCCTTGCCTTTCTTTATTTCCATTATCCATCAGGACAGGCCATGAGGGAATGCCTGGGAACTGTGTCATTCTCTGCAATAAGCCACAATGCTAATGAGGCATAACAAATTGCGGAAGTATCGTGTATAATCCTGATCCCTCATTGACACTATTACCAGTATAGATTTCAATTCACCATTTGTTACATGCTTAATACAGACAAAGTGGGAGGGTGTAGAAGAATTACTTCTTCAGTCATTGCATTTTTTAAACAGTTGTCATCCTCCAAGACAAAACTCTGGTAATACCCTCTGTTTTCGCTACTGCTGTTTCTCAGCAGGATTTGCTGCTTGCTCTTGTAGGGGGTCAGCCAGACTTTGTCTTTCTCACAGTTTCAGTTTCCTACTGGGATTAAGGGTCTAACATATTTCTGCAACAAATCAACTGAACCCAAGATAAACAAACCGACTGAACAACATGGCTCTGGTACGAGCCTGCATTTTAGGAATCAGCTGCATATTTTGTTTCTTGTAAGGTGTTCCAGAGGGAAACCAAGGCAAACGTATGGTTTTAGTGACTTCTTGTCAAAATTATAGCATATTTTGTAGCTTGTTGGTTGGTTTGGGTTTTTTTTTAGGATGTGAACTGTTTCTTCATATGTGTTGTTTTTAGTTAAACACTGTGATTCTTCCCAGAAATAGTATTTTGCATTACTTCGAAGAATCCCAGGGTGCCCTGCAGACAACGAATAATGCTTCACTGCATAGTTATGTCAGAAAACGTTAAAGATCTACCTACAGATCGGAAAACCCAGATATTGGGCCACGCTATTGGTTTTCAGACCTCCCTCTTTTCAACCTAGCAGCTCAGTTATGAGTTCGTCTGGCCTGTGGAGAGACCCACAGCCTGCTGTGCTGTTATAACTTTGCTTGCAGGTCCTACTGGCCTTCAGGAAGCTGGTCCATCCCTGCATCATGACCAAAGGGGTGGGGACAAGAATGAGGTTTTCTTACAGGTGATAAGCAGATGCTTAGCCTTCCTGTCATGAGGGAGCTGCCCTCCCTGGTCAGCAAGTCCCTGAGTGTCTCTGTCTCATCTCTATCATGGGGCTGATGTCCCCCCTAGGCTTTCCTGGCCCCCCACTTTTCCCACAGACATCAGTTACCTCCTTTTTGGGGCTCTCCTGCCTCATATCACCCAGGTAGAGGGAAATAAGGAGGCACGTTGAGGAAACTATACCCCTTGATCTACTTTACTCAAGTCTGGAGGACCTTGGCTGCCAGGAAACCTATTTCTGCCCCACAAATACTACATGGTAACCAAACCCAAGGGCAACGATATACACAAACTGGTACTTCATTGACAGTAGAATAATGTGAAAACTGGTGCCCCCAACTGAAAAACTAATCTCTGATTTGGATTTTCATTAAAAAATATTCACACCAGTGCAATGCTGATAATCATCTGGATCAGAGTTTGGCACCTATACACATTTTAAGTGATACATTTTAACTGCTGCTTAATCAATAAATAAAGAACTTTTTGAAGCAGAGCAGAATTTTTTTCCATAGTAGTTAATGCATTTTAAATGGGGAATAGGTAGGGTGAAACTTTCAGGGAGATATGACAAAATAGAAGACTGATAACAGAAGTAAGGCATTTGACAATGAGGTATAAAGTTATTATTATCACTTGATTAGGAAGACTTTTATTAGTAACCTCTGATTGTTCCTCATAAATAGTGAAACCATCTAATTACCCTTATAATGATGGCTACTACACATGAGTATTTTGATAGTCACGTAGTATTGTGATAGTTAATGTGCTATGTAAGAGAAAAAGCATTTGAATCTCTTTATAGAACCAGACCTGATTAGGAACTGTACTCCAGATGTGCTTGTTTTAAACTGTGTATAACTTTCAGGCCATATATTCATTGTGCTGAGCGCTTGTGGATTTGGGGTGAAGAATTAGTTCCTGTTCCATTCAGTATTTTATTTTCTGGACAAATGCACCAATTTGAGAAAGAAGGTATTAAATTTGGTTCAGATATGACTATTTCCATGGAAATGTATTGCACTTGAAAGGTCTTTGACTGAAGTTCTTGACATGCTTTCAAATGATCAAGTGTCACAAAAACTGGTAACTTTTGATCTCATTAATGAGCTAACTGAATAATAGTTTAAATGTAGCATAGCATTTTCATGATTTAAATTTTTATCAGGCTGTTTTAAATTGAAAGGCTGATTAATTTTAATAGGATTTCTATAAATGTGAAAACTGTCCAAATTTTGTAACCAACACGTTTTTCACTTGAAACACTATAAAGTAAAAAGGCACTTAATCAGATAATTCAAGCCAGCATAGGGCAGGTCTACACTATTAGTTGCTGCCTCATTCATAGGTCTCCCTTAAATTCATTTCCAAGTGTTTATGGACAACCAGAGATGTTCAGCATAAAATGGCAGCTCTTTGGGTAAATTCACACCACTTTATTAGTCCTATTTGCTATAAATCATAGCAAATTTGAACTCCTGTTTGAAAAACTCTGAAACAAAAGCTATCAGACATTATTAAAATAAAAAATAATAAAAAAAAAAAAAAAGAGGAGAAAGGGCCCTCATAGACTGATAGTACTGCATTTAAGAAATATCTACTGCCGAAGAAGTAGAAAGACAACTGCTGATTTGACCTGAATTTCTGACTCAGCTGACATCTTTGGACAGTGATTCTAGAGACCTGGAGAATCTGCAATTTTCAGACGTGATTTCTTGCTTACAAGCAGATCGGTTTCTAGCTTTCTGACTAAAGGCGTCCCCAGGTAAGTATAATTTTGACCCAAGAAGTTTAAAGGATTGAAGTGAAAATGCAAATCTAGCTGCTGGATTTATAGCACAAATGATTCTTTGGAAGACAATGAAATGCTACATACCACATTGCTTTCCACTTATTTTTAATCACTTATTGGTGATTCTTAGTTTTTTTCTTGTTTTTTTCTCCCCACATTCCCTTTCCCTTATTTCAGTATTTTCGTTTGTTCTGGAAAATCACTGAAAATTCATTCTGTTTAGTAATATTCAATAATCAGGTACCTACTTGCAAATCAAGGACATCTTCTAAATAGAAAAGAATGGTTTGTGTGTTATGATGTGTCCTGCATTCAGATAACAATAGAAAATTAATAACGGAACATGAAAGGAAGGTAATAGATAGCTAATATGCTTTGTTTTGTAAGATTATGTTGATTAGCTTTTTAAAATTATATTACTGACATCCTGTAGCAATAAATGATCAAATCTAATACACATAATTAGCTATCATTTATTATTGTATCCACTGTTTGTAATTCAACAGATAATTTCCTATTCGTTAGATACTATGTTGGATATTCAGCAAGCCCTAAATCTACATACTAGTGTCAGTATGTAAATACAGTTCCACCATGAAGATAAGTCAGGTAAATTGGAAACCAAAAAACTCTAAGTTTCATCAATTTGTGGTTGAGTTTATGTTACACTCAAGATCAAGCCACATAAATTGTGTGCCTCGGTTTCCTCCTCTGTGTTCTGGTGGTAACAAAGCCTGCCTTTCTGAAGCGTTTTGATAGTATTGGATGAAAGGCTCTAAGTACAAAATATTATCTGTTATAGCTGTGGTTTTGCTAAGTCTTTCCTAGTTAATAATGCAGTGTGAGATGCTGAAAATTGAGAAAATTTGCTTGCAAATAACAAAGGATGCCTGCTTCAGCAGCCTTACCTCTCCTCATCTCCTTTTTTGTCATTCTAATGGTAGCTACAAATATTCGTTTTTGTTGTATTAGAGCAAGAGGCAGTTATTTGCCCCTTCTGAAAATGCAAGAAGTTATGCTTCAAAGTTAACTGAAGATGGCTTTTTTTTTATTCATGTTTTTCTTTTTTTAAAATTAGTTTGGGAATTCTGTGAAACTGAACATAAACTCACAAGGTCTGCGGACATGAAGTTCAATGGGGGTGCAATACAAATGAAACAAGAGAAGCCAGAAGTTCTCTCCCATAAATTGGAGCTTCACATTGATGTTGTAGCATTTTAGTTATTCAAAACACAGATTTCTAAAGCAAAGTCAAAGCAAAAGATAATCAAAATGGAGAAAAGTAAAGAGAAGACCAAACCACTAAAGCCTATTCTATGTACAGAAATACACTAGTTGAAACCTAGCACAATGTCAAAAATCATTTCTAAGCATTGCTGTGACATGTATAGAATTACAGAAGGGGGTTTGGAGTGGACCTCTGAATACCATCTGGTCCAAACCCTCTGCTCAAGCAGGGCCACTCTAAGTCAGTTGACTGGACCATGTCTTAATGGCTTTCGAGTATGTCTGAGAATGAAGACTTCATGACCTCTGTGGACAAACTGTTCCTGTGCTCAGCCACCCATGCAGTAAAAAAAGAGTTTCCTGATATTCAGATAGAATCTTCAGTACATCTCAAAGTCATAGGTTTGTTAAATCCAAGCAGTTTCCAACTGAATTTCCACACCTCATTACTGGATTTTCTCTGTCTTAATTTTATTTAAATGTAAAGATCCTCTGTGAAAACAAGTATCATAGAATCATAGAATCATAGAATACTTAGGGTTGGAAAGGACCTTAAGATTATCCAGTTCCAACTTGCAGCCAATAGCAACTTGAATACCAATTTGATTACATAATGACAAAATAGATCACCCATTATTTAACCAGAAATAGTTTCCATGTTGCAGCATCATCATTTAGGTAAAGCTTCCAATGGTGATGAAGCTGTCAGTGTTCACTTACCCCTCAGACTGTACCCACTGGAAACCCTTTTCCTGGTTTGCAAAAGAAAGGGGGCTCCTGCCTGCCCACATCTTTTTTGTTGGCTGGGAGAAAAACAACGAAAAACCCTTTAAAAGGATTTTTGCAGTTTTGTAGATGGGTAGGGAGTTGAGCTGGCACACAACCCTCTGCAGCCATCTGCCAGAAATGAGGCAGGTGTCCTGGGTGACTCAGGACAGCTGGTCATGGCCTGGCAAAAGATGGTTTGGGTCATTTCTCCATGCAAACCAAGAAAAAAAACAGCCTTCAAATATTCAGAAGTTGAGGCTTCCACCTTGGTCTGTCAACTCCCCGTTGTGGTTTGTGTGGTGCCCACCGCTCAAGTACTTAGCACTTCAGAGAAAGAAATCCATAATGCTGCTGCCCACACGTGCAGTACCTGAGGGGAAAAAGCATGGTCTTGACGTTGTGAGGCAATTTTCTTCTACTCTGAAACATGAAGCATGATTACCCTTGCTCTGCTCCACTGCTCTAAATTTGGCAGGAGTCCTATAAAAGTGAGGCATCCTCTCTCTTTTCTGGAGTCTTAAAAGCAGATTTACAACGTGCCATGTGAAAAGTTAGCTGCACAACTGGCATTAACATTAATGAGTGATTTGGGTGTAACTTCAGTGCAGCAGGTAGAAATGTTTCTCTCCTTTCAACTTTTTGCTTCAAGTATATTTCTGTATTATTTGGCTAAGGAAATTACGTACTGTGAGTCAATCACAAATGTATGATGGCAGCACAACAGAGGTGACTAAGTTAAGGTTGGCAAATAAATATCTTTGACCTGGTTTTTAGTCCATACTGGGACCAATTCACACCAGTACATCAAAGGGAAGGGGTTGAAAATGGGTCCAAGACCTTTACAGTCTATGCTTACATTGACAGTTCTTCTCTAAATAATGTATATCAAACCACTTTGAAATCTCTCTTTTTTCACTGGTACCTTCATAACGTGGCTTTTTAAATAGCTGGCTAGCTTCAGCCCAGGCTTTCCTTTAAGTCCTGAAAAAAAAAAAAGAAAAAAGAGGTTAGCACAAGAATCTGAATGATTTAAAAATGAGATGCTTTCATCTCTTGAAACTTTTCAAATGTGCTGAAAAATAGATTGCAATACTGAAAAAATCAAGATCTCGAAATATTTAAAACCAGTTCATTTTCTTTGTGCTTGAATTACTCTACGAAACTTGATGAGACCTAAAACACCTTAAAGTATTTTCTTTGTAATTTCTTACTTATATAATTCAAAGGTAAATGATGTAATACTGAGATTTTGAACTTTCAATCTCTTTTTTTCTGCTTTTTCCTGTTCTGACATAAAGATTGCAGCACTGGTCATCCTTTTCGTGTGTCCTGTGTTCAGCAGTAGCAGTCATTTTTCTCCTTCTTAGTAGCTGGTGCCATGCCGTGTTTTTGACTTTCAGCCTGGGAACAGCGCTGATAACACCGATGTTTTTAGTTGCTGCTCAGTAATGTTTAGTCTGATCAAGGACTTTGTGAGTCTCCTGCTCTGCCAGGGAGGAGGGGAAGCCGGGAGGAAGCAGGGACAGGACACCTGACCCAAACTAACCAGAGAGGTATTCCATACCACAGCATGTCATGTCCAAGATGTAGAACTGGAGGCAGTTATCTGAAAGGGCTAGATTACTGCTCAGGTCAGGCTGGGTATCGGTCAGCAGGTGGTGAGTGATTGTATTCTCTTCCCTTGCTATTTCCCTTATCATTATTATTATTGGTGGCAGCAGCAGTGGTTTTGTGTTATACCTTAGTTACTGGACTGTTCTTATCTCAACCCGTGGGAGTTACATTCTTTCGATTCTCCTTCCCATCCCTCCGGGAGTGGAGGGAGGAAGGTGGGGAGTAAGTGAATGAGCTGTGTGGTTTTTCTGGGTTACCGGCTGGGCTTAAACCATGACATTGTGGTACTACTTTTGCCTTGGAAGCTATATCTTTTATTTTTAATTTTTTCTCCATATATTATATTGTCATGGTTTAAGCCCCGGCTGTAAATTAGAACCACGCAGTCTACTTCCCCCCCACCCCCCCAGAGGGATGGGCAGGAGAATCGAAAGAATGTAACTCCCACGGGTTGAGATAAAAACAGTCCAGTAACTAAGGTATAACACAAATCACTACTGCTGCCACCAATAATAATAATGATAAGAGAAATAACAAGGCAAGAGAATACAATACCGCCCGCTGGAAAAGACAGCCCGACAGAAGAGGACGTGCCCTTCAGGAAACTCCCAGTTACATCCCCTGGCATGACGTGCTGTGGTATGGAATACCTCTTTGGCTAGTTTGGGTCAGGTGTCCTGTCCCCGCTTCCTCCCGGCCCCTCCTCCTCCCTGGCAGAGCATGAGACTCACAAAGTCCTTGGTCAGTCTAAACATCTGTGTTATCAGCTTTGTTCCCCGGCCAAAAGTCAAAAACACAGCACTGCACCAGCTACTAAGAAGGAGAAAAACTGACTGCTGCTGCTGAACCCAGGACATATATACATACATGCATACATATATATACCCTTGGCTACCACTTTAGGACAGTAATCTGCCATTTCGAGAGAATTCTAAAGCAATTTAACTTAGTGAAGGGGCTCTTGAAAGCGAATGGTTAATAACCTCAGCAGAGGGGAATTTGGAAAATCAAGATTTTTGGTGGCTTCAGTTCAGACTTTGATCTTACTATTGGAGCAGTTTTGGCATGTTTTGATTTTGCTTTGTGTCCTTAAATGTGCAGGAGGATGTGTGACAGGGACAGGCTCCTGAGGTGATCACAGCAAATGGCAGGTGTTTAAGAGATCAGAGGCATGATAGCTTGAGGGAAGGACTGACGATATTTTGCCAGTTTGATCTTAATACCTGGCACATCTGTGGCATTACCAAACAGTCTATGATTTAGCTAAAACAACATAAAGATATTCAGTGTCATAAAAGTAACATTTTATTTAACCTTCCTGTAACAACTTTAAAAACAGTAATCTGTTAGAGTAGGCTGCTTGTCTGGCACATGATAGCGGATGAGAATGAGTAATCAAATCTTAAATATGTATTTGTAGCGATATTGCCTTAAAGTTTTTGCAAATATTGCTAAAAAGTGTGTGATGGGAAGAAATACAAGGAGCTAAAGCAAGCAAAATAAAATTTCATTGTCCTTAACTGGGAGTTGAGAGAATAGAGTTTCCCAGTACATCAACAGCTTTTTTATTTGTTGCTTCATGTCACCGTATGCCAATCCCATGGTGGCTTTCCCCCTCCTTCCCCTGTCACAAGCAATGGAGATCAATGATATATCTCCATAAAGAAAAACATTCTGAGCTCGTTCCTTGACTCTTAATTTTCTTCTTTCATGACTCCAATTATGGATCTGGGTCTGGCATCAGGCATACTTTGTGTCTGAGAACATCACCCAGGCAAAGGCACATGGCACATCCTGATGCTTTAAAAGGGCAGGCTGTGCCATCAGGGCTTGGGAGTCTCACTGCCAGCCGTTCCCACCCGAGCTCCCTCAGAAAGGGAAGAGGCATTTCACAAGCCTTGCCAGGCCTTGCTGGGATATGTGCCATGTCCCGCTCACTCGGCTTTAGACCAGCTCATCTGGAGAGACTCATGCTGATGCTTAGAGTCAAACACAAGCAAACTAAAAGCTCAAGCACCTCAAATCTAAGGAAAATCTGATTCCACAATAACTAACACATAGAAGGTTTAAATAGGCAACTTATTGTATTTTCATTTATTTTAATTTCTTTTTTTCCTGATTGTTGGGGGTTTACTGTGCATTTGATACCTTTACCTGCAAAGTAAGAATGGTACTTGTGCCTCACTTCTGTAAGTATAGAAGACCTGAGAAAATGAAGAACCTCTGAAGAGGACTATTTACCCCTCTGAAATCCACACTGCTCTGTGGGATATTTACATTATTGTTAGCTTTCCTAAGTTTCCTCCAGGTCTCTGTATTAGTCAGATTATTTCTCAGTGCTGTTTGCTGCAGTTAACTCAGACCTTCCCTCCCCATCCTCATCAGTACATGTCTCCCAAATCAGGGTTTTTCCATGAATCCTCAAGAAGAAACCTTCTGGCACTTACGTGGCACCAATACACCCTGATCTGGGTGTACCTTTCATTGGTGAAGGTCTCTGAGCTGAGCATGCACTGGTCAGCCAGTGCTCAGATATGCTGGCAGCTAGGGTGGCTGCTGAAGTCAACATTCACTAGTTTGCACTCCCTTTGCATGTTAGAGGATGAAAGCACAAGCCAGTGAATAGTAAAATACATGTACAAAGCAGTGTTGTGCTTTGGTAGAACTAATGATGAGAACTGTGCGACTTCTGACATGTTTATTTTTTTGCCTTAACTAGAGTGTTCCTGTTCTTGTTCTTAGAGAAGGGGACAAAGTCTTCAGTTTGTAATTGACAGACATCCTGGTCACACGGACCTTTAATTCTTGCAGCCACTGTGCACGCTACACAGGGAGCTGCACGGTGAATGACTTATAGATGTACACATAGATACATGTACGAAATATCTCTGTGTGTTTTAAACATCTTTCTGAAAGTGCTATATCTTTGCTCGCAAAGCAGAAGTGAGCAGATGCACTATACCTCCATTGGTCCAATTCCATGCTAATACCACTGTGCACACTACGTACACTGCTGCTCAGCACAGCCCGCTCAACCCTGAAGCAGCCATCCATACCCATCTGTGCTTAAAATAATAATCAGTGTGTCATTCAAGCAAGGGCTGACAGTTCAGGAGAGAAGATACCTATCAATTTCTGTACTGCTCAGTTTCTCTGACAAGTAACATTTGTTTATCAGATCAAAGCACAGGCATCAGCTGCTCTCTTTCCTTCTCTTGTGCTTACCTTTCCATGCATGTGTCTGTATTGTTTTTAAAGAAATATAAAATGACCATCTGAAATCCTGCCAGACTTTGTTACTGTGCTTAACCTTGGCAGCCGCATAAAAGGGTATGCTGGTGTTTACTGTCCTCCTAACAAGGCAGTTGGTGTTACCACATAATCCCATCGCAACTTGTAAGAAAACCAGCAGGTTGTGACTGATAACATGTGCAAGGTGATGGACAGTGAACATAATCACTGGATGTGTCAGGAAGGGGAGTGAATTCCAAGAGAGACAGTGAATTATCATTGCCATTGTAGAAGGCATTGGTGAGGCTCCATCAGGAATACAGAGCACACCTTTTGGCCAAAAAAATCTGCAAAAATGAACCAAAGTACAAGCACAGAAAGACTGCCAGGAAGATGAGGGAAGTGAAGAGAACATCATATGAACAGAGACTAACATCTTAATTCTTTTTGTATAGCAAAATGATACTGTAAGGGTGATGACTCCTTTCTGCCTACATCTGAAGACAAACACTAGGAGGGACAAGAGCTCATTAGGTAAATGATAAAACTGATACAGTGAAAAGTGCTACAGTCTGGCCTGAATAATTTGGGGCTGAAAATTGGAAGATATTATTAACTCTCAGAGCAGTGAGACTCCAGGTGCATTTTTTTAACAGTTCATGGAAATTGATTGCCTGCTTTTCTAGAGAAGCCAGTCCATTGAGCCTGGGGATCCTTAGCTTTTGTCCCTTTGCTACTTACACGTTTTATTACAATGGTGAAAGAACTAGGATGAAACAAATAAGTAAAGGTAAAAGCACTGATTTTTTTTAAATGTGTAACTATGTGTTATTCTCTATTCTCAGATTCATAGAGCAAAAGCAAAATCAATTCATGATTTTGAAGGGGGAAAGAAACAATAAGACCACCAGTCTGTACCATGTGTTCATCTAGTTACTCTTGTGTGGCACTCAACAACATGTGTTTGCCTAAAACATGATTTCTGCTTGTTACTTGGAGTGGAGACAGGGGACCAACAAGCCTCACACCAACTGACTCACATGTGGTTGTTCTTAACTTGTCCAGGTTTTTTTCAGCACTTTGGATTAAGTCTCTAGAGGTCTAAGAACCACTGATTGAACTGTTGTACAAATGTAACCCATTCTTTAAGGTGATGATTGGATATCTCAATGACATAGAAACATACATAACTTGAATCATGATGTTTTGCATGTGCTTGAAATAAGACCGAAGTTGCTTACCACTGTACAAGGCTGGTCTATGCAATTATCAATGCTGAGGAGCTAATGAAGCTCAGTGATGAAGAAAATGCATTGGTGGCTATAGCAAGGGCTGGTATTCTGTTTTCTTTTCTAGGTTTTGCACAGACTCAATATGGTGCCCTCTAATGTGCAAAGTTACTGTCTAGGTACATTCATCTTCATATCTGTAAAATGGATTTGTATTCATCAAGCTCACATTCTGCTCCAATACAAAGCCATTAGTATCTGTAAAGGAATTTGCACTAGAGCAGTGCAATGTAATACTGTGCTTGCACAAAAAGGGATACATGCACTTGTGACAGTGAGGAAGAAACCATAGAATGGGCTAAAATTTTATTTTAATTAGAAGAAATCTAAAAGAACAATAGTGAATCAAGTCACTTTTTAAATTTACTATTCAATTACTAATTTAACTAAGACTAGAATTTGCCCCAGTGTCAGAATCTAGAATATTAATAAATAATGACATAAATAGCAACCACAAAATTAAGCAATTAATGAGTTCTTTTTACCACATGAAAGGCCCTGATACAGACCCTTTAGCTCTTGCTAATGAGAAAACCAGACAGTTTCTCCCACAGGCAGTCTGTCAGCTTTCTGCAGGCATTTCATGAATTTCGGTCAGAGCGCCCATGATATACAGTAGGTGCGCAGGGTGGTAGATACTCTCCTAGCTACAGAAGGATGCTTAGAGCCAGACTGAGGTTGACCAGCAGTCCAAAACTTTGCCTCGCAGTTTATCAAACTTAGGTAAAAAGGGCAGTCCCACAGTGTGTTTAGAAACATAATTATTTGGTGCTTTAAGTTGTTCTATATGACCTTTTCTTTTTTTTTCCACATTAATCCACTTTATGAGAACAGACTTGAGCAGAAGAAAGCCAATTATTTGACAATTTAAAAGGTGGGGGGAGTTAAAATAGTTGCTCAACAATAATGAAACTAATGTTGAATGGCATTCAATTAATATTTATAACGTGCAGCAATATTAACAGCAGAATTAACTTATGTTTGTATGTCTGACAGCTCTCTGGTTGATTAAGAATTGCATGATAATATTTTGCATATTTCCCATGCAAATACAGTATTATTTGCAGAATTATTTTTATCCTTAATTGAAGTTTTGTTTTGAAATCACTGTTTTCTGCTGTACTAAAGCTCTGTAAGTGATCTTATTAGGGATTTGATTTTTTCTATCACCTTATCATGCAAATCTACATTTTAAATGCTATATGTTGGTAGGGTCCCCGAAGCATAGTGCAGACCTCAAAAACATAGGAACACTCGCTCAGCTGTATTATGACTATTCAGAAACACAAAAGAAAGGTGGTCCTTTCCTCACATGATCACAGTACAGTATGGCCCCTTCCACTTTTGTAATGCTAATTTATAGAATAGTTTTGGTGAAACCAGCCAGGATCTCTTGAGTATGTGTGGGGAATTATCCGGTTAATACTATTTTGTAACAATACTTTGATCTTTACTAATGCACCTTCTTGTCTATTTTTATCTGACAGTAGGTAGCATTTACAAAAGCATCTGTCTGATTCAAATTGCTGTTAAAGCTCCCAAGTTATTTAAACAGAAATTTACATATCATGTATACCTAAAAGTGCAAATAATTGTCTAGTCAGATTTACGGAAAGAAGCAGTACGGGAGATGCCTAACTTCCACTGAAGGTGTGGGAACTGTTGTTTAGCCTAATTTCTATTAGACATCTTTTGCATATTTACACAGCTCAGAATTCTTTTAAACCTGGGTTTAAGCAGCTTTATAAAATGATGAAGGAAAGAAAAATGAAATAAGGGCTTGGAGCACTCACCTTAGCTCCTTGTAATGTGTGTGGTGTGTTTTGAGCATCACACAACACAATAGGGTCCCCAGTAAAATACATGTCAAAGCAATAGCTTGCCACACACAATATGATGAACATTTGGCAATACAGCTTGATGCAGTAAGGATGGTGTGGACAAGTACAAACAGCCTTTCTGCACCACTATCAGTACAATTTTGCACATTTCACTTCCTACAGGGAATAATTTTCACCACTTTTTGGTCAGACTTACTTGACCTACTTCAGTTTTAAGACCATGTAGGGATTTGACTAAGTTACTGGCTTCGGACAATGACGGCCAAAACCTAAATGAAATGCGGCTGTAATGGCAAGAACAACTAAGAAAAATAACTTAGTCCATCCAAAACATAATTTCAGAGGAGGGATGAAAGCTTCCATGACATGAGTAATTTCAAGTTTCCCTTGAAGGCAAAGGCACTAGGCAATAGACAGGTTAAATCCTGTACTGATTCAGTATGATACAGCAAACTTCTCTTTCTGCCACACTACTGTGCTAAAAGTCTACGCTGGGACACATTCATCTGTACTGCTCTAAGAAAAGAAAAAGGATAAAAGTGGAGAAAGACTGAGCGAACAGTTAAGGAAGGGTTTCATTGATAGTTTTAACCCTTTCCCCTCTCGTTATGATTTTTTTCACTTATAGTTCTGCCCTGCTTTCAACAAGAGGGAAAAAAAGCATGAATGTGGCAGTGAAAATTTATCTCCTTCTCTAATTCCTTCTTTTCCTTCTTGGATGACATTCAGATACCAGGCTGTAAAGAAAAAAAAGAAACTTCCAGTTCCCAGTTTTTCGTGCACTCCAGAGACAGACAGGATGACAAGTTTTGGATCTACATAAGTATCTTCATGCTTTTCTGCCATTCCTTACCCTTTGAGTCACTTACATTATTTTAGATGCTGTAGAAACAATATTTACTAAATTATCCAGAACACCCCATTAAACAATATTAATCAGATTTTTCTATAAATCACAGAAAAAAATCTGAAAAAGGGAAAAAAGAAAATGGCTCAGCTCATCCTAGCAGACTAGTGTAAACTCCAAACAGCTGAATTCATACCCTACTCGTTCAGCAACTTTGTTTATGAATGATCGTAGTCTCTTTCCATCTTTGGTCCTAGACAACAGGATAGGAGTATTTCAGACATATTCCTTCATGACTGCAGTGGACTGGGTTAAGGGAAACCTTATGAGCCTTATAAGAAGTCATAAATGCTTTCTGCAGAACAAAAAGAACAACATACTCAAAACTGTGAGGTAAACAGAGATTACTATAATGACAATATATAAGTACCAAACTAAATAACCAGTCTAGACTCTAACAGTCTTAGCTCTAAAGTCTACTAAAACACATCTGAAAATACAATATGCAAATTCTTTGCTTGAGCTAAGTGTGATGCTACCTTATACTAACAGTATGAATGAGGTGGCTTGTTTATATATGTATATAAACATATATATATAAAACATATGTATATGTTAATTACATATGTAATTGAACAGCTTAAGTGAACAGCTCCTCTGTATCTAACAGCTTAAATTTTCTCTATAGATAAATTGATTTTAAAAATGGCTTCCTATTAGCAGTTGTGCATGCTCTTTTTCCCTACAGACAAAAAAGTTCAGCTGAAGAATAGTAAAAACTCTAGAGGTCAAATTCTGCTTTCCGGAATACCTGGGATACTTTAGACAATATTTTCAAAAGAGGCAAGGTATCATGCTGTCCACAAACACAGCAAGAGAATGTAGATGGTTTCAGCACTCACCTTTCTTCTCTTCTCGAGTATCAACATACCAGCTACACCAGGAGTTGTTTTGGAATAACTGTGCAGGCCAGGCAGCAGCACACCTTTCCAGTTCACAACCTGGATACTTGCCCTGGAGTGAGGCATGCACACTGGCCTCCTCATCCAAAAAAGGGGCAAGGGGAGACACAGTGAAGGAGGAGGAAGGCTTACCTCTCTTTAGCAGTTAGACTGCTTAAGGTGGAGAAGCCAGGGCAGCTGTTTGCTGCCTTGCCTGTAGGGACTCATGTCTATATGGGCAGAGAGAGAGCTCTGAATAACAGAGCTCTAAAAAGCTATTTGAGAATGAGAAAAACTCATCAGCTTGATCTTGCTGGAGTTTTCACACTGTTCCCTGTACTTGAAGATCCATTAGATCACACAGTAAGAGAGGGAAGGGAGGATTTCAACCCTCTAGACAAGTAGATACGAGCTTCTGGGTTGAAGCCCCTACTCCAAGCACTTTTGCAGTAACAAATTATCTAATATTGAATAAAGAACTATTTCTGGAGGCAGGACTTGCTCCTTCCAGCCAAACATCCTAACCTTTAGGGTATATTCTCATATATACTCTTATTCTCTTTGATAGCTATATAAAAATATATGCACAGTGCAATGTTTATTGAAAGGCATTCTCTGTTTCCCAGTTGCTTTTGTTTTTATTATTCCCTTGCTAGCTGTAAACTGCCCACAAATGTGCACCTGATAATAAGGCAGGACCTCTCCTTAGAAGTGGGAGCTTGAGCTCAAATCCCTGAAGAATAACAACAAAAATGAAAATAAGTTTCCCATACCATGACTGAGTGCTCTAGCTCCTGACCTGGGGAGTGGAAGGAGGAAGGAGTAAGGGGGAA
Organism: Psittacula echo; assembly: GCF_963264785.1. Lineage (NCBI taxonomy): Eukaryota > Metazoa > Chordata > Aves > Psittaciformes > Psittacidae > Psittacula > Psittacula echo. The sequence continues at coordinate 104,210,680 of NC_137735.1, forward strand.
GGCATTTCCTTTACTGGCATTTGATGAGAGCAGCCTCCACGGCTGTGCCCTGCACTCAGCTCACATCGTCAGCCGCTTGCTGGGAGCATCTCTACACACATCTCTGGCAGGCACTCTGGTCTCAGTTTAGGAATGAAATAGGTACTAAGCAGGTCAGCCCAGTCCAAACTCAGGAGTCTCTGGACCTGAGAAGAAGCTGAATTTGGAGATATGAAGGTCAATGGTGAAAATAAAGGTGCTTCCAGGGCTACATCTGAGATTAGTGGCAGCTAAGTGAGGGCTTAGTAAATGTCAAGATCTTATTGAGTGTATTTAAGTCCCTAGGCAATTCTTTTGCATAGATGTGTCAATGAGATTGAGATGCACACATATCTCATGTTGTAACAAGGTTTGCTGGCTCCTAGAAATGCAATCAGCTGATGCTTACCCCTTTCCCTTGTCCCCCACCCAGATGGCACCTGGTTGCAGAGTTTTGGTGCCTACAGGGTAAGGTAAGCCCCTATGTCAGCTCCCTAGCTCAGCGTTCTCCTCCAGGGCTTCAATAGTGTTGACAAGCAGGATTTTACACTGTAGATGCTGAGGCCGCACCTCATCTTCCTGGCAGGAGACTTGCAGGTCCCTCCTGTCTGAATGGCCCTTTGCGCTGCTCAGGATGGCTAAGAGATGGGTGCTGGCTGAATCATGTCAGCTCACTCCTGAGCAATATCCTCCAGCTGCATCCCCAAAACCTGTTTTTTGCTTTCCCCTTCCATGGAGGAGTCAGGCTGGGAAAATATCTGTGCAGGAGTCAGGTTGTGGGGCCTGTGACTTACCTTCTTGACTGCAGGCAATGCCACTCTGGCATTGCAGTCACAACAGCCCTGCCCATACACTCACATGAAGCAGTTTGCTTACCACTTAAGGAATCCTATTGATTTAGATCCTAAATTTATTCAGGTTGAATACAGTTGTGGTATCTTCAATAGTTGGGAATAGCTTGCATGAGGCATTATCAGCTGTAACACTGAGGCCACAGAAGGTAACTAGAGCTGTGTCATCACACCAGTGCAAAAAAATCCAACAGAATTGTTAATTTTCCTTTCTTTCATACAGGGAGGCTCATTGCTGGATGAAAGTGGCAGCTCTGGGGCCAGTCACCCCTGGGGCCCGAACAGAAAGTCCTGGAAACATACAGAGGTTCCCAGCATCCTACCTAGAGACCTGCTGCCCAGCCCCATGGGACTGCATCTCACTACAGCATCCAGGCTGCAGGCTGTTCCTTTGAACTGACCCAAATTCAAGCTTTTGAGGTTTCCCCATCCCAGTGCAGCTTGAGGGCAGCATGGGCTTCTTCCTTCTGAGAGAAGATGTGGGATGGGATGTGGTAGCCAGGGAGTGATAACAAGTACAAGAGAAATGTTAGCTTCAAGTAACAGAAACAAGCAGTTCATTCCGTTTTTGGTCATGTTTTGAAAGTAAAAAGAAAGGGGTAACCTTCTGAGTTGAATTGTTTAAGAAAAATGAAAAATAATAAGAAAAGTACACTGTGTATACAAAAAAAAAAAAAAATCTCTAAAATTTGCCTGAGCAGAAGTATGCTAACGAGTGCAGAGTTCTCCAAATATGGACTCAATGCAAGGCGGAGGGGCATGAGCCAGGTCTCACGAGTAAGCAAAATAAAAATACCAGAGGGAATGTTTTAATAGCTTCTTTTAATTCCCAGTTCAAATAGACTCCTTGCTCAATTTGTTCAAGTGAAGTCATGTTGATTTGGTAATTGTTATCGGTTTGTTTTACTGAATGCGCCAGGGCCTGATCCTGGGTTGTATTATGGTGAAGGTACACCAGCAAAACTCCTGCGATGCCAGGAGGATCACAGCTAACCCACACAACAACAGCAGCAAGCTGAAGAACCAGAACTATTCTTTCCAACAGGCTGTTTTGCAGATAAACTCTTTAACCACTGGAAAATCGCTGCATCTCCAGCTACTGCGGAAACACAAGATTTAAAGCTTTGCTGAGACCATGCAAATCTCGTATGCTGAACTTTTCCAGAAAAGCATATTAATCTAGCAGCTAAAGGAGTTTTGCAAAGAAATGTTGACAAGGCACTGAGCTGAGATTTGGGAGCGTTCAGCTCCCGGCCTGGCTTTGTCCCTGGACCACAGCAGTTTTAGACCTCTCTTTTCCTTGCAAATTGGCTCAGCTTCTGCACTTGAACACTTGTGATGATGAAACTGTATAAAGTGCTTAGAGACCTACTAATAGTAGCAAATTTTACCATCACTGGTGAAGCCTAGGAATAACTGCCTTCTAGAAGTATCTATGCTGTTGGATCACCAAATGCCTACGTACAAGTCACTGAACTTAACTGTTCCTCAGTGTAATTGCATGCCAGTTGGACTCAATGCACTTTACCCACTGTGCAGAGGACTAGTAATAATGAATTACATTTGCAAAGTCCCTCAGAAGCATTAATTGCTAACAAGATCATTTGAATCAGCACAAAGCATCAGAAAGTAGACCAGGTGCAGCTACAATTTGTGGCACAGATTCTCCTTTAAATTGCTGCCTTTTTTATTAACTTCAGTGAATTTTAGTGACCAAAGCCTGACTGAAAAACTATTACTTGTGGATGGTAACACCACCTACGATTTTTAAACCTGATACCTCTATTTTATCCTCGAACTGGTTGAACTTTTATTTTCAGTTAAATGACTACAGACAGCTATTTTTTCTATCTGGCTCTGTGCCTACTGTCCAGTTGTACAGAGAGGCATTGAGTTAGTAAACTCAGTGCCACTTCTTTGAGGCTTCTGAAGAAGGATTTGTAGAAAAGAAGAAAATTGGCACAGTGCCATAAACTACTGCTTAAAACTCATAAATAATATCTTCCACTGGACCTATAATTTAAGGAGGAAGATTAGCTATAGCAATATGAATTATATTTTTTCTCCACCCCACTCTCATATCCTTTGCTCCTTCAGACACATTTTTACCAGGTGGACAGACAAGCTTTTAATGTGAACAGGACTCTGGCCGAGATCTGAGTTTTACCTCCAGAGCTGGATGAATGTGATCAATTTATCCCTTTCTTGCACTGATTTGTCTGCTGGCAAATCACCAAGCAATTCCCAGCTAAGAAAATGTCCCTGTAAGATGATATATAGGGTGAAATGGAGAGCAGTTCCTTCCTCAGTATAGCTGCAGATGATGTAGTCAATGATAGCCATTTTAGGTGGAGAATAAAATTCAGTCATGTAAAAGGCAGGCTTCCATCTTGTTTATATGTTCTGAAAATCTGTTATGCTGGGAGCATTTTATTTGCATGGCCAAACGAAAGCTATTTTAGATGTAAAGTTCAGTCTTGTGGAAGGCAGAACTTCACTTTTTAATGCATCCTGAAAGAGGTCTTCCACTGAAAACACTGTACTTGCATATTCATAGCGAAGGGGCTACTGTGAAGAAAAAGTGCAAGTAAGCTGAAGGTCCCTGGGCTCGCTTCACAAATGGGATTTAGGTTAGCATTTAGGGATTTAGGGTTTAGCATTAGTCCCTCTAACTTGTGAATGCCCTGACCCTGGGGAGGATCAGAATGTTAAAGGTAGTGGTGGGGAAATTGAGGTGCCCATCAATGAGAAAATGTGGGCCTTCAGTCTGTGTCATCTATGTGTGTGACTCCAGGTGTTGAGAGGAAAGTGTGCATATTCCAGTATTAAGTGGGGATTTTGAAGGTCTCAGTTGTGGCCCTCAGGTTGTAGCTGAGCATCTAAGCCCTCAGTTGGTCTAAATCCCTAGTCTTCAACCTCCTCTGAGCTGAAGTTCTTTGTGAAAAATGCTGAAGTTAGCCCTGGGTACAGATGAATAGCTAGATCTGACTTTCTGGGAAGTTTATTCAGTTTAGGACTGCTGAAATCAGCCACGAGATTACATCAAAAATGGGCATGAGGTGAGCAAAGTCAGGCAGATAATGCTTTCTGTCTGTCTTAGGGGGAGCTCAGAAGCCAATCCTTTCTTTGGTAAGGACTGCTGCTTCGTTTTCAAATGGCTGCGGCTTTGCACATCTCTTTATTACAAAGCAAATCTAATCCAGCAAGAACTGCTGGATACTGAAAGGATACTGGAAGAATGGTGAGGCAACGATTTGACCTCTGACCAGCAAAAGAAAGAGTACTCGGGGTATTTCTGGCAGGAATAGCAAAGGAAAGAAGATCCCCACAATCTGAAAGTGCTTCTTGCAGGGATCACAGTTTATGCTTTCTCACTTTGTTTTCTTTCCCCACTGTCTGGACAAGTGGGCTTCCACCTGCAGTCTGCCTGAAGATCTGACCATAGCAAGCCCAGTGGAAGCAACGTGCCTCTCCCAGATGTCAGAAGCTGCTGAACAAGCACAGAAGAAATTTAGGATGGTAGAGTCATGAGGACATGAGTCATGAATTTCTTTCAATCCTCATTTCAATTACTTCCTGCCCTGTAACAGGAAAATAGCTACCACAGAGTAAATACAGGAACATCCATAGACAGAAAGAAAGCTTGGAACACAACAGATATTATTTAAGAACTAGTTGCTGATTTAAAGAAATTACATATTATTTATGGTATATCTGTTTTTAAAGCATCATAAAAGAAAACTATGTCAGCTTGCTAATTCAACTCAACGCAATCAATTCAATTACCTAGATTTGCATGCTGTCCGAATAAATCCTGTACTATGTTCCTTTTTCCAGACCCACCCCACTGGTGCTGACAGGGGAAGAACTGCTTCTTTGCTGTCTGTACCGTGAGGAATTCCTCACAGAGCTGAGAATTAAATGTGGCTGTTTTAAACAGATTGCTTTTCCTTTAAAGTGATGTTAGTTAAACAAAGCTATCGCTTCCTATCACAATATTTATGCTTGCTACTAGCTCTTCTGTCTCCAAGTTACTTGCTAGTGCAAGGTGGTGATCAGAAAGGAGGAAAGTCTGTGCTTTGGGCCTTTTTTATTTATGAAACACTGGAAGAAAGATTAAGTAGCATTAATTCATCTTACAATGTTTTCACAGCAGAAAAAAAAAGTTGGCAAAAAGTATGTTATACAAGCTCAGTCAGCCAGCTCCCAGGGTTGTACTGCTATTTGCCCCGGGCCAATTATATTTTACATGATCAACACACCCAATAATTAAATAATGAATTGGTTTCTTTTGGAAACTCTATAAAACGTCATGGACCAGAGAATATTTATCTTGCCTCTGTGATTCCTGCTGAAGAAACATCTGGTTCTTTTTTCTTCAATCAACATGAAGCCTGAAGGGGCCCAAATTCAAAAGCAATTATATTTTATGTCATTTATGTGCATTACAGGCTGACAAATTTAACTTGTTGGAATATGTGATCCCACCCTCCCTATGCAATTCATGTTGATCACATTTCAGCCAGCCATAGAAAAAGCTGTTGCAGCTTGATAAAAGTTGTTGATCTATCAACTCCTATAACTTCATTGACAGAGTTTACAATAACGAGATACTTGTTCTAACATAAAAGCTGCCGCTTGACTGTGCTTCCCTTCTACATGGGCTATTGGCAGGGAAACCCCCAGGAAATGTCTCTTTGTATACACCTTGTAGCAGGTCCTTCAAGAGCTTTCAGCCTTCATCTGATTTTAAGAATAGCACACTTGTTTCCTTTGAAAACAACTCTTACTTTGAAAATGATAGAAAACTTCCATGAAAAAAGACCACAGATGCAAATTCTGGGTGATATAACTTTCCATTTCTCATAGAAGGCCTATATTGATACTAAAGCTTTGTTGTTTCAGACACTGTGTTATACAGAGCAGTGATACCTAGAATGCTTGCTCATAAGCATTAAGGCAGGCTTTTTTGAGCCCATTACCCCCATATGCTGCTATCCTAGCAAAGCCCCAAAGCTAAGCTGGTGAGGAAACTCTGAGGTACCTCGGGGGTCACAGTGATGGGTGTTGGCAATTTAGTAAATATTAACATTTCTTGCATTTGAATCAAAATCCCTTGGACTGTGCTAGGAAGCCTAAATAGCACCATGACAATGCTCTCAGTAACGTTTGACGTGGGTGGATTAAATGTCAGGCTGCTAGTATCGTCTCTGAGAAGAACAGAAAAACAAATGCATTTGCAGCTTCTATAAGTATTGTCATGAATTCAAAAAAGACAGGCTTAGCTTCCTCCAATTTGTGCAGTTGATCTCAAAACTCATGAGATTCAACAACAACAACAACAAAAGAATAATACATATTGGGTGAGCCATTTGGATTACTCCATCATCACTAAGCTTTTCTCCCAACTCATCAGAAACTAACTTAGAAATTTTAACACCTTTGACAATGTGCTGGGATGTGAAACAATGCAGCCAGTGCTTGCCACCACGTAAAAAGGATGTCATAGCTGCTCTGGTGAGAATTGGAAAAACCACCTCATGAGTCATTTTATGAGTCTTATGAGTCAGTTCCAGCACGGGCAACTCCATTTGCAAATGTAATACCCATTTTCAGTTTCTGTTGTGTGTTTCTTTTTCTTCTAGTATCTTCTACTGTTTTACTGTAGAGGGGATAAAGTGTTGGGGAAGATACAAAGGTGGAGTTGCATTCAGATTAATGTGTAAATTGGTTTCTTAACTTTGGACTTGTCTACCTTTCTTCTTCTCCTCCATGTATATATATTCTTATCACTTACATTTGCTAAGAAATCCCCGTGATTTTGCTACGGCTAAACTTCCCCAATGCAAATTACATGCAGATGAGTGATATGTAGCTAGGCCTCACTTGGAAAAAAACTGCATGGCTTGGTTGCTCCGGCTCTCTTCCCTTCCTCAGAGACTCTGAACACACCAATACTACTGCCTCTTCCCTCTTCCCTGGGATGCTCATCACCTCCCTTTCACTCTTAACGAGATCTGCAGTCTGCTCAGACAGCTCTAGAGCTCAGCCTGACCAAATATACCCACCCAGACCACAGTGACACCCTCTGGAGCTGCTTGGGCGAGCCGGCACCCTGGTCCCCCTCAGGGAGCTGTGGGCCAGATCCAGGCTCATCTCAACAGCTGGTTCTGCCCTGTGCCCCCACTGGAGTGTGCTCACACTTCCCTAGTGAGCTGCCTCACCACTTGGAAACTGCTTTGCTAGTGAATAACTGGAGATGAGACTTGCCCAAGGACCTTGGCCATCTCCGCCTACTTGCAGCTGCATGGCTATACATCAGCTCACAACATCATATAGCTAGACCACAGTGCTCCTTGTTTCCAGCTTCTAAACTGTATTAAAAGGCAGCTAAAAATACCTTAAATACTTTCCTAATGTTCCCTTTCCATGTAAACAACTGCTGTGGGAGGAAGTGGCTTGTACATTTTTGTCTGGTAGGGGTGGTTTACACTAAGAAAATGTTTAAGAGTTCCTATAAAAGACCATACTATCTGATGAAAAGATCAACTGCCAAATTTGTTTTAAAAAATAAAAAATAAATAGGCCTTGCATAGCTGCTGAAGTCAGAAATCTTCTTGAACTGCATAAGTAACTTTAAGGCCATCCTATAACTGGAAAACTGCTGAATGGTTGTTTTCATAAATATTCCCTCACAGACATACAGAAACAGGATGTGTTGACAAGTGGGAACTTCTGCTTGAGCTAAAACTTTGGCAAAAGTTTTCTTCTGGAAGCCAGGGCAGCAACACTGCTCCAACCCTATCCAAAGATGCAAAACATTCACTGGTCCAGTCTACCCCTCCTGACATATTTGTAACATCACAAAAACATCAAAGGTGCTGTGTCAGACATTCACCAAGGGAGGTAAACGCTGCACAGCCACCATTCCCAGCTACAGCATCTGTCCAGCACCTTTGCCTGAAAAAAACAGTACTGCGCATCTTGTGGTTAAGCTGCATTCCCAACACGTGTTGCACTACTTGTGATATTCTGCAAAAACTTTTCAAGCAGAGTAACACATAGCTCTTGTTGACAGTCTGAAGCAAGAGAGAACTGTCTGCCAGGCTGGCATATAGGCCCTCAAGTGCTGACTGATGTTGTAATGCCTGAGTCAGTATTGAGCCACTACCCTAGCATAATGCTAAGAGGGCTGGATATGTCTTGATTTGGAACAGGCACAAGATTATGAGTACTTCATCCCATCACCCTCCTCCCAACAATGGTAATTACAAATCCTGTGGTATTTTTTCACAAGAAAAGAGCTGTTAGCTTAAGCTGTCCTCGCCAAGATTCCACTTCAGGTCATTTCCTTTGCCTTCCCACACTCTTCGCTTCTTTAATTTAAATTTTATATTCATTCTCCTAAGCTATGTAGCGTTACTTTTATCTGACCTAATTAAATGGTGACTCCATTGCAATGGATAATTAAAAGACCTGTTTTCAGAACTAGGACCAAAGCAGTTTCATCTTCCTTGCGTGTTCAGACTGCTTTGGACAGTAAGCAATATAGTAATTGGGCCTGATTTCATTCAGCAATCCTTTAATTTGTCAGTTTGTTGCAAAATTCTCAAAAGTTACCATGATTTTGCAATATTGTAGTTTCAGGAGAGGTATGTGCACAGGTAAGAGCTCAAGCAATAAGTATCTGTTGAGGGCCTCATCCCGCACTGCTCATATGTGAGTGGGGGGACTGATGGGATCTCTGCACTTTCAAAATCAAGCCCAACGTATCTCAAGCTGGTCCTTCCAAAGCAGAAGTAATTTCTAAATTTTTTTTTCTTAAAAATACACAAGTTTCTCCAGTAAGCTATTATTGTAAAGCAGAATGAATGAGGCAGTTCTCTGTATAAAGAAGGTGCAGGAACAGTAACAAAGGCAACTTGTCAAGGCAGCTCATTAAGCTAACATTCATATCACCTTTGGAGTACTTCTTCTCTCACCCTTGTGCCCTGTGTTTCAGTCAGTCCCATTTAAGATTGAAAGACTATAAAATAATCACAGCAAATGCCTAAAATAATGCAGAACTCTGTCTTACAGCTAGTAACATTTCCTGTAACCATTCTGTATCAGCCAGAACTTTTGCTAATGCTAATCCATAATACAGGCAAAATACAAGATCCTTCATTGAAATCAATGGCCACATGCTTCTTGATTTTAATGAGATGATGTGTCTATTCAAAATAATATCAGAGAGAGAAAAAGGTTGGGTTTTTTTTTCGTTTAGGACCTTGACTTTACAAGGTTGTTGAGACTACTCATCTATTCTGCTATATTTGGCTCCTCAGGTGGAGTCATTATTCTGGAAGAAAGTCAGGCCTATTTCAGCACAGCACGTTTGCAAAGGAAGCTTTTCCAGAACAGCTCCGCCAGGGAACTTCTCCACATTTGCTGGTATTATTTCAAAGTGACTGAAAATCTCAGTCATTTAGCAGTTTTGGGAGCCCATCAGAAACAAGCAGCTCCCTTGTTCCTGGTCTCACTAGACACTTGTCGGCAGCTAGGCTGGCTGTAAGCAGGCACTGTGATAGAAGCAGCAATGTGCTGAACTATTTTAAGCATCTCAGGAGGGATTCCTAGACTAAACTTTTGAACCGCAGTGGCAATTTAGATGGGGAAAGCTTGTCCTACTGATGCCTGTGTTGTAACTGTTCTACACAGAGGACACAAGACTCCACAAAATACAAAGCTATTCCCAATGGAAAATACCTCCTTCCACATCAGCCTAAGGTATATAATCCATTTTTGTCCTAAAAATTGGTCTGCATTATTGCCATAAAATTCTTACTTTATCTATTCTAACACCTATCAAAAGTAAAAGAAATCAGAAAGATCTATTATCCTGTTCTGCAAAGAAAGAACTTAGAGACATAGTTAGGCTGTGGACAGACAGCTTCTTCCTGATTTGGATGTGGTTTAACCCCATACCTCAGGTGCTCTAACACACTAAACTACCAAGTTACTATTGGATGATTGGTTGTTCACACTTTCTATGGCATTTAAGCTCAGTTGCACTGTCTGAAACCACTTCTTAAAGCTCTATAATTTTAATTTTGCCTATTCCAGGTTAAAAAGTGCTCACAGAAACTAATCAGGGTAGTAATAGTGGCACAGAGAAAAAGTGAACAGGTGAATGATGCAATCTGTTAAAGCACACAGTTGTTTGCTAAATTAATCTCTGTCCATGGCATAATGGTAGACTTTCAATGGACTTAGCTGCTTAAATCTTGCCTCATTTCCTCTGTGAATGATGAAGTCTCCATCCCATCTCCTGTTGGCTACTAATCCTTATGCAATTTGAAGGCACACAAGCTGTCTATGTTTTTTCCCAGAAAATCTGCCAGGTATCTGAAAGTCTGCTGAAAGACTTGCTTAGGATTTCCAAGTTTTCACAGCAGCAAATAGCCAGTCCTCTTATGGGACTGAGGGCTAAAGGACACCTCCTTGCCTTGCCCTTCAAGATTTGTATTGGAATGGCATGTTGGAGCACTCCTCTCAGATTAAGCCTTCCCACACAACACCAAGGAAGGTTCAAAAGAAAACCCTGTCTGACCTTTCCCCAAACACCTCATAACTCAGTGGTTAGGGAAATCCACCAGGACTTTAGTAGGTTTTGATTTAATTCTATACTCTGTTTGCGAAGGCTGGAACCCACATCTCCCATTGTGAATTCTCTAACCATGGGACCATATTGTATACACAAGGAGGGCTGTTGCAAACCTCTTTTCAATTCCGGTGTACTTGGACTAATGAAGTATTCATTGAGCCACAGAAAATACAAGTGAGAGAATAAGCATGACTCCATTGCCTCGTGATTAGAACATTCCCCAAGGGAGGAAACATAAGTTTTGTCCCTGCTCTAATGGCTATTTAATGTTATATCATTAGATTATACCATATTATATCAATATACTTTATATTACATCTGCACACATGTATGTAAAGAAAATGTAAAACAGTCATTAATGTGGGATCTGGGACCCAGGACCCAGATTTCTTCCGCTAACCTCGTCTTCAGGGGGTGCTATAGCTGCTGGACTATGAAGTCATACTTATTCTCTCACTTTCACTTGCTCTGGCCAATTAACATTTAATTATTCCAGCCAAAGTGAAACATTATTGGTAGGATTTTAGGCCCTGCAGTCTCCTGCAACGTGGTGGTTAGCACTCCATGGATTGAGTGCCTCTAGGTCAATGAGAGATAGTGTTCTCACCACCATGGTTTCTCCTCAGCAGTACCTGCCAGACAGCCTTGCAATGTAAGCTGGTATTTGTGGTTCCCATCCTCAAACACCTAAGTCTCCTTCCATGGTGTATAAGCAGCACTGCACGGGCCATTTAGGAACCTAAAGCAAAACTGTAGATGCCATTACATTGAACTAACATTGGATCCTATGTTGCCTGAGGTCTTTTCTGCATCCAACTCAAAGCTACCTGATAAAGGCCACTCTATTAAGCCAAGCAAAGTCCTAAATTCTGGCCCATACTTTCTTCTTTTTCTTTGATTTCTCAAGTTAGGCAGATCTGTGTCTAGCTAATAAGCAGATGGGCGAGTTCAGAGGAAAATTGAAGTGATAACGTTGCTAGGAGTTTCAAAATTATTTCATAGTGGTTGCAATGTTTTAGGGAGGGGTATCTATAATCATGCAGCTTATGAATCATGATTGACATTACAAGGTTTTCAGACTGAAAACTATCCAGTCTTTGACCTTGCATGGACATAAATACACGGGTAAGCCAGGAACAACTGAATGCAGGTGGACTAGTTATTATGCATTTGTGATAGTTACGAAGAACAAAACAAATGAGTGTGGCTTTAAAATAAATGACTTGCAGGACAAAGGCCATGCAAGATGAACATAAAAGTCAAGAGAATAAAACCAGACTTCAAGTCAAGTATGCAGAACTAAAGGCAAGGTTTATTTATCAGCCGACAGTGCACTGCAATAGAATATGAAGGCACCCCATCAGTGTTAGCTTCAGCTCAAAAAATACCTTGTCATGTTGCATGACTAGAGGTGGTAAAACATAACCATTGATATATTTCTTGTGTTACCAAAAGCAGAGTAAGTGGTACACGACTGTTCTGTAAAATCTGCAGGTTTTGTTTCTTTGTACCTACTTTGTTTTAGTTAAGAGATACTATATCAAAAGTGTCACACCTTTTGGAGGTTTTGGAACATCTAGCATGTAAGCGATTGGGATGGGGTATAGGGCATCACAACAAGCACCTAGACCAGATGCAGTGGTAGCCAGATTGTAGATGTCCATTACCAGAAAGAAAGAATAGAGGTTGTTCCTAGTATCTAGTATCTGATATCTAGACTAGACAGCTGAATATAGAAGCAGTGATGAATACTGGTCACTCTCTGAAAAGATAAAACTTTTGGGGGTCTGGTCACAAGGCCTCTTCAAATAGACAGTGTAGCTTCCTTTAAAAACCGCAAAAATGAGGTCTTAAACAAACTGCAGCTAAGACAATGTCTACTTGTATTTCCCTTAGCTTAGATACCACACACTTTCGTATTTCATTTCTAAGCTGTATGAGAGCTATGAATCAGCCCTGCTATGAATACAATCTAACAAAGAGGAGTCTATTTTCTTATGGGGGAAAACATATGTCTTCCTACATCCTTCATGGTTAATGTTAACAACACTGCCTAATGCCAATAAGGATCTATAGATAGATAGACAGATAGAGAGAGAGAGACATCTTTCGTAACTAAACATGATTACTTAAAACTTCAACTTTTGCAACAACTCTTGCAAAAATTCTCCACCCATTGCTTAAGATGGGCTTCTGCATATTGCTTATTTTTCAAAATGTAAAAAAAAATCTTAAAATACCAAACTATCTCTGTGCTTAGAGGATAATACTGTTTTCTCACTTCAGAGAATTTTGATCTTTAGAACATTTTTCATTATACGTCAGTTGAGTTAGACTTGGTGATGCTGCTCCTAACACTTGTAAATCAAAGGAAAGATGTGCAGGGCTGTGCTGCCCTGACACCTCATCTCTTCTCTGACTGTCACATTCTCACCTGCTTGCTGTGTGAACACTTGTAGCTTGCTGACAACACAGCTGGTTGTAAGCTCAGTGCTACTGAGCTGTGAGCTGGTCACAGATTCTGTGTCCTTTGAGCACTGGTTTGTCTCCTGGCTCTGGGTCACTTCTCTGGTCCTGATCCTGCACTGAGGCCATGCTGCAAGGATTTCAGTTCTGGACTAAGCCTGGATTGTCATTGGATCTACATCCCTTTATACAACTTACTTGTAGAAGTATGTGCAACATTCATTTTAGTAAATGTATTATAAACTAAAATTTAATAAACCCTCTCCTTTCTTTTGGAAATAACTTTAAAATATCATCATATATTAAGAACTTTTTCACTTTCATCTAATACAACTATTCATACACAAAAAATACTGGAATAGAGCACCCATATAAAATAGGTCTTTTTAACCAGATAAGATCAGCTGCCTGACCTAACCTGAAGTCATCGTAGTGAGGAGCCTTTCTTTCTTGTGAATAAGCCCTGGATGAATTGTGAGAAGAACTTTACAAACACCTTCACTCCTTCTCTCTCAGGCACATATATATACACACACATACCCCCCACTTCACTTTTTTTAAATGCAAATTTTATGGTGATTTAGGCTACAGGACTCATAACCCTAACCCCTGTGAAACGGGAGTTTGACATTCTGCCCTCTGTCCAGCCAAAGCATTTTTCATTACAGCATAAACTTACCAGACATTTGGCCAAAATAATTTTATGTATACCTTGTTTAAAAATCTGCTGTTTTTATCTCATAAGGATATGTTACAGGCTGATAAACCCTGCTTTCAAAAGTCTTCTTACAGTCTTCTTTCACATTGTAGATATAGCACAACACCTCACAATCCTTTCTCTTACACTATGGCCATGCATTCAGAGATCTGCTTGTAGGGACAAACAGCTTATTTCACTCCCATTATATATGAAGTCTAATTTCTTCATGCAGAAAGGAAAAAATCTTGTCTTGAGTACAGTGGGACTCTTTAATGCAGAAACATCTGTCTACCAGAATTTAAATCAAGAACAAAGCTCATTTATCTCAAGTTCTACCAACACTAGCAGCAAGCATATACTATGCTTCCTGTCAGTATGACCTTTATCTTCAAGTAAGAGAGCAGCAAAACAAGAAAAGAACAAATACAAGTTCCTAGAGGAGAGCACAGCATGTCCTGCTTCTGCAACACATTACATGAAAAACCAGAATAAAAAGCCTTAAAGAAAGACATCACAAAGGCAGATTCTGGGGTAAGAACTGACAAAGAAAATAGAACATTAAGCCTACCACACCCTCTAAAACATTGATTTATCTCTTTCAACAGCAGTTTTGGGACTTCCAGGAAGCTTTATGCCATTGTTTTGTGGTAAACATCAACCTCATTATCACTAGAAGGTCTGTTGTTCTGGTGGGTTTTGCCATTGTATAGGAAAACAAATGGGGAACTGAGGAAACCAGGACCTGAATCTATGCGATCTCTGAAACAGAAGACAAGTGTTGAAAAAAGGAAAGTAAAGAAAAAGGTAGAAACACAAAAAGCTACAAAAGTGTAACAAAAATCCCAAACACACAGGCAAGAAAAGGGGAAGCAGATGGGAGAAAAAAGACCTACACATACAAAGTTAATCTCCAATTCAGAATTTTCCTTTTTTACCATTTTTTTTGGTGGTGGCAGGGTTTTTTACAGGTAGTTTTCTTTCAAGCAGAAGGTGCTCCATGTTCAGCCTGACAGAGTATTGTTTTAATACTGTGCTTTAAAATAGGGAGGTGTAGTTCAGTAACAAAAGGCTATGACATTAGCTCCATTAGGAGACAAAAGGCGAGAAAATGAAACAATATAAAAGAGCCTACCAAGACATGTCCGGCTGTGGTTATTGTTTCTTTATTTGCAAATATACACAAGTCTCTGTGTACAACGATGCACATGAGTACCTGATGTACAGAAGCTCTGCTTGCCAAGGCTGCCTAATCTGACATCTGGTTCCCCATTTTCAATACTGGAGTGCAAGATCCAATACTCCCTCATGGAAGCTCTCTTCATCATGATTTTGAGAGGAGTCACATTGGAGTTGTCACCTTCTCTCCTCTCATACCTGTGTAAACTCACTGGGATTTATCCTGTTTATGACAGAATCTGAGCCTATATACCCTCAAAGCAATTAACACAAACCTTCTATAGCTGGAGGGTCTGGGGGAGGAAATGTGTATACAAGACAACATTCCTAAGTAACCTTATTTCCAGAAGTACCACCAACTCAAAATTGCTCTTTGCCACAAACTCTTTGGCAGTTCTGGAAAAAAGCTCCTACATTTTTAAGTATCAAATTATACATTGAGAACTCTAACTTCAGGATGCTCTTCTTCTGGGTTTTGAGAGAGTGAATACTAAATTCTACCTTTGACTACCACACTGCAGCCCCTTGGTCTTTCTTGGGAGGCACATAAATGCATGTGCTGAGCATCTTCTTGAGTGTACACAATTGTGGCATTTTGAATTTCCCTCCGTTTTGCAGGTATAGCACCAGACACCCAGTCTCAAAGCTTTAGTCAGAACAAGTTCCTACAGAAAATTGAAAACATTAGATTTGCATTCAGCTATAGGGAAAAAAAAAAACCAAATACTGTGATAACCTTCACTTTTCGCACCTACTCAGTGTCAACACCTGTTTAGCTGCAGGTTTTTGAAAAAACAATTACTTACTATAATATTGCTGCAAAAGTAATTTATTTTTACATAAATGATTTCTTTTAACTTTATTTCGTATTATTCAACTCAAGCTGTTTCTTGTATATATCTATAATATATTGTGGGTAGAAAGAGAATCTCTGATGAACACATACTAGTGAGTCCTAGAAAGGCAGATAATTTCCTTCACTTAATAATAGTTTTCTTTCCTCTTGGCTGCAGACTTTCATAACTAGCACCATGCCAAACATTCAAAGATTGGATTATGGCCTGTCGTACTTGATTATTTTTGTCAGCATGCTGACCCAGGGTGCCCTTTTCTTGTGTTGTTCCTTCTGTTTCCATTTTTCATGTCATCCAGCTTTTCATCTTGTCAATCAGCTTTTGACTTCCTGATTAAAGTGTCTGTCACAGGAGCAGCCTGGTCTCCAGTCAGTTGTTTAATTTGTTCCTCATGGCATCCAATTGAGTTATTCATCTGGCCCAGCTGTTCCCAAGTGCTTCCAGCATCACTTTTTCATGTGTTTGGGTTTAACCTCTATATCTATGTACAACAGTGTGAATTGTTCCATTCATTCTGTTGACTGTGGATTGCTTTGCCTTCGTCTAATGCCTTGACATTGCTAGGATGGCTGCTACTGTATTCTGCAGCTTAACCAGCTGAGAGAAAAGCAGTATTTCACCCTGGTGTTATGGTAACAAGTACAACTAAACAGACTAGTTCTCAAGTATTATAGCAGGCCCAATTTTTAACAATTAGGAAAGTGTAATGGAAAACTCTGCTCTCAGAGATTTGAACCCACCCAAAAAAATTATGTTGATGACGCTTGGCAGGAGGAGAGAAACATTACTTTGCCAGGAATTTTTAGCATTCACTTGAAATCAGTTCACTTCATTATCATGAGGGATGTTTTCTCAGTGCCAAGTCTAGGCCTGGTATAACCCAGCCATAACTCCCAGTGACTTATGTGGGAGTTGCACAAGCTCACAGCAGGGCTAAATTTGGTGATCTGACTGAAATCATACAGGCATCCAGTTGGAACAATGGAATTTAAATGAATTCAGTGTTATCGCAGTAAAATGCTCAAATCTTGTTGTGTTGCTGTAATCACTGCTTTTCAGAGAGAATTAGGGGAGAATGATTAGCATTAAATTCTGACTGTACTCCATGATTTTTTTCCCTCTGGAATAATAACTGATATTCCTCAGTTTCCCTACTGGATATAAGAATACACACATCACATCAAGACAAAGGAACAATTGTTTATTAATAAGTCAAAGATGAAAAATGCGGAGTAGTATTATTTATGATTACTGGAAGCTAATGGAATTGAGTAGAATGCTGGAATAGTTATGAACTTTGTATTATGTGGGAGGAAGGCATTTTCTGCTAACCAACTTTAGTTTTTGACAGAAGTCAAGAAAAGTCCATGCTATAGGGCACGTGTTGATTGTTTTAGAGTTTGGGAAGAATTTTTTTTCCTCCCAACTGCTCTATTGTTTCATCTTTCTTTCCTGTCTCCTACTGCATCACAAAATATTGTCATTTGGTAATGGCAAGATGACTTAATGACCTTTCTCATATAAGAAATTACCTGCTTCAATGTGAAAGCATATTGCATTTATGTAAGTTTCATCTGATAAAGGTGTAGAGCAGAAAATTTGATCCCAAGCTGGGTAGATTTTCAGTAGACTGCAGCTTTTTTTCCTATTGTACTAACATTCACTTTTCCACAGATGCATCAAGACTCGAAGTGCTGATTCCATAGCGCTGTGAGGTTTTAGTAGAGTTTTATATACAGAAGAATGTTATTAAAACAATATTAACTCAGTTAAGTTCCTGCTGGATGCCTGTCCACATCATAAAATCTCTAGCTTGACTGGCACTCACTGGCACCCGTATAGGAACTCTCAGTGGGGAAGCCAAGGGCTGAATGGACCTGGGTCCTGAAGTGCCCTTTCATCCCCACAGGTGGTCCTTCCAGCTCAGAAGTGAGGTACGCTCTTGGAGCAGTACTATACCTGTTCTGGGGCTAAACAAATGACTTCAGCTTTCATCACCTTCATGCCAAAACTTTTAAAGACTTACTCTTTTCTTTTTTCTTTTTTTTTTTTTCTTTTTTCTTTTTCTTTTTTCTTTTTCTTTTTTCTTTTTCTTTTTTTTTTTTCTAAATAAAGATTCTAAAGTTTTGTTAAGAAAACTGCATTCTTTCCAGCTGTAGCTTTTACACTTATTTAGAAAACAGGGTTACACATGAGAGAGGATTGGGAAGTATCTCCAGCAGCATTTGGGGTCTAAAAGATTCCCACTTTCCTTATGCTTTCTCACTGAATTTGTAGAAGCAGCCACAGGACCCTTTCGCAAAATGCAGTCTGGCTTTAATTACCCTTAAATGGCTTCCATCCTACTGGAGATTTGTTTGGGATGGACTGTTTCTGAAAAACACTACTGTGAAATGCATGCTATTTGGAACGAGTTTGTATTTTCTAACCTCAAAATATTTTAAGAATGGGTTAAAAAATATGGCAGAAGAGAGTGAAGATGTTGATTGGGCCTAGTAAATATGAGCTTCCTATTAGTACCTGAGACCCTCCTGGGTGCAAAAAAGGAAAAATGAAGAGTTAGTTCTGAAAAATAAGCTGCATCCACATTGCATAGCCACATGCAATGCACCCGTCAAATTTCAGGCTGTGCACTTAGTACTGCTGGAAACTTTGCCCTGAGTTCCCTGAATCTGGTCCTCTTTTATATTTTCTATGAGCTTGAGTCCTTCTTGGTTAGTCAAGAAAATACTTGCACGATGTCTCAAATCTGCCCTTCCCCCAGCTTCTTGTATCATAAAATAACTCCAGGCGCAATATGTTATGCAAGTCTGCAATCATCCCTCTAATTTCTTATAAAAGATATGACCTCGTTATCAATGAAGGTATTTTTAACGTACTGATCATCTGAGCTAAAACCTCATGGATAGAAATGTAAAACACATTCTAATCTCTCTTAAAGCTCAACTCCACATTGGTTACACTCAATTCAAATTCTACATGGTTTTCTTTGCAAACCAAACCCAAACACGCTACTTTCAAGATACATGAAATATGAGCTGAAATTTTGGGGTGCAGCCATAATCTTGAGAGGTCATGCTACAATGGAGGTGTCCTGAATTTACTAACACCCGAAAATGAAATTTGGCTGGCAGGCACACATTTATTAGGAAAATTCTAAACATTTGTACAGTATAATGCCCAAATCAGAATGAGCTATTCAATTGCATTTCTGGTTCCTAACCTGAGCTGATTCTCTTTATACATAAAGGATTACATAGTTGTCAGATTGTGACAACTTTTGGTTTCTGTATTTATGCACTGTAATTCTAATCACTTGGGAAGCATTTTAGTCTCAAAGCTCAACATGGACTGCAAAAGATGTATACTCATACTCTTTCACAGAAGTTTTACATTTATACTCTTTTTCTTTCAGTTTTGGGGTTTTTTTCTGTTCTCAGCCTAAAAGAAAGGTCACTTCAAGTGATACTATATATATAGTGCTCTTTATGTACCTAAAAGTAGAGTGTCTATGCTCTAAGAAGACAGAAGATCTTCATCCTCTCATTCCTTTTATGTTTGATGTCTTCAAAAAGTGACTGAAATATCAATATGTTTACTGAACATAGAGGAAAACCTAATTCCCTCAGGGTGAAGGAACTGGGTTTAGGATGGCTTACAAGACACCTCCCCTATGGAAGAGGACGAGCTTCAGGGCATGTATAAATATGCATCATATACACAGTCACCCTCCTAGCCAGAAGAAATGCGTATGTTTAACAAGCACATTACAAATGCAACCTGGTTTAGCTTCTGCTGCACAAACAACTCCGGCAATTAAGCAATGTTGGTAGCCAATTAGCTCACATCTTTTTCATGTTGAAGGAGCAAATATGGGCAGGTATTTAACCCCTTTAGTGTCCTTGGGCCATCAGCATGCCTAACGTTGGAGAAACTGTAATTGTAATCCTCTCAGATACAGTTTTTCTTGTTACATTAGGAGGTGATAAAACGAAACAGCACGATTGAATATTGAAAAGGCTGGATAACTTTATGAGTATTGCTACTACTAATAGCCGCCTTATGTTTAAGTGAAATCTTTTGCATGGGAGGATCTAAAAACTTCCCAATATGCATATAAGGATAATTTCACTTATCACTGAACTTTTCTGAGGCAACCCTGGTGTGTAAAAGGAAGGTTCCATTAGACACACAGCAAGCCTGGCACTTAGTGGAGATGCTAGTTCTACTTTATAACCTGTACAGCAGGACTTTCTTTGTGATGGAGGGGTAATATTGCGCGATCTTTCCCAGACCATAAGTCACTATGGTGGTTCTAGAAGTTGCCACTAAAAGATACTTAATTCTTCTTTGTATCTTCTGAGTACAGGCAGAGGCTTAAGGGTACAGTCTTGTCGTCATATTTCATGTCACTTTTTCAAAAGCTATACAGAATAAATATTATACATACAATATTCATTTTCTTCCATCTTCTATGCATTCATTTTCAACACATTATCCCAGAGTTACCTATTGCAGTGCTGGACTAGGTGATATTTTAATGCACTCATTTCCATTTAAAATTCTACTGGAAAACTGTGAAATATCCCTTTTTGTATGTGTGTGAATAGAGCCTTTAATGCTCAAGTTTAAATGAATGGTGTATTTTTTGGCTGGGTGTCAAAGACTCAACAGAACTTGTACTATAGTCTTCTCACAGGAAAAAACAAATAGTTTCACACTGAGGTATTTGGAAACAGGTGTGCCGAACAATTACAGAATGTTACAGCTCTTGGAAGCAGCCCTCCAAGAAATTAAGGACTAAAAATGTATGGTAACACTATCACATTGACAAAATATCTAGTACTGAATCCCAGTGGACAGGAGAAGAACTTACTGGAGCTCAAGGAGAAGATGTGATCACTATTATGTCAGGGCATAAAGCAGCTAGAGTTGTTGCCAACAGGTCTGGAAGGAAAACAATAGAAAAACTTCACTTGGGATGTAGTTTGAAACAAGAGATCAACACTGTCCACTCCCACTCTCATGGCCACCACCCTGCCTCGAGCAGCAAAACGCTTTCCTGGCCACACTCAGCAAAGTGCCTGATGGAGACATCACTGCTTATTTAGAATGCAGCTACATGGATCTACAAAACCGAGCATCAATGTTTTTTGCCGATGCCCCTTTTCCTAAAGCATGCACGTCTTTTTCACCATATAGCTCTCTCATTTCAATTCTCTGTCAAAGAAAATCTTTCCATGCTTCTCTTCCTTGGATATGATGTAAGTCAGCCAAACTCTTTAATAGTAAAGCCAAGAATTCACTCCCACCTCCTGATTTCTAACAAACATCCAGACGCAATAGTAAGCATTTCAGAATTGTTATACATCCACAGAAAGCAATCAAACCTTCAGTCCACCCCCCTGAAATGTTCTGCTCTTACAAAAGTGATTTTTGTCCCTGGGGACATCTTCATTGCAAATCTTTACCAGGAGCTCTTATTTTGCACTTTTCCACTTTGAGACAAATATTCTCAGAAATTAGAAGTGGTCTGGTCCATCAAGTCTGATTTATCTACTACCTCAAGACAAGGTGACACCTCCTCTTCACCCCGCAAATCCACCAGCTTACGTGTGCAGTGCTTCCATGTGGCACAGAGGGGAATTCCTCTCTGAATCTCTCTGCATTCAGGTTATGGCCCTATCATTATTTTAGTGTGTGTAGCTACGCATTTTATTACTGGTCACAAAATTATTCCTCTCCATTTTCAAATCCAGCCATACTGTTTGACTTTGTGACCTCCAGTGGCAGCAGATCCCAGAGACAATTCTCCGCCTTTGCCAAGACTGTTACAGAACGTTTAATGTTGAAGGATGAAAACACATTATCCCACCTTTGATGTTTAAAGAGAGGAGAGCGACCTCAGGACCTTTCTGCATATTATACAGTGTAACACATTTGTATGCTCTCTGCAGGGCTGGCATGTCTCATTCAAGGTCAGCTCTGCTCCGCACTCCAGTCCAGCAACCTCCCTCCCAGAGTTTTCATATTTCAGTTACAAACTGACTGGCTAAATTGTGAAGTCAAGGCAAGCAAATAAGTAGGCAAATGGCAAACAGAAAAAAATCCTAATGCTTCATACTGCTGTCGTGTTCCTCTGAAAAGATAGCACCCTACATTTATGGACCTGAAGGAGTGCCTGCAAAAGTGGGCCAATGACTTACAGCCCCTGTATCAACAAGGCTCTGAAATGGATGCACACTCGCAGAAGATGGGGGAAGAAGTAATTTTACTAGTATAACTGCAGAGACAGAGGTGCAAGTTTGTGATGCATGTTAGGAGAATCAGACTTACGGAACTTTAGGTGTGGAAAAGAATTGATTTGACCTACAATCACAAAGTTAGGAGAAAACACCATACATCCCCTGGCTTTCAGTCCTCTCCTCTCTAGTTGCTGGACATTACTACTACTGTTCTCATAATACTTATACTATGTGCTTAACAAATTGTGCGAAAGCTAGCGAACAGCAATTTAGCCTAAGGATGCTCTTCAGGCCCCAAACAGCCCTTCTTCTATAAGGCTTTATCCTTAACAAGCTAAGACTGGGTCATAAGCCATTTGAAACTCATAAGAGGCAGAAAAAATAATCACTGAATCAGACTCCAGGTCTTTTTATGATCCAATTTGGGCTTGTCAAGGGACAAATGTTCCCACCCAAGTTTGGTGAGACTTCCTGATTTTATAATTTCTTCCAATGAGGAAAGTCTTCCTAATTATTACTTTATATTGTGAATTCTGACCAGATGTTGTCAAAAGAAAAGCACATTTTTCTTGAGAAAACTGTCGTTTATTTCTAAAAGAAACCAAAAAATAAGACCACTGTCTTTCTGTTTTGTCCAACCAAATGGCTGTAGACATTATTTCCTAATAAAAATAAAATAATAAAAAATACAATGATAATAAAAAAATGATAAAAGAAAATAAAATATTAAGATTAAAATAAAATAAAGTAGGTCACCATCAGATTTCATCTACTATTTCTGGCACTTCTTCTGCTTATGAATGCTATTTCATAGTTTGGTTATCAAAAACCTTTTGATTTCAAAAATCAGAGTATACCAAAATCGTCTTTGCCCTTCAAACCTTGGTTAATGAAGTTCCTCAAACTTCAGTTAATGAAGCTCATTGTTTCATTCTTAAGAAATTGCAGGTTCTGTTTCTACCTCTGCTATTTCACTTTTCCCCTTTCGTACAATACTAATGAACTGCCTAACACAGCAGTTTGAATATGGTGTTGAAAAGCCAACTTCACAGAGATATTATCTCATGGAATATGACAATTTTGGATTTGCCATTACAGCCGACCTCATGTTCAGCTGGAAAAGTGTGTGCAGGACTTAGCTTGCCTACTAGTTTTATTGCTAGTGCTCACTTCTTCTGTGGTATTGTAAGGGTGGATAGAGACAATGGAAACTCAGCACCAAACTAACTAATAAAACATTCAGTGCCACACTATAATATTGCACTACATATGTATACACACACAAATACAGACTCACACACATGATTCTGTTGTATCAGTTCTTTAATGTTACTTGTTGTACGTAAATGTAAGTCATTATAATCCCCATTCAAAATTAATTACAGTCAGAAATTCCCACATTCGTATTTTCAGAGGGTTACCAGATATTATTTTAATTTGGCTCTACCGTCTTGTCAAAATAAAAGCTCTTTGCCTAGCATTTATGAGGCCTCTAAGCTTAATTGCATTCATCTTTATCAAGTCTTGAAACTAGCTGATATATTTAAATGAGCTAAAATAGAAAGGTTTGAGGCAACTGAAGTCTCTTCAATAAACTGAAGAAAAATTTCCAAAAGACTATGGAAGCAGTAGTGACCAAAGCTGTAAAGAAGAAAGATTTTAAAACTAATGAGTTGCCAAGTGGATCCTTTTCTTAATTAGTCTTCCTTTCAAAGAATTAGTGAATAAAAGGCTTAAAGAAGATGAAGTGAAATTTGAATGTTACTCACAGTCTATAAATAAGACTTAAATTAGTCTTTCACTTGGCCCATGGTAATTCTATTATCTGTGCTGCCTTATTCTAATTTCTTTGTCTTGTCTTCCTGTAGTTCTTTACCACCAAGAGGTGTGACTAGGAGTCCTGGAGACTGATTATTTTTCAGCCTATAAAAAAAGGTGAGGACATTGGTACTCTTTTCCACTTCAGGGTGGGCTTTTTTGGCTTTCATTGTTAAATATTGTAAACATTTATGGGCTTACACTGAAATGGTAGACAGAGGTGGTGGGTTTAGCTCTCAGCTCAGTTGCAGACACCCTCAGCTACCTTAGGAGGTAGCAGCAAAGGACCACACTGAGTGCAGATGGTTATTCTTCTTCAGGTCCAACCCCTCTGAAGCAGGCACCATCAAACTGTGGTTTGTGGACCCCTGAGGGTCAGAGGGTCTATGACAGTTAATGAAGAAAGACAAATATACTGTGAGGTTATACAAAAGCAGCACCATCACTGGAAAATCGCTGGAGGACTTTGAACAGAGCCAAATTGTCAAAAAAAAAAAAAAAAAAAAAAAAATCTCCTCTTAAATAGCCTTCTGTGCCTGAAGATAGTTTTAATTTTTCTGTGACTGCATTCCCAGCCAGTAATGTGATGGAGCAGAGGAAATACGGGTAATGTTTCCTACCCCGTATTTCCTGTTTATTTTATAAAACCGTAAACTCATAGATACTGTTTCTATAGAGTTTCTTCTGTCTCTGCAGGCAATGTTGTTCTTTTATTTGTTGCTACGAGTAGCATTGAAGCAGTGATTACTAGTGTATTCTGTCTCCATTTAGGGCTCTGCTCTCGAAAGCCTGATAGATCCATGGGTCTGAGTGGACAGAGCAGCTCTGGCTCACACCACGTGTGGGAACTCTGGTCTTGGGCTGTGACAAGATGTGAAAATTTAGGATAAATGCAAAATTTTGAGACCTCCATAGCCCATTCCTTCATTGTCCCAGACTTTTTTGTCTCAGGAATCTTTGCAGGTCTTTATTAATCTATTATTTGGAGGTCAGGAACTAACATCTGCTTTATCTCAGAGCTTCATATTGCTACTGTCTACCACACAGTGTAGTCAATAGATATGCTGTGAAACTTACTCGGTGCCATAGAAACAGGTGATGTAAAAAATAGCTTGCATTTAGATCTGTGACAAATTCACAGAAGAGCTGAGTTTCTCTTATGGCTGGCATGAAGGGATGCAAACTATGGCAGCTCTAGGCAGATTCTTATTTTGACAGAAGCAATGACTCACTGTGTGACCATGGACAAGTCGTTCAATTTTCTCTTGATTTAGTCAACAGAACTATAAAATTATTAAAAGACAAAAAACAAAAAGTCCCCAGATTTTACTGAAAAACAAATCATTCCTCTGAGCTCAGTTGGTGAATAAATGACAAAAACAACAAGATGAAACATGGGTGTAACCCACAGCTTTGCCAAATATACCGCAAAAATATGGAGAAGGTACAGAGGAAGAAAAGGCAGGGAGAAAAAAACGATCAGCAAGAACACTGAAATGCCCCAAAGCACATGAAATTATATGAACAGAAACAACTTCAACAAAAGAGAGTATAGATGCCCACAGGGTGGTGAGTAGGAGGATGTATTCCAAAGAAACATAGCAATCAAGTGATCTAATGCTCTTTTCATCACAAACAGCCTTTAAAACTAGATAGTGATTGTTTCACCCTTTCCTGGGGTTCAGTATGACAACTATTTAAATGTGCCTGGAAACAGTACCAGCACAGTAAATGAAGGATGGTTTGTCCAACACTAACTGCTGGGAGAAACATGGATGCCTAAAAGGCACCACTGCCTGGCAGTGATGGGCTCCTATTTTAGTCTGTTTATTAACACCTGCTTCACCAGGGCCACATGCGGAAACCAGGGGGGCTTAGGCAGCAGTCACACTGAGTGAGTCCCAAGGAAATCGCACCATGTAGCAGGGGGACTAGAGGCTACCTTACATGCTGTTTGGAGTCTTTTGTGCGTGCAAGAGATACACCGTGGTGCATAGGTGCAATAGGTCTTACGTACCCTATTAAAAAAACACTGCATGCTAGCATCTGGCTTTCTCAGCCAGCATTATAGTGAGAGTCTCAGGCCCTTTGGCCCTAGCTGCTGCACTATATCCTCAGTTCTCACCTGGGATGAGAGAATATGAAAAAAAAGTGACACCTCCTGAGACATCAGTGTTATTTCTAGGACCAATTGTCCTGGTGTAGTTTTCTACACATAATGAGGTTGCAGCAGAAGGTGCTGTTGCATTAGATGGAAAGAAAGCAGAAGGATGATGCTTCAGCCCTGGCTGCAACAGCCAAGTGGCTGTAATGGAGTGAGAACATGAAACGCAGAGGAAAACAATGAACAGCGGAAAAGTCAGAGTCAGGCCTGCAGCAGAAGAGAGGCTACAAAGGTATCTTCAAAGGGTTTTCTGGGGGGAAAAATAAAGGAGCAGACAACATACATATTAATGAAACAGAAACAATATTGAAAAACGACCTATTATCCTTCCTCAGATCAAAAGAACAAGATTAACACCTCAGACATCAGACCTCTGCAACAGAAGAGTGGGCTTAGCAACAAGTCTGCTTCACCTCATCTTCCTTTGTTTTTGTGACTAGGACCAGGAAAAGAGGGGGAGGTTCACTGCGAGGAGCTGTATAAGTGGGCCCACAAGCCCAGCAGCTGCACAGTGGAAGCCTAAAGAAAAAAAACTAGAAGAGCATGAAAACTGAGCAAAGACTCAGTAAAAGCTGGATAAGCATGGAAAGAAAGTGAAGTTGGAAATATATATGGGCTACAACACAAAGACAAGATTTACTGCCTTGCCTTGCTTGAGGGGAGTGCTGGAGCACTCAGGGAAGGATGTGGCATTATTTGCACACTCCTCACTGCACTGCCAAAAGGCTTCCCAGTGGCTGTCGGTCTCCTGTCTCCACTCCCCCAACCAGAGCCCTTTTCTCCTGCAAGCCCGTGAGGCTCCCCAGCTTTTCAAGAGAAAGAGTCCTAGAGCACTCGCCCCTGCAAAGGCATTTTCATCTGAAAATCAGAGACATTCTCTGCTGCGGATTGTATCCACTTTGCAATGGGAATGGCTTAATGATCTGACAAGTCTTTTCCGTATTTAATTTCTTTGATAAGCAAAATACCAATCTGACAGAATTAGATTTTCTCTTAATAATTTTCCACAGCACAAACTTTTATTTAGGGACTCCTGCCTGGTGCATGCCATTATCATAAGGGCATTTATGATAATGAAATGAAAGCTACTCCAGAAGTGGTTACAGTAAAGGAAAGGTGCCTCTAATGATGACGATGGGGAGAGACACGTTCATTCTCTACCAGAGACTTTGCAACAAAAATCCCTCTTTCTACACACCTATCTTCCTTTAGCAGCTCACATTTGCAAGGGGTGTTGAATTTCAGACCAGTTTCTTTCTGATTTTTTTTTTCCACTCATGTTCATACATGCACTGATGGTGAAAAAGGGTCAAAATACAAAGTTAAAACCCAGCACTTTTTTCACAGCTACTTTGATGATTCAGAAATTATACAATTCAAAGAGATAAAAAAAAAAAAAACAAACCTGGGTTTGCCACAAATGTGACTGAACAAAATTTCAGCCTTCCTGAGATCTACAGAAGTTTTGCTGCCAATTGCAAAGGATTTTCACTTGATTTCACATGCAGGATTCATTAGATAAGTAGCAGCTTTGTTGGGCTTAACTACAGACATTTTCATTATTCTAGTCATTTTAAAAATGATCTAGACTTTTCCCAGCTGTGGTAGGTTGACAGTTACTGGACACAAAGTAAAACATAGGAAATTCCAGTCAGATTTAATGAAAAACTTTTTTCAAAATGGAAGTGATTAGCCACTGGAACTCCTGGACAGAGAGGCTGTTTGATTTCCATCTTTTGAGATATTCAGAACTTGGTTGGGCACACTCCTGAGCAATCTGTTCTAAACAGAAGTGCTTTGAGTGGAACATTGGACTAGATGGACTCTGGGGGTCTCTTTCAATCTAAACTGTTCTGTGAATCTGCATATGGGAAGCAGAGTAACTTACTACATAACCACACAGCGTGGATTGGGTCTCTGACCCTGCTAGTCTTCAGAAGCTACCGAAAACAGTGTTAAATGCTAAGAATAAAGTCAGAATTCATGAATATTGGAATTAGAACCATTTGCAGGGAAATGTAGACTTTGTTCCAAAATACTGTTTTGCATAGCAAAAATGCTGGTGCTAAAAGGCTGATCATTTAACCAGTCGCTCATGTGTTTTACTGAAAGTTTGCATGGGTGGTTTGAAACCCGCTCCAATCTTTTCTTTCTGCATAACGATAAGATCATAGAAAGCTTTGGTTTACCATCAAGAAAGTGGGCCAAGTCCTGGTTTGACTTATACCTTCTGCAGCTTCAGTAGCAATGAAATTTCACACTGAGGTAGGACAGTACCTGTTCTAATGTTCTTCAAGCTTGTAAAGCCTCTTTCTCTTCAGACTGAGTGGGAATTTTTGCATGAATAGACTGATGCCTGACATTCCTAATGGTTCTCAGTTATGCAAGATTTGAAATGCCAAAAACATTTTTCATGATATTTCTGTATATCTGTTTCGAATATTCACTCTCTCCAATTTTTTTTTTACCTTCTCTTTCTATATATTCTCCCTCTGCCTCACTAGGTAAGAAACTAAGAGGTAGTAATTGTATTTCCATGTGGGTGGGAGGAATTAGCTAACCAGTTTTC
Organism: Psittacula echo; assembly: GCF_963264785.1. NCBI lineage: Eukaryota > Metazoa > Chordata > Aves > Psittaciformes > Psittacidae > Psittacula > Psittacula echo. The sequence continues at coordinate 104,239,187 of NC_137735.1, forward strand.
AAATTTCCATTCCTTCTGCAATCAGGATTCTTCTAGTTTTATACGTATAATCTACAGATCCCTTTTTCCTGTCTTACCTATAGCAGTAAGTAGGTTTCAGATGTCTACTGAAAGCCATTCAAACTGCTGAACTTTTTATGGCTTAACCCATCATAAGCTACTATTTATTCAATTATGATTAATGCCAACCAAAAACATATAGCAACTGGTTAACTGTATGATGAAAAATAATGAAGAAAAGGTTTAAGCAGATGAGTCAAAACAGATCATTGTTTCCTAAAGTCTGAGACATATCCCCTTGTGGGGTTTGAAGAGCTAACAATGGGTCACAGAAGATGAATACATTGAAATGGGTGTGTATTTAACAACATGTGGTATATAGCAGGAGAAGCAAAATCATTTTTCTCTTAATATAGCAGAACTTAGTTTTCAAAAGTTTGGGAAACAATCTTCGTCTGAGACAACACGTTTCTACCAGCCCGAGGCACAGAGTGACTGTTTTTCGTTAGTTTTGGGAAATTTTTGTGTGTAATGGAGGCTCCCATGATCACTAAATAATAGGATAAGTATGTGATCACGCTCATCTGACCTAATATGCAGTTATTTTATGAGCTACCTGCTATAAATGAATAAACAAACAGGCAAATAGGCAAATAAGGGAGGTTTAAAAGATAGATGGTAGAGATTAATTCTTAACATACTAAATTGATTGGAACTTCAATTGATTGGACTTCAGTGCATCCATCACTCAAGCGTTACAGCTCACTGAAAGTCCAACTGCAAATCCTCTGTCTCTTTGGCTGTGGTGTCACAATGGGGCCAAATGTTAAATAAGATAGCCATTACTCCTCATGCGTGAAACTCAACAGCTATGAAAATTCCTTCTTAAAGGTTGCATTCAAACAGGAGCTTAGACCCACCAAGGAAGGACTGTTTGTGTCTTGTTCTTTGGGAAAGCAGCAGTACTCTCCAATACAAGTTGTATTTCTGTATAAAATATGTTTCATCCTCCTGACATCAGTCAGGAGTCAGTTTTCAGCAGTCTCCTTAGGACAAATTTTTAAGAGCACCCACCCACAAACCAACAACAGAAAGAAGTGTCAGATCTTCAACAGAACCAAGAAAACAAGGCATAGTGTTTTCTCTCCAGTAAGGCCCCACGCCTCATGAGAAAATTGCTGGGCCAAAAGAGTTCTGCTGAAAATCTGAGTCCACTTGTGGGCATCAGCAGCAGACAGTCTGTCACTCTAGCCCATTATGCACATGTCCTCTTTTGTCTCTCTGATCTGTTGGCTTCCCATCTCACTGGCAAAAATCATGGTCTTGAACTTTAAGGAATTAAGGTTAACAATTACTTATGCAAATCAAGTTCTGTGTTAGATATGTGCTGGCAGTTACACATCACATTTCATTCCTTCTACTACCACAAAAAGAGATTCTTCTATTCTTTATTGTTATCCCAACCTGAGTGTAACTTTCAAAGCTTTTAAGCCATTTGCAGTTTAGGAAATGTAAAGACCAAGTGATGCTGGCCATTTATTTCTAGAAAGAAATGCTCACTGATTTAACATAAGCATTCTCAAAATATGTTGACTGTCAGTGGTTGCTGGGAATGTGCCACGTGGTCCATATTTTGGGGGTTTTTTCCCCTTCCAGCTATGAAATACTTGACTAAAAGTTAACTTTCATTAAAAATTAGAGATACTTAATTTAGGTCATGGACTGGACTGAAATTAAGAAGATTTGAGTTTCATTCCTGGTTGCACAACTGACCTCTTGTGTGCTCTAGGACAAACCACCTCTTCTTTGTTTAGCTTAATTTGCTCTAAATTTGTCTCGAGACCTGTTGCACGTTATTACGAAGCTGAAGTATTACCAACTACTTAAATAATCACTGTGGCAAAAAGCAAGAGAGATATGGAGAAAAACGAGTTTTAGCCTCACAGCTGAGGCAGCTCCATTCAACATCCAGCTCCACACAATCCCCAAGATGAAAGAGACTCACACACAGAGCATGGAGCACACCCACTTTCACAAGAGCTGGTAGCCAGGTGAAGCAGCGGTGCTCACAGGATATCTATGTTGACATTAGGTATGGAAGGAACCTTACCATCTCGCTACTGTGTTGTGGGCATACAAATAGCTAGGGAAGAGCTTTTTGTCCCTGCAAAAGCCTGTGCTTTCTGTCCCTGTGCTAAGGTCATGTAATGAGCTGGGGGGTCATTTTTCAAATAAGTCATATGTATATACAATATTCCCCATACTGGCTGCTAGGTAAAAAGCAATGCCACCTCTTAAAACCTGGCAAATCCCAGCATTTTATTTCCTTTGCTTTTCCTCCTCATGCTTCAAAATGAACATTTTTGTTTTGGATGAAGTGGAATGTATGTTTGCATTTTACACTAAATAAATGTTTTCAGATTTCCATTTTGGCAAGAAAAACAAAAAACGAAGTTCCATTTGGTTTGACTCTAACTTATTTTCTCTCCCTCTTTTTTAGGTTCGGCACTCTAGCTGAAAAAACAATTATTCTCACAGCCTTAGTCACACGTTTTCCAGGCAGTGCCTGAAATGTTTCCTTTCAACTCTTTGCAAGCATTTTATAGGTTGTCATTTCGCTGCTGCTTCAAGAACAAGAGACTGCAGTTCTTCCAAGTGAACAGCTTCTATGACTTTCCTGACTGATGCAAATGCGTTACACTGTTGACAAATACTAACCATGAGAGTTGACTTGGCTATTGCTTTTTGCTGTAATTGGTATTTCCCCTGAAAATTCTCCCCCACCCATCAAATGGAGCATTCTGTTTTATCAAGTTAGTTTTTAATAATGTTTTTGCATGTCTTACCTTTTATCTAGACAAATAAGAACTAATCAGTTTCAAGAACCATAATTTGTCACTTAAATGGCTGTAAATGATTCCCTGACAAGAAGCCAAGTGCTGAGTGCATGTGGAGGCCAGAATGCCTCCTACCATTAAAACTGATCCTTTTACTCCATACTGAAACAGATGGACAGGGTAACATGAACATTTCAGCTATATCTATATATATCTTAATTTCCGCTATTTGCAGTTTGGTTTGAGAAGACACAGGGAAGGCAGTCGATGCCCCAAGCCTGTAAGTGTTTAAGAGGAATTTAGACAATGCTCTTAATATGCTTTAACTTGGTTAGCCCTGAATTGATCAGGCAGTCAGACTAGATGATCGTTGCAGGTCCTTTCCAAATGAAATAGTCTATTCTATTTATTTTTTTAACTATTGCTAATACCTATAGCGCACAAACACTGATGTGGTTCCAGGCCCAAGGAACTTGCAATCTAAACAGACAAAAAGACATGTGAAGAGCTGCAGTGGTTTACAGAGGCCAAAGTCTCAAGCTGCATAAAACGCAATCCCATCCCTTGTCAAAGTCCTGCTGCAGAAAATGTAGTCAAGCACCTACACTTATGAATCCAAGTCCTGAACCAATACTCTTAGTGAAGCAAACTCAGGGAACAAATCTGTTGTATCCTAACTCTGACACCATCTTCAAAAGTGGCTCTCAACCTCATCCAAATTACTACAAGGAAAAAATAAAACTAGCAAATTACTTTTTAGAACTACTAATCCACATTGATTAACAGCCATAACTCAGTTTCAGAGACATAACTGGATTTTCCTGGCACATGAATGCACACACAAAATAGACACCAGGATATTGGGGCTCACTTAAATATTTAAATAAGATCAAAATAAAATTAATATAGGTGTTTTTTTTTCATACATGTATTTTTAATTGACTGAAAAATTGAAAGAAGATATTGAAATACTGTGTTAATATCTATGCTATCTCCACTGGCTATGCAAAGATTTGCTTCTGATTTTAAAGTTTCTCAGCTCAAGAAGATGTAGATTTTCTTGGCAACAGCTGCTGTGTAAAATATTCTGAGATAGAATTTTTTATCATAATTAATAATAGATGAAAATTTCTGCGTTTTTGATGTTCTAAACTCTATGCTGTTTGATTTACGATGTCTTTATAGTTGTTTTTCTAGTAATTCTATGCCTCTTTCTGTTGGTATAAGGCTGGTCGTCTCTTTTATTTCCCTAGTGGAGTTGGTACAGTACTCTTTTCTTCCTTTTCTCGCCTTCTTTTCTGTAAATATAGTTAATAAACTTCTCCTTTCTTCCTTAATGAGACTGATCCCTGTGTTCTTTAAGTTTGTTGCTGTGGAATTTTTTCTCTTCTTTTTTTTTTAATTCTGCACAGGGTAGTAATAAAACTGGTGGAGGCTATTGGAAGGAGGAGTGTGTTCTGTGCACGCTCTTGTAGAGCTGCCTGTATTCTCTGTAATGAATGTTTTAAACTGGATGGTGACTGGAAAAGTATAGTTTGGTTTGAGGGCTGAGTTTTTTGGCTTTCATTGTCATTCTTTCATTTGCTGTTGGAGTTTCATGGAAGTGTGCCTTGCAAAATGTACTGGATAATGCTCCATGATTGGTATTTTATGACAAGTTGGATGCAGGTGCTTATAGGCTATTATTGCTGTACCAGCAGACCCAGCTCTTGATACAGTAGAGGACCATATGTCATAACTAGGATGCTAGCTACTGCTGCAGTTAAAGCTGTCAAAGAGTTTCCAGTAGAACTCCTGGTTTTCCATCATTCGTAACTTATTCAGCATTACACTTGCAATGTGCAAATTTTCCAGGAAATGGTTATACCTCAAAAGGAATTTTTTTTTATAAGCCTGGCAGTTGTTGACATAAGAATAAAAAAAATTAAAAAAGCAAGCCACTTTCTATCATGAATTCAAAAAGATTATTTTTCGAACCAGCCATTTGATAATGACTGTGCAACTGCCTGAAACATGTTGGGACACCCCATGTGGAAGAAAGCCGCTCCAGAGAAATCTGTCAGATACTTGATGGGGTTGGGAGGCACTGTCTAACTGCAAACCAGGCATAGGAAAGCTATTCCTCAGTCCGAGGGGGACAGGCTGGGCAGGGTGGATACTCATAAATGTATGGGAGTTTTATTTATAAACAAACAAAGAAAAAAACAAATTAATGCCAAACAAAAATAATAAATACCCTCTCTGGCTCTTTGTCAGCATTATTGCAGCACGAAGGCTCATAAAATTTCACCAGAGAAGCCACTGCTGCAAGTAAAAGGCAGCAGTAAGAAATCCCGTCTGTTCTTCTGCACTGCCTGCTTCCCTGCTTCAGTGCCATGCAAGTTTAAAAGGCCACTTCCATCCTTACTCCGTAATACACTTTAAGTAGCATTTGTGCTTCATGACTGTCAATTACCTCATAAACATCTGTGGCAGCATCATTGTTTGGATAGCTGATTCTCAGAATATATCCTTACAGAAGAATAAGCTTTGCCTCTTGTATCATTCAGCTTCTGTGGTTTGGGGTTCTTTTTTCAGTAAGATCTATATATTTGCCTATACTGCAACATGCCATATGGGTGTACTCATGGTAGCGTGGCTTTTTCTACTGACTGCATTTTTATTTGTAACACTGCACTTTCCATAAAAGATTTTGGCAAAGGCAATTTAAAATCATAGTTTAACTATAATAATATTAATTTACCATACTTCATTCCCCCCCCCCCCTTAATTTTTCATTTGGAATTATAACTTAAGAAACTGCCTCTACTGCACAGACACTAATTTCTTCTTCTATGACCCCAGGAGATAACATTATGGCATTCCTTAGTAAATTTTGCCTTGTAAAAACTATGCCTGGGTGGTCCATGATTATCTGTCTAGAACCAGACTGTTCTCAGTCATTGCTGTTTTTTCTTTCATAAAAATATGCTTACTGAGAAATGTGTCCTTCAAATCAAAGCAATTTTAAATATTGGTTAGGAAATAATAGTTAGACTTACTATATAGTACTCACTTTTATTTTTAAACTATCATCATTTTTGTCTTAGAAGCACAAATTTGACAGGTCTTAGTATTGCATTAATAGCTTGTACTTATGAAAGATCCTGAGGGATCCCTTCACATTACTTGGAGCCTGACCAGGCACAAACTCATCTGTATGTCTAAATATGCGTTTCCTGAAAGTGTTTCTGTACCTACTCTAGCATTTTGCCACAAGTTCTGTGCTAAATAAGAAGGGCAGAAAGCTGAGGAAATCTATTGAATGCATGTGGCAGTCTGAAACATCAGTGACTATACAGTGGCACAAGTTGCTTAATAACAGAGTTAAAAGTTGCAACCGCTACGGTTTGCAGCTACAGCAGAATTTGACTGACACTAGTATATGACCACACCTTCATGGTGAGGACCTCACAAAACCTACCTAATTGAGGAAATTAAATATACCAGGCAAGGATTTGGCCTAACCCTTTGTGGCAGGGAAAAAACACGCATGCATCATACAAAATTACTTTGTCTGAATGAGGTGAGAGAAAATTAATTTTACATCTGACCACAGCCTCTGGTGCTACAATAGCCTAATATTTCTAACAGTGATGTGTTTGGCAAAGCCTGATTCAAATAGGCAGGAAAAGATGATTTAAAAATAGGTACTAAGTATTCTCTGCTCTCCCAGACCTGGTTCACTAATGCCAGAAACTTTCCCTGCTCTTTCTTTTTTAGCATATCAAAGGTCTGAGGACCAAACTGTGCCTTACTTGTCTTTATGCAGTTATACTCAGCCTGCTGGAGAAAAGAACAGTGCCAAGCCATAAAAATGGCCCTGCTTACCGAAGCAGGAAAGACCACAGACAAAGCAGACTGTATTTGTGAGCAATCCCAAAGATGCCCCCTAATCGAATAGTGTAATAAAACCAGCAGCAACAATAATGATAATGAACATGTTTATAAAAATAGGAGAATAAGCAACAAGCACTGTATGTAAACTTATACCAAAAAATAGCAAAAATTATTGACTGTATGACTACTGCAGTCAATCACAAATCATAGTCACCTTTTGAAAGAAAATAATTGTTTCTTAATAGTTCCAGCAATGCAAAAAAACAGCTAACACTGACTCTTAAAGTGGTATACAAGCAGTGTACACACCCATAGTTATCCTGATGGTATTTTAAAACTGGAAAATGTGCTTAACACAAGTAAGTGCTTGAGGCATTACAAAGGCTGAGAAGTGACTCACCAGTCCAAAAAACTTGACAGCCACTGGCTTAGGAGAAGAACAAGGAGAAATACCTTACAGTTGAAACTACGTGAACATATGCAGAATAATATTTCCTAAGACAGAGTCTGGTCAGGTTGTTAGGAAGTCCCAGCATCCCATGATTTTCAATAACCATAAAAAAACAGAAGTCCATTTTATGTTTTACTTGGAAATGTACCTTCTTGGCAGTTGCAGATCCATTGATATAATTTGTTCAGCAAAACATTTGCTTATTACTGATTCAGAAGGCAGGCCAAAGATTCACTTGGCAATTCTCTATGTCCATTATCCAACTTCAACCTTCACTCAAAATTGGTCCGTTTACGAGTTCAGATGGGATAACCACCTACGACAGTATGATGGATGCCAGAAGAAGTCCAGAGGTGCTCAGTTATTATTAAATGTTTTGGACGTAATTTTTAATCAGAGTTACTAATATTTAGAGCATAATTCTAACAGTCCAATAGTTTCTGGATTAAAAATGCAGAATTCGTCAATAAATGTGAAAGTTCCATTTGTTCTATTACTCCAACTGGGACCAATTTCTATGAAATAGATTTTTTTTTATGTGTCCATTAACCTAAGATTGGAAGGGATCTCTTGAGTCATCAAGGCCAGACAACCATCCAAGAATCATAAGCAATCACATCACATCATCTCTTATACAGAGATTGACTGAACTGCGTTTTACGAACAGCTCCATTTTTATTCCCACTACATTTGTGAAGATGCCATTCGAAGCCTCAATAATTTAATGTTTGGGGACTTTCTTTTGTCTTCTGACCTCCTGCAGTTTTTGTGACTGGTTAAATGCATGTAATCTTTCATTTTGATACTGAGTTTAACTATCTCTTCTCCCTCCCTGGCATATGCTTTCCTAGTATGTTCGTAGACATTCCTCTGCTAGGGTATAAAATGCAGGTAGTTTTTAGTATCCTCTCAAAATATAGGTACTCTGCTTCTCTCTTGGTGGTCCTCTGAACATGCCTTTGCTTTGAGTTCTCCTTTCTTGAGTGTGATTGACTTCATCAAGTAAGATCTTATATATCTTTGCAGTCACATTAATACGTCCTTATCTCCTTTGGGCTATTTGGTAAGAGCCCACTTGCTTATTCTTCTTGCTGCCCATATTGCCATGAGAATACAGCCCTGCTCAGCCTCTTGTGATTAGTTTACTGGAGTCTATAGGTACATATAAAAGACATTTCCTGGAGCTTAGGGAGCTATGGGAAGATTTGATTGACCACCATTCATCTTTGCCTTCTCCTGTCAGATTATAGTGACCCACTACAAGATGTCCCGAGAAAGATCATTAAGGATACTCTCTTTACTTTTGTGGTGGTTTCTCTCCAATTTAAAAATAAGCTGTAAAATAACAGATAGGTGATGCTTCATGACGTCTCCAGTGGTTAAATATTTTAATGCTTTAACTACAGAAATGGTAGAAAGACCACACAACAAAAATATGCATTCCAAATAACATTTACAAAGCTCTCCATTCCTCTTCCTTTTAAATATCAATGAAGAAGAGAACATAGCAGGAAGGAGTATATTCATTCAATCAATTCAATCATTCTTGTGTTACTTCTCTGGTGCCCTTCATGCAGAATGATCACAAGGAACTTCACTTAAACTAAACTCAAATGCTTACCAAACTGCAACAGAAGGAAAGCAGAATAAAACAAATTAGTCTAGTCAAGACTAAGGCTTAAAAATGCCAAGGGCCCTATTAACTATAAAAAGCTTACAGTGTCTGTGTGTGCACGCACTCACAAGCATGAGAGAAATTATATATGTACATGAAAAAAAAAAAGGAATTAGCAATCCATGCTGCTGCAGAGAGATTGTGCACTTCATTCTTCATTCACAAAGAAAACTTGCCTTCAAAATGACCCACATTCAAGAATCTGAAACCTTCTTAGGCTACCATTCAGATTAACATAGGTAACAAGGCTGGCCAGGACCAGCTAAAATCTTTCTCAGCAATTCAATTACAATACAGCACACAGACGTGTTTCAGCATGGATTTAGCACAAGGCCTTATCCATTGTGATAGAAAAGCATGGCACTGCATTCCTCATGCTCATAAATACTAGAAACATGCAAAGTGCAAATTAGCTGGAATTGGCAGGACCAATATCTGTTACAACATAAGATTAAAAGCTTGCAACTACTGGCAATTTTATGGATCATGCTGTGTTAGCATTTTGTTAATGTTTTGCTAGGGAAGTAGGGAAAATAATTGCAAAACTTCCCTGTATAAATGTATACTTGTTTCTTAACAGAAAGCTAGGGAAGAAAATCAAGGAAGGAAGCAACAGAATCACCTACACACAAGCAACCTCCTAAAAAACACCAAGGTTACACATACAACCTTAGCTCTCCTTGTCTATCCAGCCATTGCGTGATGTTCTCTCCATGCTGGAAACTAATAGATGAAGAGGTTATAAAGGCTTTTGTGGGAAAAGAGAGGTGCTCAGGGAAGGGTGAGCTCTGGGGAGAGCAAAGTGGGAGGTGAGGCAGCAGCAGGAGGGGAGAGAGGCAGCCTGGAGGCTGAGGAGCTCATACTTGAAGAGATTGGGGAATGTCAGAGGTGAGCGCACTTGGGTGTGGTAAGGGGGGAAAATACAATACATTGATATGCATTTAAGATAGCTGAACTAGGTGAGGCAGAAAACCAACAAGTCTCAGGAAAACAACTTTGTGGAGTTGCATAAAATGCATTCACAGTTTGCTAGTAAAACTTAGAGATTATTGTGAAGGTTTTATGTGACTGATATATTTCCCACTCACATGTGAAGATCCCATCCAAAAATGGAGGAAAATATCATAAGGAATAACAAAACTAAGTGGAAGCTTCAATCAGCAGGAGGGAATTATATCTAATTTTTAGTTAACATAAATCAGGGAGTTTTAATGATGGCTAAGAAGGCTTCTGAGGCACTGTAATCCCAGAGCATGTCCCCATGAATGCTGTGTTCAGCCTGAATGAGCGTTTGCTGGCTGTTACTGTGAAACAGCAACTCTACACCATCAGCACATGTGGACTCAGCTACTGTGCACCACCATGAACAAAGCTGATTAAAGTATATCTAAGCTAATTAAGTATTTCTGCCAAGGGTGTTTTTATTATGAAATAAGAGTGCGCAATAAGAATAAAAATAATAAAAAACCTACAACCTACAATGGAATAGCTTTTTAGCTTTAAAACTGCTTTTTCTCAGTAGGTTGACTCTGTATAACAGTGCCTACTGAGGTAAAATAACCTGAGAAAAAAATATTCTTGTTTAAGTTTAAATGTCTTCACAAAGAATTTTGCAAGAGTTCTTTATGTTGCAGGGCAGTGGTGGGGAAGTAATGTCTCTAAATAGCTTTTTTTCCAGACAAAACCTTTTTGAATTTTTGAAAAATTTTAAATTTCAATTTAAATAGATTGGGGTTTGGGGGAGGGGGGGGAAGGGGGGGATTTTTTGGCTATTGAAATAATGTATCGAGAGTTGCTTTAGTTTAAAATGCTGAACAGTCTCTATGGTAATTTTCAATGTTTCTTGTCACTGAAAAAATCAGATTTAAGAAAAAAAAGTCAAAACCAAAATGTTAAAGAACAACTTTAACCAAATTACATCCGTACAGCTAATTAACAGTACAAGTAGTAAATAATTAATAGAGGCAAGCCAGTTACACGAAAATGTAAAATATCTTAATATGAATTTGTAACTTTTGGGATTATTGAGGAAAACTAGACTGACTGACTAAGTAATATAGGCAATATAATTTTATGTAGTGATTCTTGAATCAGAATATAGAAGGTACAAATGAAGTCAAATATATATCTATGTAAATGTATAGATATATTTATAAAGATGCCCATCTGGATTTAAAGCATTTAATTAACAGAAAAGTTACAACACCTCTTGCTTCATCATTTCAGTGCTCACGGAGTAGAATTTACACCTCATGAAAAACAGGGATAGAAAAGACACAGTTCTTCTTTTAGAAGAACGAAAATTTACATGAAATCATACTTTAATTAATGAAAAGCCCTGGTTGTAAATCTGGAAGGGAAGTTATCATGGTAATTAAAAAAAGAAAAAATCAAGGCAATGCATTCTTCTTACTATCGGGAAAGATACCCTGCACAAACTGCCAGTGGTAGAAAATCATTGCTAAAACATCTCGGCTACATCAGATTGGCATAATAGAAGGATGAAACATTTTTTGAATATAAGGTTTCTGCTTTCATTGCACCAAATCAAAATTTTCTGAAAATATTGCTTCATAGTCATTAAAAATAAATCATAAAATATACTACTTTCTCATATTACAGATATAACATGATAATAGTTTGTTCTCTGTTACGTCCAAATCTTCAGGCTCAATGACATAATCTTCTAGCAGGGTGTCTACTAGCTCTTAAATAGAAGACAGTGTACTTTTTTTCAGCTGCTGTTACATTTCACAAGAAGTGCCCAACTATTTCGAACTAAGACATCATTTGGAAATATATTCCATCCTTTTACAGGAATATGATTGCCAGCTAAAGCCACAGATATAACTATTATACAAGATGAAAAAAAAAGCACATCTTCACAATGATTTTCCAAATGCTAGTGTCCCCCTCCCCATACATAAAACTGGTTGGAAATCAGCAACTCCAAGTTTTCCCAAACTTCATTTATTTAAAAATAAAGGTTACACCCAGGACCAAGTCCAACAGTGAAATCAGCCATGTAAACAGGATGGAAAAACCAGTTATTCTCACATATGAAGAGTTATAAAAGGTATGTGACATATGGAATCTGTATTTCAGTTAGGTCACAGTTTTGCTCTAACACTTTCTTTTAGTCTTTTGACCTACGAGGAAAATACTTTTCGGTCAAGGACATGGAGATGATGGAGATGAAAAAGAAAACCTATGACTGTTGAATCTGAAGCCCTCTCAGGGCAGGATGTTTGTACCCAAGAAAGATGTGTTAAACAGAAATATGCAACATGCATAGAGGATAAGTTAGATAAGTGTGTAATGTGCTTGGATTGAAGAGCAAACAAATAAAAACTTAGAAAAATTAATCCTTGTTTACTCTATTATGAGAAACTCCAGGTTCTTTAATATTCTGTATATTCATCAGAGTAGGAAAATATGAAAACTAAAATTCTTGTGGGATGGGAAAACTGTTTCCTGCCCATCTTTGACCTCTCAGCGTAAAACTGCTAAGCGCTTTGGTTTACAGTACAAATATTTCTGGATATGGTATCCATCTGTTATGTATTAGTGAAATGTTTCTGATATTCAGCATTCTTTTAAGCAGCACTATTACAATTTCATCGAGAAAGGTTAATAACTAAGTAATAGTCTGACAGGTTTACAGTGGATGGTATTTCTGGAAAGAGTATTTGCTATTTAGCATTTCTTAAGCAGAGCTGTTAAAAATTCAACCAAAGAGTTTTCGAAACTTCAAGATGATGTATCATATGTGGGGTGATTACACAGAGTATTACTCTTAAAATGTCTTTTCAAGGAAATCTGACTATTTTTAACACATAACTAAAGGCTTTAAATGGTATGCTTAGTTCATAGTTATCCATAAAGATAATTTGGTATAATTTTTTTAAAAGACCCTTGTCTTAGCTATATCTTCATTGCAGGGCCTTATTTGCTCAGTAAATTTTATGGGCATAACCTCCTTGCAGCAATGGAAGAGATGCTGTATTCCTAAGAAGTGAAAGAACACACAGAATAAGAAAGGAAATGAAAAATCCCAAACAGAAGACCTACTGGAAATGTCTGCTAAAATCTGTGAATGGGTCCCCATTTCCATTCCAGTTGTTTTCTAGCAGCACACAATTACTGTGCTGAATGTTTGCTTACCAGGCTTTCCAATCTTGTATGCATGAAGGATTGGGAAACTGTCACCCCAGACATGTGTATACCTGGAGCAGAATGGTACTAAAGTGTGGAAAGCTATCCAAATGCACCTCCCCAAATCCTGGCTCAGGGTTGAGTCAGAAATTCAGATGCTTCATAGCCTTTTTGTCAGGGTAAGGGTCCCAGGGGCTTGCCTCTAGCTACAGGTTTTCTCTGACATGCTTATAAAATCTTTAGACTCTTGGCTCCTTGTCACCATCATCAGATTTTGGCTCAGCACACTTTTTCCCAAGCAGCCTCTCCCAGTATCCTTGGTAATGTCATGGCCGTGGCACTTTGATTTCCCCAAGGCAAAGGAAAGGAGAGATGGTCTCAGATTCCTCTTTAATTTGTTTATGGTGACGTGACTGAACACTGTCACAGGTTATGGAATCTCCATCACTGGAGATATTCAAAACTTGACTGGACATGAACCTTGGCAATTGGTTCTAGGTGACCCTGTTTGAGCATAGAGGTTGGACCAGATGACCTCCGAAGGTCCCTTCCAGCCTCAGTGTTTCAGTGATACTGTTTTGATTCTGTGATTCCTTAATGCCACTCTACCCCTAACCCACATCTCTCCTTCTTTTTAGCTTGTGTGGGAGTTCCTAGGTTTTGACTGATACTGATGGTGTTCTCTGGTGACTTTTCTCCATCTCATTAATTGTAACAGCCAGTAAACTGAGCATACATGATGTGAAGCCAATATGTGCAACCACATTAGCTGCAAAAATACAATAACTATAAAAATATTTCTGTGTGCTGCTCTGCCTCCTACTCTCTCCTCCAGTTCTTCCTGGAGAATGGAAGAGTGCTCCCTGCTGAGCCTTTCTGCTCCAAGAAAGAGAAGGAGAGAGGAGGAGCTGAGGGAAATACTTCCCATTCCCCATCTCCAGCCAACAGTGCTGCTGCTCCCTGTCTTCTTGAATTTGCTGCAGCAGAGCAGAACAGCTGCATGTATTCACCATAGGGTACAAGGAATCAACCTGGATAGCATTTGTGCTAGTACACGGACATCTCAAACCCAGTGGGAAGGGCACGGCAGGAGAAAGTCTCACACCTCTCACTGCCACTTCTGCTCTAGGGCCAGGATAAGGATTTCCGGGCAGAGGCCCTAAGGGGAGCTGTAGAGAGGACCAAGTAGAGAAGAAGAGCAAGATCCCCAGCACCAGCACTGGTCTGTCAAAATATCTCTGTGCCTTTCCTTCCAGTGCTTGGTAGTATCAGAAAAGAGTGATGTCGAGATGCCTTTTCTACACCAGTACTGCAAAAGAGTCCAGGGGAGATGCCCATTGCTACATTACCAGATTTCTATCTGAAGGAGAACCTTTTCTTCCAGTTTCAGGTTCAACTGAAAATGAAGCTACTGTTAAAGGTTTCATGAGCAGCTTTGGTTGAGGAGTTACCCACCACAAGTGGGACTGTCTTTATGCAAAACAGTACGCACTTACTTTTCACAAGTTCTTCAGCAAAATGTTGGCACGGCTGACAAACAAATGGGAAATCTTACATTCAGGATTTATAATTTTAAGCTAAAGAGAAACTTTGGTTTAAATATACATATTTTTAACCCTGAAAGAAAATAAGCAGCCATGGCAAAAAGAAGAGCTCGCAGATAGACTGCAGTATATAAACCTTGTGCACAGAGAAGTCTACCGGGATGAAACTCTGTGTTTCACCACCAGATTCAGGACCAACACTTAGAGCACCACACAACTCCAGAAAGGAGGCAATATGAACCTCGTGCTGTTCTACAATCAAAGCAACAGACCTATTTCACACAAAGAAACAGCTGATCAACCTAGACTTCAAAACCAAAGTGATAGACTTTATCGACTGTTAGTTGATTCAAAACTGATGGACAGTATCAACTGTTATGAATATCTGTCAATGTGCTTCATTGATTAGGTCAGTTGAATACATATGGAACTAATTAGGAAAGAAAATCCCAGCTGCAAATAAAATGTATTGTCTGCCCCATCATGTATGGCTAAATGTAAGCCACATCATGAAACTTAAGAAGCCTTGAAAAATACTAACATATATTGCAGCTACCCTCTATACACCTATGTGCCTGACAAAAGGTAGTAAAGAACAGCAACCTACATCAGTAAGGAAAACAGGTTGCGCTTCTCTCAGAAACACTCTTCAAAAGGAAATTACACCCACCAGGCCCTTTTTCATTACTGCTCCATTTCCGGTTTCCGCTTTCTCCCCAGACTACATATGAAAAGAGTCATCAGTAAGTTTCTGACATCCTTAGGGCTTGACAATGAAGTCTGGATGGTGAAGCAAGACAGAACTGAATCTACACAAGACTGACACCACTCTGCACAGAAATGAAAGTGCTGTGAAGAGCTACAAAATAATGTCTTTACTGAAGACCTTTATTTCCCCACTCACTGGAGGGTCTAAAGTCACAGGGCACATTTGGCTCTTTACTAAATGTGGGGGTCAGATATCCAGGAATACCTTCAATCAGGATGAGAAGTGTGAAGTCTCCCAGGGGAGACTCTGGCATCACCTCTCTCTAGGATGGATTTCTATCAGTAACTTCAGTGTTGCAACTGAACCTGAAAATGAAAATAGCACCACATTTTCTCCAGGAAGGAGAAGGAGCTGCCTACCTTATCCACACGCCAAGCTATGCCAAGTCTGCTCTCCTATGAACTGCAACTGACTCCTGCCACCTGTGGTTGGTTTCTAATGCCTGTTTAATGCTCTGGTCTCAGCCCTCAAAAGCATGATTCACATGCATATTTCACATCAAATTTCATGCACACATGAAATCTGAACTCTGAACCAAAGTGGTAGATGCAACTCAGATCGTGAAGCACAGAACAACATGAAAAAATATATTATCCTAAAGACCACTTATGAAGCCATTTTCCAGAGATATCTCAATGTTATTCAGCACCTGACCATCTTAAGGAATGCTGGAAAACTTTCTTCTGAAAAAGTCTTTCCCCTCTAAGGGGTGTTTCATATAAACTGTCCTGGGTAACACTATGAGAAAACTGATACTGCTTTCTTAGGAAAACAACTTTCTGTGAAGGTACAACAGTCAAGCTTCAGAGCCACACTTGTTCATTTTCCTACTCTTAAAAATCATGCTTTTCTATCAACTTCCATATTTAAATCTCAGTACTTCCTTCTCCTTCCACATTCCTGTTAGTCCTTACTTAAACCTCCAACACCACACCCAGACTCTCCTCCCAGCATAAACAGCTTTGTATGCTTATTTCAGTCAATGTTTCAATGCTGAGAACTGAAACATAGAAAGTCTATTTTTATTGATTTTGTCTACTAAGTCTTCTAAAATTGGTTTCTGCTAAGAATATCATTGGAGCGGCCAACAACATAAACCATAAAATAGCATCCTTGGAAGGCCTTCCCAGTTCGTTGTCATACTTGAAATTGGGAACTACAGATAGGAGGAAGAGATTAAGTCACTGAAGGTATTGTACTGATAACATTTCAGTAATTTTCCACTTTCAATTTACATAAAACTGGAAAAAAACCCCGCCACCAGATAATTCCAAGAATTCAGGAAAAACAAAATTCATACAAATTTTTAAAGCTCAGGAAGCACCATGTGTAATGGCTCATACATATAGATTACAAGGTCCAGGTTAATGAAAATATTATTTTAATGGATAACTGCTTGTAATATCAGGAAAACCTTTATTCGACAAAGCAGTCTCAGCCACAACACAGAATAGCTACCCAAAGCATTTTAGTAAAAAGAAGAGTTGAGGAACAATGAGAAAGACTGAGCATTGGCAGCAAATACTGTTCAAAGTAGATATGGCTGGAGTATCTTGGCTAAAAAACAGAATTTTTAGCATTGTTGGAATTTTTAGAATTCCTCCATTTTTTAATGAAAAATATAATTCACATCTTTTTATTATCAAATTACATAAATAACAGAAAAAATACACTTTTTGAATTCTTTTTATCTATAACAAACAAGCAGATCGCATAAATGCAGGTTTTCCAGCACAAAAACCATTCTTCAAAAATTTGTGCTACCTTCAGTTTTTAAGATGGGCTTCCATCTTAAAACTGAGATTCCACTTAATACTTTGCCTTCCTGGTCTCAGAGTAATTCACAAAAAATTCTATCATATTGTGATACTATCTGATTGTGAATGGTCAGTATTTGTTTAGTTTACAACTCGTTTGTCCTCCTCAGAGTATATACAACAGAGTTGCTTCAAGAACTGATGGTGGAAGGCAGAATTGGAAAAGCAGATGAGAGTAATGATAAAGCTTTGTTTGTTAGTTCATATAATCAGTCAGATCTTTAATGGAATTGACATCTCTTCACTGCTCTAATACATATGTTGCCTACACTTGGGTATACAACGACACACCACTATCAACTCCCCCTAAATTTTCATTTGCTAAAGTTTTTGTATTCTCTGAGAGCTACTTTGTAGGACAGGGTTAAAACTAAACAAAACAGAACAAGCAAAACCAATCAACCAAACTCACACTCACACACAAGAAAACCCATACCAAAAAACAACCTTCCTACTTGCACAAGTTAATTTCTACTTCTACCAGTTACAATTTTGATAGTTAAATATTAGCTTAGCTTATTCAGGCTTTATGTAGGGACAACAGGCATTGGAAAGGTTTTTTTCACAAATGGTTCTCTGCAGAACAAGGCACAGTAAGCGTGGGTGCTGGCGTTGCCATTGCATCTCAGTCTTTCAAGTTGCAAAAGATCTGTTATTCTTCCAGACTAAAGCTGTCAATCAGGAGGGACTGTGAGAAGTGATGCAGTGGTTAGTGATGTGGACTAAAGTTCACAGGAGACCAACTGATTTGTTCGTGTGACCTAACACAAATTTGAAATTCCTGTCTCCAGAGGTAAAAGGTTAATGGAATAACCTATTTTTTCATCTAGCTCCCTACTACAAAACACCCTTTAAATTATTGCCATTATTTATTGATTTATAAAGTAACATGCAACATAAGGTACCCAATAAGGAAATTATGAAGCATATAACACACAGTTAAAATGATCAAAGAGATGTCTGATCTGAAGAGATCTGTGATGACAAATATGGAAAAGCCTCCATCTTGGAGACAAACATCAACTTCACTGTGTCTGGTTATGCAGACGCAGAAAACACACACACACACACACACACAAATCCATCTGTAAGTGAAGACAGAAGAGGGATTTTAAAACCCACACTTAGTTTAAAAATGTGAAGACCATCACATTAAGAGTCCAAATACTAAGAAATAAACCTTTTAATTCTTACCGTAAGTCAAATAACTGATCAGTTACTCGAACTTCTTTTAGTGTCCAAAGAAATCGCTTTGATTATTTTAATGCAACAACAACAGTTGAAGCAGGATTTCAAGTAATATTGCCCTGAAGTAATAAACAGAGAACCAAACCCAAATTTTCCCTGCATCTGACTAGAGTTGCATGTGAGGTTCCAATGCTATGACCCATATGAGGGCTTCTAAATGTACAAGGGTGTCAGCTGTAAGAACTGGAAAATATCAAGGATGTTGATGTGTTCTCAGTGCATTGACAGTAGGAAATGGGAAGAAGGGCTGCAAAAGAAAACAGTACACTGTGATGGAGACTTGCTGTTGTGATCCCCTGAATTCTTTGGCTGCCACGAGCATGTTAGGTGCCCCCAAGTCCGGTGTGCAAACACTACATGCTACCAGCTTCCACACAGAGCGCTAAGGCTGCATTTGATGCTTTCCTAATGCAGCCTCGAGCCAGTAACTTCAAAGGAGCACATCAAAGCTGTTATTCACAGCGGAGAAGAGAGTGTGAAGCTGGGTGGCATTTTTTTTCTCCCCAGTGAGTATGAAACTTTAGGAGGCTTCCCAAAGGACATATGAGTGATTAAAAAAAAAGGAAAACTCTTCTTCGTATCCTAGGGAAAGGAGGGTAGAGGCCCCATAGAGGCAGATGGAGGAAGAAATGAAAATTTCTCTCTATTAATACATCTCCTAGATAGCCTGATATGCTGCGAAGGGAGGGGGGAGGACAGAATTAAAATAAGAGCTAAGTTTCATCTTTGTTTCATTGGTCTTTTTTTTTTTTAATCTGAGTCACAAAAGCTTAAAATGATGAAATGAGCATGTGCGGTCTGACTGAGATCGGAGACAGGCAATTACTGAAACTCTGGGCCACAATATCAGCTGCCTGCTGACTTCTGCGATTGAATTAAAACTATCATAAGAATAATGCAAGGACTTGCCCTTGTCCTGCTTGTCTATGTGTTTATTTAATTTTCTGTCCAACTGACTCTCAAATAAATTGGAAACAGCTGCCATTTTTTTGATTCAGTAGCTCCATTACCCCCCAATGACATCATTCTGGGCACGCTCACCAACAATAGGTCATTATGCAGCAATTACTTTATTGATTTATGGAAGTTTTTAAGCTCCACCAGGAATATGCACATTCAAGGAAAAAAAGGACTTTTCCTTCTGTGCTCTTATAAGTTGTGAGTTGCTGTACTAGGCAGGGATAATATTGCAGACACAAAATGGAAATGTAGATTATAAAGGGAAAAGGAGGAAACCTTTTTGCTATTGGTTACATTGCTAAAGCAAAAAGAAGAAAAGATTTCAGAGAAGGATCCTGCTGTGAACTGATGTTTAGAAACCATGATTTAATGTGGTAATTAAACATATGATGCAAGTAAAACTGCTACATAATAAACTGGCAATAAAAGCATGCAACATTTCCTATAACCCACCCCAATGAAAGCTTTGATGCATGGGCTTTTTGAGGTACTGCAAAACATATTTAAGAATTATTATCACATGGAAACATGTGTTTTCTTCTTCTATCAATATATTAGATCAGCCATCATTTACACATTATACACCATTCTAAGGGAGGAACACAAAAATCATATAGTGCAGATCTTACTCATCATTGTCTTTCAGCCTTTAATTATCTGCTCATCTTGATAGCGTGAAATTTTGAAGAAGACTGACAGTGCAAATTAAGACAATGTGGCATTTTCTGTATTCAAAAAAAGAAAAAACCACCTGTTGGAATACTCCAGGGAAAGTAAGGCTGTAGTTAATAGAATAGTGGTAATAGTGGTAATGTAAGTATCTTACGAAGTAAGTAATGTAGGAATCTTACAATCTTTTGAAGCAGAACAGACATTAAGCTATATGGAACATAGATATAGATATCCCCGTTATGAAAAGTTTAGAAGTGGGTAAATACCTGCAAAAACTGTGTCTGAACTTGTACTTGAATATTTGAATGAGGCTCATACTTATACCTCTTAACATTTACTTCTAAAACTTCTGTCATTTGCTTTTCTTTGTACTAATGTTTGGAGTCTGAAGATGACCCACTACAATAATCAATAGTGCAACCAGGATTTTCAAAAATCTAGAGGAATTGGGTTCCTGAGCATCACAGTATTTAAGAAGAGCTGAATGCCTTACTTTGATATTCAAACTTCACTATTTTTTTTTCTTCCTGTTCCTGACTTCGATGCTTAAAATATTTCAGTCATCCACTGCGGAGGGTTAAGAAGCCGAATCATGTGTTTTAGGTGAATCATCACAGTTGTGTACAACAGAGGCTCTGATCTTCAAGGGCAAATATGTGACAGCAGCAGGTTCCTAATTCAAAGGGTGATATATAATAAACCAGCAACATTCCTGCAATGATCCCCATTCCTTTTGAAGACCTGGCCACACTAAATAACTGAAATATGCAACTTATGAACATAATATAGTAAAATATTTCTTCACATTAACTTTTTTATATCAGTTGCACATAACAGACAGAGCCACAGAAACTAGCCTCAGATTGTGAATGATTCATAAATAGAAAAAAATGCATGGATAATTTAGTTATAATGAAAAAAATATGATTTTTAGAAAGCACCTCAGGGAAAAGTCTTCAGGTCTGCAAGCAGCACCATATGGGTATACTACTGTGCCCAGCAGACTCTCATATTATGACTTGCAGAACTGGGGCTTAGCTGTAGATTGCCATCACAAGTGCTTTGAGAATGTATCAGAACAATATTTGTGAATTTTTCTTCATTTTATAGATGCACTTTACTATGAAGTTGTTTCATTTGTTATGGTATGTCCAATGCCCCTTTCTACATCAAATATATGTTAATATTTGAAAAGTTGGGCGTTTTTCAGCAAAATGATCCTGGATGAAAGAAATATCCTAATTTTTAGGAGGTCATGCTTTGAAATGCAAAAAACCCTAAACAGCTCATTATATCTGCTGGTATCACATTAGAAGGAACTACATAAAATGCAGGAAGATATTATGATTAAAATAATAACATACCTGTATTTGATCATATTTTTGCATTTCACACATTAAAATAAATATTCCAATGGCATAAGCTTAACTCCTTTTTTTTTCTACATGAGACAAACCACCAATTGCACTTTGATTGAGAAACATTAAATGATGTGAGACGCTTTCTCCATAGTCTGATTATTATTTAAAGTTTCTCTAATACACATGTCGTATCTTCCTTGCGTCATTGTGAAGAATATGTGATGAAGTTAGATACAATACCTTTTTAGTAATGTGCCTGTAAAGTTCTTGAAAATACAAGCCTGGACTCTATAATGTCCACAAAGTGGCCATGCAGTTATATTACCTTGTTGTACGCCTATGCATTTTTGCTATGTTCAGCAAAAATGTGAGATTTCTATGTGGCTTAGGTGCTGCATTAGAAAAGCCACATCAGCAAATTGCATTACTCTGACCCTTTTTGTTTTGTTAACTTTGCCATACTCCTCTCATTTATAAGGTAATCGACCAGTCAATTCTTAGAACAGTTAGTGTTTAATTAATTTAAGTTTCACTTTCCATTTTACAACAATGCAGAGAAATTAAAAAGTCAAAACAGCCGCAGAAAGTGAGCCTTTCACACAGACAGTGGGGGACCTCAATCTCATTTCTTTCTCCCATGCATCTCCCATGGGTAGCATGGGAGTCTTTCCTGCATGTGGAAGCTGTGGTTAGACCACAGGTATTGCAATTCAGATTTGTCATTCTGGTCACAAAGTTGGTCAGGAGTACAGAAAAACAGTACAGAAGGCATTCGCTCTTCTGGTGGCAGACAAGAATGATGAGGAAGTGTACAAACTGAACGTCTCTAACAAGTCTACCCTGCAGTTCTGCTCTGAATGGCATACCTGACCCCACAAGTGCAGCTTTTGCTAACTGCATTAGGTGAGACTCAGCAGCTCCATGGGCTGCAGGCATGTGGGTTCACAGCATCATGCTGAACAACAGTGGAACTTGACAACAGATTGATGCAGCTGGAAGGGAAAGAGAACAAATCCACTGTGGACCCACAGAAATGGAGCACGGGGGTAGGGCAATGGTGGGTGCTAAAATTCCCCTTTGGCTACTGGAAATCCTTCAAAGCCAGGAAACTGTCATACTACCAAAACCAATTGCTAGTGCCAGAACACATTTTTATGGTAAATCAAGTGACAGATTTTGCAGTCATACCATAAATAATGTACCTTCTCCTCAAGTGGGGTGAAATGTAGTTCTACCAAAATTAATAGCACTACCTGGATTTATAGTGGCTGAGAATCTAGTTCAGCGTGTTAATATCTCCATTGACATCTTCTGGTTTTAAGTTATGATTCTTCAGTTTAAAAATTCCACCTGGAGTTATTAGTAATAAAAGAAAATTCCTCTTTCTTCCACCATCCTGCTGGTATGGAGAAGCCTGTGGAGGTTACATACCTACCGATTTTGTGGCTTTACAATAAACAGGTTTCCTCATGAAACAGACATTCTTCTTGACAGTAGAGTGACCAAGATGAAACCCTATGTTTCAGCCAACTTATGTAATTACATTTTAGGCAGTGGTACAATGTTAAGCCTCCATTATACCCCTGCGGCATTTTTCTATCTTGAAAGCTTAGATAAACAGTAGGTAAGAGAGGCAACAGTTAAATGAAATGCCTGCTGCTACAAAAGATCAGTGCCAAAGATAGGATCAAAAGTCTCAAATTTATGGATCTGCTAACAAAATTTATCTGTGTAATTATTGATGTGTAAATCACGATTTACAGATATTAAAGATATGTTGATACTGAAAAATGACAGACGAAAATACCTGCCTTCTGTAATGGTATCCATGTCTGTCCCATTGTCCGTATAGATCTTCCAGGAAAATACATGAAGATGCGAAGGCAAACAGCCAGTTAGCTATAGAGTTATAGAGACAGCCAAGGGATGCATTAGCAAAAATAATGACTGGTTATCCTCAACAAATGAAGAATTAAATTTTGGTCTTTGGCCTAGGCAGCCTGGCTTTCAGTCTTATATTTTCTCTCTCTCTCTCTCTTTGTGCAGTTTCCATTTGCTCTGGATATTTTCATCACTTTTATGAATGGGGTTTTAGCTTCACAGTAGCCTGTAAAGCAAGCCTGCTTTCAGAATTAAGAAAGTAAGGCACAGTATATTTTCAATCTTAAATCACAGAAGCTGAGTTGCAAGAGACCCAGTTTTATTGCGTGGCAAAGCAGAACTCTGTGCACAAGACCATCGTTGGCAGGCTGAGAAAGGTGAGGCTGTTCAGCCTGGAGAAGAGAAGGCTGCTTGGAGACCTCATAGCAACCTTCCAGTATCTGAAAATGTCCACAAGGATGCCAGAGAAGGACTCTTCATCAGGGACTGTAGTGATAGGACCTGGGGTAATGGGTTCAAACTTAGAGAGGGAAGATTTAGGTTAGATATAAGGAAGAAATTCTTTACTATGAAAATGCTGAGACACTGAAACAGGTTGCCCAAGGAAGCTGTGAATCTTTCAACCCTGTTAGTGCTCAAGGCCAGGTTGGATAGGGCCTTGAAAAAACTTGTCTAGTGTGAGGCTCATGGCAGTGGTGTCGGAACTTGATGACCTTAATGTCCTTTCCAACCCAAACCATTTTATGATTCTACAATCTCTTGCAGCTCAAGAGTACCATGGAGTATCTATCATGTGAGAGGAGTGAACCATCAGTGCTCAGCTGAGCCCTCAAGAGTGTTCCAGCAGCATCTTGCCTTGCACTCCTCAATGCCGGTTGTATGCACAAGGCCACATTCAGGAATATGGTATCACAAAGGCATTTCACTCTTTGTAAAAATGAGCCTGAGATCCCAGCTGCAGACAGGAATTCAGTTTGTCTTGTTCTAAACCAGAGTGACATTTGGAAAGACCGTGGTACCCTTTCCCACAGGGACAGTGCTGGCTCAGTCAGCCGCCTCTCCCTAGGCCAGGGGGGTGGACACTAATGGAAGCAGTGCTGCGCTTTTCCTGTGACCCGCCGGGACCGTCACTGGTTCTGTAGCCATCCCTGTGTCTGATTTAGCTTAGATGTCGCAGTAAAAACTGATATATGCAAATTGGCAGTGTTTGCTTTTCACCTTAAATATAGTTTTTCAGCTGAACTTTGAATTCTATGGGGATGCATTTTTGAAAACCAGAACTGAGCATAAAATTCCATTATTTAAGTGGCATATACTAGGTAGGTATGGTCTAAGAAACCTAGCAGTAACTTACTCTGTGGTTTCTACTTTGTTAGACTCTGTGGAGCCATGAATCTATCTTGTCCTTAAAAAACTGAAAGAAGGGGCCTTTAAAATGAATATAATGCTAAATTTATGTGCCACAGGAGCAGCATATCAAGGCCTCTGTGCTGATTAGACCCAGATGTTGGTAACAATGTTAGTGTTATGGACCAACTGCAGGTGTGGGAATAAATCCCTTTCCCTGGGACCCTCAGCAATCAGACCAGTGGTTTCTTCTGGCTCTCAGCTCACAGTTTTCAATTAACGCCACAATGGTATTGTTGTTCTCCAGCATTAGATCATATGTCATGTAAATGAAGTTGAATATACACTTTAACTCGACAAGGTGATTAAGGCCAAGGATACATATGTTCACTATTATAACACGATCGAGGTTAAAAAATAATAATAAAAAAATAGCCTTGACATGCCATAAAGTTTTTATTATTTTGGCTTATCAGTAGATTTTCACATTTTACTTTCATAAAACAGAACATAGTGTAAAGCAGGGCTAGACCATAATTTGAATAAAAGGCAGACAAAAATATTGCATGTGTAAAATTATATATACACGTGTGTACGAGTATCATGCTTAATTTCAGACTTCTATGGTTTTATGTGACAGTCTGACATCTGACAACTTGGATCAATTTTTATTTCCTTTCCCAATTTTCTATCCACGCTCCTTACCTTTTTCCTCTATGTCAATGAATAGTGCGTGCACAACTATATCTAGAGAAGAAACAAGGATATTCCTGAAAAGCCATCTACCTCAGAGCAATGAATCCAGCTCATCAGTGCCAGAGGCTGTTTTCTCTGTCTCCTTTGGGTTTCATGATATTTAGAACACCACCATGCCTCACTAAAACATATTAAGGGTTCTGTTAAGTAAAGGGGCCGTACTCCTCTTCCACACATGCATAATTCCCATTAATGTCAATGGCCATTACCTCTGCAATGAAGAGTGCAGCCACTAATATTTTTCTTATATGTTCACTTTCATCAGGTTCTCTGTGCCATGGCTGTGGGACTGCATATTATTCAGTGGTAGCAAAACAAAAATAAAAGGGAAAGCCATGGAAAAATAAAGTAAAAGAATGACACAAACCTCCATAGAGACAGGTTCTGATATATAGTTTGCAGTGAAATAAGACAATTTCGCTTTTCTGCCAGTACAAGGGAACTGCAGCCACAAATCCATTAAGAATACAGAAACTCTAAGAGGTCCCTAGGGTTATCAAGTCTTTCCAAAGGTTATCAAGCACCAATCTCTTGCCACCATAGGCCATAACAGAACAAATATGGGACCTACTCTGAACTCAGAACAAACTGCAGAACAACGGGTGCCCACCACCCCTGCTGACCTGATGAACCCCAATATGGACAATTACATTCTCTCTCTTTGAGAGTGGGGCTCAAGAGCTCATCAGTTTATTACTGATGACCACAAGAAGAACCATCTTCTTCTCTGTTGCTTGCTTACACTCTGGCAGTCTATAGTGCAGGTGTCTTTGAGTGTTTCTGGTCAACCAAACATGAAAGAACAAAATAAAATCCCTGAAGGATGTGCATCTTGGTGCGAGAGCAAGAAAATACGCATCTTGGATGCTATATTCTGCTCTGATTCTTCGTTATTCTGCATGTCAGAACCTCCTCTGTATCTCATCTTCCAATAAAATGGATAAAATAGCTGATGGAATTATCTTGATGTACATTCACCACTTATGTACTTCTCAAACCAGAAAACAGAAAACTGCATGGCACAGACCATCTAAATATTTAATGAATAAAAGTGATTATGTGAACTTCTATCAGTAATAAATATTTTCTATGCATTTTTTACTCTGCAGTAATTCTAAAACACCTTTAGTGTCGACCTGCCTTAGATATGTCCCCTATTCTTGCCTGAAACTTTTCGTGCAAGGTCCTTGGAATGCTATTGTGCATCTAGAGGCTGTGATGTGATAAAGAATGAAGTACTGAGTCTCTAGGTGTTATTGTTATACAGCTACATACTACGACTATTATTCACAGATTCATGTTTTTGCATCCCAACTTTTGCTTAACAGCATTGAGAAACAGGTATTCTACCTAGACTGAGCAATAATTCAAGTTGACCACAGAAAAGTAAATGTGGTTCAGGCAGAATTTGAGAACTCAACATTTCTTTTCTGCAAAAATTTGAAACAAAACCTGTGAAAACCCATATATTCTGTATGAGGAGGAGGAACCAGATCCTAGGAACTCTGTTATTCCTGATTCGGGGTCAGACTGTTGAGAAACACTGCACAGAAGTGGCAAAATTAAAAGAAGAACAAAAATCCTAGCAAGACATCCAAGACAGAATTTAACCTGGGCTTCATTAGAATTTACAGTTCACCCCCGGGAAGCCTTTGAACTTCAATGAGTTCATCTGTATTAGAATGAAAAAAAAAAAAAAATGTTGTCTGACCTGTTTTAACTATTTCTGGCTATAAAAATAGTAAGCAGTGCTCTATAGTGATGAAGCAACCTAGAAACCTGTCTCATACAGTTTTATCCACCCTGTATTAACTCAGGGCACTGGAAATTCCCAGAATAGTTAATTTAGGGGAAAAGAAACACTCCAGCATTAATGACAAACAAATGGGAATAGTCCAGTGACAACTGGCATGTTCAGTCACAGGTGACAGTTCTTACACAGAGACTCACACAGACAATGCCCTGTTTATGACTCGTGCCCAGGAACTGCTGTGCAAAAAATCTTTCACTCTTGAGAACTACTGCTTCGATAACAATGTCAATGTACATTAACTTCATCAGAAATATAAGTTAGTAATGATATACAAGATTCAACTTACAAAAGGGTTTCAGGAGTTTGTAGATTTTAAGGCTGGAAAACATAAACTTATTTTAAGGCAAGGCTTTATCTTCTGAATGTTCCCTCAAATGGTGTGCTCTGTTTGGTTAACAATTCTCCTGAACAACAATTAATCCATGCTGACAAATTTTCCAGAAGTACTGGAGTTATTAGCCAAAGTTTCAACAGATTATTCCCAAGTTACCTGAATAGGGGCATTTGTGATCAGTTGTAACAGTAAATCATCATAATAAAAATGCTCATACTGGTATATAAACATAGTGTTAATAATATCTAATTCCTATATGGAACCTTTAAAGCTATTCAATAGTTTCAGGGGAGAAAATAAAATTGGGAGGGAAGAAACTATCACAAATGTACAAATATGTTCATTTAATATGAGTGACATAAAGAAGAACTCATAAAAGCTTTGTCTAGGAAACAAACATATCTGTGAAAGAATACGTAAGCTTTCTAAAATCTATGCAGTATTGAAGAACACAAAACACTTAAAAAATCTTGAACTTATGACATCTCTTCTATCCAGTGATTATGAATGTTCTACAACACTTACAAGAAGCATCTGTCCTGTTTTAGAGACTGATAGAACAATGTCATGTGCAAGATAAAATTTTCCTCTTATCCGTGCTCTGAAAGTACCTCCAGCTCAATGACCACAAAAACTGCACACAAGTGAAGAGTAGAAGGGCACATACATAGAGGAGAAAACAGGAGACAGAGACCTGGACTTAATCCAAGGTAGAGAAGTCAGATCTCTGCTGTAAGTGAAGATGGGCTTGTTCCAAGAACTGTATCACAAAGGAAGCAAGGATGGTCTTATCTCTTATGTAGCTGGATATATTCTTTGAACTGGGGAATGATAAAGGAATTTGTCTCTAGTAAAGATGTGCAAAGCAGGAGGACTCCTCCAGGACTTCATTTACCAGCCTTGAAATCAGACTCAGGGGAGGAGGCAGTACAGAAGGTAAGTCTTCCTTACTTACCAGTAGCATGGCCATAGTGAAAGACAGAAACTGAACTAGACCTTCTAACATGATTTCTACTCTTTGTCTTCAACCATTCCACCTTCCTTTAATGTTTTATTTTAATCAGTATCCTAGACAACAATCCACTTTTTAAACTTATAAAAATAGTGACTGCAAAGGCAAAGTTAAAGGTGTGCTCAAGTAAAGTAGCAGAATGAAACTAGTAAAGGACAAGCTAACAGAAGTTCAAAGTAGCAGCCATTGATTCATTGTTAACCACAGTGAATAAAATATAGACAACAAGTGTGCCACTTAAAAATGACTAGGTGTGCCATTTACCCACTGATTGAGGGAATTAAATCAATGGTGCGGGCTCTGCTCCACAGCAATCACACCACAGACAGAGGAGTGTATTTCAACAAGGCACCAATTAAATGGATTCTTCTGTTGTTATAGATCCTGAGTAAAAGCAATGGGCCTGTGGAATCACAACCCATTTTAAAAAATGGCAATCTATGATTTAGATTATTTTAGTGCAGGTGTCAAAGCACAAGAGTTAGTATGAACTTAGGGTATGTAATAAACTTAGACCGTGATAGTCTTCTGTAGCTATATTTCCAAGCTCTGCCTCCTATTAGCGAGGCAAGCACCAAGAAGCAAGGCCAACCCTTGCATCTTGGGGAGGACAAAAGGCTGGAGAAATTGAGAAGAGACTATTATCCTACTGTTTGCTTTGTGTTGACAGGAGGTTAGTGAGTTCAAAGGGAAGTCTGTAAAGACAAAGGATCATTTCTCTTGTTATAAGAAACTCCCAGCCCCTTCCCACTCCTCTGCCAATGGTTTATAATGAAAAATGTAAGAGTGGTTTAGGCACTTAAAGACTAAGTGTAGGCAAAATACCTTTCAAATTAAATACAAGTACTCAGATGCAAGCTACCAGCACAGCAAGCACTGTAAACAATACTTACATAGAGTGGGTTTAATGAGTCATATATCAAAGAACTAGAAATACTCACCTCAAACAGACCCCTCATAGTAATCACTATGCTCAATGGCTGAGCTGTTTACACTAAAGGCCATTCGTTATGCATGCCCTAGCAGTGAACAATAGCAATATTATGCTGAAAAGTTGAGCAAATCTATCCCACCTTTCAGCAATACCTTCATGAACCAATGAATCCATGGGGATGGATGGCATTATTCCACAAAGTATTGTGAAAACAGGCACCATTGTTAGACCCACAATACATTACTGATAATGAAATAGAGGCAGAGTGTAAAGGAACGTATCATTATTGCAGGTGAAGAAAAGAGAAGTGTTCTGCAAACACATGTAGAGGAAAGAATATGCTTTTTGTACTTCTCACTCATGGTTAAAGTATAACTGATTTTCACATTTAAGCAATGGCTTCCTAAATATAGCCTTGACAAACATCTGCCTTTCCTTCACTTTCCTGTCTGTTTTTGGAACGAATTCTGACCAGTGCTAAGATGATGAATTTAAAATTAAACGTAGGATGCTTGAAAAATTGGATCTTTTTTTAAGTTCTATCATACTTGTACTGGGAGATCTAGCCTGAAGGCTAACAGTGTCTGAGGTTGGAAGGGGAGAGGAAGGAGGTGAAGGTGAGAGGGGTGGAGTTGAAAGGAGAAGATGAGACTGAAGCCCCTGCCTGGATGTCTTGTTAGTGCAAGAGCATCCCTCGCTGGCCAAGAGGAGGCAATGACCTAGAGCAAGTTTTGCCTCTCTTCTGGATGAAATACTGATCCTGAAGCCACCAGTAGCAAAAACACTTTGAGATGTAAGAAAATGTGTTATAAAAGTACAGATGATATCTGAGCAATTACAGACAATGAAGGATTTCTCTGCCTCATACTCATGCCTCGCACATTGCATGTGTTTATAAAGAAAAACACAGGAATAGAGTATTTCCAAACAGATAACATATGTATTTCAAAACAGAGTGAACGAGTATACAGTTATTTGTATTTAATCCAAATTATGGAAATTTCTTTTTAAATGTTACATCTAACTTAAATCAATAAATCAGGTAAAGATATAGCATGGTCTAGATTTTGGCAGTTCCCATGAGATGGACATTAAAGTGGTGAAGCAGATGTAACAGGAGTTCTTATGTTTTAATGCAACTGCTCTGGCAATGAGCTGTACACACATCCCACACAGTCTATTTCTAGTCTAGAGGAGGCACAGAAGTAGGAAATGTAGATAAAAAGGGTCAGACTGTCCAGTCACATGAGGCACCTTACAAACACATGAAAAGGCAAAGTCCCTGGCTAACGGAGTTTATAACCTCATTTAGGACTAGTTTTAACTTACAGTAAATCTCTTGACTGCAGTATCCCCCTCTGTCATTTATATCTATTGGACATATGTGCTGAAAGTGAACATAAAGTAACCACATCTTACTCAAATGTCATACACCCCTTAAGTGAAAATTAACTAGGCCCTATGTTTATCACAGTGGAGCTTGCAAGACCTCCTTGGGTTCAGGGTCAGTTGGTGTTTCTTTATGAACCCCTTTATGAAAGTTTTCAGTGCTTTATAGCTCAGCCATTAAATTTTGCTCCAGGCTGAAGCTTCTCACAAAAGGTTTAATTCCAGGAGCCTTTTCCTTTTTTTTTTTTTCTTTTCTTTTTTTTTTGGCAATATATTTTCAAAGAGATTTCTTTGGTCATTTTTAAAACATAAAAAGAGGGGTTTTTTTTAAAAAAAAAAAGTTAATTGGTTTTAGGCCGTCTTTAGGGCTCACCATAATTCAGAAACAACATATTGCTGGCCATTTTTGGTGTTTGAAGACTGTCTACTAAGTTTGTACTGAGACTTTTTTAATGCATTTCTAATATACGTATCTATAAATAAGTAGTCCTACACATTTTTATGGTTATACAGTTTTGTTTTCACCCCCATGGGCTGAAATCTTGCTTGTCTGACTCATGGAAAGTAATCTCTATCGAGTATGAGAAGTGGTTCTAAGCCTCTGATGTTAGCGATTAAATTCTAGAGAACTAAACCTTTGCTTCATTTAATTGCATAATTTTAGGGTATTCTTTACATTTTGTGTTTTTATTGAATTTCAGTAGTGTTGAATGTTACACAGCACTTCCACATTTGTGCTGAAATTAGTTCCTGCTCTGGCCACACTAGTGCTTTTATTCCAGTTCTAGGAAGATAAGCTTGTCAGCAGTGCTACCTAAAACAGATCTGTTCAAACTGCCCTGCTACAAATGATTTCTGCATATTTCTGGCTCCTAGAGTCAGGGAAAGTTACAGCTTGAATGTTTAATAACACCCCTGTCATATGTGACTAGCACAATGAACTGAGAGGCACGGCTTGTCCTTGTGAGCATTGGTGATCTTCACAGGAAAGGGACCAGGACTGACATTTGGTCTCTGTATGCTGCATGAGCCTCCCCACACAATGTCTTCCAAAGAGCTATAAATGAAATCAAGACACATTTAAAAAAGCATCTATGTGGATATCCACACTGAAGAAATTGAGAGTAAAAAAGTGCTGAGAGCTGTGTCAAAAATCTCCAAGTGGCTGACTTTTGGCTATGAATCCCAAGAGCTGTGAAACCCTAACATCATGCTCTGCTGTCCCAGTCTTAGCGCAACTTGTACATGCCTCTCTCACCAGTTCCATCAGAGTCTTAAGCTAGTTTTAGCGCAGAAATCTCTTTTTTTTAAAATGCTTTAGTTTACTTTTCTCTCATCTGGGAGCCAACCAAGGCCCATCTTCGACTGGGTTTCCCCACCCACAGCCCATCTCCTCTCGCTACAAACAGTGCCCTACTCAAGCCCTTGTGTCTCCCCATCCCTCCTCACTCTTCCTGTCATTTCCACAGCTCCCTCCATGAGCTCCATCTTCCTTTCTCTCTGTCTCACACCTCTGCCTCCCAAAATCTCCCTCCACTAGCCCCACAGTCTCACTTGCAACAAAAGCACCACTATTTTGAAGAGTGATGCAGGCAACAACAAATTGGGGCAACTGATAAGTGGTAGCTGCAGCATACAGGCTGTGCATGCCTGTAGTTATCATGGTCTGACTGCATTTATCATGCAGCAGCTGGTATGTGGCATGCAGAGACCATACCCTTTGCATCCTGCCAGACCTGCGACAAAGCAGCTTGCTGGGAGAAGATGCCCTGCAACTGTAAGTCCAAACCTCTTGTACATGTTACACCTTCCTAAGGGTGACTCTGAGCTCACTCAGGCTAGGAGGGTTGCACTTCAGGTAGTTAGCACTGCTGCACACATCACATGTTTAACACAACATGACTGATATTAAATTAAAGGAGCAGCATCAAAGAAAAGTTCCTTGTAATTTATGATAAAAGGAGAAACAGATGTTTATAAAGAGACAAAGGAAGCAAGGAAAAAAATAAAGAAAGAAACTTTGACATGCTCTATTTTTTGTTAACCTAGGGGCAAAACTCAGGTTTGACCAGGAAAAAATATCTGTTACATATTAAACTAAGATTTATCAGGATTGTTAGGACAGCCAGCATAAATACAAACCTATATTTCACCCGTAAATTTAAACTTTTATTAGATGGCTTCATTCTAGAACTGAATCTTCCTTTAAACCACCCCTTCGGGTCATGTCTCTATCTAGTAGATTCTTTCTGCATAAGAGCTCTAATATATATCTCTTCCTATCCACTAATCACAGCACATCATGATTACTGAAACATACTTTTCTTTGGCCTTGACAAAAGCAATCATCCTCATGTCCATTAAGAATATGCCTGGCAAAAATGATTTTCTAGCTTGTTTCTTTTAACCATTTTACTTGCTCTTTTCATGTTCTTCTGTCGGCATCCTTTCCTTACTACATCAAATGTGAAACTACTTGTTATTTTAAAAGAACATCATAGCTGATCTCACTCACACTTCTTATCAACTTTTTTTCCTTAATGAGTAGTTTACTCCTGTCTGGCCTATTAAAATTTCAAACAAATGCTTTCATGCTTAGTCTCATAGGTTGTCCTCACAGTCTTCAAAACAAAAGGTTTTCATGGTCATAAATAAATATCATTTCAGTGTTCTTCTTCAAACTTCTCCTTAAATCATGTTTTCTCCCTGAAATCTGGAAAAACTTGTCAGTGGTTAAACTGACAGTGTGCTGAGACCACCATCTACCACACTGACCTATATTGTCCCTTGGTTTCCCTGAAATACCCTCAGTTATGTCTGCAGCCATATGTTGTCTCTTGTCTTGGGCTCAGATGCATAATCAAATTGCCACAGCTTAATGACTACCACGTGTTAGCTGAGCCAAAGTAGTAATTTTCATAGTTTAAAGCCATAGCACATGCAAGTTAAAAAGCACTAACTTAAACCTCAATGAAATGGGTTTAAGAACATTAAGTTTACATCACAACAACTAAGAGTTTGAATGCAGTGAGTCACTGTGGCAGCTTGCTAGACCACTGCAACTTAATCATGAGTCTGGAGCTTTACACGTTTAACTGTGTTTGGAGCAAACCCTGCATTTTTTCATGCATCCATGTAGCATTTAGAGGTTTTATCCAGAACAGAGCTTCTAGGTTTTACTGCCATGGAGTGAGTAACTACAAGAAATAACACCACATAAAAAAGATGTTCTGTGAAGAGCCAGATGCACTGTTCTTGAAGTGAACTGATCTCTGTTCTTATGACAGCTCCCTGCTGTAGTGTGCTTCTCCAGAGCTGATAAGACATTATCAGGTTGTTCAGAGTTCAAATGTTTCTCTCTACTCGTTCATTTTGACCATGTATTTGGCTTCTACATTTACATCTTGCTCTCTCCTACAGGCTTTTTCCCCTCCCTCATCTTCTTTAGTACCTAAACCACAGCCTCGATATGCTTTCTACTCTTCTTCCTCCCCCACCTTTTTTTCTTCTTCTTTGTAACAGCAGCTCTGGGAATGAGCACTTTGTAAGGCAAAGAAGTGTTTTTCACCCTCTAAAGTTCTTGAAAGTTAGTACTGCCAATGTGACAATCTAACACTTTCCTGGAATAAAGAAAACTTTTTTGAAGTTCCCATTGTTTGGGTGTCCTGGGTTCAGCAGCAGCAGTCAGTTTTTCTCCTTCTTAGTAGCTGTTGCAGCACTGTGTTTTTGACTTTCACCCTGGGAACAGAGCTGATAACACCGATGTTTAGACTGACCAAGGACTTTGTGAGTCTCATGCTCTGCCAGGGAGGAGGGGAAGCCGGGAGGAAGCAGGGACAGGACACCTGACCCAAACTAGCCAAAGAGGTATTCCATACCACAGCACGTCATGCCCAGGATGTAGAACGGAGAGTTCCCGGTGTTTGGGCTGGAACACTGCAGGGTGGGGATGAGGTACCGGTTGGTGAGCAGTTGTATTCTTTTCCTTGTTATTTCCTTTATCATTATTATTATTGGTGGTAGCAGTAGTGGTTTGTGTTATACCTTAGTTATTAAACTGTTCTTATCTCAACCCATGGGAGTTGCATTCTTTTGATTCTCCTCCCCGTCTCTCCAGGAGCGAAGGGAAGAAAGGTGGGGGGGGAAATAGACTGCGTGGTTCTAATTTACAGCCAGGGCTTAAACCACGACATTGGGACCAAACTGCAGTCTGAAAGTCACAGAAGGTTGTGTGGCCATATCATGTCAGTAGATAAAAGTATATTCTTTCACTTGTGATGCTGGAAAAGATGCAGGCTGAAGTTGAGGATATCTCAACAAGGGCTGCTGAACAATTTGAAAGTATTAGAGGATGAGCTTTTTTGTCAATGAAAAAGAGATAATTTTTAGGCTTCCATTCTCCCATTCCTCAAGTGCTATTTTCCAGCACTTCTGCCTGGTGTACCTCTCTCTCTTCTCTGCCTGTCTGAGCCTACAAACTGCCTGCAACAGGAATCCTGGGCTGCAGTCATATAAGGTGGTATAGCTTTGTACATAATCCAAGTGGCCAGGGAGAGATGAGAAAGTTAATGGTTCATCCCTTGATGAGAAGATATGAACCGGCATATCGTTTTTTAAATAAAGAATTCCCTTCATCAGCTGTACAGGCTTGTACAAGCAGCTATCAAATACAATTCTCAAAATTGCTAAAGTGTCTTTGGAATACAAGTCCAACTGAAAAGTATCATTAAAAAATGTACTTTCCTTAATTGTTTAGCCAGAAAATGCAACCAAAGGTTCTGAATGCCTCAGGAAAAACATACGCACATGTTCAATTTCAAACACTCTCAGAGACAAAATAGATAATTCTATCTCAATCTAGTGAAGCAAGTATTTAACCCTCTGAAAAAAAAAACCAAACCCAACCAAACCAAAAACAGATGAGCAGGGGAAAAGAAGAATTGCAGAAAGAAAGAGGAGAGGAATCAACCTGGCATGGTTAAGTGATTTGCTCATCAGCAGATTTAAAGAATGATCTAGCCTCCACATAAGTTTCACAAAACGAGCTTGGAAGCTCCAAGCACCATTCTCAGACATGGGGAGCATGTGAACCTTCACCATGTGCATAATGGATTCTTTGCATTGTAAGCATAGTTTAGGCCAAGAATGGAAGACTATGGGTGTTGTTATTAAGGAACTTTCCAATGTTACTGTCTAAAAACAATGAAGCAAATATTGCAGGAAGACACGCTAAATCATTTGCATTCTTGCAAACAGAATAGCCAAATACTGATAATGTTACCAGTACAGATTTTTATATTAAAAAAAACCAAAACCAAACCAAACCAAAACAAAACCCCACATGAAACAAACAAAACCCCCCAACACTAAAATGTGGCTGGTTTGAAAACAATTTTGCAAGCATGTGCTTGGCTGTTTTCTGTGGTCACAACTGTTGCTATAATGGCAAACAGAGCCAGGCCAAATTCAGGTCTGGTTCATAGCTGACCTTTGGCTATGATTATATTGCAACCTTATGTTGCACAATGTAATTTATGCAACAAAAAAAAGAGGGGTTACAACTTGAAAAGCATCAATCAGGAAGGCTACAAGGTATAGCAATCCTTTTTGTATTCCTTCTTACACACTTAAATATTCACTTCTGGTTTTTTGGTCCTTGTAACATTCCTCATAATGTCATTGGGCTAACCCACTGTCATCACATCTTTTTGAGATGCGCTTGTTTATTGAAGCTATCATAGGGAAGGATATGACATAGGAGACCCACCTGCCTCTTCAATGGGAGGTGGAGGTCTAACACGATATTCAAGAATATCTAAAATGGCATTAAATGACTGTTTAAGCTAGTGGATTGACACCTTAAAGTCAACAGCAAAGTATCTACTGATGTCAAAATACGTAAATTGCATTACACTGGATATCTCCAAAATTCATAAAGCAAATTCTGATCTAAGACACTGACCAGTCCTGCCCAGCTGGGGCTACCTGAACTATTATGGTAATACCATTACATCGTGGAACTGAATTTGAACCAAAGTTTGTGCACAAAATTAAATTATTTAAATATTTTGAAGCCTGAGAAATAATGAACCCTGGCCCTGCAGTCCTGAGGTTTAATATCTTTTGTATTTAGGTATTTATTGTGTAGTAGCTATCAGCCATTGTAGTAGGCAGAGAGATATTCATAGATCTCAAGGACCTCAGTCTTTAAAAACATTAAGATCCTTCCAGCTTTATCAGTATTTCCTTTGAGGAGGGGTAAAATGTAGCTTTGGCTTTTTCAGCTGTTGATTTATTTTCTGAGGTGAGAGAAATCTTATTGTCCACACTGGTTCACCTAGGTCAATTTGTAGTACAAGAGACAACCCCTCTAATTACATGTTTTATATTTTTCTAAGATTCTAAGCCAATTTATTTCTGCAGAAAACCTGTATCTTTAAATTGCAAAAATCACTCCATAAATTCTGAGTTAGAACAGTCAAGGTCTGATACCTTATCTGTGCTCTTACTGTGTACAAGGTCACATCATCAGCATGTAGATGTACAGAATATTTCATGAACTATACAGCGTCGACAGGTCATTAATAAAAACTGCAAAAGTAAAAGCCCTCTAATTAGCTCCTGAGGTAAATTCTCATGTAACATTTTCACCTCAGATTCAACACCATTAAACAAAATGACTAGTGTTTGCTCTCTAATGTAGCCAGAGAACCATTCTACTGTAGTTTAACTCAGCCAAATTAAGAGAAACATAGATAGCAATATGTTGTGATTTATTGGAACAAAGGCCACAGTCAAATCAATATAGATAGTTACAGCATAAAAAATTATAATGTATGTCTATAACAATATCAAGGTTACCTTGAAAAGAGCAATGCAGCAGGCCAAAAACATGACTAAAATAGGGTCAATACATTTTCTTTGAAATGAACACTCATTAATTTTTGAGCAATTGGAAGAGAAAAGAGAAAACAAATAGACTATAATTAGGGCAGTATAATTTCTAATGGTTGGTTATCCCAAATTATAAAGCAGATATTATGATAAAGATCCCGCAACATGTTTGAGAAAAGCCTACAGAAAGTGCTTAAAGAAACAAAGGATAATGTTTCCCATGGCTAGCACACTGACTAGAAGGTGGGCTAAGATCAATGAAGCTACTTTTTTTGTAGACTCAGTTTCTCCACTGCTGTGCAGTTGACTGAAAGGACATTTTAATGAGCATTATGTAAGGCAAGGTAAAGTTAAGCATACAAGTGTTAATCAAATACAACAGGAATGTAGAAGACAGAAGATTAAACCATCAACTCTTTCTCTTTATTGAAAAAAGGAAAAAAAAAAAAAAAGAAGCTTTTCATATGGGAAGGGAGGAATACAAGATTAACTGAGTGACACTGGCTGGGGTGAAAAGGAGTAGATGCCTCTTCCCACATCAACTGTTTGTGATTAGGAACAGCTTGCTCATTAGAAATTAAATGCTCCTGGGTCTCCAAGGCTGCACCTCTGCTAGTAAATAGAGCAAAAGCGTGTTCAAAACATCATCAGGTAGCATGGTCTTCTGTTACATACTCCCTACCACAGCTTTGTCTCACTAGCATGTCCCATTTGATACCTAGGTATACCTTATGACGTAGCACGTGGAAGAACTATTTCCTATTGGCATTGTGGCCTGTTTTATTTAACAGCTTAGATCCAGCTGTTGAGCCCAATCAAGCTGAGTGCACAGAAAGTGTTCCCTATGTGGAGCAGGGAGAACTCACTATTGTAAATAACATGTTTGGTAAATGTCACCTTTTCTTCTGTTTGCAAATTGCCATTGAATGATTTTTCATAAATGTGTGTCCTAGTTTAGCAGTAGCAGTCATTTTTTCTCCTTCTTAGTAGCTGCTGCAGCGCTGTGTTTTTGACTTTCGGCCTGGGAACTGCGCTGATAACACTGATGTTCAGTCTGACCAAGGACTTTGTGAGTCTCATGCTCTGCCAGGGAGGAGGACAAGCCGGGAGGAAGCAGGGACAGGACACCTGACCCAAACTAGCCAAAGAGGTATTCCATACCATAGCACGTCATGACCAGGATGTAGAACTGAGAGTTCCCGGAAGGGCTGGATCACTGCTGGGTGGGGGTGAGATATCGGTCAGTGAGGTGTTGTATTCTCTTCCCTTGTTATTTTCCTTTATCAGTATTATTATTATTAGTGGCAGCAGTAGTGGTTTGTGTTATACCTTAGTTATTAAACTGTTCTTATCTCAACCCATGGGAGTTGCATTCTTTTGATTCTCCTCCCCGTCCCTCCAGGACTGGGGGGAAGAAAGTATTTGGGGAAGTAGACTGTGTGGTTCTAATTTAAGTCTTGGGCTTAAACCACAACAATGTGTTTTTTTATTTGATGCTGTCTGATGAATAAATTGTGAAAAAGATGTTTCAGTCTACCTTCTGGGGGCCTTTTTTTGAGTGTATTACTTTTTACAGTTTGCTATTCAATATTTATAGTGGTTAGTCTCCCAAAATACATTTGCTTCCACTTTCTGGATTACTTGAAAGAGATTAATGAGAATTTGAGATGGTCAGACAAACTAATCCAAGTGTGAAGGGATTAGCATGGCTACCCAGGAATTACATTCTGTAACCACTTTGTATCCTGAAAGTCCTTAGTGTAAAAGGTGTACAAAGCCTTTTGCATCTGTATCCAAACTTGAATTAAAGTAAATAAAAAACCTGGTAATGTACTTCACTCTGATATAATGGAAACAGGAAAACTGAAATTTATTTTGTCAGTGTATAACAACAATAATTTTTCACAACTTTCCATCAGATAACTTCAACAATGTGAGGTTTTATGTTGTTTGTTTTTGTTGTTTTTTTAAAAAGCATGATCCTTCTAAACTGTAGCATGACAGAAGCTAAGGCCCAATGTTTTCACATTCCCCTCAGAGGGGCAAGTTGCCAGTCTTTAAAAGAGACTTTCTCTAAAATCATACTGCTCCTTCTGTCACCCCTCATATTCAAACTAAGTTGTTTTCACAGAAGGATGGTGGTCTTGAGCATAGAGCGAACAAATGGGCAGAGTTGCAGATATGGGATCCTCAGGTCTTCTCCAGAGGCTCATACTGATACCCACCAACTATGAGGCAAAGAAGATAAAGGACCAAGAAGGACAAATTTTCTTTCATGTCAGTAACTTTTCATGACAGTGAAGTAAACATACTAAACATACGAAGAGTTCTTCAAAAGGAGCAGAGTCATTGCTTGGTCCTAGACAAAGTACAGTAATGGAGAGTGTATTCCTGGGAATCATTCTGTGGTGGCCCATAGAGGGTTCACTGCAGGGTCTAATGGCTCTTTAGCCAACTATCCTGTGATTTCTTTCTACTCAGCTTAATAACTTTCTTAACAAGTTTCTTCATACAACTATATATGAAGCTATTGGGCTTTTTTTTCCAAGTGGTAATTGCCCCTGATATACTGGAATAGAGCTATTATCACTACCAGTGTGGCTGTTACCATAGTTCCTGGGCAGAGGATTGCAATAATATCCCAGGAGCATGCTGGTCCTTGAGCACTCAGGCTGTGTCTAGCATTCAATAGAACTTCTTCCTACTCTACCATGGACCTGACAGGTGGTGGTCTTTGTCTTATGTTCCCCAGTTTGCAAATGGATTAAAGAAATAAAACCCATTTGCATAAAATTCTTTCAGATCTACTGCTGAGAACAGCTATATTTCACTTTTGCATCCATATGATTGGACAAAAAGAAAATAAAATTGATATTTATAGCTAATCATTTAGCTTAAGGAAGAAACATGGAATAATAGTATTTATAAAAGAAACCCTTTACAGTGTTAGTCACAACTGTTGAATATTAGCCGGATATCATTGAAAAGTTACCTTCCCATATCTGAATGAGATATACATAAAAATAAATACGAATTATTATAATTTACCATGGGTGTTATATTTGATGAGGAAAATGCTAATAACACAGGCAATAGAAAGTAAAATCATGTGTTAGTTAGCAATATATTATCTTTACATTATTACAGTATCAACTTATTAATCATATTAACAATTTTCTATTATATTTAATGTGACAGCAGTTATGCTGCTTGAGTTGTCAATGTTGCGTGTGGTAGCCATAAGAAATACTAACTTCTATGAGTGAGAGAAGAAAGTGGATAGCTTTTACTTTAAATTGATAGATGACATGATCGGATAGGTAGTTACTATTTGACTTGCTGAAGTCTTTTCTTACTATACTTCTTTTAGATAGTGACTAATGTAGAGATAGTGTCACAATTTTTTGCACAAGATGAGCAAGGGTTAGTAACTTGCTCCAACTCATGTACTTATCTGAACTGAGGTCCATGCTTCCATGTGTCCATGACTATGGCTACCGTTCCAAACACAGTAGAAGTGTATCTGTCTACATGAGGACAAGCTCCAACGTACCACCCAAAGAACATGATATGACCTAACCAGATTATCAGACATGGTTTTTTTTCTCCAGATACTGTTAATCTGTACTAAATTAAACTGAGGGAGAAAGGCTTATAAGTTTAGCCTATCAATCAGCCCTATTTCACTTCATGTTTCTCAGACATGTTTTGATTGAGGTGTTTAACTAATGAATATGCACCTGTATTTACTCCAAAATTTGTAGCTGAATGTTATTTAGTAGGCACTTCCAATACTTTCTATTAAAATGAACAGACTCTTCTATAAAAGCAAACTAATTGTCAATTCAAAAGCTGATTAAAAAGGATGCTAAAACAAATTGTAAGTTGTTAGTGGAGAATGAGGGACATACACTGGGACTGTAATCTCTTCCACTGAACAGCTTTTTTTCCTTCTGGAGCTACTGAGATCCAGGGATCCTCAGTTTGACTGCTGTACTGATGAGAAGAGACATTCTAGCATGCTGTGTTTTCAGTTGCCCAAACTGGACATCTAATTGATTGCCAGGGCCCTTCATTTCTGTTTTAATTAATTGCTAACATAAGAATAATCTTTAATATGAATATAATTCTGAGGAAAATTAGAAGACAATCAGAAACCACCTGAGAGTGGTCTACTCAACAGCTTGCACGGCTCTTCCCAGCAGAAGACACATTTGACAATGAACGTAAGACCTCATATGTGGAGATGATTACAGAAAGTGTCTGTGGATTTTAAAGAATTTGGGCAAGAAAAATGTGTGTGGAGCAGATGTAGACACATTACGACAATGAGATTTAACCACAGGAGGCAGCAAAACAAATGGTAACGAGTTAGGTGGGAAGGGAGCTAAACCAGTTTCATCTCAGCTGGCATTTCTTCCTTTTTTTTTTAGCTTGTAGCTGAAGGCAGAGTATTGCAGTTATTGAACACCAGGGGCCAATTCTTTGTCTGGAGGAGCTGAGCCCAAGTGAAAAACAAGGAATTTGATCCAACAGAAATACGCAAATACAAAACTACACTATAATATAGAGAAGAAAATATTGTGTTGCTTTTGTTCACCTAAATCTAAGCCCTCACAGAAATCTGATGATCTTATTTAGTCCATAGATTAAGATCTCCACAGAAATGTAATAAAATTACAATAAAGGTTATGTATCAATAAGGTGTCAGTTGTTCGTAGGGATGAAGTATTCTAGTCATAATTAAATTTCAAGTCTAATTATAATTTGAGGAGTCCTTTTAATTACATTGCAATATTTTGCTTTTGTAGGGGGATGATTGCTATAGCATCTTTTATCTGCAATTTTCTTCTAATTAAAAAATGTAAATAAATCAAAACCACCTACTTAAAATATTTACATCTTAAATGAAAACAAAGAAAAAAGCCAGGAATTTCTCCATCCAGGTCTTATCTACTGAATCAACCTAGGTACACTTTTTTTTTCTCCTAATGAAGCGATGAATTCTACATTATTCCTTATTTCTTTCACATAACCAGAAATGGCCAAATTATTTTCACCAAAGGAGAAAAAAAGAGCTTCCTCAAAGCAAAGCCTGTTAGGCAGGAAAGATATCAAACCTTTCTCTTTTCAAAAGATGCTGGGACTGTAGGGCATTCTTTGAAAAGTTGCTGGATGTTTCCCTACACTGCACTCTTCCATCCAGTCCCACCAGACTCAGCTGTTCAATAGCACAACAATCTCAGGTGTCTCTGCCTATTAGTACTTACAAGCTTCCCCGTGCTTACATTTCTTTGTCATCCTCAAGTTTCTTTCAAGCACTTAGTCACAGCCAGTTTGTATCACCTGCATGTGTGCTAACTTTGTGTTTCAAGCAATTCCTTTTCCTCCCTAACATTACACTTCCTGATGTGATGGCTCGGCAAGAAAAATCTTTCTTCTTGGTCTTTGTTTCTCTAAGCAAGACAGGCAAGTGTCTTTTAAGACAGAATCTCAGTTTGATTGAGCACCTTCTCCAGTTTGAGTTAGTTTTTCCTGAATAGAAACACCAGAATTTTACCAGGAGACATTACATTATGCCAGCATTAGGTACTGCAGTGCTACATATCAGTCCAGATAGATTGAATGTATCATTATCCCTTTGCTTGGAACACCAGCTATTTTATGAAAGAAAGCTATTAGTTTAGTCTGGCGTAAACCATCTTTTGCAAACTCATGTTGTATTCTATCTCATTTTCTGTTTTCACACATTTTTACTCTATTCTACAAATTTTGCTTTAAAACCTGACTCACAACTGATGCCAGGCAACTAGACTTATGATTGTCCAGATACTCTTTTTCTTACTCTTAAATATACATGTGTATTACAAATATGTATGTAAATAGATACGTGCACATGCTTGTATGCATATATATACATAGTTATTCTCTTTTCACATAATACTGTCCTGACTTGTCAGCTGCTTCTGTCATAACACATGAGAAATAAGATGTCATTTCCTCAAAGTACTGGAGCACAAGTTATCTTATACCCCAAGACTTGAACAGGTTAAACTCTTTGAGTCTTGTCACCTTCTATGTGATAATCTCCACTTTCATTTTCATACCTTTGTTCCTAACAGCTGACCTACTTTTGCTTTCCATATTAAATATTACTAGGTTAATGGCAAAATACAATTTTTTCTTTTTCTTCCTTTTGGGGTCTTATACTATTTTTCATTTCTATCCCATCCTACTGTGGAGTAACTGTTTCGTCTTCACTTAATCTCTTCCTATTTATAAGCTTAGGTAAAAAAAAGCCTTACTATTTGTTTTAATGTTCTTTGCAAACCATACCGTAGCTTTGCTACTGGCAATTCTTGCTTTATCAGTGCAGCTCCTAACTTTCAGATATAATTTTTGTTGCCATT
Organism: Psittacula echo; assembly: GCF_963264785.1. Classification (NCBI taxonomy): domain Eukaryota; kingdom Metazoa; phylum Chordata; class Aves; order Psittaciformes; family Psittacidae; genus Psittacula; species Psittacula echo. The sequence continues at coordinate 104,283,325 of NC_137735.1, forward strand.
CATTCTACTTTTTCATTCCTCCTAGGCTTTGTGCTTATTTCTACTGTACAGGTAGGTTGGGCACTTTTGGTTTTTCTTTTCTTTTTTTTTTTTTTTTTTTTTTGGTCAGATAATATTTCTCTTTTTTGCTGAGATACAAATTCTTAACAGATTTTGAAATGTGGATTAGATTCTAGATTTATTTTTCATTTAAATCCATTGTTTCTAAGACCATATAATTTAAAAAGCTATATTAATTAGTATGTCTTTTTGAACTGAACCTTTGAACCTTATCTATTAACTCATGATTATTCTTTGCAAAGGTTTGCAAGTTTTCTATCACCCTGTTCCTCTCAAGTCTAAAGTATCAATTCTCAGATGTTTAGCAAATTTTGTTGAAGGAAACAATCTTTCTTCCATTGTACTGTTATAACTAAACTTCATCATTATTCCAAGGGTTTGATCTCCAAACTAGTAGTTGATCTGTTATTCCATAACTGCTAGAATGAAAACAAATATAAGCACCACTTTGGAAAGGATTTGGCACAGAAATTAAATACTCCCTTTAAATGCAAGTAGACTATTTAAACATATTCAGCTAGTCATATCTGTGAGTTATTCCTAGATCATGACAGTCTTGCAGACTGGACCAAACCAAATCATTAAAATCCTTGTGAATGTGCAAATATGTGTCATAAAGAATGTGGGCTTTCGATAGTACATTCAGACAGGTCCTTGGATCATTCAGAATTAATAACATGTGATCTGAACCTTATCCATAAATTTTCTTCATCAGTAATAGTAATAGAAATTGCTTTTTCACTTCCATGATCTGTTATCTCTGTGCAAGTGAAGAAGAGTGGCTGGTGAAGAGCATGCATTTTTTCACTTAATCTATACATTTGTCAGCAGGAAAGTAAGGAAGAAGCCCTGGATCTGTTCCTGACCCTGACAATTTTCCTTATATATGGGATAGGAGGACTGCAAAGGGGCAGGTGGAGTAGGCAGATGGCATAATCCACATTAAATCGTACATACTCAGAGACCTGAGAGTCACCACTACATACCAGCTGTCATACAGAGATTTTTAGGTTGTTGGTATACACCCAGTTTATCAGTCAGTGACAGTTAGGACAGGAATGCTTCCTCTCTGCTTGCTATCATTTTTCTGGTGGTGACAAACCCCACAGCAGACCTGGTGGTAGGGAATCTATGAGAGGTTCTCATTTGTTTCAGCACAGAATTAGACAGATTATTTTAATCTGCTAATGAAGACAGATTGAGCTGACCTTGCTGAGTCTGCAGTGGGGCTGACCAGGGTGTATTCGCACGTTGGCTTCTCCTGGCAAGACTGTGAAAGTGAGAGCTCACAGCTGGTAGGCAGCCTCCAAAGCAGCTGGGAAGCCCATAACATATTCACCAGACAGATTTTTACAAAATGAGTATCTACAGCTTTATTTTCCAAAGGGGAAAAAGGGTGCAGAGGGTCTGGACTGGGTATCATCCAGGCCATGACCCTTCTCTGTAGGTATCAAACATGGGATACCTTGCACAGAAATGAGAGGGAAAACAAAAGTATCTGTACATCTTGATGCGCTACCTAGTCCCTGGACTTCAACAGATACATGCTCCAGACTCCAGGAAAATTCAAAACATCCAGTAGTCATTGGAGTACAGCAGCACTCCAGGCTTGGCTTTTTTGCTCAAACTTTCTTTGAAGTTACAAGAGTGTAAGTTACACTGGATAACTGCAGTGTCCCACTTAGATAAATGAAGTTATTGGCTCAGTGCCTATTAGCATTACCTAACAAAATCTTAATTAGGCTAGAATTGTAAGTACTGTTAAAGTTCGTGTTTTCATATCAAGTGACTATTGCCAGACAATTTTTTTTTTTAATCGATGTCCCAGCTTTTCTGTTAACAGTTTTGGATTGTTGACTTTTAACTTTAGCACTAACATTTTCCAATTTTCAGGTATATATTATGCATCTCATGAACATTAGAATGTCACTGTGCACCAGTGGTCTATGTAGAACCTGAAGTTTATTTTAATAAAGTTCTTAACTGGGACTCTCTTTTGAGGGCAATTTTTATAACAGTATGTGAAAACAATGTCTACACATCAGCAGAAACAGATTATAGATTGTCATTCATATACAGTATGTACTTTGAAGGCATTTTTGAAGGATTCACAAACCACTGGGTCACACTAGGACTTTAAAAACTCTTCTTGTCTTGAATCATTCATAGATTAGCACTTTTATATTTACAAAGTAATTCATAACCAGGAAACAAACTTTAGTAACTGCAATGGATGTGTAACAGAATGAAAAGAGCCAAATAACTCAAATATTTGACTCAACATTTTGTATATATTGATAGCATTTAGCATTAGGAGGGAGAAAAACAATATGCCAAACCCAGAGTTCCTAGGTCAATTTACCAAGTTTTTCAAAAAGTCCAAATGTCTGACTCTGCATTGCTCCCTCTTTTAGGAGCAGCTTGCTGATGGTGGTCAGAGCTGAACAGCAACAGCTCCAAGTTCTTCCTCAGAACAGCGCCATAGGAAAAAAATCATCACAGTTTTTTTTGGACTGGATGCAGCTGAAGCAATTGCCATCACTGTCAGACGTACTCAGCGCCAAAGGTCACCAGCCATTGAGGAGCCTTCAGGGTACACGCTTCTCACCCATGGCAGGTCGCTGTGGGGCATATTAATGGAAAATGCCATAATCTTCCTTTTACTTCTATGCATGGAAAAGTGGCAAAGACAGGGCTCTTTCTCCCAGTCCAACCACTGTGGAGGTGACCTCCCACAGAGGTAAGGGACGTAGCTGGGGATGGATGGTCTTTTGCTGACACAGCCACATCCAGTCAAGCTGCTTGATCAGCGTCCTGGAGCGAATGCAGACAGACAGACATCTAACAGTACCACAGTCACTGTCACACTGAGCACTCTTGCCTTAAGCTTTTTAATGGATGGTTTATGGTCCAAATGATTCTGAGTGGGATTCTTTAAAAACATGCTGTGTTGGTCTAACTTCCCATTAAAGCAAAAATCCTCCTAAGACTTCATGCAACTTCAGTAGGAGCAGAATTAGGCCAAAGTCAAACACCTCTGAACACCTGCCTTTCACACATGCCGAGCAGGGCCGCAGTGGGAGAGGAGCAGTGGTTTACATTTAGATTGACCACCGCAGGACCAGTTTGCTAACATGATTTTCTAAGGTGCCATCTTTACAGAGCTGGGCTTTCTTTCCCTTTTTTTTTTTTTTCCCTTTCTTTTTTTTTCTGGTTTACTTTGATATGATTTTTAATGTGACTTTTTTGGACCAGAGAAACAGTTAGTGTAGTGCTCTTTTGCAGCTTGGCTCTAGCCAGTGTCTCTGGGTGATACAAAAGCTTACGTTATTTTGCAGTAACTCCCATCCCGATGCACAGTGTGAGCGCAGCCCTCTAACAGAGGAGCTCAGGAGTTTCCTACACTAATTGTACCCCTGCCAGTTGCTGATTTCCCCGCAGCAGCACAAGCCAGACTTTCTTACAGGCTGTTAATATTTTCCACTCCAATACCCGGTGCCAAGTTCTCCCACGGCTTGCTACAAGTTTCCTGACAAGATACGCTTTTAGCACGACGTACAGGGTACTCAAGCAGGCAGTCGAGGCTAGGCTCCCCCCACCCCACCGCCTGGCACCCGAGGAGGGCCTGGGCAGTGAGGTGGGGATGGCCTCCTTGGCTTCCCAGTGAACCCCTCAGGCCATGGCGGGCTTGCACCAGGATGGCCAAAATCAGAGGGCTGCTCGCTGAGGCCCACAGTTGTGCCACCGCCTCCCCGAGGCACGACAACATGACGTTTGCTGGGGAAAGCAGACATGGGTGCCACCAGCAGCTGAGGGGGAAGCTGGGGCACGGCTCCAGGCGAGCGGCAGTGACTAAGCCTTGCCAGGCCCCAAGGAGCCCAGGGGACGCAGTGACTCAGAGGCACACCTCTGGCTCCCCATACTTCCCCCGCATCGTCCGGCGTGGAGGGGGGCCAGCCACAAACCTCAGAACACCCCCATGTCTCCTGGAGTGGGCACACACTGCTGCAGGGTGTCTGTACTCAGAAAGCCGTTCCTGGCCTCCTCTGCCCATGTCTGGAGCTGCTGTGGGGCTTGGTGGCAGTGGGACATGGCCAGTCCAAGGGAGTTGGCCCTGCCCTTTGGGACAGCCAAAAAGAGAGCTTGGAGCTGCCCCAGCCAAGGCAGCCCCACAGTTAAAAAATGATCTGGCAAGGGCAAGGAGACAGCAGAAACTGTCTGTGCTGGCCAGGAGACATAGGAAGGGATAAGTTGGTGCTGCTACTTGAAACTAAAATAGGCCTAAGGTACCAGTTTTGGGGGGCTCGGAAACATGACCTCCAAGAACTGTATGGCTGCTGATAAAGGCAGTATGAGTCATTTGAGTCCACTCATTCTTATTGTAACATGGAGGAAAAAGAAAAAAATAAAAAGCCCCAAAATCTGGTTTTGGAAGTTACATTATTATTTTCCCAAGGTGGCTGGGCAAAGGGCTGTCTGCTTGGCTGTCAGTGTGGGGTAGAAGACACCCAGTGGAGATGCAGGACCCAGAGGGGGATGGTGCTACCCTGCTACCTCTGCCCTGCCCACAAGCGTCACCCTGTGAGACACGGTCACAACTGTGAAGCTCCAAACAGAGCTCAACCAGCTGCCACCAGCCTCTGTCAGCCCTGAGCCCCAGGGAAGGGTGGCAGAGGCAAGCAGGAACATCCCCAGGAAGGGCATAAGCTTGGCTGCCCGTACTTTCAATGTTGCAGAATTTCAAGCTCCAAGGCCTGGAGTAGGGGGGTGATATGAGGACCTATACTTCCAGCTTCTTATGAGCTGGATTTTTAGCCCTGAAATGACCAAAAGGCTACAAGTGTGATCTACAAGTATGTTGAAGGGTAAAAGACAAAAAATGACAAATACACAAAAATCCCAAGCTAACCAGCGCTGTAAATGCTCATAACTTTTAAACTGGCCTTGAAATTTTTAGGTGAGTCACTTTCTAGTCCTGACTTGCAGCTCTTTAATTTCTAGAGTTAGTGATACCTCACACCAAAAAAACACATCAGAAAAAGTTGTAGCATATGCTGCCCTTATTCTTCTGCTAGTAAAAAGTATGTTTATTTTTAATAAAAGCAGTAAGAAAGAACAGCATATCACAATGAACGCAGGAGGTGTACAGCACTGCATGTGCATTTTCCTACGATTTTCCCATCTTCCCCTGTCATCTGGTCCCAGGGTGCTGGTGTACACACATACATATTGAACCCCTGAAGTAGAGGGTCTTGCCTGTTCCTTTGCAAATCCAAGCCGGAACTGTGAGGACCTACCTGGTCAGTATTTAAGTGGGGAATAATGAGCTCCTGGAGCCATGGTGTGCCCACCTCTTTTACACAGAAGTGTGTACACTAAGCAAGTGCTCAGTAGGTAATGCACACTTCCAAAAAAATACACTTTTCTCTCTGTATCCTCAATGCAACCTAATCAACACAGAGCTGTTTCCTAGTCTGCTGCAGCCTGCTTGGTTCAGTAGTTCCCACAATACTGTAAGTGTCAGCTTATCTTTGCTGGCTACAACTCTGTCAGTCTCCTGCCCTTTACTCTCTGCTCACAGATCTCTTTCCCAGACAGCTACTATTTTCCATGCAGCAGAAGCAGCCACAGTCTCTCAAACTTATTATGATTTTTCCCAGTACCATTGTATCTGTGCCTGCTGCTGCTTTGGAAGGGCACAGCTTCTCCCCACTTGCTGATTTCCCTCTGGTCTTCCAGACTTCGTCTCACATAATTTCGCCGCTGCTTTGCTGCCCAATCACTTGCCAAACCTCTTGTAGCTTTTTTTCTTAGTTACTCTGCAGAGATTCTGTGCTTTGGTTATGTACATGCCTCTCAGCATCAACTTTTTTTTCCCTTGTACTTTACCAGCCAAAGATTATCCATATAAAGCAATGTTAAAACACACCATTGAAAGTTCTCCTTGCCATCGTGTTCCCAGTTATTTTAGCTTTAGGCTTCTGTCCTGGGTTACTATAATATTTTTTTAAGTTCATTTTTCCAAGATCAAGTCCAAAAATATCTGATCTGACAGGCTCTGGTAGAACACTGCAGAAATGGCTCCACAAAACTCAGGAGTGTCTGCATGATTTACAGCTTTTGTTCCCTGTTTAGTTCAAAGTTTGGAAATGTTGGGATCTAAGCATTTGACCCCAGTTGTTTTTTCTAATTTGACTGACAGCCCTTTATGGCAGAGACCTGCCATCTTCTCAGTGCAAAGAACTAGACTAGTTCTTTAAAGAACGGAGAGGTAGTGATATCCCCAGGAATCAGGTTACTCAGCACATAGAAATACTTCAGAAGTAGAACATGCAGGAGTGTTTGGGTCTGTGCAATAACTAATTCAAGCCCCTAAAGAAAGAAGATGTGCTAGCCTGAAGACAGACCAATTAGGCTGAGAAGTAATAAGGTTACTTAGACTGTACATTAGAAAGTTTTATAAGACCCTGAGACAAACTGAGCACCAGAAGTGATGATGATAATTGACCAAAGAAGTGGTAAATGCCTCGGCATCCGTGGCAGCATTCAAGGCCAGGTTGGACAGAGTCTTGGGCGACATTGTTTAGTGTGAGGTGTCCCTGCCCATGGCAGGGGGTTGGAATTAGATGATCTTAAGGTCCTTTCCAACCCTAACTGTTCTATGATTCTATGATACATTGGAGTGGTATAGTGTAAGGTGAATTAACACTGCTGCTCGTAATGTTGCTTTCCAAATGCTCTGCACTGAGCCATATGGGTGTACCCTTTCTAGTTCTTCTCTGAAACTGTGCACCATATCCCCAAGCTCTCTAGCTGCTGAGATCCTCAGATCAAGATTAGACACTTAACAGATCCATATAATTAATTAAGGACAGTAAATTGTCTCTGCTCATTAAGTAGAACTGGAGAAACAGTTGGGGGAACAGGGAATGGCAAAAGGAATTAATTGAGATGACACATGGATTTTATTTTCTTAGAAATAAAGCTTGGTTTTACGAAGTAAAATGAGGAAGGTGGAAACACAATGTCATTTCAAGAAGGGACTGAAATAGACGACAGAGCTCTGGGCGAGTAGCAACATCTTCATCTCTGAGCTATTAGGATACTGGTCTTAGAAGGGAGGAAGCATCCAACAAGACTTATAATGTATTTCAGTATCATGTAGCAAAAACTATTAAGCTCCATTAACGAGCAATCTCTAGGGAGAAAAGGATCTGGTTAGTCAGGTTATGGCCAGGGATTTTATTGGACTGTAGGATCATTGAAGAACATTTAAAATCTCAATTAATTTTTTTAAAACTCCATATGTGGATTCTATTTCTTTTGCCACATGTACTTTGCATCTTTGAATAGGTAATATGACATATTTATGTGTGAGATTATCAATTACTGTGTAATGAGTGATAAATTTATATGTTCAAAACCTGATTGACTTTCACTGACTGTTTTCATTTAAAGAAATCCACGCTTATATGGAAAGCATAAATCATCAGCCCATTCTTCAAACGCAATGATTGCAGAATAATAATTTATAATAGCAACATTAATATCAATTATTCTGCCTGTAAGAACAATTCTCACATACACTAAGACATGAATGTGAGAGGTAAGAACTTAGAGTGTATGCTCTTTTACTTAAGACTGTCTTTGCAAAGACTCAGGCACTAGCATATGTGAAAGGGACAAAAGCTTTCTATAGTCCTATCTAGCTACACTTCTGCCAATGTAAATATTACTCATTTTGAAATTTTACCACTAACTACACTAAATTCAACATTGTGTTGGTTCGCTACCAGTAACTCAGCTGGAATTAGAGCAAGACTGCAGAGGAAGAGAATCCAACAAAGAACTTTGGATGGGTAAAATAATGCAACAGATTCCCAGAGAACAAACTAAATCCTGTTTTCAGAGCAACGGGTAAAACAGATGCACATATGGATAATTCGCTAGGATATTTTTTGTTCTTGCTTTTAGGATTAAAAAATACCTTTGGTTGACCACACATTTAGCACAGAGATTTCTGAGTGTTGAGAAAGCTGTGGGGTTTTTACCAAGGACAGTTGATGCAAAAGACCTAACACATAAACCAAGACACCTACTAAGAGTTTCTGCTTAAGGGTAGGGGTCAAAGGCACTGCCATTTCAGTAAGTTTAGTCATTTCACTGTCTCACATTTCATTCTCCTTAATTTCAATCCTTATGATTTTGAAGCAAAGCTTGAACAAAAGAGCTACTCTTATAAGATTTTGCCACATCCCCTATATATAGAGAGTCCTAGGGAAGAAGATGAAAGTGGAACAGTCCTGACAAACAACTGAACAAGAAGCCTCTCTTTTGACCTCTGAAAACTCAAAAGAGAGATTTGTCTTTGCAACAGATTATTGCAATGCAGAGAGCATAGGAAGTAGCAACACTTCACCTCTGCATACTAGAAACTCTAGGTATTTGTTGGTCCTGTCTCCCTCTTACTACCTACCACTTGGCCCAGTGCTGTCACGAGAGGTAAAAAGGTAAGTTAATCATTTCAGGCTAATGGGAACCTGCTTTTGGAGGAAAAAAAAGAAAAAAAAGGAAGCAGCAGGGGAGGGTTGACTACACAGCATGGTGAGCCTAAGTACATCCTCTACCTCAAACAGTCTAAATTACTATAAATTACCACAGACAAAGCCTGTGGTCATTATTTAGTCTCTCTTCAGGTAAAGTTTCCTTTGACTTGAAGAAATGTTCTGATATTAATGGAAGATGTCTAAGAGGAGAATATACCTCTTTGGTTTGTTATGAACATATTGGTCACTAACTTAGCAAGTATGCTCCCAAACTTAAACAGCCAGCTTTAGCAATAAAAAAGTACAGCCAAGAACCATGTTGGCTTAAGAAATGAGTATGTTCACATAAAGTAAGAAGTGACCTAAACTAGATCATGATATTCTCTCAGATCTGTAAAAAAAAAAAAAAAAAAAAAAAAAAAAAAAAAAAAAAAAAAATTGTTTTTGTATGTCTCTGCACTTCAACACTCACTGTAGAGACTGCAGTTATAGGTTCTTTAGAAATGCAAATTAGACAACAGTGCCTGATTTTGCCTGGCACAAGGAAAGGAAGCGCTAAAATATTTTGTGATGGGTCTGAGCCAGAAGTCTAGAAGACTAGATTTAAAGCTAGAGGTTTAGATCGATATTTGAAAGAAAAGCTATTGTCACAGATTTTCTATTCCCGCTAAATACAGAATATACCGAAATCTCCTGACAACTGATATTCCTTTGAGATTTTCTACCTCCCAGTTTCCATCAAGTTTGTACAAAAGCACTATCTCTTTTCGTGGTTGGTTTTGAAAACTTGCATAAGAAATGTGAGACCAAACCACAAAGTTTGGATAGTGATCCATACTTTTTGCAACTTTGTGGGAGTATTAGGATCACATGTGCTCTACTTTGAATAAACCTCATTAGGTCTGAACTGAAAAATAAAACTAAGCTTTTCTGCAAATACTGGAACATGCTCCGATCTAAGTTACGTCCAACAAAATAAGGCGGGGTGGAGGAGGTGTTACTGTTCTGGTTCCTTCTTCCTCTTGGGACTACTTAATAGATATACATCTATTCCATCACTGTGTATTTGTAAATTAATGTCCATCCATTTTATAACGCTTCTCTAGCACTGCCCTGTACTTTTACGTCAACATACATATTTCTATTCAAGAGATCATTACTATTATTTTAAAACAGATGGTTTGAACATAATCCACATAAATAGTAGATTGGCACTGCCAGTCATGATGGCATGTGTAGAAAAGAGCTGGCTGGTGCAACAATATTTAAAGATTAGCAGTCTGGGACACTACAAATGACAATGTCTCTTGCCACTGAACCTAATGCTTGTGCTATGGTATTCAAATAAAGGCATAGCAGTCATCATGCCAAGAGATCTGATAAACTCACAGATTTTTTTAAAAAATGCTACATTTTACTGTAGGTATCTACTGAAAACAGTGAGGGGGTGGAATAGACCCCTCTGTAGAAAGGAGGTATGAAACTCACACTCCTTCCTGTCCCTGTGTTGGCACCAACAGATGGAGGGCTCACAAAAATCTGTGCCCTGACCACTTCTGTGAACATGCCAGGCATAGCTTTTGCTTTTTCTCTGGGACACTAGGAAATTACCATTTATATAAAAATATATAATTGTTTAAAATTACCTATAATCAGTGTCCAGTGGAACCTGTGAAAACACTGCATATTTTAGAAGCGCTTTCAGTGTACGTGTGCCCTGTGGCTGACCCTACTGCAGCTGTAACTATCTCAAGTTGCAGCTGATCGGGAAGAACATGACATCACTTCAAGCCATCAGCTGCATCCATGACAGTTCATCAAAATACCCACTTAATAGCTCACATCTCTGCTTTCTGGTCAGTTTATTCTGTCTGCTTGTGTTGCCATGCTGACTCATCTCCTGCTCCAAAGCTTGTGCATATTCATGGAATCATAGAATGGCTTGGGTTAGAAGGGACCTTAAAGATCATCTAGTTCCACCCCCCCTGCCATGGACAGGGACACCTTCCACTAGACCAGGTTGCTCAAAAACCCATCCAACCTGGCCTTGAACACTGACAGGAGTGGGGCATCTGCAGCTTCTCTGGGAAATCTGTTCAGTACCTCACCACCCAAACAGTGACGAATTTCTTCCGTATAGTTAAGGTAAATCTACCCTTTTCAGTTTAAAGCTATTACCCCTTGTCTTGACTCTAACTTGCTTGCAGGTGTGTCAGGTATTCTTAACCACCCTAGGTCCAAACTGCTCCTAGCTACAAAAGCATCTAGGACCTAGTTGCATCATTGGTAGCAGATGCGTGTCCTGCTTACTGCTTTGACACACAGGTCCTTATTTTGGTTCCAAGAGCAATATTCTCACTGAGGTCAGGGAGGAGCACTGAGACCATGCAACACCCCATAAATACTAAGAAATAGTAAAACCAGCAAGGCTGTCAGTGTGGCTTCCATTGCTGGTTCAAGGGTGGGGATAATGTGCTAGTTCAAACAACAGAGCTAATAAAGGACACATTTTGAATTTCAGTAGCTAGTCAAACAGCTGAAAGCTTCAAGAGCATGACAAACCCTTTGAGGGTTTACACGTGATGCATATTCACAAGTCATGAAGTCTGCCCACAACACTTGTTTAACCACATGACACTTCAGTAGAACAGCCAGCCGCATGTTCAAAGTGCCACTGCTGCCTTCCTGGCTATGCACTGACATGCCTCAAGAGTACCAAGGGGGTTTATCCAGGACCCAGGGACAAAGAAAAAAAAATTGAAAATAGAAAAACAAAAAAAGAGAGAAATTGGTTGAAAACTTAGCTTGCAAACTCCTAAGATCATTACAGCGTATGTGGAAATGTAAAACAATTTCTTGTGCAAGCTGTAACACACCAACAGAAAAACTACTTAAAACATCTTCAAACAATCAAAGTCAGAGATGATTTGATAGAAGCTCACAAATCCCATAATCTACTGTAAGCAGTAGCTAAGACTTTGGCTTCACCCATGTGTCTGCAACTGGGGAAGAAGCAGGAGGATAATTTATCCAAGTCTGGGGTAATGAAGTGCTAACAAAAACCATATGAAGTTATTACTACAACCAGAGGCCGCAGAATGTGAAAGAAGGAGGATCTCCGGAGACCTACCTATTTTCAGTCATATCCTGCTTCATAGTTCATCAAAAGGTGTTCACCAAAACAAAAGGCAAGCAACAGAAATTAAGTGATTCAATTAGGCCTAATGAACAATGCTGATCATATCATCTCTAAAATATAGTCAGCAGACATTGAATATACATACTTTAACTCATTCTTCCCAACTTTATTAGGTACATGTGCCTACAGCAGACACAAATGAAACATTCTACCACTAGGCTCCAAGCCAAAAACTAATTTATTCTTTAATGTGGTAGTGATTACTTGGTGGTTCCTTGAGCAGAGATGACAGGTCTGAGCTAATGGAGTTGTACTGTAAGTTAATATAAATCATGACAGAGCAATTAATTACAGAAACCACTGCAAATCCCTTTGTTAGTTTTCCCCATCACCAGAAGGATTTAATAATGTTCATTTTGCTAAGTTCCAGTGACATTTACAAGTCTTAAACCATTTTTAATCAAATCAATATCTCTGGCTGCTAAATTTAGTTGTGCTTTGCTAGCAAGTCCTGGAATGCGTCGATACTAATGTTTCCTACCTTCTGTTCAAGTAAATTGTATTGAAGCGCCACACTTCCTCTTCATTTGTTTACATTGAGTAATTGGGATTATTTTATTTTAATGAGCAACATAAGAAATAAGCTCATCCAAAGGAGTTAGGAGACAGTGAGCTAGACAGATATACAAATATCAGTGCTTATGATGCATATCACATAGTTGAAAAAGTAAGGAAATTTCCCTTAATTGGCTGAAAGCACTCCAAACCAAAAACTGTGGCTTGCTTGGGAACTGGGGTGCTCAGAGAGACCTGTGGGTAAACTCATGTAGCTAATACAAGTTACAAGGCAAAATGACCTCTTTCTGTCCCTGTGTGCTCTTGGATCTGTTATGTAAGTGTCCAAAACCCTTCAATGACACCAAATTTCCATTTATCTCTGTGTGAACTGAACACATATCTAAATACCATTGAGGACTGTGGGTGGTGATCTCACACATTGTTTTTCATGACAGTCTTTCTTTCTCTATCTCTCACATTTATAGCTGGAATTTAAGGATAATCATACTCCCTCTGTTTGTCATATTCACTTAGATTTTTAAGTCCTTTGAGGCACATATTGTCTACAATTTTATCTGTATATTATGCCTAAAAAAAGGAGGAAGTTAGCAGAAATACCAATAACAGTCCTGTATGATTATATCCAGGGACCTTTCCCAATAAGTTAATGTACAACACTGAATATTTGCAAAGCAGTTTGAAAAGTATCATTACAAACATCAACAACATTAGGTCCAGTCTGTGTTTTCCTAAAACGTTTTTAGTTTTGACATGGACTTTCCTAAGAGTCATATTTCAGTATGGGTTTTTTCATTTACATGTTTTTTAATACTATTGACTTCAACCCCCAAAAAATACAGCTGGTTTCTGAATTTTTCCGCGAAGTATTTCAGCCAAGATAGGTAATTTCACTTTGCAGAAACAAATCACAGAAATTTACCAGCTCTGGATTTTTCTCTGTCCTTAACAGCAACAAAAACAAAATCTGGAGAGGTTAGACATTCCATTGCATTTAGATCAGTATCTTTTTCTTCTTACCTAATGACCTAATGAACACATTCACAACAATGGCTCTCAGATCTCTGACATCCTCAAGGGACTGCACATAGGTCATGGACTCCAAACACCGGCACATCAACACTGAATAATAGTAATAAAAAATAGGAAGTAAAACTTCAAAGTCACTGTTAGCTGTAAGATTTCTTCTTTAGAAACCTCGTAGCAAGTTCTACCTTATTTATTTCATTTCAAGTAGTTGTTTAATTAATTTTGGTAAGATTCAGCAACAATGTAGATATATAGTTCCTTGGTCTCTGACCTGTGTGCTATTTCAAATAGACTAGAAAGTAGTGTAGTAGCCTTTTTTTTTTTTTTTTAGTTTTCTGTAAGTATAAAAACAAAACAACAAGATATAAAGAATAGGAGAGAATAAAAGAAAAAATCAGACTTTAGAAATAGAATTACTCCCACTGAGGTTCAAAGGATGAGCTGAGCCAGAGTTCCTCATCTGTATTTTCCATTAATGTTTCGTCTTTGTGTAAATAGTATAGATTGGTAACTAGAATTTAATTTCTTTTGTTCTTCCCCTAAACAATTGTTTTCCATTTTACCCCAGATGACACCAAGTCATTGTGACAGAGGCCCCGAAGACCTTGCTGTGATTCTTTAATCACTTAAATTCCCCACTTTCCCAGAGTGCACTAAGACACCAGGCTTTTATATCTTGGGCTGCTGCATTAAGTCTTAATGGAAAATTTCTCTCCTAACTTAAGAACTACCTTATCTCCCATGAATAAACAATGACAGCATATGGATCTAGAATGACCTCTGATAAATCTGTCTTTAATGGAGGAATCACTGTAAAAAATGATTTCCTTTCACCCTCAAGCAACAAGGTCTTCCCTGTGCAGAATTAAACACATACAAAGCTTCAGATATATTCAAATTAAGTACTGCAAGTAGAGGCATTTCATTCAATATGCAGCTATGCTAGAGGCTCAGACCAATCTGAGACTCAATTTGTATTATAATTCTAAAAATAATAATTCTCTAATAAGAATATTTTAGTATATGTAAGTGTGCAGACATAAAATTCACTCTAGGAAAAAAAAAAAAAAAGACAATTGATTTTCTGTGAAGAGCTTAAGGGAGACTGGAAAAACTGAATAAAATGAAACAGAAACCAAACACATGCACACAAGCACAAATAAAAAGAATCCCTCCACCAAAATTTAAAGGAAATCAAAAGCTGACCTTTTTTGAAATTTGCTTAGTTGACTGTGTTTTTTCTGAAGTAAACACTGAAAGATATCTGAGCAGTGAATGTATTCCCTTTTGTATAAGGACAATATACATGGCATGAACATAACTTTGCTCTTATAGGTATGGAAAAGTCATGTATGGCATGTTGTTGGCTGAACACAATCTAACTTCAGCTAGTTACAATCCATGTTGTTTCCATTCCCATTTTAATCATGAACAGCAGTACTTCTTCAAATCCACACTAAAACCAGTATGGATCCTGAACTGCATCTGATATTGTAATCCCCTCACAGTTTTATAAACATGCTAGAATTTCCCTGCAGTGCTCAGGAGCACCTATTGTCTAAGTTAGCATTGCACTTACAGAGGGATAGTTATTAGCAGAATCAATATTGGGTAATGGAAAAAAAAAAGGCTTTTAGTTTTCTAGTACTAAAAATTATTATTGTTGCTGTTGTTGTTGTTTACCCTTCAGTCAATAAAAATGCAGTTGCTTATTAAAAAAAAGACCTAACTCTTATCTAAATACTAGAAACTATTCATACCTCATCTCTTTTCTGGAAGTTAACTGGACCAAGAAGCAAAACTTATTGCATCTTCTGGATGTAATCAGTAAATAAAAATGAGCTGAACTGTCATGTCCCTCTAAGAAACTACTTTCTCTTATTAATATGATACTAAGTCCCCTCATTTGCCTGTAACAGCCTATACCACAAAGTAAAAATCAATAGAATATTTACTACTGAATTATTAGTATACTAACTAGTACTAATATGTTTTCTTCTTCACACTTTTCCAAGATCTGTTCCTCAAGATATTGTGGAGTAAAATCGCAGCCTATACTACAAATTATTTAGATCACATCCCCTTTATCTAACAATGGCTTCAATTTTAATCCAAAGATTATATGCACATGCAAGGAAAGCACAATGAAAGGTGTGCCATTTTAAGAAGACTTAGGAACATATCCAGATTTTAAATAAAGTCACTCTCCATTTGAGGATATCCGGTTCACCACTGAGTTTTTAAGTTAAATATTTAAACTGGTAGAATTTAAGATTACATTTGTATGTGTTTGTATAAGAGGTAGAAATATTCTATTTTACCCCCTATATGCAGCTTTGTTTTAATTTGAAAGGCTTTGATTTGCTTTCAAGGTGCTTTAAGGACAGGATATGAGCTTTGGGGCTGCTTTGGGGCTTTTTTTGCTCCTGTGAGAATTCTCAAAATCTCATTCTGGGAAGATGCATGGCCAAACCCTTTCCCCCTCTTCTCACCTTATGCAAAAGCTCCAATAGAGCAGATGGTTTCACAAAGATATCCTGCCATTTCCACTGTTGTTTTTCTTTCTAAATGGGAGGAATAATCTGTATAGCTCTTCCTCCAATGGCAAAAATCTTCAGTTAAAATTCACTATTACACTGCCACACAGGTATAACATCAAACACAGCTGGTCTTTGTGGTCCTTGTTATCACTAATCCTCAAATTATCCACCCTCTCCTGCTTCCTTAGACTCCTGCCCTGATCAGTAGAAGTTCTATGCTCTCTACTAGAGCCATGGGTCATCTTCTGCTCCCTCTAGCAGCATCACTTGCAGAGAAATAGGAAAAGGGATTTTGTAGTTGCTGATTGACCCTAAATAAGCTGCTTTTTTAGGCTAAGCATGCAGAGCAGGGCACAGCCTTGGGTGCCATTGGGAACTTTAGGCTATTTCATATTGCTATAAATATTGTGAAGCATGCATGGAAGACCTTATCAGTGCAAAAAACAGAGAAATAAAAGCATTAACATATAGATCAGATATCAGCTCAAATAGATCCAGACTGTATTCATGAAGGATTCATATAGCCACATCTGGGGTGAAAACTGCAGCCAACAGAGCATACAGCTGTAAGTTAAAAACAGCATTACCTGACTTCTTCCTTCCTTTCTTAATTTTCACATTGCATTTATTGCTTCTATGGACAGACTGGTAGCTGACTTGGGCAACAACATACTGGGAAGTATTTTAAAGATATTGATCTTTGTTATAGTCTTCATTATTTGATATTTAATTTTCTTGTATAATTTCCCAAAGCACTAAGCTCTCTAATGTCTGTATTTCCAGTAACAGCCTATTCTGTATTTAAACTTAACTTCTGTGTCAGCAATTTCTAGTATTTGGTTTCCCCACTCTTCTAAAGGAAGCTGATGACTAGATTTATCAGCTCAATAGCCTGATTTTCTAGATGATCCTTCGGATGCCATAGGAATGGGAATATCATGGCTATTTAAACAGTTTTAAGTTCCCTGTTGCAATATCATTGCCACAAAATATCATTTACCATATATTTGTGCAGCACAGAGCACAGTGGCTTGCCAGCAACACTGAGACCTCGGACCCTAGATGAGAAGTAGTTTATAGCTGGCTACTAGTAGACATCTACCAGCAAACTCCTCTTGAAGTGGCAGCTCACCATGAAATCAAAAGGGCTCAAAGCTGGCATGCAGCTCCAGCTGGTTTTGGTGCAAAGAGCAAAGCTGAGTACAGCTGTCCCTTAAGCAAAGGGTGTTTGCAGATATGCCCACAGGCTCACAGTCCAACACCCAGCACATACGTTTCCCTGCTGAAGACATAGTCTTGCACATCCCCCACAGGATGAAAGGCAAAGTACTCCCTGCCCCAGCCCAGAGAAAACAGCACCAGCATTTAAGGAAGCTTCCATAAAAGCACTCACTAAAGGACAGGATTACAAGTTAAAATGATACACCTGATGCAAAGCCCATGTGAGTAATGGGCAAGACCCCTATTCATTTCAGCACTGTTTGGCTCAGTTTTTGGAGATAGCTTATAGTAAGACAAATGCCTAAGAACTATCACAAAAACAATAAACACTCAAAGGAGGAAGGAACAAAGTATTTTGTGTGGCCAGATCAATCAGATTCACTGTTTCATGTCCTCTTTTATGTCTTAGCATTACAAATTGCCATCTCTAAATCACAGTATTTTGACACCTGACAGATACATTTTCCTCCAAATAATAATATTGCATACCTGAATAAGCTGCTTGTAATGAGGTTTACGTTTAACCTTACCATGTCTTTTTTAACTTAAATAGTGCTGGCCATTGGAAGGAGTTGAAGAATTCACATATCCTAGAAGATGGTTTGATTAGAAGTGGTTGTTATATTTTAAGATCAGAGTGATTCTATCTGCTCCTTGCTCACTCTCCTGCATTCTTGCTTTACAGGAAGCTCATTAATAGATCAGATTGCCCAGTTTGTCATCTGTTTCATTATGCAAAATACATACTTTTCATTTACCTTTCCTGTGCTAAAAATCAGTTATCTTCAGCTAGATAAAATGACTTCTTTGGGTTTCTTTTCAACTCCTGATCAGCTCAAAAATCTCTAAAATCTCAACTGGTGGTAGAATATCAGGGAACCCTGATGTGTGCCAATTGCAATAAAATGATCTTTATGTTCACATTTAAATATGAAGTGCAATAGCTTAGAAAGCTGACCACTAGGCAAAACTGACATTGACCTGAAAGGAAAATAAAAGAGTTTGAAAGCTCTCTGAATATTATCAAAAGATCTATTTGACATAGAACTTAAAGAAGGAGTTCCTAAAATGGATCTTTAGTTCCCAGCTCTTTGGTTTTACAATATCTATGGGAATTCAGTACAAAAAAGTTTTCTCGTTGCTTGCTTTATTTCTTGATTTTTCTTAGTAAAGTTCTGGCTTTCACTTAACTAAATAGATCAGACACTCCTAGGCCTATGGATCTGCTTCAGTATTTTTCTAAAATAATGGAAATCTGACCAGACTCATAAACATATCAGCAGTCTACAGAATAGAGTCTACTCTATTGCTATTTCTTGGAGGTGCACTGCAGACTCATAAAGATGCGTGAAACACTAGAAATTTTAAATAATAACAAATTCCCTCCCCTAACTGCTCAAAATTTAAGTTCAACAAAGCATTTAAACATGTATTTGTGATTAATTTCATGCAAGCGTCTTTGTCCCTCTGACTTCATAAGAACTAGGAGAAACTATCAGTGTGATGAAGTTCAATCCTTACATGTAAGCCTAGCAGCCTGGTGGCTTTGATAATTTAATACCTGAAAAAACATGGGCAGGTTATGTTGTTTGAAGTCTTAGTCATGTTGGTAAGTATGTGCAAGACAAACTCTTTGTGCAAAAACCTCCATGGATGCAGCATGAATAGCTTTCCTACTTGCAAGACCAAGGTTCAAATGAATATAACAGTAACTGACAGACAGAAGACTTAGCGGGGAAGGACAGAAAGAAGTCAATCAATATGTTTTCATGTTCACTTAATGCATAAATGAACATGAAATAAAATAATGGGACTTTGCCACAGTCAAAAAAAGCATGTGGTTTGATTTCATATGAAGCCACTATTAACTACAAATGTTCATCTTGATGAGAGTGGTGGAAACAGAGACTACAGGAGAATCCCTGCTGGCAGTCATGTGCCATATCACTTCCAGGGAAATTCATAGAAGAATGCAGGATGTGCACTGCCCAGACACGTAATGAGAAAATCATCTCTTTTGTAAGGAAAGTAAACTCTTATAATATGCTGATGCAGAAAAGCTATGTAGAGTGAGAAAATATTAAACTGAATTCTACTCTTGTCACCAAATTGTATTTCTTTCACTTGACTGTATTTTCACTTTCAGTCCTGAAAAATCTGTATTTTATAGAACAGTGTATTGCAAAAAAACAGCTTCGTCATTCCTGTATGTTTAAGCTACCCTCAGATCTGCACTGTGCAGGGACATCAGAACAAGTTTTTGTGAACTCTGCTTTGCAGCAAAAAGATCAAAGCTCTGCCCAGAAGAATATGCCCCATTACTGTACAGGATAACTATAATGATAACATTTCTGTATCAGCAGGCTTCTTCATCAAGACTTCTGATACCTCAGGAGTTGTTTCTTTCAGCATCACCTTAACTGCCTCTATACTTGGCCACAAAAACATAGCTACATACAAGAGCAACCCATACATGAATTTTAACATTTACATAGTTCTTTATGCAGTCATAATATTGGAGCAGCTCCTGGCTAGATGGAGATAAGGCAAAAAATTATTGCCTTATTTTTGTTTCTCTCTTCTACCTGCAGAAAAGCTGCAAAAGGAAATTTTGTCTGACATCTTCCTCATTTTGGTGAGCTGAAGTTTTAAGCTGAAACTCATGACTGTCGCTGGAGTTATAAAGATAAAAGAGGTGTGTACTAAAGAAACCAGAGAAAGAACTCCATTTAATTCCATATGTGAATATGCATTGTTTCCCTGAGGTTTGCATGATCCATGAAATTAGTGCAAAGTTCATGTTAGGATTAGACTTTCATAAGGTTTTGGAACAAAGCCAAATTTTTCAAGATACAATCTCTTTATATTTTAATGGAGAGAAGATATTATCATGACCTCTGGGATTACTCAGATCATAGAAACGTGTTCAGTAAACCTTAACTATAACCTGCAAGTATAAAGACATTTTTGACTGGAAAGCTTCAGGTTATGAGGAACTACTACATCCTTACATAAACTGTTGCAGTGGCTGACCCTTTAACCATAAAAACCTCTCCATTATTAGGTTTGAATTTTCTAGCTACTGGATCTTGTTGTATATTGTGTTCTGTTATTGTGTTTTGGTTTACTAGCTTAAACCAGCTAGCTTAAACTAGCTATCTCCTAGAAGTCTTTTCCTTATGCAGATGCTTAGAGCCAACAATCGTCCCCAGCCTTGTATCAAATAACCTGATAGAAACTTCAGAAGCATAAACTAAGAGGCATGATTTCCAGACTACATTTTAGGTTGTTGTTTTTTTTTTTTTTTTTTTCCAATTTTAGTGTTCCAGTTCACACAGTTTTCTTTAAATTGCCTCACTAATTCTGGACTCAACGTCAATTTTACATTCCTACTTCTACCTAAGAGTTTCAGCACATGCAGCCAAAGATCATTTTGTCCTCTTTACTCAAGTTTCATACTAGGAGCAAATTTTCAGTTCTAAAGACTTCTTATTGCTGTTCAATCCTGCACACAAACCTTTAAACTACAAACATGGTTTACATTAGTTTTAGTCAAATGAACATATATTTAACAATGTTAAAAGGTATGTTTGTTCAAATGTGCCCATTATGTCAAGCAATCCAGACCTCACTGTAACAGGTGATCTGCTTCTATTAAAGCTTTTCACTTCACAAAACGAAGTCAGCTGAGAGTTGTAGTATGTTTTCCAGACAAAAGATATTGACTAACCAGATCCGACCTTATAAATGTCTTCTTGACATGATTTCCACTTACAATTCCTTTTGAACCAATTTTATGAGATTATAATTAATGTAGATGCAATTAATTTAACTTGATACATTTCAAGTATTTGCTATATTTTTTCTGCAGGACTATGTCAAATACTTATAGTATTGACACAGCTACATTGTATTACTATACAACAAAATAAGAGCACATCAGGTACACTTGATAAAACATTTTCTTTTGTACAATCATTCCAACAGGCAGTATAAGGCATCCTTCATTCCACTCTTCAATGGAAAAACCCACTTCAACTTTTCCATATTTTCTCCAGAATCCCTATCTTAAGTAGCCTGCTCAGGTATTCCAACTTTTTTTTTTTTTTAATATTGAAATGACATTTTCTTTTCCCAGTACTCTGGCATTTTGACAGTCTTTAACGATTATCTCCACAATTGTACTTTAAGACACCTCTTGGCAAATTCTTTAATAGAATTGGTATTAACTTATTTAGTTCTGAGGATTTAGAAATATTTCTTTTAAAACATTACTGTTTAATCTCCTCAGTATTATCTGTATCATGTATTAGTATCATGCTAAAATATAATCCTGCTTCTTTCTTCTTATTATGTATATTGCTGGAAAAATTTGTCTTTATCCAATATCAGACATATATCATTACTAAGATTTGATTTGTTCTTCATGTGCTTTAGAAATGTTTTCCTGATTTTGGTACTCTCTTGGGCAGAGACTTTTTTTTATTTGTGTATTTAGTTTTCTCTATTGATTGACTTTATTTCCTAAATGTTGGTTTATCCTCACTGCCATGAGTTTCTCCTTTTTTTGTTTGCTACATGTTTGTCCTGTGGAGTTTTTCTTTATTTTCAGAGGGTGTTTGTAATTGTCTTCCTTTTTTAGCAAGATTTTTTTCAACCATAGAAACCTTTCTTGATTGCAGAGCTGGGTTTTTTTGGCATCTAATAAAGCATTCTTAAACAATTCCTAATTATCATGCACATACTTGTGTTTAAATTTTTCCTCCCACTCAATTTTGCTCATGATTGTTTTCTGCTTTGGGAAATTGGCCTTTTTAAAGCACCAAGACTATAATACTGTTTGCACAAAACAAATAAAATTAGATCATGATTGCTTGCACCTAGGCAACCATCTCATTCAGTGATCAATTCATCTTTATCTGTCAGAATATGTAATTAGGATTGGGACATTAGGAATGTCCCAACTTGGATGCAGTGCCAACACTACTAGTTTTAGAAACTTACCTTTTGACAGTAGCAGCATGAAGCTTCCAACACACGTCACAAAGTAATATAGCATTTCTTTGTAGGATAGAGAGCTGTTTAAAAAAGTTGCCTCAAAATGCTTCCTTTCCTTCATCTCATGGTCTGTAACATAGTTCCTGTTTTCTGCACTATCATCAACAACACCCTTGTTTCTTAATGTTCACTTTGTTATGCAAAAGCTAGTAATCAATAACAAGACATAAGAAGCAATACCTATTTTGAAACTATAATGAGAAAATATACACTTTCTGGTTTTGCTTCAGAATGTGAGCTAAATTTTTTGGGGATAGATCCTGGCACAGCGATTTAATCCAGCCCCTCTAAATACAGGGTGCAGTATTCCAGCTTTCATTCAACATTTATTTTGCCCCCAAATATTCGAAGCAATATGGTAAATTGTCTGTCATCTTGAAACACAGACTATGAAAACAGAAGTGATGTATGTTCTTCAATTGAAGTCTGCTCTCAGGGTTTTATGGGACTTCATAATCCCTTAGAAAGACAGATTTCTGCGTTATGAGACTGTCATTATGTGGTTAATATTTATTATGTTTTGATGGAATCAAGTCAAGGCAGAGTACAAAACTCCCATTTTTCCATAGAAAAAACCTGTAAACGTATACATCCCTAGCTTTCAACTTCAGGGGTTTTCAGAGAAACTTTAAAAATGTGTTAGAGAGATTATCTTCTGCAACATCACCTATTTCACAAAATAGTTCATTTGTACTTTGTGGGCAAAATCAAAGAGGACCAGATGAAAAAAAAAGACTGTTCTTGTAGTTTTCATTCTTGATGTTTTCCTAAGTTTGTGTTGCCAAGGCGTTAATAATTAAACCACAGAGATTGCATAAAAATGGAACTCCCAATTCAGGAAAAGTGCTGAAAAGCCAAACACTTCTTTTTTAACTTTTTTCCTCCCCCTCTGCCCCTGCCTAAGACAGCTTCAGTTTGGAAATTCAAAAACATTCCCAAGGTAGGAACAATCTGAACAGAAAATTGCTTATCAGATTTTTTTGGTTCTGCTTGTCCAGCTGGCAGGCTGCTGAACTCATTACATTTGGGGAACATAGAACCCAGGTAACAACAGCCAGGGGAAACTGGTACACTAGAGGAAAGATAACAGGCAGCCTCCTCACATAGATGGCAGGCACCAGCCGATGGTAGGATGGGGGAGCTGCAAGCAAGTGGGTGAGTCCACCTGGTAAGCTCTGGGTCCATTAGAGAATTTGTTATCCAAAACTCTAGATAAAAACTATAGACTTGGCTCTATGGTTGTTGGAAATCTTGCTATCAAAAGCTATGGCAAAGTAAATAACATATGCACAAATGTAAACAGCTTGAGTGTTGAGGCAGCTCTTGTTTTAAAGTACTGATATGCAGAAAAGCTCTTCTCCCAGTGACTTCACAAAACGCTGCAGCATTTTACATTTGCCTGGGATGTATCTATTATTTATACATAGGTGTGCACAGATCTTGAGCATACCGTGGTCTGCCTTACATCTGCCACCCTTTCAAATGAGTTTTTATCATAGAAATCATTCAGAGTTCATCACTGGTGGGGAGCCTGTTCGCTGGAACTCATTATTGTTCTAATGAATTACATGCAAGAGCTGTAAGTGATTATATTATAATAGTCAGACTCAGCCATTCAATGAAAATTTAATTACAGAGTACGGGGACATGACAAAACCTCCATGCCTGTGTTCTGGAATGCAGCCTCCCTAGCCACCACTGGCTGCTGAAAGTCTTCATGCAGTTATACTTTCTCTTAATCTCACCCATCTTTTAAGAAAAGGAATAGGAATCGAGTACGCAGCCATTGTAGCAGCTCTGCTGCCTGCTATCAATTCTGAAGATCTTTTATTCACTATTTGGGTGATCCACATCCCCAGAATCTGAGAATATCCCACTACTACTAAGTAGAAATGATGGGATCCTGCAAGCTTGACCTGATTAACATCAACAGAGTTGCACAAACTTACTGCAAATGAGGTCTTTATGGTCCCAGAAAAGAACTTAAAGCCACCCTACTGGTATTTTAAAGCACTGGTATAGAGACGTTGCCGTTAGTCTCCTTTTTCTTCTGTAAAATGCCACATAAATCGAGGGATTATTGTAAGCAATTAGTAGGTTGCTCTTTCAGCCAGGTCCATAGTAGGATCCATAGAAGCATAGGCTCAACTAAGTTGGAAAATACCTTTAAGATCAAGTCCAACCATTACCCCAGGACTGCCATCATGCTAATATATATGCCTTGGTGATAGTAACATAGTGCCTAATGGGAATGACTCCCAGACATTTAGCTGGGCCTCTCTGAAGGAGCCCAAAGGTATCCCGAAATGGCTTCTCCTCCTTTTCTGCCGACTCCATTTTATAACCAATGAAGAATCACCCATTTCCTCTGCAATAACTGGACTATAAACCAACACTGCCTGGGCCTCAACCGAAACATCCTCTTAGCAAACAGCTATGTGCTGAAGTCAACTGCCAGTATCATGTTACTCTTGACTAGTAACATGAAAATACCGAGGAAAGAGAAATCTACCATCCTGAAAACAATCCCTGAGCTGAGAGTATTGCACTTACAACCAAGAAACACCCATTTTTTGCTTCTGCAATAACAATAATCTCTGCATCAAAGCAATCTTTGTCAGCAATTCTGAAAATATCACTAAGCTTGTATACATAATGCTCTGAAGTTACTTCCTAAATCATAGTCACAGTTTGCCTTTTTGTGCCTCTTTATCATGAAAATATAAATGTTTCTAAGAAGAATTTTTCCAACAGATTTTGACATCCCTTTTGGAAATTTAGGGAAGATCTTGCTGGAGAATTTTAAACAATTACCCTGTATGTCTTCTTGGATAGCCACATCATCCTTTCTTCAGCTATTTTGAAGAGAGAAAAATCTTCATCTTATATTTGAGGTGCTTAAGAGAAAGTCTTTTTTATCCAGAAGATTGGGGAATGGGAGAATATGGGTTAGTAACCACAACAGAGTCCACTGTTCCCTTCAATGTATCTTCTACAAATCAGAATTTCTTCACTTCCCTTAAAAAAAAATAAATAAATAAAATTACTCTTCACATAAATCCGAATTGTTGCTAAAGTTATATTGCAGTCTAATGAGATAATATAATTGCTAACACATGCCCCCAAATCACATACTGTGATTAAAGCTGTGCATGTTCCATAGGCGCACTATGGAGTGTATGTCTGATATTAGCTGGTCAGTGTTATTAAAATAGAGAGGTTATAACCTGCCAACATAGCATCCTTGCTGTGTTTTCAGTTTATTCTCTTCTATATCTGCACAGAAATGCCCTCCCACACAGAGAGTGCACATTAGCTGTGTCTGTGAGCGCTTTAACGGTTAGAGTATTTGACAACACATATTCACATTAGGAACATTTCCCAGTGGCATATCAATGATGTTCAAAATTAAACCACATCTGTTTAACGTTGCACTTGTCATAGTCTGCAAACTATGAAGGCAAATTTACTAAATTCAAGTCACTATGGTCTTACCTAAAGAAACGGGCACACAGAAAACATCTGTAACCATGAGTGACAATATAGGCAGCCTCTGGAAATTGGGAAGGTGTCACTGATGTACTTCATCTCAGATCCCCTTGGAAAGGGCTTCTATATTTTGCACTGAGGTACCCGAAAGCCTGTACCTGATTCTAGTTTCCACCTGATGTGTAATTATAAATAGTGTGTTACTTTAAATACCAGACTTTTAAAAAGGACCTATTTTTACAAATTAGTTCCCAGAACTTACTGAATGTGGTGAGTATATTGCGAAAGTCCAGATCAGCATCATCCAACTCAGTTAAGAGGCGCTTTAAAACAGGGTGGAGGCTTCTAAGGTGGCAGGGCTTCACCTGCAGCTCTGCTGCAATCACTTACAGATGTGAACTGATTTAGGAAGATGAGAAGGAGGAGGTATTTTTAATTTTTTTTTCCAAAATTAAAAATGAAAGTATTTAAATAAAAAAAAATAATTAAAGCCAGCATAATATTTTTGCCTTCAGAGAAAGGTAGCCAGGTCTGGTATACTCCTAAATAAAAGGTTATGACTTGGTGATGACTGATCCTAGATGTATTTTTCACAATACCAACGCTTTGGGAAACATTACAGATAAGCAAGGAAGAGGACAAGACATCAGGATTGTTACTGGAAGTTCATATTACACAGAAGATCATGAGACCTTGCAAGTGAGAGAATAGCCCTCCTGGGCTTTTCTTTCCAAGGCAGTTGCTAGGATTCTCATTTCCCTGGTGCCCAGGTTCTGCCATCTCAGACCAGCCAGCTTTGTCATACACTGCCTGGGGCCCAGGGATGCTCAGAGAGCTCTTTTCAGCTCTAAATACATTGCTGAAAAGAAGAAGGAATGCTGACTTGTGTAGAGAAAGTATGGGTTGCGAAAAGGAAGGAAAGTAGGAAGGCACACAGGACTCCAGAAATGAATATTAATTTGACCAGGGGCAGAGCACAGCATGAAAGCAGCACCATGACTACTGTGATCCTATCAGTACCTGATAGCTTTGGCATTATACTCATGAAGCACTACAATACTGCCATGGCACTGCTTTAATGCCCATCATGCTTGCTTCATGAGAAACCTCAGAAGATGGCAAGAAGAAATTAAACAGAAATGTTGGATGCATCACATGCAGATGTTAACAAAAAGCCCTCTAGACAGGCTCCTCAGTGAGGGTATGATTTGCTACATGTGCTGCATTCTGCCAGAAGCAACACTGACATTCCAGTCCAGAAGAAAATGAGTCTGGACCCAAAAGCCAAGATCCTACAGCAGGATTTATCACAAGCCATGAAACTTGCTCAACACTACATATTTTCTAGTTTCTTTTGTTTCTGTCCCCCACGGATGTTAGCACTCCAACATTCATCAAGCGCAGCTTTCCTGGTGTCGTGATCTTCAGCTTTACAATTAAATGACAATTAAAACACAGAATTCCTGGCTGCTGGTTCTCTCCGAGTATGTCGTCTGCCCTAGAGGATGGCAGAGACCATATACACAGCTCTGTGGCTGGGACAGAATTGACAGCTTGCTCTGTAACACCTGTCAAAATTAGTTGTATTTTGGATATCCATTGGATATGTTAGATATGTATGTTTCAGGTAGCCCTCTTAAAAGGCATATAAAATAAGGAACAAATAGGTGGGATACTCCCTGGCAGTGTTCAAGGCCAGATTGGATAGAGCCTTGGGTAACATGATTTAGTGTTAGGTGCCCCTGCCCATGGCAGGGGGTTGGAACTAAATGACCTTATGGTCCTTTCCAACCCAAACCATTCTATGATTCTATGACACCAAGTAAGCTGAAATTGTAAAACTATGGTGTGCAAGCAGAAGCACAAGTACACTTATACAAATTCAATCAGATGATTGTACCATACAGTAGAAAAAAAATATAAAAAATACTTTTCAAATTATATAAGAAACTTGTTGTAACAGTACAATTCAAAAAGTATCCCAATTCTTTCTACACTGTATCAGTGTTTATCCAGCTTGAGAGAAAGCAAGGGTATGTGGACTGCTAGAACAATATTTTCCACTATCATAAGGGAATCTTAAGTTTGGATAATTTTCATATAAATAGGATTTTTTAAGTTGGTTGTGATCCAAAACAGAGTATTTTAGTAAGTGGACCACTTCATTTTATATACTAGAGCAATTAATTATCCTTTTAACAAAATTGATTGTGGCAAGAACACATTTTTCCCCCTAAGGAAAAGAAAAAAGACCTACAAAATTTTAACCAATTAAAATCAAGGAACTAATAAAATCCAGCAGCAATTAACATGCAAAATGTTTTGCCCTTTTAATATGATTTGCTTTAATTCCATTTGAAAAAGCAATACAGAGAAAGCTCTCTGCTATATCTGGCAAGGAAAGAGAAATAAAAGAAATAAAGGAAAGGATGAATGAAAATGTTGCGGGGGTTTAATGTAGATTTGATACAGTAGTGATATTTTAACTTGGTTCTAAGTACGCTGGGCAACAAATAGCCTCATAAATGTCCTGGGTAAATTCTGAGGATACAGCAAGGAGCCATTTATTGTCTTATAACCTCAACAGCAAACTAAAATTATCTCCTAAATAACAGATTTTCTAGTTACACTGAATTATTGTGTAACTGATGGGCAATAACTTCCCTGTATCTCTCCCCTGGTTACCAGTAAAATGAACAGCATGAATTAATTCCAGGTACTGTTAGGTGTCACTATTTTTAGCAAATTCAACTTTGAAAACTTCTCCAAGTCAACAAAAGTGAAAATCAGGCTGGATTTGGGGTTCATTCATGTGGTTTCCAGGAAAAACGTAAAGCGATTGCTACCTTCTGAGGAGACTCCATACTGAAATTCATCTACGTATCTTCTGGCAAAGCCTCTTTAGTTATGATGCACCACTGTAACACCACAGAGTAACAAGTGATGCTGACTGGTGACACCCAAACATCAGCAGCTTTGGGGGCTCACTGCTGGTGCAATTAAAGTTGTTGAACAAAAATAAATCTGAAAACTTCATATTTTCACCCATTCATGCACTGACCTATCTGTATCTCAGATCTCTGGGGAACACTAGAGAGCTGCACTGGGGGATGAGCACAGGGTGACCTCCACAGGCTGTGCACCTCCACAGATTCTCCAGCAGATTGCACTCAGTTGTAGTGAAGGAGCTAATTAGCTAAAGTGTAGTAAGAGGTAAATATGAGGTTGGTGAGGCACTGGAACAGGTTGCCCAAAGAAGTTGTGGATGCCCTATCCTTGGAAGTGCTCAAGGCCAGGTTGGATGGGGCTTTGAATAACCCAGTCTAGTGGAAGGTGTCCTTGCCCATGGCAGCGGTGTTGGAACTGCATGATATTTAAGGTTCCTTCCAATCCAAACCATTCTGTGATCCTATCTAGAGGCTTTTGGGGAAAACAGAAAAAAGACAGAAATAACTGATAATACAAAATCTCACAGATTACATGGGCATATTAAGTTCAAGCGGCCTTAATGTCTGTAATCAAGGTTCTCTCTCCCTCCAGTCATTACCCAATAATACAGAAGCGTGCACTAATGAAAACAGTGTTGTCATGCACATTTCTGAACTTTAAGCAAAACCTAATTCAAGTTTTGGAAGAGGATTTATTTTTACCTAAGCTATCTCACCCTAAATTATAAGCATGTGCCAGCATTGTTATGATTCACTAATATTTGTGTAATAACTAGAAGTTAACTGTTCTTACAAAATTCTATATATGGAAAATACTAACAAGTAGCATAAGATAGAACAAAATGTTCTTTGTCAAATGCAAGTTCGAGTTTGCACTCAGAAATACACAAAGATCTATGATAATAATATTTATCTTTCACTTATCTAGTATCTTAGACATTTTACAATGAAACAAACAGATAAATTAGTTCCCAAGTTACGAGAGTAAAACAGTCCAAGTTAGTATAAAAACATAAATAAAATCAAGATACAATGCCAAGAGCTTTTTGGAATGGAGATGATTTTATTTATTTCAAAACAACTAATGCTGTGTTGGTTTGCAGGTCAAAAAGTCATATAGGCAAAAACACTGGCAATGCATCAAGTGCTCTTGAATATGCCAACTGTCCCATGCTTCCTTAAAGGGATGAATTTTCATATAAAAGAATTTTTGCACTTTGAGGTCTTCTTGGCAGCAGAAGGGACTGTAGGTCTACCTGAATAAAGCAGTAAATCAATAAGCAGGTAAATTTTTGATGCTTGGAATGAGCACATGGATTGGAGGGAAAGCAAATCTAATTGAGTTTCCCAAGCTTCAAACACTGCTATGTGAACAATCACCAAATGCACTGTTTTTTCACATGGCCTGCATGGATTCTGGAGAGAAAGCAAGGCAAGATAGGCAGCATAGGTCTGGTAGGATAAGGGAAAGATGCCTAGCCCGAGGCTTTGGCAAAAAGAAAACCATCTGTGAGCTAAATGTGCTGCTTCTGTTCAGAGGATCAGACTCTCCCTACATTTTAAATATATGGCATTTATACTAAGAAAATATACTGACTCCATGTCACTTTTTTTTTTTAGCCAAACAGAAAATAACTTTCAAAGCTCCAAGTTATCTTTATTAATTAGTCTAGGAAGCAAGAGTATAACACAGTAAGAGATTACAAAAAATGTCTCGAAACAAGTTTATTAAAAGCCTGGAAGTAAAAAACCTACTGATCATAAGACTGAATTTACTGGAATTTCATGGCACTCTTGGCATATCTCAGTTCCTTACATAGCTAAGTTTTAGAGATGCTCTTCAGGCCTTGTGGGTAAGAGGTGACATTCAGTCATCTTCTTGGCAGTGAGATTTGTCAAGTAAAGCCACTGGATAGACATAAGACCCTCCAAAAGATGAAACACCTAATCAAAGAAAAAGTTTAGGCATGACACAAACAATATTATTAATTATGTTGGACATGATCTGCCAAAAAAAATACCTGAACTGGAGAGAAAGGCATGGAATGTAAGACAGAAAAGGAGACAGAAAGAATACCATCCTAGAGATACCCCTCCAGCATCTGCCAGAGGGACTCAAGCAATAGCCAGTTTGGATAGTGGCCAGTACCATCTGTGTAGTATCTTAGACTATATGAAAACAAGAGCCAAACTGAGGCACTTTACTTTAATTAATACTAGGAACTCTCCACTCCACCTCTGATTTTACGGAACCCTTTCAAACTTCCTCTGAAAGTCCCAACATAACAAAATAACACCAAGAAGTAGAAAATTTCCTTATCAACAGAACTTCGAAATCAATAAATTGAACAACCATTTGATGGTATATTTCAAATTCTGAAGCTATAGAGATAAAAATGCTTAAATCTGAAACACAGCTGTTTCTGCTTCTTATAAAGACTCTAAAATTATGGATATCCTCTTACTTAACAAGTACATCCATAAATGGGTGATATCAATATGGTCAAATTGGGTAACAGGAAAAACTACCAACATATTAGGGGAAAGTGCATCTTTTCTGTAATTCTGTTGACCTCAATGTTTAGTTTTGACTCCTCAAGTTAAATGTAACAGCTTCTTTTTTTTTCAGTCAATAAAAAAATGAAAGGACAAAAAAATTTTGCAGAAGGCAGAAAGGTCTTTTTGAAAGGTGGATTAATAAATAAAAAAAATATGCATTTACTTTTTGTTAGTGGGAGAATGAAAAATCAAAAGGAATCAAGTCCAGTGGGTATTAGCAGTGCATTACTTTTTGAAATACTTGATGAAGCACATACGTTGCCTTATCATAGCTATTAAATTTTGTCTGGTATTCAGCATACCTCTTAATTTCAAGAGTTTGACATGTACATCGACCTTCTGGAGATGTAGGGAAAATTTCAGAAATGTCCCACAAGGCTCAATACTTTGACTTCTTCCATGAAAATACTATGTGTTTGTCCAAGAAATTCTTACTGGCAAGCACAAAAATCTGTATGTCTCATTTGAAAGCTCTCATAGAACTTAATCCAACAAGGCAGTCAGAAAAAACTACAATAAAAGGACAGACAATGCATCAAGTCATTTGCTCATTCAGTGAAAGTATCTCTGATGGCTTATTTTGCCACAATGTACAGACCTAACAGAGCAACCCTGGCAGAAAATAAAGTCTCTGAAGCTCTGTGATGAGACTACACTGTCCTTTTCTCCAAATTCAGTCCTCCATTTCTTCAGCACCCACCTAAGTGTGTCAGGTATATTGGTCCTTCCTAAGAGAATTTAAAAATTCTCCCCTTTCTCCATTTTGGCTTCTTCGGATGTGCCTGGCTCCTTTGTGCAAGGGAGGTTTGTCCCTAGAGGAACAAACTGCATTGGGCATGTTCAAAGTGCTTGGTGCTGTTCATAGCATGCTATAAGAGCTGTTTCTTCACTGTTATCTACAAAATAAGACTAGCGTGGCAGCTGACAATGTAAAATGTGGGGAGTTCATATTACTGAATCATTAGTCAAATCTGTTGTGAAGTGAATTTTCCCTTGAAAACAGACATATGAATGAATTTTAGCTTGGAAAACAATGTGCCATGAATACTTTCAATGTCCATCTTGTAATTTTCATCCAGGGAATTTTAATTAACATTTTCTGAATGCAAGCTACTATGCTAGCTAGAGTCTTTGACTTCCACTAAGGCCAAGAATTTAAAGTGCATTTCTTCCACCTTGGCTTGAGGTGTACGTAAACCATTGCCACTAGAATCTGCCAATTTTTCAATTTATATTGAGCAATTCTGCATTCTCAGTTCAGTAAGTGACTTGAATAATCCTACTTATGAAAAACTGCTTCTCTGGGGAAGTCCAACAAGGGAATCTCTTCTACATCCTCCAGGTAACAAGTCAATATTACAACTAAAAACATAAATATATATGTATGTGTTTACGTATGTATGTTTGTGTGTTTATCTATTTCTATATATATCCATGGCCCTCATTAGAATTCCAAAACTGATCCGAAGTTCACTCAAGTCTATAGAATAATTCCTCTTTGTGCCAAATACAGACTTCAGATAAGTTACTGAAATTGATTCACAGATTTGAAATGCGTCCACTTGTAAATGGTATGTGGAAATCTGAATCACAGCCACCTAAGAATTAATAATCACACACTGACAAAAGTCCAAGGATTGTGATTATCATAGATCTTCTAGTAAGTAAATCATACATAGATATTCTTACAGAGCAAGAATACATGGTAAGAAGTTCACATATAACTTCACTGTTTTGTCACAACATGGTTCAGCATATATGGAGGAAGCAATGTAGTCCCTGCCACTTTCTAGTTATCAATTCAAATGAAAAAGCTGAGCAAGTTAATACACGGGCTTCTCCTACCAACCAACATAAAATTGATTATACTGTGCCAATTCTGAAATGCAGATTAGACGCTCATTGCTGTTCTTTGCCTGTGACATCTTATCCATTTTTTTTAATCTCCTCTTACAAACCTTATCTCAAGATTCAAATCTTGTGCCATTTCCTGTCCTTCTTACTATCCTTTCATCTAGAGTAAGGTTTTTAAATCCTTCTTTCTTTCTGTGAAAAACAGCACTTCACCTGTCTCACCCTGAACTTTTAGTGTTCCTAATTTACTCAGATGGACAATTTCCTTCCCTATTTTTCTCTTTCGCAGGCTATGAGAAAGTACAGGAAATAGCAAGCCCTTAAGAGTTGCCAGCACTTAAAAAGTTAACGTGTTGTTTTCTTCCTAGGGACTAGGTAGGATGGCTGAGATCACTGTCATCACCACACTACCAAAACTGTGCAGTCCCAACTCCCTGTTAACCAAGGTACTAAGAAAAAAGTCCCCAAAATGCTGGATACAAAAATCAATAAAAACCCAACAATTGCCATTTAAGAAAAAGGTATTCTGATAACCATATTGATCTAGACAGAAAGGAAAACTCCATATGAATCAAAAGGTATTTATCATCGCAGTTCTGAGATATCATTAAAGGCACAGAAAATAGACTGCCAGAAAACCAAAGCACATGACAGATTTGCAACATTTCAATATGTAATAAGTGAAGTAAAACCTTATAGGCTACTTCTTAAGTACAATTAATTGACTGTTAGAAATAAGAATACCATAAAGTTTTATTTTCTCTGTATTGAAAAATGATCTTCCCCAACATGATTTTCAACATGAGGAATTAAATATGCACAACCGGTCCTGTTCTGGGTTACTAGATTACTATGGCAGGTATGTTGTGCAGTAATTAAGAGCCAAATTTTGCCTCTAGATAACAAAGCACAACTCCCAGTGAAGCATATGAGAAGCATTGTGGATATTAGATGATTATACCAAAGAAAAGCAAAACTTATGTTAAAGGAAAACAGATGAACTTTTTTTTTTCTAAGGAGTTTACTGAAAGCAAGACAAATGCTTAGCAAAGCCCATGGTAGTCCTGTTGATTTGGGGGAGCATTAGATGGCCCCTGGATCTGAGAAATATATTTAGTCAAAAACCCTGTGGAAAGGAAGCTACTAAGATTTTGTAAACTGTATATTTGGGTTAGTTAGTTTATATAGATATACAATGAAATAAAGATCTTTGCCTGTCTTAAATAACAAAGCTTATCAGTTCTGTCTTTTCTAAATCTCTTTTATGTTATATTTTCAGGTTCTTCCTCTTGGGATGCTCAGTGGATGCCTGCAAGCAGTCAGGGCTGCAGCAGAGGACTGATCAGAGGACTTCCTCCGTGAAGCTGATTATCCACGAAAGTACCTGCGCCTCTATTTTGCACAAAAAAATAGCCACCCTTGACATGATTGTTCCCTAAATGCCTTTCAAGACAAAAAAATAAAAAAAGTTTTCATTAACAAGTTTGCAACTAAAATCTTTCTGAATTTTTAGATACTGAAATTACAGCATGAATATTTACTGACATCAGCCTTAAAAGGCAAAATAACCTCCAAGAAAACATGCTGAAAGTTTAACCATTGTAATGGCATTCCTTAAAGCATTTAAAAGTACATCTAACATCTAAATACCATTAAATTATTTTCTAAAACTTTATTTCTCTTAAAAGTACACTTTCTAGTTTCCTATTAAGTGGCTCACTAATATGGTCCAAGATTTTTCAGGTATGAACTTCAGTTTTTCTAGCTGCTAATAGCTAACAATAGTTTTTAGCTTTTGTCCAGCCCATTTTAAGACTTCTTAAAGATAACTGACTTTCACAAAATGGATGTTAGGAGTTTTCTGTCATTCAGCTGTATTTTAAGAGTTTCTAACCAGGAAGCAGATTCAAGGATACTGAATCTGCAGCCACCCTAGTCCTCGGCAAAAGCGTGTTAGTGAATGTGGCCACGCCCCTGTCATAGAGCCCACTAAGGAGTTCAGGATCCTGCACTGTAGTCTAGGCAGTGTACTCCTTGTTACCATCAAGTTTCACTGATCATAGCACTGCAGACAAGGATCCAATTAAACCAATAATTTCACTTCTTTCAGACATCCTCATTTGCTTTTGAAAAGAAATTAAGAGTTTATCCAGCATCATTAATTTTCTATGTTGTGCTGCTGAAAATAAATGTGGCTTAGTGTAGGCTTACCCTTCTGAGTCTACTGAAATTCTTAGTAAGAGAAGTATGGGACTTCATGTCAATGCATCTCACCCAACTCTGAAATTAACGACAATTGGCGGTATGAACATCTCACAGATACTATCCCTTATCATCTGAGCTTCTGGACTTCAGGTGAAAACTGTTAAATAACAAGCCTCTCCAGCTAATGAGCTTCATTATCAATGTATCTGAGATTCATTTGAAAAATGAAGGCAGGCACTGAAGTGTCAGTAGATGGACTTTACAAGGTACTAAATCTATACGCGGAGCTAAAAACCTCTCAAGAAATTAAAAGACTTGCCTGCTTAGCTCTGAAGCCAGCTCACCCTACATGTTGGACCGGCACTGAATAGCACCACACAAGCAGAAGTGGAGAGCTGCATGCTCCAAGCCTGCCTACTCAGTAACAGCCCACTCTGATGGGCACTTTAAGTCTAGCTGTGATGATAGATGCTGCTGCAAAAACAGCAGCACAGTGTGAGCGTGAGGCAACAAAGTAGGACTGATACCACATATTCAGACTTGAACATGATATCCAGGGCATTTCTGCATCGGCATGTGAAGGGATGAATTCCATTCCAGCTCCTTGCTGACCCAGACTTCCTCATTCAGAGCTCAACCAAAAGCTGTTAATAGTGAATTTCTGTAGTTATCAATGAAAGGTTTTCCAGTGCACCATGGTGCTGAGCCTGCTTCTGAATGAGAAAGGAAATGGGAGGAAGGAACACCAACAGACAATTGTCCCACACGTTTATTCAGGATGCAAAATATCTACTAATGCCTCAAGCAACTGAGTCTTATGTTCTGTGCTTCCAAAACTGTGACTGCACAACAGAGGGAGAAACCCCCAACAGACCCTGGCCCAACTGATCTGGGGCAGAAGCCCTTGGGTCTGTGTTGAGTTATTCATTCATCCATATGGGGATCACCAGCCCTCCCTTCCTACCCTTTTCCTGCTGCACTGACCATAGTGACCAAGAGGCAAGGATTTTGGCACTTGGTGCTGGGGTGAGCGCTGTCCTTGTGAGCTGCTGCTAAGGGAGGCAGGAAGCAGCCACGTCTGAGGTGTTTAGTGCTAACCTGCAATGAGTTACATACCCCGAGATGGCCCCTGTTCCTGCCAAGGCTGGATTATACTGATCTAATGCCTTATGTGTGTCAGGCATTACACATTACATAGGGAGGCTGACAATTTAAATTCTGTTATACACTGAAGGAGAACAGAGAGAGACTTAAATGCAGATCCTCTCCCAAATGTAACCCAAGAGGCTCACCTGTAACAAAGGAAGTAAAAACATAGAAACAGCGGTGGAGGCATATTGATGGAAATAGAAACCATATAGCGGGGGGTATAAGGATGCAAGTAAAAAGACGAATCTTTCATGATGTATTTTCTGATATCTTCAAAATACAAGTTGGTCTGTATGGGTGGTAATTAGCGTTCTGACACTGGGAGGATGAGAGATCTGAAAATGCGCACGGGACAGACTCCTAAGACTCAAACACTCATCCTAATTAAAATATATTATTACAAATCAGTTTTGCCTTTTTCCTTTCTTCAAAGTTACATTAATTTGATAAACCAAGCAGCAGAATTTTGAATGCTAATCAAAGAGATAACAGTTTCACAGGACAGATCTTTAAAATTCTCCCTCTTGTACTTTCACAGAGAAAACTGAAGCTGAAAAAAGAAAAAAACCCTGAAGAAATGTTTTCCTATTATTGCTTAACAAGAAATAGGCAGCTAATCAAAAGAAGATGCAGTAAAAACAAAAATACACAAAACCCCACGTCTGCTATCTCAATAAGGTATCAGAAAAATCCTCTTCATTTCTGTGTAATGAGACAGCATAGTTTAAAACAAGACAGGGTAAATTTTCAAAGCAGCAAGCTGATCTAACTGTACAGATCCTATTGTCTCTTCACTGGCCACACAGCTAAATCCCCAAGTGAATCTTTGGCGACATATCCCTAAAGAAGATTAAAGGTGTCAGCTGATCTTGATGTTAAAAATGTGGACTGCCTTGTGGAAAACCTTGTAGCAATTAAAATTCATTTGCATAAAATCATAAAAGTTATAGTAACATCCATCATCCTTTCACAGAAGATCATTCTTTTCTGTGCACCAGAATTTCTCTGGGAAGAGGAAATCATGTTTTTAAGTTATAGGCCACAGACCAAAAATTACTTCATCACTCTAACAAACTTTGTATGCAGGATCGGAGACTAAGATTTGTATCTAATAATTTTGCAGCTATGGCTAAATACCACATACAAGATGTGCACTGATATAGCCTATTATGAGGTACTGCAATCCTACCAGACCACACTACTGTGCTTGCTTACACTCATTTGTTCATATGTGGTAGACGTAGGTTATAACAGTGCTGGAACATAAGGGAGATTTTCTCTTTGAAAGAAGTCAGAGATGGCCCATAGATGAGTCGTTATAAAGCACTGAAATCAAAGAAAAGTGATAACATAGTAATGATTTCCACAGAAAACGTATGTCAAGAGGAAAAAATGAAACAAATAATGAAAGAGATGGTCTTCTGGGTTTTTCCCTACCTGTAGGGGAATATACGTGGTAGCCTTTAAAGATCCTGTCATTAGCTTTTCACAAACACAGCTCTGCATAATTCTGCTTTCAGATCATTCCAGGGAACTCTGTAAATATTTTCTTCAGCATGAGTTTTTTAGTGAGCTTCAGGCTTCTGAATTTTGCTTTGAATTTTGATTTTAAAAAATCATGAAGAAAACTAATTTTCCACTTCTGAAGGTTACCTGGTCTCACTTGGAATGGTGTAACCTAAACCAAAACTACACCAAGCTCTATAGCTTGTAAATACTTTTTAAAATTTGGGTTGAGATTCAGGTTTCTATTGGTATGTGGTTTCATGTACTATTGTCAAAGTATTACATGGTTCTGTGTAAATAATATATTAGGGTTTGTGACAAGTAAGAGGAGTTCTCGAGTATAAATAAATTATTTTAGGACAAAACTGTTTGTCTACTTATTCATGGTTTTGGAAAGCCTTTAATTATTGCAGGACAACAATAATTTTTACTTGCTTTTCTCCTTTATGCCAGAGAAACTCAAAGAAAGTGCTAGAGGACAAGTTGTTCTTGAAATGCATTTTAGCTAGAAGTAAGAAAATACCGACTGATCACCTCTAAGAAGGTATCTCCAGCTATATCCAGCCCATTTTTTTCACCTACTTTTCAGGTACCTTCAACCCTACTCTCAAAGTTAATTCAACTCTAAATTCAGATCCTAAATAGCAAGCACTAAGTATTACACTTTCACAGATTAAAAATAAGCAAATAAAGGGAAGGTGTCAAAATGACAGCAAACAGAACATTTAAATGTCGGCCTGCTACAAAATTGAAATGGTAAACAAATATTAAAAGTGGCACAGAAGCTGCAGCCTTCTCTCCTTCACATAAGGGCTGCTAAATTACTACACTGCCCAATCTTGAAAACTGTTAAATAGAACTTCAAACTAAAAATAAGTACTGCCAGAAACACTGAATTTTGGAAATGAAAATGAGCCCAACGTGTAAAGACATTTTCAAACCCTCCCACAGCTCCAAGCAGCTCTGCAGGCCGAGTCCCCGATTCCCCTCCTCAGCTGCGTCTGCACACTATGGTCTCTCCCTCCATTTATCATCCAGGAGGACAAGCCCTCTGCCCGCCTGGCCAGCACCCTCTTCTTGTCCATTGCAAGCCTGGCACAGGTGGCCTTGAAAAGTGAAGGTGGGTGAAGGAGGGAGATAAGAGACCCATGGTCAAATGAGAGGCAGAAAGCAGAGGGATGGAGACCAGCTACGGTTGTGAAGATGGGGAGCAGGGACTTGGGGAACCTGGTGGGGAGCAGGGGGTGCCTACAAGGGCAGGAGCTGCCCCATATGGACACCAAGGGGGACAGCCAGACCCATGGTTCTGCAATATATGACTTCTGGGGAAAAAAAGAGCAGGCAGTTTCCACCCATGTACTTCTATTTGTTTCTACTCACGGACCTGCTTGTTTCTTTCCCTACCACATTAGTCACCAATATGGGGGCAGGTGGGAGCAGGAAAGGGCATTAGGCTGACCATGTTGTTTGCTCAGCTGCATGCCAGGGTATGATGCTTTTCAAACCTGAATGGTGTAATTTGTCAGATATTACTTGTTTTCAAATCAAATGAGAAGCTCCTCTAGAAATAAAATTATGAAATTGACAATATGTATTAACTAAAAAATTGCACTGGGTTTTGTGTAAACTCATGTAAACCCACTACAAAAGTATATGTGGCCTGGTTTTTAGAAGGAAAGAAAGAGTCTGGTTGGAAGTCTTTTCCCATTCAGGTAAGCACAGCACTGCATACAGCCTTTGCTGTCTGTACTCCACAGATCACATGTTGCCTGATTCTAGCATCCCTATTATGAATGTGAAGATTTCACATTAAACTGGGTATTAGCTCTCAAGGAATTATTTTTATCCTCACGATTTCATCACTGGAGGAAATGATAGCCGCAGACCTGAGGTTAAGGCAATGCAGGGAACAGCTTACAAGTCTAAAACACACAGAAAGAGAGACTCAAGCCCAAACTGCCTGAACTCTGTCATCACCACATGAGGGCAATGAGAAAGAACAACAGCTATTTCTGCACGCATGGATAAGGACAGACAGCTGTTTTGGGCTTCTCTTGGTAAATCCTTGCCCCTTTGAATGCAGCCTTCTCTTTTGACAAGCAGTTACCAGCAAGAGAAACCAGCTGGCGTATTTGCTACTGGCGTGTTTCATCAAAGCCACTGGTATTACAATAGGTGCACCCTCGCAGTGACTCTGGTTCAAATTGCTCTGTGCTGCTTCTAGGCTCTTCCTGGAGAGACTTCCCCACCTCCCTGCAGCTTTTGGTCCCTTGGCATATGTACCAGTAGCTTATTGTCCTCTTCAGCACAGAGCTTCGGAGATACTTCATTTGTGTCAACCATGAGTACCAACATGTGCACACAACACATCCTCTCCATTTAAAGTACTCTGTCAGGATCACCTTCTCTGCCCAGATTTCAAATCATGTTATTTCCACCTTTAAACCTCCGAAACTGGAAATCACTTAAACATGTTATTAACCTAAAGTGTGTGATTAAGCCTAGCACTTTTGAAATTATTTTCCACTGAAGCCTTTGGTAGTTCAGGATGGCTTTGCAGAGACAAGGTTTGAAATATTCCACAAACAACTTCTGTTTTACGGCATTTGGGTTTAGGATTAAGTCCTCACCATGTTAAAGACCTTTTTTTTAATTATCAGTGATTTCAAGCGAACAAATATTTGGGGTTTCGTTTTTAAATTTCATTTTTCAAAGAGAAATCTTTTTTTCTCTCCCTTCTTAACCAAATATTAGGAAATAAACTACAGCTTCTGAAAATAAAAGCAAAATTTTCTTACCACTTCTAGTCCATAGCCACTATGTCTGAATATGACAGAAGTGAGCTATATGACATTCATGTTAAAAATAGGGCTCAACAAAAAACAAGTGAGCTTTTCTACACAGTAAGTTGGCAGAGTTTTTTTGTCACTACCACTTTTTGGGGAGTGGTAGGAAAAGCATTGAGCTGTATATTTTTTACTGGTCAGTAACTCACTGGTAGCATTGGAGTGCAGAGTTCATTTACTGTTTCACAAACATAACCCCATCTATGACCTACTGATGTAAAATTCCAGGACTCCGTTCATAAAAGGAGTAGATTCTCAATGTTAACTCTTCTTCTACATCTTAAAATGTTTCCATCTATGAATCTCTGCTTGTAGAGAATGCCAGTTGCTAATACTGTACTCTGGCAACTACAGCTCTAATTTCTGCAATTACAGCTTTTCAGAGTTTTAGAGATTAATTTAAAGTCTAAAGAGTTTACAGTTAATAAGTCGCAGGGGCACAAAGAGAAGTGAAGCACATCCCTAAAAAGAAAACATTTATAAAATGGTGTATATACCATCACTTGAGTATGCTGAGTCTCAAAAGTAATGCAAAGAGACAGAGTTTGTTTTCCTTTTCTTCTGCAAAATGACAAGAAGTGATAATAACCTCAGGAGTGTCTGTGTGTATTTATTCCATCTTTGGCCCATTTGATGTGGTTTTGGCCTAAGGAAAAGCTAAAGGCTAAATGTATTTTAAGTGGGCTAAAACCAAGATAAACACATATCCCTGAGGTCATTATTTCCATTAGATGACAGCCTGCATAAAATATCAAAAGCATTGTAAAAACAGTGTAAACTTTAAAAAATATATTTTTTGTATGTCAGCAGATCTTTTAGAAAGTGTATACTGTTTCTAAGCAATTGTTTCTTCTATTGTTAAAGTTCCTTCTTCAGGAACAGAAAAACCAAAGTTTATTTGGATTTTGGCTATGCATGAGATAGTCTGGGCTTTGTAAATCCTACACATAGCACTGCAAAATGCAAACTGTGTACCCAAGCAGCAATCATGCTCATCATGCACATAATAGCTGTGTACATAGAAATATCTATCAGCTACACTTCAACTTCAAAGATCTGATCTACATAAGGAAGATTGTCAGTGCTTTAGAAACCATGCTAGAACTTGATTGCGGGCACACAATGCAATTTAATAAGGTTTATGCCTGGTGTGGACTAAATCTATGCTTGAAACTGAAAGTTATGTTAGCACAGTTTTGTCTTGATTTTTGGTATGTATTCTGAGGGGAGCGATGATCAGTGAGCCAAGAAAGCTGTTTGAAAAACACACTTCTACCTCTATAGGTGAGTTAGGGGAACAGGAAGCTCTTCCCTGGCTTTCCCCTGCAACCTCAGACTGTCCTGGCAAAGCTTGTCAATAGAGGGTTTATCGACTCCTCTCTTCCACTGTTTTTCTTTCCAACTCCCCCAGACACAAAATTGGCATGCTTTCTATTGCTTGCTTTAGAGTAACTCCATCCCGCTGATAGCCTTAGAGTGTTTTAGTGCATCACAGTTTGAAAAGTATCTTCCACATAGAAGGCTAGTGATGGAAATACACACTTTTGGGGAAAAATAGCATCAAACCCCCTTTTTTCTCCCCTTCTTTTTAACACCTTAATTCTGCAGACCCGGTATTAACCCAGAGCTGCTTTGCCCTCTTTTTCTGCACTCTGAAAATCAAAAAGGAACCCAAAATTTTGCATGTGTTTTGCCGATTCTGAGGTTGAACTAAAAGCTGCAAGAATTTCACAGTTGCCAGCAATGGAACCTATTTGGGAGGCATTGTGCCTTAAGATGTCAACTGTGCTGCAGTTAATTTACAACTCATCTTTCCCAGGCACTTTGAATGGATAAAAAAGTGAAAAGCTGAGGCTTTTATCTATAAGTATGTCACAAGACAAAAGTATGGCAGACTGTAAATCCACACCTGGGTTTCATCTATTTTCAGTCTGCCCGTTTCTCCTTAGTCCTGTTAGACTTTAATGTTGTCCACAATGTTTCTTTTCTGCAATATTATCACTTCACTGTTGGTTTAGGCAAAATGCAGTAACTTTTTAACCTTCCCTGAGTGACATACAGAAGACCTTTCTGCACACGGGGCAGGAAAGCAAGG
This sequence comes from Psittacula echo, assembly GCF_963264785.1. Lineage (NCBI taxonomy): Eukaryota > Metazoa > Chordata > Aves > Psittaciformes > Psittacidae > Psittacula > Psittacula echo. The sequence goes on from NC_137735.1 coordinate 104,326,145, forward strand.
AAAGCAGGCAACCTCCAATAATACCATCACTTTCTTCTCTAATGCAACTTTCCCAAAAGTAGCTTTAGGTAAACTTTTTTTTGCAATAGACTGGAGGGCAGTAGGACACCTCAGCTCAGACTACTTGTCCTTTTCTTTGAATCATTCACTGAGTAATACTGCACAAACGCTAAATAACTTACCTAAGCATTGGACTGGTGAGTTGCATTAAATGTGTGGATCAATTTATATAGCGACTAGAGTTCTGTGGGTTTTGTATTTTTCTGCAATTAGAGGATATAAGAGCATTGTTAGGAGTGAAATAGGGTTTCGGTTCTATAAGGAATTTTGGGATTCAGATTGGAAGATTATGTGAGGGGCTTAGCGATATGACGAATATTGCTTACATGACCTTAGAAGGTTTAGAGCAGATTTCAATTTTGTCATTCCAGGAGAAATTTCTTTCATTATTCTTTGTTACAATCCGCTGAACGCTTATTAGCCTCAGTAAATCAACATTCACACTGAACAGGAATGATTTGCACATAAATCTGCTATCGTCACTTCATTTATACGAATACAGTTGGAGACCTGTTCAAAGTAAGCAACAATTACAATGTCCATTTTCAATGTATGTATAGCTTAGCTTTTTCTGCTCAGCTACACATAACAATATGTCATTGCTCCATTACTAAAATACTGGCCCCAGTAAAGAAATTTATGGGGCCAGATGTGTCAGGTTGAAATCAAGTGGTGAACTACAGCTTAGCATTTTCCTTCCAAGTCCACCACTTTGGATACCTGGCATGCTCACTGTCACTGATGCTTATGATGGCCATTATTTCATCCGTGGGCTTCTTGTTTGGTCAGGTTTTGGTTCTGTAAAATGTGCCTACTGTTGGTGAATGGAAGGAACAAACAGTTGCCTGTCAGTTGTGTTCACAGTAAAGAGCAGAGATGCTAGCTGGAAAGTGCTGAGAGGAAAAAAAGAAAGAGAAAGAATGAAAAAAGAGAAGGGAGAAGTTGTTCATAGGGAATGCCATGCATGGACAGCAAGAAATGGGGCAAATTGAACAAGAACAATGAAAAGCAAAGGAAATCTGATCTCTTACACCACAGAAAGTCCATTGACTTCAGTGGAGTTACTTCTGTTCAGACATTTGTTTTTAAAGAAAATAATGAAAGGTTCACAGAAAGGAAAAAAAAAAATGAAGTGGAAGAAAGTACATAAAGTTTAGAAAGGAAAAGGCAATCCTGATATTATAAAGAAAGAACCCAAGATGCTGTTTCCCTCTCTCATGTTCTTCTCCAGCTGTTTCTCCAAACTAACTCCATCCAAGCAATATTCCCTAGTTAATTTTGTTGTTTGGTTGTTTTTCCTTTAATTTTCCAACACTGCCTAATCACCTATGTATATTAAAATACTGCAAACATGGAAACAATAGCTTTCCATTTCAGGAAGTGGAAGAAATGAGACTTGCAATGCTGGTGTTAGCATACATGGCTCTACTCAGGAATGGAAGTAGTGAACCTACCCTCTTAAACTTTTGCTAGCAGTTGCACATTTCTGAGGTGTTTGCATCTCTAGTATTTTGGTTGCTAGGATTCCTGGCCCCTTTTCCCTTACTTCTCCTTTCCCCCCCCACTACTGATGAAATGACACTGAAAAGGAGAAGGGAGGAGAGATGGCTTTCGAGCTTTGCTCTTATTTTCCATTCTCTTCTTTCCATGCCTAGTTCCCCTAGAATGGCAACAGTCAGACACTTTTTTTAACTCTTGAAACTGTCCCATTCTGTGCATTGCCAATAATTTCCGTATTTTTCTTTCTCTAATTTCTCAATTTCTTTTTATGGTCTGATCTTTATAACATCTTCCTCTCAATTTAAAAAAGAAAAAGAAACAAAGACAAAAACAAAAAAAAACCATATGATTGCATTTAAACTTCATCCTTTTCTCTCTCTCATTTTTTTCTTTTTTCTTTTTTCTTTTTTTTTTTTTTTTTTTTTTTAAGAAAGGACTAAAATATGCAGGGAGGAATAAAAACGCCTTTGAATAAAAGGCCAATTACACTTATATAACGTTACATTTCCTGCATTGAATTTGCATACTGCATCAATAGTTTTCAGAAGACTTCCAAGAAATAACAAAGAACAAGAACAGTCTATGCCAAGAACATCCCTAAAGAAAAAAAAAACAGCCATTCTTTTCGAATACTAAGAAAACAGTGTTTTACTGCTCAGAGCTCACGATATCCTCCCTCATTAGAGAAATATCTGCAAGCTGTAAACTATCTGCCCTGGCAGAGGATTCACAAATCACAACAATTACCTGCTTCTTTTGGATATTGAATCAGCTAATTACCCACCAAAGTTTGGATTGGACATCTGCTACCTGACTTATTTTAGTATCCACCACAGAGTGCTTCTTGGCAAAGGTTTTCAGCTTTTCCCCTCACCCACCTCTCAATAGGAAAATGGGAAATTATTTGGATGCCATCACTAACCATTAAGTAAAACTAGCATAACTCTGGCCTTGAGTACCTGATCCCTGGGTGACCAATAGGATCTCTCTGTGCTTTGGGCCAAAATGAGTATTAACGCAGGTGGAAGAAAAGTAAATGAAAGGAAGAAAGAGTGGAGGGAGAGGGGAAAAAAAAGGGGTGGAGGAATAGTCAATTAGACTTCTAGTAGGCTGAAAAATAAATAACCAGTAGCCCCTAATGTAATATGAATTACAGTTTGGCAAGCACCAGGGATGAATCACAACATCTGGCATCCTAGGTGTTACTGTTTATCTAAACTACCAGTAGCATCTGTGTAAGCAAGTCCTGCCAGTACCATTGCCTAGTATCATCTTTTATGTTGGGAAACGAGTGTAAAAATGTTATTCAAGGCTCTGTTAAAAACCCACTTTTGAAACTCTGTGCCAGAACTTCCTCTTCTAGAAGGAAATGCACTAGTAGGCATGGGGCACTCCCGCTGAAATCATAGGAGGTTCCACCAACTGAGAAGAAGGATGAATTTCCCCCCGGTAATAAAGGTTGCTGCTGCTCAAACTAGCTATATGTATAAAGCCAGTGACTCACAGCACCACCAGGGTAGGACCCCAGGCATCCTGACCAGAATACATGTAACCCTGATATAGACACCCATGATGTTGTCTGATATATCAAACAATATTCCATTCCTGTTTTTTGTTTGAAGAGAAAGAAAATTTCCTCTTTTCTGTTTGGAGTGTTCAACACTCCATCTGTATTCATTCTTTAAATTTAATTCTAATAAATAAAGATAAATTTTAAATGGCAATAAAAAAAAAAAAAAAAAAAAAACCAGGAAAAAAAGAAAAGAGGCTGATTTCTTTACACAAGTATGACATCCACCATAAAAACTACTATTCACATTAAGAAGGATGAACAATTGAACATTTCGAGTTTCCAAGGTACTAGAAAATAGAACAATAAAACCTAAATGGGTAATTTGCTCTGGCATAAGAATTAGGACCAGAATGACATTAGTCTAATGCTTAAAAGATCAAGGCAAAACACTAACCACACTGCTGGGACTGACACATTCTGCTTTTGCAGTTCATTGAAACTCATGCTTACATTAAAAGAGGACTGAAAACTGTCTTTCAGCTTCAGAGGTCACCAGCCAAATTTATTGTAAGCTCAGTCATTTTCTTATTAACCAGAAAGAAAATCATAGACCCCATTACAAAGTCCTGGAAAGATTTCATTAATTACATGGCCACCCACTAGGCTCAGAAGATATTAAGTATCTGTTTCACTAGGAAATACACAGAGATACTTTGATAGTTTTTAAGCATATTCCTGTGTATTTTGCAATTTACATTGCAAAACATGTTCTAGAATTATCCTTAATGAAGTAATTGTAAAAGACATCACCTATTCTTAAAAACAGGGTGGGTGGAGAGCAGCAACCATCCAAGAAAGGATGTGTCACTCTACTGCATGTTGAAAGCCTCTGAAACCACTAGCTCTGCCTAGTCGCCTCTGCTTCTGCACAGATGCGGACAAGTCATTGTATTTCTCATTACTTCTCTTTTCCACATAAACTGTCTATAGGAAATGAGTTTATGAATGGTTCACTCCTGGGATCAAGGTATACCCTGACTTGGGTTCTATATGGTATCAGCACGTTACGCTGCATAGCATTGTATCAGTAGTCTCTGAAAAAACCTGCAAAATACAGACAATGTTAGGTCCAGAAGTGAATTATGGCTATTTGAATGTCAGGACTAACTATTTTCACCCTCAGGAACAGTTAGAAAACTGTTGATTCAAGACACAGTATTGAACGTTGTGGCTGGAACATTTGGGTTTTATCAATTCATGCAGACCCACACAAGTAGCTTTTGGCCTAAAGCAAATGAAAGAGGGTGAGAGGACATGTGCCAGGTGTCCAAACCTCAAGTTATGTCACAGACTGGATGTAATGGACCTGAAGCATATCCTGCACAAAACCTTGATTTTTTTTCTGCTGAAAAGTTTTACAGTGTAGGCATACATTACCATAACACAGTTTGGTGGCATGTTGAAAATGTAGGGAACACATTAAAAAAATCGCATTTGATAATGTAAACTACAAGGATTACTGTACCAATTGTATTATTCACGTACAAATTTAATTCAGTGAAAAAGAACTGAACTTGAATTTATTTGTAGCTGCCACAGAATTCCCATTTTATAACAGGATTCCCCAGAGTGTTCCAAGAACAAGAGGGCCTTGATGCAGAATTTAGATCAAGTCTCCACACAGCACATGAAGTACGTGAAGTGCAAGCCAAGAGCAGGGAACGATGTGGATTCTTTATCCATTAACACTACAGTATTGAAGTTAGCAACACTGCACACAGTCATATATACCTGAATCAAAAACCAGGCCAATAAACATAATTTAAGACCCTTTAATTCTAAAATGTAAGAACAAGTGATAAACAAATCTAGAGGGGTCAGAGATGGCTGTAGGCTTGGGTCAGAAAATAGAAGTGAATTTATTTATCCAGAGCTCATTCACTTTATTTGAGCCTCTTCCTGTTCTTGAGGAATTTTACATTTAGCTGGAGTTACTATCGTTGAGAGTCATGAAATACTCTTTCTAAATTAACCGCAGCAATGAGCAAAACACTCTATTTGTCGTAAGAGTTTCTCAAGATCTTCAGGAAGGTACCTAAATTCAGATAGAAATTTAAATTAATGAAGATTCATTTGTTCTCCTTTAATCAAGTAAACCATAAGCATTCAACCCTGGTAGTCACCTTTTGCTATAAACACGGACTTTTTCAGACCTTTTCCAGCATCTAGTCGGAGGACAAAAAGCAAAAATGCTCTTCATTCTATGCACAAGCAAAACACACAATTTTATACGCTTTACAACTCTTCCCCATCCCTTTTCTTTAAGCAGAATTTCCTTGTCTAGGTGGTCAGAAAAGACACAAGTTTCCCCAGCCCAGCTCTCCCAGTATTGCTCCTGTGGAGCCATCACCCACTGAAGGGTTGAGCAGCAGGTCCCCACAGCCTCCCACCACGCTCTTGCCCCAGGGTAAAGAACTTTGGAGGCCCCATAACAGCAATGCTTCACCACCACCCATGCAGGTGTCAGGCTTTATTCCACCACTGTGGCCTTATGGCCTGAGAAAGCATTTGAGATCCTCCTTAGAAATGTTCTAACTGGCTGACTTTATTAGGAATTAAAGTTAGTGAAAAAGAAAAATGTTAGAGAGTTCCATTTTTCTAAACCTATATAATAATTTCTTTCTTAACTTTAGAGGAGTTTTGCATATGTAAAAGGCTAAAAGACTAGCAGGCAATGCACACAAGCATTTACCCAGTCTTAATATTTTAAGGACAACATAATATCTGTTACATAGCTCCAGAAGAATCTTGCTCACTCTGAAAGACAGAATGGTGGACAGACAAGTCAGACAAAGAAAGTAGGACAGAACACTCCTTACCATGAGAAAAGCTAGACAAAATATCTACTACTCCTTTTTTATTCTGGATATTTTTTTCATTTTTATTTAATCAGCCAAATATTAATCTTCTCTGGGATCTAGGGAGCTAAGAAATATGACTCACAAACATGTATCCTTCATTAACAAAAACAAAAAAGAGAAGATTAATAAAAAATAGCTCTAACCTGCTGTTTAGCTTTAACTGTCACCTCAGGGGCTGACTACAGGTCTCTTCTAATCACAGAGATGGCTGGTTCAGGATTCCCACCATGAATCTGAAGGCTGGTTACATTTTAAAGAGTTAATAGTAAAGAATTAAAGGTGTGTGCTATCACTGGGGACAAGGTGGAGCAGGAGAGCTCAGTAAAGCCTTCAGGAACGAAACAGATGGTTCCTGTGTAACTCAGCACTCTGAAGAAAGAGATGGCCAGCGCAGAGCCCTGTGTGTGGTGCAACTACTCTGCCATGCTAGCATAGCCGCATTGGGTTGCAAAGAGAGGCTGCCTTTCAGTTATGGAAGCCAGCTTATTATCTCTGTTTGTTGTACAATGTAGACAGTTTAGGGTTAATCCAGCACTGAATCCCACTCCTTATCTTAGATGATGTCAGACAAATGAGCTTCAGAATACCTCTAGGTGTCCAGACCAAGACAAGTTCAGCATGCAGACAATCAGCCACCTAATATTTCTAGTCTCTTTGCAAACACTGGCAGAAATCTCTACGCAATTATACTTAATTCTTTCATGAGAACATTTGAAATATTTCACAACTGATTTATGCTTTAAATAGCTTGAGTTTTTTCAATGGAAGGAGCTGTAGAGATGTCTATCCTGTTCATCACCTCAGCTGTACAGTTTGAGTCACCAACCCTACATCCTCCATAAAATTCTAAAATGCCTATTCTTCCTCACATATTTCTAACAACAGTGCATCAGGGTCCTTCAGCATATGACCAGCAGGGAATGGAACAGACCCTATATTCAGCAGTGATGAGAGAGCAAGCAATGCAAGCATCAGTCAAAATGGCATCTCACCACAAACCATGATTGTTATGCAGAGCACTGATGAGACTGCTCCTACAAACCACCATTTCAGTTTGGGGTGCCTGACATTAGAAAGAGGTCCCAGAAGAAGATAGTCTGTATTATGAGATGACACGAAAAGAAAGAAATGTAGGTGGCAATATGGGCATATAAGGATGGGAATGTTTGTTTATGAACTGGAGTCTGAAAAGAGTAAACTCATGAGAGGAATGAGAATAGTTTAGCAACAGCAAGGGGTGAATTAGCATTAATATGATAAAAATAAGCAAAGGAAAAGTTTAGTCTGAATAGGAGGAAATATTTCTTAATGGCAAGGTATGTTAGGCTGTGGAATAGCCTCCCCAGAGACACCTCAATTGCTTGAGTAATTTAAAACTAGATGAGACAAAGCACTTGAGAATTCACTGGGGGAACAGTCATGCCCTGCCATTATCTAATAGGTGTTTTCCATCTCTAACTTGTATGATTCAACTGACATTAATTGGCATTAGGGTGTGAATCAAAATAAAATACAACCCCTAAATGTTTCCAGACGTCAGAGTGGTCAGTTTTCTTGTTACCACTTTTCAGCAAAATGGAAGAAAGTAACAGTAACTTCAGAGACCCAAGTGCCATGATCAGTTACAGTATATTTACGTCATGCTAAGAAATATTTTTAGAGTCATTCCATTCTGGTATGTTACACTGACAGTTAAAATCCATAGCACCTACAAAAGTGCCTTTCAGTTAAGATGCTCCTGGCACTCCACAAAGAGTAACTGAATCATAGGCTGAAGAATCTAGGGTAGGAGTAAAGAAACCATTTTCCTTAGAGAACTATGTCCCAAAGACAGGAAAGGAAGTGTGAGGTTTTCAAGTACAAGAACAACAAAATCAGCTTAGGAAAGGGCTAGTTATATCAAGGATATTTCTCCCATAGTCTAACTACTTACATATTTAATCTCTATCTTTCCAGCAGACACCCAAATTTTACATGCTGCACTGAACTCCCACCATGTTTTTCAGTCACTTTGCTTACATTTTTGCTGTACCTTCTATTATAACTACAATCCAGAAATTATTTTTCTTTAGTGTAATCAGTTCTTCATGTTAGCTTAGCTCTGCTCCAGCAAAAGTCAGAACATTAAACTAACACTAAAGGCATTTTAAAAACTTATTCTCCACACATGACATGGCTACTGAATATTTTCTGAATATTTAATATTTTAAAAGCTGTGTCTATCCAGGCTAGTTGGTAAATTTTATTGAAATACTGAGATAATAATAGTTTTCATTTCTAGAATATGGGAAAGGCAGAAAATCCTAGCAAAGCACTGTGACAAACTGTGAAAACTTTTCCCCCATTTTAGAAATGCAGAAACAGAAGGGAATCCAAGTAACTCATCAAAGATGACTCTAAGAGAACAAAATTCATCTATTGAGATACTCATCCTAGCGAAGTTGGATGCCCATATGTCCCAAGCATCCAACCACAAAGTCTTTATTGTGAGTAGGCGGTGGAAGCAACCAAGCCCCAGTGCAACCATAAAGCCCAGGAAGAAACCCAGAGCAGAGGTTCCCAAAACTATAGAAACCCTGTGCTGCCAGCTCATATTTCATGGAGAAATAGTGGAAAGGACCAGAGAGGCATTTCAGTCAGAAGGGGACTTATGCCATGAATTGAAGCAAGTCTTCTAACTGTAAAAGTGAAATGAGCTTTAGGTCAAGTAATTTTGTGTGAATGTGCCTGAGGAGTGGTCACCCAAATGGACAATAGCTTCCAGCATTGGGCTACAAAGATTTTACAGAGTTCTCTTTTCTCCCTTCCAAATAATGCAGGTTTTTAAGCAATGACTCATGTTTGTGAGTTGGGAAAAGTTAATTCATTTAGTACCAGAAGTTTGCTTTTTACTGATTTCAGTACAGGGCTTGAAGTAACATATTAGTAGAAATCTCATTAAATTTATGTCTGAGTTTTGCTAGCAGAAGCCTTCGTCTGGGAAAAGGTCTATAACATAGAGGCTGATGCTCTGAGTCACCATCACCAAGCTAAAGATTACATGAGGATCCAGAGGACAGTAAGCATGGCTTTAGGTCAACAGAGAACAGAGAGCAATTTGTATGCAAATACAAAGCAGTGTACATTTCTCACCCTGACATCCCTCATCTCAAGTGGTCCATCTTCTCTAGGAGACTTCAGTGCTCCATTTATGTCATCTAGTCTACTCAGGATTTTTTAATCTTCATTAACTGAGTTTGTCTACCTACAGAGGAAGTGTGCAATGTGATCAAGAGTCTTCTACTGGCAAATGCACTCCCATTTAGCCAACTAAATTAATTTCATGCCTGCTAGTGAACCCTACACAGACAGTTTTAACGCTCTGTGTCTTTTCTGACTTGGAGCAGATCTGAACTAGCAAAAGAAAAAGGCTCATGCAGTTAATAATGAACCACCTGAGCCACTCAGTTCCCTGCTCTGATGCAAATTTACATTTTTAGGAGCCATTCCTACTTTATAGTTATTTAAATAACCTTTGTTGTATGAAGGACTCTGTCTGAGCCATCCATACCATACAAGGCACCCGACATTGAAAGTCGACTCTTTGACCTTTTATTCTCAGGCTGGGAATGAGGCATGCCATGCACTCATACACTCTGCCCCTGGGCACTACTCTGGGTAAGTTACTTGGACAGCACCTCTTGCCAGCTGATTCACAGAGTGGAATCTGCATAAGCTCTTGAAAAGAAATGCTCATTAATATTCCTAGCCAGAGGCAAGTGTGCTACAACTCAGTGAGGGGAAGGGTCAGGAAAAGGGAAAAAGAAAAAAGCAAAAAGAAGGAAAAAGAATTGAAGGCCTCATAGAACGAGTCAATACCCCAAGACAAGTGGTCCCTTTGTTGACGGAAGAAGAACAGACTATTCTGCTCTAGGAAGAACTGTGCAAAGAGACTGAAAACACAGAGATATTTTCTATTCTATTTTTATCAATAACCCAAGAGTATCTGACAGACTAGGACAGCCCCTTCCCCTAGGATAATTGAACAATTTAATAGAACCAAATAGGAGAATTGGGGATTTCCACAGAGCTTTAATCAACAAAGCAATTGCAAAAGCTGTCCCCCCATTTGGCTGAAAACATTCTAGGGGCATGTTCCCTTTCCCCAGTATGTTCTTTTCCTCTATTTGCCAGCCACCTCCTTTTCTCCTCCCCATGCTCCATCCCTAGAACTGTGCTTCATTTCAGCTATGGAAATATCCATCTATCTACAGTAAAATGCAAGGATTTTGCTAGTACAGGGAATCATAAGAAGACGGCAACAGTACGTATGTTTTTATCTGAAAACAGGAATTGCCTGCCGTTCCCTTCCCACATTTCTAGAAAAAGGGGGGGGGGGAAGGTAGAAAAGAGATGGTTATGTTATAGTTATTAATTTTCTTTTGATCTAAGTGATATATCACTTTTCCTATTAGGATTTAATTTGGTTTAGCATGAAGAGATCAGCAAGTGAGTTCTATTTTAATTAGACAGGTACTAAACAGTTTGATAGTAATTTGAATACTGACAAGCTGGAGTGCTCACTGGTCCATGAACAGAAATGATATTACAGTGTTCAACCTGCTTGAACATAAAAAGTCACTTAAATATTTTACATGTAAGGGAAAAATGGAAGAAAAAGATATGCCAACTGGTGAGATGAAACATGGGCAATACGATACCAAGGTTGACATGTAATCCACCTGCAAAACTTGTTAGCTATCTATCTGTACTTTCTGCTCCTTAGCAGGAAGCCCAATTTAGAAACATTTACTGCAAGTAGGGGTGTAAAGTTAGAACAACACAGAACCTGGAAAACTGTCTTTCACAAATAAGATTTTGGAGCAATCAGTATAGATGCCAATGCCAAAGAAGAATGAGACATAAATGTGTCATTAAAGACAGCTGCATGCACAGGAAATGAGAAGTACACAAATGTTGAACTAGCGCAGGTAGGCTTGCTGCTCCTTACCAGAGCGCAGCCTTTGTGTGCTTCTTCAGAATGTCCATAGTTATTGCCTCTTCCTGCTCCACACAATTTTTTCCACTGGAGCTTTCTACAAGCAACCTATTTATGACAGTAGGTTCTTCCACCAACTCTTTTGCCTCAAACAGCATGTGTACCAGCTTGCCAATGATTAATTCCTTTAAAAGAAGGCTACCTAGGAGCCTTCTCTGTGTTGCAGGAGACTCATCTCTTCACTCATCTCTCCACTCATCTCTCTTTTATTGCTCCTACAGGAGCAACTTTTTTCCTTCTCTGTCCTTTTTCAGGCAAGTCATGCTTCCAGGAGCAGTGCTTGCTATCAAGCAAAGGCTCTGTTTTATTTAAGATTTCTCTATTACTGCTGTCCAAAGACTAGAATAAAAAGCAATGCACTTACATTTTTACTGAGCCTAATAGAAATATACATACATATACATACATATACAGACCCACCTTTCATCTGTTGAAAAGCTGACATCTCCAGCTTCTGAATACATCGACATGAGCCATTATGAATAGTTATCAACTCAGATACACTACTCTGCTTTGCACCCACCAATAAGGCAATAAACTGATCTGGGAGAGACTCTCTGAATCATTAAATATGTCCCTTGCAGTACAAGCTGTTATCTTTCCTGTCATCATTTCCATCAGAAGAGATTCACCATGTCACTAAAGCAATGAGATGGGTAATATTAAGGATCCAATAGCACCAGTGGAAGTACTAATGCAATATAAGAAGTGTTGAGCTAATAAAAAATCTCCTCAAAAGATATAATAGCCCTGCCCCTTTAGTGGGCAGAAATGCTTACAAACAAGTGGTTCAAATAGTCTATCAGGCTGGTGTGCTACCCAGATTCACAAACTCCCATTTAGCATTTTAAAAGAATGACATAACTGCTGTCTTCAGGAGTGAGAGCTGGAATTTCAAAGCTGCCAGAGTCTTTTAATTTCTTTGGGTTATGAATGCTTAACTCCTGCAAATTTCTTTGAAAATCCTATTATAATATTCAAAACTGGGATTTGTTTGAAGATACTACATAGCACTAGTGAGAGGCAGAACTGCCTAGTGACTGGAAGAGGATTGTAGAGTGGTCACCATTATTCATTTCCATTCAGGACTCTTTGTCTGAATCACTGTGCGACCACAGGCAATATACAAGTGTGTTTCCTTAGTTCATACACACCTAAAATAAATACATTTTTTTCTATTCCCTCAGAATTATACTGTAAAGCTTAGTTACGATATGTGAGGTCGTGTTTTCCTCACATAATCACCTGGAGTTAAGCCAATCACTAAGATGGAGACCTGCATCCCTTAATAGTCCTCTAAACTGCTCAGCCTGTATAATAATGATTTCCCACTAATTAATGACACAGCTTCTAAAACCTTCAGTTTCCCACACTTTGGATTTACCTACTGAAAAACACCAGAAACAATGTACTGTTAACTCTAACTATTTCTCTCTCTCATTCTATCTCCTTAGTAAACTCTTCATGTCCTTCCTCTTAATTTTTTTATTGAAATGCATTTTGCTTTGAAGTTGATTTTTCTTTGCTATTTAGCACTGATGATCAGCCCACTAAAACTTCTCCAACTGACCCCAGCTTTGTCCAAAGCACAAATACATTGTATTCAATGAAATCACTGAAAAGAAATAAACCCACAGAGAAAAGCAAACAAATGCTTTGCTCAGGCTGGTAGTTACCAACTGCGTAAATGCAAGTTAGAGGGTGTGTGCTGTTGTTTCTGCTGTCTTGTCCAGAGTTGCCGCAGATCTGTACTGCAAACATCTCCTAAAACGCATCAGGGTTTCATGCTGGTTGCCGTAAGAACAGTCTTACAAGCTGGCATGCTTGTAAGTGAGACAGATATTTATTTTCTGGCTTTAGTAATCTGGCGTTGGTCAAATTTTAGAAAAATCACAGCAGTTCAGTTCGTTAAATGAAGAGACAACAATAATAGAATACAGGAAGGACATGTGTAATGATATATTTAAATCCCAGTGAAGGTAGACAAGGATTGACTCACTGAGTTATATGTCAATCATTTTAACTTACATATTTCCAATACTTAATTTTTCAGCCCCAAGTTCCTCTCCTCTTGACTTTCCCATAAACATCCCTTCTTTATCCAAGTTCTCCCCTCCTCCTTTTTAATTTTCTCAAATTCTTCTTCCATCTCAACATAATCAGCTCTAGGTAAAAATCTCAGCTTCCCACTTTCTTCCTGTTCTCGTCCCTTGAAAAATTTGTCTCTGCTTTTCTGACACTATCATTTCTATGTCCATTCGCACTTATAGGCCATTTCCCCTTCTCCTATTTTCCTGTCCTTTAGAGTGTGGAAAGGTTTACCATGATGGAGACCCACAGTTAAAAGAAAAACGTGATCCTTCAGCGATCAGCATTGTCATACCCTGCCCTCCTTACACCCAGTTTAGTTTACCATTTCTGCCAGTTTTTGCTTAGCTTTATCTCCAGGCCCACCTTTTCTTATGAAATATCCTTTGGGATCTAGAAGACTTTTCCAGCCTCTCCAGTTGCCTTTCCCTGTGAGGACCACTTGTCTTAACACTGTCTGGAACAAAACTGTCAAACAGTAAAGCATAGGTAGCTGGACAGTAATAACTACTCATACTTTTTGTTTTACATCACTGATTTTGGTGATTTAGAGCACTCAAGCTCATCTGCTATCTAACACTCTCTGTTATTTTATCCTCCTGCAACTGTCAGTCTGGAATTGGATGGCAAATACAAACTTACAGACAACTAAGCACTTGCCTTTAAATGGAGTGCTTGAACTTATTCCCACTGTTTGCAATACATTCTAAGATGATAATACATCTCCATCCTGCTTTCAGGAGGGAGTTAAAATTCAATGGAGTGTAGGTTCCTAAGCACCTGACTCACTTTTGAAAACAGAATTTAGGAAGTTGGTTTTTTTTAAATATTACCCTCTTTGGATTAGGGATCCTATTTTTTCTGTCCTTGCTCATAATCAGAGAGTAGGGCAGACCATTACCACAATTGCACAGTCAATAATATCAACACTACTCAATAGTATTTTGCACTCTGCAATAATTAAATGTGCTAAATCAAAACTTCCAAACTCTGATTTTAGATAGAGACCTTCCAGACCTAAATGTTTCCTTCTAGAAATAATGGAATACTGTTAGTATTCTATGTTAGTAGAATACTGTGTGTCTTGTATGTCACTGTTCCCCTGATTTTTCAGTGCTACGTAATGACTCCTATTGCAGTACCTGTGTGAACTTGGGTCATCCTCAAATGAGTCAATCCGAAGGTTTTCTAAATACTAAAATGACCAAAAATTAGACATAGCTGAAATCCTGTCTCTATGAGGCTTCCATCCAATGCTGTAGTCCCTAGCCTTTGCCAGGGAACATGCCTATTTCACATGGAGGTCCCATGCTTGTAGATCTCCTCAGAACATAATCACCAAATCAAGCCACCTAAGACAACTGGGATAAACACTCTGCTGCTGAACTGTAGGAAAGCCACCTTTGTGTCTTCTATATAACTATATTTGTAGTTAATATAGATACTGAGGTTCAGATCATCTCAGCCATGCTCAGTGCTGTCTTATCCATTCTGCAGCTTGTGTGCTGAGGAAATGTGGGAGAGAAGGAGGGCCTCCCTTGAATTTTCAAGGATGGTGAGATATGAGAGCCTAAGAAATGACTTGCTGGGACCCCCTGTGGTCCATGAAGCCCAGGACAGCAGCAGGAGTAGATGTTGTTTATGGAGAGTGTGCCAGCTAGGCCACTACTGCCACCCACACTCCTTGCACTCTCCTGACGCTGCTAACTACTGTATCAACAAGGTTAGAAGGAACTTACCAGACCATTTCCTTCTGCATATGTTTAAAGACCTGGTGCCCACGTGTTTGTCTAATCCCTTTTTGAATCTGCTAAATAAAAAGACTGGCAAAGTTCCATCAAGCAGCAGGAGAGGGTTCATGACAAAAAGCCCTAGATGGGAAAAAACACCTTGTTCTGGTCTGAACCTAAGTGCCAAAGTAAGTTTGAGGGAAATGACATAGGCTTGCCCCAAACCCATATCCTGTTGATTACGTCAGGTGTTCCATACTAATTTTGCTGTTTGGGGTGAGATAGTGATTAGAAGCTAGCTCCTATGTGATGTATGAAGATTTACAGACTAAGGAAAAAAAAACCAAAAAAACGTACAAAACAGCTTTCAGATGTAGCTGAAATATGAATGTAAAAAAACAAAAAGAAGAATGATAACAATTGCTTGTGGGAGAAAAAGCAAAATGAGTCATGCTTCATCCTACACATATTTTGAAGGCAGACAAGTATCTTCTACCTAGAAAAAAAAAAAAGAGAAGTATGAACCTATGTGTGTCTGAAGAATGGATACACCCAGGAGAGAAAAGGTTACTTACATTTCAAATAGTGTTAACAGAAAAGGAATTCAGCAGTGGCAGCATGATACAAGACCTGTGTAAGTCTTAAAAAAAAGCTGTAATATCACTTTGTCTTCTGAGTTAGAGCAATCATTGACACAGGGCAAAATCTTGGCTGACCTTGGAAAGCTGCAATTTAGTTAAAGCCATGATGGCACCCATTAAACTGCCCTTTCCTTTCCTGCCATTCTCCCAGCACCTTCAGTCATCATAATTTTGCTCAGAATATTATTCTTGATCCATACCTTTGCTTCCTTTTTTACTTAACTCTGACTCTGAATTTCCTGACTATGCCATGCTCATTTTCAAAGAATCATGGATGAACAGAGCTGAAAGGGACCTTGCAGGGTCATCTTGCTCCTTCTCTTGTCTCAAGTCAGGGTCTGCTCCTCCTGTATCATTCCTGATGTTTGTCTAACTTTTTTGTAAGAGACCAGATGATGGAGTTCCCACATCTCCCGCACACTCCCTCTGGTTTTATGTAGTTGCATACAGTTGATATGCACCCCCAAATCCTTGTTTCATCTTAGAAGATAATTCATCTACTTTTCCTTTGCCAGTCACATTTCCTGGACCTCTGATCACTATCTCTGTACTCCTCTGGATTTTCTCCAGTCAATCTACATCTTTCTTGAGCTACACTACTTAAAAGCAAAAGCAGCAATAAAGCTGAGGTGTTATGGATGCTAAATAAAGCAGGAAAACTTAGGCTTAACTCCTGTACGCATCCTACTATGACGTTTGCCTTTTTCACGGCAGCATAACAGTGTTGGCTTCTGTTTGGCTTATGCTCTACCATGTATCTCGGATCCTGTTCTGTAGAACTTCTATCAAAGGCATTTAATTTCTCTCAAACTATGAATCCATTTTGATGGGAGCTATTTTTTAATTCTAATCCATTTCTCCAAAGTACTCTTAGTCTCCCCTAGCACCACGTCATCTGGGAATTTAATAAGCATGCTCTGTTTTGTCACCCAAATTGCAATTGAAATATTGAATAGTCCTGAACTCAGGACAGACTCCTGCAGAACACCTTCAATTCACCTTTTTATTTTGACAGCAAGCCCCTAATAATTCTCTGCATTCAGCTTTCTAATTGATGCTGTGCCCGATCTACAGTAATTTTACCAATATTAGGTTTCCCTAGCTTACTTATCAAAATGTCACAAGCAAGAGTGTCAAAAGCCTAACAAAAGTGAAAATGTGACATCTGCTGTTTTTCGTTTATCTACAGGATCTGATACCCTCTCACAAAAGGAAATTAGATTGGTTTGACGTGATTTGTTCTTGACAAATCCATTGGTGTCTATTCATCTTGTTAACTTCACTGTGCTTACAATTTCATTGATTACTGGTTCCAGAATTTTTCTGGGAGTTAGAGGAAAGACAACAGAACCAAAATGCCCTAGCAATTTTACTCTTCCCATGCAAATACTGACACAGCACATGGCTGCCCCAAGACTTCGGTCTCTCAACCAGTTCTCAAAGACAAGCCAGTGACAGCCCTCAGACTACTTCATCCATCCCAGGAAGAAGTTCATCAAGCCCAGCTGACTTTAAAAACATTTAGGTATTTTCTCATGTTTTAGAAATAAAGGAAACACAGCAAGAGATCTTTACATTGAATTATTGATCATCAAATTGCAGTTTTTGCATGGAAGTATTCACATGTCTGACCCAATCTGCAATCCTGAATTGGACTGCGAGCCTGAACCCAAAGGGTGGCAAGTGCTCACAAGTTCCATCGTAATTAAGCCTGTTTAATTGACCCTGTTATGGCTCGCTTTCTCAGCTCTCTTGTGACTTGAGAGATTGTATTTTCCTATTTAATGTCTTTGAAAAACATGTGAGTGGTGTTTGTGGTGGTAGGTCAGCTCTTTCTTGACTGTGTGAAGAATCACAGACAACAGCCTAGTGTACTTGCCTTGAGTTAATATTTCACTGCCTTCAAGAAAAAAAAAAAATAAAAACAAATAAACAAACAACCACCCCTTTTGTTCCCTGCCCTTCTTTTTAAGTATTGGTTATATCACAAGACACTTGAAGTTAATAAAAACAGGGACAATAAAACCAGAGTAATACCAGCAAACCAGTCATATGCTTCTTGCTTTTGTGGCCTCATCATGTGTTGCCTCCCGCAGCTAAATAGGATGCAGTTCTGTAGGTACTGGAGATCTTTCCGAGATAGTATAGTTATCAAAGGGGTTTTGCCCTGAGACTTGTGACCACTACCAGAACATATATGCTGGCCATTGTTGCTAGCTCTACTCACATGGGAAAAACCCAGAGGCGTTTTTCAATAGCTATTTTACTTTCAAGTTCTACTTTCGTTTAGATGAAGGTCAATCAATGGATTAATTTCTGTTTCCTTAAACCCACTGACTTCAGCCAAGTGACGAAAGGCTAATCTCTTCTTGGAATAGGCTCTTCTTTTCACCAGTACCATCAAATAACTAAACTTTTGGAAACTTGCTTCAAAATTTGCCTCACTAAAACAGGAAAAGTCATCATATTGTGACGTTATCTACCAAGCCTGGCTTGCCACCTGCATGCAAGGTGGGCACACTTCTCAACAGAGACACTTGCACCTATCCAAAGACAAGTATGTGATCCTGCATGGGGCTACCATCACATGGAATGGACATTACCTCCCTGTTCCTTCAGTAAAATTGGTGAGATTTTTCAAGGTCCTAATAATCTTTCAAACCAAACGTACACAGTAAACCTCAGAAGAAGAAATACCTACAGACAGCAAATGTGGTCCTCCGTTGATGAATGGCCTGGTCAGCTTTTCTCCCCATTTGAAATACTACTAAAACCAGCTGTATACAGTTGTGCCTTACATAATGTAGTAGAAGTATCCCTTTGCAATTCCTAACCAGATCTTGCTGAATCTTCCCGATTAACAAGCTGAAGACATCTCCAGTAAATGTGTCTGCTTTTCTGTCTCTTTTTCAGACAGAGGACAAAATTGAAAACAGTTTCTGCTTGGTAAAATATCTTCACAGACGTTGGGAAGAGAACGTAGTTTAGGAATAACAGCACCAGGAGCACTGGAAGTCAAACTCCTCATTACTCTAATCCCCACAGCTTTCTCAGAAATATGATTCTTGATTTTCCTTTTCCTCTGTCTTTGATTCTTTCAAATATTTGGATGCAGAACTCATTTTGCAGTCAGAATGACACCCCATTTGCTTTCTGCCTTCCCCTGGATCAGCATAATTTTTTTTTTCTTTAAAAAATACAAAGCATTCTCGAGTTGCAGCTCTTGACGGGCAGCGATGCCGCATCTCTGTCTTTGCATGTACACACAGCAAGAGCAGCAGCAGCTGCCACTGGTGCACAAACCTCCCCTCGGACTGACAACCTGTCTTAATGTTGAAAAACAGTTCAAGGTAGCACTTGAGACCAAACGTGCCATTTTCCTTGTCAAAATGAAAGCTGTAAATTTTAAGCCTAATGCTTAATGTATCCAGATATTGAACAGAGGGACTTTTATCCTCAGCTTAATGGTCTGTCTAAAATCATCAAAAAAGATTACTTAAAAATTCAAGGTCCTCAGAGGTCCCATAAAAATTGTGTGGAACATTTTTTCATGTTTTTTGGGGGGTTAGAGGGTCCTTCCATTTCTTTTTTTTTTTTTTTCTCCTTTTTTTCCACATGCAATAGAAAAACACATATAAAAAGATTTTAATCTCTTTTTTTTTTTTTTCTTTTTTCTCCTTAACTTGAAAGACTTACAAACAAATCTGACTCTATTCAGGGAAACCAGAGCTTTGGCTGGAGTAAATCATCCTAGCTCCACCAGTATGTAAGAAACAAAGATGATTTACACCACCAGCCGATCTTGCCCTAGCCATTTCCTTTAAAAGCTGCACGGTGAAGTGAGATCTAATACTTCCAAGT
Organism: Psittacula echo; assembly: GCF_963264785.1. Taxonomy (NCBI): domain Eukaryota; kingdom Metazoa; phylum Chordata; class Aves; order Psittaciformes; family Psittacidae; genus Psittacula; species Psittacula echo. Next base: position 104,345,497 of record NC_137735.1, read on the forward strand.
ACTCCTCAGAGACACAGATTCTAGAAATCATGTCTCACCCAACCTGTCTGCTTTGTGGGTTTTGTTTATTTTGCCAGCAATGGTCAGATGTCTAAGGATTTGAAGGTTCTGTTTATTTAGTTTTCAGATGTTAAATTTGGAGAATCAGCTGTATTTTCTTGCAGGGATTTTAGAAAGGGTTTGCACAAACCTACCCTCTGTTGCAATCCGGAGTGCAGAAGAATTACTGGCAAAGCATTCGGAGTTAGCGCTAACTTCCCCCTCTCCCCAAAACAACAAAGCGTCTCCCTTTTCCCTGCACTGCAGTACCTTCCAGTGCCCAGAGGTACCTTGCTTAGGAGTAGAACTAGGATTCGCACCAGAAAAAGGCAAGCAGCATTCAGTAATAGTGCATTCAAAAACTTCACTTCTAATGCATATTTACCAAAACCTCCCATACACTAAAAATTTGCATAAATGTATACTGAAAAATCTTTCCCCCTCACTGTTGTAGTGTGGCAGAACTGAAATCCAAATGTATTTTGAAGCTATACAACTAAAAGCTTTTGAAGTGTGTCGACATCTGTCCATACCTACAAGCCACATTGTGTAGCCTTTATTCAAGCATTTGTCTGTTTGTCTCTAACTTGTAATAAAAAGCATTATTAAAATAACAACTATACATGGATTATAGGCTGCATTCTGAAATGTTGGTAAACACAGTGTTTATATGTCAGACCTCAATGTTTCCAGAGAAGCTGTCGGTAGGAGTCAGCTTTACAAAAACTTTCTAATTGTTCCTTTATTTCTGTTGCCACCTTTTCGTTATACTTTCTTCAGAAAAAAATTGCTACATATTACTCACATTGTAGCAGCTTCTCGGACCAAACGCATTCAAATTTAAGGCTGATATTGTATATCTGTAAATGGCAGTTCTGTGAATAAGTAGAAACCAGAAAATTCCTAGTTCAGTTATGCTTTTGCAAAAAGCAAAAATACCAGGCAAGAACTGCTTCATCTGGTTTTCCACATGCAAATTGAAACCTTGCCATGATTTCAGAAAACAGGGACATAGTTCTCAAAGTTTAAGGTTATAATTCCTTTAATCAAGCATAGCAGTATGTGTATGTGTAGCTTTAGTGAACTGATAAAGCATACTTAGCTCCCTCTGTTCAACTCTGTAAACTATTTCTTTTCCCAAAGTCTGAACTCTATCAATTTATATAATCTGAGGATCTGTCCCTGTCTCTACAAAATGGTGCTGCAAAACTTTATCAAGCTTACTTGCAAGATTTCTGGCACCTCCAGTTTCTATTTTTGGATAGCAGTATCATGTAAGCAACCTGATTTTTGTTTTTAAAACAGTCTTTGTGTCTTTCTATGTCCAAACTGCTTGCACACTTGCTAGCTGTTCAACTCACTAAGAAGAATTTGGTCTCATTTCAGAGCTAAATAAAGGCTAAAGGTTTGGAAATGTATTTGCTGGTGATTTGTTGGGGTGTTTTTTCCCCATAGGTAAATTTGCGTGATTGCTAGGTTAAATGATGGATATTACATAAGAAAAAGTACATTTTCCACAGCCTTGGCTCTACAGATGAAACTATCCAAAAAATAGAAAATTGAGGTTAAAATTAATTATAAATATTATAAATTTTGTGAGCTTTTCAAGAAAATACAGAAGTTTGTAGTTAATGTTCAGAAAGGAAAATAAGCTTGTCTTTAACTGTCTGTCCAGAGGGTGTGAAATATACTTTAATAGTGCAAGATCTCCTATGCCGGGAAACAAGACAAATCCAAGGAGGAGGCAGATGTGCTGCTCCGAAATCCCGCGGCAGCCCCAGCCATGTGTCATTCAAGACGAAGCATCAGGCAAAGAACAGTGTAGAATTGCTACTGTCTACTACCTGTGTCTTTCCTCTCGGTTCAGTTAAGCATTTGAAAAAACCACAACACTATAATAAATGCATTCAGTAATTGTTTGAATTGCTGCTATGCATTCTGTCATAAATGGTTTATGGACAACCATCAATTCGTTCTGCTCATCACTCTAACAAGTTCAATGTACTATTCGGAGCAAAGGATGACTTTATTTAACAGCTTTTGGCAGGAAAATTTGTTGCGTGCCACAACTTTACAAAGAACATTAAAATCAACGACAATTTATAAACCAAAGACTTGGAATTATGCTTTGGATTCCCTTAATTCATCAGAATAAAGCTGTCAGATACCTTTTATTATAAATTAATAGCATGTTGTCTAGAAGCTCCTCAGTGTCAGCTGTTTTGCCAGGTTAGGAGTGACATCTAGTGGGTAGTTGTACTTATTGCTACTGGTTTGATGTCCTTTCCCATAAATGCTCGCTCTGTATTATCTCCTGCTAGTACAGAAAAAGTGTATTACACCGATATCACTTAGGTATTTAAATTATAAAGAAGGAGTTGTGATTTTGGCTAGTATGCTATTACAAATGTGATCCAGAAATTTGGACTGTGAGAGCATTTTTGCATACTCCTCTCGCCAGTCATGTTAGATATTTTTTGCTCTTACATATTGAATTTACTAATCTCTTAATGCACATTTTTGTATCTTTGTCAAGATTAGTGTAAAAAATGGCATTTCTCTCACATTATATTGAGTTTAGAAACACCTTTAAATGGTCTGAGATCCAGCCTTTAGACTCATTTTTAAGATTCTTTAATCTTTTGCACTTGCCCCTCCTCAGAAAACACACCTCTTGAATGTCAAGGATCCCCTTAAATTATCTACAGAGAAGTAAAAGGCATTATTGGATAATGCAGGATGATAGATTGGGGGGGAGGGCAGAAGTGCGGTGTTGTTTGTTTGTAGTGTGAGGGTTTTGTTTGGATTTTGTTTTGGTTTTTTAATACTCTGCAAGGCAGTTACTCTTGCTTTAACATTAATAAAAATGAAGGAGCAGTCTTTAATACATTCTTGTTTTCACTTTTTTCCCCTCCCTTTATTTCCTGTGACTACAGAATAATATATAGAAGTTGTAAAGAATCTATCTGTTTCCAGCAGCTTCGTTGGCTTACAGAGGTCTTGATGATAAAAAGAGTACATGAGAAGATAATGTGCGAAAATGTTCTTTCTACTGTATAATGTCATGGGATATAGAGCTGATAATCTTCAACCATAAGAGCAAATGGGAGCAGATGCAGATACAGTAGTAATCTTTACATACTCACACACTTATTTTTCTATGTATTCTGATATTATATTCTTAAGAAGAAAAGCCTGTGTTTATTTCTCCACTGAGAAATAAAAAAAAAAAAAATAATAATCTCTCGTGCAGCATTCTCAGGCTAACACATTCCCTCGTGGCACACACAGCGATAACTGGGCACAAGATTAGTGCAGGCACTGAGGAGTGATAGCCAAGGGGGTACATGCTCAGTGCCTATAGAGATCTGATGCAAAGCGCCACATGCAACCTGCTGTCAACAGTGGCTGCCTCCCATCATGGGCAACTTCAAAGTCATCTTTTCTTAATTTCGCTGCAAGCAATCTCTAGCTGTAATAGGGGTGTGTTATAAATGGGTTGGGGAGGCTCTCATTTCTATAAGGATGTGATCCCTGCTATTAAAAAGCATCTGCAAGTCTGGGCTAGCGACACACAGCTCCTGCCCACTCACAGTACTCCTATTTCTGCCTCTCCAGTTACTTATGCTGTTCCCAGTTTTGTGGGCTTTTAGCACCTCAGAGTCTTAACTCCTCAAACAACTCTTTCAGAAAGGGAAAATATTACTGTCCAGCTAGGCAATGATGTGGGACTTGAGCTCCAGGTCAGTTTGGAATTGCACAGTGAAGCTGAACACACATTTCTCTAAACCAGTGCTGCAGTCATGAGAACATCTTCCTTTCCTCTAGTAAGCTGTTGTTCATAGTAAGCCTCCCAGCCCACTTTACAGCTCAGCTAACCTTTGCAGAAACACCTGAAGCTTCACTCAGGGTCAATAGTTTGCCAAGGTACTGGGTTAGAGGAACTGCTTCCCTTGGTGTCTATCAGTCCTGAGCTAGAAAGTTCAATTCAAAAACACCCAAGTAGTAAACATCCTGCATAACTTCAGCCATCTAAAGATAGACATCCAGTCTGAGCTACCTCTCTAGGATTCCTCTATTGTCAATGGGAAGGGATATGCATCTCCAAAAGCTGATTTATCTCACCTTTCTGAGATAAAACACTGTCTGGAGGTGCTTATCTCTTTCTATTAACTACGGAGGGAATCCAGTTGACCAGCTTAGACTGGATGCTAGAAAGCTGAACTTAAGTCAAGTAAAACTCACACACAGATATGGAGTTGCAAGAAAAATAAAGGTAGAAAGAGTGGAGTTTCCAAGTGGCCAGAAATCAGGCAGCTGCCTGATGGGCGCTTTGCTGCCAGTCTGAGTTTTCATTTAAACTCCAAACTAGCGTTTCTACAGCAGACTACAATGACCTTAAAAAAAATCAGTATTTTAATAACTGAAAATACACTGTCAAAAACTAAAGCATAATACATATCCCAGCCTCTTAAAAGATCACTGGAGAAGCCTCTTAAAAGGAATTTGAGGTGTCCCTGCCCATGGCAGGGGGGTTGGAACTTGATAATCTTAAGGTCCTTTCCAACCCTAACTATTCTATTCTATGATTTTATGATCTTACACAAAAACAAGAGCTTTTAAAGTTTATCTCAAAGGACTTTAAAATACTGCCTTTTCCTTGAATTTTATAACAAACCTTACATGGGGGTGTTCATCCTGAAGCCCCAGCTCTTTTAGTATGCAACACATCAAGATTTTTGGGAGGGAATAGTGGGGGCTATAAGCAAACACACACACACTCCCCCTTCCCACTCCATGATCAGAAAGTTAAATGGGAAGATGCTAAGCCCACTATGAATAGCAGCATTTCAAGTTCAAAGGGCAAATGAGGAAAACTCCATGCTTGTAATTTTATAAAAACATCTCATGACTTGTAACAGTCATCTTACACCAGCACAGCTGATTTATGATTTTTCTCATGCAACATTCGGAAAACAGTTTTACAAGTCCCAGAGGCCCCTTACCAGGCAGAGGCATAGATTATAATTGCTAATGTTATACTACTCTTAAACAAGAGTCTATCTGCTCTAACCTTCAAGATTTGTTTACAGCTACTCACATGCTGCTGAAAATGATCCCCAGGAACAGCAACCCATCTACTTTGCAATGTTTTCATGAATGATTTTTGCAAGGCTTTAGCCAATACCTGTCCTAAGAACTTCTGCTCTGCTGACTCCATTGATATTTCATATTTCATCATGTCCATCACTTGAGCACTAACTTCTAAAAACCATATTTATCCTGATGATCAAGCTATCAGGACATCCTCTGGGCCTCCCCAAGGACCCCTACTGCGAGCCTGGCAGAGTCAATGCGGGCCATTTATGTTCAGGCAGCTTGTGACACAGTTCTCTGCCTATGCCATTCTTTCTGAGTGAAAGCACAGGCTGGTGTTAGAGAGTCCTAGCCTTAATAATATGCAGCTAAAATCATAAACAGAGATACTAATAAAGATAAAAACGGGACAGAACTGCAATAACTTGCCATAAAGAGGAAAGCAACTCACGGGATCAGCCTGTATCCCCAGTGTGCATTTATGTCTGAGAAGGGCTGTCACAACATGTTTTTTAGCAATAGATTTAGCAGAACTGGGGAAAGATTTCCCCACTTGTCCCTGCTTTAGCCACTGCAGGACACTGACCTCTGTTGCACAGTGTGCTGTGCAGGGGACAGCTTCCACAGAAGGAGAAATGGCCTCTTTGCAGCAGTCATCCCTACAAATCAAAGCTCTTAGAAGGATTCAAGGGGCCAAATTCAGGAGTAATGGGTAAAGTGGAATAGATCATACTTCTTTTGAACTATGCAAATTAATACTAGGGTCTCTGCAAGAGACCGAAGAAGCTCCAAGGGAGCTGGAAGAAGGACTGCACTGCAACAGCAACCTACACCTTCAGTGTCAGTTTTCCTCCTGCCCACCCACACTCACTTCTCTTTTCTGACCCATTACAATAAAACTACAGTGTAAGCTCTTTACTTTGGTTTGTTTTTAAACCTCTTTCAGGATCCATGCATCAGTTCTAACTGATCACTCTGGCTTGATAGGTTGGCTGTGTAATAAAATTAGAAAATTACACAAAGAGAACAACCTGCAATCAGCTAGAGCACAGCTGCAGGAATCTGTACTGTATCCATCACTGGCTCATGCTACTTTTGCCTTCTTCATTTTCAACTTGAAACGATTTGCATTGTTTCCAAATCTTAATTTCAGCCCAAGATTCATAGTTATCCTAGAAAGCTTTTAATAGCTTATTTTCTCTGGCTTTCTAAACAACATGTGTAGCCTCACAACTCACCTCTGGTTCACCACAGCTAAAAGCATCTCAGTGAGTCATGTCTGCAAGTCTTACATGGGGCTGAACCGCATGTTTGGTTTGGTGTGGCAAAGCACCCAGACAGTAAAGTAAGCAGAAGAAAATACTTCATTATTCTGCAGGGTGCATTGCCATGAGTGTTACTGAGGCACAGATGTTAAAACCAGTATGAGTAAGTAAAGTCTTGTGGTTTATGCCATCCATCACTAACAAGCAAGGAAGAAGAGATGCAGTTTGTTCTGGGCAAGACTATGTAACAATTGTCTCTTTAGGAGTTTCTGGAATTGCTGCTGAAATGCCTAGTTCTTGCCCTGCCATGGCAGCATCCCAGAATGAATGGACTGCTGGTCAGAACCAAGCATGAATGTTCCTACTTTCCTAACTACTCACCTAAAAGCTTAATGGAGAGTGTTCTTGACATCAGCTTTCTTCTAGAAATCAACACAGGAATACTGCAAATCTTCGTTTCTTATAAGACTGGGATTTTCTGTTCTAGAATTAGGGCTAGAATTATTGTATCACAAAAAGTTGCTGTATAGTGGTAAGGGACAAGCTAAAGAACTCTTTAAAAGCACACATATACACACTTACCATAATCCCAATTCATTCAGTGGCTAGGTGTCTGATTTTCAAAATTACTTGAAGGAGGAGGTGGGATGTCCCTTATTTTTTGAAGAGCTGGACTAGAGATACCTGAAAACTCTGTTTGAAATGGAGGAGAGTACGCTACCATCAACAGCAGCCAATAAAAGACCTAGCAGTGACAGACTCTGGAAAGCACATCAGTTGTTGAAATCCAGGCAAACTAAGCAATAAAAAAAGGAAAAAAAATATGTAAAACTATGTTCCCTAAAACCTGGTTTACATCCACTTTTGCTTCAAAGCCCCTGTGTATTAAGCAGGTCATAAAAGCATGCTGGGAAGCTGTTTGAATTCCTCAGATGAGGAGTGCCAAAAGCTTTCTCCAAGCTCAGAACTAGAGCTAGTCAGAAAACAGGAAATGTTTTGCATAACATTTTCGCAAGCCAGGGAGCTGAACATTATCCATTATTAAAACAGACATCAAACAACTTCGTTTTATTTTTTTACCCACAAGACAAGCAAATTTTATGTACAGAACCACACCTTTAGGCCCAGGCCAAAAGAGAAAAGCTAACTGCTAACTACTAAATACAACTAGTTTCAGCTAAAGTGTTTTTTGTTTAGTCCACTCCAGTTCTATCCCTTGGCAATGGATTTTTTCCCTGGGTCCCCAGGTAGTCAGAAAGCATGAGCTTCATCCTCTATTGTCATCTAAAGAAAGCTGAAAGTGCATAAAGCCAGGGTTTGCAAAACCTCACCCACAGGGCTTTGCTCATTGCTTCTGGGCAACAGATCTTCCATCTTTATGGACTCTTCAGTCCTTCTGATTTCCTAATACAATTTTACATTTAAAATATGTTACAGAAGGAATAGTGACAAAGATAACCCACCAAGAACTTTTTTAAACTAAATACAGCATATGGTGCTTGGTCTATTTCAGCTAGTTACACTAAAGGTAGGAAGAATTTCCAGCCCCAAAGACAGTCTCATCAAGAATGACAACATAGGAATGCTACAAATATCTCTCTGAAAACAACTGTCTTAATACACAGCAGCATTATACTTTTTAGTTATTCTGCCAACCACATGGAAGAAAAGGATTGATTGCATAAGCACAAGTAAAAGCAGTGTTCAAGGTGAAGGCAAAAGTGAACCAACTTTAGCAAATAAAGCAGTGAACAGTAAATAAGGTGTTCACAGTTAGCTTTTAATCCTCATCATTTGAAGCCCTCATTGCAGAACTGGCACAAGTGTGTTCTGAGATGCATCCTGAAATATTTGAACATATAATAAAACAGGTCCAAAATTCCTGCTTCCAGGAGCCTCTATGCAGAGAAGTATTAGTGGGCCAAGAGCAACCTTAAAAATATCTTCTGGTTTTGTACTGGAACCCTTCAGCTGAAGTCTGAAGGTGAAGCAACATGCAAAACCAGGAAGTGATTTGAAAGCAAAAGTAAGAGCTAAAATACGTATTTAACCACCCTAGGCACTGGATTCAAGTGTACTGGAAAAGGTTTGAGTCCTGATTATGTAAGTGTTGAATAAATAAGAAAACAGGTGTCCATTTCAAATAATCAATGTTTAAAATTATTTTAAAGAACATAAGATAAATGTTTCAATCCTGTAACAATAAAGTTCAGTAACAACATACAGTGATTTTACATTTAAGGAAAGATAAAATTCCATGATTGTCTCTACACATTGAAGTGAAGCATAAATAAGTATAGAAATCAGTGTTTATAGGACCCTGAGCAGCTTATAAATCTGAAGCCTTTTCCACAAAAAATGAAATCATGACAGAGATCTAAAACTGCCAAAGATGCAATAGTCCATCAGCAGCAAAACTGGTGGAAATGTGGATATTCACCTGTTCAGAATCTGTGCTTGTCCTCTACACTGTGGTGTTTCTCATAAATGTAAAGTGTTTTAAAAAAAACTAAGCACACATCAACACAGAACGTGTTTTGAGCATAGTTTGAAAAAAGATGAGGGGTATGGCCTTATCTTGTAAAGTAAAATAGGAAAAAAGCAATAGCTAGCACATCTACATTACCATATGGGTTTGTGAGATATTAGTTACAAGAAGATAATTCAACCCCATAAACAGAGAAAAATAATTGTAGGAAAAGAAGCTGAACAACTGCAAACAGAAACAAAAATGCAATGTTGATGCTGAGTGAGAATCATCAGTTAGCAGCAAGATATTATTTACCCAGGGGCAAAATCTTTTCATCTGATCAAGGATGCAAATATCAAAATCAGAAGTGATGAAACAAGTTCAGATATAGAAAGACATCTTTCTTCATTGTCCTTAGATGCCAGATCTGTGTCACACTGTCAGTGGGACAAGCACACAGGACAACTAAGAGATTACTTAGCTAGTAAATGGACTTGGGTTTTTGACCTGCTACATTCAAATGCACACTGCTGCTCTTTAACATAACTGTCAAGTAGAAAAACATGTTGTCTGTCCCTGGTGTGATAGATGAGAAAGTATCTTCAGCAGAGAAGTTCAAATTTCCGAATTCTAGGCAGTACTTTAATAACTACAAAGTGAGAAAAATTAAACTAGTCTCAAAGAAAATAGTGTCAGACAAGTACACAGAAAGGACAAAAATTAGTTCTAAAGAAGCCTCTGCAAATCTCCCATTGATCTCCCCAGGGTCAACATTAGCATTATAGTATGTTTTGCAGCTCCCTCTTTTGGGAAGATAAAAAAAGTTCAATCGTATTATTCTTTAAGCTTCTCTGCCAGAGTTAAGTGCAGGTATCTTCCCTGGCAATTGGAGGGCATGCCCATGAAGACAGGGTTTACATAATTCTTGATCACCCTCCCTCTGTCTTCCATCTCCAGTCACATTCACCTCCCTTCTTCTGAGCCAGTACTGCCCAGTCCTTCCAGAGCTGCTGCTGCTGCTAACAAATAGGGAACTAGGATGCACAGTAGGCATGCAATTTGTATGTGAGCTCCTAGGTGCAGCAGAACTGCAATAGGTAGCAGGTCAGACTAGGATGCAGAGATGACCCGTACAAAACTCCTGTTTATAGTCAGAAAATACTATCATTCCCAAAGCAGGTGTTTTCCCAAAGACAGAACTGCTTCACTTACTATATAAAAAGTTAATAAATAAATAAATAAAATTACTACATATGAAGTTCCCCAATTCCACTCAATAAAAATATTTTTCACAAGATTTATGCATGACTCGTCCCTTCTGTCAGTTACACTTAAAATACCATTCACTGAAGAGCACAATTGACAACCACTGACTTTATTATATGAGATGTTATACTGCTTAGTTATAAAGTATAGTTATAAAGTATACATACACTATTTAAGGCTAACTCTCCTAAGCTTCCCCATGATACATATAAAACATGACAATAGCTTTTCAAGTTAGAAATTGTTCAGATGTTATTGAAAGAGGAAGTCACAGTCTGATCTCTTAAAAAATAAAAGTGCTGAGAAGGTGTCTGATTATCTGCATAAATCCAGCATATTTTCCCAAGCTATGAAAGGATAAAACTTTCCCTTTTCTTCTGAAGTCTTCTTTTTAAATAGCAACTTAAAGATTTTTGCATGTCCTTTCCTCCCCCTGCTTTGTAAAAGAACGTAAGTAACCTAGGATTGCTGAGTTTAGAACATGTGAATTATAGAGGATCTTTAAGTCTTCACAGCAGCTGTTTTTCAAACGTTGTTCTTAAATCATGAAAGATAGAATAAAATGAAAAAAGAAAATCAGAGGTCCAGGAAGAAAGTGTATTTGATCCTGCAGGATGCATTTCGGGAAAGCACTTCAGAATCTTCTTAATTAATTGGGATTATTCACTTCTGCAAAAAGGCATCTCCCTAAACACTTAGCTGGACTAGGTTGGAGTCCTGGGGCTCTGTAATCCTGAGATCTTCCATTCCTGATGGTCCTCATCTTGTAGGAAATACCGCTGCAACACTGTATCAGCAATATAGGAGGGTAAGATGATTTCTTTCATGATGAATACAGAAGTGAAAGAGTTTTCACTCTCACACTCAGAAACATAAGAGTGTGGGTAGTGCCAAGAAGTAGTATGCAGCTATTAGGTCCAGAATCCATTATAATGTGAGGGAGGACAAGAGACAGCTAAGCCCTCCCTCTGCCTCCAGGTTTCTTCTCAGGTGGGCAATCATGTGCACATAGACTTTGTTCCTTTTTTGTACCCTTCCAGAGCTAAAAGTGGTCAGTCTCCATCCTGTCCCACCTTTGCAAGTCATTGGGATTTGTTCACAGTTCTCTGCTTGCATGAATGTACATCTGCAGGTAGATGTCGTGGAGCCTTAACCGGCTGCTGGCCTGCAAGCCACCATTAGAGCCTTTCTCTGCTGTGCTTCCCTTCTGAGGCTCCCACACCCAGATATTGCCATCCCAACCTTAGGCTTTCAGTTACATTTCTCTGTACTACCTCAGACTTGGACTACTGGTGCAATGAAGAATAAATATCAGTCATAGCTCCCAACTATTTGTTTTTCACCTGGTGGGTCCCACAACACTGCACTGCAAAGCAGGGGAGGCAGAAATGGAGAGAGAGAAATAAAATTCAGACTAACTAACCTTCATCTCAGATGGCAAAGCTGAGGCAGACCTGAGCGCCAGCACTCGGAAGCTGGAAGATGCCATAGTCTGGTAGAAAATACCTGCTGCATTGCCAGTAGGAGACCGGAAACATACAGCCACTATACCATAGCTACAGCAACAGGGAACCCACTCTAACCTTGTTTACCCCAGCTGTATTTCTTTACCTGACAGTTCTGCTACTGGAATAAGCTACTCTTTCTTACCAAATTGAACGAAGGAGCTTTCTTCCTATAAGGAAGCTTTGATAAGCTTGAATGTCCTGAATTTGCAGAACTGAAAACTATCGAAAGCATTCAAATGGATATTCATGACTGAAAGCAATAGCGGGTATAGACTTATAGCATGCGTAGTCAAAGATCTCACTGTTTTGGACCTCAGCCTTCTTTTCTGTTTTCCTAAGTCCCAAGATTTTAGCTTTAGCACTTCATTTCTAGCTTGCAAGGGAGGATATGTAGAATGGGCTCCTTTCCCCATACAGTGAATATAGAGGAAAAGGAGGGGGTTTGACTGCTTGCTTTTCCTTTGTCCTATAAATGTAGCATGACATTTGTTGGTCTGTTATCATCAACAGCCAAAATCCCAGGAGTCTTGAAAGCAACTTGAGGAGCGTTAGCATTGAGAACAGGTCACGGGGGTTTCCTGGAGCACAGACTCAGAGAGTGCCGGCTGTTCTGTATGCATCTACATTTAGCCTTTTTGCTTGACTTGTGATCTCAAATTCTGGGAGCGGATACATAATAAACCAAAGCAGCTGGAGAAAGCTCTTCCTGGATTGTGCCCAAGTGGAGCAGTTGCATGAAGGATTTCAGCAGCTTCCAAGGAAGAAGTTCAAAGACATCAAGGCGTGTGACAACTCTGGCAAGCTGCTGCAGTCTCCTTAGTGGAAAATTATGTTGAATATGAACTGTCGGAAAAAATGTCTCTTTCTCTTACATACAGAAGACAATACAATTTATACCAGTGAGTTTAATCATATGACTCCCACACCAAAGAAGCCAGCGCTCCCATGTAAGAGACCTTAATTTATCCCTTTTCTAGTTATAAAACCTACTCATTTATGTTTATAAAATATAGAGAATCTTTACACAAATTTGATGCAAGTAAGTGTAAACAGACATAACTCCACTGTAGTCAGGGTTACTAAACCAATGTGCAAATGCTCACTGGCTACAAAGCAAAAATATTTGCAGAAGCCCACACTGGAAACTCTACAAACAGGATCAAGCTCTCTTCAGCAACACAGCTGGACAGCAGATGAAATCTACTGACAGCAATACTATGACCGTGATTCAAAGTGAGGTAACATAAAGGCAGGATATGGCCCATATATTTTTGCATATATCATGAACAAAACAAATTCTTTGGCTATAAATCCAAGAGAAAGCTTTTAAACAGCAACGGGTCAAAGGAAGCTTGCGGCATCACTGAATCAAGGAAGCCTGATCTTTTGCAGATGCAAATCAGAAGTAGCTTCACTGAAAAGCACATAGCTCTGCTGGTGTTTAGGAGTTGAAGATCTGACTCTCTAACTGGACAGCAATCTCAGCAGCATTCTTGGTGAGGAGAACAATGGAGGTAGGATTTACAAAAGAACTTTCAGAGTGTTTTATGAATTTCTCCCAATAACCCTGAGGTAACCAAAGCCCTGGTTACGTTTCCAATGTTCTCTCATCTTTGAATATAAAAGGAAGATGTTGCCAGGCCTGACAAAAATAAAAGTGTGTTTGCATATGTAAATGTACACTAATTCCTCCCTGTTAATCAAGAACACTATTTCTTGACTTTTTAAAAATCACACCTCCAGCGCCTGGCCTCCACTCTACTTTCTATTTTCTAGAGTCCCAACCCATCTTTTCCAGCAGGGATGGTGTTCATTGAGAGAGCAACCCTCACTCCCTCATTACAAATGCTTTATCGGTACTGCCAGTAAGAGCAGCTCTTATCTCTTAATGCAGATTATGTTTCAAGGACATGGATCCTAAAATTGTGGGGAGGGGGGATGTGGAAGGTGTGGAATAAGTACCCTTCTGCCTGCTTGCTCTGCCTGCATGCGTTTCAAGAGCTGCTAACAGTCTGTAGCACTATTCTTCTCAGAGGAGGCTCCTCCTCAGAGCCTCTGAGCCAGCTCAGTTCTGCCCCCGCTTTCCTCTCTCTCCCACCCTGCAATCGATCCTTGCACACGCAAAGGCCAACGATGCGCCTGTTCTTCTGGGCAAAACTCCACCCTCTACTAATCATTCTTCCTGTTATGGTTAAATGTCAAAAGCATTTGCCTTTTTTTTAGCCTGGTGGGCTTTTTCTTCCCCACCTATTCCTAAGCTAAACCATACCCACTGGAACTGAGGAAGATCAGGTTTCTTTAAAAGAACAAGACAATGTATTTTTACAGAAAATAGTATGTGGAACAGAAAGCCCGCCAGACTAAAAATTTCTGAACAAGCTCTTTAAATGCAAATCCAGAAGCTATGTTTGCATTACCTGCATAACAAACAAAGTATAATTCTAATATCAACTGGTCACAACCAAAAAAAAAAAAACACCAAATACAGAATATTATTGTACAATGCTGGATTAATGGCTCATTCATACAATAATGTAATACAATTGTCTTAAAAAACTCCCAGTGATGCAACTACATATACCCATAAAAAGGTTGTTATCGGATTCCTTATTTAATAGAAATAATTAACCATACTTTTCCAATTTTGTTCTTTAAAAAAATGTTTTACTAACTCAGGATTAAGACTATAAATATTCAGCCTGCCTCGTCGTGTCACCATCCTAAGACAATAACCATAATTAGCAGTACTAAGTTCTTTTCCTAGAAGTGTTCACCCACTATCACATTTTAGGTGCCTTAAGTAGTTACTGAATAAAACCAAAAACTCATTTGAAGTATATCATTAACAAACTACAGCATGAAATAATTAAAACCAGAGTATGTCATGCTTTGGTCTCTAAAATACTAGAAAGATTATTAGTAACGCCTATTGTTTAAGTAGCACTTCTTAACACAGAGATGTCAAAGGACTTCATAAAAGCAGAAATCATCATTTTATCCAACTTACAGATACAGAAACAGAGGCAATGTGAAGGGGGCATGGGCCAAGGTGACCCAGCATATTGGTAGCAAAATCATGGCTTGTAAACAAACAGGCAAGAGAAAAATTGGAAGACTTTAACCCTCATTGTTAGAGGGAGGATTGCAACGACACTGCAATGTTTCAAGTGCATGCATGGTACCGTCACTGAATTAATGCATGGTGTATTTTCTACTTTACCGTCTCTGCCACACAAATCTTGTGGTAAGGACCCAATTCTGAAGGACAACCTTTCAGACTTTATCATTCCAGATGCATAGACACCATAGGTACAGCAGCAGCACATTCTGGCTCGCAGAGTATTGCATACTCAAAAGTGCCTCCCAAGCAAATGAGACCTTGGCTGAATAAACCCAGCTCTAGCTGACTAGACTAAACTGGTATGATCTGGAAAAGCAAGCAGTAGATGAACTTCACTATGTAAGTGACATTAACTTCATGCTTTTTAGATTACATCTGGGCCAAAGAAAAAAAGTGATAGAAATCACAGACAAACCTTGTATGTCCATAGGCATGGAGAAAGTGAGGGACTTTGAGCTGAGGCTATATAATTAGCAAAGCCTTTGATAACTTATGCCAACAATCTATAACAGAAAGCAATAGATACCTAAGACAGTAACCATGGAGCACAGAGTAAACCATCCACGTGTCTCATGCTGAAGGCTGAGCCTGAAATGGACTCACTGCATATAGGAATCTGGGCACTAGCAGGGACCCAACACACACCACCAGAGCAAGGATCCTGCTCACCTCCATCTGTGATGTTGGTCTAAGCTGGTAGCGACTCTGATCTGTATAAATTTGTGAAGTGACTGAGTCAGGGAATAAGCCTTGCAGGCTAAAAAAAAAAAAAAAAAAAAAAAAAAAAAAAAAAAAAAAAAAAAAAACAGAAAAGAGAAGAAATTCAAATAACTTCATTTTAGATCCTCCAAGTGGTGGTTCTGTTCCTGCAGCCACCCCACCCAATTCCCCCTTACATGTTCATAGGAAGTGGCGCTCTATCTGCTTACTAGAGTACTCGCATCTTAGTACCTGGGTGAAGTGGATTATTCCTACTTTATACAGAACAGACTTTTCCTGTTGTTAAAGAACATATTGAATGAAAAAGGAAAGTCACTTCCCATAAAATCTTTGGGCAAATTGATGAAGTACAGGCTACATAGACAGTGAGGTGGACTGAAAATTGGTCAAACTACTGGGCTCAAGGAGTCAGCAACTCAAAATCCAGATGGAGACCAGTTGCTAGGGCTATGTCCAAGGGAGGTCACTACTGAAGCCAGTACCATTTAACTTCCTCATTAATGACCCGGATGATAGGGCACGCTGCCCTCAGCGAGCTTGCAGTTGATACAGAACTGGGAGGAGTGGTTGATAGACCAGATGGTAGTGGTGCCATTCAGAAAGACATCCAGAAGCAAGAGACATGGGCAGAGAGGAAGCCCATGAAGTACACAGGGAAATGCAAAGTCCTCCAGCACCTAAGGAGAAATAACCCCATGCACCAGTAGAGAGTATGGAACAACAGTGTGGAAAGCAGATCTGCAGAAACAGGCTTGGGGCCGTGGTGGACAAATTTACCAGGAGCCAGCAATGAATGCACCTTTGCAAAAAGGCCAACAGCATCCTGGGCTGCATTAAGGGGAATGTTGCTAGCAGATTGAGGGAGGTGATCGTTCCCCCTCAGTTCAGAACCCAGATGTAAAGCCACATGTGGCCTTATATCTGGAGCACTGGTTCCAGTCCTGTTCCCCCTGTTCCAGACTATTCCCTCTGAAGAAAAGGTGGCTTGAAGGAGTGGGTCTAATCAGTCTGTGCAAGTACCTGAGGAGGTGAGTAAAGAAAACTGAGTCAGGCTTTTTGCAGTAGCAGCCAGTGAAAAAAGGCAAGAATCAATGGGTGTGATGAAATACAGGAAATTCCATTTAAACATAAGCATATCTTTTGTTGTTGTTTTTCCAAAATGTGCATAATCAAACACTGGAATAGGTTTCCAGAGGGAGATATTCAAAATCTGACTGGACACAGTACCAAGCAACTTTATAGCTCTCTCCTCTTTGGCCATGGAGACTGGACTAGAAAAATCTTTGAGGTCCCTTCCAGCTTCAACCATTCTGTGATTTATGGTATTGCTAAATTCCATGGACATTTGATACTGTTTTCCCCACTGTTGCCTTCCCCTAGAATGGCAATAAGTTATTTGTTTCACATACACACAACCAGCTCCCTTTACCAGCAAGCTTCACCTTGACTTAAAGAAAACTCAAGTTCAGCAGAACCTTATTACTCTCATGGAGGCTTTTTTTC
Source organism: Psittacula echo (assembly GCF_963264785.1). Classification (NCBI taxonomy): domain Eukaryota; kingdom Metazoa; phylum Chordata; class Aves; order Psittaciformes; family Psittacidae; genus Psittacula; species Psittacula echo. The sequence goes on from NC_137735.1 coordinate 104,362,486, forward strand.
CCCCTACAGTTTCACAATAAATCCTCTTGATAGCAAATGTTGCAACAATGTTACTTGCTTAAATAAACCCTCTTAATAGCAAGTGTTGCAACAACATACCTTGCTCTGTTCTCTAAAAGAAGTAACTAAAGAGCTCAAATTGCTCTCCTTTGTGGTTGAAAGTGCATTGGGCTCAGTTGCAGGGCTGGTTTCAGGAGGTGCCATCGAGACATTGAGGGTCAATTTACCAGGTTTCTGCATGGGTTATGATGACAAGTGGCCTCCGCCCCCTTTTAAGCAGACTCTGCTTCTTAAACATATCAGTCAAATGGAATTATGGCAATGTCCCACTGTTTACAGTGCCAATCCAGAATTCACAAGTGAATAATTAGCAGTGAACTTGCTATTTTGAAGGCAGGGGGCGGGGAGAAGAGAACATCTCCCAGAGAAATAAGGCACAGAAGTTCCCAAATAACATGGAGAAGACTCAGAAATAAACTTTTTTTTTTTTTTTTTTTTCACCTCCTGTTCTGCTATTGGGATAAAGCAACTCAAAACACCCATTCAGAGGGTGCTAATACCTCCTGGTGATGTTTTTAGCTACAGCATGACGAAGTTCCTCTTTCTGTCTCCTCAACCTCTGTTTCCACCTCCTGAGGGAACAGGAGACCAGAGCTCTTCTCCCTTTCATTTCCCTTAAGCCATGAGCCAATAGGAACTAGGGCAGCCAGAGCAGCAAGGCCTTTGGAAAGGAGAACAAAATGCCATACCTTGTTTCTGTCTTCAGTTATTTAAGCCTGCCCAACAAAAATCAATCCGACAAGGATATGGGGCATGTCTCACTCACTAAATTCTGTCACATAACACAGATCATACACGGTCTAAAAAAATAAAAAACTGCTTTGCTAGCAACACAGCTTAATATCAGCATTAACCTCCAACAACTAGCTCACCATAAAGACCAGTATGGTCACATCAGCACGTTGTGCTTCCAGGTCCACACATCCATGCTAACAAGCATATATTTTTTCAGGGCCTCAGCAAGCACCTCTGGGACTGCAGCTACCTCAGAGCATTTAAATGTTATGATCAGGCACAGCTACAAGTTGGGCAGAGAAGTGGGTCAGAGCAGCCCTGCAGAGAAGGACTTGGGGGTGCTGGTCAATGAGAAATTGAACATGAGCTGGCAGTGTGCATTCACAAGCCAGAAACCAACAGTATCCTGAGCTGCATCAAAAGCAGCATGAGCAGCAGGTCAAAGAAGGTGATCCTGCCCTTCCACTTGGCTCACATGAGACCCCACCTGGAGTAATGTGTGCAGTTCTGGTGTTCTCAAGATAACAAGGACATAGAGCTGTTGGAGCAAGTCCAGAGGAGGGCCATGAGTATGATCAGGGGACTGGAGCACCTGCCATATGAAGACAGGCTGAGAAAGTTGGGGCTGTTCAGCCTGGAGAAGAGAAGGCTGCGTGGAGACCTCATAGCAGCCTTTCAGTATCTGAAGGGAGGCTACAACCCAGAGAGGGTCTCTTCATCAGGAACTGTATTGATTGGACAAGGGGTAATGGGTTCAGACTTAAACAGGGGAGATCTAGGTTAGATAAAAGGAAGAAATTCCTCACTGTGAGAGTGGTGAGACACTGGCACAGGTTTCCCAGAGAAGCTCTGGCTATCCCATCCCTGGAAGTGTTAAAGGACAGGTTGGATGGTGCTTTGAACAACCTGGTCTAGTGGAAGGTATCACTGCCCATGGCAGAGTTGTTGGAACTAGTTGATCTTAAGGTCCTTTCCAACCCAAACCACTCTGTGATTCTATGATTATCAGTGAATTGCTGCAAACTAGTTTCATTTTCTCTCATTTAAAAAGAGGTGACTGAGAAGCAGAAATGGATAAAACCAGAGTCTAGGAATGATTTTAAAATTTAGGTTTGTTTACTTCTCTGTGAAATGGGTCTAAAACCTCAGCTTGATCTTTAGCTCAAAACAGCTTCATAAATATCGATACTTATCCTTGGCAACAAGATAAAAACCAGTGTTTTCACAGAAAAGGAGGAATATAAGATTGCAGACAGTAACTTCATTGTTTTATGTATCTTGTGCGGGACTGAATTTTATGGGTATGTCCATCATCTGAAGGCACATTTTTGTGTGGCCATGAACAACAGTTTATTTGAAAAGACATTTTCTATTAAATTTCCTCTTCCTTCTTGACAAATTATGTGCCACAAGCATTATTTTGTAATGGTCTATCCACTAAAGTAAGAATTTATGGCAGCTTAATTCCCTGAGTTAAGAGGTAAAAAAATATAAATGATGCTGCAAAGGTAACTGGGCTATCAAGAAGCAGATGGCTTTAATTACCTATTTACAGGATTGTTTATACTGGGAATTTGGAAGAGACACACAGCTTAGAAACAATACTCATTGTGGGAACATTCTGTACATTTTAATTAAGCCAGATATTAAATGGGAATAAAAAGAGATTATTGAATGTTACCCGAAGTAAAATTGACACTTCAAAATCGTATGTGCCTTGCACACAAAGATTTAGTTATACCAGATGTGTACAAAGATACACAAATCTGTACACACTGAGCCTCATCCTCATTTTTGCTCCTCTTCATTTCCTGCTTCTCCAGCCCTGCAAAGAGGCCACAGCTGTGTGAGGCAGCATTACTGCACACAAGAGACCAATTCACCAGGTCAAGTTTGTTCCTGGAACTCTGTAGAGTTCTCTCAGAGGTAAATTTAACTCCCAGTGCTGGACTCCAGTAGTCTGAGCCTCATCTTCCTTTCCCTGGTGATCCTTTCACAGTGCCAGAATTTGAATCAGAGGTGTACCACCAGCCTTGACCAGGTGCTGAGCACCTGCTGATCCAGCCCAGCACTAACTTGGGATGAAGTTACAGTGACAACACATTGAGCTTGTCTAGCAGCTTGCTGCTGCCAGAGTGAGAGGATGAGCTTCCAACCAAAAGTGTTACTGACCTTTCTTCCCCACTCTCAAGTGTTGTTGCCCATCTCCTATTTACTTACGTAGGTACTCAGACCTCTTCCAGGATCCAAAGTACATCACTTATCTGACAGAAAAATAACTCTGTCAAAAGACAAAGCTTTCTGCAGGATAGTGAGCTCTCATGAGCCCCAGACACAGCAGGAAGAAAAGGCAAGAGCACATGTTCACTGGGAGATGCTGTGGGGTAAATGGATAGCAGCAGCTGTGAGCACTAAGGCCTACTGCTAGCAGATACAAACATAGCTGCACATGAAACCACAGCTTCAGACCAAATTTTTGCAATACAGTTTAAACAAACGCAAAGCCATGTAGGGCTACCCAGCGTACAGAGTAAAGCATGGTTTCCTTTAGATCTTCTGTCCCACTCATTCCTTACCAAGTGCTTTTATAGTCCAAACATACAGTCAACTGCAACCAAGTTAACAAGCAGCAGCTAATCCAACAGCATGAGAGTAGAGAGTACCAGTCATGTGCATGTTCTTTAGTGTGCTAAATACCAAGCAAAAGGTGTTCATTTAGAGCACTTGAGCCTACACCACCTCTTCTACCTGTTTACTAGATCAGCCTAAAATTACACTTTAAATTAAGCTGGTTAATGGATGCCAAGCATTATCTACAACTCAGGGTAACAATGAGAGCTTTTTTTATAATCAAGATCAAACATAAGTAGCATAAACATGCTAATAAATCAAGTGAGCAAATTATATCTGCAAAGAAAATATGCATAAGGAAGGGCTATTCAGCTTCAGTGACTCAGTACAAACAAACCCCTGGGGCAAAGAATAATTACAGTATACTGTCTACAAGTGAACAGAATAACCAAATCAAGCCAAAATTCCAACTTGTGGCATAGGCTCTGAGGTGCTTCTAAGTCAGGAAAAGCAAAGACATATGGAAGCATTTTGCATATGAGACAAGTAAAAAGTGGCAGAATCACTATCCCTTACCTCTCCTGGAAAAACTGAAAATACACCTAACTTCATAGAGAAAGCCTGAGCCAATATATACTATTACAAAGAGAAACACAAAGAGAAACAGTCACCAGGAACTGTCCTGGCAGTTTCCGGTATAACAACATGCCCTCCATAACTGATGTCTGAATCAAAATGAATATATCTCTCCTCAAGAATGGTGCAACAGCAGAAATCAGTGGCAATAGCTCTTCAGGATTTCACAAGTCTGAATCGCAAATTTTTTCGCAAATTGCTGTATATACTCATGCCACTATTTAAAAAAATCAATTAATTCTGACTGTGGTCTCAGCTGAATACATCTAACCTCACAGACACTGAGTTTTTCTGCCGTTGCAAACTATTTGGACACATTCTTGCCTCTACTCTTGGACTGCAACTGTCAAGATTTTGGGACTGAGATGACATTTGTTTCCTAAGTGTGTACACCATGAGGATCTACTTACAGATTAGTCTATTGCAACATGGATGTTCCTATGTGGTGATATTTTCAGTTTAGATACCATTAGTGGTTAACAAGACATCAGAGATCACTTGCAAATTCTTCACAAATTAGTAGGTCTCTTTTAAATCATGTGCATAAAAGCAAACAAGCAAAATTAAAAGAGGAAAAATAAGAGTAATGAGTATTCAAAGCTTAGCCTAGTATTTATTTTTCTTTTGCTGCCAGTGAAAGCCAATACAGCTACAAGGGGATGTCATTTTTTCCTTCTGTAAAATTTTCAGTGATTGAACTTCCTCACATTGACTGCAGAAGGTAGAAAACCTCAAACCAGGTCTATTTTATATTGTTAAACCCAATAATTCCATGGAAAACCATCAAACTGGAACAGCGTGTGCCAGCTGGAGGCCTATTCTTTATGAAAAAAACCCAAAAACTATCCCAGAAGATATAAGCAGAATTCCCACTGCATTCAACAGGCCTGGATGCTGTCCGTGAGAGTTTCATCTATTTTCCATCTGAGACAAGTTTCCAAGGTTTATCTTTATCTCACTTCTGGATTCCAGGTACAGGTTTACTGTCTCCTTTTATTTATAGACATTGGCTTTCTATTATTTTTTTTAATACTTTTTTTATCAGCCTTGCTGTTATGATTTTTTGGGTGTACTGACTGCAGCCTTCTGGACTATGCTAATCTTTGACAAGACTGAGATGCAGACCTAACTAAAATTGTCTAGTACAGCCAACACTGTGCTTAAAATAGTTGCACTTTTTTTTTAGTCTATTTTTACTGCCTAGGGCAGGATTTAATCTTTCAATCATAAGGTTGTGCCTTAGATTTTATTTTAAAATGTGTTAGAAGCTTTTTATATATCTGTTTTACTATGTGAATTTTGTGAGGTGGGTTAGATAACTTAAAACTAATATAAGATTAGGATACACAAGTTAGTCTTCAGCAAGCAGAAATATCACATAACTTGCCATTTCCAGAAGAGTGTCTCATAATGAAAGTCTGATTATCATCATGCCAATGTATGGCTATACCCGAAGAACATCCATATTCTTAACGTGCAGTCATGCTGCCTCTACATTGTGATTTGTTTTTCTAACAAATCAGTTGCTCTGTGCCATATTTCATCCACCTTATGCTGCTAGGAGAAAAAAGAAAAAAAAAAAAAGAAAAAAAAAACCACAAAAACCAGAAGAACAACAATTTGGGTTTTTTATTAAATTTAAAAGAACGAAATTGTACAAAAGCTCTAGCTTCTGCTGGCTTTCTGTACAGCTATGGAAATGGGCAAGAGTAAAGACCTGCAAGAATCCCTCGATGGCCATGTAGTCAGTTTTAATCTGAAAAAGAGCACTGTCTGAGGGTATAGACAGTGATACAAAATATGCCACATATGTCCCTTGCCTTTATTTCTGAGTCCAGACTCATTCTTTCTCTCTTGATGACTAGAAACTCTGTATTTGCTTTTGTCTTTTGGATACCAATCAGTAGCAATGTTGAACATTTTTATGGCGCTTGTAATTGAATTTGAAGTTTTGAATGTTTTAACCCCAGATATTCTAAAGAACCTTTCAAACCAAACACAGGATGAGACTCTGACAAAGCCTATGTGAGACTGTAATACCTGAGCCTGGGACCACCTTTCAAATGAGGCACTATAATTGAGGTAATGAGACAGGATAGATGCAAGACTTACTATGTCCCAAATAATATACCAAAAGATGGCACTTGTATGCTGTGACTGACAGATTACTAGGATGATAAGAGTGTTTTGTACTGCAGGCCTCCCAGAAAGAGCATAACTAGCAAGGAACTGAAGAAGTACTGCTTAAATATTAACAGCTTAGTGTGAATTCCTTCACTAGTAGAAGTCAGAAAGTCATTTTCTCTAGATATGCAGAATCATCTAGAAGATCTGTGACTGAAGTTATGAGACATTAGTGTTATCTACACAAGTAATATGCAGGCAAACAAGTTTATGATTTTCATTACAGATTTACTAAGGTTGCATTAATTTATAAGTATATACTCATTAGCAAAAATCCTACATTTCTAACATCTGACAAGTACTGCCTCTAGCGTTACACTGTAACTGGGACCTACGATCAAAGATATCAGCCTAGAGCATAATGGATCCTAATAACAAAGTTAATGATTAGAAACAATACCAGTTATTGAAACAGGCTTTTAAATTAATAACTTGAATATCAAAGTCACTTACATGTAGTAGATGTGTGCAGCAAATATGTATCTTTTCTGCAGATATTTCACATCTACAAAAAATATGCGTTCTTCTACCAGAGAAGTTAAGAAGCTTTTTGTTATATTAGGACTGTGTGAAGTTGATTGTAATGTGACATCTCTTTTGAGTAGAAGTTGTGTCTCACATAATTGGTTTTTTTATTCTTTTTTCCTCTCCCCCAGGAGATAAAAATACAATTGAACATGTTTTTATAAGTATTTTTTCAGGGTTTTAGGTGGAGGGTGTTGTGATTTTCATTTTAGGGATACTGAATTTTCTACTCATGGTTTTTTCAATTTCATTTTGGTAGTTGAAAACAGGGAATAAGTACCAAAATAACCCTTTTAAAAACACATTTACATAAAAGTGCTGAGTACTTCTATTATTAGATGTAATTTGATGGTTTATCAAAAATATTCAATAATATTTGTTCTCTGTTGGGAAGTTCCAACAGTACTGCAAGGGCTGCTGGGTTGCCACTCAGTCAGTGGGGCAGCTATAGCTAAAGATTCCTGTAGGACGCATTCAGAAATAGCTAGTACTTTCAATTGTTACTAGTAAAAGCAAACTTACTTGATTATGGAAAACAAGCTACTTCTAGAGCACAGATCAAATCCCAAAATACAGTCAATTTCTCTACTTACTCAAAGCAAATGAAAAGATGATGTTAACATTTGCATGCTTTGAAAACATAAAACATTGCATAAACTAATGCTAAGTATAAACTTAATATCTGTTACTTAAAATGAAAGAATAACTTTTCCTATGTTTATTAATCTTCTGTCATTGTTTCGGGTTAACATATTGCTTGTTAAAAACAAAAGATTGTGGCTAAGGAAAGCATAAACCCTTTATTTCATTGTTTTTTAAATATGTAAACCAAGACATTATGCAGAACTGTCTTCATGGTAGAACAGTAATAAGGATACACTGAACATAGGTTTTAAAGCATGCATCCAAAGATCCATTTGTTTTACTGCCGCTGAAATCTGATGTTCCCAGACTAACACACCCATCACCCTTCCTAGAAAATTAGAACCTGTTAGTTTTATTAGACAACTGAATCTGGCTTCCAGACTCTTCCTCTTATCCAGTTCTTCCACTTCAGATAAATAAGGCAATCATGCTTTGTAAAATTAAGAAGCATCTTTGTTTCTTAAAGTAAGTTCTCAAAAAACATCCTCCCCCCAAAAAACCTGTACATGCTTCCTCATTGTTTTTAATAAATGCAAAACTTTCTAAAATACATGCTTTGACACCATATAGTGTCAATATTGTCAGAAGTGACTGTCAACTTAAGTGTACCCACTTCAAGATGCCTAAATAGAGATACTCCCCAAGAACTTGGCTTTAGAAGAAACAATGTTTTGAACAACCAGTTCCCACTAAAAATCTTGGTCCAGGCTTTTGTTGAGAGTAACCAGCATCAGCCATTGTGCAACAGTAGCTGTGCACCAGTTTCTGCCTGAGAAATTATTCCTTTAGTCTCCTGTGCAGGCAGGGACTCCACCATTTCACTGCTATTGGAACACACCTTCACTTAATTCTATACATAATTAAAGCTGACATATCTTATGTGGGCCATTCACCTTTTATTCAGCATGAACAGCCTGCGAAAATGGCTGAGAAGTTCACAGGAAGGAAGCAGTTAAATGATAAAAATGTGAAATGTTATGCAGCAAGCTGTGTACAATTAACTAGAATTCAAATATACACCTTGTTCCAATCCAAGCCATTTATCAGATAAAAATAGTCTGCTAGAAGAATGTCATGATTAATGAGGTGAGACTCCAGCTAATTACTGTTTCCTCCAGAAGTAATTAGGTTGGCATTGCTAATCAAGATGAATGAACACTCTGACCCGCTTTTTTAAATGTAAAACTATGAGCTGCAGCAGCAATAACATCATTTAGTTCAGGCAATGTAGTCTTTATTAGGCTTGTAGTTTGATTAAATTCTTTTGTTACACCAGCCTTTCCACACATGAACAGATGAATGCTGTGATGTTCAAAGAGTTTGTCACCCTTAATTAAAGACTGAAAAGACTTGTTCAATTCACAGGGCAATACACAGGACAGCTCTAAATTGATAGCTTTTAAGTGGGGAATAACTAAGGGAGTCAAAGGGTTTGCCCATCTGCAAAAGAATGCCTCCTCCTTCCACAATTTTCCATCATAGTAGCTAGAAATTTAATATCAGATATTTTTTGTATTGATTCTATTAGGCAACACTTATTTCATCAGAACACCTTTACACACACAACTATACAGTTTTATTTGTATGGAGAGAATCCATTATAAATTAAAAGAAAGCCATAAGAAGCACATTCAAAATACAAGCTAATTTATTGTTCTGTTTTTGACTGCAACCCTTTTGCACAACTAACAAGTTCCAGAACAGCCTCATCCCCCACTATCTCAGCAGTTCACATCATGACCACATACGTTATTTCATACTGGAGGTGTGGTGGGGGAAGTGAGAGTCAAGTGTCTGAATGATGTACAGATACAACATCTTATAAAGCTGTAGGAGTTAACACCTAGCAATTTCCTTTTTCACCTTTTCCTACTATACAAAGAGCTTCCTTATCAAGGATTTTAAGTAAACACTAGGCCCAAAGTTTTACCTGAGAATCTTAATTTAAAGCACAAATCAGACTGGATAAGAAAGTGACCCTCCTGCCACAATAGCTTTTTGAATATATTTACTGTCTGCTTAGCAGGAAGCACTGCAGCTGAGAAGGTGAGGCCTCAGGGCCAGGAGCAGGGGCAGAAGGAAGGAGAAGGGGTCGTGGACACAGCAGCCCTGTCCCTCTCCATGGCAGCAGTCATAGGTTTAATTTCAGCCAGGCAGTTAGGCCACCATACTCATTCAGCCCAGAGCAAAGCAGCGGGCTGTCCTAGCTGGAGTATGGAAGCAGGCCAGACCCTGTTCCTCATAGCAAGAGGGAACAGTCTCATGACACTGCCATGACCCAGCAGCACCATCAATAACAGCAGCTGATCCTCTGCCACAGGATAAGTTGCTATCAACTTGGCAATACAAAGATCAACAGGAGCTTTCTCTCACGTGCATTTGGTTGGCCACAAGCTCATCCTGCTAGTGGGGGGAGGCCTAGCACTGGGGCTCCCCAGCCAAGCCTTTCTCTGTATGTACCAGTACACAGCACACAACATGAAAGGCACCTGGCCTGAGCAACCTCAGATCTATTAGTATTTGGCTAAGAAGCTACCCACACACCTGAAGTGAAAGCCAAAGCTTCACCCCTGAGCACAGTGCCCACAGACACCAAGCAAGCAGTGGACGCCATTTGCTTCCCTCAGCTGCCGTTCACAGCAGACACGACACAACACCCCACCCCAGTGGGTAGAAGTTGCTTGCTGCATCTCACACCTCTACCACAACCTTTAGTAGGACCACAGTATCCTCCATGAGCCACACCACAGGCAACAGACAGACATCAACTCCACCAGAGAGCTCAGGCTTACTGACCTTGCTGCCCCCATGCTGTACTGGCGCAGGGCTGCATGGTACCTTCATCCTCTCCAGCTTTTTGATACTTAATAATTTAACAGAAATCCTTACCTAGAGGTGGGAATAGCATCTCTTTCCTTCCTCTGCCATCTGGTTGATATTTCCGCTCGCTAGATTGCAAAATCCTATTTTTAACCTCTTCTGCCTAATGATACTGCAATGCCAGCCGCTGATTGACACACGCCTGCCTCCTGCTGCTTCTCCCCAGCAGCTTCACCTGTGCCAGGCCAGCCTAACACCCCGTCTCTGGAAGCAAAGCGGCAGCCATGCCCTCACAGGTACACGTATTAGCTCAAGAACTTATGCACAGGATTTTCAGAGGAAGGCTCCAGGTGGTAGCCCTGAGAGAGCTGATTTGGTGTGTGGTGTCTGAAAGACGGCAGTATAACCTATGTAAAACCTCTCCTTCCCCACTGCTCCCGGAGGCAGCCTCTGCCGTCATCTGTTTCACCTCACACACACAGCCCCTCAGTATTAGCATGAATACCTAAAGCCCCCCCAGGGGTGCAGTGCTGTGCCCTGCTACCTGTGTGTCAGGCTTTTAGCCTCACTAATACGTGTTTGTAGTGTGGGGGTATTTAATTTCTAATTAATGTATTACTTCTTTTTTTGTTGTTGCTGTTCTCTTTTCTGGAAAGTGAGGGTGTTATTTTTTTAGAGTCAAGTCTTCCTTTAGTTGGAGCCAAGATGGTGGCACTGCCATCCAACAGCTTTGACTCATTTTTGTTTTGCTTACTGAATCAACTTGCTAGTTACAGATTCTGCGATGATGAATTCACTAGGAAACAAGGAAAGGAGGAACACTCATCATTCCTAAATGCTCCACTTCTCATCTCTGAAGTTACCCCTTCATTGTTGTGGGCAGGGTATTATATGAGTGCTTGCTGCCTTACAACTGCACGGTACTAACTGCAGGGCAGAAAACTCACTTTCAGGCTAAATCTGTCCCTTTTAGTGCTTGAACAAGAAAGTATGCAGTGTAAAAAGTTATTTAAAAAATGTAAACCCAGTAAAAGACAGAAGTTTCCTATGATTGCACACCTATTCTCCCAAACAGGCATGCTGGTCTCATAAATGTGGAGTTCTGGTGTCGTCACAACACAGGAAGAGGCATGAAAGGACAGACTTGAGGTATACTGCTCTGATGTGCATTGACTTGGCTAAGGGTACGAAGTACTTTTTGTTAATGCAGTTGGTTCATGCATTCCTGGGTTATCAATGACTCCTTTATCTGTGTACCTCTTAAAAGCAAAGCATTTTGCTATTGAGCATCTGAGCTGTTACATGCTACTGAAGCGACTTCAGTGATCTGTCTATGAAAGGTTTATGGACCTACCCAAGTTGTAGGTGCTTGTTCATTTTTATTGACATGTACCCTTAATTCCTGTTGCGAGGACATTAGTTAACTGAGCCTAATTAAAACAGAGTACCCTGTAGAAGCAACAATTTCTAGAACTTGTTTCTGTAGTCATAGCTGTACTACAGAGGTAGTTCTTTTTCTCTCCATGCATTATTTCCATGCATTCCTGTTGGCTGAGTGTGCTCCACAGTTGTCCAAATGGTCCTGCTACACAGAGCACAGGCAGCAATGTAGCACTGGCCTGGACATACTCATTTACATCTCTCAGTTTGCTGCTTCTAACAGTGTAGGCATTGTATCAGTGTTGCTCCTTGGACTACTTCAGACATCACTCTAGCTGCTGCTCCAAGGACAGTCTGGTGTACATAGGGATTGCTAAATTTTTTTGGCTCTTCCCTACATGTGGTCTATGACCATTCTCACAGCAAGCTGTGATGTCCCCTCAAAGGTCTGCCAGGAAACAGACCTGTTTAGACGGGGGCTGTTACTGATGAACTCTCATATTGTTTAGGACATATGAGATCTGATTTATTGCTTTTTTTCTTTTTTGAAGCAATTTTTGTATTAGTAGAACCACAAATATCTTTGCTGCCAAAGACTGACCTCTACCCTAGTAGTGTAAGCAAAATTATTCTTAGTTCCCCCTTTTTATTTTTTGCTGATAATAGGACCCAAGGGTGGCTTAAGAAATACTGAGAAAATTGAAATATTGGATGGGTAAATGAGAAACTCAAGTGAAAAAATGCAAGTGAAGTAAGAAGCAATAAGCCTATGAGGTCACTGATCATGTCCAGACCACATCGGGATGCAGGGAACTTGCAGTCATTCACACGGCAGCTATCACCCCCCATGGAGAAAGGAGGGTGGAGTCCAGATCTCATCAGTGAGGTCATCTCCTTTCTAATCCTACACTCTTCGTACTTTTGGAGCACAAATGCTGTGGTTTTAGCAGGAACTGAGCTCAGCCCTGCCAGCCAAGGGATGCAGAGTGTCAGGAATTTCTGACTGCTCATCGGTCCAGCCCACCCCCTCAGCTGACGTTGTTTATAAGTCCCTGGACCCTCTCTGTTTAAAGAGAAATCTAGATCCACCTACTCCCTGCACATTTTGTGCTTTTGATGCACCACAGGGCTGAACTTGGCCAGCCTGGGAACCTGACCCACAAATGCCAGTGCACGCACTGGTAGCATCTGGTTAGTGTGGGTTAGGTGCCTCCAGGTGCATAAACCACGGGGCAAGTAGATAGGTCACACTTCTCAGACCTAAAGTGTATTAACGTGAAATGGAGAAATACGTGTGCAGAGTTCTGGGAGGTCCGCAGTTCACTGCCCTACTATTGGACAAACTACCAGGTACTATGCATATTATGTCCATCCCTGGTGGTGTTCAAGACTAGGTTGGACGAAGCCTTCGGTGGCATGGTGTAGTGTGAGGTGTCCCTGCCCATGGCAGGGGGTTGGAACTAGATGATCTTAAGGTCCTTTCCAACCCTAACTATTCTATGATTCTATGCTCCTATGTGAGATGCATTGCATTCAGTTTGGTTTGAACGGCAGAGATCAGAAGGAGCTGTTTTTCCTGCTAATATAGGCTCCAGAGCTGGCTGCATAAAGGTGGGCAGAAGGAATACCGTCCTCTTTCTATGAAGTTTTTCTGTTGTTTGGGTTTTTTTCCCTGCAGCAGTTTTCCAGCCGTGCTCCAGAGCCTGTCAGATTTGTGAAAAGCACAACCTGGGTCTCCTAAACACTGTTCTTGCACTTTTCAGATGTCAGAGCCCCCTGCCTATTGTCCTGCTGTAGCTATGGGTGAGAGTGTGGGCATACAACCAGGCTTGTCTGCTGCATGTTTTCTTTAGCTAATTTTTTTTAACAAATCTAATTCAGGTTTTGCAGTTCTTGACGTGGGGTTTTCTTCCTGAAAGAATAAAATAGAAAAGTCACTGATGATTCGTTCTTTCACTATATTTCAGTGCCAATGCACCATTTAGCGCTGCAGCAGCCATCAATACCCACTCAGCCACTATCATGCAGCTTTTCCTTGTCATTCACTGTGTCATTTAGAAAGTGATAAAAATCCCAGCTTAGAGCAGTATATTCGCTTTTGTGGTCCCCTACTTCCAGCAATCTTCTAAAGCACTGAACAAAATTAGCAACAAATTACTTTATGAATACCAAGTCCTTTTGTTACAGGGCTCTACGAGTTTGTAATACTGTCAGATTTCAATTAAATTTAAGACAAATTAAGCTGCTCTGTGTGGCTGTTTGCTTAGACAGTGAGGCAATTATATGTAATAAGGAGATCTGTTTAACAATTGCTCCTAGTCATGGCAACGTTGCACTGCTATTGTGCTTAACAAGAAGACAGATTGTTATATTGTTTTTGGAATGTGGGAAACCAGCAATAGCAGAGGCACACCATGAGCTTAACACATAGAGTAGGATTTTTTTTATTTTACAGCTGCAGTGAATTAATCGTTACGACTTTTTTGTTCTCTAAGGGAGTCTGGTTTTGCACGTAGGTTAAGAAAATGCAAGATCCCCAGTAACTTGTACACTGTACCTTCAGTATTAGGCGGGCAGCAAAAGTACCATTAAGTCTAAGGTTTTGTGGATCAAAACAAAAACAACTCTATGGGTACCACTCCTTTCTTTTTTTGAAAAGAAAAGGAGGCCACAGGATAAAATAGTCATTGTCCTATCTGTGTGTCCCCATGAGATGTGATGGCAGGTAGCAACAGAAAACATCCTGAGTTCACTACCCCATGCCTTCCTTTCAACCATCATGCCATGGGGTAAGACAACTAGAGTATATGCTACTCTGATATTGCGGTGCAAGTGATTCTGTGTATTTGTGAGCACTAACAGATACGGAGAGCTCGAACATAATCTTTCACACATGAGCACGATGACTTTTGCTGTCTCTGCCCAAGGATACACACACTGCCTGGCAGCGTAGCCCACTGCTGCATAGAGGAGTCTATGGAGTATTTTACCCTGGAGGACAGAAAGAGGAATTTTACAAATAGCGCCATTTTTTCCTGTGTTAGTAAAGCGTCATGTTTAGCATTAGAAGAAACCAGTTCTATTCTGGGACTCTTCTTCATGGTAGCGTGGCATTTTGAACTCAGAGAAGCAGCTGGAAAAAAAAAATGTCAAAGTTCAGTTCTGTTCAAGACTGAGTTTTAAATCTTGGCTAAGCTTAACTCACCAATCAAAGAATGTAAGTCATCTTGCTAATTTGTGCCATGAAAAGGAAACCACTCAGGCCTAAGCAAACACAAAACAAACAGCCACGCTTTATCAAAGGAGACAATACAGAAGGCTGTAAAAGAGTCTTCTTACCATAGCAGGAGAGGTCTGAGGAAGGAAACAGCAAGGAGGCACATATAAGAACTTACTTGGTGCCGAGGGGTTTTAAGAAATATTTGAGATTCATTTCAAAACTAAGAGTGAAAACAGAGTGGAAACTTCTTTTAGGGCAGTGGTAGCCAAGTTGAGCTCCCAAACATCTCAAGTGCAGCTCCCACGCTGGGACTGTGACAGAAGCCAGCAGCACAACTATTTGGCACAGGCAGCATCTCGGAAATCCAAAGGTCCGTACGTGGGAGAAAGTTATTGGGTGAGTAGGTGATAAGGTAGCCAGGAAAAGCACATAAACACTAAGAAAAGCAAAGA
This sequence comes from Psittacula echo, assembly GCF_963264785.1. Lineage (NCBI taxonomy): Eukaryota > Metazoa > Chordata > Aves > Psittaciformes > Psittacidae > Psittacula > Psittacula echo. The sequence continues at coordinate 104,377,714 of NC_137735.1, forward strand.
ACTGTGCTCGGACATGGAGTCACTAATTATCGCTAAGGAAAGAATTTGGCATCACTGCAGATAGCACTATAGGAACATCAAGCCTGTGCTTGATCAAAAAGGCAAACAGGAGACTGGGAACCATGAGGGAAGGAAGACCAAACAGAACAGAAAGGAGAATTGCACACTGTGACTGTGTCTCTTCAAGTCCCTGTCATTCCTCTCAAAAATGACACAAAGGCTATAGAAATGACAGGGCAACAGCCACAATCACAGTTATAGAGCAGCATCTGTGAGGAGAACAGAGAGGTACCCTATGACCCTCCAGCCCAGAGAAGAGAGAACTTGGTCTTCAAAGTCCTGGTAGCTGCAGCGAAGGGTGGGAGGGTAAAATTCATACCTCCTTCTCAGTATCCAAGACATAAGGACATTAAATGAATTATCTTGCAACAGAACTGGAATGAGCAGAGGAAGCACTTTTCCACATCACACATAATTAAGCTCAAGTACGGATAACTCTGGAAGTCAAAAGTATAAATTGGTTTAAAACATAATATGACAAATTCATGGAGGAAGATCTATCAAGGGTTGTTGAACACAAAGCCAGAAGTCTCCAGCTCAGAAAGTTCCCAAGCAACAGGGAAGAGGAAAGTTTCATGACACATTAGACCCCTTCCTGCCTTCCCTTTTTAAATTGCCACAGGAGGCAGGAAGTGTCATCTGTTCTGACATCATACTGCTGTCTCAGTGTTCCTGAATTATCTTGTGCCAGGCTGCTGGACTGTCCTGAGACTCAGATGTATTGTTGGCTGTACCCCGAGGAACCTGTTGGAAAATTTTGTACCTCCTATTTACAACTCACTTCCAGACCTACCTGTCCCCATTGGTCTGTAGGATATGCTGAGTGTCTTTTATATCTCAACTATACAAAGATTTTTCTCTCTTTCACAAGGAAGGTTGCTCACACTGTTACAGGGAAATGGCAAACTAGAAATTACTGTGAGAAAAAGAGGTGCTTTGCAATAGAACCAAATTAAAATCCCTATTGAAAACTCTGACTCATGGTCTGAAGTAACACAAGGGAAAACACAGGAAAAATTATGTCTATCAAGCCCCTTAAAGTAGTCATATGAAGTTCAAGAACAAAGGCTGCCAAGAACGTGTCTGTCAGAGCAAAGGAATTGGGGAGATTGATCAAGCAACACTGAGCAAGTTGCACTTCTTAGAACCCAAGTCCAAAGAAAAGGCATCAGAGCAGAGCTGATGGTTATGCAGAATGAATACACCAAAAAAAATTCCAGTGGTTTTATATGTCTTTAGAAACAAATCACAGTTTTTCTGACTTACTCCACATCAACTGGTTCACAGTATCACAGTATCACAGTATGTTAGAGATTGGAAGGGACCTCAAAAGATCATCTAGTCCAATCCCCCTGCCAGAGCAGGAACACCTAGATAAGGTTACACAGGAATGTGTCCAGGCGGGTTTTGAATGTCTCCAGAGAAGGAGACTCCACAACCTCCATTTCATTCAGCTGACCTGTAACATGTCATTCTGAGGCAAATTGGGGTATTCAGTGTTTGTCTTCTTTGGCTCAGTGTCTACATGAGAATTGTTCAGGAGCCCAGTGCCTCCATTTTCCTTGCGGGATTTACCTGCTTGTCATTCATGGCTTTGTCACAGGAAAGTATTATGTTGTGGGACATGTGGTCCTCTAGGAAGCTTTGCTCATAGAATAGAAAAGAGTTCAAAAGTCTCAATAAGACAATGTGCTGAAAGAGAAATACAGTTTAGAGTTTTATTGCAGGAATAAAAAGTAAATTTTCTTTGTAATGTTATGAATTAACAAGTTCCACTTGGATTAAACCAGCTAAAACCATATTTTGATGGTTTTTAACTTCTTTTGCAATATTAATATTTTCCTAATTTCCTATGGTTGTATTTTGCATCAGAAAATATTTTTTTCAGAAAATTTACAATAAATTTTAATAATCAGACTTAGGTAATTTTTCATTTGATGTTCTGAGTGAATAGTTTTTTGCCATAGATACCTAAAGGACACAACTTCAATCTGAAGCAATCTAGCAGAGCATGATATTTCGGAGGAAGAATAAAATCTATCAAAAAACATAGTAGCTAAAGAGGAGGAGCTACACATTTGATGTGTATGTCATGAGTAAACCTATCATCAATATTGTGACACTGGTCAAAAAGCCACTGAGGTGGCTGCAATCAAACTCATAGAAGAAATGGACTTACCAAAAAAAGCATATGTGACAACAGAAATTAGTTAACACCTAGCAGAAACTACTGTGGAAAGACATCAGACCATTATATTTTTGGTTGTGTTTTCATATAACTTTCAACCACAACAATGAAGGTGCAAAAGAATAATTGGGAAGGGAACTTGCTGTGCCACTTGCTATGCATACGTAAGCTCAGCATACCCTGGAAGCTTCCAGTTAAAAGACGTGGATGATAGGTAAGAAATGTGCATAAGCCACATGAGAAAATGAATACAGTGGGGTATTAGCCCAGCACAGTCCTCCTACATGCTGTTCAGACCACCACAGGACACACACAAAAGCTCTTTGCTTTTTCTTAATTTATATTAGGCATTGCTTTATGGGACACAAAAAAAAAAGCAGAAAATATTGTGAAGTATATTTTTATCTATGTCTGTAACACATGGCTTGAAAATCAGAGCTTGTGTCCTCTTCAGATGTAGGAGCTACTTGTTAAAGAACTCCAAAATCTGGGTACAAACTTAATTTGGTCGAAGGAATGAAAAACTCTCAGTCAACGTTTTATTGAACTTGAATACAAGCCAGAAAAATACTTCCAGACAGGGCATAAAACATATACCAGAAAAGCAAAAAATAACCAAAGATCAGTTGTGAAGACCTTATAGAGACTTATCATCTTATGGTTATACACACAAATTGGGAGATGAGAGGCTGGAGATCAGCCTTACAGAAAATGTTCTGGGGGTTGTGTTGATAGCAAGTAGAATACGGGTGAACAATGTGTCCTGCAGCCAAAAGGGACAACCATGTCCTGGGGTGCATCAAGCACAGCATAGGTAGCTAGTTCAGGGTGATGATTGTCCCACTCTACACCACACTGGTGTGGCTCCACCTCGAGTACTGTGTGCAGTTTTGGGCACCTCAATATAAAGACATCAAACTACTAACAGTGTGTCCAGAGGAGGGTGGCCAAGATGGTGAAAGGCCTCTATGGCAAGACTTACAAGGAGGGGCTGGCGTCCTTGACTTTTTCAGCCTGGAGAAGAAAAGGTTGAGGAATGACCTTCCTCAAGGGGACAGACAAGGCAGAGGTACTGATCTGCTGTCTTTGATGACCAGCAATAGGACACAAGGAAATGCAATGAAGCTGCCATCTGGGGAAGTTCAGATTGGATATTAGGAAAAGGCTGTTTACTGAGAGGATGGTCGATCACAGGAACAAGCTCCTTAGGAAGTGGTCATGCCACCAAGCCTGTCAGAGCTCAAGGAGATCTTGGATGATGTTCTTAGTCCTATGGTTTAGTTTTAGGTAGTCTTGTGAAGAGCAGGGAGTTGGCTTGATGATCCTTATGGGTCCCTTCCAACACGAGATACTCTACAATTCTCTTCATATCCATGCTATACGTACTATAGTTCACATACATAAAATACATATCCATACATCTGTACTATATCTTTTTCCACATCTACCCCACGCATATTTCAGCAAAATATTTTTCTCCCTTGTCATGTGCATAATTTGTACTAAAAGTATACTTCTCTTCTGTAAACAATCAGAGAAAGAAACAGTATTGTGTATTTATAAACTGCGCAGAGTTTGTCAGCATGTGTCAGCTCATGCATACTGCTGTCAGGCCTAAAGATGTTATCTTAAACACAAAGGACCAAGCATTCAGGAACCTATCCCAACCTGAATCAAAATGTAACCACTTACCCTGTCCTATCAGTGTCCTTTACTGTCCCAAGTGCTGCAAGCAAAGCGTCTCCCTTACGCATCACTAATGTTAAAGGTTCTTCAAGCAAAAATAGGTTCTCTATTAAAAATGTGTTTTATGGAATTTTCATGAGAGAAATAGGATAAAGTTTAGTAAAATTCTCTTCTGATGCAAAAGAACGTGTAGTTCAGCATACTATTTCTATGCAGTGTTAATGAGAGAAGAAGCAATAACTTTTTGTCACTGGAAATATGACTCAGAATAAGAGACAGAAGAAGATCTACTAGTTAAGAATGGGGGGTTAATTTAATTAAGTAGTTATTTAATGAAGTAAAATGGCACTTTAAGTATGTAAGCCTGCAAAGAGTTTAGGAACACTGTGTTTGTATTTCAAAAGTACCCTGGGTTAAGATTATTTCTCCTTAAGGGGTGACATCTGGGTTTTACAGATGGAGAAAGGACTTTGAGTTCTAGCGAGATTAGTCATTGCCAGTAACATCACCACTGTACAATAGGGAAAGTATATTTTGGGGTATAAAGTTACTTCCTGCTACACAGAGACTGCAGTTGCATAGATGTGGTAAAAGATTTCTTCAATATTTTTTTCATAAGAAATGTTGACAGGGAAAACAAGCTCATTTCAACAGTTTTTCTTAAATATTCCCTTGTCCAAAATCTCAGACCATAAAGGTTTGGACATGTACAAACTGAAAAGCTAAAGCTGAAAATAGCATGTAATATTTTACCAGGCTGGACACAAAATGATTATTATTAAAAAGTTTAAAAGTTGAGATGTACTTTGGAAAGAAAATGCTTTTTTTAAAAAAGTACTTTCTTAAGAAAATATTTTTTGTTGAGAAAACCAAAGCAGCAACAGATTTAAGTCTTTGTGCATGATACAAAATTGAAAACAGACATTTCCCTTAGGAATGGCCATTTCATCAAATTTTCCATTTTTACCAAGTAGTTGTTTTTCTACACACAAGGTGGGGGAGGAGTTTGATGACCACTTTTCTATTAGTTCTATTATCCTTTCTTTTTCTTTATATTATGCCCACCTTGGGCTGGAGCTACAGCGGTCCTAGCTGCTCCCACCTCACTGGGGTTAGGCACCTGCCTGCTAGTTGCGGGAACAAGAATTCTTCACTCAAGGCTGATTTACAACTCACTGTTTTTAAAGCGAGCTGTCTTCCACCACACCTAGATATAAGCTTCCTCCACACATTTATTAATGAGCAGATGCTTTCAGCTCCTCTGCATGCATGAGCACAATCTTCACTCAATTCCTAACACCACTTGGTCATGTAAAGTGCCATTTACAATAGAAAAGCAGATACTGTGCTGCCTCTCTTCTCACTGTGCTTTTCCACAGCCATGGGACCCTGTGTAGAAAGTCAGCTATCCCACAAGTGGCTTCACCTTTTTCCAGCCATGTTGCACGGAGGTAGGAAAAGAGGTGACTGGGGCTCTTTGGGCACCAACTGTACCTGGGAGGCTGTTGGGTGGCTGCCTGCCAGCACCAGCTGCTCAGGGACAGATTTGGATACCGCTGTCCTATGTGGACGGAATAATGGGATTATTCTCTTGCACATGGGCAGATATTCAGCCACGCTGCAGCAGGGACAGGAAGAAGGGAGCAGAAGAGAAAAGACAGTGGGGGAAAGAGAGATTGAAATAAAGAACCTATATGCAAGCCAGAAACTGCAGGAAAAGGCAGGATTGTGCCTGACAGTCTATTTTTAAATTGGCTGACAGGAATCCGATGTGTTGTTTGGGTAAGGATACTGTGCCGGCTTATAAGCAGAGCCAGTCGTGGGATGGAGAGAACATTGCAAATCCCCATGTTTTGCTCCTGCTTAGCCATCCAACCAGCAACGCTGGTCTCCAGCTGCTTTGTATCAGCTGAAGCTCCAATTCCTGTCATTTCAGGAGCACTGGGCCTGAAATGACAGGTATTGGAGCTTCAGCTAGTACAAAGCCTGCCAATCTCCAGTGATTTCTCTGCAGCCTAGTGGCTGAACACAAGCCGAAGACCTGGCCCTTCATTACAAAAATTATTGTGCTCTGTTAGTTCTAAGGAAAGGGAAGACATTCAAAGAGGAGGGAGGGGACCGCAAGGGGATGTCAGGCGAGCCAGCCTGCCTAACGTTATCTGGAGTTTTGGCATGGGCTCCCCATTGTGCCAGAATTTGTCTTTTAATTTGTACTTCTTCATGGAGTGAGCTTTGGCAAACCATCTACCTTCTGTGCCTCTTTTTACCCATACACTAACTACAAAATGATACATGCTATCTAACCTCCAGGTCAAGGGAAGCCTGTAGCTTTCAGCATCCCTACTGATTTGGAAGGCTTTCATTTGTTAATTTGAAAATACACAAATGTTTAGACAGGTGAGGTACTTTGAGATGTCATGGGCACTTCAGTATTTCTGAATCCTGCCCATGATGGGCGTGCAGTGGGCCAGCCACAGCTATCCACCTGGGTAGATGGACCAGGAGACAGCATCAGCTTGGTTCTAGCTGTTGCTGTTTACAATGCAAACAGAGGCTTTTCTTGGAATATTTAGATATTTTACAAAATAAGCCAGAAAGCTGCTGCAGCACGGCAGCCACCACCAAGGCTTACAGCCCAACATAGCTACAGGCTGCTGACCAAAAACAAAGCCTTGGTCTCATTGTGGATGCCAGTCTCACGGTGTGCCCTTCCTGCGTGTTCGGTCCCACAGCCACACTGAAAATTAAGCACTCCTGAAAGCTGACTTTCGGGGTCAGGCTACTCCTGCTCAGGCTCGTTCCTCAGGTACCCCACTGTACGCATGAGGCTACATTGATACTGAGGTCTTCCCAGTGAAATTGTGAGCAGCACAGCTCTAGCCTTTGCTGCACACTGTTCATACATTTGGCAGGAGATCTGAAAGAGAACTCCCCCGTCTTATTGCTGTGTTTCATTGAAATGGCTCCAATTTCGCAACACTTGGTCTGTAGTTCTACTGTGTGAGGCCTCAGCTCCAACCATCTTAAACTATGATCTCCCAGGCCAAGAACTCTAGGAAGACAGCTTGCATAGCTAAAACTCAAAAATCCACCCCTTTAAAATACATATTTTTTCCATTTAGAGAGTGACAAAATGGGCTGACTTTAGTAACCAAAGCAATTATATTATTTTTATAATTACAACACTGTTACTGCTTTTCATTTATAGAACGGATGCTAAATGGATCCAGAATGCAAACTTACCTTGCAGAAAACGAAGAGCTGTGGAGAGGGGCTGAAAAACTTTCCAAATCAGAGCAAAATTTTGTGACTTGGATTAAAAGTTGCCTCCAATTTGATTTAGAACCACCAACGTATTTCCAATAGTTCATTTGGATAATGTTTACCCATCTCGTTTGAGCTTCTCTTATGTTAAGTATGATGTGTTAGCTGGTATATTTAATGTGAAGCATGTTAAAGATATTTTAATATAGAAAGAAAATGAAATGCAAACATGATAAAGTCAAAACAATTTTATCTTATATCAAAACAAAATCTTTTGGCATTATTAAATCAAGAAAGTAAAAATGAAATGTTTTGACTTTTTCTCGTTAAAAATGTTTGTCAGAATTGACACATTCTTGCAAAACATTTGGATTTTGACAAACAGAAATTTTTTTTACAGAGGAATTGTTTCACTGAGCTCTAATTAAAAACTGGCTAACTCACAGAGCTCAAAAATAGTCGTCAGTGGTAAATTATTACTGTGCGCCAGATCTACGGTCAGCAGGATCGGTTCACTGCCCAGTGCTATTTAATATTAGCATATGTGATCTTGAAATGAATATAAAAATGCTTTTGAAAAAATTCTAGGTAATAAGGAGGTTGGCAGAGTGGCCATGGCCGTGGTAGTGTGATTGGGACCACCTTGGGGGACTGGTGACTCAAACATCGCGCCATTTTCATCTAGGAAAATCTAGACCTTGCCGCCACGAGCAAAGATGCTGACTGCTGCCTGATGACAACTCTGCCTTGGCAGGAAGTGATCGATGAGCTTTAACTGATAAATAACTAAGCAGTGAATGAAAGCAGGGGAGAAACAAGCAGGTTACTGAGACAGGACCAGTAGTGGAATATGGCGTCCTGCTCTGGTACCAGCAGTGTAAAACTGCAAGCATGGAAAAGTGTGATGAGGAAAGTATAAGCTGAGTTAGTGTGTGTCATTGTTTTGCCTGTCAGAAAAACGACTGAAAGGTGATGGGGGGAAAAATGACGTTAAAAGGAAAAATGAGGTTAAAAAGTCTTTTTTTTTTTTTTAAGCAGAGAGTTACAAAAAGAATATAAGGCAGGCAAATGTTTGGATTTAAAATACTGTCCCAGACATCCTTTCACAAAAACATTTCCAACTTTCAAAATTTTGGCACTATCTCTAACAAGACTGAGTGTTTTTAACCTTCATTTTAGGGGAGGAAGAGAGAGATCTAGAATCACTGCCCTGAGGCCTTATGCAGATGCAAGAGATACTTGCTTTCCTTCCCAACTCAAAGCTTCCATGGTGCCTCAGACATTGCCCAAGATCTCAGGAAATTTTTAGCATAGAGAACCTTATTGTAGAAATATTTCATTCTCAGCAAGCACCATTTTCTTAGGGGGAAAATAAGATGTACTTGAAAAGCTTGGTCAGTTTAATATCTATGTTTAATTCCTGGTCACGCTACAAAACTCATTGTGTGAAGCTAGGTTTGTAATTTATATTTCTATTATATTCTTCTCTCCTTGTAAAATGGCAAATGACCTTCTTCTACCTTTATTTCTATTGTAAGGTGCTTGGGCAAAAGACTGTGCCTTTCTCAGTGTGTATTTACATGCAAAGTAAATAGGAAAACAGCTTTGGGTTGTCAGCTCATTTGTAGCATAGAGAATGCCTGTCCTTCTGCTCTATTTAAAAAATATAGTCAACAGTTAGAAAGTGCAACTTACAGATATTATCTGCCATCCACGACTTGAATATTATATGTTTAAATAAAATAATGAATTATCTGAAGGAAAGGAATTATTGTATGCCATGTGTTTCTTTGCAGAACAATGTGACAGTAAGATAACATTTTGCAATTTCAGATCATTTCCCATGGCAAGGAAATTACATTTGCCAGCCAGCTGGGTTTTTTGCTCACTTTAATGTACACATGATACATACTGGTTAGAACTGATGCTTTTACTAGAACATTCTTCAAAACTAAGCCTAATAACAGATACAATGATAGAAAATTGTGTATCAGCTTCTGATATTTTCAGCTTCTAAAACCTAATCATGCTTTTCAGTTTTAGAAGTCTTTGTTTTGCTTTTAGAGTAAGATAGCTTTTAATAAATTTATTTAACTACATGTTATTATAATACACAACATTATGCAAAATACAATGCATAGTAATAGTGTATCATACATAATAATATATATTCTATGCTATATATTAATAATTTAATAATATTTAATGTATTTATAGGTACGTATGTTTACATTTATTAATTTTTGTGTTATATTTTTATACAGAATTATATATTAAGAGATTTGCTTGTTTTAATTGTGACAATAATAGCTGTTTGCATCTATTACAGAGGGGATGCCAGGCATTATTTGCCAGTATCTAGGACAAATCTGGGACCTTGGCAAACCCAAATACACAAAATATGGCAGAAAAATAGAAACAAAGAAAACAAGATGGGCCCAATTCAGGTTAGTTAACAGGTTAGTGGCAGAGCAAGGTATTAAACTGAATCAGTTGCTCAGAGAAATACATACTTCTGCTAGTGAACCCAGCTCTTAACACGTATGTTCACAGCCCAAAGGAAGATTTAAAGCAACAGTAACACCCTATTTAGTCCTGCATTACGAAACATACATAGCAACAATAACATTACTCAATGGCAAAGTTTAACATACTGCTTATTTTTGCCACTTAAATTCTCCACCTGCAATATCCTAACACAAGCATGTACTTCTCAAGTGGAGCAGCCATAAATCATGACAGTGAATGACACTGCCTACAAAACTTTGGCACAAAGAAGTCGTCTCAGTAGCCTCCACCTCAGCAATCCATTGATGCAATCCATGTATTATTTCTTATAAGCTGAATTTCTCTGCCATCTCCCTCTGCCAGTTTTCTCTGGCCTCTTTGTTGAGGAGCAGGTTATACAAAGTAAGAGGTAATATTTACAACTCTCTCACTACACACACCACCCCTCCAGAAAAAGTATTAACCAACAAATTTCAGTCTGATTCACAACACACAAAGCCAACTGCAGCAGGTTTTGCCAATCTTAGCCACAGAAAACAGGCTAGGAGGAATTCTGCAACGCTCCCCTGCACTTCAAGCCAAAATCAGCTAAACACTGAAAGAAACGCTTTTATCCCAAATAGTCTTGCTTTATTTGAGGTGACCTGTGAGTTACTTTCTTCCTTTCTATTTCCTCCTCAAACTCTATTTTCTCCTCAATGACACAAGCATCATTGACTGGGCTAAGTAAAGGTTGGGTACAGATCTTCAGATTCATGTTAGCACAACATAAATAACAGCAGTTGAGTTTTACCCAAGGAGTAGTGCTTGGACTAAACGTGCACTCACTCACACAGGAGAATTCTCTTCTACCTTTCGTTTCCTTTTGCTGGCCGGGTGAAGAGACATCTAGGCCATGCTTTGCCTAGAAAGGTTGGCCCACATGATCCTTGAGGTCCTTCCAACCTGGGATTCTATGATTTCTACTTTTCCCTCTCAATTTTTTGTCCTATAGAATCCTAAGCAGTTGAAGTGAACCCTACATCTAATGAATAAATATGCTTCCAAAACATGAAGCTCAGATCTTTCAAGCAAACATAGGTTTGGGACACTGTAGCAAGCTGCCCTGAACACTGCTGGATCTCCAATTCAAACAAAATATTCAAACAAGAATATCCAAAGTCACTACTGCTTTGAGAATATATGCCAGAGAATCAATAAAGTCAATCTACTACGACACCTTTATAAGGAGGTCTCAATATTTTTTCTCGGCTGCAACCAATCATTTGCAGCAAAGCTCTGAGCTATTCTTGACACTCTATTCAGTATCTTCTCAGCTTCAGTGCTCCACCTTTATTTCATGTCCCCACTTTTTAGCCCACCGTCCCCCATGTCAATACACCTTTTCATTAATCACTCTTTTTTCCATTCTATTTTCCCATACTCCTTTCCTCATCTTTTTCCTCCGTGGTGCTAGTTCCTCCTCCTCTCATCAGAGACACACTCTGATTTCTGATCCTTGCAAATGAAGGTCTTTTACTCTTCCTCCCATTTACCACTACCTTAGACAACTCTCGTTTTAACCACTAACATGAATATTGACATAGGTTAAGATCAGGGTAAAACATTTTCTTAGTCTAGGGCATAATTAGAGAAAATACTTCTTCATTGTTGTGCAATATTGTTAGACAAATTTGGTACTAAACAGCATCTGCAGTGAGACACTGCACTATTTGGGCCAGAGTTATGAATAGTCAAGTGTCTCTGATACACACAACAGGGAAAAGCTTTTGTTTCTTGTAAAGCTCTACCAGTGTGACACCTGCAAGACAACTTAATTCACCCACCTCTGTGAGTTCGCCAGCTCCATTTTATACAGAGGAAGTATGAACAGCAAGACAGTTTGGTGTAGATAAAACATCACGTCTGACTAGTTACTGGAATTGCTGAATCCAGACAAAGAGCCTGATGCTCCTTCTGTACCTTTCAGACACATCCAGTTGCACAACCCGAGCAGTAAAGACTAGCCAGTAGATCGTCACCATTTTTACTTTAAAAGCTTAACTGAATTTTGTGGCACAAACCAGAGTTATCCCAGTTAGTCCATCTCAAGAGGCCAGATCAGCACTGTACCTTGGAACAACACAGGTTTGGTAGGTGAAATCTCACAGTATGACCACATCACAGAGGTGAGCTCTCACAGTAGGACCACGGCCCAGAGAAAGGCGGTGCAGCAGCTGCTCACAAGATGAGGTTTCAGACCAACTTTCAGAGAATATCTTAAATACTTAAAAGGTCAAATAAACGAGTTTTTTTTTGTTTCACTCCCTCCACAGACTTTTCTTGTTGTTATTTTACTGATAAAATCTGGGGAGAACGTGTTGCTGTTTTTATAGTGCAACACAATTGGCAAACCCCCACTTTACAGAAGTGTAGGTTGTAGCATGCATGACTAACAATTAATGATGCTCATTAAAAAATTAAGTTCTGATGAAATTCATTAATGCTTGGCTTGAGTCTTGCTAACAGTTATGCAACATTAACAGCCAGGCAATTACAGATCTTGGCTGCAACTCATTGAGAGATAAAAGAATACTCTTTTTCCTGTTTAACTCAATGTGCAACATGCTGTACTACAAAAAGAAGCCGTCTTGAAAAAGCTTCTTCAACAATGAGATGCAGTCTGCAGTTCCATTGCCACCTGCGGGTAAGTGCTGGAGTCTATCAGAATCATAGAATGCTTTGGGTTGGAAAGGACCTTAAGGTCATCTGGTTCCAACCCCCCTGCCACTGGCAGGGACATCTCCCACAGATCGTCCTGCTCTATTTCCCAGGGCACAGAGAAATAAAAATATCCATAGAAAATAATAACTAATGAAGAGCTGTGCTTCTGACTTGCCCTATTAGTCATAGAGTCATATGAAGTAGACACCATCTTTGGCCAGTCAGGTGACTGCTATTATTTTAACAATTTAATGCATTGCTTCTCTCACATTCCTAAAAATTTAAAAACCAGATGAGCAGCTTTATTCTAAAGAGCAAAGTAAGAGACCAGGATGAAGACGAACGGCACATGAATCACAGAAAATGTTAACAGGGAACATGCTATGGTTAGCAGCTTTGGTCTGGAGTCTCAAGGAAGGCATCCAAAAGAGCACGCAACAAGAGGTTTACACAACTGTCTCAAAACCAGTTTCCAATCAAAGAGATGATTTTGCCTCTATGTGTCAGCAATAAAGCACACTTTACAAGACAAACCCTTCTCTACCTGTTCAGGAGCAAGTACTGACTCTGAAGGGGGACTGTTGACAGTGCACACTCATGGATGTGTGTACGAGATTCCAGGGCAGTCTTGTGCAGCTTGACTCTGCAGTGCAAATGGGAATAAAGCCTTGTATTTAATATAGCTATTAACCTATAAACCTATATATATCCTATGTAACTGAAATAAGCTTTCTACTGTTATCTACTACTATGTTGAATTCACTCAGGGTAACTCCCAGGAATGCACATTTTATACAGTTAATATTCACATACATTACATACTAGAGTTCACTACAACATGTCATTGGTTACCCTATTTTATGTCTGCAGATTGCTCTTTATCTTGAGGAAAATAACCTATTCATGACTGCATTTTCTGGGGTGGCCTCAGAAAAAAACCCTCCTTAGATGCCACAGACAGCTTCTAGCTCAGCAAGAGCTTGCTCTGCATTCTCTGACCAACTTGTGGAGGAACTATTTTTACCTGAGAAAAGAAAGATTCCACATTACAATGGATTGGTTCCACAGCACAGGAGATCTCCTTTTCACTGCAAGTATGACAGTGAACAAATAACCACAACTTAGCCCCATGGGAAGTTTTGAGGATTTGGGCAATGGATAACACGGAAATGCGTCTCTTGGCCCTAAGCAGCAATTCAGTAGGGACTAGTAACCCCAGATATCCAGGCATAGTCTGATATCGTCTATTAAATTGAAAAACAATTCAATTCACCCATTCTTGTAACAGTAGCACTTGAGCGTAAAAAAGCCCAGTGGAAATAGGCCACGTGTCTAGGTCAATGAGAGCCAGCCATGGCTGGAGCATTTGAGAATCTCAGGCTGCATTACATTGTGTGTATAGAGCATTACTCTGTGATCATGACAGTTAAAAGGTGGAGGCTTTGCAAATGAAGAAGAAATCATTATATACGAAGACTTACTTACACAAAACCACTTAAGGGCTGAAGCCTCCAGCTGGGACAATGCTTTTTCATAGGCTAAATGTTACTCTACTTTCGCACTCAGAACTTTTACAGTTTTGCTTTAGGTGTCTGTACTGGCTGTCCCTTATTACACACACCCCCTCAGGTAGCACCTTAATCAAGCCCACTACCAACAAGACCAAATTCTGTATTCAGTGCACGTAGGAAATGCCATTTCCAGTGACGAGGATGGCAGGCACACAATGGAGCGCAGACTTCGGCCCAAGGAATGTTTTTCTCAGTAGATTTACTACAGGCAACTGCACAGGTTAACTCAAGCCCAAGAAAAATCTGTGTCTTGGTGAAATCATTCGCTTTAGAGTGCACAGCCATGATGGATGAAGCTGAGTTCTCAGTGAAACTGGTTCCCCATAGTTAACATAATCCTTGTGGTTACATTCTGAGCAACCCAAACTTTGCATGCTCTTCTTCACTTCCTCAATGGCAAATGATCCCTCTGGACAGCCATGTTCCATCCAATTCCTGCCTCCCTGATGTGAAATTTTAGTGGTCAATAACCAAGTCTATCAAAAATATGCAAAACTGTTAAATTAGCTTTGTGCAAACCAAATACTGGCTTAAAACTTTCACTTTCAGCTGGGATGGTAATCCAAGAAAGAAGTATGCATTTGAATACAAGTCAAAAGCCTTTAAAGAACTCCTATTAAGTGCCTTCAAGCCTGAGAGAAGCCAAATAATCACAACATATGCTAATGGTGCAGTTAGAAACAAACTTTATTGTTGCAGTTTGAAATTATTTACACAATATAAATCTCTTTGAAAGGTACATTACTTCATTTAATCAGTGGTAGAAGGCCTTATAATAGCTTCAATAACATTTAGTTCAAAAGAAATACAATTTCACTCTAATGGATAAATGATGCATCTAAACTTTACAACATACAAGAAGGGTCATGGGGACTTTTGGGGTGATGACAGTGCTGGAAGATGGCAAACACTTACTTGTAAATTGAGCTAATTTTATTCACAGGACATAAATGGACTCATGTTTAGAAGAACACTGAAAAATACGCAGTAACAAAAGAAATGACACAAAAGAGATTATATCCCTAATATGCTATGGCCCTGTTTCTGCAAGTAAAGGGTTTTAGAAAGTTGGATCAAGAGGCTTGAGACAGAACCAATCAATCTAACTTTTAAGTCATATTTAAGAAAGATTGAATACATTCTTGGTGCTGAGACTATTCAAAGCACTTGTGTACAAAGCAGCATTATTAACTACCACAGACTGCATTTGAGATACAAAATGTTAAAAGGAATATTTCTACCAAAAAATGATAACCTTTCACACACTGGAGACACGACATCTACCATTTTCTGATAAGACTTAAGAATTACTACTACCAAAAGCTTAGAAACATAAGACTTTTTTCCAGTTCACACTGCGTTTTATACAGTATTTTTCATATTTCTCTTCCATGGTCTCTCTCACCTTGTGCTTTGCAGGGATCTTCATGTGGGGAAAAAGACATTTAACATAGGAAAAAATGCAGCTGCAATACCACAAAACCAGGCTGGCGCAGTACCTTAAGTTATTTCTCATTTATGAAGTTACTTATTTTATGAAGTTATTTCAGGATTTATTTTCAAAGTTTGGTAGATTTCAAGTAACTTGTTTGCTTTCCAAGTGTTCCCTCAACTTATTTCCACCAAGCTCTCTCTGCATCATCTCTATAAACATCACATCAAATCCATTTGGGAAGGCCATGAATTAAGTTCCACATCACAGGGAACCTAAGACAGCAGCTCAACAATTTCAGGCAGCTATAGAAACAGCTGATTTAAAATCTCAAACCAGAAGTTGAGTAATCTGGTGGAGTCTGGCACCTGTTCTAAGGTCATAATGGGCCTCAGGGCCATTCCAGTCAGTTTTCTGACATTTCACAATAAAACCTTTTATCAGTGACAGTGGTGCAGACCACCACCGATGTACAGAAAAAGCCTAACACACACTTAAGGGTTGCAAATTAACTACATAAGAGTTTGGGGGTTTTAAATAATCTTTTGGAACATTTCTTCCCTCTCCTTCCAGGTTGACTGGTTTCCTAATCACAGAAATTATCTCTACAGGTCAGACCAAACTGGAAGAGCCGCTTAAAAATACACAAGGCTTTTCCTAGTGTCTCATCCCATCACTTAGATGGAGCACCTCCATGCAACTGGCATGTGCAAACACTCTGGAGGTCTGTAAGCTACAAAGTTTGGTTCCATCCAACATGTCCCATATGGATTTGTGTGGTTTCTCACTGCCAAGAGCCTCCTTCTTAAAAGTTGTGTGGCTGGCTAACAGAAACCCTACTGCATACAAGATCACAGGTTTTCGCTTTTTATATCTTTTGCAACTAATGAAGACAATCAGCTTCCAGCCTACGGAAATAAAATAGGCTGCAGGGGGAAGGTGTAAGCATCAGCTGCAAGTCTGCTCAACATCAGCCTTGCATTACCTCAAGGTGCAATCAAATGCTTCTGTTCTACTACTACAGTTACAACCTGCATGGTGCAGAAGAGATGACAGGACACAATAGCTAATTCCAGTGGTTTAGTAATCTAGCACCCCTTAGAAGGCATCCAAGAACACAGTAAACAATACAAAACCATGGAGACAAATCAAGACTAGACAGCCACCTCAAACACAGAGAGGTGAGATGAGGTAAAGCTCCTCTGCAAACTGCAAGAAGGACCATCTCAAGCAAGAAATTACATTCCACTGGGTTATGGAGCAAACTTATTTAATCAGAGTTATCAAAATTGGTTTGAAGACTTCTTTTGGAGAGGAGTAACAAAAGAGTACTCTGTAAGCTTTTGTTAGGTACCAAAGGCTTTAAAAAAAATCTGAACTTCATTTTGAAACAAACATTACCCTTTACAATTTGCTCTCATCCATAAACCATGCAAGCAAATAAGCATACCTAATACCTTGCTACATCAGAAATTTAAGCTAACAAAGGGCATGGGCAGAGGGAGGCGGGGGAAGGAGTAGCACACAAAGAAAATATCTCAGTTACATTTCAAACAGTCTAAAAGGGCTACCAATAAGCCTAGTGCAGAAGAAAGCATGGCAGAACTATTTTTGTGATTTGGGCATTTACCATGAACATTTACAAGTTAACAACTAATCCTATTATAAGGCTACAGCCACCAAAAATCTTTTAAGTTGGGGAACTTCTATCACAACTACCTCAATTGCTGTCACCATGGGAGCGCACTCAATTCAACATGTTCATGTTTAGAAGTCACCAGCATTCAAGAATGTATAGGAGATTTTTGGAAGTTTAAGTAAACAAATTTAACAGCTTTCCCTACACCACAGGTACTACACGGACCTCTGACACATATCTGCCCATTAGAACAGACTTTCTCTTCATCTTAGTACTGCATGAATTCCTTTATTCCCAGAATCATTCCCAAGAGCAAGATGACAAAAAAGCTAACGGGGAAGAGAAAAAGACATTGGATGCCCAAGGCTATAAATGGATACCTTAACATAAAACTATTATGCTCTGTTACAGGTCAATTTAACAAAAGTTCGCACACAGAGTTAAGATTTCTTCTTTACATCAGAATTTCTACAAAATAGGAAAGAATACAATGCAATACACATGTCCATAAATGCAAGATACAGTACAATTCACACTAATTTACAAATGGTTATTTACACTGTTGTATATACATATACAGTCAGACCTGGTTAATGCAAATTTTTGTAAGTCCTTTTAAAATGCAAATCAAAAAGTGTCAATGAAGGAATTCAAAGTTATGTGACAAGAGACCAGCTATCATTCAGAAATCTTTAATGCTTCGGTGACCTAAGAAATTAGCCGTGGATTAGCCAGATCTGACTGCAGAAATGAGAAGAAAAAAATTCACACTATTCTGCTTTACAAAAGCAACCAGGCCACTATGGTCTATTGACTTGATGCTATTTATGCAAGAATGCCCTTACTAATAACCCTCTTCATATTTACAATATAGGTTTAACTACAGTAAGGATTATTAGTTTCGGCATTCATGCCCTTAGCTTAACATAAAGGCAACAGAGTATCTTCTTGGCAAGTCACAGTCAAAACTACTACAGGATGTTTCTAGAGCTCAGTCGTTTGAAGTATCTTAACATTGCTATTGAAGAGACAGAGATAAATTAATTGAAACAAGTACATGTTCTCTAGTTCGGTGCTCTAGTACCTAACTTACATTCAGAATGTCCTGTATTCACAGTTTCAAGCTACCTTATGATCTGCAATGCTATTGCAAACTACTGCTTCAAACTTAACAAGTCTGGGACATATCCCTTAACAAGTGAGAATATCTGAGTGCTACTGGCTCAAACTGATGTGGAAAAAGGCTCAAGGTTACCGGCATTTCGTTTTGTAAAATGTTTTACAGTATTTCCTTAAAACTTAGCAGGAATTGTTTTAATCTGCACTTGTCTTGAAAGCAAGCTGATGCAAAACAGCATTTCAGTGTGTAAAATGAATTTCAACGTGCAAAACGAAAGCCTCTACCAGTTCTGCAAAGTCAACCACTGTAACCTGTGATAATCCTTGTGCTTCTTTGAAGTGGCTCAGGAAAAGCTTGCAGTATTTACTATCTGCTTCAAAGTGCTTTTATGAGATTCAGTGGAAATTCATTCCACAAGGAGACTGAGCTGCACTCATGAGGAACTTTGGCTCTGCAGAAGCAAGCTTCCACTCCTACAGTTATTGCTACTTGAGCTATACAAACAAAAATACTATTGAAAAAAATTACACTAACTCCCAACTTAAATAGTACTGGTACCTAAAAAGGGAATGTGTTCTGCTAACTGTTGGGAAAGTTAGGAGATGTCAAGTGCTGGATTTCCCAGGACCAAGTGATCTTCACAGCCTTTTTCAAATATTTCACAAATACAAAGCAACACTGCCAGAAATAAAGCCACCACTTCAAGAAAATAGTAGGAGTTTAAATATCTTTATCAATCTTACTTCTAAAGCAGATCTTGCTGAACTCAAAGGAACTACCAAGACAGCAGGGTATTACCCAACATGCATCGATAATATCAACAGGGAGAAAGGACAGAAAATTAAAAGTTTCCAGTGCCTTCATGAGCTCTAGCAACATCCTTGAAAACTGCTACAAAGGAAACTGTGTCTATTTTAGCTCTGTTTCTATTTAACTACCAAGAAAATTTATCCTGTATAGTAGCCTCCAGCTAATAACTGTTACTGAAAATGGTTACAGAATTTCAAGTTACAAAAAGAGAAAAAATAAAAAAAAATCCCAGTTCTCTCATTGGTGTTGGGATTTTTAAGGTTTTGAGTGAAGAAAAAAAAAAAAAAAAAAAAGGGAAACATTCAGAGATGAACATAAACAAGAGGAATAAAAAAGTTCCAAACCTTGCTTTTGTAAAATAACAGAATGCCATTCTAAATGGTCTTTCAAGGTGAAAATTTTTCATTCACATCATTTTTTTGTCCTGAATCAATCCAAGATTTGCAAAGCACATATGTATATATATGTGTACATACGGATACACATATACACACATACACAGCAGTGTGCCATAAAGCAATTTAGAATAAATATCTTTGCTGGGGTCTGTACAACAGACTCCCCATAATATTTACTCTTCAGGTAAGTTTGTGTTTGCACCTGTATATGCACACACACAGACTTTGTACATGTGGGCACTTATGTGACCAAAGTGCAAAGCTTTTCAGAGTATAATTAGAGTTGAGTACATGCCTGCCGAACTCCACACTGCCTTGTTGGGTTCTATTTTTCTGTTGTCGATTTCTTCCCCTGCCAGCCCACCCCCCTTTTCCAGATTTAAAGCCTCTTTTCCATGCAAACTTACACATTGTTTTGTTAAGTAAACATTTTCTTTTCAATTCACATTTTGCAATCCAGACCATTCTTGGTATAATAGCCTTAAGAAATAAAGAAAATCCGTGATGATCAAAGTCCCTTGTTCAAGTCATGAACTTTTCCAGATTATCCTTCAAGCTGGAGACTTGGACAGGAATCCGCTGCTACAGGAAAAAACAAACAAACATACAAACAAAAACCCCAAACACAAAACCAAGGAAAAGAAACCTCAGAAATACCAGAATCTGCAATTACAGGACCAAGTATTTAAGACTAGAATCCAAGGTTAGAAGATGACAAAGCAAAAAGACATCAGCAATACACAACTGTAAACCTAAGCGTCTTGCTCCCCAGTGCAACAGGACCTCTGTTCACTAGTTTTCAGTTCAATAGCCCATTCTGCTAGATACTGCTGAAGCACATCACATATAGACACCAGAATAGCGTTCAAATTTAGAATCAGGTTTCAAAATGCGATAGGTTTGGGATAGTGGTCTTTTGCTTTAAAAGTACACTTAATAAACAAGCAGCTTTCCCACAGAAGTTAGAGACAGTACATTGTCCATCTAACACTATGATGGTACATATCCTCAAAAGAATCTTACGGCCACAGAACTTTCACATTTCTACAGCTTAGAAGGAAAAAGAAAGGAAAAACCTCCAAACGTTATTTATCATTTCAGCAAACTCATTAATTCTATACAAAAGAAAAGTACCATCATATGGAAAGCTAAGTTTCAATTAGGGAAAAAAAGAAAAAAGGGACAAAAAAAAAAAAAAAAAAAAAAAAAGATAATTCTCACCTTTCTCCCTAGTTACACCACAGTGGTGATCTCAAGTCTATCATCACTCATTTTGCCTGTACACATCTAAAAGGTTAATATTCTCTGACCATGTTTTCTTTAATATAAGTTAACACAATTTCAACAAAATAAAAGTTGTTAAACGAATCCTTTGGAACAATTTCACTGTCTGCACCCAACTCTCACAAAAAAACCTGATGAAAGCAGCAATGGAATCATGTTAAACTTATAATAAATAATTCACATACAACATGTTAAATTACAAAGAAGGATTAAATTGCCATTTCTACAACTTTTTATAGATTTAGCAAGTTTCTAATCCATTTTATATCAACAGCAGTACATATGCTCTTCATATTAAATTTAACATTGAAGGACTGTTTAGAGGGATTATTTATAAAGCAAAAACCACCAAGTGAGCATTAACAGAACTTCAACAAATGTTTAGCTTTTTTCCAGTATCTGTTCCTAGAAAAGATTCAGGGGCTCTCTATCCACTTGGTAAGTTTCTTCCTCTTCATTATTCAGGAAGAGTTAATGTCATGACCTCCAGCTTCATTTTGAAATACTGGTTAAAGCGAACAATTGCATACCTATTTAAAGGGAGAGAGATTGGAAGTTAAGAGCAGGTAACTCCTTACATGAAAACAGCCGTGATAACTAGGACTAGTCAGAAGTCCACCTACTACCCAGTACCCTGTTTCCAACACTGACCAGTAGCAGCTGCCGAAGGAAGAAATTAAGAACACAGCAACCATATTATGGTATTTCCTTACCACCACCCCTCAAGTCCACCTTGCTGCAGTTTGCAAAACAGATGCTGTGCCAGGGTTATCAAAGGTAGTGCTTTCCCATTTAATAGCTCTTGATAGACTGTTCAACAACTGACAATTGCAATTCCAGATAATTCTGATCTTGATTATTGCAAAAAATGACTTTAAACCGACAAGTTCTTGGGCTCTACCACCTGTGCTTTAGCTTGGGTTGTTTTGCCATCTAGCGGTGACAAGTACTTCTACTTGAGAATAACTGATCACAAGAACAAATTCATATTTGTCCCAACTACAAAATAGCACAACTAAGCCTACTAAACTGTGTTAGTGCAAAAAAATTTGAAGTGGGATCTTATACCAAGCTAAATCATTTATCACCTTGCCCAGTCCTCAGTAGAGAGGTGAATCCCTCTGCTTGTGGCCATGAAAGACCACTTAAAAAAATGCCCAAGACACACATCTACCTAATGGCTAACACCATTAGCCAGCATCTCAGGAAACAAAACTCCGCATTCATTAGCATTATGAAGACTTTAAAAAAATATTCAAAATTTCCAAGATCAACACTCCAGGCAATAAGAAGACAGACGAGCTCTTTTGTACAAGAGTCCCGTTTCTTGACTATTACAATAGGAAAAGTAGGTCTTGTGTCTGCCATAGGACAGCGCACTGACCACTTTGCTTTTACACTTTTGTCTCTCCAACAAATAATGCTCAATGCCCAAAAGCATTTGCTCCTCCAGTATGTCCCTTGCCTTGCTACACCATGTGTTGTAGCCCAGGGGCACATACTAATTTAGAGAACTTTCAGTGACAAAAAGCACAGCTAGCTTTTCCTGTCTTGTTTTTTCCTTTTTTAAGAGTTATAGTATGGTCACATTGATCAAGCCTGTTGCTCAGACCTTATAGCTTCTAGTAGCTGGACTGCTGGACTAGGTGGCCCCACACATACTTCCCAGCCTCAAGTATTCTATGATTATATGTAGCAAGCACACTTACCCTAGAAAATCAAAGTCAATGGTGGAATATTTGGCTTGAATTAAAGCCCACAGACCCCAAAAGAAGTGGGAAGCCTGAAATAAAAAAAAAAAAAAAAACTCTTGAAAGATGTTATTAAAATCCAACATGTAAGCATATTCTCACATTGAAAGTTACCTATAAAAGAAGTCCAAAACCCAATCTTTCCGTAAAGTTATTTGATACTTCTTGACCAAAGAGATTGGCAAAGTATTGCAAAATTAATTACTGGCAATTGGAGGAATAAGTCCATTGGCCTCCTGACTCCATGTGTCATTTTCAGAAATTGATAACCTATTTCATAAATGCAACATTAAGCAGGCTATTGTACAACTATGTAACACTATATTAAAAAAAAAACACACAGAAATACAGCTATCATTTCTTCTGCTGCTAATTAAATATACATTATTTGACATGTATTTGGCTCTAGTGCGAATATGAAATTCCTTTTGAACCTTTGATTACAACCCTTAGGCCATTATAACTACAACTCACTTTCATTACTGACTTAGACAAAGAGATATGATCTGTAGCTATGTAAAAGAGCTTCTGACTCATCAGCATTTACATCATACATTTCTCATCTGTTCCAAATTTACTTCCGTTATGAGTCCAGATAAGTAGTCTGGAGGCCTATGTTCAGTTTCAGATTGAAAATATAAATTACATTAATATGTTTGTTAGTATACTTCAGATGAATAAATACACACAATGGCTTGACAGTCTCCTTGAGGAAGACATTTCTAGACCACCCAGGTTACAAATGATACACTTCAGACTTCTGTTCAGTAAACAGCTGCTTACAGTAATTACCTAAATTGCTTCCTGAAGCTTGCATGTTAACACTTTACCAGAAGTGTACAAGACACAAGCATGCACATATGCGTGGAAACACCTTAAAATATCAACTACTGTATGTACATGTGAATCTACCATGTACCTCTAGAGACCTTCACCTGACAGCAAGCAGTCTGGCATCTTACACCAGCATACATTCACTTTAATTTGCGTTTTCTCTTAACAAAGCTTCCCACATTAACTGACACAAGAGCATTTGGCAGTATTTGCGCATCATGTGTGGTCCAAAGGCAGGTCTTTAACTGTTCTCTAAACACAACTTTATCCTCTTAAACAGTAGTATGACCATAGTTCAAAACTGACAAAACAATGCTATATATTTTAAAACAGACCACCAACCTACTTAATAGCATATCTAACTTTCCTAAATGAATGGGACAGCTGAATTCAACAGTAACAGTTGATATTTTTAAAGACTAAAAATACTAGCTTGTTTGCTGTTGAAGACTTGTTTAATAATCATCTTCCTAGAACACAAACTGCATTTCCTCACTGCAACCATTAGCTTTCACCAGAAAACTGAAGGTAATACAGTAGCAATGGTGTGCCTGGAATAGTTAGAGGACTAAAATAAGGCCAAATTGGCTTCTTAGCCTTAGTCCTCCTGTGAATAGTTTGGTATGTTACTCTTCAGGAGAAAAAGCGATCTAGCTATTGGGCAACAGACACTTTTGCTGTAATATTCCCCGTCACATTCTCCCAGCAAAACAAGATCAAGAAAAATAATGTGAATCTGTAAAGTACCTTCAGAAATCACAGAGATTAAAAAAAAAAAAAAAAAAAAAAAAAAGACTGCTTCTAACATTATAAATAATTGGGACATTCCAAGACCCAGCGCTATGTCTATTTGACTTCTGGGGAACCGCAGAAGCACTTCACTAAAATTTAAATCCATAAGGTGACCAAAACCAAATCTGAAAGCAACTTCCTGCTTGCCAAGACACTGTAGGCAAGGGAAGTTATGGCAGTAGTGAAAGACTTTAGAGTGATTTAGTTATCTGTATTTAAAACAGAAAATACAGTTAAACCACAATATATCCTAGTTCAACAAAACTTTATCATCTTATTTTAAAAAGGCTTTTTAAAGTTGGAAAAGTTGGTCTTTATGAAGCCCAACCTTGCTCTGTCAAGAAAAAAAGGCCTTAAGCTCTAGCCAACTCAGGATCCTTGCCAGACAAATAGCCAGCCAATGGAAATACTCAATAAAAGCTCATCTTTTCATTTTCTGAATGCTCACTGGCTCTTTCACTAGGAATATTCTACAGAGAATTTTTAAAAACATAGTAGGAACTTCCCATAGAACAGGCTATGAAGTTTTTCCTTTGCATGACACAGCATTCAAAATATGCAACTGGAAATTACATTTGCTCATAGAATAGCAGCCCTTTCTATAGTATTAAATATATTCTAATCAAGTGTTTGTTACTTACCAGTGCAAACTGATTGACTTGGACATAAAGAACTTCAACTTCTTTTTCACTGACTTCTGTGCCAAACCCTTTATATTCTTTGTAGGCCTCAAGGTAAGATCTGAGCCATTGTTCCTGTAATTTTCTGTTAGGATAAAGGCTGTAGTCTACCTCATTTACCCCTAGAGAAAGAACAAATACCTGTTAGAACATTATGGTATCTCAGTAATGAGATTACAATCACATTACTGGATTACTTCCTGCTTCCCCACCCCCAACACACATAGATTGATAGGGATAAGCTAAATATTTTTACTTTGATCTATCACTTACATGTTGGCAAGAATTTCTCACACACAAATCAGAGCATTCAACATAGCAGAAAGATTTGCACTGTATATGTTTTCAGCCACATACGTAGTCTACTTCTATTTGGAGATTCAACGAGTTTGGCTTTGAGAGAAGCCTCAACAAAAAGTATTTGCATTATGGAACAAAAGCCACCCCAAACATATCAGACAAATTACATTTCATAGGAAAAGGGACTTGTATGCAACAATATCCAAGGCTAAATCCAGATGTATATACACTGTCACCGCCTAGGCTCGTATTTGAGAAAAATGGATTAGATGTCTACCTCTCCTGCACAAACTATGAAGTGTAATTAGAAGTTTTATCTCCATAACCACTCCTTCCGACCTATTTTTCTTCCTATACTAGAGATAGTCACAGATCATATGGAGTCTTGCCACAAGTAAAACCTGGATCACAGTTCACTCCCACTAACTATGATTCCCAAACGATGTGAAATTTTTCTTAAGTCTTACTTTTATGAATAGAGCAATTCCCTCATATCTAAACTCTTTACTGCATCAGATCCACTTAAATTTAGCTTTAAAAAAAAAAAATAATAATTTGATTTTTACTGGATGCATAGAAAGTAGCAGAGGTGAAGCACAACTGTTCTTCATAGGCAAGGAAAAGGCCACATGAGCCTGCCATTTACAACTGTGGAACCACACAGCATATTCTCAATATACACTTATGCTGCAAGGGATGCATTCACAGTATTTCACTACAGCAGGCTGTCTCTGCTGTGTCACTTCACAGAAGGATATTGTCAAAGCTGTGAGTTCTGTATCTAACTACTAAATAAACTTAGGACATGATATTCCTTCTCTTAGCTTAGCAGAGCTGCAAAGGAAGGGCATAACTGGCCTGCAAGATGAGATATTAACACATCTTGATACCATCATGTATCTAGACAGACAGACAGAAAAAGCGAATGTGCAAGAATGAGGGTTTGTTGGTGGGGTTTCTGTTTGGGTTTTGTTCATTGTTCATTGTTTGACTGGGATTTTTCATTTGGCTTTGGGTTGTTTTTTTTTTTTTTATGAAACCAGTCTACCTTTACCTCAGAAATCCACTTTTTACCTGCAAATTCATTGAAGTGATTTCCAATGTCATAAGCCAGGTAGTTGTATCCAGAGTACTCATAGTCTATGAACTGCACATCACCTATGTGAGACACAAAAGCAGCAACATCAGAATCCATGTCAAATGAAGTCATAGCCCTAATCCTCTGGTGTCATCTGAAGTTTTGCGGAAAAAACAGAACACACCCATACTTGTGCCCAGTTGTGTGCACTGAGACATTCCAGAGTAAGACCGTGATTTTTATATTGTGACATTCCCATGAATATCCATTCAAGAAAGCTCTTAAATAATTACTTAGAGCTTATAGTTCTGTTTTTTAACTCTGAATAGCAGAGTTTCAATTTTAACTTCTACCACATGAGGGCATCTTCTACCTTCAAAAATAAGAAATACAGTAGAGGGTCTTGTATTTAAACTTTATGTAGAAATAGCAGATCCATTTTTCCCTGACTTAAAAGAACAGTCCTGTTTATTCTCACAAAAGTGTGTAACCACAGTGGACTAACACGTTGCACCATGCTGATATTTCCTTTAACATGTTGATATTTCCTGCTTTCTCCAACCACACAAAGCAAGGCTATTCTTAATCATTGCTTTTTTTAGCTGACTTAAATGACTCTGAAGAAACCATTGGGCTCCTCAAGCCCTCAAAACTATGAAACTATGTACTCATATGTAAACAAGGGTTGTTAAAGCAGCAAACAGCCCCAAATGTTTCCAAATTACATTTACCTGTAGTGAAGCTGAGGAAAATGCTTCACTCAGGGTAATACAGCATTGAAGCTGCTCAAGAACATTTACAGCACATGAAAAAGTCAAAGCATTAACAAGATAAATTAGGTAAAACTACAGCTCTTGTATTTGGAAGGAAACCAACAAAATTATTAAAAACATCAGAAAAGGAGGCAATGAGTTAACATAAGAGCTCTTTGCACTAGAACATCAAAATGTAAAATCTTACATTTCCAACTGCTATGCTGAAATGGGCAATTTTTACAGTTGCACCTTTCTCCCTCTCTGTACCCATTCTTTTGACAACTACCTACGTATTTATTCAATAAAGCTGTATTCCTCCTGTTACAATGAACAATCTTAGCACGACTTAAAAAAAAATGCTAACTTTCAGAATTCCAGGTAAAAAAAAAAAAAAATAAAAAAAAATCAAGAGTAATGTTAATGTTATTTGTTTCCTAGACTAAGAATTCTAAGCATCTAATATACTGCCATCTCCTTAAGGTTTATGGGCATCACACATATCTAATACCAGTTTTGCCAAATAAATGTCCTGACCGAGTTACCACAGAACAACTTTGTTAAAAGTGTTCCTTCCTACACAGCTCATCTTTACCATATTTGAAATACTAACACACTAATGTTTTCCAGATGGATAAATCTTCCCATCTAAGCACTTACAATGGAAGTGAAACCCCACAACAACAAACAAAAAAAAAAAAAAAAAAAAAAATCACTTAATCACAATCCTCCCAAGTCAGAGTTTTTACCCTTACTCACACAGTAAAGGAGGACTGCTTACTGAGGTTATGAGGTTTTAGGCTCTAACAAGCCAACATGAAAGGGGCCTGGAAAGTGGCAAGCTCCTCCCAGGGAAATCTTGTTGGCAATGCAAAATTTAGGTTTTCCAAAACTGAAGGGACAAGAAATTTTATAGCAGCTACAAGATCTTAGAATAAAGTCACAGCTTAACTTCTGCCATTGCTTGACATCCATATGCTTGTGCTTCTCACTGGTTCTTCAGCACTACTTTTAAGAAGAAACTCCTGTAAACTACAAGTAAGTCAAAATATAAAGCCCAACCCTGGTCAATATTCTGCTACATTACTGATCTCCTGAACCCCCAAATATTTTATGTTGATTGTATTTACAGGGGTTTTTTTCTTCCTCCCTCACACAAAATACAAACACAGCAGGTAAAAGTCTACTTGAAAAATATCAACACAAGAAAAAATATTTCATGTGCAAATTTCATCCTGAACATACTTATGTGCTATTTTTAGGTACAGGTTAACATTTAAAACTTACTTCCAGATATAAATGATATTACATACAGGTGATGTTACTAGGCACTCTCCTATGGAGAAATAAATGCATGTGAAAAAGCGATAGGATAAGCCTTCAGTCAGTGCAAAAGTAGCACAGTACATGGCTCCACAAGGCTGTAACAGTGGCATACCTAATCTGTAGCAGATGCAGAAAATCTGGCAAACTTATTTGACATGACAAAAGTTCAGTGAAAAATCCTGCATTTTTACTGTTCTCTTTTAGACTTGTGCTACTGTGGAACTCAACCTTACATTTAATTTTTGCATGAAGGCTCAAAATAAATAAAAACCCCACAGTTCTATCTGTGAAATAAAGAAAGCAGAAGCTTTAAAGTTTGCTACTTTATAATATATAGTTTACTTCATAGAAGCATAATGCATACATGTCCCAGCTATCTCATTTTAGAAGCCGAAGCAGCTTTGCATTGTTTAAATATTCAGTGCATTAGAGGTTATTTCTAAGATTTAACACAGTTAAAAGATCAAAATGTGATTTAAGATACAATATTTAACATAGAAAAGCCACTCCTAAAAGATATGGCTTAGATTAGTTGTTAAGCAGCTAGCTTTTATTTTGAGGTTTCTATTAAGTACACAGAACTTGTACATCCCACCGTATCACCGGAAGCACACAGACCAACAAGAGACACTATAAGTGCACTTGTGTTTTATTGAGGTGAGACATGAGTTAAAACTGAGCTCTATCATCTCTCTGAAGAAGCTACTGTTATCAATAGGACTAGAGATAGCAGGAGTATTGAGTATTTCAAGTTGAAACACATTCCTTTCTTTCAGAGGTCTCTTAGTGTAGGCAACATGCAATGTAATCTACAAAAACCATGTAAAGATACAAAATGGAATACATTTGTCCCATATACCCAAAACTAGTTTTTTTAAACAGATCAAGTAGCAGCCAATAGCACATCTGCTAGATGATCTCAGGGATCTGAAAGGTAAGAGGATAATAACACCTTCTGGCTGCTCTCCACTTTCAATGATTTAAACAAGATAAACATTTTCAATGTGCAAGTCCTAGCTGTAGTTACCACAGCAGAACGACGTATCCTGAGTTCTCTCCCATCCTGTTCATCAGGTGAGCCACTGGGGCCCTAGAAAACAGCTTCAATAAAGATAATGATCTATGCTATGAACATATGTGAAAATTCACAAAGGGGTCATGTACCCAAAGAATAGTTTTAGGTCTAAATACCCACTTTAGCTTTGCAAAACAAAACAGGTTTTTAGATCAAAACCAGAAGCCTTAAACATACCTCAGTCTTCAGAAGCACTGAGCACCCACAGACTCCTACCAAAGATCATAAAAAACATTGGGTAGGCAGAGGGAATAAACATAACAAAACTAGCCATCTACCTTCACACTTAACTTCCTGGCAGGTGATTTTAATACATTCAAAAGAAGCACATACATATACAGACAAAAATTCTGACACTTGGTCTTACTGAATAGCAAATATTTGAATAATCTTAAAACAGCAGGTATTATTGGAAACTCTCAGGTCACACTGGAAAAAACAAACAACCCAAACTTTAAGAGCATCAGAACATATGGTCAATAAATAAGCAGTACCAAGCACCAAGCATATTTTGACTATCTTGATGTCCAAATTGTAATTAAAACCAACATGAATCTCCAAGTTATATCCTTCAAAGAGTAGATTACACTGATAATTATGAGTTACGTAAAATAACACTTGCAAATTTTCATATCCTGAGTGACTGAAAACAGACATTAACAAAACAGCAAGACACAGTTCTCAGCCACAGCATGAACAAATTGAAATCAGATGAGTGAAACTCCACTAAATGAAGCTAGCACTCAACATGCTATTCCAGTCTCATAAATAAAATTTAAGAGCCTGAGACTGATTCTTCTTAAAAACAGTATGTGGCAAAACTATGATTTTTCTTTCAAGTCTGAAAACTTAGGATTAATTTAGCGCAGAGAACAAGTCTAAAGCAAAGCACTGGGACAAGCCATAATCATTCTAACTATATTGTACAGCAGTGTTAGTATCTGTTGATAGTCTGTAGCTTAACCATACACAGACACACCCCGAAAATGTTCAAACCAAGCATTCCCAAACATGATACAGTGTTTCTAAAACTAATAAATGAGTTATTTTGTTTGTGCCAGTTTCCAAAAAGCCAGATGAGCACTACCAGCTTTGCATGAACTTTACTGAGAAGAAAAAAGCAGTAAATCTTAGAAAGACCATTTCTCTCTTTTAATTCCATTTTAGGGCCACCAAGGTCTTTTTA
Organism: Psittacula echo; assembly: GCF_963264785.1. Classification (NCBI taxonomy): domain Eukaryota; kingdom Metazoa; phylum Chordata; class Aves; order Psittaciformes; family Psittacidae; genus Psittacula; species Psittacula echo. Next base: position 104,408,151 of record NC_137735.1, read on the forward strand.
ACACACAGAAGCCTTCATAGATGGGAGAACAAATTTAGCAAGAGTACAGAATCACCAAAGCGGTTAGCTACCTTAATACAGTCTGATGTCATTCCTAATGAAGTTCATCTTTTAAAGATTCTATTTTGTGCTCTTGCAAAATTGTTTGCGTACAAATAAAAGCTTTTGCTCTGCTATACAGAACTCCAGCAATACATTTATTTACAGCTTCTACTTCTAAAAATCATGCTCCAAGACTGATACTTTTTTTTTTGCTCTGTAACAAGTACACTGTTAAGAAACAGTTTTCAAATGAAAAATATTCTTTCTACATATGGCATTGAGGTTTGGTTACTAGAAAACAGTACCTGCTGTACCCAGATTACAGAAGACTTACAACACAGTATACTTGCAACATTCAAACATAAGTTCGATATATTTATTCCATATTTGCAAGTCCCCCCCACGAACTGTTTATGGCCAGCTTGAAGCCAAAGCAGTTTACATACCTCCTTCCTCCCCACCCTGCCCCCAAACACTAAGCACTCACACACTTGTTATTGTAGGATTGCTCATAAGTGATGCACTGCTGGCATTGGTTTTTTTCCTTCATTCTGTTTACAAAAAGAAAAGCATATAGAATTTCTTTTTAAAGTAAGAACTTCAAGCCTACTGATCACGATATGAACCTTTTAAAGGAATTCCCCCTTTTTTTTTTGCAGCATGGATTTACTATGGAAAGCTACTATAAAAAATTACTTTTGTCTCAATGGGTCTGATCTGGAATGCTAAACCTCAAGGTAGTTTCAGTACTGAAAAAAACCACACAGTAAAAAAGGCACAAAACAAACAAAAACCCAAACAACCCAACCATTTCTGGTACTACAAAATCACAACTCCAACATCTGCAAGACCACAAACTGATGGGGTGCTTACCTTCCATGTTTCCCCTACCTATTTAAGCAGAACTATAACCCATCATTGAAACTAAGTAAACCCACTGAAGTTTGGTACTGAAGTCTCAGAATTGAAAATTTGTTAATAGCATTGTATATGCTTGTTTTATGTTAATGCATTGTATATACACACATACATATGTATGCATATACCTATAAACTAGAAGCTCTAAGAATTCCCTCCACAAGTGGTATTACACAGAGGGAAACTTGTATACAAACCACTGAGTTTATTTTCTCAATCCAAATGCATTCAGTGCTATCTGATGCAGAAACTGGTTATACAGGACAAGGGGTAACGGGTTAAAACTTAAACAGGGGAAGTTCAGATCAGATATAAGGAAGAAATTCTTTACTGTTAGGGTGGTGAGGCACTGGAATGGGTTGCCCAGGGAAGTTGTGAATGCTCCATCCTTGGCGGTGTTCAAGGCCAGGTTGGATGAGGCCTTGGGTGGCATGGTTTAGTGTGAGGTGTCCCTGTTCATGGCAGGGGGGTTGGAACTAGATGATCTTAAGGTCTTTTCCAAGCCTAACTATTCTATGATTCTATACATACACAGCCAGTTTTTGCACTAGAAAAAACTCCAGCATGTTTGTATTGGTTTGTATTTAGAACTTAAGGAGCATAAACTTAAGATGTCAAAGATCAACAATGACTGATAGAGAAAACTTCAGTTTCATTCAGTCATTTACTTCACACACTTTGGCCTTCCATACCAACAATTTACCAAACTGTCGCAAACTGATATGAAGCTACTAGAAGGAATGACATCCACACTTTAAAGTAAAATCTTGATCTAATTTGTTAAATTTGTTGTACTCAGCTGAGCTCAGGTATTTGAAATAGGAGAAAAGTTGTGCATTTTAACAGCACAATGGCCATTTTAGTATCACAAGTTTGCCTTTAATAGATTCATTTAGTAACCGAACCTCAAACCACTAAAAGAAATAAAAGAAACCAGGTTCCTACAGAAATTTCATAAATTATAATGAAGGCAATTTTTAATAACATGAATTATGAGTTACGTTTATTAGAATAAAAACAAAAGTTATCTTTGCCAAGACATGTATCGCCTACAACTGCTCAAATAAAGTATGTAATTACAAAAGTCTTCAAGATGCCTATGTTCCTTATGCAAAAAATAAACTGTCACTGAACGTAGCATTACGTATCACTACTTCGCTATGAAACTGTCTTCCCACAATCACAAACCAGAACAATACATGTATTAAAGGAGGTAAGGTCTTCCGGCTATTTTCTATGCTGGCATGATTATCCTTTTTCTTCCTAAAAACACTACACAACTGGAATAAAATTAACATGAACCTTATGTACTCTGGAGTCTAGTCAGACAGGCAGATTAGGTATTAATAAATTAATTCATTAAAGAAAAGGAATGCCAACATTCTTCCTCTGTACAGAACATACAGATGAGAATTAGTCAATTAAGCATTTGCACAGATACCGCTACCATTATACTGGGTCTCAAAAGCTCAAACTGAGTTCATTTGAACAAGTCAGTAAAACAACACCACTGATGTAGCAAATACAACTACAGTATAAAAAAAGCCATTCACTACTTACTGTTTAGTTCAACACCTACCTCTTTTCTTGTTGTAAATAATATTCTTACACAACAGGTCATTGTGACAGAGTACCACTGGTGATCCTAAATTTGACAGTCTTTCCTTCATCCAGGCCATCTCTTCCTGAAGAACTTGAGGACTTGGAATGTCACTTAGAAACCTTTTCAGGTGTAAGAAGTTTGAGACTTAGTATTTAGTACAGCTGTTCCACACCAAGCATTTGTAATAAAATAACTTATCTGCAACAACAGGCTAGATGAAAATAGTTCAATATACCTTCTCTGAAACCAAGGCACTCTTGCCCCCGGCAGAACAGCAGTCAAATGTTGACAATTATTTCCCCCTTCCTCCTGCCAAAAACCCCAACTCTCTGAAAATTCTGTGCTGTAAACATGACAAAAAGTCAGGAGTACAATCTGAATATAATCCTGCACATTTTAAAGGAGCAAAGATTAAAGGGGTTATGGCATGGACTTTGAATTAGCTTTTTTGCTCACATTACATTACTTCCTCCAACAAGAACACACAACAGAAAGTACTATATGTATGTATACAGAGGAAATGAAACTTTCATTTTTAGTTCTAACCACAGAACTTTTGGAATACGATTAAATAGCCATTTTATCTTCTAGATTTTCAATTAACTGAAGTTTTCTCAGTTTTCTTAAGTAAAGAAAAAAACCAAACAAAAATACCCAAAAAAACCCCCCACAACTTGGCTAGAGCATTCTTTAATTACAGTGCAGAATTCAGCAAGAAGAAAAGCTGACATCAGATTTCCAGTTTCACAAAGAATGCTTTTAAGCTAGAATCTTCTTCCTGAGTGACACGAAGCTTGATGAAAGTGTACAGACACATCCACATTACAGTTTTAGCTTAAACATTTGAGCTCCACTCCCAGAGAAAGACTTGTCTTCAAACCAAGCTACAGCACAGAAATTTTATTTAGGTTAAACATGGCTCCTAGTTTTGCCATTCCTCTCATCCCAATATTCCAGTGACTGACACTAGAACCCTTAGAAATACTTTATTCTGTTAAGTTCCTAAGGAAAAAAAGTAAAAAGTTTTATTACAACTCAAGAGCTACACCGGATGGTAAAACCAAAATGTAATTAAACCCGTAATAAACTCAGGTGACACAATTATTCACACTCCATGAGAGCACACATCCAGAATTACCTTTTCCTCCTCTGGAACAGAGTTCTGGGAGGTGAAAACAGCCTTTCATTAACTTTACTTTCACATCATCATGTTCTGGACAAATTCATAAACTAAACAAACACAGGACGGCTAAGAGGCACAGGTTAGAAGGAACAAGTAGTACTAATGCAACTCCAGGAAACATTATTTTGGTATTTACCACAGGTCAATTTGAGACTAATGACTCTCTTAAATACTGTTGAGACAACTGTCTGAAGTAGCACATGATATGACATTGGCTCTTTAAAAAGAATTTTTAAAAAGAATAAAAAAACCCATCATTTAAGTGTCCAATCAAGCCAAGAGCTACCTGTATAGATACACAATATACAAATTAAAGACTCTCCTTACCATCCGACATATGCATATAGTGACTTCAGTAGACAAGAGTATGACAAAACTCAACATTTTACAAAGTTAAGTGGTTTGCATTACCACATAATGCTGTTATATATTCTTCTACCCCTCACCAGAAAGATTAACAAGTCAAGAAAGCACATCATAGAATACCTACCTTTTATTTACTTCCTCATCTGCAAATTCTGTGGGTATGAGAGAGAAATATTTCCCCATCTTCAGCCACAGATTAGACTTAGGGATCCATCCATTGTGTGCATGAATAGTATGGATTTTAGCAAGCTGTCTGGCAATGAGTCTAAAAAAATAAAGTTATTATTGTATTTAATGTGCATCTGACAGTCTTTACTGTATTTTCCCCTATCAACAAGAGAAAATAACTACAACATGTTTAACAGACAAATTTAAAAAAAAAAAATCATCAAGGGAACCCGAATAGCAGTACAGCTGTAGAGTAGCACTTTTCAAGACTGGAAAGGCCATTAAAAGCACTGCTTGAGAGAGGCACCAGAGTTCTGCTACAGCATATATATATCACCTGTATTTTCAGTTTATTCTAACTCACTTTTCTTTAGAAGAATTGACTCAAATTAGCTGCCATCCTTAGGCAAATACATTTCAGCATGAATACTGAATACATGGAAACACTAAATACATTGAATACATGCTAAAACTAAAATCTTAAGACATCAGCACTTTCTGTTCACTGCTAATAGTTTAACAAATTGTATGGAAGACTATTTTGAATCTCTTCACAAAAGGAACATATTAGAGCTAGAAGTATCTGCCTTAATGAAGTCCAGCCTTCTGCAACTCCACAATGTTAAATGATCTCCATAATGGTGATGTGCAGGTATTAAATACAATAAGCAAACCTCTAATGAGTATATAGTCTTCTGAGGAGGCAGCAAGGATCATTTGTTCAGCACTGAAATACCACAGTAACTAAAATAGAGGACAGTGAGCTGTCAAGAGTGTGAAGCATCAATTTAATGCAGGCTTATATATTTTTTCCCTGCTTATTAGTAAAACTTGAGATCTTTAGACCTGACAGAACACCATAAATGCATCATAGGACTTGAATAATGAAATAATAATTAAAATTTTAAAAAAAAAAAAAGAAAGCTTACCTGAAAATATCTGGATTGCATACATGCTCTGGATCCAGTGCTTCACCCTGCATGAACTCGTAGCACAGGCCATTATTGAAAGTACAGTACAGCTGAGGTGCACAGCCATGGGCTTGTAACACACGGAAACTCTTCACTTCCTCATCTCGATCTACTAAGAGTTCAGTCTTATTTCCATAGATCCTAACTAGAACGACATCATCTGTTATGTCACCCACGTAGCAGCCAATTAATTTATTGGTGATTCCATCTGTGAACAGCTGAAAAGTAAAAATAATGCATAAGCAACTTAAATCTGAATCTGTATTTTTAATGTGCAGGAAAAGAATGCAGCATTGTTCCTTTGTTCACAAAAGAAATGTTTACTACATTGAGTATTAACAAAAGAAGTCTCTACGATACAGGAATATGGTGAAGAAAATTGCTAGGATTTTTACCATGCCCAGTTAAGCACATGGTACAGCACACGAAAAGAGAAAAAAGAAAAAAAAAAAAAGAAAAAAGAAAACATGCTACAGTGAACCACAGAAATACTACATATAAGAGGCCATAACTGAAAGTTTAATATTGCAAAAGGAATTTCCATACAAGTGCTCTGAAATTGATGGATTTAAACAGCTGTAAATCAAAGTCCCAACAAGCCAGTATGAAAAGTCATAAATATAGGTACACAAAATCAAAAATAATTTTGATGCACTTCAGAATTTCAGTATTTGCTGATCAGTGAACAACTAGTAAAAGATACTCCTGGAGTTCTGAACTACTCACTCCTTTTAAAAAACAAAACTCAGGTCAGAAACAGTTCCAAGTTTGGTGGTTATCATCTTCCCACTAACCTTGAGGTACTGATTGAGAACAATTCAACATTTGTTCAACATCTTTGTCGGCGACATGGACAGTGGGATTGAGTGCACCTCAGCAAGTTTGCTGATGACACTAAGCTGTGTGGCTCGGTTGATATGCTGGAGGGAAGGGATGCCATCCAGAGGGACCTTGACATACTTGAGAGGTGGGCTGATACCAACCTCATGAAGTTTAACCATGACAAGTGCAAGGTCCTACACCTGGGTAGAGCAATCCCAGGTACAGCTACAGGTTGGGCAGAGAAGAGATTCAGAGCAGCCCTGCAGAGAAGGACTTGGGGGTGTTAGTCGATGAGAAACTTAACATGAGCCGTCTTCAGAGAGCGCTTGTAGCCCAGACAGCTAACCGTATCCTGGGCTGCATCAAAAGAAGTGTGACCAGCAGGTCAAGGGAGGTGATCCTGACCCTTTACTCTACACTCATGAGACCTCACTTGGAGTATTGTGTGCAGTTCTGGTGTCCCCAACATAAAAAGGATATGGAACTGTTGGAAAAAGTCCAGAGGAGGGCCATGAGGATGATGAGGGGACTGGAGCACCTCCTGTATGAAGACAGGCTAAGAAAGCTGGGGCTCCTCAGCTTGGAGAAGAGACCTCATAGCAGCTTTCTAGTATTTGGAGGGGGCCTATAAGGATGCTGGGGGGCGGACTCTTCATTAGGGACTGTAGTGATAGGACAAGGGGTAACAGGTTAAAACTTAAACAGGGAAAGTTTAGATTAGATGTAAGGAAGAAATTCTTTACTGTGGGGGTGGTGAGGCACTGGAATGGGTTGCCCAAGGAAGCTGTGAATGCTCGGTCCCTGGTGGTGTTCAAAGCCAGGCTGGACAGAGCCTTGGGTGACATGGTTTAGTGCGAGGTGTCGCTGCCCATGGCAGGGGGGTTAGAACTAGATGATCTTAAGGTCCTTTCCAACCCTAACTATTCTATAATTCCTAAAGTTACCCTGGCTCCTTTACAATTTTGAGAAAGTACTTAAAATTCAAGACCTTAGCCTTCAGCCTCAAGCACCATGCCAAATTTAAAAGCATTTGACAAGATCCCCCATCCTCACGTTGTACTTCATAAATGGTACGCATCATTTAAAAGATTGAAAAGGCATTTTAAGTCCGTATCATTAAGATGTACGTAAATAAAATTTTTAACACCCTGCAATTTACTGGACTTTGACCAGTCTCACCATTGACGTCTGAACATACTGAAGATGAAGCAACTAACTTTCTACAGAATAGAGCATTATGCTTATATCTAATTACAGCCTACTCACTGTTTTTCAAAAAATGATGGCTGTATGGATACCACAGGTTCCTAGCTAAGGAAAGGGGAGAGCAGACCAAAAAATACCCCGTTCCTTGACTGCTGCTTGTCCTTCTACACATTGTAAGGCCTAAAATAAGTCACTATACAGGCTGAACTCCTGGAGATTCTACCGAACATCAGGCTAGATCCTGAGTTATTTGGCTTCATGCACCCAGTTGCATGCAGTCAGGCATTTGAAATTCCACTTGATGCCTGCAAAGGTAACTCAGCAGTTCTTAACTTCAAACTACAATCCAGGACAGCTCTACAGCTCAGAAAACAGATGTTTGGCACTTTAAAACTCTCTGCCCTCTGTCAACTCGGACACAACTAAAGAACTTGCTAGACGAGCAATACCCATACTAATGCTAGCTATTAGGCAAGCAACTGAATGGCAAGCCATTAAGATCCCCAGGTGAGAAGAAGCTTCACAAGCAAGGATACCAATGTTCTCATAACTCCTGAACATTCTCCTGCAGTCTTAAACATAAAAAGTAAACAACTTAAAATTGAGTTTCTCACAGCAACTGTAATTATATTCAATTTTTCTTTAGTGTTTACAGTTATGCCTCTTCTACTCCATTTTCCCCAAAGCCCTAATTAAAACTTAATTAAAAAAAGATTAAACCTTCCCAAAACACACAAAACCTCCTTTCAGGACCTTGTCTTAGAACAACCAAGAAGTAGCTTTAAGTTGGTTAACATACAGTTAAGACATACACAATTTTCCCTTGGGTGGACATCCTTCAAGCTTAACTTACCACCATTCTTTACGAAGTCCCTTTATTAAAACTACATGACAATAACAGGCAACTTCTCTACAGGTGTTACTCCTCAGAACTTTGAACAATTTGGGTGTTTGCTTGGGGTCTTTTGTTTTGGTTTTTCTTGTTGTTGGGGGGGGTGTGTGTGTTTGTGTTTTGTTTTCTTTAAAAGCAAAACATAATTCAGAAATTTTTACTCCTCCTGAGAAGTAGGCTTTATTTTTAAAAGTAAAGTACTATCACTCAAACAGAAGTACCAGCTTATCTGTAAGTCCCAGAGGTTTAAAGAAATCAAGCACTAGAAGCAATTTTAACTCCTAAAGAAAACATTCAGAAGCTGGCTCAAGTCTCCCCATTTAGGAAAAGACTTTCAGAGCAGAAGATGCTATGTTTTAGCTACTGCATCTTGCTTTTCTCAGCACCCCTATGTGATGAGGTGAAAAACCTCATCAATAAATGCAGAAAAGGACTAGGGAAGATTTAGTTGTCATCACAAATTACAGTTCAAGTTCCTGAGGAAAGATAAAGAATAGCAGAGAACATGAATGTCTTCCATTTTCTTAGATGGTTACGAACATGCAATCTTGCAGAGATAGGTTCAGCATACCAGGTCACTTTCATCTACACAGGGTAACTATAAATTCAAATAAACCTGCTTACTAAGCCTCCTTGACTGACTAAAAATTAAGACTTCATAATTTATGGACACATTTTATTACTAGTTATTATTCTAATAACCCAGAATAAGAGACAAGTAATGAAGACCCTTGTCTACACTGTCTTTATATAGCAACTGTCGCAATGTTAATTAGTGCAAGTAAGAATACTGTATCATTTAGCACACTATCCTATTTTTTTGCTTAACACTTACCACAGATGTTTTAAGTTTTCTCCAGGTACATAAGCATACTGTTGCAGCAATGCACATGCTATATCAAGAGAGGGATGATTGTGCTTGAGCAGCGTTAACCTAATTTGAACAGACAGTACTTAAATGCTTTTCAAGTATGACCTACAAATTACACCTTCATGGTACAATGCATTCATTTATAACTTTTCCCCTTGTAAGTGCACTGCTATTTAGATCACAAGGGATCTCCTGTAAATCATCTAGTTCATCCTTTTCTCAAGAAGGGACATGTAAAACCAGTCGCCCAGGGCTGTGTCTGGCATCTCCAGGAATTCCAGAGACTCTACAAACTGTCTGGCCAACTTGCTCCAGCATTTGACCACTCCCACCATAGAAAAAAAGTGTTGTCTTGCGTTCAAATGGAACTTCACATGCATTTTATTCCACACCCAGAAACTTGTCTGTCACTAGGTACTGAGAAGAATCTGGCTCTCTATTCTTCATTCCCTCCCACCAGGTATTTAATACATACTAAGATTCCTGCAAGCCCCCTTTGTTCCAGGGGAAACAGTCCCACCCTCTCCTCATAGGAAAGATGCTCTTCATGGCCCTTTACTGGACGTGCTCCAATGAGTCTGCATATTTCTCACACCGGGAAGCCAAGAACATAACACAGCACTTTAATATGGCAAAACGATGTAGAAGTACTGGTTCGTATATATTTCAGCATAAAAACAGAATTAACTATTAAAAATTTTAAAGAGCATTTGGCAGAAGTGATTTATGTTGAGCTGTCAGTGAAATTACAAAGTATCTTGTCTGCCACACTTAAAGAAAAACTGAAATATAGCATTAGAAAAAGCTCTTACCCTGTTGTCGCAGGGCCAAAAGTGAAACCTCTGTTGAATTAAGAAGGATCAAAACCACTATGTAGTTTTGAAAAAAAAAGAAGAAAAATTCTATTGTCTTTTATCAAAGGGCAAAGGCAACAAACACAATTAATTTCCAACACACAAGAGGACTATTTTAAAAATCACTGGAACTTGTGCTAACTACCATTTTCTACTTATAAAACAATCACCTAATAAAGCTTGCTTTTCTTGCTATACAAAATTGTATTATGAAAAAGACAAGGCTCTAAGGCCATCAGAAATAGTGATACTACCAAAAAAAACCCCAAACCCCAATCCAGACATTAAGTGGTGCTGATGCAAAGAAATACTAAGAATTTGACTTGTTTATGCTGTTAAACTTCTGGCTACTGTACAGCTTTTGTCATACTGCACAGGTCTATTATCCCTTTGAAACAAATCTCATTAGTGTTAATAAAAAATCCACAACAAGGAAATTGGCCTCCCTCAACTGATAATTTAGGAACTCTACTTATTAGCATCTATTAGTAACATGCTGCTATAAGTAATTATTTACACCCAGGAGTATTTTAGTTACTGCTTTTTAAAAAGGCAGAAGAGTTTGCTTACTTTTCTAATAGCATTATTCAGAGTACACAATTTCCATATTCCATCACGAGAAAACATCTAATGTGTTCCACCAGTAAAAGAACATAATACTTTGTCCTACTCAGAATGCCTTAACCACATCATTTAAAGAATCAGCTTAGAATGCCTTGCCTGAAACATAACTTGAGATGAAGCAGAACAAAACAGGAGTTCTGTAACAAAAGCACCAGGTTGAGCAGCATAGAGGATGGGCTCAGATGACATGGATAAGATAATCAGTAAACTCTGAAGGCCACATGGAAAAAGATGGAAGAATCTACAGAATGTTATGAATAGGAGGTAGAAAATTCTGGACATAAATTAAAAAACATAGCCAACAGAAGTCAAGAACATGATGCAAAACAAAAAAATCCAGAAGCAAGATTCTGGTACCTCATAATCTGTAAGAACTTAATTATTGTGTTGCATATTTAGCACATTGTAATACATACTCTCAGGTGAGGTGATGCAAAGCTTAAACTAAATTCTGAGAACATGTCTGAAAATGGTATTTATACAGGCTCACAGTCTAGTCAGATCTAGCTGAAGGTTCAGGCTTTCTAGCTCTTGGGAACAAACAGAAACTGTTTACTGAAACGCAGGCTTAAAGCAAGAAAGCTAGAAATAAACTTGAGTCGCTTAAATGCAGTCTTAGAAAGCAGCACATGGTAGAAACAAGACAGACCAAGTGAATCCAGGAAAAGCAGAGAAAACTCAACCAGAACATGAAGCATCTTTGAGACAGAATTTACCCTAAAAGCACTCTTTTCAGCAATGATCAGGCTATTTGATCCCTGAAAAGGGCATGTAATGGATATGTTACTATCTCATAAGCAAGTGGTTCAAGAAAAGCTTGTATCTGACCCTACTGTTCCAAGTGTTCAAAAGAATGAGAAGAATGAAAACAAAAATTACGATCACATGTAACAAGCATAAACAGGCAGAAGTGCCACAGGGCATATCCCACAAGAGAGACGTAAAACCATGCAGATTTTTTTCTTTCAGGCTGTTACCACATCTGTAGAACTATAGAAGGCAGTATTGTACTTCTGTAGAAACAGAACGGGTATGTGAAATTTCAGCACACATAAGTAAGTAGGAATAATGCCCAAATCTCGACAAGTTTGCACATTAAGATCTCCAGAAAGGAATAGACTTTTAATATATGCTTCTTTAATGCTCACAACATTTCAAGTTTGCACTGCAAGATATAATTTCATTTTTTTCCCCTGGAAAAATATAATCCATAACAGCACATCCACAAGTATATGTATCTCAAGAATTTAACTTCTCGACACACAGCTAGTTATTTCTCCATTTCTTCTTTCTGCAGATACTCATAAAAAGAAGGCCTAAATACAACTAGTAGAAAATGCCAGCCTTTGGTAAGATCTCATATCCAGCAAGACTTACAAGCAACATCACTCAAAGGTCTCCACACTCCGGAAATGATGATGATGGCTTAGCTTCACGAACGAAGACTTGAGAAGGGCATTACCCACACTCACTACAAGCACGATGACTAAGGGCAAGTGGAATAGGCAAAACTGATTGGAGAAGAGCTGCATAGGCAATCAGGAAGATTCCGCACGAGATTGTCATCTCCTGGATCAAGCTCAAGCGACCAAAGGCCTGAACCGCCCGCAGGCAAGGTTGGACCTGCAGCTACCATTGCACCTTGTCACCTGTCATTTCGACCCTCGCCTGACGCTACAGGGCTTTGCAAGTGTGAGTAAACCCTTCCAGCCTGCGCAATGGATTTTTTAGGTGAGCCGCAGCATGCGCAGAACTGGCCCCACCCTTTACACCTGAGGTTTATCTGCCACAGCCTAGATAGCTAGGACAATGACAGCAAAGTCCTCAGGTCGTAGGTTTTGTAAGAGTGTCCTTCTCTTAGATGGAACACCTTACAAGGCTAGACGAGCTCCATCAGCCCGGGTTTGAAGTTAGGAGTTTTCCTTCTCCTATGAGGATGGCTTGTCTTCGCTAACGACGATTTGGAAAGGGTTTTACCCACACATTCTGATCTCAGGTGACCAATGACGCAACAGCACAACATCAAGCGTCTAGGCAGGATTCTGACTTAGAGGTGTTCAGTCATAAGCCCACACATGGTAGCCTCACACCAGTGGCTCCTCGCCAAGTGCACGCACCAGGGATCTGAACCTGTGGTTCCTCTTATACTGAGCAGGATTACTATTGCAACACATCATCAGTAGGGTAAAACTAACCTGTCTCACAACGGTCTAATCCCAGCCCACGTTCCTTATTAGTGGGTGAACAATCCAATGCTTGGTGAATTCTGCTTCACAATGATAGGAAGATATATCCTCTAGATCATTACATTGATCAGGTGAAAGCCATTGTCTACATGATCTTGGTGGTCATGGTCAGATGATCACAAACAAAAATCATTTAGCATCAAAAGCACCAAAGCCAGCAGGGAGCCAATAAGGTAATGGCACCATTCTATGGCAAGTTTGGCCATAGGCTGAACTAGCAGTTACCTACTGAATTCTTGGGGTGCCCTGACATGACAGCAGCATGGAGAAAGCAGTACCACCACTACCTATGCTATATAGTATTACTTCAACATGGTTTTGGCTACCATATCATCAATCCTTGCATCTTCCTTCTTCAAGGAAGAACTCAGGGTGGCAGGGGAGGGAGAGGGGGTGGGGGGAAGGGCTCTTATGGTGCAGGTTTCTTATTTTTTGTTTTGGGTTTGGTTTTGTCTTTTTGTTTGGTTTTTGGGGTTTGTTGGTTGAAGTTTTTTTGTTTGGTTGGTTTTGTTTGGGTTTCTTCTTTTGTCTCTTTGCCCTCCCTCCCCCCCTTAAGATCTTGACTGAAGTTTCACATCCTCCATTATTCTCAACATAAACACCATTTAAAATTACATTCAATAGTCTCTTATGAAATGCTAGTTGTCACCCCTTGTAAGGACTGGTTGTGATCTAAATGCATGAAGAGAAAGCTTTCCTTAATGGCAGAAGAAAGTCCCAAATTATGTATTTTTTATCTTGTTTCTGAAGAATATTCTCCTACCTGAAAACAGCAAACATCATCAGATAACTAGATAAAACTTTTAAAATGTTTTAGGTCTTTTACAGGTTTTCTGATACTGATGAAAACAACTACAAATAAATCATGGAATAGTTGGGGTTTGAAAGGACCTCAAGATCATTTAGTTCTAATCCCCCTGCCATGTGCAGGGATGCCTCACCCTAGACCATGTCGCCCAAGACTCTGTCCAACCTGACCTTGAACACTGCCAGGGATAGAGCAATTTACCACTTCTTTGGGCAACCCATTCCAGTGCCTGAACATCCTCATAGTAAAGAACTTCTTCCTTATACCTAACCTGAACTTTCCCTGTTTAAGTTTAAACCCATTACCCCTTGTCCTGTCACTACAGTCCCTGACGAACAGTCCCTCTGCAGCACCCTTGTGGGCCCTCTTCAGGTACTGGAAGGCTGCTATGAGGTCTCCAAGCAGCCTTCTGTTCTCCAGGCTGAACAAGCTCAACTCTGTCATCCTATCTCCAAAGGAGAGATGCTCCAGCCCCCTGATCATCTTTGTGACCTCCTCTGGACTTGCTCCAGCAGCTGCATATCCTTCTTATGTTGGGGACACTAGAACTGCACACAGTACTCCATGCGGGGTCTCACAAGAGCAAAGGGGCAGGATCACCTCCTTCAACCTGTGGGTCACACTCCTTTTGAGGCAGCCCAGTAAGTATATTTAGATTTCTGTGCTGTGAACGCACACTGCTGGCCCATGTTCAGTTCCTCATCAACACCCAAGTCCTCCTTCCAAATTTTGAAAGCTAATAGAAATAGAGTTTAATATGTTATTCTAAATCAAAGAACTGATTTGCTGCTCCTCCCCCTGAAAAATTTGAAATGGCCATGTAATGAGGAAACAGGAACTAGAACATCTTAGCTAGCTACCTTCCTTTCCAATGTTAGAAGTCTACAGCATGAGATACATGCCATTTAATAGTCAGATGCAAGCTGTGCCTAAGCAAATACTAGTTCTCAGTAATTAGAACCAGTCACCAATGCAAACACCTATTTCATGCACAACTGAATTACCCCATGCACTGTGATGTGGCATATCAATACATAAAACATCACCAGATGCAACTGCTGCCCCACCCACTGACAGCACAAAACCAACCCTTTACAAGTGATTGATATTACCAAACTTCAACAGTAGCTTAGTAAGAATGGAGAAACCAACCCACCCTTCAATGATATCTAACACTGCCTACATTTCCCACCTCCTGTAACACTGCATTCAAGGCAGATCTCAAGTTACATTTTTTTTCTTCCACAACACATCAGCAATGCAGCTCATTCTGCAACTCTTTATCTTTTCTTATCCTTTTTCACTCATCACTTCTCCACTTAGATTTATTAGCTCCTCAGAAGGTTAACCAGTGAACTCATTCCCTCCTCTTTACATGCTTAACTACTTCTACAGCTGCCTAAGAGTGTGATGCCCTAAAAAACAGGTAAGCAATAAAAAAAATTCCCTTGAAAAAATGTAATGACACTGAGATACAAAAATAAAAAGTTAGTTTCCTTCCCAGAGACAAACATTTTCTGTTTCCACTCAATTATTTCAATGTTTCAAATCCCACACTCAGTCTGTTTAAATAAACTATGAAATATTTTCACTAGTTCAGAAATCTGAACCTAATCAGTTTGTTACACAGAAAATACCAGGATCAACACAGGCAAAGGAATTAAGAACAGCAGCTACAAAATACTGCCTGAGGAAAAGCTAGTTAGTGCAAGTCAGGAACAAAAAGCAAAAAGGGAAAAAAGCTAAAAAAGCTAACCTGGCATATATAAAGAAAAAGGGAGAGGGGGGAAGGAAGGTGTTGTTTTGTTGGTGAAAGTACAATTCTTTGTAAGCATGGCCCTGTCTCATACCTTCACATTTCATAGCTACAGAAACAAATTTTTGCAAAGAATCATAAAAATGCAGCACTAAAGTCATGCAAATTGTTCATAAATGCAAAGACCTACATCTTGCCAACAAAGACAGTACCACAAAGTAAGCAAGGTCCAATTATTTCAGAGAATAAAAACCCAAACTTAATTACACTTATCTGGAGATAAAAGTAGCTTGCAGATTTCAGAAAAGTCTTATTAAAGGAGTTTATCTCTTTGCAAACTTCTCTCAGTTTGGGCCAGGACAGGAGCACTGTTTGCTAGCATATCATTTTTACCCCTTTGTATCTCTGATATATCTCTGCTGGTCTAACCAAATAATGGTTTAAATTAAAACTATTAATATTAAGCCTTTTTACCAATGAAAACAAGCAGCCTTTATTCTCAATAAGAACTCAGAATAAATGTTAGAAATTACTTCAAAATGGAAAAAAATACAGGGTGTTTTTTTCCTGCACCATAACATTACATTGCAAAAAGGATATTATGCATTAACTTACTACATCCTTCATTATGACCAGACCTACCAGATGTAAAGTAAGTCATGGAATAAAAGATTCCTGAATCCGGACTTACTGAAATGGTAACTAAGCTTCACATACCATAAGCAAATACAGATCCTCCTTCCAAAATGCACCTCCAGAAGAAAAACAGAAAGTTCTTAAGGTGGGCAACAGATCAAGTTGCAACAATTCCAAACTGTGATTGTATTTGTTTTCCATCAGGAGGGTGATACAACCTCTTTAAGACAACAATGAGCTTAAACAATTATGTCTTTACAGTTGATTAATAAAGAATTGTCCAGCATATAAAAACTAGCATATCCACTGTCACAATTCAGCCCACTTCTGGATTTAGCAAGCAGAGAGCAGAAGACTGGGAGAAAGGCCTCTAGAAATCCCTTCCAACCTGAACAACTCTACAATTTTATTACTAAAATCTGAATAAAAAGTGACTACTAAAAAAAAAAATTGTTTTAACAATGTTGCTTTGTATTACTGTAAAGCAGAGAAAGCAAACCTCAAGAATTTAAGACTTAGAAAATATAATGCCCTATAAACATAAGGTATAACACCCTAGAAAATATAACAGTTCTAATCAGCTCTCAGCACCTCCTCAGACGACAAATGCACAAAGTATCTACATGAAGATCAGCATTCAGACATGAAAACTTTGTTTTCCCTTACCAATGTATGATAACTTGAATATTTGTACTGTACTGTAGAGATAACATTCACCTATAACTTCAGGCAGAGGAGATAAAGTAGAGCTGCTTGTGATCCAGCAAATAACTGGCAATGCTTACAGATGCTATAGACTTTCTGATAAATAATGCAATGAAAATAATAGTGATACATTTGTGTTCTATGCTAGCTCTATGCTATGATGCAAATAATTTAAAATGCAGAAATATATTCATGACTTCAGATACTTACCTTACAGAAAGCAAGGATTAAGCACTAAAATTTTTGAACTACACTGTTACAGAATTGTTTAGCTGACTAAGCAATTTGACACACAACAGTAAACTTTTACAAGAGAAGTTAATTAACTTTTCAAAGTCAAACTCTGGACTCTTCAACTTCTTACGAATTGTTTTGACCCAAGAAATACCAAGTGCAAAGGTAGCTAACAGCAGTTCAACAGAGGAAGTAGTAGTTAGTTCTACCTATCAATGTTCTTTGTCTACTTTGCTCTGATGCTGCCGTTTCAGATTAGTCAAGCATATTTTCCATGCAATAAATGACTTTCACTTTCATCTCCTCCTAAACACATGCCCCTCCAGTATGGGGACTCCAAGGCCAACCTTCTGTTCACTCCATCCTCTTAAAAACAGTCATCCTTCATTTTAGCATCAAGCTGCGTGATGCATGTGTAACACGCCTGTATAACAGATTGCAGCAGCAATGGTGATAATACAACAAGTTCCAAACCACATGCATTCTTGCTTGTTATGTATGCACAGTGGTTTAAACACAAACTAAAGTTAAAAATAACCAGCCACTGATGAGCTTCATGAACAGCATACTCTTCTGCTGTTCAAAGGGAGCAAAATGAAATAAAGGGAGTTGAAAAGTTTTGGTCATAAAATAATTTGGTTTAAACAGCACTCAGACAATTTTTAGACAGAATCCTACAATCACAGACAGTAATCTATTACTTTACTATTGCATGACCAAATTAACCCCTATTCTACACCAATTGTACTAGTGGTTTTTGTTAATTGCTTCTTCCAAAGAGGGTGCCACAGGAAGGAAGCAGCTTTTTTTTTTCTTAAACCTACTAGAACTTTCTCAAAATGTTACAGCTATCCCTCCTTGAGAAAATGTTTGTTTCACTTATTAGAATTCCTGTATGAAAGCAAAATATTCTGTTGAGAAGTGAACAAAACCATGCATAACTTCAGGTAGTCCTGCAAGGAGGACAAGTCGGACTCAATGAACCTTATGGGTCCCTTCCAACTCGAGATATTCTATTGATTCTAACAACCCTTAGTATTACATGTTGTAAAGCCATTTTTATTGCATGTCAAGATGTTGGGACTCTGCTTAACTTACAGCCTCAGCCTTCAAAGAAGTTACCTAGAAAAACCTCATTACCTTTACTGTTGCACTAACTGGATTGTTACATGTCAAGTTTCTTTTCCTATCAATAAACTTCAGAAAATTTGAGTCAGTATTTGTGCTATTACCTCAATGTGCTCAGTTTTCCTATGTAAATTAGTTCCAGCAGCTCTCTTCAGAGGAACTTGACTAAATTAAGACTCTTTCACTTGTTAGTAACTGCTGAATAACAGAGTTTAAGAACATACAATAAAACACTCAAGTAAACGCAGGCTACAACTGAAAGGCTGCATTAGCCAGTTAAACTGACTGAAGGCTTGTACGGGGCCAGGTGAAGTATATTCTAGAAGCACAAAAGCAGCCAATCCTCGAGCAGATGACTCGTCATAAATACAAATGACGGCTCACCTAGAGAACACCAGAGACTAAGTGGCGATACTCCTGCATATGGTCACGACTAAGAGATGCGATCAAGGACGTTAACGGGGCTGATACCGATACCTTCAGCCTAAACCCAAATCCAGCAGCGAATACAAGGCCTGTATTTACACTTACTTACTCACTACTTGCGAGGGCGCGGGGGCAGCCCGCCAAGGGAGCGCCTCAGCCCCGCGGCCGTTATCTCGGCGACCGTTACCAACAGCAGTAGCAGTAGCCGCAGGCCCCCTCTTCTCCTCTTTCCTCTCCGGCTGTCTCTGCCCCAAGGAAGAGGCAGGAAGTCCCCCACCGTCTTACGAACACGCCCTGCTCGGCAAAGACCCGCCGAGGGCGAAGCTTACTCCTTCTCCCCCTCAGCCCCCGGGCCGGCGGCGGGGCGGTTTGTCGAGAGCGGGGAGAAGAGCGCTGCCCTCCACTAACAGGGGTAGTCAAGTTTCAGCGTGGAGGGCACGAAAGGAGGAAGAGGAAAGCGAGCGGTGGGGAATGAGCGCCGGGAGGGGCAGGGGATGCTGCCGCGCCGACACGCCCCACCGCCGGGCTCCCTGGCAAATGGGGCTCGGCGCAGGGGGCTGTGATCGGAGAGCGACGAGGGAGGGGGAGGGGAAGGAAGCGAGGCGGCAGCTCCCCCGCACAATGGCCGCCCGCCCTCCCCCCTTCCTTCCTCTCGCTCTCCCTCTCTCTCTTCCCTTCCTCCTCAAGCTGGGGCTGCCGCATGACCCGCTCGTGGGCCCCGCGGCGCCTCGGCCTACCTGCAGCGTCACCTCCTCAGGTCTCCAGTGGGGCCGCAGGCGGCGCAGGAGCTGCAGGGCGCCTTGGCGGTAGCCGGGCCCCTCCCGCTCGCTGACAGTGATGTCCAGCTTGGGCACCTCCGGGGAGCCAGGCGGGACGTGGATGTAGTTGGACATAGCAGCAGGCGGGCAGAGAGGACGCGGCACAGAGTAATAAGGGAAAACAGCTCTAGCTGGTGTTTCCTCCGCGGCGGACCCGGCAACTGAGGGGGAAATTTCCACTGGGGCTCTCGATAAAGCGGCTCCACCTCCCCCCGGCTGCGGCGCGGAGCAGCCTGGGACAGCGGGCGGGGCTGGGCGGCAACCGCCCTCCTCCTGCCCTGAGCAGCTCACCTGCCTGCCCGCTGCAGGAGCCCGCGGCTGAGAGGCAGCCGCGGCGGGGATGGATGAAAGCTCCCGGGTTTGCTGGGCGTGAAGGAATGTGGCCGGCACCGCCCAGTCAATCACCGAGCGAGCGACTGATTGAAATCAGGCTTTGAGTTATCTGCTGCGGTTAATTTTTGTCTTTAATTTCTGTGCCAGCCTTCGTTGTTTCCCTCGCTCTCCTGCGGGGTGCATACCTTGCTCCAGTTCCAGCCGGTTGCCGTTTGATACTGTTTGTGGTCCCTCAGGGCACTGCGAAAGGCTCACTCTACCTCCCGCTCTGATGTAAGCGGCTTCTTAAAGATCGTCTTTTTCATGAGCGGTACAGAACAGTTAAATTCTTTGTTTTATGCTGAAAAACTCGCTGCCTTGAAGTTATTTTAAGGAAAAAAAAAAAAAAAAAAAAAAAAAAGAGCCCAGACTATACCACAGCATTTTACCAATCAAGAAGAAAAAGAAATAAAATTTAAAAAAAAACCCAAATGTTCCCTCTTTTAGAAATATTTTAATGCTGCCCCTAATATTCACACAAGTACCTGCCTTCCGTCACATTCTGTGATCTTCCCACGTAGGAAATACTGAAATCTCAAGAAGTTCCTCTGTTGTCAAGCAAGTTTATTAAGACAGGCTAAGATACAAGATCTACACGAACAGTATAATGGCTGGTCTCTTCCCTGAAGAGTTGTTACTTTAAATAGACCCAGGTCAGGGGAAAGGGGCGTAATTTACGCTCAAAATGAACAATGCCATGAGGGAACCAGCTAATTCTGCAGCTTTAATTCTCATATACTTGACATGAGTTCCTCTTTAGAAGTGCAGTGCTTTAGTAACCTTTCCATTGTGTCACCCACGACCATCTATTTGTGAATGTCTTGTCTTTCACCAAGAATCATTGCCATCTTGTCCCTGAAAGGGTTTGCAGGACCTCACTATTTAAGTGCATCATCACTTCTATTCCTATTGTTCTTGTTGAACACCTCACCTTAAGCAAATATTTCTTTATTCACTTGCCTGTATGCCTTTTCCCTCAGATATGATTACGCATTTGGAATAGTCTCTCAATTATTTTGCAACTAGTTTTCTTCCTTTTTTTTTTCTTTTAATTTCCTGTGATCCCTCACGATCATTAACCTTAGTGTCCACTTCCATCTAAACTTCAGTTCAGACCAAGTGGTCAAAACCTTTACAGTCAGGAATCTTACCTTTGTGAGAGTTCAATAACCAAAATTTCCTTCTGTTTCATTTTAAATGAAAATGCAGTATTTAAAAAATTACGGGTTGGTAATACTAGTGTATGTTACTCTACATTAATAACCCTTCCTCATCAAGGATTAAAACGGTAAGAACACACAGGTCTAAATCAAATTTCAGATGTCATAAATTTCCAGATCTAAAGGTTGAGTATATTTCTAGTGGCAATATGCTTTTAGCTTGCCTTTGTTTAATTCTGTTCCCTGGAAAAAAAAAAAAAAAAACCTGTTTAAAATTTAATAACCCTCTTTCCTGTGATTTTTGTATCTGTCTTTTACATACACTGACTCATCACTCTCTTAAAATCTTCTTTCTCCGTCTCACCTCATCAGACCTACCCATTTCTTCCATTAGCCCACTCTACTTTTTCTTCTTTAAAAGTAAGGACATTTTGAAAGTTAAACTCCCTTTTTGTTTGTTAAACTCCCTTTTTTGTTTGTTGTCTTTATATACAGTCACCTTTATACATTGTTCAGTCCTGTAAATTAGAACTACCACAGTAGCATGATATCACTCTATCTGATCAAGCATGTGATACATGGTGCACTCTGCTTCTGCACAGGCAGTTTGGTAGATGATAAACTAAGACTTACTTGTGGATTAAAGGGCAAAGTGACATTTTTGTTGAAATAAAATACCAAAGGTTGAATGTGTCAGCTTTTGTATGCTAATTTCAACAAGAACTGGTTGAAAGCTGATGCTGAACATAATACTCCTACCAGAAGCTTTTGGTTGTTAACTCTGGGAAGCCTTGCTGACTTACCCAAGTGTGACTAAATTTCCAGAAGTTGGGTGTGAGTATATTTTAAACATAAAGGGGGGAAGTTGGAGCAGTCATGGTGCTTGGTTTATTTGGGAATGAAGGAAACTGAACTTCTGACAATTAAATATTTATCAAATAGATGAAAGAACCAATAACATGTAGGCAGTAGCACCATCATCTTCGTGATCATGGTATAAAGACACATCCTTTTTGCTTGCCTGCATGATGCACCGGGAACTTTTAATTCCTGTTTTAAACCAGTTCAATAAAAGTTATAGCTAGCTACTTCCTTTCCTTTTTACTTTTTGCTTCCTACAAATATTTGCTGTGTTCTAATCAAACCATAGAAAATACCTTCTGACTGGGTCTCTTTCTCAAGTTCCCTATAATTTTTCTTTCCTTTTTGAAAAATTTATTTTCCTTTTTTGTCTTTCCTCCCCTTTCTGACACCTGTACTCTACAAACTATGAAATGCATTGATAAGAACCCTGGTGGGTTCCTCACAGGCTATAAATTTTTCACAGGATACAAATAGACTTGTTCTTAGAAAGACCTGATATTACTCCAAGTAAGGACCCAGGAATAAAAATAATGTGTTTTCTCTTAATGCTTGATATTTTTGTAGGTACACTATGCTAAATTAAAATTATTCTAAGGCTGACAGCAGATGTGCACAACACTGAACTGAAGAAAACAGGGTGCTTTAGATCTCTCCCAGGCTTGTATACTGACTATGCAGCCTGTTTGACCTGCTTATCCTCACTGCTCTGCCATTCTCTTTTCCTTCTTGTGCTAATCAGAAACCAGGTTGTGCCATTTCATTTATTCCTACATTTTTCACCTTGCCTTTAGGTCAGTGCTGGATGCTTTTTAAGCTCCTAAAAAAAAAAAAAAAAAAAAAAGAAAGGCACAAAGGAAAGAGCAACATCAGGCTCAGAACCAGTTTTAACTTCCCAGGTGCAGTTCTCCTGGCTGCTGTCCAAACCCAGTAATTCAGTAATTGCTTCAGAGGAACTCAGTGCATAAATGTGATTATAAATGGGAAGTGTACATCTTATAGCCGTAATTAATTTTAATTAATTTCCATAGTAGAGAGTTTCAAAATATTTTCTATTGTCCTAATCTCACAAATCAAAAAACTGAGTCATCAGAAGGTTAAATCTGCTGTTAGACCACTCTGTAGCAGGCCTGAAAATAATTTTTTACTTCCAGTCCAATCCTTTGATCACAAGCTTTCTTCAGTGCTTTAAAGAATGTCATCTCTGTTGATTATCCAGCATGTACGATTTGTGTCAAGATGAATCACATCTCTGTACACACAGTGTTAAACTGTAATTCAACTCTTTATTTATTTATTACATCGATTTTTAAAGTGTCTGGTGGCCTAGCATCCATATTGATCTACCAGCAACAACTCTCGACACAGAAAGTTGATAGATCTGTCATGTGTTTATTGTACTCTATAAACAGATTTCATTTTAATCTTGGTGAAGACTAGCTTGAAATAGATCATTTTATAAAAATCTTGACAGCTTACAAATTTCTCCAAGATGGATACTGCTTGGTATGTTGTTGAAATGGTAAAAACCCTTACCTTGTGCAAGTTGCTTGCAAGAATAATAGGTTATAGCTTTCTCAAGAATATTTTGAAAGCTACATATGATAGCAGAGTAGAAGCTTCAACACTCACTGCAGTTTTATGGCCTAATTTTCTAGTAGGCTGCCAATTAGTGACACTTATTTGACACATTCCATGTGATAACCTAGTTCCTCACTATCTAACCCCTATTTTTTCCAACATCGGAGTGGTGCAGTGCCTAATGTGGTGTGGTAATAGATGTGATTACATGTGAAAATAGCTTAGTGGTTTCCAGCTCTTTCAACTTTTCAGGATTTCACTCTTAAACCTCAGAAGTTTCTAGTGGAAGTCTGGACTTCTGTGCCGACAGGCTTGGTTACCTCCAAGGCCACATCAGATGAACCCACAGGTATCTTTCCTCTGTGCTCTCCCTGGCTCCAAGTCCATGAACTTCAGGCTCAAATGTCATGGGTAGTTATCCAGTTACGTGTCCTGCAGGAAGCATAAGCAAACTAAACAAAATGCCTAAACATGCATGTTAATTGATCTATATGCATACTAATTAATCTCAGACCAGTGAAGACACACAACCTGATTAAAACCTGCTTAAGTCAGTAGGACCAAAATCATGCTTATGCTTAAGCAGGTGCTAAATCAGAATGACCAGCTCAGCAGGGAATTCTCCATGCTGGTAGGGCTAAACTGTACATTTGTTTAGGGCTATTTATAAAACATTACAGCCACTGGGTATAAAGAAAGAAGATAAAGTCTTAGTACTAATTACACTGATAAAAATGCAGGTTAAATCAGCAAAAAAAATCATAATTAAGGCCAGCATCTGCATTCATTTTAATAGATGTATCTGTATTTTAAAATATGAAGAGTAATTAAAAGTTGACTAATCCTTGACTAAATTTGAACTGTACACCAGTCCAATGAGTTACCATATCCCAGAGTTTTTCTCAAGGGCAACAAATACACATCTGTATAACTACCCAAAGACAGCCTGCTTAGGCAGTTTCAGGATGCCTTACATGCAAGAATAGATTCACCTGCAGCAATATAAGAGGAACTGTTAAATGGCTTTTGTGTCCCTTGGAAATTTAAGGCTTTCTAACATTTTATTGACTAATCAAACATCCTCCTATGAAGAAAAGTTATAAATCTCAGCAATTTGACACACACTCTGTGAACAAAGACAGTAACAAATGTGTACTTAAATGTCCTACAAGCTTGTAAAAGAAGCCTAGAATACTATTTTCCTATTTTTAAGGTACTATCAGAATGCCATTCTATAGCCTCTAGCGAAACCTCTAATCAATATTATAGCATAAAAAGAGGGAGAGGATTTAGCTTAACTAAATTAAACAATTGAAAAATGTGCACAGAATTATCTTGAGAGACTGAGAGAATGGGTATCACACATAAATGATTGCAAATTCACATTCTACCTGACCCAATAATAAAGGAGAAAGAAAGGCAAAGAAGGGTGGTGAAGAGGGGAGATGAAAGGGAGAAGGTAAAGGGAGAGAGCAGGAAATTGTTTTATTTCTGTGTCAATGAGAGAAAAAATCACTCAAGTGGCTAACGTGTCTTTCTCACAAAAATCACCATTCCAAACAACTTTCCTGCTAGTCTCAAGAAGTCAAGGGCTGAAAAAACATAGATATTATGCAGCAATTATGCTGCTTTCTCATGCTTATATCCAATTCCTTCACATCAAGTTTATAGATAATCAGGAGGCCTCTGGGGCAATACCACTGCATCCTTTTCATAAGTATTTGAGTTTGTGGACTAAGGTCTGTGTGCCCAGTAGACTCCAAGCTGGATGCTCTTTCGGTGCCCTTGTATGCATCTTTTCCCTAAGCCTTACTAAGCTTTACCTCCATCTTTGCTTATAGCCTATTTCCCACAGAATTAAGGTTAATGTGACCAGATTTTGCCTCTCTCCTCCCTTAACTTGAGGAGGATCGACTTCAAAATTTCACTGGGACTTTAAATACCAAAGATAGTTTTAAATCCTGTAACTGGGAATTACTGAACAGATGGAAAGAATCACTATTCTTTCTCCTTGAAAGAAAGGATAGTCAAGCTAAACTTTTATCTGTTCTGTTGCTGCTGATGAAGTATCTTGTTTGATTTTTGTCTCTATATTTGCCACTTCTCAGATGGGTAGAAGGGAGAGGCCCCTTCACTTTTGAAAGGTGTGTAATCCTAGTTTCTCTGGATTAAATTGACTACCATAACCTAGGTTAGTACCCCCTGCTCAGACTTTGCCTCTTTTTAATTTCTTTTGATCCCCCCCTGCCTTGTTTCTCAGGTAGTGTTCTCATGCTTTGCTCCTTTATGGCTGGTAGAGGGGGACTATCTAGCTGCTTAATGAAGGAGATGCATTTTGTCCAAGGAACAAGCAATTGCACCCCAAATTAGTCCATGGCTCTGCAGTCATTTTCTTTTTCCAAAGCAATCCTTTTTGTTTCATAATAGACATGCTGCTTTTTGCCTGTTGTTGCTTTTGTTGTTTTTCTTTTGGCGGTTTTGTTTGGGGGTTGGGCTTTTGTTTTTTCATTGCCTTTTGGGTTTTTCTGGTTTCTAGCCAATTACTGTTTCCTTGTGGTCTCCTCCTTTTGTTGTATACCAGCCTGGTTAAAATCAGTTATGCCAGAGGAGCAGACCTTTGAGCAGCCTGTTCAGCTTCCATTGCTGTCACCAGGAAAAAACACCATTTACTTCATTAGGAGCCAAATGAAGTGCGACAGGCTCTGTACGTCCGTACAGTCACATGTGCTTGGATTAAAGTTCAGAGCAGAACATTGCTCCCTGACTGCCATCACCCCTCACCCAGCAAGGGTGCAAATTCCATCCACTTTTTGGGGTGCAGTGCCCTGGGGGCTGGGGCCTCTGTGGGGGCAGACAAGGCTTATCCCACCATCCCCACCAAGGAGCAGGGCAGGCAGGCCCATGAAGGTAGGCATGCAGGCAGGCCATGAAAGTCTGTAAGTGTACCCAGGGCCTGGTTGCACTCCCTGTAGTTCCATCCTGGAACCTGCTCTGAAGGGGGTTGTGGAGAAACAAAATCTGACTTTCAGAGGGGCAGACTCATCTTTCCATTCTTGAACCTACAAGCTGTAGGTCACTGTCTCGGGCTGCTTTTGAAAGTCCTACAGATTTTACTGTTTTCAGTGTGGTTTAATTCATTATTTATCCTACAGATTTTATTTACTCCTGAGGCATTGAATTTTAGGGGTCTTGCCAAAGAAGTGCAGTAGGCATAAAAGAAGAACAGCTCAGAACAACCTGATATTTAATCATAGGCTGGAAATATCTTTTACAGACTTCTCTGTTTGCAACTGTTGCTAAGCATGGGAAATTGCTGAATTAGTCAGCTTCATTTGTATTTCTGTTAAGAGAGAGCTTGGAACATTAATTAAATTACATTTCAAGTTTCAGGATAATAAAGTTATGCATTCCCATTGGAAAAGTAAAACGATAATATGATAAAAAATAAATACAATACAATAAGATAGCAAATATATGAAGGGGAAAGGGCCAAACTTTGCCAAAGTCTCTGTCTTTCCCTCCATCGGGTTTTAGGGCTCAACAATCACAAAAGCACAGAGGACTGCCTGGGAGAATGGCTTCCCAGGCTCCTGCTGGCTTTGACAACAAGCAGGAAGCAAGAAGGTAGAAAGAGCTGCTACTACAGGAACATCATGTCTTGCTAGGAGCTTTCCTAAATTTTATTTCTTTCTCATGTTTCCTGTAAGATAGTTGGGCTTGTGCAGCAGTCTTTACACTTGAAGATGCACCAGTTTCAGGTTCGTTTCCACAAAGCTTTTAACATGTGAAACCGAAAGAACATTCATTCCAGCTTCACCCCCACCCTCCACAGGAATAATGCCTCTGGTTCTTGTGGAACCCTGGAATTTTGCATTTCTACGTCAGCTGGCCTTCCCAGCCCACAGTCCCTGAGGGCTGAGGTTCATCCAGAGTACAGCAGAAAATCTTTTGCAAGCAGGCTGCAACTGCAAGATTTCATTTCACTGTGATCCATGTATCTTCTGCCTCAATATTAGGCTGAAATTCACAATTTTATCTTGACTTTAAGTTTCAAAGTGAGCAGCATTTTTGTTTAGAAGATACTGCTTTCCCTGGTATTTGTTACAATTGACTGTGCTTCGAGTATGTCAGGAGCTTAGTCAGCTGTTAGTGCAACCAGGGCTTGTTTTTCTTCTTTTCATCCCTTTCATCCAGTGGAAAAGTTTCCTGCTGCTCTCCCTACTGATATTTGATATCCTATCTCCAACTGACGTACATCTTTAACTTTTAAAGAACAGCATGTCAACTAGCTCTGTTAATTTTCACTCATTCTGGTTTTGTTTGTTTGTTTGTTTTTGTTCCTTTTTGCATTGCAAGATTATTCTGGAGGTGTAACTTCTCAGGGGAATGACTATTCCTAATCCAACTCCCTCTTCTGTAATTATTTAAAAAAAAAAAAGGAATCACTTTCTCATGCTTTGCAACAATGTATTTATTTAATCGACAGAACTAAAGGAATGCTTAGAGTAAGCAAAGCAGCCAGTCAGCAGCTTTTCTGAACGTCTATAACAAGTAGCATTGTAATGCAAAAAAGAAGAGAGAGATTTTTTGAGTTTCTCTTGGTTTACATTCTAATTGGTTTTCCTGATAACCATCTTTCCTCTTCTTTTACCAGAAAGCACCACTAGCAACTACCGACATTGGAAAGAAACAGTGGGAATCCATTACTATGCAGTTATTGATAATGTAATCAAATGTATCACTAAAAGCCATGCTAAAAGCTGTCCACTGGTGTTTTCATGATGACTAAACTACAAAAACATTTCCAAAACCTTACTCACTGAACACTGAGCTCTCTGTTTATCTTTACAACTACTTGCTTCCAAATGTCTTTGGGAAGAGGAAGCTTGAAGTGCTGAAAAACCAAAAGTATACAAAAGCCAAAATACTGAAGGAATGTTTGAAAGGTAGATTGACCTATCCTACAATTACATAGATTGATTGCCCAGGATTATGTATTTATAAAAACACCTGTGATACCACTCATAAATCCATAGCAGTGGACAAGTGGAATTCATAAGATAGCTTTTCTGTGACAGTCACTTCTAGTTCAATAAATCATTGTGTTACTTTTGCTAAGTTGCATAAAATTGTTGTCTCAAGGTCAACTTCTGCGCGATCCCTAATGTGTTCCCAAACCAGCTCTGCTACAGCCTCAACCAAACCATACCTTACAAGCCAGTACCACATGTGGACTTACAATAAAGAAAAGAAAGTAGAATAAACCCAGATGTTTGAACCTTCAGAATCTACAAAGCAAAAGAAAAGAAAAAAAGAAAAAAAAGAAAAAACTCACCTTTAAAACCCTTTTGATGAATTTAAGGTCATAGCTTATTTGTAGTTCATTTTCCGCCTCCACCAAGAAGGAAAACTTTTCTACGAAGAAAAGTTCTCCTTAATTGTGTGTGTACATAAAAGTTGATGCCAGAAACCAAGCCTCTGGCAGAAAATATTTTTTCTTACAATAACATCTCCCTTGTTTTACTTTTCATAAAGCAAACTCTTTAATTGCTTTCAGAAATACTCTGGGTTTCTGCTCTTCTCTGATGTATTTCAACTTTCTCTTTTTTATATTTGTGGGTTTTTTCAGCATTCTTTCCTGAGCTGTTCAAATCTGATCCTCGTAATTCACTAGATTTTTTTCATAACAATAAAAAAAAATAAATAACATGAGGCTTCTCTTGGAAAGAAAAGCTCACAAATAAGAGGTTTTACCTGGCCAAAAGAGTCTGCAAAATCTGAATTTCATATGGGAAGGATCACAGAGAAGACCACAAACACAGGAACAAAGCATGCTTTTGATGCAGTTGCTGAAATGGTAAACAAGCTCAGAAAAAGGATAGAAAATGGAATGTAATTAGTACAGGGTTTGGGTTTTTTGAATACTGTGTCTGGAAACACAATCTTAATTTTAGGGGTAAAAAAAAAAGGGGGGGCATAATAGAAAAACTGCATGATAGAAAAGCTTAGGCTCAAAGTTCAAGCAGCAGCTAAAACAGGCACAGAAGTAGCTGTGGAGATGCACTTCTATGTCTTCTACCCAGTTTTTCAAAACCCTGAAGTTAATTCCAGTTTTATGAGCAAAAGATGTTTCTGCGTGGACATAAGGTGAGTGAAAGCAGTACAGGCATTTAAAAAATAGATAAGCTGTTTCCAACAGCCATAGCCTATGGAAACCTTTTCCACAAACTAATAATGACTTTTATGCCTCTTATCAGCAAAACAAGGAATTCATCCAATAAAAATTATGCCAAATGAATTTAGAATAAATTAAAAGCATTTCTAACTGATATAGGTGTATGGAAAATAGTGCTTTGGGCAGCTTAGATAAATTTTGTGGCTGAATAATTTTATGGCTGATAATACCTGCAGTTACTGTGCATACCATGTTAAGGACAATTAAGATAAGGGTAATTAAATCTTATTCTTGTAGGGTATAAATTAATTGGCAAAAGTCACTAGGGAATTTCTTTCTTCCAAACATTATTTATTATTGCACTCTGCATATTTTTAGTGAACATTAGAATATGTACACCTATTTTTGGAAGCCTCTAGTTCTTGGATACTGCTGATAATAGAAGAGTGGATCACTGATATCATCGATATCAGATTATTTTTGGTGTCCTTGGTGGAAACCCACAGGGCCTGCAAACACACAGGCAGGAAATCATAGTAAGAACAATGTACTGCATTGTGTACCTACTCAAAAGTCTGTTAAAACATTAATGTAGCCATATTTAGTACATTTTTAATTTCTTAGGTTTGTGCTCCATTATAATTAGAACCTATTTCTACATTCAGTATTCAGAACACATGCAGCTGCACGTTGGCGTGGAGATCTGAGAGAAAAAGGGAGTTCTGCCACTGAGCCTTTCTGCTACCTTAATGAGATCCCCAGCCCTTCACAGACTGCTGAGGAAATCTGGGTTCTTGAAGGGCTCTGTATAATTCTCAGGGGTTTCTTTGTACACAAGCACAGCTGCGTATCAACTGATGCCACATGTGTGGAACATACATAGACTAGATTTTATTTTCTACACCTGTTTTTATATTTGCACCCTGACAGGGCATTGTTCTGTTTTTATAAACTTTCCTGACATACAAATGTAATATGCTTGTCAAAAGGCAAAAGGAATTCCAAGATATATCAGGTAAGACAGTCCTA
Source organism: Psittacula echo (assembly GCF_963264785.1). Taxonomy (NCBI): domain Eukaryota; kingdom Metazoa; phylum Chordata; class Aves; order Psittaciformes; family Psittacidae; genus Psittacula; species Psittacula echo. The sequence goes on from NC_137735.1 coordinate 104,438,606, forward strand.
GCAGGGACTACCTACAAATACAGAGGTGCATGGGACACAGAAGTAGGCGGTTATAGTACAAAGCACTGTTGAGGCCTTAGCAAAAGTACCATGTACAAATCTGTCCCTGTATATTAAAAACCAAAAGAGATATGGATAAAGGATAACAACTTGATTAGGTAAATGGAGACCCCCATTCTATTGTAAGAGAAGTCTGCAGCTTGGCTAGTTCCATCTAGTACATGAAAAGCTGTGGGTGGACAGAACCACCCACCACAAAACTATCTGGACAGATGTATCCTAAAGTGACAAGATCTATTTAGGCTAAAACACAATATTGGTGTGCACGAAATAGGCATAAACTCATACTGGAGTTCTAGTTGGAAATTTCTAATCATATATGAAGGTTCTGAAATAGCCTTTAAGTATAAGTAATGGGGACAAGAAAAGTCTTTCAATCAAAAAAAAAAAAACAACAACAAGCTTAGTAAAAATCATAAGAAATTTGATAACTCTGTCCTCTTTGATACTGAATCAAAAGTAAAGGACATCTTAATATTGGGTAGTATATTACTCGAAGAGATACCAGACATTCTCACATGTTTATTCTCACCAGAGAGGGAACAGTAGAGTAACAGCTAGTTAGCTGTACTTTAAATTTAGCATATTTTCAGTGGTGGCCATTTGCAGTGGGAACGGTTGTGCATAGAAACATAACCCAGTCTACATCCACCACATCCCTAGAGTTAAGAGATTTTGTACTTCTCCATAGCTAACGATGTGGTTATCTAATGTGGCTAAAATAGAATTATTCTTTTACCAGATTACTTTTCAGCTGCATCAACTTCAACTACCTGATTCTATTCGTCACAATTTAGGCACTGCCAGTTAACAAAGCTGTGAGTTTTACCCCATACCAAAGTAGTTTTCAGTGACTGCATGAAAAAAAAGTATATAGCCACCAAGAACGGAAAATGAAACTGTGACACATATCTGGTTTGTGAGCTGGAATTCCCTTTCCTCTGGGAGCCATTCAGTATCACAAATAGTTTTGAACTATAACTTCTGTAACACTGTGCTCTGATAACAAAGCTTCAGTTTGAGACTAGAGGAGACTACAGCTGCAAAGGTTGCATCTGAAAGACCAAGCTGTTACTTCTTCACCACAAGCAGATAACAAAAACTGTCTATAGACACAATTTTGTACATTTATCTAATACCAGTGAGCAAAAAAAACTTGCAAGATGTGAATTACAAAGGACAGGCAAGTAGCTAAAATTGCAGGGGGAGTTATCATCCTTTCCACACTTATCTGTTAGTTTCCCTAGCTTGGTAGGATCACTCCCAAAGAGATCTTGCCTCAGACTTTTAGTTCTCACCCATGTTCCAATCTGTCTAAGCTAAGAATTCCTGGCTCAGAATAATATCAGAGTAAATGACAGCCAAACATGTCATACATGTGCATCTCAAACACTTCATAACACGTGCTTTAAAACTAATGCCCATAGAGCACAAGTAGTACACTTCCAGCAGATTTTCCCCCAAGGCCATGAACTCTGCTTTCAGACTATGAGTAGTCTGACAACACTAACAACCAACCCCATATCAGTGACTATAGATCAATTCGAATAGGCAAGCTGCAGTATAACTCAGCTGCAGTGATAGTTCATGTGTCATCTTACCTCAATGACACCTAAAAAACAAACCCAAGTGCTACATACGTATTTTTATAACTCAAGATCTTACACAACAGATAACATTTGAAACATTTTTCTTGTGATATCTGGGACAGTTCGTGCTTATATAAACTTGAAGATCAGTGCTATCAAGCTGTTTCCCTACACATGCAAACAATAACAAGGTTAAAATAATATAAGGTCTGTCTTAATTTCAAAATAATCCTCCAAAAATGAAGTGAAGGCTGATGAAGTGATTAATCTCTTGATTTGAAGCTTACATAGTGCATTGAGATAATCTCCAGCGTAAATGGAAAATCACTGGAAAGGAAGGCCACAGATAAAAGTGATATTATAGGCAATAGCGGTCAACTCTTTGAATTCAGAAGCTGTGTGAGAATTAAGCCTTTAAAAGCTCAAGGCCTTGTCTTCACACAGATCACAGCTGCGCTTTGCATCAAATTCTTGAATCATTTGACCTTTGCAAAAATTACATGGGGGCTTGTCTTTGCAAACTGCTAATATCAGTCTTGCTTGCCTTTCTGAGGGTTCTGGAGTCACAACAACAAAATCAGGAAAACCAGTAGGTTTCATTCAGACTGTTAAAATTAGACAAGACAGGTCTGCTCTTAATCTTTACATTTATTAATGGTGAAATTGCAGAGATCTTTCTTACTCCAAGAGCCTAACTATAGGATACAGCCCTTATGGGATGGTAATCATGTACTTGCATAACATGAAAACTCTTCTTGGCTGCTGTAAGGAAAATTTTTTTGTTACTCCTTAAAGCATACAGTAGTATGTCTCCTTATTTTGCATTAAACATGAATTTATTTTTCATTTTAGCAAATTTTTTCCAGCTGCTAGCTGCTTTGGTGCCAGATATCAGCCTTCTTACCTTAACTTCTGACTTTAACAGTGTACCCACCTCAGGGCACCAAACACACCAACACAACTAGACCGGATGCAGTAGCTCTTACCAGCCTGTATCCCCTTCCTCCACAACTCTCTTTTGCAACCTCTTCCACGTCTCTCCTTAGTCTTTAGCTGTCAGCATCCAAGGCAGGCACTAATATGCCATAGCTTTTGTGAAAACAGGTAAGAGGTGGTGAGAAAATCCTCACCTGTGGCTTTTGTAGCCCCTGCTCCACCTCCCGGACAAGGAGCTGGACACTGGCTCAGGTCTCTGCCCTTGCTCCTTCCTTAGTCCTTGCCCAAGAGATTTGGTGGGTTGGCTTGCAGCCTTGCAGATCATGGCCCTGCCTTGCCTGGACTTTCAACCTGGCTTGTTACTATAGGCCTGATTTCTAGTTACCAGGCTGCTAACTGAACCATTACCACTGCTGGACCTGCTCAGCTTTTCTTGTTTGGGTGCTGTGGGATGGCAATTGATGGGTGATGTCATTGCTCCTGCCCGATGTCACCTTTAGTTCCTGGCTTGCCTCATTAAGGTCTGTATTTAACTTTCATGCACTGAAAGATGCTCAGTCATTTTATAGAATTATTACGTATAATTAAGCAATGTACTTAGCATATATTTCTCTAGTTGTGCTGTTCATAATAACCTTTGCTAGTAAAACAAAGGCAGTACCTCCGTCAGCTGCTATCAAGACAGTCCAAGGTGATGATCGTAATTCTCCTGTACATAAAAGCAGAGAAAGACAGAACAAGCTTGATGAATGACAATTTTTGTACTTTGAAGGCAGTTTGAAAACTCTGTCCTCATATTTCAAAAGCTCTATAAATTGTCCTTAACAGGGTCAAATGCAGCATTGAACACAACTCTGTCAGGAATGAATTAAGACTACTCAAAGAACAAGCACAGATGACAGGGTTTTACTTTAGATAGCCAGGTTTTACTCTACAGGAGTTTTAACTTAAGAAATAAAGTGGTATGTCCTGGGTTCAGCAGCAGCAGTCATTTTTTCTCCTTCTTAGTAGGTGGTGCAGCGCTGTGTTTTTGACTTTTGGCTTGGGAACAGAGCTGATAACATTGATGTTCAGTCTGACCAAGGACTTCCTGAGTCTCATGCTCTGCCAGGGAGGAGGGGAAGCCGGGAGGAAGCAAAGACAGGACACCTGACCCAAACTAGCCAAAGAGGTATTCCATACCACAGCACGTCATACCCAGGATGTAACTGGGAGTTACTCGGAAGGGCTAGATCACTGCTGGGTGGGGGCGAGGTATTGATCGGTGAGGTGTTGTATTCTCTTCCCTTGTTATTTCCTTTATCGTTATTATTAGTGGTGGTAGCAGTAGTGATTTGTGTTATACCTTAGTTATTAAACTGTTCTTATCTCATCCCGTGGGAGTTACATTCTTTTTGATTCTCCTTCCCATCCCTTTGGGAGTAGGGAGAGGGAAAGAAGGGGGGGAGTGAGAGAGAGACTGCGTGGCTAACTTGACGACAGGGTTTAAACCATGACAGGAATATAAGGAGTTTGTTTCCTTCACAACCTGATCTTGTATACTTTCTCTGTGAATGGGTACTTCCTTTCAGTGGTACTCAGGAACACATTCAGGAATCATTATAAGACTAAAAATAATACTTCTTTTGCTAGAAGTAGTCATCTTGATCGCTCCAATAATTGATTACCCACAGATAAGAAGACTCTTCTACTTTAGATTTTTGTGTAGCTTCTTACACAGTTTAAGATTTTATCAATGAAACTCCCTGGTGCAGAGCCTCACATCCTGTGGCTGCACCATTCTTTTGCGACACCACAGAGTGCACGTTCTCAGTAGAAAACGTACACCAAACTTGGGACTTCTTGTTGGAGCTCCCTGCACTTTCTAAGATCTCTGGATAAGAAAAGTGCAGTTTCTTCTCTTGTTTACCTTCTTCTCCATCAATGTGTGCCTGGAGGGTTTTTCTAATCTAGCTTGTGAGGTGCTTCATCTCCTAGCAATCACAGTTCCCCTTACTTTACTCGCATGATGTACCATGACCGCTTTGCTAAACTGAGCTTGACTGACATTTCTGCAGCACTATCACATACTTTTCACAATAAATTGGATGGTGATGAAAAGTGAATTATAAGGATATTACTTTCGGTTTATAGTTCGTACACATTTCAGTTTTGTCTGGACAGGGTGCTGGGACACCTAGTCTATGTCATGCTTTGCCAAGAAAGGTTGGACCAGATGATCCCTGAGGTCCCTTCCAACCCGATATTCTATGATTTTAAGCTTCTGACTTTACCCATGTGAGTTAGGAGCCTAGTTTTTCTACTTCATATGTATATGTACTTATGGAGGAGTCAAAATTCAGAATATGAGTCTCTTCTGTCTTCTTTGGCTTAGTATGAGAGTTAAACTCTTAAAATAAACGATGTGAACCCTTCTGTATCAGAAGTTTTGATAGCAAATGAGTATCACTGTGTAGACACAAGCCTATATTCCACTTTTGTAAGATGCTAAACATAAGGCATTACATGCTCTTAAAAACCAAAACTCAGTGGTTTGCCTCATTAATGTGTTTTTATTGTTTATACATTAAAAACTTCAGTGTTTAGTAACTCACATCACGTTTATTCCGACTGGAACACAAGAAGCAAAAAGATCACATGATTATTAAGAATTGCATTCACTCCATGTTTTGGCATACAAAGATCTATCGTTTTGATTGTAATCCAATCTAATCTCTTTAATGCACCAAGAAATAACTTGCACATCTTGTGAAGGATCTTGAAGAGCTAGTCTATAGATAGTTCATGCAGAGCTACTATACTTAAAATAATCTCCTCCAAGACACAGACTGACTTGCTGAAGAGTACGTACGTACTCTTGCTGCCTATACCATAGCAATTGATGAGACAAACTACAAGGATCGTAGCTTGAATAAGCACTAACCTATTTAAAAATTTCAGGATCATCATCTTTGATCTTGACAGCAATTTCAAGATATAAATATACACATTCATTAGTATTTCCATGGTTTGGGATAGGACCTGAATAAATGATCTGTTTATGACATTTATACAGGAAAAAGGAAAATACCAACAATATTAACCAGAATATAACCATTGTAGTAACTGTAAGTCTAATATGTACTACAATCACAGCTATATATTTCATTTCTTTGTCTCAATCCTTATAAGGAGGAAGGGCAGAAATGTTGAAAGTGTCACTGGAAGACTAATTATCTTCTACTGACAATTATATTTAATTAAATTATTAACTAGGTGTTGACTAATTAGGGCTTTGTAAGCATGATGCACTCTGAATAGCTATTTTTATTGTACTCCTTGTAACTACGTATCTTTGCTAGAGCATGTGTACACAGGACTCAGCTGCAATCTCTGTGAACTGATATCCCAATTATGCCTTTGCCACTCATTGCTCATAAAATGCACAAAGTCATATGCAACGTTATTTCCCTCACAGAACTGTAAGAAAGATAAATGACATCCAATTACTAGCTTGGAACATGACACCAGATCCAGTTGTTTGATTCCTCCAGTAGGTAATTGCGTACATTCCCCTGTTAGTGAATATTCATTTTATACAATTTCTTTCAAGAGTACATGGAAATTGAGACCTTCATACAGCCATAATGGCATGAAATTGAATATTTTCATGTCTCTGTTCCTAGAAACTGCTTGATATGGACCAGATCTCAAACTGCTGAAGTCAACACAAGATTGACTTGAGTAGACTGTTCGAAAGATGTCACTTTCAAAAGAATATGAAGTGCTGAGATCTCATTTCCAAAGGAAATAGTTGATATCCAGAAAACAAGTGCATACAAACAATTAAAAAATATAATTTCAGGACTAAGACATATTGGGCTTTATTTTTACCCTCCTAATATAAGCCTTGAGACTATTTTTTGGCTTCTGGTTTTCCTCAAAGGACAACTAGGTTTTATTCAATTCACTGGATCTGTATGGGAATAATGTTTTAGAATATAATTGGAATTAAAAAGTTTTCAATGGATAAACTATTTCATACATATTATAGAATATTAGAAATTTATCTGGATCTATCTGCTGTATCACCAGTACAGTATTTGAATTTCCTGACATTTAACTTCAAAAATTAATTCCAAGATACTGTTTCCAAATGAGCTCTATATTCAGTCTCTATATAATATATAAGAATAGACTATACTACCATCTATCATCAATGTCAGCTCAACTTAGTTCCATTAGCCTGAGAATGACTTTGAATAGATTTAGGACAAAAATAAACCACCCATGTATACCATTACTCATATGACGTAATTTAATTCCATCAGGGAAATAATTTACTATAATCATCTGATTTTTACCTAGTTGTTACAGCATCAAGACTTAAAACCATTATTGAGAGATGCAGCTTTAGGCAAAGTAGGATTAAAGTCAGCAAAACTGAGCCATAAGATCCTCCCCAAGTAACCTGGACTCAAAATAAACGTTTTGGATCATTTACCAGGTAGCCACCATTTCTTGACTGCCTTCACAGCCTCTGTGTAGCCATCCCCACGCTCACTCTCTACCCTTTCAGAGAGGGAACTGCCATAGCAGCAAGGTGACAATCATGGAGGACTGCCGCCTGCCACAATCACCTTCCCTCTCCATGTAGCACACATCTTTGCAAGGCCATGGGCCTTTTCTTGTTTGCTCTTTCCCGCAGGTCAACAAAAAATGCTGTCTCTGTGACAGAACTACAGATTCTAAGTGCTCCCAATGACCTACGATTACAGGCAATTAAAAAATGCCTGCCTTTCACAACTTGCTCAATGACTCACATTTCCATTAGTCACATCTACATATTTTGAGTTTTAATTTGTCCTGCTCAGACTTCCATCCTTTCCTTATCACACCTGCTATATTAGAGACCTCTATGGTAGTAGGAATTTGTTCATGTAGATAGTAATAGACATTAATACTGCTCTTAATCTTCTGTTTAAACAGGCTAACTACAGTGAACTCCTTCAGTGCAAATCAGAAACCTCAGTAACAAAGCCTCGTTCATCCCAGTTCATAATAAAACCCACCTCTTCATTTCAGTGAGAGAGTTTCACCTTAATGATTTTATTGAGACAAAATTTCACTCTGTGTCTTTAATGAGAGAGATTAAGGGTTCAATGGCACATCAAATACATACAGGCAATAATAAATAGGGGGAATCAGGATTTTGCCTGTTTAAATCCTTGCAGCGAGCACACAGCAGAGCAGAAATAAGATGGGGGGTTTGTTTTGTTTGATTTTTTTTTTCCTGGGATGCTGGGGTCCTTTACTAAGAACATACATATATATATCTATCTGTATATATATCTATGTCTGTATATATATATCTAGCTATATATATATATACATGTCACTCTGGATATAGGACTCCTCTGATAATTTTTAAAGATATTTTTGGATTGGTGTCCTGTAGATTTCAACCAGATGTCTTTGAAATATGTAGTTTTACAAAGAAATACTGGGATTTTTCTAAAAGCCAAAACCTGGCACTTCAGAGTTTTCTTTGTTGGTAATAGTTGACAAGGACTCCTGTTTCAGACTACTTATCACAGTAACTGCAGTAGAAATGGACCCAGTATCTTCTGTGAATGCTAACAAGCAAGCAGATATAAGGTCTCTTTGGTGTGTTGCAACAAACTAAAAATCAAAAAAACCTTTTTCATTAATTTTTGTTCAAATCAGCTCAATGCAATATAAAAAAAAGCACTTTTCCACATGGGGAAGACAGAGCCCACTACATCTCAGGTCATGGTGTAACCTGAAGAAAGCCTAGACCACGATCTTCTAATCTGTATCTTGAAGAAGGCTAGTAAGCTAAGAAAATTGAAACCTACCCTAAAGTGATGGGCCAGCAGATTGAAGTTATGGGGAAAATGTTTCCTTTGGAGTATCAATTTGTAAGCTAAGGGTTCAACATGCATGTCTATCAGAAAGGAAATCTCTCTTTGTTGGAAATACACACACACATTGAGCTAGCAGTTAAGCATGAAATAAAACACAAAAACCTATCATACAACAAGTGGAAAAGAAGGGATACATGGATCTTTACTTTTAGATAATAAAATCTCACAGCTTCCCCACACTCTCTTATTTTCATGAGATTCATTGTTCCACACAAGATGTCTTTAATATTGTAACTGGTTTGTGTAGTTGGTTTATTATGCTATTTAATATGTGGCAATACCTGCTCAAATAAGACAGTGCTGTTCTTTAAGTATATACTTATCTTGCTGTAACACGACTTCTACTGTCATGGCCAGGTTGGACAGAGCCTTGGGTGACATGGTTTAGTATGAGGTGTCCCTGCCCATGGCAGGGGGGTTGGAACTAGATGATCTTAAGGTCCTTTCCAACCCTAACTATTCTATGATTCTGTGACCTGCTAATGCATCACTTCTAAGCAGAAGGGGGAAAACTCAGCAAGAAACAAAGTGGATACCAAAGTACGAAGTCAGATGTCCCCTCTCTTCCTCTCTCCTCTCCTCCCCCTATGGTGAAAATACACCTCTTAATATTTTCTGTGGTCTCCAAAATGCGTATTACTGAGAAAGTACATATTACAGCTTTAGTTTCAAGTATATCCATTATATGAACATCATTTGCCTAAAGCAGAGGGAAATCTAATGCTATTTTAGATGCCTCAAACAGTTTATATATTCAAGGGCTTTGACTAAACTTTTACTTGAGTCCTTTTCACCTTTCACTTTGTGTAAGTCCCTGCTGGCCCTAGAGAACTGTAATAAAATTAGCAGGAAATGTGTTAAGTATCATGCTAATTTATGGAAAGACAGGTCTCATTCTGCCAGAATAGAAACTCCTCAGCCCTAAGACAGGTATAATACACCATGCAGGTTCCTTAATGCGTTAAATTGTATCTAGCAGATCATTCCAAGTACCTAAAAGCTAGATTTGAACTGTTTCTCCAAAGCAGGTGTTTCTAGTCCTTTTACTACAAAATCTTCAATTGAAAAGCCAGATCCTTGGACAGATTTTTGTAAAAAAAAAAAAAAAAAAAAAAATGTATTTCATAATCCCAGGGAGATATTCACTAGGAAACTGTGGTAAAAATTCCCTGGAACTTTATTTCCTGTTTGAAATACTACACTTGAAGTATTGCTAACCTCATGAAGTTTAACCATGACAAGTGCAAGGTCCTACACCTGGGTCGCAGCAATCCCAGGTACAGCTACAGGTTGGGCAGAGAAGAGATTCAGAGCAGCCCTGCAAAGAAGGACTTGGGGGTGTTGGTCGATGAAAAAATGAACATGAGCCAGCATTGTGTGCTCGCAGCCCAGAAAGCCAACTGTATCCTGGGCTGCATCAAGAGGAGCGTGACCAGCAGGTCGAAGGAGATGATCCTGCCCCTCTACTCTGCTCTCATGAGACCTCACTTGGAGTATTGTGTGCAGTTCTGGTGTCCTCAACATAAAAAGGACATGGAACTGTTGGAACAAGTCCAGAGGAGGGCCACGAGGATGATCAGGGAACTGGAGCACATCGCCTATGAAAACAGGCTGAGAAAGTTGGGGCTCTTCAGCCTGGAGAAGAGAAGGCTGCGTGACCTCACAGCAGCCTTCCAGTATCTGAAAGGGGACTATAGGGATGCTGGGGATGGACTCTTCATTAGGGACTGTAGTGATAGGACAAGGGGTAACAGGTTCAAACTTAAACAGGGGAAGTTTAGATTGGATATAAGGAAGAAGTTCTTTAGTGAGAGGGTGGTGAGGCACTGGAATGGGTTGCCCAGGGAGGTTGTGAATGCTTTAACCCTGGCGGTGTTCAAGGCCAGGTTGGACAGAGCCTTGGGTGGCATGGTTTAGTGTGAGGTGTCCCTGCCCATGGCAGGGGGGTTGGAACTAGATGATCTTAAGGTCCTTTCCAACCCTAACTATTCTATGATTCTATGATTGCTCAGACAATCTTCATGGGAAAATAAAGACTGTTCAAATGCGTGAAAAAAAGACCTATGAAGAAAGAAGGGGAAAAAAAAAAGTTACTTTTTTCAACCAAGTAATTAAAAAAGTTAGATAGTACATCCCTTAAAAAATCCATTAAAAACTTTTTATGAGTAAAGGGAACAATTATGCCTTCTCTCTCACAATGTAAGAGACAGTAGTCCTAAAATCAGTTTGCAAGTTCAAAATAAAAAGGAGGTAAGTTTTCCCATAGCAGGTAGTTAACTTGTGGATCCTATTGGCTCAGATGCACTAAGTTAAACAATGAAAAAAAAGATTACCCAATATGTACCAGTTATTACCAGTGTAATCCAGTAAGTCTCCTAGTATTTCTAAAGGGATAATCTGTTCTCTAGGTTCAGTGGGTAAAAGGAGAGATTTTGTGTCATCACAGAAAACCAAAAAGACCCCCCAAAAATCCCCCAACAGTTTTAACTTTAGAAAAATCTTTTTTTAAAAAATTTGAGAATAATAAGTATTGAGGTGGATTATCTGTGAAAAATGGAGAGGTCTGAGTCAGGAATGCTGCCAGCTTACAAACACCTGGCTGGAAGAGTTTACCATGTTAGACATTCTTTTAGATGTTTCCTTTTTATAATGCTTGCACTGTTTAAAGATTGTCCAGCTTGTAGCTATTCCATGTAACAATTCCAGATAGCCAGGTATTCACTGTATTAACTGGCCATTAGTCAGGCAAATTGTCCCAGTCTTCAGTAAACAATGAACTCTAGAGTTTTGTCTGGTGTGTTAGGTAGCTTAGGAAGGGTCTTTGATGCCAGGGTCTGTTACCCATGCTGTAACACTGCAGTAACCAGACAGTGTTTCTCAGTAATTTGTTGCATTATAATATAGCTAGCAAAAGAAGCAAAGAAATAGGTGCTTTGCCAGGGGAAAAAAAAAAAAAAAAAAAAAGACAAACATGGCAGAGTTTACTTTTACATTGTTTTTATTTGTTTGTAGTCAAGAACTTGTTTTACACTTCCTAAATCTTGGGCTACAAAGCAGTACACCACCAACTAATGAAGGCTAAACAATGCTGTATCTAACATGGGCAACAGAGAATGTCTTTTTGTAGTCCCATCTTCTGCTGACAGTTTTCTATTCTAATAGGGAAATTCAGACAGGAATGGCTATGCTAACAAGTAATGTAATGGATCAATGGCCCATTTTTAGGGTGAAACAGTGCTGATGACCCACACCATAAGCAGTTCACAGGGTTCAATTTCATGCTAGCTTTAATTTACTGTTAAAGCCCAAATGCCCTTAAACAGCTGGAAGGCATTTTGTGTATTGCTAGCTTATACGTTTCAATTCAGTCTTACCCAAATTATTCATTTTAGGTGAGCCAAAACAACATTTAAGCAGGTGAGATCAGGAGATTCCATTCAAAAAACACATTTTTGGTCTAAACTAATACCCTAACATAAGTAGCATGTTTTCTGGGTTTAAGTACCTTCCTGGGTCTTTGCTCCTTGCTGCTATCCTGCTTTGGGAGCAGCCTCAGCAGTACTCCACTCAAACAGGATGTATGAGGAAAAAACATGCAAGTAGCCTGTTAGTAATTTATTCAGAGATGCAATGAATACTAGCAACTGTATGACTTGTTCCAAAGATAACTTAGAAACAAGCTAAAGAGAGGAAACGCTTTATCAGCGAGACTAAATGTGGCTAGCTGGAGGCCAGATAGCCAAAGATCTTCTATACAGTAATTTGCTATGCCACACACTACTGTATTTTGTTCATAGGGTTTATGTTTGCAGTATCGCATACCAGCCCATAATATGATTCAGTCTTCTTGTAGGATTAGAAAGAAGGGAAAATAATCCAACTAGATCTACTATTTGGCTCAGCATCTGGGGTCTCCTTTATCAAAACACAAAGGTTCTTTTATATTCCTGTTCACAACCACACCATGATCACAGATCCTCACACACCCTGGTTTCACACTCCCAGTGGTGGGCACATACCTGAGGCAACTCTTTGCCAGCCTGGCTCCTTTAGGTTGCCCCAAACTTCCACAGCACTATTTCCTCAACAAAGAGCTTTTCAAGCATCAGAAAGTCAAAAGCTGGCTATGAGAACCATATAAAATCCTACTTCTGATAACTAAATTCTGTTTAATCTATTCATAATCCCTCAGATACTACACATATCTGTCTTTGATTAAGAACCCCCAGAACAACAACAAAAACTCAACCCACAATAAACCCATGGGGTTTGGTTTAAATTCCTTAAAGGACTCTGCCACCGAGTGCTCGGAGATGCACGTATATTCCACGCCTCCCCGTTAACGGGCCCTCAAGCCCAAGATTGCATAAAGGGGCAGAATGGAGGCAGGGTGGGCCGGGACGATGAGACCAGCTGGCAGCACTCTCCCAGCCGGCCGCACCGGTCAGGAACGCAGAGTGGCCTAAACCCCCAGCTGGCCCGGCCTGATGCGGCTGTGACGGCGCTGGAGGCGACTCTGACAGTCCCACTGCCGTCACTGGCCGCTCACAGCCCCGGGCATCGATGACTCGGCGTTCAAGCACCCTGACTTCCCTTGGAAGCGCCGCCGCAGCGCTAGCGCGGAACCCATCGAGGAGTCGGCGTTCGACTTCTAACGGGGTCCCCGTAACAGCGGCGCCATCTTGTCGTAGGGGCGGGGCGGTACCGGCAGAGCCTACCGGCAGAGCCAAGCGGCAGGGCGCCCAGGGGCCCGGCCGCCAGCGGTAGAAGTTGGGAACCAACCCACTCCCGCCGCTGCACGCTTCGCCAGCCGCTGGCAGTGGTGACACGGTGAGTAGCGCATGCGCCCCACTGCCGTCCCCTCCCTGCCGGGTGTCGTCACGGAGCGCGTGCACCGCAGGCGTTTCTATCCCTAAGCAGTAGCGCCGGGAATGTGCAGGTCTTTACAGAACCGTTGCTGGCAGCGACGCATGCGCCCTCGCTGACCCGCCACTCCTCCCGCCCCCCCGCGCGGCGTTGTGCCGTGCTGTGCCGTGCCGCTCCATGGGACACGCGTTGCTGTTTTCTCCCTGTAGCCGGCGGGAGGCGGTGGCGGAGGAGCAGTGCGAAGATGCCGGGGAAGCTGAAGGTCAAGATCGTGGCGGGGCGCCATTTGCCCGTGATGGACCGCGCCAGTGACCTCACCGACGCCTTTGTGGAGGTTCGCGGGAGGGGAGGTGCACGATGCATCGGGGAGGGAGGGAAGGAGGGCTGGCAGGCACCTGCTGCGAGGCCCTGCCGCGGCGCCGCGGAGCCGGAGGGACACGGGACACATCCCCCGCCGTCCGGCTGCGCCTCAGTGACAGGTGCCGCCGCGGTCATGTACGGAACCGGCTGCGGCTCCCCTCAGCTGCTCCGCCCGGCCTTGGGCGCGTTTAGTGCCTCTGGCCTGGGCCCGGGAGCTGCCCTCTTGGCTGCAGCCTCCCCGGGCAGGGAGGGGAGAGCGCGGGCACGGCGGGGGGCATTCAGAGCCCCTGTCAGCGGGGATGTTGTGAAAGCAGTCTCTGGTTTATCCTTATTTTTAGCTGACAGGCATGTAGAATTCGAATGATGTTTTAGAAATAGGCCTGCTTGTTTTAAGTCTCTCCTGGCTGGAGGTTGTTAATAAATGGCTCTTATTGGTCTGGCAGCCAAATGGAATCCATTTTGGGATTTGATGGATGTGTGGCAAGCCGGATGAAGAATTAATAAAAACGTGTTTAAGGCATCTGTGTTTGTGAATATGTGTATGCAGAGTGGTTGTACAGGCTTTAGTCTTCGACCAGTATTCTTATTTTTTATTTAAAGTATTTGAAATGCTAAAATATTTTCGACTTGGATTTTTAAGCTGTGCCAGGGAGCATCTAGACTGGGCATTAGGACAAATTGCTTTGCTTGAAAGAGTGATCAGGTACTGAACAGGCTGCCCAGGTAAGTGATGGAATCACCATCCTTGGAAGTGCTCAAAAACCATGTAGATGAGGCCCTTAGTGACATGATTTAGTGGTGGACTTGGCAGGCCTGGAGTAACTGTTGGACTTGATGAAGGTCTTTTCCAACCTAGCTGGTTTTATGATTCTATGATTCAAAGTATTTAATATTGTCTGCTTGTTTAAATCACTTTATTGCACCAGAAGTATCCAACTCCAGCCTTCTTTACAATTATATAATTAACAGGCAATATATAGGGTATTTCTTAGGAAGGGATTGTAAAATAAGTTGACGTGAGCCTTCTCTTTTATGATGCATTATTTCCAATATGAATAACTTAGAACATTTCAGGAACATTCCATAGATTCAGAAATCATACAGAAAAAGCAAAGAGGTGTTTAAAAATGGAATGCATGTTTCTACCCCAAATTATAATTGAGGTTGATACAACACTGGAATTAAGGGAGGAAGACAGAATGTTGTTCTAGAACTGTATAAATTGGAAAGTCTGATATTAATATCAAAATAGATTTTGGGTATGTAAGCCCTGATTTTTGTTTGGCACTTAAAAATTTGGTTGACATTAGACACTAAACACATTGCTTAGTGGGACATTAAATCGCCAATAAAGTGAAAATGCTTTTGGCATGCTTTTCAGTGAAGCTGAAATAGTACACAGTTCCGTTTTACTACAGGAATGACAGTTATTTAACTTCATATTTTAGTGTTCGGTTTCAAATGTTTCATCAGTCAGTTTTTCATTTATAAGGACTTCTCTTTAATTTCAAATTTGATGAATAGCCTGCGACAGCCGACACACATGCTACTTGTGAAAACGGGAAATAGGAAATGCAGCTCTGTAGTGAGTTTCGTTTGGCCTGTTTTTTTGCTGTGAAGGAGAAACAGCTCTCTTGTTTTGCTGGCCATTTGTTCCCAACCCTCCTCCATCTGTGCCAACCCTACTGTCTTGGGTGTGTGGCAGGACAGATTGCAAAATTCATCTAGTTAAAAGACTAGCTTAGCATAAAAGGAAATAGGACTCTTCAGAAAGATCAGTTTGCTTAGCTGGGTTAATGTGCAGTTTCATGAGTGTCTTGGCACAAATAAGGCTAAAGAAATATGTAGGTGGGGCCTTGCTGTTAGGACTGTTACTTAGGAAGACTGGGAATTGCCCCATTGACATTCATCTAAATTGAGCTTGAAGCTATTGTTTTATTTTTCTGTGTAAGGTTGATGAAACCATTTACAAAGTGTTTTAAATAAAAATGAAAAGCAGAAGTAATGTTAAGGTACTAGTTAATTACTAGCCATTAACATTAATCTAGAATTACAAAAGAAAATAGGAGAAGGCTGGAGCTCTTACTTGGCTCAAGTTTATGCACAACTTGGACTTTGCCAGCATGTGTGATCCAGAGCAAAGTAGCACAATTTCTTCTGTAATTGTGCTTCTAAATTTGTACTGCAGACAGCAGTATAGTGCTTGATTATCTCTACTGGCTTTAATGAACTAGCTTGACTACTGGAGAACTGCCTGGGGCTCCAAGGAAACTAATTTACTCCCTAGATAACGTGTAAAAATAGGTTGGGTGGAGCTCTGGGCTGTTCCATCTTGGCAGCTTCTGGTACATAAGGTAGCTCATTTAAAACTAGTGTCAGTATTACTTTATTATACTGCTTTGTGTGAATACGTGTTCTGAGTGGCAGTGCTGTTTTTTGTACACATATAGGCTGCAGCCACCTTTTTACAGCTAGGTGATTTTTTTACACTAAGGTTGCTTGGTCTCATGTTTTCATACCACTCTGGCTTTTAACTTTAAAACTTACTTTGAAGTAACTTTTTTGAAAAGCATTACTGTTCATTAAATCAAGTAGGACCCACGGTTTTTTTATTTCTTTGGTCATAAATGCTGTACAGAGTTCTGTTGACTGAGGTATGTACAGTTATATATACATAGCTCAGTGTGAACTCATAATCCAATCTTGTGGTGCTTAAGTACAACCAGCTTAATTAAGAAGCCTAAAGCATGTGCAGAATCTCTCTGGAGTCGGGATATGCACCTGTGCAAAATAATCACCCTATTACTGAAAGGTATGAATTGTTAATTTAATAATTTCTTGAGCAAAAGTGTTTAAAAAATTGCCATACCTTTTTCAGAAGTTAAGCCTAAATTTAGTCTCCAAAATCTATTTAGACTTTAAAAAGAAAACAATATTCAAAATCCTCAGCTGTCTTTAACTTCAGCATTTCTTTTATATCAGCACACTCATTCTTTTCTTAAGAATTTTGAATGAATTAAATCCCCTAACTTTGGGTATTTGTAAGCATTATCAGATACTTGGTATGAAGTACTAATTAATTTGAGAAGCAACATTCAGAGATCTACAAGTGTTTGTGAGTGGTTTGGAGTAAGAGCTTCAGTGAAATAAAGTTGCCTTGGGCAGCATTGTTTCTTGTATGAAGCACCACAGAAATTGTTTCACTTTTTAAAAACAAAACAAACAAAAAACCCCCAAAACAAATGGGGTTGTCTTGAAATACACCAATGTGGAGATTCCTGATATAGGTTATTATGTGCATTAATCAATAGAATTATGAAGAATATTTAATCTTCAGTAACGGATGGTTACAGGGATATAGAGAGAGGTATGTATATATCCTTTTTGCCCATATGCTTTCTGTAATTTTTTATATTTTAAGAAAAGAATAAAATCTGATAAGGTTCCCCCTTGCTGCTCTGAATTTAGTGGTATGTGTCCAGCATATCAAGATTGCAGTTAATGGCGATGGTTTCAGTTATTTTCTGGTGTGCATCTAGGGAGATTTCTTAAATTTCAGAAATAAATTTACCAATGTTACCATTCTTATTTCTGTATTTCTTTCATAAATTGTCAATAAAGTTGATTTAGAAACCCTAGAGAGAACAGTAGTGAGACATAAGCTTTTAATATTCAGATAGAATACTTTTGCTTACATGTTTTCTAAACAGAAGCCAAGGAGATTATACAAATGACTTTGAATAGAAGTGATGTTTCTACTTATCAAGTGATTAAGAAGGAAAAAAAATTAATATTGGGAGAGAGATATATGAGAAGTGTTGTTGTTACATGGAAAGTTACTGATGTATGTGAATTGATTAAAAAAGCTGATCTCACTGAAAAGAATTTGTTGATATTGAAATAATGTATTTGAAATTATTTGCATGTGTAGAATTGATGAGTTTCTAAATTTATTAGTATTTGTTAATAATTGAATGCTTGTATTTTTAGGTAAAATTTGGAAATACAACATTTAAGACAGATGTTTATCCCAAATCACTTAATCCTCAGTGGAATTCTGAGTGGTTCAAATTTGAAGTAAGTATTTTTTAAGAGTTTGTGTCTATATACACACTCTGGTTTAGATGCCCTTAATGAAATAATTTCATTTCAGGTAGAAAATGAGTTTGAGAGGTGAAGTGTTTTTTGTTTAAATACACATGAAGCCTTTTCAGCAAACCTATCTACAGTGAGAGCTTGTTTGCTAAAGGTGTCTCTTTGGCTTTTCAGAGCTGTTTGTAAAGATAAAAGCTTGCCAGATTGGATCCACCTCAGATGTTATTCTGGGTAATATTAAAAAAGACAAGGCAGAGGTGAAAGTAGGGGGAAAATAGCATGAAGAATCAGGCTTTCGGATATCAGTATGCTTGTATTTTTTTTAAAGGGGTAATTTTAGTAAGGAAAGTTAATTGGTATTTAAAATGTCACCATGGGTTGCAAAAATAATGCACTTGACAGAGAAGAAAACAGATAATTCCTATGAGAAAATTACAAAATAAAGAGCTTGGACAACAATTGTTGGACATTTCATTTTCCCATTTCCTTATGTAATAATGAGAGCACTCAGTATTGTCCTGTAATTGCTTCTTTATGTTTTCCAGGGTATAATTCATTAATGCTCTTTGACATTATGCCCTGAACAACTGTTCACGTATTCTTTTTTTTTAATTATTTTTTCCTTCAGTTTTTAATAACAGAAAAGATATTTGGAATAAATTAATTGTTAAAAAAATTGAATTAATCGTTCTGTCATTTTCAGCATAAACATGGTTGAAACTATGTACATGTACTAAGTGATGTAATAGCTGGTAATGTTAAAAACATTTTTGAGCAAATATAAAATATTAGGTTAGGCAGATTATTATTCAATACAATGCTTAAGAGCATCTCTTAATCAGCAATCCATCTTGACTAAAAAGGTAGTAAAAAGGTGGGTTTCTTTTTTTTTCTTCTTTTTATCTTTCAGTGCCTGGGGTCATCTTTTCGGGGGAGAGGAAAGAGCTGATCTGTCTGGAGGGTTAACTCTGTTCATAGGAAAAGAAGTTTTTTTGGCAATAACAGAAGTCTAAAAATTCTTTTTGCATGAAAAACTGATTTGAGAGAGAAAAGAGCCAAACAGCAACAATGGGGGAAGGAAAAAAGAGTTCCACATTTTAAAGAGTGGAAAACCACTGGATCTTTAAGACATTGTATGTGTGTGTGCGTGTGTGTGTGCGCGCGTGTGTATGTGTGTGCAGTTTGATCCTTTTGCAAGGCCATAGTGCTGTAAACACTTACATGAGTCATCCCATTGCACCTGGCAAACCTGAGTCATGGGTTGTGACGTTCAGCACAGAAAGCTGTAGAATTTCTATCTTTGTATATCCTAAAAAACAGTTGAAGTGTCTGCAGGTAGATTGTTGCATTTATTTAGTAAAGTGCATGTCTGAAATGACTAGATTTTAACAGCTGGTTGTATAAAATGTCCTCTTTTAAGCTGCTGAGCAGTTTGGGATGGTGAGAACACCAGTAATCATAACTTCAGAGTATAACAGTCTTCTGAGATGCTTTATCTTAAGTTTTCCTTTTTTTCTAAATGAGAAGTGTGCGTACTTTTTTGGTGATGAGTAAACAATCTAGGGAATGCGACTTAAAACAAATTACGTGCAATTTTACAATGTGTAATTACTGTAATCTTGCTTTTCTGTTCTCCCAGTGGTAACTGTGGCTTCAGGATCTCACTATTCCGTGAAGGGTAAAATCAAAATAAGTGAATGTGTTGTTTAGATACAGGAAATCAAAACTACAGATCTGTCTGGATCACGTCACTGTACATAACTAACCCTCTTTTTTTTGCATTTGTTTTTCAACAGTGTTTCCCTGCATTTTTTAAAAATTCTGAGGTTCCATGTTAATATTTGTTTCTAGGTAGATGATGAAGAGCTACAAGATGAGCCTCTCCAGATCACAGTTCTTGATCATGATACCTACAGTGCTAATGATGCCATTGGCAAAGTGTACATAGATATTGATCCTTTGCTCTACAGTGAAGCAGCTACAGTTATTTCAGGATGGTTTCCAATCTATGATACTATTCATGGTAAGACTTGCTAATTTGGAAGTAAAACAATATTGAGATGTAATCTGCTTCTTGCGATCTTCATTTATGTAAGCTGCCTTCAGAAATTTGTAATAATTTTAGCCTTGGGAGCTGCAAAGCTACTTTTCTGGTGGTTTTTTCACTTATTTCTGGCATGAGAAAATTTCTGGCATGGTAGTTCATACCAGTGCTTGGAAGAACATAATCCATAGAACTTGGGAGAAGTGGAAAAAATCTTCACGTGGTATTTAAAATAGTTACTGCAAAATTGAGATTAAATAAAAAATAATCCAAACATACTTTTCCAATTGCTGTGTGTTTACTAAAAGAATATACTCTTGCTGAAGGCTCTTGGGGTGTGCCTTCCTGAGATGGGAGATAAACTCCACTTGAGATGGAGGGACAGGACGTGACATATCTTCAGCATGAAGTACAGGATGAAATACCTTTTCCCTGCAGAAATTACTCTCAGTGCTAGGTAGATTTCATCAGAATATCTTGAAGTATGAGAACATGAAGTTAGTGATATTTTTGCCTTTGATTTTTATGAAACACAACTTTTGTTCCAGAAAGTCAAGGCCGGTTTACAGCAATTAGCTTGCTACTTGAATACCTTATTGCAAAACATCTGTGTCATTGCCATTACCACCTTTGTTCATTATCCATTTTATATAGACCTAACAATGTTAAGAGCTAATTATAAATCGTTGTTGGAACATAATTAATGGTATTTACTAGATGATCATCATGACTGATGCGAACTATTTTTTATGTTTAAAACAGTTATATTGGAAGAGGTTGGTTTTTTTGAGAAATATACGTTTATTTTTCTTATCCTTTTATTCCGTTCACATTTTACTATTATACATTTCTGTTTGACGTTATATTAAGTGAACACCCTTCTTAGGATGTGTACAACTTGTATCACTGAGAGAATTAGATTTCTCTATATTTTTCTAGATCTGTTAGTATTTCACAGTTGTTTTCTATTTAAGTAAAATCAGAATTCTTGTGTTTTCATGCTCATACCAGTAGATTCTAACTATCTTTATCCTTGTCAGACAGTAACTGATTCTTCCTTTAAAAAAAAAAAGTTTATAAATTTTTGTTAGTTTTTTTTCTGTGCACTTCAACATGATTGTCTATGAAAATACATCAACCCAAGGCACTTCCTGTTACAGCAACTGAAAGCTTCTTTCTATTGGAATTTTCGAAGATAGATCTAGTTAACTTTATTGTACTAATGTCAGAGTCAATATACAAATGTAATGCTTTTGTTTGAGTGTCATATACTTACATGGTAAAGACTTCTGAAGGCACTAGAGATCAGACTCATCAAGAAATTTAGTCCTCAATATGTCAGAACCTGTAATATGTGAAATGATTGTGTTACTGGGTGGGGAAAAAGAAGAAAAAGCTCAGAATAAGAATGTAGAAAAATCAAGAAGGAATTGCTGTGTGTTTAGAAAATATTCCATTAGTGAGGTTTAATTGTGGGCAAAAATTAAGCTTTATCTAAAAAGTCTGTAATACCTTATTTTTTGCATAATTCTTCTCATAGTCAAAGTATTTTGCAAACATATACTGTCCCACTTTGTGGTTCTAGAAAGAACCATGCATGTTCTCATTGGATTGAATTTCAGAGAGTAGCTTCGCTGCAGTTTTGAAAGCATTTCAGGGAGAAAATGTAAAAGCTTTTTGGTGTTGGTGAGAGCTTTGTGATGTGGACAGACTCCAGCTTTAAAGCAACTATACTCAAGGGTAATACTTCCAACCTTTTGTGCTAGGATATCTTGGGGTGGTCACAGTTCTTATACTGATTTATTCCCATCCTGCATTGATGGTACAGGTCATAGAAGCAGGAAGACTGTACAGGAGCATCGCACACTGTAGCAGAGGCCACTGCAGTATCGGGAGGCTGGTGGCTTCTCTTTTCCCAATCTTATTTTCTCTCTGAAGTCCTGTTCAGTGCAGCATGTATTTGAGGGCTGTTGCTTGCCCAGCTGCAGCCTCAAAGGCTTGGCAGAACTAAACACATCCTCTGACGCAGCATCACTGAAGCAGATCTGAGAGGCAAGGAAATACCTTCCTGCTCCTCTGGTCCAGGTTAGAAGTGACACATGAACTACCAGTTGAGCTGAATGGTTCTAGCAGGGTTGTAGTACCTTCTTTGCAGAACTCACTGTTAATAGTGCATTAATTACTGATAATAGGTATTAATTAATGAGACTAGTTTTATATTAGTTTCTGATACAGCTTCTAATTTTTCATGGTTTTTATTGACAGGTATACGTGGGGAGATCAGTGTGGTGGTGAAAGTAGATCTCTTCAATGATTTAAACAGATTTAGGCAGTCATCCTGTGGAGTCAAGTTTTTTTGCAGTAAGTAGAGGAAAAGGTATTGTCGAAAAGAAAACTTTCCTCTGCCTGTCCTTCCCTCCATCACCTTTTCTTTTTTTCACTGTTCTGTCAGTTTCCCTTCTTTTACCAGCTCATAGCATAAGCCCAGTGGAGATTACGTTGAAGCCAGTAGCAAATGCAGAAAATTGTTTCATTTGCTTAAATTTTTTAAATAAATATTTTCTGTCTGTATTTTAAAACAATGTAAATATCCCCCTTGAGTATGTCCACATTTTAACAGAAAATTGGGTACATTAATTTCTGGACTTGTTAGCATCACTCGTGTAATTTTATGTTTTTCTTGGAATTCTTGGCTCACAGACTTATGCCTTACATTTTTTACATATTTTTTTTTTTTTTAACAGCTACATCTATTCCTAAGTGTTACAGAGCAGTAATAATTCATGGATTTGTGGAAGAGCTTGTAGTTAATGAAGACCCAGAATACCAGTGGATAGACCGAATTCGTACACCAAGGGCATCAAATGAGGCTAGACAAAGACTTATTTCACTCATGTCAGGTATTAAACATGTAGGCTGTAATGGTTATTGCTACTTTTAAACATATTCGCTATTTAAATATGTGACTTAAGACAATATTGCATATTATTTTTAGTATTAATTATGTTTATTATTTTAGTTCACAGTATGTTCTGTTTCTGAAGGTTCTGTTGTCCTAAGTGATGGCCATTGTGCCTGACTTTTCCCCCTGAACTTCCCCTGTTTAAGTTTAAACCCATTACCCTTTGTCCTGTCGATACAGTCCATGATGAAGAGTCCTTCTCCAGCATCCTTGTAGGTGCCTTTCAGATATTGGAAGGCTGCTCTTCTCCAGCCTGAACACAGCTTCTCTTCTCCAGCCTAAAAAGCCCCAATTTTCTCAGCCTGTCTTCATGTGCGAGGTGCTCCAGCCACAATTATGAACTAATTATGTTTTGTTTTGTAGGTGAATTGCAAAGGAAGATTGGCTTGAAAGTGCTTGAGATGAGAGGAAATGCTGTTGTTGGTTATTTGCAGTGTTTTGATTTGGAGGGAGAGTCTGGTCTAGTAGTACGAGCCATAGGAACAGCCTGCACGTTGGATAAACTAAGTAACCCATCAGCATTTTTACCGGCATGTAACTCCCCATCCAAAGAAATGAAGGAGTAAGTATGAATTAATATTTTGTAGGGAAACAAGTTTCATCTCTCTTCTTTTCATACTCATTCAATTTTACATAACTGGTGTGATTTCTTTTTTTCTTTTTCTTCCCAGAATTGATTTTTCTTTTGTAGTTTTATATGTCTGCAACAAAGTTTATATCGCACAATTTTGAAGTGTTTTAGGTTGGATTACTTAAGTTATTTCCTTAGAAGCTGGAGTGGTAATCCTTACTTAATACGACTTTTTTGAATTTATATAGCAATGGTATTACATATCCTTGGGTTGTGATCCACCAATTTCCAAACTAATAATTAGTTCTGCTTTGACTGTGTTTGTACAGTAAACGTGGGGGCTTCTTATGACATAACTTCTGTTCAAGATTTTCCAAGTTCAGTCCAATCAGGTTTATATGTTTATGCTGAGCATATAAGAAAAGATAAATTTTGAATTCAGACAGTTCTGTCAGTGACTTAGTGAATGACCCTGAAGTAGTCTTGTCTTTTTCTGTGTGCTTTGCTTTTTACTGTTGCAAAACAAGTAGGGCTGTTGCAAAACAGATCTAGTTAAATAGTGTACTTGCAGAGAAAACTTCATGATGAGAGACAGAATTTTTTCATCTTTCCGATACCTAGTGCAGCACCAAGCACAGTTTGAATTTTTAAATGTGCATGCAAATGAATAGAAAAATACTTGCAGTCATCTGTAAATTGTTACTACTTTGTTGTTTGGATAAATTAGTTAATTTCTGTTTGGTAGAGCGATCCAATTTCTGTAAAGAAAAAGCAGCACCAGAAAGTATACTGCTTACACTATGATTCCGGAGGTATTAATTGAAGTATCCATTTTCATGAACTGTTGTGTCATTGCAGTAGTGATTAGGCATTTTTGTCATGCAGGCATCAGTATGCTCTCACTTGGCAAAATTACTGGTTTCTCTTTCAAATCATAGCTTGTTTAACTTAATTTTAAAAGTTTATCATCAAAAGAGCTTCTGGATACAATGCAGCATAAAATAACAATGGTGATTAAAAAAGAAAAGGTGGGCCTGGTAACTACCAATTTAAAAAGCATTCATAAATAAATCAGTAGCTTTCACCCTGGAGCAAAATATGCTAATGCCACCCCCCAGATAATCCATGTTCAGCTTGGTGGTGGATATTGTAAGAATCCCTCAGTCCAAAAAAATGGAAGTGTTTCTCAAAACCAGCAAAATCAACTAATGCTTCTTATTCTTGGCTTTACTAACTTGATGCCCTGTTGCCAGAGAATCAATTGCACATTCACAAGCTAGTGCTTAAGCTGTTCCTTTTTCTCTTTTTATTTCATCTGGACTCTTGCATGCTAGGAATTTAAATTTACTTAGAGTCTGCTTACAATAAGACATCTCCTCTAGCTAAACTTCCCTGGAATCATTTATAACATAACTTTGCAACCTGTTTGTATGTATTGTTTTCTTTTCTTCCACCTTGGCTGCAAATTCTCTCAGGTCTCCGCTGGTTCATCCGCCAAGCCATGGATGCCGTTCGACTCACAACAGCCCAATTCACACTGCTACTGGCTCACGACTTACTCAGAACTTCTCTGTGTCTGTTCCCACTCTCATCTACACTGGTACGAGACTGCTCAGACTCAAGAGCTGGGGAGAGACAGGCCACAGGCAAAGTGGTCGCAAAGTGCAGGCAGGCAGGGAGTGTAGGCAGGTACCACCCATATTTTCTTCCTCATTTTCTCATGGAGGCACCTTCTGTTGTCAGTGAAGAACTACTCTGTGCAGCTGCTGAAACAAGGCAATAGATCCTTGCAAATGCATTGGAGTCTCTTCCACAAAGCCACACTCTTCATTTCTTTTAACAGGCTTACTTCCTAAGAAATGAAGTAAACCAAGTTGATATATCCGGGAAACATTCATGATATTGGAGGAAATCATATTTTGATTGGAGTTCATGATTGCTTTCAGGCATAATTCAGATACAGTATTTAGGTTTTGAAATAGTAATAGGAAGGGTATGTGCCATTTGTGGAAGAGATGGTTTTAGAGAGCAGGTAAGTCAATCTGTGCATAAGTGAACTGTTTGTCAATGTAGTTGCTCCCATGAAGACTCTCCTCTTTTCTCTGTTTTTAGCTGTGGCATGCTGCTGATGCTATAGGATAAGGAAACATTTTATTTTTTTTTCCCTTAAAATGCATATGTGTGTATATACATAAATGTATAAATATGTATAAACACAAATATAATTTTAAATCATTTTTTCTTTATTAAACTAACTCAGCATTGTGTATTTGACCAGATTTTTAAGCCATAAACTGTTTTTAGGTTTTTTTTTTTTGCATATATATATTTTATTTTTTTGTCGCATCTCATGCCTTTCATTTGGCATAATTGTTTCATTGTAGATTATCAGCATCTAAATGTAGAATGCTGAATGGGTAAACCAGCATTTCTTTGCCTCTGGCCTCATCCCCAGTCTCGCACCTCAGGAATAGCTGCTGGCCCTGCCCCAGTCCCATCCTGGTGTTGGATCATGCTGCTGTCAGCCAGGTCCTTTGGCACAGGATTACTGAATATGTTTCCACCTTCTTCTGGCAGGATTCCCTTCAATGAAGATCCCAATCCCAATACTCATTCATCAGGACCCTCCACCCCTCTGAAAAACCAAACCTATTCCTTTTCACCTTCCAAGTCCTACAGTCGACAGTCCTCTTCTTCTGACACAGATTTGAGTTTGACACCCAAAACTGGTAAGGCGCTTCCACCCACTTTTTGTTTAATTTGTGTTTCTCTTTTTATATTTCCATTCAACCCCTTTTTGCTTTTTGGCATTTAAATTATCAAAATGATGTGGAAATTGGAGACTTCAGATAGCATACCTCAAGCTTGAAAGGATTTCTGTAGGGTTAAAATTTAAATCCTGCCTATATTTCCACTACTCTGAATAACATTAAAATGTCATTTGTAACACAACTGCATTCAAATAAAAATTAAAAATCTGGGAGCACTAAGGGATTCCTTAGTAATCACCTTTTTCATATTTCCTCCATTTCATATTACAAATCATGGAAGTACATTTCTCACCACAGTATGTTAAGGACAGTAGTACTAAAACTATGTAGTCTTCAAGCCAAATGCATTGTGCTATAAGTATATTGGATACATTTATCTGTGATTTTTAACTCCTTTTTACAAGTGCAATACTTGGAATGTAGCAGTTGCTGTCTTCTTATTCTCCTTGGTATATGGAAATGGCTTTCCATACACACTATACATCTTGAAATTAACTTAAATTATATTGCAGCCATCCTCAAACCCCATTTTTCTTTCTCCATTGGTCTATCATAATTTCTTCAACTTATTCTTTCTTCCCTACTTATTTTTTAGTTTGTGGTTAGAATCATGCCAGTAATAATGTCAGCACAACTCAAAGAATTATTGTCTGTTTATTTTCCGTTCTGTGTCCAGTGCCTGGAGTTCTGCTACCGTAGGGCAAAATATTTTGCAGAATTGTTCATAAAAGTTTTGTTGCTTTTTAAATGATGTTTTAAATTGTGGTATTTGAAGCTTAGAACATTCTTGTCTCCATCTAATTAGAGGAGTTTTAAGCATATTAAAGTAGTTGATTCAGCTTTACATGAGCACCCCTTTCAAGAATTTTTCCAAGTAGATAAATAAAATGTTGCATTCAAATGCAGCTATATTAAATATTTTACCAATTTCCCCCCCCCCAGACACCTGTTTTAAAATGTTCCCAGTTGGAAAGCTGCCTTTCTTAGTACCGTCTTCTCTGTCATGTATTCAAAAAAAAACTCAAACAAAAGCACTTTTTTTTTTGATTGTTTTTCAGATGATCCGAGGTGGTCACTTGTATAAAGGACCCTACAAATATAAGTGGGTTCTTATTACATAGGAGAACCATAAATTCATGTGTTTGGCTTACTGAATATTTAAAAACTGGCTTCTTTTGATCAGTTTTTCCCTTGTAAGGATCATGTCGTATAAAGAATTTAAATGTAACATAGGTGGTCATCTTTATAGCTATAAATGTTCTGAATTTGTGGAGGTGGCAGCTCACTGTGCATTTGTCAAGTTTTTAAAGCAGCAACCTTATTATCGTTCCTGCGCTGTTACATAGGTGGATGCTGCCCTTGGCCTTTTCATCTTGAGTCAGTTCTTTCAGAACTGAAACAGATTGTGTAATTTGTACCTCTTATTTTTAGGGATTTTTCAAGTATATAAGGATTTTTTTTTTTTTAGCTATCTTTTTAGCATTAAAGCTAACAGTAGCTACATATTTTTGCTTGCTAGCACTGTCATTTTAGCAGCTTTTAACTATGCTACTGAAACTTGTCTTAAGAGGATTTGCTGGTTGCATTTAAAAATTCTGTATCTTGGTGTGACATACTATATTGTAAATCTTAGTAGCTTAAAAAGACAGTATGTCTTGAGTCGTTTCGTTTACCTTTTACCAAAAATTCGGTGATGTGCAGAAGATAATTCCATAACATACTAAAATCAATATGTTGTTTTTTAACAATTCAGTGTATGTGTTTGGGCCTCTGTTTTAATTTCCTAAGACTGTTGCTAAGTTAGAGTATTTCAGTATGAAAGTTGGTGATATAAGTGTTTAAAAAACATAATAAATGCAAGCATGTCATGATACAGTAAATATTATCAAATTTGTGATACCCATTACTCAGAACGGCTGATGTGAGAAGTGTTTTTTAATGTACATTATGGCCCTCCTTTTTTCTCAGTCAGGTAGCTAGTGTGTTCATGCTTTTGAGATGGAGACTAACCTGGAAAAAGAGTCCAAATACCACAATATGAATAACTAAATAGAGAAGTCTGAAACTTGCGTGTGCATAAGCATCTAGTTTTCAGTAGCTCCAGATGAGGGGAATATTACCTTAATGTCTTTTATAAAGTAGAACTGTGATTGTGTTATCCATTCTGGTCTATATCTGTTCTAAATATGAGGGGAGTTTATTTTGTGCTGAGAAAGCCTGTTTTTGTTTGAAGTTAGATTTCTTCAGTGAGGTGATTTATTTTATACCAATGCAAACTAGGGGAGTATCAGACTGACAAAAAGCATGACATTTTGAATCAGGTAATACATTTTAATGTGACATAGTATATGTATGGAGGAAATTGAGAAGGTGGGAACTCCTTTTCTTAATGAGAACTTAGAATTCTACAAGATATATGACCTTTAAAAGTCATAAAACAAATCCATGACTTCTGAAAAATTAACTTTTTATACCTAAATAATCAAAGTAATCAGATTAAATGTGTGAGAAGACACTGTTATTTAGCCCTTACTCCATAGTATTTTATTATCAAATTTTGTATGAAATT
Source organism: Psittacula echo (assembly GCF_963264785.1). Classification (NCBI taxonomy): domain Eukaryota; kingdom Metazoa; phylum Chordata; class Aves; order Psittaciformes; family Psittacidae; genus Psittacula; species Psittacula echo. The sequence goes on from NC_137735.1 coordinate 104,467,356, forward strand.
TGAAATACTTATTAGTTTGCCATAGCTTTAAAAAAAAAAGAAATAATTAAAAATAAAGGTAATTAGGTCATGATTTTTAAAAACATGCTTCTCATTCACATTGTCAAGCTGTATTGTCATTCCATTTCTTTATATGTTGAGAAATAATTTAGCAATAAGTGCTAGTTCATTTTGAGAAAAAAAAAGCTTCATTTTGATTTCTTTCATCTGTTTCTTTAGTCATCTTCTGAACCTACATCTCTTTGTCTCTATTACTTTCCTCCACAGCACCTTCCCCACAGGGACCTAGGATTTTCCTGTTTCCCAGCTCCCCTACACTCTCTTGTGATTCCCCACATCTTAAAAAGTCCTGTCTCCTCTCGGGGTCTAGCCTTAACCCTCTACACTCTAGCCATGTCAGCCCAGTTGTTCTGAGGAAAAGTGTTTCTTTCACTGAAGAGCTGCTTCTGGCTGCTTCTGGTAGGATCAATCTATTTTGGCCTTTTAAACAAACTTTTAAGAAAATGTTGTTGTTACTTGACATAGGGGCATTTAACACACAGCCTTCTATAACCCTGTGGTTTTTTTTCAGTTAGCCTTTAAAAACTCCTGGCTACATGATTATTCATACTATCTCTCACCTCTGCCCCAAAAGCTTGAAGTAGCTTCGAAACTTCTTACAGGATTTTAAACATACATAGTTTATACTACAGACCTTTCTCCTTTATCCTTGAAGAATTCTCTTCGGTAATTGGACTAAAATAATTGCCATTTTTAACATCTTCTCATTCCCTTCACTTTGTTGTTCCTATGTTTTGCATGGAACAAGTACTTGCTCATTAATTCATTCATTCTTTATTGAAATAATAGCTATCAGGTAGCTAGCAACTTTGCTCTTTAAATTAATTTTTTTAAACAAAGCCCGTACAAACTTTTTATTTATACTGCCTCCTTTTCCATTTCACTGACATGCATTATTTTCATAGATTTAAATAGTTGATATTACTGCTTTTTTCTGTAGAAATTTATTTTGATCTGCTTGTATTTTTTGAGTTTATGTCCAGTATTTATGCTATGTTTGTCTGTCTTTAATATTGTATAGTCCCTGACAATGATGTTTAGAATCAATGTCAAATAGTAAAAGCAATTTAATCTTTTTGGATGGGACTATACAGATACTAATATTTTTTGTTTCCTTATCCAAGAACAGCTAAAAATATTTGTTAAAAATTGTAGTATTTTTACATATGTGTATATGGTAATGGTAGCCTAGTAATTTTTTAAAAACTTAGGAATGAATTAACATACATTATTAAGTCTGGTATTGTTTCCAGATCTCCCAGTCTTTGGTTAAGAGAAATAACTGCATTTTGGTGTATATGGACAGTCTCCTCATACATGTTTATTAAATGCTTGATCAGAAGAAAAAGGAAACTAGCAAGGAATTGTTATGTTAAATTAATTATAAATTGTGTAAAAGAAAAGAAAATATTGGCTTCGTTCATAACTGTTTGCACTGTGGTGTCTTAATTCATTCTGCTTTTGACACTTCTTTGTTTTTTATCCTGTGCTTTCCTATGCAACTTAGGTGTTTATTTTGCTTTGTCAAGCTAGCACTGATGGGTTTAGATAGGAGAAGTGATAGTATATTTTTAGGCATGAAATAGTACCAAGAAAGTCTGATTCACCAGCATTGTGTTTACTTTAGGAAAAACACAATCTCGGTATGTGTGTATTTTTTTATTTTGTGATTTCTACTATAGAGCAAATAACTTACTGTCATACATATAACCCGTATCTCAGCACTCCCAAGGAACTATACTTGAGTACAGTTCCTTGATAACAGGTGATTCAGTAGCAAAGATACTTCTGTATATGATAAACTTACCATCTCTTCAGAAAAGCTCCTGTACTGTAGGGGTGAGAGTAAAATTTATGAAGGAAGAAAAGAGATAATTGCCCATGGTATACAAAATTGGAGTTTCTTTCTTATTTTAATTTGCGGATAATCTGCAGGTTATGTGTGTGCAAATACAGTAATCAAAGTGTGGCAGTTTTAAATGCTGAGCAGTAGTCCTTAGCTTATTTGAATGGATCAGATGAGTGAATATTTCAGTACATAGATTTTAAAGAAAATAAAAATAATTGGTAATTTTTCCAGGGTTTATATTTCAAGTCAAAGGATGTACGCTGCCTTTGCAATTTTGTTTTTGATCCCAGTCACATGTTATACAGCAACTGCTGTATATATGAGTACAGTCTCCTTCCAGTGGTGAGGAAAGTTGTTTTGGTTTCTCTGAAACTCTCAGAAAGCCAGATTTTGATTACTGGATTTTTTTTTTGTTTTTCTTTTAACTGTACGATAGGAGAGAGAGATACTTGACTACGGATTAATCTGGCAGAGAGGCGTTATTCAACAGTGTGGAATTAATGGTGATTTTGCAGCCCTTTTTGATAAGGGCTGAAAATCTAATTATGTAAAAACTTCCTGTGAAAAACAGAGAAGGTAGATCTGTATTGAAATCATATGCAAAAATCTCAACAAAAAAAAACAACATTTGTATGACACAGGAAAGAATTGCAAACCTGGATCTTTAAGTTTTTATAATTTTAAGTTTTGTTTGGTTTTGTTTTTTTTTTAATTCAGATTGACAGCAGAAAAAGATCTTGGATCAGAGGGGGTTTGTCCAAATGCTAAAAAACCGCTGCTAGTCATGTGAAAACCAACCCCCAAAACACTCCCAACCCCAAATTAAACTATGATGCTCAGCATTTGTTTTTCATGATAATTAAAATTATGAGGATAATTTGACTGTTCTCAGTGACTATTTTATATATTTTTAATTAAAAGTTTTATTACAAATTATAATATATATTTCTTTGAATGTCATTTGTACTAATACTCTTCAGGAATGGGCAGTGGGAGTGCTGGAAAAGAAGGGGGGCCATTTAAAACTCTTTTAAGACAACAGACTCAGTCAGCTCTGGAGCAAAGGGTAAGGCATTTTCTACTTCTGTTTCTAATCTACTGAAGTGAAAATTTAGCTTGTAGTAAGTTAAATGTTTCCTGTTAGTTTCTGTTTAAAATTATGTGTAATTTTTAAGTCTGAGAATTTATTGCTAATGTTGAACATTTAATAGCCCTTTTACACACAAATTATTTAAATTTTAATATTGCTAAAGCATTAATAAAAGTGGAGCAAATAACTGAAATGTCCACAGTACTGAAGTGATTACAGTTGGCACTGCAAAAAACAGTTATTGCAAAAATTACTATTTAGTCTCTGTAAGTTACTAATGCATGTGCAAGTTTAATATTTTACCATTATGTATTTAGTTTTTACAGAAGCCAAGTCTTCCAATAGATTTAAACAATGTGAAAATAACATCTATAATTGCAAAAATTCTTAGTTTGAAAAATGGCGTTGGTGCATAATTTAGCCTCAGTTCTACTACATGAAATGGTATGTGTAGCCTTCAAAAATAGTAAACAAATCGAAATCACTTTCCAAGCAATAAAAGGGCTTTATAGATTTACAGCTTTTTGAAGAACCTCTGTTGGACTAAAAATGCCATCTGTTATTGTGCTGAATAGACTGTATAATAAAAAAAAATATTTTCATTTTTTATTTAAATTTGGAACTTTATTGGAACTCCTTGCAACTTTATATACTGCTTTTGTCAACATGTTATTAGTGGTGTTATATTCTTGAAGGAAGAAATGTGACTGTTTTCCTATTCAGAAATAAATTCTAGTTTATAATTTCTGACTACCTCAACTACTTACATAGAACCATGCATGTTTGTTGAAAACAAGATTAGCTGCATCTGTGAAATGTAAGTGAATAGCTACTATTTTAAGTGGATGATTCTCTTCTCGTTTTTCGTGTTATCCGTTGCTAAGGGAGGATCGCCTCATAGGTTCTGTAGAAGGCGGGTATGTTCCAAAACATCGCGTGACTCTTTGTAGCCCTTTTTTCTTGTCTTGAGGATTTCTAAACAATTATTTGATCCCCTCCCCCCACCAAGTTATGCAGACTTCTCTGTAAACTTGTTTATGCAAGGTTCTGTCATATTCTGTTGGTTTTGGGAGCATTTATCAGATCGGCGTATTTTTCCTTAGTTGCTATTTTGCATGCTGATACATTTCGGTTAAATTTTTAGTTTAATACAAATCCATGGCTTTTTGCTTTTAATGTTTTAGTTTGAAAAAAATGCTTTCAAAAAGAGGCTTTTCTCTGTTCACCTTTGATTTTTGCTACCATTTCAGGCATTTCATGGCTGATCTGTTATTTCCTTAGGAAGCTTTTTGAAAACAGTTTAAAATATAAATAAACAACACTTACTGTATTTTTACAGCTTGAATTATTTGCATGTTGTTTTGATAAGGGCTGTGTATTGTCTAGCAGGAAAAAAAATGCTGTAAAATGGGAGGGAAGCATATTGAGTCAGTTATTGATGATGATGTAGCAAAGCATGTGGACTGTTAATGGATAAAACGTGTTCATACTGGCTTTCTGAAAACTTCTTATTGGATGTTGGTGGGTTTTTTTTGCTATGATTACCTCATATGGTTATCTTAAGGTTGAGTTACTTAACTAGAATGAATAACACAAGTTATTTTGTCTCATTTAGTACCATGCACGTAAATAGTAAGTGCAGTGTAGTTACTTACCCGGGTTAGGGTAGCACTTATTTAGGGAAAAAAAAGGAATAAATTGAACATGTATTTTGACATGCATTAGGTTCTTTTGAGTCTTAGTTGAGTTTATTTGGGTATGTGGTATTGTTTATCAGATGTGGTTTTAATGTGTTACTTAAATAACCCTAATTGCAGACCAGAACAGATTTTGTCGGAAGGGTAATATTACTTGATTTCTTCTGGAAAAATACATCAGCTGTGGAAAACTCACAAACATGTTATGTTGTACATTGCTATATTTTTAGCAATACTCAGGATGCCTGTTGATAGCAAGTGTAACGATAGCACAGCTATCTCTGTGTATATTTTTATCTATAAATGTATATGCTATATTTCCATCAGTGGGAAATGAGCTTACTTTACTCATACAAAAATTAGCCTGTGTTTTTGTAGAAATGGCCAAATGCTGCTCTTGATGGTGTTTTATATCTCTGTTGATCTCAACTTGGACAATTTTTATTCCTCCACGTCTGCATTCTGCAAGTGCTTGTGAGATCTTTACTGCTGCTTTATCAAAATGGAGATCTGTCGATCTTCACCTGAAGAGCATTGCCAGATAACTGTTGTGTTGAGTGCAGTTCTCTGTGTGATTCTTTTGGCTGAAATGCTGACTTAAGCAACTGTTCTTTCCAGCCCATCCCCTCAGTTCAGTTGAAGAAAAATTGTAAGATTGTTTGACCACCTTGTGAGATGGCACAGTAAATGTGCTTAGAATAAAAATAATTCAACCAGGAAATTAACAATGGACCAGTTCCTTACTGTGGTTCAGCCTAGAAAGCTTTATGGACATACCTGAGCATTTTGAGCATTACCTGAGGGAGTGGTACAACGATGGGAATGAGTGAATGGCTGGAAGGGAACATCAGAACTGCTTCAGCTGCCACTAACACCAAATGACGTGTGTGTGTAGCCTTGTGCCATGTGCTTTTTCATTATTTTGTGTTACTTTGTATGTAATGTAGTTAAAAAAAGAATACTAGCAATACATGTATGCATATGCACAAATATTTTTAAACACTGTACTAAACAAATATTTATGAGGATTTTATTGTAACCTTATCAAACTTTCCCCATGCCAACTATAAAATCTCTTATGTAGTTGCAAGGATTAAACCGGTGACAATTCTTTAAGAGTCAATGCAGTCAATGACTGACATGGCATAGTGAATTGGTATTAGTAAAATGACCAACCATAGTAGCTTGGAAACTTTCAGATCATTGTGTCTTCTGACACACAGAAATACTCTGTTCTTGCATCACCATGATGTAAAGATAGTCCTTTGCAAATTGCAGTAATATAGGAGATTTGTAATACGGAAACACTGTATTTGGCTTCTAGGAATCTTTGTTTTCCATGTAAGTATAACTTTATAATTTTGAAATATTACAGATTACCAGATGCAGTTGGGGCTGGAACTTGTGTTTGAGTAATAGAATAATAATAAAAACCGCAAAGCCTCCAGATGAGCTTAAAAAACAAAAAAAGGAAAAAACCATAACATGATGATCTGTGTCAGAATGAGTGAGACATTGTTAATGGAATCAGAGCGTGTCAGAATGGTTGAGTGAGTCATTTACCCAGAGCTGTCTGTGGCTGGAATTGACTGATAGGACAGAGGTCTGATTTTAGCATGTATCGTAGTATAGATTTGCAAGTATCAATATGTTGATTGAGATAAAACCATGTTATTACCTTAAAATTTTATTCTGGTTTGTAGCATAGGAAATCAGGCAAACTGGAAGTTTGAACATACTAAAATTACTTGCGCTACGCAGCCTTATGAAAATGAACAAAATGAAAGTAACTTTTGAATTTCTATATAGATTAAAAAGTATCAGATCTGCTTGTGCTTTAGAGCACAGTTGTTGACTTTGTTTACTATGTACTGCTTTAGCAAAATGTAAGTGTGAGTGTAAATGTATGTATAAAATACAGGCTTAATGGAATTTATGTAGGTGGCATATGCAGTAGAATTTTTATTGATTTCTGTAGTTCTGGGAAAGAACATTTTTAATGTCAGTGTGGGATAACTATATTCAAGGGACAGCTAACGTGTATGTTATATAGTTAAATATAAGTTAGGCAGAATGAGTGTCATGGAATTACACAGGCACGAGTATTATCAGTATACTTGTGAATCACTGAACAGATTGTATTACAGAGCCACAGTGAAAGAGGGTTCTAACAAAGCGCTGATGTACTACATTTTTTCACTTTTTCAGCATGAAAGATGTACAGAAAAAGGAGTTCAGGCTGTGTTGTAGTCAAGAGTTTTCTTGACTATTCTGATAATCCACAAAGCACTTTATGATCTGTTAGAACCTTCTGGGGGAAGGATCCTTCTGTAGCCCTCTCTAGAGATCCATCTGTTCTCCTGAAGACAGTTTAGTCAAGCAAGTTTAGAGAGTCCTGTGGTGAAATCTTCCTGCTTTTCAGTTGCATCATAAAGCACCACTGCAGGTTTTGGTGGTTTTGGGGGGTTCTTTGTTTTTTTTTTTTCTTCTGGTTGTTCCTACTATGATTGCCGATTTCAGAGTTTGCTTCTTAATTTTGAAAGTCTTAAGTAAAATGAAAATCCAGAAAACTTGAGATCTATAGGACCTCTTTAAAGTTACATGAGTTCTAATAGTAAGAATTCTGAAGTATTAGTTTTTTAAAATCTACATTGGGCTTTAGTTTAAGAGGACTTTTCATGCCATGTATTGCTGGAAGAACAGTGATTCTCATTTAATCTGCAGCATGTATACTGTTTAGATAGAAGCTCAATTGAACTGTACTGTTGCAAGTGCTTCAAGTATGTGAGAAAGAAATCTATACTATACTTTCTCCCATATGAAATTATGGTGTTTATTTTTTCCTTTTGACCAGTTGCCATAACTATACAAACCATGATTGCATGACTTTTATTTTTCTTTTTTTGCCTCTGTGCATTTAGAATTGCTGAACATCGATCTATTGCCTTTCCCCCATGAGTGTGTATGTTAGACTTTCCATGGAAGGTCCCTGTAGAAAATTAAATCTTCGAGTTTTGGCCTCACCTCTTTCGAATATGACTGTTTTATTTCATTATGTGTTTCATGAAAAATTACTGCCTCTTGTGCGAACTACATTTTTGAGTAGTTCATGAAACTTCTTAGTTCTTAATTTTAATTATGAATTAGTAAAAACTAATTTATGCAAATAAATTGGAAGTAAGTTTCCTTAGTTTAAGAACTTATTTGTATTTTGAAGACTTATGCTTTATTCCAGAAGTTAGATATTTACTTGTTAAAGTTTGGACAGCAGCAGAGCAGGTACGTTTTCCTGTAATAAGACATTCATCATTCTTGCAAGACTACGCTTTGATCTATTCTGTGCTTCAGAATCAAACTGCAGTCAGTTGTAACAATGAGACCTAAAAAATTGAGACCAATGTTTCTTCATTTTGTATTAGTTAATGAAAGTAGAATTATGTTGTTTAGCTGCCATCCTAAAAGTGGACCAATAGAGGCTTTGCTAACAAAATGTGTAAAGTTTTGATTATTTATTAATATTGTGCTAGATACAACTCTATGGGGGAAAAGTATTCTTACACTGTATAATATCTCTGCTTTTATTATACTACGGGTACTTGAAGACATATGGTTATATAGTGCTTAGTAAGCCTGAAGGACGTTTGGCGTAATGTAACTGCTTTGCTTGTATTTCAGGGAAGTTATCAATTCATTGCATGTTCGTTGGCAATCAGCAGTGGTTGGTAAGCAGTCATTTGATGTTTGTTTTCAATCATAACAGGAATTTCCATTTTTTACCTTGACGACCTTTCCACCAGGCTTTCTCGTCCACGTTGGTGGTGTTGTCAGTGCACGGTCTGTGAAGCTCCTGGATCGCATTCACAATCCTGGTATGTTAACACAAGAACAACTTCCTTTGCTCTTGTTCAGTCATAATGATCATGTACTTTATCTAAAGTCTATTTGAAAAATGTATATTGAAAAGCAATATTTTTCAGACAATTTAAGCTTGAAAAATAATAGTCACTCAGAAGGTATGTTTTTAGTGAGAAATTTCAAGTTAATGAAATAATGAAGAACTTTGAATCCAGTAACTTTGCACTAAAAACAGTCTTTGAATTATTGAAGGTTTAATTATTTTTTTGCATCAAGTTTCAATATTAAAAAGCAGTAAGTTTTCATTCAAACACAAGTAAGATGAAATACTAGATCTCTAGCAACTATGAATATTTGCTGATTTTCAGCTCCTTGAAATCCTTAAGGACTAATGACTACAATTAAGCTAAATGTGTTGTTAACCTCTTTTTATAAAACCTTTACAGCTTTGTTTCTGTTTTTAAAACATATACTAAATAGTACTTTGAGATTTTTTTTTAATATTTACTTGGAACTCCAGTACTGGAACATGTGTATTTTGCATGTCCTAGTTCTGACAGCAGGATTAAGTGACTTGACTTTGAAGACTTTGTTGTTAATGTTTGCTGAGACAAGCCAAGGCATACTCTGTAAAAGGTTGGAATTAACAGTGCACTCAAAAATGCAGAGTAAAAAATAGCACCTGTAGTGGTTTTGCATGCACTAGTCAGGAGTAATAAGCAAAGTTTGTGCAAATGCATCTTTAAAAGCAGTCAAAACCAAAACAAAAAAAAATCCTTTTTTTTTTTTTTTTTAATTATTATTATTTTTCATTTTATTTCTTCTGCCTGTGGCCCAAGGCAAGTAATCCTGCAAGCAGGTAGATTTTTGTTGATTTAAAGATCCAGTAAACTGGCAACATGAAATAAAGTCTGAGACTTAATGTGAATTAAAAAACCTACTTTAAGGGATTTTTTTAAAGTGTATGAGTACACAGTATTGTTCTTCCCCTCCCCCTTCTCCCCGATTTTTAAGATTTATTTCCACAGTCTGGAGAGAAGATTGAAAGGAATGTCAAAGTATAAGTTATATGCGAGTTCTCCCTTTGTTTGCCACAAAGTTGTCTTAGGCTTCTGTATTTTCAACAGATTTCTGATATGGGTCATTTATGTGCGAAATTTACTGTGTGGTAAACTTATTTAGGTCAAAATAAATCAGTTTTGCTCAGAAGTTTTAAAAACTAATTTCTTGCATTATGCACTTCTTTGTTTTTACCAACTGACTGAAGTCAGGGTAAGAAATAAGAGAAGGTAGAGATGCATATTTGCACAACTAGGTGGCTCTTTGCAGTGTTTTTGCGGGACTTGTAGATTGCTCCTGACAAGTGAATGTAAGATGCATGATACTTTGAACTCAGTATATTGCAAACCAATGAAAACAAAAGGGGAAATGAAGGCACATGGCTGTGGGAGGGAAGGTGAAGAAGTAGAAAAAAAGAATTCTGATGCTGTGATGAAATATTAAGTCAAATAATTCTGTAAAATGGTAAAGGAAACAAACTGGCAAATAAACAGGAAAATGTAGCAAAAGAAAGAACATTTGAAGGTGAATCGAGAACTTACTGATAAGACAATAATTGCTATATACTGTACACTTTGATCACGCCTAGTGCTAGATTGCTATAGCATGCTCCTTTTTTCCCTTTCTATTTCAGCCTCTTATTAACTCTGCTGTCTGTGTCTTTCCAGTTCCTGTGGAGTGGTGTTGTCAATTGTGTTCTTGTTGGTAGTTTTTTTTCACTATTCTGCTCCTATAACTGATCTACTAATTTGCTGTTTTGAACTCAGCCTTTGTCGGAATTATGGGTAACACAAGATCATACAAACTGCTAGACTGGAATAGTTTCAATTCAGGTATTTTACTAGTCATTCAGTACTACATACGCTGACAGAAATTATGGCAGCTCAGTGAAGTTCTTAGAAATGCTGTAGGGTATTCAGGTTAATGCTTCAAATTTAAATCTGTTTGATCATCAAATGCCTAAATGTCTTGTTTTAATGTTGTTAAAGGCTTTCTTTAAAATTGCAAAACATTGTTTTAGTATAAAGTAGTACTGTTAAGAATAATATCAATCTGGAAAGCTGAATGTTCAGCTGATTATTTTATAGTTGCTTTCAGCTCAGTGACCATGAAGCAAGTAATTTAGGGAAAGAGTTCTTTATAAAACTGGGATAACATCAGGTGTTAATTTTTTTTTTTTTTTTTTTTTTTTTTTTTGTGGTTTTTTTGTTGGTTGCTTTATTTTTTTTATTTTTTTTTTTTCTGCAGGGTAGGGGGTTATTGGTGAGTTTTGGTTTGTTTTGCATGAGCTTGCACTTCAGCAATGGTTGTACTTCTGTTAATTTCAGGAAATTGATGGATGTGTTTGTTCTAAATAATAGATATAAAAATTGTCTGAGAGAATGGAAAATAGATGAAGAGGACTATCTGTTTAAAGAGAAAGGATAGTATATCATCCAGGATTGGTTGGTTCATAAATCTTGTACTATAAAATGCAATCAGCTTGCAGGTCTTACAGCGTAATTATTTGAACTTTTTAATTGCTTTAGCACCTAACTTGAACAAAAGCCCCAATATTCTATTTTTTATGCAGCTTTAGGGATCAACGTGTATAACTTCCTTATAGAGTGGCACAGAGAATAATGGATGAGTTGATGAGGCAGTCTACTGAAAAGCTGCATACAGTACTGGCCTGTCAGGGGGTGAAATAAAGACCTTTACCTCCACCCCCCTTTTCCTCTGGAAACATAACATGCTTTTGAAGAAAGGCAGGCATAACTTCTCTATAATACCCAAACCAGCAGACCTTGCCAATAGTCAATGTTTTTAAAGTTGGTAGGGTAAAAAGGTATAAAGCTGGCCTCTGGGAGTTTGTTTTCGCTTGAAACAAACTTTCCTTCGTGGTACTTCACTGTTGCAGTGCGGCTCTGTGTCCTGCTCTAAACTTCAGTTTGGATTTCCAGGTATCCTTGTTTCTTGCTGCAATAACCATCCTGTAACATTATAATTATGAAGATTTCTGGTTTTACTGGTTTTATTTGCTTGTTCTAAAGTGATAATATTTAAAAATTAATTTTACTTTCTGTATGAAACTAATATTAAGAAATTCTCAGATCTGTTACTGGTGTGGCATAGTCTGAATCAAGGTGTTAAAAATGCATCAAAATTTTTTTCTCTCATATGCTGCCACGAAAAGTTCAAATTAATTGTTGCCTCTTTGAGATAGTGTTTAGTAGGATGTTACTGTGGAAGAGTTTTATTAGAATAATGGAGTGAGATACGTGCAGTCACTAAACACATACTGAGTTAGACTAGAAAGTGATTCAGAAATTTAAGCCTAGGAAGGTAAGGGGAAGTCATGAGTTCATTTCTCAATAGAATACCCAAAACAGTACCCTAAATTCTTTAGAAATGACAGAAAAAATAAGGCAAATATATTATACCCAGAGGTGATTATTTCCCAAAAATGTTGTAGTAGGGAAGTTTAAACCCAACAGTAATTTTGGAGTTAACATCTTGCTGATGAGGTCTGTATTTCTGCAGCCTTGACGGGTATCAGCAGCTCTGTAGTAACAGTCTTGATTAATCTTACTGGTCAGGGACTGAGCGGGTTATGCTCATACTCCTGGAAGTATGTTTCTTTTCAGAGCTAGGTATGCTGCTGAATTAAGAAGAAAGGAGGAAGACAGCAGATCAGTTGTTACATATGGTGTGTGATGTATAGTAGAGTTGCAGATTGCATACAAGTTAACTCTGTCTTAAACTGGAATAATGAATATGCTGTGCGGATCTGTCATCACTGAGAAACCAAAGGAGAAAATTTCTATTCATCTCTGCCTTCTAGAGCTTATTGCCAGTTCTGTCATTGCTGGCTAATATTTGGCCTTAAGGAGAACAGGGATTTATACAGCTTAAGGAAAATAATACTACATCTTTACATTATGCTTACGTTCACAAGAATGTAATCACAGCCGTAAGTAAGCTAAAATTATTTTCCTTTTTGAAAATGTTCAGGCTTTGTTTAAGCCTTGCTAGTAACCTGCATAGTAGCATAGAGGGGTATTTCTTTTTTTTGCCAATGGCAAGGAGGCTTATTTAGTTAAGTTTCTAAGATATACCAGGACCATCTGATCATGGTGAAAAGTAAAAAATTTAAAGATACTTGAAAATCAAACGTGGAAGTTAAGACCATTTCTTGAATGGAAAAGAGGCTACTGAAATGTCTGTGAATTATAGTTCAATGACAAAGTTGTTTAAATGCTTGTAAAATTACAAAAAGGTGATGATCAAGATGATTCTGAAAAATGCAAGTAGACAGACAAAGCAGAAATCTATGGAAAAGAGGGTATATAGTAAAGTGGAGGCAATACACTGGTGCTGTCTCTGAAAAAAGGTGTTGAAGATGTAGTATAAATATGAAAACATGAAAGGAATCCTGGATCCAGGAGACAGGATCTTTGTTAAAGTTTCTCTCTGAGGTTCCTTAAGAAGTGCAAGGAACTTGCTGAGTAGACTGCTTTTGCATATATCTGTTTCATAGCACCAACATATGCAGTGTTCTCACATAATTGCGTTTTTAAACTCCTTATTGAGGGAGCTGCTTCAGGAGTGATTCTTGAGCTCCAGTAGTTAGAAATATGGAAGGAGAAAAGATTGTTAAGAAAATTCTTAAGGATCTTGTGTGATACCCAAGGAACACAGGAGTTGCTGTGGGAGTGTGAAATTCTCCAGAACTCTTGTTTTTGTATATGAGGAAATGCAAGAGGAGAGCTTGAACATGTTTTGGTTCTGCAACTGAATGCTTTTCTTTTACAGAAACACAAACATACAGTGAAAGTGTGAATTACATTTCATGCTGCTGCCTGGGGTGTAAATGTGGCATACTTGTAAACACAGTAGAAAATGTCAGAATGTTTTTGTCTGATGTGGCTATCGTTCAGAACTAGTAGAAAACCAACATTTTAAACTTGACCTCTTGCTTTTTCTTGGAGAATTTCCAGGTTGACTTTGTGTACATCAGTGTGTGTTGATATGATAATGGTAGGTTAAGGCAGTTGTCAGAGGCTTTTCTGAACAGAGCGAGGGGCGCAATGTTTTTCAGTAATATTTTAGTCTATTTTTTGCAGTCTTCCCAGAAGAGTACATATTCCTGAATGTTTTTTATTGTTAATGTGAGTGGTGTTTGAATATCCTTTTTTGAAGCAGTTGCACCCTTATGTTCATTAAATAATTTGCTTTGGGACTGTGCGTCATTTTTCTTTTGGAAAGTTCTGAGTAGATAGTTGTGTAACTGAATAAATCATGGTCATTGTCAGTATAGAACAGTATTCCTGTGTTCTGTTAGAGGTTCATAACTCAATAAACTTGGCATTTAAAATCTTTGGTTTAGAATTCTTTGCCTAATAGTAATGCTATTTAATGTGTTCATATTGATTTAAAAGCCTCCCTGAAATTTAACCAACAGTGTGAAAGCCATCATAGACTTCTCACTGCACAAATGCTCCAATAAAGCTGTTGCTTATTGCACCACTGCAGTTTGGATTTGATGGTACAAAAGAGAGAAAACCTTGATCTTACAGAAAATCGTATTTCTTGCTCATAACTCTTCTTGCTCATAACTCTTCTTAATTTAAAAACACAGGACTTGGCTAAAACTGATATCTTGATATAATTTCCTTCATGGATTACAATGAGTTTTTTCAGCCTTATGATACGTCATTCTGTTGTTGCAAAGATGCAGTTGTCGAACTTCTTGTCTGGCTCAAAATATATTATTGTTAGAAGAAAACTAGAATCATTCTAGTTGAAAGGATGCCTTCCCAACTAAATTACAGATAAACATGTGCCTGTAAAATGTCTATAGACAGTACTGTAGGAAAATGTCAGATAACACAAATTCTAACTGACCATAACAGTATTATAGAAATAAGTCTCATTAATGGATAAGATCATTATCTGAGCTGAACTAGGCACAAGAGATTTTCCTTCGAAATGCTAAGACTGAAGATCCTTGATATGCCATGTTTCTTTAAGGAAAGACCATAGTTATTCTTCTTTCTGGTTCACTTTGTACTTTGAGTTCTGTTACTGCAATTTGGTTTTGACCTTTTGCACTTATATTTTCAGTGGGGTTTGTAAGTTTCAAGGTTTTGGTCTCTCTTAATGTGGTCTCATTGAGGTCCTGAACTCCAAAGGCACTGTATGAAAGGCTCCTTGGATCCAGTTTAGAGAGGCTTCTCCAACTGGTTTGTCTTAAAACGAAACAGACAGTTGTGAGTGTATAGAAATAATGAATGCAGAGGTTCTGTGAATGTAGCAAATAAAAGCCTGAGGAGTGTAAACAGTGAATAGGAAATACAGAGGCGGTATAATTTTGTGCCAAATAATAATGTCGCGTTTCTGCAGTTGTGCAGTGGGCTGTGTAGTGTGCATAGCAGTCAGCAAGGAAGCAGCAGTCTTGTCTGTGAATTTCTATCTGTGTTTGTTGCGAGATGACTTTTGTTTAAAATTCTGTATGTTTCTTTCAAGGACTCTGTTAGGTAAACTAGTACTATTGTTGCTTGTTTTCACGTTCCAGCTAGTTTGGCTTGTATAAAGCTCTAAATGATACTTGTAGTTAATTTTGTGATACCAGTTATAAAATAGATAAAATGTGGTTTAAGCAGACTTGTCTTGTTACAGCATAGCATCTCCAGCTTTGTGTGGTAGCCCCTTTTTTGCTGTCATCTGAACAGCAATAACCCTTTAAAGATTGGGCTTGTTTTAAAATATGTTGTGTTTATTGTGCCAAGATGACAAAGCAATGGAGAGATACAAGACAAAGTAAGCTTCCGTTTTACCTAGCAGCTCTTCTAAGTGATAGACCGTGCCCTTGTTACTGTAATAGGGTCAATTAAAACAGATTCCTAGATCTTCCATAGTGTCCACTCATGATTAGAGGAGCAAGCTGTGAGGACTTCACCATTATAGGATGAATGATTGATGAAAATAATAATTAAAAGCTGGAGTGACAAAGTTAGATATTTAAATCTGGCAGCAATGCATTAATTTCTGATATTTAACATTTTATGATGCCTGGACAGTTCTTTTGAACTTTTATAATTCTAAGGAAGTATGGTGAGGTTTAAATCTTTATATGGTGTTAACTTAATAATTTAATTTTGTTTGATTTTTTAATATGTACATTATAAATATTTTTTGTCTTCTCTTCTCTTTTCTTTTCTTCTCTTTTCTTTTCTTCTCTTTTCTTTTCTTCTCTTTTCTTTTCTTCTCTTTTCTTTTCTTCTCTTTTCTTCTCTTTTCTTTTCTTCTCTTTTCTTTTCTTCTCTTTTCTTCTCTTTTCTTTTCTTCTCTTTTCTTTTCTTCTCTTCTCTTTTCTTCTCTTCTCTTTTCTTCTCTTCTCTTTTCTTCTCTTTTCTTTTCTTCTCTTTTCTTTTCTTCTCTTTTCTTTTCTTCTCTTTTCTTCTCTTTTCTTTTCTTCTCTTTTCTTTTCTTCTCTTTTCTTTTCTTCTCTTTTCTTCTCTTCTCTTTTCTTCTCTTCTCTTTTCTTCTCTTCTCTTTTCTTCTCTTCTCTTTTCTTCTCTTCTCTTTTCTTCTCTTCTCTTTTCTTCTCTTTTCTTTTCTTCTCTTTTCTTTTCTTCTCTTTTCTTTTCTTCTCTTTTCTTTTCTTCTCTTTTCTTTTCTTCTCTTTTCTTTTCTTCTCTTTTCTTTTCTTCTCTTTTCTTTTCTTCTCTTTTCTTTTCTTCTCTTTTCTTTTCTTTTCTTTTTCTTTTCTTTCTCCTTTCTTTTTTCTTTGTATCACATGGTGGTTTCCTTTAGCTATAAATTAAACTATTACTGCAGTTTTGGTATTATTGCAGGATTTTTGTTTGTTTGTTTAGAGATGATACTTTTTTGCAGCTTGTGCAGTTCCTATCACACCATCTATGATTAAAAGCATAAATTATAGGATGTATTACTGTTATGGTGGTTATAGATAATGCTTGTTGGTATTGGTAGCAGATTTTGTTGAACCAGTTCATGGAAAACTATTGCCTCAAAGGTTACGTTTAATATTTAGAAAAGATTAAATTATGCTGCAGTCTGTCCAGGTGATTCTTGTAAGTTTATTTCTAAGATTGATTACATATACAACTTGCAAGGTGTCTGATAGACAAAGTGTAGAACAGTGGAGGTTTGCTTTT
Organism: Psittacula echo; assembly: GCF_963264785.1. NCBI lineage: Eukaryota > Metazoa > Chordata > Aves > Psittaciformes > Psittacidae > Psittacula > Psittacula echo. The sequence continues at coordinate 104,484,129 of NC_137735.1, forward strand.
TTCCGTGTGAAAGTCCAAGAAGTTACTTTCTGTTTTTAATCTGGGACATTGTTTATATTTACGAAGTTAAATTAGTTCATGTCACAGATGTCATGTCACAGTAGACTGTATAAAATATTTGTGTTTAATGATGTTGGTCGTAAAGCTTACAAGATCAGCCAGTTAAAACATCATGTCCTGTAAATGCACGAAAGGTGGATGCAGTTTTAATCTTGAATGTTCCTAAATTTGTTTCTTCAGTAATTTAAGAATTTTGTCAACATCCAAACTTAAACCTGCTTTTTGCTTATTCAGCAGTTTAGTCTTGAGAAGTGGGATATGTGCTGTCTGACCTCATCTGGCAGAAAAGCACTGATTAAATATTGTTTTCTAGGCTGGATGTTTTGTCTGTAGTTTAAGCTTTGTAGGATTAAGTAAGTATACCTGTTCTCTTTGGTGGTGTGGTTGCACTGTTTCCTGATGTTTTAGTGTATCTTAGTTTTCATTTGATAAATCCCAGTAATCTACTTCCTTCAGTTCCGTATCGTAAGCAATGTTTTCATTTTCACATCTTTTGGTCTTAAAGATGAATATAGAGTAATTTTTTAAAAAAGGATGGGGTGGCTTTGAAAATCATTCCAAAGTTTAGGTTGGTCTGTTGTAGGTTTAATTGCTTGCTACCCAAATTTTGTGTTTAAACTTCACAGACAAGAGATATGACTTTTTATACAGTTATTTAATCATATTTAAGAAAGATAAACAAAACAAAAAAACCCAACACCCCCCCAACCCACCAAAACCACCAAAACTATGAAAAAATCTCACGCTTCTTTCTGTATAAGCAGATTAATAGGTTTTAAAGAAGGAGATGCAAGAATTAGGGGATAAGGAAGGTGTGGATAATGGCTTTGCCTAGTGAAAGACTCAGATATTGAACTTGAAAGAGTATTATTGGTGTGTCCATTGCCATTTTTGAGACAACAGAACAATGAGTCATTGTAGATTTTGAAAATCTTCATAGTATGATTTTCCACCTCATTTCAATGTTACATTGTAAATGAAAATATTTACTGATTTATACAATAGTTAAAATAGGTTGAAATTAATTATACCGTTCCTACTTCAGAGTAATTGTCTCGGGATATCTAGGGATTCAGCTTCAACATAGTAACTCTTAAGTGTGATTTCTGCAGTCAAGAGACCATTCTTAATTTTTCTGCAGTATTAAGAAATCAGTTTGGACCTAGCATAATGGAGATTGTGGCTAAATCTTGAAAGGCCCTGTAGAAGTGAACCTCTAGCAAATAACCTTGGAAAGGTGTCTCTTCTTATGTGTCAGAAAGTAGAGATAGTGTCTAGGGTTATCTCCAGGTGAAAGATTTGGACAGGATGTTGTCTTGTCAACAGTACAGCTTCATAGAGGTCCACCTCATATTTTAAAGGAAAATGGTAGATGAATTGGCAGTGGATAGAATTGACTCAAAGGATGTTTAGGGCACAAAATAAATACAGTGCTGTTTGTATATTGTAAAGCTGTTTACTAAGTTTGGAAAGTTTCAGTTGGAGGAGGTTTGAGTTGGCATTATTTTGATAGTATACTGTACTGTTGACATTTTCTCAAGTCTTCAACTGTAGAAACTGTGCTTTGGCTCTACTTTGTTATAAGTATCATGCCAATTTAGAAAAAATTATCGAAGTAGGTTTAATACTCAGCCTTTGGTTTCCATTAAAGGGCTCATAAGAGCAGGGTAACTTTTGCAGACTTTTTTTGCTGAAAGTTCTAGATAAACCTTGCTATAAACTACTCAGTAGATTTGCTAGAAAAGCTTGTGATTGAGTGCTATGTATGCTTGCCTTTTTGCTTCCACCTAGAATCCAGGGCCATTACTTTCTGTAACCATTTCAGTGAGCTGCCATAGTTTTCAGTCTGTACTGTCACCTGATCCAAGCATGCGCCAAAATACCCACCGTTTCTGGCTACTGTCTGCTGAATCTGCTTTGCAAACCCTTAGTTCTTAAGCTTTTGCCTTAGCAAAAAACAAACAGACACTCCTACAGAGTGTACTGGACACATGCCATCCTGCTTCCCTAACTCCTCTTAATTGTTTATGTAAATCCTTAGCTTTACTAAACTTGTAAATGGTACAATGGCATCCCCATGTGAAATTGTGTGGCTCATGTGTCAAAAAAAGGCTGCTTGTGAAAATATTTGTCAGAAGAATATGAATGCTACACATTGCACTGCATTCAGTGTTTTGTATCAATTTATTATTGCAATGTCATGGTGTTTGATTTTAATTGTAGACAATCATTTTGTGTTTTAATATGCAAAGGTAAGTTCATGTAAACTGAATGTACAGTATTTATATATAAGCATACTGATCTGTATTTTTGGCTTCTTTCTGGAAGAAAAAACCCACTTGATTAAATGTTTTAAGCAGAGGACCCAGGCTTCTTTACAATCACTTGTTTATGCATGACTTACAGAAATTTTTGAACTTGTACAATTAGAATTTGTTAGGTTTTTTGTTGTTTGTTTTTTTTTTTTTTAATAACACTGAAGACAATGGCTGGAAAATTATTCTTATCTCTAATAAGAATAAAAATTATCCATTATATTACTCTAGTTAATAGTTAATTCTGATGTTGAGCAGAGTAAAGGGTCAAATGTTGTTTTAGCAAGACAGTGTTGAGCAACCTCACAACAATATGTGCTTTCTGTTATGATATGGCATTCTTTTAGATGATTTAGGTGAGAAGGTTGTGTTAACTCTCCTAGAAACTCATTCCTAAACTTTAAATTAAACTGTAAATTTATGTGGAGGAAAGTTGAATGTTTGCATAGGGTTTGGGACCCGTCATTATTTCTACCTTTTCTGTTTCCCTTAATCATATCTGTTCCCTTTCACCATTTATTTCTGTTTTAATTTTTACTGTGGCTACATACCTCTTTGGTGTCATATTCTTGTTTGTAATCTTATTCTTTATTCCACAGCACCTTCCCTATTCATTCCCAGTTACTTCACCTGTTTTTCACTTCCAGCTCCATCATGACTTTACATTTTCTTGCACTTTTTGTCCTACAAAGGTCATTGGTGACAAGTAGGAACAGTTTTTGCCAAATGGTACCTAAAGGTGTGAAGAGAAAAGTGATGATTTAGTAAAACTGGCTTTTTGGTTTTATGTCTAGAAAAAGGCTGCTACTTTGCAGCTGGCCTTCTGTGAAGTACACAAAGTCGTGGCTGTTAGTCAAGGTTTATAGCCAGCTGCCTGTGATCAAGTCTAATTGAGCAAGAATTGTTCTGCATAGTGAACCACTTTTCCTCTTAGTGACGCTTTTCTGTTACAGTCACTGATAAGCAATCTTCTTGTCCGTGATTGGATGGGGAAAGAGTAATTGCTCCCAAGACCCACATCCATTCTACCATAAAGTGTTACTGATAACATTTACAGAATGTGTTTGTGGTCTCACATCTCTGATCCAGTTCTCCAGTTTGTCAGATGTGGTGGCTTTTGCCTTAAAATAGATCTCCAAAGTTGTTCCATTCACCTACCACAGCTGCTGTTAACTGGTGGCAGCAGTCACAGCCTCTGTTCAGACAGAGATGTGCATGCAAAAGAGAGACATCTTGCCTCCCACTTCCCTTTGTGTACCACAAATGGTTCTCATAAGTGAGCTTGGAAAACCCAACCCTATGGTGTGATGGGTTATTTCAGCATGATTCTCATCATTTGAAAGCTGCAAAGTGTGAGACCTTGCTAGCAGGTACTCCAGCCATCTGAGTCAGGATTACTATGTATCATATCAAGCATTTGATTTTCCTAGGCAGTGAGTGTTTAAGGAGTGTTTTCACATTCTATTCTATTAGTAATGCATTGAAACCTGCTGAAGATGAATTTGGATGTAATGGAACGTGGTTGATACAGTTCATGAAAATCCTAGTTTGTTTTGTGTGCTAATGTGTATATTTTTGTCTCGATTGTAGAGAATCTTCCTAAAAACTGTCACTGTAGGGTTTTTTTGTGTTTGGTGTTCATTTCTTAAAGCAAAGGTGAAATAGACTTCAGTTTGGACATACAAAGTTGCTGTTAGTATGGTGCTATGAGGTATACAAGCATTAACATCTGAAGTTAGCTATAGTTGAATATTTATACCTCTGTGCTCTTTTTTTAATTAGAAAGTGATCATTATTTTAGAAAGTGGAATACCAGTTCTAAATGAAAAGTTGAGGTAAATTCGTGAAAGAATACATCTTGCCGTACAATATTTTTCTTTCAGTAAATTTCAAAATACATGTATATCTGCATCTTTCATTTTTGTTCGTCATGTTGTCAGAGAACCTAGTGTATGATAGAGGGTTATCATACACTGTATTTATAATATTCCTGATAGTACAAAACTGGTTCCCAATGAATCTCAGGTTTTGATGTTGATATTTTAAATTATGATTCAGCAGGGAGATCTCAATGGTTTGGAGTTGGCATCTGTGCAAAGTTTAATTGATTTCAGGAAAACTGTATTAGAATCTATCTGTTCAGAACCCTTCATAGCATCTGAGTGTTTCCTGTTTCTTACTGGTTTTCCCCTTATTTTATCTGTCAACAATTAATATAGTTTTCAACTACGTTCATTGGTACAGGTAAGCTGTTTTGAAAGGAGAAACAGTTGGCAACTTTAACTGTAAATATTCGTTGACTTTGTATGTGAAAAGCTTGTGAGATGAGCTTTAGTTCTGGGAAACTAATTGCTGAACAGTTAAAATAAATGAATTGCATAAACTTATTCCAGTAGCACTCTTTTTTGCATTTTTAGTGTAGCATTCAAGAAAAGCAGGTAACATTTTAACGTACAAGGTCAAAGACAGTAAAGGTTATTAGAGTCTGGGAGGGGGAGACGGAAGGTGCAGTTGCCAGCATACTGAAGCAAAAAGGCATCAAAAACCACATAGTTAACATACATCTTGTACTTAATGTTGTTAATGTAGACGTAGTTTCAAAGTATGGCTTTTCAAAGTTAGAAGTGCTGAAAAAAGGAACAAAGAGCTGTGTGCTTGATTAGTGATAATACAATTAACAGAGAACTGCTTGCAGTAGGAAAAACTATTGAAGTTATTTCAAAGATATCAAGTGTATACCAAAGTGAAATACAACTTCATTTCTACAAATACTGTTTCATTACTACTACTGCTTTTTTGATATTACAGCGTACCTGTGATGCTTTGTTGTAAGTTACATGCATCTCTTGTGTTGTTGGAAGTGACAGTATGGTTTTCAAGTGGGTAGAGATTGGAACAGTATCTACAGTATTTTGGTGTTATTTGTCATATGGACAGCAACAAGAATGCAGTAATTTGTCAGAACCTATTCATGTGGGTGATAAACAAGAAAATTGGTAAGCATGAAAAAGCCCCGTTAGTGTTTGCTTGAAGTATGATAGGTAGGAAATAAAAAGTGTCCAGATACAACAAAACTCTTAAATATGAAAAATTCAACTTTTCAGATTAATTGCATGAAGCTTTATGTTGACGTAGTACAGCATAGTGAACTGATTTATACTTTGTCTTTCAGATGAACCAGAAACACGAGATGCGTGGTGGGCAGAAATCAGACAAGAAATAAAATCCCATGCCAAGGCATTGGGTTGTCATGCTGTAGTGGGCTACAGTGAATCAACTAGCATTTGGTAAATCATGATGATGATTTGATTTTCAAAATGCCAGAGAAAATTTATTTCCTCTTCAGTGGATTAAAAATGGTTCAACACAGTTGTTTGTATTGTGTAGTATGCCTACTTCAGAGAGTTTGTTAAAGTAACTTTCTGAGATTTCAGTATTGTGCTTTTTTTTAATGTGTTTTGGCTTGGGTTTTTATTGGGTTTTAAGTTTTTTCTAGTGAATGTTACAAGTTTTATTTAAACAAGAAAAATCAAACTGATGTATTTCCTTTGGTAGTAATATTGATCTATCTACGAAATTTTCTAGAGCTAATCTACCTAAATAGTTAAGATGGTTCTTGAAAGTGTATATATTGTAGATTCCTTAATGGGAACAACTGGCAGACCAGTGCTTAAATGGTAAACTTCAGACTTAAGGCACAAGTTAGTAGGAATGTATTAATTGTAAGTTAAAGGAGATTATGCTGCCTGATAGATCTAGACTGCCTCAGGTGTAAATGTTCTGTATTTCTTTCTAGAGAACATGTGCAATTATTTTTGTCTTTCAGTACCTCAGTAGTGTTTAACTATTAAACTGCAGCTCTACAGTAGTCACTCCAGTGTCTTAAAGAAAAAGCAGAAAAGATTTGGAGAAAGATTTGGAGATTTGGTGTGGGGTTTTTTGTTTTGTTTTGTTTTGTTTTTTTAGAGAAAAAACAAAACCCATCGAATGTATTGTTTTTTCACAAAGCTTAAATTTTGGAAGTCAAGTGCTTGTGCTAACAGAGTAAGAAAACTGGAGAGCTGGGTCATTTTCCCAATGCTGTCTTGTCTGTTTATGTTCTCTTTCTTGGTGTATTGAAGTTTGTATTTTTACCTCAGGATTGCAACGTGCAAGTTCCCATCACTGGGGGATGAACTTGCGCTAAAAACGAAAGGTTTATTCCACTGCCAGTCTCCTTGTAAAAAGCATGGATATTTAGGTGGTTTTTTTTTTTTCTACCTTAGCTATGAGGAGGGAGTGTACATAGTATAGATGGGCAGTTGGTTATTGGGTTATTATTCACTTTCATTTTTTGTTAAGTAATTTAATGGCATAATATTTGATTGTCGCCTGAATAGTTCTAGAGTTCCCATGCTTACTTGCCAGTTCAGCTTAATTCCATGGTTAAAGAGTAAGTCTCTGCAAGTACTGGTCTGCCAGACATGTTATGTATGAAAAATTATTCTGGAAAGAGAAACAACAAATGAAAAAGGCACTTGTGTCATTGCAGAAAATGTGGGAAAGCTGTTCTCCATATTTTTTTCCAATATAGTATTTTTAAGTACTGCATATTAGATTTGTTTCTTATTTAGCAATTTCAGAAATACCAAAAGTTTTGTGATCATAGTTTGCACTTTTGACAGCTTTAACTCTGTGAAATAATGAATATGGTCAGTTACTTTATATGCTATATGTACCATTGTTGTAGTTGTTCATAGTAAAATTTTACTGGTTTGCTACTTTTTATCCTTCAAGAAGCACCCTTGTCAGTGTTGTATTGTAACTTCATTTGAAAGGGAATGTTTTTAAGATGATGAGGCTCTCAATTTCCATTTTACTTTGGTAAACAATTATGCCCAAGGTTTTTTTAATGTTTCTTTTGCTTTTCTTGGTTGTCTGGATTTTTTTGCATTATTAACTATAGTATTGAAAACCATACTTAAACCTGGTTAGCCTTTGTGATGTTACAGCGTATTATTTATAACATAGGGCAAAGCTCTTCAGTCTTTTTGAATATCTTACTTATATATTGGTTTAAATACCAGAAGAGCATTGTTTGTGAGATTTAATGGATAAAATTGCACAAATACACAATATTAGTCATTACATTGAATTCATTGAGACTTTTGTACCAGCCTTTTAATCTTAATAGTTTTAAATAAAAGTAGCACTAAGTAGTAGGAATTCACTTTGTTGTAATTCTTTTCTCTTACAGTGAAGAGGTCTGTATTTTATCTGCATCTGGCACAGCAGCTGTACTGAACCCTAGGTTTCTTCAGGATGGCACCATGGAAGGCTGTTTGGAACAAAGGTTGTCATGGCAGCCTGGCTTCTTTTCCATAGGGTCAGAGAAGGGAGAGGTTGATTTTTTTCCTCAGAGCCAAGATAGTTCTTCTCTATTAGGGTAGGTTACAGAGTTACAGTGCAGGATGCGGGACCAACCACTTTACTGCTTTTCACTAACAACAACAACAAAAGAAGTAATGGAACTCTGCACCAAATTAGATATTCTGTTTTTATTTCTAACAGTCTGAATAAGGTAACACATTTGACTACTAACCACAGATCATAACTCAGTTTTTTTTCTTTGCTGCTCCTCAGGTATCTTTCTGAACTTTATATCACTCTACAAAAAATGACACGTGGATGATAAATTATATAAGCCAAAAAACTGCAGTGGCTGTAATATGTGTATATATGCTTTATCTATACTATTTAAGAGCTGTATTGGAGATAAAATAGCTTGGTTGTAAACCAAAGCTGGTGCCAGACTTTTGTAAAAGATACATGTTTTAGTTAAGTTAATGAACAAAATCATAAAACTGAAGGAAAACCATTAAGTTTCCCTTTGTTTCTGTTCTTGCAAATAAAATTTGAAGAATGAGTGTTGACAAACAGTTATTTTTACATCAAATAATGCATATTGGCAACTTATTATGTGTTTATCAGGATAGTCATCAAATATTTCAAGGAATTACTGTAGTCATAAATAAGGCTATTTATTACACCTTAGCACTTGCGTGGCGTTTTCCATAAATAACCCGGCCACCATAGTATTATTTATTATTATTTTACTTTGTTAGCAGGAGGCCATTATCTGCTTGTATAAATAGACTTTTGAAAACTGTAGCCAGAAAAAAAAATTGTTTCTACATTCATTATATGATGGAGAGAAAAAATTACCGTGTTCATAATATGAAGAAAATCGCATTTTTACCAACATATGTATTTTTGATGCTACTAAAAGTTTTGGTATAGATTAGAAATGCCAAAGAAAGGTAAAACAGCTAAACAGACAAAGCCTGTGTTTGACACAAAATATACTTGCCAAAGTCGATAATAACTAATGTTCCAAATCTGTCAGATTTGCTTAAGCATCTCTTCAAAATTCACTGAGAAGGATTGTTTATGCAAAGCAGAATAAATTTGCAGTGATGCAGTTAGCCTATGCTTTCCTTGTTCATATTTTTACAGTGGTTATTCCTAGATATTTCATACAGAAGAGTGGGACTAAGTGTTCTAAGTGAATAACAAGTTTTACCCAATACCTTATATTAGGAAATAATCTTGCTATTCTTCTTAAAATGTTAATATATATTGTGCTGCTTCTCAGTAGGATAGTTGATTTGTTTATGTTCTGCTCATTAGGTTTGTGTATGTTTTTGGACACAATCCATATAAGACTTTTCGTTGTAGTTGGTACATCAGGTTCTCTGTACAACTGTTGTACCATGACTACATTTAGAAATCGTAGTGCCTAAAGCCAGCTCAGTAATGTTTCAGGTTTATAGAAATTGCTGGTCATTGTATGTATCATTTTTTGATCCCTGTATAGCAAGTTTAATGCAAGTTTTATTTATGGCATTTTTTCTAGTAGCGTGCAGCCTAATTCTGTTCTTCTGATTTATAAAATGCAGTACTTGTCATGTTGGTATAAGGTAGCAGTGTATGATTTTTATAGGTATTTGTAGGTGTTTATACACATGTGGATATTGATCATTGTTAATACCATGCAGATATTTTAAGTATGTTCTCCATAATGTATTTTTAGGATTGAAGAAACTTCACCACCAGGTTGTGGATTTTGCCATATACCATATGATGAACTGAACATGCCATTCCCTGCTCACCTCACTTACTGTTACAACTGCAGAAAGCAAAAAGTTCCTGATGTTCTTTTCACCACAATTGATCTTCCTGTAGAGGCAATAGTTATTGGGAAGGGATGTCTTATTCAAGCCAGGTATCTATAAAAATGTTTACCTAGTCAAGTTTTGGAGATCTTTGAAAGAATTCCTCTTGTTAAAATTCAGTGTATCATAGAATGGCTTGGGTTGGAAGGGATCTTAAAGATAATTTAGTTCCAACTCCCCCGTCATGGGCAGGGACACTTTCCGCTACACCAGGTTGCTCATCAAACCTTGATTAATGACAGTGTATTAAGGTACAGGAGGAACAGGAGGATAGCCTTCTCCTCTCCTGGTTACATGTTGTGTCTGTTGATAGACAGTCTGGTGACTTATTCATGTTGATGAACGTTTGATGTGGTCATACAGCTATTGCACAGCTGCAGCTACAGCTGGTACAAAAGCTATTGATGTCCATAACTGGGCAGCATCTCTGTAGAATTGTTGGCTGTGTACAACTTATGCTATGGTATTTGAACTTGGAAAAGGAGATAAGGTGGTTTACAGTGGGAAAGAAAGAGAGTTAGCTATGTACAGTCTGTATGGGTGGCTAACTACATGGATAAATAACTGCATGGTTGGGCTGAGAGGTAGTGATGTATGGTTCGTAACTGGTCTGGATGGCCATGACAAGTGTAATAGTCTGCAGTGGGATCTGTCCTGTTGAACAGCTTCGTGTTGTGAAGGGAATGATATACTGCATTCTCTTCGAGTTTGCCAGTTACACCAAAATGAATGGCACACCGGACAGTACGATACCTGTTCAGTTTTGCCCTGCGAGAGTAGCATGTACACCAGAAAACTAGAGCATGTTCACTGGTGGGTCACTAGAGGGGTAAGGAGCACCTGGACAATTAAATGAAATTGTGGGTGCTGAACTTGTTCAGTCTAGAGAGAGGAAGAATTTAGGGGGACCTCATAGCAGCCTGCCGGTATCTATTAGGAGGTTATGGAGCATATGTATAGCCAGGTCTGCATAGTGGGAAAGTGAGAGATTGGGCCTAAGCTGAAGCAAGAGAGATTCAGAGTGAATATAAGGAAGAACTACTTATCCATGAGGGCAATCAGGTATGGAGAAGGTTTCTTAGGAGGTATGAAATCTCAGTCTTTGGGGACTAGACATAACTGGATAAAGCTCTGAGCATCATGGTCTGAGCTTAGGGTTACTTTCTGTGTTGCCTGTTCTTATTGTTAATATAAAGATGCAGTTTTCTATTAAAAATGGAAATCAAATCTTACTTATTGAGACTCAGTGCCTCAATCTGCCTTGATTTTCCTGATGAGAATTTAATATTTTACAGGATTTTAAATTACATTGAAAAAGAAACTGATTGTATCAGGTTATATAACGAAACAGAAAAAAAGAAAAAAAACCCTGTGATGACTTTTCAGTCTTCACTTCAGTCCATTAAAACTGTTCATCTGCTGATGTCATATACTGTTTCTTGCTGTCAGGTTATGTCGTCTAAAGAAGAAAGCTCAAGCTGAAGCAAACGCAACAGCTATCAGTAATCTCTTGCCATTTATGGAATATGAAGTGCACACCCAACTGATGAATAAACTGAAGCTGAGAGGAATGAATGCTCTGTTTGGGCTGAGAATTCAGATCACTGTGGGTGAAAATATGCTGATGGGGTTGGCAGTAAGTATGGTTTTAATCTTTGGATTATTTTGCTTTCTTAAAGTATTTTTTCAGCACAAAAAGACATACAGGTGTTGTGGAATACAGAGTAACATAACATTATAAACATAATAAATGAGGTCATGGAAAGGAACAAGGTGTCTAATTGTTGACAGTTCAGGGCAGACTGTCTTTCAGCACCAAAGAAAGAATTACAGAATCTCTTGAAACTCTGTTAGAGGACAAAATTATTAGAAAAGGGATGAGAGAAAAATAAATGGTTTAATGACAAATTACAGGGAAATTATGGTGTTCTTCAAAGGTCATGTCAAAGAGATCCCTGTACTTCAGGTTGTATTAGAATTTCATTACAAATAAGGTAAATAAAGTCTTAGTAAATCTTCTAGTTTGTTGTTAACAAAAGAAAGGTCTGTTGCATCATCTTTGATGGCACCGAAGAAGTAAATGATAGATCAGGAGTGTCTCACAGATAGTCATGAAGTGTTCATTAACAATATTTTCTAACCTCATTCTGTCATGTGGGGTTAGAATAGTGAAGTATGCTGCTTCTTCCTGCATCAGTATAAGATGATGTTTAAGTAATATAGACTGGCTTGCATTTTCTTTTATCTGAACTGTTGATCTGTTTTCTGTAAATGAAAATGGGATTGTCACAACTTCAGTGATACTGTAAATGGTTTGGCCAAGTCTTAAATCTTTGAAGCCATCACTTGCCTAAGCAAAACATATTACAGCAGAGGTTTTAATTCATAGTTTGTTTGGAATGCGTAGGTAAGTTAAGGACTCCGTGATGGAAAGAACCCATGAGAAGGAAGGGCTTTATTAAAAGGATAGCGTGGGGTGTTCGGTTTTTTTTTTTTTGTAAGTGAACAGAATAGAAAGATAACGGGAAGAGATGATGCTGTAATGTGCATGTTATGGTGCTGTACATTATAGCATAAGCATCATGGAAAACTTTATATGAAAATACTAGAAGTACATGTTTATGTAATTGTAACTTTTCTTAATGACTTTTTAAAAGTCTGCAACAGGTGTGTATCTAGCAGCTTTGCCAACACCTGGTGGTATTCAGATTGCTGGGAAGACTCCAAATGATGGCACCTATGAGCAGCATATATCTCACATGCAAAAGAAAATAAATGATACGATAGCAAAAAACAAAGAACTTTATGAAATTAATCCTCCAGTAAGTAAAGCTTTTATATTCTTAAAGCATTCTGAGTCAAACAGATATATACCATGTATATCCATGAATTCTTACTGAGCTAATAATTCAGAATATAAGTTGTTTTTTAATAGAGATACAGATTCTTTTCACTATATTTTGCGAATATATATTTTTCAGGTCTCTTATGTCACATAACCAAATCAGTTTGTACTTATTTAGATTTATTTCTCAGTAAAATTATTTTCTGAATATTCTGATTCTTAGAACTGTTAACATTGTTTATAGTTGAAATTATTTCTAAGCTACATAGAACAACTGTTAATTTGTATATCCTTTTTAGGAGCTACCTGAAGAAATCATTGGGTCTCCCATTCCTGAGCCAAGACAACGTTCCAGGTTATTAAGATCTCAGTCAGAAAGCTCTGATGAAGTTACAGAGCTAGACCTTTCACATGGGAAAAAGGATGCTTTTGTCTTGGAGGTGATGGATGTTTTTAGTGCTCCTTTTCATATTTCTCTTTTCCTGAAATATATATGAAAATATGGAGTAAACTTTTCTCAGTTATCTCCAAAGGCAGTTGTTAAATTATATAAAAATTTTTGATTTTTGTATCAGTGGAAAATGTTAAGTATTGGATTTCCATTGTCTCTCTTTTTCTTACTGTAGCAATATCTGGAATAAAAGCTGATAAGAAATGCCCTTCTGTGTACTTCAAGCAGGAGTCATGACTCATCCAAAATTTAGATATATTTTTATAAGCATTGAGCTTCTGTATTGTCACACTTAATGGCAATGACTTACGTCTCATTGGAATAGGCAGAGAATGATTACGTCAGTATAATACAGACCTTATGAAAGCTCCAGTAGCCAAAGGTCCTTAGCTGGAAAAAGTTGTAATTTGTTGTGTGGAACCTTTGGCATTTTAAATTGTTTTTAAAATTGTCTTTTTATCATTTTTGTCTTACCTGTTGCAGTTTCTGTGTGTTCTGGGCACATTGCTTTATTTTTAATACGATTTAATTAAGAGAACTATTTTTCAAGTGTTAAGCATGTAATAGGCTGCTAGCTAAGATTTACGGGTCTGGTTGATGGAGTCCTTTTTTAAAATCTCAGCTTAATTGCCTGATACAGATCTCTTGATGACAAAGTTCTTAAATTTTTCTGAGACATAGGAGCGAAATAGCAACATGATTTTTAGCAATTACTCTTTTTTCCAGATTGATGATACAGATGCAATGGAAGATGTACATTCTTTGCTGACAGATGCTCCACCACCTTCTGGTATAGTTAAAACAATATTTTTCTGATTTATATTGTAGGCTGCAAAACTGTAGAATCTTACAATGGTTTTGGTTGGAAGGGACCTTAAAGATCATCCACTTCCAACCCCCCTGCCACAGGCAGGGACAACTTCCACTAGAGCAGGTTGCTCAAAACCCCAGGTTGTATAGGCCCTACCAGATTTATCTCTTTTGTGCCCATTTAGCTGTATCTTTAGATTTTCAGCATTGCCTATTGGCTGCTTATGACTTTTCTTACCCTGCTGTTTGGTCATTATACCTTTTTTCTTTTTTTTCTTTTCAAGTCTCTGTTTAGTAAGTGCAAGATAATTGCACTCATTCCCTAGGTAGTATCTTTAGAGCATCTGTATGCTCTGTGTCAGAGATTAGCTTTTTTGCTTTTCTTACCACACCAAGTTTCCTTATTTGTACATAGTTTGTCTATTAGAAACTAGGCAGAGCACTCATGGATTTTGGATGTTCATCCTTCCTACAAGAATTCTTAAGTATGCCTTGATCAGAGCTAAAAAACTTAATTGAATGCCGCTTCTTGCTCAGGACCAGCTAGTCAGGAGTTTCTTGTTTTGTGGCTTCTACAGGAGTGGTTGTGTGAGCTGCTCGGGGAGCTTGTCTCACCAAGGTAGTCTCGGCATTAACTGAGAGTTACCCAGTCTCCATGTGGAGTAACTGTCACTGTTGCATTTGATGCGATTGTATCTTCTTTCATGTTCCTCAACATGATGACATTGGTGGCCTTGCTTTTTGGCTGTTGAAGAAATATTTAGACTAAGAATTCTGCAGTGAATTAGGGTTTCAGAACTAAAGCTTCATCTTTCTTATCCATTTTTTTTTCATTGTAGTATGAATAACAAAAAGCATGTGTTCTTTTTGTATGTGGTATTGTATCCTTAAGATGCTATGTCTGTTTTTTGAATGTTGGTCTTATTTCTGGTATATTATTCAATATTGAAAACATGAGGGAAAATAGGTACAAAACATCAAGTAAGATGACATCTGTTTCTTTAAAAGTATTTTTATATTTCAGTGAGCAACGCAGATTTCCCCAAATATTTTCATTACAGGTTTTTACAGTTGCAACACAGAAATTATGCCTGGTATAAATAACTGGACACCGGAAATTCAAGTAAGGTTATTAAAAGAAAATTATTTTTTTTAATTTCAATTGTGTTGAAATATCCTGCAATACTTAAATTTTAAAATAAAAATAATACATATTAGAGATCATTAAGTTTGAAAGAAATCAAAAAGATACTCATGTGTTAGAAATAAAAGCAGTATTTTGGCAAGAAAAATAGGGTATGAGAAACTTTCTTTGTGGGTTTTTTCAGTGCAGTCATGTAACAGAGAACCTGGTACAAAAATACAAAAATTGGAAAATATTCACAGTAAATATGAACTTTAAGGGTTTGGGCATTTTTAAGAGCTTGACTAGATTTTGACAGCTCTTACAAGAAACAAATTGCTGACTGTATTACTTAGTATGAAATACTAATATGATAACATTAATAGGCTAAGAAGAATTAGATAAAACCAGTCTGGTAAGTAGAGAAAAATTCTATTCATAATTAAGTTTTAAACACATTGGTCATGTTTGGATGACACAGTTCAGTCTCAGAGAGAATGAGTTAAAACAGATCTATTTAATGAGCTTTTACGTCTGGTTGGCACAATGCAAGAATGCTTTGCAGAGGCACAGCTCAAACCTGAAAACAATATGACTGCCCCAGCAGCATACTGTTAGGTTGGTGGGGTATCTGTGTACCTATATGTGACATTCCATTATTGCCCACATGATTGCACACAGTTAACATATTTTTTAACAGGAGTTAAAAAAAATATGTAGCTGGTAGGATGACTCCTTTATGACCCAAGTAAAAAAAGCATAGAGTATTTCTATCTTCCTTAATCACTTCTTTAATATATATTCATATGCATTAGTTCACAGAAAAAATTCCATGTTTGTAGAATTTAATGAGCAATAAGCATTTTACTTGACTTACTATTTCTGCAGTGTTTTTCCTTCCTTTCCATCCCTCTCCTTATCCCTCACTCTCTCCCTCTCCCTCACCATGTTAAACATTATTTGTCTTCTTTCTGAATTTGTTTTGTTTTTAATAACATAGAGGCACATCCTGGGAAAAAAATTAATGTGCGTTTGTTTCTAATTTAGATGTTCACAGCAGTAAGAGTATCCAGACTAAGCAATGTTAATCTAACAAATCAAGCTCTTAATAAGAACTTTAATGATCTCTGTGAGAATCTGTTGAAGGTAAGAATCTTATTTCAGATATTTATTGAATATTCAAATGGCAGTAAAGTATCACACAGTATCACACAGTATCACACAGTATGTTAGAGATTGGAAGGGACCTCAAAAGATCTAGACCAATCCCCCTGCCAGAGCAGGAACACCTAGATAAGGTTACACAGGAATGTGTCCAGGCAGGTTTTGAATGTCTCCAGAGAAGGAGACTCCACAACCCCCCTGGGCAGCCTGTTCCAGTGTTCCGTCACCCTCACTGAGAAGAAGTTTCTTCTCAAGTTTAAGTGAAACCTCTTGTGTTCCAGTTTGTACCCATTACCCCTTGTCCTATCATTGTTTGCCACTGAGAAGAGCCTGGCTCCATCCTCGTGACACTCCCCCTTTATATATTTATATACACTAATAAGGTCACCCCTCAGTCTCCTCTTCTCCAAACTATAGAGACCCAGCTCCCTCAGCCTCTCCTCATAAGGGAGATGCTCCACTCCCTTAATCATCTTAGTTGCCCTGCGCTGGACTCTCTCCAGCAGGTCCCTGTCCTTCTTGAACTGAGGGGCCCAGAACTGGACATAATATTCCAGATGCGGTCTCACCAGGGCAGAGTAGAGGGGAAGGAGGACCTCTCTTGACCTACTGACCACCCCCCTTCTAATACACCCCAGGATGCCATTGCCTTTCTGGGCCACAAGGGCACAGTGTTGGCTCATTGGTCATCCTGCCATCCACTAGGACCCCCAGGTCCCTCTCCCCTACACTACTCTCTAACAGGTCGTTCCCCAACCTATACTGGAACCTGGGGTTGTTCCTGCCCAGACGCAGGACTCTACACTTTCCCTTGTTATATTTCATCAAGTTTCTCCCTGCCCAACTCTCCAGCCTGTCCAGGTCTCGCTGGATGGCAGCACAGCCTTCTGGCGTGTCAGCCACTCCTCCCAGCTTAGTGTCATCAGCAAACTTGCTGACAGTACACTCAATTCCCTCATCTAAATCATTGATGAATATATTAAATAATACTGGTCCCAGTACTGACCCTTGAGGCACTCCACTAGATACAGGCCTCCAACTAGACTCCGCCCCGTAGACTACAACTCTCTGGCTTCTCTCCTTCAGCCAGTTTGCAGTCCACCTCACTATCTGATCATCCAGACCACACTTCCTCAATTTAGCTATGAAGATGCTGTGGGAGACTGTGTCAAATGCTTTGCAGAAGTCAAGGTAGACCACATCCACCGCTCTGCCATCATCCATCCACGATGTTATTTCCTCATAAAAGGCTATGAGGTTGGTCAAGCATGACTTCCCCTTGGTAAAGCCATGTTGACTGCCCCTCATAACCCTCTTATCCTTGATATGCCTTAAGATGGCACCAAGGATAAGGTGTTCCATCACTTTCCCAGGGATGGAGGTGAGGCTGACCGGTCTATAGTTACCCGGGTCCTCCTTCTTGCCCTTTTTGAAGACTGGAGTGACATTTGCTTTCCTCCAGTCCTCAGGCACCTCTCCCGTTTCCCAAGACTTGGTAAAGATGATGGAGAGTGGTCTAGCAATGACTTCCACCAGTTCCCTCAGCACCCGCTGGTGCATCCCATCTGGACCCATGGATTTATGGATGTCCAGATTGCTCAACTGGTCTCTAACCCATTCCTCATCGACTAAGGCAAACCGCTCCAGTGACCTGACTTCATCTGAGGTCTCAGGAGTACAGGGCTCTTCAGGACTGCCTCTGGCAGAGTGGACAGAGACAAAGAAGGCATTCAGTAACTCCGCCAGCTCTGTATCTTCTATCACCAGGACACCCATCCCGTTCATGTCACCAGGACACCCATCCCGTTCACCAGTGGGCCTACATTGCCTCTGGTGTTAGTTTTATCAGCTATGTATTTGAAAAAGCTCGCTCTGCTGTCCTTGACCCCTCTCGCCAGATTTAATTCTAAGGAATTCAAGTAAAATCAGGCTATACTGAAAATAACATTTTCTTCATAATTACTTTTCTGAATTAGACTACAAAGTGTCTGTGATTAGTGTGTAAGTTACTCTAAAGATAGATTTCTCTCAGTATATTAAGGATTTCCAAAGTTTTTTAATCTGAATGAGTCTTTTGACTAGTAGCATACTCTAGGAAGGGAAAGACTGTTACACAGTACATTGCATTTTACCTTGACATTTCATAGAATAGTAGAATGGTTTGGATTGGAAAGGACCTTAAAATCATCCAGTTCCAACCGCCCTGCCATGGGCAGAGATGCCTCACCGTAGACCATGTCTCCCAGGGCTCTGTCCAACCTGGCCTTGAACACTACCAGGGATGGAGCATTTACCACTTCTTTGGGCAACCTGTTCCAGTGCCTCACCATCCTCACAGTAAACAATTTCTTCCTTATACCTAACCTGAACTTCCTTTGTTTAAGTTTAAACCCATTACCAATTGTCATGTTGCTACATTCCCTGATAAAGAGTCCCTCTCCTGTATCCTTTTAAGCTCCTATCAGATGTTAGAAGACTACTACAAGATTACCACACAGCCTTCTGATATCGAGGCTGAACAGCCCCTATTTTCTCAGCCTATCTTCATGTGGGAGGTGCTCAAGCCCCCATATCCTCATGGCCCTCCTCTGGATTTTTCCATGTCCCTGGTATGTTGAGGACACTGGAACTGCACACACTACTCCAAGTGAGGTCTTACAAGAGCAGAGTAGAGGGGCAGGATCACCTCTTTCACCCTGCTGGTCAGGCTTCTTTTGATGCAGCCCAGGATATGGTTGGTTTCTGGGCTGCAAGCGCACACTGCTGGCTCATGTTAAGTTTGTCATCAACCAGCACCCCCAAGTCTTTTTTCTCAGAGCTGCTCTCAATCCTGTCTCTGCCCAGCCTGCAGGTGTGCCTGGGATTGCTCCACCACAGGTACAGGACCTTGCACTTCGTTTTGTTGAAATACATGAGGTTGGCTTCAGCCCACCTCTCAAGCATGTCAAGGTCCCTCTGGATGGCATCCCTTCCCTCCAGTATATCAACTGAACCACACGCCTTAGTGTCATTGACAAACTTGCTGAGGGTGAACTCAATCCCGCTGTCCATGTCACCGGCAAAGGTGTTGAGCAGGATCCGTCTCAACACTGAACGCTAAAGGACACCACTCATTACCCATCTTCAGTTGGACATTGAGCCATTGACCTCAACACTGCTAATTCCTTATCCGCTGGGTGATCCATCCATCAAATTTATGTCTCTCCATTTTAGAGACAAGGATGTCGTGTGGGGCAGTGTTTAATGCTTTGCACAGGTCCAGTCACACTTCTAATTCTTCTTCAAGAAAAGATTAGTGTGATTACATGATTTCTACTGTGAAAGAGTTTTAATTAGTTTCTGAAACAAACCATACATTTTTTTTAAAGAAACACAAATAATGTCTTGTCTTCAACAGAGCTTGTATTTTAAATTGCGATCTATGGTTCCCTGCTGCCTTTGTCATGTGAATTTTACAGTTGCTCTACCAGAGGATGAATTAGTTCAGGTGAGTTAACTGCTTCTTTTGACTTTCAGCACATAGGCATGCCAGTTTTAGCCTTTAATGAACATTTGCTGCTCAGAGTAAGCTAAGCTAGGATTTGATTTACTAGTATGCCTGATGAATTCTGAAGTAAAATTTAAAGACATGTTAGGTGAAGAAAAAGGAACCTGTGGTCACCAGTTTTGAGAATCACGGGACTACATGGTATATTAGGAGCACAGTGCATCTTAAGAGTATGTATCTTTTTAGTTGGATAGTGAACAAAAAGACCTCACTAGATATGCATTAAAAGGTGTTATTACATGTGTACAAGAATATGGCACACTCCTTTGCTAAATATGCTTTCGTTACATTTTTTTTTTCTTGCTGCTTCAAGGTGATGTGATATACTATTTTTAAAGAAAATGTTTTCTTTAGAAGTACAGCATCATTCTTGTATTCAATTAAACATCTCTTTCTCTCTTACAAATAAAATGATAATGAGCTTTTATGATTCTTTTTTTATGTCTGTTCACCAGGAAAAAAGGAAAGAATTCACGAACAAAATCATAAATGGGGGACAAACACTGTCAGGTTTATGTTCTAACAATGGACTTTAGTATTACCTTTTATGCTATCCTGTGAAGGGTTTTTAGTATGTCTACTTAGATGACCTTTTTCAGCTATTATTTTTCTATGTAAAAGCTGGCTTGTTTGCAAAATTATTTTTGCAGATTGCATGAGAGATAAAGTTGCCTAACATGCCATATATTTCTGATTTGCAGATTGCAGTCACAGCTGTTGCAATTACATATGACAAAAACCAAGCATTGCAGACCAACAAAGGCGCTACAGAAAAATCACAGCAAAGAGGTAAATGTTGAGGCATGTAAAGATAAGAGATAATTTTCTTTCCTTTTTTTTTCCCCCCAGTACCTAATGAGTTTGCATTTTAATTTCAATTACATATACACATTTTTAGAGGGATGTACAGTAAAATCATAAAGTTATAACATGGAGTTTTTTTAGAGTTCATAAATGTGACCTCCAGTAGGATGAATTGTATATGAAGTATTCCATATTTACTTTATGTAGTTGACAAACTCATAGTAACCTGAAGAAATGCTAAGTATTGCCTTATTCCATGTACCATCCTTCTTTGAATCATTTTTCTCTAAAGAATTAGTGTAACAGATGATGACATTCCCATTGTATTTTGAAACGTGATACGAGTAATTAGAGAATACTTGTTCTCTTAAGTAGCAAATTTTGTTCCTACTTCAAGAAGGCAGAAAATAAATTATTCATAATTCTTCAGAAAACCTCCCTAGAACCCTTAAGTAGGTCAGTAATATTTTTGGAGATCAGTGAAGCATATAGCATTATAGAGGGAGTAGAAGAGACTGCTGCAATCTGCATATGTCATCTTGCTAATGAAGCACCATCTTAAGCTAGAAATCTGTGTATGCAATCTGGATATCTGAATTTAGACAGAACTTTGAAGATACTCCATTCTGAAGAATGGAATTAGGTAGTTAGAGCCATATGTTTCTAAACCATTAGTTATACCTTACTTCAGTAGTAACAGTAAATTGTTTTCTTTTATGTGAAATAAATTGCTGCTATTTAATATATAGTTAACTCGGCTCCAGCTACAGAATCAAACCTAAAATGCATGAGTTGACGTAATATTTTTTTCTGAAAATGCTAAATAAAATTCTGTTTACTAGAACATGAGTTCTGTTCAGTTTTGCAGCTGGATTTATTGTTAGACACGTAACTGTCCAGAACTGCATCACTATAGGCATATGTTGAGAAAATTTGTTCTGGTCAGACTTTGACTAAATTGAATCTGAAGTGCTTGCTGTTAGTAGCTAATCTTATTTTGGGGATTAATTATCAATTGGGTATATTTTCTTTGTTGAAGCATCTACAGACACTGAAGAACAGCTACAGTTTCCATTGGAACTTTGCTCTGATCCCCTTGCTTCTCAACCATTCTCACCAGCTAAAGGTCTGTTAAATGGCAGAGTGCTGAATATTGTTTTCTAGTGATTCCGAGTTCTGATTTTTCATTGTTGCAGTAGCTTTAAAATATCTGTACTGTGTTACATGCTTCAAATATTCTTTGTTACCTAAGCATAATGGATATATTCATTCCTAAAGCTGATTTTTTTGCGAGTTACATAAGATGGGTTTGAAAATCATTCTGTGTATGTTCCTTTGTAGATTACCTGTAGCTCCTCTGTCTTTGCTTTTATAGTATCGAAAATGCTGCAAGCCACTGGGTGTTGCACGTCATTTGACTCAAAGAATTATATATTACTTAATAGTTAGGTTTGCCTCATACTGCTTTACTTCTGCAAATGGCCCATGTAAAAGAACTCCATGTATTGTCAGCCTCAGATAATCTTCTTGTTTTCATGGTGGGAATTACCTTATCTAGCAAACACTGCTTGTTCAGCTGAGCAAAACTGCATACATTTTTTTTTTTCTGAAGTGAAAAAAGCCTAAATTTGCAAAGTAAATAATTTGTGCAGTGCAGCTTGTTTTAGCTGTTAAAACAGTCGCTTTATTTTACCTGTGATACAGCTGCGTTTCAAGAATGGTTGTCACAGTTCTCGTGTGATTGTATTAAAAATTAGGTGGTTATTCACTGAAATCATCTCTTTACTTTCTCTGTGTTGTTGGATTATCTATATTATTAGCCACCAAAATGGCTAGTGATAGGCAATTTCGTATCTGAGAATTATTGTAAATGTTCTTTTTAGTAAAGTATTAGTGCTTCCTTTTTGCCATTTGCATAGGTTGCATAAAGGAAGGTGCCTACCACATTTACTTGTATTTTCAAAGGCCAGTTTAATTTCAGCAATAATATTGCTTTGGTTTTTTTTTATTTATTTTTACTTTTTGTGCATTTCTGTATCATTAACTTTTAATTGGTCACATTTGATGCTCTTAACCTTTGATTTTCTAAACGAGGAGCTAGCCAGAAATTCCTGACCGGTGTCTTTTTCGCTAGACTATGCTACTTGTATAATGGGCACTGACCAGTAGAGGGTAGCCTGTTCACGTGTATCACTTTTCCGACTGTTCTTCACATTCCTTATTGTACTGTATGTAGCTTTAGAGGCTTTCAACTAGATAATTATTTATTATATTTATTATCTGTCATTTCTTCACAAGTGAACTCTAGGTTTAATTATATTTACCCAGTGGCTTATTTAATATGTTGATAACTTTTTCACATAATTACCTTAAGATTGTTATTTTAAAAGTGTTTGTATACAACCTTATATAGTAAGGACCTTTAGTAAATGATCATATGGCAAGGCAGATTTAGTGAAGTTAATTATTTATACTAATTTATTATATGTTATCCAAGTTCATCATATACTGCATATAAAAGAAGTTTTTCCTCATATTTTGCTCTAAAAATTTCTTTTTATAAGAACAAAGCTGTTGTCCTGTACTACATGACTCTGCTCATATATTACCTGAATGGGATTAATTTTGTCTTATTAGAAGTCCTGGAGGGTGCAAGTTCTCACACAGGTATTCCTGCGGCTCAGAGAGGTGAGTTTACTTAATTTAGCCCTACGCCAGAACAGAATGAGCATTCTTGGGATATTGGTACACTCTTTTTGGATGTGTCTTAATCCAGGAAGTGTTTACTAGTTAACTGAGAATGCATGCTCTGGTGTGGCTTAATGATATAATAATATTTTGATGTGGTTTTTAATTACAAAAGTCAGATTTGTTAATAAGTGTTTCTATGTCAGATGCATTGATATCACTTTATCTGACAGAAAGTCCATGAGAGAGAGCTTTTTTGCTTGTGTTAATTTGAAGTTAGCATGAGTTCCTTCTGTTTCTTCAGGATAATGAAGAAACTGTGTTTGCAAAACCTTTTTTTTTTTTTTTTTTTTTTTTTTTTAAGACGTGCAAACACCCTTGCAACTAATAACAAAAGTCGTAGCAGAAACAACTCTACTTCTCACTGTAATGATAGGGGAGGGGAGAGGGTATTTTGAGATGGAATGGTGGGGAAATGAGGACAGCATTTTGTAAGGAAAATTCATTTGTATTTAAAAGTGAGGTGTTGTTTCAGCTTGTGACTCTTACCCTCATCACCAAAGGTTTTTTTCAGTCTTTAGGTTAGATATTGATAAAGATAGTTAGGAAGTTTAAATCATTATCAGCAGCTCTTTGTCTTGAGGAAAAGAATAGCTATGAAAACTAAAATTAAACAAAGCTTAAATAAACTTTAAAAAGCCAACCTTAATACCTAATATGAGATTAAAATAAAAATCTAGTATTAGTCGTTAATGACTGTATTTGCATGTTTTTTCAGTGATGAAGTCCCAGTCAGGCAGTTGGTTCACAGCTGGGACATCACCAGAAATCGGTACACTGGTTTGGACAAATCAAACCTATACAGTAACTTTTCCTTCAAACAGACCTGGAAAGGGATGTTTGTTCTCTCTCAGACACAAATAATTGCTTCCTCAAAAGGAGCATTGAGATGAGCAAGAGACATCATCCATATTTTTTTCTTTGTTTTTTCTTTTGTTTTTCTGTCTGTGTTTTCAGCAACGTCAGTTGATTACAGTTCCTTTGCAGACAGATGCAACAGCTGGATAGAGCTCATTAAACTGAAAGCTCAGACCATAAGGCGCGGATCAATTAAGACAAGTAGGCGGCTGTTTCTACCACGTTATGATAATCTGAGACATATCTCTGATTTCCCAGTGGTGAATAGGGGAGTTCCCTGCCCAGCAATAGTATTGCAGATCACGTGTAGAATGACTACCTGAGTGTGAAAACTGCCGACATTATTGTCTTTGTAAACTAATACAGAGTTTATGGACCAGTATCATAAAAAGCAAAATGCAGTATTTCTGTTCACTTAGTAAAATTTAGTTATCGATAAATGTGTACGCCTACTAATTATATAACATACACTGCATGGATGTAGGTGTATGTATGATCTTGGAAAAATTTTGGTGAGAAACAGGAAGCAATCACCAAGGTGACAGTCAAGGCAATGGTCACTAAATTAGCAAGTGGTGAGTTATTTTTCAGTAGTTCTTTGGCCACAGGTCTGACTATCTTGCTTAAATTAGCAGAGATTAATATCTGTTTTAATGGAAAATGCTGCACTGGGGAAACACAACAACTTTCACACTTCCTGTAATTTGTTCCTCCAGCAGAATATGTATTCCAAAATGTTGGCACTTTTTTCTTTACCTTCACTTTATAACTGATTGTTGTATGTGCAGCTACTCGCCTCAATGTTTTCCTTTGCAGGAATGCCACTCTTCCAAATAAATTCCATTTCAGCTTTTTGTCTCCTTTTGCATGCATTGCATGATAATTTCCTTTCTCACATGGTATGGCTGAGCATCACAGGCAGCTGAATGTTGTCACCAAGCTATTTGGAAACCATAAAGAAGAGGTTTTGTGCTTTGAAAAACAGTAATCAATCTTACTTGATAGTTACTTGCTCTTCATTTTCTCCCGTCTTTTTAGCTGCTTCACTTGATAAAGCAAGTCCATTGGCTGAGGGGTACTTACGGCACCGTTCTGTTCCATCATGCACCAATTCTACCGTCTCAGTTGTTAAGATGACACCTCTTTCTTTTCTACCTGGGGCAAAAATAACCAAATATCTTGGAATAATCAACATGTTTTTTATACGAGAAACCACTTCTTTGCGTGAGGTGAGCTGTGTATCAGGGATTAGCACTTTCTGTTAATTTTAATAATCAAAGGTAAATATCTGAAGAGACTTGAGTTTGGGGTATGGCACAGCAAGGGAATAGAGTTTTTGTCACTTGAGGGTGGGTGCTGAATGAGAAATAAGTTGCATTTGCTGCTTTTGATATAGAGCATGTAGAGCTGCTTTGTGTTTAGCAATGTTAGGAAAGGGCTACTGAACCATTGCCATTGCTGTTGAATTTGAATATAATACTAAATCAATGAGTTCTTAAATAGAACTATATGGAAATAATGGGCTTTTGACCAACAACAGTGCTAGTTGGGATTATTTGAACCCTAAACAGATTAATTTTAAATGCTAAAATAATTCCGTTCTTCTCTCATTTAGTAACCTCAATGGTGAACTTTCACAGAGCACTTAGATTTCAGAATTCATTGTTTAATACAAGATGTCCTGTATCATATTATTGTTATGCTGATTTTTAATGTTATAATATATGCATTCTGAGTAAGGTAGCTCTGCGTGATGAACATCTAAAAAGCAAGCCATAGAGTATATAACTTCACAACCAGCTTAGGGGGTGTAGCTAGTGATACTCAAACAATGATTTCCAGTCTGGATCTGGACAACAAATCCTGTGAGCATGCCAGAATGCAAGACATGTTCCTTATCATTTTCATGTTCTTTTGGGAAGTAGCATCTTTCTGGTACAATTTCTGGCCACAGAAATATAATGTACCTCTTACCTGGCTTGTCAGTGATGAAGTGTATGCTGTTTCTTGCTAATTACAGATTGATAAAATTACAGAGCAGAGGTTAATAAAAATTATCAGCTCTCTAAAGAAACTTAGATCCAGACAAACATCTTGTTTCGATCTTGCGAATTATGGCCTCTTTTAACTTGAGCAGTATATGTGAAAAAGGCAGCATTTTCAAAAGGATGTATATGATATATCATCAGGGAAATGGTTATATGACTCTTTTGTACTAGCCACAGCTTATGTGAATACAAATTAGATAGCTGATAAGCAAGTGTTGGTGTTTACAATAGCAGAACTCAGCGAAGGTAGGTTCCTCAAGTATTTGATTCAACTCCTCCGTGAAGTTGGGATGGTTGTAAAGTTTCTGCAATAGTGTCAGTGTGCTATTTCCAGCACCCAGGGCAGCTAATTTACATATAATTTAGCTGCATAGGCCAAGTCCCAGACCACTTTTAATACTAGTTGCACACAATTGCACAGAGGCTGTAACGGAATCAAAACAGAGCAATCATCATATCTAACTCAAGCAACTTTCAGATTTTCATATTCTACAGAAAAATAATTAGCAGCATTTGTATTTGTGTTGCTTTATATTTTTCTTACAGTAGTTTACAGGATATTGAGGCCCTATGAACACTTTCATAAGCTGAAGTATATACCAAACACTGTGCTTCAAAAATTAGTGAAAATTTTAAGTCAGATTTATACATTACTCTTAGGTTTTGTTGTTTACAGGTAGATATTCATAATCTTTTGTTACCTGTTGTCATCACAATTTGTATTAGGTTTATAATATTGCAGATTTTCTTTTTCTTCCCTGCTGTAATTGTTAAAACACGTGGACAAAATCAAAATTCCACAAGGAATGACAAACTTGCATTGCAATTTTGATTTTGGGCTGCAGTTGACTTCACTCATGCTTTATGCTTGGATTGGTGAAATTATACTTGCCCTTTTGTTTAATTTTCATCCAAAGTATGTTTTCTTATGATTTTATGAATCTGTTCAGGGTAGATGATACTTCTTCCAGCAGATATGAGGGCAGCCCATGTTTTTTGAAGTTCAGCTTAGCTACCCTCTTCTTCTACCTGCCTCTTCCATTTCTCAAGTGGCATGCACACTTGTGGGAAGTCTAGAGATCTTGCCTTTGATTTTCATTTTGAAATTTTATAGAGGTTTTGAACCAATAGTGAGCTCTGTTTGATCAGTTTCTTTCTTTATTTTTTTTCTGTGGATTTTGTGGGTTTTTTGGTTGGTTACCTGTTTATTGTGTGTTGGGTTTTTCCCTGCAATGCGGTTGCTCACATTCTTTGATAAGGATTATCTAGAAAAAAAAACATACTTCATTGTTTTCCTTCTCCTTCTTTCATAGAAATTAAAATTATTCAGCTTGTACCAAAGAAGTAAAAATCCCCCAAAAGCTCCTTCAAGTCAAAAATCCTAATGAAACATGATGGCTACATGTTCTTTTGGGTTTCAAGGAAGGGAAAAACAACAACAGACCAGCTTGAATAGCTTGCTTGTCAAGTAGTTACTTTGTCCTTTGCTTACTTTGTATTTTGAAGGATAATTTCTTTACTGAATGTTGAGAGCTACTGACAGATAAAGTTGCTGTGATGGCCGCTTACAAGTAATTTCCAAAAAGTCTAAATCTCTTTTAATCCTCGGTGGAAATTATTCTTCATCTGCTTCCCAGTTAGCAAAAAAAAAAAGAAGGGCACTATCCTCCTGATGGAAGAAGAAAAATTATTATTCAGCTGTCAGTGAAGTATTAAATGCAGACGCGTAGAAATGTCTGAAAAGTACACGTATGTGTAATATAGTGGCTGCAAAAATTGCCAGTCACAAACTAATAACCTTGTGATTCTTTTCCTCAAACAGTAAGTTCCATTGGTCTGATTTTTCGCTGTGACCCATTTAGCAGTGAATGGCTTTGAAGTTCTATGCAGTATACCATTTAGGATTCACTGAAATATTGAGCTGATAAAAGTGTTAGAAAAGTATCTAGCATCTTGTAGCTATAGCTAACATAAAATGTAATTTTTCTTCTATTTCAGGAGGGTGGTGTCAGTGGTTTTCTCCATGCTTTTATTGCTGAAGTGTTTGCAATGGTGAGAGCTCACGTTGCAGCTTTAGGAGGGAATGCAGTTGTCTCCTACATAATGAAGCAGTGTGTTTTCATGGAGAATCCAAACAAAAATCAGGTAAATTATGATCTGAAATAACAGTGCTTGTTGTGATTAGTATGATGCAATTGAACATTTTATATATTTGAAAAACAGTGACCCTGTTATATCTGCATAACACTTCTGGATCTTTCATCATAATGTTTGGTTAAAGAAGTCAAGAGTGTTCTTGAACATCTGAGTTAATACAAAATTATGAATATGCTTCATAAATACCCAAATGGGTAAAAATACTAAGTTTACTAAAATGAAGTAGATTATAGGAAATGATTAAACAATTGTGCTGAACTTATTTAGCATCTGTGATGTTACAGTGTTAGGCTTTGTATCCTGACTCCATGTAAGAACACCTGGATTTGCTGATATAAAATGCTCTATTTTGGACAAAAAGGGAAAACACTTAATTGGTAAAGACAACACCAGAATATGGTTGTTTTGTTACATGACATATGTTCGAAACAGTAGTGAAAGGAAGTACAGCTATCCAGATATTTCATTTGTGGTGGTCTTATGAGAATCTGTCTACATGTTTGAGAGCACACAAGTGAGTGAATATAAAAGAAAATATGGTAGAGATTGCCTCATTAATAAATTCTAATAATTTGTCCTTCTCCTGATCTCTGACTCTTCTGTTATCTGTGTAGTAATATCTAGCAAATATAAGTAAACATAAAATATAAATAAAATGTATTATTTCATGTTTGTAACAATTTATTGTCTTTTCTTTTTCAGGCACAGTGTTTAATAAATGTCAGTGGTGATGCCGTCATCTTTGTACGTGAATCTGAGCTAGAAATGTTACCAGTCCAGCCTTCTACAGCTGCTTCTCAACCCACAAGTATGGGAGGAGATGTCACAACATGAAGACAGAAAAAATTAAATAATATCTGCCAAATATAAAGATTATTTAAGATGTGGGAATGTTTAGGTTTGCATCTTCAAAACTGGTATCTACCCATAATGTTAATAGCCAAAATCTGAGACAATCACTATCCTTTGTCCTTTAACTTTATGTAATAGTCAGGGTAGCATATCATCAGGTATGCTGTCATGTGTTTGTTGTAATTACAGGCCCCTGTGAAACCTAGGAGCATGGATTGAAATAGTAAGCATCACATGGCATTGTGAAAGTGAACAAAAATTCTGTTGCATTTTTGAGCTGTTGAACAGGACCATCAGAAGCTGTAATTCAGAACCATTTCTGAGTTTGCATATTGTTATTAGCTGAGTTCCAGCTCTGTTTAAGAAATAAAAGATGAGTTGGGGTGGGTGGGAGATACTGAGAAGCCTGTGTTGGCAACCGTTGCTGAAGGAACAAGAGAAAGACTAAGAACATGTGAGCTGAAGCTTGAACGTACATCATAGAGTGTGAGGAGGAAGAGGCAGCACCAAAACATTACAGTTTGAATTTCTTCACTCTAAAAATATTTTTAAACTGTTTGTGAACTGCTGATTTATTTTTCTAAGGATTATTGCTAAGCAGCAAGTGTTTTGGGTGGGTGTTCTGGGGTTTTTTGTTGTTCTTGGTTTTGTTTTTAATAAGGTGCCAGACCATGATGCAGACTTCCTAGTCATTCCTGTGGTTAAAAAAAAGAACAAAAAGTTCCAAAGTGTGTTTGGTGCTATAATAAGATGTTCACTTCCACATTGACAAGACAAATCTTTTTTTAATGTAAGATTCTGTGAAAGAATTGCCCTGAGGCTCATTTTCTTAAGGCATGATCTCTTGCAAGGATGACATAAACAGTCTTCCAAAAGTCATTTATACAGAGGTAGTCTCCAGCTTTCTTTCCATTTAACAAGTTGGCAAATCTTCGTTAATAGGAGATTAATGTATGTTTGTGATGCTGCTTTCTGCGAGTGGAGGATTTTGTTGTTTGGTTTGGGTTTTTTTCCAGTACTGTAGCTGGGAAATAAGGGTACTGCAAAGAAAGGAAATATGTCATTTCCATTGAGTGTCTGAAAGGTGGTGATGTTCTAAGATACAAAATGCAGACT
The DNA here is from genome assembly GCF_963264785.1 of Psittacula echo. NCBI lineage: Eukaryota > Metazoa > Chordata > Aves > Psittaciformes > Psittacidae > Psittacula > Psittacula echo. The sequence continues at coordinate 104,514,241 of NC_137735.1, forward strand.
TTGATTTGAAGATGCATTCTTACTTAATTCTGACAATACCACACATGGAACTTGAACAAACATGTAAACTTGAATGTAAATATTCTGCTTGCAAAGGCATGATTATTTGTTAAAACTAATTATTTCATTGTAAATGAGCATGGAAATCATTCTTGCACATTAAATTTCTTTACAAAATTAATTGCCTTTTGATATGTGTAATAGTTAAATGTGTACACAGTATACAAACGAAAGATGTCCCCCCCATTCTCCTCAGAAGAACATTTTTGTATAGAATGTTACAACCTGATTATTTAAAATTTGTTATCATTATGTTGATTATATTGAATGAGGTGCTTAGCAGAACATTTTACTCATACAGTTAATTGTCTTTTCTAAATTCTGTAGCAGTTGCAACTAAAGCTGCCATAAATTAAGTCACTGGTAAATAGTTGCATCTCTTGATTATTTTGCAAGGCAAATCTTGTTCCCTTTGAAACTGATGGCAGAATATTAATAACTTCAGAAGGTCTTGGAGCTGACACAAGAAGCTGTTTTCAGCATAAGTGCTCAGCATGGAAATTATCTCTGAAGTAGCACATTGAAGTTGTGGTTCCTGATTTTTTTTTTTTCTGTCCTTTGCTGGTTTGGTTTTGTGGTTTTTATTGGTAGCTTCTATGGAAGTATTAATGCCATCTTTTAATTTCTAGCTATTTAAAAGGTCACAATTTCTTCTAGTGTATTTCATTAGACATAGAGGTTGAGCTTTCTCATCTAGAAAATTTAGTTCTTCTCTAATTATTATTCCAGAAATGACAAAGGTGTTTTTTAACTGTTACTAATTGGGATTTAGCTTAATTGGTTCAGCTGGGTAAATTTAGTCATGCTAAATAGTTAGTCATGACTTACTAATATGCAGTTTTGATTGTGGGACAATCATTGATGTTTCTGCTGAACTGGGAGCAGTTAATCAGTGATACCCTGCTCTTTACTCAAAAGGGCCTCCCCAGTGTGGGGGGAAACACTTGTGGCTCAAACAAACATTGCTTTGTCAGGATTTTACACTGAGAACAGCTGTCTGGGGGGTAGGAGCTAATGTAACTTGTTTGAACTGGTTTTGGCTGGGATATTGTTAATTTTCTTTATAGCAGCTGGTATGGTGCTGTGTTTTGGAGTTGTGACCAAAACAAAGTTGTTAACACAGGGATGTTTCAGCTGTTAACTGAACAGTGCTTGCACAGTGTTAAGCTGACCCAGATTGACCTCTGGAATAACCCATGCCACAGAACACTCTGCGCAACAGTAAACCTAGGGGTGCTTTTTTCATCACTTTTCTTTGTTTTGTCCTTTTTCTCTTATTAAACCATCCAATGAATGAGCTTTCTCACTATTGCCCTTTCAAGTACCTTCCCCATCCTGCTGGAAGGGAAGAAGCAAGCGACCAGCTGTGTGGTATCTGGCTGCCCACCAAGGTTAACATACAGCATTGCTGTTTTGTCTTGACTTGAGGAATCCAAATGACAGAGTGAAGTGAAAATAGTCCTTCTCCAATCTGCAGCCCTTAGAAAAACCGCTAAGCTTGTATCTAAAACCTTCACATCAATATTGTGAACAGATGGGGTGGTATCATCCTTCATTAGAAAGGAGTGGTAAAATCTGCTGTAAAAGACCTCCAGGTGCTGCTTTACTTGGAGCAGCAAAGCTAGGTCTATGTCAGGCTTTCAGGTGACTGTGCAGTGTTCAGGACCTGAACATCTGTCTCCTGTTGGAGAACAGCAACAGACTAAGGAAGAACATCTGCAGGTGATGCTGGTGCTTGCTGATTCTTTCCACAGTTTATCCATCAATATTTTCAGAGATCTGTAGTGCTTCCTAAGTCAGCCAACTTGCTTGCAGGTGGGCAGGAATTGAGATGCTGGCTTCATGGCACAACCAACATAGTGTTTTAGGAATGAATCTTCTGGAATAACATCCCTCTTTTTTTCATTCTTTTTTTTGTTTGGTTGGTTTTGTGGGGTTTTGTTTGTTTGTTTTTTCTCAACTAGAAGCTTGTTTTCAGAGCTGATTGCAAAGTCCTCAGCTTCCTTTTTCCCCTCCTTGTTAGCCTTTAAGCTTATGAACTCCAGTACGCACACGTGTAAAGTGCCAGGTGAGAGCAAATGTCCTCTAGAGAACGGTGTGAAATTAATTGTGGTTCTCCTCTCCCCCAAGTGGAATTGGAAGTTTTTTCTTGGTGTTTAGTTGGAATGAGAGTTTCCTTGGACATGAAACCTGAGGGTCTGGTTCACTTTTGTCAGACTGAAAGACACCTCTGCACCAATCGTCCTAGAAACTGAGAGGTAAATACATGAAAATAGAAGGAAGACAGATGCAGGGAGTTACAAACAGTTGGGAAGAGTGAGATGTCCATAGCTGAAATTTCTGGAGAGCTCTCAGCTCCCTTTTGGTGTTCAGATAAGGACAGACAGAAGTTTTGATGGCTGATCTGAGTGATTAACAGAATCTTCTTGGCAAGCCCATTATGAGCAACTGCGCTGCTGCAGCATCTGCTGATCTGCTGTTGAGCCTTGGGCTGTATGACAAGAGAAGTTTTCTTGCTATGCAGTATTTGTAGTATTGGTAGATAGGAGAAAGGTCAGTTTTGACTACTCTACAAAGCAGAAATGAAGTAAAAAAGGGTGAAGTGACTTGCCCTGTCTGCAGAAGAGTTCCAGGCCCTGGGAGCATCAACAGGCCTTGCAGTCCCTCCTGGACTCATCCCACCCTCCCTATGGCCCAGGGCCCCATTTCAGTCCCTGGGGCAGGAGCCCCAACCCCTGTGATACAGCCGCAGGGCTGATCTCCAGCTCCCCTCAGCCCTGCCCGGCCATGGTCACTGCTGTGCTGGGGCTGCCCTGGTGTCCTCATCACTCCCTGGGGTCCTGAGCAGTAGCATGATGCAGGGGTAATGACTGTTTGAGAATCTAGGCTGACACAGTAGCTTAGATATCACACTACCATTCCTTTTTAAGCTTGTGTAAGTCATGACACATCTGACATGCTGAAGGTTTCCAGTGGCAGGAAAGGACTTTGGCTTCCTGGGGCTCTTCCTTGCGCAGGCTAGCTTTCTTCCCAGGTTTTCGAGAAGCCATCTGTACAAACCCTGCCCGGTGTGGAAGCAAGCCAGGCTGCTGCTCCTCATCAGGTGACACTTTCCATTCATATACCTTGAGTGTTCCACAAAATGGATTGGTATCGTTTCTCCGCTTTGCAGTTGAAGTAACTGAGGCATAGAGGTGTGAAGCAGTGTGCCAAGGTCATGCTTGAGGGCTGGTGGGAGAAGCAGGTCCTGCTCCAGGCATCAAGATGCTGTGCTTGTAAGTAGCATGCAAGAAGTGATGATTGGCTGAAGACAGTTCTGTGTGGTGCTGGGGCTGTTGGTGTTGCGCCTACAAGATGAATGCATTGCCTGAAAAGCGGACCTCAGATTGCGCCGATGTGGCTGGACTTAATGATCTCAAGATAAGAATTTACTGTGTGTATCAGTCAATGGGCAATTTGCTGAGTAGAAGCTGAAGTCTGAAATAGTTGATTTAATTTTGGAAGCAGGAGTCACATTTCAGTTGACTTGCAGTTTTTTAGCTTAAACACACATATTCACGTTAAATGATACACACTTATTTTTGTTTCAAAAGCATTTCCATTAACGTATACAGAAATACCCCCTTACATTGTAGGGAGGAGAGGAACTAGGGTGATTCCAGTTTTGATTTCATTGTAGGGAGGATAGGAGCTAGGGTCATTCCAGTTTTGGTTTCATTTTCTTGAAATCAGACGTCTACAACACTCAAGAAGAATCTTTGCCTGAAAACCTTGTGAGATTTTTGGAAATGGCAGAGTAATTAATTGCAACCTTGTGAGCAGAATATTCAGCCCTGAGGAGCTCTTAAATTTTGAGGGAGTGCAACCGCGGCTGGTAAGCTTTGAAGAGACACAATTATCTCCCAGCTTGCAGTCTAAAAGCCAGAGAAGTGAATGAAAGCACTTACAGACAGCAGCCCTTCTTACTGCATCCCTTCTCTGCCCGGGCTGTCTGTGCCCTTTCCCTGCCCAACACCTTCCTGGGATCCTGACCCTGGGCTTCCCCCTTTCTTCTCTCCCTGCCCTGTTCGTGGAGGGTTTGGTTAACCACAGGTTGGCAACACTGCACGCACTTACCTTCTTATTGTGCTCTGCACAGAAGAGAGGAGGCTGCTGTGTTTAAGTTTGGAAGTTGCAGATTCTGTTCATGCTTCTTGCAGGACAACAGGCCTATCTGCATTGCAGAGCTGTAATTTAGTTTTCAAGCTTTTACTGAAATTGATGATCTATTTATACTTTGGCCTCAGCCCAAGGGTTGGTGCTGTTTGCACAAGTGGAAATGGCTGAGAGAAGATATAATGAAGAGTTCCTTGTTATTAAATTATCATAATCTCCCGCCTCTGTCTTCCCCAGCTTTCAGATCCTGCACTTGTGCTGTGTACTGTGTGCTTTGTTACCGATGTGCTCTGTCAGCTAAAGTTCTGTGTGCAAAGTGATCAGAGCACACTGGTCTGGAGGGATCTCTTGTACATGCTAGAAACCTGACAACAGGCTTTTAAATTGTCACTTTAATTTTACATCTATCAACTGTTAAACTTATCTAGAGACCATGTGAAGAGAATGCAACTTAGCAATGTGTTCGCACCATTATCTCTGTGTTAGAGCACTACTTGTTGAAGAGAAAATGCTCATGTGTTTCTTATACCACTGCTGGCTTTGACTGTCTCCACAACTAGCAGCACAGCACATCTGTGCATCAGCTAACAGCTCAGGAAGAGTTTTGTGTCTCCAGACTACTTCCATATTGCCACTGCAGAGGAAGGGAGACTGAGATAAAGAAGGAAAAGGCAAGATGGGGTAGATGAAGGAAGGTGACATAGGCAGGAGAAGCAAAGAAAAAGTACATAATGAAGTTGAGTGAATAATGATTCCCCAACCAATATAAACAAGAAGTAATAAAGTATGATAATGTGCTGTTTCAGCAATCACTACAGAAATATCTTGCTCTCATTTAAAACTTATCATTAGGGCTTGAATCACTGCAGAGATCTAAATCATTGTCTGGATTTATAGTGAGGGACAACAAGACTCACAGGACTTCACCTCCTGAATCCTATTTTGAGAGTCACTATGTTTTACCACAGTAAAAGATATGGCTGATGGTCTGAGGTGTCCCCACTGCATTTTTGTACCTGGGCTTTGTGGTCTCGCTGATTTAAATGCCACAGAATAGTGTCTAGCTCTTTCCTTTTTTGTCTTGGAGGAGATCACTGTCAAATACAATTGAACTTTTACTTCTCTTACTTGAATAGCCATATTTTTGTACCAAGCTGAATAGCTATATCCAAAGAAAATCCTTTATCTGATATAAATCTAGGCATTGTTTGTAGGCTTTGTTTCTGGAAGTCAATGAACCTATCTTTCAGTGTGCATGTTTGACATGCATATAATCTCTGTGTGTACATACACGTACATTCCACCTTAAAGGTAGAAAGTGTTGTGCCTGGTTTTGATTGCTGTTCTTTGAGAAACATGCGCCCAACAGGAAGGAGAACTCAGAAGTTCAGAAGATCTGCAAGGAAAGGCTGACTCAACAAGAGTGAGTGAAACAGTGAATTAGCCAACCGCCTTCATGGGCTGTTTCCTACATCTGCAGGAGATAGCAGGGGAATTAGTGGGCTTGAAGCAGAACATGAAAGGTTCAGGCTATATGCACAGGCATGGCTTTGCAGTCAGTGAGGAGCAGGAAGTACTGACACATTGCCTGGGCAGGTTAGTGTTACTCTCTACCAAATGCCTTAGAGAGCTGGCTAGATGGGCATCTTTCAAGACTTGCATGTGTGCCTCTGAGCAGGGGATGAATTGGGCTACCTCCTGGGATCCTTCTTACTCCTAGGACTTCACACTCTGTAGTTTTCCATGGATTTAGTTTTGAACTGAGAGAAAGATCCTTCTTTCCAAGTACTTATATCAGGCCTGAAATGCTGCTCCTAACCTGGCAGGAAGTAATAAACTTAATTATATACTGGGAGAAACAGACATTGCTTTTTGCAGTTGCCTTGCCTACAACTAAACTGACATTATTTTAATAATGTAATTACAGTGGTATGAAACCCAATGTAGTTGTTCCTTTCCTTAGGAAAAAAGGTTTATTATGATAGTTGCTGGATGGTTGCACTGGAAGAGCAGTCAATGGTTCAAAGTTCAGGTGGGGACCAGTGATGAGTGGTGTTCCTCAGTGGTCGGTATTGGGATTGGCATTGTGTAGAAACTTTGTTGGTGACATGGACTGGGGGACTGATGCATCCTCAGCAAGTTTGCTGATGACACCAAGCTCTGTGGTGCTGTTGACACACTGGAAGTAAGGGATGTCATCCAGATGGACCTTGACACATTTGAGAGGTGGGCCAATGCTAGCATTATGAGGTTCAACAAGGCCAAGTACAAAGTCCTGTACCGGGGTTGGGGCAACCCCAAGCACAGCTACAGGTTGGGCAGATACTGGATTGAGAGCAGCCCTGAGGAGAAGGACTTGGGGGTGTTGGTCAATGAGAAATTGAACATGAGCCAGCTTCAGAGTGGGCTTGCAGCCCAGAAACCAGCCATATCCTGGGCTGCATCAAAAGGAGCATGACCAGCAGGTCAAGGGAAGTGATCCTGCCCCTCTGCTCTTGTGAGACCCCGCTTGGAGTACTGTGTGCAGTTCTGGTGTCCCCACCCCAACATAAGAAGGACATGGAGCTGTTAGAGCAAGTCAAGGGGAGGCCATAAAGATGCTCAGAAGGCTGGAGCACTTCTCCTATGGAGACAGGCTGAGAGATTGGGGTTGCTCAGCCTGGAGAAGATTAGGGCATCTTCCAGTACCTAAAGGGAACCTACAAGAAATCTGGAGAGGGACTTTTTACATGAGCATGTAGTGGTAGGACAAGCAGGAATGGCATAAAACTGAGAGAGGGGAGATTTAGAGTAGATATAAGGAAAAAGTTCTTCTCTATGAGGGTGATGACACTGACACAGGCCCAGGTTGCCCAGAGAAGCTGTGGCTGCCCCATCCCTGGCAGTGTTCAAGGCCAGGTTGGTCAGGGCTTGGAGCAACCTGATCTAGTATAAAGTGTCCCTCCCTGTCGCAGGGGTTTGGAACTGAATGAGCGTTAAGGTCCACTCTATGGTTCAATGATTTGTCTGAACTCATTATAGAGTTTAGACTTAAAAAATATCAACCAGGCCTCTCTGAAAGAAAAGGGTTTTTTTACTACAGGCATTAAATCAGTGTCCAAATCCTGTATGTTAAATTGGAATGTGTAAATAGCCTGGATAGAAGTTTGCTCAGATCTCAGCAATAATGTTAATTTCAAACATACTTTCATAAATTAAAACTGATATTTTGCAGTGAAACAGGAACATTGTCTCATTTATTTTATTAAACCACTAAGTTGTTCTTGCAATTAAAAAGGTACATGGGACAAGCAGCTGATCTCTCAAGCACCCTCTCTGTACTTAAGGAAGAGATTTCTTAGACAAGAATACGTGAGACTTTTCAAAGCAGTTGTCCAAGCCATTAGGAAGTCTGTTGTCTGACAACAGAGGCTTTGAGTGATTAATGGCTTTGGTGGGCTAACCATAGGTTTGTTTGATATCAAACAGCCAGTCTGTGAAAAAATAGTAACAGTGTGTCATTAATTTCTCTGCAGCTCATTCTATTGAAAACTTACATGACCAACCATTCTCAAACACTGGCTGTAAAGTGAGGTTAGTGCAGAATGTGTGTTTCATTTTAAGTGGAAACAATCAATTGCTATTGTGATCATTTTGCTTCCTTTGAAGTCTTCAGATGAGTCAGGGTTTTTTTTTTTTGACAGCATTTAACAGCAAAGTTCAAGCCCAGTCAATGAAACACCAGTGTAAAAGCACAATGTAGTCCTGTTAAGGAAATACGAGAGATTTTCGCATGGTAGTGGAACACAAGAACATTAAGGCTTGGCCAAAATGGATATTCCAACTGAGCAAATACAAAAGAAGTTTCTATTGTGGCCATGCACAAGGAAGTACCAGGTTCTTACTTGGTTCCAGTACAAGAATGCATGTTTCACTGCAGCAATTCCTTAGCACAACCTGTGTCAGGTTGGACTGGGCTTTGAGCAACGTGGTCAGGTGGAAGGTGTCCCTGCCTACGGCAGGGTGATTGGAACTAGATGATCTTTAAGGTCTCTTCCAACCAAAACCATTCTGTGATTCTTTGATTCTATGGTAGGGCTTTGCTGCAGGTGTCTCAGCAGATAAGAGCACGGTACACGAGTTTGTTTGCTAGCTTGTTTTGTTTAGAAGTGTGCTCAAAATGAGTAGTGTCACATTTTTCTGTAAGAGCTTCAAGGAAGTCAAAGTAAATATTCCATGAGAAATAACAGGAAAGTTAAAAGATAGTATTTAAACAGGAGAACACTCTGAGTGTTGCTCGCTCTTTGCAGAGTAATTGTCCATGGAACGTAACCACACAAGAACAATTTTTCTACTGTCTTGTGACACTACTTGAGGAGGGGAAAGAAGAAGTACACTCCAATGACAACGCAAGATATTTTTGGCTGGCTAGGCACAGATTTAATTCATATGATTTGCCTGAATGGTATAATTATGATATTAATTTTCATCATGTTGCCTAAATACAAGTGCAAGTGCCAGAAACAGAAGACTGAATTGGCAGCCAATGAAATACAGTTAATGCACAGGAAATATCTCAGCCTAAAGTAATTTACACATTATGTGAGAATGAGTGGGAGTGAAGCAGCAAAAGAAAAGGAAAATATAATCTATGAAGATGACAAGAAATCTAATTAAACAAGCATTTCACTCCTATAGCATTTACCAGCTATGCTTACTTTTCCCCCAAGAAAATCTTGTATTATATTAGTCCTGACTCACTTAATGACAGGGAATTCAAATATTTCTGACCATTCTCTGGCATAATGTCCAAAAAAAACTCCTTAGTCGCTAAAAAATCCTGTTGTTGTAGCTAAGTGAAGCCTGAAGACAACCAAAGGCTGTCTTAAGATCACTGAAATAGTGAAAAGAATGTAGAGTCACACAGAGGATAGATAGGGGTATGTATGGCTGGAATAAAGAGGGGAAATATCCAAGCGCTTGATGCAGCTACTAAGAGTAGGGAGATATTAGCTGTAAATTTTCAAACATCCAAGGACACAAAAGACTGGAGAATTAGCATTTGTGGGATTGATGGAACTTCTGAAAATGTCATTCTTAGAGGAACAAGGCAGTGAAATATTCATAAAATCTATTTTCTCCTTTAGCTTTCTACTTTATCAATCTATCTAATAGATTCTATCAAATCTGTATGTGTTATTTCCGGATGCATATAACAGCTGAGCATATGCAAACGTATTGTTGCTGTGTGAATTCTTGGATAAAGATGCACATCCATTCAAGCACTTTTTTTACTGTTAAAAAAATCTAGCTAATATCTGAAGATTAACCAGCAGTCATGTTGAGAGGCACAACTGGATGGCTTGCAAAGCAACCAGGACAAAACATGCTGCTCATCATCAAAACTAGATCACAACATATGAGGAAGACACTACAAATTAAACACTGGTCTGATACAGAGATAACCCATAAGCCAATAAAACAGTGAGTCACTGATATCATGGTACTTTATTTTTGAACTGTTTAAACATAAGCTTCAGTTGATTCCTATCATATTAGAAAACAGAGTTAATGGATTAGTATATTGTTTTACAGTGCTTGAGTGCTTATAAATGAGCAGTCAGGAGAAAGAAAATTTTAACAGGCACATTCACATTGAAATTCAGTTTAAAACTCTGTAAGTTACTAAACTGTTGGATTTTTGATTCCCCTTATAAGATAAATTTCAGTTCCTTGTGAAATTAGATAATACGCTCGGTAGAATTTGGTCTACAAGATCTTTGTTTCATTAGAGGTGTTGATGGGTATTCAGTTCAGAAACGTCTTGCTGAGTTTTTCTGGGACTAATATACTCTTCCTATGGTTTTATAATGATATTTTAGTGCTACTATGAATCATTTGAGTTGTGAGCAATTAACCCCTCTAGAAACCTGACTCCTAAGGATGTCTCATGTTGAGTAATCATAAAATGAGTCACTGAAAGCAGACATGTTGGGAATATTTCAAGTTGATTGCCCCAAATTTGGAGTCACTCTTTGAGCAAGTAATCACTCAAAACACAAGTGTATCTGCTCCCGTGATCCGTGTCATGCAGAAAAATAAACAATATATGAATTAATCTAGATGACACCCAAGGAAGAACAGCAAAGGCTATAGTTAAATCGTAGGATTGAAATTTTGCCAAACTGTAGCCTTTATCCGTGCTCCAAAGTTAGCGATCATAAAGTCTATAACCCAAATGAATAGAGCATCCTTTGTTTCATCAGTTCTGTGCTGATGTGAAGTGTTACTTGCAAATGTATTTTGCTGTTCTTATGCAGTCATTTCCTCTTCAGCCTCCAACAGCTAACTTAACTTTGTGAAACTACAAACGCACACAAACAAAACTCCCGACTTTCAATCTGTGGAATTATCTGATGCTTCAGTGTTTATGGATTTTGAAAATCTGCAGGCAGAAAAAAAAAATGCAGACTTTGCAAGATGTTTGATGTTTATAACTATTGTAACTGCAAAACACAGCACATTATTTGTTCCAATAATAGATCTCAGCAGCAATAAAGTGTATGCCTCTCCTCCAGGTTTTAGCTGTGGGAAGTATTTTGACAGTTGGATCCACTGTATGTAACTACATGTGGGCAGAGTTGTGTTTTCTTTTTGCTGCTGAAGAGAGGCTTTGAAGTTTGCCATGAATCTTAGGTATATGAGCATGTTCTCCTACTAAAAATCCTTTCTCACATTCTCCTTCCCTTCAGAAGGAAGGATGTTGTTGATACCCAGATTTGTACTTAGTAGCATCACCCTCTGGAAGCGCTTCCTCTGCTGCTAGTGGAACACTGCAATGTCAAATACAGCTTATTGTCACAAAGCTGTGGAAGCTGGCACTGCAAGATAAAATTCCCCTCTAAACCTCAAGCCAGTGCACAGCTCACACATTTCCATACCTCAGGCCCCTTTGGAGGCTAGCAGCTTAGGCACTGAGCTTGTCTCTGGCCTTTCCAAGGACGTGTTTAATCTGTTTCTGGTGGTAGCTGCTATAAGTCATGACCACTGAGATGGGGAGAGCACCCTAGCACCTGATGATGTTGTAATAAAACCTCTCTGACATACCTTTCCTCTCTTGCTTGGGAATAAAAAGCAGGTGATGATCTGCACCAGCATCCAGCACATCCATCATCAAAACCACCACCAAATAACCGCTACAGGGGTTGTGAGAGCTTCTGTTTATCCTCATGATTTAGAAGCAGAAGTCAAATCTAAACCCAGTTCAAATCTAGAAGAAGTTGAAGGGAATTCAGCATCAGCTTAGAGAAATCCATCTTCCAGCTTGCAAACTACGGAAGTTTCTTTGTTTTGACTCTCTGTTTACTTGAAATCACAGTATATATATACTCTTTTATACTCTTCAGAGTACAGACAGCTTCTATTTAAGAATTCATAGATAATGTTTTCATTTCTACTTCCTTCTCTGAAAAGGCACAATTCTAGAAAGAAAGATCCATCTTTTTTTTTTCCCCTTAGTTTGTGGTTACAGTAGCTATAAATAATAGCTTTGACTGCAATGATGAAAGCTGCTTCCTGGTGTCCTGACATCAAGAAGCTTGGTGGTTTCATGCAGTCTGGTTGTGGCCTACATTTCAAAGCTTTCCCAAACACTGCTGTGTTATGAATTTATGACCATAGACTTCCCCATGGTGGTTGAGAAATTGTGTCTGCCCTGCTGCAACCAAGGAACATGGAGAAGAGAGAGAATAGAAATTCAGTTAGCTTTGTCAGTCAGCTTTATCTTTCTGTTGCATTTTTCTAAGCTACTTATGGTAGATATTGACGTGCAGACTTTATGGTCTTCTTTTTGTACCTCAGGCTGAGTATAGCAGAGTGGCTCAGGGGGAGGAGCCACTCTGTATTCATTTGTGGAACATATTTTATGTGGCACTTCATAATGTATTTTTTCCAAACATTTTCCAAGGATATCAGGTCTGCTTGAATCTTCATCTGCAGAAAACATTGCAGGTAAAGAGTAATATGTACTATGGAGGTAAAGGACTTTGTTTATTTTAATAATTGATTTTTGAATGACACTCAATACTGTGTTATATGAATTGCTTGGAATTGAGACGCTATTTTTTAGCTGCCGACCTGTGTTTTGGTCCTTCCAGTTCAGCAGAGTTCATGTTGATGATGACGCTTGCCATCTTGGTGTAAGGGGACACAGTAACAGATGACTGCTTAATTGCATTTTGTTCTTTGCTTCATTTCTGGTATATGGGCAATTTTCTGTTATCCTCTCTGAGCTCCCAAAATTATTCTTTGTGCAGCAACGTTAAAATACGTTAAATTCTTTGATATCACATTTTCCCACAAGGTCAAAAAGTACATTGTGTCTATAAAAAAAAAATAATTTAAAAAGTTTGTTGATATTTATGTTCCAAGCCAGCTTCTGTTATCTGTTGGACTCTACACCACCATCTGGTTGAATTAATGACTTGTGAAACTCGCCCTCTATATGACAGACATCAGTGTGACATTTTGTAAGACAAAGTAATCCATCTCCTGTGTTTCTTTTCAAACTGTTATTTCCTTACCTTTCAAATGTTTTGCAGGACTAACCTCAAAAACAGCGTGAATGCATGGCCCTTCAGTTATTTTTAAAGGGAATCACATTTGAATATGTAACTGAAGAAAAATAAGCACTATGAAGCTCCAGAACTAACAATGTCTGTGCATCCACAGTCCATGTGACCTGGGTAGCACTGACAGGATCATGTTATTAACTGACAGCTGTGGAAGAGCTGCTGTGCTCTGGAATGTGAAGTACAGCTGAAGTTCAGCAGAGGAATGAGCAGTTTGTGCTAACGACGGTTCCCGAATCCTTGGTCGCTTGAGCTTTTAGTGACAATGTTGATGTCCTCTTTGGGAAATGCTGCAGACCTCAGTATGAGGCTGCCCTCCCTTGGAAACTTTATTAAACCACAGGATACTTCTATCTTCCTTCACTAGCACTTTGTATTGTTTCCCAGCACAAAGAAGAGTACTTGAGGTGTTTTCTTTCAAGTTTCATATCTGTCCTTTGGTGGACAATCTTTGTGTCTTATCTTCATTATATTTGTGATGAGAAAGAATAACTTTTCACTATTGTTTGCCCATCCACCAAACTTTAAATTGACTGCCTGGGTCCTGATGAAGTGATGCTGCATAACTTTAGAGTCCTTAAAAAAATTCCATTGCAGTCTTGAAACACTTGGCAAATATTAGCTGTTGGTGCATCTGAGAGTTTGAATTACACCTGAATTTCTCTGTAATGTGTGTCCTACAGCACTACTCTAGGCTTGAAGAAGCCTCTGTTACAAACCTAGCCCAGTCATCAGTCAAATCTTTTCAGATCTCTGTCTCCATTTCCCTTGTTAAATCACAGAATGGTTCAAGTTGGAAGGGATCTTAAAGACCATCCAGTTCCAAGCCCTCTGCCATGAGCAGGAACACCATCCACTAGACCAGGTTGCTCAAAGCCCCATCCAACCTGGTCTTGAACACTGCCAGGGATGAAACATTCATAGCTTCCTTGGGCAACCTATTCCAGTGTCTCACCACCCTCACAGTGAAGAACTTCTTCCTAATATCTAATAAATCTACCCTCTTCCCATTTAAAGCTATGCCCCCTTGTCCTATCCCAACATGCCCTTGTAAAAAGTCCCTCTCCAGATTTCCTGTAGACCCCTTTAGGTACTGGAAAGCTGTAAAGATAACTTTCTTCTGAAAAAAACCTCCAGCTTCTGAGACCTACTTAAAAATTCTAGAGAGTTACTGGTTCTGGTTCCTGTGTCTAAATGTTACTGTATGCATATTGCTACTGTACACAAGTATGCTTCAATATATGTATTTGGAAAACTCTTCTGAGGCCAGCATGAAATCTTTGCCCTAAATAAATGGGCTAATGGAAGAGTTGGCTAATGCAAATGTGGCACACAACCCAAACTCTTCCCAGAACTCGGAAATTTCTGCACTAGTTCTGTGCCTCAAGTCTCATTTAGCCAAGCTGTTTCATTTCCCACCACTGAAGCCTTGCCTTTTGCTCTAAGTCAGGTTTCAATTTCTGCTGTGGATGCTGCATCTGGTTTTACCCATGATCCCGCATCCTTCAGGGCAGTAAGTCATACTCAGGATCCAAGTGCTTGCTGGAGGAGGCCACAGACAGTGGGAGTGTTTGTGAGGCTTCCTCTCAGATGTCGTCTGTCTAAGCTTTAAAGGTTGCAGCCATCCTTGCTGGAACTTCTCTTTAAACACATTTCTGCATGACCTCTTTTTTTCCATCTGTTTCTACATCACCATTTTCAGGGTGGACAACTGAATAAATCATGTCATCTAGATCTACTGTTAATTCTCACCTAGTCTCGGAAGCAGAGGGCGACTCACAGAAATTAATGATTCTCCCTAATAACAGCTAAGAATCATTTGTTATAGGAAGAAAAGATACAGCAACAACATCAACAAGCCTTTTCCTTTCCTCTGCTTTTCCTCCACACACTTCATCCTGGTCTAGAGGGATTACTTCTTGCAAGACCAAATTTATTATGTTTCTCTCTATATCAGACATGACCTTCTCATGAACAGGCATTCTTAAACAGTGCTAAATTATAAATGATGGCTTCCTGACAGCAACAGCTCAGATCGAAATTTCAGCAAATGTCAGACATGAGGTCAGAATCTGTTTGAGTCCCCAAGGAAAAGGAACTCTGCTAGCAAGCAAAGTGTCTGCTTGCTTAAAAGATGTGCTTGGAGTCCGTTTGCGTGCGCGTGTTCCTTTGTTACTTTTATGCACATTTTATTTCCTTTTTAAATAATGCATTATAAAATAGGACCCCTGCAGTCACAATATTTTTGGAATGACAGTTCTAATACATAATTGATACTAATCCAGCAAGTCCCTTACTCTTCCATGTAGCCCTTATCTTTGTGATTAAACCCCTTCAGCACAGCTTGCTCCTGTCAATAAGGCCAACTCATAGAGCAGGTGGTTTTCCCTATGGGAGAATTCAGAAAGGCTGCTGAACCCATCTATCTGCAGTAATGGATGTTCATGTGTGCATTGTACATTTTTTTTCCTACAGCTTTACAGCTATTCTTTGTAACTGATTTCTCAGTTTGGAGGAAGTGTGCTTTATAATCAGAGCTTCTATCAGGCTCTGATGCTTTCTAGTTATAACTGTTGCAGTGGTCTGGCTGGAAAGATATTTTCCTTTGGTTACAACAGGCCAGACTTACTGGACCCAATTGTACTGAAGGTCAGACCCTTTTAAGGATTGTAATAACTCTGAACACTAGTGATTTATGGGTGCATCTATGTCCTGGGTTCAGCAGTAGCAGTCATTTTTTCTTCTTCTTAGTAGCTGCTGCAGCGCTGTGTTTTTGACTTTCGGCCTGGGAACAAAGCTGATAACACAGATGTTTAGACTGACCAAGGACTTTGTGAGTCTCATGCTCTGCCAGGGAGGAGGAGAAGCCGGGAGGAAGCAGGGACAGGACACCTGACCCAAACTAGCCAAAGAGGTATTCCATACCACAGCACGTCATGACCAGGATGTAGAACTGAGAGTGGCCCGGAAGGGCTGGAATGCTGCGGGGTGGGGGCAAGGTACCGGTTGGTGAGCGGTTGTATTCTCTTGCTTGTTATTTCCTTTATCATTATTATTATTACTGGTAGCAGTAGTGATTTGTGTTATACCTTAGTTATTAAACTGTTTTTATCTCAACCCGTGGGAGTTGCATTCTTTCGATTCTCCTCCCCGTCCCTCCAGAAGCGGAGGGAAGAAAGGTGGGGGGGCGGGAAGTAGACTGCGTGGTTCTAATTTACGGCCTGGACTTAAACCACGACAATCTACTTCTATTGGATAAAACTATGCCAATCATCTGAGTATTAGTATTATGGGCATGAGAGGAACACCTGGATGTGCACTGTGAATAAATACATGTTGACTTTGAAAGGGAGCTTCTTGTAGTGCACATGACAGGAATTTGACTCAGAATTTCACTGTACTTCTGTATCATTCCCTTACTGGTTTTCCTGCCCATCTCTGTATTTCACAAGCACTTTTACATGTATTAAAACATGCCAAAGGTGTATCTGAAGCCAGTGCTGTAGAACAGAAGTGTCTGGTCTTTATTGCTTTGCTAGGGATACTGTAATGAGTTACAGCAGTGATGGCAAAGTTGTAAAAATTGCCTATGCTCCTCCATTTTATGGAAAAACTTTTTGATATGTCCCACATTACTTACTTCTGCACATTTTCACTCGTTCTTTTTCCACCTTGCTACCAGCTAACATCACTGGTTGCATAAAAAGATGTTTTGAAAGTCCCTTCAACTCTGCTCGTAAAAGCAGTTCTCTGTTTTAGAAAATGAACTCTGTCTTTAATCCCAAAGATGTTTTTTTCCCATGTCGTGCTTCTTCCTTGTGCATTCTGACTCCTCTCTGCAGCTGGAAGGATGACTGTAGATGTTGTCACAGTAATGATATTATTACACCATGACTGCTGAGGGGAAAAGAAAACAAGTGGTAAAATTTGTAATGATTTTTCAAAGGCTAACTGATACAACCAGGAAAAAACAGATTACCCTTTGGACACCATTCCCTGATAGAAATATTAATTCGATATTGTAGTTATGATTCTCCCCTTCCAGTAGCATTATATAAAACTGTCCATCATATTGGGGGCTTAAAACACTTTGTCAGTGAGAATACATGTTTGTTGGTGCGGAGTATATCTGCAGAGTAAATCCTGATTGGGAGAAGCATTACAGGAATTTGCCAACAGGTCTTTGTATGGGCAGCTACGCACTTATTCATAATGGCATTCACACACTGTTTGTGTTATTCTTACACAGTGAGATTCAGATGCCATTTTTTCAAATAATATCAATAGGAGGAATGCAGAGAAATCAGCCTGTTCAAAGGTGACACCACACAAAAGCTAACTGACAATAATATCTCTTAACACTTTGCTGTTGTACCTTTGGAGCACTGAGGATTTATAGCAGCAGCAAATAAAGGCTGCCATTTGACACTAAATACCAACTGGCTGACGTTTTTTTTCAGTTCCCTTCTACCTTAGAAACCAAATCCAGCCTTCACATAGACTCTACTAATGAAGCATGAAATACTTGCAGAACTGAAGGCTCAGCATAAAGCAAGGTGTTCTAGTCAGATGGTAACTGGGTGTATTTGGAAGTTAACAAATACACCTTGTAGGAATATGGCATGGTAGCACGTTCATCAATGGAAAGCATGCCATAGCCTGAAAGATGATTCCAACGCAACAACTGTGCTAAATTCAGCAGAGCAGAGAGCGAGTGGGATGCTGAAGTGGAAGGGAAAGCCCTGTTCTTTTGGAAGTGAGAGGGCTTGAAAGGGAGCAAAGACAAGGTACAATGGGATGTGTTCAGGAGTACAAGATTCTACAAATGAAAGCAGGCAAAGACTGGATTTATTGAAAGATGCAGCTCTGACTTTTGTGTGTGTTTTGGTCTGAGGGTGAGGGAAAGAAGAGATTCTACTTTGTAATACTTGGAAAAGGTTTTCACCCAGCTCTCCTGAACACGGCTTTCTCAGCTGCAGCAGCTGAGCAGAGTATCATGTCAACCTCAGGGGCAGAGGAGGAAATGCGAATGGTGGATTAGGAGGGTAGGGGGCTCAAGGATGCACCCTCTGTGAAGGAAAAGGCTCAGCAAAGAAACAAAGAAACAGGCAATAGAAGACAGGAGATGCAGGTGCATTTTAAAGTGAACCAGGAAAACCACATGCCCAGAATAACTAGCCTTTCTGGCTGGGGATCTTGGGATCAAAGCAGTAGAGGAGAGGCTAAATCTCATCACTCAATTCTCACTAAAATGGAGTACAACAGAGAAGAATCATGCCTGAATTTCAATTTTTTGCTTCGATTTAAAGACATGGATTGTTGATCACCACATCTCTACCTCTTCTCAATGATTGCAAAACGTCATTGAGCTACTTAAGACTATTTGCTTGCAAGCAAGATTCATGTTTGGCAGTTTATTCTTACGTTCTGTTTATTTCCCACCAGAAACTGTTATCCTCAGCAGAAATGAGCATCGATGTGCTTATCTTCAGGGCTCAGTGATGGAAGGAAAGGACAGAGATTGATAACGTTGCCTAGAAATAGGTTTGACTATCGAGTAAAAGACCTGGCTTTGATCTTGTCCTGGTGTATCTCTAATTTCCACCTGTCCGAGAGCAGAACAAGGCCAAGCATTTCCAGTTCTCTGTGATGATTCTGTAGCAATCTAACAAGCTCTGCCTCATCTCTGCCTCCATCCAGCTGCCTCCTCACAGATGGCCGGCAGGGCACAGTGATGGAGTTGTTGCCACAGCATTATACAGACCATGGGCTGTCACACATTCAGTGAACAACCTGGGGGCTTCATGCTGAAATATATTCAGAAAAAGCAAAGGAAAAGCTTAGGAATATTGCACAGGTTCAAAAAATAAAAGATATCCCAAAATATTATCTCACTGCACAAGAGTAAAACCCCTTTATTAAAGAAACCATCCTTCCCTACGAGGGATTACATTACTGAAGAAATTAACAAACAATGGTATCAGTTTTATTTTGACTTACTCCATTGCAAGCAGTTTGGACAGTGAAAGGATAACAGTCATTCCTACTTTCTCTTGTTCTTTTCCCCTTTCTGGTTTCCCAAGCAACACTGAACCTCTGGTTTGTCTCTCTTCTCAGCTAAAGGTGAGCAAAGAGGCAGAATTGAATTTGGAATACAGTTTTGCACATTTCACTCCCTCTTTTTGCCTCTTTTTAAGAGTCCAGTTAGCTATGTTTTGATTTAGTCTCCAGAGACTGAATGGTTCTGTTTGGCTTCAATAGAGGTGACTGGACAGGTTTGGATTTGTTTTATTGTTGGTAAACAGCTTCCTAACCAAAATGGAAACATTTATCCTGCTCAAAATATCTTTTTGCCAGACGCTGACCAAAATGCCTTGCTCGATTTCTTTCCCCATTTTGTCCAAAGAAAACAGCTCTATTGTTATTTCTAATGTCATTTTCTATGACAACTCTAGCATATCAGATATGAATGAAAACAATATTTCTTATGCACTTACAAGTTTCTGGCAATTTTGTGTTCATTAGACATCATTATATTAATATCCTTTTTGTCAGTGCATATTTCTCAACAGCAACATGCTATGAGAGAAGGTTTTTCCTCGTCTCAAGCACTGAAAGTGTACTGAGATTTCCATGTTTATTTTTTATTGGGAAGTAAGCAGTGTCTGTTTAGGATCTCTACCAAAAAAAAGCTGTATGAACAGCCAGCTAGAATTTATGATAATTATATTGTTACCTATGTCCAGGTGGTACTAAACTGTGTCAAACTGCCTTCTTTCCTGCCTCCTCTCCTCTCCTCTCCTCTCCTCTCCTCTCCTCTCCTCTCCTCTCCTCTCCTCTCCTCTCCTCTCCTCTCCTCTCCTCTCCTCTCCTCTCCTCTCCTCTCCTCTCCTCTCCCCTCCCCTCCCCTCCCCTCCCCTCCCCTCCCCTTCCTCACAATTTTTTCAGAGCTTCCTTCAATCATTAGCTGAGGGGAAGTTCTGGACCATGCAATTTGAGGCGGTCTGTTTTCAAACTCTGAAGCTGTTTGACTGAATCTCTAATTGCTATGGTGAGAATCTTAACCTACAGATTTTTCTTAACCACGCTTTGCTAGGTGACCAGCCGCAGCCTTCCAACATATCACTGTGCTTCTGGCAATGTTAGCGGATGAGATGGGTTGTACTTCCCTGCCCAGCTCCCATCTGCCGTGGCTGACATGTCCCTGCAAGATGTGCTGTGCTGACATGCCTTGAACCAGGCTAGAGGCTAACTGCTGTCTTGTAAGGCTGTCAATATCTTCTTGCTACTATGAGTCTCCCAAGTTTCAGGCTGTCAAAGCCATCCCTTACTTATTGCTCAACCCTGAAAGCGCCCAAAGAAGCCAAGGCCCTGTACGCTCCCAAAAGTCTGGAAGGCAGCTGGCTACGGACTCATACAAAACTCTTCCTAGGGTTATGTGGGAGTCCTTGGCGTTTCTCAGTGGGTCTGACAGGTGTGTCTGGAAATGCTGAACAAAACCCAATGGCACCAGCCCAGGCTGACTTTGCCTTTCATGCAACAGTCAGGTACTAGTGACTGGGCTCTGAAACAGGGGACTGCCTCCGAGATCCTCACTGAGAGAAGCTGAACATGTCTCCCATGTTTCAGCCTATCTGATTACCACAAAGAGGTACTGCCAGAGTCATTGTGTTGGCATGAAGCAACCACTCTCTCCCTGCTGGTTTAGGAGGGCTGAGGGCCACACATGGGGCACTCTTATTCTGTGGGGCCCATTGTGGGTTCCTGGTGAGAAGCCTGTGCTGGGCATTGTTGCAGGCGTGCAGGGCTTATGCTGCTGCTTTTTGGCTTGTGAGTGGACTCTCCGCCCATTCTCTCATGCACTTGGCACTTCAGCAGCAACCCCAGCAGGGCTGGGATGCCCCAGCAACTGCCCACATCCCACCCATGGGTATAAACCCAGAGTGTTTTCTTCAAAGACCAAGCCATTCCAGTGGGCACATGCTGACACAGAGCTGCTGCTTCGGTAATGGTGCTCCTGGCTGGAGCACACTTTAGTTTTAGGTTTCATAGAATCATAGAATGGTTTGAGTTACAAGGGACCTTAAAGATCATCTAGTTCTAACCCTCCTGCCATGAGCAGGGACACCTTCCACTAGACCAGATTGCTCAAAGCTCTGTCCAACCTGACCTGGAACACCTCCAGGGATGACACATGTGTGTATGAGTCACTCCACTTCGTGGAAGAAGAAAAAAAAATAATTAAGAGTTTTGCATAGAGATTTATGAAGGTGTCAAAGAGAACAGGACACATCCACCTCCACATTCAGGGGCCTCGGCAGGATTTGCTAAATTAACCGGAAAACACCTTTATAGGCTGTACTTTGCCCGGATGGGCAGGGTGATTCCTGACCTCGGGCTCCTGACTTGGACCTGGGGCTGACCACGAGGGACCCAACAGGAGTAAAGCGCTGCCGCACCCAGGAACGGAGACCTGGAGTAAGGAGGCAGGGAGGGGAGACTGATGAAGGGGACTGGGGTCGCCGCCCCGGCGGGGGCCGCTGTCCGGCAGGGCGCGCTGGAGAGCGGCGCGGCCGGGGCTGGCAGCTGCGGAGGGGAAGCACGGTGCCGGGAGGGAGAGTGGGTGCTGGGGCGCTGCCCGCAGCGGCGAGCCTGGAGCGGGACATCTCCCTTCCCTCCACTCCGCTCAGCCGGTGCCCGCGAGTCAAGCGGGAGAAGCAGCTGGAAGGCGGGGTGCGGGGACGCACGGCCGAAGGAGAGCGAAGCGCATCCCCGCAGCAGCCGGCTCTCCGGCCGCCGTTCCCTCGCTCATTACGTCCGTCCCTCTCTTCCCCGGCGGTGGGGAACGGAGCACCCCGCGGTCGGGGCGGGGTGGAAATTTACCGGGACTGTCCGCAGAGCGGCGGCGAGCGATTGAGCGAGAGAGAGGGCTCGGCGGGAGGCGGAGGCAAGGGAGGGAGGGCGGGGAACGGCGGAGCATCGTCTGGCGGGGAAAGCGAGGGACCAAATGACTGTGAGGAAAGGCGGCAGCCGCCACCGCCGAGAGAGGAGCCAGCCGCGGCGCAGCAGCGGCAGCATCCCCGGCAGGAGTCCCAACGCCTGCGGGGCCCGGCTCCCCGCCGGCCGGCTGGGCGGCGATGGCGGCGGGCGGCAAGCGGCGGGAGGGCCGCCGGGCTTAGGGCGCTGGCGGCGGCGGGGCTGAACCGGGCCGGGTCCCCCCAGCCCCGCATGGCGCGGGCCTGATGCCGGAGCGCGGCCCGGCGCCGCGGCGGCGCTGCGGGAGGAGGATGGGGGTGCTGGCGTGGAAGTGGCCACGCACCCGCCTGCCCGTGGGGGCCAGCGCCCTGGGCGTCTTCGTGCTCTGCTGGCTCTACATCTTCCCCGTCTACCGGCTGCCCGACGAGAAGGAGATTGTGCAGGGGGTGCTGCTGCAGCAGGGCAAGGCGTGGAGGAGGAATCACACTGCGGTCGCCCTGTTCAGGTAGCGCTGTGCGCGGCCCAAGGGCAGCCGGGAACGGGCGGTAATGGGGAGCAGCGGGCGGGCAGGCGGTGAGAGCCCTCCCCAGCCCGCTAGCCCCAAACTTTGTATTTTCCCACCCAAGTCTTTGTTGTTTTCCCATCAGGAGAGGGGCAGGCAGGGCCCCTCTTGCCCAGCAAAACTTTCTGGGTGGCTCTGCTTGCTGCGGGGACAAGGGTCTCAGCGGCGGGGATGGAGGCTTGTGTCTCCTCACAGCGAAATAAACCCACCTTGGATGCCTTTGCCAGGAGGGCTGAGGTTTCCGAGGCATGAAGGGTTGCCTGCACAATAGATTTCTGGAGAAAGGCTGCACCGGCAGCCCGTCGGGCCGCTACCGGAGCGGGGTCTCGGAGCTTGCTTCGCCTGCAGACCGTTACTGCCGGGGGGAGCTCCTGCAGCTCCCGGGGACTCGCGGGGGAAGGTTTGCGTGGATGTGCATCCCTGCCGGCATTCTCGCCCCGCGGAACACTTTGGAAGCTCCACGCTGGTCCTTGACTCTCTGCGGTTTATTATAGAAACCACGTGAAAAGGCTCTTCTGGGTTTTTATGTCCTCTTTTCTTTTGGCGCGGCTGGGAAATGGCGATAATCCTGGGAGCCCTTTTCACCTTCCCCAGCCGCACGGGAGAGAAGGAACGTTGCAGTCAGGGTGCCACAGCTGTTAGCAGTGGAAAGCCGGGTCGCCGCAGCGGGGAGGGTTGTTTGAATGACCCTGGCTGAAAAGCGTGTTCTGTGGAAGGAGGTTTGCATCCCCTCGAAAATTTCTCAGTGTGCCTGGGTAAAATGCAGACAATTGGAAGAGAAGTCGATTTCCCTCACTTTCCCGAAGGGAAGCTGGGCTTTCTCCCTGTCTTTTAAGTAGCAAATGAAAGATCAGAGTGAGTGGTAACCAAACTGCCTGCAAAAAGGCCTCTTTCTTTAATAAATGCTAAAATGAATAATTCTCCAAGGGACTTTTTTTTTTTTTTTTTTTTTTTTAAGTGATGTACAGCTTTATTTGACGTTGTTCAATATTTTTTGAATGCAACTCAACTTGCCTTTGTCATGAACTGAAGCCAGATCGTGATTGTTTAGTATCTCATCTTCAGGGATAACAGAAACTTCACATTTCTTCAAAAGCACATTCCTCCTTTAGCCCTGAAGCTTGCAGGAAATATAAGCAATGAGAGGTGATAAGCAGGCATGTGTCAATACTGTCTCATTAGGTAGGCCTGATGGAAGTTCTCTCTTTAATACAGAGCTAGCAATAAGGTACAGATGCATGATCCTTTTGCTAAAGCAGTAACACTAGAAACTAGGTTGATCTTCTCAGTTACTAATTCATGTTAATCCCATTGTGCCACAGATTCCCTTTTTGGGGGGTAGATAAGTCTAGGTTTTTAAAAAACATACCCTGATAGGTGATGTAGGAGAGAGTTTGATGTAGTATTTTTCATGTTTGTAAACCAAATATTTGAAGATTGACAATGCTGCTGCAGCTTCAGTTTAAAAAACAGTTTTTAGACCATTTCCACCACATGGTTTAGTACCAAAAACTCTGCATGGCTTATCAGCTATTCCACTTGCCCATATGTTTTTCTGCTTCCTAAGCAGAGTGATTATCTCAGAGATGCTACTGAAGAGAGTCTCTTGCAATAAAAGGAGCTATTGTTTCTTGTCTGTGTCTCTTGATGAGTTGCTGCAGTGCTAAATACAATGAGGTTTAAATCAATCTGCTTAAAAAAATAAAGCTCTAAAGAGGAAATGTACATGAGAGAGATGTAGTGAGTATGCCATAATATTCAAATAACTGTGACATAGAACTTTTGCTTTTCTTCATATTGGTAGGAGGTTATGAAATTGAAGCTCAGGTAGGTGGCTCTGCATTGTTGGGTGATTAACAGAAACAATCTCCTGCTCTTTGCTATGTCCTGCTGTCTCTGTGCAAGAGCACTGTAAAAGCCCCAAGTTTCAGTTTCTGCTGGAAGCTGCCTATGAATGTGTCTGTTTTATCTGGGAAGGAGGTATAGAGCTTCAGAGAAATCACACGTACGGACTTCACAGTAATATGGCTTTCCATAAAAGCCTAATATTAAATGGGATCTAATGTATTATAAATATATTATTAATTCAGAGTGACATCAATTGCCATTCCCGCTTGCTCTTCTGCCACATTCTGATTGCGAAACAATTTTGATTTTCCTCAGTTTTGAAGAATAAATTTCAATTTGTCTGTGTTAAAAATCTATATGAGAAAGTGCAAACTTTCACATTACTGCTTTGTGTAATATGGTGGCATTTGTAGTACTGTACAGGGGTTTGAATAGCCAGGTTTTTACTAGGCAGAGAAAGCCTTTTGTTTTTGACATGTTTTTCACCTCCTATAAACTTGCTGGACTCCTATTGTTGAAGTAGATTATTGTCCCCAAGTAATTCACTTGATCAAAACATACTTTTCAAATCTCAGAAGTGCCATTCCCCATTTGCCTTCTGTACTGGGATCAAAGAAAACTTCACTAAGTAACTTGGTGAGGTCAGTGAAAATACCTGAAGGTAATTTGGGTTCAGCTGAGTGCCAGGAACTCCTCCATCTCCACTGCTCTTTCCTTCTCCTCCGCAGCCAAAATCCTCTTGTAAAGATCTGATCCACGTA
The DNA here is from genome assembly GCF_963264785.1 of Psittacula echo. NCBI lineage: Eukaryota > Metazoa > Chordata > Aves > Psittaciformes > Psittacidae > Psittacula > Psittacula echo. Next base: position 104,539,212 of record NC_137735.1, read on the forward strand.
AACTCTTGCTTATGCAAGAACCCAGGCCGTCCTGGTGCTTGTGCACCTGTACATGGGGGTTTCGTCTTTGAATATGAATTTGCAGAATTGATTTTCAGAAATAAATACCTCTGTAAATAGTCACAGATTGCTGCCTTTGAGGCCTCTTTTGCCTTACTGCAGCTATGGGAGTAACAAAATGAGCAGGATTAAGCCTTTGACTCCAGAGTGAGTCTGTGTTAAAAGTGTGCTCACAGCCTTGACTCTGCATATGTGGCTTTCATGAGTAACCATGGCATGATGTGTGCGCCGAGTCCCACTGCCAGCGGAGCAGTGACTGTCTGTGCAAGAGACAGTTCTTAGATAGAAAGGCAGATCTTGGAAAGCCTGAAGATACAACTGAGGTTATCAAAAGAGCTCTTGCTCCAAATCCTTTCCTTAGTTGAGCATAGCTTCCTTTAAAGTCCTCTAATTCTGGGCATTTGGAGATGGGCACAGCTTACCAGCAAGCCATTTCTATTAGTGTCCTTCAAATTTCAGGTCATTAGTGGCTGAGGGTGGTAAAACTCTCTGCTCTCCTCTCTGACAAAGCTGAATAATGGTCTGTCAGTCAGATGGTACACTGCTGGATCCTGAACTACAAAGTGGTTGGAATAGGAATGAGATCGCCATTAGAGTCACTAATGGCTAATGTGTCTAATTTACCTATGGTATAACGGCTTGTCATCCTCTGAGGTGGTTAATGTTATTGCACCCTAGTTGTTTTTACAGATTACTTTTTTTTTTTTTTTTTTTTTTAAGGGTGTAGAGCTGCTTAAATTATTTAGGCAAAAATGTTGCTGTTGTTTGTTGTTAGTGAAGTAGTAGGGCATAGGTGGATCTTTTCATCTGCCTTAAAAGCTCCACACAAAAATGCAAATCCCAAGTGCTGTACGTTTATCTGATGCTTCTGCTTCATTTGTTGCCCCAGGTGGACCTCCTTTAGGGAGTGAATATGCTTGTGTGGAGCAGTTGGCTTTTGACTGTCAGGACTCCCACTGAAAGTGTTTGATGGTGATTAGTGACTTGGGTTAGAGGTTCTTCAGGCATAGATGGGACAATCTTGTCAGCAAGGCAACAGAAAGACTACCTTTGAAATTCAGATTGTGTTCGTGCTTCTGCTGCAGCATTTTTGTGTGATACTGAAAGGTCACCCAGGGCTTTTTCTGGGGGTGGCTTGATTGAACTGATGGCAGGTGTCTCCTGTGGACACACTGTTTGTGACCTGCTTCCAGTCCGGAGCATCTGCTACAACTTAGCTCTGCTTCCCATCTGCTGTCCCCTCTGTCCCTAGTGTCAAACCAGCCACACTTATCTTGGCAGGTGGCTTCTCCACTGCTTCTTTGTCAGGTTTGATCTCTTGTCCATTTTCCAGGGACAGAGAGGAGAAGCTACTTGCCTGAAATCGCTCAACAGGGTCAGTGGCTCAACTGGACAGAATATCTGGACGTGCTGGACTGTGGTGCTTGCAGTGTGGATGTGGATACACTGCATGAAGCCTCTTCTACTGCCAGCTTTCATGTATCTTGCAAGAATAACGCTCTGTCATTGCTACGTGCCATGCTGGAGGGGGGCTTCCTACTATAACTGTCTCTGCCAGCTGCTGTCTGCCAGCTGTTAATGTCTGTAGCTACAGTGCAATCACAACAGGCGCCGAAGAACACCACCTTGTGCAAGTAATTCTTCTTTCTACATTGTATTAACACAGAACTAGAATTCTAAGTCACTTCCCTGTTTGGTTAAGACAAATGCTCTTGCCAAGTCAGCAAGACTTTCTTTAGTCCAAATGGCTTTATTTTCCTTCTCTTTTGATGTGAGCATTGCAAATTAGAATCCTTACTGCAGTATTTCAAGGCAAATCTGAGATGAAACTTCATATTACTCAGGTTGGCTAGATAAGAGTTTTGCCCTGCTTGGACAACTTTATCAGATACTCAATTATCCCTGCTTCTTCCACTGAGACGTGAAGTGTGGAGTGAGGATTAGAGCTGGGAGATGCTACATTAGATTAGTTCTACCTCTGTGGCCCATGAAGCCCTATCCTGAAACCATTGGATATGCTCAAATGTTATTCACTGGCAGTGGCCAAATCCAGCTCATTTGCTCTCCTGAGTAGGTGTGACTACTGCCTGGCTGTGCGTTTAACTTGGTTGTTAATTAATTGGAATGAATTTTTTTTTGGTTGGTTTTGCTGCATTAGGGACAACTCAGTATTTGTAATTTGTAGTTTCTTGGCATCTCCAGTTGAGATGGGAAGTTGTTTTGGTGAAGAGGTACAATTTGAAGAGCAGGTTAAAGGTGAAGGGGAAGAAATATTCTTATTGCATTTTATCATTTGGAGGCTGTGATGAAGAAAGCAAGCTGTAGAGAGATCTGGCTCCATATCTTCAAGGTCTTTCGATGTCTTTGGATGCCTAAATTACATGAGAACAATAAGAATTAGTTATCTGAGTTAGCTCGTGACATCTTTGCAGATGAGGGCTGTGGTGACAAGATAGGAATTGACTTAAATTCTGGAGATCCAGCTCATTATATCCTCCTTCATTGTCCCCAAGTAGTGTTTTCTTATTACAGACTTTGGTTCCGCCTTCACAAAACAAACAGTTGAGATCCCTATTTCTAGTATCTGCTCTTGCAAAGTTTTGGATCGCTGCTTTACTTGGAATGTGTAAAATCTCCAGTGCTGCAGCACTTATAGGAGGGTGGAGCTAACTCCCCGAGGCTCTTTTCCTGTTAGCTGGGAGCATCCGAAGGCCCAGGGCCAGGCACTGGGGAACAGGAGGAACAGAAACTTTACTGGAATTTAGGTTACCCGACTAGGGCCCCAAAAGTCTGGTATGTACATACAGAGACACCACTGGATGTATGTATTTTCACATCTGTGCTTTCCTTTTTTTCTGCCTTATAGTGGGTGGAATGGGCCCTGAATCATATGTACAATATAGTAATCGGTGATTTGTTCCTCTACTTGCAATTTTCATCTTCAGAGCACAGCCAAGAGTATTGCTCCAATTTGATGTGTGTTCAATGACATATATAGAAAGACCTATTTTTGAGCCTAGTTCCTACTAAATGCATGGAAAATGAATTGTCTTCCCCCCTTCAGAATTTATCCTCCCACAGTGAGGTTGAACCTCACGGAACTGAGGAGGGTGTTTGGACTGCAGTTTTCTGTTGTTCCAGTTTTCTAAGCACCAAAAAATACTTAATTTTTAATCTTTGTATATAAAGCTTTTTCTGCATGTATTTTCCAACATACAAGACAAGTGCTCCTAATGTTAAATTATTTTAACATAGCTGCATGCAGGTAAATTCATACTGAAGCACATTAATCCGTATTACAAAGTATTTGCAAGACTCAGTGAAGGTTCAGGTTTTGTCATGTCATGATTTTCACATATGCAAGACCAGAGACAATTCTTCTCCCAGGTCTTGGAATCTAAACTGACAGATAAAGAGAGGGTGGGATGGCACATGGCACTGATAAGTCCCTTAACCCTAACAAAGTCTTTGTCAAGTAATTGTTACAGAAGCTCTGACCTTCATGAAGAATCTGAGCTTGTTGCCTTGACCTTAGTGGTATTTGAAATTTTTAACAGGGTGAATTACAGTGTGGAGAACAACATCCTGTCTTTAACCAGGATTCTGGAGGTCGTTTTCCCACTGCTATGCTCAGGAACAAGGTGAATGGCATGAAATTAGATTGTTATAAAACATTTTATGGCCAGCAGAGTGGTGGTGGTTGTTGTATTAAATAAACAATAAACAGTTTTGACTTCTCCTATTCCATCTGCCTGGAAAATGTCCTCCTGAATGTCTTGGCTTAGAGATTATCTCTTCAAGTGGAGTTGTAGCTACACTGAAGCTTTTAAAGCTGCTGGGAACAGCTGAATAGAAATGGTTGACATTTTTGTCTTCCATGTTTGCTGTGAGCATCATCTCATTTCCTGAACAACCATTTCATTTATCTCTTTTTTTTTTCTCTCTCCCTCTTTTTCCCCCCCCCTCCACCTCTTCTTCTGTCAATTCCCATTCTCAAGCTGCCTGGTGTCCTCCTCAGCTTTCAGGAGAGCCCCAGACTCTTTGGATGGCACCTTTTCTAATTATCCAGTCAGCATTCACAGCAGTGATATAAAGAACTTATGTGAAATTATTTACTCCTTTATCTGCCCCCCCTACTGAGTTGCCAGTCACCTACTTCAGAGACCTGCAGCTCCCACTGATGCTCAGGGCATCTGTCATTTTCCATCCTTGACATGCCAATTTTTGGCTATCAGGCTTTCCAGGTAAACTGCGAACTTCACCTTAATGTAGTAGCAAGATAAAGTCTCTGCTTATCAGGTTGTCTCTGCTCTGAGGATGCACAGCCAGCTTTAATTTAAAAGCTGCTATATAGCTTGCCAGTATTTCAGGGAGTGCTAGGAAAACTGTTCGCTATTTTGCTTGCTTTCTTGTGGGAAAAACTTGCTCTGCCTATTTCTGGAATGCCTGAAGTGACCATTGATGTAATAGAGGAGCAACAGCTTTGTATTTCCTGTCAATGATGAAAGACAAACAAAATAGATATATTTAAATTTTTTCCCAGTGAAAAGATTTTAATGTTTTTCTGTGTGCTCTGTCTTGACCAAATGTCAGCTCTGGTAACTCTGTTTCACCTGCCTTAGTGCTTGGAGATTCCATCGTGTACAGTGTTCTACTTGTGCTGTTGGTCCTGTGGTGCGCTACGTCCCAGTGCAGGGCGATGAAGTATCTGCTGCTATAAGGGATGCTCAGAAGTACCACAAGAGTTGAGAGAATCAGGCTAAAAAGCACTCAAATAGGCAATGAGGAGGTGATGCTGAATCCAGGGTTCGTTGATGCCTGCCTTTCACAGTAAAAGTTGGTAAGACAGCCTGAATGGCAAATGGGATGAAGAATCTCTAGTTAGCAATGTTTGAATCTTTTGACTGTTAGGGGAGACTTGATTCTCATTCCCTAGGTACTTTTGTACAGCTAAGGAAAAAGACTTGTAAAGGAATTTAGGGAAATTGTGTCTCCATGACCTAGCTATCTCTTGTAACTGAACTTTGGGTCTTGGTTACCATTGAAATCATTGTGGAATTCTGTGAATATTTACCAGTCTGTACATAAATTATCACTGATATGGTGCCTTAAGCTTGCAGAGAGCTATTCCGTGCCTTGAAGGATTTTCAGTCCATGAATGTGTGTAGTGAATTTATCCCAGCTATGCAGATTAGGAATTTTGATTAATGGAGTGGGTTTTCCCTCTGTTACTACAATTTTTAATGTGAAGAAAGTGGGCTGTTTGCTAGCAACAGGCTGCCTGAATGTCCTCTGGAAGAATGATCCAAATACTTGTGCTGAGGGTTTGGTGGGTACTGGTCCTTCTTGCTACTGGTGCCTGGAGGTACCAACTTTCTACTTGTAAAATGCTTAATGCTTTTGTGTAGTTTCTTGTCTTCTTTCTGTGGCTTCCTCTGAAGCACTAATCTGTTTAAAAGAGAATAGAATATCTCTTTATTCCGTCTGTAGTATTCACCTGAGAAATGAACCCCTGTTCCTGGATGGTAACTTACAGTTTTTTCCCTAATAAGTTGCTATGTTAGCAACTCTGACATTCTGGTCTATTTTCTAAATATTGATAAACTTTTAATTACCAATGAGTAAATATTTTCATGACATTTTGTGCTTTTATTTTTGTCACAGATCCTCCCCAGTATTTAAATGATGGTATATTACAATTTGTAATAGGTTGTGTGCTGTCTGCCTCAGTATTTAGAAGCATGCATGTGGAATCAGGCATGTGCATATGCAGGGAAAAACATACACAAGGATTAACCAGAACCAAAGAATGAATCTTCAGCTACTGATGAAATTCACATTCTCTACTTTTGATCATACTTTTTATTCCTCGGGCTAAGTGACTGTTTGCTATATCCATGGTCCTTTTCCTTTATCTGCTCTTCTTTGTTCCCTAAGTCCCATCTGGGGAGTAAGAAAACATCCTTGTGTACTGTTTGCTGCCATAGCCCGGCTCAACTGCCTGGTACATTAATTTTCCTATCCCCCCCAGATCAGTATAGAGTATTCGGTCTCTGCCACCTCTCACCTGCAAAGTAATGCTGCTGGCCTGCAGTGCACGCCTCAGCTTCATGCCATCACATTGCATTCACTGGTTGCCTCCAACCAGCAGTGTTCCCTAATGCCTCATATGATCCCTCACATGGTGGTGTGCTCTGGGCCCTACAGCATTGCCCTGTGCCTGTGACCCACTCGCCCACAGCACAGGAATCTTTTGGTCCCATATGCAGTGGCTCCATAGAAGCACTTCCACGTAATTCTTAGGTGCTCCTCAAGATTTCTCCTGTAGTCATGGGAGTCAGAGGGTGAAATGGTATTTGGTGAGTAGCAACTCAGAGCACAGTGAGAGCTGCTTATGTGGAATGGGAGGAAATTAAGAGCTGAAGAAAAGCAAAGAAGAGAAAGGAGGTATCAGGCTAGTTGGGGAGATGAGCATAAGTATTCATTATTCTTTCTCCTTGAAGCATCTTTTCAGCTGGTCTTCATGTTCTTTTATGGTGAACCTGACCCGTGGGAGTCATCGACTTAGTGTGTTCAGTCTCCAGGTCATGGGAAAGCTTGGTGGGAGCAAAATAGCTGGGAGCCCCAGGAAAGGTGGGAGCTGCAAGATCTAGCTTTATTACTAGATTGTTGCAGTGAGTGCTTCATTAGACATCCCTAGGTACTTGAAAGTGTAACGTTTAGGCCGTAATCTTTAGATTGCTTGTTTATGAATGATGCACTGCCATCCACTCAGGCAGCATGAGGTTCTTGTTTTTCCGAGTGAGGTTCAGACTCTTTGCAGTCCTCTGCATTGTGCCATTTGTAGTTAATGACACTGTAAAAAGCATGAGAATAAAGCCATATAGGGTATGGCCATAATATGGGATGAAAAAGAGATGCAGTATTCATGAGGCAATAGCAGGCAACTGCTGTTTTGTCAGACAAGAATGGGACTGATGGGGAGAAGTCTCTTACTACAGCTTGCTTAAAGATTGATTGTAACCACGCACGCACAAATATGTGCGGGGCTCCTTGCCTTTCCTGGCCTCCCTCTGATATCTGCTCTGGGGGCACATAATAACAGAGCAACTTGTACAATTGTTAACCATGAAGACATGCAAACAAGGAGCAGACACAAAGGGTTTTGAAGCGGGGAAAGTGTTGGCTTGTTTCTTCCCCCGTCTTTTAAACACATGAATGGGTAAGAGCAGAGCTGTGAGATCAGTGAGGTGGTGCAGTTCTGAAGCACAGAGGATGCTTCTGTATTACATTATGTAGGATTCTTTGCAATGAATGCTACTGTCTGGCATGGGTTAAGACTTCCCAAATTTTTTTTTTTCCCAAATGATTGCTGCATGTGGGAAGTCTAGGTTAGTATGTGTATGTGTGTTTGATGGGTCTGATGAGGACAGCTGTTTCTGGAGTATGAGAGTGAACTATCAAGATTGGAGTTCATGCCAATGCTTGAATAAGCCAGTGTAGGCAAATTTATAACTAGAGATCTTGCATCGTGGAAAACTGTATGTTTTAGTGTGATCCAGATGTGTCTGCAGAGCGTCAGGATTTCCAAAAGAGTCAGAACAAAGAAAGTTTTCAAAGGGAAGTGAACAAGTAGGGAGAGTCTTCCACTAAACTAAATTGTGTCTTGGGCAGGAAAAAGAGGGGTAAAAATGCCTTTCTAGCAAGGAAGGGGAAAAAAAACTAACACAGAAGGATCTGTGAAGTGCACAGGAAGATTCTGGGCCATGCCAGAGCAGTTGATTGCAGCCCAGATTGAGTGAAAAATACCTTCGAAAGGAATATGTACCTTAGGTATGTGGAGTTTAAAATTTATTGCTGTGAGGGGCTTAATTCAAGAGTATTGGGAGACCTGTTGCGAATGGCCTGGAGATGTGAGACTCAGCAGTGCAGGGCATATCCATCAGTGAAATTTCACCTGGACTGGTGATGGTTACTTCTTTCCTAGAGAAAAGCAGGAACAGATGCTGAGCTATGTATACTTGTGGTTAGGGGCAATTAAGACAACTTCGGGAATGCTATGAAGTCTGCTGTTGCCCACCCTTCTCGTAGTTGTGCCAGCTCCTGCAATCAAGTGAACGTGGATAGTTTAAATTTCATGGAATAAAAGTGAAGAAGGTGTTTTCTAGTCCTCATAGCTAAAGTGAAGGGGTTGAAAACATGAATGGCTGCTTATGCACCAAAAGGGAAATGAAAGTCCACTGTGGGTTGTTGTTTTTCAGATGCCTAATTTTTGTGCCTTAATCATAATTTTGGGGGCCTGACTCATGATTTTTAAATGCTAGGGATTGCTATAGTGAGAATTGCATATCAGCCTATAATTAGATGCTTTTATTTTTTTAACTAAGGAAACTGCAACATTGAAGAGAATAGGAGAAACAAAACCAATCTGGGTATTCCTTTTTAGGTCATAGTATTAATTGAACATTTTGTCTTGGCACCCAGCAAGCATCTAGCACAAACACACTTGCTGAGCCTTATGGACAACTGCTGAATGTCTCCAGGGTCTAGTATGCCCAGTTGGACAAAGCATTAAAAATGCACATGAGATATTTATTCTTTCTGTCCCACTCCAGTCATTGCATTTTAATGTTTAAGCATATCCAGAAGGGAACAGCACAGTGTGGAACTTGAGCTAGCTGATCCAAAAATGCTAACAACAACAAAAAAGTAAACCTATCATTAGAGAAATCATGTGTTTTGATAGTTCTGTTTAGACAACAGAACAAGTGAAAACACTTATCTAGTGTAGCTCAGTAAATGCTAATGGGGCCAGCATGTGATAACATGTTTATTTTTGCCTTGGGTCTTTGATGAGTGAACATAGTGTTTTTTCTCATTTTGTTTTAAAAAAAGCCTGGTTTGTGCTTCACTTGTCAAACAGGCCATTGCTAGTGACAGTCTTGTACTAAGAGGGTTGAGATTGTTGTTCTTCCCCATGTAATCTGTGGGAAAATATATCTGTTGGCCTGCATGGTTATTCTATCAGTTGGTTGTATAACTTTAGTGCAAATTCTGTCTCTGCAGAACAGCAGATCTGTATCATGAAGAAAAGCAAAGTTAACCTCTGCTGGCACAGGGGCAATGGGCTGGTGGGTGTGTGTGAGCCCAGTGGAGTTCTCTGTAGGATCTCTGTAGAATCACCAGGAACATGTGTGTAGTGTGCTTTCACTTGGAATTATGGGTAAGCCTAAGTGAGTATGGGTTTGCTCAGGATTGTAGAGCTTAATAAGTTATTTCCCAGATTTGACTTATTTGGTTTTGGGTGGTGTCTTGTGTGGCTGTGCAGTCTGTCTTGTGAGACTCTTGCTCCTTTCCATTTAAAGAGTGATAACTTATTTTTGCTTTAGAGAAATTAAGAAGAAATCCTGAAAGTCCTGAGAAGCAAGTAATTTCCACTCCTGAAATACCCCCAGTCTATAGGTAATTCTTAAACAGTTTGGTAACTGCTAAAAACAGATTAGCTTTCAACAAGTTTAATGAATAAATAGCTAGGCTTTGTAGTTTCATTAACACCTTTCTGAGTCTAAAGTAAGTAAGTTTAATATTGAGAGGGAAAATCTCCCAAAATACACTTGCTCTGGACTAGGCATTGACCACATAGATGTGATTTAAAAGTATTTTTAAACCAACTTTCTGGCAATATTCCTATCTTAAGATGCATACTTGAAGGACTGAGTAGGTTGAATGATTTATCTAATGAATTTTTACTTTAATTCTCATACTTAGCAGATTTCTTGCCTTAATTGCTTCAAGTGCTTTTGCTTGCTGTCTTTAGCACCATCATTTAAGTGTTGATACTAAAAGACCATAAGACTTAAGAAAGTTGATTCACAATTAAAAGTACTTTGAGCACTCTGGGCTCATCCTTCCCCTGTGAGAAAGCTGGTACACTCTCAAATCAGTGCTAACTAACACTTCCTTCTTTGTTTATCAAAGTTATTGAGTGTCTCAATAGCAGACCTGCACTGGTCCACTCATCCATTTACTTTAAACTGAAGCAGTTCATGAAGACTCAAAGTTACTGTCTACAGCCAGCATTGCTGTAATGTCTTCCCTGCTTACCAGATCCTCTTCTGAACACTGGTATCCATTGCTGTTTTAGTAGCTCTTTGCTGGAGGGATCTCTTGCTGTCCTATGCCATAATATCTGGACCCTCCCAGTATTAGTAAGGTAAAGAAATGTTACAAGTGTGCTGGTGGGAAGTACCTTTTAGGGTTTCTTACTTCCTTTTCCTCTTCATGCTCTCGCAGTTGTGGATGCCCCATCTCTGGAAGAGTTCAAGGTCATGGTGGAGGGGGCTTTGAGCAACCTGGTCTAGTGGAAGGTGTCCCTGCCCATGGCAGAGGGGGTGGAACTGGATGATCTTTAAGATCCTTTCCAATCAAAACCATCCTATGACTCTATGATCCCTCTCTGATTATAGGCCGCGTGGCGGCTGTGAATGTTGTCCTTTGAGAGCTTACTCACCAGGTGACATTGCAGGCATGCCAGCCCAAGAATAACTTGTGTCCTGGTGTTTCTGAAACGGATTACCTTAATGCTTTGGATCAACTCCAGAACTACCTCAGCTGTCACCAGCATCTCTTCCCACTTTGAAGAGTAGGTTGTTCTATAAATAGAAGTGTTAGTTAGGCTTCATTTTGCCTCAGTTCCCTCAACTCCTTTTGTCCCCTGTGAGATGTCCATGAAGTGAGAGGCAGTGGGTGCTGACAGAGCAGCCGGCTGTGCTCAGGCAGGGTGCACAGCTCTGCTGGCAGGGGGCTTATAAATTTGGGTCTCCCTTCCACCCAAGTTTTCACAAAACCTGTAGGATCTTTATTAGACTTGGTACTTTCCCTCTTCCCTCTTCAAATATTGCTGAAGTTAACCAGCAAATTCAGAAGTCTGTGAGGTGGACAGGGTAGGTATGTCAGCCAGAGCCCTCACTTAATCTTTGTATTTAAAATACATCCTTGTGTCCCAGGTGCCCTCAGACTTGCATGCTGACTGCCAGAGTTCTGCTTCTCTGTCTTTCTCAGCCTTTCTGGGATGGGCCAGCCCCTGCTCGATGGGAAACAACCTCCTCTTTGTGGCTAAGGGCAGGCAGCCAGATCTCTGTCCTCCTCCTAGCAGGCCTCCCCTGCTGGGAGCCCAGCTTGGACCAAACCCTATAAACCACAGCGAGCTGTCAAAGTGGGAGCAGACAAGTTCACTTAAGGGCAAGAGTGTGCTCTTTCCTGCCTGTGACAAACTATGTACAATGTTCCTTCTCCCCTTCCTGTGCCAGTCTTGACCTAGTTGCTGGGTTAGGGGCCAGATGTCTTCCTCAAGTATTCTTATTCTTACTTAAAAACAGAGTTTTGTATTGGGAAATGTGTCAAAACCCTCTTGTCAGATGAGAGGAAGGGATTGTGGAGGGGGTACTCCAGAAGGAGAGAAAATATATATGCTTGGAGGGTAGGGTGGGAGGGGGATGATGGCAAAGTGATGAGGTGGAGTGGTCTTGGGAGAGTGGAAGACAGATGTAAGATTGGTAGGGTTTTAACACAATAGAGGTAAGTAGTTTGTAATAGCAGGGGCACTGAAGAAGAAATATTGAAAGCAGAGAATAAATTGAAGAAACATTTATGTGAAGAAGTATAGAAGAGGAAGGAAGACTAGGAAATTTGAGAACAAATACATGGCAATCAGAAGGGCAATCAGTTAAGAATGAAACATTCAGTGAAGTGGACAATTTAAGAACAGTTCAGCTAGGCAAAGATAACCTCAAGAGGTCACAATTAATTAAAACAGCATGGGTTAAATTATAATCTCAGTTAAGAAGATCAAGTATCAGATGGAAGCAGATCACTTGACTAAATTGGGGGTCCAGTTTCAGTGGCCTATGTGAGGTACAAGAGGCTGTGAAACTGTAATAAGAGAGGGCATTTTCATGCCACAAGAGAGGAGCAATAGGAATCATTTTGTTCCAGAGAGAACTGTTAAAGTGGTGAGATTTTGAAGTAGTGATGAAATATGTGGAGTACAGCCCACTCACTGCAGCTATCTCTGGTACCTGTCCTACTTAAGAGCTGTGGTAGGGAAAATGTCCATATGGTTAGCAATAAGATAAGAAAACAACATTTGTTGCTCTGTTTTTTTCATTCTGTGATTGCATGTTGCCAACTAGACAATCCACAGACGTGGCATCTAGTGAACTTTGCTTGCTGAGGTTTAGATTGTCCTCTGGGACATAAGCAACTCATGCTTAGGAAGGATGAATTGCAATGGGCAATTCTTTGATTTCTCATATCTAAACTTGGGGTTGGTTATTATGGTTTTGGGGTAAGACTTTAAAACAAAGGCTCTCTTTGTTGTGTCTGGATGCCACTTTTAGTGTTTCTGCTGAGATGACCTCTCGCTTGCTGTACTAGTAGGGTTGTGCACATGGTTGGCATTAATTTAAAGCATAGATAATGTGCATTTAGAAACAGAGACTCAAAGCTGCACTGTGCTGAGGACATGCAGTTACTCCAGAATTCCCTGGCCACCTGCTCTTGGCTAGTTTTGGTTCCAAACTGTGGAACAGCTCTGGGAAGGTGAGGAATTTGTGAGGGGTGACATGGAGCTTTTACACCTCTCATTGTCAAATACCAGCACCTTCTCCAAACTGATCTCACTGGGGAGGAGGCAGCGGTTGAAATTCTGTGTCTCAGGTGTTCTCTTGCTCTGATTTTCATCTCCTAGCTTCTGCCCCAAATATACTTGCTTTCCAGTGGCTGTGAAAATACATCCTTTGGGGATCTGCAGAGCAGATTTGTGAGAAGTGTGCTGCATAAATCAATTGATAATGGACTTTTATTGCAGTGCATAAGAACACAGAAATGTCTTTAGTAGGACAGATTACTAGATGAAGTCCGTTTAGTTTCCTATCTCTGTCAAGGGCTGTTACAGCCCAGACTGGCTAACTCAGGGGGTCGTAGCGGCTTCGTGATTCCCTTGGGCTAAAATGAGGTGTAACAACACTAAACAATCAATTAAACATTTTAAATTTATGGTAGATGCAACCTGAACTTGCAAAATGTAATGGTAGGCAGCCTGGGTTTTATTGAGATGTTTGTAAGAGAGAGAGCGCACGAGAGAGATACGGTGATGGGCACGTACGTTGCTCCTTGGAGTTCACAGTATCACAGTATGTTAGAGATTGGAAGGGACCTCAAAAGATCATCTAGTCCAATCCCCCTGCCGGAGCAGGAATACCTAGATGAGGTTACACAGGAATGTGTCCAGGCAGGTTTTGAATGTCTCCAGAGAAGGAGACTCCACAACCCCCCTGGGCAGCCTGTTCCAGTGTTCCGTCACCCTCACTGAGAAGAAGTTTCTTCTCAAGTTTAAGTGGAACCTCTTGTGTTCCAGTTTGTACCCATTACCCCTTGTCCTATCATTGTTTGCCACTGAGAAGAGCCTGGCTCCATCCTCGTGACACTCCCCCTTTATATATTTATATACACTAATAAGGTCACCCCTCAGTCTCCTCTTCTCCAAACTATAGAGACCCAGCTCCCTCAGCCTCTCCTCGTAAGGGAGATGCTCCACTCCCTTAATCATCTTAGTTGCCCTGCGCTGGACTCTCTCCAGCAGTTCCCTGTCCTTCTTGAACTGAGGGGCCCAGAACCAGACACAATATTCCAGATGCGGTCTCACCAGGGCAGAGTAGAGGGGAAGGAGGACCTCTCTTGACCTACTGACCACCCCCCTTCTAATACACCCCAGGATGCCATTGCCCTTCTTGGCCACAAGGGCACAGTGTTGGCTCATGGTCATCCTGCTGTCCACTAGGACCCCCAGGTCCCTCTCCCCTACACTACTCTCTAACAGGTCGTTGTGCCTTTTATAGTCTAGTCCTCATCTCCCCATCATGCCAGTTGTGCCACTTGAGAACTGATCTAATAATTCATCATCTTCTGTGCAGGTGCTATTGTGGGGGTGGTCTCAAAGGGTGTTTTGGGTGATTGTGAGCCACTTCCTCAAATAAATTCTGTATGACCTCTGGTGTTATGTATGTGGTGTGTTGTCATGGTAGGCTTATTGGAACACGGAACATGCCCTCCCTGTCCAGCCTTAACCTTCTTTGTGGTTTATGGTTGGTATGCAAACCCCACAATTTGTTTTGCTACAGTGTTTGAGACATCAACTCAGTCTTTCACAAGGGCTGGCACCAACCGTTGCAAAGTCATGCAATAGATAGGGATATGTAGTATACTCTCCCAAATAAATCAATAACTCACATTCTTAGAGTTACAAGGACTACCCTTTATTAACTTTGGACAGAACCTTGGGTGACATGATTTAATGCGAGGTGTCCCTGCCCATGGCAGGGGGATTGGAACTAAATGAGCTTAAGGTCCTTTCCAACCCTAACTATTCTATAACTCTATTAACTTAGTTTAATACTTCCTTCAAAATTATTGTTAATTATAACAACCTTTCATATTCTGGGTGTACACATAAACAATCAGTCCCTTTCTAATCTGCTTTATGCTTAATTTAGGAAATGCAGCTGTTCTCAGAATGGTTAGTTCTTAAACATATATGCCTAATTCTTGGATTGCTGCTTAATCACTTTAAAAAATGTATTTCCTCTTCATCTGGTATACTCTTTTTGTAATAATTTTCTTATTTATCTGGTTTATTTTTAGATTGTAACATTGTACCAGAAAACAAAATGTTATCGTGCTGTTAAAAACTAAATAGTAGTGAATGTATTAGTAATATGTAAATGAAATGAATATATGAAATAATATATGATATATTATGATATATTATGATATAATATATAATATATGAAATAAATATGAAAAATGAATGTAATAGTAGTAATGTAGTGAACAGTTTAATTACTGTTCAGTGGAGCTCTTTAAATCTGTTCAGTTATCACTTCTGAAAAGTGATTCTTCTTTCTAAATAACTAGCTGCTTGAATTTATCGAGATGACTAACATAGACCAACTGAAGGACATTCCTATGATAGCTCTATCACTTGTCATGCATTCTTGAGCTGCAAGGTGAATTTTCAAGAGGAGTTTGACACCTAAAAAGCTGGCAGTAGGACTGCCCATTTGCTGGAAGCTTTCCATCTAGTTTCAGGCCTGGGAGCTCTGAATATGATGAAAGAATCAGTCCCTAGAAAGCAAATATTGGGTTAGTTTTGTGCAGGTCAGATCCTGTGGGGGAGAACAGGAAAGTCTTCTCATGCTGGTCATCAAGACAAACATTTATCTGCCCGACAGGAAACATTTCTCATGTTCACTCAGTAGCAGGAAGAAAAACCAAAAATCCAGCATCTGTATCAGAGTCTATTGTTGGTTCATCGTGAAATCAGTCCAGTGCCTCCCTGGCAAGCTGGGGAAGAAGGGGTCAGAGAAAGCATTCTGGGTGACTGTCTCTTTGGGCCAGCGACTGTATCTGCTCCATGTCTCTTCTCTGGGACCCTTCTTTTTGACATGTAGTATCCACAATACTGATAAATTGAGACACTTGTAGTCCAAACTGATGAGTTCAAGATCAATCAATAAATTACAGAATTTGCTACTCTCCTTCCTCACTCCCCTCAGGATCTTGAATGCCACTGTTTCATGGGCCAGGATTTCTATTCCCAAACAGTGCTTCCTTGTTACTGATAGTAGATCCAGTGTAAGTTGACCCATCAATACCTGTATCAAAAATTATCCCTGACACACCAAGAAATCTCCCAGGTTGCTTGCATCACTCTATGTTGCCCTTCCTATAGATTACAGGGCATTGTGAGTCTCCTAGTGGATTCAGAGATTGTGATCTATAGACTTCCTTGAGTTGTTTAAAGGAGATTTCTGTTGCTAGCACTATGCCCCACTCTTCTAGAACTGACAACAAACTGGAACTGGAACTCACTCTTCTGGAACTGGACGTCTGGGTAACAGTAAACTCAGGTTACTGCTCTCTTTGCAGGAGAGATGGAGAGTGGCTCAAGACCACCTGCAGCTGAAGGTGAAGCAGTAGAACATGAGAGGCAGAAGGGAAACAGGAAGATGGTTCCTCCCTTGGGCTGAAGAGCGATACTTGACTATGGTTAAAGCACGTCTTTTATCTTGAAGCAGTTTTTTTCCCATGGTGGTGAACTAGTGTGAGATGAAGGTAGAAGGTCTAAGCAGATACGCTACACTTCAGCTTGCTGCCTGTTTGCTGTGGAGAAGGGCTCTGGTTGTTGGAGCTCCAGTTGTGCAGAGTTTGCATAATTCTGTAGGAGCAGTACAGCTCCTCTTCCCTGTTCAGTCCAATCACTTGGACATGCTAGCATGGCTGTGAGTTTTATGTTCTGTTTGTAACTCCTGGTTTAGAAATTCCCCTCTTGGCTTTTTTCAGGATCTATTTCCAGTATTTTTTATTATTTAGATTTCTTTGGATTATGGGTACTCTGTGAAAACTGGAGCATAGCAGCTAATTAAATGTAGGATTTCAACAGTCCGTCAAGAATCATCTGTGATATGTGTGGCTGTAGATGTCAAATGCTTCAGGTTTTGCATTCATTTAGAATTTCATAATGTTGCACTTTATGTAATTATTGCAGGCATTACAAGGTAACATGCTTTCTATTGCTGTTGTATGCCAGGCACCTATTTATATATTTTTATATATAATTTTTTTTATATATTTATATATGTTGTATATCAGTTTACCTATTTACTGCCTTAACACTAATGAATCCTGTAACTGGGTTTTTGAGACTAAACAAGTTTAAAAAGAGTGGAAAGCTTTAAACCAGTGGAGCAGAAGCAGGAGGGAAAGTAAAACCCCAGGCTTGAATTCTCACACAAACTTTTCCTGTAGCTGTATGGAGGCTGTTTTGCAGCATTGGAATCCTAGGGTTTCCCGAAAACGCCCTCTCAGCGCGCATGCCTGTGCAGAGGAGGTGTGAATACAGAGCTGGGGGCAGGTCCAGCAGATGGTACAGGCAGGAGAGGTAGATGGAAAATAAACATCTTGGCAAAGTTAGCTAGGAGTCATAGCATGTGGCAATCTGCACTTATCTGTTTGACAGGCTTTTAGGAATTCTTCTCTTGCATTTAGTGTTAACTTGTTAAAGGTCACCAGATTAGACTCAGGGGTGAAGTTGGATACATTGCTTTCTTTGCCAGGACTTCATGCTTATAACAGCTTAATACATAAATCGTGTTTATCCCCAAGGAAGCTGTTTAATTGCTCTGGGTAATGGGGTTTGTGCATTCCTGACTTATTCCCAGCAGTACAGAGTATAGTGCAGGAAACTAGTTAGATTAGGATCGACTCAGACATGGCTTCTGTCTCCTCCTCACTTCTTTTTTACTGCCAAGCAACTGCACGGTTTCTACTTCTTCTGTTGCTTCTATGCCTGTTTAGGCAACCTTCCCACCCCTAAGTCCCCCAAATCGAATCCAAACCACTAAACACTGTGATTTGTTGTGAAACTTTTGTGTTAGTGGTGATTGCTGCCAAATATCAGTTGTTCAATGGTTATGGCAAAATATTTAATGGTAATGGCAAAATGCATGAGTTGGAAGCTGGAGTTGTAAATATGTGATGACCTTGATGGTCAAAGCAGTTTGGATTATTGGAGCGTTTCAGAGCCCTTACAAGACAGAGTGATGTGCCTGTGGACTTTGGAAATGTGAGTTTTGTAAACTGTGCTTTCAGTACCATGTAAATATTTGTCCTGAAAGGCCAGCTTTATGTTCCCTGATTACATTCAAATTCTTTCTAGCTGAACTGGGGAAGTGTTCAGGGGAACCCTGTCAGCATCTCTTGTGGTTTGGAATAGCTCAGATGATAAACCTCTCAATGTCGTTCAAAAGCAGAATTCGGCTAATAGAAAGGCAGAGTACATACTTAGAGGAAACACTTAAGAGTGCTTAGGTTCTGGCTATTTGTTTGACCCATGAAATTCCAGATGTTTTATATATCCTGGAATCAAAGTGTATAGTTGTAGTGGTGAACAGTGAGTTGGTGCTGTGACTATAGCCAAAGGGACTTGGCTCAGGTTAGGTTGCTAGTAAAAGAGGGGCACGACTCAGAAATAAGATGATGTGGGTAGAAAGTGAGAAAATGTCTGTTGGACTCTTCCACATCTCCTGTTAGTAGCTAGGTTACTTTGCAGTGAGGATTGGTTAGAGTGAAGGTCTGAGCACATTTTAAGTAATTGCAAGAGACGTTTTACATAGCTGTCAGTATGTTGGCGACACTCTTGAGAGCAAATGGCAAAAGTGTACTTCTGCATCAGCATTTTATCCTTTCTAATGAGGTGCTAGAGGGAGTAAGGTATATGGCAGTTTTTGTTGATGAGATATGTTTAGAAAGAAAAATAAACCCCATCACTTTCCTGTGAATGTGTTCCTATTGTCTAAGCCAGGAGGTAAGCAACAGATTTTAATGATGTATAGTCACCTATGGATATAGCAAGTTGAGGTTCATCACACTTACTTTAACTATCTTAAAGTTAAATTTCTCTGTTAGTACTCCTACTGAAGTTTCCTCCTGCTATAAGTAATGAACAGGCAGAGGTACTTGCAGATACAGATGGCTCTCTTCTGCTTTAGGTACCTGTATTAGGGTAGGATAAGTGTCCTTCTGTTGACTGGAAAGTCTAGATGAGCAACATAAAATAGATGCCTAACTGTGGTGGCTGGGCTTTGGAGGTATGAGTGTCTTAGGAAGAGCATTGAGACTTGAAGCACTCTTACATGAGTGCAACATGGGGCTTCAACCACTAAGAGCTCCTGCATTGTGAATCAGTTATTACAACACATAGCTGTCACTCAGCCACTGATGATGGAAGTAGGAGAGCTTCAAGAAGAAATCCTGTGGTCCAGCATTTGCGTCTGCTTTTGCTTAATCATACAAGTCCTGCAACTTACCCAGTTGATCATTGATAAGCTTGATTTTATTTATTTATTTATTTATTTTAAATTTTTTTTATTTTTACCTTTTTTTGCTGGGCCTACAGGAGAGAAAGCTGTGAAGACAGAGAAGGTACGTTGCCTCTTGTTTCTGGGACAGGTATTTGGAGATGACTGGTGAAAGCATCTCAGCTGACCTTCCCTGTAAGAACAGACTGATTTCAACTCAGAGCTGATGAGATCCTTTCTGATTTCAGGAAGTCTGGCAATAGCCAGAACTCAAATGTGATGGAGGTAAAAATGAGTGCAAGACGATTGTCATTTAACTTTTTTCTATGGCTTCACCAGAGGAAGAGAATCTTAAAAAGACTTGGAATTGGAGCTTCTAATGAAAGGATGTTCCCAATTGGATGTGCCTTTCCTTTATTTTATTCCACTTACTGCAGATTGCAAAGTATTTGTAACAGTGAAACTGACTTTCTAGCACCTAGTACTCCAGCAAGTTTTAAAACGTGTTAGCAAAACTGCTTTGGAAATGAAACTTATAACCATAAACAGCAGAAATGCAAGTTCAAGCTATTTTATAATCTGTCATATTTTTCTATTCATTTTCATCTGTTAGAACCCATCTGCCAACACACTGAAGGATCCCTGAACTCAGTTCAGAAATATCTTTGAATACGTGATCAACTGATTATCAGCTGTTTTCAAAAGTGGTGTTGATGGTTGCAGCAACTCGGGCTGAAGGTGAAGTCTGGTGTCAGTGCTTGACAGTGCATTGAATCATGGCTTTCATCTAAAATTGGGCTATTACAGCTTAACTGGTGTATAATTTTGGGTATACAGTGGCAACAAAGAACATAGTTTTGTTAATGTCCTCTTCAAGAAAGCTGAAGCAAGGCATTATTTGCATTTATTGGATTCCCTCCCCAGGCAGTAGGAAATGTGATATATATGACTGGAATCTCAGTCAGCCACCCCCTTTATGAAATTTGCCTTTCTGGCTAATTTCATCTCAATTAGACAGAATAATAGAAGTCTTAAAGGTAGTCAGTTCTTACAGGTTTCATGAAAAACAGTGGCTGGATAGAAGACAGAGATCAAAACTCAGGTTTCCAATTTTGTTTGGCCTCCTGTTTGGCCAATTGGCTTGTCCTGCAGGCAGGGCATCAGGTGGATGCTTCAGGCAAAACTCAGTTTGTCTCCTAAACAACTCATAGTTTTGAGATGTGGAATACAGGTTCTGAAAAGTGAGAGGAACAAGTTTCTCTCAAAATAGGGCTTCCTTCAGTTGTAGATCTATTCATATGTCTTTGATGGATTAAAGCTTCTCCCAAAATGTGCAGCTTCGTATGCCTTTGAAAATATATAGCTCTTTCATGCCTTTTCATGTGATGCTTTTACATATTGTCTTGTCTCTGTCACATGTATAGGCAATGGCTGCCTGGTTACTCACAGTTTCTACATCTAAAAGCTCTCAGACTGATGAGTGGAAGATTATTCCCCTCCTTTTCATTTCTATGTTCTCAGATTTTAGGCATTTCAGGATGTTTACATCTGTATTATGAAGAAATTTATTATTATTATTATTACTACTACTACTTGTGGCAGTTCACCTTCTATGGAGGGGCTTGACTTTAACTGATCAAAGTAGTAAAGGGCTCCCTATGGACTTTCTTGGATTGGAGCGTGGGGGCACTTTTGTGAGGAGCATTATATTATACTTACTGGGCTTTTAAATGGATTGCAGCAGCAGGTGGGGAAGCCACTGTAGTGACTGCTTGGATCTAGGTGGCATGTATCATCACTGGATATTACAAGCTCAAATGTAAGATTACAGCTGCTTGATTTATTTTTAGTGAATCTTCTCCTGGAAGAATACAGCCAGCCTGTGCCCCTCTGAAGCCGAGTATTTCTTTGTAGCAGTGCAAATCAAGCAGCAATTTTGCTGAAAGGAATGAGGGAAGTGGTGAGACCAACTTATTTCTTCCCTGCCTCGTAGCAGCACTGTCATGTACTGTAACTTTCTCTTTCAGTTGATGGTTCTGCTGTTTTGCAAGACAGTGCTTCACTAATTTCACCTCATCTCTGTGAAAGCTGCTCACCTGCTGCTGGATTTATAAGATTGATTGCACATGAAGCAATTAATCTGTTCCCACTGCCCTGCTCCCCTTTGCCTCTGAGTTCTCTCTGACAGAACTACCGGTTCATGCAGTTGTGCCATCTCATCTTTCTGACAGCTGGCTGTGAGGGCTGTACGAACAGAGCTGGGAGATCATCAGGTGAGGCTGCTGGCAAATAGCATCCTTCTGTGAGATGCTGTAGACAGGCAGAAGGCCTACAGTCCCTCCATCGCAGCACATGTTAACTGTAGAAGCCTCGGTAGGCTTTCTAGTTTGGGCTTCATGGATTTGAATTAAACTACCAAACATAAATGATTCCATCTAAGCTAGCTTGTCTTTTTATGGTCATTGGAGAGAAAATGTGTGTCTGTTGACTTTGAGTTGAATCACACCCTCAAGCACTCTCTGCTACAAAACAGCCTCAGAGTGACTTGGATGGAAGTGTTTACATTTCAGATACTGTAAATGAAGTGAGATGTACCATGTGTCTTCCCTTAGAAGGGCCCTCAAACATAGTTGCATTTAGGTGGCATTAACAAAGCAAAGTTGCAGTCTGGTGCAGTGCCAGTGAATTCCAGCATCATGTGAGGTCATTTCTCTTGAGCTGCTGGCTGCTGCCCGGAAGCCATCAGCTCATGCTCAAATTCATCACTTTTCAAGGGAATGTGGCTGTTTGTTGCAGTTCCTAGGTGAGATGACAAGTCACTGCTATCATCTCTCCTGGATGTGGTAGGGGTTTCATTCGGAACAATACAGACAACTCAGAGGCATCCTGCATTCCAGTATATTTTACTGCATGAGTAATAAAGCAGTGCTACAGTGCTGTTTTTGCTGTTGCAAGTCACAACTTGTGATGGTTTCCTTATATATAGCTCTTTATACATCTGGTATGAGAGTCTTAGAAAAACGTCATCTGACTGAATACTAGAATTCATACTCTATTTCATACATTATAATTCATACATTATAATTTGTGTTTCAAAGCTTATAAGAAGGTTTTGTGCATAGCAGTTTGAAGCAGTTTGCATAAACCAAAATGTATTTTCTCTGAAAAGGGGCTAACAATATATGTTCCAGTAGCTTTCCAGGTCAAATCTGCTCAGTTGGTAAGTAAAAGAATTGGCAGGAGGACAGGTAAACTTAAGGCTTGTCAGATGTTCAGGTGCTATTCACTGAGAAATGCCCTGCTTTTCTCTAGTTCATAAACATTGTTGAATAGGAAAGATACTTCCTGGCAAATTTGGCCTCATCAATGCTCCTACAATCTAAATGTTGTACAGTTTAGTGCTCCTTTGCACTTAAAACATTAACGAAGGTATGGAATAAATTGATGTGATGCTATTAAAAGAATCCATGTCTGTTTACAGTGGTATAAAAGTATATTTATTAATTTTCTTGAAATACAGGTTTTTGATCAAAGAGGGGATGCATAATCAACTGAAGTAACTGTGTATCTTTATCAAGCTATCTGAAATTTGAGTTTAAATTCAAAGGAGAGTCTAATAGAGATTCAATAATCTGAAATAATTTGAAGATTCAGAGGTTCATTTGAGCCATAGTTCAATTTCGAGAGAACAAGAGGCAGGTTTGGGGAATTACAGAGTGTGCCATTTGATGCCATTGCTACTGCTGTCTTCTGAAAATGATAAAAGATTTAAGATCCTTGAAATTTTAAGCACTATGTTGATGTTTGTTTGGAAGGAGGTTAGAGGAAAAAGTTAGAGGAAAAAAATGCAAACATTTTCCAAAGAGCTGGACAAAATCAGTCACAAGTTAGGATGTTGCGCTGATGTAACAGCCATTACAGCTGTAAGGGCTGACAGCTCAGATTTTGCCTACTGCAAGGCAGCAGGGTTTATTTTGTACTGGGCCAGCATAGCAAGGATAGGGTTGCCTAATACACAGGAGAATAAAGGCAGTTTTGTATTTCTTTTGCAGTTTGGAAAACAGAACTGCTAACTATACCACATGGGTAGCACCAAATTTTTTTGTCAGTGATTTTAAGATAAATAGCAAAAACCCAAAGATACAGTGTTCTCCAGTTAAGTAAAATACTTCATTTCCCTTCTGGGTACTTCAAAAAGACCTGGAAGAAGGTTCTAAAGAAAAGATACCTATGATGCAGAAAAGATGAGAGCGCTTGATTTCAGAATTTCCACCACAAACTATTTGGCAATTTATAGCAAATCATCCAGCAGTTTACAGTTAAAATTTCTTGCTTCAAAAAGTCACATACAGCTCTACTGCTAAGCCAAGGAAGGTGGTTTTCATGAATTGCCCTTACTCCGAGAAGTATCTATGATCTCTGCAATGTGTTTCCATTCCTGGGTGTTGCAGCACCAGGAAGTTCAGTACATGATTTGCTTCTGCCTTCTGCCTATGACCTCCTGATATCTTTCCTCTTTTGAGGAAGATAGGGTAAATATCACATGATCCTTGTAAAGTCCAGACATCAGGAATTGCTGCAGGAAGCACTGAAATATGCTGAAAGTTTAATAAACAGAAACAGCAACATAATAAACATAAGGAGAAAAACTGTCATGACTTTAGTCTTCATAAAATCTTATCATCTTGCAGAAAGGTCAACTGGGAAATAGATCAGATTATTCCTCTGTCCTGCTCTGCAGTGTCCGCTCTTTTTCATATTTCTTTTTCCTTGTATTTAGACCTATTCTTCAAGCTTAACTAACTGGGGTCTTTCAGAAATGAACTTGAGCAGAGCAATGTCTTCAATTCGATGTTGGTTTTGGCAAAGGTCTTAATTATAGATAAACTAGTATGGATTTCCCTCAAAAAATCAAATTGATATGCTTTTGTGAATACTGAGAACATTTGCATTGGCTTTCTCTTATTCTTTTGGTAGCTGTCCATGATGTTCTTAGGAGGGCAATTTTTAGATCATATTCCTGAATAGTTGTGCTGAGAGTAGTCTTAAATTTCATCTGAGGTGGGGTGGAGTCTGTTATGGAGAAGAGTGATGCCAAAAGACTAGACAAGGCTGAAGCCAGTTTTGGTTTTGATGTGAAGAAGAAAGAGCACATGGCTTGTAGTTTCTTGCTACTCGCTTGGTGAGGGACAGAAGCACTGGTTCCCTCCGAACTAGGGCTGAGACATAGAGCATTCATAGAATGAGGGTCACCAACGATTTATTGCGCAGTTAGAATTCCTTATATTTGCCGCCTAAGCACCTCCCCAGGGTCAGCTGGTTCCTGTCCCTCCTAGCAGCTTCCCATCCATGCACCAATCCCTACATCTCCCCCGCCTCAAGACTAGAAAACTCAGGGTTTTAACAGCTATTCCAGATAACAACTTATAACTCTAATTAACTAAGTAAGAAAGGTTTGTGCCACTAAGTATTCACACACAGTGCTTATTACATAATCAAAAAGAAGGAAACAAACATCCCAATACTAATAAACACAGAGCGTCAGCCTAAAGGGACCTACACGCAGGTGTTTCTGGCCTGAGTGATGTCGTATTCAACGGCCGGCTACAAAGTTCGTAAGGCACGTCGTGACTGGATCCGTGAGTGAAGTCATCTGGACACACAAGGGCCAGGGATGTCATTTCACACCTCTTTCCATCACTCTCTCCCAGATACAGCCGAGCGCCAATCACCACCTGTGAAATATAGCTCAAGTACAAACTTACAGACACAGCTACAAATGCAGTAATAGCCATTTTGTCGGTACCCAGCGTAGCCCAGTCTCCCCCTCCACACAGGCATAGCCTCGCCCGTGAGCACGTAGGGCAAATGGACCTATCTTACCCTTTTCTGGATCTTTCACCCGTACCTGTGGATACGGGGGTTTGTCTCGAGGTAGGGCAAAGTGCGAGCTCATCGGGGATTGTTCACTTGATCCACGCGAGAATTGATTTAAACGAGTCAGAGCAGAAAGTAAAAGTCGGCGCACACGGACTGCAGGAGCTCCTCCGGGTGCGGTCTCCCCCACCTCAAGACACACGAGGCGAGCTTTCGGAGTCCAGTGTGCGTGTTCGACGATAGCTTGGCCAGTGCTGTTATAAGGACAACCGGTCTGATGTTCAATGCCCCACTGTCGTAAAACCAAAGCCACCAGTTGACTTGAATATGCTGGGCTGTTGTCGGTCTTGATCTGGCTAAGGACTTCCATAATCACCATGACCTTGCGCCAATGCAAAATGGCTGCTTTAGTGTCTTGCTTGCATTGTGCCGTAGCCAAGATGATACTGCTACAGGTATCAACCATGACATGTAAATAACGCATAAAAACTGGAGCACAACAGTCAGGAACTGGCAGACCTTGTGCAACACGGTCTGCACTGTTGTTACCTTCAGTTAGGAGTCCAGGGATGTGCGAATGACTATTGCAGTGATTTGTGCAAATTTCAGCAGCTCGCTCAGACAAAGCCTGAAAAAGGACTTGCGTACACTCCATCGTAGCCTCAATGGCTAATGGGGTCCGCAGACCACTGTTGTAGCACAGTAGCTACAGTATATGCTTCCAGAAATTGAACTGCTATTGGCTAGACGTAACCAATATAGATTGTGATTGGCTCAGAAGTGCAGTCCACACATTTTGAAGCAGGTAACAAGCTGGCTAAAATTATCCATTCGCTACCTTTCTCACATAACTTGCAGTTTCACCATCCCGCTCCCACATCTTGTTAGCCTTGAGCAAATGCCAAGTTCCTTATTCTACTGCACATAACTGCCCTTTAGTAACCTAAGGCTAGGCCTTGAAGCCTGGGTAAGTTGAGTTCAGACCTTGCAACTTAACTCAGAGTTTGGCTAAGACCAAACAGCTGGGATTGCTCACATGTCCATTGTTCAGCTGTATTCTTCATAACCACCATCTCCTAAGGCTAAGACACCTGGGTTGGTCATGAAATGTCCACCGTCCCTTAGCCAATCCACAATACCCTCTTTTTGTTTTTGAGCAAACCAGACGGATGTTACATTTTTCTTAACCATAGATATCACACAACACAACATATAACTTGCTACTAATACAAATAAAACTAACACACATAATATAGCTACTCCATCCATCATCTTTCGTTAGCCGTTTAACCCCCTCTTTCAATTGTTGTATACTCTTATAAATTGATTCCAAATGATCTGACAAATTCATGCAGCACATCCCCTTAAATTCAGCACAACCATGCCCCTGTGCCAACAATAAAAAGCCGATTGTTGCCCTATTTGTAAGGTGGCATGATGAACACTATCAACATCAGTCAAGAGCCCACTTAGTGCAAGCGTAGTAGCATTTGTCACTTCCTTCTTATCTTGCTGGGATTCCTTCAGCTTTTGTTGTCCCTTGGTTCATGTCCGACTCCACGTAGGCACTTGTTGATCTGGGTACATGGCCGTTCTTTGCCAGAAAGTCATCCACATCTCCGCCTTTTTCTTTTTATACAAGCCAAACACGCTTTGTAGCACTCATAATCATTCGTTGGATACATTAAAAAAACACAGCAACAAAATCAAAATCGTTAAAATGACAATAAACACCGTTAGTCCACCTTTGACTAAAGCAACCAGCCAACCTGTCAGTCCCCATTCACCTAACAAATCATCCAGCCAAAAGGCTTGCCCATCCTCATACACCATGTGTAAGATCTTAGCATGTTTCCATATTTCTTCAACATATGCCAATCACAG
Organism: Psittacula echo; assembly: GCF_963264785.1. NCBI lineage: Eukaryota > Metazoa > Chordata > Aves > Psittaciformes > Psittacidae > Psittacula > Psittacula echo. The sequence goes on from NC_137735.1 coordinate 104,565,950, forward strand.
GCTGCTGGGTCTGCCATTTTTCTCCTGGATGGCTCTTTGATAACAGGGGAGGCCATCCCCTCACATCAAGGTCTGGCATGGCATGTGTCCCCATCGCTCCATGCCTGCTGGGTTGCAGCCAACAACGGAGCTAAAGGTTCTTCTTGGTGGCAAACACAGAGGCCAACCCAGTCTTGCCCTTGACTGTGGTAGCAGGCATTTGGCCAAACTCAGTTCTTGTACCTCGTTGTCAATGCAGAGTTTCACCTGCTTCATCCAGTAACAAGCTGGTATTGTGGCAAAGCATACACAGATTTACATTACCAGAGTAACTCTTACAGGTTACAACAGCATGTTGAAAATCCTGATGGCAGTGAGAAACCAGCCAAAAACTTTCTTACCAGTGGAGTTCTCCCACCCTCTTAATTTGTTCCATTACCTGCTTTATAACACTACCATCATATTAGAATCTTTCTAGCTTTTGCCTTAGCATTTTCTAGCAGCTGCTGCAAATTTGCATGGTCTAACGTCTTTTACAAGTAACAAGTCCACACAATACAAGGTATAGTTTCTCATTAGCAACTGGCTAGTAAATACAAGTGGTTTTATACACAAAATCACAGCCTCTAATAATAGCTACGTTACAAGCACACATATTCAAGTTGTTACTTTTCAGTTGCCCCAAGTGATGTCCTGTAATCATTTATTTTTCTCTTCCTCTATCTCATTCTGCTCAGGGTATTCACTGTCAGCTCCTGTAGCTGAGGCATCGGGTTCCTCCACTTGTCTGTCCAGCTTATGGCAAGGCTTTGCAAACTTTGCAGGCAGCTGCCATGGACCTGTAGGTAGGAGGACACAAACATACCCCCTCTCCCACGTTATCAGCTCTTGAGAAGGAGGCAGGTTAAAGTGATTCAAAGGCATTCTGATGGGAAAGAAATGTGAAGCTACAGCTGCCTGCCTGCTTATCAGCAGCCATAAATACCTGCCAGCAACGGCACTTTGCATTAACCCTTTCTTGTCCAAAATGTTAATCTGCTACCCATTAAAACTTTTCACAAACCCAACAACAAGAAATACACAGAACACTGTCCTCCCTCAGCACACACACACACACACGGGATCCCACAAGCACACTCCATACAATTACAATATTTGAAACACAAAACCTAGACAATCATTATTCCCACTATACGGTCCCTCATACAGAACGTGGCATAAGGACCCTGTGAAGACAATCAAAAATCAGCTCCAAGCAGCATCATCACAGTGTGAGGTTGCAGGCTCAACTTTAGCGGGCGTCCCCGCAGAGGCTCTGCCTCCCCCACATCGCATGAGCCTTGGACATTTACACTGACCAAAATACACACTGATTCCGATGCAGGTGGCCAGCCTACATTGGAAGAAGTGGTCAGCAATATCCATAGAAAGTCTCCAAGGGCTAATAGAAACACGGATATACATGGATATATATTTGCCAACTTCTAGTACATGTGGATCACAGAGAGACTATCAAATGAGTTGTATATGGGGTTTCAAGTCCACAGCCTGCCACAGTACTCATATAACATGTTCAAAAGGCTATAAGGGTACATTAAATTGCTGTGTTTTTTTTTTTTTTTTGTTTGTTTGTTTTTTGTTTGTTTGTTTGTTTGTTTTCCTAGAAAATCAGAAACAAACTAAACACTCTGGCCTGGTAGCCAAGGATAAAGACAATGTCGTTAGTAGGGAGGATTCCCCAAGGGTAGGCTTTGAGGGTTGCTGTCGCTCATTGTTAGGAACCCCCCTGTCCCCTGCCCTGTTGCACAAAGGGGAGTGTTGCCAGGGCTCACAACACTCCACTTCCCGTTTTCCTGCGGCTGCCGTTGTTGCTGTTGCCGGCAGTCGCGCTGCAGCCCCGGCGCTGCCCGCTCGGCCGCGCGGCCCGGGGGCTCCGGCCGCGCCTCCCGGGGCACCTTCCTCCACAGCTCCCGCGCAAAGGTCTGCACCCGCGGCTCCTCCACCCGCTGCGCCTCCGTGTCCCGCAGCCGCTCCAGCAGCTCCTCTCCTGGAGATAACTTTCTCGATGGCACCCCACGTCTCCCCTAGATCTCCTGCTTTCTTTTCCCCCGCCAAGACCGCTTCCAAAAGCTCTTGGCGGATCCGCCCCCATCGGGAGGTATCTAATATGTCCACGGGGGCCTCCACCGCCCCCCCGCCTTGCAGCCATTGGATGCAGTGGCCCGCTGGCCCTGAGTGTCTCGCCTTTGGCAACCCAACTTGCTGCGCGAGGGCCTCCAGTACCTGTACCACGTGGCTCACATCCATCGCTATCACGTCGGGGTCACCACTTGTAGTTTCTTGCTACTCGCGTGGTGAGGGACGGAAGCACTGGTTCCCTCCAAACTAGGGCTGAGACATAGAGCATTCATAGAATGAGGGTCACCAACGATTCATTGCGCAGTTAAAATTCCTTATATTTGCCGCCTAAGCACCTCCCCAGGGTCAGCTGGTTCCTGTCCCTCCTAGCAGCTTCCTGTCCATGCACCAATCCCTACAGTGGCTCTGTATGGTGTGATTTGCAGCTCATTCAATGTGTCCCTTGGCATCTGGTGGCAGCAGAAAGGCACCAGCCCCTTTCCTTCATCTCCCTAGTAAATTCATAGTGGTTACTTGTGTTCTACCCACAGCTTAGGTACAGGGGAAGTTAGGTGTATGAAGTAACAGTCTGATGTGTGTGCTATCTACCCTGATAAGAGAACATTACATTCCACTGTGTTTCCTTATACTTGCTGTCTTCTGCCCTGCCTAAGGCACAGGCTAGCATGCCTTGAACCTCTGGAATAGTAAGGTACTTAAACGCCATGAAAATGAAAAAGCTTCCAACTTCTTCAAGCCAGCTCCCAATTGCAAGTATTATATTGAGCTCTTTAGGAAAGAGGAACTCAATGTGTGTGACCAAATCCAACTAATGATGTTTTCACAGAATATTGAGAGCCCAAATGCCAACTGTAACTTCAAGCTCATACAACCACACTGATTGCAATTGAATCAGTGATTTTACTGTTATTGAGTGGCTTCTATAGAACTGTAAAATTCTCAGATTGCCAGCTTGGAGAAAAAAATGGCAACAAGCATAACCATCATGTGGCTGTATGAGAGGACTCTTTTATAGCTGCAACTGTTGGAGATGGGTTATGGGGCTAAATATGTTTTCTGTTGTTGGATGGTGATGGTCATCAGGTAGATGAGTTCAGGATGTGTGCAGGTGTGAACCTGCTCAGATTAATTCTTGATCCTCTGCATTTCTTTTAATCAGTGATCTGCAAGACGACATTAAAATATTACTGATAAATTTTTCAGATTAGAAAAGGAACAGGACAGCAACAAAAGGAACAGGCTGAAGAGACAGAGCAGCCTGGGTTTCCTGCTAAGCTTCCCATTTTTCAATAGACCTATTTAGCAAACCAGTGGGCAGGTTGCAGTTACAGATGGATGACTCCTTCCTGGGAATTACTGGCAGTGAAAGAGTGCTTAATAATTAATCTATTAAATGTGCTTTGGCCCTGGACTTGGGACATATGAATAATAACAGAGAGGTCATCTTGTCCCTGAAAATTTTATTAATTTAAGATTAAGGATAAGTAGTTTGGGATTTTTATGCAAGCTCTTTCACTGACTTTAAGTATGAATTTAGGTTTAGGCTTTGCAAGGAGGTCTGGCTTTCCCTCTGTTTTCAGATGGAGGAGGGTGCATCTGTGTCACCCTTTTGGTCAGAAGTGGACTTCTGGGGCAAATCTCCTAATTATCCCTAGTTACTGCACTTCAGTAATGCACTCTGTGTGCTACAGCCACTCACAGGCTTTTTGTGAAATCAGACCAGAGTTAATCGGTAGTAAATCCCATGAAAATGAGGTAATACGGATCTAGGTTCCTTGGCACCAACTATTTCACTCTGCTTCTTTCAGTGTGCAATGTCTGCTGGGATAACCTCAGTGATGTGTGCCATGGGGGATACAGCTAACATCTCAAAACTGCTGCCCGGCTCCTGTCTTGTGCACAGGTTGCTGCTTCGGTTGCTGTGCAGAGCCACCTAAGTGCTAGTGCTGCTTTGTAGTTAATAACCTGCTTGGTGCCCAGCTCCTGCTGGAATCTTAGAGATCTGAAGTGGGATTCTCAAAGTAACTTTACTCCTGCTTCTCTTACAAGTAGGGATTTACCCTTTAAGTGCTCTCAGATTTGAGAGCCCCTAGTGTGTTCTCAATACCGATACTCAAGTTGTTAACTCTTCTCATAAGCAGGTCTCTGCTGAATTGGAGATAACTTTGAGTCAAATGTATATCATTTATCTCCTTGAGTGAGGGAACGCTTGTAGTGAATTGGAACCCTTTGCTAAAAGCTGTTACAGTTTTGCAAATTCTATCATAACATTTCAGCTGTATATTTTACTCAAGCTCAGCAAAATCAGTTCAGACCCCCTGATCCTGCAAAGTATCCTGCTTTAGATTCACCTTTGAATTTGTTCTGCTGTTTAATGCACGTTTTCCTATGGAGCTTTCCCCACTTTATGATGTTGGGATTTGGATCAGAAAGAGAGAATGAATAATGTGAGATTTTTAATAATTTTTCTTTTCTGACAGAAAGCACAAGTGAGTGCACAATATTTTTGTGCTAATACATACAGATACATACTTGAACTAGTGACCTGCCTATCTGTGGACCTTCCAGGAGGCACCTACTCCTCATAACAAGTTTGTTGATGAACAGAAGCCAGAGGAGTGCATTTTTGGAGAAGGGAAAGAGTAGGTATATATATCTAGTCTAATTGTGCAGAGAGCTGCTCCTTAGCTCATTAGTTTATGCTGGCTAAGGAAGATTCATTAATTTAAGCCATTCCCTAAATGCTTTTCCACTGAGTTATATGTTATTTTTGTGCTTCTTGCTCAGACCAGACTTCCAGAGAAGGTATGAGTTGCAGGATTTCACTTGGAAATTTTAATTTTGTTATACAGTTGTATAACAAACAACTATATGAAGAATTGAGGCTCCAGCTGGTCTTGGATTACCTTATGCTTTCTCGAAAATGTTGTTGTGGGGATAGAAAGAAAAGGAGGAGAAAGATAGACAAAAATTTTTTTCCTCTTGACAGAGTTGAAATAATTTTCCAAAGGCTGTGAGCTGGAGCTTGTGGACAGCCAGAAAAATCTCCTTTCTCAAATCAAAGCCTGTCTTAAGCTGTTTTGCAAAGGTTATTTGGCAAGAGATTTCAAATATCCTCTAGTTTGATTTTCACAGTTCTATGAGGAAGGCTTCATTTGGGCATCAGCAGGAGGATGATGTGAAGCCTTTCTGTGGGGGGTATAGGTAGACCTATTGGTGTTTCTAAGAATAGAAATTACTGCTCTGGCTAACACATTTTTATGCTCAGAGGGAGCCAACCACCTCTGCAACAGGCAGTATAAGGGAAAAACAGTTCCAGAATCACAGAACCATCAAAATGGGAAGAGCCCTTAAATGATTATGTGGTCCAACCTTCCATGGGAAATGGAGCCTAGATAAGACTATCTATCATTTTGTCCAATTGCATCTCAAAAACTTCCAGTGATGGGGACTCCACCACATCCCTGGGGAACTTGTTCCAGGGAATGATTGTTCTCACTGTAATTTCTTTTTTTTTAATATTAGGATGAAACCTCTCACAGTGCAACATGTACCCATTGCCCCTTGTCTTCTCCATGTAGCTCCCCGTGAAGAGAGACACTCCATCCTCTTTGCTGTCTGAGTAGCAGCATGCTCTGCAGTTACGAGCCCTGAAGCCTCACGACGTAAAGTCTGGATATGTGGTGGAGCATCATGCTCTGCAGTGCAGTGTGGCAGGGTCAAATGGACAAAATATTGACATTTTGAGCCATGAAGCACTCTGTCATAAGCTTCTGATATATAAAAGTCTTCATAAAAATCGCTCACCTCTTAGACTGTCTGTGGGGACAGAGGGGCTGCTCAGTCTGTTACAGGATAGATGTCCCAGCACCCTGTTCAGGCAAATCTTAAGTGTCCAACTTTGGAGAATCCACCTCTTCCCTGAGGAGATTTTTGCTATAGCTGATTGTTCTCATGGTGAAGAAATCTCCTTTAGTGTCCAGTCAAGAGCTGATCTTGCGGCTCTTTATGGAATATGACTCTTGGCTTGCAACACAATATGGTACCCATTTATCTTGTGTAATTTACTTCATTTTAACAGTTTAATCTGCCTGCATGTCATATGCAAAGGCTCCACTCAGGTACTTGTTTTGAGAGAGGAGTGGACCTCCTTCCCTCCATCCTGTTTCCCCATGCTTGCGTCCTTGCTGTACCTTGACAACCTTTCTCCATGTGAGGAAGTGTCCCAGGGGCTTATGGTATTGATGGGGCAGCTGCCTGGAGCTGAACCATGGCAAATCACTGACCTTCCCCAGTGAGGAAAGCTAACAAATAGCACTGACAACCCTAGTCTGTTTTTTTCCGAGTTGTTTCCTCTTCTGCTAAGATTACAATGAAAACTTTTTAAAAAAGCTAAAAAATGTAAGCACTTCTATGAATGATTTCATGGGTTTAAATAAAATCTCCTCTTTCACAGAGAACAGCTATATCAAGCATTTTAGTAGTTACTAATAACTGATGTTTTTCTGCCTTCCATTTGCAAATCTTATGCAGCCACTAGAAATGGCATCAGTCTCTCTAGGCTTCTCGTTAAAATAAATGAAAAATGTATATATTATTATACTGTAATGACATCATTCAGCAACATATATTTTACATACATCTACTATGTATAAAAATTCATGTGAGTGTCGCTTTTTCTTTAGAGAGCTACTTCCATATGGGGTTTAGAAAGAGAGGATGTTCCTGTCCAGTAGATGTCTAGTGCTTTTTGTCATTCTGTATTTTAAGATGTTAGTTGTTGAGTTTGCTGTGATACAGAATTTTTGCTTTATACAACTTTCAGTGACCTTACCAGCTCTCCAATTTCTAGTTGAGCTGAGTAATAAGTATTTTGGGGAAATGAATGTGTAAGAAGATATGCCATTTCATTGAGGAAAAAAGAAGTATAATATTCACTATATATATATGTATCTGTCATACTGGGATGACTCAAGTCAGACTTCAGTTAGAAGGCAGGCTGTAATACTGCTGTAAATGTAGCACAAGGATATTTAGTAACTGGAAAGAGATGCCAAAATTTTCCATGCAGAAGTTAGGTAACTGGGGTGTTTTAGGAGGCCTGCTTTTCATGGTTAAGGTTTGGTACTGAATTTTCATATAGCTTGAACTTGATTTTCAACAGAGTTCTCTGATTTCTGTATGTGTTGGAGATCAGTACTTTATTCATTAGAACAGGTTGTAAAGGGGGGATTTTCCTTTGCTGAATCTTCATTCTGTTTCTATGCCACTCAAAAGTGAATGGAGGTTTAAATTTTTCTCTGTCTGTTTCTAAGGTGTTCTGAAATAAAACCAGGCTTTCTGGCCCTTCTGTAAGTAAAATAGAGTCGCTCATGGTGCATCTGTTGGCTGGGAAGATGAATGGCTTGCTTTGGAGCGTCTTGAGTGCAGCAGGATCTCAGGTGTGATGGGTGGTTATTAGAGAAGGTGTGCCAAGGCTGTAATTAATACAGCTATTTCTCTTTTGGTTGCCTTCACCAGGAAACTGCTGGAAGAATGCTGTGACCCTGCACAACTCTTTGCTATGACAAAGCTGAACTCTCCAATGGGAAAGAACCTCTGGTTTGATGGGGAATTTTTATATTCTGTTACTATCGACAACGCGACTTACTCTCTCTTCCCACAGGTTAGTAACCTTTTTTTCTTCTCACTTTAAGTAATAATATACTAAATAATGACATGGTACGAGTAGGCTAAATGTTCATCAAGAAATTGTATCTTCATGTCTCAGTACAAAACATCCTCTTCTGCTTTCTTATTTCTTTGTTGTGAAAATCACAAAATGTTTGTGTGCATGTTAATACTTCCCTGGCCACTTTTCAGGTGTGTAGATATACACAAGGGGTGAGATTGGGCCACCTGTCTTGATGTTTAAAATGCTAAGCTGTGGCTATTTTAAGAAGGTGATTTCTACATTTCAGTCAATGATCATGCTCCCTGGGAGCATGGTCCGTCATCTAAGATTGCTTCAGATCTGTTTAGTTAAGATGTGACGTTGCTTTGTGTGAAGGTGTGTGAAGTTACTTCTAAGTTAATGAAGTTTATTGATGGCATGCAATGTAAGCTTAATATCAGAAGCCAGCAACTTGACTTTGTTGATTACTGCTGTGTTTTGAGTACTAAAATTGGTTTGTGGTTGTTCAGCAAAGGTGTTTTGGGTTAACCCTCAAAACCCCAGCAAATGGCAGAGATTTTTAGTACTGGGAATTTGCAATACTGGCCTAAGCTTCTTGCATTTTTAATTAATATATGAACTGATGTTAAAAAATGAGTTTATTATATTCAGTTTTGCTTGTGGAAGGGGAGATATTTTATGTGGCTGCACATTTATAGAAAGACAAACATCTGAACGTATTAATTTACGTGTTATTCTAACTTATCAAATTAAAAGCATAGGTATTTATTAAGCCTCCCAGTCAGTGTTGAGTCATTCACATTGGGCTTTTCTCATTTGTTGTTGTTTCAGATAAACAGGTAGCAGAGTTCTTACTTGTTAAACTCATCCTGCAAATAAAACATCAAAAAGGTAATTAAAAAAAAGGCCAGCAGAGTGTGTTTGTTTTAGTGGAGATAAAATGAGAGGAAAATGCAGAGTGGGAAAGAGGACATGGGAGCAGCCGCTTTCTATGTTAAAACATCATCTGGAAGAGGGGTTTTAGAGCTGTGTCTTGTTTAGGCTGCCAGCCTGCTATCTTGTCACTTGGCTGTGCCTGTTGCAATGAACTGGTTAATGGACCTCTATCTCCCTCAAGCTGCTCCCCAGCTGCTGTGTCCCTGCAAGCTCAGCAAACAAGTAGATGCTGAAATGTGCATGGCAAGTGTTTTTTTCTCCTGCTGTACAGCTGGAAGGGGGCTGCCCGGCTGGAGTGAATTTCAGTCCCTGCCTTTGAGACTGGTAGAAAGTTTGTGGTGTGTCACACAGAGGCAGCTGTAAATCCTTTTTATGATGATTAGTAGGATTTGTTGATACAATATTGCACTGTTTATTGGAGAAAAATGAAATCTTTGGCAGAGCTGTGAACTTTGTACTAAACAAGGATATTGGCAATGACTGCTCAAAATGTGTACATCCTTTCCAATGTTTCAGAAAAGCCTCATGTGGGCTGGCACAGTGAGGTCACTATTTTGTGTTGGATTTGGGATTTCGGATTTGGCTTTCTTTGCCACATTGGTGTCCTACTTCCTCTCACAGGGAAGAGCAAAGTACTGGATGGGCTTCTTCAGAAAGGTTAGAGAGGAATCATGTTCTTTGGAACTCCAGTTGTTCCCAGGCTCCCAAGCTCTACCCTCAAAGTTTATCTGTTGATTGGATTGAGAGTGAGGATCTGAGAAGCCCTGGGAAGGCAAACTGCTGAGACAACATGAGCTAAGGATTTGGGACTTCGGTGTCCCTTAGGCTTGCCAAACAGGCTGCAAAGAGGATGGGTAGGTGCAGTTGTAGGGGTGGCGGTGGAAAAGGTGAATTTTCATAATGTTTCAAGCTTAGAAAAATGCTAGAAAGCAGCTCTAGGGCTGGTGTCAGAAAAACTGTTCCTTTAATGAATTAACAGGCAGTTAATTTCTGACAAATGCTACTTGCTACTATTCCTTCTTTTATTGTAAGTACCACTGCCCCTAACTTGATGTGTTATTCCTATGTATTTTGCCCACAGGAATTTTATAGGCCTTTCTCAGGTTAAATCCTTCTAGGCTTAAAACCTCAGGAAGATTTATTTGCAGTAAATTCTGAAACAAATTATTTTTCTACCTCTCTCTTTGTTTCAAGAAAAATACTCACCTAAATTTTTCAGTCTTCTACTTTGAAGAATGGTGTCTATTAGCTTGCTAGCAACCAGAAAGTGATTTTTGTGAAGATGAATATTCCTTTCAAAAGTACCCAGAAGCTTAAAACCATTCATAAAATATGGGTAATACCCTGAAATGCTCAGGGGAAGCAATAGGGATGTAAAGGGCTGCAGCTATGTTGATATAATGGAGAAAATATTTCCTCTGGAATAAATAAAAAAGGCTCCATTCACATCAATCTGCTGGACTTAAGCCATTTTGTGCTTGCTGAAGATTTCTCAGTCCTGAGCCATTTATTAACTTAAAGGATAAAGTGACTGAACTAAATAGCAAAGTTTCTATATTTTATGGCAGAGAATTAGCTGGCTATGCATGAAGAGAGACTTATACAGAAGTAATCTAAGTATGCCAGAAATTAATATGTAAAATGTCACTTATTTTTGAATCTGAACAGTGCAAAATAGAATATTTTTTCTTCTCAGTAATCTGTAGTTAAACTCTCGCAGCTGATTCAACATTTTCTGATGGAGTGCTTTTTCTATAAAAATGCTATTTCGTGAAAATACAAATTTAGTATCAGTTCATTGTTTTTTCAGGTTTTCTTTGAAGTGAAAAGGTTAAAAGGTTTTGGTACTGTTATGGCATTTAATTTTACCATTTTTTGAATGTAATATTTCAACCATGTGAGTGGTTTCTTTATCAGCTCCATTGCTACCTTTTTTTCCCCTCAGACTTTGCTTGATTATATTCCTCCAATTTTATTTTTGTTTAAGTTTTTGTTTGGCTAAGGGATAAATTTGCAGAAGAAAAGAGCTTTGTTATGGAAATAGTAATCCAGTGTTTCATTTCAGTTTATGAGGACAAAATTTGAAGTTGCAGAGTTTTTTATGAACCAACAATTCCAGCTACTAGAATCACAGCATGGTTGGAAAGGACCTTAGAACTCATCTAGTTCCAACCCCTCTGCCATGGCCAGGGACATTTTTCACTAGACCAGGTTGCTCAAAGCTCCAAGTGGCTCTTCTTACTCTCCCCCTCTCTGTGTCATTTCCTCCCTGATTTCTAGAATGTATTTTTTGTTTGTTTTTGAGACAGAAATGAAATATTACACAGACTGCACCATCTTTCCCATCCTGGAGAGAAACTGCTAGTGGCTCAGTGTCAGTACCTAATGGTCAAGAGAAGTCTGGTGCAGGACATGGGTCATCACAGAAAATGGCCTAGCGTGCAGTGAGGGTGGGCCTCCTGCCTGCATCATCTCCCTGCAGTGTCATTGCCTGGAGCTGTTGGATAACGGAACGTAATTTCAATTAAAGTCAGACATTTCTTGACAGCAGCTTTGTTTTATTACTTGATGTGATCTACAGCATTACACTTAGGAGACAAAAAGTATTGAGTCTGCATGTAACTGTAGGTGTAGTTTAATACCAATAATGAGATACTATTCCTACTCTGTACCTACCACTTTTCTAAAGCGTTTCATGTAGACATGAAATTTCAATACTAACCAGTAATTTTGATAGGTGTCTGGGGGCACTGACAGAGATGCAGGTGAATCTGCTACAGTTGAGTTCAGCAGCATGATTGGATAAACCTCTGAATAGCCAGGCTGCCATGTCTTAGCTTGACCACTAAAGGCCATAGGTAACTTACAAAAGTATTTCCTTTCCATTGTGGTCCAACTGTTATACAAAAAAATGGATCTGTGTGTTGGTGAGTGTTCAGGAGTCCTGTTCCTGACAGGACAGAGATCTACACCCTCCTCACTCTTCAGCTTGGAGGTTTAGCCATGCAGCTCTGGTCCAGTTGCACTGTATTAAGGCGTGACTGAAGGCATGATGAGCATTTTCCATCCTTTCGATGGAAAATGGCTAGACCATCCTGACTAGAATGGAAGAAACCAGGCTTCCATATATTCCTACAGTAATTTTTAGATGCTATGGGTAAACATGATGTAACCGCAGGAATAGCAGGGATGTAACTCATGACCATGTGAGAGAAATGTGAACTAGCACTCATCAGCTTTTGAGTTAGGGAAAAAAAACAAGCCCCAGTTTCAAACATTTTCTAGAATAATTTTGCACTCTTTCCTGTCTTTTTCTTTCTCCGAGTCTCAAAAGCAAGCTTCAGACTATCCTTACCATTAAAGGAAAAAAAGTAGAACCACCTCACCCCAGGATTTGGCTGTTTATGCAAATAATTGATTTCTGTTGCTTGTTGGCAAAAGCTTATAGCAAGGAAGAACTGAGGTGAATTTCTCAGGCCTCCTTTACCCTTCCCCAAAAGGTTAAAGAAATACTTAAATCAAATGGAATTTTTCACTCTTCCATGTAAAGTATTATTTTGGAGGGTAGAAGAGTGAATACGTTTCAAAAGACATTTCCAGGGTTAAGTTTCAACTTTTTAATTCGACAAAATTACTAATTGAAAAATTTCTGGGTTTATTATATTTCATCAGGAGGAGTTGGACAAATTTGGTACCAGTAAATTACCTGAAATTATTAAAACGTGGCTCCCCAGCTGCTCAAATCCTTTCTAATGTTTCACTTGCAAAATGCTGTCAGCTAGAAGAATGGCTGCTTGCAATGAGCTTCTCATGAGTAGTCATCTCAAGTAATGTTTGAGAAATCCAATGAAAATAGCTTCAAGCCACAGATAAATTTGGGAAAGCTGGCAGCCATTTATGGATACCTTGTGACCAGGAAGAAGGCAACGTTTTCCTAGTTATTAATTAGAGTTTCAGTTCTTGTCCTTATGTGAAGGCAGGGAAAAATTTCATCTCTCCAACTGTAAGATGAAGACGTTCTCTGGGTACCAGGGGAATGTTGTATAGTGTAACAATGAATGATTTTGTAATTTTTATTCAGGGTACCTGTTAGATTCTTGGAACTTGTTTAATTTTTCTTGGTTGCTCATAACATTCCTCATTTGGCCAGAGGTTTTATCATGTCCTCCTCTGATGCTGATATATGTGCTGTGTCAAGGCAAATTACCTGGTCTTACATCTATAGCCCACAGTTAGTAGAAGAATTTGTACTATATCAGGGAAATAATTCAGGTTTGGAAAGGGAGTTCAGTGTAGCATCTGCAGGCTTTTCCCATTTTTGCATGACAAGGATCGCAGGAAAAACATACGCTTCCTGAGGAAGAAAATGACAGTTTGATTCACATAGAAATGAGGTCTAGGAGCAGCAAGTACTGGGAAGGGTTAGGTGGAAGAGTGACTGATGTAGGGTGGAATGTAAAGTGCAGCTGTGTAAGGAAAGTGAACCCCTTAAAAGAACGTCTTAAAAGACGACAGTGTTAACTTGGTTAGAGCAAATGCTGTGTGTTCTTGGACCGATTTTAGCCTCAGGTGATCCAAAAATTGTGTATAAAATGAGAAACCACCTGATGAGGGTTAGGATTTGATGGACTGCAGTGCTGACAGAAGGCATGAATTACTGATTTGGCTGTTGATTTTGGAAGTGCTCTGTTAATTTTTGCTACCAATCTAACTTACCAAAGTACTCTGTTCTCAGTAAAGCTCTATAATTAATAGTTGCTTGGAGATGTAGATTGAAATATTGGCTGTTATATGTGTCCTGATTTGAAATACAGCAATATGAAATACTACCTATAGAGACCTGAAAAATTGTGCTCTTTTGGACCATGAATCTTCCCTTCAGTCCTGGATAATCTCTAGCCATTGGCATCAGGGTGATTGAGATAAAGAATCTGGCTCAATATTTAGTTAAGTTTATGCTTATCCTCACTTTGATTCCATGCTCACTAATTAAGCAAAGATAGAATAGGACATCATTTATTCTATCTGGTCAGTGAAGCAAAAGCCACAGTCCGTCTGAAACTACTCCATATAGACAAGAGGAAAACATTCCTGATGATGAAAATCAAATTTATGCTAAAAAGGCTGAGATGCCATGTGTACAGTTTGAAGTAAAGTAGAGGATGGGCAACATGGTCTGTTTGAATCGAGTTAAAGCAGATCAAAGAGTGGCTTACTGTCCCTATTGATCATTGAATGTGTGATTTTTTTCTCTCTGGGCTTGCTAAAATGTCTGCAACCAAGCTGCTTAGCCAGGCTGTCTATGGTGAGCCTGATTTTCTGGAGTTTATCTGCAATAATGGACATGCCAAGTAGGCTTTATCTCAGTCAGTACAAATATATAAATAGATGTTGACCTTTCCAAATGTAACAGAGATGAAGGGAAGGACTAGATCTGGCTGCAAAGTGTCAGTTTGGCCCTCAGGCTGAGAAGGAGGAATGGCTGCCTGAACTCAACCTTTCTATTTCAAATCTGAAGTGACTGAACACCAATCACTCTCTTTCCTAGGTAACACAAGAGCTGCTCCAAGCACACACCAGTGCCTTTGCCAGATAGACGTTTATGCCCTTGAGCCTTCAAAAAAACCCCACAGATCAATTCCACCTTTGTTTAGGATTTTGAGGATAAGAGGGTGTGGAACAACAAATATGGCCTAGCTCCCGTGTTGCTCTGCATAATAAACAGTACTAAAAGAAGTACAAAACCCTGTGGGATTTCAAGAGGATAATTCAGCCATGAGGCTGTTGCAACTTGGCATGACTTTTATATTTGGAAAGCTCTTCAAAGAGCGTATTTATCCATTTCTGTTGGTACCCAAGATTGGACCGTTACTGACTGGTAAAATGTAAGTCTGTGCATAAAGCAGCTGCTGCGTGTGAATAGGCCATAGGGCAGCTGAAATTCTTTACCTCAAATAATGTTTTTGGTGGTACCTAGAAGTCACAACTACAAATGTTATGCTGTGGGATTGTAAAGGACAGAGCATAAAAGCTGAACCTGAAGAGGAAGTGGGCAGTGTGGTCAAAGATGGCCAGAGAGGCTGTGCTACTGCCCTGGGAATTTTATGGGCTTTTTAGTCAATGTTCATCTGCTTCACTGTGACATAAAATTGCTGCCTTAGAAGAAAGATGTGTTGTAAGCAGAAGAATAATTAAAGGAAGTGGTCACAGATGGGAAACTACAGGAACAGCAAACTTCTGATGGCTACAAGTCACTACAGGGCATATAAGCTGCCTGGCTGAGGGTATGAAAATAGAAGTAAGAGTGGGTTCTATTCTGCCTAAAGGCAACTCAATTAGGGTTTTTTTTGTTAGTTTTATTGTAGCTTTATATAGCTGGTAAGATGCTAAAAGGAGGTTCTTTCTCCATGCAGGGTTTTTTCTGGCAGTGATCTCGTTTATATACCAAGACTTCCACCTACAGGTGCAATGAGACCTTTGCTTCTTTGGAAGTCAGTGTCTAAATCTTGAGTAAACTTTTATCATTTACATCTTAGTTCACAACTATTAGCCTTTCTTATTATTTATTAATTTTGTTATTAACAGTAATCTTGTTCAAGTTCATTGACTTTTTACTGCATATGTGACTATATATTCAATGAACAGATTGCATTATACTGCTGTATACAGTAGTTAGCTTTTTTTGTGATATACTTCTAAAGTAGGCTTAATACTGGTATTGGCTTATTTGAGGCTTAGGTTTGGTTCCATTTCACACCTAGCACTTACCACCTGGCGGAACAATGACTAGGAATTGATGAAATACGACTTACAGTTGTTTGGTTTCTTGATATGGCTCAGGTAAATTTTACTGGAGTGTGGCAGGATATCAGATTATGTTCAGAAAGTATTTCACCTGCAGCAAAGATGTAGTCCTCCCCCTTCTCCCAGGTATTCTTAAATACATGTAGAAGTGTGGCTTAGCACAGTCTGCAGCTCTGAAGGAAGTCAGGGAAGGTTATACCATTGCAGAAGCTATTAAGAAGAGGTATTAGGGTTACAAATCTTGTAGGAAGATTATACAGTGACTTTCAAGAGATCTTTTATGTCTTCTTGCTTAAGGGGGAGTCTAAGCCCAGCTTTACATTTAATGAGAAATCTGCTGTATTACAGTTCAGGAGTTGACTTATGTAGCCAGGCACGGTTGATTTAGAGTCATTATAGCCTGATATGGTATGGAGGGGAAAGGCTGTGGTTCTCTTCTAGAACAACTGAATGGCTCCCATGAGGCAGCCATTAGCTTTTAAATGACGTTTTGGACATTGGAAAAATAACACAGTAGTGTGGTTTTCTTATATCAGGATGTACCAGATAAATCCTGTGAGGCTGGATGTGTAGGTGAAGTAACATCTAACTCACTGTTCCTCAGATCAAGAATCCAGGCTGGTTTTTTCCTTCTTGATCAACAAAGCCTAAGCTTTTTCAAAGTCTTTGAGGACAAATTTAACAAATCTGTGCTGCAGATTTTCTGCTGGCCAGTAACTACCAATCTGAGGTGTTTTGTGTGTGGTGGTAAAAATGGTAGTCTGTAGTGGCAGGCGAAAGCAAGACAAGTGAAAGCACTGGTGTCTCCAGATGAAATGAGTCGGGATATGACATGTAAGAGCCTTGTGTAATGTAACTGTGAATCCCAAATGCAGAAAGGAATAGTTCTTTCTGTTGTGGTTATGGTATCTTCTACTTTTTAAATTTACTTTTTAAAGATGCTTTTAGACGCTTCCGTGACTGATGGGCATTTAGGGCTGGTGACAGTTGGCAGTGCTAGTCTAGGTATGTTGTAGAGAAGAACAACTTACATAGGGATGTTAAGGATAATAGGAAGGGATTCTATAGGTACATAACGAGTAAAAGACAGACTAGGGACAACGTAGGCCCCCTTTGGAAGATATCGGGAGAACTGGCTACCCAGGATTTGGAGAAGGCTGAGGTTCTTAATGACTTTTTTGCCTCAGTCTTCACTGGCAAAGTCTCTGACCACACCACCCAAGTCTTGGAAGGCGAATGCAGGGACTGTGAGAATGAAGACCCTAGGCCCACTGTAGGAGAGGATCTGGTTCGAGACCATCTTAAAAACCTAAACGTACACAAGTCCATGGGACCTGATGAAATCCATCCGTGGGTCCTGAAGGAGCTGGCGGATGAAGTTGCTAAGCCACTGGCCATCATATTTGAAAAATCATGGCAGTCAGGTGAAGTTCCCAATAACTGGAAGAAGGGAAATATAACCCCCATTTTCTAGAAGGGGAAAATGAATGACCCAGGGAACTACAGACCAGTCATCCTCACCTCTGTGCCTGGCAAACTCTTGGAGCAGATTCTCCTGGAAGGCAGGCCAAGGCACATGAAAACAAGGAGGTGGTTGGTGACAGCCAGCATGGCTTCACTGAGGGGAAATCCTGCCTGACCAATTTGGTGGCCTTCTATGATGGGGCTACGAAACTGACGGACAGGGGCAGAGCAGTTGACGTCATCTACCTGGACTTGTGCAAAGCGTTCAACACTGTCCCACATGACATCCTTGTCTCTAAATTGGAGAGACATCAATTTGATGGGTGGACCACTCAGTGGATAAAGGACTGGCTGGATGGCCATATGCAAAGAGTTGTGGTCAATGGCTCGATGTCCGGCTGGAGACCAGTAACGAGTGGTGTCCCTCAGGGATCAGTGTTGGGACCAGTCTTGTTCAACACCTTTGTTGGTGACATGGACAGTGGGATTGAGTGCACCCTCAGCAAGTTTGCCGATGACACCAAGCTGTGTGGTTCGGTTGATACGCTGGAGGGAAGGGATGCCATCCAGAGGGACCTTGACACGCTTGTGAGGTGGGCTGATGCCAACCTGATGAAGTTTAACCATGCCAAGTGCAAGGTCCTACACCTGGGTCGGAGCAATCCCAGGCACAGCTACAGGTTGGGCAGAGAAGAGATTCAGAGCAGCCCTGCAGAGAAGGACTTGGGGGTATTGGTCGATGAGAAAATGAACATGAGCCGGCTTCAGTGTGCGCTCGCAGCCCAGAAAGCCAACCGTATCCTGGGCTGCATCAAAAGAAGCGTGCCCAGCAGGTCGAAGGAGGTGACCCTGCCCCTCTACTCTGCTCTCATGAGACCTCACTTGGAGTATTGTGTGCAGTTCTGGTGTCCTCAACATCAAAAGGACATGGAACTGTTGGAACAAGTCCAGAGGAGGGCCACGAGGATGATCAGGGGACTGGAGCACCTCCCGTATGGAGACAGGCTGAGAAAGTTGGGGCTGTTCAGCTTGGAGAAGAGAAGGCTGCATGGAGACCTCATAGCAGCCTTCCAGTATCTGAAGGGGGCCCACAGGGATGCTGGGGATGGACTATTCATCAGGGACTGTAGTGAGAGGACAAGGGGTAATGGGTTCAAACTTAAACAGGGGAAGTTTAGATTGGATCTAAGGAAGAAATTCTTTACTGAGAGGGTGGTGAGGCACTGGAATGGGTTGCCCAGGGAGGTTGTGAATGCTCCATCCTTGGCGGTGTTCAAGGCCAGGTTGGATGAGGCCTTGGGTGTCATGGTTTAGTGTGAAGTGTCACTGCCCATGGGGTTGGAACTAGATGATCTTAAGGTCCTTTCCAACCCTAACTATTCTATGATTCTATGATACGCATACCTGGCTTCGCAGGTGATTTGAAGGAGGAATACGTAAGCCCAAGACCATGGCTTAAATTCACTGCCCTTCATCCAGTCCAGGAATACCAGAAAGACTGCTACAGACATTTGCAGGATGATTTCGTGTAGAGTGCATTATTGCTAGCATGATTCTGTACAAATTCCTAGGAGAGCCCTGGATCTATAAGCTGAAAGTCAGTTATAAAATCTGTGATCACGGTTAGTGTTTTTCTCAGTGTAAAATGTACTGGACTAATGGTCTCCAGTTTCAGAAGGTTCAGATGAAAGACACTGGGTGATCATTAGATCAGGAGGAAATGACCCGAATTATATCCTAAATACTAGTTCTGTGAGACCTGAAATGTTTTCTAGGAACTCCCAAGTCATGCAGATGCATTCAGTTACCTTCATTCTCTGGTGTGCGAATTGCATGATAGGTGAAGAACAAAAACCATATGTGATGGTAGGGGGTGGCTTTTCCTTTTGCCCAGAGAATATGCCTTTATTAGGAAGGGGACAGAGAAATTTTCTGTATGAGGAAATTATCTGTCGTTGTGTGAAGGGGTAATGGTTGTGATCTCAACAGCCTGATGTGAAACAGCTCTTGGAAGTCAAATATCTTAATATTAACATAGCACCTTGCTGACATGCTGCTGCCCTAACTAGTCTTCCTAGCCTATGGCTAAGTGTGAATGAATGAAGAGTGTAATTCCCCACATCCTGTGCTTGAAAAGTATGTGCTTTGGGTTTTGTTTTAAGACAAGGTCTAGATTCACAGAACAACTTAAGCACAGGGGTATTGCATTGAAATGTGAATGCGTTGCTGTCTGGCGCTGATGAGTCTATCTAGTGAGCCATTCAGTCAGATAGGGATAAATGTACTAACTAATGACCAATTTGTCATGTGTATAACATCTCCTTACTTATGGCTTTATGGGGTGTGACCGAAGTGTTTGCAACCTATTAAGTCCACGGTAATGAGGCTTTCCTGCAGCCACCAAAGGAAAGAAGTTAGTGCAGTGAAGGTGATAGTGGTGATACTAACATTACTTCAACCTTTGGTGGTATGCATGGGCAGGCAGCTCCCTCAGAGATTCCCTCCTCACTTACCTTTACTATATCATCTCACTGATTTTGCTGCAACTAGTTGAACAAAAGTTGCAACATGTCAAACCTAGCTGCAAATGCATGCTGGGGGATGCCTGAGA
Organism: Psittacula echo; assembly: GCF_963264785.1. Taxonomy (NCBI): domain Eukaryota; kingdom Metazoa; phylum Chordata; class Aves; order Psittaciformes; family Psittacidae; genus Psittacula; species Psittacula echo. The sequence goes on from NC_137735.1 coordinate 104,585,557, forward strand.
GCTACATGCGGTGATTTGAAATATGCTTGTTAGCTGCATCCTCTGCTTGCTGCACTTGGGTAAGAAGCACCAGTTACAAGAGAACAAGGGTTTCAGTTGTAGCCACTCAGTTGAACAACACTGAGTCAAAATCAACACCTATTTTCACACAGTTCCCTTGTCACAAAGAAATGTATTCAATCACACCACATAATCCAGAAGTACAGCACTATTTCTGGTTTTACTTTTACAAACCTAGGCTTTTAAGGGGGAAAGCCTTGCACCTTCATACAGGGGTTCACTATGCAGTGCTGCACCAAAATACAGGGGCACTGTCAGTTCATTCTGATGAGATCAGTGAAACCTGGGCAAAGTCATTGTCTGAAGGGGATACTCAGAGGCTGCTGCCCTCTTGCCTTTGCCACCTGGCAGACAGCTCTACCTGGGATGTATCCAACATATTTAATCACTTTTTACAGCTTTCAGTAATAGAAGTTCTACAGCCCACTAGACAGTCTATTCTAGTACTTTGCTATCCTTATGTGTATGATATTTCTTGACTTCTAACTTAAAATTCCCTCTTGGCTGTAATTTAAGAGGGTTTTTTTTCTTATCTTTTCCACATATGACTGCTATCAAGTCTTCCCACAGTCTTTTTCTCTAGGCTAAACAACCACAACTCTTTTAATCAGATAATATTTCTAAACCTCTGAATGTTTTTGTTTTTCTAATAGTCTGCAAGGAAGATACGCGACAATTAACCATGTGGTGCCCTCAGAAATATATCCTCAGACTTTCTCTTTGGAGATGATACAAACCATCAATGCATATCCTCTGAAAGGCAGAGCTTAAAGGCACCTTTCTGCTGGAACAACTTTATATTTAGTGTTGCTGATTATTCCTGTAGCCAGGATCCAGTAGCGACTGGATGTCGCTACTCATGAGGCAAACTTAGTGTCCCAACATACATGCTCATCTCCTTTCTCTGGTAATGAGGACTGACCAAAGACAGAGCTCAAGGATCTTCTCCTTTCCGGGCTGAGGTCTCTGTGTGCTGTAGTCTGCTTCAGCTAATTTCTCCCAGCTCTCTGCCTCAATAGACTGAAAGTACTTTATGTAGCTGGAGACAGACAGAGCGACAGTTGCCAGCTGTGAGTCCCCTCTCCAGGAGTCACAGTGAAGATTGCATGGCGTTACTATTATATGTCTTTATTTCTCAGTGTATAGAGCCAAGCTGAATTAGACCTGTCTGCAGGGCATGAAATAATACCATGCAATGCTTTCTCTCTTGTTGATTTTAATGAGGTTGTGAGCATGACACAAGTGTAGAATGGGAATGTGTAGCATATTCTGGTTTTTAGGCTGGCTAACCTATTGGTAAGCTAATTCATTAATAGACATTCCTCCATCTGGACCATCTCCAGCTTTTTCCTCAGTCTAAAACCGACTGGCTTGTCTCACTTTCCTTCTCTTGCAGCAGGGTTTGATGAATGCATAGTGTAGCAAAAGTAAGTGATGGGCCTAGGCTTGATAGGAGACAGTTTAGGTGAAAGGAGACAATAAATGCAAACCTACACAGACCTATTCTGTGGTCCCTTATTGTGCCAGAAGAAGAAATGAGGAATCCTTGATATGATTACGGTGCTCTTTGTAACAATTCCTTCAAGCACTTTACAAGCATTCAAATTCAGTGTTACTGCACAGCTAAATCTATGCATAGAAATCTCTGGAGACAATTAAAATGAGGCTTTCTGCATGGGGAGCGTGTAGGTAAGAAATACTGCAAAACCCCTTTTTTCTATACAATAGATATAGATACTGAACCACTATTCCTTTTGCTTCAGAGACAAAAAATTGGAAGAGACCTAGAGAACCCTTGTGATATCCTCGGCAATATATGAAAAGCTCTTCAATATATGAAAAACTCTTCTTTAGCCTAAGGTGTTAAACAAGGCCTTTGAAAAGCCGGACTAGCTCATTTAAGCTCATCAGCACTGCTTTCCTGGCTCTGGTTTTGGCAGATTTTTGCAGTTCTAGTTCCCCACTTTAGGATCTGTCCTCTAAGTGGTACCCAGGGCTGGCACATCTCATCCTAATATGGCTGTGGGTGTGGTTGGCACGGTGATTGCGTTTGTCTTGGCAGTGACTAACAAGGCAGGGAAATGTGGGTGCTGGATTATTAAGCACCAAAAGAACTGTGGTGGGGAAATGAGTAACAAGCTATGTTGCAAAATAGGTCAAGTGAAACCTGGTTACACCAAAGCCAATAGCAATATTCCAGTTAATTTCAGCATGGCCAGGATTTAGCCAGCCGTACCCTCTTGCTTAGTACAGTTCTGCTAAGGATTTATATATTTTGTTTTGTGGCTTCTTCCTTGGTAACAAAGAATTACTCAGTTTTTCTATTTCTCAGCCTTTATTAGCCTTTGTTTTCATGTAGTGAATGGGTTATCTTCATCTAGTCTAACTGAAAGTTGTACTCCTTAAGACAGACCCTGAGTGAAAGGCAAGGCAAATTTTAAACAGCCACTCGGATGAGATACAGTGTTTGTTGTTACTGCTCTTCCTTGCCCCCGTCACTGCTCTTCCTTGCCCCTGTCCCAGCTAACAACATCCTTTCTGTTGCTCATGCCAGTAAGTAGGAAATCATCCCTACCTTGATGCTTCACTGAGTCCTTGCAAGCAGTCTATGTGTAAGTCTGTAAGAATCTTTGCATGCTTTTCTATTTCTTCGTCAGCTCATTCCTCTGAATGAGCTGATCTTACTCTAAACTGGTTACTTTTGCAGGGCAAAGGCAGGCTTTATTTGTATGCTTCTCCGAGTCTGTGTATGAGTATGATGCATACGATGATATGCCACAATGGTCAACATCACCATATTAAAGTGGAGTCATCCATAATTTTGTTGGCTTTATGTTTCATTTAGTTTTTAAGTGGTACAGAGATCCTTGGCATGAGCCCCAATGAAAGAAATGAGATCACTGGTGTCCTCATTTCCTGGTGCAGTAGTGGGAATCTTAATTTCTGCAGCTTTTCTTGAGAGAGGATCAGGTACTATCCTTCTCAGGTACAAATTTACCAAAAATTGGCATCAGGATGCCTAGATAGCCCCCGTGTTTTGGGACTTTCAAAGTGAATATCTGGTTACTTGAGACATATATTTGAGAATAAACTGTTTGAGAGATGAGGAAGTTGCACAGAAAACCTGTGTAGTGATAATTAGCAATGGTGGTTTCTCTATCTAGTCCCATTGGTCTCTTGTAAGGCTGAATACTTTTCTGAAACTTGCTGTTGTGTGAAGCCTACAAAACAAATAACTTTTCCAGTCAAGTTCAGAAACTTGCTTTTTGTGATTTTAAAGGGTCTTTTATTGGAGATGAAAAATGTAGTGGCAAAGTTAGAAAGTGTTTGGTGTGATTCTACTCTCATGTAAATCATATTCTTCCCATTAGCTTCGTTGCTAGCATTTTGATCCTGCAAGGAAGATAGCTGTAGAACTCTTCATCCACAATAATTAGGTATGCAAGAGATAATAACAGATTTTTTTATATATATAAGCTTTCACCCCTTCTTTTAATTTTTCCAAGTACTCTGAAGTTTGATACTCCAGTTACCTCCATCCAGTATTACTCTTGTTGACAGTATAAACTTAACTTTCACACTGATTTACTTTGCAAAATGCATATTAATAAGTACATCCCTATTGTCCTTCCTCTTTTTGGTTACCTACTTGTGAGTACTGCTGAGTCTGTACTTTATAGAACTTTGCACTTTATTCTCTTTGCCACCTTTAGTTGAGGGTAATATTTGTACAGGGTAAGGTAACTTGCAAGGCCAGCTTGACCTGGCAGGGGCCTTGAATGATGGGTGTTACTGACTCAGGTTTGGTGGTTCCACTGAAGGGCTGAAGGGAGCTGGAGTGGAGGGGATTTAGTGTAATAGTGAAATAGTCCATTAGTGTAGCTCTATCAAGTGATTTAACTCACACATATTTACAGAAATGTGAGCTTGTAAAAATGGCACCTTTTTATTCAACAAAGCTGCCCCCTTCTTTCATATCTCCAAGGATTATCTTCCCACTGACAAAAGCAAGTTTTTATTCCTGTCATTCCCTCAGAGTGCATTCAACTATAGAGAAGCATATCAGATTATAGGTTGTTGCCTTGCTCATAACTAGCCTTGCCACCTTAATAGGGTTTTTATCATACGTTTGTCAAGTGCTAAAGTTTCATATGACTGTTACCCTTGCTTCTCCATGGAGCTGACAATGCACAAGGCAGCTCAAAGTCAAACCTGATTTAAGAGACCTAACAGAGTCTTAATTTCAGAAATTACATATTTTCATAACAGGCACTTTCTCTTACGTCTGTAAGAGCAAAACTCTAGCTTGTTTTTTGAGACAGGATCTTTCCATGCCAAAGCTGAAATTTGAGCTGGTGTCTGACTGAAAGGGGAGAAAAAATGTAAAAACAGAGTAAATATACCTTTCATCTGATAGATATATTTACGTTCTGTATTATCAAAATCTCTGATTTTGATCAATTTTGATCTCTGATTTTGATAATACAAAAGTGAGGTGAACAGGTACGTGCACTATACTATAGATGTATTTGTGGATAATCCTATTACAGGTAAGAGGCTGAGAATAAATATTTTTCAAAACTCTCTCATTCCAGTGTACTTTTTGTGTTTTTTTTTGTCAAAGACATCTGCTGTCTACAGCATCCCAGCATCCTTCTCTATGATAGAGATGACCTTTATTGTCTTTGCTGCTCCATGGCACAGGGAAAGTTACCCCAGACACAAGAAACTGAGCCTTAGGTTTGAGTGTTCAGAGGGAGTCCAGTTCATTACTTCTTAACATCTGAGTAACTCAGCCTGTTTTTCTCCTGGGTTCCAGCCCAAGCACCCTGTACTGAGCCATTCCTGACAGCTCCTCAGTCTGACACTTCAGTTCTTTATCATGCTTTCCTCACCATGTTTTTGTTGCTCTTAGATTTCCCCTAGGTAGTCTCCAGCCCTCCTCACCTGCTGCTGTTATTCTTCAGTCTTTCTTGGCATCTCTTTCTAGTTGATCTTTTAATCATAGTTGAGGGTAAATTGACTCCCCAATTAACACTTTCTGGGCTGCTGTCATGTTGCGTGGAGTTCATGGATCTTAATAATAGACTCTAGAGACAGAGAGTTGTTGCAGCTATAAAGATGAGGAGCATGAATCTCATTTTGCATCTGTTTCACAGCAGCGTAACTCCTCTGGCTTCTCTGCTTTATCCTGCTGTGGGGATTTGAATCCTGCATAAAGATGAGACAACCCCCTTCCACGTAAGTGCTGCTCCATTAGTCCGATACTGGGGTAGTTGGCACACCTGGAGTGAAATTCAAAGTGTTCTAGAAATGAATTACAGGTTTTCATCACAATTTTTCAACTGTAAAATGATTTGTTGATGAGTGGTGTCAGGTAGGTGTTGCAGTTGCTTTTCTGTTGCCTATTTCTTTGTTGTCTGGATGTCTTTGTTTCTCTTGTAGTAATACTGTGTAATAATGTTCTCTTGTTATTCTGATAGCTTTGTTGTGGCTTTGAAGGTATAAGAACACAGATAAACCAAACTTTGTAAGGAGAAGTAATATTTTTTATCTAAAGCATCTTAAGCTTAGATGTTGTAAGGCGCTTTGTCACTGCAGATTCCACAATACAGGTTTTACTGCTCTCTGTTTTATGGATGGGGAAACAAGCAGTTATCTAAGGTGATAAAGTTATTAGCAGAACCTAGAGCAGAACTTCGGTTTGATGAACATATATGAATATATGATGTATGTTATATGGTTGGTTTGCTATGTCCAGAGGAAAGAATGCACAATTCTTGAAGGTTTTAAATGTTTGTATGAGGTTTTGGTACATTCTGTATTTGTCCAATGTAAGCCACTGAGCTTCCAGTCTTGTCCAGTAAAACTCAGTGGTGAAAGAGGATTAGAGAAGGTTCATTGGCCTGAAGAGGTCTTTTTGTTTTCCTTTCAGATTGGTGGATTTTAAGCACATATCCAATGCTTGATGCACTGACTTCTGAAATGTAACTGACTAGTTGCTAAATTTCATCAAGCAGTGTAAAGTCAAAACAGGCAGGGCACTTACTAATCACAGACAATATAAGCTGAAATGATGATTCTGCAGAAGGACTACACATGCAGTCAGGAGTTTTGATTAGTTGGGGTTTACCTAACTTCAGCTGAGTCTTGCTTTTCTTTAATCCTCCACAATTAGAATCTTGTTGCTCATACTTTCTGATTTTTTTTTGCAGCAGGAAGTTCTTCTTTATGGCATTGCACTGATTTTCTAATGATGTTTTTCTCGCACATCTGATCATGCAGTATCCCCTCTTGTTAGCTGTCTCCCCAACCCATTATTTAAGAGTATAGGCACCTTATAAATTCCTTTCTTTGCTCTCTCTGTTTCTATGTGATTTTTTTTTTTAATTATTTTAGATCACAAAAAGACCCCGATTCCATTCTCAATTCACATGTTGTGATGACATTTATCTGTGGCATTTTAAAGTGAATTAAGTATTATTTTAATGTGCCACAGTTTTTTTGGAAACCGTATCAAACTATTTTGTTAAATATCATGTTGCCAGGCCAGTTATGGCTTTTTTTTTTAAAAAAACTTTTGAACTTTTAAATCTTAAAACTTGAATACATGCAGGAAATCTAAGATATGCCGCATTCCTAATTTGACAGCAATTCAAATCAGTCACTTAACAGCCCTTTTACCTAGCTGTAAATTGAAGAAGTTTCTCCCATCTTCTGGCAAATAGGTCAACATTCCATTTACTGTTGTACTTTCAGGGAAGCTAAACACATTATAACTTGCAAAAACATGACAGGTATGTGTGTGGCTTTGATGAGTAGCCTTTCTGCCAGGATTCATGGATGTTCTCTTTCAAAAAACATTTTCTCTGAAATTATGCTTTCAGGGTCTTTTTCATTTCACTAACATACACCTAACAACCACTTACTGGCAGTGCACTCCAAATTTGTGTCAGGAGGAGTAAATTTTAAACCCATGGTTTCGTACTTTAAAAATTGTCTTTTGATTGCCATATCTTTATGTTTGGCTTTCAACAGATGTCTAGCTACTTAGTCAAGAGAGAAAAAAGCTGTCTCTGCAAAAATGATGAGCTTAGGAAAAAAGATTTCTTTACTTTGGTGGCGTGTTAAGAGCAATTTACGCTGTGCATTGATATTCTTCCCACTCCTTTGGGACTTGTCAGGAATCATTTGTGACTGTTTCATTTGAATGGGGAAGAGGAATTTTAATTTGAGGGAAGGAACAGAAAATAAATCAGTTACAATGGAGGCTGTATTGCAGCCTATAGGCTCTCTGGAGTTTGGAATTCCCATTGCCTGTGCTTTGAGTGCCATGGAAAGGCTGCTTGCAGATCAGATCCCAAGCATATGTGTGATGATGATTATTATTCTATCTGACACACTTACGTAACGTCTTTCCTTGGATATTTTGACACTTGCAGATGCAAAGCACTCTGTGTCATTATCTCCAGTGCAGGAGGCTTAAAGGTAGCGGGAACCCACATGACAGGACCCGACCTCGAGCTGTGTGGTTGCATCTGGTGATTTCACAGTCATGGTGCTTCAACTGCAGCATGTTAGCATTACAAGGCTGAAGTTACCATGCTACAGCACAGTTACTGCTTCTGGATACAAAGGACTCTTTATGCTGGAGCATTTATCATACTCCACTAATGAGTTCCAGTAACTCAATGTTGCATCCAAAATATTATTTCCACCATCTCCAGAAGTATAAATGTGGGAATAGAACTGCCGACTTTGCCTGTCAAACTGCAGTACCAAAATACATCACTGTAGCTTAAGATACTGATTTTCAGAACACTTGCTACCTAGGCCTACAATGCAGACAAGAGACATAAAATATATTACCCTACCAAATCATTGAAATGCATGAACAATCAAAACAGAAATTAAATACAACACACATCCTGATTGCAATCAGAATACTGACAATTGCTAGCCATTATCCTAAATTTAAAATTCACTGTAGAAAATACAGATTTTTATGGAGAAAACATTTTAATTTCTATCCTCATGTCTGATTGGGCTGTTAATTGAATGATTGAGTTTTACTTTTGTTTTTTAGGTTCTTTAAAGCACAGCTCTGGGTGTGCAAACAGATATGAATTACGTCAGTGTTTAGAAACAATGAAAGTCAGGACCTCTTGGGTGTCCAATCAGCTGTGTAGGATATTACCTCATCTGCTGGGTCAACAATGAGAATTTGCACTTCTCTTACGTTTATTGCAAAATCATTGTGATATTCTTTTCATTCATTTATGGAGCTTTTTTTTTTAAACTTGATGCATTGTAATTTTTCCTATTTAATGCTTATTCCCAGCCATTACAGCCTGCAATTGCATTTTTGTCATTATGCTAGGTATATGGATGTGATATATACGAATATAAAATTGCATCATTCAGCACTTTGGAAGTTACTGCCAATATTGTACCTACCAACACAATCTCTGTTGAAAGCTCGCTGTGTTACAGGTTAATATTTTTTCACATATACTTGTGCTTCTGTATTCTTTTATCTGATTGAGGTGTGACCTTTTGCATTAGAGGTCTGTCCTTCATACCAACCAGATCTACAGGCCTCAGATAAAACCTTTCTGTCTGTCTGCCTGCCTGTGTGTCTTCATTTTGGAATGCTTTCTTGTCCATGACAGCAGAGAGAAAGGGAGAGATGCTGCCTGAACTCTTGCATCTTGCTATGAGATGCTCTTGGAAAAGAGTATCTTCTCAGCTTTTGCAGATCCAATATGGAAACTCCATGGAGCTATTCCCTAGGCCTCTCAATGAGAAGAGTCAGAGAGGTGTTTGTGGAGAAGTTAACCGTACTGCGATACAGTGGGTGTGACTGCGTGTGACACTTGTGAGATGGTTCTGGGAGGCAAGGATGCAGCCCCAGGTGAAATGTCATTTCATGGTTTTTTTCTGGGCACAAGTATGTGGTGGGAGTCACACTGCAGCTTCTCTCTCTTTTTAATAGCTTGTGTGCTTGTCAGGCAGTGTACTTGGGATAAAGAGTCCTAAAGCAGGAGAGAGTGACTAACTTGTATATTAATGGCACTGTACTGGGGGAATATGATGGAGGGGGTGTCTCATTCATAGCATCTGAAGCCTGAGAGTTCTGAGGAAGTTTCATCTCAACCCCTAGATGACCTGACAGAGTATGGCTCCTATCCTGTGGCACATAGATTTTGTTCTGTGAGATCTCTGGGAATGCAGCAAGCTTGTAGCTCTGTGTGGGGTTCCTTTATGTATCAATTACTGCAAGTTCAGTGGAGGTGTAGCATTTCTTTGATGTGGTGAATCTGGATGTCTGAATTTTAAGGAGTGGGAGAAGTGATTTAAACAAAATACTGTAGCCTGTGACCCACTGCTTTGTCAAACTCAATGTGAAAGACTTGCCCATTTTGAATTCTGATGTAGAATCATTGCTAATTTATCTTTAGCATGGTGTTGTAAAACAACCTCCTCTTCACTTCACTGCAGTATTTGGAGTACAGTATCTGCCAGTCAATTCTTTTTACAAGTATCCTCTTCTGGCTTAAACCTTGGTAAAATTTTTAACTGCTTAAATGGAAGCTTTGCAACCAGACTTCGTTGTGAACAGAAAAATGCAGGCCACCAATTCATTAATATCTATAAACTTTTCAGCTGAATCTTGATATAATTTATAAAAGGGAAATTGCAAATTTCACAGGCTTCCAAGATTTGAATACAAAAAACTCAATGAAACTCAGTAGTTTTGGAATTGTTTAATTTTGAAATTTAGCTCTGAAATGAAACAATGTGATTTTGAAGGGAAAGAAAGGAAGATATTATATGAGTGAACTTCTATACAGTAAATCTGATCCCTATTATCAGACTCTTCAGACAGTTTTATGTAGAACTGTTATTCTGCTAGACATCCAAGGGGATGAGGGAGTACCAATCTTGTGCTGGACCTTATCTTTATTTCCATGTTGCCTTTTCTGTCATCAAAACCCACAGGTCTTTCACTTCAGCTCAAGAAGGAACACTACTTTTCCTAGATTTTTACTATCCTCCCTACCAGAGGCCCTGGATTTGGTGAACTTATTATGGGCATTCATGCTATCTCTACATTAGTCTTGAACAAAGATCATGGCCCAACTGATCTTATTTCACACCAAACAAGTGGTGTAAATCCAGGGGACTAGCACAGTTTGTAACAGAGGTGAAGTTTAGTGACATCAGCAATGTTTTTTCCAGGACATAGAGCAGACCCCTGCTCTTTGCCTCCTCTTTTGCTTGCTTTTAGCCTCCTGCCTTCAAAACAAGTGCAATTTGTCTTTGCTAAAGCTGCTTCTCAGAAAGTACTATTTTCAGTGTGACAGCATAAGACAGGTCAGAAATATAGCTTCCAACTCTGGTTTGTGGACTGAATTATGACCATGACACTATCCCATATGTGGTTGCAGGATGCTAGTGCCACCACGTATGCAGTATGCTGCTGTGCCCAGGTACTCTTCTGCCTTGGCTTGTGTTTTGGCAAATAACTTCCTTTTTCAGGTGAGCATGCAAAGGACTCCCAGTGCAGTTAAACCAGCCACAGCTTTTGACTATGTATCTCGGAGATGCACCAGACAGAAAAGCTTTATTATGGGTGTTTTATATAACTTACCTGTGTTGGTGGTAGAAACAATGAAGGTGAATACCCAAACATGCCATGCCTTGCTAAAGTGATGGAGGAGCTGAGTAAAAGAAATGAAAAAATGTAGGATATGGCAATCCAAGACAGAGTAAGCATTTGTTCCTGGTGAAAAGGGTATGTTGAAGTGCATGAAAATGTAATTAGGAGTAGAAGAGGGGAAAAAAAAGAATCTATTTAATCTACTTGTCCTCTGCATATTCTAAAGTCATTACACTCTTATTTACTAGAAAAGAAAGCACAGTATTGTTGTTAACTTGGTTGTTACAGTAGAATGGTCTAATAGGCTTTTGTTTCTGGGTATCATGAATGGCATTGTCAGGAGACCAGCACAAAAATGGAAGATTTAAGAGGTCCACTTGTGCAGAATCTTTGCTAGTGATGGTAAAAATACAGAAAGAGAAAAGAACTTCATCTGATTTTCTAATCTCAGGTCATATTTTGGGAGATCATGAGAGATTATATCCCTAGGGGAAAAAGCATCTCTTTTTTCTTTTTTCTTTTTTCGTTTTTTTTTTTTTTTTTTTTTTTCCTTTTTTTTTAGTGGGACAGTTTTCAGCTGTATACAATTGAGAAGAAATATAATGTAAACATTCACAATGTCATTTTAAGTCTGCCCTTTAAAGGCTATTCAGACATGAGTGGAGAGCAACATGACTTGAATATCTCTTTAATTAACTGAGAGAGCTCTAAAAATAGAGATACTGTGAGAAGATGAAACTAGAGGACACAGTTACATGTCTGATCAAAAGCCAACCACAAGCCTGTGCTGTCTTTTTCCATGAGATTCCTCATGTGAATAAAGGAAGATAAAGGAAAAGTTAGAAGATTAAGTTTGGGGAGTATCAAAATTAGACAAGTCGGTTTTCAAAGGGTGGAAGATCATGGCATGTATTCTGTGACTTCTTTGTAAAAAGATGAAAACCAAAGCAGTATGATGAGTGTAAGAGGCAGAGCGGGATGATCTTAGCCAGAGAAAGAAGTCTGGGAAGAAGATGTTTATGTCTGTCATGTTTGAATGTTAGTGTTATGTGCTAGCAAGTACTGAGACTGGGGTCAGCATAAGACCAATTAATGACTTGTCATCCCAGTTGGAGACCTTCTCCACTGATAAACTCCAAGTCCTTTGTTCTTTTACCACTTTTCTCTTCCAAGTTACAAGGCCCAGATGTTTACCGTTAGGAAACTTCTCTCCCCAGCCTAGTGTCTGAAAATGGCTGAAGCAGGCCCCAAAACTAAGAGGAGGGAAAACCCTCTAGAGACCTCAAGTATCTTGCTGGTCTGTAGCGCTCAGCAGTAATCAGTCCAGCACATTCTTATTATGTTAATAGCTTCCTGCAGAGTGAGTCATCTTGACATTCAATAGATTGCCTTAGATTTGCTTGTGCTTTGGGAATGGCTTTTAGTGAAAAATAAATTATATTTAAAAACAATAAAATTTATATTTTGTAATTTAAAAAAAATAGAAAAATAATAGAAAGATGAAAAACTATTTGCTGGGTCTAACAATAACTTTAAAAAAAAAAAACAAAACAAAACCCAAAGAATAATATGATGTTTTCATGGCTACTCTGATTTCCAGTGATTCGTTCAACTGGCAGAAGAAAGTTGCTGTTCATTAAAACTTTTGACACTGTCATCTCCAAATTGCAACCTCTAACAGAGGATAACACATCATTTTTTTTTTAAAACTCTTCTCTCAATTAATGTAATTATGCCCATAAGAGTTTGGGTTTTATGGGGTTTTTTGTTTGGTTGGTTGGGTTTTTTTTCTTTGTTTTTTTTTTTCCCCTGACAAGTGGAATGGAAGGTAGAACATGAATGACATGAGCAAGATGTGCCAAAAATGTGCTATCAAGAATACAGGGGCTGTATTTGCTCAGGATAATCAAGATGCAAAAAAAAGTATTAAAAGCTGCCTCAGAGAGCTATGCAGTTCGTTACTACTATGAAAACCAGAACAAAGCTAACGTGCTTCCCATTATGTAGACTGGAATAATCTTGGTGAGTACTTGGACCATCCCTGCAGATTGACAGCCGCGAGCGGTGGGGTCTGGGATGGGACCGGACAGGACAGGCGGATGGGACAGGCAGATCAACCGGGGGACTAGAAGCTGCGGCTCGGAGCTGGCCAGGGTGCTGACCCGGGATGTTTAGCTGCAGCGGATGGTCAGCGAAACAGCACAGCAAATGACAGTTAAAGACTTACCTGACTGATGCAGAGACACTGAAGCACGTAAGAAACACCATATATCGACCAAACTGGAGTAGGAGGTTGGACTAGGTTACCTGAATTATATGATACTAAAACTGAGGGAAGAACCAAGTCAGTGGAAAACGGCGTGTTTGTGCGAAATTAATTTTGTTCTGTATTGCCTTTCAGTAGGTTTGCAGTTGCTTCTGTGTGCTCAGTTTAACTTGACTTCTAATTGTCAGAGTCTGATGTAAAAACTACACCACTGAGACCTTAATCTTAGGTTGGGTTTGGTCCCTGAAGCCTAGACCCTCTGTTTTGCTGTGCTCTTATCAGAGAAGCTAGACCCAAATAGATAGACTTCTGTGTAGGTTTGCAACAAATGACACTTTCTGTTTGAATTTTGGGAAGCCTACACCCTTATATAATGAGATGACACTTTTCCCTGTTTTAATCTTATATTACTAAGTGGTTTATTATTGATACAGAAATTGTTGTTTATTCAAATCACATTATAATAAGTTACTCAAACAAGGTCATGAATTACTCTCATGCCTCTAAGTGAAAATCAAAATTAAAGAGTTTTGTTTTCATTACTGGAAAAAATAGTTTATGGAAATTTCACTGATTCTGTAATTGTAGCAGCTTTTTCTCTCTGCCTCCCTGGACTTCTAAGCTTCTGTTTTCATAACCATTAGACATGACATTGCATGTCATTGTGCTTTTGTCTAATTGCTTCCTTGTTTGGTAAACATTCCTTGTTAAACAATTTGGTAGTCACTCACTATATGTAAATCCAGTTATGCTACTAACCACTCGCTTTACTTTTCAGCAAGGTCTTTTAACTGTGGCTCTACATGTCTTCAGAAAGACTGCTCTAAACAGAGATAGTGCTCTAAATGAAGACCTATGCCCTTGTTTCATGTGCAGTTCTTAAAATTCTTTGTGTTGTTTTCCTTGCCTATGTTTACTTGCTTTTCAACTCTTATAAGTCAACTTTTTTTTGTTGTTAGTTACATGAGCCAGCTCACATGCCATCTAGGTTTGTGGATGAAGGATAGGCTAAAGATGTAAGATATAGATTGATGCAGTCTCCTGACCTGACACAGATATAATGGCTCTTTGGAGCTGGGTACATTTACTGATTCCTCAAACTGATTTTTATTTCTTAGCATATTTTATGTATTTGGTTTGACTGTGTGCTATGGGGAGAAAAAAAGTCATTGTTCACTTCTTTGAATTCTTGCTATTGTTTCAATCAATTCAGTACTGCATGTGAATGAACCCACTCACTCTGTAAGATGACACTGCATGTTGGACTTTTTCAAATGTTTCTGGGCAACCCAGTATCATAAGGCTTTTTCATTCAATCACTGCTCGTAAACTATTCCAAACAGCTTGAAATACCAGAACCCCTAAAATATATCCTAGCTATACTTTCTTTGCTGTGGTTATCTTTGCTGTTTAACTACATTTACTTAATTGTAATAAGAGGAAATGATTTTATTTTATTTAACCAAGAAAGATCAGTAAATAGATCCGAAGCTGTATTGTAAAATTTGTCTTAAAGTAGTTAGGAATTTCCTCCATATCTGTAGGTGAAGCTTTCTTAAAGAGGCTCAATTTTTCTCATTAATAGAGGAAAAAAAAAAAAAAAAATGTCTGCAAGTATTAAAGAAAGTCAGCAGTTCTTCCATGCTGCCAGAAACCAATCTCAGTGTTTAAACTCTGCTCAAACTCTAATTGCAAATTTCCGAGAAAGATCAATCCTTGCTAGTTGTCTTTGATGTCTTTTTAACTAGTGAAACTCAATAGATGTCTTTGATTCATTTGAACTATTTAGGGGTAAAGCAAAGGCAAGAATGTTTTTTGATTAGTGGAGCTTTTCCTTGTAGAAGCTCATTGTTTAATATACCAGCTAAATGGAAGTGCTTTTAAGACAGTCTGAAAAGTAAAAGCCAGAGCTTTAAACTTAGGTGTCTATCACATGACAACTAAATCCCTATTTTGGTGTCTATGTAAGCTGATTGATTTCCTTTACTGAAGCTTCTTATTCATATCAGTGGGATCAGAGGGCTTTCAGGAATTCGGAGAGCAATTCCATTGTTTGAGTGTTATTGTCCTTTATACAAGTAGAATTGGAAGCCCTGTATATTTTTTATGAGCTGAAACTAACCTTATTTATTGCATATACTGTGTGCTACTAATAACATTTTAGAGAACTTTGTGTTTCTATAGATGTATGAGCTTTTTAATAAATCAACCACGTCTATGCAGATGGGTCTCCTGACACCTTCTTCACAGTCCTCCTGAGTGCTGTCTTTCCTATCCTCACCCAAGTTCAATGCAGGCTGTTGTTGCGTTTCGCAAGCATTTGTATTCTGCTATGAGACTGTAGAAATATTCATCTTGCACCAGTTCTACAGGGTTAGGGTTGCTCTTGAAATGCTTAGTAACTGCGTGTTTCATTGTGGATTGGTCCTAGCAATGTACATATACGAAACTGCTGTGAGAAATTCTTTGTAAAGCCTGGAAAATCAGTGAGTAGGACTGCTTACTGAACAATAGTTGGTCTTGCAGAATTCCCAAGCGTTTTCTCATCTTTGCTGACTGTGTGTTGTCCCACACTCTCACTAGAGCATAATTCAGCATGAGAGTACATTGTCTACTTTTTATACTACACCAGGTATAAGTAAGTAGGTACCCTGCAGTTTTCCCTAGTCTGTTTTGGTTTGTTCCTTTTCTTCCATCCTGAAATTGCTGAGAGAGAAAATATGTCTGGTTTGAAGGACTTTGTCACCGAGCAATCATATTATTTCTTTTCTATCTACATTTCTCTAACTGGAATATAATAGCTATTTACTGTAACAAAAACTTCTGTGTATAAAAGTTAAAATGTGCGCCTACACAAAGTAACTTCCACAGCTAGGATATTGTATGCTGCAATGGAGGATACTAGTTTAAAAGTACATACTGCATTTTCCCAGGCATGCAGAATAACTCATTAAACTCTTGTAAAATAGTAACTACTCTTGTTGTTTAATAGACATGCAAGATATTAAAAAAGTAGTTTTTCCCCTGTCTTGGGTTCAGCAGTAGCAGTCATTTTTCTCCTCCTTAGTGGCTGGTGCAGTGCTGTGATTTTGACTTTCAGCATGGGAACAGAGCTGATAACGCTGATGTTTTTAGTTGCTGCTCAGTAATGTTTAGTTTGACCAAGGACTTTCTGAGTCTTGTGCTCTGCCATGGAGGAGGGGAAGCCAGAAGGAAGCAGAGACAGATCACCTGACCCAAACTAACCAAAGAGGTATTCCATACCACAGCACGTCATGCCCACTGTATAAACTGGGGGCAGTTACCTGGAAGGGCTACATCACTGCTTGGGTCAGGCTGGGTGTCGGTCGGTGGGTGGTGAGAAGTTGTATTCTCTTCCCTTGTTATTTCCTTTATCATCATTATTATTATTGGTGGTAGCAGCAGTGGTTTTGTGTTACACCTTAGTTACTGGACTGTTCTTATCTCAGCCCGTGGGAGTTACATTCTTTCGATTCTCCTTCCCATCCCCCTGGGAGCGGAGTGAGGAAGGCGGGAGAGTGAGCGAATGGCTGCGTAGTCTCTGGGTTGCCGAGTGGGTTTAAACCACAACATCCCCCTGAAGTGATGATTTGTGCTTACCCTTCTTTCCGTGAAATGCTTGGTCAAAACGCAAAATTGTTTTGATGCACTTTTTTTTGACTTAAGCTGAGAGCATTGTGTCAGTGCAACCCTGGTATACGCCGTTAGATGGACGTAGCTTTTTCTGCTCAGACTTGGAGCAGATTAAGAAAGGAACAAGGAAAGAGTGGGGCAAACTATTTAAGATGGGCAAACTATTTAAGACCAGCCTCTGAAAGTTTGCTGTTTAAGCCCCAAAGATTCTTTAGGTGTTGCTGCTAAGCATTCAGCAGAATGCAATATCAAAAAAACACTGGAATACCTGGTATGTCCACATGTTTTTCTGCCATTGAGTGCAAGAGAACTGGGGGGGGTTGAATTGCTGCCTGATGTATAAATGCTGCACAATGTGAGCATTTGAGTCTAAGCCAACTGCACTCTAAGCGGGACGGTGTTGTGTACCTACATTCAAGGGTGCTGGCAAGGCTGAGAACCCCACACAATGGATGGTGTTTTCCTCCAAGCTCATTGTGGCATCTGGTGGTGCTAGGAGGTCAGGTGAAAAGAAGGTTTTCCTGAGTGTTTCTCAGCAAATGGCTGTTGGCAGAGTTTGATTTGACCTATGAATCAAAGTTTATACTTCTTACCACACAGAATTGAAAAAGAAAAAAATCAAGTGTGTTGCTCAAGTGTATGAGCAAGCAGTTAGGGAAGCCAACAGAGGCTGCTATTTAAAAATTCTGGTCAAGCTGTTTCTTGAGGAATTTGTACATTTATTTTTTTCATTTTGTAGAGCTTACAGGGAACTGGGTTTCTTCATGGAACAACTAAAGGCAGCTCAAGCCATGGAAATGTTGAAAGCTATAGCGTCTTTCAGAATAAGAGACACCCTCTCTGCACCCAGTAGGCTGAGTTCCTTTTTTTAATTAATCATGAAGCAATATTTCCGTTTTTGTCATTTTTACTCTGAAGTTTGGGGTCCTAGTGCATTGCAAGTCATAAACTTTGGATCCAGAAATCTTCCACAACTTTGCATTTTCCCACCCATTAATGTCTCTTTTGTCTTATAAGGGAGAATTCTTTTCACATTCCTGGAGCATTCGTTGTTTAAAATGCTGTTTATGATACACCATCAATAGTCTGTTTTCTAAAATAAACCATTACAATCTTCAAATGTGCATGGTTTGGCTTTGTGTGTGTGTGTGTGTGGTTTTTTGGATGTTTGTTTTTTTGTTTGGTTTTTGGTCTTTTTTTTTTTTTTTTTTTTTTCCCCCTTATAATCCCCACACTGTGCTGGCTGATTCTATTGAATTAAAATTTGAAATGTTCTTTTAATTCATGGCAAGTACTCACTTACGGTGACTTCATGCTGGGTGGAAAGCTATTAGAGATCACACCGTTTTGAAGTCCCTACTTAAAGTACAGCTTGAGCTGAAAGTGACTGCCAGCTAGTTAGTGGTACTCTGTGTCTTTTGTGAATATGCAGGTATGTTGCAAAGTGTTCTCTCTTTGGTGTGTGGTCACACTGAAGTTAATAACCCATGTATTCCTTTGGGTACAAGATTTTTTCCTGCAGCAGCAGAGTAACATGTTCAGTCTCCTAAGTGTTCTTCTGCATTCCTGTGTCCACATAGAAATATTTCATGAGTTATTAATCTCAAGAAAAAGTAATACTGCCTGAAGTACATATTTGTGAGGAGCACAAAGTTTACATGAGCTTGTATGTTTAATTCCACTTCAATCCTTGATGGAGACACAGCTGTCGTGACTGAGACATGCTTGTATGGACCTGCAGAGAAGCTTGCCCCACCTGGATCACTTTTGCATGAGAAATGAGCTTCAGATTTCAGTATTTCTTAGTTGGCAGTGCATCTGGGGAGCAAAGAAACTGGTAAAAAAAGTAAATACAGAAAATAAGGTAGCTGGAGGTCCCTGGTAGGATCTCTTTCTTGTCTCCTAGGTGGATTTCATAGTTACCATCACAGTTTCTTCTTGTGGAAATTGATTTGTAATCAAATATTGAGGTTTGGTAGTATGAGTCCAGAATGTGAAAAATCATATCTGGCTTATTTATTAATATTCATAATCATCATACACATGATCATAATTATCATACACATGCTACAGCATGTGCCAGGGTGCTACATGCCTGGGATCAACCTGGCAGGGGCTTAATTCTGAACTGCTCCACAAAAGGACTGTAAGTATGCTTATATCTATCCCTCTGTTTTGTGAGAGCATTACCATACAGGCAAGGTTTTTGGCTTGCTTCTTGCTTAAAATGTCACACATTATTTCATATATTAGTGGACTACAGAGAATTTTATACAAGTTATAGCTAGCACACACATTTAGCAACTTTCAGTGGAACATACATTCTGATTCTGACAGATTTTGCACACTGAACCTATAACATTCCACAGCTTCAGTAATGTGCTTTTGTAATGCAGCTTTATAAGAACACAAAACAATTTAGGAATTATATGGAATTTAGTAAATCTGCCAGTAAAGTATCATTGTGGTCTCCTGATATGTTCAAATTCATGTATCTTCCAGCTCACAGCATTTGCTCAAGATTTATGATACAGAAAGATTTTCTCCCTTTCTAGCCCCTCAAGACACTTTTATTCTCATTCATGTTTCTTCTGTTTCTGTATACAAAAGTAAATTCTAAATTATTGTTAATATTTTAGATGCATTTCAAACTTTGTACAGTTATTTTAATTGGTAGTTATGAGCAGAAAGGCCAGGCTGAAAATAAATAGATTTATATATAAAATGTCTGCAAAGCTCCCACATGTGATACCTATTAGATAACAGTGCACCCAATTTTAAAGAAAATGCTCTTGAAAAGTCCATCTTTTATTAAAAAAAAAAAAAAAAGTTTTCACAGAAGAAAAATGCTAACCCTAAGCATTTTTTTTTCTTTTTAAGTGAAAACAGGTATTTTTCTGATAAAATAACAATTACTTCTAAAGGATAGAATGAAGATTGTCGTTTGTCTCTCTGTGGTGGTGTAGTGTAGGAGATGGGCTGAAAAGCCCTCTCTTTCAGGAGGAGCAGCTCCTGCCATCCTATCTGGTGTTCGTTGCTGTCAAGGTACTTCTTGCTCTGGCTCCTGTACAAGGAGCCACAGCCACCCTCTACATTCCCCCATAGAGAATACGCTGTCCCTGACAGTGATGGGTTTTGGAGCCAGTTGCTGTCAAGCTGTCATGTCTTGACAGCTCTGTAGGAGGAACAAAAGGCCCATCAGACCGAAGATGATTTGTAAACAATGAAGAAGGAGTGTTTGCCACCCTGCCATGTCTGACAGTGTAAAAAGCTGAGGCCACTGTTGCCTATGGTTGACACATAGAGAGCTAGCCTTTAAAGCGTCAGCTGCATCCTAAAGGTGCAAGAAAATGTTTTATTAAGATCAGAATTCAGCTTCTTATTAACTCTCAGGGTTTTGTTGGCTCCTTAAGAAAATCAGTTGAACAATACCCTTCTCATCAGGATTCTGCTTTCTCAAAGGGACAGTAAAATCACAGCATTTCTTGCAAATTCGGGATGCTTATTAAAAAAACCCCAAACTATTCTAATTTATGTTCTGTGTTTTCAATGTTTTTGACATCTTCAGCATTAAATCAGGCAGAATATTGTAATTTTTCTCAGTAAGAACTTGGTTGCTGATTAATGTCTTTGGCAGAGAGTGGGCAAAAATTAATGCATTAGCAATGTAACAATGAAATCAAAGCAAATTAGAGTAGCATTATCTAAAATAAATTGTATTTTGTTAGTACTATATAATGTTATTTTAACTGATGACACTGATTTATTTCTGCTGAGAAGAATGATGAAATTAATCAGTGAATTGCTGGATAGATGCTTTGTTAAATTAGTCTCGTATTCAATTGGGAGTCTTAATTGCTTTGTGTGCTTATTTGTCATCCAATTTGCAGGGGTATGTGCAGGTTCTTTTGTTTACATGAATATGAACTGGAACATCTTCATTGATTATCAGTAGATTTTCATTGTTTTAAACCAGGGAAAATTAAACAATGGGGCCCTTCCATCTTTGTTTTTGTTTGGAGATGCCTTTTAAAAACCTCCTTATTAAATCCTTTTTGAAATTATTTGATATTTATTTTTTAAGGAAATTTACCCTGTTTATTCCCAGCATGCAAGGTGGTTTTAGTTAACAGTATTTGTATATTCTGGGGTAGTGATTGCTTAAAAAAACAAGGATGAGTTGGTCTTTATTTTTACTTCTTCTCTATTCCACCAGGTAAACTGCTGCTGTGCTATTTTTTTTCTAGTCCACTCACAAGACTCCAGCTGTTTGTTAAAATTTTACGAATGAAGAAAATAACAAATGTGTTGACGATGAAAATAAGAGTTCCAGGAAGCTAATGTTAATGGAAATGCTTTTGCTACAACTTTACAGCCCAAAGGCAGCATTTGTTAGGCCACCTTGTAATTCTAAAGAGAAAAACAACTGAGATTTTTTGTGAGCATTTAGCATAGATGACAGCTGGGTCCCCACAATGTGAGAACTTATATGCTGTTAGCTACGAAATGACAGTTTGCCTAGCAAAGAGTTACACTGTGGGAGGTAAAGAAGGAAAGCATGAGGAGGTTTTTTGTGAGTCCTGTGAACATATTTTGCTGGTAATAGAAACCTTGAAGCAAACTTGGGTTTACTATATAGTATTATCTCTAAATAGCATCGTCATCTTAGAAGTCTAACACTTTTGATTGAAAATTGCCTCTTACTGAAATTACAAGGAATACCCAAGTCTGTTTTACAAATAAGTGCAACCGGTTTAATTCTGGAGAAAGCTGTAGCATTCTGCTAATCCTTCAACCCCAACATAACATTCAAAAAATCTGAAGGCAGATCACCCACACTACGATGATAGCATAAGATCAATTGGTATGAAGAAACAAATCATTATTGGAGCCCATCTTTGATGTCTTTTTTGCCCTTAGAAGGATAAAATAACTCTAGGTTTTGATTATTAGCTAAATATTAAATTCAACCTTAAATCCACAGCGCATATGCTGACAAGCCAGCTGTAGGAACAGCTAGAGGATGCAGGGAAACATCTTAAAAGCCTAGGAGTGATGTGGAAAGCTAGTAACAAGCTGAGTAATTCTGCTGCATGTTAGGACTGGAGCTACCTTTAGGTAAACTGTGTTGCAATTTTGTTTAAGCTTTTTGCACCTCCAATTTTGGGCAGCTCAAAGGAAGGAATGAGCTGAATGCTTATGGGAGGAGGTCACAGAATGAAGTCCACAGCATTTTAGCTTTGAAGAGCCTCTAAGTGCTTTTATCTGTGCTGTCTGTCCTATTAGCATCCTTTGGATGGGGGAGGGGAGGGAAGTGTGCCATTGAAGGAACATCCTGCACCAGAGAGGGAAAAGATAAATGACTTTTGTGGGGAGAAAAAGGACCAATATGTTTTGTAGTTGCTTGTGGACAGCACTTGAGTTTCACTTGTATGATTTGTGTAACCAGGCAGTTTGTTTGGATGAAGAGGCTCACGGCAGAGTTCATGAAATGCCCCTGCAGTCCCAGCAGTAATACAGATCTGTGATTTAAATGTTTGAAGAAAAATCGTGAAGAAAAATCATACGCAAGATAACAAATGCAGGTTTCTCCCAGGTCATCCTAAGCAATTGCTCTCCATTAAGCTCAAAGGAGCTGAAATCCCACCAAGCAGCAGGGACACTTAATCCTTAGGCCTCTATGACACCCCCCACCCCATTATGGTGCTCAGATTAGGTCTTTTGCATAAAAATGTCTGTAGAAAGTCTGTAAGTATAGTCTTCTGGAAAATGCATCCATTGAACATTTTAAGGTGAACAGTGGCGTGTAGATTCTGTCTGATGTCTGTGCCATGTTGTGAACTTTACAGGGCTTTGCTGAGTGAGGCATAAGTGTCTGTGACCTCTTGTGGGTATGCTGGCTTTTCACAGAGAACTGCGTTCAGCCTCATCACAGAGCAAGTGGATTTCTTTGTAGGTTAGACAGAGGGGCAACCACTGTGGTGATTTTATCTACCTCTTTTACTTCCCTTTGGCTACCCCAAATCACCCTGGCAGCCCTGATCTGGTTCTTTTTTTTCTTGGACTCTCTGGAGGACTAGAGTTTCAGAGCTTCATGTCACACCATGACAGAAACAAAAGTATGTATGCAAATGACAACTAATATTATCATCTTTGAACATAACAGGATATAAGCCTCCCTTGAAGGACAGCAGGTCATGTCAAACAATCTCAAATGCTGTTTGCAAGTGAGAGAATTTTGAAGCATTTAGTAGCTCCTAAATGTTTATTTTGGGATGTCTAAGGCCACTCAACATGTACTAAAGCCACAGAATTTACAGGACAGTGTCCACAACTCTTAAAAGCGAGGCTTAATAACTGCTGCCTTTGTGATCTGTCACAGTCTTGCCTTTGTATAACTAGCTCTCTTGGAAGGAGCTTTGATATATCTTGAATAAGAAAGGTACTGTTATTTATAAGATGTATCTCTTTTACATTTCCTCTGATTCCCATCCCCTCCCTCCTCCCTCCTTTACTGAGTATCTGAGCTCTCATTTGGCCAGGGTCACCTCAGAGATGAGATGTCCTTTGAATCTCAAGATATGCTCCTAGTTCAATAACTGTGTAAATTAAAAACTGTTCTTGAGAAGGCAGATGCAGAACAAGAGTGCAGCTGCATACTTAGTATTGCACTGCCATGTTATCACTCACTGGGCTCCTAATGGTGGCTGGGCTTCAGGAAACTAAAATATATTTTTCTGCTTTAGCAGATCTTAATCCAGAGTTAGAAAAATGCTTTAATATTTTTTATTAGAAAGCAGGTTGTGGCTTTATACTGGCTGAATGAAACTTAGATTGCTGAGAAAAGAAGACAAAATGAATAAATCTAAAGAAGTAAGACAGTAGAGATAATTCCTAACAAATACAGTTTATGCTATAATGCGGGATCTCTTTCTGGACCATGTACACTATTGCAATGCCTGGTGAATACATGATGAAATGTCAGACATTGTTCTGTACATGCGAGTGAGGACAAGTGCTGCCATCATTCTACTGTCTCCTCCTGGAGAGGAGAATTGTTTTGTGGTGGTGCATCCTGTTGCTGTGGCATCTGCATTCTTGGAGACCTGTGTAGTAACTTCTGTCTCTACTGCAAAGTCAGGCTTTGATAGGGTTGATACATAAAAAAAATCCCTATACAATTTTTTTGCATTAAGAGAATATTAACTCTTATATTGTAAAAAAATCCATTCTGTAACTAAATCACACTGCTTTAAATTCATGTGTATTTTCACTGCCTTTTTGGTTTTTATATGTTGGGCTGTACTGTGTGCTATTTAAATGACTGTCCTGACATCACTAAAAATTAATTACTTGGGGCTAACAGGAACGTGTCCCACCCGTAATTTTGGGATCTTCAGGAATGAAGACAACTACACAGATCTAATTTATTACTGCATAGGCTAGCGTGACAATTTGACTTTGTTCTTTTATGCCCTGCTAAGCGGCTACCAGAGTTCCTTAGTTAAAATAGTCTCTTTCTAATTTTAATTTATCCTGTGTCTGGGCAGCTGAGTGTTTAAGGAGTTGCTGTCAAGCTCTAAATATCTTTGCCTAAGGCTTCACAGTGACCTATCCCAGCAAAACAACCACAGAGAGAGCCAGGGTGACCCCTGATTCCCAGTGGCCTTCTGTCATCACCTCGTTCCCTGTTCCTTCCTTCCTTTCTTTCCCAGTGCTTTTTGTATATCAGCTCAGGAAGGTCACTTTCACGGACCTTCTTTTCTTTCTTTATTTTTTTCTTATTGTCTTATTTCCCCTGTGTCCTTGCAGCTTGGCTAGAAGGCTCACTCTGCGTGGCTTGGTCAGTATCTATCTCATGACCTTAGGCAGTTTTGGTTTAGCAGAAATGTTATTTTCTGTATCACGTCTGTTGTGTCCTGCTTTAGGGAGCGGGGATAAGACCTGTCCTACATCTACTTACTAGCTAATTTCTGTACTTTGTTTTTTCCCTAGCTCCCAATTCTCCCTTTTCTTTCCTCACTTTGAGCCCTGCCAGCTCCCCGGCTTATCCAGGAGCAGCTGCTACAAAGATGTGTGTGTTCTCTGTAAAACTGGTCCTTGTTTTGTGTTGCTAGGCTACTCCCTACCAGCTGCCACTGAAGAAATGCTCTGTGGTGGGAAACGGTGGGATCCTGAAAAAGAGCGGCTGCGGAAAACAAATAGATCAAGCAGATTTTGTGATGCGGTAAGACAGAAACCTGAATGACACATTGTCTCCCTTTCCCCCTGTTAATCTTGGACTTTTCAAAGCTATTTGATTGTGATTAATCAGTTATAATTTGCCTTGTTTCCCCGCCCCCTTTGCAGGATGCTTTACACAAGTGATTTGGGTCAAAGTGTGAGGAGAGGCAAAAAAGGGTTTTGACTGGCTTCTGTAAATGGGTGTGTAGAGCGGGGGGACTGTTTGCATATGAGTGGGTGCAGGTTGTGACAGATTGTGCAGTGTCACAAAGAGATACTGAGGAGCTGCTTTCCTCTTTTAATTATGCAGCATTAGGCAGGGTCTCATCCTGCCACTCATCCTGTGCTCTGTCTTCTGCAACTCTAAATGCCATCGTATGCATCAATAGGTACTGAATTATAGGGAAAGGCTTAAAGACATGAGCTGGAACAAGCTAAAATCTCTCTATGTTTTTCTTCCCTCAAGATTGGCTTCTGGATGGATTTTTGAGGAAAGGCCAAACCTTTCCTCCTTTCTTTGATGCAGAGTTTTTGGAATTCCTCACATTTCCTTTCCCTCCAGCCTTCCTAAAGTTATAAGAACCTGTCAGGAGGGATGCTGAAGCAGTTGCTGCTTTTGTGATTGAATTTGGCACATTTTATGTCTGTATTCTGTAAGGAAGAAAGACAGAAATTAGTCCTTCCGTGTTAAACATAAAAAAGGGAGAAACTGGAGGAGTGCTAAAGAGACTGAGAAATGGGGTTTCTTTAGGGTTTGAGATGGTTACATAATGAACACCCACTTTAGCGGGTCTCCTTGTGAGATCCTGATGGGTTATTATAAAGCCATACAAATTTTCTGCAAACCAAACAGTATTATTGTGATTTCAAGTTTGCAACTCAAAGATGCAAAATGCCTTCAGTGTTAAAGCAAAGGAGTACAACAAACTAAAGGCAAAAGGAAACATAGAGCATTTACAGAAGAGACGATGTAAGGCACAGGGGGAGAGAGGCAGTGTGCTGGTTGCCATCACTGCAAAACTCCTTGGGTGTTCCACAGACTAAATATAAGAAACTGTAGGGTATATACCATGGTAATATTATCTAGATGCAATGGAAAATTGGAATGCTGCGGGAGCAATCAGTTACAGAACAATATAAACTTTTTTATTTAAAAAAAACCTAAACAAACCCATCAGTTGTTGCAGCTTGATCAGAAAAGTCCTTTTCTTTCCAAGCAGGGTAGAGCAACCATTACCTGTTCAGAAACTTATTTTGAATTGGAAATAAGTGATAGGGAGAATCCTGCAAAAATCCCAGTAGCTGCCTGCAGGCTGTATTGTATCAGTGACGTGCAGTCATACTTATGGAAAATGTTTCAGTTCTTTTGGGTCACAACTAAGGCACTACCGGGAGAAAGTATTTTTACAGCAGGTGGAAGACAGGATTTAGTTGATCTTTTCTAAAGCTGATTTTGATAATCTGAGAGCTGAGAGAGAAAGAGCACAGTAGTGACTTGCATAACATCTTTCATAAAAAAAAAAAATAAAATTTGTGTAACATCTTGAAAATATATCCGCAGTGCGAAATGTCATGCCAGGTATTGCCCTTGTTCTTTCCTTCAGTTTACGTGGTTTTTGATTTCACTTGAGTGTACTTCCATAAGCTCTGTCATATGACTGCAGCCATAGTCTCTGATCTATTGTCATCACCAGGATTAATTAATGAGTTTAAACTCATCTTGTTGCTGAGAATTTTCTACAAATACAGTTGTACCAACATAGAGATTAGAAAAGCAGTAGTTTTCAGGCCCTAAGGCATATCACACTGCATGTGCAATGAGAAAGGCGCATAGCATTTGGTCTATGTGTTTAAGCAGCGTGGTTATAATAGGCTATTCTGGTATCTGGCTAGTTTTCAAGTTAGTAAGCTTTATTTCTAAGAAAATGAACTTATTTTTCCCCTCCCTTCATGCTAGTGATTATTTTGAGAGAGAAATGTTGGGTACTAAACCCTAAGCAATGTTTTTGTCTGTATTTCGACAGAAGAGCCACATTTTTCTTGCCATTAGATTTTGAAGAACTATTTCTACATCTCACAGTTCTCCCTTTCCTCCAGCCACTTTACATGGCTCTACTGTGGTTTGCTTGTTTCCCAGAGAGGTGGAGAAGAGACGCTTTGGGGTTTGTAGACAAGTTAACATGGCTTTCAGCTGCCTTATGCAGCTATTGTCTTGACTTGGCCAAGGTGCCACAAAGGAAAAAAAAAGAAGAATGTTTGCAATTACATATTAAATTTGCATTAGTCCCTAGCGTTTAGTATATCATAACATTCAAAAATAGTCACACAGCATCTACCAAGCTCACATGCATCAGCCAAGTTGCTTAGATTCTCTGCCCCTGCGGGGAAATAGGCTTCTGTCTGGACCAAACCCAGAAGAGCCATTTCTGCCTGGTGAGGGTAGAAGGATCTGTTTCATTTTACCCTTGCAGCTGTTCCTACCTATATGAGTTGGAAGGTCTCAGATGTGAAAAAGACATGGATGTCTCTGGATGTCTGGATGTCATGGATGTCGCTGTCTGCCTCTGTATGACTTTGTTCCTCACTTGAAGGCTGTGTCTAGGTCATATTGTTCTTCTATATGGCAGACCAATCTGTTCCAGTCTTCCGTTTAGGCTCGTGTTAAAAACGCTGGCCTGAAACGCCTGGTGCTTCCTTCTTTTCTGTGCGTTCACGTGCTTATTCCTGAGTACCAGATGCAAGAGTAAGATAACGAAAAAGAAATTTCTTAGGATGAGTCTTTTGTTTCTTGGTATGTTCCTCACCTGCACAACACTCAGCACTCTGCTGACCTGTTCAGGAAAACAATCTGAAGATTGAAGAAGTTTCTGTCAACCGACTGATTTCTTGCAGTTTCCTCTGGATACTCAGGCCATTTCTTAATATCTCATGCAGACAAGGTGGGAATGAGACTTACTGATGAAAGGAATTAGATGTGTTTAAATAATGCATCTGAGACTGGCCTGTGAAAGAAATTTAATTATTGAGATGTTAGGATAATAAGAACTAGGGAGAATTCTTGGTCCCTCACAGTGCTTTCAAATATGCTTCAATGAAAACTGGCTTCTTAAAAGCTTGCCTATGAGTTTGTGTTTATTCAAATCAGAAGGCATTACATTGTAATCTGCCAGAGGTCATTTATCTTTCTCCTCTGATGCATAACACCTATATATCTTGCTTCACAAATATTTGTTTGACCTGCCATTGAGAACTGCTGCTGAGAGTTTCTACAACCTCTTCAAATAGTATTAATTGTATTAAATTAATTTGTATGCTACATAGTGCAGGTAGCAGCTTATTGCTTTTCCCTTTTCCTTTTCCTTCCCTTCCCTTTTCTTTTTCCCTTTTCTTCTTTTCCCTTTTCTTCTTTTTCCCTTTTCTTCTTTTTCCGTTTTCTTCTTTTTCCCTTTTCTTTTTCTCTTCTCTCCTCTTCCCTTTTCCTTTTCCTTTTCCTTTTCCTTTTCCTTTTCCTTTTCTTTTTCTTTTCCTTTTCTTTTTCTTTTTCTTTTCCTTTTCTTTTTCTTTTTCTTTTCCTTTATTGTGCACATCTTAACAAATGTAGTCATGTGAAGAAGAAAATATTCCTGGAAATGTTAAATTTTTCTTGTTGAATGTGTCTGAATCCATCTATGTTCCATGTAGGTGGGGCTTTGTTGTCCTTCTCCTTGGCATTTCCTGATGATGTGAATTTAAGAATATGGTTTTGAGAGCTGACATTTGTATGCAAATACATGCAGATGTAGCATGACAGTGTTTTTTCTTTATGGAGTCTGGATGTTTCGCATTAACTAAAATAGCAGAGAGTATTCTGTGTGCACACTAGTGCCCTCTCCCTTGGACGCTGCGCAAAACCAAAATACAGGAAAGTGCAGCCAAGACTGTGCAGCCTTGCTTGCTGAGTCGATTTCTCCTGACTGTAATTTTTGGAACAGTGCATAGGCTTGGGTACTGTTTGAATGTATTTTCATCTTTATCTGCTGCACCTTCCTCATTTTCCTAGGTCTTTACTATGGAGCATTTAGGACTTCATTGTCTCAAAGTTTCTCTCTACTTCTATTTTTTTGAGCCTTGGCTCTTTGCTTTCCAAAGTAAATTTGCTCAGTCACCTTTTCTTTATTATGTTATCACCCTACCCACCAGAGCAAGACTGTGAGATGCACATGTTTATATAGCCACTTAAATTTTTTCTCTGTGTTTTCTTGGTAAATTCTGTATGCTGAAGATATCCCACAGTCTAATATTAAAAATGCCAGTTGCCTGTTGTTTGCAAGATATGTAATCTTAAAATAACACAGAGTGGTAATAGTCTGGAGCCTGATACTGGTAAATAACACAGAATAGAGTGAAAAACAGAAACTCAATTTTTTTTTTGGGGAGAAAAAGTCTTCTCTGTAGATAATAATGGCTTCTTCCACAGCCCTTCAGCCCGTCAGAAATGCCAAGTTTGTGTCTTTGCTTGGTAGTTACATAAGGTTGTCTCTGCAAAAGGTATTTCCCAACAATCTCATACAAAATTGACCTATTGTGCTTATAGTTGTGAAACAGTAGGGAACATCTGTAGCATAGTCTCATATTTATACAGCACTTTCATGTTTTCTGACAGCCTGCTTTCTTAAAAAAAAAAAAACAACCAGACAACAAACCCCACACCTGGAAACTTGCAGATTAAAAAAAGACTGAGGCTGAAGCCTGTCAATCCTGAATGGCATTTAAAATCTTGACTGTCTTTCTATGCACAGGTGCAACCTTCCTCCTCTATCCAGTGAATACAGCAAGGATGTTGGATCGAAAACACAGCTGGTGACTGCGAATCCCAGTATAATTCAGAAAAGGTAGAGAGTGCGTTGTTCCTACTCTGGTCGGGGAAACAAAAAGAAGAATGCTTCATCTGTGTTATGGATATTAGTGCATCAGAGTTGTGTTCTTAATGATCTTCTGGACCTGGAAAAGGATCTAGAAATTATGGCATAGGCAGTAGTTTGGCATTAGGTGAAATAATACAAGACTAAGCCCCTGATCCTTTTACTGTAAGCAGGGAAACTTGGGGAAGCTGGCTTTTACAGAGTTATTTTGATTACCAGGCTCCCCTCAGTCCTTCCAGCTCCCTTCCTTTACTGTGTGCTGGGCATGTGCCAGAGGTGCTTTGGCTGCTTCCAAGCCAGGCATGTACTGGTAAGTGGCCCAAACTACTCTGCAGGTCAGGTCAGTTGGCTGCTGCATCCCACAGAGAACAAAGATATTAATTTAGGTTTCTCTTTGCTTCACCACTGATAACTTCAGAGTCCTTGCTGTCTTAACATTGTTTGATACTGACTTATGGGTACAGAAGTGCCTAGGATGGAACCGATCAGCAGGTTGTTATCTTACAAGCCTTACTTTCCTGAGAAACTGGGACAAAATTTTGTTATTTGAGTTAGTTGGAATTTTCCAAATGTCAGTAGCTGATAAGAAAATGGAAGGAGAGGGGGAGGGGAGTCAATGCCTTCTCTCTGATTTTGCCTTCTTGAATTTTAATTGCTATGTTATTTGTGTATCACCCGGAATGACGTAGGCTGTTCTCAGTCAGAACAAGATCTGCTAGTAACCTGCCATGTTCACTGAAAACCACAGAGGGAAAAAACCCATAAACTGAGCGGACGAACAGAAAATGATTAGGCATAAAGAAATGTATAATGCAGGTACTGGGAGGTGAATGATTGTGAAAAGAAGCAAAGCAGGAAAATAAAATGAATAATAGAAAGCCAGGTGTTTTAAAAAGAAGAAAGGCACAGACTTGGAAATGGATGTTTGATGGTATTTAAATGTTATATTTTCCCTCTCTATCACAAATTGAAGGGTTCTCTAGTTCTGTGTGTGATAAAGATGACAGTCTTTGGCAGAGTAGAAAAGAGAGGGTGAGCAAGAGGGAAATGGTGTAGTAATCAGCTTCAAGAGCTGATTCCAGGCAGAGAGTGTCTGAATAGGAGAAGGCAGAGAAGTGCTTGTGGGATGAGATCAAAGCAAACCAAGCAGAATTGGCAGAGGATGACACCAGGTGCCAGGCAACAAAGAGCTGCTCAGGGCAGTGGCCCTGAAGATGGGGAATCTGAAAATACTGTGGGATGTAGATGGCTAATGAGGTTGATTTAAGAAGTGGTATGATTTAGCCAGAACACCCCATCAAGGAAAGCAGATCAGTTCGGCCATAGCATTTTGAATAAAATGGAGCAGTATGAAACATGAAGCTTACAAAGTACTTTGCAGCTGTCAAGGCAAAGGGTTGTTAAACTCATGGATAGTTATTTTGCACACACCCCCCAACAAGGCCTAGCATGGAACACTCACTGTACTTACTATTTTTGAACAGAAGAGGAGAAGAGTTTTTAGGGATATTACAGGGAGACAGAGAAGTTACGCTAGAGAGACTGTGGAGTTATCCAGCAAGAAGGAAGGGAAGGAGTGAGCAGATGGTTGGAGAAGCAGATGGAGAGAGTGAGATGCTATTTTGTGAAAAGGGGATATCACAAGGAGGAGTTGAAGGGGGGGGAGGGAAATGGGAAAAGAGAAAGGGAGGAAGGGATGGATGGGGAAAAGGAAACGTGATTGTGGGCAATGTCAACTTTCAAAGTGAGTGGACGATAAATAGGATGCAAGACCTTTGAGAAAGTAATGTGTGATGTATACGCCTGTGTATTGATTAGGAGGAGATCTACAGCCAGTGACTGAGAATGGCACAGAGGAAAATTCATACTGCTGAAAATTGACAGAAGCCTCTTCTGAGGCTTGGAGCTCTTGAAAGATCTGACACTTTTCTTCCTCTGCCTTGTCAGGAAGCATTTTAGGTTTGTTTTTTTTTAAGATAATATTTTACTGATGTTTCCTCTATGCTGTCCAAACTCGTTATTTTACCTCCTGTGTGTTAAGTTAGAGTTGGAAAAAAAGGTTAAATCTTGGAAGTTAAAATAGAAAAAAAGACTGGTACTGTGTAAAAAAATAATCAATTTCTATGGAAGGAAGCTTTTTAAGGAATTAAGATTTCTTGTAAGCCCAGACTTCTATGCAATTCAAGGACATTTAGATTGGTGACTGATATTTATCTCTTTCTATGCTATAAGTTAACTAGCTTCACATAATGTTATTATTCATTATCATTCTTCCCCTCTCCCCTTGTCCTTACTTTGAGTAGATTGATATTGATGAGGCTTGACATCTCAATTATCTCTCAAGTGTGTTAAGGCAGATTTAGTGAATTGGTCCTGCAACATCATTCATGGCTTCTAAAAGGCTTTTCCTTACCAGATTATTGATGATGAGGCATGTTGGATAGGACAAAGTTTTCATACCAGGGATGTGGAGACAATTTTTTGTATTGCTCTAACCCCAGAATTATTGCCTTTAGAAAACAAAATTGTTGGTGGTAATTACTGCAGAGTGATATCTGAGCTACCACCATTTCCCTCTAGGCTTACAGCCTTAGGATGGGAGACTCAAGATTTTCATCTGGGACTACATTGACTTTAGAGATAGCTTCTAAACATTGTTTTTTTGCAAAACATAGAGATTTTTCAAACCATAGAGATTCTTACTTTGTTTTAAGTAGGAAATGTGACACTGCAGGTAGTACAGCTTTCACTTGTAAAATACTGTGCTCAGTCGTCATTTGGTTTTGAAAAATGATGAGGAATTTCCTACCCTAACTTTGCTTCATATAATACTGAAATTAATGTATTATGATGGAAATTTCCACGGCTGACCAGGAGGATGCACGACGACTGCCCCAGTTGTTTTTCGTTTTTTTTTTGTCTAAAACATTTCATGGGCATCTCCCATCGGTTAATATTGGAACTCACTCAGCCCTCTGAGCCTGTGTAAAACTCATTTTTCCATTGTGCATTCAAAGCTTACTTCTCTGTCAACCCCTGTTTTGAGATTGCAGTTGGGATTGAAATGCTGCATAATGCTATTTGTGGGGTTGCTGTGACCTCTCCCACCCTCTACCCCTTAACACTGTTGAGGGACTGCAAAAAGCTTCCTACCTTTGATGTTTCCCGTTCATTCCCTACCACCCTAGTCAGCTTGGCCTTATCTGTATGGAACCATTTTGTAGGCAGAAGATTATTCTCTACTTGTCCTGGTTTTTATTTTCTTTGTGATGTGCCTACAGCCATTCTTAGGCTCTGGGAAAAATCAGCAAGGTTATGCCATTTGCAGTGATTGTTTCTACATTCTGAACACATGTCTATAGCTATGGAGAGAAACTAGTCAGTGGATCGCACGTGAATATGCAAATAATTAGGCAGTGATTATTTTTGACCGATGGCGTAAGATTGACTGAGAAATTTAAAGAGTCACTATTTGGGATGCAGATATTATGTGTTTCGAAAGTCACTGGCTCTGGGCTGTTTCAGAGAAACCAATTTCTTACAATTTCTTACTATCTTCAGCAGTTTTTGCAAATGTCACATGATAATACTCTTTTCTCTAAACTTTTAATTAAATCTGCAAATAAATGCTGTTTGCAGCAATCTTCCTTTCCAGTTGCCATTTCTGCTTACTCAGTCTAATCCATGCACATATATATCACCATTAATGTAGATATAATAGTCCAAATAGTTGGTTTTCCAGCATTCAGCAAGTTTGCAATTGACTGATGTCTGTTGGTATTCTATTCATGAGCTGAGTTGGTGATTCTGACCGGTGTAGAAGTAATGTCATTAGAAAATGGCACAGTGCCTGTGGTAGCTTCCCTTATTCCCCATAATTCAGCACCAGTATTACTGATAAAAGCCCCTAAGGTGTGTAACATGCAGTTCCCAACACTGTCTTTGAGATGTAACCTGATAATTGCTTGAGTTGTGTGAAGCTTTTCCCACTTCTCCTTTCAGTGTGCTGTATTTTCTCAGCACTGATAGTGCTGGAAGAAAGACATGTTGTACTTTGGGGAGAGTGTAAATTCACTTGGATGAAGACCAGGTCATCCGTGTATGTGTTTAGGGCTTTGGAAGTTACTTTAATTAGATTAATTATGAAAATTTCTGTGAAATACCTGTGCTGTTATGGACAGGCTGGGAGTGTAGTTGATCCATGTTTTTGCTACCACAGGTTTCTACTAGAGCATGCCCTATTGCTTTGAATATAGAAATAAGCACAGGGTTAGCTGAGGTGGATGTGGAGATGTGGATATTTTTATTCAACTTTTTATAGTGGAGTCTCTCAACAGTTGTATAACATTGCCAATGGAAATAGCATGACTGAAACTTAAATAACCAGATTTAGAATCAGTCATTACAGTTTGCAGCTCAGCATGAACTTCCATCACTGAATATGAACCTTTTATTTTCAGTATATTAGTTTGCTTTTTTGATTTCTGTAATATTTGACAAGTTTTTGCTACATCATGTTTCCTGCACTAAAGCAAAATGAACGAATGAGACTAAAGGCTAACAAATTCAATGATTCTGCTTCTGCACTTTGAAATGTCAGTTAAATATTGATGCTGTTTATTAGGTTCCCACGAAATTTGAGTGGGATTAAATTTGCTTTCCAGTTCTTCTTGCATCTTGGAGACAGTTAATCTTTCCTGGATTCAGTCCTGAAGACATCTTTGAATCCAGTTGATTTAAGCTGTTAAGAATAAAAAGATGGAATTGAGGCAATTATTTAATTTGATAAAAGCTTCCTTAATCTTTGATTAAATGAATATACAATATTAAGCTGGTTGCTGACACTCATGAAAATGAGTGATACACTAGAGTTTCTTATGATTATATCTCCAAGTAAAAAGTCCATTCCTAGGTAGTTCCATTTTAATTTGGTACAAGAGGTAGAAAAAGGAAGAAGGAAAAAACCCAAAAAACCCAAAACCCAAAAACCAAAACCAACTCACTCATAGAGTAAGTTATTGAAGGAAAACACTCCTTGCTCATCTTGTCCTTTCTTTAAGAGTCAGATGATGAGAAGATCTTTTATTGTTAAGCCATTTAATCATCAGATTTTAAATATTTCACAGAGGTTCTTACTTCATTCTTGCTATCTGAATATCTCTCAGATTATTTCATTGAGAAGTACTCCAAAGTGATAAGAATCATTGTTTCCATTCACATTGCAAAACTGTCCTTTTCTGTTTCTCTGCAAAAGTCTATGAACATTCATGCCAACAGCAAAGGGATAAAATTACTGGGAAGCGCTTCCTTAGGGGCAATGTATACGAAGGTTGCGTGAAGCCCCATTTGTTGATAATCGTTATTTTGTCTTCTCTAATACAAAGTTCTTTTAAAAGTTTTAAAGTTATTAGCAACTGAAGCCTTAGTTTCTTTCTGTGAGGAACACCTATTT
Source organism: Psittacula echo (assembly GCF_963264785.1). Classification (NCBI taxonomy): domain Eukaryota; kingdom Metazoa; phylum Chordata; class Aves; order Psittaciformes; family Psittacidae; genus Psittacula; species Psittacula echo. The sequence goes on from NC_137735.1 coordinate 104,620,776, forward strand.
TTGTCCTCCCTTGAATAGAAAAGGAAGTGAAAGTGCAGTGATGGGGAACACTTGTCAGTGTTACCAACAGGACAAAGGCAAAGCCAGGAAAAAAAAGATCCAGACTTTCTTATCAGCTCTTGTGATTTATCAGCTGATGAACTGAAATATGTGGAACTGTAACAAAGTCTGCTGTGATTGATTAAGACAGTTTGATGCTTTTATAGCCATTATTTGACCCCATTTAATTTGATGGCTTCTATTCTCTTATCCACCCATTCTCTCTTTTATTTTCAGTGTGGACAGGTTTATAATCTATTTTAGAGTAGAGAAAAGTATATAGAAGACTTCAAAGAAATGTTAATCTATTTTCTATTTTCCTCTGCTTTTTACAGATAAGATTTAGATGATTTTTTCTTTGAAAAGTTGCAGAGTTTGGCTACAAAGTCAGACATTCACAGATATAATCAAAATGTAAACTAAATAGAATGCTACCCAGAAATCAAATGTAGAGTCCTCCACGTGTGGAAGAATATGTGAAAAACTGGGGGAGTTGCTGATTAGGTGGCATTTCTGCTGAAAAGATGATGTGGCATTAGGTCAGTGACTCATCATGGATAGGCAATGCCCTACTATTTAGATAATAGGAAATGCTGTGTTGGGTTATCTAAATAAGTGTAATGCATGAAGAGATATATTTAAGCTCAGCTACAGCCTCAGCTTGGGTAGCATGTGTTTAGAAAAGTCATCACATCCCAACCCTGGAGGGTCAATTGCGAAGTGCAGTGAAGGGCAGGAAGGATCTCTGAAGCCTAAGTCCCAAGGAACGGACTGCTGGATCTAGAGGTGTCTCAAAATGTACTAGTGGCTTCAAAGAGACATGTCAGTGGCTGTTGATGAGATGAGAAAAAATGGGCTGAAATTTTGGGTTAAGAAAATGAGAATTAGAGAAAAAGTTATTTAATCTGGTAGGAGAGAAGAAGGGAGAAGGAAAGACTGAGGAGAGCTGCAACAGTTTCCTAGGTGTACACTTATCTAAGGTGATGGGGGTGAGGACAATACCTCATCAATAAAAACAATTGCTAGATATTAGGAAGAACTTTACAGAGAACTTCTATAAAAGTCACCATGTTACAGTAATTTAAAGGGCTAATTAATAAAGGGATGAAATGGGAAATTATAAATGAAATGTCATGAAGTCATAACTTGATGTTTTCACTTAAATAAAATTAAATGTTTCATTAGTAATTATCATAAAGCAAAGATAAAAGATACCAGGATTAAAATACTCCATTTGGATTTCTGACTGAAATGTCCTCTATTTTCAGTTGTAATGTATATTTATTGTAGAATGGGAGAGGACTAGGATGCATTATCTTACACGCACATTTGTATGTCTCCTGCCTTAAAGTGGGATTTTGATGATAATCATAGCTACCTCTATTTTGAATGGCATTTTAATTGCAAATCTTTGCCTTACCAAAATCACCAGTTCTTGCCCATATGTGCTGATATTCATTAACACATTGTCTCACACATTTTCATTTTCTTGGCAAGCCATTGCAGGAAGACTTTTGGTTTTTGCTTTAGTTTCTCTTTTCCCTCCCGCCCTGCTGGTGTCTTCTTCAGACCACTGTATTGAAGAGTCTTCCAGCAGTGCCAAACAGAAAGACAACCAGCTGTCTGATTTTCCATTCTTAGGTTTGTGAAATGGGAAAGCTATATATGTCCTTGAGTAAATAACGCTTTTAATTAAAGTGCTGGGGATTTTTTTTATCCTTACATTGTTGTAATAGGACTTCATACAAGGGCTTCTAAATCCTACTGCCAGTATGTGGAATAACATACCCAAGTACGTCATGTTTAAGTATGTGAGTAAAATCTTCAAAGTGAGTGGAATAACTTATATGTGTTTTGCTGGATCAAGCAGTTTAGTGTCTTGATGAGAAACCTAGGTTTTTTCAGAGTATCATCTCCAAAGACTTTTAGCGCCTAATCCATATTTAAGTAGCTCATCTTCCTTTGCAGTCTTTGACTGCAATATTGATTTACAATATTGATAATAATTTCCAATATTGATTGGAAAGCAAATAGATATATTTTTTCCTTCTTTTTTTAAAATGAAGGCACAAGGCAGCCTGCAATCTGAAAGACTGCAGATAATGAGAACACAGAAAACTACAACTTCTCTGCAGTCTTTCAGATTGTGACATCCCACTTTTTGTTTTGTTCCTGTCTCTAAAAAAATAACTTTTACCGTTAGCAGCATCTGCAACCATGTGATCCCATAAATTTCAAAGAAAGCCTCCAAATTCAGGAGACAATCACCAGAGTATAAGAATTATCCTTACGGGCTTAGCCACTGAACAAAAGCTTTAGATTAAACATGGATGTCAAAGAGGCAGAGAGGTTAATTAGTACCTATTTTCTCATTAAACAGTGGAGGTGATTGCTGGGAATGAGATATTCTAGCTGAGCAGACTGGTAGATTTTATTCTTTTGCTAGTCTTCGCTGATTTGTGCAGACCTGTGAGATCCCAGCACTGCTGATCTCAGGCAGAGCAGCTGATGGGCTGTGTGGTAGATCAGTTGTCAGTTTTCAGTCTGGGCAGCAAGGTAGGCTGGGGAAACAGCTGCTAGGCTGGTCATCAAAAGCTTATGCCTTAGAAGCCTCCTCCTGGCTTTATTTTGGCACTCTCATCTGGGGAGGACAAAATCTGGCCAACAATTTTCAGACAGAATTTGTTATAATGAATGCAAAAATATTTGAAATGTTTTTCTGCTTTTATGACATTTTGGTTTTCACAAACAATATTTCCATTCATATAATGTCCGGAAAGATTTGCTTGTTTATTATCAAAAGCAATGTTTTCCTCAATAAAAATCTCACTACACTATTTCAATGTGAATTTCAATGATAAGACTAAATTGGTAGGACTTAGAATAGACACTGAACAAAAGTACGAATGGAGAAAGAAATGCCAATGTGGAGTCCTTTAGGGAAACAGATTCTTTCCTGGTGTAAATCACTGTAGCTCCCATTGCAATACTTTACACCCACCAAACACCTGACTTGGATTTTTTTCTCATCAGGGAGGGTTGGCTCTTGCACTCAGGTAGCCTTTGGCTGGACTTGCTTTCCAAGCCAAAGAATCCCAGAGGGTGTGGGTGAGGAAATATGTTTTCCCAGTGTGCTCTGGAGTCCAGGCAGCCTTCTCTTCCAATCAGTGCTGGAAGAACAGCCTGTTCTTTGAGAAGGGCAGGTACGCAAGTTGATTTGTTGGAAAGCATCAGTACTAAGAGGCTGCTAGTAGAGGCAAGGCAGAAGCTGATGAATCCTTTTACATCCCTGGGAAATATAAAGATTTGTTGATATATGTTGTTTTTCAAACTATTATGCTCCCCCTGAAGCTGGGTGTGCAGTTTAAAAATCTAGGAGCTTGAGGTTGTGACTCATGAAATGTTTTTTATAAGCAAAACCTGAGCTGATTGAAAGGACAATTGGCTTGAGTCAGAACAATACCTGCAAGGCAATACTCTGATAACAATGAGGAAAACATAATTTGAGAGACTGTAATATGCTGAAAGAAAGAAGATGTAGGCTATAGCAAGGCTTAATACATGGTAGTGAAGGAATCAATATAGTGAAGATGTGTACCAAGTCTTAACAGAGGGTTCAGAACAGATGTAAGAATGGAGAACAAACAGGTTAAGGGATTTTTAGGTAAACCAGAAATTAATGGGATCTGGAGAATTTTATTTTTTTTTTCAGGAGTTTATGAGTAAATTGCTAGAGCACTGCCAGAACCACTAAGGAAGGATCTTCAGGACTACTTTTTCATATGTTCTTAATGAATGGTAGAAATGGAAGAGTGCGAAAAGGCGAAGGACAGAAGGAATTAGTTATTCTGACTTTGTTTAGTACACAGAAGAAGAGTACAAATTCTTAGACATTCAGAAAGCCTTTCATAGGAGGCAACAAAGAAGTTAAATGGCATCATCACTGAGGGGAAAAAGTATCATCAGTGATTAAAGTCTATTTTCAAAGCCAAGGTGTGCAAGGTATGAAAGTAAATTTTTTAAGTGTGTCTCAAAGTTGTGAGCTTCTTCTGATACTGATTGATCTATGTTCCATCAGAAGTCTTGAAAATTGTAAATAGCTTAATTCTGCCCACTCTGGAATGTGTTTTTAATCTAAACAATCCAGCTCTACACACAAACTCATTACACTTCATTAGAAGGTCTTTGGAAGAAATGTTCTGGTTATATTGTAGGAGATGTCTGTGTTTCACTGTATGCAGGCTGACAGAATGAACAATTAGGTACCTATGTATATGCAAAATGGGTAGAATATTTATGGAAGCCAGCATTACAAAATGGTGTAGCAGGGTTAAAGAGATAGATGAAGTTTTTTTTACCAGAATGGCCCAGTCTTTGTATTTGTCTTGTGACAAGTTGTCTTATGAGTTAGTTAAATTTGTGAAGAAACACGAACCCAAAAGTGAACGATTCAGTATATGACCAAGTCATGGACTATTCCTGGAAAACTCTTTAGAAACCTTCCAGGAGGAACAATATGGACAACAAGGGAATATAGTAGGTATTTAGCATGCCTAGAAAGAGCTTTTCTTCCTTTGTTAGTTTAGGAGCAGGTCTGGTATCTTCCAAAAAGCATGATCCTTCCTTAGTCATTCTGATACTGCTCTAGCTACTTACTTATAGACTCCTGAAAAAAAATTCTCCAGATCGCTTTCATTTCTGGTTTACCTAAAACTCCCTTAACCTGTTTGTTCTCCATTATTATATCTGTTCTCAACCCTTTGTTAAGACTCTGTGTATATCTTCACTGTATTGACTCCTCCATTATCACGTATTTGTCTTGCTGTAGCCTACATCCTCCTCTTTCTTTTAGCATATTAGTCTCTCAAATGATAGTTTCCTCACTGCTATCAGAATATTGCCTTGCAGGTGTTGTTCTGACTCAAGCCAATTTGTCCTTTCAATCAGCTCAGATTTTGCTTATAAAAAGTATTTAATGAGTCATGGTTATTTGTAAACATGGAAGTCTGTTTTATCAATTTATGGTTTTCTCACTAAGCCAGAAATACCTTACAAGGAGAATATATCTGCTGCTTCTCTGCTGCAGCTCAAGGTAAATGGGAGTTGCATTTATTTCGGACCAGTAGGAAAAATAGGGCTAGAAGAGAGCAAGAAGGTGATTAGGACCAAAGGTTGCATTGTAAGTTGGGAAAAGCTCTGAATGTATGGCATCACCCATCTGACTGGGCAGGGATTACTCTTGTGTGCTCCATCTGCCTCCTTGTCCTTTCCCCATGTGGTGGTGAGCTAAGCTTTCCCCTGGTTTTCCATCAGCACACAGGACATACCATTGGATAGAGCGGCAAATTGAACTTTGCCTCCTATCAGTTTTGTTATCCTTGCAAGACTGAAAGTTTTCAGCACACTTACTTGGATTAATTGGCATTCTTGCCCCACAGTGCTAGATGCTGTCAAAACAAAAGACAAAACGATGGAGCAGAGCTGTACAAAGAACTTGTGGTGGAAGTGAAGGACAAAGAATAAAGATACAAAGACATGGATGAGTTCAACAAAGCCATACAGTTTGGCATGACTAGCAGCAGCCTTTGCGTTGCCTGAGTGCTCCTTTTTTTTTTTTGTCTAACAAAGCCACTTGGCCAATGCATAGGCTGGATTCAGTTTCTTACCTTTCACTATGCTGTTCTTGTGAACAAATCCCGTTACTTTTTTGACAGAAGGCAAGAATCAAGAGTGGCCTTTCTGAATTTTATGCCATTTCTAAAGCAAAAAAACTTACATTAACAGAAGCCTTATCTTGAGTGCTTCAGAGCAACTTTCTCTGAAGACCATAGATATCCTGGTTTCTTGCAATCTGACTGGTCTGAACACAGCATTCCCTTTTTGAGGTTGCAATTAAATAGCAAACACCCAGCTACACTGAGAGTTCCAAAGAAAATGCTGTGACATCATGGTAAAAATTAGGGTTTGAATGCCTGGGGACTAATCATAAGATAAGTTCAGGCTTGCATGACTTCAGCTTTGATCAATTAGAATAGAAAGCTAGATCAGGGTGTGTAGGCAGTTTGTAATGTTGAACTGTATTATTAACAGCTAATAAAAGACAGAGCTGTAAAGTGCAAATATAAAAGGCCTCCAGTAGAGTAATTTTAACACTTTCCCTTGAGTATGTGAATATACAATTGTAAGATTTGGCATTGGTGATTTTGGCATGCTGTTTGTGCATTTGAATAACTTGTGTACTTCTTATTGAAGCAGGCAGGCTGCTAAAATAGGTCCTTTAAAGTTCTGACTCTGAGCCAAATTGCATACGAAAATTAAGTGTTCATTTCACATGAGTTTTTGAAACATACACAAGATTTCTTAAGTGTCTTAGAATAAGACATTTTATCTATTTTATGAGCTTTTTGTGCATGACATCTTACATTTATGAACTTTTTGTGCATGAAATCTTACAATTCTTTTAAACTTCATCTGTGCCAGCCCTTCTAATTTGCTTGTCTATGAGCATATGGATTCTTTGTGCTTTAAAAGGAACAGCATTTTTCAGACTAGATGTTCCACTGTGACTTGCCTACCTGTTTTTCTTTCGTCTGTCTAGATGGATAGCAAACAATGTGCAAAATACTTGTGTTCCTGAATTTTTATTTCATTAGCTGCTGGGAGGGTGTTGATTCTTGTATGATAATTATTACTTCTGCTACTGTTGGCAGGGTTTACTTTACAAATAAGACAGCATTTCTGCCTGGGTTTGTGCCCAGAGCAATGTTTCAAATCGATAGCAGTGGCGAACACAGACTGTTCAAAGAAAAAATTTTGGCTCAATTTTTCAGTGCCATGCCAGCAGGTTGGCATTGGCGAGTAATGCTGATATGAAGCACGGTGTAGAACAGAGAGCTGGGTCCGTCATAGTTTCTATGGTAAAAGTTTATCCTGTGGCTTAAAAGACTGTTCATTTATAACTTAAATCAGAATTTCCCTCTTGATTCTGGTCAAACTCTATCAGCTTCAGTCTCTGCTATCTCGTACAATCTAGTAATGAAGCGCTGTAGTACTGTAATACAGTAATGTAGACTTATACCAAATGGTTGTATTATGCAGCTAACAGAAGTAACAATCTAATGTTACCTTTTCCAACCCCACTACAGACAGATATTTGGTTAAATCCTGTGGATAGATTTTTACATACGCAAGTTTAAGAATGTAATTTGTAAAATTCTGCTTACTTCCTTGAGAGACTGAATGGATGCATATTTTCATAGTGAAGGTTCCTTGTCCATGTCTTTGCAATGCTGCAAAGTCATGATTTTGGTAGGATTGAGTTGAAATCTTTGTTATAGCTAAGCTTATTCACAGAATGGTTGAGGTTGCAAGGGGCCCCTGGAGGTCATCTGCTCCAACCCGCTGCTCAAGCAGGGCCACCTAGAGCTGATGGCTCAGCACCATGTCCAGTTGGGTATTGATTATCTCCAGGAATGGAGACACAATCACCTTTCCAGGCCACCTGTTCCAGTGTTTGATCAACTTGACAAAAAAATCTTTTCCCTGCGTTTAAACAGAATTTCCTGGTTTCACACACCAGGTGCCTGTATCACTTGAGGTGTCTGGTTTGATAGGTCTGCTTAGATGTGCGTAGCTGAGAATGCGATCTATTCCTATCTAGTAGCTCTTTCATTGTACTTGCTCTTCAATTTTGCATAGCAACATACATTAAGGTGGCATTCTCCTTGTCACGGGTACCTTAGGTCATGTACTCTTTTAGAGATTTTTATTTATTTCTTTATTTATAAATTGAAATCTAGTCTAATGCATGTAGAAATACTCATAGTGCTTCTTCTGCTCATTCCCAAAGTCAATATTAAAGACTGAGCTGAGCTACCTGGCCCATGGAGCAGTGAGTTGACTGGCACTTCTCTGCTGTGTCCTAACTGGAGGTAGATCGAAATCAACTAAAAATAAAAACTGCCAAAATGAATGACAAAATGTAATAAGCAGGATAAAAGAATGAAATATGACAGTCATTTTTTCTTTTTATAAAGGTCATTTCAGTAACTGGAAGATCTACTTACACTATACAAGGTAAAAGGGGGTGTTTCTTATATATATTAGGCAAATTAAACTATTTGGCTTCCTCTTGATAAGGTGAAGAGTTGCTTTTCAGATACTTGTGCCTAATCTACGTCCTGTCTTCCATTATGTTTATGCCAGACTAAACTCTGGGGGAAGCCACACTCCAAGAAGTAGCTAGATTTGTATCCTGACAGCAAACTGCTTAGGCAGTAGTCAGGGCAAGACAACAGGTAGGGTGAAGACTCATTTTTTAAGAAAGCAAGTGAGTTATAAAGAAGAAAATGCAAATCAAACCAAACCAAAAAAAAAACCTCACATGACCAAATGCACCATTCTTTAAATAGGAGCTGCACTGCTCAATTTTGTAAGAGCTGTGCCTTAAAACAGAAGATACAAATTTAGTCAGATATACACATTAGAGGTTGTTAACTAAAATACAGTGAAGACCTTGCATCAGTGCCAAGTTTGTTGTAGTCTCCTGTTATTTATGGAAGATAGAAAGGATGAATAGCCATAGTGGTAGTCTTGTACATCTGAATCAGGTTAGGGACTAACGCAGAGTAATGCTGAATTTTTCTACTGATCAGAAAATCGTCATACTGCGTGCACAGATCCAGGCCTTTTCATGGATGTAAAGCACAGCTGTGTGAGCCAGGAATGCTCATTGCTCTCTACGTAGAATCATAGAATAGTTAGGGTTGGAAAGGACCTTAAGATCATCTAGTTCCAACCCCATGGGCAGTGACACTTCACACTAAACCATGCCATCCAAGGCTCTGTCCAACCTGGCTTTGAACACCATCAGGGACGAAGCATTCACAACTTCCCTGGGCAACCCATTCCAGTGCCTCACCACCCCCACAGTAAAGAATTTCTTCCTTAGATCCAATCTAAACTTCCCCTGTTTAAGTTTAAATCCATTACCCTTTGTCCTATCACTACAGTCGCTAATGAATAGTCCCTCCCTGTCATCCCTATAGCCCCCCTTCAGATACTGGAAGGCTGCTATGAGGTCTCCACGCAGCCTTCTCTTCTCCAAGCTGAACAGCCCCAACTTTCTCAGCCTCTCTTCATATGGGAGGTGCTCCAGTCCCCTGATCATCCTCGTGGCCCTCCTCTGGACTTGTTCCAACAGTTCCATGTCCTTTTTATGTTGAGGACACCAGAACTGCACACAATACTCCAAGTGAGGTCTCACGAGAGCAAAGTAGCGGGGCAGGATTGCCTCCTTTGACCTGCTGGTCACGCTTCTATTGGTGCAGCCAAGGATACAGTTGGCTTTCTGGGCTGCGAGTGCACACTACTGGCTCATGTTAAGTTTCTCATCAACCAACAGCCCCAAGTCCTTCTCTGCAGGGCTGCTCTGAATCTCTTCTCTGCCCAACCTGTAGCTGTGCCTCTCATTACTGGTCTCCAGCTGGATATTGAGCCATTGACCACAACTCTTTGCGTGCGGCCATCCAGCCAGTTCTTTATCCACTGAGTGGTCCACCCATCAAGTTGATGTCTCTCCAATTTAGAGACAAGGATGTTATGTGGGACAGTGTTGAATGCTTTGCACAAGTCCAGGTAGATGACGTCAACTGCTCTGCCCCTGTCCATCAGTTCATCATAGAAGGCCACCAAATTGGTCAGGCAGGATTTCCCCCTAGTCCAAGCCATGCTGGCTGTCACCAAGCACCTTGTTGTTTTTCATGTGCCTTAGCATGCCTTCCAGGAGAATCTGCTCCAAGATTTTGCCAGCCACGGAGATTCATTATAGGATGATTCATTATAGGAGATGGTCATCTCATCATCTGCTCACGCTCTTCCCATCAGCCCTAAAATGGTCAGGTAAGTTCAGTTTACTCTGGGGTGACCCGGCTGGGGCTTTAGTAGGGTTGCGCTAAACAGATGGATACCACAGGAACCCTAGTCATGCTCTGTCCTCAGATCATGCTCCACACTCAGTCCAGATGCATGTCATTCAGTCATGCTGCTTTTCACTGTCCTCTGGTCTAGGTCAGTAGAAGTTAATTTGAGTGCAGAACAGGCTTGGATCACTGAGTACAAGCTGCTAGGAGGTAGAACAGAAATAAAAATTCATGTTCATTTTGGCATGGAGATGTCTGGATACCACTAACAAGTAAAATGGGAGGCAGTTCAGAACTGTAGCTCCTCTATGGGTTGTCTGTTGGCTGGAGTCCACTCATGCCTTGTCCCAGTTGGTCTCTCAGTGAATGATGACTTGAGCTGGTTTTGTTTTTCTGTGTTGGGCAGGAAGGAGCCTTCAGAAAAGCTGCAGAGTGTAGGTGGTACTAAAGCATGTTTGACAGCCAGCTGCAAGGTTTACAGTTGGCCTTTAGGAAAGGTTTCTGACTGTTGATCATGAACTGTAATGGAAAGCAGCAATCCAAAGGCTTGATTTGATCTCTATCCCACTTCAGAAGGTGGGAAGGTTTTTTTGTAAGTGGAACAAGTTGAAGTCAGGCTGCTGTTACAGAGTGTTGAGTAACTGAAGCATTTAGCAAGGTAGATGAAATATCATTTTCCCTCATTTTCAGATAAGATAGTAGAAACAGGACGGAGCTGTCGCAGACCAACACTGAGTCATACTGAAGTCCAGAGCAGTGTATTCCTGGCTCTTTGCCCAATTTTTAGTCACAGGTGTTTGTTGAGGTACCCAGTGTGAAAAGCAGACTTCACAATTCCTGGCTGCTTACGCATTGTCTTTCATGAGTATTGAATCTGCACAAAGAGATTAATGGAACCTGCCAGAGAACCTGTTTCTATCCACACAGTTGCTAATTGCCGTTCACACACTGTCAGAATATTGTAGGGTTTGGTTCTCATCTTTGCTACTTTTTCCTCAACTACAGAAGTGTACTTCAAGTGATAAACTTACTCTCCAAGGAATTTTCCTCTGGCACAGACTGACAGGACTTTGAGCATCCCCTTTCCTCCAGAGTGGGTGATATGCATCACTTGTTCAAGGGTGTGCCCCTTCCTACTAGTTTCCACAATCGCTGAGCAGCCACAGCACAGAAAGACCTTGAACATCTGTTGTGGTTTAAGCCCCGCTGGTAACTTAGTACCACATAGCCATTCGCTCATTCTCCCCCTTTCCTCCCTCCCAGCTCCTGGATGGATGGGGAGGAGAATCCAAAGAATGCAACTCCCACAGGTTGAGATAAGAGCAGTCCAGTAACTAAGGTATAACACAAACCACTGCTGCTACCACCAATAATAATAATGATAAAGGAAATAACAAGGGAAGAGAATAAAACCACTCACCACCCGCCAAGCGATGCCCAGCCCAACCCAAGCACTGATCTAGCCCTTCCGGGTAACTGCCCTCAGTTTATATAGTGGGCATGACGTGGTGTGGTATGGAATACCTCTTTGGTTAGTTTGGGTCAGGTGTCCTGTCTCTACTTCCTTCTGGCTTCCCCTCCTCCCTGGCAGAGCATGAGACTCAGAAAGTCCTTGGTCAGACTAAACATTACTGAGCAGCAACTAAAAACATCAGCGTTATCAGCACTGTTCCCAGGCTGAAAGTCAAAAACACAGCATGGCACCAGCTACTGAGAAGGAGAAAAAATGACTGTTACTGCTGAACCCAGGACAACATCCTCCTTTTTTGTTAGTGTTCCTGGATGTTGCTGGTTCATCTCAGTTCTGGAGTGCAATTTACCCTTCCTCTCATTTTGCTCTTTTCAACCTTGCCTGAAAATGTGTCCCTGTGAAATGAAGCCTTAAATAACCACCATTAGCAACAGTCCTGGAAACCCCAAGGAAAAAATATAAAAAAAGCCATCAGGGGTGCTAGTAAATGTTATTTACTTACTTGAAGTGAAGTGGGAATGAGATATTAATCCCCCTCTCCCCCTTGTGTGCTTGCTAAAGGATAATTCTGTCCTATAGAGTGAACTGTCTGCATCTTCACATGGAGAAAGGCATGCATGCATGACAACCTTCAAATTGTTTTTTGTGGTCTTCAGGTGGCTCTACTAAGGATCTGATGGGTATATTAGGCCAACAGAAGTATGGCAGCTGAAGACAAAATTTCCAATATGGATTTTGTTTTGCACTTTTCAGAAAGGCTTCTCATTCCCTGAAGGATACTTATTGTTCATAGTGGTAGGGACATTGTAGTTGTCAGGGCTAGAAATAGGAAGAAACATTTCTGTTGTGTGGTAGCTTTCTGATGTCAAGAAAGATCATTTTTGCTTCAGATCGCTTGTTTGGAAAGTTGGCTATAATGAAACTCATTGCCAAAGAAAGGGTTGATTTTTTAGACTAGACGTTTTTGGAGTTCCTTGTGACCTTGGTTAGAATGCAAATAACATCCTCTTCTTAAAATTGGAGTGGAACTGTTTTTACCTTTGTAGCAGGGTGAAGTTCTTAAGTGAGTTGCATTGGGATAGTGGGTAATCTTATTCTCATTTTCTATTTAATGCTTTATTCTACTCTTCAGTCTGGCTTTATATGTAAAGCAGCATTGTCTAACTTCGTGTGTGTGTCTGAATCTAGCCTTTGGAAAGCTTCTGTCCAGTCTATCTCCCTTTCTGTGGAGGAGATGGGAAATAGCTGGTCAAGCAGCAGTTTGACTAGTCCTTCAGAGTCCCCTCACAGCCTGAGAGCGTGAAAATTGCTGCTGCTCCTGAAAGTAGGGAGGTATGGGGGGACTGGCAGCTACAATGTGTTATAGAAAACTTGGAGGAAGAGCTTAGTTTGTAGATGGTTGGCAGATACAAAGATCTAAGCCCTAGATCTGCTTCTCATGTTTATTGCATGTTTTCCCCTTTCCTCATTAAACACGTAATGCACTAAAATTGCAATGCGTGTGTCTGAAAGCAAAAAACCATGTCAGCACCATAGGGGAGTTGGCAATGATAATGTACCTGACTGATGTAGAGGCAACATGTGCCCCTATGAAAGCACTAAAGTCAGCCTACTGGCTAGTCATGAGTGTCCTTCAAGTGGGTGTCTGGCAAGAACTCCTCTGTAAATTGCTCAGAAGGTTCTTTGCAGCATCCTTTTATGCAGTTTGCCAGAAGTTTTGAGTCGTGCAAAGTGACTGAGCGGTTGCGCGGATAGACTGCAATCATGAAGTGCAAGCTGTTAGGGCAGCTCCGACAGCAGCAGCCTAAAGAAAGAGGGCATCCTAGTATGTGGTGAGCTGACTGACTGCTTTCATGGTGGTGGCTCACTAATAGAGCCAGGGGTATGTTGTCACCATTTTTCTGTGCATATCCTTTAATTTGCTGAGAAAATTTGTTCAGAGCTAGATTTTTCTTCCCTTTTTGCTCACAACAGGTAAGCACATTTCTTCTTAGAATGTTTGCTTAAGCTGTAAACTTGTCTTGAATTCTATAGGATAGTAAGGGGAGGTGAAAAAAGTGTGGTTAAATAAAGAATTTTAAGAGCAAACTGTTTATAAGTAGGGACCCACTGGCTATCTCCCATCTTGCGGCAGCTTTGGACTTACGTTGGGTGGGAACATCTTGCATATGTAGTGTTGAGTGCTCATAACAAGCTGCTTACAAATTGTGCAACACAAATAATTTCAACAAATAACTTTCAATGACTTTTTGTGTGTGCATGGACCACTCGCTCATTTAGTAGCCCTCTCAAAAACTGTGTTATTGGTTCGTTTGCTCTGCTATATTCACTGAGTTCTGAGTCATTGTTAGTTGAAGCAGAAATCTATGAATCTCTTCTTGGTATTTAAATTATATTAAGCAGTCTTCTTCATGCCATATATGTCTCGACTCAAAGATCTGGCTGGATTAGCTATGCAGACACAGCTGGAGTTACAGATAATGGGTAACATCCTCAGCTGCTCCATTATATCCGTATAATTCTAGTGAAGCCAACAGAGCTACACTAATTCTCAACATCTGAACAGTTATAGTTCCTGAATTTGCTCTTTTTTGCTCAGCTGCCAAAGCTTGTGTTTGTGCCTTTGTGCTTCTTCAACAGAATTTAATGATATCCCTTGTGTTTGCGTAGGGCAGAGTGCCCTATAAACAATAGGTTTTCTTGCGCATGACTGCGTGTTAATGCTGGGAGGTGCTTTTGCCTTTCCTTGAAATAGAGGTGTATGCAGCACTTTTAGAGGACCAGATCTAGATTACTTGTAAGGTACTTGTGCTTTTTACTGACTTTTCATTGCTAATGAAGATAGCATTGAACTAAGGTTTGTTATTTAAATTAGCAATTCATAAGATGACTTAATACTGTAACCTTTAATTAATCAGAGACAGATTCTCTATCTCCTTTACCATTTTATTGTTTACACTTATGCATCTGCTCTCTAGATGTCCAGAACAGAACACAAACAAATAGAAATAATTATAGAAATATGTAACAAACAAGCTTATAGCTCTTAAAGACACAGACCAATAATTTCTGAATATTTTTCAAATATTTTTTCCTAGCCCTTGGAAGAATTTTCCATACAGAAAACACTCAAGCATAATTTTCATTTTTGGCCAAATGCATTGGAAAGAGTAGGATTGGAGCAACATGGGCAAATGAAGCACTGCTTTGGATGAAATTTAATAACCTTGCTTTCCCATGTGACAAGATACAGAGGTTGCTATTGTAAGTGCAAGAACCCAAGTTCACTTGGGACAGCTGCAGAGCTTCAGATCCAGCCATGCTGCAAATCCTTTCACCTAACTGTGGGTGGTTACAAAATCCAGGGTTTCCTCTAGGCTTCTGCGGTTAATGAAGGCAGAGAGAGTGAGAGGAAGAGATGCTCCTTGTGAAGGGGAACTGCCCTTAGAAGGTCTTTATTGCTCTGAGCTGGTGACAGGGGTAGTTAAAATGACCTGCTTAGATCGAAATGTATCTTAGTCCTCCAAAACCAAACCTCTTTGGTCTCTCAGAGAGAAGAAGCTGCTTTACCTAGTGAGCAACGTTTGCAGCTGCTGGGTTGCAGTTCAAAAGATTAACTGACAGCACCTTTCGATTTAGGTTTGTTCCATGTAATACATTTTGATTTGTTACATTTGTGCAGTAGACTTGACATGGCTCTTGTTACCTGTTTGCTTTCATCACACAAAGAAACTGAAATGGGCTGCATGTTCCATTTGAGGAAACAGTAACATATACCCAGCTCTTTCTCCTACCCAGCTCTTTCTCCCTCTCTCACAAATGTACGTACACGTGTGTATGTATATATATATTAAATATGAAGATTTACTTCTGACAGTCTAATATCAGAGCTATGCAAATAGCTATTTATTTTGTTAGCTGGAAGGTCCAAAGAAAGTAAAATAATTATTTTGAGTTATAGGAAACATTTTTGAGGGATGAGACTGAAGTATTAATTTTGGTTTGAAGCACTAAAAATATTTGTATTTGAAAAAAAAAAAAAAAAGAAAGAAACCTGAGATACAATTCAAAGCAAGGCCTGACTCTGTTTTGTTTACAATCTACTGAAATGTGCTGATAATTTTCCCCTCCAGCTCTTACTGTGAGATGATTTGCATTTAAGTATTTTGGATAGAAGACTCCATCAAAAACGTTGCCTAAGTCTCATCAGTTAAGGTCAGGAAGCAGAAAAACTCTGAATCAAACTCTTAGTAGCCTTTTATACTTGTAGTAGCATTTTATCTGCCAAATCAGTTACACTGGATATGCAATTACGTGATTAAAAGCAGAATTTGGCTTTGTTTTGCAGGAAAGCTAAAGTTATTAAGAACCAGAAGCTATTGATTATTAGCTGAAATTGTAATTTCATGTTGTTATTATTCAGTGTTGAACTACAAAGTGATGAAGAGAGCCCCTCCAGCCATGATTAGTATTAATAGAATTCTTAGTGTTTCCAAAAGGCTGTCACACTCAGTTCCTATATTATTTCTGGTGTCTATACCTTTACATTTATGTGATTTCTTTAGAAAGCGTAATTAGATATTTTTACTGTGTATAGCAGGGAAGGCTGTCTAGTATTTTGAAACATGACATTTTGATGATTACCCATAAAACAGCAGTCTGCTTTTGGCCACTGGAATGCTAACATTCATTTTTTTTTCAGGAATCAGCCAGCCTGTAATATGCGTGGCAGCAGCCGTATATTATTTATTAAAAAAGGCTATGTTATCCAATTTTAAATTTACTGTAATGCATGTACAGACTCCCACTTTAAGTCACCATGTACATTCTTCTAATAGGTTAATACTATGACTAAAGAGATAGACTCCAGTAAAGTAGTCTTCATTTTTAGGTAAAACTTTGTAGTCTTGCAGAAAGAAGAGTGCGTGCTGTTTTGGCCTACTATTTTTTTAAGGGTAATAAATGCAGTAGTTACAGTATTGGACCAATAAAACACAGAAGCAGCCCTGTGACTGCCTAGTGACAATATAACTGGTGTTGCCTGTTATGGTTTATGAATTTCTCCTGCAGCTGGAGTTAATTGCAAATATTTTTGTCACCTTCAAAGCCAGTCTCTGGTGTAGATACAGACACCATCTATTCTGCACCTTGCTGGAGCTCAGATCCATGACCAGTTTCTATGCATTTTTGCACACTGCTGTTGCTCAAATTTGCTTTTGCCAGGTGACGCTTTGAGCACCTTGAGCATGAAGAAAAATTCCTTTACCTTCCTATGTATTTAAACGGCCATGGTGGGTACAGTTTCACAGTTTCACTGGTAGTGAGAACAGTTTAACTGATTAGGAATTGGGAGAAAAGATACAGACCTTTTACCAAGCATGGAGAACTGAACATGGCACCTGGCAATCATAGGCTTAGACAGAGCACACTTGTGAAGCCCTATTTTAACAGAAGTGAAACATGAATTTATATCCTCCTTGTAGGAGACTAGGAGATCCTAATCTGAGCAGATGGTTATTGAGTTTTGCTGTGAACTAAGAAAATCAGTTTTTTCCCTGTTTACTTACCCTTGTAATGAATTAAAATTAAGCTAATCAGTGTAAATTTTTACATCTTTAACTCTTGATGTTTCAAAATAATGCCTATTTAAAAGATAATCAACCAATTTATGGGTGATGAATCATTCCCTCAGATAAAGCATCTTTACACCAGTTGGTGAAATCACTCTGAGTGGTTATTCTTCAGGTAAGCTTTTAAATTTGTGGCCCCTTTCCATAGACTCAGAGGCACAGACACAAGCACCTTATGCTTTAGGTGTGCATTTACGTAGCCAGCACTGGAGGTGGATTTAAGTGCTAACTGTGCCCCATCCCTAACTGCTTGCAACTGATATGAGGCAGAATTGGTGGAATTTGGCGCGTGTTTTGTGGCTGTAGCTCAATGCACCTCTGAATGTGGTGTTAGCAAAGCTGCAGAGCTTTGCATGGAAGCAGCCTTCACAAATTTCATTTTACTGCCTTTCCTTGGAGGTAGTAATCCCTAGCAGGAGGCAGGAACAGTTGGGAGAACAGGTCATTACATTTTAAATCATCACAATGAATGTGAGTCAAAGCCTGAAGCAATTTTGCAAATCCATACAACTGTTTCTGTTTAGTTTTCAACTGTGTTTTGTAACCCTTTTTAAATAGGCATCCTTTTTCTTGTCCTAGCTATAAGACATCAAATCTACGAGTTGCTCTTGTGTGGGTGACAGTCATACACATGTGCGAGACATTAAGTTTCTGTTCAGTGCTGTTTGCCTTAGCACTGCAAAAGGTTAGGTGCCCTTGCTGAATGTTACCTGTTGTAGAATGAGAGGAGATTACAGTAAAGCTTTTTACATCAGTGAAAGTGGGAAGTTGATCTCTGAATCACACACCAGTCTTGCAAACTAAAAATGGATCGGAAGCAGTTGTTTCCGATATCAAGGGGTTTCTCTCCAGATAACCAAAAATGCTCTTTTAAAAAATGAAAGTTTGTAGTTGTTGTTGCACCAATAAGCTGAGGCAAACACATGATTCAGTGTTTCAGGACTGGAAGAGGAGTAAAGGTCCTTGATTATACCCTTCTCTGTTACAAGGAGCCCCTTTTTCTCTGTACAAGGAGCCCTTTTTTCCCCCAGCCCTAGGCCAGTGTAATATGTCTGGCACATTTAGCAGAGTCATGAAGAAAGGGACAGTGTGTCTGTCTGCCTTGCTTCTGGCAAGATCTGGTAGATCTAACCCCAGGAAATAAACATTCTGAGCAATGGTTCAGTGATGACGGTGAAAGCAGTAAAGCTACTTGGCCCTTACATGTTGTTCTTCACTCACTTCTCCTTTATCTCAGTACAAATTAAATGAAAGAAGTTCTGTAAATGTATGCTCAAGAGATCCGAGGGTGAAAGCTGTTGTTTGAAATCCCAAAGATGATTAAAGTTTATTTCCTCACTGATCTGTGACTCAATTATAACATTAGACTTTGGTTCCTGTAGAACATCACTTCCTGGGAAGCAAAGTCAAAAATACCCTTGGGTCCATAGCTAATAAGACAGTTGCTTGTTGTTCTTGGAGGCCTTGTTTCAAGGCAGTCAGTGCAATCAGTTGATAAAAACACTGTGTATGTTGCTGTGTATAATTTTTTGTGGTAGGAGCCACTTGTGTATTACTGTACTGCGGAGGATGTCAAAAGATAAATGGAGAACAGTGATAGGAAGAGGGAGAGAAAATGCAGGGAAATGGGCTTGTGGTGACATTTGAGAGTTCATGAGATGCTGTGGGGAGAGAGAGCAAGGCGGTGAGAAATATCGTGCAGTGGAGGTACTTGCTACAAAGTAATTTACCAGGAAACATTACGAGATTTTACTTTGTGCTGTAAGTCAATTGACAAGAGTGCTCTGGAGAGATTTGTGGGGCGGGAAGCATGTTACTGAACTGTCTCAATTTAATTATGACTGCTACTGTTCCAATAAGCAAAACAAATGCTTTTGCTGTCACAATTGCAACATTTCCATTTCCAACAGAATACAATGAAAGGCAAAATCAGAGTATTTATTTATGTATTTATAAATCCAAGTGCTGCAGAATCAAGCATTTGAGGTAGGGTTTTGCTTTTTCTTCCCCAAACTCTTCTCTGCAGTGGTTAAAAATGGTTATTCCAGAATCTTAAACCTCCACGAACCTCTCTCTTTCCTGAAAATGGATGCAGTTGGGAGCTTCAGCACCACCCATAGTATGAGCCCGCTGGTTAAGCTGAAATGCTGAATGAAGTTGTTCCTAGGTTTGAAATGGGAAATGGGAGCAGCCCTAGCAGATTTACTGTTGTTTGCTCATTAAAACCTGAAACCTCTAACGAACCACCAAAAGCCAGTCTGTCCTCATCAGCCTGGCTACAAACTCACTTGAAAAGATGTCTCCTCATCAGCCTAATGATAGAGGATGTCCTTGCACTGACAGGCCTTTGATGAGGAAAAGCCCTCACAGTCATATTGAGAGATTTTGGGCTATAGAGAAATAATGGCTAGATCAAAGGGGTGATTAATTGTTACTATGCAGTTAAAACCATGCTCAGAAAGGCTCCACAGTACTGATGAGGAGGCAGGTTGTCTCTCTGTATGTCTGTCTCTGTCTGTTTTTTTGTTTGCTTGATTTTCTTCTGGCATGAGAGAAGCAGATCAGGATGACCAACCTCTGCACTTGCAGCTGTGGCTTCTTACATAGACATGGGAGAAGGGGCTTCCAGGATCCTCAAAGCAACTCCAATAGACATTTCTACTCCTTGATGAACACTGCTGTTAGCAGGAACCATCTGGTTTCACTAGGCAGCAGCTCTCCTTGGGTGACAGAATGAATTAAAAAGTGCAGGTGGGTCCCATTCATTTCACATCAGAAGCAGTTGGATGCAGTCTGGTTGGGGTTTTTCAATTTCTTTTTCTTTCTTTTCTTGTTTCTGCCTTTTACATCAGTATTTAAAAACAGCGCAACGACCGTCAGCTCTGCTTCTCCTTTGGTTTGCCATTTCACTGGCCTTATCCTTGTCTTTGCTGATGACCAAATGTCAATCACTCATTACCTCCTTCTCTTTTTAAGTAATTTGCCTGATTACCCTTTTCCTTCTCCACCTATTGTGCAGTGTTTAAAATACACTGTCCTTCCTTGAGAGGGTTTGTTCCCTGTGTGCATTCCTGCTGGCTTTTCTTCCTTGCATGAGCCCCTTCTCTGAGGAGCTGAGCACATCCTACTATGTGCAGTATATTTCCTTCCTCTTTGTCTGTCTTTTCTCTTGCCTGCCTTCCACCCAGCAATTTCAAAAAGATTAATGGGAATAGAGAATGTGTAGCAACACAGGCTGGGCCAGGTCCCCATTTGTAATCATTAAGCCACATTATCACGGCACATAGGCAGACACATGCACACAAAAACAGCAGATCCACAGCTGGGGTAGGACTGTCATGCTACACACTTGAGCTGTTGGAGAAACCGCTCCAACAGCCCTTTGCTGTCTCCTAAAAATAATTTTTTTCACAAGTGTCTCTAGTTGCAGTATTTAGGAGGGTTTAATTCCTTTGTGTAGCCACTGCTTTGGCTTTTGTTTTTGCTGGGTCAGTAAAAGTGTATAAAAATACCTGACATGCCTGTATTCTGTGAGGCTTTAGTTATAGCAGTATGAGATATATTTCTTCTATATTATTTGGTGTTTTGACAGGGTCTGTAAGCCTGTTCTTTTTCCTTCCTGAACTGTAACCTTTGTGTTGCAGAGCTTATGTTGGGGACATACTACACTAACCATTTCAGACACCACAGAGTGTGATAATGGTGATAAAACTGGAAACAAAGAGAGGAAAATATTGTAGTTCACCATGAACAACGTTTATAAGGTCATAGGCGCCAGCACATCCTTTTCTTAACTAGGCTGTCATCTGTCTGGCCTTATGATTATGCTGATGAAATAGGAGGCGCCTGGATGGTGAAGCTAACTGTTCAGTACTCAGGCAGCATGTAGTTTCTAGGGACAGTGATGGCCTCCAGGGTCTAGAATAAAGTCCATTGAGGCTAGGAGAGAAAGAAAAGATTTTGCTAACAGATGTTATTAAAACATGAAAAGGTTCAGAAAAAAACTGTCATGTTTGGAGCCTTTGGGCATGAACCATAGCCTGGTGAAGGCAATGCAGAGATTTTTGAAAGGTGTTTATACTTACATATAAATCTGTGTCATTTTAGGTCACCTTTCTCTTTCTCACCTTTTCATAAATCAAACTCAACCTGTGACTTCCTTGAGGTTTCTGCTGGTTTTAAAAATCTATTTCCACATCGTCGCTTTTTGATGCTTTATTAGAAATTTGTTCACTCTGATTTATGCTACATCCTCAAAGCAACATTTCTGTGGCTCTGACCTCAGTCCTTTGCTAGGTGTTCCACATAACCTTTGCATCTTTTTTGCCTGTGCCTTTTGCTTGTCTCATTATATGATAATCCCAGCTTTGCAACCAAGGCATGATTAGCCATTTAAACAGTCTGCATCTGCTAGCCGATGTTAGTCCATGTAGCTACCTCACTCCATAAAGTGCTCCGAGGTACAGATAATATTGCACAGTGTAGTTTTCTTCCAGGGTGAGGACAGTGTGTTAAACAGACCAACCAACATCTTAAAAATGGAGAAGCAAGAGGACAGCACATCTTCTGGGCAGGACATTGCCTTGGGGATTTAAAAACTGGTATGATGCTACAGGCTTTCAGGCTGTGTTGATGGGGCTTTGTTTTTATTCATGATTGCAGCTGCAGTGTTTTCACTGCGCTGGTGATGAAATTGTTTTCATCATTCTTGTTGCTTTCTGCATGATAGGCATCTCCACATAAGACCTTTCAAGATTTATTTATGTGTCTAAGTAGTTAAAGGCAAAGGAGGTTTTTTAAGTGGTCACCCTTAAGAGGTTCATTTCTTGCACAGGGTCTAGTGAGGTGAATGGACTGTTGTTGACTCCAAAAGGCTTGGAGAAGATCCCAGAGATTGCTCTTCCTCTTCCTTTACTCCCTCCCAACAAGTGTGCATGTTTCAAAATGCTGCCGGTGGACTAATTGTGCCCTAATTGGGAAAAATCCTGGAGTGACTCCACCAAAGTCAGACATGACATCAGCAGCATTGCTCATGCAGCAAAAGTTGGGGTTATTGTTCCTGTCCCACAGCACACTTCCCTAGTCCCAAATTAGGATGGTGTAACTACGTCAAATGCATGATATGTTTCAGTAGGAGGTGCAGCCTCAGCACTTTAGGCACAGCATGGGGATTTGGATGTGGTCAGTGTTTGTTCTGGCAGGCTTTTTGTCATTTTCATGAATTCTCTTGTCTAACCAGCATGTTTGGTCTAAGATCCCGGCATTAGATAAGGCATTATTCTTTGCTGGCAAGCAGATTTCTTGTCATAACATGTTCAGGGTGCACTGTTGGTGCACAATGTACCAATCCATCACCTGCTAAATTCATAAGGATAAATGCAATCTCTCAAGCTAAGATGATATATGTCATCTCAAAAGTACATTCACCTGGCATATAAATCAGGGTGAAATTCAATTAATCTTTATTGGGTTTAGATAACTTTATCCCAGTGAATTTCTTAGTGTGACAATGATACAGCTGGATGTTAAGTTCGCTTTCATCAAGTGATGATGGCTTCACTTTCCAGACAATTCTTACCACATTTGATTTGTGCTGTGTGCTCCCATATGCTGAAGGCAACAGGAGTTTATTTTCAGGCTCTCTGGGAGTGGGATCAAACCCTTTCATTTGAAAGAAGTTGTTGTCTTTTTTCTTTGATGGCATATGTTTCTAGAGCAAGCATATCGGGGTTTTCTGTGTTTCACCATCTCTGAGCTGTTTGCTTCTACATGCATTTTAATGTCTCCTTCTGGCAGTTTTCCCTTAGTGTCATTATAGCTTTCTCTGTCTGCTATTGAACCAATGAGGGATGGTTTTTATGAAGTGCTTTTTCTCTCAGTCACATTGAAGATACAAGACACTTAGGGTGTCTGCTCCCTGCCATACAGCCAGCATGGGTGAGCTTGTATCTGGAATCAGCAATTCCAGGGTCAGTCCGAGTGACCGAGGAATGGTCACTAACATTCCATGTTTGTATGCTGCTCATCACAGATGTGCATATCACTTGCATCAGTGATATTCTTAATCCATTGAAATCCACTTTTAAAGGTGTTTTAAGTTTGCACGGAATTTCTGCCTCTGGTTCACAGAGAATTGCAAGAGCCTGTGGAGAAGCATTTTGCCTCTAAAGTATCTCAGCATGCCTTGCTGGCCTTCCTCCTCATTAGCGTACTTCATCAACAACCACCGTGTGCATGCTGAGAGGCTTGCCCTGGCTTTCACAGCATCTGTCATTTAGGGCAGCAGTGTTTTGTTTTGGAGCATGCTTTCCTCCTGGCGTGTCTGTGCACAGAGCAGGGCAACTGTGTCCTAATCACTGACCAATATTGGCTCCTTCTTGCTCTGATTTTCTCAGTCCAGTGCTCTTCTGGGGCTGTCAATGCCCATTGTCCTTGGAGTTTAAGACAAGTATTTTTTCCCTTGTGTTTTTCTTTTAATATGTTTGTGGTTTGGTGAGGATGGATGGGCAAGGACAAAAAATGAAGGTTTGACTCATTTGCTCTGAGCTCTGAAGCTGTATTAATCGTTCATTGGGGGATCTATGTCTTTCTGATGCTTGTGATTATAAAGCATTAATATAGCACAAGCATCATTTTGAATGTAGCTTCTTGAAAGGATTTCCAGAACCTGGACTATTATTGCCCTTCACAGTACAGGAAGTAGGGTTGGGATCCATAACATTTTTTTTTTTTAATTATGAACAGCTCCCATGCCTTGATGTTGGCACTGCAACTTCTGGATAGCTCTGAGGTACATGTTCCACAAGAATAACTTTTCTTTCATTCATTGAAAAATACAATCTAATACATTTTTTTCATCGTCCAAAGCTGTTTACAAGTTCTTCCCAAGACAGTAGTAATTTATTCAATAAAAAACCTAGCTCATTTTGACATTTTTCTGAACGATCTGCAATGAAGATAACCGGAAGTACAGAAGCAAACAAACAAACAAAAAAAGTAAAAGTATAAACACAAAAACAATGGCAGTCAGGAGAGATCAGGTGAAGAAATGATTTTTGTATTGCAGAATGTGATAAGATCCCTCTCTGGGATGTATTGAAGATGCATCTGTAGATAAGCATGACATGCACGGTAACAAATGCAAACAGAGCATTTTCTATTGCCTTGAGTAAAAATAAAAGAATAAAATCTTTCATTTTAGTCTTTCCAAGGCAAGAAAAAATATTTTTCCTGTTAAGGGGCGCTATGAGCAGCCACCTCCTCCCACAGCCCTGGCCAGGATCATCCTGCTTTAACACTGGAGCCCAGCCCGGTGCTCAGGGGTCTCTGCTGAGGCTGAAGGGATGTGGCTGCTGCTTTCCCTTTCTTTGCTTTGTTTTAATTATTATTATTTTTTATTTATTGAAGAGGTCCTTGACCAGGTATCTTAAGAAGCACACAGTCTTCTTCCTCTTATATTTCCTGTTTTCCCCCGATTTGTTTCTGAAGTCAAAAGCAATTTAAAAAACGAAATAAAACCCTGTAGTATCTTTCTTTATATAAACTTTAAAGAAGAAAAAGCTTTTGAAAATTGGTTGTTCAAGTATTTAGTGAAAGAGGATATGAGAACCAGATGGATGTATGTTAAGGGAAAGGAACACAGGCACAGTAGAAAGATTTATGCAATTGTTCTAGTAACACCAGGGAAAAAAAACAGGTAGCAGCTGAAAAGAGTAGATTGGAGTAGAAAGAGGAAATAACATTTTATGCTGACTAAGATAACCAAAGGTCCTGGCAGAAACATCCTAAAGGCTAACATGAGGGGAGAGAATGTTAGAGGAAGTATGTGCCGGAAATGGTGCTTTCTACCAAGAACAACAATATCTTTTCGTACCTGTAAACACAAAGCTCATGATGAATTGTCTCTTTTGTGTTTGCTACTCAAGCTAGCCTCCAGGATTCTCATTTTTCAGTCTGCTTTGATGTACTTCTCCAGATTTAGTACCAAGTGCAGGTGGCTTTCATATGTGCTTAATCCTGTCTTTCAGATCATGTCTCCTGTCTTTGCCCATTAGATTCTTTTACTGCTTTGTCAGTAGGAAATTGAAAGATCCTTTAAGGGAAGCATCCTGCAATCTTCTTCACATGGAGACTGAATTAAAAATGTTGGCAATCTTGGTTTTATCCTTTTCTGGTACTCCGCAAGAAGCATAATAGATGTCAGCTGAGCTCAGGTTCATTGCCCAGAAATAGTCAAATGCGTGATGGGTTCAATCCTTACTAAGAAACCGAGCTCATGATGTGCAAGGCATAAGAAAAGTCACCTTACTCCCTGTCTTTCTTGGCTTCTCAAAACTGACAGGAAGAAAAAGCAGTAAAAAGTTACTTTTCCTTAGAATAGTTACAGTGCAAAAATAGTACATTATGATTTCTGTACATGCTTTTTTGCATAAAACTTTAATTTTTCAGCCAGTAATTCCTCTCTGGACTGTTGCCTTTTGATTTTATACCAGCAAACTCACTCGCCTGTAAAAGGAAAGGAAATGTATTCTTTCCCATATGAATGTCCCCAGCTAAGTTAGACAGATTCAGACTTAAAGACTGAGTTTCTAGATCATTCATAGTTTTCGGGCAAAAGTTAAGTGATTGAAATTAGCTCTGACTATTGGGTTTGGATAACAGCAAATGGCACAGGCTGCTTTCGTACTAAGTTCAGTTGTTCTCTTTTTGAGGAAGTTTGTTTTAATCTGTTTTTCATGGCAGCTTTCTGCCATCTGGTCTGGAATGTATTACAGGCAGGAACTTCTACAGAATTAGTTGAATGGGAGATGTGCCACTCTAATACTTAATTTCTTCTCCCTGCTTCCTGTCTCCTTTTTTGAAGAGCTGTAATGCTTTTTTAATTCCTGATCTGAAAGAGTAAGTAGTGAAACCACAGAAATTGATTTTCAAGACACAAGGAGTACTTTGGTAGGTTAAAGCTGACCACCAGAATTTTTCATCTCGGTTTTTTCGGTTTTGCACAATAGCTGGTTTGTTGAAAGAGGAAACGGAAACCTGCCAAAAGCTGTCATTGTGCTGAGAGAGAACCAAGTGATACTTGTGAAAGATAAAGCAGGATGGAGAAAATCAAGCTGTCAGTATGTATAGTGCAATTTAACAGGGCAGAGAATAATACAGTCCTCATGGAGGAAAAACTGCTCCAAAATGAATTAAAAGTAGAATTTGAACCTACATGCTTTATTTTAGTAGCAATTAAAAATAACAGCAATTTCAAGTGACTCTGAGAACAGAATGAGGTGAAAAAACCAGATTGAACAGGTTTTATTTGCCTCTGTAACCAATTCCTGGCATGTGGATCACAGGGAGAATTTTCCTAGTATACTAGCTCTAAAACCCATAGCAAAATTCTCTCTTTAGCTTTAATTGATTTCTTAGCTAAGGTGTATTTCACTAACGACAGTTACTAATCTTCCATCAAGTACACAAATAGCATTGGAGATGCTTGAAAGTCTTTTGCCATTGAAATATGAGGATTTGTGGAAGGAAAATAAGAAAGTAACTTCTTCCATTATGGTTATAATAAGCTTTTCTTATGTACTAGATTCCTTGGTAAGTTATGGTTTAGCTGTGAATGCTCAAGGCTAATCTTAGAAAAATGTAAATAGGGAGCTTTCTAATACCATTAATACCAATAATATATTGGGTTTTTAAGTTATTTGGAAGCTTTATTTAAAATACTGTTGTATATTTAGACATGTAAAACTGGTAACTTTGCAAATAGTGAGTTTGAGTACTGTGATCCTACA
Organism: Psittacula echo; assembly: GCF_963264785.1. Taxonomy (NCBI): domain Eukaryota; kingdom Metazoa; phylum Chordata; class Aves; order Psittaciformes; family Psittacidae; genus Psittacula; species Psittacula echo. The sequence continues at coordinate 104,647,624 of NC_137735.1, forward strand.
GTTTTCTTTTTTATCACCATTGGTTTTCAAACATGACAAAGATAATTCTTTTTTTTTAATGAGGTTTTATGTGGAGGGTATGGGCTGTTAGTCAATTACCTTTATATCAGAAAATATATTATGCTGTGATGTTTCAGAATACTGTCATGGAAGAAAGTTGAGGGTTTTTTTTCATGATTCAGGACAGCAAATCAGAATGTGGCTACTTGAATCTTGCAGGAACTTTCCTAAAGGAAATGGAATTCTGGAAGATGACAAGCAGGGTATTTTAAATAGAAGATTGTATGTATATGGAAGTTGAAAGCATGTGAAAGCAGATAGCACTGTACTCAGCATAAATGTAAAAATATAGTAAAAAACTGTTGACAGTGCACAGATTGTGCTGTAAAGGGTATTATACAATCCTCTGTGCTCTCCTGAGGGAGTGGGGAATACATTTCTGTGAGCCTGAGCGAGACCAGTGCTCTGCCTCTTCCCCAGCCTTTGGTGGCTTTGCCCTGGTTTTATTTCCTGCAGGCAATATCTGGAGAATGAAGTTTACTCCCAGTTTCAGATGTGAACTTGGGAGGAAAGCAAATCACTGCCTGTGGCAGGCTCAGCTCAGTATGCCTGTGTGTGTGTGAGCTGTTGCCATGCATGAGGACTTACAGCAGCAAAGTGTTCACGGCTTTGCTTTCAACTCCCTTGTAAAATCCCCAACTGGCTTGTATAGGCATCACGAAGACCCACGTTAGATGCTTTTGGCTAGAAAAGCTACACAGCCTAAAGACATGTCCACTGGCCATCTACCTGTGATGCCGTAGGATCCCAGTTGTAGTCCCAGGGATGGCTTGTGACAATGGCAACATGTGCTTGTTTCTCACCACTCTTGCACTGCATTCATGCATTTCCCTTATCGGATGTAGCTACTGGTAGAGAGGGCTAGGGACCAATCCATGGCTCCGATGCCAAGCAGCACACACTGGATTACGAGGACGTTGATTTAGTCCCTGTAGTGTATTTGTCTTGGAGAGAGGTAGCTGGAGCACCTGGAACAGAGCCAAAGGGTGAGCTAACATTGTTAAGCTATGTGAGCAATCAGGAATCCAGCACTTCTGCTGGCTTTGAGGCCCTTTTAAATTTAATGGGGACAATAAATTTGCAGCATTATTACATCACTGTGTCGCCAGTAGTTATAAGGTATGGCTGTACAAAATTGTCCTCCTGAAAATGGATGCTTGCACAAGTTCTTGCTGTCCTTTTGGGTAGAAGACTTTGTAGAACAAAGCTTAAGACTGTGAAGTGGCTGCGCTCAGTTGCCTGTACATTTGACTTTTTATGTCTTAATTTGCTTAGGTCTGAAGCATCCAGTCTTAAAAATTGAGATGGCTGAGTTTGGAACCATGTTAGGTGGGGTTTGGGAGCTGGAAAGGAGAAATAGCTTAAAGAAAGTATTGGGAGAAAACTGATCTTGGCTTCTGGGCTGAGCAGGAAGCTTTTTCTCTGTGTCACTAGCGTGCACTGTGGGTCTGCTCATTGATTTTGCAGTATAAGCCACAGATGTCTCTTTAAGATCATGAGTGAGCTTTTTTTTACAGCAAATATCATCATAGGTTAGAGACAAGAGGACCCTGACGATGTCCCTGTTTTCTTCTGGACCTCTCTCCCCTCCTTGTTTTTTAGTTTAATTTTTTTTAACTCAACATCTGACAGTTGTGGCATTTGATTCTTTATCACAGGTTTTATGTTAGTTACATGACATTATGAAGCATTTCAGGGCTGCTGGAAGCTCCTAAAGAGCCTCCTGAACTCTTAACATCTCTTACAGTTCTGACACTGCAGGATTTCTCACAGGCTTTTTGCTCTTCATCTTCTCTGTTCCTTCTTGGGTTCCCTTCTGGCATCTCAGCTGTGCCAGAATGCCTGAAGTTTGTGCCTAACCCAGCCACAGCAGAAATAGCAAATCCAAGTGATCCCTTCAGGCCTTTGTTCCTGCACCTTTGTTCCTCTATCTGTTAGGGAAATTTGTACATGTTGCTACATGCAAATGAGTTGTTCACGAATAATTGAGGTTAGATTGTGCTGAAAAAGATAGCACTGCTGGGCTATCCCAAGAGACCTGGTGGTTGGTATACCGTAGCTGAACTAGGTTATGCATCTGCCCTGTGTATGCCTAGTACTCCAGCACTGAGGACTGAGGAGGATGGTGTTGAGAAAAATCAACCAGAGAGTTGACTGGCGTGTATTGACTGAACTATTTGTGTCAACCAGCTTTCTGAAAGGAAATTCATTAGGCACACTAGTATGCCCTCATGCAAATTGTTTATGCTTTTGTCTTCATGCTCCTAGGTCCATTAGGCTGGAAATGAAACTCAGAATTGTTGCTGGAACAGAACACATGGGACTTTTCTGCCAGAAAACTTCTGCAGTGGGCTTAGTATTTTTATTCACTTCATGCTCCAGCACAGTTGCTGCCATCCCTCATTTCTCCTGGTACATTAAACATCCAAGGTTCAGGAGTGCAAATGATTATGCTAAATGAATCATCTCCATAGCCTTGTGCATCCAGATAATATCATTGTCTTTAATTGTATGGTCACAGTGTGCTGCTTGAATAATGCACTGCACTGGTGGTTTTTGAAACTTTAAGTATCTTGCATATGATATCATGAAGACTGACCTATATATTCACTTGATGAAAGTTAGCTTAAATCTGTTGGTGTTGGGGGAATTGTGTCAATTTAAAACATCAAGACAGGACCCTAATGACTGTATTTCTACTCCATTTCAAGGCATATTCAAAGTAGATGAATATTTTAAAATGCAACATTCCTTAGGTTGTTTTTTTTAACATTAAAAAATACGGATGTGGTGAGAGGGGAGTAGAAGAAATGGTCTAATTTTTATATCAAGCGGGACCAGTCTGAAGAGGATTTGGTATTACTAGCGAAATGCCAGATTTGCTGGCGTACATAAGGTTCCTGACTGTAGCTTGGTAAAGCAAAGCAGCACTGCACTGTGATTTACTAGAGTAGCAGATTAGGGAAGGGAAATTTTGGCCTCGGGGTGAATTCAGATAAAAATATTTTGCTTGTTAAAAAGTATATTCCTTTTCCAAATCATTACCTGCATAAAGCCTCTGGATAAAAAGCTCAGCAATAGCTCCCGTGTGTTGCACATCACCATACAAACTATTCTGGCCCCTGTCTGTAAAACAAGAAGTTGAATTTCACCACTTGTGCTGTTTGATTAGCTGCTTTGGAAATATGTGTACTGAGCTGCTAGGGATGTAAAGGTCTGTCAGCCAAAGCAGCTGATCACTGAATGATCCTCCTGGCATTTGGAAACCTTCTGGGGGTGTAACTACTTCCTCAAGGGTGAATTTATGGTTGTGGCTGGTTTTTGTCCTGTGTGATTCATGGCCAACCTCAGGTTCTTCAGAGCTGCTGACAGACTTGACATTTACAGCTACTTTCAAACCTACAGTTTGGCCTTATCTGAAAAACACCTTAGCTTTATCAAATGAATGCCCTTAAGATACTCTGTTTCTCTGTTTCTGAGTTGTGCTGTGGACCTCAGACCATGCCTTCCTCCTCACTCCAAAACACCCTTTAGCCTGTTTTTTAGGTCCAAATATAAAGTTTTTTCAGGTAATGTGTTACTGCTAGTTCAGGGAAACAAGCCATTAATGGTAGCTTTTTTCCTAGTTTGATTATTCAGTAATACTTTAAAATAATGGCTTAATCTGTTTTCACATCTTTGGTGTTTATTGTAATCACATAAAGTATGTGGAAGTTATTTAGTATTAATGGGACTGTCAGAAGTCCTTTGATAGAAATTTTACTGTAATTCAGTGTTAATTACTCTGTGTATTTAAAAATAAAAAGGAGCTTATTTTTTGTGCTGACTGAATCTGAAAGGAATCCTGATTCTGAAGGGGATGGCAACTTGCCTTCCTTAATCATTTGGATGTGAACATCTGTAAAAGCTGATGTTCTTTGGGTTTTGGAGAGAAAAGAGCTCAAAAGAGTACAAACCCAGGAGTTTATAGTTTGATCATAGATTCACATACAGCTGTTATTGATAAGGTGCTTACCATCTCCTCTGCAAACCCATGTATCTAGCAGGAGGCAGTCCTGACCATTGGCAAAGGGGCATGCTGGGCTGGTGCCATCAGAGTTACCTGCTGATACTGTTCCTGTTTGTGTGACTAAACGTGGAGGACCTGAAGGCTGGGTGACTCCACCACCAGTTAGACCCTCTTCTTGTCTTCCTCCTTGATTTAATGAGTATTGTATGTCCAGTAAAATTAGCTTTCACAAGAGGGTTTGAAAGACCCTCTTTTTTTACTCATTGCTGATATCTGAGATTGCATTGCCCAGGTGAATATCCTGCCAACGTTGCCTTCCGGAGTCAAGCTCCATCCATTTCAGACAATTCATTGTAATTGACCATCCTCTGAGCTAGGGAGCAAAAGAGAGAAGGGTTTTCTTTCCTGGTATTTCAGAATGTGAGAAGGTGGGAGCACCTATGAATTATTGTGCATTATATAAAAAAAGAGGCAGAGCACCTCTAAACGTGTGACATGGGAAGAACACCAACTACAGTTGCAAAGCTGCTCCTATATAATCTAGCATCAATGCTACTGACCCTTCTCTGGGATTTGGAAAGTAAGAGAAGAGGAGAATTGAATGTTTTGTTCCACTTTCCTCAGCTAGTGAACAGAAGGCTGTAAAGTACCAGTGACATTTCAAAAGTACTACTTTGTCCTAGAAAATAGCATTTATTTCCTGCTACCTTAAAAAAAGAAAGTTTTTTACTACTTTGACATTGTATCTTCTTTTCAATGAAGTTAATGAGGAGAAAAAAGGTGAACAAACTTCAGCACTTTCACAGGTATCAAAACAGTTGAAGAGATTAACAAAAGCTCCAGCACGTTTCAGGTATCTATACTTTGATTTTGTTTGGTTTTTTTTGTCGAGTGTTCTAGCTATAGCCATTTAAATTGAGTACAGGGTGTACTAACAGTTGAGGAGAAACCTTGGCAGTTTAATTGTGTTGAAAAGAATTTTAAGTGGCATTCTCAGGATTAAAAACCATACATCTTGGAAAATACATTTAGATGATTTATTCAAAACTCTGGACCTTCCAAAGGGTACCATACTGGAAACACAGTGCTAGGAGCATCTATGAAGCCTTAAGAAAATGTAAAAGGAAGTTGACATCACTAAAGGGCAAAGAAAAGGAAGATTAATGGAAACAGAGAAACATCCTACCAAAAGCTGAAGTTATAGCTAAAGGAAACAGAATATAGTATAGGCTCTGGCTGACTAAATATTTTATCTATGTGACAGGCAGAAAAAGTTTCTCAAAAGAACTAACTTGGAAGATTGAAAACCCAATGCTATGTCCTCCTTTGAGCAACAGCACAGGCCAAAAAAGAGCAAAAATCACTCCCCACTTGCCATGTGTTATGGTTAGTTGATGATCAGATAGAAAAGTAGTGCTCAGAGAAGACACAGGGAGGCTATATGAATTATTTGCATCTGTGTTTATTGAAACTGACAAAATTCCCTGTGTCCATGGGCAGTCTCAGCATGCTGAAACCAAGGTAATTATTAGAGCATTTATAGTACAGTGACAAGATGGATGTGAAGGTATTGGCAGAACTGAACTCATCTATGAGTGCTGAAGACCAGTAGTGTAGTACTTCCTCACTTAAAACTGCTTTGGTACTTCAAGTCTGGAAAGTGTTAAAAATGGGATCAGTGTTTAAAAATGGTTCAGGTAGATCTGTAAGTCTGACATCTCTACCAGCTGAATTTATAGACCATATGATAAGATAATATTAGTGAACACTTGGCTAAATGTATGTGCTTTTGTGAAGATTCAGCACTGTTGAGTCCTAGGGAAATTTTACTTTGTAAAACTTCTGAAGTTCTTCAAATAGATGCATGTGGATAAGGGTAATCTATATGCAGTAGGTGAAGTCTGTTTGAGTTTTTAAAAGGCTTTTGACAAAGGGATCAGGGCAGTCGTGACGTAAGCGGGAAGGTATTGGCAGAATAATTGGTTAGAAGGATGTGGAGAATAAGAGATTAGGCAAATATTTGGAAGTAAGATTCACTGGGATTACTTCATCGAGAAACTGCACGAGTATCAGAAAATCTTCTGAGCTGAAAATACTTGGATGTGCAGTTTAAAATATACTGGTTGTGTTCCTGCTATTCCCTAGGTGTCCGCGTATGAGTTGCAGAGTAAAGGGTGGGCTTTTTCAAAGATCAAGCATGCAGCAAATCAACACATCTCAGACACTGTTGGAAGCCTTGAGAAGCATCTACTAAGACTTCTAGGCACAACTGAACAGCATCAGAATAGCTGAAAAATATTGCTGTAAATTGATGTTAGATGAAAGTAGAACCTTCTACTTCGGAAGGGCCAATTTGAAAGATCACTCAAGGTAGTGACTTCAAGGTATACAGCTGCAGCCCTTGGGATGGCTTGAATTCTCCTGGCTCATTTCCAGGAATTTTACTAATGGCATGAACTCTTGGACCAAAGACTGGGATAGACTTTCTTGTCCATCACACTGCTGTTTCTTTCTCTCTTTTTCTATCTTTTCAACCTTATGTTTGGCTCCACTAATCTAACTGCTCAAGAACAATTCATCAGCTTTTCTGTTTATACTCAGTTAATTGCTCAATTGCAGTGCTCTTTGCCCTAGAGATGCAAAACTGGTAAGGTTGCCCAGAAGGAGTGGCTAACAGAGGAAATAGGGAGATCTTATTTTGCATATTTTAGAGTTGTGTGAATTGATCTTACCCCCTTAAAAATGTTGTAGAATCATCACATATTCCTATGGGCTCTTGAACAACTGCTTCTGTTTCATTATTAAGCTTTTAGTTGATAGCGTTGTTTAATAGGGATCTGCACTTCAGATGCAGGCCATGTGGTGTATGTCAGATATCATAGTATATGTAGTATAAAAAAGGTGCTCAGATACTTAAAAAAGGGCCTATCCTAGTTGTAGTTGTTGCCATAATGGATGTCGAAGCATCTACTGTTTTAAATAATTTCTCTTAGGCCTTCACTTTTCATAGCACAGGGCATCTTTAAAAAGGAAACACATTCAATTAAAATGTTTTTGTTTTCTCTCTCTATCCATTTCTGTTTGGAAAGAGCTCTAAGAGATTGAATGTCACCTTCACTTATATTTGCAAATTATTCATATGAGAAGGATGTCATGATGTTAAAGAGAAAACTCAATGGACTTAGCAAAAGTGTTCTCAGCTATGAATAGGTCTTTAATGGCTGTAATTATTTGGTTTATATATAACTCATTTGGGTTATAAAGCATATAAGGCCAGCATAAACAGACAGCTAATGTTACTAGCTTTGTGTTTGCTGCAGTTCTGTTGTGGGCAGTGGTCTAGAGACCTGTGTCTGGACAGCAGCTGAGTAAAAGACCTAGACCTGCAGGAAACATCGCACTGTTCTGTTCCTGTTTGGTTGCTGCCCCAAGGACACACCAGGCTATCTTAGGGAACTCATGTTAATCTAAAGTAAGAAAGATAAAGACTATCTGGGCTTTGTTGCAGTTCTTATTCTCATTCAAACCTGAGAAAACGTGTGATCTGATTATGTTTCTTCTCACAGGCTTGCTCTGGCATGCAATGCAGTGAAGTTCAATGTTAAAGATATCAGACTTAGTTCTGTGCTGATTTTTTGTCTTTTTTTTTTTTCTTCCCTAGCTGATTTCATTGGTTCTCTATTTTCTCATCTTCCAGACTTTCAGCTGTAAAAGCTGTGAAGTATTGAGAAGATTTAGAAATACTAGGCAGTAATTTCACTTTGACAATACAAGAAGTTTACAGCCATGCTATTCTGACTATCCTTTTATATTATTTCCACTTGTGTGGGACTTAAGCAGCCACAATCTTCAAAGAGCCAAACTAAGATGAACAGCTCATCTTTTGAAAGCTAAGATTCAGGCTGTCAGATAACAGAAAGGATTGATGTTTAGCTCTGCTTGTTTTGGGAAGAGTAGCTATTAAAAGCACATTCTAATTTGAGTTGGCAGAATAAGGATCACACACATTCCCAAAATACCACTGAACACTGATTTTAATGTTTCATTGCTTTGGTGTATAAGATAGCTGTGTGTTCCACTGAAAAAGAGAGTCAGCTTTCCCTTGGCACTATATATAGTATTCCCAGGGTGACACTGCAGGAGCAGTAAAGGGTGGAGATTTAGAAAAACCCACCCTAATTAATACTTAATTCAGTCATAAAGGGATCCTACCTCTTCTTTGAGATTAGAGCCTACTCTGCTATGTCTAACTGACACACTGAGTGCCTCACATTATACTGAAGGTCATGTGCTAAGGACAGAATGTCATTAAGAAACATGCTGAAGGAGGAAGATGTAGTCTGCAGTCACTGTGGAAAGAGTGTGTTTCCTTGCTTTTGGGTTGTTGGAGTTGATGGTGGGAGTAATCAGAATCCTTGACCTGGAAAATGCCATTGAAGAGGTATATGAAAAAGCAAATGAGGCTAATTTATCTTTCATCTTTGAGACCAGAGATGACAGGAAAGCATAGGCTCCCCAGGACTGGAATCCCCCATCCACAAGACAGAGTAGGCAGTGTGGGGTCTCAGCGTGCTGCAGGATGAGCTGAAGTGAGTTTGGGAGTCAGGCATACCTGAGAGGAAGATTTGCTGTCTTTGGGTCTATATAGGGCAGTCAGGTTGGAAGGGAAGAGGGCAAATGAAAAGATGGGAATAGCATCACCCCACCTGTGCCATAAGCTTTTGACTGGGAGGCCATAGTGCCTGCGAAGGGACCTGCAGGGAGAACAGGGGTTCACGCTGAAGCTGTGTGAATGAGATTAGACAGAGCACTGGGAATCTACCATAGGAATAAAATCATCCTGCACTGATGGAGAATGTTTGGCATCTGTAATTTTGTTGGTTTAATGATCAGTCTTTGTAACTGATCCTGTTACTTCATACCTTTTCAAATCACTCTGAAGTTTATTGTAACCCTGATTTTTTTTGCCTGAGGCTCTGAGCACACTTTCAGTGAGGTCAGAGTTGGTTTTGCCATTGAGTTTAATGGGATTATAATTGAATCTTAAGTCAGGTAGCTATCCTTGGGATAAGTAAACAGTGGCTTCTGTAGTTGGGGAAGCTGGGATAAAGCAAGAAAAGGGGTCAATTTATAGCACCTTAAGTGCTCATTTTTGGCTCCTTGTGTCTACCAGTAGAGTAGTATACCTTGCACCTAATGTGCTAAAAGTGCCTGTATGGAGAATGAGCATATGGAAACTAGTATGATGTTAATTGAGACACAGTCTGTGTCTCAGTAAGATTGGCTACACAATCCCAAAGGGGCAGATAATCAAGAAGCGCATGATATGAATGAGAGCGTAGGGCATTAAGGAGGGTGTCGCTATTTGAAAGCTTAAAAGCAGTCTGAGAAACAAGTGAGGTAAAACTCATCTCTCACAGTAGTGGAGGCTCAGATGTGTGGTTGCAAGCTGACTTCCTGTGACCCCAGCTGTAAGCGTATTCCAACAGCTGCAGCAAATTGCTAAATCATTCTTGGCTAATGCTGACATCAAATTACCTAAATTATCTTTGTAAGGTTATCCTTTGCCATAGGGACAAATACATAAGTCTTTATATGCCTTCTGCTGTATTCCCTTGAGCTCTATTTGTCTTCATTTTAAAATAATACTCTATTTCTTTGCCATCTGAGCTGTTCCCCTCATTACTCAATATTACTTTTTTTCCCCAGTAAGTCAACTTGCAATTAATCCAGAATGCTGAACTTGTACTTTGCGGATGCCAACACAGGAAGTGACTGGGATATCATCACAGGCATGAGATAATAACTCTCCAGGGAGATCAAAAGGAAACCAAGATATAAGAAACTGCTGACATTATTATCTGCAAGTGGATTAGCTCAATGTCACTGCAGCAAATTCTTTGTGGTTACTGCAAGTCATCTCTTTGTACCAGAGAGCAGCCCTGTCCCTGAATATCTGTTAGAGAACATCAATAAGAACATTAAAAACAGGTTAAAAATGAAATCCAAAACATCTAATGCTTTTAAGTCTTTGGTTGTATTGTCATGACAATGTGTTGTGGCAGTTTCCTCTTGGACGCATCTTCCTCTGGAAAAGTAGAGCAGAGCATTTAAGGGAACTCTACAACTGGTATTAGGGAAATTATTTCACTTGATATCTGTGCAGCTGTGCCTATGTGTGCCTGTTGAAGGTTGTGCTTTTTAAGTTGATCTGTCATATGGACCTGATGGCAAAAATGTGTTGCTGATGAGATTTTATTTGCTCACTGTCCATTAATGAGTGTAATGGAAGTGAAGCACCTGAGCTGAACGTCCCGTGATCCTGTGTCCATGGTCATCAGTGCTTCTCTGGGCTGCTGTCAAGCTGCCTGGATATATTTACTGTGTATTACTCATATAGTCTTTGGGTGCTGCTCAGGAGATTCCAAATCCAGTTTTACCTAAATGCTGACAACCCACTGTGCATTTGTGTGAACTTGACTGAAGAAGGTGAGAGCATGACCCTAAAAGTAGTTCAGCTGTTTCTTGCTTAGGGTTGAACTAGAGAGATAATGTTACCCAAGAGGCATTCTTGCATGAGGGATTGGATTATTTGATGCATTTCTTTTGAAGCCTGGTATGTGGGGATGAGCTGCACAGCTTCTGGGCTGTGCTGCTGAGAGTACCCCCTGATCAAAGCATGTCAGGTGGATGCAAGTACTAATTAGGAAGTAGCGGCTCCTCATTTAAAGGAGGCTGGGAGAGGATTGGCATGAGGGGAGGTGTTTGTGTATATGGTGATGCTGTACCTTGAACACTGTATTCAGTTCTGGGCCTCTCACTACAAGAGAAATATTGAGGTGCTGAAGTGGGTCTAGAGAAGGGCAACAAAGCTGGTGAAGGATCTGGAGCACAAATCTGATGAGGAACAGCTGAGGGACCTGAGGGTGTTTAGTCTGGAGAAGAAAAGGTTCAGGAGGGACCTCATTGCTCTCTACAATTATGTAAAAGGAGGATGGAGGGAGATGGGGCTTGGTCTCTTCTTCCAAGTAACAAGGGACAGGACCAAGATACCTCTTGGCCTCAAGCTGCACCAGGGAATATTAGGAAAAAATTCTTCCTCGAAAGGGTGATCAAGTACTGCAACAGGCTGCCCAGGGAAATGGTGAAATCGCCATTCCTGGAAGTGTTAAAAACCATGTAGACGAGGCCCTTAGTGATATAGTTTAGTGGAGGACTTGGCAGTGCTAGGTTAATGGTTGGACTTCACGATCTTAAAGGTCTTTTCCAACCTAGTCGATTCTATGATTCTATCTGGATGCAAGGACTGCACCAGGCTGGCAGTGTCCATGCCAGGACAAGCAGGAAAAAAACCACATTGTCTTGCTTAGCATGCTCTACAGAGCTGGTCAGCTGTAGAGGAAAACCTCTCCTAGTTTGTCAGGCATGGGGTAGGCTCCTCATTGTCTGCTAGAACAGATGCAGTATGCTACACTCAAAGCCACCTGGAATGGGTTGCCTGGAGGACTCCCTGTCTGAATTGGGAGTTAAAGGAAAATATATCTGAACTTCTAGTGCCATTTCTAGAAACTTGCTGATGCACAGCATTTGTCCCCATGTTTCTCAGCCTCTAACCAGTTTGTGCAATGTCAGGAAGCTGGCTGGGACTCCTATTTTTACAAATGGGGAACAGAAAAATTCATTTGCTTCTCATATCTCCTCACACGAGGAGTGCAAGATGAGCAGCAGCTTTTTGGCTGTGTTAAGCCACCAGACCAGCCATAATCAGCATGGTTTATGTTTCTACATGGGCTCCTAGCCACCTGTATAATGTCCATCTGTTGAACTGGGAGTGATGCCTACCGACACTGCAGTCTGAATCATTAGAATAAGGCATGGCTCTGGAGGAGGTGATGGTGTTTCTGAAGGACAGTTTGCAGCAGCATGACAAATGCTGCCCTTCCTGTGTGAAGTCCTTCCCATGCACTGCTCCTGTGGCAGTACCATTCACTTCTCATTGCTCCAAGGCACTTGAGGAAATTAATCTAGAAAAAATGTAAATGTATTGTGGCCGTGATAAGCAAATGAATATTGAGAGACAGTCTCTGGCCCTCTGTGAAGGCATCTGAGCAATTTTAATGTATTAAACTTAGAGCTGCACAGTGTTTTCCTGTGAACGGTACATTTGCTGAAAAATGCAGTTTTGGAATAACCACTTCCATTTGCATTCTGAAGTTAAATTTGTTAACTAGTTCTAAGTGGGAAAGGACATGGTACCACTGGCTTCCAGGAGTGACAAGAGGACCATCTCTGCCTTCCCCTCAGCCAAGGTGTGAAGATCTCATCACATCAAGCTGTGTGCTTGAATTCCTTTTACTGTACAGAGAAGTCTGAAACTGCATCACCCACCTTCCAGTGAATGTCCCAGATTATGGAGAGGGTGGTAGTCCAAAAGCCTGCTGTAGATCTTATTCTTTCTTTTAAAAGAAATTGAGGTTATTAGAACAGGGTTTGGATGCTGAGGGTCTGAGCACCTGGGTGACTATTGGAAGTGTTAAGCCAGGTTTTTTTTCCTTTTTACTCTCAGTGACTATGTCCTGATGGAATTGAAATAAGTTTGACAGGATGGACCCAACTCCTGTACATTATTGTCTGGCAAGTTGTCCTGCTTCCTCCTTTGAAAGAGAGGATAGTAAAGCCTGTTTTTTGGAATACTTAGTTAAAAGTCTGATAGTAATGGAGTGGCAGGGCCCATATGAGAAGGTACAGCCAGACAATGAATTTCTGCCACGGCACTTTGGTCTTGGCTGGCCTTCTATTTTCATCTGTGTCTTGGCTACTTCTATAGAAAAGAATGCCAAATGCAGTTAGTTATGAAATTATTTTTATTGCTTTTGTCGTGGTTTAAGCCAGTCAGCAAGTCAGCCATGCAGTTTCTACTCTCCTCCCCCATCCCCCCCCAGAGGGATGGGGAGGAGAATCGAAAGAATGTAACTCCCACGAGCTGAGATAAAAACAGTCCAGTAACGAAGGTATAACACAAATCACTACTGCTGCCACCAATAATAATAATGATAAGAGAAATAACAAGGGAAGAGAATACGATACCACCCGCCGAAAATGAGCCTGACAAAGCAGAGAACATGCCCTTCTGGGAAACTCCCAGTTACACCCCCAGGCATGACGTGCTGTGGTATGGAATACCTCTTTGGCTTTGGGTCAGGTGTCCTGTCCCTGCTTCCTCCTGGCTTCCCCTCCTCCCTGGCAGAGCGTGAGACTCACAAAGTCCTTGGTCAGAGTAAACATTCTGACCAGTAACTGAAACATCAGTTTTATCAGTATTATTCCTAGGCCAAAAGTCAAAACCACAGCGCTGCACCAGCTACTAAGAAGGAGAAAAACTGACTGCTGCTGCTGAACCCAGGACAGCTTTGTTTTGTGTGTTCAGGTTGAACCAATTTCTTGCTTGGGAGGCAGTGGTTTTGTCTACATTAGCAAATAGCATCACATAGACAAAGCAGATCTTCAGAGCAAAACAGTAATGAAGACCCAGGCAGATTTCATGGGGTTTGCTGTGGAACAGCTGTATTCTAATTCCATGCGAAGAAATTTTGAAAGAAACTTATAACAAATCAGGAGACCAAATATTGCATGTTGAAAATGTCAACAAAACCTTTAAACTTATTAGGAATATTTTGAGTTTTCTGCTAAAACAAAGACTTCAAAGAACCAGGCACATATTCATGAGACAGTTCAAGGCTGTTGAAGCTGTGTATTTTTTTGTTGACAATTGTTTCAGCTGAAAGTTTAGATGGTGCTTATTGGGGTCATCTGGCATTCTACTTGAACCAGTGTATGTTGTTGTGTGTGTGATTCTTACTATTGTTTCAAATAGCTCTATAAAATTGATCCCTTCATAACCATTTTAAAAAGGTGTTCTTATACGTATCTCTCTGCCTGCACCTCCTTTCTGCTGCCTGGCTATGAAATCCATCGTAACACATTTGCCTCAGCTGCAGGAAACAGAGAAGAGGTAATAACAAGGGCAAGACAGGCACTTGGGAGCTCAGAAAAAAATTAGTGAACACAGGCAGGAGAGCAATCCAGCTGCAATGAAAAGAGTGTGAGGCTTGTGCAGAAGTGACTTTTAATGTAGTAAACTTTGCCTGCATGCTGCAGGCTATAGATGCTGTCATGTGTTAAAGGTGGGGAGTGCTTACTGTGCTCTGAAGATTTTGTGGACTCTGGAAAGCAAGCAGGTTATCCAGAGTAAATCATAGTGACTTACTCATGCAAAGGTACCCTCCAATGCAACACAACAGTAAGTGTTCCTGTCACTTAGCAAGTTTGTGTTTTAGATATTGTATTTTATTACAACTCTGGCTGACCTCCATGTCAGTTACATCCGATGATACATATTTGGGATACTTTAATATTTTACTGAAAAGTGATTTGTTTAATGTCAGATGTCAGGACAGATCAAACATCAGTGAAGGGTTTGGGGTGTGTGAATGACCTAGGATTTCCTGCAGGTATCTCGTTCATCTTGGCATATCCAGAAGCATATGGCAAGGAAAGGTATCTTGACAGGATACTGGTTTCGCAATAGAATAAAAGTCTATAAGTCTATATCCCCATCAGGGATAAAATAGATATCAGCAAATTGTTGTTGGCAATTTAAAAAAATGTAACCTGATACAGTTTTTATAACAAGCAATGAGGAAACTATCATATTAGAGAAATAACCTGGACATAGGTGCTGCCCTCCTCATAGTTGCCAACTAGTTTCCCCTTTAATTTGCATGCTACAAATACCAGCTGCTTTTATACCTACTCAGTGTGTAAATTGTGACATCTTAAACATCACAGAATATTGTCTGGTGCCTGTTGCTGTTTTCTTTGTGGCGCCATTTATCCTGAACAATTAATCAATTTCTGTCTTATTGTTTGTAACAAAGTAGGTTCTTTGAGAATTCTCTCAGTTCCAGAATGAGAATTAACTACTATGGTAGTGCAACCTAAGTCACTATACAGGCATAACAAAAACAATTCCAACAAGTGTTACAAGTTTTATAAGCTCAAAGTTTCTATTTAAATATTTCTTGGTATTGCTTGTTCAGCCTGGAACTTGGATTCTTTTTTTAGTATGCTTTTAAGAAGCAAGAACAGGGTGGACTTTAAAATTTCTTTTCAAGGTTCTTGTGCCTGAAAGATATAAGTTGGTTTTTGAACAAAGGAAAAATATCACTAAACGGGATTGATTTTGAGGAATATTTTCTGTGTTCAGTCAGGGTTTTTAAAAATGATTAAATCAGAAATGTTTTAGGGTTTGGAGTTAGCAGAGTACCAGGTAGTTTTCAACTGTCTAATGAAGTTTATCATCTCAGAAGAGCGGCAGTGTCAGACAGTCAGAAGTTTTTATCTGGGATTTCTCTGGGCTTGAGAAATGTGTGCTGTTAACTCTAAATATGGGTGTGGATATCAGCTTTTTGAAATGACTGGGAAAACCTCTGTGTAACCAAATTGTTTTTCTCTTGTTGTTTTACAGGTTTCAGAATTTGCTGTGGTCTCGAAAAGCATTTGTGGATAGCGTGAAGGTGTATAATCACAGCTATATCTACATGCCAGCCTTCTCAATGAAGACGGGGACGGGACCCTCCCTACGAGTCTATTACACCCTGAAGGACTTTGGTGCCAAGCAGGCGGTTCTTTTCGCCAACCCCAATTTCCTGCGGGACATTGGCAAGTTCTGGAAGAGCAAAGGTATCCATGCCAAACGGCTTTCCACGGGACTTTTCCTAGTCAGTGCTGCCCTTGGTCTGTGTGAAGAAGTAACAATTTATGGCTTCTGGCCATTCTCTGTGGACCTGCATGGGAAGTTTATTAGCCATCATTACTATGACAATGTCCTGCCTGATTCTGGATTCCATGCCATGCCGGAGGAATTTCTACAGCTCTGGTTTCTTCATAAAAGTGGTGTACTGCGAATGCAGCTAGAACCGTGTGAGGACCCTTTAACCCAGTCTTCTGCCTGAGGATTGTAGGAGTCTGTTTGGGAGATCCAATAGTTTTTAATTTCAACTCTCTACAAAGAGTGTTCTGTTTTCTGTTTCTTTTTAAAGGGAAAATAATTGTGCATCTGCATGGACCATAAAAATGTTACTTGAAGGCCAAACAGAATATGTCCTTAATGTATAGTGCTTTATGGAACTGGGGTGGCGGGAAGAGGATCTCTCCACTGAGTCCATTCAGCAGCATTGTGAAAATAATGTCAGAAGCAACACAGCTGAACTTTCTGGGGAATGTTTTTAAATGACTGATATAAAAAGGGCATTAAGGCTCAGAGAGACACAGGGCCACCCACAAGCTTTTACTGGCAGTGCCAAATATGACTGTCTCTTCAAAAATCCATTTCATTCCAGATTGGCACCTCATACAACTTTCCTTTTTCCTTTTTTTCCCATTCCCTCTGTTTGGGTGTGTTTGTGTGTAGGAGAGCATGTGTGTGTTGCTGACTTTGTTTGATTCTTTCCTTTTCTATTCCCCCACTCCTTTCCTTCCCCCCCCCCCCCAGTGGAAGAAAAAGGAAAAGCTTAAAAGACCCAGGAGCCAAGTACCATCAGCTCCTCTGAAGACTCTTGGGAGAGTGAAGGGTGCTAAGAATCTGGTTAGAAGAATGTCCTAGGAATGCCCTGCTACTGAGTATGGATAGACTACCTATTGTAGTTTTTATCAGGGTAGTTTAAGTCATTGCACTTATAGTTATGATAATGCTATATTGTTGGCAAGCACTGGTTAAGGTAAATTGGTCTGAAAATGAGAAGTGTGTTACAAAACCAGTAGTGAAGTGCAGCCTGGTTTCAGCTGACCTGCTGCAAGATTTCAGAGATTTCCACAGTGACTTTTGTAGTAGGAGTGGTTCCTGACCTGTTTTACTGTCCAGCCTTAGGAATTAATTCTGTATTCATTTGGACTCCAGATGTTCATTAACTGTCAAGGGTATTTGAGGTGTTCAGTAGAATGCAGAATGAGGTTCTTCACTTGCTTATATGCAGAAAAACTGTAGAAATGAATGTGTCATTTTAAATGAGTAGAAGCTTTGAAAACCCTTTCTCTTTGTGTGACTAGCTCTTCTGCTTGGATTGTAACGTTAGCCTTAAAGACTTGTGCTTTTCTCGCAAGATTGTCTCTGGTTAAAGGTAGTCTGAGAAATGAAACAGCCTTTGGGAGCACTGAAAAGCTGCATAGCCAGCAATTAAAAAGGAAAACGGCAGGCCCTTACATAAGGCAGCCTCTCTCCTCACAGCAGGTGAATTATGTCAGTGTGCGCATTGCACACACGTTGCTCCAGCTAGCGCAGTGCCTGAAGGACTGTTTTATTCTGGGTTATTACTTGGGCAGCAGATGGTCCTATCGCCATATAAGTGAGAAATCTTTTTGTTTGTTTGCTTTGGTTTAGCACTGTAGGACAAGAAGAAAATCCCAGCTCGGTCCACAGTGCAATTTCAGCTGCAAGATGTTATCACCATTAACTTTAAAAACCCAGATCAATGTTCTCTTTCTTATCCTTCCATCATTAGTAGCTGAAATTCTAGTCAAAGCGTTGAAACAACAAAACTGTCATCAGGTTTCCACAACAACTTCCTGTGCTGTTTTAGCTCCAAAGTGCTGGTATTTTGGGTTATGTGTCCTATCATATGTTGACAACTCTTTGTAGACTACCAGCTGCAAGTTATATAGATATAATTAAAAAAAAGGAAAAAAAAGGAAAATCCGTGGCTCTTCTTTGAATACGAATAATTCAAATATCTATCTAGGACACTGGGGGAAAAACTGGTTTTTAAACCTATTTTTCATAATAAAAATCTTCTTACTAAATATGGATATTCCAAGCATGAAGTGGGCACTGTTCCATAGGCTTATAGGGCTAAGCTGTAACATGGAGATTTGGACTAAATAGCATTCTAGATATTGTTCTCATAAAATCCAAATGTGCTTCTATAACCTGTTTATCTTTGTTATTTTGGTTAAAAGTACAGTCAACATGCTGATGGAATGTCACTTTTAATTTGTTCTCTTTATTATGTTTGTTTTATCTATTTTGTCGGTTCTAGATGAGGAAGGATTTGAAAGTAAAATATTTTCTGTGCTGCTTGATATAGTAGAACTTTACTGAGCTGGCTTTCTTAGAGAAGAGGAGGTCCCTGTACGGTTTTTATCTTATGCATCGGGTTTTGTACTTTTTAGTGCTTTAGAAGTTATATTATCTGTGGGAAGAACAGTTGAAATATGATGTGCTAAAATATCACTTCAGCAGGATGCCAGCATTTCCTTGGGGTGGGAGGGAATGAGGAGAGTAAGGGGGAACTGCCTCTTTGCTGGTTATTTTTTTGTATTTTTACCAATACTTGGCTTTTTTTCCATGTCTTGGGAAGGAAAATGATTGGATTAGAAGAACAGGAGAAAAACATGTATTTTTGTAGGAAAACTCTGTGCAGTGTTTCATAGCATCTGGCTTGTTCATCTTCACCTGGTGCCCTGGGTATTTGAAGATGTATTCCCCACCTCTGTAAGACTGAGGCAGACTGAATCTGTAGCCTGGGGTCTTTGTCCCTTCTGATATCTGCAGTCCTGATGTCTGCAAAGCTTCCAAAAAAATTATGGAGGTAGGAGAGACCCAGGATATGTGATGTGTGACTGATGTTGGAGAAATTAATAATTCTGGTTCAGTTCACATTTATCCATAGTGAACATAACTGCATCTTATGAAGGCAGACACATTTAATGGGGAAGTAAAAGCTTCAAGGATAAGTAATTTTCTAGAGCTTCCAGAAAGCTGGCAGCCAAGGAAAAAATAGAAACAAAAGAAAGGCCTCTTTTGAGAGAGCAAAGTCTGGTTTAGCTGGCTGACTTGTCAGTCAGTGCAAACAGTGGCCAGCAATTAGCCTTTTGCCCAGCCAGTACAAAGGGATGTAGGAGAGCAATGTAAGTGCTTTGAGGCAAGAGCCGTCACAAAAAAAAAAAAGGCAAAACAGCTGGGAACATGAGAGTGGCAGCTGCCTGACAGAAGTGTTGGAGTAAATATGCTCTGTCTGTGCTGCTGCTCAGCATGCGGCTTGCCTTGTCTAAATCTAGGGGGAGGAGGGGTGTCCATGTGAAGGATCATTGACGTGAAATAGTGCATTGCATGCAAGGGTCTGAAGTTGTATTCTTCTTTAGGAGCGAAGTCACACCAGGGAATAGGATCTCACTTCTGCTTAAAAACAGGCACATGCAAATCCAGGAGGCTAAATCTTATAACCATGAGAAATCAGCATCTTGCAGTCGTGGCAAACTTTGGTCGAAATGATTATATCTATCCAACATTGACCTACTGATTGATTCCAGTCCATTAATTGCAGTGACCTCAGTCAAATTTCATTGCTTGTGTTGCTATATTTTCCTTAAAGTGAATTGAAATCATAATGTTTATTTTGTTAGTGAAATTCCCTACTCTAGTGTCTATTTCCAGTGCCAGTCCCTGAATTTGTCTGATAGTATGGCTATAGCTGCACAACTCTTTGCCAGTTTGAAAGCTACAGTAATTAATCTTCAATAAAAACTAGTTGAAACTGGCCAAATTATTTCTTAAGGTTTCTAGTTATTAGTTTTGTCACAGAGATGGCAAGGTACAGAAGTTACAGAAGCACTGGAATCATTGCTCGGCATAGGAAGAAAGATATGCCCCACGTTTGTAAGTAGAAGAAGAGCTGTGCATGGAAGATATTCCATACTAAAATTGCTCTAGATACCCTATTTTTGGGGTGCATATGCTTTTGACTAAATCAAGAGCAATTTTTGAACTTGCACCAAAACTATGTAAAACTTCTTCCTGTTGATTATGAAGTCTTTGGAGCGCCTTCTAAAGCAGACAAGCAAAACAGAAGACACCAAACTAGAATCATGGAGGAGTGTTCATGCTCGTGAGAATAAAAGCATTTATAATTTTGGCACAGACCTTGCTATAAGACTAAGGACTCTCATTCATGAATGTTGTATTTTTATATTTTTGTTGAAATGAAGATACCAAGCTTGGGGTGAACCAGCTACAGAAGTCAAAGGTACAAGGCTGTTACAGTTTAACCTGTGTAGAATACAGAAATACTGGCAATTTTGTCAACATGACTACTTTCACTTTTTCGTTACCTTAATCAAAAAGGTGTCATAACATACACTGTTGAGTTTGCACCTCTGTGGGAGCTGAAACTAAGGAAAGCATTTTTTTTTTTAAAGTGAATGTCTGAACTATGGTAGTTAACGTAAAACTCTTCCTCCATACGTCTTCATGGAAACCGGTTTATTATCTGGCTCTCACTCACCTGTAATTAATAAGGAGAACAGAAGTGAGGAAACTTCTGATCTGAAACGAAGGATAATGAAGGAGGTGAATGTTACATCACCATTTGCTGCCTGCTTTGGTTCTTTTCTTCAGCTCAGTAGATTAGTAGGCAGTGGAAGAAGTGCAGGTTATACGAAGGACAGGCAGTTCTTGAAGAGCTGGTTGATGCTGGAAAAAAAGGAAGATCAAATCAGTGGTGTAACAAATTGGAGTGTAGCAATTCTTTATAAAGATCCCCAGTTCAAAGCAACTGTAAGACATTTTCATCTGGTAGTGACTGAGAAAAATGGACTACCTATGACCTACTGATGGTTTTCTGCAAGATGGCAGCAAAGCAAAATTCTATGAGGAGGTGAAACTGATTAAGCGGAAAGGGAAATACAGTCGAACAAACAATGATGCTGAAGAATCTTTCTTTCCTTTTTCTTCTGCCACTCTCCCCAAAACACATATTTAAAATGGACTGACTAGCTATTATCCTGAGTTGCCATCTCCTTCATGAAATCATAACTTGGGATTTCCATTAGCTGATACTTCCTAGTGAACAATATTCATCAGACCTTGTCCAGAAATGCCTATGCCCCAGGTCCATGGTTCTTTGAGGGATACTCTTTGGGCTGTGGCCTCTCTACGGGGACCTCTTTGATGTCATGCAGTTCCATCAGATCTTCATCTGGGATCATTTAGACTTACATTCGTGTCTCAAGATATTGTCCTAAAGGGTCTCTGTTTTACACTTCCTAATGACCACCCACCTTGTGGTTAGAAATGTGATTTAAAAAATCAGTGATAAGGTAGCTAATATACTCTGTCATTTTGAACCATCTTTTCTTTTTAAGTGCTGATAAATCCAGCAAGACTTAGCTCCAAATCAATACTATTATTTCAGTTAGGTGTTGGTAATTCCATCACTGGACAAGAGAAAGAGGATGGAAGCAGCTGCATTTTTCAAAGCAGTTGTTGCAAAATTATTTCTGTTTCCTTGAATTCCCAGATTTTATCACTTGGAATCTATCAGATGTTTGACTTTTTGGTAGTTTTTGAACAGAACAATTAATAAAAGACTTTCATGCCTTTTTGTTAAATATTAGCAAACTCACTTTCCAAAGTGTAACACAAACACCAAACAGAAGGCTTAACCTATCCTCCTTAGCTGGTGTTTCTTTGGCAGCAGTGAGACCTTACATAGCTACTTATTTCACCCTGATTATTCATTTTCTTCAGTTTTTGTTACAACAGGTTGAGCTCTAGTGTATTCAGCCTCTTAATGCATATACTTAAAAATGAATCTCACTCTGTCTTTTCAGCTGGAAGAAAAAGAAAGAAGTGTTGTTAATTGAAAATGGTTGTGTGGGCTCTTTCTACTGTCAGGAGAGACAGGCACCTCCAGATGGTGACTTGTGCTTTTACTGAACATGGGCTGCATTCAGAGGTCTCTTCAGGACTATGAAAATGCTCCAGCTGTGTCTGTAAGGCTAAGCTGTGCAGAGCAGAGTAAAAGCTTAAGCTTTTTCCCTAGTGGTGTATAGTTTGTTTGTGAGCATACAGCTGTGGCTTTGTGAGGCACCCACCGATGCTGCCCTAACCAGTGTTCAGGCTTTGCATGGGGTGGGGGATGCTGCTCCTTGGTTGCAGAACAGGTCCTAGAAAATTGCCCGTGGCAAGGTTGGCTTTTCCTGATTCACAATCAAGAGTGCTGGGCCTCTTGATGGCAGTTCATCCCTCTGGGGGCTTGCCTGCTGCTTGCCCTGGAACACTTTAGATCCCTGGCAATTCTCAGAAGAGCTTATTAAACCTGCATTTTAAAATCATCTGAGTAGTCCCTGCTGCTATTGAGTTGGTCAGCTTTCTTTTGAGCTGAGTGTTTATCCTGTTTGGGTCTCTCTAAAGCAAATGAGTATTTGGCACTCAGACCACCTGGAATTTACTCTGTTATTTGGTTTCTTTACCTTCCATGTTAAATCTTTTTTTGTTTTAGACTGCATTTAACTACTGTGAATGAGTCCAATGTGCATATAAGAAAGCAAAACCACAAGTAATTTTTCTCTGGGTTTATGAATAAGCTGGTGTTCAATAAAACACTGAAGTACCTTTTTAATAGTTCCTGTTGATTTCTAATTGTATATTCAATGAATTGTTTTGCTCAGATGGGGACTATAGCAAAGATGAGTTGCATCATTTTCTGTTTATTGGAAGGGAGCAATTACAGATACATAACATATATTAAGTTAAATTCTTACCAAGAAGTTAGGGAATCTACATCTTCTGCAAGAAGCTTTTTTGTTGTATGATTACTGTGGTAATAAAGGAAACATTTTCACTGAAAATAGATGCACAGCGGAAAATAGATTTTGATTAGAACAGCATAATCTGGAATACTGAGACCTATGTGCAAGTCCGTGCTTGGATGTCTTCAACCAGGATCTCAGTGTGCTGGAGAGTGCCATAATAGCAACTTCTTTTACTTCTCTGCATGTAATAATTTTTGTAGGAAATGCTTGAACGCTTTTTTATAATCCCTACGTGTGCTGAAAATAAACATTCCTTTTCTTCAGGAGCACAGGTTTTCTTTTTGGGTACCCATGGCTTTTGGTATGCAGAGCAGAGCTGACAGAAGATGACTAGTTTTCAGGAGAACACTGTTCTGGAGTAGCCTGGCAGGGCTTCTGCAAACATGCAAGTTGATTGCTGCCTCTTGAGCTGTAGAGTTTCAGCAGATGCTGCACTGCCAATAAGAAGTTATTTTAGCTGCAGCTCTGCCTGGTTGAAGTCTCCCATATGCTGGCATTTCTTAGTTGTGTGAGGGCTCTTCAAGTGTGGACTTTGATGCTGAAGATCACGTATTAAAGAATTTTAAAGGACTAGACTTTGAATGTACTAAAAACTGAAATGAGCATTGAAATGACTGGAAATCAGTCCTTTAGTGTATCATTTGGTCACGCTGCATGCCTGTTATAAAACAGAGCTGTCCATAGCTGAAAGCCATTTTATCTGAGTATGAGGCTTGTCTATATGAGGAGGTCACTGAAAGGTGAATGTCTCATGCTGCACAGGGCAAGGACTTCCAAAAAACACTGTGGTTTTATTTATATCGATAATGAAATCCCCATTGAGCCAATAATGGGTTAGGTCAGCAGTGAGTGCTCTTGAAACTCTTGCCCCATAAGCATTTCCAAGAATTGTTCTATGCACAGGCAGAAACAGTAGGTTTTTTCTTTTGTTTGTGCTTGTTATCTTGCAGTGAAAATGGAATGAGCTGTCAATCAGAACTCTTACGTACCCTTTTTAGAGGTCTCTGTAGACTATCTAAATAATATATATGCACACAGTTGTATAAATATAAACAAAATAGCCGATACCACAAAGTTTATTGCTCAAACACGGACTAGTATCTTGTAGAATTACTTTAAAATAATTTAGTGAAAAAAAAATTGCACACATTTTACATGTGAAAAAAGATCCCATTTTTATTCTCCTAAAATACAGTAATTCAAAAAAATCTATGTTAGCGATATGTGTTTCCCCTGTGTTTTTAAAGTTATTCTGCCCTTCTAGATTTGTATTCAAGTCCATATGTCTGCAAAGCTTCCCATTTTAGACTACTCCGTCTGGTGTCTTTAGATAAAAAGATTAAATGTTATACTCCAAATGTGGTCAAAAAAAGAAAGAAAGACAAACTTCGGACAGAGGTTCATATCTTTTGAAGTCTTACTGTTTATGTACTGCCACTTAGTTGTAGTTTCTAAAGAACTAGAGAAAGATCAGAAAAGAGAAAAATATGCAAGATGACAGCCTTTGTCATAAACATAAAGTGGTGCAAGCATGCATTTAGATGCTTGGCTGAACTGGGACCTAAAGTTAGTAACAGATGTTAGGTCTTTATTCTTTTGCTTCTCCTTCCCTCTGTTCTTGTTGTACTGGGGTGAAACCTGCTGTGTTTGCAAGCTTAAAATCTCCTCTGCACTACAGTGAATTTTCCTCTGGGCTCTAAACCTAAAAGCATAACAGAGAGACATAAAACACTTCAGGTTCGGTGCAAGCAAGCTTGTAGGCAGTATTTCACATCTTGCTAGTACTAATGACTATATTAACTCAGAATTAAAATTCAGGTTTCTTATTTCAGCACTTATCCCAGAATGTTTGAAATGTTTCTTCCTGTGGTGATTTCTCTGACAGCTGAATGGAGACCAAATTTAGCCTTGATGTTTTGAGAGTTAGTTAATTTGTGCTCGGGAAGTAAAGTAAAAAAAAGTCCCAAACCATTTATAAAATTTAAAGGTTTATCTGTTTTGCACAGTGAAAACAATGAATGAACAAACCTGTTTATCTAACTGAATTTATGCTTTTCTGTTAAAATCCACCCACATTGTTAGTAAGTACCATAAGGACATTGCCTTCAGGTAACACATAGATTGTAGGAAAGTGAAAAGCCATGTATTCATTAGGTTTTCTTCTCTCTGCCTGCCCTTCAATTTATAAGCCAAACTCTGTTCTTTTACCATACTGACTCCAGTCAAATCAGTAGAATTGCCTAGATTCTAATCAGATGTCCTTCCTTAAACCTGAGGGAATTCATCCAATGAAAATTTTGAATGAAGATATTTTAAAACAATGCCAAATTTTTCTACCTGTTCTGTAAAATACTGATTTTTTTTCCCCTCAAGTGTAGATCATGAGTTGTTTATGCTATTCGTTGTTTTTGTAAGGCAGATATCTTACTGCATTTCAAACATCTGCTGCGCTAGGATGTCACAGTCTGAAATCAAATAATGATCTAAGTCATGTCCTTGTTTCAGCAAGTTGCATAGAAGTGATCCATGTGCTGCTCTGTCAAATATATTGTATGAGCCAAGTGAAAATGAAAAAGGGATTTTTCTATGGTGTGCAGCTTCACAATTGACTGACTGCATCTGGGAGTTAGATATTCTAAGTAATTTATTGTCCATGATGGATGTAATGCCTGCTAGTATTTCCATTCATTGTCAAATAATTTTGTTAGATTTTATTGATGTAATGATATGATCTTTCCCCCTGCCATTTGTCTGCAATTTTTCTTTTCTGATAGTTTTTGCAAGGAAGAAATCTTTCCTTATTATCTTTTTTTTCTTTCTTTTGTGATGACAATTTATATCTAAGGCTCAATTTTATTCTCAGATGCTGGCTGTCTTAAAAATGTTGGTCTTACTTTTTTTTTCCTGTGTTGTGCACAGTATCTTCTTTTCATAACACTATGTATGATGATCAACAATGAAGTCAATGCAGATAAATTATCTTCCTCTTAACCATCAAAACTCCAAAAAGTCTTCTGGCTTTCATAAAAGGCAAGCTGGCTCTAAGTGTCTTTGGGTTTTAGCCTAAATTGCATGCAGTACAACTTTAGCTCTGTAATATCTTAGTGCACTCATAGTAAATCTAGTTGTCCTTTTGATTTTGGTACATGTATTTTTTCAATTCACCTTGTTATTTTTCATCTTTTGTTTGCATGTCATGAAAATCTCTCAGATTCTCATTCAATACCTAAATTACTACTATATGTAATGTACAGCAATTGCACTAAGGAAGGTTTCTGTACCACTGAAGAGTTTATTAGTAGTCTACATTTTAAATTAAGGGGGATTTACTCCTTTTACGGAGAATGAACTGTTTGACTGAGAAAGCAAGGCATTAAAAAACTGCCTGGATACTGCTGAATACCTGTGCTGGGAGTGGAGGACACCCCCTGTCTCCTGAACCTCTTGAGGCTTTGGGAGATGCTACAGATTGCTGCGGGGACTCTCCCTTGTGCTGAGCAGTGGGGTCAGGCTGGCATAGGAGTTCAGGGTCCTGGTGCTGCTTGATGCTCTCAATACAGCCAGACAAGAGGAGAGCCAGGAGGCAGTGAAAGGTGATACGAGCCCTGGGATGAAATGTGCAGCATGGTTCTAGCCTTTGCTTGGTAGGGGCTCAGCAGGAGCCATTGCCATCTGCTTCCTGCTGTGTGTTTCCTCCCTGGGAAATGACATGGGGTGCCCAGACCCTGCTGGGAAGAACAGTTTTGAGTCTGAGAAGCAGCCTCCCAGCTGGAAACTTATGAAGCATGGGTATGTCTTCCCCTGCCCTGCCTTTCACGTTCCTCAGAAGCTCATCAGCAGAGCTAGGTGCCGGGAGCTCCCCTTGGGCTGAGTGGCTCTGCACTACAGCCTCCTAGTGCTGCAGTGGAGCCGAGACATCTGCTGAGGGATGAGCCAGCAGGTGTCTATACCCTCTTGAAATCTGAAGAATCTTCAAGTGCAACAGCTATAACAATCAAATAGCTGATTGTGGCTCTTTTTCCTTTGCTGTGGAAGGGGAGACAGTGCAAAGTGTTTTCATGCCATACTTTAGTCACTTATGGGTCAAGAGCAAGAAGTCTGAATATGCAAACAGTTCGCTGTAAATTCTGATTTTTCACCCTGAGCATAGGATAGAAATGTCTCCTATTTTCATTTAGAAAACTAGATTTTTTAATTTATTTTTTTATGTATATCTAAGTTAGCAACTGAAATCTTGTAGAGCCATTTTCATCTTCTCCAGCTCTAGCAGTTCAAGATGATACATCAGTCCTGCCTTTGTGGTGGAAGTTCTTCAAGGACTTCTAAACCTTTCTATTTCTTATGAATTCTCGGCACCTTGCTTTAACCTGTGTCCATGCTGGGTCCATCTAGCTATTTCTGAAAGCTTAAGAGAAAAGCAAACAAACAAAGATACGAAGGAAATTAAGGGTGCCTAGCTGTGGTATTTTTATAGAGTGGTACGTTGCTTTGATAATGAAATGTGAAATGCAGCATGTGAATGAAGATGAATATAAAAGACTGCATGTGTTTTTATTTGAATGTCATGTCCATGAGCTGGATTATTAGTATGAGCTCTGTAGTGTAAAAATACTGAAAAGAGAACTGAAATGGGAAGAAGATATTTCTAGTAGTTTTTGCAGTGAACCACATCCTTTTTCATCTCTTTCCCTTTTCATGATCATACTCAGATTCTGGTAAAGTAAGCTTTACTGTCAGGATGGTAATAAACAAACTGCTCTCTTCCTAAAGTTAAATAGGCTTCTTTCCAGCATTGTAAGGAAAAATCTATCTGAATACTCAGCAAATCAGACTTCTTCCCAGGTGTGGCCTCATAGGGCTGCACTGGCTGGAAAGATAAGGAGTTTTGAGGCTGACTGGAATAGGAATCGGCCAGACAAAGGTTTTTCAGAATTATTAATTTTGCATTTACCTGACTGAGGTATTCAGGAGAAGTCAGTGATTTCAGGAGGGACATTTCTTCCCTTATCCCCAAGTTACAACGATCCTGAAATACCTGCCCAGCCACAGGGGACCAGGCAATCCACAGCTGGCTCTTCACTGGAAAGAAGACACCAATTCCCTGGTATTTTGCTTTTTGAAGGCAAGGAGCCTGGGAAGCATTGCTTGAAGGATCATGAGTGGCTTCTGCTTGCTTCCACCTATAGCAGGTCCCTGGTCTCACCTTCTCTGTCATGCCATCTGCACATCTCAGATCTCCTGCTTTGTAGCTGACCCTATCTGCAACACTGGCTATGAGAAAGGTCAAGCCTTCCTCCTCAAGTGATGCTTGAATCAATGGTGAAATATACCAAACCATACACGTTTGGAAGGAGCTCAGAGTTTGTCTAAAACAAGCTGACTTGGGATCAGTTTGTGGTCTATAGTAATGGTGGTATACAATAGTCCAGACAGGACAAGGTGTCTCTTTCTCTTTAGGGACTGGGCATAATTGCCATTTTTACTCTCTCACACAGTATTTCCAAAGGAGTAATGTGATGTGGGACTACGTCAGTGTTTGCTGGTGAATTTTGCTCTTGCGTAATTCTAGTACTTTGATTTGCATTCCTTCTTATCTTGCCCAGTTTATTGAAAAATGTGATGGTAATGTGGTAGTTCAATGTCTTGAGATGGTTTTAAATTAGATAAGCAAGCCATTATGCCTCTGAGGTTGCATAATTCCATGGATTTGTCTTACCTTCTGTGACACGCATGTTATATTTATTGTATCATTTATGATGTGTGTATGCTGTACAGGCTGGTTGTTGTGTCAAAATGATGTGAGCACTTGGGTAAACATCTTGAATCACCATCATTTTGGCACTCTCAGGGGCAAAGGTACTTGCGTGGATTGTGTTAAACATCAAAAGTGTGTTGTTGCTTAGAGTCTTGTGATTAGGGCTTTTATCTAATTCTCCCCAATGTAGCAAATGTTTGCTGTCAGCTGACACTGTTACAAGGACTAAGGGTTTATCTTTCTTTGCCCGGCAATAACGTATTTTCTATTATGTCAATAGAATTCATTTTCAAGTGGTGTGCAGTGCTCCTTTGAAGAACATTTCTTTTTCAGCTGGTTTCATGGTGACTGTACCCCCAAATGTCTAGATGTCTCTCAATAGCAAAAATTGCTTTGTTACTGAATGTATTATTTATTAATGGTATCTTGTTGTCTTTTTCTAGTTGCATTTTACAAAATATGCCACAAGCATCTCATGTGATTTTTATAAGGAAACTCTTATTTATAATATTTGTGCAAGTGGACAGAAACAAATCGCAATTTTATAGTAGCCCATGCCTTTTTTCATAGCTGCAGGGTCTCAATGAGCATGATCAGAAGGGACAGGCTCATTGTTTTGTTTAATTTTGATGGAATTTTTCAAAGGTACTATTATGTTATTTATAATTTGGATTTAATTATCTTAACAAATAAATATCTCCATTTTAAGAAATGAAAATAGTATTTGTGGGGCTTCTTTTTCTTCTCTTTCCCCCATTCTCTGAGTATGTCCAAACAATCAAGGTAATTTCCTCTTTATGTCAACTTGTATAGTCTATTGTCATGTCAAGATTCACATCCGTCGTCCTCATCTGATATTTCTGGTTATTCTGCTTACTCAACTCCTTTTCTTTGTAGCTTAGTCAGAGAGACAAATTCATCTACAGTGTTAGTCTGAGAATTATGATTATTTATTATGATAATGAGAATTAATGCTGAACCTATGCATTTTTGCTTTCCCAAAACAACCAAGAAATTTTGGGTACACATAGAAATCCCAAGGAAACATAGGCATTTTATCATAGAGGTTCCAATTCTCACACAAATCAGCGTAACTGAATCCCACTAGCTTGGACTGGATGTACCAGTGCTCGGCCTAATACCCAGATAAGCGACCTTGAGTACATGTTCTAAAGCAAATGATGGTTCTAGTATCTGAATATCTGATTGACCTAGCTTAGATGTCTTTAGATTTTCAAGCTAGAGTTTCAAGTTCAGATTTTCGGATCACAAGCCTCTTCAAGATATCTGGAATTTGATATCGAGTTCCTTTTGACATTATAAAAACATCCTTTCTCACTTTAACCCTCCCCAGACCATGCCCCTTTAAAACAAATGGAAGATACAGGACGAAATGGTCGTGGCCATTTCACGGACAGTTGGAGCAGGGTTCCTTAGCCTAATAGATACAAAAAAGCAAGCATCTCTGTCCATCCTAATTTTATTGTATTTATGGCAAAAATGATCATTGCTAAGGGAAGAGGGGAAGACACAAGCTCCTTTTCATTTAGCCACAATTGTTCTTTAAAAAACCTGGCAACTAAAGATGAGAAGACGATTTAACTTCCAGTTTACTCAGGTGTGGGCAGATTTAAATTGCTGAAGCCAGTTGAAGATAGTCTCAGTGATTATGTTTATGCTAGAAATCCTCAGATGATTCTTAACTTTCATTGGTTTCTCTAGCATGCTTATTTCCTTTCCTTGAATGCATTTTCCTAGCCAGTGAGTAAATGAGAGTTCCTTGTTCTTCTCATTTAATATTTCTTATAACATACCATCTCCACCTGGGTCATTCAGCAAATTCCCTCCTGTTGCAAGGAGGAACAAATGCCCATGGGGACTCACAAAATGAGAACTCTCTGCCTCCAAGGGCTTCTGCTAGGTTAGCCATCAGTGGGTGGAAGCTTCTGTGCAAGGTCTCTGTTGTGTGCTTGCTTGTATAGGGCACGTTGTCAATACTGCCATGGATGGTGGGAAATCTAGGTCAAAACTCCAAGTCCTTGAGGCTATGTTTCCCTTTCAGCTGGTGAACTGGTACTTGAAAGCTATGTCTTGCACCTTCTGTTAGGTTTTTCTTTCCAGAAGGCAATTGTACGTTAGCCATGCAACTGACCTCAGGTATTTATTTTAGCCCTGTGCCTCTTCTTCCTACCCCTTTAACCTTGAGAAGCTAATATTCATTCCTTGTATAAAAATGTTCTGTGGAAAAGCAAAACGTCAACAGTATCAGTGCCTCAGACTGTCCATTTGGCTTTGACAGGAAATACTTGAATGTCATTGCTGGGACAAGAGAAACTTACTGAATGCAAGAAATTCTCTTGGCATCTCACTTTAAATCCTCTTGTACCCAGATTTTCAGCTCACTGTCACACACTCAGCTCAGACAACTCAGTAAGGGTGATATTTAATCACTTCAGCTTCTGGGTATCTTTTTCCTATATGTACTTCTCCAGTTCACCTCTTCACGGTATTTTAGCAGAAGTGTTACACATCTTCTACTGCTGGATCTGGATGCCTGATAGAAAATACACCTCTAAATGAAAAGACCATCAGTGAAACCTGCAGTGTAAGTATTGTGGCATTAATGAGCATGGTTTAAAGGAGAAGTTCCTACTTGGTGCAGTTGTGCCTAATTCTGTTCAGAAGATTTATGAAGTTATTGCATCAGGCTTTTGCACGGGGATCTAGCAGTTGACTGTGGCCTGCTTGCTTGGGCCTGTTCAGCAACAAAGGTGTTTTTAGCTGTCATCAGGGAGCAGATGATGTACAGCATGTGCTGTCTTCCTAGTGATCACGTAAGTGGTTTACGTGTAACATGAGTAACAAGAGATTTTCAAAAGAAGACACATAGGACTTAGGATTCAATAGGAAAGGGGTTCACTTGTGATTTCTGCTACAGATCGCCTGCTTACCTCCTCAGACTGATTAACCATGATATGTTAAATTGCTGCTACCTGTCAACAAGGACTAATTCTTCCCAGTCTCACAGATGTTAAGGTACAATATTTTTCATATGTTTTAAAAAATGCTAGCAGAGGTAATTTGAGTCTTGAAAGAAGTGAGCTGCCCTGCCTATAGAGGTTCATCCAGTTTAATGCTAGTCACAGGTAACCATGACTTTTTGCTTTGCCACAGCTGGTTAGAGAATATTTTAAGTGTACCACAAGCATGAGAGGATGCATTATAACCATATTGATTAAACTGATACTTCTTAAAGTGTATTCTTGTATTGCTCATCCAGTGTGATAATTAACTTCTCATCATGTAGTACCGCTTTTTCTCCATCTCTCAAGCCAAAGACCTTGAATCTTCTCTCCTGCAGACTGACTCCCTAGCCTATTTAGTTATTGTTTTTAATGAAAGCCATTCAGTAACCGTGACTGTCCCTGTTGCTCTTCTCTGCAATTTTCCTGGTCCTATTTCTTTCTTTTTTGAGATAGACAGTTTAGAATCCTATGGATATTTAATTATGAAGCTTCTTTTCTCTATTTTCAGTGGCTGCCAAATCAGACCTTACTCATCTCCAGCTTTTAGCCTCTTGCCTGACAACCTCAAGATCTGCAAGGGATCTGATGGGGTTAGCAACTGAAACTGAAACTTAGAATTATAACATTTTTGTCTTTGTGTCCTTGTTGACTCAATTTGATCCAGTTCTCAAAAAGATTACTGTAGCATTTTTAATATTTTGATCTGTCAGTTCATCTACTTTGTACTTTTCCTTTATTATGTACCCACAAATGAGTGAAAACCTAGGGTTTTCTTAATCAGTACCAGCAATGTAGACAACTTGCAAAATGGTTAAAAAATAGTCAAGCACATGTATATACTGCCAAGGAAAAACTCAGTACTGCAAAAAGAATTCCAGGTAATTTTCAGGCAGGATATATTCATCTGGATTTCTTGAAACTTTGTATTCACTATTTAGAATTAAAACTGGTGATACATACAGATGTACTTGTTAAAATTAATCTATATCCATATTATTATATAAAAATATTTCAGAAGACATAGAGTACTTTCCCAAGAAAGGGAGCTTTCCTTTACTGTATTATGCAGGCTTACTACAAGAAAAACATTGTAGATGAGGAGGAATAGCTATTCAGAATCCCTGCTTTAGAAATTATCTGTCATGATACTAAAAATAAAATACAACTGTGTATGCCAAATCATCATCAGACTGTGTGTGGTGTTTAAACTTCAAAAGAAATATTTTAAAATAAAACAAATTACTTGAAAATCAAGTGAGTGGAACATTTCCCAGTAAGGAGATGAGTCTGAAAATATGCATGGGACAGACAACACAAACTTCAAAATAGTTCTATCACATTCTCTTTTACAATCCTATGCCATAACTGAGCATTTTCATCTTGGGTTAATGTGCTCTTCAGGGTTCCTTTTAGAACCGAGATATCTAAAAAATTGTTTCATCAAGTTATTAAAATCAAGATTTTATTTGAAGGTTTGCACAGTTTGCACGTTTACTATTAGCAAAAGCAAATTAAGAAATCTGATGACTCACCTATGACAGATCAAGTGCTTTGCCCTTCAGTGTTAGCCACTTGTTTTTCTCACACTCCCTATCTCCAAATCTCCCATTCATTGCCATTCTGAACAATTGCTGGCTACTGATGAATGTTCAATGTGGAAAACCACCTTTGGCGACATCCCAGACGTGTGGGGACTGGGAAAGAGTCACAGAAACGTGACAACGAAAGGAAATCATGAGTGACAGCTGTATGGCCTTAGGTTCATTGAAGGACATGGCACTTTCAGCTTATATTGCATGTGGCCTGTCAACTGTGGTTTGGCCTTTGGAATTATTAACTGTCTAGATGAATACTTGTTAGAGATATCAGCCATCAGCAACATTCATGGCTGATAGAAGAAGACGAGCAAAGTTTTTCATGTGGGACAGACTCCATCAGACTAGGGCACAGTCTCCGTAGCAAGAGGGCCTGGGCTCCAGTGGAGAGCAAGATGAATTTTAAGTCAATAGCATGTGGTTGCAAAGATAACCACCAATCACTTAGCGTAGCCAGGAGGTTGAGGTACTACAGCTGATGTTGGATGCCTTGGTACGATAGATACTGAAAAATGGAGTGACTCCACAGAGAGGTAGCATGGCCATGGGGTGGGAGCACAGGTCATCTGAAGAAAATGGGCCAGCTGCCCCATTGTTCCAGCCTGAAAAAAAGTAGTCTGCAGAGGCAGGTAATGGTGCTCTTCAGCTTTCTGATAGCAGGGTGAGAGACAGCAGGGCCATGCTCCTCTCAAGGGTAAACAGTGAAAGGGTGAGAGGCAACAGCCACATGCTGCAGAAAGGGAATGTCTTATTAGATATAAAGAAAAAAATTGCTGTGTGCGTTATCAGGCACTAGACCAGGCATACAGGCAGGCTGCGGGATCTCCAGCCTTGGAGACCTCCACCCAGAATGAGACTGGATAAGGCCCAAGCAGCCTGTGTGAACCTTGTAGTTAGCTCTGAGCTCCAGACATCCCTGCCAGCCTGAATTATGCTGAGTAGTAGGGACGTCAATAGTACTGTTGTGTGACAAAGTGGGTCCCAGAGGGTCAATCCTAAAACTTGTCTGGATGTAGGAAGCTACCGCAAGATAGGAAGATATGTTCCTTTACCCCTGTGACATAGGACTGCCAAGAGAAAGGTTTGGATTTCATTTCCTGTGAAATGCAGGAGGCTAGAGCAATTACATCACACTAGTATAATTAGATGTCGTGGTTTAAGCCCCGGCTGTAAATTAGAACCACGCAGTCTACTTCCCCCCCACCCCCCAGAGGGATGGGGAGGAGAATCGAAAGAATGCAACTCCCACGGGTTGAGATAAGAACAGTTTAATAACTAAGGTATAACACAAATCACTACTGCTACCACCAATAATAATAATGATAAAGGAAATAACAAGCAAGAGAATACAACCGCTCACCAACCGGTACCTCACCCCCACCCTGCCATGATCCAGCCCTTCTGGGAATTCTCAGTTCTACATCCTGGGCATGACGTGCTGTGGTATGGAATACCTCTTTGGCTAGTTTGGGTCAGGTGTCCTGTCCCCGCTTCCTCCCGGCCCCCCCTCCTCCCTGGCAGAGCATGAGACTCACAAAGTCCTTGGTCAGGATAAACATTCTGACCAGCAACTGAAAACATCGGCTTTATCAGTATTATTCCCAGGCCAAAAGTCAAAACACAGCACTGCACCAGTAGAAAAAATGACTGCTACTGCTAAACCAGGACAGTATCCACCCCTTATTCCATACCATTCACGTCATGCTCAGATCCCACATTTTCAATATACCATCACTCTCATCTCAGTG
The DNA here is from genome assembly GCF_963264785.1 of Psittacula echo. NCBI lineage: Eukaryota > Metazoa > Chordata > Aves > Psittaciformes > Psittacidae > Psittacula > Psittacula echo. The sequence goes on from NC_137735.1 coordinate 104,682,465, forward strand.
CACTCTTATCCTAGTGCACAGACCAATCCCTATAAAGCTGCTGAGTCCATTCGGTCCATGATGTTGGGCTCCATCTCTTGTAATAGTCTTTGAGAGCAGGAGAGGCTGTGGGCAGTGTTCACACTCGTGAATAACCTGGGCAATAGTGTCCATTGCAAAGTCCATCCCTTGATCACGGGCCCATCTATATGTTGCATCTCTCTGCCCTGATGGCCTGAAGTGTCATGGGCCCATCAGGCTCAAAATAATTCACCCTCCCCTCCAGCAGTTTCTCCAACTTGTCGTCGGGGACTCCACACAGCTGCCTTCCATCTCGGATGCTTCCAAAGCACTGGAGGGGCCCAGTGGATTAGATACTCACCCATACTGTCCCACACACCGTGACATTCATGACTGTCCAGCCTTGGGGAAAACCTCTCGGTCCCCCTGTATTGTCTAAACCCAGACAAGACCCAAACCTGACTCTGCTTAACTCTCGGGATCAGACAAAATGGTCGTGGGTAAAACACACTCCGTGTGTGTGCCAACATGGTGATCCCCATCACAATCAGCAGGCAGATCCCAAGGGTACCCAAAGGCCATTCAAAACCTTCAGAACTCTCAAATGATGCTGCTGTGCTTGAAGGCTCTCTCACCACCAGCTTCTGTTTTTCTGAGTCCAGATCTTCCTCCTCTGCCTTGCTGGAAAGTGCTGCGGGGTCTCCTGCATCCTCCTGCGGCTCAGGCTCACGGGGCTCGGCAGGCTGCTGCTGGGGAATGCTCTCGGCCGCCCCTGGGCTGGGCTCGGCCGTGGGGCTCGGCTCCTCCGCCACCTCCTCCCGCTGCTCGAAAGCCGCCTCCTTCCCCTCCTCGGCAGCCGCCTCCTTCCCGGCCTCTGGCCCCACTCCCGCAGCCGCTTGGTCCCCGGGGCCGCTCTCCCGGGCCACTTCGGCCGCCGCCGGCTCCCGGGGCCGCTCCCCCTCGGCTCCCCGCAGCCTCACGAAGACGGACGCGAGGACGAGGGCCAGGACGGTGAAGAGCAGCGGGACGGGCAGGTACAAGTCTGCAGCCACGTTCATCTCGCCCTGCTGCCGGAGCCCGCCCGCATTACAAGCCATTACCATAAAGTACAATGAAACAAGAACCCTAGCCCAAGTCCCACACTTGATAAACACTAACACAGCAAATACCAGCTCTAAGTAAGCTACAGCACACTGAAACTGTGACATCAAGAGAAACAACTTTGAGAGCCAATAAATCAGCATTGTGCCTTGGTCAGATCTGTTGTTATCTCAACCCTTCAAGCCCCACGTTGGGCGCCAAAAAGAACTGTCGTGGTTTAAGCCCCGGCTGTAAATTAGAACCACGCAGTCTACTTCCCCCCCACCCCCCAGAGGGATGGGGAGGAGAATCGAAAGAATGCAACTCCCACGGGTTGAGATAAGAACAGTTTAATAACTAAGGTATAACACAAATCACTACTGCTGCCACCAATAATAATAATGATAAAGGAAATAACAAGCAAGAGAATACAACCGCTCACCAACCAGTACCTCACCCCCACCCTGCCATGATCCAGCCCTTCCGGGAACTCTCAGTTCTACATCCCTGGGCATGACGTGCTGTGGTATGGAATACCTCTTTGGCTAGTTTGGGTCAGGTGTCCTGTCCCCGCTTCCTCCCGGCCCCCCCTCCTCCCTGGCAGAGCATGAGACTCACAAAGTCCTTGGTCAGGATAAACATTCTGACCAGCAACTGAAAACATCAGCTTTATCAGTATCATTCCCAGGCCGAAAGTCAAAACACAGCACTGCACCAGTAGAAAAAATGACTGCTACTGCTAAACCAGGACATTAGAAAAGGGAGCAGAATGTCTTTCTGAATCTCTTTTATTTCCAGATAGACCTGTATAAGAGCAATTCTTTTGATACCATTGGCCAACCTACTTGGAAACAAATTGCATGAATCTGCTGCTATTTCTTCAGTGGGGCCATTCAACAGCTTAAGCGACTTCACTGTTTTCTTTTGCAAGTCCAAATTGTCTTTTGCTCAAGCCTCACATGGAAGACAACCAGATGGTGTACAGGTTTGTATCTCCTCTGTGGGCAGCAGATGGTGCAGGCTGTCGGGACAGTGCCAGGGTGGCTGGGAGCAGGGTCACGGAGCATCTCCCTTCAGGTTTCATAGGGTTTGGGCCCCAGTCGGTGACAGATGGTTTCCCCTTTACCTTCCAGATCCCTTCGTGCTCCCATCTGCTCTGGCCAACCCCTCTCAAGCCTTTCATCTTTCTCAATCTTTTGGGTATGCCACATTTCACCTTCTTTTCCTCCATTTCATCTGCTACCTCTTGCACCTTCCCAATTCTTTCTGGTCTCCAGCCTCCTACCTCCTTTCTGGGCCCTGCTGTTTGTGTTGCTCCCTGCCTGCTCCCCCTGTTCTGGCCACAGGTTTCATGTCCTCTCAGCTCCCCACTTGTTTCCACTCAGATCCCTAAGTCATTGCTAAAACTGCCGCTCTAAATCAAAGATATTTGACAGACTGAGGCAGATGCTGCAGGGAAAAATGCTACAAAGGTAGCCTACAGGAAGCAAATACTTTTTCATCAGTGCATACTTTGATGGTATGAACTCTAGGAAGCTCAGGGCAACTGCACTGAATGAAAAAGAAGTATAAATAACTATTTATTCAGTGTACAAAGAATAGATTCTTGTTCTGAAAAAAAAAAATTAAGAAGTGTCTAACTTAAAGTGTAGGGAAAGTGGAAGCTGCTGGGAGCTGAATGTTGCACAGACAAACTGAATTCTTCCATTTTCTAATTCTGAAGTGCTTAGCCTCATCATTTACTGTGCTTTGAATGTAGTTATTTTGGATATAATTTTCTGTATATTTCTTCAGGCATTTATGTTACTAATTTCAAGTATCTGTTGGTGATGGACAAAGAATAACTAAAAAGATGGAGTAAACCTTAGCGTGATGCAGTCCACTGACAATATATAGACAAACTTTCATAGGTACTTCTACAGGTACCTACCTGTAAGCAGGCCCTGAATCTAATCTAAGCATTAATATCAAAGCTTAGGAGCATTTTGTTAGGGTGTGCTCTGCTCTCACACAGTCTGTACTGAAGTCTTCAGATATAAATATAAGAAAGAGAGCAAACTTCACAGGCATTCACAAGCATATGAGGATGCTAAGGAAGTGAAGGAGCGTAAGACAAATTTTGACTCTCATGCTGCACTGTGAATTCTCCCAGGCTTGGAACAGCCTCATCCTCTTGTGGCCCTAAGATTGCCTAGTTGGAGTCAGTGAGGAGAAACTCTTGGGAATCTCTTGGGTGTGGTGAATGTCTTAAATTAGATCAGGTGACTCATGCCCTTGAAGTGCTTATTCCTTGCTTTATTATCAGGAGACCTCTTTGAGCTTCACAAGGTCGATGCTGAATTCTTATCTCTGGTGCTGAAGAGGTCCCTTTCTGTCTCTGCTTCCTACCTGTAAAATTCTTCACCTTCTCTTAGGTTTAGCTTGATAGTGTTACAACTTCATCCAGAGTCTTTAGATGAAACCATAATACAAATAATATTGTGTAATAATACAAACATAACGTAATCATGATATATCATAACATAATGGGTGATCTTGTCCCTGTGATTTTCTTCCTTTCACATTTTGCTGCTTCTTAAAACAGTTTATCCATTTCAAATGCAGAAATAATTTTTGTGTTGTATAGTGCAGCAAAATCAACATTTAGAGTGCTCCCATTGCCCACACAATACTGCCTTATTTTCTAATACTTGATTCACATTCATATAATTGAAGATGAGTGCTCATCCAATGAACAGCACTGGAATTGCCAAAAATTGCAGAAATTGAGTAAGACATCTTGGGAGGCAATCTGCTCTCTTTTCTCTCCCAATAAAACCTAACTACCAAAAGATACCAAACCCATATGTTGTATGTTTCAGAACATATTGCTCTCAATTTTATCCTGTAAAAATGGCTGGTACTATATATCCTGAGCTTAGAAACACAATTTAGTTAAACTTCTTCACAGGCACTTGACATTTAGGTGCTTCTTAATAGCACATAACTGGGACCAGCAGCACTCCAGATGATTTTTGCAATCCTGCTATATGTCTCTCAATTAATCAGTAGAAATTAAATACGTTGAAGTACTAGTGGTCATGAAGTGTCACCACTAGCTGTTGTGATGTAACCTCCAATGTAAAGTTAGCAGATAGCCAACCCTTGGTTGAACTGACTAATTCATCGGGTTGTGTTACTGATCACACTCATTATAGCAGACTACTTGAAGCTATCAAGTCCTAGGATGGCAAGTCACATAAAAGTGCTATCTCCATTTGTCTTGTTGGCATGCTGTACTTCTCAGGGAGTCTAGAGATTTCTGATGGAGCTCCCTGAGTGTCCATGGGTGTTGCTGTGAGAGCACAGGACAGCATATGTGTGTGAGCTCTTCTGGTGGCTGCACCTCCACACATGTACTAAGGTTCATTTGGTTGAGGGTCCCACCTCAACTTCATCTTCTTGATTTGGGTTTTAGTGTCTTTCTAAGATAGTATCTTTTCTAACATAATTCTGTCACTATTCTAGGGACTTCTCCACTGTTGATAAAAACCTCTATGGTTTTTCCCAATTTGAGTCATGCACCACTGTGAATCACTTTGGGGTAGGGAAGATCCCCGGTGGCATGTTAGGATCTTTGTGATTGAAGATAAGTTGATGTCTAAAACTATCTTCTTTGTCTAGTCTTTCTATTAGTGATGTTTTTGAAGCATGCAAGGCCTAGCAAATTGAGAACTATTGTTATGAGCTTTTGATGGATGTACCAGATAGATTTTGGTCCTTGCCTTTTGAAAACAGCCCTGTGGCATTGGGCGTGTGGAGGGCGACATTGCATCCTGTGTATGTCAAAGGAATTGGCAAGTCCTTATTCCCCTGCCTCACAACAGCAAATCCACACTTCATGTTTCCTGAGATAGGGCTTTCTTAGGAAACTGATAGATGTCTTCCCATTTTCCTGCAAGCAGTGAAAACAAAGAGGACAAAATCATGACAAAACAGACAGACTTTGTTCTTAGTGTCATCTTCCTTATTTTAAAAGGATACACCTGAGGTCCTGCCTCTCTGAACACAGCCAGCAGTTCCTTCCTCAGAAAACTCTTCATGTGTTGTTTCAGGCAGCTTTGTATTTAAGCTGCTCTTTTTCTTCAGTCCCCTCGGCAGTGCAAGGGTGGGGGGAGAGAGCAGCTTCTGCTGGAAGCCTGGTGTTCTCAAATCTTGGCATCTGATCTCCATTCCTTGCCTCCTGCACAAGGACTCAGGTGTCTTCTTTCTCATGCATGGGTAAACCAGACATTTAGACATAGAAATACCGATCCTTGATGGATTTGTAGAGCTCTTATACATTTGTATGCCTCATTGCAAAACCTCCAAAATAATTTCAAATTAGTGCCTCCCTACAAAGCATACAAGAAATGGGCACAGAAGAGAAGAGTAGTAAAATTGCTGATTTACCACTGTCCTACGTCTGTGCTACACTGTTGCTCCACTTCATCCTAGCCCTCTGTAACTTTGAATATCGGTATCTCAGAATAAGTCATGTATATAACTCATGTACACCTGCATTCTTTACAGTTGGGAGAGAGAAAGAGGAGTACAGAAAGCCAGTACTGTTAAAAGGGTGCTTTAGTAGATTATGCTAATGTCACACTTCCGACAAGTACTGGTATTCATCCATAATCCAGATGGGTATTATCTACTGCGTAAGCCTGTTATGAAACAATATTTCTAAAAGCATGTGCAATTCTGAGTTCACAGATCCCCTGGGCTTAATTCTGCAAACCCTGCTGGCACCAGGCAGGGCTCAGAACAGTTGTATTTAGAAAGTAGAAACAAGCATTACTTAATCTTTTCCACAAATGCCTGGCACAGGCTGGCTATCTCCAGTATCTACTGAGAGCAACACAGGCCCATTGAACAGGGCGGGATAGCTGATCTAAAATACTGTATGCAAAGTGGAAGAAGGAAGCCTTGTAAATAAAAATAATTATTTGGTATCACAAGTGACATCTGTGAATTGGTGCATGTCCTCTGCTAGGGCATCCTTAAGGACATTATCACTGGCACAGTTGCATTTTTCCCTAATGCCCAGCTGCTCCAGGAACATCAACAAAGTGGTTTACAGTAGAGTAAGTAGTACTTACTCTACTGTAAGTATAGTAGTAAGTCCAGTACAGTAGGTTTACAGTGCGGAATAGTTTGCAGGTCCCATTAGTGTGCTCCTCTGTGCTGTAGTACAAGGCACAGCAGTAACCTAATACAGAGAGGATATTGAAATTTCCTTTATGAGTAGGGAGGTCTTCTTCTCTGGATTTAGCAGGGAAGAGGGAACAGTACCATAAACTGTGCAGAGAAAAGCAAGGGTATATCCCAGCCCTGAGCTTTACTTACCACACAGCCGTGCAAATGCTTTGCCATAGCCCCAGGAAGGGGTGGAAGGTCAAGGACATTGTGGGACTCATGCAGTTACGCAGGCTGTGATAGGATCAGGCTATGCACAACATGGCACAAGTGTTGTAGTATGAAGCCTGGAAGTATCAATGCAAATTGCTTTAATAGCAGGTGGTATGCACAAGAATTACAGTGCTGCCTTCACCAACCCAGCGATCTTTCTTTGCTGTTCTTCTCATTTCAAGGCCAGAGCTCTTAGCAGTTCAAGTCAATACTAATATACACAAGGATAGTTTAGAAAGCAACCTTGGGTAAGACCCAGCAGTCTCAATGTGTGTTTTTAAGTCCAGCCCTGTTGAACCAGTAATAGTTTTATAATATTGTTAGCCTTCAAAAGACTGATCTCTGTTTTTGTGTCTGGTAATGACACTAAGCTGGGAGGAGTGGCTGACACACCAGAAGGCTGTGTTGCCATTCAGCGAGACCTGGATAGGCTGGAGAGTTGGGCGGGGAGAAACTTGATGAAATTCAACAAGGGCAAGTGTAGAGTCTTGCATCTGGGCAGGAACAACCCCATGTACCAGTACAGGTTGGGGTTGACCTGCTGGAAAGTAGTGAAGGGGAAAGGGACCTGGGGGTCCTGGTGAATAGGAGGATGACCATGAGCCGGCAATGTCCCCTTGTGGCCAAGAAGGCCAATGGCATCCTGGGGTGTATTAGAAGGGGGGTGGTCAGTAGGTCGAGAGAGGTCCTCCTTCCCCTCTACTCTGCCCTGGTGAGACCGCATCTGGAATATTGTGTCCAGTTCTGGACCCCTCAGTTCAAGAAGGACAGGGACCTGCTGGAGAGAGTCCAGCGCAGGGCAACTAAGATGATTAAGGGAGTGGAGCATCTCCCTTACGAGGAGAGGCTGAGGGAGCTGGGTCTCTATAGTTTGGAGAAGAGGAGACTGCGGGGGGACCTTATTAGTGTATATAAATATATAAAGGGGGAGTGTCAGCATGATGGAGCTAGGCTTTTCTCAGTGATGTCCAGTGATAGGACAAGGGGCAATGGGTGTAAACTGGAGCATAAGGGGTTCCATGTGAACATCAGGAAAAACTTCTTTACTGTGAGAGTGACAGAGCACTGGAACAGGTTGCCCAGGGGGTTTGTGGAGTCTCCTACACTGGAGATATTCAAGGCCCGGCTGGACAAGTTCCTGTGTGATGTACTCTGGGTTACCCTGCTCTTGCAGGGGGGTTGGACTGGATGATGTTTTGCGGTCCCTTCCAACCCTTGGGATTCTGTGATTCTGTGATTGTTATTGACTCTCACTGGTGCTACTTCTACTGCTCCAGTAGAGAGACTGCAGGTCCATAAGGGCTGGAAAGGGGCAAGAAAAAGGAGAATCTCACAGGAAATGAGATTTCCTTGGCCGCAGGAGTGCCCTGTATGTACACATAAGAATCGTGTATGACATAACATACTTGGAAAGCTTCAGTGTGCAGTGATACAGGCTGGGCACGTGAAAAGAAAAAGAGCAGATCTCTTCCTTTTCTCTTGTGTACCACAAGAAAAGCCTCATAATTTTGATCACCATCCAGCTAAGTAAGCTGCAAAGACCTTTGGTAAAAGGTCATCGTCTGATCATACTGTAGACTCCAAGAAGCAGAAATAATTCATAGACTCTGGAGCCAGCAAGGCAGTATCTGGAGCCTAATGAAGATGAAGTTTATGGATGATGTTAAATAAACAATCATCTCCAGCAAAAAATTGGTGGAGGAATAGATTTGATTAGCAGGCAAAGTTTGGGAAGGTATCTGCAACACAAAGAGTTAAATCAGAGAGTATGTAAATAAAAGGAATTCTGCAAGTCCAGTAACTAAAGCTGTATCTGTTGTTCGTCTCAACTAGCTGATTTTCTGGACAAAAATACTCTTTGCTTGGTTCAAGTTCAAACTAGATAATAATTTCTCTCTCTGCTGTTGAAATACTGAGTAATCAGCAACTGATGACAATTGTTTGGGCAGTTTCCTATCACTTATCCTCTCCACACAGCAGGAGCCTTGTGTTGACACTGCATCAGCAAGGATCTGGAAGTATAGAAAAAAATCAAGCAAGATCTTTAGGTCCTTGTTTCTTTTCTATGTGTGGGTGTGCACATGCATTTAGCCTTACTAATGAACTGATACATGAGCAACTACATTCTGCCTCAATCTCACTTCTGTGCTGAAGGGACTGGGTTTTCAAGGCTCTCACTTGCCTCCTATCTCCGGGATGCTTTTAGTGTACATTCCCAGATGTGTTTCTACCTTGAAAATGCTGATTTTTAGTCCAGTTAAAGATAAAAGTTTGAGCAAACAAAGCTTCTGGAGAAAAAGGTGGAAATGTTCCTCATATGGAGGAATAGGTGGATCTCTTTTTCCAGCTTGCATAGAAATAAGGGCATTACTATTTCATAATGTGCCAGAGCAATGTTTTTTCTTTCCCTCCTGCTTCTCATTGAGAAACGTGATTGCTGAAGCCTGTCTCAAGACATAGTGCAATTAGGAGGATTGTGTTCATATTTTAATCCGTTTCCAATAGTTCATAAGCTTTTTGTCATGCAATTAATGAAACAGAGTATGAACCAGACTTTTTTGATTACAGATTGACTGTGAACCATAGAAATCTGATGTGTAAACGGAAAAGTTCACTACTGTGTTAAAGAAACTTGAGGACAGATGGTTTGGATTTAAAGGGAAAAGTAGTAGGATTTCTGGAAATATTACACAGGATTAATAAAAATGTAAGCTGAGTTCAAACTCAGTTCACCAGAAATCTGAAGCAAAAGAACTACAAACTCTATTTCAGTTTGATTTGAAAAGAGCAGAAATGAAACTGTCCAGAATTACATATAGAAAAATCTTGATAGTAATTTACATTTCTGTTAAAATTGTTGGGAATCATCAACACCCTTGTAAGCCTTTAAAATTGCTGTCAGTCTAAGAAGATTATTGTTTGTAAAAGATTAGTATACATTCACCCATTGAAAGACAGACTTCTAGAGGAAGATTAAACTGCACTCAAGTGCTGTCTGAGCCTCACTGGAAATGCACATATGAAATAGAAATCATTAGCAGTGTTGAGAGTTGCAAGTTATCGATACTCTCTTTATGTATCCTTTTTCAGACGTGCTAATCTGAATGTAAATACCTAATCTTAACTTTTTGTTATGACAACAAAAGATTAAGGTCTGACTTTTCCAAAGGATCCAGTTTAGCTAAACTCTGGACAGTTTCCAAATTCAGGCTGGGGTATTGTTGCGACCTCATTTTCAGCAGCCATCTGCTTCACTCTTTCTAAGAACAGTGTTGCTCTTGGACAGGCTCTTTCACTTAAATTTACAAAAACTGATCCTTCCAGAATCACTAAAAATACAGCTGGCTGGGAGGAGGATATATTGTTTTGTTTTCCTGAAAGAAGTAAATGTCCCTTACAGAGCTCTCCTACCATTCTACAAGATCTAGGTATATTAGCAAAAGCAGGGGTCTAGGAGGGCAAATCCCATGTAACTGATTAATCATAGAATCATACCCACAGCTACTGACACTGGTCGACATTTGGAAGCCGGGGGGTAATTTGTACAGCACTTAGAGGGCCATGCAAAAAGCTTTTTGGCTAAACACATGAGAGACTACTTGGTGGCTGAATAATGACTTGATTGTAGGAGTAAATGCCAGAGTGAGGGCATACATTTCAGTAGGGGGAGATGGATCTAAATGAAATGTAGCAGAGTGGCTCCTGCGTTTTGGGTTGTCCTCAGTGGATCCCCATGCTGGAGAAATAAGGATGAATTATGATCCGCTACTTGTCATTGCCGAGACTTTGTGGCTGCATCTCTGCTAGTAAACTCTGTGGTGCTGGGGCTGGCTCCCAGGCACAGGAATACATTTATACTAGTAAGTAGACTGTCAGCATGATCCCGCACCTTTGCCAGCCAGGGGTGTCCCAAATGTTTGCCAGGCACAGTTCAGGAGTTAGGGCAATCCAGGGATCATTCCCAAAAACACTGTATGCCAGTCTCTTGTTCTGGGCAGGAGTTTATTAATTATGGATATGGGCAATACTGGCACAGGGTCCAAGGAAATCACTGGGCATAATTTATTGGTATAGATGTAGTCTCTAGGTCCATCTGTTGAAAAAAGGTTTTGGAATTGGATAATGCCTTTATTTTCTGTTTTGCACACATGAAGAATATTGTTGCCAGTAGTTATGGTAGAAAAAAGTGAACCAAAAGCATCTGCAAAGTTCTCATACTCTTCTGGATCTGGATTTGGGAATGGAGTAATTTATAAAATGAGATGAAGTAGTTTGGGGTCTGTGTGGGAGTAAAGAGCAGTAGACTGGTTGGGGGTTTCTTATTTTTAGTTCCCAAGCCTGACTTTTGACATTCCCATGATATGATGTGGAGCACCACAGTATCAGCCATGGATGCTAACTCGTATTTGTACAGGTCTGAAAGCTAGGCTCCAAAGCACAGGGTTCTCACAGCTCATAGACTTTCTATTTATGGACCTAAGGCATAGTAAAATAGCTCTGGGAGTTTGACAGCAGATTAAGTTGTGCAGTCTGTGTCTAACTAGATGATTAATTGAATCATCTCAAATTAAAAACCTATTATTACTATGGTCTATGGTATATATTGGCAGGTATCTCAAAACCAGTATTAGAGCTGACAAAATGCAGAAAGCTGCCTTCCTTAGTCCTGGGTGCACTGAAGCAAGCACAGCCCTTTTGCCCACCCCTGCGCATTGGTAGCACTAGGGGAGTTAGGTTAGAGACAAGGTGGTGAGATCTACCAGTGCGGAGTGGAATTGTATCCTGCATTTCTCCCTCAGACAGATGTTGGGATGAGATGAGGCATGAAGGACAGCACCGTGTTTGCCTAGTTTGGACTGGGTCAGTACAGACCATATCCATGTCCCCCTGCATTGCCTGTGTCAGCGAACAAGAGATTTTAGCAGCTTTTAAATTTCCTGCTCCACTCTGCCAAGAGAGTTCCAGGGCAGAGCACAGGACACAAAGCTATTTGCAAAAATGCACACTGGTCACTGACTCCAGTGTGTAAACAAGCCATTAAAAAAGTAACTGTCACAAGACAGAAACTCTGCCGCAATTAAAATGACCTCTGCAGAGCAATTAGACACGCAAGAGTTGCATAGACATTCATCTAATGCTAATCCTAATGCTGTTCCTGATAGATGAAGGTAATATTTTGCAGTGTGTAGTTGTGAGAACAACTGGTAGTCTGTTTTGATGTAGTGGGGATATTGTGGGTTTCCTAGAGCAGTCGTGCTGTTCACACAGTAGCAGCCAGGAAGCCACTCCTATAATCTATGTATTTGCAGACACGGAAATTATAGTTAGAAATGTTTTGAGAAAGGGCATGGTTAAAAGTCTAAGTCTAAAACACCTGCGGCAGATATATACTACATTATAGGGAGGAAGAGCGTTAGTGACATTTATGAAGTAAGAGCAATGGACAAGCGTGCTGTTTTGATTTGGAGTAAGATGTGGTTTTGGCTAATTAGTGACATTATTCTTTCAATAAAAAACAGAAGGGTAAAATAAAAAAATATATAATATTTATATAATTTATATTTATATAATTTTTTATATAATACATAATATGTATAATATTTATATAATATATAAAATATATAAATCTCAGAAGGGTAAGCCTTCTGGCAAAAATTCAAAGGTATCCTAGCTGTGACAAAGCAATAATACAGGGACCCACCCTTAGTGTTTTCCCACTCCCCTGCTCTCTGGCTAGCTGGGAGTCCAGATCAGGCTCAAAATTTTGGTCAGTATCTGCAGCTTGGGGCTGGCTCAAAGGGAGAGATCCATTTGTGATGGAGATTGTTTCCTCATGACTGGCTTGGTGAGGTTGAACTGCTGGAAACAACACAAAAATTTCAGTGCCTCTGAAATACTTTTTGCAAAACAGGGTAGTGTAGCAGAAAGTTCTGTTCTCATGGGGAGCTCAGGGGAAAATCAGTGGAAGTGAATTTCTTTTTGCCTGATTTTAACTAACTTTGAAGGAGGTGATGGAGGAGCTGAAAAACTCCCTGCACCTGTTTTCTCATGCTCCTGTGGAGCTAAGATGATCTATCTTGATCTTTCGTTTAGCCTGACACTGCAGTTTATTTCTTATGTAGCTACAGTCTCTTTCATTTTTGGTTTGCTATATTCTGCCTTTTTTTTTCAATCCACTTCAGGCGTGGCTTATATTTTGAAACAATTTTTCCTCTCTCTTCTGTAAAAAACAAAAAAGCCCTGGAGCACTGGTTCAAAGACAGCAGAAAAGCCCAGGCTCTACGCTGTGCTGACAACCTGACTATTTTGTCAGGACCACAGCCAGTCTTTGGCTCTGATGCCAAGAGTGCAAACTTGTGCTGTTGGCAGCCTCTCCCATGACGTTTAGCAGGGTGGACAGCTGCCTGCTGGGAACCATGCTGGAACCTCCAGTTAAGTTCGTAGCAGCTCTCCAGAAACCCCATCTGGTAGCAATAGCCTTTGGTTAGAACCATCTTGCAGGTTGCCACTGCAGTCAGTCTCAACGTCCATGTGCAGCTGGAGCTGTGAAGGTACACATGTACACAGATGCACAGGAATCCACTAATGTACAAGCACAATCCAGGTTTGCTCTAAAACCAGTAGATCTTATGCTTTCTGACACTAACAGGTTGCCTTCTGCAATATTTCCACCAAGTCTCATTTGCAGACTCATGGGTATTTCTGAAACTACACTTGTTCCAATACATCTGGTACAATTGTTGCTCTCACTTCACTTTTAGAACGCTTTCTTTTTACTATTGCTGATTTTTGTTCCATTTTCCTATACTTAATTATTTCTCCAATTTTATTCTTTATTATTTATTCTTTTATTATTTATTATTTATTATTTTAATATTTATTATGTATTCATTTATGGATTTTTTTTTGGTCATTCATATTTATGCTTTATGTATCCTAATCTACATTAAGCCTGTTCTGTTCTTAACATCCATTTGCAGCATGTCATGACTATTCAGCTGGAGTAGTGCTGGAATGATGTATTTTGTGACCAGAACTGCAATTTGCCTTCTTACAGTTCCTAAATTAGCTGCCAGCTTTAATAATGTCAAATGTTTCTTAGCACAAACATAAAGTATCTCCACATCTACTCACCTCTGGGTTATCCGCAGTTTGACTCCGCTTGCCTCACCACGATGCTCCCAAGGAAACACTGCCCTCCGACGTTGTGGACTGGACGTGTTTTGCTGGTCTGAATCCAAACTCCGCAGTTGTGCTCAGCCAGGTCATTTGCTTTCCAGCTGTTTAGAGCACAGGCGTTGACTTGGTGAAAACTGCCTGGATGTTGTTCAAAGCTGGTTGAGCCCCGCTGTGACACTCGTCATGTGCCAGCCATCCATACCTTTGCCAGAGCCCTGTTCCCACATAGAGTGGTGGTGATCTTTGCCAGTAAGAATATAGCTTTCTGGGGAGCATTTGCCAACACCAGCATCTTCTGCCAGCAAGCAGCACCTTATGTGGGACTGTGGCAGAAGCCAAAAGAGGTAAATTGGAGCAAAATCCCTCTGCTCTGAAAAAGTCCTTATGTCATGTGAGTGGCAGGACTTCATTCTTTAAAAGGGCAGCTAAGCCTTTGTGTTTTCTTTCTTGGTTATGTTGAGCTGGCAGAAGTGGAGCAAACATAGCAAAAGAGTTATTTTGGTGTAACCTCAGTACAGCCTAGTAAAATCAAAGCTACCTCAGGTCCAAATTGCTTTAAGTTACTGCAGGCTATTGCAAGGTTATTCTGCTGAGACTGAAACCTTACCCCTCTTGTGGGAGCAGTGGAAGAGAATCCGCACAGCAATGGCTTTCTGCAGCATTTATTCTATTCTGCCTCTAAAAGGTGGTTCTGAAATGTGAAAGTGGCTATAGAGCAGCCTTATGAAGTAAGTGGCAATTAGGGATCCCGGGGCTGTTTTCTTGCCTTTGTGTAAGCCTGAAAATGTTCAGAGCCAATGTCATGTTGTACATGTATGGTAAGCATAGCAAAGCGAGCAAAGAGGAGTTGTTCTTACTGAGGGTGGAGGCATAGAAGTAGTCTAGATCCTACCCAAATCCCAGCACAGTTAACTGCTCCCCCTCCATCTCAGTGCTGGGCTGGGGGCATTTGGTTTGGTCAAGGCAAGGTGATGGTGCCAACCACCATGTTGACCATGATTTGCAGCAAGCTGGGCTGGACTAGGTAAAGCTGAACATTCACACAGGTGTGGAAGGCAGCCTGAACCCCAACCACCCCAACTTCTGCTGCTTGCTGTGGCTGCCTGTGCACAAGCCTTTGCCAGCGGAGACAGCTATCTGCACTTCCCCAAAAGTGCTCTCTGAGCTCTTCTCCCGCAGACACCTCCTGCTCAGGAAAACCATGCCTTATACATACCAGCACCTCTGTGGGAGAAAGTGCTGCTTCCATCAAGCATGGTGGCTGAGTGGGACTCCATCTATACTGTATTTTGGGGGCTGCAGAGTACTTTGAGGCAGTAGAAATAATTTAGAAATGAAAGCCATTATTGTTTTCAAGGCATTGCTGGTAGGATGAGAGAAGCGCCTGGTTCTCAGTTTCTGACAAACAGTGATACATATTGCAGGCTGGATCCCATGCAATCACATGCTCTGTTCTGTAGCCGAGAGACAACTTTCAACAGAATAAATTTTTACAGCTCCCTGGAGTCTTGCCTTTCACATCTTTTCTTTTTTCCCCTTCCCTCTCATTGCTCCTTTATTTTTATGCTGGTTTCCTTTCCAGAATAAGCTGACACATACATTTAATTAAGTATACCAGGATAGTCTCCCACATTGGTTCTTAGATCTTTTCTGGTTAATTGTATATTGTTTGGAAAGAGGTCTGAAGTAAAGTAACATAGTTCCCTGACTCTCATCCTGAAATACAGGTGTTGGCATAGAGGATTTTTACCAGCAGACCTAGATCACCTCTACTACTCCCTCTTGCTGGGGTATATGGTGTATGGATTCCCTTTTTGCTCCTTACAGCAATTCACAACAAAATAGTTACTGTAGCCCTGTGAAGTGTCTTTTTCAAGCCTCAGAATTTGTTTTGCAGGGAGGTGAGATTTCCTCCTTTTCCAGCATTGGTGCCGAAAACCTTTGCTGTCAGCCTGCATGCTCCTGTGTGGTTACACCAGATGTCCCTTTGTGGACAATGAGGGCCAGCCAGTCCCAGCCTTCCTGCCTGCTTCTGCACTTCCCTGCACAGAGGAGATTTTTTATTTGGTAAAGTATTAAATTTTTCTGACTCAGAAATCTGCAAAGAAATTGGACTGTCAGCAGGTAATTTTATAGCTCTTGGGTTTCTTTGCTGTAGCTGTAAATAGCAGAAGAGGTAGATTTCTGTCCTCTCTGAGGATTTCTGAATACTCAAATGATAGAAGTTGAAGTTGTAAATCCTGCCTGTATTAGTTATCAGGTAATACCAAAAAATACATTAAAATAATATATTGCAATTAGATCAGAAATCTAATAAACAAAGGCCTGTGTACAAAACACGTGGTTGTAGATTAGCTAAGGAAGCTTCCAGAACTGTTTAATTTTTATAACTGCAGTGTCAGAATGACTTGGGGGTGATGTTTACTCAAAAATCCCCAAACCAACCCAGAGTTCTAGATGCTCTATCTCCAGAGCTACGAATCAACCAGTGTACCGATCAAACCCATTTTTTGTGAATCAACTGACAATTTAAGAATGGAAACACCTTACTCCCCCTATAATAGAGAAATAAATATTTTAAGAGTTCTTGAAAAGTGTTGACTGATTTTACTATATTGAGCCAACTGCTTTTAGAGGTCACCTCCTCCACACATGAAAGCAACGTGATTTTGGTTGTGTTCATTTGACGTATCATTGGTATCATTTTCTTTTCATGCCTGCTAACAGAGAAGTACCAAAAGTGCTGACCTGAGAGCTGGCAATATCTGACATGATCAAGGAGCAAGATCATGGCAAGTCCACACAGCCCTTTGAGGGTGGGGAAGCAGCTGAAGGAATAAAAACACATCAGGAGGATCACAAGAAGCCTTTGTGTACAAGGCAAATGTGGTGGCCGCATCAGCCTTTGGCACGATCCTTGTTGAACATTTACCTATATTAGGGAAGATCAAAAGAGTCATGACCCATGCATCCTAGCCCATGTCCCACCTTGGGGGTGAATTTAGGTGTATTTAGTGGTGTATTTTGTGGTGTATTTAGGCAGCCTGCAAGGGGAAGGCTGTGCTCACCCCCTACTTGTTGTGCCACATTCATCCTCTGCACGCCACACCCCATGAAAGGCTGGATGTGAACTAGCGTCACGCAGGTGATGGAAGAGGAGCTTTGTACAGGTGCTTGTCCCTCCTGCCATGGCCATTTCTTAACTAGGAAGTGTCCTCTTTTGTCCTGGGTAGCTCTAAATACAGTGTGGGCAACTACAACACCATTGTAGTTAGCCATGCCACCTCACTGAGAGTTTTCCCAAAGAGAAGACTGAATTTTTCTGATTAAATTCCACAAACCTTATTATGATTACTCTTATTAATGTGATACTAAAGAGACAATTACCCAGAGGAGGTGAATTATGTGCTTGGTTTGCCTAAGCTATTGTAAGAACCAAGGTCAGTGCTGAAATAAAGATTCAGGATCAGTTTACATGCCACCTTCATCGGTGGGTAACAGCCTGTGAAACCTGGTTATGGGGTGTGCTCTTTTGCTTTCTTATGCAAGATTGCTACCTTGTAAAGTGGATGCAGGGAAGCCTCGGTAAGTAATTTCACTAGCTAATTACACCAGGGTCACAAAAATGGCCTTCATACTTCATCTTGGGAAACTGTGATTATAAGAGGAGAAATGCTTTTAGTGGTGTCATCTGAGATAGAGGTTGCGTGCATGTGTTGTGAGCAGCACTTCCAGCTGTGCTGATGACACAGCAACTCTGCTAGAGGAACACGATAAATTAAAATTTTCTCACTGACAGGCCAGGCTCTCTGTAGCAGACTTTACAGAACAAGTCAGAGCTCTTGCTCCCTCAGTGGCACAGTTTATACCCCACTTGAATTCTTTATTTGCTGCCTATCTAAGGGATAACCGAGTTTAAGACTTCTTCAGCACTAACATATGCATGTTAACCCTCTTGATGTTCTCAACACCCCACACTGGATGGTTTGCTGCCTCTCCAGGACTCCCATCCAAGGTACTGGGAATATCTGAAACCTCTACCAAGAAAACTCTTATAATGAGCACTGAATGGTCCTGCTTTTGCTTAAACATGGTCTGTAATAGTCTTCAGCACATGGAACTTTTCCCCCACCTCCCTGGAGCCACCTAGAATACAATGTTTTCCCAGCAGAACCATAACCCCTCCGCTAGAGGTCTAGCTGGTAGTGAGCCAAGGCCCAATTTGGTTCAGCAGAGCTGTGTGGCTGTGATCACATTTACTCAGAAAACTGTTTTTGAGTTGTGAGGAAGTACATGGGCTAAAGCCATGCAAGATGAGAAAAACGAAATGGTGGAGCAAAGTTGTTGCATCAGTGATACTTGCAACTATGGGATTCAAAAGAGGGTTTCCCAAGAAACCACAGAGGTCTGCACTTGTCCAGCTGGTTGGTACCTGCCCAGCAGCTGAGTTACATTTACCCTAGCAGCACGTAGTTCTCGCTATCTGCTGGGAGTGTCAGACAAAAAGACATTGCTCTCTACTCTCAGAAATTGTGTGTACCCACTTGCAAAATCCCTTTGCATCTGTCTGAGCAGAAGTGATCCAGTGAGGGATGGTTACAGAGGGAAACTTTCATAAGCTGGAAGAGAACCAAAGCAGGCAACTGATATATGTGATGGCTCGGAAGTATTGATAAGTGGGGGCTTTTAAGATGGTGAGTCAGTGAAAGCCATAGTAATCTTTTGGAAATAGTTCCAGTGATGACATAACTTCACTGATAACAGTTTTCAGTTCATTTCTACCCTAAAGTCATCTGACTTCATGGTAAGCTCACTGGATCTTCTTGCACATGCATGCTAGATTGAAGAAAGCTATATTTGCACTTATTTGCCTCCACAGAAATACCTGCAGACCTATGATCATCATGTCCCTGATGCCTCACTAAAATCTAAATGCGAGCTCCCCAAGACTGGCTGCAGAATGTGTTGTAATACTTCAACAACTCCCGGGTTGTTTTCCTCAGCCTTCTAATTTTTCCAGAGCTTTCTTCAAAAGTGAGCAAAAAAGCAGCTTCTAGTATTCCAAAAGCATTCGTACTAAATGTAGATTTAATAGAGAATGAACCATCATTGTCTGGATTTTATCCTAACAGAAGGTGACATCTTAATTACATCAATTCATGAAGGAGTTTTTATTTCCTTCCTTCTTCGTATGGCTTATTACATTTTTTAATACAATGATAGTCTAATATTGTTATAGATTTCATATGACATATCAACTGAAATAGGTATGTTTAGATTGCAGCATTGTTCCACATGCTAAGCCTAGACTTCAAAACCTGATTAAGATACTAAGTACAAAGGTAGACAGTTACTCTGAGCAGGTTTCTTTTTCAGTTTAAAGTTAGCTATAGTCTGTGCTGTGCAGCCACAGCATATGCATTGATATAGACAAATATAGGTTGGAAAGTAGCCTGTACTTCACAAGCACTTTTATACTCTTCTACTATGTATGGGACATTCTGTCCAAGAATGTATATATTCACATACAGTCATGGTATACTTATGTAGACTCATCCATGAAGCAAAAAGACACATTTTGATTTGACTCGTGGTGGGCATTTGGTTATTACTTTTGGCTAACCAAGCTCTCCTGAATGCTCTCTCTTTTCCATGCATTGTGAACTTTCATGTAAAACACCCCATTTATGGAACAATTAGTCAACTGTGCAAGACTGACCATGGGGATGGATAATCAAAAATAGAAAACTTTTTCAACTGTCACACAGTTGACGGCAATTGTCTAAATTTGTAAATGACAATTCTTTTGGTAATTCATATTAGTTTGGCCTAGAGCAATGCAGATGGTTTGCTGCTGTGAAAAGGAGACACTTGGAGAAGGGAACAATGGGCACCAATTAATTGTTATTTCAAGTGAAAAACATACTTGGGAATCATATCAAACATTTAACTAACACCGCCCAGCAAAACACGAAATCCCTCATGTTGATGTTATTCCTACTGCATATGCCCAATATAATATTGTTGCTATGTTTTCTTCATCCTGTTATTATCTTTCTGCCTTCTCCCAGATAATAGCTTTTTCATTGTTTAAAGTTTTGATTAGCTGGTCATTTAACAGACCTGCAAAAGAAGGAAAGCTAATCAGATGCTGAAACCTCCAACTTCCACCCCGAGCCACAATAACATGCTTTGATCCTCTCCCCCCAGATGACAGCAGGCAGTAGGATGATAAGGCTTCCAACTTCCTTTTACTTGTTAATCATGGTTGCAAGCATGGGATCTAATTTTTGTGTCAGAAATTCTAATTGGGGAAGGTAATTTTCCAAATTAGAAAATTCTTTATGAAAGCTCTCCTTTAGAGAGAGTATAGCACCACCATTTACATGAATTTACAAGTCAGAGAACAAATACACGACTGAAGAAATGCTGAATTCTTGGTTCAGATGAGTATAGCTGTGCAGCAATTCTGCTGATTCAGGATACAAACTCCTGAAAACAAAGCTAATCTGTCTTTGTTTTTATGGACAAGCTTAGATAAGTTCATAAAGAATTAACTGCTAGGGATTTCACAATTAAAACCAAACAAAAAGCCTGGCACTCACTAGGAAATTAAAGTTGACCCTCAGAAGTCTTTAAATCTCTGGTAGCTGAATATTTTGGGAAGGTAAAATGTACATATGCATACTTCTGACTAAATGTATTAATTTTCCTGCAGTTTTAAAAGACAATTACAGAGGCTGTGCTGCTTTCCACTACCTAGACATGTCCTGAAACTCAGTTAAAAACCTGAACCTGAAATGACTTGTACTGAGCACTGCTTATTTTCCTGACTCATTTTTATTCATGAGTTTTCTGGTATATTCCTTGGAGATGGCTGTGATAATAAAAAGAAAAAAATCTTAGTTCAAAAATAAAGCTTGGGAGGATGATGTAGTGTCAAAGTATCAGAGTGATTGTGCTGGCTTCTTTTCACAGTATCACAGTATCACAGTATGCTAGAGATTGGAAGGGACCTCAAAAGATCATCTAGTCCAATCCCCCTGCCAGAGCAGGAAAACCTAGATAAGGTTACACAGGAATGTGTCCAGGCGGGTTTTGAATGTCTCCAGAGAAGGAGACTCCACAACCCCCCTGGGCAGCCTGTTCCAGTGTTCCGTCACCCTCACTGAGAAGAAGTTTCTTCTCAAGTTTAAGTGCAACCTCCTGTGTTCCAGTTTGTACCCATTACCCCCTGTCCTATCATTGTTTGCCACTGAGAAGAGCCTGGCTCCATCCTCGTGACACTCCCCCTTTATATATTTATATACACTAATAAGGTCACCCCTCAGTCTCCTCTTCTCCAAACTATAGAGACCCAGCTCCCTCAGCCTCTCCTCATAAGGGAGATGCTCCACTCCCTTAATCATCTTAGTTGCCCTGCGCTGGACTCTCTCCAGCAGGTCCCTGTCCTTCTTGAACTGAGGGGCCCAGAACTGGACACAATATTCCAGATGCGGTCTCACCAGGGCAGAGTAGAGGGGAAGGAGGACCTCTCTCGACCTAGACCACCCCCCTTCTAATACACCCCAGGATGCCATTGGCCTTCTTGGCCACAGGGGCACAGTCTTGGCTCATGGTCATCCTGCCGTCCACTAGGACCCCCAGGTCCCTCTCCCCTACACTACTCTCTAACAGGTCGTTCCCCAACCTATACTGGAACCTGGGGTTGTTCCTGCCCAGATGCAGGACTCTACACTTTCCCTTGTTATATTTCATCAAGTTACTCCCTGCTCAACTCTCCAGCCTGTCCAGGTCCCGCTGGATGGCAGCACAGCCTTCTGGCGTGTCAGCCACTCCTCCCAGCTTAGTGTCATCAGCAAACTTGCTGACAGTACACTCAATTCCCTCATCTAAATCATTGATGAATATATTAAATAATACTGGTCCCAGTACTGACCCTTGAGGCACTCCACTAGATACAGGCCTCCAACTGGACTCCGCCCCATAGACTACAACTCTCTGGCTTCTCTCCTTCAGCCAGTTCGCAGTCCACCTCACTACCTGATCATCCAGACCACACTTCCTCAATTTAGCTATGAAGATGCTGTGGGAGACTGTGTCAAATGCTTTGCTGAAGTCAAGGTAGACCACATCCACCGCTCTGCCATCATCCATCCACAATGTTATTTCCTCATAAAAGGCTAGGAGGTTGGTCAAGCATGACTTCCCCTTGGTAAAGCCATGTTGACTGCCCCTCATAACCCTCTTATCCTTGACATGCCTTAAGATGGCATCAAGGATAAGGTGTTCCATCACTTTCCCAGGGATGGAGGTGAGGCTGACCGGTCTATAGTTACCCGGGTCCTCCTTCTTGCCCTTTTTGAAGACTGGAGTGACATTTGCTTTCCTCCAGTCCTCAGGCACCTCTCCCGTTTCCCAAGACTTGGTAAAGATGATGGAGAGTGGTCTAGCAATGACTTCCGCCAGCTCCCTCAGTACCCGCGGGTGCATCCCATCTGGACCCATGGATTTATGGATGTCCAGATTGATCAACTGATCCCTAACCCATTCCTCATGGACTAAGGCAAACCGCTCCAGTGACCTGACTTCATCTGAGGTCTCAGGGGTACAGGGCTCTTCAGGACTGCCTCTGGCAGAGTAGACAGAGACAAAGAAGGCATTCAGTAACTCTGCCATCTCTGTATCTTCTGTCACCAGGGCACTCATCCCGTTCATCAGTGGGCCAACCTTGCCTCTGGTATTAGTTTTATCAGCTATGTATTTGAAAAAGCTCTTTCTGCTGTCCTTGACCCCTCTCACCAGATTTAATTCTAAGGAGGCCTTAGCCATCCTAGCTGCCTTCCTACATCCTCTAGCAGCAGCCTTATATTCCTCCCGAGTGGCCAGCCCCTCCTTCCATGACCTGTAAACTCTGCTCTTCCACTTGAGCATACCCAGCAGTTCCCTATTTAGCCACGCAGGTCTCCTGGCCCTCATCCTTGACTTCCTACGTGTTGGGATGCTCTGATCTTGAGCTCGGGATAAGCAACACTTGAATGCCAACCAACTATCTTGGGCCCCTTTACCTTCAAGCAGCCTTGCCCATGGGATTTCCTCTGGCAATTGCTTGAAAAGGCCAAAGTTTGCCCTGCTAAAGTCCAGGGTTGCAATTCTACTTGCTATTCTAATGGTCCTACCACACAAGATCCTGAATTCCACCATCTCGTGGTCGCTGCAACCAAGGCAGCCCTCAACCTTTACTGCTTCGACCAGACCCTCCTTGTTAGTGAGGATGAGATCAGCAGCGCTCCTCTCCTGGTTGGTTCATCCACCATTTGCATGAGGAAGTTATCATCCATACACTGGAGGAACCTCCTGGACTGTGGCTGGGTTGCTGAGTAGTCCTTCCAGCAAACATCAGGGAAGTTAAAATCCCCCATGACGACCATGGCCTGTGACTGTGAGGCCGCCCTCAGCTGCCTGTAGAAGGCCTCGTCAACTTCCTCACCCTGATCTGGTGGCCTGTAACAGACACCCACAACAGTATCGCCCCTGCCAGCCTGCTCCTTAATTCTCACCCACAGACTCTCAACTTGCTCGTCCCCTGTCCCTGGACAGAACTCAGTACATTGCAGCTGCTCTCGCACATAAAGAGCAACCCCACCACCCCGCCTGGCTGGCCTGTCTTTCCTGGAAAGGACATAGCCCTCCATGAGTATATTCCAGTCATGCGAGCTGTCCCACCACGTCTCTGTAATTGCCACCAGATCATAATCTCCTGACTTAACACAGGTCTCCAACTCCTCCTGCTTATTTCCCATGCTGCACGCATTGGTGTACAGGCATTTCAGGGAGCGAGCTCAGCACACTGATTTCACCCTAGGTTATAGGAGGCCTCCCGGTCTCCATCAATTCTAGAGTGCTGCCCCACTGGGGCAAGCCCAGCTACAACCCCATCCCCCTTCGAATCTAGTTTAAAGCTCTCCAAATGAGCCCTGCTGATTCATGCCCCAGCATCCTTTTGCCTCTGTGAGTTAAACCTTTCCCACGTGCCATTGTCCGGACTAGAGCCTTATAAAACCAGCTGTTATCAAAGAATCCAAAGCCCTGCCTGCAGCACCAGTCTCGTAGCCAATTGTTTATGGACTGAATTTTCCCATTCCGTCCCACATCATCACCGGAAGATGGAAGGAGTGAGGAGAAGATCACTTGAGCCCCAGACTCTTTCACCATCCGCCCCAAGGCCCTGTAGTCTTTCTTCATCCCCCTCAGACTGCGGGAAGCAGCTTCCCCCCCACCTGTCTGGAAGACCAGAAGTGGGTAGTAGTCTGTTGGGTGCACCAGGTTGGGGAGTGCCCTGGTGATATCCCTGATCCGGGCTCCAGGCAGACTACACACTTCCCTATGATGAGGGTCAACTCTGCATATTGGGCCCTCTGTTCCTCTCAGAAGGGAATCGCCTACTACAATTTTTTTTACTAAATATTTTGCGTTACTACTTCCCCATTTTTTTCTTTTTTCTCTGCATGGTGAAATTTTTCATCACCTCCTTAGTGCCTCACTGCAGAAAAGCCTCCTGAGAAGTTCACTCCCACCCCCTTTCAAAGACACATTTGATGGTCTTTGGTATCACTGTTTGTGACTTTTTTATGGCCCTGAAAGACAATTATAGCAGAATTGTGTTTCTCTCTCTGTTTCTATGATTCTATTGTATGATCCTATGATTTTAATATTATTTAACAGGTGGTGATTTCTTTGTTCTGTTAGAAACTGGAAGGAATTCACTGTGACAAAAATATAGGAATGCCATGTTCGGTTTCCCCTCATCTTCTATTCCTATCTGTATGGAACTCATTTAGACTCTTCCTGGCAAGCTTTTCTGGTGGAACAGCTCCATATTGTCCCTGTATCCCCACATTGCTTTCTTTTGGCAATGTCATTATTTGTTTGGCACAGCTGAGGCTGAACTGTGGTATGACTTGTGTGATAAATTCATTTGTAACAAGAGAGTTTGTGCATTTTCAGTATAGCTTGGGCATCTTGCTAGATCCTGGTGCTCAAGGTGCAAAAGAGAAGAAACAGGCACGAATGACTCATGATGAAGTACAGATGAAATAACAGTGGGTGGGATCCCTGTGTTGCTAATGCATCCTTGGTATAAAGCCAGAGCTGAACTGTGATGTTGAACTAGTGAGTAAAAATAAAACCGTAGATACTGCACTACCCTCATGATCAGTGTGCTCCTTTACAAGAACCATCTTTTTCTAAAATAGAAGTAATGATTCAATTACTCTAACACAAAAATATGAGTTCTCTACTAAACCAAGGGGAGAGAGAGATATCTAATTATTATGCATATAAATCTTGCTTTCAACAGCACTGATTTGGAAGCTCAATTGTAAGTGCTAATGGCTGTAAGCAGCAGGTCTAACTGAGTGATAGTACAAACTACTTAAAAGAAAAAAACACAGAGCAGATGAGTCATACTTCCCAGTGTATGAAAGTAATTTTAATGTTATAGTAAAATTATTGTTTTATCATTACTTTAAATTATTTTTCTTTCACTAAAAAAATGAGTCTTCCATGCTGTTTTATGCAAGTTATTAAGCAACAGCTATTGGAATCTACAGAAGTGTGAGAAATTTTTTTTTTTTTTTTTCAACTTTTGTAAGACATGTAACAGATGCAATATTATGACTATGCCAGGTAATTTAAAAATCTGATTAAGTTATAAGTAATTTCATGGCTCAGAAAGAATTTTTTCCATAGGTCTTAACATCTGAGCCACTAAAGGCGCCTGTGGTACATATGGAACTTGTTACAGGAGTGAGGATGTCACAGGGCACAAAGTCTTTCATATCCCTGAAAGACCAAAATGTTGCCTTTATTTTGTAATCAAAAGTACTTGATGCATGGTTCAAAAACATTGTGTTGTACAGGAACAGAATATTTCAATTATGATACAAACAAGAAGGTTTGATGTAGGCAAATAAACTACAATTTAAAACAAACTGCAAATTAGCACCTTTCACAATTTTAAAGATACTGTAATAGAGTGACTGAACTGATAACGTGGCAAACAGTAACCCTTAAACCATGTTTCTGAAAGGGGAGCAGAGAAACCAACATATGTTTCACTGTAGGTTGCTGATATTTAAGCAGATGGATCTCTTTTGTGCCTTCACAGGTCCAAGATATCTATTGGTTAAAGAACATCCCATTACCATTTTGATGTATCAGTTGCTGATGATGCATGACTACATACATAACTCAATTTTAAAAGTTAAGACAGTGAGAATGAAAGCAAAATAAGGAAATAAAGAATGAAATTCAGGAAATGTCATTTCAGTTTTTTTCTTGAAGTGGTCTTCACTTATTGATTCCCCCCTCCTCCCCACCCTCCACTAAACTAAACGATTTTGACAAAAACCATCACTTTTTCCAAAGGGGAAAAAAAACCCATACATTTAAAACGAAGTTTCCTCTAGTTTAGAATGGTGCCTACAAAAGAAAAGCATTCAGCATTACCTTGTCTCTTACAGCTTAACAGTTCAGAGGATTAGGCCCATAGTATGAATTTTGGTCCCATTTAAATGAATGTTGAAATCAATACTGAAATTGTATCCTTTTAGAATGATTAATAAGAAAACTAGCAGAGTGTATCAACAAGGGTCTTCCTCTTCATGTTGAAATGTAGAAGGCAGAGGATCTTATAGCCCAGAGAGAAGTAGCAAATAAGAGTCTTTTCTAAATGCATGGGAAGAAGATAATCTTGTAGCTGTATTACAAAGTGATCTATAATTCTTACTGGTTCAATTACAGGAAGCTTTGTGGTAATCCTATTACTTCTTGTTCATGAACTATTCATCCAAGGTCTGTAAAGAATCATATTAAAAAAGGAGTGCAGCTCCTATGAACACTGGCATTTCCTAGACAGCTCATTATATAGCATTTGAAGACCACAGGAAAGACAACATAATTGAATATCCAAGGGGCATGTTTTTTGACACACTGCTGCTGGAACTGTCTCAGCAGATGACAACTGTAACAATAAGCAGAAGAAGAATTTCATTTAGATATGACAGATGTTGTCAGAAGTAGAGCAAACAAAGCTGGAGAAAGCATAAAGTCACATGGAATAAGCTGGAACAGAAAATGCGTGTGCAGGTATTTAGGAAGTAAGTTTATTTTCCATCAAATAGACAGATAATATAAACAGGAATTCTATATGCATGACTTACTTACACACATTTCACCACACACTCCAATGCAGCCCCAATATCAAGCTTCTGGTTGCTGAATTTGCCTTTTTCTTAAATGAGAAAAAAGAATGCTGTAATTTGCAAATGACAATAAAAATATATTTTGACCTTACAATATTTTTCACCTAATCTGATCTCCTGAGTAACATGGGGCAAAATTTTGCCTAGTAGAGCTCTGAGTCAAGCTAAATAATATATGTTTAGCAACTTTTGCCTTCCAGAGAGGCATTCAGGTCTGTCTGGAAATTATTTGTTTTAATGATTTTGCCACTTTCTCCAGTGATTTCTTTCTAATTGATAGTAACCTTTATTGAAAATGTTTGTGAAATTTTGCTCTCTTTCTAATTTGAAGTTTTCTGGCTTTTGTTTCCAGCTATCAATTTTTACTCTGCCTTTTCTAAGCAGAATTACTAAGACTAAAAAATAAAGTATGGTAATGTCAAAGATGAAAGCAATATCTAGAAACTCCCTTCCTTTTCCAATATTCAATTCTAAACAAATTCAGTGGTTGCTGCAAGGTTTAATTTCATTATATATGGATGTAATACCAAAAAAGAAGATCCAGCTGTTTTCATAGTACTAACCAGCCACTTGCTTACCAGAAATATGGTGTGTAAAAGTCTGTAGGCAGGTCTGAAACTGGACCTTAAGTTCTTCAATAAGAAAAAAAAAAAAAAAAAAATTGATAGAAATGTTTGAAAATATTATCAGTTGCATTACCTCTGAAAGAACAGTGATTTTGTAGAAGAGGGGAGAGCTGGAAGAATATGGTTCTCATTTCCCATTAGATAAGATTGGGCTTATATATATAAAATTGATGGAGAATCACAAAAGAAAATTAATTGCATGCTGGGAAAATCCCCGTTTCTGCCATCTATATCATCCCCCTGATAAAAATTTCTTTTAACAGCTGAATGGCAAATGAGTACTTCAAGATGGAGAAAATTGATTTGTCCTATACAGATTGGGCTAGATCCAAAACCAGATTTAATCAATGCACTGAACTTGTGCTGGTCCCATTTACCCTCACATAATATACCTAATGCTGTTCTCACATGCATATTAATCAGCTCTGAAGCACTTGGATACCTTAGTTTGCATTGCTAAGCAGTAAAAGCGTGTCTCCATTTTTACTGTCATTACACACATTCATCATACAGTGCTCCACCTCTTTCCGAATCCCCAGGGAGCTCAAATATGCTTCTAGCCAAGGCTCCTTCCCAAGACCAGGAGCAGCCCCAGGGAAAGCACTACCACATATGCTTATAGCAGATATCTTGGCTCTGCTAATACAGGGGAGATTAACTATTCCCAAAGGCTATACCAGCAATAAATCCCTGCTTGATGTTGCTTTCAGGCCTTATTCACCCTCATTTCCACCATTTTTCCGGGAACTGCAGGTATAACATCAATTAAAGGAGCAAAACTCCAAAACACCTTCCTCAGACTGCCTGCAGTTCCATCTTACTGACCTCTATACTCCAGCTAGTAAAGCTTTCTCTTCAGTTACCACACTTGGTCCTAAGTCCTAATGATTGGCTTTTATTCTGCTGGCTTTTTAGTGCGCATTCCTAATACTGATTGACAAGGATGCATATGAAGTCTGCTGAGGGTCAGGAGCACTAACAGCTGGATGAAGGAAGACTGGCAATGCCAGCAGCAGCTGGGAGGCAGAAGGACATGAGAAGAGGGATGTGATGTCCAGGGACTGACAAAGCTAGGAGTAGCTTTGACTCTCTCTCCCCTTGAAAAGTTGCAATAATTCTATTATCACCTTGAAGAAGGGCTTCCAACCTTGCTGGGGTAGCAGTCTCCAGGGAAGAAGGATGTAGCAAACAGGCTACTCATTTAATTAGAGCAGCACTGCTGTTTGGCATCACTTCGAAGCATGCATCACAATAATACATTTTAATGACCTTCCATCAGGCACTTCACTAATGAAGATGAGCAAGGAAGGAGTGCAAAGTAGGAAACAAACCATCACAGATGCACTCACATGGCTGAGAATGATGGTGGCATAAGTTCACTGATTACTGCTAGATGCCTTGCCAATTCTGTGCTTATTTGAACCCAGCACAAAAAGAACAGCTTATACAGGTATATCTTAATCCCCGAGATAACTCAAGGAGCATTTGTCAGTGTAAGCAGTAGGTTTCCTCCACACATGCTTCTAGCCAAGCTGGGCTGCTCTGTTTGTGTGTGTTGCTGATACAGTGTCTTGTTTAGTTCATGGGTTGGTTGTTCATTCACCGGTTCCTTTTTGGGTGTGGTGATGGATATGCAAGTGTTATAAATCATCTTCTTTGTGCTTGAGAGCAAGAATTACAGCCCAAAAGCTTGGGTTTTTCTAAAAACATGGCTAATATTAGGAAAGGAACTGAAGAGGCTATTTATTCCTTTCTCCTATGCCAAAGTCTGATTAAGTCTGACCTGAACTATATAAAACAAAAAAATAATCAGTTCATTTTGCTTTAGAAAGTCTGGTGTCTCCACAGTCAACTCTGATAAATCTACGCTGGTGGCTTGCTGTTTTCATGATTGGGAAGTTATTTTTTAAAATCACTATCCTAAATCTCCCTTATGGTAATGTAACCTCCTTGCTTTTTAGCCCTGATAAGTTCTGCACTTGGAGAACTAATCATCCTCTTGTTTGCTGCAGTTACTTTGTGTATTTGAACGCTGCCATTGCAGCTCCTTTCAACTGTTTCTTCTTTGACCAAAAAGTCCCATTTTCTGCCTAGAACAGGTACATTTGCTGTCAGGGATCAAACCCTGTGAGATTGTAATGACTGAGATGTACTTTCCCCTCTACTATCCTCACTGAGTTTCAATTATCTACTGTCCAGCTGGAAAAGTTTGTCAGCACAAAAGTAATGCAAATATTGAGCAAGTATTTTGTAGTGTATAACAGGGTTTAGCAAAAATTAACCTAAAAACCTACAGAGCTAGACAGAGAATTCGCTCCTTGACGCATGTTTTATTCCACCACCTGCAGAATTCTCTAGGGAATGTTAAAATCTTTCTATATGTGATAAGACAGTTTCTGTATTGACTCTCAGCAAGACTGAAGCTCTTGCTTTTAGCTACGGTTTTGAAAATATCACACTCCATCTCTATGCTTCTGATTCTTGGTTGTGAAAGGTGTTAATGGTATTACTCAGTTTTGTGGGGATGTAGAGAAGTCAGATAGGGCAGACCATCATATGTTGTGGCACAAAGGAACGCTAAAGTCCTGATCCTACATCTCTAGCCTTGGTAAAAGCAGAATGCTAGCAATACCATGTTCAAACAGGTTTGGACCTAGGCAAGGCTGAGTTTAGTGTTCTTAGTTTTTACCAAATGACCCATTGTCTGCAAAGTCAAAACTATAAAAAAAGAATAAAAAAGTGAACAGTGGAGGTAAGAGCTGTGAAAAGTGGAACCAAATGCAGTGGCATTCCCACAGCTATGAGTCATCCCTTTTTACTTTATATTAATTTTCATGGTGACCAAATACCCATAGATCTGTGGGCTTGCATTGTTAATGTCATTGATTTGCAAAATTCGCCATGAAATCTTGTATGTTGTCTCAGATTTGGGATTTGCCTCTTCTACATGCCTTGAAAGAGACTAGACACTGTAGGAAAATCTCCCAGTGATCTAATGCTAAACCAGACGTTAAAAACCAGGAAGTGCTATTTAAGTACTTCCAGCAGTACTCAAAAATTTGAAATGACAACGGTTGTGAAAGGCAGCAGGATCTCCTGCTCTCTGTGTTTTGGTAATAGGTCTCCTTATTCTTTGTTTTTAAGGTAGGTTCTTCTTGTGTGTGTATGTGTGTGTGTTTGCACTCAGTAACTCTTTCCCATCAGTTCCTGGTCCATTCTGCTGATGCTGCTGACACTGGGCTGCAGACTCCTGCCTGCCTTGGAAAGATGAGGGTGCTGGAGGAGTCTGAAGGCAAACTAGGTATCTGGATTCTGAAACTGTCATCAATGTTCCTAGCAGTATCCTCTTTCTGGGAGATGCACTGTGAAGCCAGTGCCAGTAAAATCTCTGTTATTCCTGTGAAAAACCATGGGAATAACTACTGCAACTAGAATCCATACTTTTTTTATGTAAGAAGGCCTCAGTTCATTTATAAACAACGTTCAATCCTATTTTGCCAGTGTATTGCAAGGCAGTAGAATCTGAGCAGAGTGGTAGTAAATTCTCTCTAATATATGAGCATTTACTTAGCTTTAAGTACCTTCACGGTTCCTGGTTTCATAACCTCCCTTAGCTCCTTGTTTTAATGGTTATAAACTTTTTTCTCTTGTTTAACCTTAATTTTCTCAATTGCAGTTTAAGCTCATTACTGCTTGCTCTATCTTCAGAGCTAATGAGAAAATTCTTTATCCTTGTCATCTTTAAAGCATCTTTTGGTCCATTAGTAAAGTGTTAATGTCTCCTCTCAGTCTTTCTCTCTGCCAATGAAAATCATCAATCTTTGATATTGCTGGGCCTTTTCCAGGTATTTTGTTTCTTTACTTGAGATCTTTAATTTGCCTCTCTTTAAGAAAAGCACCCAGATTCTAAGTGCAGTACTCCTGACTGAAAGCCAGTCAGTACTGCAGAGAAATCTCCTCCCTTGGTTTATAAGCACTACTCCTCCAGGCTGCAAAACAGAGCTTTTGTGTCACATGTGACAGTGATAACCTGTCTGTAGCTATCCGTTGGGATAATGAGAACCTACTATGGTACAGTTTGCCATCTGCTGACCAGAAAGTATTTAACACATGACTGTTTTAGATCACAAATATTGGTTTTTTTGTTTCACTGATTGAAGATTTCTGAGTTTGAAAGAACAGAGATTTTTTCCAGAGCTGGAGGATGTAAATCAGGCTATCTTTAATCCCTTGAATAAGGGGGAGCTGGTGCTCCAGAGTGGGCTTAGGAACCCAACCTAGCATTCCTGCGTGGTAAACAAAGGACCTTCTGGTGACACACAGACTGGCTGCAGGATTTCCCTGGGTTCCTGGTGTGGGGCTTTTTGGGGAGCAGGCAAGTAGACACAGGAGATAAGCATCTGGGCAAAGCCAAGAGGCAACTGAAGGAGTAGACTTGTTCGACCAGTGCAAAGAAGTGGTAAATGCTCCATCCCTGGCAGTGTTCAAGGCCAGGTTGGGCAGAGCCTTGGGTGACATAGTTTAGGGTGAGGCGTCCCTTCCCATGGCAAGGGAGTTAGAGCTAGATGATATTATGGTCCTTTTCAACCCTAACTATTCTATGATTCTATGGTTACTGCATCTTTTAAGATATGAGAGACCAATACTAGAGCAGCCTGGAGCTAGGAGAACTTTGGTATGTTTCACAGAAGAGCAAGGCGGGATGAGAACATGGTGGGTTTGTAAATTCACACTGTGAGCCATGTTTCCATCTGGCATCGCTCAGCTTTTATCTTCAGATATTTACACAAGCTGAAGATTTTGGACAATGTATATGCCTGTTCGTGCACATACATATATTAGGTTCACATTAGATATCATAATCATGCTGCTTAAGAGGTCCTTTTTATAGTATCTTCATTTCAACAGAATTTGTCATCTTGTCAGATTACTGTTTTATAGCAGCTGGTACTAAAAAGTGGCATTATGTTAAATTATTAAGAGTTTCCATGGTGCTATACCCACTTTATAACTTTGCCCAGCCCCGGACTCTTGGCTTCTGTCCTGGGTTCAGCAGTAGCAGTCAGTTTTTCTCCTTCTTAGTAGCTGGTGCAGTGCTGTGTTTTTGACTTTCGGCCTCGGAACAGAACTGATAACACTGATGTTTAGACTGACCAAGGACTTTGTGAGTCTCATGCTCTGCCAGGGAGGAGGAGGGGCCAGGAGGAAGCAGGGACAGGACGCCTGACCCAAACTAGCCAAAGAGGTATTCCATACCACAGCACGTCATGCTGTGTCAAAAACACAGTGCTGCAACAGCTACTAAGAAGGAGAAAAACTGACTGCTACTGCTGAACCCAGGACAGCTTCTTATCTCTCCGTATAATTTTCCGCTCATCATGTTTGTCTTTTGGGAAAGGGCTGCTATTAGAACCAGGAAAATAGCAGTGCAAGTTAGTTATTTTCCATTCTTGGTAATGACTCAGTTTTACTTAATGAATTGGAAAAAGTACCTGAAATTAATGGAGTGAGGTGTTGTCTAACTGTAAAGCAGGCAGTGCTGTTCACAGCCCTGCGATTCCTTCTCAGGTAAAGGTCAGAGTTTCACTGAGTTTGGGCATGTTTTGCTCCATACTCTGTTTCCCAGCTGGAAAATAATGCCATTAATCCTACTGCTTGTGGGATTGGAAGAGATTTTAAAAGGCAAAGAGAGCAATTGGGCTTTTAGCATGTATTGCAAACTAACAGGTGCCTAATTCACATTTGTCCTTTAAAGAAACCCTCTCTTAATTACTATCATAGTGCTTGGTAATCCTGGGATAAAGCTTCTGTTTATTAAAGGATAAACCAGAATTACGAATGCTAGCTCTATGGGCTGCTGGGCAGCCAAATATGTATAGTTTTCAACTAGGACACTTTAGATCTGCTTCTATTTGCAGCTCTGCTAATAACCTACCACAGGGCACTGAGCAAGCCGCATTCCCTTCCTAGTGGCATCTGGTAATGGGCTTCTGATGAAGTAACACCTGATATCAAGATTGCGATACTGATCTTTTTGAGTTCTATAGATAATAACTGCTATTTAAAGTTTAGCAGGCATTATGATTATTTGTTTTCCTCAGCACAGTGGAATTACACTGTATCTGCAGTTATTTTATCTTCTGGCTTTAATAAAGCCTACTGTGTCCATTCAGGTCTTCTAAAATGAGATTCCAGTGTATTCCATTTTAGCAACAGCTAAATAGAGGTAGAAAAATTGTACTTTAGTAAGTATTAGCCCTTTTTATACAATTGCACCTACCTGTTCTACTTGGAATATGTGATTAGTTCAGGAATATGGTTGCAGCTGTGACATGCAGAGGCACGCAAATTAAAGTTCATGGGGAAAGAGATTTCCTCTTGGCACAGACTGTGCCATATAAATCTGGGAAGCAATGCTGCCAACAGAGTGGCTGCCTGGGAAACAAGCAGTGTGCTCGGAAGTTCAAGTTCCCTCACATGACTTTGGTAATGTGTTTTTTCCCTAGCTGTATGGATATTCTCAAGAGCAGATACTAGTAGGCAAGGATCAGTCTCATGAAAATGTGAAAAGGAAAAGAAGAAACTGCTCTGGAAAGTTTAGCTGAAAAAATGAGATTCATGCAATGTGTTTTTTCCTAGAAACAGTCCTGTGAAGCTGGTTTGAAGTCCATAAGCAAGGTTGCCTGTGGAAACTAACGATGTACCTGAAGTCAGATAACAAAATGTGGGTTTTGTTTGTTGGTTTTTTTTCTGTTGTGTGTGGGTTTTTGTTTGGTTGGTTTTTTTAGTTTATTTGGTTGTTGGTTTGGTTCCTCCACCTCCTTGACCTCCCCTCTCCATTTTTCCCTTGTCACTGTTGGATGGAGGGGAACAACAACAAAGTACACTTGAAGTGGTTAAGAAAGATGAATATGTACATAACTTGTATACAGGTTGCAACAAAGCCCCGTCCAGATTGCAAAAAGAAGGGGTGGAGATCCATCTACAAATCTGAAGTCAGAAAACACCTATACCAGAACATAATACCAGGTTTTGAAGTTTCCTTTTGACCAGTGGTATTGGCTTCATTAGTGTGCTCTTTGTGCTATATGTTACAGCCTCTCAAAAGGCCATGGACTCATGCCCTGGAAGTGAGACTACTCTGCTTTCCATGCCTGCTCTGAGTTTTTCTCTTTTAGAACTTAAGTTTCTAGTTTTCAATTAAATAAAGTTTGGCTTGAATTTCAAATACTTTTGATCTTTTTTAAAGAGCTCATTCCAGGTATATTCAACCTACTGCTGTTCAGAGTATGTCACAGCCCACAGAGCACCTTCCTCCAGTCTGTCCTCCTCCCCTTCTTAACCTGTTCTCCTGCATTTTGGCTGGGACACGTGGGTGTGCCCTAATCTATGTTACCGTTTGTGGTATGCTGCTCTGACATGCAGGAAAACAGGGTGAGCAAAAATTGGAAACCCAGCTTTCTGAATGAAGTTTCATTTGGACAGAATTGTGAGAAAGAAAAGAGAAATACGTAATCTCAATCCACTCATGCATTCATCTTGTACGTATTCTGCCTTGCTGTTCTGACTATTTTCTAAGATCTTAAAAAGCATCAGGCTAAAAGAACAGGGTGTGTTTGGTGTTGTATGATTTTGTACTAATGATGATGTTACCCGATGAGAGAAAACACTGCAGAAATTATTCATTGACATTTAGCAATGTCTAATAAACGGGAGTTAAAAAAGACGATTGTGTGAAACACCACTTGTATTCAGTATGATAATTGCAAGTAGGAATCTGATCTTTCTTAGGGAAAGTCAATGAAAAAGATAGATATGATTAACTTAACTTAAACCCAATACTATTTTTATTTACTTATGTGACTTCTTCTAGATAGCTTTTCACGAAGCATGCCTGGGAAGTACATTTAGAAAGCACTCCAGCTCTGCAGAAACTGCTTTTTCTGTACCCCAGTGGTGCTGATTGTAACAGAAGACAGAAATGGATGTGGGCGATGGCATGCAGAAATTGTGGAAAAAAATTGAATAACATCCACCCAAAGGGGACAGATTTTGGGCAGTTTCGCTTGAGGACACATCTTGTTTAGACTTAAAGGGTATTGGAATTTGAGGTCTCGTGCACCTCCTGAGAATACCCATACTCTGCACTCTGCATGGGGAAATGTGCTTATCAGCAAAATGTCTTTTGTATGTCAAGGTTATTGCAGTACATGGAAGAAAAGCGATCATGTCATATCTTCAGTCCCACCTGCTTGTGCGTTATGGGAGTGTCTGAGTGGCAAACAACATCTCAACTCCATTGTATTTTCAGAGGTCATATGTCTTCTTAACAGACAAGCAAGATACAGAATCACTGACTCTGCAATACTTCTCTTCAGATCTCGCACTTGAAAAGAAAATCATCCAAGGCATCCAGTGGTACCTGGAAATAAGTGAGCACTGCCTGAAAATGGGAAAACCCAGCAATGGAAACAAATATTAATTTTTGGACTAATTAAATTGGCCATGTTAGCAGTGAATGTGTAGATATTTGTATTTCAGAAGAACAATGACGTAAAATACTTTGAAGTCTAGGTGAAAAACATGTCCCTGTAGCAGAGCTGTGATTTTCAACAACACGGTAGTGTTCACTTTCTAAGTTTAAAGCTGTAGAGCAGCTGAGGGTCATTTTGAGCAATGTTAGGATAGTAGAGAAGTTTGCAACAGAAATGGGTACGAGGTGCACAGTTGTCTACTGTATATTAGGATCACTGTAAGTTAGTGTAGTAGTCAGCAATATTTTCCAGTAGGATCTCATTAAGTTTTGAAGAAGTACCCAGTGCCCTTCCTTCCCATATATTTTAACATGCCTCCTTTCCATAGACTGCTGTTTTGGTTTGGGGTTTTTTGTTGGTTTTGTTTTGGGTTTTTTTTTTTACCTCTCAGAATTTTAAATATATTACACTTTCTGTTTCCATTTTTCTCCGACTTAAGTGACATTGACAACTGTGTATTCAGGAAGGAATGATCCTGTTGATTTAAAGAGGTCCACATTGGTATAACCTAAAAGAGAAAAAAATGGGATAAAAATTACAGTGTTTATGTGCCAGCAAAAATAGATCTGGAAGAATTGTTCGAAAATCTAAGGGTGCTTCTTAGGTGATGAAGCAAGAAATAAAGTTTAATAAAGGGGTAAGATACGTAAGCTATCAGAGCTGCCAGTGGCCAACTGTGGGTCATCTTTTGTACGTAAAGCTTCACTTGGAGATGAAGGGTGGGAGAAATAAAAAGTATAGGCGAATTCTTTTGATGAACTGCATCACATTTCTTACTTGAAGAAGAGTTGTGAAGGTCTTTCGTATTTTTGGTGGGGAAGAGTGAGGACATGACCCCTGTTTTTGGGCCTATAGCAGCTGATCCTGGGCTCTGCTCTCTACCCAAGACAGGCTCAGCTCATCTCCTTCCTCCTCTGAGCTGCAAGGCAACAGCATCCCCCATGCAGGCCACTGAGAGGCTAAGAAGGAGGGCTGGCATGGCATTGATGTGGCACTTGTGTAGCTCACAGGAGATCTGGGACCTGGGAAGCCCAGGCGGAGTCCCACATGCAGATGTAGAACTGGAGTCTCAAGGAAGGGGCTGCAAAAGGCAGCTGTGGGCAAGAAGGCAGCCAAAAGCCAAAACTGTACCTTAGCCCTGGCTGAATGGAGTGTAGCAACTTGCTAGACATGTATTTCCAGATTTTCTTTCAAAAAAGTCCTGATCTGGGTTTGGAACTGGGTTTTAAACATCTGTTTTAGCAATACAAAATGTTTGGGGTTGACTGTGTGCTACTCACAGATTTATTTATTTTATTTTTTAATGAAAATGCCAAAATATTTGATGTTTTGCACTGGCAACAAAAAGCTGTTTATCTGTCTACTACTGAGATTTCTTAATTATTTAAGACATGAAATACTCATTATCTGGCTTCCAGCTAACTGTTTTTTCCAATCACATTGCACCATTGAAATGGTTACATAATAGTAATAGATACTTTATATAACATTTCTGAAATAATGAACAATGATCATATTTTATAGCTGCCATCAGAGATTTCAGTATCTGTAATAAACAATGATAATGGTGACCTGGAAAAATATATTCTTCAGCAAAGTTTCCAATTCCTGGCTGGATTAAAAAAATTGACATAGCACAGATTGTGTGTTTGATGTACACATTGAGTAACTTATCACACGTAAAAAATTTTCCATCATCTGTTATTTCTACTGCTACCTATAGATTTTATTGCTTTTTGAGATGAGCCATCTAAGTACTGATTTTATATTCATAGAGAGCTAACTAGAATGTGTCATAAAGCCCAAGAATTTCTTTTTAGAAGATAAATGTACTGATATTTGTAACTGATGATGTGTGAATGTAAGCTTAAGAATTGGCACCAAACTCATACCACTTGAAGTTAGCTTTTCCATTGTAGTCATTTACTTAGACCAAGCAAAAAAGGTATTGCAAACATCACTTGGAAGCAGGCTAAATAGAAGAGTATCTGGACCTTGGGTGTGTACAATTAGAAATGTCAGATTCTTGATTATCATTTCCAGAGGAGGGCCACGAGGATGATCAGGGGGCTGGAGCACCTCCTGTATGAAGAGAGGCTGGGAAAGTTGGGGCTGTTCAGCCTGGAGAAGAGAAGGCTGCGTGGAGACCTCATAGCAGCCTTCCAGTATCTGAAGGGGGCCTACAAGGATGCTGGGGATGGACTCTTCATCAGGGACTGTAGTGACAGGACAAGGGGTAACGGGTTCAAACTTAAACATGGGAAGTTTAGATTGGATCTAAGGAAGAAATTCTTTACTGTAAGGGTGGTGAGGCACTGGAATGGGTTGCCCAGGGAGGTTGTGAGTGCTTCATTCCTGGCGGTGTTCAAGGCCAGGTTGGACAGAGCCTTGGGTGACATGGTTTAGTGTGGGGTGTCCCTGCCCGTGGCAGGGGGGTTGGAACTAGATGATCTTAAGGTCTTTTCCAACCATAACTATTGTATGATTCTATGATCATTTTGTCATTAACTGTCTATGAGAAGGATTCTCAAACTACCTGTTTCTGTAGATGTTCTTCAATATCTGAGTCGCCTTTCAGCTACCTCTGCTTAGGATAAATCTGTGCCATTGTTTGTTATTTATTTTCAGTAATTTGAGATTTGCAATTTTTTTCTGATTGACTGTTAGCTCTGAGACAAAGTAATATTTCTGAATGAATGTCTAGACTCCTGTTGCAGCTGCTGCTGTACAGAATAGCTGATCTTCCTGCATGAGCAATGCAAAGCAGCTTGTTGATCACATCAGTATCGATTAATAGTTGCCAGAACCCTCTTTCTGGTGATATTATTATTAGCATGAAATTCTGTTAGCTACTCAGCAGCTATTTGCACAGATTGCCATTTTTAGGTATTGTAAGTATATAAGCTTTAATAAAATCTAAAT
Source organism: Psittacula echo (assembly GCF_963264785.1). NCBI lineage: Eukaryota > Metazoa > Chordata > Aves > Psittaciformes > Psittacidae > Psittacula > Psittacula echo. The sequence goes on from NC_137735.1 coordinate 104,721,501, forward strand.
GGCCCCCATTATATCAAGATTGAGATTATTTTTTAGCATTTGAGTCACAGTTCTGTACTGCTGAATGAATGGACACTCCATAGTACTCTGGGCTCTGTGACAGTGCAGAGATCTGCATGTGCAAGTTACACATGTTGGTGCTGCTGGGGGACAGCTGGCATTTGGTAGTGGGTTTTAGTATGTTTTCTCATGTTTTCTTGCTGCTCCATTAGAGATGAAGAGTTTTCAGTATTATTAAGTATGGATACCTCAGCAGGGAACTTCCTATTTGCAATAATTTTCTCATAATATAATCAATGTTATATAGTTTGTGAGATCAAGTTTGAGTCTGTCGATTAGCTGGATGGTGCCAACATAGTTCAGGCAGGCATGTTGGTGGAAAGAAGTGTACCTTTTCACCTGTGCATGGAAAGCATCACTTTCTCCTATGGAAAGCCAACAGGTTTAGGGATACTTATTTCTTCTGGGAACCTGGCACCATGCTACTTTGATGTCTGATTTAGCAAGAAGGTATTGTCTCATGGCAAGGTAGTAGGGCATCAGGTCTCAGTAAGTTTGATATAAACCAGGTGTGAGAGGGTGGTAGTTGCAAGCCAGACAACAAAGAGTTTAAGAGTTGAACTATGAAGGTTGGGGCAGTTGTATGATAATGGGATTTACATGTTTTACATCCCTAACCACAGCTGATGTGACAGCTTGTCCCAATGGATTCCCTTGTTGCAGCATAGTTAGGTATTTGTCTGTTTATTTTGCCCAAACTCTGTATTTTCTTAAACAAGCTGATGCCAAATTGTACATCTACTGGAAAAATGCATTTTGTGATGACTCTTACTTAACATTTGTTATTTCTCTGTGTAATTGAGTAGGCTATATAATTTACTAGTAAGGTATTTTTAATTTACTTTATAACCACTTCTTTGTCAGGTGCTGTCAGAGCCAGCTGCTACATTCTTATTTTTTGTGTTGACTTAATCTTTTATTCAGGGAAGAAATTACTGTACATAATGATAGACAATTACTGTGACGCCCCTTTACATGAATATCTCAAATGCTTTCTGTTTCTTTGTAACACATATATGGCTTAGGCTTATTATCCTGAATTTCCTTGCCTTGTGTCTGTTCCCTGCTTTGTATTACTTGGCTGTCCAAGTGTTCTTATTCAACTGCTTTTCTTCCTTGCCTGTGGATGAATGTGTTCCCTTCATTCATGTGCTCTCTCGTGTCTGCTGCCTTTAGTTTTCTTACTCTCATCGTCAAATTTTTATTTCCCTAAGTCAACCATTAACTGACTTATCTGAGTGAATGTTTGAATGATGTAAGGTTGAAGCTAATCTTCATCTGAATGCCATTACAGATTTGACATAAGTTAATTACTCTTATCTGCTCTATTCACATTCTTGCTTCTTCAAAAGGCTTTGGCTATTTATGCAGTGACACCCATTGCTTATTCAGAAAGAGTTTTTCCAGTCTCTAAGACTAATACCTAATTTTAAACCAGTGTATATTGAAAACTATGACTTGCTGACATCCAATTTTCTCTGCAAGAAGACTTGCTGACCTGAATGACGCATCAGCCTGCTGGCTCTGTTCATATCTGGGTAAAATTTTAAAGCTGAGTTAGAAGCCCAGTTCCCTTTCATTTTTGTTTGGACAGGGAGGGGGGGGATGTTGTGAATACTTTTGAGAATTAGCCATTTCTCAAGGGTTTGCAAATGAAAGGGTTTGAAAAATAAAGCTCTTGCTGCCGTGCAGGTTTGTGTACTATCACACTTGGAAGAAGCTGGGGTTGAAAGTTTCTCTGGCTCCTTCTGCTCCTCCCTCCTTTTTTATTTCCTGTTTACCAGTGTGGCTACTTTATATTTGGACTACTGTTTGGCCAGCTTCCTTGACTATGAAAGTACAATCCTTTGAAATTGTTTTTCTGAGTCACGTGGATGAAGGGCTTCTATATTACCTTTACTCTGTCTCCCAAACCTGAATTCCAATACCCTTCAGCCTTCATGACAATGCTCTAGGACAAATAGTAGTAATTTATTTGATATAGCATTTCTTGGGAGCATTCTTGCCAACAGTTGTTCATCCTGTGTTTTGTTGAGAGAGGCAGTATACAGGCTACAGACAAGGCAATGAGCTGGCACTGGGGAACTTTCTTCTTCACTGGCCTGTGGTGCAACCTTGCCCTCTTTATCTTTGTTTATTCTCTTTCCCTTTGTCTGGTTTGTATGTTTAGACAATAAACCTTTTTTATTTTTTGTCAAAGGTTATTTATGCTTTAATTTTACAGTGCCTACATCAATTATAATCATAAATGGAGCCCCCAGGTGTAGCTGTAATACAAATCTTTAAGAAGAGTAATCTGGTTACAGCTGATTTGAATGTCTATTGCTTCTGAAGGAGAGGATAATCCCGTGAAGTAGGTAGGCTAGCACTGCATATATAATACCTCCAATTCTGTGAGGTTTTAATCTGTTTTTTATTTCTTCTCCCATCCTTTCCCCCCACTAAGAATAAGAGAACCTATTTGGGACCCTAATGAGGCAAAATTTTCTGTTCATCCCTTCCATTTCAGTCTATTCAACTCAATATTCCAGCAAATGAGGTCTGAGGTGGATGTTTTCAAAAGCAGACCTCCTGAATTCCTGTTACAGTCAACAGCAGATCAGAGCTGAGCTTTAATTGTTTTGAATTGCTCCCAGAGAGGATCTTGTTAAGATGGAGAAAGCCAGGAAACTTTGTCTCCCTAAGATAGAGGTAGATTTGGGAAATAAATTTTTCAGGTTAAAGAACTCTGTTTTCTTCAAAACCTGTAAAGATTATTTTGTTGTCACTTTTATTAATGGACAGTCTCTAAGCTGGAAACATGATTAAAGAAAAAGTTAAAGTTGAAATTAGTGTTATGCTCTTTCAGCTGCTGATCTAAGACAAGTCAGTTCATCCTTTTTACATTACCTTGCTGTGCACATTTGATCAGGGTGACGGCCTTTGCTTGCACTGACTTTACTATTATGTAGGAAAGGATGTTTTTAACTGTCCTTGTCACCTGCATTTATCTAAACCCTCTGGAGAGACTAATACAGCACTCTAAAGATAATAGAAAACCACCTGATTCCTTCACTGGGCTTTTGCTAAGGCTGTCTTTAAATGAGATCAAGACTGAGTGTTTTCATAAACCTTCAATGCCTCTTGCTTCAGTGTCAGCTGTGTAATACCCTGCCGAGTGCTGTGCAGTTCTCTGCAAGCCTTTTTGTTTCCACGCTTACCCTTTCTTGTCTTCAGGAAACATTTGTCACATGCAGCACAAGCTGAATAAAGTCATCAATACTGCATGCAGAAAAGCCGTTGCTAATGGCCTGGAATACAAGCCAGAGGAGTTTGGGCAAGTGGCAGCAGGTTTCTTTTGCAGAGCTTATCCTGGACTGACAGTCCTGCTCTGATGAAAGGGGAATTTGTTACGCTGTCACATCTTTATGCCTCATATATGATGCCCTTGGCTGGCTGGTGTGCCTCCCCAGAGGAGGCTGCAAGAAGGTAGGCAGAGGCAGCAGCAGCCATTTTCAACATGTATCGTCTCCAACTTACCATTAGGTTCCATTTATCTTTCTTTCTTATTATCCAGGTCTGTCTAATCCTCGGTGAACCTTGAGCTCAAACGAATCAGCAGTACAGCCAGACCCCAAAAGGAAGAACATTTATAGAAGTAAATATTATTATAATCGAGATAAACATAAATTGGAGGCAGTGTCTTGGATGAGTTTTAACTGTACTAACTCTTTCTCTACCAGTGTTTCACAGTTGTTTTAATTTTTCTTTGCCCTTCTCCATTTTTGTGTTTGCATTTGAGATTATAAAATGGGAAAAAAGCCCTGCCCGTGAATTTTAGGATTATGTCTGATGGTAAAACTCAGTTTAATTAAGACCCAAAGAGCAGATCTGAGGGCTTTGTTAATATGCTGTGCATAGAAGAAGGGCAGAAGCCTAGAATTTTGTATCTTAAAATGCGAACGCTGAGAATAAGGAAGCATGAAGAACTGAGATTTTGCTTTGCTTACGGAGCCTAAATACAGCCACTCCCTCCCCCACCTCCACCCCAGTCTCTTTCTCCAGTTGGGATATTATTTTCTTGATAAAGGAAACCCAATAATTTTAAAATGTTTTCCTTACTTTCTTGATTTCTTCATTCAGGAGAAGGGCCACCATCGTAACAAAGAGCATTTTAAACAATTTTAAACATGGTAGCACTTAGCTTTGGAAGAACTTTACACTCCTTTGGCTGCATTATTACCAGAAGACTGCATGAATGTCCTTCAAAGTTTGATTAATAGCCTTTTTAATCTTGCAGTGCTGCTGATTTGAACAATAAACATTAATCTGTAGCCCCTTAGTGTGTTTTCCCCTGAATGTTGTAAAGTTGATAATTTCAGTTGGGTCTGTGTGTAGCTTCCTTCCTCTTTTCTAGCATTCCCTGGCAGATTTTTGAGTTCTCATCTGGTAGTTAGTTTGTGGTGCAAGGGCTTGCAGTGTTCTGTCTTGTAGCCTTTTGTAGGCTGGTTTGAAACATCCTGGTGCATTTATTGTGAGGCTTTGGTATGTGTAACTTAGGAGATACTCAGCCTTTTCAAGAAGAAATTTCTCCCAATACATGTAAGAGAATGTGCTACGTTCTTTTGTTTCTGCAGCTTATTGACACCAAGAATTTATGAAAGCTGGTGGCTTCCCAAGGGGGTTGTGTAAATATGTTTTATTTCAACTCTCTCATTTTTTCTCAATTGAAGCCAAACATTTTGTGTTGTGCTTTTTCTTTGAAGAAAGCAGAAAGTAACTTTAGGGGATACTACTTAATCACACCAGCCAAACGTCCCTGGAAAGTTCTCTTGAAATAATTCTTCTATAAGAAAGAATCAGACAGTTGTTAACTGGATCCCTGCAGACAAGTGTCATACCCATGGTTCTTGCATGGGAGAGAGATCCTGAAACACAGACAATGCTCACATCTGGAATTTGGCTCTGGGCATTTATTTTTCCTTGACAGGCCAAACTAGCACCTTTGGTGGATGTAAAAACCAGGGGCCTTGAGAAGTACTGGAGGCTTGGATATGATAAAGGTCAAATTTATTGGACTGAGCTAAAAGCTTTTACTCTTCTCTGCTCTGTAGCCCATTTCGTGTATTTCTTATCAGGGCAGGGACAGTGAGGCAAATACAGGTACTGGTGGTGCTAGTCTGGTAGGGAGCTGAACTGCTCCAAATTCACAACACTGCTACTATCATGAGAATCCTAGTCTCATTTTGAATTGAAGAAGTCAGAAAATCACAAATAAGTTTGTTAGAGAGGACTCTATCTGTGTTTTGGCTGTCATTGTTAATAGTTATTCCTTTTCCTAAGCAAAGATCCATGTGAGAAAGGTCTGTGTTTAATCAATCTTTACATTCATAGTCAAAGGCTAGACTTGGACAACTTCTGATCTTGTGGTCCATTGAGTAAATATGTGCTTATGAAATGCTTAAATGCACATGTACAGAAGCTTAGACAGACTTGAGTCCAGGAAAATGTAGCTGCTTTAAAGGAAATGTTAGTTTCTTGTCAGGCTTGAGACAGTCCAGTGGCATGGTGCTTTGCACTCCACCTTTCCACCAAGCATGTTCTCAGACAACAGGAAAATACTGGTTTTGAAGTGGCACCCAGAAGGCAGGTGGAAAGACTGTGACACGAAGAATCATTACCCTTTCATCTGCATGTAGCGATGCCCAAAACTTTTTATTTTGAAACCCAGAGGAGACTTGCCAGGTTCAGGACCTCCATCAGACATGGTCTGGGTTAGCTGAGTGAATAATTGTTGCACAAGTGGTGGCTTTCTCACTTTCTATATGAAACCAGACAGAAAAAAATGATCTAAAATAGATCTCAGGGTCTTGAGAGCACCTTCATGAGAACCTCAAAATGCATGTCTGTACCCATCAGAGTCACTACAAACACTCATTTATGTCACATGGCTAACAGTGTTTGCACTTCTTCATTTCAGCTTGTGCTGAAATATCCTTGGAGGCTTTGGAGTAAATTCTTGGCACCCGCTAGCATTCTAATAACATGCAGTAATCAAGTGGAACGACCTTGGTTTCAAGTAGAACCACTGTTTAGAGGTACATCACTGCATGCTACCATGGAATCATATTTGTCCTCTTTTTTATAATGGACTTCAGTTAATTGGAGGGAAGTATATCCATGATTTATCACTGGAACAAACAAGATTGCTTTCTTGACTTCAGTAAATAACCTAATATTCACTGGCTGATTTTCTAGTTTAACTACTCTGTGTTATTGTATTGGTACTGATAGGGATTGACGTATTGACAGATCTATCTTATGCACTTATTTTCTCTAAAAAGCTTAAATAACTTTCAACAAACTTGCTTAGTATGTCAATCTGTGCTGTACAATACGTATCACAATACTTTTTCCTCAAGAGATGGTACATAGGAAGATTGCCTTTTAAATGCAGTCTAAAATCAGAGGTCAGAGAGGGCAAAGAGGTGTTAGAGCTATCCAGTCTGATTTTCTCTGACAGTGCAAAATCATTCCCTAAAAAAACCCACAACCAACTGTGTATGAATGAGGGTGTGTTTATGTATTTACATTTGAATAAAAAATATATGCATTTCCTCTTTATATGGAGAATATTTTGTTCTACTCTTTTTAAAATGAACACTAGCAAGAGATTGGTCCACAAAGAGAATCTACTGTTATTTATGTTGCTAATGGCTGTCAATGTTAGCAGCAAAATAGAAGGAATACATTAAAATTCAGCAGCACCTGCTGTTTCCTTAGAAATACTGCAGCACGTTTTTGTTAAATGTTTCTTCATTACCCTAATTTTTTTGCTACCAAACACATCATTTGGGAGATTACAATATAAGGAAAGGAAAAAACATATTTTCTTTTAATGGCCATCAAATTCTTATTTTTTTTATTATTAGGCTTACATCCCTCTCTAATGAGCTCTGCCTCTCCAGGGAGCAGCAAACCAATCACAGAGGATCTTGGTCCCATCTGTGCAGTAACAATTAGAAGCATTTAACTCTGTGTGCAGAGGGATGAAATTACATTATTCATGAAATGATCCCTCGCAGCTGTCTGGCATTAGCTCAGCTTGTCTCATGGATTTGTCATTCACTCGTTTTCAGTAAGTGGCAGCTATCAGCAGCTCCATGGCATCCCCCAGTTGCCCTAGAGTCTAGGAAACACCAGTTTTATCAGCAACACAAGAGTTTTAGAAATCACTTGTGATCCATAAGTTGGTAGTTTCGTTCTCTCACAGTCAAAATGTCCATTGACACCACTGAGGACAAGTAAGACTGCTATGGCCAGATTGCCATGCTGGTTTAAATTCTGGTTTGGGTGTTGCATAGCTTTGAGGGAAATGATATTGATTCTTTAATCTGTTAATATGAAAAGGGCCATTTTCAAATTACATGAAAATAAAGTCCTTCTCCTCACCTTTGTCTATTCATTGCCCAAGCAAAACTACAGAGAAAAATCTGAGTCATTTGCATTTGAGTCAAGCACATGGTTTGGCTTACATTCCGATGCAAAGACATGAGTGAAAATTGGTACTACTCTTAGAGCTTTCTGTGGGTTGCCAAAATACAGGGTCAAGCTGATGATACCATCATCTGATGGCAATAATGACATGGAGCTTTGGCTCCATGTACTTCCTATGTGGATAGAAGAGCCAAGCTGTCCTGGCAACACACCTCTTGTTTTGCTCATTTAGTATTACTCCTTCCTTCCTTTTCTGTGGAGAAAGCAGAGCAATAGAGGGACTCTGTCCCCAGGTCATATTTGTGATACAAGTTGCCCCTTACCCCAGCTGAGGTGCAGGGTACCAGAAACTGAGAGTTGCTGTTTGTCAGATAAATTATGACTTGTAAACTACTCACTCAGCTCTCCCTCCATTTGCAGATTAGTTAATCTCTGAAAAGGGCTACCCTATCAGCATAACATTCACATCTCATTTGTATGGGAGCAAGCCAGGTTTATCCTCAGCAGGAGGACATGTGTATGCTGCTATATATTATGTTGTTTCCCTGTTCTGCAGATATAAAAATGAGAGATTGCTTCTGCCAGTGTAACATATTTCTTTATTGCTGGTGGCTCAAAAAAAAGAATAAGCCTTTATTGTGTTGTATCTTTGAGAAAAGTAATTGGATGGGTATTACCTCTAGGTTTCAGCCACATTTGCACTAACTCCACATTGACAAGAGTTTATCTATCTTTGACCTTGAAGAAGCTGGAGGTCATAAAACAAAAAGAGAAAATATTCAATTAGAGATAATAGGAAAAAAAAATTCTATGGTGCAGAGTCTATTTTATGGCCTTGGTGACTTCTCAAAACACAAAAATTCTACTTATCTGAGTTGTTTTCTTAAAGAATTCCAGGTATCAAGTGTGAAACAATTAAGATACTAGTTAAGGTCCTCTATGAAATCATTTAAGCCCTACCCTAAATTGTTTTTTTCAACTGAAACTCATCCAGACAATAAGGCTAGGAAGATTTCCTCCCATGCAGACATCTAAGCTGTTACTGTGCAATGTTTCCTGAGAAATGACTGAATACAGGGATCACTAATTATTAGGCTTTCAGCCTGCTACAAAGTTCAGCTGTGTCTCTCTGTACCCTCTTGTTTCAGGTATTCACTGAGAATGAATTGTGCTGACAAGGGCATCCTCATTATAGCAAGGCAAATTTTCTTCACAAGGAAATGCCATTCATTCTACACAGACAGAAAGAAAATCCTGTCCAATGACTGAATGACTGATCTGGAAAAGTTAAAAAGGAGGGAACTGATCGTGTAGGTAATAAAGATTCCAAAGAAATAAGGCAAGGAAACCCCCATATGATTAATGCATAACAAAAGATATGAATCAGAAGAAATAATACTGATAGACTGGTAGACATGTATAAATGTTGCAGTGAAACACTTCTGGCTATTTTCCTGTTCTGTCTTTTCTGTAGCTGCCAGGCTCCTTCAGGATGAGATCTAAGTACTCACTGAGTTTGAGCTAATTCAGGTAGGAGATCTGGAGCACTCATTTCTCTCTTAGTTGCACAATGAAATAAGTATGTAAAGGAAAGCTGTATTGAGCTTAGGGGGGGAAAAAAAGAAAATAGAATCTTGCTAGTCCAATTCTGCCAGTCCTTTAGAAACAGCTCTCAGAAAAAGCTGCTTCAAACTACAGAAGATATTCCCTTTTTCCTCTTGGCTCTCCAGTGCATTTTGTAAGGCTCCAGATCAGGCACCAGTATTGAAGCATTAGGAGGAATTGGAGAAGACAGTGGTGATTTAACTCCTAACAGAATGGCCCAACATCCCCTCGCAACCACCACCACACCACCTCCGCTGTTTCATCATACACAGTGCAAGCATTCCCCTGAGATTTATCATCCTACTAATTAAGCAGCAGCTGCAACCCGCCATGTAATTTAATCTGCTAGTGGCATGCGCACTGTTTGGAGAGCTGGAAATTCCCTAGTCATCGAGTTTACCAGGACGTGAATTTGCTCCCTCTGATGCTAAGAGCAATATATATATAAAACATACCCATCGAAACAGTACACATTTACCTTAACATTCTGGTGAACCTTAATTGTGTGTGTGATTGATTTTGCTCAAGGCAAATGAGTAATTATCGTACAGGGCTGAAATACCAGCTGCCACATAAACACAGATCATGTAGTTGTGAACAATTTTGTTGATATTGATAGGTTTGCACGTTTAGTTATTTGGAAGTTTTGCTACATAAAATGTATTCCAGGTAATATGATTATAGGTAATATTTGGACCATAGCTAGTAAGCTGTCTTCCCCTGCTGGATACTTAAGGAACACTCCAGACTGAACTATATCCATTATAAGGTTTATTAAATGTTTGGTATTTTTTTCCCTATTGTCATTTACCTCTTTTTCATCACTTGGTATATTAAGCTAAATTCATCCCTACTTCTTAGTGATAGACATCCAAATTAGAATAACATTTTTCTAAATCCAGCTGCACTCATGTCTAAGACAGATGTACAATGCAAGGCAATGCAGAGATAACAAAGTCACTTGGGAATGAATATAGTAATACCAGTAAGACTATTTTCATGAACTAAGTGGCTGGGTCACCTGAGTAATTAGCTGTAGCACAGCACCACAGTTAGGTGCCTGCATGTCCCTCCAGGGCCATTCCTAGTTACTCCATACTCAAATACACAACATGGCTAGGATTGCTTGCAAAGCATCATCACACGCAGCTGTCCATCATCCCCCAGAATGCTGAAAATCTGGAGAGGACTTCATAAAACCATGACAGAGTGACTTCAAGGCTTGGAAATCTGCATTATATTAGGACATTTAGAAATTAATTTGATTTAGCTCATTGGATGAGGACATAAGCTGGTTGTGGTCTGAAACAAAAATATTATTCTTTAGATAAAATTACGATCCAGACAAAGGTAAGGGGGGATTCACCTTTCCAAATGTAGATTTCCACAGTGCAGAAATATACTTGAGGCTATATATCTCCGAGTTCAGGTATAGAGATAATGTATCTACTTAGAATCACAGAATAGTTAGGGTTGGAAAGGACCTTAAGATCACCTAGTTCCAACCCCCCTGCCATGGGCAGGGACACCCCACACTAAACCATGTCACCCAAGGCTCTGTCCAACCTGGACTTGAACACCGCCAGGGATAGAGCATTCACAACCTCCCTGGGCAACCCATTGCAGTACCTCACCACCCTCACAATAAAGAATTTCTTCATTATATCTAATCTAAACTTACCCTGTTTGAGTTTGAACCCGTTACCCCTTGTCCTGTCACTACAGTCCCTGATGAAGAGTCCCTCCCCAGCATCCTTGTAGGCCCCCTTCAGATACTGGAAGGCTGCTATGAGGTTTCCACACAGCCTTCTCTTCTCCAGGCTGAACAGCCCCAACTTTCTCAGCCTGTCTCCATACGGGAGGTGCTCCAGTCCCCTGATCATCCTCGTGGCCCTCCTCTGGACTTGTTCCAACAGTCCCATGTCCTTTTTATGTTGAAGACACCAGAACTGCACACAATACTCCAAGTGAGGTCTCACGAGAGCAGAGTAGAGGGGCAGGATCACCTCCTTCAACCTGCTGGTCACGCTCCTTTTGATGCAGCCCAGGATACAGTTGGCTTTCTGGGCTGCGAGCGCACACTGCCAGCTCATGTTCATTTTCTCATCGACCGACACCCCCAAGTCCTTCTCCGCAATAAATACACTGAGTAGCACATATACCTGAAGTAGAGTTCCTTTTAGTCAATTGGAGAATAAGAAATGTCTTGTGTAGGTCACTCTTCAGCTGTCCTAAAATAGGTCAGCTCAACTGTGCTTTGGCAATGCCTATGTTTTTCCACTGTCTATAAAGAGAGTCTAGTTCAGGCGTAGGTGTCTAGAACTGACAGAGAAAAATTCTGCTCACAATGTATGTTTTAAAACAGTATAGGTCACTGTGAACTGGAACAACTTGCAAAGGGAACGGAACAAGGGTTTTTATACCATTTGCCATCTTTAAATCAAGATCAGGTACTTTTTTTAAAGATATGATGTTGTTCAAACTGAGCTTGGGATAGCAATTATTAAGTAGGATGCCTTGGCTTGTGACATATGGTTGTGACCATTACATTCCTATCTGACCAAAAATAATCAGTGGCTGTAAAAGATGAAGCACATGAGGAGTAACAAAGAATCCTGACAAGTACTTATACTGTAGCACTAGGTTTCTTCTATGTCAAAACATATCCTGAAAGGTTTTAGTGCCCTTGACTTTGATATTAAGAGGTAACATGAATAACCAGAAGCTCTTAGCATATTGCAGATCGTATCTGGGTATGACACAAAACAAGTTCAGCCACCTGAAAGCTGATTGAAAGATGAGGACTTGAAACCTAATCTTTAGTGCCTAATAGGGATGAACTGAAGTCAGTAATGACACTGTGAACCAAGAGGAAGAGGCCTACCAAGCCTCTGTCACTTAAAGGTAAATTATTATTTAGAATATCACAGCTCATTTTCTTACTGACTGATGAGTCCAGTCTCTTAAAACTGGACTTTCTTTTGCTACCCACTGTTTGCTGGAAAATAGTAACAAGGAAACATCCCCATCACCCCCATAAGGAAGATTTGTCTTAGGGAAAATATGGTTCTCTATTCACCTGAAGACTGTGACAATCCATGTTTCTAATAAGCAGAATTATAGAATGGTTAAGGTTGCTGTTGGGAAAAAGGCTATTAAAGAAATTTCAAAGAATTTAATTGCCAATTTTGTTAAGTAATTTCACTATTGATTGTAAAGCTATGGAAGGTTTTAAGGATGCCAGGATTTCCATGTGCAATATGCTAATTAGAACTGTGCCAATTTATCAATATACTAAATTGAAAATACTCAGCTTTACTTCAGTGTCCTCATGCACATGCAGAAGTCAGTACAATCAGAAATAAATTGGTTTTCAGCATTTTCTGTGAAAAGAAATCAGAAATAAAAAAAAATCTACTTTGTTTGTAGCAAAACAAGAAAAAAAGACCGTAAGTTTAAAATACTCCTTGAAATGCCTATACACCAATGCGTGCAGCATGGGAAATAAGCAGGAGGAGTTGGAGACCTGTGTTAAGTCAGGAGATTATGATCTGGCGGCAATTACAGAGACGTGGTGGGACAGCTCTCATGACTGGAATATACTCATGGAGGGCTATGTCCTTTTCAGGAAAGACAGGCCAGCCAGGCGGGGTGGTGGGGTTGCTCTTTATGTGCGAGAGCAGCTGCAATGTACTGAGTTCTGTCCAGGAACAGGGGATGAGCGAGTTGAGAGTCTGTGGGTGAGAATTAAGGGGCAGGCTGGCAGGGGCGATACTGTTGTGGGTGTCTGTTACAGGCCACCAGATCAGGGTGAGGAAGTTGATGAGGCCTTCTACAGGCAGCTGAGAGCGGCCTCACAGTCACAGGCCGTGGTTGTCGTGGGGGATTTTAACTTCCCTGATGTTTGCTGGAAGGACTACACAGCAACCCAGCCACAGTCCAGGAGGTTCCTCCAGTGTATGGATGATAACTTCCTCATGCAAATGGTGGATGAGCCAACCAGGAGAGGAGCGCTGCTGGATCTCATCCTCACTAACAAGGAGGGTCTGGTCGAAGCAGTAAAGGTTGAGGGCTGCCTTGGTTGCAGCGACCACGAGATGGTGGAATTCAGGATCTTGTGTGGTAGGACCATTAGAATAGCAAGTAGAATTGCAACCCTGGACTTTAGCAGGGCAAACTTTGGCCTTTTCAAGCAATTGCTAGGGGAAGTCCCATGGGCAAGGCTGCTTGAAGGTAAAGGGGCCCAAGATAGTTGGTTGACATTCAAGAATTGCTTATCCCAAGCTCAAGAGCAGAGCATCCCGACACATAGGAAGTCAAGGATGAGGGCCAGGAGACCTGTGTGGCTAAATAGGGAACTGCTGGGTATGCTCAAGTGGAAGAGCAGAGTTTACAGGTCATGGAAGGAGGGGCTGGCCACTCGGGAGGAATATAAGGCTGCTGCTAGAGGATGTAGGAAGGCAGCTAGGATGGCTAAGGCCTCCTTAGAATTAAATCTGGTGAGAGGGGTCAAGGACAACAGAAAGAGCTTTTTCAAATACATAGCTGATAAAACTAACACCAGAGGCAAGGTTGGCCCACTGGTGAATGGGATGGGTGCCCTGGTGACAGAAGATACTGAGATGGCAGAGTTACTGAATGCCTTCTTTGTCTCTGTCTACTCTGCCAGAGGCAGTCCTGAAGAGCCCTGTACCCCTGAGACCTCAGATGAAGTCAGGTCACTGGAGCGGTTTGCCTTAGTCCATGAGGAATGGGTTAGGGATCAGTTGATCAATCTGGACATCCATAAATCCATGGGTCCAGATGGGATGCACCCGCGGGTGCTGAGGGAACTGGCGAAAGTCATTGCTAGACCACTCTCCATCATCTTTACCAAGTCTTGGGAAACGGGAGAGGTGCCTGAGGACTGGAGGAAAGCAAATGTCACTCCAGTCTTCAAAAAGGGCAAGAAGGAGGACCCGGGTAACTATAGACCGGTCAGCCTCACCTCCATCCCTGGGAAAGTGATGGAACACCTTATCCTTGATGCCATCTTAAGGCATGTCAAGGATAAGAGGGTTATGAGGGGCAGTCAACATGGCTTTACCAAGGGGAAGTCATGCTTGACCAACCTCCTAGCCTTTTATGAGGAAATAACATTGTGGATGGATGATGGCAGAGCGGTGGATGTGGTCTACCTTGACTTCAGCAAAGCATTTGACACAGTCTCCCACAGCATCCTCATAGCTAAATTGAGGAAGTGTGGTCTGGATGATCAGGTAGTGAGGTAGACCACGAACTGGCTGAAGGAGAGAAGCCAGAGAGTTGTAGTCTATGGGGCGGAGTCTAGTTGGAGGCCTGTATCTAGTGGAGTGCCTCAAGGGTCAGTACTGGGACCAGTATTATTTAATATATTCATCAATGATTTAGATGAGGGAATTGAGTGTACTATCAGCAAGTTTACTGATGACACTAAGCTGGGAGGAGTGGCTGACACGCCAGAAGGCTGTGCTGCCATCCAGCGGGACCTGGACAGGCTGGAGAGTTGGGCAGGGAGAAACTTGATGAAATATAACAAGGGAAAGTGTAGAGTCCTGCATCTGGGCAGGAACAACCCCAGGTTCCAGTATAGGTTGGGGAACGACCTGTTAGAGAGTAGTGTAGGGGAGAGGGACCTGGGGGTCCTAGTGGACGGCAGGATGACCATGAGCCAAGACTGTGCCCTTGTGGCCAAGAAGGCCAATGGCATCCTGGGGTGTATTAGAAGGGGGGTGGTCAGTAGGTTGAGAGAGGTCCTCCTTCCCCTCTACTCTGCCCTGGTGAGACCGCATCTGGAATATTGTGTCCAGTTCTGGGCCCCTCAGTTCAAGAAGGACAGGGACCTGCTGGAGAGAGTCCAGCGCAGGGCGACAAAGATGATTAAGGGAGTGGAGCATCTCCCTTATGAGGAAAGGCTGAGGGAGCTGGGTCTCTATAGTTTGGAGAAGAGGAGACTGCGGGGGGACCTTATTAGTGTATATAAATATACAAAGGGGGAGTGTCATGAGGATGGAGCCAGGCTCTTCTCAATGGCAAACAATGATAGGACAAGGGGTAATGGGTATAAACTGGAACACAAGAGGTTCCACTTAAACTTGAGAAGAAACTTCTTCTCAGTGAGGGTGATGGAACACTGGAACAGGCTGCCCAGGGAGGTTGTGGAGTCTCCTTCTCTGGAGACATTCAAAACCCGCCTGGACGCATTCCTGTGTAACCTTATCTAGGTGTTCCTGCTCTGGCAGGGGGATTGGACTAGATGATCTTTTGAGGTCCCTTCCAATCTCTAACATACTGTGATACTGTGATACTGTGATACTGTTTCATCTTTACTAAGCACAAAGTATTACCTGCATGAATTTTAGTCAGATAACATGCAAATAAATTC
Source organism: Psittacula echo (assembly GCF_963264785.1). NCBI lineage: Eukaryota > Metazoa > Chordata > Aves > Psittaciformes > Psittacidae > Psittacula > Psittacula echo. The sequence continues at coordinate 104,737,045 of NC_137735.1, forward strand.
TAAGCCAGTAGAGAAATGCCAATAAAAATCCTAACCAACTGGTGAACTTGCTGTCTTGCTAGAGAAGAAATTAAAATATACTGCTTATATTTTTCTGTTAAGCTTCTTTTTACAGTTTGCAGTCAATTTATATGTCTGTAATACCCGAGAATACAGAGGTAAAAATGTACTGATAGAGTGTTCATTTCACTTTGGGAAAGCTGAAAACCCTTCCTGATCAATAGCAATTCATTGTACCAACTAAGTGTGAATGTCACACCTGAAATAGGCTGGAAAACCCTGTGAGGAGCCTGAGTTCATAAGTTGCTACCTTCTACAAATGCACTTTTCTTTCAAGGTGCAGGAAAAAAAATCGTGAATGTACCCGTAGAACCACAAGCAGAATGGCGTAGGAGATGAGTTAACTGGCAACAGATTTAAACTCTTACTGTCCTTTAAAATTATTTATCAAACAACGACTGTTTGACAAATAAAAGCCCCTTCTCAGGCCAGCCCTTGCACGTCTCAACCCCTCCTCGTGCACCACGCTCAGTTTGTGCTGCCAATTGCTGCAAGGAGCAGCAGGGGGAAGTTATCAGGTCTGGCAACTGGAATATTTTAGTAAGGGTAGGGGCAGCCTCTGGTTCCCTTAGACCGATAGGGCATGTTATTGTAGTTTTAAGTATAGTTACATCTATCATTAAAGGGGAGAAGGTAGTTGCTGCTTCATAACACACATGAGCTTCAGGAATGGCTGCAGCATCTTAAATGGTTCTTCAATTTTTCAGACAGAGGTCACTAGAACTAACAATCCAGTCCCAAAATATTAATGGGTGTACTCTGGTGTCTGAATACTCAGTCAACAGAGCTGTGTGTTAGCATTTAACCCTGGTGTTAACTCTCCTATAAGGGCTGAGGGCTTGCACATCAGTAATCAAAATGATTGCTTGTTCTGATTTGGATGCTGCTCCTTGTCTGACATGATGCCTGGGGTGTGTGGGCAAGGAATTGGGATTCCTTCAAGCACACTCAGAGAAACTCCCTTAGAATGGTGAATATATGGTTAAAGCATGTATGCATGTATGGTCATGGTGCCAGTGAAATGAAGGTAGTAGGAAAAGAAGGGAGTAGGAAAGAGGGCCTAGTAACAAAACAGAAAATTTTCATTTCTTTGGACGCATCCAAAGGGTGTCAATAAACTGTGTAATTAGCAAGTCTTCAGAATTCATCAGGATCCACTTCTCTTTTTTTCTTTTCTTCCCTTCCCTCCCTTCTCCCTCCACCTCCCCTCCCGAGATCTCTTTTTTTTTATCAGACATCAGAGCTTATATATTTGGAAGAAGTTTGACAAGACTGAACGAATATGTCATTGGTGTAAAGCACAAGGAGTTAGACTTTCAACTGCCTCCTCTTCTAGGCCTGCCAGAGGGGAGTCCTGCCTGCCACAAAACACAGGAAGATGGAGCCTTTGATACACATTCAGAAATGTTGCCTTATGCTATTGCCACCAAGAGGCTGAGGCAGACAAAAGCATTCATGAGTAGCTTAGAATCGATGTGTAGTTCAAAGCTAGGGCTTGAAAGAGAGCTTGTTTGAGGGGTTATCCATACCCTAGGCTTTTCTACATGATACACAGCACGGCATGGGAAAGAAACATGAGATTGGTGCAAAGAGAATTTTAAGTGTCACAATTATATACTGAGTGCAGCTATTATATCAAGTGAGAAAACAAAACTGAAATGTCAACATGTGTGGGTGCAGGTCTTACCCAGCACCAGTTTCCAATCTGGTCCTTTCATACATGTCAAGAGGAAGGCAGAATTAGTAAAAGTGTTTAGCAGATCCCTCTAGGTGTTGCTCTGTAATAGCAAGACACGTTGTAGTATGACAAGGCATATTATTGGAGGTTAGTGAGCCACTGTGCCTCAGGCTATGGACTTTCAGTTTTGAGCTATTAAAGGGTTATAGTGGGCAATGTTCTGGCCATCCATCCTCCAGTGTTGCTCAGAATCTTTTTTAAATGCCATAAAAAATAAATGCCTTCTGCTTAATCCCTGTGGTTACAATGAAAAGCAGAAGTATTAATCATAATGACAAAAAAACTAGATATTTTTGTACAGAAATGTGGTGAGAGTTGTCACAGCAATTAACTTTTAACTGAACCTTTTTCTCAGTTGCTTATCTGCCACCATTGTGTAAACACATTTGATAGTCTCAATTTCACTCAGTTTGTCCAGGCACATGGGTTTTCTTTGTGGCATCATAAATACAGACAGTCTCTGAGGGAGATTTAAAAGCTAATAGGTTCCATATATCCAAACTGCAGCCTGGCTCCAGTATACCTGTTATTAGGCACATACATCGCTTCAGTTTCACTTCCAGGCTGCTCTAACAGTGCGGTGCCAGCACAGAGAGGGTGGCAGATTGGGACTGGGGATCACAGCACAGCATAATGGATCACCCTTTCCTTCAGAGTCTGAGAAAATGCACAAATGCAACCTGGGGTGCCAAATAGGCCATGTGTTGTAAATACCATGCTTTCATTTAAAATGTTTTGGGTCTGGCATCTTGACTCCATGTTAGCGTGCATAAGAACATTTGCTAGCAAGGAATGCTGGAACAGCTCAGAAAAGTCTGGGAACATCTTTCACATCTAGGCCATCTATGCAAAATTTCATAGGGCCTTTTTCAATGGGCACTTGTTACAACTGTCCACCAGTTTATATCATGTTTTAAAAATTGCATTTGCACTCAGGCAGAGCATTTAGACAATGTGGATTATCCATATGGATCAATCTGAAAGTTAGAAGTGGATGTCTAATTTATAGGAGAGAAAGGAGTTTTGTAATGCCTTTTCAGACTATAAATCTAACAAGGTGAAAGCTCTGTTTCAGTCACTTCTGAGGTAGTCTCAGGCTTTATGGCCTCTGTGTCTTCCTGTCAGAAAATGTTTTGAACCTGCTGCTGCTCTCTTGAATTTGTGAGGAGAACAAGAAGGTTGGAGTTTTTCCAGATCTCATAGTATATATTTCACATATATATTTCACAGATCAATAGTATATATTTGGTGCTCTTTTGCAGGATTATTTTTTACAGCTTGTGGACTGCTTTATTAGTGTGATGGATGCAGTGTGAGACTCACAGATGAAGGAGCGTAAGATAGCTGCCAACTCTCTCTTCTGAAGCATTTGTGTAACTTGGAAGCTGCTGTGATGATTGATGTACACACCATGCAATGGAACAGTATCTTCCTTGTTATTGGCTAGCAAGACCACTGACATTTGTTGGTGTCTAGAGTTGTTGCCATTTAATGTCTTTATTTTCTGAAATTACCAAAAGGTACTGTTTATGGCATTTGACTTATATCAAGCTTTATCCAAGAGATATTTTATGCAGGAAAAATATATTAGCAAGCTTTAGTCCATTATGTGAAAGCATAACATCAACTGATTGCTTAAGGTAGGGGCTTGAAACATTGATAAAGGAATGGAATGTTGAAATTTGGTAGTACTTGGATCTCAAATTCCAGTAGGTTCCTTTGAAATTCCAACTCCAGTAACGTGGCAAGAGGTATTGGGCTTCTGTTTACTGTCATACAGAGTCTTTGTGGTACGTGTATCCGTGGGAAGGCCCCCGTTCAGGACAGAAGCAAGCATCCCCTTAACTGCATACCAGTAGCCATTTTCACTTCATTAACCATGTGTGCAAGAACTTTCCCAATAGAAATGCTTTATTTAATGGGGTTGTGTTTTAGGACTTCTTGACAAGTCTACAAAATATGAATATTGTTTAACTTATGGAGGTGTCATAAGGTTTATTTAATGAATCGTAGAATGGTTTGGGTTGGAAGGGACCTTAAAGACCATCTAGTTCCAACCCCTTGACACCCTGACACCCCCTGAAGGCAGGGACACTTTCCACCAGACCAGGTTGCTCAAAGCCCCATCCAACCTGGCCTTGGAAAGACCTGTTGTGTTAGGAAAAAAAATATGCAGAAAAATTCTAGTTTTAGAGTTGGGGTTTTTTGTATAATCAAAGTATACTGAGTAAATTGCACACTTTCTGTATATCTCATTATTTTTGTAAATATTTCTACCCAAAATCATAGAATCACAGAATAGTTAGGGTTGGAAAGGACCTTAAGATCATCTAGTTCCAACCCCGCTGCCATGGGCTGGGACAACTCACACTAAACCATGCCACCCAAGGCCTCATCCAACCTGGCTTTGAACACCGCCAGGGATGGAGCACTCACAACCTCCCTGGGCAACCCATTCCAGTGCCTCACCACCCTTACAGTAAAGAATTTCTTCCTTATATCCAATTTAAACTTTCCCTGTTTAAGTTTTAACCCATTACCCCTTGTCCTGTCACTACAGTCCCTGATGAAGAGTCACCTGCCTCTGTCAGGTGATTTTTTTTCACATTTTCCAAAAATCATTAACATCAGACAAGTCTGAAAGGTTTTAGTTATAAAACAAAAATAAAATGCAGTGGCAGTGAACAGCTGTCCACTTTTTTTCTCATTATACAAGAAACAGAGTGTACCAAATGAACCCTAGGTACTGCCAGTTTAAAACAAATAAGGTATATTTTTGACAGAGCTTGCAGTTAAACTGCCAGTCTCAGTGTTGCAGGATACTGGGAGACCAAAAGTCTAAAGAAGTTCAAAAATAAGCCAGACAGTCTCATAGAAGAAAGCTCTGCAATCAGCTATTAAACAATCATAGCATGATCCTAAATGACCAACTGCCAGAATTTGGGAATATATAGTAGTAGACTGGACCCTTCCTTGCATGCCTGCCTTGTTACAAAGGGGTTAGTGGGCTATCAAGGCACTTTACTGGACCTAGCACAGGAGATGAGGTATTCCTAGGAATTTCATTTGCTGGAATAAAGCAGAAACAGAAGCAGAATGGGTAAATAATTGAGGTATGGGCATCTGAAATTCAGGACAACCAGGACCACTACTCTGTCTTCCCTTGCTTCGTCACCCTCCAAATCTCCTGTGTGACTTCTGCTTAGAATTTAGGCACGGATGTTCTGGGGTGTCCTGGGTTCAGCAGTAGCAGTCATTTTTCTCCTTCTTAGTAGCTGGTGCACTGCTTTGTTTTTGACTTTACCAAACTGCAGGTGCCTAAACTCCTCCGATGCTTTGGGTGTCAAATGTACTTGTACACTATGTCTCTATCTGTAAGGTGAGCACTTCCTTCCTTTAGCAGTTTATGAGGATAAATATGTTTTTAACACTCCAGAAACACAGAGACATTACTGTAATAGCAGAAAGATAAATACTTTATAAGAAGTAGCTGTGTAATAGACTGCTCTTTTAAAATCTGTGAAGTGAATCATCAGATGATGTTAGCAGCCTACTCCACTGGAATTGAACTGATGATCTGGGACCTTTATCTTCATGTTTTCCATTACCCTCTAAGCATCAGGTTGCTGTGTCTCACTACACCCTGCACATTGCACTGTCAAAAAGCCATCTTGTGTTCTGTGCAAGAAGGAAAAAGGCAAATGCAGTTCTTTGGCTAGATTCACATACTCTGGACATGTCACTGAATATTACTAGAAGGCAGGATAATTGGATGGGGTGAATAAGAATTTAAATCATCAAGTCAGAGAATAGGAAGTCAATGCACAGCATTCATATGCCTCAGCACCAGCCAGATATTTGTGGGGGAGCTGAAACTTGGCCTGTCTCCTCCTGTTTTAAACAAGATGTGGAGGTTATACACTTGTTGGTGTTATATTCAGATATAACAATATCAAATCAGATCAGCATGGATTTAAGCCAAAAATCTGGTTCCTTATTCTTCCAACACAGAAGTGAGTATTCAGACAGTGACAAGATCTTAAATTCATACATTTACATTCCTAATAGTATTACTCATAAGAAAAGCAAGAAGTAACACAAGCCTAATTTGCCTTTCCTTCAGAGCAGATGCTCCTTCAGATTTATGTGCTGAATTATTCATATTACAGTGAGCTGAGCCCTCATTCTTTGTTTTAGAAAATCTCCATAGTGGACAATATACTGCATATATAAAATTACATCTCTTCATAACAGCTGAATATCTGGTCTGAAGCCTCCTGGGATTTCTGCAACTGCTCTATCTTTATAGCAGGGCTGCAAATTAAGTTTTTCTCAGTCAGTTTGAAATTCAATATTAAATTTATATTGGTTATAAACCCTCTTTAGATGTTAAGGGATCTATACATTTTTAGGAGCTATTTGATCTGTATTTGAGAACCAATATTAAATTAATGGTGGTGATAAATCTTTAGATGCGAAGTATTCTGGCTTATAATTTAGGACTCCTCACTGATGCATGAAACAAAAATGTCTCAGAGACATTCAGGGCACTGTATAAGCAGGCAACATGTAAACTAAGGATGCACTTTCATATATTCAAACATTGAAAACTATAACCTCACACCAATCCATTTCTAGATTTTGTTTTGAAGTGTGTCATCCATAGTTTCAGTATTCTTTGCTGTACAGTTATTGTATGTTTTGTTTGTGTAGCTCACAAAAACATTACTAACCATTCATATAGCACCATAAATTTGCCATTACAGAGAAAAGTATGTTCACTGTACAGATGTTTGTAATGTAGAGTTCTGGGCCATTTGGATAACTCTGAATATGTCAACATCTAAATATACAGTCATCAAGGATTGTACATTCTTACTGCTGAGATGCTGCAGTCTCCTGTGTGTGATTGGGTATCAAAATTTACCTCTGAATTCAGTGTAATAAGAACTTTGGCATTCTTAATGTGCTCATTCTTAAACAGATGCTGAAGGAAGCAGAGATTTGCCACTGCAATGCTTTTAGATGAGGTAGTGTTTATCAGCTTTACAAATTATTATTTGTATTTTGGTAAGAACTGGCATTAACGTAAACACACAATAAATAAATAGAGTTCAGGGTCTCTCAGCCACCCATGTTTTGTCGCTGTGAGGCTGTTCTACCTGCATTACTGAGTAAGGTGAATGCTGAGCTATGGCAGTCTCTCTGAAAGGGGGCATTGATGCTAAAAATACTATACACGTTACAGGAAAATTATTTTTAGTATGTTTAAGAATTATGGTAAATGGGCTTGAAATTAGTATTTTCACACCTGAATGCTCCAGTAATTTGAAATAATACCTGCTAAAGGTCCTGCAGTGGCCAAATTGTTATATAATTTCCTTACATAAAATTGTCACACATTTAAAGTCAGTTGTAGCAGGGATGTCCTAGGATCAGATTAAAGCGCTTAAATGCCTCACACAGATATTGTACTACTTGCTGCAACGTCAAGTTGATAAAAATCAGTAATTAGAGTTTTGTGGACAGGAATTCTCCACTCCAAAAGCACTGGAAATCTTCCACTTCAATTTTGCTACCTTACTTGAAATCACAGTGTCGCAAAATTGAGTTTGCTTGTCCTGAAAACGTCTCTCTCTGTCTTTTCTTCTTTCTGTCTACCTGTCTGTCTGCTTTCCGTTTCTCTTTCAGCAGCATGGCTGAGTAATTTCAAAGTGCAAGACCTATTTTCAGGATGTGAAAGGCTGATTTTTCAAACCATACAAATCCTAGTTGTTAGCAAGCTCGACAGGCTCAAACATAACCTGGCAAAGGATAAATGGACAGAATTCAGGGTGGGAAGACAGGACCAGTCCTGTGCTATATGGCAACATAGCATTTCTGTTCCTAATGCTATAAACACACATCCTTCAACTTAATTCACTCTGCTTTTAAATCACTGTGGTGGTTTTGCTTAATATAATTTTTTCCTATTCGACAGTCCTTTGCAAAATCACTGGTGTCTTAATGGGCTTCTATTAGGCACGCAGCTTCTGCAACTTTCCAGTGGGAACAGCACTTTATAATTTATGGATGTGCTTTCTGAAATAATAACTCAAAATTACATTCTGTTTTATTTAATCTTTTTTTAATTGGCATCTCAGAGGCTTTGCAGGAGCCTGGCTGCAGATTTTCCACTTGCTATTGGATTATACTTCTTTTTTTTTACTATTAACTACTGCATGCAGAGAAAAGCACATTCTTTGACAACAGTCCCTGCATGAAGATTCTTAATTAAATTGTACTCTGCATGGTGTAAAAATTGCAAGGGTTTGGAGACATGAGGTGTACAGATAATGTGGCATTTTAGGTGACAGCTTTGCATTTCAGCAGGATTCCACAGCACTTTCTTTGCCTCCAACAGAAAATATTGCTAAAGGAAATGACCTGAAAATGGCGTACAGTTTGTCTTCTGCTAGGTTTTAATTGCTTATCTTTCTTAAAGGTTGTTAAATAGGCCTCTTACCACTGATGTTAAGGTATATACAACATTTATTCATGCATACAAATTAGATTTAGGATATAGGCAAATTCCAAGCTCATACATACAAATATCCATTGATGCATGACTCCAGTTGCTCAATTAAAGTAGTAAAAGACCCCTAACTATTCAAATGGAAAACAAAAGAAAAAAAATCAAAATAAGTCCCTTATCAGACACGCTTTCTGTGAAAATACTGAATCCCCACAACACAACTAGCACCTTTTCCTCTTAACTCCTTCCTGTCCTTGTTGGGTTTATGGCAGATACACCAGCTGATGATGAGACCCTGAGCATTTGCAGGGTTGCCGAGGGCCGGCTGATGCTGAACACTTGGAGGAGGCTTGGTACAGGCAGGTACAGATGGGTATGCTCTGATTTTGTGATCTGTCTGCTGAGGTGCTTCAGTAATTTGATCAGTCATCATTTGGATAATGCCATTTTCTCCATTAATCAAGAGCTCACAGCTCTCTTCCTGTGGGGTGTTCCCTTATATTGAACCACTCTGGATGCAGAGCATGGGGAGAAACAAGGTTCCCTTTTTCTAGTAAAGCTCAATTTGTGTTATTATGAGGCTTTTGCAACACTTTTTTCTCCTTTGGCCAAGCCTGCTTGTTCTCCTAGTCAGAAGACTCCACTTCATATGAGTGCCTCTTTACCAGACCATCTTGAAACAAAAGAGAAATCATAGCTTGCTAAGTGCAGTACGGCTTGCTTTAAGGACCAATATTAAGAATAAATACATAAATAAGGAAATAATGGAAAAGTGAGAGCAATGGAAATAATCTGTGAGAGAAGACAATACTCTGATTAATGCTGGTGGTTTTGAAACCCATTTACTTAGTTTTATTTGAATGATTCTCAGTGTTACCTGGATGAAAGTGCAGGCTTTCATCCATGCCTGCATGCCCTTTGGTGTTTATTACAAATATTGATACTTTTTTCACTGCAACTGCAGGTCACAAACTCACTTGGATGCCTCCTGGCAGAGTGCCCCAAAAGTCACACTGCAGGGGAAGCATCGCATAAGGGGTGCTACATATACAGTTAAATGTGCTAGGGATAAGCAGAGCACCCATAAGCATCCATACCCTGCATGCCAGCAGGGTATCTCCTCTTCTGTCCCCTTCTGTGAAGAAATGCCTCTATCTTAATGCATCAAGAGCAGCTCTTTAGAACATGCAGCAATGGAATAGGCCACTCACACCAAGATGACAGGTTTCCTTCCTGGCCAGAAGTACATACCTGCCTGCTGGAATGACTGCCTGGACATGAAATGCACGAGTGGAAAAGAGCTTCCTAAAATAGATGCTCCTCCTTTCTTTCTCCATCAGGAAGGGCTGTGTTCTGAAAAGCTACACGCTTTTTCCTTATACAGATCAGTTAGCGGAAGGGAAAATTAACAGTGACTCCTTCAGAGGTTTTTAGGTTATGCTGTGCTGGCGTGGGGAAGCATTAGCTGTCCTTTCCCTTTCTCCCATACAAGTGATGCTGCTGTAAGCCTTGCAGGCAGCCACGTGGGAATGGCACCTCCTTTAGGAACTTTGGTGGATGGGAAATGATCCTGCTAAGACACGGCAGACCTGTAGTCATGTACTCAAGTGAGCCTTCCCACCAGTTCTGTACTGAGAGGAAGTTTGACTCCTAGGCTTGCATGGGCTGCAAAGAGGGTATCAACATGACTCAACGTCACAATATGCAATTCTCAGCAGAGCACAGACAACAAACAAGTCTTGCTTTTCAGGAACTGCCTGTGAATTCAGCCCTGGCAAGGAATCCCTGACTGCGATCCTTGCAAAGGAAGGGCTCTGCTTATCCCTAGCACATTTACTGTACATATAGCATCCCTTATGCAGATGCTTCCCCTGCATTGTGACTTATGAGGCACTCTGCAGGAGGTGTCCAAGTGAGTTTGTGATCTGCAGCTGCAGTGAAAAAAAGCCTATATTAGTAACTAACACCAAAGAAAGTAATATTCGTAGTCAGGCCATGGTGCCTTACTAGGTGTTGTAATGTATAGTCTGAGTGGGTTTCCTAAACAGAATTGGAAGCAGGGCATAAGATGCTTACCCTAGCTTTGAGTTAAGAAGTTTGCTCATGTTTGTCCTTCCAATCCACCTATCCCTGGACTTCTTGTGGTCACTGTATAGGAGTGAAATCAGACAGTGACAGGTGTATGCTTTTACAGATATGAGCCATTATAATATGACATTATAATAGGACTAAACAAATGTTATATGAAGATGAAAATCACTAAGAAATACAGATAACTGTAAACTGGAAAAATCTCTTACTTTTTGTTGCCTACTCCGGTGATTGACAGGCATTCACTCCTCTGTCTGTCCTGCACACTAGGCATAACAGAAATACCCATTCTTTATCTCCATGGAGAAGATTTCATGCCAGTATAGCACATCTGGGTGCAACTTGAAGTGCTCACATAGCCTCAAGGGAACCTGGAACAAACCTCAGACAGCTACTATTTGCAATAGGCTCTGTATAAACCAGAAACAAATTATCTCTGTTTTATTTTCCCCTGAAGTGGATACGTTCCCCAGCCTTCAATATTCGGGTCTCTAATCAATCACTAAAACAGTCTGGCATGGATATTCCATAGAGAAAAATAAATCTGCAACACTTACAGTCGAGTTCTTTAGGCTGCACATCTGTCTCCGGTTTGTCTATTGAGAAAGCCTTATCCCTACGTGTGAAAAAACCTCCCCCCCACACCTTGTAATTGCTTACTTTTGAATGAAAGCTCTCCATTAACAAACACAGAAATCCAGATATGTTCTGTTACTGCTTCCCTGTGGTAAACTCTTCAAAAAAGGCCATTAAGACCTTTATAAGTTCAAGTAATCTGTAAGAACAGCTCTCATTATTTCTGCAACAAAGTTCTCTCTGCAGTATATAAGGGTTGTGTGGGAGGCAGGTAAAGAAAACCCTTGTAATCTCAGGAACTTGCTGGAAAAATCCAGCCAGTGCTTTCAGCACATGATTTAATCGGTCATTTTCAAATATTGCAAAGAATAAGACAGACATACAACCTTTGTAACCAGAAAGAGGAAATAGCAGATTTTCTAACTCCCAAGCCTCTTGATACAAATGTCTTGCTCCTTAAACTCTGTCTTCATTTGCAGTAGCTGTGTATTGTTATAACTTTGTTCTTCTTGGACAGTTTCCAAGCACAGCTCTTCCCAAAACCCAAGGAACTGGCCTGGATCCTTTACTTGCATAAATCTGTTACTCCATATAACTGCTACTATGGCAAAGACTGGATCTGGTCCTGATCCAACTGGTTTTTGATTGTTTTTGGTTTTGTTTTTTGTCTAAGGCAATCAGTATGTGAGACAAGTATGGGAATGCTTCAGTTTTCAAGCTAGTATTACACTTTTAAGTGGGTATCCATATCCACAGTGCAAATTTGGTCCTGTCTTGGATATGGGAACAGACTGCCTTGTTACTCACTGTTTTCCTTGAGCATTAACAAGTTAATTCTGCTGATTTGCATGGATCTGGATGCTGTGCACAGAAAGGCTGATTCACCTCACGTAAGGACCTGACCAAGTGAAGTAGGTTTGTACTAAAGGAAGGAGACTTATCTTCCCATCAGACAAGAAAGGGAAGTTTCCACTGATCAAGAACATTAAAGAATCACCAATCTTGCTTGAGACTTAACCTGACAATTGATGCTCATTCAAGCACCCATCCACACACACTTCAATTTAGATTTCAGATTAATTTTAGAGCCACTTGTTCATTAATACACTAGTTAATTAATTTTGCTGTTAGCTATTTTAATTTCTCAGCAGAATAATCAGATATCTCTTCCCTACTAAATCAAACCTGCCTACAGTATATCAGAATGAATAAGACCATCTATTTAATTTCCCAGGCATTAAATAATTAAAGCTTCCTTGAAGGGGAGAACAGTGTGTTACTGCCACTGGTGAACAGATATGACAAAGATGTACTTTCTTTAGGGAAATTACAGAGGATGAAATATCTCTTACCCATGTATGCCATGGTTTATCTCTATGCTTTGCATTTATTACTAATGAACACTACTAATTAACTGTGCTAAAATACCTCTCAGGGGAGTGCTACATTCTGAAGTGTGATACTGTCAAGTGGATCATTTCAGGGTACTTGAATCTGCTGTCTTTCAGTACCCTGCAGAAAGCCCATGGGAAAGCACTCTGCAGGAAAGGAGTGTGAAGGGCACTATGGGAAGATCCTCCAGCCAGGGACTGTGTTGGAGCAACATCACTGTCCTGATACGCTGACACAGAGCAAAGCCACCCCTAGAATTATAGCCATGTCATGCTAGCCTTGCCATGAGGAGTGAAGGACCTCAGGTCCCCTTTTATTAGGACCAACTTCTCTATTCACTTGTTTAAACCCCCTTTACCAGGTGAGGATTGTAGGGACCTGAAGTTCAGTTAAACTGTGGGGGAAAGAAATAGAAAATTCTACAAAATACAGCAAATAATATTAGAGCTCTGTTGTGCTATGCAGCGATCTTTGTGTAGCTACCTGGAACAAAATCAAGTGTCCTGATGTTTGCCCTCAGGATGCAAGAGAGATGCAGTGAGTTTTGTCAGGAAAGAGAAGTTACCATATGAGAAGTTATGACGCACCATCCTTTGAGATGAAGATACAAGGCTGAAGCCAGGACGTATTTTGATAACTAAAGTCACCATGATAAAGGGCATGTGAAGCTTATCTGAAGGCTTTTCCCTGATGAAGCTGTTTTTCTTTCTTGGAGAGTGGTCATCAAGCTCTCCTCCAGTAGCTTTTAACTTCCAGCTGTCAGGCCTTAGAGTAAAGAAAGCGTCTTCCCTAAGGTCAGTTACGGAAAATACTCTATCTACTCACCTTGGTGTCAGGTTTTGCTGAGCAGAGGGAGAACACCTGACAAAGGATCTTGTCCTGCTGGAACCATAAGAAGCTGCTGGGTAGAGCCAGGGATGGGAATGTGCCCTTGCCCTTGCACCCATCATTGGGTGACCATCATCTTACCAGTGCTCCTCCCAGGCAGGTAAGTGAAGCCTACATATAATCAGGTAGAAAAAGAGAAAAATGCCTTTGCTTCTTTTACTCAGTGCTCTGATGGCTCCTTAGGACTTGCCTGGCCTCCCTTCCTGTGGAAAAGAGCTGAGCACCACACCACAGACCTCACAGTTTTAATATACTTCCGATCACAATGCTTTTTTAGGGTGGAGGGTTAGGTTTTTCCCTCAGTAAACAGACTGTCCTCTGACGTAAAGGTAACAAAAGGTAGGAAAGTGAGCTGATTAGGTGCTGTGTTAACCAGGCAAGTGGCTACACACACAAACTTGCTTTATAAATAAGCCAGGCATGTAGCCCAAAATAATTAAGGAAGTCCCTTGCAAACAGAGATTAATACTGAAACCACATATCCAATCAGATTATGTGCCTAAACCTCAAACAGACCAGAGAGCTTCCCTCCTTTGTGCAACAGGAGCAGGTTTACCAGGGAGCCAAGGGTACATTAGTGAAGCATTTATGGCACTTCTGGCCATCTGGAGGTCTCAAAAACCAGCAAAGGTGCAGGGTAATATCAACTCCATGGTGTATCCACAGCAAGCATGGAGTGATCCAGTGGTGTTGGCACTGCAGTGGGGCAGAGACAACCTTGGCCCCATCCTTTTGTAAGAGGGAAGGCTGGGTGTCTGCCTCTGTCTCCTTAAGCAGCCTCAGGGCTGGTCCCTGGCTGTGGATCCAGCTGCTTGGGTCAGCCTTAGTTTAGCACTCCTACTTGACCATATTTTCCAGATCTCAAGATAAAAGCAGGCCCTTGTTTTATGCATACAAAGGCTTTAACTTGCTTTCCCTTTCTCCACTGTTTTAGCTTGAACTTTCTGATAACATTGGCCCCCGTCAACCTTTCAGGCAAATGACACATGAAATTCTACCATGGAGTGGGACCAAAAAGGCTTTGGCAAACCCTGTTTTTAAATGTTCCTTTTAAAGGCTGCAGAGAACATGGTCTATTGAAGAAACTAAGTGTTTCTCTGCGTTGTTTGATACTGAGGTAATGCCACATGTTATGCTAATTCCTTTGATTCAGTCACATAACACAAATGAAAGCAAGTACTACACTTGCCTGGCATAGTGCCAGAAAAGCAAGACAGCAGCTAGTGCAAGCTAATGAAAACAAGTGCAGCTTTATATGGTCTAGAGTCTAATGAGCAGAGTTTTAACCACACCAGCCAAATTGAAATGATTGCATATGCAGGTGTCCAGCAAACCTGAAAAGTCAGAGCGCAGACTCCTATATGTTCGCTGCTAGCTCATCTATAAGGGTAGAATTCCATGTTATGCATGGGCATGTGCATCTATACATTTGTGACAGGGTTTTTATATTAAAAAGACTGTATTTAAGTTTCTGTAAATTTCTTTTTAAATTCCTTTTTTAAGTTTCTTAAATTTCTGTATTTAAGAGAATGCTTCACAAAGACAATATGGATCACTCTCATATCTGAAGCTTATTCCCACTTGTCTTCACCTTCAAGACAACAGACTTGGCCATTAAAATGAACAAATTCATAGCTGATTTCTTATTATCTATGAATATTGGATAATCTGCAATGAAATTAGGCATAAATTCCAAATTGTAACAGCCAGGATTATATATGAAAATTCAGCGTAAAGGCTCATTTTTCCTAGTTCTTGTTTTCTGGTTTTAGATATTTCAGCCAGTCAGGA
Source organism: Psittacula echo (assembly GCF_963264785.1). NCBI lineage: Eukaryota > Metazoa > Chordata > Aves > Psittaciformes > Psittacidae > Psittacula > Psittacula echo. The sequence continues at coordinate 104,752,095 of NC_137735.1, forward strand.
AAGGGAAAAAGTGCCAAATGAGAGGAGGCAATTTGCCACACGAATAATGATCAGTGAATAACTGAATAAAAGTTGTTAAAATAATGCTAGGTTGATTTACTGGCATAGAATTGTATGTAATGGATGCTTTTCCAAACATCAAGTTGGCTACTGAAAATATTCAACTATTAAAATTAAGACAGCCTGATAATGAGGAAGTACGAAAATCTCAGTGATGCTGCCCCTTGTTTTTCCTGACCATGACCTCACTTTCTTTAGTCATTTTGAACATTTGCCTCTGTTCAGTATAGCACATAAAGTGCTGCTATGTACATTTAGACTGATAGCATGTGTCTGAAACAGAAAAGTCAGAAAATGGAAGGTCCAATTATTTACTGGTGATGAGAAGCTGGATACTTGGGGTGTTTTCTCTCCACATCTGTTAAAATTGTTCTGCCCAGTCATAATCAGATCTTATTTTTGCTTCCTTTCCTCTCCCCACATACTCAAAGTGAGGATGCTGCTGCTTACAGGGTAGCTAGGCAAAGACTATGAGCCTGCCCAAGGAGGCCAACAAGGTGTCTCTGCCTGATCAGTGATCGAAAGCAGGAGACATTTCTTACACAGGGAAAGGCACAAAACATCTTCTTTTGGGGGGCTACCTGGTTTTGGAAGCATTTAAATCAATTGGTGCCACCTTTTGTTCTCTGGTTATCTAAATGCCAGCACTCTGGGCCAGCTCTCCAGTGGTGGCTGTGTGCGGGAGGGACTGCTGTGTTCAGAGGGAGACTTGTAGCTCAAGGAACAGGAGATACTGGTGAAAAATACCCAAAGACATAAAATTTGATTCCAAACAAGAAGGTAATAGGAATTACTGTGCTAATGTCAAGTGCCTGTTTTTCATGCTGCTACCCTTCTGGTCTGCATCTGGCCTTTAAGCCCAATTAATGTCTGTTTTTTTCTTTGAAGAAAATTGCTTTCAGAAACATTCAGCATCAGCACAATTACAATTCAGGGTAGTTAAGCAGGCAGGATGTAAGGTGCGGTAGACATAGTCTGGTTTTGTGTATGTATGTACATTTCTGTCAGATTAAGTAGCTAGTGTAGAGATAAAAAACCTGTTTCGCCGTATGAAAGCTTGTGAACAAACCATCCTATCTCCTGTCATATGTACCTGCAATTGCACGGCTCCTAGGAATACTCTTTATTAAGAATTTGTAGTAGCCTATGGATTGCATGGCAGGGTATGCTTTCCACTCAAACTGAGTAGTGTACTTGCAATTTATAAAAAAGTAATAAATGATAATGCTGCTTGGTAAAAATACCAAACAGAAAGGACAATATGGTCCTGTTGGTACCAGCAAGCCTGGCACACCAAGGGATAGATAGGAGATGTTCTTAGAATTTGTTATGTAGTAATATGCTCCAAAAAAAGATAAAAGTATGGGGAAAATTGGCTTTCTAGCAGTGATGATGTTCAGTAAATTTATTGGTCTTTTTTGTTATAAAGAGAGAGATCTAGATACAGGAGTATTACAAAGATACATTAAAGCTTTTCCACTTGAGTTGCTGCAGCTTCAGGAATTCCCTGGTTTGGTAGTTTACCTCTGATTATCTGGGTTCTAAATCTCTTTAATCAATACTTAGAGAATTTGGCCAGCACAGCTAATAGGCTTTTATTCTTGTTAGCTGCAAGAAATAGATACTGTTCCCAAACCTTATACACCCACATGTGCAACGCCTGTGCAGTAAGTGCCAGTTCCGGTATATCACTGGGGATCTCAGTCTCCACCAGTCTGAAACGGCAGCCTCCAGAAGTGGCTCCTGGGCTGCCTCCCTCCACACACGAGGTGACATGTTTTACTGTGTACAGTGGCAAGGCTGGGCATGGAGGGTCTTTAGTGCTCAGAAGGGCACCTTCCAGCAGTGCCCTGTGCCTGTACAACATGGCTTGCTGTCTGAGAAGTCAAACGTGGTTTTAAAGGTAGTTTTGGAGCACACCTCAATATAAAATTTGAGCATATCTATTACAAGTTCAGGCTGCCATGCTATTATAGCCTTGGTCATGCATGAGTGAAGGCTGATCTCTGTATTTGTATTAATAAATTATCCTCCTTGTCATCACAGTTATTAATCTTCTCTGTAATTCCTTGATAACCTTACAGACATTTTGTTTTCATCTAAGAGAACAGTCTATAATATCACCATTTTAATCCGCTGCATATATTTTAATCCATTAGCTGATGCCTGATAACAGAGCAGAAGAAAAAATGGTTGGATCATCACAATTAGTGGGGAAAATGTCTCAGTGACATTCATATGAATTATTCAGTTTACTTCATAATCCACAAAGTTACAATCCTTTTATTATATGACAAAACCAGTGCATTAGAGACCATAAAAAGTATGAGTTATGTCTGAAATGTGAAGCTTTATGATTATCATTGCTTTCCATCAACATTTTTTTAAACCCATCCTGACTTTTTAAGATATCATAGTACTTAATCTTTCCCCATCTTTCCCTCAAGAGAGTTACTTAAGTAGTAGGTCTTTCTACACTATGAAACAAATTTGACAAAAGCAGGGTAAGCATTGGCTTTCCAGGTCAAACTTCAGCCTTCCTTGCATGTATATTTTTCATTCTTATCTGAGGATAGAAAGGCTTATGTATCATTGCATAGAAGGAGAAGAGTTATTTATTCAATGGTTCATAGGTTTGCCAGTATGAGAATGACCCAACACTGCATTTACATTGCTATCACGGTGATAACACTGTGTAATATAGTGGATGTGGAATACAATCTGACAGTGTTTTTATGTGCTTATGTGGCATACTAATGGCAAAATCTCTTGCTGAGGGATTTCGTTTTGATATATAAAAGATTAGTTTGAGGAGAATTGTATGTATGAGCACTAGGCTAAACTATAGCACTGTTGTATTCAGTCCTCAACAGCAGGACCTGCATAAGGTTTTTATTCATTAAATTTCTTACTGGCAGGAAAACAAATTAAAATTTGATACATAGTTAACATTTATTTTTAGTCATCATGTGGCTTAGCAGGTCTTCATCAACCATCTGAGCTCCCATAACTAGCGATGTATGCACTTTCAGTCTAATTAAAAAATTAAATGTGTTTGTTCAAGCTATATGTTCATTCTTGTGTCCATATAAATGTCTGTGATTAACCATTTTGTTATTCTATTTTTAATGAAGGAATATTTGTGTCACCACCCATGATACCTTAATCATGCTGCTTCTGTTTACAGGTAAAAAGACTCAGTTTCATTTTCTAAAATATCTCAAGTCTTTATTTACTCCATTTGAAAATGGGGAAAACAAAAAACTTCATCCTCTACTAACGTGGGAGAAGCTCTGTTGTTGGTAGAGGTTTGTTATGGCCCTCCACTGTCAAAAGACATTTAGACACTGTGCATTTGTCATTGTAACCATCTCACAGGAGCAGATTGCCAGACTATATTGTTCTCACATTGAAACACGCAATAAAAAAGATGGTGGTACATATATACTCAGATGCTTATAGATGTATATATCTAAGCACTAAAAGCATCATCATACTGATAATTTAACTACTTTTTATCTTAATATATATAAAAAATGTCTTTCTTGGTTTAGGATTTCATAACATCCTTATTTTTTTTGTTGCTGTCTTCCAAATTTTTCTCTCTTGTGCTTTTCTCTGTTTTTACCATTCCTCCCCTGCACTGTCCACACCACTTACAAAGAAAGAGACTGCGCAAAGCCCAGGCTGAGGTAGGAGTAGTTGATAACAGCATGACTCCTTCAGAAGCTAAAGTACCCTATCTGTGCCCTTCCATTCACAACCTTAAATCCAGTCGCTTCTGCAAATAAACATGTCAGCCCTCTTGTAAACGTATATAACTAAAACCAGTCATCAGGGTGAGGAAATGAATATCAGGCAAGCAGCTACGGTGGCAGACAGATTTCAGGTGGCAGAAGTCAAATATTCGAGGAAATTGCTCTTATAATTAAAAACTATTAACAAATAAGTGCTCACTGACTCACAGTTCCTAGACCCCCCAGAGCACACCTGTAAAATGATTCCCTGTGCAACAAATCCTGTCCAGTAGAGATGCTGTGGTACATTTTCACTTGTAGTGGTTGAACACTTTTTCCTAGAGCTCTGTACCCTGTGGTTTCCTCACAGAAAATTACTCTTTCTGCAGTCCATCAAGCAGCTAAAATGGTTCATAACAGCCCACATCGATGGCAGCTATTAAGACATTACTCATTTCTTTTCCCCTTCAATACTTCATACAGTAAATGGCACAGCTATTGACTTCATGCAGGCAGCAGTTTTAGGGAAATGGAGATGCTTCAAGATGTTTCATTTGTGGTGGATTTTTCCTGACCATAGGAGGTTATTCACAGATTGCTGAAGTACAGTACTCTGATATAAAAGCTACAAACTTCAGATGACAAAATAAGCACCCTCAATGCAAGTAAACGACTAGATGACATACCACAAGTATATTTCACAGTGAGTTTCAGTTTCAATTTGTGCAAATCTTTGACTCCTGAGTTTCAAATGTATCCCTGCAGCTACACTCCCTGTTAAGCATTTTGTCTGAGCTGGCCAGAAACTGAAAGAGCCTGGCAAAAAGCAGGTGATAGGAAGACTGAGGCACTTGGCTGCTTATATGGATAGAAGAAAAAGAGAGGCTCAGGGGATGTTGGGAATATCCTTAGATTTACAGGAGGTAAAGGAGATCAAAGAGAACAGTCAGGCAAAGGTTCAGGTTCTCCATAGCCTATTTCAATTTTAGGGCCAAAACTGTCCACATCCAATATGCAGTCTTGAAGAAAGCAAGGAAATATCTGTCTTGATGCTTTTGCAATGCAAGCATGCCCATGTTTTCTCAGCAACAGGCTCTTGGTTTATCCAGGTTTTTTCCAGTTTTCACAGTACTTGCAGCTGCTAAGGATTATTGCAGATGCTGTAACAAATTGATAAACATTGTGGATGAAGCCCCCCAGTGGGAAAGTTCAGGTTGCCTGTCTCATTTATGGAAGATATATCTGTTGCCTATAGCAGCTGCACCCTTATACACTAATTGGATTCAGATTTTAATTGTACTGAGTCTCCTTAATTGTTAGTCAGATGGGGTAATCATAAATGCAAAAATATGGACGATCATATGGATATGCAGAATGTGTTTAGATTTTCTTAGAGTCATGGACCTTATGCAGAAAAAAACGGGGCACAGTGATTTAAAGGCCATTTCAAAATGTGAGACCTTTTCTTCTGAACACTCACTGACTGAAGCAATAAAAAGCTAAATCTGTGCCAGATTTTGATTATTCAGTAGGCATTGTTTTTGAATAAGAAGTCCTCTTGTTTGGATTTTGGCTTCTTGAACAAGAGTAGCCATGCACAGAAACCCAGTTTTGAACCTGGAGATGGTACAATGCTCTTTTCTTGACATTTCTCCCTTGCAGAAAATTGTAGCTTTCAAGCACTTAGGTCAAGCTGCACTTCAGAATATAAACAGGTCGTTATCTCAAACCAAGTCAGTCACCCTCCCGCCAGCTTCTTAATTTCCTGTGGTAGCAAATGCCTTCTCATACAGGATTCTTCCTGGCTGGTTTTCAATTAGTCTTCTCCAGATGCCCAACTGTTTGTGCAATGAAGAGAAAGAGTCCTTCAGACATTACGGAGGAAAACCACCCCATAAATAGAACAGCCAAGGTTTAGTCTGCTGGAAGAGAAAGAAGGCAGCCTTTAACCAAAGTCAGACATGGAAAGTACTCTGTTGGAAAAAGTCAAGGCACTGTAATCTTCTCACCCACCAAGAAGACAGAACAAAGTATCTGATTAACAGTGAACTGCAGTGTTGCAGGAAGATTTGCTACAGGAAAACAAGAAGAAGAAGTGGAATGGACTGAATTGAAACCCCAGGGGAAAATGGACTGAACTGAAACCACAAGGGAATGCTGATTTACTGTGTGTTATTAGCAAAGTGGGAAGTAAAGCCTCCCTTGTAACCTTAAATCTTGGGTTGTGGTTTCTTGTTTTTTTCTGAAGAAAATGTGATGATTTTAGAATTCTAATCTGTATTTGTTGTTTGGGTTTGAGTTTCTATGCTATTCTGAAGCATGAAATTTATTCACAGGGGTAACTTTCTGTTCTTCAGAAAGAAAAAAAAAAGCAATTATTTGATTTCTTTTAATCTACCATGCTATGGCTAGCTATTGTCATCCTTCCAGATACCCTCATATTCACCTCCTTTTTCTGCAAAACAAAGGGGAAAACATAGCCATGGCTTGGCCTTCACAGGGGGAAAAATACAGTATACATGCCCAAGCTCACATGACAGGCTTCAATGGTGTCTTTCACATGTCTTCTATTGCAATTCATAATTCTTCATACCTGAAGCAGGGCCACACACTTAGTGAAATTAAGAGACAAACATATAGAGAAACAACTATGGGAGTCTCACAGGGATGCATTAGATTAACTTTTAGCTTATTCTATCCATTCTTCAACTAGATGCCTCTGCAGTCCATCCTTATGTAGGACTGTCCTTTGCCTTTGCTCTATTTATACATCATGTACAACACAAAAAGCAAAGGACCTTCTGAACGGGAGGTATTGATCAGAAATGTGTTGTCTTTCCTATCTGAGTTGTGATGTGGCTGATTCCTGCAGAATGATCACGGTCCCACTTGCTGATAGCAGTAAGCTGACCTTGCTTCTTCAGGTAAACTGCTTATAGTGATTTCTAAACACAGAGGAGAATTAACAGCTTTCTAGTCTAAGCTTGTCTGGAACTGTTGCAGCACCTAAAACCAGACACCAGTTTTCCACAATTCCAGATTGATGTAGATTCCTCTTCTGTCCCTTTCTCAAAGCTCTGGGAACCTACCTCTCCCACTAACACAGTAGAGCAGATGGCAGAGGGTTGGCATCCTACTTGGGGGCATATAGTTGGGCACATGTTTCTCACATCATGTGACCTAATACAGGGAATGTTTGAGGTTTTTTAAGCCCTAAGCTAGCTGTCCCTTTTGTATGGCATAAACTGCAGACTTTCCCTCTGTATTTCTACCTATAGATGGAAACTTATCTCCTAGGCAAAAGAACCCGGTTGTGCTTCAGCAAATTTCAGTTAAACTGAAATGTGTCTTTCAGAAAGTCATCACATCATGATTTAAGGGTTGAACAAGGATGAATATTTTTCTTTCAGTTGGTGTCTGTAATAAAGAGTTCCTACTGCTCATTTTTATTTTAGCTTTTAGCTACTGGATATTTTTACAACTTGTGTTCCTCTAAGGACCTTTTAAAATTAGCTGTTCCCTTTACATGTTCACACAGATGTTGATTGAGGACACTTGTTCTGACAGACTAAGCCACCTCCGTGTATTAGCTGATGAGATGGTAGGTGAGTGTGCAGGAGGACAGAGAGACAGAGCTAGAAACAAGTTGGTACTAGCATGCTTGGAAGCCCCACACTCCTCCAGCCAGGCTTGACTGCCTCCCACTGGCTGCCCTCAGAGAGCCAAGTCATGGACACAGATTTCCAGAGGTCAGAAGTAATGTGCATGCCTGTGGATTTCCAATACACTTTGTAGCCTTCAGCGCAAGATACTCTTGCATTAACAAAGAACAAGCTGTCACAGGCTATTTAAGTTTTGTGAATTTAAAGCAAGAGGAATGGAAAAAAAGAGGTCAGAACCACCACGTGCTCCAGACTTGAGCCTGTGGCTTTGTTCAGATAAACTTCCAAGGATGTAATGTTGAAGATAGGCCTGAGCCTTAGAAAACTTAGATCCAGAAGTAATGTTCATTAAAATCAGCTTTGATTTGACTGGGGCTTCTCTGTCTTAATGCTGATCCATCTTACCTGTCTTCAGAATGTGATAAATTGCAGCAAGATTTCCTTGCCACCAGCTTCGAACCTAATAGTTAAGATTGGTTGAGCCACTGAATAATTTACTTCATGAATTTCATGCTGGTTTTGAAAGACTTATCTCTGAAAGTTGTTTTTCACTTCCATATAGCTCTGCTAGATAAGTGCTAGAGGAGTTCCTGACAAATTTCTTGTAAGTAAAAGCAATTACTGTTAGCAAACAGCCTTCAAAGAAACATATGTTTATCCATTTTTGTCCTGCCTGTGTTATATACCTAAAATTGTAATGTATTTTCACTGGAAAAGAACCTACACTGTTAAGTCAGTCAGTGCACTGTAACAGGATGGTGGCAGGCAAGAAAATGTATTTTGTAAAAAGTGGACACCTCCAGCTCTTCTGAAGACAATTGGCTTGGCTGTTTGAGACACGGGTATTAAATGAAATGCCAGTGTGAATAGTTTAAGAATGATTCCTCCTTCTATGGAATCATCCATTTGAATCTTACATTAATGGTTTTAAAACCTACCTTAACAAAGCGGATATCTCAGAGAATTATTGTGTGCTTCCGTCTGACTGCATGAAAAGTAATGCATCCATGGAGAGAAACTTAGTGTCTCAATCTCCACTGAATCAGGTCAGTGTTTCCATCCTCCTGGCAAGACAGATGGTTTCTACAGCAGAGGATTATTTTGGGTGGTGGTGAAGAATAGAACTGTAAACATCTAAAGTTTTCATCAACACTGAGAAGATTTTCCACCCAGGAACAGCAGTGTAGTAAAGACAGAAAACAGTCTATTTTTTTCCCATCAATGTGTCATCTCCCACATGTCCTGTTACTTCATTTATTTCAGTTCTAGAATAAAAACAAGTAGTGGGATTTCCAAGGCAATCATTATTGGTTTTTTATCCTACGTGTCTACCTCATAGTGTGTGGAGATTATATTTTCTCTTATCCTTTCATGTCTCTTCCGATTACTCCTCTCATAAATTGCTGCAGTTCTCCTTTCTCCTTTGCCAATCCACAATTACTTATCTACTTAGAAACAGCATGACTGACTCAACAGATAGTGCCATCCCTTCTGGGAATACGTGCAGAACATGTGCAACAAGCCGAATGTCACCAAAATTGCAAATCTGCGTGTATATAATCGTTGTCAGGTTAGGAATCAGAGACTATAGAGACTCTTTCGGACAAGATATGTGCTCTGCTTTACTAAACATGTGCAGCAAATGGAGTAAGGAATGCAAAAGCCTACTGAAAGGATAGTCAGTCATGTGTAGAGACAGACATGCCTGGGAAATACTGACTGAAACTTCTGTGCCGAGAACTAGAGGCACATTGGTGCCTAAAATGGGACTTCTTCACCTAAATCTACATAGATAACCCACTCTAGAGTCTTACCACAAATCCTGTACCAATGTCATGGCAAACAATGGAACAAAATTCAGATTTTCTGGAATCTAGGCCAGGTAATCTGCCCATATTTTTTACTGACATCATTTTCTTCCCAGACACTTTAAGTTCAGTTTTGTTCACACAGAGACAGGGATCCTTTGCTTCGTGCTTTCATTTCAAAATTAAAACCATTCATTTATGCCTGTACATTAATTTAATCCAGAACTGACTGATGTTTAATCTGCAAATTTAATGCAGCATTTCCTCATATTCTAATGACTTCCTCACTTCTGGAAAGGAACATTGTTTCTTTTAAGAATCTGTATGAATTAATACAAACTGTTCCTAATTGCTTCAGCAGCCAACAACATGGCGATATCATGTTGTTTCAAGAAACAAGAGAGCAATTCCTGAGAAAATCTTTTTTTTTCCAATTCAATTAGGTGCTTGGCTAATTTTTTTCCCCTGTGTCTCCTCTCATTTCTTTTAGCAGAACAGGTAATACCAAGCTTGTTACAAGACTCTTCAGCTTCTCAGGAGAAGTACTGTGAAGATAGGGACACACGCAGTGCTTGTTTTCACCTAGAGAAAGTGACGTTCTCATTTTAGCATTTTTTCCCTAATAAGTGGATTGCTTTCCTATCTGGGATCCTTCATTCTCCCTCGTTTTAACTCAGTTAAAAATGTAGCACCTTTCATGAGGCTAGATGGGATAGCCAAACATTGCCAATTGTAGGATTTGGGAACTTAATGCTGCTCCCATGAAGGCCTTAAATGTGGCTTCCATGGCAGCTGGTCCTGCTTTTCTGAAAGCATTGCCTTTGGGTTATCTTTAATCTGAGACAGTAGCTAACTTCTGAAAGAACATGGCTATATTTGTGGAAGGAATATGCTAGTAATTTGCCACTCTTCCACTGCTATACTGTGGTAGAATCACATTTCCATAGGTCTTTCATCCAGATAACCAGACAAGACAATGTAAGCTATGAATTGGTGCTAAGCCGGTGCTCAAGTGCTAGTATATCTTATTTTGACTTGGGAAAGTGGAAGACTAAGACACAGCTACAGATAATAAGTTTTCCCCAGACTTCTCAAGCCAATATATTTTCAAGAAGCTAACTCAAAGTTTCAATGAGCAATCATGTAAGAAATCTCCTGAAAGCTGAAGTTATGTTCCTTTAGCCCTGGAGCACAGACAATATAATGCGACTCTGTGACCAATCACAACCCTGCAGTGTATCCTGAACATCTCATTTTAAAATAAATTCACAATAGAAACAAAATTTAATTGTATACACATCCAGACACATTATTCCAATGTGAAATCGAATATGCAGATACTGTACCAAAAGAAGAACACAAAATTAACTGGTATATCTATCCTTTACTGTTCATTCTTTTCTCACACATTGTTAACTCTGAAGTGAAGTAGGACTGAAGCACAAGCTCCTCTTATCATTCCCTAACCACAACACTACCCTTATTTTTTCCTATATGGTAAAAATAATTTCATTAACTACTTATTCCTACCCATAGAAGAGAAACAAAAATTCTTCAGGGATTTTAGGCTAGTCTAAAAGAAGATAAAAGCAAAATTTCTTGATCTAGGGATTATTTTATAATAATGTGGCTAAGACAAAGTCTCTTCTAGGAAGTGTTTTACTGCTTTCTGCGAGGAATTTATTTTCAGTGAAAGGAAATGAGTGCAGATGAAGTAGCACTGCCAGCACTACAACTTAATGAATTTAATTCTCTTTGACCCTAGTGATATCACTCTTTCATTTGATAGTCTGCAGATTAAAACAAATGTGCAAAAGAGCAACAGAATCAATGAAGTCAGATTTCCTACAGAATTGTGTGCTACATCCCCTCTTTCTCCACTGCCACTACTGTTTCAGGTAATAATTCCTTTTTTTTCTGAGTCCTTACTGTACTGCTTCAATGACTGTCGTGGTTTAAGCCCAGCCGGTAACCGTGCAGCCACTTGCTTACTCCAGCCCCCTCCTTTTCCTCCCCCCACTCCCAGAGGGATGGGGAGGAGAATCAAAAGAATGTAACTCCCACGAGTTGAGATAAAAACAGTCCAGTAACTAAGGTATAACACAAATCACTGCTGCTACCACCAATAATAATAATGATAAGGGAAATAACAAGGGAAGAGAATACAACCGCTCACCACCTGCTGACCAGTACCCAGCCTGACCCAAGCAGTGATCTACCCCTTCCAGGTAACTGCACCCAGTTTATATACTGGGCATGACGTACTGTGGTATGGAATACCTTTTTGGCTAGTTTGGGTCAGGTGTGCTGTTTCTGCTTCCTCCTGGCTTCCCCTCCTCCCTGGCAGAGCATGAGACTCAGAAAGTCCTTGGTAAGGGTAAACATTCCGGCCAGCAACTGAAAACATCGGTGTTATCAGCACAGTTCCCAGGCTGAAAGTCAAAAACACAGTACAGCACCAGCTACTAAGAAGGAGAAAAAATGACTGCTACTGCTGAACCCAGGACAGTATCCACCCCTTAGTCCATATCATTCACGTCATGCTCAGATCCCACATTTTTCAATATACCATCACTCTTGTCTCGTGTATATATATATCATTCCTTAGTGCATGGACCAATCCCTATAAAGCTGCTGAGTTCATTCTGTCCATGATGTCAGGCTCCATTGCTTGTAACAGTCTTTCATAGTAGGAGAGAGAGTGTGCAGTGTTGGACTGTTGCCTGCTGATGACACCGCGGAGCTCGTCTGGTCACTGCTGAGCTCATTTGGTTTCATAAAAGTTCATTCTTTGTTGGGATGGTGGTTGGAGGGAAGTCAGGGCCAGTCGCTGGTGACCTGAAGACATCTAGTTGGTGGGCTATAAAAGTGCTACATAGCAGGCAACAGCATACAATTGAGTTCATTGGCTGTTTTCCCCTAAAATCCAATCCCCTTGAGGTACACATCGGATTTCTCCATCTTCCCACATTACCCACCAAGTATATCCAGGTCCCTGAGCAAAAGCAATCCCACGAGTGGGTTTGCCTTTACCTGACTCAGGAATAACCCAGACTGTCTTCCCCAACAAATTCTTCACGTGCACCACGGGAACTTTATCCCCTTCTACAGCATGTAAAAGTTCTGACTGGGCTGGGCCAGCCCTGTTGGCAGATCCTCTGGTGTTGACCAACCAGGTGGCTTTTGGTAAATGTGTATCCCAATGTTTGAAAGTCCCACCACTCATTGCTCTCAGTGTAGTTTTTAACAGCCCATTGTACCGTTCGATTTTCCCAGAGGCTGGTGCATGGTAGGGGATGTGATATACCCACTCAATGCTATGCTCTTTGGCCCAAGTGTCTATAAGGCTGTTCTGGAAATGAGTCCCATTGCCTGACACAATTCTCTTTGGGGTGCCGTGTCGCCACAAAATCTGGTTCTCAAGGCCCAGGATAGTGTTCCTGGCAGTGGCATGGGGCACAGCGTATGTTTCCTGCCATCCAGTGGTTGCTTCCAATATGGTAAGCACATGGCGCTTGCCTTGGCGGATTGGTGGGAGTGTGATATAAGCAATCTGCCAGGCCTCCCATATTTGTACTTCAGCCATCGTCCTCCATACCAAAGAGGCTTTAACTGCTTGGCTTGCTTAACTGCAGCACATGTTTCACAGTCGTGAATAACCTGGGCAATAGTGTCCATTGTTAAGTCCACCCCTCAATCACGGGCCCATCTATATGTTGCATCTCTGCCCTGATGGCCTGAAGTGTCATGGGCTCACCGGGCCAAAAATAATTCACTTTTATGTTGCCAATCTAAGTCCATCTGAGCCACTTCAATCTTAGCAGCTTTATCCACTTGTTGGTTGTTCTGGTGTTCCTCAGTGGCCCGACTCTTGGGTACATGGGCGTCTACATGGCGTACCTTCACCACCAGGTTCTGCACCCGGGCAGCGATATCTTGCCACAGTGCAGCAGCCCAGATGGGTTTACCTCTGCGTTGCCAGTTGCTCTGCTTCCATTGCTGCAACCACCCCCACAGGGCATTTGCCACCATCCATGAGTCAGTATAGAGATAAAGTACTGGCCACTTTTCTCGTTCAGCAATGTCCAGGGCCAGCTGGATGGCTTTCACCTCGGCAAACTGACTCGATTCACCCTCTCCTTCAGCAGTTTCTGCAACTTGTCTTTGAGGACTCCATACAGCTGCCTTCCATCTCCGATGTTTTCCCACAATACGGCAGGACCCATCAGTAAACAAGGCATACTGCTTTTCACTTTCTGATAGTTTATTATATGGCGGGGCCTCTTCAGCACGCATCACCTCCTCCTCTGGTGACATTCCAAAATCTTTGCCCTCTGGCCAGTCCATGATGACTTCTAGAATGCCTGGACAACTGGGATTTCCTGTTCGAGCTCGTTGTGTAATTAGTGCAGCCCATTTACTCCATGTTGCATCGGTTGCATGATGTGTAGAGGAGACCCTGCCTTTGAACATCCAGCCCAGAACGGGCAACCGGGGTGCCAGGAGGAGCTGTGCTTCAGTGCCAATCACCTCCGAAGCAGCTCGAACCCCTTCATAGGCTGCCAGTATCTCTTTCTCAGTTGGGGTATAGCTGGCCTCAGATCCTCTGTATCCCCAACTCCAAAAGCCAAGGGGTCGACCTCGAGTCTCCCCTGGAGCTTTCTGCCAGAGGCTCCAGGTAGGACCATTCTCCCCAGCTGCGGTGTACAGTACATTTTTTACATCTGGCCCATTCCGGACCGGTCCAAGGGCTACTGCATGAACTATCTCACGTTTAATTTGCTCAAAGGCTTGTTGTTGCTCAGGGCCCCATTTAAAATCATTCTTCTCCTGGGTTACACAATAGAGAGGGCTTTCAATCAAACTGCAATTTGGGATGTGTATTCTCCAGAACCCCACAGCACCCAAGAAAGCTTCTGTTTCTTTCTTATTAGTTGGTGGAGACATTACTGTTATCTTGTTGATCACATCTGTGGGGATCTGGCAATGTCCATCTTGCCATTTTATTCCCAAAAATTGAATCTGTTGTGCAGGTCCCTTGACCTTACCCTGGTTTATGGCAGAATTGGCTTTCAGCATGATTTGGATTATTTTCCTCCCTTTCTCAAAGACTTCTTCCGCTGTATCACCCCACACAATAATGTCATAAATGTATTGCAGGTGTTCTGGAGCTTGCCCCTGTTCCAGTGCGTTCTGGATCAGTCCATGGCAGATGGTAGGGCTGTGTTTCCACCCCTGGGGCAGTCGGTTCCAAGTGTACTGGACGCCCCTCCAAGTAAAAGGGAACTGTGGCCTGCACTCTGCTGCCAAAGGAATTGAGAAGAATGCATTGGCAATATCAATCATGGCATACCACTTGGCTGCCTTTGACTCCAGTTCATACTGAAGTTCTAGCATGTCCGGTACAGCAGCACTCAATGGTGGTGTGACTTCATTCAGGCCACGATAGTCTACTGTTAGTCTCCACTTTCCGTTAGACTTTCACACTGGCCATATGGGGCTCTTAAAGGGTGAGCGGATCCTACTGATCACTCCTTGGCTCTCCAGTCTATGGATCAGCCTAAGGATAGGAATCAGGGAGTCTCGGTTGGTGCGATATTGCTGCCAGTGCACAGATGTCGTCGCCATTGGCACTTGTTGTTCTTTGACCTTCAGCAACTGCACAACAGAAGGATCCTCTGAGAGACCAGGCAAGGTGGACAGCTAGTCAATTTCCTCTGTCTCCAAAGCAGCAATACCAAAAGCCCATCGGTACCCTTTTGGGTCTTTGAAGTACCCTCTCCTGAGGTAATCTATGCCGAGGATGCATGGAGCCTCTGGACCGGTCACAATGGGGTGCTTTTGCCATTTCCTCCCAGTAAGGCTGATTTCAGCCTCCAGTACAGTCAACTCTTGGGATCCTCCTGTCACTCCAGAAATAGAAATGGGTTCCACGCCTTGACAGCTTGATGGCATCAGGGTACACTGTGCACCGGTATCTACTAGAGCCTTATACTTCTGTGGGACTGATGTGCCAGGCCATCTGACCCACACAGTCCAGTAAATCTGATTGTCCCCTACCTCCACCTGGTTGGAGGCAGGGCCCCTCTAATAGTGATCACAATATTGGTCACTTACATCTGGTAGACAGGGATTAGCCTTTTTTATCACAGGATCTGGTGTAAAATCAGCTCTTCAACTCCATCTGGGAACCTCCTGCTCAACAGAGACTGAAGCCGCAGCTTTCATGGGATGATCATCCTTGACCTTTGTTCTGCTCTCCGGTTCGTGCACCCATTCCTCCAAAGCTGAGGTAGGTTTTCCATCCCACTTCCTCATGTCTTCTGTGTGATCCTGCAGTAAAACCATAGGGTGGCCCGTGGCGTATACCTTCTGTATCTTCTCTCTAGAGCAGTAGGACACCTTTTGTTAATAGCTGAGATGTGGGTTGGTACATGTGGGGAGCTGGATAGATCGGATAGGTTGTCTCTCAATTGTTTGAGATCCTGGGACAGTTTTTCCATAGCTGAGATGGTGGAAGGGGTGAGATTGTCTTTGAACTCTCACAGTTTATGAATCATTTCATCCACTGTTAGTGGTACTATGTCATTCCAGGTTACTGTTGCCAACGAATGGGCATATGATGACAGTGCATTCCATGTAAATTTCCGCCACATGGGTCGTGTACATTCGACTTCATCTGGAGCTGTGGGTGCATTCCCGGCATCCGGCCTGTGATAGATCATCTCTACAGTGGCTAATTCCCTCAGAGACTGGATGCCTTCCTCTAGCATAGTCCACTTGGCAGAATGACTCATAACATTATCCTTGTACAGAAACCTTTCTTTCACAGCTGCCAAGAGCCACTTCCAAAGGCTGAGGGAATTTTTCCCTCTTGCAACTGCTTTGTCAATTCCCCCTTCCCTAGCAAGTAATCCCAGCTGCTTCACTTCCCTACCTTCTAGCTCATGACCGTCGGCCCCATTGTCCCAGCATCGGAGCAACCAGGTGATGATGTGCTCCCCTGGTTGATGGGTAAAATCTTTTCACATATTCTGTAACTCAGTTGAGGTCTGGGGTCGAAAAGTCACCTCTTCTTCTCTTAGATTGGATATAAGGAAGAAATTATTTACTGTTATGGTGGGGAGGCACTGGAATGTGTTACCCAGAGAGGTTGTGAATGCTCCATCCTTGGCGGTGTTCAAGGGCAGGTTGGATGAGGCCTTGGGTGGCATGGTTTAGTGTGAGGTGTCCCTGCCCATGGCAGGGGGTTGTAACTAGATGATCTTAAGGTCCTTTCCAACCCTAACTATTCTATGATTCCTCTGATTCACATAATAATAACTCCTGGTCAGATGCTGTCCTGTGTAGTAAGTGCATTGTTTCTTCATCTTTCTTCACTGTACAGGTTGCTTTTTGTGCCTCTTTTTTGCTTTTCCCCTTGTGTACAGGGGCAACCAATATTGGCATGAACTGGTTCTCTGGTTCAGCTGCAGCGATTATCACTGTGGTTGGAGTGGCTGCAGTATCTGTTGTTGGGGTTGGTGCAGCCGCTGTGCTTGGGGGTTGAGTAGCACCAGCAGCTGCTCTGTCTGTTGTTGCCGGGGTTTGGGTAGCTGCTGTACTTGTCGCTGGGGTTGGTGTAGTTGCTGTGCTTGGAATTGGATCGGTTGCATTCTCTGTTGTAGTCAAGAGTTTGGGTAGCTGCTGTACTTGTCACTGGGGCTGGTGTAGTTGCTGTGCTTGGAATTGGATTAGTTGCATTGTCTGTTGCAGTCAAAGTTTGAGTAGTGGCTGTACTTGTCGCTGGGGCTGGTGTAGCTGCTGTGCTTGAGCTGGAGTAGCTGCACTCTCTGTTGCTTTGCCATCAGATCCAGAGACATTTTTTTCCCTTCGAAGGTGCTGGATAGTGTTGAATGGGGCTCTGTAAGCATAGGCCATTAGCATTGTCCCTCTCTGGTATGACTAGAATGACGACACACCTCATTCAAGTGTTTTACCAATTTTTCTGGATTCTGCACTTGTTCAGTGGTGAAGTTCCAAAGCACTGGAGGGGCCCACTGGCCTAGATACTTGTCCATACTATCCCACGCACCCTGCCACTCATGGCTGTCCAGCCTCAGGGAAAATCTCTTGGTCCTTCTATATAGTCGTCTAACCCTAGACAAGACCCAAACCTGACTCTGCTTAACTTTCAAGATCGGACAGAATGGTCATGGATAAAACACACTCTGTATGCGTGCCAACATGGTGATCCCCATCACAATCAGCAGGCAGGTCTCAAGGGTACCCAAAGGCCATTCAAAACCTTCAGAACTCTCAAATGGTGCTGTAAACGGTCTGGTGGGGGGGGCTGGGAAGGTAAGGGAATGTCTCCTTCACAGGTTGACCACCTGAGGAGGGGAAAAAAAATGTGTAATTGCTAAACACTTCCATTATGTACCTCCCAAAGTATAGAGGTGATGACCACACTGGGAACGCAAGGCAAATCAGTTTCATAATCAATGATTCTATTGTATTACAAGTCATTACCATAAAGTACAATGAAACAAGAACCTTAGCCCAAGCCCCCCAGCCAATAAACACTAAAACAGCAAACACTGGCTGTAAGTAAGGTATGACATGCTGAAACTCTGAGATCCAGAGCAACAACTTTGACAGCCAATAAATCAGCATTGTGATGAATGACTATTAATCTGAAACAATAAATACTTACCACAAATACGATTAGGCACATCCTGGTCAAATCTGTCATTATCTCAACTCTTCGTGCCCCATGTTGGGCGTCACAAAGAACTGTCATGGTTTAAGCCCAGCCGGTAACTCAGAACCATGCAGCCACTTGCTCACTGTCCTCCTTCACTTTCTCTCCCCGCTCCGGGACACACAGTTAAAACATGTGCTTAACATACACCAGGCATTGCTTCCTGGTACACAGACAGAACTACCGCATTGTCAGCAGGTATTACTCAGCAAAAAGCAAAGACAGCAGCTGCTATAGACAAAGTCAGACTCTTTTCAACAACTTCACAGATAGGAAGAGTTAGATTATATTTATCAATCAGTTTTATTCAAAGATGACGGAGTGAGCACTGTTCGTGCTCTTTCTTTGCCAAACTGGTCGTTTCAAAGAAAAATGGAAAGCATTTGTTAGTTATAAATGCTCATTAGCAGTCAGCTGGAACAACACATGCTTAATGAGTTAGTGACCTGCCATCATGAAAGACCTCTTTGGGCCAGGACCTTGCACCAGTGTCTGTTTACAAAGCAATCTGTTGTTTGCAGGATTTATATAACTAGGGATACTCTTGTGGCATGACGTATTGTTCAGGCTCCATAACACAAGAGCATCCTGTTACAATATTTGTTAAAGACATGGCTCAGAAATTCTTTTTGCCCTTAGTGAGTGGTTAACTGATTCATGTCAAATAAATGTATCCCTTTTTGGACATTGAAACAAATTGCAAGAGAACATAAGACAGGATTACCTTTTTTTTTCCCCCATTCCCTTCCTTTCCCTTCCCTTCGCCCTTCCCTTCCCTTTGCTTCCCTTTTGTTTCCTTTCCTTCCCCTCCCTTCCTTCTTTCCACTTGATTATTTTGTTAGGTTTCATTCTGTGTCTTACCAGATCAATACTACATCTAGTTAAATTACGCGGTCCTCTATAAGAAAGAGAGAAAAGGAAGTGAGCAGAACGGCAGAGCTCTCAGTTATCAAAACAAACTTCCACTTTCCAAATTAACTTCCCAAATTCAACTTTATCAGCCTATGAAAAAACCTAACATGTTGCTATTAACCACTTCTTTGAAGAGAATAATACCCTATCCTTCTGTAATGGCTTTTGACTCTGGATTGCACAGGAGGTCCGTACCAATACCCCTGCTTCACTTCTGCTGTGCAAACAGAGGGATAGCTGTGGCCACCCAGCAATTGCTGATTCAAGAACTGAACATTAGTCCAATACACAATCCACTGTCTGTAAAATGCCAAAACACTGTCTATATGAAATTTGCCATCATTTTGCTTGGGGATCATATTGAGGAGAATTTGAATGAATTCTTTAAATGCTCAGTGGATTTTCTGATAAAATCTTTATCTCTCCAAGCAGCACTTCTTTCTTTGCAGGAGACAGACATGAAATAGAAACCTCTTCAACTTCTCTGACAGTCACTGGATGCCTCACAGCACAAACAATGAGGTTCACTGTTGATGCAGAAATCTGCTGTGTGGGCAGCCAGGGAATGATTCTAAGAGGTAAAATAGATATCCCAGAAAATCAATAAGCTTTAATGTAGGGAGTAGCCATTGCAAGAAAACGTGTTTGCAAAAGCTCAGCCTCCACAATTTCTGCTGGTGGGCTCAAGGGGGAGAGAACTGGTTGTCACTCACACCTGACCTTATTAGCTGAGCTCCTGTTTTCTAAAAGGCACTTCTCAGAGACAGGTAGCTTGGGAAACAATGATGCTGCACAGAGTGTTGGGCAATCAGCAGCCTGTTATATGCATGTTTATGTCTTCTGATGCAAGATGAATAATTCAACTGGCCTGACCCCTATTTGGCTTATTTGTTAATGGTATCAATCAATGGCATTAGCTCAGTGCAAGTTAGTTGAGAAGGAAGCTTTGCACAATTACAGGGCTGAAATTAGACATTCAGGTAGAAATAATATAACAGACACATTTTCTTCTAATGATAATTTCATCCAATGCTAAAATTCATGGTATGTCATTAATCCATTACACAGCTGTCTGTCACAGTTACTCTGGTGCGTGGCTAGACATCTCTTGGTCCCTGTGCTGCTATACTGTGAGCCAGATGATAAACCTGAAAGCCTATACATGTTGGAGGGAAGCCATTATATATATGTTGGGAAAGCTGTGCTGTGATTTAAGTGCAGTGTTGAGACACCTAAGAAATTGGCTGGTCTTGCGGACATGGAGCCAGCACACTGCTCTGTGCTGAGATGGTTGCTGGGGGTGAGCAGTGCACACGCCATGAACTGCTGTCAGTGAAAAGGGGATTTATCTTGTTTCTGGAGGGCAGAGATAGTCCTGCCCTGGATGGAGGGATGCTACTGTTCAGTAATAAAAGCTTTGGGGAATTGGATCCACTCTCCTCAGGTCAGAGCAGACCTGCTAAGTATGTTAGCAGCATCAAGGATAGTAACAGGCTTTTGACAAAAATAATGAAATAACTGTTAGATTTACAATTGTGTTTAACCAAACAGCAGCAAAATGGTTTTTACAAGGAGAAATTTAATATCAATACCCCTCAAAGTTAGGCAATCTGTAGCTTACTTCAGTTTGCTAGAACCCCTTTTCCTCTTTCAAATAGCAGATGGAGCACAAACCAGGGTATGTTAGTACTACTGCTCAAACACGTGAATCAAAAAATGGTAACTGTAAACAAAGAATTTCAATTCCTTTGTTCAAAACAGGCAGTGGGTGCTGTCCTATGAAGCTGAAATGTGCTTTTCGCCTCAGCAATTCACTTCAAAAATTTTAATGCTGCCTCAAATTAAAATATTGAGTTCTGCTCTGCTTTGGGAAGAATGTAGTGTTTATGCCTCTGGGGATCCTGAAGAAAAATTGCTTGAGTAGTCTTTACATTACTTTGCAGTAACTGGGGCTGATGTGATTATATCGACATAACAGAAGTTTAAGAAATAAGACCCACCAAAAGTATACTGATTTTGAAATAACTTCTCCCAACTTTTTTTGCATGGGTTATTTTTCCAATTTTCTACCTTTCTACTAAAAGTCCCTAAATTTCATTCTAAACACCTCTAAGCCTTTGAGCACAGCTTCAGAGATCACCCTGGGAGCTAGCTAAGGATAAGCTGAGCTTATAAGTAAATTCACAGCCCAGCTAATTAAACATTAGCTTATCCGAATAGGCAGAGCTCTGTTACAGATGCAGCAAGTGACAGGCTTCATTTCAAGGCTCCGTCAGGCCACCAACCCCAGGCTTCTAACTCCTCCAGTCCAGCCCAGATGTAGGGAGGGTTGCATCCCCAGATTGATCCTTATTAGAAAAATGAATCTCCACAAGGAGCTGGCTCATCACCTCTAGCTGTAAGACCTCTTCTTCATTCACTTTGTTACCAGTTCATACATACTACAGCCAAACCTTTGGTTAATAGGGCAAACAGAAGCTTTAGAGATACAATTCTCTTCAGCAGTAGGAAGGTAATAGTTATACATACAGTGCTGCAGGGTGCCAAAATGATCATTTCTGCATACCTGATTCTCAAGCATTGATGCTTGCCCAGCTAGTTGTTTCTGTTGCAGTCTTTACACACTTTAAAAAATGTCTTTGTTCAACTACTCTGCTCTCGTGAGACCTCACTTGGAGTATTGTGTGCAGTTCTGGTGTCCTCAACATAAAAAGGACATGGAACTGTTGGAACAAGTCCAGAGGAGGGCCACGAGGATGATCAGGGGACTGGAGCACCTCCTGTATGAAGACAGGCTGAGAAAGTTGGGGCTGTTCAGGCTGGAGAAGAGAAGGCTGCGTGGAGACCTCATAGCAGCCTTCCAGTATCTGAAGGGGGCCTATAAGGATGCTGGGGAGGGACTTTTCATCAGGGACTGTAGTGACAGGACAAGGGGTAATGGGTTCAAACTTAAACAGGGGAAGTTTAGATTGAATATAAAGAAGAAATTCTTTACTGAGAGGGTGGTGAGGCACTGGAATGGGTTGCCCAGGGAGGTTGTGAATGCTCCATCCTTGGCGGTGTTCAAGGCCAGGTTGGATGAGGCCTTGGGTGGCATGGTTTAGTGTGAGGTGTCCTTGCCCATGGCAGGGGGTTGGAACTTGATGATCTTAAGGTCCTTTCCAACCCTAACTATTCTATGATTCTATAAAATAATCAGTTATAGGCATATGTGGCATATAGGGTTTTATATGTTTTAATTGTAGGATGTTTTTACAATTATTCACCATGAGGTTCCTGTTCTCCTTTCACAGCCTTCAAGACTTAACATCCTCAGAGCATAACTAACGGCTTCATTAACACTATGTAACCATTCATACCTCTTTGTTATAGGGTTATTTATTTTGTTAGGTCGTAAAACTTGTCCCTCTCATAGTTGTTTTCCTTTAGTGATGAGTAATCAGCCACTCAAAATGTGTTTATAGCACTGGGGCTGCTGACTTCATCCTATGCCTGCATTCTCAAAACCTCTCCTATCCTCTTATGAGAGTTCACTCTACATATTCTTATTTTAGGATCATTGGTAGTTCAGCCTACATGGTAATGGTCACTTAGGAAATTTATATAATCCTTTACTAAGCATTTGTTATTAATACCTGCAGCAGTCCCACTAGCATGTTATCAGAATTGCTTTACAACAACATGCAATTTACAGCCACTCTTCTAAAGTGGCTGATAAAAATAGAAAGCTCTTACCAACCTGTCACCTGCTTTTCTGCAACTTCTAGCCAGCTCTCTTGTTGCAATGCTTCTCCTGTGTATGTCCACAGGCTCATTTCTGGGAGGTGAGCTTGCAGAACTGCTGGGTCAGACTTCAAATTTCTGCACTTCTGTTCCTTTACGTCAGTTATTTTGGATGGCCTCCTTTTGCTTACTTATTTTTGTACATGTTATCCCACTTCCCATTTTCCACGTCACACCTTTTTTCTCTCCCGCCCCCCATTTTTCTTTCCCTTTTGAGCAACCACCCTGATTACTAAAATGGTAATTTGGTTTGGAGACTGTGGTGTCCTTGCTGCTGACTACATAACGCAGGGTATTTGTTTCTCAAGACTGGCATCTTCAGTGTTCTCTCACATTAGTTATATATTTTGTTTGTGCACAAGGTAAAATAAAGGTTGCAATGAGCAGCTGAAGGTAGCAGTGAGATATGGAAAAGCTGCCAATGTTTTCTGCTCAGGAATCAACGGTTTTTGATTCCATTTAGTTCACTTTGTAATAAATCTGAATAAACACATAAGTATTTCTCCTGTAGGCCCACAGTCAACAAGGCAAGAATTGTTAAAATATTATTTCCATGCAGTGCTTCTGCTGAAAAGATGTTGCTGGAGGGTGACATTTTTCATACTTCCAAAACCTGTATGAAAACTATAACCTGAAGATATTGTCCTGATGAATATTAAGCTCCTAACCTGAATATAATTTTTCATTTTATTCTGACAAACCTCAGTGTTAATTTCACTTGCTTTTGCAAATGATCTGATCACTACCAAATACTCCTTCATCTGAGCAAATCCTCCAGAGCTTTGCTCAATATGACTGTAGTCTTGGTTAGAAATTCATAACTGGTATTATAGACTGATGGCATCCTGAAAGGGGTCCCCAAGCTCAGTTAACTTAGGGCAGTTGGTTTCAGTTAGTGTCCACAAAGCAGGGATGAGCTGTGCAAGTTGTATCATAGATGGGATGGAGTTGTGATGCCCATTTAGCTGCTCTGATGGCACCAGAAGGCATTGCCCTTCCCAAAACCTCTCCAAGGTGAGAGCTAGGGAGGGAAGCCACCAAGGTACCTTCAGGATGCTCCAGTGCTGAGATACTGGATGTAGGAGGACTGCATCTCTAATTGCTTTCAATTCCCTTCAGAAGATTGAGCAATGCATATTGTCATTGCAGTACTTCTCTCAGGATGTGCCTCAGAAAAAAAGCTATCGCATTTCAGAGGGAAGAGTTAGGTGTGTACAGTAGGTCAAAAGGGAAAAAGACTTATTCATCTTTTCATAACAATTAACCTTTGAGATGACTACTAAACCTACCAGTTTGACAGCTGCACATGGGGCTGAATGGGAGGTTGTTTGACTCAAATGCAAATGACTCCGATTTTCCCTGTAGGTTTTGCTTGGACAATGGATAGGTAAAGGTGAAAAGAAGGACTTTATTTTCTAGTCATTTGAAGATGACCCTTTTCACATTGACAGATTACAGAATCAATATCCTTTTCCTCAAAGCTACTACTGTGATATAAATATCCCCAGAAGTGAAAAACCTGGACCTAGCTGTATTTTTGCCAGAAAAATAAATGCTTATATCTTCATAAAGCATGTATTGGTGGTGTTTTATTTACAGTATTGGCTTGATAGCTACAACAGGAAATGGTCCCTCTATGACTTTACTCTTTTTTAAAATGAATAAAAGCCCCACTATACTTCAGTTAATGAGACTAATATGACTGTGGCCATAGACAGAGTTAAATTTCCTGTATTGTGCCTTTCATTCCTCACTATGATGTCACCAGCACCATCATGTAAGAAATTTAACATAACGTGCAGCTACCTGAAACAGCTGTATAAACTACTGCAGGGCTAAGTCCTCCCTGCGTAATTCCTTTACTAACAATGACTTACGTTCAGCAGTGATTTTGCATGAATAATAACACATCTGGCATTTGTGCCCACAAGTGCTCCATCTACTTAGACAGATTATGTTTCAATTAGAAATTTCTAGCAGGTCAACCAGACAGAAGTACATGAAAACAGACAGAGTAAATTATCCACATTGTTAGATCCAGCTGTTGGGGCTCTCACTGGGGGACTTAGCTGCATGTATTTTAGCAATGTTAATGGGAATCATACATTTGTCTCCCCTCATATCACTGATATTGTGCTCTCCTATGGCTAGAGCTGAGCAGATCTCAGAATTTTTATTTTCAAGGCATTTTGCAAGCTGAGTATGTTGCCTGCCACAAACATTCCTCTTACCCACCTCTGCTCTCCCTTTTTCTTATATGTCTCCTAAAACATTTTATATCCTATGCCATTTATATATCACAGCTGCACACAGCTGCTCCAATTGCAATTGGAATCCTAGAGTGTTACCTACTACACACGTAATAAAGATACTAACTTCAAAAAGTACTATGTAAGTAGATGAAACACTTACATGAGAGGCAAAGATTGATTTGCTGGTTTTTATGTAATCTATCTATCTGATTAAGCTAGGTCTTCCTCATAAGTCATTCCTCAGGTCATTTTCCTTTGCCACATATTTGTGTGTTGTGTCTGTTTACATGTTCCTTCTTCTCCCTGCACACATTCTCTGCCAGTAACATTTAAATCCACTTGTTATTGTAACATCTTTTTTCATTTTCTATACCTTTCCCAAACATCTCCATTAACATCATGATGCTTTCTTCAGTTCTATCAGTCAATATCCTGCCCCTCCTCCTAGCCTTCATTATGGCTCAATAGGTAGGTAGATACATATGATACCCCTAAAAACATTATCTAGTGGGGTCAGGAAAATCTGGTGACCTTTCCTTGCTGAAACTCAGCACCAGTGCATTTTGGGGAACTTGAGTTTGCGTCAATTTTCTTCTGGCTGGGAGAAACATACTGTCTTTCAGTAGGCTTCTCTTTTGCCTGAACAAAAAAGCTACACTGATGACAACTGAGGACAGCAAACTAAGACCAAGAAACAGGTTTGAGTTGGGATTTAAAAATTATGCTGTGTTTTAAAGAGTAATGGCGTGGTTCCAAAGTCCTTAGTTCTGTATTTGTCACATTGGCTTTGCCTTGGGTATACTCCAGAAGGTAGAGGGAACAGTATGATGGGCAAAGGGTTAAAACTGATATAGATGGAACTAAGCTGCTGAAAGGGCACTGGGAATCCCTTTCCCCGTCCTCAGGCTAAATTGTATTTATGGTCTAGAGAGAATACTTTTTTAAACTGCATAAAACTTTCCCTAATGCAACTCCTGGCACTTAGGGAACAGAGACTGTCACACCTGAATTTTTAATAGGTTTTATTTTTTTCATTTTCTTGAGATACAATCCCTACTAGAATACCAAACTGTTTAAAGATTGCATCTCTTTCTCTTTTCTCAATGGAAGTTCTTCTGCTAGACTTTGCTAAACAAGCTTCTGACAGCCAGTAAAGATTTGATCTAGAAACATCGGAAAAACCCAAGATGCTAAATTCTTAAGCAACAAATCAGACTGGAAACCAAAACAAAAATGCACACAGAAAGACTGAATAGCTTAAAGGATTAGTAATGGATTTGTACATCTCCGTCACTGGCTCAAACCTAGCTCAGGTTAATAACAAGGGAAGTTCCACCCTCCTGTCAATGCCTAAATACATGCATTCTTTTCTCTATGGCTGTTATGGGACTTCACTAACTGAAGACACCCAGGCACTAATCTCTTTAGACTCCATGCATTTTCAATGTTTCTTCATGAAATCCACTGTGTAAATTCTATCTGTGACTTCTTCTGCTGTTACATCACTACACCTTACTTCATCTAATTTAATCAACTACCCTGTGACAGCATTCCATGCCCTCTAGTCTGTTGAAATAGCATCAGTGGGATCATACAGCCATGCAGAGAATTAAAGACAACATCATACTTGTCTGGGACCAGAGTCAAGCTCAAAGAGCACAAAGCTCAAAGAGCACAAAATGAACACCACCACCATCAACAGAAAAAAACCCACACCTATCTTCCACAAGGTTATGCAGAGATTGATTAGATAATAGCTCAAATTCCAAACACCCTAATTTCTCACGAAGTTCAGTGTTTACAAAGCACTGAGTGCAATTTGTGCATGAGTACCATCTGTGCTAAGTAGTGTGAGTACATACCTGCCACAGCTGGGGATGTTGTTATATAAAGTGATCAGACAGAACTGCCGGAGATGTTAATGGAACTGGTTAGAGAATTGAAGACATTATTTCTGCTAGAAAATGCCACCCCATAAAAACCCAAGCAGTCTACAGAAACATGTACTTTCCAGTATAAATATTCACAAAATGTAAAAAGGTAGCTGATATACATGACGTAAGGATCTGGACCATTTTTTATGGAGCAGAAGAAAGGAGTTTACTATATTCAATGTTCATGTGAACATAATGCTTGACCCAGCTGTTGGCAAGTGACTGATTGGAGTTTGCCTTTTCTTCAGAGAAAAAATTGTAACGGCTCATTTTCTGTAAAGGATATTGAAAAAACAAACAAACCAACAACCAAAACAGGGTAAGAATTATCTCTTTTTTTTTTTTCATTAAATTGTTTTCTCTGCAGCTCTTATTATTACTTAGAATTCAGCTGATTGATAGATTCTTCACTGAAAGAAAAGTTAGAAGCTTTGAAAGATTTCTACTGGAAACAGGATCCTTAGTTAATGCTTGTTAAGCCAAACCATTCAATCCTTCATCACTCTCATGCATTTCAATAGTAATTCTACAAAGAAGAGGATTGCAGAAAGGGGTGTGTAATGAAGATTTTCCAAGCTGGCTCAGTTGCATGTCCTGGGCTGTTTAGTATTCTTTCTAATGGTTTTCAACATAGTATATGTTATTCTAACTAAGCCCATTTGGGTTGAGCACCCAGGGGACTGGACTGCCTGAGCCAGCTAATTATATGGGATTGTCTTCAAATAAAAGAAGAACAGATCTATATTTACATTGGACCAGAGGAATACATGAGGATCTTTCTTTTGATTTCAATAGGCTTTGGAAGATAAATCTGCTTTGGAAATCTACCTAGTGCAGTTGATCCATTGGCTTTTCAAAAAGGTTCAATTGTATATCAGAGAAGCAAGAAAACAAAGCCCCCTGAAAATAAACAAACAAGCAAACAAATAAACAACAAACACAGAAAAAAAACCCAAAAATTAATAGCAGAATAACTTTCCAGAGTAAGGAATCTGGATTTCTGAGCCTGATCTCACTGTGATGCCTTTTGCTTTATTATGCCAGAAGTAGTAACTCTGGTATTTGTATTTTTACTTTCCAAGATTTAACTTTTTTAAATTTTACGTTGTTCTTTTGCAAATATACCCACTTACCCAAATATAAAATATTTTTCTCCTAGCCCCCTGTAAATCCTGACAGGGCAATTATCCAAAGCTTGCACTGGTATGTGATGTTTCACTTGTAAGGAGACTAATCTAAGCCTGCTAGACTCTGCATCTAGAAGCATTTATAGCTGTCAAATCTAATGAAAGTCAAGTGATTGATCTTCTAGGTAGCAGCTGCAGCGTCCTCCAGAAACTAATTTAATATGAGACCTGTGGCAAATCCATAGAAATAATGTTGTTTAGATGCTCATTTTACTTCCCATTTTTTCTGTGGTTTGTTTAGCACAATGGGCCAAGAGAGGATAATGCAGTTGTAGAAGCAGACATGAGAGGAGAATTTGGCCCAACAGGTGTAATGCTATTCAGAAGGAACTGGAATGGATTGGACATTCAGAGAATCTCATCTATTTTGCGTATTTTGTGTTCTCTGCAATCCCATGTTGCAAATATTTTCCTGACAGTGTTTTGGTTGTTTGTCTCATGTCAAAGATGCTGCAAACGATCTAGTACATTGTGGAGTCAGTGCTTCTGTAACTCCTGAAGTGATCACTATTAAAAATATCTCGTTATCTGTCTCATCATGCAACTGTCATCGGTTTTGGTTTATTAACATTTCCAATATAGCAAATCATCTGTCAGGTTGCAGATGCATTTAAGACTTTCCTGTGATTTGGCCTGAACTGCCTCCTGCACATGCCAAAGTGTAGCTGATAAATTATAAATATTCAGCATAAATCCACACGACTTAAGTTCTGTGTGAGACACAGGTCCTAAAAGTATCTTGTTCTTTTCAAGCACAAAATCATCCTGCCTGTAATCCTGTATCATGGTGGATCATCATTTACATTATCAGTGCATGAAGACAATTTAAACATTAATTTGAAGTATTCTCAATCCTTGTTCTCTTGAAATTTGCTTGCACATTAATGGCTTGTAAAGCTCTATGGGGTCATTTAAATCATGAGTTTCTCCAGTATAATCATGCTGTTTTGAAAAAAGGAAACAAAATATTTGTCAAGGTTTCCTATTCTTCTGTGGTTTTATAATGGTTCCCAGATCTCAGACTTTCATAATTTTTTATTTGCTGCATAGTTAACTCTACACATGTGGGGCAGTACCAGTATAGCAGTCTTCAAAAAGAGTGAAGCTGTCTGTATATGTCTATGTAAAATGCTCGCATACCAATACACTGCCCTGCATATGTGCAGGAAGACTTTTAAAGATGGCTTCAAGAAGGCTGTTTTTTGCGTGATTTGCATAGTCCAAAGGGCCAGGTCATGTTATCAAATCTGAACTTAACTTTTTTCTTTGAACTGAACTGGGGATTATGAGGACTGCAGCTAACCAGAAACAAAGAAGACAAGTATGGATGAGAAGAGAAGAAGGTAGAAGAGGTGTGGCTGAGGTTGATGTGGATATGAGAGTGAGATGGAAGATACTGGGGGATCTGAAAGGGGGATCCTGAGCTAGCGGGGAGGGACTCAGGTATGAGAAAATAACATGAAGCATCTCTCCAAGGTGAAGGCATGGCTAAACCATTCTTCTTTCCTCTTCTGATCAGAAATCTCAACATCTCCTGGCTAGAAATTGGACAGACTGATCCCCTTTCACTGACCACAGCACATGTGCTGGTATGTATAGAAGCCCACTGCCTGAGTGTGGGAAATTGGCCTGCAGTCTGGGGGAGACCTTCACCTACTCTGAACATGTCAATATATAAACAGGCGGGGGGCTTAGCCTTGGGGTCTTGGACACCTCTCTTGGCTTGTTTGTCTTTGGGTCTTGCACCTCTCATTACCTCCCTCATATGAGAAAGAGTATGTCTTTTATCTTCCAGAGATGTTGAGTGAAGGGGGAGAGCAATAGTCAGCAGGAGAGATGCAGTCGCTATTAAGGGACTGATTGGATGTCCTCTAATAAGCTGCTGGCTGTGATGTGCCTACACAGCAGCAAGAAGTGTCAGTCAGCAAAGATCAGGTTTTTTTCTATGTCTTTACTACTAAACTAATAGCTCAATAGCACATACCTGCGAGGGAGTGGTGTAAGAATTGCTAGAAAGGGGAGGAGAAGAAGACATACATGCTGAACGGAAATTACTGTAGAACAAGAGAGAAGTGCCAGCTTCCCCCAGCGAGCTACCAAGCTCCCTGCAGATAATGCATGTCAAGATCTGGGAGTATTGACTAAGGCTGTATCTATACAGATATATGCGGGTAGAGTTTGGCTTGTCATGGCTGTAACCTGCACCAGCGCAGAGCAGACCTGATTCAGAAGCACATTCATGGCAAAGCTCAAGTCCCTTTGCATAGACCCATCCTCCTCTTTCCCTGACAGCAGACAAGCCTTGAGGGAAGAGGCTCTACAATTTCCCTCCAGTGCGTGACAGGTGGCTTGCTGCTTGTTATGCTGCTCCACACCTGAGACTGAGATTGACATGCAGAGCTTGTCTATCAATGCACTATAAGAGAGCTACCAGCATCAGGTAGTCATAATAAATATTGTCAGCCTTCGCACCAGAGGAAGAAATTAATTTGCTCAACTTCAGAAGACAAACACATGTTTAAGATCTTTAGACTGACTGTATTTGGTATTTATATTATTTTGTTTTTTGTATTACTATCTAAACCCAGGATCTTCACATTCCAGAGCTCAAAACTGAGAGATTAAGTACTGCATTCAATCCCTAACATTTGCCACATCTTAATTTATATGTTTATAAAAAAAGGACTATCTATTACACTATATGTGGCTGGTCAGTAGAAATATACCTTAATTGTAGAACTGGCCTCTGTTCAGTAAGTGAAAAAATAAATAGCATAAATCTAATTTGGTGGTTATTTGGAAATTAATTCAAATCAATCAAAATGTTCTCTAATAATTTAAAACCAAACAGTGGCACAATGCCCAGGATAAAAAGTACACTTCTAGACTTATGTCTCATAAATTAATAAGTATTAATTCTGCATCAAGGTGCATGATACTGCTGGCTGTACTGTTTTTCTGGTGGACTTCTCTTTCACATTTCATCAAAAGAGCAACAAAAGTAATTGAAAAATAGCTTGAAGATTTTAATATGTCTTCATCAAATGACAGTGATGTAGTCCCTGCTTCTTGTGCTGCCTAATAATGAGAACAGACCTCTGGTGCTACATCTTTCACTGTCAGCAGGATAAATCACTTTACAAGCTTAAAGAAAAGAGATAGACCTAGTAACTGTTTAAGATGTTTGCACAAATCATAAATATTCATTGGAAGAACTCTTTGATTTTTAAGAATAAAAGAAAATCCAGATTACAATTACATATATTCATTTTATATATTCATATATTCATTTCTAAAGTCATGTCTCTAACATATGTGTATGAGTTCTGCATATATATTTAAAGAATTCATGCACATAACTATTTCATTTTATATTCATTAATCAAGAACTGTAATTAATCAAGTAACAATCTTGCAGCTAGGAATATTTAATATTTTTACTTCCATCCTCCAAAACAATCTTCTCCTATCAGTCAGACCTGGTAACGAAAAATCCAGATTCTGCAACCCAGACATAAACTTTCTGCTCCCACTAAACTCAAAGTTATTTCCTATTTTCAAATATGAAACATATACTGAGCCTAGAGTTACAGTCAGGCAAAAAAGGAAGAAATTAATTAAGTATATGGATTTGAGTGAAAATGCTGCATACACTTGGAACATTGAAGAAATATGAGTCTGTATTTTGATATTTGTATTTGCTATCTGTATTTTATTTATTTTAAGGATTGTTTCATGAATTTAACTACAATCTAACGCAGTCTTTCTCTTCCATTAACTTTTCTTTGTATATTTCAGCCATTTACTTTTTCTTCTTTTTGTATAATCATAACAGGATGGTACAAGTATAAGAAATAATGATCCGAAAATGCAGGAAATTGAGGGAAATTTTGTGAAAAGCAGCTTTAACTCTAGAACTGTAATGTTGGCACTAATTTGCTCAATTTTACATTTAACCTGTCATTCTTCAGAAGCATTTGCTTTTCTTCAGAGACAAATAAAGTAGCTCATGAAGTTATTACTAAGCTGACAGCATGAGAGAATGTTGAGAAAGTTTGCTCATTAAAGTGCATCTGAAGAAATTATTCACTAAGCCAGTTAATAGAGATGCTGCTATTGTGAATGGAAGTAACTGAAGCTGGCTAGCCCTGATGAATGTGAAACTCCACGAGTCAACAAGTAGAATAAAAAGAAGAATAGATCATCCCACATTACACCTTAATCACAGATTTTACTGTATCTTATGACAAGATAACTGAAAACAGAGAGAAAACCAATGTGAAGTATTAAGCCTCGAGGGCTGGGTGACATTTAAGAGGTCTTAATGTGGGTCCATGGATTTAAAAATTATTGTGGAATTTGGCCCAGCAGTCTTTAAAGGTTTTCAGCCTGGTTAATCTGGATCAGATTCTGATTTTTTAATCGCATAAGACCAGGATAACTATTTCATCCAAGTTACATCACAGTTTTGTGGTGTGGTTACATATAATATATAATTCTTCAATTATATTCTACAAGTTAGAAAGATTTTAGAGGCCTTACCCAACATTTTTAGGGCTGAAAATGACTGTTTATTAGTGCTGTTGGGGAAGACATCTCCGCTCTGCTTAAGTTAACTTTGAAGATTTTCTGGTACTCTCATAAATTGCGGAATAAACCGGCTGCTAGTAAAAAAAACTTGACCTGGCCAGAATATTAGTTGGAATTGGAGCAGCTGTTCTTTTATTGCTTATTTAGATGGAAATTTCACATTTAAGATCCAACTCAGAAAGATATGATCTTGCACTGTCTGTTATCCTATCAGTATTTTAACTCCATTTATTTTACTAAAGTTTTACATTTATATTATCTTGCAGTTCACAGAACACTATATATATCAAGACAACATTCATCAGATGAAAATGCCACCTCCTTTGGATTTACACAAATGAGGATTGTGTTTCAACAGTGGTCCTACCACTCAGTTCTGAAATACAGAACCATGGAACAATCCAGGTAGGAAGGAAACTCAAGAGAACATCTATTTCCACCACTGCTCAGGGCAACCAAAGTCTCTACTTAGACTGGTTTTCTCAGGGCCTTGGAAACTCTAGTCTTGAATCATTTTGAGGATGGTGAAGTGTCCTGTGTTCAGCAGTAGCAGTCAGTTTTTCTCCTTCTTAGTAGCTGGTGCAGTGCTGTGGTTTTGACTTTCGGCCTGGGAATGATACTGATAAAGCCGATGTTTTCAGTTGCTGGTCAGAATGTTTACCCCGACCAAGGACTTTGTGAGTCTCATGCTCTGCCAGGGAGGAGGGGAAGCCGGGAGGAAGCAGGGACAGGACACCTGACCCAAACTAGCCAAAGAGGTATTCCATACCACAGCACGTCATGCCCAGGGATGTAGAACGGAGAGTTCCCGGAAGGGCGGGATCACTGCAGGGTGGGGATGAGGTACCGGTCGGTGAGCGGTTGTATTCTCTTCCTTGTTATTTCCTTTATCATTATTACTATTAGTGGTAGCAGTAGTGATTTGTGTTATACCTTAGTTATTAAACTGTTCTTATCTCAACCCGTGGGAGTTGCATTCTTTTGATTCTCCTCCCCGTCCCTCCAGGAGCAGAGGGAAGAAAGGTGGGGGGGCGGGAAGTAGACTGCGTGGTTCTAATTTACGGCCTGGGCTTAAACCATGACACGAAGTCACAGCATCTCTGGCAAACCTATTCCTATGTTTGACCACTTCAAATAGTCAAAATTTCAAATGGTAAAAAAGTTTTCCTAATATCTACTGTAATCTCCCTCATCACAGCTTGTGTTTGTTGCCACACCTCCTGTTGCTGTGCACCTATTGACAAGAGTTTGGATCCACCTTCTCTACAAGCACCCACAAAGTAGTTGCAGGCAGCATTGCAGTCTCTTCTCGACCTCCAGGCTGAACAGACTCAGGTCTCCCAGCTTTTCTTTGTACATCACGCGTTCCAGCCCCGGCCAGTTTGGCAGTCCTCTGGTGGACTTATCCCAGTTTGCCGATAACTCTCTTGTACCAGGGGATCCAAAACTGGACACGGTACTCCACATGTAGCCTCAGAAGTGCTCCACAGAGGGAATAATAACTTACTTTAGCCTGCTGCCTATGCTCTTTCCTATGCAGCCCAGTATGCATTTCATCACTGCAAGGGTGCACTTCTAACTCATATTCATATCTGAGTAAAGACCGTGGGTCAGCCTCCTTAGGTCAGGGAGAGGTAATGCTGAGGTTGGCACTGGTTGATTGTGGATTTACTTCCTTCTGGGAGAAGAGATATGCTTTCAGAGTTGTCATAGTGGGCTGCCTGGAGGGATAGCAAAAAGGAAGTTCTGTGCTCCTGGCTGCCAGATTTATGTTGCAACCCCTTAGATGGCCCTTGGCTGTCATGAGAACATGGGCAAATGAGACATGTCCTGTGTCAGGGTCTCTGCAAGCTCTGTGTGCAGCCTGGGGACCTCGAGGCCTCCATCCCACAGTGGCCAAGGTTGTCTTCCCTTTGGCATTTGCATGAGCCCAAGGTTTCCAGTCAGTTTTCTCAAATGCAAACTGCATTTCCTGTTAGCTCAGGATTATCCATTTGGGTTGGACCCACCAGAGAGCTGGCACAAAGTACAACAGCCTGCATGCTGGGCACTGCCTCACTGTGTGTGTATGGACACGTGCTCCTTTTCCCTTTGGTACACTTCTACTAGTTGTGGCCCATAAGCCTTCACAGGGATAGTTGTTGTTAGCTGGACTGCTGGTTTCCTGAGTTGCTGGATTTGAAGGCAGTGTGTGAGCCAACAGGATAGCATTTGCCATCAGACTTGTTTGCTCTGATTTTGCTGTGTGCAGTGATGCTCCACAGGGTGGAGATTTCTGAAGGACATACATACATCTCAAAAGTCTTTTTCTCTGGAATTTATCTGGCTCTCTATAGAATACTTTAGCCTACTATTACATGTGTGCTTTCAAATATCAGACAATTTCTATGCAGTTATGCTAACAAATCAAAAGGTGGAACCATTTCAAATCACTGGTGAAGTTACTAGAATCACTTTGAGTGCTAGTGTACTAGCAATAACAGGGTGACTGATAAGTTTCTGTCATTTAATCCTATCCCAGTAACCCTCCATATTAGAAATGACACTAAAGATAAACAGAAAACAAACCAGGTCTCCAAGGACTCTCCTCTCACTCTGGGAACTTAGGAATGTTCCTATGCAATCCCAACTTGATAGACAAGCACTTGCTAGGGAGAGTACTTACCTGGCTGAGCCCTCCTGTGTGTACACAGCATTATCTTTTTTACCCCAATGAAGGTAAAAATCCTGTCTGCTTTTCTTTTTTGCTCCCCCACCCCCACCATGTCTTCGTTATGTCTGTGTTCATGCCTTGCATCGTGTGAAGCTGCAGGGCAGGAACTGGGGCAGTAGAGGTAACCCCAGCTATGGCATTTACCTGCCAGCTCTCCAAAAGGCACAGCTCATTTTCTGGCAGCAATGGGATTCTTATCGTTAGTTCTATCAGTTGTGGGTCTGGTACATAATAACCTAAAGCAATGATTTGTTGTGAGAGGGATAAAAGAAGGTCAAGGAACAGACATGCCATAAATGCAATATGACTGTACACGTGGTTGACCTCCCTCACAGTATACCTAAACGGAGGCATACAGATAGCACAGATAGCAATGCCTATGAAATCAGAGACTTCTGAAATCAGAGTTGTTAAATAACAGAACTTGATTAGTGTTGAACTATGGGACAATGAAGGAAGGCTTCTTTGCAAGAGTCCAGGCACTGCAAGAAAGCCTACCAGACATGGAACTGCTGTTGGAAGTGTAAAGCAATCCAGTGCCCATCCCAATGAAGCAGTTTTGGCTAAGTCATACTACCTGATATCTGGGAGCAGCTCAGAGTGCACAGATAGATGGAGAGTTAGTATAGCTCATCTGAGACTTCATGTGTTTTGGACAGCCCAAAAAACCCTGCAACTGAGGGTTTTTTAGAGCCACATAGAAGCACAGGTTAGGTTACTAAACTGTTGACATCTAGGCACTGAGGTGCCCTAACTTCCTGATCAGTCTGAACACTCATGCTGTATGTAACATTTCACTGGCTGTCTCTGTTAAAGAGTAATTGTCCATAAACTTATAAGAGACACCTAAGTTGTAACATCAAAATAAATAGGGATGTCATTCTGCATTATGGGAAAGCAAAGGCTGAATGGCATGATCCCTACAGAAAAGACTGTGGGGCTCAGGTCATTGTGGAGGTATGGAACAGAAGGTATGGAGCTGTGGAAAGAACTACACAGCTTACCTGTAACAGTGGATTTCCTAGCTGAACTTTAGTCTTGGAGATCAGTCTTGCACACTTTGTAATAGCAGCTGTGTTTGATACGCTGCACTAAAATAGTCTTGGAAGATGTCATTCCTTCATCATGGTTGCAGAGCCTGCATACAAATTTTACATAGAGGCACAAGGACAATCTTTCTGGATGTAACTTCTACTAATTTCAGGTGACTGGTGTATCTGCTGGAGAATGCGAGCAACAAAACCATACGACCAGCCCTGTCAGTTTTACCTCTCCATTAATTAGTCAATATGACAAGACTGAAATATTTCACGCCTTTTAGGACATTTCGAAAAATGAGAAATCTGATGCTTGACAGAGCTGGCTAAAAACTTTCAGAACCCTAGGGATGTACATCCAGATTCTGACTTCTGTAACATATTACTTTATCTGCATATTTTTCACAATGTCACTATTTCTTTTAGTATGTGCAGCCTGAGATGTGTTGGGTTGGAACAGTATTGTGATTTGCCTTCAGTTGAGAAACCTGCAGTTGAAGGAGATGTATACGGTATTGTCTTTTATCAAGCAGAGAAGAGGATGGTGAGCCTGAAGTGGAGGTGACAGGATAGAGTCAGGAACAGAACAGTCAAATTCTTTGAGTCCTTTAAAGCAACAGAAGGAAGTTACTCACCCAGACAAGGTTGGGACAAGATGGGAGAACGTAAGTCAGAGGTGGAGGCAGAAGGAAGCAGCATCACTGAAGCAGCCCTGGAGTTCAGCATCCAGATACCAAGCTGTATTTTCATCAAACCATACAGAAACTCCAAACTCCAAGTTTAACATTGCTCTCTTGTTAGAAAGTATCTGTGAAACCTGTTGGTAAAATGTGCACGCAGGCCATCTGTACTGATAGCAGGGCCAGAGACAGAGACCAGGACCAGGACAAGGACTCTGGGAGAAGCTCCTCAGAGCGTGTGGCAGAGATCTAGGCAACAGATATAGGAATCCATCCATATTAGCCTGCCATGCCTATGTTCACTTGGTTCAAAATGTACCAGTTGTAGTCTACATTCTGTGTTGTAATGCTAATAAAGGAGAAAATTAAAGTTGGATGGAGGATTTGGCATGGAATTCTTTAAACCCGTGCTCTTTTTGTATAATGTAGCTATAATAATGTACTTTTTATGCTAATGTTAATGTAGTTTCATAACGACTTTTTCCTGCAAGATACTGAATACCCTTCTTTTCCTTAAGTCAGAGCAATTCAGGATACCACACACTTGCAGGGGTGCGCCCTACTTTCAAGCAGCATTTCAGGAAGACCAATTTCAGTTTGATTCCCCTGAACTAACATGCATGCTGAAAAGAGAAGCTAGTATAAAACCAATTGAGATGAGTGAAGAGAATGGGAATTTTCCTTGCTACTGTATGGCTTCTTTTTACACCTTAGCCATTTCATTTGTGAATGATTAATTAAGGTCCAAGTGATTAGATTAGGCAAATGTGCTGAGTCAAAACATAATACGAATGCAGGAGGAAATGAAAGAGAAAAGGCAAAGTAATGAAAAAAAAAAAAAAAAAGCAAAATGTTTTGCAATAAGATTATTTTTGCTAGGTCATGGTAATAGTTTTATTACCTCACGTTAAATGCATATGGCTGGACTG
This sequence comes from Psittacula echo, assembly GCF_963264785.1. Classification (NCBI taxonomy): domain Eukaryota; kingdom Metazoa; phylum Chordata; class Aves; order Psittaciformes; family Psittacidae; genus Psittacula; species Psittacula echo. The sequence continues at coordinate 104,790,122 of NC_137735.1, forward strand.
ATGAATGCAAAATTAACCTTAGAAATCTCTGTATTCAGACTAATACAGATGTTCAGAATAACACAAGATACAGGTGTCTATGTCTCCAAGCATACTTTGTAGACCTGTAGTAACCAAAGTGATATCTCTTCAAAGAGCACAGATTTTTAAGGATTGACACCTTAAGACAAAAAGCGATGGCTTAGGTCTTCAGACTAGGAGCAAGGGAAAAACGTTGAGCTCCTCACCACTGAGATATTGCCTAACTCCTACCTGAGCATCAGTACCCATTGTAGTTTTTGTACCCTCACTGACTCATTTGATCACCTTCTGGAAAGACTCCCCAGTCTCCTCTCATCCCTAATGATAGGGAACATATCATATTTTCTATGATTTTCATCCTCACTTGGACCTGTGTGACTGGAACTCATAGTTTACTGATGGCACAGGGCACATTTTGCAGGTAATAACTGTTTAAGAGCAACTTTATAGACAACAAAGACAAAGAGATCTGGTCTTGCTGAATTCACTTATTTTTGACAGGTAGGCTGGCAATACAGCAAAGAAAAGGAAGGGGAGGGAGAACCAATACTATATTGCTATTTTTTCTGGAGCTTGAATTAGAAAAAGACAAGTACAGAAGCTGGTAACTGTCTTTACTCCTTGCAATTTTGACTGCTCAGGTGTTCATTGGAAGGGCTTCTCTAATCATTAACTTCTTACCAGGGGTCAAAAGAGGTACCTTCGGTAATGGGAGGTACTTAGGTAAACCTACGTTATTATTTATGATAAAAAAAAAAAGGTCTTGGACCTTGGTAAACTTGGGAAATTCCTGAAGGCAATTTGATCTATTTTAAACCAAGATTTGCACTGAAGATATTGAAAGGCCCCAGCTGAATATATTGTAGAAGGTTTTCAATACAAATAGTGAAGATAGTGGATGTTTCAGGAAAATTATGTGAAAATTATGTAAAAATTAGTAAATGAATTTGTGGCCGTTGAAAGGAAAATCGAAAATATTAAGGATTCAAAAAAAAGGTTTGATTGAAAACTGAGCAATTTATTTCCCTGTGGTGCATTAAGATCACTTCAGACAGAAGTGGAGCTTTCAAAAACCAATAATGATATTTTTCCACAGGTTCAATTTTTTTTTCAAAAATACATTTCAAAGCAGGTAATTAATTGAGAAGTGCCTCTTTCCTGCAAGCAATTCTTATTTTGATGAATATTTTGAATATCTGATGATATTCTGTTGAAAGATTAAAAAATCTTCAACCACTTCTAGTCATGAAACATGCAGGACTCAAGCCAATGTTAAATATCTATTTTAAATTTGTGATTTTTGTTGTCTATAACTGTTATGGACACACATGACAGCTTAAAAAATGATTGTGCCTCTAGGTGCCTCTGTTTTTAAAATGCCTCAGGCTGAAATTCTAAAATGTTCAAAAATCTAGTACCTTAACATCACAGAATTCAAGCTTTTGGAACTGATTTGTACTTTTGAAAATTCAGTCTGTTGTGTATCTGGTAAAATGAAACAAAAACATTTCATTCACATAAAATAAGACACTGGTTTTGTATCCATAAAAAGTATTTTAAGATGCAGCTTTTTCCTCAGAGGCTAAAACAGTTTCCAGCAAGGTATAACTTATAGAATAATCATATTAAGCATATTTTAAGGCAACATATACTGTTCATTCTTGTAATTTGCCATAATTAATACATTTTAACTATCACTTCATTACTTTATCTGGAGAGGTAACAGATGACGTACTTTTCCATGATGACATTTCAGTTATTTATCAAATTACCTCTAATACTTCAGTTGCCTTTATCAACTACCTGGAAAAAGCAATATCTGATATGACGCTATGGCACATAGCAAAGTATAAAAGCATGAAGTTTCTATTACTTGGTCTCAATTTGTCACTTCAGACCATCTGACTGAGAAGTGACTCTTAAATCCCCTTCATCTCACTGTTATCTGATTTGCAGGAATCCAAGACTTAAGCAAACATGTCCAACCCTAGTGAGGCAGAACTCATTCACATGTTTAAGGGGATTCCCTTTACCATCAGGTCTTCTCCAGAACTTTTAAAATCCTTGGATACTTTTGATGCCAGAGAAGATGATGTCCTTTTGGTTTCCTATCCCAAGTCTGGTAAGTTCTACTTTTAGATGTTAATTGCAAGAAGTCTCAATTGTTTGTTCTTTGCTTAAACTAGTTGGGAAATATCTGTGTACATGAAACAGGAAAGGCTGTTTGAGCATATGAATATATTACTCTGTTTGTAAGTGTTCAAATGAAAAAAAAAGTGATATTTATCTAAATTTGATCCTTTAATTGAAAATAATCTCAGGTGTTTTCATGTTGGAAAGCAAATAAATATTTCTTTCTTGTAAGCAAAATCTGTACTTGAAGGATTTTCCTAAGGAGTTTCTACATACAATTATGAGCAAGTCAAGAGTCGTATTAAGTTATTTGTATGGATCTTGGCTGTAGATGTATTCATTTCTTATTCCCTCTCTCTGCCTCATTGCATACAGAAGCACATACCAAAGAGGAAGCTCAAGCAGTACTTTCCAAACATGATAAGGAAAAAACCCCAGATAATTGTAAAATAAATAACGAAAAGAACATAACCATGTCCCAGTTGACAAGCATTTGTCTAATGAGGCTGATTTAGTACCAACACGAACACTTCTCATAGAGTTACTCTGTACTTCAGCTACAGCCCTTATTTTTCCAGTATTTATACATTTGGAGTCAATGGGATGATTCAGCTATGTAAAGTTTCTTGAAACTAGAGGATTAGGAGTATTACTTGTGCATTAGGAAGCTCTTTCAAAATGCATGTTCCACACGTTTTCTCAGTAACAAATATTCTTTCCTTTGTTTTCTCCTTAAAATTACTTTTCTGCAGGCACTCACTGGCTTGCAGGAGTTATAACAAAGCTTTACAATACTCAAGTTACACTAACATCTCCCATTGAATTTGGAGACATTTCCAAATTGGAAGAGTTGAATAAACTCTCGTCAAAGAGAATCATTCCAACTCACTTAGACTACAACATGTTACCTCCAAATTTTAAGAATAAAAAATGCAAGGTAAGGCAAAAAGACATAAAAGCAGTAAGATATGTTAAGTGTCTATTAGGAATCTAATTTGGAAGAAAATTAAGTCTATCCCAGCTGAAACGAGGACAATCCTTATTAATTTTTAAATTATTTACAGTTTCCTGAAGTGGTTTGCTGTGAACTTTGGAGACACAGATGATCAACAGCTAAGGGCACCATGAGCAGAGACCTGGGCTAGGGACTGTGTTCTGCTCCTGCCTCACTGCTCCCATGGGGGATTTGCATACCAGGCACCACAAAAAATAATAGAACATCAACATCTTTCAATCAGAAATATATTATTAAGGATGGGGGGGAGGTGACAAGGGTGTTCTCATGGCCCTATTTCACTGGAGGACTGGCTTAGAAAATAGTTATTTTGGGTAATTACGGGCTGTTCTATGGGTGAAGGTACTCTGCCCCTCTTCTTGAAGCTTTGTGAAGACTTTTTTGTAAAGATCTATGGGGCAAACAGAGAACTGAAATGTGAGAAGCAGATTCAGATCACAGTTCTGAGTTCCTCCCATGCTAATGTGGGAGATCTTTAAAAAATAAGCTCTGGGTCTCAGATTTTATATTAGAAGTTCAAAATTTCAGGATTACTCAGATCCAGGCTTTTGGGACACAGATAGTTTGAATGAAAGGTCAAAATTTATGTTTTGCAGCAGTCCTGTGAATGTTAATTAGATATTGGTTTCATGTGTTAGTTACCATACTGACTCATGAGGTAAAATGAACACAGGTATTATCATTAATACCTGTATCATCTTCATTTACAGATGATCTACATCAGCAGAAATCCAAAAGATACTGCAGTTTCCTTGTATCATTACTACAGAGATAACCCTAACCTTCCCACTATAGACACCTGGACTGCTTTCTTTGACTTGTTCTTAAAAGGAGATGGTAAGGATAAATGTTACATTTTCTCCTTGCAGTTTACATTAGCTTATTATGCACAGGAAGAATCAAGAAATGTGTACCACGTGAAAACTCCTTATTGAACTCCTTCTTCATACATCTTTAGCTGTTGGGTCTTTTTCAGGATGAATTCTAATGCCAAACTAAACAAGAACAAACAGTAGGATACTATCTTCAGCCCTCCAAGGAGACATTTTGATAAGTGGCTGCATTATTTCAGCCCAACTGCTCTTTGCAGGGTTTCGCTGTCCTCTGACATATCTGCTTAAAAACGCAGACAAGATACTGGTTTTATTTCTTCCCACAAATGCTCTGAAATCCCTGACAATTTGCTGATTCTGATCTGGATTTGCCTGTGTTAAAACATTTTCAACCTTGTCTTGTGAACCACAGTAACAGGCTGCTTCCCATCAAGAGTTCATGTTTAAACTGTGAAAGAGGTGGTGTGCGTATACAGCTCCTCTGCCATGCCAAAGTGTGGGCAATGGAGCACATGGGGAGACCATTCCAGGCTGCACTGAGAGCTATGCTTGCAGGTCTAGTGTCTTCTCCAGTCTTGAAGACAGCCTTTATTGCACCTTCAAAGGGAGCGTAGAGGCTTTCATAAAGCCCAGCTGCACACTCTCTGCTTGATGTGCTGTCTTAGTAGCGGGGTCCAAAGATCAAGGACAAGAGTAAGATTTTTATGAGTGGCCATTCTGTCATGGAAACTGACAACAGGACCATATTGCACTTATCCACTCCCATTTTTATTGCTTTATTACTTCTTTGAGGACGTGTTCCTCCTATACAACCATAGTGAAGATAACAGCAACAATGATAGATTGGCTTGAAAACTTTGACAGAAAAGTGCCATTGCAGTCATCAATGTTAGAGCTCCAGAAGTCAATCTATCTACTGCCTTGTATACACTTTGGCTCAGATCTCGTGTTCCTAGTTCAGGGCAGCCCTAATGCACATCCTTCAGTGATGTGCAGTATCTTGGCTTGTTTAGTATCAACTCTCAATATATGATAGTGAAAAAAAATAAAAGAGGATTATATTAATCTGTAATTTATCTGTAAATTAGTAGCCACCTTCTATTTTCTGTGTCCTTACATATAGCATAAAAAGATAACTATGCTCGTTACAACAGAAATTTACTTAAGAGGTGATACAGAGATGTTGTTTTTGCTCCTAATAGAAACATATTAAGGTCATTCAGATCCTGTAGCACACTTGCAAAGTTAATCTCAGTTCAGAACAAGGGTGAGGACAAACAGTGACAACTGTGACGCTGTCCCTGGAGTCTCCGAGGCTGTGTGCTGTACCCCTGAAGCCAACAGGGCTATTCTACACTATTGTTGACCACATCCTCAGTGTGGTTGACCAGGAGAGCAGGGTTTAATTGCATACTGTGGAGCACATGTGATTTGCAATTAAACAGTACTTTATGTGCAGGACAGGTCTGCGGACTGGAGTATTCAGCAAAATACTTAATTATAACTCACAGTTTGCAAACAAACTGATGTCCCTTACAATATTATACTTTTCTTGTGGTAGTTATAAAGCAGCGTCACAGTGTGATTGCTCTGTCCAGGCCTCTTCTCATCACCTACAAGAGGCTTTCAACTCAGCTTTCAGTGCAGTCTATCTTCTCTTTCAAGCAGAAGGGTCAGAACTCTGTTTTTCAAAAGAAAGCTGAAATTTAGCTGTCCTCCTATGGCTTAGCAAAAGGAGTATTCAGACAAAACAAGTACTATGAGTCAGCTGTAAAACTGTAAGGTATCTATGCCATTAGCTGAATGATGTATTTGCATAACTTCTTTACATAATTATTCATTGATGTTTAAAAATAATACAGATTCTCCCCTGCTGGGACAAAACAGCTAATGAAGGCGTGCTCCATTTAACAGGCTCCTTATTTCATTGCCTAGTGAAGTGATCATATTTCTAGCTGTGATCACAGTCATACAGACATTTGCTGAGATGCTCAGATCTGATTAGGCTAATACGTTTTTCCTCATTACTGGCCTTTTCTTAGATTTGGAGCCTGTTCCCACTACAGAATCATATCTACATACAGAATTATATCTAACTACAGAATGCATCTCTAACATGAAAAAGTATTCAAACAAGTATGATAAGCTTGAGTCACTTCACGAAAAGGATGCAATCTGTTTTAGAGGAATACAGGGTATATGTTATGAAGGGCTCATTGCCGTAAATGTGTGAGATACCATCAGAGTTATTTATGAATAAAATTTATATGAATCTCTTCTACATGGGTTTTCTTTTCAGTTGTCTGTGGATCCTGGTTTGATCATTTCCTAAGTTGGGATGAACATGAAAATGAAAAAAACATCCTGTTTTTATTCTATGAAGACATGAAGAAGGTAAATATGCTCTCTGCTCTTATTTCAGAATGCATTACTTGTAAATTAACATCATTAAAATATCAAAGAGCAAATTATAATGAAAAAAGAGAAAGAAGGAATATGTGAATGTATGTCTTTGGGCACATTTTTTATTTGCACAGAACTTTATATTAGTGAACTAATTCTGACTGCAGAAGTTATATAAATATCAAATCCTATGACAGCTGCATTTCATAGATGTAGGAGTGGGACATATATTACACTGTTTTCCCCAGGCTACAGAAAGAATTTCAAATTCCTTGTTCTTCATCCTATGGAAAGATCAACCAAAGACATCTGTTAAGGGCCACACATTAACCTCCTATACCTGACATTTCAGGTGAAATTTTCATAAAGTAATGTAAGACAATAGAACTATACATGGTCAGTGGGACTTGTGCTCCCTATATACAAGAAAAGTAGAAGCTCAAGAGGTAGGAAGAAGATTTTGATGAAAAGAGATTATTATGCAGAAACTGCTTTGTTATGCTTTAAAAAAGACAAATACCAGCAAACTTCAGCTTTCATAGAATGAATTTTTGGGTGACTAGAAAACACTTTCTGGTGTTTCCATTAAAATAGTTTTGTTCCTTTTTGGGTGGGGCAGGGGGAAGGAAGGAGGGAATCCACCAAGGTATACAAATAAACCAGCTGGATCTATAGATATAGCACCTCCAATTAAACAAGCTACTTACACAGAAACTGAGCTTAAACAATTTCTCTGCTCCCAGTGAAATAATTCTGAGAGACAGGACACTTTACCTGCTCTGGGAGTAAAACTGGCAATATGTTTGATATCACATACTTAGCATTTACTCATTTCTGTGAGTATGGGTAAGAGGGGAATCAGGTTTACTGCATTCATCATCTACACAGTCCAATAACATCTTTAACTTTGCTTGAAAGCAAATCTGTGATGAACTTGGTAGGTAATAAAAAGAATCACTTTCATATCAACTAGAAGCCTGATAATCAGCTCAGAAATATAAAAGCTTCATTTTTCTTGTATCTCAGGATCTCCCTAAGGTTGTAAAGGACATGAGTTTGTTCTTGGGTTTAAACATCAGTGACGATGATATCCAAGACATCTGCAAGAAGTCCTCATTCTCAGAGATGAAAATAGACACAGAAAAGGAGAACAGCAATCCCAATCACACTGTTTGTGCACTGACATCCAACAGGAAGCTAATTTTCCGAAAAGGTAAGTTCCTTTGGCTGGGCTTAACACAGAAGGAGTGGGAATCCAGCCAGAGGTCACAGTCCAGATCTTTCCTGGAATGTAGTGATGCTTTGAATCAGCCCCAGGAAGCGGTGACAGGATCCTTCAATTGGAAGCCATCTTAAAAATCACTTTCTTTCTAAGTTCTCTGGTCGCAAATGCAGAGTTATGCTAAGGAAGCATGGGGGAGTCTGAAAAACAGTCTGATTAATATTGCTCCATGGGAGCTTTTATGCTAAAAGGAAAGCTTCATGAAGCATTATTCTGCATTTTTTTTATCTAAAAGTTGACCACTTCAGTCTTTTACAACGTGTCTCCTCTGATATCACCTGCAAAGGTCTCTTTGTTTTAGAAAGAGCTAGACACATTCCTTCCAAAGGAGACTGCTTGTAGCCTTTATCCTCCATACTATCTCTTATCTTATTGAAATGTTCCTGAAAAAGGAATATGCTGACAACGACAACAACAAAAGAAGGGATGACTCAATCACTTGATGTCCTCACAGGTAGCCTTCAGACCTTGGCCAAGCTGGAATCTGCAGTAAAATCTTGAACAGTGTTTAGCTCAGATGGGACTTTAAAATATCTGCAGGAGCTGTTTTCTTGCTCCTAACATTTCCTCAGATTTGAATGAGTAGATCAAACCATCGTGTTTAGTCGGGTTTTGATTATTTTTACTTAGTTAATTTTTGAACAATAATTGACAGTTTAAAACCAAGAGTTGTTTCAGTTAATAAATAGGGAAACGCTTTTTTACATTTCGCTAATTCAGAATGTTTTTACCAGTGAGCTAAAGCAAATGTCAAAATACAATCTCTCAGTAAAAAAAACAAACAAAAGCTTCAGATACACTGTTCTAAGTCAGTGAACTTTGACAGAAGCATGTTGAAAATTTTGAAAAACACCAACAGTTTCACTTCCAAGCAGTTCCTATGCAAATCCCAGGGGTTTAGCTAGTTGCAGACAGTTTACAGAAGATTTACACATATACGTTATTCTTCAGACTCTCTTTTCTTGTCTCAGCTGTCCAGAATGCTATTTTAGTTAGCAGTTTGGGGACTGCAGAATCATAGAGTCATAGAATCCCATGTTGGAAGGGACCTCAGGGATCATATCTGGTCCAACCGTTCTTGGCAAAGTATGACCTAGGCTAGATGTCCCAGTACCCTGTTCAGCCGAATCTTAAAAGTGTCCAACTTTGCAGAATCCGCCTTTTCCCTAAGGAGATTGTTCCTATAGCTGATTGTTCTCATGGTGAAAAAATCTCCTTTAGTGTCCAGTCAGAATCTCCCCAGGATGCAGGGTCTTTAGAGGATGCATTGTACACAGTCTCATGCAAATATGTCAGTTTAATAAACATTTTCCTGTTTGCTGAAACTGGGTAACAGTTGAAACGCTTTACTGAACATGAGTGTGCGTGGTCACTCAGAAACACCTAACTGCCCCTTTATGTAGTGGGACATCTCTTCTGTAGAAAGCCTTAGAGGCTAGGGGTAGGATTCATCTATCAGGTCATTCTGGGCTCCTTTTTTAGGAGTCTTCTTTAGCCAGTGGAGACATATGGCTGCTTCTGGGGCACCATTCATTTGATGAGTTTTAGACATTGAGTAGGGTGAGATGGGTTTAGAAAGGAAGTAATAATTTCCGCTACTGCCTGTGAAAGAGCCAAGGCAGACCTTTAACTGCATATATCTAAGGTGCAGAAGACGCCTCTCTGCTGAGATGACCAAAGCTGTAATCCATCTAGGAAACCTGCTCCTCTTCATGTACCACTTAGCTGCTGGCACTAGCCAAGTATGGGACTGAGGGCTAACAGCCTTTATGGATGATGAACTAGCTGCTTCCTTCAGAGTCCCACCAGACCAATAAAACAATTACTTATGATCATGACCTACCACAGAGACTATGGTTAATAATATATTAACAATTTGTGCCAACAGCAACATTAATCAAACTGGGCTGCATTTAAATAATTTTCTGCACTATATATTGCTAACCTTACTATTCTTTTTCTGCCCCTGCTCTCCTAGGCACTGTTGGTGATTGGAAGAACCATTTCACTCCAAAACAGAATCAAAGGTTTGAGGAGATATTCAATGAGAAAATGAAGCTCAGCAAAATGGCAAAAAGTCTCACCTATGAATTCTGACTGCATGTGAAGAACAATACCCAGTTATCAACAAACACAGATAGAGCGATTGGTGGGAAATTCTGAATGGGGGCTCCCACTCAGTTTATAAGCCTCCCAACAGAAAGGATTGTAAACACGAGATTCTGGGGACAGGAAAATTCTGACACTATGCCAGAGGTGAACTCAGTTTTCAGTGGGCAGATGTATACGGTTTTCCAGAGTCAGGAGTCAGACTCGTTTTTCTACAACCAAAACTACCTTATAATTTATTTATTTTTTCCTCTAGAGGTATATGAATGGATGTCTTAGATATAATTAAGGAATTCTACATAAGATGTTAAGAAAAAAAACCCTAAAACCAAACCCATAAGATTCTGAATATTTGAAAAGTCTAAACCCACATCATAAGATAATGACCAAAGGTTTGACGCCAGCCCTGTTCCCTTCTTGATCTATCATGATTTGGAAAGTGCCTATTTTATCAGACTGTTATTGATACTGAAGTTGAGAACTGCAGCTTTACATTTGACAATCTGAAGTTTGCTTATCAAATGTCTTTTAAATGTCTTTCTTATATATATAACATGTAGTTCTTTGATGTAACATTTCTGGGTTAAGTACTGTATAGTGCTTGCGTTTTAAATGCAACTAATGTAAATCCACGTAAACTTCTGCATCATAAGCTTAGGAACTACAAATGTGGGGATTTTTTCCATTTGACTTTCTTCCTGCAAAATGCTTGTTTCCAGTGTTTTGATGAGAAACATTTTACTTCACAGTCCTTGTGCAACAGAACTCAACAGTTCCACTGTGGTAAACAGACTGCAGTCAGAGACAGTTTAATCTGAACACAACTTCCTTATTTACCCTGTCCTGATAAGATAAATTTTCCAAGATTCAGCTGTCTGTGTTCATATCTGAGGGACTGCTCTAGGAACCCAGAAAGGATTTTTCTTTTGGTTTATTCCATGATACGTTTTCTGTCCTCACCTTCGATTTGCTTTGTTGGCTGGCTTTAAAGACTCTTCTCCCCAAACTAGATCTCCCCAACCATGCAATGCCAAGGCATCATCAGACAGAAAAAAACATAGCAAAAGCTGTTTGAAAAGAAATTCGTGCAGACAAGCACAATTACTCTGACTCTTGTGTGCTCTGAAGGTACACATCAGTAAGGCAAGCTTTGTCCTCTGTTTCTGAGAAGCTAAGGTATGGCCTCATTTAGAGCGAAACACTAAAGCCTTCTCTAGCCACACATTTCACACTTGCCACACAGCCCTCTTATTTCATACCTTGCTTGTGCAAGCTGACCTACTGGTTTTGCATCTGCACAAATGATACAGAAGTTATGTGCTGAAGAAATCAGTGAGAGAAAATCCTGTTCAACTGCAGTCCCTTGACAACTACCAATTCAACACAATCAAAGCAAGATGCTGCCCTGAGCACTGTTTTATGCAAATGCCCATTTGGAAACCAGAAGTTTGTTTGTGTGCTATGCAATTCTGACACTAAAATCACATTCTCTCCTACTAAAATGCCATGGACCACCATTACCTTCCTTTCAGGTGTCATTCTAACACTATTAGCAAGTGGCAAGAGATCAGCTAATGATGATGCTTGGACTTTTTACTTAAAGACTTTTTTCTAGCCCTTTCAGTATGGAAAAAAGCCCAAGGGTCCTTGGGCAAACAAAGTTTGCATTTAAGTTTATTAACTGCGTTAAGAAAACCAGCAGCAGTGTATATATTCACCATATGAAACTGTGTATGAAGAGACAGGGTGAGAACATTCTATGTGGATCGAGGGTTAAAGCATATAGCCCTGAACTGGCTGAGGAGATAGCATTAGAATATAAAGCAGCGAGTGCTTTCCCAGCTGTGGGACCCCTAGCACTGCACTGCAGAGTTAAATGTACTGTCAAAATAAAGTTCCTCTCAGTAATACTTTGCACTCTTACAGCACTTTTAATCTCCAAATACAGCTTTCCTCAAGCTTTACGCAATGCAGCCACACCTGAGGTAGAGCACAGCACTGCGTAATAGAAAGAAAGCACCTTCTGCTAGTACAACTACAGGGTAGCAGGTTCACCGTAGGCACTGGCACAGCCCAGTGCAGCTGACGACAGCATAGCAAAATGTGCCTACATCAGAGGTCCAGAAAGCTATGCTGGGTACTGTTACTAAAGAATGGGGGCAACCAGGGTCTCCCAGCAGTTGCCACGCTTACCATTTCTTTCATTCTCTTTTCTCTTGCTCTCCCCACTGTGCAGCTACTCCCCCTCCCCTTCCCATGACTGTAGTGGAGGGATTCAAACTGAACTTTGCAAAGAATTGTCAGTCTGGCTCCACAGGTCATTTTGGCCGGTCACAAAGATGTTAAAAAATTTCGAAACTTCCACAGTAAGATGTTGTAAAACTGACTTTTCCCCTCTCCATTTTTCTTTCTTTTTTTCTATGGCAGTGAAAAGTTTCGGAGAGAGGGCAATTTCAATTCTACAAAATATAAAACTATTGGTCCAAAGTGTACCTAGATCACAGCAACAGTAGGTTTGGAAGAAACAAAGCCCTGTGCCATCTCTATTACATGTAAATGGCTACAATATTGCTTTACTATTTGGGTAATATATTCCTTCTTCCTGATTAAGGGCTCTTCTAAATACTGATTTAATTAGAGAAGACAGCATTAAATATTTATGCCATCAGAGCTGAGACAAGAGGCTTCTACCATCTCTTGTTGAAGTCAGCCTGCTTTGCTTGCTACACAGGCTTACCTGGCCTTCAGGTCAGATCAAAAAGAGAGCAAGACAATTTGGAAAGCTGGAATTCTTGTGAGAGGAACATGTGAATTTCAGACCTTGCTTCAAGGATGTTCTTCCTGAAAACAGCACACAACCAGAGTCTGAAGTAGCTCTCAAAGAAGAAAAGGTGCTCAGATAAACATCCTAGTGACCTGACTTAGTTATACTAGTTCTAACACAGTAAGTTTGATGCCTAAAGCAGTTTCTTGGAGGAAAACAATGACTGGTGGAAAAAAAAAATAAATCTCTCTGTATAGCTTCTTGCACCTTGTAGAAGATGCAAGTGAGTCTGGAGAAATGAGGGAGGAAAGCAGCTGGGAGAAGGAATCTGAGCCAGATCTGGTAATCTTTGAAACCATAAGTCATAGGAAGATAGAGAAAACTCAGGGCAGATCAATTGGTGGGTTTCTACACTGGGTCTAAGTAAAGCAGAGATGCTCAGGGGATCAAGACAAGAGTTTATGTATAACCATCTGTGAGCTGGAAAAGTAAACGTGGAGGAACAGAAGGAATTTCCACGGGGATTGCTTCATGACCAGCTGATGAAAGACAGTCACAGACCACAGACAAAGAGCCAAGGATGCTCCTTCTGCAAAGACCAGTGGGGACAGGGCAGAAGAAATCAAGCCTGACAGAAAGGGCTGAGCATGGTGGTGAAGACAATCGCTGAAAGACCGTGTTCAGAAAGGGGAAAGGAACTGAGTGGCTGTGTCACTCTTCTACCAGTTCCAGCTTCACAGGTGACAACAATCCACTGTCTTTCAAGGGACCTGCAATCATAAGACACAATTCTGCAGTAGCTTCTCTACTAACTTGGATAGGAGACAGTCCTCCCCTTTTCCTGAATCTGTTTGTCCATCCTGCATACCACAGAGACTATACTGTAGGAAAGGACGGGCAGAGATACCGTGCGTGTGGTGAGACATTGCCCTTCCTGGGCTCCCGCAGAAGAGGCTTCTCCTTGTCCAAGCAGTGAGGAGCGGCGGCACCTCGTGGCCCCAGCAGGAGCTTCCTACAGCTGCTCGAGTGAAAAATCCCAGCAACATAAATGCATGTAGTCAAAACTTACGTCGCTGTGCCTCTTCTGTCCTTTTGCCAAACTGGTCTCACAGGCCAATGCTAAGCAGAGAAGCAGCTGCCTTGGAAACAGCTGCAATCCCAAGGCACCAGAGGCATGTCACTCTGGTGTGGGCTTCGCAGCCATTCAGGCTTTCTGCCAGTAGAAGGGGAGCAGAGCTGCCTCTGAAAGGAACAGAAATGCTTGCTCTTCACTGACATCTATTGACTGCAGTGTTTTAACCACAAAGCTCTGCACAAGAATTAAGCATTCATTTTTGCAGGATGCTCAAAAACAGCACTCTAAAGGAAATCACACACAGGTCTGGGGGGAGCAGGTCTGTGTCTGGGTACCTAGGGCAGTCCTGATGCACAGCCTGCTTATGAACTCTTTCATTTCTGACTGCCAGTGTCTGCAAGGCTGTATCCAGGAATGACCAATTCGTATCGCTGAGAATCTAATCTACCAGCAGCCACAGTAGAGACAGGACAATGGGACAGATGATGGCACTCCCATATAAACAAATATAAATGCTGAGGAGTAATAAAATCAGATTTTCCTTTTCTGCCTGCAGGACCTTTCACTAAAACAAAGAATAAAAGTGGTTTGTTGTACTCTGTCATTTGTGACCTTGGTAAACTACTTAGACCTAACCCAACAGCCAGGTAGGTATCACTGTGCTGCAAAAACTGCAGTTAGTTGCCTAGCTACTTAAGAGGGAGGAGGAATTAATTAGTCTACAGCATTGCCTACTGGCTAAATTAAGGATTTACCTACATTATAACAATAATAATTTAAAAGGAACGGTACAGCACGACTTCATTAGCAGGTGAATGAAATGCAGTAGGAGCTAGCTCGTGTATCTCTGTGCTATCCAAACCCAGACATTGATGACAGTACCTTAACTGAAGCAGCCCAGACGTTAGTTCCCCTGCTTCTCTGCAGGGGTATCAGTACAGATGCACTGCAAGTCACAGATCCTGTTAGCTTGCTCTTTACGTTGGCATGCACTGCCTGCAGCCTTATCCTGAAAACCCCTGAAATCTCTTGATTTTCATTATAAATCGAACGTGTGCTTTCTCTAAACAAATAAGAAACTTGAGGAGATTCACTCTTACGAGCTGCAAGGTGCTCAATGACATTTAGTAAAAACCTGGCAGGGTATGAAGCATGCAAGAATAAGAAGTAAAAAGCAGCATGGCTTGCAGACAGCCCACAGGTGTTTTACAGTGAGAGTGCACAAAAGATATCCACAAATAGCAGAATTCATAAAATTGAATGAATCCAAAGACAGATCACAAGAAACATTCTGAAGAAAGCTTTAAGTTCATTAAGTCAGATTAATTGGAGTGCTTTATATTTGTCTAAATCAATTACTTCATCCCATTCTTCAGTTTTTTAGATTGGGCTTCACCAAATCAATCGCAACACTTGAGAAGGGCATCACTGATCAGATCAGTACTGGTGACGCATCCCCTTCCAACTTGAGACTCTGCTGCTGAGGACAAGATGTAACTAGGGAAAAAAGGCGGGAGAACAAAACCAGTCACACTCTTATGTGGACTGTACAGGAAATAAAACATTGTGCAACTACAGCCTTAGGTAGAAGTTACACCCCTGAAGAGACTATATCCACATTTAACTTTAACATGAAAGTGGCCGTGTTAGCTCAGATATACATCAATTTAGCCCAGAAACTTGTCTGCAAGAGTATGTGAGCAAACAGGACAAACGTGATATTTTCCTGAATATTCTCCCAACCTCCAATTACATTTTGTCCAACAACTTCGTAAGCAATTTACCATGAGTATCTATGAACTATAGATGTTGATTCAGCTTATGTCATGCAATTTTACACAATTCTGCCTTATTTTCAGTGAGCTTTGAGGATTAAAGGATTAATTCCTATCGGTAATAGCAATGCCATGTCCTGCTCCGTGCTGTCAGAGCTACACATTGACATTTTAGAACGAGCGTTTCAGAATGTATATTGTGAAATAAGGCTAAAAATGCACTTGGGTATTTCCTGTACAAGTAAGAGGAAGAAGAAACCAAGGCTCAGAACCAGAGGAATCCTATCAGGTGTCAGACTCATGGAACACATGGCCAAAGGCCATTTTAAGTGTGCTTACAGACATTTATTAAATGTCTATAAGCCATGTCCAGCTACGGAAATTCCTGAGCTGCAAATGTTTTGAGGCCACAGGAAAACTGGAAAGCACTGCCTAATACAACACAATAAATCCATATTCTTCAGGCATATGCTTTTGGTCCCTGCTAGTTTGGTTCAGCAGTCTTTCCCTGTTAGATATCTAACACAACTTCCTGCAGCCCTCCTTCCTGATTGTTGCTCACACTGAACCCGATTCCTTTGTCATCCATTTTATCCTCCCACGAACCTTTTGAGTACTACAACCTTTTTAACATGCAAGAAACAAAACAGTGTTCAAGATACATGCAAATCACTGACTTACACAGTGGAATAATTACTTTTATCCTTTTTGTTCTTTTGAATTCCTAAAATTCAGTTTGCTTTTTAACTGCTAGCTGTTCTTTACTAACCTAAATGATTAGGTATCATTGCCTCCACATTGCTCACTGTTCATTCCCTATAACAGCTTTTTTTTTTTATAAGCAACTAAAAAAATCCTTCCATCTGCAAAAATAAATAATGGCACCCCTTTTGGGGAAGTGTTCTGTAATGCTATAGAGGTGTGGGAGACAGCTACAGAATGGGGCTGCTCTCAACTGTTTCTCTTTCCTCCAGTACCTAGCAGTGGGAAAAGCTCTACTAAAACAGAGCCACATACACAAATGCATCTAGGATCAGCAATGGGAATAGACAAACCTATCTGAGAAAAAGAGAGAAACAAACGTACCAACCAAGGATTTTTAAGACAAGTGCATTAATGATAAGATTTTTCTAATTAACTCATCTATGCAACAGGTTTCTCCATAACAGTGGTTTTCTTCCACTGGACATACTTTATTATTGCTCTTATAATGCTGACATTTAGGATAATTAATCCTGCTGGGTATAAACCAGACTCATTTGGAGTTATTTCTGGAAACAGAAAATAGTGTTTTAAGAGAATACTAACAGAAAATATAAAAAACCAAAAAACAACAGAACCACCATCTTACATAGGCTCTGGAAAAGATTAACTAATGTGTGCTCATGGTTTAAAAGTATTAAGCAGCTTAAATCACCAAGTATTATAAAATCTCTTTAACCTTAAAAGGTAGAGCGATATGTAATTCATATTGATTTGAAATGAACTAAGGTCAGAACACATTGGATTACCCTACAGGAAACAGCACAGAACTGGAGAGAAGCATACACTGAATAGGACAAAGATCAGATAAAAATAAATTAATGGATCCAGAAGCAGATGAAGGGCTAACCACTACTCCTTGTGCCAAAGTGTTACCAACACTCATATAAAAACATTTCTGCATTTATTTTTGATTCATGCAGAAATTTTGGGTAGAGATCCAATGTATACGGCAGCACATTCACCAAGCAGCTGAAACGTTAGAAGAGCTATTGATTCAAACAGTAAGCTAAAAACAGTACTTCCAACTCGTATTTTTATTACAACTGCACTTACTCATTTTTGCTTTCTGTAACATAAAAAGAATGGGAATCACAGTCACCTTGTTTAAAGCAATCTATTCACAGTGAACAAGGATCTATTCACAGTTGAAATTTAAGTCAGCAAGTTACTGATAATGACACAAGGTGAAGTAATGAAAAACTTGCCAATTCTATAACATTATCAAACCTGAATTGTTCATTGAGTCTGGACTTCTGAAGCTTTACCACATAAGTCTATAAAACTAAATAATCCATCTCCCTATACCAAAGTCCACAGTTCGGTCTAAAATGTGTCTCTCCTGTTATCAAAGTTCATAGGATTTATCCAGCACAGAACCCTAAAACTTCACTGACAAGAAATACTTAAATGATAAGTTCGAGCTGATTAGTAAACTATTCATCTTTTACTGTTCCTACTGTAGATACGCAGTAAAAGAAATTCAGTTTAAAATTTTCCTTTGTAAAAGGAAGTAAACACAAAGTTAATCAGAGGGCCATCTGTCAGTTGATATTATAGTGGGAGTGTCTATTTAGCAGAGAAACTAACTAAAATGACAAGCCATTATTATTCAACTCAGTAGTAATTACCTGTGTACCACAGCTATTTTTCATTTTTCAGCATAACCCAAAGCAGAACTTGATCCACTGATAAATACTAGGATTGAAAACTGATGCTTATTTTTAGAGTCAGTTCTATGAATTTTTACAGCTACTAAGTCCTTTAAATCAAGACACAGTAAAAATTGTATTTTCCATAAATACAAGCATACATATACACCAGCTTTAAATTAATGTGCTAAAAAGTCTGGATATATATAGTTTTTATAAACCCACAATCAACAACTATATTTTGGTTGTTTTCTGGTTTTCATCTTTTGCGTTTAAACAACATTTAGTTTTCCATACCATACACATTAAATGTTACAGTGTTTTTAACTCAGCGATTGTAATAAAGGCCTTCATAGATAAAAACTGAGTTTCTACAAAGGAACAATCTCAGTGTTAGTGTGAAAATTAACCTCAAATTTGACAAAGCATTCAGGTATGTTAATTTAAGCACTTTCATAAACCCCAATATAAACAGATTCAAAGAGGCACAATTCCAAATGCCATTTAATTATTTATGAGCTTGAAATTTAACACACACTTAAGTGCTTTTCCTAACTAATATTAACTAGGTTTACAGTAACGGAGCTTTCTTTTAAAAATACAGGAAGAAGTTTGATAGCTATTTTTCTCCTGATCTCTCGATCATGTTAAAACTCTTCCTTATGGAGATGAATCCTGCAAAAAAGCAAGCACATAACTACAATACCATGTTGACATTTGATAAAGCAAATGTAATCCAAATGAGAAAAACGATCAGATTTCTTTTTTTTTTTTTTGAAAGTCTGAATTACAGATCTTCAAGTCATGCAAAATCATTGATCCATGAAAAATGTCTGGATTATGAACTAAAGACACATCATTCCTGTAAGACAGGTGTAAAGATTAAGATTCGATTTATGGGACACTACTTTTTGTGGCATTTCTTTAATGGCTTTTAAAATAATCCTGAATATGATAATTATTATCAGTATACAATCACTCATATCGCACTTAATTGAAGTGAGACCTTAAATTAGAGGGAAACATCTTTGTAACTCATGGCAATGTAAAACTTGAAAGATAAGCCATCCCTTGGGATACAGAATTACTGAGAGAAGAAGAGAAAAAAGGCAGGACTGACCAACTGTGTTAGTCCTTTCTCATTCATTCCTTATTTCCTCTACTGCTGTTCTCATTTCCCCATTTTCTCTCCTGCTGAACTCATTTCTTCCATTTGCTTCCTTGACGAGTTCACCTTTTCTAACAACAGGAATATGTGTTCTGCAAACTCCCGGACAGCTCCACAGCCACCATTGCTTTTACAAATATAACCAGCAGCTTTCTGAGCAACTACACAAGCATCAGCAGGCACACCACTCATGCCAGCTTTCTTCAGGCATTCCACATCAGACTCTTCATTTCCTATGGAAAAAGATGACAGACAAGGCAAAATATCACAGAGGGGAAAAGCTGAGCAAATTCACTACCTTACTGTGTACATATTAAAAAAAAAAAAAATTAAAATTTGTATTTGTGCCACAATTTTCATCTGAGCAAGCTCAACAGCAGTTTGCACATGTGAGTTCTTGGAAAATCTTAGTGATAGATGTAAATGCTGATCACACTTCACACAATCTTCAGGTAAGAGAATGGTACTTTTAAGAGCAGTAAAATTATCTGAGCAGCTGAATAAGCATTTGCAAACTGTACACTTAAGCTGTCGCTGAAATATAGTTTTGTACAGAATCATATGGCTTTCAATTTTAATTCTGTTCATTTGTTTCCATTTCAGACTATAATCTATACAACATCCCTCTGAAATGAACTACAGCTCAAAATTGTGAGCAGTAGCTGTATGCTTGTGTAATACCAAAAACTTTCCTAAATCTCATTATAAAATAAATACATCTCTTTCCTGTACCTCATTATAAATCTCCCTTAAATGATCCTGCCCCTCTACTCTACTTTTGTGAGACCTCACTTGGAGTATTGTGTGCAGTTCTGGTGTCCTCAACACAAAAAGGACATGGAACTGTTGGAACAAGTCCAGAGGAGGGCCACGAGGATGATCAGGGGACTGGAGCACCTCCCATATGAAGATAGGCTGAGAAAGTTTGGGGCTGTTCAGCCTGGAGAAGAGAAGGCTGCGTGGAGACCTCATAGCAGCCTTCCAGTATCTGAAGGGGGCCTATAAGGATGCTGGGGATGGACTCTTCGTTATGGACTGTAGTGATAGGACATGGGATAACGGGTTAAAACTTAAACAGGGTAAGTTTAGATTAGATATAAGGAGGAAGCTCTTTATTGTAAGGGTGGTGAGGCACTGGAATGGGTTGCCTAGGGAAGTTGCAAATGCTCCATCTCTGGCCGTGTTCAAGACCATGTTGGACAGAGCCTTGGGTGACATGGTTTGATGTTAGGTGACCCTGCCCATGTCAGGGGGGCTGGAACTAGATGATCTTAAGGTCCTTTCCAACCCTAACTATGCTATGATTCTATAAAAACAGCCAATACCTCCTTACCAAATTAGACATTGATTCATCAATGCCTTTAATAATTAGACTGTATCCTAACAAGCCTAAAAATACATACCTGCTTTTGGTGATTGAGTGCTGTAATTTACATGTCAATCATATTATGTTCAGCATATTAACAAAGAGCAAAGCCTTTTGAAGCTGAGCAGCACTGTGAAGTTTTCATTTGTGTATACCATATAAAATTCTACTATCAAAAAAAAGGAACTAACCTAAGTAAGAGACTTCTTTCCAGCTTAAACCCATGTCTTTTTGCCATTCCTCTAGGACTTCTAATTTATTCGTTGCACTAACTTTTGCTATACATCCCAGCTGCATGGCTGACAGTGTTTTTGAACAATCTCTATCAGAGATGAGTCGAACCTATTAAAATAAAGTCAAGTTAGAATAAACTCTATACACAAAGAAATAAAACATATAAGATTATTTATTAAGAAAACAGAAGTTTTTCTCTTAAAAGCTCTCTCAGATATCAGAAAAGCACTGAGTAACTGGTTTCTTCAATCAAAACTCAGAGCAGATGTGACTAGCATTCAAAACCAACACTAGAGTCCTGAAGTTACTTTGGGAAAGTGAAACACCATTCTGCAGGCTTCCCTGAGGTTCAAAAAAATAAATATGCATGTCTTTTTATACACAACATGTACTGAATAAAATACTGGGTATCACAGTACAGTGGCATGCTGACTATTTAGTGCAATAGCATCTACTTAAGCTACAGTGTGGAATATGAGAATTACCAAGGAAGATTTCTGTAATACTTGTAGAAGTAGAATATTACAAAGTATTTTCTATGACTCCTTTACCTAATAACATCATTTTATTTACTGTAGGACTTTGGAACATCAACAGAACACCAAACAAACTGACGTAGCACAGCAGATTAATCTCCCGCAGTTCATTCCAAATTTGACGTTTCGGAAATGATGTACAAGGTAAGCTAAACCCAGACGATTTTTGCAGCAAGATTTTTAAAAAATTCAGACACAACACCTCCAAGTTTTCTGTTTAAGCTGTGGACAAGCTTAAATTCCCTAATTGCTTTTAAATACTAAGAAATGCTTGGACTTTTTTA
This sequence comes from Psittacula echo, assembly GCF_963264785.1. Lineage (NCBI taxonomy): Eukaryota > Metazoa > Chordata > Aves > Psittaciformes > Psittacidae > Psittacula > Psittacula echo. The sequence continues at coordinate 104,811,534 of NC_137735.1, forward strand.
AGTACAGAATGAACAGGAGTGGTACACAAAGCAGTCGATCAGCAACACATACCAGAAATAAAGTGTGGCACAAAAACAGGAGGTTTTTAAGGAAAGACTTCAAGTCACAGCAAGTATGGAAATGGGTCCTAGATGCAACAAAACAATGATTATAAGCTTCCTTCCCCTTTTGACTCACAGAAAATGAAGCTGAGGGAGTTCTGAAAAACCATCTACTCCATTTTACTGCCCTAACGCAGCAACAGCTGCAAAGTATGTCATGAATGTCTCATCTAACCTGTTCTGAAAGAATCCTACAATGGAGACTCCAAAAATGTATCTGGAGAAGTCTACTTGGGCTTTAGCTACTTTTGCCTTATCCATGCCTATCTTTAACTGCAACAGAACTGGGTTAAGGCTCTTTGAAGGTAACCTAAATCTTTACTTGATTCTTAACCCCCAAAAAATCTTCCAGCAGTATCAAAGGCAGCAGCACAGACAGAAAATAGCCAGGAGGCTACATAAATCCAAGCAAAGATTTAGATCAGTAGAACTGAACAGTAGTTATAAAAATAGTGAAAGTAGGCATGTTACGATCTGTGTTGTTTTCGTTTTTCATTCATACTGAATTCTTACAACTTCAAAGCATGTAAGTTATGGTTAAAAAAACTATGCAGATGAAAGTATTCAGGGTTTGATTTCCCCTCTCTGCAACAATCACGGTGATCTAGGATGAACCAGTTGATTTGTCTGAGTATTTCTTCCTCTCTATAGTAAGAGGTAACAACATATCCCTGCTTAGTAAAGCTGACTTCTAATTAATGAGTGTCTAGACTATATAGAACAAGACTAGTGCTAGCAAAACACTATAAAGATTTCTTCACACATTTTTCCAGGACAAAAAGATGTTATAGCTACTGTGAATGAGATTGAGAACTTTGTCAAAACATTTTAATTTTCCAATATGTAATCCAAGAACAACATTTGTCCCAACCCTGAACCAATGTACTATGCTACCTGATCACGAGTTCTCTGAAGAAACTTCAATATATATGCTGCAGGGTTTTAGAATCTTTCAATGTTCAGTTTACCTCAGGCATAAAGCCTCACACTTGAGAACACCACATACCTGGATTCCTCTTTTCTTTAATAGGTTGATACCAACAATGTCTCTATAATCGTAGCAGACCATTTCCTTCTGATCTTCTGTCACATAAATGCGACCATTTGTGAGGCATCCATCAATACTGCAAACCAATAGCTTCACCTCTTTCAATGGCTCTTTGCCAAAATATCCAAAGCTAGATAAAGAAGTTATTTTTTTAGGACGGAAGTTTCTGCACACTCCAAACCCTAAATATTTAAAATACAAATGTGATCTTCAGATAATCAACTTTGAAATTGTTTTTCTAATATCTTTTCTCACCGTCGTCCCTCTCCAACTATATTCTCCCTCTTCAAAGAAAAAAACAGAATGATCCAAAAGACAGCTCAGTTATGTTGTCTATTTAAAAATTAGGATGAGATTTATTTCCTTAGCATAACCTCTTATGTTCTGTAGCATTTATGTGGCGCAAAACCAAAATCGATCAAAGGACAAAAAAGGCACAAAAACATACTCCTTTCCCACCAATCATCTCCTTAGAGAAGTGCAGAGTAGCTGCAAACAAAAGGCAGCTGACAAGATGTAATTAGCTCATGCCTTAGATGCAAACACTCTCAGTTACGTGCATCAGTAAACTTGCTCCAGACCATGGAAGCCTAGGACAACTCAGCTGGAAAGGCTGGAGATGATGCTAACACACTGCTACAGTACAGTGAGGCTCACATTTTTCCCCAGGCTGAGCTTTCAAAGAAACAACCAACAAACAAACAAAAGCCAAACCCAACACAAACCCAAACATATAGCAAAGGTAATTTAGATGATTTAAACAGATATAAGAAAAAATGATGCATAGAAATCAAGTTGTCCAATTATCTTTGATTACCTATATTACATACATTATGAATTCACATGAGCACACTCTGAAACTATCAGAGATATCAAAGAAATAAAGGAATAAAAAGTGGTTTTACCTCAATACTCTCTGCTCTGCAATAGGCCAATCAATGTCTATATCAATATCCACACTGTGCTCTGCACGCATTTCATAGTAGGCCATTTTGCCACCCTAAATAAAACAGAACCCTTTAAAACGTTCTGCTTGGCTTAATACAAGATTAAGAGACTCGTACAATTTAGCAACATGTAATGAAAGCTAAGTATCTGGTTAAGCATCGGTCACAACAGCTTGTATACGTGAACCATCAATAATTATGTTTTTGCCAGTGACACAGAACTAAGCATGCGAAGGAACTTTTATAGAGAACAGTTAATGGGTATTTTTATTTTACCACTACAGAAAGTGTGCAAGAAAGCTGTTATGCATTGTAGTCATTACGTCACACTGATTTTACCAGGTCTTTTACTACAGTAAAATAGAAATGCCTTTAGCACTTATCTAGTGAGAGCATGCTTATATTTTGTTTGCTGTCTACACAAAAAATGTCAATTGGAAAAATATCCACCACTTCCCAATGTAATTGAAAAGAACCAAAAGCCCTGATCCTCTGAGAGTTAGTGGCCCAATCTGCAGAAAATGTAGAATTCAACACAATTGTACTACCCAGATCAATGCTTGCAAGTCCACACAGCACTAGCTGGTACTGCACGGGTCTTTACAAACTACAGACCTAAAGCTAGCATCTCTGCATTAGTGACATATCTGGAAAAGAGCGAAGCAAGAACTTGGTATTCTTGACACACCTAGTAAGGTATTCCTGTTAGAAATACGAAAATATTTACACTGGGCTTTTTTGCAGTTCTGCTAACAAATACTGGAAATCACCTGTAAGATGGAGAACTTGTTTTGCATGAGAAAATGAAGAGACTATACTTGTAGACAGATAAACAAATAAAGTGAAAGCTGAAGTAAATGCATTTGTTCTGCATTACTACACTGGGATGTAAACATCAGGAAAGAGAAAAAGACTGTTTAAGTTACAGTATAAAATGGCCTAAGAGTAAACTGGCCAAGAATACGAGTTTATAGATTAAATGAGAAGCCTGTAAGACTGCATGAAGTTTCGCACCCTTAGTAACACTAAAACGAATTACAAGATGTGTACTTACATCCTGGTGAACTGACGTGAAACTCAGTAATGTACTGGTTTAGGCTTATAGCTATATACTGCTCAATATTATTTGTATAAATCTGATCCCTGTGAAGGATGCTGTTACTGGAACTGCAGCTAGCCCTGTTAAGTTCCACATAATAAGTAAACTGTCCTGAGGTTAATGTGCTGTTACCTCATACTGACTGCATCAGAAACAGAAGTACATTAATGAACTTAGAACCCTCTACAACAACAGTAAAAGGTGCATTATTCTAAAGATCATGAAAACCAGAAGCACTAACCTGCAAGTAGCCTTTCTCGATCAACTGTCTCCTGGCAAAATAAAATGAACCATTTTCATACAGTTCCCCAGGCCAATCTTGCCTTCGGTATCGTTTTGCTGGATTCAGGTTCTGGGGTTCTGTCATTTTGTTTTCTGTTAACAAAGAAAAATTACAAAATAAATTTTCTAGCACCTCTGTTCAGAGTCAATGAACTTCCTTTAAATAGTTTTCTGTTGAAAAATGAAGGACGCAATGCAGTCACCAACTTCTTTCATTATGGCCTCTCATTGCTTAGCTTTATAAAGGATCATTGAGTTGCCTCTCTTTCTTGGAGCTGTGGATAACAAACCAGAGGACTGCTTTGCGGTCCTAGGAGAGGAAAGAAAAATCTTTCATTCGAACTTTTTTTTAAATGCAACAACAAAACAATAACAAGAAACAACCACGAAAAAAACCCTGAGAGGTTATCAGCTCCAAAACTGGCCATAGGGAGAGACACTCTTCTAAACAGCCAAAAACCCCAATTCAACTACCTATACCTAAAATGAGGAATGCCCTGAATGAACTGCAAGAGCTGAAGGGACTAACTTGAAACCTGGAAGAGCATACAAGAAGAAATTTTGCTTGTGAAAACATCTTGGCACTTCCCCAAAATATCTCCTATTTAAGGACACACATTATGTTAACTTTTCATAACTGATTTAATCAATGCTCACAATGAATAAACAAGTGACTTTGAACAAACATGATCCCGTAAGATCCCATATTGTTAATGCCAGCAGTGCATTCAGCAGAAACTGAGCCGGGAACCAGACTTCTGTCCTTATGCCACTCAAATTTACACACACAAAGCAGCTAAAATTCACCAGGTCTCATGATCTAGGAACTATAAAAAAGTTAAAGGGCACTCTCAAACACCCAGAACATCCTGAGGCTTTAGTATATATACACACACCTTGTCCTTCATAAATACACTAGAGCTGTGTGCTCAATGAAGTAAAACATTTCCAGAGAGACACCTTTCTCTTTCAGAACGCATCAATATTAAACCTTCATGCAGAAGGAATAAAAGAAAGACACAGGAAAAGATATAAAATTCTTTTAACATAATCAGTATTTTAAAGCCATCTGAACAAAGACTAAAAATAAATAAAAAGAATACAATACTAAACTGGATGATGCTCTATAAGCTCAAAAAAATTTTCATCTGAAGCAACTTATATCACAACAGAATAATTCTAATGTCCAAGTAACACATTCATTTTTAAAAAATTACAATGTGACAGTATCTGAATCAACTATTTTTGAAAAAGCAGCAAACATTTCTACTTCACTCACAATAACAAAACTAATACAGGTAATGTGCAGAATAGTTCTTTGTATAAGGACAAAAGGTACTTCTATAGCTACAAGGTACAATCTTTATTTGCAAGTAGAGTTCAGTCTTTAGTCATCTAGGCAGTTGTAGCTGAGAGGCATATTTTCACTGGGAAAAATAGTCACATCCTTCTGTATGAGCTAATTAACATGAGCTCTGTCCTCATGACTCAAAGGCAGTTTGCAATTTCACGTATGTCAGCAGCCAAATTAGCAGGCTGAAACACACCCTAAGTCTCCAGGCTAAGAGGTTGCCATCCCATCTTCCCTAAGACTTTACCTCACATTATTTGTCATTTGTTAGCTACTGCAGAGTAAGAACAAACACTTTCCTAGTTAAAACAGGAACTCAGTGTCATGTCTACATGCACATGAGTACCCACTAAGCAGAAGTTTACATGTAAAGTTTTTGGGAGCTATTTTGAGCCTAGGCAAGCTAATAACATTTTAATTTTCAATACCTTAGCAATTCTACAAAACAATTACAGAAAGGCTGAGCAACGATCAGTAATATCAAAACAGCACTACTTAGAAGGAATTTCTAAGCCATTCCATACCTCTCACCTTTTATGTTAGGAAGAATATCACTTCCTAATGTAAATATTATTGGCACGAAAATAAACCATTTGAAAAAAAAAAAAAAAAACTGATTAAGTGTAACCAGAAACACCTAAATATTACCTCCTTTTTTTACCTCGCTCCATCTGAATTGATGTCGTCTCACAACAGAGAAGACAGAATCAAACCCCTCCTTCTGGATCATATCCGCCACTTTTATAAGATCACTCGGATGTAAACAGGGAGATGTTGCTTGAATATTTCCTACAATATCAACCTCTAAAGAAACAGAAAGAAATGTTTATGAAACGATATTCTTAATTGGCATGAGTAGATGCCACACACACACAAAACTGAAAAAAAAAAAAAAAAGGAGGAGAATCTTTAGCTTTTGTTTACTAAAGGCTTTACTTATTTTTCTAAGTAATAAGTAGTTTTACTTATGTTTCTGAACGATAAGTGCATCTTCGCTCTGGGGCTACAACATAAAGGGTCAGCATATTTCATTACTGATTTACCATGATGATGATTAAGAAACTCTCTGATAGCTTCTAGAGAAGTTGAAGAGTCTTGAGAAACTTCTCGGCTTCTTCGATGAACTTGAGCACCAAACTGCTTTGCAACCTTCTCAATTTCATCATGGTCCGTAGAAACCCATATACTGTTGGCAGACAGTGACAGAAATGAATATAAAGAATAAATCCCAGCACTGTTGACTTGCCCACCATAATCTAACTTGAATGACACTCTGGCTTATGTACGCACTACACCTTCCAATGAAAGTAACTAGTTATTTTATTTGCATTAGTAAGACTATAAAGCAACTTTCAACAATAAGAATAAAACATAGAGATTCACATTCACCAGACCGTAAAATCTCAAGCTTGGGCTGCATTTCAGTTTAATACTGTAGGGTGCTTGATCTACCTTCCATGTGGGAAGCTTAAGCAATATAAAATTCAGGAGTGTTACCAGAAAAATCCAGTGTCAGCACACCACAAGTTGTTAGGCATGCTAACAGATCCATGAATTGTGAATGGGTTGAATGAGGCATTCAAAATCATCTAAGAGTTCAGAAACAAAGCTGACAAGAGCTGCCACACCAAAGAACAGAAGATGAACTTATCTGCAAGTGTTTTAAAATGTGTTAATTAGGCTCCATACGATCCCAGAGAAAGAGCTGTTCAAGTTACAACCACATATGTTTTGGCACAGAAAACCTTCAGTACTGGTAAAACAAGATTGTGATTGTTCAGGGTTAATAAACATTTACAAAAGGAAGGGCCAAGTCTGAATATTATGTGATAATAAACACTGGCTGAGCACTGGGAGGCCATTACTGGCATCACTGTGACAAAATAGCATGTGAGATATAAAACCAAAAAAGTACGAAAAATAACCCTTCTCTCAGCAACACTGGCATTCTCAATGCATTCTACACAGCAAATGGTGCTTTAGTTAAGTATTTTTCAAGCAAAGACATCATGGGATCACCAGTACAAAAATATGTATGACAGCAACAGCAATGTCAAGTCACACCCAGCTGAACAAATGCAGAAGAGGTATTCTCCATAAACTTCTTCAGGCTGGTTAGCTTAAACACACACTCCCCAGTCAACTAACAGAGTTTTGTTGTGTAACACATATCCCATCAACGCAGCTGTTTCAAAGGTGACTAGAAAAAACTAATATTCCATCTAATGCACTTGTTATGCCTCAAGAGTTAGGCTGCATAACCCTAAGTGGCTTCCTGTTGGGCAAACTGAAGTGCCAGACAGAAAATGAGAAAGTCACTCAAACCACCATATCCACCATAGGCCATTAAGCAATATAGATTCACATGCATTAAATAATTATCAATTATTAAAAAATTCTAGGTCAGAAATGGTTTTGACTGCTTCTTTATCAAAAATAAATCAACTCAACTTCCTCAGCTTTTGAGATACAGTTAAAAAGGTTTTCTAGAATAGATAATGGTACAGCAGCTATGAGACACAGAAGGCTCATGCTTGCTTCCAGCTCTGAATCTTGCTGGGCTACACTGCTACTTGACTACATCAAGTCCCTGCTTTGATGTAACGCAGTAGGTTTGCATTGGGAACCTGCACCTAGGTATGCTACATACCAAGTGCATCCTAACCATGCACTGGTTTTAATTAAGTTTATCAGTATGTGGGTAGAAGACTCCCAGTTTTGTTCTGGCGGAAAAAAAAAAAAAATCTCTAATGCCCATATTCTTAGCACTAACAAAATACCGTTTCTATCTAGCTCTAATCATTGCTACCAAAGTTTCCCACACTTTGCCACAAACTAAGCTTCTGTTCTGTGTCACATGGACACACATGGTTGTTTCCTTCCATTTGACATTTACAAGATTGCCTCTAATGTGCTGCGTACAGCTGTGGGTTCCTTGATACAAGAAGGAAAAACTGGAGCAAGCCCAGCAGAGAGCCAGCATGATGACTGGGATCTCAGAGCACATGCATACCAGGAGATGCCAGAAGACCTGTCTTGATTCAGACTTATGAAGAGAAGGTGAGGGGGTGACTTTATTGCCATCTTCAAGTACCTGGTGAGCAGGTGGAGAGAAGACAGAGAAACTTCTCCTGGATGAGCACAGTAATAGGACACAGACACATACTGCAAGAACAGAAGAGCCAATTCAACGGGTTCCATTAAGGGTTGTCTATCAATGGAACCAGTGCCCAAGAACAGCTGTAGAGTCTTCATCCTTGGAGATACTCAAGCTCAGCTGCATGTGGTCCCAAGCAATCCTAATGAGCCTAGCTTTCCACAGTGGGCCACTGGAATCAGCCTGCAATCCAGTGAATCATATGATGTTACCTACCGCCTGGCAGTTTTATTTAATGCAGCCATCTTAAAGAAGTAAAACCATAATAAAATCATAGACTGGTTAGGGTTGGAAAGGACCTTAAAGATCACTCAGTTTCAATCCCCCTGCCACGGGCAGGGACATCTTCCACTAGACCAGGCTGCTCAAAGCCCCGCCCAAGACTTACTGACAAACATCCTCAATCAGTGGCTCCTAACCACAAATCAGAACAACTTTAATTTCAAAGTACGACTAATTCCTTCATTCCTTCTCAGCTCACTCTAACCAGGAAGGGATGGCAGAGTTCTCGTCAGGGTGCAGCCTGCTTGCTTTGCCCTGCCCGATCCCTAACCCAAAGCTACGTTAGCCGCACCCCTCTGCCTTCAGTGAGGGACTCCTACTACACACCCGCCTCATTCACCGAGGCTAAATAAGACGACCGGGGGGGGGGGACCACCCGCCCCACGACAGGCGCCTCACAGCCTGTCAGAGAGGACGAGGCAGAGAAGAGAAGGCTGCTCCAGGAGCCTGCTGCGGACAGAGACCGCTCCTCCCACCCCTCAGAACGCCGCAGCCCCTCGGAATCCGCCGGCCGGCGACCCCTACCCACCCCTCGACGAGCACGGGAAGGCGGGGAGCGGGACAGCGCCTGCGCACCTGTGGAAAACTCCGGCGTCGGCGGCGGCACGCAACACCCAGCCCACGAGCGGCACCCCCGCCAGCAGCTTGATGTTCTTCAGCGGGATGCCCTTGCTGCCGCCGCGCGCCAGCACCAGCGCGGCCAGGTGGGCGCACGGCCGGCCCTCGCCTGCCGCCGCACCGCGATCCATTGCCCAGCACAGCCCCGCGGCCCGCCGTGCACGCTGGGAAGTGTAGTCCTACGTCGGGGAGGGGCGACCCGCCCCGGCCTGGCCGCGCGTGCGTGCTGGGAGCGCGGGGCGGGGGAGAGCGCTGTGGCGGGTGTACGGGAGTCACAGGATCAGCTGGGCTGGAAAAGGCCTTTTAGGTCATCAAGTCCAGCTGTTAGCCCAAGGTCTGCCGACTCCACCACTAAACCATGTCACTAAGGCCCTCATCTAAGTGGGTTTTGAACACCTCCAGGGATGGTGATTCCATCACTGCCCTGAGCAGCCTGTTCCAATTCCTGATCACCCTGTCGGTGAAGAAATTTTTCTTAGTATCTAGTCTGAACCTTACTTGGTTCTTCTTGAGGCCATTACCTCTTGTCCTGTCACTTGTTAGTTCAGACAAGAGACTGACACCCACCTCGCTACAGCCTCCTTTCAGGTAGTTGTAGAGAGTGGTAAGGTCTCCTCTAAGCCTTCTCTTCTGTAGACTAAACAACTCCAATTCCCTCAGCCATTTCTCTTAAGACTTATTCTCCAGACTCTTCACCAGCTTTATTGCCCTTATCTGGACACACTCCAGCACCTCAACATCTCTCCTGTAGTGAGGGGCCCAGCACTGAGCCAGTATTCCAGGTGTGGCCTCACCAGTGCTGAGTACAGGGAGATGATCGCTGCCCTGGCCCTGCTGGCAGTGCTGTTGCTGATACAGGCCAGGATGCCATTGGCTTTCCTGGCTGCCTGAGCACAAGCTGGCTCATGTTCAGTGGCCATCAATCAGCACCTCCAGGTCCTTTTCCACCAAGCAGCTTTATAGACACTCTCTCCAAGCCTGTAGCGTTGCATAGGGTTGTTGTGGCCTAAATGCACAACCCGGCACTTTGTCTTGTTGAAACTCATACCATTGATCCAGCCTGTACAGATCCCTCTGCAGGGCCTTTCTGTGTCATAGGGCAGGGTTGCTACTTGGGTGAAGGGGTCTGGCACCAAGGGGCACCTTGCTTAGGGGAAGAGAGGCAGCCTCCTCCCTGGTTCTGAAGATAGGAAGCCTATTTGTCACAGAACACTGTGCAAAGCCCTCTCCTGCACAGGAAGCAAGGCTCCGTGTCTTCATGGGTAACACTGTCAAGGCGGGATGGAGGGTCCGTGTGGCCTCCGCAGCGTCCGGAGAGCTGCACACGCACCAAGCGGCCGGATCCAGTGGGTTTTTCATCATCCACTGGCGCAAATCCTCACATTTCAGGGGTATCTCCTGTGTCGTGCCCTTATCGCCTAACGCATCCCGGCAGAGGGCAGCGTGGTCACACCGGAGCCCGTCGGCGTGGAAGGGAAACCTTCCCTCACTGCGCCGCCTCGTGGAAAGTGTATTAAAGCACAAGACCATAAATAACAACATAAAACCGCGATGTTGTTATGCGAATTTGCATGAAGAAACAGGATAGATAAAATAAAGTAATACCACAACCTGCTGCACAGGAATTTGTCTTTTAAGGTAATTTGAAAAATGGAAAGTTGAGGCTGTTGGACAGCATCATGAAGTCACTCCTGAACACTCTGGTGTCAGTTTGTAGTGGAAACATATCCCATGCCATTCACTGAAATCCTCTTCAGGTTATTTGACATGTGTTGCGGAGCAGAATGACCTCATCTACCACTGACAAAGTTATATTCAGCAGTAAGCAGGCATTTAAGAAGAATAACTATTGGGTGTTCTGTTGTTTCTTTCTGAAGTGGACATCTGTTCAAAGAATAAGAGAGAGCAGAGAGACAGCTTGCTCTTCTGCTGTGCAGATCAAGGCAACAGCTTTCAGGGCTCTTTTTTCTTTTTTTAGATGAGATTGAAACTCATAGCTGTAAGCTGCTAAGTACAGTGTTTCCTGCAGGCCACTTTCCATGCACATAATCTTGAAATTTTTTTTTTATTTCTGGAGTTTCAGGCCTTTCTCACATTGTAAATTCCTACCTGCTTAGCACTACTTTTCTGTTAGAGGCCTCTGTGCTCACAGCAGACTGAGCGCAATGAAACACGTGCCTGGACAAGGTCAACTTCAGTGTGAAGTCTGATGGTCTTGCTGAGAGCTGCCAGTTCTGGTGCACAGGCTGGAATCTCCAGGAGAGTCTGTCAGTGCTAACTTTTTAACCTGGCACAACTAGTTTGCTAGATCCTACCTGTCAACCCTTTTAGACATAGGTATAAGAAAAAAGAATATCAAACTTCTGAACAAACACAACAGCTACATGGTGCACTTTTGCTGCAAACAAGGGCCCTTCTTTTTTTTTTTTGAGAAGATAGAAGTCCTTCTGAGGTCAGATTTGTGGACTGACTTTTACACTAAATCATATTATTTTGGGCAGTTATCTGAGAAATTCCTTTAAAGCAGCCAGAGATGACACTTTTATAAGGTAAATATACAAAGCTTTAACAATTGAAGAATAAGAAATCACATGCTGTATTAAATGTCTTTCAGAGTTTCTTAGATAATTGTAACAATATTCAAAATACCTACATGTTAAGTACCAATGGGTTAAAAAATCTGTATGTTGCTTCATCACATTGTGAAAATTGGATGATTTCTCAACAATAATTTTTCAGCTACATAATTCACTTCAGTACTTTCTCATAGTCCAGGAATATCCCAAGCAGGGAGCTGAGTCTGGATTCAACTTTCATTTACAGAGAAAAGAAATGACATCGGAAGATCTGGCCTACATCATAGATCTAGATAGGGTTCATAGTTCATCTAGCAAGAATTTCTTTTGAAGGTCTGTGCATAATTAAAACCTGTTTGTTTGTGGTTTGGTTTTGTTTTGGTGGTTTTTGGTTTTCACTTCAAAAGCAAATCTTTCACTTATAGGAGTGAAATGGTCCTCAAGCAAGTATCTTAAATACCTTTGTCCTTCTCCATAGACATGAGTCTAACCCCGTCCTAAAGACTATCAGTAATGTTGACTGCATAACCTCTCCAGGCAATCTAGAGATCGATAGCAAAGCTTTTCCTAATCTTCACTGAATCTTCTTTTCTGTAACATAAGACCATTAATTCCCATCTTATCCAAAACAGATCTCGAGAACATATTATTTCCTATCTTTCTGTAGCACACGTGTATTTAAAAATGGGAACCATCTCACCTCTTAGACATTTCCATTTCAGGATCATACCCACTGGTTCAGTCTTTCTCCTAGTTCAAATCTTCCAGACTTCCATCAGCATTATTCTCCTTTGGAAATCTTGTAATGTGGTACTCAAAATTAAACAGAATATTGCAAGTGGGCAAAGCAGAAAGATGACTAGTTCATATACCTTGAGGGCTGTAGTCTCAGTCATACATCTCTCTATGATTCGATTTACCTTTTCTTGCACAATGTTGTCATGATAGTGGTTCACTATGACCTAATATTTGATTCTGCAAGAGCTGTTACATAGTCAGATACTTCCAGCCTCTGCCTTTGCATCTGGCTATATCTGCCCAAGTGCATTATCTTGAATTTATTCCTGCAGCAACCAGATCTATCCCCATCTTAAAATATTTTAATCTGAACCATATTCCTCTAGTTTATTTCTGTGAAAGCTATGTGAGACCTTGTCAAGAGTTTTACTAAGCTTAAGGTGCATGGTATTTACTCCACTTCCCTCTAGCCACAGGCCTGGTTTTGTAGATTGAAATTACACTTATTTGACTCGTTCTAGGTAAGTTATTATTGACTGCTATTAACTGCTTTGATTTCTTTTATGTGCTTACCAAACTTGTTGATTATTTATTCCAGCAGGGATTTTTTACTAGTATCAAGTGTTTGACTAATGGTTCAAATGCATCCATATGAAATTTCAGTTTAGATCAAGAATGCACTTCTGAAATGAGTCTCAAAGCACATATAAACTATTACTTCTTCATACTACTTGCTAAAGCAGACACTGCAGATAGTCCCCAGGCTCTTCCTTTCTCCCCATTTTTAACATAGTGGGTATTTTATGCTTTCTAGTCTTGGTAACTGTAGCTGGCTCTGAGATTTCATTAGCCGGCTGCTTCAGTATCCAAGGATGAAACTCAGCTCTGAGATAGTTTGAGTAGATATTACTCACCTAAATACATTCTGAGTCGCTTCTTCTGTATTTGTATTGATGTCTTGCTCCTGAAGGGACTGTGTGGGTAACAGTATTCAGTGAGATAAGAACATTTGCTATTCTAATAATAGAGCAGTAGAGAAAAAAGCAAAGAATTTAATGCTTTCCGCTTCTGTGGAACATGTACCCCGTTTTATGTAATCATGAAGTGGCCTGCAGGCACAGGTTTTCCAGCATGGAGGAAGGGATTTCAGCTTTCTCATCACCACATCCTACATCATGTAAACTGGTCGTGGTCTTGTGACAGTTGAGTCCTATCATGCCCAACTGTCCCTAAACAAGGGGGGCTAAACTGGCTCATTTCAAGGAAATACTGGTATACTGGTAAAATTAGTGGGAATAAATCTATTTTTAAAGTATGTTCCATGTCATATGATTCCATTGGGGATAATAAAATCTGTGAATTTCCTTTCTGGCCATTATTCAGTTGCTATAAAATATTGTAATTTCAAGAAAGAAGTCCATTCATTCATGTATGCAAAAGCAAATGAACAAAACTGAAGGCATTCAATAGGTCTGTGCTTGAGTGTTACTGTGATCACTGTTTAAGGGTTATAAGCTACTAACAGGGAGCACATCATGGAACTTAAGCTATTAATTCAATGAAGAAAACCTCACTAGTTACAATGGCTGGCATTTGCTTTGCCAGTCACAAGATCTACCCTGCCCTTTCATTTTCTGAATTGCCAGTCTTGAGATCTGCTCTGCTCTGCTTTTTCTGACATTCACCCTGGTCACAACACTCTTCACAAGCTTTAGGGAAAATATGTAATAATGATTCTCTGAATCTTACATTGGAGCTTCATGAGAAGAGCCTTGTGGTGCGCTGGTCAAAGCCAAAAGCCTCAAAAAAAGGAGTGGTAAAACTGCTGATAACCTAAGTGGGGCTAGGATTTAATTTTGTGTGCATGAGTCTAATTTCTTTTACATTAGTAGGGCTCCATAAGTAAGTATATAGTGGGTCCAGTTGCAAGGTCTTATCTTTTTCTAGGACGTCATAACTTAGTAAGTACTACAGAAGCAGGTAAGAAAGACTCAGTGGAAGTATGTAGTGGAAACCTCAGGGATATGCTACCTTTGGGTAAACTGGAGTTACTCTTTCTAGGCCTCCCTGCAGCAACAGGAAATCTCCGAGATTCATTCAGATCTTCTTTCCTGGCTCTGAACCATGGATAGCTCCAAACCAGTGTAAAGGAAATAAGGAATGGGCCTGGGCAAGTGTAGAAAATCACCTGTTCCTATTGCTGGAAGCTTCAGGCAAGTCTTGGGCTAATGCAGTCTGCCTATACGTGAGAGCTGGAATAAAGGATAACATATGCTTGTGAAAAAGGCCAAGGAAGTGTTCAAAGGTCCCAGATTTCTTAAAAGCAGATAGATAGAGATATGATCACTTGGAGCTTACACTTGAACTAGTGTATTACTGTAGAAATTCTGTAGAAATTAAATGGAACAAACTGCTGCAGCATACTGAAATGCAGTGTTTAATTCAGTGCCTGCCTCATGGGTTGTTGGCAATCTCATGTACACAGAAGCAATCAGAAAGAAGAGAAATATGTATATTTAAGAGTAATTTCAAACTGCTGAAGTCTTTATTATTATTACCAAAACTATAACATCTGACAAATGGTGTTGATATTCCCTATCTGGCTGTAAAATAATTGCTAATTCTTGTGATAACAACACTGATTTATATTTAATTTTTACCCAAAAGAATCCAAACAACTTTGTAAATCAAGTCAGCATTGTGGATGTTTACACTTGTACATAATTTTTGATATGACTAAGATTCATCCTCCTTAACTCTAGGTGAATGAGACAATAAACTGAGCCTAAATACCTCAGGTGTTTTGTATAGCCAAAGTATATAGTTCAAGTAGCCTTAAGAAGGTACCTTTAGAGAACAGTTGAAGGCACCTAAACTTTGGATTGCCCTCAGAGAGGATACATCAGCAGCTTGCCCCAGCTGGAAAATCAGTTTTAACAGTGCTAGCTATCCTACAATATTCAGGACAGATACTAGAAATGGTAATTGGAAGGGCCATTACCCCTACGTGGCTTAGGGAGCATGTGACATCTTCCTCATTGGCAGCTGACACTGACATGGTATTAGGATTTGGCTTAGCATTGGGTGACCTAGACAATCTCTTTGAGTCTCTTCCATCTCCCTTTCTCTTTAATTTCTTAATATTATGCTTTGCAAAGAAGACATTCTCAGGAAGAAAACAGAGAGAGAACTCAAACTCACTAATACACACAAGTCTGAGAGAACATTGTAACAGAGCGGAGTTCAAAGAGGTGAAGGAGTCAGTGGACATGGGAATATAAGTTTAAATTCATCATAGCAAAACCCAGTGCTAGATCTTAGAGAATAACTTTTAATCTACTTGCAAATGTCTATGTAAATTGATGTTATGCACTAATATTCCCTCAAATATTTCACTTGCTGACAATCCCACATCACAGTTACAAGCACCTATATCTGCCTCCCTGGCAAGGATCGCTTGTGTGCAACATAGATAGCAAAGGACATTGTCTGTTATGTGTTCATCATTTCTCTGGAGTTCTTCTTGATTGATAACAGTAAACTTGTTTTTTGACAAACCTTTGATAACCTTTAGGAATAAATGCTTGTTATAGGGCTGTCCTTTGCTTTGGGTTTTTGTTTCCTTCAGCCTCCACAAATCTTAGTCAAAGTTGCTGGTTTTGCCCATTTTTTTGTGTTTGTTTGAAATGTACATCTGTTTTTTCAACAGGCCAATGGGAAAAGAAATGTTTTATGTCATATGCTGCAGCCTTCTTGCTATCTTTCTGTTCTGAGGATGCAGCATCTTCTGCTGTGAAGTCTTCTTGTCCTAGAGTGCAAGCCTTTTGGGCTTGACCTAAACACCACATTATTCAATTTTACTACTGAGAAAAATGTTCTGGGAACAGTGTCAAGGGAATGATGTTCTTCATTATCAGTACAGGCTATTCTTTTACTCCTTGTTCTACAGTCTCATCTGGTGCTTTCACACACATATGTTTCCATTCATATAGTGTTCATAACACTTGATTTTTTTTGTTACAAATCTCTACAACTTTAGCAGCCAGCTTACTCATTTTATCTGTGCACTGGTTCATTAAAAAGTTTATCTGTCTGAGTCCATAAACATCCACAATCTGCTGCTGCCATTTGTCCACTATATATGTCAAAACTATGAAATGCATGCTTATTTTGCACATTAACAAATTCTTCCACTTGATGCACAGGAATGTGTATATAGTGTCTCTTTTTTTGCCTGAACTGAACATCCCTGACTGCTACTAATGGTTTTGGTTTGCCAAGTACAAGGCTTTGCACATTGCTTCTTAGTAGAAGAGAAATCCACAATCAGAACAGAGCTTGCTTTAGTTGTATCTAGTCTAAAGCAGTTTATACCTTCCTTTCTCTAAAGCAGTAGATTTAGTTACAGATTCAAACAGCTCATAGTCTGACATGTCTTCTGAAACTGCTCCTGTAACATAGCCCTGTATAACTGCATAAAGCAATCCATAGTAGTGGCCGGATGCCATCTCAGCAGCTGCTGGGAACAGTGCCATCTAGTGCCATTATTATAGCAGCGTTAGTACTATGTGATACAGAAGCAACTAATAATCAACTGAGAAAATCATCAGAGGTGCAATAAGAACTCTGCTTAAATTATCCTTCTTATTCTAACAATGTCAAGATGTGTCCATGGAGAACTCCGTAAAATCACCAGCTATTTTTACTGCAGATAGATTTCCAAGACAGTTATCTATGATTATTGCACATGAAATAGCTTCTGCAGATGCTGTTATGCTATTACTGCTTGCAGTTTCTAATTACTGTATTTTTTGCATCTTTTACAGTTATGCTGAATTGGAATTCTTATTCTGCACAGAGTACAACTTACAGGTATCAAGCAAACAGTACTTTCCCTTTAAGTGAAATTAATCCCTTGTGCACGCATGTAGCTCCTCTTCCTTTCAATGTAAACACCCTCCCTTTGTCTAGGCCTCAAGCTGGATGGGAAACAAGTACAGTAAAGTGTTGTTGTTTGGACCGGTTCCTATTTCCAATCTCATCGCTGGCTGATGACCCATGGAGCAAGCCCTGGACAGAAAGCTCATGCGCAGCTTGAACATAATTTTGTGGGGTCAGATAAATAGTCCTTTTAATAATTTCTCTATGAGCATGTGAATCATGGAGACTGTACAAAAGATCAGGCAGAGATCAGGGTCTCCTGATGCTACCTTTGTAATTCACACTATTAAGAAATCTACTTCCCACTCTCCATTGCTTGTGCAATGTCAGAAAGTCCTTGTTGCTCTCGTGCCCCCCTGTTTAGCTAACTGTCTTCTCAGACCCAGAGATATTTTGTGTCACATTTCCGTAGCGTCACTTGCCTCAATGCAGCTGCTGAGAGAGTATTACAGAGCTCAGGTCTGCACGTACAATCTTCCTGTTTCACTACAATGGAAATTTTTGGAAGATGGTTCTCACACTCTAGCTAATAAGTTAGGAATTGGTCATTTTGGACTAGCCATACAAGCACATGAGCCACATCTCACTCACCAGTATGTGAGTGGGGCTTACAAGGATACCAGAGAGGGACTCTTCATCAGGGACTGTAGTGATAGAACAAGGGGTAATGGATTTAAGCTAAAGCAGGGGAAGTTCAGGCTAGATGTAAGGAAGAAGTTCTTTCACAGAAGAAGTTCTGTGAGGGTGGTGAGGCACTGGAACAGGTTGCCCAAATAAATAGCAAATGCCCCATCCCTGGCAGTGTTTAAGGCCAGGCTGGACAGAGCCTTGTACACCATGGTCTAGTGTGAGGTGTCCCTGTCCATGCAAGGGGGTTGGAACTAGGTGATCTTAAGGTCCTTTTTAACACAAACCATTCTATGATTCTATGATTCTATAATACGCATTTGTAGACACAGTCATAGATATTTAAGATAAATTTTAATTCTTCCTTAACACTACCCGAAAGTAGCACTACGCTGATCATGGAGTAAAGAATTATTTCATTTTGTTAGTGAAGACATAGAACATTCAAAATATGTATAATATAGAATGATTTTATATATTTATATTTTAAAAAAACAGCTTAATACATGCAATTTTGATTGAAGTGCCTCCCAAGGGGAAACAGGTAGCTGAGGTGACCATTATGGTCAGGAGGTGTCTAAAGGGACATTAGGTGATTGATTTACTGTAGACTTTTTCCTTGCTGCATCTTGGAAAAGAGTTGGACACAGAAACCTCTACTTTATAGAAACAGACTTTATCTAGTCATCTTATTGTCTTCCATCTTACAATATGCTTACCCTTTGCAAGTTTGTTGTCGCTTTTCAATAAAATCTCTGAAAACAGTTCAGGAAGTTTTGGGAATGTGGGACTAACACCTAAATTTGTCCTACCATGTCAAATCGTTTTCCAAACCTGGTACAGAGCTGGTCTTTCAAATATTCTACCATTCAGTACTACACAGTGCTCTGCTTTCAATTATTTAGGCTACAACTTGCTTTTATTATATGGCATGTGTTGTACACCATGTCTTAAAACAATTTAGGAGATTCACAATTGTTTATTCTAAGTAATCTAAAACAAAGATCTCTGTTCAACCACACAAACAAGCTTTCCTGGGAAGCCTAAGGCAAATCAGACATCACCCCTGTGCCTTATCTCTAAGGGAAGAACTCCTGGCAAACATTAGTAACAATTGACAACACAGCACTTGCAAGGACCTGTCCCTTGAATGGTGCCAATTAGATCTCTTCCCTGTTGGAGTATTTGAAATGCATTAAATCTCCTTTAGCTGTCACTAACTGTGAAAGCTACCTAAAAATATCTGTTCAACAGATATTTTTCCTAGGCTGGCTTAAGTGTGCTTAGGCAGAAAGTGCAGAGATAGCTGCAAGGGGATGCCGTTCCAGAGCCAGAGCTTCTCCTGATGCTGATCATGACCACGACCACGCTGACCACAAACATCCAACTGTTCTGTCAATCATTTTTGTCTTCAGGCTAAATTGCTCACAGAAATATCATTGCAGGGTAATTTTCCTTCTGTCTTTCTTCCCATTTTCCCTAATGAAGTACTCTTAACTCAGGCCATGAACCTTTTGTCTTCATTGATGCACATCATATTGCTCAAAGGGAGTGACACGTTTTGGTCTGATAGCAAGCACTGTTGATAGAGAGGAGAAACTTTCCCCTGTATCACTCTCCTTTTTTCCATACATAGGTGAAAGATGCCTGGATACTGGTACTTTTTTTTTTTTTTTTTTTTTTTTTTTTGTATCAGTGGTGAATGCTTCAAACTATGCATGAAAAGGAGGTTGGTTTAGAATTATAGCAGGATCATTACTAACAGATACAGGCCAGGAACTTAGAGGATGGTACAGTGGTAGTAAGCAACCTCACCTTCCTTGGGAGACTTCATCAGCTTCTGTCTGTGAAAGAGAAAGATTACAAATCTGAGACTGTGAATGCCTTTGTATTTTATTTATTGAATGAACATCAAGTTTTAGCCTCTGAGATTCCAGCAACCTCAAAACTTGCTTCAAAAGGACTACAGAAGAATATTGTTGTAGATATCTACATGGTATGATGGATGTTGTATTGAACACTTTTATTGGTGAAACCTCATAATGAAACACAATATTTTATAAGGGAACTATTCTATCATTGTTAAAAGCATTGTAAATTTTCATGGTGAAAGCTGAAATGCGTATTTGCAGGAGAGAAAGCTTTCTGAAGAAGAATCTTGTTTACTATTCAAACTGTGTCCATAAACTGTGGTAAATGTAGTAGGAATATTATGTATTATAAAATAGTATTTCAGTTTGGTTTATTTATCAGGATCTCATTTTGCTGGGTTCCGCCATGCATAATAAAATGTGTTAGCACATTAAGTAACTGCATCTTCCCATACATTCCCCACCCTCTTTAACTTAAATTCATATATATCTCTTTCTTCTTAGCTCTGGATATTTCCTCAGAAAATTGGTCCTCAGGGGTATCAGGAATCTGCATCTCCTCCCCCCTTCTGTGGAAATGTACTTAACAGTGTTAGCACTGGTTGTTAAGAAGTTAAGATTTTCAAACTATGGGGCCTAAAGTTACTGTTTTGCATTTTGAAAATGCTAGAACAAATGTCATAGGAATCTGAAAGATAATTTTTTCCTGCATAAGACTTTTCACAATGTTATCATAATTTTTATCTCAACAAATACGAGATACTAAGGACTCTCAAGATGTGAGAAAAAAGGTTTTCCAAATTCTTCTCTTGTGTTTTTCTACTAAAAAAGAGTAGAAAATAATATAAATAGTAGAAAATATAGAAATGAGAAAAAATTAGAAATAAGAAAACGAGCCTACATCTTTCATAAGTAAAAAGTAAAAACATGACAAAAATACTTTGAATTCTTTTTTATGAGTAAGACAAAAGCTTCTCAAAGCAAAATTCCAACCAACTCTACTAGTCATGGTTTTCATATCAGCTTGTATTGAACCAGCTTAATTAAACACTTAATTAAACACAGTTACTCAGCCTGAGCGGTAAAGATTAGGCAGCATATGAATCTGAGAAACTTCAGAACACAGCTGCTCCACAGTGGACCTGCTTGTCTTCATCAATCCTGACAATGACCAGATTCCTTTCTTTTTCTTTGGATCTCACTGGGGTATTTTAGTCAAACATTACTTTAGTCAGAGCCACCTTGTCTTACAAGAGGGTCTGTTTAATGAAGGTAAGAAGGATGTGCAGCTATATTATTCCTCAAAGTCACAAATGTTCCTGTAGGCATGCCCTGAAGCATCTGTCCTTTCTCTTCCCCTGTCCTTTCTCCTCATTTTCTCTCACAGTTTCTTCCTCAGTTCTGTGGAACAATACAAATCAGAATATCATTAGCTACTTTTTCCAACAACATAATATTGCCATAGCAACAGATATAGTGAGTTTGGGTTTTTTCAGTCTAAATAAAAGAGTGTGCATACACATCAGCTGCTGAGGACATAATACAATGTATGAAATGCGTATTGGGCATATTACATTCTGGTCTCATGAACTCATATTTCCATCTAGGATTTTCTGAAGAGGCAAACAGGAGTTTGACCTCTTGAAGATACCATTTAATCTGTTCAGGTGTAACATGTCATGACTATATGATTCTCATCAGTAGTGGCTATTGCCTTATGTTTCAAATCTAAACCAAATTACACCCAACTGCTTTCAGACATGCATTAGCCAGCAGTTAGTTGCTGCAAGTTGTCTCACAGAATCTTTTTCACTGTAGATAAAATAACACCCTTTAGTTTGAAACATCTGCTGTATGATGATTCATCTACACACGAGATTTGGATCCGTTGTGCAGACGGAGTTCATTTTTAATTGCAGATGGAGTGCTAAGCAATACATTACTTTACACATAACATACACTCATGCACATATACCAGTTTGATCTTCCTATCTCTGTGATAGTTGGAAGGATAAATCAGTTCATCAGAACAGCTGAATGCAGGATCACATGCAGTCAATTGACATACCAATTCACAGACTGCAAATCTGAATAGAGTGATTCTGGTTGTGTTTGTTCAAAGATCTCCAGATTGCCTCAGCATGACAGCGTTTCATATGCTAAGTTACAAAAGAATCTGTTGGTCCACTTGAAATGAGATACTGCTCCCTCTGAAGCCTGTGACTGCTACAGGGACAAGATGTAAAACAGAGAATGAACACTGACGAAAGTCTGTGTAATTCTCTTTTACATTTCTCAGACCATTTACTTTATTACAGCAAATATGATGTACATGTCTCTTAAGTCATATTAACAAATCTTATATTGTCTGCCAAGAGTCTGCCTTGAAGCATTATATTCTGCAGGGTGGTGTTTTACTACTTCTGTTCTACAGGAACTGTTTTCACCCCAAAGACTGCTTTATTTTCTATTACCATACGGTATTATCTTGTTGCTGTCTTGGAACTGGACCAAGTTGTGTTGTAACAATTTAGCCCACTTTTTCTTTACTTCTATGAACCCTTTGACCATGCTATCAGATTGCTGTCACAGGCTCGTGATGAAGTACTTACGGGAGTACTTTAGAAATGTCCTATCGAAGAGCTTCAGAAAGTAGGATAGTCTGTAGGGGCACCATTCCTTGTGGTATGTGTTCTGATTGCTGGATAATTTCAGAAGTTTTTCTTCATTTTCATCAATGGACTTTTGTGTCTTCTGCTAAGACATTGTCTTCCACTGTTTTGCCATTGACACGTCCTACTGACAAACTTTTATTCCAGGTTTTAAACGATATAAGCATGGGATTTAATAAAGTTCTTTGTGCTGTGAGATGGACTTTAGACTTACCTTACCATTTCCTCATTTCCAGCAAGAGTCACAGGTGACATCAGCAAGAAGATAAGAAAAGATCCAAGGTCCAGGACAGCAGTATTTAGTACCCACTACATACTAATAACGCGAAGAACAGGGCAATGCATATTAAAGCCTCAATTACTACACTTATACTGCAGCAGTTAAATTACCCAGATGACATGTATTTTTAACTGAAATGCAACATAAATTGTGACCACAATGATTTTAAATATATTTGGGGTTTGCCTTTTTTATGAAAGTGAATTTTAATAGAAGTTCTTTTTTATTTCCAGAAACCTGAACAGACACTTTGTTCAAAAGCTTCAGCTTTGAGACATGCAACTTCAGAGACTGAAGTATGAGGATTTAGATAAAAGCAGATGTGGGACCCTTTGCAGTTGAATGTTCTGTTGGAAAGCAGAACTGTATTACGTATCTTGCCTGAAAAAGAAGACATGGATCTTCTTAGGGATTGAATGAATCCTCTTATGGTAGTGGCTTTCTGAAGAATGCATCATATATGGTGCAAATAAAAGAAAAAACAAACTTTATTTTGTATACAGCGTACGTCAGATTTCAAGATTCGTATCGGCAAATGAATTTCATCTTTTCCTATAAAAAAGATTTCTTACAGTTCTGATGATTCATCTTTCCTTGTGCTATACATTTATCCCAGCATAGGACATAGCAGTGCTCAAGTACGACAGCTTCTGGAATTACAGTCAGAGATAGTAAGGGGTGTGGGAGAAGAACTCTGTGTGTTCTACCAGGTGTAGTAAAATTAGTGGGGATGACTTCTATGAGATACTTGTTATGAATATTAGCTTTTTAACATATTCTCTTGCTGTATGCAATAGCATAAGGTAGATGGATGCAAAACTACCTCCGGCTGAAAATCTATTTCCATACCCCAAAAAAGAAGAAAATAAAAAGATATAAGGTAAAATTTTCACAAATGCTCCAGTGATTTATTTCCAAATGTATCATAGCATGTGTAGCACCAGGAGTCCACTTCCCTAACTCTATGTGTGAGAATTACTTTATCCTAATTATATAGACTCTGTCCTTCTCCATGGGGTGAGATAGTCATACCCAGAGAGCAAGGAGTTCCCAGTATCTTCTATACCTGTTTTAGGATTAAAAGAATTACCATCTGAAAATGTATTTTTTTATCCAAATGCCATATAGGGAGTGTAGGCAATGGGCAGAGACATAAGCAATCTGCCATCTAATCCTGGGTGAGGCAAGTTCTGTATTTAGTATTTATCTCCCCTTTCAGGCATCCACACTGAAACTAGACACTTAAACATATTTTTGTTTTTGACTAATATGTATCTAAAGGCTAAAATTTGTAAATGTGACTAAAAATGTAGGTGCCTTGTTCCTGGTTTACTCCTGTTTTGTTTGCAGAGAGGATAAAATGCAACTGGTAGGTTTGCTGGCTTAGAAATAAGTGAAGAACACACAAGAATAGTCTGAATTGTCATCTTAGAGGGTGCAAATTCAATACACCAGAGATAAAACCAAAGAAAACCCTTTCTTCCAGCTCTGCACACGCAGACACACGTGCAACATCCACAGTATAACTGTAATTTATAATGCAAGTGGGTCTATGTGTTTGGTAGAATTTAAATAGTAGTACAAACAGTCTAGCTTATGATATTTAGGATGAAACTCCTCTACACTTAGAGGATGTGGAAATCTTGCTTTGCTCTTGAGAGCCTTGAAAAGCCGTCCAATATTAAAAGTATAGCTCTTAGGGTTTGTGTGGGTTTTGAAGCAAAAAAAAGAGTGTAATCCAAACCATATATATTTGATTGACAACGTGACTGATTTTTTTTTTTTTTAAACAACTTTTACCAAACAGAAGAGAGAAAACTGGAGATCTGAACAGTTATACTGTGTGTAGCATCTAAGCTGCAACTTTGCATGCAGATACGGCCAAGATCAAGAGCTACCAAGACAAATTGTAGCACTGCATTGGGTGCCTCTGACTCCACCATTGCGCCACTTAAAAGCAGTTGTCCATCAAAGATCAGAAGGTTTGTAAATCCCTGTTCAAGTCCTGTGGCTTTATACACCTTTTATAGTGATGAACTCTGAGGTCTGTGATTTTCTTGTAGTTCCCCATATAGGGTCCTTCTCTACACTAGGTTGCTCTGTTGAATTTTGCTGTATATATTTTCCACAACAGTTTTCTCCATAGAAACCAGGAATAATAACTTTCAAAAAAGCTGTGGAAAATATTTCAAATAATACTAAGCCTCTACTGCGTCCCCCCTCCAAGCTTAATCACAATAAATATTTAAAAAGGACAGAGAAGTTATTCAAAGACCAGGCTACATTTTCCATTACATTAAAAAATAAAAATAAAATAAAATGGAGTTGTTGCCTCTTCATTAACATTTTCTTAGTAGATCCATTTATATGTTTTTAGATAAAATGCGCAATGTGCAATTAAATACAACAAACCTTTATTTTTTTTTTAAATAGGGTTGTAAACATACATAAGATTAAACTTGAAGCTGTGTCAGTCTGATATTTTTGTATGATGGCATGAGTTCTGACAGTCTACTGTGGGAATTCTGTCACTGTGACAAATACAGAAGTAAAATAAAGTCTTGATAGACCATAAATTACATTATTTACTCCAAAGATTTGTTTATATTGCTATATCAGCATAAAGCCCTGGTATAAATGGTATATATGGGTTTAAAGTAAGTCACGGAATTTATCCCTGCTTGCTTAGTACAATATGCATGAGAGGTTTTCTCCAAAACAGCTACTTTAGTGTCAACAGTTCAAACAAAATAACATGCATGCATGGGTGAAATAATCATCATTTCAGCTCTTCACCTAAGAAATGGGAGCAACTCAGAGCCTGCATACAACTGCCTGAGTTTGGCTAGTAAGCGGTAGCTCATGGTCCGGTGAGTTGACTGCTTAGTGTTGGTGTGCTGTAATGTGCATGGAGATATATGGACTGGTCCACAATATGGAAAATGGCAGAGTGAGTGTTGTCAGCTGAAACCAGAATAGCTTGCTATGTGAAGACTGTCCAGAGTGCAGATACCCTTCCCTCCCTCCTTAGTGAGTTACATAAACCAAGACAATTCAAGTGGAGAGTGCTCAGCTGGGAGCAATGGCAAATTAGCCTACACCCGCAATGGCTGTCAGGTCATTTTCCTCACATCGGTGAGTCCTCATTTATTAAAACCTTTTCCCACTCCTGCTATTTCTGAACCACTTAGGTCCCTTTGAGTTTAAGCAGGTCACACTCACGGAAGCCCACCACAGCATGGAAATCACTGCTAGCTGGGACATGGGCTTCCCCTGCCTCGGAGCGAGGAACCAAAACTCAGACGTTTCGTTAAGATCCGCTTAGAATTTGCTGCATATCCGTCCCGGTCGTGTCCCCACCACCACCCCCGTCTCCCGCCCCCCAATCCATCACGTAAAGCAACTGCTGTCTTAAAGCTGCCCATCCGCCATGGTCACGTCCGCACGCACTCCCATCCCCGAGGGGATGGACTCCCTGCCCCGCCGCCGCTGGTGAGTGCTGGGGCCAGTGCCGGGTGGCTGCGCGGGCGCGGGCTGGCGCATTCCCCGCCGCTGCCGGGGCCCGGTTTGGTTCCGCGCCGCTGTCACCGCGACGTCACGCGGGGGTAGCTGCAGCCGCAGGAGGGTTCGGTAGCAGAGCGCTGGTCCTGGCAGGCTCAGCGGCGAGAAACGCGGTGGCATGTCGTACATACCTGGGACCCGGCGTGTGGGTTTTAACATTCATTCACAGGTCCAAATATACCCTGTAACAGTCTGAATTCCCGTTATTGCTTTGTTGTTGCGGGGTTTGGTTGGTTTTGCTGTTGTTTTGGGTTTTTTCTCTGCAAATTGAAAAGGCCAGATTAAAAACAATATATAAATAAATATTTCAGGTCAGAGCAGAATGTGTTCTGACACTGAGCTTTTTGTTTTTCTTAATCCTTTTGAAAATGCATTTCAAAACAGTTAGCTTGTCATGTAGAGGAATGAAAGCATGTTATGTAAAACAGCAAAATGAAACATGCTGGTTGCTTCCACGCTCGGTTTACCTTCTTTTTTTGTGGGGGGTGTGTTTGGTTTGGTTTGGTTTTGTTTTTCCATCCTGTTTACATAATTTGGTAGAAATGACAGAGCAGAATGACATTGAAGCAAATTTGCCTGTTCTGGTAAAGAAAATTGTGACCATAAATGCTGCTCACTTCTGTCTGAAATTACATGTTTTCTCAGAAATACCACGTGACAATGATATTTTAGATGATTATTATAAGGATTAAAGATTTTATTTTGTATCTTCTCTAATGAAACATACAGCAGAGCTCAGAAGCTTTCAATCCACAATCTTTTTCCTAAGGCACTATACTTTAATACATGTAGTATTAAAGTACAAAAACAGTAAAAAAAAGGTAAATAAAGTGAATGCAATAAAAGATTTCAAGTGCTGTGGAGGACTGCCGAGGACTGCCTCAGTGTAATGCTCTGTTGTTTCAAGTCAATGCGAGATAACAAAAGGCGCTGATTTTCTCTAGATCTGAGGTTTCTGCTTTCTTATCCCTACAGTCATCAGGTAAGAAACATCAGAGAAGAAGGAACAAGCTGGGTTTGCCAAGATTTTGGTGAGTCTTGCCAGTGTTTGGCCTCAGCCATCTCCAACTGCATTCTCCCCTCAGAGCTCACTGTAATCCCTTTTGTGGCGTGAAAACATCTTTGACCTCAATCCATTGGAAACCATTTGCTCTCTAGTGATCTAGTTGCAACCTAGGGATTCTGTGAGCTCTAAGCAAATTGTATTCCAAGGGCCTCCATCTCTGGTACCTAAGGACTGAACAGCTCTGCTGTTTTTGCAGCCAAAAAATGTTATCCCATTTAAATAAGGGATATTCTATTGAAAACTATATTCCTTGTATGAGCATCAGATTTGTTTTGTGTTTTATTGCAATAAAAAATGTGTTTCAAAGGAAGCAGATCGGTGTGATCAAAAAGTGGGATTTGTCTGTGTTTTAAGCAGAAGAGTCTGGAGGGATCTAGGGTAAAGTAAAATATCTGAGTAGGCTTCTTCTCTTCTGTTCATGATGATGGGAGACATGCAAAATGATGTTGTCAGATTCTAATTATCCAAGATTATTTCAAAAGAAATCAAAAGCTGAATCTCTGCAAGCCTGCCAAAAGTTAGACTACCTTGTCTGAATCAATTACTTTGGAATAGCCATGTGCTAATAGTCCATGCATGGTAATGAAGCTTTTTGGAATCTTACTACTCCAGTGAGGAAAAAAATGAAAATAAAAGCAAGCAGAAGAAATCCCAGGGGACTGTAGCTTCAGAAGGCGAAAAATTGGTGTTTTTTGCTTGCCTGTCTCTTCCCAGTTTCCTGCCCCCTTCAGCATATGAGAAAGACAAGAAGAGTTTATGCACTTTGGAAACTCGATAGGAGGCAGCAGCTGATCTTCCCATCACCAGCCTAAAAATAATCCACTCCAGGGCTTGGAGCAGCTTCACTAAGTGGAGGAAAATCCTGCCATCGGGATGATATTGATCACATAGCACAACCGAGTGACAATTTGGGTTGGTATTTTGTTTTTGTGTTTACAAAGGTAAGCTACAGAGTTTGATCTAATATTCAGCAACCAAACCGGGCATGCGATGACCCTCCCCCATTATCTCCCACTAACCACCTCCTCCTCTTTCCCTTTATATTTGTGGGACAGGGCTGCTCCTCGTTCTTTCCTGGGATTACAACTCCAATCTCCTTTCCCTTTTCCTTTTCCACATGCAGGCATTCTCAGCCTTTACCGTCCCCTCCTGCTGTTTTCTTTGCCGCTGTTCACAGGGTTGTTTCTTTTTATAAGCTGTCCTATCTTGGCATGTGAAGTCGAAGGTTTTACAGCAGGCAGGGTAGCACGCTGATGTTGGAAATTGCATTCTGTTAAACAGCTTACCAAAAAAAAAGCAATGTATTAGATGTAGGAGACCACTGCAGATGTTTGTGTGAAATGCTTTTCAATGCCACTAGCCTGTTTAGCACCACTGCTGCTGTGATTTTCTCTGTGTTTGGAGCCTGATTCAAAAACTACCAAAGTCAATGAGATTCTTTGCATTGACTTCAGTAAGGTTTGGATCCGGCTGCTGGTATGCGGCGGTCATCGACAAGTAATTTGCAGGTAATTCATCACCTTAAGGCCCAAGGTAACTGAGACAGTGCTTAGCAAGGGAGCTGTGTCCATCTACAATAGGTGGTCACAACTTAAATAGGAATAAAAAGAAAAATGATATTTTGTGCAGGGTCATTTTTTATAAAATAGATTTTAAAGGGGCAGCACTTTTTGCCTTTACCTTATCAGAACTCTGCAAAAAATGCATAGACTATAGATCACATAGATTGCATTAGGTCCGTAGATTGCATTTAGATCACATTAGATTGCTTTTAGGAAAGTAGGAACAAATAGGTTTGTATCTAGAAAGGAAAAAGATTCAGAGCACTAACCTCAAACCTGTGGCAAAACTCAGAGTGAGGCCTTCTATTGTGCTTATCCAAACCTACAACTTCATCATTTGTTCTTAATTAAAATTTTCTCTGTGAAGTTCAAGAAGACAAACTAATAGCTTTTGTAATTACTTAATTATTCAGAAGATAAGAACTATTTTTGTACATGTACATATATACATGTATATGTGCATACATGGACATTATATGTAAGACACCGCCCCAAAAAAATCTGAACTAATACCCAAGAATGCTCTGTAAGCTGATATATTTTAATTAATAAGTGCAGCTGTTAATTTCTTTCTAATATAGGCAGCAGAACTACTGAAATAAATGTTTTTCAAAATATTCTTATTTCCTCCAAACAAGGTCTTCCTGAGGACTGTATTTATACTCATTTCTATATAGTCATAAATATCTTGCAAAGCATGCTGAACAGGGTGATAATCCAGGTAAGATGAAACTGTTGAATATGACAACTTTCATGTTCACTTTAAAAGACCCTAAGGTAATCAAAATGTCTTTAACAGGAATTCTTACAGTTTTTCATTGGGTGAGGATGTTCTCATAATTTTTATGGAAATTTGAATTCTCAACCATTTTCCAGTTGTCTTCTTCACTATTGCTTGTGGAAAATATATCTCAGGAACTGGCTTAGTGCCCTGAGAATCCGCATTTATGCTTGTTAACATGAGACTTGTGTTTAGATTCAATGCTACATCATGTTCATGATTACAAATTTGGCCTTTTTCTTCCCAAAACCTTTTTCTTATTCACAGTATTTATTCCTGACTCTCATTTGTACTGGTTTCTTTTAATCTTATTATGACTATATCTGTACACCTTAGCCCCCATTCAGAAAGTCTCAACTTGCCAGTAATGGGGACTTTAGCATGAAAATTGGGCATGAAAATTTAGCATGAAAAAGGACACAAGGTTTCTTAGCTATTTCATTGCACGGTGAACTGCTGTTCAGATGATTCACATCCTCATTAAAGTAAACCAGCAGGGAATCAATTCCCAAATTATGTAAAGAGAAGCTGAAACTTCCCTTCCAGTGGCACCATCATGGACCCATCATCCTGATTGTTCTTTGCATTCCTCTCTTCTATGGAGTTTTGCTTGTGGCTTTAGCTTGTAGTTGACTACACAGCAAGGACATTTTCAAAAGCAGAAGGAAAAATAAATCACCTCTGAAAAATTCTGATCAGTTTTATAGGTTGTAAGTTAAAGTGAGAAATTTGTCAATAACTTTGAAGGACAAAGGTCTTCCAGCTTACAAGTGTTAAAATAAAAAAATACCTGGCACTTGGCACCCCTGTTGGGGTGCTGAATATACCTGGTACCCTCAGATAGCATGTGCTTGTTATCAGGTGATCTCTATCACATCACTGCATTTCTCCTGGCTGAAATGCTAGGTTAAACCTAGTATGCTTGACAACATTCCTCCTACAATCAGTAGTGAAGCAAATATAATGTGAGGTGCTTTCTTTGGTGTAATCACCTCAGCACAATTCGATGGTCTACTATATTCAACAGAAAGGGAAATTCAGAAAACCATTTTTTTGTAACCACTATGAATAATGTTGTCTTCGTAAATGAGTATTTGAGGATCTTCTGATGGGGTGCTACTATGTGATGAGCAATCGCGGTCAATAACTTCAGATGACCAAAAAATTTCAAAACAACTTGATACCCTTTCATCTGTTTGGGTTATGCAGTTTATTGTTTTAATGTGGCAGTCAGACTGCTCCCATGTTTTGCAGGCATTCCTGTTCACTAGACGAAGCCATCTGCCCGTAAAGAAACCTTCAGCTCTAAAGATTCCAATCTGAACCTAAGCTTAGAGAAAAATCTTGACAATCCATATGAAAAGAAGAGGCCTTTGCTTTCCAGTGCCTATCCCTTCCTTTAGGACCCACAGATAAAAATTTGCTAATAAAGCTAGTGGAAATTTCTCTGCTGTTATGCCCTATGGTTCATGGGCCCTTGAGGTAGTTCTGCATGAACCAACTTTGGAATTGAAGTATGGCAGCTGCAACAACTCAGCAGCAGTGTTAAGCTTGCTGTGAGCAGGGCTTCTTATCTAGGGAACAGCACCATGGTGATGAAGACCACAAATTTTGAGGCTGAAATAATATTTGTGTGGCTCTCCACTTGACGGCATAACCTACAGTGTAGCAGGCAGCTGCCTATAGCAGCAGTCTGCTGGGGAGGATAAAACCATCTGGCTTTGCTGCTTAATTCACTTATGTGCAGTCCCAGGAAGCCCAGCTTTGTGCTGCTGCCCATGTTACCAAGGAAGGTGTCTTGGCAGGTATAGGAGGTCAACTGCTGCTATAAAAGGTGATAACCTCTTTGGGTTGCAGAAATAACTACTTTTATTTCTTCAATACCTTGACAACAGAAGGCTCTAAATTTCTCCTTGTGTGGCTCTGCAGCCCAGTTTTTCCCCTTTAATCTTTCCCTGTATACTAACTGGGGTCTAAAATGTCTGTCTCCTCATTTTTAGTAAGAAGATCACCTTTGCCTACACTGTGGGAAACCTTGAGTCAACACTGTATTCTGACTCTCTTAGGGCTGATTCAAAGATCTGCAGCATGGCTGTTCATTACAGTTGCTGTTCAGTGTGGTCAGCATTCTGCCTTTGGCAATGATCAGCCACTGGTGCTCAGGAAAAACAGAAAAAGTTGTCAGTGCATTTAATTACGTATTCGCACAATGCTCAGCACTGAGCGAAACGAACAGCACTTCCAACACACAGACAAGGTACCTGTATTCACCTCTCTACAGATCTAGCTCTGCCTGAAGCCCAGCATTGGCTTACCAGGAGAGTTAAAGCCAGTGGAAGAATAGTTTAATTATTATTAAAAGAACCAAATTCGGTCAGTGATCGGTCATAAAAGTGTTCCATCTTCCTGTCTATCTGCAGTTGGAGTTACAACAGTAAGAACAAGTGAAATTCTTCATGCTTTTTCTAAGTTTGTTGTTCTTTCATTTCACATTTTCATTTCACGTTTTCATTTCATGAAATGAAATCTTGCTGGTTTACAGTAGAGGAGGGAGTAGTGGCTTTTCCCTCTGCCTTGCATTGGTTATCTGCAGTCAAGATCTTCCAAACTGTCTTAATATCCAGGTTCAGTTTTCTCAGTGAATATTTTCAAAACTGGAACTCATTACAAGTCAGTATAGCTGAGCCCTTTTAAAACCTTACAATTTTTAGAAGCATTTAAGATCCTCTTATCCTTAACTCCCAATACTGAAATACTGTTTAAAAATGCAACTTAGTCTCTCAAATTAATCTGAATCTTTTGAACATGCTACTTGCACTGTTTGCAGCCCAAAGAATGTGTACATCTGTAGCTATGCTGAACTTTGCAGCATGGGATGTGGGCACAAGAATCTTTGCCATTATATTATCAAATTTTCCTTTGAAGAAGACTGAAGGTTACACTGTTTCCTTGAATGAACAATTGAATCTGGAAACCTGTCATGGTCCAACTCCTATTAATTTTGGTGGAACTGCACAAGTGTTGCTTAAAATGGCCCATAATGTCTGTCTACAGAAATCAAGGGCTTGTTCTGCCTTAGGGGCTTTTATTTCTGTCCTTCTTTGGAAATGAACACAGCATGTTAAACCTTGAGGCAATGAAAATAAGGCATTCTCTGATGCAGCAGAAAGTATTGGCTAATTCCAGCTTCAAACTGAATGGGAAGTCACTCGCATGGACTGTTAATGCAAAGTATCCTCCTTACCTCTTAGTAAAATTTCATCCAGTATATGGGAAGAACTGTGGAGGGTGTATTGGATCTGCCTTCTGCACCAAAAATGGATGGGAAGGGAATGACAGAGTGGTTTCTTGATCCCTGTGAGGCACACTGGACGTAAAATTATTTCTTAGAGCTCTAAATTACTGCAGTGTATACTTATACACCGCTCTTGAAGATACAGAGAACTACTAGCAGCTTGTCTGTGTAAACAGCAGAAGGTGTCTAGGAAAGTTGGCATACATCAACAGATGCAGAACAAGATTCCTCCACGTCCAGTCATAGTTCATTTCTAGCACAGTGATGATGGACAAATGGATGGAAAAAAGGAATGGAGCAAGGATCACTGGACTATTAATGATTCTACAATTCTTATCTCTTCTATTCCCTATCAGTGCCATACTAGATGTGTGTCCTGAAGTGGGTGCTGCTGAAAAGGGAAGTTGTACCTGGTGAGCATTTTATGAGGCTAAATCATAAGCCGCATTGGGTCAACCAATACCATGACACTGACCAGAATGTTTTGATAGATTTGAAACCTGTGGAGGTTTAATGAACATGGTCACTGGATGTTCTGAATAATGAAGAAGTGTTCTCTGATTTAGAAACTTGAGAATTTATTGCCAATTAGCCTATCTCATTTCACTGGCAATGTGATCTTTTTGATTTTCTGGTTTTATTTTTTTTACAAACTAGCCAACCTAGGCTCTTCGATTTTCTCTCTCATTTTAAGAGACGACCATTAAATTCTACCTCATTTTTGAAATGAACCTGTAACAAAAGTATTGTGGATAGACTGCTTATTATACCTGCTCTTGGAAACTATCATTAATATTATGGGCACTGTCTCTATACATCAATATTAACAGTAAGACCAGATTCTTTCCCCAGCCCTGCAAACATGCAGAGGACAGTGGGTTTTGAAACTTATGTTGCTGGACATACTACATCACAAAACTAGGCACAGCACATATTCTTGTGAAGACTCAGATGTGATTCTTGATAGATGTATTTTTCTTGAGAGCTGTATAGTTTTAATCCTTTCTCCCACATTTATTTTTGACCAAAAGCCAAAAGCCACAGTGGAAGTCAATGATTCAGTGCTCATTTGAACCCAGGATCCTCCTGCCTTTCAATACCAATCCAACAGCTAGACCACAAAAGCATCTTATGCTGTCTCAGGAAAGAGTCCTCTTTGTGGGAAAGGGAGGAAAATTCCCAGCAGAACTCCCTTGGACTTCTGACCTTCGATAAAAATGAGGAAACAACACTTTTGATTTTCAAGAGATTAACATTACCGTTATGTTTCTCTTAAAGGGGACATGTCAAGCTTTTACAAATTAAAAACAAACAATCTCTGTGTAGTTGTTTTTTAAGTTTCATATTTGTTTTGCTAATAACCGCTCAGTCTATTCAGACAGAACTCACAGTAGCATGATGTTTCTTTTTTGTTACTAGTCCTATGCATCTATGAATATATTTTTATTTAAAAATAAAATGATAGAATGATAGTGGTCATACCACTCTGTTCATTCTAGAGAATGGTCCAACATCTCCATCAAACTGTGTTCTGCTGAAGACTGAGTGGGTTGCCTGTCAGCTTTTGTACCACAGTAAGTACATGTATGCATTTTTGCAGGATGTGGTCCACCAAACAAGTCTCAGTTATGTCTAACTTCTGGCAAATCTCAGACCATAAATTGCTAGTATGTTTGGAAAAGGGTCTGCATTTATCACATTCTTTTTGATGAAACTCCTTTACAGATTTCACTGATGTATTTCAATAGGGATTATGCTTTTCAGATCCAGCAAAAAAACAATTAAAAGGAAAAAGTGAGTTTAGCAGAAAGTTCCTCTTTGAATTCTGTATTCTTTTGAAGATCTATCTTTCTGCTCTTTCTAAGGGAGTACTTGAGTGGTTTATGCTTACCTTGTTATGCTACCTTGTTTAAACAGCAAGGCTCATCGAAATAATCTGAACTATTTGAGGAATGAAGAAGAGTCTTTTTCTCCTCAATCAAGTATTTTTTTTTAAACTCTGTTCATGCATTAATGCCGATATTGTTGCAGAAAGATGGATTCACCAAAGTATACATATACTTTGCTTAATTGAAGATATTCTTTCCATTTTAGTATGTAAAATTTAGGAAAAAAAGCAGGTGAGCAAATGAGTTTACACAACATACTGTAAAGCACTGTGTTGCTGTGTGTAAGTCTTGGGCAAAGAAATCCGCAAAGAAACATTTTGGTTGCAGTCTTATTTCATCTTCTTATAAAGAAGAATGAAAAAATAAATGATGTAGAGGTTGATAAAAGCCAGAAGCTGGACATAACTCTTGGTCATTCGATGGCCCACACTCTGCAAGCATGAACACGTGAGCTTATCTCGTTGCACAAAGATAATCTCCTAAGAAATCATAGAAGCCAGAGAACTGCTTAGATCAGACTAAGCACATGTATAAGGATTTGCAGGATCAAGCACAAATGCTGATTTACTGGCTATGCAATCTTCATTACAACCCACTTTGATTAAGAGTTTGGCAATTATCTGTAATGACTTGTGTATGAGACCATTTTTCTATGGGACAATGAAGAAATACGAAATATCGGTGAATGCAAAGCTGCCAAATCACAAATACCAAAGGTTCAGAGCTTGCACTGAGAATGTACTGCAACAACTTGTATAAACAGAGATATTGCACAGAGAATGTTAGCTCATCAAATAAGCAGTTACACACAGGAGTCAGCTTATGTGTGTTTGCGTTTTCTCATGAGAAATTGAAATACATTTTTTTCAAAACTTCCTTATTCTTTATATTCTTAATAGAGCATTTGCAGCATTGCATTTGTGCATATAATGAACAAGAGAAGACATAGCATACTGTAATAAATAGTACTTATAATAAAGAATAAATAAAAATAACTGCATACAAATAATATAAACACAGCCTTCATTCTAATGTACTTAATACTCAACACAGCTCAAAAGAATTTTCAAAATACAACTGAATTATTCTGTATGGGTTGTTCAGTGTGTTCCTTCTGTATCTGTCTATATTCATTTTGTGTTTAGCTAAGGGGAATGCTAGCAGTCTTGGTAGTTAACTATTCTCTCCTTTTTGTAGTAATCGGACCTTCTGGAAGCAATGAGGCTTGCATTTTGTGGTAATGACAATGCTTCAGCCTATAACATCAGTGCTGGTGTCCTAAGAAATGTCTGTTTTGTGGATGCTCTCAACTTGGTTCCCCATGTCTTCTTGCTGTTTATCACCTTCCCAATTTTGTTCATTGGTGAGTTATTCAATGGGTCTGTGCAATCCTACAAATGCTTAAGCATGTATTTATACTCGGTCATGTTTATACGTGCTTGGAGGCCTGTGGTGCAAACCACTTGATGCTTTGTATTTACTAATTTTAAAAAAGAAGAGACAGAATGGCTTGACCCAGAGCACGTGACACCAGCCCACTTGAAATGTTGGGAATATTAGATACAGCATGAACTAAATGGCATGAAAGGATGGCTAAAAACCAGAGGAAACAGATCCAAATGCTTTGAAACTTCTCTCTGGAGAAGTTTTACTCAGATTTGAAATTGGCAACTTGCAACCTTTGCTATTATTAGGTATTAGAAGACTTAGGGCACTGGGTCCAGATTCCCTTCAAGTTACATGAATTTCAGAGAATGTCTGAAACGTGCAACTTGGATCTAATGCTAGGAGAAGTGTAGGAAACTTTTAAAACAGAATGATTTGTTCTTTTACCAATATTTGTAAACAGAGGTAGAGCAAGAGAGATAGTATTTTTCCACAGGAGTGGAGGTAAATGTTAAATCTGTCTTGAAGAATTTAGGACAGGGGAGTGGTTCTAACTCACCTATTCTTGTAAAAAGCCCCATCTAAACTAGAACTCTTAATTAGACATTTTCTCTACAGTTGGTCTCTTTATCCCAGTTATTTGCAGTGGTGAAATAAATACAACTTATACTTTTTCAGAGCTGTCAAACAGTAGCATTCTAACTGATCATAAGAGATAAAGAGACTTGAATAACCATCAATAGGCAATATATATTATTACTGCATGAGAAATGGCATATCAGTCCTTCCATGTTACCTTTCTGGTGTCATGTATATACATAGTAATGCATTTCTTCCATGAGGAAGGTTTTAAGTTGGGACTATATTTGAACTAAAGATTTAAGGACTTCCACTATGCAAAAAGACTCTGAAGTGATTGAATAATAGGCTACAGGATCCTGTGGGCTAAGACACACAGTACCTACCAATCAAGGATAACAAGATCCAGTGGCTGAAAGCTAATTATATCATTGAGGAGGGGAGTGAGAAACAAGTTCTAACAAAAAAAGTAACTGAAGACCAGGAAAAAAAACCTGTAAGGGTTATGGAGAACTCTCTCGAACAGTGCTGGATCTTTACATCACTGCTGGCTCTTTCTTTGAGATGAGACACAAGTCATCCTTGAATTGCAGGGGCTTTCTGCAGAAGTGTTTGATGGAAATGCAATGCAAGGTCTGAGAGCAGAGAGAATCTTTTATGACATCCTGTGTTATGCATTGAGTGGTAGAAAGATACTTTAATTTCCTTACAGGTATTAGGCAATTAATTTTGAAATAGTATTGCAGCCACTAAAAATTCTATCTATTTTCTAACAATGTTAGAAAAAAATGAAAAAAAAAAAATCCCAAAGTAGCTTAAATTATGTGTTATGTATGTATTCTATGATTCTGTGATTCTGTGTATGTAATTCTTTGTTTTCTATTTCGTACCTTAATT
Organism: Psittacula echo; assembly: GCF_963264785.1. Classification (NCBI taxonomy): domain Eukaryota; kingdom Metazoa; phylum Chordata; class Aves; order Psittaciformes; family Psittacidae; genus Psittacula; species Psittacula echo. Next base: position 104,849,141 of record NC_137735.1, read on the forward strand.
ATCAGGACATTGTTGAACAGAGCATTAAAAGCCAGCTGGAGTCCACAGTATTGAGTGACTCCAAAACTGAAAATTGATGATGAACCATATTTGTGCAGATGCAAAGAGGAGCTAATAATGAAAAGCAGCTTGGGAGAGACAAAGATAGGAGCAAGGTCAAAGAAAGCCATGTTAGATTAGGAAAATCTCAGGAAACTGGAAAATGCTTGAGGTGGATATGGAGAAGAGAGAACATTTTGTTCTGTGGTATTTTGCATATTAAACAAGGATGAAGTGGTAAAATCCTGACAGTTTCCAAGAATTAATAAACCTGCATTCTGGTTTAGGTGTTTCTGAATCACCTGATGAGCTTCTAGGCATGATAAGATGCTGCATCCTTGCTACATCCTTGCATATCGAAAGCATATCCTGGATTTTAAACTCAGCTGGGTGGGGGTATTTTTAGGTTTGTTTTTTTTACTTCCCCAAAATGTGCTGTTCTTGGGATTCTCTATGGGCTTTGGAAATTCTGTTGGCAAGTTCCAGGAGCTGCCTTACAGTAAGAGGAACATGTACAACCATGTAGGCTGACTGAATTAGGACAGCCCTCTACCAGGGTGGGAAGGAACAAGGGCCAAAGCAACATGCAGGACAAGACTTTACTGTCATGACTCCTAGTCAGTCCTCAGCTCCCCCCAACACTGTCATTTCTCTCAGTTCCTCAGTGCCCTGCTTCTTGCCAGGTTGCTGGCCTCAGACAGGATCTTGCCTGAAAAGGATAGGTGCCATCTAAGGTGATGACATGGAAATAATATCCAAGATTAATTTGTTGATTGAATCAGCAGAGTGCTGGTGCTGTGCCGGGAGTTTTAATGTGCCAAGAATGCACAGGGCAAGAAGGCTGGGCAATGCCTGAGGAGCCGAGACTGAGAAATCACCATTCAGCATCCCCTGAGACAGTGCCTGAAACAGAGATAATAAATGTTATTTGTTTGAAGTAAATGTATTTATTTGAGGCCTCATTGACCATATCAGTTGGAATCTTTGCCCGTTCTTGTCTGCGGCTAGGAAAGACACTGTGACGCTGTGAATTAAGATCTATCAGTCCCTGTTGCGTGAGGCCAAGATTCTGAGATGTTTATTTTGGTTTTGTCATTTTTGTTCTTGGCCAGGGACTTCTTATCTTTGATTTCAATTGTGGGAAGGCTGTTGTCCCATTGTCTGTAGAGTTAGATTGAAATTATTGGGGGGCTACATGGCAACTCAGACATCCCTTATCATCTTATTAGTAACAGCAGCCCCCATAGTCTTGTGGTGTTTTTGCATTGATTGTATACTAGTAAGTATGACCTATGGATTAGAGTAGGAAATCGATAACCAGGTCACTCGAGGTCTGGCTGTGTGATAACTTTCCTCTTTCATTACTGTTACTTCCTAGGCTGGGGAAGCCAAAGCTCGAAAGTCCAGATTCACCACAATACCTGGCTGCACTTCCCTGGGCACAACCTGCGGTGGATCCTGACATTCACCCTCCTGTTTGTACATGTGTGTGAAATAGCAGAGGGAATAGTTTCCGATACGTAAGTGAGGTTGTTTGGTGGACAGACAAAGTAATTGCATTCATTAGTGTATAGTGATAATATGTAATGGGCTGGTGAGTAAGGCATAATGAGTTTTTCCCCAAAAAAATGGGGCATCATTTCATGAACTGCAAGGATTTTTATGAGATGAAGGTGAGTGAAATGATTGTTCTCAGCACTTTGTCATTCTTCTCTCAAGCTATAATGTCAAGTAAATATTGACAAAATTTGAAACATTCTCTTGGAAAATATCTTTTTGTCTCTAGGAAAATCATATTTTTTCCTCTTAAATAGCAGAACACCTAGGAATGTAAAAATGTTACATTGAAAAAAGACATCAAAATCACTAATTCATACCTTGTTTATCTTCAGACAAATGAAATCACGCCATCTGCATCTTTTTCTACCAGCTATAATGGGATTTGTGGCTGCCACTGTATCCATAGTCTATTACCATAATATTGAAACATCTAACTTCCCAAAGCTACTGTTGGGTAAGTCTGATTCTGATATTTATGTACAAAACCTTGCAAACCCCAGCAGTTTAGCCAAAATCAGCTGGGGTATATTGAAATACGAAATGTGTGAGACTATTAAAAAAAAGAGGAATAATCCTCTGCTATTCAGATTAGTATTATTATAGAAGTTACTGCACCTTTTATAAAGTATACAGCGAAAATTGTTTTTAAAATGATTACAAAAGGAAATGAATTGTACGCCTATCATACTTCTAGCATGAGCTTTTAGGTATTTTTTAACACTGCTCATTATTTTGAGGCAAAATCGTGCTTTCATTTGAAAGGGCTATTTCAAAAGGTCACTTTTAATAGCTGCCTGATCACAAGTCATCCTGTGCAGATGGCTACTGTTTCTCAGCATCCTTTGCAATTGCTTCTGAGATTACCTAGTCTGCTTCTGGGTTTACTGTGTCAGTTAGGAGATGGTCAAAAGAATCTGACTAGCACAGCAGGTTAATGCTTCATACAAATATACTATCCAAATTACTTATAACTCAACAACCTGAATGAGCCATTGACAGGTACCAGCCATGCTGCAGGGTATAATTAAACTTTATAAACTCTGTTTCAAAATGAGCACATATCCATATTCTTATCTGGGATGCATCCTGTTTTTTCAAAGGCAGAATATGATATGTATCAAGTTAAGTGACTTTTACTTAATTTGAATAACAATGTTCCCCTCCAGAATATCTTCAGTGGACTTTCGTAATTGTGTGAAGATCCACCATTGTGGATCTCTTTGAAGGGCGTCATCACCTCAGATGGCACCAGGAAAGAGAACAATGACTTGGGTAAAGGAACTGCTAAGCAAATCTCTTGAATCTGAGTTCCTGACTTTGGCTGAGATCACAAATCGCCAGCCTACAGGCTGGTGACAAAGAGGGTCACCATGCCTGTGTTCCACTAAGCCATGGAATAAGTCTGTTTGAGAGAGCTAATACTTCTGCAGCACAGGAGTGGTTACTTATTTATTTATTTATGCATGTGCACCTTTTTTACAGCTCTCTTTCTTTACTGGATAATGGCCTTTGTCACCAAAACGATCAAGCTTGTCAGATACTGCCAGGATGGTGTGCCTTTTTCTCAGTTGCGTTTCTGCATCACTGGAATTATGGTCATTCTCTATGGGCTGCTGATGGCTGTAGAGATCAATGTCATTCGAGTTAGGGTATGTGGATTCTTTATCATGATATGAAAAAAATATCTGTAGTATCTTGGAGATAAAGATGGGTGTTTAGTCGCAATAACTCTGGCTTGTGTCAGGTGTACGCCCAAGTTTAGCTTAGCTATAAATGTCTGGTTAATTCTATAGAAATCAATGGGACCAGGCATCTCTTTAAACTATATGTCCTTAACGTGTCCCCTAGACATCATATGTATGTGTGCCTGTGTATACATATACACACAGAGACTACATACGTATTTGTATAGATACACATGTATATTTGTGCATGTAAGGGTATATATGTGAATGGAAGCTATACAGTATATGCTATGTTAATGCAGATAAACTATGTATGTAGTGAATGTATAACTTAGCATATGTTCTTACCCATGAGAACTTAAAATACAGTTACATCTCAAGAATTAGTTTATGTCGTTTTTGCTGTACTGGTAGGCTATAGAGCTGTGTACACATTCCGTATTGCTCAATTTCTTGCCAGTTATGCTGTCAAAATGGAAATGCTCTTATTTACATGCAAATTTATATTTAAATTCAAGGTATGATTACCTTTAAATACTGATTTGACACCATAGTTGTATTATACATAATTTTTACTAAAAATTACTATCAATAAGATCATTCCTGAACACAGGCTGTCTATTTCTTCTTCTCCAGAGGTATGTTTTTTTCATGAACCCTCAGAAAGTAAAGCCACCAGAGGATCTACAGGACTTGGGGGTGAGGTTTCTGCAGCCATTTGTCAACTTGCTCTCTAAAGCGACTTATTGGTGGATGAATACTCTTATTATATCTGCTCACAAGAAACCTGTGGACCTGAAGGCAATCGGAAAGCTTCCAATTGCAATGAGAGCACTGACAAATTATGTCTGCCTTAAAGAAGCATATGAGGAACAAAAGGTATCCAAAGATGTTAATTTCACTGTTTGGCCTTAGAAACTATAGCGTCACTTTGAATTTATTTTGCTTCTATGAAATCCTAGTTTTAGGAATCTTTAACTTGGGACTGTTTGTTCCGAAGTGAAACTTAGGTTAGGAAGATCCAATCCAATGGATACTGTTTAGTTTTAAGTGAATTTACAGCAGCGGAGAGTTGCCAGATTGAGAGCAGCTGAAAACTAAAACCATAGCAGACTTGCTAGCTTTCATTTTAAAAGTGAAAGCATTGTTTAAATCTTAGCCTCTTATGGCAGCATCTTAAATTAGAAGACATTCTGTCCATAGTTTCAGCTGGAAAAACTCATCTTCACTTTTTCCTCCAGAAAGAGAAATAATCAAAACCACACATCAGGAACAGCCAAAACACTCATTTCTTAAGAGCATTTTAAGTCACCAATGCAAAACACAGCACCAGACAGGCTGCTATGGAGAAAATTAACTCCATTCCAGCCAGACGCAGTGCAAAATTCATGGTGGGCAAATTCACTGGCTAGGGCAGGAGTTTCCAGAAAAACTTCTGAAAGCATTTAGGCAAAAGTCTGATGTTTCATTTGTGCTTCAAGCTGGTGATTCCTGCCAAAGACAGGAAGATTTTGTTTTGCAGAAAGGAGGAAGGATTTGACAGCCTGTGTCCCTGATTTTTACTTACATATCAATTCTCACGCATAGAGAGAATACTGGCATTCAGAGGCCACTTTGGAAAATGTAGCACAGAGGACAAAAGCATACCAATCCTGTTCCTGCACGCACCAGAGAAACATGCTTCCACACAGGATATGGTTTAGAACTGCAATGCAAAGGAAAGCCGGGAGGAGCAGCTCTCTGCTCACAGCAACTGATGGAGCTGCAGGCTCCTTTCTGTGCCCTCTGAAATGAAACCATAATCAGTACAATTATTTCTGTTTTAATAGATCTAGGTTGCTTCTCTTTCCTTTTGTAGTCGATGCTTAGAGACCAAGACCCTTCTGCTGTAAGCAGAAAACTACTGAGTAATTGGAACTGAGCTATTCATAGCAAGAAGTGCATCCCTTAGGCCAGCTCCTTAAAGAAGTATTTGATGCCTAAATTCTACTTAAAGAAAGCCAAATAGCCAAAAGTCTTAGGCACCTGCATACCCCAAAAATCTGAGTCTCTGTGTCATTCTTAATGACAGTCATGACGACTGAGTGCAAGCATTTGTTTGTAGCTCATTTACATTTGCAGACACTGTGTGTGCCTGCACAAATATGTGATTCAGATGCCAAAATGCAAGTTAAGAGTGCTATTGCTCATGTGTATGAACACACTTTCAGTGTGTAGCTTCCCTTGGTGTGTGTCATGCACGTACAAAGACTTGCATAGGTACCCATGCAGTTACATGCACCTACGTTTATAAAGCTGGCTTACATCAGATATTTTGGTTTCTGTTGTTTGAAGTCTTGAGATTACCACAGCCTGCAGCACATTTGTGCCAATGTTCAAAAACAGGCTGTAACCCTAAAGTAAACTGATACAGATAAAGTAAACCAAAGGGCTAAAGCCAATCCAAAGAGGCAGGCAGTGAAAATCACTGCAGTTCACTCCCAACAGAGAGATACGTTGGCTTGTGCATGGTTGGGCCAGAACACAACCACAGAATTAGGAAGATTCTTCAGGTTGAAGTGTGGTCCACAATCTGGATGAGTTGATATGTCACTTGTCTCTGCTGCTGGAGTGTATTTTACACTAATCTTCTGCAGCTGGTGAGGGGAGCCCCCCAGAATCCTCTGGATTAAATGGGGTTATCCCTGCCTCTGCCTGGTGAGAGTTGATCTCAGCCCTCCATGGCCCTGCAGAAAGAAAGCTTCTGTTCCTTTCCAAACCCTTCTTATCATGCCTTGATGAAAGATGCTCAACATGACCATGAATATTCTGTATTGTAAAATGCCTTTGAGATGGCTCACGTGGCATTGCCTTGCTATCCCTTCTGCATGCTACAAAAATTGAAACCAGTTGCGGTTCTCTACCAACTAGTAGCACGAGTTAAATGAGTCAGGTTGAATTTTGATGACTCTTTTCTCAAAATCACTGTTTTCCAAACTTTAGTCCCAGTCATATGAGTGTAAACTAGAGGGTCTGAGATTAACTTTTTATGGCTGCTATATTCTGCTAAAACAGCATAGTGCCACTTGCATAACCATGATGCCAGTAGGTAACTCCTGAAATCCGTATCCAGCTATTTAGACAGAATTCTTCTGGCTCCTGCCATTTGAAGGTTTGCCCACTGACACAATAGCTAAGCTAACACTTCTCAGTGTCAAAACTAAGTTCACTATTCTGTTCTAGGTTTTTTACATTTTCAGATTTTCATCAAGCATGTCTTAGCATTGTGAATACATTCACTACTCAAAATTCTTTAGTTATAAGTAATTTTTTTCAAAGTATCAAGTACTGTCACTTTTTTCTATAATTTGTAGAAGTTTAAAGCCAGTTATCCGTAATTTATTATAATATTAAGTAATATAAAACAATACAATACGATGCTAAATAGCTGGTGATCAACATTCTAATTGACTATTAGTCTGGTAGTCACTACTGCAAAAGGCATTCCAACTCTTACTGTAAGATATAGATCATTACTGGTTTTATATGTAGTTTGTGCTTGGAATGTGTATAAGAACATAGCATATGTTCTTTCAAATTTGAAGATACTGTAAAACTACAGGTAAACCAAGCTCTTTTGGTAAGTATGCTTACTTAAATGTGTTTTCCTGATGTGTTACCTTAGCTCTTATCATTCTGTTAAAGTGCATATCGTTTATTTCAGCAGGATGACGGTAGCCCCTGTAATTGCAGTCTAGCTCAAAACACATTAGGCAACAAATTCAGAGCCTTTTGTCTGGGAAACTCGCATGTGCTGTTTCCCTCATCAGAAGCAGCAGTTTTATTCTTAGCACTTTCTGAAATGTTAGCTCTAATTTGTCCGTATGTTGCTTATTTCTCAAGCTTCCTGGCATTGGGTATGACCAGCCTGGCCTAGTCTCCAGAAGCCAGTAAACAGCGATCTGGCCCTCCTCTACACTTGTGCATTTCTGGCACCGTGCACATATTCTATCTCACTGCTAAAGAGGCATAAAAGGAAAAAATGAGAAAAGAGAAAATGAGACATGAGGCAGCCCAGCAGGGTACAGCCATACTGGCTTTTCTTTGGTTAATTTGTGGGGGGAGGGAGCTGTTATTACCGGGCTATATTTAAAATGTCTTGGTGAACAGTCAAGAGGGCTTGGCTTGGGTTACAACTTGCAGGCATGTGTGCTACTTGAAAAGTGACAGATGCTTTTTTAAAGTGTCAAAAGCTGCTGCCTGGAGCACAAGGAAGCGCTCTGCAGACCATGGATCTGTTCAGTAAAACTCTTTCTTCTGCAGATTAAGAGAATCTCCTAAATATCAGAATTCCTCTGACTAGATAAAGGGTAACTGCTGGTTGGTGGTTTAGGGCAGGAGTTGTGATACTGCATCAGTTCACAGAACTGAAGGCTTTCTAGCTTTGATTTGATCTTACCTCCCAACATAGCCTGCTTTATCTTTTTGAGCACAGTAATTAGAGATCAGCTGAACTCTGTCTTCCTGGAAGGCATGCAAGAGATAGATAGAAAAAAAGTCCAGATAAATTAAATTAAACTATATTCTTGTGGTGTCTGTGCATGGGTTTTTTCTGTAATCCCTTTCTCCCATCAGAAGCCTTTACTGGATCAAGTGTTTTCACAGCTACTGTGAAAGCCAAGATTACCCCTATGAGCAAGGGGTGGAAAGGTCAGACCTTTTCCTGAGTGCACATGTGACAAGGAGCAATGGCTAAATGCCAGTTTGATTAATCTGTGTTTGCATTCCTGTGTTCACAGGTTCAGAAAAGTGGTAGGATTTAGAGGGGAGAAACCACAGTTATCTCAGAAATTGTTGATACCTACAACATGTTTGCTACCTCACCTACCCAAAACTCCCTTCAGGAACCATTTGGGCATCCAGGCAGGAATAAAATGGAAGTTGCCAGGGAGGTCTCTTCTTGGTGCATTGATACTTGTTTCTCTGTTTTCCAGAAAAAGGTAGCAGACCAGCCCAATCGGAGTCCCTCCATATGGTTAGCCATGTATAGTGCTTTTGGACGACCAATTCTTCTCAGCAGCACATTCCGTTACTTGGCTGACTTGCTGGGTTTTGCTGGGCCATTATGCATTTCTGGCATTGTCCAGGGCTTCCAGAATACAACCAATAATACAAATGCAACAGAAAAGGTAAGCTGGCAACATGGATTGAAAGACTTTGTTTAGTAGTAGTTCTAGATTCATACATGGTATTTAATTTGCCTGGCTGCATGCTTTTATATGTCTATGATATTGTCATTGTATTGTTCCATTGTTTTTTTCAAGCAAATTGAGTAGGGGGTTTTGTGAGAGACAGTCAAGTTATGAATCTGAATAGTGGAAGTCTTTGTTATAAATGCAACACAGGTAGTGGAGGCTTCCACCCATTGCCCAGCTGTCTGCCTCTTAGTGGAGTCATGCCAGCAGTTCTGGGGAGAAGGAAGAGCTTTTCTGCTCCTCTTCAAACGTGCCTCTTCATTTCAGGCAGGACACCTGCTGGTGATGCCTCAGCGATGCGTCCAGCCAGTAGGAGCCTGTGAATTTTGCTTAATTTCTGTCCATCTGTCCATTTGTAGTTCACTGGCAGGTTTGAGCTCTCTGGAATCTGTTTTCCACTGGGAAATTGACAGTAGTCACTCCCTGTTTATGACTGGTTATACTGCTGAAATGCATTGGCACATGAGAAGTTAAAAAGCATCCACTTTATTTAGTCACATTCTTGATACTAGAGATGCACAAAAGATGATAGCTCACAGCTCATTTCAAGTTTCACTGAGACTGATTTTTGAGAGATCTCTGAGTGCTGAGCAAGCATCTGACACAGAACATTTTCTATCCTAGTAGTTGCTAGTGAAAAGACGCAGGTAAAATTATTTTACTAGTTGACAGCAGAGAAGACATGATGAAGAAATTTTCCTACATCTGTATTCTGACACAGACACAGAAACATCCTGTATGCTTTATGCAGTAAGTGCTTTGTATTTGAATGAGCAGATAGGTATGTAATGGAAAAACATTTTCCCCTCCAGATAAAGCATTTCACTATCATCACTATCCAAATATCTTCCTCTGGCTGCTGACTCCTGACATTCATTTTCTTGACTGATGGTCTGAATTTGGCTTTAGACATACTAAGCCATTGCACTGAAAGAGAGTTTAGTTGTGCAGCTTATCAAATAAAGCTCTTTATCATCTTTGAACCTCTATGTATTGGATTTGAGCCACAGAGTTAAAAGGCAAAGTGCGTATTTTGGGTTCAAAAATAGTGAGGTTTTGCATATACAGCAAACAAGTTATTTTAGCATGAAAAGCGATAATTTCTCAGTCTCAGATTTAGGAATCTGTGTCTTGACAGCTTCCTTTATCTTTTGTACTCTTCAGAGTAGTGGTTTTAATTGGGGGGTGTCTGTGTGTGTGTGTGTGTATGTATGTATGTGTGTGTGTGTATGTATGTGTGTGTGTGTATGTATGTGTGTGTGTGTATGTATGTGTGTGTGTGTGTGTGTGTGTGTTAAGTTTTAATCAACGCTATCTAAAGGGAAGATTAAAATCACTGGAAAACTTGAAACTACTCCAAGAGCCTGGCTTGGTGACAGTCACTGTTTCTCTTGGATACATTTCAGAATACATTTGCTTTTAATTTATGGATTTTGGCAATCTTTCTCTTGGTTGCCCTTGCTATTATGCATTTCTCCTTTAAGTTGTGTCGTTTCAATTAATATGAATTAATTTAATTTTATGTTTATTCCCCCTTAGTACATGAGAACTCTGTATATATTGAGGTATTATTGATATCCCCACTGTGTACACATGGGGAAGTCAGATGCAGCAGAACATTACAAAAAGAGTTTTCAAATATGTTTATCTGACCAATCATGCACTTAAACAACCTAATTTTTAAGGAATTGAGCTCGCTGAGCCATTTAGTTCTATTATTTCGATGGGATTTGGGTGTTTTACAGGCATTGGACCTTTTGAAAAGACTATTGGGTGCTTATACACGCCTTTTGGGTGTCAGTTGCCTTTGGCAGAGGGAAGAGTGTGTGGTGAAGAGGGGCTGGGGCTGTTGCAGTGAGGTGAGCCTGGACGGCTTGGAGCACCTCTCTCCTGCCTGCAGGCTCATGTTGGCTGACAGTAATCCAGAGAGATGAAGGAATCTTCAAGAGGGTGGATAATGACTTGCTTCCCGAACCTTTCATCTCAGAATCAGGCTGGATATTTCAGTTTTCAGTAGAACAAGCTTCATCATTCTTTCCTTTTTTTTTAAAAAAAAGAATTCCTATATATCCTGCTTCCAGCTGGATCGGAAATACCAAAGAAACAGCCTTCCTTGCAGTAGTTTAGTTCCTTTTCTGCCTGAAACAGAGCAGAACGGTGAACATAAATATCAGAAAACTAAAACAAATAAAGTTGTTTGCTTGGGGTTTTTTTTTGCCCCTGTTGAGGCATTTAAACCTTATTTTGTGGGGCGTACTGGCATATACATTTTTATTTTATTCAGAATTCCAGACTGTAATTCTGGAAGGAATAGTTTCCACAGTATGCAAATGCAATGTAAGTAATTAATCACATATAATAATAAATATTGTCTTGCAGCTTCTTTGTGGTGCAGGTGGAATGAGGTTTATTTTCTACTTAGTAGCATTTCTATCCTACAAATCATCTACAAATCATCAGAATTTGATGGAGAAACTAAAGATAAGGCAGACATGGTGATCTCATTATCACTTTCCTGCTATAAAAAATTCATTTTAGAACTGCTAAAAGTAAAGTTCCAAGTCTTTTAACGTGCATAGAGTATGTAATTTGTATTCAAATGATTTTGATACATAGGACAGTGAGAAATCTGACTTCTGTAACTTTCCCATAATGCCATCAATATTTTGTATTCTATTGCAATAACCGAATTTCCAGTGTCTCAAGGATATACCATCCCTCCTATGCCACTCTCCTGGGTTCAGCAGTAGCAGTAATTTTTCTCTTTCTTAGTAGCTGGTGCAGTGCTGTGTTTTTTGACTTTCAGCCTGGGAATTTTTTCCTATCTTTTCAGGTGAAGGATCCATCAAATTCATATCTTTCCTCAGAGGAATTCCTCAGGAATGTTTATGTTTTAGCAGTTCTTCTCTTCCTGGCCCTTATTTTGCAGAGGACATTCCTGCAGGCGTCATATTATGTGACTACAGAAACTGGTATCAACCTACGAGGTGCTTTACTGGTGAGCAAATATGTTCCTATGATCTGCGAAGAAATTCAGTAATAATAGCTCCAGCTTTGTACTTTCATTTGTCTTGTTCTTTATCTGAAGACTTTGTTAACAATTGTTTAAGAGAAGATATGCACTATATTTTTAAACAGAAAACTATATTTTTTTTTATACAAGAACTATGTATTTTTATACAGAAAAGTAGTATCACTGGCATAGCCAAACTGATGCCAGCAATTCCTTTTGCTAAAAATTAAGCCCATCATACTTACATGTTGAAGTTTAATACTCACTCTGTGCATATAAGAACATAGCAGATGACATTAGGTATATAAAGATAGTTGTTTTGGCTCTGGCACCTGCTTTGTTCATTTGCTTATGAGGTTACTTCTGCTGACTGTGGACAGTCATCCGCAGAGTACCTTGGCCAAGCTATGTTTTACAGGAACATGGTCCATGTATCATGAGTAGTGATCCTGAGTATTTATGCCCTTTTGCACTGAGCCCTGTGAGATGAGACAGGAGCAGTTCATCTGCAAAACTGTCTCCAAAACCAGCACCCATTAACCCTCTGTGAAAGTCACGTTTATGAACTGGACCCAGCAGCTCCAGCTCAGCATGGGTTGTAGCAGGTGTCTCCGCAGACCAAACTCCACAGACAGCAGTAGCACTGTGTGCAAAATAGAAGCTGGAACTGATGCTTTGCCAGGTGTAACTAACCATAGGAATATCATCTCAGTGTGGAAGCTTCTTTTTAGCTTTGTGCTCACTTTGATTGATGTAGCTGTTTCAAACATTTTCTGCCTTCTCCCAGAGTAGATAGTACAAACTTTCCTTGTGCTTTTGTGGCTCCCTCTTGCCAAAATGGGGACTCTTATGACCATATGCAGCTGATGTAATTCATCATAGTCTGTAGGCATTTCTGATTAATTCAACGGGATCTACGTTGCTCTTGGACAAAACAGAGCCAAAAAAATTATTTTCAAAAACTTCTTTGAAGCTTCAGTGTTTGATATTTTGGTCATAGCTGCAAACTGGGCTCACAATATTTATCTTGAAAATTCTTGTAGGTAGAAGTCCTGTCTAATTTTCAACCCTGTTAGGTTCCTATTTTATGGAAATAGGTAAAGGATAGAAACCCAAAGGAATACATACCTACCCTGATCAGGATTTCTATAACATGAGTTTAACTGTCATATTGGAAACAAGGATCTCTTTGACAGACCATGTCACAGAAAAGCAGGCTCACCAAATGTTTGTTAAAAAAGATCTTTGCCCCGCCTCCTAAATTTTGATGGTTTTTTGTCATTTTTTTCTATTTTAGGTCTGCGTTAAGCAACAAACCTTTTAAGAGGAATTGGAGTTTTTAAAAGTCAGTTCTCTCTCTTGTGCTTTCTCTCACTCTATCTCCATCTCTCTCTCTGTCTCAGGTGAGAGACTGGGAGAAGGGCTGTCTTAGGTAAAGACTGATACCACAGTTCAAAACGTCCCGCTGCTACTGTTGTTTTATAATTGCATCATTTTCATATCTTCCATTTTATTCCTTCCCTGCAGGCAATGATATATAATAAGATCCTGAGGCTTTCTACATCCAACTTGTCCATGGGAGAGATGACGCTGGGACAAATCAATAACTTGGTTGCCATAGAAACAAATCAATTAATGTGGTTCTTGTTCCTGTGCCCCAATCTGTGGGCAATGCCTGTTCAGGTAGAGCATCAAAGTAAGGGCCTGATTTCAGAGATCCTCCAGCCTTGTTGAAAAGAGTATATGTCTATGAGACTACTACAAAAACCGGAGGGGAACCTGGACTTCACACTCATTTGTGAGGAAAACTAACAAGCAGAAATGTGGCCCAACATCTCCTGCAAGGGCTGGGAGTCTCTCTCTGAGGGCCAGTGAAGAGAAAGGATCTTTGTGAGCAGGATTTCCATGTCATGGGTGTGGTCTGTGACTTTAAGAATAATGACCTGTCATCCTTACTTGGCTCATATTTCTTCCACTGCTGACAAAAGTCATTGCTATTACTTTTGCCACATGACAGCAGCACAGGCATCTGCCCAGCACTAAATATTGCATTTGCAGTGCCCACTTGTAACTGAGTTTTGTGGTAGGAGTGAAAAGCAATTGAATCCTGCTCAGTGCCTGACCCCAGCACTGACAATGCAATGCACAAAATGCTCAGAGGAGCTCTCATCTAAACAAGCTTACTTACTGTAAAGGTCTGGTTCTTAACCAGGCTGTGAAAGATCTGTAGGCAGATCCATAGGAAGGAAAGGTAAAGATTATTAGCCTGAAAGGAACCTTCAAAAATTCTGAATGATGTAGTGACCTAAGCCATGCTGATTTTCCATGAAGCTTGGGCTCCTGTAGCACCTTCAGAATTTTCATTTTGGGATGGGATTGGCATGTTCTTTAGTTATGGGTGATCCTGCTGACATTATACAAGTTTAAAAAGGGATAGAACCCACTCTTATAGTAGATTTGTTTTGCTGAAATTCCTGAAATTATGTCAGTAATTTATTATAATAGCGATATTACTATTACTAATATTGCTATTACTAATGGATCAGGTAGGGTTTAGAGAGTCATAAAACAATTTCTGGAGAAAAAGACTAAAAAGATTATATGGTAGAGGAAATTAATTAATAATACAGAGGGTTTCATTTTAAGTCACTGTTTTAAATCCAGGTTTATCTGGAACTGTTGCTGTTAATACTTCGAATGTTATTCTGTGAACGGGTGGTTTATTTGCTGTGGCTAGTGAATAATTGCATGTAGCCTACATTCACCACTCATTTGTCTCTTCAATGAAATTTCTGCCCCAGCTACTGTAGAAAAGTAATGGCCTTCCTCACCACTACTATAAAACACTGGCCTGAGGAAGCTTCTAATGATTCACCCATGAATTTGCACCTTTTGAGTGCACTTGGTGAATGAGCATCTGTGGCTATACAGGGCTCCTTCTGCTGTTTAGCTCTTAATCATAGCAATTGCGTTACACCTCTCCTCCAACAATAAAATTGAAAGGTGAATACTTACTTCTTCCTTCTCAAAATACCATGTAGCTGATATCCATGACACTGATTTTGTGGTAATACGTCTTTCTGCCTGATAAACTCAATTGGCTGTTCTTTGGAAAAAGAGGGGTAGAAACTAACCTTTGGTAAATATGAGCTGGATTATAACTATACCACTCTGGAAAAGGTGATAGGACTGTCCTGTCTTGCCTTATGCAAAGGAGCTGAGCTTCAAGGAATATTCCACCATTGAGCAGCAGAACAGCTTGTAGCAAATACTGAACTTATATCCATCCAGTGTGGTCAAATACAGCCATAGCCTGCTGAAGATTGGGGTGAATATTAGAAAATATATTGCATCTATATATATATTGTATTATGTATGTATATATACACACATGTATATCTTTCTTTGAAAATGAATTGTGTACCAAGAGGAAAAATTCATTGCAGGATCAGTCCCCCAGTAAAGGCTTCAGTTTACACAAGTACAAATTGCTACTTGTAATCTTGTATTATTCTGCCAAGAAAAATGGCATCTAGGCATGCTAATTTACATTACAGAAACCTGAAAAGCTAATAATGATTTCGAAATGTTGAACTCTACTGATCCTTATTTCTGATATTGTATAAGAAGAAGGCAGATTTAAAGACAGAACTGACTTAAAAGATAATAAGAATAAAATACGAAATAGGGAACTAGTTCTCTGTGCCCTATTATTACTGAGGACATCTGTGTACCACAAAGTGGAGCTTTTAATAAAAATACTTGTTTAGTATAGCTTGTATTAACTTGGAAACCAGAATCACAGTAGTTTCATCAGAGCCATTCCCAGGTAAACCTTTGTGGGAAGTGTTCCTAAGCTCTTTGCAGGGCTAAGCTAGCATCTTGGTATTTTCCTACAGAGCTACGTGGCATTGATGACCAAGTTCAGGTTTGTGTCACTCCCTGCACATCTCCTTTGTGCTTTAGTGCCTGTCTTAGATGTGCCTCTGTCTCCCGTTGCAAGAGGACCAATACAACAGAGTGCAGCTGTGATTCACGGCAGTCCTAAGACCTTTGAATACTTCCAGAGTGATGTAAGGAGCTCTCATGTAAATAAGACTTGAGGCCAGTAATTCTGTAAAATGCCTTGGGGAGAGCACCATCATTTTAGTGGTCTTTTAGTTCTGTGGAATTAGAACTACTAGGCAGTAACACAAACTATGCAGTTAATGTCAAAAATAAAGGCTTCTAGGTTAATTTCCCACACTTTCTAAATATGACCTTCTGAAGTATGGGCTCAGCTGATTCCTTGGAACCATCTAACTGTTTATTAGAATAACAAATATTTTTTCTTGCTATCATTCTGGCATACTGAAATCCTTTTTTTTTCCCCATGTTGCTTTTTACTTCACAGATAATAATGGGTGTGATCCTACTCTATAATTTACTCGGAGTGAGTGCCTTGGTGGGTGCTGCTGTCATTGTACTGTTAGCTCCAATACAGTACTTCATAGCTACAAAGTTGGCTGAGGCTCAGAAGAGCACCCTTGTAAGTAAATTATTTCAGTGACATTTGTCATCCAGAAATGACAGGGAACAGGGAAACAGGAGTTCTGGATTCCGTTCTTGTTGTTAGGGAACATTCACTGTGGAGGTTTGGGCAAGCCATCTCCTAATTACATTGTCCCTCTCTTTCTGTTTTTCTGTGGGTGAGTATCTCTTCCTTCCAAACATTTGTCAGACAAGAATGTGAAAAAAAAATCATTGACCTGCCTTCTTTACGGAGAGTATTTTCCACCCAGCTAGCACAGTTTCATCTCAATTCACTTCCGTGGAAGGGTTTTATTCCTACATTCAGATGTGGTATTTCATATGATGTTAGCAAACAGTACATATAACTGATAAATTATAGGAGGATATTATTAGGGAATGTGTACAACCGCCCCCTAAAATGGCTAGAGATTTTATGCTCTCACCCCAAGCTTTGGCGTTCTCTAAAAATCAGCTGATACTGCTGGATTAATACCTATTGTACACTCTTAAGTGCTGTAAGTTTATGATGTTGTCTAATCTAGTTCACCCATTAGAAATGTTTTATGGTACTTTGTCTAATTTTTAACTTTATTCTTACAACCCTTGAACTTTTTTTATCAATCTTTGATGTTCGAGTTGTCAAATATTTAAAGGTCCTTTTTATCTTAATTTTCAGTAAGCAAATTATACATACGTGGCCTCAAGCTGTGCCAGGGGAGGTTTAGATTGGATATGAGAAAAAATTTCTTCATCAAAAGGGTTGTCAAGC
This sequence comes from Psittacula echo, assembly GCF_963264785.1. Classification (NCBI taxonomy): domain Eukaryota; kingdom Metazoa; phylum Chordata; class Aves; order Psittaciformes; family Psittacidae; genus Psittacula; species Psittacula echo. Next base: position 104,865,953 of record NC_137735.1, read on the forward strand.
ATTGGAACAGGCTGCCGTAGTTAAAAGACATGTAGATGTGTCAGTGACATGGTTTAGTGGTGCACTTGGCAGTGCTAGGTTAGCAGTTCGACTGGATGAACTTAAAAGTCTCTTCCAACCTAAATGATTCTATGATTCTGTGATTCTAGACATGGATCTAATCTTCAGCACACTTAGGTCCTGTTGAGTAGTACCAATTTATACCAACAAAGGATCTATCTTTGCATAATTTCAGAAATATTCTGAATCTTTCTTTTTGCTGTTTTCTAAGTTCCTCTGACTCATAACATCTTTTGGATTATGATTTTACCAAAACTTATGATTACTGTTTTATGATTCTGTTATCATAGAATCATGAATCGAAGAATGGTTTGGGTTGGATGGGACCTTAAAGATCATCCGGTTCCAAGCCCCCTGCCATGGGCAGGGACACCTTCCACTAGACCAAGTTCCTCAAAGCCCCGTCCATCTTGACCTTGAACACTGCCAGGGATGGGGCAGCCACAGCTTCTCTGGGCAATCAGTGCCATTGCCTCACCACCCTCACATTAAGAATTTTTTCCTAATGCCTAATCTAAATCTCCCCTCTGTCAGTTTAAAGCCATTCCCACTTCTCCTGTCACTATATGCCCTTGCAAAGAGTCCCTCTCCAATAAGCAATTCACTTATTTTCATTACCTGTTTTATGAATCCCGGAATGGATCTTGTATCAGCAATTACACACATGTAGTCTTCTGTCTATTGTTGCAGACATCATTGACTTAATAATCCACCTCCCTGAGTTCTATTCTCTATCTGAAGGATTCAGATGATTTGTTTTATTTTTGTTTTCAGAACAGGGTCACTTAATTTCCCCTCATGATTGTAAGCATTTTAATATCTCCAAAGAACATGGAATTTTATATTGTTTTACTCAGTATGGCAACTGAAAGCCTATACAAAATCACAAACAAATGAAATTATAGATCTTTAATGAATTTTACAATGGAAGGGAAAAAAGCATTTCATTAAAACTACAAACCAATGTCTTATCCTTGTTTTCTTTTGAAATTAAGGACTATTCTACTGAGAGATTAAAGAAAACCAATGAGATATTGAAAGGCATTAAGTTATTAAAGCTGTATGCTTGGGAGCACATATTTTGTACTAGCGTGGAAGAAACGAGAATGAAGGAACTCACCAGTCTCAAAACCTTTGCACTTCACACATCTCTGTCCAGTAAGTAACGATGCTTTTAGTGCTCAAAAATGGATCCAGTTTTTCATGTCAACGTTCCTTCTGACTTCAACTAAAGCGAGATACAGCTGTGCCTATGACACTATTTTGTGTGTGTGTAATGTGATTAAAATAAAAAGTCATGACTAATATATGACAAAGAAACTTGAAAGTACAGAGCATGTCTTGTAGATTGTTCTGTAGCAAGTTTTCTGTCACCTTCATTATGACATTACAGCTATGAGTTGCTTTATAGTAAGGAGACTCCAGATAATATTAGTAGCTCTGATTACAGTGAAGATAAATCAGTGTCTGAAATAAATTGTATTTTCTGAAATGTAGAAAAGCTGAGAGGGTAATCTTTTGGTTGTGTTGCATAATAATTGTGCACACATAAAACTTTTTATCCCAGTTCACTAAAGTATGCAAATGAGATAATTCCTTTGTTTATTTGTTTGTGTGTTTAAGATTTCTGTCATGGAAGGAAACTTCTTCCTGCAGAGCAATTTTCCTTTGGGAGTTTCAGTTATTTGAATTGGAAATAATTAGATTTTTCTAGCACCGTACAACTAATCGTACAACTGTTTTCTCTCATTCCATATAATCTGATCCTTTTTTTATTTCTCTTTCACAGTATTTATGAATGCGGCCATACCAATAGCAGCTGTTCTTGCAGTAAGATATGGGGTTTTTCACTTTTTCTTACAAAAAGGGCCGTGTTTAAACCTCAGCCTAATGAACTAGAGGAAGTATGGTATGCTGGTCAGCAAGGAGTCTTCATAGACCAAATTCTGAGAGCATTAATCAGAATATGCTGACAGCATGTACCAGAATTGGATGAAATATGACCACAGGTCTGCATCTGTGAAAAAACCTGTGAGATTTATTAGATTCTTAATGATTTTTATGGGTTGTGTGTTTCCTGTAAACCCTGAAGTCAATTACAAACCTTTACAAAGAATTTTTATTCATTCTTAAATGTGTAAATCTCTTGAAACCACTGTCAAGTTTTTAAAATCTCTTTCACTTTAATAGAAGACACCTTTCTCTTCAGTTTACTGGGATTCCCAATAAACTGATACATAACTATAGGCCTTAGTTGAGTAAAACATTTTGCTTGCTGTCCTTGTCCACCTTTTTCAAGAGTCCTTATCCTGACATGCTCTTTTCCTGATGTGACAGACCTTTGTGACTTATGCGTATACCAATGAGAAGCCACTGCAGCCCGCCCAGGCCTTTGCATCACTCTCATTGTTTCACATCCTGGTCACACCACTGTTCCTGCTCTCCACGGTGGTTCGCTTTGCTGTTAAGGCTATCATAAGGTAAGGGGCCCTTCTAGTTTCTCCAGCTCTTGAGCATCTGTGTTCAGTAATACAACAGGGAAGGTGCTAGAGACAGAGCTAGAGACAGAGGTTGTTCCTACCTGCAAGACTGGCCTTGCTGCTTCAAGGAAGAGCAACTGGCTTAACTCTTACCTACCTCCACAAAGGGTGCATTGGGCTTTAAGGGAGAGTTTGGTATTGTCCTGACTCTCATATTCTAGCACTAGCATGGACTCTTTTAGGAAACAGAGTGGGTGGAGGAACATTGGACAATGGAGGATGAGTTAATCAAAGGAAACTGAACCACACCGGACTTCTCTTACAGGGGAAATTCCTTTCCCCTGAATGACAGTAAAGAGATGCAGGAGAGGAAACATGGCAAAGCAGACATTTGGGAGTTTCATCTGTGAGGGTTAGAGATCTGCATGACAGGACAGTGAAAAATTTGGCACAAAGTGGAAAAGATCTAAAACCAAAACCTGAAATGGAACTCATGAAACATGTCACTTCATCAGAAACATGTATGTTCCAGGCATTCATTTCTGCAAACAGCCCAACAAAACAACTTCCTGTGTGCTGGGCTATAGAGCAGTTAATGTCAAGGGAGCTGGTTGGTAGTAAGTCAGATTTCAGACTTTTGGCTGTTGCATCGGGGGTCTGTATGGAAAGGCTAATGGACATGGGGCAGTTATGTAGATGCACACACTGCCAGGACGTCCCACAAGGCACAAACTGACACTTGACTGACAGTAATGTGTCAGATGCCAAGGACTAGCAGGACATAAAGACAGAACTAATCTTCCCACCCAGAAACAGTTCCTTTTTGCCAAGACTGAGGGACATTGGCAATGTATTGCATTGCAGCTGCCACTGCATGGTTTTGGTGGGTAACAATAATAACAAATAGTAGTCGTGGGGACATTAGTCTCCACAGCTGTCATGTGCCAGCATCACACTCACTTTAAATAAAATATTAATATTATTAAATATTAAATATAAATATTAATATTATTAAATATATATAATTAAATATGGTTTGTTTTTATCAAAGCAGCAGCAGGGCCACATGAGACATTTTCCCTGGGTTTAAAATTATTTCTGATTAGTGGAAAATCTCAAGGCTCCTTCATAAATCATCTCAGCCTCTACATCTCTGCAGTATGTTTAGCATGGCCCTAATATCAAAATGGTGTGTACGTTTTCCTTAACACTGATGGCCACCCCTAAGACCATATTTGCCAAAACAAACGTTACCCTTTGGCAAATTTATTCCCTAACATCTTTCTCCCATGAACATCATGTTCCCCAAGTGAAGAATGAAGAATGCATAGTTGGCCATCCCATGGCTGTGTCATCAACCAAATACATGTACATGAGTTATGTACTCCTTTGTGTTATGATTAGGTGCTTATACTTTGGTCAGAATTTCCATTTTATGTTAAAGAGTAGTTCTAACAGCATGAAAGCTTCTCAGGTCATTCAAATGCAAAGTAATGGTTGATGTCTTCATAGGCAGATGATCAAAACAAGGTCTCTCATCTTCTACATGAATAAATTCTTGCTTGGCACACTTATTTAAGGCTGAAATTCTGGTATGGGAGTTAGACATACAAATTTTCCTTTCAACAAAGGAAAGATGGTCAAATCTTTCTGCGATAAAGAATGAATTGAACCTGTGTGCTGTATTTCCCAATGGACAGTTTTAAGAAGTAGGCAAAAGAGCTCTTGCTGCATTTCTCCAAGGCTGTTCTGAGCTGTGCAAAAGTTATGTTCAGGATGCACCTGTCATTTGTGCATTGTCATTTTCAGAGGATGTAGGTAGGTGAATGACTCAGTTACGAATCATGACTGTGTGTAGGCATGAGAAAGGCACAGAGAGATAAGTCTGCCAAGGTGGAAACCATATCCACAGAGCTCTAGTGCCACTCACATGACTAGCTCTCCTCTTCATTCCCAGCTACCAGCATGATGTTTAATTATTTTCATGTGTCCTTCCTCCACAGAAATAAATTGTCACTTGCCATCAGGGTGGCAGACAGTCCAATCCTATGAACTTCTTTTGGAACATTTCTGATACATCCTGCTGCCTGTACTGCACAAAAATGAAAATGTACTCATGGAAACCTGGGTTTATTTAACTCACTGTCCTGTTTTCTTTCAAGTGTACAGAAGTTGAATGAGTTTCTCCTGAGTGATGAGATTGGAGATGACAGCTGGAGAGGAGGGGACAGCTCTGTAGCTTATGAATCCTGTAAGAAGCACACAGGACTTGTAAGTTCTGATTTATGACACTGAATTTCAAAGTAGAGAGGCCATATAGCCCCATACAAGGCCACTGGCCAAGCTGGTAGGGCTTGTGAGTTTTGGCTTTTAGTCTGACTCTAATATAAACCAGTTTTGCCTCCTATGTCAGGATCTCTTTTTTCTATGCCGTGAAGGGTCCCCCAAACATATGTAAGCATTGAAGTGCCAGTAGTTATAAAAACCCCATAACACACCAACACATTTACACATGGTTCAAATTCATCCTTCTCAGTTTATATAAAAGACCCATGTGCATTTCCTGTGATCATAAACTGATGGGGTTTATACCATATATTGCCAGTGCAACCCATCATACATTGAGCATCTTTAGGTAGGACCAATTCTGACTCTGGGAAATTCAGAATTTGAGGTGGGAAAAACAACACCAAACTTTGTGAAATAGGAATTAATTCCAGAATTCTTTTTCTGGAGTGCTAAACATACAGTGAATTTGAGTAAAATTTGAAGGGGGAAATAACCCAAGAGAGATGATTTGGGAAAAGCTGGGGTTTTTTTTCATTTTGACATTTTTCTAAAACTAGATATTTCACCTGTTTCAATCTGATTGCATACATTGAAATGTGACTGAAACTTGTAGACAGTAACAGAAAGAAAGGATTAGCACAAAATAAGTTTCATTTTGGAGTGAATTAAATTAGTTTACAAACCTGAAAGAACATTTTTCTGGGTCAGCAATTATAATAAAGGAAACAAAAATTAAACTGTTTCAGCATTTGTTTTATTACTCTTGTCCACCTTTTGCTTAGCCATACAGAGAGAGACAAAGTCTAGATGATGAGGAGAGGGAAAACTAAAGGTAATATTTGTAAAGGTTAAATCAATCACTGTATACAGCCCAGCTATCAGGAATCACTAAGATTATACCAATTTAGCTCAATACAGTGGCACTCATGAATACCACAGGTAGCTCTGAATGAGCTAGTTCCATAATCAGTATTATGCATTAGCAAGGTACTCTGCACAAGCTAATCTGATACGCTTCTTGCTCCTGTAGCTATTCTGCTTGCAATAACCAAACTGGTAACTCTGCATGTCATTACACTTTTACTGACACAGTTTTGTCTGGAGATACCTCAGGTGGGGCAGACTTACCAGCAGTTTGAGGAGCATGAGAAAGCTGAAGTTTGGGATGGTTGTTTACGGGAAACCAAAAATCAGATATTTCATGTGCTTCAGTAAAGGTGTTTAAAACATTACCCTATGTGCATCACAGTAGTGTGTCTTTATTATCACAGATGCTGAAAAGCACTGGTTTCTTCTTCTCACCTAGAATGGTGGTAAGAAAGGGAATGGGTTGTTTGTTTTATTGGAAACCAAATGCTATACTGTCTCAAGAATTCCAGCTTTTCTCCTTTCTTCATTTCACTATGTAGCACACCAAGGCCATCAACAGGAGGCAGCCCTTAAGGTATCAGCTTGAAAGCTATGAGCAGCCAACAAGGAAGCAAACACGTCCTGTGGAGATAGACGATATTGCAATCAAGGTGGTAACACTGAAAACATTGTCTTGTTCTTTACAAGGAGTAGGTCCCTCTGCACAGTACCTGATAGTGCCCAACAGATGTTTAAACAGATGGTGCTGTTCTTCCAAAGGCAAATTGCCCATTGTATGAACAAGCCCCTAAATAAATTAGCAGTTTGGCAAAATAAGTGAGAAAAATTAGCTTCTGACCAGGTCTTTATAGAGATTCCGTGTCTTCTCAGGAAACAAAGAGGCATCATCAGAGGAACAAAAGGAACAAAACCTAGACAATCTGAACTGCAGAAATTAATACACTTTTTTTTACTTTCCCTCCATGCACTACTCTTTCACTCTTAGAACCAAGACAAAACTTTTGAGTCATTTTTTGACAATTATTATTGAGATGTCATTTATTATGACAGTATTTTAAGTCATGTTGGCCAACTTTTCCACATATATGTGCTCTGTGCAAAAAATGTTTCATGGCCCTGTCAGGAAGTTTGCACAAAAAGGGAGGGTCCACTAGGGAACATTTTACTTATGTCCAGCCTAAACCTTGTGAATATTCTATTTGTACTTTGGGAATACATTCACAAGTGGCTATATATCACAATATGCAGAGTGATTCATTCCTTGATAAGCTATACTATTTATATTATCACCTGTGGTCTTATGATTATTCTTCTACACTTGACATAATGAAAATATTTGGTAAAAAAAGTTCAGCTCAAGACCATCCCTTTATTGCGTTTCATACAGTATATATACTTGTGTATATAACATTCACAAACTTTTCTGGGTTTTGCAATCTTTACTAACCTAACTTTGGGTTTGCTTTTGTTTATAAGCCTACCTCCCCACATCTATTAAGCACAGATTTATTTTAGTAATGTATTTTGAATCCAAACTAAATGTTCTTTTTTTCATTTTCCTCATATGTTTGTGTAACTGACATATGGTAACTTTTTTGTAGGTGACCAATGGATACTTTTCATGGGGAAGTGGTTTAGCTACACTGTCTAATATAAACATTAGAATCCCAACAGGTAGGATAAATGCGTACCTCAATCATGAAATATGTAATATTAAATTGTTACTAATCCCATTCCTTGATGTTGTGAAAACACAAAATCATGCATTAAGATTTTTATAAGAAAAAATTAAGGTTAAAAATGTATACAAGATCATGAACTGTATTGGTCATATAGCTATGACACATAATATATATACAGTATTGACCCATAATATATATAATAGAATACCGAAAGTATTATAAATAAGCAAAAAAATTACATTTTTTTATATACCATATAGTTTTTATAGGTTTTATAATAGCAGGAACAAAGTCAAGAGTAAGAAGAAATATCAAAAAGATGGTTATAAAAAAATTGTTATTATTTTTAATAGACTAAAAAAAAAAGAATGAGGGAGAGCTCCAGACTTATTCAAACCATCTAATTCAGTATTTTGTTTCCAGCAGTGGCTACCAGTGCATGCACAGGGATGCAGAACTCATATATTTTACTTCTCCTGCCATTTTTCAACATTACAGTCTCTCAGTTCACAACTGTTTTAATCTCAGAAAATTCTTTCAGCCTTATGCAGTTTGTCTGTCAAGAAATCCTCAATTATTTTCTCTTTCAAGAAATTTATCTTTGTCCAGCTGATTTCCTGTAATTTCTTGCATCCTCAATTACCTGGGAGTTCCACAGGTTTACAAAACACTTACTTGTTTTGGAAGACTTGCATAGCAAATGTGAAAAGTAGCAACTACTGTTTCTTATTATTGTGGTGGTGGTGGTGGTGATGTTAGTCATTATTAATGCTGTAGAATTCCTACCTGTTGATGTATCATGTTATTAAATAGCCTGTTATTTTTATGTCTTATCAAGTGCTTAGTTTTAAAACAGCTTATTACTTTAGGTTGACACATTTTAGATATAATATAAGTACGAAATAATCCCAAAGTCTGTATCACTTCTTTCACTGTAACATTAGGTATCCTAGAAATATATGAACACTTCTTTGTGCTGGCCCAGTGCCCCATACAACACCAGCAGAAAGTCTTTGCTTGAAGGAATGACTATCTAAGGCCATGGGTACCCAAGCTGGATGTGCCAGTCTGAGAGATTTCCTCCTTTGGAAGGAATAAGACCCATAACTCCCTAGCTGCCAAGAACCTTACCTGGCAAATGCACTAGGTAGCGCAGTTAGTGAGTTGGGAATTAGTTTTTGGGAGTATCTGAGAAGTACCATTGCAATAGGTGTAGGAGGGAAGGAGGAGTACAGCGAAACAGAAGAGAGCAATGGATCTTCTTTCAGTTTTGGTCACTTTTATTAGATTGGCCCAAACTTACATGCAACCCCAGACTGGATAAACACTCCCCACGTTGCATCATTTAACCCTAAATAACTTCCATACAGTAACAGAGTCCCATACGTGTGATAAAGTATGTCAAAGTAGTAGTCTCATTCCTTTGGAGATGAGTATGTACTTTTACTGTCCATTAATATATATTTCCATAGATGAATATGTGCAATATTGCCCATTTATGTAGTGGATGCTAACAAATTTAACCACCTAGTTCAAATGCTCTAGAACTGGATCTGTTTGGGCCTTGTCGACTTGAGGTTTTTTCCTTTCTTGAAAATGCGTTTGTTATTCTTATTATCATAGGTCAGATGACAATGATTGTGGGTCAAGTTGGCTGTGGAAAGTCATCACTTCTACTTGCTATACTGGGAGAGATGCAGACACTGGAAGGAAAAGTTCACTGGAGCAAGTATGTTTCATATAGCTATTAATTCCTGTATTCATTTAAGATGGAGATAGTTGGGATTTGCTGGGAGAAAGGTGAACTTGATGTCTCAGAACTGCATGTTGAATGATTGTTATCACCCAGATCTTCACTGGAATAAATCACCTGCGAACTTATAGAGGATTTTCTGTGCTGTTTTGCCATGGTTCATAGCAGGCAGAACAAAATGCCTCGGGAAGAGAAAGAGACTAGTCTGACAATTAATATCTAATATATTAGACCTAGCAAATGCCCTGAATAGAAAGGATATACTATTCCTGCTATCAAATAGGCTTCAATACTCACTATAATGGAAGTCAGCATTGTTACGCTGCTACTGTATGCACCAGTGAAAGCATGACAGGACGGAGCTTCTTCAGTTAAGTAGTATGCATAGGGCACCAGCATACCCGAAAGGTTGTATTTCTGACTCAGTGATGCTGCTGCTAGGAGAAGAAAAGGTGATACAACAACAAACACGTGAGCAATGCTTTTCCACTTCCCTCTTATCTGCCCAAGCCTTGCTTATGGAAGTCAGTGTTACTCTTCACAGTAACATGTTCAGAAAGCAGCCTGAGAATGCCAAATACCTAAAGAGTAAAGGCTATGAAGAAGCTGTTGCTGAAGAGGGACTGCCAGCGAGGTCAGGCCTTGGGATCCACGTGGATTCAGACCCAGCGAATGAGAACTTCCTACAGAAACGACGTGGGGCAGCAACTACACTTCCTGCCTAGCCAGGGCAGAGGCAGTGGAAGAGATGTGCTGCAACCTCAAGGCTTGTTCTTTGATTTTAAAGATCAGTTCTGTTTCCTTTAAACTACCAAGCCAAATTCTTCTTAATTAGCTTTTCAAGGAGAAAGGGTTAATTTTGTCACAGAGACCAATATTTAGTTGCCCCATCCCTTGACTAGTGACCTCGTCTGTCATCTTTTTCTTACAGCAATGTTGCAAGCTGGATTTTTTTGCTTTTCCTGTGCTAGTATGCATGGCATTTTTATTCTCTAGCTATATTTCACTGACTGCTATTCTAAACATATGATCTCACTGGAGTAGCAGGTACAGTTGGAGCCAAGGCAAAACTAACTTTAATTATATGTGAGTTTAAGCTTTGAAGGAAAATTAATATGTGTCTTATCATAGTTAATTTCTTCGGGATATATAATGAAGATTTTGACATCGCAATCCGGCATTTTTTTCTGAGTAGTTAAAATAAAAGGAATGAGTAGAGTGTACCTTGAAATTATTCTCACAGTTGTTTTCAAAGATATATTTGAAAAATACTCACATTTTTCATATAGAAAGATATGGAATTTTGGAAATATTAGAGAAAATAAGAAAATCTTAGAAAGATACTAATGGAAGTTTATGAAATATTGCATAAGTTTCACATTGTTTGAGAGAGATTAAGATCATATTATCAGGTGAATAGCACTCTGTACATAACCAGGCAACTCAAGTTTTAGCAAGCATCTCAGGCCCTACTGAGCAACTTCTTTTCATTGCAAACTACAATTTGGTACTGTGATACAGCTGATGCAAACACAGTTATGTTCTCCTGATAATTTCAGACTGCCTGACAGACAGATGAATACAGAAGGATACTTCAGGTATTTAACCAAGTGGATCCTGTATTTTACAAAACCGTAATAAAGGTCCTATTTACACTCTTAAATTCCTTTCCATGTAATTCCACATGCATGACTAACGCAGCTACTGATCCAGGGACGAAATGCAGGCTAGGTGAATTCCCCAGCAAATTCAGGTATAATAACACAGTAATAGTAATGATGAAAACATTATAGCACAATATAACAGCCCGTTATATTGCAGTAATCCTGTAATGCATCATTGTGAAAGCCCATCATGGGGCTTGAATACCCTGTTGCTGTTGTGATTGATTGCAGTGAGAGCTGTATGTCCTGCTGCTAAGTTTGTCACTGGTTTGGGATCTTAGGGGAAGAAAGCATCTTAATGTAACTTTCTGTAGGAGATCTTGGCCAGGGTAAATCTTAGGTGCCAGATCTCAGTTCTTCCCCACTTCCCCTCAGACATATTACAAATTTTAGAGAAGGAGCTGGCTTTTTCTTTTCCCAGTGCACAATCAGCTAGAGAAACTTCTTAAACACTGAAGCATAAGCTGTCAGGATGCAGTGGTTCAGCGGATGTTGTTTCAGATCTCAGTTATTAAGTCTGTACAGGAACAGATGTGGGGAATATGCAGAGCCATCTATTCCCCTCATCCACACCAAGCCAAACAGTCAGAATAGTCTCCAACTGCCAAGCAGAGTAGGTAAGTGGAAGCCCTTCACCTGGTATACATTTTCTGCACATTGAACTAATTTCCATGCAAACAGGTTGTTGTGCTGGGTAGTATTTGTGTAGATGTTTGGCCCTTGTCTTGCCTCAAATTTCTTGACTGTATTAGCAGAAGAGATGGTTTGTTCTGCTTTTACAGTGATATCCTAGAGATTTTCTATCTCTTTATTTTCCTTCCTCTGCATTTTGTAGGCCGATGGAATCCAGGCCTGACTAGAGATGCATTATTCTATTTTTAAAAGTTCAGAGTTTAAAGTTAAAAGTGATCCGAACTTCTTTTTCACTTTTCCTTAAAAGCTTGATTTAAATTTATTTCTATATTATTTTATTTTATAGATTTAAAATCTTATAAAAATAACTAATTCATCTAATCAGTTTGGTCTTTCCTACTGTTTCAGACTTGAACTTATCATGCCCCATTTTAGGCAATATGTATATTTTATAGTACAGATAAAAAATCATTATAAATAGCTACATTTCAATAAATAAGGCAATTAAAGCAAAGATTACTAATCCCAGTGGGCAAATAAAATACTCATTTTAAAAACCTCAGGAGCTTCCGTTTCAGCCCACTCCCATGCTCTGCAATTGTATCACTCTTTCAGAGTCAGTAGAGTGATGAAGTATAAGACCAAATACTTAATGTCCTTATTTGTGAGGGCCCCTGTTCAGTAAAAATCTTACATGTGTTTATTCGTGAGATTATTACTGAATGTGGGTTCAATGAAAATGTATTTTTCAAGCTAAGCATGGAACGAAAGAAGAAACCAAGAAAGAAGTGTTTAAGAAACTGAGATCCTAAACACTCATTCGGATAACCTACTTGATTATAATGACAAGCATATTAAATCTGGTATGGAATTGCAAAAAGTCTTGCAAAGCTTCTGTCCAGTTTTTGTTAAATTGTACTTTAGAGGGCACTCTCAAATGTATAGATGAAAGCATTATGCCTTTCTTTACCATTCAAATGCTCTGCTGATAAAAGTTTGAGGGTTTTCAACAGAGAAAATTTAGGTCATCTTCTTTTTTGTTTGGCTTGACCTAATTTCCAGCCTCTTTCAAATCTCTCTTTAGAATCCATCTTTTGCTTTCTTGTGACTTGTTTCCATTGTAGCGAAGGCTGGAAGCTTCTGCTGAATAAAGGACCAACTCTAGTGAAGGAATGTTCATTTTCAGCCTCAATTTATAGTTCTTTTGAGATAACCAGCAGGGCCTGTTCACCTCTGGTGTAGTATCTTCTCTGTTGATAGGTGCATGAAGGAAACACACTGACTGTGTCCTTTAGGAGGCATGAATTATCAAAGTTCTTAGACAGCTGATGTGCAGCAAAGAAAGGAACATGTTTCAGTTCTGGCATTTTGGGAAGATGCATAATACATAAGTCTGGCATTATAAGGGCTCTGCTATTAGAATTTTTATGCCCTTTGCCAGACTTGGATCTTCTGCTTATAAGTGCAGCTGCAGTTACTGGCATCCCAGCAGGCAAGCAGGCATTTTCCTCTTAGCAGTAAAATATTTCATCTGGACGATTCATAGACTTGGGAGAGGAGGATTTGTTTGTTTCTTTGGGGGTTTTTTGGTTTGGTTTTTTTTTTAAGTCAGTCAAGTAATACATTAGTATCAGTTTTCTAGTCCCTTCTAATGCCTGTTTCCATTTACCTGGCATAAACTTACTCTTTTAGGTTTTGCACTTTGCAGTGATGTGTTGCTATGCCTGGACATGAGCCCCATTGCTGGTCCAGAGCTGCTTTGACTGCCATTTCATGCCCTCAACACTGTTATTAAGTCAATTAACAGAGGGAGCTGCAAAGTCATCCATGTTATTATTGCTATTGCATGCTCTTCAAAACATATTTAATGGATATGATCCTTAAGAAGTGGAGGTTGACAAGGAAAGCCTATGTATTGTAGTGCCATGCATGGCTTGATGCAGCCTTAGTGCTGTAAACAGGTTCAAAATCTGTTCTGATTCAAAAGTGTATCTGCAAAGCTTACCTTTGCTGCAGGGGAAATTTGACAGTAGTTACCAACTTTTGCAGGTCTGTGTGAAGAAGCTAACTTATTTGCTTGTCAACCTTTTATATGCCCAGGCAGTATTAGTAATTCCATTTTTAATAGGTTTTGCAATACACTTTTCATTTTTAATACATTTCATAACATAACTTGCCTGTTTAGCCACTATGCACTATAAATATGAAACTGTTGTATTTAGAAAAGATCTACGCTTTTACTTAGAACTTGTTTATTTTCTCTTTAAGAGCAACAACAAAAAAAACAGTAAACTGATGTTGAGTCCTTAAATATGTACTTAACTCCAGTTTCCCTGTATGTAAAACTAGCACAAAATGTTATTCTCTGTAGTTTCTGCTTACTAAATGTCATTTACCATAACTTACAGTGTAAATGAAACTGAATCTTCTTTTGAAGCACCCAGAAGGTATTATTTCTATTTTTAGTGTATCATAATACACTCATTCATTTCTTCAGAATTTCCTCAAAACTTCACCTTTGTAGCCTTCAGCCATCTCTGTGTTTTCTTATTGTGTCGATGATCATTTACCATATGATTAACCGACAGATTGTATTAAACCTAGTGGATCCCAATCTTCTCCAGCCATTGTACCACTACCTCAGTCTTGTCTGAAAGATGTTCAGTGCTCTCAGCTCCCATTTGACATCGCTGGGAGTTTAGTGTGCTCCATATCTTGCACGACAGGACTTCAGATGTAAGACATCATTACATGTACTCTCCCATGTGATTGCATGTTCTCTGATCAGCACTGTGTTTCATGTTGCTTGTAACCCAGTTTGACAGTTGTGTGATGGAGCAAGAAAGGGAGCTGGTTGTGCTCCAGCTGAAGTCAAGTGGTGACTCCAGCCCTAGCTTTAGGGAAAGGGCCTGCAAGTTGAAAAGGACAAACTAAACTAAAAATATGTCATAAATGATAGAGAAGTAGTGGCACACATAGCTGTGGTTGGGAACCCACACCATGATCTGCTACCTGATAACCCTGAGGGCAGATTTCATACTAGTGCATACTGAACTGCTAAAACTCCTAAAATTTTGGGGATACTACTGGCTGCTTCTAACTAGCTATTTCTCATACTCTAGCACCCTCTCTCTCAGCAATTCCTAGATGCTTACACACAAAGCTGTATCAAATGGTTGGTTGGAAGAAATACTGTCAAAGAGACTGAGAAGGAAGATGGTGTTCAGATCTAGAAGCTGGTACCAGTTCACACCACCTTCCTCACATGTTTTGCGCATCTCAGGAAAATGTCTGAAATTATATGAGCTTTTTTGCTGCTGTACGTAGGCAAAACCACCAAAAGTAAAGACTCTTCATATCCCTATTGTACACGTCATTAGGTATTTAAACATGTTTAAAGTATGTCTAAAAAATACTTGAGAGACCATAGTGATTCCTTCCTAACCTGTATTGAACTGCCCTCTTTTCCAACATCATATTAGTCCACTGAAGATCTACAGACTTAAAGGAAAAAAGCATTCACTAAGAAAGAAGTATTTTGTGTGTATGGCCACATAAAAGTTTCTAAAACTTCAGAAAGCAGCAAGTCAAGTGTACTAATGCCATTAGAACAGTGCCTTTTCACTACTTGTTATGATGTTAGAGAAAAAAAACACCCAAATATCTATTCTTGTGAGAATTTAATTATTTTGATTATTTATAATTTGCCTTTGGGTTGAAATTGCAGTTACTAGATTGAGGTAGGTACCAGCCATGTATAGTAGAATAGCATACAACTGAGAGTGTAGATTTTGCCATCAGGTGAGAGTGGGTGCTGTTCTAACAAAAGAATCTGACTTAAAATCCTTCCCTTCACTTTTGTAACAGTTGCTTGGTCTATGTGTTTCCCTGTATTTCTATGAATGCACATTCATAAAAGTAATTTTAAACCGATTTTCAGACATTTCATAATATGGGTGCTTTGCTTTTTAATAATGCTCTTTATCTGTCTGCAGTAGAAACAGATACTCAGTGGCTTATGCAGCTCAGAAGCCGTGGCTGCTGAATGCAACTGTGGAGGAAAACATTATCTTTGGGAGCCCATTTAATAAGCAGAGGTAAGTATCAACTCCTTTGCAAAAACACCTGGCAGCTTCTTCTAGAGGGTTTTGTGGCTTCTCCTTCTGGAAGAAGTTTGTAGGTTCCAGAAATATCAATGCACAATAACACTGAGGTAGATTTAGCTAACCTGACTTTACCCATCTCAAGGGAAGGTTTCTGTTTTAAATCAATCTTTCAAGTCTCCTCTTCCAACCAGAGTGCATGTCTAAAATGTTTGTGAGAAATCACACAACAGCAGTGGCTCTCCATGGAATACAGTGGAAGCCGTATGTGTATTTTTCAAGCAGCAAAAGTTAGGTGAGATGAATCCCATCTTTGAAGACTACTGACATGTTTTTGTTTTGTTTAATGGATCCTGAGGTTGCCAGAGGAATCTGGAAATAGGGATTCTGGGCATGTTTCCACTGAGTTTATGTGCTAATCCTGCTGTGATCAAGTTACTGGAGTAGCCACTTTACAAAAACACTGCATGTATGAAGATAGGGTGCCTCAAGGAAATAACCTTAATTCTTCCTTTAGAAATACAGGAGAAAGGAGTGTGAAAGCTGACGTACATGGCTTCTGTTGTTCCTATCCAGCACTTGCTTCTTGTGTCCTTCGAAAAGGTCAGCTGACAAATGCAGTGGAAAAAGTGACTTGGCTTGAGGAAAACAAATTGCTGATGTTTTCAAAGGCAACACTCTCTCT
The DNA here is from genome assembly GCF_963264785.1 of Psittacula echo. Classification (NCBI taxonomy): domain Eukaryota; kingdom Metazoa; phylum Chordata; class Aves; order Psittaciformes; family Psittacidae; genus Psittacula; species Psittacula echo. Next base: position 104,882,172 of record NC_137735.1, read on the forward strand.
GTTTAAAGTTATTAAAAATACATCTCATTCGTCTCAGAGTGTGCTTTGTTAACATGTATGACTCCATTCCTACTTGGTAAAAGTTAGCAAATATCTTAAAATCCAGATAAGTATCTAAAATTTCAGGGACCAGATTCTTCAGCTACTGCATCCATCAGCCTAACTTCAAGCATACCAAAGGGGCCAGGCTTAATTGCACCACTCAAATAATCTCATTTCAGCAAATCATCTGCAATACCTCACAGACCTAGAAATCTAACAACAAATTTCAAGGTTTTGCAAGTGGTTTCCTGGTTCTGGCAAGATCATAAGGATGTATTTGTTCTGTAATATCACACAGAAGTAAATGAAGGGACATCTAAAGGGGGAAAAATAACAGCACATTGAAAAATGGCTTCAAACACTCTGGAGTCCAGCAAAACAGCTCCATGATAAGGAGGAATGTACTCAATAACTTACATAATTGAATCTTTAAAAAGCAGACTTGCCAATAAAGATCTCTAATAAATGTCAAGTTTTAGATGCTTAGTTTACAATGCTCCATGATTAGTCACTGAATAATCATTTTGCCGCATTAATTTTTGCAATTACCCAACCATCAGAGCCGTAATAACTTGGCAGTAAATTCAAGCTGGAGGCTTTTGTGATAGCAAAGTAAGTGGCTGATTAATCAATTGCAATGCTCATGTTGTTTTTACAGGTACAAAGCTGTTACAGATGCATGCTCTCTGCAGCCTGACATTGACTTATTACCATTTGGTGATCAGACAGAAATTGGAGAAAGGGTAAATAATATGAATGCGGTTTTGTCTGCTTAGCCTAAGTATTAAGAAGGTGCTCTCTGATGTCACTCAGACAGATCAAGTCTGTATTGGGCTTCCAGCCTGGCAGAAAATTGTAATTCACCAGGGGTTACTGAAAAAAAGTTGAAAACATTTTCCTTCTTCAGATATTTCTCAAATGGCATTTTTTGATCAGTCTCTTATATTCTGCCTGTGGAATTTGATGCTAGTATTGGTTGCATTTTTCAATTTAAGAAGCCTTCTGTGCTTAAAGAAGCTCTTCATAATTTACACTTACTCATAATTAGTTGCTGAGTGATAATTTTTCTTCTGATATTATATGAGGATTATGTTTGTTTAGCAACAGGATTAGCATTTTAATGAAGCTTTTTATTTTTATTCAACTCTACACAGTTGTAAAACGAATCACATTTCCAAAGTCGTATCATGATGTTTATTCAAAGATCATATTTCTGATCCATTATATTCATTAGGGGATTAATTTAAGTGGCGGACAACGACAGAGAATCTGTGTAGCTCGAGCACTGTATCAGAACACCAACATTGTCTTCTTGGTAAGATTTTTCTTTTTCACATGGAGCATGGGAAGTTAGTAATAAAACTGTCATTCCTTATATTTAGCTTTAGAAAAATGTATGTTAGATTAGAAAGCCATAGGGACTTGTACTAAACTCCAAATCCAAATTATAGAGTTAGTAAATAAACATCCACCAGAGGCAGCATCAGCACATACTGGGAGGCTGGTGAAGGTGGGATTTCCTACAGAGATTAACACTGCAAGAGTAGAACAGATTGTCTAACTTCTGCTCACTCTCAGTGGTGACCTGGTATCAACATAGTCCCACTGAAATCAGCAGGACTTCTGATAAGAAAAAGCACCATAATGCAACTACTTGTGAGCAATGAGCAGACTGAGGGTACAGCACTCTCATGCAGAGTGCTGTGAATTTGGACAAACTTTTCCTTCTCTATTACTTATTTCAAGACACGTCAGGAATTTCAGGAGATTATTGCTCATGAAGGGGCCGTTTGAGCCTCTTCAAAATCAACCAAGGACTTCTGTTCTTAGAGAAAAAGTGTTTCCATTTTAATATCCTTATCTGTCTTCTTGGTACCCACACTCACTCAAAGACTGACACATCTGCAGTTTACTTTGGAGGAAATTAGAACAGTTCCTAACTCTGCTTTAATTTTACTGTGTCAGTTTCCCATCAAAATTAGGCCTAAGTTTGGCTCTGAATCCTGGCATTCTTAAATTTGGATGGGTAATTTCAGTTCTGGTGTTCCTGAGCAGGATGACTCCATCCTGTCAGTGTGGCCCTAGCACTGAACACACCTAGATGTCAAAAATTGAGTCCATTGCTATCAACTGAAGAGCAATGGATTATAGCTTACTTTCATAGTGCAGCTCTCTGACTAGGTCTTAGTCATTAGAGTGATGAAACGTTAGTAATAGCAAATGCTTTCTATTAAAAAGAAAAACTCTTAAAAGAAATAAAACCAATTTTTATATCCTGTTCTAATATAATTTTTTTATTTTCATTTAATTACAGGATGACCCATTCTCTGCACTGGATATTCACCTAAGTGACCATTTAATGCAGGAAGGGATTCTGAAGTTTCTGCAAGAAGACAAGAGGACTCTTGTTCTGGTGACACATAAGTTACAATATCTACCACATGCTGACTGGGTAAGAGAAGAGATGCCACGGTGCAGATTTGCTAATGAGGAACGTCCACTTGAAGTTAGCACCATAACACTTAATGGGATCACTACTTTTCTCTGTAATAGAGTCTCTCCTTAATTCCATGTGTCATGTGGCTAACTGCCACTTTATATAATACAGATTTTATAATAGAAGGAGCAATTTTATTTTTATATTATTTGTGTAGGGTTTTTTGACTGAAAGCCACCAGAGAATTATGACTTGATTGAGAATATGTCTATCACTTATTATGTCTTGTGCGTGCTTTTTACAAGTACAAGTAAGCATGGCTTATAGAAATTTAATTTTATCAGCTGTGTCAACAAACTGAAGAAGTTATTAATAAAATACTGAATAAAATTAACACAGAAATTTCCATAATGGTAATCTCACCAATACTGAGACATGTGTTGTAGGATCCAGGTCAGTGATTATGGTATCTGTGTTGCTGAGTAAAGCTATTGACTGCTTTCCTCCCTAGATCATAGCAATGAAGGATGGCATGGTGCTTAGAGAAGGGACACTAAAGGATATCCAAAACAAGGATATTGAGCTATATGAACACTGGAAAACCTTGATGAATCGCCAAGATCAAGAATTGGAAAAGGTAAAAAGGAGCATTTTGGGGAAGGATGATATTTTTAAAAAGAAATAATTTTCAGTTAATTTCTGAAAAAACCTCAAGCAATGTCAGAAGGCAAGTTTTAAACTAGACATTAGGGAAAAAAACCCCACATAAACTCTAAGGAACTTTAAGGACTGGAATAGATTGTCTGGGAAGTATGTGATGTATCTGTCATGGGTGGGAAGTATTATTACATTAAACAAATATGCTTTTGTAATATGGTACACAACTGGTCTGATGGAGTAAGAGTTCCTAAAGTATCTCTTAGCCTTTTATTCTGTTATTGCCATGAGCATTTACCTAAAAATTATTTTTGAAGTTTTTAACTTCAGAAGAGTGGGAATGAAAGAATGGAAGAAAGAGAGAGAGAAGTGAACAAAGCAAGTTTTTCTGAAAGATAAATCTTAAAATATTGTGCTTTCACATTCTATGAACTAAAAGATCCAGATAAAGTCTCTTTGAGGTTACTGTTGGTGCTACCACAGTGGCAGGCAGCTAAGCTCTCAATGAATAAATTTCTTTATTACAGGATATGGAAGCTGACCAGACTACTCTTGAGAGAAAAACCCTTAGAAGGGCCATGTACCCCAGAGAATCCAAATCACAACTGGAAGATGAAGATGAAGGTATGTTTTATCATTTCACCTTATTTTCTTTATTACCGTGTTTCACTGCATTTTCATTTGAATAGCTGGCAGTTCTTATCAACGAAGTATGAAGACGTTGACAGCACTTGATATTAACAGTGGAAAGTCCAATACTTCTACTTGTTACCATATGACTTGTTTAAGGGGTTCTCCATATGTTTGTCAAAAATTGTGCAGCAATTAGAGTGTACCAAAAGAAGTTAATCTCTTGCTAACTCATACTGCCTAGAGGTATTGAGGAGCAAGACAGAAGTAAAACAACAGGAAGAATTGTAACACCTCTAAAGTGGGTCAGGAAGCAGAAGAGTTGGATATTAGCAGCTGGCAATGAGATCCATCAAGAACATCCCTGGGATGTTAGACCAGGCCTAAAGGGAGTTGGCATCCCTGGAAAGCAGAAAGCTTGTGCTAGGGAAGAGAACAGGCAAACTGCAGCCTTCACCTTAACTCAGCAGCAGTCCTAACTGCAGGGATTATCACAGTGATGTTGACTGGAGTGATCACAGAATGGCCACTGGCTATTAACAGTGCTTCCTTGTGATTCATCTGGCAACACTCACAATGGATTGCCATCTGAAGTCATAGGTCTTTAGATGCTGGATTGCTCCATTTTGAAGAGATTCCCAATCACTGTACAATAGGCAGAGCTGGACACAGAGTCCTTAAGATGGAAATATTATGTTGGCTTCATGCTTCTTTGGCAGAGCTGAGCAGAGCAGAGCAGTCATCAGTACACTTTCTCAGTTTAATTCCTGAGGAGTTTAAGTTGATGTTATTCCCAAGCCCCTCATTTTGGTCTGTGGAAGAAAACTTTGACAAAAACCTGTGTCTTCATTGTGGGGTATGACAGAAAACACAGGAAAAAAAGGCATGTTCATATAGTCCACGGAAGGCCTGCAAAAAGCAGACATTGCATCACTCAGATCAGAAAACACATAACAGAAAACATTTTCTTCAGGACAGAAATATAACCTGGCATTGCATTCCAGGTCATCCATACTTATTATGTGACCTAGGGAATACATACAAAGTCTCTGTGTTCCCAGAAGTGTAGAATTTCACCTTTCAAGAAATGACAAAATCACTAATTAATTTTTAATGTTCAAAATCAGAAATGAGTGGAAATGCTGTTAGTTCAGGGCTGTCAAGAGCAAGTCAGTATTTTTTCTTCCCCATTTGCAGCCTTCAAGCCTGTGAGATGTATATTCTTATTACTTGGAAAAAAATTTTTAAATGCCATGTTTATGCACCTCTGAAATACATATTTCCTGTAGCAGAAGTTGTTCACCAGTTGTATTTCAGTATAATAAGAACTATTATCATTTTTTCATAGGCAAAACTTTAGTACTCTTGAATAAAGGGAAAATTCAACTCTCATGCAACAAATGATGGAGACTCTGTATGGAAAGCTTTGGATAGCTTTCTAGAATCTTCATGCTATCCCAAAATGCTCTGCTGACTGTATAATAAAAGCAGCTGAACAAATTGGGAAAGGCCTAATGCCTACTGTAAGTAGTGAGTACTGAAGACCTGATTTACAAAAACATTAACAAAACTGTAATAAGTCAAAGACTGACAGTCTACAGAGTTGTGCAAAGAGCACAAGGGAAGTCTTACGAAAATATGTCTGAAGTGTTTGTTTTAAATGACAAATTGAATTTTGCCATTAAAACTGAAATTCAAAACAAAAGAAGTTAACCAAATCCAGTAAAACCAAGTATAATTCTTAATATTGATTCTGCACTAACTTGATCAAATGTCTGACTCACAGAGGAAGAAGAGGAAGAAGATGAAGATGATAATATGTCAACTGTAATGAGGCTCAGGACAAAGATGCCGTGGAAAACCTGCTGGAGATATCTAACCTCTGGAGGATTTTTCTTGCTCTTTCTGATGATTTTCTCAAAGTTGCTGAAACACTCAGTTATAGTGGCCATAGATTACTGGCTTGCTACTTGGACATCCAGGGACAATGCAAATGAAGTCAGGAATGCTGACGATGATAAGAGCACAAATAAGGTAGGCCATATCTTGATGCTTGACAGGGCAAAAATAGAAGGAAAATATATGTTCAAAAGTAATTATTTGCTGTTCATCTAGAAGCCAGCTAGACTAGACAGATACATATACTGAGATTGATTATTATATAGGATGGGTGAATTGTTCATGCCAAAAAATAAGACAATTCAAATTTTATTAATCTTTTCAAACATGCAAAACTGAAACAGAAGCCCGTGTTTGATGTAAGAAAAATGATTGACTTTTCAAAGAAACGAATCTCATAGTAAACTCTTCCATCTGTATTTTTTAACACCTAAGTCAATGACCCCATTTTCCTAAGTACTGGCTCTCCAGTAATGTCCTGTCGAGGGAAAAGAAATAAGTCTTCAAATGTACTGCTTAAATACAGTCTGCTTATAACTGTAAATTTGAGTCATATACAAATATCTCACTGGAATCTACTTAGTGTACTTTCAGAAGACTTAAATGTGTTGTAACCCTAGTAGATTAATTTGGGATCCGCTCTGGGAATTTTTGTGGTGCTTGAATTTAATAAAGTGGAACTTTCTAACATCTCTCAAGTGCTTTAAATCTTGAGAGGTTCTACTTTGGTTGTCTAAGCTTCTTGACTATCAGTTTGTATACTTTTGATTTGTCCAGTTAGTCAATCTTCACAGTTCTAAGTACTATCACTTCAAAGTCTTGAAAGTTACTCATCAGTAGGTTGAGGGATCTTAGTACTGCCAGATCTTCTAGTTATGTGAACTTAATGAATTGCAGTTCCATCATAGTTCTTTTATTTATGAAAGATTCTATTAACAAAATTATGTCATATAAGAGATACCACATATCTTGGGAACTTCCTAGTAGAAAAGAGAAATGTGTGTTTATTTCTGGGATTGATTTATTTGTCATTTTATTAGACTTATCACGTAGCTGTCTTCAGCATCCTCTCTGGAGCAGGAATTGTCCTTTGTCTCATCACATCTCTGACTGTGGAGTGGATGGGTCTTACAGCAGCCAAGAACCTACACCATAATCTCCTTAACAAGATCATCCTTGGGCCAATTAGGTACAACAAAAATAATGTTCCTCCTGAAGAGTTACAGTCAAAGTTATAGTCAAAACCCACCGTTTTTGTAAATGGGAGGTTAGTCTTGTGAAAAGCTCTTGCATTTGCTCTGTTTTCTTCAAGCCCTAAAAAATGAAAATGACTAGTGAGATAATCAGGAGAAAAAATCCATGTAAGAACACGTGAAATTCAGCTGAATTCTGGTGCCCCGTACTATGCAGGAAGGTTGAGTAGCAGCCAGGGAAAGGCTGTGATCTTTAGAGGGGATCTTCAGTCTTGAGGGAGCATGGATGAAGGAGCAGGATGAAAGAGCAGGAGGCAAGATGGTAAGTTTTTGGAAGAGGAGACTTAGTTTTTTAGGGGAATGCCAAAAGAAGCATTTAGAAAGTCAGGGTGCAGACATTATGATCTGTTATGTTATTTACCACTTGGTTTTAGAAAATGGCTGGACACAGCTCTGTGTTCTCTCTGACTGGGCTCTTTATCCAAAACTGGAATTCCTTTTCAGGTAACTTTTTGTTTCTAATTTGTTCAACAGATTCTTTGATATGACTCCATTGGGGCTAATTCTGAATCGCTTCTCTGCTGATACAAATATCATTGATCAGGTAGGCATATCAGTACATTCTGGTTTATTACATCTTGGCTTGTAAATTTTCATTTAGCTACTGAATAAGATGATTTATTAAAATATTCACTGGAGAAAGGCATAGCAAAAAGAGACTCTGGGAATGATAATAGGAAATGCAACATAGAAAGCACACACATTAGTAATAAAGGTGGGTAACCGTTAGAATAGGCATGGTGAGAGATAGTGGCTCTTAATTTCCTCAGATGCAGTCTGGTTGCTTATGTTGGAAGATATGGATTAGAAAAACACTAGATTTTGGGCTCAAAACAGTATAGAATATAATAACTAACTATATGGGATTATACTGGACAAGTAAATGTTGCATCCTGGCAGTAGCAAATGTGAATTTACAGCATTCAGGGAGAGAAAGGAACGCTTTCACTATGGCTCTGAATTAAAATGTCTGGATGACCAATAATCCTGAATGTAAGGGTGATGGGAACATGGAAGGAAAATTAAGAGGCTCTGAGAAAGAACATTCTGTTCCTCTAAATATTTGGGATATCAAGAATAATTTTCTCCTTCTTTCCAGTTAAATGAGGTGCAAATGTCTTCTATTTCCCTGTAATCTTTGAATCACTGACCTTTAAAAAAAAACACTACTGACTTTTTAACCCCTGCTTATTTTAATAATAAATGCACAGAAATATAAAGGCTCCTGACGTAAGGAGACTATCAGCGAGCACAAGGTGGTATCATTCCACTTTCCCTACGGTCCTCTATAGGAAAAGGCATATAGGGGTATTACCAGTGTTTTTTGTGTTATGTATGTTTTTCATTTCACTCTAGCACATTCCACCTACACTGGAGTCTCTTACCCGGTCCACCTTACTGTGCCTGTCAGCCATCGGAATGATCTCCTATGCCACTCCATGGTTCCTTGTTGCGCTTGTGCCACTTGGGATAGCATTTTATTTCATCCAGAAATACTTCAGAGTTGCTTCCAAGTATGTATTAAAAAGCTGACCTGAAAATTTCTTCTAGAAAAAAATGTACATAAGAATTGTGATGAATTGTGAAGCTATAGGAGCTACTATAAGAAGAAAATGGCCATGGCATCCCACTTTTGATCCTGAGATGATTGTGAGACATACAATGGAGGATGTTTCCAGCTGACATGACTACAAATTGGGTATTTGGGAAGTAACACTAGTTGTATCACTTATGTATACCATTGGCTGTAGAGTCAGATGAGCATGAAGTTTGTTAATCAACTGAGCCAGCTCGCATCTGGTTGCAGCTCCTCTTTGATCTTTTGAGGGTTAGTGGAGAATGGAAAATAACTTCCTGGATAACATTAGTCACAGATTTTTCTTCATACTGGGAAAAAAACTCCACAGAAAATAATTCCCACTGTACAGCAACATTTTATATTCAGAATGGCTTGACTGGTTATAAAGAGTACAAAATTTTTCAGCAAAACGAGTGTGATGATTTCTTAGTCATGCTTCTAGTGCTAAATTAATCACATAATTTGGTAAAACATCTTAGGAAAGTCATTGGAAGTTTTTTCTTAAATTCAGTCATGATTTATAGCTGGATTTGCTCCACTTTCTGATACTTAAAAATACCAATCAAGGTGCCTGATGACCATCAGCGAAGCCAAAACAGTTAGCAACTGTATCTTCTGGTCCTGTCTTTGCAGTAGGCACATGGTAAAGCATTAGTTGCTGTTTTGTAGCATCCAGTTAAAAGACACAGTGATTTTCAACTGAGCATACCACTACAGTTGGCTTCACAGTGAAAACTCTTACTCAGGTAGCTTGAGAAATAATTGTATCAGTTATTCATCTTAAAACAATGGAGCAGGAGGGGCACAGAGTAACATATCAGTAATTTAGCTTCACCTTACTCTACTTTTCATCAGCTTTCCTCAGAATTTATGAGGAGATTTATGCATAAGAAAACCCTACAATCAGAAAGCACAAACAAAAAATGTTTAATTCTGAAATAATTTGCTTAAATTCTCTGATTTTTTTTTCAGAAACTTTGTTCTTTCCCTCCCGGGTTTCCAAAGTCAAGCTGTATGTGGCAGTACACCAGGTCTCAGGGCGGCTGAGGAATCAGCAGACCTAATTTTTGGTTTTAAATCCATTGTAGTCTTATGAGTGACACCCTGTCTTGCCTCACATAGCAGTGCACACAGTTTAAACTTCTTACTTAAAATACACAAAAGTAGGCAAAATCTGATGTATTATACCTCAGGGAAATACTACTATTTCTTTATTTAATATATGAGAGTAAATTCTCCATTTGTCTCCAGACTCAGTTTTCCCACATGCTGTACTAATAGTCATACCATGCAAGCTAGCAAAAGGTTGATCAGCTGTAAATCATCACACACACACATACATCCATTGGCTGTACTAACTACCTCACCCATTTTATTCCCTTACAGTTTTCTGGGGAAATCTGTCAGCAAATGCTTTTTTTTTTTTTCTTTTTTTAATTCTGTTTAAACTGACCTCTCTTAAATCATTTGTGAGGCATTCAAGGCTGATTTGTGCTCTTTCGGTCCATAACAGAAATTAATACGTCCAATTTATTTCTAGAAAAAATAGTCTTGGGAAATGTAGGATGAAGGAATAGCTTCAGCCAGTATTTATAACTTGGTTGCATGCAGTACTTTCCAGATATATAAGCTTCACTAATTTTTAGAAATGCAAATATTTACGGATTTCTTGCAGCACTTTGACTCTTTGTTGTATATTCCATTATATCTCTCAAAAACTTCTGTGTATTTTCCATCATAAATTTGAAGGAGGGCATACTTATCATCAAAACATAAGCAGCAAATTCAGTTCTGTATACTGTAACATTCAGCATCATGGAGCAGTTATTTCTCCTGGCCTAGCTAAAACAGTGTGCATAGTAAGAGTTTGATAAAGAGTTTAAATATCTAAAGATCTGGCTTCTCTTCTGTTTATACAACTAGCTGCTATGCCAGTGGCAGAGTGTTAGAGAAAGATGTATTTGTCTCTGTGGTTGGAAAACATTCCTGTTTCGGAAAACATTCCTGTTTCAGAAAACTGGAAATTTAGACTTAAATATCCTTGCCCCATGCATGTCTTGAAAACACCATTGCTGAATAATTGAGGGAATTTCTCATTCATATTATTTCTCTGTCATTGCAGTCTCTATTTAACCAATGTGGTAATATTAACACTACTGTTATATTTTACGTTCAGCATTTTGTGCTATTTAGAGATACTCAAAGTAAGGCAAGGTTTATATGGAAAGGGATCCTTTTTGTTAGGCCAGCAGACAGATTTGCAATAAAATAGATAAACTTACAGATATGCAAACTCTATTTTATACCTGATCTAAGAGCCACAAATAACATGCTATAAAGTTTAAAATCAGCTGTTCTAAATTTAAGTAATTATATTAATAAATTAGAATGTTTGAGAAGAAAAGGTAATTAAGATCTGGCTAAAATGGACAGCAGGTTCTTATCCAGGAGAGACATGATAATGTCATTATCACTGTGGGACAAAGAGAAGCCTAGGTGTGACCAAAAGCTAAGTTGTGTCGGAGCTGGGAGATGATTCAAAGGCTCCTGTGGCAAAAGGGAAATGTGATATTCCCTCTATACTACAGAAACACTATTTTGTGTGATCCTGAAAAGAATATGTGCAATACATAAAATGTCTATTCTTGTCTGCTATGCAATAAAATTTCTACAGAGATGTTCACATTGTAATGGCTGTCTTGTTTTTCATACTCCCAGGGACCTCCAGGAACTTGATGACAGCACCCAGCTACCTTTACTCTGTCACTTCTCTGAGACAGCTGAAGGCCTTACCACCATTAGAGCGTTCAGGTGAGAAAAATGAATGATGAGGGAGGCTTGGGTTTTGGTCTGGCCCAGGAAGCTTGCTTAGAGCATGTCTGAGGGCAAATTGCTTCATTTGGTAAACTTTAAATAAGACATCTCAAAAAAGAGATGTTGTTTTCCTATTGCTTTGCCATGTCTCTAAACACTTGTGCATATTTTCAGTAACACTGATTTATCTGTATGGCTTTTACACTAAATTAAAGATGATGACCTTTTTAGGATACAATAATTAAACTTATAAGGTGTCTAGTTTAACCATGCCTTACTTGGACAGCGGGGAGCTCTCCTTTGCTGGGCCAGGCACAGGCACCACTTCTTCAGACCCTCCTGCTACATCCCACAAGCTGTGCTATCCAAGTACCCCTGAATAATTTCTGTATTTAACCCACTCCTCAGTCAGGCAAACATCACTGTAGCACTCTCCAACTGAAAGTCAGTATGCAACATTGACAGACTTTCCAAGAAAACTACAGCAGAACAGAACTTGATGTTAGTATTGCAAAACCCAACCTGTGAATCAAAACTGAAAAATAAATTCCACACGATTCAGAGAATTTTTCCAATTTTCCATGCATATATTTTTTCTCTACTTCCTACAAAAAGTATAGGCCAAATTCTCCTCTTGTATTCACTACATTATAGCTAGCATGAGTCTGTCAAAGTGCCAGCTTGATGTTACTCCCCAGTAAGTGTAACTTGCACTCATTCTGGACAATGTAGTATTTTGAGCCAGTGCAGATCTGCTATTTACACAGCTATTTGATCAACTTAACACTGTTTCATCCCTTCAAGCTAGCTTTACTCCCTAAGGTATTAGTACAGAGTGCTGCTTTAAGGGAGGATAAGGAAAAATGTTGCTATGTTGAAGAGATGTGAGCCAGTGGTCAACAAGAAATGTTTTAACAAGCTTTTTCAACCAGAATGATGTATTGAAGCAGTAATTCATAATTAAGGCCTGATGCTGATGTATGCTGAGTGCTTACTGAGAGGTTCAGAGTGGCCTTTCATCACGTTAATCTTCTGAAAAAGATGGAGGAGCTTAACACTTCTTGGGAGTGGTTTAACCTTTCCTTACCTTACGAAAAGACAACGTGGGCTTGGATGACAGAGAGCAAGAGGCACCCCTAGGGAAGGACTAAGCATCATAACCATCACTTGAATATTCCAGGATCTCTGGTGCTAATAAAATCCAATTCATTTCCCTGCCTGTCCTCCACTGTCAACCAAACCTGAAGTCTCTGGTGTTTTTTGTCAGCAGACTCATATTTACTAATACTCCTGTTAGTCATCCTCTGCAGTTTTAGTTCAGTATGTTCCAGGATAGAGCAGTCCCTCACACAAATTACCACAGAGTAGTACAATTGGATCAGAAAGCAATTTCGGTGACCTTTGCTGTTTGTCATCTGACAGGATAAAAGTCTAAGACTGCCTAGAAGATGAGCTGGACGTGGATGAAAAGATACAGATTGAGCATGTCAGATTTTCCATTACGAAAACAGGAGTTTTGCTGCCAGAAAAGCAGACAAGCAGAATAGTCCGTGCATCTTTGCTCCTCGCGGCGTCACTCCTGTTACCAGTTGTTGTTTTAGGAAGGTCGCTTGCCATGTTTACAAGCTGTGCGGAAGGAAATAGAGTATCAGTGGGAAAGCAAATAAAATAAAAGCAATAAGCAGTTTCTGACAGATCAGGTGTTACAGGTGGTTCACAGCAGGGCCTGAGACTTTAAAATGGAAGAGCTTGCCATGATAAAACAAATGATAAGCTGCTAAATGAAGTCAAGCTAGTTTATTCAAGTGGGGACATTTAAGAGACAGTAGAATATGAAACAACAAAATGGTTTCCATCTGCCTGCAGGTCATATCTGAAGTACTGCAAGGTGCCATGAATACACTTATAGCAACACAGATTTTCCCCGCCTTTCCCAAAGTGTACCTCAGCTCTTAGCACTATGACATCCTTGCACTGCTTTTTAAATGTGAGAGACATTACATGGGGGAGAAAGAAACGAGTGACAGTGTGGAGGTACCACCATTCATATTTGTAATTCAGGAATGATCTGTAGCTCTCCCTCATTGGTTTTCCGAGTTGCTCAGGCAATGTGTGTCTGGCTGAGAAAACAGCTGAGCTGAGTAGCTGAAAGGCACTGATCTACTGATCAATCTACAGTCTGCATTAGTTGAGACCTTAGAGATGTCACTTCTGTTGAAGACTCCTGCATCTGGCCAGGTAACTGGCTTGTGAGGAAAAGGTGAGGGACCATGACAGCACTCACCAGTGAGAGGACTGGAGGGCAGCAGCAGCCACAGTCCGCAGCTGTAGAAGTGGATATGCTCTGGGGAGTAAAACCTGTCCTTAGCACATAGGCACTGCTGTCTCTTTAAAGGGACAGGCTCTGATCCAGATCTTGTCCTCGCTGCTGTACGTGTTGCTCTGCCTGGTTAAGGAAAGCCCTGGCAGCAGGTACAGCTCCTTAGGGAAGAGTTTTTAACCCAAAGTCTGGAAAAAGCAGAAGGGAAAGAAAGTTTTGCTTTGGTAGGAGGGGAGGGAGAGACACATTTAATGCTTAATCCTTGTGTGTATGAGTGTGTAATGTGTCGTAATGTAACAACTTTGCTCTTGGCAGGCACGAAGCCAGATTTAAACAACGTATGCTGGAACTAACGGACACGAACAACATTGCCTACTTATTTCTATCAGCTGCCAACAGATGGCTGGAGGTCAGGACGGTACGTTCAGTTTCGTCCCAGCCCTGGTTTTGAAACCTTGGAAGCAAACAGAGACTTTGCTTGATGCAGAGAAGATGATAATGAGAATTAATCTCACGATGAGATTATACACACTGTCCCTTAAAATAGATCAGGATTGTTTATATTAAACCCGTAAAGGTTTTTCAGCTGACTTGGCCGGGAGTAAGAAAATACAAGTCTCGCTCATCTTTTGCTGTTGTGATGTCTAGCGCCTGAAGAGAGTGCAAGAACAAACATTCACATAACTTGAAATGAGGTTTGCTCTGCTACTGTGCACCATCTGCAGACCTGTTGCAGGAGGAACTACTTTTAAAGCAGAGCATGGCTATTTAGTAGCTTTGTGCTGTCATTTTGCCAGATCTGTTCTAAAGCACCACTGAGTTTCCAGGTCCTGAAGTATATCTCCAGTAACAGGTTTAAACCCACAGCTGTAATTTAAACCCCTTTTTGCAGTGCCCTTACTGCAGCCATGAGGCCATACTCTCTGTGATTTTACTGTTTAGTATCATGAAAATGGCAGAACTAGACTCCAGCTGAAAACTAAATGAACACAGGGCAAAACACAGCCACTGCCAGTGGGACAGGCTCCTGGGTTTTACAGGGGCTCTCCAGGGACAGCACACATGGAACTTTTCTGATCTGCAAGCCAAGAAGACGCAAGCAAAGCCACCGTGATTTATTTACCTGACACTGAAAGAGCAGTGAATAAACAGAACAGTGACCTGATTCTGCTAGACACAAGTAGTAACAGGCATGATTAATCCTCACATCAAAGCCTGTATCCTCACCTTCACGTCCTGATACGCTGGTGGAGCAACAAAGGTGCTCCATTTCTCATGGTGGCAAAACCTTCCCTTGTGCATGAAGCTTTCAGATTCCTACAGCATTCAAGATCAAGCTGGACTTGCTTCCAAATCAAGACAGAAAAATAACAGAGCAACAGTCAATCCTGGAATAAGCTGTGATGATGCCTGTTAATGTCTCATAGGCTTGCTTACATGCGGAATGAATTTGATCAAAGCTTCATCATTGCTTCATCATAGCATTAGAAATAATGAGGGCTTGCCAAGGAATAGCTCATTTAGCCCTGCCTAATGTCACGGTGGTACTAAGATCACTCAAAAGTTTGCAGGATTTAATAGCAAGAGCAAAGTCCTGTCCCAGTTGCTGATGGAGAATTGAGACCATTGTGCTTCTGAGAGTCTGCCATCTGCTCATCAACACTTTTTACAGACAGATGAACTAGGCAGCCCTTGTTTCAAATCTCAGCAGGAAAGATTCCAGGCAGGATATTATCAGACAGGAGGGGAAAAAAAATGGATGGAAAATGCTAACCCTGTAATCCAAAGTAAATATAATGCAGGGAGCAGTGGGAATACCAGCAGTCTCATGAATCAGGCACCTTGACAACTACATGAGATCACATGTGGCATTCACTTCAAAACTGAGATACACATCAAGAAGAGGTTCAAGCTCCTGCAAAGCTTGTGAGAAGTCAAATCTTTCTAATACAGCCTACACAGCAAATTCTTTAAAGCAAGTCATCAACATGCAACAGAGCTGAGATCCTTCAGGTATCTACCACGGAATCACTCTGAAACTCCAAGTGCTGTGGCAGGAGCAAGGCTTAGTAGCCCATTTGCAGCACCACAACTGCACAGCTATACTGCTTTCAAAGTCCACACTGCCAACACCCACATGGTGTTTCACTGCAGGCTGTGAGTGTATAGAAGGCTTAGGGATGCCTTCACCATGCACAGTGTCCCCTTGCATGATGTAGACGCTGTGTGTCAGTCTGTCCACTTGTGCCAATAAAACATGTTGCATGACCTGTAGAAACTCTTCCAAAATTCTTTATGGACTTTGTACAGTCACTGATACTTCTCTTTTTTGGGAAGGCAAGCCCATGTTTAAGAAGACCTAAAGAAGAGTAGAGATTGAGGAATTGGTTTAGTGGTAGGAATTAGGGGTACAGAAATTGTTATGCCATTATTATATTTTACCTTTTTTATGAGCTTATTAGATTTTTTGGGGTGGCCACTATAAGATGCCCTGGCCCAAATGGATTTCTAGAATACACTGGCCTGTTTCACTTGTCTTCAGCAACTTCCTTTGGAGTGTTTCAGGTTGGGCACCACAACCCATAACCTTTTCCAGGAAAAAAAAGAACAAAACAGAATTAAGGACTAGGCATCATTACAGAAATAATCCTCAGTAAAGTGAATCTGCTCTACGACTAATGAATCTTTCTCTCCCCATCTCTCTCCTTCCAGGATTACCTTGGTGCTTGCATAGTTCTGACTGCAGCTGTCACTTCCATCACTGAAGGACCTCACTCAGGGTTTGTGGGGCTGGGTCTCCTGTATGCTCTAACGGTATGTACCAAGGCAAAGCGTAAGAACCTTCAGACTAATGTATTCATTTTATAATATTTTAAAAACCATATATATATGGTTATCTACCAGCTTTCTTAATCTTGAATAAAACAATCTTGCAAATAATGGATTCAAGCCAAAGCTGAGAGAGTTCAGGGCAACTTGGACTTGCTTCAGTTTTTATGAGCCAATTAAAAAAACACAACCATTCCCAGGCCCTGTGTGCTCCCAAGCAGAGCAGGGAAATTAAAAATGCGTAAGAGGACCTGCTGTGCGCCCTGTTTTGCACAACACAGTGTTGGTTCCGTCTGTATATAGCAAAACCTGCCTGAAAATGCTCATAACCTGGGTAATCTTTAACTGAAGACCAAATAAAATAATTGCTAAAGAATCAGAAATACCAGTTCTGCCTTCAGAGGGAAACCATTCAGACATCCAATATTGTCCACGCAATTCCGAATGGATTTGGGGATTGGCACCTTTGGGGCTGGTAGGCATGGTTCATCATGACAGGTAGCACAGGTGATGGGGTTAGGAATAATGAGATTTTGGCGGCACACTAGCTGATTCATTGTGACACTGTCATTAGTACTGAGCAGTTTGAGCTAAATCATGGAGAAGGAACAGTGATTTATGGTACAAGGCTATAAGAGAGGCTGAGAGTGCATTGTGAGCACAGAGTGAGTACCATCACTATAGAAAGTAAAAATACCATTAAATTAACAATGATGGTGGAGACAAAAGCAGGATAAAGGTAGTGGCAGAAAGAATTTTTGAAATCATGGGTGGCATGGCAAAAATCTGGCTGCTTTATGGCACTGGTATGAGGGAGGGGTATGGGTAGAGGCCTAACACTGAGTGTGGCTTTGCACGTAAATGCTGGTGAGCCCATAGTTACAGCAAAAAGTTCGCAGCAGCTGCCTTAGGGTGGACTTAGATCCCCTTCGTGACACTGTTGCAGCAGTGTGAGAACCTGACAGCAACTGAGAATTAGTCCTAGTGCTTCAACTTCACTCTGAAAACATTTCCTGGTAATCCTGCTTCATTAGCAGAGATCTGGAAGCGCCAGCATGTCTGCATCATCTTTGGCTTCTCTGTATTTAGTCTGTGTTTGCAAACAGATTGTTAGTGTAAATCAGCCATGTGCTGAAGTTTGGCATAGCAGACAAAAAACGCTGTTGTCACCACGTGGTTACCTGTCTCTCTTCTGCTCCACAACAGGATTGATGAGATTTTGAATACCGTTGGATTATTACCTGTGTGTGCCCTCACACATGTTTTTGTATAATTTCTCTTTGGAGCTAAGAGAGGGCTGAGGTTTGGACCTGGATGACAGCAAACTGCACCGACATTGTGTTTACAATAGACATCCATAAGCTTATTCTCTCCCCTTGCATAAGCACTGCCAACTCCCTTGTACAACTACAACGAAGGTTGAAATAATGGGTAGAGCCTTTCAGATGACAGGATCTGTTATCAGATCCACCACATCTATGATTACAGTCTGCTACTCCACAAGCAGCAGTTCTGCAGTGTTTAGCTTATCTGCAAATGTATGCATTTTGGACTCAAAGGCTGGGCACCAAATGAGCAGGTTTCTGAACAACAAAGAAAATAATACCCCCTTGACTAACTCTATGTTAAGTATAAAGCAAGCAACTAAATCCTCTAAATAGAAAATAATGTTATTGATGAATCTCAGTGAAAATTATTTACTCTATGCCTATTGCATCAATATTAGGTTTGTGGAAAAGTAGTGGGGCTGGATAACTTCTTCATTAAAAAGTTCTTATTTGGCAGATTCAGCAATCTCCCGCAAATAAACGACAAAACCTTTCTCTGAATGTATATGTATAGGATATTTTCACTGTGTTACTTTTCTAAACCTTTGATCAGGTATGTGAAGTATCTCATTTTTTAAAGGTACTTAGGAATCAACTGTTCCTATTAAGATCAGTTTTTCTTTAGATGAGTACCTAAATACAGACTTAAGAATGTTTAGGAAACTGATTTACAATTTTCAGCCTTAAGTAGTCAGTTCTGACTAGAGATCAGCTTGTCTAAGCTACTGGCTAGTGTTAGACAACTAATTATCAGCTGTTGTCTACTATAAGTAATACCTTCACTATTGGTCAAATCCTTTTCATTACAAATGAGAATAAAAAGCAAGAAGGAAGTACTACTGAGCTGATAACACTTTTTTTCTCATATATTTTTTCTGCCAAAAGCCCTTCACATTTTCCACAGAGAGAAATTAATTATTTAAATATGAAATAGCAATGAAATGCCTGTCATTTTTTTCAATCTGTTTGCAAATAGTGAACTTTCTTAATCCTTATTTGCAGTCTTTGAAAGATTAGAAAATGTAATATTTACACATAGCACTGCTAATTTTGATTTTTTTTTTCCTGTTTGTGTGCTTAAATATGCCTTTCAGTACTGATCACTAGATGCTGAGAACAAGAGATTCCCTTAGTCACATCTTCAGACTGTCGGTACAACCTTTCCGTAGTTCTCCTTCAAAAAACAAGGATGAGAATACTGAGCACTAAATTACTTTGTCAGGTTTGTTTGTGTTGGAGGATGACTGGCTTATTATGTATTTGATAGTGTTGCACCGAGTCTTGAACTGTTGCAACACCAATAAGAGACCCACTGTATTGATTCAGGTCAAAAACTTTGGCATATTTATCCACCTTTTATTTGCAATTAGATAGATGAACAGACAGAAAGCTGAACACTATCCTTGTTTTCATTTTATGATGCAGATAACCAACTATTTGAACTGGGTGGTGAGGAATCTGGCTGATCTGGAGGTGCAAATGGGTGCAGTAAAAAAAGTACACAGCTTCCTGAACATGGAGTCGGAGAACTACGATGGCTACTTGGGTATTGCTGTCAAATCTTTTGGGGTTTTAATGTGGTAATGTGAAAGTGCAATATTCTTGGTCATGCAAAAAATATACTCCTCTTTGGCTAAAATCTGTTCTTTTTTACGTGTAGGAGCTCCCACCGATCTGAGTGACAAGGATAGCCAAAAAAAAACCTCTGAGATATGTAGCCCATGCTACTCAACATAAAAAAAAAAACCTCTACCAAATGCTAGGGAGACAGAGCATGGCCCTGTATTACGATCAGAAAATACCAGGGCACAGTTGGGATGAAGAAAACACCCATATAGCTGTTTAGAAAACAAAAATATGGATAAAAATTAGAAATGCACCATCAGTCACATGCTTCAGAATCTCTGATCTTTGCAGCAAATGGGGACTACAGGACAGGACAGATCAGTTGTTGAGGACATCAGACCTCAACAGCTCTTCCTTGAACTGCACATTGGTGTTCATACTCCACGCTTTGACCGGTATTCTAGAAGTGCTTGAAGTGCAAGACCAAAAAGGCTTGCATATCAGCAAACTTCCCTGGAAAGCCAAGCCCCTTAGTCTGGAGGGAAAACCTGCCCATGTATTTGGAAATCAGGATGAAATGCTAGCTGTGATATTGTAGTATGGCAGCAACAACATTCTTCCTTGCACTGCCCTTCCTGTGCCGGTTACTGACCGAAGAACATGTTAACACAGCACTGACACTACATTCTTCTCTGCTTGTTTGGCTTCTCCCTGTTTTGTTGCCAAGAGCGACTTTAGCATCTGCTCTCTCTTCGTATGTGTTATGATATGGAAGCTAAGTGCTAATGTGCACGCCAGGCTGATCCCAGCTCACCCTTGGCAGGGAACTGCAACTCCATTTCTTGAGTGGCTTCGGGAGGGTGCCCAGAGAGGTGGGGAAAGGGAAATGTCGTAAAGAGTGTCCCTCAGATAGATTCATTTTGGTTTGTTTTACTGTAACTATTTCAGATCCCTCTCAAGTCCCCGAAGATTGGCCCCAGGAGGGGGAAATCAAGATTGAAAATTTGTGTGTTCGATATGAAAACAACCTGAAGCCTGTTCTTAAGCATGTTAAGGCGTATATCAAACCAGGGCAAAAGGTAGGTACAGTGTGAAGCAATTGCCTATCATCCTCATTCTGGAGCAGATCCTTCTTTATTGTTTTTTCCTTTCTAAGGTGGCAGAAAAGCAGGAATAACAACTTGCAGTGACAGCTATATATATTGATGGTTCTCTCTGAAGTCCCTGGGCATGGGTCAAGAAACTTACACCGATGATACCTTATTCTTGGCTGGGCTCAATTTTCCTTCTGGCAGTTCTACTTCTTTCCAAGCCCATCTCTCCGCATAGAGTGAGCCTAGGTGGCCAGATGAGATTAGACAGACATCAGACTGGAACTGAGCAGAAAATGCAAGAATATCTCACATTTCAGGGTATAGTATCATTCTAGTCCAGGTCAAAATGCTGAAGTTTAAAAAATGTTCCTGGGACAAGTCCTCATGATGCTGAGAGGCAGAAAAGTGTCCTTGCTGTGCTGTCATGTCTTTTTTTCCCCCTGGAGTCTGTGACTGGCCACTGGGAAGGATATTTCTCCTCAACAGTAGGGCAATCCAGTCCAGCTTTCCCAAATGGACTGCAAGTCTGATTTATGGCTTCCCTCTATAAATAACATCCTGCTTTCTCTTGCAGGTTGGGATCTGTGGTCGTACTGGCAGCGGCAAGTCATCCCTGTCTTTGGCCTTCTTCAGAATGGTGGACATATTTGATGGTTAGTTTTCAATGGAGTATGTTTGACTCCTGACCTGCTCCCCCCTTTTTTCTTCAGAAAAACTGAGGAGACATTTTGCTAGTTTGGCTCTCTGGCTCAGAAGATACTTGATTAGAATGAGGCTTGCTATGTCTTATCCTTCCAAGTACAAAGTGTCCTATCGTGAGTAGTGCTCGGATCTTCCAGGAAATGTTATGCACAGATTATCCTTCTTGGTTTTTTTGAACTTTTTTACGTATGTTCTGACAAAATAATATGCCATTTTTGAGATAGGAGGGGAAAATGTGCAACTCTCTTGAGCCTCTGAATTTTTCCCTAATGAATAATTGCATTAACTTTTGATAGCTGTTAAAATATTAGCAGAATAGAAACTAGAATTCAACAAGTCCATTCCCTTGATATTTATTTTTTATTTTATTGTGGTTTCCCACAATTGCAGCAGAAATTGACTAAAGGGTTTGGAAACATTTTGCTGTGTTTTCACTCCTGTGGCACTTCACTCTCCCAGCTAACTGGCCTGAACTTATGTGCTGCAATATGAACCCTTGCAAATTATAATACACATGCATGTATACTATTATGGGAATATGGAAACCTACTGGAAAGTTATCTTTTTGTTTCAAAGATTTCCATGTTTCTAGTCTAGCTATTGTGCATGGAACGTTTGCTAGGGAAACCCCAGTAGGATGTAGCAGGATAAGTAAATCTGATGCAGCTAATATGTGCTTTTGATGTGGTTCTGTGTCTATATGTATCTAAGCTAATAGGTTTCTGATTCATGACCAGGGTTCCTGGATATATAAGTAGCACAAACAAGTAGTAATTATGTTCATAGCCAACTTGAAGTTTCCTTCTACTTTAATCTTCTTTATGTATCTTTTCTTTGTCTGTTCCTTCAGAATCCTGATTTTTCCCAATTGGAATGCCTAAATCTTTTCTAATTGAGTCCTGTTTATCCTTTGTGCACTTCTCTCTCTCTTTTCGCTAGACCCTTATTTGGCCTCTATGCTGGTCCACTTCTGGGTAGAGTCCTGGCTCTAATAAAAGTTACATAACAAGATTTGAAGTAACTTTACTAAAACCAAGATTTTATTCATGTTGTCCATCTTGGTTCCTTATGTCTCTGTTATTGCTTTAAATTTGTATGTGTTCCATTTTATACCCCTACTCTTGCTTCTTTCTTTGTTCTTTAGTGTTTCTCTTTTCTTGCCCTCTGTTCAAACTATGTCTCATTTCTCATCTGTCTTGCTTGGACACCCTTCATTACTTTCCTGCGTTCCCAACTCATCTCTAATTTACTTTTTCCCATAAGTCTCCTCATCCACTCTGTTCTTTTCCTCGAGCACCCTGGCTTGTATCAAAAATGCACTCCCCTATTCCCAAGGCATGCCATATTAATTTTTCTCTGATTAGTCCACCTTATGTTCTCATTTATGAAGAAAAGTAATTGCTTAAGTTCATGCAATGACCGCTACCTCATTGCTGCCCGCCCCTTCCCTGTAACCTGGAGGAGGTTTTTTTGTCCAGTGAAAGTCAGTGTGGCCAATAGTTCTTGGCTTTTCTTTGAGGATTCAAGGGAAAACATTCCTTCTGCCCTTCTCACCCTCTTTCTGTTTTCAAAGTAGCCAACCAGTTTCTCTTGTACATTTCCCCTATCTCCCTGGCATCAGTATCAGCAGTTGCCACACCCTGCACATCATAAATCAGATTTTCAGATGAGATCCATAGGCTCATTGACCTGAAGTGGTGACTAGAAAAGGAAAATCCTCTTACTCCATCAAGTATCCTAGCTGTTGCAGCAACTTCTTGCCAGGGAATGAAATACTGGGTTAAGGGGTGATTAATGTGGCTGCTTCCAGTAATGTTATGCTAGCAGAACAGTATGTGGCTAATTCACAACCAAATGCTCAGATGAAACTAAGCTGTAGGAACCAGCATGAATAGTATTAAAATGCCTTGGAGTAGGCCACCGTTTTTGTTTTTGTGATCTGCCTCTCGTTAAAAAGTTAATGTTACCCTGTTCCTTGGGTGTTTTGGCTCCTGATGAATGGATTGCATATGATAAATGCATATATTATGCAAAAGAAATTGTGCACAATGTCAAATTAATACCTTTGGCAACTGTTAAAGTCAAGGGGAACAAAGAAAGGCACAGGACATAGCTACTTACGGAAGTTGCTCTTGTTCTCACTTTGTTTGGCTGTAAAGTTCAGATTGCTCCATAATAAAATTTCCTTCTGGTGCTGTCATTAATCACATAGCATGGAAGCCACTTATTTCCTCTAAGCGAGGAGCAGGGAAAGAAAGACAGCAAGGCAACAGTGTCACTAATAATAAGCTGCATTCCCTCTAGCCTGCATTACTACATACACTCACCTTCCCTGTGTTTATATGATAGTGCTGAGAGATCACAGAGACATGCTGCCTCCTCATTGGAGTCCAGCCCAAACCAGCTGTTTTATCTTTCTGTCTGCTACCTGCAGATCACATGCTTTCTGCAATTCCCTCACATGTCGTCTGCACGTTGTTTTAAATAGGGAGGATAGTGATTGATGGAATAGACATCAGCAAATTGCCTCTTCATACTCTCCGTTCCCGACTGTCCATTATTCTCCAGGATCCAATATTGTTCAGTGGCTCCATCCGGTAGGTATATGTCATAGGGGGGGAGAAGCAGCATTGCATGGCATATTTGTGATGGGCACTGTGGAACAGGAAGGGATGGAAAAGGGTAGAAACCTTTCTAGCTGTATCAAATCATATCCAAGAGAAGTCAAGTGATAGACACAATGCCAAAATGTTCCTTTGCAGAAGACCTGAATGAACTGCAATTGCAGTAACAACACTCCTTTTACGGTTTTCTTTGCAGCTTTAATTTGGATCCAGAATGCAAGTGCACTGATGATAGACTCTGGGAAGCTTTGGAGATTGCCCAGTTGAAGAACATGGTCAAGTCATTGCCAGGAGGCCTTGGTAAGTCTGAACCAGGTCTCTGGGAACATAGGCCAATAAGAAATTATGCACGCATGAGCATGCACACATATAAACAGATGCAGGGATCTTACACTTTGAACCATATAGGAGTTGACAGGCACCTAATGAATATTCTGTCTCCATGCTATTCTTACTAAAAAGCTGAAGAGTAGTCTGGTTTTCCACTCACTGCAGAACAATCCTCAGCACCTCAGCATCATAATGGTGTGACTAGTCATTAAAGAGTTAAAAAAGAGCAACTTTACCTCCGTACCTTCAGGAGAATCTGGCTTTGCCAGCAGAGCTGTAGCTCTTGTCTAGAACGCTGACAGAGTATTTTCCTTATCATTTTAGTTCTGGTTCATGAAGGAAACTCACATATTTCTTTCATATTAAGTGTGTTTCATATTACTAAGATATTATCCTGCAGCCTACCAGATTTGCTATTTGTGCCAACTATTTGCTTAATGATATATATTGCTCCTTTCCCAAGAAGCTGTACTCACTTTTTTTGATATCATTCTCCTCCAGGATTATGCTAATTGGCTTTTACTGGAAATCTGCATAATCAGAGCTTTCATGGTGCCCACTCAAAATCACTAGGTCCTCTCTGTATGAACTTACAGCATTTCAGTGGTGTTACATTCAAAGTACTTGACTTTATTACAGATGCAATGGTCACGGAAGGAGGAGAGAACTTCAGTGTAGGGCAAAGGCAGCTCTTCTGTCTGGCCCGAGCCTTTGTCCGCAAGAGCAGTATTCTTATCATGGATGAAGCCACAGCATCTATTGACATGGCCACAGTGAGTATTACAATTAGCACCATTGATGTGTGGATGTATAAGAAGAGGCATCCTTCCTAAATGTCAGCCATGAGACCTCTTAGCAGGAAAAAAATTACAGCTTTTCTGCTTTTCTCTTGCATTTGGTTTCATCCATTGCTGTCGATGTGTTTTGGGGATTGATGCCTATGGTGAGAGGAAAAAAGACAAAATGTTCTAGAAAATCCCTGCTTTCACAGGTGTGACATTTCCTTCGTGAGAATCTAGTGCGCAGATCATAGCTGGTCTGGAACATGATCCTCTCTCCTGTGTGCTTAAAGACACGTGAATTAAAAGGGTGTATAACTGAATGTTACTGGATGTTTACTGGATGTGTAAAAGGAAGACTTAACTGAAGTAAGCCTTTTTGTTTTTTTAGGAAAATATTTTGCAGAAAGTCGTGATGACTGCCTTTGCAGACCGCACAGTTGTAACAATAGCAGTAAGTGTTGATGCCAGCAAATGCTTTCTTTCCTCATTCTTCAGGCAGTTAATCTTGCCTTTCACCATTAAACATCACTAGATAAAATTAAAAACATCACAAAATAAAACTAGAACACAAGGTAGGAATATTTCCAGGTACCAGAACAAGTCAAGACAATCAACCTGAAATTTTGCAGTGAATGCTATCTTGCTACAAAGTCGGTCAAATCTAAAACACTGTTTCCCTGAAGAAGGACTTTACAGAGAACTTCAGCCTCTACACTGTCTCCAAGAAAATTTGAGCTCATTCTCACTAAAAAATTGAAACAAAACCTATGGGTTAAACCTTGATTGAAAGTTGCATCAAAATCCAGATTTGAAATTTACCTCTGAAAGTCTATGAATATATAGTGCTTACAATGGTGACACAACTATATAAAGGGAGATAAGATTTCAAAATCATTTTTGGTGTGGTTTCTTATATTGGGTTATCTTTTCTGTCTTTCAGAATAAACAGCTGGGTTTGGGATAAAGATTTTAAAAATCTGAATCAATGGCAATTGCTCAAAAATTGATGTTTGTTCAACTAAGGGTTTATGACTCATTTTTTGCCTGTTTTCCTGCCATTTCTAGAGCCCAGAAGTTCCGCATATGTGTGCAGGTATGCATATACATGCACACACATACAGTGGATACCATTAAGAATAGTTCCACCTTGTGACAGCAGGCTTACTCAACAAATGGATGTTTTATCCATGAGATAAATACGCATTTCAACAGCTGTTCCATTTGCTTTGTCTGGAATCTAGTCCTGTGGCTACAGATTAGAGCTACGCCTCCTGGACTCTGTTTTCAAGCCTGTTTGTTAGTGACTAGTTTGTGTCAGGCAAACCACTTAACTTAGCTCACTGACAATAGGCTCTAATGTTCTGGGATGTGTAAATGCTGAAGATGCTATCGGTAAGCATAGTCTTCTTCAGTTACATGCCTTGCATGTAAGTTTGCAGCATTGTCTTTCTGACTGGAATCTCACTTTTCGTTTGCTTTGCCTTTCCAAAGTCGGTGTCTCAAGCAAAATAGCACGTGTTAATATTTATGTTTCATCACAAAGTTGGCTTCATTTCCTTCCTCTCTTCATTCATGGCTGATCCTTTCTTCACCCACCTGTTTTCTCTTCTTTTTTCCAGCACCGCGTATCTCACATCTTGGATGCCAGTATTGTCCTAGTCCTTTCCGAGGGCTTTCTAGTTGAATGTGACACTGCCTCAAACCTACTCCTCAAAGAGGATGGCCTGTTCACCACTTTGGTGAAGACTCACAAGTAGACTTTCTCAGTCCACACTGTTCACGAGACTTCGGGCTCTTTGGTAGTTATTTTTAACTCTTTAGTTTCCTTTCACTCCTTTCACTCTGCTTCCTTTCTACTGCACAGCTTCAGAGATGACAGTGCAAGAAGGTGCAAGAATGTGTTTATTGTGTGGTTCCTAGGTTTGATTCATTTCAAGACTATTTATGCTAATCATACTGCACTAAAGCTTAGACATGCAGCTAACATTGAATCTATCATGTCAAAGGAATCTACCCCCTGGACCAATCCCTGACTTTTAATCTGTATAGTGAAATATCTGACTTCTAGAGTTTGCCCTGTCTATACTTGACTGGCTGTATTCATATGGCACTGAAATCAAACTCATTACATTCCTGTTGCCTATAGGGCTTAACTATTGCCTGTAGCACACTCAAATTTAATCTCAGAGGGAGCCAATTCATTTACAGACAGAGACAGCCCAGGAGTGCCATAAAATAGATGCATAGACACCAAGGACTGAAGTAGGACACTAAGCCTCCTGACAGTGCAGGCATACCCAGGATATTTATCGCCCATATTTCCTGAAGGGGAAGATGTATTTCAATTATGCTGTAGGATTTATTCCAACAGCTGTGCTGTCCAGGATGGCAGTTAGTGGACCAAAAGTGAAGTATTTGCAGGCTTGGTGGCAGAGGCTGTAAAGTAAGTGGAGATCTCTTCAGATTAAAGTTGTATAGTACACAGACTGTAAGCAAGGATAGCCTGTCGCTAACCTAGTGTGCATTGGATTAGGCCCATTAATTAACTGCATTGAGAATTATCATAATGACAACTTCTGTATGCTTTTCTGTATGGCAGCATCGGGTTCACACCATCCTAACTGCAGACCTGGTCATCGTCATGAAGCGAGGGAACATTTTAGAATATGATACGCCTGAGAACCTACT
The DNA here is from genome assembly GCF_963264785.1 of Psittacula echo. Lineage (NCBI taxonomy): Eukaryota > Metazoa > Chordata > Aves > Psittaciformes > Psittacidae > Psittacula > Psittacula echo. The sequence goes on from NC_137735.1 coordinate 104,909,746, forward strand.
TTCCCAAGAAGATGGCATCTTTGCTTCATTTGTCCGGGCTGACATGTGAAGAATTGCATGATGCATCTTAATAGCTTATTTTGAAACAAATGAAATGGAAATATTTTTTATTCAATGTAACATCACTTTTATCTTTTATTTTTTAGAGATTTTTTCTTCACACTTCCATCTTCCAAAATAATAAAACCTATTGCAATACATGTATACCTCAAAGCAATAAAAATGTCACTTCGTTCAAAAGCTATTAAACTACACCCACACACATATGCACATACAGGCAGAATTTTTTATTTCCTGGGAATTTGGCATTTCCTTAGACTTTTTAGTGACTTTATTTTCTTTTACAGAGAGCAAAAAAATGCACTGCTCTTATGAACTGCGTATGTTATGCTGGAACTGGCAATCAAATCGTGCAGTTTGTCAAGGAAACAAGAGATCCCCAGAAGCATTCTGTCCCCAGAGGGGCAAAATGTAAAAAAATCAAATCCAAACCCATAACACTTGGGGCAGTCTGCTGCAGTCCAAAGGCATAAACTGTGCTCTTCAAATTGTCATGGAGGAGCAGTGAAAGAGCAAAAGAAATTCCATCAGAAATAAGGAAACTCTTCCTGTCCTTCAATTCAGCTAGCACACAATATTTGTCACAGTACTATTTTCAGTGCAGTGATGTATTATCCCTACAGTCAATTCCTAAATCCGTATTTGTTCTGCAGACTCTCTTCCATCAAAGATGAAAATCATACTATAACTATGCATGCTTTGATAGGCCTATAGAGGAATTTTGTACAGTATCTTAAGACTTTGTATTCAAATCAATATGAATTTGTAAACTTTATATTAGCCAATCTTTTAAAAATGTCCCTACAATTTTCTACATAATATGGCATAGAATTAGCCAACCACTAATTGTTTTGTATGTTTTTAGTCCTTCACATTGTTTTTTATCCTGGGACAATCTTTCTTTTCCTTTACGCATTTCTGGCATCTCTCTAAATCAGATCTAGTCCAGAAAGGTATGATTTTCAAATTATTACTATATCTTTAAGAATTTAGGTTAATTTAGATATGTATTTACATCATACAGCTTTGAAAAGCTTGCCTGCACCTGACTAATGCACATGGCTAGATTTTGAACCATGACAACTGCACAATGGAAAGTAAACCTCCAGAAGGAGTTTCACAGACATAATTCCAACTGCACAGCTTGAGACATCAGCTTCACTAGCACTCAATGTGATTCTTACTCATTTGTTGTTATATAGGAAGATCGTAAGGTGCACTTCAGCCCATTTCTAGTGTAATTAAAAGAACAAAAGGCAGAGTACTTGGCACAAAAAAAAAATGCTATAAATTTTGGAGAAGTTGTAGGACTGAAAATTAGGATTACATTTAGTCTGGTCATGTAAAAATAGTAAAATGGTTTACCTTCTTTTGTTTATATTTTTTTCCCACCTTAACTCTTGGAAATAAAAGCTGTGTGACACAACTAAACAAAAAAAAACCTCAGTCTTGAACATTGTATGAAGGAAAGTACTTCTGTGATTTCCCTGGCTGCTGCTGTGAAATGTTTTCTTTCTTTTCTGGATTAACTCCCTTTGTCAACCTTTGTCATACAAAGAAAATAAAAAAATAAAGCAGATGTTTCCAGTGGAAGTGTCTGTAGTTACACAGATTTCAAAACCCAAAGGCCAGAATCATTCTTAATTTCATTGTCTTCAGCAAAAAGCTAATTGGATTAATTGCTGTCAAACTCAGTCAGTATGAAGTACAAGTAACTTTATTTGTCTGTGTATGTTTGATGACGATGTAATCCTGATTGATTTTAAATGGTGACAACTAGTTCACTGAGATCTGATACTTAAGAGGGGTCAATAATTAGTAGCTCTTTCCACCTACATTTGTTATAGAGCCATTACAGGCATAAGAATTACCTTCTTTGCTTCTCCAACCCTCCAGACCTATAGAACTTAACACTGCTGTTTAAACATTTGGGAAAGAATATACAAGATTACATGAGAAAAACCTACCAGCTTGCTTCATTCATTTTGATGGAGGTGTGCAGTATTGGCCCTAGTGCAACATTAACAATGGTCAAAATATTTGATGATAGTTGTAATATATCCCGCAGCTGCCTAGAAGGTTTAAAAGCCCTATTTCATTCTTGAAGCAATCAATCCTATTGAACACACACAAATCCCAAGAGAAACAGCAAACATAAACCAACTGCTATAGACATACCAGATCTCCTCACGTTATAGCCACTGTGCATATGATGTTAAATACTTCCCAAGGGCTTACCCTGAACTTTGCTTTTCTCTCTAATGGAGAGGGTGTTCCCAACAGCTGCACAGCTGTTTTGTTACTAAGAAGGGTGAAGGAGGGATGAAGACTTTGAAATAAGTTTCATTTCATGTAAAGGTCTTAAATGTGTGGAGCAGTTTTAGGACCTTTAGGAGCAGTTCCCTTCAGTTCCTTTAGAACCTTTAGGAGCAGTTCCCTTAAGCTGTGGTGCATATGGTAAAGGAGATTTTGCTTCTTTGCCTTGTCACACTGACTCTTCTGCTGGTCAGCCCTTATTCTCTTGCCACAGCTTCCTTGGTTTTTCTATTTCCATCTCCTTATATCATACCGTATCGCTGAATGCTCCTTATTCTGCCTGTAGCCTCCCACTCCTTCCTGATTTACCTCCATACCCTCTGCTCCATTTCCTCTCTGACACAGATCTGCACTCACTCTCCTTTCACCCTGCTTTTCTTTAGCTTTCTATAACAGCACCCCTCCTTTTCAGGGGGACACTTATTGTAGTGTCATCATGTTATGGCATTTGTTCTTTTTTTCCAAGTATTAAACTAAGCAAGCTTCATTATTGCAGTATTATGCCCCAGAACTATTAAGAAGTTCTGTTTACAAGGGAGCTTTGAATGCAAACACATGGATATATTTCTTTTAACTATGGATTGAGGAAAATCATCTCTGTGAGAGATCCTACAGATCATCCAGTTCCAACCCCCTTGCCATGGGCAGGGACACCTTCCTCTAAATCAGGTTGCTCAAAACACCATCCAGCCTGGCCTTGAACACTTTCAGGGATGAGGCAGCCACAGCTTCTCTGGGCAACCTGTGCCAGTGCCTCAGCACCCCCACAGTGAAGAATTTTTTCCTAATGCCTAATCTAAATCTACTCTCTTTCAGTTTAGAACCACTACCCCTTGTCCTATCACTATGCTACCTCATAAGGAGTCCCTCCCCATCTTTCCTGTACGCCCCCTTTAAACACTGAAATTTCTTGTGTAACTGCTTGTGGAGCCACAACAGCATTTCTCAACATCTGAATTGCAACCAATGGGTTATCTTTCCCACTCCTTGAGCTGGGTCCAGTGCCTGGCAGAGAGGAGACTGCTCCCTTCTTATATGTGGCTTTTCATCAGACTCATGACACCTATCTATTTATTGCTGCTTCTTCTAAACTACTAATATCCCATACAACCTTTGTATTTATTACTGAACCAAAACTTAATTGTGCTGGGAAACACACTGTAGGCATTTTAAGCACTTTTTGAAACGGGTGCTCCAGCCTCTAAGATGAAGCAGCACTGTTGACAGGTAGCAAGGGGAAGCTTTTCCTCCTCAAGATCCATGACTTAAAATAGAAAACTCTCCATTTATTCACATTGCTGGGGTTCTACATCAGCACAGTGGATGCTGGAATTCATCTAAGGTGAATTATTTTGATGATGTTTTCCAGCCAATTGCAGGACTATAAGAATCTCCTTCAGAATATCTTTGCCTGAACCACTTGTGTTCTGCTAATTATTATTTATGCTTCAGGGATTTTGGGAGCATGACAATTATTTGGACTTAGTATTTCAAACAATACACTTATCAAATAGGAAAGTTGCAAAAGCTGAGCTTGTTGCTGAGGGTTTGTAACTTCAAACTTGTTTTACATTAATATTATATGTTACTTCAAATAGTCTCTTGTAACTAACTTCAGACTCCCTTTGCTGTGATACGAAGACCTCTTAAAACCACTTGGATAAGTTTTCTATTTGATATACAGCATGTTATCTGTATGTGTGTATGCTTATATGCACAAACACATATGTAATCGTTTGTTTAAAGAAGCATAAAGAAGCAAGGTTCATTTCCTTTGTGTTCAGAAGAAAGGTTTCTAAAGAACACCGGTATGTATTTTTCAATGTCAGGCAAAGATCCACATCGCATCAGCCAAAAGGATGATTCTCCTTCTGGAGGTGCCTGTCTTTCACCCAAGTACATAGGAGGAGTCCAGGCAATGAGTTTGAACTAGATGTCTGCCTTTTTGATTGCTAGCTTTACAGCCTCAGGGAGCCTCTGAGAGATACAGATAGATAATTGGTGTGGGATTTTTAGCCATGTATTAACCATGTATTAACCAAAGAGGATGCACTAATCCACAGGCATTTCCTCCAAGGCAGGAAACTTCCCCATAGGATTTTGGGATAGCTCTGACAAGCTAGGGGCATAAGCAAGTCAAAGTCTGCAGGGAGAGATCATTGTTTTGTTAAACAAATTGATATGCAAAAGAGGTATCTCAAGGGTTCATATGTTCCAATTTCGTTGCAGACCTGAAAAAGCTCTTTATTTGCAAAGATGTGTCCGCTTTTCCCAGCTGAATCATTCTGCTGAAAGAACATTTTATCAAAAGCTTCTCAAGCATTCGAATGAGCCCCTTTTAGGTTAGTGTAAACAAGCAGAATACCTCCGCTGTAAATTAATACACCTCCACTACATTCAATTAGTACCAACATGAATATGGCCTAAAGGATTTAGCATCTTATTATATGTACAACATATTTCTTCAAACTTCTTATGCAATAAGTTGATTAATTTTGCTATTGGCTTTAGTACTTCCTTATGAAAAGATGACAATACTTTGACATACCATTCTGCTAACACGTCATGAGAAGCTGAACATACATCACACGTACATTTCACATCACACATGCATTTTACACAAGCTGTGTAGCCATTTTGTCACAAATAGAGGTATAATATATCTGAGATGAAGAACTTCCTTTATAAAAAACTATGGACAAGGGCCATGTTTTCATTATCATGTTTCCATTATGTAGTGGCAAGAGTTGGAATATGTTTCCCTTGCAAGCACTATGGCCCAGTGTCCCCAGCTTGACACTGCCAATAGAAATGAGCTCTAAAATAGCTAGTGAAACCACAGCGCTACTTGTTAAAATCTCTCTGGAGCAATGATTCTCCCATAAAATGTGTTTAAAAGCAAAAATTATTTCAGCACATGTACTAGCTTATATCCTCAAGTAGTATCTTTCAAAAGCCTAATTTAAAATTAATAATGTAAATTCTCTCATATGGATTCCATGATGACATGTGAAGCACTCTTCAGTTTCTTTGGAAATAAATCTTTTCAAAGGCAAAACAAAACTGTAAATCAAATTCTTCATTGCCATGCAAACATCCCAATCATTTCCACATTGGTTTTTTACTGCTCTGTTTTTTCTCCACCAGACCTGACCTCTATGTGGTATTGTGGGGAAAGATTATCAGGTTTTCAAATTGTCAAAAGATTATTGTGAGGCAGAAGTTCTCCCACTCTTACAAATTATCAATGTGCTGATGCTGTTTTGGCAGGACAGCTTGTAGAAAACTGTGGAGTTCAGAGAAGCTTCCAAATGCAGTCCTTCAAGAGAAGAGATTTTTAGAAAAGTCTTAACTTATTTACTACATAGTTATTATTAATTTTTCCCTATTGATAGCATCTGTTTGCTACTAGACACTACCTTTGCAAACATAACAGACATTCCTAACAGGAGCTGTTTATTTCTCTCATACAATAAGCCACACTCCGAAGAGACAACAAACAAGCAGTCATTAAAAATATATATATAAATTTCTAATAAAATATATTTTTAAATCGACTTTTATTTGGTTTAATTGACATTCATAATGTGCAAGATGCTTTCTCCCATTTTCATTGAACATGGTTATTCATCCTATGAATTCCTATGTAACAATGCAGCATTCAGCTCACACATTACCATGTTGCACATTTCACTGCCCAATGCATTCATTCCCTTGTATGTATATTAGCCCATTTAATATACCAATACATTACTTTACATAGTTATACAACCTTTGGATAAATGGTATAAGTAAGTAATGAACAGCACCAGCTAGCACTGCCCATAAGAGCAACTCACAGCTACTCCCATGACATTTCTCAACTCTCCTTTTAATTTACTTCAGGGTTTTCTGGCTGTACCAGCTTACATATATAAATACCACTTAAACATCCAGTAAAATATTTAACCATGTAACTAAGGAACTAATGCAGCTTAGTGTAAATGACATGGTCCAGAACCACCACCCTTAAGTATCACAGTTACGGGTGTCCCAAAGCAGCATATTCTTTGAAAAGCAGAAACTTAGAGATTCATATTTAATAGTTATATGTGGGTTTATTGTACCAGCTAGATTAGGCCCTTCCTTTTTCAGAAATACCATCTATGACTATTAGACTTCTCCATCAGAGACAGGAATGTGGGTTCTAAGAGTCTCTGAGTATTGCAGATTTTCATGGGTGAATCATTTGGGTTTGGGGCCACCTACTTCTCCAGGTCTTGGCATCTGAGATCAGACGGCTTGGAGTTGCTAGTTATTCTGTAATATGATTTTAAGAAGAGAGATGACCTCTATCTTCATCAGTGACATAATCTTAATTTAACCCTCACTCTGCAGCAAGCAGAGATATCAATCACTTGCAAGCAAGGGGACCTGGAAACACAAAGATGAAAATACAAAAACATTCTATTTCACGAATCAGAATAAAAATCACCTTCAGCTGGCGATACAGTCTTCTGAGCCAGCCCTGGGCTTCTCAGAAGAGAAGAAAAAATTCTATTATACTACTCTGAAGCTGAAGCCAGTCAAAAGCTTTCTCGCTCCTGCAACATTAGAGGAATAAGCACAGTTTGGACAAGGAGATGGAATGAAAAGCCCTTGATTCCACCAGTACTTGGCTTTGTTGCTCCAGATACCAGCAATGGAAAAAGGGAAGAGAGATGGCACCTATCGTTTGTCTCAGCAGTACCTATCCTCTCTTAGTTTCCGGGGTTTTGCTGCCTCCAGCATTTTGCCGCCTCCAGCATTTTGCCACAAGCAGACCTGTTCCTAGAGTCTACTCTTAGATGCTGCCTACACTACTAAATAAAATGAGAAAAGTAGCACAGCCTACTTGTGAGACTACCCATATGTCTAAAATCACAGCTTTCCCAAAATAAGGTTGCCTTGTCCATCCTGTGCATTTAGAAGAGTCTCTGGAACATGTTTGGGGCTTCCCACATCCAAACTGTGCGTGGTTACTGGGTGGGAATGTCCCACTCGATACAAGCCAAAACCCTGCCATGAAGAATTGGAGAAACACCACCGCAGTGGAAAATGTTTTAGCAAAAAACAGGTGTTAGACACTTTGAGATGTCATTTAGTGAGGAAATCCCTGCCCTACAAGACTTAAAATTCAAATGTTGTATGGAAATCTGAGATGAGATGGAGCAGAGGAAAGAGTGCAATGACATCCAGGGAAGCATAGAGCTGTGCCTGGTTGCTGAGAATCAGGTTAGCAGATCTTGCTTTGAGACTTCTCTTGAGCTTGGGAACAGCTCAGATATTTGGAGAGCGCTGCTGTTTTAGGTGTAGTCTCCTATGGGTAGACCGATGGGGAAAAAATGGAGCAACGCAAGAGGAAGATGCTAAGGATCCCAAACCCTTGTTCACCTTTTCCCCAGTGCCCTGGTGGTATGAAGTACAGCACTGAAGCTTCCCACCAGCTCTTCCACCGCAGCTGGAGGGAGCCACTTTGGCACTGTGCCACAGGTTAGGAGCTTGTAGGAAGAGCTCCTACCCTGTGATTTCTCCCATCAGTGAACTTAAACCATTTGATACCTCCGTCTGATGACTGATCATAAGACTTTGGCAAAGAGTAGCAAAAGGAGCATCTGTATCTCCATTAGCTAGAGGAGGCAAAGAGTTCACCTATCTACTCAGCCTATTCAGGGGCTGGTCTGGCTCGTAAACTCAGAAATGAAAATCATCATAGAGAGATGGATCAGCAGACAGTTTTCCCACAGGAAAAGAAGTCATTAGAGAAATAGCCAGTGAGCCAGACGGGAGAAGTCCTTAGGGTAAAGAACACTGCAGTGAATTAACACAGCTAGACACATGCTGTAACCATGTTAAATCTACCTAGGAACTGATTTACAGCCTTTCCATAAACTATGACAGGGGGGCAAACAAACAATACCAAACTGGTCTCTTCCCAGAGCCTTAGAAGAAACTCCTGCTCCAGGAAAGGGGCATGTAATGAACAAACTTCACTATGCAACTTAGTAATATCGGGTGAGAGGCACTAATTACATGTATTTTGATGATAAAGACTAATTTTTGCTCTGCTGCTTTTGCATGAAACAGGAGGGGGGGAAAAAGCTGGTTCAGGGTAACAGATGCCCTTACTTTGCAGTTTCTGCTCTTTTATGTTTGATGGATCTACTGCCAGCTGGGGAAGAGTTCATCCATGCTGTCCAAATGCAGCTTATCAGCTCTGTGTCTTTGTGGAAGCCTTGTGCTGAGTGCATGACATCTCTGGATGCCTGCAGAGTCATCCTATCTCTAAGCTAAGATTAGAATTTCAAACAAAACTTATTACAAAGCAAGATTTTCTGAAAGGGCTGGACATAGCTATAATGTGGAAATTTCAGATTCATGTCTAAGCATGTTATTTAAGCCTTTTTTAGATAAACGTAATTGCAAAGTTATATTTACCATAATATCAGTAGCTCTTGTGGGTGGAGGGAAACAGCAGGAATGGAGACACATGACGGGCCATAACAAAACTGGACCCAAACCCACCATCAATTCTGATCATTTTTTGCCTGAAAAGGCTGTATTCACAGCACTCAGACACTGTGTTCCTTACAAAATGGATTAGGAGACATTTTGGGAGATTTCCCCAGCTATTACTTAAATCTTAGACTTAAATGTGCATGTGGCAAACAAGCAAGTATTTAAGAGGGCAAAGGGGAACATTTTTAGTAGCTGTCACTCTGCAGAGCATATTCATTCACTATAACTTGGGGAAGCTGATGCTGTGCTCAAAATCGTGTTTCATAATGTTTAACAAGGAAAAGGAAATAGTTCTGGTGCTTCTGATCTACACATCCCAGTGGTCCTGGCCCAGCACGCTTCCTCACAGATAATCTCAGGTGTAAGAGAGGAGGAAGGCATCCCCTCTTGTAAGGGGGAAGCTCCTTCAGTACTGAGCAGGCAGAGATGGAAAGATGGGATTTTATGAGCACTTTGTGTCAGAAGCAAAACAATACAATTCAAGGATTTTATGAAAAAGGATGGGGTTTCCATGCAGTTCCCAGACAGTTCTTTATCTTTGGAGAATCCTCTAGCAGCCATACTAGGGGACCTCCATCTTGTTTCTAGCCCTAGCATGGAACAAATACTTCATAGGAGCTAAAAGGGAGAAAGGAGGAGGAAAAGGATAAGTAAAAGGAATAAAGGAGAAGGAAATGGATTTTTTTTTTTTCCATGTGAATTAAATAAGTTATTTCCAACTTTTGGAGACGCACTTTTGGAGGCTGTATCAAACAAATGAGTAAGCTCCCCAGAACTAATCTCTGCCACCCCATCTGTAGCAGGGTGAAGTCACACGTTCTCCAAGCCCAGCCCATGAAGTGCCATACCTTGCAGCAACAATGCTGATCCTGCAGATACCCACCCAAGTGACTATGTATGTGTACTCTGAGTCTGGTTAGCATCCAAAGATAAAGGTAATTATATCCCGCTTTTTCAGACTGGAGCTGGTCATCTGCTTAAAGTTAATTTCATACACAAATGCTTAGCTAATTGCCTGATGTGACTGGGGCTTTAAGCCTGTCTCTTTCCTGACTACTGGACATCTGGGATTAGAAAAGGATAGTGCTAGAAAAGTTTCCAAGAATCACTCATCTATTTAAAGTTGAGCACGTGCATGTGTTCAACAGGGTGGATATCTTCAAGCTGAGGATTACACTGCCTGTCAAACACGCCTTCTCAATTTTTCCAAGCCTGAACACACTTAAAACCTTCCTGATTGCAGCAGGCCTGTCAAGCATTTTTTTTTCTCTAGTTTACAGAGAGAAGCATTTTGTTCTGTGTAAGTTTTATCCCATATAGGTCATTTGCTTGAGTCATACAGAGAAAAGTTAAGAAACTTCCCCACTGTACACACACACACATTCCCTGGACATGGGGGAGTTAATCTGACACAATGAAATCTCTGCACTTTGCTTCATTAAAATCTAAATTTAGATCTTTTCATAAAGTTGATGTACTGTTTATTCTTCCTGCTACAAACCCTAAGACTTTGGAAAAAAAAGCTGCAATTTCCAAGAATGCAAGTTTCCATTAAACACAAGAGCCAAAACTGTCAACCCCGACCTGTGGGAAAAAGAATGAACTTTGATTTCACTGTTTGGTTTCTGCCATTAGGCATAATTTCTCCTATATCTATCCCATGTACAAATACTCATACAGCCCGTTTCACCAGCTGAACATTATAAGGGGGCTGTGACCCTGTGCCCAGTGAGAGTCGTGAACCATGAAAAGGAATACTTCTTTCTTTTCTTGCAGAAACAGGTAATTAAGTCAAAAGCAGCAAAGGCCGTGAGATTCTGGCTTTGGTCCTCCGAACTCTTACGCACAAGCTTCGCTTTCTGCATGCAAACTGCCTCAGCCAGATTCGAGATAAGATAAAGTTACAAAGGCACAACTCCGGGATTAGCAGAGGAAGCGAGGACCGTGTCAGGCAGCAGCCAGGGGCTGGCTTTGCTTGCCCGGACGGAGCCAGCTCCGCATCGGAAAGGCTCAAACCCACTGCGTAAGCACCTCACCCCTCTGCTACGCCTGCTGGACCCAGCCTGAGCCGCCCCATCGTCCCATCCGCCGCAGGTCGGGCGCACGGGAAGGAAGAGCGAGCGACCGTGCGTGATGCCTACGCCCCGCAAGCTCAGACTCAACCACGCACGGCATCCCTCCTCTGCCGCCCCCTGCGCCCGCTCCGCTCCGCTCCGCTCCGCCCCTCCCGGCCTGCCCTGTCCTGCCCCGCCGCGCTGCGGTACGCGGCTGTCGGGTGGGGGCTGGCGACTGGGAGGGGCTCTATTGAGCTCCGTGCCGGGGAGGGGGGGACCCAGCGAAGCGGCGGGGGTTCAGGCAGCCCCTGCCCTCCCCTGACGTCCCGCGGTGGGACGGGCCAGCCGGCGGGGAGCCGCGCTTTCCGTAGGTTTGTTCTGTCACCCGCCTGGGGGCTTAGTTTGGGAATAAAGGGGAGGGTTTTCCCGCCTTAGCCCGGAAAAGGACGGAGAGCTGCGAAGGGACAGTGCGTCCGCCTGCTCCGTGGAGTCCCGCTCCCTGCCTCCCGCACTGCCAGCTCAGCTCCTGCTTGTGATGCTTTCGGGGGACGGCACGGGGGCTTTTGGCAGGGCTGCGCTGCGAGGCCGTAGCCGTCAGAAATGAGTCTTCACGGTCTCTTCACAGACTAGCTTTGGTTCAAACCAGGGAATTCTGATTCTTCAGGTCCTGAAGGATGCGAGTAACTTAGTGCCCTGTGTTGAGGTACTCACCTGGGTGCTGCTGTCGCCTGGAGAAACAGCCTGAGAAACTGACCTGTTGTACGTCGTGTTACTTTATGCCAAGTTTGTAAGACTGCTCTGCAGCCTCCCTTCCTGCAAGGAGTGTCAAGAGAGCATATTTTGTTTCTGCTACCAGCAATTTCCAATTACTCATATAAAAATGATGATCTGAAAGAGGGAGTGCACTGTAGAATAAGTAGTCATGCAGTGACATTCAATGTTGTGGCTATTGGTAGGGGGCATCTCATCAGGGCTTCTTCCTGTAGTGCACAAATCTAACCAGGTTCTCTTTTCGCAGGGTAGAGTGAGCCCTGCAGAGATGCGCTAGAGGGACCACCCCCCATTTTGCATCTAGCTGAGTGGACTATGGTGGCAGGAAGATGTTGGCTCGGAAGAGTATCATCCCTGAAGAGTATGTGTTGGCACGGATCGCTGCCGAGAACCTGCGCAAGCCACGCATCCGAGACCGGCCACGCAAAGCCCGCTTCATCGCCAAGAACGGGGCATGCAACCTGGCACACAAGAACATCCGTGAGCAGGGGCGATTCCTGCAAGACATTTTCACCACCTTGGTGGACCTGAAGTGGCGTCACACGCTTGTCATCTTCACAATGTCCTTCCTGTGCAGCTGGCTGCTCTTTGCCATGATGTGGTGGCTGGTGGCTTTTGCCCACGGCGACATGGACCCAAGCACAGAAAGCACTACGAACAGCACAAAGTGGACACCATGTGTGACGTGTGTGAGGTAAAATATGGTCGGTGGGATGAAGAAAGGGGGTGGAACAGAGCTGCCTGCTGTCCTAATGATGCTAAAATGCAGCTTTTGGTTTACATAAACCACTGTGTTTGGTTGAGACAGTTGAAAAGTGCAGTGTTTTCCTCTAGATTACATAAATTCATCAAGCCTTCTGGGCTTGGAAAATACTGTACTGTAGATTTCTTTGATTCCTTACAGGATCTGAAACAAAGGGAGACCTGCTGCTTTTCATGTGTCTCCACACTCTGTGGGTAACATACCTTGCCTGTCGAGATAAGAGCCTGCTACAAGAGTGGGTATGTGTTGTATGTATTGTAACCTTGTCTACGGCAGCGGGAGCATCCCCAGTGTGGTGCGAGCCACTTGCCATGCCATTGAAAGGTGGCCACCCCAGGAGCGGTGTCTGAGAAGTTAGGATATCAGCCGTGGATGTCAGGCAGGGCTAGCAAGAAAAGCACTGCTTAAGGCACAACTAGTCTTTCAAGGTGACTTTCATGAGACAGATAAATATGTGGTGCTTCAAAATACCTTGATGAAGCCATAGGCCGGTAGTTTGACAGAGGAACAGTTTCCACAGTGCGCATGATGTGACAGACATGAAAGCTTAAGGGAATAGTAGACTGAATGTCACCTGTTAAAGTGTTTTATTCCCCTTGCCCAAGGCCATGACAGTTTTCAAGGCACTGATAAACTGACACATCCACGCACAGAAGAGAGTGTAAATGGGAGGTGGGGTAAGCAGTAAGATCGCTTTGTCATCTCATCAGCAAAATCTCTTTTTATAGCACTAGGTTTTTCAGCAGAAAAATCCTGATTTGGTACCACCAGACTGTCCCAGATCAGCTGCCTTTATGCATTAAAGTGCTGTGAGGGACTGGGGGGTCTACAGGGTCTGCTGAGATATCAGGGTGTCCACTTCCCTTTTCTCTTTCCTCCTGCGCTCAGTTTTAAGGCACCTCTCCAAGTTTGAAGGGATATCGTATCTGGCTCATGAGGGAGCGGAGGTTTCATTCTTCTTTGATTTTGACATTTTTTGCTAAACTGGGATTTTCCAAGCCAAAGGAAGTGGGGATTTTTCCAAGCTAACTTTCATTAGGTTGGGATGGAGGGGGTGCTGGCTTATTTCTTTTTCAATTACTGTCCGCAATGGAATGAGACTTCATCACCCAGCTTGCGCCCACTGGGGTGTTACCCCTGGCATTTCTGGGATTTGTGGAAACCCCACCAGCTCTTCAGGGTAAGGCAGGAGGATATCCCTCTGCTTGCTTGGTGGCCCCCTCAGCTTGGCCATCTCATGGGACTCCCCGCAGCACTTCTGGGCCACCCTGCAGAGTCTGAGCTGGTTGCTTGGGCTTTGTGCCACTGGGAAAAGGAGGACCATGGCTACAGATCTGAGACTTGCACCCTCCCCATAGCTGTGGCAGCCCTATGCTGGAAGATGGGAAAAAGCAGAGCAGATGAATCCGTGTAACTTTCTGGTTTAGCCCATGACAAAAGAACACACATCACTCCCTCATGCAAATGCTTGGGGTGGTTCAGGTAACATCTGCTCAAATACCCAAGCCCAAGCCATGGAAAATCTTTTCCCTTCATAATGAAATATTTCATCTCGTTAAATCTGGCTCCCGCTTGAGACAGAGCAATAGAATAGCAACGTGATGGTTAACATTTTGAAGAATGGTGAGTTGTTGGATGTAAACTATATTTCATATTGCAATGATATGTATGCCAAAATAGAGGCAAATATTTTTTAACGTACTTTCCTGATATTTAAGCCCATGGATATTTCAGGAGAGCTTTCTTGGGTCAGTGCCATTACAGACTTACAGGAAACCTGCCTTTGGAAATTTTAACCAGTGCCTAGACCATGCACAGCACTTTAATTTTTCAAAGAACTGGAGAAACGCCTAAGTCTCACAGCTCTTAGCCACACAAAGCAAACATTCTACAAAGAGGAAACCTTTTACACAGGTCTAAAGGGAAAGACCGGGCTATAGCATGACTTGGAGTTTCTGGCTCCCTCTTCACATGGTGAAGATGCTGTATAAACTTGCTGGTTCCATTACTTCCACTGTAAAAGATGGATTCTCTCTTTTAATTTTTTTTTTTAAGAAGCAGTATTTTTAAGGGCAATCAGAATATTTACTTCACAAAGCTTTAAGTTGAATTAAGCTGAATTAAGTTTAAACCAGAAGCTCCATTCTCCATGTAACTAAATAATTCATAAACATAAGAAGTCCTTCCATGGATTCTATTAATTAACTCCTTCATTCCTGATTTCTTCAGCGTGAAATGCTAAAAGAAACCCCTCAATACAAGGGAATCTCTAAAACTACAAGAAATCAAAAAGGGAAAAAAGAAAGACAAAGATCTTTCAAAGATATCTCTATTGGATTTCTGAAAGATGGACTTTCTCATTCTACTGAAAATTATCCCTAATACTGCCTAAGTTATTTCAATGTCTACTTGTGACCTCAGGTTCAATGAAAATATGGCTAGGAACAAAAAGAAAAAAATATTTGAATGCAGATTAATTTAAAAGTAAATGAAACCAAATGAATAGTTTAGATCCATATTCCCGAGGAAGATATATTTCCCATAGGTAAAACTGTGCTGAGCATGGCAATGCTTCAAATGTTGGTGTATAGCACTGTGTAAAAAGGACGACTATGACACTAGTTCATATGAGACCCAATGTGCTGCACATCTACTGAATAAACCCCAAGGTACTGGTTTTAGACACAAGAGACTTTTGTGAAGGACATATCTGATTATAAAAGGAAACTAAAGACCCTGGTATATACAGCAGATAG
This sequence comes from Psittacula echo, assembly GCF_963264785.1. Classification (NCBI taxonomy): domain Eukaryota; kingdom Metazoa; phylum Chordata; class Aves; order Psittaciformes; family Psittacidae; genus Psittacula; species Psittacula echo. The sequence continues at coordinate 104,925,003 of NC_137735.1, forward strand.
GCCATCGTGGACTACTATAAATAATGTATTGTGGAAAACTTGTGGAGAGCATCCTCTGATGTCCAGCACTATAGCGTGTTAGGGACATTTAAGTTAAACCACACTTCTACAACCCATTTCTGTACTGAAATTTTCCAGCTAGTCTTGCCACAGCAGTGAGCTGAACCGAAACCCTGGGTCACAGCATTGTCCACCTGCTGGGATGTGCAGAAGGGACCATGGAAGCCACTGATCTCTCTCGGCAGCCAGATCTTAAGGGCTCAGTGGCAAGGCGAGCAAGGGTTTGGGAAGTGTCATAAGTCTGGGAGTGTCCCCTTTCCCTCCAGGAAACCCTGCTAAGGGGGGTTGCGATCAGGTAGTATGAGTGAAATGCTGCAGTTTTCCCCGTTTCCTTTTGCTGCATAGGCTGGTGGAAGAATTCCACTCTGCTGGCCAACTGCTCACTATTGCCAAAACCACCACTCTCCACCAAGAGCTTCATGGGCTGGGAAGGTGGAAAGTTCAGGTGTTACAGCACTGTCGACTAACACAGTGGTCACATGTGTTCCTGAAGAGGATCTAGTGATCTGCTCAAGATCACCTAGTTTGCAGATTGTCTTTTAGGAGCTCAGGCTCCGAGGTGTTCTTTGTCACCATCAAATTCTGCATCGATCATACAAAAAGAGAGTCACCGAGCATGCAATGCTTTTTCTGGTGTTAACAGAAGGCATAAATGTGCCAGGACTCTACAAAGAAATCCTTAAGTTTGCTTCTAGAAGGTATATGCTAATAGCTTCTTGGTTTGTGTTCGATATCCTTAGCATTAACTTTGTCTTCTTCTCCAGGTCTTTCACGTCTGCTTTCCTTTTCTCCATTGAAGTTCAGGTGACCATTGGTTTTGGGGGCAGAATGATGACAGAGGAATGTCCCTTGGCCATCACAGTCTTGATCCTGCAGAACATTGTGGGTCTGATCATCAATGCTGTCATGCTGGGCTGCATATTCATGAAAACCGCACAAGCTCACAGGCGGGCTGAGACCTTGATTTTCAGTCGTCAGGCAGTCATTGCAGTTCGAAATGGCAAACTTTGCTTCATGTTTCGAGTGGGAGACCTGAGGAAAAGCATGATCATTAGTGCTTCAGTGAGAATCCAGGTTGTGAGGAAGACTACTACCCCTGAAGGAGAAGTCATACCCATTCACCAAGTAGATATCCCTGTGGATAACCCCATTGAAAGTAATAATATATTCCTCGTGGCTCCCTTAATCATTTGTCATGTTATAGATAAGCGGAGTCCTCTTTACGATATCTCTGCTGCTGACCTAGCACTCCAGGACCTGGAGCTCATCGTGATACTTGAGGGCGTCGTAGAAACAACTGGCATCACAACGCAGGCAAGAACCTCCTACATAGCAGAGGAGATCCTGTGGGGTCACCGCTTTGTGCCCATTGTCACTGAAGAGGAAGGCGTGTACTCAGTCGACTACTCCAAGTTTGGCAACACTGTCAAAGTGGCAGCACCACGCTGCAGCGCTCGAGAGCTCGATGAGAAGCCGTCCATTCTCATCCAGACACTGCAGAAGAGCGAGCTGTCCCACCAAAACTCCCTGCGGAAACGCAACTCCATGAGGAGGAACAACTCCATTCGGAGGAGCAACTCCATGCGGAGAACCAATCCCTCCCTCATCGTGCCCAAAGTGCAGTTTATCACACCCGAGGGGAGCCAGAGTGCCTCAGAAACGTGATACACAGCTTTGTGAGAGGTTGGTGGGCTTTGGAAGGAGGAGGCACCTGTGGTGTTTTGTTTAAATTTCCTTTTACTTCAGAAAATGAGACCACAGTGCAGAAAAGAACTGTGCAAGAAATATTTATTCTGTTCCTTACTGAAAGCACCACCTAAAGGCATTAGGAAACACTTTAGCACTTACTGTATGAATTAATAAAAAATGGCACGTACACTAAAGAAAACACTGTTCACTCATGTAATATAATGTGTATTTATACTTGGTTTAATGGCATGCTAACTTTTTTAATTGCATTCTTTCTGTCAAGGGTCTCTTCCTTATCTTGTTCTGCTGACTGTCACAAAATAGGCTTTTTTTCCTGTGTAAGTGGGTTACCCACCTGCAGGCAGAAGTGAGTGCTTTTTCAAAACAGCTGCATACAACAGCTCCCACAGATTTTATGTGGGTTACTTGGGTATTGATCTTTTGGGGGTGATTTCCTTGTTCTTTTGAAAGGAGTAGCTAAATTCCTCCATGATGTCACTGGAGAAGAGACAGTATCTTATAGTCAGTTTTCCAGAACTTTTTGTTTCCATTGGTTTATTGCAAAGGTGTTGTGAGAGCAAATTCAGGTCAGCTGAAGTGACCTGACCATCCTGCAGGAAAACGGGTGCCACTCCTGGCAGCACGGGCAGAAAAAACAGTGGAACGGCATGGCCTCTTGTAGGGCACTGCTCTTCTCAGGGTGAGATGCTCCAGTGCAGGACAGCATGCATCTGTAATGTAGCTGTGGCCCAATCTGAGAAACCCAGGTTCTCCCAGCTGCCAGCTGAGCATCCATTGCACTGAAATTACGCAAGTTGGAAAAAGCACACACCTCTTCAACATCCTCTTCGTATCAGTGGAAGACCAAATCCTGTCCTGTTTTCTCTTACAGATTCATACACTGCAGACAAGCGTACTTCCTTCACTTACAGTATTTTTTGTAGGACTAAGTCTGCTTCAGCAGGTTACTTTTGGCCAGTGAGAATTCATGAATGAGAATGAGAGGGAACCATGCCAATCATATTTAAGATAGCATTTTCAAAACCATGTGAATAATTTTCAGGGAGACTTGGGTGCTACTGCTGAATTACTGTTTTTCAGCAGCATTTCACCTGCGATTTTATATAATATGACATCGAGAATTGGTGGTAAGCAGCTTTTCTCTTCAAACTACAATGGGCATTTGTTATCTAGAGACTTCACAAAAAATACCATTACAAGGTTTTTTGCAAGAATACATAAATGCATGACAACCAGTTGTATCAAATTTGATAATGTTAAATTGATGCATGCTATTTTCCTCTGGGAATAAGAAGTATAATTATGGACAAATTCCTGTTCAAATTGCTTACAAAAGTTGTCTTATTATGTCTGTGGCTCAGGAGAAGTACTATCCTGCACTGAATCTCTGGGCCATTCAACCACTTAAATACTTTTGTAATTTTAAATGTTTGCTTATTCTTATCAGGTAAAATAGTCAAAAGCAATGTTGGATTCTCATGCTCTTTGGAAGTCAGTTCATCAGCACCCGTATGGATGGTCTGCAGGCTTTGTGCAGTGTTGGGTGGTGGCACAGAGGGGCACTGCTCTGTAGCATAGGCTCCCTACATTTAGAGCAGGTGCTTTCCAGAACATTAACATTGACAAAATGCTTCATCTGAGGCAGGAGCAGAAGCTGAAGTTTCTGCTAAATGCATTCATTCCCTGGCCTGCCCATTACTGTTTTGGGAGGATGGATGGTGAACATCTGGAGGTACTAATGTGTCTATTGTGTTTTCAAACAATGAACATCTGTAGCCTCCAAGAAACGTCAGAGCAAAGCATACACAGTTTGTCTCTGGCCTCTGTTCCCAGGGTTGTGGATTTCTTTGAGGCTGTCTGTTTGATATATGGTTAAGTCAGATGCTGTACAAAAGCACATTTTCTACAAAATAAAAAAATGACAACAATGATTTCTTCCGTCTCTGATTTTCCCCTGCTTCTTCCCTCTGTATTCTCCATTCATTCTTCTATACTCTTAATCCTTCTTGTATCCCAGCCTTTCCTACAGTCCTTTGGAGTAATAATTTTGTATTACCTCAATACTCTCAGGACTTCAGCTGACAACCATTTTCTCCTTAAGTACACTCCTTCTTCCAATTTTTATTTTGCCTTCATCTCTCTCTCTGCTTTACACCTAATGCATTCTCTTTCCTGTAAGACTATTACAGGGATATTGGTATCTTGAGGTAACACTAACACCTCAGTCTTATGCAAGGATGCCAAACAGTTATAAAAGGCAGACCATTGTGTCATAAACGTCATGTTCATACAGGATGTGCTCCTGTTCCTTGCAGGAAATCCCTTAGTGCAAAGCCCCTTTCTTCAACAAGTCTTGCAGACTTGGAAGAGGCTGGTGGGAGAAGCAGTCAGGATAAACTGCCTGGCCGGCCATGGAGGGCAGAGGGGAGATTTTGGGACTGGGAGCTGTACGCCAACTGAAGAACAGGTTTCAGGCCCAGTTTCGCAGCACCATGCCTGTTGAGAGGGCATGAACTGGCAGCACCGTGGTTCAATATGTTTAATTACTTTATACTCCCTGGCAACTTTATCAGATGAAAGGGGCTTTGTTATAAATCTAAGTTTTCTGTGTTTAAAGTGCACTGCCGAGTTCAGAATGACGGTTGATATTTCTATCAAATACTGCTGACAGTTCATGCAAGCATTTAACTTTCTGCCATTGATAAGTGAGAAAATTAGAAGTAATAATGTATAAGCATTATCTGACTGCCATCCCTTCACACTTACTTGTGTCCCTACTATTCCCATCCTCCTGTAACATGATGTAACTGGAACTGCATTATTTCAACATCACTTATTATGTGTATTTAATATCCTTTTTCGCTTTGAACAGCCTACCAGGCAGTTGTCACTCTGGATCAAAACTATTTCCCAAGGGTAGGAAAGTGATTATGAAGTCCTTCCAGGATAGGAGTGATATCTGGTACTGTACTTTATTTTTTCTTTCTATCTTCCTTTCTTAACTTAAAGAACTTCTATATTTTAAACAGAAAAATGGCAGTGAGACCCTTTCTCCTTTCTTTAGACACCCAGAAGATTCAGTTACCGCAGTGGGGACACAGAGACCAAACGCAGACAATGCTTACAGGAGATGCAAAGCTTAATGCTCCAAGGTCAAAGCCAACATCTGAGTAATAGGATTTGGAGGAAACTTTCCCTGTTAGCAGGTTATTCTGTAGCTGCCACCTTCAGGATTTCTAGTGCTCTCATTTGAAACACCTGGTCTGAGGCAGGAACAGAGGCAGGGGCCCTGATCAGCACAGGTAGAGTGAGACAGCCAAGGCTTGCTAGGATGTACAACGTCGATGAGTCATTTACTGCTGCCCAGAGCCCAAAAATTCTGGTTTCGGGGGGAACCCTCAGTGCTCATGGCATGGAGGACAGCACTGCTGAACCAGACAGGGGTCAATGTGGGGTTTGGGGCTGCCTGCTGGAGTGGGTAACTTGGCTGAGCAGGGCTGTTGGAGTGGTCTGCACCACAGGCAAGGCAGCAGAGTTACCCTTCAAGCCAAGGCTGAATGAGCGCTAGCTTCCAGTGTGCACAGCTCCATCCTGCTCTGTGTACCAAACCCCACTAAAGCCTGCTGCAAGCCACGCTTTGAGCCTTTCCATAATGCTTAGCATCACTGTGGCCTTGTAAAACAATCCCCCTCCTGAGTATTGCTTCATGGGCGCAGGTTGCCCCACAGCAGTTTGCCCTTGCAAATACAACTCCCTGATTCCATCCATAGAAGGGTTAACTCAAGATTTCTGGGATACTCAAGACATCATACAGTAAGACAGTCAGAAATATATTGAGACTTAGTTAACACCTCATGTATGCAATGGGCTTTAACCCTAACACCATGTCTTACTGTAGTTCACTGGGTCATTTCAGAGGCATAGGGCTCAACTTACCTCACAGCCATCTTGAATATATTTCACAAAATCGTGCATCTTCATCTATATTGCAAAAGGCTCAGGCTTCTCCATCTGGAAGGTGGCATGCACACACCATTCTGGCTGACTGAAAAAAGCACAGCTAATTCTGCATATCTTTTCTTCCTTCACAAACTAGAGATCAAAGACGCTTTGTGAAATTGGTTTCCAAGCTCTCCAGTGATTATTATTAGTGAATGTTTGTTGCTGCAAGCTGAAAATGTAGTTAGTCCAAGACCAGAAAAGAACTCTGACTGTAGAAAAAAAAACATTAGATATTGTATGATGAAAGGAGCAAAGCTTTCATTATTTTTGACAAATTGTGTTCTCGGCAGAGCCTGGTATTTTCAAAACACTGGTGAGGGTTTGGAAGGCACTATCAAACAATAAATCATGTCTTGCTGGACTCTGATTCTGTGCTGTGCTGCTGTTAGCAACAGGGGTTTGTAGCTGCAGCATGGCATCCTACAAGTGTGCGTCAGCCTCTCCTCTGGATGCTTGCAGTCAGAGAACATGATACTGGGGGTTCACGGTGGTGCCTGCTCCAGAAGCTGTGGTCACCAGACTCTACGTGGGGTGATGCTGGGTTGGGGCTAGAGGCAGCAAGGACCCTGGTGTTTGTGCCCTGAGCTGGTGACTTGTCCCCAGGAGCAGACTCGGCAGCACTGTGGCTCCCCACATGCTTTGAATAGCACCCTTTGCAGGAAGGTATCGGATGGATGGCAGTGAAATACAGCATGATGGAGCAAATTTCCACTTATCTAAATCTCCTAGTCCAGGTTGTTTGCATAGTCAAGTCAGAGTTAACTTTTCCTCCCTCATATGCTTACGTTAAAATATATTTTCCATGTATGTGTGTTTACATCATATCTAGACTAATCTAACTTGATAGGCAAGAATTTCTGATACCCCTAGCATACTAATAATGCTTCCCGGCGCTATCTTGCTGAATTGTTTCTACTTCCTTGGCAGAATTCTTTGAACTTGAAAAAAAAAAAAATAAAAGATTTCTCATGTGATAACTGGACAGTAAAGATAAAATATGTTCCCACATTCCCTTATTGGACAGTGTAGAGAGATTTAGCCTGCAGACGAGATCAGTGCTGTCCAAGAGAAACAGCCACTGAGACTGAGGCGCTCACAGTCAGGACACATCTCACCAAGTGGCTTGGATTTAAAGAAAGATTTAAAATTACTAAGTATTTTTAAATAAATATTGAGTAGGTTTCTGGCTGAGGACTCTGATGTGAGGACCACTGATGAGTTATCAATTAACAGTGAAAGGAGTATGCTAGACATCCATCAAGACATGCTACAGTGTAGAAGAGACAAAAAACATGCATTCAAGGAAAACATTCTCCATACTTTAGTTATTGCTACCAATAATTTTAACTTTTTAACATTTAGGTTGTTAAAAAAGCAAAGAGGCAAACAAAAATGTGTTGGATTCTCGATATGCCTTTAAAAAAGTTTTAACACTTTTTTTTTTTTTCCACTCTAAAAAAGAGTTGTTCCAACTGAAGACATTACCTCCACCCACAAAAATGCTGTAGTTTTCTGGAGGATATATGTTAGTATCAACACACTTTTCTGGGCTCAGTGCAGGAGTAACTGTGCATGATACCATGGCATGTGTTGCTCAGGAGGTCAGACAGGATAATCTAGTGATCCCTCCTGCACTTCAAATTTATGAATAGGGAGGGTTAAAGATATTTCATCAAGAGAAAGGCTTTCTCTGATTCAAAAGTCTTAAATTAAGTTCCCACTGAGAAACAAATAAACGGGGGGGGGGGGGAGGAGAACGCATCAGGCATCACCAAATTGATTTATTTTGACAAATGCATTTCAATGCTAATTATGGATCCATCAAGCAGTACTGACAAATGTTCTTGGGGATAATTTGTAAAACTTACGGTATCTTATCATTATGGGAGTTTCCTTTGCTTCCTACTGTTGTTAAATTTTGGCTTAGTAGTAAGGATAAGAAAGCCAATTTCTGTGTGGACCAAAGTGAAATTGTATTTCTCGGTTTTATGGTCTGAGATCTACTGCAAAGATCATTAAATTGAGGAATGGCAACTGGAGCGACTGCAAAGGGCTGTCACAGTTTGGGGCTCAGTGTCTTCCTCACCCAGGGAATGTCACTGCTCTCCTCAGGCACTTCTTTTGTAACCACAATAGCCACAAAAATTAATTGCATCCTTCCATGGCCCAGCCTCATTATCCTTCAGGGTGTATTTTTTGATGTTAGGTCTTTGATTCAGGGCGATCCGGGTTGCTCTGTCAAAAAGAGGTTGCTTCTGCTGACTGTCATGGTTTTCAAATTCATTCAAGGCCAGCACATAAAGCAAAACTGAAGGGTTGCAACACCCAGTAAAAGAAACTGCTGAATTTGAGCAAGAGCAAGTGCTAATTGTTAGCCCCTTGGGTGGTCAGCTTTGCATCTCACAGCATTTCAAAAATACATCAAATACTAAAAGGTGTTTTATGCTCAGACTTCGCTAGTGTTTAAAATTGAGTTATAAACAGACACTGTTCCTGGCCAATGAGATTAAATTGTTTGTGATGTGCTATTTTTCCGTATACAAAATCTCACCATATTATTTAAATCTTTTGTGTTAAATTAAGACAGTAATAAGATTTTTGAACTGAAGCTCTCCTTATAGTTAGCCCCTGTGTATTGTCTATACATCAACATGAAAAATGGAATACAAGTCTTGAGATATTTTATTTAACCTCATTTTAAAGTATGAGTATCCTTCAGTTTATACGGGTATTAAGTATGCCATTATCCGTGATGGGAGTTTTTTACTTCAGGAACAATAACCTGTTCAAATATCAACTCAAACATTGTGGTTAAAGATAAAAAGTACCAGGCAATGAGCAAAGAGTAAGTTTACATTTTGACTGCTTGACTACAACAAAATTGCTTATGATACTGCATCATGTTTCTGTGAAGGTTTGTAGTAAACTGTCAACTGAGGCCAAATTTTTCAGTGTGTCATTTTTCAGGAATTAAAAAAAAAAAAAAGGCCTTCCATAATCCTATTTATTATGGTATGTCCTGAGGAATGATTCCAAGAAAACATACAGTTAGGCATGACTACATTTACTAAGGTCCAGCTCAATACTGCACTTCAACTTGTGCTTGATTTTGAAGGACAGCTATCTCATCACTAAGCACGAAAAGCTATGTCCAGTATTAAAACCATGTTTATTTTTTGCTTGAATAACATTTCCGCAGTTTCACTGAGGCCAGAGAGTCCCTGCAAAAGCATTAATGTGCAGTAGGAGTTTGCTTCTTTTTCCTTTTCCTTCCCTTAGGGGCACGAGTGTGAGACCATTGACCCAGCTGCATGTTGTGTATCTATAACCTCACTATCCGTAGGCCAGGGTTAACTCTAGCAGGACTTCAAGTTAATGCTCAAGTGCTTTGTTCAGCCACAGCCTACGTTAAGGACACCAGGATGATAAAGAAAACCTATATATGTCACCCATAAGGCATTCACAGAATTAAACCAGGAGTAGTAAGTTGACCACGTAAGGCCACAAAGCAGCTGCTACCAGTGGAGATACGACTCTTACTTATGTCCCTTCTGTCAATGAAGGCTCCAAGCAAAATGTGTTGTCTTCTGCTGTTTTTTTTCTTTCCTTGCTTCAGTCCTAACAGATGTTTCACCCTTGTTTAACTGAACTTGGAAACAGTGCAACCCAAATCATACACAAGCCCCTGAAACATTTAATCACAACAGTTTAAAGCCTCTCATGTTTTTAAGCAATGGAAAATCCTACATTTAAAATGCAAAGGGCTGTGCTGTACATTGCTTTCAGGGGGAGCTGGAGAAGGTCCAAGGCTAATGTACTTCAGTCACATCAATTACTTGAGTAAAGGCACAAAACCGGAGAAATGAGAAGTTAAGATGAATAAAAAATAAAGACAATAAATATAAATAAACATTTCCTGACCATGTGCTGAATGGTGTATGGTCAAAAGCAAAGGTGCAAACTTCAAGACAAAAGTGGCAGAAACTGTACTGATGGAGATGTTCAAAGTGAGACATGTATAAACAGATATGTATAAACATAATAATTTAGCATGGAAACATGTAGACTAAGTCAATTGTATCTTTCTCATTTCAAATGCCAACATCTGAGCACTCACTCACCGAGAAGCTGCTAGCAATGTCCACAAAATAGAAAGATCATCTTAAATAGGTAGCCACACCTTGCATGGTGCTTGCAATTCATTGCAAATCACACACATAGCAACTAGTGATAATTCTTTATGTCTTTCCAGCCTAATACATCTGTGTATATCAATACATTCTTCCCTATTCCACAGAACTATTAATTCATCAGAATTAATCACAGAACTATTAATTCATAAATTCCTTAAATTCTCCTTGATTACATTATCAAATCAAAGCAAAAAGGCTTGTTTAACTTCATATTTATAAAAATACATATATATATAAATATATAAGGAGGTAAATATTTTCACCACTAGATTTGATGATGGGGATTCTTCAAGTTATTTTTATTTTGGTTTTCCAGACAAAAGATTCCATTTAAAGCTTAGTCTCTGGATTTGCACACAATTTATATGTATGTCACGAATCCTCATGTTTCAGAGACTCCCTCATGTTCTTCGGAGAGGAAAAGACCATCATTATGATGGATTTCTCTCCCATCCAGGGCCTCGATTGACTCCATTGACCTTTGAGCAAAGCTACCAGCTCCACCTGTTCTGGCAGACATTAAGGAAGGTCCAACACAGCAGCAGATGCATTTGGGTGGGGGGGGACGGGGACAACAAGCTGCAAAGGGGGAATTTTCATCCTTATTAGGGCAACCTAGCACTGATTAATGTGACATGATGTAACAGGAGAAGCACTGGTTTTGAGAGTGATTTTTGTCTGTGACTGTTCATAATGTGTTGGTTTAGATTTCTGTCAAGTGTCTCAAAGAGTTTCACATGACCACTTTCCTTTTGGAAGTTTTCAACTTGACTTACATCTGCATGCAGTGATGGAAAAAGGCTTGTACATGCCAGTATGACACCTAGACAGAAAATGGGGCAGAATACCTACAAAGTGAAACTTCATTTTCTTCCCCCCCCCCTCAAATTTCCAGGCATTTCATGTGGGTACTTCAGAAATGTCATTTGGAGTACACAGGGGAAATAAACTCTAATGGAAAAATGTGTGCATGTGTGTGCAAGTGTGCGTGTTCGAATACATAAAATATATGCAAATAAATGCAAAGATATTATGCTTTGCTCCTGAGCTTTTTTATGAAAAAGGAAGGGCTGTTTAAGCAGGAACAGATTTCAGACCTCTGTCTGCAAAACTTGCACGTAATAATTTGGATTATGAAATCCTCAAGAGGCTGTGGCAGTTCAGCTCAGTAAAATTGTCATACACATGAACCCGTGTGCCCAACAGCATCAGTCATGGCACGCACACACAGAAGAGGATACAGACGTATCCTCCAAGGGGTGAAATACTTCTTAGCAAAGACATGGCAGGATTTCTAAATGTTTTCATTAGGAGATCTGAGTTTTGAATGGATAACACTTACTCTCAGTACCCACTCGTGGCCCCAGTTTGCTCCACCAGCGCTCACAGCCACAAATGGTGCTGTATGGGGAGCCGGACACACCACTGTGCAGGACATGTGCTTTCAGTCATGAAGCATGGTAGCAACCACACAGCTACGTGCTTCCCTGTTCACATCAGACAGGGACTCGCTTCCAGCTGGGTCGCATGCCGTGGCCAGGCAAACTTCACAGCAACAGCGAGGATCAGCCCCGGATCTTCTTGCTCTCAAAAGCACATGTGCCTGATGTCCCCCCAGGGGAAGGCTTGCTCAGAGCTGCCAGAGCACAGTTCAAAGGACTGTGAAAGGCAAATCGGATTCCTGATTCCCTTCCATGGCTTTTGCTTTTCCTCTTGCTAAGCAATTGATTATAACATGTAAGGGTCTTACACACAATCTGAGCTGGAATAGTCCCCTTGTGCCCTCTGACTGAGCACTAACAACCTGGATTCTCTGTAATAAATAGTGGATAGTGAACACTGAAACAGTTTCTATGGTGGCAGTTGTGCCACTATGGTGAACCAGATCAACAAAGGGCTGCTGGGCAAAAGAAAGAGAAAAAACAAGAACAGAAAGACAAGCTATCTTCAGGACACGCAGAGTATTGCAGAGACCATGACAGGGCAAGGAGGAATCCGGGGGTATCAGACACCAGACTACTGCAGCAGACTTGAAGGAACACATCATCAAAGGGAGCAGAACCTTGGGATCCAGGGAACCAGCCTAATGTGGGAATGCACTGAAGAAGTCAAGGGGTGTCTGGCTTTTAAGGAAAGCAGAAGTGAATGTCAGCTGTTTTAACAGTTTTTAAAATATATCTTACTAAATGTGCTATTCTTTTTGATAAAGTGTGATTTTGGTTTATTTCAGACTAAAGACTTCTGAAAGGGAGATCTGTAAGTACTGAATTCCATTTGCTCTGTTTGGTAAGACATGGTAAGCAAATGGCACCTAAGACATAGGTACCTAATAAAGTGTGAACTGTAAAGTATCATCTACTAATATGAATAAATGTGAACATAATTAAAACAGTGAGGATTCTCTTACCCTTCGAGATAGACAGAAACACCTGAGCACCTCTGAAATCCTAAACAATTCAGCAATCTCTATACACTTGCTTTAAGTCCCCTTCAAATTAGGAGGATTCTCAAGGAAGCCTCTGAAGTTAAAAACATGCTAAAGAGTCGAGAGTCCAGACAGGAAGAGCACTCACAGTGAAAAGTGGCAAGATCTCCAGAGCATAAATCTGTCTAACATAGGAGTTTTCCCAATCCCGAAGCAGCCCCTCCGGGGCAGTGTGGGTGTGTGTCTTCCAGCCCCAGGGAGTTATTTAACCCTAAACTTACATTCAAACACAACCATCTTTGTTTAGACATTTTAATGCAACCTCTGCTGGGAAAGAAGTTGGCAGTAAGGCTTTCCGAACGGCAGCAGTGTACTTTTGTTTCATAGGTTTCTGGTAAGGAAAGATTATGTAGCAACATGACCTCAATGAATATGAAAAAAATGCATCCGTATTCAAATATGTGACCAAAATTTGGTTTTGCCTGTTTTATACCTCATGGTTCAGTACTGGTTTTGAAAGAATTATCTCCTTTTCCACAGAGACAGAACTCCAGACACTGCAGGATAGACTGGTGCTGTGTGAAATGCCAGATATTTAAACTGTGCAATGAAAATAAATTTAGGAACACTGCTTGGATCACCTGTGTGCATTTATTAGATGCGTCCTTTCTGCAGTTCTGTAAAGTGCCTTCCAAATGAAGTGACTGCAAACAGCTCATATCAGAAAGCAGTATCAGGTAGAAAGTAGAGGTTCAGTTTAGCTAGTTTGTGAACATAACTCTTAACACAATGGGGTCTTCTGCATTAAGGTTTTCCAGATGCAATTCCAACATATTTTACAAGCATTATTCACACATGATCATGTATTTCCAGAAGATGGATAGAACAAATACGTGTTTTCATTTTATCAACAGAGTTTGTTTCTGGTTCAACAACATAAGTATGCCATAGTTACAGCGGGCACAAATCATGACTGACACCTTATGCCAAGGGTGCTGCCCTGGTTTGCACTCAAGCCTGTTGGTTCAGGCCCCTAAGTTCCCTGTGGGAGAATGTATGAAAGCAGGGATGGACCATGGCCCGGTGCTGAGCCAGGATTTCCTGAGCTCACCATGCTACCTGCCACCAAAGTGTAGCCAAATTAGCCCAGCCCTGCTCACTCTTGCTCAGAAAAGCACTGGGAGGACAAAGCCCTGTATGTCCACTGTCATAAGCCGGTTTACCCTTAAGCATAAGAGCCTTACAATTACATAATTAAATGTGCTATTTACTTGTAGTCAGGGAAAGAAAAATTACTTCTCTCATCTGGGCCTAGTAATCACTTGAGAAACAAAATGTCAAGCAAGAGGCATCTCCAGGGTACTGAGCATTCCCAGAGGAAGCAAGAGACACATTTCTTCTCAGGAGATTTTCCCACCGGCAGAAAGCAAGGCCGTCATGCAGTTTACATAACAAAAAATTGAGCAGATCCCAGTAGTAATAGATTAATTGAGGCCTTTGGGGGTCTGATTGTTTTGGTTTGGTATTTTATCCAGTTCATAAACCTGAAATTAAATATCTACAAACAGTATTTTATATTATTTTCCTGGTGCTACGACTTTCACGTTGCCATTTAAAACAGAAGAGACAGGATTGCGATGTAAAATCTCGTCAGTATCAACACTAGACTGCAGTGCACACATTCTTTTCTGACATACATTGTTACATTATATGAAAGGAATTGGAAAACATGGTAAGGGTGTAATAACTTAATTCAGAGGAACAGGTTTACTGCTGAATTCTCCTCAGACTACATCCCAGAATATGGGAAAGGGAGACTCTGTCTAGTCCTTTGTGCATCAGCAAAAATTGGATCTGCCACAAAAATGGAGAAAAGTCTAGACACATATATTTTGATATAACCTTTTTTTCACTGAGTGCTAAACCTCAACATGCTAAGCAGAAGGGTAATTTTTTGTTTCTCTGTATAATAAAATGAAGTCCTGGTAAATTACCTTCCTTTCCTCAGTCTAGTCCTAAGTTTTGGTTACCCCCACATTCACATGCACACCCCCTCTTTGCCTTTGACTATCCTCAGCCCTGTCCTCTCCTGTTTCTTGTCCTCATGTGGGCAGCTCAGTGTCAGCATGGTGCTCCTGGTCTGGAGCCACAGCCTGGCTCAGTTCACCCTTCTTCTGGAGGCCACATGCCCGTGGTGCCACATGGTGACCCAGCACTGGCAGCCTTCTCTGGTGAACAGCCTGGCAAAAAACCCCCAGATATATAATATAATTAAAAAAAGAAAAAAATACTACTGAAGCCATAGGCTGTGAGAAGACAGGGGAGGTAAGGTTTGAATTCCATACCTTATCTCTTTCACTGTTCAGGTTTCCAGGCTCAGGAGGTTTTGGGTTTATTTGTCTCTGGAACAGGAATGTCTGAACACTCCCAGAATGCTATTCATAAATATTTGTGGCCTGAATTTTGGCTGAAAATGGTAGACTTTTGGTTTTAACCTAAAGACTTCACCCATATTTTAATGCCATGGTAAGACACTACTGCGAAACTGGTCACGATTTTGTTTCTATCTGAAATAAAGGAATTGCACAAGCTAAGACAGAGATACTTTACATTTGTCTTTCTTTTAATGTCATCTTTCATTGGATTCATGCCAAATCTTGCTGGAAATATGTTTATCACACCAAAGGAAACAGCCAAACTGTTTCTGACAGACTGTAAGATAGGATGAAATAATAGCCATCTGAATCAATTCTCATTAGTGATCAAGCATGGAAGCTGTTTATCAGACTGGCTTTATCAGAAACCAAACCATAGAAATCTTCAGACATTCATTCCTTTCCACACATAACAAAGCTTTGGGAGAGTGGAAAATTAGCATAAACGTTCTTTACTCTGTGTGTATATATATCTACATGAACACATGCATGTATGCAGCTAAAGGAGCCATTTAAGCAGTGAAGATTAACAGATAGGTTACGTTAGTCTTGTATGCTGATCTTCTAAAAACTGCAATGGATTTTTTCTCAAAGCCTTTAAAAGATGGGTCTTGACCTCTGCTGCATCTCTGCCTGGATAGAAGAAGATGCAGAGCAGATCAAGACTCATGTAAGAAATACAAATCATTCTCTCTGATAGAGAAGAAAGAAGCCACTAAGACAGTTTGTCATCCTTCAGTGATAAGGAACTATTAGATCATGCTTCATTCAGAAGAGAAAGCATATTGCAGCATATTTCTTGTTGCACTCATCAGCAAGAAGGGCCGATCATTTATCAGGTACTTTTGTAATCCATTCTCTGAATTTCCCAGCAGATGTATTCTTCCATAATTTAGCAATGTCATACATCAATGGTCATTTACTGAAAGATACAGGATAGCATTCAAATGAAACTCACTTGCCTTCCTCATGATTTTGTCCCTGTTTTGGCTGAAGCAGACAGAGATAGTCAGGGACAAATAGAGATACTCAGTAAACACACCCATAATTTTGTTTGATGAAGAGAAAATGGTGGATGGATGAACAAGCTTCCCCAGCTATTAAGGGTAGCTGGGAGCATTGCATTCTTCAGTATCACTGGCTCGCCACTTTGGGGAGTTCATTTCCACATAAATCCAACTTTAACCAGACAGGGTAAAACTGTTCTCACTGTTATTAAAGGAGGCAGCTGGCCAGCTCAAAAGGACTGAAACTCTGTTCCTCTGGGGCATAGGCAAATGGTCATTACAAGGCAATATTTATTTATAAACACACTTGGCCCTGTCAATTGGGCTTGAATATATAGAGGAATGGAGCTTATTAGTAAGATAAAGCTTTCCCATGACCTATAGAGGACACTGCATAGGGACCACAGATGTTCCGTATTAGAAAAGCTGGAAAATTTATGTCAATGACCATGAAAAGCTCAGCTTGAAAATAAGTAAATAAATAAATAAGGAGGTCACCAGCAAAGACAAGGTTAAGGACACTGGAAAATGGATCTTCCAGGATATATAACCTTTATTTATTTAATTAAGTGGAACAGATCCTGGCCTCAACTGCATGTGTCTCTGCTGAGCGGCTCTGATGAAGTTAACAGAATTATTTCAGATTTGTACCACAGCAGTACTGGGCAGATGGAAATCTCTGTGGCAGCTGGTCTGTCGTACAGGTGAACACACACACACAGGTTTTCCATGGCAATGGGATTCACACAGGTAGTACTAGGAAAGGGTCAAGGAAGAACTTCTGAAGTACATTCGTCTTCCTGATGCAGGTATGGAAAAACCAGAGAAACTCCTGAGGGCTCAGCTTCAGCTGCATAATTTTGATCATGGAGCTCCTGAACACAGAATTTGTAGCCTATTTTAAGATAGAAAGCCAGAAAAAGCTATACAAAACCATCAGAAGACCTGATTCAATTTTTATTATTATTAGCTCCTCAGATTGTGCAAGTCTAAGCCCATGGATCTGCTTACACCAGCTCTGAACCTCGCCCTGGCCAAAAGCAAACCGTATCACATCCTGGCTGGCCTGAAGCCTCAAATCAAAGGTTTTGTGTATCCATGCAGACTGTGCTCATGAAAGTCAGTGAGCACAGGCTGATGTTGTTTGCACAGCTGCAGGCTCACTGTAGACCTGTGGTCTGGCTCACAGCCTCCTTCTGCATCTCAGCTGCTCCTTCCTCCAGCATAACGTGGAGCAATCAGACCAGCATTTCCTCACCTAGCTGTATACCTAAGGGACTTTAACACACATGGGCGGTCTGGACCTGGGGCAGTTTTGGTGCTCTCGTCTGCCAGAGGGTGCTGGCTGGTTACCTTCCCATAGAGCCTTCTGAGAGACATCCAGCATGTCTCTCGGAAGCATCTCTGCTTTTTCCTTCTCATGTTCAGGTGTGCCAGGCCATTCACTGGTGCATCAGGAACTAGAAAAAAATCCCTGTTTTTAACTAGCTAGGACTGAGGGAAGCCTCATTAATCCTCAGGAATGGGAGTGAGGCCACAGAACACTTGGGCTGGTGAGACATCTTCCTTACCACAGTTTTGCAATGAAAACGCTACAGCTGTCTTATGGCTGAGCGCACCACATGTGTGAGACTGAAGTCTAAGTTCTTCTAAACTTTTATGGTGTTGAAGGAGTTTTTCAGCTGTTCATGACTTCAGAAGGCCAGGCAAGCATTCACACAAGTAAAAAAGTATGGTTGTACATCTACTCTCAGTTTGCCTCACTTTCTGTTTTTCCCTAAGCATCCGATCTCTCAGATATCCCCAACTTTCATCTCACTGTAGTCCAGAGCTACCCAATTTTCTCCCAGGCAGAGAAGGGAATATGTCCTCAGCCAGTTGCCTACAGAGGCATGGGCCCAGGCCAACATAGAATCATAGAATCATAGAATAGTTAGGGTTGGAAAGGACCTTAAGATCATCTAGTTCCAACCCCCCTGCCATGGGCAGGGACACCCCACACTAAACCATGTCACCCAAGGCCTCATCCAACCTGGCCTTGAACACCGCCAAGGATGGAGCATTCACAGCCTCCCTGGGCAACCCATTCCAGTGCCTCATGCTCCCATTCTCCTGGCATCCACTCATACAGACCTTCCCACCAGCCCAGAGCTACCTGTTTTGCACCGTGATGGATTTCTTGCCAGGCAAGAGCCAGAAAGTGCTCATAGGAGCAGTCATCTTGTCCTTCCCAGGGCAGCTGCTGGGGAGGTGATGGAGGAGCAGAGGGCCACGAGCACCCCAAAACTGGAGCAAGTGGACACACACTAAAGATCTGAAATTGTAGTACTGAAACCAAACAAACCTCACTGCAGTTCAGCATGTTTTAGTATTGTTTCCCATGGCAGGATAGATATAAAATATCAGTCTGATTACTGCAGCTCAGCTGGGTTTAATGCAAGGGCAATTACCAAAGAATTTTTTTCTTTTTCTGTGAGCTTGGTATAGTTCACATGGAGAGAAAAACTCCCACAGTGCTGTTTTGTAGACATTTTCCTTACATTTGTTCTATTTCAACTTTTTTAGTTTTTTTTAGAGTAGTTAAAAAGAAACAAAACACTAGAAGCACATATAACCCTTTGTTTCATGAGAATTGAAGCAATTCCCACTACTTTTCAATGCCTAAGGGGAAATTTTCATCAGAAGTGTAATAGTATCTGCTATATGGACTTTGTTGGACATGGTATGTTCATTTCAGTTTTTGATCCATTGAATCTTCATGCAAAAAGCCTTTTTGGGGGGGGCTTCATGCAAGGGGACTTTTGCGATTGAAAGTAAAGCAGTATCCATGATCTTTTATTATTTCCAATAAAAATATATGAAAGAAATCAAATTGTCAGTACTTTTGTAGCACATCACCCCGGAGGATTACCAAATGCATCACAAACAGGAACCACAGACATTTTTGTAGACAAGTGATACTTTCATCAGTTCTTTGACTCCTTTGCTACCCTTCTTCCTCTCAAGCTTACTTGGAAATTTTTTCACTGGTCAATAAAAACCAAAACACTTGCAGTGTTTGGCCCTCTCAAAATCCGACAGTATAAGACAAATATACAGAATCACTGAAGGGTTGAGGTTGGAAGTCACCTCTGGAGATCACCTAGTCTAAACCCTTTGTTTAAAAGCAGGGTGAACTACAGCAGGTTGCCCAGGACCTGTTTTCAGTTCACCTCACTGTCCGGCTATCTAAACCATACTTTATCAGTTTGCCTATGAGGATGTTATGGGGGACAATGTCAAATGCCTCCCTGAAGTCAAGATAAACAGTATCCACTGATCTAATCAAAAAAGGTTAATAGGTTGGTCAAGCATGATTTTCTCTTTGCAAATCTGTGCTGACAACTATTCCTAATCACCTTCTTGTTCTTTATATGTTCGGAAATTATTTCCAGGATTAGTTGCTCCATGATCTCCCCAGGGATCTAGGTGAGGCTGGCTGGCCTGTAGCTCCCAGATTGTCCTTCTTGCCCTTTCTGAAGATAGGGGTGATATTTGCTTTCTTCCGGTCCTCAGGAACCTCTACTGGTTGCCACAACTTTTCAAAGATAGCAAAGAGTGGCCTCAGAATTACATTGGCCAGCTTTTGTGGTAGCAACCTATCAGCCCCTATGGATTCATACATATCCAGTTAAAGTATTTCTCCTTAGGGAAGGAAAATACTGACGTTTACTCATTACTTTTCATTGGATTTTGACTAATTTCTCTGGTTTACTTCTAGAAACATTGGTGCTGAACTTGTCATCTCACATTTTGCAAATTTTTAAGTCCACCCATGATCCCATTAATGGGGTCAGAAGTCTGAGACTTCACTTCTTCCGCACTGCAGTCCTCACTCTCTGCTTCATCCCTCAAGGTATTCTAGTTTCTAAAGAAAAGAATCTCCTGAAGAACAGGAGATTCAACCATTATAATGTTGTTATTTGTGCTTCTGCTTATAATGAGAGCCCAGAGCCTGTCTGCTTGTGTGCACTACTTACTCTCACCCCTCTTGAAACAACCAGAAATGTTTCTAATCCTAGTGCTCCCTGTTTTGACACTAATCTCTCCAGTTCTCACAAAAGCTATTCTATGCGGAATTAGAAGCACTGATTCATCCCAATTAGTCTGTGCTCAGAGCCATTCCTCATCTTCCCATGCAAGATTCTGAGTAACCCACAAAGGGAAAAATACTATCACAATGCAACCTTTCTTTCCAAATCCTTTGCTGTCCCTGGATACCACGGGAGCCCATTTTAGCCACAGTAGGACACAGATATTTATTTTGATTTATGCTTTCCTATGTGCTCCCCATTAGCTACAAGAGCTGATCTCCAGGCAGACACATCATCTCTGCGTATCTCTGCTCCCCAACCAGACAGTGACCTACTTCAGAAGTCAAACTGAGATCAAATGTTACTCTCTGGTTCATGGGTAAAAAAACTTTGAATCACAGAGGAACTAGAGGAAAACGATGTTCATCCTGCACACTGCTGTGTTCACAGTGAGTACGGTTGGTTCCTTTCCCACACATCTTTGCTGTTTATTTGTTTTTTGATTAAGCTAACATGCATTTCAACAGCTGGATCCTTGAGAGTTTTAAAACATCTCAAGGAGCAGGCTAACCCATTAACAAAAAGTAGGACTGGAAGAAACAAAAAAATTGTAACCTGGCAGATGCTGAAGCTTGTTTTTCTCATAATGGCTCCCTGTACTCAAGGAAGTGATGAGGTAAATACGTGTGGGAAGATTTTACAAAGCATGCAAATGACAACACAATGTGTGCTGAGCTGGTTAAAAATTTGTTACTTCTAGAATTAAAAAGAGAAGGAGAAGACAAAGGGGATGGAGAAGGTGAAGGCGAAAGTAAAGGAAAAGGCAAGGGAAAAGGAAAAGAAAAAGGAAAAAAAAAGGAAAAGGAATAAAAAGAAAAAAGAAGAAAAAAAGTGATAAAAGGTCTCAGCCAACGGCTCTTGCTTCAGCAAATGAAAGCTGGAGCCATTGACCATAAATGAGCTAGTCATATAGTTGGGTATAGGTCCCAGAGTCCATATGCATGAACTGGCAGACCATGGTCGGACTGAGGTTTCTTAAACCAAGGTACAGAAATAAGACAGCAATAAAGCCTCTCTATATTTAAATGTGTTTAGATTTGAACTCTATAACCTGAGCTTATTGCCACATCTCTCCTTCCCCTTCTGTTGCACCACTAAAGCTTCAAGTTTTTTATGTGTTTTACTGTGTACAATGTCTATGAACAAAAAAGATTCTCTGCTTTCCAAAGCCCCTGGCTGAAGTGACCAAGCCATAAATTTGTCTTTGTTCAATGTCATCAAAGCATCTAAGTTAAATATATTTTCTTTTTATATTCCTTACAGAAATAGTGCAGAACTTTGCCTTAGCAGGGACAGATTCAGTACAACATGTCTATAGCTTGTTGTTTGGATCACTTGTCTTTCTAAACCAGTTATTTGTCATAGATGGAAACCAGTGAAACTTTAAAAACTGGGTGAAAAATGAAGGAGCTGGCTGAGAATTGAGCAACTTCCTAGGACCTGCCTAAGCCTGATCAACCCAAATCTGCGTTATTTTTTAGGGTTACTCATAATACTGGTACTGGGGGTATGAAGTCACCTGGTAATAGGTGCTCAGTCTGACTGGAACAGAAAAAAAAGAAAAGGAGTGATTTCTCACATGTGTTGCCCCAGAAATAGCCACCACCACGTGAAAGGCTCTGCTTTGTTACGAAACACTGCACTAGCACAATCATTTGGTCACAGCTTGTTTAAAGAACAGCGGAGACAGGGAGAACGTAAAAGAAAACACGGTTTTACATGTATTCAGGATGGAGGCACAGTTATTTCCAAACAACAAAAAGATAACGTTGCTAAGTGCAGTTTCAAAGTCGACTTGTCCTGCTAAACACATCCTGGTTAAAAAAAAAAAAAAAAGGAAAAAAGAAAAAAGTGAAAGAAAGAAAGAAAGCTTGCTTTAAAAAGCAATGATAATCACAAGCCAATGTTCCAAAAGCAATTTATGTGCCAACTTTAACTAAATCATAATACACACGCTAATAGCAAATGTTTTCTTCCAAGATGCACCATGCTAGAGGAGTCTCTCTGAAAATGGGCTCTGCAGTACGCATGATGGATGGAGCTGAGGGAGGAGGCTCTCTGAGGCTCTCCTGGCCAGTTCTGAGGAACCAGCTCTTGTATGTCCTATAACCCCAGGGACACAGATTGGAGGAGATAAACCAGTTGATCAGCACTTCTTGGACAGAAATTGGTGAGCAGTTTGAAGTGGAGCAGCCCAGCAAAGGAGAGATACTTATTTAAAAAGTAACAATTCAACTTGATATAGAGATTTTTTTGTGATATGTTTCAACTGCCCCATTCAGATCCTATAAAAATGGTTAAGATTTCACTGCTTTGTACAATTCATTGATCCCCTAAGTGCAGATTTCCCATACTAAATAAAAGAACCTCAGTTTGGCTTAAGTTATGCATGGACTCAGTAGCTGTGTCCATGCATAGTCTCTGTCTCATAGACGCCAGGCCCTGAGCTGGTTCAATTAGCAAACCATACATGCTGGTAAGAGTCTGGTCTCATCTCCTGCACCAAATAAAACCCATTGCAGGTGATTCTGCGACTTTGAGGATACTTTTGCATTGCTTGAGTCTTCTGTCACAAAGAAAGGGCACTAGAAAGTCTGTTCTTCTGGTTGGGAAGCAGTAAACATTTCAGAAGTTCTAGTCAACAAATCCTCTTATAAAGGCATGGAGTTCAGACTAAAGCATGTAAAAACTCTCACTTGATTAGAAAGCTATGCTCCCTACCACTTTACAGAAGACCTATTTTTATATATACACCAAATATAAATAAGTACATGAAAAAAGACTTCTTGACGTGATCAGAGATTGTAACAATAATCTAGTTTATTACCATTTTTGAGAGACAGGGTTTCAAAGAGAAACAAGCAATCCCCTGAGCAGCCAAACTGATGACACCTCCTTTCATAAGGATTTTATGGCTTTAGTTACTTGACTTTGGTTTCCAAGGATGCATGATTTCCAGGTGATATTGGGTATAATTGGGCATTTACTTATAGAGGCACTTTCATATGCACGTCTCTACTG
The DNA here is from genome assembly GCF_963264785.1 of Psittacula echo. Lineage (NCBI taxonomy): Eukaryota > Metazoa > Chordata > Aves > Psittaciformes > Psittacidae > Psittacula > Psittacula echo. The sequence goes on from NC_137735.1 coordinate 104,947,989, forward strand.
ACTAAAAAGACGTAGGCTTACGCTAAAACTCTTTTCTCAATAAAAATACTAACAATGTCTCTCTTCTCTACTTGGATACTTATTTTCACAAAACTTGTAGTATCTTAATTATCCTTGAAACCTTTAACTTTTGTGGTTGATGGTAGACAAAGGATTCAAAGATTACTAAGGAGAGAGGAGGAAGAAAGGGACACACACACACATAGTTCCTGTAACTGCATTTACCTTGTTTTCATCCGATAAAGCTTTCACTGCAACACAGTTTCACGGCATGAAAAGCAATAACATTTGCACCTGTTGTTTTTTTTTTTTAATCTGGGGAGAGAAGTGGTGGAAAGGATAACGATTAGATTAATCTTTGGGAAGATCCAGTGATCTTGGACTAAGGTAACACAAAAGTACGAGTTAAAGTAACAGAAACAACATACCTGGGGAGAAGCAAGTGTGTCATACCATAGTAAGGATGAAGATACCTCTAGCCTGCTTTCCCAAGCCTATAAGGAAGGAGTACAGGTTCCCTTGAAGTGACAAAGTGAAGGCATGCTTGGGCCAAATCTCCCTGCTGGGACCTCCAGTCTACAGGCACAAATACCATGGCTTTTGAGGGAGTTTGCTTCTGCAGATAATGACTGTCATCATCAGGTATCCTGGTTCCATTTCTCACTTGAATGTGTGTTTCTTTAATGCTAGCTACCAGCTCCTCTTCTGACTGTCAGATTAAGGAGCACTTTGACTGTTTTTTTTTTCTCAGAAAATACTTGTATGCCTTTTACAGTCACACCGCAATAAACTGAACAGATTTAAGTTTTCCATAGGCTCCCCATTTTCTTTAGCACTGAACCAGTTTTTGTGACACTGGTTTAATCACCCCAGGTTTTTCATCTTTGTTTTTAAAAAGCAAACACTACTAGTCTCTGACCAGTACAAATGTAGCTCCTCCTCCTACTTGCTGCACCCCTATTCTTCTGCCTCTAGATCATTGTTTGCCCTTTTACCGTGGTGTCGGGTGGCATCCAGTTTGCGTCCCCACTGACCTCAGCGTTTGGTAAGGCTTGCATTATCTCCTCAATCTGCTTTTCTGTTTATCCTTTCCTGGGCATAGCTTGGGCAGCCAGCAGCTTTGAGTAACAAAACATAAGGATACTGTATGAGAACAAAAGGCCATGTGTACTCAGACCAGATGCCCCTTTAACTCTCTAGGTTAGAGGATGTTTAATTAAGATCAAATGCAGTATCTCTTCTTAATAGCTCAATATAACAGAAGCTTGCTGTGAAAACTTGCCATTAAAAGGTTTTGTTGAGCTGGGAGATGGATACACACTCTGCCTGTTTATTACCCTGTAGTACACTGCCCTTCTTACACAGAAGAATGTCCCAAAGTGGCCAATAAAGGGTGTTGTGTAGATTTTGGCTGGGGTAGAGTTAATTTTCTTCATAGCAGCTAGTACGAGGCTATGTTTTGGATTTGTTCTAGAAACAGTGTTGATAACACTGTTATCAGTGTTTTAGTTGTTGCTCAGCAGTGCCTACACAGCATTAAGGCCTTTTCTGCTCCTAACCCACCCCACCAGCAAGCAGGCTGGGGGTGTACAAGTAGCTGGGAGGGAACACAGCTTCAATGAAAGAGACAGCAAGAAGCAGTTTCTTACCCAACCAACATACATCTTCCAAACATCTGTTATATGCTCCTTTGGGCATGTATCTTCCACATTATTGATCGTCATTGTTGTGTTTCTGACTGACCCTTTCAGTCTTGGGGTAACGTTTGGATTTGATGATCTTAAGGGTCTTTTCCAACCTATTTGATTCTATTCTTCCAGTATCTGAAGGGGGCCTATAAGGATGCTGGGGAGGGACTATTCATCAGGGACTGTAGTGATAGGACAACGGATAACAGGTTAAAACTTAAACAGGGGAAGTTTAGATTGGATATAAGGAAGAAATTCTTTACTGAGAGGGTGGTGAGGCACTGGAATGGGTTGCCCAGGGAGGTTGTGAATGCTCCATCCCTGGCGGTGTTCAAGGCCAAGTTGGACAGAGCCTTGGGTGGCATGGTTTAGTGTGAGGTGTCCCTGCCCATGGCAGGGGGGTTGGAACTAGATGATCTTAAGGTCCTTTCCAACCCTAACTATTCTATGATTCTGTGATTCTATGATCTTTTCTGAAGTGGGAGGACCAGAACGATGCCATGTTTAAGGTACAGCATGGACCCATACAGGGACACCATGATGCCCTCTGGTTTTGTTGGTTTTCCTTTCCTAATGATTCCCAATACCCAGGTGCTTGGGAGCACCTGAAGCAGAGATCTCCAGGGAGGATCCTGCAATCTGTGTTTCTGAAAGGCTAGAAACAAGGGGTGAGGATTTTTCAAGTAATAACTGCCCTTTTCCACCAACAGCTTTAGTGCACCTGCGTGAACTGATTAACAAGAAATTCAAACTCTTTCTTTTACCTTTGAAAACTTGAATTCAGGTTCAGATTCACTTGTAAAGCAGTGAGACAGATTTGTGTTTTCAAACCCTCATTACTTGCCTATCAACATCATTAGGTGCTAAAGAGTTAAAGCCTGTATCTGATGGTTTTGAATAAAATCTATAGAGATAAGGTAATTAAACCCATACCTTCTACTTTCCATGCTGGTGGGAGTCAGAGCAAAGTGACACATAGTGGTTTAAGCTGAATGAATCGCTTTCTGCATCAGCTTCTCTGACAGCACAGTGAGCTAAAAGAGAAAAAGGGACTTCATGTAAAAGAGCAAGAGAGAGAGGGATTTTTCTGCCCAGTTTACTAGCCTGACCAGCTCCAGGACGGGCACAACAGAGCAGAATCAACACAAGCAAGCAGGCACCGGCCTGGCTGCACCATCCGACTTTATCCCTAAATGAAGGGTGCAAGGAACTTGCTAAGGGATCCCATGCTGCCCGTCCATACCTAGGTGCAGTACCCCCACAAACTCTTACCTCCCATGGGCTTGCAGCATGGGGATGGCCCTCCACAGATGTTGAACCTGCAAACTCTCTGTCAGCTTGCAGAGTTGTCGAGCCAAATCCTAATTTACCTGGCAAATGCAACGACAAATGATAAAGTGTTAGTGTACTCTGGCCTATTTGTTACTATCTGTGGCGTAAATGTCCTAGGAAAACAACATTTCATACCCTCATCAGCTAATGAAATGGCTTTTTCGGTGGTATCTAAAGGAAGGGCTCGTTTCCTTTGAGTAAGTTTGCTTTGACGTAACTGGGAGATGTTTTGTGGCAGATATTTACACTCAGCTGAATTCCTGTGGCATCCTCCAAGCACATTTGACACAGGCTTGGGGCCCAGGCTGCCAGAAGATGAAAGACCACTTTACACAGCACCTTATCAATTTGTTGTGCTGACTGCGTGGCGTGATTACTTTTCCATGGCGGGAAGGCTGACTAACCCTCCCTGAACCATTAATCTCAGGACAGTTTGAACTAAGAGAGATTTCTGTAAAAATAGACCACAAAGAATGCATCAGAGAGGAGAGGCTTTGTGTCTTTTACAGCTTCTTGACCTCTTCTGGGTGGATTTTTTTACTAATGGAAAGGATTAAATGGAATATCCTGGTGCCTGAGTGCAATGCAATGGCCGATTTGCACAGCTGTTCTTAGTCGTGTCTCCAAACAGCATGGGTCCTTGTGCTCCGCTATCAAGCACACAAAATAAGGGCCTGGCTCATTGCTGCTTCAACTCAGTTTCTGAGCAGTAGCTCAGGTTTTTCAGGTCTCAAACTCAGCCCTGACTTATGCTCATTGTTTTGAAGCTCTGTTTCACTGGAACCACGCTGGAGAAAAAGAAAGAGGGAAAGGGCATGAAAGGAACAGCTGAGAATGCTGGTATTTTCCTAGCTTACAACTTCTGCCTAGTTGGTGATTAGTCATGGTGGCAGGACACCCAGATCTGATAAATCACAACATTGAGTAATCATCATACACACTAATGTGGGAGTCATGATGATAAACCAATTGAACGCTAATGCAACATACCCTGCAATTACAAAAAAATGAAGTGCGTGGGGCATAGAATTATTTGCCTCAAACTGAAAAAAAGAAAGCCTCCTACTTTAAAAACCTGTATTTGTTATATAAGGTTATTTCTTTTGTCAGATATTTTATCTGATACTATAAGGTAGAAGATAGCTTTTATATTGCGGGAGAAATGCACTCACCTGACCAAGTGAGTCTCAGAATGCTTCAAAAATTTAAGAACTGGAGTAGCAGTGATTGCAGAATATGAAAGTGGCTCTTTAAAAAGGATTCATTTTGTAAGTGAGTAAGTCTTCATTGCAGATTACAACTAAGCATGTATTAGTGTAACTCACTTTATTTTTATGTACTTCTAGATACATCAGATTCACTGTTAAGTGGAACGAACATGTAAGTACTTACACCAGATGAAGTGCTTACACCAGAACATATATATGCTAATTTAGGTACAGAGGGAATTAAAATTTTACATCCTAGTATAATGGTTTGTGAATGTAAAGCTTGGTTGCATTATGGTTGTTAGTGTGCTGCCTGTGCAAGGACTTGGCTGCAGAGGTGAAGAAAATACTCATGCAGTACAATGTTTGGACATTGGTTTAATGAAGACAGATTCATTTTCTTGATTTGGTAAGTTTTCTGTTTCAAAAACCTTAACTATCAGGGGCTGTTTCTGGGGGACCCACATTCTTTCCCACTGCTGGACTATGAGCCTGTGGTTTCCGTTTCACATCTGAAGCCTGACGGGTGTTTCATCTTCATCTAACAAACTGTTCATGGTATCATGAGCACTAAGATTGCCAATCCTTTCTCAAAACAAACCGACCAACCAAGACATTGAGTTCTTACCACCATCTAGTGGTAGTCTTGGTAGGCTTGCAGCACCTTTATTGCAGGACTACTTCAGGATAAGGCTACGTGCACATGATTTATATGACCTTTCTTTAGATTCATGGCTTTTTTGGTGTGGATACAAGAGGCTCACTCATTTTTCCACTTATGATGCTTTTAACTTGTTCCTGGTGATTCAGGATGTGGAGAAGTTACCAGTAGATTATGTAAAAGCATTTTTTGAACAATTTAAAATTGAAGCTGTTAGAAGCGAACTGATAATGTGTGAACTCCCAGAAGTCATTACCACTTACTTTAATGTCTGTCCCTTCATGGTGGTTTTCAGTAGCCAGCACACCTTTGATGAAAATGGAAGGAGTCTCAAAAGAATGAGAGCTGACCCATTTGTAAACCCCAGAAATCATTTTCTCCATGTGGAAGAAGCTGGCCACAGCCCTGACTCTCCTAGAAACTGTTCTGGTCTCACTTATTATCAGCGTCTTTCCAGCACTCCTGGTAACTTCCAGGAGAGCAAATACAGCATAGTCTGTCTACCTGCAGGGGTGCAGCAGGACTTCAGAAAAAGCATTTGTATTAAAAAGCGTGCAGTACTCAGCCAAACAATAGGTTTGTAGGAGATGTTTATCTTTCATTTTTCCAGCAGACTTCTCAGAATCATAGACTCATAGAATGGTTTGGGTTGGAAGGGACCTTAAAGCTCATCTACTTCCAAGTCCCCTTCATGGGCAGCGGCACCTTCACTAGACCAGGTTGCTCAAAGCCTCACCCAGCCTGGCCTTGAATATGCCAAGAATGGGGCAGCCACAGCTTCTCTGGGCAACCTGTGCCAGTGCCTCACCACCCTCATAGGGCAGAATTTCTTCCTAATGTGTAACCTAAATCTCCACTCTGTTAGTTTAAAGCCATTCCCTCTTGTCCTATCACTACATACCCTTGCAAAATGTCCCTCACTAGATTTCTTGTAAGCCCCTTTAGATGTTGGAAGGCTCCTGTAACATCTGGTGATCTAGTGTCAAGGACTCCAAAGAATGGCATTTGATATCATAGGTGACTGTTTGTCACACCCTGGTAAAATGTGGTAAAAACCAGATTTGGCACAAACATCCCACATAGACTCTGGTTTAGACAGACCCTTTACCGTGAGTTCTCCCTATAGGCTTGGCTTCTTCAGAGACCTGGGAAAGTGGGCAGAGGATGCTGTGCTGCTCCTCAGTGCTGGCCTGCTTGGACTGTGCCTCCCAGCAGCCCCTAACCATGCATGTCTGCCACAGCAGTTCCTGGACCAAAGGAAGCTAAGGGCTGTGCTGTTCTGCAACATGCTCTCTCCTGGCACAGCCCGGAGCAGAGGAATCCGCTCCTCTTAGTGGAAACTCGGTACCAGGAAATCCCAGTTTTCCAGGAGAGGAAATCCCTCTCCTATTCCATGAACCTGCTCATGACCCAATTTCTTTATAATATTAAATTAATGATTTTATAATAAATGAAAAATGTAATAATAGAATTTAAATATAACCCATATATGCATACATACAAGTAAAGAAAAATTCAGTGATGGAGACCTGAAGTCAGGCTTGCATTGACCAGGACCGGAAGCCTACAGCCAAAAGGACAGGGAATGCTCACTAGGAGATGAGTGTTGCAGCAGGGCACAAGGTGAATGTGTTGACAAGGTACAGACATGTGCTTCCTTGAAACCTGGTTCATTCACATGCTGTTGCATGCTCTCATATCAGAGACTGACAGAGCCATGGCTGACAGCAGACCCTCTTTGAAGGACACTAGGCTGCTCTTCTATTCCTTCATCTCAAAATGTCTCACAGTCAAGCTGCTGGCAGGAGAAAAAGTCAGCGAATCAGCAGACACTTTTAGTGATGATGAGGGCATTGACAAAGAGCTCTTGTAATTCAATATCTCAAATAATTCCATACACAGTTGCATTTTATTGTAGGTGACATCATTATAATCCATTACTACTACTCTAAGCACAAGGAAAATAAAGGTTTAGTTGCGAAACTACTACATATAGAACCTCTTGTTGTACTTTTCTTCGTAGTGGCTGATCAGCCTTCCACAAACAAATTATTAGATCCACTTTTCAGGGACTGTTTGGAGCAGAAATTTCTGCCCAGGTCTCTGCTCCCTGTCACCTACCTGTCAGTGAAATGCTTAGATTTCCAACCTGTAGTGAAGTATAGGTAAGTTTATGTGGTGGTTTTGCCACCAGAGGTCAGCGTCACCTCATTTAGTAGCATCTATTCCTAGTTACTACAATGTACACTGAAAGGGAAAGCCCTGGCCACCCCGGGACCACCTTCAAGGACTCAAATTAGTCGTGGTGAGCACAGATGGCGCTGAAATCTTTTTAACTGGGGAGAGGACACTTTCTGTGCAGCTCAGACAGGGAAGAAACACCTATGGCAGATAATCTCAAAATCTGCCCGCTGTGGAAAACAGGAACATGCATCCACTGGATATTTCTGGACCACCAGCAACCTCCATCACCCCCCAAAAGTCAGACTAAGTATCCACCCCGATGGCTAAGGATCCTGAAATACATATCCTTCATGGTATTTATCCCCTCCCCTGTCAACACGCTCTTCAGAGAGGTTAACTGACTCTTGTCATCACACAGCGGCTGAAAGCTGCCACAGTAGCCTGAAGCCCTGCCACCAGAGCCTCAGGCCAACAGTCACCACTGCTCCAGACTGCATTTGAAAACATCGATTCTCTTCAAACAAATCACTGAACTTCAGCCTTCCCTGACACTAACTGCCACAGCACATAATGGCGCAGGGCACAGAAATACTATCTAGTTGACTCTCTCAAGTCCAAAGAAGAACAGCTGAAACAACGGCTTGGCTATTGGTTTCAAAACACCACTAGTGGGTGGATTTTCATCGCAAGAGTACTTCTTAAAAATTAAAAAGTAGCTTGCATATATGCTACAGTGTAGTGTGCATACTCACTAGTAAATAAGAAATCCCACCTAAAGTATGCATGAGAAGTGACAACATAGGACAAACCATTTTGAGTAAGAATAATTTGTAAGCTACTGCTCTCAAAGCCCAGCTTCCCAAACCTGAAAGAATATCACAGTTTCTGACACCAACAAACTGCAAACAAAAGCTTCAGCAAACAAAAGCTTCACACCAAGTTTTATGAATGTTACTAGAGATTCCACTTGATCACTTTCAGATCAAGCTTTGTCAATTCATGTCTCATTCATCCTCCTGAATTCACCTGCAATCCAACCCTTGCAGTTCCTCTGTGAAAAGAGAGAAAAAAGGTTGCTTGGAATCAAAAACCCCAAAGAAACAAACAAAACCCAAACTACACAGGAAAGAATGCATCTTTCTTCTACATTAATTTTGCATTGCAAGACCAAATGATGCCCCTCAGGTAGAAATCCATAGGAAGCCAGTCTCATAAATATCAGAAATAAAAGATTTGCTCAATGGGATCTCTCTGTGCACTAGAAAGAGAATTCCATAGGAGTTAACGCTGGGAAGGCACAGTGTAATGACCTGATAATGGCACATCTCTTTTACCAGTAGCAGTAAGCACTAGCTAAGACAAATTACTTGCAACCACATCCATGCTGTTTATGGAATAAAACCTGCAAGGGCCAACAAGGACAGGCTCAGAATTTATTCATATACCTACTGGCAAACAAAAGAGAAACTCTCACTGATTGTCAAAGATCTCCTTATTCTCTTCACTCTTCTTAAATCTTCCTTGGGTCTTAATAAATGCTTTCACTCCCTCTCATCCCCCAGCCTTTCCATGCCTCTAGTATAAAAGGCTACAAAATCCAATCCTCTTGCACAGGACAGAAGGAGCATAACTCTTGTACAGATCACAACCCCTCATCAGGACCTGCTTGTGATGACGTTGTATATCAGAAGTGCCTGAGTATCACCCATTGCATGAATTCATGTATGAAGAAAAGGTTCCACTGCAGAGACCATCACAAAAAACTGAGGAGGACATCAACTTAAAAGTATGGCAAACTCACTGACAATCTTCTGGATCCATTTTAGAACAACAGGAGCCTGGCAGCTACTGAATCAGTCTGCTGCTATTTTCTACATGGCTTTAAAAGAGACTCCTAAGAATATCCTTTTAACTCTTATCTTAGGAGCAGGCTGTCATCCTTCTTTTGTTCACCAACATGAAATTGTGCCATCTGCTCCAAAAAAGGACAGGTTATAGGTGACAAGATGTAGCCAGATTTCTTCCTTAACATATGGGAGAAGGGGGTAACAAAGAAAGATAACCACTTTTTCTGGACATGGCAGAAAACAGGGAAGAAAGAAATCAGAAACCTGATGAAGTGAACAGATACTTTGCTGATCTTGCAACAAATATCAAGCAAAACTATGACACAGAACTGTGTTATTCCTGCCAAAACATCTAATAAAACAGAGATTCCTAACATGGTAAGAACCACATGCTCCCAATATTCTGCACATGCATCAGCAACTGGAACAATACCAAGTACTGAAGCATTTTATTTTCAAGTCATCGGTGTGGAGTCAAGAAGTGAAACAAGAAAATTACATCTGGCCTTTGGAGCAATTTTTTTTGCCTGATTCTAGCCAAGTCGACGCTTTTCATTCTTGCTTTAACACACTGCAGATTCTTCTTAGTTGCTTTGGTACAAACAAACAAGCAAGCCAGAAGTGCAATCAAGTTTATTTTAGAAGACCAAAGAGAATCCAAAGGTATGTGATAGAGGATGTGTCCTCTTCGTAACCCAATGTATCAGAACATTACTGGTAAATAGTAGAATTGAGGTAAGTATGAGAGAAAGAGTTATAGAAACTGACATTTAGAAAGCTTTCCTGCAACAAAACACCATAATAAAAACACTTATCCCAGCAACAGTGTACATTTCTTGCTTAATATTTTTACTGCAGTTAGAGACTCTCACGCTAACAATGCTTTATTACCTTTTCTTCCTCTGCTTTTTCATTTGTGCCCTATCCCCAGCACCAAGGAGCACATCTCTTGTCCTTTCCTGGTTACTATCCTTTTCAGATTTGAACTTGTGTTTATTCTAGACTTACACAAGATAATGATAATTTATTTTTTCATAATAATAAAATAATCAAATGTTTCCTGTGAGGTGCCTGGCACCATTGGTTCGTCCTGAAGGAGACAAGAATTAAGCACAGGCAGGGCTGCTCTGGGGCAGTGAAATAACATGATTCTCTTTCTTCTAGACAGAACATTAAATCACAGTCTAGTTCTTTGGATGCATAAATAGAAAACAAGGTGGAGAGTCCCTGAAAAGGAGTATGCATGTGTATTCATTACGTATCATTTGGTTTTGTGGTGGCAAAAGTATTCACCATTACATGGGGAGGAAAGAATGAAAGTACGCTGTATAGCTCTAATTATCTTGTCCTGCAGTTTATTATATTGGCTGCTACCACAGCAAAATGTACAAGAGTAGTTTATGCACAGCTGAAGCTGTAATGCAGCACTTACCTGTTGTAAAACAGATAATATTAACCTCCCTTCCCCCACCCTTTGTTTTTTACAGTGGTGGTTGTAAAATTACTATGATTGGTAGAAATTTTAATGTCATGGAAAGTGCGATTATTTCAGATGACCAGAGATCAAACCTCACTGTAAGTCTTAATCTCCTTTATAATACCAAATACAGGCCTCTCAATGGATTAGGTTTTGTTCTTAAGGTTTAAGGAGGATCTCAGTAGTTTTTAAACTCTTGCAGGCACTTTTCAGTCACCCCACTGAAATAAATATGACCACTTGTAGGATTACAGTTGCTCACATTCTCGGTACAAGATCATGGATACACATAAGCTACTCTCCTGCAATTCCTTAAGCCTTTTTTCTATGCTTTAGAGACTTGTTCCAAATCTGTCCTTTTTGAGTCTCCCTAACCTCCACACATTGGATCTGTTGGAGGAGGGTATGGCTTACTTCTCTCTGGCTTTGTGTTGACAACCCATATGGTGCCACTGCCTCAGCAAGGGGCCACAGACTGGAGCTGTTGTTGGGATGAAACCCTTTCTCCAACTGAGAAAGTTTCTCCAACCCTTTCTCCAAAAGAAAGGGTTTCTCCAACCCTTTCTCCAACTTGGCTGGGGAAAGCCAGTGCCCAGGGGTGCCAGAGAGCCTGTCCTGCTCTTCTCTTGTCAACTGCATTGAGGGGAAGGAAGGAGAAATCACTGTCACCATTCCTGTCTCACTGCAGGAAATATCTGCCTTAGCAGTGTGCAATCAGCCTTAAGGCAGTGTGCAGAGTGTGTGTTAAGTGTGCTTAAAGGTAGGCACAGGCTCAAGACAGAAATTTTCTCAGGGCGTCTGCATGCAGCCCTGATTGGAAACAAGAGGTTTAGCAGATATCTGTGTGAAGTCAGGAAGACATTAAAATGGTTTTGAGTGTCTCTGTTTGTAATTGTACTCACTGCTGGGTACTTAATGACTGTTACAGCTTTGCTATTGCATTTCTAGGTCTCTAGGTGTCCTGGAAATGAATCTGAATATCATTGCTTAACACCAAGCCTGAGCCATGCAACAGAGGGTAAAGTTGTTGATATGATGTTAAAAGTGGAAACTACCTTTATACCATGTGTTAAATTACACTATCACCCTGACCCAGTGTTCATTAAATACCAGCTGCACACTGAGCTTGATCCTGATCTGGAATTGAAAATATATGTAAGTTTGAAAGTAATGAAATATAATTCCTTATTTTAAATAGTTGTTTTGGATAATTTTACTGCTTACTGTATTTAATGGCTGTTTATTATCTTCAATTTTTTCCCCTCTAGAACGAAAACGACAACTTGAATATTTATAAGACTGAGGTGGAGGTTTAGCTGTCATATATGAATGGTGCACAGACCATATGCGGTGTCCAGAATATTACTGAAAAGCCAGACCGTAGCACCATACTGTGCAAATTCAAAAGGAAAGGAACAGACAAGAGTAACTTTTCCACAGTGAAAGTTTTTGTAAGTAGAATTCCCTTTTGTTGAAATTCAGAAGTGTTTGGATGTTTATACAAATGTAGCAAAATGTAGCATTAATGCTCTCAATGTTCTTTATAAAGGGAGGAATTGGATGCATTTTCTGCCCTCCTGGTACTTGCTAGCACAGTACCTTCCACACGTCTAAGCATGCTTGCCTAGCTTAGGTGTCACTAGAACTCATTCACTGTTCTGGTTACTGCTGTGGTGTCAGAGGTAAGCTGTGCTACCCAAACTGAATTCTCTGCTGCTGAGCTCCAGGAAATCAGTAGATTGTCACACCTCTAGCTGCAGCACAGACATCACCAATACAGCGTGAGTGGCTCCAGGAGAGCTCCTCATCTTAGTTCTGTAAGCAATCTGATGCTGCAATGTGGCCATGAGGAGGATTGTGCCCGCCCATTCACTTTTTTGTACTGAAGTAGATGGAAGGTCTTGAACAGTGCATAGGGATCACCATTGAGACAGAAGAGAAGGCATTTCTGGATGAAGAAGGGGGTGAAATTCAATGTGCAATGGGAAGGACAAAATGCTTTGAATATATGGCACAAAGCCAGGCCCAGATATAAGAACATTAGTATGGATGTCAAAGCTAAATGGCAGCTTAAGATATTTGCTCCATGAATAAGATGAAGATATGAATTTTTTAAAATGCAGTCATCACCATTTATGAGGGAGAAAAATTATGCCAGACTCTTATTGCAGTATATGGTGGTATAAAACTGAAATAACTCTTTTGACTTCAAGGCATATGTCTCATAGTAAAGATTAACAAAGCTATTCTCAATTTTGTATCACTGCTAACTGATCCCCCATCTGTGGATCCTGTCATCTGAACCAGTTATGGCATGGAAAAGCCTTTCTGAGAGTGGTATTGCATTTAAATATTAACATTGCCTTGTTCATCCTGCATGCTTCAAAGGAGTGACTGTCATAGAAAGGTCACCACTTCGCTAAGCCAAATCAAATGCAGTAGTTATAATGTAACATTCACTTCTGGTACCTTAAAAAATGGTTCTTTCCAACATCAAGAAAAATGTAAAAGCAATAAATCATCATGTGTTTTTTCAATCTTATGAATAAATCATCATGGAAGAAGTAGGGCCAGTCTGCATAAAGCTGTATAAGCGGAGTATAAAAGATAGGTATTGCCTGAGAATAAATAGTTTTGCCATAGTTTTCAGGAAGAATATTGAGTGCGGTGTCAAAGACAGGATGATCAGTCTGAATGGCAGTATCAAAGAAGAAAATACTGTTCTTGTGACAGAAGAAAGATTCATATAGATCAAGGAGCTCAAGACAGCAGTAACAGAATCATTCCCATCACAGGACTGAGAAAAAACTGGCACATAATATTGTAGGCTTAGAAGGAAAGATGTTAAATAAAACTGCAGTCAAGAGACATAGTGTATGAGTGGAGAGCTGCACATATAAACCAGTATTTAAAAGAAAAAAAAAACAAACAACTAGGCAAATGGAGTCTTGCTGATTTAATCCTGTTTCTGAGTAAAGCTTTTTAATGTATTTTGCATGAGGGACTCATGAAAGACCTGGAGGTAAATGGAAAATGAGATAATTGTCAACTTCTCTAATAAAAGCAGATTATGCTAGATATCTTTATTTCATAAGATGAGTGATTTCCTCAACAGCAAAAAAAGTGGTAGCTCCACGTACCTAGAAGTCATTCAGTAAGCTACTTAACGTGGTGATTATGAAGACACAGGGATTAGAAAACCTGGATGCTGACTCTGGGCAAAGTTGCTTTTCATACAGATATTTAATATCACTAGTGACTCGAGCACGAAAATAAGGCATATGCTAATAACACTTGCTGATGACAAAGCTCAGAGGTATTACCAGTCCAGAGGAGGTTTCATAATGTCATGCAGGAAGAATGAAATGAATTGGGAATCAGAACTGGATGAATTCAGGTGTACTTTATTTAGTCCATGATTCATAAGCAAAATAGAGAAATGGGACCACTGAATAGGAAGGTTATGGTGAAGATTAAAGATAATGCAAATATGAGCAGAAAATGAATGCTTTGTCTCAGTTTGCAGTACACAGAGATGATTAACAGAAATTTCTGCTTTAGGAATGCTTTGTTTGGACATGACAAGCGAAGAAAGGCAGGTGATGATGCTACCAATGCATTTCAGCCTTAGAAAAGGCAAATGGATCCTAGGAAGGTTCAGACCAAAAGTACTTTATATAAAGGAACCATGAAAAAATATAAATAACTGAGGAAAAAATATCTGATGGAGGAAATGGGTCTGCTTTGTCTTCTGTTCTTTGTAGCCCCAGAAATATGAAGGCTGTGCCCCTTCCAGCCCTGTGGGGTTTCATTGCTTGCTCATGTCTGTGTATGTGCAATGTGACTACCCAGTTGGCAGCTTCCAGCTGCCCTGGCTGCTCACCTCCAGTGACAAACCAGTGATTGAAATCACCAGATCTCTGCCTTCCCTGCTGTAACTCAAAATAATTTCAACCCAACTCTCCTTTCCAATTATCTCAGGCTCATTTCTATCCCTGGCACTTGAGCTTCAAGGGCTCATTCCAAGGGCCCTACATGCTCCGGTTTGAAAGCCATGCTCTCCCGGGAGATGGTGGGACAGCCAGTCTGATATGGCGAGGCCCGAAGCAGAAGGAGGGGTAGGAGGAGCGGCTGTGGCCGTGCATCAGGTTACACGCCTCGCTCCTGCCAACGCCATTTGCCTGACCGCAGGCGCCTCGGGATTTGTTCCACCACAAAAAGAAATTCAGCCGAAGTCAGCTGCAGGGCAAAAAGCAGGGAGCTTGCAAATCAGATACCACCAATTCGAGCAACTTTGCCGGGAACAAAATCGCGTCACATGCCTTATTTTTGCGCAACTGCTGGCTTGCAGGGATTCCTCTGGACGTTCCTTCTGGCCAAGCCTGCGGCCAGAGGGCCAGGGCTAACGCTTGCACCTCGTCAGCTAACTGGGAAGGTAAACTCGGTGAGACCACGGGTCTCTTGTGGATCCCACCGAGGAGCAACGCCCCCCTCACACCTAACTGCACCAACTCCCGCCACTGACCCAGGCCCCGCCAAGCCTCCCTGCCAGGCCCGCACCAGCGGCGGGCCGGCGCCTCCCTCCCCCGTCAGGCGGCCCTGCAGCAGCACACGACGAAGTAAGAGCCAGCAATGCTGGCCGGCTCTGTCCCACAACAGACACACAGTCCCGCAGCGAGGAGCGGGAGCGGGGCGGGGCGGCGGCACCCTTGAGCCTTCGTCCTTGGCGGGGATTGAGCGCGGAGGCCACCGCCTCCCCAATGGCGCCGGGAAGGGCGGTGCGGAGGGCGGTGCGGCCGGGTCGGCCCTGCCCGCAGGGCCGCCCCCTTTGCTGCGGAGTCCTCATTGCCCGAGCGGCCAGCCCGAGGCGTGGTGTTTGTCTCGTCTGTGTCCGTTCCGAGCATTCCGGGTGGGTATGGGAAGAGCAGAGCTAGCGGGATCCCCTGCCCGGGGTGGGGGATGCTGGAGGATCGCCCAGGCCATCTCTGGGTGGCTCGGTCCCGCAGTGGTCGGGTGACTTCCCCCGGGGCCGAGCATCCGTGCGCGGCAGCCGGATGGCGTGAGGGGCGGCGGGCGCTGTGGCCGGTCCCTGCCTCGGTGGGGGTCTGGTGGCCGGGCTCTGGCTGTGGCTTCTGCGGGTTTGGGTGGGATGGCGGCAATCGGCTGCGCGCAGGCACCCGCGGGGTGACCGCAGGTGCCAGCCCCCCGGCGGCCTGCGGTCTGGCGGGGCGAGGGCCGCACCGCCAGTGTGGCCCGGACAGGATGGAGGGAGAGGGAGAGGGAGAGATGCGCGGGAAGGGGGCGATCTATGGGAGGGCCGGAGGCAGCGCGCAGGGCTCCGTGCGTTCCCCGCGGGGAGGCTCGGGGCCGAATGCGAGCGAGCCGGGGAGATCCCCGCAGGCTTCATGCTCCCAGGCTGGTTCGTGGTTTTAGTACCAGTCCCGCAGCCCTGATGGGCGTTCTGAAGGGAGGTGAATCCCACAGAGGCGTTAAAGCAGAAGGAGTTTTTGTCCTCTGCAGGGGGGCTCTGGGGTGCAGCCAGCAGCAAGATACTCTATTGTGTGCTGCCAGAACAGCCCCTGCCCCACTTCAGCTTCTCTCTGGGCACCTGCTAATGTAAATACGCATTTCAGCACCGCTTCCTCTCCACTCAAAATCAATCATGCTTACCATGACAACTTACTTAGCAGCCCCATCAGATCTCTAGTTGCTTAGAGTTTTGCTTTTAAGGCACTCGTTTTAAATAAAAGACTTGCTTTTTTTAGAACATTCATTGTAATTTTTCCTGGTCTCCTGCCTTTTTTTTTTTTTTTTTTTTTGTTGATAATTCACTGAAATACATTTGCACAAAAGCAGAATACAAAATACAGTTTTGGAAGTACATTGCTGTGTATCTTTGATCCTTTGGGCACAAGGAATTCTAAATGTTTTGTTCTGTAATTCCTTCATAATCTTCATTTGAATTAGCTTAAATAATAAACATGCTGAAAATCTCCCAGGGTTGCTGCCAGGAATTTGTAGGTTTCCCATGTTTCCTGTAAGTCAAACGTGTTTCTTTCCAGATAGTGAACATTATCTTTGAAAAAATCCCGGAAAATGAGAGTGGAGATGCCTGTCAGACAATCCAAGTTAATGTTCTGGACTGCGACACCATTGGCCAAGCCAAGGAGAAGAGCCTTCAGGCTTTCCTTAATAAAAATGGCTTTTGCTATGGTCTTCAGCTGGATGAAATTGGTCTTGGTAAGAGACTGTCACTGTGTTGTATTTTTTTGGTGTTCGCTGGTCTGTCTGTGGAGTTTTCCTGTTAGGAATTGCTACTGTTGGCTTTCTTTTTTTCTAGCGTTCAGGCAGAACATAGCTTTTGTAAGGAATTTATAGGGAAATACTAGATCATTTATACTCCCACTTAGAACACTGAAACTGCATCTGCTTCGCTTCTGCAAGGACTTGAGCACGCAGCTGACAAACATGTTATTTATTGAACACATGTAATGTATATGTTCCTTTTCTGGGTTAAGTAAGGTGGTCCATCCACCTCAGTACAGCTGGTTGATAAATTCTGTCAGTGATTAAGATGGCACATCATGTTTACAAAGTACTTTAGTCCCTACCTGCTATCCCTCCTACCACCATTCCTTCCAACAGGCCTACGTTTCCCTTGATAAGGATAACTTGCAAATACAGTTTATTTACAGCCAGATTAGGTTTCTGTAATAGCTCACAAGTGACTCACAAAGATACATACAGTATCTACAGAAGTATATTAGGCCATTCCACCAGATCATTTGAGCCATCATTTCTTGTTGGGTTTTCAAGAGCCCAAGGTCAGGTACGATCCCCTAGCTTAGCGGTCAGAGCTACAGGCTGGCACTGGGGAGGTGAGCAAGGACCTGTGTATTTCTCAGAGGCTTCCCCACACTGCAGGCAGGAAAACATGATGCTAAGCCTGCTTGCTCGGCATCCTGGCATGAACAGCCCAGAGCCCAGCCGAATTCACAAGCTTGTAGCTGTGTGTTTCATTAATGCCTGTTTACTCTCTGCTTTCTGTTGTTTAGATATGGACTACTTGGATGAACACTGTCATTTGGTGAGTTCAGTCATTACCCTGTTAAATGGGGGATTTAATACTGAGCTGTATTTGTTATCTGTAACCTCTTTAATCTCTTCATGACAGATTTTACAAGACTCTGAAGCAAACAAAAATGTGAAAGGAGCAGGTCACAAGGGAAAGCAAAAATTCAAAGTGAACGAAATGTACCTGACAAAGCTTCTGTCAACCAAGGTAAACTTTAATGGCTGTGTTTTGAAGAAGGGCTGATGTTAGGCTTGGCTAGTTTGCCTCAACAGAAATAGAAATTAAAGTAGAAATAATGCAACTTGCTCTACGTGTAACACTGTGCCAACTATGAATTGTGACCATTTGCAAAGACAGACACATTTTCTAATGCTAGAGTTCTAGAACTGTCTACTACTCGCACTACCTGCTCAGTAAGCACAACCTTTCTCCTCAGGTTAAAGAAAAAAGATAGTTATTGAGCTTATAGAGAGTGAATTTTGCCAATGAGTCTCATCGAGTGTGAACAATCCCTTCTGGAGAGACAGTTTAGAGTCAGCAATCTCCTGATTTAGAGATACTAGAATTTGCCCAGCTTAGAGACAACTTCCAAGACCTGAGTTTCACAAAATACTGCTCATGAAATTAAATCTTCTAGTGTCTCAAATTAAGCATCAAAAGTAACTAGATTAATTTTAAAACAAGGTCCTTAGGATTTATAATACAGTTACCTAATTTATACAATGCACATTTTTCAGGAATAAGCCCTGCTCACTGCCTCCAGTTTCTCACTTACCCAAAAGGGTTCTAAAACTCTTTGTAACAGTATGTTAAATCAGTGCACAACACTGAGAGCTGTGCGATACAAGAGGCCAGAAGGGATGGTGATTATGGCTGCCTTGCATTTAAAAATCTATCAATCATTTCAGACTGGTCATTTCTCATTAGCCGTGGAAACTAACATAAGCCCTTAGGTACTGCTGAAGTAAACCAGTAATATCTTATCATGGAAGACTGGAGTACAAAAGGAAAGATCAGGCTCTTAAGAAACAGCTCTTTTAAAAGGTTTTGAATTTATCATTTCATTCTCCGAAGTAGAATAATGCTCTGAACAACAGTGCTGTGATATCCTCACTGTGAAATTTCACCCATGATGCACGCTGCACTAAATGGAATTGTGTAGAGTCATGTCTCTCCATCTCATCCATGCATGCACACAGAAGCAATTGAGGAGATTGTAACATGAAATGAACTGGCCAGTAGCACATCAAGGCCCTAGGATACACTTGAATCCTTCTTGCTGAGAGAAGACTGAGCTGAACTGAGTTTCAGAACAGATGTGAATTAAAAAACACAAAACAGTGTTCTGCTTTGTTTGTCTCTACTTATAAATAGTGATGATGTCAGTCAGTCCATCAGCAACCAAGCCCTTGCATTTGTGAGCCAAATAGCTTCACTTCTGGATCAGAAATGCCATTTTTTTCAGTTCTCTCTAATACTAGTGTCTCTGTATGCCACCCAAAGCCATTATTCTTGAATTAGATCAAGTGCCACAGTCACTTGGCTGTGAAGTGTTGATGATCACATGTATTCAACATGTGTCACAGATGGCACCATGAAGACCAGTGCCCCAGAAAACTGGTTAAACTTTCGCTCAACTCCCTTTTACTTCAAGTCACAAGTTCCAAATGCCTTTAGCAACGGTGCCCGCAGCATCTGAAGAGTTGATGTCTTTGTTGGAATGAGTGATTCCTTCCACCTACAATTTATCACAGTTCACCACAGCTCTCATGTTGGTAAAGTGATAGGATGTGTGACATGTGAAAGCAGCTCATTATGGTGTATTTGTTGTTTCTTTTTTGGTATTGACTCTCCCGTTTACCAGTAATCCTTGGGCTTGGTGTTTGCCACAAGCATATTGTAGTTCCTCTGTGTGGTTACCTTGGGGCACGCTCAGTGCCTTGAGACAAGAAATCCAGTTCTTTTCTTTTGTAACAATAGCACTGTTCCTTTTCTTACTTTTCAGGTTGCAATTCATTTGGTTGTTGAAAAGCTCTTCAGGAGCATTTGGAGTTTACCCAACAATAAAGCACCAGTTTCCATCAAGTATTTCTTTGACTTTCTGGATGCCCAGGCTGGGAGGAAAAAAATTACTGGCCCTGATGTGGTCCAAATACGGAAAACCAACAGGTATGATACACGCAGGAGCACATGCACCCTCTGAAAATGTAGTGGCAAAGGCAGAACAGGTCAGCTGTCACCAGAAAAGTAAGATTTTTGGCATGTCTGGGTGAAGGTGTGGTTTGGCTTTATGGATCCCATTAAATTTAGTATGTTGATTTTAGTAATTTTAGTATATTGATAGGACACCAATAAAAACCACCATAGCTTCCAGGGCTTCTAAGTCTGCATACTGACTTCACTCTTGGAAGTACCTGCAGGTTGAAATCATTATTTAAAGATGGAAAGCTGACCAACCGATGTGTATGCTCCCTTTGTTCACTGATCCCTTTTTTAACATGAATAGGCAGACCAGAAATGTGCTTCTTTTCATGAGGGCAGTGTAATTAAAACACCATTTTAAAGCAGCTGTGTTACCTGAGTGGTTAATTTTAAACATGCTTGTTCTTTCTCTGTCTAGTCTTCCTCTTCGCTTCTGGGTGAACATATGGAAGAATCTCCAGTTTGTCTTTGATATTAAGAAGACTTCACATATAGATGGCTGTTTGTAATCGCACAAGCATTCATGGATGCCTTTTCTCTAGCTGAACAGACACTGGGGAAGGTAATGCTGCCCTACCATTCTTTTGCTAACTTCTCAATCAATGTCTTTTTCAACTGTATAATGATTTAGGAGATGGATCTGCTGACACTGGGGGCAGAATTGTCTGGTTTAAGCTGGGTTTCCATTCTTTGTTGCTCCTTCTCGTAAGACTTCGAAGAATTCACTGTAGTGAACAGACAGAGCTACTAGAATGCCTAGCAGTTAACTGCTGCTTGTCTTCTCTGCAGTTAAGTTTCTGCACAGTGTTTTTATAGAGTATGTGGAAGAGGGTGGAAATGGGAAGATCTTAATGAAGTTTTAAAGAATTTTTAAGCAAAGGTCTGGGAAGTATTAACATTATTTGATTAGTCCAAATTTTGTCTGCCACACACCAATGTGCAGGAAGCACACACAGTAAGCTCCTGGCAGCTGTAAGAATACTTGAAAGAGCTTTGAAGTTTGAAACAGTTCCTTTCACATGTATTAGCTGCTCCCTCTTTATATGCAAAATTATTTGCTGGAGTAACAAGTAACAAGAAATCTTACATTCAGAACTTCTTTAGTACATTGTCCAGAACTCCAGGGGTCAGAAATACTTCATTTTTCCTAAGGGTATTTTCCTTTTCTTTGGACCACAGCAGGAAGCATTTGTTCAGGCTCATGCTACCCAGAAATACAGGCTAGAGATGAATTTAGCCTAAAAATATGTATATAAAAATGGACTGATTTCGTGTGTGATCTGAACCAACTGCTCATCTGTTAAATAACAAATAATGTGCGTATTTATCTTACTTTAGGAGTGAAGTGTAATTAATTAATCACATCACTTAGTGCAAAAGCTGCAAATGAGCACGCTCTGTTAGGTTTGTGCTGAACATCCATTGTGAAGTACTGTTGATACAACAGTTCCCGTTAGCCATTTGTAAAGGGATGCTGAAACCTCATAAAGGTTTGCAATGCAGTAAACATCCTGTGGCCTTTTAGTAATAAAAGGTATTTACTTTCATGATTCTTTTACCTTAAAAGCCTGTAGACACTTAGAAAACAAACATTTAAATCATTTCATCACATGGTGGAAACAGTAGTGACAAGGTATCACATGGCTGTGTCATCTGTTCTCCAGAATTTAAACTAGAGCAGTGGCAGGAAACTACCAGCCCCTACTTTTACATTCTGAAAACAGCTTCTCTAAGCTAAGGACATTCCACACTACAAGAGGTAAAAGCATACTATAAAGCCATCAGGGATCTGCCTCCACTGACCACTTCAGAGGTTGGAGAATTTCTAACTCAGGAATCTAAGGCATGGCTGAGAAGCAGCAACTTCATTTGCTTTCATGGTGAGGTTTTTAAAAAGGAGAACTATCTGACCAGAGCTGTTTTCTGTTTTAGAAACATGAAAATGCATTTAGTGAGAATGTGGCCTTGAATGAAATCTACAGATACATAGCAAAATACCATGAGGAGGTAAGCATGTCTCTTATTCCTACTTGACCCCTTAATGTCAACTTGCTACCTCAGGCTTGAAAGTTGGGCTTGAGAAAGAGCTGGCCTGTGCGAGCCACTGAGTGCCACTCCAGGGACAGCCCCTCAGTGGTGCAGCTGAGGCTGCTCCTCCTGCTGAGCTGAGCTGTGTGGGCCAGAGCAGCCCCCACAGTGGCTGGAGCCCCCACCTCTCAGAGTGGTCAAAGGTTTGTAAATGCACCTTTACTGTCACAGTGTGTTTTGCAGAGATGGTAGCTGCAAAATTCTCTCTGCAGTTTTGAGAAAGTTCCTATGTAAGCGTAGACTTCCTGTTGCACTGTGTGCAGGGTATCTGCTAACGCCTGTCACAGCTCCTGTGCATGCACTCCATTTCCCTGGAGATTCAGAAATCAGACTAGACTGTAGCACCAGGGGTCTCAGTTTAAC
This sequence comes from Psittacula echo, assembly GCF_963264785.1. Lineage (NCBI taxonomy): Eukaryota > Metazoa > Chordata > Aves > Psittaciformes > Psittacidae > Psittacula > Psittacula echo. The sequence goes on from NC_137735.1 coordinate 104,970,114, forward strand.
AGTCAGTACAATACACCTCAGTGGAGCACGCTCAGCCTGAATAGCAAGAGGTGTCTGCTCCTCTCCCATCATAGCCCTCTTACACTCTGCTCTAAGTCTTTCTCTTAAAGAAGCTCCAGCTTCCAGACCCTGCTGTTGCTAACAAATCTTTTCTCAACTGAAAGCATTTAGTCACAGGCTACCTCTAAGCAGCTTTGTAAGAAAAATCCCTGCCCTCTGCTTTGCATGGTAGGATTCTCCACTCCGTTTTTCTCAGCATCCTTAACAGAGGCTGCGTGTGCCTCCGCAGGGGGGTAGATAAGAGCCAGCTGGGGAGTGTTGCCTGAAAGCCTCATTACCACTTCCAGCAGGTTGTCTGGGTCTCCAAGCAACCAGACCTTGCTCTCTTTCATGCCCAGCAGCACAACATCAGCACTTACCATAACGATTCAGCTATCAGTCACCTATTAGCCAGCTTACCACATCAAATCTCTAACATCTCAAATTATGTGGGTTCAGCATCGAATCTTCACCTCTTAAAAGATGCCTGGAATGACACTCAGAGTGATACTACACTTTATTGAGCTCATTAAGATTGTTGGTAGAGAAGACTTCAGAATACTTTCTAATCTTATTGCCCCTCTAATTCTTTTTTGAAGCTAGTACTGGCTAAACTTACCCCGTTCTTAAAAGGAAACCCTCCCTGTGCTCTTCCTCCTCTGGCTTTTGACTGGGAGCAGCTAAACGTCATTCATAGTTCACTGAGACCTCAGTCGCTTTGTAGAGTTGCCAGTAAAGAGTTTCCAGACAGCAGGAGTGCTCCTTCCCATCTCCTGGGCCAGTGCCAAGTGGGCCAGTTAGGGAAGAAAGGCAGTTTGCCCTCAGATTACAGGGCAAAGGAAGAGAAATAAAGTTTCATTTGCAGATCTGCTCTAGGCTAAAACCGGAGCACTGGCCTTGCCTCGCACTTGAAGAACATGTGTTGGATTTGGTTTGGGTTTTTTTGCTTGGCTCTGTCATTCTTTTTGTGGAAGTGTTGCAAATCAAAATGACTTGAAAGGAAAACTACCAAAATAAAGTGTTAAAGTCAGAAAAGAACGTTTGCATATAGTCAGGCATTCAGATGGATTTTTCTGCCAGTAGATGTTAGAATGCAGCAAAGCAGGCTTTAAAAACCAGCAAGCAAACTAAGCACTGAAAAAAGTATTCTCTTTTCTGCTAATTGTTAACAGGTTGACAGCAAACGAGCGAGAGCAGGGGCTTGAAGGTGTCCAGAAACAGCTCTGGCAAGTAAAAGCCTTGTTCGATGAAAAGAAAAAATGCGAATGGATTTGAGCAGAGCTTTGACTCACAGCATTGCTGTGAGGGATTTTAAATAAGCGCTACTGCTCCCAAAACTGCTCTGACTGACTCTATGTACAGGTTTTGAAACATTTGGACACTCTTCTCCACTCCGATCATTCCAAGTAATACCTATGTTTGGGAGAAAAGTACGGGCAGGGTTACATATTCAGACATAGGCACATGAAAGCAAAAGTGCATGTAGAGTTCGCAGGGCCAGCATTTTTAGGTGTTTGAACACATACATACCTTTTGGTTCCAAAATACTGCCTAAGTGAGCTTTCTGCTTACTTAAAAACAAGCTCATAGAGGATGTGCAACACATCCCATGTGGACTTGTAAGTTGCTTAGCTCTTTTTTTTGTAAGAGAGAAAGCTGATGTTTCACCACATCCTCTTCAGCAGCCTTGACAAAATGTGAGGATGAGCTCTGGCTTCAGAATACGGGCCAGCTGCAGTTTCCTTCCTTACAGACAAATGTACACTGGTTCCTGTTTGGAGGGGAAGAAACCCCCACACAAAACAGCACCAAAGTGACACTTATGACAAGTATGTTTAGCAGAAAAAGTAGGTCTGAGGTTTGAAGGGCAAATGCCACAAGGCTGGACTTACCTTCCTTAAGTGAAGAATTTCACATCCAAAGTGAAGCAAACCACTGAGCCTGGGGAGAAACTTCTGGAGCGAGGCACTAGCCTGGCATCAGTCTGTGTTTACGTTTCTACCTTCCTGTCCTTAAACAAGCTGTGACACACTCATGAGCAGCTTCATATGTGCAACCGCACTGCATCAGGCAACCCCTGGCATTTGATCAGGGCTGCACTTTGGTGCACAAATGTACAGCTGTGCCGACTGTCCTAGACAGTCTTGCCATCCATGTACAAGGGCCTCACAGATCTAAAGCCAGCGTATCTTTTTTTTCCAGGCTTTGTCAAAAAAAGAGTGTTAGTTTAATAATATGTGAGACCCAGAGGGCTGGTGTAACCTCTGTGTATGAGAAAAAGCTACAAACAGGAGAGCTGGGTTTGGGGGGGAGTGATGGACTCTGCCTTAGTCCTGCTGGGGTGGTTTTGAGGCCTGGCCAGTTTAGAAGGAGGGCATCCATTACAATTGCATTGGTGGCTAAAGCCACCCCTGCTCTGGAGCAGGTGTGTGGCCATGCTGCTGAGGCAAGACTGGTGCAGTGGCTACTGTGCAAAGCCACAGAGGCTCTGGCTCTGCTGCCACACCAGCACAGTCCTGACCTCCACTACAGAGCTGAAATGGTTAGTTACTGTGGGCTCTGCTCCAGGCACAGGGAGGCACATAAGGCTACCACCTACCCTTAGATTTGAGTTAAGGTGTTAATGAGCCAGAGCTGCCATTCCACAGTTCCCAGAAGGTCTCACCACTGGAGGTGAGTGGCATGATACAGTGGCCCAGGGGAGCAGGAAATGCTGCCCCTGCCTTGGTGAGTCTCCTGTGGTACACATGGCCCAGGTGTAGTATAGAAAGCCTGTGCTAGGCTGTGACCAGCTGGAGATACCTACGTGGGGCTCCCAGGCAGTGGAGCCCTCAAACCATTTCCTACTGTGTGCTGCTGCTTTGGAGGAGCCCAGAGGCTGCAGTAGAGCGGAACTGAAGCTGGCTGGTTTGGGTATGAGGGCCTCCAGAGGCCGAGGCCAGGCCTAGGACCGGCACACGCTAACCACGCTTTGGCAGAAGCAAGACCGCTGTGAACACGGAAGACAAGGAAACACAAAACCACGCTGCCTACTGGTCTGCCCTCTCCCTACGATGTGATTGCACAAGTCGTACCTCTTGCATATCAGAGAGGGCAGCCACCAACCCGTACTGTGATGGCTTTTGTTTTTGAGTTTTAAATTCAAGTCTTACACTTGCTGTTACGTTTACACTTTATACTTGATGGAATGTATGGCTTTGTTTAGGAAACTGCACTACGATGTTGCAGTACTTTCAACAGTTCTCTTTGCTGCCTGACACAGTATATTTTGATAAGTTTTAATTTGAATTGGAAAAAAAAAAAACCCTCTCCTAACCCTAACCTATCTTGCCCTCTGTCCTAAAGGAATGGCCCATGTCTTGAGTAGCACTTAAGCTTAGAATACCTGTACTTAAGGGCTTGACTTTATAATTCTTAATCTACCACTTTAAAGTAGTGTCATAGTTTAAGCCCAGCCAGTAACTCAGAACCATGTAGCCACTCGCTCACTCCCCCTCCCTTTCCTCCCCACCCTGCTCCCGGAGGGATGGGGAGGAGAATCGAAAGAATGTAACTCCCATGGGTTGAGATAAGAGCAGTCCAGTAACTAAGGTATAACACAAACCACTGCTGCTACCACCAATAATGATAAGGGAAATAACAAGGGAAGAGAATACAACCACTCACCACCCACCGACCAATACTCAGCCCAACCCAAGCAATGATCTAACCCTTCTGGGCAACTGCCCCCAGTTCTACATCCTGGGCATGATGTGCTGTGGTATGGAATACCTCTTCAGCTAGTTTGGGTCAGGTGTCCTGTCTCTGCTTCCTCCTGGCTTCCCCTCCTCCCTGGCAGAGCATGAGACTCAGGAAGTCCTTGGTCAGAGTAAACATTACTGAGCAGCAACTAAAAACATCAGTGTTATCAACGCTGTTCCCAGGCTGAAAGTTAAAACCACAGCACTGCACCAGCTACTAAGAAGGAGAAAAATGACTGCTACTGCTGAACACAGGACAAGCAGCAAATAACTAAGGCACAGCCATTAGTATTAAAGAAGGGGCATGAGCACATTCATTACTCTTTCTATTCAGCCTGAGGTTTCAGCAGTTCCGTTCCACCTCAGGTGTTTGCTGGCAGTGTACTGGGATGAACTGTTGATAGTTTTGTTCAACAGTAACTTTCTGTACAGGCAGAAAACTAAACCCCAACATTTCTGCTTGGAAGAAAAAAAACAGAAAAAAGACAAAAAAAAAAAAAGCTGTAAAATATAATCTGTTTGCGTGGGTCTGATCCTGTGAACTTCACTCTATGTGTTTATATGATGAGGGAAAAAAAATCAGTCCTGTTCTATATTTGTACTACTGCTTGTTTGCTATAATAGCTTTAATGATTTCTAGAGATTGTATGTTGAAGCAGGCTGTGTAGCTTTAGCCTACAGCCTGGAATAGGATTATTACCTTTTTTCAAGCCTCCTCAACAGCATCACTCTGTTAGTAAACCATTTAAAGTCATGCTGGGACTTTGTAACCCATCAAGTGGATCTCATGAAGTGATGTGAAGTATAATGAAGTGATTGTGGCTCTTTTTGGTAGGTTTGGGTCAGCACACAAAACACTGGCACACCTTCTGTATCTGCACCTCACTCTTACCGTTACACAGACAAAAAAGAGTGACCTCTGAGTAAAGCTGTGTTATGGCAACCTAACAGTTCTAACAGAAGTCTCTGAAATGAAAGCAAACTTCTCTTTAACATATGTTCACATGTTTACATGCAAACTGGTATGGCAAACAGCGTATTTTCTAACACTAGCTTACAGAGCATTACTTTGCAGTCATCTAGTTTAAACTCTTAACTAATGTGTAAAGTAATTCCTGTTGTATAAAAGTTAACCTGTTGTTTAAAATGAATGGTTAAAAAAAAGTGCAAATGACAAATACATGTTGGTGTTTGTATGGGTTTATCTAAAATAAAATGCATTTGGAGGTTATTTTGATTGATGTGTGTTATTTAAAATGGTTAAAAGCAAGCAAGAACAGCTTGTAGCAGTGCTGAGGTCATGCAAGGAACGGAGTGTAAGACACTGAATGGCAACCCTGAAGAAGTATGACTGCAGTTCCAGCCCCGTGAGTCTCCAAGGGAGAGAAGAGCCGCATAGGTCAGGACTGTGCATGGCATACCTCTTCTGTCACTCTGAAGTTGGAAGGTACTGAGCTGCCATGACCTCCCCACAGGGCTGGAGCAGGGGGCTGCCAGCAGCATTCCCACCTCTGGGAAGCAGCGGTGGCCAGTGGCCCCTCCCCACAGACTTCAGTGACCACCACATCACTACTTCAAGGTGCTGAGGCTGATGATACTTTTAAAAAGCTACAAGTGTTAAAACCAAGGATAACTGATCACCCTGCTTTCAGGAGAGGCTGCTGCAGGGACAGGAAATTGACTCTTGTGCAGAGTCAGACTGGCCAAGGAGCCCACCACCCAGAAGGTAACCATCATTCTTTCCGCTGTGGTTATCCTTTTTCTGCCCCCAAGGTTTTCTCTCATTTATATAAACTGCCCTCCAACATCAGCTGATGTCCTACTGAAAACCACACAGTCGGGGTTGGTGTCAGGGTCAGGGCCTAACATGCAAGGCTGCCACAAGCCAGTTCTTGGCCCCCATTGCATGCTGGTAAATCACAGTGAGTCTTAGCTTGGGCAAAGCCAGCTCCAGCCCAGAGCCTTATTTTTCCCAAATTAATCCTGCAGGGGAGGGTTGAAATAGCTGCCATTACTTCTAATCACAGAATCAACTAGGTTGGAAAAGACCTTTAAGGTCACGGAGTCCGACCATTGCCACCACTAAACCATGCCACTAAGGGCTTCATTCACACATTTTTTCACACTCCCAGGACGGTGACTCCACCACTTCCCTGGGAACCCTGTTCCAATACCTGATGACCCTTTCAGGGAAGAAATTGTTCCTAATATCCAATTTAAAACTTCACTGGTGCAGCTTGAGGCCATCACCTCTTTTCCTATCACTTGTTACTTGAGAGAAGAGACTTGTTACTTAGGAAAAGCACGTACAAAGGATAAGCTACTGACCACTAACAGCACAGAGAGTTTGCTGCTTTTATTTGTAGTCCTCACTCTGGGCATTGCCTTCTCCAGTGACCTTGTTTGTAGGCAAGTTCCTGTGTGTGCCCACCAGTACTCGCTCTCTGGATGGTCCAAGATCTTGCAGCTGTTTTCTCTGTGTGGTTTCTAGTTCTTCCAACCGCTTGCGAAGCAGGGAAAGCTCTCTTTGATGCTGTTCCTCCTTGAAATTAACAACAAGAAAGTAGCTCTATTACATTTTGCATACTTACAAGGGACCAAAATGAGCAATAATTTTATTTTTTTTCATTAATGATTTTGAAATAAAAATTGTGGAATCCAAAATATCCTTATTTGTTAAATTCAATGTTTTGTGGGCACCTTTCTGATATTCATGATGAACAGCATCAGCAAGAAATGTGTATGCAGGCCTTCCTTCTCTCAGAGGAAGAGGACACAGACCTGAGGTCTCACTTACCGAAAGTCTGTACAATCACCCTGGTCAGCCTCAGCCACAGTCTGCACCCTCAGAAGCTCTTAAGTAAAACTTTTTTAACCACACAATGTGTCAAGAGCAGCAATGCTGCTTTTTAAGAATGAAACTGTGGTGTGAGAACACCATTGTGGTATTTCTTGCTGAAGAGGATCCATTTGAAGCCTCTCAGGAGCAGAAACAGGTATGGAGAACCAGGTTAAAACTGCCCATCTCTTATGTTCTGTAACATATCATTTATCTTTCAAAAACTCCCTCCCTACTGCGAGGAAGGGAACGTCGCTTGAAGTGTTCCTCAAAGTTTCTCCCTCTGTTCAAAGATCAAATGTTTCTTCCTAAAGACAAAGATCGGAAATAAAGGACTGTTCAAATACCCTCTTTTGTTGTATTATTTTCACAGCTTGTAATACATCCCCACCTGAAAAAGGGAGAAGGACACTTCAGGCCCAGGAGGCAAGGCAGACGACAACATTGTACCAACTGGATTGAGGGACGGTATGCTAGGATTCAAAATTAGACTCCGGAATTCATTGTGCCTACGTTGCAAGTCCTTTAGTCTCTTCTGGAGGCGTGCATATTCTTCAGAGGAAAAATTCTGCCTAGGGAAGAAGAGATTTCTTAGTGTTCAAAATCTTTATTAGCCCAAAAGAGCAACACACCTCTCCACAAGTACTCTGACTCTTCACTATCCCTATGAAGCAAAATTACATACTAGAACTGGAAGGTGGAAAATCTGTGTATATTCTTCTACCCAAATGTCTATCTAAAAGTCCCTCTACATATTTTACAGCTATCTGCAGATTACAGATTAGAATTTACACGGAATAAATTAAGCTTTTAATAGCATTCACAGTAGTGAGCCACAGGAGCCACATTACATTAATTATTGAATCAAGCCCTCCAGAGGTGCTCAATGAAGAGAAAAAAAATAAAAGGAGTTTGTATTTCAAAGAGGATGCTAAGTCTGTTTCTCTTGCAGTTCTGAAGTCTTTTCACTTCCTTCTTTTGAAGGGATTCCTGTAACTGCATCTATCAGATCATTTTCCTCTCTTTCTGAAGAGACAGTCCTGCAGCTGGCTTACAAACTCACAGACACCTATCATAATGGACTCCATTCTAAGAATTCTAGTGCTTAAAATGCCATTAGACTGTATTCCAGTTACTAAACCAAGTGTCATGTGTCTTCAGAAATACTTTATATTTATAACTCAGCCCTTGAGCATATATAATTTTTCAAGCAAAGGAAAAGCAAAGGTTATTACCTATTTAGCACCTGATTTTCTTTTTCTAGTTCTTCTATCTTGGCTTCCAAAAGTTCTAGCTTCTCTCTCATCCTCCTTTGCTTATTATCATTGAGAGTCTTTCTCTGTCAAACAGATATTTGAAACAGTTAAGTAATGCCTTGATACATTGATACAGGTCCTGCAAAAATTACACCTACACTGTACATCATTTCAAGCTGTGACTGGTTTTAGGATTTTCCTCCCTTAAGAAGGGGTGCTGGGCTGTTTGAAAGTTCTGAATCCTGTGATGGGAAACAGAAGAGATGGAAAATGATCCATAGCTGTCAGTCACTCATTGGTCAATGACCAGCTGTATTAACAAGCACTAACTATATTTGAGGATTATAAAATTCATTCTCTAAATGACCACATATGAATAAGTATAAACATGACCAAAACAATGTATCCTCCTCCTTTTTACCTCTTGTTGACCTTAACTGTTTGCAAGCTTAAAAGCCACTGGCAGGTTCCATAACCTGTTTATGTCCAACATATAAAATTGTCAATTAATCTTGAGCTTTTATAAACAATTAATCAGCTTTTCCTTTCAAGTTATTTCATAAAAAGCAAGCTTAGGAGTAATACAATTTTCATAGTCCATCAAGAAAAAGTAGTTTTGTCTAGTATCAAAATATCATCCTTGCTGTTCAAGGAGTCCACCTTTTAAATAACCCTACACACACATGCACACAAAAAAGAGCGTCACAACATCTTGATGGCATTATAATAAAGTTGTTGGCTGTAATATTCTTTTGCGTATCACTTGAACCAATTTCTATGCTAATCTTGAAGAGCCTGATGTATTTCATTATTATATACAATAGACTGCAAATAAAACTCTTAATATTAAAACAATTTTAGCTGGCCAAAGTAAAGTTGAACTTTTCACATGCTAGAGCATTGATGAAGGAAGAGTCAACCTGCCTTTTTCTGAGCAACAGCAGCTCGACATAGCTTGTTCTTCATTTGGTTGTATTTCTCTTCTTTCTCTGTCGTGCGCTGAGTAAGCAGGTGCTTCTCCTCCAGCCATTCCATTCGTTTGTATTCGAAAGTCCTTTCGAAAAATCAAGTTAAAAGATTAAGAGTTTATGTAGACAGAGCAGTGCATTTGATTAATGCCTTAAAGCTCTTAAAATAGATGCATCTTTTCCTATCTTTATATACTTGAAGGATCTGATTTAAATTTGATAGTGGTAACAATATAATAGTGACTATTGACATTCAAACCGATGCATTAACATCATCTTAGGTTTTGTCCAACCACAAGGCAAATTTTGAAAAGTGATTCCAAGAAGCAAGTTAACAGTTGGCTGCTTGTTGGTTCGGCATGCTGCCAGACTGACAACAGAAAATTCCTGAATTTGGATCAAACAATCCCACCGGAACATAAGTGCAGACACCAATGCCAAACATCCTTCTCTGTTCGGGAGATAAGATGTAAAACAATGTGTTGCTGCCCTGTGCAGACTACTGTGCCTTTGAAACAGAGAAGTACAGGCTTGACTGTATGTGCTCGCAACCAGAACAAACACCAACACAGCAGGAAGCTCACAGCAATATGGTTCTTAGACAACATTCCAGATGAAAACACACCACTAGCAGCATATGTTATTTGGTTAGGCCTTTGCATGGTTAAAATACACTAAAATTAGGCTGTGTTCTGTAGCAGTGGATAGGAAATGAGCCAGTTTCTCTCCGCTGCTGTGTTCGGGTTATCTGCATTGTGGGTCAAAGTAAACTAACAGCATATTTAACTATATGATAGATAAAAAAAAAAAAAAAAAAAAAAAGGTGAGATTCTGTGCAGCAGTTTTTAAGAAATGTAGTCCAAGGTTTAGTATCAGTGAATCCTTACTACTCCAGTCTTGGGCCAGTGCAGTTTCCCTACAGGGACTCTGAATGAATCTCCATCAATTTCTCAGCAGACAGCCTTTCCCTTCCCCATAGCTAAAGGATCATTCATCATTCATTCTTAGGACTTGGATTCTGACCCACCTGGTACCTGTCACAGTTCCTTCAGTAGACCCAGTGTGGTTTGTACCTTGCTGTTAACTGTAAATAACTATCTACTACCCAGGAGCAAAAGAGCTTTGTCAAAAAGCATTGCTCAACAGTAAAAGAATTTCAGTGGAGACAGTGGTTAAATGCCACAAGTTGGGTTGTTTTGTTTTTCTAAATGCTACTATCACTGTTCCTGAAATGCTTCACAAGTGCCTGATTGAGCTAATCTCTGATCTGTACCAATCTGTTTGCCTTCAGCATTTTTTCTTATTTCACATTTTCATTTCCAAGCCTAAGACTGACACAGTCAGGCAGCTGCTTTACCTGCTTACAGCTCCTCTGGCATTATTTTATTTATCTGAAACTATCTTAGGCTTTCTTATCTTTTGGTCTTTATTTCACTTCCTCTTTAAGCCAAGTTGCTTTGGTGCCACTTAACTCTTGGAGTTCAAGTTTGTAAGAATTACTGAGCTGAGGAAGGAAGTCCTATCACCAGAGAGTCAGAAAAAGAATGGAAATATGTCCCACGGCTCCCAGGCTAACAGCAGGACATACCTGGAGGACTTACAGGTAGCCTGCAAAGCGGCTTCATTTCTGCAGTATCAGCCTTGGTGCATCTCCATTATCTGCCTACTTATACAAGAATCTCTGAGGACTGCCAAACTCCTTCCACTGCCTTCCTTGGAAAACCTACTCCTGACTGGTCTATGGCCCATAAATATCTAAATGATATTGTTAGTCTCACTCAATTAACAGTGAAAATCTCACTCAAAGTGGGAATACACCTTCCTAAAGTAAGCATCCAAAGTATTTAACATCCTACTAACAACTGAACATAGCCTGCAGTCCCAATGCAGTAATTTCTTCAAATGTTAAACTGAAAAGCAATACTTAAACTAAAGACAGCAAAGCAATTATAGTATCAATTTGTAGCAAAAAGAGAAGTTAAAACAAAAAATGTCCCATTATATCTTTTGGAAGTTTTCTATTTAACTGGGATGCTGACTTTTTTAAAAACCCACCACACAATAATCCAATAAAAGCTAGACATGTATTTGGCTATATAAATACACACACATACAGACTGGGTTCCTGAAACCTATTAAAGCATAAATGCTTAAATGCTTTATTCACCCTTAATGCTTAAACATTCTTAAAAGAACTGCGTGTGAAACTCTAGATCCACTTAAACTAACGTAAGTTTGACATTCATTTCAGTAGAAATAGAATTTCATTTTATCCGAATAGTGTATTTCACTATTCAATAATTAATTGTATAGACATAAATGGAAACACACTCCTATTTTGTTATTACTTCCACAGGGGCTTGCAGAAGTGGATTCTATGGCAGAGGGGTTGGAACTCCATGATCTTAAGCTCCTTTCCAACCATAACCATTATATGTTTCTATGATTTTTGAAGCTACCAGAAGCCAAGCTATTACACATACTGCATATCAGAATGTACAGCCGTTTATTACAATTGCCTGCTATTTTCTGTTCATTTTTAACTTGTGGCTTTATTAAAAATCTACAATCCATAGCTAGATAATCCATGTGAAAGGAACACAAGCAGTATGAAAAGGAAAAGTAAAGCCAAAAGGAAGAAAACAAAATATTACTTCTCTGCTTCTAGTTGAGCTTTTTCGGCCTGATTCCTTGCATGTTGACATTCTTGTTTCAATATCTCTATAGTTTCCTGCAGCTTCTGATTAGACTCCAGCAAATTCTTTTCTGATTGAGAAAGTGAGGCAATCTGGAGTTGCATGTCATGAATTTGCTACAAAAAATAAGAGATTTTTTTTCCATTTGAGAAGGTATGCAAATAACTAACAATTGAGATACTGAGATAAATCAAAACACAGACACCAAATGACTGCATTAGCTTTTCATAAGCCTTTCTTATTTGTTCCTTATCTCCTTACTCAACAGCTTCTCCAAAAGCATTACAGTATATCACTACTAGACAAAGAAGGTTTTCTCTTGTAGTTAAAATGAGAAAGAGAGGCAGGAGTCTTCAGTCATTGATGTGTCCCCCAGAACTTCAGAAATCCAACATTAAGCCCCAGGTCTAGACAGAACTAGATACCACACATTTAGTGGCAGTGCTTTGGAGCTATGAAGACTCTTGTATCTCTGTTACAGCCAGCCTTGGCTGTTCACAAAAACAAGTATAGAGCCTGAAAAGTCCAACCTCTGCAGTCAGGATGTAGAAAGTGTAATTTCCCTTTCCTTTGCCTCTCCCCATATGGATACTCATACTCTAATTTCTGATTTGTGGAGGAAAAAATTTGCCTGGAACTTCAAGTGAACACAGCTTGCAGAATACTTTGATGCACAGCTATGTTCTTACCTATTAAATAACATCATGGGTGAGCAGGAGTTAAAAGAATTAGGTTTTATTTTCAACACTGTGATCAATTCACTTTGCAATAGAAATATACCTCTCTACACTAGTTTATGCATTCATCTGTTAAGCACTTGAAGAACCTCAGATGAGAGATGCAGTGTAAATTCAAAGCATTACCTAGAAACAATTTATAAGTCTCCATGGAAACTGAATCTCCAGTTAAATAGTCCATAACCGTATTCAATATACCTGTCTATAAACATTCAGCTTTGAAATCCTTGGTACTCACAAAACAAATCAAGCAAAAAGGTGTAATTCATTTATAAAGGTCTAGGAAAGCATGACTGATTTCTGAACACTTTTGTTTTAAGTATCTCTTTTACGTGTTTTGTCCCTCAGAAAAAAAAAAAAACACCTTAAAAATTCAATCTAATCTTCACATGCTGGGCATGGTGACTGCAGAAAAGACTCTTTTTCTCTAGCAAACACTACAATGTGGTAAGACCTTACTTGTTTCAGATCAGCGCTTTCACGTTTCTTTTCTTCCAACTCCTCTGTCTGAATAGCTTGCTGTTGAATTTTTAATCTAAAATTGTACAAGACATCCTTATTTTTATCTCATGAAAATATAGATGTTAGAAGTTAGGACAAATCAGCCTGACAATAGAACATGTTCCATAATTTGAAAGGCTGTTAAATATGTAACTAAGCAATGATTTAAAATGTATTTTGATTGATTATTTTGATTGATTATTAGAATTCATACAGGAGAAAGAAATACATTTCTTTGTTTGCTTTTTGGAGTACGGCTTTTGCTCATTTTGTCACATTGACCTTCATAAAAATACTGTAGCATAATGACGTCACCAAGAACTATAATAATGAACTCAAAGAGGTATCATATTAGGATCCCAAATTTGCCAATTGCTGATATGGCGCCATTGTGGAAAGATAAATGGTTTACTCTTGGCTGCTGGCATAGCCCCAGCATTACATGGACCCAATTTTATCCAACATGAATATTGCAAAATTATGTCTTAAAAATGTTCAGTAAATTATAATCATTAAAGGCTTGGATGAAAAATGTTTGGGGTTCGTTGGTTTGTTTTTTTTTTTTAAAAACAAAGCATTTTTTAATTCTGCCCCTTTTTACACAATGCAAAATATAATGTTGTTTAATTTAACGTAATGAACATTTGTGTATCTATGAGTAGCAAACCTTTATACTGACTCCTATACAGAAATAAGGGGGGAAACTTAAGAAATTTGTGTTAAAAGTTAGAAAAGCCACTCTACCGCAAACGCTGAAGTTCCTTTCTGCTAGATTCTTCAGCCACCTGTAACACACGTAGTTTCTCTTCATACTGATCCTTTTCAGATTGTCTCAAAGTATCTTGTTCCAGTTTCATCTTCTCTAGATCAGCTAATTTGTCCTCAAATTCTAACCTGAGACATCATTCAACACACACAAGAATCATGACAAAATGACAAAGTGTTTAGTTGCCAAGAACGACATTTTAAGAAGTTACTCAAAACACTCTTCTGTTAGAAGGTGACCAGTAAATCAACAAACATACTTTTCATCCTGTAAGACTGCAATTTTTTCAGAAACTTCCTCTTTGGCAGCTTGTACTTTACGAATTAGCTCCCGATCCTTTTCTACTAAAAGCTCCTTATGATGTTCAACAGCTGCCTTAAGAATTTCCATGTCTGACAGCAATCCTGCATTATACAATCAGAAAAGGTTAAAATGTCATTATGAATATCAACCTGATGAAGTTCAGGATAAAAATAGTTTCATAAATTGATAAAAGGGAACTAAAAATCACAATTCACATGACAGAATGAAAGAACAGAGGAAAAATCCAATAAAAACAGAAAGACATAGGCTTTCTTAGTATACTGGCAACATTTAGAAAATTTTTGAAGAGTAACCAATGCACTGGAATCTCTGCCTATGAGGGTTTATTATTTTAACACATTTGGAGTACTATGTAGAGTTCTGGTGTCCTCACCATAAGAAGGACATGGAACTGTTGGAGCAAGTCCAGAGGAGGGCCACGAGGATGATCAGGGGGCTAGAGCACCTCCTGTATGAAGATAGGCTGAGAAAGTTGGGGCTGTTGAGCCTGGAGAAGAGAAGGCTGCGTGGAGACCTCATAGCAGCCTTCCAGTATCTGAAGGTGGCCTACAAAGGTACTGGAGAGAGACTCTCCATCAGGGACTGAAGTGATAGGACAAGGGGTAATGAGTTCAAACTTTAACAGGGTAAGTTTAGGTTAGATATAAGGAAAAAGTTCTTTACTGTGAAGATAATGCTCCATCCCCAGCAGTCTTCAAGGCCAGGCTGGACAGAGTCTTGGGTGACATGGTTTAGTGTGTGGCTTCCCTGCCCATGGCAGGGGGGTTGGAACTAGATGATCTTAAGGTCCTTTCCAACCCTAACTATTCTATGATTCTATGATCATTATAGATTTAAACTCTACAGCAATTTCTGTTAAGCAGTTGTGTCTGGATAGATTAAAAGTGTTCCACAATAGCTACAAAAAGGTCAAGCAAGAAAGTTTTCCTTTTATGGAAAAGTTTATGGGAAACAGTAACTGGTTACCAGTGAAACTGTAGTAACCTGGCTACAACAAATCTCATATTTTAATTTACTCATATTACCAAATGGGGCAATTCTAAAATGATGAATCTATAGGCTGGGACATAAGATGCAAATTAAAAACTGGTGACCAAGGCACCTGTGTTCACTGGCAAATAAGCCAACATGTGCAACAATGACTCCTGGTTATATAGACCAGAAGTAGAAGACGAAGGTTGCTGGGGAATGTTTGGAGGAAAATAATTGTAGTATTCTACCTAGAAGTTACAAAAGAAATAATTAGAAAATAATTGCATGTTTTACCATCCA
The DNA here is from genome assembly GCF_963264785.1 of Psittacula echo. Taxonomy (NCBI): domain Eukaryota; kingdom Metazoa; phylum Chordata; class Aves; order Psittaciformes; family Psittacidae; genus Psittacula; species Psittacula echo. The sequence goes on from NC_137735.1 coordinate 104,985,252, forward strand.
TTTCACTTTGAATCCTGTTTCTCTCTTTTTCTATTTCACTCTTTGTTCTTGCTGCCTCCAGTTTGACATTTGTTACTTCCAATTTATGTGAATGTTTAAGTTCTTCTACCTATGAATTATGGGGGAGAAAAAATAACTAAAATAAATATATATACATATTCACAGCTTTACTGTAATTTTTCAAGCAAATCTCCCAGATAATCATGGACTAAGCTTATTTTAAACATATCTTAAGTTTTTTTTCATCTACTGCTTTCCTAAAGGCAATCCTGAATATCCACTCCTGTAGGTAATTTTTAATAGTGAGATGAGTTTTAATTGTGATGATATAGATATTGTAACACTAAAGCTGTTGACATGATTTGATTCCCCAAATTATAGTAAGTGCTGTTACAGGTTTTTATTAACTCCTCAAGTCACACACTGAAGATTACTGAATGTTAAGTCATCTTGAAATGCTATTTTCTATATTCTCAGATTAAAAAAATTAAACTGCTCAAACACAACATCCATTCCAGGAGCCAAGTTGTCCAACTACTGACACATATTTCATCTTTAACCAGTCAGTTATTACAAGCTACAATGTAGAAAAGTTACTGTTTCACAAAATCTTGGTGATATATGCACAGAGGCGCAGGACTGCCTGTGAAAACTTGGTTTCTGAGTAAATACTATACACTCTGCAAGCCAGCCTCTGAATATTTGGGTATTTCTGAAAAGACTACTCATTGGCAATATCTTGATATGACACTGATCCAAACCGCGTAAGATCCTGATGCCTTGCTAACTCAAGCATTAGCATGTCAGTTTACACATTCTTCGCTTCTGACTATAGATCCCTCAAACTTACACAAACTTAAATATAACCTCCTTGAGTAAAACCAAACAGTGATATGCAAAACCATATTATTGATTGCTCCCCCAACTAATTTCAATTGGTAACTACTTATAGCCACTCTGGCCTCCTGGGGTGTCACGCTACTTTCTCAAAATCCAGGTCTTTATATTTTTTAAAGTGCATTTCAAATCAAATACTTCTCTACAACTGTGAAACACATAGAAAATGACCCCATAAAAGCAGAAGTTTTAAGAATATCAAATCAAAGAAAATTACTGCTTGCATGGAAACTTTCTATAGTTTAGGCATTTGTACGCAGTAATTACACGGTCAATGAGAATTAAGTATCTAGAGGAAAGCACTTATAATGAAAATCTATTCACAATGACAAATGTAATTACAACCTGCTAGCATATACAGTGGCAAAAGGTTAAAGAATGACATACTAGCTTATTAAGTAACTACATGGTGGATTTGATTGCTTAAATACTAAGTTGTGAACATTTCAGGGCAACTTGCAAAGATTTAAGGTGTTTTTTTTAAGGCACAATGTCTGGAAGACAAATGCACTCAAGAATAATTTTGAGTGGGCGCTGAAGGGGGTGGAGGTCAGTATAGAAATTTGTATATATTTTCTTCCCTTCAAGAAACACCACTCAACATTTTACATTTCTCTACTTCTTTTCTGGAAGTGAGCAGAAAACACCACTTGATACAAATCACCACTTGATGACTTTAAATGATCCATATATTCTGATAGACAATTGATTAAAAAATGTTTAGCATAAGTTTTCCTCTCCTATTTATTACTCCTGTGAGACAAGTATGGCACATTGTATAAAGTGGCTTTAAATAATGGTAGAGGCATAGCCTGTTCTTATGGTAAATTAAAACTTTTTTGGATTAAGGACCAAAATGAAATCCCTCATAGTCATAAATGTGAACTTGAAAGCCTGTTTTGAATTAAACCTGAGATTGTTAAAGAACAACTATGGTAGAAGTTAAAAGTTTTCTTCCTGTATTGTATCTTTTAGAGGTATGACAATACTAACTTCTGTACTCATACAAAGCCCATGGCTTCGTCATTTTGGAATGTAAAATATATCTGAATTCAGACACATATACAAGACCAAAGTGCCTGGCTTTACAGTTACTTCATAACTAACTAAAGTCTCTCCAAGAAGGTAAGAAAACAGGGGATTAAATTTGCTACCAGGAACTGAGAGATGTGATAAAAATTTATCTCCCAGTGTTCTCTGGAGAAAGGGTAGAATGTAGAATAAAAGTAAAATAAATAAAAGTATAAAAGTAGAAAGCTACTATTTACCCAAGTAACTATTTCATTAGGACTAATATCCTGACTCAAATTTACATAAAGCAATGTAAGCATTCTGCAACACTTAAAGGAAAAACAGTTCACTAGTGTTTCAATTTTTCTTGTTTATTCAAATAATCACATATGAAATTGCATAAAGGATCCGTCCTTTTTAAGCTGTGTAGCTGAGGAATCACTGCAACTAGATAACACTCTGAATCTGGCATCCATACTAACCTAATTATGCTGAAATTCTAAACAGCAATATCAAGTTTCTTAAGCACTCTCAGGTTTTCCTTGAACTTGAAGCTTCTGACCCTTTTTTTTCTACAGTATTTTTCTAGAAATTTCTCTAAGATCTTGAAAAACCCCAAAACAAAAAAAAAAATCCCTCCCAAACCAACCAACAAAAAACAACTCAACAAAAAAACCCCAACAAAACCCAAGCATAGAATAAAACCTCTAAGATATGGTGTCAACCCAACAACTAAGATAGAATCATAGAATGGTTTGGTTTTGATGGGACCTTAAAGACACCTCTTCAAGCCCTATTCTCTTTAGAAAAAAAGATCTAGAAAATAAAATAAGAACAACATAACTTCAATCTTTAGAGACACTTCTAGGGATGATGTTTTTCCTGTAAAGTTACATATTCTATGTCTTCCAACTGAAACAGGGGAAAAAATTCCAAGTCTATTTTACGTCACAGCAGAAAACATTATTACTTTATTTTTAATGTAAAATATAAAAAGAAAAACTTAAACATAACAGGATATGAAAAGTAGATTTCAAATACCATAAAAGTACTTACTTTGGTAACTAAGGAATTGATTTCTCGCTCCGATTTGTGAAGTTTAGTAGTTAAGAGAAAGTTTTGTTCATGACTCATCTGCAGCTCTTTCTCAATTCGATCAATCTGTAGTTCAGCAGACTTCTTTTCTGTCTTGAATAACAGAGGTATTGGTAAGATTTTTTGTCTCTTGCTATTCACTTGAATGGTTCAATTGATCTGAGCTTTCAGATAATACTGACCCTTTATATTATATAACACATAAATATTTATCTTTGTTTAAAATATGTTCCAAAATAACAAGGGTCCTGAATTTTACTCAAAAGGCACAACTGGTTTTACTAACACTTCCTGGACAGAATCACACACATTTTCAGTCCTACCTCACAAGAGGCAGAAGTAATCTGATTTGGTCAGGAGGCAGCAGGTATTCCTACTAATAAATTACTCGTCTGTAAACACCAGTATGACTTTAAGTGGTGCTCAAAAAGATGTCATATGTTGGCCTATGCACTTAGACTAACTGAAGAATTAATGGAGAGGAAATAAAATGTAATTACTGTATTAGAGACTTAAGGCCCTGAGTGTTTCTAAGTATCAAAAAGGTAATCTAACCTACAATTTCACCTTCCTTTTTCCAAACTGACCTATTTATAGCAGATCTTTTTATTTTTTAACTTAATATTACAGCACTTTTTAAGTTGTGATCAGAGTATTTTGTAACAAAGGTATACAGCACTGAAAAGAGTAAAAGAAACATAAACCATCTATCTGTATGCTGCAACTGTGCAAGAAATCCACACGGAAAGACTCAGTATTTAGAGAGATAGTAAGAATTGACAGGAAGACTGAACACCATAGATGAGGAATAAAGTGAAACTCTGGGAAACATACAACAGGATAGAATTAACAACAGTTTTTTTAAAGGAAAGAAACAGCCAAGAGCTAAACAACTGCAGCAATGTGTTGCCAAAAGGAAAGACAAAGGTAGGCAAAAAAGATGACACATGAGGAAAGGATTAAAGAAGTAGGGGAGCACCATATAACATTTTTAGAAAGAATAAAAAAATTACTGTAGCAGATTAACATATTGTCATCAGTTTCTGTTGCCAAGTGACAAGTGCTGCCATGACCATCTTACTGACTGTAAACATGGATATCACTTGCATGTTTAGAAAGGAGATCATTCAATGGAATCTCTCAGTTGAGCTCTTTACCCTTCCAAAGTTGAATTGGCAGCAAAGGACTCCCAATGTACTTACAGATTGTTTTTAAATCTGAAATGTACAATTTCAAACAGTGAACTCAATGGCAAAATTATCATGACTTCAGTGACAGTTCTATCAGGCCAAGTGTTACTGTCACCATACTCTGCAAGAAGGCAAAATCTGAAAAAGAAACACGCACAAAATCCACTCACCTCCAAAGATCTTGCCATAGCCTGCATCTCAGCTAACTGCCGGACTTGTACTCTTTGAACACTTTCTGCTTGCACACTGCAATTATCTCTTTCTGCTCTTAGCTCTTCTACTTCTGCTTCTAAGCCTTTTATTTTCTGAATCAGTTGTGCCTTTTCTCTAGAGAGTGCCTTCATGCATTTACTGTCCCTCGTGGGATCAATACTAAGCAGCTGATTATGGAGTTCTTCTTTATCTTTATTCAGCCTTGCCACCTGATAGTTGTTAATCAGAAAAAGAAAAGCTTTTACATTGGTTAGATGTCAGGCAGTAACAAATACAGCAGTTGACAACTGAGTAAAGCAGCAGTGTGCTTTTAAAGTATTAGGAAATTACATTCACATTTCAATCTTAAGAGTAGGAAAATCAACAGATTACTTTTTTGCTTCAGTTTTCACTGATAAGGCTTGTCCCAAGGCCTCAGATGTCCCTTGAGCCCCCTAGCAGTTTGTGGTAGCAAAGCAGTACCCAGCGTAGAAGAAGAAAATGTTAGGGATCATTTAATCCACTGGACACACACAAGTGGATCCAAGCAATTTGAAGGAGCTCACTGGTATCATTGCAAGGCTGATTTTTGAAAAGACACAGCCACCAGAGATCTCTGATGACTGGAAAGAGGCAAACAGCACACCCATCATCAAGAAGAGCAAAAAGATCAAGAAGGATCCAGATAACTATAGGACAGTCAGCTTCACATCAGTCCCTGTGAAAGGGCAAAACCACTTAAAAGCCATTTCTAAACACATGAAAGACAAGGTGATGGAAAGCAGGGTTTACCAAGGGCAAATCATGCTTGACCTACTACTCTGCTTTCTAGAAAGAGGTGACTGGCACTGCAGACAAAGCAGAGACAAGTGGATATGATATACCTTGATTTTAACAAGGCCTTTGATACAGTCTCACATAACCTTCTCTCTCACCGAGATATGTGCTGGAAAAGTGAATGAAAAAGTGGGTGAAAAAAGACTGGGCTGCCAGGCTCAAAGAGTGATGATCAGTGGTGCAAAGCCCATCTGACTGCCTGTAACTAGTCGGGTCTTTCTCGGATCAGCACAGGGTCTAATACTGACTGTTGTCCTCTTTAGTGACCTGGATGACAGGATGGAGTACATTTTCAGCAAGCCTGTGGGTGACACCAAATTGGAGGGAAATGGCCAATGTCCTGAGAAGCAGAACTGCTATTCCGAGCTCAGAGAAGGAGATGCATTGTGATGGGAAGAGAGGCAACAGATACAAGCTGGAAGGTGTGAAATGTCCATTAGATATTAGGAAAAACATTTACCCTGAAAATGGTTAAATAGCTTTTCTATTAAAAATGTTTAACTTTCTGGGATAGTTTTCCCAGAAAGGTTGTGGAATCTCCATCCTTGAAAATGTTCAAAACCCAACTGCACATGACCCTGGGCAACCCGATCTCATTACACTTCAGTATTTTAAACAGGAGGTTGGACTAGAAAGAGGTCTTTTCTGACCCAGACTACAATTCCACAATTCTATAGCCACAGCGGAACTCATATCTGCTAGTAACTCAAGACAGTTGAACTCATGATTGGGCCCTGCCAGACAAAGATAAATAAATAAGTAGATAGCCTTTCTGGTACAAGGTAGTACGATACTGTAGAAACTCATCTTGAGACTGTAGCTAGCAAACATAGTATGAATACATTCTAGTGTTTCAAAATGAGTTATGTGGACTGAATGCAATACTGGGGGCAAAAGAGCAAGAAAGCAAGGTATGAAAAGAGTTCTCTTGATATTTGGAGACTAGTCCAAACTTTGATCTGCAGTAGTGCTTTTAGAAGTCAACACACTGGAGAGAAGGGATGTCATCAGAAGAATCTTCACAGGATTGAAACGTAGGCCAGTACAAACCTTATGAACTTCAACAAGACCAAGTGCAAGGTCCTGCATTTGGGTTGGGGCAAACGCAACCACAAACCCAGTCTGGGCACAGAATGAATTGAGAGCAGCCCTGAGAAGAAAGACTTCGGGGTGTTGGTAGACAAGAGTCATAGAATCGTAGAATAGTTAGGGTTGGAAAGGACCTTAAGATCATCTAGTTCCAACCCCCTGCCATGGGCAGGGACACCACACACTAGACCATGTCACCCAAGGCCTCATCCAACCTGGCCTTGAAGACTACCAGGGATGGAGCATTCACAACTTCTTTGGACAACCTGTTCCAGTGCCTCACCACCCTCATAGTAAAGAATTTCTTCCTTATATCTGACCTGAACTTCCTCTGTTCAAGTCTGAACCCTTATTCATGTTGAGAAGCTCAACATGTGCCTGCAGTGTGAGCTCACAGCCCAGAAAGCCAACTATGTCCTGGGCTGCATCAAAAGAAGTGTGACCAGCGGGTCGAAGGAGGTGATCCTGGCCCTCTATTCCACTCTTGTGAGACCCCATCTGCAGTATTATGTTCAGCTCTGTGGCCCCTGACATAAGAAGTATGGAGACCTGTTGGACTGAGTCCAGAGAAGGGTCACAAAGATGATCCAATGGCTGTTGCACATCTCATATGAAGACAGACTGAGAAAACTGAGCTTGTTCAGCCTGGAAAAGAAAAGGTTCTGGGGAGACCTTGTAGCAGCCTTTATAAGAGCATGAAGTGATGGAACTAGGAGGAATGGCTTTAAACAGAAAGAAGGTAAATTTAGACTAGATATTGGGAAGAAATTCTTCACTGTGAGGGTGGTAAGACACTGGAACAGGTTGCCCAGAGAAGTTTTGTAGCCTCCTTGTGCTAAATGGCATGGAAGGTTTAAAAGGGTCTAAGAGAGAAAACTCGATCACATTTTGTCCTGGGCTCAGGTAGTTTCATTCTCTTTAAGTGTGCTAATCAGCTGCAGGACTAGAATGAGACCATAAGAAAGGCAGGCTGTAAAGCAGCATGTGGGTTTAGCTCCAGGAAGGACAACTGTTCTGTTTTTAATGCACTGCATTTGCAAATTTGTATTGATTTTAAAAATGATGATTGCTTTGATTTGTGTCTCATGTCTGGACTAATACATTCAAATCTGGTATCTTAGGATATATGCTCCCAGACAAATACTTTAATGGATATGCTAATGACATATGCAACATCATTTACACTGCTGCATATATTTAAAACATAAATAAGCTGGCAATTTATTTAGCTACACTTTTGAAAGTCCAATCCTGAAACAGAAAATTCATGAATTGCTTATTCTAGAGTTAACACAACTGAAATAAAGTTATCAAATTTTTCAATATCCTTTTTGACTACCACTGTCGTGATCCAACTCAGTTGCAAAATGTATCCTTGTCTGCTATTAACAGTATCTTCTGGTGCCTCCTTCCTGATTAATTGCCACATAAGTAATTTAAAATCTAAACTTCCATCAGTTGTCCAGATAATTTATTAATTTCAGATTAGCATGATGTCTCAAATTCCATCACAAATGCAATTAAAAAAACACATTAAGCAAGGCTACTGACTGTCATCTATCAGAAGGCAAGTCTATTCTTACAATGGCACAAATGATATTGCGACACATCACTGAACAAACCCACAGAGACAGCTTTAGGCTAAGTCATTAAAGTGTTTTGAGAATTGAGAGAACAGAAATAAACACTACATTATGAAATGGCATCTTACTGATAACCCATCAAGTACCAACATTTTCACAGGTTTCAAGCAGCTTTGTCATCAGATATATTTTAAGCTACTGCAACTTTCTATGTACCTCAGCCTCATATTGTATTTTCTTCTCTTCTAAAATACGTGAATGTTCTTCCTGTTGATGTTCAAATTCTGACTTCAGAAAAGCATGTTCATAGCGAAGTTTGTTATATTCTGTTCTGTATTTTTCCACTTCCTAAGTTAGACAAAAAAACCACAAAAATATTAATCAGTTATGTTTTCAGCTTTGTTTTCTTCAAACGTCCATTCAGTGTTCCTATGATTTTAAAAGTTATATTTGATGAACTGAATCCCTCCCTCTCCCTCTTCCAGGGTTTCAACAATCACTGCCTGGAGCAATAGTACCAGAAAACGAATGTTATACTTTGCTCCCCTTTCAGTTTAAATTTCCTAAGGTTTGAGGAACAACTATGAACTGGTGATCACTACTCTAAAAGAAACATAATTTCAATACATAACTACTTACATTTTCTAGCTTCCGATGAAGTTCTGCCATAGGAGATTCCAATTCCTCCTGTATTTGTGCTTTTAACAGTTCTAATTTTTGAGGAGTTATCACCTTAAGACAGAAAAGGATCATAAATAACTAGTAATTTATTTGCACTGTCATAGGACAAATAGCCAGAAATAAAGTATTTCAAATATGATTTTAGGAATCCTGCTTAATATTCTATGTTTTTCTAAAGACTTTTCAGTAATAGTTACAGACGAAAAAAAGATGTATTAGTAAACTAAAAATATTTTGGGAAGATAACAGAAGCATTTAAAACATCAGTATTTACTGGTAGAAGCAATGCAAATGTCAAGATGAATTGTCAAGAGATTTATGTCCTGGAGGGGTGGGGGTACGGTGTCCCATCAAAGATAAAGAATTAGCGCTTGGGAAAACTTCAACAGTAAGTAAACCAACCCCAAAGAATCAAAATGAGCAATACCAACCCAATTATTTGCAAAACACATTAGATACAACGTATTTGTTGGAGCTCATGTATTAGAGTGAAATGAAACTAAGATCAGGAAAGATTCCCTGCTTTAAGCTCCATGCTACATAGTAATTTGTTAACTTTTCTTGGGTATGGCTAATACAGCAAACTATCTACCAAGAAAAAGTCTTACAAAAAAACCCAATCTCATCCACAACCTGTGACATAGAATCACAGAATCATAGAATAGTTAGGGTTGGAAAGGACCTTAAGATCATCTAGTTCCAACCCCCCTGCCATGGGCAGGGACACCTCACACTAAACCATGCCACCCAAGGCCTCATCCAACTGGCCTTGAACAACGACGAGGATGGAGCATTCACAACCTCCCTGGGCAACCCATTCCAGTGCCTCACCACCCTCTCAGTAAAGAATTTCTTCCTTATATCCAATCTAAACTTCCCCTGTTTAAGTTTGAACCTGTTACCCCTTGTCCTATCACTACAGTCCCTGATGAACAGTCCATTCCGAGCATCCTTGTAGGCCACCTTCAGATACTGGAAGGCTGCTATGAGGTCTCCACACAGCCTTCTCTTCTCCAGGCTGAACAGCCCCAACTTTCTCAGCCTCTCTTCATATGGGAGGTGCTCCAGTCCCCTGATCATCCTCGTGGCCCTCCTCTGGACTTGTTCCAACAGTTCCATGTCCTTTTTATGTTGAGGACACCAGAACTGCACACAGTATTCCAAGTGAGGTCTCACAAGACATATTCCATTTATTCTACTTTCCTTCCACTTGTACCCTGAAGTCCCTGAAAATTAATTCTAGTTATAGTAGCAGGGCATATATCCTTCGGTCAGAGTCTGGGATCCTTTGTTAGATGATGAATTTGTTTTTTAAGAACATTAGAAATGTTCTTAGAAATGTTTGTGTATTAGTTTAACGAAAAAAGCAGTTACAGAAAGTGTCACCCAAGTTACCTTAAAGATTCAGGGGTTTTTGCTTGTTTCTGTGTTTCTTGGTTTGTTGGCATTTTTTTTAAGATAAAGAAAATGATGATTCTCCCCATAACAGGGGAGCATGCACAAAGACTGAAAAGTCTTGCTATTGACATGACAAGAGAATACGGAAGATTCAGTTAAACTAGAAAACAGAAATTTCAACCTATAGTCAGTCACCCTAAAGAAGAAACATTACTTGGGTTGGGTGGATTTCAAGACATCTGAACTATATTCAAGCTAGGTATATACATGTTACATAAACAGAAATATATACATGGCTCTATTACAGGACCTAACACCATATTAGGTCCTGACAGTAGATTATCTCACCTGCATCTTCAGGTTTTCCAGCTCTCGTGTTTTACCCAGCAACTCCTCTTGATATTCAGAAAGAAGCTGCTGAATTTTCTCGTGTACAGTCTGCTTTTCAGCTAACAATTGCTTCAGTTCATCTTGTGATTTTGTATATTCCTCCTGTAATCTGCAAGATAAAAAACATTTATTTTACATTTACTGTCTAAAATTAGATCTTAAAGCTCAAAAAACTCACATGCAAAAGCAAACATAGCAAGTTAGAACTAAGCTATTAATATCCTCTTCCTGTAATATACTGAAAAGGTATCCCATATTTACAAGTGTAACAAGTATTGCAGAAACATAATCTGCAATGTCCTGAGGTATTCTGAATTGTTTATTCCCTAATATGAACAACATTCTGTCTTTAAATACAGAAATAGCTAACACACGCAGGCACAAATCCCTCCCACATATTAACAGCTCAAATTAATAAACCTGTTTACCTTAGATTTTCTGCCTTCACATTTTGATAATTTACTTTATAGGATTCACATCGCATTCTTTCATCAATCAGAAGTTTTTGTAAGTTTTGTGAATCAGTGGTATCATCAGTTCCAGCCATGGGACGAAGAAGACTACCCAACGCCTCCATTTTATGATTGACTGTTCACAATGAGTATGGAGAAGATAAAATCCAAATTAACTTATAACTAATCTACAATGCCATCCACTTTTTCTGCTGTTATCCCAGAAGATCAAGTCACCTGATGAAATACAAGGACATGTAATTAGCAGTCAAGTACATTCACTGTTCAAAGATTTCACATGCCACTTTTGCTTTCAAGTACAGAAGACTCCTGGCTCTGCTGTAACTCAGGTTAGAGACCTTTACTGAAAGGGCAACTCTGCTCATTCTGCCTAGCCCTACCAGGGGCATGAATAACATGGATATTATTGAAGTCAATACAAAATAAGCACAAGCACTTCTATCTGACAGATTACATGGAATATTATTTTTCCTTATGCTGTACACTGAGAATCAAATTGCGATGCTAGTAATGCCCTTATTATGCCTTGTTAATCAGAGTTCAAGCAAAGGCCAAAGACATCAGACATATAGTGCTTTTACTACTACTGATTACAAGTCACAGTCTGTCACACTATCCTAAGAAGTTGCACTACGCAGTACGTTCATTTGCACATACAATACATTCATCTTCCAACTGAAATGATGGTACTACTCAATACCATCATTTCAGTTGGAAGAAGAGGAGATCATTCTCACTGTTGAATTCTCATCAAGCCTCCCTGGAGAAGAGTTAAGGTTTCACGGACAGTCTGGAAGATACCAGCCCAAAATTCAGTCCTGAAATATGTCATTAATACATGTCACTTCCTTGTTTTCTTGTGGTTTCTTGTGACCTTTCCAGAAAGAGTTTTGCTAAATGTGACGATATCAGATTGGTGTGAGAAAGCCGCAAATCGACAGATACCAAGAAATGAGGAACTATTCTAACAAGCTTCATTAGTTCTTTTCAGTATTAGAAGCAAGATACATTAATCTGATCATTACTGACACTTCTAAAGGATCTAGGAGAGTGAGCATTGTAACTGAGTTTTAGGGAAATTAAAAAACTTTGAAACTAACTCTGCCATTTTAGCTTTAGGCGTAGCTGGACTGAAGCCTAAGAACACCATGGTTGCTGTGTACAAAGTGCAATTCAAAGTTCCAGAGTGCAATTCAAAGTTCCAGAGTGCAATTCAAAGTTCCAGAGTGCAATTCAAAGTTCCAGAGTGCAATTCAAAGTTCCAGAGTGCAATTCAAAGTTCCAGAGTACAATTCTGTACAAAGTAAAACTCAGGAAAATTGTTAGATCTCCACCATCACTGAAAATACATCATCTTCTTTACATATACACTTGAATATAAAATGTTTTCTTCCATTCCACTCTTTAAATCTTGTGAGACACTCACAAGCAGCACAGGCTCATGAATGCGAGCTCTTCAAATGCTACCCCTTCTCATCCCTGCTTAAGAGTCTACAATAAGACTAGATAATGCACTAATGAAAATGTAATCTAATACAAGAGCTCACTGTCACCTCAAAGGGGAGGTTCCGCTCCTCCTGTCTTCATTCCCACTCCGAGATTCATTATTCATCAGACCCTTCCACAAAATTATCAACTCAAGAAGCCAACAAACTTAAACAAGCAGAAAACACTCAACGGTTTTTCTATGACACCAGCGAGTCACACTAGGTCATGGAAGCATCCAACAAGCCACATCATCACTGAAAGCAGGCAGCTAGTACTAGGTAGGAGAAAGGAACAAAGAGCCAAGAAAATAGGCAGAAGGAGGAACAAGGCTTTCTCCTTTAAGGACCAAACAGTTGTCCCATCATGAGCTCATAAAAACACAGCCTTGAACTAGACACCTAGTTTTTAGACAGTCAAAGTTAAGTGAAACAAATTCTTCCTTAAAAAACTATGCAAGACACTCACGACAGATCAGACTTCCCATGAACATCAAGTGAATAAAAGCCAAAACAAAACAATATATCATTTGAGAAATATGACAGCATACTTCTCATTTCTTTAACAGTCCATATTCTACTAATCCACCATCAGCAACTTGCAACAGCCAAAGTAATCAAATAAAAAAATATATAGGTGAAAAAATATCAAAGAGAAACATGAAAACCTTTATTATAGGAAGTTCCATAATCTGGATACTGCTCAGAGAGAATCCAGTGAAAATAAACACTTAATACCTTTACATGCCGAAGTGCAGAAATTTTGAAGAACATCTGTATGACGTCTGTATTACAGAAGACATAAATCTTATTCAAACTATCACTTTCTCCACAACACTGTTCAAAGTACACATTCTGACAAGAATTAAGTGTACATTATTTAAGTGTCCATCCCTACACATGGCACACAGCATTAATCACCCTTTCAATTTTTGTCTTACACTAAGAGATACAGTTAATTATTAGGAGAAAAACAACAAACAACGTTGTATCTTAGCTCAGGATTAGGATTTCTGCTTTAGCCACATACACTCTTAAGTCAATCTGACAGCTGTTACTGAAGAAGCTGAAATGTTACATGGGATCAAAACTTGGTAAATCTAGCTGTACTCAAGAACAGCTACTAGACATATGCCATGTATGTTTTCCACTGTTTTTTCCTGACAAGGGACCTTCAAACATACATCAGAAAGCTTTGCTCATTGGGCCTACAGATGACTGCTTGATACAAACTGTTCTATACTCCACAACCAAAAAGCTCTTCTGAAAAATCACTTCCCTTTCATATTTGTGTTAAAAAGAGAGATGCTCAGACACAGCAGAGGTCTCCTGTTAGCATACGTATTCTACACCTCCTGGATATATGATTATATGTATCTGATGGTATGTGGGCAAAGAGCATGTGAGAGGCCACGCGAGTTATATGTCACCACGACATTTTTATCATTGATTTTCCTATGATTTATAGACGTAGGAGCTTGGTCAGAGGAACACCACTAACAGGTGCCACATCTCCAGAAGTGCAGAAAAATAATCATTCTCCTCAAACTGCACACAGCTGAAGTTCGCTGGGGTAAAAGAAAGCATGCAAATGTAAACATCTGGAAGCCTGGCAGCGAGCAGGCACTTCCTACCCCCGACCTCGTACTTGGCGACGCCCAAACCCACCACGCCACGGCCAGCCAACAGAGGCGGCAGCACACTGTTACCACCAGACGGAACACAAGACAAAGACTATCGCTTCCTACAATCTCTCTACCTATCTCTGCAGCCTTCTACTCCGCAACTAAGGGTCGAGAGGACGAGCGAGCGAGCAGGGCCGGAGCAAGGGCCGGAGCAAGGGCCGGAGGGCCTCCCAGCTCGTAGGCCGCGAGAATGAAGCCCCAGTCTGGCAGGCCATAGCCCGCCCACCCCTCCCGAGCTCCCCTCACGCCGTGGCCCGCTCAATCCACAGCAGGGGCCGCCGCCACACCAAAGAGTTTAAAAATAACGCCTCACCTCCCGCCGCCCGCTCCACTCGCCGGGGTCCAGCGGGTCGAAGAGCATCCTGGGAGCCGGCCGGGGGCGGGACAGCGTTGCCGGGGAAACGTTACCCGCGGGCTGGCCCCGCCCCGGGTCCGCAAGCGCAGGGCGGTGCCTGGCGCCAAGGTAGCCGCGGTGTTGTGGTGAGGAGGGGTGTTGGTGGGCCGGTGTACCGGAGCAACACCCCTCTAATGAGCGCGGGGTGTTTGCCTAAAGTGCCGGCCTTGTGCCGCTGTGTATAGCAGCTTCAAGCCTCTGCACCCAAGTGGTGTGCCAGTCGTTGCAGTTCTGCTTCAGAAAGAGGGGAAAACGCCGTACCTGCAGCTCACAGCAATTCATGGTAATAGGTATCTGAGGTAAAAAAGTACGCATTATGTTTTGTATTCAGCTGTACTAAGTAGCTGTTGTCCAGTGGCCAATACCGAGGTGAGCGCTCAGGCTTATGTACCAAGTACAAACCAAACGCATTCCAGGAGTTCCTGGCAGTGGTTGCTGTTTTCTGACAGAAATCAGCTGGTAGGAGCAGTTAGGATGCCGTAAACATGATCTTCTCGTACATGTCTTCAATTTCTCCTTAAAGTTTCTGGCTAAAGTGGGAGATTGATCCAGACGAGTATTGACACTCTCCTAATAAGATTAACAATCCTTTAATAAGGATTCTCTTCTAACCCAAACTACTCTATGATTCTATGATTAAAATGGTCTTCAAGTAGTATATTAGAAGGTAGGTATTACTGATGACACATACACATCCCCAAGGAAAATGAGTAAAGAAGCCAAGCGTTAAGTTTGCCAGTAGCTTTATCAAGATCTGGAGATGACAATTACCGTTGGCTCCCCTAGAGGTGGCTGTAAGCTCAGTTAACAAGAAGGTGTTCAAAACATACTGCAGTCACTTCCACAGCTACAATGAATGACAGGGGTTTAGTACCTACTTCACTGAAGTCTGACTGTGCGGACGGATGTTGCTGTACAGTTATACAGGCACGTTGTGGTTGCGGTCAAAACCTTTGCAATACTGGAAGTGAAATAACAGTATTCAGTCTATACCAATGTACACCTATACTAAAGTAGGTAACATTACAATAACTTAAAAGCTCACCTTCCAAAATGAACTAAAATTTAATTTTGATGCAAAATGGATTTTGATGGGGGGAAAAAAAAAAAAAAAAAAAAAAAGAAGCTGTAATTCTTCATGGCTTTCCAACGAAAAAAATCTTTTAAAAAGAATGATGAAGCTGCATGCCTGATTCTTGGTTCTGTATCAAATTTGCTTAATTCAGTATCAATCTTAATTCTGCATCAAATTTGCTCATTTTAAAATAACTTTTTTCCACTATCAGCTCTAACAATATTAATGGTAACTTAAGTCAAACAGAAGTCTTCCTCCCTTTTACAGCTTCATTAACAGGAATGGTAGCGTGGCCCACACTCTTTGATTCTATTAGTGCCAGTTCACATCAGGGTTACACAGCTATAACAGATTGGAAAACTATTGATTTGCATGAGAAACATGACATCAGGAACCTAGGTCACTCAGCATGAGCTCCAGGGAAGACATAGCAAAAGAATTGCAAAATTTAAAATTATTTAACTAAAATCAACAGACAGGGCTGGCTGTCTCTTGCCAGCTGATTTGGTGAATAAGGGTGCAGCTTCTATGTATCCATTTCCGGTGTGTAATCTTATTCTAAAAGGATGACTCAAGATGGTGGAAATCATGTTACTTTATTTTTGCCTCCATGTTTTTCACACTGATCCAAAAAGGGTACTTGTTTCCCTCTGAGACCCACTGAGTCAGGTAATGCCAGTTAATGACCTGGTGGCTTGCAGTTTTGAAGTACAGGTGGTAATGATGCTGCTCTTGGTCACAGTGACTGTCTTCCTCCATGTCTCACAGCAATGTGAGAAGCAGTGCTAAAACCCTGCTCTTACCTCTGCTTGCTTTAAAAATAGAGCTGCTGTAGTGACTCAGATAGACTTGACCTGGGAATCTTGTAGAGTACAGAGAAAGAGAGAGAAAAATCAAGAGACAAGATGGAGTCCAAGGGCATGAGGAGGAGAGGGCTGGAGGAAGAAGGAATTTAGAGCAGGTGTGTGGGGCTTATGGACACAGCAGAGAGAAGAGGGTTGAGCAAGAGGGAGAAATAGCTGGAAAATTAAGACTATAAATATTACAGGACAACTGGGGGGAGAGTAGAGGTAAATATGATGTGAATCTATCCTGTTGAGGAGAGGGGGGAAATATATATTAGGGTTGATTTGTTTGCTTTTTGTTTATGTCAGTCTTCCTCTTCTAATTAAGTCAGTAGCTGAAGGAAGCAGGTATAGTACCTTTATAATATGTTAGATTTTTCCAACAGTGGCAAATTCCCCTTTTTGAAACATCTCCCACATCAGAGAGGTTTTTCTAGAAATATGTACAGTTATAGATGTCAGTAGTTTATTTTACAGAAAGTGAAGTCTCTTTAAGGTACACTGTTTCAATTCACTGTGGGGCTTAGTAGATAAAATCAGTAGATTTTATCTAAAAAAGATTTTAGATTTTTAGATTTTATCTAAAAAGTAGATAAATCCTCAAGCTCCTGTAGCCCCGTGGCGTATCTTTAGAGAAGGGTTTTGCTGTTATGCACACTTGCTGTTGGTCATACCTGTAGTTTAATCCCTGCTTAGTTTATGTCACCTCGACCTGAATCCAATGTAGCAGGATAGAGGCCATGAGGGGAATTAGTGTTGGGAATACAAGCTCTGTTCAGCCTCTGGGTCAGCAGAGCCTTAAAGCACCAAATAATTTCATTGTTCAATACAATTGCAGCAGCGGTGCCTGTGACCGAGTAGTGTGTTCTTTGCGGTGGAGAGTTAAAACCATATATTGCTGTGTGTAGATTGCTTGAGAAAAATAATATTTTTGCCATTACAAAATCAGAAGATGAAATTGCTTTTAAGTGCCATAGTGTTGTGATAAGAGTCTTCCCTGGTTAAACTCAGAGGTTTCATCATTGACCTCAGTAGGGCTGGAATGTAATTTTCAACACATAGAACATCAGTAGATACAAAGCATGAGGTAGTTTATGAAGCCATTACTCAGGCAATTGTGTTATATGGGACTGCTGATCACTTAGGTGTTGTGTTCTCTATTTTTCTGTTCAGCGTGAACATAGAGTATCTTGTGCTTATAAATACTGATCTTCTGTATCTTTCCACTTCAACCATGTGTCTGTGAGTGTGGGGAAAAACGCTTCCCAGACCAATTTATTAAAATGGTATTCAACAGAAAAATACAGAGGGAATTCACTGGGCTATGAGGAGATTTCATGTTCATGTATATTGTTCTCATGTAACACAGGCATCAGTCCCAACTGTACTTTCATTTCCATTGGATTGACTCCATTGTAGCCTCTAACTATAGGAGTTTTTCCAAATTTAAACACACAGATGGGTAGAACCATGCACTGACCAACTGAAGGGATCACAACTACATCAAATGCAAGCTCAGTTCCTAAAGTTTCTGTCAAAAGTGTGCCAATGCTTCTTTCAGCAGCTTAGTGCTGGCCAGCTTCAAAGCTTGTCTTAAGGCAGGGGAGTCCAGCCTCTGCTTTACTTCTGTCTGAATCTAGTAGGCTGCACATGAAAGGTAACACAGCATCAATCTACTGGGTAATTCACAAAACTAATGAGTTGTCACCTCAGTCCACAGTCCAAACAGGAACTGAGAATACAGCATGGAGATTTCTTCTTTCAATTACATCAACTCTGTGATAGCTGCTGTGGATGGCAGAACCTGTGCTTTGATTGCTGTCCTCTTCCATGGTAGCACAAGTAAAGCAATGGCACAAGTGCATTCAGGAAGCGTGTATAACCAAGTTTAAACTGCACTGCTTACGGTGTCTGAACCAGCAAGTTCAAAACGGGTTTCAGTGTTGCAAAATGAGTTGCAGTGTAGCAGCAGATGAAGTCTTAGGTGCCTTCAGCTAGTTTCTGGCACATTAGTGCAACTTTGGTTCTCAGGCGCATTGGGGGCACTAACACAAAGCATTTTCTGTACATTGCTGGTAATGGTTATTTGTCTCATCCACTGATTGACAACGCTGTATCGTGACTACTGCTTGGCTATGAGGGACGCTTCTCTTGCTGTGCCAAGTCAAACAGCACCATTTTCCTCCCTGCCTTTCTATTTTTGTGTGCTAGAACGGTTAACCAGGGTGTGTTATGTACGCTTCAAAGCCAGAGTTATAAACACCTCTAAGAACAGCTTATGAACAAGATGCATTTTTTCACATCTGGTTTGCCACTGCACTAGCAGGGGTTATTCAGCCCATGCCAGAAGCGGGCAAAAGCAGGGGTGAACCTGCTGCTTGTGAATGGAGTCAGCCTGAATACAGGCTGAGTTCCAGGCACCCACATGAAACTCAGCATAACACAAGCTTGGAAAGTCTGCAGGTGACATGGGGAGCCATTGTGTGCCATTTCTTCAAATAGGTGGAAATAGGAAGTACAACATGAGTGCAAAGCCACATGCTGTCACAGCGCTGTTTTTCCTCTGTTCTTGGTATAAAAATATCATCATTCCCCAGGGCTGCCAGTGCCAGCTGACAAGACCTCTGCTTTGTGAAAAACACATGCAAATATTTTGCTTTATGTCAGCTATTGTTAGCTATTAGGCATGCCAGTATTACATTTTTGGCACATGTGACCAAGATTCCTGACAAGAATGTAAAAATTCAGCTTAGGTTTCTAATTCAGTTTTCCAAAACTAAATCAAAAGCGAGTCCAACCGCTTGGCACAAGAGCATCACATTTGCACTGCATGTTCACCCAAGCTCATACCTCATTTTATGTTTGCAGTTTTGCCATGGCATAGCTGTAAATAAAATTGCAATTACCACTTTTGGTCAAAGCTGCAGAATGCTCAGTTTCATAAGGATTTTAAAACTGGGGCCTATGCTGAAGTGAGCAACTTTATCACTGTCAATTCAATAACTTTGTCACCAACAAATTAAAGTGAAGGGAGAGTTGAGTGAACAGGCAGTATGTTTAAGAAACAGTGCTCATCATCAAAGAAATGTAAATATTTTTACTTTAAACAATGTTAATGGCACCTTAGAGGCAGTCATGACTACACAACAAAATATACAAAAACTACATTGTTGTAGTTGCATCTTTCCACAGTGCTGCACAAAACGAAGATGGTATGAGAAACATTGTAGGTCACATGCTGAGACAGTACTTTAGTCAATAAAACCAGACAATTTTTGGTACACCTTGATACTACCAGACCCAGGTTCCCTGGATAAAAAGGAAAGGTGGCTTTGTGCAAAACTTTCCAACAAAGTACAACTTAATGCTAAACATACAGCAAATCCACTGTACAAGGTAGTTTGACTAGTCCTCATGCAATTTAAATATACAGCATCAGCTCAGTTCACTCAGTTTGCCTTTTCAGGGAAAAGAAGCAATTGCATTAACTAAAATGAAAATTTTGTCTTTCACTGCTGTAATGTAAAATTGTCTGATTCTTTATGCTGGATTCTATTCAGCATCAAAGAGACCATTCAAACTTTCTCTAAAAGCAAGCCTTTTGTAATCTCTTGCATTTTAAAGGGGAGCAATCTAATTAATTAAAGGCCACATTCTGGCATGATGGTAAATGAAAAAATGCAGATAAATATTTGCTTGCTTAAAAAAAGAGAATAAACATGCCTGGTTGCTGTTCCTAGATGGACTTTCAGAAGTTATCCCAAGTTAAAGTGCTTAATTACATTAATCTGTGTTTACCTTCTGTTGTACCATTGAATCCAGAAGTAAAATGTATTTCTAAAAAAATCTATATCAGAGGAAAGTGACTTGGTTTCCAGACCTGGTTTCCATACCACCTAAATGAACTATATACTTCCATGGGTTAAAGTGCTGGGTTTGGCGATTTTTTTTGAAAAAATGATTTATCTATTGATTTTAACTTCAGAAAGCACTACCTGTGATTATGCAGTTGACTTTGTATCAAGCAGAACCTGAAACTGATTCCTCTTTGAGCAGCAGTGTCCAACTTCAACTGTTGGAGTCCATGTTTATGTTACCCAGTACCTACTAGCCACCCTTACGAGTACAAAACTGAAGCTTATGCTTTCACTGGATTTCTCTAGCTTCAACTTGTAGGAATGGATTGTGTATCTTTCCTACAGCAAATTGCCTTCACCTATTGAATGTCTATTCTCCAGATAATTCACCAGATAAGCAGTCATGGTTTGTTCAAAGAAAACCACTGGCCTTTAAATATCCTTCATGGAGTGTAGATACAAGAGGAATTAGAGATGTGTGCATGTCTATGGGGGTATGATATAATAGGCATCACAGAAATATGGTGGGATGGCTCCTATGACGGGAGTGTTGGAATGGAAGGTTACAGGCTCTTTAGAAAAGACAGGCCTGGCAGGCGGGGAGGGGGAGTTGCTATTTATGTTAGGGATAGGCTGGAGAGCATGGAACTGTGTCTGGGGAGAGGTGAGCAGTCAGTAGAGTTTGTGGGTCAAGGTTAAAGGCAGAACAGCGATGGGGGACATTACTGTGGGGATCTATTACAGAGCACCTGATCAAGAGGACTCTGTGGATGAAGTGCTCTATAGGCAGATAGGAACAGCCTGAAGCTCACAGGCCCTTGTTCTCATGGGAGACTTCAACCACTTTGATATCTGTTGGAGTGAAGGTACAGCCCGGCACAAGCAATCCAGGAGGTTCCTCGATTGTGTGGAAGACAACTTCCTTCTGCAAGTAATAGAGGAGCCGACAAGGAGAGGTGCCATGCTTGCCCTCGTGCTCACCAACAGAGAAGGGCTGGTTGGAAATGTGACGCTCCAGGGCAGCCTCGGTTGCAGTGACCACAAGATGGTTGAATTCGAGATCCTTGGGACAGTGAGAAGAGCAGGCAGCAAGCTCACTGCCCTGGACCTCAAGAGAGCAGACTTTGGCCTCTTCAGGAACCTGCTTAGTAAGGTTCCATGGGACGTAGCCCTAGAGGGCAGGGGGGCCCAAGACTCTTGGTTGATATTCAAGGATCACCTACTAAAAGCTCAGGAGTGTTGCATCCCAACTAGAAGGAAGTGCAGCAGGAGGGCCAGAAGACCTCCTTGGATGGATAAGGAGCTGCTCAGGAAAATTCAAAGGAAAAAAGAGGCTTATAAAAGGTGGAAGCAAGGACAGGCGGCCTGGGAATAATACAAGGATGCTGTCCGGGAAGCTAGGGACCAGGTGAGGAAGACTAAGGGCCAGTTAGAATTGAACTTGGCTAGGGATGTTAAAGATAACAGGAAGGGATTCTGTAGTTACATCACAAATAAAAGACAGACTAGGGACAAAGTGGGCCCTCTCCGGCAGCTATCAGAACTGGCTACCCTGAATTTGGAGAAGGCTGAGGTTCTTAATGACTTCTTTGCCTCAGTCTTCACTGGCAAAGTCTGTGACCGCACCACCCAAGTCTTGGAAGGCGAACGCAGGGACTGTAAGAATGAAGACCCTAGGCCCACTGTAGGAGAGGATCTGGTTCAAGACCATCTTAAAAACCTTAACGTACACAAGTCCATGGGACCTGATGAAATCCATCCGCGGGTCCTGAAGGAGCTGGCGAATGAAGTTGCTAAGCCACTGGCCATCATATTTGAAAAATCATGGCAGTCAGGTGAAGTTCCCAATGACTGGAAAAAGGGAAATATAACCCCCGTTTTCAAGAAGGGGAAAATGGATGACCCAGGGAACTACAGACCAGTCAGTCTCACCTCTGTGCCTGGCAAACTCTTGGAGCAGATTCTCCTGGAAGGCATGCTAAGGCACATGAAAAACAAGGAGGTGGTTGGTGACAGCCAGCATGGCTTCACTAAGGGGAAATCCTGCCTGTCACCAAGCACCTTGTTGTTTTTCAACAAAAAAAAAAAAAAAAAAAAGCCAAAGTCTGCTCTCTTGAGGTCCAGGGCAGTGAGCTTGCTGCCTGCTCTTCTCACTGTCCCAAGGATCTCGAATTCAACCATCTTGTGGTCACTGCAACCGAGGCTGCCCTGGAGCGTCACATTTCCAACCAGCCCTTCTCTGTTGGTGAGCACGAGGGCAAGCATGGCACCTCTCCTTGTCGGCTCCTCTATTACTTGCAGAAGGAAGTTGTCTTCCACACAATCGAGGAACCTCCTGGATTGCTTGTGCCGGGCCGCACCTTCACTCCAACAGATGTCAGGGTGGTTGAAGTCTCCCATGAGAACAAGGGCCTGTGAGCTTCAGGCTGTTCCTATCTGCCTATAGAGCACTTCATCCACAGAGTCCTCTTGATCAGGTGCTCTGTAATAGATCCCCACAGTAATGTCCCCCATCGCTGCTCTCCCTTTAACCTTGACCCACAAACTCTACTGACTGCTCACCTCTCCCCAGACACAGTTCCATACTCTCCAGCCTATCCCTAACATAAATAGCAACTCCCCCTCCCCGCCTGCCAGGCCTGTCTTTTCTAAAGAGCCTGTAACCTTCCATTCCAACACTCCAGTCGTAGGAACCATCCCACCATGTTTCTGTGATGCCTACTATATCATACTCCCGCAGTCATGCACACATCTCTAATTCCTCTTGTTTGTTTCCCATGCTACGGGTGTTTGTATAGAGGCATCTGAGCCAAGCTCCAAATGAAGCCGGCTCATTGGCTGGAGCGTCTGGAATATCTCTGCATCGCTCCGAGCATTTATTGTAGGTGCTGGCAACTGACTGGGTGTGTTGGGATGGAACGATGCCCCCCTCCCCCAACACATCTAGTTTAAAGAAACCTTGACCAGCCTGGCAAGCCTCCTACCAAAACCTCTCTTCCTCTTCTTTGTCAGATCAGCTCTACCAGCCCCCAGTAGACCTGGCCTACTAACTTGGGTCCCGTATTCAAAACACCCAAACCCCAGACTATGGCACCATCCTTTTAACCATTTATTAACTTGGCCAGTCCTCCTAGCTTTTTTAAGGTCTCCCCCTCTATCCTGGAGAATTGATGAAAAGACAATCTGAGCTCCAGAGCCCCTAACCACCTCTCCCAGGGCTCTGTAGTCCTTTATGTTCTCCAGGCTACTGCTATCAACATCACCAGCACCCACATGGATCACCAGAAGTGGGTAACAGTCCGTGGGACTCACTAGAGCAGGCAGCCTCTCTGCAACATCCCTGATCCGTGCCCCAGGTAGGCAACACACCTCCCTCGAGACTGGGTCAGGCCGACAGATGAGTGCCTCTGTCCCGACAGATGAGTGCCTCTGTCCCTTTCAAAGTAGGGTCCCCTACCACTATGACCCGTCTCTTTTTCCTGGCAGCACCAGTAGATATCTTCTCTACCAGTGCATCAGCTGGCTTTTCATGCTGCAAGTGTGTTTCCTTATTAGCCCCCTGCAGGATACCAAAGCGGTTCTGGGTGGGGACAACAGATACAGGAGGAAGCCCCTTGTTTTTAATTGTCCTGTTCCTCCTTTTTTTGTTGTTACTATTTCCCAGCTTCCTGGGTTGACAGCCTCCTCCTCTCCTCCATGAGCTTCAGGGGACGTCTGAGGCCCTTGCACAGTTTGGGCCTGGAGGAGGCAGTCCTGCTTCCTCTCAGCTTCCCTGATATCTTGCAGCCTATTAACAGCATCCCGCAGCTCAGCCACCTGCTGCAGGAGGACCTCCACCAGGGAGCACCGAGTGCAGCCCTGCCCATTGGGCACTGCTCCCTCAGGAGACCAGCGCAGGCACTCTCTACACTCTGAGCCTTCCCCTCTCATCGGCTCTGTCTGGGTGCCTACGCTGGCCACTGCCGGGGCAGCCAGAGCAGAGCTCCCAGACCGGGCCCTGGCCATACGGCGAGCACTCACCATCCCGCTCGCCTGCCCGCGCAAACTGCCTCGCCGCGCTCCCAGGGGCAGGTTTTTAACCAGTCAGGGCTGGTGCCGCTCCTCGTGGCTCCGCCCCCTGTGAGTCAGCTGCTCGCGTCAGCTGAGCTGCCGGCTCCTGGGCAAGTTCTGTCGAGGAGCTGAGGCTCCCTCGGTGGCTCTGGCCGCTCTGAGTTGAGGCTCCTGGACGCTGATCTCTTCCCTGCTCCGGTGCTGAAGGCGTCCTCTCTCGAGCTACTCACCTCAGCAATTCAATTGACTTTCACAGATCTTTAACCAAGGAACCTGGGAGAGACTTTTGCTACCTGCATATCTAACATCCTCCACAACCTATTTGTTTACCAGCCCACAAGAATGAGATACATATTTGGCTAGACGTGGATCAGATACTTAGCCTGCAGGTATCAGCTCATGCAAGTTTTGCCAGTGCAGCCTTAGAACTGAATGTCCTCCCAGGTCATGCTTGTTTCCACACAGCTCTACAGGGACACAGCCTGGCTTTCCATGTTGTCCCTGGCATGAACTCACACCCCCACAGTGAGCACAGCTCCTCTACAGGGACCTGTAGCCTCAAAGGTCTGGAAAATAAAGTGCAGATGTTCTGGTATGAACATGGTGAACTAGGCAGCGATGCCTGGGTGATGCTGGCAGTCGAGTTTCTGCTTGACTTTCTAGGGAGAAATGCCCTAATACCACACTATGGATCTGGATTCTGAACAACAGAAGGAAGCTCGACATTTTGCTGTCAACTGTTGCTTTACCATTAAAATACACAAATGAACGCAGTTCCCATTTGATAAGGCTGTGTTTTTTAACTTGGTCAGTAGATGTCAGTGATACACACACACACTCACACATGGACAAATTTTGTTTCAAGATAAAAAAGACAGCATTCTTTTTCTCCCTGGCTTCAAGATGCAGTGGGTGGAAGATGGGAGAAGTAAATATATTTTAGAGGAAAAATATTCCAAATGAACATGTGAGATTCGTGTGTCCTACCTGTGGATATGATGAAACAGCAAAACTGGATAGTGATAGTTTCAGGACTGACATACATAATTTCAGTTTGAATTCTGGAAAGCTTTCATTCATTTTTTGTGAAAACATGAATTCTCACCTTTTCTTCCTCCCCAGCCCACCTCCCACCCCCTGGCTATACAATTGAAAAGTATATTAGGCTATGTTAGGCTAATCTTAAATCTTTCTCTACTGAAAACTAGTTAAGTACTGACTCATTACATTTCAGCCTGTTTATAGTACAGTCTATTAATAGTATGGTTCATTTAAATCATGCAGGCAAAACTGAACGTCTCATTCAAGAATAATTACAACATAACGTTTTAATCCTCCAGCACCTTCATAGCTTCACAGCTTGCTGAATTACTCCACAGTGCTGCTAAACTTCTCAGGAATCAGCAGGCCAGCCCAGGAAGTCCTAGATGAATCATTTGACATCCCCTTGGTGCAAAGTGAAGCACCAGATAACAGTGAATGTGCCAAATGCCAAACCATGATGCCTTGACAAATGAATGACAGACTTCACTTCCTCCATGACTGCAGCTGGAAGTCCATCAGTTCTGAACCCCTTGCTGGTACCTCTTGTGCTTCCAGGACATGGAAATAGAAGCGCTTTGAGCTAATGCTGGGAGAGACCCACGCCCCAGATTGGGAAAAAGTTTTCCAGCAAATGAAGATAATAAGGGGGCAATTACCCATTATGAATAAAAGTATAATGCATATAGCTCAAAGAGGGAATTATTAGCGGGTGTTGGGTTTTTTAATTTGATCAATGCAAAGGAAGTTTGTGAGATAATCACTATTTAAACTATCTTTGACCTAAAGCCATTTGTAGATCCCACCTCAAGTTTAGATGGGGATATGAATGCTAAACCTTTAACCACAACTTCCTCATGCAGTATGCATAGAAGAGGCATTAGAAAAAGATACTTGCTTTTAGGAATTATTTCACATCTTTTTTATGCGACAACCTTGGCTGCCTGTGCTTCAGGTAACTATGTTTGTTAATTATATAAGGCATACAAACCCCAAAGACAGAGTTTTTTACATGCATTAAACCCAGCAATTGTTGTTGAAGCCCTGATACCTGAAAATTTTCTTTCCCCTAAGTAATTTAATAGAAGAGAGTAGCACTCACTACAAGCCTAGTATGCAAAGTGGTACTCCACAGAGTAAATCTGGCATCAGCATTAAAATATATGAGAGGCCTTCCATGGTATGCAGTGGATTACAATCAATTCATTTGCACTACTTTTGTGTTGAATACTTCCAAGTTATGAATACGTTAATCAAGAGGAAAGAAAAAGTTGATGTAAACTTGCTGTGTAAGTGCAATGCTTGTTTATTGTTTCATTTTTGCCTTTCACACATGACTTTCTCTCTTCCTGAAGTTCCTCAGTGGCCTGAGTCCCCCTTACAGGAAGCATGTGTGTTTATGGGTCGGCACCCTGGGAGAAGCTGGCACCAGAAGGAAAATGTGATTATGAATTGGCACTGTGCAGACCTCAGATGCCTGGCTAGGCAAAAAAGGTACTTCAAAACCCTTGAGCTCAGCGCTGAACATCTGACTGGCAGAAGCCACTATGCTGCCAGCTGTCTGAGTACATCCCCATTAGATCTTCCTGCTCTGGCTTTATTCCTAGGGGACCTTTCCACAAATGAATTGTCTTGCCAGTTTTATTTTCTAAATCCTGGCCCACTTGGGAACACTAAAGAAAGATCAGACTGGCCTAGAGACCTTGCAGCCTGCAAATGTTTGCAATATGCAAACCAGTAAAAGGAGTCAGTGAAAGTATTGACTTTTTTCTGTGAATAAGCCAACAGAACAGCCTTCCTGTGCTTGCTTTTCTGAGTTGTTGATACACCCACATACATATGAAGACATCCAGACATAGAGCCACAGATCCCAGTTTGAAAACCAATTTTCAGAAAGGCAGTCATTACCAAACATTTCAGAAGTATACAAAAGGTGACTTTAAAGACACGTGTCCATCGAGGAAGCTTCTTACTAAACTGATGCGGTTAGAAAATGACTCATTTTTACAGAGAAGAATGTATATTTCTCACGACCCTTTAGTTGCTGTAGGGTAAAGGTAGATATCAGTCAAGTATGCCAAGTCCTTTTCAACCTCCTCTTGCATCCTGAACTTGTTTAAACATTGTAGTATAAAAAAGTAGCACCCCACAGGCTGGCTGTGCTCAGACCCCACAGTAGTCCTTTCTGTGAATTTTTGTTGTCCTGCTTTTTCATTTGTGCAGCCAACTTGGAGGCACCTTGGAAATGGTTTTTTTAAAAGTAAGAAGGTAAATCTGTGAAACTGTGAAAGGAATACACAGAGATAAGGAATAAGAGTGCACTTGCAACTCTCATACTGAAAGCTCTCTGCAGAGCTATGCTGTCAATATTCCAGCCGGCTCTCCTGCCTATTTTTAAAAGCTAGCCTCCCTAAAACCTCTTATCTTCATTTCTGACTATAGCATAGACCAATAAGGTGGAACATTTTTGAGTCAAACTTTTATACCGTTGCCTTTTTTTTTTTTTTTTTTTTCTAACTACTTGGTTTGTGGGAATTCTTTCTTTTAAAGGGATTTCTGCTAAGGGCACCCAAATTTAAGCAGCAGCCTTGCAGAATTGCAGGCAGCTGAGTCATCCCAGAGGACACATAGGCTTGTTATAGAAGGTAGGTTTGGTTTAAGGAAAATAAGGATGGTGAGTGTTTTCAGTAGGGTCATGGAACAACTGGTGTATAAGCAGGGAATGTGCTGTAAGTTGGGGTATAACAACCCAGCAGGATTTTTTAATCTTCTTGTAAGTGTGAGCAGCTCCTGGTGTTTAAAGACATTAAGCCGTCTGCTGTTCCTGAAATAGTGCAATTTTGCTAAAGCTGTTTCTGTTGTCTCCCTTGGTTTGACTCTTGATAAGATTTATCTGGGTATTTGTTAGTTTTGTTTCCTTTCCCTAGCAGTGGGAGGGAGTGACTGAGGCTAGAAACTGCCTCTTCAGAATGAAAGTTCAGGCTGAGTGTATTTGGATAATTCATCAGAAACTAAAAAAGAGTGGGTTTCTACAGAAGTCCTTAACCCCTTGTGTGGATTGGCAATGGTTTCATCTTTAGTGGATTCCCTTTTTCTCTTCCTTCTCTGTCATTTTATAACTCCAGAACAGTAACCTGACTTTCATGTCAGTCGTATATTTTTTGAGGGGCTGGAGAGGGCACAAGACAAGATGATTGCTTAGTGTTGGCTGTTTAAAACTACAGGATAGAATTACTGCTGTGCTTCCCCCTCAGAATATTACACGATCACTTGAAGTGTTTAGAGAGCAATTTCTTGTTATTGTTTCTGAGTAACTCTTAGGTAACTGAGGGTGCAGAAAAGAGGACAAAACAGGAAAGCAAACAAAAATAGAACCAGAAACCTGGTCTGAAAACTGCTTATTCTACTACTATATACTTTCTGCCTCTCTTGAGTATCTTTTGCAGATATTCCTATTGCATACTGCTAATATTCATATTGCATACTGCTAAACAAAAGATCCATAAGTGATCAGGATCTTTGCTGTTAGTTAAGTAGACCCATAAAAATTCAAAGGCATGACTTCCCCCCCCAAAACTATTTGGCTCCTGCAGTGCTTTACCTTTATGACTAAGGTTACATTTGCCTGACGCAGCTATTTGCAGCAGCAATTATCCAAAGCTTTTGTCCTTAACTCTGTAAGCTAACTAACTTTGTAAGCGTTTCTATGCTGATAGTACCATACCAATGATATACATACATCAGCATTTTTTTACAGCATCTGGCCTTTGCTATTTACGCTGTGCAATCAGTCATGTGGGTAATGAATTCTGTTTCTTTCTACACGAGTGACTGAATTGTTATAAAGCATGTGCCTTCCTCAGGCCTGAGCATCTAAATTTGCTGTGATTGCCCCAGTCCCTTTGTGATTATGGTATTCAGACCAAGTAGAGCCATGCCTCTTATTCACAGGAACCATTACCTAGTTGTGCGAAGGACTGAGGGACTTAACAACCCAAAGCTGTTTAGAAATACTGTGTTATCTTCCCTGGTGTTTTGTTGGGGTTTTCTCCCCACTAAAAATAATGCAGAATGAGCAGACAGAGAAAAAACTGCAGCTCATCTTTTTTTTTTTTTTTTTGAAGGTAAATATCTTACTATCTGAGAGACAGATAGATTGTGAGAGTGAGAAGGATTCTTTGCCAAATCCTCATGTGAATATTGTGTTGCACAGCCTTATGCCTTCTTCCAAAATGACCACCATTGAAGTCAGAGTTGGTAGCAGTCAGCTTCAACTGATGGCTGCCTCTGGGCTAGACTTTTCTTTTGTTCACTGCAAATGAAATAGGGCTGCAGTTAGACTTGTGCTTATCTAGTCTACCTCTTCACACCCCAGGGTGCAGCAGGACATCTCCAGGCACCGCAGTTGTAAGGTGCAAGCCTCTAGGGTACTGTGTGAGGCAAAACTGGTCTAACGCATTGCTTAAGACATTTGCTGAACCCTCCTTGCAATGTGTGCACAGCTCTAGGAAGAAAGGGATGACCCACTAGGGTATGAAAAGGAGGATGCTGAAAGCACAGGAGCCTCTGTCATGACCACAAGTGAAGTTGCACTTCCTGAGGAAGCAAGTTGTCTGCTCCATCCAGGAGTGCAGAACCTGCCCTAAACAAGACCTTCCAGACACTAACTCAGTCACAAAATGGCACCAAGATAAAATGACCCTGCTGGAGTCCAGGTAGATGGAAATATCAGATCCTACTGTAAACATCATGAGAGGAAGGTTGTCCAGCTTTGGTTTACATATAATTCTCCATATAACTGTGGGAATAACCTTATGTGCACTCACTTCATTGTTCACGCCAGTTTTCAGACAAGCTTTCAGGCCATTACCTTTCTCATATGAGCCTTTCCTTATCTATTGCTGTCACCTGAAATCTTAACAAAAAAAAAAAAAATCCTGTAAAAGAATGTATGTTACAGATATATCAGTCTCTTTTGGCAGTCATCCTTAAAGTTTAAGAGAGAGAGATGGGTTTTTCCTTTTTTTTTGCTGGAAATCAGCTTTGTTGCTACAGAAATAAATTGTAACGCATGTCTCAGCACCCACATGGACCTACCAGAACATCACATCCAGGCACAGTGCAGAAGCTTCGTGAAGGCTGGGAGCTGAGCAAGGGCTTTGGGCTTTTTTTTCAGTGAGTAGTTACTTTAGGTAGAACAAGGCAAGACCCCTACCTCTTGCAGAAACACCTGCTCATTTGTGGTGCTTCTGCTTGGGGACACTGTAGATGTGGTGTGCAGCCCCAATCAAACAAATTCAGCACAACAGTGAAAACCAGACTTTTCCTGCTCTGGATTGGGCAGCTAATAGCACGAGCTATTTTATTTATTTTCCCTGCATGTGTCATTGCTTATCTGGCAATAGCTAATATGAAGCACCTCAGGAGGTGCTGTGAGGCATGAGTAATCTGTTTGTAAAGCACTCCAAGGCACTTGACTGAAGGCTGGTAGGAAAGCGTCACCCCTGGCTACCAGCAGAGCTGGGATCTATGCAAAAGCTTGCCTCTGGAAGCAGTAATTTCTGTATAATGACATGCCAATAGCCACTTACTATATCTCAGAGCAGCCAGCTCTATAAGGCACATGCCTTCTTCAGAGTGGCAATCCAACACTTGTTTGTGCATGGAGGCTTTATCAGCCATATCATCTCATACTGAAGCTGCAGGGCATAACACATGGCTGGTCTTCAGAGTGAATGAAACTACAAGCAGCTAGAGAGGATATTCCATACCATGGAATGTCATGCTCAGTGTATCAACTGAAGGGATTGGCTGGGAGCTGCTGATTGCTGCTCAGGAACAGGCTGGGCATCAGCCAGCAGCAGGTGAGCATTGTTTCTCTTGGGGTTTATTCCTCTCACTTTTTATCTCCCTTCTAATTATTTTTATTGTTGTTATTGTTATTGTATTTTGCTTTATTTCAAACATTAAACTGTTCTTATCTCAACCTGCAGGTTTTACCTTTTTTCCAATTCTCTTCCCCATCCAGCCGAGGTGGGAGGGAGAGGAGAAAGTGGGTGAGAAGCTGCATGGTACTTAGTTGATGGCTGGGGTTAAACCACTACGTAAGAAAAGGCACAGTGCCCTGGCGGAGTGCCTGGACTGGGTTAGCTTTGACAGGCCACTAGAGTTACTTTCTTGCAATTTATACCATCAAGACCAACCTGTCACAGAGGAGGAAATGCAAAGACAAGCTTCCAAGGAAAAGGTCACTGTACTTGCCAGTAGCAAAATCAGAAATAGGAAGAACACTTCCTTCTGTCACAACACCATAATTATTCTGAACAAAATTATGAGTGTCATTAGGACACTGGTGGGCAAAAATTACAACACTTAAAGGCAACAACTACTGGAATATAAAGTGGAGAAGTTATGGAACAAACTTTTCAGAGAGTGACAAGGACATTACATGTTTAAATGTGAGTGAAACAGGAATCTGGGCAGGAACTGATCGTACTTCTGAGAGCAGCAACAATATGAAAGAAAAATCTGCAAGAAAGGAAATTTTAGATACATGACTCATTTGGTACTTATTTCAGGCAGGGGAAATGACAGTCTGCAGTGAGAACTGGTCGGTCACCTCTCCAGCTCCACAGCAGCCCAAGATGTGAATGCCACAACTGCAGCTCATCAGGAGAGCCCAGGCCTCTGAAGAGATGTGGCTGTCCTAAGGCCCTGGAGGTGTAGATCCTGCATTTGATGGACTCTGAATGAAGGATTTCCTGCTACTACACCAGCTGGAATAGAGCCCAAAATGCTCAGCATAACCTATGGTATGTGTCAGCATCGTCAATTGAAAGTCAAGGGTGATTAGTATATGCAGCCAGGAATTCACAAATGGAATAAGCCAAGCAGTGGCAGTAAATCTGGTAAATAAAAAAAGCAGAGCCAAAATACAGGGAAAAGGGGTACCCCTCTCCTTCCCTCTCCTCAGAAGGAGTCCAAAGGCTGGTACAAGTTTCTGTGAGGTTAACAGGAACAATTGGGTGTTAGTAAGCCCCTCTGATTCATTTATTTCTAACTCAGCTCTTAATAGCATGTTTTTAAGAGAGAAGAAAAGGCACATAAGAGAACCAAAGGAGGGTCTTATAGAGGCTCTTTTGGTTTGTTTTGTTTTCAGGTCATCCAAGATGTTTCATATCATTCATATGAGTATAGAAAGTAGCAGAAAGGCTGCCACTCACAGAGAATGAAAAAGCTAAAGGCAGCAGCAAACACTGTTTTAATGAATGCAAAGTGTCCATGTGACAGGAAAGCCCTTAAATGTAAAGGGTTAATAATTACCTACAAATAAGTAATAAGAGAAAAAAAATCTGTGGTCTGGAATATTGAGTCCTCTCCTTTCATCTGTCCTTCATGTACTTAAAACTAAATTGAATGATAGCTATTTTCTCTGTTAAGAAACTGGGAGTAAGGGAAGCAGCAGAACAGGGCATAACCCGTCAAGTGAGTGGAAAATGAACCAGGTCAGGTAAGAGACAACTGTTCTTCATCCCATGCCATGTTGATAACCCTGCAATTCAAAGTCCTATAGCATATGCTGTGAAATATTTGCACATTTGTTCTGCAATTAGGGGCCTCTCAGGCCTCCCCTCTTCCAGAGTGCACCAGCAGTCTCCCCATCTCAGAGCAGCTCAGACTTCCCCATGGTTTCTTCCCTTCATGCTAGCCAAAGCGACGGTGGGGTGAAACTGTCACTAGAATTTTCCTTGGCTGGCTGGGGAGAGAGGGAAGGTTCAACGGGGACAAGAGTTTGGACCAAGGGTTGCCGGTCTAGACAGTCATCCTTTCCTATCTGTAGTTTAGCTAATATTCTACCACTGAACAAACAGAGCCATGCGACTGGTACGGAATTTTATCAGATGAGGAAACCATTAGCAAATGTATGTCTTTTCAAGGCCTCTCTTACCTGCTAAGCTACTTTGAAGTTCTGAGGAGGATGCATTTGTGTATCTTGCTTAATAAAGCATCTCCCACACGTGGTCAGGAGTACTGAACAGGCCCCATGTTAGTGGTGCTTTAATTATCTGCTCTTGAAGGGCAAAACAATCCACCACTAGCAGATACAAGAGGATCTAAGAAATAGCCTGTTCCCCTTTCTTCTAACCTTTGCAGGAGGATATACAGAAAGGTGCTAGATTTCTGCTTGATGCTTTGGTAGAAAACTAGTCTGGTTTTGTAAAAGCTTCATTTGCTGATTTGCTCCCTATTGCTTTGTTTCAAAAAGCAGGAAAGTGAGCTTCCCCATCAGTATTTTACAAAAGAGCTGGGGTTAACAACAGGCATTACTGCAAGTAATGACCAGTTTCTGAATTGCTTTGTGTGGCATCAGACAGCTTATACAAGATAGAACTCTATTTTCTTTAAAATAAATTCCATATTGTTTCACACATGCATGAAGTATGATTTAAATTCCAGTTTGTAATTAACATACAAACCCCTTCTTAGACTAAAACTAAATATGAAACTAATGGAGAACATTGTCCAACTGAATAAAGGACTCCTGGGGTTCTTCACCCTTGCAGTTCTTACTGATCTCCTTTCTTATTGCTTCTTCTCTTTCCAAAGTAAGTCAGCATTTTCATATGTCCATTGCCTCTGCCTGCCTCAACTGGGGTGTGCAGCTCACATCAGAGGAAAGAGTTAAGGATGCTGTCTCTCAAAGCAGCACTGCCACTCCTCTCCATTAACTGAAAACACAGGACTGGGGATTGATGCTGCAAGAGATAAAGCAGACGCTTGCCTGGAGACCTCCACCCTGAAGAAGCAGAGGACAGCGAGTGGCTGTTGGAGGAGCTGAGAAGCTGACAGCATTTCTGGGCAGGACTACACAACCCTGACACTGTACTGAATTTGCAGCACAACGGCCCTGGGCTTGAAGAGCCTCAGAATCAGTCTTTATGCCAC
Organism: Psittacula echo; assembly: GCF_963264785.1. Lineage (NCBI taxonomy): Eukaryota > Metazoa > Chordata > Aves > Psittaciformes > Psittacidae > Psittacula > Psittacula echo. The sequence continues at coordinate 105,019,465 of NC_137735.1, forward strand.
ACCGGCCACATTCCTGCTTCTGAAGTGACTTGCCCCTTTCTTTTCCCCCTGAAGCTTGGCCTACCTCCCGGTGCTCTCCAGCAGCCTGCTTTCCTACTCCAGAATCTGATTTTTGTTACCAGCTCTTTAAACTGAAATTTTCTTTCTTGAAGTTTTCTTGTCTTTGTATGTGGAAGTCAGCAACTAACCATGCTTTGTCTTAACTAAGGTACAAAAGTTCCCAGTAACAGGATATTTTGCAACTTGCAAAGGCCTTCCAGGAATACCAAGTTAAACACAGGGATGTTAGAATTGAACTTGGCTAGGGATGTTAAGGATAGCAGGAAGGGATTCTATAGGTACATAGCAAATAAAAGACAGACTAGGGACAATGTAGGCCCCCTCTGGAAGATATCGGGAGAACTGGGTACCCAGGATTTGGAGAAGGCTGAGGTTCTGAATGACTTCTTTGCCTCGGTCTTCACTGGCAAAGGCTCTGACTGCACCTCCCAAGTCTTGGAAGGCGAACGCAGGGACTGTGAGAATGAAGACCCTAGGCCCACTGTAGGAGAGGATCTGGTTCAAGACCATCTTAAAAACCTTAACGTACACAAGTCCATGGGACCTGATGAAATCCATCCGCGGGTCCTGAAGGAGCTGGCGAATGAAGTTGCTAAGCCACTGGCCATCATATTTGAAAAATCATGGCAGTCAGGTGAAGTTCCCAATGACTGGAAAAAGGGAAATATAACCCCCGTTTTCAAGAAGGGGAAAATGGATGACCCAGGGAACTACAGACCAGTCAGCCTCACCTCTGTGCCTGGCAAACTCTTGGAGCAGATTCTCCTGGAAGGCATGCTAAGGCACATGAAAAACAAGGAGGTGGTTGGTGACAGCCAGCATGGCTTCACTAAGGGGAAATCCTGCCTGACCAATTTGGTGGCCTTCTATGATGGGGCTAAGGAAGAGATGGACAGGGGCAGAGCAGCTGACATCATCTACCTGGACTTGTGCAAAGCACTCGACACTGTCCCACATGACATCCTTGTCTCTAAATTGGAGAGACATCAATTTGATAGGTGGACCACTCACTGGATAAAGAACTGGCTGGATGGCCGCACACAAAGTGTTGTGGTCAATGGCTCGATATCCAGCTGGAGACCGGTAACGAGTGGTGTCCCTCAGGGATCGGTGTTGGGACCGGTCTTGTTCAACGTCTTTGTCGGTGACATGGACAGTGGGATTGAGTGCGCCCTCAGCAAGTTTGCCGATGACACCAAGCTGTGTGGTTCAGTTGATACACTGGAGGGAAGGGATGCCATCCAGAGGGACCTCAACACACTTGTGAGGTGGGCTGATGCCAACCTTATGAAGTTTAACCATGCCAAGTGCAAGGTCCTACACCTGGGTGGGAACAATCCCAGGCACAGCTACAGGTTGGGCAGAGAAGAGATTCAGAGCAGCCCTGCAGAGAAGGACTTGGGGGTGTTGGTCGATGAGAAAATGGACATGAGCCGGCTTCAGTGTGCACTCGCAGCCCAGAAAGCCAACTGTATCCTGGGCTGCATCAAAAGGAGCGTGACCAGCAGGTCGAAGGAGGTGATCCTGCCCCTCTACTCTGCTCTTGTGAGACCTCACTTGGAGTATTGTGGGCAGTTCTGGTGTCCTCAACATAAAAAGGACATGGAACTGTTGGAACAAGTCCAGAGGAGGGCCACGAGGATGATCAGGGGACTGGAGCACCTCCCATATGAAGAGAGGCTGAGAAAGTTGGGGCTGTTGAGCCTGGAGAAGAGAAGGCTGCATGGAGACCTCACAGCAGCCTTCCAGTATCTGAAGGGGGCCTACAAGGATGCTGGGCAGGGACTATTCATCAGAAACTGTAGTGACAGGACAAGGGGTAACGGGTTAAAACTTAAACAGGGGAAGTTTAGATTGGATCTAAGGAAGAAATTCTTTACTGAGAGGGTGGTGAGGCACTGGAATGGGTTGCCCAGGGAGGTTGTGAATGCTCCATCCTCGTCGTTGTTCAAGGCCAGTTTGGATGAGGCCTTGGGTGGCATGGTTTAGTGTGAGGTGTCCCTGCCCATGGCAGGGGGATTGGAACTAGATGATCTTAAGGTCCTTTCCAACCCTAACTATTCTATGATTCTATGTGTTTATCAGTCTCTAATAGCCTATAAGCTCTTTAAAGTGACATAATGCTTTATAGAAGTCAACTATTATACTGGGTGCTTTAATCAGGGGGGTCCCATGGATTTTCTCTGAACTAAGAGTTTCTCTTAGTTTCACCCAACAAATATCAACAATTAAAACCACGAAAGCAACAACTTGGTCTATATTTCATTGCCTGCACTTTGAGCAAAGGTTCTGTGTAGTCCATAAGCAAAGTAGACTTCATCCTCTATCAAATACTTATGGCCACAAGCAGAATTTTCAGGAAGATTTTCTGAGATATATTCTGTGGCGAGCAAAACATGTGGCCACTCTATGAGTAAACTATTAATTTACGATGGCATAATTAGAAAGTTGCAGCAATAGTTATCAACATGGTTTGAATAAGGATGACAGAGTTAAATCTTATATGGAGGCTACAGAAATGCAAGTCTTCATTAAGGCTAAAGGAAAAAAAGATAAAGCAAAATAAGATCTTTGTTTTGGAACTTGAAAGTTTAAAAATACCCCAAAAAGCTTAAAAACATGGAAAATATTAGCACTTTACACTATGCTTTAACATATTGTTGGGTTTTTTTTTATGAAATAATAAAGTAAATTGAGTGTTGTCAGTAAAAAGTAAGAATCATTCATGTTCTTCTACAATTCCTTTTTGTATGATCTGTGCTTCCAGCCTTTTTGTAATGCATGAATAGGAGATTGAAGAGCTTCACAAAGCAGCATCTTAGCCTAAACAAGGCTCTTTTCCTATTTAACACATACATTCCAATTATCTGCACAATAGGACTTTAACTCTGTTAATTACATGTGCAATGAGAATTCAGGTTATTGGCATGACAAACCATAAAATAATTGCGCAGCAAACTCCAGTGGGTGCTTTCCAACCTTCTCCATAAAAAGTTACAGATTTCTAAACATCATACATGTCTATGTGAAAGATATACACTCCCATTACGAAAACACGCCTGGGTTTTTTTCCTTTCATTTTACTCTCCTTGTTTGTGCACTTTAGTATGGAAATTTTTTACATTTCTTGTAGAAGTTTGCAAAACACAAGCACTGCTTTCACTTCTCAGAACAGCCTGCTTTTGTTCCCAGATAACAGTACTACACTTATTTAGCTCAGATGCTAGATATTGGAGGGGGAGAGAAGAAATCTTCAGGCATCCTACCAAAGACTCTAATGTACTTGGATTCCGCACAGCACTAGAGCACAAAACCACATAGTAGATTGAGCATCCATAACTGCTTCAGTGCCTGAGGTGAAACATTTTGTAAAAGCCAGAAATATAACTTCTGGAGCTACTGTGATTTTAGTTTCTGATGTACTGTTGCACACCACAACAAAGCAGAATTAAAATGTGAGGTTTGTCTCCCAGGTTCAGCCTGCAGTTAATTCCGTGATTTGAGACAGTCACAACTCCCACAGCAACAACGCTGAAGTGGAAGCTGCCAAAGGTAAATCTTTCCTATGGGATTATCTACCCCAGCTTTCCTCAGCCCGGAATTGCCCTTTAGCTGTGTGTTTTTCAGGACAATGCGACTATTAAACAGTTAGGTTTTGTTTCGAACACTATGGAAACCCTAACTCCCTCTTGGGAGAGGAACTCTGTAAGAGGAGAAGCTGCTATCAGCATTCGTAATCAAGCAGTACAGCCAGAGAAGCCAGGAGTAACCAGCCGCCTCTCCAAGCAAGATCCCTTCATCGTGTGTACTACACTGCTCAGCCCAGGCATCTCCTGCCTGTGAGGCCCCTCTGTTGCCCCTGATAATGCTGGAGAAGCTGGAGTCCTTAGATTAAGTTTAGTTGAGTTAAAATGAACAAAGCCTGCTCTGTTTGCACCAAAAATATTTTACCTACTAACAGAACCAGTTGTACTTTCCATATTCTCTTTTTATCCTTCCTGCCCTCACTGTATTAAATCTAACAAAAATTGCTATGAAATACATTTTAAGTGACAAGTGAATCAAGTAGGCTAGAAGATGCAAAACACATCCTGAGAAGCACTGACTCAGGCTTAGTGGCCAAATGTAAACAAGCTCCTGGCACTGATATACGCCCAGTGTTGCTCCCTCTGGCATTCAAACCCCATGCTGTCCCCAGCCCAGCTCTGACTTCAGGCAGAGTACCTATCTGCTGCCTGCCAGGCACTAACAAAAAATACTCCTTTTGAAAATGTCTGGCTTCAGTAATACTGGGTATTAAGTGGTTTTTTGCTGGATTTTTTTTGGTTTTTTTTTTTTTACTCTGTAACATCAAATATAGTCTACTAAGGAAAGCGGAATGACAGCATGGCTGGAATAACGTGATTTAAAGGGTCAAATCCTTCTGCAGAATTAGGGAAGGATTGCTGCAGTTTTGCATGAGCACCCAAAAGCCCACAGGGAAACAACAGAGAGGCTGCAAAGGGGGATGAAGCCCACAGATAATACACAGATAAGCCACCACAATCGGCCACCAGTAACTGACACTGGATTACAGAGCTTTTCATTCATTTCCACGTGTTATTGCATCTCTGGGGCTTGTATCTTGTTTACAGTCCCCTTATTTGGCCAAAAGCTGGCACCAGACCCTGCACTCGTTCTGCTGTGTTAAAGGCCAATTTCACACAGCTGACAGCTCATACCGCGAGGTTTTCCGGCCCTGACTCAGCAGCGACTCTGCATGTGGGCCTAGTCACAGGCAACGGCTGTGCCCTGGGGCACAGATGGTTTGGGAAGCTGAGTGCAAGAGTTCATCTTCCTTATTTCCAGGCTCTGTCAGATACACAGCCTTGCCTTGCCTAGCCCCTCCTCTCAGATCTAGCCCAAATTATAACCACAGAGCTAACCACCTTCAGAGAGTGATGCTGCAAAGAGGGAACCAAGGGAGGACATCAATCAAATGTGTCATCAGTCCACAGACCAAAGCAAATCTGCCTTACTAGTTGGGAAGCCTAGATCTACACCTCCCTCAGCACTGCCTGCATCTGAACTTACAGCTTTGCCATTCATGTACACATCTGCCTCTGAAATAGGTTCTCACCCATTCTTCCTGCCACAGCTGCTGGTACCAGCCTAGTGTCTAAAATAATTTCCTCTAGTGGAAGGCGTGGCTATTATACAACTTAAAATCAGCAGGGTTTGCATTGGGTTTTTTTACCAGTATTATTATGCGCATCATAGCATAAACAACAAAGACCACTGCAAAATAAACACCTGAAATGCTAAGTGCATTGTCCAGCTTTAGCTCCCACTGATGAGGCTTTTTGGCTGTTTCTTCAGGGAAGGAAGGTTAGGGAGCATCAAGCTGCCTATCCCATCCTGTCTTCATCTTTTTCTTCCTCCTTCTTCCATAAATGTTGGACTGCGTGGCCACTTTCAACCACCTTGACAGAAGACAGGGAAATGAGGTTCCCAGAAGCTTCAGGAGACAGGAACTGAGTACAGGAGAGAGACCTTGTAATGTCCTGAGTGACGGAAAGGCTGATTAATTCACCCAGTACTAGACCTCAGAGAATCTGCAGATGACAGAGCCATTAGAAGTGAAACCTATTACTTCTCCCACTCATGGAACAACTTGGCTTTTCTTGAAGCACAGTCCTCAACATGTGGATCTCAATAAATGCCTTTATTAACATATTTTAACCAGAGCTGTCAACTGGCTGCAGATTTCTAAGCTGTCCATCCGTGTGCAGTGTAGCCATCTCAGTATAAAGCAGTCTACTCTGATCCCAGGAGTAACTTTAAAATTATTTTTCTAGGCCATTAGCACTACTTAAGTGAAGCACACGTGGTGTGATGTTACTGAGTAGTGCAATTAATTCTGTCTTTTGTTACTTAGATTTTATTCTGCTTTCCCATACCAGCTTCTTCATCATCTCTGTGCACTGCACAAATCAGAACAAGCCCCTGACAGCTGAACACTGACCTCTAGTTTAGTAACATGGGCAGGGACCACCTATTTTTATTGAAAAGGATAGCTGTAGGTTTTGGGGTGGTAACTAACTGAATTTGGCCACTTGTAACCAAAGCAGGATTTCAGCTTATTTAAAGACAAAAGACTATCTCATTTACCAGCCTTTCCAGGCCGTCTGGCTTTCTGATCAGGAACTGAGCCACAGAAATAAACAGGCAAAAATTAAAATGCACTCTTGCACTATTAGCTCTTATGTTTCATCTGCATTAAGATAACAACCTGGCGAAGTCCTGCTCCTTACCCATTTGTTTTAAATGTCTTCTGTGGAAAACTTTCTACTGATGGCTTGTTTTGGAGGTGCACATTTTCCTAAATGCTTTTCTCAGGTTGTATATTCTCTGCTTTGCAGCTGCTGGAGTATGAGTACCACTCCTCACAGTTTCTCCAAAATCACATCTCCCAGCCCAAGTGCTGCAGGGTCCTTATCCCCATCCATGAAGGGCCCTAGAAGAGAGTCCCCAGGTGAGCACCCACCACTGATTCCCTGGGGCATGCTGCACCAGTTGGGGCAGATGGCAGGACAGAGGGCTGTACTACTCAGCCCTGGCAGCAAGAGGGTCATGTAGTATTTGGTGGTTTAGGTACCAGTGCCACTTACAACATGAGAGTCTGACAGTCTGCTGTGTTCTGCAGCAACAGCAGAATGAGATGGTGACAAGGTCCTCACACTGGAACTGGGTCAGCTCTAGGCTCCTAAAGCTCCCAGCAAGCACAAGATGCTTGGGTGGGTGTGAATTAGGTGTCTATATCCAATGCCATTCAACTGTTGGTACGTGTCATATTTTGTGAAAATCTTTCATCTTCTGTGTAACCTGGCTGGGCACATCTTTCTCCACTTCCTGGACCTTCCTCCCCTATGCCACTTAAGTATGCCCACCAGCCACAAGCAGTCATGGACAAGACTTCACCTCACTAAATCTTACCATGTCCAAAGGCAGAAGCTATATTTTTCCATTTCACTTCTGGAAGCCAATCTGTCTTAGAGCTGAATGAGGCATAACAAATCTGATAATCCACTGCATGCAGACAGATGGTATATCAGTGTGAAAACATGAAGCAAGGATTAGGATTAGGTGGTCTAAACATTAAAAAGCTCCAAGCACTGTCTTTTCTGTGCAGTGAACCACAGTGCACTGCAAGTACTAGCTCCCCATATGAGGTTCTCTCTCATGGGCCAGTGTTACAGCCTATATACCACTATGTGACGTGATCACCTGCCTTCATCCACACATGTACATGAACAGTCTGCATGGAAAAGACTAGGTGTTCGGGTACAGGGAACCACATGCTGAGAGAAAAGTGGACATTGCTGCTGTTGCTGGGATCCTGCAGCAAAGGACTCACTTGGTCCTGGATCCCTTAGACAAGGCCAGGAGCCAGATGTGCAACCCAGTACATCCCCCAGCAGAGCACTCTGCCACATGCTGAGAGAAGATGCTTGAGAGGGCTCAGTGAAATGCAAATGTAGCTGGTTCAAAAAGAAAATGAAAGTCAGAGGAAAAACAGTCTGGGTGCAGGGAAAGCAGACTGAATGCCTTTCATTGAAATGCAAAGCGGAAATTTTCCTTCCCAGGGAGAACAAAACCACCCTCAGGCTGATAATTTTTTTAAGAGAGCATGACAGTAACTGGTAGCTAAACTTATGCTAGGTTTGTCCTGAGAAACAACTGGAGTTAAATCTCCCAAATTCAGCCTGCTGCATGATACTTTCTGGTTTTGTGGTCACTGCTGGCTTTGAATACAAGGGGATGGAAAAAGCCTATAGAGATTTAAGGAGAGTAGAAAAAATGCAAACAGGACTCCATCCAAACTGATACCAGCATGTCCCAAGCACATCCGGTGACTGCCATCTGCCCATTTTCCCTGGTAGCTTTAGTCATTATCTCTTCAGATGCCTGTGCTGTGCTGCTTCTTGGTGGCTGAACCTCTCACATACAAAACCAACAGATGCAGAGGCCCCTGCTGCAGAACACAAATGTGTTGGTGGCTGCCTCCCAGGTGACCATTTTGCCATCCTTAGAAGCTTTTTTAGCTTTGTTAGAGTGTGTCAGAATGTATTCATTTTATCCAGCAGATGAGGAAAAAAATGGGAAAGAGTCTGACAGGCAGAACCATAAAATGGTTTGTCTTAATCTGAAAAAGAGACGTGCTGGTTAAACCAGCAGAGAGTATTAGCTGGCATAAGGAGCAGCTAAGAGGAAGGTGCCTTTGAAGGGGCACTGAATTCAGCAGAACCCATACAAGTGAGCAATGGTCTGTATCCACACATGTGCCAGCGAGGGAGGCACAACTCCTATTGCCACCTCTTTCAGCATCATTTCTCACAGAACACTGTACTTCTCTTTCAGACTCACTTGTCTCCAGCCACTGTGGCTGCTGCACTAATTGGTGATATGTCTTCATAAATCAGCCTCACCTCCTGGCTCTTGGCCTCAAAGCTTTGTTTGACCATTGCTCTAGCCACCCTTTTATACAGCGCTGACATGACACAGTTGCCTGTACTGTTTCATCAGGGCTGTGCCCCAGCTAAAGAACAAAGAAAACAAGCTCTGTGGGCAATGCTTTTTGACTAATTAACAAACTATGTTTGGGCTTTTCTTTAAAGCCTCCTCTGTATTTCTCAGCCAGCCAGTTTCTGTTTCCACTGCATGCTTTTGCCTGTGTGTGCATACCAGCCCACACCTACTTTTTGTCCCATTCCTGTGATGGCACCATTGCTGTCCTGCAGTGACAGAAGTGACAAAATCTCCTGATTCTTTCAGTCCAGCTTATTCTGATCACCATGCGTGTTAAACAATGCTAAGGCTGTGGAAGGAATGAAATCTGGTTTCCAAAATGTCTCTGTCATATGCATTCTTTAATGGCTATAAAAAAAAAAAAAGCAAGCTCATTAACTTTCTATGTAGGAAGAAAGCATGAAAAATTCTTTCCTCTTCTGCCCCTCTTTTGCTGAGTGTATAGAAAGTTGGGGGTTTGAGAACCCAACTCCTCATGGTACTGAAATGGTCCAGGAGTTACTCTGTAGTTCTCAGGAGAGAACAGAGCAGCAGTCACACACAGGCAGAGCTCATAAAAATAAACCAAGCATCCTTGGAGAGAAGAAATAAAGTCCTGGAGCTTTGTGTCTTCCCAACTCTGGTTCAGAGGGCTGACAACAGGAGGTTGATATCTTGCTCCATTTGCTGGAGGACAGTTTAGCACTGGTTTTCTCTTGACTCCAATAACCACAGCAGTTACAGCCATACTCTTAAGTGCTGGAGATAAAGATTATCTGGAGTATAACTGGAGTTTAACAAGCAATAAAAAGTGCTGATGCTTCTGGGTTGCCCTTACTCACAAAGCAGACAGGAATAGCTAAATAAACTCACTATAGACTTTGGAGAAACAAAAAGGCACTTCAGGTTTTGTGTGCTCAGTTAAGACCTCTGGTAAAATTTTAAACTAACCTTTCTCCAGCTGTTTGCTTTCACAGAAAAATCTGGTGCATCTATGCAAAGAGAAACAGAAATTTCAAGAAGAAAATGTAAGATATATCTATATACATATATTTCCCCTCCTTCCCCTAACTTTCACATTCTACAGGGGAAGAAAGCAATCCAACTCCAGCAGGTCCAACTGGGAGATGGCTTAAGTGTATGGGGAAATTAAAATGTGATGAAAGTCCATGCTCTATCTTTTTGCCTCTGCTACTGTCTTTCATGTGTTTTTTAAGCTCTTATTCTGCCTTGAAAAACGTGCAGTTATGAAAGATTAAGTCTATATAGGGCTCCTATGTGGCTATGTATGTGGAACAACCTATTGAAATGAAATGTCAATTGTAAGCATTTAATATTTGGAGTTACATATTTCTGGATTACTAATACTTTTTGGATAATCTATATTACTAACACAATACATAAATGGACAGTGCTTTCTTCTAAACACTGTGTATAGTTTCTATTCCTTCTTGGGATGCTGCTTTGAAATCCTTTCATTGGATTCAGAGAATCCAGACTCTGAAGAGGAAGCACAACCCAAATTACAGTTTGATTGAAAGCCCTCTCTATCATGTGACCTGGAAGAAGAACGATTTTAAATGGGGCCCTGAGCGACAACAAGCCTTTGAGCAAATTAAACGAGAGATAGTTCATGCAGTTACTCGGAAGGGCTAGATCACTGCTCGGGTCGGGCTGGATATCGGTCAGCGGGTGGTGAGCAGTTGTATTCTCTTCCCTTGTTATTTCTCTTATCATTATTATTATTGGTGGTAGCAGCAGTGATTTGCGTCATACCTCAGTTACTGGACTGCTCTTATCTCAACCCGTGGGAGTTACGTTCTTTCGATTCTCCTCCCCATCCCTCCGGGAGTGGGGGAGGAAGTGAGGGGGAGGGGAGTGAGCGAGCAGCTGCATGGTTCTGAGTTACTGGCTGGGCTTAAACCACGACAATTCTTTGTGCAGTTAGTTTTTCTTTTAAATTTTCTTGCTTAAATGCCTCGGAGCTTACTTCTGCTTGACTGGCAGAATACCTAAATGAATGGCCCTTGGCAAAATGTAAATACCTGACATTCTGCTCAGGGGCAAGCTATTTTAGCAGTGAAAACAAGGAAATACCTGCCTGAACAATACTGTAAACTGCTTTAAACACTGCTTTAAAGAAGTGAATATAAGTGTAACTAGATATGAAATATTTTTTATCTGTTGAAGAGATTTTTTGTATTCATTTTAAGGAAAAATCTATAATAAGCATTGCCAACATTAGTATTTCCTCTCCGCATTGTCAGCTTCCACAGGGGGTAAACAGACTCTTGTTTCAGCCAGCTTATGATGCCCATATCAGCCCTGATTACTTTGCAAGCAATCCCACTGAGGTAAGTGGAACTAAATAAGGAGAAGATGTAACCTAAGGTAAAGAAGTTTACAAGCTCCTGAGACAAGAAGGCTGCAGAAACAGGACCTTCGTCCTTGCAAGGGGTCATGTGAGCTGAGAAAGGTGGACTTACTTTCCAGAAGGGCTAGGTTACACAGGAAGTGGCATTGCTTGCTTGTGTTAGTGAGCAGTTTAAAACCCCTAAGATGATCAGCTCCCTCCATTCACAGTACCAGAGTGGGACGTTTGGTTTCACCTCTAAGTTACTTCTAAAATTGCATTCCTGGAGATGCCTTTTTAATAAAGTTAAAACAAACAGGTTTTATACAACTCCCTTTACTTGTAATGTAAAATTACTAGAAGCAGACATAGCCATAAGCTGAAACTTTTTCTACTGGGGAATAAGCTTGGATTGAATGTCCCAGGTGCTCTTCATGCTGTGACTCCAGAACTGAAGCGCTGTAAACATGGATGGTTTAGATCTGGGCCTTTGTACCAGAGCTCATTCTGAAACAACTATGGTCAGATTTCCCCAAGGTTTAACCACTGTCCCCTCCTACTGCTGGTGTTGCTCTGGGGACTCCTTTCCCGGGTGCTATTAGGACTTTGCCATTGTGATTTCCAACTAAAAAAACCTTTTGGTCCAGATGGAGTTTCCACTGACTTTTAGGCTGAAGCTCCAAGTAGAGCTAGAGCAAAAGATATCAATCAGAATAATAAACATTACTCTGACACTCTCTGACCTGGCTAGCTAACATATTTATCCCTCCAGAGCACAAACCAGAAAGATGTCATCAAAGATAGATGCCAAGAAAGCCATCCAACTATATTGCTCTGATCTTAATTTTCTACCTGAGGAAACCATAGATCAGTACAAGCTGGGCCACCTTTGCTGTGTTGTTCAATCTTCAGACCATTTGGAAAGGGATCAAAGTAATCGTGAGACTCTGCATACTCAGGGTGGGAGTAGCAGCAATAAAGAGCTTATATGAAACTCAATTAATAGGAAAGCACACTTCATTTCCTGACCCAGAGAGCTGAAATAGGTGAGGGTTATACTATTATCAATGAGGGCAGCACAATGTAAACAATACAGGCATGCTTAGTAACACAGTTAAACAACCTCAGTGTTGACATATATATATACTCATATATATACATATATATTTATGTTTATTACACATATACTTCACAACTGCTTATTTAACAGATGCTGCTATACCTTGCATCTTAAGATAGAAATACCCATAACGTTTTACAACATCAAATGCTACCTTAGAAGACATCAGTGAAGAACAGGGGTGTGAATAGCATAAAACTCCCAGAACCAGTATGTCTGAGGCCCTTAACAGCCAGAAGCATTCAGATTTTCTCTTTTTATATTTCTGCGATGATAGAACTAGTGTAATTTTCCATGCTGAAGTGCCATCAGTTCTATAAGAACTAGGCCAACCTCAGGTTTACAAAGCACTCTTCGCAGGAGTCCACTGTGTCTCATTCATACAGTAACCCAATCTGATTCAATTTTTTTTTTACATTCACTAACAAGATCATGACAGAATTCACTATAGCTGTAAACCAGACTTCCAGCACATGAGCAGCAGTGGGAACGCAAGCTGGAGATGGCATTCCTAGACTTGCTCATTTTCCTTTGTTACTCTGCACTTGGTGCTGATTAATGGCACTGCCCTGCTGCTGTAAATAAACAGGCACTCACTTGTCCTTGACAGCTGTTTTTAGCTACAATAATACTCCTTTGAAACTGGCAGGGGCACAGTAGCGGCACATGCCTGCCATCCCCTGCAGCCAGGCGCTCAGCTAGAATGAATGACCTTCAGCCTTGCTCTGAAGGTGCAGCTTCACAACCAGCTTATGCCAAGCTAAGAAAGGTTAAAACCAAAACGGTACATGTTCCTACCTGCTTTTCTTGTGTCACTATTGGAGTGAAAATTAATATTTTTCTTTTTCCTCTGTGATTCAGCCCACTTGTAGAGTGAACGGAAGGAAAAATGCACTTCTAGAATGCAATGTATTTTTTCCCCATAATAGACATTTGCATTAGAGCAGACGAATCAAAATAACACCTTTTTTTTTTTCTTTCACCATGAGGTGACTAGACAGCTATAAGGCAATGCTCTGTTTATCTAAGGGCAGATGAGAAAAATCCCGACCATTAAAGTATGCATCCATCACTCCTACATTTCCCCAATAAGAATTTTCCTAAGCCAGCACCAGAACAATCCTAGTGAGAGGTATGCATGCACCCCTCCAGGCACTTCATCCTCTTAGCCTGTATTTTAGGATTAGTAAAGTTGCCCTCAGGATCAAGTGTCATGTGCTGATACTCTGCCATTAATGACTGTAAGGAGCTGTGTTTTTGCCAATTAAATTCCATAGGTCAACAGTTGACTATTGAGCAAGCTCAGGATGGCCTCTATCATATTAGATTTCAGAATCATGGTGTCAGCCCCATGCTAGACTGATCTTTTGATGAGGTGTTTTCATTCACTGAGCAGCCATTCATGGAAGCAAAAGTTGTCCAAGTCTAGTGACCACAGGCATTTTTCAAGGCAAAAATAAGTGGAAGAGGGCTGGGCTTTTTCTGCATATTTTTTCTGCTTTCCTTTAATACCTAACATCTTATAATTGAAATTTAGATAATATTACAGGTCACAAATGGTACATTAAAAGGCAACTGGGAAGTTGCCAGAAGTCACAACTGTATTTTTTTGCCATTTACTACACCAAAATTAAAGCAATGCCCTGATCTATTATTAGAAGGGCCACTGCCACAGTAATATTAATTTGAAGCTTGTCAGAATATGGCACTGTACCAGTAGCACTTCCTATATGTAATAATGCAATTGTGCCACGGTATAACTGTTCTCTATCTACATATACTCAGGCACATGCTAGATATCAAATGTGGTTTTGTTGATAGAGAAAGTTTTATATTCAGAGGTGACATAAACTGCCCCAGAACCAAAAGGTGGAGGCTCTACAAAATGAGCCTCCACCCAGAGAACTGTCTGGCATACTTTCTAAGTCTAACTGCACTGCTAAATCCTTTCTAGGATTGATGAAGTCCTGGCAGTGGCGGAACTGGAAGAAAAGAATTACTGCAAAAAGTAACAGCAATAAGCAACTGATGATCATCCACTCTCACACAGCTTGTTCAGTTCCTATTTAGAACTCTTGACAGCAAAAAATTACCTTGTACAAGGGACAGATGTCAAGTTCCTTTATTACATGAAGCAATGTTCAGGGATGGGGGGGCTGTGAATGTCCTCTTTGTACACTTACCATCATATGGCAAAATGGTTTAATTATGTTTTGTACAATGATAAAACAACTAAAGAGAAAGCTGAATGTAATCACCTTTATGTATTAATTGGATTTGAAAGGTAACCACCACATCCCCTAGTAGATACAACAGCACCAATTATATTAATTTGTGAAATAATAAAGGCAGATGTCATGGTTTAAGCCCAGGCCATAAATTAGAACCACGCAGTCTACTTCCCCCCCACCTTTCTTCTCTCCGCTCCTGGAGGGATGGGGAGGAGAATCGAAAGAATGCAACTCCCACGGGTTGAGATAAGAACAGTTTAATAACTAAGGTATAACACAAATCACTGCTACTACCACCAATAATAGTAATGATAAAGGAAATAACAAGGGACCTTGTTATTTCACCTTCCTATTAACACCTCCCGTGTGGAGACAGGCTGAGAAAATTGGGGCTCTTCAGCCTGGAGAAGAGAAGGCTGCATGGAGACCTCATAGCAGCCTTCCAGTATCTGAAGGGGGCCTATAAGGATGCTGGGCAGGGACTATTCATCAGGGACTGTAGTGATAGGACAAGGGGTAACAGGTTAAAACTTAAACAGGGGAAGTTTAGATTGGATCTAAGGAAGAAATTCTTTACTGAGAGGGTGGTGAGGCACTGGAATGGGTTGCCCAGGGAGGTTGTGAATGCTCCATCCCTGGCGGTGTTCAAGGCCAGGTTGGATGAGGCCTTGGGTGACATGGTTTAGTGTGGGGTGCCCCTGCCCATGGCAGGGGGTTGGAACTAGATGATCTCAAGGTCCTTTCCAACCCTAACTTATTCTATGATTCTATGATTCTAAGAGAATACAACACCTCACCACCCACCGACCGATACCAATACCTTGCCCCCCATCCAGCAGAGATCCCGCCCTTCCGGGTAACTCTCAGTTCTACATCCTGGTCATGACGTGCTATGGTATGGAATACCTCTTTGGCTAGTTTTGGTCAGGTGTCCTGTCCCTGCTTCCTCCCGGCTTCCTTGGTCAGGGTAAACATTCTGACCAGCAACTGAAAAGATCGGTTTTATCAGTATTATCCCCAGGCTGAAAGTCAAAACACAGCACTGCACCAGCTACTAAGAAGTAGAAAAAAAATGACTGCTACTGTTAAACCAGGACAGCAGATACAATACAATTTGAAATTCATTAAGCAGCATCACATAGTCAACATTTTCAATTTGCAACAGGTTTGAAAAAATGAGTGACTACAAGATGCATCACCTGTACTAAGGAAAAGCAAACAGTAAGTTTAGGATGTCACATAGTTGTAAACAGCTTTAATCTACTCACTGATGTACAAATAAATAAACATGGCAATCACTAAAGACCTCAATGAATAGAGTGCCAAACTGTAACTAAAGGGATGATTTTGAAAAAATGGGGGTGGGGGTTGATGTTTGATACCTATCGCCTAATGTTCATTAATTTTTTGTCTTCAGTTCTATGAACTTTTCAAAATAGGCACGATAATGGCCTCCAACTTTCAGGCACAGAACCAGTCCAACCAGGCACAGCAGTCACAGTAAAGTTATAAAAGGACAAGTCACTGTCACACAAACTACAATTTTTACCTGCTTTCAGAATGTATTTCATGCAAAATACTTCCTTATTTTTTTAGTCTTTCAAAATAAACCATTTCTAGTTGCACCTTTGTAAGCCAAATGCCCCTGTCATCTAACATGCACCCTTTTAATCTATTAACTTTACTATTCCAAGTTGTGACCAATAAAACTAAAACCCAGGCAGGGTAAATTTCTGCCTACTTTACTTCAGGTGCCAAAAAGAAAATCAACAAATTACAGGAAGCTTGTGACTTTCTGAACTTATCAAATCTCCTGCTGCCCACATGTCTCGGCATTAGCTAATAAGTTTACAAGAAGATAGGGATTTTAAGAGTACAAGCTAAATGTGCCAGTAAATCTCGGGTACATGCTAAGTCAAAAAATGATATGCTTATCTCATCTAGCTGGTGTTAGCTGATATTGCTGCTAAAGCTGATTATGCTATTCAAGACAATTTACAAAGTTGATGTGCGTGAGTTATTATTAATAGGAAGTGTTGGAATTACACCACCAGGTACAGGAAAAGGTATTCACATAGATTAAATTTAGTTGAGTGAAGCTAAACCCCATCTCCAGCTCCTTCTGTGGTCTATGGAAACATAAGCTGCCCTAGAAGGTAGCTCAGAGACCAAGCTTAATTTAGGCTGAAGTTACAGGAGAGGCAGAGATCTGATTTAGTGTTTCTCAACCACAACAAAGGGAAGGGACTCTCCTTGCACCTGCTCACCCTGGCCCTTTTTGAGCTGTCTCTGGTGTTTGCTGGGCAGTTCACTGAACACAGTCATTTGGCTAATGAACAAAAAACTACTTAACGGAAAGAAAAATTATAGTCTTCAGATTATTTAATGAGCTGAACTGGCTCACAAAGAGATCAGAGAAGTATCAAAGCTGATGGGCGCAAGGGATGAGCTGGGGTGGAGGGCAGATTTCTGAGACTTGCCTGTTCCCACAGTGGGGAGCTGGCCCTTTGACTCGGCTCTGCTGGGTAAGGTCACCCTTGGCTGTATTGAGTTCGCGTGGTAAGGTTTTGGTAGCAGAGAGACTACAGGAGTGGCGTCTGTGAGAAGCTGCTAGGAGCTTTTTCTATGTCCGCCAGAGCCAATGCCAGCCAGTTCCAAGATGGACCTGCCACTGGCCGAGGTTGAGCCCATGAGTTACGGTGGTAGCACCTCTGGGATAACATATAAGAAGGGAGAAAAGTTAATGCACAAGAGCAATTACAGCTAGAGAGAGGAGTGAGTACATGTGAGAGGAACAGCCCTGCAGACACTGAGGTCAGTGCAGAAGGAGGGGAGGAGGTGCTCCAGGCACCGGAGCAGAGATTCCCCTGCAGCCCGTGGTGCAGCCCATGGTGAGGCAGCTGTGCCCCTGCAGCCCATGGAGGTCCATGGTGGAGCAGATCTCCACCTGCAGCCCCAGGGAGGACCCCAACCGGAGCAGGGGGATGCCTGAAGGAGGCTGTGACCCCATGGGAAGCCTGTGCTGGAGCAGACTCCCGGCAGGACCTGTGGCCCTTGGAGAGAGGAGCCCACACTGGAGCAGGGCTGCAGGACTTGTGATCCCATGGGGACCCATGCTGGAGCAGTCTGTTCCTGAAGGACTGCACCCCATGGAAGGGACCCACAGTGGAGCAGTTTGTGAAGAAACGGAGTCTATGGGAAGGACTCAGGTTGGAGAAGTTCATGGACAACTGTCTACTGTGGGAGAGACCCCACACTGGAGCAGGGGAGGAGTGCAAGGACTTCTCCACCTGAGGAGGCAGGAGTGGCAGAGACAACATGCGATGAACACACAACCCTCCTTCTCCATTCCCATGCACTGCTGGCAGTGGGGAGGAGGTAGAGAATTTGGGAGTAAAGTTAAGCCTATGAAGAAGGAGGGGTGAGGGGAAGGTATTTTTAAGATACGGATTTATATCTGATTGTCCTACTCTGATCTGATTAGTAATAAATTAAACCAATTTACCCAAGTTAAGACTGTTTTGCCTGTGACAGCAATTGGTGAGTGATCTTTCCGTGTCCTTATCTCCACTCACAAGCCTTTCGTGATATTTTCTCTCCCCTGTCCATCTGAGGAGGGGAGTGATAGAGCAGCTTTGGTGGGCACCTGGCTTCCAGCAGGGATCAACCCATCATTGTGGCTTAAAAGAATCCCTACACCTACACTGTAATTTCCCACCCCTGTTCTCATGCTGCTGTCACTGTCATGGGGCTGGAAAACAAACTGATAGAAATGATCTCCCTGAAAACAGGGATTTGTTTTTGAGCCAGTGCAATCACAGCAATACTGATAAGACAGCGGCAAACAGCGATGAGCAAACAGCGATGCAGAATTGGAAGCTGCCAACACAGGGCAAAAACATCACAAGCTGGCTTAGTTTCTAAGCCAGCATCTCTTACTATGCCCTAAATTGCTTCTGGAGCAATTCTGACTATGGTAGGGGGCTGAAAATAGCTTCCCCAGGCAAGAACTAGCATTTGGAGAAGGCTCCATTTATTCACTCCCTGTAACGGGAGGGGTTCAAGTCCTCTTTTCTGCAGGCTTCTTGCTTAGCTGCAAATCAGAAGGTCAAAGCTGGGAGTCTGTGCTCCTTGCAGACAGCAGTGGGAGCCTGTGGTGGGTGAGGGGTGCCTGGGGGAGGTGGCATGAGCAGTGAGAACATGAGCTACATCTTAAACTTGATTTAGGGCTGACTAGGAGAACTGAGGAACAGTTTCTATGCCTTGGTTTCTTTGGTTAGAAGAGAGGGGTGCCAGTATCCAGCATAATGGTACTCAGATGGAGCCAGATGGAAAGCAACATCTTCTGATCCCTACTGGTTTGACCCATTTGGGAGTAATGAGTTTGCACCGAAATCCTCCAGGTCACATTACTGAATTCCAACCATGAAGCACTTCACTGGCTCTTCTTTCAGTATATAGTATTGGTGTGCACTAAAAGAAACAACAGTTCCTCACAGTTACTAAAAAGAATCATAGAGATTATAAGTGGGCACCTGTTAAAGCAAATAAAATATATTTGTTACGGTCATCCTAAATCTCATAGCTCACTTTGCCTATAGCATTGGCAGCGCTAGCTTAACAGTTGGACTTGTTGTTTTTACAGGTCTTTTCCAACCTAAATGATTCCACGATTACAAACTGAAGCAGAAGCTTAATTGGTTGAGTAATTGGGTTATGGTTAATTATTTGAAGGACAAGATTCAAAATGTGTCCATGGATGTCCTACCTGATCTTTGTCTATCACCCTCTAGGACCACTACTGGAAAATGTAACCCCATTTGCTTCATGTGGGACTTGTGTCTGTCCCCATTCTCAGCAATGATATTTTTTTCCCCGCAAAACCCTCTAGCCACAAGAGCAGATTAGCAAACCCAAGGGGCACTCTGGACTCACAGCATAGCCCTTTTTCTCAGCATGCCACTGTCCAAGATTTTAAAGGCAATGAATTTTATTTTCAGATTCTGAAAACTCCTTCCTTTGAAATACAGAAAATCTCTCAGTAAGATCAACCTGGCATAGATACTTGCATACCTTCATGACCAAGCCCACCAGGCTGACAGAGAGTGCTAAGCAACTGTGCCTTCTGCGGGGAGCAGCTCCTGTATTGCTGCCACTTGCCACCTCTCAGGACATATACTGCTCAGGTGAAAGAAGGAGTCTCCCCAGCATTCCGATACACACTGACACACTGCATCTGCCCACAGTTCTCTCTCCACTCTCCATAAAGCCAACACCATCAAGGATAGGATGTTCCCCCACATCACCTTGTTGCTTTCTACCAACTTCCATCAACAAATCTCTGCCACCGTGAGTCCCCAGTGGGTTCAGTGCGGAGTGCATCTCTCCTAGCCTTCACAGGGGACTTGGCTGTAGGGATGAAGCCAAACATTCCTCAGTACCAGGAAACACGTTAAATAATGCTCACTGGAAGCTCAGTTGTGTTCACAGTATTTCCACAAAGCTTGCTCTGTGAACTGCAGAGCAGTATGGGTCCAGAGTGCAATGTGGCAAAGGTGAGTTAAGATATTAGTGGACTCTTTCCAAAGAGGAGGGAGGTCGATCCTTGACCCTTAACTTCAGCACTTCAATTCAAAGGCAGTGGCTGGAAGCCAGTGGCTGTACTAGAGAGCATGGGCAGAAGTTTGTTTCTGTTAAACAGGCAAAAATGCATTTGATCTGTCTTCAGAATTACAGTAATATCTAACAAGGTAAATTGTAGGATCATGTAAGTGAATGGCTAGGTGGAAGGGAGTGGGAGAGATAAATATGTTCTTTGGCAAAATTCAGCAAGCAATGTCCAGACGTGGGGAATTCAGGTAGTATAATATCTTCTCCAAGTACAAGGTGCATACAAGGAAACCTGGAATTGACTCCTCAAGAGGCAGTAAGTCCTGCAGTTGCAGAACTACTTCAGAAGCCATTAAAGAGATTATATGTGTTTCTATGTGGAGCACTATTGAAAAACTCATGATAACATGATACAACATACTATACAGTACTCCTATAAAAATCTTTGTACCAAAATGAATTGTGGTGGCACATGCCACTCTTCAGGCAGACATGCTACAGTATGTGATTACAGGGGATGATTGCACTAATGTGAAAAACTCTTCAGCAGAAACATGGCCTTGCACTTATGTCTGGAGAGGTGTTAGGCTGACAAAGCCATATTCACTTCTTCAGACGTAAAATCCGTACATAAAAATCTTAGGACTACTACATTTTCTGAGAAATGCAGTAGTTCTACCAGTTCAGAGAAAATAAAGTCCTTGCTGTACAGAAATTCATCTACTGATAAAAATCATTGTCCGTATGTCATACTAACTGTCCCAGTTGTGCGCTTGGAGCGGTGGTGGAAGAACAAGCAGCAGACTATGAACTGTGGGGTTCCCTGAAGGAAGGGGAAATGGGATCGCTGTGCACGGGGCTGGGAAGGTGCAGGCTCCCCGGCACACATGGGGTCACTGCAAGGCAGTGAAGAGAGGTCCGGCAGCTGCGGTGGGTGGGAGATGGTCGGGCACAGTTCACCCCGTGCACTGTGACTGTTGGGTGGGAGAAGAAAGAACGGGTGCGTGTTTGGGGTGGTGCTGCTTGGCAAACAAGGGCGATCCTTGAGGCCACTCACCAGCAGTGGTGCCAGTACATTCTCAGTACAGCTAGACCCTGCTTGCTCTCAGGACCATTGCCTGGCGAGTTCACTGCTTTCAAAACACAATAGTCTGAACCTGCTGAATACTGCTTTCAGTTCCGTGCAGCAGTTCAGTGCCCCAGGTCTGAGCGGGCTGCGTGACCTCTCTTGATCTGCGTGAACAGATGCTGAAGGCTGGTCCAAACCAGCAGCAGTTTCTGAGTGGATAGGAGAGCTGCTGTCTCTGCTGAGGACTTGATTTTAATTAATAGAGAAAATGAAGAGCTTTAGGGGGCCTATAAGGATGCTGGAAAGGGACTCTTCATTAGGGACTGTAGTGATAGGACAAGGGGTAATGGGTTAGAACAGGGGAAGTTTAGATTGGATATAAGGAAGAAGTTCTTTACGGTAAGGGTGGTGAGGCACTGGAATGGGTTGCCCAGGGAGGTTGTGAATGCTCCATCCTTGGCGGTGTTCAAGGCCAGGCTGGATGAGGCCTTGGGTGTCATGGTTTAGTGTGAGGTGTCCCTGCCCATGGCAGGGGGTTGGAACTAGATGATCTTAAGGTCCTTTCCAACCCTAACTATTCTGTGATTCTATGATTCTATGTAATTTTGGTTGCATTTGAAAGACACTGGCTGAATGCTTCTTGTGGAAGGCAGACTTCTATTTATTCATGAATGGTGTACAAACTGGATCACAACAGAGTACAAAATGTTTCAAAATATTTCTTAGATAATTTAAAGATGAAATCAGAAAGGATTTTTGACAAAAATTCTTTAGGATGTTTCTTCCCTTTTTATTTTAAATTTAAAGATTATATTTCACCAAGATGAGCAGAACAGAGACCCTTCCCAACAGTCACACTGCACGGTGGGGGGAAGAAGGAACCGTGGTGCAAGGATATAAGAGTCACTGAGGACATGAGATGGAGGGAAGGTTCTTTGCCAGAGCCACATGTGAATATCATGTATTTTTTTTATTAACTACATTATAAAGCACTTAACTACTGAATGTGTTATCTGCATAACACTGTATAATCTTTAAGCAAAGATTAAACAGAAATTAGGCCCATTGCCAAAAACAAGAAACCATTCCCTCAAATAAAACTGGGGTAAAAGAAGCTTTTAACTGCCACTCTAAGATAATTTTTGTTTATTGTGGGATGAAAAATCCACATGAATAAGCACAAAATTCAAATATAGGAGGACCAGAATTTTAATTCAGCATCTGCCATCATTGTGAGCATTAGCACTTCTTCATTTCCACGGGATAAATTCAGTTCTCTGCATTTTGCAAAGCTGGACAACTAATTCTTCTTTCTCCATTACAGCCATGTGAAATAACACTTGGAGCACACCCATCCTGCAGTCCTATGACCTGATCAACCACCTGTAACACAGTGACAGAAAATCACCCTTTACCTTATGTGCTCCTGCTACCAGGCTTATATCCCAAGTTCTTGTGGTAATGGGTTCCTTCCTTCCTAGGTTACATCCATCATGATGTCTACTACCATAGGATGTCTACTACCATAGGACTACAGACATCACTAGACCCTGGCTGTCAGATCATCAACATTTTGCTGTTGGAAGGAGTTCCATCAGTAGAGTTCTCAGTTTCCAATCAGGTTTAATTTTGGGAAAAAAAGAAACAGAAGGGAAACCCTATCTACTTTCATGTGTTTTGGGAAGATGATGGGACAGATACAAGTAGTGAAGTATCTTGACTTATCTGATTACACATTTTGTATATAAGCAAAAAGTTAAATCTGATTAAAATGTACACACAAAAGCTATGTTGTAATTGTATGAAGGTTACCAGGCAAATTTATTTAGACTGTGACCCTTAACATGAGGGTTTGTTTTTCCGGAAAACTGCGCTTCATCAAAAATGCCAACATTGCCAAACTAGAGCTGAACTTTAAAACTGTGACCTGTCACCAGGAGACTTCTCCTGTGACTTTGGGGAGATCTTTTCACCTCTCTGTGCCTCAATCCTCTGTTGCCTGAAACAATAAATAAGTAAATAACAAAAAGCAGGAAGAGAGAATAATCTTTCTTCAGCCATCCTGCAATTGCTTGGTCTATTTAGATCAGAAGGGCTTCAGGGAGGGGATTAAGTACCCTGTGCTTTTAACATGGTGAGCAAATCGAAGCCTGATCTGAACAAGGGCCTAGGAGAGCTGTTGTGGCATGTGGCAAATGGTCCAGTCTGCCTTTAAAAGCTTTAAGATCTTGCAAATAGGAAAGTGGCATTTCCTTCTCTTTTTAATTACAAATGGCATCATGGTAACTGATTGCTGAATGTGCATGCGAGAGAAGGATTCTGCCCAAAGAAGACACTATGCAGAGGTGACTGCTCCTCACAACAGGCACTGGCAGGACAAGCATGGCTCCTCGGTTCTGCTTCAGAAATGAAAAAACCCTGCTCTGATCCTTCTCTACCCTCTCCTGTACCTTTCTTTCTCCCTTCCCCCTCCATTTTCTCGAAGTTCAACTGTGCATGTTTCCTTTGTGATTATACAAGATAGATTTTCTTACTCTTGCATTTTACTGTGTGATTATTATTTACCTCCAGCTCCCATTTCAGCTGCAGTTACCGAAGTCTTGAATCTATTTTCTTACAGCAAGCTTCTACCTGAAGTGTCATGTGGATGGCTTAAGTTATTTCGTTCCCTCCAGGGGACCTTTGCAACGCCAAACAATGTGAAGAAGCAAAGTAGGCCATGGTTAAGCAGTTACTTAAAAGCAGGCCTCACCCTTTCCTCACCACTCATGCTCCCCACTTCTCCCTGTGCTGGCACCAGTGTTTGTTTGGCTGCTTAGTGAGCGAGAGGGAATTAATCCAGTTATTAACGTGGCAAAATACCTGGCAAAAAAAAAAAAAAAAATCAAAGCAACCTTAAACTGGCCACAACAACAAAAGAAAAAGGTAGCCATAGCCTTAGACAAGCAGGGCTCGGTGCTCTGCCTAGTAATGTTTAACCCAGTGACCTATCTGGGATGACTGAAATCTACTGTTCTGTCTTCCCTCTTGTAAGAGGTGATGTGTGTGAGGAACCTGAAGTTTTATTTCCCAGTGAAACTAACTATATACAATCCAGTGTTTTGCCTCTACTTTCTTCCTTTAAAGCTAGAAACATTACAGCATAAAGGAGAAAATACGCTTTGATACTCTCCTGTTTCACATGTGTTGGTCCTACAAGAATTTTGACAAATCACTCCTGTGGATATTCAAGAGCCATCTTGACACAATCCTGAGCAATGTGCTGCAGGTGACCCTGCCTGAGCAGGGAGGTTGGACTAGATGACCTCCAGTGGTCCTTCCCTGCTTCCGCCAGTCTGTGATTATTCTGTGCCCAGCAACAGTGGCAAATTGCATACTCAAATTTTCAGTTTTATCTGTTCCATAGGTCAGAGGAAAAGTGTGTCCTATCATTTGATTTTTACTGTTACTTTCAGTGATAGATGTGCTTATTACTTTAACAAGTCACAAAATCCCATTCATGCTCCAGGGGCTCATTCCAAGGGCCCTACATGCTCCGGTTTGAAAGCGATGCTCTCCCGGGAGATGGTGGGACAGCCAGTCTGATATGGCGAGGCCCGAAGCAGAAGGAGGGGTAGGAGGAGCGGCTGTGGCCGTGCATCAGGTTACACGCCTCGCTCCTGCCAACGCCATTTGCCTGACCGCAGGCGCCTCGGGATTTGTTCCACCACAAAAAGAAATTCAGCCGAAGTCAGCTGCAGGGCAAAAAGCAGGGAGCTTGCAAATCAGATACCACCAATTCGAGTAACTTTGCCGGGAACAAAATCGCGTCACATGCCTTATTTTTGCGCAACTGCTGGCTTGCAAGGATTCCTCTGGACGTTCCTTCTGGCCAGGTCTGCGGCCAGAGGGCCAGGGCTAACGCTTGCACCTCGTCAGCTAACCGGGAAGGTAAACTCGGTGAGACCACGGGTCTCTTGTGGATCCCACCGAGGAGCAACGCCCCCCTCACACCTAACTGCACCAACTCCCGCCACTGACCCAGGCCCCGCCAAGCCTCCCTGCCAGGCCCGCACCAGCGGCGGGCCGGCGCCTCTCTCCCCCGTCAGGCGGCCCTGCAGCAGCACACGACGAAGTAAGAGCCAGCAATGCTGGCCGGCTCTGTCCCACAACAGACACACAGTCCCGCAGCGAGGAGCGGGAGCGGGGCGGGGCGGCGGCACCCTTGAGCCTTCGTCCTTGGCGGGGATTGAGCGCGGAGGCCACCGCCTCCCCAATGGCGCCGGGAAGGGCGGTGCGGAGGGCGGTGCGGCCGGGTCGGCCCTGCCCGCAGGGCCGCCCCCTTTGCTGCGGAGTCCTCATTGCCCGAGCGGCCAGCCCGAGGGGTGGTGTTTGTCTCGTCTGTGTCCGTTCCGAGCATTCCGGGTGGGTATGGGAAGAGCAGAGCTAGCGGGATCCCCTGCCCGGGGTGGGGGATGCTGGAGGATCGCCCAGGCCATCTCTGGGTGGCTCGGTCCCGCAGTGGTCGGGTGACTTCCCCCGGGGCCGAGCATCCGTGCGCGGCAGCCGGATGGCGTGAGGGGCGGCGGGCGCTGTGGCCGGTCCCTGCCTCGGTGGGGGTCTGATGGCCGGGCTCTGGCTGTGGCTTCTGCGGGTTTGGGTGGGATGGCGGCAATCGGCTGCGCGCAGGCACCCGCGGGGTGACCGCAGGTGCCAGCCCCCCGGCGGCCTGCGGTCTGGCGGGGCGAGGGCCGCACCGCCAGTGTGGCCCGGACAGGATGGAGGGAGAGGGAGAGGGAGAGATGCGCGGGAAGGGGGCGATCTATGGGAGGGCCGGAGGCAGCGCGCAGGGCTCCGTGCGTTCCCCGCGGGGAGGCTCGGGGCCGAATGCGAGCGAGCCGGGGAGATCCCCGCAGGCTTCATGCTCCCAGGCTGGTTCGTGGTTTTAGTACCAGTCCCGCAGCCCTGATGGGCGTTCTGAAGGGAGGTGAATCCCACAGAGGCGTTAAAGCAGAAGGAGTTTTTGTCCTCTGCAGGGAGGCTCTAGGGTGCAGCCAGCAGCAAGATACTCTATTGTGTGCTGCCAGAACAGCCCCTGCCCCACTTCAGCCTCTCTCTGGGCAACGGCAGATGCATGGAGGGATGGGAGCCAGAGCCCTGTGTCCCAGGAGGGCTGGGTGGGCTGGTAACTCGTAGGGTGAAGGACCCCGGCACAAGGGCAGCGTGCCCCTGTGCTGCCGTACGTGAACCGCTGTTCGCACCGCAGTGACTCTCGGCACTTCCATCGGCAAGTTTCCGGCAGTGGCGGATGACCTCTTCAATTCAGAGCACGTGTTCCGGTTTCCTGTGGCTTACTTTGAACCGAATCTCTCTGTCCTTACAGAAAACCATGGCTACTCTCAAGGAGAAGCTGATTACCCCCATCGCTGCAGGATCCATAGTCCCGAACAACAAGATAACTGTTGTGGGGGTTGGACAGGTTGGGATGGCCTGTGCTATCAGCATCCTGGGAAAGGTACAGCTCAAGGACAACCTGCTATTCAAGTTCCCATTGCTGTAATGTTATGCTGTGCTTGTTTGTCTTAGCAGATGGTGGGAAATTTGGTAGGTTAGTGCAGGAATGAATCATTTGCAATTCATGTAAGCAAGCAGTGACCTACGCTGTTCATGCGAGGCTGACCTCACCATTCAGTTTCTCCTTGTTCTCTCACCTTTCCATCTGTGCTTAGCAATAAATTTCTCATTAAACAGAGTTATTTTGCAGGCTGCTGGGAAAATACAATAAGCAATGGCTCTGAAGCCCCTGCCAAATTTTTGTTTCCCTTTTAAACTTTCTTGTTGTTCCACAACAAAGCTGGGGTTTGCTTGGTGGGAGAGCTGTGCTGGGCAAAGAATGCAGACAGTATGGAAATTAATGTGACATATGGGATAGGAGTCAGAACTATGCATGTTTTAATTTGTGTTCTTTTAATATGCGTGTGCAGTAATAACTGAAAATACTGCTATTCCATTTGGTAGGCTTTTTTATTTCTCTTAAGCCCTTACTGCTTATTTATATGACTTTATTGTTACCAGGGAGGTTTAGGTAGTTTTCCAAAACCTAAAAATAGAAGGATGAATTTAGAGGCTATTCTGACTTTTCCTGTTACTGGTTTTTGGTGGTGTTTTTTGGCAGCTCTTGTGTTGCAGTCTTTGAGCAAAGCAAAGGCTTATGCAATAAAGATCTCTTATACTTTGCATTTTGTTTTTAAATAATAATTATGAACGAGTTAAATTTGATTCTTACTCTGTTTTTGAAAAGATAAAAGGGAGCTGCAGATCTTGTCTTAAGGGATAAACAGATATGCCGTATTCACTTGCAGGGGCAGATCTTAAGTTGGGTAGCACACAGTGAGATCAAAAATCTTGCATATACCTCTAAACCAACTGTATTTTATTTGGAGATCCTCCTTCTTCTACCTATTACCCTGCGGATGTATGTTTTACAGTACAGGCTTTTGAATAATTAAATTTTTTAAGGGTTTTTATTTGCTGATATTCACGAGCCTCGTGAGCAAGGAGAAACTGACAGTAAGAAAAGGTCACAGTGAAACGAAGTACTGATGTGAAAGTAAAAAGTAGTTCTTAAAAGTCCGTAACTAAAGGAGAAATTTAACGGAAAACGTGGCAGTTCATGGTGGGTTTTTTGTTTGAAGCAAATAATCAGCTCTTGTGGTCTGAACTCACTTGTTTTTGAAGGAGTACTGTAACTGTAAGGTTGGCAGTGAGTGAGCGAGGTGAAGTTACCACAAACTCCACTACAATCCATCATTCATCTGTGTTTCATGTGCTGCTCTAAGCAGGATCAAATTGTGCTTTCAGAAATGTAGGCACAATTAGTGAGTTTTATGTACTAAACTCAGAATGAAAATGGTTTGGTTTATTTTTTAATTTTTCAAGCTTGGATTATGGCGTGATGGAGTTTATTTCAACCAGGCTTGTGCTTTCTCTTATTCTTTTACAAGTATAAGCTGCAGTATAAAACATTTTTATAACAAAGCCATCTGATTCTTGTCACTAAATTAGAATTATAGAATCATTTAGATTGGAGAAGACCTTTAAGATTTAATCCAAATGTTAACCTAGCACCATCAAGTCCCCTGCTAAACTATGTCCCGGAGCACCCCATCTGCATATCTTTAAAATACCCCCAGGGATTGGGGACTCAACCACTTCCCTGGGCAGTGTGTTCCAATGCCAGACTACTCTTTCAGTGAAAAACTTTTTCCTAATATCCAGTCTAAACCTCTCTTGGTTCAACTTAAGGCTATTTCCTCTTGTCCTATTGCTTGTCACCTGGGAGAAGAGACCAACACACACTTGGCTACAACCTCCTTTCAGATAGTTGTAGAGAGTAGTAACAATCCCAGTTCCCTCAGCTGCTCCTTGTAAGACTTGTGCTCCAGACCTTTCAGCTTTGCCTTTCTGTGAGCACAGTCCAGCACCTCAGTGTCTTATAGGGAGGGGCCCAGAACTGAACACAGGATTCAAGGTGCAGCCTCACTAGTGCCAGGTACAGGGGGATGATGGCTGCTCTGTCCCTGCTGGCCACGCCATTTCTGATACAAGCCAGGATGCTGTTGGCCTTCTTGGCTGCCTGGGCACATTGCTGGCTCATATTCAGCTGAATGTTGACCAACACAAAGTGGCTTTGACTACTGCAAGATGGTTGGCTCCCCAGGATGTCTTTTTGTTAAACCGTGGCTTAAAATTTTATAGTTAAATTTTCTATAGTTTAATATGTAGATGCAGTTGAGCTTTAGATGGCTTTGAATTTTATAAAATTGGTGTGATAATGCTAATTTCAGTTTACTGGTATAGTATTGCATATATAAATTTGAATGCCACTACTGTTATTTTTAGGTCCCTCTCAGAGATAAGTCACTGATGTTGCCATGGTGTTTGCAAAATGGAAACATCTCCACAGTTGCAAGTCAGCTGTTTTCGATCAGAATATTTTAAGTTGCACTTGGTGACTGTGTAGACTTTATTCCTGTGTGTACTTATAATGAGCTGAATTCTAGGCAACGCTCATGAAAATTCATTAAATTTAGTTACTGGAGCTATTCCAGGTGCTTTTGTTTCAGTGGCAACTGGCTTCTTGAACCTGCTGAGTCTGGTGAATATTGGCTGCAAGGTCTAGACTAAAATCCCATATTGTCAGACAGCGTATATTGTGTATATAAATCTAGCCATAATTGCACGTGTGCACACATTTTTTTTTCAAATTCTGATTACAGTAACTTAGTTTAGCACCAGTGATTTCAGTTAAGGATACTTTTTCATCATGATTAAATAACATAGACTTTAATTTTACCCTGCAGACTATTTTGAGGACAGAGCAAGTGCAGATAAAGATTCTTACGGTTTTCCTTCTGAAGTTGATCAAATCAGCTGTGAAAAGAAGCAATGCAGAAAAGCAATAAACTCTAACCTTATTTTAAAGTATAAAATGAAAAAAACCTAAGTATGCCTGGTGTTAAATGTATTTTTCCACAGGAAAACCAGTGCATATTGTTATGTGTTTAAAGTAATTTACTAGATGCTAATAATTAATATTTCCATGTGAAGTAATGAGTATTACCTTTTATGTAAAGGTAAACAAAGTTTCTTACAGTATATTTTTCAGGGGCATAAAAATGGCTTACCTGCTTTCAAGGGGGCTATAGATACATCGGACAATAGAAGTAATTTGAATCTTGGTATAATTTAGCTAAATTATAAGCCTTTAAGTATAGTAGAAAGTAAATGCTTGTATCAAAAGGCAGTAAAAGTTTGCATTAGAGCAGAGCCCCTGCTATTCTTGTGTTCTGAAACTATGTGAAGTTGTCTCCCAACTTAACCTAGCTGGACAGCAAACATGCATGACTAAATCTGTTCTGCAAAGTAAATATGATGTAGTAGCTGTAGTAGCGAAGAATTAGGTAAAGATGTTTTCTCTTGATACTACTTTTAGTATTGAGGAAAATAAGTCTGTGACCATTCTGTGTTTTTGTGAAATGAACTGCTTGAAGGAATGTTATGAGAATATACTTACTTATTGACTGTTTGCTGGATAGATTTAGAAGGTTTGTTACAACTCTGAAAGATACAACTTTTTGCCCTAAGATAGCAAGGCACTTCATGATGCAGTTACTATCAAAAGGTTATTGTGCACTCAAACTCCCCACAAGTAATGTCCTTATTGGAAAGTCTGAGTTTTATGAACCTGTACTGTAGTAGTCTCTGACTTTGTTACTATGAAAACCGTACATCAGAACACCAAGATAGTGTTGTCCTACTGGTTTACCTTTGGAAAAGAGAGACTTTCAGATCAGTAACGTGTTACTTTAAAATGTAATAGGCTCAACTCAGAAGTAATTTTGAAATGCAAGTTAAATGCTTCATTGACTCCTTGAAATTTTGTTGTTTTGAGGACCTTTGTGATGAGCTTGCTCTGGTTGATGTTTTGGAAGACAAACTTAAGGGAGAAATGATGGATCTACAGCACGGGAGCTTGTTCCTTCACACTCATAAGATTGTGGCAGACAAAGGTGAACTTTAGTTTCTTTTTATTTAATACTGATACTCTGTGAGTTTTCTTAATAGTGGAGCATTAGTTGTGTAATCCTAAAGAAGTCTAAGATTTGGCATTGAAAAGTTAAAGTGTATGAAGTGGGGTGAGAATTCAGTGGAACATGGTAACAATGGGATTGGCTGATAATCTGGGGTTTCTCTTACATCTCTAATTGCCACCTTACAGTTTTGGGCTTGCTGAGTAAAGTTGATTTTAATTTAACTCTAGTACCTCTTTGTAGAAGAAATAGTATTGTTATTTGGATAGTGGAAATGAGATTCAGAGGGGTTGAATGTGCTTTCAAGACCCACGTACTCATATATTGGGACAATGTTAATAGATGGTACTGGGTTTGGGGTTTGAATGTATGCACAGTGAAGCATAATACGTGTATGAACACAACACTGTCAAAATCGGTGATAAGTCTATTTAACACGTTCTGTATCTTCTCTCCTGTGCTCTGTTGTAGACTATGCTGTCACAGCCAACTCCAAGATTGTGGTAGTAACTGCAGGAGTTCGTCAGCAAGAGGGGGAAAGTCGTCTCAACCTGGTTCAGAGAAATGTGAATGTCTTCAAATTCATCATTCCTCAGATTATCAAATACAGCCCCAACTGTACCATTCTGGTGGTTTCCAACCCAGGTAAGGCAGTCGTTTCCTAAAATGCTTACAAATTCTATTTGTTGGAGAACTAATGTTTTATTTTTTCAGTCTTTTCAAATGAAAATTGAATGTCAGAAATCAATAGCTTTGTGTGCACATCTGCCATGTAGTTGCTAACACCAGAGTACAAACAAATACTCTGTACTTTTGATGCCCTCTTTATTCAGAACTTCTCATGGTGTCCATATTTTCAAAACATGTTTCATGGTAAATACTTCAGTTCTTTACATACTTTTAAGCAGTAGGTGGTTTAAAATTTTTACCTCTAAAGAGCACATCCATTTTGCTTTTAACCTCTTTGTAAATCATAACTTTATTTTGTGTATGGATATTGTGTATTGGATATGATATGGCCATTTTTCATGATGAAGAACTGACAGTATAGTCTGGCTATATTTACAGGAAAAATAATTTGCGTGCTGAAGCTTGTGGTGGGGGAAAGCGTAACTGTACTGCATCATAGTTCAGTTAGATTAGAAAAGACGTAGTTATTACATGTTTATGTACTCGCTTGGAAGCATCTTGTTGC
The DNA here is from genome assembly GCF_963264785.1 of Psittacula echo. Taxonomy (NCBI): domain Eukaryota; kingdom Metazoa; phylum Chordata; class Aves; order Psittaciformes; family Psittacidae; genus Psittacula; species Psittacula echo. Next base: position 105,051,222 of record NC_137735.1, read on the forward strand.
ATTGGGACAGCTTGGATATTTGGATGTCTAAAGCCAACTCTGACCATTCTGATACGCTTTGTAGGGTTGTCTTTGCTTAATCCAATGTCTGAGTGATGCTGTTACTACAGAACCCTGTCAAGGAAGTGATACTGCTTTTAAAGGTAGCTTGGCAGAGTCAAAACAGTGCACATAAAGCTAGCAGCTCAGCTGGTGGCTGAGTAATTAGCTGGTGTACAATTACTACTACTGAATACTAGTGTACTGTGGAAGTACAATAACTTACGGCAATTTTAAGCACTTCTCTGAAAATTGAACTGAACCGAAGATCAAATTGTTCTTGTTCTAGCAAGGCTGAATTCAAACTGTAGACTTCAGTATGGCAGCTACAGGAGGAGAATTACATGTTGTAATTTTTCAAAACTACTTTTATGCTTTGTGTTCTCAAGGTGTGTGTAGTTTGTCCACTTGTCTTATGTAGTGGAGATTACTGTGAGTTCTTTAGAAGGGACTTCAGGGGTGTCTGCTGCATGTGTGTTGGTGTGTGACCTTGATATCCTTCCATTTTTAACTTCCTGGATCTGTCTGGGCTCTACCTCAAATAGCACTGTCCACAGCCTGTCCTGTGGAAAGCCCAACTGTAGGCCGATAATGAAATTAGAAAGCAGTCCTCAAAGTCTGGTTGTGTGTCTCAGCACCTGACTTGGAAGCCAGACTGTCTGGAGCAGCTGCTTGGTAGCTGTTAGCTCTGTAGTCTGTACAGATCACTGATCCTGGCAGGAGCTCTCCCATATGAAGCTGTAAGGAAGCTGTGCCTGGTGAGCATGCCACTTGCAACAGCAAGGTGTGAACTGTACTGAGATAATGTGCTTTTGGTGCCTGAGCAGAACAAATTGCCAGTGCTGGGGAATGGTTGGACTTGATGATCTTAAAGGTCCTTTCCAACTTGGTTGATTCTATGACTCTTATGTATTTCAGATCTATGTGCAGAAATACATTTCCTTCTGAGCACTGGCTGGCTTTTGAGAGTTTGAGCCATAATTATTGCAGTCTGTTTATTATTCTTGCTCTGACATGTGATGTAGAGTTCTCTCTGTCCTCACATCCCTTTCTCTGTCTGCCCAAACCTAGATTTGTTGTTGGTTTTGCTTTTGGGTGTTTTGTTCTGTTTTGTTTTGGGTTTTGTTGTTTGTTTGTTTGGTTTTTTTGTTTGTGTGGGTTTTTTTGGGGGGGTTGGTTGTTTGCTTTGTTTTGTTTTCCTCAAACTCTATTTTTAAGACCACTTACAGGTAAGTGTGTTGCTTATCTGGCTTTTTGTGCTACAGAGGTAGTCAGTGCAGAAACTGTTTAATGCACAGATCTGTTCAAGAAATTACATTGAAGTAGTTACATATTCTTTCTAGTTGGTAAATCTCAGCCATTTTTCATTGTACATTACCTCTTATTGTGATGATGAAGTGGAAGGTAACATTATGTCAGGAAATTGCTTGAATGTTTTAACCATATGAGTTCAGCCCCAATCCTGGAAGACCTAGGGGTATTGCTGTGACAAAAAAAGTTCCTCAAACTTTAGCTGGTAGGAAACTGATCTCTAAAGATCCTCTTCAGTTTTCTCTGAACAGTAGTTTGATGGTCCTAAAGTTCGAGTGGTGCATTCATTTTAATCTGCAAATAGTTAGACCTACAATATTTTGAGTAATGAGCACAACTGTTCTGAGTCCTCCTGATTGCACTGTTACTTGCAGTAAAATAATTGTTGGAGCATTCTCAGTATATGCAAATAGTTTCATTTACTATGCATGTTTTTCTTTCCAGTGGATATATTGACCTATGTCACCTGGAAGCTGAGTGGCCTGCCAAAACACCGTGTGATTGGAAGTGGCTGCAATCTAGACACAGCCAGATTTCGCTATCTGATGTCCGAGAGACTTGGTATACACCCAACCAGCTGCCATGGCTGGATCTTGGGAGAACATGGTGATTCTAGTGGTAAGAAGCATTCCTGAAACACCTCCTTGGGAATAAGCAATACGATGTTAGAGGCCTAAGAGGTGTTAAAATATTCTGAAAGAACAGATGCAGCTACACCAGAGTAACTACCACTTTGCTGTATTCTCATGAAGATTAGAGTTATGACTAGTTCAGGAAGTTTAACTACATACTTTAATAAAAATGATTGTGAGTGTATGATTAAACCCTAAACTGAAAAGGCCAATTTTATTAAAGTTTATTCTGGTTTTGGAGTATCATAACGTTGTCTGTAGCATAGTTCTCTTCTGAAAGCAATATTGGCTCTTATTAGGTCACACCAGAGCTTGTTGCAAGTAGTAGAAAAAGGTATCAATTCAGATTCAGGCTAACAAAATTATCTCTTTTTTTGTGACTTTTCTGTGTGCTATTTAAAAGATAAGATGTCTTTTAAAACCACATGAAATAAAAGAAGCTTATTTGTCTTAGTTCATGTATTTTGAGTCTGAAATGGTGCAGCAGAACATCTATGTAGATTGGTACTGCTTTAAATTTTAGTGCTGTGTATTTCTAAGGGAGCCACCTCTTCAACGTTCCATTACATGTGATCAAAGTGCAGTGTTCTGTCTGATCAACAACAGTATTTACTGAAGCCAGCCCTACACTAACAAAAGCAGAGCTTGGATAAGGATACACAGAGCTCATCTTACTTCAGTGTCATAGCTGTTTTTGCTTTGAAGTAACCAAGAATTCATACTTACTCCACAGGAACAGAGGAAATGAGCCTGCCTGTAAGCTGCCAAAATGAATGGATATGTTAAGTTTGCATATTGTTACCCTGTTATTCAGGAAAATAGGGTTAGCCTTCAAGAATTTTAATACTGATTAGAGGGACAGCAAATACATACCTGCTGCAATTTTTGAGTAAAATTAGCTTTAAAAGTTTGAACAGCTAAGATGTGCCTGTTTGCTAGAATTTGAGGTTTCTGACTTCAAAAGTAGTTTTCTACATCTTCCAAGGACTGAAAGTTCTGTTGTTCATGTATTATAGTGGACTCATTAAAGTGTCAGCACTAAATATCTGTCCCTCAGAGTTCTTGGAATTAACTGAGGTTAAATGAAAATTTGAAATCTGCTTCAAACATTATTGTGGTTCTGACTACTACTTTTGTTTCCAGTTATCTTAGGGAGATAGAAAAAGTGGAGGGGAAGTTGCTAATTAGTATGGAAACTTATGTCCTCTTTCTGTTGCAGTGGCTGTTTGGAGTGGAGTTAATGTGGCAGGCGTTCCACTCCAGGAGCTGAATCCTGCCATGGGAACTGACAAAGATAGTGAGAACTGGAAGGAGGTCCACAAGCAAGTAGTTGAAAGGTACGGTGGCTTGAGGAATAAAGTGGATATATATCCGATGCTGAAGATAGCTAGTCTGCCCACTGCCTCCTTGTCAGTACCTCTCCGTTCTGCTGCAGCTTTCATGCCCTTTTCTTTAGAGGTTTGTATGAGTAAGTGGAACTGCTGGTTTAAACACAGAAATGCAGGATTTCAGTTGGTAAGCTTTATTATCCTGCAGCAAGACAAGCTACTGTGTAACATACTCACTTTAGTACTGCACTGCTTAGCTTTGTGTACACTTGTAGCTCTCTCACAAGTAGCTTCTTAAATGGTTAGCTTTATTTAAAGGGCACAAGACTTGGGAAAGTAGTATGTTTCTGTGAGCACAGTGTTGGAGTTAATTTGGGGAAAATTTTGTTCATTTTATTTAGGAAACTTGTCTAGAGGTAACTATACATGTTGCTAAATCAATTGTCTTGCTTGTGAAATAAAGGCTATACTGCTTAAAAAGCGTACACAGGTGTTGGTTAAAAAATTAGGATGTATGTAGGTAAGGAATGGCTTTGACTTTTAAATGTTTACCTATTTCAAATGGTCTCTATTCAAGTCAGTGGCACAATCACTCTGAGTTGTTCAGTTGTAGGTATCTGTTTTTCTACTTGACACTAAGAACTGTTCATAGATGGAAGCTATTTTTCGTTTCAGCTAATCCAGTGAGAACAGTGTGGCATCTTTATTATACATATGGGATAATGTAGACTTCATGCTTTATCCTCTAATACTGAAATGTGTAGCTCTCCTACATTTTTACTCCAAAACTTACAGTGTCACAGAAGTTCCAGATTTTCTTTAATAGGGAAACATTACTCTTAGGACTTCTAATTCACACAGTGTCTTGAAGACATCGTAACATAACTGTATTTCAATATTTCCTTAGTGCCTATGAGGTAATCAGACTTAAGGGATACACAAACTGGGCCATTGGCCTTAGTGTTGCTGAGCTCTGCGAGACCATGCTGAAGAACTTGTGCCGTGTTCACTCAGTCTCAACATTGGTAAAGGTAAGAAGTGTTGGCTAATTCGATGTTCTAGTTCATTTTGTTGTCATGGAAAAGCTAAATAGTCTCAATTAGCAAGGTGCTGAACAAAGGTTGCTTTGTCAAATACTACTTTGAATTTAAAATGGGAGCTTGCTGTTGCAAATTTTTTCTAGTCTGACCTCTTAGCCTGCCCTTATCACAAGCATGGAGCTGAAAATAAGTTTTCTGTACTCTACCCAATGTTGTACTACCCTTGTGTCAAGTTTGCCATGTCTGGCATGTAGGTTCATTAAAAGGAAGCTTCAGTGCAAAATGGAAAGCTTCATGGAGGCCCAGCTGTGATTCTGTGAACCTAGGCAGAAGTGCTATAGAAGAGAGCTGTGTCCTTTTATAGTTAGTGTAACTGCTGCATCTAGTCTGTACTAGTGTACTGTGCCGTATAACCGCTGGTGCAGCAAGGACTCAGAGCAGGCTGAACTTGCAGCTCCCTCTATATTAGGAAAAAGACCTGCCCTAATATTATTTGAATTTTGTCAGCTACTTGCTGACAGTAGTGAGGGTTTTGGAGGTGGCGGTTTCTGAAATCAGCCATCTTGGTATTGCTGATCCTGTGGTCTGAACCAGCTTTGTACTATTGTATTTTCTCAAACACGTTGTGACTGAAAATTTCTGCAGGTGGCAAAATGATAGTCTTGAGCTGTGCTCCCCAAGCAGATCTGGGGTGATGTGTTTATATCTGAGTAATCTCTTTTTTTGTGGCAGGGCATGTATGGCATTGATAATGATGTCTTCTTGAGCCTTCCTGCTGTCCTGAGTAGCTCTGGATTGACAAGTGTCATCAACCAAAAGCTAAAGGATGATGAGGTGGCTCAGCTGAAAAAGAGCGCGGATACATTGTGGAACATCCAGAAAGATCTTAAAGATCTGTAATCTATGAATGTTAGGTATGTTCCAGAAATAGAAAAACAGTGTGTTATGTGCAAAGTGGGCTCTACTCACTGTACATCTCTATGGTTTAAACATTTAATGCTGTTCCAAACTGAGCTTTGTTCACAGTAGCTAAACTTATGCTTGCTGTAACGCACAGACCTTATGAACAAATAAAGTAACTTTCAGGCATGTTTTGTTGTCCTGGTGATTTATTTTGCAGTACCTTAATTACCTGGCTTACTCTAACATTCTGCTTTGTTGTATGCCCCAGACTACATGGAAGTGTTTAAAAGGTTAGAAACAAGGCAGTAATCACTTGTGGTGGGATTTCACTAATGCAGCCTTACTGGAAATTATTTTTATATGATTTAGTTTCAACCCAGGTTCGAAGTGTAATTCATTCCGAGACTTGTTTCTGATACAGTACTTCCTGTTCTTTTTTCTGATGGATAGAGGAAATGGAATGGGGATTTGCCTCTGGGCCACCTGCCAAAAGCATGCCAACATTAAGATTCTGTATGCTACTAGCCTAGAAAAAGGGACCTCTAGATGCTTCTTGTCTGCTTTCAATTCTTTGCCTCTCACTGGTGTCTAGTTTTCGTAATGTTCAGAACAAACAAAATTATTTTCTATTTGATTACCACAATCCAAGTTTTTTTAGAGTTAAAAAGACTGGATTCCCATGGTAATCTTGTTTATAGAACAAGTCCAATTGGGCCTTTAATCTCTAAATTTCAGCAAAATTGTTTCACAAGTGCTTATATACTTGGGGGGAGGGTGGGGTGGAAGAGAGAGAATAGATTAAAAAAAATTAAGCCCAAAGTTTTATTTCTTCATCACTTAACAATTGTGGAGTAGATATTAACCATGAAATAGCCAGTACTTGCTTGGCATGCCTAGAACTGCTCAACCTAAATGTCATGGGGACAAACAGTGTCTATTTTGTCTATGTTGTACTGTGATTCGGGGGCCTACAAGTCTTGTTTCGTAACAAATAGTCTGAGATGAAGTTGGAGCGATGTCAAGGCCTTTTCTAGCTCCATTAAAATGCTTTGAGTAGCGGACTAAAACACCTTCACAAGCAAGTAGCCTAGTTTTTGTAGCTCTTTCAGAAGAAAAGATCATGCAAATTTTGTCATACTGCACGAAAACTTTGATTTAGTAGGTATCCTGTGGCTAATGAAATAGCATGCATGGGCTGTTAGTGACAACACGATTTATAAAGGATCTTTGCAGATATCTTGCCCCACATCGCAGGCTAAATGCCAGGATAGGAGAAAGAAAATCATAGTCTCTGCTTTCAGAATTTGGTGTGGAGATCTTACCCTGGAAGGCTTTCCACACCTGGATAGATGAGCTGAGAACTGTTGATGATCCACTGTCATGAGGTAAATGTCATAAGCTGCTGCTCTTCGCAGCACACACCCATTGGCAATTTTCACCTGAATGCGTTTAGCTGGCTGGCTGCCTTGCACAGTTCCTTCCTGGCTTTGTTCTTACACTGTCCTCTGTTAATGAAATAATTAAAAGCTATGTTGTGGGATATTATCTTGCAGGATTCTTGAGACCAATATGCATGAGGAGGCATCAGTTGTCTTAGAGGATAGAGGGTGGGCTCTTTTCCAATCTGATACTGAATTTTGTTTTTTTTAATCTTTAAAGATCACACAGCTACAATAAAACTGGCTTTTGTCCCTGATTGCATTAGTGTGCATTCCTCACCCGTTATAGTGTAGAGCTGTTAGAGAAAGGTGAAATTTTATGTTTGTCATAATCATATAAGAGTGATAGAAGTGATTATATTTGAAAAGTTTGCAGTTTGCAAAGAAAGCCTTTGTACATATGTTAAAATTTTGTAACTTTGCTGTTCTGTATTTTAGACACTATTCCAGTAGGCTATTGTGTTTAGAAATCATAAATCATTAGGAAAACAATTGTACATTTATCTTTAGTTACTTTATAACTAAGCATTATGTTAGAAACCTAATCAAGGAACGATTTGTACGATGACTGAAAATATCCAAGAATAAAGTTAGAACAGAAAACTTTGTTTGAAACCTGGCTGGAACTATCGTTCTGACCAGTTGCACTTAAGAAACTAGTTAACAATAGTTCCACAGTTTGGACCAAGATTAAGTCATCAGAGTGCAGGTGCAAGTGTGAAGATCATTACAATACAAAGCGGGAATAGATCATAAATCTGTATAGGCGTATTGCATCAGCCGATTTGTAGTGTATAAATTGCGAACGCGATGTGACGGGGTTAGAACCAGATTTGGGTGAGTACCCCTGGTTGTCGGCGCCTTAATAAAGCACCTCATATAACCATTCTGGTGGTTATGTGTTTGTTCTGACGCTAACAGAGCCTTGTTCTGTGGTCAACAAACTGAGACCCCAGAGTAGGTTACGACATCTTGAACTGAACATGTTTATCAGTGTTTGAGCGAGAAGCTGCTGTCACCTAGTGTCTGTCAACTATTCCTTCAATCCCTTCTGAGTCCAGAGAGGCTTGTTGCCTATTTTTTTGTTTGTTAATGGTCATAGACTTAACAACAGTGTAAGATCCTTTATGCCCAGATATTGAGCAACCGAAGAGCTAATGACAATTTACTACAAAAAAAATGTGGTCTGTTATGAGTGGATACAGATGAAGCAAGGAACTGAAAGAATGATGAAAGATCACTGTTACGCATGATAAGCACCTTTCTTAGCGCACTGGCAGCCTCGCTGTATCAACTTCTACTTTTGGAGAGATGACTTTTTTCAGTGGTGCCCAGCAACAGGGCAAGGAGCAATGGCCGTAAACTGAAACACAAGAATTTTCACCTCAACTTGAGGAAGAACTTCTTTACATTGAGGGTGGCAGAGCACTGGAACAGGCTGTTCAAGGGGGGTTGTGGAGTCTCCCTCTCTGAACACCCTCAAAACCCACCTGAACATGTTCCTGTGTAACCTGCTGTAGGTGGCCCTGCCTTGGCAGGGGTTTGGACTGGGTGATCTCCCGAGGTCACTTCCATCTCTAATGATTCTGTGACTCACTTGAGGTAAGATCAGTAATGTTATTTTAATTGCTACAAGGACCTAGACTACCTTGCATTTGCAGGTATATAGGTCCTGGCTCCAGAATAGAAACTCTCTCTGACTACCTTGCAAAAGTCAGATGAGACAAGCAGATACTGACAGACCACTGACATAGGAGAGATACTACTGGCATGGTTGTGCCAGAAGGCTGGAACTCAGTCCTCTGAGTTATGCTGAGCCTCAAATATATGCTATTACCACAGTATTTCTATCATGGCTTTCCAAAGAAATATATGTGAAGGAGAGAACTTCAGTTTTCCACCTGACCATCCAGAACGCTGAGATGAGTCGCATCCTTTGCTTTATTATCAGTCTATGTAGCCGTTGTCTGCAAGAGGTGGGCTTGTTCTGAGCTCCAATGGAGTGTTAAATCAGCTGGATTTTTTATTAGTCAAAGGATAAAAATGGGTCAGGGAATGGAAGGCACCTTTAAACAGTGAAATAGTGTTAGAACATTTAGGTGTAGAACAGTGGAAATGCTTTATATATGCATTTTGCTAGGCTGGTGGTGCTTATATGACTTTCATACTAGCTAACTTAGAACTGTGTTTTATAAGTGTGTGACTTATGTCTGAAGTTGCTCACAGAATTCCTGTTACTGTGTTTACCCACTTCATGTCAGCCTTATGCAACAAAGAAATGCTGTTTTCCCCAGTTTACAGATACAAATCAGAACAATTAAGCCACAATTTCTCAGTGGACTGTAGATCCTGAACTCTCACTGATATCAGTATGACCAGGAGCCCTAAATCATTTAAGAGTCAGATCCTTATATGTGCTCCATACTGGCACCATAGTGTGATGGCCTCCCAGGACAATGACTGATTTTGGACGTTTCTTTTTTCTATGAATAGTTCTCCTCTAATGCATGTTAAACTTTCAAAAGCATAAAACTTTTCAAAGCACGAAACCTCTCAAAGCTTTTTGGAGACTACAGTAGTCACAGCCTTCCTAAAATCTACCTTGATCATGGTGGTGTACTACATTTTTATAAACCATTGCTGAGATACCATTGCTATGTGAGTTATTCTTCTGTGCAAGCAAAGGAGTTGTGCAAATAATTAACTTGGATTGGTCTATTGGAGAGGTCAGACTCAGGAAGGCTGGATTTGCTCAGTGCCTGAAATGAATAATTTACCTGCAAGCATAAACAACAAAGCACAGTCTGGCCCAGGCAATGGCTATGCAAAGTAAATTTTATAAGTAAATATTTTCTCCTTTATGCTCTCGTCTTTAATAGCTCTTCCACATTTTTTAGACATGTTTACACATTCAATATCTGAGATAAAAAATCCAGAAAATTTGACAAAATAGCATGGAGGTGGATTTCTAGCAGCATTAATTTCTGGAAGGGAATATTCATAATTCTTGCCCTGTGAGATGTGCTAAATGAAAACATGAAGGGAAGAAAAAAGACATTTTGCTTGAGATAGTTTTCTCCGTGCTGCTAATCCTGTGTTTCAGACAATAAGGAATGCAATGATTTCCAAAGTCTCTGTTCGTTCAACCGTCTCCACCAGTAGTAGACATTGGAATACTCTCCCAGTATCTCTGGGAATCAGTTATGATTACTGAGTGTAAGAATCACATCAAACTCATTTTCCTACCCACATAAGACCATAGAGTAGTCCCTGATACTCTCAGGCCGAAGACCAGTCTACAGGAGTATTTGTTCACCTCTTGTTCATTTTCCAGAATTTGTCTTCCCCATAGTAAATTGTTCTGCAGTAGAAAGAAATCAGTATTTTTTAAATTACTTCTGTAAGAGGCTCAACTCTTCTACCAAGGTTAGAGTGTTTAATAACACATGGTTTTCTGGTCTACAGTATTAGGAAAGTAAAATCAGACTGATAAGCACTTATAATCCATCAAAATTAATTGATAGAGGGGTGTCTATCCCCATCAACAGACTTCCAGAGCTCCCTTGGGTAAGCAATTTACCATAAGTGTTGAATGGAGCAAAATCATGTCCATATCTCAACTAGACAGAGAAGGGTAGTGAGCTAACAGACATGTGTCCCATACCTCCTCAGAACAGGTCTTGATTGTATCAGTTACTGGGACCTGTGTGTAAAGCTCCCAGATTATTTTTCCGGACACATTTACAACAAATTTCACTGAAGTTTGATCATACACTGAATGCCAAATGCTTTAAGTGCAACTAAAACCTCTCAACATCTCAAGCAGTCTTATGCATACCTGTACACTCCTTCTGCATTTCTTAATTCTTATTTATTAAGGAATGTCTGTCCATCACAATCCAACTCTTCCACTGGGTTTCAGACCAAACAACAGTTTGGCAGGTGATCAGCAGAACTAAGATGCCTGATCACAAAGCCTCCAAAAAACCAGGAGGATGATGCTGGCGAACAGTTTAGACATATCACTTAGGCAGGTTTGCTCTATTATCCTAATTTTCTCTACCACTTTGGGATTTATAATGAGGTTTACTAGATTCTGAAGCCAAATATATTAAGACTTTTTTCTCTTTAGAAGGGTTCAAAACAAGTGCAACTGATACCTCACTGTGGTTGTGAAACATGAAACTAAACCACATAGAATCATATAAAATAGACATTTCTACCTTAAAATTTTAGAAAAGATTTGGTTTTCCTTTTTTATTAAGTAAAAATCTGTGGGTTTTTTTCTAAAATGTTACTAGGGAAGTTCATCAGTACACTTAAATTGCAAAGGTGAGGCCTTCCAGTTGGGTCAAAAAGACAGCTACATCACATGGAGATCGAAGTAATACATTTAAGAGTTAGGTAACTGAAGACAGGAAATACCACAATGAAGTACAAAAGGGGAGAAGAAAAAAGGGAAAAAAAAAAATGGGGTGAAGAGAAAAAGAAATATGGTGGTTTCATACTTCCTTCTGAAAGTCAACAGCATCCTCAGCAATGTTTGTAACGTGTCCTTTTAGAAGAGTGGATATTACTTGTAGGGATACAAAATAAAGCTCAGCCTTTAAGTTCTCTTAAGTTTCTTCATAAGGGTTGCTCTAGTCTTGGCAGCCCGCACTGCTGAGTACTAAGAACTCGTTTTATTAAGAATCCCATCTTTGCTTGTTTCCTCTCTTCCCTGTGTCTCAGCCTGAGCCAAGAGCTTTTCTTCCAGATGGAGATCCCCTATTTTGCTGAATGAGTTGTGGTTCTGTTTCCATGGGCTTCGTAAAACTAAGGTTTATCACGAAGCAGAATTTAATAAGAGGGGTAGAACAGCTTTTGGGCAAATAAACCAACTCAGGCGCGGAAGAACTCATGTTAGTACTATCAGTGCCACCTACTGCTCTATTGCTAAAGTACAGCGTGTGTACATCAGTAATTGCTACAGACTACCGTAGCCGCCTCCAGTAAAATTTGACTCAATGCGGATGAGCATTTTTAACATCTGTGGCTTATTTTTTCCCCCTACAATTAACGTAGGCAGACCTTGAACCGCAGTTATGTTTAGAACAAGCCAGACCTAGACAGTTACCTCATAAACTCCCACACATTGAGAACGTTTCTTCCCCTAGGCCAAGGAGGCTAAAGTTCATTTTCCAGCAAAAAAGGCTCTCTGAAGTGGTTCTTCTGGGGGGGACTGTGGTGTTCAGACAACATCCATGGCTCACTTCCAGATCAGGGTGGTGTGCTGAGTTAATTCTTGCAGAAAACTCTTTTAACCTATAGAATGCTCTCGTTTCCTACCTACTCCAGGTAGTAAAAGCCACAGCTGCTCCAAAAATAATGATTCTCAGCCAGGCTTTTTTTTTTCATAAATTAGTAAATAGGGCAACTGAGACCATAGGGACAAAAAGACACCCAGCCATAAAACTAAAATCCTTCCCCAGGCAGGCTGTAATGCCTTCCAGTTAATCTAGAAAGGAAACTTCTTTCCCAACAGCACAGCTGAGCCCCCCTGTTAGCTCCACTGGCTGGAAAGGCAAGGCGATTCACCCTTCCTGTCTCTCCCTGTTCCCAGGTGTGCTGCTCCATCCCTGCTTGCCAGGCTCTTTGCTGAGTCAGCTCTGGTTCCTAAGTTGGTATAAAAATTTTCTGTGCCCTTAGGTTAGTTTGGCAAGCTGTCTCCATCGGCTCGGGGATGGGTCTGACTGCTGTAAGTGCAGAGTGCATAGGAAACATAAGTGGCAGAGCAACTCTTTTGGGGCATAGTTAACAGTTAAGACAGGCTCAGCTGTATTATATTATGCCTGCCTTGTCAACTAATTGCCTTGGACTTGCTTTGTCTTAAGTGATCTTAGAGCCTTTCCTTCTATGTTACTCTATAGTCCATGTCTGCTGGTGCAATGTTCATAGAATCATAGAATGGTTTGGGTTGGAAAGGACTTTAAGGGCTGGTCAGTTCCAAATCCCCTGCCATGGGCACCTTCCACTACACCAGATTGCTCAAAGCCCCATCCAACCTGGCCTTGAGCACTAACAGGGATGGGGCAGCCACAGCTTCTCTTGGCAACTGTTCCAAGGTCTCGCCACTCTCATAGTGAAGAACTTCTTGATAATGTCTAATCTAAATCTCCCCTCTTTCAGTTAAAAGCCATTCCCCCTTGTCCTGTCGCTGCGTACTGATTCAGAGAAAACTCCAGGAACAAACTCCCTAACAGAGTTTCAAGTTGACAAGCAGGTATTCTTTTATTGTGGGGCCGTGAGACCCGGGGGATGGCTCCTCCTAATGTGTGTCACCATATTGCTGTACAGGCCATCCTTATATAGTCCCTGGGCATACATACATATCCCTGAGGCTACACATGGATTACATCATTTTCCAGAAAGTTCCCCAGAAAGTTCCCCGCATGTACAAAATGTGATGGTGATCTTTGAGGGTCGTTTACTTCTCCCAACAATCTTCATAACTTCTGGCAGTCTTTGAAGCACCAGCTTAATTAACATTACAGACATAGCAATCATCCTGTCCTTCTATTTATCAGTTAGTTTAACTGCTCCCATCCTGGACATCTGCTAGTCCCAGATACTCCCCATTCCCAGGTCCTGTTTTCCTATTCTGCTTTTCTTACACTTTTTGTACTAAGGTCCTAAGGACCTAAAACTATGTCAACTACCTTCAAGCACCGCAGTTATTTTACATTACAAAGCCATCAAATTTAACGTTACTTAGAACTGATTACATTGTGCTTTTGTGCCTCCTTGTCTCAGTACCCTCCAGATTTCTTGTAGCCCCCTCTATGTACTGGAAGGCTGCTCTAAGGTCTCCCTGGAGCTTTTTCTTCTTCAGGCTGAACCACTACAACTCTTTTAGCCTGTCTTCATGAGAGAGTTACTCCAGTCTTCTGATCATCTTCATGTTATTCTCCACTGTGCCAGAGATGCCCTGAATCTCACCTGGAGATTTGCTCACTGCTGAACTGCAGACTTTGGGCAGGTTGTGCTCTAAGCCCAGAATCGGATTCAATTTACACAGCTGTCCCAGAAGCACTGGCTTCTCAGCCAGACGTGTAAGCACATAAGCATCTTCCAAGCAGGCAGTTGCTCTGTGGAGCTTTGAGGATCTCAGGTTCCAAGTTAGGGACCAACATCTCTGCAGATGTGCGTGCACCGCTTGCAGGATCCCAGATCCTTGCTAGAGTATGACAGGATCATACTGTTCCCTGACTTAGTACTTAATAATTTACCAGGGCAGAGGACATGGGCCAGAGGCTAGAAAAGAGCTGTGGCGTAGAAAAGCCTGGCAGAAAATCAGGGACCAGGACTGCAAGGAAGACCAAAGTACTTGTCAAAGTAGAGATAGAGCCTTTCTAGGCCTGTTTGTAAAAGCTCTCAGGGCTGCTCAAGAGCACAATGAAGCCAAAAGCTTACACAGAGCCCTGGGAACACAGCTGGGATTTATTGTGGAGGAAGGGTATAAGGTAAACTAGCGCTTACTTAAACTGGTGAACTGCACAAGAAGAGATAACAGCCTTTTACTGGCAAATGATCTAAGAGACAACATGTAGAACAAGTCTACTAGCCAGGTTGGTAAGTGGCCAACAGATAGAGAATGTCCATGGGTGTTAATAGGAGGGTGTATCTCAAGGGGAGGACTCAGGGGCTGGACTTAAATCAGGTGGTGAACTCAAAGTATTGTCCCTGCTGGAGTTTGCTCAGGGCAGTGCTGAATTTACAGGTATTGAGTTTCAGTTGTCCCTGAGGTGGTAGGTACTGAATACTGCAGCTGAGGAGCTCAAAACCATTTTTTACCTCCCTCTAAGAGAAGAAAAAGAAAGAGCCCTGGCCCCAAAACAGCCAAGACCTTTCTCAGATCAGTCTTAAATTCTTACCTCTACCAGCAGCTGCTTCTCAAGCCCTGCGGATTTCACTGAGCCAATTTAATGCTGGTGGTCAGACAGTTTAAACCCATTAGCTCTCAGCTATCTGAATAATTTTCTGCTCGGAGCCTGGCATTCTAGCAGACTGCTCTAACCAGAACTGCAGAGACGTGCCACATTAACTGGACATTTGCTAGCTTTTGTGGCCTGTGTGTTGAGCAGTTGAGGGCTGAAGAAGATGCCTCTGGCTAGATCACTGTCCATGACTTCTCTTAATGGGCTTCCTCAGTGGGAGGATGAAGACCTACCAGTGGAGGACTTGTTGCTCTTTGAAGTTTCTTGGGAAGTTACCAACAAAGGTTTGTACAACACTCTTAGGAGGTAGTATTGCTGTTTTCATGGGAGCAGAGGGAGGCATGAAGGGCTTGGACAAGAAAGGCATGAAGGGGAGATTGGGAAAAAGTGTTCCGCAGAGCTGTTGTATTGGAAGGAGTGCATGTGTAGTCGTGCGTGTGGTGTGTGGGCTGAATTTGCTTGTGCTTGTGTGGGATGAGCATATAGTCAGGGTGTCTGGGTGTCTTTACATGTTTCACCACCAGGGATAGGTTGTTTAAACAAACATCTAAGTGTTATGCCTGGGTGTGCATATGTATGGATATATGGATGTTGCTTTGTACATACTTACGTTTTGCCTTCCATGCAAATACATTTGGCAATATAACACATGACAGTGAGCTGTAAAACAGACATAAGATTCAGTGTAGTTTAACAGTCTCCCTTGGCCTTCTAAAGCAATGTGGAGGAGAGGCCAAATTTGAAATGGGTGTAAACAAACATAGCTAGCATTGCATTGAAACATTTCATTGAAGCCATTGAACATGTCAACGACCTGCAGAATTTATGCCAGCTGAAGCCCTTTTGGACTGATCTCTGCAAATACAGGGGGTGCCAGACAAGGACTTCATGCTTTGTGCGTGTGTACAGATTGGAAACTTGCTCACTGCACGCAGCTTGTCAGGCAATGTGCATGTGGCTTGTTATGCAAATATCTTTCTGCCTTCATCTCTAATTCACTAATCAAATCATCCCCTTTCAGCTAGGTGTAGTTCACCAAGGGGAACAGGCTCTGTTTTCGCCACAAAAGTGAGTTAAATATGAGTAAATGATTGACCTCATGTGCCTTATTGTCCTGTCAGATAAATAGAGATTAGTCAGGAGAGGGGATCTGTAATCTGTTCAGATTTTAACTTCAAAGGGGAAACATCTGTGAGGTGTACAGACAGTGCCAGGGTTTATGCCCATGGTGAAACTGGAATTACTATTCTGTAATAGCTTCTGGTATTTAATCTGCACTGCAGTGCAATTTTACATTACTCTTTTTAGGGTGGTGAGAGGTATCAATACCCAGAGGTAGTACAGAGTAGCTTTTGCAGTTTAAATCCTGTGATCTTATTTTTCAGTAGCTTCATTTAAGCTTTTTTGTGTCAATTTACTACTGTCTGAACATAGGTCATGCAGCATTTGCTTTTGAGTGTGCATGTTAAGTAAGGCACTGGCAAGCAGATGGCGGCAGAAATCTAGGAAATTCAGGTGTTCTCACTAATATCTCTGAACTCCATAGTCTATATATTTTCTGAGTCATCTGGACTAACTGGTTATAGATATCACACAATATATTTAAGAAAAAGTAAAATGTGATTAGAGTTATCTTTCTGTATACAAAACACAGTGAATCTTTTAACCATCTACATAGCTCCTGTTGACTTCACTGAAGCCGAATCAACTGATACAGCTAAAATTTATTATTCTCACATTTTATGAGAGAATTAATGAGAGTGAATATTTATTCAGTTAGTTTAAAAATGAGGGGCTGTTAACTATACGGATTACCAAACCCATATATTCAAATGGGCTGACTGAACTAGTCATGGCAAACAATTTCTTCATTAGAACCAAATCTCTGTGCAAAGTTTCCATTAACCAACCTTGACTGGAAACATCTGTGCAAAAGTCTTTAGCAAGCCTGTTTCAGCTTATTTTTCTGGTAAATTCTTGATACTAATATCTTTTCGTGTATTTTCTAGGCAATTGAATGTCTAGATCACATGGTAAAATACTGTTGCCTGGTGACTTTAACTTTTATAAACAGTTCTTGGAAAATGGTAAGGCACCGTGTTTCATAGAAATGACAGTAGCCAACAAAATACAGGGAGTCATCACAGAAGATAGATAGGCTTTGGAAATAATAGCTTAGACTGTATATTTCCCACCTTCTTTAGCAGACAGATGAATTGTTTATTTGACTAAGTAGGCTGACCCCACATAAATTTAGTACTGTTACGTGTTTTAGCGTTAATATTGCTGTATATGTTTCTAATATAGAGGGAAAGACAAGCATTAGCTGATTTGTTGCTTGAAAGGCCAATTTTGAGCATTTATCATGAAGGTTTCTTTCTTCCTTTCTGGTAATGCAAAGGTGTGCCAAAGTAGTTCAGTTTTGGTTTGCACTGCTAAAGTGGTGTGAAGCTGCTCCTGCCTACAAGAGAGAGTTCAAGTCTTTATGTTAACTTTGTGTACATCACCAGATGTTTGGCTACGGGTACATTTACTCATTGACCAGTGCTGCTTCTTAGTGGTTCCTCTACTTCTCTGTGCAGTGACAATAAGGCTGAATGTCTTCTTCCCTATGAGGAACATGCTACCAGAACTTAGAGTTGGCTCTCTATTCCCATACCTGTAATCACTGCCCTTTACAGGTGCTGAGCTGTTTTCTAAACCTCTTAAATATATATTCTCCTTCAGAGTCTGAGGATGATGAAGAGATCCTGCAAATTAGAGCACATCTGATTACATAGTGTAAGAGGGTCTTCATGTGCCAGGCTGCCCATGTTTACTGTGTTTACTGGGATTTCCCTGGTGGAGCTGGTTGGTACTGAAGAATGAGATGCAACTGTAGGGAAGGACAAGTTGAGTGTATGAATTCAGTGCTCAGAGATCTACAAGTTTCCATTATTTCCAGAGTCTCATCACCTCTTTCTCAGCAGCTGGTGTAGTGAAGGTGTCTCTCTTTTTTTAAACTCCAGATCATTTGACACGTGCTCTAATAAGGCAAAGCTTTCTATTTCTCCATGCTTTCTTTTCATATTTTCTGTCCCAGCTGCTGCCTATGCTAAGTGGCAACCTCTGATATCTGTGTTGGAGAGCACCGGCATCTCAGTTTCTCTTTTTTCTTCTTTTCTTTGTCTGGAGCAAGCAAATATAAGATAGCTGAAGAAGAAACTGAGAAACAAAAAAGGCTGATTTGCCAGTGTCACTTTCCCTCCCCTTTCCCCCATGTCATGTGAAAAGGAACTTGCCACCTAAACGGAGCACAACTTCAAGATTGTCTTGCATTGAAAGGTCTCTGCCAAAGAAATAACAAAGTGTAATTTGTTTTGTAAGATTTTTCTCACTTTATTTGGCTATTCACTGATGGGCAAGACCCATACTGTGAAGTGGATCTACTGTGTTTTAGTGGTAGTAGGGCAAAAAAGCAGGCAGGCAAGGGTCCCAATGCAATACAGTTCCACACAATCTGGTAGTAATCATGTGCAAGCTCAGTATTTTTTACCCTACCTCTTCTGTCCTGACCACTGTGCTCTGGTAAAGGCAGGTCTGGTCAGATACCTGTGCACACTGTAAAAGAAGACTGGTTTTGTTTCCTCCATAACAGGAAGACCAATGTAAACTTTAAGGACAGGAACTTCTTGTGTCAGAAGCCCCACAAATGGAAATTATCAACAGGGAGCAGCCAAAAGCCATTGCAGGAGTAATGGTGGCAGTCCTGGACATTTTCCACAGTGAAAATGACTCCATTCTTTTCAACTTCTTTTAAATGTTTGCCCACTGAAAACTGAAGTATTTAACCTGGGTAGGGGGGAGAGGTCTGTAAGATAGAATAACAGTTAGTGATACTTTAATGGATTTTCAGATATATTAATAAGAAGGGCTGAGAATGTTCAAAATCTGGTCTGTGCTCTATAAAGATGTCTTCAAAATAATTCCAGTAATATTTAGATTCAGTATCTCCTACTGTACTACTAACAGCTTTTAGACAGAAAATAGAAGAATGCTTCAAAATGCTAGGCAAACAGCCAGCTTGTATCATCACTCAGCTGTGAACAGATTAGCTCAAGAGTCATTGGTAGATGAATCTTGAATATTTTTTCCCATCCCTATTAGAATGAAGACTCTGCTAAAAACAAACCTTGTTCAGCTTTCCCTGGAGCAGAGCTCTGTGCACAGTTTCTTTGGTGAAAATCTGGACTCTCGGAAATTAAATCCTGAATCCACTGAAGTCAGTAGGAGAAGATTTTACCTCTTCTGTGTTAACTGTCTTTCCATGGTGAAAGTTCCTTGGGAGAAGGTGAATGCTGTTATCTGTGATACACCTGAACTAACACACTCTGGGGAGCTGGGATGTGTTGGCATCAGTGCATTTTTTGAGTGGGATGGTATATCAACCTCAAATCAATCTCAAATAAAATCTTGTGCATTGGGGATGATGCACACAGGAATAGCTTCTGTACCATGGACATATGTCATAAATTTCAGTGTGTCAGTGTTTTTTCAGAATGTGTTTGGAATGCCAGAATTTCACAGAATTTGGAGAACTACTATCTTCTGATGAGTCTTGGTTACAAAAATAGCCAAAAAAATACGTGAAAAACATCTGCTATCAGAAGATGCTGGGGTTTTTTCACCTGACACATTTTACAAACTTATTCTATAAATGATCCCTAGACATCAAAACAGCAAATAAATAAATAAATAAAATTCCAACCAAATGTTAGAAAAAATTATGTTCAAGCCCAATTTTATCACACCTCTATAGATCAGAGACACATTCTGACGGGAAGGGGTGAAAGGATGGTTGGTGTAACTATTAATTGTGGCAGTAAAGTCAATTTGAATCCTGAAGATGGGGTCCCAGTGTTCTTTTGGATTCCATGGCAGCCATGGTCCTCAGGAAAACTTTATGGCCTTCAGAGTGGCCTTGTAAGGCCACAGCAAAGAAGCTGAATAGCCCTGGGAGCACCCTGATCCTCTGTCTCTGTGTAGCAAAGGGGTGTGTGTGGAAGGACTCGTGATCAATGACTATCTCCACTTATCTCTGTTTCATGTGCATAGCTTTGCTTCCTATCTCTTTCTTTCCTCTTTGGTTTCTGCTGCTCCTACTCTCTGTCCTTCTGTAACGTTGCATGGGTGGTAGAGCAGGTAAAATGAATGGTGGGTATCTGGCAGTTTTGAGGAGTTTTGGCAATTCCATGCTCGAAGGATTACAGATCCAGAAGACATTTTTTTTCAGTACAATTCCTGGCTAATCCTGGGAGCTGTAGACCCATCCGCGTCAGGTGACAAAAGACACTGGCAATGCATCTTTCCGTGTAACAGCTTGCGGCAGAAAGAGCACATCAGCATATTAGATCTTGCACAAAGATGCTCCATTTCTGCCTAATATCTTCATCGATAGTGATATGATATCGTGATACTGTTCTTGACTCAGACTTTTTATTTAAATGGTTCTGATGTCTATCCTGGAGGGCTCTAAGGATTTTAAATATACAAAAGAAATAATGTACCAAGACTTGAAATGAGAAAAGAAAAAAATGGCTGGAGTGCTGCAGATGACTCCTTTACTCCTTTAGACAAATTCATAGTAGTGGTAACACATTTGAAAACCTTGTAACATTTAAAAATAATTCTAGGAACTATTTTCTGAAAAAAAAAATACTGTTTTCATCTTACAATTTTTAAAGAAAGAGGTCACTAAAAAAAAAAAAAAAAAAAAAAAAAAACAAAACCAAACCAAAATCAAACTTTTCTTAAATGAATGAAATCCTTCCTTCCCAAGCATTTCAGTCCCTCTTTCGATGCCAATTTATTCGTTCCTGAAAAAGGAGGAAGAATGAAAAACAAATAAATGGGGGAAAAGGTTTGCTGTTGATTTCACTTTTAACTTGGTTTTCTTTGTTATTCTTTTCTTGGTTCTGGTGAAAAAGTTAAAAACACGTTCTAAAAATCAATAATGAAAACATTTTTCTCTCAGGGACATTTGAAGATGATTAAAACTTAAAATATTTGAAGAGAGCATTTAGATGGAGATTAGAAGATGTAACTAGCCCTGTATCCACATTTTACTGCTAATTCCCCGTGTTTGTGATGATCTGAACCAATTACCTGGAATTGGTCTCTCCTGATTCTGCAGCTATTTCTCTTTTTGTCTTTTAATGTTTGTTTTAAAATCTGTTTCAAAGCACAAAGGTTCAGAAGTGGCATACAGAAACTTGCAACATCCTGGGATTTTGGTACATCTCTGTTTGGAAAAGTTTTGTATTTGTAATATGACCTTAAAACATCATATAGGAGAACAGTAAGGTGTTGGAAGTAATCTGAGAATTCTTTTAGGCTCCAAGTGAATATACAAACCCTCATTCTGTTACTCACTGGGACATGTAGTGCATTGCTTACATAGGTATTTCCAGAGAATTCAAAGTAACTGAGCAGATAAAAGCTCTTAAGGATATATAATGTATTCCTTGAACTTGTTATGGAAAAGTGTAATTTCAAAAGCCAGTACATTATTCTGACATTGCTGTGTTCTTCTCAAGAAGTCTTTTTTTAAGTTATGCCCAACACTTCCCACGTACATAGTTTCACTTGCACAGTTTCCCTCCCCTGTCAACTAAAGCTTATGCACAGACATGCTTTGTGAGTCATATCTCCACAGAAACAGAAAAGTCAAAAGCCAGTTTTAGGACCAGGTAACCCAGAGCTTTTATCACACCTAGCTTCTGAGGAGTTTTTACAGTCAGGAAAAATGTACCCTTGTTTTTATCCTAAGTACTTTTCATTGCATTTCTGGCAAACCTGTACCCTGAAATGTGTTTTTTACCTTGCAGTGCAACAGATTACAATGACAGAGTACAGCACACTCTCCACTCTTCTCAGAATAGGCTTTCTGTACATCTTTGGCACAACATGCCTTAGGACGCACAGTGATCCTAAGCAAAACCTTGTGAAAAGAAACAGTAGCCTGTTCGCTATACAAAACAAAGATACAGACTGTCTTCAGGTCCTGAGCTGCAGCTTTCTTACTACTCTTAAAATTAATAGCTGTGGAAACTTGGCTACCTTGCGGATTCCAGTGTTGAATGCCTTGCTGTATGAAACAGGTCGATCTCCACTGTTGTGATAGTGGTGAAAGAGCTTTGCATCACTTTATGACTAGAGCTTTATCATGTTATTTAGTCTTTTTCATCTTGCAAGTACATATTTTCTCTTTTCCCTGGGTCACCAGGCTGCTCTGCACAAAAATGTTCCCTTATTGTAAGCTCTGTATTTCAGCCAATTAAAACCAACTAGTTTCTTGACTAATATTTCTACCAAGCCCCACATTTCTCCCTGTTGAGCCTTATACTCATATGATGCATTTACCACACCATAAGAACAGATGTATAACTGTGTTACTTTATGGGTTGAACATTGACTTGTTTCACATAATTAAAATTATATGTTTATCTGAATATATATGTTTTCATGCCTGACCAATTTGGTGGCCTTCTATGATGGGGCTATGGAACTGATGGACAGGGGCAGAGCAGTTGATGTCATCTACCTAGGCTTGTGCAAAGCGTTCGACACTGTCCCACACAACATCCTTGTCGCTATATTGGAGAGACATCAATTTGATGGGTGGACCACTCGGTGGATAAAGAACTGGCTGGATGGCCGCACACAAAGAGTTGTGGTCAATGGCTCGATGTCTGACTGGAGACCGGTAACGAGTGGTGTCCCTCAGGGATCGGTGTTGGGACCGGTCTTGTTCAACGTCTTTGTCGGTGACATGGACAGTGGGATTGAGTGCGCCCTCAGCAAGTTTGCCGATGACACCAAGCTGTGTGGTTCGGTTGATACGCCGGAGGGAAGGGATGCCATCCAGAGGGACCTTGACACGCTTGTGAGGTGGGCTGATGCCAACCTTATGAAGTTTAACCATGCCAAGTGCAAGGTCCTACACCTGGGTCGGAGCAATCCCAGGCACAGCTACAGGTTGGGCAGAGAAGAGATTCAGAGCAGCCCTGCAGAGAAGGACTTGGGGCTGTTGGTTGATGAGAAAATGAACATGAGCCGGCTGCAGTGTGCGCTCGCAGCCCAGAAAGCCAACTGTATCCTGGGCTGCATCAAAAGGAGTGTGACCAGCAGGTCGAAGAAGGTGACCCTGCCCCTCTACTCTGCTCTCGTGAGACCTCACTTGGAGTATTGTGTGCAGTTCTGGTGTCCTCAACATAAAAAGGACATGGAACTGTTGGAACAAGTCCAGAGGAGGGCCACGAGGATGGTCAGGGGACTGGAGCACCTCCCGTATGGAGAGAGGCTGAGAAAGTTGGGGCTGTTCAGCCTGGAGAAGAGAAGGCTGCGTGGAGACCTCATAGCAGCCTTCCAGTATCTGAAGGGGGGCTATAGGAATGCTGGGGAGAGACTATTCATCAGGGACTGTAGTGACAGGACAAGGGGTAATGGGTTAAAACTTCAGCAGGGGAAGTTTAGATTGAATATAAGGAGGAAGTTGTTTACTCTGAGGCTGGTGAGGCACTGGAATGGGTTGCCCAGGGAAATTGTGCATGTTCCATCCCTGGTGGTGTTCAAGGCCAGGTTGGATGAGGTCTTGGGTGACATGGTTTAGTGTGAGGTGTCCCTGTCCATGGCAGGGGGGTTGGAACTAGATGATCTTAAGGTCCTTTTCAACCCTAACTATTCTATGATTCTATGAATCCAAGCTATTCAATTAGTCTCATCTTGTGAGCAAGGGAACTTGAAGGAAATATATAGTTATTGCTTATGTAAGATTTCTCTAAATCCCTGTCCAGAGGAGCCATGAAAGAGTACGATGATTGTAAATTAGTTTCTTAACTTTCTAGTCCTAATGAAGTGGAGAAGAATAGTCTTATGTATAGATTCCCTTCTGCAGTTCCATGTCTATATGACTTGAAACTCTTGAACTGTGAGCTTGATTTAGGAACGTATATCTGTAAGATTCTTGTCATCTTAGGTCTGATCCCATTTAGGAGACTGAACTTCTATTTATTTGATTAAGTGAGGATTTCACTTAAAATCTGAATATGTGAAGTGATTTTACTGTGTATCTCATCAACAAGTTGGAGCTTACTCCAGAGCTTTGTGGCCTGTGCCCTTTTCTATTTAATTTTCTTTGTGACCTTCTTTCGCAGTGGGAGGCATTTACACCGTGATCCAGACAAAAGCCAAAACTACAGCTGATGAATGGGGTGAAAACTATTTTCTGGTTGGTCCCTATTTTGAACAGAATGTGAAGACTCAGGCGGAAGCATGTGAGCCTCCAAACCCTGCAGTTAAGAAGGCAATGGACACCATGAAAAGCCAAGGGTGTCAGGTAAATCAGATGTGCTACTGCTTCCCAGGGCAACAAAGCTGACTCTGAGGAGATTACAGTTTTGGTTAATGCTCTTGCCATTCCGCTTGACACAGCAATCCTGGTCAATGTCACAATGGGGAAGCCTCAGCATTCACTGTTAGAACAGCAGAGTCAATTCATTAAAGGTTATTTTTGAGGAAGAACCAGTTTATCCAATTACAGGTTTTAACTCCAATTATAGGTTTTAACAGTTATTTATCTGCAAGTCTGCTTAATTGGATTAATGACTTATTTATCTAGTCTCTAAATACAGTGATATTTTAGTAGATAATATGACCTTACTTTGACTGGACCCTTACATTTGGTGTTCTTGTGCTGGAGAGAGACAAGTGTTCCGCTAGCTCACATTTTTTCTTACGTAGCATTGATTTGAAAGCCAGAAAGGGACAAACCACAGGGTGACTTAAGAAAAGCACTCAATTGACAAAGAATCTCCTTCCTCAGATCAATGCAACTAGCTGTCTGTTTCCCAGGAAGAGAGGTTAAACCACAGCACAAGTATGAATTCATGTGTTTCCCACACAATTTTTAACCATTGTTTTCTCTGTGATCTCAAACTTCATAGCCTTTATGTGACTCAGTTTCTTCAGTAATCAACTAGGAATAAAATTCTTAATAAAGCTGATCTGCTGAAAGGAATACAATCTGCTGTGTTGATGGGCAAGCTAATAAGCTGAAAGCAGCTGCAACCTTGAGGACAATTGATTGCCTGAGAATAGGTGGAATTTGCTAAATTCCACACATGCTAAATCTGATCTCTTTTCTTGAAAGTCCTCATCAGAGATTAAGAGCTCACCTCCACTCTGATTCAGCAGTGAGTCTCCCAGAGGTGCTAGTTTGCAGGAGGAAAAATTGTCTGCTTATAATGTACATCAAAACAATATGAAAAGCATTGAGAGGCAGGCACAAGGAAGCATTCTTACAAAGTTCTGTTGCTGGAGGGCATGGCATATTTTAATGTAGAAACTCGTAAAGTTCTTGGACTGCCACCAGCCGTGGCACTGTCAGTGTGGTATCTCCCTTTGTAACAACAGTTCTGCTATCAGGATCTAATGCCCCATATCATGTAGAAGTGTATTGCTGGATGTATATACACAGCTTGGGAAAGTGTTTGTCAGGGGCATTAATGTTGTGGGATGCTTGCATTGTTCAGGCAGAGATTCAAACTAAAAGGTCTAATCTAACTGACATTTCTTATTTCTAAACAAATTTTCATAAGTGATTTGATCAAGTTCTCCATGTTGCCTCTGTTACTTAAAAAGAGGTATCACTGCAAGCTGTGTAACATTCCTTTGTTTAGAAAACAGCTAAAGTTTGTGGGGCAGATTAATTGAAATGCTATATATGCACTTCATGCTGTTTAGGCAATATGTTCAATTTAATCAGCCAACTCTGCCTGCCTAACATACATTGTGTTGCTGGAGTATTCGTATATGGCAGCAAATCTGTCCCAGGTATGTCAAGTATAGCTTTGATATCTAATAATGATGCTGTATTTTTCAGGAGCCGCACTCATTCTATTAACATTTATGCCTGGATTCTGCTTATGCATCACAATATATCCCTTTAAATCAGGGGACCTAGGAACACTTCCAAACTTCTCAGGTCACGTGTTACTTGCCACAACCTGACTCCATATTTAGCTGAAGTCTGGGTTCACACAAACTTCCTGCTTTTTAACCTCATTTTCCTAAATAAGGAACCTAGATAACCTGAAATAAATACATAAGGAAATGACCTTCCTTCACACACCTGTCTTTGTCACATCCTGTATTTTTTGTGCAAACAGGTCTAAGAGCTTTCATCTCACTGTTTTCAAGACCTGATCTCAATTCAGCACACTGTAGCTGTAGGGCTGGGTTCAACCTCTGGTATCTCAGGGAGATAAAAAAGTGATTTTTTAGAGAGAGATTGAAAAAGTGGATAGAAGATTCATCCACATGGAGTATAAGCTGCACCAGCCTCCCTGTAGTGCCTTGTTCTTCCTAGCTAATATGTCTCTGCTACTATAGCCTTTTTGATGGTAGAATTAAAATGAAATTTGAATGTGCAGAGCGGTGCAATCTGTAATGTGGGCCTGGCTGTGTTGTGTTGCCTTATGACAGCTCAGCTTGCTCCTCTGGTTGGGCAGGTAGTTTATATCAGTGAAGTTCTAAATACTCTTAGAGATGTTTAACTATATCCATGCAGGTAAAGCAGGAAAGCTGTATTTTTAGGTTGATATGGTTTTAGGTATTATTATACCTTCTGATTGATCCTTCCTTCCAGTCTGCCAAATGGCAACAACTGTGCTGCTTGGGTGGAATGAGGAAATGTCATGGTACTTACAGTTCCCAAGCACCTATCCTACAAAATCCATCACTGGTAATCTAACATAAATGGCAAAAGACTGGTGACAAATCTTAGTGAAAAAAAATAAGAATTTTGAAATGAGAATAAAAATGGTATAGATACTCCAATAAGACCTCCGTGTCAACCTAGTCTTCCTAAACTTTTTTTAATGGAAAAAAAGTTCACATTGTGACGAAAATCTGAAATTAAAATCTTAAAAACAAATATTCTTAAAGATTGTAATTTCCTTTCACCCTTGCCTTTGGTCCAGTATTACTCCATGTGTTTTGCAAGGAAAAACACAAACCTTAGTTATGTAGAACTATGATCACATATTCCTTATGTAAAATCTTGAGATTTGATGGATGAAAATAGTTATGCTAACTGGCCTTTACATTCACTGTAACATTTTCTGGTTATATCCCATAGGTCTTTTTTGGAAGATGGCTGATAGAGGGCAGCCCGTATGTCTTACTGTTTGATATAGGATCAGCAGCTTGGAACTTGGACAAGTGGAAAGGTGACTTTTGGGATGTCAGCAACATAGGGATCCCTTTTCATGACAGAGAAGCCAATGATGCTGTGATTTTTGGATCGTTAACAGCCTGGTTTTTGAAAGAGGTATAGTTTTTAAATCTAGAGGTTTTCAAATTCCAACCTTGTCAGCAGGGCAAAACCAAAGCTTTGGTATGTGCTTCCTACTCTCCAGTTTGAAAATTGTGATTTTAAGGAAGTTGACATCAAATTTGTATTTAAAACTTAAATCTTAATTGGTCATTTAACTATATTTTTTCTGGGAGAAGGGGGTGGGGAGGGGAAGGCTCCCTTATGTGAAATCTGCTGTGTCTTTAGTGTCACTTCCCCCTCTGTTTCTTCTCAACTCCCTTATTTGTCATCAGATGCTCTTACAAGTAGGATCTCAAACTCCCTTTTTCTCACCTATGGTAGTTAAGTTGTCACACTCACAGACTGTCCTTGAAGCTAGTTAGGCCATATTTCAGCAATTAGATACTACCTTGCACAGTGAATATAGATAGAAAGCATTAATGATTGCACTGTGACTTCACATGCGACTGTATCACAGCCTACCTAAAAAGAGGAAACTGTTAATTTGCAGAATAATATGTCTGTCATATTTTCTTATCAAACGAGAGTTTCAACAGCAGAAGAGCAAGTTAAAAGAAAGAGGAGTGACTCTGCTCCCCAACACTCTAGGAAAGATACTGTTCTGAGGCACTAGTGAGGCACATGTGCTTCTTGACTTAAGAATTAGAGCTTGATGGGAATCAAGACACATGACTGCTTAAAACACTGTACTGCTTTGTCATGTGAAAGAAAGCAAGCACATAGAGCAAGGCATGAAAAAAGAGGTTTCTGCAGCTGGGATGATGGGCAGGATATAATGTGTGTTTACTGTGTTTTTTCAATTGTTTTCAGCTTTCCTGTCAGTTTGATGACAAGCCCAATATAATTGCCCACTTCCATGAGTGGCAGGCAGGAGTGGGTTTAATATTGTCTCGATCTTGGAAACTTCGTGTGGCCACAATTTTTACTACTCATGCAACTCTGCTTGGGAGATATCTGTGTGCAGCCAGTATAGATTTTTATAACAATCTTGACCAGGTAAGAGACATTTTTATCATTCCATCTTCCCACCCCACTCCCCCCCAGCCTACTTATTAATTCTTGCAAGTCATAATAAGTCCTTCTACTTTCAAGCTTTTCAGGTTATGCTTAATTTGTAACTAGCAAATGTAAGAAGTATTTTCCAAGTTCAAAAGACCCACATCTGTTTCTTGGAATTTCTGAAGACTGTCTAGTGGTTTTGATTTTCAATGTTCTATTTCCACTTAAAGCATAACACAAATCAACATTTCAAGAACCCAGATGTCTTTAGCACTCCCTTCAGCAGAAATACATTACATGATCTAGGATTTCTAATATGGTTACAGACAAACTGCATTCAAGATTATTTTGCATTCCAGCACTTACTGAGGGTAGAGGTGGTTAAAAGGCTAAAACAACTGCCTTATTCACTGTCCCTGCATTTCCTTGGCTAAAAGCAGTAAAGAAAATTACTCAGTTGGCAATTTTCAATTGGATGTTTGAAGCTTGACACACTCTGGAGCAGTATCTTCCAAAGACAAGGTCGAAGTAGTAGCATGCTACTGGCCTTATTCAGAAGCACAAAATAGATTGTCATTCCCTTGTACTTCAAGGAAACACCTTCTCCCTCTTATTTTTTTCTATTTCCTTTTCTACCAAAGGCAACTACTGAATCTGCTGAACACACTAAGAGTAAAAGGCAGTCTCCACTCATTTATTGCTGCGCATAAACGTTGTGTCATGGTAGTGTGTAGGGGGAATTGTCTCTGCCTAAAATGAGGTAACTAATATAGGTGGTTACTCCTACTAGGTTTGTATCATCAGTGGAGTTACACTGGCCTCTTCACAATTAGCATAAGGCAAACATCCTCAGATTACCATGTGAAAGATCTGTCTCCATCTATCACCTAGGAAAACCAGTCTCCTAAATTATACGTTTGTTAGATGCATTAATGAGGCAGCATGAATAACTTGGTCATGCTGTCTAGGAGTCTAGACGTTCCTACTTCTTCATATTCCCCTTACGTGTAGATGTGCAAAATCTAACTTTAAAGTCACATTAAATTATTTTTCTCTGGGCGGAGTTAGATTAAAAGAACTAAAACCATGTTGTTTCAGGTTTAACGCTTAAGAAAATGAGGACTTTTCAGCAGTAACTTTGTTAATTCACCCTTGATTCAGTCTTATATAATTTTTGTAAGGAAGCCATAGGAAAAAATAACAATTAAAAAAAGGGCATTTAAAATGAGAAATAAGAGTTAATAAAAAGAGAATGCTGATTGTTTTACAGCTTGATGCTAAAAAGACTGCCAGAGCCTTGCCTTTCTTTTGTAAAGTAAATCCTAAAGAAAATTTTTCTTTGCTTTTTATTCTTGTTAATTTGGAGAGCTACAAGTAGTCTGGCCAAACAGTCTGCTTTTCTCAAAAGTAACTTATTTTTCCCTTCATGATAACCTTGAGTGCCTCACCCTTTCTTTGTGTCCTCAAAAGAATATGTAATTACCTTACATCTGAGCAGACTTACCTATTTTAATGTATTTCTAATATACCCACAGTATCCATATCACTCTTACTGTTGACATGACATGGCAAATTTCACACGATAAAGTACTGTCCATCTTTCTGCAAAGCTTCACAAATTCCATTGGCAACTATCAGCTGCATCATAAATACAGAAATTTCTATTCAGATTTTTCTGTATTCTAAGAATAAAAGGAATGAAACATACGTATGTATACGGAATGAAACATACATATCAGTTGAAAATATTACTATAAACTGCTGTAAATAATATTTAAGAGAGGAAATTTGTTGATTTTTAGGCCATAAAGCTTTATACCCTCTGTGGAGTTATTGGCATTTGAAGGTACTAATAGATGAAATGATGCCAAGCTGTTATACTATGAAATGCTTGTAGGGTGCTAAAGCTCTTCCTGACAAAGCTAACTTCTAGTAGGAGATCAGATATCTTAGTGAGAACTCCTTTGGCTATTAAAATGTCAATCTGGCCCAAAAGTCAGCTAAGAAACAAGAGAGGTTGATCTAGAGTACAGTAATTAAATGGTGCATATAGCTATGTATTCAGAAACTAGTCTTGTTGCTGTCTTCTAGTAGTAAACTAGTAAGGTCAAACACACAATTTTCCCAGTGAAAAAGGCTCTCCAGGGCTTACTAACGTTAAATCTTTGGATGAGACTATACATATTTAGAGTGTGTCATCCCCTCCCACCCCAAAGTATTAATAGCTGTTTTTCCTGTTTCAGTGTTATTGCATAAGTATCTTCCTTTAAAGCAAAATAATGATTGACTTTAAGTTCTCACTTTTGATCAGCGTTTCATGGTTAGAACAGGATTTTCACCAGCTTTAAGCACAGCAGCTGAGATAGATGGGAAGGATGCAACTGTAGTATGTGCTATGTCAGATATCACAGAAAAAATGGTTGCACACAAAGGTATGTGCTGAGAGACAATCAGGCATGTTAAGCGCCTACAGAGAAAAGAGGAAACCTCATGTTCCATTTTCTAGTCCCCACTACAGTCCCCAAAAAGCTGGCTTAGAATGCCTTCTAGAGAGAGCTGTACTCAGCCTTCTGAGGCCAAGTGGTTTTCTGTAATGTTGAAGGATTCAGCAGGGGGATCCACAGGCAAAACCATGGCATGATTGATGACTGATGAAAGATATTTACCTGGCATCTTCACAGACTTTCTCTCTCCTTCGGCCGTGCCCTGGGTGTGCGTGACCAGTGTGTTGTTCCTCACCATAGTATTTCCTATTAGCCCTGACTCTAACACACTCCCAGTTTGTCCTCAACTGTCAGTAGCCCTCCCTGCTTTGCACACACAGAGGCATGCATCTGCATGTGCCCACACAGTGCAACACTATTCCATGTCAGCGTTAAACTACCCCTGTACAGGACCAGAAGATACTAGATGAGTTGAAAGATCCCTTTTAAAAATATAAAGGATTACTGAGATGTTCTTTCTTCCTCTGGATTCCACAGTGGAAAATCCCACTTTAATTCACCTTCCTAGCAAAGCTCAATAGGTGCCCATTGGCACAAGTATGGAAGGTACAAATGTGTTCTCTGAAGTAAGCCAGTAGCTTTAGAGCAGAGGTCAGTAGCTTTAGAGCAGAGAAGACTTTGTTCCAAGTCCCAGCCTACTTGGAGCGAACGTCAATATCAGTGGTCATGCAGAGGCCTGTGTAATGCAGTGTGGGCTGATGTTTTCTCTAACACTCCAGTGAACAAAGAACTGAAGTCACCAGCCCCTGTCAGGTGATAAAACTAGAAGGGCTCTATGTGGTCTTCTGATAGGCCTCGCAAACCTGGACCTGTGAAAACTTGACCTTCAGCCTTACTAGGCTTTTGGGGAAAAGGTAAGAATGACTTCATGAAGGGTTGCCACACTGCGATGCATGATTCTTTACAGTCTGCCTAAATCATATAGAGGCCTGAAATGAAAGCTACCAAACCCCTTGGTTTCATGAGCTGAGGGCACATGCCAGCCTGTAAGCTGTAAGAAGATGCTTCCAGGGGGACTGAAAAACTAGTCAATCTAGTAGATTAGAGCTGTAAATTGCTGGAAGATAAGAGAATCCACTATGGATGTAAGACTGTAATGTTGTCTGACTCTTGACCTCTTTCTGAGCCATTTGCTCTTAGCCTTAGTTGGAGACAAGATCCTGGTTCTTATACAAAATTACTGTAAAAGATTATTCAGTTCTTATAGCCTTAATTCATTAATTAATTCAATAATTAATTAATTGGACTGGGAGAAATTTAGCTGCTTCTGCTCCAGCGGAAACCCTTAGTGTGCAGCAGTGCGTGGTGAATACTGTTGTGTCCTCAGCAGCATTTAACAAATAACAGATGGTCTGAGATAAGAGGAACACTGATGCAATAACCAGCAATTGAACAGCAATTCAGTGTACATTTTTGTTCCTAGATACACATTTAATTCACTGATTTAAATCACTGGAGGAAGGAAGGGAGAGAGAAAGAAAAGAAAAGGAACAAAACAGAAGGCGACTTGCATGGTGTCTGGTAGAGTTTGATACTTTTATCTGCTTTTAAACATCTGAAGAACCATGGGTAAACAGCTGAGTCAGGGCCTGCTAACTCTACCTACAGGTTATTGGCTCTTCCGAAGTCAATGTTTTCTGATTTCAGTAACAAGTAGGTTATGGTATGAGTTTATTTCCCAACAGAAGTTTAAGAAGTTTTGTGCATAGTCCAACTGGCAGTTTATTTTTTCTCATCCTCCCCATGTCCAGTGTAGCTTCTAAACTGGTGAGGGTAAAGTTATGTTTGTGGCCAAGGTAAACTGAACCAAAATAGCTAATCCAGAAGGTAAGAAGTTCTGTGGAAAAAGTTCTGAGCCTGTGGAGCCTTTTCCTCTTCAGGAAGAGCTGACTTCTCAGCTGAAGATAAAGAATATTACTCTTTCATTGCTTTCCTTGTTGTTTAAAGGGGCTGGGGATTTTTGTGGGGTGTTATTATTATTATTATTTAGTTGGTTATTGGTTGAGGATTTTTTGTTAGGGTTGGTGAGGCTTTGGGGCTTTTTTGGGTTTTTGTTTTGGTTGTTGTTTTTTTTCTTTTTGTTTGGTTCTTTTTTTTTGGGGGGGGGAGGGGTTGGTGTTTTTCTTCGTTAATAGATAAACCAGTCCAACACCTTTCCTAAACTGACTGAGAGACACTGATGATTCAGGCTAGTTCATAGGTGAATAGACAGCTATGTTAAGAACAGCCTTTTTGGCAAATAATTTAACTTGATATATCATTTGAGAGGTGACCATCTGTAATGGTTTTGTGGATTACTGGCCTGGCATAATAGAGAAGTTTGTAGGATTCAGCCTCTGCTGCTTCTTAGTAAAACATCACCTTGATTTATAATGGAAAAAATGACAAGAAGAATAAAAAAAAAAACCCTATTCTCATTCTTCATTGTGTTTTTACTTATATAAGTTTGCCCTGCCAATGTGTAACTCTTTTATTTAGACCTAGCAGCATTTTACACTCGAGTTGTACAAGTCTAGCTGAATACAGTTTGCAGAATGATGAGTTCTATCCAAGAAGTCTAATAGAAAAAGTAATAAAATTCCCAATGAAAATAAATAGTCAAAAGCTTTTATGCTGGCAATATAGGAACACAAGCTCTCATTCCACTTAGTGCAGTACTGTCACGGCTGTCACTGAGCTCACTGTTATGCAAAGCTGATCCGCTTTGTTAGTGCAGCAGCTAATGGAAATCTGACTTAAGCCAGGAAGTGTAAATTTCATTCTTTTTTGGCATGGCAGAGCTACCAGAAGGAAAGTTCTATTTCACAAGATAACAATAAGTGGGAGTTAAATTTGATGCAAGCTGGATTTTAAAAAGAGTAATTCTTACATAATTCAGACAATGGTAGCCAGTGAGATTATGCCAGAAGTGAAGATATCTCCATTCTACCTTTTGGTTGATAGGAATTTGAACTTCAGGCCTATTTCTGACTGTTTCTGACTGCAAAATCACTTTGTGAACTTGAGCATGCCACTGATTTTAAAGACGAGAAGAGATCATTCTCTACCCATAGTCCTCAGCTAAACATTCATGCATCAAATCTATACCTTTTATTTGAGCTGCAAACTGCTTACTTTGAGTAGATAATGTTTTTGTAAGGTTCAAGTGGTCAGGGGAATATATATAATTTATGCAAAGGTGTCACGAATATTTAATTGTCAGAACTATGTATTTTAATTCCAGTTTGAATTTGGTTTAATTTCCATTCATTATGCTTTTCTTTCTTTTTCTTTATGAAATCATAGTCTAGTATCAGTACCTAGAGATTGTGTGCAGACCACGACAAATAATTTCCTGTTTTCAGAAAAGTAAACATACATTACATTACATAGCTAATATAGTCTTTCCTTCTTTTCCACTCTCAAATCATTCTTCTTTGTGCTTTTTTAAATCCTTTGCAATTTGTCTGTATCATTTTGAAGTAGGAATGTCTGATTTGGATTTATTACTTCAGTGAAGTTAATCTGTTTGCAAGAGAGACATAACACCAGTATTCCATAACTGTTAGATATTCTCTTCTTTCTGTATTCAAAGGCCTTAGTTGTCTTAGAATGTCATGCTGGATGGTCCAGTGATTACCTGTTGTGCCCTCTAACATGCTAAATTTTAAGACATGAATAAACTGTTATGCCCATCACATGGATCAATAGAAAGGACAGAAATGAGCTGAATTTTTTCCTCAGAATCGCATTGCAGCAAATGCAAATTTTACTCTAAAGACTTATGCCTGCGGAATATCTTCCTGGTTTGTCTTGAGATTAGAATGGCCTTATAAGGGAGGCATTTTCCCCTCTAATCCTTGCTTTCCTGTAAATTCTAATAACCTGCTTGGTTTCTAACAGTCAGAGTAGGAGGGGATCCTCACTGGGAGCAGCAGTGGAACATTTACAGGAAAGTAAATATTGAAGTCATTAGTCTTTAAAAGTCACTGAGTAGTAGTTGCACTTGATGATCTTAAGGGTCTTCTCCAATCTAAATGATTCTATAAACAGTTAATCTGACTTAGGCCTGTTTTTTCTCTTGATGCAGCTTTTATTTGCATATTTGCTAGTGTTCCCATTTGCTGATAACAGCAAACAAACAAAAGGAAGCATGACACACTTCACGGACACTTTGCTGAATGTGAACACTATGGAACATGTTCACAGGTGCCTTAACTAAGGTGGATGAGCATCCAGGCAGCAGACCCAGCTGCTGAGCAGAAACATTAGTTTGGGGGTGAAGAGCAGACTACCTGCACTGGTGTTCTGCTTCATTTTGGCCTATTTGCTCAATACAGTGCCATGCCCCATGATGCCTCTAATTCTGGAGCTAATACTGTCACAGCCAGCTCAGCTGTCTTTGCTGTGTGGACTAAATTTGTCTCCTGCACTGTCTCATCAATTAAGTTCCATTTAACCTGCCCTTCAACTTGCCCAAGGCTTATTTTCTAAAGTCATTCATCTAGCCTGCTCAGAACTGCATGGTGTGGTTTCTTACTCCACGCTGTAAGTGAGGTCAGAGGCCAAGATCTTACTTTACTGGAGGAAACTGTAGGAAAAGAAGAGCAAATGAAATGTGAGAACACTTTCCTCATCTAATCGCTGTTAATAGACATGGAATTATGTACCTTTGACAAAGCATGCCAAAAGTCATGTAAACGTGTGCAAAATACAATCTTTCCCATTTCCAGAAGATGAAAAAATGAATAGCAATGAAGAAACAAACATCAAGATGTGTATGTGTTAAATGTGTAAAGTGCTTTCGTGCAATCAAAGTAATATAAGCTAGCAGGAAATAAGCCATAGTGCTTTGAATGATCCTTTTATGAATCTTTCTCCCAGTAGTGTTGGAGAGGGTTTATCTATGGTTAGTAAACAAGTCCCAAATGTAGGTTTTAATTTCATTTTGTAAAGAATCCGTTCTTTGTGAGAAAGGGAAAAGAGAACAAAAAACCTTTAAAAGTTTGGCTATTTTAAAATTATTTTTAATACAAAGTCAGAAGTATTTAAAAAAACTTGTATAGTTCTGTGTGTGCAGTGGTACCCCATCCCGTTTGTGTGTTTGCCAAAGAACGGTCCCATTCTGTATCTTTTTGCACACAGAATGGCTGAACATTCATAATGATTTTTGGTTTTGTTATTCTTCAATAAGCAGCTTTCTACCTTGCTTCCAGCATGTAAGTAAGAGTTCGGTTCTGAAAAACATACATGTGATTTTCTTAAGAGCTGTTTTGCAGCATTAATCAGTGGCATCTTATGCTCCAGAAATGTCAGTGAATTAATTTGCCACACTCATATGAAGACAGGTAGCTACATCATGCAGATTTTTTTAGTGAAGCTTCTATTAGAGTTAGCAATACCAAATACTTTATAACTTCAGAGCATACGTACAGTGGATTTCAGATCTAGATGTGAACACTCAACACTTTAACAGGTCAGACTGTGACACTCTAAAGAGTCAAAATAGTTCACCTTTATTTTTCTTCTCCCCTACCCTCCTGCCCTGTGCTTTTTCTACCATTCAATTTCTGTGACAAATGAGGTATGTTCTAGGGAAAAGATCTTCTTTTATGACATGATTGTGTCTCAAAATTCTCATGGGAAATGTGGAAAATACAATATATAATGATATAACTGAAAGATTGTATCATAATGAATAACGTTATGTGGTAAAGCATATTTCCTACCTAAAGATTCTTCCTAAAAATCTCTTTGGCAAGCTTAGAAACTTTTGTCATATAGGATCATCAATATCAAAAGAAAGCTTCTGTCTTTTTGAACTTTTCATCTAAGATTTTTCAAGACTTCTTTTCTCATCACGTTAGGGTGGCATTTTCAGTTTATATAGTGGAAACCACTTGCCCACCAGCAGTGTAGCACCACTGCAAAATCAAGAGTGCTTGGTCGATAAAGCACTTCAGTTTCTTAGCAAAACAGTTGTAAAAAAAAAAAATAAAATATATATATATATACACACATACCTACCTAAGTATAAATAAAAAATTATTTCCTTAAATCTTGTTCCCCGAAATGGCTCACATTTGCTCAAATTTCTTAAAATATGTTCTGTGCCAACCTTGAGCATGTAAAAAGTTATGATCGAAATAGCTTTATTTGTGGCTAAGTTCTAAAGTACTTAAAGCAACATGCTGTGGCAAAGGTCAGATAGTCCTAACTATAGAAGGTGCTGTCTGCCCAGCCTATACAAGATACATAGTAATAGCCCTTAAGGGAATCATCATTCAAACATCAAGTAACTTTTGACACAACAAGCAAAGTTTTTACGACAAAAAAAAGAAAGTCTAAGTAGGTAAGTATGTATTCCTCATATTCCAATAATGGTTAAATCTGTTATGGTCAAAGAAGTTACAGAGTCAAATGCAATCAAAATCAGACTGCATCTAGCATTAGGCAGTGATAATGACAGACCTCATTAAGAGTCATTGTCACTAGCCATGTAACTCACACAGTCTATTTGGTGCCCCTGCTGTTGACCTTAGGAGGTCAACATTTCTGTTCCCAGAAGTGAAACATCATGTAAGACAAAGAAGATTGTAATTTAATTGTAACCATTGACACTCTATTAGCATTACTCTTCTTTAGACAATTGCACTTTTTTGTGTAATTGCACAATTACTCTTTTTTTAGATATTGTAGCAGTTTTGCAGTGGACATCATTAGTGAACATTTGAACCTTTAAGCATGTGCTCAGTAGATACTGTGCATTTTCTTCCCATCAGGATAACATAAGCTCAGTAAAAAAAAAAAAAGGATAACTGCAAGGTTTAAAGGTAATTCATAAATATTTTGGTATTTGGGGTTGCCTTATCTAGCAGTTTAACTTATCTCTGCCTCTAGAAATTAATGGAGTTCAAATTGAAGTAAAAAGAGCAGTAAATAACAGTGATAAAGCTGGAGGAAGAACATCTCTGAACATCTGAAAATATCTCATTTCCTATTTTCTTTGTTCCCTCAGGATTTGTGACTGAGTCCTTACATCCTACCTCTCTACCACAACTCCATTTCTCTCTGGCCTACCCATGATCCCCACTGTTTTACACAGTCACCACATTCTCTCCTCATCCCCATTCCTTGTTTTTACTCTCCCCTATACCTTCAGATACCAGCAACTTCGCCACTCTCCCAAGTTTTCCAACAAGCTCAGGCAAGATGCAGCAAGACATATTGCCAGCCACCAGGTCAGATAGCACAGATACTTACCTTTCACAGGATCAGTGAGATCATTAATCTGGGTCTCCTTCCATTGCTAAACTGCCATTTTTTCATGGTCGTGCAGGAATTGTGACCTCTCTTGCTCCTTCAAACTCTTTGAAATCATGGTAACAAGTCTGATGAACATATCACACATGTCTTACTTTTGTTTGTTTTATTATTTAACAGTTTGACATTGACAAGGAAGCAGGAGAGAGACAGATTTATCATCGGTACTGTATGGAACGGGCATCTGTACATTGTGCCCATGTGTTCACCACAGTCTCACAGATAACAGCTGTAGAAGCAGAACATATGCTTAAAAGAAATCCTGGTAAGACTTCAGTTGTTTTCTTCAAATCAAGTTCAGCACTATTTAATAACTGCTTTCAGTACCATTTCAGGAGAGCATTAGTTTAACTCCATGGATGTCAGGCTTTCTTTGCAAAGACATCTCAGCTTCAGGAGATTTGCTTATAGCAAGGTTTCCAGTTATGTTGTTATATTCAGGTCAACTGGTGAAAGCAGAAGTTGGAACCTTTGTAATACATTTCACCAGCTTTTACAGTGTGAGATTTGTCGCTCTGCTAGCAATGAGTGATATAATCTTTTAGAAATGTAGCAAAAATTTTAATGTGCAAAACAATGTTATATGAGTTCTGTTTTCCAGTGCTAAATCTGTTTCACTTTCCCTAATATGGTAGAGATCAGAAGGCAAAAAACAAACTGTAAATCAATACAGTTCATTTCCTTGTCTCTCTCACAGCTAGGAGTAGCAGTGTAGTCATGGTCATTGTGATCCTAGGACCTAACTGTGAGAAGTTTCATAAACAGATATAATATTTCCTACTAGACCAACCACTACAGTTTGAAAAAACAGCAGAGATGTGCCCAATGGTTTGTCTGACTCTTCCTTTTCTATTACTGTCATAAAATATGGGACTTACCAATAAAACTGGTTGTGTTCCACGCGTGAAGTTTAAATAAGGTCATGATCCCAGTTTGATGTGTCACTAAAGTTCTTTTTAAATCAGCACAGTGTTTTATAAGGATAAGCCACAGTACTCCTTCCAAGGGTAAGCATCATGGATAAAAAACTGCACAACAATTTTGATTCTATTTAGCAGGTGTGTTCACACCTTAGTTGGTTATTTTAAGTATAACAATGCTCAAATGACTTTGGGGTTTATTTTATTTGCTTGTTCTTTGTAGATTTTTTTTTTTTAATGGAAATTGCAGTGGTAATCATAGTTTGGGACTGTTATCCTTTTTAACTTCAATGCTTCAAGCCACAGTGTAGTTCATGCATAAGGATAAAAGTGCTGTCCGTTAGATCCTTTGTCTCATTCCTGGCTGTCAATAAGATGATGAACTTAGAAGATTTTTTTCCTTTATTTTTAAACATGACAAAAGTAATGTAAGTGTTCAGTCATCTAATCTGGGATATTTCTGAAAGGTCTTGGTTGCAAAGCACTTGATCTTTGAAAACCAGACTTCTGAAGCTATATTTTATTGGCATGAGGCTTCTCCCCAGAACAGCTACTCTTGGAAATCATATTTTATATTTTGGGATTTAAGGAAGCTGAAATGAGTCTGAATCCAGTTTGAGAGAGAAAATCTGCAGACTGCTCACAGGTAGAATGTCAGTTGAAGGTAAAGAAAATTCCATGCACAGAGATTCACAGGCTTGAGGTTTTCTTTTAATATGCTTTCAACTTTGAAGAAGCCAATTAAATATATATGATGTTTGGGTTAAAAAAATTGTTGACACATGTCATGCTTCATATTGACAGAGCTGGAAAGAAATACAACAGGAATTGTTACCTCAAATCCTAGGAGGAAATTTTAAGTAGAAAATATGTTTTGGTGGGCATAAATTCTTTAATAGTTTCTTTGAATCATAGACCACAGGATAAATTGTTTATGAGTCTATTCTCATGCTATTTATTCTCTCTGAAGTTGTGAAATCAACATAGACATTGGCTGCTCAGAAAGCTCAGCAATCTGTCTGCAGATCGTTAAACTTGTATTCTGCAAAGAAATGTGAAGACTGGAAGAATGTGTACGCTTCTCAATCCATTTTAAAAATAAACTTTAAAAGGGGGATGCAGAATTGGCACAATTAACTTTTATTTGCATTTGGATTTATTCAGATGTAAACTTTGTAACGAAGTTGTTAACTAAAAATAACTGAGGAAATGTGATATGTAAAGCAGTCTCTGCTACTTCTCATTAATATTAAACTTGGACACAAATTATAGATCTCAACACTTGGAAAAGCCCCTTTATAATTCAGTAGGCATGATTGCACAGGGAGCTTTTTTTTTTTTTGCACCTGGGCAAAGGCCGATTTGCCAGTTTAAACCTAACAGAATGATTGCTTGCATTATGCTGTTATTATTTGATCAATAATTCATCAAAATGTATTTGTCAAAAGCCTGAGTATCTAATATTAAACACGTTTTCTTTGACCTATCATGCAAGATTCTGTCAGTGATCATAAGGTACACTCCTGTGATTTGGATACTGATATTATGGGGTTTCTAATATTTTCATTCAGTTATGAAACATAGTTCTCATTAGCAGTAAAGAAGACTTTGAATCAGAATTCCAAGACTCTTGGGTATCTTTTAAGATCTAGATCTGGACTTTGTTCTGTATATATTTGATTAAAAAGTATGAGTCAACCCTGAATCTTAGTAACTTATCAAAAGAAAATATCATACTGTGCTCTGATTACTTTAATCAATGCCAGTTTCTTTACTATAAATACTGAAGTCAAATCATCCTGATCTGACCTACTTGGGAAAATTTTAAAACAAAAATGTCATTAATTCATTAAACAACAAAAAACCCAAACTAAAATAGGAACAAAGGTCTCTTTCATTATTTCTTCCATAGGGTAAGGACACATTGCCTTACATGTATTCAAAATATTATTATATGTTGAGCAGAAATAGTGAAGTGGGTGCTTTGGGCTCTGATATCCCACAGATATGTTCTGTATCTCAAAGGCATAAATAAGAGATGAACTGAGACCTAATCCTCATGAAAGGGTAAATGAAGCTACAGTTGAATCAAAGAACATTGGGGTAGGTTATATGCAGGCTGATGACGATGGGTAAGAGTATCCAAAACTCCCTGATAAATGTGAAAGTGTAGATGAAAACTGGCCAGAAATACAGTCACGGATTCTTACTTTATTGGAAAGAGCTTGCAATTATTGCAGTCCCAAGGCTATGTCCTGCATGAGCCAGTTCTGGACAAGAAGCAGGTCAGAGGAAGAAGATATGTTGTTGGTAAAGACAATGGGAAATGGAGGGTGCTTCTGCTTTCTTCACATACCCACTCATATGAAGCCACGCAAGTCTCTGTTCAAAGCAGCTCCTAGGGCTAGGCAACAGAAGATAAGGACACAAGTTTTCTTGCCAGACCCACTGTCCTGGGTTCAGCAGCAGCAGCAGCAGTCAGTTTTTCTCCTTCTTAGTAGCTGGTGCAGTGCTGTGGTTTTGACTTTCGGCCTGGGGATAATACTGATAAAGCCGATGTTTTCAGTTGCTGGTCAGAATGTTTACCCCGACCAAGGACTTTGTGAGTCTCATGCTCTGCCAGGGAGGAGGAGAAGCCGGGAGGAAGCGGGGACAGGGCACCTGACCCAAACTAGCCAAAGAGGTATTCCATACCACAGCACGTCATGCCAGGGGATGTAACTGGGAGTTTCCCGGAAGGGCACGTCCTCTTTTCTGTTGGGCTCTCTTTTCCGGCGGGCGGTATCGTATTCTCTTCCCTTGTTAGTTCTCTTATCATTATTATTATTGGTGGCAGCAGTAGTGATTTGTGTTATACCTTAGTTACTGGACTGTTCTTATCTCAACCCGTGGGAGTTACATTCTTTCGATTCTCCTCCCCATCCCTCTGGGGAGTGGGGTGGGGAGTAGAAACTGCGTGGTTCTAATTTACAGCCTGGGCTTAAACCACGACACCCACCAAGACTCTCCTTTCTTGTAACTAAGAACCAGATCCTAAGGGTCTGAGAAGTAAAGATTTCCTGGTCAAGGCTGGACTTGTAAGTTATTCAGTGTCTAATTTTAGGAGAAATCCAACAGATTATTGAAGGGAGGTCTTTTTAAAAAGATTTCTTACATTCTCCCTTTTCTGGTAAATCCTCAGAAGTCTTGACAGAACAGACCTCTCATGCCATGCAGTGATCAAGTGCATAGTACAGAACAGTTTCTGCTTTCAAGAGCAGTGGTTGAGCTGGCAACATTGATATCAAGAATAAAGAGGTATATTGCACAAAAAACATATGGCTAAATGGAGACATTACTTAAGTCTTGATTGGACAAAAGGGCATGGGGGATATCTCACTGTTCAGCATGATCTGTGCTAATTTTGAGTACAAGTCAGGGTGGTACTTGAACACTTCAATGTGGTAGACAGTGGAGTGCCACATGCAAAGATTTGTGGAGTAAGCTGGTGGAGACCATTGTGTTAGTGCTGCTCCCCATCCATGAGTAATAAGAGTACAT
This sequence comes from Psittacula echo, assembly GCF_963264785.1. Taxonomy (NCBI): domain Eukaryota; kingdom Metazoa; phylum Chordata; class Aves; order Psittaciformes; family Psittacidae; genus Psittacula; species Psittacula echo. The sequence continues at coordinate 105,093,531 of NC_137735.1, forward strand.
AACCATTCACATACTAACAGCTGAAAGACATGTTGGTTCTTTCCTTAAAGATTTCTCAGACTCTGAAGATGTCTACCTCTGTGTTTTCTCTGCTTTTCCAGATGTTGTCACCCCAAATGGCTTGAACATTAAGAAATTTTCAGCAATGCATGAATTTCAGAATTTGCATTCCATCTACAAAGCTAGGATCCAAGAGTTCGTTCGAGGTCATTTCTATGGGTATGCTTTTACTTTTCAAAACTAAGCACTGGTTGTCCAACACTATTTAAAGCAGGAACCAAAGCAGGAAGACTAACAAGTACTTCAAAAATGTTACCAACTTATTGTCTGGGATTTATCAGTCAGAAGCTAAAGGGATTTCAGACCCCAGTTCTAACTCTGCTTAACAGATTGTGGGATCAGGCAGAAGGTCTTGATTTTTTTTTTTTTTTTTTTTTATTTACCCAAGCTACAGTTTATCAGATTAAAGTAGTAATTTTAAAGAACAGCAGAAAAGCCTCACTTTCATTATTTTCTTGGGCTAATAAGTTTCTCCAGAATAGAAAGCTGTTGTGTGTTTTGCTTTACTGTATCTTGAGAAATACTTCGTGCTTTTCTGTCTGTTTCCTTGGTTTCAGCCACCTTGATTTCAGTCTTGAGAAGACCTTATTTTTCTTCATTGCTGGGAGATACGAGTTTTCCAACAAAGGAGCTGATATGTTTCTAGAAGCCTTATCAAGATTAAACTTTTTGCTGAGGGTAAGAAAGTTTCTGCAAATGTAGATAACACAGAGCTTATATTCAAACTTAGCATACAATGGAAGTTACCTGCAAGAATTTCCATGCCATACCCTGGTTCGTAGGAAATTAATTATGGGATATTCAGAGTTTTCACGAAGCTCTCTCCCTGAATCATCAGAGTATATAATGATTTCAGGCTGCTTAAAAATAAGTGATTACATAATTCAAGAAGTTAATCCATGGTTATCTCCCTTGTTTTTAGAGAAAAATACTGAAAATATGATTAAGAATTTACCCTGAAGATTTACATATTAGAAGGCAAATAAAAATAACCCTTTAATGATGCAATTTAAAAATATCTTTTAAAGCAAATTGCTTAATTCATTAGGACCTGGCCACGATCTTTTAAATCTTTGAATATTATTATCGCATCGGATGGGAATCTTGCATTAAAATGCAAGGTGTGGCAGTGGCCTGATGAATAAGCATGGGGAAGCCACTCACTCCTCCATGTTTCTGTTTCCTCAGATGAAAAATGTGTGCAATGTTTTTAAATGCCTTTATGGAGTACTTTAATGAAGATAAGTCCTGAGCCTTGTCATGATCAAAGACCAGAGCACTTCCCACCTACAGATGAGGTCACTGAATGACAGATGTGTCCCAAAGACTGACACAATAAAGAAAAAACAGCAGCAAAACAATTGAACAAAAGCCTGATCAGTTTTCAGTCATGTAGCAAGGATCAGCTGGCTGTTGTCCCAGACTGTCTTCTGCATTCTGTCATTTAAATGATATGGAAAAATCTGGATAAAAATCTTGATACTCTATTGTTAGTGCTAAAAGAAATATTAATTTTCCAAGCTCTAAGTATACTTGTTCTACCACCACTTTCTATTAACACACCTTTAGACCCTGTGGACTTTCTTGAAGTGCTTAACCCATTCACTCTTAATCTACTCACACAATTCACGCACACAACAGGTCACCTCGCATAACTTAAGTGTTTCTTCCGCAACTTTGCCAAACAACTGACTTCTGTTGTTTGGCACTGCTGTGCAAAATCAGCTACCTGTTAATAGCATTTACATAACTATTAACTATGAATGCTGACAATGTGGAAGGTCTTATGTGTTAGGGTGGAAAGAATTGCTTGAGCAATGGTTTGTGTGTAGCAGCAGTCCCTTCTTTTATCTAATGATTTATATGATGTCAATTACAAGCCAGGCTGATGGAAAGTCAAAGGAAACTCAGTGTGTCTGGCAGGCTCTTTGCCGCGAGTTCAGGTAGATGGTGGTTGCTATCATTCCTCTTTCTGCCCATACTTCTGGGGAACTATTGCTATAGAAAGTAGTTCTGCTTGCTGCTGTAGGGAATCCCTTGCCCCATGCCTGGGCACACCTCACAGAACTGTTCATTTCTTTAAGCCAACTTATTTCATGCCAGGTGAGAATATGTGTGTATGTTTCTTACTTTTTGCAGTCTATGTTCATATCCTAAGCCATGGCCTCTAAACCATTAGAAGTCAGGAAGTTCTCTGTTGTCCAAATTGAAACTGGGTGACATCTGTCTACCTGTATCTATTCTCAACTATATCTCTGACTTGACAAAAACTTCATAGCTAAAGGGAGAGGTATAAGGTCAGAGCCTTCCTGGACAACCAAACAAAGAGCATTGGCTTTTCCTGTGACTAATTCTTAAAGTTGGCGATACCTATTAGTGAGATTTTTCTTTTTCCTCTCCATCTTGTGTCCATGTAGGTTCATAAGACTGATGTTACAGTTGTTGTGTTCTTCATCATGCCAGCCAAGACAAACAATTTCAATGTGGAAACCCTGAAAGGACAAGCAGTCCGGAAGCAACTCTGGTAATTGCTGTTCTCACTGATGGCCTCAAACAGTGAATTGAGGAGACATGCAAAATTTTAATGAAGAATAATGCTCTTTCTTTTTGTTCTGCTGAAATTGAGGATTGTGGGCAACTAGAATGTATTTGTGGGGATGAAGGAGATGGGAATGGTAATTAGAACTAGATGATCTTAAGGTCCTTTGCAACCCTAACCATTCTATGATTCTATTATTCTATGATTTCTTTGTTTTTGTCCAGGTTATTTTTAGTAAACTGCCCTTGCCATTCTTTGTAACAAGTTAGCAAATAGTACTTGTTTTGCAGTAACAAAATCATAGAATCATAGAATAGTTAGGGTTGGAAAGGACCTTAAGATTGTCTAGTTCCAACCCCGCTGCCATGGGCAGGGACACCTCACACTAAACCATGTCACCCAAGGCTCCGTCCAACCTGGCCTTGAACACCGCCAAGGATGGAGCATTCACAACCTCCCTGGGCAACCCATTCCAGTGCCTCACCACCCTCACAGTAAAGAATTTCTTCCTTATATCAAATCTAAACTTCCCCTGTTTAAGCTTTAACCCGTTACCCCTTGTCCTGTCACTACAGTCCCTGATGAATAGTCTCTCCCCAGCATCCTTGTAGCCCCCCTTCAAATACTGGAAGGCTGCTATGAGGTCTCCATGCAGCCTTCTCTTCTCCAGGCTGAACAGCCCCAACTTTCTCAGCCTGTCTTCATACGGGAGGTGCTCCAGTCCCCTGATCATCCTCGTGGCCTCCTCTGGACTTGTTCCAACAGTTCCACGTCCTTTTTATGTTGAGGACACCAGAACTGCCCACAATACTCCAAGTGAGGTCTCACGAGAGCAGAGTAGAGGGGCAGGAAAATCAAAGGTATTAGAAAAATGCACTGGTCTTTATGTCTTCTGACTGTTTCTGGTACTCCCTTTGGACATGCCATTGAGCTCCCACAAAATAAGGACTGCCTGCTAATTCATCAGAGTGAGCTTCTCTGCCACCAGTGGGAAAACGTGTCCTCTTTTATTTAGAAATATAGAAATTGTACTGTCTAATCCAGCAGAATAACAGTTGATAACAACTCTATAATTTTCTGCATAACCTACAATAAGCAATGTGTACACCAAAGCAGTGAAACTTACAGTTACAAAGGGAAAATTGTTTGCTACAGCCCTTCTCAGTTTAACAGGTTTCATTTTACAACTTCCCAAACAAAAAGCAAAGCAGGGGCAGACTTAACCTCACTTTAACTGCTGTTTGATCCTACTAGGCAAAAATATGTGTTGTGAGGTACTTCTGAGCTGGGAGACATGGCAAAACTGAAGGTTCAAATTCCTAAAGAAAATAAGTGGTGGGTTGTCAAGGATGACTTCTGTTTAAAAAAAAAAATAAGGTGAAAAAACGCCATCTCACTCAACATATTTACAGATTAATTATCTAAGCAGGGAAATTGAAATATTCATCTTATTAGTTGGCTAGAGCAGTTAAACTCTGCTTGCAGAGGTAAGGAGGTTGGTCTTAAAACTGAGGTACTAAAACCCACAAGACATAACTTCTGCTTTTATGCTTGTGTCTCACTGTTCAACCTCTTTCTGATGCCAGTTTTATATTTATAAAATGATAGAGATCTAAATGACTCAAAAATCTGTAGATGAAAGGCACCGTGAAAAAAGGATACTACTTTCCTTGTTATCTCATTAACTGCCTCCAGCAGATGATTTCTGGCTCAATTCCTGGATATCAGTAATCAAGTTGAAATCTTCGATTAATGGATAGTAAACCTGCACAAAACCAGTGACAAAAATAGTTTAACAAGGATCATTGGAATCTTTTAGCTTTTGCCATACCTGGAAAAGAAGGCAGATAGCAGAAATCTATTTAGTCTCTAGATTATCTCTAAAATCATCACACGGCAACTTCTTGGGACTTACAGGGAACTTTTTACCTGGTTACCACTCTGGAAACAGATACCACAAATGCAGAGGTTGGAATTAAATGTCCAACTCTGACTTCCTAAAACTTATGTGTCCAAGGTGCATTCACTGGAGAGTGGAGTGGAGAGCGATGGTTCAGTCCAAATGATTTTTCTAAGCGTCTAAAATGATTGAAGGGAATCGTTCTCTGAAATGGGATGTCGCTCTCAGCAAATGTGTGGAGGATCTGTGCAACTAGCTTAAATTGTAGATGGCTGAAGTGTGGGGTAACATAGCCAGAGTTTTTAATGAGAACTCTGACAATGCAAGAACTGTGAAAAAGCATTGGGAGTGCAGTGGGAAACAGCCATGCTTGCAACACGTTTTTGGCCTCTGCTTTGTCTTTGATATAAAGTATGCAATGTTATATAATATAACAGGTATTCATATATAACATATTCAATAAATAATATATGGATATTAGGGAAATTTAAATTAGTTTAAATATGCAAAAGCTTTTCCCCTGTTGTATCTCTACTATGTAATTATTTTTGTAGTACTCAGTAATGCAAGCACAATAATAACAGTAAAGGTAAACCTAATGTTTTGGAATAATGCAAAAAATGCTGCTTCCAGCTATTATTCCCACTGTGCCCTGTAAAAGTAAAAGACCCTCTCTATCATCATATGCAGCATTATCATGGTCACAATCTGGAGCTCCTGGATAAAACCATGTGATAGCAGTATTGCATAATAATAATAGATTATTTTAAGGATGACACAGAAATTAAATACAAGATGAGGTTGGCACTTATAAAGGAATAGATACTGGCTGATTTGGGATATAAAATCCTTCATTTCTTCCACTTCTGAAAAAGCGGTCTGTCCTAGCTGGCTTAAGTTTTGAACATTGTGCATGGCATGAGTTTATGACAATATAGTCATGAAGGAATAGCTTTCTCAGATTTGAATCAGTTTTGTTTGACATTTAGCTGCTTTACAACTCATCCAAAATTAAGTCATCCACTGTTGTGTCTATGTGATTTGGGAGAGAAAAACTGAAAACAGGTATGTGGATTCTTGACTTGGTAGAGTTTAGGATTTCACTTGACAATTTTGTCTTAGCCCAAGGTATAATTCGTAGAAATCAGAAAGGCAAGAAAAGTTCCATGAACTGAGTGTATTACTCAAATGGAGAGTGCATTTACTATTTTGACAGCACTTCCAGTCATATTTTCAAGTTATTTCCACGAGGGTCAAGGTAATACAAATGAGTCTGCATTTAGAACATTTGTTCACTGGAGTTCTTTCTTAGATAAAATATAACATTTGTCTGGCACAGGTTTTATTATTAGCTTAAAACATGGCCTGAGCATTCCAGGAAGTATTTTGGTTTGCAAACTAATTTATGGCAAACTACCTTTTAGTCAAACACCTGGTTTCAAAATTCTTTGAGTTAGGAAATAAGGCAGAATATGAAGGGAAAAGCTTGCTTTAAAATGCATATTTATTTAACTCTTTTATCTTACATCTTTCTACTAGATCAAATTAAATTGGAGACCTCTCAGTCTTCATTAGTGTCCAATGTTAGTGATCATCTTTCTATATGTAGAGTCATATCTATGCTATCTTTTCACAGCTGAGATGAAAGTGTGGTCTACTGATCAGAGCAAAATATTAGAAGTAATTACTAATGGGATCTGCTCCTGGCTTTCTCAGTGCATTCATCTTTGGATGCAGATCAAATGCACAGTTCTGTTGAAACCGATCAGTGTGACTGCTGGCTGGATAAAAGAGCTTTGAGAACCAGACCTCTATCTGCTTCTGTATTCTTGGTTCCATCTGTATATGTGAAAGCACAATTTAATCTCCAACAGCAGGAATCTCCTTTCTTCTGCCTTTGTCATGGATTCTTCTGTTTTATACATCTATTTATTTATTTTCCTAGGGACACTGCACAATCTGTGAAAGAAAAGTTTGGAAAGAAACTCTACAATGCCCTGCTAAAGTAAGTGTATAGGTTGCTTTGCTCTGCCTTGCACAGCCACATATTCAGTTGGCTTACCTGTGGTGTTTCTGTGCTTCTACTCTTCGTGTAAGAACTTTGGACACCTATAGGAAGGGCATAGGAGAAGAATATGGCACCCTTTTTTCCATATACGGGTTACTTGTTCAATACTCATGTCACAGAGGAAAAATTCAAAGGTGCTAGCATCCCATTGTGAAAAGAGTCTCAACAGATATGGGTGATGTCTAAGTAACACAGTGAGCTTACTCACTGCCTAAAATTGCCTAACTCAGCTTAAAAAAGCCCCAAAGACAAAGTAATATATATTAGTGGCTTAGTCATATCCTTTCAAAAGACACTTGTAAATGAATGACCCAAAACACAGATGAGATTACTGGAGTTTCAGCAAAAAATGAGGTGTGTCTGAAAAGTAGAAAAAAGGAATTCTTTAGCTTTTTTGGAAGCTAACTGGAAGGTCAGCAAGTGTATGGTAGAATGAAATGTAGGGAATATAGAAGGGCCATGAAAACAAAGGAAGGATTCATGTTGACATCAGTAGAGTTCAGATCAGACCTTGTTTGCCATTTCTTCGTTTTCTTTATACAACTGATAATAAGTCAATTGGTAAATAGGTTCTGTGTTGCCTCTGCAGAGGAGAAATTCCAGACTTGAACAAGATTCTTGACCGAGATGATATAACCATTATGAAAAGAGCCATCTTTTCAACTCAGGTCAGAAAATGTACTATTTACACAAACATCTAGTATAAATGATTAATATGACTATGTGCAAGTATTGTGTATGGCATATAGTGATATGCATTCACTGAAAAGAGTTTTTTCCGCAAATGTACTTCTCATTAGTAACATTTAAAGATTAGCTGTGACTGTTTTTAATGAGAGTATGACCCAAACCAATTCTTTTGGGGAATCCATAGATATTTTCCTTCAGTCACATGCAGGACACCAAAATTCCTAGTTATTTTCTTCTGCACCAAGTGTGAACTTTACATTATTTCAGACGCATGGATTCTTCCATTTTTAGAAAATATGTAAGATCAGTCTCTTAAGGAGGCATAACACATTGACTAAAAACCTTTAAAATTAAATGGTCAGCTTTTCTAAAAGTTAGTACAAATATGTTTATTGTGAGGTAAATAAAACAAGTCCTTGGCAGGTTTTATGGTCTCATTTGTGGCCTTATTTATATAGAAGACAATTTTATATGTTCATAACTTTCCTTTCTTCCCTTAAAGTTGAAGTAAATACCTATTCACATTGATGACAAAATCTCCCACTGTCTTTCACCTTAGAAAACAGTAACAGGACTCTGACAACAGTTTTGTCTGACTTATGGTTTGCCTTTTCTCTCTTTAGCGACACTGTCTGCCTCCAGTGACCACCCACAACATGATTGATGATGGCAATGATCCAATCCTTAATACCATTCGGCGCATTGGCCTTTTCAATAATCGTTCAGACAGAGTAAAGGTACATTCTGTCTTTTTAATTTTAGATATAAAATGGAATTTCTTTAAATAGTCTCAGTCTGGATCATTAGCATGGGAGTGCAGTCAAATTCTTGAGACGCCATATTATACAGATAAAGTAGTTCTCTCTTCCTCCCTTTCTAGGAGTAACAGCTAGTCAGTTCACAGATATCCTTAGTTTCTGTTTATCCAAGTTAATTTCAAGTTAGAAATCTGATGTTAGGGAATTGTTTTATTGCTACTTCCTTAAGTGAATGAGGAACTACTAGTCCTTAAATCCGGAGTGACAGGTCATTTGCAGCCAGATATAAAACTCTATTAGATGCATCTGCTTAAAACTGGAGGTCCATCATTTGAGCACAGATATTTCTGGAGTATTGGTTCATCTTTTAAGAACAGCACCCTGATGCCCAGCATTTGCTGTAGAAGGTAAACAGGGGTTTGATCCTGAGAAGAAATACCTGTTCAGGCTGTGCTCATGTTTACTTAAACTTGAAGCTAAATGTGTGCAAATAAATCCTTTCCTCACTTCCATGTCTGCCATGCCAGACCAGAGAAATAATCAAAACCTACTTTCACAAGTCTGCCAAGGTGGGATTTTTTTTTTCTGTTGTCCCAAATTTTAAGAGATTCATGGAGTACTGTAAAGATTGCTGTATTTCAGCTGGATGCTGTGAAGCTCAGAAGTGCTGTATCCTCCTGAGGCCTCCTCTGGAACAAGACATGCCGTTACTCTGTACCTTGGTACTACAGAACAAGAGAACCAATTTAATATTGCTAAATGCCACGGCCTTAGGTATAACCCTCAATGCACATGGTCTTCCTTGATCAACAAGCATAAAGCTGAATACCTGCCCAGAAAAAGGGTTCATTATCCATACTATTTCTAAGACAAGACTGCATGCAGGCAGGATACATTTTAGTATGGGAAGATGGACAAAGGAGGTATTGTCCAGACCCTTAGGAAAAGATCAGAAGAAATTGCTTAAGCTGATCAATAATTAAAATGTACTGATGACGGTTTTCTTTCAACTCTAATGTAAGTTTTGAATATGCAGGTGATCGTACATCCAGAGTTCCTTTCTTCGACAAGCCCATTGCTGCCCTTGGACTATGAGGAATTTGTTAGAGGCTGCCATCTTGGTGTATTTCCATCATACTATGAACCCTGGGGTTACACTCCAGGTAGGCAATCTATACCCTTAACTAGTACTGGAAGATAAATACTCATTCTGTTGATGCAGAATAGCTTGCAGACAGTTTCTTCTGGAATCCTGAAAAAACTCTTTTGGCTCTGTTTCCTCTGCAGTGCAAAGGTCTTACTTCTGGCAAAATTTGGGGGCCAGGTGGTATAAAATGACATCTACTGACTGACAACTACTCACATTTGTCCCTGCGTTGGACCCTTTCCCATACTCACATGTAATCTCTTGATTTTATGTGGCTTTAGAACTAAAAAATCATTTTAAAACTTAATCCTTAACTTGATTCAAGAATTTTAGAAGATTTAGAGCAATATGCATATTGAAAAAAGTAAGACGAAATCTGATGCTACTAGTTGATGTAGTTCAGTGGATTTAATTCAAGATAACAATTAAGTTTGGTAGAATTATGTAATGCCTTATCGAAGATATTCACCACAAATGCACATAGTGGCAAAGAATTTCACAGAATTAAATGGAAATTCCTAAGGATACAGAGAAAATATAGTTTCTGACTTAAATAATTTGGCTCAGATTTACAAAAGGCACTTACCACTTGATGAAATCAGTGCAAAACTATGAACTTGAATACCTATGAAGATCAAAGCCTAGGTGCCTAGGGTTTTTATGTCCTCCAACATGCATTCTACAGTCTTGATAGACATCTGAAAATTGAGGTGTCCCTCTGAAAAGCATTTTCTGTAAGCCAATGACTCAGAACAGAAATATTGCAAATTTAGTCATTCTCCATAGCTATTTCTCTCCAAATAAGTGGCTATTCAATTCCAAATAAGATAACTGTCTTGCATTCTGGTAATTCCTCTTCCTGTTCTAACTTCAGCTGAGGTATAAAGTGTGACAGCCTGAGATGATTTTGAAGAGAACATTAAAGTAAAACTGGACAGAAAAGTTAGACTTGTACTTGGCAGTTTTCAGGAAAGCTGTGATTTACACTAGTTAAAAGTGTATTTTCTCTTTTCTTTACTAATGCAAAAGCAATTCCCTTAGTTGATACTCATTTAAATCCTTCAGAAACAAAAAGTGACTTTTTAAAGGTATATTTCTAGCTCTCTTTTATAGACATCAGTTTAATTATCATATGACTGAAGGCCATGTAGATGGCTTTTAGCATTTCAATGACTAGGGTATTGATCTACTGTCTTAGGTTCAGTTTAAGCTCACCAGCAAAACTCTGAGTGAACAGTTACCTTTACAGACAGTGATGATAGAAATAACTATAATAGATGCATACATTTTCTAACTTTATAAAACTAGCTCCACAAGTACTTTGAATACAGTCCTGAGTTAATGATAGTGTTTGTTGGGGTTTTTTTCTTGCTATAGGGATCTGTTTACAAACAATGAATATCAAAATACAAAGTTTAACATGATCCTGCACTTAAGAGATTCAGTTTTTTAAGTAGTTGCAAACAACTGATGATCATAATCGTACATCAGGCTTCAATTTAAAATCCAAGCTAACAGTCCAGACCATATATTGGGGTTCTCAGTTTCAGCAGTGGACTCCCAGAAAATTTTCAGTTCGGCTTCTGGGAAACACAAAAATATGTTCACAAAAACAGTGTGAAGTTTTCTTCTTATAATTACTTCTTCTTTCTTCTTTCTTTCTCTCCAAACCCACAGCAAAGCATAATAGTTTTCACTTGAAATTTTCAGGGCAGCTGTAGTGTTATGGGACCTTCTGTCTGCCTGTTTTTCTTTTTTCTCTCAAGGTGAAACCATTCAAAGCATATTGTCCTGAAATGTTTTCTGTTTGTTTCTTTGGCAGCTGAATGTACTGTGATGGGCATTCCCAGCGTAACCACAAACCTTTCTGGATTTGGCTGTTTCATGCAGGAACATGTTGCTGATCCAGCGGCTTATGGTAAAATTTTTAACAGTACATCGAAGTACTGACACTGAGTTGGGAACGTAAAAAGCACAGCAGTGATGCTGTTACTCCTCAATTTCATGCTTTCACTGGTGCAATGGAGTTCATTGGGTAATATATTCAGAGCTCTGAATATCTCATTATGTTGAACATGCCATTCAAGCTTTCATACTTATCCAAACCCTTTCTGGTTCTGTCTTTTTTTTATCCCTTTAACCTTTTGTCTGCTTTATCCTTCCAAACTCAGTATTCCTCCTCCTCCTACTAGTTTCCCAGCACTTCCCTTTAATGACTCAGGTTACACTGTGACGCTGTCAGCCCTTCAACAGAAGCAGTGAAAATCTGCTTCTGTTTGAATAGTCCAAGAAGGATGTGCTGGGACTTTAAAGGCCAGTGAAACTCACCCCCATCAAACAAAGAATAAATTATCATTTACACTAAAAAGTAAACCTGTGAAAAGAAAAGGAACCCACTTACTTACAAATAAGAATCTGTTCATGAAAGTTTAGAAATGGTTTGTGATTGGAGTGTGGTGGGGAGGAGGGCAGCCAGCTCCTGTTGTGTCAGGACAGTATTGAAAATGTGTTGAAACTAGGGCCTTCTGTGTCTTCTGTGCACAATTAGGCAATGACAGCTCCACACTCGTTCCAGTTATGCCCTGGCCTTAGGGGAAGGGGTAGAACCTGTTGCAAAATATAGCTATGCCTGTCCGGGTAGGCATATCTTTAAGAGCCTTCAGACTTGCTCTTCTCTGCCAAAACATAGATGTGAGTGTTGACATAATTTACTGTACATTCCTTGGGGACACTGAGCACTTCAGTTAAGGTACTTGTGCTTTTGTCTCATCCATGAAGATAGCTGAGGTCTAGTACCCTCTTCTTCCTAACACCCTGGTGTGAGGAAGGTGGCAAGAATAAGGTATTGATCTCAACAAAGTATAGAGGCAAAGTTTACCTCGGCATCTCTGCTAGAATTGTACACTGACTAATACATGTGAGTTAGCAGTCTCTGTGGAAACACTGATATTTCTACAGAAAACACAGCCTCTCCACTACAGGCTGATTCTGGTCATCCTCACTCATAAATTCTACTGCAAACTAGGAAAGCACTAGATTATTTTTTTAAGCAGTCAGTATTTTATCTAGAAACTCTTGAATGCTTTTGGACATACTTAACAACAATAAAGTCTCTGAGTTTTGAATGATTTGCTGAATTTCAACCTGAAAGGTAAAGAAAGTTAAAATAAAAAATACATATTTCTCTGCAGCTTTCCATTCCATTAGAATAGCAACAAATATTCCAGTTATAGCTGCCTTCTAAAATTAAAAAGACTATATAACACATGTAATGTTTGTAAGACTATGTGACAGAAGGTAGAATGGAAATGTAAGAGGTCATATCCCATTTTCAGTTCCACTTGACTTCACCTTTTTTGTGTCCTTCAGGCATCTACATAGTTGACAGGAGGTTCCGCTCACCTGATGAATCATGCAACCAGTTGACTCAGTTCCTGTACGGGTTTTGTCAGCAGTCCCGTCGCCAGAGAATCATTCAAAGAAACCGAACCGAGAGGCTCTCAGATCTGTTGGACTGGAGATACCTAGGCAGGGTGTGTGAAACTGTGTAATAGAAGTACTACACATTCCAGGCACATAGGTCTAACTAGCAGTCCTTAGCAATTATGCTACAATGCAAGGAGACATCCCTGCTCTGAAAAGCATCTCTCAAAGGTGCTAAAGGCAAAGCCTGCCTTTACAGTGTAATGTTTTCATTCTCCAGTGATAAGGAGAGACATGACTTAACGGAGTAAGTTAGAGCAGAAGCCAGTCATGCTGGTTGAGGTCTTTTGGTGCTAAAGGCAATGTAAAAAGCTTGTGACTGACAAAACTAGTTGTGTCACTGGCAACCCTACATTAAGAAGGGTTTGTGCTCCAAAGTCATCTGTATTCTTCCAAACATCCTACCTGTTCTTGCTGCTGGGCCTTGCGCTCCTCAACACTTCTAAATGACCTCTGTGCCTTGAAGGCTAAATAATGGGTTTGATTTGACATAGAAAACACTGCAGTACCACCTACTAAAACAGTAGCAAAACGGTATTCTGAATTCCACAGGAGCAGAGAAGCAGATGCACATGCATCAGTTTTTAACTATTTTGAATCTTGTCCTGCTCTGATATCTGTGTGAGAATCTTTCTGTTTATATGGTTCTCAACACAGCATAAGACCCTGATATAGCAAGCTATTTTTATCATGCATGTGACACATACTTGTGAATATAGTGGATCCATGACTATTTTTGCCAAAGTCTTAAATACAAGGCTTCATAAATATTACTCTCTGTAACTGTTACACATGCTTCCTATGCAAGGATGAGTCCAAAGGTCGTGTATATATACATGTGCACACTTAAAGATATAAATGTTCCTGGTTAAAAAAGAGCCAGTTCTATCCTGAGAGACAAAGAATACCTCGATAAAAACTACACTAACTGAGACAAAATGCTGGTTTCTATCTTAATGCATTGGTCTTACAGAAACCTTATTCAGCTTCTGTTCCAGACTCTACTTCAGTGTGAATCTAATGTGAATGTTTCACTACTTCACAGCAATGTACTTATTACAAGCAGCAATATCAGTTGGATTCTGCTTAGCTGAAAACATGTATAGCCTTTGTTCAGCATTATCTTTCAGAAGATACTAATATTAAGCTCCTATTTTACCTGTTTACATTTGCCCAAGACTTCCTTGACTTGTAAAGGCTTCTCTTTCATGTTGCAGTATTATATGCATGCCAGACACTTGGCCCTCAGCAGAACATTCCCAGATAAATTTGAGATGGAACCATGTGCTCCACCAAAGGTAAAACCTGCTTTTAGAGATGAGTTCATCTGCATTTTAGCTCCTCTTACAAAGAGAAAGGAGTGTGACAGTGTGTGTGTACGTGTGTGTGTGTGACAGAAAGAGAGAAGAGAGTTAGCAAGATTTGTTTTAACTGAAGGGAAGTAGGAATTAATAGTTAAAAGCTCAACAAGTTACAGACCCAGCCTCTAGTCAGGAGTTATAATGGCATCAGATGCAAACACTAGGAATACCAGGTGCAACACAGGAACAGTTCTTTGGGTCATTTAGAGTGACTGGTTGGCACTATGTCACTTTACACCAGCTGAGAAACTGGCCTTTGAAATTTTTATTAAAGAGTGGCAGCTTTTAATTTTGCTTCTGATAAATGTCATGGAGAAGTTCTGCACAAATCAAGCAGGAGAGGAGCTGGGAAAGGACGCTTTAGGGAAAGTGAGGCAAAGAAAGCATCTAAGCATAGTCTGTGAGGAGGAAGCTGTGGTTGGAACTGCAAGGGGTCAGTTTAAAGGCATACTTTCAAAGTGTTCTCTCATAGTGCATATTATCACCAAAGTGAGAAGGGAGGCTGCTCAGATCCAATATAAGAACAATATTATTTGACACCAAATCCCCAGCGCCTCTGTAGAGCAACACATTTGTTTTTTAACAAGAAAGACAAAGGAAGCTCAAACCAACCCTTTCTTGGCTCTGGTTTTGCAGATATTGGCATTATAACTTGAAAACAGTTTTAAAACTTGATGGAATTCTGAATTTCGATAAGCATATTCTGACTATGGGGTACCAAAGGATTTCATCCTGTGTTGACAGTTTTCAGGATCAGTAAAGGTTGTCATAATTTGCAAAAAGGAGTGCTAGAAGGGCAGTATGTTATTTATTCCACAGGCTAAAGATCACTGCCATACAAGCAGAGAAGGACTGAGGGGATGTAGGGTCAAGGGAGTTTAATTTTAGAGTGCAGAGCAGATCTAACTTACATCCCACCACTGGTTTTCTTTGAAGTGCTAATTTTCTTAAATTGCTGTCTACAACTAATTGAGGAACACTGTGATAATACCTAAAACATGTTTCTCTCTGCCAGACGGAAGGTTTCAGGTATCCTAGGCCTTCATCAGTGCCACCGTCACCTTCTGCCTCTCAGCATTCCAGCCCTCACCATAGCGAAGGTGAAGATGAAGATGAGGATGAAAGATATGATGAGGATGAGGAGGCTGAAAGGGATAGGCAAAACATCAAGTCTCCCTTTACCCTTGGAGCATTGCCACAAGGGAAAAAGAAGCAGCATGGAGAATACAGGAACTGAATTTGTTGCTCTCACCCTGGCAAGGTCTCTTCATCCATTCAACAGTTCTTCCTGTAGGTTCCTAAGCTTTCTGTTAAGGACAGTATGATATAATCAGGGGAGTCTTAAATGTTATTTGAGCTACACTGTTGTAAATCCTAATATTATTGCACCTTAAAAGTAGTTTAAATGACAATCCTTCTGTGCCCCTTTGAGATAGAAGAGATTTCTCAAGCCTAATAAACCTAGAGAATGTGACAGTCCCCTCAGGAGCTTATACAAACTGCAGGTCATAACTTTGTCTATATAATCATCTATATTAATTATAGTCTCTGCTGATAGCTCCATTATGGGTGTCCCAAATTAATTTCTGCTTCATTTATGTTTCCCCTTTCCCTTCCTAAACTAATATGAACTTTAAGCCAGAACTCAAAAATTTAGAGAAAAAAAGTGTTGCACTGAGGAAACCTTGGCAGGGTTAAAAAAGACACGTGGAAAAGAAAATGGTGTTTCTTTTTACTTACGCTGTTTATTGTAAGCTTACATCACTTAAAACATGTTTTTTTATGATACACAGAAGTGTCTTGACTCAGTGGTAAAGCATACTTCCTGTGGAACAAAATAAAGTCTTACGCAGTGGGCATTTGAATTTTAGAGACAAATGAAGTTATCTTTCTGAAGTCACTTAGACCCACAATAAACAGCAGACTGTTTATTTTCTGATTCCTCTGGTATGTCTTTTTTGTTGTTTTCATCTTGTCTTAGGTTCTAAGGTTATTAATAAACTAGTTTGGGAGGAAGCTAATGTGACTTGGCTAAAGAGAATGACAAAATTTCCTTATGTTAGACCTTTCCCTGCAGACCAACCTACATGCCATAGTGCAGTGTGACATCATTTAAAGATGGGTAATTCTAATTCTTCCAATTGCCCAATTAATCCATGGTCTATTTCACTTCTTTGAGGAAAGATGTAATTGTAACAAACAATGCTAAAACAATTCCAAGAACACATTTGCTCCACAGACATAATATCGAAAAGCACCTGAAATTTCTAAGTGCTTGGGGAATAACTGAACTCCACAACAAGAACTAGACATTACCTTCAGAAAGCTTTCAAAAGTATTTTAATTCCTAGAGATGCAGAGAGTGCCTGAACATGCTCTTCAGAAGTAGATCTTGACTTTAAGATGTTAGGAAGGAGATTCATCTTTTGTTTTGGAAGTTTGCGCATCAAAAATTTCTCATGCTGTTCAAGAAAAGACATTTCCAGGAATTGATTCAGCCTGTTCTTCAGCAGGTAGGATGATGTAAATTTTGGAGGTATTTACCTTCTCTGTAAATCCCAAGGGGGAGCCTAGATGTCCAACTTTGATTAGACACATACCTTTCAAACACTTAGCCAACCTTTGATGACATGGTTCTTACTGTACAACATATAGAATAAAAGTGATTAGGTGCCTATTTGTATTTTTGGCCGCCTAAAATCAGTTTTAAAATTGGACTTTCATTCTTAAGCTGATTTGGATAGGTGAATGAATAACTATTCTCAGAAGACAGGTTCAGGCTTTTATGGCAAAAAGGACTCACTATTTTTTAGCCATGTTAAAAGTAATTAAGGCAATGAGAAGTTATTTTTCATATGAAAGTGGTGAAAGTAAAGATACTACAAACATTTTCCTTCATACACTTTACTAATTGGAGAACAACTGCACTTTGTGAATTCAGAAATGTACATTCTTCCCCAAAGTGCTTTAATCAGAATTTCCTCACAGAATCAAAGAATCCGGAGAGTTTCAACAAAAGAACATTTAAAAGGTACATAGATTGAAGTTACTGTTCTCTTAAAAAAAATAATAAAGTAAGAAATCTACAATTATTGCTTGTATTTCAATGCACTGTTGTATGGAAGAAAAGCACTTCATCTCAAGTTCCCTGCCATCAAAATTGCATGGGCATCATCTGAGAGTGATCCAGCACTTCCTTGGTTGCCTAAAAATGTTTCAGTTGCCACAAGCTGGTGAGCATCTGTTTACCATTAGCTTCATTTTGGTGCTGAAAGATGTAATCAATACATACGTATTGTAAATATTTTTAAATGATGGAGGCACAGCACAGGCAGTATGGAAAGTGGGAAGGTTTTGCCAGGGTTGCATTAAGACAGCTACACTTGTTCTTTCTGAACAAGTCCCAGAGGAGAAAAATAAGCAAGACGTATGGTCCAGGTTGCAGGTTCTCTTAGATGTGCTTATGGTGTTTGAGTTCTCTGGGAAGAGCAGAGAACTGTAATGACATCTCACACAAATCCAGCTGTGTTTGATTCAGCACGCTCATATGCTTTGAGCACCTGCTTGGTGACAGAAAGTGCACAACTTCTGAGATATGACTGATGTGAAGATAGTGCCCATTCTTCTCAGAAATGGTCCTTGAGTGGCCAAAGCGACCTCTGCGTCATGCCTCTAGGCTGATTTTAGAACTCTCTTGAATGCTAGGACTAGCCATCAGTAGCGTGACAATTTAACTACAGCAAAGAATTTCTGCCTTTTGGATTTGCAGTTTTATAGGGAATGGCTTTTTGTTCAGATAGATTGCCTAACTTAAATGCCACACATTCCTAATAGTTACTGACATCTGACAAGCTTGGTAGCAGCTGTCTCTTACATAAGTGATTATCTGCCAGATTGAAAATGCTAGGGTTTCACAAACCACTCACCAGCACGGCAGAATGTTTATTCTGTTCCATGGTATTTATAATGAATTGTTTAAGCTAGTTTACATCAGGACTGCATACAAAAAGCTGGAAATATGATTAGTACAGTTTTTCTATAATCTTATTTAGAGGAATATGAATTTCATTATAGTAATAAACCAAAGGAGGTATAAGACTTCCACCCTTTGTCTGATCATTGACTGATCATACAGTAAAATATGCTGAAAAGTAACTTAGATATTCAGAGTACGATAGAAACAAAGAGCAATTAAATGAATGAAAATATTCTGATGGATATCATTGGTCTTTAGGTGAAGCTCATCATGAATGCATTCTGCCATATAACATATACCGCTATTCAAAGATACATTTGTGCTTAAAAATTAACATACAAGGACGTTTCTATTTCTCTAGTTGTGTTCCTCCATGAAATAATATAGATTATAAACAATTACTGAAAATGCCAATAGCCCCATGATGGAAATTAATTCCTCTGTTCCTTCAGCTGCGTTTCTTTTGAGCAGAAGCAACACTGTTACTAGTGTGCATTAACAGTTAATTAGTGGTGTCATGAGAAAGATCAGAGGGAAGTAGCATTGACACATGAAGAGTATTACTAGGGTTGAAGGTTAAAAAAATAAAACATAGTTGCTTGGACACAAGAATCATGTGGCTGTTTTTTAATTACATGAGAACTACAAAGGGCTTTCCAGTTAGACCGCAAAACTGCACAAATGATGTTAAATATGTCTTTATCAGCATGGAATGATAATAAACCAATTTATGTGCAGCTCCAGTTTTGCAACTCAAAAAGCAGACCGACAAAAAGTACAATAACCATACAATTAATGTTCTGCGTGCCTGTTGTCATGTGTGACACTAGGTTTGTAACCGGTACACCACCACCAGCTCCAGCAGTACTGCAGATCCTGACAAACAGCCTCGACTGTATGCCACAGGCATTAATGAGGTCCAGATCTTATTAGACCTATCCCCATACTATCTTTATGTGATGGGACTTGCTCAGTACGATTGTTCAGACTATACATTTCTGCGTGCATGTAACTGGGGCAGGGCTGAGGGCTAAGTAAGTGCTGTTGCCT
The DNA here is from genome assembly GCF_963264785.1 of Psittacula echo. Taxonomy (NCBI): domain Eukaryota; kingdom Metazoa; phylum Chordata; class Aves; order Psittaciformes; family Psittacidae; genus Psittacula; species Psittacula echo. The sequence goes on from NC_137735.1 coordinate 105,112,563, forward strand.
ATTCTCTGTGGTGACAGATATCTCCAAAAAAAACCCCACCACTGTCTTTTGCAGTCAAAGATAGATGGATTGTTTTAATATCTCACTGACTTTATTAATGATCAGCAATTTACAGGGCTGGCAGCAAAGTGGTGAAGTAATTACCTCTAAAAGGGCTTCAATACACAGCTGGGTGAAAAGTGGTAAAAGATGACTATTCAATGACTATTGAAAGAAAATGAAGTCGCTGTCCAAAAAGACAGTTTTAATTATCTTTTCAGGTAAGACAGTACAATGTATTTTAAATTCTAGGTGGGACATACAAAATGGTCTAAACAAAGCAGAACTTAACAAATACCTGCTTTATCTGAACTTTATCAGTAATGTGTAACCTGTTTGCCTTCAAAATTTTGCAATACATATATACATCACACTTTGGGAACTGAAGTGAGGATGGATGAAATACTCTGTTTACACAAGACATGATTTCAGGGTCTATGCAATCCAAATGTCAAATTTGAAATATTTCACCAATTTGATAGCTTATCTGTCAAGTAGGCAGGGTGATCACGGTTTTCTTCTTCAACTGTAAGACAAGACACAATGGGGAAGATTAAGCCGTAGATAAGGGAAAGTTCATTCAGTAAAGTGTTCAGGAGACAGATGTGCCTCAAGCACAAGCCAAGTGTAAAGTGACTGCTTAGCTAGGAGATGTGGGCATCTGTAGAAAGAATCATGCCTTCTCTCATTTTAAATGTAGGAATTTTTCTGTTTTCTGAAGTGCAAAGATACAAACCACATCCAGAAGGGTATCTTAGTACAAGGCAGAATTTTTTCATGCAGAAGAAAATAACATATTTGGTTTCTATTTGCACACTTCTCTCACTCAAGAGGATTCTAAAATCACTGGAAGGTGATCTTCTGAAAGTGCATAACTTACCCAGATTTGGCTGTTTTGTTATTCCCTACTACAATGGTGGCAATGTCACAGTATTTTTCAAACAAGTTGCCAGTTCTGCTTAGCTTTCTGAGATATGTCACCTTTTTTCTCAGGGGCTGTTGCTGTTCACGATCTCTTCTGGAACAGCAGCAACAGGCAGGAAATTACCACTAAAATTTATGAATTGTGAGCTTCAGAGGATTTTCCCTTTCTGTTAGCACACAAATAAAACTTTCACTGATTCATCTTTAGAACTGCTCAGATATTTTGCCCAAAGCATTATGCTCGTTGTTAATTCTGCCTTTTCTCTGTCACTTAAATGCCACTGAATTCTTTAGATTAGCAGAGTTCTGCCAGGGCAGGGAAGAAAGAGCTGAGCACAGAGCCCCAGCACTACATGAGGTGCAATGGGAGATTTTAGGAAGTAGCAAAGAGTGGTTCCAGCATATTTGCAAAACACCATGTAGATTATGTGAGACACTTCTCACACTCTTATTTCAGGAAAGGTGTGTGCTTTAGATATGGAAGGAGAGGTGATATCACAGTGGTGACAAGGCAGTCATTTGTCACACACTGTTGATGATGTCAAGGGCAATGAGGCAGTAACAGGCCTCTTACTGCTCATCTATATGAAAGGTACAAAACTACCTCATATTTTACTAGGGTTTTACTTCACATTTACTAGTTCAAGTAAAGAGCTTTTTCCCTGTCAAGACGACAGCAATTAACAATCTGAATAAGGAACTCACAACCAGGGCAAGAAACAAAGGTAGCTTTTAGCCACCTTCTGTTCCTCCCTGTCTTGAACCAAAGAGGGGAAGAGTTAAACTTAAACAAACTCCTGGGCTTGCATATGCTACTACAGCCTCCGCAGCAGCCAGGAGCCAGAACACAGCACGGTCTCTCGACAGCCTGTAGGGTGCATCCTCCTTTCACAACTTTACTGTTCCCAGCTCCATTTCCCAAAAACAGACTGTGTAGAGGTGAAATGTAGAAAGACAGAGGGCAAGGGTAGCATAGATTTAGGGTTTCAGCCTGGTGAGCTCTATCTATGCATTAGACAATGAGCAGTTCAGGAAGGCTGGCTAGGGTGGAAAGGTGAACTAAAGCAGGGCAAGGGAGCAGGGAAACATAGGACAAGGGAGTGCAATGAGCATGAAGAAGATGAAGGAACACAAGTTATTTAAGCCCAACTCAGTAGTTGGGTTTTGCTGGGGGGGTGTTGTGGAAGAGAAACATGGGTTCTGAGGTTCTGGAGAAGCAGAAGCACATGGTGAGGAAGCAGGTGATGAAGATATAAAGATGGGAAGCTGGGAACACATGAATAAATTACAGGATTTTCAGGATATTTCAAAGCTCTATTTCAAAATGTCCCTGGGACCCTTGTCAACTGTGCCAGCAACAGAGCTTGCAGAGGCCAGATGTGAATCCCATAGCTCCTCAGCTGGGGCTTTTAAGGATTCTTGTAAGACTTTATACCAGGATATAAGATTTAATGGAGGAATGTGAACAATATTCTGCAGAAAAAGGAGTCCCAGTAGAGTTTTGTTTTGGAAAATTCAATTCAAAATAACCATTCCCTTGAATCGAAACCAATGAAATTCTGAAAAGCAAATTAAAAGCAGAATATACAAAATTTTACATACTGTCATTTATTTGATTCATGTTGTGATCTCTGTAAATGTACTGTCTAATACAATACATTCCTTGGAATGTCTCATTTCAAACCTGAGTAAGCAGCTGCATGGTACTTGCCAGATGGGCTTAGACCACAACAAAGCCAGACCTTTTAAATTAATTTACTAAATTGTTAATAAATGGAACAGTGACAAACCTTGTTTTAAAAAGTCAGGGTAAGACAAAACACGCATTTACCTTCTTCTTGTGCTTTCTGTAAGGAACTAAGGAACAGTGCAGCAGCTTCAGAAAGAGATAAAGGATTTGTGTTTTGACTGCGTGTTTCTAGAATTGTAAGAAGAGAGGTACATGGTTGGTTAGCGTTTGATGGTATTTCTTTGGTTTGTTTTTTGCTTTATTATCTCTATAATGAAAGACCCAAAGAGAAAAATAGTGCTGTTGTCTCCTTCGTGCTATAACATTCTCTACTCACAACCACCCAGATGAATATTTAACACAGATGAGACAAGAAATCTTTATAAAAAGCAGGATATTTCAAAGTCCCTTAGAAGGTAAAAAGAACATTTAGTTTTTTTCATACGTTCCTTACTTTGCTATAACATCGGTTTCCTCCAGAAACATTATCTGTTTACTTTTGTCATGTCAGTTCAGCACAATTAATAACTTGAGTTTTCCAGTGGAAAACAAAAATCAGAAGTACTGATGATAATCCCACTTAGCAGCCAGGTCCACCTGGAACTTCTGTAAATGAAATCGTACAGGTGCACAAGGGAGGAAAGTCAGTCTTTATCATGTAATTTTTTGAATGAAGGAACTAGCAGAAATAAGTTTGTTTCCTTGAATATATCCCCTCCAGTTTCCACAGATTTCTCCCATAATCTGAGGAGAGATCAACGTGTTACATATACCTGTGCACATGTACTTACCAAGCTTCATTCTATCATACAGATCGTTTCGCTGGCTCTCATCTGAGATGAATCGACGTCCCTCTACAAAAGCAGTGGGAAAAGGGTGAAAACAGCCTCCCAGATCTATTGGTATTCCTACACTACAATTCCTAAAGTAGTATTTTCAAAATACAAAATTACAGCATTACTTCTACAAACATAAAATGGAAGGCATAAGGGTCTCTCCATATCAGCAGGAGCTCATCCTGAACCATAACACTCCAAGACAACAACCCCCTGTTACTTGAGAAGATGTTTTAATAAAGCCTGAGTGAAAATACAGTATGATAACTATATCCAGTGTGTCTCAAACCCCCTTTAAGTTTATTTCAGATAAGGAAACTTCTTTTCTGACAGGTCTTACAATCAAGCTTCCATCAACTTTTTCAGTACTTTGTTTTGCTTCACTTCTTCCAACACTTGCTTGCTTTCTTTAATTTGATTTCTTTAAAAAATAATAATACTGGTGATACCACTGTTTCAGAGACAAGAAGAAATAGGTAATTAGCATATCCCTGCAGGCCTCAGAACTTCTGCCTCCACAGCATCCTCTGGGATTTACTGCTCGTGTGGGCCCAAGCAGATCAGGAATTATCCAGTGGTAAAATTATTTCCTCAAAATGGAAAGAGTTTGGGACTTACGTGCACCCTTCAAATACAGCATAGCCTGAGGAGTCCAGTTTCTCCTTTGGAAATAAGCCTTTGTGCCAAAAAAAGAGAAGAGACATGTCAGCACTGCGTGACATTACTAACTAGTACAAATACTTAAGTGGCACCAACCTGTGAGATTCATGGATGCTGCGCATTCAGCCTAAGTAAGTGAGCAGTTTACCTGAGGTGTGCTCCAGGAGAAAGATACCAAGGACGCTGCCAGGAACAGTGCCATTGCAATTGCTGTCAGTTTACGCAGTCCCTGTGCGCAACAAAGAACTACAAGGTACAGGAAGACCTTTCAGATCCTTAGATCCTCTCAACTTCACATCTAAACGTGAGGGTATGCCCAGTCTCTCCTTTCTCCCTGTTTTGCTGCCAAGCCTCCTTTTGCTCAGTGACTATTTCACTGATCTGTACACAGTGATCTCACGGGAGGATGGATGTTAAATCAAACATATTATATTCTCTTAACTCCTATTCATCACAAAGGTGCCATACCGGTGAGAACTGCCACCATGACAAGCACCTTTTGTCCTCCTATTTACAAGGACATTAGATCCTCCAGAAGAAAGAGAAATGTTCAGTTTAAGGGGGAAAGACAATATAAAGTATATCTTGATTTTACCAAACTTGAATCATAGAGTTTAGACAACAAGCAAATGCAGGGACTTGCCATTTCAATCAAATGCCAATCAACCAGGAGTGTTTATCACTACTTCCTCAGGAAAAGAAAGTTTTTAAACTTAGCATCTTATTTGCCTCAGCCATGGTTACACACATGCCACGAGACAGGCTCTTTTGATTCTTGGAGCTTGTCTGCTGATGCAGCACGTGCAAATGAAAGCATTGAGCATGAATCCTCTGCAAAAAAATTGCATCTCTGCTTGTTCACACAGACCATGTTATTTATGTATTGACAACAGTGATGTGCAACAGAGAGCACCTAACATTATGATTCACAGTAGTTAATTTCACCCTGATTTTGAGAGCATGTTCTGCTATTAATGTTTTTTTAATGCAGTTGCTTCAAGCACATTGAATAGAATTATGTGTATATTTCTTACATTATTAATTTTTAAAGTTAAAAATAAATTGGTTTAAAGTTAAAATTCTTAAGCCACCCTGCTGCTGCTAAATACTATACTCACATGAAAAAGTATTAATTGAAACTAAACTTTCCCATGCACCAAAAGAGTTTCACTCACCTTCATACTTTGTTCAGTGGCAAATCTTCAGCCTTCTTTTCTTGGGATAACGTGCTGCAAGATCTCCTAAAGGTTTGGGAGTTCCTTTTTAAATCTTCAGAGCGAAGGTACCCTCCCCTTCCATGGCAGGGCGGAGGAGTCTAAAGGGATCTCTTGTCAGCCCTCTAGTAGAAGGTCTGATGACTCCTGAGGGAAACCTGTAGTCTTGCAGGAAGTCAGCGAAATGATTGAAAGACGGATACACTTGCAGATGCACCCCATTAGCCAGGTGAATACCTTCTGAATACATCAGCATCAGCCCTGTGCATTTGCAACATGTCACCTTCTTGCTAGATGGTCGATAACCACAGCCAGAAGCAGGTATTAATATGCATGATGTTTACCTCAGATAATCTAACATATATCATATTGCTATCTATTGTGGGAGCTGGAAAAGTTAGTAAATTACTTTCCAGGCATAACATGCCAACATCAAGAAAATGGTGACTTTCACAGTGTCACTAGCTTATTTCTACTAGGAATAGCTAGTAGTAATGTACTAGGTTATTCCTAACATGCATTTAGAAGATGCAGTCTCTTGTTTGATTCTCTAATGATCTCTTGCATCAAGTTTTCTTATATGCAAGTAAAAATACAAATAAAAATAAAAAACCATCAAAACCCTCCCAACTCCTAATAGTCAGAGATGCTTTTCTGTCTCATGGGTTGGTTGGAGTAAAAGCCCAGATAATGGGCTCGGATAGGTCAAGCAGTGGAGCAGTAAACAGAAAAAAGTCTGGAAGTGGGAATCAGAGAAGCCATTTCCATAGGCTACTTCTACGTGATCGTTGGACTTACTGTAGTCATGGATAATGGATGAGAGGCAACGGTTGTGTGGCTAGGGGTTTTATCTCTCCTCCTTCAATTTTTTCCTTTGTAAAATGGGAGAAGGAAGCAGAAGGGGAAGCGAAGCACACAGGGAGCTAGAAATCTGCTGATTAGAAGGTTGGCCAGTAGGAACTTTTCTGCAGCAGTCTCACAAACTGGACCACCCTGTGGTGTAACAAAAACACAGGTCTGCCCACACATGTGACAAACATGCACATGTATGTGGAGTCTGACTGAGGAATGTGCGGATAAGTACTGCTAAGGTTTGTCATGAGCTTTTGCCTAATGTGTCTGTGGAGACTGCTCTGACGCACACTGTTTGTGAAGGTACAATTACTCTCCTGCTTTTGTGTGGATACTGATCTGTTCTCTGCTCATGCCAGACAGAATTGTTCATGAAATATACAAAACCGGCATTTGCTGCTGCTCACTCCGGGATGGATGAAAGAAATGAGAGAGAAGTTCAGGTTTTGGCCTCATGCAGCTCTTGCCATGGCTGGGAGCTGTCACTATCTCTCTATCGTTTTAAAAAGGCCATGCCATGATGCACCGTATCCAACAGAAGGGATTCTACTTGCATCTACTTCAATGTGAAGGTTACATTTTCTCTGCTCAGAACAAAGGCATTTCTTGATGATGTTTAACCCTTAGCCTTAGCAGGGGAATATGCATGGCATCCAGAAGGCATTTAACAAGCAGAGACTCGGAAAAGATAAATAAGCTACTCACTTATTCCCTTCTGGAGTGACCTCAGAGCTTCCCTTTCTGCACAAATCACAGGCCCGGAATCAAACCATACAACTGAGTTTGTGAAAATAAACCCCCTACATTTGGTGCTGGTCAATGTAAAGTATGTTCTCTTCACAATGGTTCTCCTTGTGGTAGAAAAAAACCCAGAATCTGTTCAGCACTGGAGATAAGCCCTGGTTCTTCTGCCACCAGAATGAGACAACACAAAATAAACCATGAAGACAACCAGCTTAGTCCCTTCTTGCGGAACTAGGGAGAAGAAGAAGAGAATAAGAAGCATGGAGAAAGATTTGTATTGTTACCACACTGTAGAAAGACAACTTCAGCTGTTCTTTTCTTTTGACTTCTTTGCAAAGCCTGAGCTGCTCTGAGTTGGTGTTGCTGGAGTCTCACTCTCTCTTCCAAACTTGGATGTATTGCTCCTTGTAGAGACTTGTAGACAGTTGTCTCCTTGTCTACAGTTGTCTCCTTGTAGAGACTTGGGGTAGGTTGAGGCTGCCTGTAGGGCAGCAGGAACTGAACTGCACAGGTCAAAGCTGAACTGGCTTATCTGGGGCCAGGTGACCATCAGCTCAAGAGCAAATGCAGGGTCTTGACAATATTCTCTCAAATTAAATGGTTTTAGTGCTTTTTAAGGGTACGGGTATTTTTTTTTTTTTCCCCAAAAGGTTTTTATTTTCCCCCTAAATAATCTGTGCCTTTGTGACTTAGGGCTCTAAATCCATTTATTTTTATTATGACCAGCGATTCTAGGTTGCTTTGCTGTTTCAAAGAATATATATATGTCTGAAATCTGTAAGAAGTCTGCAAATCCTCAAGAAGTCTGCATGCAGAATAAAAAACTCCACGTTTGTCAGTTCTACTTTAGTGACTAAAATTTAAAATACTTCTCTCTTCATAGCTTTTTCTTGTAGTGATCCTATGAGAAGGTGGTCATTTCACTCTTCCCAGAATTCTAACAGCTTCTAGAATGGCATATGGGACATGGTTTATTTGCAAACAGCGACAGAAGGCAATACTTTGGGGAGGAAATGCATATACAGAGAGTATTCGCAGTCACCAAAAAAAAAAACACATGTGGATGTGTATGGCCATATGTAAGCTTGTACTCTTGAAATATGAAGTAGCCTATAATTAGGTTATGGATCATAACACACTAAGAAACTACAGCGCTTCAAGATGATGAGCTGTACATGAAACACTCATTGTCAATGCTGCCATTTCTCAGCTGATTTACATAATTGAGGAAGTGGCTTTGGCATGTAATCAATACTCTAAGTGAAGGAAGTAGTGAAGCTTGCTGTAGCAGCAGGACCTCTTATTAGAAAGAGCACAACCTACTCTTATTCTTAAAGATATCTAAAGGGCAGAAACTCTACATGATAATAAGCCAGTTTCTGGGATTGAAGATCAGTGCTGAGGTGAGTGAAAAAGTTCTCATGTGATAGAGTTTTAACTAGTGGGGTTAAACATACATCACTGAATTGCGTGACGACTGATTTACAAAATCTTCCCCTAAAAATATAGGCTACAGTCATTGTGCCTGTCTATTTTTAAACTGCTGGTAAGGACATCAATGATGCATTGCTTGTTCTTGAGTAAAAGGTGTAGCTATTGTGTGTAGGTGGTCAGTAGGTACGTCAGCAATATGGCATTCTGACAGTGTTAGGGTATACAGCTCCTGCGATTTCTGACCTTTGTCTCTTGTGCTTTTTCTCATTTCCTTCATTTGGCATCTGAATAGCACCTAGCACAGTCTACTTCTGGCTTGGACATGCTAACCATAGCATCTCAGAAGGCTGTGAACTATCATGGCAGAGTCTGCAAAGTAGCAATAAACAAAGAATTCTGTGTTTAATTTGCAGTGAACAGATTTAAGCTAGATAGGCAAGTTTTCTAACGGTAACAAAGAGAAATAGAAATAGGACATAGAAATAGACAGCACATAGAAATAGGTTGCCTTGAAAGGCTGTGAATCTATTATCACAGAGTAACTCAGAGAATAGATTACCCAACCCTTCTTAGGACTCACTGGTGAACTGATCCTACTCAGAAACTTGGTGCTGAACTGTACGACCTCTTAACATCTTCTTTTGGGCCTGTTTTTTGTGTTTCTGTGATCTTTCAGAGCTGATTCTGGACTTCAATCCCATACATAGCGCCCAGGCTAGGGTGAAATTTGTATACGAGTTCCATATTTGCCTTGTGAAACCTGTTGACCTTATCTGCAATCCACCAGTACATTTTGTCAGACATTTTATGTCACACAATCATGTTTTTCAGTATCATTTTTCAGAATAACTTACAGAATCATAGAATAGTTTGGTCTGCAAGGGTCGTTAAAGGTCATCTGTGTCCAATCCCCCTGCAATGAGCAGGGACACCTTCAACTTCTCCGGAAAGTTGTATTTTCATGGTGAAGCTCTGAAGGAAAGAGATTCTCTCTGATATAAACCAGATACATGATTACAGATGCCCTTTGTTGCTGGCTCAAAATTTATCAAACTAACTAATTTGTTGCACATTCAGCACCACAATATCTGCAGGCCTGATTCCAGTGCTACTGCATAGTTGTTAGCATTGCTTTTCTTCTTTTGTCTAGACTGTCTGAGAAGAACTGTACCAAAACCTGCTTGAGGTACAGAACAAGCTGTAGAAAAGTCAGCAAGGGATCGTGCAAATGCCTTACACAATAGGAGTAACAGAGCCTTTGTTCAGGACTACAGTTTGATCAATGCTATTCAGGTCCAGGCACTACTGTTTTCAGAAGTATATTGATGAAAGAGAAGAACTCCAAGGGATAGTTATAAATTAAATATGCTATGTGGGATGAGTAATGTTTAAAAGTATCATGAAAGAGTAGAAATCCACAAGTATTTGAAAGGTGTACACATCAGAAAGAGGTACTGCTTCTGAAGTTCAGTGAACCATAAGATGTGTTCTTATGGTACAACATTTTTTTTTAGTAATGGAGGAGTCTGAGCCAAACACCAGGAAAAAAAGTCCAGCTGAAGAACAGTTTTATCCAGTTTGAAAGTTGGAAAAGAGACCTAACCATCTGAGTATAGCCATTTACAAAGTGCATTAGCAGAAGCTGTCCAGCTCTTCAGACAGGCAGACACTACCGAAAGTATCTCACAGAACGTATGTTTCTCTAATGACAGAAGCATCAAAGGCCATGGAGTCATCTGACCTTTTCTTCCACCCCCATGAACTTGGCAAAGAGGATTATTGTCTTTGTCAAGAAGCTACCTAGTGGGCTATGAAGGATGATGAGCATTACGCATGCAGTCATCTCCTCTTGACTGAGTAGTGCATTTGTCACACAGTCTCACCCATGGAGCTAGGCAAGAAATGTAGGCTGTTGCTGAGCAGCTGGATGCTGACATTTTGTTGTAAACAGTGGATGGAGTTGGGAGAGACAAAAAAAGGCAAGTTACACTGAGAGACTGCATGACAACCAGACAGGTGTCAGAGACTGAAAGAGCCTGCTCCATGTTCTTAACAGACAAAGTGGCCAACCTCTGTGAGCATGGTCCATAAAATGTGCAGCTTCTTGGGCAAAATGGTTTTCTTTTCACATTCATGCCATGAGAGATGGGGAGGTGTTGATACACTTATATAGAAATGCACATAATTATATGTAAAGTGCATAAATTATGTAAAGGAAAATGTTGTTAAAGGCTGAACAGGAAACCCTGGGCAGTATTTTCAAGAGAAACCAAATACCTTAAGAGCTCTGCTGCATTAACTTTTGTTAAACATTGAAAACATTTGTCCTCAATATTCACCCATGCGTACTGAACATAAGGTACACTTTACCCTTAAATAGCATGTATTTCAATCCCACCATGCACAGAACAGGAATGCTACTAAAATAAGAGGGGTTTTTGTGTTACGCTGTTGTAACAACAAATGATGTTGTTTGAAACAAAGCTTGGTTCTAGAGGAAGAAGTCCAATATAAGGTAAAATAAATACCCTTACCTGATGCACCAGGTCATCAGAACTAACAGGTATTCTAGATGTTCCCACAGTGAGTGGGAAACCACTTCAATCAGGCCTGTGAGTGCTTATCTAAGTTCACAGTGAAGCTCTAAGCAAAACGCAGTGTAACACAGCAAAGATGGGCTGTGAGCCACTTGGCTTGAACTACACACAAGGCAAATTGGGAGGGTGGGAATTTCCTGCTGCTGGACCCCTCCCCACTACCCCCTAGCCTGTGGTAGGCTGGGATGTGTCATTTCACCACGTGTTTGGAGAAGTCTGATGGGCTGTGCAGTTAGTAGGCACTGGGAAGGCAAGAGTATTCCCTCAACAACATTTTTCTATCTCCAGTTATTTGTACAGCAAACACCGAAAGATCCACGCTCTTAGAAATCAAATCCTTTTTGAGAATTTAATACTAAAGAGAGGACTTGGTTAACAGTCCTAATTCAAAACTCTTTTATTGGCTCACAGAACCAAATACAGAGCAGACAGTGGCACAGAGACTCTTTAATACATCAGCCCAAGAGACTTCAATGTTTGACTTCCTTTAAAAGGTAGTAAGAACTATGAAATTTACACAGGGTTTTGCTACTCTGCTCCAACTGTCACAAGAAAAATGATGAGAGATCTGCTCATGCCTGAAACTTTGCAGTAGTTGGGAAAAGTAAGACAGAACTGCTAATAGTAAGCAAGAAACATCCCAGGCACCTGAGTGGAGACACATCAGTAAGCTGTAGCATTATTTTCCTCACCATTTTAAAAATAAGTGTAGGATAGCAGGGAGACTTCAGAATGCATATGAAATTGCAGGCAGTCCATTTAGCTGCAGGAGAGATGGGGTTGGGGGAAGAAGGGCTAGAAAGCTGGAGAGGGATGTTTGATTTGCACCTCCTTGCAGCTCATTGCCCCTCCCAGACCTAAGGCTGAGTGGCAGCCACAAGTGTACCTTGTAAAGCTGATTTCCCATTAAATGAGTTCTCTGCTAATTTGAGTAGCAAGGGGCTGTTAGGTAGCTCTCCTCAGAGGAATAGTTAAAATAGCTTTTGTTATCCTGTGCTTTCTTTGCCAGAGAGGAAAAGAAGGTATTTTTTTCATATGCTGGAGTAAGTATGGGGGTTTGGACTGTTTCTTTTTTTTAAAATGGGGAATTATAAGCAACATTTAAAAGCATATTGCAAATTATCAGACTAGTATTCTTTAACGAAGTGTTACTTTTATCTGTTTGAAAGCTCTTGTGTACTTACAGAACATAATAAAATCCTACTCAATGCTTTTAAGTTTTTCTTTGTATCTCTAGTATAGGAGACTATTTCAACTTCCTGGAACTAGTTTTTAAGGAGTAAATCTTTTAAAGCAGCCAAATAATAAAAAGCAGTCTCTTCTTTAAAATTATTCTAAAATTCTTATTTTTTTATTTTTTGAAGTGTTCCTGTGGCTAAGGAATGCTTAACCAGTTAAGGAATTAAGGTAATGATATTACTTACAGAAACAGTGCTAGAAAAATAAAATTGGAGATCTTGAGTCTGCATATATAAAATCAAGCTGCTGGCATGCAGGAAGCTTGTAATAAAACACTTGAAGTAAAACAGCAAGTGTTTAAGTTTCTTGCAATCTAAACTAACAAATATTTACATGCATGTTTTTAATTTGCCTCACAAGGTTGTACAAGCGGCAGCTCTTGTGTTAAATGCTAGTGAAGCGTGATTCCGGTTTTGGGAAAAGAATTGGGTTTTTTTTTGTACCTAAAAGCAGGGAGCGAACTTCTTGGGGAGTGGGAGGTCGCTTCTTTTTGTTTCTTGATTCAGAGTCTGAACATAAAGACACAGTTCAGTGAAGTCTATATCCTTCTGGGGACAAGATGATATTTGTACTATGCAGGGGGAAATCCCTTCAGGGTCAAGGAGTCTGGCGTTCTGCACCTGTGAGCAGCCATGTCAGTCCCTCTCACATGTACGCATTACCTTGTGAGCAGTACTTGCAAAGATGCTGTTTAATTTTCTTCTCCACCCCAACAGAAGTCTGGTCACTGGCAATGCTATTCTGATAGGATGGCTACGAGTAAAACCCCAGTCCCAAAGGGTTTTACTGAGGATGGTTTTACTGAGGTCTTATCTGAGGATGGTTGTTGTCAGTCATGCAGGTTATACAGTTAACATATACTGGACTCTTCACTGCTTCCCTGTTTATTACTTTAAAGCAAGTGTTGGGTTTTGTGTGTGCTTTAGATTTTGCTTTTTAATGTTGTATATAATCTTGTGGAGAGAAGCAATACAGTGTATTTTCAGAGCTGAGGAGCTGAAAGTGATAGAGTGGTGGAAGGTAGGTATGTAGTTGCAACACTAGGTGCAAGATATTGCTTAAAATCTGATTCTAGCTTTGGCTAGCTTTATCTGGTACAGTAATATTTTAGTAATGTATCTCTTACACTGGTGTAGATGTCATAGCTAAATTCCAGTAATATTACTTGTTTCCCTCTTTTTTGGGGTGAGAAACTGAGAGTGAAATCTGCAATAGGACAGTATCACATGGAAGCTCTTAACTACTCAGTTCAGAAGTGGTTGCAAATTGCAGAGTAAAGATTAATGTCTTATTTGAAAAGTGGCTTTATTGTTGCTAAATGCACCCTTCCATACCTTGGTCACAAACATACACACACGTCCCCCTACCTTCCCACCTATCCGCCTTTTTAAGTATTGCCTGACATAATAGATAATAAAAAACCAAATAGGATGATGTGCCTCTGTAGGATATGTTTCTTGGGCAATTGCCTGCATGGTGGCATAAGAGCTGTAGTTGTGGCTAATCGGCAAAAGGAACAACTGGATTTGGATTTTCGTCCTTGTAGGCTCAGTGAAATGTGAAAACTCTTGTTGCTCTTCCTTTTCCTACCCCACCCCCAACCCAGTACCTGCAAAAAGCAACCCCAGAAAGACAGACTTGTATTTTCCTGAAAGTAAGCTACATTTAAATCTTGCCTTCTGAAACATGTCGTGAGATGATTTCGAGAAAGCTGCAGGCTCAAAATACTTCAACCAACTTGTGGGGATTGACTGCGAAGCCACAAAAAGAGATCAGAAGCTGATGATGTCTGTAGCTGTAGGTGGTACCTGCAATAAATAGCTGGACAGTTGTTGCTGTTAGACCTGAGCAAAAGAACATGGAACCAGTGAAATAAAAACTGCTACAGATGTGATCGGAAGCAACAAAAGTTGTGTGAGGAGTTTCATTTCTTTCATATAAAAATGAAATGCCCAATCTGGGGTAAATTGGTCTGACTAATATTGCTTAGTGCTTCCTTTAATCTGAAAAGGTAATCAGCTGCTAGGTTGCAGAGAGTTCCACAGGGGTTTTTCTTGTTCCTCCCCTCTCTGCCTTCCCCCATCCCTGTCATGGTTATTGTATTTAAGAATAAGCAGTGAGATTTCAGAAAGTATTTCTTTGTTTCTTCCCCACCTTTTCCAAATCCATCTGATTTCTAGTTCCCTGGAGAACTAAATATCAAGATTGAAGGCTTCTGTCACAGCTGGTATGTGGAGCAAAGATTTTTCAAACCACTTACTACCAAAGCTCTAAGTCTGCTGACCAGAAAAACTGGCTCAGGGAATATGTGTCTGTGGATCATCCTGACTCTTCTATCATGTCCCTGTTCTTTCCAGGTGTTTTACAGGGGAGCGGAATTGATAATGTCTTCAGAACCTGGAGCTAACAAACGGCATCATAACCCAGTGGACAGTATATGCAGAAAGATCAAATCTATCCAAATGATGGACGAAGTCTCTAACCCTGCTTTGCAGATACCAAAGTTTCAGTCCCAGAACTTTGACAGTCCACAGTGCAATGTCAAAAAAAACCTAGAAGAACTACTGAAGAAAAGAACTTTCAGAAGTCACAACAGTACTGATCCACACTTAATCAGTCCCAGCTGTGACAGCATTTTCTCTGCAGACCTGCAGTTGCTGTCACCTTGTCTTGGTCACATGTCTGACTCCAGTCCTATAAATGCTACATATTCAATCATTAAAAGAAAAGAGAGATCCAGCAGCTCATGGATGCCAGTATGTGCCATTGAGAACTGTTCTCCATCCTACTTCAGATCCAGAGAGGCCAATACTCAAAACAAGCTGTCTGCTTTATCAAATATTGACTCTAAAGATGTGCCTCACGAACAGAAGTATCTCACATCAAGTCCAAATTTATATTACTTCACACCTGATAAAAAGTCAGGAAGTGCTGTGAACCGATCTCCTGTTCCAAAGACATTACCTTTGAGTGAAAGAGGTAAAAATCCTGGGGGAAAAAACCCTCCCAATCCAAAATCCTAGACAGCTGAGCACTCAACCTACATAGATGACATTTAGATACTACTTAAACTGGTAACAAAATGTTTTAGAATAATTCAAATTTAATTAGACAGCAGAAAGCGCTGAGTAAAATCTAAAATTTACTCTATAAATTATTAATGTGAATATACAAAGTGAGGAAGTAATGAGATAAGTCAAAAACTCATCTGCTAATTCCTTTTTTGTGGAGAAGAGATTCGGCTTTTAATTTAGTCTGCCTTTAATATAAAAAAAAGAGTTTAGATGTGGTTTTTGTTGTGCCTGAAAGTCACTATGGACAATAACAAACATATCCTTCATAGGATGGAAGCAGTCACTGGAGTACAAAACGGACACCACGCATGATGTGAGTTTGGTTTGTGAAGAAGACCTACTGACCACCATTTTCTATGCATGTGACGTAGACCAAACAGGTTTGCCAGTGACTTTTCATTGCTCTGTTTTGTTTTTCTATCAACAAATATTCAAGGTTCAGATTGTGTTATGATTCCTGAGATATGAGATATGATACACTAACTAGCTCACTTAGCTAAGTGGCTGTATGCATGGCAGATGCAGAATAGATGTCTGTGCCTCTTTTGCATGGTGCTTGTCTCTTCCCTCCTCAGTCCCCTTCACCCTCAGCTCATCTTTGCTTTATTTTATCGCAGAGGAAGTACAGGAACAACCTGCTCCTAGCAATCAACCTCACTGGAAATGCCTGTAGTATCTTTTAGGCTTTTTCCTGTTAGAAAATAGAACTTTGGAAAACTTCAGAGCAAGAGAGAATTCCTTTGACTTCCAACTCAAACATGACTTAAAATGGTAGAGAAAGGAGTTGTCTTGTAGACTAAGACAATGTTAGTCACAGGGTTTGCACAATTTGATGAAAGACCTAAAAATAGTAGCATAGTAAATGCATTGAGTTTGTTCTTAAACTGGAGTCCAAAGAATGAATAAACTGGATTTTCATACTTCTGTATTTAAAAAAAATAAAATAAACAAAAGCTCTTCCTTTCTGGAAGAACTGCAGGGATCAGTTGCTTATCTACAGCTCTTGAAGGCAACTGAATACACACCAGTGCAGATGAGTAACTTGCCCTTCTACAGCTCTTTATAATTGCCTACTAGATGTCAGAGTCTGGTGCATAGACATCTGTATCTGTTTTAAGGAAAAGTTGCAGTTTCCAAGATAGTTGATTATTTGAGACGTACAACCAGTCGAGGATTGGAAGATAGTGGTCTTGAAGAGCTGTGCAACATGCTTGACCCAGATCAGAAAGATGTCTCCATGGACCTGGAAACATATCATGCCATCATGAAAGAGTGGATTGAAGACTGTAAGAGTAAATGGTAATAGCTTTTTATCAATCTATCTCATAAAAGCTTCTGTAAAAACAGAAGAGGAGAAAGTTCTCTTGCGGCTTGTGCCTTCTGTACTCTGTAACAAGATGTTATCAGAACACTGTGACCACAGCGTGGGTTTTGGCTGAAAGCTTTTAGATTTAAAAAGTTGGTAAGAGATCCGTGTCACGCTGATTTTGTGATTCTTGATGCTTGTTTGTTTTTTTTTTCAGGGAAGATGGTGCCACTGAGGAGCCACCAGCAAGCATGGAAGACCTGGAATCCAAAGTGTATAAAACCACCCCTGAAGGTGCAGACCATTTTATTCTGGTTTTATTCAGGAAAACTCCATTTTCTCGCTCTATGCTATCTATAACTAACACACACACCCCCCACTTCTTTCAGCAAAAAAGACAACTGTCCGAATGAATGTTACATCAGGAAGCTTGGAGGCCTTTGGGGGTGATGTTTCTAGAGGAGACATGTAAGTCCATTCAAGCAATTCCTTCTCAGAAGTTCCTACTCCTAGCTTTGAAATACTTGAGAGCTACTTTCAAGAACTACTGCTACAGAAAACTTTCTTGGTAGAGTTTCTAATGCTGATGTGTCTGTAGTAGCTCTTGTTGCTACCACATTCTTCCTCACAGCTTCTGCTCGGGCTTAAAAACACACTGGTAATTCTTCCTACTGATATCTCGGTTCTTCTGTGTCCATTTGCCTCTTTATTTCCTTGTAGTCTGAGTTTTGCCATGTGTTTCCTTTTCCTTTTTAAAACAGTACCTTCCCTTCCCTAAGTTCCTAGGTTTACGTGACAATAGAAGACATTATCTCCTGAAAGTCTGGTGGCATATCTTAATTTCAAGGAGCATTAAAAAAAGTACTTAAAATCAAAATGGTTCCTGGTGTATTAGAGAACTGATCTGGAGGTGATCTTGTATCTCAGTGCAGAACAAATGACAGTACACTGCAGCATTGCAAGTCCTCTGTGAGATCTCCTTTCACCTCTCTAATCAGTGCAGCACAGCATCAGGATTTTTTGACAGTCTAAATTGGATCAAATAGCCTTTCTCAGTCTTTCCTTGTTTGGTTACTGAAACAGGGAGACTTCTGATTTGATAATCTGTGTTGCGGACCTGCAATACAACAACCAGAAGCTTCAGGAGGAGAACAGCAAGCTGAAGCTCACACTGGAAGCTGTGGATGAGACCAACAATAAGCTATTGGCAGATAATGAGGTTCTACGTCAACAAATAAAAAGGTGAGAGACCCTGATGGCACCAGGTCTACAGTGTAATGGCCATGGGCAGATCTGGGTTTTTTTTCCAAGTGGTCTAGCCTTGCTTCATGGTTTTAACCTCACCAGTGCTTCATGACAACAACTCCCAGCAACTTGATTATTCTGCCCTGTACCACCTGGTCCTTATAAAACCAGGAGGTGTTATAAGTCATTCATTTAAGTCATTCCTCTTACAGCCTGGCTCTTGCAGCATAGGTTGCTACAAGTGCACACAGGCAAAATCTTAGGGTAAAGCAAAATCAAAGAAACAAATTAAGAATAATAATTTTTTAAAATGCTTAATATTACTAAGAGAACAGCTAAGCACTGGGAGGCTCCCAATCCCAGACTACATGCTTGCTGACAAGCAGTGGGGAAATGAGCATTTAAGAGCTGGTTTGCTAGTCCCTTGAGGAACTAAAGTGAGTTTTCTTACTAGCTTAGTATTGCTGCAGCCTGGGAACCCATCAATGTCACAAGTACAAGCCTTTATTTACAATAAGTTCATAATGATAATCTGACCTAATTAATTCAAGTGTGATATAGTTATGTGACCTGCAAAACCCTTCCCAGTATCTTCTGGGAAGTTTAAGACAGGTTAAGACAGGAGTCTGCAGGGTAGCTGGCATGGGAAGTATGCCCTCATGTTTGACCATGTGCTCAGGGGTATTCTGCAGCTTAGAGCCAGCCAGGAAAGATAGCTACCGGCCCACAGGTTAAATATACATTGGGGAATCAGATCAGCACAGGAAAATGATGCAGAGCTTATCCTTGAAAAGTAAACTGAAATGGTTTCCTTAACTGCTAACAATGAAGTGTTCTAAAGGTGAGGTTATGTGCTCAGGTAACCTGATATTTGACTATAACAAGCTAGGTAGTAGGTGAATGCAAACAAAAGCACGCTATCCTGGATGCTATGTTTGCCTGGGGTTTCGTCCCTTACTGTGAGAGTGGAAGGGGGTGATAAACAAAGAGTAAATCCATGAGCGTTTATTTACTGGACAAAAATGACAGGCTTGCACTTGACTGTTGATCTTCTGTGAAATATCTGTACCAAAGAAAGTCCCTGGTGGCTTCTAAAAATACTGTTCTTGGTATTTCAAGCCTATCTAATGATGAATAGTAACTCACTAAGATTTCTCTGGATTTACTTCCCCCCCTGCAGCATCCAGCATTCTGTGCTGAAAGCCAAATCACTGGAAGAAGAACTAGAAGAAGCAAAAAACAACCTGAACCTGTTGGAAGAGAAAAGACAACAGATTCTCTGGCAAAATAAACAGCTAGTAGGTGCTCTTATTTCTTGGCTTACATTGTACAGCATCTCATACTGTAAAAATCAGCAGTATGAGCACCTCTTTGCCAGTAGGTACTGGAAATTTTTGAGGGTGTTTTGAAATGTGACTTATTAGTTTTACAAAACCAGTGTAAAGTTTCTTTAAACTACTGTCAGTTGGAATTAATAAAACAATTAAAAGGGCCAGTCTTGCATATAATTATGCTTGAAGACAACAGCTCTTGTGCTGCCATCATGAAATTCACAAAACTTCTAAAATCAGTAGAGAAAAGAGATTTTGTTCAGATGTCCACATGACTTTTCCGAAACACCTTACGTTATTGCCAATGTCCATATGGGTTGGTAGATATGAGAAGGAGCTATGAGAAATCTTTCTGTTCTGGACTGGCAGACAGAAGCCAGGCAGCACACCTTGGTGTGTCTCAAAGAGCACAAGCTGCCTGCATGAAAGCATCTGTATTGAACACCAGGTGTCTGAATATCAAAGCCTGTCTTGATTGCAAGAGGTGTGAAGCAGTCTGGTAACAAGGGTGATGTGGCTGCAGCTTTGGCAGGTGTTTCCAGACACTGAAGTGTAGGCTCTCCAGAGAGCATATGTTTGCATTGCTGCCATGCATGTTGTTCACACTGCAGTGGCATCACTGTGTTTCGCTGTGTTGATGCAGCTGTAAATTGGTGCTCCACAGTGCTCTGTGCTGCTGATGGTGGGCAATTAGAAATAAAAAGGGCTTTCATGCCAAGCAAGAACACAAGAGGTTTTTTTGGTGCTTTCCTGCTGCAGTGTGTGTATATTATTGATCTGCTTTAATTTGAGATCACATGTATAATTCACCTTGTGAGAAGGAGGTGGGGTGGGAGAGAGAAATGTTATTAGAAGCTTTGTAGTTACGCTTGTAATTCCCTTAGGTACTGCTCCCTGTTCAGCGGAGGCACTGCCTGGGATACTGCTAGTCTGATATGAAAAAAGTGTAGTGTGGCATATAGGCTTTCTAGTTCTGTCTTTACTCAAGCATGAGTACAACTAGACTTCCTTTTTTTGGTCTTAACACCTCCTTCATATCACCTAGTGGTCTGAGTTTTACCCTGATTTGAAATGCTTGTGTCAAACCCTTCAGTGAAGGTTCATGAATTGGGTCAGCCTTTGCACTTCCTCTTTGACTGTGCTCTCTGAAGCAAAGGAATGCTGCACCACAGCTTCATGTTGGGCTCTGGATGCGTTTGTGGCCTGTTGCTCTCTGGCTTAGTTTGGCTTTGGACGTTGAACTTGACATGCTAAAAACAAAATACTTCTTTTTCTTTTAATAAACCTCACCAGGAAAAAGAAAATCAGTCTCTCATCATCAAAGTTACTTCTCTCCAGGAAGAGGTAAAATAAATCATGATTTTGTAAGTACGTGTTCTTGTCTAACTAAAAGTTCACGGTTAAGAAATTAATGTTTGTTAGACTTTGAAGCCTAACATGTTAATTAGGTTATCAAGGTATCTTTCATTTTACAAGGATGACTTATCATAAAACTCTGTGTCTTGAAGCTGCACTGTGCTTCAGACTTTCCATCTGCTGAGTAAGTACGGATATGAGGTTGGGGGAAGCATGGGGGACAGGGACAAACAGCTGCTTTTCCTCCTTTTTCAAAGCTTTTTTCAAAGATTTATAGGCAAATTAAAAATATTTCTGGTTAACACAGCTGTAAGTATTATAACTATATTGAAACAATCTCCACTGAACACTTTTTCACGTTCGCTTCTATTTCCCTCCTTTAAGATACAAAGGAGGAATCTTGTATAGAAATGTAACTCCAAAAACATTATGCAATGACTGAAGGTTCCACTTGCAGATAGATCCATTGGCACTGCTTAAGGACCTATGAGGCTTGTAGGGAATATACTGCTAATGGAGCTGTATCTCTTGGTTGGGTTTTTTTTTGATGTTTGGTGGGTTTTTTTTTTTTTTCCTTTTTTCTTTTCTTTTCCTGTTTGTCTGGGGTTTTCTTGTTTGGAGAAAAGCTATTCACTATTTTATTTTGTTAACGTAAATGTTTTATAAGCCAGTTTTTTTTATCAGGTAATCAAATGTTTTAATACTTGCTTATAGCCTGTGTCTTAGACTATTTAGGATGAAATAGAGAAACAAGTTAAATTATGTGTAGTAGTGAAAAGAGCACTTCATGGATTTGGGGATCTTATTACACAGACATGATAGTCATTGTTCTTTGCATGCTTACCATGCTCAAGATTGGTCTTTCTGAAAAGCTTGTAATTGCAAATAGCTATTAAACTGCATCTTCCCTAAAATAATCCCCATGCTACAGGCCTGAAAGCTTTTCCTTAGCTTTTTAGGTCTGCTTATAAATCGCATTTTGAAGTTTTTCTCTTTTAACAGTGCTGTAGAGAAATGAGGGGAAAAAGGAGCAGAAACAGTTTCAGTGATGCAAGCACATAGAATGCATGTGCATAAATACTGGTAGCGCTGTAGAGTAGGCAGCACCTTGGGGGTGGAGATGTCATTTTGCCTAGTTTCTTCAAGGAGAAACTGTCAATCAATTCAGCTGTGCCTGTGCACTCTATCTTGTTTAGAATATTAGGAACAGCATGGATACCGATGGACTTCAAAAGAAGATATTGGAGCTGTCTAAAAATGCAGCAGAACTTCAAGTAAGCATTTCAACTCTAGGAGGAACAGAAGGACAGCCTATAGATTACTTGTGTCTAGTGAGAAGAATTTCTAGTTCTGGAAGGCAGACAGCCCTGAATCTGTCTTTGTTAAAAAACTGCAGTGCAATCAGACAAAGTGACAGCTTTGACTAAGAAAGTTACTGTCTGGACATTAAAAACCGGGTTGATATAAACAGCCCACAGTTCCATTATTTCCTTTAAGGAAAGAATGTTTCCTTTTAGAAAACCTTTTCCCCACTATTTGAGAAAATGTTAGAAAGCTTTGCTTTGGCTGATCTTGCTGAAACTATTACCCTGAACACACAAGAGGAAAAAAAAATGGCTGTGAAAGCTGAGAAAACTTTCACTTTTAACTGGGAACAAGATTTGAACTTTGAAGAACACCATCCAAGGTACTCAAAGAACCCGATTTTTCTAAAATGGGAATGTTAATAACCTTTTTCCCTTTCAAGTCGAACACAGGAAGAGACTTGTGTTATAGTGCATACCAATGACAGGAAGTATTTTTGATCTTTTCATTCTTTAGATACAAGTGCATGTCTATGAGACCACTGTGGTGAATAAAGAGGCAAGCTTGATCCAGGTTAGTTGCTCTTACTTCATTATTGTCTTGACTGAAAATACTGATTATGTTATGTTTTGTGAAAAGGCAAGGCAATAGTCTTCACTGTGGCACTTTTATTTCTACTGTTATCACACTACAGAACCTGATCCTATAAATTGCTTCAAAGTAGGCGAGAACTGCTTTAGGACCTGGTTATGAGTCAGCATAATTAAAGGTTTCAGGATTTTGATTTTGTTTAAAAAAAGAAAAAAAATCACAACTTATTAAAACAAAACAAACTTGCAAACTTCAGAAAAACATACAGAAGCTTCTGAAGGTTACAGGCTACTTTTAACACCTGATGAAAGAACGTACCTGCAGAAGACCCTTTCCTTTGTGTTTTACTTTGATTGCTTAAATTTTGTGCCAAACTGATTTAGAGCCCAATGGAAAAGCAAATTTGTCCTTTCTCATTAGTGAGGTAGAATTACCTAGGTTTTGCTGAAAACCAAACATTTCTGGTGTTAGTTTTAAAATTGTATTTTCTATTAGAAAGCAAAGACATAAGCCTACGTAAGGGCATTGGAATTCTCTGGATTCATGAATTATGCAGAAAGCCTTCTAGGCTAATGGAATTTTTATTTAGCAGGACACGTTCTAAATCAGCAGATGAAACGTTTGACTATTGGGCTGTTTGTAAAAACCAGTTTTGCAGCTGAATTTAAAGAGTGACGACCTGACTTCAGTGTGATTCTGCCAATAATTTTGTATCAGAGTGTTTTTTAGGAGGGTTTTATTGAGTTTTTTTTTAACTGAAACAGCTTAAGGGCACAAAAGAATTAACTCTTTCTTTTTGGTATGTTTTTAAACAGCTTTCACTCCTCCCTCCTTGAATGATTCAAAACTTTTGTGGCCTTGTTAGTATCCTTGAATTTTAAAAAGGCTTTTCTAGTGTATTGACTAAATGGGAATTTTGAACACAGATTGCATGTTCTTGTAGGTAAAGCTGACCATTTTGTATAACCTTGAAGAAACTGGTATGGAAAACTGAGTTGTTTGGTTTAGGATCAGTGGTATTAGGGTTTACCTGTAAGCTAGAAAAAGCCCATAGTTTTTTATACAAAGGTAGATTGGATAGGATTGTTGGTTATCAAAAATTATTATGCCAACCTTTCTTTTCCAGGCCTGCAGAAGGTACATGAAGATAGATAATGCTTTGGGGTTGTCCTGGGTTCAGCAGTAGCAGTCATTTTTTTTCTCCTTCTTAGTAGCTTGTGCAGTGCTGTGGTTTTGACTTTTGGCCTAGCAACAGCGCTGATAACACTGATGTTTTTAGTTGCTGCTCAGTAATGTTTATTCTGACCGAGGACTTTGTGAGTCTCATGCTCTGTCAGGGAGGAGGGGAAGCCAGGAGGAAGCAGGGACAGGACACCTGACCCAAACTAGCCAAAGAGGTATTCCATACCACAGCACGTCATGCCCAGGATGTAAACGGGAGTTACCCAGAAGGTTCACTGCTGGGTGGGGGCAAGGTATTGGTCGACGGGTCGCAAGGTGTTATATTCTCTTCCCTTGTTATTTCCTTTATCATTATTATTATTGATGGTAGCAGTAGTGATTTGTGTTATACCTCAGTTACTGGACTGTTCTTATCTTTACTCGTGGGAGTTACATTCTTTCAATTCTCCCCCTCGTCCCTCTGGGAGTGGGGGGAGGAAAGGGGGGGAGTGAGTGAACGAGCTGTGTGGCTGGGTTTAAACCACGACACGGGTTTTTTGGCGTTTGTGTGTGTTTTTTTTTGTTTGCTGCTGTTTTGTTTTTTTTTGTTTTGTTTTGTTTTTTGGGGGGTTTATTATTATTATTATTTTTATTGGGGCTTGGTGTTTTTTTTTGTTTTGTTTTGTTTTAATTTTATTTTAAACCTTCAGCACCATACATCAGTTTTCTCTACCAAGGCTGGAAACTTCATTCTATAACCTTGCTTTTCCTGCTTAGCTTTCTGTGTATTTCATCTCTTTCAAAACCATCAACTATTTTTAAAAATAAAGAGTAGGAAGAACTGTAGATAAAAAGGGCGAGAGGACCAGAGCTCCTACTTGAAATTCCTGTACTTGTCTGTGCAATCTTCTATTGTAATGGCATTACATGAGTGAAGCTCATTGCTGGTTTGTGATGCTAAGAAAGCTACTACTTTTACTAACTCCTCTGTCTTACCGTGAGGGTTGATATATTCTCTATCAGCTCTTTCATTAGACAGTGTTTAATCTGGTGAGTGTTACGCCCTATGTCTTTAATCATGAAAACTAATGAGAATAAACTCTGAACATTGCAACCTGTTTTAAGGATCAGTTGGGATTAAACCTCTTGTTCATAGTCCAGTTTTTCAGCTAAACACAGAGTCCTTCCATTTAGCTTAAGAAGCTAATGCTGGTACAAAAACCAGGTAAGTAATAAAGCGTAGAAACTGGAAAGAGATTTTCTGTCTCCTTAATTTTAGGAGCTACATAGAAAAGGTCATTGAAGTGCATTGTTAGCCAGCATGCAAGGTAATTCACTGTATTCTTTAAAATTTGCAACCATTTTTATGTTATGTAATCAGACTGCTGCGCAAACCTAAACAGCACAGCTTACTGCTATGATGTAGGATTGAATATAGTATTATTCTGGTTACAATACATCATAGCTGTAAGTGTTACAAATGCACTTCAATGTGCTAGTTGTTGGGTTGTGTCATTTAAAGGTTTTTTTCTCCACAGAAAGAGCAGGACATCAAAGAACTGAAGTTAACCATTGTGGAGTGTTCTGCAATAATAGAGGTATGGGACCAAATTTAGTTTTTTATGAGAGGAGAAAGCAAAGGATATGCACGCTTATTCTGCATGACAAATTAATGCTCTAACCAGGTCTGATGTATGTTTTAGACTTTGCGGACAGAAAAGAATAAGCTACTGGAGAACATGCAACACATGCAGCAAGAGCTGATCTCGTGAGTATTGCAAACAAGCCCCAGGAAATGCAGTTTGTCAAAAGTCAAAAAGGGTGGATTTGTTTTATTTATTTATTTATTTATCTTTCTTGCTTCTTTTAGAAATGGGTTGAATTTTCCGTTGTTGTGCAAATTGAACAGCAATATTCCTGAAGGGACGAATTCACTGCACTGTGAACTGGAACTTGCTCAGTCTTCTGAGGTATGACTCAAATCTTTATTGAATATAATTCCAGCGTCTTGCATCAGTTGGCAAGAACAAAGCTCATTCCCTGTAGATCATTAGATAGCCTTGGAATTCAAAGTCATTAATCCTACTATGCAAGCATAGAATGTGAAGGTTACATTATTGTCCAAAGTACGTTGGAGAAAGTACAAAGAAAAACAGAGCACTTTGGAGATCTAAAAAAAATGGGATTTTAAAAGTTAATCTGGAAGAGCTAGAGCCATGCGTGTAGCTGGCAGACTTATAGGAGAAGACATGAGTTTTCAAATATATAAAGGCTATTATGCTGCAGGAAGTAACAGTCTGGTTTCTTCTTGTACTGCCTAGATGAGATATGAACAATGATTTTCAATTGCAGGAGGGGAAACTTCATTTTCCTTGAGATCTAATGTAGTGAAAAGGAAAATTGAGCATTAGAGTAATCACCTTGACAGGGTTGTAGAGTCTTCACCTAATTTATTCTTTAGGAACTCTGATAAGCATCTGCCTGTACGTACCATTCCCTTGCTCCTCAGCAGATACAATGGAGACTTATCTTTGGGGGGGCATCACTGCCCCAGTGAGGTCTGAATAGTAACTCAGGGGACGACAGGGGAGTCATCCCTCTGAGTCCGGCACAGGCTGACACAACCTTAGTGCTGCAGTTGAGCCTGTTGGTTTGGAGTTTTAGTGTCCCCTGTATCCTCTGCAGAACACCTGGCATGCGGTTTGGTGACTTCTGGGAACTATGCTTTTGATCAGACAAGCTTCACATAACACTGGAAATTTGGTCTCTAATTTATTGTTCTTGGAGCTTTCCAGCACTCTAATGGGGAAGAACCAATAAGAACCCCAAAAATGATTTATATGTACATTGTGGTTTCGGTTCAGATTTTTGTCTGAGCTATTCTGTGCCCATTTCCCTAAAGATATTCCACGGAGTCCCATTCTTCCTGAGAGTGCTGTCTTCCCTTCAAACGCAAGCTGTGTAGCAGAGCTGATATCCAATATATTCTATCACAGTGATTTTTCTTGTAAGACTTTCCCATGTTTTTGCATGTGAAGCATTTGCAAAGAGTTAGCATTTGCCACAGGAAAAGAAAAAAATCTACTAATAGACTAAAACTACAGGCCTGGAAAAGAGAGGTATACTTGGCTAAGCAGCTCCATTTCAAAAATAATGTACAATCCCCTACTACAGCTCCCCATAGCCACAGTGAGTCATTGTGTTTGTCTCTCAAATGTTGCAGTGAGACACAATTCCACCAAATCACCTGTAAAGCAAGTAATGGCTCTGCTTGTTCATTACTTGGTAAAGCCTCTTCTGAATGAAGATAACTAATTATCGACTTTCTCTTGCTTACTCCTGATGTGAAAATTTACATTGGATCACTCAGCAGCTTGGCTGGCTTGCTTTTTTCCTTTTAAATCCCCATGACATGAAAAGCTTTCGCAAGTTTCAGTAGCTCTGACCTTCTGGTAAATACAACACAAGGATACTTCAGGGAAGTCTAAATGTCACTGATGCTGGTTTGAAATAAGGAGATGTCAAAATAAACTAGCTGGCTCTTCCATCTCTTCAAAGATTACCAAGACTGAATGGACATCCCTGGATGAAACACTGGACCGTGAAGTGCTGGTTTTACTTCAGGGACCTGAATATGGGGGAGAAAAATTTAAGGCTGTCATGCGAAATCTGGTCAGTGGCAGAGCTCACGTGAATAAGGATATGCTCTTCTCTCGGCCTTTTAACTGAGATGTCTCCTAGCACTGATACTTGGATCATCCTTACTCCTTTTGAAAAATTAAGAATAGCAGCTTTGGGAGTGCAGGGAGGGGGTATATTCACTCTAACAGTGTCACTTGGCGCCTACGCTAACACTGTCACTTATAACCTGGGTAATTCTGGGCAGCGCTGTCAGACTAGTACTGGAAATGCCATGGTTTGGGGTTTGGTTGGTTGGTTTTTTTTGTTCTTGGTTGGTTGGTTGGTTGGTTTTGTGGGGGGAGGGGTGGTCGGTTTGGGGTTTTGTTTGATTTGATTTTTTGTTTTTCAGCAAGAGGAAGCCTCTGAAGCAGAGGAGCTGATAATGGCTTCTTTACAATGGGTAAAAGATTCTGATGTGAGCATGCAACATGCTTGGGAAAGAAAACTTGTGGTAAGCAACCGTTTCTCTAAAGCTATTTTATGAAATAGTTGGGCTGTGCAAAATCTTGAGGTGGGTATCTTACTGCTGCATGCTATGTATATTAATTACTTGAGATCGTAGCAGTACGTTTGGGGGCTGGAGATGGCTGTATGGAGAGAAATAGTCTTTTGTAACTTTTTTTGTGAGGAGGAGGAGGAAGGAGATGATTGCTTTTCACTTAAATACTGAGCTTTTCCTGACCTGTCTTGTGCAAGAGCTCACTTCGTTAAAACTATGCTTGAAGAAAGGGTAGATGAAGCAAGTCAATTTGAAGATGAAAATGAGGTCACATGGCAATGCTATACTGTGTGAATGATGAAGCTTGTTTGCCAACTACATGCTTCTCTGTGCCTTGAGCACCTATTTTCTACTGTGCTCTGAATCCGACTACAATAGTAGTTGGTTTTAGCACTGGGGAGGATAGAGGTGGCTTTATAACCAGACTTCCAAATCAAAACCTTCATAGCGTTTGCTTTCTTTTGAAAGGCAGAGAATTCTGTTTTTTCTGGACACACTGCACAGGAAAAGTTCCTACAAAACCATCTTTTACACCTTAATCTAATGTATTTTTACTTTTACTCATACTTCTCGTGAGGCTTCAAAGTAAAGGCTTTTGCTCAAGGCAACCAGCAAAAATAACTTCCCTATGTGATAGCAGCAGTCTGCGGGCACAGCTCAACTCTTTGTATTGTTCCCTCCTACCCTCTCGTGTAACAGCACAGGTTCTGAAATTTTCATCTCACAGGATGAAGCTTTTTCTCTAACCAGCCCCTTCTTGCTAATTTGTTGTTAGGAACACTGCTATGGAGAGCTCCACCAAGCTGTATATTAATGCTGTCTTTCAGCTCCTTAATAGATGCAAAAACTCAGTTCATCCTACTTGGGTAATAGCAGGTGGCATCACAGTATGTGCTGCTTTAAGCTGTTAGCTTTTAAGCAGAAACCTACACTTTTCCTCTAGTGCTGCAAAATGCTGTAGCTGGCCCTCTTTGTCTTCTCTGGGCAGGCATGAGCAGTCAGAGCCGTCCAGTCCTGCAGCCAGCTCTAAGTTTGGGGTTTTTTTTTTCCTTTTTTATGGAAGTCCTGAAAGCGTTCCTTTGGCGAAGGTGCAAGTGTCTCTGTTTCTTCACCCTGGTATGACTGGGTAGACTCTAGGAAACTTCCGGCTCCCGCCTTGCTGTAGCTCTTTGATCTCGACTAAAAACTTCCTCCTTCAAAGCTGTCACAGCTGAAAAACGCTTGTTAACTTACCATGCATGTTGGGATCGTATTCCTGTTAAACATGTGAAACTAACAACTTCTGGTGTGGGTGCTGGGGTTGATCATGGCCAATGAATACTATTCTGGCTCCTAGGTAGCAATGCATTTGAAAACTACATTAACAGAGGATCAAAGAACAAGATTCTTTAGAAATAAAAGGGCCCATCTTTCTGAGACTTGTAGGGATGGGAAGCGACTTCATGTCAAATATATTGTCTTCACCTAGCTAGATCAACACAGATGTATGGGAAATATGATAGATGGAGCTGAACAACAGTAGATCCAAAAAAGAAAAATTCAGAGTAGCTTCTTCTAACCTTAGAGTTTTTGTAGACAAATTAATTAAATCTTGGACTATATATTCCCACTTAAAGCCTAAACACTTCCCCACCATTTCCTGTGAAATATATTATGGACATGTTCTGCTGGGGTTTAACATTTTTAAGCATGTTTAAAGTATATTATTCATAGACTAAATTTTAAGTCTGTGTTTTTGTGCATATATACATATATTTAAGCATACACAGATGGTGCTGCTAAAAACTATTTCACCTTTCTCCTGCTGGAAGATAAGACTGTGTCATGTGCCCTGCTGAGCCTATGGCACTTACATGTCAAAGTCACGTTATTTCTAAGAGTGAGTGTTGCTTGCCTTGGCTGAGAAACTGGTCTTCAGGATGTGGACATTTGCATATGGTCACATTCCATGTCATCCTAGTAAACCTATCTAGCTCTGGCAGCTGGGTTTTTTTGTAGCATGACACTGGATGTGCTTTTTTTTTTGTTGTTTGAAGCTCACAAACAACTTTAGGCTCTAACATTATCTAGCAAGTAGATAATGTAGCCCATGTTCTAGAATTAATGTTTTCCCCTTTGAACTAATGTAAAGTCCCAGAATTAGGAACCTCATTTTTACCTGACCTTTGTTTGATTTTCATTAAGCATTCTTTATAATTCACTATTTTGCATGTTCTGTTGAACAAGGTCAGACAAAGAGGTCTGGATTTTTTGTTCTCAGTACTTTATACTGCAAGTTACTGTTTAGAGAAATGGAGAATTCTATGTTGCTAAACACCTCATTATTACTCTCTTCCCCTTTTTCTTCCTACTAATCAGAGGCAAAACTGAAAGCCCTTGTCACGTGGTCATCTCTTGGATATTTTTCATCTGCTAGATATATCCTCAAACTGAAATATGCATTTACCATTGTTTGGTTGGGTTTTATTTTGCTGTAATACAAACTCAATTTGGTGCTAGTGGGCTTAGTTGTACTTTGAGGAAATGGTCACAGAAGTCTAAATTATCCATTTTAGTGCTTACTGCAAGATAGTCATTATTAAAACTTCACTTATGAAATGCGTTTTCCGTTGCTGTATCTGTACATCTTGTGACAGAGTTTTTCTGGAGTAAGTTAAGACTGCCTCCTGTACCACGTAATCTTCTGCCATGATTATCATAAGTACTTATTAACTGTATATCTGTTTTACAAGGGACAATGAGGAAGAGAAGTATCTGTGCACCCTAGATCTACTTAGAAAGACAGGCTGAGAATAGCTTTTGATTTAAAGTAACCTTGTGAAAAAAGTGGGAGCCATTTGTCAAATTGATCATACTGAAGGTGTACGTTTTCTTGTGCAAACTTAGGCATTGCTCCATCTTAAAGTCTTAAAGTACTAAAACTTGGCAGGAGTCTAGCCTGTATATCCCCACGTCCCATCAGATTCAGGTGTCAGAGGGCACAGGTTTGACATCTAAGTAGCTTTGTTAAGGTATTAGACTGCAGAAAGCAGCTCTGTACAACACAAACACCCATTTCTCCTTTATAATTTTTTTTTGCTTATTAGCATGTATTTTTTCCATATCTCTCCCTGTTCCCCCACCCCCCACCCCAACCAGAAGTTGTCTGAGCAGATGACAAAATATTGTCAGTTATCCACCTTCTTTACTGCTGGTAGTGTTGGATGTAGGTGATGATATTAAATGGTGGAGCAAAGAAATCAATTCTTATCTCACCATGGTTCTGGTTTACTCCCTGGCTCTACTCCTCATTTAATCACATGGCAGTTCAGTTTCAAAATTCCACAGGTTCTCAAGCAAGAACTAGGAGAAAAAACACACCTTTGGATCCAGAAACTTCATCTCTTGGAAAAATACAAAGAATCCCTAGATAAGGATTTTATTCGAATGGCAGCCAACCTGAGGAGAACCAAGACAGAGCAACTTCACCTAAGGAAAGAGCTCTCTGCCAGGTACCCCTTCAAAGGAGCGTGTCTTTCTGTTTTCAGCTTGTTGTTGTTGTTTGCCTAGCCTTTTGGGGGTGGTGGGGGTGGTTTGGGGTTGGGTTTTTTTTGTCTCGTGGAACAAAGCTTACTGAATTCTGAAGACATTTCACAGAGGAAACTATCTGATGTTCTGGAGAGTTAATCTCATTCTAGCATAACATTTACACTACGTGGGAGTTAAGGTTTATGTATGAGCTAACACATGATCTTAGAGATGTCTTTGAAAACACCAGGGAGACTACAGGCTGAGCAGTTAAAGCAAGAGGGCACTGCCTATCTAGCAGGTGCCACCATTAAATAAACTGCTGGGGTTTGTGTGAAGTACAAGACCGGTAAAATATATTTCTGCAGGTGTTATTGTGTTGGGAGACAATTGCTAGGTCAGGCAATGTAGCATTTCAGTCTATTTAAGGGTATAGATTCAACAGTTATTAAATATGAAAACATAACCTTAAATTTTAGCTTATTGTCACATGGTTCCTGCTATGAGTTTTGATGTGACAAATATGACAGCAAAAGACAGCAGGGGTAAAACTGCCTGCCAGCCCTCTCCTCAGACATTCAAGAAAGTAGCTAGTCGGGGGTGTTTTGTTGTTTTGGTTTTGGGTTTTTTACTTGGCTTGGGGTTTGGGGGTTTTTTTTGTGAGGTGTTTGTGTATTTTTCCAGAACAAGTAATCTGAATTTTCTGTCCTTGTGGACAAGCTTATGCACCGTGTCAGCCTTCTGCTGTCCTACAGTAAACGTAACTTCTTACACACATGCCTTTACCTGGGTTTGGGTGTAAGCAGCTTCCTAGGGCTTTGCATCCCGGAGAGCTAACACGAAGCAGTCATACTACACTTCTGCCTGACTTACCTTCTGCTTAACGTTGTTAATGTAGACCTCCCACATGCTCTGCCTTCACTCAGGAAAGCGCTTATAAAAATACTGATAGCTTTATTTCTTAAAGCTGCTTTTCTGCTTCAAAACTGTTTGTGGTGATAGCAAGGAGAAAAAAAAAAACAAGTGAAGGTAAGTTGGAGAAGAAATGGGCCAAAGGTTTCGGCAATGGAAAAGAAGGGGTTCCTTGAAAGCCTTCATCTTTATACTGGTTCTGGTGGCATCTGCTTGCCAGCTCTTGCTCTTTGGGAATTCTCTGGATATTCCAGGAGCTGATACGCAGCTGGCTGGGCCTGGCACAGCAATTGCACTGTTCAGCAGGAGACAAACCAGGGAAAAGCTCTATCCCTTTCCTAATTCTGGAAGTGCTGTAGAAAAGCCTTATCTGTCTACTGGGTTGAATTGTGCTTAGAAAGAACTAGGTCCCTGGTGCTGCATCCTGAGGAACTGCAGTATGTAACAGCTGAATGTGGTTCTTGATGCGTGTCTTGACAACGAGCATGTGTCATCTCCCGGGCATGCCTGCTCTAAAATGTCAGTAACTGATTGTGGTTTGTGTGCTTCCACCCTGCAGGCAACGCGAGATAGAAACTGTCAAACAGTTACAAGAAGAAACTGCTGGCCAGGCAGAAGCCCTTGGTTTAGAGCTGCAAAAAGCTACTAAGCAGCTTGAGGATGCCAGCAAACAGGTAAGGGATGCTCTAGTTCCTTCTGCACAGGAAACAAACAGATACAAAAGGCTACGTACAATGCATCGCTGCCCTTTGGAAAGGAAATCGCATGTTCGGAATGCAGTGCCTCACTGCAAAAGTGGAACCAGCAGAGGAAGTAAAATTTGAGGGGGTGGTGACAACAGTTTGCTGATGAAAGAGGCAGCATTGCATATTTGTGGTGGCTTAAAAAAAAAAAGAAAAGAAAAAAAGCCCAAAAATAGCTTCCATACACAGTCCACCCCAGTGTAAAAATGCAGAAGTTCAGAGGGAGCTTTATCACTTCCTGAGAAAGAACAGATGCAGTTCAGTTTCATTTACATGAACTGTAGAGGCTCCTTGTGTTAGCCAGGCTGCTTTATTTCCTTTTTATTCCCTTCTTTTTTCTTAAATATTGGTTTCTGCTTAGGCGAAGGATCAAGTTGAAGCGTTTCACTTTGCTTGTAAGGAAGCTGCATCCTTGAAATGCAAGTTAGAGGAAGCCATTTCTGAGCAGCAAAAACTCAAGGATGTGAATGAAGCTTTAACAAGCACTTGCCAGTTGCTTCAAGAAAAGGTGGAAGACCAGAAAAGTGAGTAACTACTGGTGGTGTGCCAGCTTTCACTCTTGCATGGGCAAATCCTTTATGGCTTAGTTATGGCAAGGGGTAATAGGTCTGATCTGCAGGTCATCCGGTAAAATGCTCTCTGGAGTCTTTCTTTGTTTGTTTTTCTCTTTCTTTTTTTCCTTTCTCCTTTGACATCTGCAGCCATGGCGTCTGGGCTGAGAGTCAGGTGGGATCCCAGTGAGTGGGTGTTGGGCTGGACCAAAGCTGCAGAACCTCCTAACAAAATCTGCAATTCCAGGAGGAAAGGGTTAGTACTCCATGGGAGGCACCGGCACTCCTTTTTCAAAGGTGCTGTCCCCACACCTGAATATCCCACCTTATTCCAAACAAAATCGTACTTCTTTCCTTAGCTCCCTGTACCAAAAAGATCTGGTTTTGTTCTGCATTCTGCTTGGTTTTGCTTTCTATTTTTGAATAACTGCATGGTACTAGATTGCTCTCTTTAGTGGAAAGCAATCATGTCATTGCGTCATACACACACAACTTTTGCTACAGAACCATGGAAACTTCATATTACCTCTTGCTCACTTGCTGACATAAACACCCCAAAAGCTTGGGCAATTAGAGAACGCAGTAGTTTGATTCCAGCACATAGCTTTTTTTCTGCAAATTCGGGAGTGCATATCACTTGCTTACAGGAAAAAAAATTGACTGAATTAAGCCCATCTAAGGTTTGCATGCATTGTCCAGGGTAATGTGAATGATGCTCAACATATGTGCATTGTAAACAACTTTATGTGAAACTACAGTTTGCCTTGTAGGAAAAATTACATGAGACTCTATGTCTTGGCTCTAAGGCACAACTGTTATGCACTGATGGGCAGAGACAGCTCCAAACTGTGTTTGCTGACTTCTGACCAGTGTTTCGGCATTGTTCATGTGTGTGTGTTTGTGCTGCTTTCATGCTTACTGCTTCCTCCAAAGTGTGGAGTTGCTTCTTTTGTTTTAGCAAGAGTCATAACAATGGAAATAATGTGCCGATTTTCCAGCTCTGAATAGATAAAAATCTTATGCAAAGTGAGTTAGAGTCAACTATAAGAGGGAGAACCACTCTTTTCAGGCATGTGGAAGGGACTGGTTGGGGGGGGGGGGGGAGGAGGAATAGATAGCTTAAAACCCCTTAGACTCCCCCATAACACCACCACCCTGAAAATGGCTAAGACCCTGGCTTTATTCCAGGTAGTGTGTAGAAATCTCATTCTGTAAATAAATAGAAATAAAGTGGTAGATATGTAGAGAAATTGTGAAATGTTACAAAGAACAGGGATGGCAAACAGAGATGGGAGTGGGGGAGGACAGTACTTTATATTGGTTCCTCCAGAAAGCCGGACGAGTCTAGTGTCACTTCTGACCAAAGGCCTGAGCTGTGGTCTCTTTCTCACCAGCTTATCCACTCTGTTCCCCTACTTCCTCCCACCTGCATGGTAAGAGACAAGAAATTAGGGAACGTGTTGTCCACAGAAGCTACTACTTAACCTAAGTCAGCCTGGCACAGCTCCTTCTATTTCAGATGTCTAATCATGCCTTGCCACTAATTGCTACAGCCTTCATCCAGTGAAAAATCTGAACAAGATTGAAAGCTGCCTCAGCCAGGGCACTGAAGCAACAGTGCTAATGAAATCTCCTTTCACCACCACTCCACACATTAGTTAGCTGTGGTATAAAAGCCACAGCTTAATAGGCTTGAAAGCCACATATGATAGACTTATGTCATGGTAGAAGTCACCAGAGGGAGGCCCTGGCATTGCTAAACTTGAACAAAGAATGTTTCTAAGCATAACATAAAGCCTGTTGACTTTAAAACTTCTGTACAGGATATCAAATTGGAGGGAGAAATGCTTTTCTTCCAATAAGCTGTAATGGAATTGTCCATTTCACAGGGAACTGTGACACCTTTACTCTGACGATGTGAGGAAGCATTGCTCTCCCACTTATAGCCAGAGGAAAAGCAACGACAAGGAAGAGAAAGTGCCCGGTGTTTTCTGTAGGGTTGAACACTCAAAACAGAATGCACTTTTAAAATTCTCTTCCCTGTGAAAAATTGTTGTACATAAAACTAGACTGAAGCAAAGAACAATGCATTTGTGATAGGCAGTAGTCAGGTTTAAGATGCCAAAACATCCAACCACTTGTTATCAAATTATAAGGAACCCTGTAAGACTTGTAAATGTCTCTTCATAGCAACTGCTAATGCGCTGAGATGGGAACTGCTTCAAAGAAAACTCTGTGAATTGCTGTGTCAGGTATGATGCTTGTTTGGTGGGAGAGGAAAAGGTAGGCTTGCACAGGAGGTGCTCTGGTGGAAGGACCTCTGCAGCTGAGATGAACTGCAAATAGTTTGGCAGCATCTGATTTCTTCTCTTCTAACATGCACATAACCGAAAGCACATCATTATTTTCCTCCTTCAGCCTTTGGGGAGAAAAAATGGGCTAGAACTTACAGGTGTGGTGGTGGCCTTCACTGTAACAGTTATTGCTGATCATATCAAACAGGGCTGACGGAAATTTTCCCTGGTGCATTGATGTAATTTGATCCCCTCAATAAGCCCTCTCTTCTGCAGGCAATCTTAACAACCAAGTATTTAAAATCTCGTAATAAGATATTTTTCAGTATCCAGACGTTAGAATAGGCAATGGAACAGTTCCTACTTCTGTGCCCCTCTGAAAAATGTTGGAAATTATGTAACTCTGGAGTGCTTTGCTTTGAATAAAAATACTTTATTCAAGTTTGGAAGGGGGTGGAGGGGGAGATGTTGTGGGAAGACTTTTTTTCCCAACCAGCTCTAGTAAGGATTGCTACAGCTCAGGTTTTAACGGTCTGGATTTAACATAGAACAACAAGGTATTTATAAAGGCAAACAGAGGATCTTGAAATGTATCCTAGGCTGTAACAGCGGCATAAGAGCAGAAAGAAAACTGTGGACCAGCTGAATGCAAATAGAACCTGTATTTGTGCATAAAGGTCTGCAGAAATAAAGGCTGAAAGTAGCAAGGGGAAACTGCTTAATTTTCCCAACAGCTGAAATAGTTCGGTTAGAAAGATAAAATTTATTATATTCCTAATCAGTAGTAGTGTTATTCCTACTTTTTTTACCTTTTTTCTTCTATGGCTGCCTGCCATAAACTATTTCTCTATCGCAACAGTGCTGTGCAGAGTTAGATTCTGACTACAGTGTGCTGCCCTCTTCAACTGAGCTGGTAAAAGAGAAGGTAAGTGTGCTGGCTATGACCATTGCTGAGATGTTAAAATGTGACACTGGTTTTGTGGGGTTTGGGTTTGTTTGGTTTTGGTTTGGGTTTGTTTTTTTTATGACCTGAAGGAAGTGACTAACTTTCCTTGTGAGAAACTCTGCCAAGTTAAATATTCAATAAGTATAATTTGAGAGACATGTATATAGGCATGCACGTGTATACACACATATGAAAGTATACTCAAACCTTACTGCAAAACCGTCTCCTGTTGCTTCTGAATAGTTGTGACAAAATGCAAGTGTTTGATAAATTGCATTCTGAGATGGATCAGAGGCTTAAGATGAGGCTACATCTTCCAATTTCTTTACTAGTTTTCATTACTTAAGCAGCACGAGGTCAAATGAAGCTGCATAAGTGTTGCTCAGAAGTTTCCTCGAGCCGTCTTCAGGTGACGCCTCTTCAGCACTAAACAGCAAGGAAGTGGTGTGCATTCAGGGGCAGGGGATGGTGGGGACAGTGCTTTGTCTTCAAAAAGACAAAAAGCTGCCCTTCTGCTCCTGCTGAAGGATCTCACCTGTGGAGCAGGTGCTGGATGCTGGAGGAATGGTCCCTTCTCAGTCCACATGGTTGGCTTGGCTGAAAGGGTTTATGGTTTTTTCAGTTGTTTTGGTTAGGTTTTTTACAGGGTTTGGTTGGTGGTTTGCTTGGTTCTTTTGTCCTGCTCATCGTGCCTGGTCTTGTAGTATTTCACTCTAGACCTGGCTTCAACCGGCATGTCTCTTGCAAATGTAAAGTTGAATTATTCTACCTCTTCCTGTACCTGTTCTGCCCATTAAGGATGTTAGCTTTTCTAGACAAAAAACAACAGATGACATATTTGTGTAACTGTTAGTATCACATTATGCAGATGCAGCTGCGTGGGGGCGGGGAAGGGGAGTTGATGGCATTAATGTATTCAGTGTGACTGAACAACAGCACTGCTCTCTATTTTTCCATTAGCAGCTCCATTGCTCTAAGCGATGGTGGAGTGCAGGACCCACCCTGGGCACTGAACTTCCCAGGATACTGCCCTCAGATGATTCATACTGGCATAGTGCGCTTCTGCTAGGTAAGACCCGATGGTGTTGTCTATTTTCCTCTTGATCCTGAAATATAAAGGGTTAATAGAACAGCATCAATGGTGCTAAACATGCACCATAGGGAGTGCAATATCTGTCATCCATCTGTTTCTGCATGTAATCTAGGGGGGTGACCCAAGTTTATAACGCTTGCAGTGAAGGGCCTGAAAAGGTGGCTGGCTGTCTGCCTAACAGGAGAACCCAAAGGCTTGAGGGACCATTGGTATAAATCATACATCCATGTGTTTTCCTGAGAAGCTTGCCAGTCTGGATCAAGAGGGCTTGAATTATGTTCTTCCTGTTCTTTCTGACTGGCACACACTGAGATAGCAAGTGATGACCTGCTACTTTGCTACTGAGCTGAGGTCAGTCCTGGTTTAAGAACTTAAACAGGTGCCATAGCTACTGAGATTCAAATAATTGTATTTGCTGATTTCTTCTGCATTCCTAAAATGTTCGTACTTCCCTGTGACTCTCAAGCCTTACAAGTATTAAAAGATGCTGACAGATGTGCAGTACAGGGCCACAGAACTACAGAGTGCCTTTGGGATTCTATAGACAAAGCATTCCTTCCTGCAGTAAGCTGGCACGACAGAGCGTCTCCTCACACAAGCTGCGAAATACTCAAACATAATTCTACAGCATCCTGGGGGAAAGGGAAGAAGCTCTT
This sequence comes from Psittacula echo, assembly GCF_963264785.1. NCBI lineage: Eukaryota > Metazoa > Chordata > Aves > Psittaciformes > Psittacidae > Psittacula > Psittacula echo. The sequence continues at coordinate 105,151,082 of NC_137735.1, forward strand.
GATCGGTTGCATGTGTTCCTTACAAGAACATTCTGCAAGGGCTGTTTCAGTGGGTCAACTTGGAGTGCTCTTGCATCTTGCTGTACCATCATGATACAACCACAAAGGAGGCAGGTATTCTCAGCTTGCACCAGTTGAGTGTTGATGCAAAAAAAATATCTATTTCCCAGGCCTCTCTGCCACACAAAACAATTCACCACAACAAACCTGTCCTGTGCAGAAGTATCTATAACCTGACTGATGGAAAACCCCTGTCCCCAGGTGCTGCAAACTCTCCATACGCAAAATATGTCTGGGCCACATAACCCCTTCGTACCGAGATGGAAGCAGCTTTATTATAAATCTGTACTTGGTTGGTTTGCTTCTTGATGTTTTCAGACTTAGTCAAAACCTGGTATGTGACTGAACCCAACTTTGACAGTGACCACCACTCTTCACACGCGTCTCTCTTCACAGAGGCTCTGAACTTGGAAACCTCATGCGCAAATAGCCCTCCTGAGCACGGCTGGAGTTGGCCTTGTAGACAGAACTCTGACAGCTGCGTGTTTGAAAGCTGCCATTCGGGACATGGGTCCACTTCAGGTGTGACATCAGTGGGGCACAGGTAAGATGACAGAATAACCGCTTTTGGGTGAAGGGTGGAAGAGTCCATGGGATCTAGTAGGTTCCAAGGAAAACTGTATCCCCAGCAGATGCTGAGCTCAGCAGCAGGCATCTCATAGGAAATACTGGATGCCTGGTGGTCAGCTAATGGTGTTGTGGGATAGCTCTTCACTTCTATTAACAACCTATGACAGCTTTTACTGAAACCAGCTAAATACAGTGATGGTCTTACCATTTCATCCTGGAGAAATGAGGCTTGATGTAGGCATTCTTGTGTTTATTTTCAGTATTTAACTCACTACTGACACTCCCTTTCACTCCTATTTGACTCCCATTCAGGAGTCAAAATCTTGTTGGCTTTGAGGAGTCTCAATTACATTTTTCCAGAGTGTAAAGCAGGAATTCTGATGGCTCTGTTTATCAGGCTGCCTCCTTAGATCTTTTAAATAGAGATTGAACCGCTTAGGATTATGAAATCTAGCTGACTATTGTCGGTGAATATTTTAAAAGATGAGGATGATCCTGAAGATGCAGACAGGCAGTCTGCAGCAAAACAGCAGCTCTTGAAGCTTTTGCCATGGGTTTTCTGTAGAGTTGTGCAGTGTGGAGGAGGTTGGGAGGACTGGTGGTGGTTCTTGCTGTTTGGGGGAGGAGAGATTGATGTTAGTGATGAATTTGCCTTTCTCTGGGAGACCAGCTGTCTGACTATACAGATAGTGGTGACTTCAGTTGTTATGTGCTTAAGGAAAACGGGCAATATATCTCACTGTTGTTTGGGCAATATGCAAATAACTTGTATTGCTAGGTGGAAAATATGCTCTGTTGGTAACTGTACTGATGCAGACCTTCCTGTTTCCATTACAATGATGGACTCTTCACTTACTGAGGTGAGTGCTGTCTCTAATGCCTGAGATGTGGTTTTGAATGGGTTCAAGCATTTAGTGCCTTACTCAGACCCAGCTCCAGATAGAGAAGCTATAAATCAGCACTGCTCAAGGTGAATGGAGCTGGCATCAGTAAACAGGGTGCTGTGACATCTTGTTCTCTGTGGGGTAGTCCCTTCTATTTGGGCACACTTCTAGAATACTGATAGATAACTACAGACCCAAATGTCATAATGTTCGCATGCATCTGGGTCATGCTTTTAGCTGGGGGAGTGCTTTTAAATGTGGTTTCCAGGCTTGAGACAGTGCTGTTTCTGCAGTAATACTTGGTTCTGCCAGGGAAGTCTGAGTGATTTCACTCTTCTTATCCACCCGCAAGAAGCCACAGGATGCGTTAGCTGTGAATGCTGCCTTTCTCTGCACTTTCTCCCACGGCTACCATGTAACAGCTGAAAACCGACATCTTTGCTGTATGAAAATTGTTCTTCAGCTGATGTGCTCAGATATGTCTCCATTGCTGTATTGAATCCTGCATCTACAGCTTGAGCTTTCTCATGGCAACAGCAAGATGAGCTGCATGCAGCTCAGCACACCTAGCTGTGCTCAGTGCCACAATGCTTACTACTGAAATCTGGACCTCAGCCCTGCCATGCAGCAGGGCTTCTAATTAGCTTTACGAGCTCCAGTACTGGAGGTGATGATGGAATAATATTGGTCAGTGGTTTCTGTGAACCTGGAAATAACCTCTGCCAGACTAATGAGCAGGCAACCTCAGACCTACCCTCACTACTGTGTGGTACCTCTAAGTGCAGCAGTGATCTGGTTGCAGTGGCAAATCAAAGCACACAGTGCAGTGAGGGTGAAAAGTAAGAGTGGGGTTACCTGTGTTTTCAGAATGCTGCTCAGCTGCAGTAGAGCAGATGAGGAGCTCCAAGCCTGTGCTGCTACTATGTAAGTCACCTTAAAGGGGATAATCTTAAAGGTTCCAGCTTTACACAGTCCTTCTGGAAAGTCACAACTTGCAAAGTTGTTTGAAATGACTGTGCTTCATTTCTCTGGTGGTTTCTGTAATTCCAGTAATGGCCCAGAGATGTCATTTTCCATTTCTGTCTTTTTTTCCTTCTTATTTTTTAATATATACTTTTCATGTTAATATTCAAGAGGGGGAATAATAAAAACATTAAAGCTTGCTCCAGAGAAAAGGCAAGTGGGCTGCGTCCCGTATCAGTTCTCAAAACCGTGACATGCAGCAAAATTTGAATATCCTTGTTTAATAGGGAAAATCTCCCTAGTTTTTTGTTTTGTTTTATTACACTGTGGTTGCAGGTGTGTTTGTGCAGATAGAATCCTTCAGCATGTAAGTAACTCAAATTGTTTCATGAAAATGTTGTCATTGTAGGAGTTCAGAGGTTATTTAATAAATGAGCTCCTGTGAGGGCCAGATGAAGTTTGGCCTTCTTATACTTGTTTTGATTTATAAGTGTGGAAGCCACATCACATTCTAAAAACCAGATGATAGGCCTTCCAAATGTTAATTCTTGTTTGGGAGGAGTTATACAAGATTGTGGCCAAAATTTGTCTGCTGTGACAGAGGATCCTTGGATTATTATGATTATCAAAGGGATGGAGAGGGGAAAAAAGTGATTAGGGATGTACTGCAGGATCCTCTTTGATGCAATCCTTTACTCGCGGAGAAACACCACTCTGTAATGCCCTGTGCAAACAGATTTTATTAGGAGATCTAGAATACTGTGGCTTCTTCTTGGTGTTGTGTTTCCTGTATAAGTGTACCCTGTGCAATCCATGGCAGCTCACAATCCTGATAGTATGGGGTTTTAAAATCTTAATTGAGGATTCCTTCACTGCCAATAGAAAGCAGCAACCATGTTATTACTTGGGGTGGGAGAAGGCATGTAGAATAATGTATTGCTTTAGTCAGTTCTGGGTTGATTGGTAACTTTTGTTGGGGGGGGGTTGGGGGGGTGTCCCTTCTAAAAACCATTTAGATTTCTTTTGTTTTCATTCTAACATGCTATTCATTTTCACCTTCTTTGCCAATATTCCTGTAGAACTAATGGCCTGAACAAGGCAAATGCAATGCTGTACTTCCTTAAGGTTAATAGAAAATTCAAATATGAATAAAAATAGCCTGGATTTGCATTAGAGGAAACACGTGGCTGCCTGGGGCAAGGTTCTGCGGATACAGTCAAGTTCTGATATGGAAAGGAGAGAGAAGGTGCTTTCTAATGCTGGGAGCGGTCTTGGAAGAGACCAGAGGTCCTTGGTCACCTCCTTTTCCTATTTGCTGGCTTTTCTGGGTCCTCTGAAGATGTTTGAGGAGGCAGAGAAGATACCAGAACATAGATGATTGCTTGCTGACATGGTTTTCTGTTGTCCCACCAACTTCAGTAGTGATTTTGGATGCTTGATATATAGGGAGTCACCCAAAGTTGGATATAGCCTCATACGTTCTCTGCTTGGGGATAAGTTTGTGTTTGGGTTTTTTCCCTATTCGGAGCTCCTCTTTAGCAGTGGAGATCACCACAAGTAATTATCAACTTAATCCTTTAAAACTCTGTTTCACCCTGCATTTTCACCCATGAAGAGAGACCAGTCTATCCATTAAATAGCAAGTTATGGTAAAATGAAGAAGAGGGATATTTTCCATTGAGTATCTCCCTTGCCACATTAAAAGCCTTAAGAGGATATTGGTTTTGTCTGTGATGTGATAAGGCTTGGGTGCAGGACTGCACTGTAGCAGCCAAAGGAACATGGAAAAAAAATTATGGACCAGCATTTAACTGCTTAATTCCTCTTTACTGTTTGTATACAAAGGAGGAGGCCTGAAGCCTTTTGAAGTGGTTAGGTAGTTATACATAATATTGAAAAACTAGTATCATTCAAAGTCAGACACTAAAACATACAACACAACGTATATCATAGAATGGTTTGGGTTGGAAGGGACCTTAAATACCATCTGGTTCCAACTCTGTGCCATGGGCAGGAATGATTTCCACTGCATACAAGTTTTCTGCATTCTGAATCATCTGTTTGGTTGAGCCAGTAACAGTAACACTTCTATTAAGTTTATTTTATTGTTTAAACAAGCCTGACTTCTATAGCAAGTGAAGCTCTGTGAGTCTCACTTGTCGGGTTTGGGATCAAGGCCTAGAAAATGGATATAACTTGCTGTACAACAGGAAGACAGAACAGTGGTGTGATAACACATACATTGGTCACTTCAAAATGTGCGTTAAAAGCAAAACATGAAGTCAGAAGCCAGCTGATTCTCCTGAGATAAGACTTCTGTAGAAGCACAGTTATCACTCCTAATGGTGATAACATGCCAAGCTACATAGTTATGTATGGGTGGCTTTAGACTAGTAGAAGAATCTGCGTGCACCATGTAATTCTCAGTGCTGAAATAACTCACGCACAGCTGGGGAAATCAAAACTTTGACATACAAATTTTCTGCTCGCACAGCAAGCCTTTCTCTGGTACTAACTCTTCTCTCTTTCCATTAAGATTGACTGTGCAGAGCCACCACTACCAGCCAATTTGATCCCATCCAGGTCAGGTTTTGCATAAGCTTTTAAAAGCCTTTATTAAGATTGTATAATATGGATAAGTATCTGAAATAATTTTGTTTTAGCAGTAATCGCTTAACTTCACGCCAAGAAGTTCTTACATCCTCTTTGGAAAGCACTGCACCAGTAACAGGTAAGCCCTTAATTTGGGGCACAGGTGTGTGAACCTTTTGCACTGTAAATACTGGGAAATAGCTACGTTCAAGCGTGCACATTTACTGAACAGTAAAAGCTCTGTCTTCTCTTGATTGATGTTATAGGCCGCCTTGTTACAGAGGAAAAACCACTCAAGCATTCACGTGAAAAAGAGGAAGATGTGCCAACTTCTGTAGCAATGGAGAAAAACAACAGTAAGGATCCGGCTGGTCCTGTGTCAGGTACAGTAACTGCTGCAGATCACTGGCACTTATGCAGTGCAGAAATTGATTGCTTCCAGCATATAGAATCATAGAATACTTAGGGTTGGATAGGACCTTAACATCATTTAGTTACATATCTTTGAAGTGAAGAAAATGCATAAGAAATTCACAAGTTATTTTTCAATCTTTGCAAATATTTTCACCTGCAAATGCCCTCAACCCTCTCTGAGACTAAGTAGGAAGAAGGCTTTATCTACTTGCTGGAGGCTGGTAGTCTACAGTATGGCAAGAGGTGAACATGAACTAACTTAGTGAAAACTTGATGCTTTTTCAGCTGGCAAAATATTGTGTTGGGTACTAAACCCCAGGTAATTTTGGGCAGAGAGAGATTGCTTTCATGGTTTTAAAAGGTTTAAGGACACAGCTAGACTAAATGTCACTTCTGTCTCTTTCAAAACTGATGTCCAGTGCACCGGTAGCTGGGATGGGTCAACAGGAGAGATGAGGATAGGCCCTTTTGTGTAGTTCTGGGTTTTGCTATAGCCAGAAACATGCAGAAGATGTATTTTTGCCAGATCTGATGGTGCTTCTTCCCCCTAAAGACTAAAAACAAAACAAAACTGGGGTAGTGCACACTGTATATTTAATCTATTTTTAAAAAAGCTGCTCTGAATAAGTAGCACAGGATATATCTGCACGCTTGTTTGTAACCAGTTTTTAACTTTTACCTAAATATAAGACTGTCATCACTTCTTGTTTGGTTTTGTTTCTTTCTTTAGTGCTGTCTTCCTGAACTATAATTCAGTCCCCTTCACTTAAACATATTTTCTTTCTACTAATTTGCCTCTACTGTTAATTTTCATACGTGGTCTGGGTGTCTTTGGCAAGTAGGAAACAGATATGCAAAATAGATCAGAAAGCATTCAAGTAACTTTAAAGTCTGAGAATCCTGCTGCCTGTTGTACATCTCTAAAAAGAAAGTGATTCTGGTTTTAGAACAGAGACACTGAATCTCCACTTGTGGTTTTTGCTGGGACCGCACAATGTCTCCTAAAGGTGCCTGGGAGCCAGGTCAGATATGTAGGGCTCCTGCAAAAATCAGCAGGGACAAAAGGGAGTGCTAAGCAAAGGTTAGGTGGGTTTCTTTTTTCCTGTACCATTTCTTTGGCCTACCACGGGGAGTGTGTGTGGGGGTGTCTGACTACACAAGCAGAAAACAAACCTCTATGAAAACATGTTATAGAAGATACAAATAGCTGTGAGAGTTACCACTGTGCCAGTAACCAGTGTGACTCTCAGACTTTCTTCAGTATCTTAAGTATCTTCCTTCTGAAATATCTTTAATAGCTGTCTTCCTGGAGGTTACTTTTTGTCAGCTAGAATCACAGAATGGTTTGGGTTGGAAGGGACCTTAAAGCTCATCCAGTTCCAGCCCCCTGCCACGGGCAGGGGCACCTTCCACTAGACCAGGTTGCTCCAAGCCCTGTCCAACCTGGCCTTGAACACTGCCAGGGATGGGGTCAGCCACAGCTTCTCTGGACAACTTGTTTTGCACCTCACCACCCTCCCAGGGAAGAACTTCTGCCTAAGATCTCATCTCAATCTCCTCTCTTTCAGTTTAAAGCCATTCCCCCTTGTCCTATCCCTACATACCTTTCTAAAAAGTTCCTCTCCAGCTTTCTTTTTAGCCTCCTTTAAGGGCTGGAAGGTGCTGTAGGTTTTCCCAGCGTCTTCTCTTCTCCAGGCTGAACAACCCCAACTCTTTCAGCCTGTTTTCACAGAAGAAGTGTTCCAGCCCTCTGAGCATCTTTTATCATCTTAAAGCTCTTTGATACTGTGGCACTTGAAAGTTTGTTTTGCATTTGAACTGGCTTTATCAGTTCCTGAACTTACCAGTTCATCACCGCTCCTCTTCTGAGAAACTTATTTTGTTGGCTCTATCAGCACCCTGCTAGTTCCCTTTTGATGTACAAAGGGACAGTCCAAGTGGCAGACTACATATGATGCTGATGGACACCTGAAATACCACAGCTGTAGGCATTTCATGACCTGGTTGTGCTCAAGCTCCTGGTAACAGCAGCGTCTATTTCTTGACTTTATCTGATATTCTGTAATGTGAAAGAAGAGAATTACAAATACTCATCATTTCTGTTAGTTTTCACATGGGATTTTTTTCTACATATTCCTCTGCTCATAGAATTCTAAATGAAAACTCACTAGAAATTGTCTCTTTTAAATATATATAAAAGTAAAAAATCCACATGCTGGTAGGAAAATAATGAAATTCATTTATCCACGGGAATATTACCGTATCTTATACAACTTCAGCTAGAGCAACTACAACCAGCAGTAATACTTTTGCTTGCAGACATGTAACACTTCTGATTGGGATTTTTGCCAAGCCAAATAAAATTATCATCACACTACTTTCTTTATGCTTTTATAGTATTCTTTGCCTCTCCTTCTTCATGCCCTCTCATGGCATTTGCTGCAATTTCTTGTAGCCCTTTTGTTTCACGGCTAGTAGACGGGCTGTGGAGGCTTGCCTTGCTTTTATCATTACATTTGGTTTTGGGAATGTTTGTCCCCAGGAGCAGATCTGACCAAGAAGAAGGAATTCCGCCCCGCAATGGAAGAACACAAAACTGCTTTTCAAAACGTTTTGAAGCAAGACCCGGTAAGAGTCCTAAGTGACAGAGAAACATAGAAGAGATTTGGCTGAGTAGTGACAAAAGAAAGCACTTTAGGAGGGGCAGGTCCCTTGAGTGGTGGTGCGGCCCTTCCCTTTCAGTAACTACTCTCTGATATGCCTTTAGGAGGTGGGCCAGGAGAAGAAAAATAACAAAGAGCAGAGTGAGGAAGCACCAGTTGTGGTTCCCAGTAGGAAAGGTAAGAGGCTTTTGCTGAACACATTCATATAACTCACTGGTGCACATGCCTGGGGCACCGAGGTAGACAGCTGTGTGAAGACGTGCGGAGGACTGCCTGCCCCACACCAGTTATTATGAAGGGGGGATTGCTTTAAGGAATAGTAACTGCAGTTGGAGATCAAAATAGATTAGGAGTGGACAGAAGGAAATGTTATCATGTGAAATCTGCTTCTCTGGCTTCTACAGATACTGATCTAACCAGGTCCATCTTCCTCTAGACAGGAGGGGAAATTCCTTACGAGCTGCAAAGAAGTTGGGATGTGTGAAATAGTTCTGGCATGCCTGCTCTCCCCAAAGATTTGTAAAGCAGCATCCTATATGCTAGCTAAAGCTTGGAGTAATGTGTTATAGCTAGGCAGGATGATGTTTCTATTTAACTGTGTTTAGTTATCTCCACTCTTCTAGACACTTCCTGAACTTATGGGCTGGAGACTTAAGCCAAAACCTATAATTAACCATTCCTGTACTAACAGATGTCAGTTGAAGCTGACTGAACAGCTAACTTTTGGGGTTTTTCACAAGCAACAGTGCTGTGCTGTCTTACTGGTGCTCTAACCCTGATATACTCTGAGGTACCCAAGTTGTTTTGGTTGCCAAAAGCTTGACACTGACAATCTTTAACAGTGGCTTCTGTTGAATTTAAAAAGACGTTTTCCACAGTTGCTTTAGAGAAGTTGTTTTTCACTTCTGTCTGAGAACTCTTTTGTCTCTCTTCTCAGGGAGTTCACCCACTGCAGGTGGCGTTAAAGGAGACAAAACAAAGCAAAATGAGTCGTAAGTGGTTTGACTTTCAATGATCACCTGCAGGTATGAATTTAAAGCTGCAGTCTGTTACATGATTGTTTCTTCTTATCCTACAGTGACTCCCCTAATGAGAAAGAGGTAGAGGTAAGTCTTGACTGCTTGTATCCTGAAGTATCCCAGACTACAGGAAGATTTTGTAAATAAGCTCTGATTAATATCTTGTCCTATATAAAAGAACAATGCTGAGTAGCTTAAATTTGGTGTATTTCTGTAAGTTGGCTTTGGAAATCTGTCTTTCCAAACTCAATGGAAACTCTGGAAGGATGGGGTGGGAAAAGGTGGAAATCTTTAAAACCGAACAAAAGATTCGTCACCACTGAAACATTTGCTGGCAAGCTTGAGGGAGTAGAGATCTGACCTCCTCCCAGGCAGAATGTGCTGATTGAAGACAGTTTTGTCAAAAGACACAGATGGCACACTGTGTGCTGCCAGGATATCACCTATTCTGGCTGCAGATTATTTCCCCCATCACTACAGATGGGAAGACCGGCTTTGGGGAAAGCGGCCATGTGCACTTCCTCTTCTGTATCTCCCCTATAACTTTGTTCGGGGGTGTAGTCCCAAATGTCATGTTCATACCCAAATCTCCTTTAAAACTTCTGTATCACCAGGTTGTTCTGAAACCTTTTGCTCTCCCATAACAGGCTGAATTCCTGAGATTGTCTTTAGGCTTTAAATGTGACTTATTTACCTTGGACAAGAGAGTGAGGCTTGAAGAAAGGTCCAGAGACTTGGCTGAAGAAAACTTGAAAAAGGAGATCACAAATGCTCTAAAGATGCTAGAGGTTAGTATTGGCCAAGGTTGGTAGGGTGGGTGGATGAGCAGTTGTGAAAGTGTCTATCAATACAGTGCTTTTTAGGATGAGTGTGTGCGTGTAGTACATTAAGTTCTGAAGTGATGTGGTTGAAACAGGAAAGACTTAGCACTTGAGACATGGCCTTCGTCTGAGTGTATTGTGTGCTCAGGCAGTGAGCAATATTTCTATTGTACAAGCATCTGGCAAGAACCCCTGTCTTCAGCTGATTCTTTGCCAGGTAAGCTGAAGTCTCTGCCCACAGGTCTGTAGTCAAGTTACACTGATTGAGAATGTTGGATGCTGATCCTGTGACTGTGTGGGTCTGAACATGACTTCTTAGGACCATCAGCTGGGGTCACCCTTTTTACTCTGCTAAGAGCTCACATTTGTTTTCTTACCCATATTCCTTTTAGGCTTTAGTTCCTTTATGTGAAGAAGATAACCAAGCGCAGGAGATCATTAAGAAGTTGCAGAAAAGCTTGCACTTCCTCAGCCAGTATGCAGCCCGAGTTGCCAGCAGGGCAGAGATGTTGGGAGCTATTAATCAGGTAACCGCTCTCATGTAAATGTATTTTTACAAAGGTAAAAGCTTCTAGATGTAAAGACATAGCAGTGTTTGTTTGCTAGGTTTCTGGTTCCAGAATTAGATTTGGGAGTCTTGTGTTTGTAATGCTGACTGACCAGTACAGCTTAGTCCTGGCTTTCTCTTCACAGATCACTGTTTGTGTTGTCATAAAGAACCCTAGGCATTGAAAAGAGCTACATTGCATTAGCATTGTGCAAAAACACACAACAGAAATATGGTCCTGATTTAAAACAAAAAGAACACCAAACAAACAAAAATCCAAAAAACCAATTTGTAGCAGAGGGACCTGTACAATAGAGAGCACAAGAATACAGTGTAGTAACAATAGTCTTGATGTTCAAATGGTATTTCTATGCCCTATGGAAAGGGTAGCTAATACGCTAAGTCTATGGAAATTTACAAAGAGCTGCTCAAATGTTTTGTGTAATCTTGCATAATGCCAAAGAACAGCATGAAAATATGACTTGGCAATACCAGCAAATGCGTGGTGGCAGCTGAGACTGTAGATCAGAGAGAGAGAGATGAGGAGGAGTTGTAAAGGCTCAGAAAATGAAGACTAATTTATTTCAGGATAACAGTAATCACTGGAGAAATGAGACCTGTGTAACTTGGGCACGTGTTGAGAGATGGGTTGTAGTGACACTTTGAAAGGATGGACAAAGATGAGAGAATGTTTCATCACAGTGATACAAGATGAGAGTAAATGGTTAAGGGGAGAGGAGGAGGAAACTAATAACACCTAAACATGATGAAGTTCCTCAAAGAGCTGTTTCTTTTTCTACTGCATTTGCTTGGTTAGGAGAGCCGCGTCAGCAAGGCTGTGGAAGTAATGATTCAACATGTGGAAAACCTGAAGCGCATGTATGCAAAAGAACACGCAGAACTTGAGGAGCTGAAACAGGTCCTGCTCCAGAACGAGAGATCCTTTAGTTCTCTTGGAGATCGAGGTAACCAAGAAAAGTTGATTAATCTTTCCTCTTTCTGACACCTGCCAGATAGATCCTTAAAGCTGAAGCATAACCTCTGAGGTGGTGTTATGAGACTGTTGTATCTCCATTTCTAAAACTGGAGGGCAAAATTAGCAATTTACTAACAGTATCAGAAACACCTCTCCCAGATTAAACTTGTATGTCATGCATCTCAGGGTGGGGGGAAACATTGCAAGTACGCAGTAATATTCTGGCTCTTTTTACCACATTGCATGTGGTAGTGATAATCTTACTCCTTGAGGGCAGTAAATTTGGGGCTTGCTCACACTGAAGCATTTTTAGTAGCTATTTGTAGGTTGCTGAGCTTTAACTGCTCTGTACAGATGCTTCCTACTCTCTTCTAAACATGAATTACAGACTTCTGAAGTGCAGGTGCTCTGAATTTCCCCCTCTAAGCAGACGGTAGAGTGGTCAGGTTTTAAGATGTGCACTTGCAGCTTTGCCAGAGAAGTATTAAATTCTGCTGCAAAACAGGGCATGTGCTTTAAGAACAGGAAGGGCAGTCTTGCACACCAGTGAAATACTTGTAGGAGCCTTCTGAATCACAGGCTGTTCCTTCCTGATGTAAAAGATTGTCCTTGGTAATACATTCAATGACAGCAACAGAAACTGATGCTTGTAGAGGATGTAAAATAAATGAATATTATGAAATTATCTAATGAAATGGAAAACTTTTTCCTGAAATATAATTTCTGCTTTCTGAGAGTACCCTGATACACTCTGCTTACACAGATATGGCAAAAAGTCAGTCCCCTAGTTGCCAACAAAGCTTGCTGCATTCCTGTAAGCCTTTCTGGTGTTTGATCTCTTCACAGATGAATCTGCGAATAAAAAGCTACCAAATTCTTTTAACTTCAAGGTAATGGCCCTTACAACCTAACATGAAGTGTCAAGTGTCATTAAGTGCATGTGTTTGTTTTTCTTTGCTTTGTTGTGTGCTGGTGCTGTGCTATATGCTTGACTTGGTGGGTTTCTGCCTCAAGTATGGGCTGATGTCGTCAAATACAAGGAGATATTTTTCAGTGTATCTGTGCTGTCATGCAGTGGTTAAGAAATACTGTTCATGTGTCTTTCTGTCATTGGGGTTAGCACAGAAAGATGGAAAAAATAGATGGAAGTAATTCAAATTGACTGGCAATTCTTATGAGTACCATTAGGGGAATTTAAATGCATTCAGTTGTATTTTCCTAGAAGCTGTGTAGCCAGCCTCACTTAAGGTATTCAGGGGGGGGAAAAGCATTTAATGTGGAAAGATGCACCTTTAAAGAATACGGTTTGGGCTGTGCTTGTGATTTGATTCTTCATGTGTCACTCCAAGCTAAGTATCAACATCTATTTTTTTCAATGCAGTTTGTATAAAAACAGATGGTATGTTATGTGATCAGTGAGTAATCCAGTCATTCCTTGATAGAGTCAGTAATGCCTCTTATTTGTATAGCCATCATCCCTACGAAGAGTTAGCATTGCAGCATTGCCTAGGAGTGCTGGAAGTGCAGGTATTGGGTTGACACTGGTAAGTAAGGGTTCCCAGGTGGTGAGGTTCTTGATCTTCTCAAAACTGGCTGGGCTAAAGCATGAAATTGCCAATGCAGTAAGTGTCCAACCTCTTCTCCAGGCCCAACTCCATGAATCCGATGGAGATGAACGGAGTGATAGATTCAACAGGAGATCAAGCAGTTGGTAAAGTTACTTGGGCTTTTCTTTAAGTCTAATAACTGTGCCTGTATTAAGCAGCTTATGGAGCATCTTGAGGTATAATAATGTTTAGGCTACAACTTTCGCATTAGTTTCACATGCTTCAGTAGGTCAATGAGCTTTTGGGACTAAATGTTACAGCCTTTTTTATGTGGGTTTTTTTGTTTGTTTGTTTGTTTGCTTGGGGTTTTTTTTATTAACAGTTGTGAGCTTTAAAAAAAAAAAAAAGTCACCTCAACTCTCAATATGAAATCCAGGCAGTTGGCATTGATGGATCTTAGGTTTGGGTTTGGGCTTTTTGGTTGTTTTAGGTTTGGGTTTTTCTGTTTGTGGATGGGTTTGGGTTTTTCTGTTTTAAGAATCCTAAGTTCAGGCAGCTAATTTTGGAGTTTATTTGTCTAATGCCTACCCAAATAAGTAGAGTACTCCTAAACTTCAAGTGTTCAGTGCCAGGCTGGACACAGCTTTGAGCAACCTGTTTTGGTGAAAAGGGACTCTGCCCACGGCAGGAGGCTGGAACTAGATGAGCTTTAAAGTGTTTTCCACCCCAAACCATTCTGTGATTCTGTGAATTTCTGATCATGGGGAAATTGAAGCAAATTTGTTTAAAATATGACAGGGGGCGATTAGGAGCAAAGCAAAATGAGAAGCGTCCTTCACTACAGCGGTTCATTAGCACGTATTCCTGGGCTGAGTACGAAGACTTACATTCTGAAACAAAGTAAGTCCAACAGCAGCCTCCTCTGAGGTGTGTTGTGCAGGGTTGGCTGGTTTGTTTTTAATGAACTCTTGATTGTCCACCACCTGATCAGGGGTATAAAGTCACACTCTTGTGAGCTGTGTCAAATTGAATGCTTGATGGAAAAGCCTTTAATGCTTGCTTACAGAAATCAGCAGTCAGAATCACCTGCTGAAACACAAGAACCATCCAGGAAGGAAAGTGTCTCTGAAAACGGAAAACATGCATCAAAATGGAACCTAGAGTCAGCGTAAGTTTTCTCACATCATCGTGAGGCAAAGCAGTATTTGAGTGGTGGACATGGGAAGAAGAAACAAAGCTGTAGCTTGGGTTTGGTTGTTAATGCCCACTTCTTAAACAAACCAACTAGAATGAGTAATTGCATATGCCAGAGATTCTCCCCATTAGGGATTAATTACTAATCCTAAATGGTGAGGTAAAGAGAAGCCTCATGCTACGATCCCACCTTTTTTGTGACTGTGCCAGATGTTACAGCTAGGCTACCAGGTCATGCTGACTTGTACTCTTATAAAAATGACTGAGGATTTGAGGCCTGTGCAAAACTTACCAGCAGTTTTGGTGCACACTGAGACACAAGTAGTTACAGGACTGACTCCAAACTATTCTGGTTAATTTCACTGAGTATCTCGAGTCCAGGAAGAGAGTGTTCTCCTAAAGAATTGTCCCTTGGAAGCCCCTGTCTCACAGGAAAGCAGGTCTGCTGTTTCTGTAGGGAAACTGTTTATTCCGTACAACCATACAATACCAAGCCTCCACCGTGAGCATTTCTGATCAAGGGGGAGACAAGACAGTTATGCTAGTGTTTAAAACTGAGAAGACAGCAAGCACAAATAGAATTTTCTTTCTATTGTTTGATAAAGGATGGAGCTGCCCAATGTCATGAGAGGTCTAGGCCTTGGACAGTCAGGGTAAGACTTCTCCCTGGCCTCAAGGAAGGCACCAAACCCCTAGAAAACAGTAAAACCATAAGGGCAGCACTTTCAGTGCTTGCTGTAAGCAAGATTTCTTGATGGGCTGCAAGGCAGCTTTTCTGAATCCTCTTCTGAAACAGAGTGTAGAGCATGGGTAGACTTAGAAGTTGGGTCAGTCTAAATAGCTGATCAAGAACTTGCTTATTTGAAGTCTACATTTTAAACCCAGAATACAAGCTACCACTGTACATAGCTCCTGTTACAGTAATCACCTTGTCACTTTTGATAGTTAAGGATCTGTATGTTTGTTTGTGGGGTCTGGTTTGCTTTAGGGTTTTTTGGGAGTGAGGTGGGAAAAGGACTTCCAAGTTTTGAAGAAAACCTGAACCCCTCTATGTCTTGCTCTTCTGTGCAGGTGCAATTTAATGTCATTGTGGGCATCCCATTTCAAGGCTTCCTTTTCCAACGCTAACAAAACTCTCTGGGTTTCTGTTTCTATCCTGGTACTGCTCGCTGCTCTCACAAGCTTCCTCACTGGGCTGTCTCTTCAGAGACCAGCAGATGCAGCACCTGTAGGCACCAGGGACTCCTGGACTTCACTACAGCAACTGTTGTGGCCATACACAGGACTCCAACACAATGGACCACCCCCAGTATAACAAAGGTTCTAATTTTTGTAGTTACTATTCCAAGTTCTGGATGAATGCGAGAAGCTGCGATAGTATATTTAAGGTTACATGGTTGAGTTTATTTTGTTGGGTTGTGGATGTTTTGGGGGGAGATCTATTTTTTTTTTCTTTTCTTTTTTTTTCTTTTTTAAAAGCATGACTTGAAATTTAGAAACTTTTTTCCTTTTCTGACAAGTGTCATCTGTACAAGTACCTAAACTTTACAAGTTTCAGATTCACAATAAAAGTTAGTAATTTTGAATGTAGCTAACAAGAAATATGACAGTGTGTTCTAGCCACAAGAGAATAAAGAACTTATTTTGCTTTAACAAAATTAAAACATTTGTATTTTAGTCACTGAAGCTGTTCCAATAATTTGAATAGAAAAGGATTTGAGACTTGAAATGTAACTTTATTGAAAGCTTTTGCTAATAAAGTTTTAAAGGGAAGCATGCAGTACTTATGAGTATGTTAAAACTCTTGTAGCGAGGAGTAGCTGATATATAACATCAATAAACAGGAAGCTAGCTGTTTCCACTTTATCTATTGCTTCTTTGCTGGAAAAGTCCTTAAGCATATGGTAGATTGTGGAGTGAAATTCAGAATTTTCCTCTATTTCTTCTGAAAAAGCTTCACTGCTTTCGGTGATCTTGAGCTTTTGTACTTTCTGACCATTAAACAGATAAAGAGACCAGTCTTTGACAGATTTTGCTTTAAGATGCTCACTTACCTATTGCAGAAAAAATGAGCTGTAAGATGAAGCCCATGACACTGACAGAGTATAAATTCTAGATGAAACTAAAAATTCCTGTATACTCATGAATGTAATACAGAAACAAAATCAAGGTGCTGCTATGAACCCCTAAACCAAAAGACTGTGTACCAGGTACTGTATCAGCACCACCACCTTCTATGTCGTTTGCCTCTGTAAAATACAAGGTTTGGTCACTCCAGCAGCTGCTCCTGAGTCCTGTGGAGAAAGGAGCTAGGTGCAACAGGCCTCATTTGTTTTAGTTCTTGCTCTTGGGATTAAGTATTAAGATAAATATTTGTATGTCACATGCATTTAACTCAGGAGAGCGGGAGAGCTGCTCAAGATTTCAACAGTATGGTATGTTCTGTATCTACAACCAGTAGGTTACTTCATGAAAATTAGCATCTAGCTCTATCATGCCAGCTTTGGCCAGAGCTTCAATAACTAACCTACCAGTTCTATATCCTAGCACATCAGCAAGTTCTCTGTGACTGAGATGTGTGTCCTTGTAGAGATCTGGCATCAATGAGCTAAGAAGCTAGCTCTGAAGCTTTACTCACACACACGCACACACAGAATGCTGGTAAGTAACCACAAACAGTAAGAGCCTAGGCAGGGGTTGAAGACACTGTGAGATTAGTGCAACTTCTGTAAGTTAATTGTTTCTGTCTCTTCAACTGTGACATAATGCTTATGCTGGTTTTCTCTAGAGGCTTGGACTAAATCCACAAACCTTGAACACTACTTGCTCTTGGCCTGCTTCTAGATTCCACTTGCTCCTGCCAAAAGCAAAAGCAGATGCAAGCAGTGCCATCTGCTGATAGGCCTTAGCTTCTGCTATGGGTGCCTGTAATACAAAAGTACAGTTTGTGTTGTTCAGTCTAATTCCCTGTTATACAAATGTAAGAAAAAACATGACTTAACCACAATTCATTGGCTAAGGTGTCAGAACAGTTGTGCACTTCTCACCTGACTCTGCACAACACGCTTTCGAAGGGAAAAATAAGTGGGGAAAAACAGCAGGAAAACCATCCCCTCTTGGACTCACCTTCTTGTTCAGAGAGAGGTATGTGTAAGAACACTCCCCTGGAAAAATATTCACACCAGCTTTTTTCAAAACTTCTCTTAGTTTAAGTGGACTTATCCATTTTCCTGTGATGTGGGAAAGTACCTGCTTCTCTTCCACCATTACTGAAGACAACATACATTGATCACCCTGTTGTACAAACAAGTAAAAGCAACTTTTACTGGTCATGAAAGCTTAACTTACTAGTCATAAAGCTATTTTCTGCTTCAGTTATCAACTGTTAGTATCTCTGCTATTCTGAAGAAACACAATTTTCTGTAGGATTTCAGAAATGACACTGGCCTACTGGCCCATGCTTATGCTCATAATGACTCTTTTAAAATCATGTCTGTTACTGAGATGACTTACACAGTAATAAGCATATGGATAATTGTGTAATGCCACCTTTAGAAGGAACAAGCAGCAGTAGTAGTAGGTTGCCTGAAATGCTTTTATTCCTCTTCGTATAGAGAGATTTTTAAGACTCTAGGTGATAACTACTGTCTTGAATCCAGCAAGGTACTATCAATATCAAAGCATTTACTGGAACGCTGCAGAAACAATCATACAGATGCTTTCTTCTGCCCAGTTCACAGAAAATAACTGAAATTAAATTACCAGCACTGTTCCTTACAGTGCTTGGAAAGGAAGAGATCTTCCTTCATTTTCACTGGCACAGTAGGATTCAAATTGCTCTTGTGGAAGCACACCAAGTTCTTAATAAAGGACACTAATAATTTTTTTTCTCTTAAACTCAAATGCTTTATAAGCAAAATTATTTATAGTACCTTGATTTGTATCTGAATCACTGCAAAGACTGTAGTAATGATAAGTAGTGCTTCATCCATGCCAGCAGGTTGCAGTTCCCATTCCTGATATGGCATGTTGATATGAGCATCCTGGAGAAGTGCTATTGTATAAAAGGCCCCCATCTTAAAGGTGATACTCTTTTCTTGTGTTTCACACGTTATGTTGTCGATGTCATCAGTTCTCCACTGCTGGCCTTTACAGAAGGGATGCAAAAATGCAAAGATGTATATCTAAAGCTTCTGCTTGGGATATGTACTTGGGAAGAATTAGTGAAGATATCCCAGGTTAACTAACACTGACCCACCATTAAGATAAAATGTTAGGCATAAAACAAAGACAATTCATTTGAGGCAAAAAACTCTACACGTTATAATTGTCTTTAACTACAAGATTAGGCTAATTTTGACAGGAAAGCTTCTCCTTAATTTCAAAAGAAATACAAATGCTGTTGTAACTGTCATTTCTTATGTGCTATAAAGCTGTCCACAAAATCATTTTCAAAGTAACTTCAAATATCAAACTGTTTAAATAAGTTCTACTCACATTAATGAATGTAAACTCAGAGGTATGTTGTATTTATATAAGAACTATAATATCACATTTGGGTTTTAACATTTAATTTTCATAGTATTGTTAATACTAATACATGTTAGAGTTGGCTTAAAGTAGACTTTACATGACTTTACCCTAGCAAAACTTGATTTGTGGTATACAGGTGTACTGCTGCCCATTAAATGGTGCATATTTTTTTTTTCTATTCATATTAAAAAGCTACAGTAAAAAGCCTCAACAAGCAGTCCATTACTAGATATAATGCAGAAGCAAAACAGAACCAGAAATAACTGAACCAAATTAATTACTATTGAAGGTCCCAAATTATTTCTGGGCTCCAAATTGGCTCTCATCTTTACAGCTGGGTTCTGAAAATAGTAAAACTCAGGTGTATAAATTCCATTATTCAAACTTAAAATAAATTTATGTCCTAAATTCATACCTGCAGGATCCCATCGGGCTATCACAGGAGTTGAAAAATACATCACATCGTCAGAAAGCCTAAGGGTTATCTCTATTGGTGGATGTGTGGCATTTTCAGCTTCTTCTGGGGGATATGGGTATGCCTCCAATCCAACATTACGTAGCTTTGGAAAGGTGGGAAAAGAACGTGTATCATTTTTATTAGAAAATGCAGTAGCCTATGTAAGCCCACCCGATCACCTGCAGAGTTTCCTAATACACAATTAAAAACTCATTACTATTAACGGTTTGCTAATGTTGCACATTTCAAACTAAGGTGTTGAAGATGATAGACAGATAGTGGAAGGGTGACTGCCAATGGGCCTTTAAACACTTCATGTGCTGTAGATGGCACCCTTAAGGCAGTACCACACAGTAGACATAGCCATTTTTCAATAGACCCACAGTCTAAAAAAAAAAAACAAACAAAAACCCAACAAAAAACGACCCAAAAATCAAACAAACAAAAGAAAACAAACCAAAACCCGAAGAGCACTTGCAAGGCAAAAGCAGGTGTAATCTTAGTTTGTCCACAGAGTGTCAAAGGGAATGAAAGAGGTCATGTGTGACTGGTAACGCAGATCTGTGTGTGCAGCTGGGAATTGATCTGCCCATACTCCCACTTTCTTAGTTTGTATGGGAATTTCATTTATTAAAGGTTTTCAGCTTCACAGTAAAATCTGTGCATTACATAAGGCTCCACAAGTGTGAAAACTAGAATATAATAGCTATAGTCCTCAAATAGCTTGCAGAGCCTGGGACTGAACTGGCAGCGTACCTTTCACATAAGGAAAAAATTAAGACCCCCTCTCTTTGCTTTTACTTTGGCTAAGAGCATTTTCCAGCACAATGATCTGTGCTAGCCATGCTGATGACCACTGACTACGCACACACCTCTGTAAGTGCAGGCCAATTTGTTCCTCTCCAAAAACTGGCCAAGTGTAATTGAAAAATTACTTGAACACTTGGCCATTCAGTTTGCTGCTCAAGAAATTATGTACACTGCATTCGCACAGTGATGCCACAGCTCAGGCACAGCTTTTTAAGGGTGATAAGGAAGAGGACTACATAGTGTGTAACCTCTTTCCTCACTTACCTCCACCATACTCCAGTCCTTGATTTGTTTGACCTGATGTGGAACCTGCAGCGCATCGATATGGTACACACCACCCACAGGTACAAACTGCTGCAAGTCAACTATGTTTTCATCTGGTTTTGGCTCTTTTTTTTCACTTGTCTCTTCCTGTATCAGCGGCTCCTGAACTACAAAATAACCAAACAACATGGATTAACTTGCAGCTTAAACTAAGACACTGAAATTTCCCACTTCTACAAATTTTCACTTTTGCACAAGAAGTCCACACGCTTGAAGTGGTTTACGCTCTGCAACATTTTAGCACCATCTACTGGTGTTTCCCAAACCTTCTAACAATTAACTGAAATGTGGGAAAGACAAACAGCTGGACAATGAAAAGTAGTTCTTGTTTTGGTACTGAGGTTTTTAACAGATGATTAATATCTGCTCTACCCTTGTAGTCATATAGGAATAAGGTTTTACTGCCAAAGTGAGTCACATCACCAACAGAAGAATTTCGCAGGTACACAATACAGCAGATTCTAGACTGGTTTAATAAGATTGTATGGATATGAAAAGAAGTAAGGCAAATAAAAAGATATAAGGTACCTCATATATAAGATATAAGGTCATGTGATGAAGCTGAAAGGTTCTATTTATGAAGTGTAAGAGGGATCAAACATGAAAAAAATCTTCAGATAAAAAGATAATTAATCTTTTTTTATACATATAATTATATATTATACATGTACTTGAATTTAAGTTTCAATTAATTGGAAAATGTTATTAGAAGGCATCAATGCCACAGACAAATATGCCTAGAAATATTTTCTTTAAAAACTAAAAAAAGCCCACATTAAATAGTGCACCAGATGTTACAGAGGGAGGACAGACACTACTGTTGACAGGGATCAAGAAAAAGTGTTCAATACTGTAAAAACAGCTACTCTGTGTTATGATATTTGCTTTTAGAGAGTGAGATAATTAAAAAATATAAATATCTATATAAGCTGTCTACAAGATTTCTAAAAAACAAGCGAAAATGATGTTGATTTTATAAAGTCAGAAGTAGTTGTATTATGCAGATGTTTTATCCTACTGTAGTCACACAACAACATAATGTCCTTTTCCAATAAAAAAAATATACAGGAAGTAGAACACATTCTACTGCCAGCCACAGTGGTAGCTTGCATTTTAACTTTCTTTTTAAAATATAATACAAAAATAATTAAGCATCTGCTTAACAAAACTATTCATTCTCCCAAATAAGTTAACTTCTTAGCACTGGTACAACAAAGTTAAATCTAGAGAACTGCAGTAGTTCTTGCTCTTTTCCCTGTTATTGCATTCCTATTTTTTATCTCATCTACCTGGCTGCCTGTTTTCACTGAATTTGTGGCAACTGTGTATCCTTACAAACTCTCCTCTGAAAATTGGTTGAATGGATTTGAATATCATTAGCATGCCAGCAAAAGCATCTTTTGTAAGCCTTCTCTCCTTATTAAAGCAGATCAACAAGCTAGAAGGTATTCAAGTATAATTAGTACACTTCCATGCACATACATTTCACCTACTACTATGGTAGGGATTTCCAAAGCCTTACTGAACTAAAATAACAATTTCCTCCAAGTAAAGCCCAAGTTCTTTATATCCCCTTGAAAACCACCTTGTTTGGGTGGTCTTTAAGGTCTAGTCTGACATCCAATTGCTTGGACTGTGCTTCGCAGAAAGTATGTTGTGCGGTTTGGGTTTTTTATGAGGAGAAGATTGTACAGTTCAGCTAAACTATGCTGAAGAGTTTGCAGTTATTTTATTTAAGACAGTACTACAAGAAAACTCACTCCTACTAAACTGAAGGACACAGCAACACTGAAGAAATTTGTAACTTAACTTATGTGGACAGAGAGATAAACAGTTTTAGTTCCTAGAATTAGGCCCTCTTTTAAGCAAAGTGTATCAGCAAGTATCTCACTTTAAGCCCGCATATCACTAATGCTCAGTAATACTTACATGGCCTGAGTGCCTACTATTATATGCAACTGAATGTTTTTTTTTCCTGTGGAAGTCAGTCTCCCCAGGCAGCCTGTTAGATTCATAAAAATTGTGTGTCTCACCCATAAGCATACATAAATATATTCATAACAATACACAACTCTACATAAACATAACAAACAAGTACATGAATATTAATAAATAAGTGTGAGGACAAATTCCATTTTCCTACCTGGCTGATTTTCTTCCTGCATTTAGCAATCATTAATAGAAATGTCAACAAAACTCAACTGCCATCAAAACACAGAAACATAGAACCATAGAATGGTTTGGGTTGGAAAAGACCTTAAGATCATCTAGTTCCAATCCCCCTGCCATGGGGATTAGACCATGTCTCTCTAGGCCCTGCCCGACCCAGCCTTGAACACTGCCAGGAATGGGGCAGCCACAGCTTCTCTGGGCAACCTGTGCCAGCCCCTCAGCATCCTCATAATGAAGATTTTTTTCCTAATATCTAATCTAAATCCATCCTCAATATATAATTGATATATTGCACATTGAGATACATATTTTTTGTATATTTTTATATATTTCATTCCGTATATTATATAAATCATATTGTTTCGTGTATCATTACACTGTATTGATATACATTCTAACATTGTATATTGATCTACATCAATATATTTATAAAAATTATTTTTCACACCTTTATCACAATGTTTCCATATATAAAATAAAATACTTAGAATAAATACTTTTGCAATCTGCACATAAAACTAACCAAATACCTAGTGATAGTGATGATATGTCCAAGATTTCTGATTTCTTCTCAGCTTCCTTCCCTGTCTCATTTACATCAGCTATGCTACTGATGTTTTCTTGGAACGAGACAACACTCTATATAAAAAGCAAAAGACATTTTTTCATTAGTCAGAGACATATATGACTATACTCAGTAAAAAAGAGGTACCACTTCCTTCAAGAAGGCCAAAGGAGAAAGAGTACAGTTCCTGTCCTTCAGCAACAATCTTGCTACTGAGTCAAGGTTTTTAGGAGAAATCATTTCCTACCCAGTAAGCAAAAATAGTTTTGATTAAAGGTACTCTCCAAGACTGAGATAAACATAATTACTTCATTTCCACAGCAAATTCCACCTCGAGCTCCCGAAGTACGATGCAAGCACTTAACCCTTTCAGCAGCATGTGCACTCAAAAATTGTTTATGCAGACTTTACAGCTAGAAGTGACACAAAAAAAACTTAAACAAATGTTGAATCCAAAGCCATGCTGAAACTCTGTCAAAACCCCCACTTGCAGTTCTAGCCTGTGCCTTGCCTATAATACTTATTCCCTTTCTTACACTGCTTTCTATTTTCAAAACAGTACCCTAGATGTCCAGCTAAATTTCCAGCCAGATACAAATTCAACCCTGTCACAGCAGACTCCTCTGGAAGCACAGCAGTTCAGAGTACCAGCCATCGATTTGGAGGCACAAACACCTCCTGTGCCCTGTGCTGTGCTTGCCAGTGTGTGTGAAGAACACACATTTCCTGAAAGAGGACTGAAGGTGAGGGGAAAGAAGTATTTACACACATAAATATGGGAGAAATCAAGGCAGAGCCAGACAGAAGGACAGGCTGCAGCAACTGAGAGAAGTGGTGTCTTCAGAGGGAACATGACAATTCACAAAATGGGACTGAGAGAAAGAGAGTAAGACCTGGGAAAGAAAGAGAGAGAACAAAATGAGGAGCTTGAAGACAAGTCTGAAAAACATATGCAAAAACTGCTGAATGACAAGATTTGTCACATAAACAAGAAGAAAAGGAACCAAGAAAAATGGGATTTCAGGCACTGATTCGCTACAAAGGTGTTGGGGACTGAAAAGTTAAAATGCAAAGATTATGGCTCCAAACATATTAAGAAGACATAAACCGTGATGTCTTACAGTTATTCGTGCAGAAATTTTAGATAGAGAATCTAAGACACTTATTTGCAGGTCACAGATGATACCAAAATTTAAAAAAACAACCCAGTGAGAAAAAAACCCAAACCAAGCAACTTTCACAACACCTGAAGCCAACAGTGTTTGGGAAGCCCTTAAGGGCAAAGCTCCAGCATACAGACACAGAGCAGCCATGTAACTGCACAACCAAGACCTGCTGAACTCTGAATCCTATTCTGCATGCTGTGATTTTTACCAATATTGGATTCCTGCAGGGATCTTATGGGGTTGTCAGTTTCTCAGAAGCGGAATCCATGCATCTGGACACATGTCACAGATATACGGAAAAATCTTACAATGGCACCTGATGTTGCTCATGTCTTGATCCTACTCTTAAACTACCAACCAAATGCCAACACATGCGTGCCAACACATGCATGCCAACAGCACTGCAACTATCCCACCCTGTCCAAACCTCCCCCTCTACCTTCTGTACAAGACTCTTTGGTCATCCATCTCTCCATTCCCTTGAGAAGATTTATGACACAGTATAAAATATTTAAGAACTTGGCGCACTCAGGCACAGGACACATTAAGAAGCTGTTACACTGCGACTGGGCCTTGAGTAACAACAGCAATGTGGAACACCCTTTGGTGAGGTTTTTTACCTACCTTTCTCCTACCACATGTTTCTTCTTCAGCAGGCATGCTGGGCTCTTCTTTAACAGGCATGCTGGGCTCTTCTTTAACAGGCATGCTGGGGTCTTCATTGGCTTTGTTTCCCTCTTCTCCTGGTTCTTCTACATCATCTTTTGAATCCTGAGTTAACTCTTTGCTATCTAAGACTTCCAATTTTGGCACACTCTGACACTGCAGCCAAAGTGGAGACACATGATCATAATGAGTATGCAATATGCGAACAGCAACACTGCTCACAGCCAGTGACTTTGGAAGATCAAATCCATGCTGCACATCACAAAACACATGACTTTTGAACCTGTAAACAGGAGTTTAAAAAATAACATTCCCTAGTAAGATTGGCAGAACTCATTTTTTTCTTTTTTCGTAAGCATCCAAATCACTGTTCTACATTAAGTCACCTAGATTTTCTTTTGTCACATGGCACAATCTAAGAAACAGAGTCATGATATGCTTCCTGTCTTCTACTGACAGCTGTCTGTAAGCCCCTCCAGAAAAGCTGCAACTACATTAAGGAGATCAAGAGCTGCAAAAATAACTGACCTGATAGGATGGCAACGAGGCAGAATCAGGCAGCAGCTCTTCTACACAGCACATTCCTGGTAAAACTGACTAATTTAATGGGCAAATCCTACATAGGTGAAGCGACCAGCTGTCTGTTAGATCAGTCTCAGCATCTTTCACATAAAACCCAAAAAGATACAAAGATGTAAAGGTAAACTTAACAATCAATAGCCTTACACAGCCACCGATCCTTGTGACAGTGTAGGAAAAAGGCTAACTTGCATTAGGTAGAGTGTCTAAGTTACGAACTTCGGGTCTTCCACAGATACAGAAGTTTGTTGTTCATTGCAATTCCTGCCCAACCAAAGCCAGAACTTACTTTTGGATAAGATCAGGTCACAAGTTCTAAAAAAATCTTCTAGCAAAGCAACATTTCTTTTTTTATTCTTGCTTGAAAATGTTATGCACATTTCTAAGATGACCAGAAACCTTTAACACCAACCCAGATGGAATCTTCCTGCAGGTTAGTCTGACATTGTTCAGCATCCGTTCTCCTAATTACCTTAGCAAAGCTTACAGCAACAGGTCCTTAGCCAAGGCTAAGTCCTTTTACCAATTTATTTCTCATATTTGCAGAGTAGGAATAGGAAGTCCACTCAAAAATCTTGTTTTGAAAAGCATATCAATTAAACAGAAATCTAATAAAAACTATTTTAGATTCAGAACCTACTATGGAGGATATTCACATCCCAGGCTCTAGCATCTTTTAGTTAACAGAGAACTGAGCACAGAGCACCATTCAGCACTTTTCAAGCAACTATAACAGGTCAGAAACTATTTAATACATCAACAAGAAATATTACTTCCAGAGGAATTTCAATTCTTTGCATGGGTTTTATTGTTTTCTTTAAAAACTGTCTGGCAGACAGTAGAACAGGGTTCTACTGTAGCATTTTAAAAAAACAAATTATATATTTTTTTCATCTATATTTTTATATATATATTACTTATACGTATGTACATAGAATCATAGAATCAACTAGGTTGGAAAAGACCTTTAAGATCATCAAGTCCAACAGTTATCCCAGGACTGCCAAATCCACCACTAAACCATGTCACTAAGGGTCTTGTCTACACAGTTTTTGAACACTTCCAGGGATGGTGATTCTACCACTTCTCTAAAAAGCCCGTCCCAATGCCTGATCACCCTTTTCGTGAAGAATTAGTTCCTAATATCCAATCTAAACTTTCCCTGGTGCATCTTGAGGCCATTACCTCTTGTCCTATTGCTTGTTATTTGGGAGAAGAGACCAGCCACCTCCTTGCTCCATCCTCCTTTCAGGTAGCTGTAGAGAGCAATAAGGTCCCCCCAGAGCCTTCTCTTCTCCAGTCTAAACAACCCCAATTCCCTCAGCCATTCCTCATAAGACTTGTGCTCAAGACCCTTCACCAGCTTTATTACCCTTCTCTAGACCTGATCCAGCAACTCAGCAACTCTCTTGTAGTGAGACAGATACAAACCACTCCTGTTCTTTAATGAAACTCTGACGTAACCAGCATTTTCCTTAGCAACAGCCTGGTATGAAATCCATCAGTGTAGGATGAATGCTATTCAACATGAAAAAGATCATGAAAAACTGCTTCTTGGTGTTTACTTAACTTAGGTAGACAAGGCCAGGCCTCATTTCAAATTAAGAATTTCAGTATGCCATACCCTACGTTCTTCTTCAGGTTGACCCAGATACAGAAAGTGACATTTTTATCCTTTATGACTGCATGCATATTTCCAGTTTCAGAATCTTCATACATACAGGCTGTCTACAAAGGAAAAAAGGCTGATTAAGTCATGGTTGGGTTTTTTTTTTATTTATATCACTTTGATTTACTTACATTTACACTTGAATAAAGAAAAAAACCCCAAACATACAGGAATAAAAGTACACCATACCAAGCTTATGTACATAGTTTTTACGTACTAAAATATGACAGCTATAAACTCAAACCTCTTTGCTAAAATTTGAACTGTGTTCTTTTTCTTCCTCAGACTTCATCAAGTCTGACAGTCAAATACTGCAAAATATGGGATCTCACATTATCCCCTTCAATGGTACTGCCCTTTAGCAGGTGCCCTCAAAAATACTTCTCAGGACAAGTTAAAAAAAAAAAAAAGGACTTACTGAGCAATAATGGACTTCCTGTCCCACAATCACTGCACAGAATATACTTTTCTCAATACAAAACTCATGAAATTACAATTACATTAGGATTTTAGTCCTAAACTCAGTAAAGACAATCAAGAATTTAAAATGTTTCAATATGCAGAGGGTTTTGACTGTGAACATACAACTGGTTCACTATTTCCTCTAGTCCTTTTCCTTTTTGTTTCCTCCAGAAACAGTATTTCACTAAACATACTTACATATATTATTAATATATTCAAAATAGCAAACAAGATTGCTACCTGTGCATGCAACCCAGAAAACTGTTTCCCAAGTATATTTTTATTTTCTTGTTTAAATATCCTTTACTCTTCCCAAGATCTTAGTTTTAAAAATATTTTAGTCATATGATTAAAAACGTGTACAAACCAACCTCATGACCGGCTTTTCACATTTGAAATTTCTGTAAAATCAACTAGCTTTACTTTAAATCACTGAGACAAAACAGGAAACAGATTTAATACAGTGGCCCTTGTTTTCAACATCTCCAAATCTCAGAAAGTTTCACAATAATTTAATCTTAAATGTCTAAACGATGGGAATTTTCACTGTAAAGCTAAGATTTTCAGGAGGTCTGAAGAATTACAAGTCTGGTACCTGCTATGCACACTATTTGGAAACTCAAATGCTAAATTTGGAAACTCACATACTAATCTCTATGCCAGTTTAAGAACAAACAAAACCAACCATCACAACAAGACACTTGTAGCTAGCTTTGTGTGCACTGTGCATATTACAGCTCCAAAGTAGTAAATCTTACTTACTTTAAGCAGGTGCTCTGTAGCTCCATTGTACTTCTCATGAAGCAGACTCTGCAGCTCCAGAATAGATTCCTGGTACTGGACTATTTCATTTTCTGTTATCTGATTTGATGGGGCATCCAATAAAAGAAGCTGCAACTTCTCAATTAACTAGAAGACATTATATGTGGGACAAATATCTCTGATTTGACATCACCCTTAATATACTGTGTGTTCTGTTATAAAAAATAAGGCAAACTTGCTTCCTTTGTACCTAATTGTATCTTGGTCATAGAAATAAACTTTTTCTATTGTATCTCTAGAAATCATGCTAAGCCAGCATTATCAGTCAACCATGCAAAGTGCTGGAAATTCCAGGGTCAAGTTTGCCTGCCTTCATCTCTCTAGCCCACTACCTTCATTCCTCAACCTGTGGGCTGTGAAATCTTAGCTTATGAAATAGATCATTTATTGAATGAGATTGCTCATGTGAGGAAACCTTTTTGTCAAAAATTAGGTTTAATAAAAAGTTCACAACTTTACTTTGGAACCCTATTTTCTAAAGTAATAATCTCAACTATGAAATCATGAAAAAACCCCACCCCAAACAACAACCAAACAATAGAAAAACATACAGCAATTACATTTTAATTCTCAGAAAAATCCTTAGCGTGAACTCTGCCTTAACATTGTTGCCTTGTTAGCACTATTATTATTATTATTAGCTAGTATTATATTATAACTTCCTTAGCACTACATGTTAATATCTAAACATCTAAATGCTTATAAAGAACTAAAAAATTCCCAGCTGGCCAAAATAACCTGCAGTAGTGAGATGAAGCGAGGATCAGATTATATTTACGCCTTTTTTCCAGACTGGCCTGATTCCTCTTCTCCTTCATCTGTGGAATCGCAGTGCTATTGCTCATTTAGTGTAGCAAAGCAGCAGCAGAATTGCAACGTTTAACGTGGTCTGCCACAACAGTGAGGTGGCCTACGTCAACTCTGAAATGCTGATCTACAGTTCAGAGCTTTTAACAGTTCCTCTAAAACCTCTAAGAACATGTACAACAGGAAATTATAGAATCATATCGAATCACAGAATGGTTTGGGTTAGAAGGGACCTTAAAGCTCATCTAGTAACAACCTCCCCTGCCACAGGCAGGGACACCTTCCACTAGACCAGGTTGCTCAAAGCCCCATCCAGCCTGGCCTTAAACCCTGCCAGGGATGCTCAGGTGTTTTAGACCAAGAGAAGACAGACCACCTTTGACATCACCTTACATTTCCAGTAAGGATGAAATAAAATTGCCTATATTCTAGTATCACATGAATATGCTACTGAGCATACAGTGCAAGGCAGTGCATGTTTAGAGGATGTGAAGTAGCTGTAACTGCTTCAGCGCTGGATGGGAAACACAGAGCAGGGGGAGGAAGTGTGTTTGTGAGAAAGATGTGACAGCAAGGAGACGACTGTCAAGGAGCGGAAGTGAGTAATTGCCAGGCTTTTTGCTTGGGTTGCAGTGTAGCAGAGAGGAAAGGGAGGAGTTATCTGTTGAAATTCATGGAACATTCCCCAGCTGGCAAAGAAAAAGGCAGTATGCAGAGGGTGAAAACTGCAGAACCCAGCAAGTGCTGCAAGACAGCGAATCTAACACTCAGAACCAAACCAGCTCAATGAAATTTGTATTACACATGCAACTTTCACCCTTAAATTCTGGACGACCCCATTTAACTTACTGAAAAACACTGTTAAATTAGCATAAATTAAAATAAAATCCTAAGTTACAAAGCAGCCACAAATTGCTTAAAATTGCTTGACAAGCCACCAGCGGTTGGTGGTTTGTGTTTTGGGAACTTCTGCTTTTATATGACACTTTACCGGCTGTAAGTGTTACACAATAAAGATGATGTTCACTGAAGCATCTATATATGACATGAGCTTATATTTTCTGGCTCAAGAGTGTTTAAAATGTATGTAGCAGGGAAGATGGATGTTGGAATACTAGAACTCAGTGTAGAAACATTACACACAAATCCCTTAAATGCACTGCATATTTAAAGTCAATAGGCATCTTCTTCAGAGTAATAAATCTGTAATTAAAAATAATGTAAAAACTGGAGCAAAATTTCTGGCTCATGAAGAAAAAGAAAAAAAGGTAGGGGGAGGAGGCTCTTAAGGATATGTTCTGATAAGCTTAAACTGAAAAATACCATTTTATCACTTACATTTAGCACCTGCTCCCCTTTCTCCATCACACGTTTAATGTCCTTATTTTGATCTTCACGCCATAAGCTCATGAAAGTATTTATTTCCCGCAGTACAGTTGGGTCAGGATTTTCATCACAACTGAGGTAATGCTCCCACTACAGAAAATGTTCAAGGAAAAATAGATACAGGCACATGGTGCAAATGACTATCATTATTACATGAAAAAGGATTCTGAAAGACAAATATATTACAGTGATACAATCACACCTGCACCTAAACAAGACTGTAACACCACCTGGCTTATCACTATGCAACAAAACCAAAACAGGTTTACTTCGATATACTGTGTTAAGATACTTCTGCCCACCTAACATTTGCTGTTTATACTCACTCATTTATCAGTGGTTTCTGTTCTGCTAGTAGGTACAGCTTGCATGTCTACAAAAGCAATGAATTCAGTACCTGCCACAAATGAAGGGCTGAATGAATAAATGACAGAGAACATAAATGAGGAACGGGGGCAGGTGGAAGAGGCAGATGGTTCTCTCTCTCAAACTGCCAACAAAACTGAAATTCCTACTCTTGCAGTAAAGCTGCTTAGGAACATTTTACTTCTTTCTCTGCTTCTGAAGGAGAGATTTCCTGCTCCTTAGCAGCATAATTCAGCTATTACAAAAACCTCTGGTGGGAATGTGAAATCCTAGATTATTAATTTTTTTTATATAATTTTATTTTCAAAATCAATTATTGGTCATTCTTATAGGTGGGGGAAGAAAAAAGAACCCAGCAACAGGCTAAACCCACTTAACTCTAGCTGAGCCTAACATTGGCTTATGGGCTTAATTTATCACCTATAATGTAATTTTATTCATACATATAGGAAGTTATTAGGAAACACTGCCTCCCTGCTTGCTGTGAAGATTAATAACACAATGCTACTGAAGACTGCATTACAATGTAAAGTGACTGACTTCAAAAAAGGCAGTAACAGATGAGTGCTCAGGGAACTAGAAACTCCTGTATGAAAGATTGATGAGTCTCCAGTAATTAAAACACCCAATTTCTTTTTTTCACATCTTTGCACTTAAAGGAGAGCTTCAGTTTCATCATCAGGAAAACACATCCTTAAAAATGGCAGCACTTGCTCCTTGAGAAAAAGGACACATTTCCTGATAATTTGTAAATGTATCTGTTAATCTGAACTGAAATGCATGTGGAAACTCAGCATTTGTTATTATGTATGTATTTTGTCCTAAATATTCTTAACAACAGTCTAATATAAATGCTGGTATTTCCTATAATCTACTAGTATTGTATTTAAAGATCTATTTTGAAAATAACAGTTCTATTTTGCCATTACTTTAAAAAAAAATAAAATCTTATGTTCCTCCTTCTAAGAAATACTCATCAGAAACACCCTTCCCTTTCAAAATGACCAACAGTGTCTCTTGTTCACAAGGATAATAAAGTCAGACAATGTCACCTACCGAAAAAGGCAGTAAAAATCATCCAAAAGTGTTCAGACGTAACTGTGCAGTTATGCTGCAGCCTTGTGGCAACAAAGGCTAAGGGCACAGTGGGCTATACCATGAAGAGTGTAAGCAGCAAGCCTAGGGCTCCTGAGGCCACATCTGCAGCGCTGCATCCAGTTTTGCGTCCCTCAGTACCAGAGAAAGAGTGGTAAATTGGAGGGGCAAGAGGAGGGATCTTAAGATGGTTAGGGTACTGGAGAAAATGACACATGAGGAAAGGCTCAGCTTTGCTAGTCTGGACTAACAAATGCAATCCCCCAGTACCTACAGAGGGGTATAGAGAAGACAGGGGCAAGCTTTCTTTAGATATGCAGAGGGATGATGCATCATGACAATTAGGCAATGATCACAAGCTGTAACATGCAAAATGCCAATTGCATTTAAAAAAAATTGTTACAACGAGAGTGGTAAAGCAGTCCAAAAGGTTGCTCAGAGATACTGTGGTATCCCCATCCTTAGAAATTTTCAAAACCCAGCTGAGAACCTTGCCCTAGCTTCAGAGCTCACTCTACTTTGTTCAGGATGTTGAACTACATGAATTTCAGAAGTCCCTTCTAACGTGATTTATCCTGTGATTTTAAATTTGTTTTTCTGTGTACAACGATATATAGAAGATAGAAAAGAGTGAGCATGGCCAGTTACTACCTCAGGATGGAACTTGAAATCAGCCATAGCACACACCTAAACTCAAGAAATGGAAACTCCTCGATTCTGCAATGGAGACATAGCTAAAGTCTCTTCATTGCTGAACCTCTATAACATTGGGCAGATTTCAGAAAGCAAGCTTACCTTTGCATGTGCTCTATAATCAATTTTCCACTGCTCTGCAGACAAAAACTTCTGTTCCAGTGAATGAAGTTCTGCCAATTCAGCCTCCCTTCGTTCTTGATTCTATTAAAATACATATATATCAAACAGAGGAGTTAAATATTTGTTTTACTTCTTACAATTATTTTATATCAAAGAAAAAAAATGGGATATTTGAATGAGCTATCATTTAAACAAATACAAAGAACTTGCTTTTTTATAAAACATTTAATTGAGAAGACTGCAAAAGTTCATAATGTTATTGTCATTGCATTAGTTGCTGAGCCATATGATAAACATAATGTGTCATATGATTGTTAACCTCTCACTTGAACAGCTTCCATATCATCATCCTGAAAATAGCTTTAAGCAGAGCTACTAAAAAATGTAAGCATATGCTAGAAAAATGTGTGCAAGATTTTCTTTTTTCTTTCTTATAATTTATATTATCTTAAATTCCTCATCTTTCTAAGGTAAAAAATATTCTGTGAAGGACAAGAGACACAGGCAGGAGTGACTTTTTCGGGGGTAAGGGGAGGAGGGGATACAAAAATAAAGAAAAAAAGGAAAACAGAAAAGAGAAAACCAAAATGTAGTAGATTCTTATTTAAAAAAAGAAAAAACCACGAAAATACTTAGATATTACCAATTACATTTTGTTCTGAGTTTGAGTCTTCTCAGAAAAGTAAATATACATACTCTAATACACATGTACGTATACACATGCACACACACTAATCACTGTATCTTCCCTAATATGTAACCAGTTACAGAATTTTTACCAAAATATTCTTGCTACAGCTGTATCAAATATAATTATGGGGAACACACAAAATTCATCCAATTGAAAGTATAGTGGAAATAGAAGAGGGATTTATTTAAACTGGAGAATCACATATGGCGAAAGTTAATGTATTTAACCACAGCATCTTTATGCATCAAAACCAGGCAAGACTATCTCACGTCAGGGAATTTTTCTCAATCAAAGCAACACTAAGCCAAACATTAGCTTAGTGAAAGAATACTATATAAAAAAATCAGCCCCATTTCCTTTGACTTTGTGTGCATTATGTTTTACTAATCCAGCTTACCACCTTCTCCATTTGAGGGACCTTATACAAGAGTATCTTTGCAGTGGCTTGGCTAGATTTTTCACAATTATTTTTAACCTAGTGATGCTAGAAAATTTCCTCTATATTGTTCCCAACACTATGGACATAAGGAAATTAATTTCTATTCTGACACTAAATTACTAATGTTTCACAGACGTTGTCACAAATTCAAAAACAGCATTAGATTTTTTCAGTGAGTACAAACTAACTTTTGCTTCAAGCTTTGCCATCATCTCTTGTTCAAGTCTCTCCTTTTCAAGTCTTGCTGCTTCTTCTAGTTCAGCTTGAATTTTGGCTTCCTCTGAAAATCAGGAAATATATCAAGAGCATAATTATATTTTGCTTAATAAAACTAGACAAGCTATTTTATTAGCTGCAATAACAAAACCACCATAATAATGAGCAACATAAGCGTGTATCTTATATTGTGCAGAAATCTTCCCAATTAATTCTAATCATTGTACTAAAACACACTACCTATGGTGCTACCCCTATCAGCCTGTGTCAACACAAGGGGAGAAAAGCATTAGGAAGCCCTCTTTTTGCCCTCAGAAACAGCAACAGGAGTGCCTTCTCCTTTTATCTACATCTTCAGCAGACCCAGGTTCTTAATCCAAAGCATATGGTGAAACTAAGTAGTTCAGTCCCAAGTTACTCTCCTCCTCTCCTAAAACTTTTGATTTCCTACAACTCCAATCTTATAGCTATTTGTTCATTGAAACACTTCAGGATCAGTTACTCCCGATAAGTTTTAGCTTTTCTTTGCTGCCATAGGGTCTAGAAAATGGGATAGGATGTGAGTACTAAGTAAAATTATTTTCAACCTCTAAGCCTTCAGCCTGGTTAGCAGAGCCTATGCGTCAATCTAGATGTTCCCAAACAGCAGCTTGGATGTCACCCCCAGCACGTAAATCACTTCAAGTATATGTGTTGCACAGAGGCAAGAGCAACAGCACTTTCCAAATCTTCCTCCACTCACCTGAGCTGCCACTCCCATCCACAAAGATTATTAGTGATTAGTAATGGCTTACTAGCAGTCACAGCATGCCCAAGCCCACACCAGAATGGATTAATGGCAGAAAGGGAAGAAGAGATGGACGAGATGTTCAGACAGGGGTATCGGCTTGTGATGCTAAGCTGCAGAAGCAGACACATTCTGATGGTGAGGACAGGTAAGCCATGCAACTGGGATTTCATTTTAAGGGATAGAGTGATACATGATAAAAAGGTCTTGAAGAAGTGGGTGAAGAATCAGTCACTCAGTAGACAAAAGATGCCCAAGAAAACTAGACTTTAATCTATCCTGATTTGTAGTCACCTTAACTGCTACCCCTTCAGAACACCAGCTAGCCCCCTGCCAACAGACTTATTGTGTTGGCCTTCTCTGGAAAAAGTCCTTTTCAGGAAATTTCTCGACTACTGACAACAAGGCTTGAGAGGAAGGGGGGAGGAAAAAACTAAAAACCTGCACTGTTCTGTGGTTTTCAAGCTTGTTGAGAACCTTTCAAATGGTAATACTAAAAAAGAGGAGGAAAACAAAACAAAACAAAAAAATCCAGTTCTTCCTCCTTCCAAAGTTCTTAATTGCAGTAGAAATAGCTAGAGTAAAAAAGTATGGCTCTAAGAAAAGTGAGACACAGTAACACGTAAGACAGAAATTGTCCCACACAAGAGGAATGCATCACCTGTGTTTGCAAAATAGAGACTGACGTTGATGTACATATCATTTAGGAAATTACTATCTGCTGATTTATTTAAAATAGGTGACTTGTGCCATCATATTCCCTACAAATGAAGTGCACGGTACCTTGCTCTCTCCTCGTCCTTTCTTCTTCTTCTCTCTGTAATCTCCGTAGTTCAGCTTTCTTTTTGCTACCAGACTTAATGTTTGCAACAAATTAAAAGAAAACTTCAAATTAAAAACTTCAAATTAACTTCAAATTAAAAAAAAAAAATATTATTGTAATACATTTTGGGAGGTATTTGCCCTCTATAACTTCGCCCTTCTAATGTGATTACTGAATTAAGATTTTGGACTCCCTGCATAGTCAGTGAAGACTCCAGAACAGCAATACACATACTGAATTCAATTTTCTTCTAATTTTCATGATGCAGTATATGTTCTTTCAATTAATATATTACTTTATGCTAGACATTCCTGAACACAGCCACAATAGGAGAATATTAAAATCTCTTAGGTTAATGTAGAAATTGAGTAACATGGTAGATCTGCTAAGAAAGCAGAAGTTACATCTTCAAACATTTTAGGAAATACTGAGAAATATATTTTGGGACATAGGCAACGCTGGCATTTGGAAGCATTCAATTCACAAGATGACTAGCAAAGAGTTCTTTTTTCAGTCATAAAATCCTCATGGCAACTCAAGACAGCTAACTGATTAACCTCTAGGCTAATCCTAAAATAGCTATATTTTAAATTTGGGGTTCTCAGAAATTATCTTCCTTCTTAATTTTTTGTGGTCTGGGTATACATTAAAAAAAAAAGACAATGTAAGTAACATACAAAATCTACTGTCATGTAATAGACTAACCAAAATAAAACACTTATTTTTCTCCTATAATTCACAGTATTCATAGAGTTCTCACTGATGATGCACATAAAAATTTGATAACTGGATGTGTACACACGAGATCACGTTGTCTTCAAGAGATTTGAACAGTGGCAAGCATAATTCTCCTTGGTTTTGAAGATGTTACTAATGGTCCTTCATGTTTTTCCTTGCCATAAAAAAAAAAAAAAAAAAGGATTCATGGATGGGTTTTCATTTTTTATTATCATTTAATCTGGTTTTTGTGTGTTTCTTTGGTGTTTGCATTTAAGTCTTGGGATGCTTAATCAAGCATGTAGAGTCGGCACTGTCACTATAAAACAGCACTTAAAGACACACAGAAGGAAAATCAAAGACAGAAGGAAAAACAACTAGCACGTTAACACACAAAAAAATCTAAATCAAAAGATCTGGTTTTACCAACTAAGATGATTTCTTGTTAATGCAGTAGCACAAGCATCCTAAGGTTGCTGTCCTCGCCAAGAACAGTTACCAAAGACTACATTATCTTTATTCAGTTTTATTCTGTTTAGACAGGTAACACTGCCATTGCACATGTCATATACTTGCAGCCAATGTGCCTTGAGTCCATCTGAGCTGGATGGAATGGTATCAGGGAGAAGTGCTGCTCCTGAAGGCACAAGCTGCAAAGACAAGGCCTGAATACAGCAGATTTTTTAAAAATAAAAAAGATAAAAACAGAAGGAGGGAAGAAAGATGAGACAGGAAGTAAATCGAAACATGTTTGTGGAGCTTGCAAAAACAAGGAAGCTGATTTCGTAGGGAACTGCAAAATCAATTCACAGACAACATTAATGTTTATGAACAGGACAGATAAGGTCAGGTTTTGTACATATGAGAAAATAAACCATGATATTCTGCATCGGCTCTGGCATACAGAGAAAACAAAGAGTGACAGCAGCCTAAATTAGGGTTGAAAGCAAAGGTGTGGATGACAAAAGACATCGAGGAAAACAAATTACTTGCATTTGGTGGTGTATCTATGTACTGGCTGAACAATCCTACTCTGCCACTGACACACACAAAAGACAATCAAAACAAATCAAATCAAACGTTTACTGTTTTAAACAAGAAAATATGGAATGCAAATGGGTTCAGAGTGAGAGGCAATGTGAAAAGAGGAGATGCATCTTCTGCCTAGGCGTCTAATCTGGATGTTGCACATCAGAAAGCTGAATCCCAAGTCCCTGTGCCATCACTGGTAAAAGGCAAAGACAAGGATTTAGTCAAGAAAGGTAAAATAACTAAAACAGTATGAGTTTCATCCAGTGTCAACAAGAGAATATAACTGGATGGTATCACAATGCAAATAAGCACAAAGGATCGAAGGGATCTATTAGGAATCTTATGCTTCTCTTCTGCCAAGAAACAGGTACAGAAAGGTATCAAACCAGCACAGTAGCATAGTGCCCATCTTGGAATAAAGAAAGAGTTCCAACAAAGCTGGGAGAGACAAAAAAAGAGGACTTAAGACAGCTGAAAATTAACACAATGGTATTATGAGGTCTTCCCATCCACTCTGCCCAAGTATTCCTAATAATTTGGTAAATATTGTTACAAGTAACCCAGTTGAGAGCGAAAGTAGAAATAATTAAGAAAGCCCTTTGTCATTCATCACTCAAAAAGCATGTTACAAATACTGTTATTTCACATTTTGATTTGACTAGTGTATTTTCAGATACAACTACTTAAAAGCTATTCACTTAACTTTGCATGGCAATAAATAAATATATAAATGTAATTTTGAATACAAATCTGAATACAAAGGTTATCATGAAGCTTGAACAAAACCAATGGTGAAAAGTTAGTGCCAACCACAAATGTACACCCACCAGAGTTAGCGTGCATCTTAGTACTTTTGTTACCAAAGCATTTACTTGCAAAATTCTCCTAGAAGAAGGTCAGTAAACCCTACAATTCTACCCAAATATTTCAGGGAAGAATCAGTTCCAGTTCAAAATAATAATTTTTTATTACTTTTTTTTTCAGTGTAAATGGAAAACCTGTTTGTTTCAATTGCTCATGATCACTTTTTAGTCAATTTCTTTTCACATTCTTATTATTTTACATAGGGCTAACAAAAGTGAGATGCACAGTTCTCAAGGGCTACATTTGAGTTGGATCTATTTTGGGGGGGGGTGGCAGGTAATTTTGTTATTACCAAATTAACAATAATCGACAGGATGAATTTATGCAGTACAGTTTCCTGTGGAGTTCTGTTTGTTGTCCCCCGCCTATCAGGTTCTGAGTTCAGCCTGTGGCACAAAGCCAGGACACTGGCTCTCTGCTTGGGCAGCAGCTGCCAAGCAAAACACACAAGAGGCTGCGCTCACCACCTCCTTTCTGGTAGGTCTGCAGGAACAGTACTCAGCCTCCTGGCAAAAGGCACATATCCTTAGTGTCCTGCAGATGCCTGTTCCTCTTCCAAATCTCACAGAATCACAGGATCATTAGGATTGGAAGTGATCTTTGGAGATCTTCGAGTCCAACCCTCTGCCAAGGCAGGGCCACCCAGAGCAAGTTGCACAGGAACGTGTCCAGGCAGATTTTGAACATCTCCAGAGAGGGAGACTCCACAACCCCCTGGGCAGCCTGTTCAGTGCTCTGCCACCCTCAATGTAGAGAAGTTCTTCCTCGTGTTGACGTGAAACTTGTGTTTTAGTTTATGGCCATTGCCTCTTGTTCTATTGCTGGGCATCACGGAAAAGAGTCTGGCACCATCCTCCTGGCACCCACCTTTGAGATAATAATCTGCATTAATGAAAGCCCCTCTCAGTCTGCTCTTCTCTAGGCTAAATAGGCCCGGCTTCCATAGTCTCTGCTTATAAGAGAGATGGTCCAGATTGAGCCTGACAAACCGGCTCAGAAGAAATACAGATTAAAAAATAAAATTAAACAAAAAATATATTTTTTCTTTTTAAAAAGTAATTTGCATAATATCAAGGTATCACAACACCTTTATTATGGCAGATCCTCTGAAAAATACTGTTCTGTAGACATGAAGTCCAGAAGTAACTGATGCTTACTTTGATTTCAGCATGAAGTGCTTTGTCATTTTACTCATATAATTTCCAAAATAACAGGATTATGCTGGCACACTCTCTAAATGAACACTGCAAGGGTCAAAATGCTGTACGTGAACTAGAGCGTATTTCTGACTACTTACCTTTGTTTTCTTTTTTGGAGCCTAAGAAGATCAGGGGAGAAAAATAAAAAGGTGAGTATCAGAGAACAGGGTATTGAGTACAAAGGAATAATAAGCAAATATAACTGTTCTGTAAAATCACATGAACTACTGAAAAACTGTAACGACAATAATTTCAATATTGCAGAAAATTAACCACTAACAGATGACTGTGGACCACCATAATTCACCAGCATAGGTCACACTTATGGTTATAGAAGTGTGCCTACTTATTCCCACTGATAAAAAAAAAAAAATAAATGTATATCAAACATATAATATAGTCCAAGACATAATTCAGTCAAAAAGCATTTTCAGTGTTTTCTGAACTCATCAATTTATACCATGTGCTATTCCTAATAACACTATATTACATCATGCAATGACCTAGAAGGACACAAAAACCCCACTGAGGCTTTTGTCGTTCATAGGAAAACTGCATTTGAAAAAATGTAATTAGGGGACTTCTCCAAACGACAACAGGAAATAACAGACCCTAGAAATTCAAACACCTAACAGTCAATGTCTCACTTGATTTACCAATTACCCTTTCTGTGCATTGGCATGTGATTTTACACAACCTCAGTGTGATTAATTACCCACATGAATGCACTCCCTGTGGGATGGAGAAAAGAAACGTGAAGTTTATTAGTGTAGATCGATTCTGACCACTAAGGTGTAGTTACCTCTGAGCTGCGTTTCACACTAAGCAGCCACAGCACCAAACCACAGCACAAGGAGGGTTGCAGGAAAGTTAACATGCCCTTCAGGTGATTTTTTTTTTCAATGTTAAATCCTTTTTTTCCATATACCGGTACTTCCGCAGCCAACGTGGAACACCTCCGTTCACCCTTACCCGCTTCCCCACCTAACCAGTGCCTCAAGGTACCAGTCACCGTCCTTCGCTCTTTACCCACAGGAGCCCAGAGCCCTGTGGCTACACCGGCACCAGCACGCCCTGGGCCCACCGCACGGGCACAGGCTGCTACTGCCCACAGCAGCAGCTGAAGGAGCAGGTGCAGCTCCGCGGCCGGAACCAGCACACCGCTTTCTCACGGCCCATGCCGGCAGCTCTGTCCCAGGGGGTCGGGCGGCAGCAACCCCAGCCCTCTGAGGCACGGGCCCTGGGACATGGACAAGGAACAAGTGATGAGACCCAGACCCCAGACCACTCTCACCATGGCGCCGCCGCCACCGCCGCGTTGCCTAGGCGACCAGCCCCGCCCCCCACGTGCTCACCGCCACCAATGGCGTGCGTCCCTCCTCCCACTGCCTCGCCCCGCCGGGAGAAGGGTGGTGCCTCCCGTCGTTACGGCTTTGCCGTAAAGCGGCGCTGGCGGGGTTTACGGCGTGGCGTGAAGCTGGTGAGACGCTGACCTTCTTGTTTTGCCCCCGGGCGAGGGCCGTTCCTCCGTGTCTGTGTGTCCGGGGGGAGCACAGGGCAGGGACACGGGCATCGGCCCCGCAGGCACTGCCAGCCCCTGCCCGCAGCGCCAGGCCGCGGAACCTGCGCTGCGTTCCGTGTGCTTTTGTTTACAGAAATAAAAAGGGGTTTATTGCGTTTCTAACGCGTAGGAATTCCTAATTTATACATATATATGTGTGTGTGTGTGTATATCCCTGTATGTATATGTACAGGTGTGAGCATTGCTTTAGCAGATCGCAGATAAAGAAGCTGCCAGCTAGGTAGAAAGCCCGTAAGCGAGCAGGAGACGAGCAGCACAAAGATAAGCGCAATTGCAGCTGATAGCTGCTGGAATTTTGTTGTTTTCTGTTTGAGAGGAGGGCAGGCAGGAGAGGAGGGAGAAGCTGAAAGAAACAAAAGTTAACCAAAAGCAGAAGAAGGAAAGAGTTCAGCGTTTGAGCAAAGGGAGCTCAGCTGCATGACAGAGCATGGGTAGAGCCCGTGCTGTTCCCATGGAGCGGGAGGCTGGGATGTGGTTGCTCCCCGCAGGGCTAATGTCAAACTGATTATCCTTCAGGTTAAAAGCCCCAGTCAGACGCAAGTGAAGAGGTTACTGAAATGTGAGAATGGCCAATTTAAGAAGTGAAGTGAGAAATCTGTACAAAAACGTAAGTGTCTTAAACACCACGAGCACCTTCCTTAACGAGACAAACCCCTTTCACTGCCCAATAAAATCTTTCTTTTTTTCTTCCCTCAAGCTGCTGCACCTCGGAAGGGAGTATCCCAAAGGAGCGGACTACTTCAGAAAGCGTTTGAAAGCAGCTTTTCTGAAAAATAAAGATGAGAAAGATCCGGAGAAGATCAAGCAGCTGATTGCACGAGGAGAATTTGTTATAAAAGAGCTGGAAGCTTTGTACTTCCTCAGAAAATACAGAGCTCTGAAACAGCGCTACTACAGTGACGACAATCAGTAACTGGTGCTAATGACTTCCATGTAATGATACAGAGCCTTAAAAAATGAACAATAAAAGCTGTAGCCTAAAACCAAATGAAATGTTAATCCTTCTGACCCATCTGAATTATGAATTAGGCCTTTACTTGTCTTTAAGTAGTGCCTTCAAAGATTTTCAACTACATCTGCCTCCTGTGTGAGGGTCACCCTGGCAGAGGCGCTCGCCCACTGTGCGGGGCAGAAGACTGCCGAGTCAGGAAGGGGGTGAATTTGGACAGGAGTGGTTTAAGCACTTTGACCCTGAAGACAGTTCCTGCTACTACGGATTTCTGGCACTGCGTAACTGCTGTAGCAGCAATACAGAACTTCGTCTTTTCCCTTGGAATAGAAGTTTGACTGTGGACATTTGCTCCACAGCTAATGCCATTGACTAGCTCAACTAGCACAAACCTGTGCCAGAACTATGTGTGTACTAGAATTGGATGATGTTTCTACCCCCACCAAGAACTAAGTGACACTGGAAAGAGAACAGAAATAATCTTTGGAATATAGGTAAGTCATTGTTGCCGTAGAACTGTTGGCAATAGCAAGTCTTCACATGTATGAACTCTAGAATAGAATGAAGAAAAATGCTGGCCAGTTAGCACCCTACTTTCTGAGGAAGTGTGTGTGCTGTTTCTAGCACCACATTGATGTGAAGAGCAGCCCTTCCACATCAACTGAATTCTCCAGTATGTTGCAGTTAAACCTGTTCTGGATGAATACCTCTATGTAAAAAATTTAACCTATCCTTCTCAGTAACTGATAGAAGATGATCCACATAACAAAGGGCCAAATCATAACTTTATGAAGCAGTAGCAGTTTCAGGCTTTTTTCCCCACCTAGGACACAATCATTACTAAAATATGTTGTTCATGTTTTCTGTAAGTTTATGGAAGACACCTGATAGAAGAAAACAAACGTGCACCTGCGAATAAACACAGAATAGCTATTGAGAGTATTTTAAACTTGTAGACTAATTCAAGTCTGTTAGACTAATGAAATAAGGGCTCTGGGGCATGGCTGTAGATGGTAAAGCCCGAGCAGCACAGAGCAGTGAGAGGTGCATCCTCACCCAAAGCAAGGCTCTGCTCCTTGCAGAGCACAGAATGCAGCAGCAGGAGCAGCATGGATCAGAGGAGATGGACTGCCACAATAAAGCACTTTGCCAAAGCACTTTGTGACAGGCAGTGGGAAGGATGAGAAGTAAACAGAACTGAACTGCCAAACACATGCAGTACAAAGGGTACTCCATTACCGAGATGAGGCACTAAACTTCTTGGAGAGAAAAAGGAAACTGCGACAGAAATTCACAATAACTATTTTTTATTACATTACAATAAATAGGAGCAGTACAGTTTGACAAAAAAATGACAAATTCCAGATCACCTCACAGCACATACTCCTAAAAACATTAAAAATTTTAAAACAAACAGTGGTCTTTTTTTTTTTTTTTTTTCCTTTTTTCCTTTTTTTTTAACTTAATGTCTGGTATGACCAACATTCATAGGTCACACAACCAAATGATGGAAAAACTGGATCACACTGCATATGTTCCACATCAAATAAAGCACAATGTACAAAATGTGCATGTTTCAGTTTACACTATACAAAAATAGTTAAAATACATTCCAGGTAAACATATTACATTAAGAAGTCATTCTAGTAAGAAGTTGGCACTCAAGAGGAAAAAGCAGAAGTATTTTCAACATGAAAACACAAGACAGTGGAATAAAGAAATGTTAGGAAAGATTTACCATCTATGTAGCTTTATGTAAACTTGAGACAAAATGATTTGTTTACAGTCTGATGGTCTTTGAAGGTAATTGTATTGCTTCAGAGCATAGACAGGAGCAGAAGATTGTGTGTCAGTATTTACCCATTACAGAGATCATGCTACTGTAACAAAATCTATATGGTGAAACTTTTTTAAGTTAGAAAACATTTTAGGGCAATGAGACTGGTCAAAATAATGAAATTTCAGTTTTGAGAAAAACATGAGAAAGTTGTTTACCAGAGTTACATAAAGCTACTGTAAGAAGGTGTTACTCCCTGACACATGGCAATTTAATGTATTAACGTGGTAAGCAGTTCACATGTTCATTTAGTAGCTGCTATCAGAACAGACAGCACCCAGATATGTTCTTTGAAAGCATTTCAAATAGGGAAAGACAGGATAATTATGAGATCGACTTGTGCAAGCTGCAATCCAACATGCTTCACCAAATCTCAAAAATATTAAGACAAAACTGCACAACAGTGGCAAGGATGTGTATTTTTTGAAGTAAATAAGGGCTAATCTTAATAGGGT
This sequence comes from Psittacula echo, assembly GCF_963264785.1. Classification (NCBI taxonomy): domain Eukaryota; kingdom Metazoa; phylum Chordata; class Aves; order Psittaciformes; family Psittacidae; genus Psittacula; species Psittacula echo. Next base: position 105,195,618 of record NC_137735.1, read on the forward strand.
TTGTACTGATTTAATTAGATTGGTAGCTACAGATCATATTTACTAAAAAACCCCAACTATTATATATATAGCTTTATATTAGAGCTATATAAATCCACACTTGATGATTAAGACTTTTCAGCTATAATTTCTCCAGTTTTTAGTTAACTAAGTAAGAATCTTAGACCAGCCCTAATTTTACATGCAGTGTGACTCAGTTACCAAAAATCTTGAAGTAAACTTAAGGTTACTTCCATTTACTCAAGGTATACTACCCACTTTTGCTATGTTCTTCATATGTAATCAAGAGTGTCTAAAATGTGCAAATAACTGTCTCCAAAACGTTTTAACCTTGGAAGCTATAAAAGGTTTTGCAACATTAAGAATCTTTTCTCATTCCTTATTGGTCCTTATGATATAATGTTAGGTTCTCCTATTACTGTTTTTCAGAATATTTAATAATCTATATTTCACATCAAAGCTGAAAGGAGGGGAGGGAGCCTGGGGTTTGGTGGAGGATGGGGAATAGGGGGGTGCAGGCAGGGAAGGGCATTATTTTTCTCAGCCACATTGAAATTAACACGCGGCAATCCAGACATGCTGCAGCAATCCAGACAGGCAGCAGTCCTGCCTGTTTTGCAGCCCTGCACCTAGAAGATTCGCGGGGGGGGGTGTGGGGGGGGGTGTGGGGTGTGGGGTGGTATTTTAGAAGCGAAAGAATACTTTCCTCATGCAATTGCACCTTTGACATCTTATAAATGATCCAAGTTACACAGGTACAAGAAAACTGTACTGTGTAAGATTTCCACAGAATTCTTCAGGTATACTTCAAGGTTAGGGCAATGCTGCTATTCCCCGTTCCAAACTTTGCATTGTCCTGAACTATCCTACTTCAATGTCTTGTGTTTTACTTTTCTGGGTACACCAGAGTCACATTTTCAAGTTTCACCCTGCAGCTGCAGCTGAGCTAGGTACTATGAAGAAGCATACCTTCAGGAACCCAGGCCCTAACAAAACAACCAAACAATGCAACGTTTACACACAGTAAGACAACAGGAGCTGGCAACACTGGAATTACTACTGGCTGTTACTTCACTGCAGAATACCTAGACTACTGCAGTACTAAAAACTGAAAGCTTCTGCAAAAATTCTGCATTCATTCCAATCAGAGAAAGAAAAGGGGGGGGAGTGATCACAACAGAACTTAAATCACAGAGAGAAACATTAAAATCTTGGTCTAGCTTCATGACAGTCTAGACACTGGAATGCCACTCACCAACCATTTATTCTGTGCAACAAAACAAGTACTTCACGAACAGCACACAAACAACACTGACTCTGGAAACCATGTTTTATGCAGACGGTTTGTGCAAATTCCACACCATTTTTATGGCATAGTGGATTTCCAAATTATTTGCATGAAGCAGCTAAATTCAACTCATCCATTCACTCATTTGATGTTACTAGAATTTAAAATTCCTCCCCTATTTTGCACAAAATGGGCATTGAAAATATTCAATGCCACTCTTGGGGGGGGGGGGGGGAAGTATGGTTTTACTTCCCTATATAATTTAGGATTCATTCTGATTTAATTCTTACGGTAAATTCTGGATCCACGTATGAATTAACCTAAGAATTTGAATCAACTTATCTGTTAAGGCTTTCTAGTATTTTCTAGACACGCTAAGGGTGAAATCCTGTACCTAACTGAACAAAGCTACTTACAGATTTGTCACGCAGGAGAGCTAGGATTTCACCTTGGTCTTCAGACACAAAAAGTTAGTGAAAGTCTTAAAGCAATGCATTAACAATATCAAATCAACCTAATTCAAACTTTTACTTTTTCCACTGCCAGATGTGCATTGTTGTCTTTTTTTAATTTTTCTTTTTTTTTTATAGAAAAAATAGAGTATTTAAGGAGCGACCGAGACAAATTGCAGTGAAAAACCTTTTTTTTGTGAAAGTTTTATCTTTACATTCATTAAAGTTGATCTGAAATGCTACAAGACTAGATGCCTAGAAGCAAAATCTACAGGAAGACTATAAAGGCTTCTGGTCTCTCTATATTGCAGTCAGTCTAAAATAAAAGGCTGAAATGAAAAGTCTGTTTTGCTAACTAGTCCTTTTTCCCAACCAGATTTAAATGCCAAAAAAATTAAAGGGGATGTCAGAATGCGTAGAGCATCATTTCATTGTTTGGTTTGCACACAGAAGTTCACAATCAGGAAGAAAAATAAGAAGTTAGCAACTGTGCATGCACCAAAGAGTCCCAAGACAGTTCTCAGGTTTTTGTGTGTGTTTTTTTTTTTGTTTTTGTTTTTTGTTTCACAGGCATTGCTAGTTCAAGAACCAACAGTCAAAGAATACTGGCACTTTAAGAGGAATGAAGTTTCCACTGTCATTTGAAACAAGCATTCAGGTAAAGCTAAGAGGATCATGAAGCAGAAAGTAAAGTAATGCTAAACCAAATGCTAATAATTTAGTGTAATGTACAAAAATTACTTAAGTACTTCTTAAGAATAAGGATAAACTGTATTTACATAATTATACACTTTGTCTTTGTCTTCTTTTTCTTCTTTTTACCATCTTTGCTCATCTTCTCTTTGTGTTTTCTGATTTCTCGAACTAATGTATAGAAGGCATCATCAACACCCTGAAAAGACACATACATGCACACATTAAGATCACTTAACAGACTGACACTGTATCTGCTTAGGTAAAGCCTGTTTTCACCTGACCTGATGAGGTGAACCATTCAATCTGCTATGCTGCCTGCCAGGAGAGGTTACACTGTCTTCTTTCTGAGGCTTTTATAAATGTTCCCTCGAGTAGACTGTGGGTTACAGAAATTGCCAGGGCAACAGTCCTCTCCAGCATTCCTGCTTCTTGGGAAGGGACATGCTGGGAGAAACACAGTCAGTGGAAGGACAACTGTAGTTGTCTCCTGTCACATTAGGGGAGTCTGACTGCATTGCTGTGCATGGGCAGAGGGACCTGCAGGCCAGCAGTGGGCTGCCATCATTTGAGCAATGAATCCTAGCCACAGGCTGTTTCTCTCCTGAGTTGTGAGCAGCACTGAAACAAGAACCTGAAGGAACTGTGTTGATGCCTGCAACAGCCAACACCTGCCTGCCCTCTTTCTCAGCTGTTCCCCAGTCTGGGTTTACAGCACCCTATGGGAGATGTATTGCTTGGGGGCTGACCACAGACACCACATAGGTCCAATTCCATAATTATTATGGTAAGGAACTGAATTTAGTGTACTCCATCTCAGACAACACGTTGTCTCACCTCAAACTAAAAAATTACAGGTACCACACGTTTATAGATTATATTAATCATACCGATAATCTAAATCATACTACCACAGAATAATGTTGTGAAGCATCAGCTATCTTTGTTTATGCCTTAGCAATCTATAGGCAGCTTTAAAACGTAAATACAAATATCTGTAGCAAGAATTCAGTACCAAAGACATAGTTATGATTAGTACCCATATTCAGGTAATTTCTCAGGCACAGTTTTATAAATCATTACTTATGCAAATCAGGCAAATCAATCCAATGTTCCAGTGAAAATTATTACTTGATAAATCATTCTATTCAACTTAGAATACACGCAGAACACATTATCTATGGTGTTGTATCATGTACAGTTACTTAAAATCTCCACGGCTCCAACAGGCACAACAGACATCTAACAGCCACAGAAGCTAATGTTTCACATTGAGTAGTTTTTCTTTTTCGTGGGGTAATTATAGCTGACAAAAATAACTCTAGTCAAAAGAGACCAGCATATCTAAAAGCCTGATATGAACCATTATCAAAGTACGTTACATGTTACGCTTTGTAACAATCTATTTACATGAAACAGTTTGTTGCCCAGCTTTCAGGCTGTTCCAAATTCCAATCAAGTACCCATGTTGTCAGTTTACCGTTACATTTAGTATGGACATTAGTATGGACAGTATGAAATCATTACAATAAAAAATTATCTTGATTCTTCACTGCCTTACTCCTTGTATTATCTTTTAGATAGATCAGAAATAGTAGCATGATGTTAATGAATCAGCAGACAACTGCATCACTGTGGAACTGGGTCTAGCAATTTAGCCCTACAACTGACAGGCAGCTTCCCACCTCTTGTCAGCTACAGAGATTACCTTCAAGCTGTCAACAAAAATTAAGACTGTTTACTCCTGTGTGCCCACTTCAACAAAGAAACTGAAAGAGAACTCTGAAAAAGCACAACAAAAAGCCAAAAATCACCTAATTCACTCCAAATGGTGATGAAATTTAATATTGGAAGTCCAAACAGTGAGGTGTTAAGTAGCCTCACTAATAAAGCAGTGCTCCAGTATAACCTCCATTTATTTAAAACCTTCACATTCAAGTTCATAAAACATTTACACATAACTGATGGGCTGCAAACATCTCCCAACACTAATAGCACACTTCTGCAAGGTCTTGCAAGATAAAAAAACCACTTGCAAATAGTTTCTTCTACATTTTAAAATATTATTGATCAGTATAAAATTGACATAGCATGCCTGATGGAAGAGTAGCCTCAGTTCTGGAAAAGGTCATGTCCCTCATGAATCTTCAGAGAATTAGAAATGTTTGATGCTATTTTACAGACAGCTAGTGTATTTTGCGTCTAACTTCAGCATTAATGCACCAAGTGGATATTCAGCAATGCTCATGCAGGGATATGATCTAGAAGCAGTGATGGTTCAAAGTGCATCTCCTGCAGTTCTAATCTCAGCTAGGAGGACAGTATTAAGAATCAATCACAACAGGCAGAAGTTTCATTATTAGATCACAAGAACAGAGTAAGAAAAAATCTCTGCACAATATTCTTCTGCAAGACTGTTCACATTTCGCTACAAAACTACCTTTCAGTATTTCACACTGGTCTTTAATGTGACGGAAGAATTCTCATTATGAGGACAGCTGTTGGCTTTCCAGGGTGTCTTCGAATGAGACATGCCAAACAAAAATTGCAATTTCAGTCTTCAAATGAGCAACCCTCACTACAGAGAAAATAACTTGTACAAAGTAATATCCAGAGACTATTATGGGCCTTTAAATACAGGAATTCACAATTAAGGCTGAAATCTTTATTCTACACAGTAAAGTGACGATCTGTTAAATACAAAGCGTGTTGCAAATTATGAGGGAATTGACTTAGCTTTCGTCCTTGCATTTACACCTTTGAAGATCAAGCCTTTAAAATTATTAATCATGTATTCAGTAGTTTGGTCCTGCCACAATTCCTCTTAAATTCAGGTCATGAATATAACATGACATTCAAAACTACATTTAGAATACTTGTGAATTAGAACTGGAGAACTCCAGATAAACTAAGATCTTTCACTTTTAAGTCTGTCCATTAAATGTTAGATGTAAGTGGTGGATATGGTGTTTACAGAAGGTCCCTAAAGGCATCAATACTGTAAGATCAAAGGTGGTGAACCTTCCTAGTTACTTCTTTCAGTAATAAGGGACTGCATGCAGCTGACCTTCCTCCCTCTAACAGTAGAGTTACTGTGTGCAAGCCCTTTGGAAAGCGTAAGATGTACTGAATGGGTGCTTTAAATCCAGGCTCAGGATTAGAAACTCAAAATTCACTGTGTACGCTTAGAACTATACCACACTGCCTCCATAAAGGTGCACTGACAGAGCTTGCTCCTGGCATTTGTTTTTCCAAAGGGCAACTACAAAAGGTAACAGGAACAGAAGTATCAGAACTGTTCCCACAGAAACTGCCTGCTCCCAGCTACAACTTTTCTCTGGAGCACCACATGGTCCCATGACCATATAGAAATCGGGGTATGTGGTTGCATAGTTACAAGCATGCATGAGAGTCTGCAATGAACCCGGCTATCAATAAGAACCCCTAAATTCATTTAGGAATTAGGAGTTCCTTAACACCCCAGCCCCAGAAACAGAATCACAGAATGGTCTGGGTTGGAAGGGACCTTAAAGATCACCTACTTCCAACCCCTGCCATGGCCAGGGAAACCTTCCACTAGACATATATAGACCCTTAAACAAGTTATAAATTGTAGAGAAGAGTCGGTTTCATATTTTTCTTTAAATATACAAAACATACACACATAGACAGGTATCAGTCAACAGCAAATTATTTGTACACCTCTAGTACTATGGAAAAAATCATTACAGTTTTAATAAAGAATCTAGAAACTTTTACATTCAAATCTAGAACTTCTGTAATTCAAACTTTTTACTATTAACCCAGCTCTATCAGAATTACATTATCTAGATGTCTAACTTATGCCCTAGAGAAATTTCAGTTATAGTAAAATTTTAATGTAAAAACCTTAACACTTTCAAGAAAGAGATCTTTTGAAGATTTTACATTGACTTTTAGGAGTTTCTTCTTGCTAGTTAGAAATTACAAACAGAACAAAAGATGTTCTGGACTTTCTTCTTTTCTGTGTAACACCCAAAGGAATGAATCTCTTGGAAAGCATCAGCAGTTAATGGTAATCTGGGTAGTCAAAGTTTGCAGTTACCTTGTACAAGATTAATATAACTAAGAAGGCATCCCATAAGCAGCAAGGGGATAAACTGAATATTCCAAGAGATAGCAAAACACTGTGAGCCATCCAATTTGATTATCCGGAGCAAGAAAGGAAAATAAATGCTTTCTATTATTGCAAAGTGCTATAATGAATATTTTTGAAGTCTAAAATCCCAGCTGACTCGCATCAACTGCTGCTCCCCTTAGCTACCTACTATGCATCAGACCAAATTAATACGACTTCTTACTGAAAGTAATACAAGCCAGTCTGTTTTAAATGCCAGATTTCTTATTCCACTAGAAACACTACAGAACTACAGCTGTACCACAATAATTTTGGAATATGCTTTCTCCATCTCAGCATCTTAAACATAAAGTTGCTGAAATTACTATCAACACTACGTAGAATTCACTTGAGTATAAAAACAAATGCTTCCTCCCCTGAGCAGACTCTTGGGAGTTCTACAGTTTTATATCCAAGACTATTTTCTAAATAGGGTATGGAGAAAAAAACAAATCAAAACCCAACAATATCCAGTGTTGATAAAAAAAATTTCCCCCATCTGGGGAAAAAACAACGACCACCCAAAACCCCAAAAACATACTTCTCTTGGACTTAGGCAGAAAGAAAGAAAAAGAAGCTGATAGAAAGAAAGCACGTACTCACTGAGCTATCAAAAAAAAAAAACCCTTAAAATCTGAAAAGATGCTTCCACTGAAAAAAAATAATGAAAACCACGATTCCCACCATCCTGTTCTCTTTCTCCCAAGGAAGTCCACAAAGAGGAAAAGCAGACAGATTCAGGATCTTTAAAGTCTCAGGACACAGAAAGAAATTCTACTTTGAGATTTGGCTACATTAGTAAGACAGCAAGAAATGGCAAAGTTGGTTTTCAGCAGGCAGGCTTTAGCAATTTAATTCATATTGCTCTCATCAAAAGTAATCTTGCCAAGCTGCTGTTAGTTGTCTTTTTGACAGCTAGGAAAGAATAAAACAAGGTATTTTGACGGTATAAATCTTATTGATATTTGGACTCAAGACTGGGGAGTTTGGTAACCAAAGCTTCCGGTTTCCTGCAAAGGAAACCTTTGATACAAAAGTATCACAAAGTGTATGTTTTTAAGAAAACATCTAAAGAATTACCCTGGAGAAGTAATTCTCTCATCACTTCAAAAGCTGAGAATATAATAAGCCTGATCAGATCTAGTAGAAACTGATAAGAAACAAAATTTCTCCTCCCTCCCCTGGAAAATGTTTTTTCTTTTACTGGAATGGGAAATTCCAGGTCATCCTCTTATGGACAAGCATATAAGAAGTAACAACCCACTCACTGCACTGGTACAGTAAGAGGCAAAGAATTAATGGGGCAGTAATATATGCAAAGAGCTATTCAGATGGCTTATTCACAAGGCACTGGAAGGGATTTAGAGTAGCACTTCTTCCGTATCACAATTTGTACTTTCCCCTTCTCCTCCCTTTTTTCTTACAGTGGAGTATATGGATAAAAAATTATTTTGTGAGAATTTAGGGATTTTGGTTTTGGTGCTTTTTTGTTTGTTTTGGGGTTTTTTTTCCCCATTACCTCTTTTCCTCCCGATTTTAATTCACTGTTGCTTTGCTGCTGTATTTCTAGAAAAGGTAAATTTTTTTAAAAACAGCATGGCATAAGGAAGAGCCCGGGAATTAAGAAATCCTGTATGCCAGCTGCTAGCCAAATACTGCTGTGCTGGATTAGGAACCTCCTGTTTCTGCATCTGAGGACTATAAATATTATGACCTTCTCCCCTCAGTTCATCAACTTGAAGATTTAATCAATATTCACTTCAACAGTCTCTGCAATACATCTATAATGAAACATTAAACCTCTTCACACTCAAAACTTGGTCTCTGTTTCACAGATGGAGAACTTAATATGCAGTAAAGACTTCTTCATCTATTTACCAAAACCCCATGAAACAAAGCAAATCCATACTTGGGTGTTTGCTAGGAATATTATTCAAGACTACAATACTGAAATCTGATTGGCTTTAGATCTTAATTTATGTCATTGATTAACCATAAAATGTCTGATTTGCAAGATACCATTGATCATTTTTATTTGGCAAGTGATTTGTAAAACCTACCCTGTTACATTACAAAACTTACCCTGTTACATTATAAGGCATTTTTTAATTTTCACGCACCCTGGAGTCTTTTCTTCTTTGCTGATTTTTTTCATTCTGTACTGCCGAATCTCTCGTACCAATGTATAAAAAGCATCCTCCACTCTCTGCATTGTAAAACACAACTCCTTAAAAACTGCTTCATTAACAATCATGAGATACTGCGACACCCATGGCACAGCGGATAAGAAACACAACAAAACCACTGAAATTATGAGCTTTACTTGAGAGAAATATATGGATCCCATTAAAATATTTAAAATGCTGGGCTTGCACATTTGCTGCTTGATAAATTGTTTTTAACGCAAGCAAAAGAGAAACACTCAAAGAATTTCTTGATTACCAATTTTTGTGAATATCTATGCTTCAAGCCCTCCTATTTTTTGTGCAATGTAACGCTTGGACAAAAAAGAGTAAGGATTATGTTCTTCCATTGCATAATTCCACTGCACTGAAATGCTTGCGTTACTGAATCTTTTCACACATTTTTGTGGGCATGGATGTATTTAGCAGCACAAAACCTTGTTAGATTGTTAACTGGGGGTTACTTATAAACACACACAGTTAACCACCTATTTTCACTTCCTAGGCAAAGTGAGAACCTATTGCTGTTTGGGCAGGCAAAGAAAGTATGCTCACTTCTGTTCTTTATGCAGGGTGTACTTTCTTTACAAAAACCTGTGAAGAAACTAACAAAGTATAAAAGAAGTCTAACCAGGCAATTTCCTAAGAGGTTACAAGGAAATAAAATCTTCTGAGAATACTAAATTTTAGGCAATATTGGTTTTAAAGCTATTTACTTTATGTTATTAAACTTAGGAAAAGGGATATTTGAGTTACGGCAAAGTGCTTTTAATAAGTACCTGAAGTATATTATATTTCAGAGCAACTTTCAAAAGTAATTACTTCTTATAACTATGGATGTTATTCTTCCATGCAGAAAAAGCAATAGTTAGTTATTATCACATTTAAGAGCCTGGGTCACATCAACCTTCAAGGCACACCTAATCTGTTCTCTCTGGGCCTGCCTCTGGCAACCAAGAGGGTCCCATAATAAGAACTAAGTGCAAACAGCCTGTGAATTTCTCCTGCTCACATTTTTTCTTTGGTTGAGGAGAGCTCAAGTATTCCATGTATGACAGAGAGCTATGTATTTTCCTTCTCTGGTCTCACACCCTACCTTTCTGCAGATCTGTGCTTAGGCCACCTGTATATGATGATCCATAAGCATTTAAAAAAGTATGAAGACTGAAGTTTAAGCAAAGAGAAGATAAAGAGGTAGAGCACCAGCTTTAAATTATTTTAAATTGACTATATCTGTACATTAACTTAAAAATTTAGACAAATCTGTGGGGATGTTCTTATAACAAGATACAATATGTTTAGCTGCAGCTTTTAAAGAGGAGAGGAAATCTGCCTTACTGTAAAGCTCATTGTCTCCTCAGCCAGATCAACAGGGCTGTTAATTTAATACAAACTCATTATTTGAAAATAAAACCAGAACAGACTGATGATTGTGGAAAACAGTACAACCATTTAAGCCCCCAAACTTTATTACCACCCAATGCACAATCTGGGCTTTTATTTGGCAGAATTTCCATACTTTATCTTTCCAACCCATCTTTATCTTATGCACTTAACAGCAATAGATAACATTTACTGCAACAGTTGTTGGGTCATTTTGCATGACCTGTGCCATAGGTTATGTTGAAGACTCATTCTTAAGAATGCTGCTGCTTATCTGCTCTTCTGAACTACAGCCACTTGAATTTCAAGATTAATTAGATTTATTTCTTGGACTGTATTTCTTTGTTATAAATGATATGTCCTGTTAGGATGTACTGAAGTATGGACAAGACAATAAGTCTTACATCCCAGGTCTGAGAATTTGCAAAATGTGAGAAAAGCTATTTAAAAAACCCAGCAAAACCCAAGTAAAGCTCATATTTTCATGTTTTCCTGGAAGGAGGAAACAGTAAACACCAAGAAGGTGCTATGTGCCAAAGCACAGGCTGTACAAGAATCAACATTTTTGTAAATCTACTGTTTTGCAGTAGAAATACATAATTTGATTATGGAGCTTTCACGTGAATAATTAGATAACAATTTTTCAGTCAATGTTTGTTGCCAGCTTTCCCATCACCATTGAAATGCAGTTTGCTTTAGCAATGCAGAGAGAGGGAGAGACACAGAGAAAAGAAATTGCTACCACTGCCACCACCAAGAATAGCCTTATGGATCCCCTTATGAAATAAGGTATTCTGAAAGAAAATCTGTGCAGAGACACATTTGCTAATGTCATTAGCACAAGGTGACATTTTAAAGAGCCAGGTACCAGTCTTATAAACTTAAGAAGTCATTTTAAATACCAATTTCTTTTTAAATTCTTCAGTATTTTTTCCTTAAATTAGTATGGACCATATCTCTAAAATATAATTAACCAGTTCTATTAGCTGTCAGAACTGGAAGCAAAAATACCCTTTGGCAGGTATTAAAAACTTCAAAATCTAAACAGCCCCAAGAACCCATGACTTTGAGGCAATGTTTTCAGGATGCTTTTGACTCCTAGGAGACAGCCAAACATTCGATTTAAAGTATGACTATGTGCAAAGAAAGCCTATTTCAAACACAAACAGGAATTTTCACATGTTCTGCTTCTGTAAATAGTGTTTAAAAGAAACTAATGAAAGTTAGCTTTGATATCTCAAAAGTGTTCTGTGTCCACCTTTATACACTTTGTAGGAGTTGGTCTCTTAAAACCAACTGTTAGACAAATAAAGTAAAAAGCTATTCATTTAGCTTTTAGGGTTAGCAAAAAGATTTCTATTCACTTCCATAAATGCACTCCCAACATAAAACTTCATAATGGTAGAGTCAGCTTAGCCAGTACTGGAGAATACAAACCTGCAAAAATCTACTCGCTCAGGCAACATTTAGCTTATAGGTTAAGGGTAATTTTTTGCTGTTTCTAAAACAGATCTAATACTTCAAAGGACTGTTTGAAAACAGCTACTAGAACTGAGCCACATGCAAAACCTCCATTAATATGGAGAGTGAGGGGGTGTTAAGCTGATTGTGTCATCTTACAGTGGTTAAATACCAAACATACGTCAGTAAATTCATATTAAATACTGCACAAAATTACAATTAAAGTCAATCTCTCCAAAGGTTAAGTGCTGTCCTACCTCAGTGCACATGTATCCTCTTTTTGCTGCACCTATTTATCTCTACATCAGGTATGTAACAAACCTGCTTCCTGAGCATCCTGGAGTAATTTTTTTCTTGGGCCCTTGTTCTTGGGAAGGACTAAGGTTTTCTGGAAACGTTTTACCTTACACCAAACTAGCAACATGGAAAAACTCAACTCACGTTGTGAAGTCTGACAAAATTTTAACTAATTGAAAACAAAGTTTTAAAGTGGAACTTGCACACATGACCCACATTAAAAATTGCTTGGAGTAAAACACAGAATAGTATCATTAAACACATACAACAAATCCCTAAAAACTTGGCAAGGTGGTTCAAGCAAACTGTCTTTAAGGTATCAGTTATTCATGAATCTCAATGAGATGTAGGAATGCTGTTCTGTAAATACTGCACTGATTACTTCAAACCAGGCACAGGTTCTCAACTTACTTTCATCTCAAATTTGGGGCCTAACCTATTGTACATCGGACAGCTGAAATAACTGTAATGCTTTTTTAACAGCATCCTCGTGATTTAGGTCAACTTCATTAAACACTTCAGAGTCTGTTTAAGGATATATTCTCAATGAGACCTAATGCTTTGGGGTATCCTTTACAATGCTTACAATAATGCCTATTTATCTGCTTTGCCTTTGAATTCAGTTCTAGCAGGACAGTCAAAATGTTCCAAGGAAAACAAAATTCTACAGTCAAATCACATTTGGGGTACAGCCTTACAGCTTTTCCTTGTGTAACCTGCAGGCAAATGGAAGGCAGTAAGGAATGCAGGATGCAGCCTTGGCAGGGATAAATCAGGTTTGCCTCTCATCTCTCATTGATACTATTGATAATACTGGGAGCCATATGCTCATGTGGAAAGGGGAGAATTTAAATTTAAAGCTTATGTCAAACAGAAAAAAGCAAAAACAGCTATCAAAATAAACTTCAAAAAAATCACATCCTTCTGCATAAGGATTGTGAAAGAGTAAGTGTCACTGATGCAAAGGACAAGTTTAAGTGATGCACATGCCTTGCATTTAATAGAAGTGTCTTTGCAATCAAGGGCAACAACTTCCCATTTTCATCTTCCATTTCCTTCCCCAGAAACCCTCCTCATTCAATCTGAGCTCCAGCAGAAGTGGGGCTTGAGGAAGGGCTAATGCAAGGACTGGAACAGGTTGCCCAGGGGGGTTGTGGAGTCTCCTACGTTGGAGATATTCAAGGCCCGGCTGGACAAGTTCCTGTGTGATGTACTCTAGGTTACCTTGCTCTTGCAAGGGGGTTGGACTAGATGATCTTTTGAGGTCCCTTCCAACCCTTGGGATTCTGTGAATCTGTGGGGGCTCCTTCAAGAGGGCATTAGTGCTGCTGTTTCAGTGTGGTGGGAGGTACGTACAAGAAAGGAAAAGAAGGTTCCTACTTCTAAATATTCATGTCAGACCTTCTACAGACTCCAGAAGTTACCAGACCACAAGGTACATCTGCTCATACCTGGAAGATCTGAATGTAACCAGAGATGACCAAGTATTTTTATTTGCTTATTTTTAGCCAAGGACTGAATTCTGACCAGTAGAAATATAGTCTATAGGCCACATGGAGCTCACAAAATGGTTTGAATCTCCTACTTCAAAAGGTTACTTTGGAAGAAGGTGTATATACATGCACAATCTTTTTATGACAGTGTGACTTAAAGATCATAATATGTAAACGCATATGTATACACAAGCACACATACAAATACAGGTGATCTTGCTGTAATTAAAGATCAGGTTCTTCCTCCAATCCACTTTTCTCTTCTCAAAAATATTCTAATAATGCAGCATCTTATGAAGCGGTTTCATAACACATTATGAACAGCACTATGAAAGAACCAGCAACCATACCTAGTGGTTCTAACTTTTAGAAGCCAGCATTCTCAAAAGAGTGTATTAGGCATCTTTATTTTATAGTCCATGAGACACCTTTAGGGACTCCTTAAATGCAAAGTGTATAAAGCTCAGCTTTGAAAAACAAAAGTCAGATTCTTTCTGTAACACTGTAGTTCTTGAGGTGCCAAAAGAAAAGTTTCAGATAAAAGTAGTCAAATTACAGACAGCTCATATACAACTGATCTATTGTACTCTGAAACAAGTACAAACCTCCTTAAGCAGACCTCTTAAAAAGTCTGAAAGATAAAAAAAGCAGATACTACTTTGTGTAAATAAAGATTATAAAACTGAAGTGGTGATTGAGCATATTGATTTAGTAATGGCTAGGCATGGTGGGGCTGCTTGTCAGAGTAAACCGCAAGGGAGCTGGGGAGAAAAAATTTCTGAAAATACATCATCACATCACACTTTTATTAAAAAGTGGCTATACAAAAGGAATGTTTCCCCAACAAAGCCTAATGCTCCGTGAAACAGGCTGAACAGAGTAAAATCTAGATTTAAGTACAGAAGTTTTTACAATAGGGGCGGTAAAATACTGGAAGTGGCTGCCCAGAGAGGTGGTGGATGCGTCATCCCTGGAGACATTCCAAGGCCACGCTGGATGTGGTTCTGGGCAACCTGATCTAGTTGAAGATGTCCCTGCTCACTGCAGGGGGGTTGGACTAGGTGAGCTTTGAAGGTCCCTTCCAACCCAAACTATTCTATGATTCAAACCTCAAACATAATTTCAGAGTTCCTCCTTTTTTATCCTAACATCTCAATGACAACCACCTTCCAATACAGAAAATACCAAATACAGGACCTTCCAAACAAGAACACTGTATTTATTCAGTCCACTTATATGCCATATTCTTTGGAATGCTCTCGTGGCCTAATTTATTCTCAGCCATTAAAGCCGTGCAGTTACTTTTCTTAATCCTACCTAACAGAGATTTTCTCTATTGCCAAAAGTCAGCATTCCTTTGATTCCTCTGGAAAATTTTACCAATTAGTCCGTGTTTCAGCTTGTCAGAAATTTGAGCAGGTGTAGCAAATTTTCACTAATAAAATATTCATTTCTTATATACAGGACAAGTTATTTCTGGATATGAGGAAATTCTGCTAAGTGATGCATCTGAATCTATTTAGCAGTTACACTGACCTGTTACTCAAATTGTAGTGTTCTGCTCTTAACTTGCCACCTCCTGCTACAACTAATTTGTGATTTATAACTTGCACATAACTTTTGACTGTGGAGAGTACAAGTTATTCAGCCATTCAGGCCTGATGAATTTGTACTAATAGTAAGTCTTTACTCTTAAAAGAAAACCCACAACCAGCATTTTTCAAAAAGAACGCTTTCTTTCAGAAGTACAGAACCAGTTTCATCTCTTACCTGTAGAGCTTGCCTTCTCCTGAATCCAGAGCTTTGCACCTAAACCTTGAAAGAAGCACTGAAAGGACCCTAACAGCTGCCTCTTTCACCTGTACCAGCTGTGTGCAATAAACCAACAGGGAGCTCTAAAGTCTTAGAAGAGTATTAGTCTACACAAGCAATTAATCCAGTCATTTCAAAAAAGACTTATGGTCAATTGCTTAACTATAAAAAGGGATATCAAGCATGTCCCATTAACACTGAATCAATTCCTTTTGTTATTAATGAAAAGACTAAAACCAAAATAAGCTAATTTGCTGTTTGTCTGCTTAATCCTCTTGCTGAGGAAAAAAGCAGCATTTCACCTCTCAGTACAACTGGTTTTCATTCTGTTAAAACCTATCAGAACATTAAGAATGCTGCAACTGTCTGACAATGGAGAGTAGTGGCAGGCCAGGTCTCATGCTTCAAGTTTGCGCAGCTGAAGCAAATCAGTCATTAATAAACAAGTACCAGTTGTCAGTGAGTTCGCAGAAAGAAGAGACACCACAGGAATTTCTGTTCTGGAGAAATATATCTATTGGTATGACAAAGCAATTGTCAATGCCTAGAATAGTTATAAATAAATAATTCAGATGAGAGTTCTGCATTTGTTTCTGGTAAGTTTTGAGCTTTACCTGTCTTGTTTTTGCTGATGTTTCAATGAAAGGAATTCCATAACTTCTTGCTAAATCCTGAGCTTGTTTTGTATCTACTGTTCTGGAAGGCAAATCACATTTGTTTCCTACTAGCACCATTGGGACATCTTCAGAGTCTTTGACTCTCTTTATTTGTTCCCTAAAAAGAAAAAAAAAAAAAAAGACTGTATTTAACAGATATTAGTGTATTTAACGATTTTAAAACAATGAAAGACTCCATCATCATTCTGTATGTTAGTTTCCTACACATACACTATTAGAAGACATCAAAAAATAAACTGACCAATCCTGTCACTCTCAAGTTTATCACCTTATTTAAAAAAAAAAGAAGAGAATATTTTGCAAACTTCTGCAAATTTTATATTTTTTAACAGCTAGTGCCAGAACAAGCCTAAGATGCTCTGACATAAATCTTACTCTTACTTCTCACAGTCAGTATTCAGAATACTCAGTTCATTTGCCAGCATGAAACACTTATCAAAGCACTATGCCTGTTGTCTCAGTTTTGGTTTGGAGGGGGTGGGGATGGTGTGTCTTCTTTTTTGTTTTATTATTAAAGACAGCATTACAAACTCTGCATTTAGACAGGGATTTTTAAACTCTGAAGACCACCAGCCTAGTTCTCTACAAAGAGAGATTTGGTAAGAGGGCCCTTTCAACCACTGGTCAGAAAACATCTTGAAACACTAGTTAGATGTGCTTGTCAAAAATCTCAAATAACAATCGTTCATTTCATTACTTTTGCCTTCCCAAATAATCTGGCAGTATGTTCCTTAATTAATATAATCACTGGGTTTGGTTATTTATTCATAAAGCCTTCAGCTTCAGTCTGAAAGGTTATCCACAGGTGTGTGAATGCACAGTAGAAACTCCAGCGTTCAACTCACAACATTCTTTGAAATTAACTGGGAAGGACTTCTTACGCAAAAAGCAACTGACTTTAAGAAATGAAAATTCCACATGAAAACCTCTGGGCTCCTTTCTTTTACATTAGCATCTACCTTATTTTTGGCCTTCTTCCTCTACAACCAGAGGGAAACCACTTGTAAAAATCCGGTGAGATAATGAAGACAAGGTTACAGTTTTTCTGAGAGCAACAGTTTCTTTCTAATTTGTCGCCCCTACTGTGCTCTTACATGGTTTTTTTTGGTTGGTTGGGTTTGGTTTTTTGTTTTTTGTTTTTTTTTTTTTTTTGGGGGGGGGGGGGTTGGGTTTTTTTTTTTTAAAATCACCAGTACCAATACATTCAGTTAGAAAATTTTATATATAATGAAATTTATACAAAAGCTGCCTAGCTCAATTTAAATATAAAAAAGAAACAGTCTCAAAGAAGGTGCCCACATTCTTAACACTCCTCTCTCCCTGCGTTAGTATGCAGCAGTTTTGCCCCTCTCATTTGCAACAGCACTCTCCTGATCCCACAGCTGCTCCAGGGAGATAAGCCAGCAGTAAACTATTTTTGTAGGTAGGCATTTACCTGTTTAACTACTCACATCAGCACACTGTGCAATCAAATGAGCTGACCTGCTGGCATACAGGAGAAAATGAAACTATGCCATCAGGGCAGTTGCACCTGCTGACTTTGATTACCCTGAACTACCATGGCATCCCACCTTAAATGTGGAACTGTAACTTCTATTTGTAACAAAAATATGTAACTTTGGCTTATAAGTAGATGTGAGGTTTGCGGTAACGGTGATAGCAGATCACTCCTCCACCATATGGTGACATGGATCTGACAGCATTATAAATGCCTATGAATAGCTTAGCATTAGCTGTTTGGAACTGATCTTAAACGGATGCTGCCAAACTCAACAGTCATCGGTGGGATTTGCATTGCGTTCTAATACACAAGGAGAATTCAGTATAATAGTAAGCTACCGAGTTATAAATGAGCTGGTACAGTAATTACCAGAAACTGCTTCTTTTTCTACATTAGTGTAGCTGACAACGAAAGCACGAGTTGAAATTTTTAACTAATTATTAAGATAACAGTGAGTATGAAAAAACTAGTAACAGGTTGGTTTTAGCAGTCATCCTGGAGCCCTGACTTTGTGTGTGTCTGCTCTTCTTAGGTGTCAGGGCTCACACATGTTACTCTTCCACTAGTATTTCCGCTCCACTCCCAGAACAAAAGCTAGCAACTGACATTATTGTCTGTACAATTTCAATTGGATCAGTTTTGCCATCAGTGCACACAATTTTATGTGTGGAATGGGCAGAGTCTACCTTTAGATAAGTCTTCACTATGAATAGGCAGAAGCACTAAGTCACATTAGTTAATGCAAGAATAACTTTCAGGTGTTTTGTCTGCCTAACTTGCAAACGAGGCAGCAGATCTTCAGATCACCGAAAATTCCAGACCTACAAATCCACAAATAATTCACTAATTTGCAAGTTTCCCCTTGGATGCCATGTCATAAGAAACCATTCTATTATCCAGTGGAAGAGCAAGCAACCTGTCCACTTAACACAAGAGTTATTTGATTAACTTTCAATATACACACCTATAATGGTGAATATCTTCGAAAGACTTTGTATTGTTTATAGCAAACACACACAAGAAGCCTTCCCCTGTTCTCATATATTGGTCCCTCATTGCACTGTATTCTTCTTGACCTGCTGTATCAAGAATATCCAAGAGACAAGTTTCTCCATCAATTACTACTTGCTTCCGGTAGGAATCCTAAGAAAAGGAAAACATGTACAGCTTGGTTAAACACAAACAAATAAAATTTCAAACACCTGTAACTCAATTAAAGTTGTCTATTAGTAGCCAAGCATGACTGAAACACTTAAGAATTAAAATCCAACTTCACAGACAGTCAAGTAAGAGTAGGAAAATAGTGTCCCAATTTTACATGTATACAGTAAAATCCAGAAGTGGGAAGAGCACTGAAAGACATGATCTTTCTGTATTCCAGTTCTTTAGTGACTAATAGTTCATGTGCATACACACACAGAAAAAGGGCAGTGTTCTTATTTTGCACAGAAGGACAAAAAGTACGTATTGGATCCAGATCAAAAGCATCTCCCCTTTGTCTCTGTTAAGAAAAAAAACTGAAGAAACCAATAATCCTGATTTTAAAAGGATTGACTTCATTTAAGCTTATTCAATTTACCAGTTCTTTTTTTCCTAAGTAAAACTTGACTTTCATTCTACGGATGGTTACAAAAGCACTGTGCTGCAACAATGTCCAAAGTAATAAACCAGAAATAATACACAAGTAAGACAACTCCAAAAATCTATGCGACCAGAAGGGAAATGGAGCATAAAAAGCCTTCAGTGTTTGGGATAGGAAATCTGTTTTGTGTGCCTAAGTAGATGCATACAGTCATATTTGTTATTAAGTTACCAAAGTTGAGATGATATATTTGAAGTTCAAGTTTTTTAGCCACGACAGACCAATAGAGTTGTATAAAAGCCCAGACAGGTTGCTTCAGAGATACTGAAACAAATTATTTCAATACTGTCAATTCAAAGTTTTCAGGTAACTGATCCAAGTGGCTAAAATCTGTACAAAGCACCAAGCAACTAGATCTTAATGTCCACTTACAGCTCTTTTTGGTGCTAGGCTGCTATGAGTACATGGGTTTAGTGATAAGAACATAAGCATTATTTTCCCCAATAACTTCTATAAACATCCATATAGTTGAAATAAAAAAATGTCAACAGCTTTGAAAACAGGTCATCGAATAGTACTGTGAATTATTCTCAGTAAAGAGTACTTACAACAAATAAAAGGTATAAACACAGAATCTTGGTATTACCTTTCAGATCCCTTAGCTGGATATTAACACAATATTGCTGCTGTTCTTTTTAACACTATACAGAAACGAATCTAAGCTACTGTGAAGAGAATTAAAGAATTAAAGTTGCAATTCTAGCCAACTGCAAGACCTATTTAGAATGACCTTCCTTCCTTTGTACCCATTTTAGGGCACAGTACACCTACTCCTGTGTGCTTTCTATATATTTGTATTTTTACAAAGGGCTCTCTTTCCTGTTGCTCACACTAAAAAGCAAGCAGGAAATAATTGTATAGAATCAGTATCTTAAACTAAACAAACTCTATAATCACACATTTATCTTCAGCCTGGATGACATTTAACAGTATCAGGTAAAACAACATTAACTGTTTACCTTAAAGATAAAAGTTTACTTCCAATATGATTTTGGATATATTTATTTCACAGAAGTGCAAATTCAGTGTTCAAGAAGTAGGTAACTTCAGAAACCTGTAAGCCACGTTTAAATATTGATATAGACGAGACAAACAAGTTCCAATGTGTTTGAAAATAAGGTTAATATTCTATCTTATTGCTTAATCCGGAAAAAACAAAACAAAGGACACTTTTTTTTTTTTCCAATTCACTTAAATTCAACAGTAGATTCCCCCATGTCCTATGTTACCTTTATCACAGTTCACAGTGAAGTATTAGCTTCTATCACAATCCTCGGCATATTTACAAACCTTTCCTTCTCTCCTCTTGCAATTTGACTGCTAGTTTAAAAATATGAAAAACAGTTCTTGAAAAGCCTGTATTATTCCTTTACATCTTAGCACTTCAAAGGAAAAGAAACTCCCCTCAACTGAGCTCTAAACAAAGGCTTTAAGTAATTTTCATCAAAGAAAATTTTTTAGAGAAGAAAATCACTTTTAAGAACTGTTAGCTTTAGCATGCCTAGCATGTTAGCAGTAGCAGCAAAGATGTACCAGCATAAAGCACAGCACAGGTACAAAAAGAAGGAACCCTTGTGATAATAGCCATTTTGCCCACTTCTAGTGAGAAAATTTTGTCACTAACTAGAAACGGGATTTGAGGCAGAAGAAAAAGACAGACATGAGAGAGAAAACTCAAGCTTATTACTTCCTTCCAAGCTACCAAAATAATAAACACTTTGCTTTTTTGTGTCCCCCTCTTTTTCCCCCTGCAAAACATCAAACCTGAGATCACATTTGTCACTGTAGGAAAGAAAACTGAAGCACCCTATTAAAACCTCAGGCTACTGGGACTGCCAACCCCATCATAGCGAGCACCAGTGTAAATACAGCCAAGATAACATTTGTTTATTTAAGTGTTACCATACTGTAAAACTTTTAAGTCCTGCAAAACAGAACACAGGACGTCACAAAGTTACAATGCTCTAGTACCTGTGGCACTTTTGTTTCAAGACATCATTGCAGAACTCAAATGACCAGACTCCCTTCCAACAACAAAAATCCTCACCAGCCTTCTAATCTATAGATTTCAAAATTTATAAAAATCCGGTAGCTTTACTGCACATTGGGAGATTTGCAGTGATAAATGCCATGAGGAAACAATGAAGAAGCATCCAGTATAAGGCTATTAAGTAAAAATAAAATGCAAACGAGAGCATTAATATAGAAGCAGTACTTGATTCCAAACACAAATTTGCAGGTTTTCCCCAGTATACTGACTCAGCATATCTATATAAAAATGTTTTGATTTCATTAATCATTTAACCTGCTTTTATTGGCCTTTCAGAAGCCTTAAAAACCAGCATGAATTACAGTAAAGGAATAATTATTCCATCTATTCCCAAGCACTAATAAGAAAATGCAATAGGAGTCTCAGCTATATGCTACATATGGAATTTATCTAAAACATGTCCCACTGCTTAATAAATCCTACCTAAGCCAGTAGCCATTATTTTGTAAAAATCCTCATTACCAGTGATTTTATGTTAAAATATCACAGCTACTAAAAATAAGCTATTACTAAATACTGGTGGAAGTTTCACAAGTGCATAGGTCATTTAAGAACATAGACTTAAATATCAGTATTCCTAAATCAGCCATGGGATTTTGCTAATCCAATTGAAAACCCTCTACCAGGCAACTAGCAAAGCTGTTCTTTCTCTAGACCATGTAAAAGATGACGTATATTTAGAACTAAAACATGTTGAAGCTGTACATAATAATAATAAAAAAAAAATTCAAAATTTATTTGTGATAGCTTGTGATAAGATTTAACAGGCCTCGTCCAGTAGAGGGCACTAGTCCAACTGTTCTGTGTATTAGAAACGCAGATTTACAAGGGTAATGTACACACAGTTAAATAAAACACTTAAAAAATTACATGGCTGTAAATCTATGCTTAGCATCTACCTCAAGTAAGATATGAAATCGTGAAACATATATAAAGCTTATACATTTGACTAACAGTAGCCACCCAAATATACACTGATTTTAATTTCTCCCCCTGCCCCCCATCATCTGCTATGCTCAGATATCAAACAACCACTATATTTTTCCCTCTCCAACTGCATCATGTCTTCACAACATGAGAATTTTAGAAGTGCTGAGTTTTGTTTGGTTAACCACAGGAAAGACTTAAAATTGTTCAATAACTGTGTAGTTGTGGAATCCATCATATATAACAAACACTGAACTATCTTCTCCATCTATTCCAAAATATTTAGCTTTATTATTTATCTGCCAGGGAAAGTAAGTATTTTGGCAACAGCTATATAGCAATGAAAGAAACAGTAGTAAGTGAGAAACTACTGAACTGTCTTAACTGTTGTTATTTACCAGTAAAAGCAACTTTAGCTTTATTTCCTCATACTGTATAAAAGCCTCTCTACAGCTATTGTTCTTTGATCAGCCCTACCACCCCAACCAGATCTATACAGGAAGCACAATCAAGCAACTCTTTTCAGCTGAACAGGATCCTGCTCAAGCAAGGGCTTGGTCATTTAAACCCAATTTAAAAGCCCACTCTCTGCAACATGTTTGTCACTCCAAATCACATTTCACTCATAACAACTGAATTATTTCTTCCCTACAAGCTTACCTACCAGATCATAGCACTGCGACTGCACACAAGGAGATTTACCATATAAGTAGGAAGATAAAGCCTCCATCCTCAAGGTCTCAGAAGTTAGAAGACAATGTTAACTAGTACTCAGACAAGAAGTTGTAGGAGTTGCAGAAGATTAATACTGTTGCATGCAACAAGTTGTGGATGCTGGTAAAACTCATTAGGTTAAAGGTTTCTGATTCTGGACCACGCCACAGTGTTACAGTCATCCTGCACACTAGAGAGTAAAAGACACAGTTCTAGGATTTTGGGTTCTTTCTATGAGGAACTGCATTTTCATCTTGTAAGTCTGCATTAGAATGTATTTGGTATTCCTCAAAATATTAAGCTTGTTGATTATCAAAATCCCTTAAGTGATTCAGGAATACTGGCAATTGAGGTTTTGCGCTCCTTGTTTACACAGTTCTGGCTTCATATGACAACTCAGAACATAGAACCTCCACAGTACTTTTTTTAATGCATAAACAAAACACACCTCCAACCTCAAAGAAACCCAGATCATTATGACAAGTATTAAAGACCAAATACTCCAAAGTTCCTTTTGCAGGAAAAAGTAAAATCTAATTTTGCTTCTTCCTCTCTGAGTTTTATGTTTTCTGTTTGTCAAGTGTTTTGGGTGACTGTTGTTACAATTTCATGTCTTTCTACTTGCAAGAGCTGCCCTCCTAGTGGCAAGTCACACACCCTTACTCTCTCCATAGGTCAAACCTTCTACAAGCATACATGAGGCTACTTGGCCATGCAACAGAGGGACAACACAACACACAGGCATATTAATGTAAATGCAAGCCAACACGTCTCTGTTGGGGGCACAGAGGCCTGTACTTCACTGGAGTAAGACATCCTACCACCTCAGGCCACTAGCTCCTCTTGCTTGTGCCTACCTGCAAATGACTACAGAGCTATTTTCCAAGTCACCATTTTAAGCCAAGATTTAAATCTTTGTGATTTACTTCAAGTGAGCTTGGGAAGTGCCTCACTGTATAAACATATAAATGAAGTCATAAGATACAAAGCTTCAGTGCTGGGAACATAAAATTCTTGTGTAACTTACAGTGTCATTTCTACTTTTACATGGTCTGAGGTTATTAAATCCAACAATCCACAGGAGACTTCAGGCAACACTAGTATTTTCCTTATATTTAAAAGGCAGAACTTGCCTGCTCATTAAATACCTTTAAAATATTACAACTTTTAAAGCTTAAATACAACTCCAGATTTTGAGGAACTGTGCCGTGTATTTTAAAGCATCCACTATGGTAGTTATGTCTTTTCTAGGTACAGATTAGGCACTGGTGGTTTTAAAATAAATAAATAAATAATCAAATAAGACCAGGCTCCAAATTCTGCTTCATTCACCATAACATTCCAGGACACATTTTCACTGTGTGAAACAGATCTTAATGATAGAGCCTGAGAAAGCCCGATGCATACGTTTCAGAACTACAAATTTTCACATTTAAGAGGTTGCATACAAATCCATAAAGAGTTTTGCCAAGCATTTTCACGTGAATATGTCAAAAACTTTGTCACAAGAGATCCTAAAAGCATGCATCCAAACTGTCCAACAAAACACAGCAATTAACACCATACTTTAATTGAACATAATTGTTCCATAACCAAATGAAGAAGCACAATTTCTTCTCCAGTGCTGGTCTGATGCTGATCATTACCTTTGAGTGTTTTTTATTATAAAGCCTTGTTCTATGTTTTCGTGGTAACTGTCCAAAAGTACTGAACCAGCATTTTAACTGATAACCACTCCACAAAACGAGTGCAAGCTGATATTGTTTACCTCTATTGTAGGGTCATATTCATCCACAAAGTGATTCTGAATTAGCTGTATCGTCAAGGCGCTCTTGCCTACACCACCAGCTCCAACGACAACAAGTTTATATTCTGTCATTTTTTAGCAGACCTGACGACAAAGAAACCAACATTAAGCAGAGTCGGGCTCCGGCTAATGAAGATGCCGCTGGTGCGTTCTCATTCAGTTTCACGTTCCTTTACTATTACCGGAAAGCAACTCCCTCCCTGAAAGGCAAGACAAAAAGCTGTGAGGGCATGCTGTTTCTCAAACAAAATTATATATAAGAAACATAGCGTGGAGAGTAGGCTGAAAGGCACCGACTACAAAGAGATAAAAGACCCAGAATACACTAAACCCTGCAAGAGGTCAGTGAATATTTCTGGTGGGGCAAAGACGCTGTTCGCCGCCGCTTTCCCCCACCGCCCCGGTGGCTGTGGAGACCTCCCGGATCCGTACGGCAGCCGGGCCAGGTTCACCACAACCGGGGAACCCGCCTCCCGAGGCCGAGCGGCTCTGACGGGACAGGGGCTGACCAAGCACGGCTTCACTTGGCGGCTTCTCCGCCACAGCTGGTCAGGGTCTCGGTGTATTTGCTTTCCCGGGCTGGCTCAGCGGCGGGCCCCCCCCCTACCTCCCGCGGGGCTCGGGGTGCTGCTGCCCGCCCCGCCCCGGCTCCCCCGCAGCAGGCAGCCAGCGATGCGGCCAGGCCGACCAAACTTTCCGGCGCGGCCCGGCGCCTCGGCCCCGCGCACAGCGGCGTGAAGGCTGGGGAGGAGGGGAGGGTGGAAGGAATAAACTGAATGGATCTATGAGGAAAAGGGAGGGTGGGGGTCACTCGGCAGCAGTCGCCGGGCTCCCGGAGGGCGTTGGCCACCTGTCCCACCGCCCCCTCCCGCGGCCGCCGAGCCACCGCCCGCGCCGCGGGGAAGGACGGCGGAGGGGCAGGCGGAGGCTGCTCCGAAGGATGCCGGCGGAGGGGAAGCGGGGCAAGGCGCAACCCTGCGAGCGGCAGCGGGACAGGCGCCGGGAGGTGGCCCCCGCCCTGTTAGCCGGCGTTCCGGCCCCTCTGCAGGGCGACGCCGGGAGGAAGGACGGGGACGCGGGTCGGAGGGTGTCCGGCTCCGGGAAGCAGCACAACTCCCTCCCCACCCCATCTCGAACGGAAAAGAAGGGAAAGAAAGCAAACGCGGCGATTCAGTCCCGGTTCGGTGGGGTATGGGGCAGGGAATAGGCGGTACCTGCCTGGCGCTGCCGCGGGAGCACACCGGCACCTCCCTTGCCCGCCCCGCCGCGACAGCCGCCCCGCGTTCTTTTCCGTCCCGGTCTGAAATGGCGGGGGACGGCGAGGACTGGAGCTGCCGAGGGAGCCGAGCGCCGAGAGGGTGGATGGGTGGATACATGCACTGGAGCGATCGATGCGCTCCGCACTCCCCCGCTCCTTGCGGCAGCGGCGGCACCTCCCTCTTCCTCCTGTCCTCCTCCTCCTCCTCCCGTCGCGGCTGGTTGAGGGGGCGCGGCAGGAGGAGGAGAAGAAGAGCGTTGGGTCCGCCCGTTGCCGGCTCCGACGGGGGGGGAGGTTCTGAGGAGGCGTTTTGTGTTGCAGCGTGAGGGAGAGCTCGTTCGGGAAGTACGGGTTCGAGGCGGGCGAAGGGAAATAAGTACAATTCCAGCGCTTCCTCGCCATTTCCCCTCCGTCGTCGCTGGCGGGGACGCGGCGCGTAACGCCTCAGCTCCTTAAAGCAGGGTGCCGAGGGAAGGAGGCTGAACGGCGGCCCCTCCGGTTCATGATGACGGCCGAGCGCTGGAAGGCAGTGCCTGGCTGCACCTAAAAAGCATTCCTGGCTGTAGCCGGGCACGAGGGTGTCAGACGAGGCCTTGTGGAATTGCTGCGAAAGTTAGGAGCCCGTTTCTAAAATAAGATGCTATAGCTTTAGTAATAGCTACGGGGATGCTGTGTGTGAAAGTTAATGAAAACGGGGGAAGGTGGGGGGGGGCGGAGGGTTTAGAAGCAAGTTAACAACTGCATAGTGAGCCTGTTTTCTTATTAAAAGGCAAAACCTGTTCCCTGTAACTGAAAGGCTGTCATGTGTCGATTGGCATAGTACAATGTCATTTATGTGCCTGTGTTACATCCCAAGCAGTAAGAGTTGTTTGAAACACGTTGCCAGGTTTCAGACAAAGGTTGCAAACACTGTTCCTAACAAAGCTTACTCCGAGGGTAACTCCAGTGATGCTGACAGGCTCACACAAGGGATTAATTTGACTGGTTTCCCTCCTTAAATTGAAAGGTCAAAAATAAACATGTCGTGCCTACACATCTGGTGTGCAAAAGTTTTAATTTAAGAGGCCGGAGCTTTGTTCTCAGCAGTGGCGTGTGACAGCTTCCAGCTCCTCTCATTCTCAATGTGCATCTAAGGGGCTCTGCTTTCGGGCTGCATCCAGCTGAGCATCCAAGGCATTAACCCTCTGGGGCTGTGCTATCTGATGCAGAAAGTGTGTTCCTGTGATGAATTCACCTAAGCGAGCCGAAGCCCCTGTGGGGTGTTCGGGACTACCCCCTCACAATGGGGTGTTAAGACTTGGGTGGAAAACAAACACACCTTTGAGCTGTTGTGTGAAAAATGGTATCTCTTCAGGCAGACACTGCAAAAGATCAGACAAGCTTTTCTTGTGTTCTTGAAATGAGTTGTTTCTGTTATTGAAATCAGTGACAAAAGTCCTGTGGGCTCTGATGGGAGCTTCTGTAGGGATACTCCTGGGCAGCGGGATGGTATATACCATTGTGAATATTGCAGAAAATGAACCTGGGAAACTATGATCCCCATTATCTCCTGTCACAGGAATTTAGGTGTTAGTAACCTGATCATTTTTGTGTGTGTGTGTTTAATGTCATTAGATTGTTTCCCAACAGCCTCATTAAAAAAGACTCTTGCAAAAATACATGTGACGATATAACATGAAATCATCTCGCAAATTAGAGTTAAACTGGAGGGATTCAGTTTGCTTATTAAGTAGGTTACCTCACATGAGCAGATGTAAAAAACAAAAGAGAGACCTGCTTTCAAAGAACAAGTAGCCTGGTGGTAAAACCACAAGCTCGGGATGTGGGAAACCCACATTCCCATCTGTGGTGTGAGAGAGGCAAAGAAAGGATTTGAATGCAGATGTTCGGTGACTGAGGTAAACGCCCTGATCAGCAATTTCAGGATGGCCGGATCTCACTTTCATATTTTCCCCCCTCTAGGAAAACTGTTTTGAGTGTTGTGGTTCTTCCTGGTGCAGTGGGAAAATGCCTGCATTAACAGGAAAACTTGCCCAGTTCTGCACATAGCACTGGTGCTCCACACACATCTTTGCCGGTTTGTTCTCATCTACAAGGCTTTGGGGAGAATCTGCTCATCCTTAAACCCACACAGTCACAGCTGGCATCAGAAGCGTGTCTGCAGAGCAGCTGCCTGTGGTAGAACCTTCTTTGTGAAAATTTCAGGTCCCAGTGGCAGATTGAATTGTCATATCTCCATGCGATCTCAATGAAATGTGCAAACAATCATTCTCTGTGTCCTGGGAAGGGAAAAGGAATTGTTAGGGTTCTGGAAAAAAGAATGAAAAGTTTGGTGATTATTTCAATTTTTGCTCACAGATTTGCTTATAAATGTCTATTAGAAAATTGTTTGCTCTAATTAAATTTTGCTTAGAAATATCTCAGGTTCATGTGCGAAGGCGTTTGAAAACAAGTTGAAATGAACGATTTGATCAAAACCATTAAGTTCCAACCCATACACTGCAGCAATACAAAAGCTGGTGAAAAGTCAACACAAGCAATGCTAGATTTTGTGGAAGTGCTGTTTTGAGTTAGTAACTTCATTTTAGTGCTTATTTCAGCAGTGCAGTTTGCACAGCGGATTTTGAACACAGGCAAAGAAGATGTATGTCCTCAAATCCAAAAACACTTCAGTGTGCTAAGGGTAAATACACTTGTTAAGTTAAAGCATATTCATCAGTTCAAAGGCTTCTTCACATTTGCATTAAAGTATTCCTGTCCAAGTCTTCTGGATCCTCTGTGAATATGGATCTCTGAGGGCAAATCACAAGTCACAGCTCCCTAGTCTGACAGGCTGTTTCCCTTCTGATATCAAGCACTAGGCCAAGTATGATCCCGTCAGCCACATACTGACACTACTCTGATTTGCCCAATTATAAATACTATACAATAAATCCAGTGACATTTTAATGTTGAGAATGTATGAGCTTTAACCACCCGCCAGCAGTTGCAAGGGGGGGGGGTGGGGGTGGAGGAAGAACTGTAAAATACAGCTCCAGCCTCAAGAAGAATAGTGAGCTTTCCCTGTTAACAGAGAGTGGCAGACAAGCTGAGACAAGAGTTAATTTTCCTGTGGCTTTTCCTGGCATTGAACTCTATGCAAAGCAAATGCAAAGCCAATGCAGAGTTACTACAGGAGGGTAAGTGGGTTTGTGCAACTTCAAGTTTGCCTGTCGTAAATTTGGAATATTACTAGTAAAGAGAATTCTTCTGTCACACGTAGACAGGCCAAGGGTCCTGGGCTGGTTTAGCCAGCAGTGAGTGATGCAGATGTTGTCAGATAACCACCAATTCAGATTCAGTCCTGGCCATGCACAAGCACACAGTTACACTACAGCTGGTGTGGCCAGAGGCCACAATACTGGCATTAATGGCAGTTTCATGCTTTTAGGCCAACATTACAGCACTCAGTGGAAGGACAGACACTACCTGATCAGCCTGCACATGTGAACTGTTTACATGACCAAGTTTGTGAAGAGGTTTGACCTGGCTGCTTGGGTTTGTATGGGCTGTGTGTTTTGTTTTACGCAGGCATGTTATTTTGCTCTGGTGTAAGATTCCATGTTACCAGGAGCAGCATTTGAGATATATTGGGATGTGCCAGCCTTCAGTTTTTACCTTTTCCTCTTCTCCTTCCAGGAAAGACCTGTAAGGAAGTGCTGCCCACTTCATTATGCTGCCCTATCACTAAAACCACCTATAGAAGAGTTTTCTTTTTAAGGCCTATCTAGAGCAGCACAAGCTTTTGTCTGCTGCCACAGTGGGATACAATTATATTCCTAAGACTTTTAACTTACTAACTCTACTCAAGACAGGATCTACAAGACAGCATATAGTGAACTTAAATATATAAATATTTACACCCATAGATAAGTATCTCTAGATACACAATTTTAAATATGTGAGTTTATATGAAAATAAGGCTATAGTTCTCATGGGATGTTAATTTTTGTGCCCTAACAGATTTCATACACTGGTATGGACCTCCTAGTGTAGAGGCCCTTTGACATGCATAGGTTGAAGTTTAATATAGATGAACTCCCACAGTACATGAACACCAGAAGTATGGACTCATACTGAATGTGAACGTGTTTTGCCTTATCACTGCAACTCCATTCCCAGTTATCTGAGGACCCCAAGAAATCCACAAACCCTAAACCAAAAATGACTTTTCAAATGCTCAGCTACACAAAGCACAAGCCTAGGTTCTGTTCCTTTGGCCTCAGTGGCAGCTGGGTTGTCCACTGTGCACTTTAAACACAGGAATAGTGCAAGGTCATAGAATCAGAATAGTTAGGGTTGGAAAGGACCTCAAGTTCCAACCCTCCTGCCATGGGCAGGGACACCTCACACTAAACCGTGCCACCCAAGGCTCTGTCCAACCTGGCCTTGAACACCGCCAGGGATGAAGCATTCACAGCTTCCTTGGGCAACCCATTCCAGTGCCTCACCACCCTCTCAGTAAAGAACTTCTTCCTTATATCCAATCTAAACTTCCCCTGTTTAAGTTTGAACCCGTTACCCCTTGTCCTGTCACTACAGTCCCTGATGAATAGCCCCTCCCCAGCATCCCTGTAGGCCCCCTTCAGATACTGGAAGGCTGCTATGAGGTCTCCATGCAGCCTTCTCTTCTCCAGGCTCAACAGCCCCAACTTTCTCAGCCTCTCTTCATACGGCAGGTGCTCCAGTCCCCTGATCATCCTCGTGGCCCTCCTCTGGACTTGTTCCAACAGTTCCATGTCCTTTTTATGTTGAGGACACCAGAACTGCACACAATACTCCAAGCGAGGTCTCACGAGAGCAGAGTAGAGGGGCAGGATCACCTCCTTCGACCTGCTGGTCACGTTCCTTTTGATACAGCCCAGGATACAGTTGGCTTTCTGGGCTGCGAGAGCATGCTGCCGGCTCATGTTTAGTTTCTCATCGAGTCATTTAAGAATGAGCTGCAGCAGTTGCTAACAAGAAGGTTCTTCAGAGTGTATATTAGTAGACAGTATTATTCATGGGGTAACACATGAAGAAAGTGATAAACTGTTTTTTTTTTTAATCCCTTAATTACAGCATGTTATTCTAGACTGTAAGATAACAAGCACAATGTAAATGCTACAGTTGTGCTTTTCCCCACTGCAGAGCAGATGGAAGCATGCAGCTATGACAATGCAAATGGCATTAACTGCTACATAACCTTATATTAACATTTTGTTCTCCCAGCACCATATGCAAATTCACTTATACCAAGTGTAACTTAGAATCATAGAATGGTTTGATTTGGAAGGAACCTTACAGCTCATCCACTTCCAACCGCCTGCCATGGGCAGGGACACCTTCCGCTAGACCAGGTTTCTCCAAGCCCCATCCAACTTGGCCTTGAACACTGCCAGGGATGGGGCAGCCACAGCTTCTCTGGGCAATCAGTGCCATTGCCTCACCACCCTCACAGGGAAGAACTGCTTCCCAGTATTGGATCTTAATCTCCCCTCTTTTCAGCCTAAAGCCATGACTTCTTGTCCTGTCACTACATGCCCTCGTTAAAAGTCCTTCTCCAGATTTCATGTAGGCCCCCTTTAAGTACTGAAAGCTGCTCTAAGGTCTCCTCTGGCATTCTTTCCAGCCTGAACAACCCCATCTCTCAGCCTGTCTCCATAGGAGAGGTGATCCAGCCCTCTGAGCATCTTGGTGGCCCTCCTCTGGACTCAACTTGTTATGTTTTTTACAATATTATCCTAAAAACCACTACTGCCCCACAGTTTTAAAAGCTGCACATCCAGCTTGAAGATGAGGTCCTGCAAACCTGCCTTCTTTTTTATATGTAGGCACTAAGGAAACACAGTTAATGTCTTTTACTGCAACAGCATTAGATTTTTCTTGAAAGTGACGTGCTAAGATGTACCATATTACTGGTATTTGCAAACGGTTTGACTTTTGGTTTAATTCTGCTGTCTCTGACTTTTTTAATATAGTTCTCTGCTAAAAATGGGGTAGGGAGAGAGGAACGGTTCAACTGTGAACTATTCTTTAGAAAACTGGATGCGTTTGCCATCCCACTAATGTCATCTGGCATTAATTAACGTAGCATCTCTCTAATTATATTGTCAGCATAGAGCCACTAAATTAAAATACAAAGAGAATTGTTAAAATTTCCCAAGTTAACTTTGGTATTTCTTTTAAAGCATAATTTTTCAAGTTCTGTGTATATAGGAAATCATCCAAAGCCCACTGAAGTTAACAGGCTTCATTCCAATTAGGCCCAGAAACGTTTGGAAAAATCAGTGGGGTGTCCAGATTCCCTCTCTAAACTAAGCAATTAGATGCCTCATTCCTATTATTGGCATCCACAGCTCAGCATCCAAAACTCAGTATGCAACACTGCAGATCTAAGAGGTCTTTCAAGGGACTGAAGACTACCTCATGGGGAGAAAAGGAGAGCATTGGGCACATGCACTGCACCCATGCCTTCTGGGTGCCAAAAAGAAACCATGTGAAGAAGTAGTTAAGTGGATCTCTCCTACCAGAGGCAGCATGGAAGAGCAGTGGCATGGGCTCCACACCACACACTTGCAGTGTGACAGGGGTGGCTGCAGCAAAATGTAGTCCTGAGACATGCCAGACATCTGTTCTTCAAGTGGAACCTATGGGAAGTGAACAGAGGATGCCAGCCCCAGCGTGACCCACTCCTTGTAAGCAGCTCCTGCCTCCCTCCTGTGTGTTATGCCCTTCCCATCCTCATGGGGCTCTCCTAATAAATTCTGTCTCTCTTTCTTCAACTGGGGAGAACTGTGAAAGATAACTAGTGCCTGAGCAGAGCTTGTGCTCTCTGCAGAGCTGAGAGGCCTTGAGCAAAACCTTCGATTCCAGCTAAGTCCATCATGCTTAAAGGCACCCTGTCCTTTGGTGAGAGGAATCCATGTGTGTGGCTGGGCCAGGCTGGGAGCAACACTGAAGTAAAACACTGAATTAACTTTGCCTTTTGGCATGACCTAGAGTTCAGTCCTTCTCTCAGTGAATGGCATTTCTGCCACTTTCTTATGCCTGGGTTTACACATTAGCATTGCCTACCCTTCAGCATCGACAGGCTCCACACGTATCCCTTGGTAGTGTTAAAGTCTTTGAGATCTAACTCTTGCCAAGAGTTTTATTTCTCTGGAGTTGGGTAAAAGTATACATCTTCCTGAGATGATCAGAAACACATGGAAAAATACTAAAATGGTGCATAGAGAGAAAAAGAATTAAATATTTTCTTTCCAGGACAGCTACTTTTCTGCTGCAGACTTTTTACTTCAGAAAAAAAATAAAAATCACAGAGTTGTCAGCACTTTGGAAACGACATCCGTTTTTCCACCTCAACAGTCTTGCCTATTTTGCCTAGACCTGTAAACTGAGCATGTTGCTACAGCTCAGGACAACGCACAAAGACCTCATATTTTTCAAAGCAGTAAAAAGCATTCCAGCAGCAGTAGCAGCTCACATTTTTCTTGGACAGGATGTATTTCCCCAGCTCTCCTGGGAAACTGGAGGCAGAATCCCAGGGTAGCCCTCCTCACTAACCACTGTGCTGGGGAGTCAGCTCTTTTGCAGATATGAACCAGCTTGGGAGACTCATCCTCTGGAGATGCTGGACAAATTGCAGACTTTGGGAAGGCTGGAAGCCCCTGATCTCAGTAGTCCACACACTTCTCAAGCAGCAGAAGAGCTCAGAACCTGAAAATCTGGGACACCTATGCTTGCAGTCCAGGGAACTGCCTGGCAGGTTTGGAGCCCAAGACCCTGGCAAGGCAAAGGGCAAGCAAGCAAGAGGCCTAACTTGAAATCACCAGCTTCACACAGCAAGTTCTATTTGGCAAATCCCTGTTTCTCGATTGGGACCTTTGTCTGGATGCAGCTGTTTGCCAGCTGAAGCTTGGTCAGCACAAGGCTGCGTTAAGTTGTGCTCGGACACCTTGAACACAGATGGCATGGATCATGCTGGCCTCATCTTATGTAGCTTCCTCTATGGAAGATGTGCTGCTGCTCCTTCTGTGAAGAAGCACATGTGCTTTGCTGTGGTACCTTCATGACCTGACAATGATTTTCAATCACTGGTGTCCCAGAACATAAAACATGGCCCACTGAATGGTCTTTCTTTGCCCGTCTAAATCATGCAGGATTGGACTCCCTGTGCCCTGTGATTTCTGCATTCATGCACACCAGTGCTAAAATATGTGTGGGCAGGGTGCATTTACAAGGCCACTAGAATGAAAGTTGTGGGGTTTTACAAGGAAAGGAGGCAAGCATGCCCCCATATTCCCAGTCATGCATCATTTGAGACACATCTGGTCCCAGAACAGATTATTCTGTAAACTGAAAGCCAATCTTGAATATACCATATTTTGTGCTCACACCTCTTGGTTACATAAAGCATTAAGTTAGATGGGACAACCCCTGTGGCCAGACCCTCCCACCAGCATAAAGGGATATAGTGTGTGCGGAGCGATACCAGTATACCCTGTTGCAGCCAGTTCTGGGCTTCCCAAGGCTTTAGGTGAAACTGAGTTTTGAAAATCAAATGATACCATGATCAGAGTCAGAGAGGGCCTTGCCACTTCTGTGGTGGGAGACAAGGACGTGTAACTGGGACAAAACCTCTGGGAAGCTAACTGGCTGATCCCGTTGCTGCAAATGCATGCATGGGTAGGCATAGGACAGTGGTTGTACTGCTGGGTATGGCCAGCCCCAACCATATTAATCATCTTTATCCCGTAAAACCAAGCTCTTACTCAGCACAGCAACTTCCACAAGCTGCCACAGCCGTGGGCAAAAAAGACAGTGGGCCACACTATTCCTGCCTCTTCCCTTACCATCCTGGTCTGCTATCCTCCCTCTACATCTACAGCCAGCCCAAATAAATTTTGAATGGTAATACATGTATTTTTTGTCAACCTACAAAACAATTCTTTGCTCTCAGTTTAGAGCTTTAGTTGTTCCTATGATATGAGGGATAATAAATAAATAAAACAAATACAGGAAAAAGTAATACATATCTGCAGCAGCAGCAGTTTGGTTCCTCACACATATACACACTCCAGTACTAGAATTTCATTATAAGAGAAGTTCATTGTACTCAAGATCACAGGTCCTAATTTGCTGCACTGTAATTCAAGTTTTCATCCCATTTCATTTCAGGAGATTCCACTTTATGTTTTTCAGCTTCCATACTCAGAATTACTCGAGAATTGCTGCATTTACTCCAGACTTGAATTGGAACAAGTTATAGCAAAATTTGTCTAATGGTGGTTAGTAAGTCCAATAGCAGCATACAGCTCTAGGAAATGCACCTAGAAGCACTGCAATGATGTGAATATGGCAGGAAGCATTGCTGAGGTGTAACACGTACACTCGGGAATGGTTCTAAACATAAAAGAAACTTCTGCATAATCACAAGTGTGGGATTTTTAGGATAGCTTGCTCTTGCAGAGGCAGCTAAATAGATCCTGACACAGAGTACCAAGGAAGGAAATGTATGTGTTTATTTTTGAGTGTTTGGATCATTGAATAGAAAGCTTATAGAAAAATCGAAAACATGCAGCAGTAATTTATTTCTAAAGGGAAGGGGGAGAAAAGTCAAGGAAATTTCCTCACAGTCTGCTTGGAGCCAGGTTTTCAGCTGATGTAAATCTGCAGCCTCGGTTAAAATTGTTGGAACCAGCTCATGCCTTGTATCAATAGAAAGCAAAAAAGCAATGTTGGTTTACATTAGCGGGTGATTTGAGGCCCTCAAATCGATTTGATGAGAGTCAGCATTACCAGAGTCCTGCATCAGGGTAAGACCAGGATCTGCCCCAGGATCAGAGCCAGCTCGGATACGCAATGGAGTTGTGCAGCTAGGTAGTGGTTCCTGTCCCCTGTTAGGTGTCAATAAACCTTAGCCTCCTCCTCTCTTTCTACCACCCTGTTATGCCCCTCCCTGACCACGTTTAAATAGAACTTGAGCTTTGCAATAACGACCCCATTTGCTTGTCCTCTCAACAGCTTTGCAGACCGAAACTGGATTCTTTGCGACCTCCTCAACATGTTTGCATTATCAGCTGCTATATTTTTTATTACACATCATTAAATTTGACGCATCAAGACTTCTACACAGCTTGCCCCTGCTCTCTAGGAATTTCACAAATAAATCACTGACATGCACTGAAAACTATCAAAGAGCTGCTGACATACTCTGCAGTAGAAAGGCACTGGATAACCTTTTGCACTAGAATGCTATTTTTATGTTCTTTAATAAAGAGCACGATTGTTTTTGAAAATGTATGGCTATGGTGAAAGGAGTGAATGGTTTGCACATGATGTATCACACCCATGAAAAGATTCTTCATAGAAAAGTTAAAAATGCCAAGCAGCACACAAAATTGTTAAGGATACTCTGTGGGCTGAAGCTCTCCTCTTTGTCTAAGTGCTTAGAGCTTTCTGAGCATCCTTTGTGAAACAGAGCACAGATATAAAGCCAGGCTTAATGATGGAGCT
Organism: Psittacula echo; assembly: GCF_963264785.1. Taxonomy (NCBI): domain Eukaryota; kingdom Metazoa; phylum Chordata; class Aves; order Psittaciformes; family Psittacidae; genus Psittacula; species Psittacula echo. The sequence goes on from NC_137735.1 coordinate 105,231,948, forward strand.
ACTTTTCCACACCACGAGGTCAGAGACTTGGGCAAAGGTTTCTCCGATTTGAAGGCAGGGATGGAGGAGAGAAAGGGGTGCTCGATGTGTCTAAACAGCTGCCTCTTGGTTTTGTGAGCACCCTGAAAAGAGAGGATACCAAAGCATCTGTTTCTTGGGACAAGGCCATGGTGTTTCTGCTAAGGGGAATGGACTGCATGCTGTTTATAACCACCCTTGTGGTAATCAGCAAGTGTCTGTATGTTCTTTAAATAGACACATTACTCTGAGGAAATACCCAAGTCAGCACCTCTGTATCCTGCTGTTAGAAAGGAAACCTGACCTACAAGGCATCAAAATTTGATGCTGGTTGGCGAAGGGGCAGACATATTTTAGCTAAGGCCTGGCTGCTGCTTCGTTTACTTGGAGGGGCAGCTCCATCACACCTGGTTCAGCTCTCCTGTTTGTCAGTTTTACTCCGGGGTGACTCCAGTTACTTACAGGAGTTGCTCCACAATTACACAGGTGGTAATAAAAACCAAGCCTCAAGGAACAGCTTCCTAAGTAAAGCAATATGGATATGATCGAGTAATTGATTCATTTATAGATCTCTTCATGTATTCTCACTAATTGCTGTTAAATATATTTGGAAATATATTTCCAAATATTTGTTCCAGGAAATTACTGCTCTTTTATCTGATACTCAAGTCTTACAGTATGAATAATGTAAAACCAGACAAGACAAACCACCAGAGAGCATGTTAAGCAAAATGAGGATAGAGGTGCAGTTGATCAGAAGAACAGACAAGACAGTCTTCCTCCTTTCTTAATGCCTACAGAACAAAGTTCCATGCTGTAGTTTTTTTAAACTGACATGGTGCTTGGGACAATAATTCTAAAAAGAGCTGCACTGAAATACTTACCTCTAAAGAGGTCTTTGTAACCAAGTGACATCTAGAAATATGTAACTTCCGAAATGTTATGCAAGTTCACATTTAGAATAGAGGAGGAAAAGTCACTGAAAAGGCATTGTGAATTATAGCATAAGAGTAATCATACAGCTGCATTTGGCTATCTCAGTGCAGTCAGAAACTTTGCAATTTTAAATAATAACACAGCGATTAACGTGCTAGATTTTTAGCACAGTATTTTACATTAGTCAGGTTGTATAAGCTAAGGTGAGGATATAGAAGGCAATGAAGCTACATGGGAATGACCCTACTCTAAGTGAAATCAGAACTAAATGTAATAATATATGAAAATGTCATTAACACCAGAGTGGGGGGAAATGATTTTTTTCTAACACTTTTCCATTATCACTTGTCAGATTTTGATCAGGCCTTCCTGAAAAATGTGCCATTTATAGAAATATATATTTTAGAGGAAATGCAATAAATAAGCCAGTTTATTTTTGCAGGAGATGTACCGAGGATGCACATACACTTCAAGTTTTGATAAGACAGAGCCTAGGGGAATCAGCTTTACAAACATACCTTTTAGCCTGTAAACTGCTACTAATTCCTTACGTTGTCCTCCTGCCATAAGGCCCATCTCTACCCCAGATTTGCCCTTTGAATTGTTGATTCTCATTCTCACTTTTCAAAGACAGCCAAATAACTCCCCGTGAACAGCTGACATCTCACTTAATTGTGTCAGAGAGAACTTCTGTATCTGGCACCACTCCTGCTCCTTGTCAGTGGACCTTCCCTGGAGAGGTCAAAGAATGAAAAGTGCTGCAGTTAAGGAAGAAACATGAGTCATTGGTTTGTCACCCTGTCAACTCTTACACTGCTGTGTTCACACTCACAATTCGGCTTGAGATTGAGCATGACGGAGCTGTGGCCAAGCCATACTTCTGGCTAGGTCTTAAGTGTGTCCAGATGGCAGGCATCCCTGCTCCTCACAGAGGCAAGATAACTTCAGTGGCAGGCCAGGGGTTCTGACTCATGCAGCTCCTGCTGAGAACAGCAGCCATCAGAAGGTATAGCAAATTATGGACATGAGAGCACATGCCAGGGACAGAAGCAGTGGCATCCAGGGGACAACCCCTGATAAAGTAACCTCCGTCCAGTCTCTAACTTGCCTCTATGGGAAGGCTGAACTGAGACCTTACCAGGTGTGGGGAGCAGCAGGGCACTTCCCTGCAGGGCACTGCAGATCCTTCAGGAACTTGGCACCAGCAGTAGTGCTGATGAGTGACTTGAGTCCTGGCTGTGACCACATGGGAGAACATGGGCCTGCTGTGCCTCAGATGTGGGACATAAGTCTGGCTTACAAGCATGCTTACAGAATGCCACTTACATACAGTTTGGAGCTTTTTTCCATTTGGATTCAAGCAGTGTTAAAACAATCGGGAGAACTGAGAGTTGGGCTAAACCGTGTAGACATGTGTGCGTCTAATGCGGACTCCAGTGTATAAGCTGCTTTTTCACTTGGTCCAACTGGAAGATGTAGTATCTTGTCATTGTTACAAATGTTAACTTGTGTTTAAGGAGCAGAGACTGTATAATTTTCAGAGGACATAGCCAAACTGTTAATGAAAGCTTCAAATGCTTCTTTTTTCTTCTTGGAACCAGCTCACTACTGACTAGGATGAGTTACCATAGGCACTGTGGTAGATATCATAGGCGCTGTGTTTGGCAGCCTTGTTCACAACAGCTGAGAAGAGACCTAACGATGTGGGCTCCTGAGCACACTGGCAGGATGGGACTTTGAGGTTCCTTTAAGTTTCCACAGCTATTTAACAGGGCAGGACCATTTCTGTGGCACTTTACACATGAGTCTTTGTGGACAGGGAGTGGCTACACACATTCACAGATCAACCTGAAAGGGACAATCATGATTCATTTACGCTCTGTGTTTCCAGTAGGTCCTGTGTGTGGGTTAGCAGCCCTCTGTAATCAGTAATCCCTTAAGCCACTGATAGGCATGAGCAATGCGACTGCCGTGGTTTGCACTCCCTATGATCACAGACGGTGGCCAGTCTGATCCCTCACACAGCACAGACCAAAGCTCACCCAGAGCTTTGTCTGCAGCAGACTCTGAGCTTGTCTGTGAGGTTGTATACGCCTGTAAAGGAATCACCTACTAGTGCTACTAAATCTTTCTTCATGCCATAGAGTGATTTAAGCTTTGCAGTATAAAGGGATAAAGCCAGTGAGGCAAATACATCCCTGTAGAAGATACATTTTTTATGTTCTTTTCCCCAGCATGCTTGCCAGGGAGGGTTCACCTGCCACCACAGCTGCCAATGCAAGAAACAGCTCTCTGAGAGGAGAGCAATCTGCTTCCCCAGGGAGCAGGGATGGAGCAAGGGGAAGAGCGAAAGCCTGCTGATGGGAAAGGCAAGGATAGCAATAAATCAGTGGAAGCATATGAGCCGACAGGTATATTTTCTATCAAGAAGTCAAAAAACCCACAGAAATATAGCTCTGCTTTTTGAGAAGAAAAATTCTTCATATACAAAGAATGTCACTGACTGACTTTTGAAGGATTCCTCTAAAATTCCTATTGAGCATCACTGCTGGTAAAGCTTATAAATCTGTTTGAGTCCCAGGAAAGGAAGATGATATAGGACTGCAAGATGTCATTGTACAAATGGTGTAGTTCACCAAAAATAAGACCCTGGAGACTTACTCCTGTCCTCACCCTACAATTAAGGGGAGGGAGTGACTGTGGGCACCATGGGGGTAGGACACCATGGAATATATTTGGCCTCCAGGCAGTTCTCAGAGCACCTTGACATACATAATTAGTGAGGATGCCTGTGTTTATTTACAGCTTGTGGTTGTGAAAAAGAGAACAAAGGGATTTTGGGGTGGGCAATAATCAAGGCAAAATTAATTTCTCTTCTCTCTTTGCTTTTTCTCTCAGATTTTCTATCACAGAAAAAAGTGGAACCCCACCCCTATCCAGTTAGATCGTTTAACTCAAGCTCTCTTGACTGCTAACACATGCTACGCAAGATTACTTTCCTACATTCCCTTTTGCCTTCTACCCTTCCATTTTGTTCTTGCTGTATCATCTTAAAGCCAGAAGATCTTACAATTCCAAACAGTTTTTGAGAGACTATAGTCAGACTGACAGAAGGCAGCAGGGAATGAGCTTAGCTTGCTATTTTTCTCAATAGCTCTCTTTGAGACGAAAATTCCTTCTTGCCACATACAGTCCTAAATGAAAGGGTAATTTCTGATTTGCTTTCACAAGCCTTCTGATTTTCTTCTGCTTTAGTCTGCACATGTCTCACAGATATTTCTCCAGCCCCTGATCCTTATGGACCAGTATCATCTTACATCACTCTTACATTTTTAACAAAGCTTTCCTTTTAACAGAGAGATGATCCCTAGAAAAAGCTCAAACCTAAACTTCCCTGAGCTTTGTGGGAAGACTCAGCCTGGAATTTCATTTTTCTGTAGTGCTCAAGTCAATGTTTTTTCTGTGATACATATATATATATATTTAATTTTGAGAAAAACTTGGTTGGGTTAAAATTAACATTACTTTTTTAAAATATAAACTCATGTTAGCATCTGAACATTGTAGCTTATGCCCATCCATTCCTTTAAATGTTAATTAGTAAAATATTCACTTACTGAAGGCAGAAATAAAGGCTGTGTGTATATATGTGATCAAACAGTACAATTAGAGTGCATTACAGAAATCTGATTCAGTTGAGTTTGTTCAGGCCTATTCTGCAGTTCCTTTGTTTCAAATGAAACCTGGCTAGGTGAGTAATAAATTTATATCACACACATTAATATGCAGTAATCAGATAGTAAAATCTTACTCCAAAGGTCTATTGTGCAAGACACTGTACAAAGACATAGTTCCTGCCTGGCAACTCAGTAAAGGCGAAAGGAAGAATGAATCAATTCTAACAGAAGACCTTAACATGAAGCATAGGAAAGGCAGTGCTGGTATTCCCATTGACTTCCCTTGATTTCAGATCACATGTGTACGTATCACATGCACACATATGCACAGAAATTGAGTCCACCTATGTTTATAGACTAAAATGTTTTACTTAGATGCAAGTCTTAGAGTGGCACAGTATATATGCACAGCAGCGTACATGACCATACCAAAAGAAGAATCCAGGCTTTACTTGGCAATGAAATCAGTACCTACTTTGCTTAATTGCTGCCACTCTCCTCAAATACATTTGTGCCTTAACAGTTGTATTATGACAAGGATTAGATTGTAGAAATAAGGTCTCTTTGTTGAGAATAACAGCCATGTATTTTCATTCAAACAAGCTGTTCTGTGAAAAGGAGAAGGAATTTAGCTGTTTGAATTTTCTGGGTTTAGTGTAAGCGGACATACTCAAATCCTACACTGACTGCCTGAGCTACAAATGTTAAACCTAGCAAAGCAAAGCAATGTGGGGGCAGGGTAAGAATGTATCTTTTCTGTAGCAGCATTTCAAGAACTAGTTCTCACAAATGTTTGAAATATTTTGCGTGGTATTTAATGAACTCACAACACGACTCCCTCCTCAGCCCTTAAGAGATGCTATTGTCTTTGTCAAACATGCCTTTTTGAAGCATACTCCTTCAGTGGTAAACTTGTGATAAAAACAAGCATGAAAGACAGAGAATACTTTGAATAAATTAAACATTCTGCTCTTGTTACAAACAAGTAGCTCAGAAACTTGTGGGAAGTGTTACAAAGTCTAATGCATGGAGGACAATTTTCAAACCTATGCTTAAGCTTCAAACCTAAGCTAGGTGTCCTACCCCATACACAAAGATTGACTGAAACCATTTGTGTCAAGCCTAACTTTCAGACACAGAATTTTATGCTTAGATCTAGCTTTTATTTGTGAATGCTCACTCTCTATTTGCCCTTTAGCCCGTTCTGTAGGAGGCTGGCACCTACAGAAAAATCACTGTACCTTTTACCTAGATCCCACTTCCTAGCCTATCCCTAGTTTTTCCTAGCCTAACAGGAGTAATGTTAGTCTCAAAATCCTATCCAAAATTCAGCAAATAAATGCACTCTGCTTACCTAGCTTTGCTACTTAGTTTCAGTTAGAAAAAAACTATGCTGATGGTCTATATTGCTGCATTTTACGAAATTTGTACAACATAAATTCACTGTCAAAATATGCTCTACTTCAGACACAGCCACAAAAGTGGGTGAAAAACTGCTCCATATAGTGTACACCAATGGCTCTCCAATCTCTTTATGTGCAGGAATTTCTATAAATGATGTATAAACGTATTTTTGTTCATTTAGAGGCACTTCTTTTTGTGGTTTATCATCTCAGGCTAATGTAAGTGGTTATGCTACTGTTCTGCATTTACAAATTGGGGTATGAATAAATAAGTTAAACTGTTTATACTTTCATTTTAAAATTCTCTTTTCTAGTGGCACTGAAAATGTGTAACGTGATAAAGGTTGAATCCACAGCTGAGGAGAGACACTATGAAGGAAGGATGCACATGGCTAAGTACTAGGTTTATAACATCTTGCTTGCAGATACTTCCTTTTGCAAACTTGAATGGGAGCTGAGGGAAGATCCATGTTTCAGTTTATCTGAACCACCACAGTTTACAGAGAAGGAAAAGAGTGGGTGGGAGAAGAGGAAAGGGAGGGGAGGCTGGAGAAAAAAAACATTTCAGCTGCTGTCTATCTATGTTCCAAATACAGGATTCTCTGACCTACTGACATGTAATTCATACTAGCGATTTGATACCTTGAAAATATTTTGCACAGACCTGATGATGTTATGGATATTTCCCTCCACCTCCTTTAATAAACAGTGCCATCGGATGATTTTCCTCTCCTAGCCTGAGTCATTTCCTCTTCTGTTGCTTCAAGCTTTTTAGCCTACAACTGACACTAGCCACCTCTCCATCACGGGAGTCCTTGAAGTCTCTGTCCTCAGCTGCAGTTAGCTTGCAAGAATTAGGCATTACTGTGACACTTGCCAGGGTATGAATTTAGTTATTGTGGTTTAACTGCCCACGTGGACACTTATTCTGTACTAAAAGTGCCTCTTTTGTGGTTTAATTTGATCCATTTCCAAAGTAGTCTGTGCTAAAGCCACATGGACTCATCTTCATGGAAAAATAGCTTGTAAAGGCTTGTATTCCTCGCTACCTTCTAGGTGGAGATGGTTATTCTCACCCTAATTACATTCTGGAATTGCTTACTTAAATCTTGGGTAGTTTTCCATTAAAAATTTATTTTATCTCTATTATCTCTTTTATGCTACCAGCAACTTTATCCGGATGCATAAAATGCAATCTTTCCCAATTTCCCTTTTTCACAAGTGTTTTGAAATGCCTTCAGTGAGTGACATTTTACAGACTTCACTGTAATATCACAGATAAAATACAGCTTTTTAGCAAACTCAAGCTGATGAGATGTTGCTATAGAAATACTTCAAACACAAACAGCTTTAATCTGCAGCCATTGTGATGGGAAGGGGAGAAATGACAAATACTTACAGCTTTCACAACTCCAAAAAGCTGCTCCAAACCAACAAACAAAGCTCTTGAAGGGAGCTAGCACAGATCCAGTTTTTCCTCTGATATGCCCTTTTCTTCTCCCAGCAGCCCATCTGGGCACACCTGTAGGAAGTGGAAGCTGAGCCAATTCTTCTGTAGTTCCCATGAGTGCAAACCCATGGTTTTGGCATTTATGGCTGAACCTGGCAGGCAGTAGTATGACAGCAGCAGGTAGCAGGCAAGGAGAGCCAACATTTAGGGCATAGAGTTTCAGCAGGCAGAGCTGGAGGAGCCAAGAAGGCAGAGGCAGTGCATTACTAATGATAGGCTGCAGCTTCTGGGGCATATTCAGAGGAAGGGGTTTGGGCTTAGGAAGAAATGGAGTGTGCTGGTGGGAAAAGGGCTCTGGAGGAAGGATAATCATGGCAGAAGAGAGTGGAGAACTAATTGGAAGGGCTCTGCAGCAGTAGAGGAGGGGCAGCCCTCTTTGTGGCAGGTGGTGTTAGGCAACAGAAATAGAAATACTGGGGATGGGAGCTCAGGCTGGGCTGTGCAGGAGGGCTCAGAGACAAGTGGAAGGATAGCTGGGAAGCCAGGAGCTCAAAGTTAATCTGCCTGAGACATACTGCTTCCCAGGCATTCCCAGTTACATCTAAGGTTCAGTGTAATGTGACTAGGGTTACTTAATACTACCACCATATCAGTTACCTTTGCCTTCCTCATCCTCATTTTTACTGTTAGAAATAAGGCAGCTCAGTTCAGAACTCTGTGCTTACTGCTGGTGGAATCTCTTGAATTCTGGGACCTCAGCAGCAGACTTGAAAGGACTTGCTGCAGCAGGCTCTGAGGAGTGCTGGGCCTCCCCAAGAGCTGTGTGAGCCACATATCTGTGCACAAGGCTATTTATTAATGACTTTGTTCACTTCTGAATTCAGGGTTGAACATGAGCTACACTGGGACATGGAGCATATGAGATACCATAAAGACAGCTTTATGTGCTGGAAAACCACAGCCAGGACACCCCCCCTTGGTACCTTACCAAGAAGAACAAAAAAATAGTGATGAGATGTTCTTGCCAGGAGTTCTATAGGCCTAGAGAGTGAAATCTTTGTCCCATGGGGCTGGAATTTTATTTGTAGAAATGCAACTAAATGGACTCCTGAGCAACCACTTAAATACTGCTGCTGTGATTGCTCGGGAGTCCACTTACCACTGTGTTTGGCATCATCCTAAGTTTTCATTATTTCATTTAGAGCATGGAAAACCTTTGGAACAATAACTGAATGATAAGTTGCTGTGTGGAGTTTTTATGTTAGAGAGCTTTATCTTGTAACAACCTGAGTTACGACATATTTTTAAAAATCATTAGTCTATACCTAGCTTTTATAGGCAGTCTTTACAAGGGCTGGGAGGCAAAAGGGACAACAACAGACTCTCACCCTCAAACATAAAGGAATCATGTGGATCTTGGCTTAGGGATGTTCAAGTTAATTTCTGCTTAGGTGATAAATCTATTTTTCATGGATTTGTAACTTGGCTAGAAAAGCATGCTTGAAGACTTGAATCTTGGCAGTCAAAGCTTTCAGATCAGGAGAATATTTTTAGCAGTATTTTATTAAAATAAGAAAGAAAACCACAGAATGTTGTTTTTAAGTTTAGAAAGTTAAGAGTTTTAAAAAGCATGGGTTGGGTCACATTTTGACACCCATGGTTTTTTTTTTTTCCCTTAAAGAAGAGCAACAAGATCCCCATCCAACCTGCTTCCAGCTTGACAGATAGTAAAAGATATTTCAGATTTATCCTTTTTAAATTGCCCACAGGCCTATTTCATATTCAAGAGTAAATAATCCATCTCAGCTAATAATCCTTATTTCAAACTGAAATCAAGGCACTGTTGTGAATTTTAATGGCTACGTTTAATGAGCAGATTTTCAGCTCATACAAGTCCTTGTAGCTCCAGGAATGCCAATAGAACTACATCAGCTAGCACTTGCTGAAGATGTGGATAGTAAACATATACTACACTACCTCCCTCAAAACACATGACGGATTCAGTAATACTGAGGCAGTAATTAAAGTAATTAATACATTAGGAGAAATGAAGAACCAAGAGAGAACACCACTCAGCTCAGCATGCCACGTACAAAAAGCACTGGGACATTTTTGGTTGAGCATGCTGGGGCAAACACTCTGCCACAAAATCTTTGGGTTTACAGTTTTGCTCAACCTCAAAATTACAGAGAGGCCGAGTCAACCCTGCCAGGATTTGAATTAGTGGTTCCAGGGAGACTAGGAGCTAAGCCACTGGTATAGCTAAGCAGGATGGGGGAGACGGCAGAAAAGGTGTGGAACAGGCATAGCAAACAGGAAGGCCCGTTTCTGGTCTTTGACTTACAGTCTCTTGTTTGCTTCTGCTGCACAATCTCCCTTCTGTGATTTAGACTCCCTTTAACATGGAGGGCCAAATCCAGCTCTGACTGCTAGTGCTGATCTCTTTGTGTTGTACCACCGAGGCAAAGGGCATTTTCTTGACACTAAGAGAAATTCAGACTGGTTATAAAAATGGTTCATTTCACCAGCTCCCAACCCCAGACCAGGAAATTCTTTAGGACACTGACTGGGTCACACTCTGCAACAGAACCACCCCTGTGAGAACATTTTATAGAAGCTATGGGATTAAATACCCTGGAGCCAAATTGATCCCAGCTTTGCAAAGTTTTAAGAGAACAGGACTTTGACAGATTTAACTCTTACCACGGGTTCTACATTCAGTTCAGCTTTTCTAAGGTGATCAAATCAGCACTTAAGAGCAATTCTCACTCCTTCACACCTCCAAAGGTGGCCTTTTGAGTGTATCTTCAGGTGTTTTACATCCAGCAGTGACTTTTGTAGGCCCAAGTACGGTCTTAGTCTCTGTCCCTCCACCCATGCTTCTTCCACCCTTGTCCTCCCTTGCTCTTCCCTCCCCGGCTCCTTCCTCCTGTGGCTCAGTTCCCCCCTGCTCTGAGCTGTACACACCCTATTAATGATTTCTGCACATCAGCCCTTCCAAGCACACATCCTTCCTACAGCATGTCACATAACACACCACCCATTCAGAACAACAGGCCTTTTCTTCAGGCTTGTGTCCAGTCAAACAGCTTGGTCTGTACACCTAGCCACAGACCAAAATAGAAAAGGGTAAGGAGGGGGATGACTAGGCGTGGTTTGGGCTACGTTTTAATGGGCTGGGTTTCATGCACAACAAAGCTGTTGGGATAGTTGTTGGGGTATTTGCAGCCTATCTGCAATTTCCAAGGAAGGTACACTCAAGGAGGTTGATATGAGCATTCACTTAAAGCAGAAGGTATAGTTCTACTAATATCGTTTAAATGGAGAACCTCACCACTCAGCTATTTCAGCCAGCCTTTGAGCTGCTGCTGGAGTTCTCTCAGCTTGTGTCTAGGTATTATATAGTCCTCCTAGCTGTAGTATTGGAGCACCTCCCAAGAATTTAAAAACAGAAGTCACAGTAACAATCTCCCTTTCTTACTTGGCAGCTAAAAGGAGAAATACTTGGCGTAACTTATACATTTGTTTGCATATTCGTGGGTGGGATTGAGTTATTTGTTGATGTGTATATGGGAAGAATTAAGTTTCTCTCAGTAAGTTGAAAAGATTTTAGCACAAAAAATGACAACTTCAGAGGCAGTTCTCCATGTATGCATACTAGGGCTCTACGAACTGCCTTGTACCCATTTGGATTCCTGAAGTTCTGCCCAGAGGACAAAGGTGTGGTTAAGGACATGATCTGGAGAGCATCGTTCTTGTTAATTAGCTGCTGGGGTCTCCACAACATGAAGAACTTTGTGTCCTCTCATTTCTGTTTCTGGGCAAGGCACATCACTGCTTTTGAAACACTTCTATGCTTTGGAAAGCCTTTTAAAACACCCGAGGAGCCCACCCATGTGGCACAAACACCAACTGTTTTTTTGTAGAGGTCTCTAATAGAATGCTCCTCACCCCCACACCCTTTGTCAGCCAGAGTGGCTGACTGCCATGGGATGTAGTTTCTATCAAGAGCTCAGTGCATGGATCCCAGATGTGACTGTGCAGTATGGTCATCAGTTCACACATCTATACGTTTAGGGAGGACACACCTCAGACTGAAGTCAGTGCATTGCTGAGAAAGGCAAGAGAGCAGTTCAAATCTTCATGGGTTACCGATTTATCAAGCCCAGAAGGCAACTGAGCCTGTGTAATCAATGGGAAATGATGAAATTGCTCTCTGATCAATATTTCCTGGGGGGGCAGGGGAGGAGAGGGAAAGGGGAGAAATGGAGGAATTCCATCCAATTGCCTGCCTTAAATACAAATTGGAGGCAAATACAGATTACATGAATAAATGTGGGGAGAAATATGAAACCTAGAATATCTTCCCAGATGGAGATTTTCCTATCTGAAAACAATCTAAAGACATAGAATGTACTCTAGGACTGAATGTCCAAATGTATTTATTAGGAAGTTTCTACAGCTTGTCAGCTAGATGTAGGGAGAAAGAGCAAGGGGCTTTTGCTTTCCAGGCACGCCTGGATATCATCTCGTCCAACCCTCTGCTCAAAACAGGGTCACATAGAGCAGTTGCTCAGGATCATGCCCAGTTGGGTTTTGAGTATCTCCAAGGACAGAGACTCCACAACCTCTCTGGGCAACCTGTTTCAGTGTTTGATCACCCTTACAGTGAAAAAGCTTTTTCTTATGTTTAAGATGTATTTTCCTGTATTTCAGCCTGTGCCCACAGCCTCTTGTTCTGTCACTGGCCATCCCTGGGAAAAGCCTGGCTCCACTTTTTTTATATCCTCTTGTCAGTTATCTATACGCACTGATAAAATCCACCAAGCTTCCTTACCCCAACACTTTCAGCCTCTTCTTGTATGACAGATACTCCAATCCCTTAGTCATCTTAGTGGCCTTTTGCTGAACTCATGCCAGTATTTCCATGTCTCGCTTATGCTGGGGATCCCAGAACTGGGCTCGGCACTCCAGGTGTGACTCACCAGTGCTAAACAGAGAGGAAGGATCACCTCCTTAAACCTGCGGTAACATTCTTCCTAATGCATCCAGGAAGGCTCTTGCTTTCTTTGTCTATCAGACATATTGCTGGCTAATAGTCAACTTGTCCACCAGCCTCAAGTCCTTTTTTGAAAAGCTACTTTCCAGCTTGTTGTCCCCCAACCTGTACTAGTGCATGGGGTTATTCCTCCCCAGTTACAATACTCTTTGTGACACATGGGATCTGCAAGTCGGTATCTTCTGTTCCCTGAGAAACCAAAACAAGCACGTCTTAGGATAAGCAGAAGCATACCTTTCTCTCCCAAAGGTTTCCTCTGTGACTCTGTGCCATTCTCCCTAGAAGAATGCTGCTTCTTAAACTGTATTTTCTGCTAGCAAAGGTGTACATTCAAAATAAACAGGGAAAACCAAAACTACTGTAATTGTCCCTTTCTGGCACTGAACTACTACAGCTATCACTGGAGTTATCAGGAATAGATTGTGATTCATGCTAACTGGCAAACAAGCATAGGTCCTATGCAACTCTACCACAACCATAAAATCCCTTCCATAGGTCTGGGCTTCTGGCATTGTTCTGTCATGATTAATGCCAGCCACTAGAAAATACTTGTACATGAACTTCTGAATTATGAGACACAAACAGGCCCATGTGGATCACTGGAGATATACTGGAGAGCTTTTGGATATCCTGCAGAAAGGTTTTGAGCTGTTGGGCACAGTGACAGTATTCTAAGTATCCTTATTTTAAGATTGCCACTCATGCAGGTATATCTTGATGGTAGACCCTTACCTTGCAATTGCCTTTAGCCACAGTGAGGTAAAAGCAATTAAGAACATTAATGTACAAAATCATAGAATCACAGAATAGTTAGGGTTGGAAAGGACCTTAAGATCATCTAGTTCCAACCCCCCTGCCATGGGCAGGGACACCTCACACTAAACCATGCCACCCAAGGCCTCATCCAGCCTGGCCTTGAACACCGCCAGGGATGGAGCATTCACAACCTCCCTGGGCAACCCATTCCAGTGCCTCACCACCCTAACAGTAAAGAACTTCTTCCTTATATCCAATCTAAACTTCCCCTGTTTAAGTTTGAACCCATTACCCCTTGTCCTGTCACTACAGTCCCTGATGAATAGCCCCTCCCCAGCATCCTTGTAGGCCCCCTTCAGATACTGGAAGGCTGCTATGAGGTCTCCACGCAGCCTTCTCTTCTCCAGGCTGAACAGCCCCAACTTTCTCAGCCTCTCTCCATACGGGAGGTGCTCCAGTCCCCTGATCATCCTCGTGGCCCTCCTCTGGACTTGTTCCAGCAGTTCCATGTCCTTTTTATGTTGAGGACACTAGAACTGCACACAATACTCCAAGTGAGGTCTCACAAGAGCAGAGTAGAGGGGCAGGATCACCTCCTTCGACCTGCTGGTCACGCTCCTTTTGATGCAGCCCAGGATACGGTTGGCTTTCTGGGCTGCGAGCGCACACTGAAGCTGGCTCATGTTCATTTTCTCATCGACCAACAGCCCCAAGTCCTTCTCTGCAGGGCTGCTCTGAATCTCTTCTCTGCCCAACCTGTAGCTGTGCCTGGGATTGCTCCGACCCAGGTGTAGGACCTTGCACTTGGCATGGTTAAACTTCATAAGGTTGGCATCAGCCCACCTCACAAGCGTGTCGAGGTCCCTCTGGATGGCATCCCTTCCCTCCGGCGTGTCAACCGAACCACACAGCTTGGTGTCATCGGCAAACTTGCTGAGGGCGCACTCAATCCCACTGTCCATGTCACCGACAAAGACGTTGAACAAGACCGGTCCCAACACCGATTCCTGAGGGACACCACTCGTTACCGGTCTCCAGTCGGACATCGAGCCATTGACCACAACTCTTTGCGTGCGGCCATCCAGCCAGTTCTTTATCCACCGAGTGGTCCACCTATCAAATTGATGTCTCTCCAATTTAGAGACAAGGATGTCGTGTGGGACAGTGTCGAACGCTTTGCACAAATCCAGGTAGATGACGTCAACTGCTCTGCCCCTGTCCATCAGTTTCGTAGCCCCATCATAGAAGGCCACCAAATTGGTCAGGCAGGATTTCCCCTTAGTGAAACCATGCTGGCTGTCACCAACCACCTCCTTGTTTTTCATGTGCCTTAGCATGTCTTCCAGGAGAATCTGCTCCAAGAGTTTGCCAGGCACAGAGGTGAGACTGACTGGTCTGTAGTTCCCCGGGTCATCCATTTTCCCCTTCTTGAAAATGGGGGTTATATTTCCCTTTTTCCAGTCGTCAGGAACTTCACCTGACTGCCATAATTTTTCAAATATGATGGCCAGTGGCTTAGCAACTTCATTCGCCAGCTCCTTCAGGACCTGCAGATGGATGTTGTGAGGTCCCATGGACTTGTGTACGTTTAGGTTTTTAATATGGTCTCGAACCAGATCCTCTCCTACAGTGGGCCTAGGGTCTTCATTCTCACAGCCCCTGCATTCGCCTTCCAAGACTTGGGTGGTGCGGTCAGAGACTTTGTCAGTGAAGAGCGAGACAAAGAAGTCATTAAGAACCTCAGCCTTCTCCAAATCCTGGGTACCCAGTTCTTCCGATATCTTCCGGAGGGGGCCTACATTGTCCCTCGTCTGTCTTTTATTCGCTACGTACCTATAGAATCCCTTCCTGTTATCCTTAACATCCCTAGCCAAGTTCCATTCTAACTGGGCCTTAGCCTTCCTCACCTGGTCCCTAGCTTCCCGGTCAACATCCCTGTATTCTTCCCAGGCCGCCTGTCCCTGCTTCCACCTTCTATAAGCCTCTTTTTTCCTTTGAATTTTCCTGAGCAGCTCCTTATCCATCCAAGGAGGTCTTCTGGCCGTCCTGCTGCACTTCCTTCTAGTTGGGATGCAACACTCCTGAGCTTGGAGCAGGTGATCCTTGAATAACAACCAACAGTCTTGGGCCCCCCTGCCCTCTAGGGCTATATCCCATGGAACCTTACTTAAGCAGGCTCCTGAAGAGGCCAAAGTCTGCTCTCTTGAAGTCCAGGGCAGTGAGCTTGCTGCCTGCTCTTCTCACTGTCCTGAGGATCTCGAATTCGACCATCTCGTGGTCACTGCAACCAAGGCTGCCCTGGAGCGTCACATTTCCAACCAGCCCTTCTCTGTTGGTGAGCACGAGGTCAAGCATGGCACCTCTCCTTGTCAGCTCCTCTATTACTTGCAGAAGGAAGTTGTCTTCCACACAATCGAGGAACCTCCTGGATTGCTTGTGCCGGGCCATACTTTCACTCCAACAGATGTCAGGGTGGTTGAAGTCTCCCAAGAGAACAATGGCCTGTGAGCGTGAGGCTGTTCCTATCTGCCTATAGAGCACTTCCAAATCCAAATTCCATAACATATTGTAAAAATTTATAAAGGCAGAGGTGACAAAGAAGAAAGAAAACCATTTATCCCATGATTAAACCCTTAAGTTATCCTGCTTTCCCCTTCCCCTCATAAACTGATAAACTGGAGATCCACTCTTAACCCATGTGGTCAGGATTGTCCTTGTGCACACTCCTACCCTCAGGCAGCATTCGCAGGTGGTAGAACCACACCAGCTCTGTAGTTCTACCTTTGTTTAGAGTTTGTCTGGCGACTTGCTTGGATTCACATCTTACACTTCTTCCATCTTGGTCCTGCTTCCAGTCATTGGAGACCTTTTCTTAGAGAACTGATTTCAGACCTCACCTCCTGAAACTGTACCTGTTTTGGAAACACTAATCCCTTTGACAGGCCTGATGTGTCACAACTGTCCCTGAGGAGGTGTAAAATACGGTTTCTCACCTGACAGGACCAAGTTCCATACTCAAAGAGGACCATTTCCCTACACTTGAACTTATTTTTGCTGTGAATATGCACATCGCAAAAATACTTAAGACACTTAAGACAGACAATTACCTATGCAGGCCTATTTTGAGCACTGCTATCTTCTAACTGAGATTTCACACAACAGTCATTGATTACATTAAGCAATAATATACATGGGAAAGCTGAGAAACCAGTTCTGGGTTTGGTGGTGTTATTTGCAGGTGTACATTGTAAATTTGCCAGGGCAGCTGAAAACCAGCATGTATCTAAATTTAACATTTAGCACCTCCTTGTTTACAAGTGTAGAGTGGTGCCTTGATTTTTTCCTTCCTTTCACATGGCTGCAGTTGTGTGACTGAGCAAGATGCAGAACAGTTTCCTCTCTTGAGTAAATTTTTTTCCCTTGATAATAATATTGAACACTTAAATAGCACTTTTCATCCACAAGGTGCCTCACTAGTGTTAATAAAATTAGCTAACATAATTCTCCCTCCTTCCCCCTGAATGTGCATAGAACAAGCAAAATAAGGCACCAAAGGAAGTGTTGAGAGTCACTGGCATCCCGTCCTAAGGCTGCTCCCTTACACCCCCTACAAAGCCACTATTACAGCTGCAGTTTTGCAAGCACCTTTTTATAGAAGCTTTTGTTCTTTATCATCCAACTCGTTGAGCAAATAGCTTCTGGGAAGGAACACACTCATGTTTACCTTTGCTCTATGTGCCACCATCAGCGCTATCCAAAACCCAGACAGACATGAAACAGGTGCCAGAGTTGCATATTTGAGTCACCATCAGTAAAGGCTGACTCATAATTACAGTGAAGGTATAGTCTGTTTTCAGGTCTTTTGGTAGAGAGGTAAAAACTAAATGTCACATTAAAAAGAGGCTGTCAGCCTTCTAGGTCTCTAAGGAAACAAGGTTTGACAGTAAAAATGGGTAATGATATTATATCTGGCACATTTTTTAGCAATTGTGACTCCCAGACTTCACACAAATCAATTAAGCTTCTCTCTGCACCCCCTACAGAAATATACCTGAAAAAATACAGATTTGTGGAAGAAGTCTCTCAGTTGTCCTCAGGAAAAAAGCTTCCATTTAAATGAATGGAAGTTAAATTGGGACAAAGACCACCCATTTTAGCCTAGACTGAAGTCAGAGCCGATTCAAGGCTATGTCTTGTATAGGTGAGTCTTCAATGTGGGAAAGTTAGTTCATATTCAGGCACTTCATTCTGTACTGTCTGTGCTCTGTTCTCATTACAGAGGATGGTCTCCATCTTTTCCAGGATACCTTCAAGTTTAGAAAGGGCTGTTCCCTCCTTGGGTAGCAAGAAGGAAAATGAAGTACCTCAAGCTTTCTCAGGAGGCAGAGGAGCATAGGGACATTTAATTTGTGCATCACAGAGTCTTTCCTACCTTTGGACTAGCAGCACTTCTCTCCATCCCCTTCCCCTCTTTGCAGCTGGCAGCTGGGACCACAGCTGGACTCCAGCTGCAAAGGTTATCACTACATTAACCCCTGCTGGTCTGGTTTCCTGCCCTTCAGACCAAGAGGAACCTGGGCTGGGGAAGTCTGACTGCAGCTTGGTGAAGGAGCACCAGATGACTTGGCCCACCCCAAATACAGTGAAGAGTATATGTCCTACCGCAAGGGAGCTATACAGGTCAATGTGCATGCACTGTACTTTTAACTGCATTAGCACGTTGTCCAAGAATTACAGATCACTATTTTAAAATAATCAAAATACAATTATCCCCATTGTATAGAAATACAAGGCATGTAAAGTTGTATGTAAACATCTTAAATGGTCATAAAAATCAGCATCTGAGCTGCAAACAGAACCCAAATTCCCTGCTCTAACCTCCCACTGCCTCCTGTACTCCCTGTTTATCTCTGCACAGTGCATTACTTCAGATATTTCAGAGGCAAAGCATTTTCAGAGGTTAGATTTTCTAACTTTTCAGGAGAACACCACAATTATGCAAAAATACAGACTCAGATTTCATCTTCATTCCCTCATCATAAATGTACCTGAGTGTCATATCTACTCAGCCCCTGCTTACACACCAGCTAATTTTCATTAGTGCAACTCTTGAATGCAGATTAGAGTCCTGCCAATGAGCAGATCTGCAGCAGAACAATCCTGTTTCACTGAGGCAAGAGCAGCTTCCATTCACTATGATTATTAAACCAAATCAGTTCCCTGGGAGACAATCTAATCAAGTGATCAGTTTGATCAGAAAGGTTTCTACTGAAGTTTTATATGCTTCTGTCCAGCAAGAATAGTATATTGCCAGCCAGGTTCTGGCATGTTTCAAAGACTGAGAAATAACAGATTCCAGGAATAGCAATTCAGAAGAATTTTTGCCAGCTAAGGTTCAGATCCTGCAACCAAAAGTAGGCGAGCAACTTCCTACACCTACAAGCCATCAGTGACTGAAGTGAAATTTTGTATTGACTACAGTTCTTACCTATGTGTTCCCAGTTATTACACTGGAGCCAAAGACTGCACCTCCTAGCCCAGAGCAGATTCACAAGGAAACAGAATGGCTGCAGGGGCAGCATTCACACCATGCACATGTATTCCAGTTGTCATGAAGCCCCACCTCAACTGTGTTTGCTCTTGGCAGAAGAGAAAGAAGCTGTGTTCTATTTCCTAACATCTCTTGCCTTATCCTTTTCTTTACTCTCCGAAGTTTTGTACATTCATCTAATTGTCTCATTGCTAGCTTTCATACAGTCCTCTCCTGCTGAAGATTTGGAGACTATCTGAAGACCACATCAGTCTTCTGGCCCTATAGCATCACCCTCACCTTCATAGTACCATATTTCATAACAAACAACAATATTTCTCCCATCACAGAATATCACACAGACAACAAAACAAGTATTTAATCTTCCACTGTCCATGCCACCAACAGCACCAGTCCCAACCCCTGAGGGACACTACTAGTCACCAGTCCCCACCTGGACATTGAGCTGTTGACTGCAGCTCTCCAAGCACAGCCATATAGCCAATTCCTTATCAAATTTATGACTCTCCAGTTTAGAAGCTTTTTAAAAATGGGGGCTATGTTTCCCCTTTTCGAGTTAGTGGGAACATCACTAGACTGCCATGACTTCTCAAAATGATGGGTAGTGGCTTATCTGCCAGTTGCCTCAGTCCTGAAATCATGTCTATTTAAAACTGCTAATTGTGAAATTCATAAGTTTTTTCCTGGTCTGCAATTAAAAATTAATCCTGTATAGTTATAGGAAAGCAGAAGTTTCTGTGTGGATATGTGGGAACAAAACAATTCTTTCTAGCACAGCTCTTCCTGGAAAAAAACCACTTTCTGCTATACCACCAAAGGAGAGCCCATCAGCTGGTGTATCTTAGTGCTTCCAAGTTACGGAATATAAGCTGTTGAAAATATGTGTGTGACTATGAACTGGTTCTGCATTAACTGGCAAATTTAGCTCTATAATACATCTATCCAGACAATTCTCCTTGGATACACAAAGTCTTTTTATGTCCTGTAGGGTACAGAAAACACGTGCATTTAGTACTCACTTCTAATGGGTCTTGATGATTTCAACAGAGTAATGCAGTGTGATTCAAGGTCAATGCTCCCTAATTCAATTTTCCATGGTCTATAATCTTTGCTATAAACAGCCTGGTGTGCAACTAAGAAAGCAGAAACGGTTTTAAGGCCATCAGTTTCACCCATAATACCTTCACATTAAGCTCAAAGAGCTGAAAGAATGTCATACGATTTGTTTCAGGCTTGTATCAGAATCTACATCAAGGCACTTCCCTTATTCTGGACCACCATGGTGGCCTCTAATGTTTTAGCTTTTCAGAGGACCAGCCCTGTGTTCAGCATAAATTAAAACAGCTGGAGGATTGCATCTAAAGGAGTAGGCAAACACTCTCAGTGTAACCTCTGCCCTGCTCACCCTCTCCATGTTTGGCATGTACTCACATGTTCAGAGCAAGACAGAAGGACCACAAGCAGCCGATGACTGCTTTGCTTTCTCTTTGCAGCATGGAACTCCAGAGAAAGCCAGTTTTACTGTGTGATGTCCCCTTTGAACAGCTTCATAGGCCTAAAGGGTCACAGTACTGGGGAGGCCTGAACTGGTCTGTTTCTCATTTCCACCCTGGAGTCAAACATGCATTCTCTTTTTAGCGATGAAAACTATAGCAAGTCTCCAAAGGCATTTTCCCAATGTTCACCCTCAAATAAAACCACACGTGAAAATGACACAGAATGCTAGAAAGACTTTGAAGTCCCCATGAGAGAACTTTTCTGTGATGTTCTCTCCTTTATCATCCCTAAATTATACTTTCAAAAAGACAACAAAAGATAGGTAGGCCATACCCTCCATCTGCTACTGTCCCCATTTAAAACTGAAACACATGAAAAGCTGTAGATAGGTCCAGCATGAATAAAAGTAAAGACTAAGCTATCTGTAAAATCACAAGATAATATGGTAAGTAAAAGAGCATTTAATAAAGAGAAATCATCCCTGCAATTCTCCAAAACCTCAGTAATACAGCAGCTTTTCCACAACTTAAACCAGTGGGGTGCTTTCAGTATTTCAGTAGAATACTCTGAAATAATGACTGCATTAGTAACAGCAATTAACCAAAAGCTCCTTCCGTTGATATTTCTCAAAGCCAGGGTGGTAATATGGCCTGGTGTAGGCCATGTCAAAGCCTATCACATTGCCCTCCGATAGCCAGTCAAAGGAGACCATACCGCAATGCGGCAGGAGACATCACTGCCAAGTGGAGTAGCACCGTCACCATGTGATAGAAGTTAAGGGGAAATTTTCTACTGACAGAATAGCTCTCCCCTTGTTTTTTAGCTTCTGTAGCACCTCTTTGGAAGGAACAGCCTTTCCAAGTAGCCATTGCAGCAACTGAAAAAGAATTAGTAAAGAAAAACAACCCAACAAAAGGTTAAAGAACAGAGAGCCAAAAGTAAAATTTAAAAAAAAAAAACAACTCAGTTTTGACATTTCACATGGTTCTGCCTTATATTTGAAAAGTCTGCAGTACCAATGTTTGGATTTCAGAAGTCCTCAAAAGCATTCAATGTTTGGATCTCAGGTTCTGGTTTGAATTAGCTCTTATTTTCAGACTCTGTTTTCCCTTACCATCAGCATAAATACATTTTTACTTTATAAAGGCTCACTCTAATTAGCATGCCTTCTTGATTTTCTCATTTGTTTTCTGTGTGGACAGGGAAAAACCCCAAACAATTTCAATTTAGCTAAATAAACCTTAAAAAAAAAATCTCAAAAAGGACAGGTTTTTGCTTCCAGAGACCTAAATCTGGTTATTATTTTACATTGGTAATTCCCAAAATAAAACCCAGTATTTTGAAATTAACAGAAACATTTAACTTTCCCAACACTTTTTACATGTGTTGAATGAAAGTACCCAATGAACTCAGAAACTGGTCCCTGCCCCCCGAAACTACAAAACTACATTGGTTGGATGGACATATGGATGGACAGAAGGGAGGAAGTAAGGAAGAAAGGAAGGAAAGAAAAGTCAGCTCGACTTACGCTGTGACACAGAATGAGCCAAGTAGAAGACACAGTAGATGTACACTATGTCTTATACTACAGATGTGAGAGCCTTTGTGCTAATGAGGTAGCTGTTAATAGACATGGCTATATAGAAAGCATGGCAGCATACATGTTTGCAGCAACATCTCACATATCACACTGTACATTCTCCAGAGCCAGTGGATATTGGCCAGGACCTTGGGCTCATGGCTAGACTCAAAGAAATTAGGTTGATTTTTCAACACAATCTTTTTAGATACAATCTGTGGACTAACATTTTGCAATCTTACAGGTGGGCTCTTTCAACAAGGACTCTCACGTTGCTTTTGCAAGCTGCTTCCCAAGGCCAAATCACTCCTGTGCAGTGGGCGTTGCCTCCAGTTTGCAGCAGGGGAAAACGAGGCACCACAGGCTCAAATCACTTGCCCAAGATGACACAGTAAACCTGCAACAGCCCTGCAATAAAGCCCAAGAGTTAACAGATAATGATAGGAATTGTCAGCGTGTCATTTTCTCATTACTTCACAGTTTGATGAAGGATAACACATTACAGAGCTGCAGCTGTGAAATTGTTAGCCTTAACTTTCTGCCTGTGAATTGTTTACTGAAACAGACATTAACTGCTGTGGTTTTGTTTCTGTCTTCCTTGCCTGTGCTTTTTTCATGCAAATGTCAGCTACAAGGTATTGTTATAGAGAGGGTTGAGGGGAAAATATGAATACTGTAGTATATTCAGTTTGTTCAGATAATCTTTTTGCCAGTCTTCAGAACTTTTTTTGTGGTAGGTTTCTGTTAGCACTTGAGGTGCCTGGGCAGAAAAGTTCAGTTTCTGCACTTCCCCAGTTGTACACGTAAGCATTTGCAGAAAATTAATTTCAGATTTGACTGTGCTAGAATTCATACTCCAAGTACGTGCACACAACCCAGTTAGGCAAGAGAAGAGTGCTCAAGGCATTAAATTCGTCTCACAAGTTAGCCACTGTTTTAAACATAACACTTTCCTACTCCGTAAATTGTGTCCTTCTTTCTCAGTGGCCACTCCAGGTAACTTAATGCAGCTTTTGTCTGCTTTGCAGAAGTACCTTTCTCCTGACTAGTAACATCAGCTTGCCAGACTAAACTGGGGTTTGTACTGGTGGTGTTTTGCTGTCAGTTGTGAGGTCTAATAAGAATGGTTGGCCAGACTAATTCCTGGCAAAATTCTAACTTGGTTTACAACAATCATCCCCCATCAAAAACTTACTAGTAGCAATTGTGACATCTGTTTAAAAATACCTGTTTTGATCACTTATAGCCAAAATCAACTCTGTGGTCTCCTTCTGGGGCTCCCCAGGAACCACAGGCCACTAGTATATTCAGGGCTGTACAGAGGGTGGGGCAGAAAGCAAGGCAGCTCTAGATGTTCCTCCAACAGAGGCACAAAATGGGAAAAAGAACACACAGCAGCTCCTCATGAATTTGAAGATCACTAGGAGACCCTGCAGGGACCCTCCATGGAGCAGGGGGGCAGTTAGTGGAGTGCTGAATGACTATTCTGCCCAGAGAGGAATATGCCTTGCTGCAATCCTGAACATCCTGTATCCTGAACACAGCAGACTGAAAGTTCTTGCTTAGCTGATCAATAGGAAAATAAGGTTAGCCTTATCTGATGGATCAGGAACCTGACTGTGTAACCCCATAAGCAAGCTATCAGGTTCAGGCTTCCAAGCAGCAGGTTTCCACTGAGCAATACTGATTCAGCTTCCAGGCATCGAACGAAAATGCAGAGAGCTGGGTCCAATGAAAGTCTCATATGCCTCATCTTCAGGGGCCTGCTCCCTGGAAAGCAGTAAGAAATGACAAGCCCAACAGCTAAGCTGCTTACCTGTCTTCAACTGAACATTAGGAAACTAGAAATAAAAAAATCAAACTCATGGGGCCTTCAGAAGAGGAAGAAAAGAGGGCACTTACTCAGAATATCTGATATTACAGTGGTAAGAGCACATTCCTGGGAAGGAGATAACAGTTTTGAACCCTTTTTGCCTCAGAGGTTATAACACCTACTTATGTCTCATCTCTGTGCAGGTGCTCTACCCACTGGGTATTACATCCCCTCTGCAGAGCTGATGGAGGTGACTAAAATGCCCTGACCCTCTGAAGAAGTGCTGGGCATTCTTCTCTGAAGAAGCCTAGCTGTCTCCTGAGTGAGCCAGGCAAAGGGCTACCTTGTGTGGACACCCGGCTCAGCTGTGCCCTGCTGGTGGCAGGAGGGCTCAGATGGGGACAGCCTGCAAATGCCCAACACACAACCCGAGGAGCTGTAAACTGCACAGTTGAACAGAGCAGTGTGATGTGAGTGTAGACACCTCAGGATTTCAGTGGCAGTTGCACAAGGCACTTTTAGGTGGCAGTTGCACTTAAGCACTAATTTGGCTCCTAAATCATGTATCAGCTATAACCCTCAGTCTCATTGCGCAGTGAATGAACTCACTGGTTCTTGCTTTCTGTGCTTTGCACAGCTCCAAGTCACCAACACCAAAGGCCTGCCAGAGTAAAGCAGCACTGTGCCATTCGTGCAGCAGGTGCAAACAGGGTGCCAGTTGGCACTCCAGAAAATATCCTTGACCCAGAAATCCAAACCCACATTTTTGTACCAACCAAGGAGGTTCCTTCCCCTAGAGAAACTCAAAACTTCCACCCTTTTACAGATAACACATGTGAAGGTAAATGCCACTAATAAAGAAGTGTAAATTACTGTCCTTTGAAGTGTGGCAACCTACACCCTAACCTACCCAACAGGTTTTATTTAATTGTAAAATAAATGAGCCCTAGCTTTAAAAACGCATTAACCAAAAATACTGCTGCTTTTTCACTTCAGAGAGCTTTTGGTTACTGATATTGAAAGCATACATTGAAAACTTATTAATGCTGCCCATTAGCTGAGTAAACGTCACAACATCATCACAGCAAAAAGTGATCTCTATATGCCAATTCTTAATGCTTGTTGTCCAAGAGTCAGGTCTTCCTGCAGTGGTGCATGCCAAGAGATCCTTCAGACCTTGAACCCAATGAGTGAGCTTTTCAAAGAGACAGGTTAAAAACATCTGATCCCTAAAGCTCCCTAGTCCCCAAAGAAACAAGAAAGAAGGGCAATACAAAGGTGTCTGTAAATAGCATGTCAATGAGCCTGAACATATTTGCAAATTTCACACTAGATTTCACACCACAAAGTATTATCAACTTTGTCAGTGTGGGATCTCTCACTTAAGCTCCAGAAATGGGGCTGCAATACTAACGCAGAAGAGGCCACAGAATGAACCATATACTTGCCCTTTGAACTATGCACTCAGGTCTGCTGCAGATTAATTGGGTAACTCAGGGACAGCTTTAAAAAGGGATCTGTAACTTTAAGGTCTGCAATTTTGGGGAAACCCATTTGTTAAAACAGCTGTTTTCCTTGCTAAAGACTGCAAAATGTGAACCACCAGCTTGAGGCCACTCTCAGCCAAACTTCTCAGTTTTCCCTTCTATTAAACAGGCACAGAAATGACCTGCATTGGATTTTATCTTACAGGCCCTTATTTAGGGGGAAAAGAAAAGAAATTCTGCCAGGAGAATTATTTTGAATCTGTTCATAAGGGAAACAGTTTGCAGAACAGAGCTCTGAGATTACGGCATGGCACATCCTATAGACAGAGATGAGATGCTGGAGAAAACTAAATATGAGATCTTTAATCTCAAGATGTGTTTACACAAAAGTGTTCTATTTCAAAACCACCTCTAAATTATTTCAAGCAAGCAGAGAACATTCACTCCCCAAAGTGTTAAATTATGCACAGAAATTGCAACTCAATTCCAGTAAAGTGCACTTTCTGATGCTAGATTTATTTTTCCCTCCTGATTAATTGCATGTGCTGAAACTACCACAAAGTCCACAACCCGAGGCTGTTTTACTGAACGCTGCAGAGGTCATTTAAGAAAGCAGCATAATGGACAAGCAAGGCAGTTCTCGTAACATGCCACAAGGCCTGGACGACACACCTTCTGTACAGTCTGCCACCTGGGTTTCTTTCCAGAGTATGACATTTTATGAAGGAGCAATTTTAGTCCACAGACTAATAATACAAGACAAGTTGCCCAGGTTGGAAACATGGGAGGAGCTGCTCAGAAGAATGTGGCTCTCAAACACACTAGATTAATAATTAACAAGACTGACAGAAGGACAGAAAAAAGAAGAGGAGAAAAGAACGACCACATTGAGAACCACATTTAGGGCTATCTCCAGAAGGCCAAATCCATTCTCACAATGCCTCTTTGGTGTATACTTCATTCAGATAAAAGTCACCCGCCCTGTTTGGGTTTCTAGCATTAAGAGAAAAAGGCAACCACCTTCCACAGCTCCACTCGGCTTGTTTTCTGCGGGATCCTGCTCAGCATACTCTTACTCCTGTATTTCCTTGACACTGTCAGGCTGATGGCAAGCACAACTCCACAACTCAAAGTCCAGTTTTTGTACTCTTACTTCTTTTCACATGCTTAACAGCCCTCAGACCCACTGCTGATAGGCATGACTCAAATTGGTATAAGGACCCAAAGACTAGCGCAACTTACAGGCGGAAAAATTCAACAAAAAGTACATTAATGTAGTCTGAGTGCTACTGTAAAAAAGGCTTCAATACTGCTTTTTGTAAGGGTATTTTGGATCTAGAGGTGATTTTTTTTTTTGGCTGTGAACTTATGTCATCTTCTGAATCTGGCTGTGCCGGTAAAATCTGATACCATCCCGAGCCCCTCTGCTGGATGTTGGCTCATTCAACTGCCTCTGGAGTAGTTCCAGTGAGCACTCCTCCTTTCACTTTAGATGAGCTCAGACTGACTATTGCAACTATTCAAACCAGCCTGCCTGATTTTTTGCCTGAAAAGAATTAGTATGTGCTCCCGCAGACTGGCAGCTCGATGGGAACAGCGCTCTTCAGCCAGGAGACATTTACAAACAGCCAAAAAGCTGTATGTGAAAAACTACATCTTCCTACAGCCTTATTGAAATAACTATATTGGAAAAGCAAACGTGGCAATTCTGGTACAAAAGTCTCAGATACGCTTCCCACCTTCATCCTGCACCTAGCTAGTGGCCTGTGGCCTCCAAACCAGAAGTGCATTCCCTGTCCCATGTCCCAGCTGCCCTGTCTGGCCTCTTGCACTGCCTTTGTTGCTCATCAAAACACAACAAGCTCATTAATTTAGCAAAGAACCACTGACTTTTTTCTGTGATTAGCCTTAGTACTTGTAGTCTTCTGCTGCATGAGTGAATTCAGCCAGCTCAACCTGCAGACAGACAAGCAACAGAGACAGTGAATGTGTGGGACAGACCCGTATTACCCTTGTGATTTACCTGGAGCCTCATATGGAAGTGTGGGAGCTGGTCACCTCCCTTCTGGTGCCAATAAGCCATTAGAACTGCACAGTCCCTACCACAGCTACAAACTCCAAAGAGTTTCATTTATTCTGTTTTGATGTAAGACAATAAATAGTAATAGGAAACACTGGTGTAATGATCTAAGAGAATAAATATTAATAAGGAACACTAGTGTAACAGTATCCCTGTCACAGGCCCTGTAGTGTTTTAATTCTGCTAATGCAATTCAAACCAGACAACTTCCACATTTAGAGAACCCCAAACTTACATCTTTGTGAAACATCTGCAGAGAAGCACAACCAGATTTTTCCCTTTATATATATACACAGTTATATATTTATATATACACCTATATATAGGTATAGCTACATTGATTAGTATTCAGGATCTGTTAGTAAAAACCTTTATTGGCCCGAGTCTCGGTGCGGACACAATTATGGTAAGTGTGTGTGTGCTGTTCCCAAAGCTATGAGGGACTTAATACCAGTGGAGCTGCATGCCTGCAGCTCCATCATGACAGCCCCAGGTATCCACTAGGCTATTCAGTTTTCAGGGGTAGTGATTTAAAAAAAAAACAAACAACAAAACAACCCACAGCTGTATCAGCACTGACAACTAAAATGAGTCTTTAGTAGAACAGCAGGTAGGCAAACAGGTGAGTTCTGAGGCGAGGGATTTAAGCATCACTCCCTGATTCAGGTGCCTCACCAGTATGAGTCCCTGCCAGAACACACCAGGGGCCATTAAATTTCAGCGCAAGCCTTTCAGAAAGCCAGTTACCCTCACAGGCTGCACTATCACAGATGGAGCTTGCTTCCTTCTTCTTTGCCAGCACAGGCCCTGCCTCTCCACCTGATCTTGTCCTACAGAACAAAAGCCTTCTGCTCAGCAGCCATGGGGGAGTTGTGCATGTCAGTGTCTTGCTGCCCAGCTCCATCACATTGAAACTAGAGTCTGGAAAAGCCTCCTTCCTGTCTTCCTCCCCGCTGGTATTCGGTAATTTTAAATTTGAAAGCAGTTCATTTCCTTGGAAATACCAGGTAAAGGGGTATCCTTAACATTACTGACCAACACGACTGCAGATGTTGTTTGCCAGTGACACTTCACAACCAGTTTAACTCCACTCTTTTTTAGATCTGGTTGTTTTGTGCTTTCATTTATTATGAAATATAACTCAAAGCATGAAAAAGGTGCAGAATTACTGGCCAAGTCAACTTCATAAGCCATTTGCTATGTAAATTTCCCTATATTCACTTGATCAGATTGCAGAGGCTATTAAACCCTATGGCTTTCAAACTGAATGCAGGCATTGCAGTCATTTCCGAAGGGGATGCCAACAGAAGTGCAGCTAGAAAAAACAAGGGAAAAACCCCAAACAAAACCAGCTCACTTGAAGCACATTCCATCTATGAAATATGTTTCTTCTCTCCCACTGAGGCAGCTTAAGCATTTCAGGAAGCCCTTGTAAAATGCACTCACCCATCACAATATTTTAGCACACAGGTTCTTCGAGGGCCTGACCCAACTTCTATTAAAATCACTACTCTAGTAAGTCTCTGCACTGATTGAATGAGCATTAGCTATAGTTTTAAACGCACAACAGGAGTGAGTAATCTGTTGTCCTTTTGACTGCTTTACTCGCTAGGTCTCTCCCTTTCCCAGGTCGATTTAGATTTTATTCTGGAAACTACTGCCATGCTCTAATAAAACAGGGGTCAAGCCAATTGTGCATGTACAGCACCATCTCTGTAAAATGCTTGCTAGAAGCTAGCAGCAGGTATTTGAGGCTATTCAAAACCTGCAAGGTCAGTCACCTCGCAACACAGAGGTAGGCTCTGGGATCTTCTTAAGCTTTTGGGTTTGTCTTTTTTCCTCCTTTTCCTGGTTTGAGGCAGATCTTAATAAAAGCCAGAGGGAAACCTATCAGTCTGCCTCTGGTGGGACAAACAGAGCTGTAGCAGTTCCTATCCCTGTTCTCAATTATGCATTAGTAGAGAGCGCAAGCTGACTTGCTAACAGTACGTTGTGGGGGTTTTCTTTAAACGGCACTAAGGACATTTACAATTCTTATTACAGTCAGTGCTCAACAGTACAATGGGAAGGAGAGACGAGCGTGGGTATCAGCTGGCTGAGAGGATTTATATGAATACACATACACTCAGAAACAAGTCTCCAAGTGAAGGGGGAAATGCTATTGATCAATAGGACTGCAAGCTGTGTATCAAATGCTGCCTAAGAGGGGAACAAAAGCCCCAAGCATTGCTGATGGAGACACAAATCACACAGCTGCTGTTCTCCTATCTAAGTTCTGACGGAAAACTCCTCAGGTCCCAGTTCCTCAGAGCACACTTGTGTACGAGCAAAACGGGGCTCCATCACCACAGCCGCTCGCTCGCCTTAGTCACTTGGCGCAGGAAGGCTACAAACCCCGCCGCTCTGCAAGCGCCTCACAGCCCGGATAGGCAGATGGCGGAGTTCTCGGCCAGCCCTACAGCGCGATGTCTCCCTCCAGCCCCCACTGCACGAAAACTCCGATAAAGACACTGTTTTTTAAAAGCGCAGGGCGGCTAGCAGCAAAGAGCATTTCCACATCTCCAAGTTCTTGCCCAAAGAGGCTGACGTGAAAGCGAAACCACCTCCGCCTGGCCAACCGGGTCGCTTCTGACTGAAACTACCCTGTAAGGAACTCTGAAATTGTAACCGCGGGTCCGTACATACTGAGAGGACACCTCTCCACGCTCACCACAGCGAAAACGAGGGGCCCTTCCGGGCGCACGGCGAGCAGACACCCGCGCCTCAGCACCCCACCGGCGGGGCCCTGCCGCTGCCGCACCGCCCCCCCTCAGCCAGAGGCGGCAGGTTGGACTCCCCTTCCCCCCCCACTCCCGCAAGCGCGCGCATCTCCCCCAGCCGCACGTGCACGCCCGCCACCGCCCAGCGCCGAGCGGAGACTCCCAGGGGCTCTTTAAATAGCGTCTATAAATACGACGGCGGGGCGCGCCTCCCCATTGGCTGAGCTGCACGCCGCGGGGCGGGGCCTTCGTGTCACGTGGGGGCGGGGCGGGTTGTGCAAGCGCTCTGTGACCCATTTCTCGCTGGGGTGGTGGCGCCCCGCGGCTGAGGTGGTGGCGGGGGGGGGGGGGGGGGCGTGGTGGTACACGGACGCGCGGGGCCGGCCTCTTTCTCTCGCCGTAGGAAAGGCCCCTGCAGGCGCGGTTGGCGTGCGGTGCCTTCCTTTGTTCTGCGTTACACTGCATTGGAGTCCGAGGTGCTCAAAACACTGGCTCGCTAAAGGGTCTTCAAGTTGGGTGCAATAGAAGGCCTGAAGCCAGCCCCCCTGCCTTGTAGAGGGTTCAGGTCCTGGCCAAAAGCAGCACATTTCATGCTCACGCTGGTGTATTTCTAGAATCAGGTGCATTGGGAAAGGCAAATACGGGCTTTGAAAGTGTAGACGTCAACAGTGTGTCATACGAGGGTCAATAGATGACATGGCAAACTGTGGTCAGGTGCTGGGAGGTGGATGGGAAGGCTGAAGGGAGCCAGGAGCTGCAGCACGCTTAAAGCTGGACCAGGGGCCACGTGGGAGATGGGAGCCTGGAGCAGAAATGCAGGATGCCTTGAGCACCTGCTTCCTGCAGCACTGTGCTTTGTGGAATCAAGTGGTACATACTGACTGGATGTGCCCAGTAATTCCTGAGAACACGGTTCTGCTTTGGAATAGTTGCCAGGCAAAGAAACCCAAGATGCTTTGCAGAAGCAAAATTTTGCTGCTTTATAGCCTATGAGGCTATTCAAATAGCTCCTTTAGGTCTGATAGTGTTTTTGTAAGTGAAGTGTTTTATTTCAAAGAAGGCCAAATTAATGCATGCTGATTGCAAATTAATGCTGCTGACTTCTTGCTGATTCACTATGAAATGAAATAAAATAGAAAATGTTGTGATTCCTTGGCATGAAAATCTGGAATTTCGACAATTCCTGGAGTTTACAATGTTGCGCTGATTCCTTAGCGGAGCACAGACCCTCCCTCCTTTGACAGCTAAGGAGGATCCTTTCAGGCCCACAGGATGGATCTCCTGTGCCCCACTGTAGCTACGTGGCCTTACCTCAAGCTCAGCTGATCCTAAAGCCCATCTGTGGTCCTGTGATCTGTGGCACATCCTAATTGCCACCATGCTGCTGGACATGGGCAACATCTGCCACAGCTGGTCCCAGCCTCATTGAACCAAGGCAACCCACATAAATAGTGATCCAGGGATAAGCAGCTTGGTTTCCCTAAGCAGAGTCTAGACATACAGACTGGCTCTTGGAAGTCAGGAGGCTTGATCAGAAGCCTGAGTATTTCTTAGGAAACAAAATACCTTTTTTTTCTTTTTTCCTTTTTAGTACTCAACACCTTAGCAATGTAACTTGGAGTTGACAATATATGGGGATTTATCTCAAGGCTCAGATACTGGGTGTTTTTCCTAGACCTATGACACTCTGAATCAGATCTATAACAGAATCTCAGCTTAAAATAAAGAAAAGGAAAATGTTTTCGGATCTCGTGCCTGTGCAGGAAGATGCATTGTGGTAGCTATAAATGGGACGCAAGGAGAGAGAGAGGCGCCAGACCAAAATGCAAAACAAGCCGGAATCTGTTGTATGAACAATAATTCAAGATTCCTGGATTCTTGGCGCTGGCTGTGCTGCCATACCAAAGGCCAGCATTGGGGCTGTGGGTATTGCAGCACTTGCAGGAGTTAAACCGCTCACACTGAAAACTGAATACTTTCCCACACGCTGCGCTTCCCAGTAATTTGACGAGCTGTGCTGACCTAGATCTGCCTGAAGATCTAATATATTTTTGAGTGCAAACATAAATACACTCTCTTTCTGCATTTAATTTTTGAACAGCTCTAATTAAACCTAGCTTTATTTAAACACATCCAGAGCTCCCTTGCTATTTGGTCTTCAATGTGAAGACTCTTTGCCATTCACAAGAAGAGCTTTGCTGTAAATGAACCGGGAAAGAGCGGCTGCTGCTCCTCCGCCCCTCTCTCTTTTGCTGTTCTTCACTCTTTTGAGGGAAGTGGCTCTCAGAAAACAGGTTTCAAGCTGGAAGAAGATTTAATCACACATCCAGCATCAATCAGGGCAGAGGAGTCCTACTTACGGGACAAATGTAGGCTTGATTTGCATAAGGGATTCTACATTAGGACCTACTTTTATTATCATTAACAACAACAGAAATATATTTCACTTTCAGATCACAAAAAGTGAGAAGAGCATAAAAACTGCCCTTTTTCAGTGTTTTTGTCTTATTTAGTCTGAAAATATGCCCTACCAGCTTTCCCGTAACCCTTCTCCAGGGACACATTTAGAGGCATTGCTGGGCTCTGGCTTGGAGTTTTCCTCCAAAGCAAAGGTGCTACTGCGCAGATCCCGTGCAGGCACTGTTGGGATAAAGGGGGGATGTGTAGCACAAAGAGGGAGCTGGAGAGGGTGGTCAGGGAGGGTTTCAGCACACTGCTTGATGTGATACTGTATAACAGCCAAGTGGTTGCCGCTGTCGTAACCTGGAAGCACTGTGTTTGCTGCAGCCCGAGTGGTTTGTCTGAGCCTGACAGACTGTCAAAGGGCTTGTATGACTGAGGGTGAGAGAAGGAAATGCAGAGTAAAAAGAAAAAGGAAACGAGAAAAGCTGAGAACCACAGGCCGCAGGTTTCAGTTGTCACATTAACATTGCACCGCTCTGTTACATTTGCATGCCAGAGAAAAGCAGATAATGAGGGGTTAAACCATGACAACACATTGTAACCAAAGCCTACTTACGTGATGTAATCATCAAGGCAAGTTTATCGCTTTATCTGTATGTATAGGCATATCCAGAGATCGCCAGTTTTCCTCCAAAAGGCAAATTTATTTGGAACCTGATCGTGAGGAAATGCAAACGTTAAGGTGGGAAGATCTTGCTGCAGTACTAGATTTAGAGAACCAAATGTTAGCATGCTTTTACAGTCATTCATTCCAGTGCAAATTGGCTATAAAGTACTTCCAAGGCTGACTGCTAATGCTTGCACCCATTTTATGCTATAACGAATGACCATACAAGATGCAGCACCATAAAGATTCAGGTCCATGATCTGTAAGTAGTCACAAGGTGCAGCCAGCCAAGTACTATCAATCCTATATTGCTTTTGGCATTTCTGTACTGCTTGATGCTCTTGTGAGTGCCAGGTTATCCTGAACTTCATTATATATGGCTTTGAAGATTTCATCAAGTCCTGCTCTTGCTGAAACAATAAATAATCAGTCCTAGCCAGGTGCAACTCTGGCAAATTAAAATTACACTGACATGGAAAATTAGCCCCACTAGCACCTGGACCAGCAGGACTGTGCAGACCAGTCAGGGAAATGCTGAAGCTGGTGGCGAGAAGGATTTAGCTGCTGAAGCAGAGGTGTCTAGTACTATTTTAGGCATATGTGTGTATCCCGCTCAGTCCTTCCTTGCAAGTCCAGAAGGGCGTGGGACTCTCATGGGTTGTGTGTCAGACGTGCCAGGTCCATATGGGTGTTTTGGGTATTGTAGGATGTATAAAGCAGCCAGTTAGAAGCTGGGCAGGGTAGACGAATGTGCTTAAAATAGCATGACATGACTACATTTAGGCAAATGAATGTGGCCTTGGCATGTCTGAAACCCTGCCCTGTTATGTCATTTCGATACCTGGCACACAGCAGGGGAGAGACTTGGTCTACTGGGCTACACAGATTACACAGATGCAGCACTTACTTAAGAAAAAACTAAGGTCAAGTGTGAATGTTCATGCCTCTAGAGTCAGATGGAAACTGAAAGGGTGTGAGTTTTTTGGAGGTTTTTTAGACTTGAAAAAGTTTTGGTTCCCTCTTGATCATGCCGTAGGTAACTACAATGTGATTTTACCCACAGCTCGACTCTTGCAGCTGTTGCTCTGCCTCAGGTGTATACTGCAAATTGGAAAGTGCAAACAAGCATGTGCAGTTCACTGCTAACTCCATGGATTGCAAATTGTCTGACTGGATCCTATAAAGAGAGAGAAGCGAGGCCTTGTCAGAGCTGAGGGACCTTGTTTTGAGTTCAGAGCAAAGAGGTTTCTTCCTGCTGGAAGTGTCTGCCGTAGCCAAGGAGGGAAAAAAATCATAGAATCATAGAATCACAGAATAGTTAGGGTTGGAAAGGACCTTAAGATCATCTAGTTCCAACCCCCCTGCCATGGGCAGGGACACCCCACACTAAACCATGCCACCCAAGGCCTCATCCAACCTGGCCTTGAACACCGCCAGGGATGGAGCATTCACAACCTCCCTGGGCAACCTCCCACGCATCCCTCCCCAGCATCCCTGTAGCCCCCCTTCAGATACTGGAAGGCTGCTATGAGGTCTCCACGCAGCCTTCTCTTCTCCAGGCTGAACAGCCCCAACTTTCTCAGCCTGTCTTCATACGGGAGGTGCTCCAGTCCCCTGATCATCCTCGTGGCCCTCCTCTGGACTTGTTCCAGCAGTTCCATGTCCTTTTTATGTTGAAGACACCAGAACTGCACACAATACTCCAAGTGAGGTCTCACGAGAGCAGAGTAGAGGGGCAGGATCACCTCCTTCGACCTGCTGGTCACGCTCCTTTTGATGCAGCCCAGGATACGGTTGGCTTTCTGGGCTGTGAGCGCACACTGAAGCCGGCTCATGTTCATTTTCTCATCGACCAACACCCCCAAGTCCTTCTCTGCAGGGCTGCTCTGAATCTCTTCTCTGCCCAACCTGTAGCTGTGCCTAGGACTGCTCTGACCCAGGTGTAGGACCTTGCACTTGGCATGGTTAAACTTCATCAGGTTGGCATCAGCCCACCTCACAAGCGTGTTGAGGTCCCTCTGGATGGCATCCCTTCCCTCCGGCGTATCAATCGAACCACACAGCTTGGTGTCATCGGCAAACTTGCTGAGGGCGCACTCAATCCCACTGTCCATGTCACCGACAAAGACGTTGAACAAGACCGGTCCCAACACCGATTCCTGAGGGACACCACTCGTTACCGGTCTCCAGTCGGACATCGAGCCATTGACCACAACTCTTTGAGTGCGGCCATCCAGCCAGTTCTTTATCCACCGAAGCCAGTATACAGTATACAAATCTTTGTATACAGTCTTTATAAGTAAGTAGGTTACACAAAGCTTGTAAGTGACTCACACCTCTGTCATCCCAGGGAAGCAGCTTGGCCAGGCTCTGAACTCTGGCTGCCCACTCAGCCTGCAGGTTACATAGAGATGCAGCTCAACTGGAGGTATTAGATTCAGCCACACCACACAACACAACCCTGGTGCAGCAGAGAGGCCATGGCAAGGTCCTCTGTAAATAGCATGGAACTGTAAAATTGCCATCTTTCCTGAGATTTGAGAGATGAGCCTTGCTGTGCACAATGCCCCTGTCGTGTTTCCCATCTGTTCCACAAGCGAGCAGGGAGGAGAGGCAGAGAGGGCCAGGGCACAGGTGAGACCACACAGCCGTGTAGCACAGGAGAGCGCTACCCAGTCAGCCTGCATAGGCTGGCAGGCAGTTTGCTAGGGGAAGGGACAAGAGTTTAAGCTTCTGTCTCATTTTCAAATGAGCAGAGCATCACTTCAACCAGCTCCTCTTAAATCCAGTGATGATCTCTACAACAGTAAACTGAAGAGGGTCAGGGCATGACCTCAAGCAGCAACATGCAGCCCTCCATGCTTTTTATGTTAGCACATTCCCTGCCACAGTTTTGGCCTGTGACACCCGAGGCTCTCCCAGCTGGCAGCCCCGGGGCTGGTCCTGACCGAGGAACTGGTGAGCTCACCCTGCCCTGGGGAAAAAAAACCGAGGCCAGCACCGAGGACATGAGCTGGGATCTGCATACGCTTGTGTGACCTCAGGGCCAGAAAATAGGCCCTGGCTGATGTGCTCGCTACTACAGATACTGCCAACATGAATGATTTCTTGGACTATTTTGCTAGGAAAGGCATAATGGTACCACATGCCCCATCATGTCTGGTGCCATCCTGAGGTGATCTCAGGGGCTGTCACTCAATCTGCAGAAAGCAGAGCAACCCTGACCTCTGCTTTGGCAAATGCTTGGTGCAGATGCTTCCACAGACCATAACTGCACCCTTCAAAAGTCCTTGTTGCACCAAGCTGGTGTGCGAAGTCGCTTCTGAAAGCAAGTTAGAGAGCTCCAAATATGCAGATGAGAGAGACGGAGCTTGTGCTGGGCCTGAGGAGCTGCAGTGGGTAAACCTCTCCTGCAGCCCTTCCCTACTGAAGTGCTAATGCAGAGCAGAAAAGGGCTTTCAAGCAGTGCCCCCATCTGCTTAGCACTGTCAGAGTCCCCATGGTGCTTTCCAAAACTGCTGAGGAAGCACAATCTGCCCCAGAAAAAGCCCTCAGAAACTATTGTGAAGTTTAGCTTGATGCATTTGCAGTGTGAAACTGCAAATTCCAGCTGGCTGATTCCACTCGCTGCTGATGGAGGGACACCTCTGTCCGTGTCCCTGTGGTCCCACTGCAAACAGTGGTTGAGTAACACACCTTATACCGCTGGGGGATCTTGACTGGAGGCCACATATTGAGGGACTAGCAGGTAGCCGTTCATTCCTTGGCACTGTACGTAGGTTAAGCAGGTCCTGTCCTTTTCTATATCTCACACGAAAGCTAGGCTCCACTCTTACCCTGCATAAGTCTAGTTTGCGGCCTGGAGAATTACACAGACCTTGTATGCCCCTGGCATGAATTTCCACGGGCTGTGCCTCCCCGAGTCAGCCACTTGTAAAGGTAGGACCTGTGGCTCCGGCTCATCTGAGCGGTGTTTACTGCCCCCAGCAGCTCGTTGCCAGAGAGCACCCGAATGCAACCCAGCACTATCATTTTTCATCCGCTTGCAACTCAAGCAAGATACCTTTTTGTATCCCATTGTTTTTTCTGCAGCCACCACGGACCTTTGCTTTAGGCCGTTTTGAGGCTTTTGGAAGACGGCGTGTCTGAGGTGCAAACACACAACTGCCACAGCTTTGAACTAAGTGAAAGATCACAGAATGTGTTTGCAAAGGGTTAAATTTGCAGCTGCAGGAAAACAAAAGCAGCAGTCTAACAAGGCTTATTTAGGGCTCAAGAAGCAACCTGGCATTTGAAGTCTGTCATGTATTTGCAGAAGTCTGCCTCGATCAACGTCACCGCTGCCTGTGGAGTCGTGGCATGTCAGTGCTTATGTTCTACGTTGTCATTTTGTCCCCAGCGCCAACAACTGCGTATGGGTGGGGATGTCACAAAATGCCTTCTCAAGGCTGGCAAGAAAGAGACAAGGGGTGGAGAGCCAGGGGAAGCCAGGTACGGTGCTCCCATGGCATGTGAACAGCAAAGCTTTGGACAGCCACGCAAAGCCAGGTCGTTGTCCTCCCAGTACCTAGCGAGTTCTGTAGGCATCTAGTTAAAAATGAGCCCAGCTGCACCCCTAAAGAACTGGCATTAGGTGTGTAGTAAACGGGCAGAGGATGTCTAGAGATTTCCAGGGCGCTACAGAAGTATCGCCTACTTTCATTGGAATTCTGATTATTCATAACATGCTATTGATCATTTAGCATCTCACCCAGCACATGGTCTATTAACTTTTCTTGGCTGCAGTTGCAGGAATAATATTTCTAGGCTTTACAGGCAGCATTCTTCATGGCTGGCAAGGTAATTTATGTGTGTCTTAAATACTTGTAATTAGAGTTCCTCGTAGTTCCAGTGAGGAACAAAACAGATTTCAGTAACATGCAGATGAATAATTCAAAGTGCATTCCTCAAAAAAAGCATTTGTTTTTCTCTCTCACTTTGAGTCCCTTGATCTAAAAGCTGGGACCGGTCTCCCCAGGGTTTGCAGGTCATGCTGCTGCCACCAGCCCCCAGGAAGTTAGGAAGTTCAGAGAAAACCAAAGCATTTAGCAGGGAAAGAAGTTCTGTAATGTCAGCTTCTCTATTCTGGATACGCCGGCTCCCAGCTGCTGCCTCTCCAATAGGTACTCCACCCAGCCCTCAGATAATAATCACAAGCTGTTTCGCCAGCTCTGTTTCCTTCTACATTTTTTGCTGTTAACTCCATCGGCTGACTTGATAGCATTTAGCTTGAGAGCACAGTGGCTTACAGAGCAAAAACCCATTATTTGGGCTTGGGGCTATGAAAATACTGACCCTTGTCCTGCAAAATGTGCAAGCACGCACTAACTTTCAAGGGGACTGCTTGTAAGCATGAGTCAATAGGAGTCTTGAACAAACAGGACCAAAAATGCATGGAGTGCATCGCCAGGGTGAGATGGTTTGCTAAATAGATGTGGACATTCGCAATGTCACATTCCTACAAAAAAAGTCCCTGCACTACCTTACCATTCAGGCTCTCTCTGGGGGAGGAAAGACTCTGCTGTCAAAGGGCCTGATGCTCCTGTTTCCACTCAGACAAAAATTCCACTGAGAGTAAGAGTTGATACGTCCAAGTGGAAATTGCAAAACTGGATTCAGATTGGCACGTATTCGGAAGCCTGAAATCCTCAGTGATAAAACATTTGTCTTTTCAAAGCATGCACCAGTTTCTGAAGCAGATTTTATTTTTCAGAAGTGTTACTTCCTCCCTCAGCTGCTCATAGTTTCCCCCTTACACAGAATTATTTTAGCAGCCCAAAATACATATCTGCATGTGCAAGCTTCAGCAGCACGTTAAAGAGACACCGTCCAAAACCCTTTAGTCCATATGAAGTGAAACGCATAATGTCTGACATGGAAAGTTTGTGTTAGTTTAAGCTTGAATATTTCAATACATCTGTCATGGACACCTAGTAAAGTTCCTTTTGCTGGACCAGTTTTCTCCCCTACTTACTCACATGATATGGCTTCAGAACATCATCTCTGAGGGCATCCCGGCATTCATTTTTCCAAGGGATCAAAAGGTGCTTCAGCCAGCACACAAAGGAAACAGCTTAGAAAGAATAATAGTGCATATCTAGTAGCACAGGCATCTCCCCACCATTTTGAAGGCTTCACTTAAAGTCCACTAGAGAGCTTAGCGTACTCTATCTCTCAGTGTTTTTCTTGAGGTCTCAGTTGCCCAGATAGGGCATAAGCCCTCAGTGCCCTGGGACAATTACTCTGCCCAGCTGGCCAAGCCTGCACTGCAGTAAAGACTCTTCCATTCACAAGCACTAGTGCCCTCTACCTACTGATCCACATTCCTCATTTGGGGATTGCTTTGTCTCTTCCTGGTGTTCAGTCCTGAGAAAATGAATTCAGCCTGGGGAGTGGCCATTTGCCCATCCAAGGGCTCTCAAGCTGCATGGAAAGTCACCCATGGTCAAGAGCTTTCTATCTATGCTACCATGCTGAGGGAAAGCATTTCCCTCCTCATCTCTGGAGAGCTTGAGTTCCATGTGGCAGTGAAAGAAGGATAAGAAGGTGAACCAGCCCTCCAAACAGGGTTGTCCTTCTGCTACAAGTGTTCTGAGAGGGGCCTCAGTATCAAGCAGACTGCACAAGTACAGACTTACCAATGGGACCAAAATCCTCACATCAATACCCAGCAAGGTAAAGTTTGCTGTGGGTCTGTTTTACCTCTTCAAAAGCATGTGCTTAGTTTGGCATAACTAGAAGCAGCATTTCAAGATAGCCTTTATATACAGCATTTAAGCCTACAAATGGTATTTCAGTGGCATAAATGGGTTCCAGGTGTGACAGTTGCCAAGTAAGAGATGGAAAATCTCAGCTGGGTGCAGTCATTGCAGACAGTTGGTGGCTGTAATTTTCAGCAGTGCAAAGATTGGGAAGATGTCCAAGGCTTCTACCCAGGGCAAGAGCACTCTTGTCTATGATGTTCTGCCACCTTTATCAGTAATAGCAGTCATGGGCTGAAACGATACTTGCTGCAGGTTGATGATAGAGGCTGGCATGCAGGGTTGACCAGAGCTAGTTAGAGTTACCCTTTTTCCTGGCTGAACTGATAGAAGTAGCTCAGATGTCTCTGTTCATCTCCCATTTATGGGGTTACTTAGGTGGGTAGCAGAACATCTTAATCACTTTGCTTAGTTAATTCTGATTTCCTGTAACACTGTGTTCTAGCAGCTACCTAGAAGACTAATTTCCAAGTGGGGAAATCTTAATTACAATAAAATCAGCAACATTTTGCTGTTAATTCCATAGCAGTAAGGATTTGACCAGAGAATATCTGTGGAAGTCAGTGAGTATTGTGGTTAGGTGAAGAGCATGCAACTGGAAAAAAGACTTTGCTCAAGAAACTGTGCATAAACAAAAGGAAGCTCAGCTTAAACTGAGAAGTGTGAGCCTGAACAAACTCAGAACAGCTAATATCTGCCAGTCTGATTTGTAGGCATGGAGCTCCAAGATGATTGTTGTTTGGACAAGAACCAGAAGTTTGGGCTTCATTTATGAGCCCGATCATTATGGGCTGAGGCCAAAACCCACAGTTTTTATAAGGCTGGGCTATTTCTTGCTTCATATTATTAGGCACAGGAGACAGAGCTGACTTAGATTTACAGAATCTTGGCTCAGACTCAAAAAGCATCAGCATGACTACTGAGAATGAGCGTGTTCTCAACCCCTCCAGGAGCTGGGATGTTTCACTGGATTCTAGAAGCCCAGTTCCAGTGCAGATGCAGTATTCGTTTCTACGATACTGTCACTTGTGTATTACGTGGAGCAGTATAAGATTACATGTAGGGCATTTCTGGTTTATAGCCTTTTCCCTTTGTTCAGCCTTAAAGCACTTTGCAGCACAGACAAATCCTGGAACTGCTGCCCCCTTTGCAGCCGTGCTGCTGCTTCTGCATTCAGTCAGACTTTCAGTCATTGGGAGGTTTGTTCACAAGCTGCAGCAGCTTTCATCAGGCATCCCAGTTCCTCTGGAAAGATCTCCTTCAAAGCGTTTTTCTGTGCTCTATACAACTGAAATGCAGTTGACTTGAGCAAGGCGGCACTGCTGGACACCGTGCATACACACCACTGCGCACTTCTGAGTTTGACAGGAAAAATAACTTTTCCCGATAAAAACTTGAGGGAGAATTCAGGCAGCAGTCTTTGTGAGAGCAAGGGGAAAAAGAAAGAGCCTTTTTCTCTGGGAGGGTTGTGTGGAGGGTTGTGTTTTCGATGGCAGCGGGAGGTTAGTACAGTTTTCCACCTTATCCAAAAGATGGCACTGTTCACATTGTAGCCGTGCTCAGTTCCAGGCAGGGGCACGAGGCCTGTTCCCTCCGGGGTCTTGTCCGTGGGCACCCCGCAAATGCAGTTCAGCTTAATGCCCAGGGGCTCATTTCACAGCCCCCTGCACTGTGGCAGAAGGCTCTTTAGCAACATTATCCCTACCTGGTTGTCATCTTACAAGCGGAAGAGTGAGTCAGAGACTGACTTGGTTTTGACAGTGTTCAGTTTCTCTAAAATCCAATTGCTAGTATTTTGAAACAGCCAGTTGTGTTTTAAAGTGAGAAGTGATACTGGGAGAAACAGGGAAGGGGTGAGGAGATGAGAGGATGAGAAGCTGTGAGAAGGAGCAGATGAGAGTGGTGGGGTGGGACACGTGTCAGCAGTGGGACTAGAGAGGGAAGCAAAGAAAAGAAGACAAGACAGGAGTCAGCATGCAGGCATAGAGATTCAAGGCCCCAGCAAGAAGGAGCAGGACAAAGAAGCTGGAATGATGCTGGTAAATGCTAAACTGGGCTTGCTCAAATTTATCCCCCTGCATTGCTCTTGTGCTGAACATGCAATTAATTTGTAGTGCTGAAGAAACGAGAGAAATTTCTATCCGTAGTCCTTACATGACAGTTAATGGCCCAGGTACAGATACTCACAGAAAATAAAAGAATTCCCT
This sequence comes from Psittacula echo, assembly GCF_963264785.1. NCBI lineage: Eukaryota > Metazoa > Chordata > Aves > Psittaciformes > Psittacidae > Psittacula > Psittacula echo. The sequence continues at coordinate 105,274,090 of NC_137735.1, forward strand.
CCTCCCAGGCCCTGCAATGCCTCTACATTAAGCCCAGTAGTGTGTTACTAACCAGAGCCCTTTGCATGGGAGCATCACACAGACAACAGGTTTTGTTGTTGCTGTGGCATGGCAGTCACTACACAGGCCAGGGGACTTGCTCCACCAGGATCTGAATGTAGCCCCATGCAGGAAGCAAGATAAAGGGTGTGAAGAGGTGCCTGGCCACCATCTTCTCCATGGGTCATTCACATGAAGTGGAGAGGTTTACCTGCATGCATCTGGCCCTGCAAACAGCCACCACTACATCACTGGGTGAACCAGACCTTTGAACACAGCTCAGCCTGAGCCAGATTGGCACAATCTGAGCTGGAGGGTCCCTCCTGCCTCCCACCTTCACTCACCACAAGAATTTCCTGGCTTAGGTAATTAGAAGGAGCATCTGTGTCTATTGCCTGTATATAGCAGGACGGATGCTTTCACTTGGTCAGTCTAGCCTTGTACTCACAACTTTGTGGTCCAACTAGAGACTACCTTTGTACAGAGATATGGAAAATAATGTATCAGCCTTTTAGGGGAGCACAGGAACATTACACAGGAGTGCTGGATAAGAGGCGAGAAATTTTGTACTAGCTTGAAAATAGAGAAGAAGTTAATTATACTTACATCCCTTTCAATCCAATTTATAACTTTAAAGATCATCCAGGAGGTTGTCAGTTTTGAGTTTAATTGACCTATTTGCAATTGAGCCAATTCATTCCTACAGCTGGGGACTCTTTTCATAGTTTTCAACTCACTGATTCAAGATTTTAAGGCCAAAAGGGATCATTAGATCATGTAGTCTGGCCTCTTGTGTATAGACTTTCATCCAGACGTTCTTCTTCTGAGCTGCACAAGATGTGCCTGGCAAAAGCCTGCATCCTAGAAAGGTGCATGGTCTGGATCAGTGGTTCCCAGGATGGGCAATGCACTGTTTTCCTTGATCACTTGTTCCCATGGGTAATCAGTCATCTTGAGATTAAAATGTGAGCATCATCAGGATCTCAGTGATCCAAGATATTGCCTGATCCAAAAAACATTTAATGAGCAGTGCCTGACAGGCATGCTATTAATTCTTTAAAGAGAAATTCTTAAAATATAAATAGGATTATGAAGTACTTGGGAGATGTTAATTTTGCCAAGTGGGTTGATTAGCTTCAGATACAGGCAGAGCAGACCAAACACTGGGAGTCATCACTTGTTTTCAGCTTTAACTTGTATTCTTGTTAAAACTCAGGCCCTTCGGGGCAATTGCGTATGTTTTACAGAACTAGGTTTTTAGTTACCCTTTGGAAGCTGTGACCGGGAAATGCCCCTGTAAGAAGCTGCAGATGGTTCTTTCCACGTACCGCTTGGCAGATGCACAGGAAAATGACTCTGGAAAGTTGGCTCTCAGCTGTACTTTGTAGTGAAGCTCTAATGCATGTGCTCTAACACTTTGTAATGACGTGCTTGGTGTTGTTAAGGGCATTTTTTTTTTTTTTTTGGAGTCTTTGCCAAATTATAAATCCAGTTGCAAGTTGGAAGCACCAGATCTCCCATCTTTACGAGAAGACAAGCACTGAACTGATGTGGCCCCACCTGGAATGTGGCGCTGCCTGCTGGCGTGCAGCTCTCCCTATGGGCATGGGCATAGCTGCAGCGGACACACACAGGTGCTAGAGCCTCCCTGATATCCCAACACATCCCGAGCCCCTTCAAGATCTCTTTAACCCTCATTTCTCCTGGTTGCTTTAAGCCATGGTTTCCTTTCCTTACTCCCTGTCTCTGGACACCATTGCCTCTTCTCTGTTCCTGTTTTCTGCAACTCGGCAGGACAGCCCCTTCCCTCACAGCCATGGGCTGAGAGAGGTGAGAATTTTCTTCTTCACTGATACTAGCCCTAGTATCCAACTAACTGGGGACCAGATGGCATGAAGTAACTTTTAATAAGACACGCAATCTGAAACACAGCAAGATGCACCAGGGCTTGCCAGGGTCTGCACGGTCAGACATCAGGCTTCTCTTCACAGCTGTCGTCAAACTCCATACAAATATAAGCACTGCAACAGCCCTTCAATGTGTCCTGAGCGCCCAAAGTCTGTCTAAGGAGCTGGAAGAATCCCTGCTTCCCAGACTGAAGCCTGAAGCACACACACTGTGCATGCAGAGCTGGGGCATGCTGGCAAGAAGCAAGATTTGTCTTTGCAGCCGTTTGAGCCTCAAAGCCGCTGCCAATGCTTTTCCATAGACAAGGGGGTCCTTTCCCATCCTGTTTCCACTCCCTGCCAGCACTGAGGCATGCCACTGCTTTCCAGGGATTTGGGCAATGTAATAAGCCTTGGCTAACGTTTAATGCTGTTTATTCTTAGTACAGTTATTAAACACACAGGAACGAGAAACTGGAGTCAGCAAAATATCCAAGGGCAGATTGTGCCTGATGACCAAATAACACCGTAGCCCTGCAAACCCTGAAGTGGTGATCTCGGGGAAATGTATGGTCTCAACATCTTAGAGCAGAAGTGGCATTAGACACTGTCACCAAAAGAAACTGCAAAACGAATATTAAATTAAATAGGGATTTTAAATTTTAACAGCAATTAAATTTTAAATATTCCAGCTCTCAGTAAAATGAAAGCAATATTTCTGTTCCAACATGAAATGGGCCAGATCCTCTGCAGCTGCATGTTGGTGACCCTCTGCGCTGAAATCAAGGGAACTTAATTGATTTGTAGCAGCTGAGGATGTGCCAGTTCAGGCTCTCTCCTGGAAATACATGACTCCAATCTGGCTGGCAGTGCAGCCTTGATGTTTCATTAATTTGCAAGAAAGATGCTGCCAGGATAGACACACACTCTGGCGGTGTGGCTGACAAAGAAGTGAAAAATTACTCTAAAACTTGTTATCATCTGTCATGTTATAAAAGCTAATTTAAAAAGCATTTCCCAGGCTCCCAATCTCAAAGGATCACTTAAGGATGTTGGGTTTTGTGTGTGTGTGTGTGTGTGTGTGTGTGTGTTAGGAAACCACTGCTTGCATTGTGTTTTTCAGATCCTGTTTCTTTCAGAAGGGTGAGGGCACGGAGTCAGCAAGGAGGAATGGGAAAGACCCTTCATGCCCTGCCAACACATGACTATTCCCCACGCTCAGAGTTTTGTCCTTCACGGCTTGAAATGAGTCATTGATAAAGGTTCCCACTACTTCCTTTGGGAGATCATTAAACAGCCTTTTTGGGCTTCAGTGTTAGGATGTTTTTCTTGATAGTCAGCCTAGACATTTCTCTGCTCTGTTTCCTCCCATTGCCCCTAGTTACACTTTGTCCCACCCTAAACAATTCCTTTTCCCTCCTTATAGTGATATATCCCTGCGCATATCAGAAAAGGGGTGGTGGTGACTGACACAGAAATAACACATAAGCGTGTTATCAGTCTAGCCTGCAGGATAGTTTGCAGTAGCAATCATGGCATGATGCTGCAGCTGGGAGAGTGAAGAGAAAGCGGGGCATCTGCTGCTACATTGGCTAACTGGGCCCACTGGCCAGTTGGCTACTGGCCTAACCCAGTGCAATGCCTACTCAAATTAATGGCTTTAAGGGACCTCAGGAGCTTCACAGGTCTGAGCAAAGCTCTGCTAGGCAGCTGGACCTCACAAGGAGGTACAGCTCCCTTTCACCAAAGGCTGCCTTCAGCGAAGGTGCTGCAGGGCAAAGCTTGCGGTTGCTGTTCTTGACACAGCCAGAGTAAGAGATGAGGGCACTCAGCAGTTGTAAAAGACAGGTTACTATGTTACCCGTCGTCCTTTGGATGACCAGGGGGTGTAAAATGGCATCAGGGGCTGTCCTGAAGGAGTTAACTCGATGCCTGGGTGGAGGCATCTGCTGAAGGGAGAGGCTGCAGTGCAGACCTCAGGCTGCAGGAGGAGCCTAGAGCTTTCTCTTGGGGAAAGAGCAGGCAACAGACTTGCTTGCAGTCCATGTGCCCACCCGGAGGACCTCCTGCAATGGGTGTCTGGGCTGCAGGAGACACTGAGAGGGCTGTGTAACATCAAGGAGGCTGAGAAGGAGCTAGATAGCTGGTTCCAAGCACAGTCTGCAGTGGACCCACCGCCCATGGCCAAACAGCCAGAAACTCCCCTAGTGGTACATACAGAAGGAAGGGGGAGCAATAATGCAGAAGAATGGAAGCTTGCAGCAGCAAGGACCAGCAGGAGGGAAAGACTTCCCCCAAAGCCTGAGGTGCTCTTGCAGAACCGCTTCACCGCTCTGCAGACTGAAGATGAAAGACCTGTCACATCAAGAGAGATGCTGGAGCTGAGTAAGACAGCCTGATCTGCTGCCTATGTAACAACCAGCATGACTAAGAAAAGATTATGGGTGATGCTAGTAGGAGGCACAGAGGCACCCCTTTGCTGACCTGACGTGCTCTCTAGAGGGGTGTGCTGCTTACTGGGGCCTCATATCAGGGTGTAATGGAGATACTACCAAGCTTCCTGCAGTTCATTAACTATTATCTGCTGCTGTTGCTTCATGTGGGCACCAGAGAGGAGCAGTCTGAGGAGTATCAAGGAGGATTATTACAGAGAATAGTGTGGCAGTAAAGGGCTCTGGAGCAACGTAGCTTTTTTATCAATCCTCCTGGTCAAAGGGAAGGGCTTTGAAAGGGCCAGGATGGGTGCTACAACCAGGCTTTGGCTACTTAGACCATGGGACTCTCTTTGAGAAATCTGGTCTGCTGGGGTCCATCTGTCAGAGAAGGGGAAGAACATCTTTTGTCATAGGCTTGCCAAGCTTCACAGAACAATGGGAGATGGCTTTAAACTGACAGAGGAGAGATTTAGATTAGGTATTAGGAAAAACTTCCCTGTGAGGGTGATGAGGCACTGGCACAGGTTGCCCAGAGAAGCTGTGGCTGCCCCATCCCTGGCAGTGTTCAAGGCCAGGTTGAACAGGGCTTTGAGCAACCTGCTCTAGAGGGAGGTGTCCCTGTCCATGGCAGGGGGTTGGAACTAGATGGTCGTTGATCCCTTCCAACCCAAATCATTCTGTGATTTAAGATCTTCCACCATGTGCTGTCTGTTCCCTTCAGGTATTGAATATACCCTACCACCACCACTAGTAACTGAAGCCTCATGGTCCTTGCTCTGTTTGGTGACCACACGGCTTACCGTAAAAACTGTGAGTTTGATAGAAGCTAAAAGATTCCTCTGGTTGAGCCAGCATAAGGAAAAATAATATAACAAATATAACAACAACATTATATCATAATCACGAAACAAAAAGTACTTGAGACTTTTATGCAGCAGTAACAGCCTGGCTAAACAAAAGGGAAGGAAAGCTGACAAAAGCAAGGCTACAAATGCACTGCAAAGCAAAATACACTGCAAAAAGGCACGGCTATAGTGATGAGAGATGGACTTTTCCTCCGTGCCTTATAGGTAATTGTACACCTCCCTCTGTGTCATTGAAATGTAGTAGATATTTTTTTGCTTATTAGTTAAAGCTGCTTTCAAAATTGTGCTTTAAGTTTCTCCGTAGGTTTTGGTGTAAAACTCACTGTTCCCAGGTCTTTTCCCATTCTTAGCTGCACACGTATTAGACACAGGATTTAAAGGCACTTCTCAAAATCCAAATAAGAAGCTTGAATTTGTTTTTGCAAATAGCAATAAGAAGTTGAGCTCATTGGCTCAAAACTGCTGCGCTGTCATATTAGCTGAAAGAAGCATTGCTTCTGCAGAACTGGGGTGGACAGGCTGCCTGGGAAGGAGGAGAGAGCTCATCTGATGCATGGGTGCAATACACATACAGATTTTGGAAGAAAACCTCCAGAATTGCCTATTCACACATATTTCTCAACATTACTCATTAAAGGATGAGAGCAGGTCACATGAATGGCACTGCAGTGGTTAATGTTGGGGAGAGATTCAGATGCAAGCTGCCAAGGAGAAAGTTGAATTTCAGAGGCAGGAAATGGGAATTGTTTTCCCTCCTCCCATATGACTTCAGCTGACTTTCCCCTCACATTCTGGGGTCATCAGTTGAAAGCTTTGAGCTTCTTTGTCTTTGTTGCTGCTATATGTTCACTGGAATGTCAAAATCAGTGAGGTCAGCAACGCATCTCTGGGGATGCAAACTGAAAGCCATGAAAACTGTCTTCATCGGTCGCCACTTAGGAGAAGCACAGGCACTCCTTCTGGTGGCATTTCTCCTGGTGGCAAATACCACACACTTCTGTAGCCTCCTGCAGGGCAGCTATTCTCTGTCATTCATGTAAGGGAGCAATTTCATAATCCAGAGAAGATGCTCAAAGCTAAGGCAGTGGTTTAATAAAGTCTGTGAGAAACAAATAGAAATCTGCAAAGACTGGCAGAAAGAACTGGAACGAGCTTTCCTTGCTGGCAGAGGATTGAGGCTGAACCACAGCTTTCTGGAGATAAACTAGGCATTTAGAGTTGGGGTTTAGATTGTGTAACGTTCTCATAATGAGTGAAATCAAAAGGGCCTTTGAGATCTCAGCACTCATAGGTTTACAGGAAGCTGGGATCTAAAAAATATTGCTTTGAATGGTGTCTCTGTCCATGGCAGGGGGGTTGGAACTGAATGATGTTTAAGGTCCCTTCCAACACAAACTGTTCTATGATTCTGTGATTTTATGATTCTACGATAGAGCTGTGGTTGGCCATTATGACTCAGCTAATCTGATTGTTACCTTGCGCTGGCCTCGAGGAACACCCCACTGACCAGCTTTGCCTACCTGTTTGAATATATGAGCAGCTTCCGCTCCAGTGGCTGGTTTGAGAGCAGCTCATAAGACTTACTGTGAAGTAATTTTAGTGATGCTATTACTGCTAAAGCCCTTATTAAGAACCAAAACATAGAGTCTGTCAAGATCAGTAGTATCTTCCGCTGGCTTATATGGCAGCTTAAGCCATACTTAGCTGAACTATATAGTGTTCCTTCTTAAAAATGCTATGAAAGAAACAGAAAATGCTGTGTTCTCTGTCTAAGACAGTGGGGTTTCCATAAGGCAGTTTTAAGGTTGAAGATGATGTTAAGTCACATAATTCCCAAATCTCTTTCTTATACTTTGTTCAACCCAGCTGGAATTGTTCATTTACTTAGAAGATGATGTGTAAGACAGGTGAGTTGACACATTTCTCAAAACATCTTGGCCAATAGTCACTGGCATGCCAAGTGTGATGCGAGATTGCAAGATGATTTTTGATGCTTGTAACAGTTGCAGTGCCATGACTGGAAATTCATACAGGAGTGAGAAAGAGACTTTGCTATGGAAGCATGTGGGCTAGTGGCAAAAGAAGCAGCGTAGTTTTCAAGAGAAACTCAGAGATGTATCAGTGGCAGAACCAGCTGCCTACACTGTGACATTGAAAAGGTTAGATTAGACATCTGTCTAATAATACCTAGGACATAAGGGTACTTGAGAGACTTAATTAATCACAGTCTTGAAGCCTGAAATCCACAGAAGGGAAGTGAAAATCACTGTTATAATAATTTGGGCCCCCTGCCTGGTTATGTTCAGGACCAGCTACCTAGAGTGATCTAAGAAAACTGTGTTGAGAGGTGCTGCCCCAGCAGTTTGTCTGTCAGAATTCCCTGCCGAGTGGCAGTATTTTTAGCTGTAAATGAACCTATCATCAGCATAAATCAAAGGAGCACAAATATTTCTCAGTGTAAGGGGCTGATCTTGAATTTAGGAATAGTGTGATGTTAGTTGCTGGGAATGATTCACCTAGGTCAATACCCAGCCACTGAGAATGGACAGGACCCAAAGTTCCCAGAGAAGAGGAAACCAAGGCAGAAGTGGGAGTTTATGGAGCAGCCTCCCCACAGGATGAGTCCTGAGCTCAATTATTCTTTGTAGTAAGAAGATCTCATCATTAACTGTACATTGTGGATGAGAGTCCTCTTTGATCTGTTTTAAATGTTGTTTAATTAAATTCCTTTTATTCTTCTTATAAAGAAAGAATAAGATGAAGAAAAAAAAGTTACTCTCTCTTTAGTGTATTTTTCCTTTTATTCATGTCTAAATAACAGCTCCAGTATTTTCAATTTCTTTCTATGAACACTTTTATCTAGTCATTTAAATATCCCATTTCTAGACTTTTCTTTTTCTGAAAAATACTTTCAAGAAAAGAATAACTAAGAAATAATACAGTGTTTTGGATATGCCAATACACTTGATTTATAAAGCAGTGTTGTAATATTTACAGAGCCTGTTTTCCATCCTGGGCTGTGCAATACTCACACAATTTGGTTTTTGGATGACTCTGTGTTTGAAGTAGGGATTTTCACTGTCACCAATGATGACCCACTGTTTCTTTCTGAGTAATTTTCAGCTTTTAATAGTAGCTGTCATTTAGGTTTGTTTCCTTTTTTCCCCAACTCTGATTATTTTGTATTTATTTAAAACAGCAGATTCTGCTTGCTCTCATATTTCTATCTCACCTTGCTTTCCTAGAGTATTCTAAAAGTTTTCATAGCCATCCCTACTCCTCAGTGGCCTTCAACCATTTTGTGTCATCTGCAAAATTTCTTACCACACCGCTCGTTCAGTTTTCCGGACCATTAATAAAATCAGCAAAGAATACATCTGCCAGTGTGGATCATTAAGACACCTGCTGCTAATCCTTTGCCAATGTCAAAATGTATCATTTTTTTCAGATATTATTTTCTCTGTTTTACTAATTTTAAATCCCAAGTAGTAAATTAACTGTTGCTTAAGAAGTTTACAAGAAACTAAATAAATAGCTCTCAAGTATTGGCATTGTGAGATTAAATAAAAAGTGGTTTGAATAAGAACTACTGCCTGAAAAATTGTCTCTGATGATTCTGATTTTAAATTGTCTATTCTCCTTATGCTCCTGCTGTCAAATTGCATTAGTCCTTAAAATCACAATATCATAGAGGAATATAAAGGTAGCCTGCTGATATTTTGGATCTCTATATTTCAATGTAATATGGTCATTAAAACTGTTTGTATATTTTTTATTTATTAACACAGCAATCTTAAATACGTATCTAGGAAGAATAAGTGTTTCTTTGATGGAATATAAATTCCATTATGTACAATGAGAGAAAACATGATTATCTTTATCTGTTAAACCAGGAGATCTATTCTAGGAATAAATCTCCTGGGACCAATATTCTGAGCAGATCATTTCTGCACATCTGTGAAACCACCTTTAAGAACTGCCTGAAAAAAAAGCAAACCTGCTATACGCTGAGATTTAGTAAGGCTATAGATTCAAGAGGCTTTGACTAGACTGAATCTTTCTGATTCACTGTCTGATTCTGAAATAAATAATCTGATTTTACGTATATCACCTCATTTCAAAGTGTTGACTTCCTTGGATGAAGGTGGAAGCAACTAAAAATGTGCAGGAGATATTTTTGCAAGCAGAAGAAAGAGGGCAGCAAAAGGATACCTCATTCTCATCCACAGGACCAAGTTAATTTCAGCTCAGGGTTATCTGTAATCAGTATAGACCCATATGATGCAAAGCTTTTCTGTGTGGGATACTGACCAAAATAACTCTCTGTGCTGATGCTGCAGCCAGACAAGAGGTGCTTTTGCTCTGGAATAGTGAATGCGCTTCTAAAGCCGGAGTGATTACTCTGGGACAAAGTAACCATTCTCCTAAAATCGTATTTTTGGGGGGAGGAGGTCTGGTATGGCTAGTGATTAAAATGAAAACGTACAAATTCTGACACAACGTTGTATCCCACCTCTGGAAAATGCAGCAGAGGCAGTCGATACTCTGAGCTCTGCCTATGTGACCTACTGACTGTGTGTGGGAATATCTGCTGTGCTGCTAGTCTCTCCAGCAGCAGCAACTGCAGCTAATTGTCCCCAGGCAAATGAGCTGACAGACCTGCTGGAGGGGTGCAGTAGAACTTCATAAAATGCCTTTCTCTGAGTCAGAAAAGCGTCCTCATTCAGAAAGGGTGCTGCCAGTTAACTGTTTGATTTTAAGGGGTTCCAACTCACATGATTTATTTTCACATTATCAATTTGTCTGTCATTTACCCCATTTTTGCATATGGTATCATCAGAGGGGTTAGGTGGTCATCTGAGGGAAACAGCATGGTCCTGGTAGTCTGGCTTACGCCCATAATAAAAGCATAGAAATAGCCACTTGTGCTATTCTTCTATATCTGGGATGAATCAGAAAGAAGATGAAAACATCAGCTTAATATACGGATCAGCTTAATTATTCTGCTGGCCTAGCAAATGAGACTTTCTATTAATGTCAGCAAAGGTTTTTTACAGGGGTAGCTGCAAAGTAGTACATTTAGAAGGTGGGTTGTTCCATTTTGAATTACAGATAAAAAGGGAGAAATTAGAATATTTTACTAAAACTCCAGGTGCCAAGAAGTCAATGTAATAAATTGGATGTGGAAGATAACGCTTAACAGTTATAATTTGTCATCTCAGAAGATCCAGTGTGAAACCACATCTTTCAGAGGCTCTCACAAGATCCAAAAACATACTGCGTGATAGCACAGATCACAATCAATCAGCATCTCTGGAGTGGAGACAGATGTCCATCTGCATTAGGACATTTCTGCTCCCTTTCATCCACACACGCATCACTCAGTGCACACTTCATTGCAAGGCTGGGTCTTTTATACAGGGCCTTTCTGAAGAGAAGATTGGGGCACACAACTGGATACCAAATTGTAGAAAGATGTGAATGAGCATGGGTTCATTGCACAAATTACATCTACTGGTACTGATGGGGCCAGTCTGTGAATTCTGGATGACTAGATTTTATCCATATCTTTAGAACTTGCTTAAACTCACTATGCATTTGGTTCAAGGCATCTCAGTTCTGCAATTTGTAATATTGACAGAAATAATAGAGCTCAGTTCAATTTTTGTTACACACACCCACATTTCTCAATGGAGGGCAAAATTATACCACAGTGCATATAGATATCACATTGCTTTGGTTTTGTTTTCTGTCGTGGTTTAAGCCCAGGCTGTAAATCAGAACCACGCAGTCCACTTCCCCCCCCATCTTTCTTCCCTCCGCTTCTGGAGGGACGGGGAGGAGAATCAAAAGAATGCAACTCCCACGGGTTGAGATAAGAACAGTTTAATAACTAAGGTATAACACAAATCACTACTGCTACCACTAATAGTAATAATGATAAAGGAAATAACAAGGAAGAGAATACAACCGCTCACCAACCGGTACCTCACCCCCACCCTACAGTGATCCAACCCTTCCAGGGACTCTCAGTTCTACTTCCTGGGCATGACGTGCTGTGGTATGGAATACCTCTTTGGCCAGTTTGGGTCAGGTGTCCTGTCCCTGCTTCCTCCCGGCTTCCCCTCCTCCCTGGCAGAGCATGAGACTCACAAAGTCCTTGGTCAGTCTAAACATCGGTGTTATCAACCCTGTTCCCAGGCTGAAAGTCAAAAACACAGTGCTGCAACAGCTACTAAGAAGGAGAAAAACTGACTGCTACTGCTGAACCCAGGACATTTTCCTTGGAAATTAAATTATCTTTACTATCTACTTCTGTCAATTTTGCTACAACCTTATTGGAGCTCTAGTTGGGTCCAAAGCCTTGACTACAGTAGAAAAGCCACAAAGAAAGATTGTAACCAAATACCTTTCAGCACACCTTTCTCATAAATATGTAACCATCTGAAAAGCAGGCATCCTGTCCAAGCTTGTTATATAGATTCCCTTAACGTATATATAGAGAAAGATACCTCCAATGGGAAAATTATCCAGTCGGTCCTTGACACCTGGTTTTGGATAGGATGAATAATCTTCTGGAAGCACCGATAGAGCCCAGACATGTAAGGTTTTTTATGCCTAAGGTTAATCGAAAGAAGACTTACTATAAATCGCAGTATCATTATGTTTCAATCCAATCACTTTGTTATTGTATCTTCATCATGTAAACCCAACAATTTTCACACAAAGACAAACAGAGATAATGATAATGATCCTGATAATAAAATGTGAAGCACTGTTTAGTCTAGAAATGCCAATTTAAAAGTAGGACTGATCAAGCTTAAGGCAGTCTTAAGAAAACTAGGTGGCAATCTTAAACCTCAGTAAAGAAGATGCTAGTGCTGTGCTTTCACTCTCCTTGCAAACACAGCAAAAGCTCTGGGTATACTTCATGCATTTCCTTGCTATTCCTCTTGCTTGGTACCTAGTATAGTAAACACAAATTATCTTTAAGTACAAGATTTGAAGTTCTTACCATGCTGCACTCATGTCATTTTTAGGTGCTCCTTCAGTATGTTGAGTAACTGAGCTTTTGGCTCCCCACTGAATCACCTTCTTATGCAAAAAAGATAGAGTCAACACTGAGTTTGAGAGCACCCCAAGCAGGTGTACTCAGCAAAGTGAATGTACACAGCTTTTATAACTAACCTTGTCACCAGGCAGAAGGCTCTCTGCTGCATGGATCTTGTGGCCAGAGCAGAAGACACTTTGATGTGGATATTGTAGCCAGAACAGATATCATCTCTGCACATATGGGCACAGAGGGTATGGAAAAAGAAACTGTCTAAGAAGCTAGTCACTGCTTAGTTAGGTAATGTGGAGGTATCAACGCACACAGACTATGTGTCTTCAGCCAGCTTTCAAAAGCTTTCCAAGGCTGATACGCAGTTCCTCTCAGGAGCCCATCTGCTCATAACCACTATGCACCTCTTGCCTTATGAGTGGAGGTGGTTTTCTGTATGCCGTGTCTGCCAACTCCTTTAAAGTGACTGCGTGAACTGCCTTAAGTCTTTGTGTTGCTTCACAGTAATAGTAGTGCCAATGATTAAAAACCCCACAGAAATTAAACGGAACACCTTGGCTCCAATCATTCATTTCACAATCTCCTTCTCCCTCTCTCTTCAACCTTTCCTCTAAATAAGGTCTTTTCTTGCTGGAGTTCCAGCCAGCTCCAGTGATTTTGTCTTGTCTACCTGATCTCAATCTAATTAAAAAACAGTCTTTGCAGATGCCTCTGGAGGATCACCACACTTAAAGCGAGTTTTCAGTAGAAGGAATACAGTCCAAAAACATTGGACATATATTCCAGTAACAAATTCCCACGACTTCAGGTCAATTCCTTTTGATGGAGTAATCTGGCAAGTTTCATTTCTGACAACAGAGGTATGCTGGTTTATACCAGCTGAAGGTTTCATCCTGCCTTTGTTTACTAAATAAATGCTGAACTTCCAAAAAATAATGAGGTTAACAGGTCACACAGCTGCATCATTCCACTCTTGATAGAGAAGCGGAAGGGTTGTCAATCCCACTTTCCTCCTTTCCCAACAGAGCCCTGTCCCAGTAGTGGTACAGAGATGGGGATCCCTGGGGAGCCTTCTACACTCATTAGTTTCTCCGTAACTGGGGAATCATTAGATTTAAAGCAGAAATGGGCAGATATTTGTTCATACAGCAATAATTGCATAAAAATAAGGACTGGTACATTCATAGGAGATAGGTGCCGATGGTAAGAACTCAGTATTTAATAATACCTACCACGAGATTCAGGAGGACTAAAAATGGATGATTTTTCATTGAAATTGAAGCAACTCTGAAATTTGGACCAGATTAGAAACCATGTCCACCTATTTCTTCCAGGTTCTCAAGCTGTCTGATAAATTCTAGGAGAAAAAGACTTCCAGTGATTCTCCTGCTTCTTTTTAATTAAATTTGCAAACAGAGGAGGGTCAAACAAGAATCTAGCCTGTGGTTAATTTATCTAGTTGAAACATGAACTCTGCTGCTTTGAAAAACCACTATATACAAGCTTGTTTCTAGTCAAGGATTTCTTTATAGCAGGAGATTCTTGGAACGAGAAGATTTATGTTCTTCACATCTCTTTGTGCAACCCCACAGAGAGGGAGAGCATCTGAGTGTGGGAGAGTGTGTGTATGGATGCAAAATCTCAGAGGATGCCCTTCCTTTCAGAAGAGCCAAATATATTCCATAGCATTAGTATACAACATACCTTGTTATTTTGGTCACAAATTACCATGGGGACACGGAGCTATTCCAGCTGGGTGTAGATATTCATAGCTTTTGTTTACTACCTACTTGGCAGGAGATATATATGGAACTATCTATATGGCACAAGTGGACTAAGCACCACAGTACTCAATTCAGCCATAAAAATGCTCTAATTTATTGAAGTAGTGTGGTTGGATGACACAAAAACTAATCAAGCTAGTGATTCCACGACTGCCTGGAACAAATCACCCCCATGTACCTTGGTTCAGACCGTTCCTCCATCATTTAGAAGTAATCTCAGCACTATTAAAATGTGCAAGATGGATAGCACTTGAAACTGAAGTTTTCTGTTCTTCCACGGAACAGATCTAACTAAGAAATGGCAATGCATTTTCATGCTTGCAATGAGACTATGTGTTATTCCTGCCGAAAGAAACAGCATTACAGCCAGCTCTCCCTTTCCTGCACAGACAAGTTGAACCACATGAAATCCAAGCAGCTTCTGGTTCTTTGCAGGGCAGTCTCCAGGAATGAAGCTACGCTGCATGAAACTACACTGCTTTCTCTAGAAGAAACATAACTGTGCCAAGAGCTGAGACCAAGCAGTTTTGTCTAAACAAACCTGAGCTGGCATCACTCAGTGCTAGTGTGAGTAGCTCTGCCTTAGGTACCTGCCTGAAGAGGACAGGCTGCAGGTACTGGAATGACTCAGAGAAAAGCCTGAGACAAGCGGAGCTTATGCACTAATGTGCAGCATCACTCTGGACAAACTGAGCTGGCTCCCTGACGTACCACCTTGGTATCCTTCCAGTATGCTCCCCAGCATAACCTGTTATATGTGTATAACCTCAATTAGTCTATTAGTTGGATCTTCCTTGACTTCCACTGTCACACATAATTAAGAACTAGCTGTGTTTAAAAAGTATTACAGCCCTACAGGTTGTCAATATTATTTTATAAGGGCTTCCAAGTGCTAGGAGATTCTGGCCATAGCCACTGAAATAATGAATTGAAAGCTCCTTTTCTAGCTGCCTGGGTACATGCAGTGTCCTAAAGGGACGTCAAAACTGAAAAACTGGACAAGTGAAGGCCATTACCTCTGGGTAAGGGGAGAGAGTGGAGGAATGAAATCAGCTACTCTCACTGTAATCCAGCGACATTATACTTCTCTTCTAGAGGGGCCTACAATAAGCACAGGGTATTTTGATCCTCAGATCTTCTCAGTTCTATACCATGTAAATTAGCCAACTTTCAGGATGTCTTCTGGCCAACTCATCTCACAGGGTGGTATCTTTATCATGTGCTTCAACTATAGTCAAATAACAGGCTGAGCAACTACTAGGCTTCATTCCTTATCAACCACAAACACATTTAAATCTGCTAGCTGGAAGGGCTAGCTCGCCCATGACCTCCACCAAAGCAGATAGTATTTCAGTCCTATGTGACCCGAAGTTCAGTGCCACCACTGGGGAGGACAGGAGGGAGCTGCCTATGTTGCATTCACAAGGAGGTTTACAGGAGACGAGAGAGTTGCCTGTAGAGATGTGCCTTTAAAAGAGTTTGGGAATAAGCATTTGTGTATATTTTGAAATAAGAGTTTGCTCTTTGGTATTGCCAGTTTAACATTTCCTTTCAGTGAAATGGCAGCAATGCCAAAGGGTATGGTTAGGACAAAACCAATGAAATCATGGAGACAAAGTCAATTCCCTGTGGTTTGTGGTTGTAGCAAGTGATACCATCATACAACCCGAGCAAACCACAGAGCATGTAATCTGGTGAAATGTGGCACAGTTATAAGGCGAGTGTATTTGTCGTGCAACAGAAATGGTTGGAGCAATCATAAGACTTTTTGTGCGCTCAGGCTTCTTTGCAACGCAGTGCACTGCTGCTGAGTCAAGTAACTCTGCGTCTGCAGGTTCCTGCAGTAAACCCTCACTCTGCAGGATGAACATGACTAGGTGTTTCTCACTGCTGCACATTACTTTCCCATTTGTAATGGTTTTTTTATAGGCACAGGCTTTGACTGAGGACACAGTGTTCCGGCCCAAAAGGATGTGCCTTTGCAATGCATTTAGAGTGAGACTGCATCTGCTCTTGGAGAGTCATGAGTCTAATAGGCAATCTGCTTGATTTATGTACCATGAAGCAGATTACAGTATGGGTAAAGATTCTCATTCATTACATGATTTCTTTGAAATGATGAACCTGGTGTGTTTGTTATGAGATCCAAAATAAAGGATCATTAAATGTAAAAGGACATTTTCAAGGTTGGCTTTAAGCTCGTGTTTAGCAAATCCTTTTTGTTGTTCCTCAGACCTATGATAATGCTGTAGATTTAAAAGTTTTCCTAAAGAAATAGCTTTTTTTTTTTTTTTTTTTTTTTTTTTGCATTACTTAATCCCCTTTGTTTCAGGTACTTTAAAAACAAGCATCATTTAAACTTCACAAAGGCATTATGCTCTGGATTCAAATGGATAAACTGGGGCAAATGAGCAGCTAAGAGAATTCCTTGAGAAGCTGAGCTGAATATACAAGTCCAATGTGTTAACGTGCACACTGCTGATCCTTAAGTATTGCCCAGTTTTCTGGAGTGAAAAATCAATGCTGTCATCAAAATACACTATAAGAAAATACAGTATGTTCTTGACACAGGCACATTGTACAGAGATTTCAGTTTTATGAAGTTGCTCTTCATAAAGGGGAACCGAGACTTTAAGAGCACAGAGGCACACCTTTAAATAAGTGGTTTCCCACCTGGGGAGGATCCTTGTGCAAAGAATGTTTAGGACCTGATCCAAAATCTACTGGCTTAAGTAAAGCTTGGATTAGGACCTAAGTATTGTGCAGAAGTTTCCCAAGTGTAAGAAGTGACAGATCAGTCTATGCACAGCTTAAATGAAAAAATAGGGGTAGCAAAGGGGAAAAGTATCTGCAAAAACAGAGCATGGAAATGGTAGAAGATCATTCAGTTGTCATTTTCTTTTTTAAAAGCCATCTCCCAGAGAGGAAGGAGAAAGTAATAACTGGGAAATGAGGTGCACTCCAGCTCTGAAAAGATAGTGTCCTTAAAAGAAGAAAAATCTAAGGTAATATTGAGTATTACTCTCATTCTCTCTCCTGCCAGTTTCTAAGTATATGTATATTTTTATCTCTACAACAATAAATATATGGGGTTTTATGCTATTAGGAGTTTAAAAAACAACAGTTTGACAGCTCCCTTGCAATTACTATTTGAATTTTTGAGGCTATTTGTTAAAAATCTTCAAAATACACTCAAATAGTCTCTACACCTACTCCTCAACTAAGGTAAAAAGGCATCCATTCTCTGAAGCCAGCAAAACATCACCAATTTTTGTGATGTCAGAGACCGGCTGAGAAATTTGGGGCTGTTCAGCCTGGAGAAGAGAAGGCTGCATGGAGACCTCATAGCAGCCTTCCAGTATCTGAAGGGAGCCTATAAGGATGCTGGGGAGGGACTCTTCATTAGGGACTGTACTGACAGGACAAGGGGTGACGGGTACAAACTTAAACAGAGGAAGTTTAGATTGGATGTAAGGAAGAAATTCTTTACTGAGAGGGTGGTGAGGCACTGGAATGGGTTGCTCAGGGAGGTTGTGAATGCTCCATCCTTGGCGGTGTTCAAGGCCAGGTTGGATGAAGCATTGGGTGGCATGGTTTAGTGTGAGGTGTCCCTGCCCATGGCAGGGGGGTTGGAACTAGATGATCTTAAGGTCCTTTCCAACTCTAACTATTCTATGATTCTATGATTTACAAGGAGGACAAGATCTCTTTATGTTGGGTTTCAATTTATACTGCCTGTACAACTCTGTCTCTGCAGCATTCAGAGGTGCCTTAGGACACAGAGTCAGAGTTCCACTGTCTGAAATACACTGCCCACGAGGTGGGACTGCAGCAACTGGGAATCATCATGCAGCAAGGAAAGTCAACGTGTTGTATGTTTGGATGATCGTTGTATCAATTGCATTGTACTATGGAAAAGACAGATTGTGAAGTAGCAGACTTTCTTAACTGATTTCAAAGGTTTAAGCAGCCACTGCCAAGATTTACCCAAACTTTCCCCAAAGTTTCAGTAATAAATCTTGAGATCAAGATATTTTCCTTAGAATGAACATAGTCGATAGAGGTGTGCCTTGACAAATGATGCTTCATGCTGTGGAGAGTTCAAGAGTTCTTTGCTTCTCCTTCAACTGATGCTATGGTCAAGGTCCCTGTTTGGTTAGTTTACAGTTGTTTTTTGTATATATTAAATGTAAGTCAGAATCCATACATGACAGAAGAAGAAGCTTTTTTCAGAGATAGGCTGGAACTGCTGAATTCAGAGCCCAGAGCCAGCCTCCTATCTGGCCAGCCTCCTATCTATTCGCTAAAGTCAGTCCATTTTCAGCTGAGAAACACAGCCTTGGGTTTTGCTTCCTTCAGGAAAGAATAGAGAAGAGCAACTATTTCTTGATTTTAGACTACAAAGTATTAGCTGTTAAGAATGAATTTAAACTATCTGTAGGCTGCATGACTTCATAATGAATTATTAATGTAACTTAGCTATCTGCTTACATGGGGAGACATGGAAGGCCATGCTTCCACAGAAAACACAACTGTACTCTTTTCTCCAGGCTTTGCAGGAAAAGCACAACATGGGCATCAAGAGACCTGAGGTCTAGTTAGGGTGATGGCACACACTGTGTAGGAAGGGTTATTTCTGCTGTGTCTGTTAGTGCATCACTCACTTCATAAAGCGTGTGAGAAAATTGTTTGACAACAGTACACTGAGGTTGTTGTGTATGATCAGCTCATCTGCTGCAGCCAGGTTCAGATAGGAGAAATCAGACTTGGACTGCATGACCTGAAGTTACGTGGTTTCTGATGCACTGTTTGTGCCTTTGCTTTGAGCATTTTTTTACTCTATTTTGGCAACTGCACCTTCACACTGCAAGAGGCGGAGCAGGATTTACATGTTATTGCAGAAGTGAGGAGTGGGAAGAGATGAGCTGAAGGTACCTTCTCAAGCTCCCCACCACCCTCCAGACCAGAGCTCAGATAGTACCCAACTTGCACCTCTATTTCTGTCCAGTCCCCAGCACTTTATGTTGCCAGTTCTAGCCCACCATAACAAGTCAGTTTAGCGCTGCTTGGCTAGGGTGGAAAGACCTCAGCTATGATTTATGGGGGACTGGGACAAGGAGGAGTCAGAGAGTCTCTCTAGATGACCCCAAGTTTGTTTGCTGCCCTATAGACTGCAGGATTGCCTAGGCTCCCCAAAGCTTCATTGCTGCTCATCACTTTTCATTTATTTATTTATTTTATTTAAAGGTTCAGTCACAGCTTGAAGCTCATATGAACAATCTGGTTTCCTAGAGGATAAAGAATAAAAGGGGCAAGCTCACAGACTACCTAAAAGTCATACATGGTAATGTACCAGTGCATAATCAGCCAGGGCCAAAGTTTATTGGATAATTCACTCAAAACAAATAACACACCCAGCACTATGAAAATGTGATGTAATGTGCTTATTTGGTCACTTCTGTGAATGATTAGTTGCCCTTAACCCCACCCTTACTGAGATATTGTTTATCCTCAATAAAGTTTCTACACAGCTGGCATTGTTATCTCTTTTGATACTCTCAGCAGACACTTACAAATGGAAGGGTGCAGAGACTAAAGTATCGTGGGCAGTTTTCAGCATACTGCCAGTATGATGAAAAGAAACTCTTCCTGTCATTTCTCAGGCTCCCTCTGTTTTGTGGATTAAAGTTAAGTCTCAAGGAAGATGAGCTTGGAAACTCTGAGGAGCCCTGAGTTTTGCACATACTGAAGTTTAACAAACTTTGCAAATTAGAAAGGCAACTTCTCATGATTTAAATAGTCAATGATACTACACCACCAAAAGAATTTAGTTCATTTATTTTCAATTGTAAGTTTAGGTTTATATATTTGTAATAACTCTTCATAGACTCTGTAGCAGGGTGTTGTGAAAACAATGAAATGACAGGAGATCTGAGTACAGCATTCTGAATTCATTACTGACTTTCCAGAAGGAAATCACTGGGTCTGCAGAAGAGCTAACTGAGAATGATCAAGATTTTACTGCGGCTAGATGCACTCTGTTTGGATTGTGGGACTCAGCATGTGCAAACAGTAAAACAAACAAAAATAAAACCATAAGTGAGGAAGATCAAATAAAAAAAATTAAGTGTTGTCAATAATAATAATAAAAAAATCAATTCTCTTTAAAGTCAGCTCTCAGGCTCTGTTCCTCTGCTCATGCAGAGAGCATACTGCATGTCCTTTACGCCTCCTGACTTGTGTCATGACGGGCTCACTCTGGATTCCTGCCTGCCCCTCTCACTTCTGTTCTTGCAATTCCACACACTAAAGAAACAGCTGCTCACAATTTATTTAATCGTTAGCTAGCACAATCATCTCCCTACAGTCACTAGGCCAGTGATGCAATGTTGCAGGCTTAATAATGCACCTCCTGCCCCACGTGTCATTCCTAGCCGTGCACACATGTACTGATCTTGTACAGCTCTGGGAGAATTGTTTCCAAAGCTGAGATAAATTGGACCTATCTTTCCAAAACGTAATTCATAATTAAAGGAGAAGAAGAAACTACCCTCTGCCTAGTTTCTACCTTGCAGCCGTTTGATACACTCATATTCAGCATACACTGTGAAATGGTCCAGCACACATTACAACAGCTGCAGGGAAGGCAAATAAAAACACAGCACCCTTAAACACTAATGTCAGCTAATGAAACAAAACTATTTAACATTGTGTATTTACTTACGAGCTGTTTCACAGGCTGCAATTCGGTTGCTTTTGGATAAATGGAAACAAAAAATAAAGTTGTGTTATGATGGAACAAGACACCAATGTCATCCTATGCAGACAAAGAACAGATGAACACAAATCCCTTGTTTATGAAAGTCAAAGAGGCATGAAAAACAATACATTTCCTGTTGCTTAAGTCATACTGATTCCCTTCAAGGGCAATGGAAAATAAACTAACAAAACTTTTGGCAATTAATTTACCAAATTACCGTTGCTGATTTCAGAGGATTCCTATGTCTTTACCATTAGCTACCACAATGACCTCTCAGTGGCTGCCAGTGATAATGCAATGCAACTTGCATTATCTCTTTTCTGGGACCACACAGTATTTCCAACACACACAGAGGCACTGGTCTTGTACATGTCTGCATAAACTATTTTCAAAGCCAATATGGGAAATGTGACGTACGTCACATTTGAAGGCAGAGACTACAACAAAGATTTGGAAGAGACCGAGATACACACTTGGGAAGGAGCCAGTAATTGCCCATAGGAGGATGGAGTAGCTGGATAATGAGGTGGTAAGAAACAAGGAAGAAGAGCTAACTGGGGAATCTAAGACAGCAGCCAGCTAGCAGAGGTAGGAAGTGTCCGTTCAAAAATGCTGGAAAACATACCTGGAGAATACTGGGCCTTGCTAGCAAAAGCTTGGGTCAGGCATAAATCACACAATACACTGAGAGTAGAACAAGACAGGGTGAAGGACAGAGCTGTAATTCCTCAGGGATCTAAAGGAGGTTGCACAGGATGTCCTAATTCTGGCATTTCTAAGTTTTTGCTCACACCGTTTTGCAAAATGAACAGTCTCTTAATGTAGCTTTTTCTGTGTAATGTAATTTTTCACCAAAGTAATGAATAAGATGCAATTGCTCCCCACTGAACTCAAAGGATATATTTTCATTTAAAGTTCTTTTACAAGCAGTTTTATGCACTTTCACGTCACTGTCCTAAGTAGCATTTCACCATAACACTGGGAAGGCCCTGGGCTTGCCTGGTGGGACGCATCAGGACATTTTGGCAATATAGTCAGAACTGAATTCTTATTTGCCCCCTTAGTTACATTCTACTTAAAACTGCCAGTGAAACATAAAAATGGGCCCTAAGCTGAACAGATGAAGTTAGTGGTACATATACTTACTCGTAAAAATACATGCATGGACTACTATCACAGAATCATCCTTTCAGTGTTTATGGCTTGAGCTTCGAAACTGTGTACCCAATGACAAATTTTTTTGGCTCTAAGTTTTGTTATAGAAGGTTCTCTCAGCACTGTGCGGAACAAAAACGGATTGTCAGAAGTACAGCCCTTTTGTAAGGTTTTGGGAATGCATTTTCTTTCAGCAAGGTACAAAGTAGGCTTCTACAGTGCCCTGAGACTCGCAGGAACCCTATTGTCTTTCTAAGCTCTATTGCATCCTCTGCCTTTCTAATAACTGTGGTATAAATAGCATGTGATTCTACTTTGCTTTCAGAGCTCTAGCTAAGGAAAATATGCAGTGACACATAGACGTGTACCAACTCCCTGGGATTGCACACAGTAATATCAACCTCCGGATTGGGCAATCAATATTTAAAACTCATATCAAGTCCATGAGGGAGTTCACTGTGTGTTGCAGTGTCTCCTGGATAGAGCATGAAGCAAAACTGTGATTCCTCAAGTATTTTGTTTAACAGAAAAAGAGGCAGGCTAAAAAAACCCAGGGTACTCTCCATCCACCGTGTGTTGTCTGTGTGCTGCTGTGACTGTGCCGTTATTCCAGAGCGGAGTCATGTCTGTGCTGCTGTTGTTTGGCACTTGCACATGATACTCCTGCACCACAAAGCACTTAGGGCCTAAAATTGTGGGCAAAAACTGCTGGTGCATGTGGTATGATCTAGATGTAAGAGCTGGTACCCAGATGGTGGGGAGGCCCCTGCACCTGTCTTACTGTGTACACACACCCTTCCATGCAGGAATACGTCACCCAGGTTCCATCTTTGCTAGTGACTTTAATACACTCATTTTGCCAAGCTTCTAAAATACCACGATGAAAAATTCAAGCTTTCTCCTATCTCCTACTGAAATACATTAGAGCCTGAAATTCACTTCCAAGGGGAATAACTGTATTCTGTCAGTAAAACTTAAAATCTACCTAATAGCCCCTAGGTTCACCTTTTCCTTATTTCTGTCAAGTCCTGTATACAAGCCAGGGGACCTGTTCACAACTTCTTATCTCTTCTGAAGTCATAGTGCAGTTAGTGCACAAACATCGCCTGGGACACCACCACTTTGCACTGCTGTTTCTAACCGCTGTGTAAGGATGGGCAGCTGTGTTGTAACCAGATCAGATGTGCTGCCTGTAGGTGTAACATATATGCATAGGATTAAGAATTAAATCGAGCCCTCCCCATGCTATCAACTTGCTTTTCAGAACCACTTTTTTTCTCTACTAATACTTCAGCTTTTTCTGAAACAATCTCCTTCATTAAAGGGTAAAACAGAACAGGCAGTGGCCTTGCCCCACATTACTTAAATGGGATAGAGGACTTCCATGCCATGAAAACTGTTCCATGCCATGAAAACTGTAAACTGTAGGGAATATGAGGATCAGAGATAACATACAGATTGATTTAATTTCCTTGGTTTGAAACACCCTGGCTTATCCTACAGTTTCCAAAGAAGCCTTAGAGGGATATGAAGAACTGAATGGGATAACACTGCACCAAGCCTGTCTTCATGGATCTTTAGAAATGTTTTGGTCTATTTTGGGGTGTTTGACACTCACTTTGCTTGTAAAAGAAGCAATATTGCTAGCCTTGGAGACTAAATGTCAGAAATCCATAAATCAACAACACAGGGTAGTAGTAGAAACAATGCTTTTATGCTACCCATATAATTTGTCTTAAAACTGTCCCACAGGTTTGCTTCTCTTCTATGCCCATGAAGTCCCTGTCTTTGCTATCAGGTTTGCTACTAGCAGCACACAAAACAGTGGCTTCTCTACTAGAGACTAAACTGAGACCTACAAACATGCCCCCATACAGGTTGCAATCTGCTTTTGACAACAACTGGGTCATAACAATCCACACTGCTGACACACAGGTGAGAGAACCTTTGCAATTAAATTCCAGTCAATCTTTAGCATCCCCACTGCTGGAGCCATTTAATCTCAGCACTGTGGAAGAAAATGGGAAAACAAAAGGGTACCAGGAGAGACTACCTGCTCCACCTTCTCTCTAACAGTAATGTAGAGTGGCACTTGTTCCTGAGCTATTCCACATGACCTGAAATGCATTGAGGAAGATATCAACATTAATTCTGCAGTAGTATTTTGACAATTGACTGTGTGCCTGCACACAGCTTGTTTGGACTGTTTCTATTTTATTATTTAAAAAAATACCTTGGAACATAACAATAGCTACTGCAGAAGAGCCAACATGAAAGGCAAAAGGATTGCTTATCAGCCACAGAACCTTGCTGATTTGAAACCTGGATTTTAAATGTATATGCACCAGTTCACTAAGGCTTTCAATGAGAAAGAATTGTGGGGACCACTATAGTGGAGAAAGAGGCAGGTCAGGAGGCATCTCCTTCTGCCCTGACTCCTGTAGCCTGCTCATAGATAAGCCAGCCTCTTATCCTCTGGTTCCCACTGAGCCCCACAGAAGAGTTTGAAGGGCAGCCAGCATTGTCCTCTCTCTTCTGCTTTCTCTCACCCATGAAGCAGACACCTGCACTAGGACAGACAGCTACACTTCTGATCTGGCCCTGTCAAGTAATCAAATTTCACTTCCCAAATATTCTAAGCTTTCCCAAAGCTTATTTTCCACTTAGAAAAAAGGCACATTTTGGTCAACTGGCTGCAAGGGTAAACCCTCTTGATTACTGCAGTCAGATTTTCTTGACATCAAATGCTATGAAAACCCGAGTTTGAGAACAACAGGAATTACTCAGGAAGTGCTTAGTAGCAAAGGTGAAGGAGAAAGAAATGAATGGTTTTTAGGAATTTGGTGAATAGCAAGTGGTGACTCTTTTATCTTGGTATGGTTTATTTTAGGATTTTTTCTTCTTAGGAAACACCTGAACCAGATCGATTCCTCTTGTCCCATCTTGAGAAGCTGAAAGATTGAGGTCCAACAAGTTATTCCTGTTTAAGCCAACCAACCTTTAAATTTGCTGTCTCTTCTTCCTCCTAATAGCTGGTGACTGGATACCACATCCTGGGAAATCCTACTGATCACTAGATATTTGTGACTTATCCTCCTCCTAGAGAAAAGTAAAATTGTAGCATGTATTAAGATGTGAACATCTCTCTGAGATGGACTGAAAGGGCAAGGCAGATCCGATCCTCACATGTGCTGTTTTTATAAGTGAATTTTTAAAGCCTATGGTCATTGGCAACCTTCCTCACTCCATCCTAACATGGTACTTCCACCTTGATTCAGAAATGCCCCCTCCAGGAGCCAGAAGGGCCAGATGTCAGTCCTTTCCCACTCCATTTTTTTGCTTGTCTACTAAGACAGAAGATGAAGGAAACCTGTTTATTATGCTGGCAAATACTGTTCACTTGGAATTGGAAGGAAACCCACAGTTCCTCTCAATATCAGATAGCCACTCAGTGCCAACTGGAGATGCATTTCATTGGGAAACCAGGAAATTATTGTCATTATTAAGTTACAGGAGCTCAGTTCATGCTGATAATTCTCTACAATTAATATATAGTACAGGACATGTTGCCTATAGGATATTTTGTGAAGGTGTTTATTAAGGTAGTCTGTGGGAAAACTTACTAGTGTAGCCAATGTGACCACTGAGGTCCCAGGGATCTAACTGCCTCTATAGATATTCCATTCAAAATAAGTAGGCTGGGGGGGGTTGTTGTTTAGCTTATGTCATTTTGAAAATTAAACAGATTAAGCCAGAAAAAGGGTGTTCTAGTTTGGAATAAGACTATCCATATACTATGCATTGAATGATTGAATTTTACCTGTTCCAGTTTTCCACATTGAAACCACCTTTAAATGGGACTAAACCTTTTGTGCTGCTGAGCCATCAGTGTCTAGTCTCTCTCAAATCTCCAGTCTACTAGGTGGTTTCATGACTGAGAAGTTAGGACTATATTGGCATTATGATTGTTTCTATAGGAGCATAAGACTATAGTGAGTGAGTAGACCTTACACCCAAATGTTGTCTTAATAATCATTGTTACAGCACTATAAATACATACAACATTTGAGAAAATCATGAACAACTGCCTGTAACAATCATTAGCAGTAAAATACATAAAATTGTCTTTATTCTATAAGGAATTAGCATGTGAATGTGCTTGTGCTTGAGAGGCCATTCTGCAAAGCTGCACGTGAGTTCACCTCACTGTATGCACCTCGCTTTTACAAGCATGTCCCATGGTCCTTTAAGCTGCAGTAAACTCAGCTGCTCTGTTATTTCTTACCCTTTGCAAGAGCTTACATATCTGTATCTCTCTGTCTCAGCTGGTTTGGACACTTCTTCATGGCAAAATGGGAAGTGGCCAGCCCAGATGAGAGTTTCTCTTGGGATTTAATCTATTGCTCCTGACAGAAAGCATAATCCTATCAGGTGAAAGGATTTTGTAAGGAGTGTCTGAATGAAAGCTTGGCTCAGCTGTGAAGCAGATATATTTTTAGAGCTCTGCATTAAACTCACCAGGGTTTAATGAGTTGCTACAGGACAGCTACGTAAGCGTCAAGCTAAATTTTTAAACATACTGTAATCTGAAGTATTCTTTTAAATCTCTTTTTCTGAAGATAAAACAAACATCCTTGTTTTCATTTGCTCTGAGAGAACTGTATGCATAGAGTTAGTTACTGCTGATAACGTTACAGGTCACAGGATGAGCTGTTTCCTGAGCCGTGAAATTTTCACATTGTGAACCAGCATCAAAGCCCATAGAGCTAAGGGCTTCCTCCCCATAAAGCTTTAAAATGTCACATAGTTGTATTTGGCTATTGCAATAGTTCCACTGAACCCTGAATATCGTGTAGCAAATGTAGAGATTAGAAAGCAAGTTACTTGGTCATGGTTTTCTTGAGTGTTCAGCAAGTTTCTCAGGAACTGTGGAATTCTCTATCAAAAAGCATTTAATCTAGAGTCACTGAGAAAAATACTAATTCATTGCACTTCTAAAGTGCCTCTCATCTAAAGATAGAAAAGCTTTTTTACAAACACTGCTGACTCACACTGCCTCTAGGAGATATGTGTTATTACTATCATTTTGCGTAAGGTAAAACTGTAGCACTGATATATTTATTTAAGTCTGTACCTGGGCAAAGAACTCCACTTCATGCATACAGTGAACAGATAGACACAAGCAATAATTCTCCAGTTTCTTTTCTGATACATCTTTTACTTCTTATTACTTATACATATATATATAAATGTATATAGAACTTTGGAGAACATAAACCATGGTAAGTAACATCACTACGTATTGCACAATATAATTATGGCACTAGGTTGTATATATAAGTTGTTTGCTGGACAAAATCCATCAATTCTTACAGCTTTTGTAACAGAACCTAAGAAGTAGAGGCAGGAAATTGGAATGATATTTAACATGCCACAAGACATTTCCAACATCTGCATATCTAATGATATTTTGTAGTACAAATATAGAGGAAATACTTTGTGTTACAATGAAGCATGCAACTGATACTAAGTCAAATCAAGCAACCAACTCCCAAGGAAGGATCTAGAAATCAAGAAGCTTAAAAGAGGAACTTCCAACAACTTAAGCCTGAGGGTCTACATATTTGTATGTGAGGGCTTCATTACTGATCCCAGATTCTAGGTCTTTAGGTGAGGCAGTGCAAGCAACAGAGTCTTCAAATAGATAAAATACGTGTATGTACATTGTGCGCTTAAACCTTCTTTTTCCTAGAAGGAACAGTGCAAATAGATTCCAACTTCAAGCAAACCTGAGATGTATACATAAAGTTTTCTAGACTTAGATGCATGTTGCTGTGAGCAAGTTGCAATTCCTGAATCCAGATGCTTTGTATTTGTGGTCTGGCATACGCCTTTCTCACAGAGAGAAGACTAAAAGAATTTCCAACAAAACAGAGAAATCCTTGCATTCCAAATTGTGGGTTTTCCTAAGCTCTGCTGTTCTTTGTTGAGTTTTTTTGTGTTAGTTTATTTTGAAAACTGTATTGTAGCAACTCTACTCACCACTGCTATCCGAGGAGGCTGGCTTTTGCCTTTCTCACTCACACAGCTGGGGACTGAAGGATTTTTCTTCTTGCTAGTTCCTGCATAGAGAGTGCCTGTTGATGACAAAAGTCATTATTTCCACATACCTACTTTAAAAAGAAAGTCAGTTTAGGAAACAAGGATGCTAACAACAAAAGCTCTCTGTTTCTTCTGCCTCTATGGAAGAACATTTTAAATAAAAGCCACATTGGGATAAATATACAATCACATGAAAGGTCACTAGCTGTCACTAAGATACCTTTACTTAAAAGGATCAAACCCTCTCTTGCAGACCTTCGCTTGATTGGTTATTAGCAAGCATTCGTTGGCCAAAATCACAGTTGCGCTGGCTGTCCATGAACAACACATACTTTTCCAAAACCTTAGCAGCCTCTGAAAGGAGATCACGTCATTTTCCTCCCCACTGTCACTTTCCCTATAGTTGATGCTCTTAGACTATCTGCCTTATACCCTCTCCACAAGTTTCACTGCAAAAATCATTGTATTTGCTCCCTGTTTTTGCTGCCTGCAGTTCTGCATAAATTCCTGGCAGGGAGGGAACAAACTTTTTCACTCCTTGACCTTGGATATTTGTCAGCTCCTTGAGCTGTGTTCAACCCTAATCTCAGCCCTGGACATACT
Organism: Psittacula echo; assembly: GCF_963264785.1. NCBI lineage: Eukaryota > Metazoa > Chordata > Aves > Psittaciformes > Psittacidae > Psittacula > Psittacula echo. The sequence continues at coordinate 105,302,783 of NC_137735.1, forward strand.
TTTACCATGGAATCAGCTTTTAAATGAGTCCACATTTCTACTGACATGAACACCACCTTTAAGCAAGTTCACTTGGAGATTTCATAAGTGCTGGGTATTGTTATTACATGAGAACAATTTTGAGAGGTGAATCTCTGAACTTCATTTTATCACTCCATTATGTGACTTGGTCACAGACTGTATGTTGTAATGGGTGACAAGAAGATAAAGGGTCATCCTTAGTCATGGTTTCTTGAAGGTCAGATTGTTCTGCCAAAATTATCTGGGGGAGAATTGCTTTCTCATAGGCCAACCTGACACTTGCAACCACAGTTTTTCTGTAGCAATAAGCTTGCAAAAGAAGCAAAGGGCAGTAAATGTACTTTTCATCCAGACAGCTCTGCTTAGCAGTGTTCACATCTCAAAGGCACTGCAGCTCTCCAGATTTTCATCTCAGTGGCAACTGGAGCTTAAGAGTGTCAAATGTGTTAGCACATCTCAGCATGGTGACAACATTTTGTCTAGTAGGTGATGCTAGTGACCACCAAGCAGGTTGGCTCTACTGCCTTTCTGAGGCAGTTCACAGAACAGCCTGCTACATACATCTTGCTGTCACCTCTGGTCAGTCAAATCACAAATAGTAGAGGTATTTGGATTTCCTAAATTCTTAAGAAAGCCTCTTACCAAGGCGCTCTCTCTCAACAAACCCTTGATAAATCTTCAATTTGTTTTCAGTGACATTGAACTATTCAGAATATAATATATTTGACCATGATAGAAGGACGTGTGTTGAAAGAACTGTGCTTATTTGTATTTTTTGAAGAAGTTGGCAATATTCTTTAATTCCTTTTGCAATTTCCATATTTGGCCACAGAGAATTATTATTCATCCCCCTGATTTTCCCAAATTTTTTACTCAGAAACAGGTCAGAATGATCTGTTTTGTTTTGTTTTTCACGGAGCACTGAAAGTACACAGATGCACGTTGCATAAGTGTTTTTTAAGCAGTAAACAACAAATAGATAAGGAAAAAATTTTGTCGGACTGGCATCCTTCCTGGCAGGTAGCAAAACACACTGTCAGGTCATAAGATATCAAGGCTGAGAAAGCAGGGATAAAGAAACCAGAATTACTGTGTTTCTCATAAAATGATGGTACGGCATTTGGTACCTAATAAACAAAGCCAGAGTATTTTGATAGATTTCTGTCACCAGAATGGTATATTTTACTGGATCATCCTTTTCCTTGGCACCACAGAACCTTGGAATTCCATGTAATTAATCTGCACCCAGTGAGAAACTGAAAAATTACTTTAGGGTTTTGAAGGCTACAGAAGAACTTAAGCTGGATGAGGGCACAAACACACTCAAAGGTGTAGACTACTGGAGCACTTGACTGTCAGCCAGCGTGAATGATGCTTTGCTTTCTGTCTTAGTAATGATAGGAACAGTTCATTGATCTACACTGGTCAATTGAGATACTGGAGAAAGCAGCTGACTTAGTTTCTTACCATGAGATACTACTGTATTATCTTGATTGAACTCTTGCTACTCAGAAAGTAGCATCTGTGTGTTTGTACTTCACTTACATTATTGCCTAGTCTTGTCTATAATGTGTCTGCCTTCTAAGCCAAAAGAGAAGAATCTGCAAACATTTCTCACTGCTCACTGAAAACTACATGGGCAGTCCCACAGACAATGGAATCCCTTGGAACAAGCCAAAAGAACAAATTCATAAGGGTGTAAGTGCATCTCATCTCACTCAACTCTTCAGTTTCTGGGACAAAACCCATGAGAACCAGTGGGGAGAACAGAAAGCTAGCAGGCTCGATCAACTTGCTAGAGAAGATGGTGATAGGAATTGGCTCCTTTTCACCGAAATGTGTACTAAATATGTTCCTTGTCTGCAGGTTCAATTTGCCACTGAAAGCTTAATTAGCTTTCCTCAGCAACAGGAAACATTCTGATTGACAAAACTCGCTGGTTTTGGCTGAGACTTCAAAGTGCTTACTTCACAAATACATTGCACTGTTATTTTTAAACTCCTTCCAAAATTCACAGCTGAGCATTTTGATTCAGAGTGAAATTCATCATCAACAGAAAAACACCATCACCAGTGATGCATTTCTGAGAGAAATGTGAGGTAGAAGCCCAGCTCGAACTTTGTGACCTATGAAAGCAGCAGTTCTTCCCCTCTTATCTTTCTGTCCAAGAGGAAAATGGGGCTACTTGAGTGAAAAGGAAACCAAATAGTCAGCTCAACAGCTAAAGACTATAAATTAAAGACAGTGAGAAATTAAACTTCTAAGGCAAAAGAGGACAAATGGTAAGGTGTCAGTTAAAATTTTATATGGATGGGTATGTGCTGAAAGGAACAGCTACCACACACCCTACTATCATCTTTTCAACTGCAACAACTCAAGAGTAAAGTGACAGGAGTCACTGGACTGGGTAGTGAAAATCCTGTTCTCTACAGCTATAAAGGTAAAATGCTAAGCTGCATGAGGAGGAGAGAGGCAAAGAGTTCTCAAAACACCATTATGCCGTTAAACACACTTTGTTTTCTACTGGAATATGGTGGACTGCTGCTATTAACATCCCCCAAAACAGAGATTGAAAAGATAATGTTTTATTATTATAGAAGAGAGCTAGGAGCTAGAAAGGATACAACGGGTGTGTGAGAAACTAAATAAGCTAATAGGCAAAAACTAAATTTAAGCTAAATTTAAACTAAATTTAAGCTAATAGGCAAATACCATCAAACAGTATCCTCTGTGAGGCCCATCTCTGCAGTTTTGATTGGGCCTTTGTGCTTCTGAAATATGAGCATATTTTGAGCTGATAGTCAAGTAAAATTAAGTATCCAAGAGAGAAACGCAAAAATATTTGAATCACTAACACAGTTCAAAGGCGTTGACCTATCTGTGCTGTGTTATGGCATTAGGAAAATAAATAACCATACTTAAAGGTAATAGTGATTAAAAATGTGCTTGCAGAGGAAAACAAGTTAACAATACCGATTTCTGTAAGTCTTGATATTACGAAGCATTTAAGAACATGTTGAAAAGTCCTTAATGAATAAGGAAGCTTTCTTTGACCAGGATCTAAACAAGACTGCACTTAGGCATATCACTCTGGACCCCAGTGTTCACGTCAGTTATAAGGCTGCTAGTTAAGAATTTTTAAGCAAGGACAGAAAAATCAAAAAGGGAAAAAGAAAGTAGTCATACATTTCAAAATTGTTATTCCATCGTCTATTTGAAAGTCATCATTCCACCACCATCAGCAGTAATGTCTAGTGGCATAGTTGTAGAAATCTGATTAAAGCACTTGTAATTTTTGCGCTGTAATAAAATAAAAATGATGCTTATATCTCTAAATTAATTTCTGGAAAAATCTGGCAGTCATATGTACCACGCATGAATATTTATCAGAGGAAAACAATGGTAATACCTACACTTAATATTTAATCTGAGATCTTGGATATTGTTAACTTTCCTGGCAGTATTAAGAGGAATAATTTCATGATTCGGTAGTGAAAAGAACTGCAAATGAGCCATAAGTAAATAAAGTTGAATTGTTTTTTGCAAAGATCTGAGAAAGAGAGACTGAGGGTACGCAGGTTGCATGTGAAAACCTACAAAACCCAGATATATTCAATGTGTGACAGACTACCTTGCTTCGAGTTCTGTCTTCAGAGCTCCCACACTCAGGAAATAAGTCTACAAGCAGGCACCCTCTCCCTGCTTGCATCCCTGTGCCCTGGAACAATGTGACTGCATTACAGTCTCAGGAGCTGTTTTGGTTTCATACTGATTGCTTCGTTGGAAAACATTTTAGTCTTAACAGTCATTTGCACTTGAAACCAAATTAGCTTGTGACAGAAGATGGGAATGTAGCCAAGAGGACTGCATGCAGGTCACCCATATCATAGCAGCAAACTCCCTTTGGCTTGGGAAAAGCCCTGAGGAATGTCCTGCATGTGCCCATAGCACTTTGGGTCCAAAAAGGAGCATACCTGTGGAGTGGAGATGCCACTTCCCTCACTGGCTGTGCTCAAGTTCACATCACAGACCACTATCAAGTGCACAAGCTGGCTTCCTCTTGAATGAAACTGAGCCAGAAGATGTCCTCTGGAGACATTCCTCAAGAACTGTAGCTATAAGCAGGTATTCAGACAGAAACCACCTTGTGCATTCCAGTGGTGAGCATGAGTGGGCTACACAGCAGCCTAGGAAGTTTCATACCTACACCATGCAGAGGTAGGTGCCCCTCATAGCCTGTTGGATCTGTCTAGAGCTAGGACAAAGTAAATCACCCTTGAAATATGTACAGGGTGGATGCCAGGTTTACAGCATCAAGGTGTGTGCTCTATAGACTTGTTCCTATTTGTCTGCAGCATTTGTTCATCATAACACAACCTCTGATGCCACCAGCATCCCCAGCTGGCAGGTGCTGATTCCCATTCTGTCACAAGCTTTTCCCTGTCCAGGAAGATAGTAGGACAGATATGGGGGCCCCAGCTCTGCAGAATACCAGAGCAACATAGAATGAGACAAACTAAGTTTTAGTAAATTAGACAAATCAGGATTATACAAAATAGACACCTGGTAGCTGACGCTATCTGTGATTAAGACAGAGCAGGAAACAAACCATGAAATAAGGTCTATTACAACTGGCGTCACCAGGTTTTAATCTGCTTTGTCTGGATTTAACAGTTGAGAAGGATCTTCCTGACTGCCCTCGCTGGTTGTAGGATTACTATTTAGGTGTGTAAAGCTAAGCAGGTGCATTAATGTTTTCCTGGGTCAAGCTGAAAGGCTTTCCCTAGGCTGGAACTCCTAGAAATGAGGAAAAACTCCTGACAGCTGTGTAGTCACATATCTACACCAGTCACAGGGTCACCCCCTCAGTGTATATAAATAATTTAACTAGTCTGGTTTTAAGTGTTCACTAAATAAAGAATGAGTGTTTCAAAGCTGTCTTCAGAAGCTGGATACCTAGTTCTTTTAAAATTGATGGCAGCTGAGCACTTAAAACTTTCCAGTGGTTTAAAATACTAGGTAGAGTAATGAGCACATCTGGAAGACTGTACTATAGATCATTAAAGCTCCTTTTTGTTTACATATTCAACCTAAGCTTTTCTGTGTTTCACTTGGTCCTATTCCTTCTAGTTCTGTTTCCTGGATATAAGACTGTTTCCTCTCTTGCTGTGATGTTTGAACCCTCTCGCATGACAATCACCTTGCTTGTCTAACACAAGTTTAGCTCTTTTCAATCTTCCTGAACCAATCTCTTCAGATGCTTTTTCACTCTGTCATCTTCTCCTGAAGTCTTTGCAGTGTGTCCACAGCTTTCCGGGTTTGATGTACCCAAATTGCACACTGGCTTTCTCACCACTGCCTAATTAACAATTCACAGACAATATAAGAGTCTCTTAGTGATTCCTATTTAATTTTCTAAACGCATCAGTATTAGTAACAATAGCCTCCTCACAGCTTACTGACACATGCAGCTCTATAGAGCTCTCAGGGCAAGTGCAAGACAATCCATTGGGGTGTGGGAAGAAAATATTTTTGTAATATTAATAAACAGAATTAAATTTCAAAATACTTTTAAAATAGGTTTTAAAAATCTTTATCCCATCCTTTTAAATTTCTATTGATATATATGTTTTACAATATACATAATGTATTATTGCAGACATAAATGTATATAATTTACACTTAAATAAAAGTACATAAGTTGTTACTGGAATGAGTGTACAATTTAAGTTTGGAGAACTGCTACTACAGAAGTAAGAGGTGGTAACATACATGTATTTTAAGTCTTAAGCTATTTGTGTCAGGAAGTCCACCCTGTTGCCACTGTGCATGCTACAGCATGTACCACATCTGCTGTTGAACTCACCTGGCACAGGGTCAGGTCTTGATGACTGACATCGGGACTGCCTGCACAAGCTGCTGCCATCATTCCCCATGGTTAATGGTCTACCCAGGGAAAAGTGAGGGTGTGTAGGAGCGTTTGGGCTTTGGCACCAGGCACTCTGATTAGGGAAAAGGGATGCAAACGTCTTTTTTTCCCTGTAAACAGAAATTCAATGAAGTTTACTGGTTTTCACACATTTAGCACATGCATGTATGTGCACAGGATATAAAAAACAAGTATAGTTTATCTACTACTGCATTATTTATTGTATTGCATTAGCATATTTATTATTGTATTTTGCCTAGGTTTACCATGTTTAGTGCACACATACATTACATTTATGTGGCATATCTAACAAACAGCACACATAGATTTGACACATTCTGCATTTAGCTGCAGGTGGAAGAAATGCAACTTCTGTATTGTTTGACATATGCATTATGATTTACCAGTTGCCTTTGGTTGTAATTCTGCCAGCCTGGAACTCTCTGCACTGAATTTTTTCGTAATTTCTCCCTGCTTCTGACTTAGGTTCTTTGAAGGGTTTGAGCAAAAGTGATTTAGCCATTTTTGATACAAAGCCTGTGAAGAACAGCCAGTTCAACCTACGCTGGAAACTGTTCATCTTCTGAATATCTCCAGCCACAGTCTGGAGAAGAAATTTAGAGAAGAACAATTACCCCAAACACAAAAAGGTTCACCCACTTTTTTTTGGTGAAAAAGATATCCAGATTGGTCAATCCTTTATTTCTGAAATACATGTTTTTCTGTTGTGAACCTGGCTTAAAAGCCCCTGGAACCAGTATTCTGGAAGGGACTTACTTAGGAAAAAAACCTCAGTATTGCATTCCTCAGTTAAAACCGTTGAATGACTCAGCTCAGGGGTTTCTCTCTGGGACCTGGGTGCCCAAAATAAACTGCAGCAGCTAAAGCAATGAACACAATTTTTCATAGCGCTGCTGATTTTAAGTTTGATGCAAAGGCCAGAAGACATTTCTGAAGCAATTTAGGAAGCAACGGTTATAAGTCCCTAGCCCAGTTCAGAGTGCAATGACCTGAGAGAAGACGGAGTTCAGTCCCATCCCTCTCAAGACAAAGGAAAAGGGTTCTCCAACTTTAACATTTTTGACCTAAAGCTTTCCAAGTTGTGGTCTCCAAATGGTGCCAGCCAAACACTTGGGACTCAAAGAATAATATATAATAATAAAGTCATATTTTAAGAAGAATTTTATCGTCTGCTCAGTCTTGCTTGACAATGAATGCACACCTATCAGAAGCTTTGGTCTGGATTCCTGTTTGAAAGTTAAGATTAATTCCCATTTTTAAAATTCCCCAGCTTTTCAGGATTTGCTTACCAAGATTCTCATTTAAAACTGTTCACTCACAGGGCCAATCTGGCACAGTGCTCCCATTAGAGTACACACAATAAACGTCAGATACCTTTTGATGAAGCTTGGTCTTTTTTTACTTGTTTGCCATGGGTCAGCCATGCTCCACTCTGTATCAGTTATTGTAGATTCGTGTTCCTTTCCACATCCCTCTTCTGTTGTAGAGAAAGTTGGTATAACAATGTTCTCAGGTTCTTCACTTTCCCCTGTCGCCATCAGTTCTTGCCTGGTGGTCCAGTAGAGAGGAGTGTACCAAGCAACAGCCTGATAAAATCCCACCAAACATATCACTGCTTATTTCTGTTCTACATCTTTTGATCAAGATAATTGTTTGTTGTAGACAAACTAGAAGGGCTGGAAGGGTAGGCACTCCTATGTATTTCAGAGTTATTTATCATTAGAAAGATAAATACTAATCACAACCACCAAATTCCAGCTTTTTTTCATTGGTCTTTAAAATCCATTTCCAGTCTTTAAATATATTTAGAGTAGACTCATCTAAGGGCCTTGAAATTCCACTGCTCCAATTTAGTAAATGAAACAAAGAAAGAGAGAAAAGAGGACATGACAGTTCTGCAAGTGTGTCAAAGGCTGCTGAAGGAAGAAAAAGCAAACTGCTCTTCATGTCCACAGTGGATAGGACAAGAAGAAATGGACTAAACCTGAGGCAGAAGAAGTTCAGTTTAGGCACTAGCAAAGCTTTTCTGAGCATAGAGGGACTGAGACACTAAAGCAGATTGCCTGGGGACATAGTGGAGTCTCCATTACTGAAAGTCTTGCAGAGCTACCTAGGTAAGCCACAGCCAGAAGCAATCCTGGCAGAGGTAATCACATTTCAAGTTCCTTTTCAGCCTCTGATTCCCTGGTACTGATGTAATAGCAAGTATAGCCAAACTGAGCTAGAAGAGAAGTAAATGTGAAAAGGTGACACCAAAAGTCAATGTTCACTTAACAGTTTGTAAGGGGTAAATTATGCTACCTTGGGGAAGCTGTATATCTTACACTGTTTATGAAAGTCACAGGTCTTTTTCATATTGTCAGTAGTGTGAGTTTGTCTAGATAAAAATGGCCAAAACCCATAGTTGCCATGGGACAACTAGAGAGTAAAATATTATCTTGAGCTCTCTCTCATTCCCCAGCCAACACAAGTTTGCCTAAAAATACTCAACACGGTTGCCAAGCTGATGACAGTTACTAATGAGCAGCCATGGGCTGAATAGCCCTGGGCATAGCTGGATCTTTCACGGCTGTAACACAGTGGAAAAGGACAGTGGGCTGGCAATTCACACTGCTTCAATTGGTGTGAGGATGTTAGCCTTTCATTCAACAAGTGGGTGTTTTTCTTCAGTCCTTCAGTTCCTAATAATTAACATCCACAGAGGCAAGGTTAACATAGAGAGATCACAGCTTTGCTATGTCTGGATTGCTTGTGCTTGATTCTACAAGGGCTTTAACAATATGATCCTAAATCTCTGAAAGAAATCCAGTGATACAGCTGTCTGGATAAGGAAATGCAATGATTTTGCTCACTTGGCCACTAGGCTCACAGAGAATGGTAGCACAGTCAAGGCTTGTCCTAAATCTCTTCAGGTCCTTCCAAAGAAGATCTGAGGGAAATCTGTGAATCACCACAGCATCTGCTGCCCAAACCTGCAAGGAACAAGCAGCCATTAGGTTAAAGACAAAATGCCTCCTGAATATTTATACAGTATAAGAAGGTAGTAAAAACATGAGGTTTTCCTTTTTCTTTTTTATTTCTGAAACACTGATCACTATTTGATCTGTGAAATCAAAGCTGGAAGAACTATTTTTCAAGACTTGCAGCTTAGTTATAGTGATTATTTTCAAGTACCTCTCGTGTGGATTAACAGAGATTAGCAAAGGCACATTTTTTGAGGTATGCTAGTAAACCCTGGGCTTTTTGGTCTGGCTTGCTGAGAGTAAGATTAAAAGTAGGCAGTTTCTTTTATTTTCTGTTACCAGGGGCGTTGGAAGGGATCTGTGATATCAGCTTTAAAATTCCAGTCTCTGCTTGATTTCGGATTCCCTCTGTTCATTTTCAATTGCCTCTTGTCTCTACTGGAGACAAGAAATTTTATGTACTTTTATCTTTACACAAAAGATTTAACAACATTGTGCTTATAAAGTGAACACAATTTTCTGTGACCTTTATCATTAACATAGTAGCAAAAAGACCCGTTAGGAAAACATTTCTCTTACATAAGACGATGACAACAAGCTTTTGCAAACACTGTTCCTAAAGGATTTAGCAATTGCCATCTGTGAGAAAACGGCTTCAACCATTTCCTGGGAGCCAAACCAATTATCATAGAATCATAGAATAGTTATGGTTGGAAAGGACCTTAAGATCATCAAGTTCCAACCCCCCTGCCATGAGCAGGGACACCTCACACTAAACCATGCCACCCAAGGCCTCATCCAACCTGGCCTTGAACACCGCCAAGGATGGAGCACTCACAACCTCCCTGGGCAACCCATTCCAGTGCCTCACCACCCTCTCAGTAAAGAATTTCTTCCTTAGATCCAATCTAAACTTCCCCTGTTTAAGTTTGAACCCGTTACCCCTTGCCCTGTCACTACAGTCCCTGATGAAGAGTCCATCCCCAGCATCCTTGATACTGGAAGGCTGCTATGAGGTCTCCACGCATCATTCAATTTTAAAGGAGAAGTATCTAAAAAAAATATATACAATGCTCTCTTCGAAAAGTGCTCACCATACAGCACTTTGCTAAGGTGTATTTTGTGGCTTTTTCACACATACATCAGATGACACAATTGACTGTAGCTCTTTTGAGCCACTGCCAGCTTTCATTTCCAGCTTTCTTGTAAGAGGGCTCACACAGAGCTACATTGACCTGCACTGAGCTTGGTGATGAATATGGACTCTTGCTCATTTTGTTTTGAGATGCTTCAGTTTTCATTTCAGGAAAAGAAAGAAGACTGGTGGTAAAAGAGGCTTCAGACAATATTCTACGCATCCACACTGCCATCTAACTTGAGCATTTTGCCTTGACTCATCTGTTGCTCTCACAGGGAGCTGGGGCCTGGAAGTCCTCCCTGGCTGACTATCAGACACAGACACTATTGTACATGAATTTTAGATGCAAGAGTTGTCAGCAGAAATACAACCCTTTGAAATTAACAGAAAGGCAGAAATTTTCTGCTTGTGTATGCTGAAATAGAAGCTGCAGTGGACCTTCTACCTTAGTCTTTTACCTTGTTCACCCAAGAGCCGTTTAATTATAATGGAAACAACCTTGTCAATGACTTCAGCACTGATCAGAGCACTTCAGAAAGGGCTACCTTTGGGGTGGGTGACACAAAAGCCAAGTAAGGGAAAACGTTTCTGGGGAGATCATCAAAGTATCTTGCAGCCAGCCAAGCAGTCTGCATATTTACCCAGTACAGCAACAGCTGTGACCTCTCTGAGTGTGGGAACACCCCACAGGTCACTGGACTTTGCATGCAGATGCCAGCAAACCTTCCTCAGCTACACCTACAACTGAGCCTTGGTCACATTTAGTTCACATGTTCAAGCCTTTTTCATTGCCATGGATATCTGATGCTTATATTTGTTATTATCTATTTAAAGCTTTTCTGGGGTATGATGAAGACATCTGACTCTTTGCATCTTAGGTCCTACCTACCCCTCTAACTCTTATTCAAACATGCAAAAAGATACATCTGAACTAGCTGGAGGGGAAGTAATCTCTGAAAAGCAGCAGCCCATGCACTGAATTTTTAACGTATGGTTCTGGCACAACATCAAAGGAGTGCACATCATCTTCATTTTACAGAATAGGAAACGAAGGCACAAAGTCTCATCATTCTGCCTGAAGTCATCCAAGACAAAGCCAGGATCAGAGCCCCATTGCCAGAACAGTGGTTTATGGCTTTCTCTGCTGGATAACAGCTGTCCTCAAGTAGTGGGCACAGTCTGGAAAGCAGCATCACTTTTCTTTTTATTTGCAGTTCAGGCCCTACTATAGTGGTACCTCAGACTATACACAAAACCATATTAATTGCTTCAGTAGCAACACATAAACTCATTTCCTTTCAGGTTCACACCCTTCATTGGCAAACACTGGCACAACTCAATATTCTGGCAGTAGGGTGAGATTTTTAGAGGAAGAGTGGCTGGAAAAAGTAATGTATCAAACAAGGACTTTCTAGGATAGCTTCCCATTGCTGGACAACGTGAAATATGTGGTGAGTCATACGAATGCCAGGCTTGTCTGACGATCAACATCAGGAGCTTCTGAATTCATCATTATTTGTGAGTGTTAGCCTTTCTGAAAATACAGACTTAAGTTTGACTCTATACCATGAGGCTAAGAGTGTACCCTAGTCTGTCAGCTGGGAAAAGGCACTCAAAGCCCCCACACTCACTGTCACGGTGGAGTTGGGCTCCATCCTGGTCTCAGAGGGAAACCTAAATACAGCTACTGGTTGACCTTTGATGTCCTGCTTCAAGAGATAACCCCCAATGTTCTCGTCTTCCTTAGTGGCATGGTTCCAGATCTTTACAAAGCGACCATCTTGATCAACTTCAGCAATTTTCAAGTTTCCAATAGCACTGAAAGAACAGAAGTTGATTTGAAAGTATAAAAGCATTGCTTAATTGAAAATATACATATATTTCCTTATAACAACTAGCCTAGATGTCAGTAATTAATGGTAAGTAAACATACCACAGGCAGAGTATTTACAGCACTGCCATTCTACTTTTTATGCAGTGCCTTTCATCTGAAAAAAAAAAAAAATCCATTTGCATGAAAATTAGAATATCCTATTTCTTTTTCACATTTAGGTAACATCCATTGCCAACAGAAATAAAAAGATTCTTCGTGAGGCAAAAGTCATCAGTATACCAGTTGAATTTGGTTTTGTCTAAATCTTTATAGGCTACAACCTCTAATGCTCCTTGGGTATTTAATGTGGTATGATTAGTAGGAGTCTTGTAGCTGACCCCCTTTGAAAGTTTAGAAAATGTATCTCATCCATCAGTATGTTTCTCCTCCTGCTTCTCATTGTTTTTTCTTTACTGGAGATGGATATTCATTATTAACACTTTTTTATTAACTCAGAGAGGCTCCATGCTACAAGACTGAGATTTCATTCCTCCCCAGTTTCAGAATCACAGCAAAGCAGGCTCTGGTTTGCATCTGCAGTAAGACTGGGGACTTCTTGTGAGCAGGGGAGCACTCAATCTCCCTTAAGCCCTGGAAAACAAGTTTATCACTGGAGTGTTCCTTTAAGTAGTGCGCATGTCAAGGGATCGCTTGTAAACACTCAGTCGCAGACTGTAATGCTCATCATAGGTCTTATTAGACAGGATATATGAACGAAGTCTAAGAATCATTCAGTTTTTGGTGCAGCATCCACTGCAATAAATTTAATTATTTAGCACTGGTGCAGAGTCCTGTCTGTCTTCTGTGAACGTAGTGCTTTTGCCCCTGCCATGTTCATCTTGTTCTAGTAAATTTAAGTCATAGATCTCTGCGTGTGTAGTAAAGATTGACCCAACAGCCCAGACAGCCTATGTGCTTCATTAACATAGCCAAATCCTCATTCACAAAGTGACAAATACTGCCCACCCACTCCAAATAATTCAGCTGTGTGATGTAGCAGTGAGTCACACTTGCTCACGACAGCCAGGCTGCCTCCAGGCTGCTGCTGGCATTGATAGATTTGGAAGCAGAGCCGCGGGGAACTGCCTCCTCCCTGGCCATAGACGACATGGACATTGAACGTAACACTTGGTTGCTTCTCCTTTGCCTTCCTGCAAACTTTGGGAACTCCAGAGCGTCCCTCCTACTACTCCATCATGATCTATTTGTGCTCCACATCAGCAACGACAGACCTGGAGACAGCTCACCAGAGACGCAGAGCCTCAAAGGGGCTTTGGCAGCACAGCCAGGCTGAGGGGCTCCTTGACTTCAGACTTCCCCCCTCTTCTGGCTGCTTGCTTTCATCTGCCTGCCGCAGTTTGGCATGTTTCTCCTTCCTCCCTTCTCTTAGGACCACACTAAACTGGATTGCTGAAATAACCCGGCGTAAAAGGTTTTCCAGGGATGTTATTTTAACCTGAGTAGTTTTGGCAGTCTCTGCAAGCTGCTGTACCGGTGCAGCTGAAGGGAAGAAGCCTTGCAAATGCTGTGACTCAAATCCTGTATGCTTTCTTCCTAGGTCGCTACAGTCCCGGAGCTCCAGCAGTGCCTTAGGACTCCACTGGGTTCTAAAAACAGAATGACACCAGCAACAAAGAGAAATCCCTGATATTTTACCCCCTGGAAAGATGTAGAGCCAGTTAAGTCAATGGGAGAGGGTTTTTAAACTGTATAGAAAGCAAAGAACTTCCAGCTTTCGCATTTTTCTCTATCTGTGCAAGGAAAGTGAAAGAAAAGTTTGGGTGCCAAATGTATCTAGGAGGAGGATAGGAAATAGCAGATGAGGAAAGACACCTCCTAAAGTAGTCTTAAAGGGCCATTTTATGATGTTACATTTTAAATAGCAGAATCCTGGTTGATAAAGGAGTGAATAATGAGGGTCCAGGGTAGTGTAACTTTCCCTAAACAAGACCTCAGGTTGAACCTACTGAAGCTGAGGAAACTTGGGAACATAAAATGGGGCTGACAGGAGTTTTTGATACAACATATAGGGCTGGTAAAGAAGCAAATGATGGGACATGGGAATTTGGTGTTGGAAGCTGCTGAAGCACGCAGCACAGAGCTGCCAGCTTGCGCCCATGCAATCCACTGCCTCACAGCCATGCTGGCTGTGGGAGAAGGTCAGATCCAAAGCTGCAAGAGTTAAACAGCAAGGTCAGTTCAACCATGCATAAAGGTGAATATGGCAAGAGCTGTTAGTGATAAAGAAGAAAAAATGGGTTTGATCATCCTTCAATATCAAACACTTCTGAATCAATTGGGCATGCTCCTGTGCCAGCTCAGCGAGCACAGTACAGGAGGGCATGGGACGTGAGCTCATCATCATGCAATTCTTCCAGGCATAAAAATACAGCCTTCTGCAAACAGCTCCTGGTACCTGGAAGAGCCTAGGAGGAGCTGTTAGCTCTTGATAATCCTGGTCTGGGTGGGTGGCTCTCTGGCATCTCCCTTTTGTTCCTGGGAGAAGCCATCCACCAGTCCCCTGACTCAGCTCAGGATTAACAGCAATATGTATTCTGTGTACATACACCCCAAATAGAGCCTTCAGGTAAACAGCCCCCTTTTTTTGGTTGACACTTTTAAATCGAAAAATTAAAAAGCTTAATTGACTTTAATTCAGTCTTTCATATGGGCATGGGGTCTGCATATAGCAAAAGAGAAGGAAGTGGAAGAAGAAAGCAAGGAAAGCAGAAAACAAAACACAAAACCAAGGACCTTGACTCCACTCACCACAAACTTAAGAGTAGGTATAATTCTCCTCACGTTACTCCTAGAAGAAGGCAAAGCTCTCTCACACACGCATCCTCACACTCTTTCCTGCTCTTTTCCTCAGAGACTTCTATCTTCAGTAAGTCATCTTTGCTGTATGTGTCTTTAAATTGTAATTGGATAATCTCCCAGATTTTTGGGGACTCCTTTGCCAGAGGAATTCCTGGGGGTATAACTGCTATTTGATGAAATTCAGAGTGACTAAATTAACTAAAGGCTGACTAAAGATAAATTCTTCGTTTGAACTGGAAATCCTGTTTTACCAGCAACTATTTTTAAAGAACCCTGCAATAAAATGTGTATGCTAGTGCCTTTATGTTCTGGTATAGTTTTTTCTGCCAAACAAGACTCTGAATTTATGAACATCATGATCCATGTGAATGTCTCATTGGGAATTTGGACCTTAGCCTGTGCACGTCCTACCCTTGACCTTAAAAATCCCAAATGTATAGGCACCATTTGAACTAATTTCCCCAAACCCATTCAGGTTTTACTTTCTCTCTAAATGTACGTGTATCTCCTAGTCCCACACCAAAGCCCTGTGCATAACAAGACGGAGGAAGCTTGTGTGCAAAGTGAGACCTGCAGGATTTTCTAAAAGCTTGTATAGGCAGCTAGCTGCTGGATGGCAACAGACTTCTGTGAGTTTAAATGAGGGAATAGCTTGTCTAAGGAGATGTTCACTGAAGGCTTCAAAGCTTTTTTAGCAAGTTAGTTTACCTTTCAAATAGTGAACCAGTTCCTGTGAGACAGGAGCTAAAGTGATAAAGAGTGTGTGGGAGAGGTTGGATTGTGTTGATGCTGTAGTTTCTCCTGCTACATGCTAATGTTCTCTGGTGGCACATGTCCTGGTTTAGCAGTAGCAGTCATTTTTTCTACTGGTGCAGTGCTGTGTTTTGACTTTTGGCCTGAGAACAGAGCTGATAACACAGATGTTTAGACTGACCAAGGACTTTGAGAGTCTCATGCTTTGCCAGGGAGGAGGAGAAACTGGGAGGAAGCAGAGACAGGACACCTGACCCAAACTAGCCAAAGAGGTATTCCATACCACAGCACGTCATGCCCGGGATGTAGAATTGAGAGTTCCCGGAAGGGCTGGATCATGGCAGGGTGGGGGTGAGGTACTGGTTGGTGAGCGGTTGTATTCTGTTCCTTGTTATTTCCTTTATCATTATTACTATTAGTGGTAGCAGTAGTGATTTGTGTTATACCTTAGTTATTAAACTGTTCTTATCTCAACCCGTGGGAGTTGCATTCTTTCGATTCTCCTCTCCGTCCCTCCAGGAGCGGAGGGAAGAAAGGTGGGGGGGGAAGTGGACTGCGTGGTACTGATTTACGGCCTGGGCTTAAACCACGACAGCACAGAATCCAAAGTTTTCTGTAACATACATAGCACTGCACGTTGCAGAGGGGAAAAAATGTCAGCGCTCTCAGTACCATAGGGTACATCAGCCATTGGACCTACGACCTGCCATTAGAATGCCATTTGAACTTGCTCCTCTCTGAGCTGACAGAGGTAGCAACAAGGCATTTTAACTGTAAAACACACCATGAATTCAAGCCTTTCTAAGCTTCTAAGTCTTCAAGAAAGTCACAGGTTGATACTACTTTGCGTTGGGAAAGCTTTATCTCCAGAAGTACAAATCTGTTTATTTGTATGCCAATATATTTAACTGTACTGGAAGGACAGGACAGGAAAAGCCCTGGGAGAAGGCTCAGCTCACTCTTTCTGAAAGGCTGTGAAATGTTGCATGCATAATAGCTGTACACAACTGTAGGCCTGAAATGCCAAGGTTCAGCTGGGATCACAAGTGCTTTACAGATCACAGCTTTAACTTAATTCACCCATAGTATGTAGCACATGCACTTAGTACAGAACAGATACTGATGATTTTCAATAGCCATGCACAAAATGTCAAGTATCATTTTCTATTTTTCTTGTTTTCTGCAAAACAGACACCCTAAAAATACAGCAGGTTTAACACTGCTCAGGTGAGAAAGTCAGGGAAAGGTTCAGGGACCATTCTTATTGAACAGACACCACAACTGTCTCTATACATCAGTGCCAGGACACATCTTACAATATTATCACCCTCCTAATTCACAGCTGATAGCTGAAAATCCTAATGCAGTGAGTCCCAATGCTTCTGAAAATTCTGATGGCTCAAATCCCGTTCATTTCTCAGCATGACATTAGTTAACAATCTAATTGAACATATAACCCTCAAGGTGCTTGAAGTATTTTCACATATTCTCAAAAGCAAATGGATGTAAATTAAGCTCAATTATAAACAAGAAAATAAAAATATCCTAGTTGGCCAAACCCACATATTTCTACTAGTTTGTGTGTTGTGGCCTCATGACAAATCAGATTCAGCCATACTGCTTGTCAGTTCTCTAAGGAAGTGTTACTAAATTACATCTTCATACTGTGTACACTCAAAGGATGCTGTATACTGCAATACCAAATTAAAACATTGGATATTGTGTACTACAATGTAATTTTATTTATTTAATGTATATAACAAGAAAGAGTATAGCTTAAATTCAAATTGAGTGGAGTTAAAAACCCCCAACCTGCTAGTGTGCTAGCACAGTGGAATATCATAATAGTAATGAATCAAATGAGAATGAAAACAATTGCTTAATTTATGCATTAAACAATCTTAACCACACACAAAGCAAACTGTCATTGCCTTTTACTCTTTATCTTCAACAATTAGCAGAGCTAATAACTTCTTTTGCTTTCTGTATGAGACAAGATGTGATTCAATCACCACTGGAAAACAGTTCACACAATACAAGGAAATGCATAAAGGGGAAGGTGATCTCTTTTATCTCCTAATATTTATCTAGAGTTATTCTCCTCAGGCCCAGTCAAACAGTATGGCGTCTCTCATTATTTGGAAACAGCCTTAGAGCTCTGAACATAACTGGAGCTTTCATGCTGGCTTTCAAAGGTATCTTTTCATGGCTGTTCCTGTGATGTCCTGAGAATTACATAGATCTCTTTATGGAAACATATGGAAGGAGCAACATGGGTTTACAAAGACTAAGTCCATGAGAAAAGTGCATATAAAGTTGAAAGAACTACAAAATGAATGAGAGCAGGGAGACCAGCAGGCACTAAAGAGCTGGAAGTCAGGAAAGCACTTGATAAAGTGCCTCTCAAAATATTGCCTCCCACTGGCTTAGACATAAATACTGTCACAGGAACTGTCTGAAGGACTGCAAACAAGGAATAATAATAGACAAGGGGGTTGTGTCCCATATGTTTCCTATAGGGACAACAAGTAGCTGTCGTTTCAACAAAGCATCTTCACTTGTGCAAGGGGGAATAAAACAGCTGGTTAATAAAATATGTAGATAACATCAAGTTGAGAGAAGAGGGTAGGGGAACATAACTGAGTTCCAGAGAAACAGTACAAATAGCCCTAGAGAGCTTAGAAATACAGGAAGGAAATAACTGAGATGCAGCTCTTGGAAACCAGTTCACTAATTCATCAGGGGAGAAACAGCATTCACTGGAGGGAAAAGTATTGAGAGCAATAACGCTGAAAGAAGGCTAGGAGGAAGCCAATGATGCATTTCCAATTTGACAAAACAAAAAAGGCTGTTACAATTTTTAGGCACTGTCCTTTTGGAGTAGGGAGCAAAGTGGAAGATTCCCTTTGTGCAACTGCAGAAAGAGGAAGATGGAAATATACTGACCCTGATGTTCACAAACACCAGTGTCTGGTGTCACCAGGCTTCACTGACTATAATAAAATTCCTCCTAGAAGTAAATGCAAGGAAATAGAGTTGTTCCACTTCTAATATAGGCAACATGTTACACATATGCATATTACAAGGTCCTGCACCTGCGTTGGGGCAACACGAGGCATAGTTGCAGGTTGGGCAGAGAAGTGATTCAGAGCAGCCCTGCAGAGAAGGACTTGGAGGTGTTGGTTGATGAGAAACTGAGCATGAGGGCTCCAGTGTGCGCTCGCAGCCCAGAAACCGTATCCTGGGCTGCATCGAAAGGAGCGTGACCAGCAGGTCGAAGGAGGTGATCCTGCCCCTCTACTCTGCTCTCGTGAGACCTCACTTGGAGTATTGTGTGCAGTTCTGGTGTCCTCAACATAAAAAGGACATGGAACTGTTGGAACAAGTCCAGAGGAGGGCCACGAGGATGATCAGGGGACTGGAGCACCTCCCGTATGGAGACAGGCTGAGAAAGTTGGGGCTGTTCAGCCTGGAGAAGAGAAGGCTGCGTGGAGACCTCATAGCAGCCTTCCAGTATCTGAAGGGGGGGCTATTGGGATGCTGGAGAGGGATTTTGCATCAGGGACTCTAACAACAGGACAAGGGGTAATGGGTTTAGAGTTAAACAGGGGAATTTTAGGTTAGATATAATGAAGAAGTTCTTTACTGAGAGGGTGGTGAGGCACTGGAATGGGTTGCCCAAAGAAGTGATAAATGCTCCATCCCTGGCAGTGCTCAAGGCCAGGTTGGACAGAGCCTTGGGTGGCATGGTTTAGTGTGAGGTGTCCCTGCCCATGGCAGGGGGGTTGGAACTAGATGATCTTAATGATCTAGATGATCTTCCAAACCTAGCTAATCTATGATTCTATGAACATAGAGTTCATCAACTCATTGCATCTTCGCTTTAGGCACCAAACATGCGACCTCATCCATGATGTTTTAAGCATTACTCTGCTAGAAATTCTGGGTTTAGGCTGACATGAAACCAGAATAAAAAGTACTGGCTTCATTTTAGGACATTTCATTACCAGAAAAATACTGATAATTAACAAGAAACTGTAAAAGCATACCAAAATTATGAATGATCCAGGGACTAATTTATGGGGGAAAAAAAGCAGAAGAGCTAAAGTGCTTGTCTTCAATAGGTAATCACAGGGACATGGGATACCAGAATTGGCATAGCATATAGTGGGTGGAAAATCCCCAAAAGGAAAAGGCTTTGTGTAACTGAGCTATCACCAATTAAATATCACTGTAAAAGGAGAAATGTAGGTTGAGTATTGTAAAAGCAACCTTAGCAATAAGCACATACAGGCCTATCCACTGAACAACGCAGTGGGAAGCAGTCTGTAGTAGACAGTGTCCACATAAGGGCTTGCCTTAAAACTGGAGTTGTTGGCCATTGTAATTTCTCTGAAGGAGACAGATTCAAGATAATGGAAACCAGCTGAGGATCTGTTTTGATAGGTTGTTCCCACCCTTAGTATGTGCGAAGCTGAATGAAAGACGGGAAATGTCTTTTGGGGACAATTAGCTTCTCTAGGAGACAATACTTTTCAATGGGATTTCTAGGTGGGTATAAACCACATACAGCCCAGTTACTCCTTTAGCTACCTGTCACTGCCTTTGATAGCTTCATGCAGCCCACATAGTAGTACCCTCTGAAGTCCCCTGCAGTACCAGTTCTATTCTTGGATTCAAAGTTAGGTGGGATCAGTCAAAGACAAGGCCAAACCAGCCATGAGGTACTGTGTTTCTGCTCCTTTTATGGACTACCTTCACAAAGGAGGGATCTTTGAATTTGTATTCATGAATATCGAAAGGGACCTGGTAAAGAAGGGTAATTAAGCCTTTCTGAGAGTGAAGTCCAACTTGGGGCCAGTTGTCCCTAAAGAAGTGAGACAGATCCTTACATTTCAAAGCCTTTGATGTTCTCCAATATATAAACAACTTATCAGCAATATAAACAATAACTTAGTCTCTTATCAAGGGTTTGCTTGTGCTTCGCAGCTCCTGTACAGGAGGCATTGCAGCAAACACCATCTCTTCTCTACAACCTGAAGGTGAGCGACAACTGTGCCTGTACCTGGATGCAAACTCTTGGTATTCCTCATAAGCAGAACGTCTCCTAGGATTTTGCATGCATCTAAGGCTTTGGGCAATCTTCCTTGAGTCAGTAAACAAAGGGCTGAAGCTCCTTGGTCCTGGCACTGTCATGAAAGGGCTAAGGTTTCTTGATGGAGCAGAGTTCCAGCTCGGTATTTCAGTACCATGTTTGGGCTGAGCTGATGAGCAAACAAAAGACAATGACACTGAGTTATGCAATATTAACAGAGAAACAAATTATGAGAAACAAATATTTTCTTTTTTTTTTTTTCTTTCTTTTTGTGGTAACAAAAATGAAACATTTTACTTCCTCTTTGCCTCTGATTGCAGCAATGCTTATAGCAAATGCTCCTTTCAAAGCGTTAAGCCTATGGCTATAAAACAGGGCACAGCTGGTAAACTGAGTATTTTCTTACTGACATGTAGATTTATTACCTCATTGGAATTACCTTGGGTACCAAAAAAACAATAAATTATACCATCAGTGGTGTAATTGTCATCCTGCAATTTCAGTGCTGTTAGACAGCATAGCATCAGCTGTGAGTGGATAATGAATATACCAAGGTTCCCTTCCAATTACAAAATGAAAGTGATAACATCCCCTGATCATCTTTTTGTTCCTTTTTTCAAATATAAGTGTTCAAGAGGGACTTTGCCAGGACTTCCCATTCTGGCAAAGACAGGGAGAACCAGAGAGGGCAAACTTAACTCTCACATCAAAGGCTCTACACCAAACTGAAACCTTTTCAGTGCCTGTTTCTCAGACTATACATTTGAGGTTCCTTCAATACTTTATGTTGCATCTTATGCAAGACACGCTCCACCAGGAAATCTATCTCTAACCAGACCTGGCAGGGCAGCCTTAATCTTGGGGGAAGATGCATCCCTCAGCTCATATTAGCTCTGAAATGATGGAGCAGAGCTTTGCTTGCATGAATGTCTGGGTCAGACAGCATTACTGCAATGCAGATAAGCCTCGCCAGATCACTGGGAGTGTTGCCTAGTGTTACATTTTTTTCATATGAGGATTTTTAGTTACCAAAAAGAATGCTAGAAATTCTGTAGTCCCTTCTCCCTGTGCATTTCATCATGGCATGGCAATGGCATGGCATCAGACACTCTTCAGTGCCATTTGTAATCCCTTCTCTTGGGATACCTAGGGAAGCACTACTCCAGCCCTTGGAAAGTGCTGCTGGTTCACTTGCCTGCATAAACTAGCAGTTAGTGGCAGGCAAGTGTAATAGCACAGGGGTGATAAGAAGGTGAAATGCTACAGCACAAGCAGTCTAAAGAGAAAGGTGTAGCTGGTCTACAGCTGAAAGTGTGACTTTGATTGAGAAAGAACCAAACTAGGAAATACTGAAGAATGGCCTTTGGGCCTTTGGTACCAGGGATGGAGCACAAGGGGCAATGAGCTCCCTAAGCCAGGAACTAGAAACACTGGGCTTTGTTTTTCTGGGCTGGAGCCTTTGGTAGATCAAACACTCAGAGTGACAGCCAAACTGGCAGCTGCAGGGTGAACAGACTGTGTTGAAGCTGCTTTTCACTGATGTGTCAACAAGCCAGTCTGTTCTGAGATCAGACTGGTGGCTGCTTTTGCTGTTGCTAGGATCTAGCATTCTTAAAGAGGGCGTTTGGGGGGCCTCTAGGAGGGGCCCTGACACTGTTGAAATTCTGTGGGCTAAAATGACTGATTTCCTTATGTTTCTTTGGAAACTACTGTCTAAACTGTGGTAGTGCTTCACAAACACTCAGCAGGGGAAAATGCTGTGGGGGAAGCCTCCAGGAAAGCGCCTGTTGGGCAGACAAAATCTCCTCTCCTATGGCATCCCGAACTCCAGGAAACCTCATCTCCATCAGTCATTAAGCTGCCTTAAGTAGTTCATCCTGGGGCACCATCTCTGTCCTGTAGGCTCTCCTTGGTTGGGTTTTTTTTTTCTTTTTGGTGCCGTTTTGCTTCTGTTTTGTGCCACAGCAAGGGACATCTATACCCTAAAATTCATAGTGGAGGGTTTAGGAAGCTTTCCTAAGGGAAAGGAGGCTCAGTTCAAACTCACCCTATCCAAATCAGTGCAACGATTTTAATCATGGTTTTCCACTTAGGGGGCTGGATTAACTTCCAGGCAACAGTGTGGAGGGGAAAAGGGATCTGACAGCAAATCTTGCTCTCTAGCATGCTTCACTGTTCATCGATACTCATATGGAAACCTGAGGAAAGGACTTGAGGTTAGTGGCAAGCTCACACTCCAAAGGGTGGAACAGGCCCACTGCTTTCCACATATCTACATTGCATCATATGTATAAACATGACCTAATTTGCTTAAAGTGGATCATTAACTAAAGACACGACTGGGAGGACAGACACAAACAAATGTGAGCACGCACACACATGTGCACGCACACACTTCTCTGTGGGAGGCCACGTCAGCCACTTCTCCTTTGAAGACTAGGCCATTAAAACACTTTCACAACCTTTTCCTCCTTCAGAGGGCTGTTCATAGCAGGAGGACATACACTCCTTTTGGACAGCAGACAGACTGGGGTCTTTCATTGTTTTCTAATATGTGGGGTGAAATCCATCTTCATTCATCAATACACTGGAGTTATCAACATTGGCAAAACAGCTTCTCCCAACCCTGGGGCAGACAAGTGCTGCTACAATAAGCTGCAGCTGCTCCCTTTGAAGCCCTTCATCACAGCGCTTCACCAAAGCTAAGTGTTCTGATTTGGTTCAATAGGCAGGAATGAAACATTTCAACTGAAGAATGTCCAAGCATTTTGTTTAGGTCAAATGAAACATCTCGACCTTTCCAAACATGCTGTTCCCCCAGCAGCTGCATTAATGAAGCCTAGTTTATAATGACTTTTCCCCTTCATTCTGCTTCGCCACACCCCTGCCCTGGCTTCATCTGGGCTCTCCGATGGTTAATAAATGGGAAGGAGGAAAGGACATAACAAACTTTTCTTCAAGAACAGCACCAACTGTATCTCTCATGTCTGACCACTTACTTTTAGAAAATCTATAGGGCCTCATCCCTGAGCACACTGCAAATGTTTTTGTTTCCCCGAAATGTCAGTCTTTCCATTTTTATGGTTGCGCAGCTCTAAACCAAATGCCAAAATATCAGAATTGCCCACTGACAAGAGACTCTGGTCGGAACTGTGTTTGAAGAGCTGTGCTGCACCCCTTTTTTGCAGGATGTTGAGGAAACCCCCTGGTACAATTGGCATCATTACTCTGGTCTGTGTTGAAGTAACTAAAGAGAGTTTAAAAATCTATGGGAACATGGAGGCAAAATGCTCTATTTAGCTGCAAGGCATGTAACAGAGATTTGTCCTCCTTCTGTCATAGGCCTCCTTTGCATAGGGCAACACTCACACAAATCTGCACCCAGCACCAGTTTTTCTTAGACTTGTCATATCTTTCTCTGGGAGCCAAAAGATCTGGTGGCCAAGTGCAAAGCCTGGGCCTTTGCCCCATGAGCAGCAGCCTGCTGCAAGGTGGCTGGTGTCACTGCCCTCTGCCTCACAGCACACTTGAGAAAATGACATGGGGAAGGATGCAGAGGGTGCAGAACCTCTGCTGGCATTGATGTTGCTCTCAGCCTTGTCTGCGATTATGAAACCGTCACAACACCTACACCAGGGAAGAGCTGGACGCTCAATCTTCAGCAGCTTAATTGGGGCCAGTCATGGCTCCCAAAACATGTGCATGCATCTTTCCACACACCTCCACCGTACATCTATGTACTGCTTGGAGCACAGATGGAGATTTTTTCTACGTGGGAAAGCTAAGCCTATTATAAGACATGAAAATAAAAGGTTCTTTTTACATATGGAGTACTACTGCAGCTATACCCATTGTGAAACACAAGGAAACTACACCACTTAGTCCAGGGAACACAGGCATATCCTCTACCACCTGAGGCCTCACTTACCACTTTCATGTTTGGAGATATGAGCAGTCCCAGCCAGAGAGTAGGATGTGAAATGGTATGTGGGCCACTCCATTCCAATATAGCCAAATATGACATATAACCAAAGCCTCCTCTCAAGCTATACGGTTGTATTTTTACACTGTGTGCACATGGACAAATAAAGGACTCTGGTTTCTGTCCTAAATACAAAGCAGTCGAGTCTCCAGAGGCTTACCTATGAATCTCCTTTGCAAAGCCTGAGTTAGGCCAGAAGATTGTGCCAGACTGGGTATCTCTGTGGTCCTTCTGTCAGAGGGAGGAATAGGTAAACCCACCAAGGTCCTGACTGAAGAATTTGGTGACTCATCTACTGTGAAGCTTGGAGCGAAGGAGCCTGCGACCGACAGCTGAGACCACCAGGAGGATATTATGTCTCTGCTGCATGAAAAAATGACCCTTCAGTAATTTGTCAAGTAAACAATCTTAAAAACCAAACCAAAGCGTACGTTGGTCTCTTTGTCTACTAAATAAAAAAGAAAGTGAGAACAGGATCTTATATGGGGACAAGTCATATCACTGTTAACCTGGAGAATGATTTCTCAACCTCTTCCTCATTTTAAAGTGGACACAGTCCTAACTAAGCAATACTGCATCGTGACACAGCCAACAAACTTATCTTCAGCTCTGAGCAATATGCTTGTACCATCTAATGTGTCTTCATAATGGGTTGACTATTTGTCACATACTTCCATCTGAGCAGGTCCATATCTGTGATGAGATCTTCGCATTCTTGTAGGCAGGTTGTGGCAGCTTTTGGCTGAAATTTGTAACACCTAATTCTCTTCTGCACGCCAACACGGGCACGAGCAGACAAGAGTTGAACAAGTAGTGTCTTCTCCATGAGCCAAATGAACTGAAGCCAGTTACCATCTGGAAGCTACCTTGCCAAGTCAGCACAGCACCCATCCTAACTAATACAATTGCTTATTAGGTTTTGGACCAGAGTTGGCTTATATCCATCCTTCTGGGAGCACAGACAGAGGGATTTGGACTTGTCTGCCCTTTTTTTAACCACGGCATGCTTCTAGATGCCAACTATATGGACTGCTCCCTCAGAAGGATGACCAGACAGTGGCTTGAGAGGTTCCTGATAATTTGCCAGCACAGCTACCCTACAGGGCCTTTGTGTTTGCAAAAATTTCACACTACCATCTCACAGGAATTGCTGAGTTCCCCATATTAAGTCCTTCAAAAGAAAGTCTTTGTTCTTCTCTTGAATTTAAATAATTCCATGGTTCATTTTATGTCATTCAGGGAACCCTGTAGAATTCCTTACTGTGGCACCAAGCTGCTGCTGCAGAGTCAGAACAGCAAGAGAGGTTCAGGGAAGGCTCAGCCTTGCCTCATGAGACAGGATATGGGGGCTCTTCCAACAGCCTGAAAAGGGTGTAAGTTGCATGTCTTGTGAGGACAATATGATGCCCTAGCAAGAGTTACTGTTCTCCAAAGCATAATTTCTCTGTCCTGCTCAAGGCATCAGTCCTTTGCATTGCCTCTCAGATGGGCTACGCCACTGCAGCTCCATGAATCCCATGCAGCCACTGAAAACATGAAGTCATTTACCTATCAGAGACAAGTAAGTTAAACTATGCACTTTTTAAAGGAACTTACGGGATTAAAGACAATGTGCTCGTAAATGCAGAGGCACCCCCTGCGCACACAGAGGAACCAGCATTCTAAGAGCTTCCTTGATCTACACTGTGAAACAGGATAGTAGAAAAAGTGCACTGTTCCTATGATACTGACATGTGTAGGACTTCTTTTAATTAGAAAACTCAAAGCTTAGCAGCATCTGTTGAAAGCCTCAAAGGAAGAAAATATGTGTGTGTATTCATCCTTGTAAATATTCCCAAGAACACTATTTTTGGTCATGGCAACACAGTTGAGACTGACGGTATACAAGCTGGCGGCTTTTAGGCCACATTGGCAGGAAAAGAGTTTCCTTCCCAAGCATCTGGCTTTCATCTGGGCGGATACACTTGGTCAGGCCGTTTATTTTATGAACTCCACCTGCATGTATGTACCTATGCCTCTGCCTGGGTGGGTGGGTAGGGCTGAGCATTTGCTGTGTGTTGAAGAATTACAGAATTAACTTAATTACCTCCTGCTTCCAGCTACGGTCATACAAGTCTAGAGCAATTTCAATAACTTCAGTGGAATTACTTGTGGGTTTATACAGGTGTCAGTGAGAGCACAGCTGAACCCAGAGCAAGGCTCTACCAAGTGCCAGCTCATAGAAAACATCCACAGAGACTGGCAACCTGATTCTAGTAACTAGCAAAACCCCTGCTTGTGCAATGGATGTCATCCACAAGCATTATGCATTAAAACACACTATGAAATCTAAAATACAAATAGAGTGGTTGTGGTCTTCCTATTAGATAGAGCAAGAGGATGTTAAAATATTCACCCCATCCTGTCGCTGCTTAGAGTACAAATGCCTGCACTACAGGCTGTGATCAAACAGAGGAGTGGACCAAAGTCTCCCTGCATTAAAGGAGACAGATAATAACTGCAGTAGTACTGGGATGACACATCACAACTAAAACCACTCAGATTTGTTTGCCACATAAATCTCTGCAGTTTCCAGCCAGAAAGGCTGTGTTGATTAAAATGGCTGGGGAGGTCTTTAGTTTATCAGCTAGCAAATGGCTCCAGCAGACAGAAAAGCATAAACTTTATGGCTTGCTTTATATAATGCATAAATTATAATATCTTATGTTAATTATACTATGTTATGCTATGCTACATTACATCTGTTTTATGATTTTATGCATCTATGCACAGATCCCATATATGTTTGTGAACAAATGAATGGTCAGCAAGATTCAGCAGGTCATGCAGTCCTGCACGAAATCAAGTTACGTCAATGTAAAACACACTATGTGTGACAGGGAGACCAGATCACTGAAGCAGGTTTAGAGAATTTGCTTCTTGTTCCTTTAGACTTTCTAATCTAAAGAGATCAGATAGGTCTATATTTATTGATAGATATGCAGCCATTACATTTTCCTTTAAGTTATTCATTCCTCAAGAGGACCTCTATTCTGTGGGTTTTGGCACCACAGCTGGTTAGTGAATCCCCATCCTTCCACTCTGGTTTGCAGATTTCAAGTGTATGCAGTTTCATACTACAGGAATAGCATGAGGAGAACTGCATGAGTGAAATTCATGCCTACTCCAGGAACTTGCAACACAATTCAGCTACTGACTGCTAGGTGGAACCTGACTAAACAGCTCTCGTTAAGTGGATAGAGAAAGCAGAATGAAAACTGCCTTGGTCTGTTCACTAAGTTCTCTCACAGCTGTTCTTCCTCTGCCTTTTTCAGGCACAGCCCATCCAGCAGGTGCTTGTGGCTGTCTTGCTTTTCTCTGAGAGAAGGAAGCAGTTGCCTTTAACATTTTATGTGCAAAGAACAAAATAAGGTGAGATGGCCTAGGTTAGGAGGTTGGGTATGAGCTTCAGCTGTGCCAGGTGATGACTTCTGCTCTGAGTCTTCTTGGAGAGGTAAAGGGCTCCTTGAGTTCAGTCACAAGTGTCTCAGAGACAGACGGGGTGAGGTTGGGTTGACAAGTCTACATAGGTTGCTTTGCCTTTGGTGAGTCTCTGTGCCACCCAAACAAAGGATTCCTGGTAATTAAGCATGCAGAGGACTGGAATTTGGTTTGGAAGAATACAGGGAAGAAGCTAAGAGCAGGTTGGACCCTTTCTAGGCTCTACAAAACCTGTTCCCTCAAAGGGAACAGGTATTAACAAAGGTTCTACAAAATAAAACCTGTTTAACTGAGAGGAGAAAGGAAATAGATCTTGGCAAAGACTTAAAGTACACATAGTACTGGAATTAAAATTGCTGGACTTGCGTAAGTTGGAAGCTTGAGAAAACTGGGGATCCAATGCAAGCTTTACCACGTAGGCTTATGGGTACTTCTGAAATAAATACGGACAAAAGAGTGAACAGCATGTGAACAGCATGCTCTGCTCTAGGAGATCAGATGCAGTAATAATGGTCCTCTCCAGAAAGGAAGAACTGCTAGGAACTTGGGAGGGAAGATTGTGTCTAGCACAACATTACAATAACAGAAGAAAATTTCTACATAATACTCTTCCATTGATGCCTTTACAAACCTGATATTCTTTTTTTTCTGAGGTAAAGGACTAATTAGAGGCTTGGTTGCAAGGACCTTTCTTTGCCTACTGTAAAACTCAAAAAATCAGGAATGTGACTACTCAAAGACAGATTTAAAAGAGTTGTATGGCAAAGCAGGAGAGAAAATAAACAGCAATTGATTTTTCCTATTAACTCTCTCACCTTCTTCTTTGCCCAGGCACATCTCTGGTTGACTTGATTTTACTGTCCAGAAAGACATGCTTCTCCTGAACCCGCTTCAGTGCTTCCTTCTTGGCAAGAAGATCTTGTGCCTCCTAGAAAAAATTGCATGAAATCAGAGGGAAAATATTTTTGAAGTTTGTGATCATCACACCAGCTAACCTAACATGGACTTTGGATCTGAAAAACAAAAGCTGCATATTTTGATCATTGTGCCAAAGGAACTTCCCATGTTTTGTAAGTTTGGCTACATATAATATTGATTTAATGAGACAAACAGGAGAGTGTTCCTGTAAACCGTCATCCTTCAAAAGTGGCCTTGGCTCTCAGCCAGAAGAAAGCTGAAAGAATTGACATCTTTCCACACACAACAGTTATGCCACTATGATGGAAGATGCTGCCCACAAGACAGCGTGACTCAGGTACAACTCCTCAAATGCACACCCAAACATGCACTGTGTGTTGCACTGAGTAACTGGACATGCTACAGAAATGTATAGACATCTCTCAACAAGTTATGCACTAACCACTTCTGGAGAAGGTTAATACCACTGCTCTTGGAAGCACATGCATTGGGAAAAGAACTTCCTTGGCTCCTGGAAAATTACTGCTCTACATTACTGGGCAGGGAGAGCAGCATGAGGCAGTCTCTGCGCAGCACATAGAAGCATAGAATCATTTAGGTTGGAAAAGACCTTAAAATCATTGAGTCCAACCATAAGAACACAACCTTCCAGATACACTGCAAGCTGGGAAGCTGTCTACCTCATCCAGGCAGGGCCAATAAATCTCAGGGTCAATTGGGACAGTGTGCAATGGATGTCAATCAAAAAATACACTGCAGAGCTTTGCCATAGACTGGATTCTGGAAGCCACAGTAACCATTACTTCAGTGTATCATTTGACATGCAGAAACAATTTGCTCACTGTTTTGACCTTCTTTAGTCTCTGTACAGAAAGCAATATTCTTGCAATCACCAAACAAATGGAGCTACTTCTTAGCTTGAGTAGGACAGGTCAGTGTCCCATTTCTGAGCGTCACACTTCCGGTGTCATCATTTTTCTTTTACCATGAGAAAAACCTTCCAGAATTTTATTACAGTAGCATCCCAGACGATTTGTGCAATCAGTAACATAGACCATGGTTTCAAAGTTTAAGAGACTCCGTATTAATTATGTACACACAGTACGTGGCAGTTGAAACATTTCTGGATTTGTTATCTTAAATCAGACTTGTTTGTACAGCCCCCTCCGAATAAATGAGTAGGTCTACTGACATCTATATGGTTTGATTGCTGCCAATTCGATACATGTGAGAAATAAACTTGTGACTGCCACACTACGCTAGATTTAGGAGCATAAGCACTGCAATATAAATATTTTGAAAAGAAAGGACAACGATCTCCATTCTAAAATAATACAATTTTGGTCTGGGTTGAGGCACTAATAAAGGAAACTGCAACATAAAATCTAATAATGTCACAATATACTTACAAAGAGAATTAGTCTGGGTTAAAAGATATATCCCTAATGCTAAACAAATACTTATTCACATATAAACAGGGACAAGAAATAAATACAGAGAGTCATGGTTTTCACTTCGAGGAATGATGATCTAGCTAGTTAATGTAAAGAAAGCGTTGCCTTTGCTCGGATTGGCATGATGCCATTTATGACCTCATTAAAAAATAAATAGACTATTGTTCATACATTTTGAGTCATGGAGGTAGACCAAGTAAAGTTAACTGGAGTAGCCTTTAGAAGAGCATGTCTCCAGCTCTTCCTTCCCTAGAGGTTTTCCTGACGCTCCTTCTGCAAAATAATGACAGCATGTCTGCAAAGGCCCAGCCGAAACATTGCCGTTACCAAGCCAGACTCCTCTCCTTGTGAGAGGAGCGGTTCAAGGCCCAGCTGGCTCACTGCTCACATTCAGACAAGCAAGCCCTGTTGACAGCTGTATCTGCTGCAGGGACCTGAAGGAGTTTCCAGCCGGCTGGCTCCACTGCCTGCCAGACTTGTCCTTGCACGTGCTTACTCATTCGCTTGACCAGCGAGATACATTCCAGTTTGGGTTTGAAAGTGCTGCACAGAGGAAGTGAAGGAATTTGTGCAGAAGAGTGTACCCCACTCTATCTGTGTGGCCGCTGCACATCTGGTGGGAATGATGGCAGAGCTGGAAACGTGGTGCCCACCAGCTCCTGTCACCAAGCCTTGAGTGCTTGGAGAGAATCCCCAGTTTTGGAGGAATGCTGTCCTTGTCACCTGGCTGCAGCTGAATACTAGAATAGAGAGATGATACCAGGCTGTGCTACTCAGCATCTTCCAGTTCAGCCCATGCCTACATTGCTGCTTAGCTGAAGGGTGGGCAAAGCTGCAGCCCCCTGAGCCCCCCCACCAACACCTGAAGCTGATGAAGATACCAAACCAATCACTCCTACACAGAGGGGAAAGTGACCTTTGGCTACTGCATCACCTCAGTGCCACAACCATGCAAGCACCATCCCCAGGCTCTGGGGCAGATGTGTCACCAACAGTAAGGCTAGGGAGCGGAGAAGTCCTTAAGCCCACATATCTTTCTTTGCTTCCAGACCTGGAATGGGGATTCCACAGCAATATTCATGAATCAGGTTAGTTTCCCTGTTAACAAAAGGTCCCCTGAAAATCAAACTCAAAGCTTTTGATTTCTTCATTCTACACTGCAAACTAACAAAGGGGATAATAGTAATTAACCCTGCATCCTAAATGTTAATTACAAAGGCATAGGTCTGAGAGTAAAATGTTCATTTCTAGTGAACTTTAATTAACCTCAAAGCCTACTATTATTTTACTGTAAGACTTCTTACTAGACAATAGAAAAATTTCTGGTATTTAGATTTGAAGCACAGATGTTGTTTAAGGAAAAATGAGTTACAAGGTAAAGGAGCCATCTATCTGATCCAAAAATATTTAGCTTGAACACATAGTTATCTCTCTTTTAGTTATATTTTTGAGTTGCTATTCACTGATTTTGCTAATGCTTTACTACATATAGAACAGCTTTTGGGAGCATCATATATGATGAGACTATCATATATATATATAAATCCTACTTATATATATATATATGTAGATTCTACTTATATGCCTTCACCTAGGGGGCAGCTCAGGTTAATCAAATGCTGATTGAGTGTTCATTTCAGCTGAGCGCTCCAGACAGGTCTACATTCATCACTTCCAGGGTGAAAATTCATCCTGCTCTTGCTAGTTGTTTTCTAATCAGCTGACTGCTTAATTCACTTGATTGCTCCCTCTGACTATACTATGGGTGGCTGCTTCCTTTGCCTCCCAATCACACTAATTGACCTCTTAGTGAAAAATATTCCAGGTTTCAGTGCTCTGCTCACAGATAATTGCACCCTAACGGATAATTTTGGCTGAGCATTCAATGCGTATTTCCAATATAGGCACTGAGAACAGTGACTTACGAAGCATTTTAGTTAGAGTATTAGTGGAAATAATCTGTAGGAAGGCATGCGTGTGGTCACACAATCACACACTAGCTAGCTAGACAGGTATGGCAATTAACTTCTGGGTCTACCCAAGAGTTAGGGCAGGTGATGAAAGTTGGTCTTCGTAAGTAATCACGGTAGCTCAAACAAAACCTTACCAACCCAGTTCTGTTGCATCCAGTGTGAAACTAGCATCCATCTGTGGAAAACTGATGGCCTCTTGAGTGACCTCTCCTAGTTACCAAGATTATGTTCTGTTAGAACTTCACCATGTTTCCCGTGCTATTCATGTGCCATCCAAAATGAGAGCTATCAGGAGCCAGTGAGATCTGGATTAGGCTTTGATTTAAAAGTAAGGTGTCGAGTATTCACTCGGCTGTCATCAAAGGTTAAAATAATACTGCGTGTACAAACTGCGCAAACAGCAGGGAGCAATTTGAATAATGCTCAGAAACTTACCTTTGTCAGGAAAAGTGTGTGTGGTCAGAAGACAGGAATGAATTTGGAAAAGTGCATTCTAGTCAACACCTTGTTTCCATTATGTGCTGCTAGAGTAAATTAAGCACCTATGAAGTTTACCCAAGATCGTTAAAGGCCTGCTTGCTGCCAAGAAATTAGTTTCTTAGATTAGCCATCTCTGAAAAATCAAGGAAATTCAGCACATAAAAAGAGAAAGCAATTTGTTTACTGAAAAAAAATGTAACATCTGCTATATTTAGAGATTTGTCTAGGGTTTTGCTATAGATCTATTTTTAAAGACATGCAGTTTTGCATATCCAGTCTTATTGCAGATGACTTTCCAGAACTGTAAGGCACATCAGACTGTGTGCTTAGGAAGCACAAAACCTCAAAATCTGAAAAACATTATTTCTGCAGAGCTTTCCCAAGGGATTGTACAATTCTGCACCTAGTCTAAGCCCAGAACCCCCACCTGCATACTCAAAGATGGAGCTACCTGAACCCTTCCCTGCAATGCAATGCCTTCCCTGGGGCAGGCAGCCACACAGCCAGCCCTGCGCAAGAGCCAACTCCTCTCTGTAAATGCAAGGAACACCACAGAGGGCTGAAAAGGGCTTGTGCTGCATGTGCATGCTTCTGCAAATGCAAAGTTTTGGGCCCCTGGGCTTGCTAGATCAGATTGATACAAACTTCAACTTGTCTGCGGGGTCCCTTTATCAGCTATAAACAGGGCTCTGTACTCCCTGACAAATGGGACTTCAAATACTCAGCAAGGATCCTTTGTTTCCATAGCTGTTTCATGCAATGGCTTGAGTTACATTTAAAAAATGATGCTTTCGTTGATTCTCATATTAGGCAGAGGCAGAGCTTGGTGGGGCTACTACTTTAAAGGGACATGCGACAGCAATACTGTACCAAAGTGCATCATTCTGTGCATAGCCTTTTGGGAAATATTTACAAGGAAAACCAGCACCTGATATCTTCATTCTGTTTCAGCTATTGAACTTTACAGCAATGAGCTTTCAGTGTCATTCCCTAATACTCAACAGTCAAGGTTTAGATACAAAGCTAACATTTGGTTCAGACTTATTTCTAAAAAAGGAATGCTGTTTTGGTTCAGAATTTTCCTCTTTCCTTAGTTTCCATATAATCATTAAATTAATGTCTGTGATAATATTAACAATAACATTCTGATACTATGTCTTCACACAATTTGAAGTGACAGCAGAGGGCATATGTGGTCTTACTACCAAGAAACACCTATCTGACAGAGCAAGTTTTCAGAACTATAAGCTTTGGCATCTTCTTTAGTGATAGTGAGCACTGGGAGAAAAGAGCTATTTCTGTCTGCTTAATTATAACTTGGTAGCAATGGTGGGGCTGCTTTTAAAGGTGTTATTAGAAACTGAACAGACAAACCAGCTTTTTAAAACCCTAAGTCAACAAAAGATCAAAAGCAATATGTTAATTTGAATTCCCATCATTACGAGACAATTTAAAACCCAGCTAACAACCCTCAGTGACACCTTGTCTCAGCTAACACTAGGTCCTGTGCTCAGGCAGGGGGTTTGCCCCAGGGCACAGGGTACCCAGCTGGAGGAGATGGATGAGAGCCCCAACACCCACTGGTGATAAGCCTTATTTAGGGCTGATGAAGCCTTAGGCTCCTGTAGCAGAATTTAGGTCAAGAAACACCTACGTTTAAAGACTGACACTAGTGCTGGTATCTTCAAAGAGAGGCTGTAGCATCTTGGCATTTCAGGCATGCCTTGTTCCACTTCCAGCCTGCCATCATTTAGACCTGTGAAATACTGTCAACTCAGGTGCTTTGCTGAGGACATAAGCACTAAGGAAAGAACCAGCCAGGCTTGAGTGGGGAAAAGTATTTAGGATTCAGAATCTTAATGTATCTTTTTTTTTTTCCCTAAGCAAAATGGATTTCCTCATCAGGGAAGTGCTGTAGGAGTACCTTCAGGATCCAGGGTGCAACCGGAAGTAGGGGCAGCTTTCAGAATATGTTTACCACTCAGTCTCTGTATTTATCCTGTCAGGATGGATGTGCAGGTCCTGTTGAGTGTTCCACTGCTAAGGCTACTCCCATAGCACTACCTGAGCCTCCTGTATGCAAAAGGCAGCCCAGGAGGTGTCTATGTGAACCACAGTCATCACAATCAATGCAAGGCAGACCCATTCTGAGTCGTAATCTAACAGCGACTGCAAACGCACTTTGGGAAGGTTATAATCTGGGACTTGTAGTCCTATAAGCACCTCTTGGGAGAAAACAGCTGCAGGGTTGTTTAACTTCTGTGGTTTAGAGTTGGCATACCGTCACCATGCACTGTCTGATCTGTTTTGTCTTTATTTGTCCAAAGGCATTCAAAAATTAAAACAACAGGTTTAGACCTGAAACCTATAAAGCTTGAGGACAGACTGAAAATACTATTTTCAGGTTGAGAAAACACAGTTTTCAATACTCAGGTTGGCAGGACAAAGGTAGTCACATGCACACCTCTGAGTAAAAGCAAGGGTGAAATTCCAAGATATTTCAGTTTTCTGTATTTCAGAGCACAAAGGTAATACTTCAAACTCAGAGGGCAAAAAGAGGTTTTCATCATGACAGCAAACTTCACTATCTAACTCCAGACTTTAAAACCTCTTTTGTAGACCATTTCTGCCTCCTTCAGACATCCTTACTTCAGCACTAATTCTCAAAAGCAAGGAGTAAAAATTGGCTGGGCATCGGGGCTGATACTTGCTTCATGATCCAAACCATCTTTTATATACCATTCTGTCACAGGAGCAGAAATTTATGTCTCATAGTTTTGAGTTTATTATGACCTTAGAGAGGAAAAATGACGTCAGGACCTATGGCTTGGACTGAAAACATGACAGCTGATACAGTTCAAGTTTCCTGTTGCAATATCAGCACAAATGGCCTTCTGGTTAAGCACACATCTCAGGAACGAAACATCATTTTTCAGAATAAAATATAAATTTAAACAATATTGTTAAATGTGATATGCAGAAACTGCATAGAGCAGTTATCAATACATAGATACATATGTACACAAATAAATAAATGGGAAAGCTACAGATTGTGTCATGACTCTGTGTTCCAGTTACTCAAGCCAGTCAAGAAATAACTAAAGTGTTGAGAAAAAAAAAAAAAAATTTGCTCTTCTCTTTCATTTGAAAACCACTAAATTCAAAAAAACAACCCCACATTATCCTGGCCAAAACTGTTGACTGGAGATCCCAAACTAGCAAACAGAAACAAATATTCACAAAGAAAACTTTCTCCCAATATCAATGGGAATTTCTCTTGGTCTCTTGTAGACATAAACACATGACAAGAACTCATTCTTTTCAGAAAAAAAAAGATGAGTGACGTCAAAGTACATCCCTACCTCCGTTCTCTGCCTAATTTCCACGTCAGATGGACTGCCCACTCCTAAAATGCGTTCTTCTATCTGATGCTGGTGATTGTATTTTATTAGTTATCTCTCTGATGGAATAAAAATTCACATTATAGTTTTGTAGAAAGCTATTACAGCGTTAATGTCTTTCTGCTGTGTTTGGTTACACTGTGGCAAGCATACTTTAAAAGATGAGAAACTTTTAGTGCATTATTGCTCTGAAGATAACCATTCTTCTTATTATTTGTGTTACATTTATTCCTAGAAGCCCTGCTGAGATTGTACTAGGCAGTTTTGAAAGCCACAATATGAGACAAGCGACAGACATTTTTCCCATCCTAACACATGAACCAAACAAAGGCAGAGAGGCAAGTTAGGCACAGAAAATAATGTGCTTCCCCAAGGGTGGTATCTGTAGGGATAAAAACACATCCTGACTCAGGTACAGTCCTCATTCACTAAACTGTGAATCATCTCTGCTTCTGCTCTGTATCTTGAATTACTTTTAATAACTTTTACCAAGAAAACGGTTATCAGTCTTTTCAGGTTAAATGAACCAGCATGCAGGGTACAGATCTATACCATTGGAACATCATGCTTATTTAGTTATCGAAGGCTGCAAAAACTTTCAGAGGCTTCAGTTTAGTCACTGGAAAGGAGATTAAGAAAAATCTGCATGAGGAAAAGTTTAGTGTGTTTCAGTGCTTCCTGGTTCATTCCTCTTTCCAGGTGTAAATCAAGTTGTCAATATGACACAAAATCAGGAAGGCAAATTTTAATGTTCCCATGCCCATCGACAGTGTTGATGACAAACAAGGCCACTTTGGTAATACTAACAATGTAATATTCATCAAAGCAAGAAACTGATTTCTGGAGTGATTTTGGTTCACAGGAAACTAAACTCTACTGAGGTCAATGGAATACAGGTTCCTGATTTGCAGGAATATCAGTTCCTGAGGAACTGTCGTGACTGTGTGTCCATGTATCCTCATCTGTAAAAGGACAACAGTGTCTTTGCACATTGCTGTAAAGCACCTGACAACATATTAAAGTATTATCTAAATGCAAGCTTCACACATAAAATCAGAGGCAGTTTTCAAACAGAAACTTCTATGTCTCTACTGAGTGTGTGCACATGTGCACAAAGACATGCATGTTTCAGCAACCTTCTTGGTGCACTTTTATGAGTGGCAAAGAATAATTTCAACTGGCCTGTCCCTGAACAGTAATAAATGTCATTTACAAGGCATTTTTGCTTGGTTTAAAGATGTATTCTTCACTTGGTGCATGTGTAAATATTGTCATTAACCCTGTGGAAACTGCTCAACTGAACGGAAAGATAGGTTAGATAGAGAAGTTGACAGAACTAGGAAATATTTTTGCTTGAAGATCAATGAGGCTTTAAATTTGGTGATGAAAATAAAAGGAGCATGTGGAAAAGATCAGAATAAGTATATTCTTTATCTTCAAAGAGTCTCAAAAAGTAATAAGCGAAGTTCCTGCTCCCCTGGAATGGGAACAAGCTTGAATGCGTATTACAGAAAGAATGGGATTTCCAGAAGATTTCATGGGTGGTCCAGCACCTCTTCACTAAGCACTGACCTGAGTGAGACCAGATGGGGTCCCATGCAAAACACTGGAAAATCCCACAACAGACTTTTGTGCTGAGGAGTAGCTGACACACAGAAGGATGTGACTGTTCACTCAACTCCTTCCTTAGATTTTGCCTCACCTAGGTCATGCTAAGGCCTGATGTATGGGTGGGCCCAGAGCTATTAGGTCAAGGCAAGAGCACCAGATAGGCAGGAGAGGTGGCCAGGAAGAGCTGAAGGGCCATCATCTCTGGTCTGGTATTTTCCCCAGAATCTACTAACTTGTGTAAATGGTACAGACCAAATCAAGATGAAGGGTATAAAACGTCAGCTTACCCAAAAAGCTTTTGAAGCGGATCCAAGAGCAGCTGGACTGCTGAGGCTTTCATACTTCCCGATGTGATACAGGATGTATCACCATGACGGAGGAGGAAATGACCACTCTCACCACTGGCTAGGTAACTAATTCTTTTCTTTTGATCATAGGTGCATGATATTAAGAGACACAAGTTACAGGTTAGGAAATCTTATGACTTGAATGGTGAATAAGTGAATTAATGTGTCAGACTAGTCTAGGCAAAGAAGGACTGAGTCCCTTTTTGTTACATTTTTTGTTATATTTCTTAACGAGCTCATGAAATAAAGTTTAAGTCACAAAGTACATTGTCCTGTAAATTTGAGAGATCCAAATGGACCTTGACAGCTAGTGCAGATTTCCAGCCTAGAATATCAGGCTGCAAAAACTTGCTGCTCTTCAACTCCTTCCCTTCATGGACATGCCTCTTTGCACCAGCTCCATAGGCCCTTCCCGCTTTTTGGACACAGAAAGGATAGGGCAGGTATGTTGTAGAAAGCCAGTGTCCTTATCAGGTTCTGATTCTCCTCAGAAAGCCGGGGAAAATTACTCTTTCCATTACGACAATCTCTCTCTGTTTAACATTTACAGCAATCTCTTTCTGCTTATTTCATACTATGGACCTCAGATGCTTGAACAGCCAAACCCTTGGGCAGAAACTTTCATTTGGCCACAACTGAAAACACATGAGATGCCAAAATTTCCTTTGTTCTGAAAGAGGTTGTTACTAGTTCTGTCCAGTAACACAGGAAGTGCCTCTCAAGATTTCTTCCTCACCCAGTGTACCAGTGCTTGTCTTCCTTCTCTGAAGAGCACTGTTAATCTAACCCATACTTTACAATGACACAGGTTTAGACTGAGCATACATTTCTGTGTGCCCATTATTTAGCATCCAATAAAAAAAGAGTTCAGAAGTACTTATTAAAATTACTTGTACATTTTATAAATGAACTGTATCAATTAATATCTAATAAATAGTTCAAAGCTGACACAAAACTGAATTAATAATTGAACACTAATAACTTATTCAGTGTAGTCAGCCTCTTTTCCTTTTTCTGAGATGACTTCTCAAGAATTATCCTCTTTTTGTGTCCAGGCAAGGATCTTCAAATCCATCTTTGAAACTACTTGAAATCTTTCCTTCTCTTGAAATGTTATTACTTCCCAAGACTGATCTCACACAATTTATTGCAAGTATTTCATACTAAAGATTCAAGTGCTGTTAAGAATTATGATGAGTGAAATGCATTACTTTTTTCTGTTCCCTCATTGAGTTATTCTTCTCATTTAAAGGAATGTTTAAAAAAAAAAAACCCTCTCAATCTCTACCTTTTTCAGGAACAGACACAAGGGAGGGCAGAGGGAGCAGGTAACTGGCTACTGGAATTTGGGAATATATCACAGCTTTTCCTCTTTGGCGCAAAGGATTGGCTGAGGCAGCATCACATTGGAAAAAAACAGGCTAATGTGAGATTACTCTATTTGCAAAAAGATACACACAGCATTTTAGATACCAAGGGTTTGGCTTTTTTTTGCCTTCTCACTGCAGGAAAAGAATGGCGTAATCAAAAATACGCTGAAATCACTAAAAGCCTTTGAGTCTTTCAGTTGACTTCATAGGGCTATTTATGTCATCTGAGATGCCAGTATATAGAATCACTTGGCAAACACTGACATTTTAAGGACAGATACTGTATAAATGTATACCTGTAAGGACAGGTACTACATGTGTACCCAGCTTCATGCTAAAGAATTAAAAATGTTTTTTTTCTTTAGCAC
Organism: Psittacula echo; assembly: GCF_963264785.1. Lineage (NCBI taxonomy): Eukaryota > Metazoa > Chordata > Aves > Psittaciformes > Psittacidae > Psittacula > Psittacula echo. The sequence continues at coordinate 105,342,780 of NC_137735.1, forward strand.
ATCCTACTGGTGCACAAGTAGAGCCAAAACAAGTTGAAAAATTGAGAGAGAAAGGGAAAGTAACCAAAACAGTGACCTTTATGTAATGCACCCAAAGGACACCATGACAGAAGATCCACAGGCTTTCAGATGAGGAATCTGTGACCCATGTGTCTTCAGTCCAGGCTGAAGCCTCTGTGCTAACAAATAAAGCTGTGGGCTACAGACACAGCACTTGCTTCCAAATGAGATGAAAATGAAAGTAAATAGGAACCATCATTCCTGGTTCTTAATGCTGCCTTGTATTAATTTCTCCCTGTTGAAAATGGTTGATCAGCATAATACTTTCTCTGGTTTGCTAGAGATTTAGGTTTTGTATAATACTACTAGCTTGGGAAGATACTGTGCTTTGATGCTCTCCCTGTTAATTATTTTCTCTCTCTGTTAATTATTTTAATGCAACCTGAATTAAAATTTTGCTCATTAAATATTTCTAGAGATGAGCTTGAGGCATAGCATTTGGAGGCAGACTTCTCTGAAGTTCAGGACACACTGCATCCAAGGTTTTAATGCCACTAACTAGGATACAGAACTGAAGATCAACTGCTAGCACTGCCACTGAGCTTCAGTGCCTTAAGAAAATAATTTTATCTTTCAGTACCTCTGTTTCTCTATTTGAAACTAAAACTAATGACAATAATGCCTTTCTTTGTGATGCCAGTGTGTAACAGTTGTTGAGCGTTGTTCTTAAGTGCTGTTCTTATGAGAGTGCTTTGTCTGGTATTTTGAGTTTGGTTCATTTTAACTTGTTTCATTTTAAAAGAGTTACTCACAATAAATATTCAGCTCCTCAGGTAATTAGGATGCTAATCAACACAGTCAGACTTACTGATACATGGAGCAGAAATTATAAACGTCACACCATACAGATGATTTGTATTACTTCACAAATAAGTAAATAACAAGCAGTGACACAAAGCAGAAAAGATGGTATCTGTTTTGCCCAAGTAATTAGAAATCAAAGAAATAAAATAATGGCTCAAAAATCTCATAGCTGGCACTCACCGCTCTAGCTGTTTACTAGAGCAAGACAGAATTCTCTCCTGACTTGCAGAGAGCTGGAGTTACCAGTTAGCTGCATTGCAGCTATAGGTCTCAAGCACTGCACAGTCCCTGAATGTCAGCACAGAAAACACAGGGCAGGGAAGAGGCTGGACTAAGAGCCAGCCAACTTTACCCGGGCATGTGGACAGAAATGAATCACCTTTTGAGAGCTGCAACAACTTCCTTTCAGTCATCCTTCTACCTGACATGAAAAGGGTACAGAGCAGTGCTTACAAGGATCTGAGCAGGTCTCACCTGCTGTTTGGCGTTCTTCAAGTAACACTGTTTTTCCCCTGAAAGATCAGTCAAGCACAGAACTACTAAGAAAACGTGATCAGATTTTGCTGTGGAATGATTTATGTTTATATACTTACGTTGGGTGGGTATATTTGTATAAATATCTGTTTGATCAAACATGCTTGCGATGCAATTTAAAATATAGCAGTCACTGCAGCAATTCTGAAATGAAACTTTTCACCTCTTTAATATTAACTGAAGTCCCACTGCAGTAAAGTGGCTGGCTAATTATTTCTATGTCATTAAGCAGGGGTTTGTCAGCATGTAGAGACCTGACTTCCCCGGTAACTGCAGACTGATTTCAATGCAAGTCGGGCACCACAATCTCTCTGATGTACCAGAGAACCTGAAGCTGTCTACAATCTAAACAGAGAGCAAAATGAGAAAGGGAGAAAACAGGAGCCTTTACTATATTTGAATTCATTAATAAAGGCGTTGGACAAATCCCTGGAAGGCATAGTGGAGCTTGGGTTTGCAGGTGTCTGGCTGAAACACTGTGCAAGTACCTGCAAGGCAGAAAAGGACGTATTCTCCATAGGTTAAGAAGCTCAAAGTGGCTCAGGGATGCAGCAAGACACTGTCTCCGCATTGCTTTTTCTTTTACTCCAGACAAAAGCAGGGGAAGATGGCAAATCAGGGGTGAAGGTAGCCTGGCAGCTACCTGTGCTTTGAGACACTGGGCACACTAGGGCTGGGGCAGCTGACTAATGTTAAAGCAATGTCAGTGTCAGGTCTCTGATCTCCATGGGTGTGCTGAGAAAAAAGAGGAAGAGCTTTTAACTGAATATTGCTCTATTGTGCAATGAGTGAAACTCTTCCAACATTATCTATGAAATGACCCAGTGGGGATGGAGTGGAAAACGACAGGCTGGAGCCAGTCTTCTCAGCAGGGCTTAAGGACAATCCTGTGGGCAGCAGTTGTGGAAATGCTGCCATGGTGAAGAGGGGTTGAACCTTTTACAAGAGAGTAGGGATAAAAAGGAAAGACAAAGCAGTTATCTCTTTATTCTCTGGTGCATGAAGGGTTAAAAAAAAGAAAATAAATGGAGAGGTGAATTTTTTGAAAACTTTGGTGGCTTGGATTACTTTCAAGGCTTGGATCAATCCACCCTGAGTTGAAAAAACAGGACAATAGTGTCCACTTGGCTCAGCTGCAGACTCTATGGATTTTTATTACCAGCGGCTGGAGTTCAAGATGAGTGAATTGTAAATAAGGAGAAATTATACACAATAAAATAGTCTCCAGAGATTTACCTAGAAAACATCTGGAGTTTTGGCACTAACAAATAGAAATCTATGCCAATGGGAACACAACGTATTACTGTGAAGTGTAGTAAGAAAGAGCACAGATAAATGAGAAGTTAAGGCCTCCTATATATCACAATAAGATATTTCAGCTCCTTTCGCTTGTGCGAGTTTCTAACACTCTGAAGTCCTGCCAACAATTTCATTGTTACCTTATTAGATGTTCTTGGTTTACTACCTTTTGCTTTGTAAAGCACTGATATAGTGTCACTTAATTTAATTTTTAAAAACATAACCAGATGTCCTGGTCATTTAGCATATGAGAAAACAGTATCAGAAACATGTGTTTTTATGCATTCCAACACAGATACTAAGATTTCTTTCTCTTGCTAAAACAATCTCACCTCTGAAATAAGTTCCCCTTTTATCTTTGACATCAAATGCCACATTGGCACACAACACTATTTGAATCTTTATAAATCTCTCTTAATGCCTGTATTTAACCAGAAGATCCTTAATTTGGGGGTCTGTCCCCTGGATTCCCACAGAGCTTTTCATTTCTTTTACAATACTGACATCATTGTTTGCATGCTGGACTGACCTGGCCCACTCTGTTTAATGGGAGACAGCAGCCGGGGAAGCACTTGAAGTAAGGGGCCCTCCCAGAGCTGGAGGTAACCAAGCGTAATGGTATGCTCCACAACCTACCCACATTGTTTAGGTAAAAGAGTTTAAACATGGGCAGCACAATGACCTCCGAGAGCAAAGGTTAAGGAACCTCCCAGAATTCAATCTGGGTGGTGTTCAGCTCAGCAGGGACATGCATCTCCTCCCAGTCAATGTTTAACTGGATCTGTTCCCTTTTTGCCAGGGGTGTAATATCATCCTGTTTAAATTAAATAGTGGAGAATGAGCCACTCAGCACCCAATGCAGAAAGTGTAAATAAAATTATCTCTGCACTACTGCAACTCTGAAATTTGTTCTTTCCTCATGTATTTTGCAGAGACACACATCTGTGATTAGCAACTATTCCAGAACAGCAGTAAGTTTGTAAGGTTACTCTAACTTGAGAGTTGCTTTTGTTTGTGGTTACGATCTTTCATTGGCCAGATGGGGGATTATTTAGATGTTCTGAAACCCCACAGTTTCATTGCTTGCCAAAACAATAATTCTACGTTTGGCTAAACCTACAAGCTTTCTTTTTAAATTATGTAGCCAAGAACAACTAAGTCTAGATGCTGCCTATTGCATCAGTACCACAGACACAGATGAGTCTTTCTGTGGATGTTTACAGTCACCAGAACCAACATGGGCACACAAAAATACCACTGTGACGGACGGACTCTCACCCTGCCTGACATTAGCACTGAGGCATCATTATGCCTCTCTCTTATTTTATAGCTGTAGCCAAAGCTGATACTTCAGGCTAGCTCTTCATAAACTCCTCCCCAGCCTGAGGAGGAGCCAAGCACCCTTTGTGCCCAGTACTCAAACTCTGGCTGTTTACCCCAGGGCAGGGGAAACTGCTTCTGGGAATCATGCTGTGACTGAGAACTTATGTGTTCATCCAATACCTGGGTCTGGTGACCACAACGCCCCACATCCATCTAAATCAACAGCGCAGATCTTCCTACTCTTAGGCATAGCTGGGAAGAAAGTCAGGACCTGGAATCTGAGTCAACATTCATACCAATACTCCTGTGAGCTCAAACCTTGCCCCTGGAGGTTGTCCACTGACTTCAGTGGGTGCTGGATGGTGACTCTAAAGAGGGGCAAGTATCTGGCTGAAAAGGCTCCATGAACCCAACTGATTCAAAGTCTTTGCTGAACCTGAATCAACACATGGGTTCACTATTACTTGCATGTCTGAAGGCACAAAGTAGGATTTCAGTAGTGGTGCCCAGGACCACTATTTGTAACATTGATCATGTTACTCTCCTAACAAGCACAGTGGCAGGGTCAAGCTGTTTCTGGTCCATCAAGGCCTAACAAACTCAGTAAGATCCTACCTTTTGTCCCTCTGGGCTTCTTCAGCCAAACACAGAAGCAGAAACCTGAAGTGACCCCCCATGTTCAACCACTTAAAGCCATCTTGGACTCCTTGATTCTGTAATTACTGGACAGAGCCATCACTTCCCACTTTCCAACCACCAATTAACCAGAGACTGTCATATGCATGATAATAAAAAACCCTTTCCCTTACAGATCATGCAAAAAAGAGAATGTAGACAATGTAATCACATTATAATTGGTATTCAATTAATAGTTAGCTAAAAATTATTCAGATGATGGCTCACAGACTGAATAACTAACAAATGGGAAATGGACCAATTAAGCAAATGGACAAGCTAATAATTGCAAAGTAACAAAGTGAGCCGAATGACAATTTGATAAATTAATAGAAAGCTTCTAGGTGAGATGACACATAAGGCATAGGGGAAATAGGGAGGCATGGGTAACTGACATTCTGCAATCAGAATACAGCTCTATTATGAGACAAAGAAGGATTTCAGGCAAGCAGAGCCTATGGAAATCAGACATTACCCTTTGACACACTTCACAGAGCTCTAGAGTGAAATTTCAGTCACATTGCTCTGACCTAACAGAGCACCATGACATCAAGCAGTAACTTGTTTTAAATACAAGCAGAATGATTTTGTTATTAAAAAATTACATATATTAAAATCTGATTATGAATAAAAGCTAGATAAAGCAACTGACTGGAATTGAAACATTTTAGAAAATATTTAGACTTTATAAGAAAGTGAACATTTTGCTTTAAAACAAGCAATACAGGCTAACAGGCTAACAGCTGTACCACTGAAATGACTTGCATTCTCAGCAGCTCTGCAATACAAGCTCAGGGCAGGAAGACATGGAAGACATTGCATCCATGAGTTAGCTGCCAAACGATGCCAACACACTCTAACATGTAAGCCTAAGTCAGTCTTCTAAAGGTTCATACACAATTTCCACCCCAGATTACCATTCTCTATGTCTTCCCACTAAGAACCTCATTTTGGTGTTTGATTCCAGACAGATGTTGTTCGTAACCTCATAAGGAAATGATCTGATGTTTCATCCCCAAGCTAAAGTTACAAGCATCTGGAAATGACTGAATGACAGTACTCATTTTGCCTGAAAAACACCTTTGCTAAGTGAAGACTTGATCTGTGCTAGAAGCACATAGGTATTAAGGAACAACAATGACAGGGTGTTTGCCATGTCCCCTTTTCCCCCAAGGTTAGAAACCCCTCTTCCTCTGTCCTTCAGTTATTCCAGTTGTTTACTTAAACTGGAGTTGCATCTACTTGAATCATTCACCTGAACTTTCCTGCATTCAAAAACATTGCATTATATGAAACAGTAACTCCAAACATATCTCTTTCAATGCAATAAAATGCCATAAGTGCTGGGGCACTGTTACAGAGGACTATAACACTCCTCTTACTCAAAGAGAGGCAGGGAAGGGAGGTGACCTGCTCTGGGCTCCAAGTGACACTAACAGAAAGTTAATAGATGGCAGCACACGATTCCCAAATCAGAAAAAAACCCTGCAAAACCAGCAGAACAAGAAAGTCCGTTCCACTCATATCATGGTTTCTTCAGCCTTCCTATTATCTTTGAATAACAGAGATCCTATTCATTATGCTGCAGCTAAACAGTTTTTGCACTAAGTGGTCCTTGCAGTAATACAGAACAATGAGCATTTTGTGGCGTGGAGAACCGGTTAATTTACTTGTATAAGATGCTTATGGATTCATAAACCCTCATCAGGAATTATCCCAAAATTGCAACATGTTTTCCAGGGTCATCATGTTACATGAAATGTTCAGCCCTGCTTGAGGCATGCTAATATATAAGAAACACAGATATGCCTCAAAGCAAAACAATAAAAGCAGTTTTTTTGCTTACTCCTATGATTCTTGATGTTGTATGGTTTTAGCACAAGTTTACTCTTCATACTTCATTTCATTTCTAAGATTATTTTAAAAGGACTTTGAACACTTTCCAGAGGCCATTTTTTTGCTCTTACTTTTAAGTGACTAATTATATGTAAGATTCAATCCTACTAAAACATAAGCATTATTTTTTAACTCTAAGAATAATGTACCAGTAACATGCATGGAGATTTGTATTGGCAAGTTAAAGACTACATCTGGGAGTCCACAAAAGTATTTCAGTGCTGAGCCACAAGATATTCACCAACTGCCTTAGGCTTTCCAGAAACCTACAGTTTTCCAAAAGAACCTCTTACCCAGCAATTATATCAGGCATAAAGAGAAGATCAGACCTTTGTGGGTGCTGTTCTACTACAGCATAGTCTACGTCTTCAGCGCTGCAGTGCCAAAATCATAAACTTTGCCTTCACTTCCTGCAATTTACTTGATAATATATGTAATTTAAGGTAACATCATCATAATTGTTTTTAAAGCTAAATGGATTTTCCAGGGGAGTTAAAGTTATGATCCAAGAGTTGGAAATTCCAGGTCTAAGGCAGACTTTCACAATCTTCAGTTTGTTAAAAACGTAACATTTTTTCCTCTTCTGAGCACTCAGACATGAGCCAGAGCCTGGCATGAACAACACGAAAAGATTCAAATTCATCTTACAATCACAGCAGATCATGGGAAGTTACAGGGCTCACAACCACAGTTACAAACCAGTCTCTTCTTCTATACTTAAAATCTGTATAGCCACTTCAAAAAGAGGTCTTCTCACAGTAGCTCAGCATCACCAAACTTCTATGCAGCTCAAATAAGTCGTGTAGAAACCCCAAACAATGACAAGTGGCTTAGCTGTGCAGCTCATATTCAATAATTTCAATTCATTTTACAAAACAAGCCCGCAGAGCATTCTTCTCACAACTCAAACCAAATGCATCCTACCTGTCACTAAATGTACTGTGCTCTAACAACAGTTTAGTTTGCAATGCAAACAAGCATGTCACTTGTCCACATAGGACAGTAATGTACATTTTCACTGCCCACTCTGCAAAATGCACAGGCACACACACATGTATAACAGTCCTCAAGAAGCAGCTCAGAGCTTTATTTTCAGTTTCCATTCCCGGAAAAGGATCAGAGAGAAATCTGGTTTCAGTCTGAACCACCCTGTCCTTCCTAAATTGGCTGCTTTTACCCCCCAGCTTTCTAATTTGGCGCATAGCAATCACATCAATTTAATTCATCTGTCATACATCTCTGACAAAAAACACTGCCAGTTTTCATGACTTCAAGAATACTTAGACTGGTTTTGTGTGCTTGACCAGAGATGGGATCTTGTTTTTCAGGTAATACACAGATTCTGACCTTGTTTTGTCAAAGCTGATACCCAGTCCAATAACAAGGCCCTTCCAGGACAGCAGCACATGCTAGTGACCTGTTCCTGCACCTTTCTCTTCCTTGACAGTGGCACACACTGCAATAATCTCAGCTTTAATCCCCTCCCCTATATATCCCCTTGACCCAAAGCATGCATGCTTGCTTCTGGACTCTGTTTCAGTAATAGCTACTTCAGCTTCTTCGCCATAAAATATACATTTGGTTCTATGCAGTTACATCATCTATAAAATGTTATAGCCACCTCACTGACAGCAGGATCAGAGATCTTAGGACATGGTTATGTTGCTACGGATCTGATTCAAGACTGTGATGAACAGCTAAAGCCCCCTACTCGCTGGGCTGATGGACTACCTGCCCCTATATACAGAGAGATGAGCGTAAGGTCCAGCTGACATGAACAAGACCTAAACACGGGTTTAACACTGAGAGCAGTGCAAATGGTCTTACCCCAGTGGAGGACACTGAAGGCAGTGGCAATGCCTATGCAATGTAGGAAGGACAACATGAAAACTGTTCTCCTAGGCACCTTGCCCGTCTCTGAGGCTGCATGGCAAGATATGCAGTGTCAGCTCTAACTGGAGCATCATGTAAGATGCCCAAGGGATAAGCATGCCACTAGGCATGCTTGCACAGGTACTCTGGGAGGCAATGGCAGAAAGTGGGTAGGATGCAGGCTCTGCCAGGCCTATGGCTGCCTTGCAGACTGCTTCCACAAGTAGTTATAAGGAACTTGATGTCAAGTATAGCGAGAACAGAACTGGGCCTATAATAAATACAATCAGACTCAGAAATCTCTCCTTGAATATTCTTTCCACAGCAGAATTAAATGTTCTGCTATGCTTCTACCAACAGGTAACACATGAAAAATAAGCAAACTGAAACTGGCCCTCTAATATGATCTGTAAAGTTGCTGCTGGCTATGGCTTTCCATAATAAGATTTTATATTGATGTTCTCAGACACCCAGGCCTCCACCTTCATAGAACTTAATAAAATACAATTCTGGAAGTAGGAAACTTATCTCAAGGTGATATTATTGGAAAAGGAGTGAGACTACCTGGAAGCTATAGTCAAATTGTAGTTGCCGAAGATCCAAAACAGACCCAAATCCTTATTAGATGCAGATGTTTCATTTCACTTCATCTCCACAACCTGATATATAAAAATATACTTATGACATTGTCCTGGTTTAGCAGTAGCAGTCATTTTTTTTCTCCTTAGTAGCTGTTGCAGCACTGTGTTTTTGACTTTCGGCCTGGGAACAGAGCTGATAACACTGATGTTTGGTCTGACCAAGGACTTTGTGAGTCTCATGCTCTGCCAGGGAGGAGGGGAAGCCGGGAGGAAGCAGAGACAGGACACCTGACCCAAACTAGCCAAAGAGGTATTCCATACCACAGTACGTCATGACCAGGATGTAGAATTGAGAGTTCCCGGAAGGGCTGGATCACGGCAGGGTGGGGGTGAGGTACCGGTTGGTGAGCGGTTGTATTCTCTTCCCTTGTTATTTCCTTTATCATTATTACTATTAGTGGTAGCAGTAGTGATTTGTGTTATACCTTAGTTATTAAACTGTTCTTATCTCAACCCGTGGGAGTTGCATTCTTTTGATTCTCCTCCCCGTCCCTCCAGGAGCAGAGGGAAGAAAGGTGCGGGGGGGAAGTGGACTGCGTGGTTCTGATTTACGGCCTGGGCTTAAACCACGACAGACATGCAAGGCACTGTATGTTCCAAAAGTCTCCTTCCTTTTTCTAAACTAGTCATCTTTTATTTTTTTTTTTGCTTTCTATTTAGATTTTATTTCTCAGTAAGCAAATGTGCTTAAACAGCATCCATCTCAGCTGAAAACTACCTAAACCTTTCAAGACAGGTTTCTAAATTTTGCGAGATAAAACTCAGTCATTGTATTCTAAGTTCTTATGTTAAGACTGTTTTTCCCCCTCTGCAGACCTGGATTTTCTGTGTCACAGATCTATTGTAAAGCAGACAGATTTGTTTACCAGCAATATCTAACTGGTGTGAAAGCAAATAAATGAACTGGAATATTTTCAGGAAGAGAAAGTAGACTTCATTGTCTCATTTCTGTGCTTCATTTAGAACATTCATTCTTTCTTATCCTTTTCCTGTGAACAACACTGCAAAGATGATGTGTTTGTATGCTTAGCATCCTGTGCATGATGTGATCTCAAATCAACATGCTGGAACCAGTAACAGCTCTACTGCAGCCCCCAAACTTCCATCTACTTTCATTTGCTGTAATCATACATTTGGGAGCAGAGATCACCCTCAGACTTGTGGAAACACACAACATATAAGAGAAAATTATTAAAGTGTTTCTAAAAAGTGCTGGACACACAGATTTATCCAATATTTGCCACTGCATCTGCTTTAGAAAGCAGCTGTAGGAACACCCTTCCTCAGGGGTTGCAGAGCACAGTTTCACCACAGGTTCTGCAAAAGAAGGCCTGAGCATACTGCAGCAGATACTGCCAGTCCCTTACTGCTGCAATGCACCAGTGAAAGTATCGTCGCACACATGCAGCAGAAATGAGCAGGCATTCATCACTTCTGCTGCTCCTCTAGGCACCGGTCCTCTGGGCTCTCCCTGTATGGAGCCGCTGGAGCAGCACCAGTGGGGCTTCAGGGAGTGCAGATGCTTCTTGGCAGCATGATAAGAGCCCAGGCCTCCCACTCTGTGAGCCCACCCTGCTTGTCACCTTAAAAGTGAAGATTAACTGCTGTGCTGCCTGCTGGTACCAGGGTCTTGAGGTCAGGGAGAAGGGAAGTGTTATGTTTTCCACTGAAGCTTACGTTCCACTGAAGCTTATGTAGCAGCTCATTGGGTTAAAATAGCTCCACGTGGCACGTGATGCCTTTCCAGAAGCTGTTGTGCTCAAGACATCTCCCAAGCTGGGGATTCAAAACTGGGCATTTCAGCAGCCATATAATGCAGGCTTACAACATGAATTAGCATTTTGGGGAGCCCTATCACCAGCAGGTTCTCTGCAACTACAGGCTATTTTCCACAGGAATACAAGGGGGTTGTAAATTGGCTTGCTGCTGTCAGGAGAGCACTGGAGTCCAGCTCTCTTAAGTATTTAATTGCTCTCAATGGTTTCACGGCCTGGGGCAGGCTTGTGGCTAGTCGCTTTGGTGTGGGAGACCCTGAAAAATGAGATACTGCATTTAAATGGAAGCAGTTCTTTCCTCATTTTTAAAATAAGCGCATCTAATGAAGCTTTTCAGGCATTTCAAACTACAGACCCAAAGCCACAAACGCACCCATGTTTGTTGGATGCTCACTTCAAGCAAATAATATTTTATTATATTACCAGCCACACGGTAATAGCAAAAAAGCATCAAATGCTCCTAAACATTTCCCATAGCCATTGACACGTATATTGCACACACACACAAATATTTGCATGTATACACACCCACATATACTAATTTCCCTTTTCTGTTGCCCTCTGAATATGTACAGTTAAACACAAGTAAACCCTTACTTAAATCTAGGAATGAATTTCACTCTGACAGTTTCTCAGGATGTTTAGGATATTTTTCCTTATTCTTCTCTACAGGCACACTATGCAAGGCATAAAGAAACAGAAACAAAAGAGAGGGACTTGGCCAGCCAGGCAACTCCCTTTGCCAGACTGCAGCCGTTCTGTTTAACCTTTTCCCTTCATCCATCAGGATTCACCTTTTCTTTCTCCATCTAGGATAATTGCAACAAAACCCATTGAATAGTTTGAGAAGTCCTTATGGATGTCTGTGAAGGTGGTAATGCTGAAGCAAAGGCTTTTTTTATCCCCCCTCACTGAAATGGGCTAGAATTGCTCAGAGAGTCAGTTACTGCGTCTTAACTGGAAAAACAGATCAGAGCAGGAATGGGCAGAGGGAGGGGAAAAAAAAAAAGAAGAGGACACTTATTTTTTTAATCTAATCTTTGGAGCAGACAATCAGGGTGAACACAGGACTGCACCTCCGCTTGGCAAGCTCTGCTTTGGCACTGGACATGCAGAAGCATAAAGCATACTTCATTTTACAAACATAACTTCTTTTTGGGGGTTGTTGGTTGGCTGGGTTTTTTTGTTCAGGTTCTGTCCAAGAACACTGTAAAGACATGAACTGATTTTTCAATCACTTGCTTTGTGCTCTCCTCATTGAGGGAACAGACTTGTGGAAAAGGCTGCTGACAACTGTTGTATTGTTGAGCCAAACCTATTTATGCCAAGATAGATTTGTTCATTTCTTCTCCCAATATTTTCCTCTCTCAGACTTTTAATAAGGCAGTAAGGCAGAAAGGCAATGAAGCAAACTAACAGTCTCAGTGTGACCATATGCACATCACCCCCAATTGCTGGATCCTGTAGCGCAGTAGTTAATTTTGTGTGTCATATTTTATGTTGTACTTACTAGCCTGAAGTGCAGTAATGCACGTTTCCATTCACAAGAGAACCTCTTCTGAGCAACAAGGCCATGTATGGGTAATAATAAAAGTATATTCTGTGTGGCAGAGACTGTGCTAATTAGGCAGACTTGGAAATCTCTGTCAAACACTGTAAAATGTTACAGTGCTTATATAAATGTTTAATAATGAAAATGATACCAAACTGAATAAGGATGGCTTGGGGAAAACAGTCATTTGAATAGTTTTCCGAGCAATAGGGATGAAATAGTCTACAATTTCCACAAAAGAGGCTTTTAAGTGAATGTTTTATTGGATTGACACATTTGATTAAAGGCTTACCCTGATCTGCAGTCTAGCATGCTTTTAACAGGTACAGCAGAAATACAGTGAGCTTGGTCTCCTTCTTTTGGTGCTATCCCCCAGTATCCCGGGATCACTGGCTCAGCAGTCTACCTCTCTGGGCATGGCAGAGGGCTCAGCAGCCACTGCAGTGCAGCTGGGTAGCTGACACTTCTTTACATTTTTCCCTGGGCGCTTAAAGCAAGGTGTTCGTTTCTTTTCCCTTATGCTGTGAGCTAGCTGCCAGCTTTAGGATGCTTCTGTGGGATTCAGTCACAGGTCAATGATCTTCATCTTGCACAGTGGAAGATGCAGAGCTATGGCTAAGATCTAGGAAAAATTCCATGATTTTCAAGTCTCTTGTAGAGTAACACCAAGTCCGCCCTCATGTGTAGACCCAGCCTGCGCTACAGCAGGGATGCAGCAGGCTACCAAAAGTGCCATTTTGGCCTGGATGCTGCTGATGGACTGCAAGACACATCCCTCATCCATAGGCATTTCTCTGAAAAAAGAGCAGCAGCTACAGGAATTAAGAGCAGGACACAACAGTGGCAAAGCCAGCCCACACTGACAAGTGATTGCAGGAGGGAATGCCTAGAGTATTAGCGTTCATCCTTCTGCTTTGCTTCCTGGCTGCAAGTTCCTCCTCAAAACTGCAACACTGTCCTCAGCCATAATAGGCTAAATGCCTATGCTGATGAATGAAAATATTTTGACAAATGAAATGAAAATAGATTTCATTCCAGACAGACTAATTACCATGCTTATAAGCGAGAGTAAATCAATGATGAAGTGATAGGAAACCTATTCCTCCCCAACTCCAAAGGCACTTTTCAGCAACATACACTTACTTCATCTTTTTCAAGTGGCATATCTGCTATGACCTCAGTGGCAGAGCTCCATGGACTGCAGTTCTGCTGAGCAGCAGGCAGAAGTAATCTTGCCCTGGGCAGGGCTTTTTCATTATTGAATGATTTTTATACTATAATATTTAACATCTAAAACTTTTTTGGAAAAACTCCAAAGTTAAAAAAAGAGTTTACGCTAAACCAAGAGCAATTACATTGTTCTTACATATAATTACATTATTATTATTATCGCACATAATATATTTGTGGCTCCTTGGGCTGGGGAAAGGTGCAAGATCTACAGATAGGTGAAAGACAGCAGTCTTTCATCTGATACCATTCCCACTTGTAAAGACCAAAATAATACTATTAACATCAGCATGTGGAGAGCAAAGCATGTTCTAGCATCTTTGTTGTGAAAAACTTTGCATACCACAAAACTCCCTGGCTATCCAACTGGTTGTGCCAGTACTCCTCACTTACACACATGAAGAGTTGCCCCAGCTCAGGGGCGACCTGACAGTGAGTTTTGCCCTGTGACCACTGAACACATACAAACATCATTTTAGAGCCATCTTCACAGGCTTCCTAACAGGCAACTTTAGAGAAGCTTTCCTATAAATCACAGGGTAGTTTTGCTAACTGCAGCCACTGCAGGACTACAGCAGAACCACAGCAGGACCTGTTTGGGGGGCAAACTCTTGCCCCCCATGCTAGGTACAAGATAGAGGCTTTAAACACTGGAGCACAGCTTCCAGAATCCCATGTACATTCCTAAATTTTGGTTTTTTAAACACTGACAGCATGTGTGAATTAGACACAAAATGCCGCTGGATCTGTCCTCTGGAAAGCTGAGACCGGAGAGCCTGCCTCATCACCTTGTAGACCACGGAACAGACCCCAGCGTGGGGAACAGCTCAGGGGCTGCAGCCTTGAAAATCAATGGGGAAGTTATGAGTTACAGCAGCAAAAGCCCCACTGCACATCCCAACCCCTGCTCATCACCAAAAGCTGTGATAAGGAAGAAACCATGCTCCATCCTTTTAACATGGCTCAGAAACCCAAGTTTCTTGGGAGATATGAAAAATGCTAGGCTGGAGAATCAGGGATCCCTCTTGCTCTCCTTGCCTGAGCTTTTTCAAAGCTGAATCCTGCCCAGGTTTTACTGACCATGAACCAAAACCTATGCAGGAGGAGGCACCGGTAGCTTGTAGACCTGGTTGCATCCTGTTCTTCTACCATAAATTGAAACAAATGTATAAATAGAATATTTGAAGGACAGGCTCAGGAGACTCTCCCAGGATTGGAAAGTAACATCCAGCTCTCCTGAAGTGCGTGTATATGGGGCTGTTAGGACCAGCTGAATCTCAGGACTAATGATGTATTATGTCTGCACTTTCCTGCAAAGCAGACTTCACTTGGAAAATGGAAATCTGAATCTTGACCATCTTGCTGAAGTTAGCTAAATGAGCTCTCTGGCACAGAACTGACAGGAAACGAGGTATTAGCTGGAGGAAAATAAATGGAAGCAATGTCCTTCAGCTTGGGCCCCTTCATAAGAACTGTAGGTTTCTTTCCTTTGGTCCTCAGGCAAGCTATACACCTCCTGTTTGTAGCTTTTTATTTAGGCTCAGCATCTCTGAGCTGCTACAAAGCCAAATGTCCATAAAAGCTGGTATTTTTCCTTGTCATCTAAGATGCAGCACTGTGCCTGTGTCTGACTCAGTAGCTGATTCCGGCTAATTTGCGGCTTTTTTTCAAATACTTCTTATGAGATATTTTGGGAAAATTTTGTCTCTTCAACATAGAGTCCTCAAATAAATATAAAGTGAACAAATATTGCCACACTGCTAGAATACTTCTCTTTCATTATGCAGTTGCTTCCTTGGCTTATTATAACATAAGTTCTGTTAATTCCATTTAATTTTTCCCCCTCTATTTTGCTTATTTCACGGTACCTTGAGAAAGACACTAACATAATGATTTTCATTCTTCACTTCCTACCTTAAGCACAAAATTGATGCATGCAGATTTCTTAGCAGTTCAAAGACTGTTTCACTTACTAACTCCTGGTCCACCAACAAAATGGTTCACAATTTCCTTTATTTTTATCAGTGACAACTGTTTATTATTTCAACTGCCTTTGATCCCACTGTCCAGAGGCCAGAAATGGCTTACTCGTTCTGACAACAAAAGAGGCTTTTGAAGTGGTCCTACAGCATAAAATGAACATGAGCCAGCAGTGTGCGCTCGCAGCCCAGAAAGCCAACCGTATCCTGGGCTGTATCAAAAGGAACGTGACCAGCAGGTCGAAGGAGGTGATCCTGCCCCTCTACTCTGCTCTCTTGAGACCCCACTTGGAGTATTGTGGGCAGTTCTGGTGTCCTCAACATAAAAAGGACATGGAACTGTTGGAACAAGTCCAGAGGAGGGCCACGAGGATGATCAGGGGACTGGAGCACCTCCCGTATGAAGACAGGCTGAGAAAGTTGGGGCTGTTCAGCCTGGAGAAGAGAAGGCTGCGTGGAGACCTCATAGCAGCCTTCCAGTATCTGAAGGGAGGCTATTGGGATGCTGGGGAGGGACTATTCATCAGGGACTGTAGTGACAGGACAAGGGGTAATGGGTTCAAACTTAAACAGGGGAAGTTTAGACTGGATATAAGGAAGAAATTCTTTACTGTGAGGGTGGTGAGGCACTGGAATGGGTTGCCCAGGGAAGTTGTGAATGCTCCATCCCTGGCGGTGTTCAAGGCCAAGTAAGACAGAGCCTTGGGTGACATGGTTTAGTGTGGGGTGTCCCTGCCCATGGCAGGGGGGTTGGAACTAGATGATCTTAAGCTCCTTTCCAACCCTAACTATTCTATGATTCCATGATTCTATAATAATATTTTGGTGGATTTAGTGTATATTTTTAAAGCCAGACCTAGACTTCGACTTATAACTCACCTTCTAACCTCTTTAAAACATTCTAAGGATAAAGAAAACAGTTTAGGCTTAGAACAGAAGAGTTTTCAGGAGTCTGATCTGTAAACCTGAAGCAGGAAAAGGGAAGGAAAAGAAGTATCCATCCCTAGTATCGCATGGCAAAGATATTCCATGAAGACATCGAAAATATGAAGCACACATTAATAATACTTTTCAAAGACATACCAACATATACTTAATTACCATTTTTAAAGTACTCTGAAATCTTTAGAATGCAAATGAACTTAAAAGCAAGACAGAAAATGGAACACAGTGAACTACTCCAAAAGTCCAACCGCTAGAAACAGAAGAGTATAAGCCACTATAAATACCAAAAAGAGTATTATAAAAAACAAAGATAGATAAATCTTTAGCCCAGACACTATAGCTTACAATGACCAAGATGCGTTAGACCATGAAACTTCTGATGAACAGAGAGTCTATTTTCAGTTTGCTTCCATCTCCTTTTACCCATGTCTTAAGAACATGTCACATTAAGAACACTCTTGAGTTATCAGATCAGCTCCACTAGCAATTCAATCAGCCTACGCTCCCTTCATAAAGGAAATCACTTGCAGTGATGCAATGTGTGCTGGCAGCAAGAAGAAACAGCAGCACTGAAAGTAGAGTTGGATCCTTGTCGCCTCAGCTTATTCACTGAACGTGACAGAGCACAAACTGCCAGCTATGGACTTGTCTCAGAGGAGGACAGGACCTGCTGGTGGTACTGTAACACAAATAGTGAAAACAATATCAAAGGCCACATAGTTTTTCCCAGTAGGCCAAAACCTGCTTCAGGGGCTCAGCCTGTTGCCTTTTTTGTTAAATGAGCAGCCTGGCCAGGCACTAGGACAATCTTCTTGCTTTCCCACATCCCCCATCAGGCAGTTCCTCAGATCTTGCTATTGCTTCTATGCCTTAGCTGTGCTGGCGGACAATGGACCTTTGAGAGAGCAGTGCAGTCAGGCAAGCCTTGGGCACTCATATGCTGACTGAGGGTGGTGAGGCACTGGCACAAGTTGCCCAGAGAAGCTGTGAATGCCCCATCTCTGGCAGTGTTCAAGGCCAAGATAAGGTTTTCAGCAATCTGGACTAGTGGAAGGTGTCTCTGCCTATGGAAGGGGGGTTGGAAACAGGTGATGTCTAAGGTCCCTTCCAACCCAAACCATTCTATGATTCCATGATAAGAAATGACAGAGGCAAAAAACTCTTCTAAAAATCGCTCCCTGTCTTCCCCTAAGAAGGGAAGAAATTCCCATTCTTCCCTAAGCCGAAGCAATGCCTTGTGCTGACAGCACGCCTGAAGCTTTCATCACAGAGAAGCACTAAGAGGTTTTCTAACACCAAGATGTTGCAGAGGTGATCACAAACCACAGAGCTGAAAGCCAAAAGGTGAAAGCCAGATGTCTCCCAAGTCTGAAAGCACCTGAACCTGTTTGCTCGCTCCTGTATCTATTTAAATGTCACAACAACAGTTCCTTCTGCATCTTTCCATTCTTTTTGCTGTGAGCTGCAAACAAAACATGCTGGAAAGCTGATTGTGCAGGCTCAGGGCAAAACCCAGAAAGATGCAAAGAAGGAAGAAATGTCAGAGCAATCCAAGACAGTCTGGAGAAAGGATTCCTACCTTGTTGATAAGGCACATATGTTGTGAGTACAAAAGGCTATACCCTTCTAGAAAGATGCTGTAATTAGCTCAAAAGCTGACAAGTGCCAGAGATAAGTGTGAAAAGAAACCGGGAAGAGAAAGGAGCTTGCTACTGGGAAAGGCAAAAGTCATAACTCACACACTGCAGGTAGCTGGGTACTTTGCCAGAATTGAGCCTGTAAAAGCAACTGCCAATCTCAATTGCATTGCTGCTGCTTGAGAGGTACAAGTTGGAAGCTGAAGCAGAGTTTTGCAGATAATGTTATTTGATTGACACCGAACTCCCATTGCTGTTCCATGTATTTACTCACTATATTCAAGGTTAAACCAGCTAATTCCAGGCCAAAACTCTGCACCAATTGCTTGCCATATTTGAGACTGACAACAGCTAACTGTATGGATGGAAACTCAATCAGTCTTAATTTTAACATTGCACTAGCAGATGACAGCCACAGCTGTTCTGGGCAAGACAGACTGTACAGCGCACGTAACACAGCCTACTCCGGGGAGAGGCAGACCTGAATGACAGCTTCAAAGACCCTATTTTCTTCTTGCTTCCCTTCTTGGGGGAAATCTTCAGTGAGAACCCAGATCTGCACCTGGGTTCCAGATCAGGTTCAGTTAGAGATTAATTTTTTTATGATCTTATTTTAGTGTGGAAAGGGCAGTTAGAATGTCACAAGACCAGTTTGCCTTTATTATTTTCCAATTTTAGCTGCCCACAAGAGTACAAACATATGGAGGTTCAGCAATATCAAAACTGTATCCCCATCTTAATCCTGGCTGCATGATGCAGCTCAATTTTTAATGTTATCTCTCAGACTAAACTCCCTAAGTTGCTACCCTTGAAATCTTTGCCTTTTTCTTCAGAAGGCTACAGGCTATCCACTTAACTGGGGGGCTGGTGAGGGAAAGAGGAAAAAATTCTAATCCTTTGAGGTTTGTCAATGAGTTGATTTTGATCTAGTTTGTACTACAGAAAAATCTGGAGAAACTCCATTTAAATCAAGAGTAGAGTACCAGGACAAGCAGCAAAAAAATGTTAACAGATGGAAGTTAAACTCAAGTGCCCTAAATGCAATGTCACCTTTATATTTAAGACAAATTCTGGCTATTAAAATTCCATTAATTTCTGAATTACTTAGATATAGGGATAGGAAGAAAACTTAATCTGTCTTAATATGACATTAGTTATGCTAACAGAAATAGTGATTCTGATCTCTTTTAGCAGATGTGAGCTAGTCCAAAATGCTCTTCTGATTGAACTGTCTCATGCTGAAACATCTGCCCAGGACACCAGCAGTCAGAAAGCCCTTGTTTATCAGGTACCTACTTCCTCCTACTGGAATCAACCAGATCAGTTTAAATTTCCCCAGTGTATATGGAGGGCAGCTTTATTTCTGAGGTGGTAGTGAGCTCTGTAACTTCCTTTGGACTATGCAAAAATTCATTGTGATGAACATTTGCCAAGACAGGCCATGGACTTGTGTCAAGAAATAGCACATTCACCTTGCTAGATTCGGAAAAGCTTGAGTTGTTGCTGTACTTCAATCTTAAACTGGGAAATTTAATTGGTATCCTTCCATAACATTTTGGGAGGGTTTTTTTTGCTATGAAACATCACAAGTAAAAAAGGGTACAGTGAAGTCAGCATAATTGGTTAAGAAGGGAAGACTTCACCTTGGGAGTTTGGGCTGTGTGGCAACAGGGCACACAAACTAAGCTATCCCTCAGCCATCCTTGCTTTAAAAGAACCAAATGCTGAAGAATAGATATGCATTATTTTTCTTCTTTAATGTGCAACTCTCTTAGCAAATATGTGCAAGAGAGGCGTTGAGGCTGGAAGTGAATGAAAACTACTGTTGTGTGGGTAATAAAAAGTAAAAAGCAAAAAGAGGAAAGACAAGATTCAGGCTAAATTTTTAATAAGGAGCATTTAGAAGCACCTAGTTTCTTCTGCAAAGCCAGTGAATCTTTAATGCAAAAATTGCCTCGAAAAGGCAATTATCCCAAAAAGAAATTGCTCTGCAGTGGGACAAAATTTAATAATTGAAGAGCACACTTAGAGATTTTACTGCTATTTTAAGTACTTTCTTAGTACAGCCCCAACTATGAAGACTGAATTGTTGCCTCCGTTACATAAGACCAACAAGCAGTTAAAGCTACAACCCCCTGTAAACCAGACGGTTCTAGAAATGTGACTGCCTTTAGCAAAATCAGATTCTCCAGGAAGACCAGGGGCATTGTTCTGGGGAGCATAATGCAAAGAAGGAACTTATAAAAATAAACACCCAAGGTGATCTACTGGATGAAAACATCAGCATAATATATAGCCCAGTTGCCCTGCATTTCCTGATGTCTCCTCAGAGCTTGATTTTTAATCTTCCAAGGGGTAGAGAGCCAGGTTACTAACATTTACCTGTGGTGATGATAACATGATGGTACCTAGGAAGTGACATGGGTTGCTTCATTTGTAATTTCCAAGAAGCAGCAATGGGGCAACCAAGAGTCCAATGAAATAATTTTTCATAATAAGCCCTTCTATTTCACTCCCCTGAAAAGGTTAATAGACAATGAACATGCCCCTTTTATATCCTCTTCTTCTCCTTTATTAAATTATCTGAGGTTGGACGTCATAGTAACATGCTAGAAAAGTAAGTGACATTCATGCATGACAGCAAGATCCAGCGCAAGTCTTCCTCACTCACCCAGGAGCAGTGTCACAAGGACAAGAGGTACAAAAGAAGCCACTACCAAACAAATCAATGCCAAATACCACAGCTTTCTTGACACATCTACATTTGTATTTGGTCCCTCTGTGGAACAGAGCAGGTGAAGCACTGCTCCAGCTCCCGTACTCTGCCCTATCTGTGAGGGAAATCTAAAACCAAATTGCAGTAGAGATTTGTCACCGGTGTGGAAAGTACTGAATGTATCTCAGATGGGACATTATCAACATAGCATGTGTCTGAAACAAGAAAATTGGGGGGGGCAGAGGTAACCCTGAGTATTAACTACTGCACAGTGCCTCTAGGGCAGCAGCAGTTTCCAGACTAGCCCCTCTGGATATAGGTAAAGAGTTTGAATCTATGTATCTGTCCATGTACACAAGGCACACAGCTGGTATCTGCTGCTGAGGAAGAGGAGGGATCTGGGTAGGGTGACTCCAGGAGCATCTGAGGTGATGTGGCCGTCAGCACGACAGTGAAAGGGGAGGGCACTGCTAAGACATTGCAGTTACAGCACCAGAGACATTTGGTTTCCCTGCCATCTGATTCCCAAATGAAAGTATGTGGTCTTCCACCAAAATATCAGAAGCAAATGCAGATTAGAGCGTTAAAAGTTAGGGAACTAAAAGCAAACACTGAAGAAAAACTTTAGGTAGAAGAAGAAAAAATACTGAAGAGCGTGAGTGCAAGAGTATTAACAAAAGACAGAAGCTGTTTTCACAGCAATCACGTAGTTTCATTCTACTTTCTCACACGCAACTCTTTTGGTTAAATTGCATTTGGCTTTTCTTTGTTCTGCACTTTGAATTTATTCCAATCCTCCAAAATATTTTCATCTTATTTATTGAAGAAACCCACAACACCAAACAAGGGGGAAACTAAGCAAATCACTAATTAAAATGCAAGGTGTGTACCTGGGGCTAGAAAGTGCCTGGAGGCACAACGCTAAGTGCAGGATAGTCTGTAGGTAGTGGGAGGCCAGGAAAGCACTGTGACCTAGTCACATAACTAACTCACCATGCCTCCCTTGCCTCCTCCTCTTCTCTAGAGCAAAGGGCTGGGGTCAGAAACTTTGCTTCAGTCTGTGCTTTTGCCACTGGGATGTTACTGCCCACGCTGCAAGGAGCGAGCTTATCATCTGGGGTAGAGGAGTGAAGGCTTCTCTCATCTCTGCTTTCCTGGGGCTCCCGTGATGCAGGGGAAGGTAATGCCTGCACTTCCACATTACTGAGCACCAAGAGTCAGATTACTCCATCAGGCATGTTCTTGTTCTTCAATAGTCTTGCTCACTTGCACAGAAATGTGGGCTGAGTCACAGCTCAGCCATAAACTGCCCACAGTTCACATTCTGAAAGTTCCACTGGCTGAGGTTTCACTTAGTATAGTCAGCTGGGTCAGAGGAGGAGTAAATTTATATTGAACCCACCTGTACAAAGGAAGAGCAGAGGTGAGTTGATGTTGGTTTGGATAATGGGTATAATCCCAGCTGCTTTGAAGTCAATAGTTCAACCTCCTGTTGGTTAGAGCAGGGACAGGATTTCACCACAACAGGGTTTTTTTTAATTAAGGTTTTGGTTTGGTTGATTTTTTTTCCCATATATTGGCATGGTGTTACCTTCAGTCCAAGTCAGTATATAACAAAGGAAGACCCTCAAAGCAATGATATTAATGGCAAGAAAGAAACTCACTGACAGCAGGTCAGAAAGGTCTAGAAGACTTACATCCATGGATTACATCCTTCCTACTGACAGAGCTTTGGGAAAGCCTATGCTGTGTGCTGAGCTGTAACTCAGTTTGTAGAAATCTCTGGCAGCACTGATCAGAAAAGACACCCAGCACCCAGATTCAGGTGCTATCTCTGTCTCCACTCTGTCTCAAAGACAGATCAGCTGCTGCAGTGCCAGAAGTGGAGTTAAACATGAGCTGTGCCTTCAGGAGAGCCACAGCAAGCTAAGAGTTGGTACCATGTAGAGCTGCCAGGTTCTGGGAGCTTACACAGGGAAGAGAGAGGGTCAGGGTGACTTTCAACCATGGCAGGTCTCTCCACCCTTTGCAGTCAGGAGGGAGCATCAGGACTTGCCACTATTTCTCCTTCCATGCTTCACATTAAAGCACCTCTCAAGTGGGAATTCCCACTGCTCACACCCAAAGTGCATCTGTGCAAAGCAGGTACAGGAAGCCATACAGGGCTGGCTCAGAAGGTCATCTGCAGCTCCTGCTGATGGTTGGAGAAAAGCCAATCCCCAGGGAGAAGCCCACAAAGCACTCCCATTACATAGAAGATGTTAAATTACTCCCATAGCTGGGCCTGCCTTTTTTTGCTAGCTCTCTGGGTATTGTTTGGCAGCCATCAGATAATTGAGCACAAAGACTAAGATAACGTAATTTTAATAACAGCTATTGAAATGCTTTGCAATTACTTCTGAATGTTTTATCTGGCTTTCCCCTCTCGCATGGTAACTGTAATTGCCTCCCTCTTACAGAAATCCCTAGGTTGGTGACAGTACACCAGAAGTGTATGCTTTTCATTTTGGTTTCTCTCCTTCTCTCACTTAAGAACTTCTTAATCCTCTTCCCTTTCCCTCTGCTGGAGCTGATCACCAGCAGTGTCTCTACACAGAGCCCATTTGCCCCTCTCCCATTCCCATTCAGCACCTGCCCTACACCAGTGTGTGGGGCTGATACAGCATAGGAGCTTCCTGCAAGAAAGGAAAAGGGGAAGGATTAGGAGAGGGGAGCTGCCACTCTCATCTCACAATTTAAGAACAAGAGCAAAGCTGGCTCAAGGATTTATGGAAGAATAGGAAGCAACACAATTTGCTGCCCTAAGGATGAGGATGTTCACAGGAACTCCTGGTCTTACACTTTCATTCCCAGCCTTTCCCTCCGAGGCAGCAGCAGCTCTGCAAATACTGTGGGTAAGATCATATCCTTTGCTGAAGCACCTGCATGCTTGTGCAAAGAGAGCAGTCCCTTTCCTGAAAAGAAGCTGTGACTTATAGCTGTACTCTCGAATTTTTCACTGAATCTAATTTGAGCTCTGGGTGATGAAATCCTTGCCCACAGATACATCTCGAAAACAGATAACAACAGAGCTGGCAAAACGTAACTCAGGTGTTGATTTATAACAGCTTCAAAAATGTTCAAACCTGCAGCTTTATGGGTTGTCTGGCAAGATAAGGATTCCACCAGCTGGACAAAGAATTATTGGGAAGCTCGGTGTTTATACTTTTTAGTATAGGACCACCTGCCTGATTTTAGCTGATCTGTTTAAGGTAGTCAAACTGATATTGATAGGGATTAAGTTTGAACAGTCAATATGAACACCAGCACAAGAAACGAATCTTCAGCCTGCCTAGAATCAAAGTCATGAGAGGGTAATTTCCAGTGCTGGCTCAGTAGGAAGGCTGTGTCTCTGCTCCACAAATGCTGCTGTAAAAGGGTCAGGGACAGAACTGCAGGCAGGGCTGATGAAGGCCATGCTGAGCACCACTAAAGAGCTGGAGATGTCACAAGTAAAATCACAGCAAAGGAAAGTAGTAGATCAGAACAGTGTATCTTTAGCTGAGCTTGTAACTCAGTTTTCTTGTTGTTGCTTTGGGGTTTTTTTTGGGGGGAGGGGAGGGGTTGTTTGGGGTTTTTTTTTGTTTTGTTTTGGGTTTTGTTGTGGGTTTTTTTGTTTTGTTGTTTGGTTGCTGGTTGTTGGGGTTTGGTTTTTGGTTTTTTTCTTCCAGAATTTACTACTGTCTAGAAGGCAAAAGTAATAGGAAGTGCTGTGTGAGTAGTGGAAGAATGACACGTGGCAGCGTTAGGTTAATGGTTGGACTTGATGATCTTAAAAATCTTTTCCAATGTAAATAAGTCTATGATTCTAAGGCAGACAGAATTGACAAAATCCTGCTATCATCTTTGGGAACACAGAAAAGGCTTACTGGAAAAGTAGCTAAATTCAGATGAGAAAACATGTTTTAAACTGATGGCCTGAAAGCACTGTTGGAAGCATATATAGAACTGCATATGAAGCAGTAGGGTTTAATTCTGTAGTATCCAAACACAATCCCAGTCGCAGGCCTCATCACAAAAATCTGCTTCACGATTTCAGGGCTCACACTTCAGGGTCCGGTAAATTGTCTCTCCTACTACTCTTGATTTTGTCACTAGTTTAGTCTATGTTTAGCTATCGAGTCTTTAGAAAGTGCCCATATACCTAAAGCTGTATTACCTAATGGTGTTTTCTATAAATAGCAAACTCAAACAAGGAAGATGATGCATTTCTGTATGACCCCACTGGATCTCAGGTTCTGACATGATCTACAGTTTATGGGGAGCTGGTAGATCCATCTTTATATTGAGTTACCAACTGGTAGGCTGGCCTGGTCTCTAGTAAATTGACACAAGTAAATTAGAACATTGACAAAGGCTTCATTAACCACAATTTCCTAGCACTAGGTGCTAACCTGTAGAGGCCAGGAAGGGATTTCTGTTCCTCTAAAGAGAATTTAGAGTTGCCTAAATGATAAAGCTTACATCTGAACAAACAGCCCTTACTCACTGCAAAAGGATCCTATTCAATTTTTCAGCAAACACGATCAAACTAATGGGATAACATGCCAAGTAAAATGAAATAAAATGGGGCCCACATGTCTGTGGCGTTTTGCTACAAGACACTGAGAAAAGGTCATGGACAGATTCACACAGCCAAACCCCACCTAAAAACCAGTTTCATGTTCTTCTCCAAAACCATTAATTCAAATGGAGAGAAAGCTGTGACTGGAAAATATAAGCACAGCTCAATGCACTACAGTTTTTTACAAGGACTGCAAAAACAACCTATCACAATAACTTCCACATGTGGAAAAAGACATATCTGTAAGTTTAACAGAGCAGTGGGGCACTTGTCCTGAGGAAGAGAGAGTTACCTTAGATGGGTATTGGTCAATTGAAAGACAAAAGACAGTTTGACCTAAGGAAATGAGCTAGCCTGGAGAGTTACTGGAAGTAAAAACTTCCGGTTTACAGAAAGTCTGCAGGAAGTACAAGTTTATTGCATGTTACATGATAATAAATCACATCTTCTAGAGGCAGGTATTGAGTGTGACATATGCTCTTAAGATCTTTAAAGCACCTGAACATCTTGGTCTTGCTTAACTGTGCTGAAACAAACAGTGAAACCTTGTACCTGCTACAGGCTGACCTATTACCTCTGGAGCACTCTTGAAAAAATTGCCAGTCTTTAAAAAGCATTGTATCTTAACTCTTACTTTTCAATGCAAAGCAAAATGTACCAAGTCACAATTTTAAGACAGTTTGGGCTCTCAGAAAATGCAGTCTTCCAAGGCCACCATCCTGTTATTACTGATATTTCCAGCAATCTTTCTGGCCATCCATGTACCCAGTTCCCAGAGTCAAGACCTGGTCACACACAGGATGCAGGACATCAAGGATACATATTTAGAAGGTTCAAAGCAAAATTAGAGATCCGAACACAAAATAGAAAACCTAAACGATGAATAATGCATGCATAAAAAGCTGACTACTAGATAATTGGTTTCATTAAAAGATTAACATCCCTCTCTCCTAATGACATTTCTGTTGATATTACTCCATCAATACCATCGAGCTTATCATAACCCCTTTATATGACTGTGGAGTCATGTCCTGCTTTCCAAAAGAGTCCCTGCCTTATGCCTTCTCAGAAGAAAGATCAAAGACTCTTGTTCATGACCTGAGCTCTTAGCCATTAGCCAGTACTTTTCAGTATGACCTATAAGTGACAGATAGCTATGTCTCATCAGGAAGAACCAGAAAAATGGATTGTATCAGAGACAGCAATGAGTATTAAAAAAAAGGTATGTATATAGAACAAAAGAGAATGAAAAAGCACTAGTATAAAATATTTTTCCCCCACGTGATAACACTAGTCAGAAAAAATGGTT
This sequence comes from Psittacula echo, assembly GCF_963264785.1. NCBI lineage: Eukaryota > Metazoa > Chordata > Aves > Psittaciformes > Psittacidae > Psittacula > Psittacula echo. The sequence continues at coordinate 105,369,630 of NC_137735.1, forward strand.
GAACCGTTTATTTATTGTATTTTCTATCTTCCCAAGTGATGTGAAAAAACACTTCTCTGCAGAAAAGAGTCCAAGAAATGCAGGATAATGTGGTATTCTAGGAGAAGAACCCAGTAAGACTAATATGTCTCTAAGTAATTTTAAAGTCAGAGCAAAATACTTGCAACCTCATTGATATAGCAAATATCTTAAGTACAGGGAAAATGTTAACTGTATTTTCATGAGAGATATTTTCTCTGCTATTATAAAGGAAGGATTACGCAGACGTAATATGATATTCCATTTGTAACTGTGATTAATACTCCTTTTATCGTAACTGAAAAATTATCTGTAATAAAAACATACACAGTCTTTTGTGCATTAAAAAAATTGCTCGTAATCATAATTTGAACCACACTCCTCCAGAAGGCAGTTTTGTTAAGCAAGGTTAGCCAACCCCGGGCAGAGAAGCACAACATGCCACTCTCACAGCACACATACACCCTGGAACAGTTACATCCATATTCCCACTTGACTCAAAACCCTGCAAGAAAAGCAAGACAGCACTCACAGATAGTGTTTTGTTCCAAAGGAGATTGACAGTCTCAAAACCTTGGTATGATCTTGAACTGACTATCCCAATTGAAAATTCCCAACAAGCTTTCACTACAGCCTAGGTTGACAGCTGCTAAGATGATAGACAGGAAAGCAGTAAGTTTCCATTCCAGTGCTGCAAAACCGGGTGACTGCCTTTGCTGCTTTGGATGTACAAGAGCCTGTAACATGAGGTATCCCCCTTATAGATAGTCTAAATCTCATCTGACCAATGCAAACACTTCCTCTGCTTTTGCACAGTTGCAACAGGACTAAAATATGAAGTATCTCAATTTGTATTTTGTAAGGGTTGACTGGGGGTTTTTTTCTATAAGGACATTGCAGAAAGCCTCCCAGCCTTATTCCACCTGTATGTTTGCTGGCCCCAGTTCATGCTTGCCATGTTTTGGGATGAAGACACTAGTGCAATAAGAATGTAATGAGTGAGGCCACATTATCATCAAGTAATAACTTGATCAACACATGAGATAATCTAAAACCAAACTTAGCTCCAGCTACAGAGTCTTATGCTATTTTATTCTGTCTAAACATTTCAGTGCGTATCCAGCTGCTGAAGGATTAAACAAGCACCAGCAACAGCACATGTGCAAAAATACCTCCGGTGATTTCAAAAACATCCTATAGCTTTTGGTTCTTGCTGCACTGTAACATTTTGCTGCAAGTTGTGCAAAAAATTGGTATACCCTAAGCTTAGATGTTTTTGAAATTATCTGATGTTCTGAGATTCACAGCGGGGCAGTCCCCATTGACCAAAAGCAGATCCCACAGCCCCCCATGGGTTGCTCCTAGCCACTGCGTAATTAAAACAATCCACCTGCTCCAAAGCCACTTCCTCAGCTGCAGAGCAGTACATACACAGATGTGATACTTTCCTATTATAGCACCCCTGTTTGGGGATGGCACAGAGGCTATCACACTCACTGCAGTCATTCTGGCTGTGAAGTTCAGCATATAACATTAGGTACCAATAAAAATATCCAGCAAATCCTTCCCTCAAGTTACAATAATCTTGATTCCAATCTCTTGCCCATCTATTGCTAATTTCATTATCATTTCACACATGGTAATGAGACACGCGCTGGTCACATGACCTTTCCCATCCCTCTGGGCTCTGATGAATATATATCATGCATAATTAAGGAGGGCCTGTTTTGGCATACAAATTCATTAGTCCTTTAATATAAAAACGGGGAATTAATGTTTCATGGCAACTAAAATAACCCTTTCTGCTACAAGTGTGACCCCACTGAAACCATCTATTTATATGTTTTTGTTTTATAATGAAGTCAGCATTTAAAATCTCCAGAGCGCACCATTAAAGACTAGCTGAGTATTTAGCAAAGACCAGTCTCCTGCCCAAGGGTCAACACCGAATTAAGACTAAATTGCTCTGGGTCTTCCAGTCAAGCTGGGAGATGTCCAAAGACAGAGATCCACTCTGGAAAACCTGTTCTTGCTTTCACAGTGACTTTTTTTCTCCTTATCTCAAGCCAGAACCTTCTCTCTTCCAATCTATGACCACAGCATCCTCATAGATAAGCTAAGGAAGTGTGGGCTTGATGATCAGGTAGTGAGGTGGATCAAGAACTGGTTGAAAGGAAGAAGGCAGAGAGTTGTGGTCAATGGGGCAGAATCTAGCTGGAGGTCTGTGACTAGTGGAGTCCCTCAGGGGTCGGTGCTGGGACCAGTGCTGTTTAATATTTTCATCAACGACCTGGATGAGGGAACTGAGTGTACCCTCAGCAAGTTCGCTGATGACACTAAACTGGGAGGAGTGGCTGACACACCAGAAGGCTGTGTTGCCATCCAGCGAGACCTGGACAGGCTGGAGAGTTGGGCGGGGAGAAACTTGATGAAATTCAACAAGGGCAAGTGTAGAGTCTTGCATCTGGGGAGGAACAACCCTAGGTTCCAGTACAGGTTGGGGGTTGACCTGCTGGAAAGTAGTGAAGGGGAAAGGGACCTGGGGGTCCTGGTGGATGGGAGGATGACCATGAGCCAGCACTGTGCCCTTGTGGCCAAGAAGGCCAATGGCATCCTAGGGTGCATTAGAAAGGGTGTGGTCAGTAGGTCAAGAGAGGTTCTCCTCCCCCTCTACTCTGCCTTGGTGAGGCCGCATCTGGAATATTGTGTCCAGTTCTGGGCCCCTCAGTTCAAGAAGGACAGGGACCTGCTGGAGAGAGTCCAGCACATAGCCACAAAGATGAGGAGAGGCTGAGGGAGCTGGGTCTCTATAGTTTGGAGAAGAGGAGACTGAGGGGTGACCTCATCAATGTTTACAAATATGTAAAGGGTGAGTGTCAGGATGATGGAGCTAGGCTTCTCTCAGTGATGTCCAGTGATAGGACAAGGGGTAATGGGTGTAAACTGGAGCATAAGAGGTTCCATGTGAACATCAGGAAAAACTTCTTTACTGTGAGAGTGACAGAGCACTGGAACAGGTTGCCCAGGGGGGTTGTGGAGTCTCCTACGTTGGAGATATTCAAGGCCCGGCTGGACAAGTTCCTGTGTGATGTACTCTAGGTTACCCTGCTCTTGCAGGGGGGTTGGACTAGATGATGTTTTGAGGTCCCTTCCAACCCTTGGGATTCTGTGATTCTGTGATTGCATCCTGTCCCTCTGCTAGACACTTCTGTAAAACACCTGCTGCACCCTCTCCATAACCTCTCTGCAGGGTCCAGCAGGCTGAGGCAGGACCCCCAGAGCCATTTCCTTGCCCAGCAGCCTCAGCCTCCCCTCAGAGAGCAGAATCACACACTGCTATGGGAATGGGCATATTCTCCAAGGATCCTTGCTAGAACAAGAACCCTTTTAAAGGAGAAGTGGATATCTGACCAACTCGCCCATGGCTAATGGCCACCCACAGCACAAGATAGCACATGGGGGGCTAGGAGTTAAGAGGCCTGGGCCCCAGCTGCATCTCTCAACCACCCCTGTGGCCCTCCACTGAACTCCTGCTGGTTTATCAATACTTTTGTTTTAATTAATAGCCTTTCTTCTGCAAGCATTAAGGAATCATTTCTGAACTACTAAAAAGTACTGGAAGTTGTGATTGAGTCCCTCAGACTGAAGGCCCCTGATTCCCAAGAGGGCTCTGGTCCATGAGCTCGGTCCCTGGTTTCCAAAGGTCACCTCCAGCTCCTTCTGTCACAAAAGGCTGCTGTTTTCGTGGGTCCCCTCATCAGGACATTACACAATGCAGGGGGCACTGAAAGCTGGACCTGCTCAGCCAGAAACACAGGATTCCAGGACAACGCGAGCTCAAAGCTGAGTGAGCTGGTAAAAGTACCTATAGTAAAACTGTGTGTTTTCAGTGCCGTATTTTGGTGCCTTTGCCAGTCACCTAAAAGTGCAGAAGCACCATAGTGCTTCAAGACACTATTTTTGAAAGCAGTAGGAGCAGTTACAAGTTCTTTAACACAGTTTGTGAAGACATACACTGCCTGTTTTAAAAGAGCTCTCGTAACTGTTCTTCACAAAACTCAAGTGCCTTATGCTCTGCAGTGAGAAGATGAAATTTAAGAGGCTGGGTTCAAGTGTTCATGACATCCTTTACTACCTCTGTAAAAAAATATTACCCATCTCTGACCGAACTCAAACCTCACTCAAAGGCGCAGCACTTCTAAGCTGGCAGTTAGGTTTTCTCCTGCTAGTGTGGTACTTGTGCAGCGTAGAGGCTGGAAGAAGTGGGATTCCCAGGATGGACAAAAGACAAAATCTTTGGCAGAAGGTGTGGCAAGATAGGAAGTAATTTAGGACCAAGCTGAAGAAGACTATGACTTCTTCAAATGGGGATAGGAGATCTTTGGGTGTGGAGGCTAGAAATAGGATCAGACAGTAGAAGAGAAGAGCATCAATAGAAACAGTGGCTGAAGTGTAGTAAAAGGGTAGGAATCAAGATGAGAACACAGGACTGATTCTTATGGCCTTGACCCCTTTCTCAAGGTTGTTTAGTCTGAAAAGGTGAATCTACCCCATATTTTCCCTCTTACCAAAGGCCAGAGCTCCCAGGCTCCTAAGAGGGGCTGGAAAAAAGTGGTCAAGGGTGTGAAGATTCAGATGGATAAAAAGTGGAACTGGAACAAGGAACTGCACTGGTCCGAGTGAATACTGCTGAGGTTGAGAAGACACAGCCTCTCCTGAAGGCTTTTTCCTCTGGAGTAGAAACCAGGACCCCAGAGCTGCCGTATGTATGCACTTTTGGCACCCGTGAAACTGACTGCCATCCTGTGCCTCCTCCAGCACCTACTCACCTCAGATGACTGCCTGCTACTGCTGTTTCTTACTCAGTCACTCAAGCAGCAGAGCACAGTGGGGATCCAAAGATTCAACCCTGCTGATAAGGAATGTAATGCAGTAATGTTCACAGATTTTTCACCTGATGATGCTTTTAAGAATCTGGGGAAAAAAAGCGAAAAATTGAAGAAGGGATCTCTATTTTGATGCAAAGAGGATGTTGAATATATTTAGGGAAAGCTGCATCACGTTTTTTGTTATGGAGAAAAAAGTAAGCATGAAGACATTGACTGCTCTAAGCAAATTCAACATACATCTATCTCCCACTAGGAGAATTCCAGCAGAAGCCAGTAAATGCCATATATCTAGAAGAAAAAACATGTACATTACTATGTTGCAGTCATAGCACATAGGATTTGCCCCACCTAACTTTGACCAACTATCCTAAAAGAAGCTGCTTGGATTCCCCTTCATGAGCAATGGCAAAGTATTTTGCCTGATCCTAATCCCAAATCTTTTATTAAAAAAATAAATTTGGAAGTTCAGATTAATCAATCACTAAGTTGTCCCACTGATTGTAAAGGAACAGGATGAATAACTAAACTGTAGTTGGTCTAGATTAGGTGAGAAATATTTTACCACTAACCACTCTGGAACCATTATATACTTTCACTTCTTTTGTTTTACTCTTTGATTTCCCATCAAAATCACAACATGAAGCTTGAAAATGTATTTAAAAATGACTGAAGATTCACACATTCACCAGCCACTTTTAAGGTAAACTGTGAGCATAGAAGATTAGATGAATCCTGTTGGATGTACTGTGGAAAATAATTAAGTTGAAGAACAGAAACAGCAGGGAAAAGCAGTTCATGTGCTGGCATCCAAGTGTTCAGAGAAAAATTCTGTTACTTAAAAGTAGCAGAAAAGGTTTTATGTTGTCCTTTCATCAAATTACATAGTACTTGTATGATAAACTGTGAAAATTAAGATGCTCTTGGGAAAGCAAAATCCAGTGACATTTATAATATTAAATAAATAAACAAACAAACCATCGACTGCTCTGTGAAGTAAATGCAGTAATAGGAAAAAGAATTGTTAGAAGCCTTTACTAGAATCTTTTATTTTTCTGCAAGTTCTTGGATATAATCCTGGCCTCTTAATAGGTACAAAGGAAGACAAGAAGTTTAAGACAGAGTAAAATAATCAGGTGTCCAGAGGACAAGTTCTGGATATTTGCAATTCTAATGATGGAAGTGAAAAATCAGCTACCAAATGGTGTTTGTGTAATGGAGGATGTGAAGCCAGTGACTGAAAAATTTTTTCTTGGAAATAATATGTTGATCTTATAAATCACTGAATCATTTAGGTTGGAAAAGACCCTTAAGATCATTGATTCTAACAATGACGAAACTGTCAATGAGCCTGAGCTGATGTTCGTATCTGCAGCAGAAAGCCACAAATGCCAACATGAGACCAGGCAACCTTAACAGAAGACAAATTCAAGATCATCCAAGTCACAAAGCAGAAAGAAGAAAGTTTTGGGGGTGTTGGTTAACAAGAAGTTCAACATGAGCCAGCAATGTGTGCCTACAGCCCAGAAAGCCATCCATATGCTGGGCTGCATCAAAAGGAGCGTGACCAGCAGGTTGAGGAAGGTAATATTCCCTCTCTACTCCTCTCTTGTGACAGTCCACCTGTAGTACTGTGTTCAGCTCTGGGACCCTCACAGAAGAGGGTCATGGAGCTTCAGGAGCAAGTCTGGAGAAGGCCACGAAGATGCCCAGACAGCTGAGCACTTCTCCTATGATGACAGGCTGAAAGAGTTGGACTTGTTCAGCCTGGAGAAGAGAAGGCAGCCTTCCTGTACCTAAAGAGGGCCAACAAGAAATCTGGAGAGGGACTTTTTACAAGGGCATGTAGTGACAGGAGAAGGGGGAATGGCTTTAACCTGACAGAGGGGAGGTTTAGGTTAGCCATTAGGAAGTTCTTTTCTGTGAGGGTGATGAGACAATGGCACAGGTTGCCCAGAGAAGCTGTGGCTGCCCCATCCCTGGCAGTGTTTAAGGCCAGGCTGGATGGGGTTTTGAGCAACCTGGTCTAGTGTCCCTGCCATGGCAAGAGGTTGGAACTACATGGTCTTTAAGGTCCTTTCCAACCCAAACTGTTCTACGATTCTGTGAAATCATGAAGCTTACTTGCAGGGTTTATTTAATTGAGAAACACTTAAAAACTATGAAGTATACTTTAATGGACTGGCTTTTGAGTTAATGAACCAGTGCATTCCTCTAGATAAAATCAGAACAGCTTGGCTCAGATTCCTAAGCAATGATGGGGTTTTTTTGTCGTGTGTGCCAGATGCTTTAACTAGACAGGTATTTTTGCTGTTTCTCTAAACTTGTAAAAGACCCTGGTTTTTTGCACAGTGACAATTTGTAACTTCCAGAAGTCAAAGTTTTTTTTCTTTCTGATTTCTGATTATTTCTCACAATAACAAGTATTTTTCTCGCTCTGTTTTGCCTTACAGTCTTGTGCCACTCAGTGTTTGTTCCTCTAATAGAATGCATCATTTTAATATAGTTCTTTGTGCAGTTTGGGAGAATGATGTTACACTGCAGTTTTTCTTTCAGACTGCAGTATGACGTTTTTATATGCTTTGCTGTAAGCCTTACTCCATATGGATCTTAATTCAGCAAAACTTTTCTGCTCAGGGTGACTTAACTGAAGAATCACCTTTTGGTGCACACAGACGACACCATCCTCAGATAGAGCTCTGAAGTGGAGCTCATCCTGTGGGCTTTGGGCCATAGAAGAGCAGCCCTTAACTGCCCAGCCAGTGCACTGCTCTTGGTAGTCTTTTCCACAGGACAACTGAGAGTCTTAAATGCTGGGTAGAACATCATGGCAGGATCAGCAACCTACCATCACTCTCAAGGCTGTTTGGTTTCCTTTCCAGCTTCTTCCAGGGTGCCCTGGATTTAAATGGGAACATTCAGCTGAACCCACAATGCAACAAGGAGATGAGCAATAGAAATGAGTATAGGCTCCATCTCCCAGTCAGAGACAGCTTCTTGAAGTCCTTTGGAGCCCCTCCTGTACATATGGATATATAACTGCTAGGGAGAATAAGAACTTCAAGAAAAAGTTTCATAGCAAGAAGAGGAAGGCAAATGCCTTGCTGCAGCCTTAGAGATGTTACCCTTATCGTAACTTCAGTGTTCATGCAGGAACACCTGACTGCCAACTTATTCCTGTGCCAGATGTAGAAAGTCTCTCAGGCTTTCTTTACAATTTAAAGAGTGCTAACACCAGCCAGGAGACACTACCAGATGCAGAAGATTTTAAGGCAAGCTAATGGTGTTGGATACTCTCCTGCTCTAATCTCAATTTAAATTAGTAACTAGAGGCAACACACCGGGAGCTTTTCTAGTCTACTTCCTCAAGAAGTAAATCAAATCTCAAATAAAATATTCAACATTTGGAAGCCAAGCACAGAATGCTGCAAGTCTGAGCACAGCTCTCAGTGCGCACTGAGGAAACACTTTTCCTAAGACTCTGGAAAAGTAAGCCGCTCAGTTTGACACCACATCCAGTTTTATTTGGTTTAGAATATATGATCTTCTGGAAGCATGCAAAATCATCCAGAGTGATGCAGGGTATTTCACCACTACCTCTTTTTACCCTTGTACTTCTCTTCTTTTTGATCTATTGCTATCCACCACCTAGGGCTGACTTCATATGCTGTACAAGCCACTGTCTGGTTTATCCTCTCTTATTGTGTTGGCCACAGACAGCCCATCCCATTACACCCTAACTCTGACATGTCCTAAGTCAATAGTTCGTAAGCCAGTAGCTTTTATCAGAAGGAGATAGGAACCCCAGCACTGGCAGCAGTGCCAGCCCTGGCCAGCAAAAATGTTTTTAGAATTATATTCTTGGCACCCTGTGGCAACTTTAACAAGGCTGGCATTGACAGCTGAAAACCTGCCAAGTCAATTTGCCCAGAAGAAGGAAATGAGATGTGGTAGGGTGTGGTGGTGAAGAGAATATTTCAGACCATATTCACATTTTCTCACACATATTTCTCACCCATCAGCAGTTGGAAAGGGAGGGATATTACTTTGAGGGGCATGCCCCATTCTAATAAAACCCAAGGCAGTGGTAACAGACCAAAAAAAAATCCAAGTCTTTTCCAAGTCTGACCTGAAAGATCACTGCAATACTTAGGGGATGAAAGTCCTGTCTCAATCACTACTCAGCTAAGCCCATAACAAGGACAAAATGAATTGTGTACAAATGAAGGTTCAGACAGAATATCTGGGTTTCATATCAAGATGATCTGCTCAACAGCTGCACAGCTTCAGATATATGTAATGCTCTGTGCAAGTAAAGTCAGAAGAATGCATACCTACAAGATTAAAGCTCTATTATACTTAAAAACCACATACTAAGCTCCAACAAAGACTAGAACCTAAAAGTGAAGTCTAAAGAACCTCATGCCACAGCTACTGCTGAAACTCAGTGACGCTCAGATAAAAAGACATTAGTCTTAAGGGGACATACCTCCATAATCATTAATTTCAGCTCCTGATCTCTGTAAGATGTGGAGAACAATTGCTTTCTTTTCTGGATACTCTGAAGTGTTTTAACATTTATCAAGTATTTTGTGGAGCTTGTGCAGCAAGAAATGCTGCTTTAGGTACTGCGTTATTCTACCAGTCAAAATAGTTGGCTGTCTACACTGCCACACTGCCAGAGTGGTTAAATTTTGCTGGGGTAAGTGAAAGCAATCACGAAAATTAAAATGAAAACCAAACTAGGGTTTTATTTCAAATGGGAAAACAAACATATTTTTAAAAAATAAAAACCAAAAAACTCCCTCTTCAAACTGTAGCATCCACCTGTATCCCCTTGATTGCAGCCGAAGATTTACAGAAATACTTGGCAAAACAGCTGTGCTTCTAGTGTTATTGACTGGACAAGACAAAGGGAGTAGACATCAAACCACAAACCAGCCCATTTTCTTGTGTTCTCCATACCAATATGACATTCAAAGAAGTTTTCATCAAGAAGGCTATCCAAGTTCTTATAATCACATTTACCACAACAGGGAAACTGGAACTGAATCCAGAGATTGTTTTAGCTTCATTTCTGTAAATCCCATTAAGTCTATAGAGCCTGGCATATCAAGAACAGCCTATGGGTTTATACTCTTCTTTCTTGTGTCTAGCAATAAGGGCCTCTCTTCCATGCAGAAAAAAACAGCCACAATGTGGTTCTCCCTGACACTGACTCAGCAGAACTTAGTTCTGCAAGGTAAAGGAAAACTAAATGTTTTATTGCTTTGCTTCTTGAAATTACTGCCTCATGTACCATTTGATTTTTAGGCCAAGGGCAACAGCATGAAATGCAGGTATGGTTAGAGCACAGTTGTGTCTCTTCTGCAAAGAACAGCTGGTTTCTCTAGTAGCTGGGACTAGGTCCAAAGGATACAACTGTTTACACACCACCACCTTGTGAGGCTTCTGTTGGGCACAGTCAAACTCAAGAACTGTCTGCGGGTGTCTGACTTCTTGCCCCAGGTTTGGACCCCATTACTACAGTGAATGCAAGGATTGCCACGTTAGTCGTTCTTTTTTGTACCAACTGCTATGTCAACGACACACAAAAACTGTTTCAGAATAGCAACCAAGACTACTGCCCTGTCTCCAAACCAAGGGAATGCCCACGTTTCTTAGAGGACAACAGTGTCAGCTGGGAGCTCTGGGTCTCTGTAGCCTGATTTGCCCCTAATGTGCATCACACAAACAAATAGGGACATTCAGAGGCTTTCACAAAGCCCTTCAACATTGGTGACCGGGCCACACGACTGCATTTACACGTAAGGTAACTGAATATTATTATCATTGTCATTATTATTATTTCCCACCCCTGGGGAGAACCTCATTGGAAGTGTTCACCTTTATCTGGAAGCTGACTGTGCAGAGGCTGCTGACAGTACCTGCATGGGGGTGACTGATGTCTTGCCTGGCTGGGTAGGGCACCGTATGCCAGCTCTGACTGACACCTTGCAGAGCACACGCTGTCACTGGCCTCTGTCAAGAGCAACTGAACAAGCAAAAAGATGACTGTACGAGAGACAGGGAAAGCACCCAACAAAAAAGAGTGAAACGGATTAATTATCTTCTTCCTATGCAATCTCCAGCACACTGCCAAACCTCTTTCCTGCTGCACGACAGGCAGACAAAAGCCTTTTTCAGCTGTAACACGTTACACAGCTCTGGCCAACAACAGCAGGTATCTCCTAGCGCCCCTTAGAGACTTGCATGCATGTCCTGCTTCACTTGCAGGCCAAGGGAAAGCCAGCCTTAGCACTTGTCAAAGGTACGGATACAAAACACTTGTGAACTCCTGGTACTCAGCATATGGTTAGCCTGATTTATTTCTGTTGAAACAGAAGCCAGTGTTTCTTCATGCTGAGTCCTGACACGGTAAAAATAAGGGGCAGTTTGTGTCCTGGAAAGCTTAATTCAGCAATAAAGATGACATTTTGTCCTTACCCTTTTCCATCGTTTCTAGATGCAGGCAATTGAATAAAAGGAAGCCAAAGTACTCTGTTATACCTCACACTTTTCATTTCTTAGGAACTAAGCAGTGAGTGTTGCTGTTGCAGCCTTAAAAAGAAACCATGTTACAAGAACAGAATGTCCATTTTTGTGCTTATACTGCTCAGGAAAAACATTTAAAGGGATTCACCCAGCAGCAAGACATTTTCCTGCAGGACTGCTGGAACATTACTTTTCTATTCCTTCCATATGCATGCCTATTTCTCACAGACACTCATGGGAGCTATGGTTTTCAACTATGTGCAGAGGCTGCAAGAGCAAATTAGCATAAAATTAACATGCCATGCTTTGGACTGTAATCCACATTCTTTCTCTATACCCTGTCTAGGTCCAAAGTCTGATTTCATTTAACCACAAGCTGGAACAGCATGGGAGAAACATGACTGCAACCAGAGTTGCAGCTCCAGGCCATGGATGACCTCTAGGTCATCAGAGCTGGTCCTGCTCAGCTAGACCCAACCATGTCAGCGAAAGGGAAGGCCAGCAGTTAGCTGTAATGGCATCAGTTGCCTGCATACACACAGCTCAAGCAGACCTATGCCATTCCTGAGCCAGGCAATGGGGACAAGAAAGCCATCTCACAAGGCAACATACATCTTGGAGCTTCAACCGCTGGGGCACTTGCTAGTACAAACCTACTGCTTCAACTCTGGCCACTCCCGCTGATGTGTTGCTGCAACAGCTTCCACCTCTGTTACATGCAAATACCATCTGATAATTACGAAGGACAGTTGGAAGCAGCATTTTGCCATGGTATTGGACCAAATGACAGTGCATTGCCTCATGTACTCCTGCAGCTTAGACCACTAAAGCACTATTCTCTGCTGCCTGTCCTGAAGAGTTACTGTGCAGCGTGAAACAACTGCTGCTTAGCACCCTTACGCAGATGAACTGTTTCCAATATATACAATATTTGAATGCCTGAGACCAATTGGGATATAAGGCATTTTAGAAATAGAGGTTATCAATAATAACTGGATGATATGTACAATTCAGTGACTCATAGTCAGGACGTACCTCACAGTACCAGTCAAGTTATAAAATTTAAACACAATTACATGCTCACTAAAAGTATTTGCCTTATTTCACAATATACTGTATATTAAACTTTCCCTTTCATGTTTGCATAATAAATCTGAATGGAGCTTTCTATTGCATTCACACTTGGATGATTGCTTTTGGCTATTTTATTGCACAAACTTTGTATAGGGGGAGGGAGTAAAATTAAGCTTTTATCACAAAAGTATAAAACAAAATTAAATGTGAATGCTTGCCTGCTGAAGAAAGGTTATTAACATACTTCATGTTAACTCATGGGTGTCACTTCTGATCACTGGCACATAACTGCTGATGATATTATTGTTATTGTTGTTGCTGCTGTTAGTTTGGGGTATGCTTTAGTACCAAAACATAGAACAAAATATGGTTCCTCGGTTTCATTGTGCTGGAGGTACACTTGCTATTGCAAGGCAGCCAGCCATGAGATCGCCCACGACTTGCCCAGGGAATTTGTTAAAAGAGATATCATGGGTGAAACTCTCCTGTTGGCAGGAGATCAACACAGAGCCTGAGCAGCATCTCAGCCTCTCACCAAGTTTACAGGACATGCGTGGTCTTATACGACTCAGTTGTGGTGATGGCTCTCAGGCAGAGTGTATTCCCACCTTCTTATTTCTATTCTTAGACTTTCCAAGCTTTGAGATACAATTTCAGATACAGCTGACTCAGTTGCCAAAACACAACGTGAACAGTGAGTGACAAAAAGAGAGATCTGGGTTTTCTCACTCTTACAAAACAGGGGTGAAGAACCTAATCTTTGCTGAGGGTCAAACAGATCTTCCAAAGCATTTTGGCAAGCCACATATAAACACACCTCAAAACATATTTCACTGAGGAGAAAAAAAAAGAAAAGAAAACCAACATTAAAGCAACTCCCTTCTCACCTCCCCAAGTGAGAAAACTGTCACAGTAAACTGCAGAATAAAGAAGGTGTCAGAAGTAAAACAGCAAACTTGAAAACACAGAAAACTTGTACAAACAAGAAGACTGAAGAAAGGCCTATGCAATGATAATAAGATTGGGGAAAGAGAGAGCCTTAAAGAACAATCGAATAAAGGCATAAAACCTCATACAAACATTTCCAAACATGTCATAAACAAGGAATGTGAGATGCAATCTGTTGAACCAGTAGATAATACAGAAAAACATGAAACTGGTAGACTCAGAAGCAAAGGTCCATCCAACTGATTGTCCTGTCTGGCAGTGACCAGTATCTGGTAACGTGAAAAACAGGTTAAGAGAAGAACCAGTGTATCTCTTCCCATCTTCTGGCAATTGGCTAGTTAGACTCTCTCTAAAACAAAGCTTGCATCTTCCTCTCCCCAGTTTTATACACCTTTGTCATATATCTTACTCATCCTTTTTTCAAGCTGAAAGCACCAAGGACAAGAATGCAAAGTGCAAGGATTAAGTAACTGGGATTCTTCAAGAAAAGAAATAGGCCTGCGGGCCGCTGGCAGAGATGTCTATACAGTCTCAGGCAGGATGGAGGTGAATAAGGGATGATTAGTTGCTCTTTCTTAGAATGCAAGAATTAGGGAGCAGTAAAAGGAAATAGCATGTACACGTTTTAGAAGCAAGGAAAAGCAGTATTTTTTTTTTTAAGCTACGCACACCGTGGGTAACTCACTGCTGCAGGATGTGCACATACACAAAGTATAAACATGTTCCAGAAAGACAAACTCAGGAAGCCTGTCGGTGACTACTAGTTACCAAAGGCTCCATTTCTACAGAAAGTCCTAAAAGCCATAGATTGCTAAAAGCAAGGTATTTGTGTCTAGGAAGATACGTCTTTATATACCCTGGATTTATATTGTTTCTTTAAGCAACTACTACTGATGCCGGGCTAGAGGGATCCTTGGCCTTTCTCAGCACCCCCAGATTTACAAGGCAGTAAGCCTGACCCATTAAAACACAAGTAAATGAAATATTTCAGAGCTGTGGCATTATGAAATGAGCTTGTGGATTATAGCTAGGTCTCAGGCTCTATTGTCCATACTTCAACTTTCATACACATATAAATATTCAAAAACCAACACGATGCACTTGAATTTGTAAAATGTAGACTCATCATCGTTTAGATATTGTGTTATCTGACAAAAGTCATTAATTTGCTCATCAGCCCATTGTGATTTATGCAAGCCCAGTAAAAGCTATCATGCCATTGTTTCAAACAAACCCTAATCTCAGTACGGAGCTATTGGTTTTATACAGATGCTTATTATAACTGCAGGGCAGATCAGCACAACGTAAGCAAAGAAATCAATTTTGCTGGATACATAAAAGAAAAAAACCCACACCCTGTGCTGGTTGGTCTCCAGAATCGCAGTTGCACAATGTTAATACTGTACTCATGATCTTAATAGAAAATAATCCCTTGAAAATTAATTGCCACTAGACATTAATAAGCACTTTGTTAATTAAGACAGTAAGCCAATCAGGCCCAAGGTGAACTTGGGGGCAATCAACTCCATAAACAGCGTGAGCTAAGTCTTAGAAGTGTACTTTAATTTTTAAAAAGCCTGGTTTTAGAAACTGAATAACTTGTGGGATTGCTCATTACGGAACAAAGCAACTGCCCAAACTCAGCCCAGGTCAGGAACAGCCAAGAGCCATTATCACCTGGCAACTTATCTGCTTCTTTGAAGCAGTTAGTCTAGACCTTACCAACTTGTAATTAATAGCTCCTCCAAGTAAATCAGAAAGCCACCAAAAAGTAATTCAAAACTGCCTCCCAGGAAAGAGCTTTTGTAAGCTATAAAGCAGCACATGGTGTAGAAAAAGCAATTTATAGTTGATTCCCTTTTACTGCATGCACTCATCAGGCAGCTATGCTCCTTCCTCTAGGTTTTTATGGATCACAGGGCATTCATAAAACCTGCAGAAGCAAACAGAAATGGCTTATGCTTTTCTGAGGAGATGCAAATATTTAGCAGCTCTTCCATTTCCAAAAGTCTGTATCACGTGGCCTTCCTTATTCACTAGCCATGAGCAGAGACAGAGCAGAAGTGCAGGTATCTCAGAAACCACTATTTCTGCCTT
The DNA here is from genome assembly GCF_963264785.1 of Psittacula echo. Classification (NCBI taxonomy): domain Eukaryota; kingdom Metazoa; phylum Chordata; class Aves; order Psittaciformes; family Psittacidae; genus Psittacula; species Psittacula echo. The sequence continues at coordinate 105,385,187 of NC_137735.1, forward strand.
TCCTTTACAGCTGAAAAAGAACCCTTCCTGGGTTTCCATTCCTGATGAGAAAACCTGTGCTTCTCGACACACTGCAAAAAGGAAAGCTGATGCAGAGCACCTTGCTGAAAATGCTCCTCTGTGGGCACGGCTAAAGATCTTACGCCCCCTCAAACTCCTCCTGGTGTGGTTTTGTTCTGTCTCTTCACAGGTCTCAGCAAGCTCAAGCACTTCAAGCCAAATGCATCAAACTTTCCTTTCTTCCTAGCTGAAATCAAGGGAGTTTGTCCATGCAGTTAATTTGGCACAGCACTGAGGAAAACTCATTCATTTCTCTAATTGATTGCATTTGAAAAATAGGTGACATTAATACTTGCACATTTGTTGACATAGATAAATCTGCCCTAGGTTTTGAGCATGTATTATAATGTCTTATAAGTTGTGAACTTGGCTTTTTTCACTGCTTTTTTCAGCAGTATGTTTCTGGACTACCATAGTATGTTTCTTGAATTATCACAACATTTCTGACAACAGCGGGACAGCCCAGTCCATTGTCTAGGCTCAGGTCCACACTAAATTCAAGTCAGATGAAGAGGATGGGGAATCATGGTTTCACACCTGGACATTTCCGAAGGATCAGGTGTAAAATTTAGGAAGCACACTAAGCCCATCGAACAGTTGGTATATGCTGGAAGAATAGTTCCACGCCTTATGCTTTTTTGGGGGCTAACCATAACCACGTTTGCTTCATCTTTCCCATCAGAAGCATTGACTGCAAAGCAACATATATGAGAAAATAATATGTATGTAGTTAAAAGGCCTTGAAATTCACACAATGTAAACAAGCAACCAATTATTCTGCAACTAATGGTGAGCTGCTAAGTTGGAACATGCTCAGGTGTGTGTGTGTAAGTCTCTAATAATTTTTATTAATTTTTAAGAGTGCTGGATCATCTCATTTGAAGCCAAAACCATTAATACTTGCATTAATTATTGTTCATAATACAGCATACCCTTTGACTTTTACTGCAGTCATTTGAATCTTTCCTCACAATGACTTTCTGAAAAAGATCACCTTGGAGAAGAGGACTTAGGTTTGGTTTCAGCTTGGTGAAAAATATTTTCCTAGAATAGCAGTCCTGTTTCTGCCTTTGTTTTTCCTGTGTTTCCGTTCTGAGTGTCTCTTCCTGCCTTTGTAAAATATGGGAATAATGATGTAGGCTTGACTATGCATATAAATTGAATAATTTGCAATAATGCTCTAAAACGCCACTGGGGTGGAATTCAAAGGGCTGTTTGCAAAAACAATTGCTTTTTTTAAAATTAATTTCTAAAACATAAATGCAGAAAGTGGCTGGATGGCTCAGGGGATCGAAAATGGCATAGGGAGACTTTCATCTCCGGGCCACTGCTTGAGATCCTACTCAGGCTGAAGAGTAACTGGAAGCTATTTCTGAGAGAAAAATATTTTGGGTCTCTGCAAATTTTAACATAATAATCTGTGGTGAGGTTATAAGCAAGGTTGAAGTTTACTGAGAAGAATAGCAAAGGCTCAATTTTACTACCAATTTTAGAGAGGTGGGAGTTTTAAGGTCATTCTACTGATGAAATACAAATCTACCTTTGTTTTTAAATAGTAATCATTTAATCACAGACATCATGAAGCAAAACACCATTCATATCCTTAGCCTTAACTATAACTGGCTACCCTTTCTCAGACCTATATAGATTTTTTAGCCAGTATTATCAGTGCTGCTGATGTATTCTCATGAAAGTAATTACACATGTCAAGTTGGTTCTATAACACGTCAAGGTAGAAGACATTGAAGCCACTTAAATCAGATTGGAAGAAATAGGAAATTCTGTTTTCAGAATAGAATCATGGTTCAGTCATACTAAGAACCTCAGGCAGTTCGAGATAAATGCACAGTCACTCTTCATCTATTTGACAGAACACATCAACAAACTCTTTTCCTAGAAAGAACTACAATATTTGGATTCATATTTTTGCCTGCTGATTTCTGATCAGGACCAGAACTAGCATTAGAAGCTTTAAAATCATTCACTTAGCTTTATGAATTATTGATCTTGAGCAGGAATTAGGTCCATCCCTTCCAGAGAGGTAATCAGATGCTTCACAGTGATGCTTCATCAAAAGCAGGAATACCTGAGAATGGGAGGATGCTCAGACCACTTTCATGGATAAGAATGACAGGCCATCATCTACAATTTTGCACATGCTATGTCTGAGTTTCACAACTAAACCCTGTGCTGATTTCCAAAGCTTTCTGTAAGCAGATTGAAAACATCTACAGTATCATGCATTTCAACAGTTGCTAAATTGTGGGGTAAACAGCTTGTGGATGTGGTTATTTCTGGTAACGCCTACCATATCTTAAGAGACATAAAAGGAGAAAAGCACTAGCCTAAATAACAAACATTGAAGGTTTAAAGGATGTGATGCATAAGTTATCAAAAGCTGCCAGTAGCAGCTTTCTAGTAACGCAGGCATGGTGAGTGGCCACTCTAATGTCAGCACATAAAAATGGTTATAGTGTTGTTTTTATTTTAAGCTTGAATAAAGCTGTTCCCAGATATTCATATAGCTGAATATTCATAACTGTGACTATCTGCTCATTTCCCACAGAGGTGACCCTGCCAAGATGCATCTTGAGGATTTCAATGAGGCTGCACCAGAACTACGCACAAAGGGAGCAGAAACATGAACACACGGCAAATGGGCTGGCCTTCTCTAAAGAGCTGAGATGATTGGTTTGACCTTGAACTAAATGAGATCCAGATCTGAGCAGAGCCAGGATATTCCTAAGGTTTGGTCTGCACTTGCTATTCTGTGGAGTCTAGATGTCAATGTGCAGCACTGTCCATCCAGCACTTCACACAAGTGAAGAGCAGAGAACTGATGGTGCAAAAACCATCATTGTTATCTCTTTACAGAAAGGATATCAGCCTCTGCTGCTTCTGAGGAGGAGTAAGCAATTTACATCAGCTTAATAAGTGATTTGGAAAGCAAGCTCCGGAGCCACAGCTCCTGGCTGCTGAGGACAGTGCTGTCACTGGAAATGATCTTTCTGCTGTGGGAACAGCAACAAGACATGAACCCTCTCTGCACAGCCCTGGCTAAGCTCTGACCTCCCCTACCCGGAGTGATGCTCTGCTACAAAGGTGGTAAAGCAAAAACGGAGAGAAACACAAGTGCTCAGAGGCAGGTAGGAGAGAAGAGCTCAGGTTTCCTGAATGCCCTTCACGATTAGGCAGTGAAACACTGAATGTTTAATCACAGTGAAGAATAATAGAGATCAGAGAACCAGGGAGGCACAGCTCAACTAACTCCAGGCATGCTCTGTTTAATGCTATATGATATAAAAATGGTTTATAGTCCATGCAGCATACTTCCCCTAGATAAGGACCATCACACACTGAAATGAAAAGTAATTAGTGTCCCTCAAGAGTTTAAAAGAATTGTTTTTATAAAGCATTTCCTTCAGTTTTAGAAAAAAAAAAAAAAAAAGAAAAAAGAAAGAAAATTACAGGGAAGGCATTTTTATGCAGAGTGGCATTTGTTTATATTTAACACCTTAAGAGATTAGAGTTGACTTTCAAACCAGTTATTACAGCTACATAAAAGTTGCTGTTAAACTCCCTAAATTACATCATTGAGACTGACAGGCCCCCAATGCGTGAATGCAAAACGCATTGTAATCTGCTGGTCCCAGAGTGGTTTCAGAGTGCAGGGGCTGGGACTCATACTGGAGACTCCCACCCCTGCACAGACACAGAGTGTGTAACCCTCACCTTGGCAGCCCAGTGCTGTTCAGACCTGAGAGGCGGCACCATTGTGTGAGTATGGGTTATAGCCTGCTTGTCCAAACTAGCAAGTGGGAACCATGGTGCTCATTCTTGTAGTTAGTGATAGCTGGAAAACCAGTACAATCAAAGCCTTCACTGTAAAAATGCAAGTGTCACTGCCTATGGTGGATGTGAGTCTTGGAGGAGGAAGGGGTTACCCAGAGGGATGTACTTGTGGGGTGGATGGTCATCCTTCACATGAGCAAGAGCTGTCCCTTATAACCTTCATTCCATAGTAACCAGAGCAGAGGCTGGCACAGATGAAGCACTTCCCATACTTACCTTTCAGAGCTGGTGGAAGCACAGGAGCATTACAATGCAGTTCTCAAGGTTATCCCAAATCACAGAAAGAAAAACGTTAGTATTATTCATACTCCCAACAATCTGAAGCATGTTAAATCTTGTTGGATTTTAAGAACACTACAATGCTTCCAAGTATGCTGAGTGGTATTAAAAAAAAAACAACTTACACTGGAGTGCTCAGGAATTTCCAACTGGCTATTAATGAACTCTTTACCCCATTAAAAACTTTGATTCAGTCACCTAAACCCAGTATTTCAGCCTCTGCTTTATTTGGTGATTAATCTGAAGAACTGAAGAACAATGGCTTACATTTTGCAATTCAAAGAATGGTTTCTGTGTTTTATTTATGAGCTATTTGTTTAGCAACTTGCAAAAATATCCATCAAAAACCACAGAGGTTAAACAACATTAAAAAGTGAAGTATAAATTAATAAAAAACAAAAGCACTGATAGATTCCCACTCACCACCAAACTTCACATCACCCCTGTAAATCCACGTTCTCAAAGATGAAGAGCTTGAAAAAGTACTGAAATTTCCTTGCCCTCTTATTAATGCTTTATTAGTTTAGATTCTACCACAAATTACAAGATTTATGACCAAATGCTCCAGTGCTGTGCAACAGTATGATGTCTTATAATGCTCCATCCTCACAGAAACCATTTCTGATTGCTATGCTGTACGTACTGCCAAAGAGCTACAAGGAATTGAGCTGGACTCCATCTTGCAAGACTTTCCTACAATTACAGTAACATTTACTGATCTTTAAAGTTGCCCAACACCCAGAATCTTCTCCAAGGTTAAACCTTAGGAGCTAGCTATAGAACAATGGAAGTTAGCAGTTCTATAAACGGTACAAGCTTAGCCAGCATGGGAAATGGTACTTAATCACAAAATATCTCAAGGGCAGTTATGATGTTTGTTTTACAGCAAATAAATGTGCTTCAGCTTCATCTGATAGTTGAATTTACAAGCTTGTTTGATCCTTGAGCCTACTATGAGAACGGCAATACATCTGCCAAAATCTGATGAGGTTTTTGAAGAAGCAGACATGCAGCCATAATGCTAGACAGGAGCCTGAGAGTTTACATCCCATGTTCCTCTCCAGGAGAGGATTATCTGTGCCTGAGCTGTTCTGCAGGTCACATCACTCCTTTTGCAAGCACCAGTAACAGACACTATACAATCTTGCCTTGCACATCTGTTTAACAATGCATAACTATTATTACTATTTCAAAGCTTTTCATCCAACATCTAGCTTTCATCTTCCTGCCTGCAATTTTAGTCTATTACCTCCCATCTTACCAATGCCACACGTGGAGAAATAGATGCATGTGTGTTTCTTTAGAATTGTCTTTGGACTGAAACATTAATCTGAGGGCTTTCAGACTACAATATTATTTAATCTTCTAAACACTCCTTTACATCCTTCACGTTGTTATGATTGAAGAGAACCCATTAGCTGACTGCACACATGCATGCACACAAGTAGAAAGAAAGAATTATAAGTACAATATTAGGCAGCATATGGTAAACCCATTTATGTCTTTCTACAGCAGGTCAGGTACTGAATGGGACTCATTTCTCAGAGTCATTGTTGGCAGTGTGGAGACTACATTGGTGGGTAATGGTTGGAATACTAAGTGCTCTGTGACTAATTACATATTTGATATTCATGAGATAAATTAATTAGCCGCTTATTCCCAATGAATAGCCTGAATTCAAATAAAGCTGTCAGATGTGAGGTATGGTAGATGTACATGCATTAAAAATAGCTCCTAAGGGGTGTGTGTGTGTGTGTATATATATATATATATATATATATATATATATCAGTCTGCTACCACAAAATTTAATTTAGCTTTGCCCTCAGCTGGGAGTTGCCTGGAGCCTGACTAATGACAGAAGCATTCAGCATATATTGTTGCTTTTCTTTTGTATTTTCTTTTCTTTATGAATAGATATATTTTACCCTGATACAAAATAGGTATAAAAGCTTTTCAGTGTGGCATTCATTTATGCAAAACCTAATCTAAATAATGAATGGCAAAAAAAAAAAAAGTAATAATAAATCCATGGCTTTTAGCTGGTATGGGACTCAAACTGCTTCTGGTTCCCACTGATGTGATCGTCTGGCTTAGGACAGCAGTCTAACCTGGATTGGCTCCAAGCTTGCTTCCATTTAAACTGGGAATAGTCCAGTACTGCTGGAGTGTCAGCCTGAAGTGGATTTAGTTCTCAGAGGCTCCAGAAATCAGGGTAGCTACCCTCAACCAGCGGAATACCTCTTCCTCTTCTGCTGCCAGGTGTCTGGGCTGTGGGTTAGAATCAAAGCTCCAGTAACACAAAAGGGCAGGCTGCTGCACTGTCTCCCAGCCATGAGTGCATTTTGGTTGTGTAGTTTTCCTGTCAACCTCAAGTCCTACAGAAACAAGTTTGCACAGTTGCTCCCTCTGCCTGCATACACCCCTTGCTCAGTAACTCCTAAGGCTTTCGCTCAGAAACAGAGCAATCTGACAGAGGATTACTAATCTCAAAAGTGATCTAAGTTCCTACAGTTTTCTCAAAAATGAATGGCCAAGCAAAGGATGGAGATCTTATCATATTTCACCCATGGGAAAGAAATGCACCTGCACTAGCTTGTTCCTTAGTAAATATCGGAGAACACACATGCAACACAGGCTGGGCAAACCCTGCCAGACAAGAATAATCATTCACAGAGGTTTAACATTCTCAGGGACCAAACTCTATTGTACTAAGATGTTAAAGACCAAATATAAGTTACTGCTAGGGCTCATGTACTTTCTTAAATGCTCTTCCTGATGAGAATCCACCAGAGTCATCTGTATTTGTCTTGTAGGACCTGGAGTTCACACCTGAGGTTTGAGATTAGGGGTGTGAAAAGGCTGAGAATCCCACTCAGGAAAAGTTTTTAAGATATTAAATACCAGAAACTGTTTAAATTGAAAAGGGAGAAAAAGGGGGACTTCACCTGATTCTCACAAAGAAGTACTGAATGGAGCAGCACACCTGGACTTTGCTGCTTTGTGGTAAGCTAGGAGAATCTGAAAACTGCTGGAAACATTTGCAATGCAAAAAAAAGATCTCAGAGTCCTGGTGGTTTGGATAGGGGAGGGGGACTTTTCCTGTCGCTAATGTTTTATACCAGTCTTCATGAACCAAGCAAACTTCTGTGTATGTGAGCCAGCATGAATGCTGTTGTAGCACTCAGCAACCTGACGTGCTGAAACCAGAAGGCACGTGAAGAGCAGAAACTAGCTGCCAGGATCTTCTCAGTGTACATGGATGGCAAGAACTCCTTGCAGTTGTGTCCCAAAGAAAAGTCTTCATTTAGGTGGGGCACTGAAGAAGTGGGTATTACAATCAACTAGAGGATATCGTCAGGGGATATTTTCTTGGCTAAGAGCTATTACCAGTGTTTAAGGATCGTGGTAAATGTAGCTAACTGGAATAAAGATCATTAGCAGCATCACAAAAAGAAATCCTCTGATTCATATTCTGCCTCAAAGCTAACCTCCAGGATGCAAGGAAGATATTGTATGCCTCATATCAAAGCAAAACCAATCCTGTAGCTATTCAAGCTTTTGAGAAAAATCGAAATGTAGAAAGAGGAGAAAGGCAAAGAGAGGCCATTTAAAACTACCTCGACCTGGAGCTTACAAGTAAGAAAGGAGCTATAACAGCTCAGGCTTTGGAGCTGTGCTTCTGTTGGTGGATTTTTTTTCTCCTTTTTCTTTGTAAAAATAAACACACACACACTCCCTCCCCAAAAAAACAAAAACTCAAAACACAACAACAACTGCCCAAACACATTAATGAGCTTAACTAAACCCCAAATTACATAAATTACTTTCCTTAGAAAGTTTGAAATTATAAACAAATGCCTTTTTGTTTACATTTTTATCTGGATCAAACTACATCAATTACATTCCTTGCACTTCAGAACATACTCCCCCTTAAGCTGATTATATCTTAAACAGCTTTATCTGTGAAATGCATAGCTGCAAATACACTCATTAGCAGCATTTTCCAGGTGCAGCCAAAGAAAAGATGAAATTACTGGCTTCTTCCTTCAGTACCAGTCTTCCATTATAAAAAACATTACATGTAAACAGGAATCAACTTTGCCTTCAAAGAAGAAAATCTAATCAAAGCCTAGGACTTTTTTTTTAAATTGTCTAATCCACAGGTTGCTAAAATCAAAACACTCTTCTACAGTCATTGTTTGATAATTTCCTTCAGCTTCTTATTTCCTTTATTTATTTTTCTTTAAATACAGGATTAATATGCATATCATCTTGGTACATACTCAATTTTGAAATCAGGAAGGCAGCAGAGTGGGTTGAAGTAATTCTAGATTATGTTTTCATAAGTTTCCCAAGAGAAGTCCATTCCAGTCACCTTCTCTTCTCCCCTAGCAAGGGACTTACAGCCCCTTAAGAAGTAACAGTTGTTCTATATTACAGGGGTAGTCTAGCATGGAAGTAACTACAGATCAGGTCAGGAATGAAATGACAACTGGCAGACTTCCACAGAGGTGCCTGAGCTAAGAAGTCATACGAAATTCCCCATTTATGAGTACCAAGCACACGAAGACCAGAAGCAAAACCAACTCATCTCCAGGGACCTGGATCATCTGTGCAGGGAACGCTTGACTGAGAGCTTTGTGTTTCTTTTAAAGCTAATAACGACATTAGAATGGTCCAAGAAGTATGTCAGAGGGTGTTTCATAGAAAAGAAACTACTTTTTTGCACAAGGATAGTATGCTATTCCCATGGTATGCACTTATGGAGCCTAAAGGCAAAACAGGATTTAAGTATCTTACAAAATACTCTACACTAACAGCATTTACTTTTGTTGGTACGCTTCCAGATGCTTTCTGTGAATCAAAACACATTAAACTGTTGCACTTGGTAGAATTGCAAGAAAAGACCTGAGATTTTGCATTATGTGGCTACAGTTTGGCCTGAAAGGTGGAGGGGGTTGGATGAGGCTTTGGAAAGTGAAACTGAAGGGTCACATTTCTCTTCTAATGCCATCTTGCACTGTCAGCTACTCTCCTCATGTTTATGAATAAACCTGTTACGTCACCCTGTTGATTCTGTACAAATTTTCCTGGTTGACAGTAAATCAGTAGGTTATTCAGAAATAATATGAGTCATTCTCTTTGGGAGTACAGAATTGCAAACCTCAGTTTTAAGCATTGGCCAACCTTTTTCTTTAATTTCTTTTTTTTTCCCCTCATATTCTTTTCTTTTTTTGTAAAACACTCTAGCAAAAATAATCTAGGCTCTTGACAAATATATTGCTTTTATCGCGCCAAAGAGATCAGCCTGTATTATTCTTTCACTTTCCAACATCTTCATCTCATAAACAATACATGAATAGGGGACAAAGACTGGTGAGTCCATAACATAACCAAGACATGGCTCACACATTCAGATGTCTGACCAAAGCGGGACTTAACACTTTGCTCAAAGCACACTTGGGTTTGCTACTTTTCAGGTGCTAACAGTAAATGCCACAGAATTCTGTTTAATCTCCTGTTACCAGTATTAGCACTTGGCACTTCAGTAGTTATCTCCCATGTATGCTATGCTCCCTGGAAAGCTGTGGGACTGCTGGCTGTGGGGGAATGGATTGGTGTGTGACATCTCTGATGGAGGCTGACCCAAGAGCAGAGGAAACAGGTGCCTGGATTAGATTTTTTTCTCCCACAAGGTTTTTCTGAAATGGCTCTGGCTGGAGGCACGCGTCTCATTTGCTGGCTGCAGCTGGGCTAAATTTAGAGATAACATCAGTGCTTCTGAGTACTATGGGATTTATTCAAGTTGAGTTTAAGGAATTGGAGGGGTTTTATAGTGTTGTTTTCCTTTCATATCACCAAACTAAGTTCTTTTCCACTGTATTTAAATTTATCATTCCATACTATTACTTGAAAAAAAAGGAGATCCTTGAGGTACAGACTAGATTTCATTTATTGTTATCCAGCTTGGTATCTTGGCTAATGAGCCAAGCTCCAAGATGTTCTCACAATAAAAGCACATAAACCAGAGTATTTTCTCCTTTTTTCTTCTTTTTCGCAACTAGCCAAAATCATTCTTTCACTGGGTATGTAGAAACACAGAAGGAAAGACAACTGGTAGCCCAAAGAATGAGCAGTAGTTATGGTGGAATAGCTCTCACTGATGATGTGAATGCAAGCATACACTCCCCTAAGGGATGCACAGACATTTTACACAAACTATATGTTTATAGATTAACATGTGCACAAGAATAAACCTTGCAGATGAAAGCCAGCCACCTATTAGGTGTAACCCAGAAGCTGACAATTCCTACAGACCTTTTGCCTCTCCTCTGAACATGCAGGAATGCCCAGAGTGCTTCTGCAGGGACAGATCCAACACTCTTGCACAAGGCTACCCATCTTACTAGTGGGGTTACAAAGCAAAACTCTAAGCCAAGTACAAAACATGGGTCCAAAACAAAATACACTGTGACCAATGCAACCTCCACTGAACTCTGTGGACCCTGAATGAAACCCTAGAAGTGTTAAGGTGGTTTTCATTGCTCTTGCTGATATTTTTTTTCTACCATAGTTCCTCAGTGCTTAAAATTGCTAATTTGATGAAATCTATTCTAGTAACTTATATGCCCAGATCAAGCACAGCTTTGAAAATACAGGACTGCTTCATAAACCCCTCCTACAGTATTCTAAGATGAGGCAGAAGAGTTGATCTAGCGATACAGAAGTTAGGATGTGACATTCCTACCTCCCTAGGAAAAACTGCATGAAAGCCTGAAGATACTTTTGTAGGACAATGTGGGTTGTGTTACAGGGTCTTTTCTTAGGCTTAGAGAAACTCACAGCACTTTAAAGACATTGCAGATAAGTTCATCCCACTTTCATAGCCTCACTGGGACCTACACAACTCAGCATGAATCATGTTTATTTCCAGAAGTTCTTCACAGTGTATCAGCATAAACAGCCTTAGAAAACCATGAGTCACAACTGACTAACAACTCATAACAGGTCAGTGAAACTGCACAACATTGGCAAGGAGCCTTTCCAGAAAACGATTACTAACAGACAGTTACCAGAATGGCTTTATCAGAGAAAAAATAGGGGCCAGATTAATGGTGGAGCTGTTTCGGCATAACCAAAGAAGGGTAAAGGGGCACATAAAGGCACATTGATGTATGCTATGCTAAACCTGATCCCACACATTACCCAAGCTCTGTCCCTCTGATCAGACCATTTACAAGAAATTACCTGTGCTGCCTGGACTGTCCCCATGTCGGCACCCCCAACCAACCCATATTAACTACCACAATTTATATCTTAAATCACAGCCATATACAGGATTACCATCTAGATGCATTTTTATGAGCGTGCCTGTGTTAGCCTTCAGCCTGTGATGAACGTTTTAAAAAACTTCAGTACATGAATCCACACTACCAAATGAAAACCTAATAGTCAAGTACAAACACATGGCCTGGAAGCCTGACAAACCCATATTTTATTGCTGAAATTGCTACATAGCAATTCAAAAAAACTATTTCAAAAGATAGCTTTCCTCTTCCTCCTGCTATCACAGAGTGGTATCCTGGATACCTCAGCCACTTTCCTGCCATTCACAACAGGAAAACAACTGACAAACTGGGAAAGTATATCTTGGCAAGCACCAGCAAGAGCGGTAGCTACTGAGTATTCTTACACATCCCTTTTACTTACACATTTGTTGATCCAAGTATCTATATGTTAAACATAAATAGTGCATGAGGAAGCCATCATTTCAAAATTAGACCAACTGGTCCACGCAAACCGATTTGTCTTAGACCTATGATACGCCATTAACTATTAATATCCAAGCATGAAATTCTAACAAAATAAAATCAATTGGTAAATCCACTCATTTATGGCATCCACCAAGCCATGTCCTCTTGTATTCAGCTCTTTTTTGTTAATTATGCACTTTTTTCAGTTCTCAGTCTAAAAAAAGTATCTTTTTCCCCCTCTGGTAACTTAAAACATAAATCTAGTTGTAACAACAACACAAAATTGGGGATTTTTTTTCCAGGAGCTTTAGTGAGCTGGCCCAGTTGATGGCTCTGGTAAAGTGCTACATGCAACAAGCAGGGCATGTTAAGATGGTAACCTTTATTGGTTTAATCCATTGAGTATTTTTTTAAACTATTTTTTAAATAATCTCTTATCCTTTATAATTACTCTTGTCCTAAATGAATAGGATCTTTGCAGGGTTTTAAAACTTCGAGCTATCCATATAAAATAGAAAGACAGAAGAATACAACATAGACCGCTATGTGAAAATATCAGTGGTATTGTCCTTGGGGTAAAAAGAAAACAGCAGCTGCAGAAAGTATGTCCTCTCAAAGCTTATAGGAAAATACAAATAATTGTATGCATATATTTGTGTACATGTATATATAGATAAAAACTCCTATACACACATACCCACAGAGGACATTTCTAGTCATTACTGTCCTTTAATGTAAAATGCAAAAGAATGCAAAGTGCTTTGTCTTCTAAGCACAGTAAAATAAACAAACAAAATCATCATGACTGCAAGTGTTGCCTGAACAATAATAATAATTTTCTTAGAATGCAATTTTTCTTTTTAATCACATAATGACAATAACCAGAAATTTAAATGTATCTATTTGAATTTATTTATCCACTTGTTCTCAACTCAGACATCTCAGAATATGGATACTTGTGAACTGTATGCTATGAGAATTTGATCTGTGGAACTAGGATGGTTCTGTTTGTGTTGCAATTCCTTAAGCTGTTACTGGGTGAGTTTTGGTCCTTGCCTGGAGAATATCAAAATGTCTGGAAAGCGGGAAAGGCAGTGGTCAGAAACATATAAGCAAATTTGGAATTCATTTTTGCCAGCACATATGGAAACTGTACAAATCCTGCTTTTAAATTTGCTTCATGTGGTCACCTGTGCTGGCTGAGTTTGGTTGCTGAACTAAACATTAAAAGGTCAGAGGAGGATGAAAACGTTAAACCGTCAGCAGTGTTTGCTGCTGGGAATCTAAATTCAGCATTGCTGGAGTCTGGATCAGACTTGAAAAAACAAACCCAAAAAAGGCATGGAGGGATCTCCATCGCCTTCAGTACATCTGACGTCATATCTTTCTGGAATACAGAGTTTGGAGATTAGCCAATTACATACAAATAATCTTCCTTCGGGCGACTCCACAAATCTGCTATTTACATAATGTGGTAAAGGCTGAGCTAGTTTTGCTTATCTGTATCAGCAGATTGTCAATTCCTTCTCATGGAAAGGCTGGTTGACGCAAGTCAGTGTTAAATAAAAGCCAGTTAAACCCCATTATGTGTTCAAGAAGATAAACAGAACAGGGACAGTGGAAGCTGAAGAAATACTCTCCCCAAACCAAGAATTAATTGGGAAGGTCATCCATACTCATGAGAAGTCTGGTAAAACCAAACTGGACACATGCATCAGCTTTTCTCATTAGAAAATTCATGTACAGCAGTAGCATATCCTGTTGTCTAAAAGAAAGGCTTTAGAGCTCAATCATCAGATTAAAATCTCTATTTACTTTTATTTCTTCTATTACTTGACATGGAATATAGTAGACAGAATCCCTAAATTTTTATCAAAGATCAAGTGCTAAGAACAGGAAGTGTATCTTAATGCAAGTTGGTAAAGTACATCAAGTTCTTTATCTAAACACCATCAGTTAAAGCTATCTTGAGTCAGCTTAAAAGCCACAGCAGAAGGTAGTTTGGTGACCCATTTTCATAGTACAGATGCCAACATCAAAACCTCTTCAGCTCCACAAATAGCTAAATTGGGCCTCTCTGCTAGCACAGAGAGTAAAGTATTTACATAAAGTGAGAAACTCTTAGGAGTATACTTTCCAAACCAAAAATGAGACCTATTTGCATCACAGAGTGGAATAAGTTTGCTTCACAGCCCCAGATCTACAGCTGCTCTACAGAGTATGTAAAAATCAGCCCTGAAGCCCCAAGCTCATCTTCTGCTCCCAGGGTGTGAGACAAAGAAAACTGGAGGATTTAGAAAGACACATTGACAAATGCAATATTTTACTCATAATTCAAGCACACAAGCTATAGCTACAACCCCTGTGTATGTAAAGTAAAATGAATGTAATGATTCCAAGCTCTTACTCTTCCTTGTTGCAACAGCATTTAGGAAAATTTCAGGAAGACTAGATACAGAGAATCATTTATGTAAGGGACTGAGATGTTGGGAAACACACTATGTTACTAAAACACCTGTTTACTTGTTCAAGACTTTGACCTGGCTCTACAACCATTTATACTCTTTGAAGTAGGTTCCTAAGAGCAAGCACAAAGCTTATCTTCATACATTCACACTACTCATGCACAACATGGTCATGTATGGACAAGAAAAGACTTTACTTCCTTCTTTAGGGACTCGGTTACCAAAAGGCATGGTGCGATCCTGGGAAGAACAGCTTACCTTCTATTGCAATGCTTAGCATATCTATCTCCCAAAGCTCACTGTACACTCCTAACCAGGTCTTTAAAAAGCTCAAGCTAGAATGACACATTTTGTGAAATGTTTTGGTTCATACTTAAGAGGAAGAGCTGGCAGCACAAGTCACATGCAGAATTCTTAGACTCATTCCTCAGACTCCAGTTAACCCACCTGCCCTTGTACTCAGACTCGTCCTGAGGATATCATTCTAGTTCTGGCCTCTCATTGGCCTCTGTCCAAATGCATCACATGGCAATAGGAGATTACTTGCACCTCAATCTGTGGCAGGATGGTGATGAGATGTGCAGTAGGAAGGCTGGAGACCAGATCATACACTGTACAACAATTTCATTTGCTGCCGCAGCAACAGCATCAATGCTGAGTTTTGCTTTGCGTGGTATATGGAAGGAAAAGGGTGAGGATCTACTCCTTTTATTTTGAATTAGGAGCAGAGTTGAGACACTACTGGTTTAGCAGTACCTAGAAGTACATGGACCCCAACATGGCTGGGAGCAGAAAAGCCCGAGGCTAAAAAGAGGACTCACAATTCCATCGTTGCTGGGCTGCCCTGGGAAATGGCACACTGTAGTAATCTACATACAAATCTTGGGTTTATTAGGATTGTGAGAACATTTGTCGCTACAACAATGCCTTCAAATACAACAGCTTGACCCTTCCTTCTTTCTGACTTGAACACTAACATGTATCACAACCAAAGCAATTCATTAGCAAACAAAATAGTACCTAGAATAACACTTCAGAAGCACAGTAGGGACTCCAGTTGACAGTAAACAAACCATGTGGTTTTGCTTTGGGTTTGTGGTTTGGTTTGGTTTTTTGGTTGGTTTTTTTTTTAGACAAATACACAAAACCTCTCCATGGGCTAAAAGGAAAGCAGGCAAATCAGTCCAATCGCAGAGTTGGTTCTCAAAATGGACCTACTTGTTTTTCCACAAGGAAACATGAATAGTTGAGCAGAGGCAGCATGAGTTTATCTGTTCTGCTCCAGGAGGTATTTTGCAGTCCAGCCAGCCACTAAATCAGAAGTGCCTGAGCTGTACAGGACACAACATCAGTACCAGGTATTTCAAAGGAGAGTCTGCGGGTGCTGGCATCAGCTTTGAGGCTGAGAGCAAAATCTGCAGCCTGGCTGACTGCAGGAGAAACGGGTTAGCTACCTCTGCCTCTTTCCTGGTCTCCCAGGTCTTCAGCTGTTCTTGAGGTACCACCCACGATGTTTTCCTTGCTTCTCAGATTGTTCTCTCCCTTTCCATTCTCCCAGGGGACTAACATGTGCAGACCATCAGTGGGCATTTCACTCTTCTCTCTTTCCACCCAGGGCCACATCCCCTATCTAGGTGTGGCTTCCATGGCTGGGGTTCCCCATAGCACTCTTCTTGCTCTTCTACCTCTGCCTTGAAACCTAGACCACCTCTGCTTGGCAGCCTGCCTTACAGGATTGTGGTTTCTGTTCTCAGTGTAGTGGGGAAGGATTTAGGCAGATCTCTGCATGTGCCACTTTTCATGGGGCTGAGGGATGCGGCTCCTCAGGTTCTTTTAAGCCCTGTGCCTCAGATAGCTTTTAGTTTGGTTTCCTCCCACCAGCTTTCTTAAGATAGATCTTACAAAGGCAAACGAGAAATGCTTCTACTATTGTGGTTTTTATTGTATTTACATCAAAAGATAACTAGATCCCTGGTGAAATTCCCTGGCTGTTTCTCTTTGGCTCTGCATTTTCTAGGCTTGTTTTAACGGTGTGAATAAAATATTGATTAAAGGGGACAGACATCTGAAATTAAAACATACAGGTATATAAATATGCACACGTGCACCAATAAACACGCACTGTATGTAAATCAGTAAGTAGATCTGATGTCAAGGAGGTGACTGCAGGTAAGTAGTAGTGGTGTGTAGGCTGGGTTTTGCAAGGGTTGTGCAAAGATACACAGGATTCATACAACCTGGAATTCATTATCTATTGATATTAAGGATGCCCTATGAAAGTACCTAGACCAGAGCCTACTGTAAAAAAATAAGCCTATGAATTAATTTACAACCTCTCCTGTGTTAACAAGCAAAGGTCATATCATTCATAGGCTTTTTCTAAAGGCAGTTTAGGTTGAAGAAAGTTTGGGCTAAAACCAAATAGAAGTACAAAGAGGACAAACATAAACATAACTCAGGATGAAACCAGCAAAGAAAGATACCTGTAGGGACTGAAGACAGATGAAATCCTGTCATCTCAGGTTGCTTCAATCCTCAGGCACGGATTTATTTTCCAGCAAATTTTAAAATATTCATAAGTGCCTTTGATAAACAAGATAAGGAACTGATCTAACTCCTAACGTAATGCCACTGAGGACCACGGCGCCATCAGCTATCAAGTTGGTGCATTATGTTCACCATACGATTCATTTAACAATAACCCAACTTAACATATAATTGCATTTGATCACAGCAAGGTAGCCAAGGTTGAAAAAGAGTAATTACATCTTCTGCCATCATAAACTTATAAATTACCACAATTATTGGATTAACTCTGTTCATTGCTCTGAGCCCTGAGAAATATTTGTGTTTTCATTTCCTACAGTATGGGGGAAGGGATGAACAAGGTAAGGAGTGATAGGGGGAAGAG
The DNA here is from genome assembly GCF_963264785.1 of Psittacula echo. Lineage (NCBI taxonomy): Eukaryota > Metazoa > Chordata > Aves > Psittaciformes > Psittacidae > Psittacula > Psittacula echo. The sequence goes on from NC_137735.1 coordinate 105,402,511, forward strand.
GAGTTATTAAGCTGTACTCCAGTACAGATTACTGGCTACAAGCAGACCCCTGGATATTGTTTGACTCACTCTCTGGGAAGAGAAATGTAGCCTGGAAAAGCCAGGATACACGGGCAGCACTCGTTCTGCTGTTTCCTACGTTTGGAGATTTTACAAGGGAACCTTTAGCATTCAGTTAGCATAGTTCCTTCAGATATAGCAGGTATATCTTAAAATTGCCAATAGAAATCAAAAATACACCACTGAGGCCATCCTACCCGAAATGTTTTCATAGCCTAGAGCACTATGATAATAGTCTTGACACTGACTACTGATCTAGTGTACACCATATACTGTGATGACCCAAACTAGGCAAAGAAACATTTGTTGAGGGTAGGGTATAGTTTGGTAGGGAGTGCTCACTCTGCAGTGCCTGGGCATGTGTATGTGCTTCAGCACACAGCCAACCATCATGCTTAATAGAAATCTTTTCCTATACTCCACCTGCCTAACTGCATCACTTCACAGCAAGTAAACGCAGTCTTGTGTGAGAGGAGACAAAAATCATAAAATAATTATATGTAGTGAAAAGGGTTTAAAGAATCGTTGCACAATCCAGTAATTAGAGAGGTCATCTCAAGATAGGTATAGAAGCAGCTGAATTAACCATAAATCTGCCATTTCCTACATTTTCAATGCTTAATTTGGATGTTCTTCCAGCAGACTCTAGATGTAGCATGCAGCATTGTGATTCCTGAATAATACAGGTGAGGTTACATACAATTGAGGAGGGTTACCTTTCCTGAACAAATACAAGGTATAGCTTGAGCATGTATTTTGGGAAAGAAATAACTGTGCCACCTGATTGTTAAACCTCTCAAGAAAAGCCAAGCCAAGAGGCAATACTGAATTCTTTTAGCATGACAGTGCAAAGCTCAGCTAGAGATCCAGTCAAGGATCAAAAAGTCCTGTCTGTAGTCCTATTTCAACAACTCAATTCCCCCATGACATTCTAAATAGCTTTTTCAAGAAGTTAATCATACTCAATTGTCAGCAAAACATGTGTAAGATTTGAGACACTCTGACATATCCCAGGATCAGGTCCAGTAGAACTGGTATTACTGAAAAAAAAAGAGAGAGCTTACTTAAATGTAAGCATAGACAAAAGAGATGTGGGCAATTGCTGTATTTATACAAAGAGGATAAAAGGAAAAATTTCCTGGCAGTAGGAACTATGATAGCTTAACTAGTGCATGTCATTGGAGGGACTAGCATGAACGGAGAAAATCAGAAACTGCTTCTAATGGGTGTTTTGTATGCCTAGTCATACCTCTGGTACATGAGCATATATCTACACATATTAAAGACATAAACAGGATGTGGTAGGGGTGTCAAAAGCTGAGGGAGGTTGTTAAAAGTAACTGTTGCAGACGTTTCGGGCACATGGTATTTCTTGTTCTTGCCAAATCTAAACTCTCAAAGGAGTAATGGTGAAACCAGGACGGTACATATCAACAGCTAATTGGGATATTCTCATGGACTCATTTACCGTGGAAAATTAGTTGCAGAAAAACTAAGTCAGGCCACAGTACTACTTCATAAGCTTTGTTTATTTTTCATGAGGTGCAGAATGAAAGAAAATTAGATCATGGGAGACTTCATATTCCAAGCAAATACTCTTCTTAGTGGAATAAAGATTTATAACTGCTTTTAAAAAATGCAAAACAAAACACACCACCAGCACACCTCTGAACTGTAGGACATCCACCACATTTCCATGAGGGAGGAGAGTTCCTATAGCCTCTTACTGTGAGGCAGGTAATAACAGAAACCACTGCCAAACATCCCGCTCTGGGGTGTGCTGCCCCAGCTGAAAGGCAGCTGCACGCTCTGGCACGTTCAAGGTCTGAGGCTGGACTCACAGGAAGAATTCAATGCCAAAACAGGCTGCTCTTAGCCTAATGCCTTATGTACATTACGGCTAGTTCTCCCCAAGAAGCACCCTGAGGGACAAAACTGCACAAGCTCTGTGAAGCTCAGGGCCAGGAAAGTGCAGACATACAAAGACAGCAACAGGAGGGCACAAGAACACCACCCATATACAACAGCCACCTGCTGTTAATGAGGGGAAGCATCGATTCCCTCCAAGCTGCTGGCTGGGAGACAGGCAGTCAGCTACGTGTTCCTCAAGAGCTACCCTGAGACCCCTCACCAGGGCTGGGCATCACTTCGCTCAGTGATCAGGCTCTACTCCTCCTGGCACAGGGACCAGCCCAGATGTGCCTTGCGCAACCATCGGGTACCTGAATATGGCCATGGACTAGTGGAAAGCTACCTGAGCATGCTGAGAATGCAACACTAAGAATCTGGTGGTGGTTGCAAGGTGGGATGGGCTCCCGGGAAGCTTGCTCCTTCATTCACAGGTGAAGATGCCCCTTCACTGCAGGGGCAGTGCATGGGTAGCGCAGCCCCTTCAAGACACAGCTGGACAGCAGGGGTCTGGCACAGACTGCAAAACAAATCAATTGCTTATCAGCAGAGCAGTTCTGACATTATCCAGTACTGTCTTTGGAAATACAGACCTGTCTTTGCACAAACAATCACTTGTTTGCTTCAGTGAAAGACAGCTTATGGTTTTTATCCATCTTTGTTTATTTACAAAGGAGATCCTGACCATCAACTTCTCTTCATAATGGGAAAAAAACCAACAAGACTTAGACTAACAGAACAACAGGCTTTGGACAAAAAGGGGTAATGGTATTCATTGACAACAGAAGAAGATTAAGCCGCATTTTAAAGAGTAGCTGATGCAACAAGAGACAGCAGAGTGAGAGCGTTTTACTGTTCTGACAGTGTAGAGACTTAGGAAAATAAAATCAGAGGGTCTTTTCATACATTATCAGACAGAGTAAACATAGTGGTACTTCTAATTATAATTGCAAATAAAATGAGAATTCCTTGGGGAAAGTCCATTACTGTCACTGTTTTTCTATCCACACAGAAAAAGTGCTGACAGAAAAAGATCAATTTGGGGACTGAAGGGAGGGAAAATGCAACTTTCCTTGGGCTGGACAGCACAGGACTCCACAGGAGCTTGCTGCCTCCCACCAAACTGCCGAGCAGGATGCTCCTTGTTGGCAATGAGGGAGAAGATGTCGGGGGCAGGGCCGGAAAAGGGAAGTCAGACCAATTTCCCAATCTTCATTAAGATCTACTGCAACAGAAAATGGTAACACACAGATCCTGCTCTTCATTAGCTCTGCCTTCTTTTCCAGGGATGGAAAAAATGAAGAGGACTTCTCAATATCATAGAATCAGATTGTTTTAGGTTGGAAGGGGCCTTAAAGCTCATCCAGTTCCAACACCCTGCCATGGGCAGGAACACCTTCCACGGGCAGGGACACCTTCCACTAGACCAGGTTACTCAAAGCCCCACCCAACCTGGCCTTGAACACTGCCAGGGATGGGGCAGCCACAGCTTCTCTGAGCAACCTGTGCCGTTGTCTCACCACCCTCATAGTGTCTGCCTTACTGGAACACATGAAGAGCTATCCCTTATTTAATTCTTCCTTCAAGGGAAAGCGAAATCAAGCGCAAAACCTACATACTCACCAGTGAAGGTCTTTTTCTCATGACTTGTTTAGCAGACAAAGCATAAGAAAGGTGTTTTGGGAGACATAGGATGAACATGCAATCACCTTTTGCTTGAAACAAGTGGAAAAGACTGTAAAGAAAAAAAACTCAAAAGATAGCAGCAGGAAACAAATAATGGCAAAAGAAAGTTTCAGCAAATCCATGTTTAAATTGCAGCAACCTAGAGTCAAGCACCAGAATACTGTATTAAAACGCACATGCTTCACATGCATGTCAGGGAGTATGCGTCTGCAGAGGTGATAGAGACTAGAGAATCTGCTGTCAGAGAAAGGGAGGTGGAGAGAGATTCAGTGGGTCTGGGGTCCAGTGAGAGCTGAAAAGAGCAGCCTGGGATTCTTATGCATGTGCTGAACCAGTTCTGCTTTCAGACTGCACAGCCTGCCAGACTTGGCTGTTTGGATGCACTGAAGTTTTAAATAGAAGATGACTTGCCAGAGGCAGACTGTAGTTGAACGTTGCTTTCTTCCTGCCTTCTTGCATAAAACCTTTCCCCTTGACTCAGGGATACAGGTGGAAGACCTCTCAGCATAGACCACACTGTGCAGTTCAAGATTTTGCATGGAACAGACTTATTAAAAAGTGTAGCTATAACATCCATACTCATTCTGCTTTCCTGGTAAAATTTAAACAACAGCTTGGTGCAGCTCAAGAAAGCAGAGAAATGGCCATGCCTTACAGCCATTTCATGAACATTTGCTTTGCTTTGTCATAACAGTGCAGAGATAAGGTGTGCCCTGCACACTAGATATTTTACAGTCTGCCAAATTCTGCCTTCTGATTCTGCACGTATACAAATAGCCTAATGAAATTGAAGGGAAAGTAATGATATATTTGTTACAGTACAATGCCTTCCTGAACGCATTTTATGGGCAAGGATGATAAACTCTGTTTAAAAACATAACCATGGTTACCAGTTGAAGGCTCTTCTTAGTCCTAATCACTCTAACCTCTTCTCACCTCTGACCTCTCCTTAGTAAAGTAATGCAGACCCTCCTTCTACAGCCCTTCGTAAGCTATACGTTAGTGCTATAAAACATATAAATCATTACTATTTTGCTTCCTTCTTATTGTCCAGAATACAGGTATACATCTATGGTTGTATAATACACAATCATCAGAAAATGAGATATCACCATGTAGATGTAAATCATAATGACTGTGCAAAGACCAAGTAAGTTTAGGGTTAGTTACATAGAGGTTTACTCTCAGCTCAAATTGCCTGCCTGAGGGGAAGGAAAACATGGGTAATTGGCACTTCAGGGTCATCATGACAAATATAATAGGCAAGTTCTCCATACAAACACACACACCCCACACTCCAATCTGACCCACTCCAAACTGTTTCTCAGCTTTGGTCTGTCACTTTACTGCTATGGTCAGGATGAAAAACTAGGGAGTAAAGTGCTACCATTTCCTTTGACAGAGGTACAAATGCCTACATAGACTGTAGGATGGTAAGGAAAATGTCCTCAACTAAAATTTAAAGATAAATTTAGCATGCCTCATTTTTAGAAGAGTCACAATATTATGCAGTTACGTTATCCCCGAGGAAATGCAGAAATAGGATCATAATCCCAATTTAGAATCTCATTTTCAGTCTTAATTTTCAGAGGGACTTTTAAGTCAGGTTTACAGCTTTCTCTCTTTATAGAAATCCACAATTTTACTAAACATATGCTTGAAATATAGTAGATAAGGACAAAGCCAGAATAACACAAAAGGGAGGGAAGCTAACTTCAAAGTGCACCTTGCTGGCTGTGTGCTTTTTGCAAGTCGCTCTGTTCAAGCACCAGGGTTTTCCTCAAACTGCCACCTTCGCACGGTGTACAATGCTTTGTTCTCACAGCCGGGTAGCAGCCTTTACAAACACAGCCCTATTATTCCATGGGGTAACTGGAACAAGCTCATCTCAATTTTCCAACACAGATGAAAATTAAAGGCTGCTGCTTCTGTGCCACACTTACTAGACCTTACATAACTGACAAAGATCGTGCTGGCTCTGGCTGAAAGGAAGCTGGGAGAAATCATCTGGATAGCAGGAATTATCTATTATAAATCAATCACATGCATGCACACAAAGAGTGGTTCTCACCCAGACTAAACACTTTCTCCAAGTGAGGTGTCTGCTTTGTGCTCTGTGAACAGGAAAATTGCATGTCCCGCACTCTGGATAAAAATGCTCTACAGTAAAAGGGATGGTACTTACTCCAACTATTGCAGCAAAAGCCTTGAATATTAGCCCAATGGCTAAATTCATCTGTATTTCTGGGAGGTCTAGTGCCCGTGCACTTAAACAGAAAGAGAGCAGCATTTTGTAAAGCACCTTTTATGCTGTTTGTGCTTTATTTTAAAGGGCTCATTCAGTCTAAATTACCCCACCACCGTTTTGGGAATTGTTGCACATGGGTTTCTGCAGTCATCACTTCCCTCCCTTACAGTATATGAGGACTCCATCCAGCTGCCTCAGCACATGTCTTCCGCCACAGCCAGACAAGTAACTGCTCCCCAACAGTAATGGTGCTCGAGCAGTGCAACCCCTGACAGTTTGGCTGCATATGAAAATTGTACATGGGATTAAACTCTGCTCCATTTAAACACTGATTTTACTGAAGCAACACCATTTTGACACAACATTTACAAGAAGGAAATCCAACTAGCAATACAAATTTGTACTCAACCACACAACTTTGAAGCACTAGGCTTCAGCAGCTTAACTCTCAGTACAAGTGTCTCCTACAGATTTAGCTTCTAATGCTAGCATAGCATTTAATAATTCTCCCATCAGAATGAAAACTGTGCTTTTCTGAGAGCGGTTCAGAGGTAACAGCATTATCCCCAATTCCCCAGCCCAATTCACTTCCCCAGCGCTGGCTCTCTTCTCGACCTTGGACACGTCACTTTGGCTATATCCAAAGAGCAGAATGACAGTGTAGGTCATTGCCTGCTTACTCGAACTCCCCTGTGTGACTGCAGTAGTGACAGCAGCTGGCACGGACTGTTGCACACAGCTGGTATGGCCTTTAATACATACAATCTACCCAAGGCCCACAGAGGGTCTGCACACTGCTTGCCAGCACGAGCTATTCTTACCCTCACAAGCGTGGTACAATTAACACCATAGCACAGCACATCTTTATTCTGCAGCATAGCCTGTTCTCAGCCCCATCTATAAAATAGCAGTAATTGTACTTCCTACCCCAGAGGGATACTGTAGGGTTATATTAGTTCAGGGCAGTACAGGGCTTAGATAATCTGGTAAGCGGGGCCAAGGGACTACCTCTTTGGGATGCAAACATGCTCTTTGGGAACAATTTACTCCAAAGATGCAGAGACCCACTGTATAAAAAGCATATATGAAACAGTCTGGTGATAGTGATGACAATGTTGCTGCTTACAGAACACCTAGTTCTGTAGATAAATCAAACAGATAAAGTCCTTGTTGGAATCCCTGACACTGTGCCAAATGTACATCTTTCAGTAGTCCATTAGCCTTTCTATCTCTCCCAGTGTCACAATTTTTACAACTCAAGGAACGGATTGTCTTGGAGACAACTGTTTTAAATAGGAGTTCAAAGGAGAATTCACTATATGGGAAAGAGGAATTTCCAATATATAGATGTGAGAACAGCTGTAAGCCTGCCCCAACTCCTCTGGGCACTTCTAAATAAAACCTTGAAGCAAGGAGCTGAAAACTGACTCTTTAAAACAAACAGCTCAGCACGTATCATGAAATCCATTCAGAAAGCTTGACCAAGTGCATGCCAGGGCTCAGCTTAGTGCTCAAACCACTGCACTTCTCTTTGCATGTCCTCTTCTCTGGGAGAGGACTGCATTCCTGGCTACCAATGTCTGATCCAGCTTCATTTCTAGACCAAAATGATATTTGGAATGGTTTCATGTTTATTGGATCCTTACCCAAGGAAGCTGTTGGTTTCCCTCCTGCTAATAAAGTGGCAGCAAAAAATAGCGTCTCATGCCACTTTTTTAAACTGAATTACACTTGAAGTCAGTCCAACTGCTGTCTCAATAATTTGTTTGATGAAGGTCATCCTAATCCTTATTTGCTTATTATTAGCTTTAAGTTCTTTAATTTTTAGTAGTGGTGTCCTCTAAACAGTCTGGGATTTGAAGCCATATTTTCCCATCTCTTTCTTTCAAACATAATTTTACTGTAACCTTCAACATATCAGTCACCTCAGGGATCAGAAGAGAGACAAGTTATTCTACATGGGAGTAGTAAAAATTGAACACTGGCTGAACTTTATCTGCCAGGAGATGAATTCAAGTCAGAGATGCTACCACTCACAGGGTAAATTTCATGGACATTCCCTTCCCTGTAAATCAGAGGAAATGGTAACCTCCAAAGACATTTAATGCTAAAAAGATTAAAGTATTTGATAATATCACAGAGTCCATTTTCCAACCCAAGTGCCCTAGACTTTTGATATATATTTTTTGGAAGGAAATGTTGCTCTTTTTTTACTATAATGGTCACAAGCAGTCTAGATGGACAAGCAGCCTAGATGAGTAACAGATGACACCTCAGCAGAGGAATCCAATGCAGTTGCATGGACCAGATTCATTGCAATGCGCTGGCTGTTTCAGGGTGTCTAAATGGTGTAAAACAAATGGAAGCACATGAATGAGTTACACTGAACATCAAGACAGACTCTAAGTCAGCTTTATGGCTTCTTTGTACTAAGGGAGAAGCAAAATTCAGCTTGGAGTAGAGGTATGCGAAGGAAAGGAGTGGGGGTTGAGAACAGTGGTTCAATAACAGAATCAAAAGCGGGGGGGAAGTCTGCATTGTTGGCTGAAATAGTTTGTTCAGTCTGGAATGAAAAGTTGCATTTAATTTTCATATTCTTCAAGACATCTTCCCCTATTTCAATTAAAAAGAGCATTCTTCTCCCACAAAAATGTTTCATTTTTAAAAGCCCTTCTAAATGAAACAGTTTTGGGTTTTAAACAATTCTTCCACCCCAGCTTAAAAAAAAAAAAAAAAAAACAAACATTTTTAAGCTAGACCCATATGAATAAATATTTTTAACAATTTTGAAACATGTAGCCTGGATTCACTGGAAAGCATAGCTTGTTCAAGGAAGAAAGACGTTAGAAGTATCCTAGGGTAAGTCTGAAATACAAGAATCATCACTGTCAGAGAACTACTGAGCTGGTAGGAATGAAAATCTACCAAGTGAAACTTACTTAAAACTTCATTAGATTGAGTACTAACAGCCTGCCTTTGTGCCAAGTGTGATTCAGAACACACCATCATAGTACAGTAAGGGAAATTTTCATATCTTTTCAAATATTTAAGGCAAGACCTACACAACACTCTGTTGTTGGCAGCAACAACAGCTATTAATTTTGTAATATTTTACAAGAAGAAGGTCCAAGTAACCAGAAGCAGATGACAAGATGAAGATGTGCACGGCTGGAAACAACAAGCATCAGGAAATTGGCAACCACAGCATCTGAGATAGCAGCCTAACATTTAGAATAGGATGTAATGGTAGTAACTTACAGAGTTACAATGCAGCAGCTCATTGCAGACATTTAGCCCTTTCATAGCAATCTCCACGTGAAAGGTGTCAGCCATGGACTTGGTTTTTTTAAAGGACTAGATGATCACAGACTATGCCATCTGTCTGCATTTTTCAAAAGACTTGTCCCCTGAAAAAAAAAAGGCACTGAGGCCACAAAGGCAGAAAGCAAACATCTGCCCATCTTCCCCAAGGCTGCCTCAGAAGTACTGCAGCAATGACGCTTCCGCTGCAACCTAAGCAGAATTTTCTGCCTGTTTAAATCGTATTCACAGCTTCATATACAAGCTGCTCATACGAGTGAAGTGCTGTTTTATTACCTCATGGCTGCACTGGACTAAAGGAGATCAAGAGGAGCCATGAGAATGGCTGAGCTGCACACAGCACCCTTGCTTGGTCACTTGGCATGATCCACAGCCTGCAGGGTTTTGCCTGGCACAAAATGACTCTCATATCAAACGGGAATCTGACACCAGACTGGTATCCCCATCCTGAAGTAGTCATTCACAGCCACCTTGCCCAGAAAGCAGAGGCAAACCTACCTCTGCTAATCCCTCCAAATTCAAGAAAATATGTACCTTAGGTCAGCAGACAGTGCCATTCAACCAACAAGACACCTCTAGGTGGTTTAATGAGCTGGACAATACTGGTATAGTTCATGTGGGCAGACCTTACATAGACCTCCACTATCGATACTTACACACACACACAGATTGGTCATCTATTGGAACAACGTATGAAGAACAATACAGGATTTAACTGTAATATTCATGAGCACACACAACTCAATTGGTTTAGCAGCTAAAACAAGACCCACTGCTATTACATAGCAAATTAGAGGGATATCAGCTGCACTAGACTCCAGTGACAGCACTCATCCAGACACCAGAGCAGAGATCAGTATCAGAATCCACCAATAAGGAAAGAAGATTCGTAAGTGATTAAATTAAATGCAAATAAACTATGTAATAGATCAGATAATTACTTGGCTGATATCTGATATAACACCGCTGTATTTTCTAATGCCAATGTTATTTTATTCATTTGCATTTTCAAAGCAATATGTTCCTATGTAACAAATTGCCAGACAGTTTCCCATTCTACTGTGTGAAGAAATTACAGCAGAGCTTTATTTTTTTTAATTATTGCATCAGGTTGGCAATATCAGAGGAGATAACATGATGCCCCTGGTACCATAAAACATTCAATATTGTTCTTGATAAAAGAGCAGCAAAATGTAGCATTTCATTAGGGCAGTGCACTTAAAAACACCATGCTTTTAAATGATTTAATTTAAAAATTACATTGCATTTGAATCATTTGATTACTGTGTAATAATAATGCATAATCTATATCCAAGTGACTGCTTTAAAAAAAAAAAAATAGATTCTGTTCTGCTATGCCAATTAAAAAAGGGTTAGGAATTACAAATTTTCCCTCCTACCAGGCAGTTTAATACTGTATCTTCATCCTGGAGAGTTCCTTTCTTGAGCTGCACCTTAAAAAGTGAGAACTTGTGCAGTTTTAAAAGGAAGTCAGAGTTGGGCACCATGGCCTACCTCCTGCCCCATAGAGCTCAGCCGTACACCCTCACTGGGTAACAAATTCCTGCCTCTGCAATCAGCAGTGGTATCTCTGCCACCCTGAAGGGTGACAAGCAAGCCCTGGTTATAAGGAACATAAGAACAAGCCAACAATTTCAGTGTTTCACAGCAATGGGTACGTTTGGTGAGCAGTCAGACACTGCACACAAGACCATGCTAGTAAGAGCGGACACTTTCCAAGGACAAGCATCTTTCACTTCAGATAGAGAGCCTTCCTCACCTTAATCGAAGGAGTGTTAGATTTTTACATTTAGGACAGTTATTCAACTTCCATCTGCAGGGGAGGTTAGATGTCCCAAGCAGAGAACCGCATCAGCATCATGCACCAGTGCATCACCTATCAAGAGGCTTCTAACGGTAATCACTCCAGTTTCAAATAGGAGCAAATAAGCTCTGGGTTACCAGAAAGAACCAGGAAAATAAAAGGATGCTTTAAAAACTGTATTCTACTTCTCTTCCTCTCATATTTTTTTATAGCAAGTTCATCTGACAGTGACAACTGTAATATTTTAGCCCATATTGAAATTAGCCTATTTTTTTTGGTCAGAGGACAGAAAGATAAACAAGTAGTGGAAAAGAGAAAGATGTGGAGCTAAAAGAACTAGGCAAAGACATTCACCACTTTGTATCTGTTTTCCAGAGGCAAGGAACTGTCAGACTTGCTTCTCAAGTGCCACCACAAGATTTCTGTTACATCCCTTCAAAGAACAATTTGTATTCATAGATAATATTTAAAACCAATCCAAAGCAAATTGCTGTATGAAAGGTTTCTTTGATATAATTTCATGTAAAGTTTTGAAATACTACCATCTTAAAACAGGAAATAAATAATGGGTTTGTTCTTTTACCTCTACCTTCAGACTGTCTCTTTTCCTCCATTTCTTTTCTAACAAATATCAGTGTCTTAATCTCATCACTTGCAAGCCTGAACCATAGTTCATCTTTTAAAAGTAACCTGCTGTAGAACATAACTTCATAGCTCCCACCAAAGGGAACAACTCCTCCAAATCACACAATGCAGAAACAGCTATGCCTCAAGGCAATCGATAATAAATATTGTTAAATATTAGCCAGTCAGGGTTATATAAAGCTTCACATATTTCACCACTACCACTGAACTAAACCATATGTAATTCTATCCCAAAGTACAACTTACTTCTCTTTCAGATTAACTAAAAGAATTGATCTATAATCAGACCAGCTGTCTCATAATTAAATATTTGTGGAAAAAAAAGTGTATAAATCTGTGGGGAAAAGCTGTCCTACAAAGTAAAAACACATGTAAAGAGCATTGCTCGGCAGACTGTCAAATAACAACAACAAATGTTTGGGAAGAGTTTTAGTTTAATCCACTTCTTGTAAATGCACAGGCAATAAAAACATTGCAAACTCAAAGTATGGTGTTTAAAGCAAGCCTTTGAATGAAGGAGCTCCTGACCACTGAGGACATTTGAAGACTAAGGTCATCCACTCTGTTCAGCTTTTCAAGCTGGTTGGTCTACATGTGTTTTATAGTCACATCTTTGAAAAAACTCTTAAACACTAAATTGAGATATAGATTATGCATTAGAGATTCATTTTTTTTCTCCTTCCCATAGAAAACACCTTCTTGCCTCCAGTAGACCTTTAATTTCTGGAAGTTTCTGTGGCATTTTCTTTATCCTCTCCACTTTAGAACACTTTCAGAAAGCATCATTTACATGGTTCCATATGATTTTTAATTTCAATTCTCAAATATCAGATAATATCATAAAGTCACACTGTGCATAACAGTGCCCCCTTCCTCTCCCTTAATTAATTTTTAATGCTCAAAAATTGTAATTTTCAAAGAAACCAATTAAAAATATTTATAAAAAAACCTGATAATGCCCTTGCAGGATGACTTGGCTGCAGTTATTATATTAGTTCAAGACAGTGACAGGAAACTATTTTTGAAGCTGGAAATCGTGGAGTTATGAAACAGAAAGAGGATACCATACCAGAACAGCCCACGTTGCTCAGCATTTTTAGAACCAGGCCAAGGCACGACATTCAAATTACAAAGAAAGCTAAGGGATCACTGAGAAGGCAATAAGGAAAACCAGGCATAGACGCATGGGAGACACAGTGGAAATGAGGTAGAGGCAAAGGAACAAAGCATGATTTTGATACATCCTCAGGCAAGCTGAAACCAGGAAGCTCTCCTCATATATCAGTCTTCACTATCCCTCTCTGGGCACTAACTAGGCTGCTCCCTTCTAGCTGCTACTGGAATTCCAGCACCTACCTGAGAAGGATGCACACACTTGACTCCTACTCTGCTCCAGGCACTGCAAAGTTGAGTCTCTCTTGGGTCTTTCTTTCAAGGACCAAAACACATTGTGAGGAAAATGCTAGATTTGGTGAGTTCCTTGGCTATGACTTTCTTCTCCTAGCCTTTTATTTCCTCTCTCCTCTTGTTCCTTTCCCATTTTTTAAAATAGAACTGTTCATTTGTATAGCTTCACAGTGAAGTATAGTTAACTGTGTGATAAGGCTGGACTAGATGAAGGGGCTTCTTGAACGTCAGCTAAAAATTGTCCATGTAGAAGAATACTGTGATTCGGAGGAATCTGAATCCCTATAAAGTTAATCCAAGCAACCAGAGGTAATTTCAGAAAGCCAGACCTTGCCAAAATACATCATTTGTGGCACTGGTTCAGTGCCAGCTTCAGGCAAAGCTGCCACCTACTGAATGATCAAATCCAATTCTGGTATTTTCACCATGTCTCCTTAATCCCTCTCCCATTTGGCCTTCAAGCGGATGCTCAGAACAGAACTGAAAACAGTCCCAGAAATTACCATATATCCTGATAAATTCTTTGAAAGCAACATGCAACATTGATCCAGTTCCAAAATCTTAGTGAGGATGACTACTCAGCTCATTCATCACTACTGTTACTTTCATTTTGAATGAGAATATGAAGTTAATAGAGGATGCAGACTTTGTTTAGTTGCTATACACATCCATGCTCAGGTCAAGTATTCTTCACAAACTTTTTGACTCTTAGTTTTTCTGATCATAATTTTTAGAAAAAATAATTAGTTTTGTACTTAACATATGTGGAGGTCCAAAGCTTGGGTCTAGGCTTATACCACTGAGATGCAGAAAGTTCTTTATTTTGAACTGCAGGGTTACAAATGTTGTTAGTAAGCATTATATTATCCTCTTAAGTAATTATTTTAATTGTAGTATGGATGTTAATTCTTGATGCTCATTAATATTACATTCTTTAAATAAACATGACTGTATTGGTGGTATTCAATGGGGCACTGGAGTCATTAGAAGAATTTTCTAAATATAGGTATAATGGTCACCTAAGTGGCCAAATTCCTACATCAGCTTCATCAGCATGATCTAGGATAGATCTGTAAACTAAATATAGAAACAATCAAAATAAAGGACAGGAATTAATAGGATACAATGTAAGTGGAAAGGGAAAGCAACACAGCTGTCTTTGAAACCTCCAGCTCTCTCATATTTTACTGATATCGATTATTACACTAGGGAGTAGAACAGATACGCAATGCAGCTTTACAAGCCATATATTCTCAAGGAAACCACACTGTTATAATGTACATACATGCAATATGTGCATACACACAAAATAAGTATCATCACTTCTTTTTTAGTTCCTCCCAGAGCTGAAGAATGATAGATAAAATACCTAGAAATCACAATTTTTGCTTCTCAAAACTTCAGAAGAGTGAAGACTCTTGTTCACTAGCCCTGGTAGGAGCAGAGTCACTTACCTAGCTGCAGTTGTTCACTGCAGTGGAACAAGCGGCTTAACTGACGACACAATTATACCAACTGTGGAAGTAGGAGCCATAGGAAGGCTAGAAAGGTGATATTTCATCACCTTCTCCTGCCCATCCCCAATTGCCACAGGCTGTTTTTTCCCCTCATCCCAAGCACTCTGCTATGACAGAGCTGCATTAAGGCAAATCCAGAAATATTTCGAAAGCCTGTGGATCAAGTCTTAACAGAGAAAGGAATGAGGCTCCATATGTCGGATCATCTGCCCTAGGTATGCAAGCAGCTCTCCCCATTACTGTTTTATCATAGCACATCACATGCTCTTGTGATCATCCCTTCCCACAACAGCATTTGATGTAAAGGAAGGTTTACAGAGGTGCTTTTTTTAAATGCAGAGGCACAGAGAAACTGAGGAGCATGAGCCTCCTGAGAACCAGGCTTGAAGACCTGGAATGTACTTGTGGGATCTCATCAGTAACTGGCAAACAAAAAGCACAGCAGATCTCTCAGCAATTTATATCAAACTGCTCTTAATGTCTTTAGCCGTATATATTTAGCCTTCTAGTTGACCCAATGGAAATTAGGAAGTCCAGGAAGAACATATAATACCCATCATCGTACTTCACTGGACTACAAAATCCTAGGCAACCATTTACTAAAAACTAAGACCTCAGGTACAAAAGACGCAAATGACAGTACATCACAGGAAGGTAAGAGAGACTATGAGTATGTCCAGAGATGCCTCACTTTCACATTTCTGTGCCAGTTGTCCATGTGCCAGGAAATAGTATACTCTCCATGCCCCAGATGTTGGCAGAAGTACCACACAGCCTTTGGCAACTTGAAAATTCATCCTTTGAGCAAGACTTAAGAAGAAAACTAAGATGAAAGTTTAAAAAATTAGAATTATTTCATTAATATAGAGGCTGAATTCCAAAATTGTATCCAAACCTGAACACTCAACTCTTCCTCTGCTGAGTGCTTGGATTTGATGTTTGAGTTCAGGGACATGTCCAATTAGAAAACATGTTTGTCGCCGCACAAAATACCTGTCACTCTGAGATTGCACTTTTGTGGCATCTGGCAAGGGGAAGAAAAAGGGACTATAAAGGGAAAACATTTTCAATTTAAGAGATCTGAGCATGAAAGTATTTAATTGTGAGCAAAAACTTGAAGATATTTTCTTTTTCAGTGACATGCATAGTAAGTTACACTGAAGTCTATCAAAGTTATTCAGTTCCCGACATACGTTTTAAGAGAAGCAGCAGAAAGAAAAGATCAGAACTCCAGTGCTGCAGATACAGATGTCTAAGACATGTCACAACTAGCACATGGGGAGCTCTCTTACACTGTTCTACTAAACTCAGTGTTAGGCAAGGTGAGAAACGGCAACTTGTGTCACATGCTGGCAGATAATCCTAATTAAGATGGCTGCCCTTTTCCTTCAGGCTCAGTTGCAAAATTCAGAACCAGATCCAAATCTTAAACTTTCCAATGCTTCCCCAACTGGCTTGAGGGGCACTTTTTTCCATTTGAGCCTCTATACTATCCCAGCAATTAAGGAAAAAAAATCACCCACAGGCACCTGCCCAAGAGCTGGTGCATATCCATCAAGATGTAGAAGTTGATCTCCATATATCTCTACACATTTATCAGATGCATAAAGAACAGTCTTAAAGTTGTGTTGATATCTGCAAAGAAATTGGAAAGGGAGCAATCATCTTATCTATGCTCCATCCATTCATGGGTCACTATTCTGTCCTGGCACTGGTAAGAGGATGGCTGGTTGGTGGATTACCTGTAAGGTAGGATCTATATATCATACAGGCAGAGGAAAATGAAGTAATATCTTATTTTGAGTTACTTCAACTAAAAAGTGGGGTTTTTTTTTAATTACTAAGAATGAATTATATAATTCATTCTTTCTCTAGCTTCTAACAGATCTCTGAAGACTCTCTTCTCCCAGTCTGTAGCATCCCAGATGACAAGATGGGTGTACAGGTAGCAGCTAAGTGCCAACATACTAGGCTGAAATAAAGGAAAAAAAGGCTCCTTTGATCCCAGGTCACTTGCACCTTCTAAGCCTGACCCAATGGGCCCGATGTGCTGATTAGGATAAAGATCAAGCCAAGCCCCTGCAGAAGTTGTGGCTTACACAGGGAAAACAGCTCCACACATGTGCTGGGCATAGACCCACCTGCAAAGGAGTACAAGGTGAGAGCCAACTACATGGGTTCAGTTCCATACCTTTCCAAAGTGTCAGGGTTTTACAGTTCAACTGAAATCACTCATTTCAGTTAAGTGCAGTTTTCTTTGATGGTGTTCTGGCAAGATCCTGTAGCACTGCTACAGACAGAGTGATTGAGAGCACGAAGCAACCTCCACAAAAATAATCCACAGAAAATCCCCCATGACATTAAAGCCAGTGAACTGCTCTGGTCTCAGTCCTTATCAGAGGCATCTCCATGGTTATACAAACAACACAACTGTGCAGAAAGTAGCCTGGTTATTAGCAGAAGGTATGCTATTGTATTGGTAGCAGCAGTGTAAAAAAGAAAAAAAGGTATTGGGATTAACATAATACAGGATAAAAGCAAGTTTAGTTTCATATCAAACTACTGATGCTATTTTGGATAACATCTCTGACAGTAACTCTCTTAATTTCAGAGGCCAACAGCAGATGACAGCTTTCAGCATAATGTTGACTTACTTCATTACTGACTATTATCTGGCCACAACAGGAAAACTCCTGCCATGATCAGGCATGTAATCAGCTTTGGTAGCACAACACATTTTATGACCTGTCCTAGTGCATACTGTCCAGTCAGACTAGCTTAATCAGCTCTATAGGCTCAAAGAAAAACTTTCCAAAACACTCATTACCCCATGTTTTCAGTCGACAGTGCACTACCTTTCATCTTCCTTTGAGCCAAGGTGTCAGTCACCACATTGATAGTTAATATGAACTCTGTCTAGGAGCTTCCTATCCCTCAATTAAGGGCATACCTGTAATACCAAGCATGCACCCAGCTGTCACTGTGTCTGCAGAAAGAGGCCTCCGCATTAGCGGTTCAGTTGGCATCTGTCCAAACTTCAAGCAACATCTAGCAATACAATTTTCCTGTTATAAAGCACTTCTTATCTGTAGATCCCAAACTGCACAAAAGGGAGTCTCTTCCCGTTTCAATAAATTATCTCCGATATAGTTACTGAGGCATAACCCAGGGGAAGAACTGAGATTATACCTCAGACATCCCACTGCTACTCCAACAACTGGGCATTGTTATCCCCTTCACCTCTCATTTACTGAAAGTGGGCTCAGAAACACATTTATTAGTATGTATGGATAGAGGCTATGCCACTGGAAGGAAAAATAAAAATAAAAAAAAAAAAAAAAGGTGGCACTTTCCTATTGTCTTTCTATTTTACCTGAATATGGCTCTTTCTTACCTCTGATCTACAGACTGTCAGTAAAGGCAAGCTAATAGAGAAACTGCCTCCAGCCTAGTCTTTAACTATCAAGATACCTGACACAAGCTGTAGCAGAAATCTCTATGCTAAGAAAGCAAGGCTTTGTCCACAGTCAGGGGGAAAGTTGCTCAAATTTTAGTTACATCTCCAACATCTGCTTTACAGGGCAGGAAATTTGCTTAGTGCCAAAACCCTCAAGGGAACAAAATCTGTACCATTAGCTTTTGCAACATTGGCTTTTGTTTTCCCTTTTACTCAACTGTTCCAACGCCCCTTATTTAAATATATTAAGCTAGGAAAAAAAGATAAAAAAAGGTGAGGATTTTAAATAAAATCAGACACGCAAAGCACACTGTAGCCTCTGAAATCCCTCCTGTGCTGAAACTGCAATTTCTTTTTCTGTAGGACAGGAAAACTGAGTGCATGTATTTGCTCAGCAGCAATGTGGTTCTTCTAGCTTACAGGACTCAACAAAGCATGCAAAAAGGAAATATTGAAATAAAGCCAAAAATGCCCTGGTCTGTTGGTACCCCGGGTTTCTGTTGGCCAGCAGAGTGACTCACAGGCGCTTGGCCTGGTATTGCATCCCATACTGCCCTGCAGCTTGTCAGGATGCCGAGTATGGGTAATATGCTCATTCCATCACTACAGGCTTGCAAGCAGTTTGGCAGCAGTGGGACATCTCAGCACAGCACACCTCCAGAGGACAGGTTCCTTTCGGAGTCTGCTTGTGCAGGTCTGTCTCTTCAAGCACAGCCTTACATTATTGCTTTTTCTAGCACTGAAACCATCATTTACTAAGTGTGTCACACACAGATTTGCAGTTGTGTTTCCTAACCCCAGGAGTGATAGGGAAAAAAATAAAAAACTTACAATTTTCTTGAAAACGAGTAAAGGTCACTTGTCTCATTAAATCTCCTCCCTTCATAGAACACCTGCTGCCTCAAGGAAATTTCTAATTGTTCCTCAGTAATTTCAGTCTTCAGCTTCAGTAACATTACTGCACAGTTATGCTATAGCTTTTACGAGTTTCTTGAGAAAGAGGCCCAGTTTGCACTGAACAAATTCAAATAGTAACTGAAACAAGAGGAGACTATTAACATGCATCATTTCCCATTGAAATATGACAAACATATGTGGGAAGACAACACATGCACAATTGAATGCTATTATGGTGTGTGATGTATCTCTCACAGCACAGGGAAAGCTACAAGTGATATACCAGCTAACAGAAATCCGTGATTTCCAGAAAAAAAAAAAAGTCTCTGTATATAAAATTGTCAATTTTGTGTACTGGGCTACTTATTCCATAAGTTGATCTCCCTTACACATCAGCATCTGCATTCATCTACTCTACAGAGTCTTACCTCTTGCAGGACTTTCTGCAACCCAAGGCAAAAGATAGTCATAGAGTAGAAAAGATGTTCACTTGTAAGCTGAACTACCATAAGTCAGTGCAACACACACAATCACCTCTTCCTTTTCAAAGGGACAGACAATCTGGAGTTATTGCACATCTCTGTCACTGGAGTGCCAAAACCTTCTATCAGTGAAGACCTCAGTACTTGCAATGAAAAGGCAAGCACTCAACTGATTCCACGAACAGCTACTCACTTAGGTGCGCCACTTCAATGCAACACCATAGGTTGAGTTAAACAGCAAAATGACTCAAGTGTTTAGGTGAGCTGTGTGAGTAATTGGCTACAAGACATCTCTTGATTGCTACAAGATGTAGCCTGATGTCTGTAAGTCATCACGGCAAGTTACATCCAGTATTTCACAATATTTCTCTATTACAGAAACGACTTCACCATTAAATTCAAAACTGCAAGGGAAAAAAGTATCTTTTTTTTTTTCTTTTTTTAATCGTAGTGACTCCAGTAAGTGCCTATCACAAAGGATTCAATGGTAAGAAAATGTGTAGCCTGCAAAATAGAGTTGATTAATTTTAACCAGCATTCATCTTTAATTATAGGACAGCCTAAAGGCTAATAACATAATCAAGTCCTCACTTGGACTCTGGCATAATCATATGTTGTGTTGTGGCGGTTCTGCTTCTCCAGCAGTGCAGACAGGATGCCATTTTGAATGCCTGTTCTTTACACATACTTCCTGTGCATATTTCATGACTGTGGCTAACAGAGCTAAGAATACAATGACCATGTGTAACATAAGATGCATGGCTGCTGAACTTGGTGTATTTCTCTTCCGACATAAAGGCAGCAGACTGGGCAAAGCTGCTTCATGACTCCCTTCTGCAGTTACACAACTGCGTGCTCTTTGGGAAAGCTCACTAGGCTGAACAGATACAACCAAAAGAGGAGCTGGGCAGGAAGAGAGTTAAGCAGTCCATCCAAAGCTAGTACCAAGACTGTGAACACAACCCACAATTTCACCAGCCCACTCCCAGTGCCCACACTGATGCCTCAAGAGGTTTTATCCTTTCAACTGAATGATTTGACATTTATGCTAAACATATCCTTGCCTTACCTATAGGCATTTGCTAATGCATGAAAATAAGTTTTACTCTTTGGAGAAGACTGTCTGGCTTTGCTCTAATTCAGCATTCTCTCGTCCTCAACCTTTTTTCTGCAAGAGCCCGCAGTATCTGCATATAGACAATCCATACGTCACAAGTACTTTAAATGTCAGTGCTCATCTTTCATAAGGACTTTCAGGCAACTCTATGATTAAAACTAAATATTCAAGCAGAAGATGAATGTATTATGTCCTCAGGCTCCTTAAGTCATGATCCATATTTATAATGCAAGACTAAGGCTTCTGTTGAATAATTACATCTTCTGCCTGCCCATTCTGCCTCCCTACCCCCCTATGTATACACAGACACAAATGCATATATAGCATTTAAAGTGAGCAACTATTCACTCCAAAGACAGAATAACTTCTTTGAGTCTATGCATGCTAGAGAGTTTAAATCTGTAATTATCACACAAGATACGCAGTAACAAACCTAGTTCAGACTGAGACACCTTCCCCTTCCTCAGCGTGAATAAAGGTGAAGACAGCATGTTCCAGAGGGAATAAAGCACTCTGTAGCTAACAAAGCCAAGCCCTAGGGAATGGACTGTAGTAGCCACACTTATTCCAACTCCAGGTGTGCACTCTCCTTCCAAGCAGAAGTCTCTTATTTGTAGCTCCCAAGATCTTACTTAGTCAGTGCTTCAGAGTGGAAGGTACTTCTTCATGAATGAATGAAAGCAATTTTAAAGTGTTTGGCAGCCACTGAATTCGGAAGTTGTATGAGAAAAATAAATCAGGACCTCAAATATTACTTTTTAATGAATGCTGATCTTCACTCTCTTACTTTAAGTCATTTTTCTGCAATAAGCAGTTCCATTGGATGACACAAAGTCAGACTGCAAGAATCAGCTTACCATTACAGTCAGAAGGAGCATTCTGACCAGTATCCTAGAAGCTTAAGCCTGTATTTCTTCATGCATCCTCCTTAGGGCTACATATTTCTGTACAGAAGAGGGAGACTACCATTGTCACTAAAGAATTCCACACAGCAAAACAGGCAAGCACTGCATCCATTACAGTTAGCTGGAAAATGCACTTCCATGCACATGTACATGTATGTGCACACACATGCATGCACAAACTTCCAATTCATCAGACAATTAGAAGTTTTTTTTAGTAAATTGAACACTCTCCATCTTTAATAATCTAGTTCTGGAAGTGGAAATGATGTTAGCAACATGAAAATAACATGCTGTGAACAAAATTGTTTCTTGACAGAACCTTGTCTTTTGCCAAGAAAAGCTGTATTAAAAAATTCCTAGCAGCTTTCATCACTCTTTTCACCTCTCCTAAAATCTACCTTCCAACAAGCAAAATGAGCAGAAAGCACTGGGAGCCTGTATGCAGTGCTCTCTCAGTGCTCCAGTTACCCAATAGCAACTTCAGTGGGAAATTTGTCACCACAGACCTGGTCTCAGATAATCAGTCAATGAAATGTATTTGGGTAACTGAGATGCCTCTGATAAGATTATTTTAAAATCCAAACCCCTCAGTCAAGCAGAAGTATAAATCACAGTGACACTGGGCCACTAAAAAACCCCAGCCAAACCACAATAAAAACCACCCCAATCACAGCTGCAACGATAACTGTCACATATTCTGGTCATTGACAGAGCCAGACAAGAACACCATCTGTGGAGCAGTCTTCCATCTGAAAATTAAGCACTCCAGCACTGAACAGGTTATCAAGATATCACTCAAAGTAGAAGTACAGGAAATGCAAGTGAAATCATGCTGCAAGGAGGGAGGGAGGGCAGGGGGCAGAGCATCATGGGGGAAGCCACTGGCTTGTTGTTTCATTGATACCATTGCTCAAAAAGACAAATGAAAAAACTCCTGCATCATCCCTATTGCTTTGCTTGTGGCTTCACGGTAGCAAAGTGATTTGTCTTTGCTCTTTTTCCCATCCACCTCCAGAAGAGATAAAGTGTTACTTCTCTTCATAAAGGGCTAGACCGGAATTTTACTGTAAGCCCCGATCAAGAGGCAGCGTGTAACCAAGCTACCCCAAGCTGTCCTCCCATCACTCTTGTCAGCAGAGAGAAGAGCAGAGAAACAGGGAGACTTATTGGACTTGACCTGCAACAAATTAGCTCATCTGAGCAGCAGATGAAGGAAGTCAAGGCTACACCTACAACCTCTGTCGGGGACAGACAAAAAAGAAAAGGCAACCCTGGGTCTGTAGCCTAATTTCTCCATGAAAGGTTTTTTTGTTAATTCAGGGAGGCTCCAATTTTCCATTCAATTATTTGTGTCTGCCAGTAGAGCATACAAGCCATGAAGAGAGGCTGGGTTGTTGAATTTTTACAGGGTGAAGTTAGGCTCCCAGAATATTTAGCTTCTCACCAGCAGGATTTATATGTACACATAAGATGGATGTATTGTCTTTCACTGAGATCCAAATAATAGCGTGAGGTCTATCCTGCATCACTTAGCACACTGCAGTATTTCATACCACTCACTGCAGTTGCAGCTGAAGAATTCAGTTTCTAACCACAATTTAGAAGACAATAAGAACAACATAAAAATTTTAGTAACCAGTATGCATTTCTTATGACATTTGTACTTTATCTCAGTTAGAAATCAGGCTAAATTCCTGGGATGTTTTAATATATTTTGCTGCTGGGAAAAAAAAAAAATCCACAGCAAAATGCAGTCATTGCATTTCTGTGATACAGGTCCTCTTGTTCAGCCCTAAAGATGGCTGCATTTATCATCTCATGACACACAGGTTGTGTGCCCTGCATTTCACTCATTCTGCCAGCTACTTATAGCTTTATGTTGCAGGTTTCCTTACCACTCTGTGTGTCTAGCTCTTAGATCATCATTTAAGACTAGCCTTTATTTGGTGTGGCAGATACAGAATGTAGTCCTGTTAAGATACAGGACAGCATCTTCACCTGAGACTTGCTTCTGTTTTGTCATTATGAAAATATAATACCAGAGCCTTGGGAAGAAAGCAAGCAGTAACATCCTTGCAAGAGCATTTGATGGGGCAGGTATTGCTTATAACAATAATTAAGAAGCTGATGTACTTGTGGCATATTAGTATTAATTTTTGGAGACAGTTTAGTATTCACGAAGAGTCAGATAAGCTGGGGTAGAAGCTCACCTTACCAAGCTAAGGAGTGCAAAGTGGTGACAGCTAAGTTACAGTTGGCTACATTGAACAAAACATTTGCAAATCACCTCTTAATAACTTAATTGCATCCAGGATATCATCACAAAAACATTAGCAGTGGCTGCTCTCTCATTCCTGCCAGCTGGCTTGTCTATGCATTTCACCAAGTCCCACTGATCACAAACCAGCCCCATGTTGACTTAACTGGCTAGGAGGAGCTTGTCTAACTGATGTCTCCAGGATTGTCGTCAAAGCAAAAAAGGATTTGTTCAGCCATTCAGGTCTCTACATTGGGAAAGCCTTAGGCATCCCTGAAGAAGAGCTTCAATGGTGCCACTGCTTTTGCCAGCTACCACTGTGAGCCCTAGTGCTGCCATGAACCAAGCTTTGCTCCTGCGCCCATAACCCAGTACAAGTCTATTCTCCTGCAATGCAAACTTGGGGGCTGAATGTGCCTCTGGTAGCAGTCTCTCAGGCTGCCAAATGCCTGCACCTTTGCTCTCATTCGAGCAAATTCACTGCCATATGGAGCATACACATGCTTTACAAGAGGACACAGATCACCAGAAACATATGTCACAAAAGGGCAGAAGGAAAGCATACACAGACAATTCACAGAACAGTTAGCAAAGGTTTATATCAAACATCAGCTCCTTACATGCATGAAGCTGTCATTGCATAAAACATTTCTGACTCTTTCCCCACCCCAGATTTGGCCCTAGCTGGCAAATACAGAGAAGCATGCGTCTCACACACACCCCAAACCCATTAGGTGAGTGCAATGAAAATCTACCAAGTATCCATATCCCAAAAGAAAGTTTATGACAGTTTTAAAGGCTGACTTCAGACTCCAAAATAAAAATTTAAGTGCAAATAAACCTTAAAATGTCTCAAATACACCCAGAGAAGTTCTAGCAGCAGCTATGTTAACTTAGTATTTACTAAAGGCAAACTAGCTCAGCTACAACAGAAACAAAGCTCCAAAACTAACCTGTGATTTAAATCTTAATATCTACTTTTACTTGTGAAATGGCCAGTCCTGTTCTGGCTCATTCGAGTAACAGGATACCCTGAGAAAGACTTCCTGTATGTTTCCTGGACTTCAGCAAATCAATATCCTATCAGGAGTTTTTACTGAGATTTCATGGTCCTTCCCTCAGAAAACAAAATTCAGCTAATAAATAAATAAATAAATAAAATCTTTTACCAGCCACAAACACACAAATGATTACATCAATACTTAAATTAACCCATACAAACTATATACTGCTTTAGAAAGCCTTATGTATGGTTTTGCCAGGACTGTATAAAATCTGCTTTTTACCATATCAACTCCTCCAGAGGCACCATTGACAGGAAGGGAGAAATCTGATCTGGAAAGCTGATGGGTGCATGAAATAAGTGACCTTCGGTGATACCTATACCACGTTTTTAGCAGAAAACTGACTCAAGTGATCTAGCATCCCATGACATCACATTCACTGTGACATCAGAGCATGGTAACACCCATGCCAACACAGGTTATTTTACCATGCACCATACAGTGACCTAACCTAGCACAGACCTTTACCTAAGAGAAAAATCTTTATTGTATCAAAAGTTAGATTATTTTTGAGACATGTTGGCTTAAAATGTACTTCCTTTGATTTTAAAATCATTACTAGATTGTTTGGACAATTCTGCTCTAAATCCTGCTTTATGAAATTATTTTCCCCCATTCAATTATACATTTATTAAACTCAGATGTATTTTAGATTAAAATAATTTAGTAATATCTATTACTTTTCAGAGTTAAAAATCTGATTTTAAGATAATGTTAACAATAGGGTTAGTCTATCCACTGAATCACACATGAAGATGTTGCCAGAAGAGTCTAAATTAACTTTTGAGAGATCTGGCCAAATCTCACTGTCTTTTTTTATAAGCTTACTCTTCACAATACCATTTAGCTAAAACTCCTCTAATCACCAGAAAACTTGTCAATGCAGTTTATCAAGCTCCCTACAAGTCTCATTTATTTTGCCTTAGAGAAACACTACCTGAGTCAGTGACCCTGAAGCCCTTTTCCATGCACACAAATACATCCTTTTTGCAATCTCTTTGTTTTGCAGTGTTAAAACGCCAGGGAGATGCTCCTCACTTGCCTAACTCAAAATTCATCAACTCCCACAGGGTCCAAGTAAGGGCTGAGATGAATTTCTCAGTATCTGCCTCCTCAGCTTGCTTCTGGACACACCCCTTCCAGGAGCAGGGTTTTGCAGCCTCTCTCCTCCAAATGAGAGGACACCATCCAGGCACAGCAGCTCAGACACCTACCTTTCATTTCTTGCAATTCCTAGTAGAAACTCAGGAGGCAGGTGTGCACGCCACAACAACGACCTCAGGACAGAGGGAGCTCAGAGAGTTCTTCTGCACTCTGGTCTATTCTAGTTGGAACATTTAAGTATTTTATTAATTGAAAGCCAAGCACAGTATCAGAGGTGTCATTTTCTAGCTACGAAACAAGCATAGTGACAGCTTTGATGGGCATCGAGGATTCAACTTCTAATGAACTGTGAGAGCAACCTGAAAACACAACAGCTGACACTGTTATAGGACTATGCTTGTAAACAGATACAGGCAAAATCCTGATTTTGCAAACCTCATATTTATATTGAAAATGTCTTTAAAAAAAACCAAAAACATTTTTAGGCACTGGGAGTACTCAAGATGTTTTTAACAAGGGTGGATTGTCTTATTATTTAACGAACAGATACAATAAGCTTGCACCAACCTTGAGAAAATCATTACAGTCCTTTTACCATTCACATGACTACATTCTTCTGGGTTGCCAGACATATCTTCTTTTAAAATAAAAATATATAAAGATCAGCCTCTCTGTTTATATCTTACTCTACAAAAATCCAGTATGTGCAGCATAGCAAAATTCATGAGGGATTCGATACCCTAAGTATTACTTTACTGGCAACAAAGGGAGAAAACTTCAGTCAAAATACCTCAAAAACTGTTTTTCAGTTGCATTATTGCTTCCAAAGAGACAAAAAACACTTCATTTTTTCCACAAAAACTAATGTAATTTCAGGATGTCTTTGATCTTGTCCAGGCCAAGATAAAAGGTATTCTTTAAATTATACTCATTAAAGTGTTTTAACCCACTTTTAAACCAAAGGGTGGTTTTGCAGAGCCTAACTTTAAGCATCTAACATACACACCTAAATTAGGAGGACAACATCCTTAGCTACTTCCTCTAGAAGCTATCCTCACTGGACTGGGGAGACTGAAGACAAACATCTGACTTAACTTGAACCCTCTGGTCATTTAAGCACTCTCTATAGTCAAAGGGAAAGCCCCTCCAGAGAACAATTCCTCTTATGTTACGACAGATATCTATGAAATGGCTTGCGACATCTACCCTTCCAAGGGCTAACGAAAGTACTCATTAGCACTGGAGAGAAAACTCCAGGAATTTTAAATTAGGAGAGCTTAATCCACTGCACTGATTACAGTAGGAGGACAGATGTCCACCTAAGAACTTTCTGGCAAGTAAATTTAGGGGAGATGAAGCCAGCCCTGGCCTTTTAATATAGATACTTACGTATTTGACCAAAGCTGACTCCCTTTCAGTTCCCAATGCTTGGTATACACACATTTCAGGAGTTACACATTAACCTATACCTTAAATAAGAAGGTGTGGAGGCGAGAGAAGGAGCAGCAGTTTCCACTATGGAGCTCAGCTTTGGAAGAGAGAGACTCTGTAACCAAGGGCTACACTTGACCAGGTACACTCAGATTTCCCACTGGCACCTCTGTCCTCCATTGCAACACACAAGTGCTGCTCTTCAAAAAAGGTACTGAAAATACAGGCGTTTGTTTTGGAGTCTACACGGATGTTTGACAGAAGCCAAACAAGCTGCAGGAGTATCAAGAGTCTAGATTGCTGAACAGATGAAGAACAGCCTTCGGCTTTTCCACTGTACACAGAAAACTCGATATTAAAGCACTTAACACTAACTGCCTATAGAGTACTCTGTCTCCAGAGACTTAGCAAGACAGAATCCACAGCCTGTTATTACATATCCTCCGCAAGAATCAGGGCCTCTACATTTTAAGCAAAAAGCATAGAACAGCTCGTACTGACATGCCTAATAGTAGCTTGGCAGTTAGAAAACTCTCTCAGGGGTGGGAGATAGGGTTCAAATCCACCTCACCAAGATTAACAGAATTTCATCCACACATGCTACATGCTAGGTGAATGCTGCAACCGCAGAGCTCTTGGGTGAGAGAAGGAACAGCACTGCTTCCTCTTTCTGCTCTCTGCATTTCATAAACCTAGCCTTGAAGCTGTAATTCTTTTATCAGCTGACACAACTTAACCCCAGCTAGCACCTAACCACTACCCAGCCACTCACTTCCCCCAGTGGGATGGGGGAGAAAATCGGAGGGGTAAAAGTGAGATAACTCCTGGGTTGAAATAAAGACAGTTTAACAGGTAAAGTAAAAGCCATGCACACCAGCAAAGCAAAACAAGGAATTCATTCACTACTTCCCACCAGCAGACAGGTGTTCAGCATCTCCAGGAAAGCAGGGCTCCATCACGTTATCCGTCACAGTTACTTGAGAAGACAAATGCCATCAATCCAAACGTCCCCTGCTACCTTCTTCCTCGAGCTTTACAATATGCTGAGCATGATGCCATATGGTGTGGGATATCCCTTTGGTCAGTTGGGATCAGCTGTTCTAGCTGTGTCCCCTCACAACTTCTTGTGCACCCCTAGCCTGCTCACTGGTGGAAGGGGGCAAGGAGCAGAAAAGGCCATGGCCCTGTGTAAGCACTGCTCAGCAATAACTGTGTTGATCGCTTGCACTTAACAATGGTTCCTTTAGCACAAGGCTAAGGAAAATTGAAGCATGTGTAAAATTGGTGGTATTTTGTCGTTATTGACCATTCTATTGATAAAAGAATCCATATACAACACAGCCTACTCACACACTAATCTGACCAAAAGCAGTCTTATTTTTTTTGGAGGAGGGGGGACACAATTGCTGCCACTTAATGTCACACAACCAAGTTTCATACATTTTGTAGCTCATTTACGTCTAGAGGCATAAAAGCTCTAAGCATCCATAAGCAATTACTGAATTGAGCCACACTGTTTGCACAGGTTTATATTGTACCAAAAAAAAAAAGTATTCTACTATTACTGTGTGAAATCTACCAGAATGCAATTTACTGAAGCAGTAGTCATAAAGAACAGAGGGCATCTTACTGCCTACAGCAAAAGCCTTTTCCCTCCTCCAGCTATGAAAAAGTCGAGCACCTCTCTCATTTTAAATAACTGGTCAGTAATCTCCATTCTTTAAAGAATGAAACTGTATCAAACTTCAACTCCTTTTCAAAAAAACAAGACCAAACCTACAGTAGTTTTCCAACTCCCTTCTGGATTATTCTAGGTAGAGCAATGCAATGTTGCATTTGGAAGCTTTCCAAACATAGATATGACTGAGAACATTAGGTTATTTTTTCATAATGTATTAAAGTAAATAGCATTATGACATTAGTCACACAACGAATTATGTTCTGAAGCACGCAGAAGAAAACATGACCATACAGAATCTCAACCATATAAAAAAAAGCAAAAAAAAATCAAATAGTGATTTAACCTGCTTCCAAGCCTCAAACATTCAAACTATCTCTATTATTCTTATATTGATCTCACCATTTTCCTCACTGAAATGCACATACCAGACTAGCAACTTGCCATTTCAAACACTGGTTCTTTTCTTGTACTTGTTCCAGCATGACTTGGGCAGCATGCAACCTCATTCGTAGCTTGTGAAACTGCAATAAACAAACAAACATCCATCCATGAGGGACCTGTCAAGCAAAGCAAGCTGTATAGCTATCAGAGTGGAAATCAAATGCCAACATTGATTATATGATGAACCACAACTCAGTTGGCAAATTTAAAACACAGCATGATGAAAGGGAAGAAGTGTCTCCAAATTTGCCTACATTAGCAGTGACTGTGGGAGACAAAAGTCTCACTAAAAGAAAAAAAAAGCCTGGACAACATTTAAGGAGTAACACATGTGCACACATTTATTGAAATGTTCCTTAGCACTGCAGTGCATTTTATCAGAAATGCCGTCTTTCAGTGATTTAATTCTCTTAATAGAGCTTTTAATTAAAAAGTATTACTATGTCTCCCTTACAACCCGTGAAACTCTTACACATGTAACATTTCACTTTCCTTTCTTCTTCTTCCACGATATTTTCCCATCAACACAAAATTTAAGCTGTACGATTAGTAAAGCAACACATCCAGTGTTTAACTACCATGGGTTTCATTTTCTTCTGTATACAAAGAGCAGCTCTTTGTTTGGGCAGAGAAGAGATTCAGAGCAGCCCTGCAGAGAAGGACTTGGGGGTGTTGGTCAATGAGAAACTTAACATGAGCCGGCTTCAGTGTGCGCTCGCAGCCCAGAAAGCCAACTGTATCCTGGGCTGCATCAAAAGGAGCGTGACCAGCAGGTCGAAGGAGGTGATCCTGCCCCTCTACTCTGCTCTCATGAGACCTCACTTGGAGTATTGTGTGCAGTTCTGGTGTCCTCAACATAAAAAGGACATGGAACTGTTGGAACAAGTGCAGAGGAGGGCCACGAGGATGATCAGGGGACTGGAGCACCTCCCGTATGAAGACAGGCTGAGAAAGTTGGGGCTGTTCAGCCTGGAGAAGAGAAGGCTGCGTGGAGACCTCATAGCAGCCTTCCAGTATCTGAAGGGGGCCTATAAGGATGCTGGGGAGGGACTATTCATCAGGGACTGTAGTGATAGGACAAGGGGTAATGGGTTAAAACTTAAACAGGGAAAGTTTAGATTGGATATAATGAAGAAGTTCTTTACTGTAGGGGTGGTGAGGCACTGGAATGAGTTGCCCAGGGAAGCTGTGAATGCTTCATCCCTGGTGGTGTTCAAGGCCAGGCTGGACAGAGCCTCAAATATTTATTCTAGACTAAGGACAACATCAAAGGAAATGAAGACAAATATGGCAGGTGATAATGAAGTAAGAAAGATATGCTTCATATCAGCCAAGGAATTTGATCCATAGGTACAAAAAGATATCCAAGGAAAGAACATAGAGATAGAATGAAAACAAGTGCCAAGGAAGGGAGGAACAGTCCCAAGCAAATCCTTGGGAGGTAAATGGAAACCTAAGAAGAATGCATTTTTCAATTCAAGTCAGCAGCACTGCTGGAGGAATAGCCTGGGATGTTTACCTGCTACCCATATTTGAAATGGTAATTATTAATTCTAAGGCTTTTTTCCAACTGTAAGTGTATGGATACGTAGCAAACTGGAAAATTACTTTTTATAAGACTAACCAAAACTGTAATATCCAATCCATGTACCATATGAGGCATTTAAAACCCCACTCAACTCAGTACTGCTAGCTTTTCTTTTTTAAGTAGGTACACAAGTAAATCATCTTATTAACATGCTGCCAGTTAACAAATTTTATTTGTTATTCAAACTGTGCAAAGATGATGAATGAAGTCCATTTTGGATTTAAAAACAGTGTATTAGGAAACCCAGTAGGCCAGCCTTTAATTATCCCTCCTAATTGGTTAGAGATTATCCCTCAGAAGTCTTCAGGTCTGAGCAGACTACTTATGCTATTTTCAGACCTATAAAACACCCAAACCTTGGAAACCTGAGTTTAAGAGGCAGCTGAGAGGCACACAGACGTTGCATTGGGCTTCTGCCCTGGCATGAGTTTCAAATCCTTGTTTGTATTTCTGTCAGCCTGCCCAAACATCACACCGTCATTTCTTGGGTAACCAGCCTGATGTGACATGGACTTAATGTGCTGAGGAGTCTTGAAAGTCTACCTGGAAGCATAACCTGCAAGCTATTCCTTACTCAGTGACATGCAGGATATCACCCTGTTGGCACCCAAAAATAGAGGCAGTCAAAACAGAGACATGAAACCAGAGAACACATTCAAAGTGTGCCTGAACACTTCCAGCTGCCACACAAAATCAAGCTTTTTCACAGTAAAAGCTTTTTCTCGCAATGAGAGATGCTCTAATATACCACTAACTGTCCTAACTTTCTTCAGGTCATTTTACAACATTCCCCAGGTTGGTTAGCACTGAGAGGAAGATGATGATGTGTCAGCTGGTAAAGCCAGGTGGCAGTAATTCTCAGGTGTTGAATTCATCAGATTAAGCAGTGCTCAAATCTGAAGTTTTGGACAACCAAGACTGCTGTTGTGAACACTAGAAACTTGTGGTTTGCTCCAACCAGGGGGAATAAAAACAACATTCTTCCTGGAAAGCAACAGACATGTCATCACAGAGCTGGAGCCATAGCAGATGCTGCAGAGCACCATTAAAGGTCTCTGGGACACCAGTCCAGCAGCTCCAGAAACAAACCCAGGATCAAACTGATGTCCAACTTCTCTCTGCTGCTCTTCTGGAGATATAGATAACACTAAGCCCTATTTTTAATGCTCCTACAGTCCTACCACAATTCTCCCCTCTACCCAGCAGGAAACAGATAGGATGGCGAAAAGGGGTGCCAAAGGTGACAAGCAGAGGGCTGCAGCTGAATATATTACACTAGGATTTATCTGTGTCCAAAGACCCACAGGCACATAGAAAGTAGAACACCAATCAGCTTTGAAATTGCTCTTTATATGCTGTGAGCCGTGCAAGCTCCTGGCTGTCCCCAGATAAGAGGGCCACAGAAGACAGCTTATCTTTCATCCTCCCAACTCTCACTTCCAGCTCCGTGTGTAGGAGAGGAGCAGCTGAGATTTGGGCCTTTAGAAGGACAAGAAATGGCCAGTTCTTATAAGAGTAGTGAGCACACCAGAAATGCCAAATTCTGAGGAACTGTTGGTCCCAGTAAGACCTAGATTGAAACAGTAGATGAAGCTTCAAGTGAACTACAATATAGAAAGGTATTTAGTATCCAGTCAAAACAACATTTGCTCAGGACTTACTTTTGGAAGGTAGGGAAGGAAGGTGCTGCTTGGTAAGGTCAGTTTTTTCCACAGAAACAGAACAGGTTGTGTGTTCTTTGAATGTTATTTTATAAAGGCTAGAAATATGTTCACTGGTGGTTTTACTAGTCTGAGGACTGTACGACCAGATATACACCAGGTAAGATAAAATAAGAACTACAAATACTAATATTAAAACCAACAAAATTACTGAGACTTTTTTGTCTGCAGTCTTGCACAGGAAGAAAAACCCAAACCCCAACATATCAGACATAAAAGAAAGACTTCAAATCAAATGCTGTGTGTTTCTGAGGAAAGGCAAGTGGCCTGGGGGTTACAGCAGCAAATGAATCAACACAAAGCCCTCTCAGCTGCTGATCCCAAGCCATTCCTGGCTGCATGTCCCAGCAGTGTCATGTGGCTGGAGAAGAGGATGCAGCAGACTGTGCCCTGGATTAATGATCTGAGCAACTGGACTATACACCAGTACCTCCCTAGAGAAGCTAGCCATATTGGCTATAGTGCTTACGTATCACCTTCACCTTTTGATTTAAAAACATGGTGAAAGTGAAAGGTATGATTATTCTTCAATGTCATATGCAATAGAGTATTGCAAAGCTCAGAATTAAGGCATGGAGAAAAGCATCTATAGAACAATTTTCTCTCCATTAAAAATAAAGCGTCGCTGCTTCTCACTGATTTTAATTTACTAATGCCTTTCCCAGTCACACGTCCTGGTAAAAATTTAAGATCCTTTCTGTCTAAAAGGAGTCATTTACTGAGCTTTATGAGCAGAAGAATGCTGTTACTGATTGATTCTAGGAGCTAATAAACAATGCTCTAAGTGATAGTGTCTTGGATATATGGAGACTGGGGGGTGCAAGTCTAGGGAGGAAAATGCTAAGTTATAGGAATCGGGTTGGATTTTACTGCTGCTTTAAAGAAAGAAAAAACATTTCCCTCACAGTGGGAAGATCTTTTGCTATATGCAAGATGCATGGTGCCATTAAAACTTTTTAATCTTCCAATATTTTAACAGTCTCAGCCATGCCATAACCTGTTACATGTTACTTTTAGTTGCTTTGCATGATGTAAACTCACGGTGTACACAGAATGTTATTCACCTTAACTAATCAATGTGGTTTAAAATTTACAGTTAAAAGCAGCGATGTTGTTAAAACAGAGTGAAATGAAGAGGAACACCTGGTTTCTTTTCCCATACAGCACTGAGTGAGCTCAAGCCTGCAAATCAAATTAAATGTTCCCCACCAGAATTGCACTTAGACTTGGAAGAGTCATTATGAAAATTAATACTTATATATAAAAAAATAAACACACACACGCTTTGAGAAGTGAAAATATACATGAAATTAAATTGATTTCAAACCCGGGGTGATAGTCCACTTTTAATGATTAGTTCTCGGTCTGGATTTGTGTCTTTTAAGCAAGAATTGAAATTATAGAGTCTAGCTGAGCTCTATATCTGCATTTCAGTTGCCCAAAACAACACTGAAGGTGCTGAAAATCCCAAGGAGGTAAGCTGATGCTGGATCTTCCACTGGGTGCATCCCTGATGCTGACAACCTAGAGAAGTGAATGGCATGAGAGCTACTATGGCAGCCTTACCAGGCATAAGATCCTTCAACACCAGGAGATACTCTCCAGTGATTACTTGATCTACTATAAAGCCATTTTGTATTTTCAGAGTGCTAAAAACCAGCTTTAATATACTGGTGAATCCAACCAAGAAGCTATTTAACTGCAGAGAGTACTGGAAAGCACACAAATTACATTTTTTCAAGGAAACATGCTTTCAGATTCTCTACTTTACACACACAAAGGGATGTTTTCAATACTCTCTTGGTGGTTATTACACAAATAACCATCAGTATCTGAAACAAGCATAAAGGAAATAAAACACAGAAAAGTCTAACAGACTCCTAGTCTATATATCAATAAAGTCTGTGGATAAGTTACAAGTTAGCCAAGACCATGCTGCTGTGATTCAATCCAGTCATGTTACAGCACTGGAACTGGGTGAGGGATGGCAGAGTTGCTGTCCCTGTCTTGGGTTAGAGACCACAGCAGTGTCTACATCTGCTTGTTCCTAAAATTAAGCCAGCCTTGTGTTAACATCACTGGTTGCTATGGAATCAACACAACTTCACAGCTGATGGTAGGCAGTGAGCATCAGGCACTTTACAGAGATCCTTACTAAGGGTTTATGGACTGAAGGGAGCACGCTCCTGGGAGCCTTTTCTTTTCTCCCCTGGAGAAGGAACAAAAAAAAGCAAAGGAGAGAAGGAGGAGAAAACTCAAACATATCTGACCCTTCAGACAACTTACCACAATTTTGAGAGGACTTGAACTGATATCAGGACTATTCAGTTACAGGGTAACACTTGGCATATAGCCTTTCAACTCCACAAACTGCCTCCTGAGTAAGTCCGATTTACCAGGCATGGGCAAAGCAAGCTGAAAAAGTAAGGGGGGGAATGACATGGCCCTCACTTTCTGCTTGCCCAACACCATGGCTGATCCCCTCCTTCAAGCAGTCAAGTCAATTTCTATGCTACAGGAAGAGGTGGCTGCAAACCCTCTTTGCCCTTGTCACAGGTATGCTGGGGGAAGATTCTGCTGCTGTGCAGTGTATGTGCACCACAGCAGCAAGGGGAGCCACAATCTAGAGGCATTCATAGCATCTCTAAAAGTAAAATTTATCCTGAGGATTTGAATCTTCAGCAAGACCTAAATCAGAAGAAAACCAGTTTGACTTTCAACGCCCAGGGAGAATCTATGGAGTCAGCAGTTTGGGAACATCTCTGCAGGTACATGGAACAATTTCATTCTGAAAGTCCCTGAAAGTCAATAAACACGGCACCCTGGGATGCAGTTTAGTAAAGAGCTTCTCTTCAGGGAAGAGGGGAAGTGACTCACTAGCTCTGAAGGAAGGGCCAAGAACAGAAAGGGGCTTCAGAGCAAGCAGGCACCAGCAGTTAACCAGCTTGCTGCTCATGTGTTCCTCAGCAGCAGCACAGCTTTTAACAGCCAGCATCTCTCAGCACTATCCTTGTCTTATTGCTCTATGTTATTGGCATCAGTCATGTTGACAGTAGAGCGAGTTATACTATAGGAATTTCAAATGCTGTACTTTTTGCTTAATAGTTACTTTGTATCCTTTACATTAATTTGTTACACATAAAGCTCTACATTTGGGTTTTCTTAGGTCCGGGACTAGTAGGGTAGGGATTAGTAAAGCTAGAGAATAAGACAAAACTATCACATGTGGGGTATTTGTCGGGGCAGAGCGAGCAGGGACATAAATACAGGAAGTTTCCCTTTTAATTGGCCAAAGGAATAAAAGGCATTTTTAACACAAAAAACCATAACAAGCAGCATCTCCATTTTCTTTCCAGCTCTAGGAAGTGCACAAATATACAGTTCTGCTTACACCACATCCTTGCCTCTTTGCCAGCATACACAAGATAAGAAAACATATTCCCCATGAAAATTTGTTCCCTACGTACACATGTACACTGCATAATTTAGCAGCAAGCAGAGGGCCCTAAGCCACTCCATGAGATGTGGTCCACCTCACTGCCCATGGTGGAACCAGGCAGAACATCCTGGAATTGAATTATATCCTGGAATTGAATTGAATCCTGGAATTGGTTATAACAGAGGGTGAACCACACCACAGACTTAACTGGCACAGCCAGAGGGTCCAGTGACACAGCTTGCTTGCTGCTGGTGTCCAAGCTAAGGCACTTGTCCCTTACTTCAATGCCTTTGCCCAGTTGTGTACCACGCAGTGCAGACAGCCCCCAGGGCATGAGACAAGGCACACTTAAATTGCATACAGGTATGCTACATATATACAGATCCCATCCGCTCAGGGCCCTGGAAACCACTATAGAAAGTAGGAAGAGCCTGAAGAAAAGTTCACCTACCCAAACATATGCATTGTGATAACTGTATTTTACCACATGTTGTACCTTCTGCCTACAGCAAAGGGCGGTACAAACCGCAGCAGGATGACCTGGGCTCAGACTGAAAGCAGTAAAATTTAAGAGAATGACATATAAGGAGTAGGAGAAGGAAGGGCAATATGACCAGGCTCTGAAAAAACTACAGAAGCCTTACTCTAAGATGCCTAGTCAGGGGTGGTTACTTTCAATTTGTAAAGATTTTAACATTTTGGGTTTGGGCTAAGAAGGAATTTCTTCTCTCCATAGGAATAAGAAGATAGATCCCTCCAATAAGCATAACAAAAAACCGGCAAATTTGTTCAGCTCCCAAGAAAGGCTCCAGAGCAAGCACTCTTTTTCATGCCCCTCCAGATTCTCATCTTCAGTCTGAGAATATTTAATGATCTATGGCATATGTTGCAAGCTGTTTTTAGGGGGTCACCTCATATATACACTATTTAGAAAAAAAAAGATTCATTAACAGCTTATTGTGGTCTGGACATATTCTATTAATGCACTTCAAATACTCGGAGACTAGGCTCAGGGCTAGACCTTTACAACAGAGAGACAGAAGACACTTGGAGAGTAATGCCAACATTGCATCTTAGCCTTTGACTCCACAAAGACATATATTGACATGGTACAAGAATGGAAAACTCATTTAAAAGCAATGATTTAAAAGATCTGTCTGCTTTTGCTGCCTTTTTAATTCAGGGGGTTTTTTAAGAGCATTGAAGGTAAGGCCATCAGCTGAGACTCAAAAAGGCAGTACATTTGAAATCTGTTGCACCATTCATTTCAGAGCCAGCCATTACAGGTGACAAGATATACAAACAGCCATGAAGACAACATCATTAAAGCAAGATAAAAATAACTTAAATACAGAAGTTTGTAGAGGGGTAAATCCTTCCATCGCAGTGTAGAGCCATCCTCCAGCTTTTCAGAGGCTGTTTATTCAGCAACTGCTATCCGTAAGGTCTCTGCCATTTTCCACTCATGGAGCTGGTAGGGGTCACTCACAGAGGCCACGACCATCGCTCCATTCAGCAGACTATTCACAACCATTCAGCAGACCATAGCTCCAGCCAATTATAGAAAATCCTATCCATCACAACTGAGAGATGCTGGTCACGGAAGTACTGTATTTACTTTCTCAACCAAAATCCCCCACTTGAGATAGTGTGAAATAAATCCTTTTTCCTATGCCAGTGTTAGCCAAAAGAAACACTGTAAGTCCTTCTAGCCTGACACTTGAGCAAGCCTAACACAGGATCAAAATAAGATGCTGTAGTGGAGAGTAACAAAGGAAAAAAATGGGAATTGGTGACTTGCAATAACAGACCCATTGGAGTGCAGAACAGACCCCCAAAGGAAGTCAAAATCTCTACATAACTCATAAGTAGAGAGACAGGAATGAATTACTTCTTTTTTCCTTATGCATTATCATCACTGAAGGAATAATTGGACTAAATTAGGAGAAAGACAAGACTATAATCTCTCTGAATAATACTTTTAAGAAGCACACTGAAATACTTTGACTTATGGATAGCAGAGCTACAAGTCACTGATACAGACATTGGATTTAAGTATATAGAACAAGAACCTGAGTCTTATCTAAACTACTACTTATGCTATATTTAGGAGGACAGGAGTGTAAATACACAGCATTAAGAACTTTTCTGAAAGAGATCTCTATTGGTAGTATTTGGGGTAATGCTGCTCTAAACATATCCTTCATTCATCTCAAGCAGGGTGGATAAAAACAACACAGTGCTTTTGACTCAACAGATTAGTTATCTTCCAGGTACTGAGCATGCAAGTAACATTATTATACACAGCTGGGATTATCCCCTAGCTCTAAGTAACTTTGGGCTCCATCATCTCTGAGAACCAAGATTAATATTTTGATAGCATCCTGAACAAAGAAGATACTCAAAATATTGCTTATAACTGATTTTAAAGAAGATTTGGGCAAGTTCAGAAAGAATTCATCCATCATGTTTTTTTAACGCAGTGATCCAGAAACAACTTCTGCCTCAGGAAGACCCAAAACAACAGCTTGCCATAAAGGAGTAAAGTTTTCAAAGGAAAGATTGGCATGCCCTCTTGCTTTAGCCTTTGCTAAGCATATGCTACCTGGCAACACCAGGAAAGAGTTCAGATACTTAATTTCATCTGAATCATTAAACATTTCTCTAGCACCTCTAGAGAAATTTATAGTCCATGCACTCTGTCTCCCCATCTCTCCGTGATCAGAAGTTATTACAAAAAAAACATCAAACAAACAATTTGTGTTTCTGCAAACAAGTATTTTCCATCAAGACAACCTGCTGAGTGTGTACTGATTTGCTATGGCAGAGAAAGCTAAAGAATTGCAGCCTATCTTACCTCAGTCAGAACTGAGCCAACGGTGGCAAGAGCCTCATCACAAATACAACAGAGGCAAACCACCAATAATCAGCAGGTAATAAAGACAAGTAACAGCTGCATTCTTTATTTTTGTGACTAGCAGGTAATGACAAAATAGAAGCAAAAGGAAAGGTTGTCAGCTGCTGCCAAAATTGAGCCTTCAGCCAAGTGGCTGGAGGGAGGAATGTAAGAACACAACTTAGCTACTTTTTCTTCTGTTCACTATCGCCTAGAGATAGTGAAAGCCTAGCAGGTGGGAGACTCAAAGAAAACATGTGATTGCTTTCTTTAATATTTATATACTGATTCCTAGCTCTAACAAATAATTACTTAGCTCTATCTTGGCTACAGTGCAAAAAAAAACCCACATTCTCTTGTTATTCCTCAGTGGAGTGCTTTTCAATTATTTCTGCACTTCTTTCTTTATTTGACCTCTGTTAAGTGAGGGGGAAGCAAAGAAAGAATATTGTTGAATGGAGCAAATTGACTACAGGAAAGAGAAGCAGTTAAGTGTTAAAGCCTTTTCATCTTACTCTGTAGTCCTCCATAAAACAATATTATGGAAGTAGGAGTTGAACTCAATTCTAATTTTCTTATCCTTATACCCTTTAATCTTATCTTATTCAAAGCTACAGTTAGGTACTTTTATTCCAAATTTCTACCCTTTCCCCTCTATATCCCGTAGGCGTCTGACATCCAGGTACCTTCCCCTTCAGACTGCAGGAAGTGTTTACCTCCACAATACCAGAGCACAGTGCAGGTTTTAAAACAGCAGGTACGTCTTGTACAAAAAAAAACCCTACGGAAAACAAACACAACAAATCCCCACATTTTTATATTTAAACTAAGTCTGGTGTGCTTATAGCCACCAGCACAGGACACAAACCTGTGGGCTTCGGGAGCTACATCACCTTTGGAAACAGTCCTGTGAATTTTTTATTGCTGCCAGGAACACTATAGGACCTAAAAAGTCAATCCAGCTAGTTGGGGAAAATCCCAGACTACTGCTGCTGGATTCATGAGTACTTGCTACTCCTGCAGTCAAAGAAACAGACACAAGGCTGTTTAAAATGAAATTTTAAGGCTGGATTTTAAGAGTGGATTTCTTCAACCTCAATTTGTTTTGCATTTTGTCACTCTGCCACTCTTACCACTTTTCTAGGTTTCTATGCTAAATGCTTTCCTTAGACACTTAGCTGAGACACTTAACATACCTCTTGCACAAAGCCTTTTTTTGTGCTACTGTCCCCAGTGCTAGCATCTTTCTTTTAAGACCTGAGAAAGGTGGCCTGAAGGCAGTCCCGAAGTTCTCTTGGCAGAAGATACACAGTAGTGGAGCTTCTCTTCTGCTCTGGGCAAGTCTCTTTAGAGAGTTCAGTGTTTTCTTGCCTTTTCATTTCAGCTATTTGGTTCTGTTTCTGTGGCCCAGCTGTCCCACTGGGGAGCCTGAATGCTCAGGGTATTTTTTGCTTCAGCATGGAAGCTGGTAGCACAACATAAATGCATCTCAGCTTAGTAGCAGCCACAAGTCCTTATTGCCAGCAGCCACACTGGAGCTGCTGTGAAGGGATCAGTAGCCAGGCTTGTTGATTCATATCAGAATAAGCCTTTACAAGTGGTACCCATTAGCAGTTTTGCTAGTGGCTCCAGCAAGGCCAAGGATTAAACAAGAACCAGCAGCAGTCTGGTCCCACAGGAGGCTACCCTGCAGGTCAGGAATGAGCTGGAGCAGAGAAGAGACCTCCAGTGCTCATGCCTGGCTGGAGATTTAACAAATGTCTTCAGAGCTGTCAGCAGACCACCTTTCACCAGCACTAAGCCCACAGATATGCTGGCTGCGCAGCTATCAGAAGCATGCAAGGAGAAGGTGAATAAGGACTTTAAGGGGAATTCCCAACCAATAGCATTTCTAGGGTGGGCTGAAAACTGATCCAAAAAATCTTGTCATGAGGAAAAGTAGTCTCAGTGCTGCTCTGAATTGCATAAACCATCACACTTGCAAGCAGTACAAGTGTGTTCTTATTTGGATTCACTTTCTCCAGTGACTCCTTTTACTCAGGCCAATTTGGGAGACCCACAGAGGTGAATTAAAATGCATTCTTGGAAGGAGGCTCTTGATACAGGCCTCAGCAGCTGCACCATTTCATCAGAGACAAAACTTTGTTTGCCAGCCCCTAGCTTCCAAAATACATCACAAGTGTGCCAGAAAACAATGTTATCAGAAAGAGACAAAGCATCACGTATTGCTCAGATAGCTCTCCCTCTCACTTAAGTGAATGGTTAGTTATGGGTTGCACCTTCCTGCCACTCACTACAAAACAGCATTTGCTACTCCACGCTCTCTTCGATAATATACTACTTGCAGAGATACTACAGATCTAAATATACAGCCTGACTCCCTTCACAAGTCAAAAATAATTTGTAATGAGGAATAACTCCAGCATGAAGTAACTGCAGACAGGAGTAGTCATTCTTCCTTTCAAACTGTATTAGTAGGTTCAGAAATAATATACTTTCTAGTGCCTTACTTAGTCTTAACCACTAATTAACTGATTTCTAGAAATATTAATGAGTTTCTATTAGAATACCTAATGGGTCAGTAAACTAGCTTATCAGTAACATCCTTATAAAAAAAATCTCTGAATCGCATTATCTTTTAATGACCTTAACACACAGCTTTTCTGTACTACTTTACAGATGTAATTATTGCATCACATTACCAAGTTCTTAGAAGTATTCCCTCCTTCTCTCTTGAGACAGACTTAATTATTCTGTAATTTTCTTTCACTCAAATGCACAAGCATCCTGGGAAGTATTTTCATCTTCTTATACTACTTGATATGGTTTAGGATTTCCCACTTAATTTAAATGATCTTTCTGTGGACTATTAGTTTCTCATCAGGTCCATTTCCAAAAAAAAAAAAAAACAAGAGTCTGTTCCTGCCTGCAATGTCAAATGAACAGTGTGTTTACCAATTCTTAGTCTTTCATACATGGCAACCCACCTTCACACAATCTACCTGGGCAGCAGCCTGGCTCTTGCTGGGATGGCAACAAAGAACCAGCTGCAAACACCAAATGCTGAAGTCGACCATCTCCTGATGCCACAGGTGCCAAGCTCCTAACATCCATTACATGCACTTAGGAATCCTCAGTCCAGTTTAAACATTTGCAGCCAACAATTAAAGCCTATTTTCACCCTTTTTACCCTGAAATAAATTAACTACTGCAGGCCTCTAGAAGAGCAGCCACATGATTCAGTGACACAAAACCGGCTGAAGAAGCTTGTGCTTTTCCCCTTCTGCCTGCCCACAAAAACCTACCCTTCCAGCTACCGATTCCTACCCCTACGTTTGCTGTTTCCAAAGCTGACAAATAACCCAGGTCAAAAAGAAGCCCAAAACTCCTCAAATCTCTCTTACAGTATAGCATCAAACCGTCACACTGCAAAAAAAAAGAAAAAAAAAAGAAGTAAATAATCAAAACCACAAGGAGTTGGTGACATGCCACACAAGGCCACGAACACCACAGGCCCACTGCAGCTAGTGCTACACCTGTGCCCAAACAGCCTGGGACCTCTTTAAATCACTGCAGAATCCAGCAGATATCAAGCCTTTCTATTTGGGACATTCTAGTTTAGGTTTAACAATACTGTTAGGTCCATCATCCTTTCTCCCTCCTACCCCTAAAGCATCTGAGATAGTGGCAAGTTTATGGCATATCTCTATAAACATCTGCCTGA
The DNA here is from genome assembly GCF_963264785.1 of Psittacula echo. Lineage (NCBI taxonomy): Eukaryota > Metazoa > Chordata > Aves > Psittaciformes > Psittacidae > Psittacula > Psittacula echo. Next base: position 105,445,332 of record NC_137735.1, read on the forward strand.
GGAGTCACAACCTACCACTTACATTACTCACCAAGATCAAGCCAAACAGCACACTACCGTGCTCTGGAATGCTCAAAACACCATTGTGACTGTTCACTGAATGCTCGTACATTCCCAAGACACCTACATGCAGATACATTTTTCTCATGCTCACCATTTTCCTTCCATTTAGGCAGCAAACACCCATTTGACAACTTGTCATCTCTGCAGTTGCTCACAACACACATTCAGTAAGCACACACTCTCTGTTCTTTTAGTGGTATAAGAATTTGCTGCTAGCCTGGAATTCGGTGAAACTCCGTTTGCTTGCAGTTCATCTCTCCTGCAGCATTAAAAGAGCTGGCTGCTGCTATGGAGGAGCTGCTGTGTACTTGGGAGCCTAATCCACTCTACAGTGAGGCCAAGAGAAAAGTTTCTTTCACAGTGGGCTTTGGATCAGGTCCCTTGGTCCTTACTGTAAGTGCAACATCATTTGTACTGCAAATTCTTGTTACTAATTCAGAGCCACCATTGTCTAGGCTCAGGAGTCAAACTGCATCTAGCCTGCTGAACAGTGCCCCACCAGCCCTCGCACATTTGGTTTAAGTCTTCAGGCTCCAATTCATGCGTATAACAGAGCATTAAAATCCAGGACTTTCTCTGGATACTAGAAAAGTAGAAACGCTTTCTCCTCTTTGAAGAAGAATTGGGGATAAAGGACGATGGAGAATGACAACACTCCAAACGTATTCATCATGGTTGATCAGTGTTGTAGGAAAGCAATTTAACATCATGAAAGTATCTGTAAATGTTTTAACAAGGGTTCTTTTACACTGAAAAAAATGTTGCTTAAAAAAAATAAAAAAGTAATGTTTGAAGTGTTTTGATCTTACCAGGGAAACTGTTGACTTTGGGAGTTAATAGCTAATATAATATTAAGTACACATTTGCAGCTCATCAGGAGGAGCACACCCGCTGATCAGAAACATGATGTAAAAGAAGAGTTGTTGATGAACTGTGGTCATATTCCTCCTCAAATTTCCCTGCTGACGCACAACATCAGAGCCCCTGCAAAGAGAGCCAAGGCTGCTTCCCCTGAGTCAAATACCAAAGTGGATTTTATTTGAGAAAGCTAACTAACTTGGGAGCATAAGCCTTGCAGACTATCCCCCCGGGTGGAATTCATTTTACCTATGCCAGAGCTTCACACCCTGTGCTCCCCTCTTCATGGTTGAGAGAGGGAATTAAGTGCCATAGCACACAGTTCAGCTCACCTGAATATACATGACAGCACATCAGATTAATTTCACCTTGCCACACCTGTGAAACTGCTATTCAAATAGTAACATATTATAGTGGGAAGATAAACTGGACTAGAGCTTGTTTGTACAAGCTAAACTTGGCACTAGACAGTCCACTGTGAATTTCACATCACTGCAGTGGCCAGAAGGTATACTAAAGATATACATGTATAACTAGCTAGTAGATGTATTAAGCAATAATTAATAGATGTTATATGCATGCCTTACATATGCACAGCTTGTAGAGCTGAACAGAGAGTAAGAGTCCTATTGACCACAGCTCTTGACATTTTGGTATCTGTTATGGTTTCATGTTGAAAACAAAACAAAAGCTCTAGATAAATTATTACATAGAAGAATGTGGAATAGCCATTTATTGACAGATTGGTCGATTGCAGTTCAGGCCACAGCACATTCTCTGGGCTAAAGAAATTTTCCATTGAAAAATTCATTGAAGTAATACAGGTTTATAGCTTTAGGAGGAAAAAAAAAAAAAAAAAGAAAAGAAAAAAAGCATTACAGAAGCTATCATTTCATCAGTTACTAAAAAACAGAAGCACTAATCTTCAAAAAAAAAAAAAAAACAAAACCCTATTACTAAAATATAAGTATTTTAACAGAATATTTTACATAACAGTCAAATGGTTTTCATCTACACACACATTCATACACGAAAAAGCAAAAGAAGTTCATCAAAGTGATCCCAGGTCTATTGGCAAAAAGCACATAAGATGTTTCCAAACATTACTCTACTTGATGGTAAGTTTGGACATTAAAATCAGAGTCGGTAATAAGAATGGGCAATTATGGTCATTGCAGTCCTCAGTCTTGCACACACATTGCACAGAGGCATGTAAATTAGGATAATACAGTCAAACAAAAAATATAACTGGATGACAGCTTTGAGCACACTCACAAATCATAACCTGACACAGCAAATAACAGTTTTGATGCTATTAGCAGAACAGAGTTCTGATCTATTCCCTCCCATCCATCCATCCTCTAATAAATAATCCTTCAAATCACAAGGATTCATTCATCTGTGAAAATGTCATATAACGTTATGCATTTATGGCATGTACAGTGCTAATATATGGCAACTGCATGGGGGGCACCATAGGCTGCTTAATCTATCATTCAATATATGTTTCTACAGCTGTTCAAAGAAAAGTAAGTTTTAGCCTGAATTTCCCAAGTTGTTAGCTTTGTTTTCTAAGGAAATTAAGCTTAAGCTGTTCATTAACACATGCCCACATGTGGATGGGTATGCACACATAGACTCCCCCTCACCTTCAACAGCTTTTGAACTCAGTGGCTAATTTCAAACAGATTTTCTAGAGCAGCAGAAATTAAAGCTCAGTGCCCAAACAGGGTGGAGAGCAAATACAGCACCTAGCTGAGGGAAAGGCTACAATTACTAGTCACCAGAGAATGAGCTCAGGTATGCATGACAAAAAACAAGACTTTGTAAGTTCTAATGCTGTCTCCCATATGCAAGTTATGACTGAGGATAAACTCTGGAGACATGATGAATTCTTTATAGACAAGCCCAGAGCTATTTAAAGCATTCATTTAAGACTTTTTTTGCATTTGTGGATCCTTATACTTTTTCCCTTGGAAGCGCAAATCTGTTCAGGGCACTTAAGTCTGTTGATAATTATCTTTTATGGCCTCTCAGAAGGAGCTCATGGATCCTCCAAGGCTGGTGCACTACAAGTTGTAAAATAACTCATCTCATGAAGACTCCTTGTATCTGAAGTTTGGGGCTAGAGGTTTCAGGAAAACCCAAGTAGATTTGCAGCATTTCCTAACTCTGATTGAACTAGAAATATGGCTGAGCAACCTCTTTAATAGTGTTTCAGCATTTCTGATCATGGCTGAAACAATAAAACTGATGGCAGATTTGACTCACATCCAGCATCACTGTTCAAAGAAGATTCAAGACCACTTTTTAACAGGTATTTTTAATGAAAGCTCTTTCCTGTATCTTGACCAGACATCTCTAGTGCTCTGTTGTGGGATAGGTTACAGCAAGAGCTTAGATCTTTGCAACCTCTTCCCATCCTTCCTATCCCAAAAGGTAGGGTAAGCCTGGGCTTACGACTTCCTGGAGTGGCCCAGCTCTATGGAGTAGCACAGCTCTTCATACACGGACATCCCTAATGAGAATTGTTCCTTAAAAAGGTGAAGTCCTACTTTGATTCCATACATGTTTTGCTAAGCTAAAAAGTGAAGAATTCTTTTGGGAAGCATTTCAAAAGTCTTAATACTGTTGTTTGTCAGATACTTGCATTTAGGTTTTCTTATTAACATTCTTTTGAAGAGAAAAATCATTTCAAATCACGAATCTATTCACTTTCAGAGGCATTACTTATTGGATAGAAGAACCAATGCTCCACTAATCAGCTGTTAGAAAAGGAAATTGAAGAGAAATCCATGAGAACATGACAAGAATAGGACAAAGGACACATGACTTAAAATACGGTAAGACCCTTCTTGGACCTTCTCAGACTTTCCCACATTTGCGCATTTTGGAAGAACAAGCCACATTCAGAATTTGTTAGCATGGCTGGTTTCCCTGGACTGCAGGACTTACGAAAACTTATAAGAAGGAATGTAATTTCAATCCTCCTACAAAAAGATCAGCCAATTATATTACCCTTCTGTTCTGTTTCTCATACGCACATGCTTCATTGGTGTGTTATTTTCACTAGGTTTTGACTACTATATTTTTTTGGAAAGCAGGCTTTAAAGAAGAAAATTAGAAGGTTAAGAAGAAAACTGTAGTTACGCTTTCTCTTGAAAAAGGGAACTTCAAACTGTGCTTTATGACAGCATGTGGACTAGTGACTGCCTTTTTTTTTTTAATAGGAACAACGAAAAAATAAAAAGGCCATCTGCACTTTATTAACCCTATTATCTTAGGTTCTGGCTCTCAGAGCCTTGAAAGCACTTGTGGTCTTAATGGCCTTTTCACAAGGGATCCCACAAGCTCACTCTCCGCCCCACTGCAGCTCAGCCCCAAGGCTTCAGGCTTTGGCTGTTGGCATGCCTGTGCCTAACCCCATCCTTGCTCAGTGACTGGGCCTCCCCCAAAGCCTCAGACGTATGTTGTAGGCAGCCTTATTTCCAACCCTGTATGCTGGATAACTCTTGCACCAACACTCTAGGCTGCTCCATCTCCAGTCTGATCTCCTGTTGCTCCTGACTGAACTCTCCTGAACATACCCCAGACCTGATTCATCAACTCACCTTGTTTAGATCTGTCAATGAAGCCTGCCACTGTCACCATGGTGCAGTAACCCTGGGCTCTGAAGAAAAAGGGTCTTGCGTGGCCTGTGCTGCTGTCACCCTTGGTCACAGCTTATCACTCATGTACGGGAGCCCCTGCTGGGCTGCTCCATTACATTAGGTTGAGACAACACCACAAAAAATTGTGTTCCAACATGAATAACAAGGTCATGTAGATATCCAAGATATATCTTTCCCCCTGATCTACTTGGCATGCTGCCTATGGACAGCCCATCCTGCCTAGCCACAGCTAGTCAGTGCTGTAGTAAAGCAAACACTGCTCATTCCAAACATGCAAGAGAAGAGATCAAAGACTTGCTTCAAAACACTTAACTGCTGCTTCAAAGGCTTATAGTCAGGAAACAGGAAATACTGCAGGCAGAGAGGCAGGTAGGACACAGGCTATGGAAGGTCAGACCAGAATTTCACTCACTGACTGCTATCACTATTTATAGATAAATGAATTGGACAACCTGAGAACACAGAAAGCCCACTGGGAAGTACCAGCATACCTGGGATTCAGGAAACAGCAAGGTTTTTAGAATGGAATTAAAAAAGAGGAGCTGATGTCTCAGCTTGATATCTCAAGATAGGCAATTAATCATACACATTAATGGAGAGGGCAATATTTCCAGTTCATCAACACATACTTAAGGTGCTGTGAAAAACAACCAGAGGTGTGAAACAGCTGTCGGTCATATTGTGAGGTCATATTGTGAAAGGCCAAGATTAAATACCTCTTAAACAGCAGTCTTAGTCTAAGGATGGCAATCATGAATCAGCCATTCAAAGCCCACAGAAGGCTTATTCCAGGAAACCACCCTTGAAAAGGGTTTGGAAACTCATACAGACAAAGCCACATGAACAATCTACCCACAAACAGATATTAATAATCCACAGACTTCACATACACAAACAGACTGTTCCAAGACAGTCTGGGTTCGGGGCTGGGAGCAAATCCTCCTATTCTGTCTTCTCCAAATGAGTGACTGAGCATCTTGCTAACTTAGGAAATTGAACGGAAGGAAACCTCCTTATACTTCATCACAAAGGGTAAGAAAAGTAGAGGTTTATTTTCAGTCTTCTAAAGTCCCTCCCTGACAGATGTTCTTTTAGGGCTTCCCTGTGTGGCACAGCTTAGAGCAGCATTAAGACTCCCCAGAGCTGGGCTGACCTTACAGCAGCAAGGAGTCAGGGAATTGTGCAAGTGCCAACAAGAAGATGAGACTGCTCTGTATCAGGTGCGGATCACCTTACTTTCAGTAGAAGATAAGGTTAAAGAGACATATGTGCTTGTTTTTTCAGGGGGTAGGGTAATGAAGAAAGAGGTTACTTTAGGGAGGAGAGGGGGATAAACAATAAAACCCAAACAAAATAACCACAGGAAGTACCCCTAGGAGGCTGTATTAGACAGAAGACCTAACTAACTACCCTTTGTTCTTCTGGAAATACCTTCCTCCACCCATAGCAACTGAACCAGGACCCCATATTGCCATTCTAAGTTAAACCTGGGCCCTATTGACTGCTGGGAGGCCAGGATTTAAATATCCTTGTTTTCATAAAAGAAAACATACATGCTTGCAGAAATCACTCTCTTCTGATTCATTTCCTCTGCATTGTATTGTTAAGTTGCTTAAACAACAAATGATCAGTTTTCCCCTCTTCCTCTCCCCCCACACCTTCAGGGCCATTTTTCCTCCCTCAGCTGGGAGAAAGTCTAACTTTCTTAATAAGCCATTACTGTAGCTAACAGCCTAGAGGGAGAAAAGCCCCCTTGTGAACCCTGAAAATACGGTGTATTAGCTCTTGTAAAGTAGACAAATGAAAGTAGGAACACATGTTACACATTAGAGGCTCAAATTTTGATGGTCGGTTGCTGCAGCCTACTCTTTATTCATTTCACTCCTGCTTCATTGGCTTCTCAAGTTTTCTGAACTTTAGCAGTTAAACCTGGTTTTGCATTATTCAGTTTCTGAAGGTTCCCATTCTAGGTGGACAGAAAGAGCTTCTGACTACAGCAGCCCCACTGTTATTCTGGGATGTCTAGGTTTTAAGAGGTGAAACAGTCTTAGGGACGGGCTGTAAAAAAAAAAAACCCAAGTCAAACATAACCATATAGCATTTATTACCACCAAAACAATGCACCTCACTTAGGGTCTGTAGACATATGGCTGCTGAAAGAAAGCAATTATCTGATTGCTAGGCCCAGTTTTAAGGGAGTAACATGTAATATGCCTATACTCCTTGTGAGACTCAAATACAAACTGCTGTGGGCAAAAGGGTAGAAAGCAGGAGAAAAAAAAAAAAAAAACAAAAAACAAAATCTAGCAGCAAACATAGGATTTACTGCACTTCTCAAGCAACAGAATAAAAATGTTTTAGTTGCAACCTGCTACTTCCCAAGGACTAGATACACTAAAAGTAATGTAAAACTGTTCAGACCATACTTTTCAGCTAATCGCCTATAAAAGTCAGCAGTAGGCTTTAACCCCAAGTAATGAAAGCATGTCTTAAAAATGCTTTTATCATCATGGCCAGCCTCCCCACAGCCCTCTCCTGTTCAGCATCTCTTGCTTTCTGAAGTAAGGAATTGCTTGTCACCACACACATGCCAAGTCACATTAGCCTTAATAACTTCATGCTTTTAAACGTAGTGGAAGATGATCTCACATATCACACCATCATCTTGGTACAGAGCTGCAAGTTACAGCACAAGCCTGAGATCTCCTTCCCACAATACACTGTGATAACACATGAGGAAAAAAAAAATAGAGGAGATTTATGGTTGAATTCAAAACAAAAACAAAAAAAAAAAAAAGGGAGTTCTTAGATAACCATTCATTCAAGTTAAAGCATTTTTGTTTATGCAATAATACCAGATACTAATACTCCAAGAATTATCTTTTAATAACAAGCTCCAGCTATTTGTTTTACATTGAAAAACTCTATGAGATGCTTATTGTTGCTTAAGAGCTGAAATTCTACTCCACTGAAAAGCTATTTTATTCATCATTATTATACACAAATACATATGATATGAATTATATAGAGTAGCTGGGTCAAATGAATCATTGCTCTTTCTAGCTGCCTCAGAGCTTTAGTTGGTGCTAACCTGCAGGTAATAGTTTATGCTTCAGATGGAATCATTCCTCTGGAGTGACAGTAAGCACTATCAAAGATTCAGATAGACTGAGTGCTCTGTGTACAGTGTCAGAAGCTAATGCTTCCCTTTGTTTCACATCTCTGCAAAGAAGGGCAAGAGAGAAATAACAGTCAGCATTAGAGAGAGGGCATGCTTCAACTCCCTGGCTAATGAGATTCACAGAGCTCTTTAACATGTGTTGGGCAGTTACATCATACATGTCATTCTGGTTCCAGCAGTCTGCTTCATGCCTCAAGAGCTACTGTGGGGGAAAAGAGGCAGAAGAGTGAGCAAACTCCTCATCAGTGACCTCAGTTACTGCTGCAGCCAAGTCTGTGAAGTTTGGACCCAGAACACCCCCTTTCCAGCAACGAGATCTAGAGTCTGAGTTACTGCCCTAATGAGGGGCCAACAGGGACAATACATACATAAAAATCAAGCTTCAGCCCTGACCATCCTCTCATGCACAAAACCTAATGTGCTTTGATCTGTGTCTATCTCTCCTTGATACAAGAACAGTCCAGTCAGCAATGGAGGTCATCCCTTTCATGGCAGGGGAAACATGTCTTGCCTTTGGCATTTTCCCACCACGCATTAATTCACCTTATTTCATGCTTGAAAATAAAAGGAGGAGGGAAAAAACACACCATTCAATAACAGCAACACAAGTTCACCAAGGGAAACAACAAACCCAGGGGAACACAAGGAGGAAATGCTTACATATGCACAGGAACAGCTAAGAAAGCCAACTAATGAAAAGACAGAAAATAAGCAGATCCCACCCTTCCCTGCTCACACACCCCCACCACCGCCACCTGCAAACCCACCAGGACTTAGTGTAGACCTGGTGCAGGTGCAAAACTTCCTACTGTCAGCCATCCAGGCAGCCAGGGGTTTTTGCTCACACCAGGCAGACAGAAAACAGGCAGCTGCCTTGGGCAGCAGCCTGTCCCTAAATAAGTTCCTCTAGAGCAATTTTGTCTCTGTCACTGAGAACCTTTCATTTGTCATTGTTCTTTTCTACTCCAAGGACTTTATCATACTCCACAGAGTAAGCAACTTGAATTTGGCGTGCCCCACACTAGCCAATACTGTCACGAGGCAACCACATAACATCCCCTGTTGACAGCTGCTCAAGAGTGGTGGCAACAACTTTCTGCAACAGCCTTCAAGTAGCAACTAGTCCATAGCTGTGGCAGCTTTACAAATAGACCCAAGAACTGATTCTGGCTGAGCTAAGGCAAATCTCTAACTGCTGTCAACTCACTTGGGCTGACCTTCACTACCAAAACTACCTCCTATCATCCAGGCTTTGAGATCTCCCACAGGCTGTGCCCAGACTCATCATCCTGAATGCTTCCACTGGGAAAGGCTGAAACACCTTATGAAACAGGTCATAAGTGGCAGACTTTGTTGATAACTAAACCTATGCCTCCACACAGAATGACACAGAGACTCCAGGGACAAAAGCTTTGCTTCTGCTTTTGTGTTACATTATAGAAATGCCAACAGCAACACAGAGGGAAGGGAAACGGGTGCAGAGAGGTTCCCTTGTGGGAAGAGGCCTATACTAGTAATTCAGAAAACCTTCTACCTGTGCCACAGCCAGCTCCTACCCAGGTCCACAACAGAAGGTGCAGGAATGGGGGAAAAAAACCAAACCAAAACACATAAGGAAAAATCACTGCATCCAGAAAATCCCCAATGTTCTGTGTTCCACTTTCCTCCAGAAGAAGCCAGCCATACACAATGAGCTGAAGAGACTACTCTCGTTTTATATACCTGCTCGCAAGGCTAGAGTGTTAAGAATCAGCTCTTTCTTTCAGATGCATGTTTCTTTTCCACTCTTCATAGGAGCAGAAGTCATGTTCTTGCCGCTGTTTCTACTCCTGCATGCACCTGAAGCCAAATCAGTTACAGAGGAGCACTAAGTTTTACCACAGAAGATAAGAAAGAGAAGGATGGAAGCATACTGCATTCAGACCAGCAGCAGTTTCCCAGAAGGTATGCAGAGCTATTCAAAGTCACATACAAGACTGTGGAATACAAGAAACTCAGCTTGTTTCCTCTGTCTAAAGGAAGACTCCTGTAGTAGTCTATTGGCTTCTTCATTCTATGTACCTTTAATATCACAGATGTTTGTGCAAGATATTAAAATCAGCAAATGTTAATTATTCCTTTTGCTGTTCCCATTCAGATCATTAACTTAAATGGTCAATGGCCCTGCTTTTGGCACTTAGCATATACCCTACGCCTCTGAAGGAAGGTTGAAGACTTCTTACTGTGCATTAGCTTCGTTTGCTATGTTCATATAGAACAGGAATTCCTTTCTGGCCAATGCTAGAAAGCAACAGGTTCCCTAATCAACAAGCTTAGCTCTTATCTTGCCTTGTGCGATTTCGAGTATTCTAGTGCAGAGTGAGCCTACAAACCACACACACACACACACACACAAAATTGAAAACACCCCTAAGTTACTGGCATGAATCCTACACTGCTCCATGGGAAGTCTCTTCTCAAAGTGAATGACTGTAAAAATGAAAATAAATAAAAGCAAATAGTGCACAGACTGTGCCAGAGCAAGCTTAAAAGGCAAGTGATTTTAAAAATAAACCCCCCTCCCTGTGGGAAGAAGATCCTAAGAAATACTCTCACATTTTCTCCCCACTTTCCAAAAGGCGGCACAACTCCAGCAGCCTCTTGTTTATCTACACAAGGAACCTGGGTGACAGCTACAATCAGAACATTCAAGCATCTTATAATTTTTGCCAGCAAACATCTAAGTCAGGGAGCATCCCACTTTTAGACAGAAAACAGATATATTAAATACAGGACACAAGTATTCACAGCCGACCTGTCCCCAGCCTAAGCCAGGCTGTGCTAAACATCTAGGCACAAGGAGAGAGCACAGCCATAGTTTAATAGCAGTTATGGAGAAGTCAACGGTGTTTAAAACGGGTTACAAAAGCCTCATGTAAGGCTTCAGGTCTACACGGCTTCCCACGAGTTTCATTTCTTGCAGAAGCCACCAATATTCGCCTCCTGATGAAACCCCATGGCCTCACAATTGCCCTTCCCCCACCAGCTGTGCTCAAAAGCTGTTCTGGCTTGTGTAAGGGTAAAGAGATGGACATAAATACTCACTCAGGTCTCTAGAGTACAAAGCCAGAAACCTAAACATAGAACCACTCCTTTTTCTTTTTGTTGGGCCTTCATTGTCAGTGTCAAGAGTGCCATTAGGAACCTGCAAGGTGATTACAAGACACACAAAGGGCTTTTTGTCTTGTGACTTCGATGCCACTCTCTCAAGCATCTCTCTACTACAAATGCTAATTCATACTTTGCTTGTTCTTTTTAAATTCATGCATAGGAAAAATTTCTGTTGCCAAATTTTTATTTCAATGGTTTCATCAGAAAACAAAAGCAGAAAAACCAGAAAAATTAACCCTGAGGTTTCAAGAGGAAACCTGGAAAACCTGAACTTGGCAATACTGATCACAGCTAACAGTTTCAAGAACACTAGTTTTGGCACAGTATCTGCAGCTTGACTTACGGACATATCAACGACCTCTATTTCACTTCCTTTTGATCTCAGGCTTTCATTTCTGGGTATATTTTCATTTGAAAAGGACAAAAAAATATTCCCAGGTGATTTAAATTCTCCTCTCCATGCCTCTCTGTTGTCTCTCCCTCACCAGCTCCTGTGCTTCCTGTAATAAGTTACCTGATCACAACCAAAAATCACCATCTCAGCAAGGAAGTTCTGCTCATTTACAAGACAGATGGAGGCAGTTCCAGAACGAACAAGAGCTTAAACACTCCTCAGTCCTGGTGGGGTGGGAAGCCATCCTCACCAGGAGCAAGATTTAATATTAGAACACATTTTAATAATCTAAGTGCTGACAGACCCTTTAATGAAACAGCCCTCAGTTTACAGCAACTTAAATAACAATCGAGCCCTGAAAGCTTACAACACAAGACCATCAGTAATCTCTACAACTCTCAAGTAGCTTCTTCACAGAATTTCAAAACACTTAGCAAACATTACTGAGTTAAGCATCACATCACCTTCCAAATTAAATAACTGAAGTCACCACAATAACATATTGTCTTTTCCTGCCTGCACTTCAGGCTATGCAAACAAATTGCTTTCTCATCATTCTCAGATACAACACCAGCTCTTCCCTTAGCAACCAATGCAGTTGAACCCACTATAGATGCAGAAGCATGCAGACATTTTGAATCAATGAGTTAAAAAGGGATTTTCACCTTTTGCAAGCTCCATCATTGCAAAGTCCAGCATTATTTTCCCCATCAGCAGATGGGCTCCAGGGAAGTAGTACTGCACACTAACCATAAAAGTCAAACTATGTTAAATGTTAGAACAGAAGATCTGTTCCGCAAGAGCAGGGTTCCCATGACCCCACTCACTGCTTTAGTTGATAACACGGAGAGGCTAAGAGTCCACACAGAAGACTACTTTCAAGTGAAACTAAACAGAATCATCAGCTCCATTTGCTAATGGACATTCAATCTGCTAGGTGAAGCTAAGAGTAGCCAAAAATACATATACTGTAGATACCAGGTCCTCAGCAACAGCCATTTTGTGCTACGAGTCAGTTCCTATTGGGCTGCTCAATTTATTAATAGAGATAGAGCTGAGGTTCTTTAAATTCACATCTCATCAGGGGAGGAAAAGTCAAAGCATCAGGATGGGCATTTCAGTTTCTTCTTTTCACACAGCAATCCACAAAGTAAAAAAAAAAAAACAAACACCCAACCAAACAAAAACCAAAAAGCAAACAAATAAACAAACAAAAAAACCCCCTCAAAAACAAATCCATGCTTAAATTCATATAGAGGCAGAGCTGGTTACTTAAGGCAGTTAGCAGCAATAGCTTTCTTAACAGCTTGATAACTCCAGAAAACCAGTTGGAGAAATGCCTTTGTAAGGAAGGGCCTAGATCTATAGAGCAAAGCCTCCCCCAGCCCTGACAGTTTTCTCTCCTTCCTGCAACAAGAGCTTTTGCACCCCAAGCAAATTTGAATTCTACCTATACTGCTAAGAAATCTTGAGACATGTCTACTCAAAGGATATTAATTCTTCTTGTAGAGGACCCAAGTCACAAGTTACCCATGAACAAAATCAAGAAGTCAAAGGGAGCAGCTGTCACACACAGCCTGACTGCAGACAATTACTAGCAGCTATTCACTGGACAAACACAGCTCTGCAGGTAGCTACATAAAGTACAAAGTAAGAGCAACACCACAGTCAGACAAAAACATTCAGTAACTTATATCTCAAGTAGAAAACATACTCACAGAGAAAACCTCAGAAGAAGCCAGTTTCACATCACAAGCCAACTACAAGTCCCAAAATTTCAGCTTTCTCACTCTACCTAAAAGCCAACACTGTCTGGCCAAGTACAAGAAAAGAAAAATAATCTCTACCAGGAAGGATCAGCAGCTGTGATTGATACAGCAATGAAGCACAAGGGCTTAATTTGGGCCAGTCAGCACCAAAGATAATTTACTGAGTCTCAGTAATACAGAGATGCAGCTGACAAAAATGTGAGAAAGCCTAAAAGTAGTGAAAAATTGTGCACTATGGGAAATTTCTTGTACCTTAGCAGTTAAGAGTGGCAATTTAAATCAGTTCAGTTGCATTAGAGGCAATTCAGTTCAGTTGCATTAATTTGTGCTAATCTGTTTCTGAAGGCAAGTCAGCTCTGTGGCAATAACAGCATAAAGAGGCACTGAAATGTGTGTTTTAAGGGCAAGATTATTTTTCTCACCTGTAAACAATTTTGTCTTTGAACTTCCAGCTGGTGATGGAGTTCCAGTACCTGGGCCTGTAATTTCTGTCACTGGAAAAACTCTTTCTTGTGTCTAATGTTTGGGGGATAAGGAGAAATAAACTGATGTTGGCTTTCCTTGGTTTGAGGGGTGCAAGTGGTTGTGTGGGGTTTTTTTTTTACAGTGAATACTGTTGTAAAAGCACAAATCACTACCACTGAGAGGTGGGGCTGAAGAAGGAATTGAAATTTTGTGTGACCAGTGTCATTTGCTTCTCAGATGCCCTAATCTGGGTTTGCTGAGTAGCAGCCACAGTGGCAAGGGGACATATGTCAGGACAAACACATTCTCTAGCTGTGTTTCTGTATCCCGTGCTTCTCCCAGTGCCTTCTGCATCACTGATTTTGGTGAAAGCAGAATTTCCCTCAACGAGGCTTTCCAGAATATACTTCTGTGAACCTTTAGGGGGTCAACATAGCCAGTACAGGTCTGATAGCCTGTAGGTTAGTTCTGATGTTTATAGAATAAATGTGTTAGAAAAGCAGCAGGTTTCATTGTTCTTTGAAAACACACCGACTTGACCATGCAAAGAGAAACCAAGCCGGTACAAACAGACTTAGATCCTCCCATCTTTGTTTCTTAACAAGTCTCTTGGAAGCACTCATTTAGCAGAGAGGAAAATAGTTGTTTGCGTTAGGACCCTTTTAGTCAGCCATAAGCCATTGTTTTCCACCTCTCTTTGTGCTAGTGCTGGGGGCCAGTCTTTCTAAAGCGGCTCTGGAGGAGGCTTTTGACTTCGTGACTCAGCTTCTGGCAAGCAGATTACTTTCTGCAGGGTGGTGGCCTGAGGTAGAGACTAGTGTAAACTTTGTGTAAGTAAGAAATGTAATTACACTGAGCCCTAAGTTCTCCCTTACCAGACTCAAGCTCTTCTTTCTGCGAGTAGTAGAGAGAACATCAAAGTACAAACAAGTCACACATTGTCACTGACAAAGATTAAAACCTGCTGCTTGTTTATTTTTAGTTTAAATATGTGGAAACTTCAAAAAAGGCAGCTATGTAAAACATTAGCCTGAGGATCACAGAATTTGGCTCAAAATCTTTCCCAATTTCACTGGCATGGTTGAATACAAAATGCAAAAGACAACTGTATCTTCTGTGTCTTATAATGTCGCCCACTGCTATATAGAATACCTAACCAAGGAATGATTCAGATGCTGAAGACACTACAGAGGCAAATAAAGTTCAGTAGGTAGGGCTTGCTTAAATACCTATTACGCTTTCTTTTCTGAAGGGCAGAAAGTGTTTCAAATAAGGAAACGTTCTTCTCAGAAGACATCTGTTTTTTTCAAACACATTTGAAAATAAAAGTCTCTGCTTTGTAATAGATCATCACAATTTTTCAGCCACTGAGTTATGTTGTAGGAGAACTTGTTTCTAGCCTTGTTCTTGAATTACTATTTGGATTGGCCTTAGACATGACTTGCAACTTTGCTTTTTCCTGGGGTTCACTGGATGGCCTATGGGACCTGTTGCTATCACTGCCCTTGCTCAGCTCACAAAGCTCAGATCCTATGGGTCGGTGGCCTGTGGCACGGGGAGCACGTGGTCCAGGGGTCACCCTCAGCTCTCTGCTTGCCCTCCCTGCATGGAGCAGGCCCCTTGGGCTGCTCCCCAGTTCTGTTCAGCTCACTCACTACCTTGCCCTCTTCTTGGTCAAGAATTTTTCATGGTACTGCTTGTTTATTGTATGGCCCAGATGTTACATCATTGCACAGTAGGTTTTTCACTGGTAATATTAAGCTAGAATACTTAGCCAAAAGGCTAGTCATCTGGAGAGGTTACAGCAAAGAATTCAGAAATCTTGATTTCTATTACTCATAACATTGTATTCGTACCAAGTAAATTCTTCATTTTCCTGGTACCTCACTCTTCTGTGTCTTGGTAGGAGTAGCACTGCTTATCTGTTAGTTGGCCTATCACAAAGCTTAAATATATTTTAAATTATCTCAAGTTTTCTAGACTGAACAAAACATTACCATTGTGAAAGCAATTATTTATACCTGCCGCACTGTCATCACACAGTCAAATTGCTGTTATTATACACAAAACCCAGGGTATATTCACATCCGATGTTTGTAGAGTTCAGTATGTGTAGAAATGCCTGGGGTTATGCTGACACTTCAACACAGCTCAGTGTTCTTGAAGTCCCAGGATATTCAGCAAAGCAGTGATACCTGATACCTGGAGGCTCCACTTGACTTGTTGGCAAGAAGGTGGCTTATAAGCAAGCTTTTCCTCTTTTTCCTTTCCTCTCCTCCTCTCCCCTCCCTTTTCCTTCCCTTTCCTTCTTTCTTTTTTCTTCTCACTTCCCACAAAAACACAAGCTGAAAGATTTTTACATTTAGCTATAAGTGCGCAATAGCTACAAGGCAATTACAAGCCAAGACTGCTGATGCCCCAGCTCAGGTGGTGGCTGCAGTGTCTGATGAGTGACATTTTGTACCATACCAGTGCTGTTGGCTCAACAAGAGCTAAGCTGAATTCTTCACGTGTCACTCAGATTAAATGCCCCTTGACTCCAGAGCAAAACCTGCCTGATTGATGCCTGAAGGATGCAGCCGTGAAGTATGCATCTCACTGATACTGCTGATTAATTGAGAATGCCATCCCCATCACTGACTGCAGACTGTTATACTGTATCATTATTGACCTTTATAGGTTTTGCCAGTGCCTAGAAGGCTTAATTGAGTTTGGGGAGACAACGTAGTAGGCAGGGTCTCAGTAAAGACACAGCATCTGTCTCCAGGAGTCAAAAGGCAATACCTCTAGAAGCGGGGCAAAGAATAACATGCAAGTACTCTCACGTTCTGCCCTGGGCCCTATCTGAATGTGTTACCTTCCCCCAAACTCAAACCAAAAAACAGGTGACTAGCTTTACTTCCCTCTCTTTCACACGGAAACTGCTAAGGTCATCGAAGTCTATTTGGCTATGATCAGAGAAGATAGTTTTTAGTCAAGTTGGTCCTACAATGTACACAACAGGTAAAAATGTTTCTTGGCATTCCAGCACGGAAAAAACAAAGTCACAAAGAGAAGGGGAAACAAGGTGTAGTAAATTGCTACATTGCCAAAACCTAGCTTTTAAGATTCTGCTTCCAACCCTGGAGAACTGCCACATCAATTTACAACACAGTGTTTTCCTTGGTATTTTGATTTCCTATTACCAGGTGCTAAACTGGATAGGCTTCACATTTGCCTCTCACACAAAAATCCTGGATCTTTGAAATAATAATGCATGCTTTCAGATGTTGCACAAATAACTGTGTTGTGTTTGCCAATTATTCTCTGCTTGTTTGTTGTTAACAAACCACGCAATTTCTAGTTTCCTGTGATAAATTTAAGTGTAATTATCTTGCCATCTTACAGGTATAAATGTAATTAAACCAGGGAAACATAGTAGTAATCACCAGGTAGATACCAAACACACTAAGTTGATCCCAAGCGCTTCTGTATGACACTAATCATGTCACATGGTATTTTTATTTCTTTGGTATTTCCCTTAATATCTCTGAGAACAGCCATGTGAAACTGACTATCTTGTACATTATTTACTGGGGCCTTCAACTTAAATTGACTTTGCAGCTTGCAAGGCAATCACAAATCTTGCATGGTGGCAGAGATGTGACAATTTAATTCCCAGATAACAATGCAAATGTGAGACTAAGCTCTGAATAACAATTGTAGTCACTCACACCTAAGTAGATACAGGTTAAATTGCATTGCTTGGTGAATTTTTTGAGGTAGCAGAGATTCCTATGCCCTGCATCGACTTCCTGACAGGAAACATCATCTGCCAAACTTCCTGCTTGCCACAGCGGGGAAGAAGATGACAATAAACATTTTCTTTACTAGGGCCATTGCATGGCACAGGACATCTGTGGGGAACCTCTCTCAGCTGAGCAGGAAGAACAGGGAACAAACAGCAAAAAGGGGTCAAAAGAGGCAAGTACAGGGAGGAAGAGAAGTTCAAAACATATGGGACCTGTGAAAACAATTCACCTGGACACCCCTTCCTTTCCTAACATAGTATGAAGCTGAGACCAACGTGATTTTGTGGGTATCCTTATACTTTCGGAAGACAGAACAGTTCAACAAATAATAGTTTTTAAAGCCCACAGAAGTACCCGTGTTTTACAGGAAAAATAGGGACTTATAAAACATATCCTGAGATACAGTAGTAATATGTCTTCCTAATAAGCAAAGCCAAAATGTCAGAGCTGTTAGGTCACATACACTTCTCTATAGAGAAAGGACAGAAGGTAAAGGTGCAGTGCATCAAAAAGCTACTGCTCATGCAAATGCACACATGAAAGCAGCAGTTTTGTCTAACTATTAACAAAAGCTCTGCTGGCTTTTCTTCTCCCTGGGGCTCATTCCCACTTCATCTGCTAATATAGCAAGTTACATTGAATTGATTCTCGTCGAAGTTTGTTGATGAGAATCCAGACTTTCAAGCTGGCAGCAAGCCTTGTGTATGGATTTGTCACAATCATAAGCAAGGCTGGGATATTTTGAATAAACATGGGCTCCCCTGGTGCAGTGCCAATTTGTCATCTGAATATGAGAAGCATAGTTATAGGTAGTAAATGCCAGGACACTAAAAGCTTGGAGACTTCTGAAAACTGTACCGTGAGTCAGCTCCCCTACCCTGTGAGCCTAAGCAAAGCAAAGGAGAGAAAAATGCCGTATGGTATTTGCATTTCAAAAGCATTTGCATTTAATTTAATAATATTTGTAATGGATTCAGTGAATAAGCTGCAGTGAATTTCAACAAACCCTTTTATACCTAAGCAAACCTGGGCTCCCAAAGGGGCTGCCAGCTCGAGTTAAAGCCCAAGCAAAGCAGACATTTATGTGGGGGAGCAGACTGCTGTTGAGGCAATGACATGGTCCTGTTGCCCACCGTTTGCAATGCCAGGCTGCTGCCTGTCATGCTACATGAGGGAGCTCCACATGAATGGGGCAGCTGTAACTGCTGTCTGGGAAGATTCAAAGGAGGAGGACTCCTTTTTCAGAAGTAGCCACCCTCTCATGCTTCCAGGTTGAGAAGGAAAAGTAAACCTGGCTTTCAGAGACTTACCTTTACATCCTCCCCTGTCTGCGCACCCCACGGCACCTCTCCCAGGCCATGGTGTCTCACCTCCAGGGCAGCAGAATTCACTGCTACCTGAGCAGCCAAACAGGAGAACATCTGTTTAAAGGTTAAATGCCCTCACGCTGGTAATAGGTGCTATTTGTATAGCCATGCAAATAAAAGTGAGCCTATAGAGTCAGTGAGGAGTGCACTAGGCTCTGGTTGCTTTGCTGGCAGACAACTGGTTTTTGAAGGGCAACAGATGCCATGGCAGCATGGCTGATGCAGGGTTTGAGGTAAAGGCAGAAACAGGGCTCTTTAGCCAGCCAGTGTTTCTCCTTCTGTGTTGGCACTGACGAGTCAGTGCCTGAACCCCAGCCAGCCACTGGCACACACACTGCACCTCCTGTAAGCACCAGCTGCAGCAAAATGTCTCTGTCTACCATGGGGTGCGTAGCGTCCACCCTCACCCAGAGCCTGGGACAGGATGCACCTCATACCCCAATGGCAGTGAGCAATAGTTTATGCCCAAGGTTATCATCAAACCTGGGAGATGCCACGCACACAGTAGAGGAGGCTGAACACCTCACACTTGACAGTGCCTTGCCATTAGCAGCTTTCTGTGAACACCCCAAATAGGAAAAACCTGTGTGACTTTTTCTGAAAACCCAGCTTCATTTCTTACCTTCTTCAAGGCATCACGATGTGCATATTTCAATGCTTAACCTGTGGCAAGACCCAGCAGCATGAAGGATTCCCTTTGGGCCCTTGATCTCCACAGGATTCCCTCCTCCTGCCCTGAGCACAGTTGCAGGTGCCTCACTCCTTCACTGCTCACCAGAGCTCCAGGACTCTCTTCCACTCTGTATGTGCACAAAACCCAGCTTTACCTAGTAATGGGCTGGGAATTTCCTCATGTGTAGGCACACCATTTAGACTCCCACAAAAAAAAAAACCACCTTGCTCCCAAGAGCTCCTGCTTACCAGCTCTAGTTAGCTTGGAGAAATGACTTCTCTTTAGGGAGAGGAAAGAAGTGACTTTTCTTAGGAGAAGTGGCAGCAGAGAACAAACCTGGCCTGGTACAAGATTTCCTCTGAGGTTTTGTTGTTGCTCCTAATCCCTCTTCTCTTGCTGCCTCCTGCAGGGAACTGCTTTTTGTCAGGATTGGCAACAATCGCATCTTCTAAACAGTGAGTGCTGGACAAAGGATTCATCTGCCTGGGGAAAGTCAGGATATGTGATCATTTGTCAATCCTAGTGGGTAACTTAGTGAAGCTAAGCTACCGAGCCATCAGCTGTTGCTTTCACAGCACCTCAGGCCTGGATCTACAATGCAAGTCTCTGACTGATGATCTCTAATGAGACTGATTTGACTGATGTCTCCAATCTAGTTCCCCTTTCTTTCCTGACATCTAAACTACCCAAACCGTAAAGTTTCATCTTCCATTGCCTCACCTTGCTACAGTCTTCACAGGCTTGGCC
This sequence comes from Psittacula echo, assembly GCF_963264785.1. NCBI lineage: Eukaryota > Metazoa > Chordata > Aves > Psittaciformes > Psittacidae > Psittacula > Psittacula echo. The sequence goes on from NC_137735.1 coordinate 105,465,461, forward strand.
CAAAACAGCCTTGTGCTCCTTGATCTGAGATTACAGACTGGTCTGTCACCTCGACTCAGGATGAGACTTCTGTAGTATCCTCAAAATGATCTACTCTTGCTCTTTCTTCCCATGCAGGGAAAGGTTAGCTTTCCCCAGCACTTTAAAAGCTCATTTATTAAGCTCATTGAATAGTGAGCTGCAATAGGAATAAAAACCCGCAATACGAACTTTCTGTAACATAACGCAATTATTTCTAGCAGAAACCAGCCGTACCTAAAGCACATCATGTTCCCCATGATCATAAAGCAAGAACCGCTCTCTGCTGCAAGGTAAAGTCTTGTTTCACTTTGAACTAAATCCTTCCTCATTTCTAGCATGAGAATCTCCAGAGGAGAAAAGGCAAAGCTTTTTCTGATGCAGAACAGCTGCTCCAACTCATTGATTCACATGGGACAACCAGAAACCTGCACAATTCTGCTTTGTTACAGATGCTGTAACACAGAATGTGAAAAGCAGTTGCAACATTGCATTAGCACCTCAAAGTTTCTGCCAGAACCAGGACACTGTAGTGAGCAGGCTGGTAAAAAACACATTATGGGATAAACTCTTCACTGGGCAAATGACAAACTAAACATGCAAGGCAGACATTATATTGAGTTATTTTGATGTTTAACTAGAGGACAACTGAGGTAGAGTGAAGAAAGTTTTCCACAGGAATGCACACAATGCATTTCATTGCATATACATGGGTCTTCAGTGAATGTATACTGATGCAGTTCTTGTGAATTAGATGCAAGATGCAAGCCTACTTTTACCTGAATAAGGAGTATATGGAACAAAACCTATGTCTTCAAGCACTGTAACTGAATGTTGCTACCCTGACTTCCCCAACTTCAATGCTATAGCAAGCATGGGTGTCCTGGGTTCAGCAGTAGCAGTCATTTTTTTCTCCTTAGTAGCTGGTGCAGTGCTGTGTTTTTTACTTTCGGCCTGGGAACAGCGCTGATAACACCAATGTTTTTAGTTACTGCTCAAATGTTTAGCCTGACCAAGGACTTTGTGAGTCTCATGCTCTGCCAGGGAGAAGGGGAAGCCGGGAGGAAGCAGAGACAGGACACCTGATCCAAACTAGCCAAAGAGGTATTCCATACCACAGCATGTCATGGCCGGGATGTAACTGGGAGTTACTCGGAAGGGCTAGATCACTGCTCGGTCAGGCTTGTTTTCGGCGGGTGGTATCATATTCTCTTCCCTTGTTATCTCCTTTATCATTATTATTATTGGTGGCAGCAGCAGTGATTTGTGTTATACCTCAGTTACTGGACTGTTTTTATCTCAACCCGTGGGAGTTACATTCTTTCGATTCCCCTCCCCATCCCTCTGGGGGGGGGTGGGGGGTGGGGTGTAGAAACTGCATGGCTGACTTGCCAGCTGGCTTAAACCACGACAATGGGCAACTCACAAGTAGCTGATGCCACTACCTCATGTGTATGCAAAGAGCGAAATTAAGCCTTAAGTAGAAAGGTCTGTGTATCACTTAAACCCTCAAAAGACACTTTAGCTGGTACATATATCTAATGAATGAATTGCACCCCAAGACAGAGTTTATCAGCACCAAAGTCTCGATCTAACAATTTCATTCCTCCAAAGGAACCCCAAAACCCAAGATGTCAAGAAGCAGCTTTTATTCTTGGCTAGGTGTAGCTATGAGCAGTAGAACACGATGATAAATCTAAATCCTGATGAAAAATTGCCAGAGGCCCATAAAGCTGCCGAAGTACAGTAGGCAGGCTCTCACATAATTGCAAGTCTTATTTTCTCAAATGCCCAACCTGATTGACCAATTAAAGTGTTTAATTCTCTGAGAAAGAGTCTATCATTAACTGCAATTTGTTATAGTCTCACTGGTCCTTTCATGGCTGCCTCTGGAGAAAGAACCGCTATGTATTATCTCAATCTCCATATTATAATGTGGATTTTTCTGATAGTTTGCTATAAATAGGAATTGATTCATAAGGAGAATAATGAATTCATTGCTAGTCCTCTACCAGCTACTTAATGACTGTCAAGATACATTAAACATCCTTAGCCCTACAATGGGACCCAAGCTTATACTTGGCTAATATATTTGACTGTATTCTGCACTTAGTGCATTAATGCTAAGTGAAAAATAGTCTCAGCGACTATGAATAAATTTTAGAGTGCTTCATTTCATCATAAATATTGACACTGATCATTATAAATGCCTTCCAAAATAGGTGATCATATTGACTAGATAATCTATCATCATAAAAAAGAAAGAGAAAAAAAAATGTAACCAAAAATAACCCTAAGCCCCCAAGCCACTTCAACATATCACATTCTCCCCACGCTCTCCTGGTTATTCTTATGTGAAAAAGCTTGTCACGATGCTAAATGCTGTTCAAGTTAAAGATGCTTTTCAAGCTGTACTACTTGCTGGCTGATTAGCAAAATAGTATAAATCCATTTGTACCTTTACTTTTCTCAGACCTCACTTTCCTGCATCAGTGTAATTACCAAAGTGTACTGAATACCACATTTAACTTCAGTTGCTCAAGGGTCACATCTTGTGAAGTTAAAGACCATATCCCTTGCTCTTGCCTGTCTCTCCTTGCAAAACAGAATGCAAAGATTGAGCCTGGGGTCTGAGAGGACACACAAACTCCTCAATCTTCTCTGCTATACAGGTGCTTCCTTATGGCAGGCTCATGGGTCTACAGGGAAAGGTGCTGCAAAGGTGTCCAAAAAAAGCCTAAGATCTGCCCATTGCAATAGGGAGAGCAAAGGGGACAGAAAAATATTGTTGAAGGTTGTGTGTCTCTTACTACAGTGTTCATTTCCAGCTCTTGCATTTACAAGGCCCAAGGAGCATCTGTTATACTACAACACCATAAATCCATAGTATGCATTTTTAAAGAAAACAGAGCTAGGCAATATGGTCTACAGGGAAGGTCCATGATGTAAAATTACACTACAGAACATTAGCCTGCATAATGTATATTGGTAGTGGGAAAAACCTGGAGGCTTGTCTGTGATTGTTTATGAATTCAGCATGAGACCTCATTATTTGTTATATGCACTGGGTACATACTGGAGCTAAGGGACTTAGGCACAAGTTACTGAAAGCAGCTTGGTATTTTCTAGTGGAAGTGATTACTGCAGCCAGGCAACTGCTCTAGGAAACTTTGCTTTGACCATTCCTGTCTTTTCTCACAAGGCCAGTGACAGCTGTACCTCACCTGCCTCCTATCTGCTCACGCTCAAACAAGGCACTCTCTGACCTGTACCTCATTTGCTGGGAGCTAACCACTTGCCCAGTTCCTAACAACACACAGTGGAACATGGTTCCTTACATTTCTTCTAAGGTCCCTCCTCATCAGGTCATAACAGCATCAGATTTGGGCAAAGAACATCTGTCTGTGACTTCCACATACTCTTGCTAATGCCCACAATACACTTTCTGCTATGGTACCTTTTCTCCCACTGATCTGATCGATGTCAAATTAAATGTATTCTTGCAATTTTTAATGAAATTCATCTGTGACATTTGAACATGGTACAGACAGCCAAAGCTTTACTTTGCTTAGTTCTTCAATATATCATGAAAAGATGGAAATAATAAGCCTTGTAGCCTGGAGAAAATATATATACCATTTACCAATCAAAGAGAAAGGAAAGTCTTTAGTCAATATTCCTGGGGCAAAAGCATTAAAAATATATATTACCTTGTGTATATTGTATTTTACACAACAAGGAGCTGACACAGCTTGCTGGCAAGTAGCACTAGAAACATGCATGTTAAGAACTACTGTCTCAGTTTATTGAAGCACTCACACTTTCCTAGACATAGTCACTAATCAGTGATAAGCCCAGAACTGTAATCCTAGTAAAAGCCACTATTTGTTAAATTGGAGAGTATCACATTCAAAATATATTATTTCATAGCTGTAACAGACCCCATATCCTACAAAAGCTGCTTGCATATAACAGCAGTACAAATAGGAAGAAAAGATTGGAAATCAAAGTATTCAAATCTGATTCAAATGAGGCCGAGGAAGCCACAGTAATTAATTATCTCAAAGCACAAAATGCACTTCTGTGGAAAATCTGGAGTAGGTAAAGAAGCAGCAGACAGTGTGAAAATAGACCCTTCCTGGTGCCCCTCAAAGTGAAAATTTATACAATACACAGACAGGGTCTAATGTTTACACAGGCATTGAAACATGATGTATTCCAGCAAAGCCCATTTAAAATGTCCAGAGACTGTTAGTGAAACAAAGACTCTGATTGCTAAGTGCCATTTATCTGACAGGGGGATACGCAGGCTTCAGTAACATCATTTGCATTTCCCTCTCCTTTCTATGACTTCTTAAAGGCTGTGTTCAGTAGCAGAAGAAAGATATATGACCCTAAATAATACTCCTCACAATTGCAATGCCTCGGTTTGCAGCATGATCTTTCCAGAGGATGCTTAAATCCAAAGAATATCAGCATTTATCAGTGGATATGCTATTATCAGGTGAGATGTCTATTCTGTTCTGAGAATAAAGACTATTCCCAATATTGGAGCTGTCTCAGGAGCACTGATAAATGTCTTTCTTCCTGCAAAGGGGTGGGAATGGACAACAAGCTCAGGCATGAGAGTGGATGCCAGGCAGCAGGGCTTTTCTGGGCTCTGCCACTAGCCTATTGGGGCACCCAGGGCTAATCAATCACTTCATTTGTCTGAACCTCAGGTGCCTTAATGATATGACAGAGCTAAGAATTAGAAGTGCCTGAAAGCTTATGAAGAAAAAAAAAGAAAAGAAGAAAGCCTTGGGTAGAACAGATGCTGTTTGCAAGAAAATTCCTATTTTTGTATAAATGTTTTGGCTGTTCATAATAAAAAAATCACATAAGCCAGTTTGTTGGGCTTTTTTTTTTCTTCTAATTTTTGGCAATGAAAATTTAAAGCTTTTCAATGAAGTCCAGGGGAAAAATAAAACCTATTTTCCTTCCCTAAAAGTTTTAGTTCTGTGGAAAAAAAAAAAAAAGACAACAATAAGAAAGTAAATCTTTGACTGGCCTTAATGAATCTTATTCATCATAGAAAAACACCAGCTGAAAGGCAGCCAAATAAGAGCCAAATACTGTTACAGATCAACTCTCTCTTGACAGTATAGTTATGCTCAAGTTGCAGTCCAGCTGACAGCATCCTGACTTTCACAGGTCATGTTGGTCACACAGGTGGAGAAAAGGTCAAGTTGTGTTGAAAGCACATTAAAGTCCCATGCTGAACCATTTTGCTCCCACTTATACAGGCAAGATTAAACTGAGCTGTGCCAAGGTTAAATCACTATTTTGTTTGAGTCAGTGACTCAGACATCAAATAAAATGGAGAGATGATGATACCTAAAACCTCTTTTTCATGATGCCAGACCCCTGCTTATTAAATCCTTGTTTAAACACCATTGTCACTAGCTTCAGTTTCAGGCACAATGAAGGCTTCTAAAAGAGGAAGGAATACAAGGCTGTCTTAACAGACCATTAAAACCAAACATAATCATGTTTTAAACTGCTTTCCTATTCCAAGACAGAAAAGTAGCCTTACTGAATGAAATACTACAGCAATGGCTACAGCTACACAACATTAAGAACATACAGTGTTTGCATGTTCAGACACCCAGCAGCACTGAAAACCTATTATTAGCACTGGGGAGGAGAGACAAAGGGATCCTCAGACATGAACACATATTTCATAGCACTTTCCCCCAAATAGTTTTAATGGACGTGGTGGTTAGATGTTCTTCCCCCCCCAGGGATTTCATTTGGATTGCCCAGAGTAAATGAATCTGATAATGAGGGTAAATGATTCTGATAATGTTTCCTCTGCTTTTGGTGGTTTCTAATAGAGCTATTATTTCCAAATAGAATCGCCAAATAACAGTGCAGATGAGAGCCCATCAAACAAACATCTGCTGTAAACCTTGGGGATGCTAACTGGAAACAGTATCAGAGGCATTGTTTGAACAGGCAGTCAAGAAAATACCCATTTTGATAAATGTACAGGCATTAGTCTCAATCATAACTTCCTTCCAAAACAAAAATCTTGGAAACTAAGCACTTGAACCCAGCTGTATACACTGCTTTGGACCTGTTCATAATGTGTCTTTCAAAACAGATCTTGCTGGGCTACTTTCTTTGACCTGTCCAGAAGAATGGACAATAATCTGAAGTATCCTAAAGGCAGATACTTGCTCTAAACTGTATCTAGGCACAGAACAGAAATGAAAGGTATTTCTGTTTCCCAGTAGAAATCAGCTACAGGAATTATTCATGTAGGGGAGAAAAAATTGTTGGTCATTTGACATAAATCAGTTGCCTTTGATGTTTGCAAAACAAAGCAAGGTCATAACTTATGAACAGACTGAAATTACAGCTGAATAAATTTATAGACTTGTTTTCATTCATTTTAAAATGGGATTGTAATGTCTAAAAGCAATCAGCTGCTGGTTTTGGTCCACTTCTACCTAATCACTGCTTCAATTGATGCATCTCCTAAAAATACTTGAAATTGAAACTGTCAGATGTTAACAGTATCTCTTCTTCTGCCATTAGATAATATCTAATCAGTGATTAGGGGCAGCAATGAAGCTTCTTAATTCAATGACTGCACACCACCTATCTTTCCCATTTTGCTGACTGAAGATCTCGCTGTTTCTGGTTCATATCAATGCACTTCAAAGATTGGCAAGTATAGCTAAAAAGCTAAAAATAGGAACACTCTGAATCCCACATCAGTCACCCTTTTGTAGTACAAGAATTTCAGGAAGTTTTTGAACGGGACAGAAATACAGAATGAGATTTATTTTTAATACACAGTAGACACACTGGTAACAGTTGTTATATATTTTCTCCAAGTGACAAAAAATGACACCCTTATTGGTGGATGGGTTGATCCTTGGGTTACTTTGCCTCTGAAAGAATTATCCTGTACAGGGAGATTCTTTAATCCTTCTGCAATCTTCAAGCCAACACCTGCCTGTAAAGTGGCTTAGGATGTTGTCCATGGAAACAAACAGGTCAGTGGGGTTTTTTCCCTCTGCCATGGCTTCTTCTGTGAGGCTATGTTCACTGTGAAAATTTAAATTAACAAAGAAGATGGGAAACTCACATCAGAGAGAACAGGTTCACGTTGATTGATACTGAGATCTGTGCCTTTCTTGATGAGAAATGTGGTGACACATACCACATCAAAGCTTAGGTAATAATTTCTGTAACCAAAGCGTGTTCCTACTCTATGGAACTCACTGGTGGGACTGCATAAAGATGAGAATAATACATGTTGAGCAACCTGGTCTAGTGGAAGGTGTCCGTGCTCATGGCAGGGAGGATGGAACTAGATAATCTATTAAGGTCCCTTCCAACCCAAACCATTCTATAATTCTGTGATTCTATGTAGGTTTCAAAATGACTGTACAGCAAAATCAACTCAGAGTTAAATAGGCCTGATATGAGTAAAATGAATGTTATTAACTTTAAAATATCTTAAAGAAGTGTCTGAGCACTGACTTGCAAGAGCTGAGAACTGTTTCATCCACGGTATATGATGACAATTCTGCACACTGTATTAACTCACGGCAGTTTGTTTTAATCACTGTTATTTTTAGATGCCTGTAAATAGGGCTACTTGAAGCAGTGACTGTGATTACTCTATGCATTTATTCAGCATTTATGTGGTATGCTGAGTTCTGTTGGCACATGTGGTCGTAAATCACCATGTTCATCCATGAACAGCCTCCACAGAATATTCGTGTTGGTACATAAGTTCATGTACAATGAATACAAACCTGAAGGCCTGACCGTATCAATTTTTGTTAGGTCTCTGAGGGCACTGCCAGCCATGACTGCCCCTGAACAGCCTCCCTCAAGGCTCCCGTAAGCCTGCCCAGGTCCACATTTCAGCCCAGCCTGGGGCCATCATTCCCTGCCCCAGTGATACCAAAGCAATGCCACCAGCCCCTGCTGTCCCTGGTAGTTTTATAATGGGACATTTTGATGCTACCAAAAGGAGGGCACACAATATCATGGGCAATGCTCCACAGCATGGTCCTCAACATAGGGACTACAGGAGGCACAGCATTAGAGACTATGAGGGCAGTGTTGATGCCTTTTCCACTTTTCTGAGTTGAGGCGTTTCTCTAGATCTATCTGTAAGTCCAAGAAGCTGCTCTGATTTATGGCACACTCACCCATCTGCTATCAGCTTTTCTGGGGTACAGGTTTCTGGTCTGTAGTGTGCCCAGGTCATTCCCTCTCTTCCTCAGTGAGGAAGCAGTGTGGAAAGCTGAGATGTGCTTTCAGGTGGGGAGATCCTCCGAGGTTCTTCCAACCTTCTTTCTGCTATAAACAGAGACCAAAAGGTCTGCAGTCTAGCCTAAAGTACTTTATCCGACTTGTCTCTTAATAAATACCACAGTCCCAATAGCAAATTCTTGCAGAGAACTATTTATGGTCAATTCACAGCCTGAAGAATAAATGCCATTACAGAATTAAAATGCTTTTGAATTACAAAGCTGAAGAAATTGTGTTCTACTTTCAGGGAGGCCACAGAAACAAACAGAACAAAAGAAGCTGCCTTCATCACACAGCCTTTACTTGCAAACTCCTCTGAGGGAGAAGGAAAAGCAACACCAGCACTGCTCCCAGGGATCTGCTACAGGATCTGCCAGGTCAACAGGGTCCATAGGGCCCCAGAGCCTGCCTGGGAGCATTTACACTTCCCAGAACTTGCTTCTGCCTAAACTGGATTCAGTCTCTTCTGTGGCTGGTCTCTTGTGGCTGGTTTTCCTTCTTCCATCCCTGCTGGGTGTGGATTTACTACTAGGAGCAATAATATTGAGCAAAGAATGTAGCCCAACATTTTATTGCACTGTGCATGTTTGTGCACACAGATGATTGTCAGCTCAATCTCCTTTTATTTGTATTGGTTTCCCACCATGAGAATTCAGGATACGATTTGGGTAGGACTATCATACCTGCATTTCCTGGATGTGACCAGATTTTCTAGCCAGAAATTTTATCTCACAGATTAAAAGGAGAGTTCAGTCATATTCCTAGGATCTCTTTCCTTTCCTGGGAATGAGTCAGAACAGCATCTGTTTCTGTCCTGATAGTCTAACTTGACTATGATGCGTAGTTGGTCACTATGCACGTACAGGTACACTCTATAGCGCATTACTAGTGGGTTCTGCACATCTTGATTACATCAGAATTACTGTGCATGCACAGACGCTCCATGTAATGGATGTGCAGTGCCTTCAGCACCTCTACAACATGCTGGAGTCTCCACATGTATGCAGCTCAACACAAATGCTTATTAATGAATACTTATTCAGAAAATACCAGCCAACAATATAATAGCCCCCCCAAAAAAATCAGAATAAATTTGGAATATATTTTAAACTATCTGAATGCAAGTCCAGGGTGTGTATCTATACTTCCTTTTAAGTCTATCATTCTTGGGTATTCATCTAGCTTATTGGCACTCGGATGGCTAACAGGATCTACCTATTAGTCTCTGTCCCAAGGACTGTGTGGCATGCAGAAATATGAGAGAAACCAGCACTGAAACTAGGCGGTCCGAAACATGGCAGCTCCAATTCCCAGAGATTTGTAGGGCCCTCTTCACTTTTGTCTCAAAACTATGGTAAAAATAGATCTGAAATAACCGAATTTACCTGGTTTCCATGGCATGGCTAAAGGACTATCTCCATTGATGAGTTATGTTGTAGGGAAACAGTTCCCCCATACGAAGTAAAGCCATGTATACTTGTACTAGAAACAGATGAGTTCTCAGTACTAGGATGACCAAATGTGAAATTGGTATTTTCTGAATTGGATCCAAGGGTTAAAGCTGCTTTAGCTCTGCCTGCTTCCTTGTCTACCTGTTACACAGCAAAATCCCTCTGTCATAGGCTCAGGTTTTCCCTAGGTCCATGACACTGATCAGTCCGGGTCTAGATGCTAGATGTATACTCTACATCTGCTAGACACAACTGTTTTTCTCCATTCCAGCCATATTTGAATCCTTCACATGGAACCATATGAAGCTTTGTGTGCTCACAAATCAGCCTTTGCTCAAATGAGATTTTCCTCAATTATTAAATGTGCTTTCGTCTTCCCCTCCCTTTTTGATTCTTTTCTGTCTTTATGCTCCAGGGAGATTTTCAGAGGTCTTGTGTGAGGATTACAAAGGCAATAAGCGGATTATGGAAAAGTAGCTTTTTGATGTACCCAGCATAACACAAATTAGGATTGTTTGTAACTTTATTCCTTTATCGGTTATTACTGAGTGTATGCTGATGTACTGTGAGGTCTCTAAATAAACCAAGAGGGCCGAAGGTAACCGAATTGTTTTAATTGGCACATAACTGAACACACTTGCCAAAGAAGAGACCATGTGTACCATACTGCTAATAAGCAAAGTTTGTCTTATTATCAAAAGAATCTCTGGGAAAAGGTATAATCTTGTGCAGAAGGACACAGGACTAATTTACCTTTGAAGACAGGACTGTCCCTGTCTTTGATGGCTTTCTGGGCTTTTTTAGGTTGTAAAATCTTTAGAGCAAGGAGTACCTTCTCACCTAGCCCAGCAGAGTGAGATATGAGCTTTTTGGAGACCTCCAAATGTTCACCCTTTGTTAATTAAGAATAATATTATTTAACATTTCTCCCTGCATCTGTTGGGAAATCTACTGTATATATTCACTTCACAGTGCATCTAAATAACAATAAAAGTTCTCCATCCTATCACAAGGAAGTCCAAAGAATGCAAACATGGGCATTGGATTTTAGACTGCAGTACCTGCTATGTTCAGGGAGGATGTTGGTGCCCAGACCTAGCAGATGATAGACCAGAGGTTGCAGAACCTACTCAGTTCCTCTGACTTCAGGCATTCCTGTATCTTTCAGACATATGTAAAGAGAGAGGGGTGGAAATTAAAAATTAATTGCTCTATTGATGGAATGAATATATACACTGGTGTTTGATTGCCCAGCAGAAGTGGTCAGGCAATTATTCTGCAGCGGTATTCACATTGCTGAGAATGTCAATAACAAGGTGCAGTGTACTGCAGTGTTGGTTTTGCTAATGAATTGATGAGAGAATTATTTTTAGATTGTGGATAAGTGTGAGAAAGTGAGCTCTAAAGCTCTTCAGGGAAAAAAAAACCCAACACCTTTTTCAGGTTTACTGGCACTGGATGCCATTCCCCTATCTCCTGATAAAAAATACAAGTGTAAATGTCAATCCAAGCCAGTGATGACCTCTGACTTCTTTGAAGATGCTGTGATTCTTTCAAAAGAGCAGTAGGAGAACAGGCTGAATGACTAAGTGGTAGATCGTGCCCTCTGGAAAATCCTAAAGACGGTGTTGAAATTGCTGAACTTCCCCAAGGGCGGGATGAGTTGCACTGAACAGAAATGGTGGGATGTGCGTAACAACAGCTCTGCCTCATTCTATCATGACAACAGGCTCCTTCTCCACATCTGACGCTCAGGGGAGGAAAGGACGGAGAAAAATCATCCTCTTTGGCTTTCTGCTCCTTGAAGAAACCTGAGCAGATTTTGAAGTATATGTCCATGTTTTCCCTTCTTTGCCTCTCTGCTTCTTGTTTCCAAGGGCATAGGTGTTAGCACAGGAGCAGCTGCTGAAACCCACCGTCCTGACCTAGGAAAACATTTTGGGTTGGGAGGGTCAGAATCCATAATCTCTTTGCTGACCCAGCCTCAGAGACTGCTGCACTTTTTTTAGACTCTATCTATGGAAGGCAGCAACTGGTCCACGGATAAGGCTTACAAATGAATGTAATTCTGTGTGCATTCCTGTCCATCATCTTGCAACTTGTGCTGTCTCATTTCACTGTGGCGTGATGGGGCAGAAGGTGTTCCTAGGTGAGACTGGAGACAGCACGTTATGCATGTCAAGGATTACTTGGCACAAGTATCAAGAGTGAGACATGGTTTCTCAATGCAAATATATAAATAGCACACCCACCTATACATATACTATAAATAGATATACATCTCATCTGTCAAGGTGTTTAAGGTTTTACATAACAAGTCAGCAATAATAACATTAAAATATACTATAATTCAGGCTGTTTGAAAGGCTGATTGTGACATTTCCACTCCTGCAGATTATTCAACCAGAAGAAATCTTGCTGAGGACTGCAAGGCTGGCTGTCCAGTGCTAAAGACTGGCTTCCCCTCTACTCCCCCAGCAGAGACATGCACCTCAAATGAGGAACCTCCTGGTCATTAGTTTCCAGATTGGCTTAGGGTCTCTTTCTGCTCTAAGTGACAATGACTGAGGTGTGGCCAAGCTGGAGGAGACTTCTATCACATCCTGCAGACATTACTAAATATTTACTTTCTCTCTGGAAGCCCCTACAGGTTAAGTCTTCCTGATGCCAGGAATTCTCAGCTGAACATCCATATAACCTCCATCCCTGCGGCTCGCTCGGGCAGATTTGTTGTTGGTTGCTAAAGGCAACTAGCTCTGATTGATGGTTTCCATGAACTTTCCAACAGCAGGGTGGGGCCTGGGCTATCATGTTTCCAGGGCTTGGCAGATCGGGAGAGGCAGTAGGAGAAAAATATGGAAACTGGAAGATGATAAAGGTACCTGCCCTAATCGTTCAAGTTCTTGTGAGTGGCTTGTAACTGCTGCGGTGAAGGGTGACAAAGATTCTGTGCAGAAGTCTGTAAGTGATACTCATTGCATGCTGTATAAAGTAAAACAAAACAAAGCAGTTTGTAAAGCTCTTTCAAACACATGAATATTAAAACCCTGTTCTTTTCACTTTCTCATACTAAAGTCATCCTGGTAAGACAAATCTCCTCTTAAATATTTATCAGAAGAAAAGAGAAACAGTATGAAAGAGATTTGCACAAAACTTGTTTATCAGTCCTGGGTGTGCGAGCTAATCTATCAGCCCTTCCGTGACTCTTGGCGTAGTTCTCCCTGTCCAGCTCATACACTTCAGATGATATGAAAGGATTTCAGTGTGCTCTTGAAACATTTTTCTTCAGATTTATTCGACCAGCATTTTTCTTTAACATGCTTATTTGTCTCTTTTAAGGTCTGCTTTACATTAAGTAGCCTCAGACTCTTTGTATTCTGTGCAGATGAAAAGCACATGCGTTTCCACTCCTCCCTCGTTATAATGCTGCTTTTTGAAGAAAAGCACCTCGTGTTCAAAAAAAATGCTGTTATTACAAAGTTTTTAAAAACCTGTTGATGACTCATTGGGAAATAGTGAACAACACAATTTTCCCAGCTTTGCCTTATGCCCATTCAATCTCAGATCTTTCTGCCAAAAGGGTGCAAACCACTTCTTGTAGGTGGGGCTGGCAGCTCTATTGTTAAGATTGCTTAACTACATTAACCAAACATTAGATGTTTTAGCTAAAATTTCCATGCTGAATAGTCACCTAAACCTGAATTACATGGGAAACTTTTAGCCAGAAGTTTCTCTTATCTCTAAGACCAGGGCTAGGGTATATTTTACCTTGTCAAAATGTTCTGGTAATCTTTCTTAGAGAGACTTTAATGCTGTTATCCTTTGAAAAAGGGAACATGAAATTCGCCTCTGTGAAAGCCTGCCCCAATTTAACCACATTGTGAGGCTTTGAAAAACTGCAGGCACCATCTGCCCAAATCCAGCAACCACATCTCTCTGGCCAAGAGGCTCCAGACTAAAATAATGGGGAGGTCCCTGCTTGCTACTTCTCCTGGCCAGGTTGTCTCAGCCCCCTCCACGTGTCGCTTCTCACTCTTACCATGCCCCTCCATGGGCTTCCCTAACTCAGTACACTAATCCCACAGAAAGTGACTGGATTAGCTTTCTGCCAGTGATCAGAGGTAGTTCTGAGGGACACAAGAGCCAGTGAAAGATAAATGGTGGCAGCAGACCCTCTCAAAGAGGAGATAGGGAGACCTCACTCTTGCTGGCAGTGAGCTGTTAGATCAGCATACCTGGGCTTGTAAAACCCAGCCTCAGTAAAGCTGCACAGCTTCCTTTTCTAAAGATCTACTAAAGCTCATCTGACCATGCAACTGGCATCCTAGGGGCAAGTAGGCCTTTAGTTGCAGTTCTGGCTCCTCTAGTCGGTGGATGAGGCACAGGGTAACTCCTTCCCTCCTGCTTTCTCAGGTTCTCTCTGCTTCCAAACATACCCCATGAAGAAGAAAACCACCAGAACTGTACAGGGATGTGAAAAGCAAGATAGGGAACAAGAGGAGGAAGTGCACTGTGAGACAATACTTGGGGCAGAGGACAGAGATTTGAGGCTTACAGAGGTTGGACAGATGCCTAGGATGGAAAGAGGGGACATGGACATGACATGGGGAACAGGACATGGGACTGAGATTTGGGGAGAAAAAAGACGCTGAGACTGGATGAGAAGTTGAGGAAGGGTCAGTAGGGATGAATGTCCATGGCATGGGCAGGTGGGCTACACCACCAATGACTATATAGAGGAGAAAGATGGCTAGCTGAGTGAGAACTGGTGTGAGGAAAAGACAGGACTACATGTACATATATACTGTACACACTATTTCCATTGCCATTAAGGAAATTAGGAGTCAACCGTTTTTCTGCTGTCAGCAAATACCTGACCCAAAGTGCATCGTGCCTCTCCAGTGGCAAGTTCATAGTCATTCTTGGCATTCCATAACCCCAAATAGCAGAAATGCTTGAGCAGAGGAGAGGATCCCCCTCCTGCTGCTGATCACTCAGGACAGCCACGTGGCAGTCTGTTAGCAAGGCTTGGAGGGGCAAGGGAAATGCTAATCCAGTGTAAAAACAGGCATTTGAAATTCAGAAAACTCCATTTCTCAGTGTATATATATATATAAAAAATCTTATTTCATGTTCTTTATGCGTATTACAAGGTTCATTAGAGTAATAGCTTTTCATTTCTGTCCTTGTGACCCTTCGTACACAGAAAATGGGTGTAAGATAAGGACCAGTTTGGTCAGGTTTACTTAATGAGGCCATTGCTTTTCTACAGAAAAAGAAGTACAAGGTCATGGAAGTAAAGATGTTTTCAGAGTGGCTGTGAACAAGGGACCGGATAAAGGTTTCAATGACTGTGTAGCTATGGCCTTTCCTGACACTTAAGAAATTGTCTTTTCTGAGTGGAAATGATCTTTTAATGGCTTGTTTAATGTTTGTGCTCAGTCACACTGTTATGCCATACTGCCACATGACCAACCTCCAAAGGTTTAACAGCAAACCTGACCCCCAAACTGCCATGTTGGCTGCAAGTTCCCAAGATTTCCCTTAATTTAGTGGCCATGAAATGCTGTTTAAACTAAGCTGTGGGACTAGCCACTAAAACAAATGAACAGATGAAACAAGTGCTTACATGACCTCTTTCAGCAGTTCTGCTTACCTTGCTACTTTTCAGCTGTAAATACATCAGCAGGGCTGCAGAGCAGATTAATTCAATCACTTTCAAAACCGACCAAATTGGTGCAAAACAAAGGTCAGACCTCACCTAAGGAAGCTAAGCTAACTTTGTGTAGGCTACCAAGCATCTTCCAAGAAGTGGCAACTTTGGATTTTTCCTCATCTGGAGCTGGGTTTCATCAATGATTCAGAATTGAAAGTCTTTGTTCCATATTGTTAACATCCTCAGATATTTAACATTGGAGAAGTCTGTTTTTCCAAACTGCAACAATTAACAATTTCTTTCCAATGCCAAAATGTATATGTAGGCTTGTCTTTCTGCTCACCTAACCAGACAGTGAACTCTCCAGCCACTCCAATTAATATTGTCCTCAATTAAGGCTTTATTTAGAAGAGCCAAACCAAAGGAAACAGAACAACCCAAGCCATTAGAAAAACAGCAAGGTCAGGTATTACCAATGCTTGGTGAATTTGGGGCTGAGGGAGAAAGCTGACCTAATATACAGAAGAATGCTGACTTATTTTGAGCCCTCCCTCAAGGCTGAATGTAGTTTAAATTAAACACCCAAACAATGCCCCTCACTTGTTTCCCTACCCCTCTGTGCCACTCTGCTTCAGGAAAGCCCTTGCTGCTTTCTTAAGTCCCTAAAACTTGTTACTGACTAGGTAATAGGTGCTACTGCAGTGTGTGAGGATGGTGATGTTAGCCCTGTTGTGGCCAACCTGTCCATGGTGGAGTGACAACTCTTGACATGTGATTTTCAGTTCCAGTATTCCAGCTGGAATATACTGCAATTTTAAAGAGACTTCTGTGGTGTTCTCTCTCTTTGCCTCAAACAGATCATCATCACTATCATCTGCTGCCCTTGACGATCCTATGAAGACTATTTCTCTTATGACCATATCAAGCACAGATTTGGCACTCCAAAGCCCCTCAGTCATTGACTTCCATTACCTGCCAGGCCTCTCCAAGCTGACACCTTCAGCCTTTGCCCTGGACCGCCTCCCTTCATTACATAGCTCACCAAATCCTTCCTTCACATTTTTCTCAGCAGCCCATCAACTGCTCAGTGGCCATACAAACCATTTTTTTGTGTTGTGTTTTATTAGCTAATATATCATGCTGTAGCTATAATATGCACAGTAGCATTTCACTGACTGCATAATTTCAAAACTGTATGCATCCATCTTTTCCCCAGTCACAGCTCAGTAAACTCCTCTGAATGTCTGATTAGTGAGTCAAGAAGTTTATTATAAGACAACATACCAAGGTAAAAGCTATAAACACAAAACAAATTGCTTATGGCCATTGTTCTTTCTGGTACCAAGAGTAATACAACTTTTAAAGCTGTGTTTGATGGCCTGTTCCTGGCTTTCTCTGTCTCCTCATATTGTCATTCTTGTAGGCTTCAACAGAGAGCAGAGATGAGTTCAAATTTGCTAGAACAAAGTATGCCCCAGAAGTAAGCATGGATCTGGATACCGAGTTTGCATATGTCACTGCATTATTTTATAATGGTACATCTTGTTCCTCCCAGTCCTCCTTCCACACTGCAGACTATTGAGTAGTGAAACTTCAGTGAAAGAAGTCTTGGAAAAAAGGTCAATGGGGACAGATCCACAGAACAGATACTTTGCATTTTCATGTTCTCTGAAGTGGTGACTGACACATGAAACTTTGTTCAGTTTGCTTTGATTGGTAATGCCATCATACAAGCAGATGGTGAATCGTCTTTTGGTTCTGCCTTCTTCCATCATCACTAGGAAATCATGTCCTTCTTTGCTGCATAGGCTCCAAGGTGCCAAGGTGTGATGCAAATCATCCAAGGTGTGATCCATCCCTGGTGGTGTTCAAGGCCAGGTTGGGCAGAGCCTTGGGTGGCATGGTTTAGTGTGGGGTGTCCCTGCCCATGGCAGGGGGGTTGGAACTAGATGATCTTAAGGTCCCTTCCAACCCTAACTGTTCTATGATTCTATAATTCTATGATTCTATGATTTTGATTGGCCTGGACAGACTGCTCCCCCAGGTTTTCTATGGCACTTAGAAGGAAATTAGCAGGGGGAATGCGCCAGCTCCCCATATTTTAATGCAAAAATACATTTTTGATGTTGGGCTTATAATGCAGAAAGGACCAACATAAGACATGTAGAATCAGCGGAAAAGTCAGGTAGGAACCATCACCAACATCAAACATTCAAACTCTGTAAGCTAGAGCTCAAAAACGCATGTTATAAAATAAAATTAAATACTAAACACTAAAAGTTGTATTCAGCTTTTTCTGAACACAAGTAGATGCTGCGTTTTGTGTACTGTTTGACTCCAGGACCAAGGGCTCTAGAGAAAACAATAAATATTTTGATATATGTCAAAGTTACAGTTTTTAACCTGCAACCTGTGTGTTCAGGGGGTGTTTTTAAGGGGTCTGCAGGGGGTTACTAAGAAAAGCATACACATTTTCTGCAGTATTTCATCACTATACAGGAACTGACACCGCCATTGAAATAAAAAAAGGTTTTAAGGTGCTGCAAATTGTAAAAGGTTAAGCCTGTTTCTGGTGATTCTGACTCAGCTTTCAATTATTTAAGTGATGTGAGGGCCCCAGTTCTACCAAAGTTAACTGGGATTTGTTCTAAATCCCACAGGTACTTCGGAAAGTTCAAACCTGAGTTTCCGGATGAGTGGTTCCAACTGTGTATAATGTGCAGAGCTTTAAACTTTTTCCTTTTCCCTTTATATTTCTTTCTTTTTTCTCCAGTGGAGATGTAAATCCCTGCATATAGAATTTAAACCAATGCATAGCAAGCTAGCATTTTTTGATTACTTTCTGCAGAGCCCTTCCTGATAGTCCAAAACCTTGGCATTTCCAATTATACAGGCTGCCTTAGCTTTTAGTGACTTGCTCCTGTCCTTCAGCTAATATTTCTGGAATGGATTTCAGTGACCTTTTTTGGCTTGGGAGTAGTTAGTTAAACTGTCAAGGAAATGATGAATGGAATCTGCACCCATGTGTTACCACAAAGATGCCTTGCAGACATTTCCTCAGAGTTTAAGGCATCTGGCTAGGACTTTCTTACGTCACCAAATACAATAGAAGAATAGTAATGATTAGCAGTTGTATAACAGTATACTTCTCCAAGGCCTTTTTGCTTGGATGTTTATAAAGCTCTGCTGGAAGAAAAACAATAATTCGAATGGGAAAACTAGGGAAGAGGTGAAATTGAACTTGCTCATTTAAGCCACAAATCCATCTCAAGCCAGAGCCCAAAATGCAATTCTGATTCTGTGCTTGGATCAAAACTTCACAATAGAGGCAATTTTATTTAGAAATTAGGAAAAGATATTTTCATTCCAAAGCTCCAAAGATTTTTTCACAATAACACTGAAAAGAACACATTCAGTTTCTCCAAAAGCCATCTTATAAATCAGAAACTATAAGTACTAATTTTCCTGGGTGTCTTTCTCACATTAAAAGTAACTAGACACCAGAAGATAAGGATGTGAAACAGGCTCATACCTAAAACAAAACAAACCAAAACAAACTTGTGCAAAAGGAAAGCAATACAAATGATTTCCTGGTGTACCTTTTCAGCTCTTACGCCTAAGGCCAAATCACTCCTTTCAAGGAAACATCCACAGGAAGGGCAAGGTTGCTCACTCTCTGAGTCAGGGTCTGTGGCTGAGTTGCTGCTGGCTAGCTGCCCAAATCCTGCCTCCCTGCTCCTCCTGCTCCTAGGCGGGGCAGCAGGAGGCTGGGTGTAACTCATAGAGTAGGATGATGGAGTCTAGAGTATATCCTGCAGGAAAATATCCTTGCTCTGGCTTCCGGGACATGCCTTTCACACCCCATAGCATTCCAGCTCTCAGTTCGCAGTGATGGCTCCTGCGAGTAGTCAAAACCAGAGAGGTTATGGCTGTTCCTGGCAGTGTTCAAGAACAGGTTGGATGGGGCTTTAAGCAATCTGGTCTAGTGGATGGTGTCCCTGCCCATGGCAGGGTGTTGGAACTACATGACCTTGAAGGTTCCTTCTAACTCAAACCATTATACGGTTCTATGACACTATCAGAGCTTCCCAGACCCTATCAGGGGTTAAAAACAGAGAATATTTGGGGAAAACGTTTGTGCTGACAATGCTTATTACAAGCCAAAGATCTGGAAATGATTTGTGGTCTCAAAATAGTGGACATCAGGTAGGGCATTTAATGCTGAACTTTACGAATGTTATTTTTAAATTCTTAGGACTGGTTTGGAAATGCAATAATTAACAAAATAATTCCAGCATAAAGCATGTTTTTGTCATGTTCCTTATCTCATCCCTCTCCCTCTAGCCTAGTTTGGCATTCACATAAGGGAAATCATTGTGCGGATTACCCAGCTGTAAGAGAAACTCAGCCTTCACAACGATAATGTCCCCTCCAGCCTCCAGCTTCACCCCCCCCCAGCCCTGGAGCGAGACGCTGGCAGGAACTTCCCTGCTTACACAATTTTGCTGATACATATGCCAAGTTCAAAACAAGACCAACTTCCAGGGCTTCTCATGCTGCCATCTCACATCATCAGGCTTAGCTCTTTCCTCCTTACTCTTAGCCATAGGTTTTCCATCACAGTTGTCTCTGTTCAGGTCCTTCCCTTATTGCTGCAGCAATCTCTTCAATTCAGTGTTGATTCCTTGCTGTTTAACAGCTCTGCTCTCAGAATTTCTTGGTGAAGGCAATGGACCTGCAGGGATAATCCCAGTGCACTGAGCAAGGCTGAGGGACCAGCCTTCCTCCAACTCACATCTGTTACCATGCCTCCACTGACGCTGCTGCTTTCCTGAGTGTTGTTTCTCCAGTGCCTGTTACACTTGAAGCACCTCACTCCCCAGACAAGTCATTAGCCTCAGTGTCTCATCATCTCACTGATGGTGTCTGTGTAGCCTTCAGGTTTGACTTCTGAAACTGCTGCTCACACATTTTCTTTGCTGATATCACATGGGCTGGGAACACGGCCACACTCCCCTACCACAGCCACTGTGATCTAGGCACTTCTGTGTTCTCACGGGATCATTTTAATGGCAAACATCCAGCAAGAAATAACTTAGGAAAGGCTTACATTGCGAGCCTTCTCCAAATCTCCTGACAGGCTAGTTACTTGATGGGGCATCCACACTCGCTTTTTGCACATTGTGATTGGGAAAGCTCGTTGGTACAGGAACTTGTTATTTGCACATGGCTGGACAGCATTTGGCACATGCTAAGTGAAGTTAGCGGCTGCTTTTGTGATATGTTGCAATGCTACCCAGCAAATAAGGTTTGATGCATTTCCTTTTCTCTGTGTAGGCTCCACTGCTGTGTCTTTCCATGCTACCTTCCCAAGCAATTATTGCCGCCGCACTGCACCCCTTTTCCTTGATGAACAGGCAGCTCCATTAATGCAGCTGCCTCACCATATGCTGTTATCAGCTTGACTCATCACAGCAAGACCTCTAAAGCCTCCCTGGAATCTCTGGCAGATATTATCTCTTCCTAGATGTAATACATTACCTTTTAATAAATTAGTATGTGCCTAACTTTAATGACCCAGGAAAATGTAATCTTTAAATTGATGGTTTCCTTTTAAAAGAACTTAACCAAAGATATGTCTTATGTAAATTGCACAGGGTATTATAGTTATATCCACCTTGAAATGACTGAATGGTTTGCCTCCAGCTTAGAGGAAATTTACAATTTGTAAAGATATAGCACAGAGAACAACAGTTCCAACTTTCCCCTCTCATTGCTTCATACACCATAAGGAGGTGTTTGTGTTCACATCACCTCTCTGGGTTAATCTGCTGCTACATAGTTAAAAAATGTAATTTTGGAGTTATGTACTGTAAATTCACTCAGCAATTCTCACTGCTGCACTAACAGCACTGCCTATTTAGGGGCCATAAAACTGCCCTCAGTCATAGCTTGGGACTCATGTGAGTCCCACTTCTGGCACCGTATTGCCCTGATCATGCTACGGGCTGCAGGAAACTCGTAACAGATCCCATTCCGTGTATTGATATAAATTTGTCAACCAGTAACTGGTATAATGGTGTTTGAGGAACATACCGTTCATTTGTTAGGTCTGTTTACTTTGCTGGAGTCAATGAAGGAGTTTAATTTTTCATACCTTTCATTAAAAGAGACCACTACAGGGAGGAGAAATGCGTAAGCAGTACCATAAATACATTACAGATGTGTGGAGTTTTCTTTGGGGACTCTAGTAAGAAATCATTTGGCCAGAACTGTCTAAACTTGCACTAGTTTCCTGTGTCGTAGCTGTTACACAGAGGGATTTCTCTGTTACTCAGAGGTAAGGTCACAAAGGCTGCATGCATAAGGCAGACATGAAGAGTACCCAATTGTACCAGCAGACTTTGCTAGTATCAGAAGAAAGTACATATTTTCTCTCATCAGCTTTGAAAAATAATGGTGGTCTGGGGGGTTTCTGTGTCTACACAAATTAGGAAGATGGAAATATACAAATTCACTCAGCAGAAAGCACAGGGTTTTGCTGGCACTCTAGGAATTCTCATGACACTGAGTGAAAAATATTTCCTTGACATCCCAGATGATGCCCTGCATTATTCTGCCATGTAACAAAACAAATCATCACATGCTTGGGCTCTGAAACTACAGCCAAACCCTGAAAAAAGAGTAGAGAAGGTGAAATTGGCTCCTTCATTTCCCAAAGACCAATGTGATAATTGTACACTGTCTTGGCCCTCAGATAACGAGGCCTATCAATTGTCACACATTGAACACGAGACCCAGAGCACTAGCCACTGCTTCACACCCCTCAGCCCCATGGCTTCCTTCTCATGCATTTTTACCATAGGTCCCTGGCCTTTCTTCTTTTTTGGGACCATGCCAGGCATAGCTGTTTGCCCGGATGTATGATCCCAGCTGAGCTGTACCTGGTCCAAGGGGTCACGGATCAGGGCAATGCCTGGAGCAATGAACTACAGGACACCTACGGAGGCTTCACAGGGACGACAGCAGTGCTCTGAAGCACACTTTGTGTCTGCACAGATAGACAGACTACAATCTTCAGTCGTAGTCTGTCTGTGTAGGCATCTCTCATGGGATGATCAATAGCAGCACTCTTTCACCCACTTGGAAAGCAAATAGCAATGGTGAGAAAACAAATTAAAAAGGAATACTTGCCCAGATATGCAACCCGCCTTCTCTGTCAGTGCAGGCCCATAGCAACACACATAAAATGAGGCTCTTCTGAGAACTTTTTACTCTCCATTTTTTTTCATGGAAGAGATGCCAGGCTAGTCCTGAGGGGACACTGGATCTTGTGGGTATCTACAAGCTGCTTGTGTGGAGAAGAGTGCGTAGGGAAAAGAATAAAACAAAATAAAAACCATCCCAGATGCTTCACTGTAGCAGTTCTGAAATAAAGCATTGATTTTTCAAAGCAGTGTTTGGTTTAGTAATTTTTTTCCAAGGTTATTATTCCTTTGAAGTATACAGGAACTTAATACTGAAGAGAGAAAAACACCCCTCATTTGTCCCAAAATTATTTAGATCCTTGTTTTCATGGTGAGTCTCTTTGGCACAGCTTATGAAAGATGAAATATTCACACAGTGCTAAGCATAAATAGGTGCATGACTTTGCCAAACTTTCCCAAAACATTTGGTGTGAAACAGGGATGGGAACATTGTTTAGGAAGAGTGCCTTTGGATGAAAAAAAGTAAGCCCTCAAAAAACAAAAGCAATTTTCACAGCAGGGCATAACTGGCAAATAACAAACAGGATCATCTTCATAAGCCTCTCACTCTTAAGAAACAAAACTCTATCTAAACCAGATTTCTTTATAGTTAGCCTGCCCCTCTGTTTGTGTTCCAAGTAACAAGGCCTTATTATTGCTTTCCTTCATTTTATAGCCTACAGGAACTATTCTTGCTTGCCCAAAGTGCCTCTGATTTCAATGCCAGCCTGTTTAAGGGAAGCTGAGATGGAGCAGACCCCCAGCTTCTATAACTGGAGGCAGCCAACAAGGTATTGATTAACAGGAAAGACTTGGGGGGTGTTTGTCAGAAAATATCTGGTAGTCAATCTCAAAATGTATGTTTCAATACAACTTCTGTCAATGCTCCTCAGGTGTGGCATGCTTAAAATTAGAGAATTTCAAAGCTGGATGGTGGGGATTCAGAGCAAGGTTAAAATGTTCTCTCTTAAAGTGCAGAAGCAAAACAGGGTATTGGCCCCCCTCTCACTGCTCGCTTGGCAGGGAAATGGGGCCAGGCTGAGATGAGAGGGAACTAACTGCACCCCTGCAGACAGACGATGAGCAGAGTAAGAAAGACCCCCAGCAGCATTCCTGCTCTGAAGCAAAAGGAGCAAGGAGTTTTGATCTGCCTTCCTTGTCCTTTGCCAAGGAATGGGAATGCACACCCCAGTATTCATGTTACACGTTTCACTAGACTGTAGGAGAAAGAATTTGTTGACATTTCTAAAATATTGACCTATTTCTAAAATATTTCCCACCTGAAACTAGGCAAGAGCCTCTTTTGAGTCAGGAGATCTGCACAGTATCTCGGAGAGATGCCTGATCAGCTGTGTTATCTAAGTGCAAAGGGCTTATCATTAATTTACAAGCAGCATTTGTACAGCACAAATAAACAGAATGATTATCTTTACAGCATCTTGGCTCTTCCTTTGTTCCTCTCTTTGGTTGAAAGGCTGGCTAATTCACTGAGAAACCCTTTTCTGCTACAATACCTAAAAAACAAAAAGTCAATCTTATTCAAGATCTTCTGGTTTTCAGCTTTCCTTAGTATTATGATCCTTAAGACTCTTCTATCTGTAAGTGCAATTCATAGAAAACAAATTAAAAGTGACCAAGAACAAAAGATCATATTTAGGCATGACACAAACTGAATGATATGAAAAAGCAAACAAACAGCAGAAGTCAGGGACAGGTCAGCAAAACAGAGAGCTTAGATGTTACTTGCTATTGCTTGAAAGAATAAGAACTGGCCTGAATCAATTTATTGTGTATTTACTGCTTTCCTGCTTGGCACACTGTTTACTTCTTCTTACTGACCAGACCCTTGAAAGCAGCTTGGAGCTGTGATTTTACAGCAATGAAGAAAAGTACATCCAGTATTGATCCAGTTGCTGTCAGAGGGCTGTACTCACATACTTACACCTCCCATGCTTACATTTCAATATAAAGTTTTAGTACACAAAATAAATGATGCCTTTGAAAATTTCTAGACTGAATTTCTACCATGTCACATAATAGACTCCTTTTACAGCTGAGTGCTTTAGAAAAACATCAATAATTTAACAAAACTATTTTTTCTGGGTTTTGACCACCTATACTTAATACTAATTTCTTTCCTGCTGTTTAGCATTACAGCTGTTTTTCTCCTTTTGCACCCCTTTCATTCTCTCTTGAGGCACTACGCTGGTGGGCTGTCTGACTAAAGATATAATAATAAAAAAAAGGTACATTAATAATCAGATTTCAATGAAATTCACTTATGTAGCAGACTGCCAAGCAAACGTAGGTACTTAAAAAAACAAACAGAGCCATTCTCTCTAAAGCTATTACTTTCCCTCTTCCTCCGCTTCCTGTAATAAGAAATTAAAATCCATCATGTTCAGGACATTGGAATATTCATCATTCTGTTCACTAAAGGGTTGTGCTGCAGGCTATAAGGAGCGGTGGGGAAAAAAACTGAAACCAGTGCTCACTTTTACTTGGTATAGAAAATCATAGATCACTTTAGGTCTTTTTGAAGCAATGCTGGGAATGCAGCCTTGGACCCAAAATTAAAATTACCCTTCTCCAGTCAAGCTTTGGCAGGCATTGGCCTTCGGTTGTGTCTAGAGCTGTAACTCTGGCTGTAGCTAACACTGACTGTGGAGCAGCCCAGTGCTGCGTAGCAGTGAGAGCACACGATTTCAGAGCCTGAAGCTGAGCTACCAAACTTTGCTATTGGCTAGTTCAGTGATTTTTAACCAGTCGAATGGTATTTTCAAACATTTGATCCAAGAGAAACCCAGAGCTTTAGAACTGGCCTGCTCATGTTATGGGTATAGTTCCCACCCATCTGTAAAACTATTACAAAGCCCTAAGCAGTGTGAAGGCTTTACCCCATTTATAGTCTCCAAGATCACCTGATCTGCTGAAGTGAAGGTTGGGGAAACAGATTAATACTTTGTTATACCTGACAGCCCATTTCGTAGCTATCAACAGAGCTCTCTACTCCCTCCTGGGCCAGGAAGTATCAGCCCAGATGTGGGTTATGCAAAAGTACTATCTGTCCGGCCTGTGCGCGGCATTTAGAGGCAGGGTTGCACTGCGAAACCTCCACACAGAGCACCTTGGGAACCCTGCATGGCACAGCCTCTCCTAGGTGTGGTTCCATATGCTACTGCAAGACTGATCAGACCCATCAGTGCTCCCAGTATAGGGTGCCCCAAGGAGGACAAGGAATTAGGGTATTGCACAACAAAGTTGCGAGATTTGTGAGCTGGGGGAAAAACACGAGGCATGAACCAACTGTGAGAATCTCCCACCTTGATTCAGCAGTAAACTAGGTACTCGCAGTAGATTTAAGAAGCCAATGCCCTTACAGTTCACACAGAAAACCCTAATTCAGTGAGGACATGCATAGATATATAAATACATGTGTGATTGTGGATGGAGCCCCTGCACACAAAACTTTTAAGATTTCGGACTTAAAAAGACACCATGTAAAAGGAAGAGGAGAAGGGACAAGAAAAGCAGCAGGAAGAAAATTGGAAGCACAGTAACAACCAGTTTATAATGCACACATCTGAAACCTTCTCACAAACCTGCTTTTGTTATTCTCTTTGCTCTTTTTCAGTTGTGTCTGAAGCAGACAAAAAATTTAACTTCTCAAAACCAAAGTCCTTCCTGAGAGGTAACTACAGGTAAAGCCAGGGAAGAGCTTTTCACAGCTCTGATTTCCAATAACTTACTTGTAAGGCATGGAACTATCCAATTATCCTGAAATAGTCATCCAATTTGTTTCTCTGTGGGGAAGCTTGGTGCGCTCAGGTCATAAGGATCAGGAAATTAGTTCTTTGTTGAAAGCGGGTATCTTGCCCTCTCATGTTTCCCAACTAACACACCACAAAAGCAAGGAATGACACTGAGAAAGAGCCTTTACAAAACAACAGGGAAACTTATTTCAACAAAGAAATTAATCTGCTGAATTTGTGTTAAATACAGAGCTTGCAAAACAAAGCACAATTTCTGCTGCAACAGATATGCTAGGATGGCCTAAAACATCTATTGTAAAGCTTTGAAGATCTGTTGTAGAGTGATGTTTTAGTGTTTATTCCCAAGCTTTTCCAAAAATCCATGAGAAGCAAAAACCTCGTTTTTTTTCCCATGCAAACTTCTTAATATGGAAACCTCAGCAGCAGCAACACTTTGTTCTGGGGTTAGGGTTTTTTCCCTTCTCCATTTTGATGTGTACTTTTTGAAAGCCCTCTAGGCATCTATTTGCATCTTCCAAAAGCTTTGGAAATCTGGCCCTAACTTACTTATGGAAATGGGGCCTAAACTCTGGAATTACTGAAGTGTTTTTGAAATTCTGAACTCTTTGTATTTTAAAGTATATTAGATTTGATTTTGCTGCTTCAGGGGACAGGTAATTTCCATCATTTTTGATGGAGATTAAGTACTGTGTAGTAGGAAAAATAGAGGTCTTAGAATTTATTGACAAGGGGTTTAGTATTTCTTTTTATGTGCATGATAGAAATCTTTAGTCTTTTGGCATACTTTTGCCAGCTTTATACAAAAAAATAACAAAACTGTGTTTTATAAACAGAAAATGAATATAGTTATAAATGTATTTAAATATATTTAAGTATTTTCCTTATAGAGCCCTACCTTACACTGAAAATTAGAATTGTACTAAATCATAAGCAATAGTACCATGATATGCCCTTCAAACATTGCTGTTTTGTGAGCTTCATGGAGGGACATCTTAGTACATTAAAGCTTTGTATAATATTTGGGGAGAGAGGGGATTGCTCTATGTTTTACAGAAAAAAAAAACCCCAACCAAATAAATAAACAAACATTGGAATCACAAAGATTTTATAGCCTTTCTGTGTACTATAAAAGAATATTCTTGTCTAAATGTCCTTGCTGGGAGAAGGGCACTGATTTCCTGACATCAAGCAAATTAACTCCTGCACTAAATATGCTTGTTTCAAGGGCATTCTTCAGGTTTCCAAATTAAAATGTTTTTCTTGTCATTCATGCCTAGTTAACTCAACTATTTTTGTCCCATCATTGGATTATTATTTCTCTTGTAAGGTGTGAGGTTTCTCTATACTAAACCAACTCTTCAACAGATGACACATTTTAGGTAGCTCGATTTTCAGATGGCTTCTAAGTCCTTGGTTCCTGTAGTGGTACTGTCACCATTCATCTTCTCTAGGGAAGACAGATGTGAGTTCCCATAGGTTTGTTTAGTTGTTATAGCTGATATCTGCCCATACTTTATCAGAGCTATAGTGAGTCATTTTCTCTCTTCTAAACTGCTTGAGATTTACAGTGATACTTCTTGCCAGGATTTGGCAAAAAAGATGATGCATAAAACTTAATAGGAAAAGCATTTCATTGTCATTCACATTAAAATTAAATGTCTAAAGACTGGTATTGGCAACTTCTCACCCCACATCATATGACATTTAGATTTCCTATTATTTGCATGTGGGTTTTGGAACTGTCAAGGTTCATACCTTTCTTGCTTTTCTTTATGATCACAACAACTACAAACTTATTTTTTTCCTGATGATCTATGGAAGACAGAAAAATGTTTCCAATATCATGGTTTACAACTGACCATGCCAGATAATTATTGATTTAAACATCCAGTGAAAACTTTAAAACCTGGTTCACAAGTAGTCATCTGGATATAATAATCTTATAGCTAATGCACAGGGGTGAGGTCCTCTAGTAATGTTTCATTTCTCTGAAACCACCCCACCCGCCCCTAGATTTCAGCATATTCCTGTGAACTGAGCTCTCTCTGAAGGAAGGAGATGACTTTCTATTAATCAAGGAAAAACGGAGAAGAGACATTTATTGATTAACAGAACCAGGCGTACCTGATTCCCATTCCTGTTCATTAAGCAGAAGATCGACACTCATGAGTAATGAATATCTTGCCTGCCAGAGCTGTAACTATCCCTGAATATATACATACTGTGCTTAGGGTGGAACCATGAACTGGGAGAGTTACTTGATATTACTGCTGCAACTGACAACAAAAATAAATAAGAGTATGGGATTGCCCCGTTTACTTATT
This sequence comes from Psittacula echo, assembly GCF_963264785.1. Taxonomy (NCBI): domain Eukaryota; kingdom Metazoa; phylum Chordata; class Aves; order Psittaciformes; family Psittacidae; genus Psittacula; species Psittacula echo. Next base: position 105,494,249 of record NC_137735.1, read on the forward strand.
CAAGGCTAGCTCCCCAATTAATGTGAGTTAACATATGTGGCCAGGTCAGGAAGAAGGGGAGGAATTTGGCTGGGATTTTTTGTTTGTTTGAGATAATTTGGATTTCTTCCATGGAACTGTGTCTTGAAACCTGCAAGTCTCTGGAAGCATCCAGAGTCTGCTGTGTAAAATGCAAATCAAACATATTTCGCATCTTGGAATATAAGTCTTTTGGATTTCAACCATTTTAAGACACAGATTGCATTTTTCCATATATCTAACACAGCATGTCACTCATACTCAATAAACAGCAAATAACAAAGCAAGATCTATAAAACTCAGAGGAGAAACAACCAGGAATTATTGTTCTTCAGGCTCCACAAAACTAAGAAAAAAGAGCTTGTAGAATGCAGTTAAATTCTAATCTGATGTTTGTTTGCTCGCCTGAATTTCAGACACCAGCTCTCTTTAATTTTTTTTTTAAAGCCTCTTGAAATGTTCATTTTACAGTTAAGCAAATACACTGCGGGACATAAATTAACCCCAATCCAAATTAGCTTGTTTTTCTGCTTGTTAAGTACCAGTTCAGATTTATATGTTATGGACCAAATTCAGCAAAGTACTTAAGCACATGCACAATTTTTATCATGCAAGCAGCCCAGTTGAGACTATTCACATGCTTAAATATATGTACACAGCTAGATAATTTGTTAAATCCAGACCCACTTTATTTTTTCTCAAGTAAGCGTTTGCAGAGACAAAGTTGTTTTATTCCAGCCATGAAGAGTTCACTGCAAATACATGATACTGAAAGCTGTGTTGATAACTTGAAACTGGTCACACAGAGCTGCTTCTGTTCTCAGTGAACCTGATTTTATAGTCTGGATCAAATTTAAAGAGCCCACTGAGACACTGGATTTGTCAAGGTGAAATGACAGTGGAAAGGGCAGCAGTAGCTGAAGACAGATCAAGGAGAGGAGGAAATTAAGGAACCTCAGAAACATTCTCTTCTTGGTTTTGGTCAAAAAGGCATAATTCTTGGAAAACTTACACAACCAAAAGGCATGCGGGCCCATTCTCTCATTTTTGTCCTCATTAAGAACATATGTGTAAGACTCTGTGTGTGTGTGGCTGTGTGGTGTAAGGAATTCCCTGTGCAATGCTCTGTGCTCTCATCAAAAGGGTGTCTTACTCCTTTCCTAGGATACTTTAATTACCTCTTTGGCAAAAATGAAGCAGGATCTTCATGGGAAATCTGCCTCCCAAAACATCCAACAGTGATACAGATCTTAAAACATCTCCGGCTAGATCTTAAAGATTTCCACATAAGTGCAAGGATGTGCTTAAATGTTCTACTGAATCAGAGTCCCTACCCTTCTCCAGCAATGCGTGAAGGAAGAATTGACTGAAGGCTAATGAAACACTTAGGATTACATGTAATGTAACTAAGTTAGGAAGCCACTGGAGTGGGCACAGAGAACAAGGAACTGTCATAGCAGAGGCGTCCTACAACAGCACAAGATGTATCCTTTGCAGGCACAATTTAGCATCACTCCATAATATCTTCCTAACCAATTTTCTGGGGCAACAAGGCATCTTGTTCTTTCAGTACGGGTCAAAGAGCAAATAGGCTGCTATGTTACAGAGAGGAGGTATCTGTACAACTTTAGTCCCATTTTGTGTCTGGATTTGAGCATAATTTCCCTCCTTTTTTTTCTTAAATGACCATTGTCATCTTCCCTGTTGGAGATAGCCTTGGTCAAATTCTACATGTTTGTGCAACCCCAGCAACAGATTTGATTTTCTCTTTTTGCCACCACCACATGTTCTCAAAGAGTTCCATTTTTTTATGTGAAAAATCACTCTCGAAAATGTATTTGATTCCCTCTCTGGACATATTGGCTTATCATCCTGTGCAAAAATTACCCTGAGAATTTCACAAACAGTATTTTGAAGCAGCAGAAATGTGTTGCCTTTGGTGCCTTCGTAACTAAAATGGAAAAGTGAAAAAGGAAACAGACAATGCTAGAATATTAGAAGTGTCAACGCTCTTTATAGCTACAAAAGCTCTGTCACAACCAACAAGTAAATATCACTTCAATATGCTGCATAAACACTTTATGACTTGTTATGCATGTTCTGAGCATCCAGAAATCTCTTTAATTATGACCATTAATTTAAAGGGTGATTTTCATTCACTAATGTGAACTTTCAAATGCGAAATTTTATAGTAATTGTATTTCTTTGGTTTGAGAAACTAACTGGCAGGCTAGCTAGCTTTCGGTAGAAAATGTGGTGTTTGATCTTCTGGCCCTCAGTTCTGCTGAACACCTGGAGAGGTAAACATTTCAAACTCAATGACTTGTCAAGTACCTGTTTTCAGTAAACCATTAACTCCTTGAAAAAGGTTTTTCACCTTCTAACAATAATTTCCCTGGTCATATAGTTCCAATAGTTTCCCAGATCACTCATTTCATGTGAATTTCTGAGAAGCCTGGATTTTGAGAAAAGATCTTCAATGAGTTTTATAGCTCCTATTGTGTTTACAAGCTTCATGAAAAGAAGAGGAAGCAGTGGTATTTGCAGCACAGTACTGCTCGGGATCTTTACAGGAATATTAGATTAACTATTTGCAACATACAATATACTTGGAAAGCACATCCTTTTTTCCTGCTTTTAAGTTGTCTGCTGACACTCTTGAAAGCCATCGTAAAAAATACTCAGTGCAAACAAATCTCATCCAGTAGATTGCTGCATGGTCATTGGCACCATTCCTTTATCCCAGAGATACCCCTTCAGTGTTGGGTTTTTTAAAGTCTCTTACAGTGAAAGTGTGTATGCATGTAGCTGACCATGTAAACCATGTGCTCGACAACAGATTCACCTAATTGCCATTTCTTCCTAATCATACTTAGTTTCATGCTATGCTTAAGGTCATTTTGACAGATTGCTCAACATCGTTTCCTGTCTAAAAAAAACATAAAAAGGCACAGCATATACAGGTTAGAACTAGAAAAGGCATCCTTCTATGTCCAGACGACTTCTTTAGCAGGAACTTTACACCTTGCCAGGTGTGCTTATGGAAAATATCCTCAATTGTATTGATTCGGAGAAAACTCCAGGAACAAACTCCCTAACAGAGTTTCAAGTTGACAAGCAGGTATTCTTTATTGCGGGGCCGCGAGACACGGGGGATGGCTCCTCCTAATGTGTGTCACCATATTGCTGTACAGGCCATCCTTATATAGTCCCTGGGCATACATACATATCCCTGAGGCTACACATGGATTACATCATTTTCCAGAAAGTTCCCCAGAAAGTTCCCCGCATGTACAAAATGTGATGGTGATCTTTGAGGGTCGTTTACTTCTCCCAACAATCTTCATAACTTCTGGCAGTCTTTGAAGCACCAGCTTAATTAACATTACAGACATAGCAATCATCCTGTCCTTCTATTTATCAGTTAGTTTAACTGCTCCCATCCTGGACATCTGCTAGTCCCAGATACTCCCCATCCCCACGTCCTGTTTTTCTATTCTGCTTTTCTTCCACTTTTTGTACTAAGGTCCTAAGGACCTAAAACTACGTCAACTACCTTCAAGCACCGCAGTTATTTTACATTACAAAGCCATCAAATTTAACGTCATTTAGAACTGATTACATTTTGTGCTTTTGTGCCTCCTAAAGCCATTGATCATAACCCAAGATCCAGACCTACTAGAAATACTTGCAGAAGCATCCCCAAGCCCCATTCTGTGAATATTTATATGCTTGCATTTCAGTTGAAGCGTCTGTATGCTCTTGAAAATATTCTTCATGTAGCATCGATACAGAGTCACACAGAGTCCTGCTCTCATCTAAAGGCTCAGGACTCAAAACCCCGAGGAAAGCGTGCCAAACTCGAAAGTCCACAGGAGGAACGGTAGAGGAATATTGTCAAAATGATGATGACACAAATAACAAAATAAAGTTCTCTTGATGAGACTCTGCTTTAAATGACCAGCACGTCCTGATCTCTGGACATGGAACACCGGCAGACTGGAAAAGGCTACCAGCTCAGGGAGAAGCTAGGAGTGACTGCTGCTGCTGGCAGCTGAGGGTAGCCCCAGCACAGATGTTTGTAATAGTGAAAAATGTCTGTGAATCACAGCTCTGAAGTTCATTTTCAAATAGGTTGGTTAGGGTTTTTTTTTATTTTTTTTTTTTTCTTTAACGGTTATTTTTCCTACTCCAAGTTTCATGACGACAAAGCCGATTAAAACTTCTTATTCAAAACTTTCTGCCCAAAATAGCCTTCTGCTTAAGAGTCCTTGCTGCTCTGAGGTTTATTTCTCTTCCCTCCCCACCGTCCCCTCGGGGAATTTTCCATCATCAAAATCCAAAGCAGGAACAATAGAAAAAACACTTGACCGCTGGCTTTCCACATTTCAGTTCAAATAAGCACCAAAGGCATTCTTACTTCTTCCAGAAACAACAGAAAAAATTCAGGGAAAACAACTAAAAAAACCCCTAACTATGCCTATGCCATAGCCAGGGCTCTCACTGTTGTCTTCCTTTGGGACCGGAGCTCTTCTCCAGCTCCCGCCCGGGGTGCGGGCTCCTCGCCCAACCCCAGCGGGTGCGGGCGGCCCCGCGGGCGACCCCACGGCCCGCCCTGAGCTCCCACCGGCAGCGACAACAGCACCCGCTGCCCTCACGCTCCTCCTCGGCCGGTCCCGGGGACCCCGCCGAGCGGATATTTTCAGGCAAGGCTGTAGCGTCTCTTCTTTAAGAGGCGGCTGCTGCCGCTGCCTGCCTCGCCGCTGCCTGTGCCCCTGCCTACCCGCCCCGCGGGCTGGAGAGGACGCGCCCTCGCCCGGGCCGGCGGCGGGGGGCATGGGGCGGCTGCGGCTTTAAGAGCTCCCACAATGCCGTGCTGGCGCCCCAGTTCCGTTACATGCCTCCCCCGGTGAAGGGGAGAGACAGAGAGGCAGGAAGGAGGTGGGGGCGGCCGCTCCGGGCGGAGGACACCCTCTCGCAGCCGGGCGAGAGGCGGCGGTGGCTCGGCGGGGCCGGGGGAGGAGCAGCCGCCGCAGCAGCAGCAGCGGGGCGCCGCGGAGGGCAGGGCTGAGCCGAGCCCCCGGGCGCTGCGTCGCGGGCCGTGTGTGCGCCGCCCCCCGCGGGGCGCGAGGCGGAGCCGGCGGCCGTTGGGGCCGTTGGCGCTGCCCGCGGAGCCGCCGCCGGAGGAGCGGTAAGTGCGCGGCCAAGTCCGCCGCGGGCTCGTCCCGCCGGAGCCCGACCTCTTCCCCCCTTTCCCTTTTCCCCTCTTCGGTTGCCGCTGCCCCGCTCCGTCCCTCCCTCTCCCGCAGCCCACCCGGCTGCTGCTGCCCCGCTCCTCCCTGGCGTCTTTCGGCTCGTCCCTCTGCGGGGTTTGTGACCCTTCGCTGCCGCCTTTCGCTGCCGCCTCTCGCCGCTGCCCTCGTCTCCCCTTTCCAACTTTCCCATCCTTGTTGCCCGTTCCCCACCTCCCCTCGGATTTACGATTTTTTGGGGCATTTTCGCCTCTCCCGTTCCCCGTACACCTCTCTCCTGCCCGCTCGCACTCGTTCCTGCCCTTTCGTCTGTTCCTTCGCTACTTCCCGTGCTTCCTCCGGCTTTTCCTCTCTCCTGGCATTTTGTCTTTCTCCTTCGCACATTGTGTGGCAAAGTAAGGGGAATTCCTGTGTGTCCTTGAGGAGGGGAGTTCAGAGGCGACTTTTCTGACACTGGGAAATCTTTGTAGTGGTTTCCTTTTTTTCCCTTCTCTCTCTTACTGCCCCCGAAAGGAAAATTAAACCCATTTTATTTATTTTTCCTTTTTTTTTTCTCCTCCTTCCCTTTCGACGTGGACTGTTTTGGTCTCCCCCCGCTCCCTTTCCGCCCCCCTCCCCCATTTGTTTCACGATTAATCTCTTTTATTCCTTCCCCAACCGCTCCCTCTCTTTTTCTTCCCTTAGTAAGGAAAAAGATTAAAAGAAAATCTGTTTTGCCGGCAGACAGTAAGAGATTTGTGGGGGGTGCTGGATGGGATAGGAGAGTATTGATGAGAAAAGCTTAGGCAAGTACAGTAAATTCAGTATGGTGGGACAATACAGTGGCATGAACTTCAAAGGGTGAGAAAATGGATTCTGCTCCTTGGTTTATGTAGCTCTAAACGGTTGTAGGGAACGGCTGATCCAGGGTCCGGTTTGGGGTTGTAGCAGTCCGGTGTGTTCCAGCCTGTTTTCTCTTCAGCAGAGTGGTGTTTTAAGATGCCAACAGAATGGTGTACTGAATCCAAGTTCATTATTGCTCATGGGTTTCATCAGTGTGGAAAATCAGGAGGGAGGGAAGGTTATTGATTTCAGTGTCCCCTTTAAAATGACACCTGTCACGCTTTCCAGCCCACAACTGCAGATGTATCAGAGGTTGACACATTAACAGAATCGCTGGAAACTGTTTACATCCGTGTCAAAAAGTGCTGTCTTGTGGTTTATGAAAGTCCGTTTTGGACCTCGCAAGCTTCTGCCTTGGGTTTAGTCAGCGTCACGCGTTAAAATTAAGTGTGCTGGGCTGTGGAGAGCAAGTAAATCAATTGCCTAATGACTTCTGCAAAGACACCTGTTTAAGGGTTTTCCAGCTCCCGGTTAATTGTGTTTGGTAGTGGTGTGATTGTGTTAAATGTTGTAAAAGAGCTGTGTCTTTTTCCATAAAGAATGTGCGGTTCATGAATAAAATGTTAACTTTTCAGGTCAGAAGGAACCAGTGTGGGTCTTGGTTGTGTTACATTACCTCTTTTGAGAGATAGCATTCCGGAAGACCACAAGTTTATGTGGCTAAGCAGAAAACTAAGTAAACTCTACTTCCCCCCCCCCCCCCCCCCCCGTCTTTAAAGAGAAAATACCATTTCAGATTGACTTTTGTTTGAGGGTATCTAATTAGAAAGTAGGCTTGATATTAAACTAGAAGTACTTCTCTGTGTCTTAGCATGTGATGCGTTGCCGAGGGAACTGAAATGACCGCTTGGCATTATAATGGTCAGTTGTATGGCATTTAGGACAACTGATAGAGTTAGCAGTGGTTTGCTTTTTAAGTGATCTCTCTGTCCTTCTTCCCCACTCCCAGAAGCCCAACAGGATTTGTTCAGGTGTTTGATTTTTTTTTGTTTGTTTTTTTAAGTCTTTCCTGGAAATTAAAAATTTTGGGATGGGGGGAAAAAAGAGGAGAAGAATAAGTCAGATTATCAAGAAGTCTTTTAAAATTACCTGGAACCTTTCCTACCAATAATTCCACCAATAATTTGGAAGAGCCAAATGAAGGTGATTAGCATTGCTTTTTCAAATACTTTTGAGGAAAGCCCTGCAAATGAACATGTTAGAAAGGAGGAGGTTTGCTGCTGAAAGTGTGGAGTTGAGCACTGAGGATGGTGGGTTCTGTTCCTGTGTCTGCCATCGCATGGCAGTATGACCTCTGCCTAAGCTGCCTTATGCCTGCACCTCACGGGATATGGAGATTTTCATGAATCTCAGTTAAGTGCTTTTACACGCAATTTTAAGAATGATTGTGTGTAATCATATTGCCCCTTGTTTAGTTGTGGGTTTGAATGCTGGTTGGGTAGTAGTTCTGCTTGTGCAAATATTCATTCTTTGAAAGTTGTGGGGTAGAACTCTTGGTCACCACCATTTGTTTTGATAGGAGTGTAAGATTTTTGCATTGCTGTAATGGTTTTGACAGTAGAGTTATTTTTATCCCCTGTATACCTCTGACAAAATCGGTGCATGCTTCTTCCATGGTACCTTAACAGTCTGCCTCAAGCTGAATTTGAAGGGCACTGTGGCCTCCCCAGAAAGAAACTGTTAAATTGAATTGCAGGATGGAAAACTGTCCTCTGGGCTGAGGACCCCCCACATCGTGATGCATGCAGTACCTGGTATTTTGTTTTTTGTGAGGTCTGTAATTATGAGATTGGCTTAGTACATGGAGGTTTTGTTTGCTTTCTAATTTAAGGTTTTTGTCTGGGTTTTTGAGTCTTTAAGATTTCTATCTTGAAATTAAATATAAATGATGTGTGGTTTTTTAGAGCTTTCTTGAAAGCTCAGGTTTTCGTGTAATTTTTTTCATGCAGGGGTTGGGATTTTACAGTGTAATGGGACTTTTATAATCTTAGTGCCTGCCTTCCTGTAACATCTTAGACATGTAAGCTTTGTAAATGCAAGGATGTATGCTGTTGCAGGTAGTTCTCTCTCTTCACTGAAAATGAGAGACTTGATTCTGTGGAAACCTGCTATTAGGCAGCAGTGTCCATTTTGGTTATAACTTACTGTCCTCTTGCATATGCACATAGCTAGCTCCGTGCTTCTGAAACTGGACGGTTAGTCTAGTTTCAAATTCAGTTTCATGAATAACTAATTCTTTCTGTCCTTCCTAACCCACTTCAAAATGCGTGGTGATCTTATAGCTTTGACAAGAATGGTTTTCCTGTCTGATGAGAGGATGTTTGTTTTCTCCTGTTACTGTTCTGAGAGCTCTGTCATCTTTGTACTGGTAAACTGTGGGGAGGGCAAGACTGGTCAGTGTGTGCCGAGCAGTGCTGTGCTGCTTCTCTCTTCAGTTTGTTACCTGTGAAGTTGAGATCGGAGAACTTGTGCTGCTTGGGAAAGGAAGGTGGATTTGAGCTGTAGCTCACATGGGCTTGTATCTGCTATGGGAACTGCAGACTAGACCCCTCTCTGGAAGCATCTAATCATCTGTGAGATAACATAAATACAGAGAGCATTGAATGTACCTGAGGGGACTTGAGAAGATAGGCAATGTAAGCTTTCAGATGGGAGGCACTTGAGAAATCCATTTAATTCACCTTTTTACTTTAGAGTCACTACTTAAAGAGGGGAGGAATCTGTTTACTTTCTTGTTGTGCTTGGAAAAAGATCTTACCCACAACAAAAGACATTGTAATGCTTTCTATAGTCCAGGATTACTGAACAAAAGTGTCTTGCTGTGCAGTATTGTTGCTGCGCTCGGTGTTGTATGATAACACATGTTACTCAGCTGTTGTTGATTCCTCAGTGGCACAGACTTCAAAGGAATGTGCTGAAAGAGAGCCGAGGCCAGAGAAAAAACGAGTTTTGTTCCAGTGGCCTGTACCATCCATCTGTTTAAATACTGTGCTGAACTATTCCAGAGTGTTCAGGCATCCAGTTAGGGCTGACAAGCAATTACAGCTGGGAATAGAGCCTGCTGCAAAGAGACCACCTAGTGAAGGCTTAAAGGCTACCTCCCCTCCATGGGTCAGAGCCCCCCTGCTGTCCCAGCCAGCAAGAAGAGATAAGGCTTGTCGTTTAGGCTGTCTTTCAACATGACATTGTCTAATTCCTAATGCTATTGAGGATTTATTTATTTTTACTCTCCACGCTATCTTTAGCACAAGAAGGGAAGAACAGTAATGAGGGCAGATGGTCATCTCTGTAGTCTCCTCTTTGTATGTAACAATCTAGGTCTGTAAATTAAATGAGTAAATATTTATAGAAAAATAAGTGATTTTTTTAATATTTATTTTTATTTTTTCTAAGACACATGGGATAGTTAAGAGATCACTAGAGTGTCTGCCAAGGTAGCAATATACATTACCAAATTAGTTTTAGTTCCAAAACATTACTAATAAAGTTAAAATTGGATTCAATTATATTGTGCTGTTTCAGATTGAGTTTGGGGAAACACTCCACAACTTAATCCACAGTAACAAATGAAAATCCCCTGTGTACTCATGCGTTATGATACACTAGGATTTTGCCAATTCCAAGTATTACAATGTATGTTTTTACTTAAATTCTGATATTGGAATCCACTGCGCAAGACAGGTCTCAACTTGTGATTGCCAACTGAATCTTCAAATCACAGCCTATGTGCTCTCTGTAGTCCCACATACTGGAACTTTGCAGGGCAGGGGTGGGGAATATCAACAGGGAGACTACAAGTAAACTGTTGATAACCTGTGCAGATCCTTGAAGGTTTTCTGTATGGGACTGACATTCATTTTGAGGATTGGGGTGATTTGAGTACGGTAGATAAGAGTGATATGTGTTTCAGTTAAGAGGGCTTAACCATTCTTTATGAATGGAAAATGATCATGCAAATACACTAAGAGAATATTTGAGCTTTGGAGAATTGTGGGGCAGTCCAGGATTTGGTTTTCACCTGCAAACAAGCAGCACAACTCTAAAGGTAAGCTTGCATGTTGTACTCTGCTGTAGTGTTACTCCTGCCTTTGTACTGCCGTGTGACGTTTATGCCTTTGAAAGGATGGCTCTTTCTCCCTGTGTTGACAGTTCTGATGCCTTTTTGGTATTTTGAGACATCACGTTTTAATGCCTTACTACCTCTTTGAGCAGAAAGGGGAGGGAAACTTCTAGAAACATGTAATGTAACTGACTTCCATCCAGCTTCTGCCCTTGCTCCAGGGTTGACATTGTAGTTTGAATTTGTTTACTTGCTTTGAAACTGTACTAGGTGTAACCTTGAGTCTTGCTTCCCTTACTGCAACAGTACCTGATGTGTTTCCAGCATGCACCTTGCTGTGTCTCTAGATCATCCAGTTTTAAAACGGTGAGGCAGTGTTCGTACTTTCTTTTTGTTGTATGCTTCCCTTAAATCCTAAGATCTGTAACTCCATTTTATTTCAACTGAAAGGAAAGGGATTTTGCTAAAAAATTTTTGGACTCCTGAAGTGTTTGTCAGTGTTTTCAAGCCGTATTCAAAGGGGTTTTGGAGTTTCCGGAACAGTCTTTTGAAACTTTACATTTTATTGTCAGTCAGCAGTTTTGTGAGCACGGATAAGTAAAGGCTGTAATTCCACTAGGCAGCCAGATGTTTTGCGTCTGTGCCAAAAGTGCGGAGACAATGTGGCTTTAGGAGTTGGAAGGTCTGTTGTTCCTGTCACTGGGCTGTTCGGGGATCTTCAACAGATCCTATCTGCTTTCTCTCCTCTGCCTTCCCCTCCCTCCTGCCATGCCTGTAATGATTGTGACCACCTTCCTTCTAAGTAAAATGAGATTGAGAACAAAGCATTCTTTGTTGCTTTTTGAAAAGTAGATATTTTTGTTGTCAGCTGTTGTTTCTTTAATATAAAGTTTAAAGCCACAGAGAAGCTGCATGTAATTTGGCAATTAGTAAATTTATAGTGTTATCCAGTAGATTAATAATGAACGTTAACTCTGACTAGTATGGCATTAAATGAACGATATAAAGAAAGTGCTTCTCAATGCAAAGTGAGGGAAGAGTACTTTTAGTTGCGAATCCTCCAGTTCCGTAATACATTGCACTTTTCTGTTTGGCCAGTACTTCTTAAAGACTTGTAAGATCCTTGGAGATCCTTGTCTTGATTCTCCTGCTTCTATGTGACACATGGTGGAAAGAAAGAAAGGAACTCATCAGGTGTCTGCACATGTCAAACTCTTCCTGGAGAAGAAACTAGGAAGATGCCACAGCTAATAATATTTTAAAGTTGATGCTGGGAATGAAGATACTAAATGTTCAAATGTGCTTTTGCATGTTTATTTTATTGTTAATATTGCCAGTGTTAATATTGGCAATGTTAGCTAGTGCTTGGAATAACTGACATCTAGAGAGGAACATGGCAGTATGGAATGCCCTTGTCCTTGCCCATCAGAAAGTGATTTTGTGTTTTGGTTTACTTGCTGTGTTTGGTTTTTAACCATGTTCTTGCTCATCAGAACAGCTCCTTCTGTGATGTGTGTGTGTGTGTGCGCGTGCTTTACACTTCATCCATGCTGCCAAGTCAGAGTCTTTGCACTGGTTTCCTTGGGAGCAAGGACAGAAACTTCTAATGAATAAGCTGCGTGTTTGATACTATTTATTTCAAGTAGTGGAATCAGCACTGATGAGCAGCAGGACTAACAAAGAATACAATGAAGTGTTTTCATGCTCTTAATGGGATTGGAGTTGGTAACCTGATACTCCAAAGAGATAACAAAGGCTATTTATCATACAAGGGAACATTGATTTTCTTTTTTTTTTAAGGCACTGCTAAATAGCATAGTAAAATTTTTCACCAGAACTCATTCTGGTGAGCAAGATCTGACAGAAAATGACTGAATTAACAAGAATTTACACCATAGTCTGAGTAGGAAAGTAATCTTCTGATTTATTACCAGTGTTCTTTCACTGCGATTCCTATATATACTTACCAATTTACTTGCTTTCCTCGTGTCCTGTGAATTTAGCGTTTGTTTCAAACTGAGATATTCATAAAGTGTGGGTTTTTCTTCTCTTTCCAAGAATAGAAGACTTAAGGGGATGACAGAAGGAAAAGTTCAAAGTTGACATAACCAATGCGGTATGTGACTGTTCCCTTGTTTTCCAGGAACAGACCAAAAGGCAACAAAATATGGAATACTGTAAAGGTACATGGGATTAAGTTATTTTGTGTGAGACTAGAGGAATCTTTGTATGCCTTTTTAATAGACATAGGATGGACATCTACAAGGGTGGTCTGGTGCAAGAAAACTCAGTCTGACCTCATAAGAATTAAGATAATATTCTACCTTAGGCCTGCTGCTTACTAGCGGGAAAAGCTGACTACTTACCTCCACTGTGTTTTACTTAAGCAGAGGAACTTGCAGTCTCCGCAGGCAAGGCCAGAATGTAAAGGGAGCATACCTGTAAGAGGTGATAGATGCTGTAGGAGGAGGCTTGATTGTGAGCTAGCTGTTGGGGAACTAAAGTTCTGTGCACAATGGGTTGGTCATGTTCTGCAGCAGAAGTTGAGCATCACCTTTCCTACGCAGGGTGGAGGGAGCTGGGGTTTCACCACCAGCCAAGAGTCACACTTTAAAAAACACTCAACTGGAGGGTTTTCTTTTACTCCCCCCTCCCCCTTTTTTTACATCCTGTCATGGCTGGAATGGGTGGCTGGAGAGTGTTGGTGGGACAGCTGTATCATAGTGTGAGTCTGCAGCCTTCCAGACCAGTGTCCTGCTTGGAGGCCACCTGTTTGTCATCTGTGAGTGTCTCTGTAGTCCAGAATATCCTCTCCTGGTCTCACTTGCCAGATGCTGAATTTGCAGTGTGCCTTCAAAATACAGGGCTCTTCCTGAACCCAGTGTTGCCAGTTGCCTGCTGTCTTTCTGTTAACACTTTCAACTAGTGAATTGTTCATGTGCTCTGTATGTATGATGGGACTATAATTTCTGCTCTGCCATAAGGCTTTTTAAATACTTGTTCATGAGCTAGTGGCTTTCTTGGTGTTTCTTTGGTTGCAACACAGCATTTTCTTTTTGATGGGAGGGGAAGATACTGGGACTTTCTCTTCATATCTCACAGCTGCAGATATAGAGGCATTCCTCTAATTCCTTTGCTGCAAGCTGTTTGGAGCCCAGGGGTGGGGGACACTTGCTTGGCTGTTCCCTTGTCCAGGAGTTGGGTTTAACTTAACACAGAGCACCTGTCCTGTTGTGATCTTGACATCCTGCTCATCCCCCCTGCTCCCTGGGAGATAGCGTGTTTGTTGCTGGCAGCACTCTGCCCTACCCTTATAGGAAGCCTCAGCCAAGAATTTTCTAGAATTCTTCCCCTCCCTCCTGTTGTCCTTCACTGACCTTTAACCAGGTTTTTATCTTTCTTGACAAGATTCTTGGTTTCATTTATCTGCTGCCTCTCCCTTCACTCTTCAGCTTTGATTATTTTTCCAGGAGGTGCTTAGAAACATTAACCATTAAAGATGTATAGAACAGTGATATACAGTCAAATTCCTTAGCTGTGTGTCTCTGATTTGGTTTGGGGTTTGTTAGTTTGTGGGTTTTTTGGTTGTTGTTGGGTTTGGGTTTTGTTTGTTTGGTTAGGGTTTTACATTATTTTTGTTTGGTGGTTTTTGTGATATTTTTTTTTTTTTCCCCGACCTTTTAGCTTGACTCTAATACTAAAATGCCTATAGCAGGTAAATATTTTCTATGCACTAGTCATGACAAAAATATCCATCCTCAGCAGTGGGTAAGGAACTGTCGTGCCTATATTTCCGTATTACAACATCTGTTGTAAGAGCTTCGTGTTTCCCTCCCTGAGCATAAGCCACTAATATAGCATGGGCACAGAAGATCAGACTTTGTTTTGTGTGGGAAAACATTAATGACTTACAGTGGGTAAATCATTTTTAAGTAAGATGAAAACGTGACATAAAAAAATGGCAAATGTACTTTTCTGTCTTAGACCTATGGCTGCTTAATGCTTAAGAAATGCTCTGTCACCTCTAGACAATACTATTAAGTTTTAAAAGACTGAAATAATTTGCCTCAACTTTAGTAAAAACATACTTGGTGGGTAGCAGAGGAGAGGCTGGCTGGATTTATTTAGGTATGTGCTGCAAAGATAATTTTCCTATTTTGTAGTTCCTTCATGCTTGTCATTCTAAATGCATATACAAAAGCCTAAATAATTAGAAGTCTGTGTGCTTCCTGACCATGATTTACTTCAATAGTCCATAATGATCTCTGAATAAACTGTATTTTACTTCAGAAGAGAACGTTTTAAACTAAACTCTGTTATCTTCAGCTTGACTAGTATGGATGAGGATAGTATTCAATGTTTGCACCATTTTTAAGAATAGCCTTTTTCTTCTGTATGGACATAAAATATGTGGTAGGCAAGAGACAGTTCTGGTCTAGTGGAGTACAAAATGAAATGAGAGAAGATTGTGGTGTAGTATCTGAAATGTCCTCCCTACATTCCTGCTGTAAAATGTTCCCTGACATTAAAAAGGAGGGTAATGGCTTCTCAGACTTCCGTCAGAGGGGGTGTTTCTCATCATCCCCTAGTTTTAAGAATGGATCCTATTGCTCAATAGAGCAACATGGGTAGGTGGCTCCTGTGAATAGACAATGCTTCCTCCATATGTACCATAACCCATGTGGAGTCCCAGGCCCAGCAGGACTTCTGTCTCAGCTCCGGGGCTTACAAGAAGAGGTTGGCTTTTGAGCCCTGCAGTTAGGAAATGAGGACAGCGGAAGTTTGGGCACCATCTAAAACTGGGATCTCATGGGAGGGAAAAAAGAGAAAAAGTAAAAAGGCTGGTTTTTAGGTCAGTGGGTGGTAGTATTTGAATCCCTTGTGATGATCATGAAAAGTGTGATGTTGTGACGTATAGCAGTACTATTGAGCCTCTTTTTCTTTGCTGGGATTCCAAGCACTGGGCAGATGAAAATCTCTCTGGTTGGATTTTAATATTGAGAAGGGAGGCATCAGAGATGCTTCATTCGTAGTGTAACCGATAGTACAAGATTGCAGAGCAAACTTTCTTTGGATATTCAACCACTACTTCTCAGTGCAGTGTTTTTCATGAAAAATAAAAGTTATAGCCATTAGATAACTAGTTAGACCTTAAACCAGCAGTTGATATGTGTATGTTCCATCCTGAGTCAGGGAGACTTGGCAATCCCGGCAAGATGTCACTATAATGAAGTCCTGCTCTGTAAGCAAGTACTTGATTAACTTGTGTGTCCACATGACTACCTCTGTCAGTATTCTGAAAACAGTTAACAGCAAGATGCCATTCTGAAGTTGCAAAGGCATAGATGTAAAGTTACAATTGTCGAACAAGTTGCCACCTGTGTGCCACTGGAACTGTTAGTACCTGTGTGCTCTAGCTGTCATGTAAGTCAGGAAATGTCTAAATGTTAAGTTGACCTGATTTACCTAGTGCCTCCATAGGGATAAAGGCATGCATGTGAGCTAAACTACATCATCTCTGCTGGCAAGAAGCTCAAGCAAAGAGAAACCTAAACCTTGATGTTTTTAATGGCATACTTAAAAGGTTGTTCGTAAAGTACTGGTTTAAGGAGCAAGCATCAAAGGAAGGTTTCATCTTGTAAGTGGACACAGCTATGGCAAAAGTGCTAACTAGAAGAGATAGTATTTATGTTACAAGCTTGTTAATTGGTTTCAGAGGTAGTGGTGAGTTGTTAGCTTACCTTGTTGAATCCAGTAGTTGTGAAGTACGTATGTAAAGTGTAATCTAGCAGTTGGTACCTAGATGCCATGTGGAAAATAAACTATTGGCTACTCTTAAAACATCTTTTCCTGCAACCTCTACTTTAGCTTTTACTACAAAATAGTAACAATAATAGTATGAGGGTTTGTGTGTACTTATGCCTGATAGAATTGCAAAACAACCTTGCTGCTGTATATCCACCGTTTTCATCTCGCTCTGTGTTTTCCCTGTCTTACTGACTTCTGCAACCAGTTTTAAAAGAGTAAGTCCTATGCTTGTTGAGGCATCATTAGAAAAATAGAAATAGCTATATGGCCAAATACGACACGAGTCATGGCCAATATGACATAAGTCCTTTCTACTAAACTTGATGTTTAAGTGAGCCATTAAAGCCAAGGCAAATCTGGTGAGTAATATGACTTCTGTGTATTTTTATAGCCCTTTCAAGAAAAGGTGATTATGAAAGAAAAGAATCCTCAGTCTCTGGATGCAGCTCTTGGCAGCTGTGAAGGAAAGGTATCCCTACAAGGAAGATGTTATATGTTGCTAATGCTAGTCGATCACAATAGAAAGAGGCCTTCAGTTCCTGAGGGAATTAGCTGTTCAAGAGTTGATGTACTGTGAGTCGGACACCAAGGAGCCACCCATAGATCCAGCTGAAATTGAATGTACACAACTGGTGGCAGAAATTTACATGGAGGGCACCATCATCATGTGCCAACAGTGGATGAAATGAGTTGTCAACTCCAGGAGTTTGAAGACAATCTCTCCCCTTCCATCATTTAAGTTGTGGAAAAACTGTCCCAGTAGCTCCAGCAATTGAGAGATGATATATCCAGCTCCCCACTTGCACAGACCAACATCTCAGATATTAACAGTAAGTGCCCTGTTGCTCAAGAGGGAAGATACAGAAGGTATTTACATAGCTTATTCATATAAAATTCAAGTTGACTTATTCCACTTGAAAGACACTGGTCCCTGGCTCTGAGAAACCTAGATGGTTTTTTTGAATCAACACTAGTTACATTCTGAGACTCCAGTTCTGCTTGTATAGATATACCTATGACTCACTTGCAAGTGAATATGACTTGCTTAAAAATGTATTAAGCATTAATAATGGGGTACTTTTTGCACTGTAATAAAAGCTTTTGGAATGTTTTGGAAAATGGGAGTAATTCAGATGTTCTCAACTTCATTAACTGTAAAAGTATTTAGCAAAGAAAATGGTCAAGATTTGTCACTGGCTTAGGGCTGGTCTGAGTGAGTGATCTCTGAACTGTTATTATTAGTGACTGTATGCAAAGAATCAGAGGCTTTCATTTTCTAGGGAAACATCTTAATACTCTGAGTCAGGTTTCAAGACCCAGCTGGTGAAAGCTGGTTGAGTGTTTGCCTTGCTTTGAGCTGGACACTAGGCTCCTGCAGGTCCTTCCAGCCTGAGGGGTTCTGTAATTTTTATTTATTTTATTCTTCTTTAAGAAGTGTTTGTACCACACAAGGGCCATCAGCTGTAATGGCATTGCCTTGCTGATAGTGCCAGCAATTAAACCAAAGGTGTAAATAAATCCTTGCTCTTAAGTATTTTGTTTTGTTTTTTCTATTTTTGGTGACTGTTTCTGCTTATCTTTACAGCACTTCTATCTACTGGATGAATGTGTAACAGCTATGACTTTCTTTGTATGTCTCTTTCTGGCCACTGCAGAACCTTTGCTTGCAGAGGTGGAGCAGGGAAAGTTGAAGTGACCTTTCTCTAAATTCCAAGTTTGCAGCTTTCCAGAAGGTGAATTTTTATATGGAATCTAATGGTTCTGTACTTGAATGCATCAGCAAACCAACTATGCTTTAGGGAAATCTGTCACAGATGTATAATACTGAAATTCCCTATGGATTACTTAATGGGGGAAAAAAAAAGCTGTAAACGTACTGAGTGTTAAAGAAGGTAATGCAAAATGTATTAAAAAGGCTTTTATTCAGGATACTTGTAACAGAACTTGATTGATACGTTCATCTGATGAGACCTGTAATGAGTTACCCTTATTAGGGTACCTTCTAATGAGGAGTTACCCTCATTCACCCTTTTCTATACAAAAGGAGCAATAAGGTCTTTCTCTTGATTGGTGTTTGTACGAACTTGAGTAAGGTGCATGTGGAAAAAACATAATGCCTGTTAGTGGATCCAGGATTTCAGGTCTCCTTGTTCACACACTACTTCCTTTGTGAAAGGACTAGTAGAGTAGGTGTTCCTTCGTATATTTAGACTTGTGCAACCTGCGTCACAGACTACCACTGATGGTAACTCTGAGACTTAGCGAAACATCCCATGCTGGGACTAACATGATAAATCAAGCTTCAGTTGCAAGCTTTGAAGTGGGAGCAGAAGAACAGATTTTTAATGAAGTTGAGTGGGAATAATTAACTAATACCCTGTGCTTCACTAGGTGCTACATCACCAGAATTTTTTCTTGAAATTAAATCCTTACTCAAACCATTCTGCTGTCACTTTATTGAGGGAGAAGGTTCCTCTTTGGTTCAGTACTGATGTAGAACAGTTTGGGTTGGAAGGGACCTTCAAAGCTCATCTAGTCCAACCACCTGCAATTAGCGGGGACATCTTCAACTTGATCAGGTTGCCCAGAACCACATCCAGCGTGGCCTCGAATGTCTTTAGGGATGGTGCATCCACCACCTCTCTGGGCAACCCGTCACAGTGTCTTACTACCCTCATTGTAAAGAATTTCTTCCTCACATCCAGCCTGAATCTCCCCTCTTTTAGTTTAAAACCATCACCCCTTTTCCTATTGCAACAGGCCCTGCTAGAAATTCTCTTCCCATCTTTCTTACAGGCCCCTGTTAAGTGAAAAGCTGCAATAAGGTCTCCCCAGAGTCTTCTCTTCTCCAGGCTTAACAACCCCAACTCTCTCAGCTGTTCCTCATAGGAGAGGTGCTTCATCCCATAAAATGTATGTCAAGTAGGTTGCTTGGTGTACCGTTTTCGTAGAAATCTTACTTTGTTTCTTTTAATTACCAAATTTTTCTTTTTTTTTTCCCCCCCCCTGGTAAAACAGTGCTAGAACATGCTACCAAGAGAAGGGGGGGAAGTTAGTTCTTCACTATTTTACTTGCAGATAAAGTAATCTTGCAAGAAGGCAATAGATGGAGTAGGGGTGGATGGAGCTTTACAGAAGTAAGAATACAAAGGAAACTCACTAAATGGTCATTTGTGAAAAATGCTCTGCAATTACAGTATCAGCTCTTGGAAAATTTGGCAAATAATCTGGGCATCACAGTACATGTTCAGTTACTTATGTATTGGCACTTGAATTTCAAAACCTTGAGTTTCTTAATTTAAAAATCAGTAAATTGAAAGTTCATTTAATAGAGCATGCACTGTGAGTCAGGGGGAAGCTTTAAGGGAAATCTTGGGATAGTATAATATTTTGGCATTTTCTGCTGATTACGTAGTCATTTATATCAGTAGTTATCAATCCTAATGATAACTTCTGTTTTCAAAATCAAGATTAGACAATGATCTGGAATCACTGCAGTGTCTCGGAATGGTTTCTTGATGACTTTTTGCTCTTTGCTTCCTGCTTTGGTTAAAAGATAAGTCTTCGTTTAACTGCTTGTTTGCTTGTGTTGAAAACCCCCTAGTTTAGCACCTTAGTTTATTCACTAAAAAGCAATATATCTTGAAGAAGTGACTAACTTTTGAAATTTGAGTATAAGATTCTTGAATATGCACACATTATGCTGATTCCAAAGTCAGTGGCCCCCTGCCAGTTGAGGTGGGCTGCAGTGGAACTGAACCACTGCTGAGTACCTTTGCAAATACAATTACCCTTGCTGTGGAAAGACACTGTGCAGTGAACACAGGTTATTGTGTGCAGGAGTGAGAGAACATGTAAATTGCTCTATATTGGTGTATTGCTGGATTTGATTTTCAGATTTTTCTTGTAGAAGACAGATGGGAATAGAAGAGTTAATTGCAGTAGGCCCTGTGCTGATAGGGATATGTAGTTGTGATGCTTTGATTTAGAGTTGAAATAAACATTGTAGTACTTCATTGCTACCAGCCTTAGAATAGTATGCGGGCTCATTGCCAGAGCTGTTGTGAAAGCAGTTGTACCGTCTTTTGTAAGGTCTTGGAGGTCAGTTAAGTGTCCGTCTGGGACGAGTAAGCTCTTATTTGCTGACCGTGTTGTAGAAGTAGAACATACTAGTTCTTGGAGAGCCTACTGTAGTAGTACCAGTTGCAAAACACAGTATTCATGATATTGGAGGCAATGTGCATGGAAATTCATCGGTATAATTGGAAATGTTTGTTTTTTTTTTTTTTTAATGGCAAAGGGTGTTTAAAGTCTTGGGAACTGAGCTTGTCAAATGTTTTTGTAGCATACTTTGGCCATCTTTTAGCCACTTATACTGATAGTCTGCTGGAACAAATGGCTTCTTGATGGTGTGTTTCTCCAAAAGTGATCATTGATTAAAGTGTTTGTTAAAAGTTCACTTGTCAAGCAACACCTATAAATTCTGTTTTCTTTTGATGTAGCTTTAAATAACAGCGTTTTTGTGCTTGTATGTATCTTTTTGAAAGGGGGGGGGGGGAAAAGCTTCCATACCTTCACAGCAACTGTACTTTAAAAATACAGAGAGCTTTCTAACTGCATCTTTTCATGTAAGAATTTTGCACTTCCTTCACAATGACAATTTACAGTGGTAGA
This sequence comes from Psittacula echo, assembly GCF_963264785.1. Taxonomy (NCBI): domain Eukaryota; kingdom Metazoa; phylum Chordata; class Aves; order Psittaciformes; family Psittacidae; genus Psittacula; species Psittacula echo. Next base: position 105,514,943 of record NC_137735.1, read on the forward strand.
GCATGCTTTATTTTTGGCAATCTTCTTAAAAGCGCCTAGATTAAAATCTCTGACCTACAGCCGTTGTAAATAGAAGTCTTTCTGTTATAAAGCCTTTTAAAGTTGTTCTCTTTCTGTGTTAATTGATTAAAATATGTACTGTGTTGGCGTGAGTTCCTCCTGCTTATTAAATAAAATGAAACCACAGACGAGATTAAAAAAATCAACAATATACCTTCCTTGTTGGAAAGGTTGACTGTTGTTTTGATGGGCACTGTTTGCCTGTTGTGGGCATGTATATATGTGTGTTTTAGCCCCAGGACCCCTGAGACTGACATCCTACTTTACTAGGTCTGTCTGCCTGAATGTTACGGAACAGATGGTTAATTCAAAAACAAGAGTATTAAAGCTGAGTAGCTAAATCTGATCTCCTAAAAATGGGGTTGCCAAAACAAGCTGCTGTATTTGGTGTAGTTGCTGAATTGGTCTTTTACTTGATACAAAGGCGAACCTTAGTTTGATGCCTAAGAGCAAAAAGGTTAGTTGCTTCACATTTTTTTTTCCATTTTTAATTTCTCTCAGACAGTATAAGTTGAAGCAGTAAGTTGCTTATATATCGTAGGGCTGTTGGAAGAGGAAAAAGCTAATTTCAAATCCACGTGTGGTTATTTTTTCCTGGGCTTATCACTGTTGTCCTGGGTTTTAAAAGTAACAGAGACAAATTGCAGCAGTGAAATAAGGCTGACACCTGATTTTTTACTTGCCATGATTTGAGGTTTTGTTTTGTTTTGTAAGTGGTCAGTGAAATGAGAAGGAAAAAAACATTTTTTTAGGAGAAAGATTTGCTGTGTTTAGAGGCAAATTCTTTCTCTTGGTGTCAACAAATAAAATAATTTGAGATGAGTGTTGTGCCAGAAAAAACCTTGAGGTCATCTAATCCGACCTGTACACTACAGATCTGGATTATCTCTGAAGTGGGCCTAGTAGTAAATGAAATTACACACATATACAGAAATGCAAAAGGGATTAAGGCATTTATTTTATGCATTCATCCTGTTGGGATTATTTCTTCAGGACACCATTTCACACTAACCTACTTTCAAATGAAATGGATGAGCAGACTGATGCTCAGTCCTTGGGGGTTTAAATACTTAACGATTGTCCTGTGAGCTGCTGGAAGTTGGAATCACTTTTAGGAATCTCTGACCTTGCAATCCATTTTTCTATTGTGAATTGGGTATTTGATCTTTAAAAGAGTTCTGTATGTGACCTTTGGGGGGGTTATTTTTCACTTATGTGATGTTGTAAGGTGACCTATTACATTTTTTAGAATCACAGAATGGTTTGGGTTGGAAGAGACCTTAATGACCATATGGTTCCAACCCCCTGCCATGGCAGGGACATCTTCCCCTGGGCCAGGTAGCTCAAAGCCCCATCCGACCTGGCCTTGAGCACTGCCAGGGATGGGGCAGCCACAGCTTCTCTGGGCAACTTGTGCCATTATCTCACTACTCTCACAGGGAAGAACTTCTTGATAATGTCTAACCTAAATCTCCCCTCTCTCAGTTAAAAGCCATTCCTCTTGTCCTGCAATGCCCTTGTAAAAAGTCCCTCTCCAGATTTCTCGTAGGCCCCCTTTAGGTACTGGAAGGCTGCTCTATGGGCTCCCTGGACTCTTCTCTTCACCAGGCTGAAGAAGCCCAGCACTCTCAGCCTGTCTTCACAGGAGAGGTGCTCCAGCCCTCTGATCATCTTTGTGGCTTCCTCTGGACTTGCTCCAACAGGTCCACATCCTTCTTACATTGTGGGTCCCAGGGGTTGTGTGGGACTGGGGGAGAATCGCCTCCCTCAACCTGCTGGTCACGTTCCTTTTGATGCAGCCCAGGACACAGTTGGCTTTCTAGACTGTGGGTGCACAATGCTTGGGTATATTGACCTTCTCATCTACCAACACCCCAATTCCTTGTCCTCAGGGCTGCTCTCAATCCAGTCTATTCCCAGCCTGTATCAGTGCTTGGGATTGCCCCAGTCCAGGTGCAGGACCTTGTACTTGGCCTTGTTGAACCTCATGAGGTTCACACATGCCCACCTCTCCAGCCTGTCAGGGTCCCTCTGGATGGCATCCCTTCACTTCAGCATGTCAACCACACCATTCAGCTTGGTGTCATCAGCAAACTTGCTGAGGGTGCATCAATCCCACTGTCCATGTCACCAACAAAGTTGTTGAACAGTGGCAGTACCAACACTGACCCCTGGGGAACACCACTCATCACTGGTCTTCACTTGGACCTTGATAAGTTGACTGCAACTCTTAAGAGTGTGGCCATCCAGCCAATTCCTTAGCTGCCATTCTGTGAAAGGTAGCTTGATCGTCGTATAAAAGTTGGAGAAAGCAGGGAAGTTTTCTGCTTCTTCCCTGATAAATGCCTTAAGGGTAAAATTGACAGGCTTTCAAGTTTTTAGTTGGTTTTGCTGGTTCTTTTAATGTTTAACTCTATATGAAGGGTGTTGGGCAAACAGGTGGAAACAATCTCTTCTGTGTGATCTACACTGCAAAGTTTTGCAGGTACGATTGTGTTTGCTGGGTAAGAATCTCAAATTGTGTGGTGTAGCCCACTGTTTGCTCTAGAGTGGGTTTGTTTTGTTTTGTTTTTTTTTTTTACTTGGCTGCATTTTTAAATGCTGGGTGAAATCTTGGTTTTTGTGTAGGGCATTTGGGCCTTTTAAATTCTGCTTTTCCTGGTTGGCCTGAAGATCCTTTTTATTTCAGGGATCTTGATCGCTGTGTTGAAGCTGTCAGCCATATCCTCAGGCTTCTGGAGGTGATGGCCTTGAGAGGAAAAGTCATTGAAATGCTATCTATTTGTCTGATAATCTGTGATTAGAACATAGGGTTAGATGTTCGTACCTCAAGTTGTTGCTCACAACTTGAAATGGCCCCTTCAAACCTGGTAAAAGAACAAAGTTCAGGAACTAAAGAAGCCTTGGCAAAGCATGGAGAAAGCAATACGTTAGGGAAGAAACTGGCAGAGGCACCAAAGCGTCTGAGAGCAGATGGAGTGTTGTCATCAGATGCAAAAAATAAATGTAAATATTTCCAGAAAATGACTTTTCCTCTGTTCTTGCCAAATGCAAGGAATAGCAGCCATAAATACCATTGGCAAATTGTTCTAGCTGCCAGTGAGCATCCTGCACTTGTAATCAACAAGTTGGAATTCTCCCTTGCAGCGTTGGGCAGTGGCTCTTGTGGAGCCATTGCATTAGTGGTGATAAAATACACCTTTTTGCTTTTTGCCTAAAGACAATGCATTTTTACAGTTGAAAAATGTTGCAGTTCTGTTGCTGTGCTCTGCTGTGGGTCATAGAAAAATTAGGTTTGTGGGGTGGTTTTTTAATTTCACTGATTGTTCCTTGTGGCTGTGTTGTATGGTGCGATTTTTCCTGGTTAAGTGTGGTTCAGTGTTGTAAACAGTTACATGTATTATCATCACACAGTTACGACCTGATCTGTCCTCCCAAATGCACAGTTTTGGGATACTGTTATGTTTATAAAATGTGGATGGTTGGCTGTGTCTAAATCGACCACTATGGTGCATGGCTACCTCTAAATGAAGATGAGGAGTTAGAAGCCAGGATGAGTTACTAGAAGACTAATGTACATGACATCTGTATCTCTCTGAGCCCCTTGTTACCCAGGAAAAAAAATGTTGGAGTAGAGAGTGTAAGATGGAGCGTGTTTGCTTTTAAGTTCTGAAATCTTTGTTTGTACTGATCCAAATTCCATTTCCATGGAAACTGGCAGTTTAGTACTCTCACTTGTCAACTTCAGCTGCTGCCTGGCTTTGGGGAGACTAAATTGTTCCCTTACGCTAAGCCTTTTAGAATCGAGAGTTGTGTTGGTATATTAGCACCACATATTTTGTGGAAACTGAGAAATTATAACGAGAATTATTTCCTGCATTTATTTTCTGAGAGATGTTTTAACTGCTTACAGATCAGATACCTAAATGTTGAGAGCTCATGCCAGGTTATCTAATTGTTAAATCATCATGTACATAATTTATAAGATCATAGTTTCTTTCCTGATGGGAGTAGTTTCTTCATTATGGTGTAGTTTTACAGATGATGAAGCAAACCCAATTCTTTTATTAGCTGACTGTGCAATAATGCAGGTGTTCTCTCAGCTGTGGAATGCTGTGCATGCATCAGCTGCAGCAGCAACTGACACCTAAAGACATCATGAACCCTTCACTCTTAAGTGACCCTGGGGTTCAACTGCACCACCTCATTAGGAATATTTTCTAAGTTCTGATTATGCTGTTCATAGCAAGGTGGAGCTCCCAGGGCCTGATCTGTGTGGAGTCTATAATGGCAGAATGGCTATGTCAAACCCAGGGGGAAGTAGGTAAAGGCTTAACTTTCTGGAAGAAGTCCTGAAGGAACTGATGATTTTCCCTGTTTCTAAGTGGAACGGGGTCATTGAGAAGATCATGGGGAATACAAAGAATGTACTGGTGTGCTGTATTTAAGACAGAAGTTGATAGGAGAAGCTTGCAATCCTTTGGTTTGAACAGTAAGTGTTCTCAATTGTGAGAAGGTAACTTTTATGTTCTTGAGACTTTGGCTGGTTAAATTAAACATTTTTTTTTTTTTTTCTCCTGATAACTTAGAGATGCTTCATCAGTGTTCCACTTTCATTTAGGGCTGCTTTGGGGAGCATTATAATCACTGCAATTACTATCTGAAAGCAAGTACGCTTTATGGATTGGCACTTCTGTATTTCAGTAACTTGTACAAATCACTTTAATGAGCAAGAACTTGACGGTAAAAGTATATTGAGTGTATGGGAAAGCAGCATTGTTAGAGACTTGTAGCTAGAAATGTGTTCACTTTTCTTTGGTGTAGGGTAGTGTAAAATAGTAGTGTAGTACTGCCTGTGTGGGCTATTTATTCTGTATGTTTCGGTCCTGATTCTGCATGTAGAACAGCGTTACCAGAAACACTGATGCCAGTTTGGCTTTCAGTAAGTGCACTAAACTTCCAAGTCCGCTTCTCTGTAGGTTCTGAAGCAGTGTCAAGAAGGCCAATGGCATCCTGGCTTGTATCAGAAATAGTGTGGCCAGCAGGGCCAGGGAAGTGATCATCCCCCTGTGCTGGGCACTGGTGAGGCTGCACCTTGAATCCTGTGTTCAGTTCTGGGCCTGCTGCTACAGGAGAGACATGGAGGTGCTGGGGCATGTCTGGGGAGCAGCAATGAAGCTGGTGAAGGATCTGGAGCACAAGTCTTATGACAGCTGGGAGAACTGGGGTTATTTAGTCTGGAGAGAGGAGAAGGCTCAGGGGCGACCTTATTGCTCTCTACAACTACCTGAAAGGAGGTTATAGTGAAGTAAGAGTTGATCTCTTCTGCCAGGTAACCAAGTGGTAAGAGAAGAGGTAATGGCCTCAAGCTACACCATGGGAGGTTTAGATGGATATTAGGAAAAATATCTTTACCGAAAGGGTGATCAGGCGTTGGAACAGGCTGCCCAGGGAAGTGGTGGAATCACCATCCCTGGAAGTGTTCAAAAACTGTGTAGACAAGACCCTTAGTGACATGGTTCAGTGGTGGACTTGTCAGTCCTGGGGTAACTGTTGGACTTGATGATCTTAAGGGTCTTTTCCAACCTGGTTGATTCTATGATTCTAAGTAGTATTGGGAGTGAAAAGAGAGAACCATTTGGTTTGGATGTACTCTTCTGTCATGAGCTGTAATCTTCTGGAGATCTGTCTTCCTGTTTGGATTCCTTTTTTAATTCCAGATTTCTGTGTGCTTGCTTTTTTGGGTGCAATACAGCAGGCTTGTTTAAGGGGAGATTGTCTTGAGAACATGCAGCATCACTGCTGTGTTGGCCTTGTCTGTCACCTCTTGAAGTAGGAGGTTCTAGGTTCATTCTAAAATGTGGGGGACGCTTCCCCTGCTGTAAGGGCTGGAATTCAGCTGGAATTTGCCAATGTGAAAACCAGGAGCTGGTTGCAAAAAGCAAGCATTTTTGTTAAAACAGAGGTACAGGGCTGGGGAGAAAGCCAGAAATAAACGTAGAGTAATTCTGTTACTACCTGTGAAGACTAGGTGTAGTCGAGAAATCTTGTTTGTTTGTAATAAAAAGTTTGCCTTACTTTTGAAAGGTGTTGCCATAATGATTATTTGGCTCTGATTTTTTTTTTTTTCCCTCTGTCCCAGCAGTCAGTAAATCTAAAAGCTAAAGGCAAGTTTTAAGAAGATACATGTACAAGGGAAACCTTTTACCTGGGGTGGCGGTAAAGAAGGTGGGGAAGTACTCCCAACATAGCTGCAGCTAAATGCAGAAACAGTAAGCAACCCAGTGGAGCTTCTAATCTTCTTTAAAATGTTTCTTGAAGAGGTGCTTTAACACACAATAATCCATTCCGCCTGCTGGTGCTTCCTATCTTGCACGTGAATTTAAATGAATAAATATAAAAGCCTCAAGTAAACTTAACCACTTTCCTTTGTGTGTAGCAAGTGTTATTTAAAGGGCCAAGCCGGAATATCTGTGTGCAGCATATCTGTGTGCCCCATTAGGCAGTTGCCCAGCTGCTGCTTATCTGAGTAAAGAGGTTATTCAGCTTCTTGGTTTATCCCTGCTGTTAAGTTATCCCATGATTACTTGACTTCTCTCCACTTAAGTTACAGATTTAAGGAGAGGGGAGGAACAAACAAACAAAAACACCCCTCACAACCACCTCCCACAACCCACCCCAAAAAAAACCAAAACAAAACAACTAACCAAAGGCCCCCAGCCGACCAGTGGAAAAGATGAGTATTATTGTGCAAAAGCCTTGTGTGATGCAAAGGTATCATAACTGACTGATTCAAAATCTTGAGGTTTTGTTCCTCTCAGAGTGGGAATAATCTTATGTTGTTCTCACTGAAAAGGGTTTTCTGTTCATGTTGTATAACGGTCATGCAGTTTTAGCATAACAAGTAATGTTTATTGGGGATTTTGTTATTTATATGCTTTGTTCAGTGTAGGTATAAAGCTAAGATGGAGGTAAACAACTTCAGAGATACATAAATGTCTTTCCTTTTTCCACCTCCCTGTAATATGTTAGATAACAGATGTAATCAGAATCATATATAAACGTAATAAATAGGATAATCTGGTTTCTGGTGCTAGTAGTCAGTTGTTGATACATATAAGTAGCTATCTCCTCCACCCAGAATCTAAGGACTGAGATATTATTCCCATCATTCTTGGACGTAATTTGCTTACCAATGGTTATACTACTTGAATTATACTACTTATTTTTAGAAGGCTTAAGGAGTTATGTTGTAATTGAATTACTGTGAAGAGTGATCTGATCCATTATCTAGCACATACTCAGTCCTTGTCAAATGGCTTTTAATGGCATTGAGTAATTACCTTGCTAGTACTAGGAGTAGACATGTTTTCCACAATGTCATAGTTTAAGAATTGCAAACACAGAAAAAACTAGCAGTATCTTATCATCTTGCAACTCAGCTGCATACAAAGGTAAGCACTGGAGCTGCTCTGCTTTGTCAACATTTGGCCATTGTATCCTTAAAGTAGACAGGGGCTTGTACTTGCCTGCGGCTGATTTTAGTTTGTGTGAAGACTTCATATACTATGCTGTCAGTGAAAGCAGACAAAATTAAAAGTTCTTTCATGCGTCTTGCATTACTCTAGAACACGTACAAATGTTAGCAGTGACACACCTGCAGTTCTGTTTGCTTTCAGAAGAAGATGGTGACTTCTCTCCTCTTGAAGAGATGAAAAGTTCTTTTTGCTGAAGATAATAACACTTATTCACTCCTTGGATTAATAAACTGCTTTTGTCTTCATGACTTAACTCTAAATTTTATGTTTCAAAGATTTATGTAGACCATAAAATCATGCTATGAAAACAACTTTTGGTTTGCTTTTCAGCTAATATACATAAGAAACCAATTCTGAAGTCGTTAGAATAGTAATTGTGCTCAGTTTATGAGCATACTTCTTAAACTGACAGATCTCCCCTGAAACCCTTTATGATGATGTGCAGTTCTGTGTGTGTAGTTTCAGGTTTATTTTGGGCAATGTGTATTTAATTAATGTGGTTGGCTAATAGAATCAACCTCTGTGCCTCAGATTATATATATCTTTTTGTCTTAATACCTATTCTGGGGTATTGTGTTCTATTATGTTTTTAATATGAAACATTCTTAGCAATTAATATTGATGTGAGGTCACTGATTAAACTGTTCTCCTTCATAGGGCATACAGATCTGGGATTTTCCCTTCTCTAACTGCATTGTAGCCCGTAACCTAGTTGATTCTATGATTTGTATGGTCTCAGAGACTTGCATTGCTCTTAGTGAAAGGTAACTGCAAGTTAAGAATGAGTTGGTTTGCAGTTTGCGTAGTCATAGAGGTTGTGTTAAATCACGTAATGACTGAGGTATATTTGGTGACAAACACTTCAATTACCTTCTCCAGCCTGGTCCATGTAAAAGAATAGCATCACTCTCCTGCATCTTCCAATCTCTGTGAGCTCCAGAACATTGCAAGGTTCTCAGGTAGCTCTCAGGTGAGGCTTTTTATTAAGTATGTATTATTTCTGTGATTTTAAATAAGAATAGGTAGTAGTCTATGTATGAGTAATTTTCTGAAACCTGCATTCAGTCTAGTTTTTGCATTTCTTTTTGGATAAAACATGCATAAGAGATTTCTGGATTCCGTGCTTTATTTTTTGTGAATGATTTTTCAATTCTAAGTAATACAATGAAGGCAAATATTTGCAAGGGGAAATGATGGTGTCGGTGTGTTTTTACTCTTCAGGTTTCCTTGTGAGGCTGACATCTATACATCAGACCTCATCTATAGCAACACTCCTGCTGTAGGGCTTTTCTAGGACATAAGGTGACATATTATTAAGTACTGTGGAATTTTTGTGAGTACATGCAAATTATAGTTCAGCTATGCAATGATAACCAGTTGATGGTGTACTGTTACAGGCAAGTGACAACAGTCTTGCTTTTTTTTTTTGTGTTAGTGAAGTAATCATAGAATGGTTTGGGTTGGAAAAGACCTTAAAGATCATCCAGTTCCAACCTCCCTGCTATGGGCAGGGACACCTTCCCCTGGACCAGGTTGCTTAAAGCCTCATCCAACCTGGCCTTGTGGCTGCCCCATTCCTGGCAGTGTTCAACTTCTCTGGGCAGCCTGTGCCAGTGTCAGTGTCTCACCACTCTCATAGTGAAGAATTTCTTCCTTATATCTCATCTAAATGTCCCCTCTGTCAGTTTAAAGCCATTCCCCCTTGTCCTATCCCTGCAGTGCCCTTGTAAAATGTCCCTCTCCAGATTTCTTGTTGGCCCCCTCTAGCTACTGGAAGACTGCTGTGTGGTCTCCCCAGAGCCATCTCCAGGCTGAAGCCCAACTATCTCAGCCTCTCATGGGAGAGGTGCTCCAGCTCTTTCATCATCTTTGTGGCTTCCTCTGGACTTGCTCCAGCAGATCCATGTCCCTCTTGCACTGGGGGCTCCAGAGCTGAAGGCAGTACTCTACCTAATGTAAACCAATTTCAGTTAGTGTTGGGTAGGAGACGAGTTTGTAATGGCATAATTTCTTAGTTGGATTGCTATCAGCTTGCTACACTGGCAGTACTACTGGAGAAATGAAACAACCGTTGGTCTGTTAATGACAAGCTGCCAAGAAAATGCTGATGCTGATTTTAATGCATTTCAAAAACTTATTTATTAACAATTACATAATGTATTAACAGTTGTTAACTCTGCAGCTTTGGTAGAGTGGGAAGCTCCACGCTAAAAATTTATTTATTTATTTATTCTCTTTATAAAGAACTCTTTTGAAGGTGACTGAACCAGTGATTTTGTCCTGTCTTCCATCTTAAACATTTTGTGTAACAAAGAAGTAATCAGCAGAATCACAGTTTCATTAGGGTTGGAAGTGACCTCTGGAGATCTTCCAGTCCAACCCCCTGCCAAGGCAGGGCCATCTACAGCAGGTTATACAGGAATGTGTCCAAGCAGAGAGAGAGACTCCACAAGCCCCTGGTCAGCCTGTTGAATGCTCTGCCACCCTCAATGTAGAGAAGTTCTTCCTCATGTTGAGGTGAAACTTCTTGTGTTTTAGTTTATGGCCATTGCTCCTCGTTCTATTTGCTGGGCACCACTGAAAAGAGTCTGACACCATCCTCCTGGTACCCACCTTGGAGATATTGATCTGCATTAATGACAAAGTTGCATGATGATGCCTAGTCACTTTTTATGAAATCTAAAATTGCTCTCATAAGGGTTGTTATGTCCTTTGCAAAGTATGTGCTTTCCTACATCAATTTAATCTCAGGGACAAGAGGACAAAAATGACTGGCATAGAGTAGAGAAATAAGCTTTATATTTTCAAATGAAAACCAGGGAATGTCCTTTCTAAAATGTATCTAAATTAAAGTGAATAATACGGGTACCAACTGATGGGATATAACTGCTGGGGTTTGATGTGTTTTGCTCTGCTACATATCAACTATAGATCACTCTTCTTGCTCTTTTTGCCTAAAAAGTCTAGCTATCTCTTCTGAAGATCTGGGTTACCTAAATTTTCATTCTGAAAGTGTTTCTGTTTAAACAAACAAGTTATGTTTCTCTCTGCTGTTGGCTGGGTGGCTGGAGACAGACCCTTTTGTTTTGCCTTCTGGTGGAAAAGGCACAGCAAGTATGAACATGCATCACATGTATGGTGAAGGTGAGACTCCCGATATGTTTTGCCGAAGACCCTGGATTTCCAAAAGGCTTTGCTGCTTTGCTGACCTCCTGTGCTGTAGCTGGGAGTACATTGCTGGCACAGGTGGTGCCTGATGCCACTGGGCTTTTCTCTCTGTCTGGTAATGCTTGAAGAAAAGCAAGTTTCTGACTTATGCAAATGCCAATTTTGATGCCCGGTGTTAGGCGGTTTTTGGGGAGGTTTTGGGCGGGTTTGCTTGTTTGGTTTTTTTTTCCTTTTTTTCCCTTTTTTTTCTTTTTTTTTTTTTTTAGTGAGGGTTGTTTAGCATTTTGACACCTTTCATGCCTTTTTAACATTTGACCTGTTTTGACTATGCATGTGCAGTGTTGTAAAAGCTGTGACCATAATCCCTGTGAAAGTTTTTAAAAGCTTATTGAATGCTTTGCTGACTATTTTTTTTTTCTAGTCCTTTTGCAAGAATTATTAGCTTTCCTAATTTTGGGAGTGAAATGTGTTTCATATCAATTGATACTCTTTGGTTGCAAATTAAAAGTGCTTCTGCCCAGCAGCATTACCCATGCTTTCTTTTCACAGAGCATTCACTTGGCAAGTGAAGATTAGTGTTGCTGCCCTTGTTGCTGGCTTATAAAACTTTACTCCAAAAATCATTTAAGCAGCATTAGTTTCAGTTAAACTCTGATATTAGAAATTAAGAGAAGTCTCAACACAAGCGGTGCTATGGCAGTAAACCACCCTTCATTCTGCACTATGGAATTATTTAGCTGTAGTTGATTAGGTGAAAGACTAATCCTTTTTTGTGCCTCTGTCTGCAAAGAGAAGGCTTAATCTCTGCAGCTGAATTTAATATTGTCCAACTGCTATATTAAATTATAAAAAGAGCTATAGATTGATTCTTGTGATAGCTTTAACCATGCTAATACTAAGTCAAATGAGTGGGTGCATTCTTAACATAATAATTAATCCTTAATAGTTGAGTTGTAGCTGTGAAGAAAAAAGGGAAAAAAACCCAAAACACCAAAAAACCATAACCAAACCCAAATGCAGACCCCCCCCAGTGATAATCTGTATTCTTTCTTCCCAGTGGAAGTTTAGGTGCCTATATGGCATTTCCATAAGGATCTAGTATATAACATAATGCCTGTTTGAGGGCATTATTGAAGTTCTTTGTGGGCATTACAACTCCCTGCCTGATTTGGGAATGGATGCTGTCAACAGGCTAATTACTGTTTTGTGCTGTTCTCTTTGGAGGTAGGTTGTCTTATGTCACCATAGGAATTAGCGTAGGGAAGGAGGAACTGGACAAATTCATTTTCACTATGTGTCTTGACTAATCATAAAATCTTTGTGTGTGAATTTTTTTGTTCAGATCACAACTAAAGAAGATCATGGATACTGGGGAGAGTTTAGAAGTACAGCAAAACTTTGTGATGAAGTGATTTGTGTAGATAAGAACAGTGTGGAAGTGAAGTGAAACCACCTTGTCTAGTGTGTGGTACACCACTGATGTAGGACAACTGCAAATTGCTTTGGAAATGCCATCAGTACTGTTCCTTGTTTCTCTTGCAGCATTATAAACTGCCTTAACCTTCAAAAAAGTGAATCTGAATTAGGCTAAGGAAGGAGGGAAGAGAAAGGTATTATAAGAAGAGGGATAGAGGTGGTGATGAAGTGTCCTTCAACCAAAGAATTTATCTTCTTGGAATACAGGGGTGAAGTACCTGTTTTATTACATTGTCTCCATAGCATTTCAAAAGAGACTTGAGAGACTAAGAACTGACACAATGAGTTACAATAGTTTAACAAGCTAATATGCATCTGCTGATCTGTGGTATTGTGCAGGTTCTTAACCCAATCTCATTCAAGTTAAAATGCTTTAGTATAAACTTTTCTTGACTTTAAGCTAGTATATTTTACTGCATACTTACAAAGGGCCAAATCTGGCAACTGCTAGCTCATTAATGCTCTACCTTCTTAAACTTGGCATTTGTCTCTATGCATAGCAAGTTAGAGTTATTTTGAACCTTCGAAGACTTAACCTAAAGACATACGAATGTGAGCCTGTAACTCTTTCTAATCCGCCTTATTGAGAGAAGTCCAAAGAAACCTTGTCCAGTGTTCATGTAATTCATACCATGGTTTGACTGTGAAACTGCTTGTGGTTAAGCTGTTAAATTCTTGACACAAGTGTCTACATGCAATTGGAAGCCTTACTCTGGCCAGCATGTAAGATGGGATACTGCGTTAGCTGAACATGGTCTGACCTACAGCTAGCTTTTCTGGTGGTGGTATTGGAAAAGGCGAGCAGTAAGTGTTTAAGGTAGAGCTTCTCCCTTTTTGTTTCGAAACATTTAGACCAGGCGCAATTGAAACACTGGCTTTAGCCCAGTGCTGGTGGAAATGCCAGTGCTATGCTCAATTGCATATTCCCTTTAGCAGGAATTACATTTGTGACCTCACTTAAATTCTTCTCCTGCCAACTTCACCTTCAGGTGGAGCAAAACCAGCATCTTGTATGGCATAGTGACCATGCACACACAATATTAAAGACTCCTTTCTAAAAGATTAAAAATAAAGTGCAGCAAGATAGGAATGAGTGTTTTGGGTAGCGATGGGAGTTGAACAGGGGAACAGAAAATTGGATGTCTGAAAGCAGCTAACAGGCATGATAGGCTTTATTACTGCTTTTCTCTTTATCTTGAATCTTTTTGTGTTTGTTCTGCTAGCGGCAGGAAGATCTGAATCCTGCTTTTGAACTTTGAAGAAAAGTTTTCCATTTCCTCTGGCCGATGTTGAGCACTTAATTTTAAGTAATGAGTCTGATGATCCCGCACCAAAAATAAAAAATTGAAGTAGTAAATGGTTGTTTGACTTGAAGAAAGGTCTTTGAATATAAGTGTTGACAGTTGCTTGACCTGACTCTGGAGTTAATGTGAGACTTCATTAGTCAGAAAAATTTAAAAAAGAGAGGATTTCTTGACTGGAAGTCCTTATGAAGAATAGGCTTTAGGGATATGAAGGTTGTCTGTCACCAGTGTGCCAATGCTTGGAGACTCTGGTTAGCCTAGGCTTTATTATGCTTATCTTCACTTCGCTATACAACATGCTTTTACCCAACTCCACTGTCTTCTTTAACGCAACATACCTCTTTGTGGTTGGTTACATTTTTATTTGATCTAGTAATCTTGAGCAGTCATCCATAAAAATAGCCTCTCCCTGTCTCCCATCCAATAACTTGCATTTACCCCAAAGTGTAACTGTTTTGGTTTTTTGCTTTTTGGGGTTTTTTTTCCCCTTTTCAGAGAATTAAAGTATTAAATGGTAGGGGTCATGTTTGTGTCAGAAAACCTGGTTTTAGTGTTTCCATTATGGCCACAGTAAATTTTTTACATTTAACAACTAGGGTGCTTTGAGATGTGAAGAGATTGATTTAACTGATAGCACCAGCCTGTACCATAAGCTGAACTGTAGGATTTCTTATAGGAGAGCAGAAGCAATGAGTTAATAATCTGCCAGATTCAGGTTTATTTTCTCATAGTGATGTTATAAAAAAGTGTAGCAACTTGTGATCCATCTTAAACTTCTGCTTAAATGAATGCCATCTTTATATATTTAGGGTTTGTTTAACTTCACAGAAACATCTTCAGGGTTGGGTTCTCCCTGTAGGCAGAATGTCTTGAGATTTGTCTGTCTTTTTTTGCCTTTCTGAAATGAACAGCCTGACATTTTCTCTAGTAAGTTACTGAACACATCTGATTTTTCTGTACTTTTAAGGTAGGATCTTTAAAATTAGCCCTGTGGTATTTTGGTGTGTTTTTTTTTTTTTTTTTTCCCCCCTTTCCCTAACTGGGAAGGAGAAAAAACAGTAATCCTAGGTGATCTAAAGACAGTCATCCTGTTGTGAGCAAGGAACATGTTTTCATTCATTGTAAACCTAATGTAATCTTGAACTATAAAGTGTTGCTTTCTTCTTGGTCACTAGTGCCTTTTAAATGTTGATTTATGTTGCCAATGACATAAATTAAGTTTTGTAGTAGATAAAGCCATGCTATTTACCTTTATACTACAAAAATAAATAAAATTCAAAGACTTTAATGGTATATATTGCCTCTTGGGCATTTCCTGGTCACTGGTGCTTAGTTGGCCCTGGTTCTACCAGGTTATAATTAACTACCAGTAAGCAGCTAACTAGAGGTCACCATTACTTCTGAAACTGTTGTGGGACTCTTCCTTTCTACAAGGTTTCTTCTAAGTTAATGTCTTTACTAAGACAAATGCTGTGGTTTTACTTACTGCTGTGTGAGATGAAGGTAATGGCTTGTGATGGAGAAATACATTTTTCTCTCATATTTGCCTTACACTTGCACCTATGCGCAAGGTCCAGGCATGCTTGAAATTCATCTCACTGGGAGGATTGCTTCCAGAGGGTTGAGTACTTCTTGTGAAGGAGTGCAGCAAAACCAGCAAAAATCAGCTTTCTGTTTGTCTTCCATTGACTCACTGCTAATTGCAAGGAAAGTGAAAGGTAGTTTGGCTTCTATTGACTACATAATGAAGTAGAAATTAAAGCTCAAAACAAAAAGAAATCTGTAATTACGTGATTGTGTAAAGGCAGTAATTGTTCTAAAATGTTTATTCTGTTGATTAGTAACAGTAAAGAAATGGTGTATTATAATTCCACTAAGAACATCTTCTCACATACTCGGGGAGGGGGAACATGGTGACACAGGATACATAGATGTTGGTCGAAGGTCTGATGGAGGGTACTCATTTTCAACAGGGACAAATGCTTGTGGAGGAAGCTAGAAATCTGCAAACTTTCAGGCCTAACTTTGCTCTCTGCAGATGCCATCTGTGACTGGTTTTACAACCAGGAAATGCATAGCAGCTGTATACTTCTCTATTTTACCTATTATCCACTGCTTGCTTTCAGTTAGAGACATTTGAAGTTCATTTTACAGAAGCTGACTATTTGCAGACACAAGTTACCTGTAAGTAACTGCTACTTAGCAAACTTGCTATATTATTCATATACTGAAATTGGCTTACACTGACCATGGTCCGGCATATACAGCAAGATGACCTGTTGTCTTCTACTTTTCATATGCACAAAAAAATTTAAACTGGCAATTTTTTTTTAAACTTCTTTTGAAATAAAGATCTCTTAACATATTGCTGATAACATAGAGTCTCTTTGTCCCTTGAGCACTTCAACTTTACCTGCAAAGGCACAACCAAGAGGTGGGCTTTCTGGCATCTTTCACGATTGGAAGTTTTTTGTCTTGGTGTTGTCCTCTCCTTGTAAATGAACATCGGGAGGAGTTCACTTGTTCTTTTTATCCTCTTAGTGGTGAGCCATACAGAATAGCTTGCACTGTAGTTTCATTGGCTCGTACATATTGCAAGACTGTGAAGTTTGAGCTTTTGGCTCTTATAAATCTGGATTTGATTCCTGACCCATTCACTGTAAATTGAGGGGTTCCATGTGGGACAGGAAGAAATGGAGGAAGTAGGTAAAATGGCATAACTTTTGATTGCAGAGCTGACTTCTGTGTTAGTGTCAATGAAACTACATGCATTTGAAATAGGGTAAAGATGTGCTTGTGCAATCAAATATGACAGCTGTTGTGCACTGCGTGCGAGATGGCAATCACAAAAGAAAGCACTGCAGGCCTTCAGAAAAGGGGGAGGTTCTCTCTCCTTCCAGTTTTTGCCACTACTGAGCACTGTTTTAAGTACTTCATTCACTTTTTTCTGTGCAATTATAAGAAGGCTGGAGTGTGTGTGTTGTTAGGAGTGGCTTATAACTCTTTTTGTCAAGGAAGGGTAATGGAAGTTAACATTTAAACCCTCTGGGAAATTCTCTCTTGAATAAGAATTTTCTTGAATTGAAAGAGTTAGTTGGAAATGCAGGGCGATGCCTAATACTACTGTTAATGTTAAAGACAAAACTGAGTTGAAACTGGATTTTGTTGTTGTTGGTTTGGTTAATGCTAAACTGAACCAATTTGAATTTACAAATAATCTGCAGTGACTGTTTAATTCTGATGTGTTAATTATTTTCTGTTCCTGGTGTGGTTTCTAGAAACTGAACACACTTTGTGGTAACCTAAACCCCAAAAAGGACAGTAGAGATGTGAATACACAGAACTAATCCTGATTTCTGCTAAACACCACTTGACTGTATTACCTCGGTTTCTTTCTCTTCTTCTTCAAATATGCTTCCTCATACATGCTTTCCTGAGAATCAGTGCAAACTATTTAGTCATATGTAGGCATGGCAAGAGTTTGATGCTGTGTTTGAAGAGTTAATACTCAAGGGTGAATTTGTAGTTTGTTTCGAATGGTAAGGTGGGCATGTAAAGTGGTGGAGTTTAGTTGTACTTTAAATCTACAGAGCAGATTTTAGCTGATTGTGAGCAAAAAAGTCTATCAGCAAAAAGAAATTTTCAACAAAGCATGTCCTTGCTGTGACTTCCCGTCTCTGCTTCTGTTGCGTAATTACCTTGTGAAATGAGCCTGAATGCATCTAACTACAGCTGTATAGCCAAGGCAGTGTTATCTAAGGAAGGTCTCTGATCAGAAGTCTGCAGGAACCTTGCACTTCTGGGACTGCTGAAGGAAGCAAATAAAAGCGTGCCTGCTGTCAAGAAGTGTAATATGGCAATGCCTGCTCTCAAGAAAAAACTTGCTGTTGAGGAGAGAACTACCAGTTTCTGTGGCAGAAATTACCCTAGTATTCTTCCAAATGGAGCTGCACAGAATATGTGAGGAGATGAGTGAGTAGTGAGTGTAGTATGTGCAGTCTGTGGATGAGTCTTGATGGCTGGCTGTTGTACCAGCATGCGCTTTTGATCTTGGGGTAATTGTTACAGTAGGCTTTAATGACAGATGTTGCCAAACGTTTTCTCTTCCTCCGGGCTAGTAACAACGTGCCTTGAGGGATGCTACTTTACAGGAGGATGTCCTCGTAGCTTATGTGTTGGGGGGTCTCTTGGATATGTTGTTTAAACAGAAAGAAAATAAATCACTTCAAGTGTTTTTCTTTCCCTTTTCTCAACAACTGGAACTATAAAGATTTAAAACTGTATTAAATGAATCCAAGCCTCTTGTTCATGGAAACCAAAGTATGGAAAGCAGGTGTCCTTCACATACTTGCAAGGCAAAAACTGACAGGCAGAACTTTAAAGATCATGGTCAAGACTTTTTTTTTTTTTTCCATCTATATCAAGCTGCATTGTGATTTTCATTTCACTCCTTTTGGTCTGTATAGCAACACAATTTTTGCAGCATTGCTTTTTAACACTTCAGTAGACCTCAAAGAACTAGGATACCGTGTTTGTGGAGTGAAGAGGGGGTAATTTAGGGTTGGATTTGAAGAGATTGTTATCCAATTTTTTTTCTCTTCTTGAGAAGAGCTAAATAATAGTAACAAACAGGCAACCTTTTTTGACTGATATAGAAAGGGATGTTAGTGGTGTTGCTCCTGCATGCCGCAGGATATGGTTGAAAAAAACACTCAAAACTATGTCAGAATCACAGACATAGGCTGCTCGCTCATATGTGACCACAGGCTAGGGGTAACGTAGACAGGACTTGAGGTGAGTGCTCCAGACAAAATGATGCGTGGAAGTCAAGGTTGGAAGATTCCTCTGAGAATTCTGTTTAAGGTGTTAAGTTGTGCTGGGGAAAAGGAGGAATAAACTTTTGTGATCTTGCTGTGACTGGCTACATTCTACAGTTAAGTGAATACATGAACAAGCGACTACTGTTAGTGAAGACACAAACAGGTTGATGCTCTTTTTATTCTCCTAATAATGTATCTTGCTTCCAGTTTGGACCAGTCTTGTCCCCACAGGTAAAAGCAGTAGCCAAAATAGACTGATACAGATACTGTTACTTTGGGAGCACGTTTATCAATAATAGGGTCAGAAAGGACAGAATAGTGAGATAACAGGAGAGAGAATCATTTTCTCCTCTCCACTGGTATACCCCTAAATTTTCTTGTCAACCTTTCCTACAGTCCATTTTGATGCTTGACGTGAAGAAACCTGCAGATCTCACACCTGCAGACCTTCATACTACAGACTTTTTAATAAGACTTCAAGCAAGGATGCTGCTTGTACTAATAGATTTGTGAGAGGGAAGCTTTTCTTATTAGGAGCCAAAAGCCAATCCCAGGTTTATTTTTACATAGGTCATTATGTAGATGCTGAAAGATAACTTTTGATTAATGGCAATAATTGGGACCATCTGACCCAGATGTTGTGAAAGGCCTCCCTAGCTTGCAGCACCTGATCTTCCTCACTACTCTGTCCTAAACAAACATATCTTTTAACACTACCTAAAGGCATTTAGAAATCCATCTGTACTTTGGGCATGATGGTGTAACTTTTTAGGTTGTGACCTCAAGGCTAATAATTCATAGTGGTAGGCTCCATCTGGTATCTCTGGTCTTCAGAATTGTAATTACCTTGATAGAAACATAAGCTAACATCATGTATCTCCCATTACCCTGAAGAACTGACCAGAATGTTCTAATCTCCTTAAAACTACAGATGTGTCTCCTTGGAGATAATTACTCAGTCTTCTGAGGTTACTTTTTCCATATTTTTTTTCCTTTGTGGCTAATGGCTACTTAACTTCAACAAAGACAGAAAGGGCTTTCATTTGAAAGGCTTCCTGCTTGTAATCAAGAATGCTCCTTTCCTGTAGTTTTTAAAAAAAGAAAAAAAGCCAAACTTGTGAAAAGCCAGTCCTTGTTTAATGCTGTTTCTCCTTAAGGTCTTTTTCAGTATCTTAAACTGCTTTGTGTTTCTCCCTATTTCAGCAGATGATTACTTTGGTTCACATTAATTGTGACATGGTTTTGGTCTTCCAGTAAGCTATGGAACAACTGTAAAAAATTAAAGTATGATTTAAGATAAAAAGTTTTGTTACCACGCCAGTGCTGTTTTTCCTTCCATGTGAGTGAAAAGGTCATAGTTGCCTTAGAAATGTGTAACTGAAAGAGACCACCTGAGTTTGAAAGTAATATCTTGTTCCTCCCAGTCCTCCTTCCACACTGCAAACTACTGAGTAGTGAAACTTCAGTGAAAGAAGTCTTGGAAAAAAGGTCAGTGGGAACAGATCCACAGAAGAGATATTTTGCATTTTCATGTTCTCTGAAGTGGTGACTGACACATGAAACTTTGTTCAGTTTGCTTTGATTGGTAATGCCATCATACAAGTAGATGGTGAATTGTCTTTTGGTTCTGCCTTCTTCCATCATCACTAGGAAACCGTGTGCTTCTTTGCTGCATAGGCTCCAAGGTGTGATCCATCCCTGGTGGTGTTCAAAGCCAGATTGGACAGAGCCTTGGGTGGCGTGGTTTAGTGGGAGGTGTCCCTGCCCATGGCAGGGGGGTTGGAACTAGATGATCTTAAGGTCCTTTCCAACCTTAACTATTCTATGATTCTATGAAATAGTTGATTTGGATAACAGACTCCATAGGTATCTCAAAGCGATATCTTAAAGTAGAGGAGTGGTCTGATGTTGCAATAAATCAAAAAAAAAGCTTGTTAAACCAAAGAAAATTAGGGCTTTGTTTCTTATCTCTTCAGTGCTCTTGAATTCTCAGTCTTGTATTCTTTGATCCTATTGATCAAGTAGGAATGCCTTGCCGTACTTTGACCTTTTCTTTGTGTTTGCCCAACAGTGTATATATATTCTTTATGAACAGAGTTTTACCCTGCAGTAGTGTGAAGCTGCCGGTGTACACACTGGCACTGAGCAGCAGAACTGAAGCTGAGCACTCTCAAGTTTGTTTGATTTGGTGAAGTAATGGTACTGTTTTAAGTTTGGTTTTAATTCTCTTCTTCTGTCTCCACAGGAGTGTGGTATTGTCCCAACTGCAGGAAAGGGAGTTTCCCACCTATAAGAGCTAAAAATCTTGTTCTTCTTTCTGTGTGTCCTCCCTGCCGTAGAGTTCCTTGCATGTGCAGTGTTTATTTCATCATGATCAGAGAATAACATGATCACTTGCACAGTTTTAGCAGTTTGTAGATACAAAATAGATTATGTAGCATGTTGTGTGGAATTGGTCATCTTGGTTCACCTTACTGAAGAACTCTGGGGAAGTCCTTTTAGTATCTTGCAAGAAATTCTTGCTTTCAGCTGCTTGTGGCCTACTTCTGGTATTTTTATGTGTTCACCTCCTCAGAGCCATGTGGGAATAGAAATTACTTCTAACACCTTTCTTGTTCTACTTGCTTCTGTTAATCAAATTAAAAAAAAAACCAAGCAAACAACAGCTTCTTTTATTTTGCTTCTCGACAGTATTCTAGGGAGCCTCAGCAGCAGTTTATACTGTATTCTTACTAACAGATTCAGTGAGGCTGGCTGCTTTCTTGTTGGCTTGATTGACTTCTCTATTCCTGTATCTTTTTGCATTTTAACATGTCAGGATCTCCTACTGAAAAAGTATGTACTGGAATCAGGGCTGCAGTGTTAGGAACAAAGGAGACTTTAATATTTTGCTTGGGACTTTCATAAAATAAAATACATAAACCATCTCCATTAAAATGTCTGGATTGATGAAGGGAAGGGAATCAAAAAAGGAAAGACTTTTCTTCCAGCAGTGGCTTGATTAATGGGTTTATTGTTTGTACAGAGTTTGTCAGGAAGCCATATGGCTTGAGGAAAACAAAGAGGAAGTGGCTGATGTTAGGAATCTGATTTAATAGGAGTCCCTAAGGACAGAATGTGGCTCTTATCCTTATTCCTTCCCACTCAGTTTGCAAAGTGGTCTGAGAAGAGCTTTACTGCTTCAATAGAGCTAAAAATAATGTGTCTTTGTTTGAGTGGACCCTGCTACTGGACCAGCATCACAGCTAAGGTTAAAAATCCACTATTCTTTCCCTGTTGTGTAAAGTATTCTGGAGTAGTAACAAGGAGCAGTAATTGTATACTTACTTGTATCTTGGCAGTCGACCAGTTTCCAATAGATAAAGACAACTTTAGCTTCTTGAAGCTGAGCTTTTACAGTTTGGGGTGAGATATTCTGTCCTTACTGACTCTCCCTCCCCCAGCAAAATTTGAGCATATATATGTCTCTGGATTAACTGAGTCACCATCTGTATTCTACAACCAGACTTATTTTCTTAATCTAACATGTGTATGTGGGGATTGAGAAGTAACTGGAGTTCAAGCACTGTTGATATAACCTGATGTGGTGGATTAAAGAAATGGTCAGCATTTTCTAAGACCATTTGACTCTAGTATGTGATGGATACACCCAAGCAGAGAATCTAAAGCAATATTCTATAATGTAACTGCAAGCAAATACATTAAGAATGTTTAACAAGCACTTTTTCCTTTTATGAAATCACAGCTTCTCAGCTGAGAGGCATAAATTCACCAAAAACTGGTTATGGTCATTTCAGAGTTAAAATAAAAGGCTCATGTGAACCATTAGTAATTGTTAGTAGGTCAACAGAGTGCAAAGCACAAAACATAACACAAAAACATATTCTGACGCCTCAGGAATTTAATGAATATTGGTTTGTGAATGACAGCTACATATTCGGCCTGTGGTGGGGAAAATGATTTGATATGTAGCTGAGTTCTCTGGAGCTCCTGAACGTCCTATTTTTGAGAAGTAATTCCAAAAGGGCTTTGATGCGTAGTGTGTGTGGTGTAGTATTTTACAACAGGCAAGTCCTTTCTTTTCGGATCTTTAAGAGGTTTTTGTTGTTTTCCAGACCCTTAAAACATGCTTATGACAGAGTTGGTGCATATTGAATCTTTTCCTATAGCTCTGACAAGTACTAGGAGAAAAACAGTTTGTCTTGTGCAAAATTCAGTGGCTGATAGCAGTGGAAGAGGAGATGCTGAAAGACTAGCGGAAAGGTTTTCCTGATTTAGTTCTATTCTTCTATGCTTCTGTCAAACTGAAAAATTCCCATTTAGCGTTACAGTTTTAGATACGTTCCTTTAAAATAGGGGCTATGGGATGCTGGGGATGGACTCTTCATCGGGGACTGTAGTGATAGGACAAGGGGTAATGGGTTCAGACTTAAAAGTTTAGATTGGCTATAAGAAGAAATTCTTTACTGAGAGGGTGGTGAGGCACTGAAATGGGTTGCCCAGGGAAGTTGTGAATCCCTGGCATGGTGTTCATGGCCAGGTTGGACAGAGCCTTGGGTGGCATGGTTTAGTGTGAGGTGTCCCTGCCCAGGGCAGGGGGGTTGGTACTAGAGGATCTTAAGGTCTTTTCAACCCTAACTATTCTACGATTCTATGAAAATATAATTCAGAAAGCATTTGGTGGTGAAAGTTTAAAAATAACCACTTCTCACTTGTTGTTTGTGGCCTTGACATAGTACTAGGCACTGTTTATAAATCTGTCAAAATGATGCTGTTAAACATCACTGTAGTAAGCATCCCTTCCAAGCTGATTAATATTAGTCTTAATCAGCAGTTTGGGATTTGTTACCCTTTGCCTAGTTTGTTTGACTTCATGTGCATGCATTGGCTATGATTCATTGCGGCAAGGGAGTGAGGGTATGCAGTTTGAGAGCTCTTAGAGGTTTCTACATCTGGAATACCTCCAGTTTGAGGATTATTTGCCTTAAAAAGAAAATAAGGGAAGAAGATTATTTCACAGTCTCCTGTATTTACAATTTAGCAGTGATAGGTGCTTGTGACTACCTAATACAGTGCTTAGTTTTTTTCTAATGTTCTGGAAAGCTGTTGAAATGTTGTTTAGCACACTTATTTATAGTAGGACAGTCACACCCAGGTATAAGAGGTAGCAAATTAAGTGCAGTATCCTAGATTGCCTTTGAACCCACTTTTAACAGATAAAATACTGTTTCTATATAACAGGCTATTATATATCTAAACCTGCAGATGCTAGGTGAACACTTTTTTTTCCGAAGCATTAAAGGGGGGAGGAGGATGGGGCTTTCTTTACCCTCAAGAAGGCAGTTTTAGTAATGTATAATGGTGTTTCAATTTTTTCCTCTAGCAGCTGAGCTTGTCAGCAGCATTGACACCTATGCCTGGAGTAGGAGATTGTGCTAAGCAGACGTCTCTGTCTACCTTCATCTGCAGGTAAGAAGTTATGACCAGAAAACTTCAAATAAGAGTTTTCGTTCTTCCTTCTGAAAGTAGTTGCATGTAAAGCATGCCATGAGCTCTAAAGCTTAAAGGACTTCATAAATACATACTCATTACTCCCCTAACCTGTCTCTGGGGAGTGTGCCAAGTGAGAAGAGACTCTTGTCCCTGGCTCCTCTAATTTTCAGCCCTTCTTGGGCAGCAGCTCTCAGTGCCAGCAACAGCTGCCACATAGCTTGTAGGTTAGACAATCAGCACATGGCTTTGGGGATTCCAGGCTGCAGCTGTACCGTAGATGTGCTTGGAGCAGAGGGCCCCAATCCCCTTTGGTTCCATAGAGTTCCCTGATTCATTTGGGGAGAGGGACATTTTCTTCCCCCTTCAAATAAAGTTCTGCAGGAGAAGTACTGTGACTGTTTAAAATGTTCCCACCCCAAGCAACCCCTGCAGTCCAGCTGTTTTATATTCTTAATGTGAGCATTCACTTGAAACACAGCGCTGGATATAAGGTGGTCTGATAGCTCAGCAAGTCAGACATTGCCAAAAATCCAGAAGAGATGTCAGGGAATGAAAACAGTAGCAGGTAATGTTTTTCTTAACAAAGTGATTATTTTCTTATATAGGAGAAATATCAGAATTTCGAATTCAATGCTATAAAAATATATAGTATCAGATTATGCATTGGCATTATTTTTCATATTGCTTTGATTTTTTTTAATTATTATTTGTTTGATTTTTATTTTTCCCCCATGTTCTCTGTTTTATGATGTAAATGAAACTGGTGAAGCTTGTCTGGCTTGTCCCTATTTACAGGCCTTGCTTAATGTTATCTTGTCCATATATATATATGTGTGTGTGTGTGTGTGTATATATGTATGTTAACCTGTAACTCCAGGAAACTGAGAATGTGGTGGTATCGAGTCAGGTTTTCTTCTGCCAAGTTAAAATATTTTAAGTATTTGTTGTGACTGTATTTGAGTAAATTCCTTTCAGTGGAGCAAGTCTGTGGCTAGCTGCCAGGTGACTAGGGTGTCAGTCCTTTGTCACTTTGAAACACGCCGTATGCGTTATGCTATTTTAATGATTTTAGTGTATGAGAACAAGAGGTATCAAGGTTCCTGCTGAAGATTTGCCAAGATGGTGCTTGCCCATCCTCACAGTGTTACTTACCTTCACTTGTATTGAGTAAACCA
Organism: Psittacula echo; assembly: GCF_963264785.1. Taxonomy (NCBI): domain Eukaryota; kingdom Metazoa; phylum Chordata; class Aves; order Psittaciformes; family Psittacidae; genus Psittacula; species Psittacula echo. The sequence continues at coordinate 105,539,977 of NC_137735.1, forward strand.
AGTTTTTCTTTATGAGCATCGCTAATCTAATTTGTTATTATGTAACTTCTTTTTGCTGTCTATTTTGGGGCATGAAACAAAGGATCAGCCTGTAGTATGTGGTTTATTAAAACACTTTTGCCCAGCTGAAATAATATTTTGTACTTTCAAAAGAAGAATCCAGTTGTATTCGTTGCCAATCAATAAGTAAAATCACAAAGAAAACCACTGCTATACCCATACGTAAATCTGTGGTTCCCATGTGTTTTGGATTGGCTTTGCTCTTTGGTTCCTTTATCTCAAAGAGAAGGCACGAGAACTGAAAAATGCTTTGAGGAGGGTAGTGAGAATAATGGGAGATGTGAGCAATTTAGCAACCTAGGATTTCTCAGTGCAAAAGAAAAACGTCTCAATATAGGAGGGAAGCCTACAAAATGATGAATTGAGATGAAGGAAAGCAGGATGTAACTTTATTCACTCTGGCAACACAAGAACCAGTGGACATCAAATGAAGTTGTAACAGAAAACTGGTGCAGAGCAAGCAAAAGGCAGGTAATGCTTCATAATGCGAGATTTAGATCTGTGGAACTCCATGCCAGAAAGCTGTAAAGACTAAAAAGTGGAAGAGAGATCCTGTTGAGGCTAATGAATATAATTCATGCCTGTGAATACTGGAGTTGGAACCAGTTGAAAGCTCACAGGGCTTTCAGGAGATCCTTGCAGGTTTTTGTCTTTCCCTCAGCATTTGCTGTGACAGCTTGTTCTCTAAAATTCTTAACCCATAAAAATAAAATGTCTAACATTTCTTATCTTCTAGCTTACTGAGGCAAGGTCTCAATCTTTTCCACAACAGCATCAGCCAGGGTTTCATGTGCTGTTCCATGTTCCTCCAGAGAGGCACTATTCTTCTCACTTAGGCTGTTTCTTCATGGAAGTCATGTAGGAGAGCTCCTCCATTTCTTGGTGCTGAGACTTCATAGTGATGCAGACTGTTTCTATATGAATGCCATAGTCAGTTGCAATTGCTTTTGAACTTTTCACTAACAAGGGTGAGCTGCTGCTAGTCAGAATAAATGTACATTATATGACCAGAAAGTGAAGAATCTGTCACCCTCAAGGGGAATGGATTTTCCCTCAGCAGCTTCAAAAATCTACCATATAAAGTCAGTATTAGTGATGAATACCAGTTAGAGATAGATTTATAGGGTTGGGTAGACATTTGGCCTTGGTTCAGGATGTTGCCTGTTAGGATCTTCAGGTGTTGTAGATTCTCTGGAATTGTCTGTACAGCTTTGGAAAGCAGTAGTTCAGGACAAGTTGAGGGGGTTTTTTGTGAGCAATAGGTAGTCCAGAATCCTTATACTTTTCCATAAAACTTTCAGCTGATAAATTAGAATTTCAGTCATGTCTCCATTTGATTTCAAAACAGAGGAGTGACTTCGTTTGAGAAGTTTTTTCTTATGCCACTCCTTAAACTTTGCATATGAAAAGTGGACAAAAATAGACCTGCTTGAGAATTTTAAGAAAAAATCGTAGACTTTTTCTTTGTTCAGTGTGGATCTAATGGCTTTCTAAAGCAATTTAACTTGCACAAAGTCTTAAATACAGTTGACAAAACCTTTGTTCTGAGAGACAATTCACAGGCTTTCACTAGTAGCAGTCATTTTTTTTTGGAGCAGTGATACTGCGCTGTCTAGGAAGTTTATTAAACTAAAAAGCAAGAAAATTAACTTTGGTGTTTGATCATCGAGACTTCATTTGTATCCTGCAGCTGTGAGTAACTGCTGAAGTGTTTTGTGGCCTGTGTTCTTTGTAACGGAGGTATCTTTTGACCTTCTGGAGCTGGAGAGATCCTTCTGCTCCTGGATGGACTAAAAACCATGAGTATGCTCCCTTCCAGAACCGTATTTTTGCCATGTAAGCAGGGTGGAATTTGTTTTTGTCAGAATGTCCCAGGTCATGAATTGGAAAAATACGTCATTCATTGATCTCACAATTTTCCCCCATCATCTGGTAGTATCTTGAGGAATAAATGAAGAGATGGGACAAGTTCCTGGGTGCTTTCTGAAATGATCTGTAGTTAAGGGAGAGTTTTTGTCTGACATGCTAGGAAGTTCTGATAGAGATGAGAAATAATCTCAAAGGAAACGTGCTTTTTTCTCATATTTTCATTGCTTCTCTTGCATATTTCAACTTTGTGTGTATGCACCTTTCTCATACTGTCTTTTGGCTGTGTCAGTACAGAAAAAAAACAGATTGCTTTGACAGGGTTATCTCTGGGACTCTTGAATTTTCCTGCATTCTTTGGATCACAAGAAATACTTTTCATCTATTCTGTCTCTCTGTTCCCTGCTCCAGAGCTGAACACTGCACAATGTACCTCCTGTTCCCTTGATATCTGTGCTGCAGCTCTTTAATGACCTTGCACTTGTTCAGACTGGTGCGATAGCATAGCTGAAGCTGAAGTTACCATGATGTGTGCATCTGTTTATTTCCTTTTCCTCACTTGTTCACATTTTTGTTACATGTAGCTTCTTGCTTTCTCATTTAAGGCTTCTTTTCCTACCCGTTTTTACTGTTCTGTGTAAATCTGTCCTTGCATAAAACTCAGATCTTGTATCAGATCTCAATGGTTTGTTTACATTTGCAGCACCAGTACTTCAAGTTTCTGGAATGCATTTTGAAGTTGGAGACTATGACTCTGTTTCTGAGGAAATACACTGGAAAGAAAGCGTATTCTGCCGGTAGTTTTTCTGAATTAGGATTCATTGTTCTCTTGCCAGCCAAGGGCAAACTGAGAATGGAGTGTACATGGAGACAGTATGTCTGGCAAGAAGGACAGAAGTATTGATAATAAGTGATGGGGAGGGTGGTGTGTAGAAATGCCACTTACATGAAGAGACAGGAAAGCTCAGCTGTCCTGCTTCAAAAATGTTTAATTCTTTCTTTACTGCTTGAGTCATGGGTCCAAGCTATGTCCCAGCCCTGGGTGTTGCAGGCAAGCTGTTTCATCCTTTTTTTCATTAATTTATTGAGTTTTGGCAAGGTTTGTGTCCTCTCACTGCTCTGCTTGCTGGGTTGGCTTTTTCTGTACAATAGTGTAAAGAATGGGATAATGTGTTTCCTGTGGGCTTTAAATTTAAAGTTAACCTGGCTGACCTTTTTGAGGTCATAGTTAGGGTTTTTTTAATTAATTTATTGAGCATGAGGGAATTCTGCAATATCCTAATAGCAAGATGTAGACCTGCCCTGATGATTGTTTGGTAATACACAGTCATTAAACATTTGAGAGGAAAAAATATGTGCATATTGCCCAACATCTAACAACAGCTCACAGTTTTTTCCAGTTATATTTGCATATGAGTAGATAAAAATGTAATTTTTCTAGCCTGCAACTGCAAAGATGTATTGATTTTGCACTAATTGCAACACACATTAGTGATTTCTCTCTCTGGCTGGAAGGAAACTCTGCTTTTTTGGAGCCATGTTGTTCAGATAGAATCTCTTTTCCATGAAGGTTTGACAATCCTGTAGACCGCTTCCTACAAAGGATAGCTGCATAACATTTAAAAAAGAGAATTTCTAGACTTTGTTAAGGAAACGTGCTTTAGTAATTGATATCGTGAAATGAGGGAGAGAAAACAGCAGTGACATGGAGGCAAATTTAAAGTATCTCATTTGTCAAATCTGCAGAATTCTCACTTTCAAATACCTTTAAGTTAATATTCAGATCATTCATCACTACCTAGAAAGAGAAATGCGGATGCCTGTCTTCACTCTTCAAGTGTGGCTTATTACTTTTAGAAGTAATCTCAGATTTCTTTTGTGTAACCTTTCCTGGGTTTCAGAAAACTTCTAATTGAAGTCTTAAAACTTCTCCAGGAAGCTGTAGCACCACACTGCTTGTCACAGAGCTGGCCATGCCTGACGCTTGTCACCTGTGACAGGATTATTATGTTTTAGACAAAGCATCCCTTTGAATTCCATATAGCAAGGCTTTGTTTCTTCACAGAAGAAGACTGAAGGCCCGTGTGCTTTCAAACAAAGCCAAAAGGTTAAGATTCCAGATTGTTTCTGAAACCAAAAATACTGTGGTTCTATGTGCCTCTCTGTGCTAGATGAGGAATTATTCTTTTCAGAGTGGTCTTTTTCAGTTCAACAGCGAAGTCCTTTTCAAAGAAGAAAAACAAAAATTAAGGGGTTTTATGAGTCCACTCCACCCGCTTTTCTTCATCTCTTTGATTCATTCCCTGGCTTTCCCATCAATTTGGATTATTAGGAAGAAAGGTAAGCAAAGTGTTAGGCTGCCAGAACTCATTACATTATGGTTTTGTTTAATAGATTAGCAGTGAGCACGCTTCTAAATAAGGTTCAAGCTTCTCCCTTGCCAGAGGGTGTTTTGAATTGACATTTCTACCCTAACCAGACTGTAAGATTTCCTAAGCTGAATATTCTTACCTGGATATATTGAGACAGTTTGCATCTCTCTCTTGAGGGCCATATCTCTGGGAGATTCCTAGAGTTCGTGCCCGCTGTCAGGAACACCTTAGTTCTGCATGTAAATGGCAGGGTGTCTGAAATGGTTTTCCTCAAATCCTGTAGCCTGATGATTAACACAATTTCTTAGAGCATGGCAGATCCTCATCTTGCTTTTTTGGATAAAGATATCTCTTAAACCAGGGTGTTGGCAAGGAATTGATGTATACACCTGTGTACTTCATGTTTCACTGAGTAAAGCTATGTTGTTTTAGCACAAGTATTCGACCTGAAGTCAGAACATAGTTTGGGAGGTTTATAATTTTATTTAACTTCTGCTGTGATTTGCAGAAAAGTCATACTTTTAAAGATGTTTGTAGTCAGATCCTTGCTCTCAAGAGGCATTTTGTGTATGCTTAATTTTCCTGTGAATCTACTACTATGTATGAAGTGAAGCCTGTGTTTAAACCCCTGTTGGCTTGGGGCTCTCTTTGTTTATGAGTGGAAAATATGATCTTGCAGTCCATGATGGTCTTCATAGATTATGCCAATAAAGATTGGCAATGTGTGTTCTTCTACCATGCCCAAGAACCTTACTTGCAAAATACAACTCTAACACTAGTATCATAAAATCTATCACCAGTAATTTGCTGTTATTAATTGAAATAGAGACATCTTATTCTGGAGCATGCTTGAATTATAGATGCTTAATTTTGTTGGCAACCTTTTCAATATAAAAGGCAAAAAGAGACTAACTAAAACATAGTTTCATTTGTATGCATACTCTTCTTTCCCGTGCTGGATATCCGGACAGGAAGACAGATAATTAATGACTACTCAAACAGGGTTTTCAGTGAATGGGGAGAGGAGTGACTGTACAATGATGTTAATTTGTGAATAGGTTTAGATTTTATTTTTCTCTCTGAAAGTAATGCTCTTCTGTATGTTTTTGCCTTGATTTAGAAAGGTAAGATTTCAGAAATGTACTTAATTTTGAGAGGGTCAGACAGAGTCAGATATCTATAATACTACTAGAAGAGAAAATGCTGTTAGTGCCCTTCCTGTAACACAAACAAATTGTTTTGATGATTGGCTCTTGTCAAATAGTTATATAAACATTAGAAGACTTGCATCGGAAATACATACACAATCAGGAAGCTGAAACATATTGTTCTAGTGAGGGTCTTGTAAGGATGAAGCTTATTTACCATTTCCAAGTAAAATCTAAAATAGATTGAAGAGGCTTGCTAGGCTTTTAAATATAGAAACAAAGGCTTTATTCAAGTAATGTAGTGTAGCAATTAAGATGCCTTGGCATTTCAGTGTAACCAGTGGCGATAATGGGTTGGGTTTTTTTCTCCGATCAAATGTCTTGGAAGAAATGGGAGTTGTTCTGTTTTGGAAGTGGGCAACGATTTGCAAGTGGCTTGTTTTTGCAGCTAGCTGTAAACATAGTGTGCAGCATGTGTGGCCTGTGCATCTCCTCTGTTCCACGTGACTGCACTCCATCTCTTTCTTTAGAATAGAAATCTTGGCATACAAGTTAAAGCAAGAACTGTGAGAGATATTAAAATATCTCTTGTTAACTTTGCTTAGCTCTTTACGTAGTCTGTCAGTAAACCTGTATGTTTTTCTTGACATCTGTATGTGAGCCCTATTAAGGGTGAAGCACTGCTCATACTTCTCTGTTGAAAGCACTCTGGCAGTCCATGTCTAAAGCATGTGTAGGCTACTTTCTGCCATGCCATATTTTAGTGATGCATTCATCACTATGATGAATACAAGTCAATAGGCTTGTATGTGCTCTAGCTCAGCTCCTGATTTTGTGCATGTGTAGATAGTGCAAGCTGAAGCTACAAATGAATGTGTGTGGTAGTACAGATTGTCAGAAATGTGACAAAAATGCTTTTGCTCACTAGTTTTACTTGCTTTATGTGCATGTCAACAGGGTAGTTTTGGAAGGATCTTTGCCAAACATAGTGTTATCAGGGATTTTCAGAAGGGTTTGCATAATTTATTTATTGATTCTGAAAAACAGAAGTGTGTGAGTCCTTGTTGGATAAAGTCATAAATCTTTCCCTGCTACTCAGGACATGCAAGCTATGTAATTCCCTCTCTCCTACATGCACTTTTCTCACCTTTTTCACATAATTAAGTATTGGCTGGAAGGATCTTTGGGAGGTCATGTAGTCCAACATCCGGCTTAAACAGAGCCATCACCAACACAGTGTAAATTCAGCTGTGGGTTTGGTCTGGCCATATCTTGAAAACCTACAGGGGTGGAAGTTTTCAGAACCAGCCTGGGTAGCCTCTTGAAGGGCTGCCCTTCCCTCCCAGGAAAGAAGTTACTCTTAAAACCCATTTTGAATCTCCATGCTATCCCTGGTCTTCAGAACTCATTGGATGCTGGTTGGAATGTTCTGTTCTTCCACCCTAGCATGCTGGGGTCTTGGGGGAGTTAGTACTCTCTAACTTCCAAATAAAATGTCTTAAGACACCTCTCTCAAGAGAATAATGACAAAACAAATATAGTAATGTCGCTTCTGATGAGTATGTATGATTAAAGCTTTTTGGTAAGATTTAAGAATATTTCACATCTCTGTATTGAAATCTACTTCAGAATTTGGCGAGGAAAAGAAATTGCACTTCTTCCTTGTTTATTTAGCATCTGAAAGACTGTGTAGTAAAAGTATAGTGGTTTTTTTTAGAAGAAAATGAAGGAAAAAAGACCTAAGCACTGTACCTAAGCACTGTACTGTGCAGCTGACGATTTCTAGATCAATCTCTTCAATATAGCCTTAAAGAGTTCCTTTAAAGGGTTCGTTTTGGGGTTTCTTTGGGGGAGAATGGGAGGGTAAAGGGTGGGGACTAAATCTTTGCTGCCTTCATAGGTAAAGAACCTGATATTTTCTTTACTTAAGCATAGCTCTACAAAATACAAAAATTAAATAGGAATGCAGGAAACCCTTAGAAAAATAACTTGTAAGTAACAGTAGTTTCCATGTACTCGTGATCTGAGATAGAAGAAAATACAGATTTATGTGGGTAATATATTAAACTTTCCATTTTCAATTCCATAGTATATGGGTATATAAATCTTATCCTACATGTAGTTGATGTGAAAGTTATGGATGATCTGAAAAGAGAACTTTATCTAGAAAACATAGGTGATAATGCAGTTTTACAGTGGAATCTCAAATGCCTGTACTTTCCTGAGAGATGTGTCAAAAGTATCCACAGAATTATTTAAATCACCAACTTTTTGCTATCTTAGTGCCAGTAACATGTTATGGAAGTGCTTTACAGTTAAAGAAAAATAGAGGCTTTAAATAATATGGGAAGGGACCTGTATGTCATAGTCTTACTGAAGTTGGCTTAGGTTCTCTTTTTTACTGTGACATGTGAAGTCTGTTCTGTTAGAGATTCTAAATTGCATCTGCTAGTTTTGGTTTGGTTTTGTTTTGTTTTTTGACATCTGAGTTATACATAACATTGGTAAAATGCATTCTGGAGTTGCAGCAGGCCTCTTTGTTGTGTGTGGGGGGGTATAAAATGGGTATAAAAGCATGTGTATACATTATAATAGCATAGCCTTTTCTTAGCTATACCAGCAGCACTTTACCTGCTGAGTTTGCACAGAATTTTAGGAATAATGAGATAAAGTGCTTGCTGGTCAAATGGATGTGGTATCCACTCACTTGACAGGTGGTAGGAATGTATAAGATGGTGTGATTTTTTTTTTTTCTTTTTTTTCTTTTTTTCTTTTTTTTTTTTTTTTAATGTAAAGTAGCAGTAATTCCTCCTAAAGAGTGTTTCTAAAACTGCCTTCTGTCTTTCTCTATGAAACCACAGAGCTAAACTGGAGGTTGAGTTGTGTATATATCTTGAGAAGCTTTGGCAAGTGGTTCTGATGATGAATTCCCTAGTTTTAAGCTAAGAGGATTTGAGTGCTGCAGTGTTCCCTTAGTAGTTCTGTTCGGTTTTCATTACATTCAGTGTTTAACAAAATTTTTGTCTCAATGCTTTATCCTGTGCTCTGCAATCTGACATTTGGCCCACTTGGATTGTTGTGGAAGGTTGTGCCTGTTTGACAGTTTTAGATAAGCTCCACTGGCAGTGGACTGGATTTGGACTGAGTTAAGGTTTCCTATTTTTAATTAAGCTTTACATTGTGTTTTAGTGTTTTGCATTTTCTTCAGCTTTGTCTTCCTGCGATGATCAAATACCTGTGTGATTTATTCATTAGCACCTGCTAGCTGATTTTTATGTTCTCTCAGAAGCCATGGAAGGGATTTGGGAGTATGAGGTTGGGCATTTTTTTGAGTACCAATGCTGGGTTAGACTGATTGACCTGTGCAGTTGAGACTAGATTGACCTGTGCAAGAGACTTCCTGTAGTCTCTTACACAAGTACTGCTCTAGGCTGATTTAGGGATCTTGGAGCCTGAAGCTTAGTCTACACCTTCACTGGTGCAATTTTATAGTCTGTTCCCACATATTGTTGCAGTGAGCTGGCACTAAGGTTCACGTGCAGATCTCCTAAGTTCTGTTAACAGAATCTGTTGTCTTTCAGTGAGAGTGGAAAAAAAAAAAGTTCTGTGATAGACTCCTCCATTTGAGAAAATGAGCACTTTCTACCACTGCATTGGAGGCAGGGCAACATCTTTGGCACTTCTGTTTCACAGAGACAACTTCAAGGTTAAAACTAACTATAGATTAGATAACTAGGGTTAGGCTTCAAGGTGAAATCCTGTTCCATAAAGTACTTGAAGGGCAACTTGACCTCTGCAAGAAAGTTGTGGGCTTTTTTCTGCTTTTAAAAGAAAGGACAAAAAAAAAAAAAAAGACTGGAGCCTGAACATTACCTGCCAGTTACACTGTACCACACTTTACATTTCCTCTCATCTTAAACATCAAAAAGAAGTGTCAGCAGAAGCAAGAAATCCTAATAGTTACCTGTTAGTATAACAGGACATAAGGTTTAACTCTTCTAGACTGCTACCTGGATGATGAATTCAGAACTTAGTAACAGTTCCTGGTGCTGATTCCTTTCAGCAGTCAGTCTTACTTGATCCATGACTTAAAAGTTGCTTCAGGTAAGCTAAACATGAACTGTTTAATTTCATGGTTAATATGCAGGTATTTGTATTAACCTGCCCGTATATGTTGACAGGCAGTAAGAATCAGAGCAACTTAGGATAGAGAGAATTTTTGAGACTGGACTGAATGATCCAGCATTTCTCCAAAGCATGCTTTAAAATGAAGCTGATCCTCTGTTTTGTTTTAGAGTGTGCTTTCTTCAAAATTTGCTTTCCCTGCCATATATTAAAATAGTGAAAAACCTAAAAGATTATCAGTGATTATCATATTTTCAGTTTAGTGTAAAGGTGTGTCTGTCTTCAGGCTTTCTTTCCTCCCTTGGGTTAATGCTTTCAGGATACTAAATGATTGAGTTTGGGGTTTTTGGGGTTTTTTAATAAAACTTTAGCTTTCAATTTTTTTTCCTATTATTGAATACTGATCTGGTCCTGGTTTTAGTCACTGTTGGTCTTTTAGAGTGTTTGAGAAATGGCTCTTGTGCTTTACCTTCTGAAAGTTAATCTGACATGCACTTAGTGGTACTGTATTGGAGACCCTGATGCGTGCTTTTCCTCTCTGTGCTTTGGAAAGCCTACTTCATGAGCTTCCAGAGTTCTCATGTTTGCTGGCTGGGCTGTGTACACATTTCTATGAGAAGATTATTTTAGGGGGTTATAAATCAAAACTCTGTAAGCAGTATTAAGACTGAAAATTGTTCCATACCATAAGAATGCCTTTAATTAGCAGATTTGTAGAGCTAAGATCCCTTGTGGCTTTTTCTACAGTCTCATGTACATTGAAGGGGTTTTTTGGCTCAAGACAAGAAGAGGAATGATACATGCTATCATCCAATATAATATCTATATAAAAGTAAAAGATGGGGGTTGAGGCCCTTCAAACAAAGGAAAGCCTAGAACCCTCTTCTCCCACTTCAGGAGTGAATGCTCTGAGCTACTACATACAGTCTCTTCCTTGTCTATAGACTTAGCATTTGAATCCAAGGGAAAGAATTTGGTACTGAAATTCCTGAGCAGGAATTTGAGCTGTGTATGTTCACCATCCTCACCCAGCCTGACTAAAGAGCCTGAAAGCAAGAGAGAGACTCATTTGCAAGTGCATCTGTCTCTGGGAGTTTTGGGCACGCTGTCACTCAGTGCCTGTCCTCAAATATTTACCTCTGTCCTTTTGCTGCACTGAGTAGGGAGCTCTGGTGCTGCAGGTTTTATGAAGTCCATTCCTGGAGCTCAGAAAGAATGTAACAATGTCTAGCATGCCTGTAAGGAAGTCTTCCTCTTGGACTGTTCTTATCAGAGAAGGTAACCCTACACAGTTTTTTTTCCGATCAGTGTCCTTTATTGCTGCCTTAAATACTGCTTTCTAAAGCTTGTCTGTCTGTTCTGAAAGTTGAAGTACTATCAGCTAGAGCTTGGTTACAAGCCTGAAACCATGCTGCTCACATATCTGTTCTGACACTGTTATTCTAAATCATATTCTTCAAAGTGCTCATGCAGCAATGTATTTTTTCTGATGCATAGGTAAGAAGAACTCATGCTCCCATTTGCTTTTGTATTTCTGCAAGCATAATATTTGAGGGGTGCTGGCATGTGGAAGAAAGCATTAGAACTCAGGCAGGGCTTGTATTTGATCTTTTTTCCTGCAGGTTTTCTTAGCATATTTATCCTTAAAAGTATGTTTTGACAGAGCACAGCAGTTATTGTGAAGCTGACAGTGGATTACAGTATTGTTTGTTTAGGATTCAGAAGCCTAGTATTAGATTGCTCCTTGTCAGCACAGTGCAGGATATACCACATGGTGTTTGCAGATGGAAACGGTATGAGCCCAGGCCTAGCAGTGGAATTCAGATGAAGTGATACTGTTCTCTAGCCTTTTTTTTTTTTCTTTTTTTTCTTTTTTTTACATATTATATCTCTGGTAAGAGGCACGTGACTGTGAGTACAGCTTTATGCTGCAGTCGAATGTGCTTTAACTTTGTAAAAGCAGGGATTTCAGAAATAGCTTGGAGTATTACACTCTTATCTCTGAATACACCTAGTATTAAAGTACTACTAGAGCAAGAAAGCATATTACTAACATTGAAAGCTCTCAAGTTTGGTTAGTTCGGCCTAAATGTTTCAGCTTCCTGTATCGAGGATCCTGGTGAGCTTTTGTAAGTTGGAAGGACTGCAAATAGATGAACAAGCAGGACTTCAACTCCAAAGGTTTTTTTTTAATTAAAGGCTCTCTCTTCTGCGGGCTACTCCCACGTAGAGGGCTGGAAACTCATAAGTTTCTATGCATGGAATTTTTCGTTATTTCCTTGGGAGGACAACGGACTTGAGTAACTACAAAGGATGTAGATATTGCAGTAAAGGCAAGCTGCTTCCTCTCCAGGCAGAGATTGGTTGCGAATGAAAAGAAAAGCTGGAAGTTTTGATTGTACTTTTCTTGCAACCCCCCCAGAGAAATCCAAACTACTGCTATCTGCTATTGACTGTGCTGGTTGCATACACACAGGTGAATTCTCAGGCAATGATAATAGATGTTCTAGATCAAATATTGGGCTGGTCAGTGTGTCAAGCAGGGAATTGCACTCAAATTCAGGTTATGGTGAAAATACATTAAAAGTGACCTTACAATGTGATCTTTAGGTCAGGGGGCGGGATTTCTTCCATGAAGAGAAGGTTTAAGCCTTTCTTTTCAAAATGTTGCTGAACTATATTGCTTCGAAAAGCAAAAAGAGAAGACCAATCAAAAGTTTGCGATTGGAACATTGTGAAGAGCTTGTTCTTTTCTTATCTATATCAGTATGTAGCTGTTGTGCTCCATTGGATCTCTCAAATTATAGAACAACCTACTCTCTAAATTAAGCTTAATTTTACGAGCTCATCGCAAAAGGAAAAAATTATAAGCAAGGGCTCAGTACCCTTTGTATAGACTAGTCTAACAGGTGCATTTACTAATTCATCACTTAATGAGTTATCTGCCTCAAGTTCTGTAATTCATAACTCACACATATTGCAAGTTATGAGTTGCACCTATGAGCAAAATGGTTATCTAGCCAGTGATCAGAGTTCTCTTCCTTTCTCCTCCATCATGGTGTACACGTCCCATGTATCACACCACAAAGCACAAAAGCCTTGGGAATCAGCTGCTGTTGGATCCGCTTCAAAAGCTTTTTGGATAAGCTGACATATTTATACCTTCCAGCCTGGAAGTTTGGTCTGTACTGTTTCTTTCCACAAGTTAGCATACTCTGACAAAACTACCAGATAACCAGTATGCATGGATTATGGCTGCTTGGAGACAGCAAGCTGCAGATGATAATGGCTGCATAATGACCTTTAGCTCTTTCTGGCCACCATGTCCTGCCTATTCGTTGCCCTCTCTTTGACCTAATGGTGATGCTGCTGCCACCATACATCAGGTTTTTAGCATATGAGCTGTGTGTTTGCCAAAATCCAAGCAGGGATTGAGTGAACAGTCACAACTTACTACTTATGCAAGAACATTCCATTCCAAAATTTTAAAGGTTTGAGCAATTCCAGTTCTCCTGGTTTTGATTGGATATGGATACATGGAGAAGCAGGATCATGAAATGCAAAGAAATACCATTGCAAATTCTGTTAAAATGCATAATTTGCAGTATTTGGTTTCTTAATGGGATAACCATTAAATTATTGTAACTATCGTAATACATTCCCTGTATCGTATACAATAGGCTTTATGCTAAAGTTAATCGCAACAACTGCGTGTGTTGTCTGTACAGTTGTCAAGCTGCACAATATGCTTTTGATTGCCTTATTCTGCTGTTGTAGAGGTTACTCAGCTGTTCCTGTGCTAATGGCTGCATTGTTTTAACAACAGAAGAAAGGAAGAAGAAAAGGAGAAAGAAGATGATCATGAAGACTTAAATCAGTGCTGGTTCCAGAACCTTGTTCTTTGTATGTTGGACTCTGTTAAAATGCAGTCATTTTGTGAGGAGGGATGGTGACTCTAGAAGCTCTTTCTATAACTGAGATGAGGAGTAGGAGGGTTCTTTAGCTGACTTAAATGGCCAGGGATTCCTTAGAAAAACTAAAGTTCACTCAAACAAAGATTGTCTGCCCTTAAAATGAAGGTATGCAGTGAGAAGGCAAAAAAACCCTGAGAAAATGGGGATCTTAGCAAGAGATCATAATTTTGAGTCACTGCAGTACATATGTTTTGGGCTGCTCCATTTGACGTGTTTGAGGTGATTGAAGTTGCAGAGCCTGAGGCCTCAGCACTTTCTGGAAATTAAAGCCCCTTGAATATATGAAACACATAGAAACATGTGCTGTGTGAATAATCTCAAATTAGTTGCTATTGAAACTATAGGCCTTTAGTATCACCTCTTCAGTAACACAGATGTCCCAGGGACTTGCACAGTTCTGGTGGGTCTCTGTTTTTTAAGCTGGCCTGCATTATATGCATATAATGTAAAATTCTATTATACTATTCTATATTTTGCACAGAAAACCAAGAAAACTTAATATACAACTATGCTGAAGATGTCCAAATCAGAATCCTGAACTGTTCTTGAGGATTGCTATGCCTAATACTTTCTTTAGAAGAGTTGATACCTTCTTTTTGATAAAGATGCCTAGAAGCATATGGGCAATTTGGACGTTGATGTTCAATGTGCTCATCAAAAAAGAAAAAAAATTGCTCATACAAATATGCTCATAAAGTGAAATACTTTGTCTCTTTTCTGATATGGTTATGTAATTGTTTCTTATTTAAAATTTCCTTCTTTGAGTGTCTGAACTTGTTAATGCTATTTTTTAACAGCTTTAGATCTTTATTTACTCTCTAGTTCCTGATTAGCAGAAACCTTCTGTGGGCACTCCCCTTTGAGTTCTTTCCAGGATTTAAATGGCTTGCTAGGTAATTGTGTTTAATAAGCCATTCTGGTCTCTTAATGTTACCTGATACTGTACACTTCCCTAGCTGCATATCAATAATGATTAGAAATCCCAGCAACCATTTCTCATTTAAAAGAAAACTGGTCAGGCTTTTTTTGGTAAGATCCCTTGCAAAGTTCTAAATCCTTAACCCTGTCTATTAACTCATTCACTGCTGCTAATGGGTAATAGCTCTCCAGATAACACAGCCTGTCCTCTATGTTTCCCTGAAGAGGAAAGCTCCACAAAACCAGGTACTATTCTTTAAAGTTTGATAAGGAAGAGCAGTGGAAATTAAAAATGTCCTAATTGGATCTCTGATTTTTTTTTGTTTGTTTTTCCTGTTTCAAAAAAGAAATGCTAGCTGGACTTTGTACTTCATAAGCAGTATGAAGGTTGTCCAGCGACTACATGAGCACCTCAGCTCCTTCACACAGCATTACAGAGCAGCTGAGATGCTGTTTTGTTTAACTTGGACTTCAGTACCAGTGCCTAGCATCCCAGCCATTGCTTAATTAATTTCAGATGTGTATGGTGAAGATCTACCATGATATGAAGAATGTTAAAATTCCTTCTGGAGGGACAAATGTACTCCAAAAAGCTTCATTAAGTTGCCAATTTTCTGGATGTTTAGCAGGAGCTCTTTAGGTAGATTGCTGTCTTGGCCTCTCTAAATGGCAGTAGAACCCTCAAAAAGAAGGCACACCCTGCCCAAGGTATGTAGGGCATGTGGAAATGAGTAGATTAAGATCAATTAGCATGAAAAGCAGTAGGGTCACAGCATGCCACATGTTGATCCATTGTGTTTTGGTAAACGCTGTACAGAAGTAGGTTTAAGGGAGATTTTGAAGTAAGATGATGAGGAGATTTAACCAGTAACTTGGTGGAGTTTCTCTTCTACGCTCATGTCTGAGGTGACTTTCACAAATGAACCATAAATCAGTACAGCTCACTTGGAAGACGTATAAGAAATAAGAACAGCAGAGATGAGTGGAAGGACTTCCTGAATGAAAATAAGTAGATTATGTATAATGTACTAGAGAAAGGTGAGAGCTGCTTTGCACTTTCTGCTTTTGACAAGTTTGCTGACTCCAGAAAACTGTCCTGACATCATTCTGGGCAAATGGACAAGATGGGATTGCTGAGGGTGCAGTGAGGAGGAAGATGTAGTCATTAAGACTTGAGATGAAAGCCGATAACTGCATGGGCAGTAATGAAAGGCTGTATATTAGAAGGTACAAAATGTAGACAGTGTCTGAAAATATGGGGGAGGGGGAATCAAATCAGTAAGTGGAAAGTGGTACTGGCTTAGAAATTGTTGCAACAGAGAAATAAGGCAGGAACAGGGAAATAAAAACTGTCTTTTCCTTGCTGTATTGAATTTGATCTAATATCCATTTTCCATTGGTGGTGTAGACTGTGACTTTTGTTTAATGTCAGGGTTTTTGGCATAGAATCCTGTTTTTCCTGAAGAGCTCTTTGCTGGGTCATTTTATGAATGCCATATGTGATCATTGTAAGACTGCTTCCCAAGGAGATGTGTATTTATATCGATGTTACTCATCTCTACGCTTCTTGCTCCTCCCAGTGAATTTTAGCCAAACTTACATTCTAAATCACTAATTCTCTTGTATGAAGTTCATAATGCTTTCCCTAAAATTATCAACTGAATAGAGTACTGATACCTAAGTGTACTCACCTCCTGAAGATGTATTGCAATTCCACATCCATTTTGAGATAGTGTGGCCAGTTGGCTCAAAGCGGTGTAGATTTGGCTTGGAGCTGGCTGTAGCATCACCACAGCACCGAAAGCAGGACTGTGGGAATTAAGTAATGCAGTTACAGTATTTTAGTCCATAAGCTATTGCTGTGTATTATGATTATGTCAGATGTTGCTCTAATAAATAAAATAATCCAACCTCACAATTGCCTAAAGAGGGGCAATACTAAGTGACCCAGCTGAGTCTTATAAATAGAGAATAGAAGAAGCAAAGAAGTTCTTTCATGTTTGAAGACATATGGAAATAAGCATAACAAAATGGAAATTTTAGAAAGGTTTTGGTTCCCCCTGCTTATTTCTCATATTTGTCTTAACTGTTTAAAGACTCCCTGTAGAAATACATTGTCTTGCAGACTTTTCTAGGTTCCCAGGAGAGTGCCTTGAAGTTCCTTAGATAATGTTTAATGAATAATGTAGCTGCACTCTGAATAAAGCTTTTGAGATTATAACTTCTAAAAACAGTTACATTGATTAAGTTGAAAGTGCTTCACCTTGTTTCTATTTCAGGAATTGTGTTTAATTACAGTGAGATTTCTTTTCAGTAGTCATGTAATACCGTAGCTTTAAACCATATTCTTAACTGACTTAAAAAACTTCATCTAATTCAAATTTAAATAGATATTTCAGTTGTAAGATGTATTTTATTTCCTGCATCCTTCAGCGCAAGTATGGACGTGAAGAAATGGGCTTATTTGCATGTGACTTTCCCAGAAATATAGTGGAAGAGAGTGTTGTGTTTTGGTCCAGATCTTGAAATGTGGGAAGTACAATAAGGTTTTTGTAAGTTTTTCTGAGCTTTATCAAATTTGCCCTTGGTTCACACTTGGTGTGCAAGGAACACCTCGCTTTGACAGCAGTGACTCAGTGTGGCTGTAGTCAGATGACAAAGCACAGCAAATACTGCACGTGGGCTTGACTGAAGTACAAAAAAACAGACTCAGCACTTCAAAACCAAGAGTTAAGGCAGTTCTTGCCAAAACGGAGCAGATGACCTCATTGCTATTAGTGTAAATATCGGGAATTGCACACAAATGTCTTCAGTCAATCCCTCAACTTGCTGTAAGTGTTTGCAGACAAACTGTAAGGGGAGAGGGAAATGTTGAATGGGTGGGACTATGTCTTCCTTGAAAACATCTGAGAGAATGACCTATTTTCTCTCCTTTAAACTAGGGCATCTTAGAGGTGTAAAGCAACTTTGAAGCAAGCTGTGCGTATTGTAGCTTTTACATAGATATTTCTCCTCTAGTGAAATAACTTGCTTATTCCTTTGCTCTTTGTTTTGCTTTCTTTCACTCCCACACAGTATTTAGACCATATTAGAGATGTATAAATGTGACTTTCACTTAATATTGCTGTTTATTAATAACACTGTGGTTGCTATTTTCTCAAATGTGCTATATGTTTGATACTAATGAAGAACAAATGCTTACAGGGCTTTGGAAGACGTTAGAGTGTGGTAAATATATGCCTGTTTACTTGAGACAATGAATCATGAGATGTTTGTTTAATGCATATAACTTTTTTTGAGCTGCTTGTCACAGAATTTATATGCGGTGCAAGTCTGCTTGGCTAGCATATCTGGAAAAGATATTCATCTGCCACAGAATAAAATGCATCTACACTGCTGACTGTCTTAACCTCTGATGTGCTGCTACCAACTATCCAACCCTTCCTGTAACAGTGATGAGCAGTGAAGCTTTCTAGAATGGGTCCATTCAATCCTACAATCTGGTAGAATTGTGATGTTTTGTATTGATAATTTTGTATGTTAGTAGCTGGCATACAGAGTGAAGAAAATGAGTACTTCGTGTAAAACCATCTGTAGATGATACTTCAGTCCTAATGCTGAAACAGATTCAAGGTTGGGATTTAGTGATTAAGCCTGCTTGAACCAGATTCAGACTTTTATCAAAATAAATCCTATCTCAAGAGTTGCAAGTAAGCGCTGCATCAGATATTGGGTTTTTTTGCTGGTGAATATCCTTAATTTAATACTCTTCAGTTTTAAACTAATGCTCTCAAATTGTCTGAGTGAAATCTGGTTAGTATAAGCAAGATCCTTGGAATTGTCTGACTTGAGAGCTATCGCCATCTCCGAAATGCCCTTGGGTTTTTGTACCTCGAGTCTATGTGGAGTTCAGATGCTTTTTATATCGCATCTTATGGAAATGAGAGTATTAATTTCAGAGTTGTTGTTCCTGCTGTATTAATTCAAGTGTGAAGATGTGAAACTTACTGTTCACTGTTACTGTTTAACTGCATTACTGTTAAAAATGCAAGGTTATGTTCTTAACAGTGACCAAATAAAATGAAACTTTAATAAGCCATCTGTTTCACTAACTTAGCTGCTGGTTTGTTTCCTTTTGAGGTGATTTGAAGATGTTATAGAACACAGTTGAGTCAAGCTTTGTGGCTTCAGAGTTGTGAGTCAAGATACAAAGTGTTACAGACCGTGGTGGGATTTGAAAGCATTAGCACTCCAGCCACCAATACACATTGTGACAATGGCTTGAACTTAGTTTTCTATGAAGGCATGTGAATTTTAGACACAATTTTTGACCATGAAGTTTTCTAGTTAACCTCATTTCCTGCAGCTCCCAAGCTGGTGAATCCTCTTGTGTTGCAGTTAAATTGTTGCTAAATGGTATCTCGGGTTTCTTCGGTTTTACTCATAATCATGAGCTAGATTAATGAAGCAAACTAGTGACAGAGGAGGAAGAGCACTGATGCCCTATTAATGAATTTGGGGATGATCTTGGTATACTGGTGTGTCCTTCAGCGGGCTCTTAAAGGTCAGTAAGGACAGCAAAGCCTTGGATTCAGCCCCTATCTTGTTGAGTAGGGAAAAAAAAAAAAAAGGAGGGAAGAGAGGGAGAGACAGATTGTGCTGATGCATTTGAAATAGCTGTCATTTGTTTCTGTGTGTCTCAAAAGGAAACAAATTACACATTGGACAAAGATGTTCTAAGAAAGCTTAGAACAGCAGACAGTGAAAAATCAAAAGCTACAAGGGTTGAGATGAGAACACTGAGAGGGAATAAAATGCTCTAAGGACAAACATGCTGAAGTCAGAGATCAGACTGAGAATAAAATATTGAAGCTAAAAATATAATTTTCAAGGTGGAAGAATTATTTCAACTAACAACTCACTTCATAGTTGCCATTAATAAAATCTAGCTTTAAAAGAGACTGCGAAAGGTGTGGATCGATTCTTTATTTCCTCTTATCACCAATATAAAGAGAAATGGGACTTCCAAGTTGATTTTTTTTTTTTTTTTTTTTTCCCTGTGCTGTAAAGATCGTAGCTGCATGTGGGGGATGTTCTGTATTTAGGGGAGCTACCTTTTGGCCTCTTTGCTTCAAAAGAGTGTTCTTTTTCTCATTTCCCCGCCCCACCACCCCCCCCCCCACCACCACCCCCCCCATGTTGTTAGCTGCATTGCACATGAAGAAACTGCAAAACAAGCAACAGCTCCTGGACTAGGCAGTTGAGGGTTCTTGGATGCAAGTCAACTAGTAATTTGTGTGGGAAACTGGCTTTGGGACTTCTGGGGAATTCTAGGTTATCTGGAGAGAACATTTCTAGCAGCCATTGTTGCTAGAGCCATCCTCTCATAGTTCAGAGTTCATGTAAGCTCACAGAGTGGTCCTGTCATCTCACAGGTAGTTTGTGTGTGGCTTGGATATCACTTGTAGCATCTGGATTTTGGCCTGTTTCACACAGATACATTGGACCATCTTTTGGCCTGTTTCACACAGACGTGTTAAACCATCTTTTGGCCAGTGTCATGTGAGGAAAATTCTTTGATGCTTAAGCTCTCTCAAGCTCATTCTCAACACTGTCATCTTCATGGTTGTGGGACCTCTGGTTTGTTTGTTTTAAGCAGTGCTTATTATCTCTGAGTGTTCTTGTGGAATAGCAAAAGAATAACACTCCACAAGAGGAAACCACTTAGTCCAGCTAAAAAACTTTAGAACACTCCTTCTGCATAAACACTTTCTTTACAAAGAAAGTGATAAACCAATTGCAAAGCCACAACCTGTTCCTTTCTAATTAAATATCAAGTGAAAATCTTCTGCACAAAAAATTTTGTCTTGAACCTGCCATGGAAGGTTTGTTGCCCATTTGTTGGTGGGAAGCAGTGCATCTTGTAGCATATTTCTCCTTCATCAATCCAAGGGAGGAGGCTTTTAGGTAAATACTAGTTAGCTTGCTTCCAGTAGCCAATTCTTCATTTGCAGTCATCTTCATCTGGAAAATGTTGTTTTGCTTATACCAGAGTTCTTATGGTAGGGAGGATCTGTCAAATGCCTCCCTCTTCACAGGGGGTACTATCGTGCTCTTCTGGCTTACTTGTGCTCTTTTTAGTTTCTCAATCCAGTCTTGCTTGCACTAACTTATTCTTACTAACAGCTTTAAACCTGGGTAGAATAAGCTGCCTCTTTGTCCAGAGCCCTATTTGGTGTCATAATATGGAAAGGCATGGAATGCAACTTGGCTATAATGCACAAAGAATAAGAAGTAAAGGGAGTAGTGCCAAACTCCAGATGATGTTCAGTTATAGCTAATTATGAATGAAAGTGCTCACTTTAAAGTATAATAAGCAGCACACTGATTATTTGTTGGGGGAACACAAAGTTACTGAAGTGGTTGGTCAAAATTCTGCAGTTGGCTTCAGCTGCAGCAGGATTCTAGCCCTGATTTGAGGTGCATGCTGCTTTCAGGTATTGTGAACCTTCTAAAGATTAGAAGTGAGGTGAAATCAAAATCTTATTTTTAGCTCTCAGGGATGCTCATGACTTAACACTTACGTCAAGGTTAGATAGATTTTTTCAAACATCTGCCTGGAATATCTCTTCTCAAATACAAGAAAAGCCCTTTGCACTTTGTCGGTTCTGCCTGTCTTCTGTGAAGCTGCAGCCTTTTTGTAGTTCATAAACTAGCTGTGAAGAGGTAGCTAAGTAGTAACATATATGTACGTGTGTATGTATATATATGCATTTTTCTTTATACTTAAAACCTGAACAAATACCTGAAGGAATAAGATATCATCAGCCAATCAAGATAAAAGTAGAATTTAGGGTATATTTGTTTAATGCATGGCAAACAATGTAATTGAGGAGGCTTCAGGCAAGGTAATGAAGAACAAAAAGCACATGAGAGAGGAAGAAGCTGGTGGATGTCACATTTCTAATGCTTGGTTCTACTCAGAAATACCTATCACTGTGGAGCTGATCACTGCAAAACTGGGGGGGGAAGCTGTGATCAGAGGGATGCTTTGGCTTGTGTGCCACTCCTCAGTAAATTAGCTTTGCATTCCTATTCCGAATCATTGCTAAGATAAGTTACGCATAAGGTGAACTGATTTTGAATTTATGGGATTGTGAAACCTCAAGCGAGCTTTTTTCCACCCAACCCTTTCCATTGGCTTCAGAGATAGTTTCGTATGATATTGTATGTTTTGTTGTCTTTATTGCAAAAGCACAGTGTTCATTCTGGACACAAATTTCAGGTTGAAAAATGTGCCTGGGACTGTCATGATAGTCCTCAGTGAAAAGGCAAATAAGCTATTAATGGTACATGAGTTAACTGTCAGCAAATAAAGAACTGAATACATATGAAGAAAAACCAAATGTTAATAACAAGGTGTAATGCGGTTACAGTTGGGAAGCAGAGAGAGATCAAAAGGTTTTCTGGTTTTGAGACCTCTCTGTGAACTTCTACTGCACAATCCTAGAAACCAAACCAATCCCAGATTATTATTATTATTATTTATTCTAGATTAGTTTTGCTTAGAAACTGTAATGAGACACAGATTTCAGCACATTAATGTTACATTTCTGGAGTCTGCATAACATTCTGGTCCTTGAAAGAATTCTGTTAGAGCTTGTGGGGCACACAATCCCTTAATTCAGCCCTATATATTGGTCTGACGGAAGCATGTACCACAGGCTGATTTTATTGGTTCGCTCTCACTATTTAGTCTATTAAAACTATTTGCCCTGTAAGAAATGAATGGGAACATTTCCTCTGAGCTCAGACTGTTTCAAAGACACTTTGTTCGGATCATTTGCGGCTTTGGTGAGCGCTGTTTTCAAAATCAGAAGTGTCAGCAAATATTTCATTATTAAATGATGCCTCTCTTTAGTAATTTTTCATTTCTTTTTTTAAAGATGGACAGTAGGAAAGCAGATGACCAAAACTGATCTGTACTGAAAGCAAGACTCTACATTGCGTGCTGACTGGGGGGAAAATGCACTTGCTGGCTTGCTAAAATGAGATAATAGTTTGGATGTTGACAGACAAAAACAATTAGAGCTGTTGGACGCTTTGCTGACGTATGCATTGTCACATGGAGAGATGGCTTGGTTGGTGCCAGTAAATCTGAACTGTTCAACTCTCAGCAAGATATTAAGTTAATTAATAAAATTCTTTATGGCTGTGCTTGGAATGTGAGGTCTGTTTATTTGTGAAGACAGCTTGTCCAGGAACAAACAGCGGAGGTCACTGATGGGTCCCATTAGGTGTTTACTCAGACTCTGTTCTATTACAGGCTAGTAAAAGACTTTCTTCTGCTTTATTTCTTGATACATTAAAACAATGTTACGTGACTGAGGTGTTTATTTGTACACTTGTGCAGATAATAGTTTTCTTTAAAGTATTTAATTATACATGGGAAAATGTTTTATTAAAACTCTTTGACCTCTTTGGGTTTTTAGGTGCTTACTCATGTTTCAGAAGACTCAATTTCTCTATACACTGTATTCTTAAAGCCTATCACTTTTTTTGTCGATTAATTATACGAGCATGTTTGAAGTCTGGTTTTACATATACATTTGAACTTACTTATGTTTCTTTTGTTTTCTAAATGGATATGTTTGGACAGGGAATTTGGGCTGTCTGTGCTGAACTGACTTCACAGCAGCCTTGCTTAGTGCTCCTCCGCTAAAGCTTGTCCTCTCCATGTGGTGTGACCCCTCTGACTCTAATGGACTTTGGGGTGTACTGCGGCTGACTGTCACAGCTTGTCAGAAGAAGATCTGTGTTTCTTCTGGATCATGTGTCAGTATTTGTCAGCTGCTGAATGAAGCATTTGGTTGTAGAAGGGAAATAATCTTTTCACTCTAGCTTGAGGACTGCACTGATACATCTTTTTGATGCAGAAAGAGATGTTCACTTCACCAGCAGGAAGCAGCTCTGATTAGACTGTAAACATGAACTGTACTAAGAATTTGCTTAGTTTTTCCTGCTCCATTTCTGCCTTCATGTGCAGAATCTGTTAAATCCATCAGGATCATCAGATTCCATGTTTCTTGTGTAACCCTACCCTGCTTGCCTTTACTAATCTCCACTAAATAACTTTCAGATTTCTTTTACTTTATTCCTGTGTTATCCATTTTCCTTGTACTTAATATTTAAAAAGTATTGTCTTTAGTTTTATAATTTTATCCATGTTAGATTACTTGAATACATGAGCTGCTTTTAACTTATTGTCATGATTAATTTTTCCTCTATCTGCTTAAATAATTCTGCTATCTCATTAGGGGCCTGTTTTGTTTGGTGAGTTTTCTTGTTGGTTTTGTTTATTTGTTTTTAAGGAATAATCATTATTGGTGGTTTATTTTTTGTTTCAGTTTTGGGGGGAGATTTTATGTTTTTAAGAAGACAATTCTTGGGAGGTTATACTTTGAAATATTTGAAATTCAGCATCTCAGCAGTTCTGGTTAGAAATGAACTTTTGTGAGCCATGATGCCAGTGGATCTGCCTATGCAGAAGAAAAACAGCTCTTGGAAAAGCTGAGCTCATAGCAAACCCACTGGAGTTCACATCAGTAATTAATCTAGAAGCTAGCATTAGATAAACCTTGATTAGATAAACTTGACTGTTGGTAATAAGATAGCAGAGGGCATATGGTTGCTTGCTATGTCTTAATCTAGCTCTCTAGGTTTATAAGTATTTCTGTGCTTGAAAGTTTTTCTGGCATTCCAGTGCAGAAGGATGCTTTCGGACTCATGGGATTTCTTTGTATCAGAAAAAGCAACCCTCTGACCTTCCCTCCCCCCCATTTACAAACTTGAGGAATTTTTCCTTTTTAAAATTAAATTGGGAGCTGGCACACCATATTAGCTGCTATGACTGCTGTTATTTCAGCAAAGGCTATAGAACTATACTCAAAAGCAAGTACCAGCTAGACTAGATAGTGTGGCTTGTTTTATTTAGTATCATTGCCGTGCCTGTGGAAAAACCTCAGATAACATTACTCAGTGTGTCTCCTTACAGAACCAGCACAGTGTTAGCAGAGGTTAAACCACCTCTGCAACACTTTCCCTGATGCATCTCTCTGTTTTAGAGAAAGAGAGAAGCAATCCGCCTGATTGCTTTACTTTCTGGGCTTTCCACCATTGAGACTAAATGCATACATTGTTGGGACTAGGAGCCTTCAGCTGCTTCTGTATGCAGAGCAAGGTTGGACTGTAATTGAAAATGTTTCCCCCTTGTTTTTCTGTGCCACCCTTTGCTAGAAATTACTGAACAAACACTGAAAGCATCTATAACCAGTCCCTTGAGACATCCAGGCAGTATATAAAGAAAGAGGGGTACCCGTTGCTGGAAACTGTTATGAGTTTACTCTGGAATTGTTTATTTAATGCTATTTCTTTTGGTGCTTTTTTTGTAATAACTTTTAGTGTTTTAGGAAATTAACTGTAATGGAGCTTCTGGTATGTCTACAGAATGGATAAACATTGCTAAAGCACGGGATGTTTGATTGGTGTTAGTATTTTTAAAGAAAGGAGGCTGTGTTGCTTCTTCTGTCCAATAAATGTTAAGGTAAATTTGTTGACTTTTAAAACTGGTAATGCCTCACTATAAACACCAGGATCTTTCTCTCTTGTAGCTGCTGAGAGAAGTTTGCTGCATTACCTCTGGTACAGCTGCAACTATGACTTGACTCATTTGCATTCATGGCTCTTGGATGATCTAGTGAACCATGGAGCTCAAAGTATGGGTGGATGGAGTCCAGAGAATCGTGTGTGGGGTCACTGAAGTCACAACATGCCAGGAAGTTGTAATAGCCCTTGCTCAGGCTATTGGTAAGTAACTGTCAGGTGGGTATCCGGGAACGGGGAGGGGGGAAGCTTGTTTTACAAAGCCAAACCAAGGGGAGGTGGGGTTGCACTAAATACCCGTAGAACATGAGATAACCTTGCAGTGTAAACTTGCAGCATTTGATTTTTAACCTGACAGATTAAAAAGAAAGAAAAGAAACACTTTGAAATCTATAAACTTTCATTTAGTACAGATTTATTCTCTAAATAATAATATGCTGTCATTTGTCATTGTAAATACATCCTGTACTGCAGAAGGAGCTAAGCTGTCAATGTTTTGAGTACCAAAGTAGTATAAAAGCAGTGTAAAATAATAGCTAAAAAAATAATTGCTTTTCACATGCTAATGATGTTCACTGAAATTATAAACATTGTAGCTATATTGGGAACAGCGTATATCAATTAAATAGATCGTTCAAGTTCTCCTCTTACTCCTGAATGTCACATAACTTAGTACTAATGAAAGGGTAACTTGAAGTCTGCTCAGTGTTAGCTATTTGCTGAACACTTTAGTGGGGGAAAAAAAATGACCAAATTTTAAAATCTTTATGGCTCCTTCAGTCTTGTCAGATCTTTCTCAGTGACTGAGAGCATCCTGAATAAGCCTCAACTTCATTCCTCCAGTGCTTGATATACTGAATCCTATTCTTTGCTAAAATGGTGTAATTGACTTCACATACTATTCAAATTTACATGTTAAAACATATGTCTTTCCTAAAATTAAACTGATAAATTTAGGGCTTGCTTTTGCAATTTTCACTATTGCAACAATTTTGCAAGATTGTTTTAGCAGTCTAACTCAATTGCAAAATAATGATTTTCTAATGAAAACCAACCTGGTGGCCGTGAATGTCAACTAGATATTGTACCTGTAAGCATGAAGTCTGTTTCTCTGAATTTGTGATGCTTATTTAAGTGTGCACTTCTGAACGTTATTTCCATATACTTTCATCTGATGGAGTAGAAGACTGGCACTTTTTTGGTTTGTATCTTCAGAGGGTGGAACATAATGCTAGCATGTGTCCTCTATCTATGCCCATCAAATACCTTTTAAAGTTTCATTTAAAGAAAGTCACTATGTCTCAAATCTTGTATTTGATGGTTAACTGTTAAGTTTGCTTTTACTGTTTGTGTTAGCTGCAGCTTTTCATTTAATGCTAATTAGTTTATGAATTGCTTGCTTCCATATCTCATTTTCTGCCTGTAGGTCTTTCAAGGCACAATTATGGTATCATGATTAGTTCCTAGTACTGATTAAGAAGTGTTAGATAGAGAAACTAAACTGGTTGTGGTAGACTTCTGGTTTTTACTTTGTTTTCAGTCTCTTTCATCTTATTTCCTTTGCCTCCTCCCACAAAACAAAAAAATGCTAAGCTCCAAGTTCTAGACAGTAATTTAATATTCTTCTGTGTAACTTCTCTTTGTTTTTAATGTGTCCTCATTTATTAGCCTCAGCTCTGAAAAGGTTCCATCAGCCTTGGAAATGCTCACAGTTTTTCTCAACTCATCATACTTCCTTTTCTGTAACACCTCACCAGTTATCTGAGGCATGTGACTGGTTCCACAGGGAGATAAATTTCAGTTGCAACTAGAGCCAAATTAAGATAACTTTGGAAACTCCTTCCTAAGGGAAATACCTCTGTAGAAAACACCTCTGGTAATGGTGCTCCAGTTTCTTACGGGGGCAGCTAGGACAATATTAAACACTGTATAAATAACACTTGCATGTCTGGCAGATAGGACTTTCTGAACCCTTCTGTCAGGTTATTCATCAGAAAAGGAACCATATGTCTGCTCCTTTGATTTGGCTTTAGGTACCAGCTTACCAAGAATAATTGTCACTAGAATTTGAATGGGGATCTATTAAAATGTATCCCTGTAGCTCTTACCTGACATTTGGTGGTGGAAAGGAGCCAGTCTGAGTTGGCTTCCTCCTCGGTTGGCCCTGATATTATTTTCCACTTTGCAGTCTGGCTCCTTCAGCAGTCGCATAGCTTAGCAGGACTCAGTATTATTTTGTCTGTCTGTTGGTCTGTCTGTAAAGTTTTTGAGATGCTCCTTTTGTTTTACTGTGTCTTTCAGTTTATTGCTAGATCTTTGACTTAAAAAATACAGCACACACATACAGTGTGGTCGTCTTCACTGAGCCTGAAATATGAACTGCAATAGGTATATTACTTGTGTTGAAGTGCAGTGTCTGGAATATCTGCAAATTAATGTATTTTACAGCTGTATCCACTGAAGAAAGCACAAGCCAAAGATACTTGGAATAAGGCATCCATGGTTCAAGAAACTTCTCATGGATTAACTGAAGCTGCCTCTATTCTAGAGCTGTGAAAAGTAAAGCTTTACAATGTATTTCAGAAATAGGAAAATCAAATGTTTATCGAATGGGCTGTGGTTGGAAGGCACCTCTGAACATCATCTAGTCCAACTCTGCTGCTTGAAGCAGGGTCAGCTATAGAGTGTTGCTCAGGGCCAAATGCAGTCAGGGTCTGAATATAGCCAGGTATGGAGACCTCTGTGGGCCATCTGTTCCAGTGTTCAGTCATCTTCACAGTAAGAGTGGTTTGTCCTTATGTTTAAATGGAATTTCTTGTATTTCAAGAAATTTGCTGTCACTTGATCAAACGCAGTGCCGTGTCTCCTGATCTCTCACTGTGATAAGAGCAACAAAAAGGTTTCCATCTATGTACTTTCCAGCTTTTTTTTTTCTTTTTAATGCAGAGACAGGAACTTATGTTCTAGGGCCGTTTTAGCTAAGCAAAAATAGCGAGTCATGCTGGGTGTGCCCCTTTTGTAGGAGGTTCTGCTTCATACCCAAAGTATAGTCTAATCCTTCGGCAGCAGAGTTCTGTCACTTTAACTTGCTTGGCTAATGCTCCTTGACCTGTTCCTTACAGATAGTGTCTGCCACCATTACTCTTCCAGTGGAAAGGTCTACTTGTCTCTCTTCCTTTGGAGCTGCACACCTGATGGGTAACATTTGTGTTACTTGTTCTTGCACTGGGATCTCCTTTTCCTGTTGCCCATCTCTTGACCATTTTACAGAAAGGAAATAATTTTACTCCAGGTTTCTTTACAAATTAGGGGGTTTTTTAATTGCCATTTGGCTTGAAGTTCACAGTATCACAGTATGCTAGAGATTGGAAGGGACCTCAAAAGATCATCTAGTCCAATCCCCCTGCCAGAGCAGGAACACCTAGATGAGGTTACACAGGAATGTGTCCAGGCGGGTTTTGAATGTCTCCAGAGAAGGAGACTCCACAACCCCCCTGGGCAAAAGTTAAAGGGTTTCAATTAAATCTTAAATAAACTTCATTCATTAAAAGAAAAAAGGAGACTTGTCTCCTTTGACTATCGCAACAAATCTTATTTTAAAAATGCATATAATTAAAAAATGTGAGAGTGAATAATATCAGTTGAATATAACTTTGGATACTGTAATTGATTGTGTCTCTAACTTAGAAAAGCCTTAGCTGGAGGGAGGGTCCCTGAAATTCTGCTCAAGACAAACATAAAACTACCCAGCTACAG
The DNA here is from genome assembly GCF_963264785.1 of Psittacula echo. Classification (NCBI taxonomy): domain Eukaryota; kingdom Metazoa; phylum Chordata; class Aves; order Psittaciformes; family Psittacidae; genus Psittacula; species Psittacula echo. The sequence continues at coordinate 105,568,858 of NC_137735.1, forward strand.
GTTTCAAAAGAGTGAAATCACCTCCCACTGGGGTCTTGAAGAACACTTGATATTACCTTTTATGAGTTTTATCCAGGGCTGACTTTTAAAAACAAACAAACAAACAAAACCCCACCCTCAAGCTGTTCGCAGATTACAAAATGTAAGATTTGACCTTAAAATACAAATAAGAAAAGTGCTCATTTCATCATAAGAAACAGAGCCCTCACCAAAAAGTAAAAATACACCACAGCATACAATTTAAATGGAGAGCCATGAGTCTTGTTTTAAAACCATTTTTGCCAGGAGAGATGAGCTAGATTTTATCACATCCATTATTGTCTATTTTAAAAATGTACATTTGGCAGCAAGTTCTGCCTGTTCTTCTGTGTCCACTAGCTTCTCTGTGCATTCTGTGAAAATCATGCCGGAATGGCTTCATACAAATGTTGCTTGCTCATTTGGATTCCTCTTCTTAATCTGGGCAACTTGGAAAACAATTAAAACCAAAGGTATTGATACTTTTCAACTGTACACATGGTGAGCTGGTTGGTGAATCCAGTCATAGTCTGTTTTACTAAGTAATATATGGGCTTACAGAATCACAGGATGGTTTGTGTTAGAAGGAGCTTTAAAGCTCATCCAGTTCCAACACCCCTGCCTCAGGCAGGGGCATCTTCCACTAGAACAGATTTCTCAAAGCCATGTCCAACCTGGCCTTGAACACTACCAGGGATGGGGCAGCCACAGCTTCTCTGGGCGACCTGTGCCAGTGCCTCAGCACCCTCATGGTGAAGAATTTCTTCTATTATAGTCAAGTGTGTGTGAGCATAGTGGCTTCTCTCAAAAAATCATTGTAATACTGAGGGGAAAAAACAGGCAGTATCCTAGAAGAAGGTGAGCTCATTGTGTTAGCTGATAGTTGAGGCAAATGTAGTTTAATTACAGATTTATTTATTTATTTTTTAATTGACTTTTACTGATTGTTTTCCATTCAAATCTAAAAAAAAAAAAAAAAAAATCTTCCAAAGGGATATGGTGATGAATAGCACGGTTACAAATACACTGCCCCTGTTTCTTCAGAAGTGTTTTTTTCCTGGTTCCAGCCCCTGTGAGGATTTTTACTGGGCTTGTTGCAATTTCTTTTTCCCTCTGGAGACTAGGGTATGCCTTCTATACTCAGAATGACATGGTTGTTTCCTAGAAAGAGAATATTTCAGTCTACAGATGTGAAGCTTGAATTTCTTACCAAAGTTCACTTTTGCATTCTGCCCTCCCCTTAGTTTTCTGTGGCAAATAATTAAAATGACAGACTTGCTTTAGATAGTGCTGTGGATTTTGGTTTTCTTGGCTGTAGCACAGTATCAGGAGAATATGAGCAACACTTCACTGAACAAGGAGTACAGCTGTCTCTTTTTAAAATTAAACAAATGCAGCTGTCATTTTTTTTATTGCAGTTGAGTATTTTTCCTCAAAGATAAATGGGGTGTATTTATGAAAATAAAGCACAGATTTGTTCATGCTTTTTCAGACATGCAATACAGCATTGTGAGGCTCAGCCAGAGTTGTATCTGGAAAAAATCACACCACTTTATTGATGTCTCCTCTTATGTTCTTCCCTTCCTCCATATAACTTGCTAAAGCAAGTGCCAGAGCTGGCTGTCAGATACTTGGAGAGAAAGAAAAGAGTCTGAGATTGAATTGAATCAGAGTGATGAGTCTGAAGAGGATTAGAAAAAGGGAACAATTCTTGTGTAGAAACTAAGGTTTTTAAACATTTAAACTACATTAACCATGTAGTTTACTGCTAAGAATCACTTAAAACTTGTGTTATTTTTGACCCCAGAATTTCATTCTCCGCTGCTTTAAATAGCAACATTAAGAGCGATAATAAGTACAAGAAAGCTGCGTGCTGTGGTGATCCCATGGAGTGATCATAAAAACTTTCTGGTTCAGAAACCTCGTGACAGTAACCTTGCTGAGAGGCATGGTTTTTGGGTGAGATGATTTGTTGTCACATTTAATGGTGTGGTACGTCTAGCACAGCGGTGCCATGTGCAGCAGAGACCTAAGCTGCTTGATCTGCTTTGCCACATCTTGCTGTTCAACCTCGGCCAAACTGCTCCTCTGCGTTGTTTTACCTATTCAGGGAGTGGGTCTAAAATAGATGCAGTACCTTAGGGTGCTTAGATGAGGGCACTTGAATGTATCAGACTACTCTAAGTGCTTTCTTCTGTCAGGCTGTGAGAAACTCTTGTAGCCTTTTCATTCTATCTGAAAGGATGATAGTAATAAACTAAGACTTCAGTCTGGTAAAGACATCATGAGCACAGCTGTACCTGGTAAACTATAAGCAGACCTTCGCCGTGATTGCACTTAAGTCTATATATCTCTATGGGCATGTTTTTCTAGGACTGGACTCCTACACTGATTCTTATCTTTTTCTATGGTATACATACACACGAGTGCAAAATATGGTATCAGTTAAGAAATCTGAGTAATGCAAACACTAACCTCTATTCTTTACTGTGAGGGTGGTGAGGCCCTGGAACAGACTGCCCAAGGAAATTGTGGATTGCCCATCCCTGGCAGTGTTCAAGGCCAAGTTGGATGTGGTCTTGAGCAACGTAGTCTAGTGGAGGGTGTCCCTGCCTGTGGCAAGGGGTTGGAACTGAGTGATCTTTAAGGTCCCTTCCAACCCAAACCATTCCATGATTCTATGATTCTGTGATTCTATTTTGAAGGCTTTATTACTGTTAATCTTTTTTGTGTATTTAATGAGTTCTCAGGTAGCTAGAATTACTTTTTTAATTGCTATGGATGTTAAGTATCACATAATGAATGAAATGTCAGCTTCATGTATCAAGATACTGAGTTCAATTCATACTTGGTTTATTCAAATTGCCAGCAATTACTTTTCTGTTGGTGCTGTTAAAGATTCAGGAGTTAATGCTGTTGCTCCTTTGGTTAAGGCAGAGCATTTTCTCTCACGTTGTTCCACATGTTAAAAATTCTTACAAGATTTTACCCATGTACAATTATTTCTTTATGTTGCCTTGTTAAGGCAGACAGCATCCTCCAGCCTAGGGCTGGAGAGCTATCTCGAGGAAACCAAGTGGGTGAAAAAGCTGTATCCAAACTGGGGAGGGAATGCATTTGTCAGTGGCCCCAGAGCTCTGCCCAGTCTGGGTTTGGCTTAAGCATGTATTGCCATGCCTGGCTTTACCTCTGTGGAAACCTGTGCACATACAGGTATGTATGTTCTTACTGTGCACTGTTGTGAGTTTGGGGTGCTAGTTCAGATTCAGCTCCAGAGCAGCACTAGTACATCTTCTGTTTTAGCTTGTCCATCTTAAAACTTCTGTCTCACATCCAGACTTGATTCTTTTTTTTTTTTTTTGGGGGGGGGTGTTATTTAAGATTGTCCAGAATGCCACCTTGCAGGACAGGTCTTTGGCACAGCTGCTGTGAAGCAGCAGAGGTGGTGGCATCTCAGGGGAAAAATGGGAACTAAGAGTATGCTGCCAGGCAATTCCCCTGGCACCACGTGCATCCTGGTGGTCCTGGGAAAGGAGGAGAAACTGGGCACAAGACTGCATGACCTGCTCTTGCCCACCCTCACCCCTTCCCTAGGGAAGGAGGGAAACCCCCATGTTTCTAGCCATCTTTCCTGTAAATTACCTCAGACCAGGGCAGTGACTCACCTGCTTGCACTGATGCACTGCTGCAGATCCTGGCTGTGCAGCATTAGAGACACTTAATGAAAAGATGGATCTTGGTGCCTGAAATAAACTTTTGTAGCCGGACTGGAAAGATAAGGCACAGAGATGGTTTTAAATGGTGTATCATGCTACCTGCATACAAAACCAAAAATGTAGTCCCTGTCCCTGGAGTGCTTTGAATGTAAAGGATGTTGTACTTTGAGGAGGGAGAAAAGGGATGAATCTTTCCTGTTCTGAAAACCAGTATCGATGAGCTCTCAGGTTACAGTCCTGCCAAAAGTGTTGCATGAGAAACACTGCTACTGCTTCTTTCCTTTGGAAATTCATTTTGACTTTTGGCAGCAGAGGTAGCCACTCATGTCTACTGTGTCAGCTGCAAATACTAGAGCACACAGAGAAGCTTAAAGTGAGTAATAGTTATATGGATCCTACTGCCTTCATGAAGTGTAATTTAAAAGTCTACCTCTTGAGAGTCTTAAAAAAAGTTCAATTACCTTGTTCCTATCTTTCATTAGTTTAATCATCATTCATTGTAATGGAATCTGTGTTTAAATTACCAAATTACATCAGTCCCAAGCTAAGACTGTAGTGATTGGGCACATGACATGGGCACTCAGGCCCAGAGCTTGCAGTTTGGTCATAGAGCAGAGCAGTGGCTGACCCGGGATGCTGGCTGTAGTTAGCTCTTGAATGTCTCAGGGATTAAGTGGTAAGTGATGGCATTAGAACCAGGTTCAAACCACTTACGACAGCTAGTTGCAGGCTATGAGAACATCAGTGTTCCTTTTTTGACCTCTTTCCCACTTTTAAAATAAAAAATTGTTTTGAATGTCCCTGCATTAATAGAGCCTGTGATAAGTTTGTATGTTTAGGTAGCTGTAGGTGTGAGTTTGACCGGTTAACCTTGGCACTGGCCCTTTGTGCAGTGTGCTTTATATATATAAATATATACCTACTTCTGTTACAGCTTCTCATTTGCTGTCTTGCAAAACAGATACAAATAGATACAAATTCTTGATGCTTGTTTTGAGACGGTAGTATTATATGGCACATGGGGGGGACCATTAGACAGTCAGTGGATCAGCACAGAGTATTAATGAGAAGTAGCTGGCCAGCGAAGGGGATATAGAGGCTCTGTGCTTTGTCCAACCCCTGAACTGCTGTTTTCTGAAGATGGAACCAGGGAACACAGCACTGCTGGTGCTTGTTCGGGGCTGGCTGCATTGTTTTCTCGACCATTCTCATAAGTGCAAGTCTTTGCTAGAAGTATTAAAGAAAAAAAAAAAGTCTGGTATGTTCTAGTCTTGACATATTCTGAAAGAAAAGCTTGATTTCAGGTATTGTAAGGGATCCACTGGAAAGGCACATGCCCGTTGTGAACATCAGTACAATAACTAAAGCTGTGCTTTGGCAGCTCCTTGCACTGACTTCTTAACTGCTCATCCAACTTTACCTGGAAGAACTTCATAAATCTGCATGAGATTCAATGTGTTCAGTAAGCAGCTGTGAGAAGCACACTATGGTTTAATGAGTGCTGTGCGTTGCTGATAAGGGGCACATTACATGAATACAACAGTAACTTATTTTTAAAATGATGTGGCTTGCATGAATGAGGTAGACCTGAGTTCTGCCAGGAGCACAAACAATCTCTTGTTTTAGAAAGCTTACGGGCAACATACAAGACAAGAAGCAGCACGCAGGTGTTGAACTATTCTTTGTCAACAACCCAAGCAGGCTGCTTTCTCCTTGTCAGTGGTAGCACATCAAACCAGCTGTTTGTTACAAGGATGCCTGTGTTCTGAAATATTCTGTCATTAGTTTTGAATTAAGTCAAGTCTCCCTTTCATTTGTGAATTAATCCCTTCTAATGCAAACAAACATCACAGTTGCGGTTGTCCAGGTAATGTTAATCTGCATCATACGTAGGCTGAACACACAAAATATAAGTTACGATTTCAGACGAGGACAGCTTTGGTTTAGACCAACACTGAGCTCCAGGTGTGGTAATTGAACTGTGGAAGTATTACTTCTACAAAACATTTTCTTTTATGTGGATCTTGAGTGCTGAGGTCATTGTTTAGGACAGCATGTTGATTTGGAACCCTAAGCTAAGATGGAAATAGTTCTTTGCAAGTGTTCTGCTTAATTCCTGAATTTACTTTTGATTGAGATTGTTAGCTTTACTCCCTCTCCCCTCCTTTTTCTCTCTTTCTTTCTTTTCTTTTTTTCCTTTTCCTTTTTCTTTGCCTCTTGTTAAATGTCTTCTAAGTAATGCATTTAATAGCAAAGTGAAAAGAAGGTGCACACTGATCACTCCCCTAGTGGTATGAACTCTTGTTTACAATTTCAAGACTTTGAACTTGGCTGTTTCTGACACGAGAACGTTAGTATCATTACCATGATTACAAGCTGAAAGCCAAAAGCTTTTAAGATTGACAAAGTAGAGTGGTAAAGTGCAGCCTTTGTCCTGGGTTCTACGGTATGTTTTAATCCATCTTTCTTCTCTGAGATTTTATTGTTAGTATGCTATGGCAAGCAGGACTAGATTTATTTTTCCTATAACAACACTGATGCCTACTACAAACTATAAATCTTCATGGATCAATGAACAATATTGTGGGTTGGCAGAAATCTCTGCCCTTGTATCTTGGCATAGTCAGTTTGGTTTTGAAGTACTTTATTGTAATAAACCTTAATCTGTTTCTGAGAGTGTTGGCCAAGCATGTTGGTGTGCTGTTACTTTTTTTTCCTCCTCTTTTTTTCTCCCACTGCTTGCCTCAAGTAATTTATTTATAGCGCATTGGGGTAGTGAATTGCTGTTCTCAGTGCTGCTTGCCTTGTTTTGCTGATTGCTGTCAGTCAGATCTTCACCTTCTCTTCCAGCTCTCTCCTCTAACTTGGAAGTGAACATGGACATTTTGGTCTCTTACTTGACCAGCTACCTCCCTCCACTATGAGCCAAAGCAGCCTGTTCTCTAGGTGTTGCCTGAGCAGCTGATTTTTTGTTGTTGTTGTTCTTTCTATTGGGAGCTAATATCTAATAGTGAGAAAGTGAGATCAGAAGAACCATTCCCAATACAGTAGTAATATCCCAGGGAACTCTTCATAAGGTTGGTCTTGACAATATCAGGTTTTAGGGCGCCACACTGTGCATTAATCACCATGGTGGTGCTTGTCTCCTACAAGTTTGAGGTGGGGAATTTGTTCAAGTGCTGTGGTTGGAGGCCAGAGGCAGATCTCCAGCCTGAGATTAGGGTATTTTTGTTCTTTTGGAAGAAGCATGGTGTTTGGGTGAGTGGTGTTAAGGAAAGAAAATGCATCAAATGGTTTACCACTGATATTTATTCCAACTCCCCCACACTGTAGTTGCATGTATGACAGGTTTTGTTGGCATTTCTGTGCTGAAATATTAATTTGAATTATGATCTGTCATGGGAATGGATATATGTAATGCATTAAAATAGCTAATGGTGTTTTTAAGGTTAATGTCAATTGTGGAGCTGTTCAGAAATTCATCAGGATCATATGCTTTAAAAGCAGGTGATCTTTCACATCTTTTTGTACACAGTGTTGGAGCTTTTAAGTGAAGTTACTTTCACGATAAGGGAAACTCATCTGCTTTTGGAGAATGCTTTATCTCAGAGTAGTAAGAGTCTTTAGAAAAAAACAAAAATAGCGGAAAACCTCAGATGCTGTATTTATATAACATTCAAAGCATCCCATAAAGGGTGTCAGTGGGAAAAGACTGCTGGCTGAATTTTTAAATATGTTTGGTAGCAGCACAAATGAAGCTATAAACATAAGTTGTACTTCCTCCTACCCCAAAAGAAAACCATATTGCGTTCATTGTACGGCTAGGTGTCAATGTAGAGGTCGGAGAACATCACAACAGTCACTAGAGGACTCAAGCTTCCTCCTGAAGGCAGGGCACCCCGGGGGGCACTCGTGAGCTGCTGTTATGGGTGAAGGAGTCAGTGCAAGAGCCCAGGTTGCTCGGTCCCAGTTCAGGCAGCTTCTGCCGCTCTCAGCAGTCCCGTGTTCTGCTCCGTAAAGGTTTGTCAGGTCAGCAGCGCTGCCGCGTCCCCGTGAGCTGCTGTAACGCTGCTGGGGCCTGGGATGGCTTCCTTCAGTGTCGAAACTGATCGAGGGCACTAAATGGTGAACTGAGGCTCGGTCAGTCACAGTTGCCTTTCCGGCTGATGGTACTGTTTAAAAGCAAACGTTGTCTCCAAATTCTGATTTTGATATGTGGCTGTAGGAAAGATGCAGAACTTTTCCTATTATTTTCCTCCTCTAGGGATGTATATTTCGTGTATTTCTTCGCTATCAGTACCGCTTTAATTTCAGTGACCAGAGGTGAAAGAAGCCTCAGAGCCGGGCAGCTTCACTCGGGTTCGCAGCTTCAGCCGGTACTCGCTTGTTCAGCGGCTGCACTGTGCGGGGAGGGTTTTCCCGAGGAAAGTTGTAATGAACCCCTCCAACCGTGAGGGTTTTCCTCACGGCTGGAACAAGTAGCGGGCAGGCCCCGCGCCCAGCTCGGCGGGCTCCGGCACAGGACAGCGCGCCGGGAGCGCTCTGTACCTCAGCGCCTCTGAGGTGCCCGGCCGCGCCGCGCGTTCGCTCTGTGCGGCAGCGCCCCCTGGCGTCTTGCCTCGCTGACGGCTGCGTTTGCCCCCGCAGGCCGCACCGGGAGGTACACACTCATCGAGAAATGGCGGGACACGGAGCGGCACCTGGCGCCGCACGAGAACCCCATCGTGTCGCTGAACAAGTGGGGCCAGTATGCGAGCGACGTGCAGCTCATCCTGCGCCGCACCGGGCCCTCGCTCAGCGAGCGGCCCACCTCGGACTGCGTGGCACGCATCCCCGAGAGGACTCTGTACCGGCAGAGCTTGCCGCCCCTCGCCAAGCTGAGGCCACCCGGCGACAAACCCATGAAGAGGAGGGAGCCGAAAAGGAAATCTCTCACCTTCACCGGCGGGGCCAAAGGGTTAATGGACATCTTTGGGAAGAGCAAGGAATCTGAGTTCAAGCAAAAGGTGCTCAACAACTGTAAAACGACAGCAGATGAGTTGAAGAAATTGATCCACCTCCAGACAGAGAAGCTCCAGTGCATTGAGAAACAGCTGGAGTCCAATGAAGCTGAGATCCGCTACTGGGAACAGAAGTATAATTCCAGCCTGGAAGAAGAAATTCTCAAGCTAGAGCAGAAGATCAAAAGGAACGAAGTGGAGATTGAAGAGGAAGAGTTCTGGGAAAATGAGCTGCAGATCGAACAAGAGAACGAAAAACAACTGAAGGAGCAGCTGCAGGAGATGAGGCAGAGGATCGTGGAGTGCGAAAGCAAGCTGAAGGACTACGTGTCTCAGATCCACAACATGGAAAGTGGCCTTGAAGCAGAGAAGTTGCAGCGGGAAGTTCAGGAGTCCCAGGTGAATGAAGAAGAGGTCAAGGAAAAGATCGAGAAGGTGAAGGGTGAAATTGATATTCAGGGTCAGCAGAGTCTGAGGCTGGAAAATGGCATTAAAGCTGTAGAACGGTCTTTGGGCCAAGCTACCAAACGGTTACAGGTAAGGCTGTCTTTTTTTTTTATCCATAGCGAAAGAAAAGCCAAAGGCATGGCTGTAACAAATTTTTCTTGCACAGATTTGGAGAAAACATGAGAAAGTTTCCACAGGGAATTGGGATAAAAGAAAGTGTTGCCCTCATTTTCAAATTGCATTTCAATTTTTCTGTTTGTTTGTTTTAAGAGCAGACAGTTTCAATTTCACCTGTGTGTATTTTGCTGATTCAAACCACCTGAAAAGAAAAGCAGTAGTTAGTTCTTTGTCTCAAGGTAAACCAGCAGCTGTTTGGTGGATGTGTTCCTGACCATTCAGGGTGGCCTGCAGGGTTAGTACTGAGTGCCACAACACCTTCCATTTATTTATATGCTGGCCCAGTTTCTTTCTCACCAGTAATGACTTTGGTTTTCTGCCATTCCCTGACTGCCTGGTGACCTCTGAGAAATCACTCGACGCCTGTCTTCACTGTGCAGCAGTCCGTGATTGAGAAACACCAGAGCCAAAGTAGCTGAGGGAAATATGGCTGCACCCACGGCAGTGCATCTAACTGCCTCACCCTGCTCCAGCCAGGTGCTCTGCACCTCAGACAAATAATACCTCCTGCATGAACACTCAAGGTTTTGCAGGGGATTGTTGTACTGCTGTGTGTTAAACAGGAACATAGTGCTTTCAGCCCAATGCCTTTACAAGTATTTGTCTTCAAACTCCTGTAGTTGGGGATAGGCATTTTGAGGATTTAGGTCCTAGATCTTGGCAGCTCCAGTGCTTCATATTGTTGAATTTCAGGGAAATTTACACCATCACAGCCTTCCCTGAGGCTGAACTTCTGATTCTTGCTAAATTTGTCCGCCACCAAAATAGATGCATTAAAAAGAACAGTCCAAAAGCAGCACCTGGATAGATAGATAGATAGATTGATAGATAGATTGATAGATAGATAGATGTAGAGCTAAAGTGTTAGCATACAGGGCTTTTGTGTTAAAGAATAGCGTCTCCTCTTTCCTGGGTGACTTGCTGGTGTTCAGGATTATATTTTCTCTGCACCTCAGGCATTTGTGGCTCGTGTGTCAAAAGAGAATCCAGTCTGTGCTTCCTTGCTAAAGTTAATGGTGTCACCTGGAACTTGTGTTAGAGCACAAAAAAATAAATGTAAATGGAAGTCCCGCTGCTAGCTGGACGAGGTGAAGGAAAGATTATGGCTTCTGAGATTTTAATGTGCCACATAAGATAAGACTGAGACACCACTTATCAGCTTGAGTTGCGATTGTTGCTGTATTCCTGGCACTGACAGTTACCATGTTCCACAGTGCTGCAGTTGCAATAAGGTGATTCTGCTGGTAAAATGTTAAGGGATTTTGTATCCTTACTCCTGAAACACCTAAAAACATGTCAGTATAAGCTGGTTTTACTACATGAGGAGGGGAAAAAATCCAAAGCAAAATGGATGAAAACTGTATGTAATTTTGGCCTTATTTATCTGTCTCAAGTTTCCAGGCACACTGTGCTTAAGGATTTACACTAACAGAAAGCATAAAGTCCTCTATATATCTTACCCTATCCTCAGTAACACACAGTGAGGCTATGATAGAGTTCAGAATCTTTATGGCTTTGGTTTTTTTCATAGGCTAGGGTTTTGCTTTCTTGGGAAAGTTCCTGTTAAATTCAGTAGATTTTAAGCACTAAAACCAGGAAGGCAGAGTTATTAGTAGCTTGGGAGAAATTTGTAGTAATTTGTGCTACCTCTTCTCTTTCATTCCTTTTCTCTAGCCACCTCAGTAACATTACTTTCCAGCAATATGAGGCTATGTTCTGTTAAGGATCAGAAGCAGCACTTTGCTCTCCCTGCTTTTAGACAAAGACTTAAAGAAAAAGGAAAAAAAAACCCAACAACAAAACAGGGCAAAAACAAGCAAACAAAAAAATCCCCCCCTTCTTCAGGTAAAAGATTTCACTAAAGTTTCACAATTAGTTACTAAATTGGAGCTTAAACCTGTAAGATTTGGAGCAATAGTTAACATTTTTTTACCTCATTTTCTGTTGAGGTTGATTAATATGAAGAGCAAGTTAGTTATGATGCTAGTTCTGCTAACCTGGTTACTTCAGTGATTCCAACCTAAAAAACAATAAACTAATTCCCTTCAGTGGCAACTTTGTAACAATCTCATAAAGCATGGAGCTGTAGTAACTACAGACAGTTAAGAATTTCCTGTGTCCAGGTGCCCAGCTGTAAAGTCTCATGGGCCTAAAATAAATTACAGAATTTTTCTGTAGAATTGTCTTGAAATTTGGAGGGGGCCTGGCTTCCATTTCTCAGTCCAGTTTCTGCAAAAGCTCATAGCCAATGAATGGGAACACAAATGTATCACAGGAAGCTGAGGCCAACTGCATGATGTGCATTGACAGAACAGGTCAGACACATCAGTGGCAAAGCAATTGCCATTTAAAAGGTCCTAATTCAGATCAATTTTGTTGGTTTTCTTACTGTTGAATTCAGCCTCAACTGTAACTTACTACAAGCTTAAAGTGGATGAGGGCTGTGCTATCAGGGACTATTCCCTGATCAGATCTACAAAACTATTCTCCCCCAATCATAGTGTGAGTTTGTGTGTAATTCTGTTTACACAAGATAATTAGGGGAAAAAATTATGGGGGTAAAATACCTTTCAACTTTTTCATTTGCACCTAGATTTAAAAATAAGAGACTTTCTCATCCAAAGGAGAAACGTTAGTTGTCAAATTGCAAACAGTCTTGGAAAGCTGTTTTAATGCTCTATCCACTTCTGCTAAACAGATGTTTTCTTTCCTGGCAGGACAGGGAGCAAGAACTGGAGCAACTGACAAAGGAGCTGCGACAGGTTAACCTGCAACAATTCATCCAGCAAACAGGAACGAAGGTCACCGTGCTGCCAGCAGACCCAGTTGAGGTGGAAGCCCCACACGTGGAGCTTGAGAGAGGTGCAGCACTCAGAATGGTTTTGGTCGGCGGGGAAGGGGATGGCAATGCGTTTACCTGCTGCCTTAATGCTAGCAGTCATACATGAAGTGACTGCTTTGTTAACAAAGAAGCTAGTAAAATACTAAGAAAAGCACAGTGTCAAATATTTCTTTTCATTTCAAGGGTTTAGCAAGCTATAAATACAGCACAATATGTAGATAACTTCTGTCCTGCTGTGCATCGGCATGCGTTTGACCCATCAGTAACCCATTAGGCCAGTAGCTTTCAAGTGTGGCCACTATGGCTGCGGGCACATAAGCTGGCACGCAGAATGATTGCATGCCTGACATTGCTGTTCATCTTGGATCATCTTCTTCTGGTGGGATGTGTAGAAAAAGGAATGCATCTGGATCTCAAGAAATCCCAGACAGCAGCCACACGGGAATAGGAGCTAATCCAGCTGGGCTGCCTGCCATCCAGAAGTCCTGCACATATGACTGTTACAGCATGTACAGACTAACTTTGCCTCTAGTGAGATCAGTGTGTTTTGCACATGCCCACATCTGAATTCAGAATTTCCCTGACAGTAGCATGGGAGCACTTTGAATGCATGTCAGAACTGTGGCACAAGCAGAAACTCCCTTGGTGCATGGCTCAGCCTCTGCTGTCTTGTGCTTGTCCAGTGCCTGCTTGGAAGGGGCCTGTTTCTCTCAGCATTCTCCTTTGTTGGTTCTGGCCTTTCTTTTAGAAAACTTTCTAACTGAAAGGCATTGGGAGGGTAGGGAGGTGGGGAGAGGAAGCAGCCAGGCCTTTGAAAGTCAGTGCTTGCATGAACTTTCTCTTTTAAGTGGGCAGGAAGCTGAAGCTGTGAGTGACATGTAGGCTCAAGCACTTTCTCCATGTTACTGTGTAGATGTATTGCATGTAACAGTGTGCATGTTCCTCCTGGGAGGGCAGTTACATTGTGCAGGGGTATCCTTCTGTTTTGAAGTGAGTTGGAAGTGTGCATCTTGGATCTCATCACTTCCCAGTCAGGTGTTTGACTTTGTTGTATATGGCATGTAATTTTTCTGTGCCTGACTAAGCACACACTACACCAGGCAGAAAGAAGTGTTCTAGAGACACCACCTTGGTGAGGACTTTTCTAACTGCCCTTTTTCTTACACAGAGCCAACATTTCAGTCTGGGTCATTGAAGCGCCCTGGCTCATCGAGGCAACTCCCCAGTAACCTTCGGATTCTACAGAATCCCCTGTCATCTGGTTTTAACCCGGAGGGCATTTACGTATGACAGTACATACCTCTTCTGGAGAGGACCGAACAAGGTACCCTGGACAAGATATGCTTTTGTTTTGTTCTGCCAATGATGAATGGAAGAAGATTTTTTTCCTTTTTGTTTTGTTTCTTAGCTAAGCCACCATATTATTTTCTCTTCTTCCTCCAACACACCACTTGGAGCCATACTCTGTGCACTGACGCTAAAGAGACAGAGCAACTGTCTCGATTCATACTTGGCAAGGATGACCTTGCTGTCAACACAGCTAGAGTGCAAAAACTTTCATTTGTTTTTGCCACTTCAGAAGTGTTTGGGAAAGTATTGTTCCTTGTATAGGCATAAATAAAAGACTGAGGGTGAAGGAAAACACGTATGCAACTTACCTGAGGCTTAATTTATTCCCTTTAATCAATGGACGTATGAATGTTGACCTTTTATATTTTTATTTTTAACTTGTGAATAATCATGTATGGCTGTATGTCAGTCTGACAAGGTGACTTTAGTCTGCGGGTACAAACATCCACCGTTTGATCAAGTACAATGATTTGCAGTGCAGAGTTCTGTGGAGTGCCGAACCATTAAAATGGTTTCTCACCACTGACTCTGTTAATTTCTGTTGTGGGTCATATTATGTCATGTTCCATCCATAGCTACCTTCTAAAGCTTGAAAAGTGAGCTTGTGGGATTTACTTGCCGTTGAATCTGTCTTGAATGAAGCACCTAGTGTTCAAAAGATTTATGGAATTTAAACCTTGGCTTGGTAAAAGTATTTCCAGTATATGATTGAGGATGCACTAGTTAGATGATATTTTATTATATAGAATGTATATTTGAAATATTTTGCCACATTGTATATGCCTTTTGAGAAAAGAACAATGTAAGAAGCTGTCTTCATATATCTTACCAAAAGAGAGTAGGAGGCTTTCACTGTGTGTGATTTTGTACTTTATTTTTTCCACTAGCCATTACAGTGTTCTTGTTTTGCGGTAAATCTTGCTATTGGGGGAGAAAAAAAAACCCAACAAACATCCACAAAACAAATGAGTATCCTCTTCCAGCCTTCCAGAATTCATTCATGTTTTGTGGAGGGAAGAAACCTGGCAGAGTCCCCTGACCTGAGTTGGGGCCAGGATTTCATTCCAGGTCCCCAGTCTTAAATGGCTGATGTTTAGTCCCTTTGGAAGATGTATTACTGCTCAGTCGCTTACAGTATATAAAGCTTACAAACAGGAAATGTACAGGTTTGGTAGTCATTTTTTGCAAAGCACATGAAAAGAGAATATTATCGTATCTTGATGTCAGTCAGATACAATCAGAGCTGAGCAAGGATTAGACAGAATGGCTTTCATGCAGAAAGTAAGACACTACCAAGTAGCATTTTGGCTACAGGCCTTGAAATTAGATTGCTGGAGTGGACCCCAAGTTTGTGGAGAAAGTTACTGGCAACAATGGGACACACCATGTATGTTAGGAGGCTGGCCTCGTGGATGGGTTAGAGAAGAGATGGGCTTTACCCAGCTGCATTCAGATTTCCTGCTCTAAGAGCAACTGATATTCTCATCCCCAGCTTGAGGTGAGAGGGATCACCATGCTTCCGCCACTGTGTAGAATACCTGCACTTCAGTTAGTGCCAGAATGACAGAATTCTTGATGCCCTTGAGAGAGAGGGTCAGGATTTTGCCACTGTTAGGAAACGTCAGTCTTTTTGCCATAGAAAATACTTCAGAATTCTTAACTCCTGGCATCCTCTTGTGTTGGTTTACTGATATGCAGATAAATGTTACAGGAAGTTTCCTTTTTTTAAAAAAGGAGCTTCCTGACAAGTGGAAGTTTTATAAGGTATAGTAGAAGATGAAGGACTCTTGAGCGTTTAATGCATTTTTTTTCCTTTTCCAGTTATTAATGGCATCATATATTCTAAAAATGCTGCTGTATTTAGACTAACAGCACCAGATAAGGCTGTGAATATATAAAGGACCTTTCCAAATGAACTCTGAATTTTTACTGTTTAACTTATCAGGTCTTTTTTTTATTATTTTTATTTTCCTTTGTGAGCGAACTGGAAAACGAGATGTTCCTACCTGAGGAATCTTGGCAGTGCTCACAGATTTTACTGTTCATTTATCACAACTCTGTGCTCATGTTCACTGTGCCCATAACTTTGTATTAAAAAAAAGAATGTGTGTATATATATTAAAAAAGAAAGTAAAATACATAGTTTCAGGACAATATCTGTCCAAGGTACTTGAGCATATATGCCTTACATTGTGAGTTCAATTTACAGAAATGAAATGGCCCTCTCCAGTGGGTATCTTGCATTGTCAGCACCTCTTGATGTTAGAGAACTGAGGCACTCAGCACCTTGCAAAGTCTGGCCCAAATTATGCTGCATGGGGGTGGGGGAAAACACAAGGAAAAGCCTGTTGCAACTTCAGTCTGGTGCTGAGGTGAAGTATTTTTAAGGCAGATCAGCATACTTTTACCCAGCTGATGTTTTTGTCATACTCTGGCTGGTCCATCTCCCACAGATGTCAGTCTGAGCTGAATTGGACTCTTGCATCATAAAAACTGCTCTCTTTCTCTGTCATGTTATTCTATAAGAGGGAGGGAGAAGGAAAAGGTTTAAAAGGAAGGGTAAGAGCAGCTTTGAAGGGCTTGAGTTACGGCTTTGTAACAGAATCAAGGAAGGAATTTGCCATTTAAGTTAAAAAATAGCACCTGCTGACTGCACCAGCTGTTTGACGGGAGAGGCCAGCCTGGAGCTGGCTCAGGAGTAGCCACCACATCATCTCTGAGTGGGCCTTCCTTGTCAGGGCTTTAGCATATGTCAAGGTGACCTGGAAAATGTTTACAGCTTCAGCCACTGTTATGTCAAAGGAGAGGCTTTGGTACCCAGACCTGTCATTTGTGAGACGCTGACAAATCCCCTTGCCCCTCACCATGCTTCTCTTGTTAAATTTCACCCAGCCTGAAGTTCTGTGTAAATAAACCAAAAAGAATTGGCATGCCCTTGCATTAATGTGAACTGAGAAATGTATTACAGTTATAAAAATTCCTCACATTATGGCATTAAGAGTTTTGCTTCTGATCAACTGCAGAACCTCACTCTTTCTTTACAAATGTAGAAAAACACGTTTCAGAAGTGTTTCAAATCTGCTTATGGGGCATTAGCAGCAAGGAAGCTACACACACTAATTTTAACAAGTGCCATATGGTTTACTGGGCAGCATGATAAAAATGGGGTGTTTTGCTTGCATTAAATAGTTGACTACACAAGCACTATTTTCCAGTGCACAGGGAGTTTATATGGAGAACTCCTGTAACTTATTACTAATGGAAATTAACTGTGTTACCTCTCTCATCCATGAGGATACAGTTTATTCTTGCTGGTGATGCTATGTTGTTAGGGAAAAGGGGGGCTGAGAGTGGTGACAGTTTGAAAAGCCAGTAGGTTAAGGCGAACATAAACGTTCTGAATGCCTGTGCAAGGGAGAAACCCAAGCCCTACTCTGAAAAATCAGCTAGGAGCCTGCTTCCCATTACCTTTGGGTGGGACTTGGGTTCCCAAGTGCCTGAATTGCTTCTGGAAACGATCTGTTAGCTTTGAGGTTACTTGCTTTTCTGAACCCTAGCAAGTTGGAAGGAAGCTCTTGAAGAAGAGAACTACCACTAGCATTAGCAATATGCAAAAATGCTTTTGTTGTGAGGTAAGACAGGAAAGATCCTTTAGTGAAATAAAAATCTCCTCTTGGGGCAATAATGGCCTTGTTTTTAGCATGAAGAGTATTGCGTTATTTTAGCGAACTGGGATCATATGAGTAAAAAACCTGATCTTGTAAATTTTAGTGAGTTATCTTGAAGCATATAAATTCCTGATGTGCATTAACTTGAGCGAATTGGGCCTTAATGATCCATGTAAATAACAAACTCTATTCAGATGTTTTTTTCCAGAAAATAGTCTCTAATGGTCTGTACTATATTAAAATAAGTATCAAAAGTGTTACTTTTATATTCCCTTTTTTTTTTTTTTTAGAACATTGAAACATGCATGTTTATTCTATTTGCTACAGTATTTTAATGTTTTGGATGAAGGCCATCAGTTGTACGGAGACGACAAAACAATCATTCTGTCTATTTATTCAGTATTGCTGCTTTAAGTTTTCAAAATAAAGCTTTCAGTGCCAATATAGTGACTGATTGAAAGCTGTTCTAGCTCTCTTCAGGTGTTTTTTTCTATGTTTATAGAAAACTAAGTGAAACTTGGTATATTAACTGTTATACCAGCAAAGAATTATTGCAATAATATTGTGGGGAGGGGCTGGTGTTAAATGTGTGTAGTATGTACATAAATGTATGCATGCAGTGAATGCATTTAGGTCTCAAGTAAGTGGAGTGCTGAAGAATGTTTGAATCCTTTGTGGTCTTGAAAGCAGCTTACCCGTGCAGTCAAATGCTGGTTAGTGCTTCATGTCAGTGTGCAGTGCTTATGAGGTGGTCACAGAGGATCAACTTGGAGCCCTTTGAACCAAATGGGATTTAAGCACATTCTTGAGTATTCCATCGATGCAATTCTGAACTGGGCCTAAAAGCGTATTATGATACAAAAATCTTTCAGTTGCAGCCAGGGTGACTCATTTCAAGTGTAGCTGGTACCTCTGGAAATTTATGTGGTTACAAGATGGATCCAGTATGCCTGCTCTGTTGTAAAGGGTATCAAAATGCAGAGAACGTTCACCCTCATGATCACCCTGTGAAACTACTGGTTCTGACTGGAAGATTTGAGTTGCTGTTCCTTAACCTAGAGAAGCAATGCAAACTAACTGTGAAAACACAAGTGAGCATTTTATTACTGCTCTGCTTCGATGCAAGATGAAAATCTGTACTATATGTAACTATATTTTTGTCATTTAAAAAGCTTCTATTTTTTATTATCCTCATGAATGGTTGACAAAATATATTGGGATATGCTCCCACACAATAAATTCCCCTCTGAAACTTTGGGTCTTTTACAGTTCATGGTTTGCTGGAATTGCACTGTTCATTTCGCGCGCATCTCATGACAGCTACTGGAACTCTGCCTGTCAAAGAACACTTGGCCTGAAAGCAGGCCAAAGTGAAGTTTGGGGTGCCTAGAGCTCAAACGCTTTCAGAAGTGGCCATGTGCCAAGCATTAGGGCGCAGTGAACCCCCCTAAATGGCAATTTATGTAGAGGTGTGAGAGATGCAACTGGTTGGTATAGGGCATTTTGGCAGACAGGAGAGGTCCTCTACCATAAACTGTGCACATGCTGTATTTTTAAGTAGATATAGCCAAGGAGCTGTAAAAGAATGGAATTGCAAGCTTATTTTCAACTGAGGAACTGTTACTAAGATTAGTATTAATCCTGAAAAGATAGAATTGGTCAGTACTCAGAGGCAGTGTAATTTAAAGCAAAGAGGCGGGGTATGTTTGGAGATGATCAAGGATTGGAACTGAACGTACAGGATCATCACACAACAGATACAAGGTGCACCAATGTTTCAGGGAGCAGGACAACATTAAGCTTTGAACAGGAACTGAAGACCTGATTCAGGTACTGTGCTGAAGACTGGAGCACCTGTGAAGATCATTTGAGTTAATCAATACAGGGAACTTGCTGCAGCTGGGAACTTGTGATTTTAAGCCATCCAAATGCAGTCCTTAGTCTAATATCCCAACAGATGGATTTTCCTAAGCCAACTGGAGCCTAATCTCCTTAGATGTGAGAGGAAAAGAGCTCACAGTAGTAGCACTGTTGACTGGCAATGCGATCAAGAGTGTCGTGAGCTTCGCTAAAGCCCTAGCACGTGACATTCGTATTGGTGGTACCACGTAAGTTGCAGAGGACCTCTGCTCTGGAAAGGTGCCGCTTCTTACTTCCCATGCTAGGGTTTGTGGTAACTATAGTTTCCAAGCATGCTTGGTACAGCTCACAGTTCTGATGTTTTTCTTTGCCTTTAAAGAATAAAATGGTACATTTGTGCATGACTGCTGCAGCACTAATTAATTCAGTGTAACTGGACCACTAATGAGTTGCAAAACCAGACCAATCAATGGTCCATTTCATTTAGAAAGCTGTACTGGGTTGTTCTGCCTGTCACATCTCTGTCAGCTAGGTGGTATTTCTTTATAATTCAAATTTTTAATGATTGTTTCAACTACATTGCCTAGTGTCTGAAGTAAGGCCCTGTGAGCAACAGTCCCTCTTACTTGAAAATTATATATTTGCTACCTTTGGCATTGCAGTTAGTGTTAATGAGTATTTTCTAGGTCAGCCACTGCTTCATCATTAGGTTTCTCCAGAAATACTGGGTGGAGACAATCTCGACCGGTCTTGTTCCATTTTTCCAGGTGAGTATGCAGTGTACTTTTTCCTGTCCTTTGCAGCGAGTTCCCTGTTCTGTGTGCTGTCAGGTCAGCAAACTGCAGGGTTGATTCGTTAAACATGAGCTACTGTCCAGTGGGTGACTTGAAAAGAGCCTCTGCAGCAAGTGCTAGTTCAACAAGGAACTAGATGCAAGCAGAGATCATAATTAGCCAACTTCACCACTTGTCTGATCAACTCAGAGACTGCCAGTGTCCCTCATGCCACTTCAAGTGGGTCTGTCTGGTGCCTCTCCGGGGAAGAAGCCTCCTTGCTGTCATACAGTCCTGGTGTTTCTCTCCTGTGAATGTGTATTTACTGTGCACCAACTCCTGGCTAGGATAGCTGTCCATCCCTCATGCAAACTAAAGTTTGATTTCTAGAGGCTTTTCTGATCTGAATCCCTGGCTGTGGAAAAGCTGCAGGAATCTCTGCAATCTGTGGCAGAGTGCGATAGTGTCATCACTGCATTATCATGCTTTTTTGTTCAGTCATCTGGAAGCTGACAGAGGTGACATACAGCTACAGCAGAATGGGTTTTCAGCTGCGGGAGCTGGCCATTGAGTTTTAATCTCCAGTACTTGCTTCAGTCCACATGGGTTAAGAGACTTTGATTTCAGTTTCCAGTCCTCTGAGTCACAGGTGTATTGAGGAGAAGTGGAGTTATGAAAACAACGTGAAGTCCAATCACCAGGACAAATTCCTGTATGGTAACACATTTGGCCTGCAACATGTATAAGGTCTGTCCCACACCTCTGTCTCATAATGTAATTACTTTATTAATTACCTATGTATTGGCTTGTTCCCCAAGAGCATGCTTTCATAGATACTGTTCCTGCAGAACACAGAATGATGCTATTGTTCAAGATACAGTTTTTCCTTTCTGTACATCTTTTTTGCATTTGCTATTCTGTGCTGCTTGTTTCAGCTACACGATTTGTCTTGCTCTTCTGCAGGAGGAGGAAGGCAATAAGTAATTGGAAGACTTAGTGAGAAAATGCAGTATAAAAGATCTAATGTTCAATCCTTGGTCAAGGTGGAAGGAAGAGAAGTTTTCTATGATTTCTTTTTAATGAGCAAAAGTTTGAAGGAAAATACTCAGAAGAGCCCCAGCTGGGCTTATGAAAAGTCCACTTAAAAAGAAAATCACCTTATCCAGTGACGTACAAATGAGTGCAGATAATTACCTGCCTGGGTATTTTAAAAGGGAGGGCTTCTGGTTAAGACAGTCAGAAAAAATAAAATAAATAAATGGACATACACCAAGGAAAATAACTTTAACCTAATTTGTGTTTGCCATTTGCCGTGGAGTCCCTTTCATTGCCCATGTGATGGAAAGTGACAGGAATCATGGGGCTTTAGAGCCAGTGACATGGTATCCCATCCATAGCTGTTGCTAACGTAAAATTCAGGCCAGCCTTTAAGTGGGAAATAATGGGAATTTCTTTGTTGTTGCCTATAGAGCTTGTCAGAAATTATTACCTGTCACAACCTGCAATAGCATATCCCTTTTATCAGGCGTACCAAACTGCTTTCATTAAGTGTTATGTGCCTAGAAAAAATGATCTGACTTGAGCAGTTACAAGCAACCTGAGGTGAACTTTGATCAGTAAGGTAGAACTGGCCCTTCTGGAAAGCTGAAGAGAAACCCGGTACCAGCAGCTGACCTTTAAGTAGGCTTTCTTGCTACAAAGTTATCTTAACTGTTCTCTTGACCTAGCAAATCTGCATCATGGTTACCAAGACTATGACCTGGATTCTCCATTCTCGTGGAGTTTGTCTCATGTACAAAACAAGCGTGGACCGGACAGTGACACGGCAAAATGAGAAAGGTAACAATGTCCATTAGCTGTGCGGCTGGTGTGAAAGGTTACTGCTACATGCAGGGCACCGGATAATTTTGTCCCCTTAGCTCTGTCACAACGCTGCAATTACAACGAGGTCTACACGAGAGGGCAGCAATACACACCGCCATGCCTGGCGCTGCGTAGGCATGCAGCTAGTTGAAAAGCAGCTTTTCTAGGCATGTATAGCACATAGTAAAGAATCACATAAAATATGCAACTTTCCATCCTTAAATATGCTCTTTTAGAAAGGACACAATAGCACTAATAAAGAACCACGTCCCAGTCACAGCATGTGTGTAGCTGATGCACAAATTATGCGATTCCTGCAGTTTTGATGAGGACTCAGGCCCAGTAGCTTTCTGAAACCTGCACAGATTGTGGGCTGAAACATTCCACTTTAGAGATTATCCTGTGCCTGGTGTATCAGCCTGTGCCTCGGAAGCTCTTGCTTCATTTCCCAGCTCTGCCACAGATTTCCTGTGTGTGACCTTGGGCAAGCTATTATAATCCCCCTGGATTGGAGTCCCCCAGATGTAAGCTTGAGATAATACTGCTTCATCCCTTTGACTTTGTCTATATATATGGCAAGCCCCGTGGGGAAACACATCTCATTTCCTATTTGTTTGGCAACTTAGCACAATGTGGTCCTGATCTTGGCTGTCTCATCTAGCTACTACTGCAGTGAAGCACATTTTTATATTGTACCAAGAGGATGACAAGAAATTGCCCCGAGTTACTTTATTAACTTACAGTGAGAGCAAGATGCAGGTGTGCCGAAGGAGGTTCGGGGGTTCTGAAGGTGAATTCTTGTTTAGCTTTAAATGTATTTCTCTTTCTAAAGGGGTAAAAAGGAAAGGTGAGTAAAGGAATAAAACCTCTTTTAATTTTTGCTCAACAGTATTTTTCTTGCAAAGTGATGCTATTAAAATAGGCAGCCTAAATCCCTTTGCAAGTGCTGTTTGGGAGTGTTGCACCTGATTGATAGAGAGCAGGCTGACAGTTGCTTGGTGGTCCTAAATGTTCCAGTGTTTTCACAAGTCTGATGATGTTCTAACAACGTGCATACAACTGGTAATCCACCGTCACAGGTTGCCATTTCACACTTTTCTGTAGACTCCCAAGTGCTGTTTGGTATTGGGGGCTGAAAAGAAAATGCACAAGAGTTAGAATTGTAGGAGGGTGCTGTTTTTTGGTTTTTCTTAATTCCAAAGTGTTTTCTATGTGCTCCCAATAATTTTAATTAACTAAGAAACACCTCAGCTGCGCTTAGTCTGGAAACCTGCACAGAATGAGCACCCTTCAGCATGCCTTAGCACAGAGACTCAATCCTAGTGCCCAGTTCTGAGATTAAAGATCATTTTAAGATGTTTTCATCTGAGCCCATTTATACATGCACACACACATATACTTGTATGCAGTAAAGTCATTAGATATCATTTGCCTTTTTGTCAGCTGGAAAAACTAAGGCCCAGGGAGCTGCAGGGCCTTCACAAGAAGAAGTACATGCTCTTCATCATCTCCATGTACTTACTTTTGTATAGGGATCTTTCATTATAAAGTCTGTTCTGATCATACAGACAGTTTTCCAACAACAGTTCAGTCAGGCTAGAGGGCCATCTGGCCTAGCATTCAGACTCTGGTTTCATAGCAAGGATTTGATGGGCACAGGCAGCTCAATAGTAAACAGCATGCTTTGTCTGGAGTTTCCAAAATAACCTATTCGGAGGGAAAACTTTCCCTAACCCTTCAGTCAGAGGTTAAACTTCCTGATAGCAGAAGATTTATCTCCCTTCCAAACTAAACAATGTAAGCACTTCAAAAGAAGTGATTCTTAATCTCTCCTTTTTGCAGTTGTTGAGCCAGGTTCAACCAACAAAGCTTTTACCTTTGAGATCTAATTAGTCTGTTTTAAACTTAAAGCTTTACTCTGCAAAATGAATGTCTTCATCTACCATTGACTTTAGCACACTGGTTTCAGTATGTGCAGGAGTTCAGCTCCTTGCAGAATTAAACTTGTTTAAGTTCTTTAGCAGAGGCTGCAAAGTGGGGAAATCAAAATTAACAAGAATAACAAGATATCTGATGTTAAAGTGTCGGGGTTGTGTTTTCTTGTAGGTCACCAAGAGTCCCAGTTACTTCCATCATTTTTTCACCTTTGAGATATAAAATATTCTTAAAGCCTGAACTAAGAATAAGGGAAATCTTCCTGGCATTGTTCTGTCTCATTTTGGCTATAGAAATGCATACACTCTCTGAGGCACAGGAGATGGGCTGTGTTTCTCTGCCTCTGTGTCTGATTAAAGCTGGAAGGTGAAAAGGTAACTGAGGTATTAGTAAAAGGAACTCCATCTGAGCAGTGCAATTCTGGGGTGGCTTTGGTGTGTTTGGGGTTAAAAATGAGTCTGTTCTGATTTCTTCTTATTGCTTCTCTTGTCAGCATATGCAAGTAACCTGCTTCGCACGGTAACTTTAGATTTAGATTTGCATTTAGATTTGAAGCCACCCAAGAAACTACAGTGGTTTGAAAGCATACATCCAGAAAAGCTGGCATTTTACAGCAGTGTCCCTGCTACAGTTCACTGCTGCATGGCTGAATTTCAGTGCCACCTACTTTGTGATATTGATAAAAAATAGGTCAGAAGGAAAAAAGTATTCCTGTCCTCAACTTTGCAGCTGGCAAATGTGAGGCAGTGGTTCTGAACTGCCTTCCTGCTCCTTCTGGCCCGGCTAGAAGCATGAGACTCCTGTAATGCAGAGGTGACTTCAGTCAAGGGGGCAGGCTTGCATCTTGAATGCACTGCCACATGGACTCATTGGGAGCATCTGAGGAAGGGGAGGAGATGCTCTCTTTACAGGTTTGTACAAATGCAAATGACTTGACTGTACCCACTAGGGAAAATGCCAGTGTAGTCCTAAACTACCAGAATGCTGTCCCAAGCCAAGCAGCTTTGCTCCTGGGGAAGGTATAGATGATCTCTGAGTAAAACAAAAGGAAGGGATGTGCAGCACCTTCTCACTGAGCAACAGGAGCTGAATTGCCCTCTACCCCTTTTGAATGCATTGTCCTGGGGTTACTAAACCTGAGCAACCCCATGACATTACTGTGTACTTTTGAAAACAGTTATTGCAGACTCGTTATGTTCAGCAATCACAGCAAACAGCCAGACTCTTGGAAGTAGCTCCAGGCCTGGCAGGACACTGATGGGAGCACGCAGATGGCTCCTGGGCCATGGCACACAGATTACTCTCAAAGGTCATTTTAAATAACTGTACTTACATTGTAATTTACAACACCAGAGTTGCCCCTGTGACCACTTGTGTTAGGCATTTTGCAAAGCTACTTCACATTTTGCAGACAGATACATCTTTGCTTTCTTATCCGCTCTGTAGAACAAATTGCAATCCATATATACAGCTTCTTTCTGTTGTGCCAGGGAGCGGGAACACTTGCAGCCTAGATTCACACCAACACATTTATTTTTACAGGTGGACTAGGAGTGCCCATCAGGATTATCTGATGAAGGCAGCTTGTTAGGCCATGGTATTTCCTTCTCTCTCAGCTGTCAGATGTTGAGGGATGCATCGGCAGCCTTAACTCTGACCCTTGCCCACGCATATTCCCATACTCCTCAGTTACCTTGGCAGCACCAGTAATAACCAATTCTTGCCTATTCTACACACTTTTTCTACGTTTTTTTAAGTGGTGTGTTGTTAAACAGGTTCTTTTCTACTCGTGTTGGTACATAGCCCTCTACAGATGTCTTTTTCCTGACTCTCAAGTCCCAGTTGCAGCACATTCACCATGGCAGACCCAGCAAGCCTGTATGTCAAAACTGGAGCACCTCTAAATTTTCAGTACTGGAAAACACAAGCCAACCTCCACATTCATGCTTTCAGTCCCCTAACTCGTAGCAGCTTCTCTCTAAAACAACAGAGGGCATCACTCTTCACATAAAAAGCTGCAGCTGGAAGAGGAACAGCCCTGTGTTTGAATGATGGTTTGATAACCAGACCATTTCTCTCTCAGTAGGTGATTCGGATTGAATATTCTTTCCCCAGGGAGAATCACCTCTGCATCTCCTGCTCCCTATGGGAAGGCCATGGCCAAAAGCTGTTCTCAGACATGCGTGTACTGTTTCTCTTGTAGATCTTGGCCTAGTTTTGTGCAAAATGATTAAGCAATCATTAAGAAATGGCTTTAGCTAATTGATTAGCATCTTCACTTGCAGGAAGAGGAAATCAGAGTCCAGGTTCCTACCACAGCTCCTGTGAAGATCTGTTTTTATTCCAGTGGGTTTGTAACATAAAGTGCATAAACATGCTGCAAAGCAGATTTGGAATCTTAAGTTTTTCCTCTCAGATGGCTGCATTATCTTCTGATCATCCTGTGCTGTCCAACAGGAGCCCCCCACCCACAGCGTCCCATGCCACCTGGTAAGCCCTGCCACCATCAACAGTTTTGATATAAAAGGTAGCAAATCTAGTTCAGCTGTTGAGAAACACTGATTTGTGCAGCTGCCTCTGTGGAAAGCTTTAGGGCTGAAATCCAAGTAGAAGGCAGGGATAATAATGTGAAGTCCAGAGCAAGCAGGGGGTACAGATGTGTCCAGTTAACTAGTTTGTATGGCTCTCTTCTGGTCCCACTGGCTGTGGTGAATTCATGTCCTGGGCAGCTGTCTGCAGGGTGCCTGTGGCTCTCATGCAGAACCCAGCAGCTCTTGTGTCCACAGTATATCATGTGAGCAGCAGCGGGATTATTCTTGGCCAGGACTGGTGCCTGCTCTAGGCCCCTAGCAGCTCTAGCTGTGATAGGAAGCAAACTGGCAAGAGCTGTTGAGGCTGGTATTGATGGCTTTCCCTGGCCCAGGCGGGAGGGTTCATGGGATGCCATTCAAGGTCCTCCAGCCTTAGGCTTTCTGAGGTATGGGAGGCCAGGGTACCTGACAGGCAGGGTAAGGGAGGACTTGCAGCTCCTAAATAAAGAAAAAGTTCAAGTATTTAAAATGTGTAGCAGATTCTGCTAGGGGGTTAAGCACTCTTGGTTCTAAAGTCCTTTTGTGAAGCTATAAAAAGGCCGGGTGTTTGAAAACTAGGCTGGTTTTCTAGTGGCATCTGCTGTGCTAATAAAAGGTCTTGGCTTCCCCTACCCATGTTTTGCTTCCATCCATAGAACTTTGTAGTAACATTACTATTTGAGAAGAATTGAAGTGAAAGAATAGCCTCTATTAAGGAGTTCCCCAACCATGATTTATTATTATGCCCTCAAGGGCTACAAACCTCCTGGTCTTTGTTATTTTCCTTACAAGAAAGCAGCATTGGCCCATACCTGCACAATATTGCATTCTGTTTGCTCAAAATGCATTGAGCAAGTCTCTTGAATGCCACGACTCCAAATCCAACTTGTTTTAAACCCCTGGGCAGTGCTGAAACTCATCTCCCCTAATCGACAGTGATAGTGCTAGCATTATTAGCTCTACACAGTCCAAAGGCCAAGGGTACCACTTCACCTCAGCTGCTATGTTGAGAGGGGTGCTTGGAGGGATAAAGGTAATTCAGTTTCCTCAAAAGACTGCGAAGCCCACACCGGGCTCCCAAAACCCCGATGCCCGTAACAGCTTTGCCTGCAGGCCAGGGGTTCCGAGTGAAGTTGCACCAAATTCGGGTAAGCCCTCAACCCGCGGACGTTTCCCCCGCCCCGACCCAGCGGCGCTTTTCCGGCCGTGCCTACTGGCAGCCGCCTTCTAGCACCCTGGGCCTGGTTGAGGCCGAGGGAAGCCAGGGCTCGCGGGGCAGCGCCTGGCTGGGAGCCGCGGCCGGTGACGCCTGAGGTAATGCCCGCAGCCCAACGGCTGTCCCGGCCGGTGGGGGCGGGCCTGCGGGCCTGCGCCGTTGCCAGGCGACAGCCGCAGCTCCGCCGGCCCCTCCCCTCAGCGCGCTCTCCTCCCCGAGCCTGCGCGGCCCGCGCTCACGTGCCGGGCAGCGTGCGCAGCGTCACGTGGGCGCGCGCGTGACGACCGTTGGCTGCCTCGGGGTGCCTCAGGGGCGGCCGCGCGCTTTGGGCTGCGGTGAGGCGGGGAGAGGCAGGTAGGTGTACCGCCTCTCTTTGTGCCATCCCGGGGGGCTTCTTTGTGGCAGACCCACCTCCATGCAGGTGTGACGCTGCCCTTCCGCGGCAGAACCGTTGCCCGCCTTCTGGGTGCCTGCGTGAAGCTCTAATGGGAGTGCAGGCAAAATAACCCAGGTGACCTCTTTACCTCTTCAGGGTCCGTGCCTGTGTCTCCCAGAATTGCTGTCCAACTCTAACGCCTCTGTACGAGCACTGGCTTTTAAAACTAGAAGTAGGTGCGCAGGCAGCTGTACAGTTTCACCTCTTCTACCATCTGAACAAATGCAGATTAGCCCTGTCAGGCCGTCTCTTTCTTTTCAAGCGTAGCATAAAAGATACTTAATCTTTAGAAGGCACGTTCTAGTCAGCCTGTCAGTTGCAGAATGAAAGAGTTCAACCTGCATATTTAAAAAAACCTCAAAAACAACCCCTGAAAAACCCAAGGCATTTTGTTTCTCTGACTGTTAGTCCTGCAAACACATTTGAAGATCTGGCTGCCAGGCAAAGCCTTTTTTTCTGCACCTCAGGCTGCATTATTGTTACAAAGTCTGCCCTCAGTGGTGTGATTGTTCCCATTCGGTGTTGATGAAGATACTTATATTCCAGCCAAGGAGAAAAGGAGAAAAGTAGATGCTGCAGTTGGAACCTAGGAAAGGTCTTACAACCTTCACTGGAAACTGTGATCTCCAAACTACAGAAATAATGATCGGAGTCACTACTCACAGGATCCAAGCCTGAAGTCAGTTCAGTGGGTTCTAAGTAAGTCCAAAGCCCTTGATGCCGTAACTAGGACCATGCAGATGGACTACTGCTTCTACATAGATGTGCTTCTTTGCACATAACATTGCATGTGAGCAAAGCTGTGTGCCTGCCTGGCAGCAACTGCAAAGCTGGATTTGTTGGTAAAGTACAGTGAGAACAGACTCTGCTGCAGTATCAGTTGGCTCTGTAGTGCAAGTACTACTCCAAACACACTTGGGGAGCCAGTTTTCTGCTGAGTAAGAAGGTGCCATATTTACATAACTCTTTTCCTTAGATGGTTCTTTAGAAATTGCTCAGTTTTGAGAGTGGCTTGGCCACAAAAAAACAAGCCCAACCAACAGGCCTTTGCACAGGCCGGAGAAAGAGCTTTCCCCAGCCCTCATGGCCCCGTAGGGCTGCCTGGGATCACAGTCCCTACTTTCCAAACCATGAGGTCACATCTTCCCACCAGCCACCCTGGGATGTATTGGGAATGCCAGGCAGGGAGAGGCATGCCTGTGCCCCAGGAAAGGGCAGCGGTGGCAGCAGCAGGTGTGTTGCCACTGGATGCCCTTGAGTGCAGTGAGGCGGAACAACTGCTGCTGCTCGGCCCAGGGCAGGGCAGCTCTGAGCAGCCAGCGCCACTGCTGTCACTGAGGCTGTGGTGAGTTTAGTGTTTGTGACAGATGGCAACCCAGAGGCTGAAATGCTGTAGCCATGGGAAGGATGCAGAAGGAAAAGTGACAGTGGCAGCTCAGCTTTGCTCGCGTCCAGCCTGCACGTGTCTAGGACTTGCACAGCCTGTTAGTGGCAGGTGAGCCACTGGCTTCTCTCTGCTGCTTTGCAGTGAGCTACTCTGAGGCTGCAGTATAACCAGAGATAACCACTTAATAGAGATTCAGACTTTCTTGAGTGCAGCCAGCACTAAAAAATCCAGCTGTGGTTGGTTTGCTTGTTTTATTTGTTTTTTCTTTTATGGAGAGAAAGTCTGGCATTTTTGTTACTTCATAGAATCACAGAATGGGTTGGGTTGGAAGGGACATTAAAGATTATCTAGTTCCAACCCCCTGCCATGGGCAGGCGCACCTTCCACTAGACCAGGATGCTTTCCTTGAGCTCATACTTTCATGGTCATTTCTGCAACTAGCAGGCAGGAAACTTGTCAAAGGCAATGGTGATCACATGATTCCAGGAGCTGATGTTTGAGGGGAAATCGAAATACCTTGTGAGACCCAGGGTACAGAACAGACAATAAATTTGCCAGTGCCGAAATGCACATTGTGCACAATCTCCAGGGTTGCTGGATGTCAAAGACATTCAGTCTTCCCTGACTAAAGGTGAAAATTAAACAAACAAGCCCCAAAATGTAGACTTAGGACCTACTCCAAAGCCTATTACTCAAGAAAAGGACTCCCACTGACTTAATTGGTAGGTCAGGCTTTTCTTAATGGGACTGATGATCAGTTTGAGTTCTATATATGTGATCCTTCCAAACATAAAACTTCCATGACCTTCAGTGGGAGGTACATGATATTACCTTCCATTGGCTTAACAACCTCAACTGTGTTTATTTAATGCACTGTAATGGAGCCTTTCATGTCACTATAATATACTGGATAAATAAGACCTGTTTTCAAAGTTTATTGCTTAAGAAAATACATTTTACCAGCTTACATCCTTTATCTTGTGGTTTATGAGAAAATAAGCGTACTCAAGTGTATACAATAAATGTAGCACGTGGTCCTGTGTGCTTAGCACTTGGGAAGTGCAGACGAAGGCCCATATATCATACAGTTATAGAAAGCAGGTAAGAAATAACAAGCTTTGATAATACATATTTGTACATAAGTAAATGTATATTTAAACCTATCAGGCTCTTGTCCAGTGTTTGTATGATTGGGGTTTTTTTTTAACCTTGGGAAAATATGAAATGTATTTCATATATAATTTGACTTAGGTGCCAAAGGGATTTGAGGAATCCTGGGATTTAATAATTAAAGCTGACACTAGGGTCCCTCCTATCAGTCACCTTTTGCCTACAGCAGCAGTGGGTTATCAGCCTCAACTACAAACCTTTCTTTCACGTGTTTGCTTTTGTTAGGCATTGGGATTATCTGAGCACACATAATTTGTCTTTATGGTTTATGTGATAAAACTTAATAGACTCCACTGATGGGGCAACTTGGCTTGAGGTCATTGGGTATGTTTGATTCAAGGACTGATAAAAATAAGCTTTCCTGTTATTGTACTTGGAAAAGAACTGAAATTGATAAAACCCTGTGAGGATCTAGGTTCAGAAGGATGGAAATTTGAAAAAGGCATAAAGCCTGGCCCATGCCCAGGTTTCAAACAACCCAAGTGTTCATGACGGGTATGATTCTTTTGAAAAGCATTCATGGCTCCACCCTTTCTGGGTGCGTAGTAAACTGGTAGGAAGGGCTTCGTTCCTGCAGAGTAAGGCAGATCCCCTCCCCTAGCATGAGGAGTTGGAGTGTATGAGCATGTTCATCCTTGTGTAGCTCTGGCCACATAACAACTGTTGAGCTGTGTAAGTATGCAGGTCAAAGTGAAGTGGTTGGCAAGATACCGAGGTGAAGGGCTGAAACCAGTTCACTTTCGATCCTGCAATAATACGAGATGCAGAGTGGGATTCAGACAGCTGCAGTCAGACACAGTTTTTTTCATTACCTTTAGTAAGCTTTGACTTCAGCCCATGAACAGTTGGCTTCAGTGGGTATCCTGATGGAATGTAGCAGCCTTTGGTCCATCAGCATCACTTTCTGGAAAAAGCACCACTATCTGTCGTCTGGTATTTGTACAGACAGCCTGCCTGTATCTCTGTCTAACAGGAGTTAATTTTACTATAGCTTCCTGATGAAAAGACGTATACCTATTTCTTAGTAATCTCACTTGAACAGTTTTAAAGAAGTGCTTATTTTTCACCCGATTTAGAATCCCTCCTCTATTTTAAAGGACTGCTGGAATCAACACAACTCTTAAGAGTTTTCTGTTACTTTTGTGCTCCAACTTGATTCCTTGTGCGCATAGAGTCATTGGTATTGAAGAACCGGCAGAGGGAGCATGAAACGCTTCCTTCGTGTTGCGCTCTTACATAAACATTGGCTACTGTTTGAGGGTTTCCTTAATTTTATTTCTCTGGAGCAGGAAGAATTTTTGAAAGGAGAGGTGATGCAGCTTAGATATTAAATCCGTGGAAGTCTTTCGGGTGCTGCACTTCCATGCAATGAATTACTTGCCTGTTTCCACCACTCTCTTCCCCCTCCTGCTTACTCCCCTCCTCCCCCTCCAAACGTTCAGTTTTCATTGAGGGTTTCCAAGTTGGGACATATATCATTCCTTCCAGAGCTGATGATACCTCATTAGATTGTCAGGCAAATCGTGAAGTTTGCTCATGGTGAACAAAGATGGCTCCTGTGCAGCACCAGGGCTGTGAAGTATTCATTGTAAAGATTATTATTTTGCAAAAAGAGGAGAAAAGTAGATGTCAGGAAGAAACATGCATGTTCCACACGCACGCTTTACGCTTTATGAAACGCACATATCTGCAAACAGAGTTTGCCAAAGGGAGTTAAAGGAAACCAAGGAAACCCAAACACAGATTAAAAATGTGAAAAGGCATTAAAACCATTTTCATCGGCCACACAATCATAAGTTCCAAAGCTCAGTGCACCCATGATCATGTCTTATCATTAGATTTTTAATTAGAAGACAACCCAATTTTGTGTATTAAAGTTTTTATTCCTTAGTAAGAATTTTTTTTTTTTTAATCACAAAATAGTGTGGAAATATTTAGATAATAGAATTCATGGAGTGCTGGAAAATACTGAATATAAAGATTGATTTCTAATATATCACATACTAAACTGTTCTAAACCAGCTGGTTTCTTGCAGACAGGATTTATTTTTTTTTTAATAATTTAAGACAGCATAAGCTTGTATCAAGCATAAGCATTGTAACAAAAGTGCAACTTTTTCAGCAAACCCTCCCCAGAAAAGTTTTAAACTCAAAATATCATTAACACATATTTTCTCCCTACAAAAATAGCATGTCAGACATCATTAATTGGATGTATTAACAACTTATTTACACACAGCCACTCTGTAGGCCAGAAAGAGTGTAGTTTTTTCTGGGTTTTTTTTTTTTTTTTTGGTTTTTTTTTTTTTTTTTTACGTTGTTTAAACACAGCGTTTGAGGCAAAACAGTAGCAACAGCAGCAGCGGATGCACCAAACAGACGGACAGAGCCCGCACGGACGGACGGATGGACGCGCGCTCACGCCTCGCCAGGCTGTCATGTCTCACCTCTTACGTAACATTCAAGTGAGATTTCTCACAGTGCTACCTTGGCAACAAACTAAAAATATCTAGGCAAGGTCTTGGTTTAAGCCTTGTTCTAAAAGCTTTATCCGTGTGATTATCTGGCGGTCTGGTTTGTCTCCGGGAAGGGAAACGGCGGCATTTGAGCACAGGATGAAGGGGAGAACCCACTTGGGAAACTTACCCCAACTGGTCTAATCGTTTATGATTGCACAGTGAGGTGTGTTACCTACGGCCTCCGCTTTGTGTCCCTCGGATTTAGGATAAAGTGAGTAAGGAGTAGTTCAGGCTGACAAGTTGCTCTGTGTTTTCTTGAAGGGAAGAAAGAGGAGGGGGGATATTTTTTGTAGTTCAGTGCAGAAACATTCATTTCATACAGCAAGGTTCGGGGGGAAATCTATCGGGGACATACTGAATTAAATAAAGAGAGGGTGAGAACAAATGCACTTGCCACACCTGTATACCTTAGCCGAAAAGAAATAATAATTATAAAATAAACACAAGGTTACATAATGGGTCTGCCCCTCCTTCCCTTGCACACCCAAAACTCGCCGGAGCCAGCGGCAGTCCCGGGTGCTCAAGGCACTGCAGGTTCGGGCTCGGGGTGCTGCCGCCTCTCTGTTCTTCTGCTTTCAGTAAAGTGCTAGCACGGGTGCGGGGGCCTGCCCTCCTTCCTTCCTTCTATCACCTCGCTTTGCCCCGCCCGCACCCCAAACCCACCCGGGGCTCCCGGGCCGCGAGTGCAAGTTCCTATGAATTCATTGCAAATAAGGTGCAACATTTAAGTTACCTTAGAAAGAGAGAGAGGAAAAAAAAAGTATCCTTACTATTTCTTCTTCCTTTTTTTTTTTTTTTTTCCTTGTTTTTCCTTATTTATGCATGTATAAAGCCAAACATTAAAAAAATACTGAGTAGCAAATTTTCTCCTTGACGGTGCTCTGCGGGGCAGTGAGGCTCCCCTCGGGGCGGCCGCTCCTCGGGCCGGGCCCTGCCATCCCGCAACCGCCAGCTCCCGGCTCAGCTCGGCCTTGCCACGGCGACCCCTTACAGATGCCGCCCTGCCCTCCATAGGAAACCGGGGGCGCAGGTGCCGGCCCGACGGCCCCTCCCCGCCCCGCGGTGGGGCGGCCAGTCCGAGGGGAGGGCAGCGGCGGCAGGGA
Organism: Psittacula echo; assembly: GCF_963264785.1. Lineage (NCBI taxonomy): Eukaryota > Metazoa > Chordata > Aves > Psittaciformes > Psittacidae > Psittacula > Psittacula echo. The sequence continues at coordinate 105,602,908 of NC_137735.1, forward strand.
GCCGGCCCGTGGGGGCTCCCGGCCGGCGGCGTTTCAGGGACCCTCGGCACCGGGCTCCTCAGCAGCGGCGGTATCGGCCTCCTCGCCGGGCTCGGCGGCGGCCATCCCGGCGGCGGCGGCGGCAGCGAAGGGGTGCGGGAGGTGGGGAGCCGGGGGCAGCCCGACGGCGGCGGCCACTTTCTCGGAGGGGCCGAGCACGGAGGAGAGGCAGGGGAAGGAGGAAGCGGCGGCGGCAGCAGCGGCGGCCGCGGCCTGGGCCGGGATGCCCGGGTAGAGGAGCGGGATGGGGGCGGCGGGGTAGAGATACTTCTCCAGGCTGCCTTTATCCAGGAAGGGCTGCATGTAGGCTGCTGCGGCAGAGGGGGAGATGAAGTAGAAGGGCAGGCAGAAAGGGGCCGCAGCCGGCTGTCCGAAGGGGACCCCGCTGCCTCCCGCACCCAGGGCCATCAGCGAGCCCAGCAGTGCGGCGTCGGGTCTCACCAGCGCTGCCGCCGCCGCTGCCGCCGCCGCCGCGTCGGCTCCCCGTGCCGCCAGCCCCGGCGGGGTGGGCATGGGGCTGCCGCCGCGGTCCAGCTTCAGCCGCTTGGGCGCGGGGGGAGCCTCCTCCCCCGACGGCTCTTGCTTGATGGCCAGAGCGGGCAGCGCGCCCCCGGCAGCCGCAGGGCCGCGCTCGGCGCGCGCCTCGCCCTCCCCGCCGTAGCCGCTGTCCGTGTCCGTGTCGGTCTCAGCGCTGAGCTCGGCGGCGTGAGTCCGCTGGATGACGGGCACACAGTTAGCCTGGCCCTCCGGCTTGTGGCCCGGCGCGCAGGGGGGGGCAGGCGTGGAGGAAGAGGAGGAGGATCCCTTGCAGAGGGGGCCTGGCGGCGGGGAGAGAAGCTGAGGGCCGGGGAGGAACTGAGACGAGATGGAGTGCAGGTGGCCGAGGAGTTGGGCGCATCGCTGCTCGCGGGGGGTCCAGCTCTCGAAACGGGAGAGGTACTGCAGCACTTCCTTGGCGCACGTCTGAAAGCCCGAGTGGAAGGCGTCCAGGTCGGCCTGCACGGGGGACTTCATGGACCGCTCGCCTGAGGCGGACACAGACAGGAGACACCGTTTGCCCGCGGCTCCACTGTGGGGTGCTCAGCTCGTCGCCTCCCCCGCACCCCCCCGTCTGCTCCCGGTGCCCCCCTCTTACCATTCTGCAGAGCAATGATCTTCTGGTGCTGCTGCTCCGTTAAGGCTGTTAACGCTTTCAAGTGTTTCAAAGTCAATTCCAGCACCACTGCTTTCTCCAGGTGTCCCAGCGTCTGCAAAGGCAAAGGAAGGGGGCAGCTTGGCTGGCTAACTCCCGGCATGCCGTGGCCACTGCCAAACGCCCGGCCGCCTCTGTAACTTAGGGAAACTGGTCCCCGAGGGGCCAGTTACGGGCAGGCAGGCAGGCAAACGGGCAGGAGAGCGGGCAGGCAGCACGGCGTCCCGCACCCCACCGCCCCTCGGGCTGCGCAGCGGGCAGGCTGCCGGAGCCCGCATCTGCATGTACATCTACGCCCCTCTACACCTTACCGTCAATTTCAGATGCTCGGGCAGTAAATCCTTCAGCTGGGCAATGCATTCGTTAATTCTGTCTCGCCTCTTCTTCTCTATCAGTCTATGTGGCAGTTTGTATGTTTCCTAATTAGCAAAATCCGGAAAAGCCAGGCGTTAGACAGAGTCCCTCGGAACGCCGACCAAAACCAAAACAAATGACAAGCCGACCACATGCCGCGCAAATTATCACCAAGGCACCGCTCTCTCCGCCGTGCCAGATCGCTCGGAAACCCGCTTGCACTTCGTGGGGGGGGGGGGGGGGAAGTTAAAGCGGAGCCATCCGGGGATGCTCCTGGGGGTGCAGCTGCGCCGTGAAATCTAGCGACCCCCAAATAAGCGCTCGAGTGAGAACAACCCCAGAAACTTACCTTGCTCTCGTCCCTCTTCACGCCTCTTTTGGGTTTGCACATATACAGGGAAGGGTAGTCCAGCCTGGAGAGAAACAAAAAGATCCGGCATCGGCAAGAGCCAGGACTAGCGGGCAGGCAGACGGAGGGCCGGGGATGGGGCAAGGGACGGCCGGGAGGACGCGGAGGGAGGCTATCTCCGCGCACCGCCGGGCAGACGGCTATGCTGCCAGCGCCTCACAGCACTTTCTGCAAGGGACGAAACGCCGTAAAGCCAGGAGCCGGAGGTGCTGCCCTGGCTCCTTACCCTATAAAATCCCTGTGCTCCAGTAACTGCCTCTCCGGCAAGCGGGAGATTCCTTCATCCATGTCTGGCAGCGGCTGACGTTTCGTCTCTGCTTTTGATGGAGCCGGCGGGATGCTGAGATTAGTCCGTGGAGATCCGCGAGCGACGCTGCGCACATGCAGCCTCCGTTCCCCCCTTCTCCCGTGCAGTGGCGAAAGTGTGCGGCGGCTCGTCCCCGTTCCCCCCCCCTTCCCCTCCTCTGCCTCCGCCGCTGCCGCTCCCCCTGCCCGCCTCGCTCCCGCTCCCCGCGCACCCGCCCGCAGCACACGCGAGGTTGCACCCGCTGCCGCGGGGCACGCGCGCCGACAGCCAGCCCCGCACACGGCTCACGTGCGGCGGGCGCCGGGCGGGGGGCGGGACCGGGGCGGGGGGAAGGGAAGCGGTGGCGGGGGGGGGGGGGGGGATGTCCCCGCCGGCGGCCCAGGGTCCGCCCTGCCAGACACCGACTTTCCCCCGTGTCACTGCTGTTGCTGTCATCATCGTTGCCGTAGTTATTACTACTTGAACCCTCATTACTTTTCGTAATTTTATTATTATTATTGTCATTTTATCATTGTACTTGGGGAGGAGAAGCCGCCCGTGGAAAAGGTGCCCACGGGGGGGGGTGGGGATCGAGCCCCTCTCCTCGGAGGAGTAGGTAGGGGGGCGAATAGGGCGTCACGTTTGGTATACGTCGTATATACATTTGAGGGTGCGTGAGCACGAACAGGCGCACACGCGTAGTTGTTTTGCGGTGCCGCAGCTCTCGCCCTCCGGTGATACCGCTCGGCAGACCTTTGAACGGCAGAGGGGGTCCGCCTGCAAAGCCAGACCGCGGCGACACCGCTTCATATATGCGTACGGTTACATATATATACCAATATGTATATGCCCATATATATATATGTATATCTACCTAAGACAAACGTATCTGTACGCTGACGCTGCCCTCCTGACAGGCAGCCCGCGTCCCCGCGGAGCGCAGGGGGTGACATTGGGAGCCGATTTACACCGGTGCAGCGTGACCGCCCGCGGCAGTCCCGGGACGGGGCGGAGGGGGAACCCCCCCTCTCCCGCCGCTCCCCTTCTCCGCGCAGTCCTCGCTCCCCGCCGGCGGCGGCACCGACAGCCGCCTCCCTAATCCCGTCTCACACTGGTACGAGCACAGGGCCGGCAACGTGACCCGACCTGCTGCCACATCACTGCCGCCGGCAGCAACTGGCGGCGCTGCCCCGCCCCCCCCATAGGCACCGGCACACGGCGGCACCGGGCAGCACCGGGCACCCCCCCTAGCTCGGGCTACCGGGCGCCGTGCCCCTCCAGCCGCACATTCCCCTCCCTTTGCTGGGCAGCGCGCCAGGATGCCGCGGACCCCACCAGCGGAAGGTGGGGGGGTGCTGCTGCCCCGGGGAAATGGGGTGCTCTTCCCATGCCCCGGGAAGAGGCGCTGTGTATGTCCCTGCGTGCGCGCTGTGTTTGTGTGCACGCCGGAGCCGCATGTGCGGCCCTGCAACGTGCGGGGTGTGCAGGGGCGGGGGGGCGGGGGGAGACATGCGGGATGTGCAGAGGACCCATCCCACGTGCTATGCGGGGGGAGATGAGGCCCGCCCCCCCCCCCCGACATCTCTCCCTCCCTGCCACTTATTCCCAGACACAGGGACGGGCAAGTGGCTTTCTCTCCGGTATTCCCGGTGGGAAGTGTCAGCAGCAGAGGAGACCATAGCGATGTGTTTATCCCCCCCTTCGCGCCAGCCCTGGCCGCTTGCCTTTCGTTTGGTTAACCTTCTCTCTCTCCCTTCCTCACTCCCTCCCTTCGGCTCCGGCTCCCGGAGGTGCGGGACCCCTAAACGCGGGGCGCACTAAGGAGAAGGTCAGCTTCGGGCTCTCACAGCACGTGGGAGGGAACTAGTCCAAAAGCATGCCCCCGCCAGCCAAAAGAGAAAAAGATCCGCGTCATTCCTTCCTAATGATGGTGCTTTACAGGTAATCTTACCGGGAGTGTAACTCGTGATTTTTAAACGCGGAGGGGCTGCTGAAACCCCACTGCCCCGCTGTGAAGTGCGAATGAGGTTTTAGGAGCGGCAAAGACTCTGATGAGGTGTTGGAGGCTCCTGCTTGGCAGGCAAGCGAGTGGCACTGCAGGCTGGTATAGCCTTTTTCCCTGTTATAACCTGATGGCATCTTCACACTGTCAGTGCAAATAAACTGGGGGCTAAAAATAACGAACATAAATGTATACCGCATGCCCATAGGTTATATTTGGGAATATCAGGAGAAGAGGCTTGTGGATTGCTGCAGAGGTTGTTGGGAGAATCTGCTCCTGGTGGGAAAAACGAACTGTTACATAGGCTGGACTGTATGCAACTGTTCCCTCAGGAAGGGCAATTGCCGGGTGGTGTTGGTAGCCTCAAGTTAGGAATCCATGTTGGACATCTAAGGTGGAGCTATAGGCTGTCTTGCTAGGCAGTGGAGAGAAACAATCACCTTCAGCATGAAATTCCTCTCTTCCTGATTTGGACTGGTCTTTGAGAAAAGCATCAAGAAAACTAGAGGCACAGTCCAAATAAAAGAAGGAGCTTAACCCTGAGACTTTTTGGGGGAGTGCTGACTCAAAGGGAACTTGAACTCTGAAAGAAAAGACCATTTTCTTTAGCTGATTCCTCCCATGGGCAGCAAAGCAAGGCTTTGTGTGGTTTCTGTAACTAATACAGGGGTGGGGAGATGGGGGTGAGCATTTCTGGAGCACCTTCTTGTGGGGCACCTGGAGCATTTCTGGACCATCTTTGCCAGTTCCATCCTCTCAGGAACAACCTGCAAACCTTCAAATTATGGAAACAATGCCCAGAGTGAGACTCAGCCTCTAGGAGAAGTCCTAATTGTGGGATTCCTCTGGAACCAATTGGGAATGGAAATCAAAGATGACCAAAAGATGCAAAACGCGAGCCGAGACAGCTGGAGACTTTGTAAAAGGAGTTCAAGCAACATCTGGAAACTTCTAAGAGAGGTTTATAAGAGGTCACCTGCAGACAAGGATAAAAAGCTTCAGCGTCAAGGGAGAATGCAAAATTCTCCTGGAAGATTCCCAGTTTAAAATGGCAAGATGGATCAAAGAGGTGATCGGCAGCATGACTGTCATGGAAAAGAATGCTTTCCAGAAAATAGGAGACACAAGAAACTTTTGGCCAATTTACAAGCCAAGATGAACCACACCAAAGAGTTAAGAATCTGAAAAAAAATCACTTGGAAAAGGAAATCAAAAGCTTGCAGGTCACCGCAGGAAAAAACAGCCTTGTGCTGTAGACAAGGGCTAGCCAGAACACCGCCTACTACCAAACACTCGCCACCATTTTCAGTCTGCAGGAGGAAGGAATCAGACTGACTATCCCAGCTGAATAAGTGCAAAACCCACGGTCTTTGAGGAGAATACCTTTGAGAGGGTTATTCAACTCAGTCCATAACCACAACGTAAGGGAATGGCTCTGAAATAGAGCACCTAGGAGGCAACTTGATGGGTTCAGCTCTCATGGCAGACAGTACTTGCCTTCTGGATAAAAGATTAAATTATCTAGGCTGGCTATATGACTAGAATCAACCATCAAATTAGAGACAGCTGGTCAGCCACATACTACAAAGAGAGGGACAAAGAGTTCAGCTGAAGGACCTGGATCATTTTAGTTGAGTAACAGAGATTTAGTTGAATAGCAGAGAATACTGAAGACTTCCAGGGTAAATTGAACATTGACTATTAATAGATTTTCAATTATGGGATGGCCGGATTGAGACCAGGGGAAAAGAATGAAGCAAGAGCACATAAAAACCTGAGCTGGGTCAGGAAAAAGGTCCAGCTGCCCCAGAGTCCAGCAGGAGATGCCTCGGGAGGAGCAGACAAACAGAGCATGCACATAATGAATGCCCTCCAGGCCGGTCTCCCAGGTCCTGGTGTCCCGTGGTGCAGAAACTTCCTGAGCCAGAAATGATATCTCTGTGTTTAATGAGAAGCCAAAGACGCCGTGAGAGGCAGAAGAATTTGCCAAGGTGCTTAAATCATGAGCTGCAGCAGAGCATTGGGCCAGGAAGCAGACTCTGGTGAGAAGCTGGTCAGTCACCAGGAGCCCTGTCAGCACAGCTCTGTGGCTAATGCAGAAAGAAGAAAAGAGAACTTTCTATTTTAGAGAGTGCCACACTCACCCAATGTATGTAAAACATACATTAAAAAGAGAGACAGTGGCCATGCAAAAATGCAGCTGAATTCAGAAGCAGAAATAAAATAACCTGACTGTGGGAAGGTGGTGGGCCAAGACAAGATAGGACGTGCAACAAAGCCTTTGCAGTGTTGTAAAATGGGGAAATAGAGGCAGGTCCAGCTTGGGGGTGCAGAGTCAGGGCCTCATTTTTGTGCAGGACTGTTACAAAAACCTTACAAGGGTGCCATTGGTCACAGAGGCCATGTGAAATGAGTGATATTGACAGAAATGGCCCAAAGTCTACCAGAGCAGCCAAGCTAGACCAGCACTTGGGCTAATGGTGGCCGAGCTAATCAGCTTGAAATGGATAGCGGTGACAGGAGAGCATCGATGTTTCTAAACCTGAGAAAGTCAGATTGGTGAAACAGGGGCACTGGAGCAAAAAGCATGATGTTGACCTCAGTGCTCCATGTCTGTAACTGTGTGATAAACACCAGGAGCTGTGCCTTATTCTATCAGTTTAGAAATACCCTTTAAAGCTGTGTTTCAAGTGAAGTAAATTATTTGTGGGTAACTGGTCTGCAATGAAAAGCTGTCCTGCTTCTCAGGACGGTAAAAAATAAAGGTGGCTCCACTTCGAGGTTGCTTCCAGCCCTGACTGATGAGAGGGTCTGAAACCTGCCTGGAGAGCTGGGACCCTCATAGATTCTTAACCAACAGCTCAGTCAGATCTTGTGGATGTGAAATAGGAATGATCCCCATCTGCCTGCTGGGTGTTTTCCAGGAGCAGCAACCAGGAACAAATAAAACAACCTTCCCTGTAAGTCCCTGCTCTGAAGTCACTGGAAAGCAGCTGAATCTGTGAATGAAAATGCCTTGGATGATACTAGTGGGTCCAGTTTGGTCATTCACAATAGATCTGCATATTGACAGGCAGAAGTGGACCTGAAAGATGTGGAAGACTGCTTCTCAGCGAAGTCCAACCTAAGTGATGGTCGGGGTTTGCATAATGCACCAGCTCCACTGGAGAGGCTGGTGGGGAAGGTCGGGCAGACCATGCCAGCAGAAGGCCTTGAGTGGCCTCAGCCTTTCCGGACTTCCGTTGTTCTTTGGCTATTTATGGGTGCATACTGAGACCTTTGAACAAGAAGCGGTAGGTGCAATTGCACGTGGCTTGTGATAAGTTCGAGGCTGACAGTCTGTAACTGGTCCCAAAGGAAAGGGAGTAGTTTCAAAAGCAGGTAACCTATGCCTCCTACACTACTGGTGATGGGGAATTTCCACTGAAAGAAACAAAACTGAGACTGCATGGAGCTGGCCCTCTCCCCAGCCACTTGCAGAGGTGCAGGTCCGTAGGACTCTGCTCCTATTACAGAAGGTTTGTTTGTAGATTTGCTAACATTGCAAAACCTTGCACAGGTAAGGTGACAGAGGGAGAGCCTTTTAGTGGCCAACAGAATGAGATTTAGCAGTTTCAACTAGTGCAATTCCTGCCAGTAATTAGATTTACTGATAAGTTTTGTTGGTATTTGCACTACCAGGAACACTACAGTAAGGGTAGGCCATGCATCCTTGCAATAGCTCACTCTGTGGGCCTAGGAATTCCAAATGCAATTTGCCCAAGTATTAAGGAAAGTGGCAGTTTTGCAACTGCACAGTTAAATACACGTCTGGGCATGAATGGAGTAGCAGCAATGCCTACTGCTACAGTCCAGGCAGCAGCTTTGGGGCGCAGTGCAAACAACGTCATGGGTGCAAAATGGAAGAGATGATTCTGCAAAGGGATGAATGCAGAGAAGGAGATGCTTGTTTCATTTCTTAAAACTTGCAGATGTGCAAATGCTTCTAGTGCATCCAAGAGAATGGGAAGGGCAATGCCAGGGAGGGAGTGTAGGCTTCTGAACCCGTTCACACCAGAAGGTGCATCGCAGAAAGGATCCCAATAAGATATGACTAGAAAATGAGGTGGGAAACTCAATTGTCCTGGAATGAGGTATACCTTTGGAGCACAGTGAATTGTATATTTGGAGTACCAAGGGAAAAACATTCTGGTCATGGTGGGAAAATTTGGGATTAAGGGTGAAATACTTCATTAAAGTTATAGTACATGGAAGCGATCTTTAGAACACCTTGTTAGGTGACGTCTGGTCCAGGAAGTTCTGAGGTTATTATTTCGAAATTGGCAAATGTTTTGAATGATGCTGGGTTTCTGTACAGTCCCGAAAAATCTTAGCTAAGCTAAAGGAAAAATCCTATTGGGTAAGATTCAGGAAGGATGTAGAAAATGCGTGCAGGAGATGAATGCCTCTATTGCAAGTAACAGTCCCACAGAAACACAGAGAGCTGCCATGAAATAGTATCTGTCAGAGTAATTTCATTAATGGGCTACATTGCCTGATGTTGTTGGGTTTCTGTCTGAAGCAGATTCTGGGAGCTGCAGACTATTTCACAAACGCCCTGAAGCTTGTCTGTTAGGACACTAGTGCCAGATGTCCAAGTGAAAGACGTCCTCTCCCTCCAAGTCCTAGGAGGTATGGGAGTATTGCACAAAGCTCAAGGGAGAAACACTGAATCCAGAACATTTCAGCAGATCTGTGAGGTGGTTGGGATCCCTAAAACATCTCCATGTGACCACAGCCTGAAGGGCTGGTGGGGTGTTTTTTTGCATACTCTTCCAGTCAACTGGTTTGCTCCTCGGAACTGCATCAAGGGGCAACACCCAGCAGATTCCCATCCTTTTGAAGACCTCAGGAGTAGCAAAGCACTTCCTCACAATTTTGGTGAAAAGCTAAGGACTTCTGCATGCCTTTTTGTGGAGTTTCGGGAAAAGAACAAAGGTTTGGATCATGCCTAGAAGCACATGTTTGTTTGGCCAGAGTTTTTTTGTTTCTTTATTTTTTAAAGTGGAAATCTGGGATATTTTACAGTCTTAGAAAAAGCAGGATGAGAATCTTAAGGATAAACCTAGAGGAATACTGTGGGACTTGTTGTATAAGGGCATACAGTCCTGACCTGGATATTGATGTATGTGTACTCTGGTATACAGAGTACAGTGCGGTCCTGAAACAAAATCCCATGCTATCATGAGGCTGATTAGAGAATGTACTAGGGGAAAACATGCTGGGGAAACAAAACTTCAGGATTTCGCTCTTTCTCTGCGCTTCCCTTACTGCAAATGTAACTCTGAAATATAGCTCTGAAAAGCCAAGGCAAGGCTGGAGAAACTGGATCAAGATCCCCTTTCTCCCCACTGGCACCAAATGGGCAGACATTTGCAGGCAGGCTGAAAGCACACTGAATGCACCTTGAGAGCTCTGTGAACAGCTGCCTGGGAGGGAATGAAGGAGCAGAAAACGATGAGAAAAGGGAGTACAAATATTTTGGATTAGCAATGGGAAAATACCTTAGAGAAGCGTACTGTGTAATTACAGATAAGTAAGAATGTGTCATTCATCATTTCTTAAATAATTTTCCCTTGTTCTCTGCACGGTGGGTTTATTAGAGCCTTGTCATTCTGAGCTCCTTCAGGATAAAAGAGGTGGCTGAGAGGGCAGGTGTGGGAGGGGGAATGAGTCCTCCTAAATCTAAGGGTGTAGGACAGGCAGGACAGTCACCCTTCTCTATGAAACAGTACCTGCTCCATCCCAGACACTTGGCTGCAGACAGGTAAGTGCAAAGAAGCTGAGAGCGAAGGCAGGGAAAAAGCTCAGTGATCGTTTTTGGGTACAAGCACTACTTGCAGCAGTCTGGCTCTGAGCAAAGACCCAGGCTCCCCTTGCACGAGTCCTCCTGGGTTCAAAGAAGAAGAGCTGGGTTTTTTATGAACAAAGACTCTAGTGAGAGACCCTCTAAATTCCTATTAGGTTTCTCCTCAGAGCTGGGATGATCTTGAAGAACCTGCATTTCTGATTGACCTTTAGGGGCAGAAATACAACAGTGTTGTTTTCTGTCTCTTTCATCATAGGCCATTGTCCTCACGCCATCCTGCTGTCCTCTTGGTACATGATAAGGGTGCATAAGGGCATACAGGTTTGGAAGTGCTGAGCTTTTTAACTAGAAGGACAGCTGGAGAAATCAGGGAATCTCTTTGTGCCTGTCTGCTTCTGTCACCACCCCACATCTGCCCGGGGTATGCAAACAAGGAGAGACCCTCTGCATTGTATAAAGGTGCCACTGGCAAGCCAAACTCTTCCCTGCTGACCTAGGATGGGCACCAACTGCAGTCAAGACTTGGACCATAAGCAGGACAGTACAGAGCTCAGCACAGACACACAGGAAAAATGACAGGCACGTCTGATGATCACTAAAACCTGTTGTCCCAGGGGGAAGGATAAGACAGCCCTTAGACCCATCGTAGCTTGTCAGGAGGTATCTAGGATACCTCTGGACCTTGTACCAACTGGGAAATACCCTCTCAACCACTGTGCCTGTATTCCCTGCTCCCTCCGGGGTGCCCTTTGCTCCCAGGCCAGATGGCAGGGATGGTTGCCTGTGCTAGCAGTGTTTCCTGGGGCATGCAGTGCTACGGGGTGCGGGCTCTGAAGCTCTTGTGAATCCTGCTTTGCAGGGGTCACTGCCTGCAGTGTTATTCATCTCCCCCTTGTTTTCCCAGGCTGCTGCTGCAGCAGCCCAGGCTGGAGCACCAGCTCTGCGTGGCACCTGGCTGCGTGCGAGCAGTGGCGGTGGCAGGCCTGGCAAGCCTCCCTTCTTCACAGGAGACTTTCCTCCCCTCGGATGAGCAGGTTTCCAGACAGCTCCCTTTTATGAGGACGGATTTCAACAAGGCTCTAAAACCCAGCCTCGTTTAACTTGTCTCCCAGTCTTGTCCTCTGTGTCCTGCTGGGGAGGTATTGCATGACCCCCTTTAAGCTGTCGGCAGCCAGGCTTTCAACGTGGCAAGGGGGCCGGGCTGTGTCTGGGCAAATATTTTCTTTCTGCGGTCAGAAAGCAGGGCTGGGCAAAGGCGCCGTGCCCGAGGCACATCCTGACAATGAGACCCTGCCCACCCAGGGCACGCTGGGTCCCGATCTCCCACATTGATGGCAGGAACAGTGAGGGTGGCAGAGACCGTGGGTCTGCCCTAGGGGCAGCGCTTCTCCCTCAGGAGCAATGGGGACCTTCCTTGGTGTGGAGGAAGGGGGGTGGGGTGGGGGGGTGTGCATGCCAGAAAGAGATCCCAGTGTGTGCCAATGGGATGGGAACATGCTTGTGCCACCCATGCAGCTCACTTCTGAGGCATGCTGGCATCCTCTGTCTCCAGCGCTGATGCCCTGTTAAAAGGTGGTGGGCAGCCTGCGCATCTCAGCATGATCACCGGGGACCCCTGCTCTCAGGCAGACATTGCTGAGGTTGCAGTTGCATCATTCCCCCCACACACATGCATGCAGCACACAGCCATGAAGGTCCAAATCATCTTTTCATAAAAATACCTTCCATCCGGTCCCCAAGCACAAACCCGCCATGCCTGCATGGCCTTGGCAAAGAGCAGAGACTTAAATCACCAAACCCAAGGCCACGCTTCAGTATGTTCAGTATGTACCTATTAAAGCTCATGAATTTATGTCAGGATTTGGAAAGGTCTGTGGTGTAATAAGGTCAGTGATTTTACTGTCCTCTGCTCCCTTTACTGTTCTGAACAAGGTGTGAGAAGGAAGCAGTAGATCAGAGGGGTACAGGACTCTTGAAAGCAAGCAGGTGAGCCAGGGAAAGCAGCGGGTGATGCTCATCACACCTCCTAGCATTCAGAGCAGGGCTGGGGAGAATCTCCTCTGTTGTGAGGAGGAGAAGGCATGCAGGCATTTCACTTCTTTCCTTGAACCTTGCTGTGCCACAGCCATGGCCAAAGTTCAGCCCATGGAGCTCTGCACAGTGGTCCAGCCCTTTGCGAGGATGTCTTGCCTGTGGGCTTTGCCATGTGGCACAAGACCCTCTTTAAGACCCCCAGTGTGTGAAGTCATGACCAAGGCAATAAGGCCTTCACCAGAACTGTGCTCCCTGAGGAGTGCCATGAGGTACAAATACCTCTACCTGCCCTGTGAGCTGAGCTGAGGTGACGAAAGCCCAGCTGGGTGAGCAGACAAGCAGGACCACAACCACATTGCTGTTCCTCAGCCCCACAAACCTAATGGTGAAGGAGATGAGAAAGGTTGGATTTTATTACTTTGCAATTTTGCAGATTAATACTACAATTCATGTTCTTGTTTGTTTGCTTTATACACCCTTTCCAGTGTAGCCAAAACCATTTAGAAGAGTTCCTCAAGGCATCTGTATGCATGGAAGCCCTTGGGGGTTTGGCTGTCCCATAACTCTGGCTCTGCAGGAGTGGCACAGGAGCTGGGCACCGGCATTGGTGTAATGGCCAGTGCCTGCAGTGGGACAGTATGTCTCCTTCAAGTCTCTATTTTCTGTGGGGCCGAAACAGACCAAAGAGGAAGCATTTGCTTCCAGGAGCTCTACCCCCAGTGTCTGGTTTTTCAGTCTCCTGGGATTGTGCACTGGAAGAATCTCCTCAAAGCACTTGGATACATCTCAATGTGGCGAAGCCCATGCCCACAGTTTGAGATCCTGCTAGCACCAGCAATGGATGCCAGCATCAGATATGTTTCAGATCCGTATCTCCATGCCTGTGGGGTTCAGGCAAGCTGAGAAGTTTGGACTTTTTCAGCAGAAGGAGGAAAAAGAGCCCTCGATGCCATGTTGACATTAGTCGCCTTGCGTATGCCACTGTCTGGCAGCTGAAACCCTGGCAATGTGAGACCTGGTGGCAGTTTCCAGCATGGTCCTGCATGCAACATGGTGCCTTAGGGAACTAGAGTCCAAGTTTTGATTATTAGGGTAAAATTAATCATAAAGAGAAAATAGAACGAAATAAAATGAAAGTGCAGCTATCCGCTTTCCTTGAGTTTAACTTGATGTATTTTAATTTAAATAGGAGGCATCATATAACTTATAGATAACACTTTAAAGGACTAGTCAGGAACATATTGCCAGTGCTAGATAGTGGCACATTTTAGCAGTAGTACGATGACATAAAGTTCTTTAATATGCTCAGAAAACAAAGCCTCAGATGCTGTGCTAAGAGAAACATTTGGGCCTCATGAAGAAAGCACAGAGCTAGGGGCAGGAAGAAATGCACATTGTCTAGCGCAGCGTCTCGCATGTACCTTGGTGTCCTTTAATCTGCTTCTGAAAGTTTCAAATGGCAAGAATAGAAAACAGCCATCACAAAGGTGCAGTGTGGCAAGTCTGTGCATGTGAAGCATTTTGAAACCCCCAAGAGCCTTGCCCAGCCATCATACGGTGACCTTGGGCTGGGGTGAATGAGACAAGCTCCTTATGTCCCTTCATCAAAATGACCAGAGGAGCTTCACTTGAGTGCAGCTTGCACCATGGGTCCCAAGGGCAAAAGCTCTCAAGCTGACGGGCTTCTCCAAGGTTGTGTTTATGTTCATGACGCATTGCAAGTGGAATAAGATTCCCACCCCCCAGGTGAAGGCTTTGGAGAGGTGCACAGAGCTCATGCCTTCAGAAATGCCCCACCACGTGGAGCTGGTGCCCCAGTGATGCAACCTTGTCTTTTTGCTGCAGTCCTGGGAAGGCAAACCTCTCCCAGCTCCCAAAGTAGTGCTTGAGTTCCCACTCAACACGCAAAGCGACGAGGACGGTGTGGAGAGAGCTGCTTCAGTGGCCTGGCATCAATATCAAAGCTGGGTACGAGGCCCTATTTTCCACTCAAGGCAGCTGCAAGACGGTGCCTCTTTCCTCTGGAGGGGGAAGCTCGTGTGCGGGGCAGGAAGCCACCATGGAACAGCCAGCTCAGGAAGGGGCTGGGGCCAAGATTTTGTTTTTAACCTGTTTCTTGTTTATTTAAGCCTTTGAGGAAGATGAATAAAAGCAGCCGCTGAGAGAGGCCAGCTGTGTCGCAATCGGAGCTGTATGTACTGACTGGGTCACAGAAGGCAGCTTGTGTGATGGCAGGAGCCTCCTCTCTGGTCATCCATCAGTCTTGCAGACCCACCAGCACCTTGCAGAGGATCCGGGGTGCTCAAAGCAGGTATCCTGAGCTCACCCACAGCAAGCCAGCAGCAGCCATTCTATGCTGCTTCTTCAGCTGGCTGCAGGAGAGTTGTGCTGCCTGTCAGACAGTGGTTCAAGATCAGGGATTTGAAGCTGCCAAGGTCTCTGATGAAGGAAGAATTAGAGGTGCAGATACTTTTGTCCTGGCCATTTTCTGCAAAACAGGTAAAAGTAACTTGTTCCCCATTGCAGAGAGGCGGATGGATTTGCCCCTAGGGCTGATTGAGCCTTTGCCCCTGCCACCTGTTAGTGCTGTTCATACTGTAGGGCTCACTGCCTCCTACCCTGAAAGTGACCATCTTACAGACTTCCTGGCCCTCTGCACAGCACAGAGACATGTAAAACTGCCGTGTGTGTGATGCTGCACACAGGGCAGCAACAGGTTTGCCATGGTCAGCCACTTCTGTTGCTGTTCACATTTCCATCACTTCATTCATGCTCCTAACTTCAAGCTCCTGGTTTTGGTAAGGCCAAATTCCCGCTCCATCAAAGCAATGCTCAACAGTGAGACCAGTGGCCCAGATATGGGCTGTGGGGGAATGTCCACCTGAATGTTCACCATCTGAACTGGCTGCCACCTCCCTTGGCTGTGATCCCACAGTGCACTGGTTTGGGAACCCCCAGCTGTCCCCACGAGGTGCTACAGGAGGTCCTGGCTGCATGGGGCTGGCAGCCAGACAGAGGATTGGGATCACTGGGCTTGATTTTGAATCAGAATTTGGCCATAGAGCTGGGAGGTAAACACACAGTTTCCTATTGCAGAAAACATAGATTGGGTAGAGGTATCTTTCTAGGCAAAGGATGAGTGCCTGCTTGAAGTTATCCCAATTTTTAAAAAGGTAAATAGGATGTAAAAATTGGATAAAGTGAGAGCATGACCGTGGGGAGGGTTTGACTGGGGGCTGGGGTCAGAGTACAATGCATAGAATAAAGTGAGAGACTCATGGGTTTGGATCCTCTAACTTTCATCAGTAGGAGCTAACTTCTGTTAATCCCTGTGATTAACAGAATGACCAGTAAGGGACCCTTGGTTTAACCCGCATGGGCCTGTGCATTTTGAAAAGCACTAAGGCAAATCTTTGGATGAATTTCTGAAACATCCTGCCCCCTTAAGAGAAGAGGTGGATGTACCCTAATCTATTTGTAATTCTACTTCCAACTTTGCTTAAAAAGTAAATGAAGATGTTACAAAAATCCAGCAGACCAAAAAACCCAGATCTGGCCAGCCACTTCAGGCTAAGCTAATGCAATTATCATTCTTATCCATATCGTCATGCCGTTAGTCCCGCTGAGCCTAGCGCTCAACTGTCCTGATTTTTCATCATAAATTCTCTTTGTTCTTCTTCAAGTATTACTCCTGATTAAGGGCTGTGATTTGAGAAACTTAGTGTCAGGTTTTAAAGTGACAGTTGATTTTTCTTTTAGCAAGTTTGTTTTGTATGGATAAGCTTTTACATTGCATTGACATATTTTTCACTCTTCTTACTGTTTTGGTTTCCTTTGTATACGCTCTTAATTTCTCTGAAAACACTGTGGAGCTTGTGCTCTCAGAGAGGGTGATAAAGCTTCTTGCAGGTGTTTCTGTGCATGGGGGAAAGATCTGAAATGGAAGCAGGCACCAGGAATGCAAATTCCTGCTGCAATTTGGGTCACATGTCCGAAGGGAATTATAATTCCTCACATGCTTTCTCACGCAGCCGGATGCGGGAGCAGAGGGATTGCTACCTTGGACTGGCCTCCCAGTTCATCTTCTCCCCTGTCTTGTCTCTGAAGGTACCCAACTGCCAAGGGCTGTAAAGCCAGAACGAGAAATGCCAGAATGGCCAACCATAACTTGCCCATAGGAAAATACTTTTCTACCCCCAGGCATTTATCACTTGGCATGTCCCCTGAAGAGTTCTGGTTTATATCCCTTCTGCATGATTATCTCAGATGAGGTAACTCCAGTGATATCCACAACCTTTATGAATGCCCATGCATTTTTTTCAGACCTCCTGAACTTTTTGTCCTGGCAATCTCCCGTGGCACCAAACCCCAATCTCGAGGTGCGCTGCCGAAAGCATCCCCATTCCTCTGGCCATCCACTGCTCATTTTTAAAATCAAATCAAACATTCTCATTCTCTTCTACTGAACAATAACCTGGACTTTCTTGCGCCAGCCTGTCTTGGACTTTGTTCTCTGTGTCAGTCACTCAGTACCACCTTTATTAATATTCCCTTTCACTCCCTGGTCCACCGTTGCACAGGAGCTTTCCTATTATCTTGAGCAGGAGTCTTTTTGGCCCTTGAGGCACAAAACTGCCTCCCACCCTCACTGGTGGCTCACCAGGCCTGCAGGTATGGTATGGGTTATTTTGAGGTCCACGCAGAGGTACTTTTGCTATAGATGCAACCATGCTGAAATCAGGAGCTGTCTCAGCTGAGTTGCTAATGAGATTTGCTCCTGTTACCCTGATCTGGGCCAAGACCTACAGCAGGGACCTCAGCCGGCATCTGGCAGCTCCTTCCTGCAGCTTCTATTTCACCCTGGCAAGGCCAGACATCCCCCCTCACCTTCCCTGTGCCATGGAAGCCACTGACCTGCCTGTGCCTGGACTGCTAACACAGCTGCACGAGGCCTCATGTGCATCAGGGACCTCATTTTGCAGTAGGAAAGTGTAGCCCGAGAATCCCTGTTTGTGAGATGCAGTGTGGAGTGCAGGCAGCCTGCGCTCTACCTCAGTGACTGATAAAACAGGTGTAAAAAGAGGAGCCAGAGAAGGAAAGTGATTTTAAAAGCAATTACAGCTATCAGAGAGAGAGGAGGGGGAAAATCTAGCACGCACATGGTATTGTGGCACATCAAGAGCAATGGGAGTGAGGATTCGAGTGGCAGCATCCCTTTGGAGGTTCCTGTGAAAAGGAAAGCTGATTATTCAAGTGTTCCCCATTCAGCTTGGGCTGTAGCTGCCCAGAGGAGATTTGCTGGGCCCTAGACAGCATGAAAAGCTAGCGAGAAGCTGCCAGAAAACACCATTGTCACTGCAGAAGAGGCCCTGTTGTTACTCATTATGGATACATGACACAAAAGGCTGTTTTTCCTTCTGACTTGTAGTTTAAGCTTAAGGTTTGGTACTTCCAGATCAGTGGATGTCCAAGGGCGCAGCTCCCTATGACTGTGCCCATGTAAAGTGGCCTGTGTTGGCAGGAGTGGATGACAGTCAGAGACACCACTGACATCATTTTAGGGCTGGGTGAACACATCGCAGCTGGAAAAACACTCAAAAATGGCATTTATACACCTTGTACAGTAAACTGCAGCATAGGCAGTGCTGGTAGGGATGCTTGCTTTTCAAGTTATTCAGGACGTCCAACTATACAACCCCATTTTCAGTCAACTAAAGCATTGCCAAACATTGTAAGTTGATTTTTTCCATGCTGTATGGCTATCTCTATCTTCTTTGAGGGAAAGATCCAGCCAAATGGGCTTGGCCAACGCCTGGCACCAAGCACAAAAGTCAGGGGCAGAAGAAGCTTTTTCATACCACCCAAAGCACTTCGGTGACCTTCTAGCTGAACAGCTCAAACATGCCCCTGCTTTGGAGTAAGGATTCGAAATTTGGCAAGAGGGAAGATGTGTCAGAATGCCTCACCCCTGGCAGTGTTCAAGGCCAGGCTAGATGGGGCTTTGAGCAACCTTGTCTAGTGGAAAGTGTCCCCCCCCTTGAGACGATCTCTAAGGTACCTTCCAACCCAAACCATTCTGTGATTCTGGGATACAATTCTGTGATTTGCCATGGGTCTCTCAGTTACCTCCCACCTGTGAAAGCCTCCATCTCCCATCACCTCCTGCTTGGCTGCGGCACCTTCTTGCTGCTGCCAGTCCCTGTGTTGTCTGAGCTGTTTGACCTCTGCCTGGTGCCTCCCAGTTTTGCAGCCCCGCTAATGAGCCGTGGGGCTGTCTTAACTGTGTGAGACCATGGGATTTCTGTCTCTTTGTAACTTGAAAAACTACATCCGGAAAGTTGTGTTGAAAATTATTACAGCTGCAAAATGAAATATTGAGAGGTTTAGAAGTGCCAGGTTTGAACTGACCTGTGCAAATTCAATTCACTTCCAAAGCTGGTTTAAAAGAGGTATCTATTGCTATTTTGCTTCATCCCACACAGCTGGCTTTCACATCTGAAGTCTCATGTAGTTTTAGTTATGGTGTATTGATAAACCCCCAACCTTTTGTTGCTTTTTTCAACATAGCTTGAACCAAAAGTGTTTGAAATCAGTTGAGATTTCACAAACGTTACTGCCGCTGTGTATCCTAAAAGCAATACTTTTCCTTGCATCTTATGCAGCAATGACATGAAAAAAGATGTTTAAGGCAGAGACCCAACTTTTGCCATTAGCCCACCAACTTTTATCTGGATGCCCATGAACAGACAGGCTGGCGCAGATGGGGCCCAGCTCCATGATGAATTACAGGATGGCACAGGATGGTCAAGTGTGTTTTTGGCCACATGGATCAACCCCATCATAACTGACTGTCTCTGTTGTCCCATCATTGCCTGCACCAGCACCCTTGTCAGCTGATATTTATAAAAGAAATGCATCCAAGGGTTTTCATAGTAGCAGGGCTCCATGGGCAGGCAACTGAATTTTAATTTTCCTTCAGCATAGTATTGCTAATATATAGCTGTTAATTCTTTTCTAAGCATGAATGATCTTATTGTAAAGGCACTTGCCTGGGTTCAGGTGGCAGGAGTACAGCTCCTAGCTCTGCTGCAGACTGACCTTGAACAGGCTTCGACCCAGCTCACTGGGCATATTTAGGGATGCACATCCCATTGATATTACTTGTAGATAAGCACCTGAGTACTCCAGTGGTTCTGCTAGACTGAGAGTCCTCAAGAAAGCCTAAGCTTACAGAAGGCAATTGCTCTGTGCCTCGGTTCCTCATCTTGAAACAGCAATACAGGTAGGTCTTGGTGTTTCTAAGGGCACCTTACCAGGCTGTTGAACAACCTTACCTTGACATCCTGCATCATAATGTCACAGAGATAGAGGAAAGGTGCTCCTGTGCCCCACTCTGCCCCTGCTTTTCTTCCTGCAGGTCACTGTCTGCAGGTTTTCCAAATGTGAGTGTATCTAGCCTGTTTGTTCAGCCAGTCCATGGATCCTATGTTGTGCATGGCTTTGCTTTTGAGGTATCTCAAAATTTCCTGTTACTCTGTGTGGCAGAGCTTTCTAGGGTGAGCTTCCTCTCTTTCTCTTTCTCTCATCATCTGGGTGGGCTCTGCCTCTTCCTACACAGCCAGTGCCTTGCACACCCCCTTAGTTTGGAGACTGAGGTCTGTTGCTTTGCTTTTCTCACACTATGGGACTTCCTACAGAAAGAGAAAGGACCTGGAAAGCCTTCCTGAGGGGTGAATCCACCACTGCAGAATGAGATCTTCTAGAATTAATGACTATTACCAAATATTGGGAAAGCCCATTGATGCAGTGATGAAGCTAGATGGGGGCCCTGTTTTAACATGGGTCCTGAGGAATGGATAATGAATTAATACTAAGAAATGCAGAGGAACCCAAGCAGGAGGGAGTGACACAACAAGACAGTTGCAACAACTACATCTTTGACTCTACCATGCTTGTTGGATGATTGTGCTTTCAGCCTTGTTCTCTTCACACAGTTTTCCTTTTGTCTAGTGTACAGCCCCATGTGTCTCAGAGTTATTACCTATGGATGCTCAAGGGATTTATGCAAGTGAAGAGCTTAACTGTCTTAGGTGTAGTCAATTTTGTGGGAAATACTGATGTGGTGAGCAGCATTTGCAGCTAATTAAAATGCTACCCTTTAAAATAATTTTTGCTAATTACTAATATTTAACAGCACTATTTTAACTGCACTTTCCATGTTCCATGGGGATTTGAGCTCTGTTAATTTCCCACTGGCTCTCTTGATGCCATTTAAGCTTATCAAAATGACCATGAAATTAAAAAACCTCAGTCATTTTACTTCTCTGGGAATAAAATGCTAGAAGTAACAGGGGAGAAAATAAAAGCTGCAGGGAAAAATATGACAAAATTCAGGCCATTTCCCCTTTTATTCCCCCAAGAAGGCAATTAGGCTATAGTGCTGACTGACCCAGTGGAGCACAGAAAGTGCTCTGAGCACAAGCTGTGTTTGCTCTGCCAGGAGGAGGATGCACAGAGCTGCATTTCCCTTACAAACAACACTGTTGTCCTCTGAGGCTGGGCAGTGAGTTAGTGCTAAATAGCATTCTCTTGGCATCAAAATGAGTCAGTATCTGTCAAAATTTGTAGGTTGATCTTTTAACTCCCACTCTGGGCATTGGCCACTGAAATGAAGCTACTAACCCTGTGCAAAGCCAGACACTAAACCACTGGCAGGATGAGCTCTAGACCCCACGTGTGTTGTTTCCCAGGTTCCTGCTCTGCTTAACAGACCACACTGCTTGCCCCTGTAAGACAGAAATGTTCTTCAAAAAGGATGAAAAAGAGAGTGGGAACGTGAGACTTCTGTTTGGAATAAGGCAGAGTGTATTTGCAGCATCCTCACATCATCACAGCAATCCAAACACAGAAATAACATCACTATGTGAATTTGCAAGAAAAATTGCTCAGTTATTTAGCAATAAAATCTCCAGTTTTATTGCTAAATCAGCCTCCAACAGTCACTCTGAAAACAGTGTAAACATTCAACACAAGATTGTTCAACAAGGACAATCAAAAATATATCAGTTATTTTTTTAACTGAAAGGGAAGGCTCACATCCTTTCACTGAACGCATGTCTACACAGATCACCATCAGCTCTTATTAATTGCAGACTTTTAGCTATTTGCATTAATTCCTGTCACTTGGGTCTTACTTGCCTAGCCATTGTGATAGCTTTGTTCTACATGCTTTGATTTAACTAAGTTCTGGGTCTTTCTTGGAAGTACAGGGTGCATTATTTTCTGGTCCTCTACTGTACACCCAGCATCCTATACCTGCCCCTGCCCACAGCCCTCCCTGACAGCCCGCCTCTCATTCCCTCTTCACAACAAGAGGGTAACCAGAAGAGTTACTGCCCTAGCTCCACCACTTGTCAATCCTGTGCACATCATATAACCTCTCCTTGCCTTTTAAAGCCGTGAAGCTGCATCAGTCCTGGTGAGATGAGCCTAGCAGCAAGGATTTGTTCTTCCGCGTTTGCTTTCCCCACTTGTAAACTGAGCATCACAATACTTGCCTAGATCAAAGGGGGTACCGGGAAAATTAAATAATTAATGTATGTAAAGCACTTTGAAAGATGAAAGGTGCTATATAAGTACAAAGTATTAACAAAAAAACCCACCCAAAACAACACCTCACACACACACACACACCCCCCCCCGGAGGCTGGCTACTAATGTAAGTCTCCAGTTTATTCTGTTGGAAATGCATGAAATCAAAATAATTGCCACTAACAAATGAAGAATTAGGTTATGCCAAGCCCTTAAACAGCTAGGCAGGGGACCAGGAGTCTTGCCTCCTCCTGTGGCTGAGTTAGGGTGCCTGTATGAACGAGAAGGAGCTGAAAGTGTGCCCACAACAGGGATTTGGAAGGGAAGGCACTTCCTGCATCGCCAGATCATCTCAAGCAACCATGTCAAATGGTGCAATTCAAAAATTGATAGCACAGTCTCTTACAGCAAGCTATGTTTCTTGCTATTCCCCAGCCTCACTGCTCCCATGGTTAGAAACCTTCCTCTGGCTTCCAGGCTAAATGTACTCATGGCCATTTGTATCCATTTGTCCTTGTGCCAACATTGTTTTAAGTTTAACACAAGGTATTTATAGGCCAGTTGTGTCCTCTCTAACCTTTAATGTTGTTAGGCTGAATCCCTTTCAGTTTCCTGTTGTCAAGTAGGGTCTCCAGTCCTCCACCAAACACCCTACCAACACTTAGTTACTCTTGTTCCAGTCGCAATTCTTCTTTCTCGAATACAAAAATAAAGCTGTATGTAGCCCCTCATGGGGTCCACCAGTACTTTTTCTCCATCATCAATACCCTTCAGGCCCGTGTTAGAAATACTTGATACAGCCTGGATCACATTTGCCTTTTTCCATGCCCATGCTATGCTGCCATTTCATAGTAATCCTGTGACCAGCCAAGGCGCTTGAGACTTTTTATTTTCCCAGAGAAATTCCGACACTTCTGCCTTACGTGCCAAACCTTACATTTGGCACAATTGAATTTCATCCTATTCCCATTGTTCCCACCCTCAAGGTCACACAGTTCTTCCTGTTTGATAGGCTGGGCCTCTTGTGTATTGACAAGCACTCTCATGTCTGTGTCATCAGGAAATTTCATGATGCACTCCTCCCTCCTTTGTGTGACAGGCAAATATTAACTAAAAGCAGTCCCCAAGCAGCCCTCAGACATTTCCACTAGCAACTGCATTCCAGATCTGCTTTCAGCACATCTTGCTTTCATCTCCCCTCCTGCTATGTCTCACCTATCTTGAGGCATGGTTGGGGTTCTTCCAGAAGGAAAGATGATGCAAGTCCATAGGGCTTGCCGGACATAGCCAGTGCTTTAAAAGCGGTTGCATTCCCTTGGGGACATTGCAAAAGAGAGTCAGAGAAGTTGCGAAGCACTGACATTTCATAACAATGCTAAGCCAAGAAAATATAATACTCAGGGTAACTTTGGATGGGAGGGAATATTCTTCAACATCTGGTGGAGCACATGCAATAGTTCTGGCAGTGCAGAAAGCCCTGTGTCCTCAAGAACCCTTTCACATAAAAGGTCTGAGAAAATGGAGTACACAAAGCGGGGCTGTTATTGCTGATCAGAGGGAAACCGAGGCCAAGGAGAGGTGGAGTGCAGAGACAAGGGCTGGGTGGCTGTTTCAGGGGAGAGGTGGGCAGACGTCAAGAGTTCCAAATCTGCTGTCACGCAGCTCTGACCTGAGCCTCAGGCCTCTGTTTTGCCTCAGATAAAGAGCAGGCAGCTTTGGTCTTTTACAGAGATGAGTTATAGAAGGTTTACATCAATGCAGCAATGCAGAAAGAAAAGGAATACTGGTTTCTGGGCTTAACCAGTTCTTTGTGAGGCTGAAGATTATGGCCCAGCATCTTGTCCAACCCTATATTTGCTGAGACAAACTCAGAAGGAGACTGGGACATATTAACCCAATATACTCAGGTCTCCTGTCTCCAGGGAAAACCATGGAGTCCATTCTCAACACAGCCAAGAGGCAGGGGCAAATCTTGGCCACACCACACCGAGGTCAGGTACAAACTTTGGGCTGGAGACAGCTCCAGTGCTCAGGTGCTTCAGGACTCCAAAGGTGACTCTGAGGAAAGCCACCAGTTATGGTGGAGCCCGGCTGGAGGAAAGTCACAACCACTTTTTTTTTGAAGACTGAGGGATCTTCAGCAAATTCCAGCTGATGCCTTCCGGAAGACCCAAATGTGGGCTTCAGGCAACTGCAGAGCCTCTGAGTACATCAGACCTTGAAGTACGGCTGGAGCAGTGAATAACACAGTGAAACTACCCAGGTGCCAGCGTGACACCTTGAGCCAGCTGCAGAAACAAAGGCCTGAGTGTTTGTAACTGCCAGAAAGTCTGAGAAATGAGATACATATGCATACTCACCACCAAGTTTGTCCTGGATCTTTGGAGAGAGCACCTTATTAGAGCTGCCAGTAGCATTACACCAACTTAGAAGCACTTTTTTTTCATGTGCCTCTTGAAAAAAAGGCTTTTCTAGTTCCATTGGAAAGCATCAACTGCATGGGACAAGCTGAGCATGTCTGGCACCCACTGGTGTGAGGGAGACCTCTTTGACTTCTGTGCCAACTGATCCCTCCATCCCAGCTGTGAGTCCCACTCATGCAGTCAGAGCTTGGGAGTCAGCGCTGAGTGAAGCCAGAGCTTAGACGGTCTTTAAGTATCATCTCTCCACTTGGCAGAATTTCTTGTAGTCCATTCTGCCATTTTCTGTGGGCTCCTAGCTCTGTGTTTGGGGGTGTGTGAAAGAAATGGAGAGCTGGGCAGTGAGAGGCATGTCTTGCTTTTCTTTTTCATCCCGTCCTCGCCCTGTGCAAAGATAGCCAGATTCCTATGCCCAAAGTCCTTAGCTGGGCTTCCTTTTTGCTTGCTTACCCTCCTTGGGTTGCAAGTACCGGTGAGGGGCTGCCTGGTGGGATGGGGAAGAGGCACCTGCACTTTCTCCAAGGTGAAATGGAGATCAGCAGCCCATGAGGGCGATGCTGCTGCCAGCTGTATTGGCCTTGCCCCCCAGGTGGAGCTGCCTTTGGTGAAGAACCTCAGAGGGGCTGGTGGGTTTTCCCTAGAAGGAGAGTTTTGGTCTAATTCAGCCTTGTTGCCTGCTGAGCCAGAGACACGAGCACGGGCGCTCCCTTTGGCAGGCAGCATATGCTGTTGGGACCCTTGAGCATTGCCTTCACTTGGAAATAGTGAGACTGGAGCCTTTAAATGCAAAGAAATTGTGTTATGAGACCAGTAAAATGGTTATTAACAGGATTGATTCATATCAGGGTGTGAGTGATGGACGTGGCTGCAGCAATGCTGCTGCAGAAGCTTTTCTTCCTCTTGTGGGGTCAAGGTCCTTCATTTTATCCCTCTCATTAATGAAAACTGAGAGCAGGATCTTTTGCCTTTCGTTTGCTGCCCACAGTGTGCTGGCAGGTTTCCTGGCACTCCTGCATATTATCTAAGATGGCAGCTTGAGCCCTGCACATATGTGTGTGCATGTATGCATTCCCGTGAGCACATGCACGGAACAGGCCTTAGTTGTTATCCTCGACAAGAACATGAGTAAGAGGATTTGTCTCTGTTTAACCAAGTAATAATTAACACCTGGTGAGAAGGTCTAACGGCCATAGCATCTCATTAATGTATTTTGAAGGGCAATATCCTCTTCAAACATACTTTGAAGAAGAAGGACCAGCTTTGGAAAGGACACAGGGTGTTTGTAAGCTAGTCATCCCTTGTTTTCAGACTCCTTGACTCTGCTCAGTGAGATGCAAAGGGCTCCGGGCTGGTATAAAATACTTGCCAGAGCATGGTAACGTGTACACCAAGCTGCAGCAGTTAGCTCTACTTTCCTGTGGTGTCACAGCTTCTCGCCTCTTTCTGCTCCATCCCAATTTTGAGGGACTGTCAGTTGTAGCTTGTAAGGACTCTCTCCAGGCCTCATGCAGAAACATAATAAAATATGACTTCCACATTCCACGCCAAGGAACCTGCCCTAGGAGTAGAAGGCAAGACAAAAGCAGTCAGATCATCATGGACAGCTTAACTACTGGGAAGTTTTTTATAGGAGGCCCCAGTAAATTCCGGGCCACCATCTGGATTCAAGGAACAACAGCTGAAGGTGAGGAGCTTGAGGCACAGGGCACCTAAGTATGCTTTAGCAAAAGCAAAGGTTTAGCAAAAACTGTAAAACAGTTATTGTGGACACATTGCAAGACACAATTTATTTCTAAAATAAATCTAAATAAATAAATCTAATCTAAAAGAAAATCTGATTTCTTTTGTATGCACAGATTTACCTCATGGTCAGATGTGATGGCTAGAGGGAAAAGGCAAATGCACAGCCTCTGATTGTGGAGTAATCTGACATAAAACAACTCTAATTCTTTCCACCTCTCTCACCCCATGCAACTAAATTGGAGAATTTTACACCTTATCCCTAGTATTGCCAAAAGGGCACATGGAACACACACGAAGAATAATGTGGGTTAGATGGTTCCTCTGGACATCAGCTGGCCCAAACCGGTGCTCACAGCAGAGCCTACAGGCACACAAAAGGATGTGAACTGGCCTCAAACGTGTGTTGAAAACAAGCCTCACCTCCAGATGACCTGAACATAAAAAATGGCTGTGTCAGAAGCCAGCCTGAATTGCGTGTGTCATACCCATTTCTAATTTGCCTTGTCTTTCATGTAATTGCACTTTCAAAAGCTAGATATTATTATAACCTGTTGTCAGTGGGCATGAGTCTCCAGAAATCACAGCGGCTGGATTCAAAACTGCTTTCAGGGAGAATCTTGTCACTTATTTTAAAGGGGAACCTTCTGTTTAGCCGAGCATCGGTGTGCTGAGTATGGCTACTCAACGGTGTATTTGTGCTGCTCTGTGATCCATGGCTTGCTATGGGGTGAAGGGAGCAGGGGAAGAAAGGAGTGAGGATGAGTTTTGGCTTCTCCATAGCCCAAACTGACTTGGCAAGTGAGTGAGCCTTTGACTGGCTGCAGCACATTTGGCCCCACTCATGGTGCTGGGGGTGGCACCTCTGAGGGGATACTTGGATCAGCAGTCTTTTGTTTTGTGGAGTGGCTCCTTTGCCAAAGGGAGCCAAATGCCCCACAGTCCTTGAGGCAATGCTGCAAGCCTTGTCCAAGCCTTTGTTCCTTACTAATTTTGCTGCTCCATATTTGTGAGCTGCAGCCCTGTGATTGGCACTTGGCTGGACTGCTGATGCCTTGAAGAAATATCTGTATAAATGCGATTATGTGTGAGTGTGAGTTTGTGTGCCTGTGTGGGTTCAATTGCAACAAACACACTTTATTTCCAGTGTAAAAATCACAATGGAGAAAAACCTGAGGTTTCTGAAGTCCCATGCAATGCTGTGTGTCCTCGCGGGTAGGAGAAGGAATAGGAAAGGCTGTGTCATTGCAAAGCTGCAGCCCAGATCTTGCCATTTCTGTGTCTGACGTTGTGTGTGCTGTTTGACTTGTTGTCATCGTCACCCAGTTTGTGCTGCCTTTTGGCAAAGGGAGGAACAAGAACAAGCAATGTTTTACAGAGGACAGTATCTGGCTATGGAAAAGCTGTGCAACATGACTAATTTTGTGTAAAGGACAAGAAATTACAACTGTGTGCCACATGAGAGATGGTAGCTGGGCTCGAATCAAAAAACATCCTCATCCAGGAAGGGTATTCAGGCATGTGCTTAATTTAAGAACGTACTTAATCGGGGCCTTTGGGCATAAAAGGGTAATGATTATTCTTGTGTTGCCGAGAAACTCCAAGTGACGTCTGGAAGATGTATTACTTGAGAAAAAATTAGTGTTATTTCGGTGTCCTCGTTTAATCTTTCAATTTCTAAAAAAGTAATTCTTTTAATTTGTCATTGCTTGCCAGTGCTGTGAATTCCTTCACAGCTGCTTTACACTTGATTGTTAATGCCAAGTGGAATCAGCAAATACGATCTGGTTCAGATAATAATTATGGAAGATCAATCCTGCATCTGCCTCTTTTTTTCTGTCCCCATTAGACTTCCCAGCATGTAAGATGTGCATGTTTGACTTTGCAGGGAGAGATAGCCACAGTAAAAGAACCTTATTCCCTCTTGTACACATTGTTTAATCATTTCAAAGCAACAACATCCATGCTCCAATTTTTTCAATGTATTTGGCCCCTATTTTTTCCTCTATGTATTCCTGCAGAGATTAGACATACTGTATATGATTTTAAGTATGCAATCTGTTGGGGATTCTTGAATTTTATGACAAGTGACTGTCTTTATTCATCCATCGAAGTCCCAAAGTAAAAAGTAAAAGCAGCTCAGGAAAAAGTAAAAGCTCACCGGTAGAAGCAGGTGAGCTGTCATCCAGTCAGTATGTTACTCAAACAACCATGTGAACACCAGGAGCAGCAAAGCAGAAGGTAGCTGCAAACTGCTCCCACTGGACAAGGTCCTGCTGCCCTTCACCATGGGCAGGGTATCTCCCCGTGCAGCCACACTATACGCAGCCTAGGAGAGGCACCCTGTCTCAGCATGACCAGGGCAGATGGCACCTAATGTCTTTGGTTTCCTTGGGAAAACCAAGTGCTCCAAGTGGTACAGCTACTCTAGACCCAACAGCTGTGAGAAGGCAAACTGATCTATACTAACTGCGTTTCATAGTTTCATACCCGAGGCTTTCAGACTCTGGACACCAGCAATACGACTAGGATTTTCAAAGGGGCTGCAGGAGGTTGGGACCCAGGCGCATTTCCCCGTAGGACACATTCATCCTGCTGCTCATGGAGTGTGGCTTTCTTTTTGAGACACTTGCTGTGCAGAAAGATCTTTAGGTGCCTGTTTTAAGAGAGATTCTTGGACCAGGAGATAAACAAGGGCTGTTACTGACTCTAAGGTAAGTGCTAGTTCATTTTATTGACTTTGGGTTAATTCCTGTTCATCCTCCTCAGGCAATTATTCCCCCTGAAACTAACATTCATGACATGTTGTCATAAATAAAGCAGTTGGATTTTGGCCCCTTTTAGAAGACAACAAACATAAATCTAGCTCCAACACAAATCCAGGTGCTAAAAACAGGGGTTTTCCTGGGGGGAAAAAAAAAACGGTAAAGATTTATGGGGTAGAACTGGGGAAATGGGCAGGCAGAAAGGAAAAGAAACTCTAACTTAGTTTAACTCTCATATTTATTATTAGGGGAGATGTTCAACATGTGTTCTCAGCTTTGCATCTGCTTCCCTATCTGGCCTTGGTGAGGATCCTTGAACACCTCCTCCCTCTCAAAGCTCTGGTTAAACATACTTGCATGTGGCTTTGAGATCAAGAGGCAAGGTACACCGGTGAGTGCAAGTTATCGTAAGAACGTTTTAAAAAGTGGATGATGGTGACAAAACATCTTGGAGAGAAGCTTTGAAAGCGTGGTACAGTAAGCAACATGGCCAGGGAAGAAGGTTTTTTCTTTCTTTTGTTTTTAACCTCTACTTTCTTTGCCTTTTCCTTTTTTGAGCAACATATCTTCATCTTGCTCTATGGATCTAGCACGAGAGTTATGTGTGCAGAAAGCCTCTGAAATCACTTTGTTTCTAGTTTTCTTTCATACACTCAGTAATATAAATAACCAAAGAGGATATTGCTTAACCCATAAACCAAAGTGACATCATAATTTATTAATACAGAAGACACAGTTCATTGCTGTTAAATGCCATAAAGAGCTGGAAATAGAGTAGTTTCTCAGAAGGCATTGCCAATATGTCAAAGGAAAGATTTCCTTGATGCTGTCTCAGCATGCGTAAGATCCTCTCCAAGTACTTCAACATTTTGGTTATTCCCTCCTGAACCACTCTGCAGCATTCAAAGGCAGCTTTGCTGGTGACTTCTCCAACATCTGACATCTTCTTCCTGCCTTCCCTACTCCTCCCAGTGCTTTGCTCTTGTCACCTGCTCAGATTGACTCCTCTATGCGAAGGGTAATAAAAACCCACATAGACAAATGATGGGGACAGAGCTGGCTGGCCCATTTATACTGCTCCAGCTGATGGTGAGGCAGTACAAGCCCATGTGTCCTCACAGTGTCCTGTGACAGTGGTGGGGACAGAGCTGCACACACGGAGGAAGGGTTTCAGTGCTCTGCTGGTCCCGATGCAGCTCCTGGCTCATAGGAGGGCAATACAACAGGCTGTACGCACCCGGGCCATGCACCAGCAAAGCATTTAAGCACCTGCTTACCCCTAAGCTTTTGAGTAAGCTCTGGTGTGAGCTAAGCACAGGCATTGTGGCAGCCTCCTGCTTCCCACGGACTTCCCTTCCAAAGACGTGTGCACGGCCACTGGCATCGCCTCCATAGGACTGCTCACCACCCACCGACTCTTGCTCCCTCCTATTCAATGTCTAACTCTTCAGACCTCAGCCCCTGCCCTGGGACCCCCACCAGCATCCAAGAAGCTGTGCCAGGGCTCCCAGCTCTGGGTTCACCTCCAGAGCAATTTTAGTGTAGTGTGCTATCCCCAAGCACCAGCATGAGCCAACATATGGACAAATTGCAATGATCACATGTCCACAATAATGCATCCCTCTCCCTTTTAGGTAAGATTAACAATCTTCTTGGTATGGACAACTTGCAGCCCTGGAAACTTGCTCAGCAGATATTCAGCTCTGTGCTCTACCTGTACTTGTACAGAAGCACCAGTCCTCATTGCTGGTCCCTGTCTGCTTCATCATAAAACATGCCTAGCTGTGCTTTTGCAACTTTCGGGAAGAGACAGGATTCCTTTTGGCTCCCTAGGATATTAATTTGAATTTTTACTTGTTAATTTCATACTTTCCATACACGTAGTCAACTCCCTCCCACTGAAATGCCCCTATTTAATCTGATTCAGCTGGTGTATGAAACATGCCCGTTGTGTGCTTGGTGCTGCTTGGGTTCACTGAGTTACACTCTGCGTGCCAGTAATCCCCAGGGGAGCCACGGCGTGATGAGCTCCTACCTGCCTGCTCAGTGCGCGCACAGGCACTTGATCACTCCCGCCTCCCTGGTGAGACAGATTTCCCTCCTGTTTATCAGCTGGCAATGCAAACTGCCTGCACGCTCTTTGCCTGTCCAGCTCCTCCACAAACATGCACACTCATGTGTGCTCACACCTATGTGTGTAAGCCGCGGTGGCACGCATGCTCAGCTGTGTGTACACAGCCAGTCCTTGTGTGTACACAGCAGAGCCGGTGCCTGCACGTTGGCAGTTCACTACCCCCCTCGAATCCCCCTCTTCTCTGGGCTATATGTGGCATTTCGAAGCTCTGACAATCTGCTCCAAATGTTTTCCATATTTGTTCAGCCTCCTTGATTCAAATACCAGGAACAACTCAGCCAGCACAAAGCAAAGCTTTGGGGGGCAAAAAACCTCACACCCCCATCAGCGTGCACACACACACACGCACGTGAAAACCTAAAGTTCATCAGCATGGGAAAGAAGGAGAAGAAACCCCAGCACAGCACATCCCTGAAGGCACCTGAAGGGGAGAAAAGCACTGACTCGAGCAAGACGCAGGAGTCTGCGATGAAGAAGAAGAAGCAGAAGAAAACCAAGGGGGATCCCAAAGCTGGCCAGGAGGAGGAATCCCATACTTGTTGTGGCTGCCGTTTCCCACTGCTGTTTGCTTTGTTGCAGCTGGCATTAGGCGTCTCTGTAACAGTGCTGGGCTTCCTTATGGCAGGCATCAGTTCTTCTCTGCTAGTCAGAGACACTCCATATTGGGCTGGGATAATTGTAAGCATAAAGTCTGTTTCTCCATAAAGTGCCTTTGCCAGCATTAATGCAAGTTGCATGACGCTCCACTTTAGACTAACCAACTGCATGCACAACGCCATTTGAGTTATGCTAACTAAATATTCCTGGGATTAAATGTCTGGGTATACTTTCCCAAGGAAACTGCTCCTGCAGAATAACACAATCTTTCTTATTCTTCCCTGCAGTACGCAACAGACCTTAAATAAAACGCAGGGTTGCTGTTCACTAGACGTATTTACTAACTCCTGCTTTGCAGTGAACTCCTGTCTGGTGATGCTGAAAAAAACCATTGATTACTTACACTGCCTTCCCCGTTTCCCCACCAAATATTAACTATCAGGTTTTAGAAGTGGGAGCGTAACTCTAGAATTTGCAACTTTTAGCTGGCTGTGTTGGTAATAACGAGAGGAGAGACATGGCTGTCTTTCCAGCTTCCTCGCTGTGCTGCGTCGTAGAACCGCTGTTATTTAAACCCCTTCCTACCTGCTGCTCCCACAGCTGAGGGACAGACCGCTCGTGGCCATGGGGAAGGGGCTGGCTCAGTGGTGGGTAGCGTGGCAGGGAAAAAAAGCGCGTCCCAGGGCCCGTCGGCCAAGTCACATGCAGTTCTGAGTGACATGCCAGCCTCGCCGTGTGGGCTGCTGGTGACAGGGTAAAGGGCAGGGTCCTGCTGGGTGTAGATAGGAGGCATCCCCGGTGGGGAAGCCTTGGCTTGTCCCAGCATCTGCTGAGCTGGGGAGGAGGTGAAGGGTCTCGGTGCTGTGCACAGTGTAGACCCACATGGTCGTGTGCTCAGGGATGTGTGGTTTGCCTGTGGAGGGACAGGGTCAGTGATTCATTATGGACTGTAGTGATAGGACAAGTGGTAACGGGTTCACACTTAAACAAGGGAAGTTTAGACTGGATATAAGGAAAAAGTTCTTTACTGTGAGGGTGGTGAGGCACTGGAATGAGTGGCCCAGGGAGGTTGTGAATGCTCCATCCCTGGTGGTGTTCAAGGCCAGGTTGGACAGAGCCTTGGGTGGCATGGTTTGGTGTGAGGTGTCCCTGCCCATGGCAGGGGGTTTGGAACTAGATGATCTTAAGGTCCTTTCCAACTCTAATTATTCTGTGATTCTATGATTCTATGATTATGAGCCTGGGATGTGCCATGGATGTGATTTAGTGTGCATTTCCCCCCCCCCCCCCCAGGCAGCAGGCTTCAGGAAAAATACATACTGATGTGTTAGCACTGTTTTGTATGTTTTTAGACTGTAAGAACTCCCAGCAAATAAATTCATGTTTAGGCACTTGAAGATTTCTTGATGCGCTAAACAGCTGTGGGAGCCTCTTCCGTGAATGTAATTCTTTGCTAGTCAGAGGATTATCTGAACACCTGAACTGTTTAGGGTTTGCTGTATTAATCCTGTTGGATGACCTCCCGAAGAGTGGAAGGGGCAGGGCCTGAGCTGCCAGAGGAAGAGGTTTCTTACTCATCTGGTCCTTCTTGTTTCTCTTCCAACTGAAGAGGTATGTGATGTTTTGCAGGGTGAGAGCCTGCCCTTGCTGAGGGAGGAGAACTTCCTCCTGGGGTTTTCACTGTTACAAACCAGGGGATAGTATAGATGATAAAATAGCAGCATGTGACATTTTCACTGCTTTTGTTTATTTTGGGGAATCGGGAGGTCAGATTTTGCATTTTCCAGACCACACGAGTAGTATCCCAGTTTTGAAAGGGCTTTTTCACTAGAAAAAACTAGGGAAAGAGTGAGCTGGACTGAACTAGAATGAAGTTAGGTATATGAGAAAAGCCAAGGAAGCAGCCCCTGGCCCATGGGAATGTCACCAGTGTCCAAACAGCATCCATCCGAGATATTCACGTATGCCTGATCTCCCTCAGGGAGGCCTGAAACCCCTCAAAAGTCACTACTTTCTGAAAACAGAGTTCTAACCCCTCACTTTCATCAACAGCCACAAGCAGCAGTGACATTTATATGACCACATCAGGCAAAGCTCTGCCATGGCTGATGCGCTATGGGAGTAGTGCAAAGCACGTATCTGAGGGGCAAAATGCAGGAGGTATGAAATGATGCTGCATTTACTTTGTTCCTGTTCTGTGATGTCTCTATGGAGGTATTTGGTGCTCACTGGGACATTGGATGGTGATGTCCAGGAACAGCTGAGCTGGAGTTTATGGGTGTGCAGGTCACAGGGTGCTGCTACTGAGCTGTGGAGTGGCCTCTGGAGAGCTGGGAGGGTAAACAGGTCCGTGAAGGAAGACCCTTGGTTATGACATCCTACGTGTGGCTGGGTGTCCTGTGGGCTGGCTCTTGGGCTGCTGTGAGAGGCTGCATGCAGGGCATATAGGTAGAGGCTGGATGACACATGTGCTGCTTGAGAACAAACCTCCTGGCAGAAAGTGACTTCCCAAAACTCATTTGTTTGCAGAGAAATGAGCAGCAGAACAGAAAGATGTGGTGTAAAATACCAGAGCATATTTGTTTTAGTAGCATCCCACTCAAGTGCTCTTTTTAAAGGACTTGATTAGTATTCAGAATCAAGAACTTAAAAAATCTATTATGGAGACCTTTTTAGCAACATTAGAGATAATGGGTGAAGCTCATTCCTAGTGTTACTCCTTTGGAATTACACCAGGGCTGGATTTGACCCCACGGCTGTTAATGCAGCATGACAGAAAAATGATGGAAAAGTGTAAATGTGCTAAATAGACCCTGATTGACTGAAAGGTGGGGTTTTTTTCTTTTTTTTCTTAATTAGTGGCAAAATGGTTATACTGTTCCTTGCTGAAAATCAAGTGCTTTAGTGCATTGCCATGAATGAAGAGGAACTTCTTTAGAGAAGTAGCAAGAGTAAAAAAGCTACCAAGGAACACCACGCAAGGCAGTCTGAACTAAACTGGTTCAAAACCTGACTGCCTAGGTTTGTGAGAATAGCACAGGCCAGGAACTGGGTTTACCATCCAGTGGAATAATTGTGGCCAGTGATTCACTGGCAGGGAGAGGAGAAGGTCCTCA
Organism: Psittacula echo; assembly: GCF_963264785.1. NCBI lineage: Eukaryota > Metazoa > Chordata > Aves > Psittaciformes > Psittacidae > Psittacula > Psittacula echo. The sequence continues at coordinate 105,637,435 of NC_137735.1, forward strand.
ACACCCTGAGGGGTGCCTGGCACCAGCCCTTCCCTCCTGCAGCTCCTGCAGAAGGAAAAAATACAGCTTGTGTTGCATCAGAATCATTTCACCATGAAACCTGGCTAAAACCTACTAGTTGGAAATGGATTTCATCTGAAATCCGTGGGACATGAGTCAGAAACCAAAGGAAAGTTTTATGGACAGAAACCACGGAGCCTATGTGATTTACCACTTCTGCTTCAGTCTCAACAACCTATTCCCTGTAAAATTACTCTGCCACATTGCTAGGAACAGGATAATAAATACAATTAAAAACAGGCAGGTGTTTGAAGCACTTGTTTCACCTACCTGTAGCCATTTACAGTGAAGATGGCCATGTCTCTCCTCCCTGAGACCGGTCTGGGGCACCCAAATCTGCAGGCTGTACCACCCTGGCAGTCTCTTCCTTCTTGCTGTTTTGAAGGAGCTTGGACAAAATCTTCACAAATTCACCCAAGACTGCAGGGCTTTATTTTTGCTTTTTTTTTTTCTTATCTCTTTTTTCTGTGTCTTGCCACTGACTTGCTGCATAGCTTTGGGCAAGTTACTTAACCTTGCTAAGACTTTGTTATTTCCCCTGTAAAGTGGGGTTAATAATGGCTATCTGTCAGCCCCTGCTTTGAGATACTCAGATGAAAAGTGTTGCAGGAACAGTAGATATTAATGGTATCCTTTTCATTCTTTTTCATTAGCTTGTGGCCTTTTGACACCCAGAACAAGAAACGATGTATTTCCCCTTGAAAAATCTGCTCTTAGATTATTTCCTGTGATCAAAAGTTGGGAATATCAGTTTTCATAGGCAAGCTCCCTTTCAGCCCCATTTTGCAGACTCAGGCAGTTAAGAAAGTTACAGAAATGCTCATCAGAAATGATTATCCATGCTGTTTATTATTTCTGTCAGAACGTTATTTAAGATCCATATATATGGTTGGACGTACACAAAACTGGGTTTTTAAAAGACATTAAGCAAAAAAAAGCTGTTTCTCAAGCAGCTCGTGGCTCCAGATGTCACTTATGCTATTGCAAAAAGTATCTCAAAAGACCTGTCAGGGGCTGAGCCCTCAGCCCAGGAGCTCTGATGCTTCTCCTTGCTCAGCCCTTTCATGGCCACATCTCCTCTGTGTTTCCCAGGCCAGAGGGTCCCTGAGCTTTACTCAAGGGGTAACCATGGCTTGTTGCTTTCTGGCATCGGTGCTCAAGCATTGGCTTGCCCTGATGAAGTGAGGCTGATGTGGGGCTTTGTGGTGCAAAAGGCAGGCAGACTTTTACCTGAAAAAGTAATTTAATTATTCTTCATTTACTTGGAGTCAGAAATGTTTGTGTCTAAGTTTTTATATATTTTTAAAGAAGCTTCAAAAAGAAAAAAAAAAAAAAAGCCAAAACTTTCGGAAACAAATTCTTTGCTTTGAGCATCTCACAGACAAGTGAGACAAATGAAGATCCCATGATGGCTGAAAAAAGCAGCTGTGAGGGATGGTTTGCAGGAGATGCGGGGCATTGCATGGGCGCACCAGGGAATGGTGCAAGGCAACCTGGGCTGGCAAAGGAGTTTGGCTGGCTTTCAGGCTTCAAAGATCTTTTAGTGCTTAGTACAACATAGGTGAAACAGCCAGGACTATCTCCTGACACTGTGTATTCCTATCAGATGATAATAATAGAGGTGTTTGTTTAATTGATGTACTCCTGCATGAGTCTGACTCAGATGGTGGGTCCTGCCACTGACTCAGCACATGCTCATGGGTTGGTAAACCTGAGTGCCAAAATCAATAGCGCTGCCCGTAACAGGCAGTGTTAACCCAGCCTCTGCCTCTTTAGGCTGTCAGGGTTTGTGCCATTTTGAGGCTGGAAGGGCAGGAAGCTCCCCGCACCCAGCACCCTCTTTGGCATGTAGAGCTCTCAGCAAAGTCACTCTGGCATCCTGAGTTCCTAGGGAAGCAGCAAGACCCCTAAAATTAAGCTGAACTTTTGAAATGGTAGAAGATAGCAACAGGGAGAGGCCATGAGCCTGAAAATGGATGCAATGATGGTGGTGCATATAACTGTTAAAAAGAAGCTTTGAGAATGTTGTTGTGAGATGGATGCTGAAGGAATGAAGCATTGTATACAGACGTCTAGGGAAAGAAGGATGGTACCATGTTATAAAGTGATATAAATTAGAAACTGAGGCTGTGTCCTGATGATTAGCTGGGGTTGGTTAAGCCTGTGCTCCTCTGGCCTGGAATGAATTTGCTGTACCTGTAGCTGTTCCTATAACATAGATGGTTTCCCTGGCTCCATGTAACAAAGCAATTCATGGGCCGCATTGTCTGTGACAGTTTCCCCACAGATGAGGCTCTGTAGATTTTCCCACCTGAAAGCCTTTCTCACATGATAAAACTAGGCAAACCTGTATGGGTGAACCCCTGTCAGCCTCCTTGCCTTTCTCTTTCCAGATCCTCACGTCTGCTGGATGTAACATTTTTCCACAAGGCTGGACGCTATGGCTGCACAGTGGTGGTCCTGCTAATCATCAGATAACCACTTTCTGTGTGAGGCAACCTTTTTATCTTCCTAGAGAGGGTCAATAATTGGGAAGCATCCCCAGCTAGAGCGAGAGACAACCGATCCCCGTCCGTATTGATATGGGGGATGATTGACTATTCAAAACCCCCCAAAACGTGTTCTCTTTTAAAGCGTGAAAGAAGAGAGATGCTTTCTTGTTAGCCCTGGCTCCTTGCTGGGGTTTTGTTGTTGTTGCTTTTGACACCTTTCCTACAGCAATTGTGGAGGTGGCTTTCAGTCAGGCTTTCCCTCCTGTATAGCCTTGCTGCGTTTTTAACTTTTACTTGTTATTAGGGAAACCCATACCAATTTTAAATGAAAGGTGGCACTTTAAAACTGTGCTGTCAAAGCACCATTCCACTAATGGAAATTATAGTCAGGCAGGCATCCATTTTTTGTACAAGCTAGGTTCGATTAGCCATGGGCTAATATCAAAAGGTCTGAGGAAGGACTGCCTTCAAGAAGAGCCTCCAAGTTTAGGTATTTAATTGAACCTTCTCCAAAGTATGTGAAACTCTGGATGGTATGCGAAGTATGGTGCATGCAACATGCTATGGTGAGGTTTCCAGTGCTTGTTTGTAGCCATATATGTGTGTAGCACCAGAGCTGTATTCCTCAGAGCCCTCTGCCATTAAATCTCATCATTTTCTAAGAGTGAGTATGCATTGCTGCCTCATTTTCTCAAATCCATACTTCTATTTTGATCAGATATAAGTTGGAAAACTTTGTGGGAGAAAATGTTGAAATGTTCAGTAAGAATGGTTTGAGAAGGTCTATGTGATACCTGGTCAAGTGCTGATCTAATTTTGGACACCAGTGTGGTTTAGCCCCTTGGTCTAGCTACAGCCTTGAGGGGAAGGAGGGAGGTAATCAGAGTTCCTGGCTGGATTGTGCTTGTGCAAAAAGCCTAGGTAAGATTTGGAGAGGGAGATTGTTCAAACAGGTTTCCTCACCTAGGCAACCTTATGGCTATGGAGATCATGGCTTTCCATAGGTTTATAGTCCTGCACACATCTCAAAGTCATTTTCATGTAGCACTCAGCCATGCTGCACTTGCAAATCACTACTGGCTCTTGGAATTTTTAATTTTTTTGTTTTCGTTTTTGTTCCCTCACGCATTTAACCACCCAGCACCATATTTCTGACTTAACAGCAGTAATGGACTGCTGCTGCAGCTCCTGCTTTGGAAATGATGGTAACCCTTGACTTGGGAATTAAATCTTACCGTAGCACAAGTGACCATTTCTCTGCTGAGCAACTGACATCAGCAGCAAATATTGTTAAGGAAAAATACCATTTCATTTGATTATGAAGGTTCTTGCAGGGTTTTGATGACTTTACAGAATTGTGCATCTGCTGTGGTGTATTATTGTATGGCTTGAAGGGACCTGTAGTAAAGACATCGTTATTTTATTCTGTAGGTGGGGCAGGGACGGTCAGTTATTATGGGTTTTATGGCTGTTAAGAGGATGATTTCCTAGTTGATGATGGCCTTTGCCTGCAACCACAATATACATGTTCATCATTATTGTTACAGCTATTATTTCTGGGAGTAATTTATATGTAACTAGACTGTCCTTAAACCTAATAAGAAATCTGTAAGCAGAAAAAACACATTAAGGTGCAATACCTCTGTGTGGCAGACTGCCTTCTTTTACATGTGGTAGTGAGACCCAGGCTGACCTGAGGCTGATGAAAGCTAGCAGTGAAAGCTGGTGTTACAGGCAGCTTTCACTACAGTTTCCTCAAACCTCATAAAGTGAATACTCATCAGAGTTGCTGTCTACAACAGACTGTACAGATGTCTGGCATCAGAGATGATCCTGGTTTGTCATGGCAAAACTAAAAAGAAAATGTTATTTCTTACATCAAAGTCTATGTCCATTGGGAGCGTTAAATTTGATGGATAACATGGCTTCTGCAAAGTTGTGGATAGGAGCTAAGCCTTGCTATATCTGATAAAGCAGGTTAGCCATCAAGCCAAATATCACTTCTGAGGGTAAGCCAGAGACTTCAGGGATAGCTACTGGAGATAGATAACTTCTTTACCCTTGTCCCTACAAACAGAAAGATCCTTAGTGTCTTGAAGTGAGTAATGATAAAATAACTTGTCCATAATGAAAAGTTCTTCATTATTACATTAATCATTCCCCTGAAGTTTGAGAGGTTACATTCTTATTAAAAAGGAAGAGTCCACCTGTGGGTCTCAGCCATGCTGTGTGGTATTGCACCATATATATTTGAGAGGTATTGTCCTCCAAGGTGTTTGCTTTCTGCCCCTAAAGGTTGTTGCAGGAGGTTCATGCTAACAAGCCCCCATATCAAGAGCTGATGACCTATACTATCTCTTTGTGAGTGATTGCAGCATTTGTATTGTGATATGGCATAGACCAAAGATGCTCCCTTGAACCAGATTGTTGCCTCCTTCCTTTATTTCTTGGTGGTTTCCAACTCTCCCGCTTTATCCACGTGCCAGAGTTTCAAAGATGCTCTGGGTAGGAAACACTTTGCTGGAGAAAACCACCTAGTCTATAGCAACACTCAGGCTAAAACTGTAGCAGTAACAAAAGAAAAGACAGTTTCACAAGCATACAAAGGAGAGATGCAAACAGACTAGAGAAATCTGTGGTTTGAAATCTGTCGAACTAAAGCAAACCACATTACCATGTTAGCATGCAAAGATAATGAATGCAAACCACAGTGGAAATATGTGCTTTATGCGTTCATATTTCCCCCAATTACACACATTACGTACCCATCTTCATCACTACCATGTGGTGCCCTTGTGCTGCTTGTACACCTTGTGTTTAGTCCTTGCAGGACCACAGATGAGTGAGCTGCAGGGAGCTGAGGACAGGGAGAGTGGCTCCGTTGCCCCAAACCTCATGATCCTCTCTGGGTGGCAATGTCTGTGGGCTTTGTCCAAACACCCTTCTGCATTGCCATCTGTGTGTTCCTGTTGGAGATGACAAGCCTGTTTTTCTCACCCATGACACTTTTAAGAAGTGTCATAAGTTTAGTGGGAGGGACAGGCTTGGCTGATGCAGGAGGATGCTGTCGCCATGCTGGGCAGGGCGTCAGCCCGCTAAGCTTCAGTGGTAGCTGAAGCTCTTCAGCACAGTGATACCAGCTAAAGTAATGCTGATGGTGAGGGATTTGGGGTACACAAAGGCTGAAATTGATCTTATTTACAGCTTGAGTTCTGGTTTTAAGATGATCAAGATATGTAAAGGCATGCTCCTTGCAAGTATCGAATGTGTACTGTGGTATGGTTGCAGTCTCACTGTTGAGCCATCTATTTTGCAGCAATGTGTGAGGCTCCAAGCTGTGAGAAACACCCAGTTGCACTTGCATGCAGGGAGAGCTGGTTTGCCAAAGTCCTGAAGAGCCAAGGACTGCATGCTAGATCTCCAGGGGTGCAGGGATCCTTCCAGGCAAATTGACTGGGACCCACTCTTCAATGCAGTTGGGTCAGGTCCTGTTCCTGATTAAATCCCTAGAAACTTAATTCAGTTCTCATGACAACAGGCTCTAGCCCTCTTTGGGGTGGAGGCAGCTTGAAAAATGTCTACTTCAATTTTGTAGTTTAAAAGCCAATAATTCTTAAGTCACTTTTCCACCCTGAGATGCTCCTGCCCAATGGAAGGAAGGTCTATTGCTTCCCATGAAACAAAAAAGTAGTATTGAAACAGCATAAACTTCTCAAGTTTCTTAGCAACCTCTAGTAAAGAGCTGTTTTCCCAGGTCTGTGAACTGGGGTGTTTCCTTAACCAAAATTAAATCTATACCCTTCCTAAATACTTCTGTATTACATTTGGGTCTTTTTCTAGACAGCACTTTTCTAAATATAAGTTCTTTCCTTGGATAGCCTTTCATACCACTACCTATTCTGCAAATGGTGTGTTAGTCCATCTGGATATTTTGAAATAGGATCTGGAAATGAAGTTGAGTTGAAATTTACTCAGCACAGAAATGCATATTTCTAGCTTTCCAGATTACAGTTGCAAAAGCTGATCTAATTAACTGCTATTCTGCAGCTTTTATAGGATCTATTTTATTTGTATAACAAATACTTATTGACTGGTGGCAAGCAAGTGCTAAAGCAAGTTCAACTGCATTTTATGTTGTGTGCTTAGTCAATAAGGCATAGGAAATGTATGCTTCGTGCTGGGATATTGCAGTGGCTATTGAAGCATTAGGACACAGGATTACCTAATGCTACTTAGCAATCAGCATCAACAGCATCGGTAATGTGCCTGCAGCTGTCTTAGTTACTTAGCGGGTTCTAAAAAATATTTAACAGAGGATTTTTATAGTTAGTCTATTACACTTCACAGGTATAATTCAAAACTAGTCTATTAATAATGTATAAAATAGAAGCATAAAGCCGTTTTCTGTATAAATGTTCCACACTTTGGTTTGCTCCAATGATCGAATTTACCTTTAAAGAACCAAAATGTAAAACATCTATGGGCCATAATTCTCAGCAACATTATTTTTTACTTTCAGTTACAAAAATACACATCTCTGGTTAAGAGCAAATGTTGGTATATTGTTATAAAAGAAATATTTAAGCCTTCTGAAATATCCTGCCCAAGACTCGCCAGAATCCTGACCCAGTGTAATCTTTTCTAAGTACCCCTCTACAAATGTGCCTCTTCAAGTATCCCTGAGTATATTTTTAAAATCCCAGAGGAACTTTAGAAAGCACGTGCAGGCATGGAAATCCTTTTAAACACAGTCTTTTGTGTGGGAAGCTTTCTGAAGAGACCTGATCCTGCCACACTGAAAACTGGTGGGGTTTTTGCAGGAGCTGTGCAATGCACTTGATGGTAGAGAGAGTATTTCACTGCTGGTATCTGACTCTGCCTTCGGAAATGAATGCAGCTCTGTCGGGTTTCTGTGGGAAAACAGGCACAGTCCCATGATGTCTCACAGGAGTAACCTGAAGGCAAATCTGGCCCTTGGTTCCTGTAAGCATAAATGCCTACTAGCATAGCTGAAGCAAAGCAAGTCTAATTTATTGCTCATAACAAGATCCTTCAGCACCAGATCCTGGAAATACTTAGGTTTAGCTTTGACATGTGCGGCCCCTTTGATTTCACATGAATTTGGGCATGTAATGTTAAGTGAGTATATTTAAGAATATTTTTTAGTTCTCACTTCATGTTCTTTCCTTCAGCCACTATTGTCACTGGAGGAATTTATCATTTGGGTATCACTAGATATGATCTCCTTAAGATTTAAGTTTTATGGGCATGTTAATTGAATTAAAAGATTAATACACAGTCCAAGGGACCAAGGACATAGGTGATTAATCCTGAGAAATAAAACATGGGTGAGTCACGTAGAAGCACTATAGGGCAAAAAGAAATCCAGCACTGAAGGACCTTTGACAAGGAAGGTTGTTTTTTCCCCCAAAAGCCCTGTCAGCTATGGCTGTCAACAATAAAAAGAAGAAAACAAATAAATTGGAGGCCATGTGTAAGTCATAGGACCAGAATATAAATACACATGACATGGAAAGGAGTAAATAATACTGACGCTTTCTTTAGAAATGTTCTCAGGCAATAATTCTATTCATGTCCTACTGAAATGACATGAAATAAAACTTTATGAGGAAAAGTGTTATTAATCACACAGGTTCTTGAGGGCATGACTACCTGTGTATTGAGAGGCACTCTTCCTTTACGCTGCCTAGTGCCTTATACCAAAAATGCAGATATAAAGAAAACTGGGGTATTTTATGCATCAGATCATAAAGGAAATGTGTTTCACCATTGCTGTCTAGAAAGACAGTTATGCATTTTTCACTGCAGGTCAAGCAGTTTCCTATGAAGCTGGAAATCTGGATGTGAACAGCAGTGCCAGAGCACACAGCAAGCAGGCAGGGATGGGGCTGTGAAGGAGTCCCACACTCCTGCTGGCGTCTCCATGGTGTAGACCCACTCTCGAGCAAAGGCAACTCACACCTGGGTCTGGCCTGAGAGGGCAAATCCCACTGCTCTGGGAAAGCAGAACACATCAAATTAATGAGAAGTCTTCAAACCCCCTGAAGTAAAATGAAGGGGGGAAAAAATACAGTTTCTTGCTGTTGTCACTGAGAATTTAATACCTATCATTTATAATCAAGGTGCTCCTAGCAAGGAGGTCAACACTTGCTCCTGGCCATGTGTGAAGACAAGACCTCTGAAAGCGTGCTGGCTGATCTCAGCTAAGGTCCCTTCTAACGCTTATCATACTGGGCTAGCTCCTCAGAGCAGGATCTTCCCCCTTACATGGCTGGAAAATGCCTTCCAGTGAATATGTGCTCCTGCAAATAAATCTCAATCTTCAGAATTAATAATAAAGACAGTTAAATGAGTAATAAAGTACATAAATACTTTTTCATTGCTGTTAACCTTCAGTAATTACTACCACAGGGCTAAAATGCAGTGTCAGGTTGCAGGACAGATGTCTTCTTTGAGAAGGTGTCCGCTCCAGGAGAGGGTGAAAGCCACCCCTATAAACTGTGCTGCTTCTGATCCAGTGGCAGCTATGGTTATTACTGATTTACAACTTGCACTGGTGACATAAGAACCCTGGCAGCACTCAGTGGTACACAGAATGGTGGTCTTTGGGCTTGCAAGTCCAACTTCATAAGCCTTCTGCTCCTTTTTGATAGTTAGTTACATGGACAAAAACTCAAAATATATCCTCAAGGCTATTGCTGGGCTGTGTCTTTGTAGGTTTGATTCAAAAAGTCCCTCTGAGAAAGTTTTTCGTACTTCAATGCCTGTAAAGTGAAAGGTAAAGTTCTTCCCTCCTCGCAGGTGCATCCACAAGTACGAGGCTCTTACGTGCATGGCTGTAGCCCCTACTTGGACAACTTCACTTACACACTGCTCCTTGAGTTACGGTCCTGCTAACACAGAAAGGTGTTTTGGCTTGAAAAGAAAAGAAATAATTCTTTTTGTGGGTTTATTTGTTAGTTTATTTTCTTTAACTTTGACACATTTTATACCTCTTCTGTTGCAGGTCTGTGTGGTGTCCTTAGTGGGATTTGTTATGCTTTGCATTTCATACCAACCTGATGAGAAGACGTGTGTGCAGTTCACAGTAAAGGTACCTTGACTTTAATTTATTTTCCTTCTCATGTCATTAAATATAATCAGAAAAACTGATACCGGAGATATTTTTTAAGACCACATGAAAAGAAGTGAAAATGCACCTGAAATGCAAGAATGGTTTTCTGGTATTTTCCAGGCAGCTAAGGAAGAAACTGTAGCCTGTAAAGGAGAAACTCTAATAACAAATATTTCAAATCAGAGCAATATCAGAACAAATCAGAACATGGTGGGGTTTTTTGCCATGTTTTAAGAGTATCAAAGAGATCTGGATCAACAAAGCTGGAATAACTTGGGAAGCGTTCAGTGAAAGACTGAGAGTTACTGATGAAGTAGAAATACTCATAGAGTTGGATCAGATGTAGGGTGGTATAAAATGGGTCCACTTTAATCAAGTTTTAATTTTTAATGTGATCTAAGAAGCATCTCAGCATCTTCCCAGCAGATTTGCTCCTCACCATGAAATAAGAAACTGCATAGGCACAAGTGGCTATAAAAAAAGTGTGGCCGCAAATCTCTATCTGCCCAGCTCCATGGCTGGGGATAGAGAGGCTGTACCTGAGCACTGACAGCTACGTGTCAGCACACGGTGCCTTGTGTCAGGGTGAGGCACTAGTGAACATGGGAAAGCATTAGCCAACCATAGAATCAAGCATTCTTCCACTAAGCAAATTCCCATCAGAGCATTCCAATAGAGGTGCAGAAACCCTGCCTTAGTCCCCAAAACTATGCTTCATTGACACTGGTAAATGGCTAGAAAAGAAAGGCTAAGAATGCTTCTTCCAGATGGGGCATTTTTAACACCATTTTCCTGGGCTATTTTTTCTCATTATTGTAATTTTCTGAGCTCTTAATATTTTGCAGACACGTAACAATCAAGAAAAATACTGATGCAAGCAACACAAAATAACAGTGATTATTAACTGAAAAAGGCAGAAGGAAGTAAAATGCAAGGAGTGGCTTTTTGAAACCTGGCATTCATCCTGCCTTTAGAAATTAGACCCCGGTTTGTCTTTTGTGCCTCTCTCAAGCTTCTCCCATACTTACATAAAGAAAGGGAGAAGAACAACAATTGTTTCTGCGCTTTGATTGCCTCCACATTCTCGCCTGTCACCTTTACACCCACAAGTAAGCCTTATAGCTGCCCAGGGAGCTGCCGGGCTGGGCGGGAGCTGCCACACCAGGCTTTTTATTGCTTGCCCTGCAGCGTTAAATTGAACTTGGCATCCAAGCAGGAAGGGAGTCATCCCTCGTGGTGGGAACAGCATGTTGGGCTGGGCAGCTCAGATGTCTCTGCCACCCTTAGTAACACCGCCCACCCTGGCAGTGAGGAACATCGGCAGAATTAGAGATGAGGTCTCCCTTGAAAGACTTCTGGTTTGGTCCATAGCCCATGGACTGATGCCTACCCGAGGCATTCTCCTCCCCAAAATCTACCTTCCCCAGGTTTCCTATTGCAGCATGCCACAAAACTCCATCTTGACCAGGCTGTTCATCTCTCCTGTCCCATGTTCGCACTGGGAGCCATTGTTCCACAATGCCTCCCTTCTTCACTGCCTTTCTGAAGAAATGGCTTCTGGCTGCAGGGCACGTACCTATTTTAAACAAAGTTGGAGCTAAGAGTCTCCTCCAGCCCTTTGGTCATACATCTCATATTAGGACTCATCTAAATCCCCAATATCACTTTTCAGATGTTCAGCTGTCAGTGAAAGGCTGTCTCTGAACCAAAAAAATATCACAAGGCTGAGGATGCAAAATTGCCATCATGAGACAAAGCCAAGTAACTCTGGTCATTCTCTCTTGCTCGGGGTCTTGATGCTTCGTCCAGCAGTGTGGTTGGGTTCAGCCCTATCTGCTGTGGCTGTCCTCTCAAGGGACTTCTTCCCTAGCCCAGGCCCTGCCCTCAGGCTGGTGCCCACTGAGACTGCACATGGCTGCTGAGCATCATCCTAGAAGAAAATCTTGTCTGGACTTCTCTGCAGTGCAAAGAGCACCCTGGAATTCTTTGCCTAGGTCACTTTGGAAGGAGGACCACAGACAGCCACAGGCCTAGAGGATGTTGTTTAACCCCTGAGGTGACCCTATGACCACTGAGAGTGACACCCTCAGGGTGGGAAACAGCAGGAGACATGTACAGTCCTCTCTGCCTTCCTCCTTCTCAACAGCTGCTTCTTTCATTTCACACTTGCATGAGCCCTGGATCCTGTTAAAGAAGGAGGTGTTAGAACTCCTTTTGGCAGAAGTCTCTTCATGAGACTACTGAGGGTATCCACTACACCTTGTGCATCCATGAAAAAGGGAGACCACTACCCAAAGGGAGGGTGGCTTTGCCCTTTGGGGGAGTAATGGCAAGTCCCAGGCTAAATTTCTGCCTTGCCCCATCTCTGCATCAGCAGGAAACATGCCCTGTAGTATGGCAAAGCAGCATGTCCAGCTATTACGTGTGTATTTGAGAGGGGACATCCTCTTCCCTTGTCCAAAACCAACCAACCAAAAATCCCCACATAGGAAAATCTTGAGATCTCCTGTGGACTTCCTGGGCTATCTGCTAATGTTTGACGATCATTCATTGTGGTCCTCATCACAGCATCTTCCACAGTAGCATGACACCCTCCTGCTCGCACAGCCACAGCTTCCCACGCCATAACACACATAGCGGTTCCTGTTCCCTGCACAGTCACGCCTGAGTCACCACCACCTTCAAAAGAGGTTCCCTGGATCCATGTCTACAAACACTTCTGGTTTCACCTCTGATAACTATGAGAAGCCTTTTCCACAAGGACCTTGATCCATCTTAGGTTCCTGAATTTTATCTGGCACAGAGCAAAACTTTTGCCAGTAAATATTGTTACAAGTTTCTTCCTCATATAAGGAGCCTGGAGGAGGGAGAGCTGCCATGCTCTGACCTCATCATATGCTGTCTCTCCCTGCTTCCTTTTTCTCCTTCCATTCAAACAGTAATTGCAATGCCTATCTCTCTGAGTCTGTTAAAAAACAGTTTTCCAGTGGCAAGTTCTGGTTCCTGGGCAGAGCTTACTACAAGGTTGTATTTGTGATACTGAAGTTGCTTCCGAGGCTGGCATGTGGTTAATCTGCTGATGGGATCTCAGCACTTGTTGTCTTGTACTCCCTCACAGGCAGTACTTGCATTTGCCTCACCTTTGATATTTGGAAATGTGTTCATTTTCAGCAGCTTGCAGAGAGATTTCTCTGCAAACATCTTGTGAGAATAATAAGCTATTTGGATATCGCCAGTGGCCCCATGCATCTCTGTTCAGCTCTGAAGATTCTCTGTTCGGATCTGAAGATTGCTGGAAGAGCTGCCCATGTAATTTGGATACTGAGATTTCCTTCCCTTTAGGTACACAACAGGCAAATTCTTGCTTACTGTACTTGGAGTGTAGCTTAGGCTGTGGATTTCATCCTGGTTTGTCCTGACTTTGGGTAGAAGTTGGCAGCTAAATAAAATACCTGCCAAGGGAGAATCAGGCACGTTGTGTAGTCTTGGCTTAATATCTCATTTATTAGGGAGACCTGATTCTGTCTTCTGCTGATGTGAATCTGGGGACTTCCAGACAGTCCACTAGGACTCCTACATTGCACAACAACTTTCATCTCTCAGAGAATGTCCATTTTCCATTTTCTCTATCAAACACATTTGCACCATCTTTTAAAGTAATGCCATCAGTTTATGTATTACCACATCTTTGTTTGTAAGGGGCCCATCAATCAGTAGTTCTCCTTTTTCTCTGTGCTTTATGTGAGGAGGTGTCCCCATTCTCCAACTTCACCTTTCTTATGGACCCTTTCCTTGAAAGTAATTGCATTTAACAAAAGCCACCCTCATTTTGAAGCTGCTCTTGGTTTAAGGCTGCACGGGATGTCTTTAAGTTTAATAGTAGCCAAGTCTTGGAAATTAAGATCTTGCTTTAAGAACTTGGTGATCTGGGGAGAAAATTTATACAGTGCTTTAAGATCTGCAATAAGCCCAAATATTTTCTTTTTCAAGCCGGCAAATGAATAGGAAGATTGATTCACACTGTAGATAGAAGACAAGTACACCAGGAGCATGAATTTTATCAAGACATACATACTTGGAGTTTCAAGATCATAAAAAATGCTTTTATATTGATAGTTTGCTTGCAGTATTGAGGTTAAGAGAGAGAAAGAGAGAAGCTGCTGTTTAAAATAACAGATTCCCAACCATGCCATGTGTCTGACAGATGAGATGCCAAGAAAAATAAATGTTTCTACAGTGCTGAACAGAACCAAAAATGCTATTTTGGCTAAACACAGAATATGATTTTAAAATACATTCACACATATTTTGTATGCAGCACAGCAACTGCCAGTTCCAGCTATCAAAAGTGAGGGAAGTCCATATGCTCTGGTATCTGAAGGTCTCAGGTGTAACTCAGAGTGACAAAGGGTCTGAGTTGCTGCCAGCTTCCATGTGTTTGTGGGGGTGGACTCTACATAGCTACTCTTGATAAAAGCCACCCTATTTTAAAGCTGCCACTGGTGTAAGGAGTAGTGGAGTGACAAGCAGACCTTTGTTCTTCTTATGCCATATCGCTGAGATATGAAGAGCGCTCACTGCTCTTTCGCACCTTTGAAAGACTTCTCCATGTTTATGGGGCAAGTTTTAGAGGGAAATTGAGCACAGCATGCACTTTTTGTGGAGATTTGAATTCATGCTCCACAGTAGGGCCTGGTAAGCAAGTAGGCTGGCTGCATTCACAGGGCCACAAGCAGAAGACCAGCCACCTCACTGCCTGATTTGCAAGTATAAATCAGATTTGTTTGGGCATGCAAACCAAGAGCTGGGAATAACACATGAACAAAGTTTCAAAAACACCTACTTCTCAGTACAGCCTGGGATGTCAGCCCAAGCCTCAGTCTGCTCAGTTCTGCTTCAAGGCAACTTTATCGATTTATCTCAGCTGATGACTCTGGCCCATGCAGGTACAAGGAAGATGCTCCCTCCCTCTCTCTAAAGCTTCTGGCTGTACAGAGACATTGATTTCTCAGTGCTTTCTTCAGGTCTCAAAATTGCAAGGCAATACTCATATAAAATATGCAAGGCAGAATTATTGTTCTTGAGATAACCTGCTGTCATGGTTTAACCCCAGCCAGCAACTGAGCACCATGCAGCTGCTTGCTCAGTCCCCCTGCCCCTGGTGGGATGGGGAGGAGAATCTGAAAAAAAGGTAAAACTAATGAGTTAAGAACAGTTTCACAATTGAAATAAAGTAAAATATAATGGCAACAACAACAGAAATAACAACAACAATAATAATAAAAAAGGGAGATAACAAAAAGAGAGAGGAATAAACCCCTATAAACACAAGTGATGCATAATACAATTGCACACCACCCGCTGACTGATACCCAGCCTGTCGCAGACCAGCAATCAATCAGTGGGTCCTGGCCAACTCCTCTCAGTTTATATACTGAGCATGACATGCTGTGGTATGGAGTATCTCTTTGACTAGTTTGGGTCTCTGCTCCCTCACAGCTTCTTGTGCCCCTCCTTACTGGCAGAGCATGAGAGACTGAAAAGTCCTTAACTTGAAGTAAGCACTCCTCAGCAACAACTAAAACATTGGTGTGTTATCAGCATTATTCTCAACCTAGATCCAAACCACAGCACTATATTAGCTACTAGGAAGAAAATTATCTCTAAATTAGCTCTATCCCAGCTGGAACCAACTCACTTGCTAAACTTTGCATCACCTGGGAGTTATAGCTATCTTGCAATTTTTGAAGAATACAATGTCCAGGTAGTACCTTGAATGCACGTGTTCCCTGTGAAGTCCATGTGCAAGCATTCATTCTGTTTTCCTCATTATCCATGTAGCTGGAAAAAGTGAGGGTTTTTCTTTATTTTTTCTTTTTTTGCTTTCTTTCAGTTGATGTATTTTCTCCTGAGCGCCCTGGGTCTGGTTGCCTGTGTTTTGGCAGTGGCTTTTGCTGCACACCATTATTTGCAGATGACAAAATTTACCTGCAACACCATCTTTGAGTCCTGCCAGTGCAAACTGGACACTGCAGACCCCCTTGGTAGAACCTTCATCTATCAGGATGCAGCTGACTGTGACAGCCTCACCAGCATGCTCAACCTGTACCTACTTCTGCAGATGGCTCTCAATCTGGTCGCAGCCCTGGTGTGTCTATCAGCATGCTTCGTGATGTGGAAGCACAGATACCAGGTCTTCTATGTGGGAGTTCGGTTCTACTCTTTAACTGCTACTGAAGGCCAGAAACAGAAAGTGTAGGTCTGGGCTGGCAGGGGTTAGCCAAGGAATGGAAAATGTCAGAATACTGCCACCATAGACACCACAGATGGATGAGCATTTACAAGGTTTATGACAAGGAAAAACATTCACACAGTTTAATGAATACATTTTTCAATCATTTTAACAGCATTTCATATGGCTGCTCTTGCAAAAGGTCTCTTGTAAGATGATGTAGATGTCACAAAGTCCTAAAGATGCAGCTGTACAAATATTCACCAAAGAGGATCTTGAATAACCATAGACAAAATGAAAGCTTAAAAAATCATTGGGAACCCATCTGCAGGGCTACAGCTGTTAAGATGAAGAATCCGTTTCCATCACTGGTATCTGTTCTTGCCTTCAGAGAAGCTATGCCAATTTTTATGAGACAAGGATCTGGTCCAAGTGCTTAATTATAATTATGCTGATCATGCCTAGGGAATATGTTGTCTCTTGCATGCTCTGGGCATAACCCACACTAACGTAATGAGGGCTTAACTTATGGAAAATTAATAAGGGAGGTCAAGACTCTTCAAATGAAGGTTGAGACCGACAGCAGAGTGAATATAAACAACTGCCATATGAAATATATGTAAGACCTTTCAGAGTGACTAATGATACAGGTTACCAATTACTAATAAGCAACAGTATGAGTGGTTCACTAATGGGAATTTGGGGATGTTTTTGATCTCCAGACACGTTCCTCCCCACTTTCAGAGAAAAGATCAATTAAGAAACCTTGAGTTGCACTCCTGAAGTGGAGGACCCTAAATCACTAGTCACTTTGAAAACTATGTTGTCATTGCTCTAATGGCAATCCCAGGTCCCAAGCCCGGTGTCTAGCCAGTTCCACCAATTATACTCCAAGCACAAAAGGCCAAATGCATTTTTGGTGTAACTCCTCTGAAGACAATCAGCCTTATGAACCAGGAGTGGAGTTGGGCCAAAAGCCCTGAAAGATATATCCTTGCAACAATGAATGTTTTTAAAATGGGGTGGAGGGAGGGAAGCAAGAAGAGACTGCCAGTCTCCCAAAGACATCATTTATAATGATGAAGGCAAAAGAATAGCTTTCTTAATAAGCAGTATAGAATAACAAACCACATTCAAGCAGTGCTTTTTCACTGTGAAAGTGTGGCTCTAGAAGTGCTTTATGACTTACTAGCCTTATACCAAGACAAGTATGTTGGTTTGTCCCTTGAACTGACATTTCTACTAGCACAGCATGGACTTCCAAGTGTAGGAGCAATTCCAAACTGGCAGCATTTTGCACTGCCTGCTGATAGATATCTGTGCAAGGGCAAGCCAGCTGGTGCTCACGCCCTGCGATAAATAGGGATTTCCCTATCCTGGCCAGAACATGGGTGTCTCTGAGGTGGGGTGGAGCAATCACATGCCTCAAAAACTGTGCCATAATCGTTAGCAAGGAGGAAGCAAATAAAATTTCAAGAAGGCTTCAAAGAAGCAAAACCTTTCTGTTTCTGCAGCAAAAATAGCCACCAGGAAGTCAAAACCCCAGTCTGGCAAACAGCTAGTTGTCTAAGTAGTTCTAATATTACCCAAAACCTCTCTTCCTTATGGTGATCACACATCATCCCAGGTCTAGACCAGCATACCTGCAGGATCAGAAAATTACAGTGTAGTTAAGTCTCCCACAGTCCACCTGCAGCACTGCTCAGTGTATGTGCTCAAGTGTTTATCATGAATGTGATTCTACAGTAGACACAGTGTCACCAAGGTGTTCTCTGCCAAGCTGCAAAGACAGGAGCTTCAGAAAATGAAGGTTTTTGTGACCAGCTTCCAAATGGCCTTTTTTATGCACCTAAAAATAACAGTCACTAGTAAGCTTGACTGTGGGGCACATTTGCTTGCGTACGTGTCACCACACATCCGAAGCCCTAAGCCTGGCTCCCAGGCATGCTTGAAGCAAGCTGAGATAGCAGTGAAAGGTACAGGAAGGCTGGCGATGTAAGATCCTGCTGCCAGCACTGATGGGGCCATCTGTGTGGTGCCAGGAACCAGCCTGTCTCCTCAACTCCATTGGAGTGTGCTTGCAAGCAGCACTTGTGGACCTGTACCACGGCCAGCCTTCTATACGAGATGGATGTACAGAGGTGCCTCTTCACCTGCTGCTTGTACTCAGATGCTTGCCCCCATTCCTCACATGACTCCAGCTGTGATCTCTGTGGAAGTGCAGGGCAGAGGATAGAACTTCCTCCTACCTACACGACCCTTGCTGTGCCTGCTTTTCTCTCCAGTCAAAAACGTGGTCTCTCCTCTCTGCAAAGAAGATAACAAGAAGCAGGAAAGTGATTGGAGAGGAGGCTGAACGACAGCTGAGCTTTGGCGCTTCCTCCTACCCTTGCCACCAGGCGCTGCTCCTTGATGGCTGGTGAAGCAAGAGGAAGGCTCTGCTGGCAGAGCAAGGGCATGTTTTCCACCCTGCCCTTTACCAACTATCCCTGTTCAGAAGGTAAGTTGGTGTGCAGGGCTCTAGCTTAGGCTGTGCTGCCTTCAGGCTGGCAGTAGCAAGCTGTTGTGAGAAACAGCTGTCCCGGCTGGCCCTGGCCGAGTGGTATTTCCACCAGAGCAGGCTTTTGTCTCCTTAATCCTTTGACCTCCATCTCACCCACATGTTTTCACTCCATCTCCCAACACCTCCGAGGTGCTGAGCTTTCAGAGGCCAGCCCTGTTAGATGGGGCTGGGCTTGCGTTGCCTGGCCTCTGCCTACCTGCCCCTGGGATTAAATTTGCTGGGACTCCTCTAGAGCGTGAAAGACGTGATGGTAATGATCTCAGAGTCCTGAAAATGCCTTCAGTGAAGCAACAGGGAAGAGGCGGGAGATCTGGATAAGAGACCCTGCTCCACTGAACAACGTGTGCACCTTCATAGAAGCGCACCCTCCAATTCCAGAGGCCGCCGTTGCTGACTTCGTTTCACTGATCAGCGTGTTGCAGCTTAAACCTTTGCTCTGGAAGAAAGCAATATTCATCATGTATTCTGTTGGTGCTTTGCTGCTTAATGAATAAATATGGGGCATTTTGATCTAGCAAAGACTAACTTCAGTATTTCCTCTTTATATATTTCAAGAGCATAAAATCCAAAGAGAAGACATGGGGAAATGGACACGGTAGCACTCTGAACTGTTTCCCCCCTGGGTTATGCTTTTACACGTATTTTGCTTGGATCAAGATTTTCGGAAAGTACTAATTAAAGGTTTTTCACCAACCACAATATATTCAGACAGCTCCCAGCCTTTTCCCCATGTCAGAGTCCACATGGACTGCACCGAGAGAAAGACTGGGACTAAAAGGCTTGGAAAGGCCAGAGGTATTGAATAAAAAACCTTTATTTTTATGAAATTTATTCTCTGGGTGAATTCCACAGAAAGGAGTAGGATTAAACCGCTATGGACACACAGAATTTGTGAAGGGTTTGATGTAATTTACTCTCACAAACCCAGGTGTGATTCTCATTTGCACCCTGGCCACTTTACACTGTTTTCCCAGCATAAAGGGGTTGTAAAGACAGCATCAATCATTTTTACACCTGCTTTATGGCCATTTTACACAGGTAAAGGGGCCCTTTGTGTAAATGAGAACTCAAGCCCTAGAGAATTTAATAGAGAAGAGATCCTATCTATAGACTGCACTAGACCCTCTAATAGGGTCTATTACTGGGATATAACTCTCTACCGAATTTTATAGCTTGACTTAAAGATCGTCAGTCTTGATTAAATTCAGCTCTGCAGAACTTTTCCGAAGGTGACATGCATGCTCCTCCACCCCAAACACATGCAGACAGTGATGGTGTCACATGAATAACTGCTTGGTTTTTAAAAAGAGAAGCAACAGCTACCACTTTCCTCTGGCTCTGACACATTTTGATGTTGCTCTATGCAAATACTGGAGTGACAATAATGGCAACAAAAAGGGAACCGAGACACGGCACCTTACATGGAGCCAAAATGTCACATTCTCAACCCCACTGAGGTGGCAGCCACTCCTGACTGGGGGGCTGCACGCTGTGCATCATCAGCATCAGCATCCCCTGCTGCTGCTGGACAGACGGTGTTGATGGGTGATGGGGAAGCACCGCTGGTCCTGACCCTGTGCTGGGGCAGCCACCAGGCCACTCCTCCCACCGCCACCTTCACGTGATGGCCATCTGCACCTCGTCGGTCCTGTGTGGGCACCACGTGGAGCTTTGCCTAAAGAGCAGCTTTGCGCAAGAGCGCTGGAAATTGCAATCAACTCACAGGGCTCATTTTTACTCTCTTTCCTTTTTTTTTTTCTTCACGCTACCAGCCAGCGCAATATTTGCTTTAGGGGCCTTTCGAAACAGAAAGCACGCTGCTGGCGTGTGAGAGGAGCCGTGGTTCAGGTCCTCTATATTTAGAAAGCCAGGATGGCGTGCGTCCTCTTGAAATTTTCATAGTCCGCTGCACCCCACCCACCCACCCGCGTACTCCTGCTTGCGTCTGGAAAATGCTTTTCGGTCTTAGCAAAGGGTGTTGGCTTAGGGGGATTCGAGGGACGTGCAGAGGAACAACAGCAGCTCAGTTCCGAGTGCGAAGCGCAAAGCCTCCTTAAGGCACAGGGCGGCAGGGCAGGCGGTGGGGACCCACCAGGCTCAGGCAGCTGAAGTCGGGGTTCTCTCCTGTTGTAACATAAATCCCAAGGCAGGGACAAGTTTTCCTGAGACACATGGAAGCTCTCTGCCATGTCACATCAGGCAACTCTGTACCCTCATCTGAAAAGGTCTTCCTGAGCTCATTTTTTGGTGGCCACACACGGTACATAGCATCTGTAGCAAGAAGATGGATTTTGATGCTAATTCATGTCAGGTCTCTGCAGGTCCCACTCCCTGGAATTTTTGCTTTCTGCTCTGCTTCTGCCTTCTGTAATCACTAATCAGTGACATTTGTCCTCCCCTAAATTTGCTCTGTAGTCAAATATTATAAGAGAAGATTGCATCTACAATGTTGGGGTACTTTTGGGTTTGGTACCCAAAAAATCTTTTGGGTTTGGTAACTGATTTCCATGCCTTTGTCCAAGCAAGCAAGTGAAAGGCTCATCTAAACTTCAAATCTGTTGAGGGTGCCTGGGGATTTCTTTTTTCTTATTTTAAGAAGATATGGGCAATGCATATTTTATGTGTTACCATAATGCTTTCCCTCTCCACAAACCCATCTTTGCAATACAGCTTAGCCATTAAGGCCTGCTTACAGTGAGTGACTGCAGAAAGAGTGTGGAGCTGAGATCCACCAAAGCTCACAAATGACTCCCTGCTTCACTGGGTGCACCAAGGTATTCCTGCCTGGCATGGGCGTCTGAAAGCCCATGAGTCAAATGCAAGTGGGAGCCCAGCCTGAAGCAGGAGAACAATCTACAGAGGGTGATTTGAATAGTGTCAGCTGTATTAGGACAATCAGCAGGGCTGACCTCAAGTTACAGGACATATAGAGAGTGACACCAATTAAGGCAGCCCTCTGCACTAAGAGCCCTGATTGTCCTGGAAATGAAACATTTGAGCAAGGTAGGTTTTTAACCTCATTTCACTCTGTGTGGCCGTGTAAAGAGAACTCTGTTTTTAAATGGCCCAAAACTAACTGAAGAAGGATTTCTTCTTACTGCAGTGTGCGATACCTCTTTCACTAAAACTAAGACAAGAGGACGCCTTTGCCTATCTGTCTTCTATGAGACTGGCTGGAAACATTGCTGCTGGATGCATGCAGAGTAGTGTGGAAGCCACACTCACTTCCTTTTCTGGGACATTTTCTTCCAGCTCCACAGCTGCCAGTGCTGGCACAGGGAGGGCAGGAGAAGCTGATGGCCCAGATCCATAATGCGCCCAAGTCAACCAAGCCCTGCAGCTATCCCCATTTTACTGAATATACTGGTCACCAGGGATTTGGTGGGATAGTTTAGGGAACAATCACAATGCAAAAATAGAAAACAGACATTTACACTTTCCCTTCCACCTTGCAAATCCAAGCAGGCAAGCAGCACGTACACAAGGGGAACCAAGGGGAGCCGATGGAAAAGCGAAAGCCTCCTGTCCTGTTTCACTGCTGAAGCCTGCCGATGAGCTGAGAAACGATGAAACAGTACAGAAAACAAACCACCATAAATCAGGCATTCTAAATGCTTTGGGGTTTTGTGATCCAAGGTGTTGTTAGGTTAGGAACATGAAAAAGAGTGTATTTGTATGGGCTTCTCCCTGCTGGTCTGAGTTTCCCAAACACCAGAGTGCTGCATCAGATGGGGACACAGGCAGCCAGGATTTTTGCTGATGGACTTTGCTGTCACCACAGGAATTAGGTTTTGTAAGCTATCTGAGCTGGGAGGTGGGGAAGGGCAGTTTATAGGTTGAACTCATATATCTATATATATTCTGTTAAGGCTACTGTTCTCAGATTAAGCATTTTTCCTTATATATAAAAGGAAATGCTAGGATCTCAGCTTGCGAAAGTCTGCACTTCTGGGTTAACAGGAGTGGCATTTCCACTTTATTTCTAATAGAACTTTTGTCACTCACTCCACTCAGGTTTCAGTGTTTCTCTTGCTTCTCTGTTTTCCAAAGTGGCAGGACTTCGTTCCTTGCACATCCCCCACCAGCCTTGGAAACAGGCGCCAGGTCTGCGTGCTGCGTGTGAACAGCCTCTGCTTAGCCAGGGCAGGGGAAGTACAATATGCAAACTGGCTCCAGAGACATCCCAGTTCTCCTCCAAATGTGCTCCAGTCACTGATTACACCATTGTTCCTAGCAAATTGTCAAAAAAATCACAGAGAGACAGTGCTTGAAAATCACACAGGCTAATTGCCTGGTAATAGGTGACAAGTGGGTTTCATTAGTGAAGTGGCATGTGTGGCTGTTGCGTGGTGGGAACAGGCAGGACCTGGCCCTGTGCTTCCTCAGAGGCCCTGCCACCACTGCAGTCCCTGGAAATTTCAACTGATGGTTCAGGGAAAATTCAGGACCTGTGGGCAGCCACTGGAGACCAGGATGTGCTCAGGAAGTGTCACACTGGGCAACAGGGCATGCAGCAGCATGTGGGATCACTGGGGTGACCCAAATCCCCACATCCCCAAGAGAAACTGTCCTTTCTTGAAGGGATGTGTGGACAGCAACATGCCATATTGACCCATGGGTGAATTTGTGCTGTTTGTGGCATGTACATGGATGGACAGCTGTAGTTGTGCCCACATTGGCACGTATACACATGTACCCTCGCAGAGAGGGAGATGGGGAGGCACTATATAACACGAAGTTTACACATGGATGTACATAAAACCACATCAAAACCTGCTGTGGATGGGAAAGCCACAGCTTTATGTAGGTGCCTGGCCATATGTGAGTGCAAAAAAGGCCTGAATCATGGCATGGCTTGATCTGGGCAGCTGTGTGTCAAAATACCAGCCATGATGGCATACTCCATTTAACACTCACCTCCTCCCAGATTTACTGCGGCATTCCACATTTCCAAACAGCTTTGAATCCTTGTTTACTCTTTAAAGCAACCTGCTCAGGAAGCGTTTTCTCCTTCACCTCCCCTCTCAACCAGAGGATCATCTTTCACTGCAGTTGGGGCTTGGTGCCAGGCTTGTTCCAGTCCTTACTTTTGCTCAGCTTTGGGGCCACAAATCCTCACCTAGGAGGGAAAAAGCAAGTAGAGTAGAAGAGGAATAAAGATTTGGTTGATTTGTTTTTGTCTAGGCATGGCACATCTTACTGTAAGATTTTTCCCACTAAAAGGAACATGTTGATTTTGGCTGGTTTGGAGTTCGATGGGTTTTCTATTTTCGGTGGCTGCAAGGACCTGATTCAAGGCCCCTGAAATGGCTGAAAAATTCTGCGCTCAGTTCAGTGGCCTTGGATCAGTCCATGCAAGAAATTCATTCTCACTTGCTCCTAGCTGTGGGCTAACTTATATTTCCCATGCTTAATAGAAAGCATCATTAGGCCTGCTGCATCACACTAGAGGAAAACGAGTTATTCAGTAAAGGGGGTTGATTAAGGGACAGCCTTGAAGACTAAAAATAATCAGGGAAATAAGAGTCAATGCCATATGAAAGCAAACATGCAGTCAGTTGTTATCATAAAACTTTTCACGTGATAGTCCATGCCCTCGTCTCACCCAAGGCATGTTTGTTTTGGACAATCATCTTAAATAGTGCAGCCTCATGTATTGGCAGCAATATATACGGACTGATTCAAGACCTCAGGCCTGACCCAAAAAGTTGATGGAAGTCAACACATTGACTACCCCAAACGTGCCCCATAGGAACCACTCTGTGTTTGAAAAGATATGTTGCAGTTAAATACATAGGTCTGAGCTAGATATAAGTTAGCTTTTACACTACTTGCTTAGGAAAAATGTACTGACATTGTCTCTGTCAAATCTGCATGGAGACAAGCAAAGATTTGGGGATTATAATTAACAGGTATAAGACAAAATAAAATATGGCTGAAGGAGAACTCGAGCAGTCAGGGGAAAATGCACCCGGTTCAAATGAACTGCCTTGGCCCAGACAAATTTCACGGCTCAGGCCATGATTTGAAGAGGAAGAGGAGAAGCGTGGCAGTAACTCAGCATCTCACTTTTTCACAAGCCTCAAAAACATCGCAGGCAATGTGTGCAGAAAAAATAGATGGCTTTAGCTCTGTCTGGAAACATGTGGCACAAACTGGGAAAGAGGAGATTAAACTTGGCTTCACCTCACCTTTCCTCTCTCTTTTCCCTTCCCTGCTCTTTGCTAGCATTATCTGGATTGCTCAGTCCTCAGCAAACATCCAAGGAGCCAAAATATGGGCAGGATTCTCGCCATAACCAAACCAACCAATGAATGAAATAAGGCACTTGTTTCCTGGGGCAGAGGGAGGGGAAGGGGGAGGATTTAACATTTCTCTGTGGTGTTGGAAACCCACCTTGAGTAGAAGCAGTCCCTCAGCTCACTCAAACCACCAGCGCTCCTTTGACGTCAATTGGCAGCTGGCTGGTTTGCACCATCCCAGGGGCTGGCTGCAGTGGTGTAAGCAAACAGCTCAACCCGTCAATGAGAGACAGCAAGTGGCAAGTTGAAGTCCTGCACTCCTTCCCTCTGTTTTACTGCTTTTCATCATCAGCTACGCCATTGTTCTCAGGTGCACAAGGGTGCAGACCAGCTACTGCAAGTGTCTCTTGGGCAAGTGACGTGTCAGGTGGTGATGCATGGGCAGCACAGGGTTACAGCAGGGCTGACGAATGCCAGAAACCTGGGGGTGTCCTGGGGAAGGTCTCTGTGCCCTTGAGACCCAGGGACTCTTGGGACATCTGCCCGGGGCACACTGCCAGGAGGAAAGCGACTCTTATACAGTTATGTGGGAGGTTGTACCTGCTGTCCGCGGGGAGGCTGCTGTCTCCATGAACGGATGGCTGATGTCCTCCAGTCTCAATCTGTGTGCTGATCATATTGTCTAATGAGGGAAGATTTGGGAGAGTTTGTTAAAGGAGTTCAAAAATGAGTGACTGCAGGAAGTACCAGGGGCGTTCCTCTGCTCTCCCCTTTTACATTTTCCGCCAAACAGACTCCACATCCAAAGAGAGGGGCAGCAGGAAAAACTTGGTAATTTTAGTCAGGCACTGAAGTCTTTTTGCAGAGTGCTTCCTGCAGTGCATGGTGGGATGAAAGGGAAGAAGCAGCCACATAGCTGACTCCCCTGCCCTGCCTGGACCAGGTTTCATGCCACAGCTGCACATCCCAACTGTAGCCCAAACGCATCCTGCAGAGGGCAGGGACAGCTGCAGTGTGCAAAAGCTGTGTCCCAGTGCTGCTCACAGTGTGGTGGCCCTCAGTTTCAGGGGGATGCTGCTGTGCTGGCAGTAAGAGGATGAGGTCAGCTGCAGCAGGGAGTGCCTCTGGGGACCATGCACAGCTGCGTTCCTGGACTGCATTCTTCAGCAACAGCAAAGAAACTCACTGATTCTCTTTTCCCTCCTGAAAAGCCTTCAAAGGCTTTCGGAGAAGGAGTGCTCTGCAGCCCCTGCAAGCCAGCTCTGCTGAAGCTGTCCTGAGATGAACACCGCAAAGTGAAGGCAACCAGAACTGATGACAGAATCTGAAAACAAAAGTGTCAGAGACCTTTAACTGCAGATCTCATTTCTTACTTATGCTGAGGGCTGATGAAGGGCTTGCCGCATTCAGTGCAATGCAGAACCCCACTAAAGTTTCCCACAATCAGGACTTGTTTCCGGAAAAAGGGATGCTTTTCAGGGCCATAGGATGGAGCTAAAAGGTGCAATGGACAAAGGAGGCTGGACATAAAATTTTCCCAAGCCAGAAAAAGTTTCCCTGCCACATGTTTGCTGCCTCTGCAGCCAAGAAGGTGGGCTGTGAGGGTATCTTGTTATTTCTCTTTACAACAGAGCTCCGTCTTGAAGGAAGGACCCTTCATGAAGTATCTGGACCTACTTTATAGCAACTCTAATGCAGCTGAAACAAGGCATAAGTAGAGGCTTGCAGTTTGAATCCCTTAATTTTATGGGATGGTGGGAGGACATGAGTCCCTTTTCCCAAACCTAATTTTACAAGTTGCATTTGAAATGCCTGTAAGGAAAGGCAGAGGGCCCAGCTGACCCTCTGCAATGATGGAGGAAGACCCAGTTTCAAGGCAGGACAAATATAGCAACCAGCCAAGGGCTGTGGGAGTTGTGGGTAGGCACAAGCCCTGCCGGATGGGGGTATGAGATGGGAACACCAGCTGCCCACTAAGCTCGGGGGCTGGCTGGGTCGAGCAGAGCAGCAGGCAGATGTTTCCATGAGCAAAACCTCTCGAGAGCAGCTAACTTGTTAAAATAGATGCCATGCAATAAACCGAAAAAGAAAGCCTTACTGCCCAGGTGGTGCAGGCAGCTGCCTGCCTGCCTGCCTGCTGGCTGGCATGGAAGGAGCAGCTATTTTTGTCAGAGACAGCCAAAGGCTGCGGGAGCAGCTGGCAGAGGTCTTCCTTTTCTCCATGCCAGAGCTGCACCCTGGCAGTTCCCCTTGCACAGCTGGTGGTGGAGCCAGCCGGCTGGAGGGCTTCCCCTCACCTTCCCTGCAAGCCCCCATCACCATCAGCAGCACCTTGTCCTCCCAGGGATGCCCTCGCTGGCACTGCCTGGCCAGCCCTGGTGGGCAGGGAGAGTAAAGAAACAAACCAAACTGCCCACATTGTGCTGGGCGCAGAATCACAGCCAAAAAGAATGAATCAGCCCCTCCTGCCTTAAATCATGCGATCAGCCACCGGGTGACCAGTGTGTGCGTGGCACTTGGGAGCAGCCTGTTGCTCAACCACGGAGGCACCCTGGGGCCTGGGGTGCCCCGCTTCAGGCTCCTCTGCACAAGGGTATGAGTGCCTGTGCAAAGCATAAGTGCTTGTGCAAAGCAGCCGAGGCCTCACCAAGCAAACACACCAGTAAGCTATTGTGCAAGCAGAGCAGAGGGTGGCTTTTGGCCATGCTGTCATTTGCAGCAGCACAGTGCATCACACAGACAAACCCGTCTCCTCTGGAGCAAGCTGTGGCAGCAAGCTGTGCACTCCAGGGTGTGAGATCTAGCCCTGCTCTGAATTTCACTCACTGCCTCTACAAGCACCTGAGTGTACCTGTCCTGAGACTTATTTGCTTCCGCACATAGAGCAAATGACCTTATGTGGCTCTGAATGTCACAAGGGGTAAAACTTGCCCCAAGACACTGTGAGAGAGAAGAGGAAAAAGAGAGGAGTGACTTTGCCCATCGTGGACAAAACTCTCAGACCTGACAAATGTTCATGTTGTGATCCAGACCCTGAGCTTGGGATCACCATCCATCATTTGGGTCATTTAACAAGCCAGAAGTTCAATGACAATGGTGCCAGTAGTGGAGCATGAGCCTGGGAAACACAAAACTGGCTCCATTACTGACCTGCCATATGTTCCTGGCAAGCCATGCCACCTCTCTGCCTCTGCTTCCAGCCATTCCTCTCCCAAGCCTGCAAGCCTTAAGGCTGGGGATTCATGTTTGCAAAGAAGAGCGTGAATCATGTGGGGTAAACCTGCTGGGGTCAGAGCTGTGTTTCTGATTTACACCAGTGTAAATTATTGCCTCTGCTTTAAAAAATGTTGTTATTGCGTTGAATGGGGTCCCAGTAACTCCACAAAGGAGGGAGTGGGAGAAGTTCTTTGTAGATGGACTTCTTACCATTTATTTACCCCCAGCTATCATGCAACCACTTCACTTGCACAAAACCCGCGCTCCACACAAAGGACAACAGAGAACACAAGTGACCTGCAGCCCATTTGGTGCAACCACCTCTCACCAGGGCCATGCAGTGAACCAGACAGTGCAAATGGAAGCCCACCTCCTGCTCTGGGATCCCCCAGGCTGGCATCAGCAGGGCAGGGCTGGACTAAAGTCTTGTCCTGAACACGCAGGGGAGAGGCCACATAGGAGAGCAGGGCAAAAGCACTACTCTGCCCTCTGAGTGAGCCAGGAGAGGCCTGCTGTGTGATCCAGCCCATTAGCTCCTGCTCTTCAGCCATCAAAACAATCTGGGTATCTTGGCTCTCTTTCTGTTCCTTGGGCAATCACAGAGAGCTGCTTGGAGAAGCTTCAGCAAAAAAATTCATTTGGGGTTTTGCGCCTGTTAGTATTTGAGGTGCCTGTAGCTCACAGGCTGAAAGAGAGGGCATCCCTACAAGTGGGTGAAAGAGAGGACATCCCTACAAGTGGGTGGTGTCTCCAGAGCACATGGTGCTGTATGAACGAGGAAAAAGTTGGCTTGTTCTAGCTAAGAAGAAGCTCACAAGGTGGTTTTACAGCAGTGCAAGAGGAAGGTAGAAGAAATAAAAGGTGAGAGAGGAGAGCTCACCAGTAAAACATTAATTTTTACCCAAGGTATTCATTCATACTTCCAGTAACAGATCCAGTGACAGTCCCTTTTATTGAGAAAGAAAACCTTTCAAACACAAATTAGGAGTCAAATATGAAGCTCAGACAGGAAGAAACTCATGCATGGGGACATGTGAGGAGAGAAGAAAATGACCCTTAGGAAGGCAGGTAGCTGCAGGCAGGGCTGGTGTGGTAGGGACAAACAGGCATCTGAGGGGCAGCCAGTGCAGCGGCAGCCACCTTGGGGCACTGCAGATATCCATCTTGCAGTATGGCTCAGGAAGAGAGGGCACAGCCCCACGGGGTAACCCTCCTGCTGCGGCTGCCGGAGCTGTGGGGAAGACTTTGATTGCCTTTCCTTGCAAGAATGCATTTATTCATGGGTAAAAATTACTATCTAGTCTCCAGCTACCATCAATCTGCCATCTCTCGTTGTTGGTTAATTCACTTAAAGCGGTCTGAAAAAAATATACGTAAAGAAAAAGACTTTTCTTTTTTG
Organism: Psittacula echo; assembly: GCF_963264785.1. NCBI lineage: Eukaryota > Metazoa > Chordata > Aves > Psittaciformes > Psittacidae > Psittacula > Psittacula echo. Next base: position 105,666,774 of record NC_137735.1, read on the forward strand.
TCACCTTACAGTGATGTTTAAATGCTCTGACAGATAATTGTCGGTGATATTGATTCTAACTAGGGCAGAAAATGAACAGGTGAGTGTGAAATAGAAAGTTATTTATAAAGATGTAATTGAAACAAAATCTATCCTGCAGGCTTGAGAGTTTAAGGGGGATAAAAAACGCAACTGCTGGTATGTCTTTGCTGTCTCTGATGATGTTTGGGTGTTTCCTCATGAATGGGAAGGCCACCTCCCCCAGAACAACTGGTGCTACGTCTTCTCGTGGGTACTGGGACAGGGGCTGCCACAGACTTGGGTGGTCAGAGCCAGTCCCCACATCCTGTTTCCAAGTGGATTATCCTCTTGGACCTCAGGTCGTTTATGACTCTTCTTCTGAAGCACAAGGTTGATTTATTTGGATACTGATTTAATTTTCCCTCCATTTTTTGTTAATTGCTTTCTGGGAATACATTTCCAGCAAGCCTCTTTTTCTCCTCCTGTCTCCTAAGCAGGCAGGATGACTACTCCATCCCTGCCATCATGGCATGAGGCACAGATGGGGGACAGGGCAGGCAGCAGGCATGGGGACATGACTGTGTATGGTAGGAAACCACGGAAGCAACCCTTTTAAAGGGGAGGTCTGACTTGGCCATAGAGCCATAGATTCTTCACAGGCAACATCTCTTGGGCCTGCTCGAGACTGAAATAAACAGACAGTATGGCAACAGCTGAAAATAGACATGAAAAGCAGCCAGAGAAAGAGGCCCTCAGTCCAAGGCCAAGAGGTCCTGTGCAACATCCATCAGCCCAAGCTCTTGCTTGTTCAACTGTCCGCAGCAGGACGTCAACAGTGAGATGCATTTTTAAATGGAAACCAAACTCTTACTGTTGCAAATGTGGCTGTTGGTACTTCTTGCAGTTCTGGGACACAAAATGTCACCACCACTGGTGAGTGTTCTGTGGCCCCACTTGCGTCTTCCTGGCTGAAGACCTGGCCCCACTTAAGGCCATGCTTTCAGGTCCTACAGCTTAGGAGATGAAAGTCTCATCATTGCAACGCTGAAGCTGTTTGCAGACATAGCCCTTGCAGCTCTGCCAGAGGCCCATAGGAGGCTGTGCTGCGGCTGCTGGCCCCAAGAGCTGGTCTTGCTTTCTCTAGCAGCTCCACACATCCTCAGCCAGGCCAAGACTAATTCCCTGGCCACAGACTGGCGGTGGCGCTTGCTGGGGAGAGAGGGCTTTTGCCAATTTGTTATTAAATCACAGTGCTATTTATACCAACATTAGGCTGTTTGGGGCTAAATGCACAGAAAAAGTTACATACCCGGGTTCTGCCAGATAGCTCGGGATGGTGGTGCAGGGAGAGGTGCGTCCTTGGACAGGGCTGTCTTCTTGCAGTTAACTTGTGCCTTTGTCCTGCTCAGCTGCTGTTGCTGCCAGTTTTATGGCTCCCACCCTGCATGCTGGGAGGGTGATGCCCTCTGGGGCTGTGTTTTTGGATCTAGCAAATCAGGAACCACTGCAGTGCTGCAGTCCTTTTGCTGCTTTACCCCTTGATGTCCAAATCACTGGTCCTCACCCCACCTAGAGCAACCACTTCTAACAAAGCTGAGATAGCAGACAGCTATATATTAAATGAGCAGGTAGTCCCAGTTTGGTTCCCAGGATACCCCCAAACTTCTAGGCTGTGAAGAGCTGAGCTCTGAAGCATCACAGGAGGTCACGTCCCCATCCCCAGTGATGATGGCAAGGACATCTGTCTAGAGCCACTTCCCCCAGGGTTGGTGGTGTACCTGTCCTTATAGAGAGAGAGGCTGCAGTTCCTGCAGGGCTGTCAGTCTTTCAGGAGCAGTTGAAATAATGCAGGAAGGCTTATGAGCAGAGGTAGCTCCTGCACCACTTCTGCCAAGGCTCTGCTCCACAGACATCAGCTGCAGAGAAATGTTTAAACCAAGCTGCAGTGCCGTGTGCCCGGCGTTTGTATGTAAACAGCTTCTAAGAGCATGAGGGGGAGTGTGTAGCTCTTTCAGAGCCGACCGGATGGTTCTCTCACTTGACATGTTCTCTTCTTGAAACAACATCACTTTGTTGAATTTTGTGGCTTTTTATGTGGAACAACATGAGCTCATCCAAGTCTGTGGTTTATTTGAAAATGAAATTCCGGTAAGCTTTTGTACCATCTGGCAATGTCCAAACAAATTTGGTTTAGCAAGAAACCACTGCACACGTGTGTGCAAACACATACACACCAGAAACATTATCATCATCATAATCAGTAATCACAGGAATCTTGACATCTTCGGGGCAAGGGGCAGGGGAAACAAATCAGTGCTGGACTCATCTCCCAGCCATATGCCTTCTGTGGGCCTTGGTCCTTCCAGCAGAGGGCATTTTGCAAGCCATCCCCCCTGCACCGCTTCTATTCCTTCCTTCTGTGGCAACGCCTTTGATGTGAACTTCCAAGTAGATCCAGATGTAAATCAAACATAGCTAGATGAGCCGCAAGACAGCACGCCGTGTCAAATTCACAGCTGCTGTCAGGTCATTGCACTGTTTTGAAGGAACGACTCTGTTTTACACCAGCTGTGGAGCTGGTCAGACATGTTGAGGAGGGACTGAAGCATACAGGAGAGGTTTGGGGCTGGGGTGGTGGCTTCTTGGTTGTTCCATGCAATAGCTGGAGTGGTTCATTGGGTGGGACCAGCCACGGATTCCCTCCTCGTTCCTCTGGTCCCGGCAGGTAGTGGGACACATGACAAATTCTTGACATCTTGTCCATCCACTGCACTCTTTCTCTTCTCCTCCTCCCACAACTCTGCATACAGGGGCCCGTGACTGACAAAGATGAAAGGAGAGATGAGGCAAGTGAAAAGCAATGGCAGGAAACATGAGGTGTTAGTTAGGACATGTAGGACAGTTTACTCTGAGACCCAAATGCAAGGTCCACTGGAGCCAGTAGGCAAGTTTCCACTGACTCCAGCAAGCACAGGGTCTCTACATGCATTCCTCTCTATAAACTGGGAAACAGGGGAGAATATATGTATTGACTTTAAAGTAACTATAAAATACAGCAGAAATCTGCTTTTGAGAAGAAGCAATTGAAATCTAATGGATAAGCTCCAACAATGAGCCAAAGCCACTGAAAGACATTAAATCCATGGAGGTTGTAGGTGTTGCCCTGTCCAAGGGGGCTCTGTCCAGCAGCAGGCTCTATTTTTGTATCACAGTCTATAATTGCATGAACAGGATTTTCAACGGAAATCATTGTAGACATCTCCATTCAGAGCATGCTGTTGGTTTTCAATCTGCACTGCATGCATTTGAAACTTGTGCATGTACAACTCAGAGTATTTTTTCCATGAGTTGGACGTGAAGAGAAACCAGCGACCCCAAGGAACGCAGAGGATGGCAGAGAAAGGTGAGATGCCTGCAGCCCCAACTTGACAGGGGCTGTTCTTACCTGACCTGTGTGTTCTGGCTCCTTCCTCCACACCAGATCACTGATACCATCTCATCCCCTGCTCCGCCTATAGCTGCTAGTAAAAGCAGAAATTTGGTTCACCTGAGAACGTGGAAAAAAACCGTAAGATCAATCTCAGCAGCAAAGGCTTTTAACTGAGGAAGTGTTTCGAAAAGGTGGCCCTGGTGAGGCACCACACCAGCTGGGCTGTGGACAGGAAGCTGACACACTGTGATAATCCTGCTCTAATTCTTCTTTTTTTACATAAATTTATTTTTTTTTTTAATATATATATAGTTTTGCCTCCGGCATATGCTGTACTAGTGTAGCAGCTCTTCAAGTACCATGTTTTCCAGTGTACATGTGAATGACAGCACCTAAAAACAGCAGCTGTTATATAAATAAGGCTGGTGCTTCCCCTGCAAGCACCAGGATGGCAGTGGGGAGCTGGGCCGGCACAGCCCAGGAGGAAGGCATCCCTGCCTTGGGACAGAAGGTGATGAAGGTGGGGACAATCCTCAGGGAAGCCTTGGCCACCAACCTCCCCTCCATGTCATGCTATCCATCACAGACCATCACCTCCCCATAGCAAAGGCTGCTGCATCTGTGCTGTTCATCACCGGTGGCACTCCTCACCACTGCCATCCTGTAATATGGCAAATGGGTAAAAAGAATAACCAAATTATGAATTTGTGGCATCTCATGGTTATTTTGCTGATGCTGTGCATAAGGATTAAGGTATCCATTGTTTCAGAATTATGCATGCTGTATCTTAATGAGCAGCTTAATTATTTTACATAGGAGATCAATGATATATTAGGAAACCAGATTTGGCATTTGGTCTCCTTTAATACTACGATGCAAAAGTCTGATTTGTACCACCTGTCAATTTACTGTATCTCAGCATGCAAATACTCCTGAATAATTTAGGCTTTCTTTAAGAAAACCCAGGAAAGATTAATATTCAACAGACGTCCATCATCTAAGTAAACACTCCTTTTTCTGAAACTGTACTGAGTTCTCATAAATTCCATTAATGGGACTGCAAACATCCTGGCTCTTGTTCATGAGGTTTCTCTCTGCCTCTATGTATTTATTTGGCAGGAAAACTTTGCCTGCGTAAGGCTTAAAAATGTTTGACCCCTTGGAAGGAAATGAGGCAATATTCTTCAAACACTTACTCAAAAGAAAATGGAGAAGAGGACAGCAGTGAAAGAGTTGGGGTTGCTGGTTGTGTTTGAATTCATAGGAAAAGGAGATGTCCATGCCACATGGTCATCCCTGGATGGATATGGCTTTGCTCATACTCTTGCTTGCTGTGGTGGACAGAAGAAGTCATGTGAGGACCAATGGTCACTGAGGCACTTCCAGGTGGTACATCACGCATATTTGTAATTTTTCTGCACATTGTAACAGGGCAGTCATGTACCAGCACTCCCACGTTTCCATTTTGACAGTGAAATTCACTGAAATATGAGAAAGAGAACTGAAATGTACTGTGCTTTAGGCTCAGGTATCAGCAAGAAAAAGCTTTCTCTCTCTGAAGCACCTACATCTTATATACCTGTGAGAAAGATGGTGTGAGATGGTGTCAGGAGAAAAGTGTAAGATTTACCCATAACAAAGTGGATACCAAAAAAATATTATACTGGGATTATAAAATAAGCATCAGCTTTGAAATTGCTGCTTCTGTGCATAAACCAAGAATTTCTGGTAGGAAACAATCAGAGCAAAGTGAAAATCAGCCTCGGTTATGAATTTTGGCAGAAGTTCAAGTTTCTCCAAAGTAGTAGCTCAGCCCCCTGTCAGGCAAGAACCACCTTGGTGTTTTGAATCTGGAGCTCAACTTTCTGCAGGTCCAGGTGTGTTCGAGGATCTGCCTTTGGCTCATGCACCTTTTAGGTTCATGGCAGGCCTGGCAAAGGATGGATTTCAGAGTATGAAATCATGGGGATAGACATCAAGTCATGGCAGACAAGAATTACTCTCTAAAAAGTATTATTCTAAAACTAAATGCCCAAGACATTGATCATTATGGATGGAAACCGTAAAGGCTGGAGAGAATGAATTGCTTATTGGAAGCAACAGAGTCACATAGGGAAATTCTCTGGTATAACTGATGCTGCTCAGCATTTTTTGGCAAGGCAGCCGAGTTTCCTTAACTATGGGCTGACCCTCAGAGCATCTTCTGCCTCAGTGTCATGTAGTCAGGCTTCCCAGGATGGCACTTGTGGACATGATACCCATTTGAATAACCCCAAATTTCCCTGTAAAATCAACAGTTAAACCCCCTGCCTTGTCCTAACAATCCTTGGTGATTTGATACATTTCTCGCCCAGGGCATGATTCTATAAATATGGCAAATCTTTCCTGCCAGCATGCCCAATGTCCCCTGGTCTCGGTGGGAGGGGGCAACACATTGCTGTGGGTTGAGCTGGGTGGGAATTAGGAAGGCCTTGCAATGAAGGATCACAGGGAGTCTGCAAAGTGCAAAGACTGTGAGTCTGTATTTGGAGAATGCTTGGTTTCATTTGGACATAAAATTGGTTGTGAGAAAAGGGACTTTGGACAAAACCTGAGGGTTTTGTTTTGTCTCCCTTAGCCAGAGAGTGTGAACATTAATGTTTTCACAGCTGTGAGCAGGCTGCACTGGCACACACATTCCCATATACTCTCACAGCTAGAAATACTGTCTCCATGTTTTTTCCAAAAAACCAACATCAGAGGGTAATCTGAGTGCCTTATTATCACTAAAGGAAAGTGCCTACATAAAAATCACACTTCGTCAGAGCCGCATTGTGCTTGTTTGTCCATACCCTCCAAGACATGGAGGCACCTTGTTCCCACCAACCCTGATGCCTGAGAGGAGCCCCAGTGCATCTAGGGATGCAGGTCCCACTCCCAGCTCTGGAACACATGAAACCGAGCTGCTCTTGGGCACATGGGCGACAGTACACTTGGGAAAGGTCATGTCCAAGAGCTCCTCCCCCTTTTTGGCTGTATTCAACCTTGGAATAAAAGAGCCACAAGGAGTCTTCTAACCTGTATCCCTTGTCCTGACATTCCCGTAGGATACAAACCTGCCTAAAACAATTGAGACTTTCTAGGTCCTGAGCATTGCTACTTTTCATGGCTGTGGGTATGAGGCAATGGATGGGAAACTCTCCATGAGCCACCACCAATGGAGTTTTAAAGAAAAAAGAGTCTCTGAGAGCATTTTGGAAGCCAGGGCTTGGTATTTCTCTGAAGTGCAGCGCCTGCCAGGAAGGATATAAATAAATACAGCCATAAAAGAGATCCCAATGTCTAGTCCCTGAATTTCAATTTGCAAAGTCAGTAAGACTGTTTATTTCAATAAATATTCAAGGAAGTATCTTCAGTCAAGTGACAGCTCGTTCTCATACTGTAATTAAACTTGCAGCTCATTTACTGTTGTATAAGTCAATGGCATAGATAGGATTCTTACAGGAAAACCCCCAGGGATGCCAAGACTGGTACAGAGAGGTGGAAAGGTGAGTTCAGTGTGGGCTTTTATGGCTGCGCTATAAAGCTGAACACAGGCCAGGCCAGGTCCTGCTGGTCCTGGGCTGCATCCCTCAAGGTGTGCATGAAGCATCAGTCATGCAATTGTCTCCTCCCTGCATAGGGGGGTACAAAGATGCCCACAAGCAGGTTAGCCCTGAGAAAATCAATGCAAGCTGGACATTAGCTTTTAGGGCTGGAGCAGGCACTGCTCCCTGCTGTAGCCCTCGTGTTGCGCCCTTACCTGGCTGGCCTTTGCTGTGCGGAAGCACTGTGAGGTGCTGCAGACAGCTGCAGCTGCGAGTGGCAGCTCCAGCACAAACGTGCATTCGCATGCTGTTAGCTTGTTAGCCTGTCAGGTTGCTGAGCGCCTCGTTTACCCCCGGGACGATGGTTTCTCCAGCTGCGGCAGAAGTGCGACCGTGCTAGTCTGTGCTGGAGGAGCAGAGGGAGGCAAATCGCCGCGCTGGCAGGGCTGAGGGCCTCCCAGCGTGAAAGACCACCCCTCTCTATTGCTCCCCAAGGACAGGGTCAGACACGGCTGCTGGTGTCCAGCTTGCAGCTGTTTTCCCTTTGCTCATCTCTAGTTACTACCCAAGAGCTTCGCTTCATCCTTGTGGCTTCCAAGTCCTTCAGCTGTTTCTCCTGTTTGTAGTGAAGGAGGAGAAAAGGGAGCAAAACCTAAACTGTGTGTTCCCATTCCAAAGGACAAACAAGAAGAGTGTCATCACATGTATTTGGCTTGTATTTAATAAAATAATTTAAAAATATCTTAAGTTTTGGAGAACCTGGGTGGTAATCCGCAACATGGGGGCTCAGACAGCACTGTTCTAGGACTGTGACTGGCTGAAGCCTTTGTGCAGGCTAAGCTCAGGGCATTTCTTGCACGGAAAGTGGGGATGGTTTTTCCCCCATTTAAATTTGCTCGTGAAGTACAAAAGAAATCAGTGCCTCTAAGCTGTCAATTGATTAAGTCTAAGATAATGAATATACTTTTCACCAAAAAAACCCTGGTACTGATGGAATTACTGGTCATATACCTAAAAAAGCCTGTTATAATGCAATCCAGAAATTGTGTGATAATTTTCTTTCTTTAAAAAAAGGTATCTTTCCTTTATTCCTCCCTGCCAAGTTATGTTCCATTATGACGAAGTTTCTTGCCCTTTTCTTTCTTTTCTAGCTGCTCACTCGTGTACCAGGTGTCACAGCTTCATGCTTCCATTTCTTTCCGGCTTTCCATGATTGCACAAAGCTACAGCTCTTTGTAAGCTGTTTACGCTCCTGCTTTGAATTTCCAAGCATGGAACACTGCAGAAAGCCTGATGCTAAGGGTTTCAATGGGAGTCATGGATTTGACCAGCTGCCTAGGACTAACCAATGTAACCATAAGCTTTAGCATGCCACCACCACATCACCACTGATGCTCTGCGACCGTGCTCCATGCCCTACTTTCTCTTCGCATGTGCTGGTGGGCACACAATGATGTCCACTGGTGCTAGGCACACATCCTATAGATGTGGGCTGATGCTCCAGAAGTCTTTTCTTCTCTGAGCAATGAGTGCTGCAGTTTCTCCTTGTTGAGCTTTTAATGGGCTTTGATCTCAGAGCTGGGGATCACCTCCAGGCACGAGAAACCAGCTCAGGCCCCATTGTCTCTTCCACACTTCATCTGCCGCCAAGGAAAGTGCCAATTAGTGCCAGCTGTGCTGGTCTGGCTGTTGGAGGGCTGAGAGGGGCTGGATCCGGCCCCCGTCTCTTGTTTTCTCTGTGCGGCATCTGACTCCCTGAGTCTGCCCATTGATGTCCAGGGGTTTATTTCTAAAAAATGTAAATATTCTTATTCAGACAGTTTGATGTTCAGTGCCCTGTTTTATTTCGTATGTTTGAAATATAATAGATTATTATTAAAATAGAGTAATGTGGTAATAATTCTCCATACTACGAGGATGTTGAGGAGCCACAGCAGCCTGGTTTGGGAGATTTGCAGCCCTCTTGCCCCTCTGCACTTACTACTCCCATGGCTGCTTTCCAAGTCCAGCGCAACTGGCAGGAGAAAATCAAGGGGCATCTCTTACAAGTAAATACTTCTGTGTCTCAGTGACATGGTGCCACCAGAGTAAGCTGAGATGTCATCAAACAGCAGCAGCACATTTCCCAGCACAGGTTAGCTTGTTCAGCCATCGTACCCAAATGATGGGCACCTTATCTGGGATTTAGGCCAACCCACAGGAGTGAGTTGGCTAGTATATTTCCACCCTCTCACCGCTGGCATGCTGGTGAGGGGTGTGCGGGTGTGTTGAGCCAGATGTGGGGTGTCTGTCCTCTTGTGAGATGTCACTCTCAGCCTGGAGGTACATTGGGGTGCACTTTGGCACCAGGGCACCGTGCCCCCCTCAGGCCACCCTTCACTGCTTGGGCTGCTGGGCAGGACTTAGGTGATGCCTTCATGACTGGGGATGGTTTTAGTTGAGGCAGTGAAAACTAGTCCTATTTCTAACAAGAGGTGATTTACCTTCAGTTCAGGGCCCCGCATGGAATCGGGAGGAAAAGCTGAAGGTGAAAATATTTTGCTATGAGGTGGAGGGCAAAGCAGAAGATATTTTTTTCTGAAGCTATTGCTTCATCAAACAAATGACTATTCCCAACCTTTCAGTAATTCCCAGGCACCAGTTAGCTTTTCTAGATTCATAAACGGCACGTGGAAAACACCTGAGCCAGTTATTTAGCCATAGAGTATGTGCAATTTATAGCTTACTTCCTTAGAGCCCTGCTAAGTCATTAAGCAGCCTTGTGGTTTGAGCAAGGGTTTAGGAGCCAGAAAAATCTGGGATGAGTCATTTGCTCATGCATTGGTGACCTGAGCACATCAGTTGACCTCCTTGTGCCTTGAAGGGAACTGGCTCCCCTGCAGAAGTCAGGGGCTTGCCTGGCTCCAGCCAAGAGCAAGCCCCTGACGCCAATGCGTAGTGCATGGCCTGGGTGTCCCAGAGCCAGGACCCCGTGGAGCTGCTGCCGTTCAGGCTCCATTGGTGGGGGTGCCAGCCCCAAGCCCTTGGAAAGCCAGGGAAAGACTTTCAGTGCACTTCGGATAAGGACTTGATTGCTTCCCTCCAGTGTCTGTCTGGCTTTTGAATAGCTTGTATAATATGTTATAAATGACAATTAAAACATAAAATGAAGAGGGAACCAGATGGCTCCAGGCAACATTTAAAAATATAAAGACTATTTCTAAATGCAGATCATCAGATTCAGAACAGCCCTGGGCCGACTTATATGAAGGTTGTTTGCTGACCTGGCTGAAAGGACATGTGTGGTCTCAATCAGTTCTCAGAAGCTGCTGTTAATGACATTTCTTGGCAAAGGCAGGAAGGAGGCCCAGGACATGGACAGTCCTGAGGATATGGACCTTTGGTCCTCTTTTTTAAGGGAGTTGCTGAACGCTGTTGTGTGAGCACTGACAAGGCAGGTTGGATTGATGTCCCTGTTTCAGCCCAAGGAAGGCAAAGTGTTGTGCTTGAGGTTAGATGAAGGGAGAGGAGCTATGCAGTGTCATGACTACCCAACCATCTACTCCGAAGGATGGCTCAGTGTCCAGCTGGAGACGAGTGGTGTCCCTCAGGGATCAGTGTTGGGACCGGTCTTGTTCAACATCTTTGTCAGTGACATGGATTGAGTGCGCCCTCAGCAAGTTTGCCAATGACACCAAGTTTTATTCCCTTACCTCCCACTTTAGTTGTCATAACTTCTGCCTCAAAAAATTTGGCCAGATGGGAAAAAGTATAGGTACCCCATAAGATAATTTATCACTTGACTGGGGAAACTGGCTGTGAACCTCTGGCTGAGGAGAGGCCACTGGTAAGGAAGCTCTCACCAATAAAACTAAGCAAAATTAAAAGGCATTTCCAGAAAATAGGGGTGAACTGGCACCACAGTACCTACCTAGACTCAGTGTCAGTGTGGCGGAGCCACATGGCAGCCCATGAGACAACTTTATGCAGATCCTCTTTGCCTTGGAGGCAATGTGCCTGGTGGGTAGGTGGGCATGGGTCTGCCTCCACAGGTTTGGTGGTCAAACGCCCCAGCCATCATGCAAGGCCAGGTGCTTGGAGATGTAACCTGCTACTACGATGTCTGTGCTGCAGAATAAGCTTTGTATCCAGAGTATGCATTAGACTGGATTCCCCTCTCTTGGAGGGGTGGGAACTAACTATTCTATGATTCTATGAACTAGGTTCATTTGACCTGTACGTAGCACTTGGGCTGAAGTGTGAGTAAGATGAGAACCAGCTCACAGAAACAATGCATATGTCTAACATGAAGACATCTAAGCCAGGCTAGGTACCTTTTCCAGCTTTATGCCAGAGCTATACAAGATGTTACAGTAGATGATCACAATGGCCACTTTGATCTTTCTAATTGATAGTTCCATTTTGTCATGTTAAAAATAACTTGATTATCACTAGCTTTTGTTATTCTTTTTCCTGTCATGTACAAGCTTCCATCTCCCACTTTCAGCCAAAGCCCGGAAGAAGAAGTATCACGTGACTTTAAGAGAAGCTAGTTTTGTGGTATTTCCATCCCATCCAGAGCCAGGAAACACAGGCAGTTTTGCAAGACAGCTTGTGCTCAGTAAATTTCCAGCTCAGTTTATATTTCTGTATTTATTTATATTTGTGCTAACCATGTAAAAGAGCACTCATCCCAAGCGAGGTGCTGTGGACAGAGTTTCAAAAACACAGATTGCAGATCACGGACCCTGACCAACAGGCTTTTCACCGGACTGGGATCTTCTGGCTGTCTTCTCTTCTGAAAAGATACCCAAGATAGATTAACAAAGACACGGACAGTCAACTGCTGATGACACCAACTCCTCACAATAACTCAAAAATAAACTTTCAGTAAATCCCACAACATTTCTGACAACATTTCCCTGCCCCCTTGAGACCTTCTCTTGAACTTTCCTTGCTTCCCTTTCTTTTTCTGCATGATAAATTGCATCTGTGACACATTGCATTTACAACTGTCAGTCTTCAGTTAGGTGTATGATACCCCTGCTAGCATTTTCCCATGTCCCAGCTGAGAATCAGGGACCTGGGCAGATGTTTATACTACATGGGAAGAGCACAATGGCTCCAGGGACCGAACTCATCTCTTTTGACTCCTCCTTCAGCAGCAAAGTCCTGCCACAGGCAGAAAAACCTGCATTTCCCATGGGATGGCAGTGCTCACACCAGCTGCTCTGCTTGCTTAGGTCTGCAGCCAACCCGTCCTTATTTCTGCATGCCAGTGTTCCCAAATATCATCAGACTGAGTTACATGCGTGCAAACCACACACACTCATACATATATCACAAACACCCTCAGTTCTTAAACCAGGAAGATGAAGGGTTGGGAGGGTTTTTTGAAGGCACCAAGAATTCTGCTATCTTTATGAAATTAGGGTGAAAACTTCCATGCCAGATAAAGCCACAGTTACAGCTCCCTGGTGGGCTACAAATGGGCCTGACCCAACCTCAAATCCAGCAAAAGTTGACTTTGAAAAAAACCCCAACAGCAGACTCGGAGCCAACTGCAATCATCCAGCATCAGCTCAAACTGAACATGGCTTTTTTTTTTAACCCTGTTTCAAAGTCCTGCACTCTGCTGAATAGAACTGCAGATCTCTGCAACAAGTTAACATAGTTCCTGGGTGTTTCATACATGCTGGCAGGGCAGGGAAGAAAGAGCAAGTGAATATATCTTTGGTAAAAGAGCAAATGCTCCTAGGAGAGGGTTGTGAAATGCAGGTTGACATACCTCAGTTGAAGGCCGTTACACAAAATGAGGACGATGTGCTAGAGTCCATGGTTCATGTGGCAACTTGGTGTTGTTCGGAAAAAGCCTATAGAGCGTACTGCAGACTTTGGGGGTCAGATGGGAACATTTTATAAAGGGATTTGGAGCCTTTGGGCTGTAACTGGATCTCCACACTGTTCTTGCCATCTGGATGAAATCGAAGGGTTTTGAATGGGGGGGGTGATGAGGTCCATGTAAAGCAGCATCTTAGTTGACCCACAGCACATGGATGTGTGTTGCCTCAGCAAAGGCCATGTGGCTGCTCTCCATCACTGGCCACAGCAGCAGCCCTGCTCCCCACTTCCTAAGGCAATAGCATGGCTTTGACAGTGCCCTTGTTCACCGCCAGCCATCTCAGGGCCAGGGCTTAGCCTAACTCAGGCAATGGATCCTCAGCTGGCTCTCACCTCTGGGGCACGGTTTTCTTCCAGAGGATTAGGGTTAAAATTTGGAACAGAAGCCATTCATCTCTTCACATCAATTTGCCATCCCTGCAGTTTGTTTAGCAGGCTATAGATGGCTTCAAACTCCAGCCAAGGGCTTGAAGACTGTGCAACAACTTACCACAAGAAGGGCTGTTAAAAATCGCCTGCTTGTACCAAGTCAGATACTGAATGTGTTAGTTGACAACATGGCCTATGACGTTTAGACAGTTATTTAAGTTCTAAGGACAAGACACTGCCAGTTTGACCATGATCGTAGAGATTTAGCTTATTGGTTTGTCTTCAGGTAACAGACCTGGACATGCCTAGGTCTCACCTTACCTGAGCAGCAGTGGATGAAGATGGAGACATGGAGAGAGATGGGTGTCACGGAGTGAGATACCTACTGTAGAAAAAACCTGCTGTTGACTGTTTGCAGCAAGAGAAACATGTTGAAATGGCAAAGTTATAAAGGCTATTTGTCTTGTGCCTTGCAGCTTCCTGCTTCGAACTAAAAAAGTACGGTATATAAATAGAGCGGGCAAGCACGAACTGATGATAGCAATACACTACACTCCACGTTTTAAATCCCTGGAGCTCGAGTTTCTTTTCAGTTGTTTGGAATGATTTTGTGCAAATACAGGACATTCAGTACGGGCGCTTGCAAACGGGAGTCACACTGCCGGTTGCTCCTGCAGGCATCCTGGGACAGCAGAGGGGTTAGCAGCCTTAAATCTCAGTTTTCTCCACTTAAAAATAAACTTGGCAGCCCTCCCCAGAAAACAAGCATGCTCTTTCCAAAGAAAACATCCTTGCCTGCAGATGCTTTTGTCACAGTAGCGGTGACGGTGGAAAAGGAGATGCTGAATTCACTCGTGGGCCACACTGATGTGAGCCCACTGACGTCTGTGCGGCTGATGCTGCAGGAGGTGTTTGCTCCCTGAAACACCTTTTGGATTAAAATATACCTTTGAAGAAAACATCTTAAAAAAGAGAAGCCTCAGCATTAGGTTCTCAGTTCTGTGTGTGAAACTGCTCCCATTCAGGCTTAGGAGCTTAATTCTGGTTTTGGGTTTTAAATATGACTGTAATCTTAGGCTGAAAACTTACTGTATGAAACACTGCTTTCTATTAGGACACCCTTTTTGCAGAAACCTAATAGCAAAAAAAGTCCTTTCTATTTAACCTTAAAGTCATACCACAGAATGGAAAGTTAACCGTACTCAAAACCTCAGGAGGTTGGTAAAACAAGTGTGCAGAAGCAACGGCACGGTCTATTTGGTAGGTTTTTTTAATTAATTAATTAGCAGGCTTTTTCTCATGAAAAAGAGGCCTCATTCTTTTCCTCATAAATACTGACTTTCTGTAATAAACACAGCTGGGGGGGGAACCCCAAACCACTTGGATGTCATAGCTCTCCTGTCAAAGGCTTGTAGGGTGCTTCCTTTTTTCACAAGACCACAGATTTCCTCAGCCCGTGGTGTCTCAGCTGAGAGAGACAAAGGCTTTGGGCTGTTTGTCTTCCTCAATCCTTTCACCTAGAAGAGAGGGGAAAACCCCTGGTCTCTCTCTCAAGGTGCTGCTTGAAGGAGCTACACTGAAAACATAAAAAAGGCAAAAAAAGGCAGACCAAAACCCTCACACACACAAAAGCCCACACACTGGTAAGAGAAGTCACATCAAGCCTTCAAGCCTCTGCATTTGTATCATTTGAGGGCTGGATTTCTAAAACCGAAGTCTTGGGCTGGCACTGGGAACATGTGGTGGGCAGAGAGAGGCTCCGAAGCACCACCAGTAGTCTTGAAATGCCATTGCCTGGTGGAGGCACAGATCCCCTATGTGGGTATGCACATGACTGTGAGTGTCGCATGCTCTCTGTTACAAGGCTGATAGCCCTGGTAGGACTGCGCCACTGCTCCCTTGACGGACACAAGAATGGGATGCCACCTCTCTCCTGCTGACTGCGATTCGTAATGCTCAGGACGGTCAAAGCCTCACAGTGTGTCGTCCACCCCTCGTCAGACCTGAGGAGGCAGCAAGTTGCCCCTGGCTCCAAGCTAATGTGCCTCAGGCACCAGCAAAGAACCCTGAGGCTGTTCAGCTTGAGTCTATTCCTCTCCACTGGTGACACATCCACCATGACCCCTGCGTCTGCCCACCTTCGACCGGGGCTTCCTCTGGCCTGCCAGTTATGGACCAAACAAAAAGCACTTGAGCAAGCTATACACCCAACTGCCACCCAACCTTCAGGAAAGGTGGCAATCTGACCTCCTGAATGAAACAATTTGTGCCTGAAATTAAATAAATCCTTGCTTTTATCAATGGATTCAGTCTCCATCCATTCAGGACCGCACCGATTCCATCTGCTTTGTCACTTAGGAAAAAGGGATGCGTACTCACAGCCTGGTCTGCCATGCAAGACAACCAACTTGGGTTTCCTCGCAGTCTTCAATTCAGCAACGCACATTTTCCTGCACCTCAGCACCAAGAATAAGCGAGACAGCCTTATATAAAATGACACACTTTATTAAAAGTTACATTCAGCAGCAATGGACATATTTACTTAAGTAGATTTTAACTGTCAAGGAGCTTATAATATAAATCTCTCTAAGGCATTAAAAGCTCTTAGACATTTTAACTTATTTGCAATCATTTAATATAAATAGGTAACGTAAATGATGCTTGCCTAAGAAGAGGATACCCCAGCTGCATTAAACAAAGATATACATATAAATATATGTATAAACCAACAATTTTTGTTATAAACTCATTAATGGGGATATTTCACAATCTTTAAGGCTTGGTCTCTGGCCCTGCAACTATTATTCACATAGGAAGTCTCCTGTTTAAGTTACCATATGCAAGTGTACAAGACTGCTCACAGGGATGAGAGCAAGGCAGGGTCTAAGTTTTGACAGAATCAGCAAAAATGTCAAATCCCTCAGTGAAATATATTTACAATCTGTGCAAGTAGCATCACCTACTGTTATTGATTATGGAGGTCTCTCTTGGAAGCTATCAACAGCAGAAAGGCATCGCGGCAAAGGCTAATCAGTATCCGTTAGCTCTTCATTTTTGACATAGTAGCTCTCTTTTCTGAAGAGCAGTACTTGAGCTCTTGAGCCTTGGGGACGTCGTTTGGGGTGTGAGACAGAGGGAGCGCCAGCAACATGCAGCTGGGCTCAGAGCACAAACGCATCGAGTCTGAAGTTCTTCCAGCTCCAACAGCAGAAGCCTCCCTTGATGTGCAGTGGTTCAGCTGCTTTTTCCAAGTATAAACAAGAAAAGTGCCAACCACTTCCAGTATTAGCCAACAGCCCACCCCCCAATAAATAATGGCAGTCTAATTTATCTTATTGTTAAACTGTGCTTTATGCCTCTAATAACCAGGTGTGTGAGGAAACTGCTGTTGAAACAGAAGCTGTGACTAGATCTGATGAACTGTGTAAACTAATTTGAATTAATATAGCTGTAGGGTCTGATTCTCTACCAACTTACTGCTTACTTCACATTTGTGTGCAACTCCTTCAGCTTTGTGACGTATAACAGGTCTAGTCAGAGAGGCTAATCTGGCTTTATCTTACACCAGCAGCTGGTTACTGCATGGCTGTGGCTGATGTAAGCTCTCAGAACTGGTTCACTGCATGTCTCTTGGTTTTGAACACTAATTAGTACATGAAAACCCATCCTCACTGAGAAGCAAGGCTTACAGAAGGGATTTTCACTATGACAGTGGTGCTGCAGCAGTAGCATTAAGCCCACATACAGTAAGTGTGAAGGAAAAGCACACTCTGAGCTTTATTCCTAACATATCCCAGGCATTCATTGAAGATGACTGCTTTTCTGTATTCTGCTTTGACCTGGCAGCTTTGCCACCATCGCCTCCCTAGCCACAGCCACATCTGCTCTGCTCTGGAAAATGTTACTCCAGCCTCAGAAGCAAACACAGGATCAACCAGCTCAACACAGCTCCTGCTGCCTCCACACACTCCCTCTGCCTGAGAAGCAGCTCATGTCTGGCAGCAGCAATTCTACAAGCCCACCAGCAGAGAAGTTGTAGGAAATTTAGTTTCCCGCCACCCTCATCTTCATCGGCTTTGTGACATTTCTGGTAACTACCACTTGCTCTTCATCTTAGTACATGGAAGAAGAGTGATGGCTGGATTTGGGAGAATTTCTTACAGGGAAAATAGACCCTACAGCTGGAAGTGGCCATTACCTCTCATAACCGGGATGCTGTATGGATGAAAGTAAACAGAAAGAGATCTTCTTTCTGTAAAATACAGAAATCCCTGCTTTCCACACAGTATTTTTGAAGGACACAATTGAAGCCAATGGGAAATATTTTAATAGTAGAAGAATCAGACCCTAAAGTATATTGCTTTTATCTCAGACACCTCACTGGCACAAAAAAAGAGATGGCTTGAATTTGGGATTATGAGAGAGAAATGACCCTTCCTTCCCTTTACTCTAGGTCTGTTGGTGTGAATTATGCCTTAAATAAGAGAACAGCATTTCTTCAGGCAGAAACTAGAACTAGTGGAGCCAATAATGTTTTCACCTTTGATCAAAATGGCTTTTATAACAACATGCAAATAATCCCCAAAATATTTTGGTTTAAAAAG
Source organism: Psittacula echo (assembly GCF_963264785.1). Classification (NCBI taxonomy): domain Eukaryota; kingdom Metazoa; phylum Chordata; class Aves; order Psittaciformes; family Psittacidae; genus Psittacula; species Psittacula echo. Next base: position 105,684,623 of record NC_137735.1, read on the forward strand.
TGACTCCATGTAACAGGTGCATTTTCAAGTGCACTGAGGACAATCAGGTAACCAAAACCCACCACAAAGGAAAGTGAACTGGGACCACAATTCCCATTTGTGCCCCAAAATCTTCTCCTAAAAGAGAAAAAAGCCCTCTTGGGCTTGGTGGAAACCTTGTGGGCTTTTCTTTTAAAGCCATCCGAAGAAATACAGGATACAGCAGGAACCTGTACAGCTGACTCACTGCTCACTGCCACCTTTCACAGAGCCTAGAGCTGGAAGGAGCTCCCCTGGCATTGCCCCTTATCCCCCACCAGTGCCAGTCCTGCCAGCCCCTGAAAGCAGGAAGGGAAGGCAAAAGCACAAACCCACAATCTTTAGCTCAGAAGAAAGCTGGCAGAATAGGGTGCTTATTTACTTAAGTCAACTCTCGCTGAAGATGAGTTTATGGAAGGTAATCACACCATTACAGCTCCACGCAGAAAGACATTTCTAAGCTTTTTTAAAAAATAACATCCTATACATGCTTCAAACTACAGGTATAATTGTTTTTTTCCCCTTGAATCCCCCATTGGAACTTGAATTTAAAACACAGTTTAACGCCTCAGTATGTGAAATCTCACGGCCATGTTAATCGAGAACATCTGAAGCCAGGAGAAAGAAATCACTTCCAGTTATGTTGTCAGTGTTAGGCGCATAACATTCCCACAGCTGTAGATCCATTGTGCTCCATGTTATAAATAAGAAATTGCATGGTGACAGCTAAAATTCAAAAGAGTTACTGTTTCTCTTTGCAATTCTTTTCCTATTTTTTTTTGTTCTTTTTTTTTGGGGGGGGGGGGGGGCTTGGGGTTGGGTTTTTTTTTTGTTCAGTCTTTTGAGGTTTCTCCTCTTGGCTTCCTAGTAGAAGTTACCTGAAGCAACATTATTGTTTACCCAACTGACATATTTACGGTAATTAAGAAATAGTAAACGCCAAGCAAATATGACTAATGTTGCTATTTGGCAAATAAGCCTGAAATGACTTCTATAGACCCTGAACTGGGCTGTCATATTTGCAGTAACAGCCATTTCTCCTTCTTCTGCTCATCTCAGCTACCCCAGCAGTCTGAAGGCTGCTCGAAGGACTCAGACAAATGCTGTCCCAACCTCCGTCGCACATGACAGCTGTTACTGAAGCCAGTGAGTTGCAGAGCACAAACGCAGCTGAGTTGGGCTCCGTGAGCAAATACAAACAGGCTCGCTTGTATCTCATATTCTAGGTTGTGGCTCCTTTCAACCACGAAAAACAACTACAAATTGTTCCCAGAGCTAAACCACTTAACATCTTGGCACTTGGCTGTTTTTTAACTTTCTAACAATAGGCACTGTTCACTCCTCTCAATCTCAGTTTTTTATTCTATAATAAAGCAGGAATACTGATGAAAGGCTAGTCACGGCTTCTCCCCGTGGTATCAGGGTGGTGGCATGTGATGATTCACATGGGGTGTGTTTGATCCAAGAAAGCCCAGCCTCTGCTTATTCTTCCTTTGTTCTGTCATCTAAGGTGGAAAGGCAGAGAGAGATGAGTTGAGATTTTTTTTTCCTTTTTACTATTATCTAGCAGTCACAGAGCAAGATACATATAAGCAAAACAACAGGGAGTGGAATTCCTTTCTTCAGCATTGAAAATTACAAGTAAGAGATGCCTTTGAAGTGGGAGATCTGTTTCCTGCGAAGTATGGACATTTTATTCTCATTTGTACATTATTCTTATCCACTGGCAGGTCTTACACTGCATTATTTGCACGGCTATCCACTTGTGTAGCCCTGCAGAGGGTCAGAATTTCCACTTGGAACCGTACAATCACAGAATTAAAAGATGGTCCCAGCCACAGAGAGTTTAAATTTAAGCCAGGAAAAAAAAAAAAGCCACCAGGACAGTATGGGTAAGCATAATAAGCAAAAGTCTCAGCATATCCAGTCTAAACCTTTGTCGAGTTTTTCACAGGGAAAGACTTTTAAGGAGGGATTTGAAGGGAGATAATTAGGTGACTCTGTTGATACCACTGAAGTGTTTCCCATAAAGAAACACAAAGATGCTTTTCTGAAACCGTAATGAGCCAACCTAAGGTGACCAGCATCTTGAGCAAAAAAGGAGCTGGCCCTTTGATCCTGAAGTGAGAGAAAACACATAAGGTGATTTAGGCAGGAGCAGGGCTTTAAGGGAGGCCAGCAGCTTGTGCTCTAAACAGGATAGACGGGGGAGCTGTGGGAGGGGCACAAAGACAAGGGTGGCACAAGAAAGCAACAGGCTGTGCAAATTGTTTTCACAACAGCACTGTTGGTATTCTTAGTGGGGGAAAAACATCCAGGTATAGGATTTAGAAAGCTTTTCTCATGATTCCACCAGTATGCAGCTGTTTCTGATGCTACGCCTTTTTTATTGCCAGGTTGTGCAGTACCTGCGTACGCAAAGCCCGTCATCGCTTCCGTCCTCACACACTCACTGGGAAGATTTCATAACTAATTCCCCTTACCTGTTCTTTGCTGTTGCTAATAGAGTACAATTTCATTCCAAACCCATATCAATGTATCTATTTAGAAAGCTTGCTGGAAGGCAAGATAAAACCTTTCTAAGACAAAAGTCTCTTTTGTAACACTGTCCTGACTGTGACCTGGTGAAAGCTAGCGCTTTCACCCACATGCGCTCACATAGCTACCCACTGCAGGGCACTTACCTGTTCCTTGAGCTCAGCAAGCTGACTGGAAAGCTGTTTTACAAGGCTCATGGTTGACTCCAGCCTCTCTTGCAGGTTCCTGATTTCGTTCTGCTCACTGTCGCCTTCGTTGCTAACCAGGGACATGGCTCTCATACGAGGGAACCAGTCCAAATTCTTTTCCTACATGGGTATTAGAAAAAATAGCAATGTTATTAGGGGTTCATGCAGCGCTACTAAGCTGACACTAGAGAATGAAAACTCAGGATTTTTTCTCAGTGGATGACACACAGCAAGTGGGCTTAAGATGTAAATTCAGACAGTATTTTACACAAGCATTGTTATCCTTGGTGGTTCTTAGCTACAAAGAGGGCGCCAACTGGAAAATCCTGGTTCCCCACAGCTGTATTGCAGCATCAGTGTTGGCACATTCATCGGCATACAGAAATGCCCACTGGGTGATGTGGGAAGACTCCTTTGCTACACTAGCACCAGGAAAAGCCAAGTGCTCCCCATGCTTTGATCTTAAGTGTATGCAGGGACACATTGCCCCACTGTTTCTTCAGCTTTGTCGGCCTCCATCAATTTTGGCTTTCCTTGCAGCAATGTCAGCAAGCCAATGTCAGGAAAAAAAGACAAGTCACAGTCCTCTCCAGGCTGGCCTAGAGCACGCCTACTGCAAGAGCAGAGGGGCCTTGCATTTAGCTACCCGCAACAGATTTGTGGTCCTGGGAATGGCTTAGGCTTCAGCATGCTATTCAGACTGTATACCTTCAGTAAACGCAAGCACAAACCCATGGCCAATGGCTACCCTGCTATGGATCAAGCATGGAATAGCACTGATTTGGGCGTTTTCTTGATTCATGGACTCAGGCTATGAATTTAATCATAATCAAAATACTGTAAATAAATGTTATGAGTCAGGAAGGTGCTGCGTATCAGCATGAGCCTGAAATGTCTCCATGGCTTGGGGGTACAGATGTTTGTGTGCAATGCATAACAGAAAGAAGAGAGGGAAGGGTGCGAGCCTAAGAGGAGTGGCAACCATGTGGCAAGCAACCCGATTTGCCTTAAGGCATGAGACAAAGAGGTCCTACAGCTGGCCATGCGTTACCTTGAGGGGAGTGGGAGGATGTGGTTAGATCATATGCATGGTGTTTTGCAACAGGTCTCTATGGACACATGCACTTGATAACTTTAGAGGAGAAACAATTAATTGTAGCGTGTCTCTTCCAGGCTTCTGTGCTGTGAGTGGCCCCACACAAATAGCACTATATCAAAAAGAAAAGGAGGAAAGAAAAGGAGTTCTTTCCAGAAATCCCTCTACAAGATTCTTGGCAGGCAAGAGCTCTGCTACGTCTGTTGTCCAGGCTTGACATTTGGTAAAGTTTTAAGTGCATTGAAACTTACTGTAGTCTCAGGCTTTGCTTCACCATGAAACCAGAAAAGGCAGCAATGATTTTGCAGTATTTAGAGCTGGGCAGCCATACGTGAACAGGGTCCGCATGGGCTGGCTGGCAGAGCCGTGAGCCCAGGGATGTGCAATGTGATTACAGCTCTGTCATGCTTTCAGAGATGGCTGCTTTCAATTAAGTAGTGCTCTGCCCTAATCACCAAACCCTCCCTCCTATAGCAACATGGTTTAGAAACAACTGAGCTAACCCTCAGTAAGCATGAAAGCACTTCCAGTATTCATGTTTTTCCACTATTTGCATTAGCCCAGTCTCCTCTGTTACCCTGGATAAGACTGAATGCAAAGCCATATGGATTTTGGCTTGTTTTCTTCTTTTTAACTCAAAACTTCTAATGAGGTTTTACTTGTCTGTGCAACCTCTCGTCCTGTCACTAAACTGACATGATGTTCAGGGAATAAGACCCTGCCTCTCTGCTGCATTTTGCAGCTCAGGGCTGTCAGTCATGTGCGCTGGTGGAATGAGGCCTCTTTCCTCGCTGCCCACTTTCTGAGCCTCGTGATCTCATTACGACAATTTACTGTGGTTACGCATGATGCCATTTTCAATGGGTCATAACTCATTCAAATCAAAACCTGTTTTCACCAGCTCTGCTGGTGAGCTCAAACGGAGCGCACGTGACCCTCCCTGCTGGATATCCCCAGCTGACACACGGAGCCGTAGACTCCTATTTCTGCTGTATGAGTTTCTGCTTACAAGACCAGCATTCATTTTCCACGAGTATGCCCCCATATTTATTTTAGATTTATTTTGGCTGGGATCTAGCAGAGCATTCATCACGTGCCCAGCGTTAAGCACAGGTGTACTCATTTATACTAAGCTCGGTTTGTGCACAGTGCCCTTCTGGATCAATGCCTTTTTTTAATTTGCAAAATGTTTGCCAGCAAATTTGTCTGCCACTACAGGCACAAGAAGTTAATTCAAAGGAGCTACAGTGAACAGAGCTGCGCTTGTATCTGAATGTTTCCTGGAAAGCTCTGGTATCTGTATCCATTACACCTCCCTCATGCTTGAAGCACCTGAAGATACCAAATGCAAAGCTGCACAGCCATAGGAGCCAGCGGAGGGGCCAGGAGCCCTTTTTGGCAAGACTCATCATAATGCCGAAGTTTCTAAAGCCAGGCTGCACAGGCAGAGCAACCTGAGATTCCATCACTGCGGTTCTTGTGTTTGCCGATCACTGCTTCCAGGATTGTGAAATGCGCTCTGCTAGTCTTGTTTCCATCTGCCACTCCCTCGCTCCTCCAGGGTGCAAAGCAGAGACCTCCAACTGCCTTGGAAAGATTTCTGTGGACTGACCCTCCACCGCACTGCAGCATCCAGAGTACACCACAAAAATCCACGTGGATGCGAGACATCCTGGAGCAGTGGGCTTGCCTCCCCTGAGGCTCCTAGTGTTACCTACTTCCCTCCTCCTTGGCGCAACCTTATACTTCCTGGGAAGAGAGATAACCAGGAGCAGGTGAAGACAGGGACAGAGTACACAGCACCTCGCCTGCTGCCACATAATGGTTTGGTGTTGATGGTGACTCTTCAGCTGGAACCACTCTGCACCTCGTGCTGGCTCATCTCAGCCACCACAAGCCTCAGAGTCATGGGAGCTCAGTGACAGACCCCACTCATACGCATGTGCCCAGCTTTGCCTTCCCAGCAATGCTGTGGTAATCTCTCTCAAGAAAGAAACGCAATTGTAGTTTAGCTACAGACCAAAAAGATCTAGGCATTTTTTGTCAAAACGTTGCGGAGGATCAAGCAAGGACTTGATCTAAGTACTGAGAAGGTGGTGGGTTTGTATGGACTGGAGACCTCATGAAAAGATATCCTGACTCCTACAGCTTTTCCTGGAAATGGAGAGGCAACAGGTCAAAGAGCTGACCACAGGTCTTTCACTTGGTAGTTCCAAGTGCTGTGTTGGGTGCAGGCAGGATTTGATTCTTGGTTCTCAACTGCGTATGCATCTGATGAAATCCAGTCCAGCTGTTTATCTTTATCATGCAAAGTATCAGGACTCAAAATTCAGTACATTCTAGATTGCCAAGCTGTCTTTAAATTAAAAATACTTATCTAACTTTCACCAATAGCTCCATTATAGTGCACGCAGTAGGTACATTCCTTGCTGAACTGCATGCTTTTGCTGGTCAATATTATCTTAAGTTTTCATTCCACTCTGAACTGCAGAACTTTATTAAACGGCATCATGAAAATTAGCTGTGGCGCACAGCCCTGTTTGATGAGCCTATACTACAAACAGCAATTGCTGCTGAGGACAAAAAACTTTTGATCACAAACCTGTCAGGATCCAGAAGGCAAATTGGACAAGTCTCCTCTGCTGAAAACTTCAGTGATTTGCAAGTGTTCACAGGGGTACAGGCACTCTGTGCCTGCTCAGCTATGGGAGAGCTATTTTTACTCCAAGGTAATTGCTTGCCAATTAGCTGGAGGTAGTTAACATGTTTGTACAACCCCAAACATTTGTTCTGGAACTTAAATGTTTATGGGCTCAGTGCAGGGTTCACCTTGACCACCTCACACATGTTAAAGCTGTAACATGCCTCCTTTATGCTGCAGGTGCTCTCCTGATTTGCCTTATTTGACTGGTGCAGGGATGGAATTTTGCAGGGTGTTCTCTGTCATGGCTTAGCTTAGAAATCCAACCATTGTACTGACTCATTCACTCAGACATTTTTAACCCTGCCTGGAACTGAGTCGGGGTTCATTTGGATGAGGGAGGTAGGCTGCTGGCAGTGAGCAGGGCAAACCTCTGCAAAGAGCTGCTACAGGACTCCATCAACAACCACCAGGATAGCGCAATGTGACAACTCCAGCATAAATGACCTCGCAGAGGGTGAGGTATGTGGATGGGATGCTTTAAAACGAACTAGCTGCCTGGACACAGAATTAATTGTTAAAGTGCACTGAAATCTTCTTTCTAAACAACTGGGGCTGAATGCAGTGTATTGTTACTGTTATTTCATTCTTCTGCAGGATAGCAGCTATTCGCAGCCCAACCGCAGCAGCCCACCTACTGATCACAGCATCTTCCCGCTCCACACTCCCTCCACAAGCGTAACGTGTGCCTCGCAGAATTCATATTTAAGTATACATCTGTGGCCAGGGCAGAGAGTCAGCCAGACAGGAAGGCTGCAGGGACAGAAAGGAGCCGCAGCCTCCTCTCCATCAGTTCAGCTGAGGGAAGAAAAAAAACAGGCAAAATGACAGGAGGGGCCAGCCAAAAGGCTGCCGGCCAAAGAGACTGCACACGAGCAGAGCAGACATTTCGTGTGGTGATCCAGCATGCCTGTTCCCTCCGTCCTCCCCCCAGGCTGGAGGAACTCCAATGGGAATCACAGCTCACCTCTCGGCAAGGTACTGTGGGTACACATAGCTGTGAGGTGCCAATGGCGAGGGCACATGCCTCAGAAAGCACAGGGCTTAGATGATTTGCTACTTGTGTTTTCTGAGAAACCTCAAACCCTTCTTCTTGGAGAGGCATGCTCAGAGCAAAAGTCTGCGTTTGCCTCCTGGAGTTTTCTATGCAACTTTCTCCTTCCCTTCTGTGGGCTTTCCAGAGGAGGATAGAGCTATGGGCTAACACTGCCATTTTTTCTGACTTTGCTAGCTCCGCTTGAGCACGGAAGGAGAAAAGACTGAAGAAATTTATTTAGAGTTCCTATACTTTGTACAAAGTCTCTCTCTCACCATCCCTGTCCTGTTGGCACAGCCAGCTGGCTTCAATCGAGCTCTCACGCTGAGCTGAATCCATGCCTCCGGAGTAATTGGCAGAGGGACGTTTCTTTAGGAGGTGCTGCTTTCACAGGTTAGCCGTGAGATGGATCAGCTGCAACCAGCAGGAAAGACTGGGCTGAGCCGTTAAAAAATAGATTACTAGATAACAATGAGAGAAAATAGGTCAAAGAGTAGGACAAGGGAGATGAAGTAGAGGGACAAAGGCAGCCTAATGCACACTGTATGCAGGCGCCACTGTCATGGGCTCAGAGTGCCATGCCACTGCCAGCTGTACCACACTTTCATTTCTCTAGCAGGCTCCGATGCAGTGACTCTTAGTCCTTTCTACCCCGTGACCTCCTGTTGCAACATGAAAACAAGCTGTTTCGGGACTTCCCTCCTATCTATTCAAAAAGAAAAGCGGTGATGACTGCTCATGACTCCTCCTGGGTTGTGACCTCCCCAGCTGCACACATCAGAGCAGGAGACGGGCCTCCACGTCCTCTAGCCCCACCATTCCCCTGTCTCACACAGATGGTTTGCTCCTTGGGCGACTCAGCCAGGAGTGGGATGGCCGTCAGGAGCGTTGTTACCTAATAGCAAGGCTGAGAAAATTACTATGCTTAAAGACCTCTTTGCTCCTCAGGCAGATGGTTACCAAAGGGTGAAGAAGAGGACTACGGACATTGCCGGGAAGCATGGCACAGCTTCACCCCCTGTGACCACACTGTGCCCCAGGACCCGTGCCTCAGCATGAAGGCAAACAACCCGTCGGCACTGCTACTCTCAGCAGGCAGCTCATGTCCTTTCCGGCACAGGAACGAACAGGCCGTTCACTCCCCTTCTTTGAGCCAGCAACTTGAACAAATAGCAGTGGGTACAAAGAGATCTATTTACTAAGAAATCTGTTTGTATGTCTGAAATGTAAATAAGTCCATCCATTCCCTTCCCAGATCTGTTGCCCGTATAAGCAGAGAGTGATCAGTCCAAATGACCTTTTGAAAGCTATTATTTTTCTGCCCAGGGACTGAGCCTGGTCCTAAAAGTCTGTAACTACATAGCTCCTACAGCCACCTTAAAAAGTGGTTTTAAAGACTTAAAATACCTTGCGCTCTAGATGACACAGGGCAATAACCACTTTGTGATTTAATCACAGACAATAATAATTTGGTTCAGTGCATGATTCAGCTAATCCACAATTTGATAAATGTTCATCCTAAACTACAAACCCAAATAGCTTCCTGCAAATCCTGTTTGACACTTTAATGTTAAGACTCCTGATGATAAGCAATCTGTGCTGTACAAGAATATAGGGAGGGAAATTAGGAATTGTTATGCATCTATATGCATCCACAACAGTAATTCAAGGAAAATAAAAATAAACCTTGGCAATTACAAATAAATCTTTACGCAACAAGCAAACTAATAGGTCTGGCTGGGTCTATACCGGATTGATACATGCTATAGCTTCTACAACTCTTGGAAAAATACAGAAATCTGTTTCCCCTGAAAGAAGGTTGGAACCATAACACAGACCTACCTTCTGCTTTAGCAGTGTCATTGATACATTTACCTTCATTTTAACTTGGCTGTATGTTTTTGAGGGCTGCAAAAGAATCTGTCACCATAATTCTGAGTAATTGTGAGTTCTTCAAGACTGATAACCAGGTTAGTCAGTTATAAATGTCTCAGTGTTTCAGTATCAGCATTCCCACTTGTGATATCCCTGCAAAAATTATGGCGAGGTATGATAATGAACCTCAAATTGCAAAGATTTTTCTCTGATGCTGTACTGTGGCAGTTTCAATACTCAGCTTGAAACTCTTTAAAAGACCCTGCTGGTCCAAGAACAAGCACCCCAAAATTTCTGCTTATCAAACACACCTAAGGGACTTGGCTTTCACCTCCAAGAGGTGGAAACAACCATGAAAACAATTCTTTACAGCTGAGACCTTAAGTTTGAATGTGATCTCACATCACTGTTATGGGCAAACCCATGTGCAAATGGTAAGTACATGAGTCAGCAGTGTGCCCTTTAGAGTGACACAGGCCACCACGACCTGGGCTGCACCAGCCAGAGTGCAGCCAGCATGTCAAGGGAAGTGATCCTGCCTTAATCTTGAGCAACTTTGCGCTAGAAGATGGAAAGTCAAAACCAAAATAAGCAGCTTTGTCCCCACCACACTGAGACTGCACCTTTCAGCTACCCTCCAGGTGAGAACACTGGGGACACGAGAGGTGCACATCACTTTTGTGTGCTTGGAGGCTCGAGCTTGTATCCCACCCCAGCACCACACTCCTTGAAGCCACAGTTGCTTCTTGTGTCTTCCCTTCCTTGCAGCGCACGTTCATTTCTCAACTGTTGATTTCTTCTCCTGCTTCAATTGCTTTCTGCCACCTTATCTCTATCACAACCCTGAGAATTGATATTCTTTCTCCTCAACACTACCAACTACCAAGAATCCCAACACTACCATCTGAAGCTAGGAACTGATACTTAATATTTTGTGCCCTTAAAAGAGATATAATTATAGATCTGTGCAAAACATGATTTTATTTTTCCACATTCCTATGTTTTTATGTTGTTAGTGGTTACGGGACACACTTTAGGAAAAAACACTTCAGATTATTCATTTAAAATAATTATATTATTTCTGATATTATCCCTGGATCCTGTGCATAACGAGCCAACATCTGGTACAGAGATTAGAAAATAAATGTTCTTGGCTTATTTTTTTTTTTCTTTTGTCAAACAGATGTTGTTGATACAAAACGCAGAACTGTAAATCATAGCCTGCATGTGCACACAGACTGTCACTACCGAGCAGAAATTTACTGTGGCTAGATAGAGATTTGAAACAGCAATGAATCACTGGCTTACTAACTTTATTCACGTGGGTATGGTTTCAATATTCTGACATTAAGTGCACATGTCCTTAAAAAAAGAACCTTCTAATGGCAGCATGGGAGGCTCTGGTTTAGTTCCAGCTGTCTCGGTGGGGGAAGCACAGTGCAATGCAATGGCAGCGGCAGCCTCTGGGCAGAGGAACCTGGCAGTTCTCCGTCTCTTCCCTCACAGCTCATTGTGGCCCTGCTATTGAATCCTGCAGGCTTGGCTACCCCAGTACTGAGAGCGGCCCTGCTTAGTGCCACACCGTGTAGGGCAGCCCTGTCACGGGAGAGGGGCTGAGCTGCTCTTGCAGCCCCACTGCCGCCACCAAAGTGCCTCCAGCTCTAACTTCTTCCCCTCTCCTTCCCCTGCTGCTCCTGGTTTCATTTCAGCAAATTCACCATTCATTTGCTGGACTGGCTCACGCCTAGCTGAATGGTAATGGCATTTCTGCTTCCCGTTGACTGAGTTTAAAGTGAACAGAATTACTATGCTTCTCCAGGCCCTTGCCATTTCTACCAGACACTGCCTCAACTGGTTGCACTAGCATGCTGAAGCCCCCCTTCTGTTCTTTTAACAGTGATTTTCTTTTGCAAAACATACTAGTAGGCACACTCCAGATACAGAACTCCAGACAAAAGCCAACAGCAGTAGTCCCACTGCAGTGTAAACATACCCTACAGCATCATGCCACTGCTGGGGACAGAGGTGATGTCTGCTCCTTAGAGACGTATCACCATTCAGCTGGTAAGGACACCACAAATTCTGACCTGTTTTTGTCAATGTAAGTGCCGGCTTGATCCAGTAGATCAGGGTTGAACTTGTTGAAGTTTAAGTTTTGGGTTTTTTTTTTTTCACATTTAGCTTTAATTCTCTGGTCCTGTCACCTTATATTTTGCAAGTGCTGTCCATTTCCTAGCTTTAGCTTCAATTTGCAACAGAATCCTGGGGAAATACAAAGACTCTGCTGGAGACTCGTTTTTCAGAGGCTCAGGACTTGACCTTGTTCTCAGCTTTACACGAGCAGAGCTTCACTGATTGCAGTGCGATTGTTCTGGTTTAAGATACTGCCAGAGTTGAGGCATTTTGAATCCTGATCTGAATGTTCCTACTTTGGGCCCATTTGACTCTGATGTATTTTGCACAGGGTGTGGCATGAAAGGACAATTTAAAGAACAACATTTTCTGTTAAAATTAGTAAGAATTATTACCTAGCACCAATGGGCTGGCTATACAGAACTGTTTTTTTAAACAACAGTATTATCATGGCATATACTATACACGTGCATAAATACATATACTCGAGTATCAGTCAGAAGAGTGGAAAAAGATCTAGGCTTCTCTTTGAAGGGTTTCTTGACAAAACACCTGCAAGTAATGGCTTCCTTTCAGCCTTATGGGCCTGAACACTATCAAACTGCTCTTAGATCACTTGCTCTGTTCAAATGCTTGCCCCCGGGTTTTGTACACTCCTCTGCACAGTGAGCACAACTCCTTTGCCTGTGCAGACACGATGGCCAAGGAGAGGCCCTTTGACAGATCTGGCTGTGGCTAGGTGAGTGTCAGGTCCCGCAGGGCTCCACCTGCCTACTGGGAAGCACAGAGCACTTTTATTCCCTTTGGGAAACAAGCAGAAAATAGCAAAAACGTGCCTTCAGGGTATATTTGTTCAGGTTCGTGTCTACTGTTTTCAGAGTCTGCAAGCATTGATCAATAAAAGAAAAAAACACCGTGGTACTCTGTGAACCTTTATCTGCCTATACTACACTTTCATTTAGTGCTCTTGCTCACACTGCTAAGAAAATATTGAAATGGAACCTCTCTACAGATCTGCTTTTTCTTTGGGTGTTTTTTTCAGCCGCACATTTAAATACGGTTTGCTCTGTTCAATTAAAATGCATTTTCTCTTGAGAACAAGCAGATGATCAGTTTCACAAACCCAGAGTTACAATTTTTCTTCAGCAGCACCCAACAAAATGAAAAACAGGCAAAACATTTTAATCACATGTGTATAAAATACACAGGGTTCATTAAATATGATTTAAAGTTGCCTGTTTGTTTTGAAGACTCTTTAAAGCTCCCACTACCCCAGACTCATAGAACTGTAATGTGATTCCTGATCTATTGAATTTTGTAGGATGGCTGCAGTGGGTTCCATTATATATAAATTGGATGCAGCCAATTTACAATCTCCGATACATACTTTTATCTCAAAATGCCCGGTGAGGCAATTGTGTAAAGTACTTTATCAGGGATTGTTGTTGGTAATATTGCAAGATTTCATGATGTAAAAAATACATCAATGTCATTTAAATTGAACAAAATGGTTCCCTTCTTTTTTTCCGGTAGAGCATTTTTAACCATCTTCTCAACAAATTTGTTCAATAAATACTGTATGAAACAAACATTTTGCACTTTGTCCCACAGATACAATTTGCCAACCTGATTGATTTCTTTCTGTACAGCTAATCTGATTTCTTTAGGCTATGTATCTTCTTTTTTATTAAAGATTATGCAATCTTAGCTTTTTATCATACACACATCCACCACACTAAAGAGAGAGAAAATTCCATGAACTAGCCTTGCAAGCAAATCGAAAAACCTGACACAAATCTCATAAAGCTGATCCCAAAAGATAAATGGCACAATGAGACCACAGTTACACAAATTCAGAAACTTATCCATGCAGAGTAATACAGGCTGGTGGAGTTTTCTTCCCAAGACAGATACAGAAAACAAGTAACTTCTTCATCTCTAAAACATCTTGTAAAACAAGCTCACACTAATATTGCACCCAACTCCCCCGAATCTTGCTGTCTCTGAACCCTGAGAACGCAGAAGCAGAACTACACTTTTTGTAGTCCTTCCCTGTTTTACTCCTTGCAGAATCTCACCACTGAGCCCAAGCAAAGTTACACTTATTTACTTTCAAATGGTGTTCCTGGTAAGGCAACAACCTCAAACTCATCTCCCTTTTCTTTTACTAATTGCCCTTTTGGTTTTGGGCAAACCTGTAGTCCTTCCTTTCCTCAGCATCTGCAGTTGTCTGCCTTGGCTGTGGACAATTTTGGAGTCATATTCCCATTCAGAAGCCAGAAGCTTAGTACCACTATAATACAAAGAATAATAATTGTTCTCAAATGTTGCAATAACATTCTCAAACAGCATTGAAGTGTTTTGTGTTTGTTGCTTCCCCCATAGTACAAAATCAAATGAATCCAGTTTACACGCTTTGGGGATCTGCTCATCACATTGTTCCTCTGAGGCTGAACTTCTTACCACTATCTGTGGCCCCAGTAAAGGTCCAGATTTCATTAGGCAAACCCATACACAGCCAGTCCCAGGACAACTGAGGCTCTGCTACTGCCAGGATTTTAAGCATAACAGTAGGTGCCTATCCAGTGCCTTGGCCTTTCCATCACTTGAAATTACAGAATAAAGGTCTGCCCACACACAGATCCATCTCAGGCCACATGCTTCTTTAACAAAGGGATAAAAGATGGCTTTTGCAAGCTGCCTGGAAAGTTAACAGCTTTAGTCTCTGGCAGGTCAAGGCAGGAATGGATTCCAGCAGGGAACCGCAGCCCGTGTCCTGCCAGCAGCACTGCTCGGCTTGAGGGCGCTCCAGCTGGAACACTTCCACTCCATGTTCGTGGGGATGTGCAAGTTTCAAGGAACACAGCCTCATGTCCAGACCCCTCCTCGAGTTTTTAAGGCCAGCAGCAAACAAACAAACAGGAACCCAACTTGTCTAATTTATTTTAATTTGCAAATTGAATGAATTGAAGTTGGAAGGAGGACAAGGAGCTTGCGACTACACTGTATTATCAAGGCAGAACCCATTTTTATAACAAAATCAGTCTTCAAACCCTAATACTGTTCAACAGACAGTTGGCCAAATCTTTCAATCACAAAGGAAATCAAGCTAAGCTTACAACTGAGCCACAATACCACAGGGTCCAAAAAACCTAGTGCCAGGTAGTATCAAACCACTGATTCCAGACCTTGGGGAGAAAAACCCCAAATCTTAATGAATATACTTTGGAGGAGTTTTAGGCTCCACTCTGTAACTTGCAATTACATGACAGCTTTGTATTCAGAAGTGATTTGAAAGGAAAGAAATAAAAAGACAGGGTTGCATTGGTGCTGGGACCTGTCCCTTTAGAAGTTAACAAGAACGCGAGGGGCTGAGCATGGAGACAGCAGGGACAAAAAGGGCAGAGCACATTGCCATGGCCATTCCCTCACCGAGCAGGATAGGAAGATAAAGGTAGTCACCAACTACATGCAGTTAATCTGCTTGTGCTGCAGCACCTGCTGTTGATATCAATCTTTCTCCCGCTGCAGCAAATGGCATGATTCCTAAGGAGGCAGGATCAGAACCGTGGTTTCCCATTCAAGCAACAGGATAATTAATTTTGCCTGTCTGGAAAGAATGTATATAAACTTAAAACCACTAAAACCTCAAGCTTTTACAATGAGGTACCAAATGAAACTCACCTTTCCTTTTATTTACCCATACCTCACACATCACCTAGTCAAGCAGGCCAACTAAATTATTTATGGCAGAGCAAAGAGCCGATTTTCTGGAAAACACAGAGCCCTTGAAGCAGAAAAAAGATGCTCAGCTCTCTTGTAGAATAGGAGCTTTGTGCAAAGATACAAAGTCCTCAAGTGGTGCTAACTTTTCATGCTTTGAGCAACACACAAATGAGCAGGAAATCAGCTAATTAGGCACATTACTGTAATTGCTTATTTTATGAAGTGGAGAGGGAGGTGCTCAGCACTTCCATAAGATAACAATGCAAATGCAAAATTGTACCGAGAAGCAGAAATAGCATTGGACTACCTACAGAAATGAACATTTTTTTTGATCATCAGGAAAAGCAACAACAGAAAAATCATTCAGTACCTAACAGCAGGAAAAAAACCAATGCTTCAATTTCTTGTGTAAATGCAAAATTAGATAACACTTTAGTAAATGAGGGGAAAGGGACCTCCCCTCACATATCCAAGCAGTGGTTGAACCTGTGCAAAGCCCAGTTCCAGTTCTATTGTTGTGACTCTGTATCAGCACTCAATAGCTCTGAGATCCTCTGTGAATTTGAGGCAAGACTTTCTCTCAGATGCAGTGCACCTAAACCGAAGCCCTGAACTCCCTACAGTGCCTACGTTCATGTGGAAGGATGCAGAGCACTGCATTCTTACTTGCTTTTCTATTTTGAGCACAACAAAAAAATAGGAGCAGTAAATCATCTATTTAGACCTATTTCTTTAATTGCTTATTTTAGGAAAACCCAACTGCAGACAAAATTGACGATGTATTTGCTAGGAAATTAGCCTGTCAGAAAGACTTCAGATCTTATTTAGCAGCCCCCTTTTGTGCTCTTGGTATTACTGCCATGATAAGTAATTACTCACAATGTGACATACATCATATCAGTCTATTAAAAGTAATTAAGAAAAAGTTACATAGCGTGATGATATGTACATACATCTTACCCTTGCAAGTTTTTCTTTGATTACATCTGCTAGTTTTTGGAGGAAAGCCAGTGTTAAAAAGTAAAATAAATCTGTCTTAACAATGGGAGCATTATTACCTTCCCAAAAGTTATAAACTCCATGCCCTGCTCCAGCAGAGCATTTGTGTGCACAAGTCCTGTAAGCATTTTCAAGTCCGTCAGTTGCCAGATCAGACACTCCATGTTGAACTAGAATATATATGATAATGAAGCCTTAAAAATAGTTTATTTATAGTGAGCCAGCTAAGAATGCAGCTCACCATCCCTAGCAGATTTAGGTGAAGGGGTCACCCCTATCAGCTGTGTGCCTTTTCTCCCTGCTGATATTATCCTACCTACAAAGAGACAGCAGAATTGGTACCGTGCCCTCTCCTCAACCAGTCCAGTTCAGAGAGGTGTGACTTCAAAGGCTATTAGTTTTCACATTAGTACTCTAGGCTACGAACTGCAGAGCCTCAGGAGCAAACAAACATATTGCTTGTCCTCCCCCCTCTGCTATTGTGGTTAATTGCAATAGAAGGGTATGGTGGACATCTTGGAGAGGAAACTCCTTAAATTGTCTAGGATGAATCACCAGAGTGCACGCAAAAACCACACAGACTGTCTTCCTGACAACCCAAGTGTCCCTTCTGCAGCATTCGTGTTACCTTGGATTGACATTCCTCTGGTTTAGGTTGCTCTCTCTACCCATACAGTGTTAAGCAATCCTCTAATGTAGTAAGAATATATATATACTAGAGATAAAAATTAGTAGGGAAAACTTTTGCCTCCAAAATTCAAAAATACGATAGACAACAAAAGAGAAAAATCCTGGATGTCAGAACTTTTTTTCTTCTCCAAAGATGTTATATTTTAAGAGCTGAGGTCAACAGCCCTCTTAGTACATCCTATTTTATTACATTCTTTGACAAAAATCGACAGCAGTAAGGAACAGCTTGTTCCACAAACCCTGCTCCTCCTCACCCGGCTGCTGTCAGCATGCACTTCCCCTTTCTGTATGGCACTTTTTCACTGCCTTCACCTTGCCTTTTGTATTTCCTTGAGACCTGCCTCCACTAGAACCTCCATGTGGCCCTAGGGAGAGGCAGGTCTTAGTGGGGACTGCCACTAAACGTGTTGGACATCAGGCTGAGGGTGCGCACCAGGATTTAGCATCAGTGAAATGACTTTACATTCACTTACCCTGGGACAACCTCTCACTGCCCCAGAGTGTGAAAGGACGGGCAGCCAGGCTCTTGACTCACAGCTGTCGGGCTCTGCAGGCTCCGCTTGTCTCACACTTTGGCTGTTTTGACAGTCAGCAAATTCTGCTGAGGCTGGCTAAAATGAGAAAAATCCTTTTGCAGGCCACACGCGGGTGTGCCAGGGACAATACGCAAACAACTCTGTCCCCAGGAGGGAGCTTGTCCCCTGTCCCAGTGGATATGCTGGAGGGGGTCACAGCCTCATGGAGAGACTCTGGCCAGGACCTTGCAGCAATACTGCTGAGACTTGAACCTGGGGAGCAGCTACGTGCTGTCACACCTCACATCACACCTCCACTCCTGAGGTAGGTGGGAGCATGGCAAAACACAGAGCAGTGAGGCAGGAGAGAGAAGGATGCCAAGGGAAAAGGGTTTGCGCTGCCCAGCACACAGCATGGACAGAATGACAACTATTGTGAGACTTCTCAATGGCTCATTTGGCATTCTTCCCAGTGCTGCTTCTGAATTTAATACCCACTTCTGGGTATCTAATAGAAAATGAGGCAAAAACATGAGGCTGGAGGTAGAAAGAAGACAGACAACAGCACCAGCTCAAGGGAGCACTAAATTCAGTTCAATTTTCAAACTTCAGTACTTAAAACAAAACCAACAAAACAATTAGAGTTTTTAAAAATGGAGAAAGTATTTTTCCTCATGACACGGAAATGGCCCTAATATTTGCTAAATACTTCTTTCATTTAAAACAACAAAGATTAAAAAAAGGCTGACACCTACAAAATATTTAAAATGAAGTAGTTACAGTATTTTGTCACATTACCAATGACAGGTCATTGCTGTGACACAAAAGTGCTTTTAAAAGAACTGAATAAGATCATCACCGTTTAGAATTTCAGGCTGCTGTTGCTCAAGCTGTCTCTTCTGCTTTGTCTGTATAATGTTGATGGGAATTTTGCTTTCGATTTCAGTGGAGGTGTTGGGATCCTGAGTAGCCTGAAGAGAGATTTAAGACTAGGAATTTGCCTTTCAGGAGGGACACATTTACAGATAAAACAAGATGTAAAGGAACACTTTTAAGATACTATTATAGTATAAAAGGCTTATGGTCCCAATGGCCGCAATGTCAGGAGAACAGAACCTTAAATTTTCCTTGCCTTGCTTTAGGGAGATGGTCTAATGCATGGCAGTATCCTTTACTCTCATGAACAGAGAGTTCTAGAGCAGTTTTCAGCTGATTGAGGAGTTGTGTAATTGCACCAATTACATCCAATTACATAATTAAAGTAAATAAGTAATAATATAATTATGTCTGTAATTCTGTAGTTATGACAGGTAGCACTAATGCTGATAAAATCCATTATGAAACTTGCTAAGAACTATGGACAGGGCACCTGAGAACAAAACTTTTAGGGCTTCATTTGCTAAAGTCTGTCATTCTTCTAATGGGCAAAATTATTAATTTAATTACTATGCCAACAGCCTTTTATTTCTGCAAATGAATGGAGGCACAAATTATATCAATCATACCAATGGAGGCTAATTCATATCTCTGTTTTGTGGCAAAAAAAAAATCAGTAACTAATCATCTACATTTTTTGCCTCCATTTATCTATTTACAGCTACCACAGCTTAGGTGAAATCTGCATGTACAAATGCACCTCTGAAAAGAGAAGTCTAAAACTATGGATGCTAACCTTCATTGTTCCAGTTATCGCATTAAACTGTCTCCTCTGACAAATGGACACAAGGAATATTCCAAGATTGCTGTATCAATGTAATATAAGTTACGTGCATCTCTCTAGGTTTGCTAAGGATGGTATGTCTGGTCAAATGGGTTAGATAAGTTCTTTTCTGCAGGCATGAAAATTCAATAGGGGAATCATTCATGCAGGTTCTCAGTGCAAATGCAAGGCATGTAGCCAGCTTTTCAAAGTTTCTGTCTTTTCGATATTGTATAATACCTATCTGACTTCATAAAAGAAGCCTGGATAACAAACAAATAATAAAACCTACTGCCCTGATTTAATATTCATTAATATTTCATGCGATAACTGATACGAGATAGTCTGCAAGAAGAATGGGCATCACTGGAAGATCTGAAGTGCTTTATTCCCACCAACATCTCCATAAAGTAACTGTCTGAAAAGCTAGAGGTGAATAAACTGTGTCATCATACAATGCATTTTATATACTTGATGCCTTTTTCTAAAAAGGAAAAGAAAAAATAATACCTTGCCTTATGAAAGCTGTGTAACTACTGATTACTTCTGTCACTGCTCAGAGCAGTACACTGAGCAATGAAGCAAACACGAAGCTGCTGGGAAAGTCAAAATCACAGGGAACATTAGGAGTTTGTAGTGCTGATGTCCACGGTCCAGAAGAAGAAAGCAAAAGAAGTCCTCTGCTCCAAGGTCTTTTGAGGCCAGACACACGCAAGATAATGGGAATGCCTTGAAACAAGCCACCCCTGGAACAGCGATACAAGTGAACACGTAAACCTGCAAAAATACTGCCTTTGAGTGACAGTGCGTACAACATCACCTACAAGTTCCTTTCCCCTTCCTGAATTGGAAAAAGTGTAATTAGATGCATAAATAATTCCCATCCCTTTTGGCACCCAGCCTTTCAAATGATATTCCAAAGTAAGAAAACCATAGCATTCCTGGTTTTTTCCAGTTCTGCTACCAGAAAGCCTTCAAAACAGAAGCTTCACAGTTTGCTAGAGCAATGACATAAAAAAGACTGAGAGTCATAATATAGACAGTCATATTTTTGGGTCCTGATGGGTCTGGGCAATGGAGAAAAGAGACTACCAGAAACAGTAGATGCTTTCCCTGATACTTAATCATGATACTTATTCTGCTGTTACTTTTTGTAATACTTTGCAAGACAGTAGTAGACAAGTACAAATAATAATTGGTTCCTAACGACAGTTGTAGCAGTAGTGAGTATGATATTTGGCACTAAACTTTACTTTCTATTAAAGAAGTTACTGCAGCATACTCCAAAGCTTTGATCTACATGTATTTAAGGATGGATCTGAACCTTGAAGATTGGATTTGATTAGAAATTCTCTCTAAGTAATTCGTCTGTGAAAATACAGAATTTGGGTTTGAACCAATAATGCTACAAAAGCAGCCATAAAAGGCATATGTAGTCATAATAAAAACTAGTACGAGTTAAGAGAGCTTTTCCAGGAGTATGATTCATAGATGCTTTGCAGCATATTCTGTATCACCAGA
Organism: Psittacula echo; assembly: GCF_963264785.1. Lineage (NCBI taxonomy): Eukaryota > Metazoa > Chordata > Aves > Psittaciformes > Psittacidae > Psittacula > Psittacula echo. Next base: position 105,705,358 of record NC_137735.1, read on the forward strand.
AATATAAAATGTCATTCCAACTTGTCCTCTTTAAAGAAGTCCTGAGACTGCCCTGTTCTTCCAAACACCCTATTTTTATAAATATTTGTCACATTCCCATACAACCCCTAGTGAGCTTCATTCAGCAACAACTCAGTTTCACTGGCAAGCCCCAGTTCCCTTGTGAAAGGTTCCTTTGAAGTCTGCCCCTCTTGTGCCAACTCCTAAACGGGACTTGGTCTCCTACCAGCAGCTTGGTCACCTCTCCCAGCATCACAAAAACGGTCACTCAGCATTCAGGCTGTCCCAAAGTCTGAATCAGCTTATCTCTGTCTTCAGGGCAAAACCTGTACCTCAGGCTTAATTTCTGCATGGAACATAGTACATCTCACATGCTCGTTATGTAATTTCATTACTATCACGCTGTGTTTGAAACACACCAAACACCTATGCTACATCAGCTGACAGCTGCAAAACTACCTCCCAGTGTTTTCCTTTTGACTCTTCTTTTGGTCCTAAGCAAAGCTGTATCTCTAAATCTCTTCTTCCAGTTGAATATCATACTCCCAGAATACTCTGCTCTTTCAGTGTATTTTCTTTCCTTTCTTAGTATTCCTTGTACCCCGTGGTATACAGTACTCTCTGGCTCCAAGTGAGACAGTCCTTTTCGGTTCACTCAAGCAGTCCCAACTGCTTCTGCTATGCAGCACCACTATTTCTGCCGCATACCTTCCCTAGATTTTGTACTGGGGAATTTAAACTGCACAAAGATACAATCACTAATCCCACACCAGCCGCTTGTTGTTTGTTCAAACATTTGTTTCGCCTTTTGTCCCCACTCCCCCACTCTCTCTTCCATGCCATGTAAACTTTACACTTCTAGGTCCATATATACCTATCCCATCATCCAGAACAACCATTAACTGCCACAGGATGAAGACACCTACTGTGAATATTACTGCATCCCTTGGAATTAAACATTAATACTTAACATACTTGCAAAGTTCATAATCATACACACACTGGAGGTAGAGGAAGAGGAGCAGAGAAAGAATAGGCAAATGAGACAAGCCCTGGAGTCCACAAATTAAAGTGAATTTCTCAGATAAGATAAAATATTTTCATGTGTAAGAGGACAACTTGCCACTATGAATAATTTCTTGTAATGGAACAGAGGATACAAGCATTTGTTTTAGTTTTTCCATCTCTCCTATCATACTGCAGAAGTGTAGATCCATTACTGCCTAATAGTATAAATGCCCTGAGCTGGGTAATGAGATTGATGGTTCGAAATTTCCATGGACATAGGCTGTTCCTTTGTACCTGAGCATTGAATTCCCACCACCTGCCACACCACCTTCCCATGTGGTGGTAACAGGACTTACCAGAGCTCCATTTCATTGCAGCATTCAAGCACGCACTCCTGTCTAAACATAAGCCATTCCACTAATGTGAGTTCTGCAAGGTAAAACCTACATGAGCCTGCAGAGTGGCTGGGAGTCATCTCCTCTAAGTTTGGCCAGCTCCTAATTAGGCATCTTGTCTAAACTAATCGCTTAGGCTCTTCATGGAGCTAAGAATGGCAATGCCAAGGTGAGCCACCCCAGCTACCTTAGAAACCTTGTCTAAGGCAGAATAAATAACCCAGCTTTCTGCACAGACAAGGCAGAGAGCTGGGATCAATTTAAACTAGGTGCCTGGCTTGAAGACAGCTGAAGTTAGAGGAGAAGAATCTTCCCCTTGGCTAAACTGAGGACAAAAAGGGCACCCAGCATCTCACTAGTGAAGTTGGTTGGCATGTATAATCAAAGGGCCGACGACAGACAACTGAGCAGATACTCTCAATAGCAATGTGGCTCCAGAAACGCATAAACAGCAAAGTCTGATGTGCATTGATTACACCCACCTCTGGGATTCAGACATAAGCCAGCTCTGCAACCACAGACCCTGGCATAGGCCCTGAGCCATGCAGTAGCTGCCAGGAAGTCCATGGGAAGAAAATGCTGCACCAGAATATACCAGCAGGTAGGAAGGATTCCTCAAAAATGTAGCCCCAAGCCAGTCAGCCTAGATAATGCATCCCTCCCACCAGAATGAATCCTTTTCAGTAGCAGGCTGGAAATGAAATGTAATTGAACATCTCTCTGCCCCAGTGTCATCAAATTTCTCTCTCTGAATACAAGTCATACCCTCACTGCTTCACAAGGCAGTTTCTGTAGTTCTTCAAATCCCTGCAGCAGCTCTTCTTGGTCTTTTCAATAGCTTGTTCAGAGCAGTCATAGGAGGAAAGCACTACCTCTCAACACTGACCCTGTGTTTCACTGTTCAGCAGGAGATGTTATTTTTCTGGACAACAGCCCAGAGATACTGGACAAAGCCAGAGCAGCAGCAGATGTTATGATGCATGCTCTTCTGCCCCTGGTTTGGCTAATCAGGCAGCAGAAACCACAGAGCATGAGAGCACAAATGACAAGCTGGAGACTATGGCCTGTGCCTTCATCTTTTTTATTATGTTTAAGACTGGGCTTTGTTGCAGACTAAGACATGTGAAAATATCTTTAAAAATACAGGTCGATGCCTCCTGTTGTTCAGAGAGAGGGAAAAAGATATTCTCTGCTAGCTGCAAGGAGCATCTCTCCATTTCATAAGGCATGTGCCCAAATTGACTTACCACAATCATTTGTGCCACGTAGCTCTCTGGGCCAGTGTATTCAGTTGGATCTTTAACTTTGACAAGAACTATAAAATACAAATAATGCCACATGTTGTGTTCTGACTTTATATGCTCCTCAAACGAAACGGTCTTGTTATCGAATTTGTCTCTCTCCAGTCCTGCAAAAAGACATGGACATAAAGCAGAAAAATAAACTTCAATGTAAAATATGCAAATCTTTTAAATACATTAAAGAAAGGAACCTAACTTAATTTAAAGGATCATAAATTTGAAAGATCTTAATTTAAAAGCTGTAACCACATACAGTAACTGCCAGGCAAGAAATACCAGGCCAGAAGGCATTCCTGACAGGATTCTTTCAGCGCAGCATTTATTCTCTTTTGTGATATTTCCTCTTAATAACAATAACAATATAATAAATATATTACAGCTTTACAGTGCCTTCTATGCTGAGGGCTATAAAGTGCTTTACAAGTGTTGGCTCTGCTTCTTTCTAAATCTATACTGGTAAGCACACAATGTGCAGTCTAGGTCCTGATCTTGCAAAGATTTATGTGCACATTTAGCATCAGGCACATGAATAGTCCCACTTAAGCTGTGGTTGGATTGTTTGTGTGCTTAAACCTAGCAGGGAGTTTGAATCTCTGTAGCTCAATCTTTACAGAGCTGTAGTCATAAGAAACTTTTACATTTTTCTTGCAATGGGTCAAATCTCTGAAGAAGGATACCACAGTGAGGAAGAACAGGGTTCATAAATGTTTGCCTTTGTGTTACAGCTTTCCTCACTGGATCTCTTGTGGAGCCTTCCACAGACACTAAAGCTGGTGTGCTCTGCACGACACTCATTCCTGTAAGTACAAGAATGGAAACAGCACCCAGTCTGCAAAAAAGAAGGTATTTTTGAAGTTCCCTGGGGGAGTGAAGGTCTGCCCCTTTGCAAGTGCACCTCAAGGGAAGAGCGGTTTATTCATGGGGTTTGTGTGGATGTTTTTAATTTAATTCTTCTATTCCTTGTTTCATATCACCTTCTGAAACAGGCAAATTTTGCTGTTGTTACCCTTCTGGAATGCACTGTGCTGTGAAATAGCAAGCTGCACTTTCATCTGCATCACACTCTGTGAAATAAAGTCAGCAGCTGTACCATTTCCATTAGTAGTGATGATGCGAGTGTGAGACATAGCTCTTCTCCCTCAGATCCTGGGTGGAGACTGCAAAGCCACCTCTTAGCAAAGCTAGCTTTTGACTCATAAATCTAATCTTTTTCTTACTGAGAGGGAAGAAATCTGGAACCAAACTGACATTTTTACACTTTCCTTATACGAGATGGACCCCTTTGGTCCACACTTTATTTATTGAGGAATAGTTCATTTCACTCCTTTCCCCATCAAATATCTCAATAGCTGAGTAACACCTACCACAGATGAAACAGGTTGTCTTTAGTATTTCCTCCTTCTTCTGCTTTTCACTCCTGAGATCAGCAAATGTATCAATAATGACTCCAAAGATTAGGTTTAGAACGATAATTATGACGATGAAGTAAAACAGAAGATCATAAACAACTCGTGTAGCAAACAAGGGCTCCTGAAATAATAATAAAGTTGCAATAAGATATAAAAATAGCACACTTTTAAAATATTCAATATTTTCACATTAGCTTATGCAAAGCTACGCATCTTTTTTTCCATATGCCAAATTAGAATCATAGAATCATAGAATAGTTAGGGTTGGAAAGGACCTGAAGATCATCATCTAGTTCCAACCCCCCTGCCATGGGCAGGGACACCTCACACTAAACCATGCCACCCAAGGCCTCATCCAACCTGGCCTTGAACACCGCCAACAGAAATGGAGAGGGACTACCTATGTGGTTAGGCAAAGAAGATTTGGTTTCATGTGCTCTTATAGCACCGAGACTCCTCTTGTCCATTATGTTTCACACAGGATAAAGAAGAGACTAGCTTTTGTATCAGATGCAGCATAGATGCATTAGTGTAGTGCTTGACTGAAGATAATTACCTTGCCGGTACAGAAACAGGGATATGCAGTTTGTAGTACTCACTGAGAGCAATCATAGTTCTTCTTAATACTGCCTTGTGGCATACAGGGATATGCTTATGGAAGGTCTTTGTGGAATACTCCAGTCCAATGCCAAGTTTTTACACCAAAAAAAATGGAAGCCAGGGGAGCATGCTTCCAGGATGCCAAGGCCAGGCTACTATGTGCCCAAGCAGTGCATGTAAATGGTTTTAGCACTGTGCTAACACAGTCACATGGCTGTAAGCTGTCTCAGAGTGGGCAGGCATAGCAAGTGTCTCTTGGGAACACAAGATGCACATGCACGTGTGCACATGCGCACTCATGAAGTGCTTATATTCCTCATCTCATCACACTTTTGTTTTCACATCATAGCTACTTTCCACCTTGCAAAGGCTGGACTGGACTCCCATTGACGCCTCTGAAAATAGCAAAGGTGTTATGTGGCAAACAGGAGGCGACAGTCAGTGTAAGGAGGAGGAACATAAAACCGAAGCCTTTTTCTTCACCATGACACTGATTTGGCAGTCATTGATTTTGTCAGTTTCCCACACATTCATTGGGATAATAGTGCTTCCCTTTGTGAAGTGCTTTAATGTAGTTAGCATTAAATAACTGCTAAGTGGCAAGAGTAATTTTTGAAGTCTGTAAGTGTTTACAGACTTCATGAGGATGGACTATGTACATAAGATAGGGCCTAGATTCCTATTACCAGCACAGAGAGCTCTTCCATCCAGATCCAAGTTATTTGTATCTGGACTCCTGCAAGAGATCCTACTTGTGAATGTAACCCTTGTGTAACCATATGGCTTATCAAGCGAAGTTCCACTCGATCGCCTTCATATATTATGTTCTTTTAGAACTTAAATAAAAATGCGTAAGACCACCCAAATATTAAGAATAGTCCTTGAATGACTGAATTTTGGAGGAAACTTCTGGAAGAAGACATATACCATAATATATGAAATTCTGCCTTGACTTTGATGCTAATTGAGTATAAGTAAACAATAGGACCTATTCCAAGCCAGATGTCATGCTGCATTTCAGCTAAAAATACACCTTGTATATTACAGCGGAGAGTCTTGACATATACTCATCAATCAATCACTTTCAAAAGTTTACATTTATAATTCCTAGTGTAATAGAAAAGTGATCCCATCTAGCAACACCTCTTAGCAATGCTTGGAAGGTTACAATATGCTCCAGTTTTCCAGAAGGAGTAAACTAGTACCTAGAGTTCCTTTCTTCAAGTATCATCATCACACCAAGCTTAGCTCTTCTCATGAAATTGTCCATCTGGGATGTAAAAATTATATGGATAAATCAACTGCATGACATTAGAGCAGACTCGATACAAATACTGTCTATTACTTCCAAAAATTGACTTTGGCATTCATGAGATGAACAGGGAGTAATGCATTTACTCAGCCAAAGCACTTACATCTTTGGAAGGCTTTCTGAGCACGTCTCCCACACCACCACCATTTCGCAGGCCTTGGTTTAATACGGTCACAATGCACATGAGCAGGGTGTCGCAGGTCCTTTCTATTCCATCCTCCTCCTCTTCACCTGCAAAAAGGAGAGCAGCAGCTTTAGGAACCACAGCATCAAACGATCACTCATCAAACAAAGCCACAATTCTGTATTAGAGAAAGCAACTGCAATACACATCTGTCTTTCATATTCTTCAGCTAAAATTTCACTGATCAACCCTATGCATTTGCAGTGCTGGTGACATACTTAGGCACATGAGGCATACTTAGCCTGAAGAGAGACAGAGAAAATCCCAAGCAGTTCTCCCTCCAGTAACTCTGTTAATGACCCAGAGCTGCCATCTCTATTCATGGGAGCACCCTTCTTCCTTGCAAGTACTCCCACTGATTTTACTGTGACTGCTTTTTCAGTGGGCCTCCTAAGTGAGCAGCTGACACAGAGGAGAAGCAATATAAACACAGAATTAGAAGCACATTTATAAAAGGATTGTCTTCCTGTGAAATCATTCCTCTACCTACTCATGTACAAGCCAAGTCATGTTAGCATTTCAAATCATTATGGAGGGGCTGGCTTTTATATGAGCAAATCTGTCCATGGTCTTTCCACTAGCACACGTGCCCAAGCACAAGTCTGATATATATTAAAGACTCACCCTGACCTCAGCTTCAGAACTTGGATTCTATTCTTATCTCTGCTGCAGAGCTGTTGCGTGGTTTTGGCCGAGCCACAGAGGGTACTATTGTGCAGGAGATATTTGAACGTGCAGAGGAGCTGGGCTGGAACACCAGTCCCTGGGGAAACTTCGTCTGCCTTGGCCAGAATTCCTCCCACCACCACTCACCCTCATGCTGCGGCTGCATTGAGAGCCTCCTTTTGAAGAGCCCTGCTTGAGTTGTTTTCTGTGTCCTGCTGGCTTGCACTGAAGGGTGAGGGCTGTGATTGCCATTTCTCCTGCCTTCCCTTCTATCTTTAGGGATACATTTGCTTAAGCAGTGAAGGCAGCAATTCTCACTTGGTTTGCTTCATGCACTTATTGTAACCAGTTTAATAAATAACAACATCCTGCTGCGATAGTTAACTGAAACAGCATATTTAACAGCCCCAAACCACCACATCTGGGGCACCAGATAGACTATGATAAATTGAATTGACTGAAAGCACTCACATTACAGACAAGCAATGTGGATTTAAAACATGGGTTCCCAAATTGTGGTGTATGCATCACTACTGGTATTTGCAGAACAGAGCTGGTATCTGCTGATTTTGCCACGGCTGCTTTTGCTACGCAAGCAAATTAAATGAGAAAAAACTCCTGATTTAAGGAACTCTGAGCAAAAAGAAAAGCAGAAGCAGACATCAGGATAAACTTCCCTGCTCAACTGTAAGGTTATTGCAGACATTACTACCACTAGTAACTCCAGATTTAAAAAATAGCAGATTAAATATTGAAACCGAAATGATAACTGAAAATAAACCTTTTTTTCCCTGTCACATCTGGCATTTTTTTACTAGAACAGTGATCTTAGTCATACCAACTAATCTCCTTTGCTTTTGTAGCCTGCCTTTTTAGCTCCTTCCAAACATTACTCCATCATTTTTCTTGGAGCTAGTATCTGTGCTTGAGAAGATCACCATCCACAAGATAAATTAAAAGCTTTTCTAAAGGCCACAGCTTCTATTTCATTTAGATAACTACTGAACAAGATTTTCACTGGTCACAAGACCAGTGTCAGGGGCTGGTAACAGTGGATGTTCAGATCCTGGTGAACGACGAGGATAAAACAGGGCTGAGAACTGAAAGCTGCAACATGACAGAAAGTTGCCTACTAGCAACCTTAACTCACAAGTCTCCATGTCCACTGAGATGCAAGTTGAAAGTAAGCTTCAGAGAGACGCAAGATACCACTCTTCAGCTGACTGGCACATCTCGCAACACAGAGAATCACCATCCCACATTGCACTCAGAAGACAAAGCTCAGGTTGCAAGTTCTTTGCCAGAGAATCAGAAATCAGGCAGCCCAAAGTTGGCAGAAACCTCCAGTGCAGTAACATAGGCTATGGGGAGTGTACAGACATCCTTATGTCTACTCTCCTTCCACTCCCACATGTGGAGTAACAAGAGCTATCTTCGCTCTGGGAGCGAGGTAACCCTGCAGGCTCATGTTTTGCCTCAGTTGGTTTGCCCTGGTGCTCAGCAGCACTCATGGCATAGACTCAGCCCCTGTCAACACAGACTATGCCCATACCACCAAAATGAGGGGGTCTGTAGAGTGAATTGTTGAAAAGGACCCAGTATTGACACTAAGGTTCAGGGGCTTTACTTGCAGTCACCTCCAGTCTGACAAGTGGTGAATGGGTAGATACACAGCATTAGGTAGGCTGTCATCTGATCAAGTTTAATTCAAAGGTAATGCAGGTTAGGCACTAAGACCACCCCGCAGTGTTAATCATGGGGCAGCAAGTGGGATTATAGGAAGGTTTCCTTCAAAAATCCTCATCTGATGATCCACAGCTACCTGGCTTCTGGGCCTGATTTCCAGCACAAGCATAGGCAGGAGAGACGTGAGTGCCCACATGGATCTAGGTGAATTTGCACAGAGTAGTACCAGGCCTGGGAGTGGAATGAGTCTTTGAAAATGTCCTCTTTTACAAAGAGGTATCTGTGCAGCTTTCTAGCACAGGTCTTTGTGGGCTACAGAACATGAAGAGCCATATACAGTAGGCTGGGAAGTTCCTTTAAGTGATTAAGCATTTCACCATGCAAAGACTTAAGTGATCTGGAAAATGCCTTTGGAGTGAAGAGTGGGAGACTCCTGAGGGAGATAAGACAAAGTATATTTATGCTGACACCTCAATGCAGCAGTGAGGAAGCAGGCTACAGACAGGGGATGCTCTCTGAGCAGAGCAGACTGGCTCCCAGCATGAGCGATGACTGAGCACACACTCAACCAGTGAAACTCAAGGAAGAAGTGGAATCTCATCAGAACAAATGATCAGGTGGTGAGGCACTGGAATGGGTTGCCCAGGGAGGTTGTGAATGCTCCATCCTTGGCAGTGTTCAAGGCCAGGTTGGATGAGGCCTTGGGTGGCATGGTTTAGTGTGAGGTGTCCCTGCCCATGGCAGGGGGGTTGGAACTAGATGACCTTAAGGTCCTTTCCAACCCTAACTATTCTGTGATTCTATGATCTGAAAAGCAATTATTTATGTCTCCACTCTGGACCTAAGATGTACTGAGAACATACAATGTTTCTTGCAGACAGCTGTGGACTCCTTCATGCTGCTCCAACATGAATCTCTCCAAATATCAGGCTCTGCATTCCACCAGTCATGCTTTTGCCAGAAGGGAGACTGTCCCAGGAGAAGACCAAAGGCAGAGCACTACCTTTTGACAGGTGACTCCTTGGCAAAGATGAGCAAAACTGTTCTTGCAGAATGCTGGTTTTTTTAATGTTACTGGATAAATAAAACTTCTCCGAGATTAAATGACAGTGCACTTGAATGTTTTGTACAGCCCCCTTTAATTATTGTTTCATTTTAAATTAAATAGTATCCAAACAATAAGAATTGTGAGATTTCTGTCATTTAAAGAGTTTGGCAAAAGCCACACTGCATCTCTTTTGACTGATTGATTACCCTTTCAATGCAGCAGCTTTGCCAATATCTCTTAGACTGTTTTCCCTACCTAGTCAGACAGCTTCCCATGCTGTTTATGAGGACTGTTTACATACCAGCTGGGGAGAAAAAGCCTACTTTTATAGCCCTCTCCCTGAAGCCTTTGATCCTAAACCCTCAAAAATTACTAGTGGAAGAAAAAAGCTTATGAAACAGCTTTATACTGGAACACAGGATAGGAAGGGATGACTTATGTCCTCAGTTGCAGCCCCCGGCAACCACAGGCAACTCTGGCAATAAATATTTTAAGCCTGTCGATTATCCACTTTCTTCCTAAGGTCTAATCTAAATCTAACCTCTTTCAGTTTAAAGCCACTCCCTCTTGTGCTATCACTACAGGCCCTTGTAAAAAGTCCCTCTCCAGATTTCTTGTAGGCCCCGTTTAGGTACTGGAAGACTGCTGTAAGGTGTTTCCAGAGCCTCTCTTCTCTAGGCTGAACAAGCATAACTCTCTCAGCCAGCCTTCACAGGAGAGGTGCCCCAGCCTTCTGATCATCCTTCATGGCCCTCCTCTGTCCTGACATACAGATCATATTCATAATGCAGGTATGAAAGTAAAACCAGGTGTACTCATCTGCTGAACCAGAGCAATTAAGCTCTTCACTTGCCACAAGCATGAAATAACACATCTATTGTGTGAAAATGCAACAGTCCGCATTTCCTTGGATTTGACACATGCTAAGAATGCACAGATGGACTGCTGCCTGTGCTCAGCTGAGCCACCGTAACTCGTTCAGACATAGTAGCTTGGTCCTAGATTTGGGCTATTAGGTCTTCTGACTACACTACAACCTTGGGCTAGAAACACGTAAGAAGTATACACAAAGGCTTGCTGATACATGCTACGCCATTTAAATCAACTTTTGTGGCCTTAAATGGGTCCAGCAGTGGCTCGTGGGTCAGCGTGTGCAGGTGAGGATGCTGCAGATAAGCAGCAAGCTTTTTCTTCTCAGCAAAGTCACTTGGAAAGAAGCAGCCTATACATTCAAGCATAATGATTCAGCAAGCTCATTTAATAACAAAATTAATGTCACGGCAACTGGAAATCAGGTGTGGGAAGCACTCACGTTAAAGGCAACTTGCCAGATAAGCTCCAAGCCTTGCAGAAGTTGAGCACTTAAAGCAACGATCATCACTTCTCACATTAGCAAAAGTCTCCACTATAATGACACACAAATCTCCCAGTTCTAATTGATCATCAGTCTGAGGAAACTTTTTTACTGACCTGGGCTAGTAATAGGGATGCTTGCAGAACAGTTCTCTTTTGCACAGGCTCCCATGATTGATGTGAGGGTTGTAGTAGGGACATCACCAATACCTGTGGAAAAAGCATGATACTGACAAAAAGACAGATACTACATTTGATACTAAATTTTATATAATTATTTTCTAGAAGCAAATTACTGAGTTGGAAAGTTGAGAAGAAAAGGCAGAACAAATTATGCCACCAATTCCTCCTTCCTCAAACAGTCTGCCTCAACAGCTCAAAGCAATCACAAGGAACAAAACCACAGTTTTATATTTACTGTATATCACAGCTATTCCCATTTCATCTCCTGAAATTAATGAATCTACATCAAATGCTGCTACTTCTCGTTAGAAAAATACACATTCAAAGCAAGAAACAACTGTCAGATAGGAAAATAATGTCACTTTTAAATCCATTAGATAAATTATTCACAAAAGCTGACAAGAAGGACACCAAGCTGATGTCAGTTATCCTGAATGTAGAATATTTAAGAGTTTTCAAGGATTATAACACAGTTTGGCACTCATTTGTAAATATGTATGGGTTTGTGTAAAACACTAATTTAACATTCCCCAAGTGGGTAAACGTGTACATCAGCTTGATTTTATCAAACCAATTTTATCTTGTGCATCTTCAACAATTTTCTGCATTTCAAATCAGAGATACAAAAAGGCTTAAGGAGAAAAAAATCAAGGCAAAATCGTACAACAAAAGTAATAGTCTAAGACTCTGTGTAACTCAGAAAACATGAGCTCTGGCTTTCTCTTTCTGCTACTTTATAGAGAAAATACTTAAAGCACTTGTCTTGGGATGCATAATGTTCCATCAATATACAGTCAGCATATTTTCTTGAAGAGTTTTTGATAAGGAATAGGCATGTATAAAGCCAGCAAGAATATACCCACACCACAAAAATCTGCCAACAAAATAAACACAAACACAGAGAAACTACTACACTGGACCAGACCAGTGCTGCTGTAATCTTCATCTGTTCTCCTAAGATGGTCACAATTACTTTTCAAAGTGAAATATCACATCACAGGTTCTGTCCAAAAATGAACAGTAAGTCAAATATTAATTCTTATGAAATATAAGCCAACTTAGCCCTTCAAAGATGATCAGTGGCAAGAAAGCAAGGTATATTAAAGAAATCTGTCAGGTTCTTTTTTTTTCATATGGTATCAAAACAGCTACGTGAATACATCATGCCCATGAGTCTTGAATGGCCTTTGCCTTGTTTGTGTGCTTTAGATCCTGAAATAACAAATTCAGGAAAAGACTGGCAAACGCTGAGTACACACAGTCCAGAGTGGATTCCACTAGCTGTTCTGTGCTTGTGTACAGGTCTGAGGAGCTCAGCATTTGGGAAAATCATGCCTCGAGGAATTTAATCACAAGCTATTCTCAGGCATTTCTATGCAGACAGTTACTTCTTTGCCCATGCTCCCAGCAGGCTGGTTGGCAGCATATACAAAGATCTCTACAGATGAGACGCAGCTTTTTTCTAGCAAAACAAGTTTGTAACTCTCTATTCATATTGGTAAAATCTCTCATTCCAGAAAGCTGAAATCCTGACCTTTTTAAAATTGATGAAGAACCTTCCAATGATTTTACTGAAGCTGGGATTATACACTAATGTTGATCATGAAATACACACTGAATTAAAAGATGCCCCAGGAAAGCCCCCTATTGGTAGAAGTATAGATTCTGTAATAAATTCCTGATGGATGAAGATTAAAAAGTAATCAAATGAATACATCTACTGAACATATTAAGATTACATGCTTCATATAGAACACCAAAAATACTATGAGCTGCTTCTCAGGTAGAATAAAAACCAACGTAATCAACTCTGAATTGCTCTTCCAAATACTTAGGAAATACAGGTATTTTTTTTTCTACTAGCAAAAGTTTGAAAAGAAAACATAAGAAATCAAATGTGTTAGATTTTAGTATTTCAACAGATAAGCCTAGTCTGAAACAACCCTATAAATATCAAATTTTACCCAGACTTAATTGAGTTCTAAGGTATATAGAATTAGCTCTGCTCTCACAGATACAAAGCAAGAAATTTTATCTCCTTAGGTGAAAGTTAGGTTAGGCAGACAGAAAAGGTATATGCCAGAAGCAAATTTTGATATAAAAAAAATACCTGCAACAGGGGTCCTGATTTTCAACCTGTCGACCTCCATGATAAAATCATCTTTCAGGAAGAGAAACCCAATGATGGAGAAGAGATAAACTAGGATGAGTGCTAGCACTGCAGTGAGGATAATGGAACGACCATTCCGGGTAACACTTTTTATCACATTTAGCAATGTCTCTTCTCTGTAGACCAGATCAAACAGCTGGGAAAAGCATAGAGGAGTGGAAAAATGAACAGAAATGAGGCAATATATAGATGCTACATAGGAAAACAATCTGAACTACTGAAACATACATCTAGCCATGTTCTAAATTCTCAGCTTCATAAACACATAAGTCACATTGATTTCAGTGGGAGCTGGGCATGCTTATAGGAGGAGAAAATCTAGCACAGAACTTTAAGTCAAGTCCGAAGTCACAAAGTATATATGAGCCTGATCCAAATGTGATTAACAGTTATCAATAAGATCATTGTTTCCCCATGTCAAAACCAGGGCTAGATTAAAATTAAAAACCAGTTTCTTCATACTATGGATCTGTATCTGCAAATCAGTTGTTCGTGTTATCTCCCATCTGATAAACATGCATGGGCTACAACTCAAAAATGCACTCATGCGTGTAACTAATTACATGTCTGTAAACTGCTTCTTTGAGCTCATGGCATCATTTAAAAGTCACTCACATGTACACAGATCAGGGCCATCTCTTTTTAGGACAAAGTTAAATTCATTGCAATGTTTGTAGAAAACTAGAAACTTTCACTCTTCTTCATCATGCACTATATACTTTCTTGGTATTTAAAGTACACATCGAGATAATACTGCTTTAAATGTCAAAGGCCTAAAATAGCAATTAAACATGATAAGAGCTTTTCAAGAAATTATAGCTTTTTTCTCTTACAGTTCTATTGATGTTCTATAGTGCTTCCGACCTTATCTATAATGTATGTATTTCCACTTCAAAACATTCAGATTACAGATATAGTGACACATTATGATTTATCAAAATGGTCCACAGAAGAAGGTATTAGCCACAATTCACAAGGTCTGTGGAAGGATTTGTGGAAGGAGTAATCTTAAAGGAAGAAAGAGGGAAGACAGTTATCATTCTTTCCATACAAGACAAAGCTCAGAATGAGGAACAAATCTCAGAGTTTAGAATATATCCAGTACAAAGTGAACACCTGGAAGGAACTTGAGAACGTGGGCAATTATAATTTCCATGAATCATGGACATTAGTCAATAGCAGTCACTGAAAAAAGTACATAAAATGTTTCTTAAACTACTTGGCACTTTGGAAAGTATTTTAAGATAGAGATCACCTTACTCATTGAAGGAATAACAGATAATTCACTGTGCATTTTTTAAGCAGAAGAGTTACATTCATTTGATAAAGGTCCTGCAGCTACAGCCACAAATCTTGGCTCCCTTGAAATCTGCCCAAACTTTGAAACTGACTTTAATGCCAAGATATGGAAAATCTGACTTCAGCAGGCACTCTACCAGATTGAACCCCTAAAAATTCTAGTGTGCTTAATACACCTCTGTGAAAGGCTGGGAGTTCACCATTATTCAGGAAGCTGTGAAAAATAAGACAACAGGAAAGTGAACCCATGTAAATGACCACAATTTAGTCAGTCTCCCCGCAAGTTTCACACATTCCAATATCAAGCAAAAGGATTAGAAAACAAAAACAGTGAAATACCTTTTACTGCTATGCAGCATGATGGGAGCAGTTAGCTGAGTTTAGCATAATTTTGTATGATTCATTTTCATTGCACCTGTATCATATTATAAAAAGGCATTCCATCTGGGTAATGGCAACAAAAGAAAATGAAGTGGGATACATTTAAAGTGATGAATCTTCCTGCTACACCACAGGCATGCCATCCCCATTTCTCAAGTAATTTCTTTAAAATTTTATTTATTTTATTAGGGCTGCAAGACAAACTGAGGAATGAGATCCTTTGGTATAGGTATGATGCACACACCAGTGGACAACTCCTGTCCTGAAGAGATTATGACTGACACAAGATACAGAACAATGGACACAGAATGTATGTATGCTGGGGAAGGGGAAGAATAAGGAGTGGCTGTATGACAATTGTCTGAAAAGAAAGGGGCAAATTTTCAACTCTGAACCAGACAAAGTAAGTCCTAACAGCAACAGGTTCTAATGAAAACAGCAGCTCCTAAGGGGCAGCAACATAACAGTATGCTAAAAATACACATGATCTGGCTTGACTGTCAGGAAGAAATTGAAGACAGCTGCATGGGTAACGGTATTTTCTATTTTTGCAAAGTTTTCCCCTCCACAGAAGCACATACTTACCAGGAAACTGTAGAAGAATTCGTGCACACAGAGGCCCAGCATGCAGACCAGGACATATGCTACATGATAGAGAAAAGCCATGTCCATGATAACTGCTCGGTAGCCACGAGTAAAAGTTCCACGGTTCCCAACAAAGCTCACCAGAAACACTATTTTGTTACAAAGCTGTGGGGAGTAACAAAAGCTAGGTTTATTCCATCAGAAAAATCCTGTTATTTATTATTTGTATTGCTGTAGTGCTTGAAAAGCCTAGATAGGTTGCTTTGACTAAAGTGAGAGTGCAATGAAAGAAAACCAATAACCAGCGTACACTGGGAATGAGCCCATGAGAGTAAGTGGAAGCACATCACCCTTCTAACCCTGCTCTGTGCCTCATTACATTGATTTACTCCTATCACATTAGTGAGCAGGTAGGGTGGGATTATTGTCATAAGGCATTAAAAAAAAACAAGCAAGGAGATTTGAGTTTGGACCTGAGACTATGTAAGAGCAGCTAGGCATGCTACTACAAAGGGAACAATAGTAACACAACAGAAAGTGTGTGGGGTATGTGAGAGATCTACTATTTCCTCCAGATTATGTTTTTCAATATAAAATCCCTAAAAAAAAAATACCGGGGCATTTTTGAAGTATAGCATTTAAGCAACAGCATCAGGTTCTTCACTGCTCTTGAGCTTTGCCTGCACACAAACAGCTGTGCAGAAGTAAATACTAAAGGGACTAACCTCATCAGTTTGATAGTCCAGGACAAGCAATGAGGACTTAACATGTTTTTTTCTCTCACAAATTTGACAAAGGCAAGTGCTGCTTACTTGCCTTTACCTTTGACTACATGTCTGGGTAGTTTTAAGTATGTGAAATTCTCACAGAGCTGGTAGCAAATAGCCCCATACTTTGTGCTGAAGTACATTAGAGCTGTAGCAGTTAGGCAAGAAATCTAAATAGATGACTTGTGAGCACGACCGATGACTGCGTATCTTACCAAGGTCAGTAAACATGCAAACTTACTCATGCCTAAGTTAAAAGATCTGGCAAATGGCTGAGAGTATATTTAATTTCTAAAAGCTTTTTCTTCTCAAAAAAAGGTATTTAATGTAACAGAATCATCTCACAAATTTGTGTCAAAATTGCTGAATGAATTGGTAAAGAAAATTATTCTTTTAACATGAGAAAGTCTAAATTTGATTGCTCATATTCAGGAATATTTCTTTACATTTCACATTGTTTTTATTTTTTAAATATTTGCATATGCACAAAACCAAACCAGCTTTTTTCTTAGCTTCCTACTTTGCTGACACTGCTGTTTCACAATGACTGGAAATCATTTATTTTTTGGCTTAACCAGTGAACCAGAAAAAGAAGCTCTTTGCACAGCTCTAATTAAGGGCTTTTTTAATAGGAGACCCTTAATGTCTCTGCTTCTGCTGAAAGAGAAATTCTGCTTGTTTCTTAAGTACTTACATTAGCAGCACCAAGAAGTATCAAGGTAGGACCGAGCCCTATAGTATATATAGACCTGAGAATAACAGACACCAAAAAGGGTCGAATACCAACAGGCTTGGAGATGAAAAACAGCATTGCTGTACAAAATGCCACTGCTATCCAAAGGAGGACTGAAAACAACGGGGAGAGTGTGCCTGTATAGAGGAAAAAGGGAGATTTCAGAAAGGCATCTTTGGAGAGTCCATTTTTCACCACAAAACAGATCAAAACCATCAATTCCTTTGCCAATATAGCTAACAAAAAGTGTGGGTCGTGCACCACAACTGCTGACCACAACTTGCCCTAATTGCAACAAGAGCTATTATTATCATAGTATTGTCGATTTTTGCACAGGTAATAACAAGAGCAGTTAAATGAAATTTCCATTAAAATCCAGGGAGTGCTCAGGGATGAAACAGTTTATCCTTCTCCTGGAGCAAGCTACTAATCACCTCCCTTCTGCAGGGATCATTAAGGGCTCTTCCAGTCTAATTCCATGATTACTCAGCTACAGAAATAACTGGTCCTTGGGGGGGCGCAGCAAGTGGCACTGCACTGCAGTGTCACGTTTTGATCCTCAACGGCACCAAAGCGCCCCGGTTTTAGAAAAGCATCTTTCTCCTGAAGGGCTGTGGGTGTTCAGCAGGAGCCTCCGCTTCTGCACAGGAGCAAAGCGTTTGCTGTAACGGGAGGCAGCCACAGGGACTTCAGCAGGAACAGGCAGCATCTGCATTGCTGAGAGCAGCTGAATAGCTGTGCCTTGCTCCTGGGGACGCAGCAGGTCCCAGGTCTTGCTGAGTTCCTGCGGGCATGTGAGCCTTCAGAGTCAGTCTCTTTGCTGCTCTGCAAGATGCTGGCTCCAGGGTCTCCCTGAATTTTGAGCAACACCCCTGTTTTCTCTTCTCTCCTCTGCTTAAAACCCTGGAAAAACACCATGTTGCTGTGATATAAAAAGCACATTCAGATCTCGGGGCACTGTCACACTTGTGCACTGACTTCTATTGTTATCAGATGAACTGAGAGGTCAGTGATGGGGGAGAAGGGAATAGAAAATTTAGCTAGACTCACAATAGAAATCATGCTATCTCTTTGGCAACAAATACACAGCTAAGCAGCATCAGTGGGATTAGAAAACAATGAAATGAGGCCCTAGCCTCAACACTCAGATGGCATCTGAACTTTCCAAAGTCCAGGAGCATTTATATCCTTGGCAGGAGGTTCAAGGTTGGCTCTGATGGATAGCTCCTTCGCCAGTAAGACTTAGAAATTTTTAACGGATCCTAAAAGCTAACTTCCAAATGGATTTCAAAGGTAAGGCCAAAACACTCACTATTTCTTTAACAAACCATTTTGCCTTCTTCCCTACTGCAGGTCAAACAGTTTCACTTCACAGGAGCCATACCAGTAACATGTGCAGACAGGTGAGCTGGAAGCAAGAAGTCCTCCTCTGGAGTGCAAATGTTGCTTATGTCATATGATGTAAGAACTGCAAGTATCAACTAAAAGGCAACATTCTCGGGATGATTAGATCAGCTCAGACACCTCAGACATGTGAGTATAGGTGGGCTTATGCAAGGTGAAGCAGAAAAATGGAAGATAAACTCTGGCTGTTAAATCAGTTTTTGGTGGAGGAGGGAGGCCAGTACTACGGACGCTTAGTTCCTTAAACATCCTTAAGGATGACTTGCTAACCCCATTTGGCCACACCTATTGTTTATTGCTTACGAATTGCTTTTGCTTTTGCAAGCACTAGGAACTAGAATACTGAAATGTGCTATCACTGAAATCACTGGATTACTGGGGCCACTTAAACTAATGCTATATAAATCTGCAGTTCAAAATAAGCATTAATACCTACTGGTTAAAGACCAGAGGATTTCTGTGAGTACAGATTAGCTAAAATTTAGCATCTTAAAAGGTTTATTTTTAACTCATTATTTCTCCTTTTATTCTGCTTGGGCTGTAATGTGTGCACACTCCAAGCGACTCTTCAGTTTACAAACAGGAAAGAACTAAGTATAAATGCTTCCCTTTTTCTGCGGCAATGCCTGTGCCATGACCTGCGGAGACCACCCTGTAGGGTGAAAGGGCAATGTGGTTTCCATGCCAGTATATTTTAATCTGCTGCCTTTCTGTTTAGCCAGCCAACAGGAATGCTTGCTGGTGCCAACTCTGGTATTTGTGAAAAGCACATGTATCGACTAGAAGCTGGACTGCCTCCACTTAGCCCAGCTCACATGCCACCAGGCAGACCTGACTTTCAGTCACATTACTGACTGGACTGAACACAAACCAAAGACCTAGAGATGAATGGCTCTACTCCCATTACCAGTATTCTGAACTATTTAGTCTCCTTTATCCCAATTAAGCTTGTTTTGGATTCAAAGACGCTTCCTGCTATTCTGCTGCATTTACTTAACAAAATTTATTATTTGTGACATTTCCTGTGGCATGTGATGAAGCAGAGGCAGAATCATAGGTTTTAAGCATAACTCCATGTAACACATTAATCCTCTGCAACAGTTATGCCTTTTTATCCCAATAAACAAAATAGTCAAAAGCCAAGCAGCTAGTTTTCAAGTCATTCTATTCCATATGCTTTCAAGACTGCAAGTCATTCAGTTTGGTCAGTTCTAAGCAATCTCTGTCCCTCTGCTGCCAGGAATCCTTCTTCAGCTCAGAAGCTGTAACTCAATGTGTGCAGTAGTATACTGCAATATGGCAGAATTAGCCCTGATCATCTAGATGACCTTAGGAACTATGTTCTGTCCATTTTACTTCATGTTGTGTGGGCCATGTGACACAGAAGATCAGCTACCACATTTCAGACAACATTTGGTACCTACTCAGAAGGTACTAAATGGCTTCTGCAGATACAAGGATACCTGAAGATGCGGTTTTATATAGCTGTTACCTTAGCATTGAAAGCATTTAAAATGACAAGGAAAAATAAAACCAAACTCCACTTGCCTTCATCTCCATCATCTCCAAAGGGGTAGAACAGAGCAACTGCCAAATTGATGAATACAGCAAGGTTGAAGGAAATGCTCCCCCAGAGAGAGATGTGTCTGGAGAACCAAAACAGGGGTGGATTATCTAGAATGGGGAGAAGAGCAGCAAATCAGTGAAATGAAAGCAGGTGGGAACTCAATCAGTAATGGCCTCCAGGGAATTAAAAAATACAGATTAATGAAGAAAACATGCAGATATTTCAAATTAATTAAAATAGACTAATATTAAGCATAGGTTTGCCATAAAACATAGTTTTAAGCAGAGCTTTTAATCCAAAGATCCCAATACAGTTTATTAAATATGAGAGTTTTGCCTCTGCTTAGATTTTAGGACTAGATCTTTTGTGAAGAGTTTCTCACCTGACTCTGAATCTGTTGCTTCTGTGCATGGAGACACAAAATCAAGCAAAAAAATACATTTTAGCATTCTGTGTGCCTGGTCATCCAGATGACCCATTTGGACCAAGTACACTGATGACATTATTAAAAAAAACAATTATTAAAACATTATTAAAAAAACAAATTCAAGACCATCTTAAAAACCTGAACGTACACAAGTCCACGGGACCTTACGAAATCCATCTGCGGGTCCTAAAGGAGCTGGCGAATGAAGTTGCTAAGCCACTGGCCATCATATTTGAAAAATCATGGCAGTCAGGTGAAGTTCCCGATGACTGGAAAAAGGGAAATATAACCCCCGTTTTCAAGAAGGGGAAAATGGATGACCCAGGGAACTACAGACCAGTCAGTCTCACCTCTGTGCCTGGCAAAATCTTGGAGCAGATTCTCCTGGAAGGCATGCTAAGGCACATGAAAAACAAGGAGGTGGTTGGTGACAGCCAGCATGGCTTCACTAAGGGGAAATCCTGCCTGACCAACTTGGTGGTCTTCTATGATGGGGCTACGAAACTGATGGACAGCGGCAGAGCAGTTGACGTCATCTACCTGGACTTGTGCAAAGCGTTCGACACTGTCCACACATGACATCCTTGTCTCTAAATTGGAGAGACATCAATTTGATGGGTGGACCACTCGGTGGATAAAGAACTGGCTGGATGGCCACACGCAAAGAGTGGTGGTCAATGGCTCGATGTCCGGCTGGAGACCAGTAACGAGTGGTGTCCCTCAGGGATCGGTGTTGGGACCGGTCTTGTTCAACGTCTTTGTCGGTGACATGGACAGTGGGATTGAGTGCGCCCTCAGCAAGTTTGCCGATGACACCAAGCTGTGTGGTTCGGTTGATATGCTGGAGGGAAGGGATGCCATCCAGAGGGACCTCGACACGCTTGTGAGGTGGGCTGATGCCAACCTGATGAAGTTTAACCATGCCAAGTGCAAGGTCCTACACCTGGGTCAGAGCAGTCCTAGGCACGGCTACAGGTTGGGCAGAGAAGAGATTCAGAGCAGCCCTGCAGAGAAGGACTTGGGGGTGTTGGTCGATGAGAAAATTAACATGATCCGGCTCCATTGTGCGCTCACAGCCCAGAAAGCCAACTGCATCCTGGGCTGCATCAAAAGGAGCGTGACCAGCAGGTCGAAGGAGGTGATCCTGCCCCTCTACTCTGCTCTCGTGAGACCTCACTTGGAGTATTGTGGGCAGTTCTGGTGTCTTCAACATAAAAAGGACATGGAACTGTTGGAACAAGTCCAGAGGAGGGTCACGAGGATGATCAGGGGACTGGAGCACCTCCCGTATGGAGACAGGCTGAGAAAGTTGGGGCTGTTCAGCCTGGAGAAGAGAAGGCTGCATGGAGACCTCAGAGCAGCCTTCCAGTATCTGAAGGGAGCCTGCAAGGATGCTGGGGATGGACTCTTCATCAGGGACTGCAGTGACAGGACAAGGGGTGATGGGTACAAACTTAAACAGGGGAAGTTTAGATTGGATATAAGGAAGAAATTCTTTACTGTGAGGGTGGTGAGGCACTGGAATGGGTTGCCCAGGGAAGCTGTGAATGCTCCATCTTTGGCAGTGTTTGAGGCCAGGTTGGATGAGGCCTTGGGTGACATGGTTTAGTGTGGGGTGTCCCTGCCCATGACAGGGGGGTTGGAACTAGATGATCTTAAGGTCCTTTCCAACCCTAACTATTCTACGATTCTATGAATAGGCAAAGTTTCAGAGCTGCGGTATTTTCCCCACCTCTGTCAAACTAAATACATCTTGATCTACTCTGGGGAGCAGGTGAAAATTTGGTCTGAATAGAATTTGTTTTTATGAAAACTGACTATTTCCTGCATGATCCTCAGATGTCCAAGGTTACCTGCAGACAAACAGCACTTTACTCCTGCTTAGAAGGACTCAAATGAAACCATGATCACCAGGTGTGAAGTGCTGTACAAATACAGAGAAATAGTCTATATCCCAGAGAACCTATAACCTACTTAGAAAAGATTATAAAGGGAAATAGGGCAAAACAGGGTTAAGATTTTGTGTCCAGAGTCACATAAACGATTCAGCAAAAAGGCTAGGAACAAGATCAGAGGGTACTAAGACTCAGGCAAGCATTTCATATGTGTGACAGCACTACAATATGTTTAAATGAACATTTAAAACAAGATTCTATGACCGATAGTGTGAAAAATTCTCTAGCCAGAGAGTTCTGTTTATCCGAACATGATGTATTCCTATTAGTTAGATTTTAAAGTACCAAGAACCTGCTGCAAGCATGCAGAGGTTTAAATAAACATTTAAAACAAGACTCTATGTTCAACAGTATGAGAAGATCTCTAGCCAAAGAGGTTTATCTATTTGAACATATGTATTCCTAATAATTAGATTTTAAAGTACTGAGAATGTGCTGCAAGCATGCAGAGCATATTCCTGACTTGCCTGCACCCAGCTAACATTTTAGAAACAGCCAAGTCTTTCAACTGCCTATGGCTGTCTCAGGCTTTAGTCTAAATAGACGTTAATTATGATTAGGTAAATATTCAGATTTCATTGTGATAACCTTATGCTGTTGACTGCTGAGATTTAAGTATTTGGAGCAGTTGCAAATGATATCTGTCAATTTAAGCAACACAGACTGCATGCTAACAGACATTTGGCTAAAGACTGAATTAAGCCTCAACCTGTATTATCTTTTCAAACAAAAATAAAAAAATACATGGAGATTTGTGGGCCATTCCACTGATGAAACGAATTGAGGAATTTCTTTTCTGAATAAAAATAAACCAATTTTCTTTGCTTATAGCATTAGGCAGGTCTGGTGTATATAAGTGTAGTGTCAGGCTTTTATATTTGTGTTTCTTAAGCAAAACCAACAGATATGATTTTGTTACTGGAGTAATTTTTCTACAATACAGTGACTTTTATTCCCAAATAGACTGTGCAGATAACAAGTTATTCTGGAATAATTTGTTTTACAACTTCTACTCTGGTCAGCTTGTCAGCGCAGACAAGTTCTTACAGTGCTATCAAGGGAAGCAGGCCTGGGCCAATAGGGTTCACACTGAAGACTTACTACTGCCTCTGAAAATTATAGCCTGGGAACTGACACTTGTAAAAACTGCAAACAACATCCATGCTTCCATCATGTTAAAGATGCTACATTAAACCATATTACTTTGACTATCCAAATTCTCTGCTGCTCTGACCATAGATCCTATTCTTACCTTTCTTTTTTATTGCATAATGATGCCGTGATCAGCTGATGTGTACCACCCCAATGGCATCTGAATTTTAGCACTGAATGAAGTGATCACTCTCGTCTATTTTTATTTATATACATATATAAAATATAACTTCCTTCCTTATCCCTCCAGGATACTGCAGATGCTTACTTAGTTTGCAGCCTTGATTCTGTGCTCCAAAAGCAAAGGGCAGAGTTGACAGCAGCTGAGGTGGCAGGAGCTTCCTGTCCCCAGGACATCGGTAGCAGCAGCAGCAGCACCATTCCTGGTGAGGGCGAGCGGCTGTAATGCCCACTGGTGAACTAAAGAAGAACCTCAGGGTACCTGGCTTGGCTTCACTGCACCTCCTCTGCAGGTCCCTGCTTTAATCTCTCCTCCATGATCTTGACTGTGGTTGTCAGATCTGCAAGCAGCTCAAGGTGGTACGTGTGCCTCTGCCACCACCATGGGACATAACAGACTGGGACATAGTGCAGCCTAGTCAAGCAAGGCTGATGTGAACTGGCAGAGAGGAACTGACTCCATGGGAGTCAGGCAGATTTAAAGCAGCTGAGGTTCTGGTGAAGGACGTTTTCAAGTGACTGACATTTACAAGTTTTTTAATGGCCTTTTAGGAATCTGCAAACCTCAAATATGCAGCTACACATGTTTTTGTTAAATATTAGGGGCCTTGGCTTAATTAGGCACAGCGCTATTGAGTTTAGTAGAACTACACCCAGTTCATCCACCCCTCTGTTTAACTTTTGTAGTCCAAAACATCATCTTGAACACATTACTTACACTACTAACTGCTCCATATTATGCCTCTTTTAGAGTTGCATGCAAGTGTCTCTGCTGACCTACACCCTCAAGCCCTGAACAGTTCTGCCTGTTGCAGTATCGGAGTGAGCAGACAAAATGTACTATTAAAATGAAAGTATTTGAAGGCGTAAAAGCAGGGGTTTAGCATAATTAAGCTATTTTTTGAAATTGCAATACTTACTCCTAATTTTCTTTTGCCATTTCATCTCGTTGTACAGGTCCTCCGTCTGTTGGAAAAAGTCATTGACTTTGCTCCCTTGTTCATCTCTCTCTGTTGTATTGAATACCCGACACTTGGATTCCCGAGTGAGGAATTCACAAATATTGGGGACAGGGAAGACGATCTGTTCCATCGTTCTATCGTGGCGAACAATCTATAAATAAAATGCACATTTTTTTCAAGATCAGTGACTATCCATCCAGTCTGTCACATCTTTTCTTGTTCACAGCTCCCCTTTTATTTGTAAGTTAATGAATAAATTATTTGAACATTACAATAAAGTTATGAAGTTGAACCAATCAATCCTAAAACAAAGCAAAACTACTTTTCTATCTTCAAAAGCCTGCATGAAAGTAAGGTAGCAAATACATACACAAGCAAATAAATACTTGAGCAAAACCTAGGTCCAGACTTCCCCCAAATATAAAAAATACTCTAATTCAGAATGCTTCATTTTTGCAATAAATGCAAGCAAATCTTCCCAGTAAACAGGGCAGAAGTTTAGGGGCTTTCTGCTCAGATTACAAAATTCTTTTCTCACCTTGAGTCTATTTCAATTATGAGATAAATTGTGAAGGTGAACACGCAAAAATAGCACCTTGTTACTCAGACAGCACCCATATGTTGTCAGTCTTTATCTTCTTTCTTGGCAAAAACAAGGTTTTGCATTGTTTGTTTTTCAGGGCCTACTGAGTTACTGGTGAGTGAGCTAGATTTTATTCTGCCTCACCACACTGCCATCAAAATTGCTTCCCCCTTCGATCATGGACTCTGCATTACTAAAAATACAGAAATGAACAGAAACTCATCTTGACTCCTGGACCCATGTCTCTGTACAGCCACCAATGAAAAAGAAACCCCACTATTTGACTTTCAAATCAAACAAATGAGATACCCTGATATAGGGGAGCTATATTTGAAATGCCAAACAAATCTAGGACTGCTTTCAGAGAAAGACCAGAGAGCATCCCTATGATATATCAGCAATGCTGGGCTGAGTTTCACTTTTCCAGTCTCAGTCCTGCATTAGACCACACTCCCTTCTCTCTATTAATTCATATTTATCGTGTGAACATACTAAAAAAACACCTGTCTTAAGTCATTTTTAAGAGTAACATAGTCAAGCACATTTTTGTTGAAAATGAAGGATAATTCTGCTCATGGGCATATGCATTATGTAAAATTTGGACAAGCAGTCTTGTAGTGTCCTAAGTAGATAGTTGTATCTCAGGCCAGGAGTTTTGCAACAGGACTGTGACTAGCAGCTAACCTTGTAGGGTGAATAAAGCAGCTGAGAGCACATCTTCAGTTCTGTCAGGCACTCAAATGAAAAGGTAAGCTGCATGTGCTGCTAAGCAGAATGACATTTAAAAAGCCTCCCTGAGAACAGAGGCCTACATATCTGTTAAAGGAACAGGCTTTGCAGCCAAGAGGTTTTAGGAGATTTCAGAATACCTCAAGAGCACTCAAAATATTAAAATATATTAGAGGACTGCCCTCTGGACCACCACAGCCATGCAGCTTCCATCTATCCTGTGGTGGGATAACGTGGCCTGTATCAGGCAAAAAGGATGGTGGGAAACAGAGAAGGACCCAGCCTGTCTTGATGGCAGCCAGGGCAAAACGGACCTGATGTGCTTGCATCAAGACCCTACACACCCAAGCTCAGGTCCAATGTTGCGATGGAGCCTGAGATCCCATTGAAGATTAAATTATTGGCCCAGACTCAGGCTGGGCCTGTGTGCAACCATACTGTGCTGTTCTCATACTTGGCCAGTTTTGGACTTGATACAGCATTTCCAAGAGACAGATGCCTCTTCTTCCTGCAATCCCTCACAGCAGCTGCCTCTGCGCCATAGAAATTCTCCTCCTTATGAAGTCACTAAGGACCAGAGATACTACAGTGCCTAATTCCTACCTTGATGCTTATAATCCCATGAAATTTGTAAGAGCGCAGTAACTGACATAACAGTTAAGAACCTAAATACCTCTGTGGATCTTGATCTAAATCCAATCCATGGCAGGGGTAAAGTTTAAAATAGAGAACAGAACTGATGAACCAGGCCAAGCCTTGATCTTTTAAACAAAAGCCGTACTGAATGTCTACACAACTTCAAAACCTCTTTGTACTCCAGCCAGACTTTTAATTTGATTAGTTAGCATCACTGGCTTTGAAATTCATGACTACTTATTTGAGTGATGTACCATACAAGATTATTCTTGACTTCATGACACTGTCATTATTCCCCTAACAAAATGTATTTGGTAACACACAAGCAACCTACTGTAATATGATTATTTGAAGCCACTTTTAATATAGGTGCATTCCTTTTTCTCCCATAGCCAAAAGCATATTATTCAACTTTTTCCTCATAAATAATCTACACCATTTGAATAAGCTTTGCCGCTCTGAATCTTAAGAAGAGTTGATACACTGTGCACAAGATGCAAGCTTGTCTCGTATCCAATCTTCCAGTGAGCAATTCTTTACCTCTATCTGTGCCGTATGATTGGCATAGTACCTCAAGGCTTCATCTCCTTCATCTGGATCTGACCCTGGTTTCAGCATCTGTTGCAATGTTTTATTGTGACGAGCCAACTAGAAAAAGAAAAAAAGATGTGATTTATGTCCTGTTGCTATGTTTTCAGCTTTATCATCTCCACTTAACTAACACAAATCTTCCTTCCCCCTATACCCATATACTTACATGCTCAACCCAGTGGGGCTCTCTTCTCAGAAAACAACAAAAATGTACTAACTTGAGAACAATAGAAATAATTTAGTCTTAAAAAGTCAGCAGCAAGTCTTCGGCTGAGATTTATGAAAGGCAGCTTAGCTTGCAGCCTAGACGGTTTTTGGAGGGCTTTTGACTAATGACAAAGAATTAGACTGAATGCTTCTTTTCACTTAAGTTTGGACATAAAATTTGCATACCTCTGACTATGTAATTACATTTACAATTAAATCTTCTCTGCAATTTCAAATGGCTAAACAATTCTTCACCATGTTGTAGGTTGGTATTTCAGGGCTGCCAAGATAATGTCCATAGCTATTTCAGAGGCAGCTGGACTGCAGTGGAGGGCGAATACATTCCTAACTATACTGTTGATGTTCATGTACACAGCACATACCTACACACACAAATATGTATCTCCTACAAACTTTTAGAAATTATGTATGTTACATGAGTCATAAAATACATCTGTTCTTGTTGAATAGTAAATATTTTAAATGTTCAATAGCTGCAAATAAAGGTTAATACTGAGAATGTCAGCAAATGCATTTTTGATGTCCTTTAGGTCAGTGAAAAACAAAGACCTAATTACAAGGCAAGAGGAAACACTACTGAAAAAGCAATTTCTCCTATATCATTATGAGCAGTCTTCATCCAGAAACTGCAGTATTTCAGCTATTTTAAGTGGGGAAAACTGCAGGAGGAAATGAAAGGCTATCTTACAGACATGATCCAGACCTTAATCACTACACTGACATTACCACAACAGACTAGACAGAGATGTTAGAAACAAGGCAGGCACAGCACTCAAAATGACGACAGGAACTAGGCTTTGAAGTGACGATCACCACAGGTGGATTAGGATTGTACTACATGAAATAAAACTGTATGGTGAGAAATTACAAAACAATTGCAAATCTACAAAAAGAGTGCAGGGATCAAGTCTAAAAGTAACAGTGGATGTGAACAGATAATGTAATAATCTGACCAGAAAATTATCTCACTTGTTATAAGGTATTTGCATGTCTCATTATCCTCCTTAAAAAAGGAGGGGTGACTGATACACGTAAAATCTACTCTATTTGTTCCTTAGAATCTACTGATAAAAATAAATTGTATTCTGGATTTTGATACAAACTTATTAATTAAAGATTAATAATAAATGGAATATTCAAAAGCAAGAGAAAACAAGAAAGGAGCATTCAGGAAGAATAAACGTACTTCATACAACTTCCTCATGGACAGAAGTCTGCTTGGCCCTGGCAGTAGAGCCTTGAACCAACATCGCTGAACATCAGCATTTTATAAAACAGTCACAAGTAGATATACAGTGAGACATGCAAAAAAACTCACAGGGGGGTCAACCACAAAGCAATACTTGTTCCATCAATAATAGATTTCTACCTTGAAGAGTTACTTTTTTACTCTTTCTAGCAAATGCATGGATAGTCTCATTACACATATTAATCTTATGCAACTTTCACTTACTTTAAAGATTAAAAAGGTTCTTTAAGACTACCTGACTAGTTATTCTCTTTCACACAAGAAATATAACTCAATCCAGTCAGTAGTCACTGCAGTATGACCACAAGATCTGCTTAGCAGGACAACCTGAATTCATTTCCTAGAGGTCTTTTGCATCCCTCCCAATACATAGAATCATAGAATAGTCATAGAATCATAGAATCATAGAATAGTTAGGGTTGGAAAGGACCTTAAGATCATCTAGTTCCAACCCCCCTGTCATGGGCAGGGACATTTCACACTAAACCATGTCACCCAAGGCCTCATCCAACCTGGCCTTGAACACCGCCAACAGAGATGGAGCATTCACAACTTCCCTGGGCAACCCATTGCAGTGCCTCACCACCCTCACAGTAAAGAATTTCTTCCTTATATCTAATCTAAACTTCCCCTGTTTAAGTTTGAACCCGTCACCCCTTGTCCTGTCACTGCAGTCCCTGATGAAGAGTCCATCCCCAGCATCCTTGCAGGCTCCCTTCAGATACTGGAAGGCTGCTATGAGGTCTCCACGCAGCCTTCTCTTCTCCAGGCTGAACAGCCCCAACTTTCTCAGCCTGGCTTCATACGGGAGGTGCTCCAGTCCCCTGATCATCCTCGTGGCCCTCCTCTGGACTTGTTCCAACAGTTCCATGTCCTTTTTATGTTGAGGACACCAGAACTGCACACAATACTCCAAGTGAGGTCTCACAAGAGCAGAGTAGAGGGGCAGGATCACCTCCTTTGACCTGCTGGTCACGCTCCTTTTGATGCAGCCCAGGATACGGTTGGCTTTCTGGGCTGCGAGCGCACACTGAAGCTGGCTCATGTTCATTTTCTCATCGACCAACACCCCCAAGTCCTTCTCTGCAGGGCTGCTCTGAATCTCTTCTCTGCCCAAGCATCTCTTCTCCACGCTCCAGCATCATGGAGAAACAAGGTAAGCTTATGGAAACAAGGCACTTACTATTTAACAATTCCCTTTAAACAGTGTTACTATTTTTGACTAAGCTTTATTGAATGCCCCTCTGCTTCTGTACTTACAATAGGGCAAGTGAGAGCACACAATTCACCTCCTCTGTATCATTCATCATTCTGTACACTACTGTCACGTCCTCTTTTATTTGTCTCTTCTTTAAATTAAAACAATCCCTATCTTTCCCATCCCTCCTCAAACAGAAGACTCTCTGTGACTCAATTATTTTCCTTGTCTGTCTCCAAATGTCCTTCACTTTGGCTATATCTCTTCTTCAAGATACAAAGAAAATAACTGACTAGATAGAATGCAATCACACCATGCTTGCAGTGGTGAATTAGAATAACCAGACGCAAATATATTCCCCTTTTTTCATCTTCTGTAATAGGAAGATCTTGGCCTGTATCTTGACCTTTTTTTCTCCAAAGTCAACCATTAAGAGCTTGAGTTTTCTAATAAATGACAAGTTAAGGATGTATGGATAGCTCTTCTCATATTAAAATTCTGCCAGTTTGGAGAAAGGGACATGTATAATTTCATGAATTTCGATTAATACCACAAAAACTTTCTATAAACTTAAATTTGTATACAGAATTGTAAACGTGACTTTTAAGCCATATGAAATTTCAAGATATTGCTTCATGATATGCTTTTAACTGTCCATAACTTTTACTGTAAAAGTATCCCTTACCACACGGACTAGAAGGGAAAACTACCTCAGCCTTCTTGTCCTATAATGTGACTTACTAGCACAGTGTGTTAACGGACTCCTGGTGATTTGAGACAGTGCTGATGCATATTCATACATATTTCACTGTCAGGTTTCATGTGAATTGCAGCCATGTATTTTGAAACAGTGTGGATTCAGTAATCTTCATTATACTTTATTAGACTGTTCTTTCAGGCAATGACTGTCTTTTGCTGATGTGTGTACAGAGCCTAGTGCAACACAGCTGGGGCTTCCCAACACTAGCACTAGACAAAATGATCTGAAGAACAGATTGGGACCTTTTGTGCTGCCAGCAAAAACACACACTGGAAACAACCAGGGACTGCTAACCAAGCTATGGGAACTACAGCAGATTTCAAGAGGGAAACATACCTAGAGGTGTCAGCAACAGTGCTAGGCAGGTAAGCGCTCATAACTTTCCTTCTTTCTGCTTCCCCATCTCTCTATATCCACTTACCTTCTTCAGTCTAGACCTTCAGATAGTAACCTCAGGACAAAGGGTCTATTTTCTGCTTGCATTGCAGTTCCTATGGGGGATGAATAGTCCTACACTGACACAATAGTAAGTCCTACTAATATTTCTATGTTGTCACGGCTACATTGATGAAAGAATGGTGTGGACAGCAATCTCTGAAAGCTCAGATCGGAAGCAGAGGCCCCCAGCAAGACACAGAACATCTTCAGAAATGCTATGTTATTTGGCAACTACAATGTTTTCTGAAGCTCTACTTTCACAATCTTTCCTTCTCCCTGTAATGAGCTCAAAGGCCCACATGGGCAAAGGGGACTGTATCAACAGACTCCTTGACCAGCACAGAGCTTTTTGTGAGATCAAAGACAGAGCAACGAAAATAGCAATGCAGCGACAAACTGTGAACCTAAAATATGGAAAGCTTATCCAAGCTTATAATGCAATCTCAGTGACAGTTTGTGACTGGCATGTAAAGGCCGTGCAAGCTCTGAACGACATTTTCTTCATACTTAACTCCTGTGAGGTAGTTATTTCCAAATCTTTCTGGGCAGCTGGAGGACAAGACACTGGATGGACATGGACAATAGCAACTATAATGAAAAGAATAGCCCATTTATGCTTATAAACCAAAGATCAGAAATACATGGCAAGCATCACTGATACAAAAAATAACCATCTCTAGAGCCTGAATTTGTAAAGAGCCCCCCCCCCCCAAGTTACTTCTGAGGAGAAAACTCTCAGTCAGTCATTCACTCACCCATCAACCATGAAGTGACAATATTTTAAATGCCAACACTGTATTTTACTGCTCATGAAGACATGTAGGGAAAAGCAAGCAATATCATACAATGGAACAGTGATTTCCAAAGAGGGGATATCTAAGGCAGTAGTTAGATAAATAAAGATAATCTGGCTTTCAGTCAGTTCCTGAGGAAGGACTGTTGTTCATCTTGAAAGATACTTACTTAAAAAATTTAGAAAACACTGCAATAAAGCATCAGTATAAAATGTGAAAGATTGAGGACAGACCAAGAATGCTGAAGACATTAATAAAGAAACAGTAGAGAGAAATGACAGAATTACAAGTAATACTCAGTCTAAACTCCTCACACAACATGATTATAAAATCAGATCTGCTAGTCATCTGGGATGCCATATATGATCAGCAGTGTGGAAAACCACAGCAGGCCCATCTTTTGCAATTAACAATATATGGGTTTCCTACAGGCTTTTGTTTTAGAGTCAAGATTTCCTTGAACAAAAATGCAGTTATTTAAATGTTCTTAAAGGAAAAGTGATTTAAAGCTGTAAATGTTCACGTCATCAGCCTGAAAGTAACTCATTGACCTAGGATACTAGATTGGTTTGCCAAAACACGTATGAACGTATGTGTGCAGGTGCAGAAAAATGACTGGGAAAAGAGAAAGTAATTCTCCACTTTTTATTATTTCTGTAAACCATAGCCCCCTTCTGTATTTTTACATGAATGTGTTGTAACTGGTCATAACTTGCAAACTGCAAGGGTCTTCTCTGTGGCCCAGTACTCATAGGAGACACGAGGTATAACTCAGTACACAGCTGAGTGGTTGTAAAAACTGCTGATTTCATCAGGCTTTGCTTCAGCCCCCGAAAAGAATAGGAGTCTGGGAAATAGGAGGTAGAAACCGCAGGCTGAAACCCCACAAATTCTGAGAGATTTGTTTCACTCTCTAGCATTTTGAGACTGCAAACCTGGGTGGTAAAGGTGAGTTTGTATGATTACAGTGGTATAAAGGGATCTATGTGGGTGAAGCTTAGGGTCCTGTAAGCAACCAGGATTTTCACAGGAGTTGGTCTACAGGCAAAGTGTCAAACATGTTAAACTGATTTTCCACAAAAGCCTGATGGAGTATTACTATAAGCTCTCAATAACTGGCTGAGAAACACAAATAAGAACAGTTTCTGTGCCTTGAAACACTTTATATTTACCGTATTACTATAAACCAGAAGAAACAAAATTATATAAAAAAATATTATCTTTGTCACCAATTGTCTCGAATTTGTAAGGCAGCAGTAATGCTGTCACCTGATGCTGGAGATACCTCGCACACATGACAAGGGAAGGGAAGCGGGTTAAGCAGCAGTTGGGAGCGTGCTGGGGATTTGGGCTCATTTTGGGGAGGGAACTGAATGCGTGGTGCGCTTGCAAGCTACAGTACTGCACAGTAACCCCTCTGCCCTTAGCCCGTGCCCCAGCTGCAGCTCACTAACCAGCTCCATGGTGTGCCCCCTCTAACATGTCAGGGCAGAGAGCAGCCACCACACAATCCTGGAAGTTCATGAACCACAGACCTTGGGGAAAGCAAGGCAAGAGCTGTTTGTATAGACCTGATGTCCAACGCATGACATCTGATAGATCTGCTGCGACTTATCTTCATCTCCGCCCTGTCAGTAACCAGACATACTGCAGTGTAGGTTGCCATCCCAAAGGCCAGTGGTCTTTTACCAAGGAGAAACAACACAAAATATAAGTTGCAGCAAGAGCAGAATAATTGCATTTGTTCAAATTAGTTTCACCTTGCTGTGCATACTTGTGCAGCTGGGGCTCATTTACAGCAGCAATCTCTGCCTCATTTTTTCCCCTTCAGTCCCTTGGCTCCTGGAGCCAGGCAGTGTGAGATCTGGCACTACCAAACCCCCTCACAAGGAGAAACCCCAGTCATCCCACTGAACACTTTGTTTTCTGCTTAGAGAGTGAGAAATGTTAAAAAGCTGCCTGGGCACTGACAAGAAAACACCCAAGGATCAAGAAACAGCAGCAAAGAGAAAGTTGAGCAGCAAACAGGATGGTTGACAGACAGAAGAGGTCAGGAGACAGAAAATAAGATCCTCTTCCTTGGCATGCCAGGGCCTTACCACATGCCAGCTCCCTGCCCAAAGGCAAATAAGAACACTAGGAGTGTTCCATCGGTAAACAAGGAGAGAGAGAAAGCAAGGAAAAAGGAAATGTCATCTTAACCATAACTGAGCAGAAATTTTTATTCCAACTGGCTGTACTAACAGTAATAACAACTTCTCAACTCCCCATGTTCCAATCAAAACTGAATGGTGCTTTCTGCAATACACAGAGCAACTTCCTTTCCAGAAGTCATTACAGTTTTATAGAGCGGCACCTTTGCACTCCACCACAAAGCAATCTGTTAACAAACATTAGGAACAGCAGGGATGGAGCAATGGGAGACTCTCAAATCAAGTATTCATTGATTTCATTTAGATGATTATACTGTACAGAGCAAACCAAAAGGGTTTAGAGTTAATCTTCCTCTGATGGCTTGTGGTACATGAGGAGGGCCCTGGGTGGTCCAGAAGCTTTGGATTCTGTTGCTGGGTCTTCCATGGCCTCGTGTAACCTCTGAGACACCACCTCTCCTGCCTAGCCTCCATGTGGTGCGTACTACATTGTGCATAATAGTGATCTACCTCACAGGGAAGGGAGGAAAAAAAACCACCTTAATATTATCACATAAGAAGAACTACCACAGTTAAGTGATCTCTATCACTATTATGTTTGCAGACCCCTTTGGAAATTCACTGCTATTTTGCTGTGGCTTTGCTGTTCTTTTATTCGTGATGAAAGCCAGAAGAGGACAAAATGACTTGCTAATATTTCAATGAGCTTCACTTCCATTTGTCTTCTTTGTAATTTCTTTTGCAGGCAAAGCTTACTTGCAAAAAAGGTAAAATGCACGTGTGGGGAAAGTTTGTGACAGATAAAAAGCGTGGCAACAAAACAAAATTAATTCGAGGAGGGTGGGTGTGAAACACCTGCAGGCTTCATGTAAACTGGCATGGGCAGCTGTGCCTATGGGAGCCAAACCAGCTCAATGCATACACTGGTCACATTTGGGTTTATTCATGTACACTAACAACACTAAACATAGGATGTGGATAGCAGTAGGCAATCCAGAGTGTTCCAACAGGATGACTGCTCTTGTAGACTACCTCCTATGATTACTGCAAGCAAAATTTTGGAGATTACAGGATGGAAGGAAATAAGGAGATGATGGAAGTATCAGACATGATTAGGGGAACATAACAAGAAAGTTCAATGCAAAAGGAAGAAAGAGCAGAGTAACTGCAACTAATATTCTTCAGAGCATACAAGGAAGAAGATCCCAGCCACATGCAACTTATACAAAAGGCAGATAAAACACCCAAAATAAGACCTTACTGGCATGGACACCAACATCGTACAGACCCAGTCTGAGAAAGACAAAACCAGCAACAGACCAGCAAACACATGGATCCGAAATCTGCACAGCATTCACCTCTAAATGCCATACACTTTACATACATACAAAACATATACATAAACCTGAGATAAGAGAACTGTGAATGACATACCCTTTTCAGGAGCTATTAAAATCCTCCTGCTATCAAGCACTTTACTTTCTAGGTTTCTCTTCTTATTCAGAACAGTGATCCTCTGCAAAATAGCCATCTACTGCTGTCTAATATGTGGCCCTTAAAGAAAAGGAAGGCTACCAGAAACAAAAGGAGGAACTGCTTACAACTCTTATTTTGGGTACAATGTGGTGAGGGGAACCACAGTTTTAAGTCTTTAGAAGACACTGACTGGGAGTCAACCTTCCTTCCTCTGGCACCAAGAGCAGAGCAGAAAGTTACATGGGTTGACCCTCTCAGTCTCTGAGACTTGCATTGCTGGCTCTCTCCTCATGTTTTCCCAAAATTAAGTCTCATCTTGTAAATTTGCAGTATAATGCCACAGTGTCTTTTGCATACTGACCCCTTAAGCTGGATGCTGTTCACCAATCCAATGTATGATACAACCATCAGCTCAGCTGCGTGCAGGTATGGATTGGAAGACAGTCACTCTACATATGCTGCACTTGTAGAGGCTGGGATAAACCATCTATCAATCTTCAATAAAGTACACTAAAGAGGCTGAAGTCCTCAGTTGCAACTTGGTATCATGGCTCAACCTCCATAATTCAAACATTTGATTATAGCCATTATGTGGTCTTCTCAGTTGTCACATCAACAGCAAAGTAAAAAGTCTGTTTCTAACTAATCCTTGTTAGCATCCCACCTCTTCAGCAGGTATTTCCACAAGACACAAAAACCATAACATGGCCATTCATGTTCAAAACCATATGAGACTAAAGTAGCAAGTAAACAGCTGAAGCTGCAATCTGTCAAATACACAAAAGACATGCATTTCTTAAACTCTGCAAGGGGTCTGATGTATATACTTTCTGGGCTACAAAACAGGACAGTTACTGAGTGTGGAGATGGACAGGAACTGAGAGATGTCTCCCTCCAAATAATTACAGTGGTGAGATTTTGCAGCTTTTTCAATCATGCTGTTGAGTGCTTGCCTCACCCTCCAATTAGCAGAGAAAAATGTCTCTAAAAAATCATTTGGAGGCATAGGAACAGGGAGAAGAGAAAGTAAAATGGTGACAGTCGCTCTTTCCAAGTCTGTATTCTGGCTACTGTCCTCAGGAGTGCACTTTCACCTGGCTCTTATGAAGTTACAGTTCCCAGTGGGAGAGCAAAGGGTAAAAATTTCATCTCTCTCCTCACTAGACATTCACAAATAATGCTGCTCCAGCTAACCAACTGGTGTTCTACAGGCAGACTCATAGAACGAAGAGGCTGGAAAGACCAAGTTCATTTGAGGCTACCACAGATCATCATTCATAAAACCAATTCTGAAAATCCTTGCCCATACCTAAGAGAAGAGGAACCATTTCTTTAACCCCAGGTTGATTAGATGCTTATCTAATCTGTCTGAAGGTGTTTCACTCCTGTAAAACTACTGGTAGTCCTAAGTAACTGAGCACCTCACTTTTACTGTAGAAAAGCATAATCAGCCATTAAAACTAAATTTCACAGCTGGACAGTTTAATCAGTAACTCTTAAAGCTGCCTCAGAAAAAGTGCAAGGTGGACCTAATTTTCAGTTTTCTGAGCTGTCTTAAATAAGTTAAATAAAGAGGATGGCAACTGAGGTAGCTCTGCCTATTTGTAGACTGCAAATTCAGATCTCCTCTATTCTGGAAATCCGTGTGATGACTGAGATACCTAATTAAATTATGACATCAGAGGAGATGAGAGTTAAAACTGAACAATTGTGAGGAACCGACATATTTTGACATTCTGTTTAATGCTCTTTATTTTCGTTAACCTGTAATTACTTCAATGACTACTGAACCATTGAGAACGATAAAAAGGTATGTCTTTGTTAGAGAAGATGTCCCACAGGATTTTAATTAAGGTGTAGGATTTCACAATGCAGATATCAGAGGCCTGTTAGAACCGCTCTGATAATATTAAGTAAGACCAGACTTCACTTTCATGGTATTTCCAAGGTTACCCTCACTTCCTCTCAAAACAAACAAACAAAACAAGTTCCTCCTAGCTCAGAGAAAAATGTTTTAGCTGTGCTTTAGATATAAGGAAAGGAGCGCTTTGGGTCATTTGAAGGTTACCTCCAGTGGAAAAGCCCCAGCTCTGCCTCCGGAGCAAGCCTTCACCTACAGCAGTTTATTGCATCTCAGCACTTGGTGTACTTCATCTGAACAATGTTAAGTAGCTACACTATATACATTTCTGAGCAAACAATATGTACGCACCACAGTTGAGGGCAACTGAAATTGCAGTCTACTTTGAAGGCTGACTTTGTAAAGATGGCACTGTGTGGTCCCACATTTATTGTCTCTCTGTGGCTTTTAGATTGGGTTTACTCAGTTTACAAGCAAAATGATTTTTAATTCTACTTCATGCTCCTCCATGCAATTTCAATCAAAAAGCTTTAAGTCAAGCCATCCTCTTTTTCGCCCATATATCATCACTCTTAATGAAGACTGTGTATGCCAAAGGCATGCAAGCAGCTCTAGGGTAAGACTATGGTTTAAGAGCAACAGGTCAAGTTCTCTGCTAGTATAAATCAGTATTGCTTGCCTACTTTCAGGGGAGTCATTCCCATGTAGACCAGCTGAGGATATAGCAAAATGAAGACCCATTCTTAAAGTGGGAAGATAAGTATCTGCCCTGCTGAGGCAGAACCAAAGGAGAACCAAAGTCATTCTCAGCCTGTACTGCTTCAGATAGCAATAACAAGGTAATATGTTTCTTACTAATACAGGACTGAAAATAGAGCCTGAGAGCAGAGAATATCTTACACAGTATGTCATTGTCCAACAGACAATTTTCAGAGTAAAACCACAGACCAATGTGAAGATTTCACAATGCAGACATTTGACAAAGAAAGGATATTTCTTCTAGTGTAACGTTTGGGCCCTGACACCAGTACAACATATTTCCCAATGATAAAAAAATCTTGTAAACCACAAAACACAAGGACACAGGATTACAGAAGTTAAAGATAGAAGAAGAAACCCACAAAGCAAAAATATTAAGGCCACCTGCACACTAGTGAAATGCAGAGTCACTACAGCCAAACAGGATATATCCCTCATTAATATGACATATAACAAAACACACACATATGTATAATAGATACTTGATCTTACCCTGGAGAAGTAGACCCAGGAAAATGAAAATAAGCTAAAACCTTTGTGGTCAACCTACAGTAAAAAGCTCTAGTCTGAATCTTAGCACCTATCAACAGCCTAAGTCAACAGGATACCAGAGGGAAAACAGAGGTTCCATGCAGATCCCTGTCAAAGTCATGACAGGATTCTAAGGCAAATGCTTCCAAGGAGAAGAGGAGAAAACAGAAAACACTGAAGCACAAGTTGCCAAGGTTTTAACCTGAGACCTAACAATGAAGCACAGGTTGCCAAGGTTTTAACCTGAGACCCAAGAGCAGCCACAGACATTTGTTTAATCTTTCAGGTGCTCATTAGTGTCAAGCCCCTGTGGCAGCCTCCATACTGTCTGTCTATACTATAGCTGGATGAACATAGAGTTATATACCACCCTAATGAGCTGCAAGGAGGGTGATGTGCGTCATTGGCTTCTGTTTCAATCTTGGCAATCTAAGCGTAAAAGCCTTGCAACAGCTTCTGATTCTGCTGACATTTAATTAGCTGGTGTCATTTTGATGCCATAGCCTGTCTCATCAGGATGATAACTACAAAACAACATGTGGAGCATAAAAGTTCTATGAGAAGTTTCAGGTCTGGCAGCCAAGGATACAAGTCCCCTGACAGTCACTGTTCGTGGGACTGGTCCCCATTAGCCCTTTGTTTTGGCACTGCTATCAGCGAGAGTGTCTCTGCTAAGGAGAGAGAAACAAAAAACCCCCAAACAACCCAAAACTGCAAACGTCAGCATAGCTTCCAAAAAAAATTACATCCTTTAGCTTAAAAAATTCTATCCATCCTGCATCCCTATTGCACAAACTCACAGCTATTAATCCTGAAGGACAGGTTTATCCTAAAGGATAGGTTTTATCATTTTCCAGCCTTAAATGTTAGTCTTGTTTATTTAAGTATAGTATAAGTATGTATAGTGTTCTCCATTTTCTATCAGGTGCTTGGGAAGACAATCTTCAATAATACCTGCCAATTGCTGCTCGTTCATATCAGCTGCAAAATTTGAAAATGGCCATTGCTACACAAAATGTGACTGATCTATATTTTCACTCAATATAACCAGTGATTATGGTACATCTATTTACACCAGACAAGCTCAAACATTTTTGTATTTCGATCTTTTTTCCAAAATCCTATTCTTATACACTAAAGACATTGCTTTTTTAGAGTCTACCAGTCAGAGATGTGTAAAAATTTCAAATTAACCAAGCCATTTTGTTCCTTAACAGAATCAACTCAAAATCTTCGTCAGTAGAACCTAGGCACAACTTAATGTTTTGTAAAGACAGATGCCTATAGGACTGATGGGCTACAGCTCTGGTTTTGAGCCAAGCATCTATTTGAGGCAAAGGATGGGCAGAAAGAGATCAGCAAGCTTCAAAATTCACTTAACCAGTGTGATTCCCAGATCTCAGGTCTTCTGGAGGATCCCTGCTGGAGCTGAAAGCTGCTTCCTAACTCTTCCAGAGCAAAAAGCTCTGGGGAACTCACAGCTCCCACAAGGACAGAGAGATCTCTTCTAGGTTAATGTTGCGAGCCAGTAACGGCAATACCACCATCAAGGTGTTCTTGCAAGACTTTTCCCTTGGCTTCTGTCTCTTTTCCATGGTATAACCACGATGTTATCATTTCAGCCAGTTAATGTCCACTGCAGACTACCTGGGGTAGTTACAAATTACAAAACCAATTTTGTAGTTGGTTCCACCCATTCCCTATTCTAAATAACCTTTCAGGTGTTTCTTTGCTGTGTCTTACAGAAAGTGCTTGTCAAAGCACAGTATTAAGTAATTAATTTCTGCCTTCTTCATCAACACTCATTTTTAAATGGTCAAATTTCACCCTAAATTTAACCCTGACCATTATCATCACTTCTTGCAGAATACTGTTTTGTCTGCCTGGGACAACCCAGCCAGTTCCGAAAGCTTTGGATTCTCATACTAAAGGACAAGTTACATGTAGTGATCCCACCTCACATCTGGAGCCACAGAATCACTGTGTTACATCTCGTGTACATTAAACTATAGAAGACCTGCACCCATAATTTTAAGCAAGGCTTTGCCATAGAATCCCTTGCCCTGACTTGAATTATATGCAATAATTCATATTTACTTTATAGTGTATGTTTTAATAGATGTATTTTATTTTATGCATGCACACACAAACACAAACGAAAAGGAGGACCAAGGTCTAAGTTCATCTGTCCAAATGTTAAAATACAGCTAAGTGAAGAAAAGCCAGCAGCTGCTCCAAGCTAAACACCAAAAATAACTACCCACAAAAAACCTTAAACCTTACAGTACCTCCCTCACACGCTTGTATCTATCATCTTATGAAATCTCTTCTTGCCCTAACAATCCATAATATTAGCAGCACAGGAAAGTTTATTTGAAAAATACACATTGGCATGATCTCTTTAAAAGATTCTTGGAGTACTAATGTGCTCAGTGATGATGCATTCTCAACTGTAATACCCACTAAATGCCTATTTTCCTCATTAGTAAAGTAGCTAGGATTGAGTGAGCATAGGAGGAAGCCCAATGTTGCAGTTAAAGTAAAGCACTGGGCATCTAGCAGGCTGTATTCACTTCTGATGAAAGCTAATGACTTGCTGTCTACACTTGCTTCTGGCTTGGTGTCTTTACCTGTAATACTGGGTAATAACCACCTACTTTAAGAGAAGGGAAAACAAAATTAACAAAAGCTTTTAACTGGTCCAAAATTCAACAAATGGAAGATTAATTCATTAAAAATTTCTGAAACCACTATTATTATTATTGTCACTTTATTATTCTTAAATTTTTGTCACTTTATTGTCACTTAAATTGTTCTTTATTGCTGTATATAAGAGCCCCATAACCATATAGTCCTAGGCATAGATTTGATGTGGTCCCAGTCCTTGCTGTACTCAAACCTGACGAACACATACAATGACATGCTAAACAGAAATCCACAGAAACAAAAGGCTTTGTGCTCCTTAGAATTTTACATAATTGCAAAGCTAATTTTTTTAAAACTGATTTTAGCTTCTCCTTAATGAATGCATCATATCCAAGTCTCATTATCAAACCAGTCCTATTTGAAATGTCAAAACCAGCAACTTTTAAAAAATAGCCTGTAGCGTACCTCTACTCCCAAACTACAAATCCATGCCATCACTTATTACCATTATACTTGCCTAGTTAGCAAATACTCTTCATGTGTGTACACTAATAAGCAATATACTGCATGAAGTAGACATGGCAATAAGACATCAGTTTGATAAAGCTGGCTAATTTTGATAAAAAAATCTTGATTCTGCTAATTAAAAAATTAACAAATATATAAGGCTGAAAAACTTATTTTGCTCAGACCATTTAAAATTTACACTAGAGAGGAAAGAGTATGACTTGCTCATGATGTCAAACTGCTATGGTGTGCTTAGGAGTACCTGCAGCAAGAATCTTACAATTCACAGCAATTCCTACCTCTTTTCCTTTGGTTTATTTTAAGAGCTTATAAATGGAACAACACTTCCAGCTGGTTTAGTTTATCAGAAGATAGCCTAGTTCAAACCTGTGCTCGTTTGTGCTGTATACCCCCATTGATATCATGCAGCGTTAACTACTTCACTTTATGGGGTAGAGGAAATGATTTTTTGTTAAGTCTTGGTGCCACCAGAAAATTATATAAATATAAGTAGGTTTGGTACTCCACTGGGGTTTAAATAAGCTTTTAGCTTAACCTCATGAAAAACCCCAAAACAAACCCTTTTACTTCTGTAACCTGAAGGTTACAACGGTACTGTGGAGTTCGAAGACCTATGCTCCCTCTCCAGCGAGGCATTTAAAACTTAGCAGTTTTAAAACTGAGCAGTTGAGTAAACATTTTGCAAGCCTGAGAGCACAGAAGAAGCATAATGAAAGGGGTGACACACTAGGTTGGTACCACCATACTCTTGCAACAGCTTTGGGAAACAGATTGAGGAAGTCACAAGACACTGACAATTTTGTTACAGTATCACCACTTGCTTCCCTACTCCCTACATACTCACATCCTTCTAGATCAAAGGCATGTCTACACACCTCTACAGGCAGCGGAAAGTGTGCAAGCTGACTGGAAGCTATGCACACTTATTCCACATTCTTCTGCACCTCATGAATAAAGCCCCTGGCTGAAAAATACAGTGTATTAGCTTGGGCTTCATGACTGATTTAGACAGCTTTCATGTAGCTGAAAAACACAGGGAAACACTCCAAAGTACTTTCTGTTAACAGAAGCACATATATACATGCAAACTACAAGGGCCTGTGGTTACAAACAGTGCCTTATCTTACTCCATAGTAAATGTAAAGGAGTCATGAGCCTCACAGAAATCCTACTGACTCCAAGAAAGCTTTTTTTAGTTTACAAACTACTGAAACACTTCGTTATAACTAACAGGTAACAAGGTCAAACAGAGGATTTCTTTAGCCTTTTATGAACTCTTTTTCTAGGGGGTAATTATTTAAAAATGTGTTTGTCCTACATAATGCTTTTGCACATAAGAAATGCGTATGAAACTTTCTTGTGCTACTATGTCAATAGCTTTTCTAATCACTACAGAGACATCACATCAAGATGAA
Source organism: Psittacula echo (assembly GCF_963264785.1). Classification (NCBI taxonomy): domain Eukaryota; kingdom Metazoa; phylum Chordata; class Aves; order Psittaciformes; family Psittacidae; genus Psittacula; species Psittacula echo. The sequence continues at coordinate 105,748,660 of NC_137735.1, forward strand.
ATCTCTTTGTGGACAGCCTTCCTAACTCTGCAAATTAGTGCAGTCTTCTTTAACACTATCTTTTAAAATGACAGCAGTAAAAATGCCACACCAATTTATTTTGGTTGAGTCTTGAGAAGAGGAGGTATAAGAGCTGACGGAAATATCCATACCACACCACTGGCATTCACCCAAGACTACTGTAAGAAATCAGCAATGTCAAGTTCAAGGCTTGGCTCTCAGCATGACATTTGAAAAAGACGAAGAATACAGAACCTCCTCCGTGGATTTTCAAGAGAATTGTGAACACTATCTAGCAATAACAGGATGTGACCTCAACCACCAGTTTGTGTCACTCCTCCACAAGCGGCTGTACAAGAGCTATGTCTGGAAGGAGTCCCTACCCCAAAGCCAGTCTGCAGAGTGGGGGTGCAGCTCATGGTAGTTCCTCATGGATAAGTCAGTTCTGCTTTCTCTCGATGGTGCTCCCTTCTCCTCTCTGCTCATAATACACCGAATGGGAAAAGTGAGGAGCAGCAGTGTCCAGACAGCCTGGAGTTAGTGCAGGGCAAGCAGCACAGCTCTGGCACATGGCAGGCTGGAGGAAGATGAAGAAATAAAGGAAAGAAAAGAGAGGACAGAGAAACATGCGGAAGAGGTGTGATAACTGTCATATGGCATATTTAACAGTGGCTTACTATCATGTCCCAGAGGCTCTGTGCCCACACACCTCTGAAACGTGTGTGATGCGTTAAATGTGCACATGCAATTGCATACATGCTCCTGCATATGCATTTGGGATAGGGGTAGGGAGGTTGTAAAGGAGATTTAATAACAGAAATCTCAGCCTTGCTTGTGACATATTTATAACTTTCTATGCACTGTGGGTCAATCATTTACAAGAATGCCTTTTGCTTCTGGTAAAATCAACCACAGGAAGGGCAAGGAAGGATGTAGTGGTGGCAAAATGCAGAACCCATCATCGCCCTGAAGAGTACAGCGAGAAAAACTGAAAGTCTAAGCTTCCCAAAATAAACTCTCTGTTCGAGGGCTGTAACAGCAAAAAGAGGAACTTTTGGTCTTGATTCTGCTATTACAGAGGGACCAAAAAGCTGTAACTCAAGCAAGTGGTCACAAGCAAGGGTCAGGAAAGTGACTGAAGAGCCACACTGGTTGTAGAAAAAAATAAGTCAGATGAACTGGGAAACTATAAGGAGTACAGTAAATAAATAGTATGTATATCAGGTCAGCCAAGCCAAGAGGAAGGCCCAGGCACCAAAAAGCCACTTTGACACAGCAAAGTGTAAGAGGGTGTTCAGAGGGTGGAGCCAGCAAAGGAACCCAGCAACAATGGCCTTACAGAGGAGGGACCACGCTCATATCCTGCCCATCCCAGGGCGAGTGAAAGGGCACACATGGAAAGAGTTTGGTGTCAAGGATCAGCAGTTCTGTGCCAAGAATCATAGCTTTTTATTAGCAGAGAAGAGAGCAAGGCCCCAAATTGCCTGCCCTTGCATTGCTTTGTTTTGATATGGGGCTTGACATGGGTGCAAAGCTACTGTAAACACACACACGTACTGTGTTACAGAAATGAAAGAAAAGGAAAACAGTCTTTTTTTTGTACAAAGATGGATATTTTTACAGCATACAGAGCCAATCATGCTATTCAATTCTACAGAGCAGGAAGGAGCTCGGTAAATTGCTGTAAAAATATCCATCCTTATGCAACCAAAATGCCTGCTGTGGATTAGGCATTAGGAATAGCTGCAGAGTGGCATCATGGACCTCCCCAGCACCCCAATTATATATCTAGGGACAGAGCTTAATCTACACCTCAGCTAGCTAGCGTACACTTGGTAGTGACCTCTTATGTAAAATGACCCCAGCAGTCACTTCATACAGAGTTTTAGGCCTATATTCTGCTCCCCAAAACTTATTTTCTTTTGCCACAAACCCTGTTATGTCATTTAACGCAAACTGTAGATAAAAGGGATAAAATACCAGCATTTTGATTTGGCAGGCAGTCAATTTTCATTACAAGCATTCATACAACGAGTAAAGAGTCATACAAGGAAGGAGCCACAGATGCTTTCTAAAAATTTATCACCCTCAGTGGGTATTTTATGTACAGTCCTACGTACAGCACAAAAGTAGAACATGGTCAACTACATCAAAAGCATAGTAACAAGACTTACTTATTTAAATGTGCTGCAAGCACACGATCATAACTCAGTAGCTGTTTTTGCATTCCTCACTTGAAAGAAACATTGCATAATACTAGTGTAACTATAGACTGCTTTCTTTTCTTTTGCCCATTGAGTATTCAATGCCTAACAACACTTAATAAGCACAATGAATATAGAACACTCCCTATCCCCATCTGTTTATTTCTTCTTAGGAAAAACATTTTTATTAAATTTGGCCCTTATATGAAGCACCAACTGAAACACCAAATCATTTATGATATAATCAAGAAATACGTGGTCTTTTTTTTTTTTAATTAAAAAAACCCTTTTCAATACTCTTAATATAATTGAAAGATAAGCTGGTTTTTATACCAACTGCTCTGAAGAATTAATATCCCACTAAATTAAAACCTTCAGTGTACATTCTGCCTTTACCAGTAGAGAAGCAAAAGTGATCAGAAAAAGCTTGAGGGCCCTACAACATAATTCAAAAGGAGAAAACTCTAAAAAGGCCCTTTTTTTCTTATTGGCTAACTAATGTATTTGATACAATAGGAATCCCCTCAATGCAAGTTCACGTGGTCTAGCAACTGAAGCTACTATTTAAAATACACCAATAATGGTAACGTAATTTAGGCTCCGACTGATATGAATGAGCTGTTAATGTTAAAAGAAGACAAAGCTAAGTGGACATTAACTGTCTTGCTCTACGCTGTTATTTCACACGAACAGAGCCTACCAAATCTTGTAGAGTGACTACACATACAGTGAGACTGCTCACTTTTCCTGCTCTCAGCAACTTGCCAAATAAAGCCATGTTGTACACAAACACAAGCCAGAAATCACATGAAGGGAAAACTCCCCTTTCTGATCAGACAAGTTTCGTGTGGGTGACAGTGTGCTCCCTTGCCCTGCCCTAACCTCCCCTCCCCATCTGACCTTTATTTCCCATAACCCTGCTCAAGTGATTATCACCACAGGCGGTCATAATGTATGCATCTGGTCATGATGGCTGCATCCAGCTCAAAGTGGATTTGGGAAGACAGATAACAACACAATAGCCGAGGGCTAATTTCAGCAATGCACCCACCTAACCATAGGGCTGCTCAAGGTCTGACTCAACCCATGTTTGGAAGAAACTAACAACTGTAGTCGGTATGCAAATATGACTAAGCCAACTATTTTACTCCATAAATAGTGGACAGCCATGGGACTGTTGAGCTCTCCTGCGTGGCAATGGGCTGCACACCAGGATCTCCCCTTGAGTAGGGACACTTCTCAAGGTTACTCCTCAAAATTGAGAGATTCCTTGACACAACAGGTTCTTGTTAAGTGATTAATAGCATGGTAAACTTTGAAATCTTAGCTAAATGATATGAAGGATTGATTGTACACACATAATTCTTTAGACATAAACCATTGACCAAGCCCGGGACTAACTCTCAATCCAGTTGCACTTAAACTCCCCTCTGAGTAGTTTCAAATGCAACAGGGTTTGAAACAGGTTTCTGAACCTTGTGACTCAATGGAAGACTCTCCCTGACAGTTTTGCCGGACTCTGTCCTCTATACAGTAAACAATCAAGTGCACCTTGCCATCGAATCTTGTTAAACCGCTGTCACAGTTACTATTAAACTTTGTTAAATTGCTCTTTTGTATCAAGAAACACATGAATACTCTCTTATCAGTAAGGTGCACCACTCCATCCACAACAGTGTGGAGTTTAATCATGTAGCGCTTTTCTGGAAGCAGTCACAACAAATAAGACATACCTGATGTGCCAAAATATAGATATTATGGCCAACATCTTTTGGGGAGATGCCATTATCTCCATTCTCCTCCTCGTGGTCACATTCAAGGCCTTGGTTATAAGCATTCTTCATCACATCCACCTGTAATACAAAGCCAACCATGGAGAGATGAAATAAATGTCATTCTCGGGGAAAAAGCACACTGTGTTTGAACACACATGCTTTGTTCAGCTCAAGCCTGGTTGCGTGCCTTGCAGTTCTGTGAGAAGAGTGAGCAGTCTAAGAAACACTTTCTGAGTAAAGACAAGCTTGAAGTATTTATGAAGCTCCAAACTGCTCCATTTCTCATCAGTAAAACTGCAATCATGACAAAGGTGCAGGAAAGCTGAGCCTTTTAAGCAGGTATTTTCACAAACGCTTTTAAAGACAGATCTACAGATATGGCAGGTAGTGTTGTACAGCACTTAGAGTGTAGCCATGATCTCCCTTTGGCTAGAGCAGGCCGACACGTCACTCAGCCTTCTCCACAGGCTCAGCAGACAGAAAAAAACCAACTAAACCAAAAAGGAAAAGAAGATAAAGATCTGGGCAGGGTGCTCGGGAAATTCCAAAACATTCAAAAGCCTTTTACAGGACCAATGGGGGAAAATCCTCCATTCTCCACACAGGGCCTGATCCTGCAGTTGTACCTTAGGGACGGCATTATCATGCTGACGTGCCACCTTAGCGATGATGCCCCAGAACAATCAGGTTACTGGGCTTTGCCAAAAGGCAGAGCTGATGCCCACAGATCTCCCCACCTCACTGCTGTTGTATGGTCAATTGGATTGGAAGCAATTTCTTCAGATTTCCAATCTATTCAAAATTCCTGGAGACCCACAGAAGCATCATGGTTGTTCCAAAATACAACTGTTTGTAACTGTCTTTGTTCATATAAAATGAACATATACATATTATATATATTAGATGTCTCCACACACATTTCTGTTAGCAGTGTTTCACGAACTGTACAAACTTAATTTGCCAGCTCCTGACAAAGTGTACTTGAAGACAGTCTACCAGAGTATGATAATTCAGTCAGGAAACAATTACAGAAAAGTGCTTGGAACGGATAAAAATAATGAAGTCGTAAAGACTGAAATCATGCATGCTTGATCCTTTTAAAGGACTTTTTGTGAATTAGTACTATCCTGATACATTGTGTCACCATATGCTGCCAACACTTTTCAGCTTAGATGCAGATAATTTAAAAAATGTTTTAATGACAGATTTTTTTTTTTTTTTAGCCAAAAGATTTATGAATATTCAGAAGTTTTCTCACCAGTTCCCTTGGTCTCATGTTGAAAAGGATTCTTTCCGCATTCTCACTGTCGTGCCTGCTTTCCATAATAGCCAGCAAAAGCTTGGAGGCATTGTTCTAGAGATGCAAAACCACATTAATGCAAATTTGAAATCTATTTCATGGATTAATGACCCTTGCATTTGTTTTAATTGAGATTACAAGGACCACTTTTTTAGCAGATAAAATTTTAAACTACTTCCATCTTTTATTTTACTGACGTATTTAAGAGGGGTTTTCTCCCATTTGAATGTCAGCGTACTGTAAGGCTAACAAACCCTGCATGCTATATTGGAAGAAGCATTTTAAATATTGAAAAATATTCAACTTAAATACAGACAGGGGAATTAGGGCATTCTGGGAGAGGAGACTGGGAACTGAGAGAGAATACAGGAGAAAGGAGACTAGGCTTGCCAACACCAGAATAAGATATGGATGAAGAACAACAGATGAGAAGACGAGACTGGGGCTGGCTGAAGGAGAACAGGACTCCACATGAATTTTTCCGTAACTCCTCTTTCCTTTTGCTCCAGAATCAAACCAAGACCATCCATTGGAAAGGTCTAATCAAACTCTTGACCTCGCAACCTACACTGCAGAAGTTTAATGTGCACAGTGAATGTGACCAGTTGGAGGGAAAGGATAGCATTTTGATTAAGACTCCTAACAAGGTGCTGCTCTGAAGAACTGGATGCTTCCTTCTCTATTGCAGTATTCCCTTACAGTGGTGACCAAATCAGTTATGGTAGTATTGGTATAATCTCAAACTGAAGAGAAGGGAAGGGAACAAGACAGGCTGCCAGGCAGCTTGAGAAGGAAGGGAAGATACAGTAGAGAAAGACACTAGTGTACTCATTCATGGGCAAGGAAGACTTTGAAGCTATTTCCCAGTACAGACAACCCTGGGGAACAGAGAGAAGCCTGCTGCAGCTTCCAGAAAGTGAGTAAAGGTAGAGGGTAGGTAGGACTTTTATGTCATTAGCAGCCAGCTTTTGCTACTAACTCAGCACAAATGGCATGCTATAGAGCAGGCGGGCACAACCTCCAGGTTTTTTTCTCTCTGATTGTTGCACTTGACATTCAGATGCTCATTTCATAAAATCATAGAATGGTTTAGGTTGGAAGGGGCTTTGAAGATCATATAGTTCCAAGGCCTTGCCCAAGTGGCCTTGAATACTGCCAGGGACAGGGCAGTCACAGCTTCTCTGGGCAACCTGTGCCAGTGCCTGACCACCCTCATAATGAAAGATTTTTTCCCAATGCCTAATCTTAATCCCCCTGTTTCAGCTTAAAGCCATTTCCTCTTGTCCTGTCACTACATGCCCTTGTAAAAAGTCTCTCTTCAGACTTTTTGTAGGCACCCTTTAGGTATTAGAAGGTTGCTATAAGGTCCCCCCAGAGCCTTCTCCAGGCTGAACAAGCCCAAATCTCTCAGCCTGTCTCCATAGGAGAGGTGCTCCAGCCCTTCGATCATCTTCATGGCCTCCTCTGGACTCACTCGAGGAGGTCCATGTCCCTCCTGTGTTGGAAGCCCAAGAGCTGAAAGCAGTACTGGAGGTGGGGTCTCACAAGAGAAGGATAGAATCACCTCCCTCAACCGGCTGACCTTCTGATGCATCCCAGCATGGCTGGCTTTCTGGGCTGCAAGCACACATTGCTGGCTCGTATTGAGCTTATCATATACCAACACCCCCAATTCCTTTTCCTCATGGCTGCTCTCAATCCATTCTCCACTTGGGATTGCCTCAGTCCAGGTGCAGGACCTTGTACTTGGTATTGTTGAACCTCATGAAGTTCACACTGGCCCACCTTTCCAGCCTGTCAAGGTCCCTCTGGATGGTACCCCTTCCCTTCAGCATGTCAAATGCACCACACAGCTTTGTGTCACCTGCAAACTTGCTGAGGGTGCATCAATCCCACTGTCCATGTCACCAACAAAGATGTTGAACAGTGGCAGTACCAATACCGACCCCTGGGGAACACCACTCATCACATCTACAACTAGATACAGCAGAGTAAAGCACTACGAGAACAGCCAAAAAGACACCCGTATTAGACCCTCTCTACCCTTAGATTAACAACATCTTTTCATCCTGACACTATACAGAGTGACATTGAGGTTATATTGTGTGCCAGGGCTTAAACACTAGTCGTATGAAAGGCTGGGGGGGTCATCCTCAAAATAACAAGAGGCAGAATAGAACATTGGCCATCTGTGCATTCAGTGAACATTGTCTACCCTGCTCACTGAATGATTCAGGAGTCCAGTGGAAAATATAATCCATGAAGATGTAATTAAATACCACATCACAAACTGTGCAAAACAAGCTAAATTAAGATGACATGGGAAAACATAATTCTGCATTGCCTTTGCTTTGGTTGGGGGATACGAGTTCAACACATAATGTTCCCTGAAAACAGTGTCTGAGCTCGTTTGTATGTGTAAATGTGTGGGCCTATATGCTTTGCATTCTGTATTTTCACTGCAAAATTTATGTATTTGCAGCTTCAGAGTTGCCTGTGAATACTGACAGATTGTCAGTGTTAAACATTACCTGGTAAGCTCAGTGTTACAGTATTTCAATGCGTTGCCACTCAAAATAAAAGCCGGTAACTTCTGAATTTGGATCTAATTCTTGAAATCACACCTGGCCCAGCACTGTGTCCAGTTCTGGGCTCTCCAGTACAAAAAAGACATGGTCTTGCTGGAACAAGTCCAGCAAAAAGCCACAAAGATGACTAAGCGAATGGAACATTTTTCGCGTAAGGAGTGGCTGAGAGCTGGAACTATTCAGCCTGGAGCAGAGAGGGCTCAGAGGGATCTTGTCAATGTGTGTAAATACCTGATGGAAGGGGATGAAGAAGGAGCCAGATTCCTCTCAGCAGTGCCCAGTGAGAGAACAAGAAGCAACAGACACAAATCAAAATGCACATGATACTCTATTTAAATACAAGAAAACACTTATTTTTTACTGTGAGAGTGATTAAATGCTGGAATAGGTTGCCCAGAGGGGTTGTGAAGTCTCCAGTTGTGGAGATACTCAGCTGAACAGTCTTGAGAAACCTGCTCTAGCTCACCCTGCTTGAGCAAGTGGATGGAACAAGATGCCCTCAAGTTGTCCTTTCTAACCCAAATGACTCTGCCATCCTATAAGATAGAATCATTTCCACATTTTGAACCTTTGGTATCACTCTCCACAATGTCTGCTATTTAAAAGAGTAAGGCATATACAGCCTTCTGTGTACAGGGCCAACTGGTCCCTGCAGTGATGTCTCCAAACTCCATTTTTTGTTTGCTACATAGAAAAGATGCTCTATGAGCATTTGCCAGCTTCACAATAACTGCAGATCAAAATAGCACTGGACTCAGTGTAGCTAGGTCTTTACAGAGACTGAGATTTCAAACTTTGAGACTTTTCAGGGCTCCAAAAGAACTGCCTGCAAGTTCGAAGTTAAATGTCTGCTTACGTCTTTTGCTTGAGGGGAGCCTGAATTGTATTGCCAAACAAAAATGCAATTACAGTTATTAAAATCATGTCTAAAGTACTGTTGATTCAATGTTTCATTGTTCATGATATATAGCTTTATTAATTATTTTATTAGACACCCATAACATTGCCAATATGATGCAACGCAGCTACCACAAAGTATTTGCTGGTTTTAGGGAGGAAACAGACCATCTGCAATGGAAATACTTCATTCAGAAGGCAAGAAAAGGCAATAACCCAAGGTTTCTCCTGGACAAATTCTACCCTACTTGGCAGACAGCATAACTGCAGAGCTCCACTCCGCATGCAATAGCACAGAGGTTATAGAAACTTATCTACAAGCCTATCCAACTCTTCACAGAATACAAAACAAAATTACAAGCCCTTCTGCTTTACTCCTTGCCCTCCCACCCTACACTTTGTTGTCCCCTCACAGAGGACACTGAGAAGGGAAATAAAATACAGTTTATTTTAACCTCATTTTCAACTTTATTTGACATTGCAGGTCACCTGATTTTTTTTTTCCACATCTCCTTGTCAAGTAATTTTTAAGAGTTCACTACATACAAAGAATGCCTGAGTTGCTACATGCCTGTACAGTGCTGCTATTTATCAACCCTGTGAGATTTTATGCCCACAATATGGGCATGCTACTTATGTTGTGTCTGCTTGATAGGACTCCTTTGAAAAAAAAGCCCAGGGCATACTCCCAAACACAACAGTGGGTCAAAAGGCCTGTGGTAGAGGGCCTGATAAGGATTCAGAAGCTGAGCTGAATTCATTTGCAATGTTTGTTTTTAAAGGCTGCTGAGTATATTATGCTATGGTAAGATTAAGTAAATGCCAGGTTACCTAGAACTCTTGCATAGGTATTTCTTCTATTCTTACTCAGATTTAGATAAACAAATTTACATTTACCATACCTTCAACTGAAGCACCAGGTCCATGCAGTATTTGCCAAGAGGGTTTATGTCATTCAAGATAAGTGCAATTATAATATCAATCCCATTAGACTCATGGGTGGCTATACAAGTCTGCAAAATAAGAGAAAGGAGTTGGGGGTGGCGGGGGAGGAGGGGGAGGGATGTACAGGGGGAAAGAGGGAGACAGTGAATATGCGCATGAGCAAATTTCCAAAACAAGGACCCAGAACTTGAAAGACCTTGTAACACCAAGGTGGCACAAGTTACAGACAGCAGCCCACAGGAGCACTGCCCAATTCAGCTGAACACACATGCAGAGACACAAAAGACATGTTTGAATATGGGTGCAATCAAATTTGCACACTTGAGTTTTTCATTTGCATTCAGCAACCAGCATTAATATCACTGTTATAACATGAACTGTTTGTGAAGATTAAGTTTTTCTACATGCATCTGAACATGTTCTGCATAGAAGGATACTTCCGGACATGGTATTCAAAACTGCAAATATGACAACAGTGCTTGCCAAATGCTTTTATAGCTGGAGTCTTGGCCCTTCTAAGCCTTGTAAATACGTGTCAGTTATATAAAATTCTATGATATTTTTTCTTCTAGCAGCTTTATAGGGCAATAAGGAAAATATTTTCAGAAATATGGAGAAAAGAAAAAATAAAATGAGAGTGTGGAACATTTTCCTCTGAAATACACCAAATTAGACTTGAAGTTGGTGTAAACAAGCATTACTCAAATCCTGATTAACTTCCCAGCAGGTAGATTTAAGTAATAAAGTGTAACTAATCATTCCCTTCCACCACCAGTGCTCTTCCAGTGCTTCTCCAGTAAACTTGTTGGAGAACACAGTAACTTTAAACATTCTTTTTCCTTTCTTTTTCTTCTTCAGCCCTGGAATTATTTTTTACAGATGTTTTTCCCATTCACTAGTGAATCAAATACAACTATTTAAAATTTAGTCCACTAAAGGGTTTTTGTTTGTTTATTTTTAAAGTATAAAGTAAAGGCAGTTGATTACCAGCAATGGCAATAATAGCACTTTATACCTCATTTGTGCACATTAACGAAGTAGCATTAATACGGTGTGTATTTCTTCAGCTGTTTCTAGTATCAAGAATAGACTGCCTCTGTAATTTCACCCACCATAATTTTCCTATTGCTAATCCATAGCAAAAATTATGCAATTTCATACACTGTGACAACTGTACTATGGTTCTCTTCAGATCAAATACAGCAGCATGCAACTACATTGTTTACCTTTCTATACTGCCTCAGCAAGGCACTAAAGAGACCTACCAAAGGTCACAGCTAAGTGACTTAAAAAGACTGCATCAAGCAAGGCACAGAAGATTAGAAGTATGGTCTGTAGTTTCATCCATTTCACTACTAATATCACAATTAAAGATGCTGCTAGGTAATATAGCAGGATAGTTAAGTTAAACTTTGTGGTAGTTATGTGAATTAAGGAAAGTAAATATTAGCAACCTATATAAACACCAGCAAAGGCAAGATATATGAAAATGAAGAAAACAAGCTTGCATTTGCAATGTACTTCTACAACTATGACTCAAAATCCGGTCTCAAAGTGAGGTTTAAGCCATGGACCCATTGACATAAGACATTAAACTCTCTCTAAAAGGACTGGAAACCCTCCACGTAAGCAGACATACCACAGGAAGAGTTTGAGTTCTGACTTTAAAGGATTTCTCAGGCCTTATGAAGGCTTGAAACATGTTAAGGCTAGTTATAGCAGTTACCAGTGAATTTATGTTATTAAGAACACTGAAAGGTTTATGATAAGCACACAGATACTGTACATTGAGGTATACTCTTCTACATCCAGAAGTTATTTGAGCCCTACCTGGTTTTCATGGCATGGACCTTGGCAATATTCAGTCAAGCTTTCCAGTGTCTGGTTCACAAGGGCCACATTCCTCTCATTGATGTAAAGCCCCAGTAAGCCCAGTCCACCTGTTGTGCTTCCACAGATACAGTCCAAAAACTGAAGGGTCTCACAAACAAGGTTGTAATTTGTTTTATTGTTCTGATGTCTTAAAAAATTCTGGTGGATGAAGAAAAAGAACACACACACAAAAAATAAATTAAAAAAAAAGAGTTAAACAGTCTTTTTCATTAAAATATTGAAGGGTACAATTTATGACTACATGACCACTGTACCTTAGGTACTGAAGTACACTAAGTACACTACATTGTGGAAAATATATTATGTGTTGGCGCAGCAGTTGAAAACTACTATCTGATTAAATCATCAGAGAAAAAAAAGGCTTAGGAAAGTGCACTCTGCAGACATCTGCCCTGGCCTTAAATGTCTTATGTATCTCCTTTATACCTGTCACCATCCATCTATTACGACCTTTCTCTTGGAAGCTTGTTACCCCACAGCTGAGCAGGTATAGTGGCATATTATGACTGCTCCTTGGCCATAGTGCAGAATGGTAGCTCAGCTCAAATCAGTCCCAACACTGCTTTAAGGGAGACTGCTGGACACGGCACTGAGGTATATTTGCAAAAAATTCATTTTGCAAAGGTTGCTATGGGGACAGTAATTTCTACCAGAGCAGCTGATAGCAGGGAAACAAGTAGCATCTTAAAGCCTTCAATCATAATACCTAGCAAAAAGAGCAGTACCCAAACTTTGCACAGAAGCTTCCTGTGGTCCTCAAACCTATGGTAAGTGATCCAGTATTTGTGCACAGAAACCACACTAACAGTGACATTTAGACACTTCTCAATCCCCTGCAGCTATGCTGCAGTCCCGTAGCTATTCTGAGGGCATAAACATGAGCTCAACCAGAGCATGCAAGTGGCTCTTGAAAGGATTATTTTATCCCTTGGACCAAAAGAGCAACATTTTAGCCACCATCATGCTGTAACAGGAATGGGCACAGATGTGTTCTACTTTCCTTGTGAAATTCCAGCTCCTGTAGTATTTCCTTTGGAGCTCAACTCAAAAACACTTTACCTGGAGCTCTCGATTGTGGTTCTCACACAGCAGCTGAAGAAACCTCAATATTGGCTGCATGATTGCAATGGTAGGGCTCATGATTGCTTCTTCTGTGGACTTCTCTTCTGCATTTGCAGCATCTGTTCCTGAGCCCATAAGATCTATTTCTGGGTCCATTTCTCTTCTATACACAGAGTAAGCCTTTGACGTTGCAGATGATGCTTCTGTTAACTGTCCTTTCATACCCTCTTTCAGATGCAAGGTTGAATCCTTTACTGAAAAGAAGATAATTTTCCTTCATTTTTGAAACTCTTTTGATTAAACAATAAGAAAACAATAATAATGAATGCAAATTTTTCTTTGTTGGGGACTAGCTTTTTGAAGACCTCAAGGCAACTAACAAAGAACATAAAAGCAACATTCATGCAGGGATAGCATGTTCCAAATAAACCACAAACCAGAGTGAAACAGAACATTAAAACAAAAAGCCCTAGTATTTCACTCCCTACTATATACAATTAATGATGAGAACAATGGAAGAACCACAGGGTGGGAAATAAGTGCCTGTGCTTGCTCTTGTGAAATAGCCCCATTAGCAGCAGCCTTTACTTCTGCTTCTCTAAAAATATGGTTCGGTATCTTCTACTGGTATAAACTGGCATAACTTCACTGATTTCACCAAAGCTAATTCCTTGCAACCAGCTTAGGAGATGCCGTATAATTTACAGAAAAACAGGTAAAAGATGCGAAGTAGCAGTGATTAATATTAGAGCCTACTGATCAACACACCACAGCACAGTGGGGCAGCACATGCAATCTGAATATAGTGTACTTCTCCCCAGTTTTGCACGGGTGTGTCCTTACCTCTCTTTTTGGGAACAGATATGGTTAGGTCACCATCATCATCTTTCTTTTTGCTTCCCAAATCAATAGTGTTCACTGTCACTGTCGATCGTATCTCCTGCTGAGCAGCTTTCATGTGGTCATACAGGACTTTAAAGAATTTTTCTGACTTTTTTTGCTCCTTCAGTTGCTGGTAAGTTGAATACTGACAAAAAGAAATTATTCTTTAGATATCAGTCTTCCAAAGAAGGAGAAATACAAAAATACACTTTTTTGTTGTTGTTGTGAAACAAATGATGAATAATTACTTCACTTACACAGAACAAATGTTGGTCACTGCCTCACCATTCTTTCTCTAAGTGATATACAAGGCTGGTAACTAAGATTGATGGAAACATTTCTAAATTTGGATAAAATGGTGAATGCTGGTATGTGCAATCTCTAAACTGTTACAATATTACACTTGAAGTTAAATTACTTTGTGACACTCTGTTTCTTTCTAAAGTTATAATATTTCATCTAAAAATAATAGTGAAAAGTAACTGTTGTTTTTTAACAAAAAGAGGAAGCATGAAACATCTAATGTGTAGTATTATAGCTTAGATTATATAAATTCTGGTGCTTCACACAGAATTGGAATTAATATTTTAGGTTATTAAGCCCAGTCCTTTAGCATTATTGTCAAGCAGGCAGAGTACCATTTTAAACAGCTTACAAACTTAGAGCCTTTTACAGCCTCTAACAATTCATGCTACAAAGCTGCAACAAAAATCTAACTTCTTTAGCATTTTGTGGATGCTCTCTAAGGGTCACAGATCACATTATCTTTTTTTACAGAATAAAGATACAGGATGGAATTCCTCTCATTTTACTTTTACAGCCCTGCAGTGAGGTACAAGTTGATTATTTAGGCTTCCTTCACAGGCAATTATAAGATATGGCGAAAAGCAGGGACTGATTCGTATCATCTCTCCTCTCCTATGATATCTCTGCTGATCATATAATATGAATAAACAATCATCTTATTTGGTTAAAATTAGGTGAGAAGAATATAATTCATGAAAAAAATAGAATCTGCATGTTAAAGCAGCTATTTTCTACTGGCTGAGATATGGTTGTCTCAAATGGCCAATTTTTCTCTCTTTGGAGATTTCTATAAATGTCCCTAAACATTTCCAGAAAATAACTTGATTTTATTGCTGTTATAAACTTGATGGTATTGTAATTTTTAATTTACAGAGATACAAAATAACTAGAGATAATGCTTATATGGCAATGACCAGATTAAAAGCAGCACTGTGCTACACAGGAAGCGACAGTTTAAAAATTGGTTTGATATTGCATAACAGGGCATATTTACATTTGTATTATAGTCATACATATTGCAGTGATAAACTTTTCACAGAATTCACAGCGTAAAGATCCTTTTTATTTGTCTCCAGACTACACACATTTAAAAATCAGTATGTGAATAAGTAAATGAAAGAAGTACCTGTGTTTGTGTATTTCCACCTTCAAGCAATGCAATACCAAGCAAAATGCCTTCTGAGAAAATTCTGTCATTTCTGGTGTTTACTATAACATCGATGACTAGTTCTGATGCACCTTCTTTATCCAGAAGGCACTGAATATCAAACATCGTTACTCCAGACTTATCTGAGTCTTGTCCTGAAAATCCACCTGCAAGTAAGACAAATACATACCATTCATGTTTGTTTCACAAATGTATATGAAAATGAATCTATTGGCAATAATCATGTGCTTTATGAAGACAGTAGCAATGTAATAAATTTAATTTTCAAATTCTGTTTCAGGCAAAACTCCCTGTGAAACAAATACAATTTTTGTGTGAAATTGCAATGTTAGGCTCTAAGAAATAAAACA
Organism: Psittacula echo; assembly: GCF_963264785.1. Classification (NCBI taxonomy): domain Eukaryota; kingdom Metazoa; phylum Chordata; class Aves; order Psittaciformes; family Psittacidae; genus Psittacula; species Psittacula echo. The sequence continues at coordinate 105,764,030 of NC_137735.1, forward strand.
AAACCCAGAACCATTGCTCTGTCATGATATTCAGACATAAAGAACTTGGAAATTACACTGATTTGTTCACTGAACCCCTTTTTTAATTCCACTGCTGCATACACTAAACTGTGATCCATGCTCTGAGACCACTCTTCCACCTTCTGCCTCATTTCCTATGACATACATTATTTTGGATTTCCTTAGAAACCATCCTACAGTAACTTCCCACTCTGTAACAGAATCATACCACAAAATTCAGTTCTAGGGACCTACAGAGATCATCTAAAACTTTCTGGCAATAGTAATTAGCACAGGTTTACTAGTCTTGTCCAGTAAAGCTGTAACAAGGACCAACACATTCTGCAGTTTCTTGTGGAAATCTGTTCCATTGCCTAATCAGTATCTTTGTGAGAAGCTTCTCCTTGTATCTTTTTTTCTTTCATGTATCAATAAGGGATTGAGAATAAAAAAAAAAAAAAAAAAAAATTTTGTTTCCAGAAACAGCCACATCTTTGTTCATATGTTTAGTGCTTTGCTGAATATCCGGATGTAAATTTACTGGCAAATTAAAATGGTGTTATGAATTGAACCTGAATTGAATGATTGATTATGGGGCATGGGGAAAGTCCCTACTTCGGTACTGCCAAATGCACACCAGCCACCTCAGGCAAGTGCATGCAACTTCAGAAAGTCTGATACTACCTCTCTTCTAACTGGTTACAGAACTGTTTGATTTATTTACCAACTGAATCCCTGGAGCACTTCCAGTATGCCTATTGGAAAAACGATGCTTCTAATTTTGTTCTCTTCAAATGATCTGTGTTGATTTACCTCCCACTTGTGCAGTTTTGCTGTAGCTGGCAGACAGAGGCCCATTCATACCACTTCCATGTTCTCCTTTAAAGTAGCGATATAAGAGTATTTTCCTTAGAGTGTTGCCCTTTAAGAGATGGATAAAAATAGAAGAAATAAAAGTTGCAGCCAATTTCCTTTGTTTGAGAAGCAAACTGTTTAACATAGATACATAATTTATTAGGTCTTTCTGTTACAATTGGTAAGCATACAAACAGTAAAGTTGTCCAGAAAACAAACATTAATGGTCTTACCTAACAAATCTCATGGGAAGAGTTCTAAAATACTGTTGTATAAACTTTCTTTGAAGTTTCTTTTAAAGTTATTGATTATATATAAAATACCTCCACCTCAATAATTCTTACTGGCTAGCTGTAAGAAGTGTATATTGAAACAAGTTCTACAGAGCCAATGCTCTACGGTGTATCTGTGCCCTGCCCTGTCCTGCCATGGCAGTACTTTCTTTCCATTTTCTGCAGCTGAGTAGTATCACTTCCTTTTCTCTGATCTCAGATAATCCAGCTGATCATCTGAAGGAAGCCACATCACATGAAATATTAAAACAGAGATATGACATTTGACAGAATAGCTTAAAAAGCATTCTATCTCCTTGTTCCTTTACCTACAAAACCTCAACCAATCAAAATTTGTATGCAGCTCTCTGAAAATCTTCCCTTTCATTTTGCTTATACTCAGCAATACAAGACACACTGAATTAAGAGTTGAGACCAATTACTTGGCCACTTTATTTTGCCTTCAGTCTCCTGGGAACACCTGCAGTAAACAGCTTTACAGAGGCAGAAGGTGACACAACAACTGTAGGTGTATGTGTAACCTAAGATTTTATGAAGAAAAGAGTACAGCAAAAGAGTACCACAGAAGGGGAAAAATCATTCATTTCAACAGGTTGGCATTAAAATGGGAATACTTTTCCTTACTTTTATTCACCTACTGGCTTTAATGAAAAATGGTTCTTGGAAATATGCGCACCAGAAGCCTTCTCAGTACTTACCGACTCACCAGAGCCTGCACATTAGTGCAGTATGCAACTTTGCAATCAAAACATCTCTGTGACCACCACAGAAAGCAAGCAGTAAGGAAGCACGTCCCAGACACACCGCAAGAAGCACTACTTGCACTCCCACTTCTCTGTTAATATTTCCGAGAGCAACCACATGCCCCACCGGAGCTTCACTGCTTTATGGACCTCAGAAACAATGGGCTTAGTCCACCTCAAACAAATGCCAGAATGCAGTATGTGTAGCCTGACAACACGAACCCACCATTTTTTCCTGGTTCTCACTTTTTGATGTTTCAATTTGGTAACAGCCTATAAAGAGTTCCTTCGAACAGCCAAGAAAAGTACAAGGCCTATTGAAAGTATCAAAGCTATAAATACAGTGCAAGAAATACAAAAAGAACTACCTACACATCTGCAGTGCCAGAGAATTTATTAGATGGATTTTCCAGGTGAGCTTAAGCCAGAGCACTCTGCACTACAGAGGACGACAAAGAACCAGAAGTCTCTGAGGACCTCACGTGAAAACAGATTCCTCCTCAGCCTAGTTTATGATGGGGTTTAAACCTGCACGCATGGACAAGGTATGCTAACCACCCTCATAGGAGATTTCAAGATAGCTAAGAACACCAGCTCCTCCTGCTCAATATCCTGTCTCTAGCTGTGACCAAACTCCAGTGCCTTAGAGGAAAGTGAACCTCATTTTCCCCATCTCCTGAAAAAGACAAACTTATTATTGAAATGGTTCCCATCCAACTTATAAGCATGAACTGAGAACCAGCATAAAGCCTTTTTTCAAAATTGCTCAGGCATATACATCACAGTCATAAAAGTGAATCACACAAATAGAATCATAGCACAGAAACACTTCCTAACATCAACCTAGGACCTGATACAGAATGGGCAAAGCATTGAGACAAGATCTTTTAATCAGAAAGGCTGGCATTTGCCATACCGCTTGATTAACCACTCAGCTTGAGGGAACATCCTCTACCAGCAATCTATGCAGTCTGTTGATGACTAACAGAGTGCCATGGTAAATTATATAAACAGTCACAGTGCAGTCATGAGAAGAAACACCACAAGCCATCTATCTATAGTTAAGAATAACAACCGTGGTCACAAGCTTTATTATTCAATCAGAACAGTCTTTATTTTATCAGGAAGAATGTTTAAGACCATGAAATAGCATTTGACTAATAAACTGAATGATTTAGCACTTGAGTCTTATTTCCTGAAAGCAAGCAACTGTTAGCACTTCTCAGATCTTCTTCATGCCTTTTTACCTTCAAAGACAACAGCAGGAGCAGCAAAACAAAAGGTTATGGAAAGTGGAATTTTGCTCCACTCATATCCAAACTAAGGCAAGGACTTCACTTTTTGTCCTGAATGAGCAAGTCTTAATTATTAGGATTCCTCCTCTCTCTCACTTCTTCTCTCAACCTCCCATGAATCCAGACAACACGTAGAGTTCTCAGAAGCCAGAGTCAAAAGTTGAGAACATCCATGTCTGAAAAGCAGAAATGTGCTGGAACCTCTGCTTTGCCTGGCAGCCGTGCCAAAAACATAGCCTCAGACTCAGCCCACATAGTTGCAGGCTTGGGATCTTTATCCCCTGTGTGATGACCTTGGGCAGTCAGATTACATCCCCAAAACTTGTGAAATCAGCTGCCACTACAAAGAGCAGAAGAGCCCATCTGTACGAACCGGAGCTGAGAAATGTGCAAATGCTTATGCAACGTATCAGAGACACCTGGCAGCTCTAGCATGTAACTGTGTGAGGCATCATGCTAGAAAATGCTGGAAAGACCCTGCTTCCAGAAGAAGTGCTGATCCTACTGGCAAAGGTGTCTGGGTATGCTTTTATGGGAATGCCAAAAAACAGAGTCAGGAACAGCCCCATCATGTAGACAAGACAAACTGCTGCCAGCGTGAGACAGCTATGCCATTGATGTCCTTGTCAACAGCTTCCTAACTTAGTATAGCCACAAAATTAATATTGGCCAAAAGCAAATGATCACAGCAGTAGCGAATAAGCAGCTCGCAGCAACTATTACTGACACTTGTATTACTAAAGCAGAGACCAAAAATTAAAGCAACTAGGCAGCACAGCGCTAACTTCCCTCACCAGGTTCCTACACATGCAACAACTCCCAACTTTCCAAGCTGAATCTCTCCCTTGCTGGCTACAATACACTTTCTTTTTTACCTCTTATTAGGGTACGGAAGTAGCATGAAAACATCACTCAGCTGACTGCAATCCTTCTATAATGGCTAGAACATTGTATAGCTTTGAAAAAAACCACAATGAAACATAACAGTCTTATTGTTACCCATGAATACCACTGTATTGTTTCTAACAAAGCTAGGATAAAGACTGAGGACACAAGAAAGGAACAACTGGTTACTGTTGTTGCAGTTTTAAATAGCTAGGGATTGACAGACAAAAGTTTCCAATAGGGAAAAATTACTCCAATAGGAACATGTAGACACAAACAAATTACGTTTTCTCAGTCCGTATTTCATTATACTAGTTGGTCTTTAAATTTGATTTAAATGCCTTAATACAATAGTTTATTCACTTTCCTTCTCCAAGCCTGCAAAAGGCTCATTCCACATAAGGATGGGGTGTTCTGCCTGTGGAAGCAGCAGCAGACAGAGATATGTAAGGCTTATTGTGGATACCTGCATCAGCACCAGCTTGCTGTATAACACTGCCAAAAAATTATTTGTCCTGTACTTGCACACTTCTTAAGGAATTTGAATGATATTTCTGATGTTTAGAAGGCTGAATTATATGTTCTGGTGATCTCTTCTGGTTTTCACTCTACATTAAAATAATGTAGTGGAAATGCTCAGATTACCAGTGATAACACAGAAAAGGCAGCCATGTCCAATAAATATTTCTGTGATACAGTGGATGATGTATGTTTCAGCATTAATCCAGGAGGACTCAAAATTAGGTATGTTACATCTTCAGATCTGAATAACTTGAAGCCAAGTATGAAAAGGAGCTGCCTTGGATCCTACTAATTCAGGTTTCCAGAAAGTCTGTAACAGGTAGAAAATCCCAGAGAACTGAAGAAATCTAACATGCAACAATGCTCTTGAAAAAGTATACAGGAGTACTTTTCATACTTTTTACCGGTATCAAACCCACTGCAGTCAGTTTGATATCAATTCAGAGAAAAACAAAACAAAACAAAAAACTGGCTGATTTTGAGTTCCACTAACAAAAATAAAAGGAAGTTACTACAAACTGATGGCAGTTATAGTCCTGACATCATGTTGTAATAATCGCCTCATTATGGGCTTAAGAAAGACAGACCTTCTCAAACTTCTGAAGACCATGTTCTGGGTTTGCTAGTAATGAAAATATCACTCTGGTAAAATTTTATAAACTGGTGGTGTTACACAATATCATAAGGCAAAATTTTGTATTAAGTAACCACACAAGCATAGTTATCAAATGGCTTAACAGCTAAAGTAAATGACAGAATTCAATGTGCAATTTAAAGCAAGAAATCATAAATGAGTGTATGGGCTTCTAATGAGCAACCTCATGTAGTATTTATTGTCTGCCTGATTTTTTTTTCCTTTTAAATGAAAAAGAATACAGAAAATAATTATTAATAGCATTCAGAAAGGACACACAAAAAAGGGGATAAGATCAAGTCACCAATAACAGTTTTGCCCCATTTATTAAGCTGACCAGAAGCAAACAATACGAGCTTCATTATACATGTAGTGTAGCTATAGATGTAATAACAACAAAATGCGGAACACCAGAAAATGAAGGACTCAGTTTAAGGAGGCCATGTCTCTGGGGAAGACTAGAAGGTCTTAGAGAAAAATCGGTGGAACAACAATTCCCAAAATCACACGTTCTGGAAAGGGTAACAAGAGCTATTATGTAGGTGAGCCAATCTTACTACTCCACATGCAGGGGCATGTTACTGTAGGAATACTGTATCACAGGTTGGTGTCCACCATCCAAGAGGAATGCTGACAAATTGGATTAGGTTTGGAGAAGCTCCACAAGAATGATTAGAGAATAAACCATGCCTTCTCATCAGAAATTCAAGGCTTTCAATCTACTGAGCTTATCAGTCTAAACAAACTACATGAACTCTTTCTGACTATCCACATGAGAAATCTGATAATGGATGACTTCAGTCTACAAGATAAAGGTGTAAGACACACTGGTGAGAAGCTGAAGAAAATTCAGCTAGAAAAGAGGCAGAGGCAGAGGCAGCTGGGTTATTCAGTTTGTGGGTTATGAATTTTATTTTTATGTAAGAGTAATGGCATTTAGCTATTGGAACAGCTTAAGAAGAGGTGTGATAGTCTCTATTGCTGGCAGTTACTAAATCACGACTAGGTGGCTTCTCAGACAGAAACTATTTGAAGATCTTGTGGTCTACATTAGGAGAACAAGCTGGGAGACAAAAATATAGCATCTCACATAATCTATGAAGACATCATGCCACCTTTTCCTGTGCTAAATATAGATGAGGTTAGAAGCCTTCTAAGCTTTCTATGAAGGCTGTTTAAAAACCACCTACTTCTACATGTTTCTTCTCATAAATTATAAATTAAATTTCTATCCTGCTTGATCTGAGTGCTTCAGGATGATTTTTTGGTTGTTGTTGCTTTTCACACATTTTCAAAATATTTTTGTTGCCTTATTTCCCTTGGAGAGAAAACATGGCAGGAGAAGTTTTGTAAGTGGTTTCTTTGAAGATTCCATGCATGGAAATCTTATAACCTTTTAGATTATCATTCACCCTGCTCTTGAAATGTAAGATGGCACAGCCATCTTCTCATTCTAAAGCACTTCTTGATACAAGGAAGAAGTTCTTTACTGTGAGGGTGCTGAGGCACTGGAACAGGTTGCCCAAGGAAGTTGTGAATGCTCCATCCCTGGCAGTGTTCAAGGCCACGCTGGGTGGGGCTTTGAGCAACCTGGTCTAGTGGAAGGTGTCCCTGCCCATGGCAGGGGGTTGGAACTGGATAATCGTGAGATCCTTCCCAACCCTAACCATTCTATGATTCATCTCCAAAATTGATCAACTGAGGCACACAGCTACCAAGTGCATGGTGCTGCACGAGCACAAGCTTGGAAGAGAGCCTCAGAGTCTTGACTCCCACTATGTCCACAAAGTGGAGTATTTCTGTCTTCTTGATGTCAGCAACTTCCAGAGGGCTTGTGAGTTGGGAGAGGTTGGTTGTTCAGGGCATTGTTTTGCTTGGTTGGTTTTATAGAGGGTGAGCTTTTCCCTGGTTCTGATCTTTTTGCAACAAGATGCTTTCATAGCCAACTGATACTTGAAGCTGACATATTTTCACACTCAAAATACAAAAATGACATTCAGCAGCAGAGTTGAGAGAATAAACACTGGGGCACTTATTCAGAGAAAAATCACTTTTAAATATGATGCTGGGTCCAGCTGGTGTCCAGCTCTGCTTCCTCTAAAATCAAAGGGACATTTGCCAGCAACTTAAGTAGGAGGAGGAGCAGACACATACTTTGCTGGGCAGAAGTTTTTATAAAACACTAAAAAGAAAAAACCCAAAATATGCACCAGACTTCATGACACAGTTCTCCTAGGAGAGAAAAACTGGCCACCCACACCTCTCAGCTGTCTCTCATTAGGCAGAGACACCCCACATTTTAAATGTGCCATTGTTCAATCCTACACAAATCTGGTTTTAATCCTACTTGTCTTAATACAAATTGCCTACATCACAAATGCTTACTGATAAACCTGAGGTTCTAACTAGTGTAGAGATTCATTAACACATTCAGATAAAATAAAGAACTACAAGTATGATTCTTCTCTAAAACCAAACTGCAGCGGTTCTAAAAAGTAATTCATTTTTTAACAGCCCTTTAACTCTTCTTTCCTTTGCAGTTCCAGGTTCCATAGAAAGCTGGAAGTTTAAGTGCCAAATATCACAAAACAAATGCTATTGCCAGTCTATTTTGAATATGGATAGTGAAAAGAATACTGGACACACTGCAAGAAAACCAGGTTTTGCCTGGTAACTGTCCAATTCTGCACCCTGAAAAAAAACCTCAGGAAAAGTGTCATATTAAAAGAAAGATTTCTTTTTTCTTTGGCAGTATCTCTAAAAAGGGTCTCCACTATGAATACAGCAGGAGGGGAAAACTGTTTCGATTAGGGAAAACCTCAGCATTGAGGCATTCAGGCTTACATTGGGAAGAAAGCATTTTAAAAATACAGTTTGATTTTGCATATTATAAAATTTTACTATTAGCCCAGAAAATATTACTAGGTGTCAAGTGTCCTCTTTCTCCCAGCCCCCTCCAATATAAGATCTCTACATACATATATATATATATATATGTATATATATAGCGAGAGAGAGAGAGAGAGAGAGATTTGTACATACAGAGTAGGTCTTTGTGTGGGAAAATATTATTGTTAATACTGTCACTTGTCGCATTGCTTGTTCGGTTACACGGTTTCCATCTGTATTCATAAATTGTGCACTTATAAAACAGATCGTGTTTTGTTGTAATTTTTCCTTTGCAACTTTCCCTAGTACAAGACACAGCATTGAGAAACACAATAACCCAAGTTCTCCACCAGTGAAAGAAAACAATGTCAGATTTGCTCCCAATTATTCAGAAGCCTTTATGACTGCACCATCAATATCACACTGAAGAAAAATACCAGATCTGGGAAGCACAGTTTTCAAAGACTAAAATTATCTAACTCTTATGCTGCAGGGGGTAAACTTTCAAAGTGATGCACAGAGAGTTACGCACACAAATCCTATTATTTGTTAACAGGATTTCTGTGTGGAACTCCCCGTGGTCTGCAAGAAAAATTTACCCCTAAAGTGTCCTAATGTGAGTATTTACCAAAACAGACACTTAATTTCCAGATGCATACTCATGCTCTACTGTGCTTCGACATTTTAAGAGCAATTTGAAACAGGTAGCTAGGGAAAAATATCAGAAGTGGCCAAACAGTATTTTCATTACATTATTCTATTTCACCATGTTCCTATTATGTTGAACTCCAAAGCCAAAGCATTACAGATGCCTGATTTACTAGATAAGGGATGCACTGCAGCATAACTGCATGTCCGATTTTAAAATTAGGTATGCCAGGATCTTCACTTGTTGGCTCAGGATTTTCAGAGCGGCTCAGGAGGCACTTTTGTACTTCCATTTTCACCTGCTCATTTTTACCCACCATGAGCTTCACCGATTTCTTGATTTTATCCTTGTCTACTAGTAAAGATTGATACAAAATTTCAGATATTCAGAATTTTGTCTAACCCATTCCAGATATTCCTGACACCACTTACCTTTGAAGGAACCTATGCATTTTCTAAACCAGGTTATCAGGATTACTTTGCAATCCAGGTTACCAGGCCTTTGGAAATTTTTCAATGGATTTCACATGAGTTCTAGGTTGTATCAATACCAAATGAGCACTTCATGGTTTGGGGCTTCACTGTGGAAACTGTGACCTGTGCCACTTTCTCCAACATATACAAATATTCCCAGTTAATTTTAATTACTCAGCCAGAACTGCTCTGTATGGCTATATTATTAAAGAAAAAACCAACACAAACAACATAGTGATAGTAAAAGAAACTAATTCTCAGCATTTACTACCTTGCAAAATAATTTTGGGGACATGTCTTGTCTCAAAACAATACCAAGAACTCATAAAAACCAACCATTTTTCCTCTAAGGCCACTCATTCTTGCCCAAATACCACTATATTCGGTGCATGTAACTGCCAGATTCTGTCCTCCCATGATTTACAGATGTGCTTTTGACAACGACCAGCAACTCTGTCTACACTGCCCCAAGAGCTAGCCTGACAAAAATGACCAACACACACAACTGATGCTTCTGAGAAAAGCCCCTTGCATTCTTACATGAAAACAGATACCAAATTATTGCTCATTTATTGGACTTCAGGCATTGAGGAGAAAAGCAAGTGTGTGCGCATGTGTGTGTGTCCACCTCCAAGTATACCTGCATTTTTAGGTGTCTAAAGACTGTACAAAATCAGCCGTTAAATGGCTTAAAATGAAAGACCTGAATTTACTTTAAATTCTTGAAAGGCCAACATACAAGTTTGCATTCTTACAGTCTAACCCAGACTGTGGCTACTGCAAAGGAAAACAGCTGGTCAAAACATATTTAAGCAGATCCTTTCTATGGAGCAAACCAGAAATGGATAGGGGAAGCCAACCCTGCGGCAGATCAGGACAGCAGCAGAAACTACCAGTGTTATCCACTGGTATATGGAAACAGAGTCTTTGCATCTACCTTGCTGGAAAATGAGCACACATCAGCTCAAAAGAATAGTCTGGATGAGATCAAGGTACAGCATGGAATGTCCTAAATGCTAACTGCAGTGACAGGCAGGCTCTCCCCTTGCTCTATGCTGCACAGCATGACAAAAAAAACAAAGCATCTTCCTCCATTTCTAAGCAGACGAGAATAATTGCCACCTACTACTGCACTGACTACACTATATCTATGAAATTAGGAGGAATTTCAAAGTAACAGAAAAGTAGAGCCAAGTCAGACAACACCACAAATCCAACACTTTATTAGCTATTCATTTTGACAGGGATAACTTGAAAATATTTATAATTCCTTGCTTTTTAAAAAAAAAGCAGTAGTTCAAATAATTTTTTATTAAACTTAATTGGGAATTTTCCATTAATACCAACTTTCCAATTGTATTATCCTTTTCAGGACAGCTGGCACTTTAAGCTCAGCACCTAGAGTTACGTGCTTGTATGAAAATTCCAGTTCACATCAAAAATAAAAATCCAAAACAAAACCCACACACCCCCTTAACATAATTTCTAATGCTCCTGGTCTTGGAAATGTGAAATCTGTGTGGCCAGAGCCAGAAAAAAAAAACAAGAAAAAAAACCCTAAAATATGCTGTTGTGGTTTTGATCATTAAGAAACCAAGCCAAAGCAGTTTCATCATTTTTACAAGCCTGACTCATGACTTTGATTGCCAGAGGTGGTAAATACCAAGTAAAGACTTAGCAACCTCCTCCAGCAGATTTGTTGATACTGCGTGCTAAGAGGAGCTCAGATCCTTGCTACTGACTCTCAGCGAGGACATAGCTGCTGACACATGGCTATCAACGCAAACCACAACATCTCGTCTTCTTCAAATGGCAAATTAGCACATCCACTGCCAGAAATGGAGCCCAAGTAACTAAGAATTAATGGAGATCCAGGATTATGAGGTAAGGCTACTCTAAAAGTAAAGGACCCCTTGGTTAAGCATGAGAGATGGGTAATCTTACAACTCAAAAGTTACTCAAGATCTGAGCTCCACTTCTGCTCCGGCACGTTGAGTTTGGCTGTAGGAAAACTAAGCACTGAATTCCTCTGGAGGCTGGAGAAAAGTTGCCTGGCAGATTTATTCCTCAGGAATAAGGAACCAGGTCTTGGTTCAGACCATAGGTTAGGCCAACTAATGTCGTTAATAAGTGAGCAGGCTAATCACCGATCTAGGGTCATTCAGGGTATATCCTGGCTTTTACCTACCGATTCACAAAACTGCAGTGACTTGGTGTTGGGAGCTGGTCTTTCCTGGTATATCTGAAGTTTTCATAATAGAGCATCAATTTCAAATGACAGACATTCTGATTTTTCAAGGCATCTTCTGATTTTCAAGGTATCTTTTACTAGGAAAAAGACTTCCTGTTTTCAAAGCAGTTCTCAATCTCTCCTTTTAAATTAGAAGCAAATATCAGCTTTCTACTCTTGGAGTCCAAGATTTCATCAGTTCAAACAAATAAACCTAATAACACCCTCTGAAGAGTGCCACGGAAATTATTCTGACTTTGTGTAAGTCTGCAGCAGAAGTTTCATAAACAGTTTCCATTAGCCGAAGTTGCCGAATGAAACTGAAACGTTGTTAAGAGAGTAACATTTTGGTTTTAATAACTTTCAGAGGTATATTAGCTGCCATGCCAGAGCTCAATAGCTCCTTAGCTGTCATCTTATTTTAGGAGCAACAGCAATTTCTAAATGCTAAGTTTCACAAAATCAGGAGGAAGTTCTCTTCTAGGTTGAACAGGAAAAAAAAACAGAACAAAACAAATTGAAGCCACCCTAGAACTGGTTGAAAAAATGACTAAAATTTGCTTGAAATTAAATTAGCTATTCAAGAGTAGAGACAAGGGGCAAACAAGGGGGAGACGAAGACACATTTTCAAGAGGCTGTCTCAGCTTTCAAAATTCCCACTGCTAAAAGACAGATTCATGTTTATATAAAAAACAATATGCAAGCTGTTCACCCAGAATATTAAATCACCCTTTATATTTAATATTTGCTAAAATTGCTGAGTTATTTATGTCACAGATAAGACGTGTCACTGCACATGTGCAGTGGCTTTTTCATCTTAATATATTTTAGTATACATTTATTATGAAGCTGTTGCCATTATAATGCCTAAATTTCTATTGCTTCCAAGGAGAAATACATTATCATTGGAATGCTCCTACATGCACAGCATGTAGCTATGGAAATACAATGTCATATGCTTCTTTAGAGCTGTTAAGTACAGCATAGATTGACGGTGAGCCTGCAAGAAACGTGCTCTGGAGGTCCTCAAACTGACTTGCAATTTTTTCTACTGTGTTTCAAGAGTACTGATATCCCCGCTAATGACATCTCTCTGATAAATGCCATGCAACATCCCAGCATTAGGGCCCAATGGCATTATGAAAACCCAGATGAACTTTACAGTTTCAGTAACAAAAAATTAGACTGCATATGCATGCCAGCCAGTCAGTGCTTTGAATTAATACAAAACAAAACCCGTCAACAGTCTTAGGGGCTACATAATTCACAGCTCAGGCTATTCTGATTATTAGGAAAATCCTCTGTTCTGAATGCAGCATTGCTGCTGCGTTTAGTTAGCCTATCTCTGTGAAAATCATCTTAAAAGGCTGAGTAGGGTGGGAAAAAGTATAGATGAAGTTAGTGCCCTAAATTAGGTCAATGGCACAGTTTCATCTGAAGTTCTGCGTTTACTATAGTTTGCCACCTCCTAGAAGGCTCAGAGAAGTGCTGGGAGCACACAAAGGTATGAAAAACATGTGGCATTAAAGACTGAGATTGCTCTCCTTGGAAAAGAGATGGAAAGATGTGACAGAAAAGTATGGATGGTGAGAAGATGGGAAAGTCAGGAATTTCTGCTTCCTCTCCCACCCAAGGGACCTTCAAACGAATGTAAAGATGATCAGTGAAAAAGTGATAAAGAAATACTTGTTAAACCACACATAATTAGATGGCAGAACTCATTACCATGGAAAATCAATGAGACCAAGAATTCAGCAAGACTCAGAGAGGATTTGCGCATTTCTACAGAAAACAAGCAAAACCAGTTACAATAGCAAATGTTAAAAAAATTACTATGGGAAAAAAGACAAAATCTCAGTCTTTGGAGGCCACAGATTTGTGATCTTACTGTTAAGGATTATCCCAAGACTTCAGGAAGAATAGAAAACTTCAACTCTGCCTACAGTGGAGACTCAGACCTTCTGAAGCATCTGATGATGGCTACACAGAGAGACAGCACTCTTAATCGTCTGCTCTGACCCGCTTTGGCAATCTGCATGTGTTTAAGAGAGACATGAAGTGTACCAAGTCTATTTGTATTGGATCAAAAAACTAGTGCAGTGAAATGTACATTCAAGAGAAAACTGTTTTTATGAAATCTCTGGTGTGGAGACACCCAGAGCAGAGCACTATAGTAATCCAAAACATCAGCTGGAACTCTACGTTCAACAGGTAAAAAAAGCAGAATTGCCATGACAAGAAAGTACACATTACCAAAATCTTAACATGAAAACAGTCTGCATTTCATTTATCTGTCTTCATCTTTGCTTAGCAAAATATCACTGGCTTACATAAAAATGATGGCAGGTAGAAACACTTTAGATTTTGAACACAAGGCAACTGCTTAGAGAGAAGCTCTAGGCTCTCTTCTTCAGTGAGACATTCTGCTGGTGTTGACCTGGGTATCACAATATCACACTATGCTAGAGATTGGAAGGGACCTCAAAAGATCATCTAGTCCAATCCCCCTGCCAGAGCAGGAACACCTAGATAAGGTTACACAGGAATGTGTCCAGGCGGGTTTTGAACGTCTCCAGAGAAGGAGACTCCACAACCCCCCTGGGCAGCCTGTTCCAGTGTTCCGTCACCCTCACTGAGAAGAAGTTTCTTCTCAAGTTTAAGTGGAACCTCTTGTGTTCCAGTTTGTACCCATTACCCCTTGTCCTATCATTGTTTGCCAATGTGGGTGCCCATACTCACGCAGCCAACTCTAGAAACTTGTCTTCCTGCCTCCCACAGATGAATTTTCTGTTCTTGTACTAACAAAGTCCAAAATGCCTCATCCTCTAACACACTAAAGAATGACTTTGCACGGCAGGGACAGCCACAGCATCAGACTTCTTAGTTCTAATGACAGCCTATGAACACCAGATCCCTCATTTAGCCCTAAATAACACTGCCCAGAATGTCACCATTATTTAGTTCCTTTGATTAATTACAACTTTGCGATGGCTTTGTTACATAAAATGGTTTCCTATACATATTAAGTGCCTTTCTGTCTCCCTGTGAGCCCACTTTAAGATTAAATGGCTTTTTGACTGTTAAGGATTCAGTGTCACATAGATGCCTACATAGTTCATATTCTTTCTACCCTAAAATTCACTATAAGTAGGAACAAGTTATTAGTATTCTAGCTGTGGTGCCCAGAGCTGCCAAGACTTGGCCAAAAGCTTGACAGATTTATATAGTGCAGAAGGGATGATGTAGAAGACCAGGACAGCATCTGGATTTTGTCTCTCCTGCTTTGCTGTCTTCCATCTTTTTTCTTCCTTCTTGTCCCCTCTGATTTTGCCTTTTTCCTCCCTGTCCCCTGGCTGTACCAATGACACACTATAATACATACAACACTTGATTTGTAGCTTCTCCCCCTCAGTAATCCTGCCTCGTTGTTTCGTAAAACAGCCCTGGAAGAGACTGGAAAAGGGCAAGTGAGCATTTGGGAAAGAAGCATCTGGTTAAAAGTTGAGCCTGTTCTCCTCCTCCACACTCGAATCACTAACCTGAACACTCAGAAGAAACACACCTGATGATTCACTGTAGCAAAAGCATTGGAACTCACAGAACACAACAAGATGAAGCAAAATTATGTCAAAAAATGGACAGGACAAGCTTAAGATGAAGAAGGATGTCAGGTGAAAAAAGTTCCAAGCACATCATCCCATTTTGCAGAGAATTTTCCTCAGGCTTTGGTGTATGCAGCGTAGTTTCTCGCTACTCGTGTGGTGAGGGACGGAAGCACTATCTCCCTCCGAACTAGGGCTGAGACATAGAGCATTCACGGAATGCGGGTCATCAACGATTTATTGCGCAGTTACAATCCCTATATCTGCCACCCAAGCACCTCCCCAGAGTCAGCTGGTTCCTGTCCCTCCTAGCAGCTTCCCGTCCATGCACCAATCCCTACATGCAGAGAAGTACCTCAGACAACAGCAAAAAAATCATTATAGATCAGAACAGAAATAAATCTTCAATGAATATGTACTGTGCAAATCAACAAGAAGATGAGGAAGGAGGATATTCTTCAATGCCTAATCCTGGTGCAACTTCAAACACAAGAGAAGTCAAAGGGAGCTAAGTATGCTGAGTACCTGACTGAGGACCTAAATGAAATCATGCTACTGTAAACGTCACATTAGGATGATTCCCCAGTGGTAAAGTAGAAACATTAATTTGCCAATTTCCTTGCTGCAAAGCCCTTAATATTTTCAGCACAAGAGATAGGTTTAATTTGAATAGGTCTGGGCAACAGATATGTTTACAGCAGCAAGGGCTTTTTATATTGCTTTCACTCGCAGAATGCAGAGGCCCAAATGACCAATTAAATAGGAAATTTATTAAAAAAAAAAAAAAAGTCAGAGCCAGTGTCTTTTTAAAAATACCTGATGTGTAAGGCAGACTAAATTGAGTCAGTATCTGGGAATGTGCATGCTCTGACCTGTGTGAAAAGGCAGCCTGGGGTACTGTGTACAGGCAAGACAGTTACCATGGATACCTCACTGCTTTAGGTGTAGAAGCTTAACATTACAAACAACTTTGCAGCATTAGGCAATTGGCCTCATAAAACCACTGCAAAATAACAAATGAATTCTGAAATAACCATTATGATCTGTTTCTTGACATGTGAATATAAATCTTGTATCATAAAGCAAAAGACAAACGCAGCATTGAGAAGAAATGGCCAGATCTTGCAGGCCTTAATTTACAGCCTGCTCCTGAAAAATGCTATGGTCCTTGTCTCACGCTGATGATAATGGGACCTGCAGCTACGCAGTTTGTCTCTGAATACTGTCCTCCTGCGTAAAGTTTTCCCTAAATTAGGACTCCAAACTTGAGTCAACACAACACAGACAGAAGGAGATGCAGGCAGAGTTAAAATAAGTCAGTTATTGGTTACAAAAAGCTTTCTCTTTTAAAGTTTCCCTTTAACAGTGCAAGTTAGTGTGTAAATATCTACCACAAGGTTTATGGTGTCGTGCAGCATGCATGACATGCTATTAAAGGACAGCTATTTCACATGAAATGTTATACTGTATTCCACTTTCTTCAAAGATCGGGTCTTTGTGCGAAGATGCTAAACATGGGCAATAAGCTGTATGCTTACTGAATGCCTTCAATAGTTGAGAGAGGCCACAGATTTCTTAGCTGGACAAGCATGGCTTCACAACCACAAATGCATCTCTTGACCTAAATACCACTCCATCTGGCAGACAGACACTTTCAATAGAAAAAGAAAATCTGCTTCATACCACTGTGTCTAATAGTGGCAAAGGATATTCACCGCTGTCCACCAAACTGTCTGATCTACTGATCCAACAGTCAACCATTTTTCAGACAGCGAATGCATCTGTTTCCTTCTTTACCTAAAGAAAAGGTTCACAGGAAATTACTTGAGATGCTTTCTCCTGGTTTCAGTATTACATTACAGACAGAAAAAGTTCAGGTGCAGGTGAGGGCAGTGTTATGTTTCAGGGGCTGAAAAAATCCATCTCAAGGAGATTTATGACAATATAAACTATTCCACAACTAGGAGCTCACATGCATCAAAAGCAGCACCCATAGGTGACTCTTACATCACTAATTAAGATGCTTCTACACCAAGATTACAGATGTAGATATTGCAAAGCTGTAATGGTCAAACCCTTTCATAAGGCACAACCACTAATCAATAACAGTGTGCTGGAAGAGCAGCTAGTTACAAACTACGAAGTAAGCAGAGAAGCTGTAGCTGATCTCAGATGCAGAGAGCTGCATCTGTGAGGTGCACTCAGCTCATAAGACTTAGTTGAGCACAGATGTGCCTACTTACAGTGTTTCATAATCAAGTAACACATATCTGTCCAACTTTCGGCAGATCTATCTAACAGAAAAAAGCAGACTTCTTCCATGCTTTGTCAACGTTTTTTGGGAATGGGTGAGTTTCCATACACTGTAGTAAATTTTGTGCTGAAGGCACCCGAAGTTTTTGCTAGTGCAGAAACATCTTTCAGCCTTTGTGGCACATACTCTACAAATGCAAAGGGGCACAAGCAAAAACTAAACTCTCTTCATCCAAATGACAACTATTCTAGATCTGCACTGCAAGAGACCCCTTTTTTTGTGCCCATAATTAAAAGAAGGAATAACAGAGATCACATAAATGCCAAAGTAACTGATCACTGCATGCTAAGTAGGCACCAAGGGCCCACATACCTTAAGAGCAGTGTGGCTGCTTAGGTCCCCCTCTAACTCAGTTATTGGCAGAAAACAATCCCTAGTTTTGATCTAAGCTCTTCACATCAACATTTGGACTACAACTACCTTAGTTTTTCACCAGCGAGGAGCAGGTGCAATGACTGAGAAACATCTAAACCACTGAAGACCAGTTTCTTGGTGAGCAGGAATGGAAAACTTCCTACATGTTATGACAGATCCTTTTATGCTGCTCAGTTAACACAAAGGAGGGGAACTCAGGTGCTACAGTGAACTCTGTGCACGCAACACTAGCAGCAAGGATACTATGCCTGCAGTGATCCCATCATGACTCTAATATCATTAGAAATCTCTTCACTGGCTTTAATGGGATTTGGATCATGTGCAAAGGAAGCCACCTTACCTTTCCCTGATCTGTTGCTCCTATCAGCGCAGCAAAACAATCAAACCCCAAGTATCTATTTTTGCATCTCTGCACTCCATGAAGGACACAACCCACCGCAATCCACACTCAAGCAACCTCAATAGTCATAAATCAGTTTGATTCTTCATATATAAATGTAAAGAACATTAGTAACATAGTAACATAGATAGTAAAAGGAAGCAAAGAATTAAACATAAAGTTTTAACTTGGTATTTTCCTCTCTAACAATGTTCCTGGGTATTTTAAGTAAACTACCATATAAAAGAAGCCTGCAAGTGGCTGGAGCTTTAATTATAAAAATATTAATCTTAGCATCCACGCAGAGGGAAATGAAGTACTGAAAATGCACACTAAATCCTCACATGTATAAGAAGCTATGCCGCACGTCCAAAACCATCACTAACGCTATACGAGTTGTGAGAAGAACCACCTGATTTTTCTGGATTCTTCCTGTGCTACACTTCAACATCAAAGAGATTATTTTAAAAATATTTCACTCTGTGCACTGTTGGCTGAGGTTTGTTGCTGTCCTTGCCCTTCTAATGAAGAGATTAGGTAGATTTACAGCAAGACATAAGCTCCTTGGTGTTTTCCTAGAGAAAGAATCCCACTCCTTCTCATTTAAAAGCTGCTAGCCGTGCTGTAGGTGGTAATTATGTTGAGGGTGAATTGCTGTGGTTTCTGTCTGGCAACACACAGCACTGGCACATGCAATCCCCACACTGTCTGGAAACAGCATTACATCAAACCATCCAAGCTAGTGGCTTACACAACCAGCTACAGCCCTTTGAAATGTCAGCTCCAGTGACTTGCTCTGTGCACTTCTGCTTCTCAGACATCAGCTTCATCACGTTTATCACACATGTATCAGGCTCACACATGTATCAGGCTCTTTTAAAAAAAAAATAATTGGAAGTATTGACCTTTAACCTGAACTCTTATGAAGAAAAAAAAAACCAAAAAAAACCCGAAAAACCTCTAGATATTTAACAACAAACAACTGCTTGATTCTAACACCAAATCTGAACTCAGTTCATGAGAGCCTGTGGATGCCTCCATGTAACACTGTGGAGAGCAACCTCAGAAAATACAAAACGAGAGAACCAGAAAAGGTAAGCTGCACAATGCTGCTAGTGAAATTACTTAGTGAGTTTATCTGGAGGTAATCTAGATATCCCTACTGCATGGCAGCACCACACACTGTAAGCAGCCACATCCCATAGTTTAATCTAAGAGCCATATTCTTAATTAAATGCAGTTCTGCTGGGATCCCTGCACCAAAATTAAAAATCACTGAGAAATCTCAAATCAAACATATCATTCAACTTCACGTCTCCAGCTGTAAGGCAGCCATGCCATGTTATGTGAAGACCTGTGAATAAGTATTTTCTCCTGAAATCAGTGAGACTAGACATCAAGCAGGGAACTGCTCAGCTCAGAACAGCTGTATCTGCCCCAGCATCATAGCAGTGTGTTAAGTAGGCAATAGCCTAAGCCACAGAATCACTGCATTTTCTAAATGATTTGAAAACAAACACGTTGCACTTTAACAAGAAATGCAGTAACTACGTCCTTAGAGGACTGTTGTTCTGTACCAAAGAATTATTTCCCTTCCCTCTTCTCCCCTCCCCCACCTCCCTCCCCTATGAATTAGTAAATGAATTTCTGCCACAAACCCTCAAACCATCTTCTTCCCAATCAAAGAGTAAAACGATACCCAAGAGAGCAAGGCAGCACAGAACTAGTGAGATCCTGCAGACAGCTAGACTGGATGGAAAGCTCCTGCCATTGCCACACACAGATGGGCACACATGCTCAGAAAGCCAACGGGGGTAAAACAGGACAATACCAGAAAGAGGATTACATCCAAACTGCATTGCTGGAAAATGTTCTCCTGGAACAGGACAGCTGAATCATCTGCAACCATACCAGAAAGGATGATACACAAAAAAGACAGCACATGTAATTTAATAAGTAAACACAGATTTCTTAATTTTTTTTTTTCTAACCCTGCACTACAAGTTTTGGAGCAATTCCTTAAGGACAAGGTCCGTATCACGGGAGAATCCAGCATATGCATTTATGGGCAAATACATTACAATCTGCATACATTTTCAGGGGAAATGAAGCCTGCAGTTTTGCTCAGGGTCTGCACTTCAGTGTTTTAGCAAATGGGGGATGTAATGTGTGCCTATGAACTCAGCCAGAATACAGATTCAAGAAGATGGGATTCTTATAATGTTTTTTGTAAGATGCAGTGCTACAGGGCCTAAATAAAAAGCTTTTCAAAAAGCCATTGCACATAGCATGAGAATAAAGTGCTAGTCCCAGCAGTAGCTGCACAGCCGGTATCCACATTGTACAACAATCGCACAGCTCAAATCGTGACTATGAAAGGACAGCCCAAGCAGCAGGTGGAATGGAGGGATGGCAGGGGAGTCCATACCCAAGCACCTCTCTCTCCAATCTGTCTGTTCGTCAGTCATGTCACATGGGCTCTTCCCCTGCAAGGAACATCCAGAGGAACAGAGAAGCTAGAAATGTGGGTCCCAGGCAGCAGAAGCAGCTGGCAGGCATCTGTAATTGAATTCCAGGAGGACTTGGTCTATTTTTAAAAGTCTCTGTAGGTTGAGGTTTGTTTCTTTTTTTTTAAACAGGTGAACATTTCCAAAACTCGAAACAGTTTTAAAGTTTCATTACATATATGTCAGAGTTCTTACACTGTGTAAAAATTGTGCCATGGCAGAAATGCATGAGCAAACCAAACCAGATTCTCAAACTCTGCACCAGGGAGGGAGAAAATGGATCAGTTTTATCTTTAATTGTATATTGTAAAGATAAAGAACTTCTGTTTCGAAGTGCAAACACACAAACCTCTTCTACTGTATTTATATTCTAAACTGTAGGGACACTGGTTTTCTACCAACTTCAAAATAAAACAAATCTCATTGTTATTATTTATGTGCTGTGCTTTTCCTGCATTTATTAACCCACAGCTCTGAGGGCACATTGATACCTAAGGAATAAAGCCTTGCAAAAACTACCAAATTGTGAAGATTTTCATTATGTTCTTTCCGTAAGTGGTATCCAAACAACATGTTTTTTTTCTGAACAGCCTAACACCCTACCTAGCCACTGGCAGAGCTAAGCAGGCCTCCTGACTTGCTCCCATTCATAAGCAATCTGACCTGCTTAAGTTGTATTTAGAGCTTTCTGCATCTTTAGAGCTCCTGTATCTCCTGCAATGCCTGTTAGACGATAACCGGAATCCTAATATTCTCTCATTACAGCTTGGAAGAAGAACGGTCATTTGTTTTGAGAGGGAGCCTGCTGTTAATATCCAGTTGTCAAGACCTTCAATTCTGCTTACCTGTTTGGGCACTACCTCTGCTTATGTGAGGCAGACTCTGGGACCACTTCCTTACCCTTCCTTCCTTGGATGGATTAGTGATGGATGGTGAAAGGATCCCAAATACAGCTCAGAATGGCTAATAGGAAGCCAGAAAACCCAAAGACTGCTAAAGCTTCACATAGGAAAAGTTCTCGTTTTGCTCACAGCACAGTCCTGTCTGAGCTACATTAATTTATTTTCTAGGTTGCTGCCGCAAGTTATGTTCTCTGATGATAATGAGCAGCCACCGGCTGCATCACCAACTCATTATATCCACTCAGTATCCACTCATTAACAAACACATTTATACATCCTGGATTTAAGGCTTGCTGGCTAGCAGAAATGTAACATATGATATTTGTTGGGATATAATTTGCATTATCTTTGCACTGATTTGTGTAAAATTATCCTTATATAGCTGCAGCATGCCTTCCTCTGTCTTTTGACAGTGCTAGATTACACACAAGCACTGTTACTTTAAAAAAAACCAGAAGATAAAGCCAGGGATCATTTTCCAGTGCTTTGCAAGACAGGGTTATGTAAGTATACATCGTAATGCATATTTAAACATTGGTATGTTAACCTGCATATATAGGAAGGCGAAAGAATAGAGAAATAGAAAGGAAGATAAAAACTTCTAAACACCAGGAAAAAAATACCATTTTGTGATGCTTATTAATGGAAGAAAAGTTGACTGCAACAATCACTTCCTCCTAGAAATATAATAAATACAGGATAATAGAATGTGTACCATATAAAGTGATATTATTTGCTGAATATTCCCGTAATGCACAACCAGTATACCTGATCTTATCAAACAACACTGGATTTTTTTGCAAGCACAGCTTTATAAACAGCTATTTTCTTACTATAGTGGTGGCAAGGGAAATGTTTAAGAAGGAAATGTTTTGACTGCCAGGCAATCAGACTGCCTGTAAACAGTATATTCTGGCCATCAGAAAGCAGAGAAGACTTAATACAGCTTAAAATTTCAGAGGGTTCAGTTTCTTCACAGCTCCTGGGCAGCAATATTATTCTCTTCAAAAGCATGACAATGAACATTAGCTTCCATCTGAGGAGGAACGATGAAATTTCAAAACGTACTTTGGAGAAAAGATGAGGTGAATGTTACAGGGGGGAGATGGGGGAATCACTTCTCTATCTTTCAGCTCTGTTATGTCAATTTGTCCCTCCACTGCTTATTCTGGTTCTGGTGTCCCTAACATAAGGACATGAAGCTGTTGGAGCAAGTCCAGAGGAGGGCCATGAGGGCTGGAGTAGCCTCCATACAAAGACAGACTGAGAAAATTTGGACTGTTCAGCCTGGAGAAGAGAAGGCTGCGTGGACACCTCATAGCAGCCTTCCAATACCTCAAGAGGGGCTGCAAGGATCCTGGACTCTTCATTAGGGACTGCAGCGGTAAGACAAGGGGTAATGGGTTCAAACTTAAACAGGGGAGATTTAGGATATAAATAAGAAGTTCTTCACTATGGGGGTGTTGAGGCACTGGCGCAGGTTGCCCAGAGAAGCTGTGGATGCCCCATCCCTGGTGGTGCTCAAGGCCAGTTTGGATAGGTCTTTGAGCAACCTAGTCTAGTGGAAAGTGCCCCTGTCCATGGCAGTGGGGCTGGAACTAGCTGATCTTAAGGTCCTTTACAGGCCAAACCATTCTATAATTATTTTATTATTAACAAAAACTGATGTTTCAATTTTAAGCTGCCCCAGTTGCTCCAAGTTTGGCTTTTGTTTGGGGTTTTTTTCCCTGCAGTCACAGAACCTTCTTTTTGCAGAGATCTGGATGAAAGGCAAGAGATTTATGGCAATAACATTTGCAGCTCCATACAGACACCCCTGTGTAACATCACTAGGAAGCCTCACGTATAAAATAAGCTATAGGAAGTCCTAACAGGCCACCTGCCTGCACAAACCTCAGTGTCTGCAAACCAGCATCCTCTGCCAAAACTGCCAGCCTCGTGACGATTAACCTGTCAATCACCCCGAAACCCGGAAAGAAGCTTTGCGACCTGCGAGACCGCGTTGAGAGGCAACGGCAGACCAAATGATGCCCAAAGCCCTGCGCCAAGCAGCAACAAAACGCTGTTTTGGCAACTGGAGGGCACGGGAGGTGAGGCTGTTGTTTGCGTCCCTCTGTTGCCGCCGTTGTGGCGGTGGTGGTGTGGCTGCTCCAGCCGCGTTACATAACGCCCGGCTCCAGACTCGTCTTTCGGCGGATGCGCGGTGCAAAACGTCCCCGCCGGAATTACGGGAGCCGTGTATTCACCCCGTGCGCCACGGCTAATCAGCCCGGTCGCTGTCTGGTGCCCTCCCGTCAGCGGCTTATCTCGATGCGGGCTCACGACCGCTCACAGGCACCTAATTGAATTCCAGGGCCCGGAGCATCGCGGGACACGTGACGCGCCCCCGCCGGCGCGCGCGCGCTGCCAGACACTGCGGGCGTTACATAACGGCGCGGAGGGACGGGGGGGGAGGGGGAAAGAGGGGGACCGCGCGTCCTCGCCTCAGCGGGCGCTGGCGACCGGCCCGTGCTTCGAGGGTGTCGGTGGCAAGGAAGGGGAACGGGCACGTTCCCCCGGCCAGTCGCAACGGTTCGTTCAGTCATTCGCCAGCCACAGGCGAGCAGAATATTAAAGGCTAAACTCTGCGGTTTGTATTCGCCCCCTCCCGCCGGCCACCGCCCGGGGAACGCAGCCTGCAGCGCAGCTCCAGCAGCCATCTACACACACCTCAGGCGACCTCCCGCTTGCCGCAGCATCGGTGCAGAGGGCTGGGACCCGGCTGACAGCCACTCTCCTGCACCCACGCTGCGGAGTGGGAAAGGACCAGGTCGCTGCTATTCCATGTCCTGCTCACCACCGTGGCCGGCTTTCATCTTAAACAGCAGCTGAGAACGTGCAGCGAGGTCTGGGCAACAGCACTCTCCTGCTTCATGCATGCTTATTACACCAGGTATCACTCACAACTGGAGGGGTTTTCCACAAACAAGGCAGGCGCTGTTTAATAATGGATATATGTATTAGCTGCTGGGGATAAAACATGCTCCTCCCTCTGTCAAAGACAGAGGCTAGATCGAGCTTAGGCAAGGGAGTTCCCACCAGTATCTCTACCTGCGGGTCTGCATTGCTAAACCTGACAGCCACAGATGACAGCAGAGCGAGTGCTGGGAGGAGCACTGGGTTAACACACATCCCAGGTTGTACCAGTCTTACACCAACATCCAGCTCACTGGCTTGGAAGCTGCTATCCACCCCACTCACAATGGGGTCAGCATCAGTGCGTGTATGCCACAGGCAGTTTTGTAGGGGAGGGTACTGTATTGAAGTCCCTCTGCTTTGTCTTTTTTTGGATCACCTTCTTGGGTTGCAGATTTTTTGAGACACCTTGACACAGAATTCTTCCATCAGGAGAAGGGGCATTGTAAGTCAAGTTGGCCAACACAGCAGGAAGAGTCTCCGAAGGTCTGTACGACTCACGAACCAATTCTTCTCATGTATATCAGCTTTTCAGCAAAGTTAAAAAGCATGTTTTTTCTAATAGAAGCCAGCTTCAGAACAAGAATTTATATAGATAATCCAAAGCCAAACTTACTAAATCACCATTTGTTAAGACTTCATGCCTTTTTTTTTTTTTTTTTTTTCAACAAATCGCTCATTCACAAAGCTCAGGAGCAAACCGTTTGCTTGATTTAAGGAGGAGAAGATGGGTGCCCTGCCAACCAGAATGTTCTGCACTGTCATACGCAAAGTCCTGCTTCCACTCAGAGAGACCTTCTCTGAAGGTGAGTCATTCGGTCCTCTGGAGAGAAGCCCAAAATGGGAGTTAGCTTGTGGTACTTAAAAGTACCTTCTGCTGCACCGACAGTGATCCACAGTGATAGTACATTACTGCACAGCAGACTCGGGGTAAAAAGCGATGCTGTATTTGAGTTGCCCATCAGAAGGGAACTCAATTCCTTTCCCTTGTCCTTCAGCAACCCTTCTCACAGCAAAAGAATCCAGAATGAACTAAGTCCTGGGCTGAAACACGCTGTTCATCAAGTCAAAACCAAGCTTTAGGGCAATATATCTATTGACCAATGTCAGGAAAAAAAATAAGACCGTTTCCCCAGGGTGGCTCTTGCTCAAGTCAGATGGGCACTGTAACTTGTTTTAGCTGCACATGTGCTCTTCCAGCAAGAACGTGTCTGAAAGAGCCCCTTTGTGCACTGCTGCAGCTGCCCAGCGGCTGGTTTGCCACCTCCCGTGGCTTTGGAGGCCCCTGCTGGAAGATGGCGATGTACGTGCATGGCGTAGTCCAGCTACTTTTCAGCTGGCAGAGCTGCAGTGGGAAAAGTAATAGTTCAGAATTGTGCAGAAGGCTTGAGAAAACACTTTTTATTTACTCTGATTTTATTACCTCACGGTTCTCATGTGGGGCAGAGCCCCAGCTGGCTCAATAGTAAAATCACATTGCAGAGGGCTTAGCAGCAAAACAGACAGACAGTGATCAAAGTACTGAACTTAAGACACAGAAGCCATAAACTGTTGGCTAGTTCACAAGAAAACATCCCAGCAACACTTCCTTTCCTGCTCCCAAATAACATCTTCCTTCAGCTAAAAATCAGACCAAAACAGAGGAAAAATATGTGCAAAAATAGGAAAGATAGAGATAGCTAAAAAAATCAAGAGTATTGTTTTTTCCAGTTTTAAATTGCTTAGAGTTTAAAATGTAGGTTAAATACATGTTGAATTAAAGCTTATATCAACTAGTTGACTTCCCATTTGTTTTGGTTTTGAAAGGAAATAAGAGACCTGTACTTAGATTACCTGGTATGCTAGAATTTGCTACTGAGTTAAAACAACCTTTTTCAGTATTATAGGTATGGAAATAATCTGTTTCTATAAATAGCTTCATTTAAGTCAAGTGACTGTCTGCAAACCACACTCTGGAGAGTAAACCCTTCTAACCAGCCTCACGGAGCATCAGGTAGGGCTCCTGAAGGAGCCAGTTCATCTTCCACTGCCTAATCCTAGCTCAACACATGTCCTCAGCATGCTCAAATGCAGCCAGAACTGCTCTCATTTGACTCCCTTTCCTTTGGCTGAGTGGCATAGCAGGTTATTTGCACACACAGGCAGAAATAGGTAGCACGCTGCCCAGAATTCTCCAGTATGAATTAGTCGATTCTGACTAAGCACACCACAGCCCATAGTAATCTCTTAAACTTGTTGCTGTGGCTGAGTTTTGGGCTTGGCTTTTTTCTTTCTTTTCTTTTTTTTTTTTTTTTTTCCATGCAAATGTTTCCACACACAGCACCAGAACAAAAATCCAAACTCAAATGATAAAATCTGACTTTTTTCTCATGCATGTTATTCACTATAAGAATATTTAAATGTGAAGAAAAATAAGGACAGCTTAAACTGTTCAACTTCCAGTTTTCAAAAGCCCTCTTCTAGGTCCTTATGGTCAGTTTTATTGTCAGAATTAAAATGACTACACGAACAAAATGCTAGCAACAACCAGGACAAATTTAATAAAGACTGTGACATATAACCAGAACAATCCTCTGTGCTATCCAGGGTATATTTACTGACCATCACCCACTTTATTGCTAGCTGTGAATTACCACTCTTATTTCCTCTGCCTTACAAAAGCAACCTAGTTAATATGAGTCTCTTTGCAAAATCAAAGGAACTCTGGTTGCATAGCCGATGCCCCAGCAGCATTTCTAGCCTGTTTGAAAAATCTGCCCTGACTAGTAAGAGAGGAAGAACTTCCCAACAGTGTGCAGGACTTCCAGTTTCTGTTTAAATGCAGAGATTCATTTTTAGAGAGCCACAGTCAAATATTTGTGTATTTAGAAGACTTTGATTTCCTAAAGAATTAAATTGCACCCAATAGACAGGCTGGGGGGAGCCCTAGAACTGAGAACCTCTAGCTGGTCTTAGCTGAGAAAACACCTAGTTTAAGCAAAACTTGTTGTTCCCCTGGAGTCAGTAAGCAGTCTTCATGCTGAAAGACCCGAGAGTCAAGGTGATGGAAATTTCTTTTGCAGTTGAGACAGATAGGCTGGCATCCAGCCCTACTGGATGTGGGGCTAATGGGACACAAATGTTACCGTATACAACTAAGGAGTCAAAAAAAAAAAAAAAAAATCAAGTTTTCTGCAGGAAAGAGAAGGAAGGTAGTACAAAAAAATGGGGGGGGGGGGGGAAAGGGTGTGTGTGAATAAAAAGCTTTCAGGAAAAAGAATATAAGGAGACATTGGTAATGTAACTGCTCAGTGCCTGGGGACAAAATGCTTTGGACAACTCTGCCAAGAGGAATTTTTTAGTATGATAAGGTACTCTCCCTAACCCCAAATGACGGCTCTGCATCTGGAATTACCAGCTCTAAACCTTCAGAGCACGTTTCCTTGTCTCACAGCTCAGCCAGCTTAGCGCCAGCACTGCCTCTCACTGACATCCACGCCGTGTCAGCACATTATGCTCGTGACTGTGTACAGCAGAAAGCATTTGCACGTGTGTGCTCTGAGCAAGACCCAAGCGATGGTGAAACTGCAGTGGGAAGAAAACGGATTAATCAGGCTTTTCACTGGCAAGGTGCCACTGCTGCCTATGAAAAGCTGTTGCAAGGTAAACAAGGCACAACCTGCACAAAGTGTTCATTGCCATAAACTGAAAGAACACTTTCAGTCTCTGCCCAACAAAAAAGCTCTCAGCAAAGAGCCTAGGGGTCAAAGTGACACAAAGACAATTAAGCCCATAATCCCCAGGGCAATCACCGACTCCAGAACAGGCCCCTCATTAAGCAGCCTGGTCAAGGCGCATCATTTAGATATTCTGGTTTTTTCCCTGCGAACTCCAGTGGTCAGGTAACCATAAATGAGCATGGCTTTCATTTAAGTAAACAAAAACATGCATAATTCAGTAAAACATATTTCAGCCTCTGGGATTTGTACAATAAAATTGGAAGAACAGATACTCTAAATACTCAAAGACATCCCAAATAAAGTACTTGTAATTAAAAAATCTCATGATTTTCAAGCCAAATCTCGTGATTTGTTTGTGGCCTGACTCAGGGTTTTCAGTGCTTGGGGTTGGCAACTCTGACTAAGCAGGCATATGAAATAAGAGCGAGAGTGACTGCCCGCCAGGCTTCTGTTTTCCTGGGACAGAAGACAAAGCAGCTCTGACAATTCCAGCTGGCAATACCATCCAGGCACTCCTCCAAGGCCAAACATGCTGGGTAAAATCCTCATCAGACAAAAAAAAAAAAAAAAATCCTATCAGAAGCAGTTACTGTGGTTGCTTAATAGCTGTTTTCCAAAATTCAATATTGCATATACTTTCTTTTTCTTGAAAATGGGGAAAAGAGGAAGATGGACCACATTACAGACTAATCCCTTGCCAGATGTCATTAGTGATGAAGTCCCTTAGAAATTACATCAGTATGAAAAGCCAGAAAACAGCAAGTTTCCATTTCTTTCTCGTATCTGGCTAGACAGAGACTTCAAGATCAGCCTTCATCTATGGCCTGGAATCAGCCCTCCTCTGCATCTTGCTTAGTGTGGCAGGGGTGTTAGGCAAGTAATTGCAACCATTAAAAAGAAAAATAGCTCACTCCTTCCTGCTTCCCATCCCTGTCAAATACCATCTTCTTCATTACGCTTCCCCCCAAAGCTGTTTCAGCACTCTGCAGTAGTTTCTGCTTTCTCCTGATGGAGGTAGGTGGCTCCAGCTGGGGCATACATCTCTAGCACAACCCTTGCATCATCCTGGGTGATGGTAAACTGAGAGCCTTCCTCTCTCTGCTGATGACCCCAAGTGTCCCCTTACATCTGGTATCTGGCAAGACAGCCTGGTTTCCACCTTCCTGCAATGTTCAGCCATCCCAACCTGCTTGCAGGGTGATAGATGAGGAGCAGAAATACAGAAGGTTGAGCAGAGAGGTCTTACTTCTGGTTACTACTGGTTTTGCTTCCCCTAGTAAGGCAAGAGTATAGCCCATCCTGAGAGCTGAAAGAGATATCTGTAGTGCTTTGTGTTTGGACTGACTAAACCAAAACAATATAATAAACTGAGGTTTTCTGTAGAAACTCAGTTCCTGAAACACATTTCTGAATCATAAATCTGGGACTAAAGCAGCTTATGTAATGCCACCTATTCACACTGCCCTAACTAACCATAACTAACCATTCCATTATAATGAGTCCATTATCCCCTGCTTTATTGTATTTTCTCTTAAAACAGAGATCAAAGATTTGAATCTAGTGGCATCATGCCGATTTCATTTTTATTACTGGCTCCCTAGGTCTATCATAAATATTCATTTGCCATCCTTAATACAATGCATTGAATTCTGCTCACTGCTATCTCTGGTGGAACTGCAAAGTACAAACAGGGTTGTTGCTCAAACATATTAAATAAAGCAACAGCAAATTTGTGGCAGTCAACAACAAAAAAACCCAAACAAACCAAACCACCCCAGAAAACAAAAGAACCTTTCTCCCCTCCCAAGGAAATTCAAAACCAAAGGAGACATTTTCTCTCGCCCCCTCCATGACTGCAGACATTTGACTGCTGTGGGAATTCAGCTGTGCAGAAGCAGCAGCAGCTGACCCGCTCCCACAGATAGGAGACATTTTTAAAAAGTCTACAGTTGCCACACTGTGGCCTCTGCAATACTGCAGAACTGCTCTGTGCTCACCAGTGAAAATGATAAATCTTACCTAGCACAGTAACTGCTCAGAAACATGCACATTCTGTATAGCAATTAAAACTTAAGAGGCAGAGGGAGGTGTGTGGGGAGAAACACCTTCCAGGTTTAGAGTCAGAAAAAACGTTTAGGTAGCTTTATTCTCCCAAGAAAAACGTCAACTATCCCAAAATTCAGGATGTCTGCAATTTGTTTCTCTCCTCATAGTCATCATTCACGTGATCCTTTGAGCTCCCCTTCTCATCTCAGTGTAGCTCCTCCCAGCATCAGACATGCAGGGCGTGAAAACCCCTATTGCACCTATGTGAATTGCTCCTGCTCTGTGAGCAAGCACAGACACAGGCCTCTTGGGGATGTCAACTGGATACATTAAATAAACACCAATCACTAAAATTAGGGTGGCCATGGGAATTATGTTTTTCCTCATATTAACTCAGAGCATTAATGGATATCAGACACTTTATATTCTAAGCAAGAACATCTACTCTGTTAAAAACAGAACAATATGGGAGGACACAGAATGCACATTCAAATATTTGTTGTCTAATGTGATTCCACCATAGAGGTAATATGCTGCTCATTAAAAAGAATATGGAATAGGAATAAATAATCTAAAATAAGTATTTCTGCATATGAGTATACTCTCACACAAAACTCCACACATCTGGAAATGTGAACTGTATGACAAAACTGCTGACTCATTTTACATATTAACCTGCAATGTACCTTTGGTCATTCACTAACTCCTTGCCAATCCAGAATCTGCTAGAATCTTCTACTAAATTCCTAAAAATCTTGACTGCTTTACTCATTATTTAAAATAGAAAGAAAACCTTGCTCCTGATGCCGTGATATAGACTTTGATTCAAATAGCTATAGTGAGCATGGAATTTAACTTCTAGATGAAGTCTTTAGTGAAATCCATCCCTCTTGTATTGAAACCAATAACAAAAATAAAATTTAACTGTTGTGGTTTACATAAAGGATCCTGATCAGTTCCATGGATTTTGTATATGAGTAAAGTGAAATAAATTATATTCAGAGCTGTGAAGGTTTTATTTGTTAAACAGCTTTCTTCCCTTGCACTATTTTCTATTTGCTTTTGACTAAAAGTAATATCAATAGAGAATGCCATTTTGCAGGCAGTTAAGATCTCCTTGCTGGTTTGCTGGTCGTAAGATCAGATCCATAGAAAGGAATTGATATGAAAAAATAAGGGAAAGCCAAGAAGCATCTTTATGTCACATACACTGTGTAAAGGGGAAATTCCAGAGCAGAAGTTGATCACTTGATGTTCAGAGTAAGGAACAAGCTACTCCACTTTGTTATTGTTTTGGCTGATGCCGTCTAAATCAGTATCTACAGGAGAAATATTTTACAATATCAGATGCTCCTTTAGAGGAAAGATGATATATGTGAGAAAGGCAGATGATGCAAGTTCCAAAACAATTTATCAGTCAGGATTTAGAGTTCAATATTGCTGAAACAAAATCGGGTAACAACATACCATATTCTTAAAATTTGATAAATATGAGCTGCTGAGAGGCTCCAGTCTTTCAGAAGAAATGTGTTTACAACCATGTGTTTTTTTTCAGCCTTGGCATCCTGTCACTAGATTTGCTTGTGACTTGGAGAACAAACAAACAAACAAACAATAACCAAGGTTTTGAAACAAAGATGACTAAGTACCAGTGAGCAGTGAACACTATTGCTCATTCAAATATCACCTGAGCTAAAAGTACCTTTAAATCTTTAGAGATTATATATTTGGGTCACTGTGACAGTTAACAATTATGCATATAAAAGAGAGGGCAAAATCATGAATGTACACAGTCCTGCAAATGACTTACACATGTGCTTCACTCCCAGCAAAGCAGATTAATGTGCTCCTGCCTTTCATTAGATCAGAACATTACACTTTATAAGAAGTCAGAAGTGCTGTCTCCAGCCTGTCCTTGATATATAACTTTCAGTTTAAAGTTCTTGTCCAGGTCAACAAGAGCAATGCACTTTGTCTGAAACTGTTCCTGACACAGACCACTATAAGCACCTCACAACTTATCCAAGTAAAGTGGCTTTGAACAGGCTCGGAACACAAGCAGATGACTGTCCAAAGCTGGAACAAATCTCCGGGGCCTGTTACTTACAAAAAAATAATTTCCCCTTTAAAAGGAGTCACGTTTTCATATACCAGGTACTTAGGCGTATTTGCACTAGCAACAAAACAGATCACTCTATAAATCTACGTGATTGGAAGCCCAGCAGAATACCTGGATGATGTCCCCCACTGCATACAGCAGTACTGTTTAGTCCAGAACAATGCACATTACAGGAGGAATGAGAGATGCTACTTCAGAGTAGTTCAGTTGATAACCGCCAGTGTACCTGGTATCAAAGCACCTGAAACATGCAGCATACCATAGTGGTGCTATGGCTAACAACAGCTAGCTAGTACAACAGTGTTGCATGCCTTGTAGTATCTCTTTGGTTAATTATTCCAGCTTGAAACTTAGAGGGGGTAAAAGTGAAACTGCAGGGTTTTTTTCTTTGGCTTGTAAAATGTCAGCATATGGGTCCAATGAGAAATTGCCACACTTTAAGGTCTGACCACATTTAGTGTTCAGTCTTGCATATCTGAAAGCTCTGATGCTCCTGCTGCTGCAATTACTGGCTCAGAGGATTCACAGCAACAGGAAAGCTTGAATCCTCCACTGCAATGAACCAGTACAGGCTTCAGTTCTGCAACAGACCACCACCTTCATGTAAAACATCACACAGACGAAGGGGTTTGTCCCAGTTGTGTTTGAACTTTCTGCCACACTTCATCATTTAACTGTCATGACAAAGCCACAACAGCAGCTTCCTGACCGTACCAGAAGTACATACTGGTCACAGCAACCAGCCTGGCACTGTTAGAGGCAACCAAGCAGTCTTTCTCCCTGCACCTCCAGCCCCCCCAACTATGGCTGTTTTCCTGAGGAAAGAGTTTTTTTAATGCGGGATACTGCACAAATGTCCTTTTCCAGCTAAAATGAATGACTGATTTAAAAAAAAAAAATCAACATAAAGAGCACTAAGCTTGAACATTCTCCTATAGTATTTCTAACCCCTTATTACCTTACAGCCACGCTGTGCTTAGTGAGGAGAATGGCATATTGACAACGGGAAAAAACAGGCTAGTGCATAGGTATTTTTATAAATGAACACAAGTAAAGCAGACAGCAGAAATAGCAAAAAAAAATAATGTAATTCCTAAGAATGCCTGCAGCACCACTAATCCAGAATGTGAATAGTAACACAAATTAAGGAATTTTGGATCCTGTTCTTCCTCCCATTTAAAATAAGCATCGTTTTATGGTATAATACATTTGGCAAACCCCACATATTTGGAATTACTCTCTTTCTTCTATTTTTACCTGCATATGTTGTTTATCTGAATTCTGCCTAATTCAGAGATGCAAATAAGTAAAATCATCTTGAAAAGATGAAGCAATAGAATGCAGTTTAAATTGAGAATCTCTTTGATTCAAAGTACAGCGATGCTGGGACACTGTCAGTGCTCCCAGCAACATCTCCTGAGACACACTGAGACCATTTTTCCCAGCAGAAAAAGACCTGCATCCCCCACTGGTTTCAGCTTGACTGGTAGATCAATAAATTCATGAACTGGGACTAAAGCTTTTGACAAACTTGCTGGAGTTTTGTCAACAGCTCAACATGAAAAGATTCAGGTGTTCTGGCACAAAATGACCAAGAGCCAATAGTGGCCATATCAGGGACTGGAATAAAATATATTTGTATTTATAACAAAGCTGTACTATTTTTTTTCACATGTATATTTGGTGCTGTTGCTGAAAACAAGGAGAGCTTACATTTCGTATCTAAGTGGAATGAAGATAACATTTAACACTGCAAAGCAAAAGGCTACAAAGCTATTTCTGTGACTTTAAACCACAAAGCTAGTGCAAACATGTAACAGCAAGACAACATTTTTCATGAGTTTTTCCAAGAAAGGCAAAAAACACAACTACTTATTTCTGACAATTAAGCCGCATACACAGTTTTTGTTCTACTGACATTTAAAAACATAGTTTTCAATTATTTATACTGTAGTTCAACACCTAAAGCAGGAAAAAGACCGTATGAAGTCTGTGTTCTGCAGCACAAGTAACCCTTACTGAAAGGTTCAATCTATTTATAATAGTGTTTCCCTTAGGATCTACCAGTTGGCAGGGTATACAGGCTTGGATTCTGCCATATTCTGTAATGCACTATCATCCATTAGCACTCTGACCGGCCAATAATGTTACACTACATGCGTTATCAGAGATTTTTCCCCCAGAGATGATGACCTCACTTATAAGGACAACTGGGGAATCAGAAGGTTGACTATGTCTAAGGCATTGACATGCCAGCAGCTGAAATGGGTTAAGAAGTTGCTATGCGAGTACGCTTTGTTCAGGAGTTCAACTACTTCATCCAATTCACTGAGGAAGGGGGGTTCAATTTAAGTTTCTGAACCCTACCTGGAGCAGCTGAGAAGACTCACCCTTTTCGGACCATCAGCTCTGTTGTAGGGACAGTCACCTTCAGCAGGGCAGCAAGATAATGCTATGGTTTTAAACTGCTCCAGTCATTTGCATAGTGAACATGCATCTGTGGTCTACATGTCTCAGGTGCTTTTGGAAGTATTACTAAGATTCCACTGATACATGTAAATATGACTAGAGGCAGCATTCACACAGAAATTAAACTAAATCAAGCACTGTGGTGAAGGATAAAATGGAATTGCCTAAACAATGAAAAAATTATAGACCAAGATCCTCTGGTTTTGTAAAATACTGTACAATAGTGACTGTCTCCACAGAGGCAGTGTTGCCTTCCTCCACGCACTGATTTACCCACATGTTATAACATTGTTCTGGAACAGCCTTTTGTAAGAGACCAGCTGTGGAACTAGTTTCATTCCAGCTAGTTACCTAATCAATACAAATAGAACTAGGACTTAACGCAGAACTCCTGGGAGATCATAATAATCATCCACAATTACTTATGAAAGCAAATCAATGACCAAGAGGCTTTATGTGTCATTTATATACCTTAAATCAAGCTTCTGAAATTAAACTTTGATTGCTAACACCATTAGAGGTTGCAGCACTAAGCAAAACAACACACAAGCAAGCACTGCCTCAAAGGCTAACTGCAAGGGCAACAGAGGATGTACCTAGGAGAACACAAGCAGCCCTGGAACATCCACCCAGCAAGGGGAAGCACAACAATACAGATGAGACAATGGATACAGGAACAGACATAAAAACAGTGAAATAAGCACCTACAGCTATCTTTTCCTCCTGTTCCTTCAGTGAAACAGGCTACCTTGCAGCAGTCAAATGAAAGACAAGTAGTAGGCAAGGTTCTCAGACCTGGATCTCAAATGTGGGAGGTAAAGGAAAGGGAAAGAGAGAGGAAAAAATATTATTTCATTATTTCTTCCTTGTTTCTCACTGTGGGAAGATCTGCAGAAACTGGAGGTTTATGATTTGTGTCAAATTTATCACATTATGGTGAGTGATTAGCAAACTCAGGCTTCCTGTTAAAATGTCATGTGTTCCTCTGTAGCTTTGTTCTGTTATTACCATTATGTATTTACTACTTTTTTTTTTTTTTTAGTATCTGCATAACATAGTCAAATAACTTTGCAGGTAGTGCGATCACAGTCCAAAAAAAAGTGGGAAACTTGCACAAGAGGCCATTCATTGTGCTATTTTTACTATTTTGAAGCCTATACCATGAACAATGACTCATAAGAGCAGCATGCTGGAGAAGCACTTGCAAACCGTACAAGCTTGTTTACTCATTGATTCATTAAGTTCCTCAGTGCAAAATCTATGTGACTCAAGGGAAAGCACAAGGAAGAAATTCTGTTTCACCTGTGTTCTCTCCTGAGAACCAGAGGATGGGCTAGCTGGAGAGCCCTTACATGCCAATGGAGCACACTCCCTCTGGTGGCTTTGCTCCATCTTGCTTTCTCAGCATCCTCAACAGGGTACAAAGAGCAATTAAAACAGACAAAATTCTTCTTTGCTTGTTTTAAGTCATACATTAAAACGCTGCATTTTTTTTTTTTAACCTGCAGTCCTGAGATGACATTAACTTTCTGGTGGTGAATTCTATGTAATTCTTTTGGAGAGGTTTGGCAAATTTGATCATAGCATGCAGTTACAAAAGCAAATTAGTTTTTCCATGTGATGCAGTGACATTATGGACCCAGAAAGCTATTTGAATAAATATGAATAATAAATAAGAAGAATAATATCTGCTTCACCTGCGAAATTCATGTTATGATAGTAAAACAAAGAAGCTCGTCTGCCACATTTTTCTTCAAGCAGGAGGTGAAGATGAGGCTGGTTTTCACTGCTTGCGCTGGGTGTTTTTGCGTACAGCAGAGCTGATGTGGGCACTGAGAGATTAGATAATAGCTCTATGATTCATACTTAAGACTGAATAATACTGAAAGAATTTGGGGAATACTCAGAAATATGGATAAGAGGAAACCACACAGAAGGCACAGAGATCAGGCTCAAAAAGAAGGGACAGCTGACATGTAATTCTCAGTCTAGCTACTGATACCCAAAGGCACAGGCAAAAGGAAAGAAGTATTTGAAAAATCTGGTTTTGCAAGAGAAAACTGGGCAATAACGAGAGAGAGGACTGCAAGAAATAATTAGACATTTAGAAAGTACAGACTATGTCACTTCTCCCCAAAATTGGCAGCTCTGCTTAAACATGACATATTCCCCATCACACATTTACGAGCATTAAAAGGCATAGAGAGTACAAAAGTCTGGCACCACAGGCAGCAGGGAAAAACCATACACTTGCAATTAAAAATCCCTATATTTCCTACTGATTTGATGATAGGTAAAGTCACATGTGACATAAGAAGACTAGTCTCCAGAAATACAGGATATCCAATATATGAAAGTTATATATAGTAATACTCACTACTGCTAATTAATTTCATCTTCCTTGCCTTAACTCTTGTCAAGTCCCTGATACAACTATGTAAGGCACTTTCTTTTGTTCCAGTCTTACTTTCTACCTTACCACGTTGTTCCTAAGACACCACGCTATCTTTAAAACATGTACAAAATTGAAATCATGTCAGATGTTGTTACTGTCCTAGACCCAACATTTTAATACCATGCTATTAGTTCTATATTTAATATTAAAATGGTAGCAGTACCTCTTCTGCAAAGTTAGTTTTCTTGTCAAGCATTTCTCGTAATGTCTGAAGAATTTTAATGCAGAGCTTTTCTTCTTTCTCCATTAGCTTCTTTGTGTGATTAATCAACCTTAAAGTAAAATATTAAACCTTAGAGAGCATTGCACATTGTTGCTAAGCTCTACTACAATTTCTTTATGCAAAAATTACCTGTCACTTTATTTTTTCATCAAGGAAAGCAAATAAAAGTAGACAAAAGAAATCGTAAATAAAAAGGAAACGGGACTTTCAAGGTGGTGTGAGTTTTTCTGTATCAATGTGCCTATGTTACTACCCATACAGAAGGTAGAATTCTACATTCATTTTTTTATGCGTGCTTCCAAATTAAAGTCTAAACATGCTAGTTCATCGTTTCTTTAAGGGTAACTTATTTTAACCTTTAAAAGTAACCAGTATTCACCATGCATCTTGCAAACTTTAAAAGCTACAACTGTTACACCTTCCACTTCTATCATCATTATAATATATTTATTATATAATTAGCAAATGGCATCTAGCCAAAAGGATCCGCCAAAACCTGACATGGAAGCATTCAGAAATGCAGACATTCAGATGAAACAACAAATTGTTTACATTTGCACAACAACTTTACAAGACTGTTTCAAGCCAGAAAACAAGCTACATTTCTGACTCCAACTACAACTGTGATGGAAATTTGGGGTTTAGTCAGCTTAAGCCAATACAGGTCAAAGGAGGTGATCCTGCCCCTCTGCTCTCATGAGACCTCACTTGGAGTATTGTGTACAGTTCTGGTGTCCTCACAACATAAGAAGGACATGGAACTGTTGGAACAAGTCCAGAGGAGGGCCACGAGGATGATCAGGGGGCTGGAGCACCTCCCGTATGAAGACAGGATGAGAAAGTTGGGGCTGTTCAGCCTGGAGAAGAGAAGGCTGCGTGGAGACCTAATAGCAGCCTTCCAGTATCTGAAGGGGGCCTATAGGGATGCTGAGGAGGGACTCTTCATTAGGGACTGTGGTGTTAGGACAAGGGGTAACAGGTTTAAACTTAAACAGGAGAAGTTTAGATTGGATGTAAGGAAGAAATTCTTTACTGTAAGAGTGGTGAGGCACTGGAATGGGTTGGCCAAGGAAGCTGTGAGTGCTCCATCCCTGACAGTGTTCAAGGCCGGGATGGACAGAGCCTTGGGTGGCATGGTTTAGTGTGGGGTGTCCCTGCCCTTGGCAGGGGGTTTGGAACTAGATGATCTTAAGGTCCTTTCCAACCCTAACTATTCTATGACTATGATTCTAATACCAGAAGCAGCCCTTCTGTCTCTGTACAGAGCAGGTCCTTGCAGTGGTGGTGAAACTCTTGTGAAAACAGAAGAGGGAGGAAAATCTGGAGAACCTGGACAGCTTTTTTTTCCTTCAGTACCACTGCTGGCTTATGGTGGATAGGACAGGATTGACAAAATTATGGCTTAGGATCAGCATGCAGCAAAGGC
Source organism: Psittacula echo (assembly GCF_963264785.1). Taxonomy (NCBI): domain Eukaryota; kingdom Metazoa; phylum Chordata; class Aves; order Psittaciformes; family Psittacidae; genus Psittacula; species Psittacula echo. The sequence goes on from NC_137735.1 coordinate 105,802,990, forward strand.
ACTGTGGTCACTGATCTACACTGAAAGATGTCATCATTAATGGCCCTAAATCATAGTCACCAAAAACAGGGTCAGGAGGGCTGACACTGCATCCTCTAGACCAGCGCTCCATAACACAAGAGAACTGATTATATTTAGATCACTGCTAAATTAGAATCATAGAATCATTTAGGTTGGAGAAGACCTTTCAGATCATTGAGTCTAACCATAAACCCAAGGCTGCCAAGCCCAACACTAAACCATGTCCCTAAGTGCCACATCTACATGTATTTTAAATACCCACAGCAATTACTGTGCTAACGCCATCCTGGGCTCAATGGAGACACCATGTAGGACTGTCATTTCTACCAATTTTATGAGTTATGAGTCCAAAACAATGCAGGTGTCACACCTGCAGTACTAACAATATTTTTAAAGAAATTATCTTAATCTCAGGATTTCTGCATAACTCTGCAAAGTATTTCTTTGCCATGGAAGTTAATTAAGTAAAACAGGAAACTGTTCATTGCATTACATGGGCCATGTCCAACAGTCCTAGATTTGATTTGATGCTGACTTTGAACAAGAGTTTGGACAGAGGGTGTAGGATGGGTTAAGCTCAAAATTCAGCTTAATTTTTCCAAACTTATAAAGTGTATTGTTATAACACTATCTCTGCAGAATACACAAAAACCCAGAGAATCAGGAGAGCTGACAAATGCATTCATTTCCCCTACATTACTTCCATTTAAATTATAGTTTCTCAAGGGTGGGGAGGGTATCTCACTTGAGGACTAATAAAAAAATTGCAAGACTCTATTCCGATCCATAGACTGCAAATAATACAATCTAATAATTCAAGGCTAGCTAGGGGTGCCAGTTAAATTTATTTTTAAAAGAGCTGTTGGCAGTTTAAAATAAAAATAAAAATAAAAATCTTTATTTTCTTTAAAAAAAAAACCAAAACAAAACAACCAAACAAAAGAAAAACACAAACAGACAAACACCAAACCCCAACAAAACCCCCTAGCCCTGAGCATCTCAGCTCATCATGAATTACTGAAAATTCTGCCGTGGAAAGTCTAAGTTTCTGCTGTAGAGTTGGAGAAAATAGCAAAAGTAGCCCAGAAAGAAAACAGAAGTAGGCTGAGCCTGCTGCAATTTTAACAAGCTACCAACATCCCATTTCTAGGCAGACAAGGCAAGCAATCTTCCCTTCCACTCCTCTCCAGACTTCTAAACTGCCAAGAAACAAACAAAAACATGCAGCAAAAGACCTCAGCTTAAGCTTTCAGTATGAGCAGATACCTACATGCTTGAGTCACTGTTGAAAGTTAGAGGTAAGTGCTGTTGAAAATTTTAACTCCCTGCCACCTTTTCCAAAGAAGCAAAAAGAGGCCTCTCCTTACACCACTTACTTGGACATGAAAGCACCACATCTTATTCTGGCATCACTCCCCTCGGGAAAAAGAAGTTCTGGGCTGTGCAGTACATCAACCAGCACTGAGAATTCAGCTTGCATCATGGGAGTGAACTGCTGCTCCAAGGAGGACACTACGTCCTAGGGAAGAAAGAAGAATGACATTCGTAACATTCATAACTACAAGAAAACTAGAAAACTAGAAACTGTGGAGCTGCATAATACTGTGTGATGGGCTATTTGACCCACTTCTCATAGTCAGCTGCAAGAGCTCTGTTAACCCAGGTGACAATAAAGCAACCTCAAGCCCTTCTTCACATCACTCTTCAAGCAGGGCAAGGGGAAGAAGGTGCCCATTACTATCTACCTTGCTGCTCTCTTTCAAATTTCTCCTCTGCTCACAAAACACTTGGCAATAGTCAGGTTTCCAGCAGTGTGCTGGAAAAACACTGCTTCTCATGCATGATGTATCACCTGAGGTATAGCCTCCTTGACGTTTAGGGCTCCTTCATTTGTCTGGGTTTTCAAACTATCTTCCTAGTTCATAAACTCCCAATGTTGTTTAACCACTACATGCACAAGGCAATCTTCATCTTACAGGCAGTCCCCAGTGACACAAACCTGACATAATAGTTCCTAAAATCTCCAGTACCTCCTCTGCAACCAAAACAGGACATGTGACCATGAAAAGGCAGAAAGGAGACTTTTCTCTGCAGACCACTTTAAAGAAAAGAACATACTTCCTACACCTCTCTACTGACTTCTGTAGGAGCTGAACTCAAGACCATATTGGCTTCACTTGTAACAGACACTAGTGAAGAGCTGAGCCTTCTGCTTTCCCCACCTAGAAACGGTCACTAAAAATGCAATGAGCCTACCTCTGGTGTTTCACATACCTGGCATGTATTAGATAAATGCACTGCCACAACTACTGCCCAGACAATTGGCTATTTTTGTACCTGTAGTTTTTCTATGATATTCCTGTAATCCCAGGCAGGCCCACCAAGAGCTTCCTTAAAACGAGGTCCACTGCGGGCTGACATTCTCCACCCCATGGCTGCCCTCTGCACCATGTTAGAGTGACTCTTCATGAACAAGGTGTTGACCTGGCTGTCCAGATCCACAGGAATTGCAATCCCACGGTTCTTTGCTTCAATTAGGAAAAAAAAAAATTAAAAAAAAAAATAGAAATTTACAGTGGCAAAACCTTTAAAACAGTATAAAGATCATGGCTTGCAAAATACCGATACTCTTGAAGTTAAGGGGCAGGAGGATCTCGCTTCAATAGGTTTTAAAATAATGATCAAAACCATAAGCTGGTAGAAATCAGCCATAATCTAGTTAAAGAAAGCAAGCTGAAGCACTTTAAATGAGGTGAGGATCATTTCCAGTACACATTTTCATAGGTACAGACATTTATTTTTAAAAACAGAATATTTTTTTTTACTAACTTTAAAATTAAACCAGATCCAGAGATTGTAATGTGTAACAAAAAGAGTACGCATTATTATTGCAACACCCTGTTTTCCTCTATTTAGAAGTAAATTCAGAAATTCTTCTTTCTAGTGGACTTATGCACATTTAGCCAACTTATCCCAAGTGCTCTTTGTTCTTTTCTGTGTATTTCTCTTGAGAAGACCTTGAGAAACCAAATGCATACAAATGAAATTTGAAAAAGATTGTCTCCCCTCTCCCTTCAGTTTCCTGTACAGCCAGTGTTGTTCAACCATGGTGTTCCTGGATGCCGCTGCAATGTAATCGATAGTTCATAAACTTGTGGTAGTTTAACTGGTAGACAAATTTAACCAATAGTTTAAAAAATGTGCTTTTTGTTAAGTGGCAGGAAGTGACAATAAAGAATATCAAAGAAAAAAAAGCTCTGAGGGAAGACTTGCACAAATTCTTACAGGGCATCCACTATTAAATTACTATTGAATCCTGAACTGTTATTTGAAAAGGAAGCTTGAAAAACAACGTTGGAAGGTATCTGCCCTCTCCTTCATTAAAATCTTTGTGTTAGCTGCATCTCTCCATTCCACTAGAGATCAGAGTGACTTTTTTCTGTGGCTCAGCATGAGTCATCTGAAATTCAACAAATAAACACAAGTTCAATGCAGCAGCATCTCTGTGTGAAAGATTAGGCTACATTCCAGTGATTAAGCTTTGTATTCTACGTAATTTCACTTAATTTCCATGGCACAGTTTATGTTTAAGAAAAACTTAGAAGCAGAATAGAGAAGAGGTTTTAGTTCATTTCTAATAATGAATAATAATAACATTTTTTTCAGTTTTCACTATTGAAACAAAGCGAATTTTTACAAAAGCCTTAGCCCATATTACAGTTCTGCACATTTTTCTGAGGCATTTCCCCCCCATTCTGCACTAACATGCATACCCCTTCCACAGTAATGGAAGGCACCAAAAATATTTCAGCCCTCTCTCCCAGTTCTTAAAACATACGCAACTGTAAGTCCTGAACTTGTGAAGTCAACAGATGCCCTTCTTTCCTAAACAGCCTATGCATCAAACCCCACAGGAATACATGCAAGCAGAGGCAGGCATACACCTCTGATGAATGAAGGCTCATGAGCTGCCAAGCACAGTGAGTCACAGATCCCAGGCAGAAACTCTCTCTTCCCCAAAATACTACATTGTAATGGTAGCATTTGTTATAAACCCAAATTTGGCTGTGACACCTCAATCCCCAATCTCACAGACTACAGCAAGTGTGCTCTGTCACAAAAGTCATCATCCCTGTAATAGCTCCTGCGGGTGCAGGACACCCTTCTCTCTTCCCCCTTCAAGGGCATATCCTGATGCAGGACCAAGGCCTTCCCTTGCAGAGTAGGCTGTTCAACCAGGATGGAAGAGAGGTCTCTTATTCTATTTCCGGCAGGCACTTTCTCTTAAAGAGTTTGCTATAGGGAATTTAAAAAGTTGTTAGGTCAAGATGGGAAGACACATTTCCTCACAGCCGCGTAAGAATCACCAGGAGATGCACAAGAGTTTCCACACTGCAATTTACTTTTCCTTTCCACTCTCCATTTGTTTTGAAGGCAAAGTTCCCGATTATCATAAGGAAAATACGATGTACGGCTGGCCATTATTTCTAATGATTGTTTTCCTGTATAATTTGACTGGGTTATTTTTCAAAATGCATTTGCCCCATTGCTGCTTACTTTATTATAGAAGTCCATTAAAGTTCTGCCAGTGTGGGTAGGCTGCTGCAGCCTATAAATCCAATTTATTGTGTCCTAGTGTCAATCACCGGAATGTTATAGGACAATTCTCACTTCTCAATTAAGTGGTATATATTCAGAATCCTGATATATCCAAGGATAGATTTAGCAATGGGGAGCATGCTGTTCAGAGGAAAACCCAGACTTTTGCAGCCCTATAGATGCCATTTGAAGTTAACAACTTCCATCAGCATCTGAGGAGCAGTCAAGGACTATGATTGTTCAAAGAGTTGCAGCTAATTAAAACTATCACAAAGACAGACAGAAAGAGAGGGGGGGAAAAAATACTCCTTTGTTTTGAACAGTTCTTATATGTATAATTCCATTTGTAATTAAGATTTGTATTGGTTGTCAAAGGGCACTGTTGAAGTCTAAGCTATAAACAAAGCCTTTGTCTTCTTATTTCTTTGCAGCTTGTAGAAAGTTTATCTTTCATTTGTTTCACATTTCATTATTTAAAACAACATGAAACATATTTTTACATTTTGGAAAGCTGATGAACAAATGTGAACATAAATATTTATTTTTAATTTAGGTGTTCTTGGTTGCTTTCAACTTCAAAACGTGTCAATCTCCTTTAAAGTATGAACATAAAATATTTAAAAGTATGTTTATTTTTGTTCCACTTAGAAATACTTTTGGACAACACACAAACTTGCAAAGTAGTGTTAGAGCTGGCAGACAAAGGAGCCAGGAGGGGTTAAAATTCTGTCTTTCATCTGAATAGCAACTTTGGGGAAAAGCATGCTACACGGCTATATGTAAACTGGTACCATAGGTATCAAGCAGGAAAGTGCATCGGCAGCTTTCTTCTCTTTTACTGTTTAAACTATGAAAATGTACTCTGAGATCAGAACTCAGAAGAAATCAGCAATATTAATGTTGAGAATCAAGTAGCTAAAAATTAAAGCACTCTCTATGAGCAAGCTAGACTCCACTGAAGTCCCCAGAGCACAGTCCAACTGCTAACAGAACGGCTGAAAAGGCTGAGATGTATTTTGTTGAATTACCTGCATGTATCTCTAAGGTCCCTTCCAACCCAAACCATTCTATGATTCTGTGATACTAAATTGATCCTAAGACTTGGGTTGGCAGTATAGTGGCAGTGATTCAGCAAGCATTCTTGAAATAGGTCCATTTGCTTCCAATTTCTATGTTTCTGTGAAAAGAACTACTGCTGATGCACTGGATAAACACACAACCATCCAGCACAGAGTAGAACATTACTGTGACCAAGCTGAATTTGCGGCACTGTGGTGCTTACCATTTCCACGGGTACCGTTTGCTTTCTTCCCTTGGCTCAACTGGAGCTACCGCTGATGGCATCATTGTGAGCAGCAGACTGAGAGATTATGGTCCAAAGGATTTCCCAGAAAATCACACTTCCTCTGACGCTAGTCATACTAATAGTCCTACTGCTAAGGCTTTCCAAGAAGTAGCTACCACCTGTAATTTTTCTTCAAAGCTCATTATTCAGAGAAATCTATCTTCCCACAAGGAAGCTCACCATTCTCCTTGATATTCCCACCTACTGCTGCTTAATTTAAAATTTCTCTCCAATAGCTTTTGTAGTATATACAATATACAACAGTATTTAACAGCTTCACAGCTATTTAGTACACTTTGCACTAGCCTAATACAGCCCTGGTTGCAGGTTTTCTGGGGGACATGCAAGCATTATCACCCCTTAAAGCACCTCAAAGAGGCATGTGATGGGCAGTGTGGGTCATGAAAAAGCCACAGCTTTGCCTGACTGTGAAGCTTTTACTCTTCTTGTTGTTTACACCCCTCTGGTAGCTGCAGACAGCTATATCATCTTCTCCCACACTTCCCAGTTGTCACTTAATGGAGCGATGCATATTTAGTTCAATTAATTTTGTTCCATAAATCAGTCCTTCCAGCTCCTTAATCATTTACTGACTGCTTAACAAATGCATTTGGATGGAGAGACACTAATGCTAGCAACAGCAAGACTTTTTAAGGGAAATAAAAGCTTTGTGTAGACAGACAAAGCCTGCCAATCTTGTACCCTTCACTTGGATGTTTTTTCCCCCAACAGAAAATCTATGCTAAAATATTTATCAGTCTGTAAAAAGATCATCATTGAATTTTTTCTTGCAATTAGGGAAACACAAACAGTTAAAATAGAATAAAATATGTGCTTCGTCTGAAATGTACTCTTGCTGTCAAAAAAGTAACAACAGGATAATTATTTTATTTGAACTAAAAATTGAAAATGAAGGTCTACCTTTTCATAAGATGGAAAAAAAGATTTTAAAACTCAAATGGGAAGTGAAATAAAGCACTTTCAGGACTGAAAAATTGTTGTAGGAAACTTCATCTGTATAGATATTAAAATATGCACAATAATTCCGAAGAAGCAGTAAAATGTAACCTAGATTTTATGTTTAGTGTTTCCTGTTTGTAATTTGTCAGGGAAAATAAAAGGGCTTTAGAGGACATAAAAGCATGGTCAGGAAGCACCACAGGAGAGTTTTTTGGATTCTGTACAAAGGGGCATTGGTGAGCTGAAAGCGGGGCATAAGTACCCAACTCGAAAGGACTTCACTACTCCTTCAGACCATCTGCTGTCTGCCACAGACAACCCAAGTTCTATAATAGCTTCTGAAAAAAAAGTATCATGCCCCATTTAAAGTGAAGCTAGCTTTCCTGCCATCTCTCCTCCCTTCATTTGCTCTTGGCCTGTTGACCAATGACATCCTTCCAAAGTAAAACCTTGGTTTACAATCTAAATTTACTTGGATTATTTGCAACCTAGCATAATTTACGTCAAGTTGTTCTTGGATCTCTGGCCCTTAGTTTAAATGTCACTTCTTTGTGACTATTTATCTTTCTAAGAACTTTTAAAGAGCAACAACACAGGCATTTGTTTTGTTAGGTGAAACGTGGGGTTCCTGTGATCTCTTCTTGTAATATAGTTCTTTCCTCAACCATCACAGTAGTACTTCCTCTGTACCTGTTCCAGTGTTGAACGTACGAAATAGCAGTCTTACAGGAATCACCTCCAATTTTGTAGGACGGAAACAGAGATTCTCCTGTTGCTTCTCCCACACAGTATCCTAGAGTATAATCTGATAATGACTAACGTAATTTGGATTCCTAACAGATTTTTTTAAAAGGTCTGCCAAGAGAAATAGTCTAACAAAATGCCGGTTCCTATCTGTCACTGTTGACTCATATGGGAAATTCCAATTATTTCATTATTGGTGGCAACAGCCCAGCCATACATATACTACATCCTTGGGATGCGCACAGAGTACCAGATGGAAGACGCAATTTGCAAAAACATAAGGGTGAAAGCTAATGAATACTATAGAAACAAGAGTATAATACAATGAGATTCACCCTTGTGACAGAAAACTGATGCTCGGGGTTGGAGATACAAGAATTACCACTTAATTAAGAAGCAAATATAGTTCTTTGCATGGTCCTGAAGGACTGGTAGGTCCTGGGAGAAAGACCATGCTCCAATACAACTGAAGATAATGATCCAGATCTGTAGTTGTGAGGACAGGTGATATTCCCCAGCTTTACCATATGTAAAGACAACACATGGTTGAAGGTTTAAAATGCAAACTTTGAGACTGGCCTCTCCCCTTCTCAATCTTGCAAAGACTATAAAATGTGGGAATTGAAAAACCATTGATAATGAATTAATTTGAAATAAATTGAACTGTTAGACATCTTAGTTCCTCTGCTTTCATAAAGATTGGGGACCTTTTAAATGTTTTTCATTTGTAGCTATTTTACCACTGAGATGGAAGCTGTTTGGATCATTCATTTTTTTAGACTATCTTTCCAAGCAAAAGCTCAGTCCTATGTAATAATAGATAAAAAGCAAAAGTGACATATGCATAATGTGTTCATTTTTGTTACTGTGATAATCTGCTTCATAAATCCATATGAACAAGACACATTCATATACATGTTATTTTGTGTTTCTATTCATGCCAAGTAGTCAAACATTTACTGGGCAATAAAAACCTGATGTACATTGGTATCTGTGTGTTCCAAATCTCTTGGAGCCACAGAAGAGTCTGCTGAAGAGAAGCAAGCCTCTATGCTTCTTGCTGAACTGGAGGCAGACAACTGCCTGAAGACAAAGCAGTGAAGCTTGAAAAGCTTATACAGGTTTTCCCTAGTGGTCAAGTGGAGTTGAAGTACCAGGGTTATAAGAAATTAGCTTCTGTAACATATCCTTTTGTTGACCTGAAAGATAATGCACATTCTTACATTGCTCAAAAGAAGACAGATGTAATGATCTTAAGCTCTTGAGGCAATGCTTACATCCACCTGCCAGCAACAAACTAGTAAGTACTGAGCAGAATGTATGTTGCTTAAACCTGCTCTGAAATGGGTCTCTTAAAACTATATTATTATAGGAATCTTTGCTATCTGGGGAAATCTGTGTATGATCTTTGCTCTTCCTGAGATTAATTTCTAAAGCCAGGGCTACAATACACACACACACAAGAAAAAAAGTCTTATTTGTTCTTTTAACTCTATACTACATTTATTTTCCATTAAAAGTCTTTGGTCCGACACTGTATCTCTCTGATACAGGCAAAATCTTTCTAGAGGATTTTTTTAAGCCCTGCTGTGAAACATGAAGGCCCTAACATTAAAGCTGCCAGACTCTCAAGTGAAAACAAAATAAAACCAAAAAAGGCAGAAGGGTGCTTACAGATGATTAGCCAAAATCTAAACCTAGTCCACACAAACAGCCAGCAAAAGAAGCAAAAAAAGACTGCCCTGTTTGTACTATGGAAGAAACCTCCGTCTTCTCAAAGAGAAACACCCCAAAGAGAAAAGCACTGGGCAAGTTCTGTAATCACAAAAGGGCCTTGGTTTTAAAAGCCTCTGGTACCCCCAGGCTGGGGCAGGTTTTCCAAAGCTTTCAGCAGAGCAGGGCAGGCCTACTCAATTAGCCCAGATAAGACACGTTTGGCACTATGCCTGAAAATAGTGAGAGTCACCGGCGGTTAACATCTCTGCTAGCCAGCCACACTTCCGCACAGGGGTGCGTGTTAAAAACTCTGCTTCCACGTCTTCTCCAGCTGACTTGCTCTTTGGGGAAATTGCCCTCATCTGTTCCCTTATACTCCCTTTCTGCACTGTCAAAATAAAGCACTAAGTAAAACTGCAAGGCAGTTTGCTAACACAACACAATACAATTTCACCATGCTCAATATTGGTATCAGTGATGAATCCTTAAAGTTATTATGATATGGACAAGGAAGTCTGCCATGCGCATGCTAACCCGTGCTTTTGGCAGGCAGATCTGAGGCTGCCAGCCCATGGCATCCCCAGATGATGTCACGCCTTCCTGCCCTGCTGCCACTGCAGACAAGTCCTAAAGGAGGACCTGAGGTGATGCCCTTCACTGGCAGCTCAGCTCCACTCTGCCATGTTGTAAATTTGTCCAAGTGCGGCTGAGGTTTCATGGGTAGGAAGCTACAGTAGCAAGAAGGTTGGATCCATAGGACAGCACAAAAGCATACTTACAAAAACAAAAATCCCACCAACTGTAAACCATCTCCCTAAAACAGAAAAAGGAATGAAAGAAAAGACTAAAGAGGAGGTAGAAATTATATTCACCAAATAGGAAACAAAGTCACATACTTGAAGAAAATTCCAGATCTCAGCCATGCCTGGCATTCAGGTTTTCCCCTTGGCTCTCTCGGGAGCAAGGGACACACAGAAGACTCCTGCCAAAGACCACCAGCCCTTTCATATGCTGGTGCACCTGACTGAGAAGCTCGATCTGCCAGCCCTTTACAGTGACCCATGCTTTCCCCTTGAGGCTGTAGCGGGGACAAGTTCAGCTTGGCTGTCTCAGCACTATGCTCAAGTGTCTCCAAATGCCCTCATTTCAGTGAGATAACACAGCGACCTCTCTGAGCTAGAATTTGATTTTAGGTGTAGCTCTGTAGAAATGGAAGACTCCAAACCGTCTAAAAGCAGAAACAGGGCATGCTCAGTCTCCAATATACTCTCACTTTGTCCTACTTCTTCCCCCTTTCCCCAGACTCTCAAAGAAAATAATGTATTGATAACTCCTCCTAGAACTGCCAGGGAAGAGCAGGAATGCAAGTGTTAAACATACAAACAAGGATTTGTAGAGGTAGAGCTTTTTTGGAGACTGTAGTATCTGTAGTGTAAAGGAAATGTCTTCAACTTCCAAAGTTCTCTTGTTAGATGGATCCATAATTAAATAATTTGCTCCACAAATGAAACAAAGATTTCTAAGTTTTTAGGTAACCACTTACTCTCATTCACTCAAGAAGTTAATGAGATATTTTGGCTAAATTATTAAATGATACACCTGTAAAGCTATTACAAAATCTAAATTGAGAGTTGACTCTTACAATGCCAAGACATTGCAGATAAAGGACCCTCTCATATTGTTTTATCATTATTTATTAAAACTTTATTAAAATTGCATCACAATAGAATTCAGGCAGTTTCTATATAACTCTGTCTCTACTCAGTTTTCATTCACACTGAGCAGAACCTTATTCTGCAAGTAATCAGAAGCACTTACTTTTAGGAACTATGTTGAATAATACTTTTCTCTGTCATGGCAGAAGACTTTAAAATTGCATTCATAGAAATTTCATTTCAGAATGAACTTTTGTCAGCCTTAGCTGTGGACTGGTGAAGAATCTTTTTTATTTTAGGATAAGAAGTTTTAAATTTTTCTTTCTAACATGGTATTTGGAAGCATGTAAGTTATAAGCTGCCCTGAGGACCGTATCTGGTCCTGGTGCCAGTGCAAGGCAATACTCCCCTGACAAGGCTGATTGTATCAGCAGTAAATGCATGGACTGATGGTGAAGAGTAAGCTATGGAGTGGCACAGTTGTGATTTCCATCTCCAACTCCCTGGCAGAGCAAAACCTAAACAAGCCCAGGACTGTGATTGACAATAATGAATGCATCTCCCAGGAACCGAGGGGAAAAATGATGGGTATTCTCCAATGCATGATTGCTATGCATCACTGCTTACAACACCTTGTGCAAATGTAGCCCAGCATGACTAGAAATGCCCAGGTTTTTTCATAGCTTATGTTCTGGTCTAATACTGTAACTTGCTAAAGGTAAAGTTCAACCATCACTCACTTATCAAACTCGTCTCTCTGACCTACAGGTTTCAGTTAACAATCCTATTTGATGGGACAGATTTGAATGTATTATAAAAGGAGGAAGAATTAAGCCTCAGAAAGTCAGATTTCTGAAATCACCACTGTCACAATTTCAGTCAAATTAGAACCTGTCCAACCTCAAGTAAGTCTGATCTTAAAACACAGAGAACAATAATGGAAGTAAAACCTGGCACCTACCCACTTCAGCCAAAGTCTTGATACATGACTCCACTGAGGCTTTCTGCGTTGGGTTGGGCCAGGTACAATTGTAAATTCTAAAAGCAGACTGAAGCAGCTGAATAAAAACAGGCTGGTGTGTCTGAAAACAGAAAGGTAAACACGGAATTTTACCCTTTAGAATCTCCTCATAGCTGCCCTTGGGTTTGACACAACATAAACCATAGGCAAGGGATTTTTAGCTTGTAGATTCAAGTTACAATTCCATTAAATTATCTTTGATCTTTAGGACTGGAGGGAACAGAAGTCAATGCTGCACCTCTAAAAAAGCAAATCATGCAATTTTTCCTGAGATTGCCACTGATACCAAGCAAATACAATACAACGTAGGATGGAAGACTCTTCCCAGTTCTCAGGTATGTGTCCCTTTTGTCACAGGACATAACATTTTTGTCATGCAAAGATAGACCATTATACTGCAAGGATACCCTCCTCCAATGAATTCACAAGAGCCAGGAGTGACCATATTGAGCTGTCTACTGGTTCAGAACTGCAAGTGATATTAACAGTAAGCATTTAAAGAGGAATTAAGCTGCTAGAGAAATTAAAGAAGGAGCAAACATACAGCATTCCTATCTGGATAGCAGATCATATCTCCTTAACAGTCTAAAATAAGATCTTTATCTGTGTCTCTTTTCCTTACCTGGAGGCTGGTGCTGTTATCTGAAAATGGCGAATTGAAGAAGCCACTCACAATGTTCATTACAGGCTCAGTGACATATTTCTCTAGAGATATGTCTGCATGTTTACGATCTGTGGTTGTGTTACAAACCTACAGGGAAGAAGGAGGAAACAATAAGATTTAGTTCTTTCAAATAAACAAGCTTTATTATTTTGTAATTCTTACAACACATGTAATATTTCTTCTTAATATGAAGCAAAATGATATTTATACAAAAAAGTCTATCAGAGATAACTATCTTAGAGTTCAAGCTGTATTTGTGATAGCTTATCTTTCTTCTTGGAGGTCCACATTGTCTTTTGAATACCCTTCTCTTCTGAACTAGCTCTTTCTGGTTTGCTGTCTATGCTTCCCCACACCATGAAAAAATGATCCCCCTAAATCAGCACACTGCATGCCACTTACACATTTAGACAGATTTGAGAAGAAAATGGGCTTTTCCTCCCATTATGGGATGGCTGGAAGAGGCCTTAGAGATAGATGAGACATAAAACCCTTAAGTTAGAAAGATTTCATGTAACATTTAACTTCTCTCTACAAATTAATCACCAGAAATGGGTGGCAAAGGTGAATTTCATTTGCAGGAAAAATGTTAAAAAAAGAGAGAAATAAAGGAAATGGCATAGTCAATACTAACAGCCTTTAGAATTGTAAACTGTAGAACAGGCAGCATTACTTAGGAAAGCCACATGGGGAAAATACAGAAAAACCTAAAAACAATGAAAGAAGAAAATGGATGGTACTGGGACAACTCTTGAGCACAAAACGATGATTAAATGGTGGAAGGATATGGGAAGATTTGTACAAAAGATTCCTGAAGACACCCTTTGGTACAACACTAAAAGTTTGCTGCTGCATAAAGATGTCATGCTTAAAGACAGGATAAACATACTGGGGTGGATAGCATCCTTCAATGTTTCTTTTATTCTTTTTAACATTTGTGGACATCTATAGAGAGTCGTGTTTACTTTGCAGCCAGGTTAAACAGCACTAAAAGGAGTCTACGGAGAGCCAAACATGGTAAGAAAGGCAACAGTGAACAGGTAAGAAGTACTATGGTCATACTACTTCTTCAACAGCCTTTAAATAAGCACTCCTATTCATGTTTAACGTGAAATTAAAAGCAAAGCTGTTCTCTCACCTATGCAAGCCACAGACTACTGTAATGTTCTAGAGAATATATGCAAAAGCAGAATTTATTTTGTATATAGACTTCTGGGGTAGCCTTCTTATTACATTTAACACACAATCACAAGTCTGAGTCGTTCATACTTAGCATTATGTCAATTTATGGATGGGGATCTGAAGTCCAGAGAAGCTGAGTGAATTGCTTAAGGTCATAGAGAAAAGATAGTGACAGAAGCAGAAAGATAATCCACAGCACCTGAATCTCACACATGCTCTCTAATTACACACTGCCACTGTCACACTTGGACACCACAAGACAGCAATTTCACCAGACTTGTTTTAAGGAAGGTTACTGACACGACATCCAAAAGCACCCATGTTCAGGAACACAAAAGAAGACACAGGAACACAAAAGCATTTTGAGTAGAACACACAAGCATTGTCAGATGGTAGGCAGAGGAATAACCAAAGATAACTTGAGACCTAGAGAAATGAGGCATCTTGAGGAGCTTTGCTTGGCTGCTTTTCTAAAATGTGTCAGATAAACAAGTCATGCCCCCACGTAGTGCATTTTTTATCACCCAGGAAAAGAAAGATTTTGGTCAGAGAAACAACAGTGGCTAAACTGAAATAGCAGACTCTTCAGCCCTTCAGTTTTGTGAAAAGTGTGACACCAGCACTCCCAGTGCTCATGGAGGTACCAGATTCAGTTAATAAGACTTAAAAAAGAAATAATTAAAAAATCATAGAACTAAAAAGCTCTTTAAGTTCTTCTGCTTTTAATTAATCTACATGCCAGTTCTGGCTGGAATCAGTAGCTCTGAGGCTCAGCACTTGTGATCCCAATGGGAAGAGAGAGAACTGTGCAGTGCTAGCACGGTGAATTCAGAAATCACCAAAACTAAATTCCAGAACACTTTTAAGCTTTCCCCTTCGCTTGCCTAAAAAGCAGAGCCATATGTGGGGATGCCACTCTGCTCCAACATGGGTCTGAAAAATTCCCAGCGCAGAAGGAATTCGGAAATCCTCTCATTTGTTCTTATCCCTCTGCCCTTTGGGGACTGAAAGATGTTTCCCCGTGGAAGAAAAACCCTGAAATGCATGAAATGGAGATGAGGATTGAGAAAGCAATGTTAAGAAAACCCTTAAGAGGCTTTGGGACTGAAACTCACATGAATAATACTTCAAAAATTCTGCAGAGAAAGCCAGGATGACTTTACAGCTGTCAGATCCTGGCTCTTGCTTTAATCCTGCTCAGACTACAGCTGCTGATTTACAGACCAGGCCACACACAGGAAAGAGAAGCCTTTCCTTCAGCAGCACCCACTTCGCTTAGTGCAACGCTTTAAGACATACACGGGAGAAAGTAGGTTGGCAGAAATTGTAGAAAGAGAGTGTCTTTGAAAGCGCGACTGCTTTTGGCAAACTGAATTTATACATGAATCCGCCTCATGCCTGCTTTGCAATGTATCACATTGTTGAAAAAGCATGACAGTTGGGGACTAAATATTTCCTTCCTCAATCCAGAAAGAGATTTAAAAAAATTGTTACTTTTTATTTTTTTTTATGAAGACAGGAAGGTATCCAACCTGAGGATAACACTCTTGTCTTTCACCTTAGCGCTCTCTAATAACAATCTCAAAGCTCATAAACTCACCCGCTGACAGGCATTTGTAGCAGCTGAAAGAAAAGCATTTCCCCTCCCCCCATGCAAAAGCATCCCTTTTAGCTCAGTGGAACACAGAGGATCAAAGGGCTCTTTTTCTAAATGCTTTGAAAGCTATTGTAACACCTTTCAGGAGGCTGACAGCATTCTAACTGTCCTGATAGCTGTATAAGGCTGATGTATTTATAACACCCAGGCTCTGCCTGGGCCCCAGAAAACCAAACCTGAGCAAACATACCAAATAACCTGGAAGACATGGCTACCCACAGGGATCTGGCTGAAGAACATGACAGGCCAGAGCACTTCTGACATGCTCTTTTAGCTCTTTCAGCCATTAACCAAGAAATTAGAAGAACTAATTAGGCATCTTCCCTCAGGGCTTTGCAGGAGAGCAAATAAGCCTTCATTTTGCCATTCAGTGCCAAGAACACTGCACGCAAAATCCAGCATTAATAATACACTTGCTCTTCACCTCTGAAGACCTGGAGTCAAATTTCTCTTATGACAAGGGTATATGAAAACAAGCTTAGTGGTCACTAGCATCAAGGCAACTCTCCATCATTTAGACACAGCGCAGTTTGTCTTCAGGCACATGAAAGAAACTGTGGACAGAGCTCTCTTTCTACGTCTGCTTCTAGCCTAAGGGCAAATAAAATTGGTCACGTTCAAGAGAGCAGTCTGGAGAGTCAGGGCCAGGACACATCAGGAAAGGGAAACCCAGAAAAGGGAATTAAACAGGAGAAAATACTTCTTAGGGTAAAATCAGCAAGGTTAAAAAGCAGAATCCCCCTCCAAAGAGATTTCTGATCTTAGTTTTCCAATGAGCTTGGTTTGTCCAGGTCTTTCACTGTAGAACACAACCACAGAGACAAGACAAACAGTAGGAAAACAGGGTTTGTAAAGGTCTCATTATTGCTGAAAATGACTGCCACCAAAAAAATGAAAGCACAGACATTCCTGTCTTACCCCAACCATTTATAAGATTTCTGTTTCATAGAGAATGAACAGGTCCCAGTGTCTATCATACAGCATAAGTTTTTGCACTGATTCCTTTTTTGCCCATAATGCATGGAATTTTCTCCCAATAGGTTTCAAAGAAATTGCTTTGTGGCATGCTATTACTTTGGGCTAAATGTCCACTGAATGACTCAGTTGATATTATT
This sequence comes from Psittacula echo, assembly GCF_963264785.1. Taxonomy (NCBI): domain Eukaryota; kingdom Metazoa; phylum Chordata; class Aves; order Psittaciformes; family Psittacidae; genus Psittacula; species Psittacula echo. The sequence goes on from NC_137735.1 coordinate 105,819,669, forward strand.
TTGCCTTCTTTTCTTTATTTCAACAAAATGAAGAACACAAGGAGTGAGAACTTAAAGATTATAAAATGTGAGTGACCGTGGACTGGGAAAAGATAGACATACACTATGACAACATGCTTTGTAACATCTCCAAAATACTGATCAGCATCAAGGATCAGATACAGTCTACCAGCCACCAAAAACCCGTGGTTCTACTTCTTGAGCAGAAAGCGCAACTCCATTAGCTGGCATTAATATTAGGCTCTTACAAGAAGCATTAACCTCCTATAAAAGGATATGTAATGTAAGCTGCAATCATTATGTCACACTAGCTTCCCTTCATGGCTCTACTATTGTATTTTATCCTTCTGAAAGGCGTAAGATTTCCCTTGCTTTCTGCCTCCAAAATACCAGGGAATGGAAGCGTAACTCAGCTTCTGATTGAAACTTAATTCAAGAAGTAGACACCATGAAGCTCACTAGGGTCCACAGGAGTTGAATGCCTACGGTACCAGCTGGGCCCTGTCACCTTGCAGTCTATAGTTTAAACACAAATTAGCACTCTGTAAGACCACAGCTCTACACCTGCCTTACTCATTAGCAGTGAGAATGTATTGATAGTATAATAAGAGACAAAAAGAGGGCCAAAGTGAGATTAAAGAAGGAACATTAGCCAAAAAACGTCTTGATCCCTGATCATCAGTGTACTAACAGAGTAAAGCAAGAAGATTACAGATATGGTGCTTTTACTTTCAGTCACCACCACAATGACTAGTAACATATGCTCCAGAAGACATACACGGGCTCCCAACCATGTACATACAACCATTTTATTTTTCGGGAAGAGAAAAGAACATGTGTTCCAAGATGCCCTTTAAGAAAGAGAAAACTGATAGCAATTTGAGGATTAAATGCTGATAAATAACATTGAAATGACCATTTGTTAAAAAAAAAAACACCAAACAAAAAAACCACACAAAAATAAACCACCCACGCCTATTGTACTGCAGACTTTAACAAAAAACAGTTCATAAAATAAAAGAAGTTCACACAAAAAAGTTATTGCCAGTTGACACCCATGACTATACCATAATATTTTTAACATCTCATGAAGCTTACCCTTGCCATATCAACAAGGAAGTTCTCAAATAATTTCCAGATATGGTTACTGGCATAGATTTCTTTCATTTCCACTTCAGTGTCCACATAACAGTGGTTAACAAAATTAACATAGGCAATTTTCACCTGCAGGAAGCACAAAAACACAGACAATATGAAACGGAAACAGTAAAAACCATTGACATGATGTTTCCTATATGCAAAAATACTGAGCAATAAAGGTAATCCTTCAAGTACTAATACCAGTAATAATGTGTACATTCAGTTCGAAAGATACAAGGAGAAGCACAGCATCGAATACATTAGTGTACCTCCTGAAAGAACACATGAAGAAAATGGAAAGTTATTGCAAACATTCTTACTCTAACAACAACCTTCCCCCCTCCAAACAAACCCATAATAAATCTGACATTTAAACAATATTAAAGACTGCAAGGGCCTGGCTCCAAAGCCAGGAGCTGTCAAAATGCAGGACACCCCTGCATTTGCTGGTTGATTGCTGTGGGTTGATGCCTTATGACAGGCTTGCCAAATATATATATAAAAAAATGTCTTTAGCATTAGAGCTACAATCCCTGTATTCCCACAATCCTAACACAGTGCTTGTATTCAGGATGGGTGTAACTCGGATCTAAGTGGGAGAGAAAGGCTATGCAGTGCTGGCACTGCAGCAATAGCAGCACAAGGCTTAGCAGAGAAATACAGCCTCACTCCTCTCCTGCACTACAAATCTGCATGTGCACATCATAAAAATAAATATCCAGTGCCTGAAATGTATGAATTAAATATAAACATACACAAATAGACTGAAAATTTCATGTCACGGTCAAAGGAAAGGAGATAGTTGCATGGGTTTAATGCAATCAGGAGAAAACCCATGTCAGGCTTTTAGGTTTAATTTGTTTGAGCTTTTATTAATTAGCATCTGCTGAAAGTAATGCTAGAAGGAACTTGTGAGCAAAGCAAACATTTTTCTTTTCAAGAAAAGAATCAGCTGATCACACTGGGACTTTTTCATGGAGCCTTTACTCCTGCAGGCCCCAGTTCTGTTGATATGAGCCACATTTTTCCACCAGATAGCCTGCAGAAATCTGTCTGACTGATACACAGGGCCTGAGCAAGCCCCTTGCAAAGCCTGTGAAAAGATTTCTGTTGATTACATCAGGTTTGGTGCAAACAAACACCGCACTTCTGATGAGCATGAGATATCACATTCCTACTGAGGATGGCCGGTAGTAGCTGCAGAATTAGGCCTCAATATACAGTGAATGAAAACATTTGCTGGACCGCCAATGAACTTAATAAAATGAGAATTCACCTAAAACTCCCGCTGACTTCAGCATGGCCAGAATGTTACCCATCATTTCCAACAAATTCAGGCAGTGGCAAAACATTGGCTTGACAAACCACTTGGCTGAGTCTTCCTGACTACAGCTAGAAGTTATCAGGGCATTAGACTCTGACAGTGGCTGGACAAACCCAGGACAACAAAACAAGGTGTCTGCCCCAAAAAGCTGACAAACAATGCATGAGGGACAAGGAGCTTTCTGTTTCAGAAAATACTGGCTATCCTTTCCTCATTTATTCACCTTAACAAACACCGCCTGTTCGCAGCCTGTTTCCTGTGCAAATCTTCAACCTGTCAGTATATTAGAAACAACAAAATATTTTCTGAGTTTATAGAAATGATAAGTTTGCTTCCTCATTCAATGAATCTTACCTCAGGTATGCAGTCATCATGGGTCACTACTCTCACTATATCATCCAGTGGCAGGAGTGAATTGCACTTGATCTCTGTATATACATTTTTTCCTTCCGTACAAGCTGCTAGCAATTCCACTAGAGTGATGTGATATGCTAAGGGTCCACTCTCATCTGCTCGATCTCGCTCCGAACACATCATTTGGAGTAGGACTGGAAATGATGCTCTGTCATTGTAGAATATCAACACATCTTCACCGCCATTTATCAGCTGAAAAAGATAATCCCAAACTTTTAAGCACCCTGTACTTGCAGTCATTTTGGACTCAGTGATCTTAAAGGTCTTTTCCAACCTTAATCATTCTATGATTTTCTTGATTTCTTATTTTGTTCTACCTTTAAGCATGCAAAAGTGTAGCTAAAACAAAAATAACCCAGTGTTACTCTGATGTGACTTACCAAATGTACATGTCAAAACAATATCCAAAGCAAACTTCTCTTATCAACATAACTGCAAATCCGGAATAACTCACCAAGGAACAAGCTAATGCAAGGCGAATTTGAAGTTTCATTTCTATGTGGCTCTGTGTTTACCTAAGACAGTATGCTATCCTTATTATTCCTACTATCTCAATGTTTGTTTGAAGGTAATTAATTACTCTCACCTCCTATTGTGAGGCCAGGATGCATTATTATCCCTGTTCTATAGATAGGGACTTGAGGTGCAGAGAGATTAAACGTTCTGTGCTACCTCACACAAAAAGCCTGTGGCTCACCCAGAATTTAACCAGCCTTTTCTGTGCCCTTGCTCAGCATGGGAAACAAAGGATGACTCTTCCCAACCTATGCAAATTTGGCAGATGGATCTTGACATTGTCAGTGTCATGCCAGCACTTCCATTTAACAGAAAACTGGTGTATATGATAAATATTTGATTTTGCTACAGGTGCCTTGCTGATCTCAGGAGGATCCAGAGTGGAGGTGGATGCTGGCAGCCCATCTCAGCAGATCTCACAGAGAAGTTGTCCTCTAACCCTGTTCTGAACCACCCATACACTGAATATACCTACTGCCAGTGCTGCTCTGTGAGCTGAAGTGGAGCTGGGACAGGAAAGTAGTTCTGTCTTCCCTCCATCACTTTCCTTTTAAGCATAATGCACACTCAATGTGAGTGAAAATAAGATCCCATAAACCCTTCCTAGTAAAGAACACACCTTGGCAGCACAAACAGCCATACGTATTTTGTGAGTAAGGCACTTGACATACCCAAGTCTGTATGTGACAGGAAATCCTAGGCTACTGAATTCAAGGGCAGAAATAAAGGCTGGTTGAAATGGGAAAGCAGCAAGAGCAGGAATGAAAATTAGTCTCCCACAATGAAAAGTCAAGAAACATTTCATTACATTTTCCAGGGTTTCAACATTTCAAATTTTGAATGTACAAACTCTCTGATTGTGTTCTCCCTTTTTCTGCACATTTTGACATTGACAATTGGACTGAATCATGAATTCAGTCTTTCCTGAAATTCCTATTTCTCATTTATCTTTAGGTTTCTAAAATGTTTCTACTCTTGACTTTTCAAAATAGACATTTTCTGGACAACCCACAGTACACAAAAATAGGTTTTAAAGGGACAAGTGCTTGGGAATGACAAAGGAGACAGCACAAGGACCCATATACCATTAATCTCATTGCCCTCAGTGCCAAAAAAATGTATTTTAGCATATCAAGTCAAACTGACCCCTCATCCTCTCATGTACCTATTGTTGATGTATGAGGAGAAAATACCAGGAGAGAATGAATGTGAAACACAATCCTGCATGGCATGCTTGCCACATATTGATGTGAGGAACCACAAACTGAAGCAGATGATGTTGCATCAGTACAAGAAGAGCTAAGGGGGACAAGGTAATCATCATAAATGCAAGGACAGAAGATGGTGTCATCCTCTTTCCCAAGTTATTCACTTTTAAACGTGATTTACAAAGGAAATTGTAAATCCCAATTGACCCAAGCAGAGAAGACAATGCCCCTTTAAAAGCAGAAAAGTAAAAGAAATATCCAACATCATTCAAAGTTCTCACTGAGCATCATGAGCTCAGTAATAGGGGGGAAAACCAAAAACACACAGCAACCCAAAAACCCAGCAGCATTTTCTACCACTGAAGTATATTTTCAACAAGACCTTTATGGCAGTATACTGAAGGTTGTTCAGTGTTGGAGCAACTCTTGATGCTCTGCGATGTATCTCTCCAGAATATATAGATAATAGAAAACTCTGCTGCCACATTGATCTAGTTCAAAAGTAAATTCTGCTTTCCGTTTTGTAATAATGTTTGCACTGATAGGCAGCATTCCTCCAGGAACCTCAAAGCATGCTTGTAATGAGAAAAAGTGCCCTAAGGAACCTTTCAGGTTGGTAAACATCATTACTAGCACTCTCCAGATACGGGGACCAAGGATATGAGAACAAGTGAATAAGCCAGAATGGAAATGTTCAATGTATTTTATGAAAGTACTCTTTGCCAATGGTGCTCCTTCATCTGTATGCACTTTCTAAAACATGTAAATATGATCGGTTTATCCCTTACTCTTAGTAAACAGGAATAACCTACAAAATACTTCCTGCAGGTAAAAGAAAACACAGGAGTAGTTGAGACATGTTTTACACTCATACTCTGTCTTGTCTTGTGGTAAATTGTTTACATGCCCCATCTGGAGGCATAAAAGAAGTTACACCTCTTGTTTAAAGTCACAAAGTACATCTTAGTTGTCTACTGAGAAACTGTCCTGATTCCATGCCAAGTTCCAGCCATTTGGCTACACTGTCCCCTTTATGCTTGATTGCTGTTTAAGCGCCGTTCAAATTTCCTTGTTAGCACCCTTTTCTAACAAATCATAATTACCTGTAATCTCCTACGTATTTTTAAAGCAGATCACCATCTTACCCTCTTTCATCATAACAGGGGCGCTCGCTCCCACCAGCAAATTCCTGCAGACCTCATGATGTAAATGCCACATCCAAGTTCATTTCAATTTTCATCATGCAGTCAGCTTGGAAATGTATTATGACAATTTGTCTTTGTGCTATTATAGCTCAGTAACAAAATGTATTGAGAAAAATCTAAAAATTCTGATTGATGAGAAAGTAAAAACCTACAAGAAGCTATGGTGGAAGGGGAAAAATCTAACAGGACAAAGGCATAAGAACTGTTTGAATTATGTAAATCAAAGACTTGTAATTGATATTGCATGTTCAAACACTTCAGTCAAATTGAAAAGGTTGAGGTAGATTCCACTAAAGGTTACCCATGAAGGCTTTATTCTTAATTAGAAGTTTTTCCTCTTTATTGCTGTGGAACAAAATTGCAGCAGAGTTTGGTTTAGTTCCTGCCACAACCAGAGTTTCTCTCTGTTTCCTTTGTGAAGAAACACAAAAAACCCAATAAAACAAACAAAAAGTAAAGAAAAAATGTTCCCTGGACTCTGATCCTACCTGGACTTTTCACCATATTCAATTTTACCCACTTTTTAATCTCCTTGAACTGCTACCAGAATTACAGTTAAACACACGAGTGTCTGCAAGTTGAAGACTTCATTTATCATGCACGCTATATATCAAATCCAAATTTCAAAGAAATCAATTACACATTTTCCCAGTAACTTTATTGGCATAAAGATTTGTTCACAAACCACTCTGTGGAACTTACTGGGTCAGACTCCGAATCTAGCTAAGCTTTAGCTAGCTAGAATAGCTCTAATGACCCTCACAGAAACACTCTGGAACAAAAGAAACAGAACAGAAACTAATACCTAGAATTTTTACATTATTATGTGCTAAAAAGGTGGTCTGTAACACTGTTTAGACAAATCCATAGAGGTAGGAGCCTCTTGTATGTCAAAACCATGCCAGAATATGGCAAGTTTGGTGCATAAATGGTATCCTAAATTACAGTACAGGAAAATGAAGGTTTATGTAACTCTGAGATTTCCATGCTACATCATCTACAAATAGACATCTCTGTATCACCATGCTAACACTCATGTTTTCTTTCTAGTAGTTATACAGATGGCCTTACAAAATTAGATTAAGCTCCAAAAAATGTCTGCTAAAATATTCATTATTTGTGATACCGCTTAAAATTCTAAAGCGATGATGCCATTATATCCCATTGGTATCAAGAGCAGAAAAAGCAGCCTCAAAATACTAGTGTGTTAAAAAGACATCCACTAGTGATTAACATATGAACCCTTCACTTACCTCTGTCATTACCATGTCCTGGCATTTTTTCACGTATTTGCCATCTGCTTTCACAATGGTCTGCAGGAAACGCAAGTACTCCACATGACGGCCGTGGGTCTCAATGCAGTGTACAAAGTGCTGCACCACTCTTTCACTAATTTCATTACACAGAAGGTAATTATTCATGAAGATGTGCCTCATGGTTTCAGCTTCCAGGAGCTAAACAGATTAAAATCAAAACAGCCTTATAAGAAGAGCAGATTTGTTTGGAGATTTAAAGATTCACAGGATTCTAGACTAGAGAAAGGCACATTGGTAAAGACAAAATGCAGAAGTCCAATGTGCATCAGCCCAGGAATTAAGCAGCGACCTTAGGGCCTAGCTTTCATTTATGATGGGATTTCACCACACTTTTTTATGAGTATAAAATGATCCTAAAGTGGACCTTTTTGTGCCCTAACAAAATTTGTGCCCATTTGGAAGGTGAAGACATGCATATACACACATGACACTGCTAGAGCACTCTATAGGGACTTAAGTATGCAAGACATCTGAGACCACATTCATCCCACTCATCATCAAACTTCTCACTGAGGCAACCCAGAAAGATGATTAGCTACCTCTAGCTCCTTCTATGGTCGACAGAGGCAGGCATTTCCAGCAGGTAAATCATTGCACATGCAGTCTGATCACTCTGAAAGAACATCTCTTTCCACATCAACTACAGAAGAAACCTAAGGCTGTGTTTCTATCGATGGGTAGCACAGTACAAGAGAAACAGATCTGTAGCAGGAAGGGATGCTGCTGGGGACTCAGCATCCAGACTTTATGTATTCTTAGAGATTTTGCTTCAATGTTGTTCTAATTTGGTCCCTTGGAATAAAGCTTATGAGAGTCAGGTTTGCTCCCAGGGTACACCTTTCTGTATAGTGTCCTCTGAAAGGAATCCCCACCAAGTTTTCTCCACAATGTGAACAAAAGCACAATAACTGGGATGATCAGAAGATCAACTTCAAAAGAACAGAAATGCAAGTGCAACCGGGCTCTACACTTGGCACTCAAGTTAAGCATCAGTGTTGGACAGGATGGAGTCTGGGCATTAATCCCCACTGCTCAGTGCCTTTCGCTAACTTCACAAAAAAAAGCATAAATAAAAATTAACAGAACAAATGCTTCCTAATGTATGCAGACCTAAAATCTACAACCCTAATACACTCTTTCTAATAAAAGCATGTTTTGCTCAGTAGATCTACCATTGAGCGAGGTGTCATTCTATATGACTGTATCTGTAAACACACACATACATATATACACAAAGGGACCATGACAAAGAGATTTACAATAAAGACAGTGATTTCATAAAAGATCAAATTTTAAACTAGTTGCCTCAAATGGAAGCATCATCATCAAATCCCTATGGGTCTGATTCAGCTGTCACGCAAGCTTCATGACAGTATTATCACAGCATCTTCTACCTTGACTGTGAGTCAGGGTGAATAAGATAAGAGTCAAGCTACATGATGTGATGATGTGACACTTATTCATAGATACCTCCAGTAAACCCCACAGATATATTGGTTTACACTTTTAAAATGACAACATTAAAAACAATGACATAAAGAGCAACAGTAACAGAGAAGAAACAAGGACAGAGGAGAGAAGGCACAGAGGGCATAATCTAATGAAATTACTTATTTGGTACTGTAATTTTTCGACAAGTCCAAATTTACTTCTAGTTATAATATTCTCTTTAAAATAAAAAACTTACCCCTGGAGTTAAGAACAAGTTGAGATTTTTGTGGAGGAGAACTTGATTCTGAGGATTTCCTCGACAGAAATTCTGAAGAAAAGTGTGGGCTAGATTCATAACTTCATTCATCTTTTCATCGCTCTGCAGAGAGAAAAGACAAACGAAATCAGATGGGCATACCTAACCATACTTGTTAAAATGACACAAGGTGAATTCAGACAGGAACAAACCAATTTTCCTGAGCCTTTATAGGACAGGAATTCCCTCTTTGGCAAAAGAAACTGGTGTAGTTTTCTTCAGAGACCATCAGTGACCGTACCTTACTCTAAATTGACTTGACCATAGGGAGCCACAGGTATGAGCAACAACTCTAAGTAAGATTTCCTCATGCATGGTTATCATTTCCTAGCTTAAAAAATTGCTAAGTGGCTTGAATTAAATAAAAAAACCCCACCTCTAGCCTGCACTGATCTTAAGCTTTTGAAAGCTTTAGCTTTTATATAGCTACATGTCGAAAGAGATGTATGTGTGCTTGTGTATGTTACACCTACATGAATATGTATGTTTATACACACTCCTACACAAATATATATCTAGTTTCATCCCCATTTTATCTTCCCCTCATATAGTATTCTAACTATGATTTGATGAACCACCTATATGGACAAACACTATTTTACTGAATACAGCTGAACCCAGTGTCTGTATCATAACATTAGTATGTAACACTCAGATAAAGCCCAGAAGAGCTTTATCTCCTCTCAATGCTTTCTACAAGCTCTAGAAAGATGTGGTCTTTTAAAGGCTATCTTTTAAAGATCCTTCATTTGTATGTCCAATGCCAATAAATGAGTGCAAAATCACATTATCTTCTGAAAAACATACAAGGACCACTAGGTTAGAAGCCTCCACCACAATAAAAAATTAATTATTTCAGACTTGATCCTTGAAAGCTTTTTGCTCATTTTGTGCACCTATGATAACACTCACATCAGCACCCGACAGCGGAATTCAGGTACCCTGCCAGAAGCTCCATTAAATCAATACTTCTTACTGTGCAGTGACTGCAGATCTAAGGTTTGCCTGATTCAGGATTGGGATGATAGCTCAGTGGCATCCAGGTACATGAGGCAGTAAACATTAAATTCTTAACAAAACCCATCCTCTGCAGGCAGCCATATTTAAACCTAGGCCCAAACCCATTATTCTTAAGGCAGAAAATGGCATCATTATCTCATGTTTGTACCGTAGTTGACTGAATTCAGTTAAAAAAATATTCACATTGATTCTTGGGCCACTTGAGGCCTTGCCCTTTATTGAGTTCATGTTCTTTAGCACTAAAATTATGAGAATAACCTTTTCAAAGGGTATCTGCAGAAGGTCCAAGACTACCAAGTGGGCACCCATATTTTTCAGCAATCGCTGCTGTTGATTCCGAGATTTTTTATTCTGAACGCAAAGTTTGCTGAGTCGAATCAAAATCTGTAAACAAACAAACAAATAAATAAGCATGGAAGGAATCAAAGAAGCAGTCATATCACAAAACTAAACAAAAATATATTCTTTTAAAATAGTTAATAAATCTAATTATCAAACAAGCATGTGAAGTTTCTTAGCAGATATACCAACCTCTTTAACAATATTGTAGTTATTGCTTTTATTGCTGTCTATCTGGGGTTTTTTGGTCCCATCCTGTATTGGACTCAAAATATTTGATTCCTATAACAAAGAACACACAACAAGTGAAGATATCTTGCAATTTCCTCTACATGAACTAATTATATGTAGTAACAGCAAGTGAAGAAGTGTTACAGCACTTCACGGGAAACAGACTTATCAAATAATAAAAATATTCATTCATTCTTTATCCACTGGTCCATGAGTTCACAATCAAGTCCTTCCTTTGTTTCAAATTCCCAACATAATTTGAGGCAATTACTGTATGTGTACATGCTTCTGATCCCCCTAAAAAAGAATACATTCCTAAATCATGGACTAGATATCCAAGGAATTTCAATACTATGAGAATAGGGACAATAAGTATATTTCAATAGCACCACTCATTCCAAAAATCCCTAATACAGCTAGAAAGATTACAAAATCTCTGTATGTGAACATTAGAAAGTCTGGAGAAAGAGCTTAAGATGACCTCTGTAATTAAGACAAACAGGTGGAGTTCTCAGCAGTGCAGGAACAAGTAGCACATGGGAAGTGGAGATGTTCCTCCCACGAAGAGGACACTTCTGTCGTCATCTCTGGATGATGCAGGAAAGGATTTAAAAGCAAATGAGAACCTTATGTTGTTAAACTGCAACATCCAGTCATGACGCTCTATGCTCTGGGCTTTGGCTCTTAGAAAGCCCCAGCTGGGTATGATAAATAAGAGAAATCGAGTCAGCAAGTAACTGCCAACACCCACGCACCTTTCCATGCATATCTCAGTCAAAACATAGGAGAGCATCCACACAAATACTGTCACTTAGAATATTGGCGGTGTTTTGTCTTGTTTTGTTTTCTGCTGCCAGCTATGGGAAGCCTTTCTTAACTGGAAACACAAAGAACTGAAAGATTGGACTTCGGATGCTGAAATTAAGCATGTAGAAAAACTGCAGCAGATCTGGTGATTGCCTCACAGTATAACCACAAGGATATAAACCAGTGCAATAGCATGAAAAAAAAAGAAGCAGGTGCACTTCTGAGTTTCATCATGTCCTCAAACTTCCTACTGTTTTAGAGAAGAAAATTATGCTAAACCACACATGTGCACACGAGTCTGAATGTTTATACATCTTGAAACCTCTCTCTGAACTTTCTTAGCTGATGGTGAAGATGAAGGGTTCTATAAATCCCAGCTGGTCTTAATTTCCAGTGGGGCAAGAACAGCTGCACCACTTGGCCATGGAAGCTGTTTATAACAGTGTCAGCACTGCTGTTCAGCATGGTCATGTTGATCTATGCAACAACAGTGGATTTTATTTGTTTAGGTTTGTTAGTATGCATGCTGCCTTCTCTTTAGCTGTTTGAATCAATATTTTGGAAGGAATTTCAGCCTCTTTGCTATAATTAACCACCCCCCTGTGTTCTGGGACTGTGGGTTAACCAAGATTAATTTACCTGTTACTTTTACCAGCATTCTTCCTCAATCAATGTAGTTTTATAATCCATGTGAACTACATGTCTTATCTGGAAGCACTGACCAGCATTAAACTGCTGAATTTATCCTTTCTCTTAACCAAATAAAAGCCTGTTTATTGAACCCATAAGAGCATGCCAGTGATGTAGTTATCAAGAGATGATCACACCACTGGGATCCCAGCGACACTCAGTTGCATATCTTGCCTTGTTAAGCCCCATGACAGACATTCTCTGTCACACTTTTCCACAGGGGACAGGGAGTCATAGACCGAGAAAGGTTCTCTTCTGAGCACCCCACCTTTAGGAAATGGTATTTTCTGAAGACTATTTCCTTTATTCGTAAAATTCCCAGAATATCTCTGTATGCATCAGTCTTAGGATCCTTTCTTTCTAGCCTCCAGAATGGAGCCTCAGATTCCAGCACTGAGTCCAAGCAGCTCCCAGCTGCTGACATAGTCTCACTCATCCCGGCAGGAGGGCTGTGGACAGCACTGGGCAGTGTCACACTGGCACAGTTTTGCCCTCTGCAGGCTGTGTTTACTTACCAGGGGAAAGAGGGGCACTCAGAAATTCCAGTTCACAATCTCAACTTATAGGTGATGTTTAAGATGCTTGTTCAAACATTCCCAGAACCAAAGCAAACTGCCACAGACCAGAAAAAGAGGAGAGCAAGGGAACACCAGGCACTTGAGGGTGCTGAAAGTTTATACAACTCTGTATAAATAATAATAAATAATAAATAATAATAAATGTTGCTGAACTTTCTCAGTGGATGGTGAAGATGAGAAGCCCTATAAATGCCACAGCACTATATTTCAGCTCCACCTGAGAGTCCTCTCACAAAACTATTTCTCCTCCTCATATTTGTGCTTCTGGTGCTACACCACCAACACATCCTCCAGTGACAGGACAACAAAAGCCACACTTTCCATAGGCTGTGGTATCTATGCAGACTCATAACATCTTTATACTAGAGATAACCAAGTAAACAGGTTTTATCTGCTTTTTCCTTCTCAAGCCAAGCTCAGTTGTGTGACATCAATTTCAGCATTTCTTCCTAATCCTCTACGGTATCAAACATGTCTGACCTAACTCCAAGCACTCCTTCCTGTAATTCTGAACTCCAGTTCTTATGAAGCAGATCCTGCATGGATGGATGTAAGATTCATTGCTCTTCCTGTGGAAAACTCCAGATACTTTATTTTTCTACAAATACCATTTTGGGAGTCAAATGATTGCAAAAAAAGCAGAAGTCTCTAGCCCCCTCCCCAGGTTATGACAGAAAGGTGAAAACAATTACCTCAGACGACTCAGAAGCCAAAGGGCAAAAAAAATGTATTTTATTTCTTTTTAAATTCTTAACCAATCTTGCAAAGTGCTTCAGCAAGGACAGAAACTTGGGCTTCACATAAGACTGTTCTGGAATGTAATTTAAGCCCTTGTGCACCCTTCAATGTTGTTTGTAAAAAATTAAGCCCAGGCAAATGAAGCATATTCACTAAAGACCTAAAGGTTCATCCAGCTCAGTGCTGAATACCCAGCATCCATTCCAAGAAAACATGGGATCTCACAGGGATGTTCATCTGCTTGAAGCTAGCCACCTGCTTCACATACTGTAGATTATGACCGGCACCTCACCTCTTGTGTCTGACTTCAGATCTCAGAGAGAGTATTCATTATCTCAAGTAGTTTTGCCAGGTATAAATATTTCCTGACTGTTAAAAAATAATTTAACAGACGAAAAAATAATGGAACAGATTCTAAGCTATTGTAACCTGGCGCAGTTCTCATGGAATTACCATCAGATGATCTAACCGGTTGTGCAGATTACATATCACTGTTCTAATACAACAGTCTCTCAGATCTGCCAGAGATAGTATCACACATCTACTGAAGCACTGCTAATCCATACAGACACACAGATGCCTCATGGGAAAAAAAAAAACAAACCACCACTGAAAATCTCCCATTTACAGATGCTTCTGCACATCGTTTTCTCCCCTCTTCCTGGGGTTTCTTTGCCATCAACGCTTTCCATAGAAATAAAAAGGATTTTATTACACTTTTATAATTTATTATAGGTACAAAACCTTGTACATATCCTGCTGCAATCCTATATCCTGTTTCCCCATTACCTTTCCCATTCATTAAATAAAGGAACATTTTATTTCTTGCTACAGATATGCTTGAGAAAAGAGAACAGGAAATCCCACATATTTAAGCTCATAAAGTCCAGATTCTTCCCCCGATCTGACACCATTAAATTCAGCTAAGTTATATCAGAGGAAGAGCAGGGCCTGCAATATCCCTAGAAACTGGGATTCTCCCTTGAAATGTTGGATTTTCCCCCGTATGAAGCTACCTAAGACCTGCTTTCCCATCTGAAAGACCAAGTGTATGTCATAGAAATATGCAGACATCCTGTCTCTTCTCAATGGCTCCTGCTTTCCCTGAATGCATTGGCTTCACAATGCTGTATGAACTCCATTTGACTCCCTACTAAGCTTTCTCTAGTGGCTTCCTTGCCCATTTTCTTGCTACCAGTGAAGACTCTACCATGGAAGAGAATAAGGAAAGTGCTGTCTCAGAAATGGCAGTTGATCATCTCTCCAAACTTCCTCTGACAAAAATAGAAAAGTGGGAATAAATACTGGTGGGAAAGCCTGCTCTATCTACTGTTATGTCACAAACCTCAACCATAGCAACTCTTGCAACACTTTGCACTTTAAGATTCATACTGGAGTTATGTAATTACATGAGGACCTCAGCTTTCACAGAAAAACAGAAGTAAAAAAATAAAAAACCTCATTTGCCATTTTTCAAAATCAGGTACTTGTGGCTCCAGATTCAAGTTCTAAAGTTTTCAACTTCTGGCACGACAAGGGTCAAAAAACCCCAGAATATTAGCATGCCTACAAAATCTCAACATTCTTAGGTGAGTCTTAGGTTTGGTGGAGAGCGGAATTACTTGCATAATATTTGAAAATATGGGTTTGGTTGTACTCCCCTTCCCTACTTGCAGGAACAGATACTGTCTGCTACTTCTTCTACAAGAAATCTGGACAGGGGCTTTTTACAAGGGCATGTAGGGATAGGACAAGGGGGAATGGCTTTAAACTGAAATAAGGTAGATTTATATTAGATATTGGGAAAAAACTCTTCACAGTGAGGGTGATGAGGCACTGGCACAGGCTGCCCAGAGAAGTTGTGGCTGCCTCATCCATGGCAGTGTCCAAGGCCAGGCTGAATGGAGCTTTGAGCAACCTGGTCTAGCGGAAGCTGTCCCTGCCCGTGGCAGGGGTGTTGGTCCCTTCCAACCCAACCTGTTCTGTGATTCTATGATTCTTTCTTCGAGCAAGTCAGCACAACTGCCACCAACATGTGATCCCTAAATTACTTTCTTGGCCACAGAGTGATGCCATGCACTGTGGCTTGTTTGCTAGTCAAGAAGAAATGTAGCATAGCTCTGTGACATAAGAATGCAGTTACTGAAAGCAGTGGGAGAGAATATTGAACATATTGATAAAAGAGGTTTTATCTCCTATTTTATCCATTACTAAAGGTCAGACAGAATCCTGCACAATCTCACTTTGCTAGTTTGATTAACTGGACCACAAATTTGCAGTTGTTCATTAAGCTACCTATCAATATTGAAACAATTCTAACAACAATTTGCTGAGGTGAATTGCTGAATTGCTGAGGTGAGTAGCTCGAGAGAGGACGCCTTCAGCACCGGAGCAGGGAAGAGATCAGCGTCCAGGAGCCTCAACTCAGAGCGGCCAGAGCCACCGAGGGAGCCTCAGCTCCTCGACAGGACTTGCCCAGGAGCCGGCAGCTCAGCTGACGCGAGCAGCTGACTCACAGGGGGCGGAGCCACGAGGAGCGGCACCAGCCCTGACTGGTTAAAAACCTGCCCCTGGGAGCGCGGCGAGGCAGTTTGCGCGGGCAGGCGAGCGGGATGGTGAGTGCTCGCCGTATGGCCAGGGCCCGGTCTGGGAGCTCTGCTCTGGCTGCCCCGGCAGTGGCCAGCGTAGGCACCCAGACAGAGCCGATGAGAGGGGAAGGCTCAGAGTGTAGAGAGTGCCTGCGCTGGTCTCCTGAGGGAGCAGTGCCCAATGGGCAGGGCTGCACTCGGTGCTCCCTGGTGGAGGTCCTCCTGCAGCAGGTGGCTGAGCTGCGGGATGCTGTTAATAGGCTGCAAGATATCAGGGAAGCTGAGAGGAAGCAGGACTGCCTCCTCCAGGCCCAAACTGTGCAAGGGCCTCAGACGTGCCCTGAAGCTCATGGAGGAGAGGAGGAGGCTGTCAACCCAGGAAGCTGGGAAATAGTAACAACAAAAAAAGGAGGAAGAGGACAATTAAAAACAAGGGGCTTCCTCCTAAAGCTGTTGTCCCCACCCAGAACCGCTTTGGTGTCCTGCAGGGGGCTAAGAAGGAAGGGCACTTGCACCAGAAACAACCGGCTGGTGCACCGGTAAAGAAGATCACTACTGGTGCTGCCAGGAAAAAGAGACGGGTCATAGTGATAGGGGACTCTACTTTGAAAGGGACAGAGGCACTCATCTGTCGGCCTGACTCGGTCTCGAGGGAGGTGTGTTGCCTACCTGGGGCATGGATCAGGGATGTTGCAGAGAGGCTGCCTGCTCTAGTGAGTCCCATGGACTATTACCCACTTCTGGTGATCCATGTGGGTGCTGGTGATGTTGATAGCAGTAGCCTGGAGAACATCAAGAAGGACTACAGAGCCCTGGGAGAGGTGGTTAGGGGCTCTGGAGCTCAGATTGTCTTTTCATCAATTCTCCAGGATTGAGGGGGGAACCTTAAAAAAGCTAGGAGGATTGGCCAGGTTAATAAATGGTTAAAAGGATGGTGCCATAGTCAGGGGTTTGGGTGTTTTGAATACGGGACCCAAGTTAGTAGGCCAGGTCTACTGGGGGCTGGTAGAGCTGATCTGACAAAGAAGAGGAAGAGTGGTTTTGGTAGGAGGCTTGCCAGGCTGGTCAAGGTTTCTTTAAACTAGATGTGTTGGGGGAGGGGGGCATCGTTCCATCCCAACACACCCAGTCAGTTGCCAGCACCTACAATAAATGCTCGGAGCAATGCAGAGATATTCCAGACGCTCCAGCCAATGAGCCAGCTTCATTTGGAGCTCGGCTCAGATGCCTCTATACAAACGCTCGTAGCATGGGAAACAAACAAGAGGAATTAGAGATGTGTGCATGACTACGGGAGTATGATATAGTAGGCATCACAGAAACATGGTGGGATGGCTCCTACGACTGGAGTGTTGGAATGGAAGGTTACAGGCTCTTTAGAAAAGACAGGCCTGGCAGGCGGGGAGGGGGAGTTGCTATTTATGTTAGGGATAGGCTGGAGAGTATGGAACTGTGTCTGGGGACGGGTGAGCAGTCGACAGGGAGTTTGTGGGTCAAGGTTAAAGGGAGAGCAGTGATGGGGGACATTACTGTGGGGGTCTGTTACAGACCGCCTCATCAAGAGGAATCTGTGGATGAAGTGCTCTATAGGCAGATAGGAACAGCCTCACGCTCACAGGCCCTTGTTCTCTTGGGAGACTTCAACCACCCTGACATCTGTTGGAGTGAAGGTGCGGCCCGGCACAAAAGCAACCCAGGAGGTTCCTCGATTGTGTGGAAGACAACTTCCTTCTGCAAGTAATAGAGGAGCTGACAAGGAGAGGTGCCATGCTTGACCTCATGCTCACCAACAGGGAAGGGCTGGTTGGAAATGTGATGTTCCAGGGCAGCCTTGGTTGCAGTGACCACGAGATGGTCGAATTCGAGATCCTCCGGACAGTGAGAAGAGCAGGCAGCAAGCTCACTGCCCTGGACTTCAAGAGAGCAGACTTTGGCCTCTTCAGGAGCCTGCTTAGTAAGGTTCCATGGGATACAGGCCTAGAGGGGAGGGGGGCCCAAGACTCTTGGTTGTTATTCAAGGATCACCTGCTCCAAGCTCAGGAGTGTTGCATCCCAACTAGAAGGAAGTGCAGCAGGAGGGCCAGGAGACCTCCTTGGATGGATAAGGAGCTGCTCAGGAAAATTCAAAGGAAAAAAGAGGCTTATAGAAGGTGGAAGCAGGGACAGGTGACCTGGGAAGAATACAGGGATGCTGTCCGGGAAGCTAGGGACCAGGTGAGGAAGACTAAGGCCCAGTTAGAATTGAACTTGGCTAGGGATGTTAAGGATAATAAGAAGGGATTCTATAGGTACGTAGCGAGTAAAAGACAGACTAGGGACAATGTAGGCCCCCTTCGGAAGATATCAGGAGAACTGGGTACCCAGGATTTGGAGAAGGCTGAGGTTCTTAATGCCTTCTTTGCCTTGGTCTTCACTGGCAAAGTCTCTGACCGCACCATCCAAGTCTTGGGAGGCGGACGCAGGGACTGTGAGAATGAAGACCCTAGGCCCACTGTAGGAGAGGATCTGGTTCGAGACCATCTTAAACACCTAAACGTACACAAGTCCATGGGACCTGACAACATCCATCCGCGGGTCCTGAAGGAGCTGGCAAATGAAGTTGCTAAGCCACTGTCCATCATATTTGAAAAATCATGGCAGTCAGGTGAAGTTCCCGATGACTGGAAAAAGGGAAATATAACCCCCATTTTCAAGAAGGGGAAAATGGATGACCCAGGGAACTACAGACCAGTCAGTCTCACCTCTGTGCCTGGCAAAATCTTGGAGCAGATTCTCCTGGAAGGCATGCTAAGGCACATGAAAAACAAGGAGGTGGTTGGTGACAGCCAGCATGGCTTCACTAAGGGGAAATTCTGCCTGACCAATTTGGTGGCCTTCTATGATGGGGCTACGAAACTGATGGACAGGGGTAGAGCAGTTGACATCATCTACCTGGATTTGTGCAAAGCGTTCGACACTGTCCCACATGACATCCTTGTCTCTAAATTGGAGAGACATCAATCTGATGGGTGGACCACTCGGTGGATAAAGAACTGGCTGGATGGCCACACGCAAAGAGTTGTGGTCAATGGCTCGATGTCCGGCTGGAGACCGGTAACGAGTGGTGTCCCTCAGGGATCAGTGTTGGAACCGGTCTTGTTCAACACCTTTGTCGGTGACATGGACAGTGGGATTGAGTGCGCCCTCAGCAAGTTTGCCGATGACACCAAGCTGTGTGGTTCGGTTGATACGCCAGAGGGAAGGGATGCCATCCAGAGGGACCTCGACATGCTTGTGAGGTGGGCTGATGCCAACCTTATGAAGTTTAACCATGACAAGTGCAAGGTCCTACACCTGGGTCGGAGCAATCCCAGGCACGGCTACAGGTTGGGCAGAGAAGAGATTCAGAGCAGCCCTGCAGAGAAGGACTTGGGGCTGTTGGTCGATGAGAAACTTAACATGAGCCAGCTTCAGTGTGCACTCGCAGCCCAGAAAGCCAACCGTATCCTGGGCTGCATCAAAAGGAGCGTGACCAGCAGGTCGAAGGAGGTGATCCTGCCCCTCTACTCTGCTCTCGTGAGACCTCACTTGGAGTATTGTGTGCAGTTCTGGTGTCCTCAACATAAAAAGGACATGGAACTGTTGGAACAAGTCCAGAGGAGGGCCACGAGGATGATCAGGGGGCCGGAGCACCTCCCGTATGAAGACAGGCTGAGAAAGTTGGGGCTGTTCAGCCTGGAGAAGAGAAGGCTGCGTGGAGACCTCATAGCAGTCTTCCAGTACGTGAAGGGGGCCTACAAGGATGCTGGGGATGGACTCTTCATCAGGGACTGTAGTGACAGGACAAGGGGTTGTGGAGACATGGTTAGCAAGCAAAGGTCATGTTCCCATGTCTGAGCTTAATTAAGCACAGATTCTGTGAAAGTGAGAAAAAACACCAGTTGTGTACAGTTGCCAGCAGTGGAAAAACCCTGGAAGTTAACCAATAGAGATAGAAGACCAGCTGGCCAACCTTGTAGCTAAAAAATTGTCTGTGAACTAGGAACAGAGACCTTGAGAGGAGGATGTGTATATGAGCAGGGGAAAATCACCGAAATGCACCTGGAATGCACCCAATGCTGTGTATATCAAGCAATCACTACGGGAAGCTGTGTGTACGTGGCAGTTTGACACTATATATACCCATTATTTGAGCACAATAAACGGATCACTTTTATCAATCATTTTGATTGTGCATGTGTTCCCTCCGTGCACGACGACAAGGGGTAACGGGTTAAAACTTAAACAGGGGAAGTTTAGATTGGATTTAAGGAAGAAATTCTTTACTGAGAGGGTGGTGAGGCACTGGAATGGGTTGCCCAGGGAGGTTGTGAATGCTCCATCCTTGGCGGTGTTCAAGGCCAGGTTGGATGAGGCCTTGGGTGACATGGTTTAGTGTGGGGTGTCCCTGCCCATGGCAGGGGGGTTGGAACTAGATTATGTTAAGGTGCTTTCCAACCCTAACTATTCTATGATTCTGTAACAAAGTCTTTAGACCCACCTCTATTGGCTCTTCTCCCCCTTTGGTTTGATTGTCGCCCACCTCTCCACTCTCATAATTGCTGCTCTTTTCAACCCACAATTCTGATTTTTCTACAGTCAGACGTAACTGATCAAGATCAGCCTTGATTTGCTTGTAGTTATCAACATCCTGATTAGACACCAGCAGCTGAACCTGGAAATACAGAAAATTATAAAGCTATTACAGCACCAGCACTTATGCCTGGGTAATCTGCTTGGCAGTTTCCATTCTAAGCCACTCTTTACAGGTGCTTTACGTAACCTTCCTTATGAAATTGAAACATGGCACACGCAGCATTTTTAGCCCTCAATCATCAAAAACATTTAACAGAGGCAAAGACTACAGTTGCCCAAAACAAGATACTTTATAAAATTCACAAAATTCTCTCACCTTCTTTAATACACTGCAAAACATTTTCAGCACAAACACAGATTTACAAGCTCTTGAGTTTTATGCAGGGTTAGCGCTTATACACTGATTATGATCCTCATGGCATTAAAACAATACAGTTACATGGTATTAAAGCAATACAATTAGAAATAGCTGACACCATCAGCACAGCGCTTCACAAGTGGAAAAGAAAAAAGGATGGTATAACAAGGAATCATGACATTCAAAGAAGGGTCAGAATGGCAACTTTAATGATCACCTACATCATCATAATCAAATAGGGAAAAATAACAGATTTTAACACTGTTAGGCCAGCTTAAAAAACTTGTTTAAATACAGCTCACAAACTGACTTTCAGGTTCATGTAATTTCCCATCTGACTGTTTGCCTTTTACTAAGATTAATATAATCTTTTTTATTTTTTCATACTCTGGTTTTTTTCACTGTTATTTGTAGTTCTTGATTTAACATGATCTACGCATTTTCTTACTTGGTAATGCTCTTTGCTCTACTAATTAATGAAGATAATATTCTCCAAAACCACCAACAATCTTTACTGCAAATCAATAAGCACTATTAAGAAATCACACTTACATAAAAGATTAAGGTCACATGGCAGACAAAAACAATGACAGGCACATTCTATTTTTAAAAAACATCACTACATGCAGGATAATATTCACTATTTCATAATACAAAGTTTTCATCATCTTCTCTCTTAGCTTGGTAAAACCTTGTGATTTTACAGAACTTACGAATGCTGCTCATCCACAGACATTCATATTCCACGTTTTCTGCAGGTTTTTTTGTTATTTGCCAATTAGACTTTTCCATCCTTTACAAAAACATGTTAAGCTACTCACTCCTCGCTCACCTCAGAATAACAGCTATTTATGCAATGAACCAGCATGGCCTAACTTCAACAATCTGGTGGGAGGCCTTTCTACTACACTGCAAAACATTAAACAAATGCTTTCCAGGTCTTTATCGTTCATCTGTTTTTAAACAAGAGAAACCTCCACGTCTTACATAAGGGTGAGAGAACACGCTATCAGACTCCTGAAATAAGCATCAGATGGTATTATCAACATGTGTTACAGAGGCTTACGTAAAGAGAGATGTTCCTGTCATCCAGCCCCATGACATCAGATCTCCCTATCCTAATCCACTGACACATGGAGCCTGCACATGCACTGTTATCAAGCAGAAAGAATAAAAGCTGCAAACAGGTTTGGCTCTATTACTCTCTTCCTGTTATTTGGGCCTATCTTTACCATGCAGTGGAGCACAATGCAAAGACACCTGAATTAGAACTAGAAATACCACATGAAAAACAAGAGAGCTTTAAACCAGCCTAAGCAGCCCTGAAGACAGAAAAGGCTTATTGCTGACACCAGTGCACTGCCTGCAGAACACGAGCTACTAACTCTGTCTCTGAGGGATCACTACTAAATCATGTCTCACTGCGAGATGCATGCATGTCCCACCTGTCACCAGGGACCTATGTTTTCAGTAATGGATGCAATGCCAGAAATATCTATTTCTGGGTGCACAACCATAATACACATTAGAACATACGGTCAAATCTAATGAAAACAAAACAAACAAGCAAACAAACCTCTCTTGAATTTGAGCCTCTAAGGAAATAATTAATGGTGATTTAGGAAAGTAAAGCAGCCTTTGGAAAGACTTTCCCTGCAGTCAAGTCTCCTGGAATAACACTATGCCCATCCATACCTGTTTAAATGCTTGCAGAACTTCTGCTCTCTGGCTGAAGTGCTTAAATAGAAGGTGCAGAGCACCTGAGAGCAAAGGAGGGTAGTCATGCATGATGAGGTGAATGAGAACTCGTAAAAAAGTTCTGCCTCCTTCATCATCAAGCTGAACTGCATTCTTCTCCTTTCTGAAACAGAAAGGGGGGGGGAAGACCAAATAAAGTAAAATAAATGAGAAAAAAAATAGAAGTTTTTGACACAACCTTCATTTGAAAGAGCTCCTAAAACCAAATCAAATATGCTGCAAGAAGGCAACTATAAACATTAATTTAACAGATTTTATAAGGACTTCAATCCTACAGCTATATGCTGTTGCAGCAATCTTGTAGTGGAATGGACACTGCAGAATGAAAATAAGTATGTATAAAATGTGTCAAATATTATAAATAAAACCCATATTGCAAAAACCTTCATTTAAGTCTTGAATAAATTGTCCCAAGTTCATCCCCAAACCAAATTAATTGAAGTAAACAATATTTCATCAGAGATTAATTTGGCCCTTTCCTTTTTACTCCTTCCCTTTTCATCTGCTATTAAAATTTCATTTAAGAAAAAATAAGCTCAAAAATAGTAAGAATTGCCAAAAGCATCATATTGCTGGAATCATATTCATAATCTGCAATGGCAGAAAGCAGATTTACACTTAACATATCAAAGCAGAAATAATGTTTCCAAGAAGCCATTCAGTCTCTCTGTTAAAGATGCAGATGCCAAGGGCTGTGTGTTGTTTTACATTATGGGAGTTCAGGGAGAGGACTGGAGGCACTGCTTGTGCTGGTAAAGATTGAGAATGCATACGGGACTGAGAGAGGAAAGATCAGAGTGCCCATAGTGCAGATCCTTCTCCCTAGCTCCAAGAAAAACTTTGAAGTCTATGGCCTTGTCTAAATGGAATTCATTTTTACTGGTATAATTATAATTATACCCATAAAATTAAACCAACATGGTGATAATGATAATAACTCTCCAGCGTGGATTATTTTCTATGTTTTTTTTTATGTTCACAGCGTAGCTGAAATAATTTCCAAAACTCTGCAAGCATAACTTGTGATCTACAGGCCTCTGGTGGTCCAGAAGATCATGGCAAGTGGTCCACAGTTGACTTGAGGAGTCATATGAAAGAGATTGTTGTTGACATCAATTTCTAAGCAAGTTCAAACACAAGGTGCAACGACAACCGGTCATGTGGTCTATGAGAAATACTGAAGGTCAACAGTAACCTCCTGATCCAAGAAATCTGGGGCTACAACCATAAGGTACATGAGAAAAAGGTTTTTCTTTAAAAGCATCCATGTAAGACATTAGAAGATAAATACTCAGTGTGTTTTAGCTCAATATGTACAATGTTCCCTGGCTGCCTTTGGAAACAGGACAAAAACCTATTAACTCTCTTGCAACTAAGAGGAGGGTTATTTCCAACCCTGTGGCCACCCATACCAACTGAGCTATTGTTTGAAATCCAGATCTTCTCTGGCACTTTAATGTCTATGTATAGGTTATGTAATAAGCAGCAGTCAAAGGAAGAGAAAGAGGTAGGAAAATATGCACAGAATAAACAGAGATTGACCGTGAGAAATATCAACATGAACAAACAGATATACAGAGGCGTAAAATTTCAGAGAATGTACCTGCCAGCAAACATGGTCTCAGCCTGAGCTGCAATTTCATCTATATCTGGAACAATTGCTGGAAAAAAAATTAAGAAGAAAAAAAGCCCAGTGACATTGTTTAATCTGCACAGCAAAATGGAACTCTGGAACTCTTTAAAGTAGATATTGTCAAGTGAAGGTATAACTACACATTCCTCAACTGGGTAAAATTCATTATCTGCAAGAGTAGTAGAAAAGAAATAGGACATGGGCTAATTGGGGTTAAATTGTGTATTACCATTATTATTACTAAGGAAGAGCCAAATTGTAGTGATGAACCAGAGCCTCATGGTGCTAGGTCATCTTCAGGGACCCACAAATGATACAGAATCTGAAATGTTTGATTTGATTATTTTTTTATGAGTCATAAAAACAGCAGTCAGCCTTTTAAACACTTCTGTGTGCATGGGAATGCTCTGGGAAAACCACTCGATTCCCATACTGCATTTACCTTACTTAAATCAGTCCTCATCCAATCCCAGCCACTTTTTCATGACCTACCCTCCACTTCATTTACCATTTTGCAATGCTTTGGGAAGAGTACAAATAAGAAAATCTATTGTCATCATGGAAAAAAAAGAATCACATTTTTGTTAGAGGAGGACAGGCCAGAAAAAAAAAGATAAAATCTTACTTTTAAGGGATTCTTTAAAATTTTAATTTTTCCATAAACTTTTCAACTTGAAGCAGCATGCATCTTTCTGCTCTAGATGAGTTCATTGTTTGTAGTAGTCTTCACAGAATTATTTCACATTGCAATACAACAGCAACATTTACCTGAGGCAATCCCTGGAGTGTCAGGAGGGGATGTTGTAGAACAATCAACATTTTCATTGTTCTCCCCAAACTCTCTCTTATAGATAGACAGCATGTAGGATATTCTATAGTCCAGTCTAACACTGAGAATAAACTACAAGAAAAAAACATTTTAAATACAGCTTTTCTTCTGCCATTTGGTAATATGGGTTAGGATGCTTCTGTGCAGGGATACTTGATTATTTAAACCTACAGGGATACTTGATTATTTAAAGTTAATTATTTTAAGTAAACATGACCATTACAAAATAAAAGAAAAATCCATTACATTCATCAGTTTTCAGTGATTTCCTTCTTTGCTCTGACCATCCTGAGATATATTGAATTCTACCCCTATTGAGTGCTGAATACTAAGAAGCAGCCTGGATTTGTCCAGGGGCTCCAGCACACTGCCTTGCCCTCACTGTCTGCGAGCCACATCAGTACATTCAAACCCATGTTGAAACAGTTATTTCATATTTCAGCTGGACTTCTAATGCCCCACGAAGATAAGAAGAGGAGTGGGACTGAAACTAAAGACAACAGGCTCAAGGCTCACCCTCTCAAATGTTAGACAGCCAAGGGCAGCAGTGCTGTGGTAACTCCAGGCTCTCATGGAGTGAAGTACAAGCAAGGTAGGGTCTTTCATTACACCGGTAATTGTGAGCTGAGGATGTGGGCAGCAAATACCGTTTCCTTCATAAGCTTCCAATAGTGTTGCCAGCACCCAGCAAAATAAAAAGTTTGGGTTTGGGAGCTAGCACTGTAATAGTAACAGGGTTTCCCCTCACCCAACACTCTGCTTTCTTGTGATTATTGGTGCCTTTTCTTCCTCAGCTGTGAAATCAGAAACTCATACAGGAAAAATCCTAATTCAAAGCTGGAAGTGTTGCTTTTATGTTGAAACAGTGAGGAAAATAACTAGGCTGGAAACATTAGTAGCAATTTAATGACTGACACATATACATCTGACACTTCAACAACTGATTGCCTATGGACTGAGTTTTGTTGTTTCCCACACTTACGCTCCTTGCCCACAGCAAATGCAAGCATACAGTGAGACAGGTTTAAGGTAATTTAACTTATTTTGCAGTCAGTGCGGATGAAAGCACATATGTTAAGTTACCAAGACTCAGGTGACAGGTGATGACACAGGAAATGGTGGCAACCTGTTTCTTTGATCTCTTAACTAGAGTCAGGCAAGCTTCCCAAACCCAGAACACTGTAACAGGACTTGACTAGGACTATACCATCTAAATGCAATTAAAATGCCACTTCAAGAAACAATATCTTTGCTTTAAAATTTTGGTTCCATGATGAAGTTACCTCATAATTGTACAAGCAAGAGTTTTAAAAATAAAAATTTCCTAAGTCAACTAAGTCTATCAGGCCATCTGTTTAATTCTGGCTGACGGCAGGATGAAAACTGCTAAATAAAAAATGTCTCTACTTAAAGATGTAAGAGGATATATTGAGAATTAAATTATTATAAACTGAATTATTTCTTAGAACAGAATAGCTTTAATCACTATTGTACTAGCTATGCATCATAATTCAACAAAGCTAAAATATTCTTACTAGTCTTTTAGGGTAATAGCACAGTAATGAAAGGTACTGTTATTTAAATTAATCTTCCTTCATTGCATTGTAAATCTACCTAAATTAGTTTGTATTTCTTGTGAACTAAATTCATATATATGCACAGTTACTGTGATTCACCAACATATGATGATTTGCAGTAATCTGCAATAATCTGGCCATATGACTAAACCATAACTAACAAGCCATAGATTAAGGAATAAATTAGGATTAAATGCTCTCCAATCCCAGGTACTCTTGCACTGGACATGCAGTGAAAAGGAAAGGATGATCCAAAATGTGATTCTCTTGCCTGTGAGCAGTCAGGGAATGCACAGGACGAGGTTGGTGTCCTAGAATCATCCAGTAGGCATCAACCAGTAAAGCAAGACAGTATGGAGAGAAACTCAATCAAGGAGAGAAAAAATGAAAATAAGAAACAATACACATTAATGGTATTATTTAGGTGATACAACTTCATAACACGGTGTCCTTCAGCATAAGCCTTAAAGCAAAGGAACTCTGGAACCAAAGTATGCACTACTGAGGATACTCTAACAATTGATAGTCTTTCAGATGATGAGTAATTAAGGTAATTTAAATAATTTCTAAGCAGCCAGAACAAATTGAATCCTTCAAAAGTGACAATGGTACCAACTGATCCACAGAATTTATAGAAAACACTGAAACATTCCTTTAGGGCAAAAGTATTGCAGAAACTGGGACTTGATAAATAGAAGTATGTGTTCCACTTCACTTGGTAATAGCACAAAGTGAAAATTGTATCTCAGGAGGCATGTTAGTGTTACACAGCTTGTCAGTTCAGCTGGGAGAACTGTAGCAGCCCACAGACTATTCCCAATCTAGCGGTGTAAACCTGAAACCCACTTCAAAAGTGCATGGCTTTGCATGCCATCAGTGGGTGTAGGTCCAATTCTGCCCTTCAATATACTATTATAACAGAAGAGTCAAATACTAAAGTCAGGCAAGCTACCCCCATGTAAACTGTGTGTTAACGAGACAGGAAACAAGGACACTGTCTTCAAAAAACATTAGTGAGGCAGAATAAAGGAGAAGTTCTGCCTCTTCACAATTAATAGTGACAGAGTTTCTGCAGCATCTAGTCCCTTCAAAACTGAAGTAGGTGTAACAGAGTGAGGACCACAACTGTACAATTGCTCACACAGAAGAGCGTTCTTCCTCATATCAAAGTGTTATGTTTAAAATGAACAGCCCAGTGAATAGTAAGAATGTAGGTAATATAACTTACCACTCTGTGAATAAGAACTGTGAAATGGCTGCTATGTAATATTCCACCAATCATTATTACCTGCAAAATCTCAATAATTTTCAATTTGGTGTCCATTACAATCACATCTTCACTGTCTGAGGTGTTGGCTTGCTTGCTTGGGTGGATGCTTGGTTGTGCATCAGGGGCACTAATGGGAAATATAGATCCTCTGCTCAGCACCATTTGGGTCATCATCTCTCCCACACCATGGATGGTTCTCATAACATTGTTTCCTGTGCATTAAACAAAAACATGTATATATTTGCCACGAGTAAAGTCTGCTTGCAAAGCTATGTATCACACATACACCCAATGTGGTCAAACCCCTTTACAATCCCAACAGGCATATTGAAAAACAAGCCCCTCCATTCATGATCAAAACTCAGGAGAAGAATTCATTCTAATTACCCAGTGGTTTAGGGACAATTTTTTACGTGGATTTTTCAGATCATTTCTTAGAGGTCAACAGACTGAAAACACCAAAATATTTCCACAGGTCCACAAACATGTTCAAGGAATCATAAAAAGTAGAGCGTAAGAAATCGTAGTAGTTCACCTAATCCATTCTTTTGTCTGAAGGCATATTATCTGCATCTAAGACCACTTCTGAAAGAAGTTTGTTTAAACTGTTTTAAAAAATATTTAAGTATTTTATATTCCACATTAAACAGCTTTCTGAGGCAGTTCCACGACTTAACCATATTTGTTAGAAAACTTTTATTGGTATTTATTTCATCTCTTGCTGCAATTTATGACCTCGCTTTGTGGACAGACAGGAGGAGTTCATTTTCCATGCCTACTCCCACTGCTGTCTTTGGCATGACAATTGGAAATAATATATGTGCTTGACAGTAAGGTTGCTATTGGCACTAGAAAAGCTGGAAGGAGACTATCCAAGTATCTTCACAATAAGAGAGAATAAGGATTTGAGGCTGTGCAAGTCTGATCAACCTCTGTACGTGGTCCAAATGACAAGCCACAAACTAAAGTCAACTGACGCAACTAGCCAACCATGCCCCTTCAAAAAGGTCTCAGGAGAATGCCAGGCCCTAAAAGGCTGTCCTGAAGGTCAAATTAGTAGCTATAATCACAGTGCCCTGCATATATTATACCTGGGGGAAAAAACTTTTTACACTCATGTGGCAAGAAACTTTATGCCGTCTAGTTGCAGTGATACCTATGACTGGCGCCAGTTCAGCAAAACCTACCAAGAAATACCATCTGTTCCCTTAAATTATACTGGTCTTTCTTTATAGTGAATTTTGATATAAAAAGCATCTCAGCGAATCAATTACTATCTTATTCCAAAGGTTGGAAAAAGAAAGAGTGAGAGAATATCATGCTACCTACCTACATGAATTAGTTTTCTTTCTTGCAAAGTACAGATCTGAATTGAAGGAAAAAAAGGATGATATCATTTCTTCGCAGAATGAGTGCCAAGACCTAGACTACACCAAAGGCAAACAAAAGAATGAAGGAAATGCAGCTTTGCTGAGGTAAGCCTGAATAGTTCTTGTATGTCTTTTAGTACACTTTAATCACCATGCAACCGACAAGGTTTACTCACATTGAAGAGACCCTCTTCCCAGATAATTTGCTGTAAAAAGCCAAAACTATGTTTTATTGTGTTAGCAACATCCTCCTCTTACGCCCTTCTTTTTTCAATCCATAGAACCCAAGTACTGCATGCTGGGAAAGAGGATGCCTTCAGCCCTGACTTTAAAAGGAAAACACACAAAGAATTGGCTTTTTCAAAGTGAATAAGGCAGATTAGTGTCACATTTGAGATCCCATTCGGCATCCGGTCTGGTGTGCAATCACTCTGAATTGGTCGTTTGAAAATAGTACTTCAAGTCTCTACAAAGGAGGGAAAAAAAACGTATTTCTGACTTTGCACGATGTCAAGAAAAAAGCAGCTAGATGTCAAACTAGGGGCTAGATCCTCACATTAGGCAGGCAGAGAGAGTTCTAACTGCTTATACCAGCATAAAACAAATAAAATCATTTCAAATACCCTTCTTGCTGCAAAGTGAAAATGGTGCATTTTCCTTTCAAATAAAATAAGACTATTGGGGAATAACATAGTATGAGTCTCCCCCTCTCTTCCTCTCCTTGCCCCCTTTCTCCTAGTGTGCTAAATATTTATTTGCATTGAGCATCATTCAGTACACCTGTGTAAAACTGGATTACTAAGATTACTAAGGAACTTCAAGCCTTAATGTAGCTTCAGTTAAACTAACTTTTTGCATTTTCTTTGTCTTCAAGCCATGAAATAAATGCCCTCATTCATATCATCCCATCTTTGATGCTGACTGATAAGCCCATGACAGGACCTACAGGTTGTGCAGCTGCTTCATGGCCTGTAATACACCTGCTCTACATCTCAGTTGAGAAGTCATCATCCTCTCTCCCACAACATCCCTTTCACTCAGTTGTACAGAAGTTAATATAAAAAGCAGCACTGCTATTTGGAAAGCTCAAGAATTTTTAACAATTTAATTTTTTACTTCAGTCAATGGGGTTACCAGCTCATAGTCTAAGAAATCCAGAAGATAATCTTCTCAAAAAATGGATAAAACTGCAGTTTGTCACAGATGAGACAGAAGAATTCCACTTTATCTTGAAAAGTTTCCGCCCACCCTTCAAGACTGAAGTCCACTAGGTGTACAGTTAACAAAAAAAGGTAATGTCTTTTGGACAAGGAGTCAGACAACATCTTGAGTGGACCCCATGTTCTCGGAGAAAGAAAGCTGGGATTTTGCCTAGAGCATACATCTTGCTTATTTCTCAGCTATCGCTGGGGTAACTGCACAAGCACTGAAGGGAATGGGATTCATTTCCCTCTGTGACTGAGGAATTAGTCACCCCCTCCACATTTCAGGATCACCTCCATAAATGAGACTACTTTATCCATCTCTAAAAAGAACAGTGAGAGGCCTGATATAACAAAGACTGAAAGGTACTCAGGTAATGTGATGATGGAGCCTATAAAAGCATCTAGGAAATAAAAAGGATTCAGATGACTGCTCTTCTTTCCCCTTACCCATGCAACACCGGTGGTAAAAGATGGTACAAATCAGTGAGCAGTAGCTATGAAGCTACTTCCCGCCAGCACCAGTAATAAGGATAATCCTTCTCTTCACAACATTCCTTTACTATTGACCTTCATGCAACTGATCTAAACAGCTATAGGCAGGAAAGCAAAGGAGGATTAAGGTGGTACTTATTATCACTGCCATTTCAAATTGTATTTTGTTATTGCATAGGAAAGGATTTTAGTGAGAGAAAAGGCTACTTAATGCAGTTTAGTATTTAGAGCTGAAATGGGTAGTGACTCAATACTGCATTATTTCAGTCAGTAACAAGGTGTCACAGGTAAACCTGTATTGGAAAACTTTTTAACTAATGTCTCATGCTACTATTATTTTCAGTTAACTCAGAGCAGACTCGGGGAGAATGTTCCCAGAGTGAAATACCGCAACTGAAGCAATTCAGCTTTCTTTTCAGGAATAATATTTTAACAGCTGTATTTTGAAGGGTGCTGATGAAATTCAGCCATCTCTTAGGAGCAGACAGCAGGCACCCAGCACATTCATGCATGGTAATGAAGCAGCTGACTTCATCCCAACACTTCTGCAAAAGAAGCCATGAGGATCATTCATGTACATAAAGAGTGGGCAGCAGCTTCTCTTCCAGAAGAACCCTCAATAATCAGCCCTTCTTGTGCTCAGTGTTATCTGTCCAGCCTTGAAAGTCTAGACCATGTTAAGCATGGATTTAAATCTGTCACTCACAACCATGACAGGCCAGCAGCAGTCTTGCTAGTGAGTTCTTTCTCCTTTCTATGCTTTTGTGTTCTCTTGGCTTTAATACAGTTATCTCAGCAGGGAAGGGTATGAGCCTCTGAGGTAAGGCATGCAGAAAGGTTACTGCAGCTTAAAAAGTGACTGACTGCATGTCAGCTAAGCCTACAACAATGCAAGACAAAATACACTGGCTCAATAAAAGAGACTTAAGTTCTTAGTACATATGCACAGAATGACTAAAAGAACGGAGCTCCGATCTTAGTTACAGCTCCAAAGTGCTTCCTGATTATCAATGCCCAAGGAAAAATTAACTTATTTTCTCAGCTAGTTAACTGAACTAAATGAGCAGAGATAGCAAACAGATGTGAACCCTGATTACTTTTCCACGGACTTTGCTAGATACCTGAAGAGAAGCCTGAGCTGGGCCTTCATATGGTACTGCCACCCTCAATGTGCTGACCATCAGCATTTGATGTCTTCTTTAACATCAAGGAATTAGCATTTCTATACAGCTAAGAAATGTGGCAGGGAGAGAACAGCCATTGCATTGTTGTAAGGTACCAGTGTGTACAACCAACGACTCCTCTCACCAGCAAACCACTGCAAAATTGTTCATAATTATGATGGACCAACAAAGGACAAGAATACAAGGCACCCTCCATGAATCGTCCTCCATTTTTCCAGCTTTCCTTTCCTCACCCCAATTCTTCCGCCTGCCTCCTTCCTTTGCCAAGACAAGTCAGACGTCAAGAACCTTCCCTAAGCAGTGAACCCATTAGGAATGCCTCCTGTTGAATGTGCGGTCTCACAAGGTTAGCCAATGGAAGAGTGAAATCACTGAACACACAAGCGGTAACTTAAAGGAGCTACAGACTGACAAGCACTGAAAGAAGAGGAAAGAAAAGAATGCCTGTCATGTTTTGAAAAGACAACTGTGCATCCCCTTTTCATTACTTGTTATTACAGTGATCACAACTTTCTAATGAATATCAGTTTCCGTCACAAAACTGTAGCACATAATCTCACACAATTTGGCACAATTCACAACGCAGCGGCCTCTCTGAGAAGAAAGACTTTTATGAGGAGTCAATTATGGGAAAAAAATAAAACCACCCAAGTAATCAGAACAGTGGGTAATTTGACACTTCATTTTCTATATAAACATATTTTCTTGATAAGTCATTTACTGGTTGCAGGAATCCTAAAAGCAGAATATAAAAGTAAACAACAATCTGCTATGTTATACAGTATGGATGGTAAGTGACAAAATACCATATTCAGAAAGAAAAACAACTGTCAAAGGCAGCTGGCAATTCATGCCTTCTCTTCAAAATGCTCCTAAGCCAATTGCTGTGCAGCATTCACGGTTTGCTTCCCAGTACAACAGCATTTCAGGTATTTCACAATTAGTGCAGAGAACCATACAGTAGCTATATATTATTTGCCAGACGCATTAAGCCTTACAGCTCTGTTTGTGAAAGAGATATTAATATTTACAGGTTTTCTACAGAATTTGCCCATAAAAACTGCAGAACCTACCATAAACAGACCAAGAATCACACTTCATATCTTCATGAAACCATTTTTCATTACTCAGTAACTAGCTGACCTCAGGTAAGCCTCATAGAAAACCTAATGCATGACATTAAGGGCAGAAGGTGAGGTCACTTCTATAACGTATACAGCCCTCAGGAGTAATGAGGCAAAACAAACAAAACCCCCAATAATAGGCAATGCAGATGACACAGTTAAAACTCATCCCTTGAGTGAATCTGGCCACCTCAGCCTCCACTGACCTACGGTATGTCCACAAGTCCTCCCTTTTTGCATACAAACTCATCACAGCCCAGCCATGGTGAAACTCCACCAAACTTCACCTTCTTCTGACATTCTGAAGATTCTGTTGATGTTGCCTATCCCAAACACCACACAGCAGTGTCAAAAACACAACTTTCACACAATGGATGCTAGACAAAGAGAAAAATATATCAGCATGCTGGCCTTGAAGGTAAAATACAGCATGGGAATCAAGCCCTCTAGACAAGTTACATCTGTGAAACGGGTATCGATTCCTAGAAGAGCAATAGTCTCTGGAATCACATTAGTGCACAGGTCTCATGATGAGGGAAAGAATAAGGAGGGAAAAGAAATGGTCCATGCCAGAGAATTAAAACTCTCAGACTGACCTCCCCTTTGGTCTAACAATATTCTCCACTGAACAGCAACTGCTTCACTGCAGACATCTGTGATGAACACACCTAATTTTCCTAAGGGTTAAATCTTTTTTCCCTTGTAACCCTCTTTTTTTTTTCCTCTCTTGTAAACTGCTGGCATGAATTATTGCTCCAGTCTGCCAGGCAGCCACTGCCTCATTAGCTCTGCTAATCAAACTATGCCTCAAGAAGATATTTCAAATTGTTAACTAGGCAAAAGAGCAGCTACAGACATGGATGCAAGCCTGAGAAACAATACTGATTTCTAATAGTCCTGGATGAAAGCTGGTCCTTCTTGGTCACAAAGACCCACAGGCACAATAGAAATGGCAGGTCCAAGCTTGTTGTCAACTGTGTTCTAGTAGTGACCTCACTGCTGTTTCTAAGCACTATGCATCTCTACTGGCAGCCAAGAGGGCTGGAAGAAAACACTACTTTATCTTCTTGCTCAGTTGAAGCTGAAGGACTAAGCAGGCTAACAGGATGTATCAAAGGGACAGACGACTGGACAAGAGTCCCCTGACATACTGATATAAAAGTACTCCTTTGCAGAGGGATGGTAGCCCACCAGTGCTGGAGTCTTCAGGAGAGAGCAAGGGCTCCCCATTTTGACCGCTATGAGGGTAGGATCCTTTGAGGTACATCACAACAAAGCAGCAAAGCTTGCAGTATGACACAGGTCACTTTCCCTGCTACATTTCAAAGAAATGTTCCACAATCTCAGGACACCTACAGACAGATACTTAGTCCCGTCAGTCTACAAGAGGAATATGCTCTCAAGCTGAAGATCTAGACATAATGTGAAGCAGCTGGGATATTTGGCTACCCATTTCAATAGGTGAAAGAAGGCATCTGTTGGGCCAGTTATGAGAATACATTTTATGTGAGAATCACATAAAATCAGAGAATCAGAGGCAGGAGCAATTGGAGCTTATTATAGGTAAGTTTTTAAAACCTGTTTTTCAGAAAGACTGAGCATAGCCTTCCTTTGTGGAAGTGAACTGAAAGATTCTGATCAGTCAGTGGACACTGGCTCAGGAAAATTGTAGCCATTAACATAGAGCTCCTGAGGGAAAGACATGCTCCGCAGATAATGCATGCTTGTACCACCAAGGGCTTTTTCACATTGGTGCCCAGCACTGTGAATTGCATCCCAAGACATATGCAGCTTCAATTCAAGGATGCATTTCCTTGCATGTCATTATTCTCATTCCCAAATGATGTTAACTAAATAGCACTGGACTCCATGGCAAAAGTGTAGCTTGCCTGCTAATACTGCCACGTCATTTCGTCTTTCAGACCTGACATATGCTGTACCTGCATGGCTTGACTGAAATAAGTTATTTGAAATATCAAATCACACCTAGAGAAAGATGTGCATTTTAATTCACAGAGAATAAATAACCAGTATTGGACAAGACAGATTGGCTCCTGAATGATACAGCAGGGTGCACTTAGCAGGAAAGCAATGATGTTACCTTTTAATTAAAATTGCAAGAGATTATAATGTTCTTGAAAGGTGCCAGAACGACAGCACTACTAAATGAAGTTCTCACTTTCTCCTTAAGAAAAAAATGCCTCATTAGGATACAGGTAGTATAATTTGTAAACCCCATATTTTACAGAATCTAAAAGGGAAAAAAGAAATAGAAAAAAGGTTCAAATAACCTCAAAACATCATTCAAAGTTAAGACACTGATTGAAAAAAAAAGGAAGTTGGATGCAACATTTTCAAGTCAATTCATTTTTAGGATGCAATCTAGGTAAGAAGCCTTTCCAAAAATATAGATCTTTTCTTTTTCCAGGATTCTATCTCACAAATGTTTCTAGCCAACTTTCCCCAATCTGTCTTCATCAAGTAAGGTCACACCTGAAAACTACATGCACACTAATTTAATTCCGATTACAGTAACTGACAGTGACATTAAAATCAAGCTTTTTAAAGGGAGTAAGGCGTAAAATTTACAGTAATGTAAGGATCTTTTCAGTATCTTTGCAGAACCAAGACAGAGAAACTCACAACATCAAGGACTACCTCAGCCATCAAGGGGACTCAAAATTCAAGCAAAGGATGGAAAAGGACATCTTGAGGTAAAAGGTTAATTAAGTCTTCATGCAACTTCCACTAAGACTGAAAATACATCCCACTTTGTAGAGTTCCTTCAACACTTGTCATATATACTTCTTTACTTAGCAAGGAGCTTTACTGAAATAAGTGGGTCTATTTAAAAAATAAATATTTAACAGAGAAGAAGAGAAGATTGTTGGCTATAAATCTGGCTGTTTCAGTTTTGAGGTGCACAACTCCAGGCAGGCTTTCCAAAGCCAAGACCCACCTCATTCTTACACCCATCATTAATATATTTGCACCCACCGCCAAAATTCTGACTACAGTTTTCACAGCGTGGAGCAGTGGCCAAAACCAGTAGAGAGCCAAGCTCACCAGTTCTCTACAACTTCACATTATAGGAATCAGGTGGTGGAAGCTTTTGTTGCTACAGATCTGGAACAGATCAATGTCAACAATGGAAAGGCAGTATACCCTATCTGTCCCCACATCTATTTAGCACTGAGTTTCCCATAGAAATCAATACTTTTGAACAGAACTAAAATGCAAGACCTAAAATAAATAGATCCTACCCAAAATTCTGAACATCTATGGAGCTGCCACCTTGGATCCACTACAGCGGCAGAATAGGAATTACGTGACTTTTCCATTTGGTCAGACCTATCAGGTCATTTGTCCTACAACCTGAAAATCAATTGCATTTCTGAATAGGTGTAATTATTGAGAAAACATTGCTGTTAAATATCCATTTAATATTAATTTGTGTATATTTACAATAAGACAGTGATAAAAATTACAACATGCAGAGCCCAAGCTGGTATTCAGTATCACTTTCCTACATTAGAGTTACAGGATCAGGCCAATAGTGCTTGATAAAATTTAAGCACATTTGTTTATATCATTAAACCATCAGTCTCCAGCACCATGGCTGGCTTTCAATGTTTGTCAAAAATGGGATTTAGACCCATTTACACCTCAAAGACTGAAATACGTGTTTTTACTGAATTAAAGCTAATGCTTAGGCAGTTGTGATCACTGATTAAATGCATAAAAAAGATTAAAAAAAAAACCCAACCCAACTTTTATAATCCCCAGAACTAATAATTTACTTTCACACGTTATTAGTATACACACAAAATCACAATAGATAGAGTCTTGCCTTTTTCTGTGTGGTGGGTTTTTTTCGTTGGTTTGGTTTTATTTTTAATAACATCAACGTAATGAGCTTTGCAACTAGGAGAAGCTAACTTCCTGTAAGAAAGAAGCTGTGTAAATCTGCATATCCCTAGAGCAATAATGTGTTGGAGGGGCATCTACCTTCAATACTCTCAACGGTATGATATGAATGTTGCAAGTATTGGGCCTGCCAGAGAGGATGCTGTGTAGCGAGACCCTTGTTGCAGCCTGGAAAGATACGGGAGAACAGAATCTGACCTCCTCTAAAGGCAGGAAGAAATCATCCTCATCCCTAACTGACCGAAGGGAGGGCTCCCACTATCCTGAATGAGGGCAGGGAACAATCCATCTGTCTGTATTTTATGGAAGTTATGAATAAGGAAGGTCAGAAAAAAATCAACAGACCATCCTGATTTTAGAAATGCCAACACATTTTCAAAAACCACAAAAAAACAGGCTGAGTTACTTTCTGTTGTAAGCTTTTTTACTTTACTTGTACTTAATAGCCTAAGAGACCAGTATTGAAAGTTAAAAGGGACAATAAAAAGCCAAGACAGGTAACTGATAAAGCAACTAACACGTTCTCAACAACTCTGTTTTATAACAAAGAGGTTATCTGTGTAAAAGGGAAAGGGAGAACCTTTGATGTACAATCTTGTAAGTACTATAAAAGTGAGAACAATGCAAATCTACAGTTTTGCCTGGTGAACAATGCTTACTATCAGAGTGACGGTGGATCTAGATAAAATTCCTGAGACCAATTTCTCTGTTGGCCTGTTCATTCCCTAGGGGGTCCTGGACAAGGTGGATCCAGACTCCTTGGTAACATCACTACTTTTGGGGTCAAACTTATTTGAGTAGATGTGACTGCACAAGATGCAAAAATATGCAAGCGCAAATGCTCTTTCCCTTTCCCCCAGAAGATAAAAAAGTACAAGAACATCATTAGGACACATGAGCATCCAATATACAGGCCTGTTTCAGCAACCCTAATACAGCAAGGACTCCCTGTCACAGACTCAAGCCCACTCTCAAATCAGGACTCACTTATCCTTAGCATCATCTACAGTCCAACACATGCAGAGGCACAGAAGTTCCAGCCCACCACCACTCAGACAGAAAACATAAGCACATTCTGCACCTTACTGTGGGCTCAAGCACAAGTTCATTAAGTCTGAAAAGACTGGACACAGAAGCAGCCATGTACACTACAGCACAAGCCAGCAAATCCCTTGAGCTCAGCTCTTTCTAGCTCAATGTGGACACATCAAACCTCAGCTACGGCTAAACGATACCTAGCAAAGCAGAGAGCACACAAGCAGATCAAACGCTCTGTGTGTTTAGAACCTTGTTCAAACCTTCTCATTACCTTGCAGCAAAGACAAAATCAGGATGTGGGTGCAAGACAATCACAGGGCTGGTTTGAAAGGACTGCTACCCAATAAAAGTTACTTTGTTTTCTTTTGGTTTTAATTTAATTTATGCCAGCCAAACTCCTGCCCCCACAGTCTGATTCAGCCCTCACCAGCAGGCTTCCACGCGAAACAAAGACAGGAAGAAGTTACAAAGAGTTGATATTTCAGCCACAGCAGCTGTCTCCAGAATGTCAGTAACTACAGTACCTGTGCTTTCTTCCTAAATTCCCTTTCTAATCTTAATCTGCAACTAAGGTGAATGCTGACTGTGTTTTGTGGGGGGTTTTTTAATGAAAAGTACTGCTCTGTTTTGCTTTGGTAATACATTCTTCAGACATGAAATATATTCTTCAGGCACGAAGTTCTATGAGCTGAGTGCTCAAAATTAGTGACTAGGAGTTAAAAAACTGCCTAAACTGCTTTTAAATTATGCATCCTTGCGACATATGCATCTTCAAAGCCTAATGCTGCCCATGGGTATGTAAATATGCACCTCCAGAGAAGGAAAGAGGAATGGTAAATTGCTTGGGCATAGCAGTTAAATATTAAGATCATTCCAGTCTCAGCTGGAAAGTGAATGCACAAGTTTCTGTGTTTCATAATTTGGCAATCAGAAAAGAAGAGGGAGGCTGAAGACAAGATAAGACCATCAGAAGATGGGCATCCTTTTCTTTTATCATAGACTGTAGAAAGCCCCTCCAGCAAGGGTTACAGCTATTCCTAAAATTTCAATGCCTATTTTTAAGATGAGACAGCACAGCCAATATGTCTATCTCTGGTCTCCTTTAAGATGGCAGACACAACTGACAACAATATGAACTAGTGGCCTGGGTTCAGCAGTAGCAGTCATTTCTTCTCCTTCTTAGTAGCTGGTGCAGCGCTGTGTTTTCGACTTTCAGCCTGGGAACTGCGCTGATAACATCTACAAGGATGCTGGGGAGGGACTTTTCATCAGGGACTGTAGTGACAGGGCAAGGGGTAACGGGTTCAAACTTAAACAGGGGAAGTTTAAATTGGATATAAGGAAGAAATTCTTTACTGAGAGGGTGGTGAGGCACTGGAATGGGTTGCCCAGGGAGGTTGTGAATGCTCCATCCTTGGCGGTGTTCAAGGCCAGGTTGGATGAGGCCTTGGGTGGCATGGTTTAGTGTGAGGTGTCCCTGCCCATGGCAGGGGGGTTGGAACTAGATGATCTTAAGGTCCTTTCCAACCCTAACTATTCTATGATTCTATGTTTTTAGTTGCTGCTCAGTAATGGTTAGTCTGACCAAGGACTTTCTGAGTCTCGTGCTCTGCCAGGGAGGAGGGGAAGCCGGGAGGAAGCAGAGACAGGGCACCTGATCCAAACTAGCCAAAGGGGTACCCATACCACAGCACGTCATGCCCAGGATGTAAACTGAGGGCAGTTGCCCGGAAGGGCTAGATCACTGTCGGGGTAGGGCTCGGTATTGGTCGGCGGGTGGTAAGCGGCTGTATTCTCTTCCTTTGTTATTTCCCTTATCATTATTATTATTGGTGGTAGCAGC
Organism: Psittacula echo; assembly: GCF_963264785.1. NCBI lineage: Eukaryota > Metazoa > Chordata > Aves > Psittaciformes > Psittacidae > Psittacula > Psittacula echo. Next base: position 105,859,752 of record NC_137735.1, read on the forward strand.
AGCAGTTTGTGTTATACCTTAGTTACTGGACTGCTCCTTTTTCAACCTGTGGGAGTTACATTCTTTCGATTCTCCTCCCCATCCCTCTGGGAGCTGAGGGTGGAAGTGGGGGGAGTGAGCAAACAGGCTGCGTGGCTGAGTCGCCGACTGGGCTTAAACCACAACAGCTAGCAAAAAGACCCCTCTAAAGGCTTTATAGACATACAGTTGGCAGGAAAGGGGGGGGTAAGAGGGGTGGGGAAAAACAACAACAAACTCCAAAAGAACATCAGTGGATTGTAACACCCTGCCCTGAACTGATTCCAGTGTTTAAAAGATAAACATCCCTGGAGATAACTACAGCCAAGAAAGAAGTTTAAAGAATCTGTATAAAGACCGAAGCTAATCAAAGATACACAAAAATCCCACCTTTGTTCCGTGCCTTTTCTACTGGAGGAACATAAAAGACAAAAAAAGAGATGTGTAACAAAAGTTTCCAACAAGGCTCTAGGCAATGGTTTAGTGTTACTAACAAGGCTACAGAGTTTCCATTTGCATGGTGGCGACATTTTGTGCATTTTTTCACACTCGTTTATTTCAGAGCAAATTCATGAACATGGAATTGCTCTGGAATATTGTATAACTGAGAGCAGGTCTGTTTGCACTTAATGGGTGGTTCTTCCCTCTCCTATATAGCCTGAAAGGAAACCCTTCAATGGAAATAAAAGGGAATTAAGGGCAAAATATAATTTTATGGGTATGAATGTGAGTAAAAACATTAAACAAGTGGTCTAATCAGGATTAAAGACTTGAGCAGAGAGAGCACTAAATAGAAGAACCATATCTGCATGTTCCATGTTGCCAACATGCCAAGATTGTATCTGGAGCCAAACTGTGCCCAGAGCTATTTAAGAAGACAGTCTGCAATGCAGTATTTCAGGGACAAAAAAGCAAAACATAATTCCAAGTGTCTGAACATACAGTCTTTGTCTAGCACTGTAGAGGGACTGCAGCCGGCTACAGCATGCCTTAGTGTGCACAGCATTGCAGGAAAGACTGAAGGGGCTTTTGGTAAAGTGTACTGGCAGCAATGGAGTAAAGATCAAAAGAACCAAGCATAAGACTTCTCGGAGATAACAATGACTATCTACGCTTCTCCAGAGTGCGTGAACTTCAAAGAAGGAAAAGTTACGAAGGATAGTACACTCACATAGGGCATCTGTAGAAGCAACTGAGCAGAATGATGATTAGGAAAATTCAAGGCTGGGAAAAGACATCTCAGAGAAAATACAAAATAATTGTTGTTTCAAACAAGACAGCTCATCCTTTTTGTTGCTGTGGGCCAGCTGGCAGTGCAATGACACTTACACAGCCACATATTAAAACAGAATTTGCCATCTGTCTCCTGGACCTTCAGCCCACATGACTGTCACACCTCCCATCCACACACACAGGAAAACTAAACTGCTAAGTTTCAGCACTTTCCTGGCATGCTCATTCTTCAACCCAGTTTTAAGCCATGGTAGAAAAGGCAGTGGGACATACAGTATTGTCCTGGAGTTGTCAGACAGGCACTCTGGTCTGGATTTAAAAAAGAATATCCTAAACTGACAAACACATCCAGAGAACAGCCTCATCCGGACTCCTATCTGGTGCTTCTGCACTTGTTGAACCAGAAACATCTTATTCCCCCTTTAAATGAAAGGCTAAGATGAATAATAAACACTTGTGCCATACATGAGCCATCTTAATCGGTGTGGCCATGCAGATGCTATCTGCATTTGGTTGGGATGTTCAGTGCAATGGATACTGAGGCTTAGATCCAATTTAAAAGTTCAGTTACAAACAAGCAAAGGAGCAGCAGCACCAACAGAGCAACCATAAGTCAGGAAGGCTGCAGCTTTGTTCAAAAAGTTTCCTTTCTAGCTGACCATCTTAATGTATCCTGTAGCAACATTCCTGTTGGTGGGTTACTGTGTGAATAAAGAACATTGGAAGATCAATGAGATGTTCCATGAATGTGTCCAACCTAAATAATGAATTCCACACTGGAGTCTTTGCTGCTTCTCTTACCTCCATCCTGAAACTTGCTTAACCTTTCAAAGTATGATGATATAGGAACTTGAACAATATCTAGAATGGCAAGGAGCGTCCGGGTCAGTCTCAGAAGCTCACTAAAGCTATAAAAGCCAAAGTATATAAGGTTTCGAGCCAGATGTACCACCTGTAAGAAAAACAAATGAAAAATGAAGGCCATATCAGAAACCTTTGGGGTATTTGGCTGTGCAATACAGCTGCATTTCACACAGCAGTTTTCACAGAGATTCAGATCTAGAGAGCAATCAAAATTAGTGCATTAGTCATTTAAACGGGCCTTGGACTAAGACCAGTGACATTACATGTTTTTCAGAGTTAGACAGAACAATTGGCCAGTCAAATTAAAACAGAGAGCAAAACCAACATGAGATTTAGGAAGTTTTGAAAGGATACAATTGTGTCCGGGATAATATATAAGATCAAGAGGAAAGACTCCAGGAAACTGTTTAAAAAGGAAGCAGCTGCGGAGAAGATGGAAGTCAGAAGAACAGTAAGATGACTGTTGTAAGTTTGAACAGAGGCGATTTCAGATGACCTGAGGCAGGCGTGCCAAAGCTTGGGAGGCAGGTTGCAGGAAAAACTATAAAAGATGTAAGCATTTCCCCTTTATTCAATGTTGCTTGAATCTAGAAGAATTAGGCCTATCTAAAGTTTCTGTCAGGAATTTCAAACAATATTTAAAAACAGTAATAGGCCATTCAGAGTATTTCCTTCAGTGTCATATCATACACAGAGAATAGGACTTATATTGAGGAATTCCTGCACGCTTCGCTAATGTTGAGAGAAAGGATATACAGCCATTCACCCACACACGTACCCTTCCTTTTGCCAGAGAAATGCAGTCATCTCAGCAGAAGGAAGAAAAAATACAGCTGTTTAGCAGCAGACAGTAATGTTATTTTCTGCAGTAATGGTCATCACCAAGAACACTGGAATTAGGAACTGGTGCTTCTTTAGGACATTTTACACAAACATTATTCTGCAACTAGCTTTATTTTGGAAGAATCAATGTTAACTTATCTGAAATGAGGAAGAATACAATAAGTAGGATGCAGAAGTAGTACCTCAAATGTAAGTTTATTTTTCTCTTTGTCTCCAAAAGGAAAGGGCTGATTTACAACTTCTTTCAAGTACTCTTCTACAAATTCCATAGTTAGTGCAAACTTCCTCTTCATTTCATTCCTTGAAGAGTCTGTGAAAGAATCATATCTACAACACAAAGCACAGAAGGAAGGAAATTAAACACCTCTAATATCAGGATCAGTGGTTATAAAGAAAAAAAAACCCATTGTGATGCTATGAAATTACTGTCAGTTCTCTAGTTCTCTGTAAGTAGAAGCGATAGAGGTCAGTTGGTTCTTCATAGACACATAAAGATGCACAAGCCTTCCCTCCAGCAGTACCAGGAAGGGTTGCAGTGAACAGCAATAACAGAGACAGGAAAATATCACAGTTCTGGCAGATAGCACTCTTAAATCTTGCTGTGGCAATTCAATAAGTCACTAAGTCTCAACTGTCCTCCCTACCCATCATACAGAATTTGCTATTTCCACAAGACAGCAGATCAGGAAAGCAGCGTGGGACAGCTTCCTCCTTTGCACCACCAACTAGGACTGATTTTTCATATATGTCAAAACAGTCCTTCATCTCATTAACAGAAGCAATTCTGTCTGCTACAGCACTATACTTCTTCCTGTTTGAATCTTCAGCCAGATACTCCCTGTCTGGGTGTCTAACCCAGTGGTGCTGCTCCACCAAATCAATTAAGCCAGTGAGGGTTTCCACTAAGTCAGTGGGAAACTTTCTCCCATACTTAAATTTAACACATGCTTAAGTACTTTGCTGGATGGAGGCCAAAGTCTCTGTGAACTGTTTCGGGGGTAATAATGATACCTAACTCTAAATTCTGGCTTTCCAACTGTGGCTTTCAGTTGAGCTTGAAGTATAAAACCAAGTTCTGGCCTAACAAACCTGTAATGTTAGGCACAACTGGATTACTTGAAGTTCTGTTTGTCTGAGGAATGGCCATTCCATTTTTCCCTAGCTTGTTCCCCATAGGAACACAGTGTAAAATGAAATTGAAATATTGCCATGTAAAGCTACCCATGGAAGTTTCCAACAGTAACAATAATTAATAGCTCTGTGCTCTGCAACTGAATACCTTTTCACATAGATAAGCATCAACATTAGATATCTACAACCATTTTTTTCTGAGACTAAACCCCACAAAATGCTTTTGTACTTCAGCTTGAAACACTTTAAACTCACTCGTGTATTGTGATCTTAGTAGGAATTTCAGTCCACAATCTGGCATATCTGACAGGTACCACAGATTCCTGAGGATCCCTGTCCACATGCATGTGTAGCATTAGCCGACAAAATGAAGCCCGGAGGTCGTAAGGGAGGCTTTCATCAGACATACATCGTAGGATCAAGTCAACCGACAGCTGTGCAGAAATCTGGTTGATGGCGAGATACTGGCGGTCCAGACACATTCTTGCAAAGAGGTTCAGTTGGTACCTTAATAAAAGGTAATAACATATGGTATTCGAAGAAATCAGAAATGGAACAACATACAACAGATTCTCACTTTAAAAGCCTGATGTCAGCCTTCCTGATATAAGTCCTAAAAAAGTAACAAGAGTGACTTAGCTAAGAAAGGGATCAACTTGCCATTAAAAATGATAATGTTAGGCTCCGGCCCCCACGAAGACTGGACTCCCTGTGAAACTTAAAGGAAGCATTGCTCAATGGAAGGCTGAAGCATCTGGACTACTTGTTTTCAACCTGCTCCATGATCCCATTTCCTCCCTAATTCACAGGACACTCCTTCCTCAGAGCATGCCTTGCTTCCAGGACAACAATGCAGCCCAATAAACAAAAGAGAAGTGAAATTATAGAGACACAAAGAGGTGTCGTGAGCAAAGGAAACTCAAAATTTGCCTGGAATAGACAGCAGAGATTGTGATTCCTACAGGAAAATCTTGAAACAAACTTTTAATCCTGCTTTCTGGCATGACTCAACTTCTTTTTTTGATACTAGGAAATTAACTGGATAAGAACAGCATGAAGTTTACATTTTCTTCCATTTGAATAAGCAGGTTTTCACCTGTAGTAGGTAAGAACTTCTAAATCGGCTTTTGTGCCCTCCTTCGCCTCCTGAGCCAGATGCCTGATGGCTTTGCCATGAGGCTCCTTGTTACTGTCAATCCAATAAAGCCATACTTCCTCTTCATCAATGTCATCTGAGATGACTGGGCATTCCAAGGGGTTGTCCATTTGTGTTGAAACCAGCCTGCAAACACAAACCATTCACAATGGAGCGACTAGCAAACTGCTACAAATTCATAACAACAGAGCAAGTAACAAAAAGGTATGTTCTGATTATGGATGCTCACTTGGTCTGAATGAGAATGTCAGCATTCCCTGGGCTCAGCATAAACTTGCAGATGAGTTCCTGAGTTACTGGTATTGCTGTGGTGTTAGATACACACAGGTCCGATAGATAATCCAAGAATCTGCACTCAAAAAACCACAGATGCAACACAAGACAAGACTTAAAATATGACACAGAAACATTGCAGAGGAAATCTCTAACATCCATCACTAATATGCTCAGGGGAGCATATATTGCAAAATTCATCAACACACGATCTTTGCTGATTCATACTCTTGTAACTCACACCAGATAAAGATGAATAATAGCTTTAAGAGCCAGCCTGAATTGTTCTGAACGATCAGTCAGGGAGAGAAAAGAAAAACATCCCAAGTTTGACAATTGTCAGCAAATCAAAAGCCAAAGACTTGTGCCAGAACTTAAGAGCAGCCTGAGGCTGTCTTAAATTTGGCTGGCAAGAGACCTCTACTGAAGGCTTTCTTCCTTGAAGAGAATAAGAAGCAAAAGTACACATTCTCACCCATCTTCCTCATCAGGTAACATTTATCTCCCTAACGCAAGTAGCAAGGAGATGTGACTTGTCCTGGAGATAGCTATGTGCCTTCTCATGAACTCCATTGCACCGAAGGAGTTCATACCTCCACAGTTTAATAATACCTTTTAAACTCTCTGAAGTGACACAGCCAACAATGAGTGAAGATCTGTCAGGACCTGAGGACAGGACCTCTGTATTCAAAGAGGTCATTCCAAATAAAGCAGAAATAAAAAATCTTTTCATGGAAATCAGTTTCCTACAAATTTATCTCTCAAATTTAGGTCTTCTGATATTTAACAAGGTTCAGACTGAGGCTTTCCTTGCAGTTGGGACATTCATTAGGTATCTGCTTCTGTCCCACTTTCATGGATTCCTCTGTGTCTATTAACAGTAGTCCATATTGCAGCCTTTGCCTCACTGGAATATAAAAAAGGCCTGTTCCCTCTGTGTAGCTTCTTTTCATGACATTTGTAGGCACTGAGTATCTCTGAGCCTACCACTCCTCTAGCAAAGGAAGGTAAAACTGGGCAAGGGGTTCAAGAGCTGGTGGGGGAGCAGATATGAGCAAGCACACAGAGATCATATACTACACTTCCTTAGAAATCCTGGTAAAAAACCTGACTATCTACTATCAGCCATTCAAAGATCCAATAGTTTGAACCTCTATAAGTGATCATCCTACCAGAGGGAATCAGAAAATTATTTCTGCATTAGCACAGACCATACTCCCCTCTGAAGTCCGGGAACTGCAAGGGATGAGCACAAAAAGCATTTTTAAGGTGCACTTAGGAACAATTTTATCCATCACTGAAATGAAGCTTTGTGACAACAGGTAATTAACAGTGCACAGCAACATTGCGTCACAAACATAACATTAAGTAAATGGCACATAATTACATAGAATTCTGGGGGAGTTACCTAGTTGGAGCTAAAATGCAGGAAGGCTTAAAATTTTGGAGCTCACACATTTTAGAGCACACTGCCGCAATTCTTATTCACACAAGCAAGTGCTGCAAAATCTACAAGACTCTCCATGAAAATAAGCGTCATAAGATCAAGCCTTTACAGTTCAGATTGCACCCTTTTGGCAAGGTGCATTTTTCAAGCCTTTATTGCTCTTGGACTTCAGCCTTAAAGGAGTGAATACACAGCAGTTGCACAATGTAGTTATGTAATAAATACTGTGACATTCTCTACCACAAAAAGAAAGTGACAGAGATTGTCAGTAAACACTAGGTTCCGCCAGGACCAAGAAGGAGCTGATTCTCATATGGTTTCCTCTTAGTACTGATCAAATCCGACACAGCTTAGCATGGGAGAGGCAACACGGCTGCAGACATATACAGAACATTTGAAGCAGTGAAGCACCAGGACCTTGACCAATATCCCTAATCGCTAACAGAAAAATGGTATTCACAATTATAGGGGACATTATTTGGCCTTCAGTACATTAATTTCTTAGATTTATTTACTTCAGTAATTTTACAACTGAAAATCCAATCAGAAAATAAATCAATTTCCTTTATATTCTGACCTAAAGCGAATAAAAAAATCTCTAAATGAGTGAAAGTTAAGGCCAGAATTTTTCACTGGGAACAAGATCTGGTCTAGGACACATGTTCACTGGGATCTTCACTGACCTAGGCCCCTTTCAGGCCTGACCTGGAATTACAACCTGCAGGAAAACTGGTACTAATAAAAGGTTAGAAAAAATCACATCTGTGTAATTGCACTAAGACTATTATCAGGGGAACCAACACAAGTGGCACTTTCTTAGAGCAGCTGCAGTTATAAGAAAGTTAAATTTCCATTTGTTTCTCTTTATCCCAATCTGAACTAACCCCAAATTTTCAAAAAATGCCCTGTAAAGTATAAGCCCTCTTTTCAGTAAGCTCTAGTTCTGAAATGCAGATACGGTCAAATCCCAAGAACTGCATTTAGCTCTGATATTTTCTAGCATGACATGCATATACATGTAGGTTTTTTGTCTGCCAGGTCAAAACAAATTAAGCTGGGAAAAAGAGACAACAAAACAATGAATAATAGGCAGATTCACAGCTACTGCAAACAGAAAATCCTATCAATACAGAACAAGAATGTTAAGTGGACCACTTCAAACCTTGGCTCTCGATTTCTCCTGAGTAAATTAACAAATGTCTCTATTTCTTTAGCCGTGATGTGTTTCTCTAGCAGCTTTCTGTTGTTGTGCAACAAAGCTGTGATGGTGTCTTCTGCCAGAATATCATAGCCAATCTGGGACTGCATGACGCAGAAGTTCTTAGCAATATATTCCTGAAAAAATGAAAATTCTCATGATGACCTGGTAAGCAGCAATGTTTTACTTTTAGAATCAGAGGCATCCAGCTCAATTAACAACAATAACCCTCAAAACTTTCCTCTCTGAACTGGCATGAACAGAAGAACATATGAACACCAAAAATATGTCCCCCAGAAACAGATTCAATGATGACTAACTCTCTTATTCTTTCATAAGCCAAAGAAATGAATCCATAAAAATATATACAAAATTCAAGCAATGGCAAGCAATGTCTTAAAAGGAAAAAACAGAAGGTTTCATGACGTTTAAGAAGCCTTCTTTGCTGAGTCTTCCTTTCTCCCTTTCTTTCCCTCCAAAGACAGAAATATTTCTGTAAAGCATTAAAAAGAAAACAAAGAAGCCATACATAGCAGTTCCATCTTTTATCTCTAGTCCCCTTAGCCCTATAAAGTTAGTGGAGTTTTTCTCTGCTGCAGTGTGCAAAGCACTCAACACCATGTTCTGAAATACTTCTTGCTCACAGGGAGTCTCCAGAATTGGGAAATCAGATTACCTGATAGAAAAACCTCTGGGCTGATTCACTGCCATCCCTCTACAAATATTTAAGCAACAGAAACAGACAGTTTTACAGACTTCCCACTTTATAATCCAGAGTCCAAGACAATAATTTTAATAACAGAAAGCTCATAAATGAAACAGTGGACCTCAGTCTTGGTCTGAGCTTGTGAAAGTACGAGGTGAACCTATGATATTTATTGCTGATCATTCAATTCATATACAAATGCCTACAAAACAAAAACATTGTTCCTCAACATGAGGCAGTATATTACAGCGATTTTTTACTACTAACCTCCACAAAATCCAGTCCTTTCACCATTACCACTTGTAAGTGCAGAGTGATGTCAAACCCATGACATATAATTGTAGGAATCAGGAGGAAAATTATCTTTAGTACCACTGACCTGGTTCTTCCTATAGTCCTGTTGGGAATGTCTGAGAACTCTGTAACATAATCTTAACAGGTACTTGTACGGGGCATATCTCTGGTCACCTAGGTCTTCAAGTCTCAGCATCGATCCTTCACCTTTGTCCTTAAAAGGAGCTTTGAGGATGCCGAATATCTGTTCAAAATCAAAATCACTGAGAATGAAAATCAAACCCAGATTTTTGCTTAACTTACAGCAGTCAATGAAAATGTGCTCTGACAGGATCAGCACAAGGGCCTTATTGACCAAAGTCAAAAGTGAATCACTGCAGTTATCTACTGTGACTGAATAGAGGTGCGGGCACAATCTCAGACATTACAGCTTTCTGTGTTCAACTTTACATTTCCTGCCAAGTTGACTGATATTGCTTCCTCTTCACAATTTTAAACATTACTAAGTGCCCTGACTTTAGGCAAATTAAGGATGAAAAGGGAGGACAACACTGGCTGCTGTCCATTCTCATCCTTTTCTCCTTTTTTTTTTTTAATTATTTAATTTCAGTAGGCTACTTAAAGAGAATATTAATTTTAATTTACATGCGAGTTGACCCTCATACAAAAAAGGTCAGGGATCCATAAGGGCATTAGAATTTTTCCCATATGGTGAACTTTCGCAGGATTGGGATTGTGTTGCAAGCTTCTTGCAAATTTTGTAAAGAATCTGCTATCAAATAAAGTCTTAAATGTTACTGGAATCACATGAAACTGCTATCAAACATGTTGTGTCCCCCCGTGCTTCTATCTGATCCACAGATCAAGAGGTAAGCCTTGACTAAGTAGTGTCACATCTATCGAGTCCAACCAGACACAAATCCAACAAAGCATAAGCAAGGTTACCTAAAAAGAACATTTTCTCAAATCACTCTGTGCTACAATCTGTTTTTTAAAGCAAGTTATTAATACAGTAGAACATACCTGAGCCAATATATTTTGCTCCCTCATTAATTTTTGTCGTTCTCTGTTTGGCTTGCTAATGATCACATCCAAAACCTCCTGCCCGTTGTTAGGCACATCAGCAACAAAGAAAATGAGATCTTCCAGTAACTTGGTTACAAACCTAGAATGAATAGACAAATCATTATTACAGACAATCATTCAACACTTGCTGGGATTCATTAAGAAAGAAAATCACTGTTTAGTACAAGCTTTATCTAGCACAATGGAACTTCAATCACTGCAAAGTTAAGTTTGGCACGTACTTAAGGATTCCAGACCTTTGCTCAGCAGAAGCTTAAATCTGTCACAGGGATGTTTACCAAGGCATTGAATAACCACCAGAGGGGGAAAAGGGAGAAAAATGCAGGATGCTGGATTGATGAAGAGTATTTAGAAATCCAAAATCTATACAACCTGGCCTCAAGGCCCAGAAACAGTAGAAAGACACAGTTTCATAGCCTACCAAGGATTTTTATGCTTTATCACAGATATGGGTCCATGAAAAAAGAGGATGGACTTCCTAGAGGAATAAAAACATTCTGTCACTAGAACATTTTCCCACTGACCAAAGAAACTCTCGAAAAATTACTATATTTGTTTCACGCTCCGCTACACAAAAGAAGATTTGCAGAAGTGCTAAAAAGGACAGAAGCAGTAGTAATTCCTTCCATCCTACCTACAGAAAAAAACAAAAAGAATAAAAATGCAAATGCAAAAAGAAAGTGGACCTTGCCTCCTTGTTACTAACGTACCTTGCCAGGTATGCACAGAAAGAAGGACAGATGACCACAGATTTCAATGAAACTCCATTAAAAGAGCTAGCAATATTTTACAAACAAAACCGAGCATGTCTCCTACCCCAGGGAGGCATCGCCTGAATTTGGACAGCATCTAGTCTATAATTACTAAACCTGTAGGCATGCTATGAAAGCAGCCAGAAAATGCCCAATAGATTTTCAAAGTCATCTCTGAGAGCCAAACACAAAGCTTCCATTACTCACAAGAGGGCTGGGTTATTCAGCTAAACCCTCTTGAGTGAGCTTTAGCTTTAAAAATCTCAGCCCACTGGTGGAGAACAGCAAGGTTCCCCCCTACAGAAGAAGTAGTAAAGGTAGATGCAGGATGGAGCAACCCGGAATAAACTATTGGGACCTCTACTTTCCTAAACAGAAAGGTGGTAAGACTGATAAAAGAGTTGCTTGGTTTTTCCCAAAGGAAATCACAGGAACAAACAAATAATGGCACTATTCTGAAACCACTGTGAAATGTTTTATAAATGTATTAAACCAACCTCTCAACATCAAGACTTGATAATACTGGGTTGCAGTGACACAGCAGTGCAACATTAAGAGACAAATGCCACACCTTGATTATGTCATATCCCTCTCTGGTTCAACTCAATCATGACATGGCCCATCAGATTTCAAGGCTGAGTACCGACACCCAAGCCATTACAGATTTGCCAGTTACTATAAATCCTCCACCTGATATTAAACCAGCTGGTCTAAGTGCTACTGACAATTGACAGCAAAAATTCAGTTTTTCTCACCAAAAACTAACATTTTCAGCAAAACGCTGCGTATGATGCACAGTGGAATAGAAGTTACAAATTAACACTGCCAGAGATGCTGTCTAACGTTCAGTTTAACCACAGACGGCTGAAAACAAGTAGGGAACTAAATCAGTGGCAGTGGGATATATTTGGCTACAATATGCAACAAAATCCATTAATTCAGGGGTGAGTGTGAAGAACAGACATTCTAATAGCACTACAGCTGAAACCCGGATGAACACAAAGGTAAACACCAAAATGATGTAAAATATGAAAAGAGAACAGGAAAAAAACAAGTAAGAAAAGAAAGGGACTAATTGGGGCAGCTTCTCGATCACTCTGAGACGTTCCTCTACTTTTCTTGCAGCATGAATGTGCAGTACAGTGAACTCCTCACAAACGAAGAGTCTTGCCATGCTGCCCACCATACATCTGGCTTTCTTGAACATGAGAATCAAATGCAGCGGACCCCTATATTACAGCTCAGAAGTGTGTTATCAAAAGAAATTAAGACAAACACCTTTGCATTTGCCCAGGGAGCTGGGGCCATTTTATGTGGCCAGTGAACTGGGGAAGTGCTGTTTACCTTCATTTTATGGACAAGATACACCGACCAGCCTGAGGTGCAGCAAGGATGCTCTGACAGAGATGGAATCTAACCCCAGACCAGCACTCATAGCACTGAAATGTCCTCTCCCAATTTCACAGATACTACCAAATTATCCATTACTGTGATGTCATGAGTAAACAAATACCAATATAGGAGGGAAAAAAATAAAACTCACTAACCTCCTTTCATTCTGGGTTATTGTTCCATTCTCCAGTTTTTTAACAGTTGATGCTAGAACCTTGTTTGCATCATTGGCAAAGTCCAAGTCTCTGACCTCAGACAGAGGAACCGATACAATGGCAAAAGCTTCTTTGTCCTCTTTTGTTTGGCACGTCCCAATCTGGAATAGTTTTTGGTTTAATGTGAGCAAACAATTCTCTTACCTTTATCCTAATTATTATGTGTATTTTATATGTTAGAAGTGAGACTACGCAGTCTCTCTCTCACACACACCCCCTTCCCCCCCCCCCCAGCTCCTGGAGGGATGGGAAGGAGAATCGAAAGAATGTAACTCCCACGGGTTGAGATAAGAGCAGTCCAGTAACTAAGGTATAACACAAACCACTACGGCTACCATCAATAATAATAATGAGAAGGGAAATAACAAGGGAAGAGAACACAACCGCTCAGCACCCGCTGACCAATACCCAGCCCTACCCCGGCAGTGATCTAGCCCTTCCAGGTAACTGCCCTCAGTTTTACATCCTGGGCATGACGTGCTGTGGTATGGATACCCTTTTGGGTAGTTTGGGTCAGGTGCCCTGCCTCTGCTTCCTCCCGGCTTCCCCTCCTCTCTGGCAGAGCATGAGACTCAGGAAGTCCTTGGTCAGACTAAACATTACTGAGCAGCAACTAAAAACATCAGTATTATTAGCGCAGTTCCCAGGCTGAAAGTCAAAAACACAGCACTGCACCAGCTACTAAGAAGGAGAAGAAATGACTGCTGAACCCAGGATACATTTCAACCTGAAGACATATGTGTTTACCTTTAACATCACAGGCCTCTCTTCATCAGTATCTATTGGAATGCTGGTACTAGTGACCCAAGTGTTAGTGCACAAATGCCTCAGTCGGACATAGGAGTTCCTAAAGAAGAACAAAGCAAACAAGTGGGCAAGGTGGGATGCAATACAACACATGACCATGACATGAGAGTTGAGGGCATGAGTCACACCAGTCACTCGTAATAAAAGGATAAGGGAGATACGAAAGATACTGCAGCACCCTTTCCCTTGTTTCCTCCTTTCTCCCTCAGAACAGAGCTGCAACAAGAACAAAACAGCATCTTACAATTATGCAGAATGCTGCTTTTAAGTATTTATATAAGCCTAGGAGTAAAATACTCTTTAAAGAAAAAAATTAAAAATAAAGGTGCTATAAAATCCCATCTGAATAGAAATGCATTTCGTGAATAAAACCAATTCTTTTCTTATTATTTTTTTCTGCAGAGTAATGAGCTCCTTCAAGCTGTCACAGCACAAAAGCCAGAAAGTAAAACTGACCATGGTTTCACAGCTTCACCATTATGATCTGCAAACCCCTGTTCAAGGGAGCAAGCATTTACACTACCAGTTCTCAACAGAAAATCAAGTGAACAAGGAGCAGACATGAGATTCTTCTAAATTCTTTCCATATGATAATCTATGGTATTATCAAAAAGCAGAGCTGAGAAATCAATTACAATTGGATTCTACTTTTAAAATATATTCACTGTGGTCTTCATTCACGCTCTCCCTTTCATGCTGATGGGCTTTAAGTATTCAAGTAAGCAAATTATGTGGCAAAATTTAGCATAGCAAATACACTTCAAAGCTGCATACATCAGTATTTGCGGGTACCCCACTTTAAAATCCACCCTCGTAACAACTAGCCCCAAGTGTCTGCATGCCCATTCAGTGACAATCTACGTGGAGTGACTTATCTAGCCAATCTCAGCAACACACCACAGTTGAAATTTCAAGTATTGACAATTAAAACCCAGAAGCCACTTGCTGAATTCATTTGAATAGCAAATGTGTTCAGTGGCATCATGATCTGTCAGGGAAAGAGATGCCCAGTTTACCATACATGTTATTTTGCTAGGAACAATTCAGTTAGATCTATTAGCAGTACAGTTTTTCAAGCAGTGCACAGGGCTCAATTCTGTCCTCATATGTGCATTATTGTGCCCCTAATTTTTCTCTTCACAGACTCTTTTTAGGTGTCACTTGTTTTATCCTTATAATTATTTTACCCAGCAGTACCAAGTTTTATACATCCCTTGTTCATCCATGAACACACCTCAGATTTTAACTGAAGGATAATACTTGGTAGTGTTTGATTTTTTCTGCTTTACTCACCTGCATAATGCTAGGAAGGAACCCTGTCAATGCAGCACTATTTGCCTTCTCCACACCCCACACACCCCCCCTTTTTTTTTACCTTGGAACCAGGCAATCAGCTCTCTGAAGAGTGGTGGCATCCAGTTCAAAGAGAGATGCGATGTCATTTCCATGTGGCACAGAGACCAAAGTATACATAATCTTCTCCCCTGCTTGGCGTTTCTTCTTTGAAGCAGGAAGGTCGCTGTCTCTCTGCTGATTAGGCACAAGGGTTATATTTGCTTGCATGAGGGCCCATTATAAATTCACCATTTACCTTGCAGACAAGCAATACATCTGAATTGTACTTCTTTGTTTCTTTTTTTGCATTCCAGTAAGAATGCACCATGACTGGCTTCGGAGCGTGTAACACAAAGGATGCACTTTGCCCCAGGCACATGGGGTCTCAGACAGTCATTATAACAACAGCAGGTCACAAGCTACAGACTGCAGTACAGTATACATTACTACTTGACACTTCCAACTTCAAAAAATCTGTTCACTCCCAACAGATGTAACTACACAGTGCTCATTCGGAAAGGGCCAAAGTTAAAAGAAGAGAATAATGAAAATTTGATGTTTTAAATGGGGGAGAGGATTAAAAAAGTAAGCAATTTGCCAAAATCCACTGTTGTTTTATATAAGTTTGCTCATTTTTATCTCTTACATGGCCAGAATCACAGCAGCACACTTTCCAAACAGCAAAAGCCAGAGTATCTACTCCACTAAGATCAACTTGCTATTGGAATGGGGCACAACACAAAGCAGCAGCTAGGAAACTTTTCACAGGCTGATGATGCATTGGAGGCTGGACCAAACATAGGTTTGAGTCTGCCCACTGCAACTGGAGAAGCTTGTTCCCTTGGAAGGAGCATAGCTTTCAAGTGACAGATGTACATAGTTGTGTTGTGTTGCCACAACAAAGGTGTGTTGGCATCCAAATCTAAGGTGATGATCTTCCTCTCATTGTCTGCTGAAAGTCCATGGGAATTTTGTGACCCAGCACCACTAAGCAGCCATCTTCATCTTCAGTTACCTACATACCTTTGTCTTTATGGACTCCAAATGCTACCATCCCTAAGCACCTATCTTTGCTTGAAGGAGTAATTCAGAATCTCTCCCCATAACCACACAGCAACCAACAGAATTACTGGCATAAGTAAAAGCTGCTCCTCTGGGGTGTTGAGTTACACATATTACAAAAGACTAATAACCAATTAAGAGACTAGCAGCCCAGGGCCCTTCATGTACACAAAACATATCACAGAGGGAGAGGAAAAGAGGGATGACAAAAGCCAAAGAGAAAAATTAAACACTGGAAACCTGAAATACTATTATAATGATTAATAACTCACCACCAGGGAAGAGATGTACAAAGCAACATAAAGAGGCTAGGCTGTACTCAGCTTGCATTAGTACCTTGATTAAAACCAAACCGCAAGGGATAATCAAGGGCAGAGCTTTGATTATTCATGTTGCCAACTGAGATTAAGCAACCAAATCAAGGATGAGTGAAACTATGTAAAAAATAGCTAGTTATCATCTAATTTCAAGGCACTTTTTCAGTCGTTCCATAACATCCATTTTTTCATTAGCAAGCCTAAAAAATGACAGCTTTCCATCTCATTACTTCTATCAAGGATAGAAGCAGGAGGAAAAAATCAGGAAGAAATCATCTCAGAAGATTTTCTTAGGCTTATCTAGTCTAGAGAACTGTCACTAGTTTTTGAGAGGAAGGCTTGCTGAGACAAAGGGCAACCATCTCCTGTGTTTCACACAAGAGTAAACTCATTTGGCAGTCCCCACATCCTACCACATCCCACAACTAGACAAAATCACACAAAAAGCTAAACCTGTATGTGAGGATTAAGAAAACAGCATTTTTTTTTATGATTTCTATACATATTTTGTTTTACATATTCAGGAAGAGACACAAATTGGCCAGGCAAATTGTAGGAGAATCCTCTTAACAGCTTAATAGGTATGAGTCACAGCCTAACATCAAATGAAAATCTATTTCCTAAATTTAAATTGGAAAAGCAGTTTAAATTCAACAGGTCTGTAAAGGAGTGAATAGCACAGGAGCCTTTCTTACAGCACTCGGACTTGCTGACATTTCCCATAACTTACATTCAAATCTAGTTAGGGTTTCCCGGAAACTACCCACTCTACTATAATTTCCAAACTGTAAAGACTGGTACACAAAAAGGCAGGACACTTCACCATTTTTCCCCTGGGGCTTTGGGAAAAATACAGACCAAAATATAAAACCATTAATATAAAACCATATTCTGCTCTTATACTCACTCATGACATAATGTCTGACCACCCCCAACAAGTCATTATGCACACGTTTCTATGACAGGAAGTAAAGTCAAAGTCAGGTCTCCAGTGCATTAGTAGCTCAGGCTAACCATTAGCTTTGTGGAGAAGTTCATCCTGCAGTTTCACCCACTCACTAGTCCACCAACTACTGCATCCATGCAGTTGAGCAACACAGTTGGTTCATCAGGTCTAAATCCTGCCAATCAGGCTTAGCTGTCAAATCAGACCTAGCATAGCAGCAAGAGCTAGGTTTTAGTCTAAAAAGAAAGACCACTTCAACAGAGGACAGTGTCTGCAACACTGCTAACCGCAATGCAAAGCTTAGCTGTTCAAAATCAGACCTTCACAAAAGCAGTACAGTACTTCCAGCACAAACCTCAGAACTCCCCTCATAATGTTTTTTTAGGATCTCAGACACACCTCACAAACCAACCTGGATTACTGGTGTTAAGCACTAGTCTTGGAAAAAAACATGCAACAAGAAGTGACCATCAACTTGACAGCTTTGAAGATAACTTACGTACATGGAGTACATGAGAGAAAGCAATACTGTCATTAGATATGAACATACATGGAATTATACTTGTGTCTGAATTATGTCTGAGTGCATATGCCTCTGTGTGTGAGAGAGAAGGATAATACACACATACTTTTCACATAGAAAGTTTCTTGAGATTAATTTAGTAAGCAGTCATAAGAAACTGCACTTAACCTAGCCATTATTGAATCAGCAGATGAGTCTATAATGAGGATGTGGAAAGAAGTGGAAGTATTAAAATATTTCAAGTTAATTAGACAATATGATCAGCTCAGGAGAAGCACTGTATTCCTAACCAGATGAGAACAAGATGACATTTGCCCAGGGAAGAAACTGGCCTATGAGCGGATGCAGCCAGCAAAACCAGATTAATTGAAGAGAAGGGAGATAAAGAACTGTAAAGGGACTCAAATGTAGAGAAAGTAAAATTCAACTTAAAGCAGTGTGAAAAGGAAGCAAATGAACAGTTTCAGAGATATTGGCAATGTGGTCAGTGAAGGCCAAAGAAAGCACTCCCAAGGCTTCTTCAAAATGGAAAAGCAAGTGAATTACATGCTATGAGTAGAGAAGAAGTGGAAGAATTGTGGGTAAAACAACGTTAGGAAATAGTAAATTCGCTGAGAAAAAAGTTGGTTTTGATTGTCCCAAACTACTGGCAAACTAGTGACAGACTATTGCAAGTCAAATCAGATAAATATCCAAAGTGAGGAAGGTGGAATTACCTCTGTCATGCACTGGTTAAATCACTCACAAGGATGAAGGAAATGAACATTCAGATCCCCTTCTGCCTGGTAGGAGTTGGACCTACACCTTTCAAATGACCTGGTCCAAATACCAGGTGATACAGAGAGTGGAATCAGCCCACTCTGCCTAGAAACATAAGTGTCCACCAAACAAGAAGGCTGTTGGCCCCCCAAGTGACCAACCTCATTCTGCAGCAGTAAAGCAAAGTACACTACCCACATGTAGAATGGGGCTTCACCAAGAGAGGGAACTGAACATACTCCTACCAGCAGTCAGGGCACTCTTCCAGGTGGTACTCGTCTAGGAAAGCAAAGGCTGAGAGTTCAAAAAAGGAGTCCTAGTTAGTGACAATAACCAACCACTTTGGTGAGGAGTGAAAATCCTGATCCAAGCTCACAATAAAGCCCGTAACTTTGGGCCGCCACCACTGATTCACAGTGCATCATACTGATTTTAAAAGCTTAAAAAACCCAACACACACATAATACAGTGTTTGCAATTTGAAGGACAAATGTAACTGGAGACAAATCCCATATTGTAATCGGAGACAAAATAATCAGGTACAATCAGACTTTGAATCTCATGAGACTTGTAGCCCAGCAGATAACCCTTCTTCACAGCTCTTAATATAATTTGCTAGTAATTGTGACCTATCCCAAATCCCCATTATTCAACTCAACTGGGTATCATACCTAAATTCTGGGAGATTTATGTGGAGTTGTGCCTGGGAGGGGCCCTTCCTTTCAACCGCAAAAAGCAATATAAAAACATGACAGACCTGAAATACCTTTTCTTTTAGAAACCAAATCTACAATTCCAATTGGTGAAGACACTTCTTGTGGCATAGAGATAGACAAGGATAATGCCCTGCTCCTGAACGAATACATTAAGCTGCACTACAGATTTCAGCAGAAATTAAATTTAATAGCAGCCAGAGTTCTGAAAATGCCTGTTAAATCCAGTACAATGCAGTATTTCAATATCTTAACCCAGTTTAGGAGGCTCTTACAAAACCAGCATTTTCACAGAGCAGTAACACGAGCAGAACTCCATAGGTTAGACTGATTTTAAAAAATTCTATATGAAAAGAAAATCAAGTAAATTAATGGCCAGCCTTTGCTCCTGCATGTTAGGAAGCCCTGGCAGACAGCACAGCAGTTAGCCTCCTATAACACCTTCAGTGTTGACTCATTTGTGAGTCATCGCATTTTTAGCAGAGACATCACGTTGCAATTCTGTTGTTAGGAGCCAGAGACATTCTGTAAGAAACAATGTATGCATTTTCAGAGCTGATTCAGACCTGTGTGCAGCAGCAGAATAATAATAATGTGCCGGCATCTGTGTCTCCCCTTCTCCCCCAGCCCCTCAAGTGGCCTGACTGCTGGCTTTATATAAGTAGAGACATTGCCATTTTAAACCTGATTATTTTTCTTTGTGCCCCCCCCTCTTCTTATTTTTAACGTTTATCAGATTGTTTATTGCCAGGTTAATTCCTAACCAAGCCTTTAAAAAACCCTAATAAATTCCCCAAGCCCATTCTATTTGTTTAAACTGCATCACCTGAGTTCCACATTATAAAATTTTAACTAAACAAACGTAGTTGCTGGAAGGTAAAATATATTTTAAAAACTTATTTTACAATGTTTATCAGGGGAAAAAAAATAATCACCTGGATTGGAAGCAAGAAAAAGAACTTCGAATTGCAGAGTTAGTTGGAATTCACAAGTATAGATAAACAGAAGTCAAAGGAGATACATCAAATTGCATCTAGAAGATGTCCAACTTCTTTACAAGAAAAGTAAATGTATACCAGTCTTAACCCTAAGAAAGATATCAACAATAAAAGCCAGTTGGGAACTGGCTAGGATTAGTGCACTCTCACAAAAATGCAGACAAATGTTAAGGTACCTATCAAAAGACAGCCTTTAATACAAAGGCACTAACAAATGCCAGGTTCCCAGCTGTTCTTGACATTTCCCCAATGTTTATAGCATTCTTCTGGATGCTGTACATTTCTGTGATTAGAAATAATAGACTACTTTGCAGCACAAAATACACCAATCTCAAATTTAATGGGAGCTGTAACACAGAGCACTTGTGTTTTGATGTATGACACACTACAATCTCCTAGACTTCAAGAGATGAAGAAGCCTTTTTTTGATAAGGCCTCTAAATCACAGAAAGGTCTCCCCATTAAAAAAAAAAAAAAATCTTCTGGAGTTTATATGTGAGAAAATAATGTATAAAGAATATTAATCAACTTATTGTAAGGCCAAATTTTACCAGAAATGAAAGCAATGTTTCACAAGACAATTTGGCTGGATTCTTAAGAAGGCAGCCCATAAATGAGCAGCAAATTGCAGTCCAAACAATGCTTTAATGCTTGCGAACAAAAGTCCTAATGACTTCCAGTAATATTTATGTTCTCTGGAGCCAAAAGCCTTTCAGACTTTTGTGTCACTTAAGGCAAGGCCTTAAGACTTAAGAAAAGATGCACCTAGGCAGAACCTAGGTGTCTATGCCCACTACTGTGCCACAGAAAAACCTCCATTGCTGCTTCCTAACACTCAGTTGCCTAAGCAACTGTGATGAGGACTTGTAAACCAGGCAGTGAACATGCACAAGGAGCCCTATCACACATTTAGGAGTTATGGGTTGGCATGAAACACACAGATGGCTCTGTCACCTTTAAAACCCAGACGACGTATAAGGAGCTGGTACCCTTTTATTCAAACAACTAGCAGAGAAAAGGAAAGCACAGGTTGCAGGCTCAGTTTCTTCCTTCAGTTGGAAGGATTCAAGTATGCACCTCCCATTGTCCTGCTACTCAGACTTCAAATTTTGCTGGGGTAGGTCTACTACCACCTCCCTTCTAGAGCAGATTTACCTAGCAGACAGTATTTCAAAACTAATTGCTTCAAATGTGAAAAAGAAGATGCCTTTGCAGTTAATCAGGTGGTCACCTATCAGAAGAAACACTAGATGAAAACCACGGAACAAAGAAAGCCTCCGTGCTCCAGGTTAAGCGCATATTGGATACAAGACTGACATAGCTGGTTCTTAAAGCACTCCAAATATTATAGTTTCTTGTACGTTTGAGGAATAATTCAAAATACTGCATCATTCTAACTTAAAATAAATTCCTGCACAGGGACGTGAAGCTTTTCTGCTCAGTTGCTCAAGGTCATAATGAAGGCTTAAAATAGCCATTGCTGACTAATACTATTTCCAACAAGACTATATAGGGGTGAAGAATCCAAAGGGATTTCTACAATGCTCAAAGGCTTAGATTTACACAGAGGTGTTACCAAACGTTGCTAGGAGTTCTTTCACAAAACATTTTTCAGAAGAAAATGATTACTGGGTAAGCTAAAATTTTCAGGGATATCAGTTTTGATCATCAATAAGTTTTGATTAAGTTTTCATTGGAAGTATTTGCCTAATCTGATTTATCTCATCTGGGTTTTTAGTTGAAACCAATACCCAGGTAGATTAAGCCAAACTGTTAGAGAAGTCACCTCTAACATTCATGTTCAGGTTACTTTTGTGCTTTTATTTCATTATCCAGTCCAGGGAATATTTAACTATTTAGATAAACTGGAATTGCTACAAGCAGAAACCCTGTACTACATCTAAATAGTACCGTGTGGAACAATAAGATTGGATCCTTGGTGACAAGGGCCTAACATCTACCCTATAGATGTGTTTATAGATCTTACTTCAGATTAGCTGTAGGCTGGTTTTCTGGACTGAGCACCCATGAAGCATTAGAACACAGCAGATGTATTTCAGGGTGTGTGATTCTTTTCATGTTCATCCAACAGAATACAAGTTCAGACGTTTTGAGATTGCTCTGCAAATTGTAGTGTCTTAAGTAGTGAATAACCTGGAGATTTGATTCAGAAGTACCATCATGATGTGACTGACAATGTTACTTCAGATCCATGCCTACAAGACAAGCTCTAATGTTCACAGAGTAAGAGCATGAACCCAAGCACTTCCAGGCAAGCACCCTACTCACTAAGGTATTCTAGAACTTCTCTTGATTTCCATTCAAAAGCTCCAAAGGCTTCAAGTGTCATTCCAATACAGAAGAGAAACAACTGGTGGAACCTTGTATTTTCATGAGAAAGAATTCTCATTTCTCTAGACAGCTTAGCTGTTATTGCTATATTGCCATTAATACCAAGTACCCGGGAAGATGGAAAACCGATGTTGCCAACTCCTACAAAAGTCTCCATTTTTATTAAAATTGTAGTCCTGAAGGCATGTGATTATGTCAGAATCTTGGGTTTCATTTCATGAAAAATAAAAAATTCTTCCCCATGCAGAGGAAGACTTGAAAATGTGTCCTCTTAAAGAACAACAGCCAGAAGGCACACAGAAAGAAATTAAACTGAATTTTTTCAAAGAAGGTCTCAGCATTTTCAAGGCAATCTCATGAATTCGATGGAGGAATTATTCTTTTTTGGACTACTTGTTGTCTCAGTAACAATAAAGTTTCCCCAGGGTTTTAACTCCACTTCCTTCACACCTTATAAACTACAACATGTCTGGCCTTGCCTTGTTAGTTAGAATTAGCTAGCATATTCTTGATGCAGTACAAGGTAAAGGCTGCTGCTTTCTAGCAAAGGGCATAAGGCCCTTGTCCAACCCATCCACACTGCAGCAAGGACATCTTGGATCCTTGTGAAGATGTTGCCTGAAGGGTGGCAGGGCTCAGACTAAGCCTGTGCCTGAATATCTGCTCACATGTAATTCAATTTAGGCAACAAAAAAGTCCCAGCATATTCTTAGATTTAGAGCCATACTTGACTGACAAACATGCCCCAAGGGGGCTCGTCTCCACAAGTAGAACCTCTGAATTGGTACTGGTACCTAAGTAACCAAACTTGCTAGTCCCTGGTTTTCCTTGCTAAAAAGGGTGGCGGGTTTTGCCATGAATACATCTGATTTGAGAAGAACTAATGCATTTCATATCTGCAGTCACCAAGCAGATCACCTTCTAACTAATGCCAATTTGATGCAGAATTTGAGTAAGTTTCCCATCATTTGCCTTACACAAGGGTAAACATTCTGTAACACCACTTCTGAGTTGCACGCTAGCTTACACAGGACATGGAAAACAATCTTAGAAGCTGTAGCATGTAAGCAAAAAGAAAGCTATGAAGGATTTTCATATGTTGGGCTCTATGGGTTAAAGATACAGTATTTCCCAGATCATATGTAACATACAAATTCCACTTACCAAAGCTTTTCCTTCATTTTTACCTTCTGGATAGTGTGGGTTAAGCTGGAAAAGAAAAGAAATCAAATACTGTCTCGATAGCTTTTGGACATTTCAGAACTGCAGGATAGGATTTGGTTCAGTTCTGTATTATGTATCTACCCTATAGGACAGTGGAATATTTAGAACCAGTATGAGAACAAGAATATAAGAATTATACTCTTATTATCATTTGTGTGACATGATTTAGTGCGAGGTGTCTCTGCCCATGGCAGGGGCATTGGAACTAGATGATCTTCAGGTCCTTTTCAACCCGAACTATTCTATGATTCTATGATTCTAATTACGAAGTCAATTTCTGGCTGACTTAACTGGCTCTGTCCTCACTTTAAAAAAGTGCGTCTTGCAATCAAGCTTGTTAATTCAAGAGAAGAATCTCAAATAACCAAAACCAAAAAGAAGGATGACGAAAGCACAGATAGTTACTAATCTAAACACAGCAAGTTACAGTCACCCACACATACACGAGCAACCACTTCCAGCATTAACCTTAGGCAGATACATTGAGATAAAGCTAACATGCTTCATGTCTACTGAGATTTTACAGGAAGACAGCGAACTTGGAATAAACACATCTTCGAAACAGGAACGGCAGTGCCACTATAGACAAGTGCTTAATTGCCTTGTGAGTCTGTTTAATCATTATTAATGGGGATAATATTTTACGTGTCATACCAGCATTATCAAGCATTAATTAATAACTAAAGTGGAATGAGAAACTTGGATGAAAGACACTATATAATAATAAGTGTAAAGTATTACTGTTTAACAGTGGTTAATATGATTTTACTTATGACAAGGGAAATATGTCGACTAGAAGATGAGGGATTATGTAGGCAGATACATACTCAAATAAACAAACACACATACACCCACACACTGGCTGCATATGAAACCTTTCAAGATTTTACTTACATAATGAAACAAGTTTGCCTCAATATTTACCATATTCCCTGACACAGGATATGCCGTCAAAGCACTGGAAATGCTGAAGTGAAATTATTAGTTATATAATGTAATTTAGTTCTTAAGCAATGACAGCATGTGTACATTTTATAATAAGTACAGTCATTTTCTTGGCTTGAATTTGGCCAGTGTGGGAGAGCCAGAAGTGAATTGCAAGCTGAACAACCCCCAGTAAAACTTCTCAATATCACATCACTATACATCTAACATTACACAGACAACTACTGTGAAGAGTTTTTATTAAGTTTATAAGGTTTTCATTAATACTGTATCGTTTCTATCCCTTTACCCAAAAAAGCCAGTTCCTCCGTGCTTCATGAGCTTGAAGAAAGGAGGAAAACTTTTAGGTATTCCTAAAGTTGCTGAAAATACCTTCCCCTCTGTGTCATGACTTGATGTGCTAATATGGAAATGACCAAAGGTTTATTTTCCTGTCTTCATTTCAGTATTTGCTTTAGCCACTGTGTTACCATCACAAATCTAATTCAGAGAGCCTGCCTGCATCCCTGCATTTGTACCTATCCGAAATCTTGCATTTTGCTCCTCCATGACATTCTCACACAGCCTCCTAGCTCCAAGTGCCAGCAACAGGAATGGGAGACGAACACTGAACAACAGACAACTAGAAATTATACATACATATATGCATACATATATGGTAACTGTTTTCATATAGTTTTGGTTTCTCACACTTCTTTCAGCATTATACTTGTTACACCTTAAAATAATTCTACGTGCCCATTCTAAACAGCCAAGCTGAGGTCTCTACCTCTGGTCCTCTATCAAGAACCAGCAAAAATTATCAGGCAGCGTTCCTTAGCCACAGCCACACATAGTGGCCTTTCAGCACAGGTGCAGAGAAGGTCCAGAAAAGCTAAATTCTATGCTACCTTCAGATTCTGCTGGTTGTAAGCACGTGAGGAGAAAGTCTGGTTATCTCGGGTTTGTCAGTAGACTAAGCATAGGTAACCCTGCACTGAGGACAAGATCTTCAAACGGACTAAAGCTATAGTGTTTCACTGAAAGGGCCACCTAGTATGAATTGAGCCCCGAATTCTGCTATTCTTCAGCTGTTTGCTTTCAACATAATGATGCTTAAAAAAAAAAAAAAAAAAAGTAATACAGCAACAACAGGAGAAACCAGGAAAACTTCTCTCCCACACCACTTCTTGCCTACTTTAAAAATGACTAAACAGATTGCCCTCAGATTTCCAAAATAGTTCACTTGTGGACTGAGGCTGAGCGAGACAGAAGGCTCAAATGAAAAATGAAGTACATCCTTACTGATGTTTTTTTTCTTGCCCTACTGTAACAGAAATAATAAAACTAAAAAGATGCTGTTTAAATAAAGTTTTGAGATGCTGACATTAAACCAGAAACATGATGGAATACAGTTTTAGGGCTGATGTTTATGGCCCCATTTTCAGCTGTGCTGAGCAGCTGCCACTTTCATTTCAGCTAAGGTTGTTGGTACTGAGCATCTCTGAAAATCAGACTATTAGCTATTATCCCATACTAAATTCTCCAGGTAGAGGGGCATAAATCACATAGTGTTGTATGTCATATTACCCCTGTTCCAAGTCCGTTTCAACATCCAAGTACAGCGGAATGAGCTAAGAACACAGTGATCGTCTTAACACTCAGAAACCTATTGCTTTTTCCTATTTACGCAAGATTACCTCCATGTTATTCAATAAGCCTCCAAAGCGAAAAAAAAGCTTGAAAATAAAAATAACTTTTTTTTCGTTGTTGCTAATGAAATCAAGTAAAATTCTTTGCAGGTGTTTTGAAAGCAAGAATTCTACACCAAAGTACGACCCACTAAAGCTCAACAGTCTTCAAGCTTTTTTGTGTCATTGGCTGTGTTGAAGTTGCAATGAAGATGCTACTACTTAAGTATAGTTTAAATACAGTACTGAATATTTCTGTAGAACGCCACTGGAAGGTGCATGCAATTAATACATAGTGAGAACATGATGCATTGTAAACTGCAGAGCTCAAGCAAGCGTGATTATACAAATCATTATTGTAATAGCTTCATTATGTTATTTTTTCAGAGTATGTCTCTAACAGCTTCTTTTCCAATGCAGAATGAACCAGAAAGCCTAATCCTCTGCTTCTTGGTTTTTTCAACAACCTTAGATACAGACATTTTTACCTTTCTAGGGGTGGGAAAGAAAAAGGTATGACAAAATGATGGTTCAGCTTCCTCATGGCTGAAAACCAAGCAATGTCAAAGACACTGAAATAATTTCATGTTATGGCAAACTCATGAGACTTACCATAATATCCCAACACTCATCCATTATGTAAGGCCATACAATCTAATCACCTGAGTAAATGGGAAATGGTGTATGGTCATAAGGAAGGTGCAGTCTACATCAAGTAAGACAGACTAACTACATTAGTAGAGAACAACTAGGGAGGGACAAAGAAGAACTCGCACCAGTGAAGTGGTGAACTAGCCATCTGATAGCAGTTGTGCTCATCCTTCATCACCTGCTGGGACAACTGATAGGTGGGGATTTTGCAGTTGGGCAAGGCTAAGGTAATCAGCTCTCACAGCTCCAATGACAATGATTTATGACACCACACACATTTCACCTTTTTCAGTTGCTTATACATATGAACCCAGACCCAGCCCTACACAACCTCCAGCATAAAATCTCCTAAACTCCAGAAAATGGGGTTACCGCATCAACTTTTCTTTCACATCATAGCACCATGGAAGAAGACATTATGGTTTTACACACACGGGCTAACAGTGCACACTGACTTAAGCTGCTGCATGAGCTTTTGCTTACGCTAAGGCCCTATCAACAGATAAGTACCACTGTACCTGCAAATGCAATTTACATAATATAGTTCACAGGAAGTATCTTGAACCTCAACTTGTCTTAGAATCTGAATAGGACATCTCTATTGATTAAAGCTAGTCAAAGTTATAAAGTTTTCAAGACTTCACAGTGCACAATTTCCCAAGGTTCTACTGTTGAGCAGGACAACTTCTCATTATCACATTATTCATAGAATCATAGAATAGTTAGGGTTAGAAAGGACCTTAAGATCATCTAGTTCCAAACCCCCTGCAGGGGGTTTAGTGAGGCAGGGACACCTCACACTAAAACCATGTCACCCAAGACTCCACCCATCCTGGCCTTGAACACCGCCAAGGATGGGGCATTCACAACTTCCCTGGGCAACCCATTCCAGTGCCTCACCACCCTCTCAGTAAAGAACTTCTTCCTTAGATCCAATCTATACTTCCCCTGTTTAAGTTTGAACCCATTACCCCTTGTCCTATCACTATGGTCCCTAATGAAGAGTCCCTCCCCAGCATCCCTGTAGGCCCCCTTCAGATACTGGAAGGCTGCTACGAGGTCTCCATGCAGCTTTCTCTTCTCTAGGCTGAACAGCCCCAACTTTCTCAGCCGGTCTTCAAATGGGAGATGCTCCTGGCTTTAATTTTATTTTTGCATCTTCACACAGTAAGATATGCTTTACAGTCCAACAGCTGAGGACAAACAGTTTGGAATTACTAAACATGAGCCAGCAGTGTGCGCTCACAGTCCAGAAAGCCAACTATGTCCTGGGCTGCATCAAAAAGAGCATGACCAGCAGGTTGAGGGAGATGATTCTCCTCTCCTATTCCACTCTTGTGGAACCCCACCTGGAGTAGTGCGTCCAGCTCGGGAGACCCCAGCATAAGAAGGACACGGACCTGCTTTAGTGGGTCCAGAGGAGGGCCACGAAGATGATGAGAAGGCTGGAGCACCTTTCCTATGGAGACAGGCTGAGAGAGTTGGGGTGGTTCAGCCTGAAGAAGAGAAAGCTCCAGGGAGACTTTATAGCAGCAACCTACAGGGGCCTACAAGAAATATGGAGAAGGACTTTTTACATGAGCATGTAGTGACAGGACAACAGGGAATGGCTTTAAACTGAAAGAGGGGAGATTAGATTAGGTGGAATATGATGCCCAGAAAAGCTGTGGATGCCCCATCCCTGGCAGTGTTCAAGGCCAGGTTGGACGGGGCTTCAAGCAACCTGTTCTAGTAAAGGATACCCCTGCCCATGGCGGGAGGGTGGAACTAAGTGGTGTTTAAGGTCCCTTCCAACCCAAACCATTCTATGACTCTATGAATTTCACATTTATACTGAATGCTGCTTTCTTGAGGAATGCATGAAGAGTACCAAAACAGGCCATTTTTGGACACTCAATTAAGAAGGAGAAAGAGGAGTTTGGGGAAAGAAACACTCATGCTGATTTTAATCAAATTTTGTTAACTAGGTAAAAAATATTTAAACCATCTCATCAGAGAAAGAATTAGATTGCCAAATTTCAGCTAAATGAGCATTTTAACAACTTGGTTAAAATCTGCATTTAGGCAGGAAACCTTGACAGACAAAGAATAAAAGGATCTAATTCAACACACGTAAACAGTTCCCACTTCATTTGAAAACCAGCCTGTTAACACAAAGGCTGTTACCCAAATCTCAACAAGGGCAAGTATTTGGGGGAGAAAAAAGCCAGCACAAACGAAAAAAGAAAATTCACTTCTCAAATCTTTCATCTTCATTTGACTTGCTTTGTTCTTTGTTAATGTCATACTGATTAGCTTTCAATAAATCCAAAGGACTTTTGCACAATTTCAAAGACTTTAGTGGTATTCAAAGGACTTTTGCCATCTTATTAACTTGTCAGAGAAGGACTGGCTATGACTTTACCTCGACAAACCCCATTCAACTCTGCCACAGCATTGGCACAAAGTTCCTGATAATCATCATCTGCGGAAAGCTTAAAAATCTTAAAAGGCTTTTTATTTCAGTACTGTGTTTTGCTGCTTTGCTTACAAGCTCTGTTGTAGCAGGTCAGATGAGCTTCCAGGGAGCACTGAGAGAGCTGAATCTCCTATATAAGCAACAGCAGACCAGTGCTTCAGTATGCCTAAATCACTACTGATTTAAAGGCCTCATAGCACCAGCATAAGCTGAAGCTGCTGCAACATGTAGCTTTATGTTAGTTCGGCCAGGAGTGGGTGGTGACTGGGAAATCCCTTTGCTTCTACTGTGACCCAAGGCAGAGAACCTCATTATCCGCTGACACCTGTTGCTCAGTGCCACACAGCCATATCTCATGCTGCAGAAGAAGTCAAAAGAAAGAAAAATATCTTAAGGCATCCTTTAGCCTAACCTGAATGCTGGGCCATAACCTCAGTATAAGCTTCAGCAGCTCCATGCCAAGATGTGCTATATGAAAAAACATCCTCATCTCTAAGGGTTATATTCTAAATATCAGTACCTCAGTGGTCTTCCCAGAAATAATGAGGGATGAATGATTTAGACATTACTGAAATTTCTACCATTGAAGCAAACAAACAAAACACCACACACACAAAAAATCCCCAGTAACAATAAAAAACACATGAAGGAAGCCTTCTAAACCTCCATCAAGCATCAAAAATAAAGAGGCACAAATATAATTGAATAAAAGCTTCTCAAGTTATCTTGTATAACAAACTAAAAAAATGCACTAAAGAACAGATCGCATGTCTACATTTGCTGTTTTGGAACACACCAAACGCAATAACAGCAGATGATGTATTGTTAATAACAGAAGCAGTCCTTATAATGACTAAATGACAATATATGTTGCATTAATGGCTTCACACTTCCCTCCCTCCTAAAGCTTGTACACATACAAACACGGCTCAAACACAGCCAACTTCAGACAGGACTGAAAAAGCCTAGCTGAACAGAGTCTCAAAGATCACTACTGCAAAATCAGTTGGCTGCAGAAAAAAACCCTTCCTCCAAGATTTCTGAAGGCATCTGCACAGCAACACGTGCAAATGTTGTTCCCAACTTCCACCAAAGTCAAGACAAATTTAGCTTCATTCTCAAGATTCTAAAAACTCTAGCTCAGAGCTTTGCTAAATGGACAGCTTCTGACTTTGTCACTTTAAGAAGCTACCTCCAAGTCTCCAAAACAGGTCAGACAGGCTCTGTAAATCAGTAATCCATCCTTCTCCTCTAGTCTCTGGATCTCTTTCACTTCATGCATAGCTGTAAATTACTCTTCACTGCTTATAGAGCTTTAAACCAAAACCACACTCTTCCTATGAGACAGTGAAAAATAGAAATAAGGCTGACAGTGCCAAGTTCACCCTGTCACCTTGGCAAGCCCTTTTTCTTACAAGAACCTTTAATCACTGAGCCAAACAGATAGACACTAATCATATTGCTGTATTAACATTTAATGAAGAGACTGGGCGGGGGGAAGACTCAAATGGAAAATTCGGAAGCAATCTCCAGGTAAGGAGGTACCGCAGTACCAACAAATTAAATGCGAGCAGATGTGTGAAGGCCTTGGTGGATGCTGCCATCTCCTGGTACCTTCTTCGGTTAGCTTTTTCTTGCTACCCTCGAGCAAAAGGTACCTGCACATCTCAGTTAAACAAGGCCATTTTTATCCAGCTATTTGCCATACTGTTTCTAATGGCAGAAGGAACCACAGAGCATTTATCACTATGCTCTCCTCCTCTGCATGAACTGTATGATCAGAGGATGAACAATTTTTTTCTGCAAAGGCTTGCTTCCATGTCACCCCAAAAAAGAACAACCCCAAAAACTAACACTGGCAAACAGTGGTCTCTTTTTGCTTCCTGAACACAAAAAATCTCTGTTGGTAGTTCCAATTTCTGAAAACTGGATATCAAAAGGCTTAAATTACGGTCTTTAAATATTGAATCTTGGTTGCCTTAATAAAACAGCCTATTCAGTACTCCATTGTCCATGGCAGTTTGAGAAGGTGAAAGAAAAGTAGGTCCATAAAACTACAAAAAAGTTTCTCCAGGGCCCCAGGAGGTTAAACCTGGTTTATGGCCTCAAGTTTAAGAACTTATTTCCCTCTTACATTTATTTTTGATCCTAGCTAATGCTGAAGATACTGTTACTCGCACAAATAGGTAATCTTTCTTAAAATCTCAAGAAATTCTTTATTTTCTATTCTTGCAGCTGGAAGTTCCTTTTCTTTACTTTGTCCTATTCACAAGGCAGGAGAGGATTATGTTCCATCAATATTAACTTAAACATGCACTCAACTATCTTCACTATGACCCAAATCATGTGATTATTAGAACAGGATTATATTTATTATAAAGAGTATAGCTCAGTCCACCCAGATATATAAGGATATATATCATATGGCAGGCTAATATTTTTAATACTGAGGCATAACAGAAATCCATTTAAAAGAATGTAAATCAAGATTAACAGCGTTTCTCAATTTAAAGTGAATGATGTACATCAGCTTCTCTGAAAATAAACTTGGGCTGTTTTGATAGAAAAGTAGAGTGAGGTAATATGGGAAGAAATTATTAAAGAAAGACTAGAGAAATATGAGTAACATTTATTGACCATTGATTTAAGAGTTCTCAGCAAGTGGTTTACACCACTACGAGGCAAAATTCAGCTGACAGTCCAACAAGGTAAGGCTCTTTGACGCTGATTTCAGCAGTTCCTGTTAACCCATGCCAACCACTTGTGCTCCTGGTGCTTTGTCTAGTTTTAAGTGACTTTGTTTAAAGCACCGTTCCCTCTTCCCTGCACCCTGGTGTCCATACCAACACCACCTCAGGGACAGCACTTTGTTTCACAGGACCACAATCAAATACTTGTGGAAACACATTTCTCCAAGTCTACATTGCTACTGAAGTACTTTCATAATTGAATTACAGCCTTGGCGTGTTGGATCAGTTCTTCCTGATCAGTTTAGAATATTCATATAATCGTCATTTCATTTCATGTGCATGCAATCCTGTGCTGCTCAGGCCAACTGGTTTCAATTATTCCTACTTTCAAAAGAACACCCACTGAGCATCTAGTAATAAAACAATCCCAAAGCTGGAAGTATGGTCCATGTGGGATTTTAACAAGAGAGTTTAAAACAAAACTTTGATCAGAGTTGATTCATTTTATTGCTTATAGCCTGCACTTTCACTCTTGCAGAAAGACGAAAGCAAACCCCATTAAGAAAGCCAGTTTTCCAGTGGGACATGCATTGGGGATGCACATCAGATTGCTACTTCTGCCCAAAGCAGCTCACTAGTGGACAGCATTAGCTCTATGACTTGTCCATCACCAGAATATGTGCTAAAGAGTTTGCCACTCCAATCATACTGCACAAACCATTTCTGAAGTATATTCATATGTAGAAGTTAAAAGTGGCTGTTGTGGAGACTTCAGTCCTACAATGGTCAAAGAAGTCCAGGGGATGGCTGCACAAGTGAAAACTGTTAGAGGAAGTCCAAACCCATCAGGTAAGTATTTGAGACACCCTTGATCTCTGAACACATAAATGCTCATGCTCATGCTGACTTCAAGGACAAAGCTACTCCTGAGAGCTTTACTCAATGAGGGCTTTCATATGAACAACAATTCGGTGTAGAAGCACGCTACAAGTAAGAAAAAGTATGTTTGCTTCTGTCATCACCTGTGAGCTCATTGTTTCAACCTATTGCATTGGCCAGCCTGCTCTTACTTTTCTCTTTCATCTAGAAGAATTTCAGAGCACAGATTACCTTTTGGAGCAACATCAGTACTGTATGCACTACCTTGGAAGACACAATAATAATTTGAACCCTTGTTTATGGCCACAGTTTTATAGTATCACAGAACATAAACATTAAGGCTGCATCTTACCTGCATTATCTTAATTCACTTAGTATAGCAGAGTTAACTCTGTGTTAAAGACAATTACCTCACCACATGTACTGTCCTATCTTGGCCAAGGTATCTAGTAATTCTAGTTTAGTCTATTCAACTAAACAAGACAGAACCATCACAGATTTTTCCTTACAAATTCTGCACTGTGATTACGTACATGTTCACAATGTTTCACAAGCAACATAATGTGGCTTATATATTGTCCACTGCAATATCTCAAACTAGTGTGTGATTTGATATTTGCATATATATTTTTGCAGTATTTAGCAATATCCATTCCACATGGGAAATTTCATATGAAACGACAGACCTGTCCTGCATTTCTTGTATGCATGGGCACACATGTTTAACATCCTCACACAGTCAAGTGTTAATATTTTCAGTACAGATTATCCAGTTTAAAAATCACAGAACTGGAGCTGCTATGCACATGGAGAACAATAGCAAAGGTGCATGTTTAGGTTCAGCACAATTGATAAGCTGATACCCAGTTCAAAGAGACTTTTATCCTGGCGATTAGAATATTGAAAAGGTTAGGTGTGTTCATGAGAAAGGCACAGCTGTGGGGTCTCAACCTGCAGCATTTGAAAGGCTGTTCCAGTAAATTGCAGCTCGCTCCCATACACAGATAGATTTGGGTGCATTCTACATGTGGTATATGCACTGAAAAGACTTTGAAAAAATAAATCTAGGAAAGTCTTTGTTACTTCGAATCATTCAATTTTCACTCAATCTTACAGCCTCTCTTTATAAATATAAAGCTTCAAAATAACTTGGGTCATTTTGTTGTAACCAGGGCTAAAAAAACAGAATCTTCTACAGAACTTTGTCTAAAAGACTGATGACTCTGTGAAGATGAGAATAAAACTCAGCAGCCTGGATCTTAGCTGGTGGCTTAGTGTAGTGTCAAAATCTCCCACTAAGGATCTTGCTCAGCTCTTTTGGGTGAAATCAAGCCCTTCTGACACTAACAGCAGAACCCCCACTGTCTCCAAAGAAAAGAATTTCTCTTTGCATTTTTACAGCTGAGCATTTGGTTCCACTTTTTTATTATTTCAATGTTTTAGGAATGTCTGAGCCAGTGGCTTCAGATTGCCAAATGCTGGACATGTAGGAGACATTACCACCTATGCAGATTTCTGATGTCCCCAGTCTTACCCCACCAAACATGAAACACTTTCTCCAGCATATCCCTCCTGCACCTTAAGGAATTGTGCAAGAGCATACATGTATCTGGTATGTCAGACTGTGTCCTTAGGATGTGCATAGCAGCAGGGAAATGACAATGCAGCAATGCAATTAGCAGATGTCTTCCACTGGGTCTCTGTTAGAGGTGGGTCTTTCAGGGTGGCTCACTTTAAGCCCATAGTCTAGTAGTAGGGTCTAGGTTGCTTTATGGTATTAGTTAGGTCTTAAAGAACTTCAAAGCATATTATTGAAAATTAGCCTAAGTAATGCCACATGGAAAGAGGATTAAAGGAAATAGTACTACTTGAGACCATGTCAGAATTCAGAGGTATCAGAGCACCCTTAGACTTTGAAAGGTAACAAGAGCTGGACGACTGATTGTGATTATAAGGAATGTGGAATCTAGGATTTACACATCCTGACTTCATTCTCCCAAATTTGTAAGAATTAGATTTGCAAGTACTCACCTCTATGTTTTGCTTACTGAACAACTGTATTGTCTCACTGTTTGCTCTTTTTTGTTTCTTTGTTGCTTGGGGTTTCTTTTACCTTACTGTAGTGCTGAAACACCTTTAAGTTCATTAGTTTTAAATTCCTGAATTCTCTGGGGCAAGTGTCTTGAATTTTCTGACCTTAAGCTGCAGTGGCATTCCTTCACAATATGGCTTAATAGTGACCCACTGAGTCACAAATTAGGCTGATCAACTACATCTGGCACAGGAAGCCTCAGAGGAAAAGAGAAGGCACAGCACTTGTACAAACTTAACTGGGAGGAGCAAAAGGAGATGCCCAATTGAAGGACACTTCTGCTCATTATCTGAGACCTGACCTATGCCTGATTCCACTGCAGACGGCTCCATGGTACACATCAAGTTGATTTATGGAAAGATGAAGTAAGCAAAATATGTCTGTAAACAACAATCAGTCCTGATTTACAATGGCTCAAATTGTGACAGAAATTGTATTATTAGCCAACAACAGAATGCTTGAAAGATTTGTGAATTTTGTTTACATGTTTGCACTTATTATTCTACCCTAGATATCTCTGTCATGGAAGCTTAAACAAAATCAGGTCATGGTAATGTGTGACACTGCTGATAATCCACACCATGAGTAATCTTCCTGTGCTGCAAGAGCACAGACAAGTGTCCAGTAAGCTTTGCCCAATTGATTTAAAGTTAGCTCACACATATTAGGTGTCTGCCTGCCTGTTCATAAATCTTTGATGCGTATGTCTGGCTGGTGTGTTGTGCCTGATACCAACTGTGCAAAATACAGTTCACAGGGTTTTATGACAGTGGTACCTTTAGTATCGCCACCAGCAGGTATTTTACACTTCACAGACACATAGCTAATACTGCTCTTTACAGTCACCTCTGTTTCACCCAAATGCTCTTCCACCTCTCGCTCTACTGTGCCAACTGTACTCTCCATATTGTGAGCCTTCCTGACTGGGTTTTCCTTTCCAGAGGCAGAAAGGACCTAAGCTCAGGTTCGACATTCAGTGTAGTGTGACACCACTTCACTTGAAGATTTTTATCCTGAAAATCCCTGAGCAGATGAGCTATGGCAGGAGAAGGAAGCCCATCAGTCAGTGTTTGATGCCTTTCCTGGCTCTCCATCGGCCTAGCTAGTCTGAATAAAATCTTTCTACTAGGATTTCTCACTGTAAGCAGAGAGAAAAATGGAAATGTCTCTTATGTGGGAGTACTGGTTGACTCTTGGCACCAATATACAAGTTTGTCCTTTCTCAAGTTTCTACAGAGCACAGAGACGCCTTGGACCACATGCTGGCTGGCAGAGACCAATGCACTGAAATCAGTACCATAGAAACTTTTTTTCCAAGAAATCTAGAGCCTGTAGGAAAAAAAGGAATGGCAACTCCCAAGTTAGAGCAGTTTAGAGTTATCTGTTCTAGTGCTTGCACACAGACTGCTATAATCAAGCTCAACAATTACCTTACATTCAGTTCCACTCTAAAAGCTTTACTCTGTATATGACTGCCTGAGCCAGCAAAGAAGAATATCTGACTGATCACAGCAGTACTCCAAAAGATAAATTAATCCAAAGATTTTGATGTAAATATGGTGGATATTTAACAGTGGCGTTAGCCCTGGCTGCCATGACAACAGCAAATACAAGATTCAACGACACAGTTGAATTTAAGGTTAGATGCTGTCTTGAACTCACCTGCTTGTGTCCTGTAGCTCAGAAAATTTTCCTTGCAACCCTTGGCTATACAGCAATACAGCAACACAGCATGACACAGCAATGTACATCCAGTTCTCCCCATTTAGACCAGGTGTGAGATCTTTTTGAGATCTACATTGTGAACCTATCTACTGTGGTAGTTCTGAATTAGGAGGACATGTACAGTACTTGGTTAGGCAGTACACAACCACTTGTTTAATTGACATTCTTACCTCTGCAGCTAAGTAGTTTCCAGTTGCCAAATGCTTAAATCTAAACAGACTATTCCACTGTCCTGCCCCTCCCCGGCAAGGGTCATGATGGACAACCTAAAAGAAGAAGTACAGATTTTAATTATGCCCCTCAAGATCATACTTAGATCAGTGTCAGTTCTTACAGCTCATTTCAAATAAAAATATGTAAACCACATAATTACAGTCTACCACAGAAATGAATTCTGTGCTCACACTAAGCCCACCATTGATAACAGCTACTTACATCTATTTTTTGCCAGGTGCCAGGAAACACTACTCCTATTACTTTCCATGTTTACATTAATCTACTCCTTACAAGCATGATGAGCCAAAGTTTGCTTTCAAGTGACAATAGTCTGAATCTGGAGCACAAGAAAGTAAGTGTAGATGCTCTATGCTTACAAAGGCACTACTTAAAAGCAAAACCCAAACCACCTTATATTGTTTCACCACCTGTAGCAGCTCTATTTTTGACAACACTACGAGCTTCTGATAAATCTTTATTCAAGGGATAAAATATCCCCATATAATTTGAAATATGCTGGTTATTTCTTTTTCCCCTTGACTGAGCTGCAGGTCACTTGCTATCTTCAAACCCCACAGTGCCTGTCTCTCTTATGGGCTGATCTCAAAGTGCAATATACTCTATTTCACACAGTCCTTTCTCAAACAAAAATCAACCATTGACCTGAGTGAGGACTTCTGTTTTAAATGCACAAAGTTCGTTCAGCACCTAAGAACTTTTCAGTATAGGAGTTACACTATCGTAATAGCAAGGGTTTGAGATATACCAGTTTCCAGCATTCCTCAGTTAAGCAAAAATACATTTGCTAGTCACCCCCATTCAGCAACAACACCTTTATTCAGCCTAACTTTAAACAGATGTTGATGTGCAGTGTTGCAGAAGAATGGACTCGATCACATTTGTGAGATTCCTTAGTCATGAATTTCAATTTTCTACATTGCATATGAAGTCAAATATAAACACTCAGAACCCAGGATACATGAATGTCATTTGATTGGCTTTGATAAAATCACACCATTTATGTCAAGTCTGAATTTGACTCTTTGTCATTTTAGTGCAGGTAAATATAGCAAGAAAGCATCCTCTCTCCACACATGCACAACAATAAAGCATCTCTCCAGTGATCATCCTACACAAACTGCTTCATAAAATAATAATAGTTATGGGGAGGCGTATGATGATATCAAGAGGCTATGAATTATTCATATCATGGTATTTTTACTGAACCCTGGCCTTCAGGTCCTGAAATATTTATAAAGAAAAAAATACCTCTATTTCCCACAGTGCTTTAGAACTTGTTGCAGAAGTGGCTGACTGACGTAATGTAGTACGAAGGAAAATGTGTTGTTTCTTCTCATATTCGTCACAGGTCAGAAACTTCTCTTGCTCTGCATGAAATAGCCTAACAACATCTCCCTAAAGTAACACGAAAAAGAAGCATTATTAACTGGTAGGCAAAACTGCTAGACTCATTCTCTGTAACTGTACCAGCTCCAGTGACATCAACGTAGCTCATGTGAAGATAACATTTATTAGTTTCCTATTGCTGGAGCAGGTAGCAAGTGCAGGGCATACAATCTTGGCACTGAGTATGGAAATCAAATGAGATAATTCAGTCCTGTAAGGAGACCCACGCACTTTTGTGAAAACAAAACTTGTTTCAGAGCACTGCAATGAATAGTGGGCAACAGTTAACCTAAAGGTGATTTTTAGTTCCAGCTAACTTTAGAAATTAAAAATAAAAATTAGGGAAAATGATCAGATTTTTCTACATCATACCTCATCTCTACTACTCTGCAACTGAAACTAATGCCCCCTCTATTTCTTCTGCTCACATTTTTGCTTCCTGCTGCCTCTCTCCAATGCTTTAAACACTACCCCCAAATGGGTCTATACATATATATACCGTTTTCCTTTTCAAATTCTTCCTCAAAAACTGATACCTTGATACTTACTGAAAAATAAGTTGATAGTGCCAAGTGAGGAGCAGTGAAATTCATTTCTTTAAAACTAAAAAGTAAATCTCAGGGAGTGATCTGGAGGCAGGAAGCTGTGCAGTCCCTCAACATTTAAAGCTACATTGTCTTATTACAGCTATTGTAATTTTTCACTCCCTTCTGTAAGCATCTTATACCTGCTTTTATCATCTTGGCATAAACTCAAGTG
Organism: Psittacula echo; assembly: GCF_963264785.1. Taxonomy (NCBI): domain Eukaryota; kingdom Metazoa; phylum Chordata; class Aves; order Psittaciformes; family Psittacidae; genus Psittacula; species Psittacula echo. The sequence continues at coordinate 105,898,888 of NC_137735.1, forward strand.
TCACAGCTATTCTGAACAGAGCCCTGATCATTCTGGGCTTGAACTTCATCTTCTCTCATGGATCCTGAGTTGTCTCTGGGAGGGGAAAGGGGCTGGAAGCTAGCACAATCCAAACAATTGCACTTAGTAAGACAATAACACAGAGGAAAAATATTCTCGTTGTTGAAGGACAGTAGTGAGGGATCCTCAACAGCTCCATAAAATCTCCATTTCTTCTTTTATTCACCATGTACTTTTTCTCTACAGTCACATATGGCGTGTTTCAGATTCAAAAAACAATTTTAAAAAATCATACTTACTCCTTTCAGTACATCATCCCGGTAACTACTGAATTTCATGAACAAAGTTATTTTCCAGCTTGTGTTACAGTTGACAGCATTTACCTTAGGGGCAAAAAACAAAAATCATCAAACCAACCAACAAAACACAAAAGCAAAACAACACAATTACAGTCTTAAGGGGTGTTTCTTTTCTTTTTGAGACATTCTATTCTTCTATAAGACCACACACATGTAGGGTGGCAGGGGACATGGCTTAGCTACATATTTGTACAGTTCCTAACATAGGTCCTGAAGCTCTTAAGTGTTAGTGATGTGGATGATGGAGAAGATTCAGTAGGCAAAATGCTATTCTGTCTATTGACATACTACTAAAGACAACCTACAGAGCTGTTAGACATCAGTGAGTCTTCCGGATACTCAAACAAAACTCACAAAGCTTTCAGAGCCAGAAAGAATTGCATCAAGATTAAGCATATTTCATGTTGGTTTTTGAGGCCAAGCTGGAACAAATGTTTAATACTGGCATCTAGCCCATGGTGGGCTCATTGTAGGTTCTGGTTATCAGTAAAGAACAACATATATTAGATCTCAGATCAGCAATTCCCCTCCAAAGAGCAATTCCTCACCTCTTTGCAGCCAGGGTTATCTAGAAGCTCAATGTTGCTGGCATGTAGAGGCTGCCCTGCATTGACTGGCATGAGAACAACTTTATCTCCCACAACAACCTGGAAGTCAGAAACAAAATGCAATTTGGACATATATAATTACCCAATAAAATGAAGTAATGTTACATTCTTAGAAAATGACTCAAACACATGCTCAAGGAACAGCGCTCAGTGAATGCACTTGCAGACAATTCACACACACCAGCTCTGTTCACCCGTGCCTCCGCGATAGCTTAGGTTCAAGATTTCACACTAATAAATCCTCACATTCTCAGTAAGCATGTCACACAGTTCAGCAGAAATTTGAGATCATGAAATAGATGTGAACCTATGAATTCCAAGAGCAATTCAGTTCATCTATAAAGTTACATGAACTACTCTTCATCCCACATATACTGCCAGCCAAAAGGCTGAACAAGCTTATAAAATATATGTAGTCAGAGAGCAAGACTCTCTTCTCTCCCTTGCTGTCAGCCCACCTTCTCCCATCAAGGTGACTTTCATTTCACAAAGGCCTTAAAAATTTGTCTGTGACAAGACTTGTCAGCCCAGTGACTCCCCAGTTCTGTGGAACATCTTCTATCGAATGTCACGACAGGCTCAGAAGTCGTGCAGTTTAGACTGTATGACTGCAATCCGTAATGGAACATAATTCACTGGAAATTCAGAGAGGCAAACATACTCCAGTCCCCTCTGCTGTTACTCCCAAAATGGTGTTTGGAGCTCAGCACAGGCAGCACATCAGCTGAGAGACCTCTCTATGAGAGGAATTCCTAGCTGACTCCCTGCAAGCAAACTCCCATGTCCTTGCAATCCTTTACCTATATAGACAAGCAAAAAACAATATACAAATGTGTCTTTGACCTAATGAGACATGCATATAGAGAATTCAATTCATACCTGGGAGAGGGAAAAAACTAATAGCTTAATAAAAAAAGAAATAAATCAATCCACATAGATTGGTTGGCATTGGGTCCTGATTTGCTTATGGCTGTTCACATCAATTTTAAGTGCACACACATATGAAGACAAATGGCTACATGTGATTTTTGCTCTATGAAATGCTGTGCAAGCCATGCTTTCTTTTGGAACACAAATAAACAAAAAGGCTTTTTGCATTGATCAGCACATTTCATATAAATAAGCAGAGCCCAATTCAGCTTCATATAACTTCAACACAGGTGAATTCAGCCCCCATGGCAGAGGTGAAAAGAAGGTTGCCTGTTCTTTACCAACAGCTAAAAAACAGCAGCATAAGACAGTGTCATCATGCTCAGACTACACATAGAAATCCTACTTGATCCAAGAAATAAGAAAAAGTTCCCTAGTGGAACCAAAATAATGACAAGATGTCTTTAAGGTACATTACTTATGCAATACATTTCTGCATGCCATGCTTCACACAGACATTACTTACAGCCCATTTTAAGAAGTTATGACCAGACAATTCATTAATCAAAAAACCATCAGGCTTGTATCCTGCAAAGTGGAATCAGGACTTCAAAATTATTGCAAGTACATCAGGATTATAACAATGTAATTAGTAAGAGAGCACAGCATTGAGCATCTTATTTAGAAAAAAAAAAGAGGGCAGGAGGAAGGTATCTTTGAACTACCCATAACTACCATGGAAGTAACCAGAGGAAAGGAGACATATGCAGCTACTCTGCTGTAAACACACATCTGACGAAGAACTGTTATGTGGGGTCATGGTTTCTGTCTCAGTCTTCTTTCTACTCTGCTCCAAGTCAGCTTCAGTAACCTGCCCTCAATGCTAGCCAGCCCTGACAGCTGCCGCAGAAGCAATGAGATAGCCTTTGTTCTTTTCCTTTCTTCTTTTTCTTCTTGCTTCAAACCTCCACAGGCGGTTGGGAAGGAAGGGACAAAGGCAATTTCACAGTGCTTGTTCCCAAATACCCTCCAACAATGATGCAGAAAACAAAATCAAAGTGAAGAGGGAACCCTGTTCTCATACACATGGCTGCCTTGGGTAAGTTGTAAGTCTGCTGTTTTGAGTTTCTCCTCTCCCCTATCCAGTTGATTTATGGCTCCAAATAATGTTTCAGCATGCCCAAAACGCCAAAGGCAGAGCACTTGCATGCCCACATGCCCATGTAAAATTGTACTATATGGAGGTTATAGAAGATAGGGCAATGTATTCCCAAGGTTTCCCTCTGCAAAATTAAAATTGACACCAGCTCATTCTCCTCTTTCTTAGCTACCTTGGGGCACAGCTGGCCACAGTATGCTGTAGAGCAGCAGTGGGTAATAGTTTGACAGGTCTCTGGGACTTCTTCCTTACATAGAGACATGAATTTGTTAGAGCTTCATCAGACACACAGCTTTTGAGGATTTAATTCCTGACTCCTTTGACAAAACTGTTACCCTTTCTGGTCCAGGTAAGAAAAGAATAATTAAATTCATAGGGAAGCCAATGAGAATTTAACTTTTGAATTCAAGATAAACCTACAAGATCCTTCAGTCGTGGATGCAGCAGAGTTCTACCTGCACAAGGTAATTTCTAAATTCATGCAACCCTACTTGTCCATGCCTTGTTGGAGAGGGTACATTGAAAGTGGGAAGAGCCATAGTCAAAGCTGACTGCATTTTGTCTTCTGGGTGGAGGACCAGAACTGGCATCATTTAGAGCGATTCTGTCATTCATATAAACCCCATAAGCTCACCTTGACCCACCACAATCAAGAGGTAGGAGCAAATATTCTAGTAGAGGTGTAATATATCACAAAGACTGGCAGTTACAAAAGGTTATACTAGCTGTGAAGATGCAGTAGCAGTGATTTCAGTTTGAACTAACTATCCAAGTTGACTACTGGTCACACCAAAGTCTCTGACACTCCATTTCCATTGGTTCTATGCTATAAACACATCTGCCGGTGGAACTGTTGACACACTTCAAAGACCAGGAGGATTAACAGAACTTTCTCACAGGTGGCTGGGCATTTTCCAAATCCAAGACTATCTCCCCCATCATGCTGCAAGATCACGCTTTAAAACACCTAAAATGGCAGACAACTGCAAATGCAATCCACAGAGAGCTAATCCTGCTATCAGTGCCCATTCTGTTATTCAGTCAAACTGGAACCAGTTCTCGCCTTAATCTGTGACATCTTCCTTTGAGGAAGAGCTGTTATATGCTTAAGGAAAGTCTGCATAAAATACTGCAGTTATGCCAAGTACTGTAAATTTTCAGCTGTATTTTTTCATTACTTTCACTGACTTGCATAACTTATCAGTTGCTAATGAAGCTAAGCTATCCCTCCTTCACAGAAATAACTTATAAAATATTTCACAAGGCTAAACAACTGTGACAACAAAACAGAAAACTCATACACATGACTTCCTGTATCACAGCTTCTCCCAGACTAAACCACCTTCTTTTCTTTAAGGATATATGGCATATTTGGATCTACCTTGTCTGGGTCATCTGACACAGTAGCAGCCATCCAAGCATTAATTCAATACTCACTTCTACTGATCTAACGACTTTCTAAAATGTGACTTCCTAGGGAATTTCCCCTCATTATAGCACAACTCAAAATTTCCAACCAGAATAAGGGCCTGATATACCAAGCTAAGTCCACGCACTGAGAGGTCAGAAGAAGAACGTACCAAAAAGTATAAGTTCTTCAAAAGCTTAGTGAGAGGGTAACTAAGTGAGTGGGTAAAGTAGCCTCAGCTTATGTGGTTTTAGGTGCTTTGTAGATGAGCCCCTCAAACTAGCTTTTTATTGGGCACATGTCTGGCAGTAACTGAGAGGGAAGGAGTGGGTACAAGGCTGGAGCCTCTCTCCGTTTATGAGGGGAAATCTCTATCCCCCTTACAACAGCTGCTTCGTTTCTGTAACTGTTGAATGAGTGGAAATGTGTCAGAGCAGTTACAAGCAAGCTACCAAAGGACTAATGTTTAGCACCGAAGGTTTGCAAAGAAAATTATCAGATCTGTTAAGGCCTGGTAGAAAGGAGGTAAAATGTGGGTCTCAAGACTTTCCTCTATAAAATATGATGGAAAGCTTCCAGCTCGGAAAGGCAACAACACCTTGTGACAAAAAACAAGCAGCAGGCAGGTTTCAAAGGAGGCTATTAAGTTAGGAGTAAACCTAGTAATTTCCCACATAGCCCTTGTAGCTCAGAGCTTGTCAAATACAGCCCCACAGGGAACAAACCAGGAGAGAGGTCTGCAGAGTGGAATGTTACAGCAATCACTGCAATGATCTGCAAGCTTTTCAGACTAGCCAAACCACTTCCAAACTCTTATGTGCCCACAACAGTGTAAAACTGAACCAAAAAGTCTGTAGTAGTGAGGATGTCTTATAAGCTTAAGATCATTCTGCTGCTCTCAGCTGTAAAGGCTCAGGATGGATTCGAAGATCACAATCTGGGAACCCAGGTCCTCACTCTGGAAAGCATGACATGCACTTATTTCCCGAGCATGAGAAAATAAGAAGATTATGAACTGATGTTATTCTAAGAAATTAAGCCAAAACCTTAAAGCAGTAAGTCACCTTTTTTCTTTTTTCTTTCCCTTTCCAAACAGGGAAAGGAATACCAGATTAATGTTTGATCCACAACACACACTTCCCCCAGCTGAAAAGCCTTGCAGAGGTGCCCAAGAGAGCTACTCATGTCTGCTGCTTTTCTTTGCAACAGGCTTGGGGAAAAGGGGAGATTTTCACATACCCTTCTGACCACTGAGCAGAGCAGGGAAAGACTATGACTTCAGGGACTTCTGATCAGGAGCTGGAAGTGCAGTTCTTCCCCTCCCCACAACAGATTGCCAAAAGGAGCTGCAAGCAACCACACTCATCCTGGACAGTATCCCAAGAGCTGGATAGCCACAAAGTTAATGGAGAAAATACACAACAGACATTCCTGTCTGCAATCCTGAGAGGGCTACTTCACCAATTACTTCACAGGAGAGAGTGGCCAAATATTCCCAGCTAGGTCTACAATACAAAACCACACAAGTTCATCCTGTGGCCTTCCCAGAGCCAAATCTGAATTTTCCACAGCAGGCATTTAACCAAGCTACAGCCAACTGAAAGAAGAACCAAGTTTTGATCTCATGGTACAACTCACAGATCTGCAAAGAGCTCTTCTGTACAGTCTTCCTCTTACCAATACATAACTCTCTTACTGAAACCTACTCAGAAAAGACCCACCAGACTATCCAACCTAGCAATCATAGATGTCGCTGTCATGCTGAGGGGGGCAAGAGATTTGAAGAACCGGATGTATTTCCTGGAAACGTTCTCTGCTGACCTCCTAAAAAGATGTTGCCCAGAATATGAAAAAAATAACAATTTTTTTAAAAAATAATTTACTCTAGTGTAAAATACGACTTATTATCAGCTTTGTAATCTACGCTCAATGGGCAGACTTAGCGAAGATGCCCCAACACAGGTCAGCAAGGCTCAGATGAATGCGTCAACATTTCGGGTTCCAGACCATGTAATCTGGTAACACGTTCTAGTTACACTTAAAAGCTAATTGTCCCAAGCACCATTTAAAGTATTTCTCTCCTGAACTTAATCCATTATGATTTATGCCAGCAGCAAAGAAATCATGTGTCTTTTGGAAACTTTCTGCCTTCTCCCTCTTACACATTCAGTGTTTCCACTTACATTGTCACCTTCACTCCTCAATTTCCAGAAAGGCTGGATATAAAACCAGGATCCCTCGTTCCCTGCAGCATCCAGAGACACCCGCATAGCATTCTTCTCTAGCAGAGCCGGCAATCTCTTATTGACTGTGAGGTACTTGTTACTTTTGATGTGCAGTAGCTGTGAACAAATGATAATTAAAGAATTAGTACAAGTGTTGCTTATTCGCCCTTCAAAGGGAGGGTTTTGATGCCTGTTGCTTATTCTCCCTTTAGCTAAAAGAGGAGGAGCAGGTTTACACACTGTAATGATTTTTCGTAACATACATGAAGGCAAAATGAAACTTGAAGTATACTGCGGCTTAGAAAAACAGATGCTATATCTCAGGTTTGAGAGAAATGTGTCAGTAATCAATTTTACAGCATACAGTGTGCAGGTAGGGAAAGGGTCCATAAATAGTGTTACCTTCAGGAATTTCACCCATTACAGGAAAGTTATACTGCACTTAGGAACATAACTTCAGTCTCATTTATATGTCATGTAGTACAAATGACTTCAGTGATTTAAAAGGACCTGCACAGCACCTCTATAATATGATTTTGAAATAAATCTTGAAGATACATATCTACATTCAGATTCTAAACCATAGCAGCAAAAATTACACATAAAATTTATATTATGACATATTATTTAAACATGAATATGCAGCACTTCTGGTAGGCTTTAAAACAGAGAGAAAAACACAATAGTGTAAACTTCACCAACTTATGTTTACCTGACCCTTGACAATCCAGATTACAGTGGTTAGATTCATTCCCACTGGAACTCTGAAATGAAACAACTGTTTCCTCTCGAGCTCTGAGAGAAGGCAGATGGATTTCAATGGGTTTACCTGGATGACATTGCTGTATTTTACAATTTCACCCAACAGCTTTCTGTTCTCGCTTTCATTCTGCTTTTGTTCCAGTTCTGCGGCATGCTGCAAGAGAATGATTATTTCTTTAAGCTCTTACAAAATCAGCACCTGTATTCAGCTACTGGAACAGATAGTGATAAAAGGAAATGGCATCACATTTAAAACACCTCCTTCAACCTGCAAGCATTACTGCACTGAAAATATTAGCACCTGAATCCTGCTGCAGCATAATTTTCTGAACAATAATCACTCAGACCCTGTGCAATGATGCTGGGTTTTTACTACCCAGAATAAAAACTCAGTCACAATTTATGGCTCACACCTGAGATGTATGCTATTTAACAAAATTTCAAGCATGAAAAGTAATTCCAGGTGCTTTATTGCATCCTGAAAAGAGAAAAAGAAGGGACTCTGATCAGCTTCTCCCTGTCACCATTTTTTTTACTTGGGTTTTTAACTGCATACAAATACATTGACTTCATATGTAGCAAAATTAGTAGGTCAGACATTGCAAAATCAAGGCTAAGTGCAATAGTCTGGGTCAAACACAGTCACAGCACAAACTCAGCTCCTAGCTGTACTTACTGGGTAGCTAGCTCTAGCCACACACCATGTGCCTTCCTTGCTGTTTTTAACTGGAAGCACTGGCAGGCTCTCAACTGCACATAAAGCTATCTACCAGGTTTATGATGACCTGCGTTCACTTAGTCTTACGCACTCAATTAATAACATCAGGCCAGCTCTTTGTCAGAGACAGAAGAATTTCTCCATCCATACTGTACTTGATGCAAAATACAATCTGCTCAATGGTTCAGATAAGGATCACCTAAACTGAAATAAAAGACAACCACAATTCTGAGGAATTTCAAGACTAAAGTGTTGAAATCTCTTCATCCACTTCTCTGCCTAACTCCTGGAAAGCACTTCTAAAATAAAAGCATGATCTAAACTAAGGCCCACTCCGGATTTTAACAACTCCATTTCTACTTCATAAAACTTCTGAAAGAAGTGTTTTGCTTACAGCAAAGATCCATAGAATCTATAGGCACAGCCCCCAGCCCAGAGTAAGACAAAAAACAGGGCAGGGGCAATAAATGCCAGTCAGGAGGTAGGAGAGCTAATGAGAATATGAAGTTGCTATGGTGGCAAAATAATTCTCATCACAGTGGTTCCCAAGGCACTTGTTCTTTCTCATTCTATTGTAATTCTACAGCCTGCAGATTGAGATAAGGCTACAAATACAGATGCCTCTTACTTGAAGTTTCTTCAGCAGTGCTGCTTCTGTGTGGTTTCCTTGTTTGGCTTGTTTAGCTTTCCAGTACTGCTTCTGGGCTGAATATCGGTTCATAGGACACACCTTGAAAAGGCAGTCTGTGAAAGATTGAAAAAAATATTCATAAGTAATGTTGAAAGACACTTCCTTCATTTGTAAGTACACTGTGATTGGTTTTCTTTTCCCAGAAATGCCAGATACCAGTGTTTAAACATAGTCAGAAAACAGCTTGATGGCAATGAAATCAAAACCAGCACGCCAGAACATCTGAGTTGAACCTAAAGCCTTTATGCCCAACTCCACGCAACCAATGCAAGAGTCCCAGGCTATGAACCATGCCACCTGCTGCTTTTTTAATGCTCTTTGCTGCAGCACAACATTACAGATACACTATTTGAAGATATGTGAAACCTTGAAAAAACAGCCCTGCTTTCTGTACACCATACATCTGGCTGCCCAGCTCCTTCTGGCACTGCTGAAACAGTGGCTTGCACAGGCACTCAGTTGCAAGCCACCAAGCAGGTCAACGTAGTGCTCAGGTCTACACACACCTTCACTAAGACTGATTAATAAAAATTAACGGTAAAAGCAACAAAGTGACATGAACGGAACACCACTGCCACCAAACAACAGGTAAGGAGGCAGGGAGGGGAAGCCACTCAAGAGGAATTGCCCAAACAGGGTGGCTACAAAAATGATGACAGAGGAGGTACCCTCTGAGGAGACTGCAGCCAATGGGGTAGACACGAAGTAACAAACGAGGATCAGCAAAACAAACCAAGTTGCAATGCAGTGATCTCCATCCCTTCTCCACTGCATCCCCATGGTGACCACATGCAGCAAGAGGACTGGGTACCGGGAAATTGGGGAGAAGTGTCTGGAGGGAAGCCAAGGGGCACTTTCCTAAGTGCTTGTTCAATTGCTCATTTTTATTTCCCAATACCAGAATCAATAATTGAAAGTTAATGTTGATTGGCAATAAACTAGATTTTGTGAAATTCCCTGACTGAAGACTTCCTGGGGGTTTTCAGTCCAGTGACAGTCCTATAGATTAGAAATAGAAGCTTGTGATTCACTCAAATCTAACTACTTTTAGAGTGATAAATGATAAGTAGTTTCGCGTGGCCCCAGTCACCAACTGCTCTAACAGCTAGGCTTGAAAGACATTTTACTTAGCAAATGTTGGTAATTGTCCTTTCACACCCCGCATGTATCAACTGGCAAGAGGAAGGGACAGGAAACTATTAATTAGCAATCAGAGTTTTGCTGTGAGACTAGGAAAAACATACAGGACTGAATGCATATTACAGTGTGAAACTCCTCCCCAACACGGATTACTATTATAAATGTCAAAGGAAGGTCTGTCTCAAACTATTGGCCCTCTCTATTTAACTGTCACAGATGACCAAGCATTCTCAGAGGACTAATTCACCCCCAGAGGAGATGATCCTGAAGAATTTCCTCCCTGCTCCATATCAGAGTCTCAGGAAGGTAGAGATGAGAGGGAAGAAATTATTCCCTCCCAGCCACCCAAATGCAGCACAAGCTACAGCCAGATAGTAGAGGCAATGAATACAGCAATACAGAAAAGAAGAAGTGAACAAAAATGCCAGCTCCATGTGAGCTACATGAAGAGCTTTTTACCGCTGCACTCAACAGTTAATGGCATACACATTACATAGCACAGAATAATTTGAAAACAGCCCTCTCTACTCTCAGCTCTCCTGCTGCCTTCTCTGAAGAGTCACTTTCCAACAGCACTGTAGAGTCACCCTTATCTCTCTTACCAACCATGCTGCAATATGAAATAGCAATATCAACACTAAGTACACATCCCAGTCAATGTACTGGATCAGTGTGTAGGTGACCTTGCTCAATCTACCAGCCTTGCATGTCATTTTTAAATACTGTGTAATCTCATCAGTCACCCATTACTGTCACAAAAACAGCAGGGGAAGCTATAGGGAACTATCATGGTCTGTGTTTTTAATCACTGAGTCGGGTCAGCAGCAGTTTCTATTTTACAGTGCTGTCCCACTCACACCCCAATTCCCAGAGCAAGTTTAACATCTCCTGTTGCTAACTACCTAGGACTGGTTCCAGTTCTCCAATCCACAACAGCACATGTGGGAAATCCCTTCTATCATGCACCTAACTACTCCACCCTTACAAGTGAAAATTCAAGTGTCAAATTCATGATCTGTTTGTAGAAGATGCTGATACCAAGACAGATACTATTCTCATTTTCAACACTATCAATCTAATGGAATTACTCTTTCACACAGGGATGAAGAGGCAGAGATTTAGCTCCTGTGAGATACATTCTCCATATATCCTCCAACATACCCATCTCTTCACAGTCTGTGAGGAGTTATTGAAACCAATCTACGATAAGAATTCCACTTTTAAAACAACAGGAGAGGGAGCGAAAATCCAGTGTGAAGACTGGCCTTGCCTTTCCTAAGTAAAAATGAACTCTCATTACTTAAAATAAAACAAGACACACTCTCAATTACAATCAGGCCCACCCAAGCACAGCTATCTGATGTTAGTGCTGCCAAAACCACTAGACTAAGACCATGCTACACGTTCTTCCCACCACCTGGGCCCACAGAGCTAGCTGTCTGCAACAATCCACAAGCTAAGCTGCAATGCTCTTAGTTCTGCAGATGTGCCATTTGGTCTCTCATATATTGGCCATTATTACACCAAGCTTCTCATTGCACTGCCTCTTCTCTTCATAGCAACTGATCTTCCTCTACTATTTGTAGCAGCAAAGTTTGTTCATACAAAACCACTGCCAGCGTCAGAACTTTCCTTGGCACTGACCCAAACTCCTCACCGATTTGCTCCCTAACCACAATCCTCAGTCACTGTTCCTAGGAGAAAGCACTGCAAATCTTTATCAGAGCAAACCCAGCCACTTTGCAAACGTGTTTACTTTCATTTCAAAGTGGAACAATTACAATGAGAACCGTATCATACGACCTAGAGTATGTAACTCCCAGGTAACTTTTACAATATCCTGGGCACTGAGGAGGTAAAAGACAAAAGACAAAAAAAAAAACAAACCCGCAATTACAAAACTCCGTGGACTGTTAGATCTTACTGTACATTTTAGGAGATTTTAAGTATTGGGATTTCAGCTTGTAAGACAAGAAGTCCACTATTATTTTCTGCAGCAACCTATAATTAATGTAACTTCTCAGAAGGCTTCATGAAATACTTATTCCTCTGAAGTAACAATACCTTTTTTTATAGGACCAGTCTTCATTTCTCAGTTACTCCCCACACATCCTGCTATTTGAGTAAACACACCGTTTCCCATCCTTATGGCAGGGTCTCGAAGCACAATGCTACCAAACTGTAGAGAAATGCAAGCTGTGAACAGTGATGTGCAGTCACTATTGGTCTGCTTCCCAAAGATGGATGAATTTTCCCTAATGACTGTTCTCAAATTAAAAGAAATGTAGGGCAGGTGCTAGATAACCTCAGCCACCACAATTCCATCTGCACAATACAGGTCTCCTGACTTCCCGTCTAGTGCTTTGGAAGTTGAACTATCAAAAACTTTGTTAAAATCCATATTATTTCAATTGTATTTTCTTCAATTTATCTTTAAAAAGCAATAATCATATTGTTTGTTTACTTGTTACAATAGGATACTATATAAATTCAAACTCTGTGGTCCTGAACATCAGGAAGGGAAACAAAGCAGAGCTTGCCCTAGAGAAGCTATAGTTTAAATAAACAGGCAAAAAATAGAAAATTAAGTAGAAGATTAAAAAGCCACTTTCCAGCACACAGTGGATCAAAAGCCCAGCCCTCCTGAAGGTCTGTCTAGGGACCCACTCATGAGAGAGACCATCTCTTCTACTTTCTCAGACAGCCCTGGTTCCTAACTCATTACTTTACAGAGTTTTACATACATGCTTCTCTTCCTGAGGACACTAAGTAGGCACAATCAAAGGTAAACAAACAGCTTTAAAGCAGATGGCTTAAAAGTAACAGCCAGTTTCACTTACTGAACTTCCATGTGTTCAGACTTCCGCAGTTTCAGCAGTTTTCTCATACCCACAACATCTTCCAGGCAAAATTTCAATTACTTGTGCACAAAGTGAAGATGGAGAAAATGCGAAACACTGCCCACCCCAGCCCACACACACAGTTCTAAAAACAATAAAAACACTTCAGATTTTCTTTACAAAATGGAAAAAGAAGGGGAAGCTCTCCCTGGTCACACTCCAGGCTTAACTTCCTACACTATACACCTTGGCTTGTTAGAAAGTAAGAAAATATGACAAATGATCAGTGTTGAGACATGTATAAATTACTCATTTTTGGGGGGGGGTGGGAAGACATTAATCAGAACAACCAAAAGATGGAAAGCAGCAGCTCTGCGAATGCAGCAGAAGATCCAGAGAGGATGCACTCAGCACTGAACTGACCATCTGCCTGAGCTTGACAATGTGCACAAAATACCGCTCTTCAAAAGGCAATAGTGAGTGGAACAACCACACACAGCACATCCTCTGAGCAAAAAGCAACTACACTCAGGAAGTCTGAACAGGAAAATAACTCATAATATGCCTTTTAATCTTCCTTGACATTGGATAAAGAAGATTACTTAGAACAATATTTGTCAGATGTTTTCTCCCATTCCCTGCCCCTCCCCAAGTGTTAGAAATTCGGCTCATGCTCATCACAAGTATCTATGATTTGCAGAACTAGAGAAATTACCACATGGCTTTATTTAAGCCAGAAGGCTGACAAATGCGTAAGTGGAAGTGTTAATAGTGGCCACTATTCAATCAGTGTGCACAAAATCTATGTGTTTTGAAACAAAAATCAGAAAGGTAAAAAAGAGGCGAAGTGAGAATGGAAAGGAAGGAATGTAAGAGAGCAAGCAGGGGGGCAATGAAGAATCTTGAGGAAGACAACAGAAAAAACGATCACGAGTCTCAGAAGAAAACGAAAGCAATTATGGAACTGAGAGAAACAAGAAGAAAACACAGAGACAAACAGAAACAATGTACGAGAAGGCAAGAAAAATGGTAGTTGGCAGATAAAAGAGAAGGAGGAAGAAAGGAGAGAGTGCACAGGAACGTAATGGAAGGGAGAGAAGAGGAAAGAACAACGTCAGAAAAAGCTTAGGACAGACTGAAAACTGAGAGAAAAGCAAGAGAAGGATATACAAGAACTCAAACATCACTATCATTGCAAATGCTTCAAGAAAAAGTGGCATATAATGTAGGGAAGTTTAAGAACTTAGGTCATTTTACACTTAAAATAGAACAGAGACTTATGCTCCTTTTTCAGAGTTGCTAAATTTGACTAACAAGCAGGTCTTATCTGTGCTATTTTACACCTTGGAAGCTGAAAGTGTTTCCCTGCTGGAGATAACAGCATCAAGCTGAAGTGTGTTTAAGGTCAGAGTCCAAGGAAACTTGCAGCTCTGTTGCTCACAATGTGACTTTTCTACAGAGGTACAAGACTTTTGGCACACACAGTTCTTCCTAATCCCTGTGAACCTGGCCCTGCAGCAGGGTAAGCATTCCCATCTTGACACCAAGCGCTTCAGCTCTCACTAGCTTCAGGCAGAATTAGGACAAGAAGCACCTGGCTTGATCAGTCCTTAAATTCAACTGAAAAATAGCATACACTTTTCTTTTCTTTTTTCCCCTTAACAGACTTCAGGAAACACATGGGGGACCAAATCCTGCCCTCCTTTGCACTGACGCAAATCTGGAGATGCACACTGATGAACACAGAGCCGCTCTAGGTTCTTTCCGTTGTGACTGAAGGGGAAATCTGGACCACAGCTTCTTTGTACAGACACAAAATGAAAAGCAACCACAGCTCTCCTTAGCTTTATAATACTTTGTTTTGGAGGAAGTTCTGAAAAACCTAGAATAGCTACCACCCACTCACACAACACAAACACGTAACAAAAACGAAACTGCTATTTTGAGACACCTCTTTAGTCAGGCTTTCGGTTCAGGCCAACAGCTCAGTACCTTGATCTCTGAGTGAACCCTGTAGAAGGGAAACAAGTAAAGGCCTGAAGGCAGCCTGAGAAAGTTGGGCTTGTTCAGCCAGGAGAAGAGAAGGCTCTGGGGAGATCTTACAGCAGCCCTGCAGTACCTAAAGGCCCTACAAGGATGCTGGGGAGGCACCTTTTACAAGGGCATGTAGTGATAAGACAACGGAGAAATGGCTTTAAACTGAAAGAGGGGAGATTCAGATTAGACATTAGGAAGAAATCCTTTCCTGTGAGGGTGGTGAGACAATGGCACAGGTTTCCCAGAGAAGCTGTGGCTGCCCCATCCCTGGCAGTGTTCAAAGGCCAGGTTGGACGGAGCTTTGAGCAACCTGGTCTAGTGGAACGTGTCCCTGTCCATGGCACGGGAGTTGGCACTAGATGATCTTTAAGGTCCCTTCTAACCCAAACTACTCTATTACTCTATGAAACATATTTTTTACTTTTTTTTTCCCCTGTTGGGGAAAGGGTTGATAAAATATTACCAAAAAAGAGCAAATACAGTCCTCTGATGTTAATTTTCAGAGTCAGTCCTTGGAATCTAAACATCTTGTTAGAAACTTGCCTTTCTCATACTTCTTTGACTCTTAGGTCATGCTCTAACCTCAAATCAACGCCAGTTCAGCTATCAGTGATAAAAACATTATAAACCATACAGACAGCAGTTCCTACTACTAAAGAGGCCCTACTCTTCCTGCTGCTAGATGTTATTTTTAGTTGGTTATGTCAAATCATACAATTAATCATTCATCCCTAAGCCTTCTTTTTATGTCAAGAACTTACTTAAAGCAGTTTTTGCTTGGTTTATTAACTTTGCCATTTTAATTGAATGCTATTTCCCAGAATATCGGGGGGGGGTGGGGGAGGGAGAATAAGGGATTTGTTTATGTTTCCCAGTTGTAACAACAACATTTAGCAACTCTTTTGGCTCAGTGTTTTTGAGCAGCTCTAAGAAATTTAACAAAACCCAGCAGAGATGTGCTGGCTGCTCTCATAATACAGACACCTCCGTGGTATCAGGCACTAAATCCTGATTAGATTCAGGATTAGAACAGGAAGTTTCTGCTGTGTTCTCAACAAAACCTCTACTATTTCCACACTTAGAATTTGACATGCAAGATGAAAGAGAAGACAAACAAATAATGGCTTTATCTCTGCTACAGCTAATCTCCTGAACGCCACCTGACTGCACATACCTGATGCAGCATGAAAATATTAATAGATGTGGCCCCTAACAATACAGCCATTATGCTATAGCATGGCAGGTTGCCTCAGCTGGGGTGATAAAGCTCACTGATTTAGCTTCTCCTGCCGATGTTGCAGTTCATCCAAATTTGCATGCTACCACAATGCTAGCAATAGCTAAGCACTTCAAAATTAAGTCAGACATGGGGACACCCTAAAACAAAAGAAGAGGGACAGGAAAAGAGAAGCCAAAGGGAGCTAAGAGGCAGCAGCGAGGAGGAGGAGGAAAGTAGTTAATAACAAGCTTTGGGGCAGGGAGGGAAAGGGAGAAGAGGGGATCCTTGAAAAGTAGAGGATCTGAGTTGGAGGAAAGGACAAGTTAGATGCTGTGGAGAAGAAGGAGCAGAGGCAACTGAAAACAAAGGGATGTGTTATGCAAGCAACAGAGAGAGGTTTCAATAGCGAATAGAGCCAAAACTGTCTACAACTAATAGAAAACATTTCCCTGCAGAAGCTGGGATGTAACTCAGAAGTACAGTCCTTGCATTCCCCCAGCAGCAGCAAACAGCTGTACACTTTGTCAGTGCTTCATCCCTTTCTGGCATCTGATCTCCATTACACATGTTCTACTGCCACCACTGATGGCATGCCATTAGAGCTGAGAGTTCAGTAACTTTTCACCCTGGATCAGTGTGCCCAGACCTTCTTGATGCTGTTGAAATTACTTTAAAAAAAAGCAAGAGACAGAAAAGTCAACTTTTTTGTTCTTTGCCTTTTGAAGTCAGGAAAAAAGCATCACGTACAGTTCAGTATAACTGTACTGAAGTTATAAAGTCAAGGCCTCAAATACTAAACAACTTAAAAATTAAGGTTGTCTTTTTCACCTCTTCAGCTCCTTGATCGTAGGCATTTGGTTGCATTCTGCAATTATACTATCACATGCAAGTCTTTTCCAGTGACCCCTGTCTCATACAGAAACCTGGATATCTTCTATTTTGAGAGCACATCAGACTAGTGAAGTGGCTGAAATATTGTCCAAAAAATCCCAATCTGAAGTTTTGCACAAACTGGAACCTGTGAATTAAACACACATTTGCAGGCAGCAAGAGGATGAAATCACAGCTAGGAAGCCTGAAAGCTGCACTGGAGAACTACATTCTATCCTCATCCCTGCTATCAAGATATTTCATCATGCAAGTGACTGAAATTTATTACTATTAGTTTTGAAGTACACATCCTCACTTTCTCAATTTCCAAGCTCTGATGATGCGCTGAGTACTTACAGCTGGAACTGGAACCAACTGCTGATGTTTTCTGGATTTGTAATGGGAAAAAAAAAAAACCCTCTTGAATACTCTGAGAAAGCAGAACTTAAGCCTCTCAATGACTTAAACACAACTTTTTTGCAATAATAGCATATACACACTACAGCATAATAAACACTGGAAATAAAATAACAAGGATAAGCGTGTCAGTGCAACCCCCTGAGACAGATAAAACCAGCCATGAAATTCATCTTCCTTGCTCTAAACCAAGCAAACCATAACTGTCTTTATTTCATAACATGTGTGAATCCACATTTAAGCCAAAAAAGGTCTGGGGCAGGCTAGTAAGGCTCTGCCTTGGCACAGCTAGAGCCAATGGCTTAAATCAAGTACAGACAGGACTGAGAGTCTACTTTTATTTCATTCTCTGCATTTAAACACACTGAATTTCTGATACCATAGGTGTATTTTTCAGTATTTAAGAGCAGAAACTGTGTGTTGTCAGTGCATTGTTATTTTTCCCAAGCAAACCAGCAGAATTATAAAAATCTACAAAATCACGTCCAAGAAAGTTGAGAAAAAACAGATAGGGTTTTAAGCAAAAGTAAAACAAAAAGCTGTAAAAATATTTGAGGGTAGTCTTAAAATGTTATCTTATGTTACCTTTTAAAAAATAAACAGACCAGCAGCTCAAGTACTTTTGAGCCTCACAAGCTTGTTTTCCATTTACAATAAGAGCAGGGCTGGAGCAAGGAGCTGGTCACACCACAGAGGATCAGCATTTGATGTATAGAACACAGCGACCAACTCTTGGACTACAAGAAAATTAGTCCCTTTACCCATGTTTTCCACCTACTCCTCCTGCTTTTGCTGATTTGGTATTTAGTTCTCAAAATATTCACATTCCAGCCTGAAACTTCAGCGATGTGTTCACAAACCATGAAGGCATCTGGGAAGTTACATTCTGGTAAAGTGAAGTGCTGAAGGAGTTACAACATGAACAAATCAGTCATCAAACAATTATCCGTAGGTACTGACCTCTGAACTTCTTTGGAGGATTAGCAAGGTCACCCGCCTCTGGCTGAACCACACACCGGTCATCCACTAACCTAGAAAAACAAAAGTTATCACACTTACTAAAACATGCATTTGACATCAGAGTGTAAATATATATATAAGTGTGTGTATATATATATGCAGAGACATACCTCTCACAGTATAGATATTGCACATTTCTCCAATTTAATTCAAAAAATACTTAGAAACTTTTATTCAGTTACTAAGCATAACCAAAAAAAGAAAACTACATTTTCTTCAATAAAGAGGATTTCCTCTATTGAACTAAAATATGGCCTATGTTTCCATTTAAATCCAGTTAAAGTCATAGAATCATAGAATAGTTAGGGCTGGAAAGGACCTTAAGATCATCTAGTTCCAACCCCCCTGCCATGGGCAGGGACACCCCACACTAAACCATGTCACCCAAGGCCTCATCCAACCTGGCCTTGAACACTGCCAGGGATGGGGCATTCACAACCTCCCTGGGCAACCCATTCCAGTGCCTCACCACCCTCTCAGTAAAGAATTTCTTCCTTATATCCAATCTAAACTTCCCCTGTTTAAGTTTGAACCCGTCACCCCTTGTCCTGTCACTACAGTCCCTGATGAATAGTCCCTCCCCAGCATCCTTGTAGGCCCCCTTCAGATACTGGAAGGCTGCTCTGAGGTCTCCATGCAGCCTTCTCTTCTCCGGGCTGAACAGCCCCAACTTTCTCAGCCTGTCTTCATACGGGAGATGCTCCAGTCCCCTGATCATCCTCGTGGCCCTCCTCTGGACTTGTTCCAACAGTTCCGTGTCCTTTTTATGTTGAGGACACCAGAACTGCACACAATACTCCAAGTGAGGTCTCACGAGAGCAGAGTAGGGGGGCAGGATCACCTCCTTCGACCTGCTGGTCACGCTTCTTTTGATGCAGCCCAGGATACAGTTGGCTTTCTGGGCTGCGAGTGCACACTGAAGCCGGCTCATGTTCATTTTCTCATCGACCAACACCCCCAAGTCCATCTCCGCAGGGCTGCTCTGAATCTCTTCTCTGCCCAACCTGTAGCTGTGCCTGGGATTGCTCCGACCCAGCTGTAGGACCTTGCACCTGGCATGGTTAAACTTCATAAGGTTGGCATCAGCCCACCTCACAAGCGTGTTGAGGTCCCTCTGGATGGCATCCCTTCCCTCCGGCGTATCAATCGAACCACACAGATTGGTGTCATCGGCAAACTTGCAAAAACAAAGTCCCTTTTGCTATATCATGTACATAAGCATTTCATGTAAAATTCTTGTTTTCTTTCATTAGAAACAGTTTGGTTTTCTACACCTCTCAGATTCTCACAGCCTTTATCCTATGGCACAATCCACAATCCATCAAAATCAACAGGGGGACTCTAAGCCACTTAAATAAGCCCTGGAGAAAGACCTCAAAGAAAAATGTTGGGAAGGCACACTTGTATCTGGTACAAGAAAGGACATCTAAAGCACTGTGGGTTAGCTTGGCCCTACGCTTGCAAGCTGTCCTGTGCTCACAGATTCCTGCATACCCACTGAGGACTTCTGGGGGGGGTGCACAGTAAGCAAACTTTATGTGGGTACCAGAGCATATGTGGACCTGCTTACACAATCTTGACATGCAGGGGGGTTTCTCCAGTGACCTGCTGTTTCATAGCACTGTTTTAACTAGAATTTGAATCTGGGATCCAATATAGCACCTTGGGTTTTAGTCTTTAAACATTCTACTGCTTTTCACCATTTCCAATCTTTTTCTTCTGGGGATGCATGTGGAATTAAGTTTCAGCTCCGATC
Source organism: Psittacula echo (assembly GCF_963264785.1). Taxonomy (NCBI): domain Eukaryota; kingdom Metazoa; phylum Chordata; class Aves; order Psittaciformes; family Psittacidae; genus Psittacula; species Psittacula echo. The sequence goes on from NC_137735.1 coordinate 105,918,987, forward strand.
AAAACTCAAAGGACCACATTTTCTTTTGCTGAAATGATAATTTATTTAATCCATATCACAAAATCTAACAAACAAATCAAATCTATTTCTCACAATATTTTAGAAGTTAAATAAGCAATAAAATTCAAGAATATAAATTGTTAATCTTATCACAGAACTCCCTAAACATAAATTCAGCTTCCTTTCAGGAAGCATCTTGTAAATAATCTGCCTGTTTCAAACAATTATTCAGGAAAATCATGTTTAAGGACACACTACCGCCCTGCCACTTCACAACAACAGTCTTAGCAGCATTTTCTGTGGGAAATTGCCAGGAAAAGCACAATTTAGGTTCAGCCAAATTACACAATAGATGCATTCAGTTTTCATACAAGCTGGTAAAGGCTTTGCATCCAGCCATAAGTGCAGCAAGACCAATCCCCCAGCATGCCCATGAATTCTCTACCTCTAGCAAGCTGACTGTTGACAAGCTGCCCACTTGCAGCTCCCAGAAACGGAAGTGAAAATGGTAGAATTTTATAAGTCAGCAGCTCGGTTCTCATAACATACTTGGATGCAAACGTGAGGTGTCAGCGAGAAGGGAGAACTGAAGTAACGGTTCCAGGATCAGGCAGGGGATCTGCTATTGTCTTATGGAGTTGCATTTTTCACAGTCTAGGCTTGGCCAGGCTTAGCAAGAACAAAGCAAGGTTTGGAAAGCAGGACTTAGGAAGAGTCAGTGCTGCAAGATCTGTCTATGATCTAGAAGACTAAAGATTCTTATAAACAGCACCTAAAACCTGGAACCACAGAAGAAACAGGGCTGGAAAAGACTACCTTAAACAGAAGCTTTGCCAAAGGATTTTAATGTCAAGAAGTACTCCCCCCTCAACAAAATCCCTAAAAGGCTCTTTGAATAAACCTGTAAGGTCTGACCTTTAAGCACTGTCAGGATGTAAGACAGTATATTTGAAGCTGAATGAAATTGACAAGGAATATCTTGTGTTCCTTGGTGACAACTTGTGCACCCTAGTGACAGCTAGAACTGTGGATGAAATGCAAAACTTTCATCATAGCACCACAACACCATAACAAAAGCCATATAGAAAACAAAGTGTTGGTGCTGAGAAAAACAAACAAGAACCTGCACACTGAGGCAGTTAGCTACAGTGTTCAAATATGTTAAACTTCAAACATATTAAACTTGTAAGGCTCAGAAGATAGATATTGAATGATTAATATCAATCACTTTCATTTAAGCATTCTCTAAAGACACAAGGATAAAGACCTTGAGTTCTGCACTTATTAGGAGCCAAAGACATCAGACAAGACAAATGAGAAAGGAACTGCTGCTACTTCCATGCTAGAGATGTGACAGCACAGAAATGACAACACAGAAAGATGAATTGACATGTGGCAGGACAATGGCAGGACAGAGGTAAGGCAGACAAGATGCATTATCTCCTGAGACCTTGCTCCATGCCTTAGCTTCTGACATCTTTGTTCCTTACAAACTGTCTTACAACACAGGATAAAAACTTGAACAAAGTACTGCTTTGTCTATAAAGCAGTCTTCCAACAACTTAATCCCCAAAATTTCCACACAATTACATTCTTCCTGTATTCCAACCGTATGTCCTTCAAAATGTTCAGTAGCTACTTGTTTATGGTGGATGTGTTTGTTACAGTACCATAGTGAGAGCAGAGTTGCACATTGCACATTATGCAAGACTTCAGCCTGCTCTGTAGACTGGAACAGAAGAGGCTCTTAAAACACAGACCACTTCCTCCTATACACATTTCAGAATATTCAAATCCCACTTTTCATACCGAGCCAAAAGGCAGCTGTTGGTTTGTTGCAGAAGCCTGCTGGGTGGCTGCGTTAAGCAAGCAGTAATTCATGACCTTTGTAGCATGCAAACAATCCACCTGAGATGTGCGAAACCGAACAACAGGCTTGACTACAAGAGGTCCTGGGCACCTGCAGCTTCTGTCAGACAATGGCACAGCATGTTTTAAGATCACTCGCTGGTTTGCATAGGACTCCAAAGTGCACCAGACAAGACTCTGATAAAGGCAGAATTTACTGTATTATACCATCATATTTGCAAGCTATTTAAATACTGATCAAAATTATTATGCCAATATTCCCCTTCTTCCTTTCCAGGTTGTTCAGCTTGGAGAAGAGAAGACTCCAGAAAGACCTTATTGCAGCCTGTCTGTTCTTGGAAGGGGCCTATAAGAAAGACAAGGAGAAACTTTTTAGCAGGGCCTGTTGCAATAGGACAAGGGGTGATGGTTTTAAACTAAAAGAGAGGAGATTCAGGCTGGACATGAGGAAGAAATTCTTTACAGTGAGGGTGGTAAAATACTGGAAGTGGTTGTTCAGAGAGCTGGTGGATGTGCTATCCCCAGAGACATTCAAAGCCAGGCTGGATGTCATTCTGGGCAACCTGATCTAGTTGAAGATGTCCCTGCTCACTGCAGGCCGGTTGGACTAGATGAGCTTTGAAGGCCGCTTCCAACCCGAACTGTTCTATGATTCTATTCAAGCTACTCCATCACCAAAGAACCCTTCAGAGGGTTCAATTCTTCAGCTGGACTGCAGACAACACTGCTACTGTTTTTGCCCCAGTACCTGGCAGATAAAACATGACCGCATTTCAGTTTTTCATATGTTGATGGCATATAAATGGCAGGAGTTCCCTGCACATGTATGATAGATTTTATTTGTGCAAGTTCTTCCCTGAACACAGTAAGTATCTGGTTTACGAATAATGCCTCCAAGTAATTGTTGCACTGCTGCAGTAATTAAGTTGTACAGTAGTTCACTGGTACCCAAGATAAATCATCAGGAAAGTCAAAATAATAATTACAGCCCCAGACTTTATTCATAGCCCTTTGTATTCAATAATTGAAGAATTGTGGTCTGAAAGTAAAAACATTCATGGGATTGTTTGTCTTTGATGCCCAGTCTTTTTCCCACTGTAGCCAGGGAAAGCTTTTCCACTTGCTGCAGGGGAAGCAAGGCCTGTTCCTCACCATACCACCAACCTCACAGACTAGCAGGTATTTAAGCCATTAAGACATCATGCTACAGTGTACGAAACCACATTAAATGAGAACTGAAACTATCTAAAGGAAAGCCTGTGAGTTAAGGTGTGCTTCTCAGCAGAGGCAGGTGGGGAAAGCAAAGGCAGCTTTCAACTCTCTGTTAGTGTTAGCCAGGATAGTGCACCATATCATGTAAAGTGGTCAAAGCACAAATATGTTCATTTTTCTCCCTTCTTTGGTGGAGTTCAATCTGTCCTTTCTCACCACATGCAAAGCCAAATGCGTATATGCATTCAATATCTTGCAGCGGTGAATTCCATTTAGAAGGTAGCACCTGTGTAAACATATTTACAAGCCATTTCAAATATAGTGCCTCTCGTTGTTTCAGCATCAAAAGGACAGGACCAACTTCTTCTAATACTATTCATCATTTGTTTTCAGAGTTTGCCTAATATAAACAACTTCAGACTACCTATACAGTTTCTAACATCACTCCGCTCCCTGAGCACTGGGCAGAAGCAGGGAAATAACAACTTGCAGTAAGTCCCACTAAATCTTTCTACCGGGTGCAGCAGCAGTCTTTGTAGGGACTTTCACAAGAACAGACAGAGTGAGACTCTGAAGAACCAGTGGAGACTCACTGTATTTGGGGAAATAGGAGGAAGGCTGCACCAATGGCAGGAGCAAGACTAAGCGGTAGCAGTGTAACTGATAAGGCAGGTATGTTGGCAAAAGAGACTAATGGTATCTGGGTTTTCAGGTATGAATCACGTATGCTGGGTGAGTCTTCATGTCCTACAAGCTCCTCTGATTACTTAACACAGGCTAAAGGTAAACACACCAAAGGTTTCTAGGAACTTGCAGATGTAGCATGAGGATCAAGGAATACTGGTACAGCTATAAACCTAGAAAAACTCTTCACAATGATGAGTTATTTTAAATTTACTACTGAGTTACGTTCTGGAAGAACAAAAAACAGTGAAAGAAAAAACAGAAAGGAATGATGATGGATCTTATGCATTTTAGGGCTCTTTCACAATGTAAGACGCTTTTTAGATTGTCCAAGAAAGGAGCTACATAATGTCCATTTATCCTCTCTTTGTGCCTTCAATTTAAAAAAGTCTTCCTGAAATGTACTTTTTCCCTTCCTACCAACAGACTTCCACTTTTCATAACCAATGTTATTAAGCAAAACAATACCTAAACAAACACACAAGCACACAGACTCTCATACATATACCTATACATACATGAATGTGTGCCTAACTTGTCAAAAAGTACAAGACCCAGCTACTGATGCCTGTTACAATATATGAGGATGAGTAGAACTCGGCTTGGTACTCTTTATACATATATAGAGTATTTTACTCCTCAAAAAGCTAAATAAATTAACCTAGAGGCAACATCTTCAATCTAAGACACTCAGTTGTCAGCTTTTACTCTTAGTGGTATCATTATTTCACTGTTCTGAGCAGCATAAGGCCTGACAGCAGCAGGAAGAGGGGGCAATATTGATAACAGACATCAGTAAGATGAGCTGGACATTTTAATTGTCACTGGAGCCAAGCAATACATCTTTGTTCCACATCAGTTCGCAAATCATGCTGAGGCTACACCCCAAAGACACAAAACCTCAACACCCCTTTGTGAACAAAAGACCAGCCCTCAAAACCTCTCCTTCCTTTCCTCCTCAGTCATCTCTTCACATACACAACGTCCTTATCAAAAACACTCCTCCAGAGCACCTTCTTCTCCTCCTAACTGCAGCTACAAAGTCTCTCCCATGCTCCACACAGTAACCATTTGGGAAGAGAGCTTCTAGTCATATCACTAAGAAGCCAACCAATAACAAACAATAGGTTATTAAAATTTTGCTGCCCTGGAAATCAAGCATCAAATACCCAAGTGCCAAAACAATCAGGTCCACCCAGTTCTTCTCCAAGTCCACCCACTTCTCATCTCATTGAGCTTCTTATCAGGCATCTGCGTCAGCCCACTTCTTGCTTGCTTCAAGCAGTCTCTTGCCAAAAATCTACAGTCATCATACCTCACCCTTCTCAAAATGTGAGTTCATATTCCTTTTTGACTAACAGTTCTGATTCAAATGATTTACAGCTCTATGATTTAGCTCCACTGTACGAAATTTGCCCCTTTTCCTGTTTCCTTCCTTTCCGCAGGCAAATTTTTCATCATCTTTTCACATGTGTGATTTTTCAGGGTCTCCCACATTAACCCCAACTTGCACAGAAAATAAAAAGGATCTTCTTTGCACTTACAGCAGGACTACTAAGCCTCTGTACCATTTAGGAAGATTCCTTGTTAAAAATCCCTTTTGATAAACGGGAGGATCACAATTCATAATATTTAAACAAGAACTGCACTACATGCCAATGAGGTCCAGCAGTACAGACAGAGACACAAAGTCTGACTCCTGCCTGCCTCTAGCTTCAGCAGCTTTATTCTTTCCTTTCTAAATAAACTTTAATTGCAATAAACGTAAAGCTTAACACAGGTTGAAAGAAGCTATTAAATCACAGAACAGTTGAAGTTGGAAGGGACCACAGGAGGTCATCTAGTCCAATCTCCCCGCTCAAGCAGGCTCACCTAGAGCACATTACTCAGGATTGTACTCCTGCACTGGAAAAACAAAATTCTATGCATGTAAAAGTATTCCAGACTTCTCAAAGTGTCTTAAACAGCAGACAAATTTCACCATGAACCATCTCAGCTACACAGATCAGAAACACTCAGCCATTCTCACCATGCTGAAAAATGCTCCCACAGGCCACTCTGAATTGCATTATCGAATGCCATGGAGACAGAAGGGCAGAAAGCAAGGCACCAGGCGCATACTGAGAAACGAAACAACAGCATGCTAGTAGGCAGCTCCACAGTTGCGCTAACAATTGTGCTAATAATCAGCCTTAAAGGTTTTTTTCTTTATCTGATCGTACATTCATATATTCTCATAACTGCACCTGCAGGCTTGCATGATGGAGGGGAAAAAACAAAACAAAACCAGAAAGCTGAAGTTTTTCTGATTCAATTAAGTAATCCAGCTATAAATCCTGAATGCCACTTTGTTATTCTTTTGTATTGTATTATACCCAGTCATGCTTTTAGCTTGTAAAGGCTTCAGGAACCTGTTCAGTAGGATTTGTTAATCCTTTTTTGTGGTTACAGTTACATTTAAAGCATTGTACAAAATGACATAAATTGTAAGGAGAGTTAAAATAAATTATTAAATAAAGTGTTATTTGGTGATTACAGTGCAGGGGGGGGAACAATTCTTCAATTTTAGTCTCAGTTTTGCAATTTTCTCGGCCCGCATAATAATTAAGTCATTTAAGCACAAGGAAAATGGCACTGAGCTTATCTTGGGCATACTAATTTTTGCCAAGTAAATAAACATTCACACAGTATTTCAAGATCCTCACAAGAATACAACACACATTAAGTCACTTCGCAGTGCTGCCAAGCATACCTATTTTCTGCTGTCAAAAGGGGACTTGGGAAGTGTCAATGGGAGGAGGTGTGCCAGCCCACCCCACCCAGCTCATTCCCCAGTCACACAAAGTCCTTCTACACTCCTCCAAAATGCTGCGGGTGTGCTCCTAGGCTTGTTCTGGCTTCAGACTGTCTCAGTACCTTTGAAAAACAAATTACATTCCCATAAAACTGAGGAAATGTCTGATTCCTTCCCTTTTTTTTTTTTTTTTAATATGAAAAGTGAAACTCTGCCATACAAGGATGCTGTGGTATAGCCTAAAGGCATTCAATAGAAGAAAGCCTTGCATGGGAAAACATACTGTTTTGGATGAAATTTGTATTAAGACATTCTTCTACAGCTAAGAAATGGAAAGGATATGAAGTGATTAGCAGGAAAGCTTTCTGAAAGCAGGAGTGGCTTGCAGAACACAGACCCACTAACAGTGTGCATCACCTGGGAGATTGGACAATTCTTCTGTTACTGGCATTTTCTTTTTTAGGTGAAATCTTGGCTTTCTTTGAACTTGCTGGCAAATTCTCCACTGATCTCTCTGAGGCCAAGATTTCAACTCCAGTGATCCTACCTTCCCAAAAGTGCACTGGGGGGCGAAGTGCTGTTTATTAAATAACAAGCGTCAGCACCAAGTGCATGGCTATATTGGAGACCCTTCAAAAGAAGGGAGCCCACGACCAGCAAGCTCACCACTGCCAAGACAAGCTCACCTGGATACAGGATGGCAAATGGCATTCTGGTGGCCTGAGTTCAGCTACGTAAGTGTAAGATGTCTAGCTTTAATCCGTCATCTGGGATCTTTTTTCAGTCAAGATTGAGACAGGCACCTCCAGAGGGCAATAACAACCTGCTCTAGGGCAGATGTGTAAAATAAGAGCATGAAACATCCTCCTGACACAGCCTTTCTCTCTCCCTTGTCTACTGGCTACTTGTAAGAGGACTACGGTTTGGCAAAACTTGTTAAGTGCAACCCCCAACCATTTTCGGACAGAGGTACTAATGTTCTGCAAGGCTTTCCTCCTAGTTCAACCTGAACACCTGGCATTTTTTCTTGTGCCTGGCTGAGATGCCAGCAAGAAACCCGGGTGGATCTGGTTGAGATATTCCTCCTGCCCCACCTAACTTCCTTCTGTGCACCCCTCGGCGAAACAAGGCTGCACTCTTGGAGGAGCACACTCCCTACCGGGTTTCCACCAAGCAGAGAAAATGTTATGTTAATGTCCCTACACATAGGGTACAAGGAATACATATCTCTTGAAGTCTGCAAAATCTTTTGTTTAAAAGAGCCAGCATCACCTACAGTATATATTTGAGGGTGAAAATGTTTATGCTGATGCAGTCTATCTCAAAAGATGCCAGCCACTGAGGGGTGGTGGAACAAAAGAGAAAAACCTCCCTTTAGTTGCAATTAAGCTTGCTCAGCTATTGCTCACAAGGACAGTTGTGAAGGACCACTTTAGTTAATTGTACACAAAATGAAGACAGTAAAGAAAGCTGTATTAATTACTCCAATTTTGTTAAAACTGGAAATCAGATCATTTTAAGGCAAGACTTTAAAGAGTGGGACACTGCAGAAATAAACATAGGTATTAAAATATTCCTTCTTCAAGCATATTATCATACATTAAAATTCAAAAAATGTCATCATCTGCTCATTCGCTCAGCAGTCTATTTGAAATGTTATCCCACATACAGTATTCAACAGAGGCTTTATATTCATGCTTTTCAGGGCAAAGGCCACATACAGCAAACATCCATGATAATCTCCAAATATTCCTTCTGTTTATTTTAGGAGCATCTGAGGCATCCTTCGTCAAAGTGTTTAAGAACAATCTAACTTCCACAGTTCTTCTACTTAATCCTTACTCCAACTAGCTACATATTGAATGCAAATACTACAACAAGTCTAGGATTTGGCCCAATACAAACACGATGCTTACTTAGAAGTAAATCAGAAAATCAAGATTAAACACATAACTTTAACTCGCTTGCTTACACCTTAAGTACGCATAGCAGGTCTGCCACTCAGCTCTCCCAATGTGTAAACATATGGATGCGCTCCCAATGTGTAAACATATGGATGAAGTAGAATTACTAGGTATATTGATATAACATACATTAGCAACACTGACACTGTGACCACTGTTAAACAAAAATGGAATTTTTGGGCTTATGCAAGTCTGCATCTTCACATGAATTTTAAGCATGTAGTTCACTCATCAGTCCCTATCAGACTGAGTAGCTTAAATTCCTATGGTACATAGTGACTTCAAAGAAGAGGACCTATTAATAGCATCACTGGTCTCAAAATCAAGTAGACACATAGAACTCATTGCAAGGTTACCTATTCAGCCAGAAACAGCAAAGCAAAGCCAGCAGTATAGAGAAAATAATCACATTCAAAAGAAACTCTGCGTTCAGCTTCCACCATAAGAATTTGTGCTTTTTGCCCAGCTGTGTATACAGCTCCATGGCACGTATTTGTGAACATCCTCTTGAAAGGACTGTTTTGAAGAACTGTGCACTAATGAAAGGAATTGGAAAGTCTGAATTTGCCACTGTTAACACCATTTAATGAAAACAGACAGAAAGGTTTATGCAGAAAAATACTGTTGGGAAATGCCAATATCTGTCCAGTGATCCAAAAGTGACTTCATCACTGAAAATGGTAATGAAAGCATTCACACCTACACGTCAAAACAGCAACACATTGTATAAAGGAAGCATAAGCAAAAGGCAAGAACTGGGAAACTTACTTTTGACTGAAACAGCATAATGTAAAAATATTGTTGTTTAAGCAAACCAGCCTCCAATGCTACTGTAAGGTCTCTAACAAACCTCAACAATTTCTGGGACAATAAGGTACATATAGAAAAACACATACATACACAAATACATATATACAAATTACTGATCCTGCAAACACAACTTGGAATCTAGATCCTGGATATCAAACCAAGTTTTTTCTCTATCTTGTAACATAGATAGTAATAATCTGGCAGACCAATCCATGCCACACTGTGTAAAAATGCACGTGGAAAACATTTCTTGATCAAAATGCTGATATTTTACACATTTTGCAGTGTTTGTTTCACACAGCAATGGCCAATCTTCTGTGCCTAACATTTTGCTAAAAAAGTTCCCCTTTTTTAGATAATAGATACCCAAATGTGCTATGTTACAAACTCTTTTATATGTCAGGATATTGAACGAAGAAAGGACTCTCTTTATTTCAGAGGCCTTCAAATGGTGACAAGTCCTGAGCTACTGCAAACAAGTGTAATTCTACTCAAGTTAGTCAAACAGCCCTTTTCTACAATAACTCAGCATTGACCTAGTTCTCTTTATATTCTTTCCTTAGTCTACCTTCCTTTAGCTGCCCAGAGGCTCTCTTCAAGGCCAACCAGCAATACTGTGCCACCATAACCATGCATCACAACTTGAACCCACACCAGCCACAGCTCCCTTCCACATGGCATACTATATCCTGCCACCAGGGACAAACTTGGGCTTTACACTGGGTACTTGAACCTTCCCCAACCACCTTCTTGCTGAGACAATGCTCTGGAAGTAGAGCACTGCCTAGTTTTGCTTTCAGATAAAAGGAGACAGGTCTCAGGTTTAAGAGCGCAACCATCATCAAGCTTGTACACAACATGTAATTCAGCTCCCAAAATCCTGCTGCTGGTTTCAGCATTTACTCCTGCCTCCGGGGACAATGACTTGGTTTGCACAAAGTCACTGAACTAGGTCTGCTCACCCTTTGATATGTGTCCAGCTTTCACTGATGGTAATGAGAACTATGCACAGTTATTAAAGGATAAGAGATAACTTCACATCAACATGTGTTCCAATTCTCCCAACAATAGATTTTATTATGTTCATTTTGCAATGACAAATGTTTACAATTCTTTGCAGCTGGGCCAGGTATTTTGCATATTCTCTTCTTCACTTTTCTGTTCCTTCTGCAGCAAGTTAAAAAACACCTCCAAAAAAAAAATCAGCTGAAAAATTGCAGTGACTCTTTTTACGTGTTTTTAAACTGAGCAGAGCCAGTTTCCTACTTGGGAGAGATCATTTTGGGAGCTGTTCCAGATTCTCTCAGAGCTGCTTTCCCAGTTGCTGGGAGCAGCTCTCGGAGCCTTTTGCCACACCTACACCCAACCTGTACATGCTCGCTTAAGAGAGTTACATGTACCACCACTAAGCAGCAACCTGAAGAGGAAATGCTTGGAGAAAAAGTTGGGAAAGCAGGAAAGTAAAAGAGCGAGCAGCCATAAGCAAAACAGCAGCTTCCGTGCAGGTATATGGGTATGAAGGTGAAAAAAGAACCAATGCATTGCTCTGCTACTGGAGTGACTCCTTCCTGGCTAGCATTTTAAAAATGGAAAATGATGTAATAAGCAGGTTCATACCTCAAAACCGCTTCAGACTTTTCTCCAATTGACCACTGTGCAGGCTGGCATCCCCTCTGGTCTTAACACTGTGACACTAGACTCACAACCACAAATTCAACATGCCCAAGAACACTCCTAAAGGCTGAGGCCAAGCAGCATAGAAAACCCTACATTTACCTCAGCAGACCTCAGCATTCAAGCCATGGTGGCTGTACACTCCAGGAGGAGCTTCCAGGAACCCTCCATCTCTGCTCCTGCATAGGATCCGGGGACAGCATGAGTGCCAAAATCACACCAGGAAACTGAACAGTTTGCTGGTACCAACCACTGCACCCAAGCACCCCAGAGCACACGTGAGCATGTGTTTATTAGTAGAGACATGGCAGAAAATTTGAAAATGGTCTCATCCTTGACCTAGCGCTTCCACCTGCACTCTCGGTACTGACATTATGCTGAGCTGGGACAGGATGGGATTTATGTCACTACATAAACATCAGGGCAACAACTCTGCTGATCACTGAAGAGCGCTGACTCCCAGGCTGTGCTGTCAATGGTCCAAATGTTGTATCACCTACTAAGGTGTGTCTTAACAACAAGCTCTGTTCTAAAGAAATTAGTTTGGCCTTCTACATTAAGGCCCTCCAGTTCTGCAGCATTCTTTTCAGCTGAAAGAAGTGCTTCCAGGTCTCCTAGCACAGTTTATCCTGACACCGTAACAGAGGAAAAATGCCTGCAAATAAGTGCTTTCTATTTGGAGAGCTGCAGTCCTTTTATCACTTACGTACACTTACTGGGAATTAACTGGCAGAGAAACAAAGACATCACATCTTCTAGAAAAGCCTGTGCTTCAGTGATATATACAGGTAAATAGAAGAATGGCATCCACTTCATTTTTCCTTTTAAGCGCATTAATGCCTGTACATACACTTATTAATGCTCACATTACAATCCCATTAAATCCACGAGTTTTAAAGATGTGGACTACGTTTTAGTTAGGAAAAAGGAGCAAGGCTCATCCTTCTGAATCAGTGAGTGGAAAGCACTGTTATTCCCAAACACGATCCAGGGATACACAGCACACCTTCTTCCTCCCGTGTCAAAGTATATATCACAAAGAAAGGCAAACCAGATTGAAGGTTACAACTAACTCATGTTGCAAAAGTTTTTAAAGTCATAGCAATCAACTCTAGAAGAACTGCGATGGTATCACACGTTTTGTTCTAAATCTTGCAACTTTTGGTATCTTTCTTATTGGCCTACTTCCTGATGCTGTAAGATGATATATTAAAGAAACCTTTACTTTCACAGAAAAGGCAAACAGCACGTGTTGCTTGCGGTCACCACCACCCAGAGAAACACGAAAAATGGCCGTCAGCTTTGAAAGCTTAGAAACCAGAGGGCCAAGAGAACGAATCCATGCATGACTACTTTTTTATAACTATTTTTCAAAACCCTCTCTTTTGTTGGTAGGGATCTGACTCATAATTTTCAGAAACAAACAGGAAGCACTGCAGACATCTCCAAGTATTTCCTCTCCCCACCCTCCCTTCCACCCACCCCCCTTGTCTTTTACTTAACTTCTGGACACTTTATTATTTCTTTTGCTACGTCCACAGTGAAACGTCGCTGCTCTATACTGGCTCCAATGTGCTAAGGTACACAGACCTTCTTTTGCTGAGATCAAAGGGAAAGGTGCCCTTCCTCCCATTGACTGGACAAAGTGAGGCTTTCACACAGCCTCTACACCAGCTGGGAAAGCAAAGCCCCTCCAACACAGCCTACAGCATCACATCAGCAGCCCTTCCCAGCAGCAAGCAAGGGCTCTCCGGTCACTCTGCCCTAAGAAATCTGAGCCCCAGGGCTGGCAGGGGCAGAAGCCAGCTGGTCAGGCACTGGATGTGACCCTCCCCTCACCAGAGTCCTGCCGAGTGGGATTTGGAGCAGAGAAACAGGATGAAGAAGTGTTAGAAGGTAAAGTGCCGGGAAAGCTTTTTTACCTCACTGTGTTTATTACAGTGCTTCCTTTCATTGTATGCTTGGGGAAAAAAAGAAAAATCATTTCCCCTTCTCCATTCACCACCAGGGCCTGTCACAATGCTGGGCAAGCAGCTGCTTAGCACTGGCTGGCAGGAGGCATTGCGGAGGGAGGACCTCAGGGCCAGCTCCTCTGCGCCCTGAGCAGAGCCCTGACTGCAACTTCCAAGGAACCACTGGGAGTTTTTATGACCATGACTGCCCAAAACATGCCCTCAACCAACAGGTGGGTGGGGAAGGGGCAAAATCCAACATGTGGGAAAGGCCGGCAGTGGGACATCACACTGACAGCCCCAGTGTCTCAGGGAGATGTGGCACGAGGGGGCAGGAGTCCTGCACCTGCTGGAGGGAGCTGGGGAAAACAACATGAGTGGCAACAGGAGAAAAGAAAGGATCTGGTTTGAAGAAGACCAAAAAGCTACCACAAGGAACTGGAGCTAGGTGAGAATGTGGTGGGTGATGGAGTAGTCATCATTACTTACTCCTGCACAACCAGCACTCAGCCAGTGTGGTGAGAACCATGGAGGCACACAACAGAAAGCTACCTGTTTCCCTTTTCGGGTATGTCGGTGCTCTCAGGCTACTCTTTTTTATTTTCTTGATGGAAAAAACATAAAAATGAAAAAATAAGTGGGGTACATTCTAGCAGCCCTTCCCAGAAAGAAAATGTTCCACTTTTCAGGGTACTTTGTGTATTCCATTTCTTTATGTTAGTGTATAGTCTTAAATGCAATTACAGGCAAGCCTGAGATCCTGAGGTTTGTATCCATGCTGCCGTGGCTCCCATAGTGACTTTGACTGCAGCAGCAAGGTGCCCTGCTACTGGGCAGTTTCCCTGGAAGGAGAATGTGAACACAAAAATAAAGGAGATGCCAAAATTCCCATCTAGTTTCAAGTTAAATAAACTAATTGCAGTACACAACCCCATTTTAAAAGTCCTGCTAAAGTCAGCCTAATATTGTGCAATAATATTCAGCACAGTAAAACTATTCTAACGTTTTCCTTATCACTCCACAACCCTCTCGGACACCTTATCACAAGAAGTCAACCCAATGCCTGGCACATTAAGATTAAAAACACACTCACTGCCTTAGCTATGATTCCCTATTCATTTATGTATAGTAAATAATACTACTCAGCTATAAGCTGATCTGAAAAGATAGTACAGCACCCCACCCAAAAATCAGCTCCATTTTTATCACCTTTCCAGATTTTATTACATAATCAAAAAGCCAATCAACTAGCTCTGTGATGCAGCCTTGTGTAGGCTTACACAGTTTCTTCTCCAAGTCAAACAGCACCACATTGTCTGGAGTAATCTCATCCACTCACATAAACAATTAGTCTGCTATATTTTGATTAACACTTCCGTTTAAGAGGACATTGTGAGATGCTTCAGCCTGAGTGGCAGAAGGTCTGGCCTCCTGCTAAAACAGACGTGCTCTTCTCAAGCTTTTTCTCCAACTGGAAAACATAGCTGCCAGCCTTGCCCCAAGTACCTCGCTGAAGCAGAATTCTATTATCTTCTCATTTGACACATGGAAACAAAACAGCATGCATTTAGGTGATGCCTGACACTTTTTTGAGTTATAAGAACTCATAGATCACATATTCAATAAAATGCAGGACCCAAATGCAGGAAACAGCAAAAGTAAACACTGAGCTATTTCATTCAATTCATGTTACAACCTTTCAGAGCTTGACTGTCTCTAAGCAACAGTCAACTCCATTAGCACAAATCATCTACTAAATTGTTTAAGTATATGAACTCATATTGCTTAGAGAGTGCTAAGCAGCACTCATATAAACTGTTTGATTTGAACAGCGACATGCAGCCATGGATAAAAAATATCTTACAGAGTAAATGTATATCCACAGCCTCAGTGGTTTGAAAAACTATTCAAGAAGGCAAAAGGCAGGATAATCCCTGATACTGCAATCTACTCACATATAAATTCTTCCATCAGTATAGTGCCCTAAATGAGACATCAAAAGTTAACTGCTCTCCTGTGAACCCTTAAGATAAAAACAGATATTGGTTAAACCTAAATGGATGATCTTTCTTAGAAAAATGGAAAGCAGAGATGAGGATTTATTCCACTGCATTTGTACATGCTCCTTGCCACTCTGGCAACTTATAAGGAGTACAAATCGTTCCTGTGCCTCACAATGTGCACTTCATCTAGCTGGTCTGCAGCTCTGTGTTAGCAATTATGTGAATTGGAAGTGAGCTTGAGCCTTTGTTGTTTATTTTTTTTTCCCTGATCTTCAATCTGAAGAGGTTTTAGAACATTTTTGTTTATTTTTACCTTTGAAGTTCGATTTTTTTTCTAGGAAATGAGCACTGAAAATAACTATTTGTTTGTATGTAAAGCTCTGTGTTTATACAAAAGAAAAGTTTGTATCCAACTTGTCATCCTGAAATTAGAAAAAGGTATCACAGCACTTATGTTCACCAAAGTCGTGCGGAAGTTCCCGCCAACTAAATTTGTACAGATGTTGTCATAGCTGTGGAGGAGACTTTTAACTGGCATTTGGATCAAATTCTCTGCTGACTTCCTCTGGCAACACAGTGCCCAGAGAAAACACCTGACTGCCAAGTGCTCAGCTCACCACCTGTAAGGATGGCACAAATATCCCACTTCCCCTCCTCTCAATGCACATTAGCAAAAGTGGCAGAAGTAAATTAAGACTTCCCAGCACCGCCTAGCAATGCTCTCTGGCCAAGGGCCGTTTGAAAGCAGTTACTTCCACATTAGTGCTAAGTGAATCAGAAATACAGACACATAAAAAGTCATCTGGCCACTCAGGTTCCAGTTTAAGGTGGGAACATTATCTTCAGAACACAAAGAGCCACTAGCTAGCTGGGGCAGTGTCGAAGTCCTGACCACTGCCCTTCCCTGGAGAGTTCAGCCTTTACAGAAATTATCTCAAGTCATTTACATCTATACCACTATAAAGAGCCTGTCAGCTTCTTCCAGACAACCCTCAGTCCCTTCACATACACTGTTTATCCTGAAAGGTTCTACCTTCAGTCTAGAGACTGGATAGTGGTAGAGTCATCTGCCCATCTCCCAAGATAAATCTCTAATCTGGGAAAAAAACAGAGCATCTCCTCCTTCCTGCAAACAAACAGGAAACCAAAGCTCATTGGCACCCTGAAATTCAGAATTGCTTGATTTTTCAAACTACCCTAGAAGCAGAAACTGTGCATAATAAGGTTGAATCTTTAGTGATAACAGATAATCATTTGTTACCTACTGTTTGGGTCCCATGGACTCCTTACTGCTCAGATTTTCCCTTCAACATCCTCCCACCAGTCACACAAACTGCAAGTGCTGTGGCAGAAGCAGCATCAGTAGTACAAAGGTGCATGCAACTGCCAGCACAGGCTGCTCTTTCAGGACACCAGAGCTCAGTAATGGGGACAAAACTGGCTTCCTGCTGCTCCACAACTTACACAGTAGATTAAATGCTGGAAATGGAGAACTGCAGTGAACCAGCTCAGGCTGCATAGCCCAGAGACCAGCATCAAACACCACACAGAAAGAGCTACCAACATATATAATTGATGCATAGGAAAACCATCCTCCCTCTTCTTCAACTAAAATAAATAGCCTACCTCATATCATTGAGAAGAATTCAGTCCCATTTAGATAGAGAAGGGCCAAGAACTCATAGAAGATATTTAAGGTCCAGTTCACATAACAGATCCATAGTTCTTCTGGCTGCAAAAGTCAGGGAGAAAAAACTGCACCTGTTTTTAGAAATAATGAGTGCCTTCATCAGTCCTTAGAAAATAAGCACTCAGATCTGATTCCTAAAACTACCATCACATAGAAACATCCTGTTCTTGAGCAAAAGCAGACAGAACATAGAAATTCCAAAACTCCTTCAACAGGTAACATCATCTACCTACCCAGATACCACAGCCAAGGTGCAGAGACCACTCTGACAGTATTTGAAGATACTTGAACACATTTCATCATTCAGGCAAGTCTGAGAATACAATATCTTTGGCATCCTCACAGAACTCAAATGACTGGAAAGAAGTACTGACAAGGTATTTTCAGTTCTTTCAGGCTAAGGGGATAAATACCTCTAGTTCTTCTATGACATCTGCTAAACCAAGATAATAGATGAAAAACAGCTACTGAAAAAATACTTTCCTTCAGCCGAGCTTGCTGGAAATGCTGCTCTTCATTCTTTGATCTGGACATAAACTTTAATCAGTTCCATGCAGATCTTTAATCCACGCACTTGTCACTACAAGCTAGACTATTATAATGCATGTATATCAACAACATACAAAAAGAAGGTACAAAGTGCAACTGAGACTGAGTTCTCCTTGATTTGTTTATGTCCCACTCACATCCAGTCAATCCATGAACTCCTTAGGCTCTCCTGTTCAAGAAATGTTCATGCTACCAAACAGGCTTGAACAAGCTTTTCCAGTCTAGTGTTTGATCTTTTGTACAGTCCACATCACCCCAAAATATCTTTAAAATAGAGATTTGCTTTATATTGAAACAAAATAGCTTCTGGAGTATAATTCATGTTCTCATCCACTCCTCTTTTAAGTTCCTCAAAGGCAATAGGATATAGTGCCCTAATTTCCTTGAGTTTATTAAATTAGGCAGTTGTAGGTATGAGTCCTTAATGATGCTCCCACACCCAGATAGTGGGCACACTGAGCTACTGCATCTTTTACAGAAGCCCACAGTCTCGAAGGCTTAGCAAGATACTTTGAATTTAAAATTCTCCTTTGATCCACAGATGGCTCACTCTTGACTCTAAACCTACAAAAATCACTCAGCAAAGTCTCTTCTTTTTCCAGAGTCCTTTGTTGTCTGACTTTACAAGTGTCAGGCTATTTTGTGAAATAAGTCATGATCATGCCAATGGACAATCATAACTATCAATTCTCCAGCAGAAAAAAAACCCTGAGCTCTTCAAAAACACACTCCATCGATGCCCCAACAAGATACTGTTGCACCGGGGATTTCTCTCTCTCCTATCTTGCAAACATCACATTTCCTGCACTCTCTTCCACATCCTGCTTCTACTTCACCAAATGGTACTTGATCAGCTAAGATTCTTGCAGCCCCCCCAAATTCAGTATTTTCAAAGCCACAGTACAATTTCTGAACTAATATAACCTCCCACATACTATCTTGTTTCTACACTCCCGGCTTGCCTGATGCAAACAGAAAAACTTGATCTTGCCATTCTCAGGGGATGCTACACTTTAAGATGATTGCAAGAGCCAATTATCTCTCCAGATGCTCTCCTGGGAAAGCTTTTGGCTGCTCTGAAGTCCATTCCAGGAACAATACATTCTTCAAGTGGATGATTCAAGAGGTTTGCATCTTATTCAGGAGGTTTTGCATGTTATGAGAAGGAAAGAAAAAGTGATGTCTTTTTCAACAGAGTCATTCCTTGAAATAATTATTTGATCTTCTACCTAAAGCTGCACCTGGAACTAGCCTCCAAAGAGACTTCATCTGGGTGAGGCATCAAGGTCACCCTGCTGCTCCCAGATCTGTGAACGCCTGTAAAAGCGAAGCCCTAGTAATTCCTACAACCAAATGGCAAGTTGTTCTCAAGACGCCTCAGCATAGTCCTGACTCTGTGCTTCTTCCTTAGATAAATTACATTGAAAATGTCAGGAATTCTAAGCACCAACAGAAGTTCTCCCCAGGTAGTTCAAAAATGTTGTCATACTTCGTCACCTTCTAAATTTCCCTTTGTTTTCTTATACCTATCTTTCCACATTTAGATAACTGATCTGCAAGATAAGTGATCTTCAAGTTCATTTCTAAAGTCAAGTCTCTGCTGAAGCTCAAACACAAAGCAATCCGAAGCTTTCCTCAGCTGTATTTTGTGGAGAAACAGAGCAGGATCAGAGCAAGTATGTTTTCTACCATCCCATTGACTCACCTTGCTGTTTGAGAGTGGGTATATTGCCTGCTCATTTCCCAGACTTGTCCAGAGAGTTTTAATTGCTGCCCATAAAAGGTTTCACTTTCATCTGCAAATGATCATTCAAAGTGTTCACTTAGGAAACCTCTTTGCTTTCACTCCTTCTGATGCACCCAAGGGTTTGTTTTTTGGGTTTTTTTGTTTTTTAAGACGGCATTTTTATTATCGCTTTAATTCTATTCACAGAGCTTCTAGATCTTGTATTAGAAGTCACAGCAATTCTTTCTGGTCTCTTTTGAGGATGCAGGTTTTTAATGTGATTGTTTTTTGCACCACGGCTCCACAGGAAGACCTATCACAAATTTCCATTTTGGAAGTTGGATCCACCTAATGATACCAGGTTATCCTTAGTCACAAGTAATGTAACAGTTCTGGAGACTTAAGGGCTATTTCCACTATAAAGGAAAGTTTAAGATAGTATAAGGCATTTTCTTGATCATTTATTGAGAAAGAATTTATAAATTCTTGTTTTCCTGGACACAGGAGAAATCAAATAGCAGGAGTTTCTCTGACTACAGTTTTCAGAGAGAACAGTGCTCAGTAGGACGCTCATTTTTATTGTCCTTGGGTCAATGTAACAGGTTTTGTCTGGCTATGACTGAGGTTTTTGTCCTATATTCTCTGTTATTCTGGTCACTTAGGCCTGTATAGCTCACCCAGTTGATGCTGAATTTCTTTCTGTGAAGCTTCTTGGGTAACACCGCTCAGCTTTTGCTCGGACTTTAACAAGTATATGTGCTTTGGGTGGTGACTTCTGTAGCTTCAGCTATCTGGTTGAAGAAAGGAGGAAGGATTTTATCTCACACCTCCATTACAAATGAAGAACAAATTAATTACAAATCAGTAATTATACTTGCCAGTGTCAATGAGGTTCCACCCTATGTATGAGCATGACAGTAATGCCAGCATGCATAAAACTCTTCAGCACTTTGTTTTTGTAATAATAAACTTAATTCTGCATCTTTAAATACACACTTAAGAAAACACACATTTGACACATGAAAACTTTAAAAAACTAACTAGTTTTGTCACATCTGGCTTACTCCCAGACTTACCATGAGATAAAACAATTTATGCAACTTAGCACTGAACATCTTACCAGATCAACATTTATAAAACCTGGTCCAGAACTTGGAATCTTTGGTTATATTTCACAACATGCCTATGACCTTGTGCAAATTGCTCCTCTGCTTGAGTCCCATCCCTTATTACAATATTTCCCTTCAAACATACCTTAGATCTATGTTTGAAAACTCAAACCAGCGTTGTCCCACTTCTAGCTCTACTAAAGTAAAATGATTCTATTGAAAGCAACCTAATCAGAGCAGAGAGTTTAATCTGCCACAGAAAGGAAGTGGACCAGATGAAACAATCCCATGGACCAGGAGTTTGACTCTACCAGCCTAATACACAGTATTGCTTCAAATAAGGTGTAATAACAGAACTTTACATGTAGTGGTTTTACTATAGCCTAGGTATTAAAAAGGGGGGAATATGGTAATTACTCCTTACATTCAGTGGCAGAAAAACCTGTCCAACTACAAAAGTTAATACAGACAAGACTTATTGCCTGCCAGGTCCTGACCTTGTTTGTTTTCGCATGAGAAGCCATTTCTTGCAGAAACTGAGCACACCTCTAACCCAAATCTTGGAGCTGCCCAGGGCCCATAGCAGTGCTCTCTCTGAAGAGTCGGACGCATGCCTCTGAATGCCTTCATGATCAAATCCTAATCTTTCTTTTAGTACTCCTGAAGATTGAAGCAGGGAAGCAGAAATCTTAACTTGGATCCTCTTCAACAGGTTCTTTAAAAAATTGCCTCCTGGCATATTTGCAGCTTAAGTCTACAAATCTGCAGATGCAGCATACACACCTCAGACCACCACTGGAAATAATGTCATAAAACTTTGTTATATCTTTTACTTAGAAAAAGTAACTAAGAAAATGGCAAACTGTCACCTACACCCTGACATAAATAAATTATTACTTCCTCACCGACCAACCAAAAAAAAAAGAAATCCAGTGAATTTTCTGTATGTTATTTTGTGCTTTTATCATTTAAAGGCATGACTTTTTTTCTGTATTTTAATATTGTTTACAAATAATATGCTCTGATGGTTGCAACAATATGCAAGAATATCTACAAAGATATCTGATAATCTGATTTTAAACTTGGACTTCCTGTATTCACTGTAATACTCAGATTTACTGTTCTTACAGCAACACAGTAATCCAAAATATTAATTACTACAGTTCGACGGTAAAGCTTGACTTGCTCAGGTTCTGTCTTCAACCTGAGAAGCGTTACGGACATTGCCCTGCCTGATGTAAAATCTCATTTTAGAACAATGAAGTTCCACATGCCTCTCCGCTTATCCCTCACCTTTCAGTTCCCTCTGAAGAGTCAAACCCACTGGGCCCTGTTTTTCAAATCTGGAATGAAGCCTATGGACTGGCACGCTCACGGATGGCAGACAGCAAGAAGAGGACGGTGCATTCAGCTGAAATTGAGTCTACCTTAGCAAAAGGCACTAACCAAGTTGGAAATTGTCCAAGATATCAAAGTAATACCACTAACACGCAGCTAACCTTTTTCTCTTGGTGCAGTTTGCTGGGGTTTTATTAAGTGAAGGATATATATTTTTTTTAACCCTTCTAAGTAGCCTTAAAACTTTTATTCTTTGATTGGAAGGATGGAACTTGCATTTGAACATTTTTCACCACTCATAACTGCACAAAGATCTGCTCTTAGTGTTTCAAACCCGACATCCAGTCTTTCCCAATATATTACTTCCGTTTCCTGTATTTATTGTTTCTGAACAATAAAAATACATTAGCCAGATTGAAAAGGTGACTGTGAATACTTCAAGCAAAGCCAACTAATGTTTCAGTTATCTGGAACAACTGGGGAGCTCACCAGAATTCTAAGCCCAGCTAACTTCAAAACAAGATCAACAAAGTCAGGTAAAAAAAAAGAAAAGCACTGTTTCCAGTCTCCAGCACTCAGCTACCCTTAGTTAGCCACCCCACCTGCAAAGCATGTATTCTGATTTTAAGTTAGCGGAAGAAAATTACTACTCAACTCAAGGCACTTCTTACACACATTTCATTTGCAATGATTCCTGTTTTCCAGCTTTTCTCCACAGCCATGAAGGAGAAACTGAGGATATGCATAATTCGTGGAATTCTGGGAGTTAGGACTTTACAAATAAGGTCGTGTATTGCCAGATTCAGAACAAAACTATACTGGTCACATCTAAATTAGCTGCCCTCTAAAGCTGCCTAGTTTAGTTTTCCACATCACAGTGCTCACGATTATAAAACTATACAAAATCCTACAGGCATCAGGATGCAGATGCACACCGGAGCCAGGCAAAATTCCCCACACTGAAATGAAACACATCCTGCAGGTGTGGCTGGGGAGGCCTCAGTGGCTTGTGCCTGCTGCTCCTCCAGCTTTCATGCAAAGCACCCTCAGGAGGCAGGCAGGCAGGCAGGTATGTGGGGTGGCCTGGAATGTGGTGCTTGACCCACCTCTGCTCTGCACACAGGAATACCAGCACAAGTTTTCACTCAAAAGAGGAAATACCTTAAGAACTGGGTTGCTCTCTTTTAACTGTGGGCAGTAAGTACAAAAATTTGGGGCTTACCATGAGTTTAAGCAGTTGTTTTCCCAATCTTCTGACTGCTTTCAGCTGCTCAGCAACATCAATTAACTTGCATGTGTCAAGTGCAGGGGGGAAAAAAGGCCGTTTGAAATACAAGCAAACCTCTAAAAGAAAATCAAGATAAGAAGTCCAAGCACTGGGTCATACCAAGTTTCTATTCATATAGAAAATTCATATGAAAAGCCTTGTTTCACGGTTTGTTTGTTGATTTTTTAAATGACATTGATGTTTATCTGCCAGAGGTCAAAGAACAAAAACTTGATTACTGTTTTAATATTAATTCTTTGTACAGAGAAGAGCTGTAGTAAGCTTCACTTACAGTGTCAGATGATAAAAACCACACTTGATATGCTCTTCTAGCTGCCTTCTACCAAGTAACTTCAACTCCATGCCATGTGGCAGAAACAACCTAAAGGGGCATCTCAAATGAACTCTACAAAATTTATTATATCAGAAGATTACCACACTACCACAATTCATTACATAAAACCTTAGTTGTTACAAAGCATTAGGCACTGCATGCGCTTAGTAAGTCAGCCATACATTGCAAACAACGTTGGGACCAACACCAGTAAGAACTCCTGTGCTTTTACACAAAGAATTGCATAAGATACCATAGGTAAACTTAAAACTGCTATTTCTTCCTGAGGAACTTTGTAACTCAGGCACTCTCTTGGAGAAAGCAGTATTATTATGCATTTTGCTTAACAACACTGAAAACCCTGGGGAAAAATGTACCAAATATTCAACTGTTTGAGAGCTCAGCACAGACCTCCAGCATCTGAAACATCAAAGTAAACAGGAGCAGTGACAAGCTGATTTCTTTCATGTGAAGCAATTTGAAAAGAAATCAGGCAGTTTGCCAGTACCTCTTATAGCTATTTTCTGTCACAGGGAACTGCCCATCTCTCAACAACTGCCCATCATCTTCTGTTCCTCTTCAGCCCTGCTTCCTTTCTAACATGTGCCACCTTCTAAATCATGCAAATCAGTTACTGACCCACCACACACACTTAACCTTTTTCTGCACACCCTTGATCTGCTGATTTCTCTTCCACTTCACCCTACATTCATCAACATATTTCTGTGAACCCATCCCCCCTTCTCCTCTTCATCATCCCAGGGCCAGCAACCTGAGGACTCAGAGGACAAGAGAGACTGTTTTCCCTGTTTTCTGCAATCTATAGCAACTCATGGTCACTCATCAGCCACTGGAAGTAATAGCAAGGAAAATCCTACCCAGGTGATGTGATGCGTCTGCAAAGCCCACAAAGGGCTGGGGCAGCTTCAGCCCACATCTCAAGTTACCAAACTCCAAAACATTCTTGCTAGTGCACAAAGATCCCCTAAACTAGAAGCACAGAAGGCCAGCTACTGAGCAACAGGAAGAGGGGATAAAGCATTCATGGACATGGATGGCAAAACCTGCCTGAAATTTATAATGACAATTCACTTAACTTGCCAAGCCAAAAGGTAAACCTGAGCAGAATTTCCAGCACTGCAGGAGCTCCGGAAGGGGAAACATATACCCTGGTAGAGTTCACAGAGAAAGAGCCCCATGCAGCCCAGCCTGGTCAATGCTTTAGGGTCCTCTTTCCTTTATTATTAAGTAATAAATAAGAACTGTTTTAAAATAGCATGCTTTGGACAATGCTTTGTTTCTATTCAACAGCAACCAATAAAATGCAAACAAAGATTTGAGAAAGAGACACAGACAGTTGGAAAAACAGCACTAAAGCAACAGGACTACTCCTGTCACAGTCTCTTGGCTACCACAGCCAAAATAGTCTCTCAAACCTCAAGCGATTTCCTTGTCTAACTCTGTTTCCAATTTTGCAATCAAAACCATTACCTTGCTAGAACGTAATTTCTTGGTTTAAGTTTGTTTCATGCTTGAAGTGAACTGAGGTAGTAATTACTTTGACTTCTCCAGAGATAATGGAAACTAAAGCAGTTGAACAACTGAAGCTTTCCTGTGCCTACTAGGAAAGGAAGCTGGAAATCCTGGGAACTGGGACTCAGCTCCCACACAGCTGCAGGTGAGGTTGGGACCTCTTGGTGCCCAGTGCCAGCAGAGAGGAGAAACTGCCCAAAAAGCAGTCAAAAAAGTCAGGGTTTAGCATCATTGTACAGCTGAAACCAAAACCTATCAGTCAGGAAGTCTCCACATCTACATAGCAGTGGAACTACTGATTCAAATAATTAGATGGAATCAGATTTACAAATAACAAATGAAGGTTTAAAATAATGTCATCAGGGGGTTTATGTCCTTAATATAACTAAAATATGCATCTTTGAGTAAGTGACAAAACAAGATAGACAAGGAAAATGGCAAAATCCTGAACTACCATTCATGTCACTTTCTCCAGTCTTTCCATAAATATCCCTAATCAAGTATATCAAAGTCACATGAACTTCACCAGTCTCCCTTTGGTACAAGAAGTAACAGACCTTTCAAAGCAAGCAGAAACCAGACTTTCAAGTGCATTAAATACACGTGCAGAGAACCCGGCTTTGTGCTATTGCCCAACAAACAGGCACAGGCTTCAGCCAAGCAGCAGCAGCCTGCACCATTAACAGTGAAGGGCAGCAGGTTTCAAACACGTCGCCATGCGGTAAAACACTCGACTGAGCAAAGGTTCACGCACTTCTTAGGAGATAATGTTCCAAGCTGAAGAAGGCAAAGACTAATCTACCTCTTTCTTCCACAGCACTTTTAAAATATAGGATAACCTTGATTTCTAGTGAATCTGAGAACTATGTAAAGGCTGTTTAGGTAATCCCCTCATTATGTAAAAGTAAGTTAAATCAGACTTAAAGTTGTGCAAGTTAAACAATCTCCTGTCTCTTTCCTGACCACTCCCCACATTACCCACAGCCCAGCTGAGAACTACAGAAATTGTAATAGCCACCACTTGTTTCAATTCAAAATTGGAATCCTCTCTCATTTCCATTACTACCACAAAATTTATGGGTAAACCCACTTTTACATTATTAAATCAAGTGGTTCCTTCCCTAAGCCAAATTTTCTCCCTACTTCTGTTCGATAATGAGCTCTTTGAACCAAGGATATTTCATTTTAGTACCCAGTCTCATAAATCATAATTCCGTAATTAAGTCTAATCCTATATTCCTTCACACCCAAGCTGTGCTTTGTGTGTGAGTAAAACTTCTGAAACAAACCAACCCCCTCCAAGGCTCATTACTTGCCACATTCTCATAAGGGTGCTTTGTGGAAAGCTTTGACTCATTGTTTATTTAAAGACAGCACTGTTGTTAGAATACTAGCAACAAGCATCAAAATAAGGTCGTTATAAATGGCAAAGCTGGAGCTGTGCCTAATTGCTAATGTGAGTGGATAATCACAGAGGATATAAGCTTTGATATACGTATTAAGTTGCAAGGTGTGCAAGATACAGCTGTATTTATACGTCTACATATCTGCTTATGTGGCACTTATTGTAAGATCAATGAAGGTGTTTCATAATGCATATAATATAGCTTATGCTTATGAAAGTGATCACAGAAAAGAAATACACCATATAGCTGAAAAATGTACATTAGCATACAAAGTAGCTGCAGAATTCACGCCACTGTGTTTGCATTAGGAAGCCAACCAAGAGAACATAGTTGTGAAAATGCTAATCCTACAGTATTTAAGAACAAAAGAAAGAACCACGCAATCAAAACTGTCAGATCTCATTGGCACTGTCAGTCCAGAGGCTAAAGTACCTAGGTAATAAAACATACAAGTACTTTTCCTTGTACAGGAAAGCTGAAATTCAGCTTCTCTTCCTTCTTCCAGGTATTATTTGATTCTGTATGTCTCAGAATTCAATTATGAGTAATTTTAGTTATGCCACTCTCACTTTCTTCAGGCTTTTTATTGTTTCTGACTAATTAAGTTTTGTCATCTGGCACAAGACAAAAAAAATTGGATATTAATTAAAGGACACACACTCTGCTCCTTAACCATAGCTTACATTTTCAGACAGTAGGAGAGAAGGGTAAAAAGAATAAGCACACTGATGAATATACTACATTGGTGTGTTGTAAGCATCATCAATCACTACATCTTTCTTCTCAGCACCATTCTGAGGCCACCACGATGACATTTTAGCCTTTGCTGTATTCAGAATGTTTTGATTTATACTGTTCTATAAGCACTTTCTGCTTAATCCTGTCTTTTCACAAAGCATGACTGACTCAATCTGTGTGAAGTCAAATAAGATAACTAATGCACAAAAGCCCAGGGAAGAAGCCTGAATAAAACTGATATTCATTTCAAATCAGAAAGTTCTGGCAAGCGCTTCCTCAAATTAACAGAAGTTGTTCCAGAAAAATCAACATTAAACTCGAGAAAATAAGTCCAAATACTCCACAACACACTTTTTGCTGCTAATTACAAGAAAGTCTCAGCACCTCTCGTCATCCACGGTCATACATTACCTAGCAGGCAGCTCCTGCTGCATGCTCCATTAATTATGTTCCATGAGGTTTCTCACTGCTACGGCACAGAAGCGTATTTACGGAGGTGAGACAGGAATGCAGCTACTGATGGTGACTAACAGGCCCGTTGTCAAATTTTCCTACAGCTGATGCTGGCTATTGCCATTACTTACTTTTTGTTCCATCTCTCCAACTAAGAATACTTTTCTCCCCCTCACTGTACTGACTGGTGATTAATAGCAGCTCTAATTCCCAGCATGCATAGTTACCAGCATTCGCAGCTAAAATAATGGGGAAGGTGGTCTTGAGGTTCAGACACTGGTCTAGGACAACTTAAGGTACCTGGATTCATTGCCTAGCTCTGCCACGTATCTCCTTTGGGGCATAAAGTCTCCAACTGTGCAAAAGCTAAAACACACTAAAACCTTAAAAATCAGGTGGGAAAACACCCACATTATTAGCACAATTCAATAATCCAGTACCACATTACAACCATAGGTGCAAATTCCTTCTCCCAAACTTTTCCCTTTCTGTACTAAATTGCCACTGTCAGTTTATACATTCAAAAGCATACTCCTTTTTTTTAAAAAAAAAGGGGGGAAAGGGGAGCCCAGAGAGCACTGAGGTTGGAAAAGCCAAGCTGCACATCATCAGATGGATACAGGAGGAAGAATTTGGAGCAGTGCTGCCTGACCTCCTTGCCCATGCCCCCATCCCGCACTACAGTGCTAGCCCCACTAGATGCGGAAGAGAGGTTCAGTTTCCTCTTCTGACTAAGAGGGATCAAATCTGAAAGCAGAGTCCTCACGCTAACATCCAACAGCTATTTATAGTAAAGAAGCAGTCTGGAGACAAGGACAGGAGCACAGGTTACTTTCAGCTGAAAGAAGTGCCCCAGCCTTTTGGGTCCTGTTTACACAATCTCATGGTTCCAGTGATTCTCAAACCCTTTTTGTAGAAGGCATGGAAAGGCACTCCTGCCTTCACCTGGCACCACTCAGCACCCTCACCTGGACACAGGGCCAAGAGGCACAGATCCCCCACATCCTAAACAAGAAGGTTAGGACCCTCTAAACTGCATGAGAAGAAGATTTCCACGCTCAAGGCTATAGTAGATATTAAGCTGACCCTACACTCGATCTGAATAGCTCGGCTGCATCTTACTCCGGGCTCAAAATTTCCTGGGAAAACTGAGCATGTGAAAACTTCTGCACCAGCAAGGGAGCAA
Organism: Psittacula echo; assembly: GCF_963264785.1. Taxonomy (NCBI): domain Eukaryota; kingdom Metazoa; phylum Chordata; class Aves; order Psittaciformes; family Psittacidae; genus Psittacula; species Psittacula echo. The sequence goes on from NC_137735.1 coordinate 105,947,278, forward strand.
AAAATATTCTCATATTTATAATATAAACTCATAAAATAGCTTTTGCTTAGGATTCTCCCTCAAAACTAATCTGTTGAGCTGGTTCTTCAAGGAGTAAGGTCCGCTGACGTAAGAGGCCTCCCCCGCCAGGAGAGGTGCTATGAACTTTTTTATCTTATTTATAGAATGGCCTCGCTCATGCTTTGTTTAAGAAACAATTAGCCTTTGACAGCTTAAAATAAACAGGACTCTCTCCCTGCTGCAGAGTCACTAGACCTGAGCTAGATTTCAAGCTCTTGCACGAAACTACCTGATGGACTCGATAGTTTAAGTGACAAGATAGTTTGCCCAGCATCTTCAAAACCCTGAGCAATAGAACAAGGACCCACATCAAGTCAAATAAAGTGAGCCAGCAATCATTCCTGCTCCTAAACCATTTTGTCCTTACCAACAAGAGGCACCTCTGGAAGACAAGGCCCCCTCTTGTCAGGTGTTTGCAAACAGAGGACCTGCAGGAACACAGAAGATGCAGGAGTTTAGCAATGGTTGCATGCCAGATGTGCAGCTGGGTAAACTTTTTCCCTGAACGTACAGCTGCTTTTTCTGCCTCCTACGTTGCTGCAACAGGTCCAAAGGCAGTAATGGCAATAGCTGGCACAGACAATATGACTTGGCATCACAACTTTATATTTCAGTCCAAGCTCTTGTACCACCAGCAGAGAGGTCAGCATTCCCATCTAGCAGACATTAGAGTTTTCCACTTCACCTTTCCTTTAAGGCCTTCATTCAGGTTGTCAACTCCAGCCTCCTGGCTCTGCAGCTGCCTTTACCATTGCCAGGGGGCAGGGCTCAAAAAAACCTGCACTGAAAAGCTAACAGAAGTACATCAGCATTCTTGAACTCCTGGCCTGCCAAAGGAGAGATACACACAGGAGTCCAGTTTCATCCCCAGTGGTTTTCTTAGGCTGGGTTAGCTGGCCAAAAGAGATCCTGGGTAGTCTCCTTAGGGTGTTGGCTTGAGTTCAATTATTTCTTCTGGTAAAGAGTTCCAAGGTGCCTTAGGCAAGCTTTTATCTTGGCTTCCTATCTACAGAACCAGGGGTAAATGTCCTGCCTTAACTCCAAGGGATGAGGAGAGGGCCAGCAACACGGAAATGCCAACATTCATTCAGGCAACACACAGTTGTACAAGCATCAGTCACAGCAGAAACGTCTATGAGTGTAGATGAGCAGGTGTTCGCAGAAATGAGGAACATTTCTCAACACAACGAAAAGTGGAAAGTATGGCAAATTTAGCTTTCCTCAGATAACAGAACACAGCAATGAGACAGAACAATGAAACCAAACAATTCATCAATAAGTTATGCCAACGAAATAGAAACACTGGGGTTACAAGAATAAGAAGCAATATCCAGTTATTAACAGTTGCAGAAAGCAAACATTTTCAGACAGGATTTAAAATTACAAGAGTCAGCAAAACAAAAGGAGATGTGAGACAAAATAGAATTGCTGATAGAGGAGGCGCAAAATTAACAGAGGAACAAATCATGGAAAAATACTTGTCAACAGATGAAATAAGTGAACAGCAAGGACAGGAAGTAATAATAAGATAAAAAAAAATATAAGGGACCTCGAACACCAGCTCTTTTCCAGTAAAAGTACCACATCAAGTAACTCAATTTGTTGTTGACAATTTAATACTGCTCTTTTTCTTCACTCTAAAGTCCTCCCCTGAAGAGATCTCAGGACACAGGGAGGCTAATATGACATACAGGAATGATACCCAGGCACATGTTTATTAGTAGCAGATCAGCCTTAGCAAGTTCAACTGTATTCTGAAGGTACCACTAATGTTTAAACACCAAAAGACACTGATATTTAACTACAGCTTGAGCTGCCTTGTCAATGGTATCACCACAAATCATACAGTACAGACGTTTCCATTGAGAAAGGTTTAAGGATGTGCTTAGTTAGGACACACCACCAACTAACTGAATCTACTGCCACTCTGGTAGGAACATCAGAGGGAACCACTGCACCATCAGGATGTATCACTACAACCAAACTACTTGGTAGTTTGAAGATATTGGTGTATTCCTATCATCATTCACTGTGGTTTTCTGTCCTGGATTCCAAGAAAGTGATTTAAAGCTATCAACGTTAATATAAAAAAAAAAAACACCCTCAAGTTCAGTGAAGCAGCCACAGCTGAACTACATCTCTTCACTCTGCAAAGAGATGGAAGAGCTTGCAGAAGCAGCACCCCCATGAAATTAAATATCAGATTATAAACATCTGATCGTTAACCACTGCAGGTAAAGACTTCAGTCAAATGCAAACCAGAAGCAAATGGATGGACATTTAACGAGCTGATTATGGCAATGAGCAAGACAGGAAAGCTTTTGTCCCTCATTCTTCATCAAAAACGTCACCTCAGACGTGCAATAAAATTAAGCATGCATACACACGCACTCCCCTCAAAAAAAAAGAAACACCGAGGTCTTTGGCTACAAATAACGACTATATAAACTCATTTGGGCGCAGCACAGGGTTACTTGTACAGAGCGGGTCCTGGCGTTTGGGTACTCCGGTTCTGGCTGGCCCGGAGGTGCAGCCCCGACAGAAGCCAAGCGGGGAGCGCGGCCGGACCCACGCCGGGCACCGCCACCCTCCCGGCCCCGCAGCCCCGGGCCTGTGCGAGAACTTCTCCGCTTTCCTCCCCGCTCATCACTTCCTACTTTCTTTCCCCCTCTCCGCCGCCGCGGTGGCGGCGGCAGCGCGCTGCCGGCCGCTTCCTGTGCTACAGCCGGCTCTGCCCGTGGGTCCCCGCCACTCCTCAGCGGGCACGGCTCCCCCCGGTCCCTCACACTCACCCCAGCGTGCTGATGAACCCATTGACAGAGCCCTCCGCGTACAGGGACACGATGTCCCCGATGTACAGAAAGCTGGACATTTTCTCACTCATTTTGGCTCATTTTTTGCTGGATTTCTCACTCCTCCCCTTAAAAAAAAATTAAAAGAAATAAAAATAAAACAAACTAAAACCGATCCAGACGCAGACGGGGCGCGGTCGCGCCGGGCGCTCAGCGCGGCCCCAGTGGCTTTACAAGACGGATGCCGCGGTGGCACATGAGCGCGGCCCCGCTGCCCTTCGCGGACCGCCACGGCACGGCACGGCACGGCACGGCTCGGCTCGGCTCGGCCCGGTCGCCGCACCGCCTCCTGCGCCTCCGCCCCCCGCGGCCGCCCGCCTCCGCCTCCCGGGACCGCCCCGCCAAGGACACCCCGGGCAGGGGGTCGGGAACCCGTAGGGTCCGCACGGTTCAGGCCGTCCTTGAGGGAGGGAGGCAGCGGTATGGGGGCGCAGAGCGGGGAGCCCCAGGAGTTGGAGAGGTGGGGTGGTTGGGTGTCCCTTCCACATTGCCACCGCCTCCACCGGGAGGGCACAGTGGCCCTGTGCTTAATCACCACCCCCTGTCGCCCTCTGCTTTATGGCTTACAAACTTGTAGCAAGCACCAATCCTTTATTTATTTATTTTTAAATCAGAAGTTAGCTGTGCTGCAGCCCTGTGCAGGAATTCCCACAGCGCACATTCCCGTCAGAAAACTGCCACTAGTTTAATGAAAAAATACCCTCGAACGAGAAGATTGTACACTCTGCAAGAGTTTTCTGCTGAGGAAAGAGGGGACACTGCAACCTCACCACGATCCCCAGAGGGGTGGACTTTCAGCACTCCCTTCGCCAGCAAAGATAAGGCCCTGCAGACACAGAGGCGCTACATAAGGCTGTAGCTTCAGTAGCCAGAGGCTTACACGGGGCTGTGCTGTGACACATAGCGTCAGATTCCTGCCCAGAAAGGAGTACCAGCCCCCTGACATCCAGTCAGTGGCTGGAAGTGTTCTAAGGAAAGGCTATCACCAGTGCTGGATTCTTGTTCTTAAAAACCACCATGAATTCTTCAAACAAAGAGGTGATTTCTACCAACAGTTTTAGGAATCGAAATATTTCTACTTTTTCTGATTTTTGGCTGTAGTTCACCTCCCTGAGACAACTGACCCTGGTTACAAGCAAACTCAGACTATTGCTGGTCACCCAGTGTACTTCTCCAACAGATTGTTCGGATTTAAAATAAAGAAAAAACAGCTCACCCAGGTCTAAGGCCTGATCAATACCAGCTGTCAAATGATAAGAATATAAATCTGTTTGCAGGAATGTGCAGTGGTGGAGGTGAGTAACAAGCTGAGGGGCTCACACTTGCATTTCATTTCCCACATTTACAGATTCCAGCCTTATCTCATTTCTTCTGAGCATAAATTCTTGACATGAGAAGCGCTGTCTTCAAAATAATAATTAAAAAAAGTCTTACCATATAGATGTACATTAAAAAAAAAAAAAAAAGCAGCCTGTTAAACCATTCTATAATTCCCTCTTTTGCTCTTTTACAGTGAATATTTCGAATGTCACCCTTTGTTTGTACCCACCAGGGCACAAAGACACCACCAAAGATCTGCACTTGCGTTCTGCACATGTACACACACGGGCTCTAGATCTGACACTTGGCCACATTCTTCCAATTCAGCCTCCTGGAGTAACCACACGATTGTTTAGAACATTTCTGGAAATGACATGGGGAGAGCGCAAGTGCCAGAGTTCTTGTTCTGGAACCAGCCCCTGCACAGAGAGCCAAAGATGAGGCGTTTCATACTGCCCAGGACACACATATTCAATCCCAAAGTTGGACTAAATTAAAACCTACCAGAATTAGAAACCGAAAGTCAGCGCTGCACATGGCACCAAAGGGTGAGAGAAGCAAAGGCTTCCTGCCCACGTGCTGACCAAAGCAAAGAGCATTGATCCAAAGCCCTCCCCAGCATCACCACAGAGGGGTCAGGTGTTTTTATTCCATGAAATTCTGGTTCTGGACAGTTTGAACCTGGTGCCGAGCAGCAGAGGCTTTACAATCCGTTGACAATGTCCTTCACCCTCCTGACCCTGTATCTCAGCTGTTTTACACCAGGCTTTAACGGCCTAATTAAGATACTTCAGCCATAGAGGTTTCATGTTTCCCAGCAGTAAAGGAAACTCTGGCACTCCTTAGATCAGTGGGAGTTTTCCTGAGGACGGACTTCGGAACTTGGCCCAGCAGCAAGTTTGCCTGTCCTTCGTATGCCTGGGAGCAAATCCCCATTTGGGACTATTCCCAGCTGGGAAGGTTCAATTCTGTTGCCTAAACATAGGTTATTGGGGCCATTTGAACTGTCCTTTGATACTAGAGACATCCCTGTAGGCTTTCAGCAGGGAAGCAAGACTGCCATGCCCTTGACAGAGCTGCCTGCATGTGGGCAACTGAAATGGGCCCGCGTGATTTGGCATTACAAGAAGGTTAATTCAGGTCACTTTAGAAAATATTTAGCATTTGCTTGCTGTGGCAAAGCTTGAACTGATAGGAGCCCTACACTTGCAGTTGTCTTTGACTCTTTTCCCCCTCAAGGAAATCAAGGCACTGGCTTCATTCTCCCTCATTTCCAGGCTTGTTCATCTTGGCTCAGGCTGGAGCATGCCAGCAGCTGAAAGCTGTTACCACCTCATAGCTCTCTAGTGATATATATGAAATGAACTGGAAATCTGAATCCAGTTCCGAGCAGCAGTGACTATTAACTAGAAATAAGTTACATAAAATCAGCATCTTTGGGGAAAAAAAAGTGAAGGTCAAACCCCAAGGGAGTCAAGTATTTAAGCAAATGCTTAATTTTAAACCTGCCTCATTGAAACACTCCAACAATCACTGAAGTCACCAGATATTTTGTACACTGAAAATAAGGAAGCACTTACCCACCATTGTAGACCAGGTCTTAAACTGGTGCAAAGATCACCCTGAAAAAGCAGATCTGAGGAACCCTGCCGATTCTCTCCTTGCAGACAGAAATCTTAAGCAGTGACAAATGCTCCTCTACCATTTTTAACAAGCATTAACTCTCTTCTATTAAAAATAATCATCATGCCTCTCTGAGTGCTCATTTTATGAAGATAGCATCTGGAAAAATTTAATTAAAATGAAAGATTTTGTCATAACACCTCTACGTAGAAAAAAATAGAGCATGGTCAGAGATGGTAATGGAATATTGTTTCATTTATCTGGAGCATAAATAAACTAAATGGTTGATAAATATGGATATTTTTACTATAGCTTTTAACCTCGCAATTAGCTGCAGGGTGAAGGTGAGGCTGCTTAGTCAATAACTGGAATATGTTTTCCATCAGTTATCTCTGGTAATCTTTTGCTCCAAAGCTAGGAACACAGGCTTCACCATGAAACAGAACCCAGATGCAAAAATCATCAGCTAGTGCTGACAGGCTGCCCCAGCACACACAGTACTCTGTACGTTGTAAAAGTGAAGAAGTCTTTCTTACTCAACATTTGTTTCTAATCTATGACTTATTTTCAAGGAATAAAATATTTCTAGTGATGCCTGCAGTGGCATTCTAAGATTAGATCTCTATATAAAAGTATTTGGCAGTATTTTAATACATGGAAATTTTACCATGATCTCTACATCCTACGTTTTGATGTTCATTCTATTGCTGAGGGACAGAAGAGAAGCAGTTCATCCAGAAAGGTCAACAGAAACAACCCAATGCTGCAGTGGGCATCCCATTTAGATGTGAAAATACACAATATTAGCGTGACCTCAGACTGAAACTTACCGAGTAAGTTAGACCTCATAGCAGCCTTCCAGTATCTGAAGGGGGGCTACAGGGATGCTGCGGAGGGACTACTCATCAGGGACTGTAGTGATTGGACAAGGGGTAACGGGTACAAACTTAAACATGGGAAGTTTAGACTGGATATAAGGAAGAAATTCTTTACTGTGAGGGTGGTGAGGCACTGGAATGGGTTGCCCAGGGAGGTTGTGAATGCTCCATCCCTGGGGGTGTTCAAGGCCAGGTTGGATGAGGCCTTGGGTGGCATGGTTTAGTGGGAAATGTCACTGCCCATGGCAGGGGAATTGGAACTAGATGATCTCAAGGTCCTTTCCAACCCTAACTATTCTATGATTCTAAGTAAATAGGCTGATGTCATTATATTCTTGCTCCTTTTCCACCCCTCACTTCTTAGGAAGATGTCAGAATTTCCTGCTCATCTTGTCTAAACAGGGAAGGCTCTGACAGAAGTTGAATTCTTTATGGATTTGAAAACTGATTGGAAAGACTTTAATCCCAACATCTACACAACCTACCTCTGGCATGAAGTTACAGATATATAGGCCACTTCAGCGGAAGCAAGCTGGACCGCTTAGAGGCTTATACAACAGGCAGCATTGATGTTTGTTTTCACAAAAGCAGAGGATAGTGCTTTCCAGCTGCAGGGAAAAGAGGAAAAGAGAAGAATGCCTTTAACTGTTTTAACACAATAGATATAGATGGGACCAGGCCAAAACCCAAGCAGGCACCCCCGAGCTTTAGCATGCAAGTATATGAAAGTTTGGATGCAAAGCCTTGATTTGTTTCTCATCTTTCTAATGGGAGAAAAAAAAACAAAACACGACAAGAAGAGAGAGTTCAGGCTATTCTGGACATTTTGATATTTAAAAATCCAACTCTGATTTTAAAGTCCATCTGTAGCTGGAATATTTTTAATATACTTAAGCAAGGCACAACTAAGAAGCTAACTTGAGGAAGGCCTGCCTTTTAAAGGCAACTAATGATGTTTCACGCACAAGCTGGAGAAACCCATTACCTTGTGGATATTAATATTTGAGACAGCCTAGCTCTTCCTTGGGCACAACGGCATTTCAAAACACTTGGATGTATAAAAGGCTGCGTTACTTGGCCTTCAAGTTGGATCAGAGCATGCCAGAACAGCTTATTTTGACAATACCCTCACACAAGAATTGATTTATTGCTGGTAGCGCTTTGTTTTATTTTGCCTATAGCAAACGTCAGAGTACTAGATGATTTCTTGATGGATAGCTAGCTGTGGGGACTCATTTTGCCTTTTTCCTCTCATGGGAGTTAACTCTTTGCTGATGTTATTTGAAACAATACACTGGTATTGATGCCATACAAAATATAAAGCATCTGGTTAAAAAGAAAAGCAGAATACCCTGGAGAAAAAGAGGCCTGACAGAGATAAATGTTATTTAGTAACATAATCAGACAGGAGTGTAGTGAATCATACAAAATATGAGTCATTATTTGATTGAGAATGAGAAAACCAGAATATGGAGCACTTAGTGCTGGCCTACCCACTTTATTCAACACGGCTTAGTAGGAACAAAAAATTCTAGCTCCATGTGTGACAGCTCCATGTGTGACACCCTGTTTTATAAAGGACTTGCTGTTGGAGAGAAACATTTCTCAACATCAGAGGTGGCCCTGAAAGTGAACCACTCTCACAAGTGACCTTTTGCAGGGTTTCCACTAGGGCACAGGTATGAGCTTTGCATCCTCACTACCCAGGCACATTTGCTCATGGTATGGCACGCGAGCATGGACAGGGACTGGCTGACTTGCTACATCTGAATTTTAAGAGCTAATATATGTACTAATTCAAGTATTTAAATAACCATTGGTTTGCTGCAATATTCTCTTGAAACAAACAAACAGAAATAATGAAAATTGACTATATTTGTGAATTCATTATTTAAGTAAAAGAAGTTTAGACTAAAGAGGAAGCCTGGATGCCCTTCAAACTGTAGCACAATATGACAGCTATGTAAATAAACTTCGAAGAGCAGCTCCAAGCCATTCAAGTGAAGATATTTTTCCTTGCGATACATTCAAGTCTTGTCAAATAAGTTTCCAACTGTTCAACGACCAAAGTTGTTCATTCAAAGAGACAAATACAAAAACTTGACCAAAGCAGAAAGTACAATGTGCCCTTTTTTGACAACATCTATATAGAAAGGATGCTTTATTTAGAGGATTCAGGAAGTTAAAGCATTGCTTTCTATCAGCTCGCAACCACAGAGCAAGCATCAGGAAGCGCATAAAAATGGACTTACTATTCCTATGTGGAACAAGTGCCAACGGTTACACCAAGTTTGCTTTCAACCTTGCAGAGCTCACTGGCAGCCCCCACACACTTGTTAATCAGGCAGTGTCTCCTGGGGTTTCTTTTCTGCTTGGCTGCCTAAAAACGAAGCATTTCCCAACAAAATAGACACACACACAAACCTTGTTTGAATTTCTCTTTTGAGGGCCATCATGAGGCTTGAGAAGATTCAAACCTGAAAACACAGGAAAAAAGTGAATCATCTTTACGGGAGGAAATGAAAAGAGAAAAATAGTCCTAGCACACTCCTAACCATGACCTATGCCATAGAAGCATCACTGAACCTGTAGAGTATGATGACTGTAACAACAAACAAATTGTGTTTAGAGTCCTGTCATTAATACCATATTACCAGCTGACCCTATGGCAGTAGTTACAGTGGATACAGCGTGGTTAATATACATAATTATATATGAATCATACATGAAATCAGATGAGCAGTGATGATCATTTTGACTGATCTATCTCACTGAAACTCAGTATCTTGCTTTTGGAGTGAAAGAATTACAGCAGTCCTGCAAAAGTTTCCACAGGGAAGTTTAAGAAAAACGACAGCTTTCACAAGCAGCCTAGCACTGCAGTTATATTTGCAAGCCAGATAAAGCAGCAGTTATTGGTGCTCCTAAAGAATACAGCTAACAAATTTTAAAAGGTGAAAAATATCTCTGGTAGTAATACAGCTGCAGTTTAACTGCAATCATAGAGCTTGAAAAGTGTACCTGAGGGGTATCTCCTCACCTTTACTGATGCTCTGCATGATAGAATTAAGATGTTTCAAACTTGAGGAAGCTTTGCATTTTAGTACTGCTTAAAAAGCCTTGTGCTTTTGATGTTTTTTCTGATCACCTTTTTTTTCCTATTGAAAAGCTTTTTCAAAATTCAATACTGCTTTTTTTTGCATGAATGTTTCTTCTCACTAGCACATGTTACTCTAGAGACACACTCCTATTAAAAATTACCAGAGGGGAAAGAGAATTGCAATTAGTTGTGCTCAAACAGCTGTCACTAGGCCCATCCATCCTGAGCCACACTAGGGGGTTTATTTCTGTCCTTGGAAGTGTTCAAAAACCATGTAGATGAAGCCCTTAGTTTAGTGGTGGTCTTGGCAGTCCTGGGGTAACAGCTGGACTTGATGAACTTAAAGGTATTTTCCAACCTAAATGATTCTATAGTTCTAACTTAGGGATGATGTGCACTGCCCCTTCTGGTCTAGGAAAAGAGCTGCTGGTGGGCGTACCTCCAAAGATACCTCTGGATCCAGACAAGGAGACAGAAGGAAAAGCAGCTCTTCTCAAGAGACCCAGTCCTTCCTCATGACAGCAAGGGCCACAGATCTTCACCTTAGGCCTATTCCAGCTTTCAGATGGGTAAAATGGATTGAAAAAAAAAAAACCCTTTAGGAAGGTGAACGCCAAGTCAACAGGCTTTGGGTAGCTGGCACTGCATTTCCAGACAAGTCATTCAGGGAGGTCTGGAGGCATTAAAACCCAGTTAAAGTAGTCACTCCTTTCACCCCTCTCTAAAAGCACAGCACCAAATGTCTGATGTTTCTCAGAAACATGTTGGGAAGGAAAAATTACAGATCAGGAAAGATTTCTTTTTTTTCTACTAATTACTGTGTCAAAAAAAATTATGAGACACAGGGGTACAAGAAATCCTCTTTGACATCCTACCGTGCCCTCCACTCTGATCAGCACTGGTGCATCTGGGTTGGATCCTTCTAAAGTCTCTTACTTTGACCTGTCCTAAATGTGGATTACTTCATAGGATATTACAGAACAATTTAATTAGCACAACCAAATGATGGTGGTTGGCATTCCAAGTAGGCAGAAAATGTCTTTGAGGCCAAACATAGACCAAGATTTGAGGTTCATGTGACCAATATTACAAACTAATTTCGTGCCTAGGTGCAGGAAGTGCCCTATATGGGATATGTTATCAATGGATTTCTGTCATCTCAGCCCAATTGTGCTCAGGAAATCAGAGCTTGAATAAGATAAAAATGGATTAATTAGAAGCAGGTTTGTTTTGGTTGGATTTTGGTTTGGGGTTTTGTTGTTTATTTTAATGAATATGGGATTATGGACATCATCAAAACACTACTGCATATTTGGATCCCCAGACTGGAGTTTCTCTCTTCCTACTGGTCCAGAATGCAATAGATTGAAACAAGAATCTTGTTTTAGAGCATTTTGAATCCTGAACTGCTAAATTTACCTATAATTTAAAAAGCAAGCCTGCACACTAACCACATGGAAATGCCTGAACTGCTTTTTCATTTAGGAATGCCTCATGCACTTACCTCTCCCCCACCACACGTCAATATTTGACATTGGGTCTCAAATGGTGTAAGTTGTGAGTCACAAGACACATGATACCAAAGAAGCCTGCATTATGTTCATGCCTTGTCCCTGAAGAGTTGGGGGTTTTTGTTTGGCTTTGGTTTAGAGTTTGTTTAAAATGTTCCTCATTTGGGTGCCTTCCTTAAATATTTTAAAAGTTAGCATAACACAGCTGAATCCTGGAAGGCTGAGATATGCAATTTCATATCCTTTAGCATCATAATATTTAAATAGATAAGTGATGCATGTACTTAAAGAAATCCCTGTTTCAGTGCTATACAAAAAACTCAATCAGTGAAATAACCTCCTCTTTCTCAGTAGCTCTTTAAGATGCCTTGCATCTTCATAGTAGCTGAACATAGAAATAGGGACATGTTTAGGAAACTAGATTTCACCTAATCTGTAGACAACCAAAAAAGAGTGCATTGAAAAAGCAGAATCATTACCCATTTTTTCCATGTTGTCAATCTGAAACAGGAAAAGTTAGCAGAAGCTATTCCACTAGTGAAATAGGGTTTTGTTTAAAAGGCACAGAAGAAATGCATTTTGTTAACACGCGATAAGCAAAGAAACTGTTGGAATTAGCTAATAAGAACAAAATTTTAAAACGCATCCAGACACATTAAGCCCCACACTTGGCATCATCCCCTCAACTCACTGCAGTAACATTAAATTGCTGGTTGAAAACAGGTGGGAAACGTAAAAGTCAAGTTTTCTGCTATCTGACATCAGCACAATTAGCACCTCTGTTTCACAACCCTGGCTTCACCTGTGGGAACTGCTATCTTATAGTGGCAGGCACATAAATATACAAACAGGTGATGTTGTTCTTGTTGCATGCTTATTATTCAATAGCTGCAAGCTCTAAGAACGTGCTCCCAAGATATATATGGAGCAGGACTGGATCATATCAGGACATAGGCTAGATGGGAACTCACCCACAGATTTATTAGAGATAGAATATTTTAATGAGACAATGAGAGTGTAAAGGCAAAAAGAAGTACTGAAAAGAAAAAAAATGGTTAATTTCTGTCAATTCTCTCATTACAGTACAATTTACTATCTGACCTATAGGGGAAAAAAATACTTCCCATGGCAACCAGAGTCTCTAGAAATCCCCTGAACTGCACCTCTGCTGGCTGGGGCCATGTGGCAGCAGTCTGATAAAGCAAAAAGGGAATAGGCAACTGCTCCCATGGACACAGCAGAATGGAGCAGAGCTCCAGAGCTGAATCACTCTCCAAGACTGTGAAGGTGGCAGATGATGTGGCTCATCCTTGGAGTCATTTATCCTACAGTAATACAGGACATAAGAAGGCAAAACTAAATCAGCATTTCTGCAGCATGCCAACATTGTGATGGACCCAGACCTCTTTCCACTATGCGCTGCCAAGCCACTGCTAATCTGCAGCACAAATGCAGCCCAAACTTTCATTTTGTCCTCTCTCATCTCTTCCTACCCATTACCCTTGTTACCTCCTGCTTTCAGTATCTTCATCAGCTGCAAGGCCAATCCATCCTTCCATGGCAGAAGCAAGTAACATCTGTCTGCTGCTGCTGCTTCCTGATGTTCTGCGTTCTTCCTTTCCAGCCCTGGCTCTTGCACACCACCTATGAACATCAAGAAACGCAGAGGGTTTTAGAGAAAAGAAGCCTTTCCCCAGGAGCAAGAATCTTTCAGTGTATTTTGATACATAAAAGTTTCCTTTTGGCTATATCATCTGAAAAACTGGCTTGTTCCCTATTCCAACAGCATGTGAGTACCGGATTAATGAACATATCCTGAAAACCTCCATGTGAGAAAGCAAAGTTTTACCTGAGTAGGGAACAGCACTGGTGAGGAATGGACGAATGGAGGTACCTGCAAAGAGATTTATGAATCTAGCCACTGAGGGAGGTATTTAGGAAGATTTATTTTGTGAACCAGCTGAGCTGTTGAAGCACTTGCAGAGATCCATGAGACGTCAGTGTTTAACCTGCCTATCTACCCTTTGAAAAGCCTGAGAGGTTGCTACCTGAATGTCAAATGCTATTGTAAAGAGCAATACCTGATGTCTCCAAAGGCAGTGACAAGGAGCTGGGTGTGATCTCCATGTCCCAGGTTAGAGCTCAAACCGCCAAGCAATCTGTGGCACTAGGAAACCAGCTTGATCTCATACTTTAAATTCCAGGGATACAACAGGGGGAGATGAGGTGCTTTGTTTTAAATGCATCCCATAGAAAGAGAGAATGCAGACTTGACTGAATCGTGTAGTCTTCTACAGACAAATTCAAATTATTAATGTTCTTACCACAAATCCTCCACATATAGTTGCAGTATCTATTCATCAAAACAAGTGCTCAAAACCCCTGCAGAATCAGAGGCAGACAGCCCAGAAGGAACAAGCTATGACAGGTCAGGGACAGGATGTTGCTCCACAGTAAATATTCCCCCAACAAGTTACATATGTGGTGCAGAACCACAGAAGGAGTACAGGGATTGCTGTGGTTTATTTTGTGTTACAAGTTTGCACTTTGAGTTTCACAGTTAGCATGGGTGTATGATGCTTTTTTTTTGGATGCTTGAGTTCAGAGAGTTTACATTACAAGGTGGCAAATCCTACTGAAAGGCTGTCACTCATGTGGCAGTGAATGACCTCCTTCATGAGAGAGGTGCAGCGCTGGCTCAGCCAGGACTTTGAAAACTGCAGTGTTTGCAGTGTACTGACAAGTACACACATCCCTCCCCATAAAAAGAAATCATAGGTTGCTGTGCAGAGAAAAGAAACTTGTTTTTCTTCAGATGCCAAATTAATAAGTGGTATTTATTCTTCAGAGTGTTGCAGTACCTTGAAACCCTTGTCAGTCATGAGGATCCCAGTCTGCTGGACACCACGCAAACAGTCCAGGCGGCAATTTAGCCTTTACATAAGACCTCAAGTAAGGGCTATGAAAGATGACAAATTAGTGGTCAAGTGCACATATTGTTTAGTCCCTGAAATGGGAATTGTTACCATTTTCAATGGGCTTATATTCAGGTTGCTCATCTGGGTGTGGTGCCCACTGATCTATCGCAGACACCCACATGCATGCACGTTACAAAGCCTCATCTGCTGACAACATTCTTTACATCATCACGTATCAGTTTAGGGGTTTCAAAGGGGGTATTTTTGTTCCTGATCAAAATCCACGAACTTGCTACAAATTTTTTACACTAACTTCCAGAAAAACACCAGTGTATCAGTAAATACAACAATGTTAACACAAAGAGATATCCCCAGAATTAAAAGTAGGGTTTAATGAGAACACCCAGCAAGGATAAAGAGCCACCTTATGTGTTTCTAATGAAGTTAAAGATTAATGTGAAAGATCATAAACAGAGAATATCACATAATCACATGTGGTTTGTATTGTACACAGCATTAGCTGTGTATTCCACAAAGCTGAGAGTAAATTAGGTACACCAGGGAGGTCTTGGATGCTCTTGACTAGTAGCAAATCATCTACATTTCGTTATTCCCACTGATGCTCTTAGTGGAAGTATATTCAACTCACTTTTAAACAAAGTATTTTCTGTACCCAGATGGCAAACAAATCACTGATTAAATGGAGAGATAGCGTAACCAGATGATTTGCGTCTAACTAACTGCACCTCAAGTCATATAATTATGCATTGTAACACCACTGTGAAGGGCTTGAACTAAAATTCCCCAAAGACAGAGCTAGTAATTGCTGCAAAATGAGGTTACTAATTAATTTTTTAGTATCACCCCCTAAGGGGTGTTGTGATGCCTGAAGGTCCCCAGTCACCACAACAGGAGTAAATATAACTCTAGCCTTTGCCATATTTTGTGTTTATGATACAGAAGTGTTTTGTAGAGTTTTTTTCCACTCAAATCTTTGTGCATGACACCATTTGCTATGGAAACCAAGGGCAGACAAGACTGGAGCCACAGTAATGGTCCTAAGTCCTTGTTGCTTGGCCTTCACATTGAGACACAACAAACCCACTGCCTGCAATTGCACTGCTGGCAGTAGTGTTTGCTTCCCAGCCCACCAGCTCCACAGAACAGATCCTCTCTAGTAGATCTGCAGAGCAATACCATTTCCACGTCCACAAAGAACTCTCCCCTGTGCTTCCTCATAAGAGCACCGGGGGTAAGACAACAACTCCAAACCTGCACAATAGTGATGGCAGGCAGGAAAGGCAAGCTGTGACTGCTCTTGAACAAGCTTAAAAGTTGTACTTATGTGACAGTTCTCTGGGAGAGGGAGGCACTACTAGTCATAGCTTGGATCAGACACAGGAAAAAAATGAAGCAAGTATGACTTGATGTGGAAAATAATTCAGCTTAAAGCACTTTTTTTTTCAGCATTTATTGATGATCATTCAAAAACATTTGTTTCTAACTGCTGCGTATCCTCTGAATGCACTCTTTGGTAAATAAGTCTCCTCCATTCCACTGACCATCTTCATCCCTGCATTTGAGAAGTCAGCTTCCAGCCTTTGCCTCAGATCTGCTGCCTAGCCCAAAAATAGCTGTCCTTAAAGTTGGGGAAAAGAGAGAGAGAAAGAAATCTTTAACTCCCAGCTGGTGAATATTGTTGACAAGGTCCTAATGTTGACAAGGTCCAAATAATCACATTCCCCATGCTCAGTTATATTTATTTGCTACCCGTGCAACAGATGAGTCTTACATAGTCAGACACATATAAGAAACCTCTGGAGAAACAGTTCCAAGGACTGCCTCAAAATGAAATCATCTCCTCCTTCCCAGCTCCCACAAGCTGATCTGTCTCTGACGAGTCCCAGATCACAGACTGAGGTGTCTAGAAACAGGAATTCCCGCCAACTTGTATTTGCCCTGGGATGATGAGACAGATAACATTTTTCCCAACCTTCTCTCAAATATATCCTGTAAGGGAGCTGCCCCACACTGCAGCCAGCTAAGCCCTTGGAAGAGTGGGAATGTCTTCTCCAGACACTCTAATAGTACAATTTCAATGTTCAGTAAGAGTCAAAGTGGTACAGGGGTTAAGGGTTGAAACTTTTCTCTTGGGAGAAGAAAAATGAAGAGCAAACCAAAGAGTGGCTGTATTCCACTGTTTAAACGAAAGGTTGGCCCAGACCTCATGTTTGGGTGCAGTTCTGTCCCTTTGCCCGAAATAATACATTAGAGCATGAAAAGGTTCAGAGAATGGCAACAGTGGTCAAGCACCACCACCACCCACCCCAAACAAACAAAAACCTCAAACCACACAACAACAAAAACACAACACAAAGTACATAAACGTTCTTCACATCAGGACTGGCATGCAGAAAGTTTCCAGGGATTGATGTTTGCCCCTCTCTGCTAATGCAACTAGGAGGTGCAGTGAAGCCACAGAAAGGAACCACACACAGTACAAAGCAAAGGTCCTTTGCACAACAGGCAGTGGATGGTTGGAGCTCCTTCCCCCAGGATGTGATGCAATCCCAAAAGTTTATACAGGTTCATGGGGAGACTAGGAAAGTTCCTAGAAATCAGCCAAAAGTGGCTGTAAACAGAGACACCTTATCCAGCTCATGGTATTCCTGAATTGGCTAGAGGAAGCATCACTGCATACATACCTTGCTTCTCCTCAGGCATCCACTTCTTGCTGGGGAAGAGGATGCTGAGCGAGGTGAATCCTCAGTCCACATAGGTGTCACCATTCTTACATTCCTGTCAGTACCAAAGAAAATGGCTAAACTTGAACTGGTTTTAACAATTCTGGTCTAAAAGGCATTTAACTTGCTTAGAAAGACTAAGTTTATGAAGCGACCTACAAGAAGTTTGGCATGCAGATTGCAAAGCAAAGCCAACTGTCATCATCTTAACTTACCCAAGGAAAATCCAAACAAATTAACACACACCCACTATACATATATGTGGGGACAGAGTCTTAATGCAACTAATGGACAGGCTTCTCCTTGGGATTTGTCCTCAGCCCCAGTAAAGCCTGGGAAGAAGCAGCCAGGCTCTGCAGCGTGGTTTAATATTTTCATGAAGTGAGATTCAGACTGTTTTGCAACCTGCATGCCAAATTCTGCTCTCTGCAGTATCATGTAATCCTGAAGGGTTTCAGCTGGGTTGTCTCCTTGCTTAAAAACAAAACAAAAGAAAATCCACAGAGATTTCAAACTGTATAAGAAATGCTTCCCACAGTAAAGCCTTCTTTTGGGCTTGTTGAAGGTGGTGTCTGATTCCAAGGGTTGGACCTGAGCAAACACTAGAGTGTCTTCTCATTGCCTGTAACACCACAAGTGAGAAATAAAGTGATGCAGAGAGCTGTGCCCTGCCAGCTCCCAAACCAACCTGAGGTCTCAGATGTGGCATGGGAAGAAGAGCCTTATGAGTTTAGGATGTGTATACAACATTGATCTCTGAAAGTACAGTAATCCCCACTATCCCTCCCCTGCAAATTTCAGTCAGACAAAACTCTCCTTCATGCTTGAGTTAGAATTTAGCTACATTAAAGACCATGAATCTCAGTTCTTGTTGTTTGAATAAGGAGAAACACTGCTGATATGCTGGCAGGGCAAGTTTGCCTGCCCTGCCTGCTCCTTTGTCACAGGAACCAGCTGTAGAGCCAAGACGTTTCTCTCAGATCGTTCTCTGTAATTACCTAGACTATCTTTTGTTTACCTTGGTGCAAACACCGGTACATGCAGAGCATGGAGTGTGTACCTCTTTTACCCGCACTGGCAAAAACACAGAATGCAGATAGAGAGATTAAAAGGAAAGCTTTTTCAGCATTCTGTCTGAGCTGTTCTGGAAACCCCAGGAATTTGGAAGCAAGGATGTGCACAGGCAGATCTGGAGTGCTTCAAGCAGCTGCTGTCTTTGCCAGCTCATCTTCTTCCAGCTTCTTTCTTCCAGAAGCCAAGAGGGAGAATGCAACATCATCAGCCCCCTTTAAAAAAGGAATGATGAAATGAAGTACAACGTGGTTATGTCACTGCAGAGCAGCTCCTCAACAAGCACAGCTCTTGAAAGCCAGCCCTGCAAATGGGGGACTAAGGGATTCAGTTTCTGCCATGCTGGGGTTGAGATTTCTGGCTTGGGTAAGGAGGGATCCTTCCCTCTTTAAAGCTGTGAGCTGCTGCATCATTTTGAGTCATTTCATCCTGTCAGCAGTGCCTAGATTAGCCATGCTGCAAACAGTCATTTGCAGATCTGTTCTACCTCCAGTTCCCCAGGTGATCACAGAGCCCCTGGTTTTGGTTTGGGGTGGCACACTTTACAATCCCCAATACCTGCCCAGTAGAAGTTTGGCCTAGTGGAAGTGCTCAAGACTTGCATCCTGATGGCCTCACAGAAGCAACTCCACCATTTATTAACCATCTAAAGATTGCCTGGGGATCTCTGGGACCTCTCCAGCTGTGATGTAAGGTGAGGAGAAAGGGTAACAGGGAGTACTTTTTGCTCAGCATTTGCCTGGCCCGCTCCAGCCTGCTGGTGCCATCAGCTCTCTCACCTCTGAATTTAGCTGCTGCGGTGCTGGTCAATCCTTGTATTAGCCGTGCCTGGACACAAGAGGTGTGGGCTTCTTCTTGGTTCTCACTTGCCTAGGCTGTACTTGGTGAGATAAAACTGCTGTGCTTATACTTCCTCACAGAGATGCTGTAATGGGGCTGACACTAACACAGACCAAGAAGGCATAGCTCGACTTCAATCAGACTGTGACATTGAAAACCAAAAATGCAATTAGCAAAACAGCAAGACTTCAGCCCTTCTTTTCAACCCTTTCACACAAGGACAGACTAGGACATAGCCTCTGCTGTACTGCTGCAAGGTTTGACTCTTCCAGTCTCTGCCCATGTTTCCTTCATTTGCTCAGTGTAGTTCCCATGGTCTCATCACTTGCCCATTTTCCCTTCTATATGACTACTGGGCTTTTCCCCTCTCCATTCTCTGTTCCTGGACTTGCTCCTGCACCGGCAAAACCACCAACCAGGCTAGCGCAGATCCAAAGCAGCAAGCTGTCAGTATTCAAATGAACTCCAAAGCAGATAAAAGCAGTTTGCCTGCTCTAACTGCACAGACAATGAAAGGCTGTTTTTCCACATAGCACTTAATTACAAGAGTCACTGACAACGTGAACAATCCAGCAGAAAAACATGATTCATCTTACAACACTAACTTCACTGTTTTTTCACCCTTTCCTAAGTAAACCCCAGTTTGGAGACTTCACTGCTGGAGTAAAGAAGTCTTCGAGCATACAACTAGGACAAAGCCCAGTAACTTCGAAGTAACTCCTCAAGCTCTCAAAATGAAGCGTTTTGTTTACAGGTGTCAAATTCCCAAGGCAAAATATCTGTCTCACTTACAATTTTATTTCCTGAACTGTAATTCAGCTACTGAAAACAGAGCTGATGATACACATGGGAATTAAAGTCTTCAAAAAAATTGTTTTCCTGCTCCTTTTCCAAGAGAACACCCTATCCTAAGGTTATCAGATTGTTTTTTGTCCCATGGTGAGGAAAAAAACCTGTCTGAAGACCAAGCTCGAAGGAACCATACTTGGTTTCCAACATTGCATCTAAGACAACTCTTCAAAGTTTTTTGAGGGAGTACATCCAACACCACTATTTTCCTTTGACACAGGTAATCCTATGTGACTGCAAATAAATATTTACTTTTCCCTCTTTAAAAGAGAGATACCTTACACAGAAATATTTTTCTTTTCTTAAACTTATGCTCCAAAGTTGACACTACCTTGTGAGCCCAGGACTTGAGCTCCTTGCTGTTTCTGGCACAACAAGCAGTTGGACCATTCCTGACATAAGCATAAACTCCTTTCCTGATCCTCCCTACTGGGAGACTCTTGGACAATCTTACTTTCTCCTCAAGTTACTTTGACAATAGCTCTCCTTTGTTTTAGGCCAAATGGGGATGGGTTTTAGAGTCTGACCATCTGTAGGAAAAATAATGTTTTTATGTTGCTCTGGTCACCAAGTAGATTCTGAAAGAGATGTACATTAGAATTAAATCATACTTTCAACAGAAATAAAAGCCTCTCCATGACACACGCATCAAATATTTGTAACCACCCACCTCCAATGCCACTTTACAACGACTTGGGGCTTGCTGCAAAAATATCCTGAGGGAGAGGACAAAAAAAGAGTTATCAGCAGGAATTCTGTTAATTGTCACTGAAAGCCTTTCACTAGATCATTTCCTGTCCTCTGAATCCAGCTGGAAGAGTTCGCTGGCAGAAAGGCGGACACACAATCTCACAGCCCAGCCACCCGCTGCCAGACAAACGGAGGAAACTGCGTCCTATCATAAATCTGTCAGTCATGCACCAAATGGGTATCAGGAGGGTTGGGTTTTCTTTCCCCCCCAATTACCACTTGGCAGACACACAAAGGCAGAGTTTGGAGATAAACTATTTGTACCATGGGCTTTTTTCAGTGGCCCAGTCCCACAAATTCAACTTCTCACAGAGCTGATGCCAGAGCAGTGAAAGAGGTTGGTCCATCGAGGAGGGGATCAGAGGGAACTCTGGAAAGCTGCCCATAGTCCTGGTCTGCTGCTGGTCCGCAGGGTGAGCTTAAAAGGTTTCTCCTTAAGAAATGAAAAATTAAAAAAAACAAAACCCAACCCAAAAAACCAAAACCCATAGAACCATAAATGCAAACAAAACCACGCAGACCAATAACACCACCCTTCCTCTGAGGTGCTTGCAGTGGATGAACTAAAGGTCAATGGTACTAGAAGTATGAAGTTAATTTATTTAACGCAAGCTGATCATTGTTGTTTTGACGTGTCCAGGCACATTCAAGAAGTAGGTAGAAACAAAATAAACAAAGAAAACGTGTGTGATTTTCAGTAACAGAACAATCACACCCAGACTCCTTTCTCCATGCAGCTGGTCCTGCAAAAAAGTCAACAGTTGCCCAGTGGCCTTGTGCTTGACTACAGATAAACAGAGGTACAGCCACAAAGTCAGCCAGCCCTGGTGAAGTCTACGTGACGAACCAGGGGTCAGAAGGGAAATGGAGACACCAAGAGGTAAGTGGTAGGAGCTACAAAGGAATTTGGGGAAACACATCCAGCATGTGGGCTGGATTGCGGGCCAGGGGTGGACAGCAAGGTGTGAGCAAAGCCTCTGAGCGTGGAAGGAGTCATTTAGGCAAAGGCTTTGGATGCTGGAGGTTGTCAGGCAGTGTCTGGGTGGCTGCCAAACAACAGGCATCCAGAAGAAAACAAAAATCACTGAAATGCTTTGCTGGTTCCTGCCAGGGGCAACTCGGGCAAAGGCAAACACTGGCAGCCAAGCAGGATTGAACCTTGGCTCCCGGTCCAGAGCCCAGCCAGGAGGTTGGTACCCTTGCCCTGCTTTCAAAAGGAAACAACAGCAAAACCTGTTACTATGGCAACTTTGAGCAGTGACTGGTGCAGGAACAAATATTATGTGTGCAAATAAAAGCATCCAGACACAACAGCCTGAAAGTAAAAATAAAGAAATTAAAGCAAATAGCCAGGCTAATATCTGCAAAAATAAGAGACTAAAGTATGAGACCCATGGCTAGGTCTTTACATAAATAGTTTTGTTTCCAGAAGCTCTGAAAGACAGCAAGAAACAACTTGAACTTCTCAAAAACTTAGATACTTTATCTAATGCCTCATCAGAGCATCAAAACCTATTGCTGAGATCTGGCTTTGAAAATGCAGCCCCACAAAATTGGGCTGCTATCTTTTCATAAGAACAGTTACTAAGCTCAGCTAAAGGCTTTTTTGCATTATTTCATGCACAATTTCACTTCAGGCAAGATACATTCATACAAACTGAATTAGTTTGGTTTTCTCCCATCCCCCCAGGTTCAACACAATTTATAGTCTGGCTGATTTTTATTGTGCTGTACCTTAGTATTTGAATAAGAGCATAAAGTAGACATGGGTCATAGTATGCTTCTTGGCCTCATCCTACATTCAAAGAACATTAAAAATCTCTGCCAACTAAAGGATACAAGCTTGTGCTTCTGTTTAGAGGAGATCCCTTATTGGAGACCTAAGAATGTGTCAGAGGAGCTGTGCAAGACTGGGTGCATTGACAGACCTGTAAGGAATGTTCATGCACAGTCCTTTCCCCCAGTATCCTTGACTCCAGGCCCCTACTTACCTTAATGTTAAATTCACTCAAAACTTCAAGAGCTGCCCCCTCCCCTCTTCTTATAATACCCTGATAAGCCCCAATAAAGACCTTTGAACACTTCAACAGGAGCCATGCACATACTCACCAGGGTCTTGGAGCGAGTCTCAACCCCCGCTAAAAGTCTGACAAATTGTTTTTCTTTGATTTCTGGCATATTAAATATTTAGGGATTATATTCAATCCCCTGTCAGAAGTCCTGGCTTCATCACTGAGAAGTTGTATGATTCTTCAAAGACATGGAAGCAGACTTACGGCTGTCTCTCTGTAGAGACCTCAATAACTTCACAGTCATCGGTTTCATACACAAGACAACACTTTTCCTGAGCTGTGGTTTTCTGAGCAACACTTGATTTCACCTGCAAAAGAGAGCAAATGGCATAAACTGAAAAGATTGAGGCAGAAACTAAACCTCACAGGTAACTATGGGCCAACCCAATTGAAAGAAGCTGTCAACACTGTAATCAAATCACTGCTCCTACTGTAACTATCATAAGCTCTCCTTTATTTTAAGTAGAAAAATATTTTAAAAGTGATATTGCACATTTCCCCCCCTTCTTTTGCTGCTGCTTTGAAACAGAGGCAGCTTAGAGTGTGTTGAGGATTTTTATTCTGTCAAGTGTCCTTAGAAACAGCAGGAACAGTTTACCCAGATGGCCCTGTCGAAAAGAGAAAACAGGTACTTCCAGGAACTAACCATCCACCTTGGCATCGTGAGGAAATGAAGCTTGTGTAGCCTGCCTGTCCCCTCTGAAAACCTGATCCTCTCCCCAGCCAAAGATGCCTGGCTCCATTTGTTAGCAAGTTTAGAGCATTTGGGATGGGAGGGATCTTAAAGACGCCTTGAAAATCATGTTCTTTAAAGGGGTTTTTTGAAAACTAGAATTCAGGCAAAGGACAGAAATACAAAAGTGTGCTCCCACTGAGGGAAGGGAAGCCAAAACCAGCCCCATGCAGCTTCTCAATGCCCTTCCCCGTAGACAGTGTGGCAGAAGACGAAACTGAGATCTTTGCGACAGATGGAAGGGGAACAACAGGAAAACCTGAAGGAAACCAGACTCCGCTAGCTACGCTGCTCAGGCAGCAACTGGTTTAGTTACTTGCCCAAGTAAAACAAACAAAGGAAAAATACCTGAAAGGAAAAATTGGTAAGAGGGAATCTGGCTGTAAATTTGCTTCCGATCCTCCATCAGTCAACAGCCTCTCAGTTTCTGCAATACAAGAAAGGTGCAGGGATTTCAGATGTGTTGTGGTTTAACCCCAGCTGATAACTGCACCATGCAGCCCTTCACTCACTCTCCCCCTTCTTCCCCCCCTGGGCAGGATGAGGAGGAGAATAGAAAGAATGGAAATCCCACAGGTTGAGATAAGAACAGTCCAATAACTAAAGTACGGTACAATACAACTATTACTACTACTGCTACCAACAGTAAGGGAAATAACAAGGGCAGAGAATATAAAATTAAAAGGTGGTGGTTTTTTCTTACTAGTTGGTGGAAATATTGCTGTTATCTTGTTGACCATGTCTGTGAGGATCTGATGACATCCATCTTGCCATTTTATTCCCAAAAATTGAATCTCCTGTGCAGGTCCCTTGACCTTACCCTGGTTTACGGCAAAACCAGCTTTCAGCAGGATTTGGATTATTTTCCTCCCTTTCTCAAAGATTTCTTCCGCTGTATCACCCCACACAATAATGTCATCAATGTATTGCAGGTGTTCTGGAGCTTGCCCCTGTTCCAGTGCATTCTGGATCAGTCCATGGCAGATGGTAGGGCTGTGTTTCCACCCCTGGGGCAGTCGGTTCCAAGTGTACTGGATGCCCCTCCAACTGTGGCCTGCATTCTGCTGCCAAAGGGATTGAGAAAAACGCATTATCAATTGTGGCATCCCACTTGGCTGCCTTTGACTCCCATTCAGGTTGAAGTTCTAGCACATCTGGCATGGCAGCACTCAATGGTGGTGTGACTCCATTCAGGCCACGATAGTCTACTGTTAGTCTCTGTTAGACTTTCACACTGGCCATATTGGGCTGTTAAAGGGTGAGCGGGTCCTGCTGGTCACTTCTTGGTTCTCTAGGCTATGGATCAGCCTATGGGTGGGAATCACAGAGTCTTGGTTGGTGCAATATTGCCGCCGGTGCACTGTTGTGGTCATGATTGGCACTTGTTGTTCTTCAACCTTCAGTAACCCCACAACAGAAGGATCCTGTGAGAGATCAGGTAAGGTGGACAGCTGCCCAACTCCCTCTGTCTCCAAAGCAGCAATACCAAAAGCCAATTGGTACCTTTTTTTGGGGTCATTGAAGTACGCTTTCCCGAGGTAGTCTATGCCAAGGATGCATGGAGCCTCTGGACCAGCCACAATGGGATGCTTTTGCCACTCCTTCCCAGTTAGGCTGATTTCAGCCACCAGTACAGTCAGTTGTTGGGATCCCTTCCCATCACTCCAAAATTCAGGTAGGTTTTCCATTCCACTTTCTCACGCCTTCTCCATGATCCCACAGGTAAAACCATAGCATGCCCCCATGGCACGTACCTTCTATATCTTCCCCCTCAAGCAACAGGATGCTTACTGTTAATAGCTGAGATGCAGGTCTGCCATAATTGCTCATAATCAGGAGATTATGAACCCAGTGGTTCCTCAGACTCCACACAGCTGCCTTCCATCTCTGATGCTTTCTCACAATACAGCAGGACCCATCAGTAAACAAGGCATATTGCTTCTCACTTTGTAGTAGTTTATTATACAGTGGGATTTCTTCAGCACACATCACCTCCTTCTCTGGTGATGCACACCCACCCACCCACACACAGAGATATCATTCTCTTAATCTATGCACCATCCCTATGAAAGTTCATTGAGTTGATTCAGTCCATGACTTGGGGCTCCATCTGTCATAACAGTCTTTCTGGGCAGGAAAGATGGAAGGTGTGTAGTGTTGAATTGTTGCATGCTGAAGCTCGTTCCAATTCCATCACTGCTGCACTTGTCCAGTTTTATCAAAGTTCATTCTTCATTACAGTGGTGATCAAAAAAGAGTCAGGCTACCTTACAAGTGACTCCCCCACAGTTTCTATACTGGGCATGACGTGCTGTGGTACGGAATATGCCTTTGGGTAGTTTGGGTCAGGTGTCCTGTCTCTTCTGCCTCACAGCTTCTTGTGACCCTCCTCACTGGCAGAGCATGAAGAGACTGAAAAATCCTTGATCAGGGTAAGCATTACTTAGCAACAACTAAAACATCGGTGTGTTACCATCACTGTTCCTAGACTGAAGCCAAAACACAGCACTGCACCAGCTACTGGGAAGAAAAACAACTGTTACAGCTGAAACCAGGACAGTATCCATGCCTTATTCCATGCCATTTACATGATGCTCAGGTTCCACATTTTCCAATATACACACACACACTGACAGATGTCATTCCTTAGCCCATGGACCATGCCTTTAATGTTTGTTGAGTTCATTCAGTCCATGATGTTGGGCTTCGTTTGTCATAACAGTCCTTCAGGGCAGGAAAGGTGGTGTTGGACTGGTGCCTGCCAACATCACTGCTGAGCTCGTCTGGTTTCTCGATGTTCAGTTTTTTTTTTCTGGTTTCTCGAGGTTCAGTCGATGGTGATCTGAGGTCAGTACTGGGAGATTCCCACTGCTGCTGCTGGCTTTCCATGACTTTATTCTCTGCTGATGATCATGACAGCACATAGTTTCTTTTCAAAGTCCAGAGTGGCAGAGATGGGCATCTAGCTGCCATAGAAGCCTTATATAGCAGTCAACAGCATGTAATTGAGTTCATCGGCTATTTTCCACCAAAATCAAATCCCCTTGAGGTACACACCAGACTTCCCCATCTTCCTGCATTACCCATCAAGTACACTCAGGCCCCTGAGCAAAAGCAATCCCAAGAGTTGGTTTGCCTTTACCTGAAGCACAAATAACCCTGTATTAGGGGTAATAAGGCTGTGCTTCCCAGCAGATTTTTTATGTGCACCACAGGAAATTTATCCCTTTCTACAGTATGTAAAAGTTCTGACTGGTCTGAGCCAGTGAGGTTGGCAGGTCCTCTAGAGTTGAATAACCACGTGGCTTTAGACTGACTGATACCCGGCCCAACCCAAGCAGTGATCTGTCCCTTCTGGGTGACTCCCCCCAGTTTACATACTGGGCATGATGTGCTGTGATATGGAATACCCCTTTGGTTAATTTGGGTCAGGTGTCCTGTGTCTGCTTCCTCCCAGCTTCCCTTGCTCCCCCTCATTGGCAGAGCATAAGACTGAAAAGTCCTTGATCAGGGTAAGTGCTGCTCAGCAACAACTAAAACATCGGTGTGTTATCAGCATTGTTCTCAGACTAAATCCAAAACACAGCACTGCACCAGCTACTATGAAGAAAATTAACTCTATTCCAGGAGAAACCAGGACAAGCTGTTATCTGTTCTTTAAAGAGAGCTTTAGGATTCACTTTAAACAACAAACAGGGGTGAAGGAGGACAAACAGACCCACTGCCCTATTTTAAACACCTTTGAAACTACCTAAGGATGACCAAGGTCCACTGCACACCCTAAACCCAGAAAGCATCTCATGCACCAGGAAACACTCCCATCTCCTCTACACCTTTCTCATTACTTTCAGGGGGGCTGAATTAACTCTCCTTATGAGAACAACCCACATCTGATCACAAGGAAACACATTTTTCCCTTCTTTGCAGCAAATCAGGTAAGAACCATCTAATATAAAGACAAAGCAATGACAACAGCATCTGCATTAGTGATGGGGCAGCACTGGATTTAACAGTGTGCTTTAAGCCAAATTCAGGGCTGGTGCCAGGGAAGGAAGCTCTGTCCCAACTGTCACATCAGCTAAGAGCAAGGCTAAACCGAGCCCACTGAGCGAGACAAAAACCATGATGAGGTTATTACAGCAACTTGCTTGAAAAGTCTGCTGTGGGAAGCCAGCAACGCCAGCTGAATGCAAAAGCTGAACCCAGGAGCAGCCACAAGCACACTAAACAAGGTTCTGTCAGCATGTCTATTATAAACCTCGTGCTCCTTGTTTGGTACATAACCCACCCCCTTCTAAAAGAGAGAAAAAAATCACATGGGGCTGGAACTTGGCACACTGGCCTCCCTCCTGCCCCAGTGTTTGTACAAACCTCGGCTCTGCTCTGCCTCCTCCACTTGACCGAAGAAAGGGCAGAGAGCAGGGAAAAGAAGTACATTGCCAAGAGATCTCAGTCAGTAGCTCTGTTTCCCACAAAGGACAGCTGATTGGATTTCTGAAATCCCTTTTGAAGTGAAAGCCCATGTTTTTATTAACAGCTGGAGAGAGGTGCAGGCAGTTCTAAAGATTTGTGGGTCTCACAATGAATTTAACAAAAGGTGTAAAGC
Organism: Psittacula echo; assembly: GCF_963264785.1. Lineage (NCBI taxonomy): Eukaryota > Metazoa > Chordata > Aves > Psittaciformes > Psittacidae > Psittacula > Psittacula echo. The sequence goes on from NC_137735.1 coordinate 105,975,205, forward strand.
TAAAAGCTGCCTTATGGGCAGCTCTACCACTGTCTCCTGTCTCCCTTCCTGTAATGCACAGTATCAAAACCAAAACCTTCCTACAACAGTTGATCTTTATTCCAAACAATCTAGTGACCTTTTCCTTAATAAATAGCTAATCACTTTGAAAAGCCCCACATTTAATATAATTTCAAGTTTCATCAAAAAACAATCTTTCATTAAAAACCAGAAACTTTTAACCTGGTTCACTTCTTTTCAAAGTTGTTGAATTGGAAAACAAAACCATGGCACTTTAGAAAATGAAATCACTGAAGTAAATTCTTAGTTTTTAACTCTCCATATGGGGAAAAAATAATCTAAGATTAAATAGTGAGGGCTTGTCTGAGCAAGAAAGTTTTATCTGCTAGATATGCAGTTGTAACTATATAAGTGCCCAAGTCCTTTTACTACCACCTCTTTTCAGTTCAGTTTAAACAGTTTGCAATGTCAAAAGATAGGCTTTAAAAAAGAAAAGAAAACCATAATTTGAAAAAAGCACTTGTAGCAAAATGGGAGTGTTCACATGGGTAATTAAAACCAAATTTAACCCTGGTCTAAATTCATACCTTGGCTTTCATGTTTAAACTTTCCCACGTCGACAATTTCTCAGAGGAAACATGAGGGCTTGGGAGAGAAATGAAGTGGGAAGTGAAAATACTTTCCCAATACAAAGCAGAATGAGAACTAGAAGCAAGTAAAGACAAGGTTTAAGAAGCAGCTTTCTCAGATGTTGTTTCTTTGTCCTTTCTATTGTTTTGCCTACTCATTTTAAAATCGGGGAAGAAAGAAAACCTATGATTTTTAGAGAGAAAACTCAAAGATATGCACCAGCATGTTAAAAATTCCTGAAATTATGGATATTTTTTTATTTTTGAAGGAAGAAAAGGCATGAAAAGAAACCCACTCTTTCTGACGCTTATCACAGATACCTTGACTTTCTCCATAATTTGCAATCAGCTACACTAGACGTCTGCCAACACCTCTGTGATGACACTAGACTTTCTCCGTACCAAAAATAATGTGTGCATCTCCTTTAAACACAGCCCTACCTCTGGACAGAGGGGTGAGCTGTTAGAAATGACCATATTTATGAAGACTCCTGTAAAATTAACACATTGTGGACATCAGTGTGCCTCGCGCCCTGAGACTTTCTATCCCTGAGTAGAAAGGTGTGTTACCATGATGACACTAGTTTTGGCTGGCCTGTCACCCAGGAGTGACATTGGTTTAGACACACAAGAAAATACAGGCTCCTTTCTTCCATCATATGCATTTATGCCCTTCACAACATCTAGTTACCAGGTTCCTGTTCTCTAGAAAGCGACAATATGTTTATTGCAACAGTCCAAATAAAAACATTTTGCACATTTTGCCTAAGACCTAAGTCACAGACAGCCAATTTGTAGGCAGATCTCTGCATGTTACTAGGCAACTCCAACACAAGAGGCTTTTCCTGGAATATAATGGAAGTCAAAGGCAAAAAGTGAAAATCTCCTGTACTGAACAATTTAGCAGAAAACATGCTCCCACCAGCCTTCCTGTTACGTCAATGCAAATTGTTCTGTGACTGCCCACAAGTTACCAAGGTGTGCACTCCACGGCTGATAGCACTGCCAGCTTCACACACTAAAAAAAAGGATCCAGCCTCCTAAGAGAACCCAAAATATTATTTCTAAGTCACCCTCTGCATTTTCTGGGGACACTGGGAAAAATATCAGGATTTCCTCTGCAGCAGAGAAGGCTTGAATTCAACACATCTTAAAAGGGAGTTAGAATTGCCAAGCAATTACTGGATTCCAGCTGCTAGGGCTTTAACGGATACAAAAACCAACCTCATAAAAGTATTAGCCTTGCGGTGAAGGCTGTAAAACTAAACCATTCTAGTAAACTTTGGATGTTGCTTGAGAGCCTAAACTCCTCCAAGTGGCCTTGCTAAACATTACACAGGGACGTATGGGATATCTGCTCCCCCTTTCCTCTAAACAGGAGTGACAAGAGAGCACCTTAGGCAGGGGCAGCATAAGAAAACAAGTCAGTGATGATTTCTATTTTATAAGTTCGTGTTTCCTCCCCCTTGTTTGCTCATGAAGTCTGTCTTGGGAAAAAAAGGTAAAATTGAAAAAAGCAGGTAGTGTTGTGTTCTCTGGTGTGCACATAAGGATTTAGGGGTGGGGGGTTTCCAGTTTCAGAATCGTACCTGTGTAAACATAGTACAAACTTGTAGGAAAAAGATCGTCCAAAGCTAGAAATGAAGCAAAATAAGCCATTTTTGTCTTTACAAGTACTTACAGGTGCCCCAAAAAAGTCCTGTTTGATTCAAGTGAGCTTTCAATGACACTTACCCACCTTTATCTATGTACCTGGTTCAGCTGAGCCTGGTCATGAAGTTACATGAGAATGAAATTTTTCCATAAAACTTTTGATATTTCTTGGTTCTGCCTGGGAAATAAATACTGTAAGCCAGGAGTCCTTGTTTCTGGATAAGTTACATTTGTTCACAAGATTGCCTGCATTTAGCCATAGAATGGCACTTCAGATGGTTTCTGTTTTTACCAAAAGCCATTTACCCAATAGACTGCTACATGCCCCTGTTGCAATCCACCCAGAAAAAATTATTTATGAGCTCAGTAACTGTACTAGGGTGAGAATTACAGAAAGTCTCTGGGTAAGTTTTAAAAATCTAATTATTTTAAGCTTCTCTAGCATGTTCACATGAACTTTTAGTAAGTTTATATCCAGAGAACCAAGACAGCAGGCAATGTTTTCTGCTATCTGCTTCACCTGACACTACAGAGCAAATACATGATATTTGCTGCTGTCAAAGCCAGTAGGTCAGAAGTTACCAAGAAGGGAAACATTCACTGTCATTTCCCCACCTGAAATACAGGTGGGTCTGTGGGCTTTGGATCTCTGAATTGGGGCAGATGTTGCACTTCTGGAGGTGGTTTTGACTACTTTCAGCTCACAGCAAACAAGGGATCTGAGAGCATTCCCATCATTTTAGAGCACGCTGATGATTCATACATGGTTACATGGCAATATTTACTAAGCTCTCAGGAGGCAAATTCATTAGGTGAGATTAGTCAACTGTCAAGCACCCATTCCCTTGCATAAGAATTATATGCTCTAAACAAAAGTTCTCATCTCCAAATTGAACTTCCGCCCCACCACCTACTTGCTCTTTTCATAGTTTCATAATCAGTGAATGAGGACATGCCATTATGATTTTAGAGATTGCAGAAGAAAGGAACACAGGAGACATGAACAATGGAGAATGGAGATTTGTGTTTAGCAACTTTTCTCAGCATAGATCAGCATAAAGAAACATAACACAACTTCTGGTTTATTCAGAGCCAACCACAGTTGCAATGGAACCAGACTTGGCTGGATACAGATTTATCTCTGTCCAAAAGCATCCAACAACCTCAAGCACATTCACTTTGCTCTGTACACCTCTCTGTAGGGCAGTTGGTTTTCTGCCTTTTTTTCAGAGTATACTCCCAGCAGGATGTACTGCAGGCTCTAGTAAACCACTGTGTTTCAGGAGATATCACACAATTTTTGTCTTTATCTACACGAATACTTAGGAACAATGATTTGTATTACCATTTCTTGCTCTATCCAGAGCATGCTCCACTCATCACTAAAATAGAAAGGATCTGAACAATTGAGCATGACAGAAAGGCGTGCAGCTACTACAGAGCACACTGCAAACACATCTGCAAACAGAAGGAAGAAAATGCTTGTTAAAACCCAGCAGAGCAAGACCTCATTCCAAGATACATGGCTGCTGAGTCTGCAGAGCCAATGCAAAGAGGGCTGTGGTTTTCAAGACATCTTTCTCTAAAAGCTGTAACAAGAAAGGAGTATCCACTGCACTGCTACTGTAGTCATTTGGGTCCAAAAGATTCTTCATGCTTCTCCAGCTGTATCAATTGGTTTAGTAAACATCTTTGCTGCTGCCTACAATTATTTTCTTCTTGTGTGCTTTTACATAAAGCTATCTTTAGCAGGACAGACCAAGCATATTGTATATCCTTCTTATTTAAAAACTGGAAGCCACTCAGGTTTGAAAGCCCCACACCTGCAGGAACTATTTTATTACTTAGTGCTTTTACCTTCTCTTGAATAAGAAACCTCAAATGTAGCAAGTCAAAAGTCCAGCCCTTCATCCTACATAGCAAAGGCTATTGACTCTGAGCCTGTCTTTACCTTCACAATTTGTTTGCCACGTGCCACACGCCACACTCACCTTTCCCTTTGCTACCACTATAGCACAAAAACCCGGGGGAGCAAGTTACTGCGCTGTTTATCTATCTCTCCTCTAAGCCATATGTTGAAGGCCCCCCTGATGAGGCCCTAGTGTAGCATTTCATCTCCTAGAGATCAAGTGCGCTTTTCTCATGACAGAGATGGGAGCAACATGAGTCTGAAGGAAACTGGGTTAAAAAGCATCATGAATTGGTTTTGTGCTACATGGTGTTTTCTCATGAAAAACCTTCAGCTGGATGGAGCAGCAATGGTAAGTACCAAGGCTTTTTAAAAGCCTATAACCCTTCCCATTTGTCACTGTGGCCTGAGCAGTCAAACCAGCAGGGCTGTAACAAATGCAGTGTGAAGCTTTGCCACGTATTCTGCTTCCCCATGAGATGAAGTTGACTGATCTGAAGTGTGTGTGCATATGGCTTTGGGCTTTTTTTTCCTCTCCCCTATAGCTCTGAAGCAAAATGAAGTAGCAGCACCCAGATGCCAGCAGCCCCGTAAGCCCACTGTGTAAAGGATGGATGCCTGCAAGGACCCAGTGGGCATCCTCAACAAGTTTCCTGCCTTGGGGTCCCCTTTGCTCCTGGGAACACAAGTCTTACTCACGCTCACTCTTCTCTTTGCACTGGTATCTGTCTATGTAAACACATCTGCTGTGGTTGCTAAGGGATCAAATAACAGACATGAAGAAACAAAGAGCCTGCAAGGAATCCCAGATGCAACCATCCTTACGGGAAAAATATTCTATTACCCAGTGCCAGTATATGCCTTTCAGGGAATGATAACTCAGTACAAGGTAATGTTATTAAATACAATTCTTGGTATAATCCTCCAGCAAATTGGCATTCATTTTATGTTCAAAATGAACTCATTGAAAAATCTCCTTCTAGAAGTCTTGTGTATCAGAAATAAGTAGAACCAATTGCAAAACCTCACCATCATTCACTGTCAACATAGCAGTTATCTACCAAGCAAACAAACAAAAGCCCCACAGAACATATTTTTTCTACCTGCAGCCCAAAGAATGCAGGGCATTAGAAATGAACAGTGTTGCCACTACATTAAAAACACAAGCACTTCACGAAAATCAAGGCACTGTGTGATTCTTAAATGGATCATTTGCGGCTGTTCCTGGACCTCTGTATGATCAGAACTTGCAATATGTGAAACTTCAGCACCACCATTTCCTACCTCTAACTCTGTTTATCTGCCATTCTCTTATGGAGCAGGTCACTTTAGCCAGTGGTGCAGACTTGCCAAAATGGTTGGACTTCGACTCCAATACAAACGTGCTGCAAGGGCTGCCGATGGCAGGAGAGAGTGGAGTATACCTGCTGAGCATAGCTGCATCTGCAGGGACACATGCTCAGAAAACACCAAGGGCTGCTGGAAATTTCACCATCCACGTTAAGGACAGCACCTTATTTCTGGACACAGAGGGGAGCTTGAACCAAATGTCAAACAGCTTCCAGTGAGTATTGCTAGCTTCCAACAGCTTTTGCCCTATCAGTGTGTGCAGAAAATAGATTTAAAAAGAGATATGTGCTCTCTAACTGACACAGGGTGGTTTTTTCCTATCACAGAAACATGACACTGGGAAAAAAACCAAAACAAAACCCACCAAGAACTACTGAATGAGTACATGTTGACTCTAAAAGCAGGAGGCTTTGTCACCCCAGAGCTGTAGTGCACAGCAAGCATAGGCATGAAGACTGCAAGCCTAGCAGTGCCAGGGCACTGATTTTCCAGGTGCACAACCTCCCTGCCCCAGATAGGAACTGGAGCTCTTGTGTCAGCAGGGAGAGAGGCAGGCTCTGAATTGCTTCCACAAGGCACTATTTCCACTGATGGTACTTTTTAATGTAAGTACCTCCATCTGATGTCTAACAGACTGGGAATATTTCTTCAGTGAATTACTTCCGAGTCCAGATAATGAGGATAGTGTTCGGTAAATTCATACCATGCTGCTGTGTTCTATGCAACCAAACTTAGTGCTCACTGAAGCTAATGAAATAGGAAACATTCATATCCAGTAGGAGGAAGTTTTGGCCTAAGGTAAAATGTTGAGTGATGCACTTGCCTAAGAGGACAGACTAAATCCAAATAGGTATCTTCACAAAAACAGGAGGGCAGATAAACAACTCTTAACCAACACAATTTTGGATTTTCAATATCAGGTGTGGGAAGCAAGTTCCGATCACTTCTGCTGAAATCATTGTCTCTACTGGAGCAGAAACACTGAAAGCACAGGAACGCCTCTACATCGTGTGCACGATGGCTGAGTATCTCCACCTGGATTCCTCCCTACTGACCCTGTTGCAATACGCAGAGTCGGCACACAGAGGCTTGCAGAGCATGACTGTACTGGTTGAAGACACTGGACACATTGACTTTACAGTGAACCACTATGTAGGACTCTCTTGGCCTGTGAAGTGTGGAGCATTTGTCATGCTCCATGAATTCATCCAAGTCCTGCAACACAACATTGACTCATATCACTTGTCAGAGCTGCTAGGATATGAAATTGCAGGCTGGAGAATACTTAGGAGAGGTGATTATGAAAGAAAGTCTCCAGGACAACAACGTAGGCGATTAATGATCACACCAACACCTACATTAAAACCAATTACAATTACCCAGAGACTAGCTACAGGAGATGCTTCCAGGCCTTTGTCCTCCGCTGTGCCAAGCCGCTTACTCACACAACTTGTGATAACATCTACTCAGGGTTTATCATCTTTCTGTGAAGAAAGTGTAACAACGGCAAGTTACAAGATGCAGAATAATATCCATCTTACTATAAGTCAAGAAAGTTTGGTCACCTCAGAAATGGATTCAGTGTGGGACATGCCAGCTAAACCACCAGTATCTGTTATGTTTGCAGACTCTAATTTTCCAGATCTTTCACCATCACTGATTACTAAAACAGCACTTCTCTTCACTGAACTGGAAGTGTGGCCCACTAGAGCTTCTGACACATCCTTGCTGTTAGAGCAGCTGGAGACTTACATGCCTGAGACAGACTCGTACTTCCTTTACAGTAAAACAGAAGTATCCACATACCGTTTCCTACAGGACATCACTTCAGACAGAGACCAGCTTTCCAGGCCCATGTACACTTGGGTGATAAACACTCTACATGAACAGCCTCACAGCTCAGCAGAGGTATTTCCTTCCAAGAGAGAATTTCATGTATTTTTGCCAGAAGCAGCATCAGTATCAGAAATGCCAGATTACAGTGAAGAGGCAAAAAGCTACTTTCCAGAACTTGAAATGCTTTCTAGTGCATCCTTCTCTCCAGAAGGACTCCCTTCACTATTGCCAAAAGCTTCAGTAAGAACCACGACTTTATCTGATGTTACATTTCCCATTGATGACACATTTCCACTGGTGCTAGCAAGCAGTAGTCTGAGCCAAGTGTTTGCTAAAGACTATGAGCTGTTATTTAAGCCTTTTATGACAATCCCACAGCCCAGTGGGTTTCCATTTGCTGTAACCCAGAGAGAAGCACAGACCCTCAATCTTAAACTGAATTTCAGCCCTAAAGCCTCAGCCTGCTTTTCTAGCATGTTATACAGCACTTTCCCTAGTAAAGCAGAAGCATCTTATGAACCAAGTCTGATCACTCTGTCCCATCCTAATACCACTCCAGTTCTTACTCTGCCAGTAGACTTTTCCAGCTTTGACATATCTGAGCTATCCAGACCACCAAACAGGCTTCATTCTTACAGTGGTAGCAATCTCAGAACAGAGATACAGTCTGCAAGTATTTTATCCAGCAGCACAAAGGAATTGCAACCAGACAGAGATTTGGGAACATGGATATTGTCAAACACCACCAAGCCTACCCTGGAGTCACACAAAATCTCAGACATCAAGCCGGATGCTGTAGAAGTACCTCTGGTGACTTTGTTTAATGCCTCTTCTCATACGTCCAGCAGCATACCAGGTATGTTTAAGATTTGACTTTCCATTCATCTTTCTTCCTGCCCTGAATCCCGACAGAATAGTTTGATAGTTTCTTCTGCAAAAGCACAACTTCACTGTACTAGGTATGTGTCAGTAGCAGTGTTCCTCATAAGGGAAAGTAGTATTTTTTATTAACTTCTTACAGATAGCTCAGCTGAATGTTTAGACCCAGCTTTGGCCATCCTATCTAACAGAAAGATACGGATCCATTGAAAAATCTCTGAAGGAACACAAGGATGGTCAGAGGTCTAGAAAACCTGACAAACTGAAATAATTAAGTCTAGAAGACTGAAGAAAGATGCAGGTTTATGTAAGTTTGCTGAAAAGATGAAAGGAGCATTCTCAGTATCGCCTGGCAACTGAAGCAGTACTAATGACCTTCAATTGCAGTTAAGATGATTTAAATTAGACACTAGATAAACTTTCTCAAAGTAAGGATAATAGAATATTAGAAGAGATGCCTGGGGGGCATAGTGGAAGGTTTTTAAGAACAGAACAATAAATATTTATCAGAAATAACACAGGAGTAGTTGAGTATCTTAAAAAGTAAAGAATTAGACCAGACATTATTTATAGTCCACCTTTTCCTCCAATTGCCTGAATCTGACTCAGGCTTAAGTACATAGTAGACTGGAGAGATGTTATGTTTGTAGTGACAGTTGGGTAAATTTGCAGAATTACGTCTGGAACAGCTTTTATTACATCTGTAAAAAGATACACATGGTAGATCTTAAATCATTATTAAGTGCAGTGTACAGAGCTGAACTATTTATTCCTTCATTCTAGAGTCACCTGAGGCCCCCTATTTTTAATGCATCGACCGTGTTAATGCCCTTCAGAACCACCAACTTTGTAAAACTTTACTAGACCTGCGTTAAGTCTATACCCACAGCACAAGACTGATTTGAAATGTTTAGGTTTGCAGTCAGGTGTCCAAGCAAACATCTGTCAAAGCCCACAGATGGACAATACAGCCCTAACACAATACTAATTAACACTCTTGCAAACACAGGCAATATAGAGATGTTTAATAAAATACCTCCCTGCTAAAGTGAAGGAAGTCACATTGGCACAGGGCTCCCCCATTTTCTACAGGGAAAACTGAACTCTAGCTTCCTTCCCATGCTGGCAAAGTTTTCAAACACATGCCATAAAAGCTTTTGAACCACATTCCTGACCCTATAAGCAAATTATTAACGTAAGATCCCTTTTACATAAATCTAAATGATCTTTTACCTTAAACTGTAATGATCTTCTCATTTTCACAGGGGTGGTTCAAACACTACTGCCATCATACCAGAATCCAAGCACCGTGCCGTTTTCCACATCTGAAGGACTTCAACAGTCCATAGAAAGTACATGGATTATTCCTTCATCTTCTTTTTCACACAAACTTCAGAATATAACCACAGGTAAGAAGTTTACTTCCATGTTCTTACTTCTGAACATAGCTGTCACCAACCTTTTTATCCATCATGCAAGGTATTTCTGGATTCCTATACTAGAACCCATGCAGACCTCAAAATATTTTGACCTAAAGATTCACATCCTTCTGAATTAATCCCTTTCTATTATTTACATTAGGTAATATATAAGGAGAGGATAATAACAAGGCATTACTCAATCTTGCAAACTGATCCCTAAAGTGGAGAAAACACAAATAAATAAGAGTTCCAGAAATGGCTGGAAGAAAGGACCTTTTCTGTCACAGGTTGCAGGAAATCCCTGTATCCTGATCTTCACCCTTACTCCAGGAGCCTGCCACTAAACTTCACCTAACAGTCACCAAGAGAAGATTGCCTATCAAATTTGTCACCACATTTGATCACCCTATAGCTTACTCACAGGAGCTCTTCAAGTCAGGCAGATGTGCAGCACTCAAAATAATCCTGTCTCAAGCAGGGTGCCTGCCACCTACAGAAATGGGGTGATGCTGAGACACCTGAACTTAATTATTAATCCTAAATTATTCTCCATGCTAAACACAGCCCAATGGTACAAATCAAAACCATTCTCATGAAATCTTCAAAAAAAAAAAAATAAAAAAAAATCCATTATTAGTGTTGTAAATAGAAGATGAAACAATAACACGTTTTAATAATTACCTCATATGTGAGCTCCATTTCAGAATCTGATGAAGGAGCACTAAGACGTCAGGGCTGGGAGCAATTCTTTGCAGAATTAAGAGTTATTTCTTCAGGAATTGTGTCAGTTTCCCAAAAGGACACTTCATGTGGAAATAATCATGAGTTGCTGCACTTTCTCAGGACCTCAGCTTGTGCAAGCACACTCCCAGGGGTTCCTGCAAACCTAATGTTGGGAATAAAGCCAAATCAAGGTACTACCTGATGACAGCCCTGCTAATGAGATACCTGTGCTAGAGCCTTTGTTATGTAAAGCATCACAGTATTAGGCAGTCTTCTGCTAGTCAGCTTCAAACTGTAATTCAATCTTGGATTTTAGACTATCCAGTCATATAGGAAGTTTACATAAGCTTTCTATAATACACACACACAAAAAAATAAATCAAGCAAGAGCTTTTCAGTATAGGAACACTGCCCTTATTCTTCAATATTTAAAGCATTAAGAAATTTGAGAGTTAACTACCACCATAAAATAAATGCATCACCTGAGAGATGCATTGTGCTGTTTCTGTGTAAAAGTTACTAGAACAAGATACTACTTTTTGGGAAATCTCTGTACAAGACCTAATACGTAAGACTAGAACAGTGTTATTTACAACTGTCTAAACATGTATCTAGATATGCAAATGAAGTTTTTGTTAAGATGTGATCAAGGACAACACTTTACAGTAAAGTTTCAGTAAAAGTAAGTTTCAATAAGGAGTGAGGTAAGTCCAGAATTTCCCTTACCAGTTCTTAGGATCTGCCATTGTCACCTTCAAGTCAGAGGCTGTGTGGGGTGATGGGCATACCGTCCCTTGAAAAGGCAGATGTAACACACCCAGCTGAACACAAGCTAAGAAAGGACAACAGCTGAAGTGGCTGGCTTCCGATTTACAAGACATTAGTAATTATCACATGACATAAAGAAGATTTTAAGATAAATTATCTTGTTTTCTATGTTTTAGCTTTAAATTTCATCCAAGACTAAAATCTAACCTTGAACCTTTTAAATTGCTTTTGAGGTTACCCTGTTATTATTTGTTAATATTTTAGCATTCCATTTGGCAAAAATACAGATTAAACATAACAGAATGTTTTGTTGGATTCTAGATTTAGTAATAACCCATGTATTTTCAGTCTCCCAAGGACTAGCATGTGATCCCCAGTTAAGGGCGCTATAGAAACTCTAAATTCCAACACATTGCCATCTCAATGCAGTCAGATATTAAAAAAAAGAAACAACTTCAAATTGTCTTCCAAAAGGATGATGCTGTAGGTAAGTGGTAGTGCTGTTACTTCATAGGAAAGAATGATTTACAATGTCCATCATAAAGGGAAGTAATGCAAGAAAAACAGTTGAGAGTTCTGCTGACCCTAAACAAAGTCTCTCTTTCCCAAAAAGAAGTTTAGAGGGCAATGTAACACTTCTCTTAGGAATGGCAGATGATACAAGGGGCAATGGCCACAAAACTGCATCTCAGGAGCTTGACATCAGGAAAACTTTTTTACTTGGGGGTAATGTGGCAATGGAACAAGTCACACAGGGAAGCAAAGGCATGCTTGATCTCAACCAATCTTGACAAGAGCTCTACTTGAGCAGGAGATTGGCTAGAAGGGACCTCTGGAGGTCTGCTCCATTATCCCATGAGGGTGATGAGAGTTCTTGGCTATTATTACCAGATAGCTATTTTTGCCTTGTAATTCTTTCCTTTTCTCCCTCCTCTCTAAAGGGCGAGCAAATTCTTCCCCAAAGGTTGTTCATTCTATTAAATTCCTAACAGCAACTATCGGATGCCTCTTCTTTTTTCCTATACCTGCGAACACGTTTTACGATGAGGAAGATGGCAACTCAACTCAGTTATCCCTACAAATCATTCCAGCTGATGGCTCTCCATTGGGATCAGAAAGCTGGCTGCAATTTAACACCTCTCAACAAACCATGCACGGCTATCCCCTTGATATTGACTTCCAGTATTCACCTCAGGAATTTGTGCTGTCTGCCACAGATTCAGGAGGGCTGACTGCCTGGGAATCCTTCACTGTTGAGCTTCTGAAGCCCACCAATGTGCCATGCCATCTTTACACTGTCAGAACAAAAAACAGCTACTACTCTTTCCTGAGGGAAAGGAAAAAGATCAATTTGTTTCTAGAAAAGCTGTCCCTCTATTTGAACACCAGTAGTCCCAAAGACATCATGGTGACCACTCTCAAACCTGGGTCCACAGTAATCTCATGGTATAACAGGCTACTGTGTACAAGTGCCAATACATCTTCCAGCTGGTGTGCACAAGATGAAATCCAGGAAGCATTAGAGAAATTAAGAGTACCAGATGGGTATGTTAGCCCACACTTTGTCCAAGCAATGTTACCAGAATACAAAATCGATGTAATTTTCAATGTTTCATATAGTGAAATCTGCTTTCCCACCACAAAGCCATTTGATGGGTCTTTCAACAGCGCTGTGCCTACTCTTCAAGACAAGAATAACACCACAATTAGGAACACCCCATTTGCCTTACTAAGCAGTCTTTGTGCCACTGCTGGGGTTCTAATAATACTGGTTTACTGGCTTTGCAAGTATCACAGAAAGATTCCTGGACCACAGTCTATGACATTTCAGAGGAACACCCATGCCAATATGGAACTGGATGTCCTGAAACCTCGCAAAGCACCTGTACATGAGTGCAGGGCTTCACCTTCACCACAGTCATGGATACCACAGTCAGTACCACTTACCTCTCAACAGCAGTATTCTAGGTCAGTAAGACTGCCTCACATCTTACCATCTTTCCAGCCACCAAAATATCAACTCCCTCCCTGTTATCAAGAAGGTATGACTGCCTAGAATGACCAAGGCAATACCCACAGACTTAAGAGATCATTTAAATGACATTAAGAGCAAATCTACAAAAAGACGATTTGTACTAGAATGTATTATCCTTATTACTCAGAAAAAAAGTCATAGCAGATAGTGATTTTATTTTTCAATTTAAAATAGAACACACTTAGCCTATGCCTGATGAAGGGGCAATAGCAAAATCAGAACCCTTAAGCTATGTACTAAGACAAAATGCCAAGTAAAGCAGATAAAGGAATCTATACACGAGCAAGAAAAACTATACCAAGGTGATGCTGGTGGGAATCTGGTCACAGCCAGTACTAAGTAAAATTAACTCCATTAGGACTCCCTGATTCATAAATACACATCTTACACAAAAGAGGCTGAACTGTCAGGATCATCTCAAAACATGTTTCCATTGAAATTCAAAGGCACTAGAACCCTCAAGTGTCATCTTGGGCATGGCAGTCAGTCAGGATAAACACAAATTCCTCTAGACGATTACTTCAATGCTTTCCAGAAGCCATGCAGCTATAAATTAGCTCTGAAGTTCAATGTAAAAGTCAACAAAGCAGAGGTAATTCAATGTAGTCAACAGTTTAGACATAAGACTGGTAAAATATAAATCTAACTAATTACTACAGGAATCATCAGCTCTTGTAGTATTTTATGTTTCAGTAAGAATTTTCAAGTATTTAGAATACAGGTCTGCAGACAACTAACTACTTTGGGCCTGTTCATTTAATCACTTAACAGTCTTACCTGGCAGATATTCCAAAGTGGAAAATGTAGTTAGTAAACATGCAAAGCAAAGAGGGATTTTAACAGTAGGTGCAGAATTTTTCTTTTCCTCTAATAAAGTATTTAATTACGCTGCATATTTAAGGACTGTAGCTGAAAATTAATGGCACACCAAGAGATGCAACACACAATTCCCCCAGGCACAGGATAAACTTTTCAGTTACGCTTCTCTAGACCAGCAAAAAACTGCAGAAAGCTGACATTTACATGCTCCGTATGCTCCAGACATTAACAGTCCTTTAGTAAATAAGACACTGATATGCAATACAACCTTAATAAAAAAAAACACAGAAACTTACAATAAAAATAACTCCATGGCAGTTTTCTCCATCAGAATATTTGAGATATCAACAGATGTGGTGATACAGGACATCCTATTGCCAATTAAGTAGTGAAAATGAAAGTCTTCTGACTTCAGAATCTCCAAAAACTATACATTGCTTCTGCAAATGCTATGTAAGTTTCAGAATGATAAAAAAATACCATGCAAGTACTCTTTAATTATTGTGCAAAATGGTTCTAACATGATTTAGAACATCTGCATCACAGTGGCTAAAAAAATCACCTTGAAACTATACACAGATGAAGAAAGGACTCAGCTATCAATGTAAGCAAAGTACACTTAAATGTTATTTGTGTTCAGATCTAGTCAAACTATTTTAACATTTGAGGTGAAGAAATATGAATATATTCACTTAGTTTTAGAAAAAGCTCAAAGATGTGTCTTAAATCAACTGAAATGATAACATCTCAAATCTGTGAGACCTTCAGTTGGCTTATACAAGCTAGAGTAAGGCAATGGATGCAGATCAGTAAACAGATATGCTCAGAGAGCTTAGCCATTCATCTTTTCCTTAGCCCACTCAAGTTGACCCATTTGAAAACCAACCCAAAATCTTGTAAGGAATTATATCACAGACACTGGGTGAGAGTTTTCCTGTTCAAGAACTCTACTTCATTAAGACAAAAGGCTCTACTCAAAGAAACTAAAGGCAGATCATCTACTTTGCCATTTCACAGCCATCAATATTCAGAAGGGATTCCAATGACATTCAAAAAGCTTAGAGCTAAAACCACAGGTGTCTCAGAGGGCATACTGCATAAAAAATAATTTAATGATTAGCAAAAATTTTATTTTACCTTTGTTTACAAAGACTTAACTCCAGCACAACCACCTGAAAGGCTTTGCTTTCTAACGATCATTTCTAGTCAATCTTAAAAATCCCTTAAAACAACAGTTTTTAATCAGTAAAACCACTCACTCTCCCTCCCACCCCTTAGTTGAAAACCAAGACCAGCATTTTCTCAGCTCAGTGACCAGGTACTCAGTGTGCAGTCTTCTCCATCATTCTGGACTCCTGATGAAGTTCCATATAAATAAAAGTATTCATCAACCAAAATTAACAATATCAGGTTTTTTTAACAGTCATCAATGATTTTGAAATATGAAACAATACTTGGGGGAAAGGACCGTAAACTGACTAACATTTTTGATTATTTGATTTAGTCCATGGCAGCACAGATTTTCTTCAGCCTAAAAACATGAATGGAAAATACTTCAGGACAGCTCCTATTTGCACACTATTCCTTTAATGTGATATGCCGATTTCATATTTCATAGCAAAAATAAGAATAGAAAAATGTAAAAACCAAACCACAGCTATACAATTGTACTGAAACAGTACCAATATCTATTCCAGCATTATATATATTTGCAAGTCAGCCAAGTCTTGTTCAAAGGAACAAAACTGATCATCACTGCCGGCCTGTTTTTCCATTTTCTGTAGTTTCCATTCTGAAACACAAGATAACAATTGGTAAAGCTTGTTATTAGAAACACAACAGATGAAGGAAAAAAAAACTAGACTTTGACATTTTTAATAATTATTTTCTACTTCACTAACCATCCTGTCTCTCCCTGCCCCCAACATACAGTCTTACCTCTTTCCTAATGCTTCTTTAAGGAATCAGTACATAGCGGAAAGGTTTTTGCAAAGAAACTTTCCAGCAACAACTGCAAAAAAGCTACTCATTATCAACCAAAAAGACAAAAGTCCATGTTCATGTCACTACAGAAAAACGATTTTGAAAATCTGAGCTTTAGCAAGTTTTGTTTCAAGGTCTTAATTTTTACCAGCCTTCTTACACGGATGGGTTGCCCAGGGAGGTTGTGAGTGCTCCATCCTTGGCAGTGTTCAAGGCCAGGTTGGATGAGGCCTTGGGTGGCATGGTTTAGTGTGAGGTGCCCATGACAGGGGGGTTGGAACTAGATGATCTTAAGGTCCTTTCCAACCCTAACTATTCTATGATTCTATGATCCTTGACTACCACCATCTTATTTACCTAAGAGGAGGTTGGCTTGGTTTTTCAGTATTTTTTAGTAGAGCATGGACCACTATCAACTTCAGTACAGCATAAGATTCAACCACTCTATTATCAACAGTATTTTTATACTAGCCTTCCTTTTGAAGCTAAAACATGCAACAGACTGGCACAAGACATCTCAATTTAGCTACTGTTTAACCTCTGAAGTTTAAAAGTTTTGCTGCAAGGGCAATCAATAAGGCCCAGGGAAGACCATTTATCAGCATTCAGCCTTGCTCAGCAAATACAAACTGAAAAGCAAAGAGAACTGTAATTCATCAGCACTGACAGATGAAGAAATGTATACATTTTAAACCTCAGGAGAGTAAGGAGTCTTTTTAGTGCTGTAACTGAAGTATTCCTCCATATTGCATGCTGACTGCTGCCAAGATATTTGTACTGATGCATTCACTGATACAAACCCGTTTTCTTCTTTCAGATGTTGATATAGCTCAGCTTTATTGTTGACAGAGTTCAAACGACCAATAAATTCCTGGTGTTTCCTAGAGTTGGCAGTATTAATCCTGTTACTCCATAAAGACAGCAAGGACATTGGCCCTAAAATTGCAAGTTAAAAGAGTCTAAGTGATTTCTGATGTCTTAAACATCATTTTAGAGGTAAGAAATTACAGACTATGGTAGTATAACATATTAAAACCACTAATATTAAACAACCTTTTGATGGAGGCTAAATGAAAAATATGCAGTGATAATAGCTTTGTAGTTGCTTCATATGAGATTTACTTTGCTTCAAATGTAGAATCTGAACATCAGCTCAGCCATTGTAACAGACAACAGCTCACACCAAGGAAGCAATGTCAGTGAGAGCTGCCCATTCTGACAACTATCCTGCTTAAGCATGTTTTTATTAGTCAGCAGGACACAGTGATTTCTAATACCTGTCCATAAATAGCATTTCTGACATAGAGTAGCTAAAAAAGCACTACCAGAAATTCATCCAATCCCCTCCCATCAACCCAAGAACTTATCCGTATATCCACACAGTATCTTGGTACCTCTTTTTCTAAGAGTTAACATATTTATCAAGCATTCCTCAACACTGAGCATTTAATTAAAAGTTATCCTCAGTGACTTGGCTTTAACTCCAGTAAGATCCAATTCATTACTTTAGAAAATATAAATTGATACAACAACTTCTATCTTTAAAGAATAAGATGTTGCAATTCTTCTGGTTTACCTTTTGCCTTTTCAACTGTGGGCATTTCATCCATTGTTATAAGAGGCTTCTTGTTGGGTGGCTCAGGAGAATCAGGTGAATCTTTGATAACTTCAGCTTCTGCTAGTTCTTCTTTTTCACGATCCAAGAGACCTTTTAACCTTTTAAGAGGGAAGGAAAAACAGTGAAGAAAAATATGCTAGTTCAGCACATATTGACACCATTCTGTACTCCTCAGTTATACGCAACCCATATCATAAGAAAATTTCTTGTGACTCCTTGGAATGAGTGAAAAGCAATAGGGAAGACTAGCTAAATAATCCTCTGCATAAAGGGGAAGATCTTAAAATATAATTTCACTTAAGTTAGTTAGCAGTATTTGTATCGTAAAATCATCCAGAATTTTGAAAGAAAGACTAGCAATAAATATACAAAAATACCACACAATTTCCTTTATCTTTTCTATGTGAATTCAGACCTATTCTATACCTTTTATAGCAGTCTCCATTTTTATTTCAGATATGAAAGTAAAAGCAATTGTAGGAATGTATTTGATCATACACAAAAACGCATGAAACAACATCAGCACGGTGACAATAACGTAAGTGAGCCAAATCAATCTGGTTTATCTACCTAAACACTAACCTAACTTTCAGGACAAAAATAACTGCCTGTCCCCAGTTTTTAGTCATGCTTTATATTTTATAAAGCTGTTTAATGTCTAATAGGTGGTGTGGCTATAATAAAAATCAAATAGCAACGACTCCTCAAGCTGCAAAGCCCTGCTAAGTGGTCAACAACTTGTGCAAGAATCATACTGCTTGTAAAATATGTTAATTTGAAAAGCCTGATAAGCAGGCAATGTAGTAAGATGCCCATTTCCCAAGTTTGGTAGGGGTGACTGATGCAAAAAACCTTGGGATCCACACTCAGTGGCAGTAAGCCAAGGTTAAAAGCATGAACACATCAAATTGAAGCCAACAACTGTTTCACCACAATTGCTCTCCACTCTGCAGTAAGGCCAGACAAAAATGATTATGCTACAGTTTTATTTCACTTTAGAAAATTTACCTTTCTGATTCTTGCCATGGCTTATCTGATTCATAGTCTTTGCCCAACTTCTCCGACTTGTCTTCTTTGTCTTCTCTCTTTCTACCTCGTTTCTTGCGCTCCTCCTCCTCTGGGGGCTTGCTTCTGCAAGCCATCAAACATTCTAAGACTCGCTGGTGCTTATCAGAGTTGTTTATGTGTGCTCGTACAAGGGTCTCCAACTCATTCCACATAATTCGGTACTGTTCATCTCTAAGTAAGACCAGAAAAAAACCCAAGTATTACATATAGAATTATCTAGATCATTAAACCACTGAATAAATTAATGTTAAAAAACATACATTAAGAAACCCAAAAAAAACCCTAAAACCAAAAAACTACAAACAGATTCTCTGTCCTCTTAGTAGTGGAGGTCTGTCCACCTGGAATTACCTCATCCTTGAAACCTGAAACCACTCTGCATGTAACATTTCCTAGCTAACATCCAAAGTTAAGTTTAAATTGAAAAAGACTGAGTCCACTGAAATCAAATTCTTAACCTCCACAAGATCTCACTGCCAAAAGGCACTTCTGAATTCTCTCAGGTGTTTGCTATCTATGCAATGTCAGCATACACATACTCATGTACTGATATTAGTTAGTATTTAATTCTTTAGCCAAAAAGAAATTTAGACAGAATTGTACCATGCTACTGTAAATAAGGTCCAGTCATGGGGGCAAATCTTCCGTAGCTGAAGTTTTTTTTCAGCCAGTTCTTAGAAATACAATGCACACAACACAATGACTGAGGTATCTATGCTTGTTTTAAAGGAGTTGCCCATATTTTAAACAACAGCTTCAAAAGAATTTGACCATCCTAATGTAACCCAATTTTAAAGCATTGTTCATTTATTAATCTGAAATTAGTCCATTTTCTCCATCCTTGCTTGTATCAATCTCTTCCCTTCCTTGATGACTACCTTTGCTTTCATATTTTCAAATACTCACAACTCCTGGCTAATAAAATTATGTATTTTTTCCCCTAACATACAGCAACATCAGTACTGTGATAGCCCCTAAATGATGTAGGCGTTTGTTTTGCGGATGTACAGCATTCAGTTTGCTGCATTTCATCCTTGTCTAACTTCTTAAATTTTAAATTTGGTATGAAAACAGCATCCACAGAATATTTCTGAAAAAAGTCCAACATCAACAAAAAGAGATATGCATGTAACCTTTTTGGACCCTTTCCTCTGGTACCAACTGTTGAAATTGGCAGCGGATCATTTTTCCTCTCCATGTCTACCAAATTGTATATTGTTTTTTGACAATTCAGAACATCCTCATCAGTCATTGCTTCTTTTACAATCACACTGGCTAATGGCACTACCTGTAAGACAAAATATAAGTCAACACAAGAAAAATCTATGATTTCTTTCTTTCTGTTTCTGTCCTGTGACAAAGGGAATGGAACCATGGAACATCACACAACAAAAACACCTCCCTCTTATCCTGAATTTAGTAGTAACTCTGAGCAGGTATATGCAGATGCATGCTTTCTTTACCCAGCAGCACTGTAGCTGTCAGATTCAATATTCTACCTTATTTAGATATCATTGCCTATTGAACAGAATCTATTGACATAAAATACAGAGTATTTAAGTGAAAATAAAGCTGAAAATAAACTGATTTGTGGCAAGTGATTTATAAAATAGAGTTAATATTTCATCAAGTGGCAAGGCAAAGCTTTATCTAGAAGAGAATAAGAGGTTATAAACCACAGGTAACTTACAGCTTGCATGTTGAAGATGGTAGTCTGAGAAATAATCATAGGCCAGTAACGTGTATGTTTCTCTAACTGATCTTTTGCACGTTCCAATGGAATTTCAAGACTTCCATCGATCTTATATCTGGGCTCTAGAAAAGGAGTTAATCGGTTTTCCCTCATAAATTCACCAAAATCCTAATGATAACCAAACAAGATACAATTAGGCATTTCTCTAACAAAGTAACTTTCACGGAATGGGCAAAACAGCATAGTCTTATCACTAACCATGTACCATCCCCACTGCTAAATTTGTTGCTAGCAACTAAAGCCCTGTTTGTAGCTTTCAGATGTACATTATTCAGGGTGAACATAAAAACAGATCTATAAAAATATGGGTTAAAAATTGATGCAAGGTTTTTGATGTGGAGGCCTTCTGGATCTGCAAGGTATTTCATGTACGGTAAAGAGTTTTATGTTTTCCTGGAAGCCACTTCTGCTCCGCTTGTTTGTTTACAACAGATAATTGTGGTAAAAAAAAAAAAAGGAAAAAAAAAATAAAAAAAATAAAAAAAAGGAATGCCAGCTGATTGTTTGCTCCATATCCAGGGTTCAAAGCTGACAACACCTCTTCTATTTATCGTACAAACCATTCTGACAATAAGCAGGATATAGTCCCATGTGTATCCAGCCCACAGAAAAAACTTGCCAACAAAAATGTTACTCTAGAATTAGAACAAACTTTAAATACTCATCATAGTACATAAGAAGGCAAGTACTTCCTTGACATGGAAAGGATTCTATGAGGCAGGCAAAACAATAAGCAGATGTGCTACTTCATACTAAATGTCCATCACTAGTACAAAGAAAAATAGTTTGACCATGCAATCCACTCCAGCTCTCCAGAAAATGTACCAACATTCTCTTTACACATTTATTGCACTAAATCTCTTGTCAACTGAGATAAGCACCAATTTAAGAAAAGAGAACAAAGAAAGACAATCTTACTGTAATCCGGTAGTCAGTGACTCTCCCACCACACCCTTCGCTAATTGATGGGGGATCTTCTAGAATTGATCGTGAGCTGCTTAATACATGCAGAAAAATTTCTCCTCCGTGGCTGCTGAGCATGTGACTAATTACTTTAGAGCCAGATTTCCGTGGTTGTTCTAACAAAACAGAACGACCTGTTGGAAATGAGATCAGTTTCATTAATTTCTGTGCTGCAATTTTATATTAAAAACTAAATATATACAATACAGGTTTGTACCTATCCAGCAAGACTACAAATCCATTAAAGTTGAATTTTCACCTAGCTGAACAACAAACAGCTATCTCCTTTGAGTATTTACTCCATGTCTTTACACAGAAGTGTCACGTGTTCTTAAATTTTACACAGAAAGATCAAAAAGCCTCTCTCCTGGACCAAACACTTCTCTCTGTAGGACATCATTCACAGGAAAAATACGTATTTGTAAAACATTAAAATAGTACTGTGTGAGGGCAGTTTGCTATTTGTAATTAGTACAGACTATGTTGTATACTAAACTTACTCATCCCTATAGCAGAAACTGTCTCATTAAAAACAACTTCTAAAAAGTAACATAAAAGCCTACTTGAGTATAAAGGTATCAATTGATACTATTTGTTAATGCTTAAATGGATACAATTTTCCAGAGAAATAAAACTCCCTTTGTCTTATGTTCAGTAAAAGCATAAAAAGGTGCATTTGCCGAACAATTTATTATGAGGAAGCAAAAATAGATCAGAAGAGAGAGGTTGTCCATAATATGCTATTAATTTTGTTCTAACCATTTTTATTAATCAAAGTGTTTTTTCAGTAGAATCTTTAGAGCAAAATACACAAAAATAACATTTAATAAGACCACTGAATACTTATTTAGACATTCAAATTACATCCTACTAAAAGGATGTCTGTAATGCAGTTTTTGCAGTGTTTTGCAGTGTTTGCAAAGTGTAAGAAATCCACATGAAATTAACATAAACTACATATTACGTATTTGGAACAAACAAGGTAAGCTCTGGCTTACCTTTTTAACAGGATTTAAATGGCAACCTCTTACAGCAAGATTGTTCATAGCAACAGGCAGGATCTTCCAGATAAGCAAAAGAGAAACAAATCTAACCTACTTTTTGACCGATCCTAGTACACATAATGGGTATGTCTGTTTCAGTTGATCAACATACTTAGTTGGTCATAACCCAGTTAAGAGTTTTCTGAGGCTGCTCAGCAAATTTTCTTTTTCTTGGGTGGCATGGTTTAGTGTGGGTAGTCCCTGCTCATGGCAGGGGGGTTCGAACTAGATGATCTTAAGGTCCTTTCCAACCCTAACTATTCTATGATTCTAAATGCCAAAAATCAGGCACAGACCTAAGCTGCTAGTATTTTGCAATAGTCAGAATAAGCATTGTGATCAAGTGCACTATCAACTACTGAAAGCACTGTTTCCTACTAAACAACATGAAGTAAGAAGTATTTGGATTCAGAAAGAACTACCACATTTCAATACTTACTCCTTCTTTACATCTTTCCCCACAATCTTCAAGTTTCAAAACACATTCCGTTTGCCTTTGAGTACATTTAACACCTTTCTCATTTATACAAGATGTTAAAATAATCTTGATATTTTTACAGTATACAGACATTGACTGCAATACAAACTAAAATGTGTTAAGTGCTCTATTCACAATATTAACTATTAAAAAATTAAATAATTAGCCAAGGACACAAATTTACCATTAAGAAGAAAGTTTGTAAGACATGAAGAGGGTCTGCTATTTACATCTACTGGTGAAATTCTGTATGCGCCAGTGCAATAGTGCAATTCTGAAAAATAAATAGCAGAAAAGTTAAGAGTGTAGTATCACATACATAAAAAACATCCTGCAAATGAAAGGGAGAGGAGGCTATTCCACAATCAGCAGAACTAAGAAGTCTAGCTGTCTCTAACTATAAGTCTGCTCCTTCTACAATGTTCTTGCGACTGTTCCAGTATCCTCAACACCAAGAACCTAAAATACTTCCCGAGTTCCATTTCCAGCAGGACCTCCAGTTCCTTAACTCCTGAATTTTTTCACTGTAGAGTCAGCCACCTCTTACTTCTTATCTATATTTTTGACCTGCTGGCTCAAACAGTCAACATATTTTGCTGATAGCATACAGGGTACACGAGCTGAACGGCCATGGGGTTCCGATGTTATCCCAAATCTTCTGTCTTTCTCTCCTTTACTTAGATTTGGAGAGAGATCTCTCCCTTACGTCAATCTGAAAGTTAATCTAGAGGGACTAGTCCACTGCTAGCATCATCACATACATTTAATTTCCTTATAAAACTTTTTACTTAGCACTCAAGATTAAAGATAGTACTTTGATTATATCTCTCCTTCCTCCCCCCAGAATTAAAACAAAAAAGGATTCAATGCCTCAAAGATGCTATGCTAAAACCCCACCACTGTGGAACTGACAAGTTACACTTGGCCCCGTGGGAAAGGCAAGCAATTACTCAATCTTGTAGTCAAGGACCAACTTCATGATACTTAAGAGGAGATTGAAAAAAGCCACAAAGCAAAACCCCTCCCACCTCTTACCCAAACCACTAATTAGCCAAGACCAGGAGAGCATTCTATGACCATTAGTAAATCAGGGTGCAGTCAGCAGCAAGGTTCATAGATCAAAAGGTAAAACCAGCATTAACAAGAAGCAAATTACCTCCTTGTTCAGATTCTTCTCCATGTACAGAGAGAACAGTGTTGAACACAAGTTACAATAGCAGTTCTGTTAGATGCCATGTTACCTACCCACACTATTCGTCCGAGGAGTACACCATTTTAATGTTACAGTTTCTTTAAATGTGCCTTCTCTGCTATTGCCACCTACATGATTATCACCTGCAATATAAAGTCAGAAAAAGTGTGTGATCAACCATATTTTTTATATTACAATAAAAAACTCTAAACTTTATGGTACAAATAAAACATAAGCATATATAAAGCATATATATTATATATTATATATACTATTATTATATTATATATTATTATATATTATTATATATTATATATTATATATAATTATTATATTATATATTATTTATATATTATTATATATATTATATATATATTAAGCATATATAAAATGTAATCTAATTTTCAAGTCAGATACCCAACTTAAGCAAAAAAATTATTTGCAGTGGCAGTTAAAAAATCAGCAGCCATTGCACATATTTTAAAAACCAACTCAGCAAATAAAATACTGAAGCTCCAGAGCGTGTTCCACAGGTTTGATTCAGCATTCAGAAAATTATAGATATGTTTTATCTGTAACAGGTTTTTTCTTCTGAAATGCCTAGGACTTTAAGACAGTATCTTCTTTATTTTTCCACACAGAAATCAGAACCTTTAACAAATGTTAGAGCCTATAATTTCTTTATTACAAATTATATCCCCAGGTCAAAACTGAAACTGATCTAAAGGCACATTTGAGAAGATGGGCTTTTGGGGGGAAGAAGTATTTAGTTTCATCGTTCAGTATCTTTGCTATGTCAGATTCAATCTGAACATCTCTCAACATGCTCTACTGGCAACAGATGTTTTATCATTAAAATACTTTCATACAATGTCTCATTGATGGTGTGGTCTGGCAAAAATCACACGAAGGCCTTAAATCAGACATCAATACTCCTTAATACATTAAACTACATTTCTATTAGTGAGTTCTTCATGATCTTTGACACACAATTTCCCAGGAAAGAATTGAGTTTTGCACGAAATCTCATGATTACTGTAGCAAAGTCACTTAATAGGCTCAAAACCAAAATTGGGAGAATGAGACACACATCGACATGCAATATTACATGTTATTTGCTATAGTTTAGTCTAATCTTCCATGTAAGAAGTATTCTTTCATTTCATAAAGACATTTAATCACAAAATATCTGTCTTACTTGATTATTAATCATGCAGGTAACTTGCAAAAGTTGATTTTTTTTTTCCAGTTACATTAAAATAACTGAATCATTTTAGACAACCTCTCGCTATCTAAAGGACAAACTTATTTAATCTAAAAATCCTCTAGCAACATTTCACAGAAATAAGATCAATGTAAATGAATTCTTAATTTTTCTTGCACCAGAGCTATTACAGCTGAAAGATTTATTTAAAAACAAATTAAAATAAGCCCAAATTTACAGAATCTATGAGCAGAAAAAAAATGAGGAGGAACTGCTGTCAGAATTTGGTTTTGGCTTTTACTAGCAAACTGATTCTTTAAACAAATAGGTATTACAAAACTATTTCTGAGCCCTTACAATAAACATTATGCTTTCAACATGGTAACACAAGTTCCGGTGAGTCTGATTCATTACTGTAGCATCCTATTTTTTCCCCCTCAACCCTTAATCATACACTCCACTAAAATACGGTGCACCATACTTGTGATGATAGTGAGTTACATCCTTTTCCTCAAAGTAATGGTAATCCCCTTAAGAGAAAACAAAGCACAAACTTCCTAAAATGGCTACTTACGGAACATAGAATTTCAAACTTCAGAAAATAAACATCCACTCTTAGTTAAATAACTGATACAATTCATTCGTTAAATTCTTCTCTTCTTAGAAATTAAACCATGATCAACTTTCTAATATGCTTTAAAACTACATAAAGTAGTTTCGGATAATGAAACAACTATCTACAGCCTACATGTATTCTACCTGCATAGTAAACCAGACTGAGCTTTTAATGGCACTGAATCATACAACAGAAGTTACAATCATTGCACTAAGTTAAAACAGAGTACATACAAGCCTTTAAAAGCTTCAAATGAGACTTCAGCACTGAAAAGGCTGTATTTACAGCCTTTGACTATTTGACTATAATACAAAGTATTCCATAACACAATGGCACAGGCTGAAGGTTTTTTCACCACCACTTCACTTTTAATTCTACTAATATAGAATTTTTAGCCTGGTTTATTAACAAAATTTTACATCAAGCACTGTTTTGTAACAAAATAGTTGTGCATAACGCTTACTGCTGTGTTTTTCTAACCTCAAATGAGTTATTAAAAATTCACTTCAGAGAAATACTAGATAATAATTCTAGATTTACAGAAACTATAATAGATATTTCAAATACAATAAGAAAGCTCAAAAGCCAAATCACAGTTATCTTTCCCAAAGCAATTACTGTCATAAACAGGCCTATGAGATGTAAGTGATGGCAACTATTATTACCTGACAGATTAAAAATTTAATTGTGCTAGGAGTAATTTTCCACAAATACCCATAAGTACTTCGTTTTGCTAAATCACAGCACATCCGGTCTCTCACCCTTTTATACCTCAAAAAGTTGACATGCCCTTCACACGTATAAGCTGAATGTATGTGAAAACTTGTCTGATGAATTTGACCATTTTTTTTCATTAGTATAGATTTATTACTATATTAAAGTGAGTAATGAGTAAAACTCCAATGACAGCCTTACAAATTAAGTTCTTGGGTTGTAAGGAATAACTGAAAATATGCTAATCCTGCCTAGAATTTACATCAATTTGAAGCTCACAATCTTTCTTTATGAAAACAGGCTGATCAAAAGCCACTTTTAGAAGACTATTTATACCTACCACTCTTTAAAAAGTCAACATGTGCTTCTTTGTGATGAAGAAGCTCCACATCATAGTTGGCTGATGTGTTAGCATGTTGTTCTTCCTTTAAAAAAAGAAAGGTAGAAAGAATATAACTATTTTAGCTATAGGTCTCTGTTTTCATAAATGAATGATTCTACATTTACCTTTCACTCCAGAAGAAAACAAAAAGCCTCCAAAGTGCCTCAGACAACAACAGGATTGCAATGTTGAGGAAACTGTCTGCTCTCTGACCTGTTTAAAGATGCAGCCATCTGCATTTCCTCTTTTTTCCTTTTTGAAACCCTGGTTTCCTCTTTATAGAAATGCCTTGACAAGGTTCATAGCGTAAAATATAGGTAAAAACAGGCCTAACTACTTTTGTTGAAATCAGTGAAGGAAGCCTACAACATATTGAATACCACCAGCAGTTACAACTTTCTGAGCAGCCAAAATGGTCACTGCAGAATAGATTGGCACTTAGTTTTCATACCTAAAAATCAAGAATCCAAACCAAAAAACATACTTCCAACTACCATTTCCTTGCACTTCAGGTATCTACAAGTATAACTGCAGCTGAAAAACAGATGTTTGTAAAGAGGACACTGCATCTTTAAACAGCTGCAGAGGACTAGCAAAAACAGAACAGTAGCTTCGGTAATTTATGCCAAGTTAAATAAATAAATAAAGGAAAAATCACAAAGAACCCAACATAGTCTATTACTATAAGGACAAAGGCAGAAGGGAGAGGCAGTAGCACACAGGTCAGAAAGTTACAGACAAGGTATTTGCAAACTTAAGTCACATTTATGCCATTACCCATGTCAAAATTTCATTAAAAGCTGTGAAAATATTTTTTTAATTTAATGTTTTAACGCATAAAATGCACACAGTATTTCTAGTTTTCAAATGATTGATAGTATTTGAACTTGAAGAATTTTTTAGATCAGGAAAGTTGATCACTCCTGCTCTTTTTGTCTGAATACGCACACTTCTGTTTCAGTTGTCCCTTGCTGCCCAATCAGAAAATTACTATAAACTTAAAAATAGTTGAAACTCTTAGTTGCAGTGATTTCCCTCCCAGTAGTGTTAAAAAATTTAAAAATAGGGACATAAGCAACTCTGAACAGAAGATGTTTGATTTCTTTCTTAACTAGATGTATCCGCTATGCCCTGTTTCTGGTTTATGGATCTTCAAGCTGGAAAACCTACTGGAAAACCTTTAGTCAAAAGTCAGCTATTAGTTACAAACACCTTTATGTTGGGTGGGCGTGATAATGAAACAGAGGAAAAAGACTCACTATGCCACTATAATGCACAAGGGTCAAGAATATCTAACCACAACTAGAAGAAGACAAAAGAATCACAGACAAAGCAATCTGAGGTAAATAAGATTGTATTTGTATAAAGTAATACAAGCAGAACTGAAATAACACTTGTATTGCTACATCAAAAATTGAGATTCGGCAATACAACATATTGTTCTGTGATCCTTCTTTAATTTTTTTTCCTCTTTATTTTTACTAACCTGGTCACAGACATTGAATGTGGGCTAATAAAAAAAAAACCAAAAAAACAAAACAAAAAAACAGGAAATATGATATGGAGAGAAAAAACAATGTAAAAATTCAATTAAAATAAACATTAAGAGTTTTCAAACAAATTTAGAAGTGATGTAGCCAGTTAACACAAAGCTATAGACACAGTGTTACCTTCATGGGAATGTTAGTTATTGTGGTTGAAGCCAAATCAAAGTGCTGTTGTACTAAAACATTCAGTTTTGTAGCTAGATGACGACCAGCACGGACACTGTGCACTTCACTGGTTAAAACAGGTGAAAGCTATAATAAATAGAGAGTAGATACTATTAAGGAATTAAGCTCTATTACCACATAACAGTATCATTCATTTAAAACTCTAAAATAAGCATCATTTATACTGCTAAATTTGACTAAGGGCAAAAATCACTACTCAAAAAAACCCCACTCCATGGGAAACTAAGAAGGAAGAAGCAAAAATTAATTCTCATTCAGAATTTTGCTGGTTGTGTCAATTGTTCCAGTTGCTACCGACTGTCAGAAAAAAAAAATAAAATTAGAAGTGTGCTAAAACCCTGCTTTGTTAATTGTTAATAGGAAGAATCAGCCTCACAACATGGGGAAGAAATCCTCTTTAACAGCACCTCTGGGCCTAGTTTTCCTGCTCTTTTACCTGCTGAGTAACAGGAACAAACTGATTTTTATATGCCTACCTATAACTGCATCATATATATATATACACACACACACAAGGGAAAAAAATGCGAGTCATAAGATACGTTTGATTTTTCCCTAACCAATAAGGACAAACCAACACAGTGATAAAGATGACTGTCTTACATAGGAAAGTAGTAGTCCATTTATTCTCTTCTTATTATGCAGGGTTGTTTTTTTTTTTTAGCACAACTAAAGAGTTTTTTAGAAAAGAATTTCAGGAAGGTAGCAATTACAAATAATACACAGGACTAGATGCCTTTCATGTTAAGCGTAAGGCTTCTCTTTCTTACAAGCAGCATGTTAAAATACTCAGCAAAGGAGACTGATGAAGAGCAGAATATATTACAAAATATTTTGGAAGTACTTGGTTTCAAACCACCACTAAGCATACAAGTCCACAGATTATATACACATGCTTTTGTTACTGAACAACTGAGATGTTAATATACAGAATGAGTTCTTACATGTACCCTTTCATGTTTTCACAAAATAATCTTTAAAAGTACCTGTAGGGTCATGCAAGTATTTGATGAACTTCAAGCATATTCTACATTCCTACAATGTTGCCCTTTCACTTGGAATCAGATATGCTTTCCAACGTTTTTCATTCAAAGGGCATTCTGTTTGCTAACACTGGAACAACAGAATTTATACTAAAAAGCTAATTTTGGTTTCATGAGAAAACCATTCAACCAAAAGGCTAAAAACACTTAATGTGTTAGTCTTGATAACACGGAACAACGCAGTGCTGAACAGTATCTGCATCATTCACTGACAGATTTGGTAAAACAGGGCTTGCGCTAGCTAGCAGTTTATGCTTGAATAGCAGGAAAGTTACTCAACTAACCTATTCAACACAACAAGTAGTTGATAGTTTCCCACTGGGTTTCTAAATGTGCGTTTCATTCTCAAAAAAACCAAACCCCAAGACTATAATTCTGTAGCATTAAGAGGCTTAACTCACAAAACCAAAATTGAATCATGAATGATTAATGCAAAAAAGTAATGAAATTAAAAAAAGGGGTATCATATGCACCAAGACTACAAACCAAGAAAAAGCATGTACATGAGATGACAATATGCATGCTGTCATCTTTTTTGAGACTTATCACCTGTACTTTTTCCTACACCTTACCAGAGACCACAGTACAAAATGTTATTGCTGAATACTGAACATGCACTGTCTACTTCAAGTCTGACATGATTTCTAATCCTTGGATAAATTTCCTCATTTTAAACTCCTTACCTCTTTTTTAGGACGATCTGAAACAAGGCTGTCTTCACCAACTGGGTATGTGTGAATTAAGACCAATTCACACTTCTGAATCTGCATTAGACTTGGAAATAAAGACATTCTATTTAGTCTGCCACACTGTAGGCTATCTCCTAGAAAATCAATTCTTCCAAGATTTATCTGATTTCAGAAACACAGAATCATACAGATGTATCATACTGTTTCTGAAAGCATTCTGTAGAAACTAGGTTAACACTAATGATTTGCAAAAGCACATACTTTAAAATAATTTTACCAGAATAAAAAAAAATGTATAACATTTCTAGCTCTTCAGATGCTATGGCACTGTGTTTCTTTTGGGACATATCAGTGGAATAGATTCTTAACTGGTGTAACCTGTTTGGCTGCATTCAGCTGAAAATTGAAACTACAGCGGATTTGTGTCTCCAAGTTCATGCACAGGTATTAATAAGGGGATTCCAGTGAACATGAAAACAATTCCCCAGATTTGGAGAGATCAAAACATTGTTCCACATCTCTACCCATAGGAATGAGATCACTTTTCTGTCTTTACAGTGGACTTGGAATCTGATTCTCTGGGGCAGTATCCTTCATACATGCTGAAACTGCAACTGTAGCAAGTAAATATAGGAGACTCGTCCTCCTGCTATTTAAGTGCCTAAAGAGCAATCAAGAATAAGGTCTCAACCTATTATACACTTTACAAGGCAATACACAGTTCGTGAGCAAAACAGTTTACCCTTTAATTAGACAAAACATATGGTGGAAAAATGACTTCTCACTGGAGACACAACCTGTATTTCAAGAGATTTCTTTATCTCAAGGCAAGTGTCAGGTAACACAACAATTTAGAAATTACAAGCTAATTTCAAAGAAGTTAACTATTTCAGCTGAAGATGAATGTAAAACTAATGCAGTGCTGACAAGAAAACATGCATCAGACACACTACTGATTACAAATATACAATATATAAAAACAGTTACGCGTTTCATTTTGGAGCAAGATGTAGAATGTAACAACCTAAAATAGTGTACTGTCCCTGGGGGGATAAATAATGATACTGAAAAGCTAATGATTACACTCCAGCTGTAAGTCAACAATACCATGATTTAGCAAATTCTATTTCACAGAGGTATTCATTCGAACAGTTCATTAGAATAAATTTTGAGTAACAGATACATCCATATTTCACAGAGGAGGATAACAGGCACACACAGAATATGATAAGCTGCATTTGTAAACTGTATACTCACTGATCTGAATTAGCTGCAAGCTTGTTATGCTCATGAATGGTTTCCTGAACACAGTCCTCAAGCATCCGAACATGACTGTCACTAGAAAGACATTTTATATTTATTTTTAACGCAGGATAACCAATCCTCCCATTCAAAGCAACACGCCACTAAATGCCCTCCTATTTCAAGTGGGAAATCTTTCATTTGTTACAGATCACCCTAGAGGAAATGTTTAATGAGGCAAGAAAGAATCTAACAAAGACCACAAAAAAGCTAGCTTTGTAGAGCATGAATTCATGACAATCCACAAAAGGCTTCTAAAAATTTATGAAAGAACTTCTCTGCAAATGGTAGAAGCACATGATCATACATACCTTTTTGCATTAGTAATACAGATTATTCTTCCTCTGTTTCCCACACGTTCTGCATTTTCCATGAGCATGGTTCGAGCCTCATGCTGGTATTCTGTTATCTTGCAGAGTGCTTCAACTGCTGCAACCAGACCGTGAAGTATGCTGCAGCACTCTGGATCTGCCCGAGGATTAGGTGGCCCAACAGCAGCTAATGCTGCCATCAACTAATTAAAAAGAAAAAAATTGTTATTGAAAATTACTTTCCAGCCCTTTGTCAAAGTGATCAGCTAAGAGAAAAAGTCATCATTATAACTGATTTTACATGAAAATTAATATTGAGAGAAAACCAGACAGAGCTATTAAAGACCATTAAATGCTGCCAACCTTATAGAAAACATTTGGCCCTAAATTATCCTTTACAATTAATTTATTAAGTGTTAAAAAGCCTCAGAATATTATCACGTATTACTGAAAAATAGCTGGCTATAATAACAAGTTATATTCAATACCTGAAATCAATTCTAATATTACCAATTGCCATCTGCTTTTATTCTCTGAGATTCTGGAAATTCAGTTCCTCCCCAAAGTAAAAGTGAATTTTTCAGAGGATGAGCCCATTCAGTATTAAACAAAATGAGAGCAAAGAGAATATTCACTTTTTTTAGTTTATTTGCCTATGGTGCAAAGGTAAAGAAAAAAAAACAAATTTAAAATTCTAGAAGTATCATCAAATTACAAAAGGAATACACAGGTAATTTCCTCATGACATTTAATATATAACTCTATACTCAAAGCTACTGGATTCTTTTTAACTTATGTAAAGCTGCCTATAGAATAGTCCAGCCTCACAGGTGGCTACTTAAAATTCTATTACACAATTTCAGACCAGGTTCACTGTTTTAATTAATCAAAGTTATTTCATACTGAACATAGTCAGAAGCTGCTATTTATTCCACAATTAATCTAGACTTAAAACCCAAAAGGACAGTTACAAAGCATACCTCCTGCAAGTTCTGATCTTCTTGAGTCCAAGAATTCAAGACATGAGCCCCAGAATCACTCACAATGAAATTCACCTAAAATGATCAAAAAAGCTATGTAAGATCTTACTATATCAAATCATACAGACAACAGCCATTATGGCTACTTCCCCAAATCCAAACAAATATGAACTACACCCTCATTCTTCTGATATTCTGGAGATATGTGCAATGACCAGGCAAACTAAAAATAAGACAACAAAAACACAAAAAGCATCCACTCCTACTACATTCAGTTACCCTTTAGTAACATTACAATTAACAACTTCTTACTGTTTATATTTTTAAGCTACTAAATCAGTATCTAGACCAAATTAGCATTACAGGATATTATGAAGAATTTTAATAAATAGGCAATATTTTCAGTAGAATAGCTAGAAAATAAATACTTATACTGCAGTATCGCAAATCATTCTCCAAAGACTGTCACAGTAGGATCACAGGGGTAAATACCTAGCAAAATTTACTAAATATCACATAGCAACATAAGTTCTAATGATGACAAAAAAGTCAAGAGGAAATACACCTGCCACCTCAACTTCAGTTTCTCATGCCACAGAAGCTTCAGTTCAGCCAACTGATTCAAATCCATTAAGCATACACTTGATATAATCCCACGATGGGACTTGACTGTATATTAAATGCTCCAGAGTTTAAATTCAACATCCATTGTCTTGAGAACCAGGACATGTAATCCATCAAGGCACTGCGGATGACATGCATCAAACCACTGAACTACTGTATGTATTTGTTAGTGCCCAGCCCCTGGCTCAGCTGCTCCCTGACATAGCCAGCATTCCACCATGCCCATTGTGTGCCAATATCACTGTCACAAGGATGGTTTCCTTTCCTTTTTTTTTTTTTTTTTTTTTTTTTTTAAGGGTAACTAACCATTAGGACATGGCACAATGGTTTACTCAGCAAGAAAAGATCTAAAAAACAAGGATCAGTACCTTAACTTATGATACAGTGTTACAGAACCCAACAGGGATTTATTTTTCTAAACAAGGAGCTGTGTGCTAGGAAGCTCTCCCACTTTTTTCAAAACTGGTAACTGAAAGGCAACCCTACCCCTCCCTAAAGCCCAGAATTACTTCAAAGTTGAGACCAAAAACCTTATGCATTGCTACCAAGCATGTTTAGAAACTAAATTCAATTTGAAACAATACCTCACTCAAGCTTTCGTAAACTTATAGCTCTGGAGAACACAATAATATCTGCAAGTTACCTTAAAGCACCTCTCCATGTTTTGCTCCGAGTTACAAAGTGACATTAAGACAACGAAAGGATCCAAAAATAAACATGTACTGGGATTCATATACTACTCAAACCCATTTAAATAGCTATGAAGTGTATCAACAGCAGAAATAAATTTTTATATAATAAATTATATTTGATCTTTCATCTAACCACCAGCTAACAATACTAAAACACTACAATAAAATGAGAAAATACCCCTTATGCTATAAATTATCATTTGCAGTGGGGCTAGAACTCACCAGTTTCTTGAAGGGGAAAATATCATACATTATTCTACAGTACTCCATGGATGATTCCACTGAACAGGTCCATAGTGATTTTGATATGGGTGCTATAGGTATAATTCCTTGGGTCCGATTCTTTACTAACATATCGAATTCCACATGTTGCCTGCAGGACTCTGCCATATACGGGCAGTGATCCACAACGAAAACAGTTTTATGAGACTCAGAAAAGATTTTCATTTTCTTCCTAAAAGAAGCAGATATAAAAATCTGAACAAAATTGTAAAAAGCAAGAAAAAAAAAATCACATCAAGATACTGTGCAACTTAGTAAGTGTAAAAATTATATTAGACTATGCAAGTTTCAAAGGTTACCTCTTGCAGTAGTTAGATTATGCATTGCATACATTAGCTCCTACAAAACTGCTAAGCTTTAAAAAAAAAATACAACCAACAAAATTCCCAGTTTAAGAATCTATTTACATATCCTTCAGAACTCTTGTTAGCATACGTATTTAGAATACTAGGTTTCTATAACCTCAGGAGGAAAAAAATCAGAGAAAAGTACAGTGTTGAAAAGGTAACACCAATGCACACTATTATCCTCCCCACTTTCCTAATTAAAGGATACTTTTGGGGGACAAAAGTACACAAACTGCTTCCTATTTAAAGCTTATTTCCTAAAATAAGCAGCAGGGAAAAAAAAAAAGATATAATTAGGCTATACAAACTTTGAAGCTGCATAAACATCAGACTTCTAAGTAGATTTTTCAGCCTTCATTTTGCTAGATACATCTTTCTGTTTTTAAATCAACATTTGCATCTGTTATCTCTCACTGACAGGTACACCAAGTCTGAGATTATAATGCATGTGCTTCTTATCAAGCAAGACTCACAGGAGCACCCTGGTTTCACTTCAACTATGAAGCCTGGGAGTTCTGCAATGAAGTGTGGTACACCTTCCTGTTTCACAACAGACTGGGTTTTGCTCTCCTACAGCATCGCTGAAATACTTTTGAAGCAACTATAACATCAGATCTTGTGTTAGCGTGGACATAATAACCTGAAGACCCAAACTACATAAGAAAATTAATCTTAGACTAGTGCTATTTAGACCACTTATTCTCAGGTCAAACGTTCCTCAAATTTACTCAACTTCCAGATGCTTCCATAACATTTCTAATATAAAAATCTATTTTGTCCACACAAATGCTGATTAATTATAGAATATACAAGACAAAGATATATGAGCTCATTTAATAAACTAAAATATTAAACTGACAAAGACCGTAAATGCTCCAACCCTGGCAGTGTTCATGGCCAGGCTGGACAGGGCCTTGAGCGACATGTCCCTGCTCAAGGCAAGGGGGCTGGAACTAGATGATCAAGGTCCTTTCCAACCCAAACCATTCTGTGATTCTATGACTTATACAAGTCAACTGCGTTCAGAACCTTGGGGGCGGGGGGGGGGGGGCGGGATGATGGGACGATTTCCCTTGGCAACAAGTGCAGCTGCCGGGACACAGTTCACCTCGTTCGGCCGCAGTCAAGCCCAGTGGTCCTGGCCTAAGAGTTTGCCTCCTATGTTTAGCCTGGCAGAGAGACTGGGGGGAAGGGGGAGCTCCCCGGGCAAAGCAGGCGGAGTCCCGAGGAGGCGAGGTCGGTGCCGGCCCGCCCGCAGGCTCGAGGCCAGGGAAGGAAAGCGCTTCTTACCTGGGCCGGCTCCTCCTCTGATGCAGAAGTCCCGGCCCCGCTCCGCGGCGCGCCCGGGCCCGCCCGCGGGCTCGCTCCGAGGAGGAGGAGGGATGAGGCCCGCGGGGCGCCCTAGACAGGGTCGGGCGCGGACGCCGCCGCCCAGGCGACCTCCATGCCCCTCTGCCCGCTTTCTCCTCCGCCGCCGGCTCCGCGGCGAGCGCGGGGCCCAGCTCCTGCCTCCGCGACCGGCGCCCGCGGGGGTGGGAGAAGCGGCCGAAGCCCCCCCCGCTCCGCCCACCCCTGAGGCCGCGGGACCCCCGCGAGGCCACTTACGCCGCTGGCACCACGGCTCCCCCAGCGCTGGCGGGGGGAGCGCCTCTCCCCTTCCTCCCTCCTTCCCCCGTCCCCGCTGCGCTGCGCGGCGGCGCCAGCCACCCGGACTCGGCGGCGGCGGCAGGCCGAGCTCACTCGCCCCCCATAACGACCCCGGCCTCTGCGCCCGGCCGCGCGCCACTTCCCTCACGCCGCGGAGAAGGAGGAGCCAAAGGGAGACAGTCTCGCGAGGCGCCGAAAGCCCGCCCCCCACCTCACACCGGCCTCACCCACCCCTCCTCCGCCTCAGCAGTCCAGCCCGCCGCCATTTGGACAGCGGGGCGGGCCGGGCCGGTCCGCGCCGGTCGGGGCTGCACCCCCGGCGCCGGACACTGCCGCAGCCGCCGGCCATGAGTGAGTGCTGATAAGCGGGGAAGGGGCCCTTGGGAGGGGAATGGTGGGTGTCGCCCGGCACTTAGGAGTTCAGTGGGCTGGTGTGGGTGTACACGGGGGGCTGTAATATCACGACAGGCGCTAGGCGAGGGACGCTTTATCAGTCTTCCCGTGTCCGCCGTGTCGCGGTAGCGTGCCGCTGCCTCGACAGTCTTGACTGCTGTGCCTTAGTGTGGGAGGCCTTGGCGGCCTCCGCTGCCGAGCGACGGGGTGCCCGCAGGTGTGCCTGGCGTGTGGCCGTGCGGCCGTGCGCCGGCCCGGCACCGTTTTTAGTCCGGGCCTGTGTGTGCTTTGGGAGGCTCCTGTAGCGCTTTGCGCTGCGGGGAGCCGCGCTGGGGGCTCGGCTTTGTCAAGGAGAGTGCTCTTGGGCATCTATACCCAGCCTGGAACAAGTAGAAACTGCGGAGAGGTTCGGCCCTGCAGAGCTGGTCACCGTGGAGAGGGGCGATCCAATGCGCTAAACTATGGGGAAAGGTAGTTTTCAGTAAGGATACAAAAAAAGAGATGGAAAACTAGAGGAAGGCAATAGCAGCGCAAAAATCTTTATTCTTTGCTGTTGATTTGTTGCTTATTTTTTAAAAGGCAGCCAAATTTGATAATGAAAGCAATTAGGAAATAGCAGGAAGTGACAGGAAATGAATATGCAGTACCAGTATTGCTATGCTGTTTGAGTTGTTGCTCTTGCTACCTGTTGACCCTGTTGGTAAGATTGCAGACTAGCAAATCTGTTTGCAGCTGGGCATGTCTTGTAGGGTAGAGGTCAGGAACCACCAAGTTTAGTAGCTATAGTCCTCATGCTCATTAAAAGAATAATATACAATAAGAATTAATTTAAGTAAATTATATTTGATTAATTGGTGGTTTTCCCCAAATGTCCAGGTTAACTCACAGATTTGGATCTATTTTAGGATAAGACAAAAGATTTATTTTCCACAGGCAGCCAGATGAGCAACTAGAGCGAATTCCAAGAATTAGGGCCAGTCTCTTGCCCACAGGAATAATGGTCAAGATTTGGAGCCACTATGAATTACTATGATACAAATAACGATTCTCCTTTCTGAAGTAAAAATCCTGCCTGAAAACAGGAGGTGGGCCTGCTGAAGCTGCTGCATGGTTACAGTGGATTATCACTGTGGATTCCACACAGGGCACACGTCTTCCCCAACTCACTCGCTGTGGAAAAGAATGCCAGTGGCTTTGCTACAGACGGGTTTCTTTTCATCTCATGTGGCTGGGTTGGGTCAAAATGAGAAAGTGCACAGGACAGTGAATGTGCTCTGTGTTTAAAAATTCATGTTGATGCATACAAATTATCAGAGGTGTTAACTGCATTGTAGTCTGAGTGCCAGATTGATTCTGAGCTCATGGAGAGGCCTGAGAGGCTTTGTTTTATATTAGCTAGAGAATTCATGACCCATGAATTGAGTTAAAGACTGCTCTTCAAATTCTCCTTAAATATGGATCTGATTAAATCAATTACTGTAACAGCTTAGCCAGCTAGTGTGGAAGGTCATCTTTTGCCTGTGATGTTTTTTGTAGTCCAGTGAGAATCTGAGACCAGAACTGGAAGGAGAAATGAGGAGCAAGAAAAGCACATCCTTAAAAACAATGCAGTATGATTCCTTTCCACATAATATTTAAAATAGCTAAACCAGATAGAATAAATGTAATAACACATCAGTCTGCTGAAGAACTTGATACCTCAAATACATGCATACATCATATGGAAATTAAAATGAAAACTACAGTTTGTAAACAGGAGGATTTAACATTATGAATGTCTAATTGGAAGCTTGTACCTGCCAAAAGACTAATGTTTTTGATAACACATGGATCACAGCAAACACAGGTTGAAACCGTTGTGCTCTGTGTATACAGGAAGCTCACTTTCTGAAGCTCCTTTATCAGCAAACAAGTCTCAACCTTTCTGTGGTAGCAGGGTCCCTGAAAGACCCTTCTCTAGTTCACAGGAAAAGTGAAGTAAATGCTTTTGTATTACATGTGCTCCTCAGAGCTAGTGAAATTACCCAGTTAAAATGTTGAGAGGTTAGATCTTGCAGGATATTCTGGGTGCCTGAGAGCTCTTCAGAGAGAACATTCCATACCCTGCTCCTGTCTTGCTCAGTTTTCCCCCACCTTAGTGCATGAGGGCTGGTTATTCTTACTGTTTGTAAATCTTCTGAGGGGAATGGTGGAATTTCTGGTGTTTCAAATACCCTTACTTGTACTACCTACTCAGGACAGTGGGAAAAGTTCTGGTGAGGAAAATGGGAGGGTTTCCTTATGCTTGGGTAAGATGTTTTGCAAAGGTGCCTGAGAGAGTTAGAAAATCAATATGGAACAATTTTTTTTCCCTATTGCTCAGAAAAGGCTCATTAACCTTTTATGTTTAAAAAAATCTCGTTTACCAAGTGGCCTGGCTAAGGAATGGATTTAGTTGATTCTTTCAGTACCTTAGGAAGTTTCCTGGAACAAATCTGAAGTCTTGTATCAGTAAGGCCCATAACTAATAAACCTCCATCATTGCTTTCTGATTGCTCAAGAACAGTTCAAGAAGTTTAAGCAGGTTTCCTTTTTAGTAGAAAAAGGACCAGGTCTCTTGAAAGAAAACAAAAACTTAGACTGAAAATCTCAGTCTTGAAACTTGGTCTATCAAGCGTGAGCACAACAAAATTCAGTGTAAAGGCCAGTAGTTTGGAAATGCTGGTATGCACAAGTGTTTTGCAAGTTTAGCAATTCTAGCTATAGGTAATTTCTGCTAGCTACTGCAATTAGAAGGCTGGTATTTTAGCTGTGCAGTCAGTTTTTTTTCTTAGCTGAGTTGCTGTCTTTATCCTGCTGAAAATTTTACAATTCTATTCCATGCAGTGGAACATGATGTTTGTGTTCTTTTTACAGACATGAAGAAAACATGAGCCTTTAGTTTTCTGTACCCAATATCTGTACCCAAGTATCTATTCTCTCAGTTTGAGCTCTTCGTTCTCTGCTGATTTAATGCATCAAAATCTTCCAGTCCACTGTAGACCTTTAGTATTGTCTTTTGTGCTGGAGTTCTACTTCTCAAATATCTTGAAGTATATCTGACTGGTAGGAGGGCACATTAAAAAAAAATAGGTAGTACTGAAAAATTAAATAGTTATGTAATCATTTTTTTTTTTCTCTGCTGCTTACAGAAGAACATGCATATATGCTCTTCCATATGTTCAATAGTTTTACTTTGGCATTTGGTCTGTTAATACTCTCCTCAAAACATAAAGTTTACTTTCATTTCCTTGCTCTGATATGTGGTCTCGACAGCAATTAAAAAGCAGGAAAAAGAAAGGAGGACTTTAGTGTGTACTTGAGGCATAATTTCTTCCTACTCATAAAAATACTACAAAATGGATGTTTCTGAGGCAAAGGTTTATTCAGCTTCTTTAGTCTAGAAATATATATTTCACATAGATAGCTGTTCTTTGTGTAGCAAACAGGTGGTGGTGTGAAAATAACACGTTTCTAATCTTTAGAAATGAGTTGCACAATCGAAAAAGCCTTAGCAGATGCGAAAGCACTGGTGGAACGGCTGAGGGAGCATGACAATGCAGCAGAAGCTCTGATTGAACAGACTACAGCTCTTAACAAACGGGTTGAAGCAATGAAACAGGTTTGTTTTCCAACTTTGTTTCCCCCATTAAGAGAACAACATGGAAACACATAATTCAATATCATTTTTGTGTGCTACTGTACAGTGTAAAACCAGTGTGTTATTTGGTTAATCCTTTAATACCATACTAGGTATTTTCATTAGAGGTGTGACTATAATCTAAAAATAGGTTGTTTATATATTTAGTTTGATCATGTGAAGAAGTTTTCTGTAACTACCTTAAATGTTGAAACTGGCATTTATTTGAAGAGCACTGGTAGAAATTGGGTTGGTATCTTACAAACCATTGTGTTGCAGCTTGTGTTTTGCACTGCTGTGAAACTACTTGTTTTATTAATTTCAACATGCACATGTAGTCATACAAAAGCCCAGTCATGCTTTCTTCTGTTCAGAATATTTTTAACCTATCACTGCCTTCTTTTGTTTCAAATTAGCTTCTTAGGCTTCTTTTTTTTTTTTTTGTGATAAGTTCCATTCTGATGTTAAGCTGTTCAAAGCAGGTAGTTAGATTTTTCACTAGAAAACTTCTGGAAGAACATAAAGGTGTCTACTGACTTCCCATATGAGAGTTCACCCTGTCATTTTAATAGACCACAGGACGTATTAATGGGCCTATAAAGTAGTAAAATCCTGTATGTGCTTAAGCTGTGTAAGACCAGTCATGCAGAGGCTTCATGACTTCAACCTGAGAATGTTAAGCTTACCCATTTGTAGAGAGCCAGGATCCCTTCATTCAGGTCCACAGGACTTGTACCTGTACAGCCTTGTGGTTTAAAGTATTGGGAAGCCACAGTAAATATCTAGAGGTTAATACCTCATGGTTTTTCTTTACTATATGTATATCAGTTTTAAATTACTTGATGGTGAACTTGACCTGCATTAATTGAAGGTTAACTAATGCCACTGCACACATCTAAGGTATGAAACTTGTATGAAACAAAAGCGGTACTTTTTTGTGTCTCTAAAGAGCAGTATGTTAGCAACACCTTCAAAAGTGTTTCTGTTTGTTTGTTTGTTTAACATTATTTAGAACCAGGCATTATCTTATTGGTTACAGACTTTGACAGTAGAACTGCTCCTTTGTGATTTGCTGTTTAATGCTTGCCTTTGGTTTCTCAAGTATATTGTGGCTAGTTTATTTTGGTTTTGTTTTTCCAATGACTAGTACCAAGAAGAAATTCAAGAGCTTAATGAAGTAGCAAGACATCGTCCTCGGTCTACGTTAGTGATGGGTATTCAACAAGAAAACAGACAGATTAGGGAACTGCAACAGGAAAACAAAGGTAAAGTGATACTCTACCATTTTCAAGTTCCAACCTGCACCACTGGAATCAGTGACACTTTCACCATTGATCTGTTCTAAAAAAACCTGTTGTTGAAGTTTTTCTTCTAGTCTTAATTTGTCAGTTTAACTGATTATAACACAATCTAATGAAGAGTCCTAATGTCCAACCACTGGAACTATCATTGACAAAAAGTGAGAGTTGTGGAAAATTACTTTTTCAGTCCTTATCTAATGGTTAGCACAAGTGAGGAGATAAATAGAACTTAAATCTGCAGTATAGGTGTCTATTTGGAAATGTGTTTCCCACTGCTAAAAATAACTAATTTAGGAACAGTCGGGAGAAGTTGTAGGGTAAGCACAGTAGCATAATTCCTTCTGGAATTCTGTACGCTAGGAATTAACTATTTCTCCTGGAATACCTTGCTTATTCTAACAGTTATATTCAGCAAAGTTTTCAATTATCTTGATTTGTATGAATCTCGTCTTATCTCAGGACTTATTTGTCCTTTGACTTAGTATATTTTGAACACGAGCATTCACCAGATTAGAACAGATCTGTAAACTTCTTTCTAGCTTTTGTACAGTGTTGCTTATACTGGCTAGAGTAAAGCTGCTCAGCTATATTCAACATGGCTTATGTCAGCTAAAGGGACTGAATATGAAGTTGTATTAACAAAAGACCTCTGTTTCTGGCAAGAATTTTCCCAGGGCAGTCACCACTGAAGACATCTGCAGAGCCTACACAGATTTTATGGTGCAAGGAGAGGGAACAGTTCATTAAGGGCTTATTTCAGTCTTCTCAAGCTGATGTACTTTTGTATTTGTTTTAGTGCTTCTCTGTTAAGCTCTAACTGAAATTAAAATTATTTTGGTAGAACTACGCACATCTCTTGAAGAACACCAGTCTGCTCTGGAACTCATAATGAGCAAGTACAGAGAACAGATGTTTAGGTTGCTAATGGCGAGCAAAAAGGATGATCCAAGTATAATAATGAAGTTAAAAGAGCAACATTCCAAGGTAATAACTTAATTGTTTGGTTGGGGTTTTTTTCCCTTTGTTTTTCTTGGGTAATACTTCAGTTAGTTTGTAGTGGATCAGTTTAAAGCTTACTTTGTCTCAGGTTTTGTATCACTGCACTACCAAGTCCTAATTTTTCTAATCCAGTCCATGAAACATGATCAGAAACTTGATCAGTCAAGTCAACCTTATTGGCTTCTCATTTATTTAAGCTTTTAAAAAGGAGTATTTTATTCTTTCTTTTGTTTTGCTTCAGTTTTTAAGGCAACCACCTTATTATACTTCCACAGGCCACAGAATTTAGTAATTCAGACATTTAGACTGGCTTTAACTTACACTTGTGACTCCAACAAATAATTAGTAAACCTGAAATATTTAAAAGCCCTTTTGAATGGTGAGTAACTGAACATACACTTCTTTCCTGCTTCAGCCCTTGGTTCTTGTTTCAGTACTGATCAGGATTGCTGAATAGAATCTAGGGCAGCCTGAGGTGCTTAAAGGATAGTGAAAGTTGCTGGTGAAAGGTTGCTGCATTTTATGGCTTTTGAAAACTAGAAGATCAAAGTGTTGTTAAGCAACATTTTTGTAAACTGTTATGAATGAGGTATATGGCAAACAAAAAGGAGAGAAATGCAAAAAGTACTCATAGATGTTTGAGGCTATCTTTGTAAAGAACCACTTCCATTGCATTCTTTGGTATTACAGCATTTAAGTTTTGCATGTGTGCTTTCCAGAGTAGAACCCTACACATTTGTGTTAGCATCTGGTCTAACACTAGTGACCTCGGAATAGGTCCTAAATCATATTGATCGATAGACCACGTAAGCTGGCAAAGTAGGAAGCAGGGAGGACAGCAGTCAGTATATCTAAACCCCACTACCTCCTTCCCAGCCCTTCTAAAGAGTACATCCTCACAAGTCATTCTTTACCACTGATCACCGCTTCAAGGTAAATTTAGTTTTTTTGATGGGAAAAAAAAAAAGTCTCCTATGATCACCTTCAGTGGAAACTGAGAAGAAAATAAAGGTTTACAGCAAGTTCTACCCCCATCCCTCCACCTTCCACTCCCCTGCTCTGAGTGGGTGTTTAATAACTAAACAGCTGAACAACAGCTTTGTCAATTGAGGTGCCAGAGAAGAAAGGATGGAAAGGGCTGATGTTTGGATTAGTAAAGTCTATTTGGGTCACATCAAGTTTATGATTCCAAGTGAGGCAGTTCTTTATGGTAGCTTAATCATTTCTGGTAGTTTAAAGGCAAGCTGATCATCTGCTAGGTGTGTGGACCTCCATTCAAATTCATTAATTTAAAGGCGGGATTTAACTTTAGTCTATACTGTTCTTTATTTCAGTCTACTGTTCTGCTTTTCCCAATGTTAGTTTGTAGCTGTGGTGAATTTTGTCCAAAGGTCAGGTTAGACACAAATAGGCTGGCATGATAGGTGGTCAGTGAAAACAAATGTTTTAATGGTGTTTCCAAAAGCTTTTATTTTTCATTGCCTTTTCCTTGACTTGTCCTTTATTCAAACTCTACTATTATAGAATCACAGAATGCTTTGGGTTGGAAGCGACCTTAAAGACCATCTAGTTTCAACCCCCCTGCCATGGGCAGGGACACCTTCCACTAGAGCAGGTTGCTCCAAACCCTTTTCAACCTGGTCTTGAACACTGTCAGAGATGGGGCAGCCACAGCTACTCGGGGCAGCCTGTATCAGTGT
The DNA here is from genome assembly GCF_963264785.1 of Psittacula echo. Classification (NCBI taxonomy): domain Eukaryota; kingdom Metazoa; phylum Chordata; class Aves; order Psittaciformes; family Psittacidae; genus Psittacula; species Psittacula echo. The sequence continues at coordinate 106,019,942 of NC_137735.1, forward strand.
CTCACCACCCTCACAGAACTCCCTAATGGCTAATCTATATCTCCCCTCTGTCAGTTTAAAGCCATTCTCCCTTGTCCTATCCCTACATGCACTTGTGAAAAGTCACTCTCCAGATTACTTGTAGTCCCCCTTTAGGTACTAGAAGACCATTATATAAGGTCTCCGCTGAGCCTTCTCTTCTCCAGGCTGAAAAAGCCCAAATCTCTCAGCCTGTCTTCATAGCAGAGGTGCTCCAGCCCTTCAGCATTTTTGTGGCTTCCTCTGGATTTGCTCCCAGCAGTTCCATGTCCTTTTTATGTCTGAGACCCCAGAGCTGAATGCAGTACTCCAGGTGGAGTCTCATAAGAGCAGAGCAGAGGCGTAGAATCACCTCCCTTGACCTGCTGGTCACGCTCCTTTTGATGCAGCCCAGCACAAGGTTGTTTTCAGGGCTGCAAATACACACTGCTGGATCATGTTGAGCTTCTTATCAGCCAACACCCCTTGTCATTGTTTACTTTTTATGTTGTAGGAGCTGCAAGTACATGTGGACCAAATTACAGAAATGGCAGCAGTAATGAGGAAAGCCATTGAAATTGATGAGAAGCATGGTTGTAAAGAGCAGGAACGAATCCTTCAGCTGGAGGTAAGTACAAAATGAAAACAGCCATGGTGCCAAAAGCAAGGCAGTAAATATTATCACAGTTACTTCTGTTCAGTTACTCTATCTCATATGAGTTACTGTATCAGTCACTCACACTGCTATTTTGTTGCACTTTCCTTGTTGGAGGACTGGAAGAGCTATTTTCCCCTCTGTCCTCTCCTCAAGTCTTGCATAGTGATACCAATCACTGATGTCTGGGGATGAAGAATTTACATATTGGCTTAAGCTTTCTCTTGTTTTGAAGTCTCTAGGAGTGTAACCAAAAGCTAGGAAATAATACAGATTCATCCTAATGAGACACTAGGGTGCAAATAATAATACCCACACCTTTGGCTTTTAAATATTATTATTTTTTTTTTTAATAATTATAATTTTGTGCTTTTGGAGGGATTCTCAGTTGCTTAGCGTTGGAGGAGCCACAGTTTTGCTCTTTGATTAATACTAGCAAAGCAGTTGATTATGGGACAGTGTGTGTGGCAAGAACAGGTGTTACTTTTAAATATAACTTAGTTACTCTTTTCTTACCCATCTTTGTGTTTTGAGGGATTTTTTTTTTATGCTTAATGCCCATTCAAGAGAGAAGAGAGTCAGAAACCTAAAGTTCTCAGTTTTAAAAAGTAACATAGCGCCACCTGACTGCAAATCAGTATTTTAATCCTTTTGCATATGTTTGGAGTAGAGGGGAGGTTGTTAATGGAGTTATCTTGACTTCTTTCTGGAGTTCTATTAAATACCTTTTTCTTTCTCTGGTTACAGCAGGAAAACAAAGGCCTGAGAGAAATTCTTCAAATAACCAGAGAATCATTTCTGAACCTCAAGAAAGAAGATGCATCAGAGAGCACATCTCTGTCAGGATTAGTAACAAGCAGTGATTTGAGCCTGAGGAAAAGCTGAAGACTGTGGAAGCCCACAAGCTTCAATTGCACACTTTACAAACTGAGTATCAGGGGTCACTTGTCAAGCACTTGTTACTGAATAGGGCACCAGCAAGCTAATGCATCTTAAACTCCAGTTTAGTGGCTTTTATACTGTGTAAGATAAATTACAATTGGTATTCTACAAAAGCCTTAGGGACAGACTTAATTGCCATAGATCTTTCATAGGAAATGGATTCATGCACTTGCCACATTGGAAATTCTTTTTATATGATATCGTTTTACAGATAAAAGACAAGATTTCACAGAATTTAGCTAAATTCTTGTTCATAAAGAGTTTCGGTGTGCCTGTTATATAATGAAGGTAAGCTTTAAAGTCTTATCTCTGGCTAAAAAGTAATAACTTCTGAATGTGCTTTGCGCATGGTCCATATCATGTTTTTTTTCCTTTTAGTATGTTTTTAATAGATTCTCATTTTGCAACAAACCTGTTTAATGGAAAGGGTGCACAGGCAGCCTAAAACATAAGGATGTCTGTGATTTAGCCTGTTCAAATATAAGGTTGATTGTCCAAAGATTAGCCATGGTTTTGCTGTTGTTCAATATTTCTTTGTATAAATTGAACACGATTCTTTAAAACATGTCTACTTAATTGTATTTTCAAAACATGAAAAGAGGTGCTCCTGCTTTGTTGGCTTCTGGAACACAGGTAGCACAGTATAATTCTTCCTTAGCTTTTACTTTTAAGAGAGAAAAGCAGGGTCAGTTCTCTAGAAGCAAGAAGCCACAGTAGTTCCATCTATTTCTTCTCAAATTGGGAAACGGCAATTTGAAAGCATCTGAGCAGCAGCAGCATTTCTGCAATTAGTTGGCAGCCTGCAGTTAGTACTCTTCATTTTTCATTCTTAAGTACTAAATAGTCATCAGGAAGGTTTTTAAGTAAGTTCGAGGTATGCGTTATGTTTGCACTAGGGAAAGTTTCACTATGCTGTACTGACAAATAGACTGCTCACTTCTAATCCTGCAATACTTGCAGAAGTGAAAAGGAATTAGCTTTTCTCGATCGAAGTGCAGCTGATGTTGTAGGCAGATCTGATGGATGTGCTACGCAATACAGGCTTGTAGTAAAGAGATGCCAAAATAATTGATATTTGGCTTTTGCTTGTCTGACTATCCCTTCTTGGTCTAGGCAGTGAGAACACTCCTACTTTTGATGGATATCATCACTTTTTATCCAGCACATTAATGTATGCTTTCCTTGGAAAGCATACTCAACATCAGCAGAGTGAAATCTTTTAACCACAGACAACTGTAGATCTACAAATGCCACCTGCAGTTGAGTATTTTAGCTATTTAGTACCTCACACAGCAAAGTAAGTTGAACCCCTATTCTGAAATCAACTATTAATCAGATTTGATTTTCAGTTGCAACAATGCTGAAAGAATTAAGCACCAAACACTTTGAAGTGTGTCACTTTCAAATGTAACTTCCCTTTGACTCAGTACAGCTTCCCTCGGTTCAAGGTAAACTCACCCCAGCTCTAAGGGTGAACTTCCAGGGCCCAATAAACTCATTTATAGGGAACTTAATATTTTTGTTCTGTTGCTGCCCTGCTTCCCATAGTGCTTTTAAGAGGAAAAAGTGAAGTGGTGGCAAAGGAGTGTTTGGCAGAAAGAATAAATGCTGGTTTTCAATGAACCAATCCAGATGGGAAGAAATGCAGTTGAAAGTACAGATAAATTCATGCTATCCCAATTTTCAGAGCGTTTTTTAAATAAGTTGAGGAATTGCTATTTCTCTTTCCGGAGCACCTCAGCTTTTTTCTAGGCTTAAGAATATAGTGAGGACTTTCATGTGCATGGGAAAACAAAAAGTTTTAACCATTTCTAAACTTAACACCTGGTGGGAGCTGTTTGGGGAGCATTTGAGCTCAAGCACAGAACAGCCTTGTCTGCTATTAGCTTCTATAAAACCTTGCCAATGCTGCTCTCATTTAGATTTCGCATTCCTGCTGTAGCTTTCAAGCTGGTGACTTACCCTTTTTTTCAATGGAGTATTTTGTTGTTGCAAACTTACAAGAAGTTTGAGGTTAATTTGATTAAGAGATTCCTTTTATAAGTGTCTTTTCAGCCATTGACTGGTCTCAGATGTTTAGATCCATGTAATGCTGAATGCTGTTTCCTGGCTGACATTCTGGTTTGCCTTTCAAGAACAGTCTCCAGCACTGTGAATAGCAGAGAGGGAGTGTTAGTCTGTGGCAGTTCTTAAGGTTGCTCTATTATGAAATAATGCTTGATTAGTGTTTATTTTTGTAAAGACAAATGTGACTTAATTTATCTACTCCTAGTCTTCATATTTGATACTTCTCCCCTTTCATCCCCCTGACCTGATCACTTTAGGATTTTACAGAACCTTCACGGTGTGTGGAGTGACTATTTTTCATTGCATACCCGTTATTTTTGTAATGCAGATGGCTTGAAAAGAATTTATTGCTAGAATTGTGTACTGTACAGTAAACTTATTTTATGAATAAAGTTGACTGAAAACATGGATGTCTTCATGCTTAAAACAGGGTACTGAATCCACAGTGAGCCTTGGCCATAACATGCCAGAAAAAAAATGCATCCTTTTGCCATTGACTCAGCTGATCTTTATACTTCAAGACAGGCAGGCCAAGTGTGGTAATTTTATTCATGTTGCTATACAGCAAGAGAAAAATCCTCTGTATAGTCATAACGTTCTCTTGAAAAGCAGCAGTCTTTTCTACAACAAGCAGTTATCCATCTTTCAAATGAACCACTGGAAGTGTTTACGAAGCAGTCCACTGGCTTTGATTTTTGGATCAAAACATACTTTGGTGCAGACAGGATGTGACAGCTGAGGGTTTTTCTTGAAGATTAAAAAAAAAAAAACCACTTTGGCACAGTTCAGACTCCAGGTTCTCTTCTCTGTGACATGTAAATGAGAACGTGAGTGGATTACATGCATAAGCTGGCAATATCATGTTTTCTCCACTTTCCCATGATTTCTCTGAAGAGAATCTTGTTTTCAGTATCACAGATTTGGTGTTTAAAAACAGGTAATAAATGTCATGCTAAATCGTAAATACAAGTAGTAGCTATTCAGCTGAGCTGAAACTACTAGCATTGGAGTAGAAGATTATGTTCAAATACAGAACTGATGGCCCTGCTTTCATACAGAATTATGTTTACTAGGATCCCTTTGTAGATACCCAAGATATGAGTTACATTGGCTTCAGAAGTTATGTTACTTTCCGAACATTAAGCATTAAAAGCACTTTTTCTGATTAAGACAGTGTGCAAATAACCACCTCTTTGTTGTCCTAGAAAGATGCATATGCTCTCCCATGCATATGGATCCCCAAACCAGCACCAAGGAACCCATGCCTATTGTGACTGTTTAAAGTGGTCAGGTAGGTTCTGTATGGTGTCAACAGAAGACCTCTTGCTAAACTTACCTTTACAGAACCCCGTGGTGTGCAGGGAGAACCACATGTGGCACACAGCTGTTTGACACCACTTGCACATACCTGCTAAAGGTGTAGGTCACTCAGCCTCACCTTTTGCACCTCCCACTTTTCTTTTGTGATGCAGTTGATTTTCATGCTGATGACAGTAGAACAGACTAAACAAAACTGCTCAGCTTCCACATGCTAAAGCGTGCTGCAAAATAAAACATGTTCTGTTTCAGTGACTGGATGAGAAAAGATACTGATGCTCCTGCTGCCTGCAAGCACCTTCCTTCCCCAGGCACCTTCTGATGCAGCAGCGTGCCTGTTGGAGCCCGTGTGGTCATAACTTTGTATTAGAGAACATCATGGAATCACAGGCTGGTTCAGGTCAGACGGGACCTCAAAGACCATCTGGTTCCAACCACCCTGCCATAGGCAGGGACACCTTCCACTAGACCAATAACATCATTACTTCCCAAGTTCAGAAAAAGACTGCACCTGACATTTAGAAGGAGAAAACCTTAAGCAGCTGCTCAACATGGAAAGAAACATTTCCCAATTGCAGTCTTGGAAAAAGTACATGCTGGCAACACTCCTCGGACGCAAGCTAGAGAACAGTGGCACAAGGGAAACAAGCAGCACTGCAGCTGCAGTCCCTTTCTGTTGCCCAAAGGTGAAGTTTTACCTTTTTCTAAAGAACAGCAGAATGAATTGTTTCCATACAGCATCGGAAACCTTAAAAAACACATTTGAGGACAGCTATTTCAGCAGTGAAAAGCATTACATAGATTTTCAACAGTTGAGTTGTTGGAAGCCCGAACAACACAGCACACGAATTGGTGCAGGGTGACCAGTGTCTTCATTCTTCCAATACTACACTCAGGAACATAGTAAACAACCTTCAATGAATCACCGTCTGCAACTCATTAAATTACTGGCTGGGCAAACAGCACCTGCCTTCTACAATATACTCCAGCCGTGGTTCTTTCTGCTTCCTGCATATGGCTTTCCCCCAAAGCATTCAGGATAAAGAGAGGTTAATCCAGCTTGTTTTGAGCTCATTAGACAACAATCTACTGTTACACCAGAAGGCTCTAAAGAAATGCAGAAAAATGTAAGGAGTGCATTTCCTGACAAGACAGGCTTGTGAAAAGCCAGTTCTGAAGCAAGCAGGCAAGTTGTACACAGCCACTCCCTCTCACCCCCAGAATGAGCTGATTTATTGCTCTGTTGTGAAGTTATCCTCCCCCAGCACACATGGAAGGCTAAAGCCTTGCACACTCCAACAGGAGACAGCTGTCTGCCTACAGACAAGGGCTGGTATAAATAACAAGCTTCTGCTTGAACAAGCAGAAAAGTTATTGGGGCTCTCGTTTCTAGAGAAAACTGAAGTACCAAAGATGTGGGATGGGACAACCAAACCAGGTGAATATTGACTACAATTCAAATTAATAGGTAGGGATATACCCATGCACTTCAGCCACTGAGTCAGAACACAGGCCTGATGCTTACAATGCTTTGTCTTCCATAGGGTATTTACATACTGGAAGCTCAATGCTTCCCATTCTGACTATTCACTGGCTAAACCAACCAGAAATCAAGGTTGCAATAAAGCCCCCCACAAGTACCACCACAAAGATCACATGCAAACCTACATCACACTGCTGCCAGCTCTTAAGGAAGAGAGATTAAAAGCTCCAAGGCTTAGTGAAAAATGCACATATTGATTTTTCAGAAGTTTTCAAAAAAAGGAGGACAAGGACAAGATAAGGACAACGCCAGCATGAAAGCTGAAGAGCCTTGCAGGGGTGAGAAGCGTGAGTGAAAATGCACAGAATGCGGGTGGTGGGAAGGCTGTTTTCGCACATGTTCCAGGTTGGAGCAGTGGATAGATGCAGAGGGGAACAAAGAAATCCTTGAAGCTTCATTTATCTCTTTTGCTATTGCAAAGAAAAGCAAAGGCTGGGAAAGAGTAACCTGGCACTAGTTCAGGGAAACAGGAAGATGTCATGGGTGAGCAATAGCTACAAGATCTGCAGTGCTGAAGGATGACTTTGGGGGTCCTTAACCCAGCCTGTTGCCTTGACACTACAAGCCAAAACATACACCTCACATTTCAGGGTTAGTAACAGAAGCATGCTGAGGCAGTCCTCTAGAAACTGAAGAAATAAATACACCCTCCTGAAGAATTACTGATGTTTGTGCCATTTAGTAACAGGATTTTGGTCCTCAAGCAGTTTTAAACTGCACCTTGCTTTATCCTTCTTTTAGTTTTCCAGTTGCTTGGGACAGTTTCATATGGTTTTGGCAATGGCCAAATGCCTCAGACACAGGAAAACAAGACCAGCTTGAAATCAAGGCACCTGGCAAGCTAGGCCATGCTGCAGTCTCTCTGGTAGCAATACCAAAAGTATGTCAGCCACTTACTGTACTTGACAGGACTGAGTTTGGGTTTCAGACTGGCACCCCACAAAGTTTGTATTCTGCTCAGGTCTCCCCAAGTGAGGCTTGCAGCCGCAAGTGGCAACGGTGTTAAGCCAACACATTTTCCTCAGAAGCCTCTATCACAGAGTTTTATGTAACACCCAGCAGTTGGGCCCCCAGAATGGTTTGAGTGCTTTATAACCTGACACATGCAACATTTCTACCAACCAGTTAAGAAGATCTAATGACAACTACTAATACCTTTTCTTCTTACCTAGCATTAGCAGAGTAGACTGTTGGACTGGGAGCTCTACACCACACCGTTCCTCCCCATAAGGAAAGCCACTTGCATAGGACACAACTGCCGAGACGACAAAGGAACATTCATTTTGTGGGCCCCCTTCCATAATTTCCCATAACCTGCTCCCAAATCAGTTTGTCTTCCTCTTCACCAAAGTACATCCATGGAAAGCCTGAGCTGTTTCTACTTTCAGTCATACTTTCTGATCATTTGGAGAACCAGGCAGGCAAGCTGCCTGACATTTGCAGCACTCCATGAAGCAGTAGTCAGGTTAGGTTTGTGTTTTTAAAAGTGAGGAAGTAGAGATAAGAACAAAGGAAGACCTGTTTGAGATCAGTGTCCTAGAGTTCACTTATGCCATAGCTTGTTTAACTGCTAGGAGAATTCAGCATGGGTGTGAGAGCAAGGGGAGGAGGAAAAGGGCTTCTCCTGCAGATTTGGAGCAGGACCGAAACACATGCAGATCTAGGAAAGCTCAACAAGCAGCTAAGACAAATACCACAATGTGATCATTGCGCATTACTACAATGCACCAAAGACTGCAGAAGACTCAGCAAAAGAAGTGTGCTGGAATCATCTTGGCAGAAGAATTCTCTCCAGCAGTAGAAAATAGCCCAGAGCATAGTCCAGGAAACTTCAGTTTACAGGAAGCTTCAAATCACTGCCTAGGATATAGAGTCCCCAGGAGCAGTAGATAGTATTATTTTAACCTAGCAAAATTGCAAGGTAGCTGTACAAAATTTAGCACAGCTAACACAGCAAGGCAGTAAATGCTTCCCATGAGAGACCTGGCACTCCAAAGAGAGGCATAGCAGGGTAGGATCCAGTTTTCATTTTGAAACTGCCTCAAGAGGGTACACAAAAAGCAACTTGAAAATTATCCCTTCAAAACCCCAGTGGATCAGTTTGTGTATTCTGATTATTACCCACTGTTACTTACTATGGCTTACAGAATATGGAAGAAAATTCCCATGCTGTCTCTGAGCAGCCTAAGAGAAAGTAAATCTCCAAGTCAGGACTTCAGAAAAAGTCCAAAGCCTCCTTCTGCCATAGACTTCCTACATGATCTTGCAGCCTAGTTTCCAGTCAAGAAGTGGATGACCACCATTCCTTTGTTCTCTAGAACTTCCTCTGACAAAGCTGTTAAGAAAAAGCCTCTCTGGACCATGCACTTCCTATCTTCACACAGAGCATAACCCGCCTCCAGCCTCTGGGTGTCACTGCAACTACAGTAACTCCTTACAACAGGTTAGCTAAGTTCCTCGCTTCCCTACCCCCCTATCCCTTGGGGCTAAGAAGTTTTTCCAAAACAAACTATCCCTACAATACCGAAGACAGAACCTGAGTTGTAAAAGCATCTTCGAATTCAAAGAGACCCCATTAGTTCCAATATTCTTTCAAAAGACATCTTTATTATAAAAGATATAGAAAATTAGAGTTAAACTTGTTCCTTGCACAATATTAATCACAGCAGTTATAAAAAGACCAAGGTAAACGTGTTTAAGAGCATTTGTATACCAAATAAGTGTTTGCTGTATTTGATGGCAAGTAGCAAAGACATGCTTGGTGTCAGTGCAGCAAGGGCAGTCAGCAAGCATCAGTCTGCCAGCGGCTAGGGAAAGAGCCCTCATAGGCCACAACAGCACAGCAAAGCAAGACACAAACTGCAGGATCTCAGCCTTGCTCTACTGTTTGAGGCAGATGTTCCAGCTCCAAGCAATTATGGGATTTGTCTCTCTACACATCAGATGAGCTCAGTCACCTCTTACTACGTCATTAAGCTTTCACTCCTTAAAGGAAAACGGCAGGTAAGTAGAGTCATTTTAAAGCCATTAATTCCTTCCTATTGCCAAGGTGTCTTTCACCTAAGTTCCCAAATAAAGCTCTTTTTCCAGTTTCCTTACATACTTATACCAAGAACTTAAAGTGATGGCCAAGAACCTGAGTTGCCACCATGGGGCTATTCACTCATGAGGGTTTCATTCAGGTAGCAGAACAGCCATCCACCTTCAGACAGAAAGGCCCATGCACTTTGCTGCCCACACTAGAAATACAAAGATAGGAGGAAGAAGAGACACTATAACCTATACCAAGGTACAGGACACAAGACTTCAACCAACCATCATTTCATGCATGACAGACCACCTCGTAAACACTGACCATGAAGACCAGGATTGGGTATGGTGGGCAAAGGCAGGTAAAACCAAGGACAGTCTCAGGACTACTTGTGCATTTATGTGAACTAAAACCACAATGCTTCAGCCTGCATTTTGAATATGGCTGTTTGGTTTGGTTTTAAGGAAGTCAATAAAGCCACCACACAATACCACAATCATCCACCCTTATCCAGTTTTATACTACATTCCACTTAGGGCAGATGCAATCCAAAGTGGTAAGGAACATAGTTAGTATGGATCCTAGTCAGGATTTTGCTAGCTGGATGCTGGTTTTCACTCCTTAATGGCAGAATTAAAAGACATATTGATTAAAAATAAAAATAGTGTTTCAACCAATTCCAGTGGAAAAAAAAACCAAACCAGAACTGCTGTTGGCTACAAAGAGCTTACTTAGCTTTTCCTTTTATGACAGCACCATCAAAAAAAGAAAATATACGAGAACAGAAACAAGACAAAAGCTATTCAGAAAGCAAACAAGGAGGCAAACCTCTTGCGTCCTCTTTAACAGTCATCTCTGCACAGATGACCAGCTTGCTACAGAACCAGCTGAAAGAAAGTCTTCTTGTCTCAGATCAGGTCCACTTCCTGAGCCTCAGTGTGCACATTTACAACAGTTAATTCAGTGCAGTTTAAATTCAAGTCACTCAGTTTAGCTTGCAAAGTACAGTAACACTTCTTGGAAACAACTGTATTTGCAGCCACACATTCTGTACCTATATTAGGTGGTGATACTTCAGTTCCTGCTAGAAGAACTTCTGTGTATGGTCCTCATCTTTCATGCCTCACAATTTGAGAGACTGTCCATTTTAAGGAGCCAGTCAGGCAGTATTTCAGCAGTGGTTTCCACACTGCAAGAGAAGAACCAGAACTGTACCAGTTGCTTTCTAAGGGTTGTTTTGTATTTCCCATACCTAAACATCAAACTAGATCACCACAAGATAAATACCTGTACTTGACCATTAGTACAAGATTCTGCAGCTAGACACACATGTTACAGCAGGCTGAGTGGGCCATTGAGGAAAGAGTCACAAAACAGCATGTAGTGTACCGACAGATAACTTTTCTTCCAGGTTGGACAAATGCGATCATCAAATTAAGCAAGGCAAACTGGCAGTGGTAATCCTGCATCACTGCCTGGTTTGCTGATGATCACTCATGTTGCCATTTCTAGATTCTTCCTCTGTTCCCACTAGTTATTTGGCAAGTTACAGAAGCAAAGGAGTTCTCTCTCCAGCTGGCTGCTCTTTCTGAAAAAACTCTTTGATATGCAGCAGCTTGTTATGGATCCTCTCTCTCAGGGGAGGGATATGATGGCTGGGGTCTAAAACATTGGTGCTTCTGCGCTCCCTTTCCCGCTTCCAGGCAAGATAGGGGTGTGGTGGGAAGGGCACTTCACTTCTCTCTCGGCGAAGCTGCACAGTTATTCCGCTGAGGGCCAGCATTGTCCACACTGAGAGGATAATGAAGTCTGAAAAAGAGAAACGAAACAGATTCCTGTATCAAAGCAGAACATTCCTTCCTTTCCCAAGCACAAACACTGAACAAGTTTAGTGACAGAATGAAGTATTGTTTCTGCAGCCTCACATGCTTAGAGTAACTCCATGCAAAGGGGATAACACATATGGAGCAAGATGAGCCTGTTCAGTCACCACATTAGGCCTTTCGTCCGCCCATCGCACAAACTCACCAGCAAGGTCCAAGCCCAAGAAGCACCTTTCACAAGGGCCTCTGTCACATAACACCTGCTGGAAGGCTGCTGCCTTCAAATGTATTCAAGTATTTCTTTTGCAGGACTAGATTTTATCATTAGGGAGTTAAACCTTATACTGTACTTATTTTGTTCTTCTCTTATTCCTTCCTATCTTCAATTACTGTTTACAATAGAACCAAAGAGGCAGTGTTTTCTCTTTAAAAAAAAAAAAAAAAGTCTTCAGAGCTGTACTCACCATTTGTTTGAAAAGGCACACTGGTGTAAGCTCTGCTGAAGTAATCATTGAGGACCCTTCTGAGCAGGTCTAAGGTGATGTAAGCAAGGCTTGTGTAGATGTAACAAGCAATAGCTAGGACCACTGCATAAGAGCCTACTATTCCAGAGGCCAGTATGTTCAGCTAGAGGGGCACACAAAACACAGCTTCAGGAGACTGATAAACACACTTTAGCCCCCCACCTCATTAAGGCAGTAATTGGTACCAGTTCTTCTATTGCAAGCTGGCTGCAAACACCTGTTCTACAGACATCTTTTTAAGACAGCAGAAGTTGACTATATACAAGCATTAGCAGATGCTATGTGCAACACTGCAGAGTCTCGTTCCTCTGATTATGGACCACTTAGCACAAGTAGGGCTGAAAAGAAACTCCCCAGAGCTGGTCCTGTGCTGACTTCATGAATCTGTATTAAGTTTTCTGTACATATCCCACAGGACTACATTTTGCATTAAGAAATCCGACAGCCTTCCTCCCTTTAAGGTAACAGTGAAGATTACTTACAATTCTTGGACAGCCAACAAAAAGCACTGGAATCAGCAAGGCTACAGAAGAAAAGGTCACCCAGAACACCACATCGTCACGGAAGACCCTGTAGTCTCCTGCAGAGACATCATATTCCACATGTAATTTACTAGTTAGTAAAACATTGCCTTTTGTGCAAGTGGTTGGGGTGAGCTCTCCGACACCCCCCCCCCCAACACCCCACAAATTTTGTACAATCAAAAATATCCAGATTACAGTGCTGAAAAACTCAACTTTTGAGCTCAAGTGAAGAAGTTGTTTAAGGTGCATTGTAACAGTTACTCAAAACAAGACCAGAAAAAGACTACCCTAGTTGAGTATAGCGAACATAGGCCCTGTACCCTCAGTTTGGAGAGCAGACCATGTCTATAAGACAAAGATTTTTTTTTTTTTATGAGGTGTATGTTACTCATCTGGTAAGAATAAAAAGTACCAGAGTATTTCTGCCCAATAAGAAGCCATTTTGTTACTTATATAGGTTTAGAATATATAAACCTGCATCTATGTATATTTTACTCCAGTATGGTGCAAGCGCAGCCATGCCAACACCACAATGCAACAAATTCTTTCGGATTTAGGAAGAGTAATGAAGTCACTGAAACACTACTTAGCTCTCCCTGTTTTCTAAGGCCTAGCTTTTTCTAAGCTGATCCCCAGTTGAACCCACTGTTTTGCTTTAATGAAGACCAACCAGGGACTGCATGGATTATCACAGGATTGTGGCTTAAGTCAAACACAAATGACTAAAGAAAAACAGTCCCACCAAGGGATCTTAAGTAGAAGACTACTGATGTTCAAAAATCAACAGAGAAAAGTGTGGCTGATGCTGTGATGCCCCCGAGGGATTCTAGCTCAGCAGCCTCACTTGCTTTTAAGGAATTATGCTATTGGTTCTCTCAAAGTCATTCTGAAGACCCTAATGATGTCAATCCAGCTGCAAATACAAATTTGACTCCTAGAGTGCAATGTTCCCAGAGCCTTGCACTGTAGTACGGTGAAAGGTAACAGCAAGAGTTCCTCAATCCATATTGCCTTTACATCTGAAGCCTCTAAGTTAAGACTGCAGATTTTCTGATGTGACTTGTTCTGGACAGGAAATAAAGACAGACAGCAAGTGCATGCCTTGAGCAGAGCCGGTGGCACTGACTGCTGAGGTAGCACACAGCTTATGTAGAAAGGGCCTCAGCAAGTTCTCCACAGAATAAGCAATTTCCTTTTCCCACTAGTGCAGATTCCCCAAGTAGTTTTAATTACAGCACACCTGAACAAAGGCTTCAGGTATATCACTATCCCTTCCAACACTGGAAAGGGAGAGTTAAGCATCATACTAGGATAAACCAGAGCAGCATTCATTTTAGAGCCTTGCAATGTCCCTGTAATACAGCAGGAATACATCATTCCATAGCCAGCACTTTGCAGCAGAGTATTTTAGTGCATACCTAGTGGGGTAAAGAAGACTGTTGATGAAAACAGAAATCCCAGCACAAGTCCAATAATAAACATGCAGAGTATGATCGAGCCAAATCTCCACCAGCTCACAACCAAGAGAAGCCCTCCAATAATTCCAGCTACAGCTGTCAAAATAAGACGCACTGAAAAACAAAAGGGGAAATTCCAAAACTCTATTGCAATACTGTATCCAGCAGCTCTACTTACATTTTTGATTGTTACCTAATGAAAACTTTCTGAATACAGCCAACAGTATCAGTATTTGCCTCATGCATATTCCACTTAGACTCCAGTCTGCAATTAAGAATGGACTACTGGAAGAGCAGTAAAGGGCTGGAATAAAAGGCTTGCTACTACGCACATTATTAGTACCTACAATTCTCAGGGCAGTTAAGGTTGCAACTCCTAACACACATGTATCAAAAAGGTAACCATGAGGCAGGACACAGACGAAAAGAACAAATTGTTGCTGATCTATCAAGCAGGGTACAGACCTTCTACTTGCTTTAGAGATGAAATCTGTATTTGATCAGAAACTGAGGTCCACCCATTATTAAAAAAAAAAAAGTAGAAAGGAAGTATGTGGCAAATTTCCAAGACTTCTAAAAACCTGGATCTTCCTTGGCTAGATACTGAAATTTGCCTTTTATGGTTGCAGCTATATTAATTAATTCTGCTGTTGGAAGCAAAAGTTACTCTGTTGCATATCCAGCTATGATGGTAATTGTAGCTCAGTTCAAGTACTCAGACACCACTCTCTCTATCCTTCCTAAGGCTAGCCAACAACAAGCGCAACTGGGATTTTACTTAAGAGATTTATAATAATACTTTTGGAAGGCCATTGGGTATCCTAACACATCTACTCACCATCATAACCAAGGCCAGTTACTCGTGTGATGAATACAAAGAAGAAAAAGGCTGTGAATATGAAGCCCATGAAGAATAAGTCTAGAGAAGAAGGAAAAAGTATACTGTTATAACACTTCATACCAAACCCACTTCAATAGATCTTCAAATATCTTGAAGTTACAACAGGGAAGGAGCATATCAGTTCCTTTTGTGCTTCCCAGACACCGACAGCCAGACAACACTTTGATCTGGAAAGCAGTGTCCTCAAGTTCTTCAGTCAAAAATTACGTATTTATAACTATGTTGCCCAGCATTCACCCTAGTTCTACATTTCTGCTCCCTGCATAAC
Organism: Psittacula echo; assembly: GCF_963264785.1. Lineage (NCBI taxonomy): Eukaryota > Metazoa > Chordata > Aves > Psittaciformes > Psittacidae > Psittacula > Psittacula echo. The sequence goes on from NC_137735.1 coordinate 106,034,991, forward strand.
AGGAACTTCTTGCTCATCTGGGCTTAAAAGATCAGATCCTGTAAAAGCCAAGCAGTAGACCTAATTAACATGTAATAACTATCAAAGGAATCTTATTAATAACACCAGCATTCTAAGTTACAGCAAAATCAGTTATGAAACTTCAATCAAACAAAAAAAGAAGAAAAAACAAGCATCCAGTACCTGTTTTCCAGAATCTGTGTCCAAAAAAGCAAGTGAAAAGACCAAGAACAGCAGAAGTAGTAAAGAATACTTTGGTAGAGAGTTTACCTAGAAGGAGAAAGAAAGCATTACTAGAACATCCTACCTGGTAGTCCCCACAGTGAGACAAAGGTATGGTCAGTTTGCTGTAACTGATAACTTTGTATCTGCCAGTCCTTCAGACACACCATGTCCCCAGATCTGCAATGGCTAAACTACCAGTTATCTTGACTGGATCTCCAACAGAATATTGAAGTAGTTCCAGACTAAGTCACAACCTTCCTCCTTATCCAGAAGATTGAATTAGTTAAGTAGCTCTAACTTGCTGATTAAGATATAGATACAGCTTTACCTGAAAATTCTCTGCTCAGCTTAAAAAAAAAAAAAAAAAAAAAAAGGTACATTGAATCACCTTAAAATTCAGTGCCACAGGAGTAGTGACCAAGGCAGCAGCTCTAGTCTTTATCCCTGCAGCCTTCAACATCATCTCCCTTTAATATATTTTTCATGCAACAGAAAGGACCATCATCTTCCTAGTACAACTCACCCGTCTCCTAGGTGAAATTCTTACTATTACTTAAGCTATTTGAAAAAATAAACCACATTTTCCTAGTTCTCCAAATTACAGAAGAGAAGTTTAGCCTAGATAATCTCATGTTGTCATAAAACAGTTGTGTGTTACAGTATATAAGAAAGTAAACATAAAAGCACATCTTCCTTTATGCACCATATTCTACCCACTATACTTGGCCCTACTGTAGTCATAATGGAAATGGCAGCTTTACTCTTTTTCTGCTCAGATTGTACAAAGTAGCACGACTTTGTGGTCATTCCACTATTGCTGATATTATCTTTATGCTTATTTTACATGACAACTTCCTTTCAAAATGTGTAGGTTACTGATTCCTGATAGCACTAGCACAGTTAAACAGAAAATAAATATCAGACTGGACCTTAATCTAATTCAAGTTTTGTTAGCTTAGTTTGACATGCAGAATCTATAGTCCTACAAATGATTTAACATTATGTATCCAGTTCAGATGGAAAAAGCTAGACTGGCGCTACAGAACTGAAAGTTACATATTGTCAAGCCACAATATTAAACCTCCGTTAAGTTAAACCTTCAATTGCTAATGCTCTTCTTACTCTTATTTCATCATCCTAGAATTTCTCCTCAATCAACAAGTAAGCTCCATCTTAAAGTAACAAAATATATCTAGTGTAAAACAAAATGCTTCTTCACACATTTAAAAAAAAATCTCAAAAGGACCATTCAGCATTTTGGAGCACAATAAGCTTGAGACGAGTTGGCAAGGATATACAAGTCCCAACTTACTAAGAGAAGAGCAGCTATCCACTAAGTCAGCAAAGCTGCAGGCATATGTATGCACAGGTATGTATGCAGCAGAAGTATTCCAAAGAGGATCCCATACTATGACGTTGTAAATCACACCTTGTCCAGGAAGAGAGGAAAAGTAGACATTGGTCTTGTCATCAGTTGTCAGTGTAAGCATCTGGAACAGTAAAGTATATTTTCAATTGCAATGAACTGCTTGTCACTGTTACTGATGGCATTGTTGATGTGTTCATACAGCTGAGGCAATACTCAGCATCTCAAGAAAGACTATCTGCAAGAACTCCAGGCAAGAGCTCTTCTATCCTGAACCCTCTCAGAATTAAACTGAAGCATTAAAGGCTCACAGGACTGACTGCATTTCTTCCAGCATTACTATATTTTCTGAGAGGGGAGAAGACTCTCCCACTCATATGTTTTGCTCCTCTCTATTTGAGGACACAGCTCAGGTTCCCTGCTAGTCTACTAACCCAGGTCCGGCCTCAGAAGCTGGCAAGGCTGCCATTCTACTCACTAGCAAAACCAGGCAGGTCATGGCCACTGATTCCCTGCTCCATCCCTTCTAATCTCTTTGCTGGAGAGCAGGTAAACATGTAGTAGGTGTTTGCTCTCGCGTATCAGATCTCTTTATGCAACTCCAAATGGCACATCTGTATTCCAGTTCCACTCTATTCTCTACCCCTGCTCTCTTCCTTGCATTGCCTGCTCAATCCTCAACATCCAAGGATGCCAGACACTAGCGTCTATAAGGCACCACAGGAGATTACCCATCTTTGTCAGAATTGACTCTACTCCTGGATTTACATGCACTCAGTAGCAGTACAGGTATAGGCAAGCTGGCTTTTAATTTCACTGAAAGAGCACTGTGACTAAAGCAGTATACAGCAAGCAAGAAGACACTCCCATAAAAGCTGGTTTCATTGAGAAAAGGGTGTAAAACATAGAAACATCTCAGACTAGTCAATTAACATCTACCTAACAGAATCCATTGCAAGATGTCTCAATTCTGCTACACTTGGGGCTCCGCTAACTATCCACCTCTATGTCAAAAGAGTGGTTGCCATTTTGCATGCAAGACTCACTGTATACTTCCTAGCCAGAAGTCCCAGATACAAGTAAAAAGCCTGAAGCATCAGCAGCTTGCTTATATCACCACTGAAGGAAGATAAGCACAGTTTTTCTTCTAAAACATGGAAGTAGTGCCACTGCCACATGCCTGTAACACCAGTGCTTCAGACTTACTTTAATGCCATTGGCTTTGATACTTTGCACCTCAGACATCTTCCGTATGTGGCTCATTAGTACCATCTCAGAAAGATCATTCTCTGGTAAGAAGTACTGGTAGACATCATAGCGCAGCCGCCATCTGGAGTTCTGACCAGTCCCTGAATCACAGGATGGTGGGTTTGCTCCTCTGCAAATTAAAGAGATCAGCTACATGCCCATCACAAGCTCCCAGATCTTAACATTAGCTTTTATAAGTTACCTGGCTGACCTGGCAGCATGTCTTCTACTCTTTATAAGTTCACACTAGCAGCTAATTCAAAGCCAGATTGTGAATGTTTGCAAGCACAGACTACAGCAGTGTTATGCAGAAGCACTCTGATGCAAGTAGTGTCTGTGCTGGTACCTGCCTTTACATTTACAGAGGCTTCCTACAAGCTGTCATAAGGAACCAGCACAAGAATTCCAAGAGGTGACAACAATCAAAGATCACAACATCACTGTTTGGTTTTCCATGCATATTAAATATACAGACAGCTCCGAACACAGCTTTCCCATTCCCTGCCTATCACCTAAGACACCAGGCACCATTCAGGAAATAATGCTTTATAACTTGAAGTCTCAATGTTAGACAAAACTCTAGGTTATTATCAGGCCTCAGTACCAGTAAAGGAAGGAAACTAGCTAGAATACACAATTGCTCCTTAAACCGATTAAGTCATAACGAGGAATGGGAAAATCCAGTATTTGCTGACTGCTTGCATTTCTGAAGTTGCATAGTCATTTCCACAAGATGCAGCTCTCAACTATCTCTTTCATGTATTATCACTCCTCTTCCTCTTCCCCATTTACCTCTCAGTTTGTTGCAGCAAACAAGATTTCTGCCAGCAGCTGGATAGTCAGCCTTTTCAGCAGAACCTCGTTTCATGATCTTGGCCTAATAAGGTCTTGCTCAGTGCACTCAGTTTTTCACACACCTGTTATATCCCAAGTTTGCAGGGGCAAACTTGATGTGCATATCAACCAATGTATAGTCTAGGTAAATATTTGGATCCACTTCCAAGTCAAACTCTAGATTGCAGCCTCCAGGAATAGGATCTAGAACACAGAAAAAGGTAACTGTAGTAGTTGTTACTTCCCCGTTAGGTGCATGAAAAAAAAAATAAAAAAAAATATCAAAGACCTCAGCAATGGAGGTACTTGCTGGCATAGCCTGCTTGCCGAGCACATAAAATTGTCAGCTTCTAGTCCTGTCAACAGCACAAGTGGTTTCACTGCAGTCTAAGCTAGGTCCTGATGCATACACAAGAGTTTTCTACTCTAAGGCTGAAGTCATGACAAGACCATACAGTACATCCTTATACACAACTCAATTCTGCAGTGAGTGATACTAAACTTTTTCAGACCATTTCAAAAGACTTCCTGGCATCTCCATCACATGTTTGCATCATGTAAGAATATCACCTTTGAAAGGTGTTCATTTCACAGTTAGCTTGCAATAAGCAGAGGTGGCATCCCTTACAGAGTAATAAAAACATACCTTTCTCCATATAGGGAATAGAGATAGCTGTGCTGAGCACCTGGCTAGCATCCAGAGACTGAAGGTACCACGTACATACGGTCTGCTGAGGCCGAAGGATGGAAACCAGTCCTTTGTCTACTCCAGTTCCTGAGCTGTTCACAGATGGATTCTGGACAGAAACAAACTATATAACCAAGCAGTTCTTCTTGAAAAGATTTCTACCACAACTTGAACTATTGTACAGGAGTCACATTTCTGCCACAAACCCACAGGGCACATATTTCAGTGCCAGTAACCACAGATGAGGCACTCAGTCCCTAGCTAGCTGATAAAAGGAAGATGGAAAAAAGGGAGTGGCCTCTGACACTACACACTGCCTAGCTCAGGCTCAAAAACCCAAGTGGTAAGTTGATACTACCAAAGAGCTGATAATCACAAGCAAGTTGCAGAGAAAACTAGCTAGTTGAAGTCTCCTGATGCACAGCAATGGACTGAGTACTAGAAGTATAAAAGGACTGGAATATCCCCCACAAAAAGTGAGGGATGGTACATTTTGGGAAGTGCAGAAGCCCTTCACTCTCTCCACCAGAATGAAAACTGTATGACAGCTGGCTTAACACTAGTCATGCCAGACAAGTGCCTGGGCCCAGCTCAGCTACTGACCCAATCCCCACCATCATCAACCCTTCTAGAACCAGGGGTCTTGAGGAAAGATGAGGCAGTATCACACTCACACAGCTGAACAAATAATTGACCTGCAGTCAGAACTGTTTTTCAGCATGGAAAATGTGCTTTTGCCCAAGAAGGCCACATTTATCTGAGGCAACACTACAAGTAAGCACTTTAGACCTGGCAGACTTTCTGGTCTGGCTTAGCTTCACATTTCTAGAGGCAGGCCAGTCCTAACAGCAGTATAGCCATATTTATGCATTGCTGCCCTTGGCCTGGTAAGGCCAATGGCAGAGGGCCTGAATTGGCAGCAGAAGATTCTGTCAGTCCTAATCAAAGACTGAACAGGTGTAACAGTAATGCTTTAACCCTGTAATCCACTACAAAGATGACTGAGCTGGGTGACTTGTATTACAGGTTATCCATCTCCTGAGCTTCTAGGATACTTCTCAGCACTCAATATATTCTTATTTGGATAAACTTGATGGAGAACAGGAAACTGGATGGCAGCTGTCAGGTCTCTGTCTGCCACCTTCAGCTTAGTCTACATTCTGCTCAAACAAAAGCTAGAGCCTCACAGCACTATAAAAAAACCCCAGTATTTTAGATCATTGCATCCCAGTAATGATGGGACAAACTGAGGCTAGCATATAGCAGTAAGAATGCTTCTATCATTGGCTAGAAGTAACAGCCTTCATTGGAGCACTATGGACTAATTTTTCCATGTGCCACCAAAGGAGAATTAGATTCAGGACAAAAAGCTGGAGTAACAAGACATCCTATCTGTAGTGGCTAGATCCAAGCCACAAACAGCAGACAACTAAGCATCCCAAAGTGTCCTGGGTTCAGCAATCATGTGTAGTGTAGGAAGTATCTGGCAAATTCTTCTCACAGAATATTTTGTATCTTGTTTTTCATTTTACAAGCTAATGGATAGTAGTCAGTCACATGTCAAAAGCACCATTTCCACCAAGAACAAAAAGCCTTGAAACATTTTCAAGTCAGCTCTGAAATTCTTTTAGCATTTGTCATCCAAAATAGCAGCTATGATATACAAGAAAGGACTTCTGAAGCCAAAATAATACTGTCCAAGAGTCATGCAAGTATTTAGATAGTATTATTTTATATTACTATTATTTATACAGCTTCAGTTCTATATTCCTATGTGTACCAAGGCCAACTCCTTTGTTAAAAGAAAAGTAGCACTTAAGAACAGAAGTGACACTCTTAACGTACCTTATCAAAGGATATCACCACATTGCTTTGCTGGGCATGTACTTGAAAAATAACAACAGTTACATTGCTTGCAATGTTCCTGATTACAGCTTCCACTGGATTGGTCTGGTTAAGTAGCACATTTCTGAATTTTCCCAAGGACAGCTCAAGAAGACCTGTAGAACAAAAAAAAAAAAAAAAAAAAAAAAAAAAAGAAAAGAAAACAACCACACACTTTTTTGTCTGGACAGAAGCAATTACTAAGGGAAGTCTGGAAGCTTCCAGTAACCCAGTAATTAATCTGATTAATTTTTGCAAGACACAACCAAGACAATTTCTTCTTATGATGAGCATAATCCCATGATCCACCATCATTTTAATTTAAAGAGAACCATGTGACCTAGGACATAAGCCTCTCTCAGAATCAGCTTTGGCTTGTCATTCAAGTCATGCTAGAAAACCTGTTTTCTCTATATGCTGGGCTCTTGAGGGACAAGGGGTATCAGAGGAAGAAAGAGAAGCAGCTGTACAGAATCCACAAGATTCTCTTTCATTGGTGGTTAGCAGGCAGACTAGATGCTTATAAAGCATGCACAATGCCTTTCAGGTTTTTTTGCCAAAATTCCTCTGTGTGCACACACTGTAGCCCAGCAAACCTAAAACTTATCAAGCCTAAACATACACAGCACTCCCTCACTAAAGTTGCCTCTTCCAGTGTAAAGAGTTGATACTGTCAAGCAGCCCAGCAGAAGCACAGAGTAATCAACAGCACCACCCTTATACACTGTTGCTGATGATTCAGGTCATCCAAAAAAAGAAAAGGATATAGTCATATCATCTGAAACAATAGCCAGTACTCTAACTCCTTTTCAGTTGTTTCCCTCCCCATCGCCAAGAATTGGCATCTTTGGCCAGCTTCTTTGCCTGTTGATATGTAACTAGAGGTGAGCTCCTATCCTCATGCCTTCCCCACTCACCTCACAGAGGAGAAAAAATCTAATGCATCTCATCTTGCCAACTTCAGCCTCTACGTGCCACCCCAAAAATTCAATTAACACCAGGACAGCATCATCAATAAAACCCCAGCTGAAATATGGGGATCATATGCCATCTAGGAGTTAAAAATATTCTGGTTTATGAATACTAAAAAGAATTCAAAAGGCACAGACTATATATCTATGCACTTAGAAATTTTAATTGAAAGCTTAAAATGCAATAAAATATTTTTCTTTGATCTTTAAGAATTTGAGCACAGTTTCCTGAACTGCAGATATTCACATGTAGACGTATTTAAGAAAAAAAAAAAAAACCAGAAAAGCAGAAACCATATACAGCCTCTCTATGTTCTATATCAAGGGCGGGGGGGGGAACTGCACTGGTCTGTCTTATTTCTCACCTCCACTCTGTACTTATACCCAGAGGCCTCTGCATAACACAAGAACAGATTCATCAGCAAGACATGCAGCTACTACTGCAACACAATCAGGAGACTCTAAATGTCAAAGGCCCTCTGTGGTAAATTAAAGTATAGTGTTCTACATTGCTTTACTGTTTGCATAACTACTTCTAAGACAGTGCATGTGACATACATTTTAAACTAAAGTCTGGACAGAACAGCACAGGCTCAGAGTGAAGAACAAGAATGCTCACATCCATCTGACAAGTCTTTTCAGCTTGTTGCTCACAGGCTCCTTGAGCTACACTTCTAACCAAGCTTGAAAGATGACTAAAAGAAGAGTTCACAAGAACTGCAGAATAGATTCTAAGAAATTTGCTAGAAGAACAACAGCTACATGGCCATAAACCTTTCCAGCCTTCTCTTTTTCTGTCTTTTGAAAATCAGACAAAGAGCTTGGAGAACAAGACAAGTAACTAATGATTCATCAAGCCTACCTCCAGTGCAAGTTCTCAGACAGGCATTAGACTACCTGAGCCATACAGAGTTCAGTGTTATCAAAGATGCTTTGGAAGACAGATACCAAGACCCCCATGAACTCATGGTACCAACCACAGCATGCAAGCTGCTTCTTTGGGCAAGCTTGATCAAACTGAAGATAGCACACCAAATAGGACTGAAGGTTTAGTAGCACACGCAGCAAAGATAACACCATCACAGAAGTGAAGTAGTTGACCTAGTAAGTCTGCAATGGAACCAGAAACAAAATCCAAGCATCCCAACTTCTTTTATTGCTTCATTTGCTTCAAAGAGCAAAGGGCTGGAAAACACCCCACCAGATGCCAGGCTATCCCCTCTTCCTTGCCTTGCAGGGAGAAGTATGATGGTCACTGCACATCAGAGTAGTTTTGGGTTAGATACAAGACAGAAATCCTCACTGTTACAGGGATCACCAACTGAAAACACACTTAAAGGAAGTCAACACTGCTGAAACTAAGCAAGAGCAGAGCAAAGATGGACTGCTGAGCATGTATTACTTCATATACTAGTAGCAATACCAGAACAGGAGCACAGATAATCCAGCATATAAAAGAATTGATGAAAAGAGATGGGCAGTCTACTCTGCCACTCTTCATGTCTTTTCTCCCACATGAAGGGCAAAACCAGTAAAGACAGCAAAGGAATGAAACCTCTCAGAGCTCCTTTGAGATCAAACCCCCTTATTCATAACTCTAAGCAACAAGGTAGTTCACTTCGGAGACAACATCTGTCATCCCTTTGCTGTGACATGTACTTTCCCCAACAAGCAATATCCAGCTTTAACCATTTCCATTCTGCTGATTCAATGCCAAGCACAATTCATTTGATGCTTGAAGTAAGCCACATTTCCAGCTCCAATAGTCAAGTGCCACTCCCCATCACCAATAAACAGTTAACCACGCAAGGTCCATGATGACACCTAGCAGTCCAATTTCCATTAAGAAACAATTGAAGAAATACCACTGCTGCTTATATAGGAAGAGTATTTACCTACAGAGCCATGCTCAATCATTATGCCTGCCTCAGATAAAGTTCTCTGTGGGCAGGGGAAACACATTTCTACTCTCTGACAACCAATTATCAATGGATATGCAGAATAAGGTTATGTAAGATTTAAGAGGCAAGAACCTTCCAGCATAGGGAGTATGCAAACAAGTAGTCACATGAAGACATTTAATGGAGATGAAATGCAAGCTCAGACTCAAAACTAGTTTGAATAGGGAAAACACGAGTATACCTACTTAACAGAACAAAACCAACAGCCATATTGTATCAGACCTGCAAGGCCACATATATATGGACACATGGCAAAGTCCTGCTACAAGGTCTCGGTCTTTCCACAGTAGTAGAACCCCAAATAAAGCCACTACCCACCCCAAAAGAAGCAAGATTTATGTAAGCTTCTAAATTTTAATTGCATGTGAACAGAGACTCATGCTTAAAGGACAGTTTGATGCATGAAGTAGATAGTGCCACAGAATTTAACTTGTTATCAACTGCACCACTCCCATATCAGAAGACTTTTCTTTTCACCACATTAGAGGTCATGAGGTCTACAGTCTGAGAAGTGAGGGAAGAAGCACCAGTCTCACCTGCTTACAGTTTTACTAATCCACTTTGACTATCAACCAGAACACACAAGACCTGGCCTCAGTCGCATTGCTGGTACATTTGCACATCTGGGCAGTAGAGCATCAAGATGCAAGTGGCCAGCTGACCAATACGTTCAGGCAGCTAAACAGCTTTGCACGAACCTCTTGTTTTAAAATTTTGTCTTTGCATAGACTAAACAGCTAGCACAAATTAAGTTTATCCAGATAAGCTCCCTTTGCAAAAAGGAGCTCAATCCCAATTACCCTGTAAATTTGCTTTAGTTTTTCCAACACTGAGAAATCTGATTTAGATGTAGCAAACAAGGCCAATTGCAATCCTACCTCATAAAGGTGGAGCTTCCTGGAAGGTAACAAACATGAGACACAACACTTCTGCACAAATACTAAGCTTGAAGCAGCCCATCAGAACCCCAGAGAGGTAATATAGGCCATCATGCACAGATTTTACTTATCTGCAGATTTAAAATGAAGGAGGATCTTCTAGTATTAGGAGGTAGCAGTGCCCATCCCTGCAAACCACTGGATAACCACAAAACAATTTCAAATAAGTGAACCATTAAGCAAGTGTCCTTGCTTAAAGGGCCTAATAATCAGCTGTTCATACACAAATTATACACCTTCGTAGCTTTTCAGGAGGAAAATGCTTTCACCCTCCACCCTCGACTCTATAAGGAAATACAGCAACAAGCTCCTTCAAGGTAGAGCAGTTAGCTCAGTCCCATATTCATTCTGCGTTTTAACATACTGTAACAAAAAACTAAAAATAAACACATGACCCATTTTCAATCAAGTCCAGGAGACAAATTGCTTGTCACCATCTTTTAGTATAAACATTAAGATCCAAGAACACTGAGCCTTCATTCTCAGACTTGCTTGCCACTATCAGCAGCTAAGCCTAAAAGTCTAGGTCCTACAGGAAGCATGAACACCTGGCTCTCCACTAAGATCTTGGGCACAAGACTCTGGGTGGGGGAGAAAGAGAAGTCTTCCACACTTGAGAGTGGTTCCAAACACTGTTCTGCAGCTTTGCAAAGTTTCCCAAGAGTAGATTTTTCCTTTTGGTCAATTAAGCTTCATTAAAGGCAGGTTTAAAAATAAAGAAAACTGTAAGAAGAGGAGGCTTACATAAGCCCTAACAAACAACTGCTTGCTTATCTCTAAATTATCTCTAAAAGGAAACCAATTATTTTTTCCTTCATTTGAACAGATAAACGATTAACTAGAAAAAAGTAAGCAACTCTTAAATCTTCACAAGCTAAACTCTTTATAGTACACCTACCTCTGGACACCTATTTTAGTCACACGCAGGCACACAAGGGAATTGCTAAAAAAGCCCATGTCAAAGTCAAATTACATCAGCATGGACAAAAAGTAATTTTAGGGACCGAGATCCAAATTCTAGGGGCAAGAGGAAGGAGAAAGAGCTCATTTCCTTAGTTTTATACTGACAGTGGTTTCCAGCCCACAATTCACTGGGTGCTAGGACCCAACATGTAGTTTAAAAAAAAAAAAAAAAAAAAAAAAAGAATTCCCACTATTAACCATACTCCCTTTCTCATATACACTCATAAGTAGAGAATGCCACCTTGTTTCTTTAACAGAAATACAGCTCTACATCAGACTCATCAGCCTGTACTGTGTAACTGCAACGGCCCGGGTAAAATTAGCCCTGTATATCCATGTAACAGTTAAAGTGACGGTGTTCATACCGATTAAGGTAGGAAAAAAAGAGGGGTAATGTCTCTCTACCCACAAAGATGACGATAAGAATGAATATAAAGAACTCTCCTCCAGCTCTGCGGACAGCTGCATCTTCGCTTTGATCTTCTCTCCCGCAACCCTCAAGACAGCTGCAGGTCGACCCACTACCGCCTGCAACACCCCTCAGAAGGCTCCACAGACCCTTCCTCACAACAACCCCGTTCCCCTCCATCCCGCTGGACCTCCACTCACCCCAAACCTCGCTCTCCCCGCTCCAACCCGCGCTCCGCCAGCCCTTCAGCCGCTTAATGGCGGCCACGGCCCGCACACCCGCCCCCCCACGCCGCGCGTACCTGAGGCACCACCATAGCGGAAGACCCCCAGGAGCCCCCAGAGCACCACGGCGCAAAGAGGTAGCCTCATGGCGCTGAGGAAGGAATGGGAGAGTAGGGTGTGAGCGAGCCCAGGCGATTAGGAGGTGCTTGAGCCGGGCAGGCCCTGAGAGGCGGCGCAGTGCAAACGCCGGCTCAGCACCGCCCCACAGGACCCACCCGGCGGAGGCCATTCCCACCATCCCGTCACCCACCTCAGCGCTGAGGTAGCGACCCCAACCGCCGCCTTCGACGGCTTTTATCCTCCCAGGCCGCGTGCGCGGGCTGTGTGTATCTGTAAGGACCTGCAAGTGGCTTAAGAAAGTGTCCAGGTCGAGGTGGGGAGGGTTGGATTTTAAAATTGTTATTTATTTATTAATTTTTAAAGCAGCTGCCGTTTGGTTTTGCCTCATGAGCAGTGGTGAGAAAAGCCGCTAACCCTCAGGGGCTCTCAGGCGCGTGTTTCAAGGTGTCTCTGGCCGCAAAGGTGATTCATGAGCACATGGTAGGAGGAAACAGAAGGCAAATTAAAAAGATCTCTTTTTTTGGGGTGTGTTTTCACTTTGTTATTTGGGCCTCATTTATGAGTTTGCATCATAACCTAGGCTCTAAAATCGATTGTCCCATTGTGTTTATTGTTTCTACAGCTTGCTTTGGTTTCCAGTTGAAGGGAAAAAGGAAGCAGTCAGTCTGGCATAAGAACACAGAAATGAGTGCTGCTCCATGTTTGTAGCTGTTCCATATACATGGGTGCACTTTCTTCTTCCTGCCTGTGCCTGCCGTGCTCAGGATCCTGATCTCCATTCGGTTATCTGGTGTGCTGAAGTTATTTGTGTTCTGCTGAACAAGGTTCCTGTAATTCAAAATCCATGAGGTATTAAAATCTTGTTTAGCATTTGCTACTGCCATAGTTGGGCTGAGTGAGACCTCATCCACTCTTTATTCACAGCTCAGCATCCAAACTGCTCACCCTTGGCTTTCATAGACAAGCAGCACCTGCAAGAGGCTTGGCTTACAAGTGAGGCTTTGATACAATAAGCCTCACTTATTCCAGGCTTAGTCCAGCATCTATCCTATTTGTGGAAACACAAGGACCTTTTGACTTCAACAATAGTTTTGAACACCTTAAAACCATGTAGTAAGTTTGGTATAGAGTGCAGTAGTTTGTGACTTGTCTTTTTAATGGAGGAGCACTAAGGAACCCCACATTCATAAGAAGCACAGAATGGTTTGGGTTGGAAAAGACCTTAAGATCTAATTCCAGCCCCTGACATGGGCAGGGACACCCTCTACTAGACCAAGTTGCTCAGCGCCCTGCCCAGACTGGCACATGGCCAACAAAATGCTAACCACGACGGTGCCATCACAAAAACACTTTGGTTGGGTTAGTTGTATCATGACAAGGAGGGTAGCTGTGAGGGCGAATGTCTCGTGACATATGCGTTGCTGCTGGGTGGCTGCACACGCAGCATCACCAGTGAGTCAGGCAGAAGAAACTCCCGGAGATCTCCAGCTCAGTTGCCCCCTGAAGCTGTACCGTAGCCCACGCCAGACAGGTACTGACCAACGGGTGGCACAGGTTCATTCTCCAGCCCACGGGCACCTCCCGGCCTCCAGGGGGCGCGCCAGGTTCGCCCTGCTCCACCCGGAAGGCGGTCCTCGCCACGCCCCCATCCCTCTCCCGCCCACCGAACGTCACTGCGCCCCATTGGCTGCTACGCGGCCGTCTGGCGGGTGGTGGCTGCGGAGCTATGGCGGACCGGCTAACGCAGCTGCAGGACGCGGTCAACTCGGTGAGGCGGGCATGGTTCTCCCTTCTCCCCCCGCGTCCGTCTCCCTTACGTCAGGGAGTGTGGGGCCGCGTTCCCTTTTGTCCCCGCGGCCTCTGCCGCTGCATGCGTGAGGGAGAGCGCAGCCTCAGGTGGGCGTGTCACGGCGGGTTAGCGGTGGTGTGCTCCCACCTAACGCCAGGCTGGGGGAGGAGGTGCAAAATAAACCTGAAATAGCTTTTTTTGTTGAAATAAGTTTACAGTCTCGTCCCTGCTTGCAGCTCGCAGACCAGTTCTGTAATGCCATTGGAGTGCTCCAGCAGTGTGGCCCCCCAGCCTCCTTCAGCAACATCCAGACAGCAATAAACAAAGATCAGCCTGCTAATCCAACGGAAGGCAAGTCTGTCTCTCTGTGTCTCCTAATAAAATGTGAACGTGTTCTGAGCTAGTACACTGTGACACACAAAATCTGTGCTCTGTTTCATGCAGACAATTCCACTGGTATCTAGTAGAGAGACTGAAATTAAGTCATGAACTGGTGTCAGCTGCACTTGCTGCATAAGATTGTGATCGTGAAAATGTAATTTTAATTGTTAAGTAAGCATTACAGTGTATTTTTTGTGCTGGTTTCTTTGCACAGATACAGTAGCTCTACAGATGTAAACAATTTTGATAAGACAACTGCATGAAGCTGTTAGTGAGTCGTCCATTACTTCAAATAAGTCTTTTTAGAAAGAAATAAGTTTTTTTAATGAAATTATTATGTTTAAAATTCTCCGTGCCATTAACTTACTTATTTGTGTTTCTCCATGTATTATCTGCTTATATAGTTAATTAAGGAATAAGTAATGTTGAATCTTCCCATTGGCATTTATGGTTTTGCTGTTGGCTGTTCTGTTTTGGGGCTGGTTGGGTTTTTTGAGAGGCACAAGAAACACTTAGCTCATTTTCATTGATCTAAGACACTCAATTAACAAGCAAGCTAAAAGGTCTCTCTGATTTGAGAATTTCAAGTTGGTATTTAAATAACGGTATTATTCCAATCCTGAGTCTTTTTTCTTCTTCCTCTTTTTTTTTTTTTTAAATAAATCTCCCCTCCTCCTGCTGAAAATATTTTACATGTATCTTGTATCAGGTGAGGTTTGTCTGTTAGGATATCAGGGAGTTTGGAGTGCAGTTTCTAGAACATGTAAATACTAGTTCTTCAGTGGTCTGTATTGGTTTGCTCTCAGATAGTGGATTAGTTTGGAGAGCCACCTGAAAGGCTTGCATGCTTCCTCATTTTCCCTGCTGCTCTCCCAAGTGCTGGAACCAGTGTGGTGCCAAGAGCTAGATAGAGCCCTTGTTAAGGTATTAGAATAGTAGGTCATGACTGACTGCTCTTTTGATTTATCTTTTCCTAAAATTCTGAGTACAGTGACTTCAGTAAAACCGTACAGCCATATTAGCCGTGCTGATGAGGAAGACCAAAAATACCAGTTATGGTCTTTAGATATTTGAAGTCTTAACAAGAAGGCCTTAAAACTCTCTACAGGTAAACCTTGTGGTGACCCTGAGTGAGGTTTAAGTGGATATGCTGCTTTTCTTGTTAGCTTTGTTTTGTTTCTTAAGTGTACCTTTGAGAATGTCAGTCTCTTCTATAGATTTTTGCCATTAGAAGGCGTTTTCTCTTGCTTCCACAAATCATTCAGGAACCAAACAATATAAACAAATACCTAAGAACTTAAATTATAAATTGAAAAGGGCTATTCCAGTGTTTTACTGGTAGTAATGAACTTAATTCAAAATGAATGGATGCAATTCCATATTGGGAGGTTTTGTTTCTGGTTTATGGTGCCTCTTACTAAAAGTCCATGCGGTTCTTTCAATGATGTAGCAGCTAAATTAAGGTCTGTTATAAACTTCCAATACTTTTCCATTTCTCAGGGGCAAATTCACTTTTTCTGTGGTTGAATAGGGATTCTTTTTTCTTTAAACTATAAAACCCCAAATTCTTTCACCAGTGACCTGTAGCTTAGCATGATTTAAATAACCCATCTTACTTGAATCACTATCTTTGTATCCTTTTTTAGTCTAGTGGCAAACTTCAAGGCAAGGACTGAAAAGAGTCTTTAGATACTTCTCAATACTTTATGTAGTGACTAGGATGCTTAATGCTGGTATCAGTAATTTCTTAACTGGCTAACTGTGATGGAGTTCTGGCTATTTTCTCATTTATACAGAGCCCGGCCCTTTGTATAACCAGTGACCTTGTTTAATCTAGGATTGGAATCGATCTACCTTCTAGTATAATTGAGTTCCTGGCAGTTGCAATACTGTTGTTCATGTAAGAGAATTTTTAACACCTGCATCCTTGAGGTCTGCAGAACTTTCTGTGCTGTGTGTACAGAGCTGTGCTGATTTCTGATCCTGTACTGAGTAGGCTGCCTTGTCTTTTCTTAAAGAGTACGCCCAGCTGTTCGCAGCATTGATTGCACGAACTGCAAAAGATATTGATGTTCTAATAGATTCCCTGCCGAGTGAAGAATCAACAGCAGCTTTGCAGGTAAGAATGGTCTTTATTAAAATATCAGAACATAATTGAAGGCGAGCTTCTTCCTGCTTTAAAACACCTTTTTTATTCTCCAGGCCATGTAATCTTGAATAATGATTTTGTTACGAGCCTGAATTTTTCATAGGGGTAGCCTGCGAGTACTGTATAGGCTTAGTGGAAATACTGAACTTGCATCTAGTTCTGAATAAGATTATACACAGTGAGAATATTTAAAACTTAGTTTTCTGTTAGAATGTGGGTTTGGTTTCTATTTAGAAGTACTTTTATTGTAACACTGCAATACTGGAAACTGCTACCCCTTTTTTTCCCCAGCTATTAAAATATTGATACAACAGATGCAACAGGATTGATGCATTGTGGTGGTGTTGGTTTTGTTTGGTTTGGTTTTGGTTTTATTTTTTGTTGTTTTGGGTTTTGTTATGTTTCCCTTGGATAATCTTTCACGTCCTCTCACTCTCTAGAAGCGTGTTTTATTTTGTAGCTGCAGAGCCAACACTTTACTGAAGCTTTTTGTTCTTCTACAGCATTTCTGGTTGTTTGCAGGATAACCTTTAAGTTTCGAGCTCCGTCTGTCCTGGGTTCAGCAGCAGCAGTCACTTTTTCTCCTTCTTAGTAGCTGGTGCAGCACTGTGTTTTTGACTTCGGCCTGGGTATAGTACTGATAAAACTGATGTTTTCAGTTGCTGGTCAAAATGTTTACTCTGTAGTGATTTGTGTTATACCTTAGTTACTGGACTGTTTTTATCTCAACCCATGGGAGTTACATTTTTTCGATTCTCCTCCTCATCCCTCCGGATGTGGGGGGGGGGCTGGGAGAGTAAGAGAATGTCTCCTTCACAGGTTGACCACCCGAGAAGGAGAAAAAAGATGTGTAATTGCTAAGCACTTCTGTTATATACTTCCCAAAGTATAAAGGTGGTGACCACACTGGGAACGTAAGCCAGATCAGTTTCATGATCAACGATTCTATTGTATTACAAGTCATTACCATAAAGTACAATGAGACAATAACCTTAGCCCAAGCCCCACACTTGAAAAACACTAACACAGCAAATACTGGCTCTAAGTAAGCTATGACATACTGAAACTGTGAGATCAAAACCAACAACTTTGAGAGCCAATAAATCAGCATTGTGAGGAGTGACTATTTGAAACGCTGAATGCTTATCACAAATACGATTAGACACACTCCGGTCAGATCTGTCGTTATCTCAACCCTTTGTGCCCCATGTTGGGTGCCAAAAAGAACTGTCGTGGTTTAAGCCAGCCGGCAAGTCAGCCATGCAGTTTCTACTCCCCCTGCCCCTCCCCCCCCCGGAGGGATGGGGAGGAGAATCGAAAGAATGTAACTCCCACGGGTTGAGATACAAACAGTCCAGTAACTGAGGTATAACACAAATCACTGCTGCTGCCACCAATAATAATAATGATAAGAGAAATAACAAGGGAAGAGAATACGATACCACCCGCCGAAAACAAGTCCAACTGAGCAGAGCGTGCCCTTCCGGGTAACTCCCCGTTACCTCCCCGGCCATGATGTGCTGTGGTATGGAATACCTCTTTGGCTAGTTTGGGTCAGGTGTCCTGTCTCTGCTTCCTTGCGGCTTCCCCTCCTCCCTGGCAGAGCATGAGACTCACAAAGTCCTTGATCAGAGTAAACATTCCGACCACCAACTGAAAACATTCGTTTTATCAGTGCTATACCCAGGCCGAAAGTCAAAAACACAGTGCTGCACCAGCTACTAAGAAGGAGAAAAAGTGACTGCTGCTGCTGAACCCAGGACACTGTCACAAAACAGTACTTTCAGTTCTCAGTTGTAGGGTGTCCTTCTTTGGACCTGCCAAACTTGGTGCTCTTGTTTCTTCCTCCTTCTCTTTTTAGACCACAGGTAATGGAGGAGGAGTTTGGGAAGAGAAAACAGCTGCTGGTCAGGCAGCTGTTAGCAGGTGCAGCCAGTATCAAAACCTCCATTTCCTGCCTTACAGGAGCTGAACTGCTGCAAACAGCTTGGGAATCCTTTCAGAATACTCAGCTGTTTCTGACTTGCAAAAAATTCCTTGTACCCGAAGTTCAAAGAACGTAGCTGTGTTGGTTTGGGGGTTTGGGATTTTTTCTTTCTACAGATCTTGCCTATTAAACAGCATTTTTCTTTTCATTTTTGTCTAAGTGCTAGCTAGATTTGCATCAAGTATTTTCTTTTTAGAATGCAGAGTGATGTTTCTTGGAGAATCTTGGAACTGCTTTAAGATCACCTGAAGGTTTTTCACCCAATTTGATAAAATTCAAAGGCATTTTAAGAAGACTAATATTAGAGGTGCCTGCCAGGCCAAATACAAATGACTTGACAGTGACATCACATTTGGTTTTAAACAGGGGAGGTTAAATTTGGAAGTGTTGCAATTGCTGAACATACTAATTGGGCCTGTTAACACCAGCATAATTCTGTGTAACTGCATATTTAGTAGCTGAGGACAGCTGTTCTGCTGCAGACAAATTACAGGCTTCTTCCATGATAGAGCAGGATCTGAATCATCATAGTGACAGCTGATGCAGGGAAGGCGGGGTGCTCCAGAAGGAGGAGTTGGTTGTCCCATAGGAACATGATTGCCTTAGAGCTGATACTCAGTTTCTTGCTCTGTTAATACAGAATCTCGCTTCACCAGAATTTCTGATCTTTTTTCCATCTCATACTGATTCTAGTTTTTATTTTTATTTTCTGTTGTTTAATTTGGTGCAGTATTAAAGATAAATATTCTGATGTTCTTTAAAAAAACCTATTTTGAAGGTGCTTGAAACACTAAAATACATACAGGCTTTGTTGAGAAGTAGTAGACAGATACTTCACTAATACAGTGTACTTAAGCCAACCTGTTTTTTATACTAAGGTTGTCTTGATGCATGTTTCAAATCTGAGGCTTGTCTTAAATGATGAAAGGGGCTGCTACACTAATGCCCAGTACAATTTACCTGTCCCTTTTGGGTTCCCTTGTGGTGAAGTTGGCAATATATACCCTGCTCAAATCCTTACCTGCAGCCGACTATTTAACAATCAAAACTGATGGAACTGAGCTGGCTTCTCAATTTCAAACTTCTCCCTTTTGCCATCTTCCTTCTCTGATCCTTTCTCCAAGGGCTATCAAGTCCTTCATGTGTGTATTAACTGTCACTAAGGACATCAGTTTTGCAGAACAGAAGGTGAATATGTGGGTAGAATTTGTCAGTTGCCTTAAGCATGACTTCTTAAGGACCTGTATAGCTGCTTTGAAAAAAATACCAGTTTGAAACTATTTTGTTTTGTCTCTTCTATTATCCAGCTAGAACAAGTTTTAGTAGTTTTAAATTTGGTAAATATTTTTAAGTATTAGAATACTTGAAGTTAAAATTTGTGTTTCACTAAATTTTGCCAAACTGAAAAGCAGTTTGGTTCTGAAACAATATAAGGGGGGGGGGAAAGAAAAAGGTTAAATAATACAGTTTCACCTGAAATATGCTATTTAACAGAAAGGTTTAAGTAAGTTACCAAACAGTTTGGTTTGGAAGCCACGTTAAAGATCATCTAGTTCCAAACCCTCTGCCATGGGCAGGAAGGTTGGAACTATGTTATGCTTACATCTTGCTGAGCACCTTTCAGTTAAGGGAGTGGGGAAGGGGATAAATTCTCACTTCTTGTCCAGAAAAGCTGTACTGAGCCTTGAGTTGCAGTGTGAAAGAAGCTAACATATCTGTTTGGTGGCAGGGTTGTGTTTAGTCCATGTGGATGTATGCTGTTTTAGGCTGCAACTTACAACAAGTTGCTAGTACGTAGTTCAGGGGCTGAAAGGGAGTCTTCTTCCTAGGGAGCACAGGCTGGTCCATCACCATCCTTTAGTAGCAAAGCCAATTTTGTATTCTACTTGAAGATCCTCACTTCTCTCCCTTTTATTTTAAAGGCCGCTAGCCTGCATCGATTAGAAGAAGAAAACCACGAGGCAGCTGCCCGTCTGGAAGAGGTAGTTTACCGTGGGGATGTGCTGCTGGAAAAGATCCAGAGTGCCCTGGCAGACATCGCCCAGTCGCAGCTGAAGACGAGGAGCGGTTCCCACAGCCAGCCCCTTCCCGACTCGTAGCGCCAGAGGGCAGCGCGTCTCGCGGAAAAGTCGCGTCACAAACACGGCTCTGTGACAGCCAGCCCGGCCCTGCGCGGCGCTCGAGTGCTCTGCTCGGCAGTAGCAGCGGCTTTTTTCACAGCTCAAACTGCGGATTTTGTGTGAGAAATGCTCCTGCTGTACAACCGGTGGTTCTGTTCTAGAATAATGTGTACTGATGTATGTTTCCTTGATTTCAAATATTAATTTCTCAGCTTTCTTTTCTGTTCATAAATATGTCTGACTTCAGTCTGATTTGTTGCCTTGATTACACAGGCCTTAGTGCCTAAAGGGAGTTCAAAAGGAAAATATATTAAGAGTATTTGTGTAACTTGCACCTACTTTCAAGCTTTTATGTTCTTGGTGTATTTTTTGTAAGGCTCAGACAAACACGTTTGAATTAGCAGAGTTCCATGGAGACAGTGCTAGACAAGGATGTGAATACAGTAGTGGCCATCTGTTTTAATTAACAGAAATGGGAATTAAACATTTGTTTCACTACTTGGCTAGTTTACCACCCTTTACAAAGCAAGTAAAGGGATAAGTAGACTGATGTTTGCAGTACAGTGTTCTTGCCATTGGCATCTCATTTAAAAAAATCTACAAATATCTCATATGAGCATTTATTATTGGTTGTAATTCAAAAATAGGTCTTTGACTCCATTACTGCCACTTACTCTTACTGACATGCTTACTCTTACTTGCTCGTGTCACTTCTTTGCTTCTGCTGATATTCTGCATTCTCATGGCAAGTGGTGAACGCCTCTGAAGCAGACAGCAATGAAGACGCATTGGACGGCTGGGAAGAAATTAGCAATGAGGAAACTGAAAATAACTTATTATGTAATGTTGCTTTTCAGTGTAAGCGGTGGCTGCCACGTGAATGCTGTGATCAGAAGCAGCAAGAGGCCTGTCATCCCCAATGTGGGGTTTATCTTCATGCACTGAATCATTGGATGCTTTTCATCTTAGCACTATAGAAGTACCAGCAACTCTTTTTATACTGGGGGAGGTAGGGGAGAAACCGCCACCAGATAATGTAGGGTTATGTGTGTGAACTTGGAGTTGAACTGTGAGTAATTTTCTGTAATTCTGAGTTAGCAACCTTGCATTGCTGTAGGATGCTATTTATTGCCACGTAATAGCTGTTGATTTCCTGATCAAAACTACCTACTGCTATATATTGGATATACTGTCATTAACTTGAAAGTTACATGTGTTGCTATTGCCTACAGACAGATAAGAGCAATTCAAGTATGTTTTTAGCATGCTGATTCTTACAGAACTAGATGCAGCTGCTCACTTGTGAAATGAGGAGTGTAACATAGCACAGAATACATCTTATATACAGCCCGGTTTGAGGATTTAAAAAATACAAAGCTGTTCCTGCCTGTAACAAATACAAAAACTGCAGTATTTAATTAGACTGGTACTTAATTAAATATTTAGTATTATTCTGTCACATTTGCATATCTATAGTCATAAATTTAGCCTGCTCTTGTGAGGCTTTTGTACTATGCAGATTCTACAAGAGGAAAAACAGTTGGGGAAGTGAACAGGGTACAGCAGAGCCCCAGTTCTGTAATAGAGTCTTAAGAAGAGTTATGGCAGTGGTGAATAACTAAGCCATGTAAATATGCCATGTCCTAGGGAGTATTGAGGGGCCAGATTTTCATTTGAAGTCAGTCCTGGGGCCTGGTTTTGGTTGGGGTGTTTTTTTAACTGGAAAAACTGCATCTCGTGCATCTCAAGATGGGAGTGAGGCAGATTTTGTTGTTGCTTGCTTTTTAAAATAGAAAACTTAGAGTGAAATGTTTGGGCTTTGCTTGTGGATTTTTATGTGTTTTAAATTTGAGATGTCTTGAGTTTTTTACACTTCTGGAAAAGGGGGTAGATCTTCTCAGTAAATTCCCTGGCATAGCTCAACGTGTGCATCACCTCAAACCTGCTAACTTGGAAACTGTTGCTGTGGGAGATGATATACATCTTCAGGAACAATACAATTCTTTCAATTTCATATTTTTCTAGTTTTCCTACTTGCAAACTGCTGTATTTCTGCAGCCTGCTGTTGCCTTACTCTAGAAGCATTTTCTTTCAGTTGCTGTTTGAACATGCTAGCCCACTTTAAATGTGTATCTGTATCAGTTAATCACATTTGGAAGTAAACCTTAAGCAGAGGTGTAAGTACATTTGGGTACTTGTATCTAGTTTAGTGAATGTTGCTGATTTAAGAAATGCAGTTTGTGATATAGTTAAAAACAATAAAGAGAGCTCTTTTTTTTCATTGAGAAATAATGTTTTGGTGAGTGAGTAGTACTGCAAGATGCACAACCCCACTAGCTCTTGTGTGTTGTGTTGCTGTCCTAGCTGTTGTAAATCTTTACCTGCTCTTTCACAGTTTGTAAGTTGAGCTGTAAGTCTGCAGCTCAGTCAGTAAGGTTGTGTGTCTTTTGGTGGGCTCTGACATGAAGAAGAGGAAAATCCACCAATTTGCTACAGCTGTCTTAGTAGACAAAGCTTTAGACTGGTGCTTGAGGATTCCTTTCCTCTCTGTCATAGGTGTGCTGATTTGTCCAGCCCTGCTGTTGGGCTTTAAACATCTGTTTAAAACCTGTGTGTGTAATGGTAGTGATCTCCTGCGGGGGGCGGTATTCATGCAGGAGTTGTAGGGCATGCAGGATTGCTCTGTCCATACCATTTAGCATCCCAACTTTCAGTACAAACAAAAAAGGGAGGATAAGGAGGGAGAGGCACATACCTTTACAAAAAGGCATTGTACCTTCCCTGAGGAGTCTTGACTGCCTCCAAACTTCTAACACTGAAGAGAGGGAGGGTGAGGGAGAAAAAGCCCTACATAACAGTTACTACCAAATGTATCATGTTACATGCGAGAGAGCTGTAAAAGGAAACTTTGGTTGAGACAAGAGAATAAGTGGATGTAAAACATCATGGGAAGAAAACAAAAGTATTGAGCAAGGTATAAAACGGTTCAGCATATTGCGTTGGACAAGGAGCACTGCCCAGGGAACAAATTGTGCTTTGGAGAAAGGTAGCACAGAGCATAATGGAAAAATCCATTGAAAAACAATCTTGACCACTTCAAATGAGCAAAAGCATCTCATGCTGAGAATCCATACAGCCCACTGGCAAAGATGTTGGAATCAATTTAGTAAATACAAGCGGGTGATCAAAGCCTAGTATTCTTTACTGTAAGCAACCATGCTCAGAGGAAAGGAACACCTCATGGCAGCTGTTTTCGTTTTCAGATACAAGAATGTGGAGGAATTCATACAGTTGTTTTTAAAGATACTGAGAAAAGGGCATTAACAACATTTTAGCTTCCTGTCTTTGTGAAGTTAATCCTGGCTTAACTACTGCAGGTCATCACTGGAGATCTGGGAGCTTCTGCTGTGTGTGGCATTGGGGAGGGGTCCTGGCCATCCAGGCAGAATGGATAACAAAAGTTTGTGGAAGTTTGCAGAAAAACAGGCCAGAGACTGCCTAGCTGGGGAGCCGCTCTGCTCAAGTGGACCTCGGGGTCCTGGCAGGCAGCAAGCTGAACAGGAGCCAGCAGCTGGCCCTGGCAATAAGAAAGGCCAACAGCATCCTGGGCTGTGTTAGCAGGAGCAGAGCCGGTAGATTGAGGAAAGTGATTACTTCATGTGTTAGACTGCATCTGGAACACTGTACAATTTGGGCCCCCCAGCATCAGAAAGATGTTGATAAACTGCAAGTTCTTCATGAGGAGAGGCTGAGGGGCTATGTTGGGAGAAGAGATGGCTTTGGAGGCACCTAACAGAAGCCATGCCTGTGGGGAGGTTATGGGAAAGACAGGGGTGCATGGCAGAAGAGCAATGCAGGGTGGACATAAATTGAAACAACAGAGGTTCAGACTGGTCATGAGGAAAAGCTTTTTCAACATTAGGACAATGAAGTTTTGGAACCATGGTCCCTAGAGAAGCTGAAAATTGTAGGAGGTTTTTCAAGACTTGGCTGGACAAAGCTCTGAACAACCTCATCTGACTCCACAGTTGACCCACCTTGGAGCAGGAGGTTGAACTAGACACCTCCTGAGGTCCCTTCCCACCTGAATGATCCTATGGATACTAGACACATTAACAGTTTCAGAAAGAACCAAGAAAGTATTAAGGAATGTTGTTGTCCCTTTTCTAGAAAGGCAGATCTGGAGGACAGAAAACTTGAGGTATCTGGTATCAGCCTCATTCTTATTGATGAGATTTTGTGATGTGGGTCTCTGCAGTGGGAGGCCGTTGAGTTGACTTTGTGTGCGGTGTGAAATTCCATGCTGTAGTGACCCAAGTTTCCAACAGGTGCCCTTGGAGAGTGTGATATGCAAAATCCACATCCTACACTCGGAGAAAATTGATCTGTCAGATGATGCTGACTCACTATTAGACAAAGGCAAACTCCTCTATAGAAAGAACTTGTATTTGTGTTTTATATAGCTTGTTAGGTAGCCTTACATAAGGAATAATAAAAGCCCTATTTTGAGGCATCAAACCCGAGACGAGAGCAAACATTTTATTCTAGCCTTTTCTGTCAACTCTATGGCAGAAAGTTTGAATTACTTTTATTGACTTAGGAACAAATTGGTCATTGACTGACAGGACCTTTTTACCCCAATCCCTAGGTCTATATTCTAGCCACAAAGGGCACAGAAAACAATGTTTTTACATGCTTCAAATATGTCATAGAATCACAGAATGGTTTGGGTTGGAAGGGACCTTAAATCTCATCCAGTTCCAACACCCCTGCCATGGGCAGAGACACCTTGCACTAGACCAGGTTGCTCAAAACCCTGTTTAGCCCGGCCTTGAACACTGCTGAGGATAGGGCAGGCACTCTGTTGTACATGCTTGCAATGAGCAGTATCCACAGTGGAAATAATCTTCAGGAAGTTTTGTCTGTTTTAAGGTACATGCTTTGTAGAAGCATAGCTTCACGATTACTACATGCTGTTTGTGTACACTTACATGCAGGTTTTATGTTTATTTTTGTTTCTTGGAAAGCCTTGTAGGAAACCTTCCCTCTTCATGGTAGCTAAGCAAGCAGACCAGGTATTTTATACCCTTGCTGCTTCTGTAGTCAAACAGCATAGCCAAGTAGCCAGGCACATTCAGCTCCTGTTCTGAGCACAAAAGGACTATATGTATTTTATAACAGTTTAGACCACCACCATGTTTCTTCTGTTTTTCTGTTTATAGCTAACACTCAAGTCAGCAGAGCACAACAGTACAAACAGCTCTTTCCCTGCCTATTTTAACTTGATATTTACTTGATATCAGGGTCCTGTATTTAGCTTCTTTCACCTTAGATGCTTCACTGAAGGACTAAATGAATTAATGTCGTGAAGTGAACTTTGTAGCTAAGTAGGGACCATGCAATTTGGTTGCAAAACATCCTTTCTCCACCCTGCCCACTTTAAAAGAGAAGATTGAAATCAAAGCCCTCTTTCAGGAAACAATGTGCTTCATTCTATGGCTGTGTGGGAAAGCAATTGACTAAACAATAACTTTCCACAAATGCTAGAGAAAAATCATAATAATTTTCCCAAGTCATGATCCAAGGGAGAGAAGCCACATTCATAAAGAGGACAACACCTTTGAAGCAAAGAGCTCCAAAGAAGAGGGCTCTTGCATAGAGATTGTGGAAGTGGGGCTTCCACAGATTGCTCTCTGGTGTCTTCTCCAGGTGTTTGCAGAATGAGGAATAGAAAGAAGTAACAGTCTGCTTGATGCTTTCAGTTGGGACAAACAGGGGAAGGCAAATTTTATCTCATTGCTGAAGAAGAGGGATTTTAAAGGAAAAATTTCAGGATACAACCATACGCAACCAAATAATGTATGCCTTTCTGGAAGAAAAAGTCAGGGTCCACTCTCTCTGCTTCCTTTCCAGAGGTATCAGAAAACGGGTGGGTTCTGGTGACAGCCAGCTGCCATTTTATTTTGGATACATCATCAAACACTCAACATAAGCAAGTACTAATTTTGATAAGTGGGCAGTTTTCAGATCCTGCAGTTAGAGAAATCTCTCTGTATGTGACAGCAAGCACTCCGTGTGCTTAATGAACCTGGGATTGAAAGGAGAGCTTTGGCAAAGGAGGTTTTCACTTGGTGGTGTTTTAGAAATTGCAATAAGCTGCTGTCAGGAAGCTTTCTCTTGTGCAGCAGTGCAATGAGGGCGCAGAAATTTATCACAGCTCTACTGTAAAAATGTCAGCAGCATCACCCAGCTCTTGTCAAATGGCATCTGATGGAAAGGAGGCAGACCCTTTATTTCAGTGTGACTAAGTTAGTGTGTGTATAGTTAAGGAAGCATCCTGCCTATCCTAGGTGCCATGAAGCAGGACATGTGCCTCCCTGAACATTTGCTCTGTGTTTTACGAAGAAAGAGGCACACAGTGTAAAACGATGGAAGGGAAACACTGCCGTGGAGAAGAAAAAACATTTTAGGTGACTTCAAGGGCAGTGAGTGAGTATATAATGTCCACCTAGCATCAGAACCTCCTGATACATGGTACCTTCTCTCATGGGGCTCCTGCTACATGACTCTCCCTATAGCATCACAGGGCTGAGGCTGCACTGTGGACATGCCTTCAGCCTCATGAATGCAGAAGCTGAGTCGCGCCTACACTGAATTCCTAAAGGATGTACAACATGGTCCTCCTTTCCCAAAAGTCACTGAGTTTGAATGTAAAATTATACAACTGTTTAAAATTACACGGTTCTAATTTGCACTATGGGAGCCAGCTATGAAAAGATGCCTACAGATGATCTGTTTCCAGTTTGCTTTAGCCATCCAAGAGTTCAAAACACTCTGCTTTAGTAGTCATTGTTAACAAAGATCAGCTGAAATTCTTATGTACTACAGAAGTCTTGAGACTTTCAGTGTGTCAGACAGATGTACAAGGAGTGCAGAGTGGGATCTGCTCTTGCTTATGCTGACCAACGACAAGGGGAATCCTTCACATGACTGCAGTAAGCTGTGGAGGAAGCTCCTGGTGAGCTTAGAGGGAGTGAAATCCTCCAATGAGACAGAATGAGCAGCTCTGACTTGTTTTGGTGTGCTCAAGCGTGCAAAGTGTAATTCTACTCATCGCATTAGTTTGCTTTCCTATCTTGCTTCCTCTGCAGGCATTTTGCAGCAGCTGCAAGTGAATGAGTGTACAGCCACCGTCACCTGTGTGGTTCCTTCCACCTAGCCCTTAATTGATCAATTAAAAGTAATTAATCCCTGTCAGCCTCTCAAACAGGAGCAGGAGTTCAGGTGATGAGGTGTGCTAAAAGGCAGTGGTTTAACCTTAGGTGTAGCTGGGGAGCAAGGGACCAATATTTACAAAATCTGTGTCATGAGCTGGTATTTATGATTAAAGAAATCACCTGGCATCTGTAGATGCGAATATTCCACAACTGTGTTACTTGGTATTTCTGACTAGGTTATGGTTAATTGTGTGTTGTGCCACAGTGGATGCTGACCTCATCTGAAGACCTGACATTGATGGGCTTTGGAATAGACTGTAGATTGGCAGGCTAAAATGTAAGAAAAACATTCCATGGAAGCTATTTCTGGAAGAATCCTATGGAGCAGCATCAGAAATTAATCTGGTCATTTAGGGTAATTAAGTGATAGTATTTACCACAGTAAGAAAGATTATGCTTACACTCTGCACAGCTCTTACTGCTTGATCACTGCCAGAATAAAGCTGCAATAACATAACTTCTCAAATAATGAAGATAAAGTGTAAACAGGTCACAGTCTGCCTTGTAAAGGGAACTTGTGGTTCCTTTCTGTCGATAACATCTGACACTGAGGTGTGGCAACTGAACTTCAGCAGTCAACTGTACGTTTTCAGACTTATCTGTCTTCAGAGCAGGTCATGTTATGATTTATAGCTTTTTGAAGTGTGATGTTTTTTCAACCCAGCTGTGAACACATCTAGAGCTGGGTGTGGTACATGAAAGCTGAGGCTTCCTTTGGAAACTCATTAGGGTGCACTGGTATGTCTGACCTACAGGTTCAGCATTAGACTGATCCTAAAATTTAAGTTCAGAAAGACAACATCCCCACTCTTAGTGATAGGGATCATTAAACCTATTTCTTACCAGGCACTTAATCTAACAAATTTCTTACTACTATAGGGAAAGGGTACCTTACAGCATCTTCGATCACCTGTGCTTGCTTCCTACGCTACTTTAGTATTTATGGCTCTTGGTCTTTGGTGCTATAACCTTGTGGTGTGAGATGCTGTTGTTCTGTGGTGTCAGTGTTGGGGTTGTGTGACTGGATGCTTCTGAGCTAAATGTGATGGTGTGCAGTTGGTCTGGCTCACCCTAGCAGCCCCTTTCATTTTCATCCTGTGTTTAGTCCTTGTCATGGTACTTCTGATCTAACCTACGCACAAAACCTGACCTTTTCGGTGTTAACAGTCTGTCGCAGACATTTATTACAATACCCCAGTGAGGTCAAGGGAATGTCCTTTCCCAGATATGGGAGTGCAGGACTGTGCTGGAGTGCTTGCAAGGAGACACTGCACTGCAGAACTTTTAATTCTCCCCTATGATTCATAATCCTGACGTACTCAGGAACTCCTATACCAGACACAATAGAGCCAGCTGTTAGACTTGCCAGAAATGCGTTGTTCTGGTATTTTAACCTTCTGTAAACCTATGCTGAGGGGAGAAGTGTGTCAAAATTGTACCCTTCCTCATTTTGACCACCCTGGATTGTTCCCAGGAGCTGGATTCCTCTTTCAAAATCATCAGGTCAGTCTGTTAGTCTAGAAGAACAGCATTTTGAAGTAAAAAAGTCTACTGTAGAAACTGCATTTAGACTGTGGTCACTTTTGCTTACAGTTTTCAGGGCATGCCTTACATACCCCTCTGCAGAACATTCTTGAGGTCTCATGCCAGCCTTTTCTCTCAAAGATGTTCTACCTTGCCTGGAATCAAACTGTCCCTAATTCAGAAAGACAGATTGAGAACATGTAGAAGTGGCTCATGCACTAGTATGAGTCAGTATATCCAAGGGGAGGAGGAAAGACACAGCTTCCAGTCCTTGCACAAATAAATACATGAAATAAAAGTGCTCCACCAAGAAAAGGGATGTGAAGGTTCACCACTCCAGAACAGTCTAACCCTAAAGTTAGGACTGGAAAATGAGTAGCTTAAGTTCAAATCTCAAATCCTCTCAGTCAAAATGGATTGAACAGATTACATAATAAACTTTGGGGATAGATAGAAACTTGGGATGTATAAGGAAAGGATTGCTGTGTAGGATGGGAAGGACAGAAAAAGAGTACTGCAGCAAGAAAATGGGCAAGTAGTAGTCCCTTGCTGATAATCAAACTCTTGAATGACCCATTTAGTTGAATTGTGTGTCCTGATAAGTGAACTATCTGCTTAGCACCTTGTGACAGGAGACATATTCATTCTGAACTGGAACAGAGCAACAGAGAATTATTTTCTGTGGCTGAGATGAAACAGCCATGTATGGCTGTGTCTATTTCTGCTGTTTACTTTGCCATACTTTTACCTGCTTTTTCTCTGAAATGAGGTTTTCATAGAATCATAGAATAGTTAGGGTTGGAAAGGACCTTAAGATCATCTAGTTCCAACCCCCCTGCCGTGGGCAGGGACACCCCACACTAAACCATGTCACCCAAGGCCTCATCCAACCTGGCCTTGAACACCACCAGGGATGGAGCATTCACAACCTCCCTGGGAAACCCATTGCAGTGCCTCACCACCCTCTCAGTAAAGAATTTCTTCCTTATATCCAATCTAAACTTCCCCTGTTTAAGTTTGAACCCGTCACCCCTTGTCCTGTCACTACAGTCCCTGATGAATAGTCCCTCCCCAGCATCCTTGTAGGCCTCCTTCAGATATTGGAAGGCTGCTATGAGGTCTCCATGCAGCCTTCTCTTCTCCAGGCTGAACAGCCCCAACTTTCTCAGCCTGTCTCCATACGGGAGGTGCTCCAGTCCCCTGATCATCCTCGTGGCCCTCCTCTGGACTTGTTCCAACAGTTCCATGTCCTTTTTATGTTGAGGACACCAGAACTGCACACAATACTCCAAGTGAGGTCTCACGAGAGCAGAGTAGAGGGGCAGGATCACCTCCTTCGACCTGCTGGTCACGCTCCTTTTGATGCAGCCCAGGATACGGTTGGCTTTCTGGGCTGCGAGTGCACACTGAAGCTGGCTCATGTTCATTTTCTCATCGACCAACAGCCCCAAGTCCTTCTCTGCAGGGCTGCTCTGAATCTCTTCTCTGCCCAAACTGTAGCTGTGCCTGGGATTGCTCTGACCCAGGTGTAGGACCTTGCACTTGGCATGGTTAAACTTCATCAGGTTGGCATCAGCCCACCTCACAAGCGTGTCGAGGTCCCTCTGGATGGCATCCCTTCCCTCTGGCGTATCAATCGAACCACACAGCTTGGTGTCATCGGCAAACTTGCTGAGGGTGCACTCAATCCCACTGTCCATGTCACTGACAAAGGTGTTGAACAAGACCGGTCCCAACACCGATCCCTGAGGGACACCACTCGTTACCGGTCTCCAGCCGGACATCGAGCCATTGACCACAACTCTTTGCGTGCGGCCATGCAGCCAGTTCTTTATCCACCGAGTGATCCACCCATCAAAGTGATGTCTCTCCAATTTAGAGACAAGGATGTTGTGTGGGACAGTGTCGAACGCTTTCCACAAGTCCAGGTAGATGATGTCAACTGCTCTACCCCTGTCCATCAGTTTCGTAGCCCCATCATAGAAGGCCACCAAATTGGTCAGGCAGGATTTCCCCTTAGTGAAGCCATGCTGGCTGTCACCAACCACCTCCTTGTTTTTCATGTGCCTTGGCATGCCTTCCAGGAGAATCTGCTCCAAGAGTTTGCCAGGCACAGAGGTGGGACTGACTGGTCTGTAGTTCCCTGGGTCATCCATTTTCCCCTTCTTGAAAATGGGGGTTATATTTCCCTTTTTCCAGTCGTCGGGAACTTCACCTGACTGCCATGATTTTTCAAATATGATGGACAGTGGCTTAGCAACTTCATTCGCCAGCTCCTTCAGGACCTGTGGATGGATGTTGTCAGGTCCCATGGACTTGTGTACGTTTAGGTTTTTAAGATGGTCTCGAACCAGATCCTCTCCTACAGTGGGCCTAGGGTCTTCATTATCACAGTCCCTCTGTCTGCCTTCCAAGACTTGGGTGGTGCGGTCAGAGACTTTGCCAGTGAAGAGCGAGACAAAGAAGTCATTAAGAACATACAAGAGACTGTCTTGTTGACTTGATCTCAAGATTCTCTGGCAAGTCAAAATAAATGTAATTAAATATTAAGGAACTGGGCAGCAAATAATGGGTATCCGAAGGGTACCACAGCTCCTATACAGAATAGTTTGACTGTATTTAACAGATATACACTGTTCGCCTGATGAAAAAGGTATACTTTTGACACCTTCTTTTGACAATTTGTAAGTTGATTTAGTTTTTGAAGTAATTGCTAGAAAGATAGGCCTCAAAACAAACTGCTCTCATTATCCACAATGAAGAAGAGTGCAAGCATTCCTCTGGCACCAGTACCCCATCTGGAGGGACAGGTGTTACTCTTTGTCCATTCAAACCCAGTGTTTTCCCTCAGATCAGTAGGAAGGGATTTCCCCTGTGTCCTTCATTATGGTTTTAAGCAGATTACCCAATGAACCGTGTTACCACTTCATTTCATGCTGGCCACAAGATGAAAGGACTTTGGCTTTGGACAAAACTGTCCTTTGTTACCAGGGAGATTAGCAAATGAGTATGTCAGGATGAAGAATGGAGCAAGTCAATCAAGAAACAAAGCAGTGGAGATCCCCAGTGCAGACAGGGTCTGAGTCTCCACTACATGCCGACTGTCTCTGCAGTGTGACAGGATAAAAGGACCAGGGAAGGACTAGGGCTGTAGTTCAGCAGCAGTTTCATGAGGAAGGGTTGTCCCCTTGCCACTGGGGATAGATGCACATGGATGACCAAAGCTGCAGTGTGTTTTGGACATTAGACTAAAGTATGAAACCTGTACTTTTAGGGATTTTCCTGCCTGACGCTGATTTTCTCCTCTGCCTCAGTTAGGGAGGTGCTGCCAGCTTGCAGACAACAAAATGACACTCTGAAAACCATAACACAAATTTAACCAGTTTTTTAAAACTTGCATGCTTTAATATTGCAAATGATTGAGATACACAGTAAATAAACCTGTGAAATGGGAATAGGTTGGGTGGGGAAAAAAAGCCTGAATTGACTGAAAGGTTGAGGGAGCCAGAATATGTCAACAACATGCTTCAATTACTCTTTGTATTAGTGCCTCTACTACTGCTACAGCCTTCAGAAAACTAGCTCTGTAACTGCCTCTACTTCGAGGTAGGAAAAAAGCAGTCTAGGCTGACTCACAGGTGTCTGGAAAGGTCAAAATACTTGTTTCATCACGGTATTTTCAAGAAATTATTGTAGAGTGATGTCACCCAAGGAAAATGTCATCCAACAAGAACTGCCTGTGAGTTTGCCTTTATTAAGAAGGTTGAATAGTTCAGTCTGTGTTAATGTTTAAGCTGATCAGACATTTCTCACTAATCAAGTTTTCATTAATGTCTCTTTGGTGAGGCAGTGGGACAGGGGTTTTGAAGACTTACATCATTCCCAAGGTTGTGCCCATACTTAACTGCTATGTTTACTTATCACATAGGTTTGTCGGTACCTACTTTGGCATATCAATGTTAAAAATAGCTTCAGGTGCTGAGCAGAGAGAAAAATAATCACATTTGAAAGACTTCAGGGAGTTCTCAGATTCACGCCACAGGCACAGACATTCAGATAGACACAATTCTTCTTGTCTCTCCTAAGGGTAGGCTGGCTTGACCTAAATACTCATGTAAAAGACATTAGAAAAAACTAGCTGTATTTGGTAGCTAATTAAAGTAAATAAAGAAGAGTTAATAGAAAACAAAAGGTGAACGTTGTGTGCAATGTTTTGTTACTGAGGTCACCAAATCATCCTTCAGAAACTTCTCTCCAACTAAGGCTGATTTTATGCCATCTAAAAATCAGGGTGGATGTATACATGGAGGAGAGTCTGGTACTATGTGCTTCTCAGCAGTGAATTATGTGCTTGTCCCACACCTCCTGGGGCCATACCCTGATGAGTTACAGCTCTTTATAGACTCACAAGAAATACAGACTTAAATATTTCTAAATGGTCTCCAACCACACTGACAAAGCAAATGATTATTTTAAGCTGTGGTATGGCATTAAAGCAAAATCAGTCTGAGTGTCAGAAGATGGGAGATAGAAAGAGGGAGAAAAGGAAACTCGGTGATAGACAACAGAGTAAAATACTGCCAACATCACACAATTGCTTGTTAATCTACTCTTTCTGCCCCTTGCCTCCTTGACCTATCATCCCTTCTACCTTTAAATCAAGTTTAAGCTAAGGCAGCTGGATTCACCACCTTGATCTCTTGGCAGAGAGACCATGAATGCTCCCCCTCCGGCCTTTCCTACATTCACGCTGCAAAGCTTTTCCTTATCCCTTTTTTGCCTGGCTTCAATATATTTCTACCAGTGGGTGTCTTGACAAGTGCTCTCTGTGCCTGCCAATATCCAGTGGTGCCCTAACTCCAGTCACCCGCCTGTGCTCCCTCAAAGGCTCTCTGGCCTCAAGGATATGGCACAGCTGTCCTTCCAAAACCCACTGGCCTTGCAGTTGGCTCTGCTGCTCATGACCCCTTCACGCTGCTATGTAAGCAATGCTTTCTCCAGAAAAATAAAACCAGAGCTGCTGTGTGAATCTATAATCAGGAGCTTCCAGAGGAGACAAGAAACACGTTAGCCATGAGCTTTATAACACATATTGTCAAAGTCTGGGAAAAGGAATTCCTTGCCAAAGGGATCTGGAGAAAGAATGAAAAGAATAAGAAAATAATTTTGATCTTCCTCCCCCTCCTCACACTCTTCCCCATTTTATTTTCCTCCCTTATAATTACTTATTTTTGCTTGTGAAAGTCCAAGTTTCTGTGAGCTTATAGTTCTCTCCCAGGAAAGAGCCAGGATAGATGCTGTGTGTGCAGTGGGTTATAGGGTGACAATGAGTTAATATTGCCCTTAAATATGCTTGTGAAGCCCTGCACCCCTCATGTCCCGCACCCCACATGATTTTAGGAGTGGTATTTTCCAGGTGGCATTGCTGGTCTTCTTAAATGTCAGGCAAGCAATTTGATGAACTTTTTAAAGTACCTCTGGCTTATTACAGTATAAAAATAAGCCTGCCTTGACCTATTTTGAACTCATTTCATAGGAACACAATCTCAGTTGATGTTAGAGGTTTCCAAAACATTTCGGGAAGCATTTTAAATACAGTGCATTAGACTTAGCCTTCTTTATGGCCCTGATTCAGCACTTATGTATGGCCACGATCTGATGTGCTAGTGCAATACCATTTGCTCCAAGTTATGTACGTTCTGAACTGCCTCTGCTGGGAAGCAATAGATCAGCCTTCTCATCATGCTCCCTGTCTGCCCCTGGCTTACTGGAGACATTAATGACCTAAGCAAGTGACTAAATCAATTGAATACAATATAGACTTCTTTAGAGAATGTTAGTGTCAGCTGGTGCTGTTGAAGCAAGCTTCGTTTATTGGCACATGCACACTATGCCGTAAAACATTTTGCAGCGACACAAACTTGAATCAAAATGCCAGACCTAGCATTCCCAACACCAGGGAAGACTGCATCCAAGTCTTCCCCTGACTCAGCTTTCCCTCAGCATTGACTGAATCCTTTCATTCCTCTTCTGGAAACTCCTTTGCTAGAGGGGCAGAGAAAGACATAGTAACAGCACTGTAGAAATGTAGGTGGTTCTGCCCCTCCTGAAAGAAGCTGCTGTGGTGCTGTCACCACTGGCCAAAGGCTGTTAGCCATTTCCATCATCCAGCATTTCTGTACCTGAATCAGGAATGGGCAAGTCTGAACGTAGCTGGTCAAGTGCTGTCTATATTCCCAAGTAACACATTTCTGTGCACAGTAAAGGCTCTTCTTGTCAAATATTACACACAGTTATTCGTAGATTTGATCCAGAAAGCAATAGGCAAGTCAGGGTTGACACCTGAAGTAGTGCATGAAGTATTAGTTAACTCCCACATGTTTTTCAGCTTTATCTATAAATATCAAAATCCCCTCCTATAGCTCTGTGCATATGAATACGTATACAGACATCACACACACATACGATGTTTGTCTGTGAATACAAATTTGAAGTTGTATTTAACATTTTCATATTATTCTATGTGCTACTGAAAAATGAAATGTTTAAAAGATATCCAAGGAAATTATAACGATCAGGGATCCTCTTCCTGTCCTACCACTCGTGTTCTTGCAATTAGGATGAATTTCTCTAGGTCGTGCCAGCAAAGGATGGAATATCACTGAGGCTTTGCTGACTGACATTTGATCTCCCTCCCACCCCAACCCCCCCCCCCCCCCCTTTATCTCTTTTCTTGGATCCTCTTCTTCTTGTGGTTTTTTCCCCCATTCCCACTTGTCTTCTCACAGGATATGAGTAACTGGCACTGAAGTCAAAACAAGTTGCTCACTTCCTCTATCAGGGAACTCAGATTCCTAAAGCACACACTCTGCAGAAACACACAAACATTGCATGCCTGCTCCAGAGTGGGAATGAGCTCTTAGGAAACAGCCTTGTAAGGTTTCTATCACTACATGGGTTGAACCAGGTGGGGAAAAACACATGATGAAACTGTTTCATGAAGTATTTTTGTGTCTGGAGAATGAAGTAATACAGAATGGACAGTCATTTAGAAGCTGACGTTATGATATAAATTGTGTGGTTTCATGGAAAAAAGGACCATAATATTTTATTTCCTTTGAGGCTTCCTGTTAGTTCTTGTTCTACACACACTGCTTTGTCTAGGAAATTGTTCATCTACTTTCTAAAATTAAGAATTACACTGGATCTCAATGGGCACAAAGTTTTGTATTCACATAAAAAGTATTTCAGAGTTCGAAAAATGGTCAAATCAGGTTGTTGGATCTGAATAGTCCCACTCATCCATGGTCTCCAGGTCTTGTTAGGAGCCTCCCCAAGCACTCATCTGAACTTGAATTTCTCTTGTGCCTATACAAAAAACACCTTAAAGCCCAGCTGGAGTGAACTTTGCACTTCAAGCAGACTGCATCAATGTTTACTCACAACTTCCTCTTGACTTATGAACCTCTCTGAACCATGGCCTTGCAATCCCCTCTGAAATACACTGTAGAGCTGATATGAAGTAACAGCTAGTGCTTACTGTAAGCCCTGCTGTGTCTCCAGGGAGAAGCCTGGAAATGTGGCTCATGATCAAGACAGAAGCTGTTTGAAGATAACACTGCCTCATGCTTGCATGTGCTTGTAGTAGGACTTCAAATAACCCTTTTAACTCTAGTCCTTGGATGGAGACTAGAGTTGAGAAAGACAAACTCTCGAGATGGTTTCCCTACATGGAAAACTCCCATTTGGCTGACCCTGCAGGCGATAAAACTCTTAAGGCTGTAGTAGCACTTGTGGTTATGTTTTTAAAGCTGAAGTAGGCACCATGAATGAAGCTGAACACAGGCACAAAAATGACAGAAAACATCCACTCTTCATTTCACTGGATCATACGCCAAAATGCAAGGACAAAACAGATGCCTTTCAGTGCTGCATTAAAACAGGTACTTCTGCTGGGCTGCGGGATACGGTCCTCCACTCCTGAAGCCAAGCTTACTGCCTTCAGTATAGCAAGTTTTACTTCAAGATATCTTTCTCCCTGTCCATCTTTTTCTTTCCCTGCTTCTGCAGTGTTTGCTGTTTGAACACTTTGAGTCTCAGAATGCAGGTGAGAGACCTCTGAACAAAAACCTGAACTTTAACACCACTGTGAGTATGAGTGCTGAGACACAAAGAAGGATGCTGCCTTTATCCCTCCACAGGGATGTAAGAAAATCAGTACAATCATTTGTGGGCTCAGGGAGAAGAAGCAGCAGTACAAAAGCTTTCTCACAGAAATACATTGATTTGCCATTCATATAAAACCTGTATTTGCACTTGCTGAAGCCCAGTAAATGCAATGTACAGGATAAGAGCATGGAAAGGAAACAGAAGTTTTCAGGATAAGAGTGACTTAAAAGTGTGGTGTATGGAAGAAACACATACAACACAAAAGATTTCTCTTTTATTCCTGGCTTCACAAAAAGGTGAGATAATGATACAGCTGTCAGAAACTCCGGATGTTTGCAAGAGATTTTGTGCTCCAAGAGGTTGCTCCCCTGGAGAAAGTCCTCAGGATTCCCACAAATCCAGCTGGAGTTAATTAAGACTGCTGGAAAGAAAGTACAGAAAGGCTGTGCCCACCAGTTGCTTTCAGGTTCCAGCAGAGATGCCAAGAAGTTGTCTGGGTGGTTTCACTGACATCTCAGAGCAATATCTGAAAATGCTGACATCATTAGGCTTCATTTCTGCCAAAAGATGAAAAGCCTCCTTACAGAGCCTCCAATATAGAGTCTCCTTTTTCTGCCATCTATTCAGTTGCTCACTTGTGCAGCTTAGAGTGCTTCACCCTTCAAAATAGCATCTCATTTTAGGGAATGCTGTCAGGATCCCAAAATCTGTGCCATGAGTACTGTCAGAACTGGCTCCAACCTTTGCCTTGTCCTGTCCAAAGGAAGAGCTGCCAGATCAGAGCTGAGAAACACTTGCTGCACAACACAGAAGGTTTTCACATCTCTTCCCTTTCCTTCAGGGATAAATTCCAGCCTCAAAGAAGTCAAAGGCTAAAGTATCATCAGCCATCCCCAAGCATATCTTGGCATTACTTTTTATAATGGACCTACGGTGATGACCACTGTTTGTAGATATTACTCATCAGTTCTTTTCCTGCTACCAAATCATATTAAACCCCAGATTATTGGAAAAGTCATTGTAGGCTTCATTTTTTTTGCTGTAGGAGGAAGGAGAGCCATTCCATTGTCAAACTCTAACTGGTTTTTCCCTCCTAAAAACATTTTTGCTTTGCCTTAGTTTTTGTTATGTTCTAACCTTTGAAATAAAAACCTCTTCAGTATCATTCTTAGTCAAAGCACTAAAGACTTTTTTTTTTTCTGTTCCATAACACTGTTAATTGTTTTTTATCTTGAAATGATTTAAAGTATACCTGAGAAAAAGGCTGGGAGGACAAAACAAGAGACAGGAATGAGAGTCAAAAGGATCGGAGAGAGATTGGGTACTCTGAGCACCCAAAAGTTCCTGAATTCTCATAATTCCATTTCTGACACAGGTTAACTAGCTAGGCAATACGAGAAGAGAAAGGACTGCTTAATTCAAGCTATATACTATGGTTTAAATTGGGAAAAATTCAATAACTGAGAACAAACATAACACAAATACTTGAGGAAACATTTGGGAGTAGAGATGTCTGTGCTAAAGATGTGATTCCCTAGTTCCTTGAGGGAGAAGCTAGGAAAATAGTATTTCTGACTCTTCCCAGAAATGTCCCAGGAAAGCCAAAATGTTTGATATTTTATTCTTATTATTTCTGAAGAAGAAAGCCTCTGGGAAAAATGGATTTTTACCTCTGCTAGTTTTTCTCTGTCAGAAAGAAGAGTGCCTTTCTGTGTGTGTGCGTGTGTGCATATGTAGTGCCAAGTCCAGGTTGTTTTTAAGCTTGAAGGTCACCATTAAGCAAAGATCATGGCCACAATATTGAGTTATATTTAGGAACAAAAACACAACAAAGGAACAGGATAGTCTGTATTTCATCAATGTCTGTGACACTTCTATTACCTATTTGTTATTGCTGTGTTATGGGAAAGTCACTGAAGCATACATTATTATCCTCTACCCCATCTTCAGTCCACATTCATCAAAACCAGTTAAATGTAAAATTTCAGATGAGCTGTGGAAAAGCCTGCACGTGTGTCCTGGGTTCAGCAGCAGCAGTCAGTTTTTCTTCTTCTTAGTAGCTGGTGCAGCGCTGTGGTTTTGACTTTCGGCCTGGGAATAATACTGATAAAGCTGATGTTTTCAGTTACTGGTCAGAATGTTTACCCTGACCAAGGACTTTGTGAGTCTCATGCTCTGCCAGGGAGGAGGAGAAGCTGGGAGGAAGCAGGGACAGGACACCTGACCCAAACTAGCCAAAGAGGTATTCCATACCACAGCACGTCATGCCCAGGAGGTAGAACTGAGAGTTCCCGGAAGGGCTGGATCATGGCAGGGTGGGGGCGAGGTACCGGTTGGTGAGCGGTTGTATTCTCTTCCTTGTTATTTCCTTTATCATTATTACTATTAGTGGTAGCAGTAGTGATTTGTGTTATACCTTAGTTATTAAACTGTTCTTATCTCAACCCGTGGGAGCTGCATTCTTTTGATTCTCCTCCCCATCCCTCCAGGAGCGGAGGGAAGAAAGGTGGGGGGGGGAAGTGGACTTCGTGGTTCTGATTTACGGCTTGGGCTTAAACCACGACAACGTGCCTGAAGAGATTTTCCTTCCATCCTACAATTTGTCACTGCCCGAGAGACAAAGTGGGGTCAAGCTGCTACTTGACCTCATGCTTTTGCTTCTTGGAATCTTTGAATAAGACTAAAACCATGTGGATAAAACCTCAGCTGGGTTTTTAAACAGTTCCTCTGCTTATCAGTTATAAATTCATTTTCATTCTTTGTTTTCAAAGCCAGTATCGAGATGTCACAAGAGTTATTGATATTTCCTGAACAAGCATCCATAAACTGATCATTTC
Source organism: Psittacula echo (assembly GCF_963264785.1). Lineage (NCBI taxonomy): Eukaryota > Metazoa > Chordata > Aves > Psittaciformes > Psittacidae > Psittacula > Psittacula echo. Next base: position 106,075,055 of record NC_137735.1, read on the forward strand.
CACACAACCCTTCCCCATGGAGCCTAGAAAGCCAACCGTATCCTCGGCTGCAAGGAGCGTGACCAGCAGGGTGATCCTGCCCCTCTACTCTGCTCTTGTGAGACCTCACTTGGAGTATTGTGTGCAGTTCTGGTGTCCTCAACATAAAAAGGACATGAAACTGTTGGAACAAGTCCAGAGGAGGGCCACGAGGATGATCAGGGGAATGGAGCACCTCCTGTATGAAGATAGGCTGAGAAAGTTGGGGCTGTTCAGCCTGGAGAAGAGAAGGCTGCATGGAGACCTCATAGCAGCCTTCCAGTATCCGAAGGGGGGCTATAGGAATGCTGGGGAGGGACTTGTCATTAGGGACTGTAGTGATCAGACAAGGGGTAATGGGTTAAAACTTAAACAGGGGAAGTTTAGATTGGGTATGAGGAGGAAGTTCTTTACTGTGAGGGTGGTGAGGCACTGGAATGGGTTGCCCAAGGAAGTTGTGAATGCTCCATCCCTGGTGGTGTTCAAGGCCAGGCTGGATGAGGCCTTGGGTGGCATGGTTTAGTGTGGGGTGTCCCTGCCCACGGCAGGGGGGTTGGAACTAGATGATCTTAAGGTCCTTTCCAACCCTAACTATTCTATGATTCTATGATTTTATGTCCTTAGTCTTCGCAAGCTGGTTCAGCTTCAAAGAATGCTTATAAGTCAAGGGAAAAATCCAGCTTGACTTGAATGGGTTTTCATTCCATTTGGAACTATGAAACTGAGATTCAGATTTCAGGTTGACTGAGCGAAAGAATCCCTGTGCATCCACCCCTTTGGAGAGGACACCTGACAGCTCCTCCTGCAGTGGCAACCCCATAGGGATGAGGTAAAAATACTGACCATGATGCTCCCTCACACAGATTTGAAAACACTAGTAAATGGGACTGTTTTGCTGCTGAAGCAGACACTTAAGCAAGTGATATCTGTACTTTCAGTCTACATATCTGTGTCATTTTACCACCAAGGTAACACAGCACTGGTCTTCACTCTTATGTTTCACTCTTTTTCCTGCATTTATACAAATACACCCGGAGTCATCACTGCACAAAAGCTCTTCTGGGTTAGTCAGAAATTTTGGGTAAGGTCCTTTCACTGCATCAGAGTGAACTTGTTTGATACAGGTCTTCTGGCACATTTCCAAACAAACTTGTCACACACATGAGGTAACGGGTTAAAACTTCAACAGGGGAAGTTTAGATTGGATATAAGGAAGAAATTCTTTACTGAGAGCGTGGTGAGGCACTGGAATGGGTTGCCCAGGGAGGTTGTGAATGCTCCATCCTTGGCGGTGTTCAAGGCCGGGTTGGATGAGGCCTTGGGTGACATGGTTTAGTTTGGGGTGTCCCTGCCCATGGCAGGGGGGTTGGAACTAGATGATCTTAAGGTCCTTTCCAACCCTAACTATTCTATGATTCTATGATTCTATGATTCTATGATGAGGACTGAGAGCTTGGTTTTGCGCTTTTTGATCTGATCCTTCAGGATCTGAAATTTTAGGAAGAAGATTGAGATCAGACATGATTATTTTCTGTTATCTTAATATGGGTGTGCAGGCAAGGCTGCATCTTAAGACTTCCTTCTATCATTAGGTAAAGGAGGCAGAAACAGTAGTCGGTTTGGGTGTGCCATTATTTGCCCCTATGTTTGTAATACAGCTAAATGCACAGTCACTCCTGACAGGAACAGCACCCTTCCCATCACTCCATAATCTGCGTCTGTGCTTCAGGGAAACTGTAAAAATATGACAAAGGTAATTTATTTCATTTTGCCTTTTCTGCCTGATAATATGTTGAACTGATTTTCCTATAGCTGCATTATTCCTGCAGCCCTCTGAATTGCAGTTGTACCTGTAACAAGGGTTCGTGCCTGATTTTCCGGAAAGTATCAGCTGCTTAACCAGTTAGTCCCCTTAAGGAAGCTTTTCCAGTCTAAAACAATTTCTCTCTCATTTCCTTGTTTGCAGTGCACAAACAGTGACCTCACATGTGCCAGGACAAACAGATTTCTTAGTCATCTTGCCTATAATTTCTGAGACATGGGTTCAATACCATTTACTAAATATAGACTGGCTAGATCCCTTTAGCAGAATAAAAGCCTCATCTCAGGTCTTTAACCTGAGTTCCCCTTTTTAACAAGTCATATAGAAAATGCTGATTAGGAGCATTTAGTAGGAGGACCACTTCAGTTCTTTTTCCCCTGGAAGCTCTGCTGTGGGAGCTTATTGCACAGGCTGGAGCTTCACCGTGTGCAAGTGTTGACCCTGGAAGATGCGTGTGTTGCTGCACATTGGTCAGCAGTGACAATGTGTCATCCATTGCAGATATGCTCAGCTTCAGAAAAGGGAACTTGTATAAACATGAGGAAGCATTTCAAAAGGAATTAAAAGGGACAGCTATGAGAATTAAGTTCCTACAGGCTGGATGGAAGTTGCTGAGGGATGCCTTATAGTTAGTACAGTGACAGTACATACCATCTTTTCAGAAGGGCTTGAAGAAAACCTTGAAGAAAGGCCAAAGGCAGCAGCTTTGTTAGGCAGCAGAGCAAACAAAGGCATTAGAAAGTTCAAAAAGCTGAAGGCACGTCCAAAGGGAGAAAAGAGAAAGGACCATAAACTCTGGCTCATTAAATATAAAAATGCAATGAGGGTGGCCAAAAAGAAGAACTTCATATAACAAATCACAAAAAATAGCCAGACTAATGATAAATATATACCTTTTTTTTTTTTTTTTTTTTTTTTTTACATCAAGAGCAGAAAACTTGCCAGAGAATCTGCAGGAGCAGCTAAAGGCTGGGGTGCCAGAGGAGTTACCTGCAAAGGTGTACTGTGTCCAGCTCTGGGACCCCCAGCACAAGAGGGATGTGAACTTGTTGGAGCAGGTCCAGAGGTGGGCCACAGAAATGATGAGAGGGCTGAAGCACCTCTCCTATGAAGACAGGCTGAGAGATTTGGGGTTCTCCAGGTTCTGGAGAACAGAAGGCTTTGAAGAGACCTTATAGCAGCCTTCCAGTACCCAAAGGTGGCCTACAAGAAAGATGAGGACAGACTTTTTAGCAGGGCCTGTTGCAATAAAATGAGAGGTAATGGTTTTAAACTAAAAAAGGTAGCTTTAGACTAAATATAAGGAAGAAATTTTTTACAATGGGGGCAGTGAAACACTGCAACAGGTGGGAAGTCCCACCCTTGGGAACACTGAAGGTCAGGTTGGATGGGGCTTTGAGCAACCCGCTCTGGTTGAAGATGTCCCTGCTTCCCAAGGTGGGGTGAGCTAGATGACCTTTAAAGGTCCCTCCTAAACCAAACCATTCTATTATTCTGCTTTGTGCAATTAAATTATTTCAGTAAACAAAATCTCCTTTCTGACAATTCAGTCTCCTTCTTGCACATGCCCCTGTCCGCATTATACTAGGTGAGTCTCATAAACTTGAGTACTCTGATGAGGGATTGCACTATTTTTTAGCGCAATAAATAAATATTTTCTGGTATGGGGGAAGTGATGTAATTGCTGGTGTGTGCAAGTGCCTGACAACAGATCTGCAGACAGCATTTGAACCATACCCAAGAGTCAGTCCCTTCTGTACCTGCCTTCTGCAGCGCAGATGAGATGTTGCAGAGAGGACCTCAGGCTGGAGGGAGATGTCTCTGGACCTCGTGAGGAAGGGCTGGAGGCCACAGTTGCCTGTAGTACATTTAAGCACTGCAGTAGCTGGTCTACATGGTATCACTTCTTTTTTTCTTCTACTTTGTAGATTATCCAGGGAACTGCTTAGTCAGCTGAGACCCCTGTGTAGCAGTTAATCCTACTGGGAAGAGCGAGTAAGGGGAAATGTATCTTTGTAATTCTGGTCAGAGCATAGCCCCAGGGACACTGATGGTGAGGAGGGAGAAGATATGACATGCTCACCTCCTGACCTGGCATGTTCATCCCCCAATGACAAGCGGCTACCAGGGCCCTCGAGGCACTTTGCATTTTGAGTGGCATAACACTTCAATATACCTCTCAGACTTTGCTCACTCTCCCAACAGCAGGCCTAGTATTAAATACCTACTCAGGCTGCTTCAAAGGTGTAGCTAGCAATATGAAATGATCCTTTGAATTGTGTTAGAACTATACCTGTGACTGGGTCATACATCCTCCATAGGCTTTTAAATGTTTACTTTGCTGAAATACGAGATTAATATTATGCTACTTACCTCTTCTCCTATAGCAACAGGTAGACTTTCAAAATGACAGTGACATGCATACATACGGAGTAATTACTATATGCCCTTAAATCCTGCTCTCATAATTTACAAAAATGTGATTTTTCTCAAAACATCTTAAGAGGTCCTCATAATTTCTGTGCCAGAAATAAACAGAAAAAAAGGACCCTTCTGAGTGATGCATTACTCATTTTAAAGAGCCTGTGGAAAACTGACCTGCTTATTTATCTTTGGGAAGGAACAATTTCATCAGGTATTACAGGAGAAAATACAACGCCACATTATGCAAAGGAGTTTCCATTTAAAATAGTTGAATACTTAAAATTCACTCTCTTTCTCATTCAATAAAGCACTCAGCAATTCTAAGCTGGAAAAGGCCATTAGTATCATCTTGTCTGTCCCTCTCTATAACAGAAGCAACGAAATTTCATCCAGTTTCCTCCAATGATGTACTTTTTGGTTAAAACCTATTTCCATGAAGGGATCTAGTCTTGATTTAAAATCTTCCAGAAGAGAATTTTCTGTGTCGTGTGTTATTCTGTTCCAATGCATAATCATACTCAAAGACATATATTTCTTTTTTTCTGGCTTTATGGAACAGGCAGTTCCTCTATCAAAGGGAAAGATGACCTCATCCTTCACTTACATATAGTTGTGTCCAATAAGATTTGAATATAAAGCTAGGAAGACTCAAAGTTCCCAAACTACAGAAGAAGCTTAAAGAAAAAGTGAAGAGGAAAAAAACCAACCTCTGGTAAAGCAATTTGTTAGAAGTGTCTAGAGTAAAGGCGCTGTGATTGTAGACCAGACCATGCCATTAGGAGGGCAGAGTTTGTGGTCTTCTCTAAGACAAAACACCCATCAGCATTTGATGAGAATTTCAAATTCATAGTGGCTGATTAAGGATTATGACACAGCTTTCCACATTTAAATATATTTAAAATAATTCTGATAAATGCCATATGCTTTTAATTTCCCTTCTAATTGCATTTTTTCTTATTCCATTGTTTGAACTACATAAGCTAGTGCAATTAAAGACATTTAGAAGTCTGCCTTTCTTGACAGAAATTTTACAATATCAAAGAAAGGGATTTATGACACATTCAGCATAGCCCTGGAAGTGTTTTTCTGCTAAAGACTCGACTTCTTGTTGAAATGTTTTCTTGAATCAAAGCATTATCCCCTATACATTTAAGTCTGACTGATGGGCAAATCTCGTATTGTGATCCCAGGCTGCCAGATAAAACCAAGCACCAGGTAACACTGCAAATACTCCAAATTCCATGGCTCTTCATGCAGGGCAAACTCAAGATGGGGCTGAAAGCTTACATTTTTGTTCTTAAAAGGCAGAAGTTCCTTGACACTTCTCTTTTACACCCCCAGAGCCCTGCGTTCCTCCTCCCACCAGCTTCATCTCTTCCACTGAGGCGGGAAATCCATGGTGTGTGCACAGAGTGAGCAGGAGCAAGCAGGACATGGCTCAGGGCTTGCTGTGTTGGAGCTGTTTTGGTAGCTGATGCAGCTATTCCACCTTACTGGGTCAGAAGGGCTCAGGACAGCCTTGTCCAGTGACATGAGGGGGCATGACAAGGGTTACCATGTACATACCCATGTCCCTACCCCCCAAGGCTTTCCTGGTTGATCTACCACTGCTGCTGCCTTCACGCTGTTCTAGTAGCTCTCTTACCACATCTTGTTTCTGGCCTGGTCAGCCCTGTTTGGCGGGAGTGTGCTGGCTCGGCAGTCCTCCTCTGAAGGTGGAAAGCACAAGGCAGAAAATGACCTGGCAGGACTGAAAGCAAAACCATTTGTCCTCTCTCAGAAGGCTGCTCTTAGGTCAGTGCAGGCATGGCATACCATTGCAGTGTCTTCAGAGGTGAAAAACTAATCCAGTATGCGTAGAGAAACAGCAGATGCTGGATGCTTACTTTGAAATGTGTGGTTGTAAGGCAAATTAATGAAAGAATTCCTAGCTCTAAGATCCTTCTTTATCTTACAAAAGGTCGATATTCTGCCTAACATGTTTGTTAATACACTTTTCACCTTTTTTATAATTTTACTGCACAGTTAACAGCACCCATGATATGTATCCCAGAGCCATTATGTCTCTTTCAACCTCAATGCAACTGCACAGCAGTAAGGACTGTTTTCTCCATAAATTCTCTGCTAAGGAAAGGGAAGGTGAGGCTCCCTATTTTTGCCTGCCAACAGGTCAATTAATCCATTGTGAAATCAGTTTTCCTCCGGAAAAATTATCTTCGCAGGTATTATGGTAAAATGAAAAGTCACGAACAGGTTTGCATCTCAGAAACTAAACAGTAATACAGCTAACTAGAAAAGGAGGAAATTTCTTTGTCTTTTGAAAGAGCACAGCATGAACCTGCTGCAGTTGGATTTCTATGTAGAAGCATGTGAAACAGTGACATTATTTGGTTCACATTCACTGTATGATCTTCCACCTAATACTCAAATATTTCAACTTTTTCCAGCTTATCAAATGAAAAGGCAGTTTCTTTTCACCACTGAACAGAGGGAAAGCAGCAGACAATTTTCTACAGCCTCAATTAAGCAGATGCTGATGGAGGATGAGAAGACTTTTGATGGTAAGGCATGTTCTGGCAGCAGTCCTAGTCCTTACCAGTTGATTTTAGCAAATTGGAAATAAATCTGCAGGGGGAGAATTTCCAGAAATGTATTTAACTATGTCAATAGAATGAGCTTCCAAAAGACTTTTTTTTACCATATTGGCAGACCAAAAGCAACTCTTGCGTGATTCATGTTCTGTTTCTGAAAGCACAGCATATTTTTACCAATGCAGAGCTTCCCAAGAGATGTTCTCTAAAATTCAAGACACTTATCAAAGCACAAACAGGAGCAGGACACAAAAACAGTAAGTTACATGGTGGCCTAGCCCTTGTAAGTTTTGTGAGTCTGAAAGGGTATAAGTTGCAAAAACAACACATGATGTTTATAAATCATCCTGACAGTGGCACATTGCAACATAGTTGTTTTCTTTTCTTCAGAAAGGGCTTGCACTCATTATCAAAGTTTGTGATTTTTCCAGATATATTCATTAGGCTCCGTTTTCCCATATTTCATCTAAATGCCAAAACAAATGCTTGCCAAAGATAAATTCACAGATCTGGCAGGCTGGGAGGAGTCTCAAGAGATCATCTCATCAAACATTCTGCACTGAAGCAGGCTAGAAGTATCTGGACACCATCCCTAACATTTTTATCTTTTTCACTTTAGGAAATCAATATCCCTGGGTAGAATGTCCTAATGCTTTGCCACACTTTCAGATAGAAAGACTTAACTAATATCTTTCCTAAATCTTTTAGGTGAAGGCGAAACTGATTCTTTCTTGCCCTTCCCTGAATGGACATGCAAAATAATTCCCAGTTGTTGCCCTCTCTGCACTAATCCCTTCCAAACTGCTTTGCCATTTCTCAGCCTTCTCTTTTCAATCCAGTGCGTTCACTTTCCTTTTTTGAGTCACATTTTCTACATCTCTTATCATGCTTGTGCTTTTCTGTGCTTTTTCGTCAACTGTGTTTACTTAACTGCTCTCAGCTGAGACAAAGGACTCCAGCTGGGACTTCACCACTACTTCAGAAAGTTGAACAATTGCTACTGCTGCCTATGTAAGGATAGTTTGTCAGAACAAAGCTCATCTTTACCTCAGCAGTATCTGACTATTGACATATACCTAGCTTGAGCTCTGTAGAGTAGATCATAGAACACCAGAATCGAAAGGGAATGAAGACAGACTATCTATCTTGTGAATGATCGTCCTGGTTTTGGCTCTGATAGAGTTAATTTGTTTCCTTAGTAGCTGGTGCAGCACTGTGTTTTGGATTTAGTATGAGAATAATGTTGTTAACACACCAATGTTTTAGTTGTTGCTAAGTAGTGCTTACCCTAAGTCAAGTACTTTTCAGTTTCCCATGCTCTGCCAGTGAGCAGGTGCATAAGAAGTTGGGATGTTTAATCTGACTGTTCCAGGACAGCTGATCCCAACAATCGAAAGGGATATTCCATACCACAGAACGTCATACGCAGTATAGAAACTGGGGCGAGTTGGCCAGGAGCCACCGGTCACTGCTCTGGGACTTGCTGGGCATTGGTTAGTGGGTACTGAATTTATTTCAATTGTTAAACTGTTCCTATCTCAACCCAAGAGTTTCACATTTTTCCAATTCTCTTTTCCATCCCAGTGGCAAGGGGGAGGGAGGGAGTGGCTGTGTGGTGCCTAGTTGCCATGTGGGGTTAAACAACAGTGATACCTAGAAATCTTCAAAAGATGTTTGTCTCACTTTTCTTTAAGATTTTCCAACAGGGAGATTTCATTATCATCACAGGCAATCTGTTCCAGTGCTTCACTGTCTTCATATTTAGTCGTTAGGAGACAAAAGTGCTACCTTAAATCATACTGGATGGTCCAGTCAGAAAAATGTCCCTCTTCTGCTGTGATCCTGCCTAGACAAGAACTCCCAATTTTGTGTTTGTCTGCTGAATTTCTCCTTCCTAAGGAGGAGACTTTGCTGAATGTCAGCTGTTCTGATTTCAGATTCTAATCTTTCAAGCATGTGTTGAATTCTGATGCTTGTGTCCACAGTACTTACAACCTTGATCCACGCCATTCCCATTTACTAATATTATGACCATAGTCTTTCTTGTGGTGCTTCAAACTGTAAACAGAAATGCTGAACAGAGCCAGGTCCAGAACAGAGCATGATTAAACTGCAGTTGAAATTTGACAGCAAAGATCTGATGGGTGCTCTCTGAGAGCAAGTTTTCAACCACTGAACACATGTCTTTTCACAACCATATTAGCACTGTACTTCATTGGTTTCCTTATGGGAATGTCATGGAGAAGTGACAGAAATGTAATTGGGGTTGAGATTATATCACATTAGTTGTATCCCCCCTTTTTGCCTCACTAGGCCACTTAACCAGCCAAAGGCAGAAATTTAACAGGCTTGACAAGACCCATTCTCAGAAATCCTTGTTGGATATTTCTTTTATCAGTTTGTAATCATTTAGGCACTTACAAAGTAATTCTTTAACAGCTTGTTCCAGAATGTTCTCAGGAATCAAAGTTACACTGACAGGTCCAGAAGAGTAGCATCTCCTCCTGTATAAAAACACAGAGCACATATCCATGGAGCTTCCAAAATCCTCATATCAGAATACAGGTCTTCTTTCATACCTGAAACATTGCTATGCTTGCTCAGAACTTCAGTTTCCACCACCAAATCAATCACCTCATCAGAGGCTCAAGCATGACAAGAGTGACATTTCCAGGGTTTTTCATTAAGTGCCACTGAGCACTTGCCAACTGTTTTTCTCAAGTATTTGTGACTGAACATGATGTATGCTAAGAGGGATTCTACAGCAAATGACTAGACACTGCCCTACATCAGACAGTGACACCAGAACGTCTCTAAGCAAAATCACCAAAATATTTGCTAGAGGACAAAATGTATGGTTTTCCTTTCCTAGCTCCAATCTTTGAATTGCTGAGTTGTTTTACTTGAATCTTTCAAGAAAGAAAAATGCAGTGATAGAGGGGTAAAAAAAGGCAGTGTTCCAAATGGAACCTTGCAACACTATGGACATTTCGGTTACAACTCTTCCTGGTTGCCCTACATGGAAAAAGAACTTTGTTTCCCCACTGTATCTTCCATACAAGTGCATTAGATATGTTGAGCCTTGTTCACATATTTTTCCAGGAAGCAGAAAATGCTATTATTACCCCATTCTTGCAGTCAGGAAAACATAAAGAGGCCTTGTTCAAGGTCAAAGTGAGTCAGCAGAGAGCACAGGATGAAACAAAGCTAGTCCCATGTTTTAATAACTAAGACAATGTTCTCCTTTTTTTCTCCCTTTCAGATAGTGTTCACTTGCATAATCTTATCTTTAAACCAGAAGAGCTCCATAGAGGTCTACAGTTGAAATACTGGTAAAGATCAAAGGGAAATGATCTTTCTTACTGGACAACCACCTTGTTTTATGCTCTATTGATTTACAACACCCTACAGAAGTGTTAGGAGGGATGGTGTGACTAATGGACACTTACTGAAGTTAACTCTCATACAGCACATGCTTTCTTCCAAAAATAGCTTTTTCAAATACAGATATCATTTACAGACCCATTTCAAAAGTGAAGAGTCCCCTGCTTCAATTTTTTATTTACATGATAATGAAAGGGAGAAAAATTAGAACTGTGGTGAGGCTGGGCTGACAGGGATGTTGCTTCACAGAACTCTCAGTATGTGTTCATCACTCTGGAATCTGAGCAGGGATTCAGCTTTCACTCAGACCCTCCCATCACTCCGAACAGTCATTAGGCCCTTGAATTGACTGGTGTCCTCACCTCAAATCGCTGCAGCTGGACACTCCAGAAGAAAGCCTATGATATACAGGACTGTGGGGACTGAAGGAGAATTTCTGGTCATGCTCTGAACTGTGTCTGAACAGCCAGTAAGTAACTGCATTTCTCTGCCTACAAATCAGTCACAGTGTGATCAGTGAACGCATAGATTTTCTTACCTCATTGTTGTAGTTTAACTCCAGATAGGGTTCAAAAGAGAGATGGTTATTTTTAAGGCAAGGATCTGTGTAGGTGCATTCCAACTTTTGGAATCTCTAAGCCTGCCAAGGGCTATTGTGTAGATAAATATTCATTGGAAAAAAATACACTGAAAGTACCATTGTACTTTCCCATAAAACATGGAGGATGCACAACATAGAAATGATCCTGTGCTCATATAGAAATCAGAATAAATTAATTCAGGCTGCATGTGAAATGTGTTGTAGTTGCCACTTTCATTCACAGGTTTCCTTGCACAGCAACAAACAGATGCTTGAAAAATCAGGTGTGTGGAATAAACCTTATCTAGAATGCTTTAACTGACAGATGAGAAACTCAAAGGAGCTACTGTAGGAGCAGTAGGCAAGAAAACAACTCACAAAGGCTTTTTACAAGGCCAGGGAACATAAAAGCAACAGCAACATCTGTGAAGCGGCAAAGCTTTTCCTTTTGTTTCACTTCCATAAAGTTATATGTTGTAATATTCTTTCTGTCTAAAGGTTATGGTGTGTGTATAATCATAAACCTACTTTTTGAACAGGATACAAACTTCTGCCAGTTATTCTAGCTCTAGGCTTGAAAAAGGAAGAAGTGACAGCCCAAAAAGCATGGAAACTTCAGATCCAGGTGGGGTCTCATAAGAGCAGAGTAGAGGGAGAAAATCATCTCCCTTGATCTGCTGGTCACACTCCTTTTGATGCAGCCCAGGATCTAGGGCTCAACCTTCTACAACTCATTTACTTATTTTTAAATTCCAGACAACAGTACTTCCCTATTTTAGTGTGGTATTAGGAAGATAAATACCTTAAAGACATTAAAATATCATGCAAGTAGCAAATATAGAAAGAAATCAGCCTCAGTTTCTAATGTCTTCCAGGACTTCTGAGTGTAGAGAGAGTGCAGGGGCTGGAAAAAAGGAATGGGGTGGAAGAGAACTGCCAGTGCCCATGATACACTTTCCTGGGGGCAATAAGGGTGCTTACTGTGAAAGATGTCAGTGCCTTTAACAAGTAGAAAATGGCTGTGTCTTTTCTGAACAGCCTTGGCAGAAAACAAGTGCTTTTCCCTTTGGAACTGTGGCCACCCTTTTGCCTATGGGCAGGTATGCTGTACTAGCTTCCTCTGTGAGAATGGGGGTTGCTTGTGGGTTTTATTTAATACCTCCATCTGGATGTTAGCACCCTGTGATCACAATTTTAACATGCTAGTATGGTTCTGGCATTATACCGCCAAGAGGAAAGGTATAATGTGAGCAGGGGTTAGGAAAATGCAGGTTTTGTTCCCACTGAACAAATCACTTAACTTTTCTCTGTGTTTCTTTCCCTATTCCCAGCAGTGTCGTGGACGGCTGCAGTCCCCAGGGAACATAGCTTAACATCACTGGGTGCCTTGCTTCTAGTTCCCCAGAGAACTGAAAGTGGCTGTTGCTGTCTGATGACTGGCAAAGGGCTTTCCAAAAATGTTAAGGCCCTTCGGTCTCCAGGACCACAGTAAATCTGCCGGAACTTTCTTATGGTCTAAACCAAGACATTTTTGATGGAGGATTTGCAGCGGCCTTAAGAACAATGTGGTTTACATCCATTCTTTCCAACCTTTTCCTCCTGCGGAGAGCTGGTGGGAGACCAGGTGGAATGCCCCACCTGCACTGGTCAACAGAATCATCCTTCTGAAAAGCCAAGCAGTATGCCAGCACACCAGCAAACCCTGGCACTGTACAAAGGAGAATGCAGAGAGTCAGCCCAAAAGGTTTACTCAAACATACTACCATTCTCCTGACTGGGAACCAGAACTTTGTATGACTGCACTAGTTTTATTTGAGATTCTAATTACTGTATGGACATTTACTATCACTTAAAACATGCAGATCAAATACATGATTATCTCTGAACTGCTGTTACTGTTGTCACTTACAAGAAGTCCTACTTCCTTGTGAGATATGGTGTGAACCCACAAGGTTCATGGACAATGGGCCAAGATTGTGCTTATGGAAGGAGCCTACGCTATGCACTGGATAGAGGTTGAATTTGTACCTTATGTTCCTTAGAACCAAAAGGATTCTCTCCTCCTCCTTTCATGCAGCTGATCTCCTAAAAAAGAAAGGACAGAAATAATGTTTAAACGTACCAACTGGTGTCACCATTATAAAACCAAAACCAAAACCAAACAAACAAAAACCCAAAACAAATAGAACAAAATGGGTATATTCAGCTGGCTTTAAGTGGCACCAAGTGTCATCTTTGTCTTCTGTTTCCTGCTGTCTGACTTAAGACATTCTCACTCTGCACTACCCCCAGGCTTTTTGAATTGCTCTCCAGAGGCACTAACCCACTACAAGAACAGACATTCAGGTGGAATTTAGGCTGTCTGGAAATAGCCCAAAGCAATTTGAAAGGATAAGTTAGAAGTCAGAGCCACAGAAAAAGAAAAAAATGTTCTCTATTTTCATTGATATTCACTGATCCTTGAAGACCAGATATGGACAAATTGAAGGTCTCAGATTTCATGGGACACTCTTTTTCCTGTAATTTTCATGAAGAATTTTTCTTCCTCTGTTATTTCTCATTTTCTAACCAGATCTTGGCAAGAGGATAAACTATTATAAAATACATTATATATTTTCACTTTAGTGATAACTGAAACTTCTGCCAGCAGATTTTCCATCCATGGAGTTCTCAATAGCTACCTCCAGAAAGGATCCTTGCTCTCTTTCCATGCAATGAGGCAGGCTTTATAAATCCACCAATATTGTGAAATATGTCCTCTGGTGATAAGAAAACATTCCCCATCTTTTCCTTGCCAGCCATCACTCTTTTCCACCTCAGCTTCTATCTCAGGTAATAAAGCCTGATGTTTCTTAATAGAGTGAAAAGGAATGAACATTCTTATGGGCCTAATTCCAAACACACTGAAGGTAACACAAAGTCTCCGAAACAATTCAGCTAGAGTTGCATCAAGCTCACCAAAGATAAATATATGCAGTCTGTGTAATGAAAATAAATGAGCATCTGGATTTTAAGTCTCTGCCAGCCCATCCAGTGAAACTCAATGTGGCAGTTGCTGTCAACTTCTTGACTCAGCCAAGCTAATAATGCTATGAAACAGGTGAGGAAATCAAGCTGCAGGTATGTGCTGCTTCTGAGTGGCATCAAAAATTGGCACAAGCATGTGAGCTGGGATACAATTAAACTGGCTCCATAGCAAACCTACGCTTCCTTAGTGAGCTGAAGATCTGACAGAGACTCATTCTTGACAGTGCATCATGGTGATGCCATCATCAGGATCCTGGCATCCAAGGAAATTATGTAAGCAATATAGCCACATGAGTATATTGCAAAGAAGAATAATTCTTTAGAAGATGGCTCTGTGTCGAAAATGGTCCAGCTGTAGATTGTGTTATGCTGGTCTGCTCCTATGGGGCAATTGTCTTCTTCTATCTTACAGTGAATGAACACAAAAGTGACAGAAAAATGAGCAGCGTCTTACTCTGCAATGCTGTACCGGGAAGGAAGGAAACTCTCCAGGTTGTTAGTGTTTTGCTATTTCCCCAGCCAAAGAGAAGTTTATACTGTGAAAGGGTGTCATGTAGATAGATTAATTGACAGGGAAGAGATTTAAGACCATCAAGCAAAATATCAAAGGTCAGAAAACTTCTCTGATTGCTAGTCCCAAATTTGTAACTCCAGTTGCGTATTTCCAACTGTACTTTTGTTCCTATGCTGGCTTTAGTAAGGACTAACATCAAATAAACTTCACATACTGAAATCCTATGGGAGTTAGGTCATGCTAAAAGAGCACAGAAGACAGCATACTGGCACACTTCACTAGCATGTTTGCTATCCCTTTTCATCCAGCCCCTGCACCTGAGGCTGCTGGTGAAACCACTTCGACTTGCAGAACTCTACTCTCCCCACACTTCTCCCAGCTGGCCCTAAGGTCCTTTACCAGCAAAGTGAAACATGGTTTTGGCAGAAGACAACTTTAATACATAAATCTAGAATTTTAATCCCAGTTACTGTAACTCACCATACATTTTGATCTATAACCCTAATAAAAGCCACTTCCTATGAAGCTAAGCTGCATATAAGTGGCTGCTATTTTACTGAGTAGTAAAAAAAACCAACTCTCACATATTATAAGAGACTCTGAGCCATCAGATGTGCTCTCCAGCATTTATCTGACTTCATGTGTTAATGGCTGGTTATTCTCATTAGCTGTTCTCTGGATTGATACAAGCTGTTTTTCTGCACTTAGGCTGTGCAGCCTACTGTGTAAAGGTAATTAGCATGAGGCCTATGGATTAACTGGAGAATCAGATGTCAGCTGTGTTTCCATTCTTTAGCAGTGGCCTGAAGGAAATGATGCTTCTGCAGTGCAGTTAGCTATGCAATATCAAGAGCCCCTGGCTGAGATGAAGGCAACCAATGTACAAACAGGAAGGCAGTTGCTGCCTTTATGAACTTGCACCAGGGAAAGACAAGACAAACACGGCAGAGGTGAAGCAGAGCCATAGAGATTAAGATATCTGTTAAACAAGACTACATCAGGTGCGAGGCAGGGCTCTGCAAACATGCTGCTTTGCAGAAGAGTGCTGGCTTCTAAGCAGTTTTACCAGGCTGCTCTACTTGCTGTGACAGATCCCTCCTTGTGTTAAATAAAACTGTCCATTGAGTTAAGAAAATCTGCGCAAGGATGATCAGTCACTCTATACCAGAACCCATAAAAGAGCGAATGAAAGCTGTGGAAAGCTACATAAGCACTTACAGCAGAGCAGCTCTTGTCTCATGAGGTTTGACATTTAAGCGCATAGATGTTCTCTTGTTGTGTGTAAGGTAATGCTGCTCTCAAGGGTAAAATCACTTTGAAGTGATATGACTGCAAGAAATATAGTACTTCACCTTATTCTTAAACCATCTGAGAACAGAAAGCCTTTTGTTTTATTCTTTTGTAGTTAGAGCAGGTGCACGGTAGAAGCTAGAAATTGAGAGCATGAGCCTCACCTATGTCTGATGCTGAAAGGGGGTTGTCTGTACAGCTGGAACAAAGAACTAATAGACTTCAGCTCTCAGGCATGAAACCCTTGTCCAGGCTTCATGAAACCTTTCTGTTGCACAAAGCATTATAAAAGGTAGGGTCAGATCCTAGAAGTGACCTGGAAACAGATTTTGCTGCCCATTGTGACGGGATTGCCCGGGTGCTGCTTATGAATGAAGCAAGGCTGGTAATAGCAGCCTGCCTGCATTGCATGCCCAAAACCCAAGTAAAGAAAGGCAAAAACCAGCACATTCAAAAAGCAAAATGTGATTTTTCAGGTTGGAGGAGGAAAAGCGTGAGGAAGAAAAGCATAAACAAAGTATTGGAAAAGCTGAACCTAGTGGCCCAGCATGGGAACTTAAAAGGAGTGACTACAAAGACTGAAAAAAAGCACACATGGTCAGAGGCATTTAGGCCCATCTAGATCACTTTGAAAAGCTAATTCAACCCAGCCTGGGTTTGTATCTAAACTCAAATGAAACATGCCAAGGAAGGCTCACTGTGTTCAATGTGAAGGACACAGGTGAAAGAATGTACCATTGATGAATACTGCTGCATTTGCAGTACCTGGTTCACTGGAGTAACTGGTCAGCTAAACACAAAGGTGTAGACACACCATGACAAGAAAGAAGAAAGCCACTCACCCACCACCCCAGCATCCATATTGCCATACTGGCGTGGCTGCAGTAACATTCCAAGGTAACTGCTGTTGCTCTCAACTTTTACAGTAGGGTCTTCTGACTGTATGGTAACATGTTGATATTACCAATTTATACATGCAGCCTCCTTAACTGCTGAAGGTGTATCTATAACTACATTCTGGTCCTAAAACTAGCCCTAAAGCATATCATTAAAGTAGCTATGGTGTGGATGTGATCCTCCTGCTTTGAACTTATGTGAGGCTAAATCAAGGCTAAATAACTTATACCTATGGATTTTGGCAACCAGTTAATGTATACTGCAACTCCACCTAAACAAACCATCACTATGCAGATACTCCATATCGACTACCTGTCAGCCATAAGATGCTTGTGTTCTCCTGGGATTACCCAGTAACCCACCAAAACCATTACTGGGTCCTTCTAGAGGAATCATCTAAAGAAACAATGCACTGTACTCAGAGAAGAAGATCACTTAGTCTCTAAAAATGTTCTGATCAGTGGAAGCATGTTAGTGTGCCCTCCATTATTGTGCCCAGGCTAAAGAATGCTAAAGATGTGACTTGCAATGATGAATGAAGGTGTGTGAAATGTATCAGCTGCTACTAGCAAAATTCGTTTCGCCATATGGAGAGATAATATGAGTCCATCCTGACAACAACTGATTATGCATTCACTTCAAACAGATCACTCTGAAAAGGCATTGCCCAGGCAGAAGCCAGGAGAAAGAAGCTGGTGGGATGAATATAGCTCTTCTCCCGCAGCTGTCCTACAACGGCATTCTCATTAGCTGCAGGAAAAACAGAAAGAAACCAATTGATGGTACATTGGGTATGCTGACAGTGATGAAGAGGGGAAAAATCCTGATCCACCTGGGACAGAAACAGTGTCAGATATTAAAGCAGAGGGTAACTGTCATGATTAGGGGAAAATACTAAACAACACACCTGCAAACTCATCCTAACATAATCCCACCACTCCACTTACCCTCTGGGTCCCTACTGAAGAAGCTGGTGATCTGCACATAGTACATTCACATTCTTATAAACTCAGGCAAGCAGCTGCAGCCTTTGAGGAATAATCACAAGGGACACAATGGGATTAGAGCAATCTTAACAGCTCATTCCCATGAAACTGCCCAGAGGCAGACATGGAGCTCAGTGGTAGGTCCTAAGAGACTGTTTCACATTGGTAACTTGGAACCTCAGTTACAAGCAGCTGTGACAGCATTTTAGGCAAGTCAAGTAGTAAATTGATGGCATGTTCTGACACAGATTAAGTCAGCCTCAAAACAGCCTGATTGGGGGCAAGAGAAGAGTGAGGCACATGATGCTGTCAGCTGCACCATCGTGTGTGACAGCTGGAGGCCCTGGGCTTTGCCAAGCTGTCAGCCATATGGCAAATGAGATAGAGAACCATTAATCTACATCCCCACAATGAAACTCCTCAGATAATGCAAGTGCAGGGCCATGTTAGAACACCACAGATTTTTGCTTCACTTCTCTGTATGAAAAGCAAATCACACACACACATCCCGCATGCAGTTGCAGTTCAGGTAAGTAGTGTAATAGTTCATGGTGCCATTGACCTAACTGCACAGGTGAGTCATCTGGCAGGCTGCATTTGGGACTTGGGACAGTAAGGTCCCAATAGCTACACTTGTCTGAGTTGCTCTGGCAGAGCTGGGTACACCACAGGGCTCTTGCCTTCTAGATAAAGTTCTTTATCTGAAATCTTGGGAGTGTTATCAGGGATAAAAACAAGGCTACAATTCAAGGAATTTGGTTCTAGAGTTAAAGGAGGATTTGAATTTGGCACTGAAGCCATTGAAATGGGAGCCCTCTCTACTCCTGCTGGTAAGAAGCTGGTGTAATTGCCCCTTTGAGTTTTGTTTTGGAGAGTTAAACACAACGAGTTAACCTTGGCCTTCCCCCAGAAGCTACAGAAACAGGCTAGGATGCAGCACTTTGAATTCCAGACAGACACTGTAATAAAATGTGGAAATTGGATGCAAATTATTTACTACATTTATGATACCACATTATTTACTGGTACTGCAGTTTGATAATCACAGCAATAATTTTCAAATTACCTTTGCTCAGCATTCACTCTTTTTTATGAGTTCCGAAATGCTTCCGCTTCTTAAGCAGACAGGCTTTCTAAGACTTGTCCTATGCTCCTAAATTGAAACAATTTGCAAATAACTAAGAGGCCCAATGAACTTAAGACTGATTTTCAAGGGCACAAATGGCAGTATTTCTTCACAGACAAATGGACATTCAACTAATGATTTGTCACAGACCACACAGGAAGTCTTACATAAAACATTGCATTAAATTAATAGCTCTAATTCCCAGCTAGTGGGGGAAAATAAACAAAAAGCCACTAAACCTTCTCCCAGCATTTACTTGCCTCTGATATACAGTGATTGGCTCTGTATCCGAAGAGCATGCATGTCCTTGAACCCAGTATAGTTGAGATGATAATCCACCTGATAAGCTGTACCCTGGGACATCTGCTCAGTATTGACTTGCTTAGGTCTAATTGTTGGCTAGGACACATGGTAAACCAGGACATCAGATACGTGCTGGAAGTAGGTGGAAGATCAGAAACATGATCCTGGGAACCAGTATCTTGGCATACTACATATCTAGGCAGACAGTACTATGAAGTTGACTATGAACAGGAAACTTTCCTTTCCCATTAAATCAATTATCCATTAGCCAGAACAACAGGATAAGATAGATCTGACTACTTCAGAATAGAA
The DNA here is from genome assembly GCF_963264785.1 of Psittacula echo. Classification (NCBI taxonomy): domain Eukaryota; kingdom Metazoa; phylum Chordata; class Aves; order Psittaciformes; family Psittacidae; genus Psittacula; species Psittacula echo. The sequence goes on from NC_137735.1 coordinate 106,094,329, forward strand.
GCAACTAGACAAGACATCTTGAGGCTCACAACTTCTAAGAGATGCTCAGGGAAAACAGTCTTACAGAAGCTATCCGCTATCAAAATGATCTGACTCAATATGAGGATACATAATTATTGCATGATGGTCATCTTTCAGCTGTGCTTTTCTGATGTCTGCACCCTAGGATGAAGGCAGACATGGATTATTTAACTGATGGTGCACGCAGTGTACATTTTTATCCCAGAACCATCTATAAACAAAAAGCACATTTATATGCTTATTATGTATAATGCAAATAAAAAAAATAAAAAAGCAAACCCAAAACAATGAATCACTTCCTTGAAAGGGTTTTGCTTAATCACGTGCACGGTCATGCTGAGTGATGCTGTTATGAGTATGCTGACACATCTGCAGCCTAGTTTTCTCACTGATTAGAAGAGAAATATCTGAGAAATACTCATTCACATTAGCAATTTAATATGTTGTCCCATTCTTGTGTTTTCGCTAATTAAGGATGTTGTGCTTCATAGGGCAAGAGAGTGGATAGCAATCAGATATTAACTGTGCTCCACACTGTGTAATATATCTGGTGCAGACGAGCAGATCAGAAAAAGCCAGGAGCAAAACACAAACCTGTCCACACACTTTCTGAGGTGCCCTTTGAATTTACTACGGCTAGGAGTGATAGGCCCTTCTACACACCTTCGGATTGCAACCTTGGTGGTTCTTACACTTTGATGAAATTTATCTCACTGAACTTTGCTGTCCTAAACCACGGGTGGTTGGCTTACTTCTGTAGGCTGCTTTTCAGGCTGATGGGGGAGACTGAGGCATCTCCTGACCATGTGCCTCTCTTAGTGTGGTCAAAGCCAGGTGAGCAAATCCCTCACATGTCTCTGTACTCACGCAGGCTAGCAAGAACTATGTATGCATTAGATAATAGTGTATAATAATAATAATAGTGTATTTCTGGAGAGACTTTTCAGTGGTGCTGGAAAATATTTAGCATTTACAGACCTATTTGAAGTATGAGAATCAGATCCTCAGCACATATCTATTTGCATCCACTTGCAAGGGCCTCACAAGCTTGCAGGTACTGAGTTCTCCTACAGATTAAGCTGTCAGCAGAGACTGTGTGTCATCACAAAATATAAACTACCATAGTCTTATTGTAATACCTTTACTCCAGTATTACCACCCTTATTCTCACTGCACAGTCAAATTTGCTCCCTCTCTTCCCTATACCAAGAAACCTATTGGTATGCAGTACCCACCAGCTGCTTCATATCTGACACCTCACTGGACATTTGTTGTGTGACTACATGTCACTTAAAATCTCTGTCCTTCCTTCCTTTGCTTTGAAAGCAGTGATGCTTTCAGTAACACAAACCACCTGGGTGTAACAAAGTCTGAAACTACTTAAGTTTTTCAAATTCACTATCTGTTGCTTTGGGAGCTTGTGTGTTTCACAGGAGGTTTGTTACTCAGCCAGACTACCCTTTGCAGTAATACAATGCAGGCTTTTGCTCGCAGAGTAGAGTACGTATTTGTACTTCCCAATTCGTACTTATTTGACAAACTCACAGTGAGAGATTCTATTCTACTACAACCATAGATTGTCCTATTTGCAGACTGGTAAAACTAACAATTAGTCGAGACAATTACGCAAATGCCATTAATTATCAAGTGTGTAAACAAAACAGTTCTACACATAAGGAATCACAGAGCTGAACAGCTGACCTTTCCACCATAACAAAATTTGCCTTTTCTTGTATGCTTTCCTTGCGTGCTTTCCTTGCCCCCGCTGCTCCAATTGTGAAGTTCAAACAGCCCACAAGGTGCCCCTCTTGCTGTCATTCCACTACTGTAAAAGCTGCTCCCATTTCCAGACAGCACACAGGAAGGATATCTTGCCTGCTGGCCCAACATGCTCTGCAGGAAAGTGTCAGTGTTAATGAATTTCTGATGAAGCCCAGGCTGATTTCTGGGGGGAAACATGCCTGCCAAGCTGATTTACACTGGATACCAGCCTGCTTCCTATTAGTGTGTGTGGCTGGCACCTGCATAGCTTGGGTGGCAGCTTTCCCAAGCTCCCAGCTCAATAGCCTGCCTTTGGTAACAGTGACATCTGTACTCAAGACCATATGACCCCTTGGCAAGGAAGAGGTTGTTCCGCCTTCCATTGAACATTTGTCAGAAGCTGCTTTCTTTGGATCTCAGTAGTATTCTGATCACCGGCTGTTTCTTATGTTTCAGATGAGTTTTTTCACCTCTTTATCAACTGAAGGGTCTGCATTTGTGTATCAAGTGTATTGTATTGTCCAGGACAGTGTGGGTTCCATTGCTGCCAGTGGAATTCAAGACATCTTCAAGAAACAGCACAGTGTTGTCCTCAGCTGCTCCCTTTCTTTATAAAGTCCTCTCTTCCCCTTGAGGCTGAAGATTTCTTACTTGTATTCAGCCCTTATTGTGGACCACATTTATCAGAAATGAGCTATATAAACCAAACTGACCAATGGACTGGGGCAGAAAGCAGTGCTGATGCAACAGACAGCAGCAAAACATGCTGTACAAGCAGTAGGCCAGGAAGATTAGGAGAAGAGCATGAAGAATATCTAAACACACAGGTGGAGAGATATTGGCCTGTTATAATCATGCTTTGCACACACTGAGCTTCTGTCTTAGGCTGGATGGCTTCTTCTGGTCCCTGACACAAAGAGACTCAGGCTCTCACAGCTGGATCCAACTCTCAGAAGCCCATCACCCATCAAGTGCTTTTTGTAAATGCTTAAGGCCAGATTTTCAGCACATCCAACTGATTTTTTGAGATAATCAGAATGCTTGACCCTGTGTGGAGTATTTAGTCACCCTGAAAATCCTGCCAAGAAGAATAAAGTGCATCGGAGGACTCATGCTGGTAAATCATAGCACTCCGTAAACCAGAAGAAAGCAAGAGTAACCCTTGCTGGGAATTCATATCCTTGTAGAAAAGGTATCGGGTTGCCAGAGACATTATAGCTTAGTGAATACTCATCCTGCCATTAAAGATTTCATCACAAAACATGAGACAGAGATCCACCAGAACCTACACATTCTTTATTACAATCATAAGGGTCCTTAAGGTTCACCTAGTCTTTCGGTTCTCCCTGTTACACATTTTTTTTGGCCAAGAATCAGCTTTCAAATAGTGGAAGCACCATTTTTTGGGTGGCTGACCAGCCTGTTCAAATTTTGTTACCTATTGCGGCCTTCACACTTCCTAAAGGATCTCCTCTGTCTACTTGAATTTTGCATTTGATAAAAACACTTTAGCCTCCAAGACTAAAAACTGCAGGTTTCAAACACACCTGGTTTTCTTCTGGGTATATCTCACTGTGAAGTTCCAGGGAAAGACCACATGCAATAGGTCTGCATTGGTCTACATGGCATTTGCTGATCTTCTGCTGGAATCAGAACTGGAGCTAGTGTTCATCCATGGAACACCTTCCATGAAATGGTTTTCGAGTTATAAATGAACCTTGAATAGAGTTACTCAACAAGAGCAAAACTTCCTAAGGCAGCTTTTCCTCCTACTTGCAGGGGCCAAGGTTACTTGCTTCTGCACTGGTGAATTCCTGAGACACCTGTACGTACCTGTTACAGTAAAGAAATATAGGAGTGGTCAATATGCACTTTAGCCTCAAGGCATCTGCAAGACAAAACTGGGTCTGGCTTGTTCAGTTCTGATTCTGGAAAAACAATTAAATTGAACCTTGAACAACCCACAAGATGATGAAAGACATATTTTACCTGACCTGATAAATATTTGGTGACCAAAAACCTGCCACTGGTGGGAAGGCACTGTAGATTGCCACCCTCCATGTGCCTGCCTTTCGCTCTGCTGCTCTCCCCTTCCTTAACAGTTGCTCACTCTACTACTTTTTTCATGAAGGGTACAAATGGTAGCGACTTCAAGAAGAGAAACCAAGAAAGGCTCAGGCTAAAACACACACAAGCCTGGCATCAGAAGACTTATTTTAACAGCCCCACTGCAAACTAGTAAATTTGTGAATTCAAAGTAAATATCTGCCTTAACAACTGCCTTAACATATAGCTGAAATACAACGCAGTTTCTTAGTTTCTGGGCTGGATATCAAGCTTTAATTTGAATGTAGTAATACTTACAAGTAGTATCTGTAGTTTAACAAAAGTGAGGGCTAAGCATCTTTCCTGACTACCCATTGAATCAGGAATAGATTCTCTAGCCTTTACTTCCAGTTTTCTGCACTAACAACTTTGCAGTTCTATGTTGCTACAAACTAATGACTGCCTTACCCTTTTTAGGATTCTCTTTTCTTTTTAAGAGTGTACTAATAAACACTTAAACTAGCTTCCTCTTCTTCAGGGATCATCACTTCGTCATCTCAAAGAGAGAAAAGCTTGAACAAAAGCAACAGAGCTGAACTCCTTGAACGTTAGGGATAGTGATGTCTAGATGCTGTCTCTGTTTTGTGACTCACATCTTTGTGTAGCTTTGAGAAGTAAACTAAGTAGATTGCCTCTGTACCACATTGTCAAGCCAGCAGCAAAGCTAGCCAAGCTATTCAGTCTTCATGCAAATGCCTTGCTTCAAGAAACAAATTAAAAACTACACAGATCATCTGGTGAGCAGTTCTGCAAGGCAATGCATTTTACCATTATGAAGCAACTGGTGTGGAGAGAACACACCTTACACTTCTTCACTCTCCCCTCCTTTCCTGCCTGTTTCTAGCTGGCCCAGCTGGGTAAATTGTATGAATCTTGCATTTCTTGCTTGCTGATTTCTATAAAATTATGTCATATGACAGTGATGGGATTAGCTAAAAAGCAGTGTCCACCCTTTGTATCCCCTGAAATATCTGCAGGACTCTTCCCTCCAGGGATCAGGCCACCTTTTGCCTGACTGAACAACAATGGCTGTTCTGAAATTTTAGCAAAAAAAAAAAAACAAACACCCCACCACAGCAAGATCAAATACTTAAGTTTCTATGCGCATTTAAATAACCCTGCAAATGTTATGTGGCCCTGGAGGTCATTTGATAGAAATGAGATCACAAGGTTTTATACACAATATTTTGTTCTGACTTCCTTCCTCTTCCAGATAAACACAGAGAGCTTCTGGGAACCTCAACAGAGACAACTTGGCATTTTTTGCTAGTATTAACTCAGTAAGGGGTAATGGATATGGCAAAGAGTGAGTGAGCATCAGTGATTATATTTAGATAAACCTCCAGGATATTAGAGCTTACACTGTCCAAACTGGAAATCCAGTGTCATCCATGGTGTTAACCAACTGCAACTATGGATCAGCACCTTTCAGGAGTCAGACAGATGCTGCCTCAGCAAGCCAGAGATAGACATGCTACAGTAGGAGAGCCCATATGCTCAAAGGAAAGCAGCTTACTCTGTTGCTTCTCAACAAGGAGATTGTCCTTTGGCATATCTTCTGAAGACACCTGCTAATTTCCTTAGTGCTAGTCTTGTTTCTTCCCAAAGTCAGGTGAATTTTAAAAAGCTCCTTTTGTGAGGGTGTTTATAAGACTGGCATCAAGCACACAACAGATATTGCCTGCTGTTGGTCCCCTACACCTAATATCTATCCTGAACTTTGAGCTTCTCTGGACAGGAAAAAATCATCTCCAGTATCTGGAAAAAGGCTCTGTCCATAGGTAGGACTATAAACAACAACTAATTCAAGCCAGTGCCTATACTGTGTTCTCTTTAAACAGATGGGGAAGAGAATGACTAATGAAAGTGTGGTCAATAGTATTTATTATTGAGTTGCCTTTCTTGCTCTGTCACTTATTGCTGCAAGATGCTCACTTACTCATTGAAGCAGGAGGCCCTGCTTCTTCTCCCATCCTTCAAAAAATTAGTTGCATTGAGGCTGAAAGTTCTCCTACTCATTCCCAGCTTGCAGTTAGGAAAGCATGATGATGATCCATTCCTAAGAAAGAAAGGGTTCTTCTGTGGCAGACTTCTCATTTCAGACCATAGCAATGATGCTCTTGTTGTCCAGGTCAACAGTTACCACCCCTGCCCCACAACAAAACCAGAATTTCTTACATGCAGCCTCAGTACACTGACATATCTGATGCTAGATGTTGGACAGCTAGAATAACAGAGACATCTTATAAGCTTTTTCTTCTCAGCTAACAAATATCTGGGGCCTGTTGTTTCATGGTGTAAACCATGTGTTTGTGTGCACGGTGGCACCTGGCAGTAGGCACTGACTTGCCCTCTCTGTAAGCAGTGAGGTACTGCAGTAAGGTGTCCATCCCCATAAGCACTCACAGCCTGAAAGCTGTGACTGGGGAAGATACTCCAAAATCAGGCTAATTAGAGAAAATGGAGTGAGTAATTTCTCCACTGAATTGTTCTCCTGAACATCTTACAAAGACACATGATTTTTCAGATGATTCAACCAATTGATCATGTTTTGCCCTACATTTAGGGCACAATGTCAAAAAGAAATTCTCTTAACTTTGACTAAATCTTGCCCTATTCACCAGCATGGGCTTGCACAGCCAGCTTTGCTTTAAGCTTTTGTTACACAACTTTTTTGAAGGTAAAAATCACCAGCAACTTACTACATTTCTAGTTCCCTGTAATTTCAAGTGTCTTAGCTCAACAAGACCTGCAATTTGGCTTGCTTTTTCTTTCACCCTTTTATGGTCATCCTACCAGTCAATTTTCCTTTCAATGTAGTCCTTCTCTATACTTTTAATTAAAGTATCATCATCAAAATGCACACAGGCCAATTAATGTGAAACGTATATATAAAGAGCCCTTTCCCTTCTAAAGAATAAATTTGAAAATAGATATTCTGGTGGTAAAATACATTAATAAGAGAGAGAAGAGTCAATGTGTAAGTAACACAGTTGCTGCTCTCAGCTCCATCACTAAAGCCATGCGCATAGAAGTCTTGGAAGCATCATCCCACACATGATGCCAGAAAGGTGTAACCCCACAGGAGGAATAGGAAGGCAGAAGTAAAAACACGTTAGAACAGCAGCATCCCTTGACTTTAACAGTGTAGGACTGAACTTCAGCTGTAAACTATAACTAGGTTAACTGTTGCCATGTTCTTTCACTAATGGTGATCTGGATGGTGACTGCTTCTCTTAATACATTTCCTGAAAAGCAAGTAATTTGGCAATAATATGGAGTATTTGTTTTTGAGAGAACTTAAGAAACTGAGTTAAGAGTTAAAGTGCAAGTTTTAAATATTGCAATGGCTTGAACTTTTGTCAATCATTTTCACATTCAGGAGCTGTCTCTCTAATGACATCCTTTCCTGGCAGATAGCAAAACTAGTTCAGAGGTGTCACTTCTAGAGGGGTGTGATGAAAATTTCACAAGCAAAGGGGTGTAGTCTTGTGTGACATATCTAATTGAGATGCATTTGTTGCTTTTATTTTTGATTGCCTCACTGCTGTTGCTGCACACCTAAGAATATTATTACAGGCAAGAGAAGCAGAAATTTGTCACCTGCTTCATGCCATTGCACCCCTGCAGCCATCCGGTTCCTGGGAACCTAGCCTGGTTACACTGTTGCATGCTAATCTTGCAGATGTCAGGCTATTTGCCCTGTTTTATCAGTGCTTGTATCTATCTGCTTCATGAGGTAAGCCCATACCTGGAGAGGATGCAGCAACTACTAAGTTGCTGTAATAAAAGGTGACTTACCACCACCGTTCTGTAAGGAACTGGTACATTTGGCTACTTGCTCTGGCTTAAATAAGGCACTGCATGGTGCTTTAGACATGAGGAGAGGAAATTATGTAAATCTAAAATAAAATCAGGAAGTTAGAGCATTAGATAAGTCAAAATTGCTGGACCAGATCTGGCAACACTTCAAGCATTAAATGGCTTTACCAGTAGGTTACTTATGAATTATTCCTTGGTGAATGTTGCCTTTTTGCGGGAGTTCTTAGGTGGGGTTTTTTGGAACTCTATTCAGTTCAAAATAGTTCTTGGACAGGGTAATAGTGCAATTCTGCCTTCTTGGATTTAGTTGTGCTGCATCATTATATTTTTGACAGTCCAGCTATTGAAATGTTGTTTTTTACTGGCAATGGAAGTAGCTTTTCATCTTCTTTTCACCTAATCAAGAGTAAATCAGAAATCTTATACTAGGCTGCAGACAATTATTTGTAAGGTAGTTTGCTCTTTGACGAGATCAGCTCTGTTCACGTAGCTGGTAGAATATGAATTACATGCTTAAAGTGTAGCATGTGAACTTGAAATCAAATGAAGAATGGATATAAAAAGGCAAGCTCAAAAAAGCACAAATTTAGTGATCACTTGGCTAGAATTAATGGTGTGGCTTAGTACGACAAGCCAGAAAAGTAGTAGGATAAAAACCATGCTTGAAATAGATGTTTTTCTTGAGTAAGAAGAAAGTAGAGGAGGTTGCAGTGTTTCCATTTCCCCCCTGTATTTTGTAGATGACTTTAAGGAAGTCTTCTAATGTCTATTTTAATAAAATAGACAAGGACTTCCAGACAGCGAGGAACAAGCAGAGCACTCTGATTAGCATCTCTTGCTGCCATTGCTCACATCAAGAAAATAGAATGCTATGTCCACAATATGCCTGTAAATGTGTGAAGAAGCTGCCAAACTGGGGCCCTGTCAGATCTAGAGGACAAAACACTAACAGAAGAAACACAAAGCATTACCTTTTGAAGACCTATTTCTTCTTTCAAGAGTTCCTCTTCAACCAGCTAACTCAAGCCCCTTCATATTGAAGGAGAAAAAAAATCTAATTTTGCTTCTGCAGCTGGGATGCCTGGAGACAACTCTGTTATCACTGGTTTCCAGGCTACAACTGTTTTAAACTTGCTTTGGGTTATCTACATTAAAGTCCAGTCACAGAACTGTCCAGATGTCAGCAGTGTAGACTTACTCTGTAATGCAAGTGAAATGATGCATGATGGCCAAACTGACAGATGAGATTTCCCTGTGTACCCTAAAAAAGTGGCAACAGTACATGACATAATGAAAAAGTGAGTAATCAGGCAGAAATAAAGATATAAAACAGATGTCCTCTAAATCTTAGCAATTCTCTGTATTTTTCACTAGTAGACAAGCTTGTAAAGACCTCAATGACCCTCAACAAATCTCTTTTCAGTTTTTAAAGAGTAAATATCACCTGTTCAACTCTAAGCAAGAGCAGGAGCAGAGACGGAGACAGTTCATGGTAAAGAAACATCTATATCTCTGCTCTTACTGCTATTAAACACTGGTGTCAGTGGGCTTTGACTGAGGCATTGAGTGACAGAAGATTGTGTAGGTCAGGTTCAGAGAATGAAACCTTGAAAAACCAGACTCAAAATGAGCACCTTTGAGTATGTATCTTCATTTGTCTTCAGTTATGTGTAGCAGGCAGTAAGAATGACAAGTAGGAAAGGGAAAGAGGCCACTAACAAGAACTTCTTACATATGCGTGTATGTCTTCAACTTGGAAATAAAATTCCAATGAACTGTATAGTCCCAAAAATTGAAGAAATCAGATTTTTGTCTATTGCTGTTGCAAGTTACATGCTCTCACTTTATTTATTAGCTGATACAAATTGCTGAAATATGCGGAAGGTCATCACTGAGCAAAGTAACAACATAAAAACCCACAAGGATCTAAAGATAGCAAAGGGGGAATAATGTATATGCAGCTGGCAATCCCTGACCTGTGGCTACACTAACAAGATAATAACAAGAAAAATGGTAGAAGTGAGAATCATACGTAACAAAAGAGGGGTTCTGGCAAAATCAAATTGCTGACAGAGGTAGAAATTATTAAAGCAGCTATATGATAAGCACCAAAAAGAGTAACAGAAGGGAAGATGGGACGACAGTTAACCAGTGTGGGGTTTTTATTTGGAAGAGGATGAGCATGGGAAAGAAGAATCTGGAAGGGTGACAAGGGAACCATAAGGGAATGAAGATGATGTAACAGGGACTGACTGGAGGTACCTGCAACAGCCCTGCATTTGATCTCTGCAGTTCAGAGAACAATAAACCTGCTGTTTCCACATTACTCACATCCAACTTTCTTCCCCAGTCAGGAGGAACCTGGAATAGTTTTTCTTGTCAGGGTCTTCAGTCCTTGACCCAGTTATGTTGCAGATATTCCTGTGCCTAGCCCTATCTTTGGCCCTGTTTCCCAGTTCATCTCCGATCCATGTTGTAGGAAGCTTGCATATTGTCTCCTGGACAAACCTTGGATCTGTGTTGTAGTCTTGGCTCCAGTTCTGTCTTGCGCTGCTCCTGACTGGACTCCCTGGGCAGACTCCATCACCTTGCCTTGCCTGGGATTGTTGATGGATGCCGCACACTCTATTCACATGCTGTAGGACTCTGCCCTGGCCAGTGAGGGCATTGCCTGTGCTATGGTCGCCCTTAGCCTCAGCTTGTCCTCCCTCATGAAGAAACCCTGCTCTTGCTGCTTCCTGACTCTACCTAACATCAGCAAAGGAAGTTCTGGAAGGTACCACCTAGTATGACCATCACTTCACATCTTGGTCTCCTAGCATAAATGAAATTACTCTCTAAACTACCTTCTGGATCTTATCTATTGCAACAAATATTGACAAAAAGTGAGTTTATATATTCTTCTCCCCCTCCAACATGTTTGACCAGTTTTTCACATCTCAAATATTTTGCTCCAAAAAGAAATTTCTCCAGCTTCTCTGAAGAATTTAGCTGGTGTTTGCTTTTGTCACGTCTTTCCTTCCCATGTTCACTGCCATGATGTTTTCTTAGTGTACAGTAATCAGGGTGCAGAACCAAAGGCTTCAGTCTGATTTTACTGATTTTACAGTTGCTTCATGGGTTGTTCCTCCACCTCTGCATACAACAGGAAGAGTCTCATTAAAGAGTAGGGATTCATAGTTAGTTGAGCTGATGAAAAAATTATAGCTAGTGGAAGAACCCTAATTAATGTATGCAATCTCTTTGGAAACAGCCTCGGAACTCTTTATTTTTACTAGGAAATTACTGTTCCAGGGATACAGGAGACTAGCTAAATTCCTAGAAAACTTAAGAGAATTTTCATCTGTGTTTACTCTTTTTTGTATGTACACCCTTGCTTTAATAGGCCCTCACAAATCTAGGCTAGATATTTGACTTCCTGTTGTCCTTTCAAAGCTTCTCTCTTTTGCAAGCAACCCTTCTGAGTATACTGAATTTTCAACAGTGTTCAGCTAACTTAGGTGGTCAAGCTGTGGCCATGCATGGCTAATTACAGAGGAAGGAGGAAAATGAGTACATTGATTAACATTCTTTTCCCTCTGGAGAGACTAGGAGATTACTTCGGCAGCTCCACATTCACTGACACCCTGCTGGCAGCTTATTGCGCTGTTTACTGAATTGCAATAATTCTTGAAAAATGTGGCTAACCCTTGACCGTTGACTGGGAGGGTGAGAATAGAGTTCCGGGGATTTGATGTTTGATGCCATTTTGAAAAGCTTTTCTTCACTGGGCCGCCTATGGCCTTTCTCATAGGAGACCTGAGCATTGCAGGCTTAATTACTCGTTCTGTTTCCATCCATGCACAGCAGCCTCTGCACAGGGCTCTGTGCTCCTGAGGACTCCAGAAGAATTTCATCAAACATAACTATAGTCAGAGAGATCTAGCACTGTACAACTGGTTCTGCTAATTGTGTCTGAGCTGACTGCTTTACCCCTCCATGGCATTATACAGACACTCATTCCAGAGCGAGGTCTGGAATAAGTGCACAGAAAACAACAGATCTTTCATTGGCTTATATTAAGATCTTAAACATTTTTAATTTTTTTTTTTCCTAGGATTGTGCCTCAGTTTTATGAGACCCAACTGATTCCTTCAAGCTGTGACAATTAATTGGATTATTTTCATTTAAAGATCCAAGCCCACAAGATAACTGGAATGGAACAGAATTGTTTTCCTCTCTCTGCTTTCCCTCATTAGTAGTCTAAACAAGTGTGAGGCTGCATTAAATTTGTAACTATTTTGTTAGCTTGGAATCACATTCTTCTCTTCTGCAGATGGAGATTGTGCTTAGATCATTATATTTCAGTGTGTGATTGTGGTATATTAAAAGTGAAAAGGGTACTTATATAATTTATATTTTCAATTACCTTCATAGTGAAAAAGAAGGACAGCAAAGGTTAAGTCTCACAAAGAAGAGCAGCAAAAGAGAAATGAAATTACAGTGTGTTTATATCCTTTTTACTACAAAAGTAGCATAAAAAGCGACCTAATCAAGTCTTTGTGCTGAGAGGCTAAACTGAGAAGATGATAGTATCATCGCAAGCTCTGCCTGCAACACAGGTGAGACTTCAAAATGTCATCCCATTTATTATGTATGTCTCCACAGGATGATTGTCACAATTTCTCATGGGCTTGACCTACAAACTCAACAGTTGACCAGTTCCTCCCCTTAGTAATCTTTGAAAACTATTACTGAAATGCTAAAACTATTGCTGAAATGCTCATAGTAGTTAGTGCTTCATTTGGAGACATTCGGAGGTTGAAGCTTTTGAGATGAATGGGGGAAGTGCACACTCATCTCTGTGTTTGCATTGCTCATTGGCTGAACATTCAGGCAGATACTCTACTGCACAGGGCAATATCATGTAGTGTTACTTGTTCTTTAGTGACATTAAAACTCAAGAATGCAAGTGATCTTGTTGACATAGGCCAGTATACTTGACATCTTCACGTTCCAGACTTAATTACACTGACAGTGCATGTATGTGCTTGTGTGTGGGATAGACAAATGGACAGAGTCAGAGACCCCTTAAAATTTATGTCAACCAAGAAGTGATTCTTGCTAGTTTATTAAGACTTCACCAGCAGCATAATTCATCTTTTAGTAGAGAGTACATTTTCTGGATATTTATAGGGACTGTATGAGAGACATCAGGTTTTTGTACCCCCATTTCAAATTAAAATTACACTTTGATTTTGAAATGTTTTGTCTAGAAACTCCTACTTCCCATTAGATGATACATGTAGCTAAGCAAATTTGCAAAGAAGCCAGCTCATTTAAGAACTGACCCTTGCCAAGTTGAGAACTATTATTTTTAAATCCCTGTAGATTTTTGCTGCATTTAATTGATGTGTGAGGAATACCAAGACCTCAAGAGCTGACAGCTCTGCTCCTGCAAAGTCCTCTCTCTCTTTGCGCTGCATAGCAGAACCAGTTTACTGTTTACTGCCAAGATTGGAGAAATGCCCTTTCTGTAACTTTGGCAGTAAGCAGCACCTTCCTCACTAACTATATCTTTGAGGTAGGAGCAGAGGTGTAGGAGAAGCACAGTTATGGTAGAAACAGCAAGGGTTCACGCACTTGGCCTCAGCGCTGGCTGAGAGGCAGCGCCTCTCAAGAGAAAACCAGATCAGTGCTAAAAATTTAGAGGAGACTTCTCATGTTATTAAACAGCAAACATCATGGAAAATGCCCATATACTGTTCAGTAAAGAAGATTCATTTCAGTAATAAAAGACATGACAAAGAAATGGTTCACACACACTGGAAACTAAGGACAAGCTGTGCCAGTCTGTTAGTGGGTTGAGGAAATCTAGTGGGAATGTGCAGGGACAGTCAGGTATTGCTAAGAGGTCTTAGGGAACAGGGAGGGCTCTAAGGAATGGAGCTGAAAGACAGGGAAAGGACTGGAGACATAAATTGAGAATGCAGCAAAGCAGGGATTACATCTTTGTGTGCTTAATTACAATGGAGGTCTCAGGCCTTCAATTATTCCATTGAAAAGGAGGGTAGTGGGGGAACTAGGCAGAGGAAAATAAACAAACAAACCACTTGATTAAACCCCAGGATTTCATTACCATAATCTTCCTCTTTTCCAGGCTCATGGTCTTGTGAATTTTGTGGAAGTTTGGGAGAGGGGAGCTGACTTAAGATTTTTTAACACTTAAAATCATAGAATCATAGAATAGTTAGGGTTGGAAAGGACCTTAAGATCATCTAGTTCCAACCCCCCTGCCATGGGCAGGGACACCCCACACTAAACCATGCCACCCAAGGCCTCATCCAACCTGGCCTTGAACACCACCAGGGATGGAGCATTCACAACCTCCCTGGGCAACCCATTCCAGTGCCTCACCACCCTCACAGTAAAGAACTTCCTCCTCATACCCAATCTAAACTTCCCCTGTTTAAGTTTTAACCCGTTACCCCTTGTCTGATCACTACAGTCCCTAATGAAAAGTCCATCCCCAGCATCCTTATAGGCTCCCCTTCAGATACTGGAAGTCTGCTATGAGGTCTCCACGCAGCCTTCTCTTCTCCAGGTTGAACAGCCCCAACTTTCTCAGCCTGTCTTTATACGGGAGGTGCTCCAGTCCCCTGATCATCCTCTTGGCCTTCCTCTGGACTTGTTCCAACAGTTTCATGTCCTTTTTATGTTGAGGACACCAGAACTGCACACAATACTCCAAGTGAGGTCTCACGAGAGCAGAGTAGAGGGGCAGGATCAGCTCCTTCAACCTGCTGGTCACGCTCCTTGCAGCCGAGGATACGGTTGGCTTTCTAGGCTCCATGCAGCCAAGGATGCAGTTGGCTTTCTGGGCTGTGAGCACACACTGAAGCCGGCTCATGTTAAGTTTCTCATCAACCAAGTCCCCCAGGTCTTTCTCCGCAGGGCTGCTCTGAATCTCTTCTCTGCCCAACCTGTAGCTGTGCCTGGGATTGCTCCAACCCAGGTGTAAGACTTTGCACTTGGCATGGTTAAACTTCATCAGGTTGGCATCAGCCCACCTCACAAGCGCGTCAAGGTCCCTCTGGAAGGCATTCCTTCCCTCTGGCGTATCAACCGAACCACACAGATTGGTGTCATCGGCAAACTTGCTGAGGGCGCACTCAATCCCACTGTCCATGTCACCGACAAAGATGTTGAACAAGACCGGTCCCAACACCGATCCCTGAGGGACACCACTCGTTACCGGTCTCCAGCCGGACATCGAGCCATTGACCACAACTCTTTGCGTGTGGCCATCCAGCCAGTTCTTCATCCACCGAGTGGTCCACCTATCAAATTGATGTCTCTCCAATTTAGAGACAAGGATGTCGTGTGGGACAGTGTCGAACGCTTTCCACAAATCCAGGTAGATGATGTCAACTGCTCTACCCTTGTCCATCAGTTTCGTAGCCCCATCATAGAAGGCCACCAAATTGGTCAGGCAGAATTTCCCCTTAGTGAAGCCATGCTGGCTGTCACCAACCACCTCCTTGTTTTTCATGTGCCTTAGCATGCCTTCCAGGAGAATGTGCTCTAAGATTTTGCCAGGCACAGAGGTGGGACTGACTGGCCTGTAGTTCCCTGGGTCATCCATTTTCCCCTTCCTGAAATTGGGGATTATATTAGCCTTTTTCCAGTCGTCGGGAACTTCACCTGACTGCCATGATTTTTCAAATATGATGGACAGTGGCTTAGCAACTTCATTTGCCAGCTCCTTCAGGACCCGCGGATGGATGTTGTCAGGTCCCATGGACTTGTGTACGTTCAGGTTCTTAAGATGGTCTCAAACCAGATCCTCTCCTACAGTGGGCCTAAGGTCTTCATTCTCACAGTCCCTGCGTCTGCCTTCCAAGACTTGGGTGGCGTGGTCAGAGCGTTTGCCAATGAAGACTGAGGCAAAGAAGTCATTAAGAACCTCAGCCTTTTCCAAATCCAGGGTAGCCAGTTCTCCTGATAGCTCCCGGAGAGAGCCCACATTGTCCCTAGTCTGTTTTTTATTTGCAATATACCTATAGAATCTCTTCTGTTATCTTTCACATCCCTAGCCAAGTTTAATTCTAACTGGGCCTTAGCTTTCCTAACATGGTCTCTAGCTTCTCGAACAGCATCCCCATATTCTTCCCAGGCCGCCTGTCCTTGCTTCCATCTTTTATAAGCCTCTTTTTTCCCTCTAAGTTTCCTCAGCAGCTCCTTATCCATCCAAGGAACTGCTTAAGAGTTCGTAGTGCTGCAATCGGATCAGCTTAGCTTTGGGTAAGAAATACCTCCAAAGTTCTTTCTGGGGATCCCTTTACACTGTCCTTGGAACTGTGGTTTTCTCAGGCTATCTGTGATCCTTGCTCCAGCTTCTTCCCTCACCAAATCCTTCTCTCTTCAGTGCAGCTCTTCCGAGGTATTTAGCAGCTGGACCATACATCTTAGCAACATGTGTGCCTGAACACGAATGGAAGCTTATGTTCTAAGCTTATGTTCTAAGCTTATAACAATAACCTCTGGACAAATCTTTCCTTGTCCTAGAAATGTTTCTTCACAACCCCTGTGATGTTTTATCCCACTTCCTTGTAATCCATCTTCTTACTTTCCATACTGACTCCATACTTTGAGACACAGATTCTGAAACTAATTGCAGCTGTTGACTCCTCTCCAGCTGACCATCCATACACAAAGATACCAAGATGGAGAGAGGACAGAAGTCCATGGCCTTCAGGCAGGAAGATTGTCACCTCGTGTAGGCAAACTTCAGTCCACACAACCCTATCCTGTGACCAGAAGAGTGGTGTTTCATGTTATAGTGGAAGAAATACAATGGGTCCGACTCCAGTCAGGTTAGTCTTTCCCTCCTGTGCCCATGTGATTGTTCTTTGTTCTCCTATGAGAGCTACACTATGCTGTGATGCAGGCCATCCCTTCCAAACAAGAATTCCCTCTCCCTAGACTGTTCTAGAAGCCCATGTTCAACAGGGTAACCCCTGTGAGTATAGAGACTTCAGTATGGGCCCTAAAATAGATGCATTAGGGTTGAAAAACAGAGAACAGACTGTAAAAGCAAGTTGCATCATTTAGTTTACATCTTGTTCCAGTTTCTTTTTTTTTTCTTAATTTATTTTAAGAGCTTTATGTCAGACACAAAAGCTGAACTAAATAGCTATAAAGCAAAGACAAGTGGAAAGCAAACCTTAAGTAAGGAGACAGACTGTGTGGTAAGTTTGCGATATACAGATGATCTCCCATGTATCAGGATAATATGAAAATAACAATGAATCTGGCAAAGAATGCAGACAATCTTTGCTAAGAGGAAAAAAACATATGGTATCTCCTGAAACAGTGCAAGAACAGATATATTAGCTAAGAATAAAATGCCTGAAAAATATGAGTATTTTTGACAAAGATGTTATTTTGTATCCCTGGGGTCGACTGGAAAGGTTGTCAACTTCATTTTTCTCTAGCATTTTAAAGAAAGGACAATGCTGACTATGCTGACAAAGAATATTGAGCTTCCTTAAGAATTAAAAATAGTTATTAGTAGTTAGTGCTTTTGGTAACTTTTTTGTTCCAGACTTTCTGTTTTTCTTTGTTTATGGAAAAAGATAACGTACTAAATGTGTATCTTGCAAGTCCACCAAGGATTTTCTCCAAAGAGAATCCAGGAATAATATTTTAAGAGATGATGTTGTTTAAATGAACTCAGCTATAAATATTTTAATTGCTTACAAAATTAATCCACTAATTTGTCACATCCTTAAACTCCAGCATGAGGAATTTGCTGTCTCTCTTCCAGGAAGAACCATGCTGTGGGTTCCAAATTGCCTGCAAAAGTCATAGCTAAGCCAGATGTTCATGTTAAAGAATAATACTTACATAGGAAAGAAGTAATTTTAATGGTATTGAAAATTGGCAAAATACTGGTTTGGAAGGACAGTTGTGAGTTGCTAAAACATTCAGGATATGAGCTGACAGTCGGTAAGGTGGCTATAGTAATTTCCTTGGTTTTGTATAGCTGAACAAGTTGCTTTGTTTCTTAGACTACATGTATGGAAACACAAATGGTTTCCCAGTGATGTAGATGCTATTAATATACCTAAAATTATCTGGGCTTTCAGCAAAGTATAAAGTAGAACTTTCTAAGAAGGGATCTGGAGATAGCAACAGTCTGTAGTTGCCTGTATGGAACAGAGCTGGATTGTTGCAAATGCCTTCAGAAGGCAACTCATTTAAAAACTTAACTAATATTACTTACTTGCTGACATTGCTTAACTTTGTTACTATTTTCAAGAGGCATAGTAAATGGTGTATTCTGCCTTCTCATTAAGAGGTAAGGCAAGAAGTATATGGTCCTGGGATAAATGCATGGCTCATCCACAGCCTGAATAGTGAAAATCTGGTCTTTTTAGTTGCAAAAATGTAATAGAAAAGATTCAGAGCTGGGCAACAAGAACGATGAGAAGTATGGAATGGCTTATACAGTATAGAAAAATAGTAAGAAAGCAAGAAACAAAAGTCAGAATTTATTCCTAAATGTTACATTGATTAAGTAGTTAGTTGCAAACTACTTGTTAAAAAAGCCCAGAATCTTTCCAAGACAGATCTCCAGTATGACTCTGACACAGTGATTTGTTACACCAATTGACTGAAGAAAGAAATGTATGTCAAAACCTCACATAAATGTTCTTTCACAGACAATATATCCTTCCTTTGAATTTCAATAATGAGCACAATATTGTTTTGGTTTGCTGAAGACTTTCCCCTAAGTTCTCTGAAGGCTTCAGAGGTTCAGTGGAATTTGACAAAAGGTATTTAGGCTTTTGTGTTTGCCTTTAATTGCTGCCCACCAGGGTGTATCCTGATGCAGCAGCCAGAACGTCTGAGCAGAACCTTTTGCTGCTTGTTGCAACTTGCTTGACTGGAACATTATACAGTGTACAGAAGTATGCACATTTAGAGCAAAGATTTTGATTAAAAATGTTTTTCTAAGTCTGGCACCTTAAAGAGATGTTACCCTTCTGCAAGTGAATGAGTTGTTAAACCTCTAAATGAAGGGCTAACTCTACAAATATACACAAACAGAAGTTACTGGGCAAACACTGCTGTTTATAACTGTCAAGTGGCACCCCAGTGTTGGTTAAAACCTTATTTCTGCCAGCTCTCCACACTTCATTTGCCTGCACAGACACTATCTGCAGGTTTGGTTCTGCCATGGTTTATGTTGGGATGAGCATTTGGTTGTAACCTCTTTAAGCGTGCAGACCTTCAAAGACTGTGAACACAAAGAACTGTGTTCACTTAGGTATCCCATTGACTTCAACTGCAGCAGTGGTGACCCCACTGCAAGATCAAGCAAGATAACCTCTTATGTGCATAGCAGTAAGAAAACCTGCTGTGTGCACAGCTATGTAAAAAAAAAAATGTAAAATTAAAAAAAAAATAAAATAAACCATATCTGTTTTGTAATGGAAAGTCCACTAACATGAATACTGTCACAGTTGCTTAAAAATAGAAACATGAATTATGTAGTTTTTCCATAGGTCTCTTAAGTAATAGCCAGTGCTATTATTACAGTGTTGTTTCTCTTTTTAATTGCACTACTGCTTAGGAAAACTCATGATTTCGATTTATGATGAAAGTTACATGGAATTAGAGGAAAAACTTATAATGTAAACAGACATGTACCATTAATTTAAAATAGGAGGCCAGCTCTTTACATGCCAGTAATGTCTATGGTCTCAGGAACCATTTCTTTTCCTTTTCTCTCTTGAAAATAATTAAATAAATAAAAGTTTGCCTCACTTCCCCCCTCACACACACACATATGCAGGACCAACAAAACTCAGTAATTTTCCACTGGCACAACAGTCTTTCAGTGTCTGCCATCTGCTGTGTTGGCAGGACCCACAAGAGGAGTAGCAGCAGCAAGTCAGGAATTGTAATGTCATGTTGTGAATATTCATTCGATTTTCATTGTCACAGCTGGCCCTCATCATCTCCAAGACTGACCTTGCCTCCCCCAACTTCCCTTTGACAGCTTTAGCGCAGGGAAGCAGACAGAAGCAAGACACTGAAACTGTAAGTCTCAAACACTAGAAACCCCCAGTCAACATCAGTCCCCGTTCCTGTTGGGGGGGCAGGGGTGTCTGCCACTCCCATTTACCATTGTTATTGGTAAAGATTTTTGCAGATTTTTGCCCTGGGAAGAATGCTTTAGTGAAATACTGCTTTTTTTGATCCATAGCCAGTTCATATTGAATTTACTTATCATAGTATAGACTGTATTTTTCCCTTCTTGCTAACTCTTTTTCTGGGTTGTGTGTGCTTTCAGCACTGCAACATGGTAAATGGGAGTGCACTACTTCATTATGACAGGCTCCAAATGCGGAAACGGAGTTCAGGTATCACAAAGGAAGCACTCTTGCATCGCATTCAAGTTAAAACATGCTAATTTTAGGCTTCTGTTATTTCAAACCTACCAAATCTAGTGCTTCTGGAAACCAGTCTCAGCATGTGGATCCACAGTGCTCAGTGAATTTCCTGGCTCTGCCTGCCGGCAAAGGGGACATGTAGATACTCCTGAGGTCCTGAGATTGAGATCTCTGGGCAAGAGATCTGCTTTAGTGTACAGAGTTCCTAAGACCCTTGTTGCTATATAAAGACTAATTATGTAAAACAAATTAAACGTGGCTACCAAATAAGTCCTCTTCATCAGCAACTATCGTCAAGTGCAGTGACATCATGAGGACAAACTTTCGCTCCCTTGCACACGTTGCATGTTGTGACAGCAGCAGATGATTGTACTTTGTCATTCTCGCAGTCTGAGCTCAGACTAGCCATCCACGTAGCTGGCCGTGTAAGAAATCTGTATTGCTGCATCCTTGGCATAACAGCTTTCTCTGTAAGTGCTGGCTGCTTCATTTTATGATCAGGTGGTACTAACACCAAAGCAGGGTTTCACTTATGTGTTGCCTGTGCAAACATCCCCACCCTTGTACTTCTTCAGTGGTAGGCCAGAAGGGTACAAAAGCGAAAGGCCTCAAAATGCAGTTTCCAGATAATTCTGCTGTCTTCTGGTTGAGCACCCGGGCACCTACGCGTGCTCAAAGAAAGTTTAATAGTGCCCTCCTGAGTGGGAGAGCTCTCCACAGCTACACCGCTTTCAGTGAACCTCTATCATCAGAGCCTGCCGAGAGCGAGGGCTTAAGCCGGATGCTTCGGCTGAAGAGACGGGCACTCCCTCCAGCCCGTGTGGAGCCAGGACTGGTGGCTGCACTTCAGTAAGAGCCTGAAGCGAGGCCTCTCGCTCCCGGCCACCGCTCCTGGGACGGTCTTGAATGAGAAGAACGGGCCCCCGCCAACACTCTGCTGCTGTAGCAGCTCCTGAGGTACCTGCCTCGCAGTGGGGCGGGCGACGCCAGCAGCAGTCAATCGCGGCGCAGCTTGGCAGCGGCGGACTCTCGCGAGAGCCGCCGAGTAAACATCGCTCTGCCGAAGCCCTCCCGCCGCTCTCCTGCTCCTCCTCCTGCCATTAGCGCGGAGGAGGGGGCTGCGCTCGCTGAGGCGCCGGCAGCAGGCAGCGAGCGAGGAGAGGTGAGTGTTGCGGCGAGCCGGCGCAGCCTTCCGACCCGGCGGCGGGGGAGCAAACCTTCGCCTGGAGTGGTGCGGAGGGAAGGGGGACCCTGTCACTGGAGACTAGAAGTCTCCCTCTGCCTTCCCTCTTCTCCTTCCTCCCCCCCACCGTGAGGCAGCAGGAACAGCCATCGCCGTAGATCCTGAGGGAGGACAGCCTCAGCCCCGTCTGCCGCTCAGCCCGGGAAGGAGGTGGGAGGATCGGGGGTGGGTCTCGGCTGGGGAGCCACCGAGCCGGGTTGCCCGCCTGCCTCCGGCGCGCTGCCCCTCAGATGATTTCTCCCCCTGCCCCTGGCGGGCGAGCGGGGGCTGCCGCCTTCTGCCACCGGCACAAGTTGCCTGACTTTCGTGGTCCGTCTCCCTGGATTGGATGCCGCCAGCCAGGCAGGCGCTGGGGTTACCCAGCCACGGCCGCCGCTCCATCCCCCCCGGGGAGATGGAGGGGGCGACAGTTGCGCCCGCAGGCAGCTCGGCGGCTGGGCGCGGCGGGCTGAGGGGCCGCCGGTGCCCCCGGGGTGGTGCCGGTGCCAGAGGCGAGCTTGATGGGTTGGGAAGTGAAGCCAGGCTAGTGTGAGCGCCGTGCTGTGTGCTGCGAGGGTCAAGCTCAGGCGCGGCTGGCCATCCTGAGGTGAGGCGAGGTGGGGTGTACCCGCGGTAGGTAGCGTGGCTTTTGGGTGTCTTGCCCGCTTGCGCTTGAAAAGTCTGTTTAACAAACAAACAACACAGAACAAAAAAACCAAAGCCCAACAACAACAAAATACCCAGCCAAAAAGCCCTCAGGAACTCACAAGTCGCCGCTCTCAGATGCACAAATCCAAAACCTGCTTTTGTCCTGAGCTAAAGGAGTTTGGGATTGGGCCCGTAATTTCACAGCCCAGTTCGTGTTCTGTATCTTTAGGCAATTTGCAATGACTAAGATAAAAGTTAAGTGGAAGAACTATGTCTCTTGTTTGTTTTTTGTTTATTGTTTGTAGTTTTGTTTTGTTGGTTTTAATTAGTTTGAAATGTCTTGGGTTAGAATAGCAGACACAGGCATGCCACCGCTGATATTGCTTACCGGATTTCTTGGTGTGAAATACGGAATAGGAATAAATGAGCCCTTAATGTAGCCTCTGAATAAAAAGCAGTGCTGAAGTTTGACTTAAAAAAAGTTTCCTGTAGGATATTTGGTGGGATATATTAATGTTGTTTTGCTTTTACTTGCTTTTTGCTGAAGAGGCATGAAATTTATTTTGGAGTCCACAGATGCTGGGATTTGTCAGGTATGCCAATTCAGTCTTTTGATTACAGTTTTCCTGAAGTCACTTGAAGTAAAGGGATCTTGTTTGTGAGTGTGTATAACTCTAATAAATCTCACTAAATGGTTGGGCGTGTTCCATAAAAGGTGCCTGGACATAAACAGAAATCCTAAAAGCTGCTGAAAATCTTGGGGATGAAACAGTATCAGTCTTACTTTTACTGTGAGCCGTTAACTGCAGTACTAGTTCATATGCTACTATTCTGAGAGGTGATAAGCAGTGGCCACACTTGCTGCATATGAGAAATCTGCTACTGTATCTAATAGAATTGATGCAATTTCATCTTCTATGCTATTTGTAGGCATGTTTTCCTGCCTTTGTTAAAAGGTGTCTTGAATTATAAAAGTAAAATTTACATAGTTCTCTGAAACTGGGACTCGGGTGCTTTTCGCATTGTACACAGTGTAGTATATGTTCAGTTCAAATATTATTGGTTAACAGAGCTTTAAAAAATTATAAAATTATTTCTCAAACATTTCAGGAGAAAATAAACTCCCAAACCACTAGCTACACAGAATTCAGAAGTACATATTTACAGTGGACAGGTACCATGCTTTATTTCATTTTGCCTTTTTTTTTTTCTTTTTTTTTCTTTTTTTTTTTTTTTTGCAGAAAGTTAGTCTTTCTTAAAAAGAAGCAAACAACAAACTCACACCCTATCATTAACTTGCAGTGGAGTTGGACAAGGCCCTTATTCTCTTGGAACGCAATGAGGTTATGTTCCCAGGAGAACAGAAGCTTTGGATTTCTGTCAGATAATCCAGTGTGGACTTGCTTGTGCAAACCTTGTGGTGCTGACCTCTGAGAGTCTGATCCTGTGCTAAGTGGAGTCCCTGATGTACTGGTTGGAATGACATTGAGTGGCATGCTGAATGGAGTTCAGTGTATGCATAGCTTCTCTTGCACATGGGGAAGTTTGCCTAACTGTTGTCTCTCAGGACTTCTGTATAGCCTCCTTTTAGCTCATCTATCTTTATGCCCCTGAAGCTCGAGTGGTGGGTAGAGGTTCTTAATAAGTTACCTGCTGTACTTTGGGATCCTTCTTGAATCCTTTAGCGACCACAAGGAGCTTAGTCACAGTTTGAGGAGCACTGGTTTTGTCCACTCTTATCTGCCTAGGCAATGGGTTTGTCTTGGTTTTAAAGCTTATCTTCTCCCTGTAAATTCAGTTTTCACTCAATCCATGTTTATTCTAATAAAAATGTTCTTCCCACCAAGTTTTAGCCAAGGGTTAGTTAAAATGTAAAGTCAATTGCTAAACTTTGATATTTTTATTCTAGGAGATGCAGGAAAGACACGTAAATTACAATGAAAAGAATTACTTCTCTGAATACAGCATTCATCAACACAAAGACTACTTACTAAGCTGTATATGGTAAATGGTTTGCTTTTAGTCCCCCTGAAAGAGGCTTTATGTGTCTTAGGGTAATGACAGTTGACATAAATCAAACATACTATTGTCTACAAAATCATTTTATCTTCTCTTGTTCGTAGCTCATTTCAGCATATAGCTGCAGTTAGAGCAGACCTGCCATCAGTAGTAATTGCGTTACCGTAGCATGAAAATGTGGGTTTGATAAATAACTGACAGCTAATTCTTTGACAGCTAATTCTTTGGGATGGGTTGATGCAGGATTTTTCGAAGTCTGGTGACTAAACAACATCTTTTGTTTTGCAAAAAAAGAGTAACACCAAGGGTAACCCAGTCTAATGTTTTGGGGTATGAACTTAGGGAGGAGTTATTTAGAGCATGGTGTTGGATCTATATGGTGGTGAACTGTATTTAAGGTGGGGGGATCTTTTCTTGAAGGATCAGAAGTTGTTTGATGCCAAATGACAAAGAGAAGATCATTTCATTGGTATGAAAGATCCTGATGCTCTGTAGTCTAAAACTACAGAATAACTTTTGGCAGTCCTACAGCTCCTGCATCTGCATGAGGAAACAATAGAATGGGACAACACTGGGACTGAGAGGAGGGAATGAATTTATCAGAAAAAACTTATTTTCCTTGTCATAAATAATTTTATCAACATGGGAAGCATTATAATAGGCAGTTATCATAGTTAATACTGTCTTTTACGTGTGAAATCTGATAATTTTGTGAGCATTGCATTAATATCTCACTACTTGATAGAACTTAAAGCAAAGCAAAACAGTAGATCAAGAAAGAATATTAATCTTGCTTCAAATATAGGGTTATCTGATTTTGCATTATGGTTTGAACTGTAGATTCGGAACTTAGTTTGTGATGTATGTCTTTAATATTATACCTACAAACTTGCAATTTGTCAGCTGACATATGAGTTTGAGACTTGCAACTGAATAGAATATGAAGGAGATACCTAGAATTCTAATCTAATAAACTAATTCTAATGTAATAAATTTTAATTGTCATAGGAAATACATATTTTTAAGTTATATTTAAATATTTTAAACAAAATTCTGTATAAATATATGTAAATAAATAAAATTCTACATTTTTACTAGTAAAGAGGATCAATGGTTGATTAAAATTGTGGACTGGGTTTATGGGACTTCACAAGAGTAAGAATCTTCTGAAGTAATAAAAAGGAGAGACAACATTCACATTTTATTAGTAAGGAACAGACAATGTTAAGTAATAGTTGATGTGAACAGGTTGCACAAAGAGGTTTTGTTTATCGTAGGTGGCAGAATGAATGGGAGGGAGGAACTAAGGGAATGAGTTAAATCTATATGAGGAGAGGAACTGTGTTTAGAAGAAGAGTGTTTATTGTATTGCAATTTAGATTTAGCTATAACTCTAATGTTCCAAAGTTTGAACCAGTGATCACTGGCATGCTGTAGAGGAACTGCAAACTTAGCAAAGGTCTTGGCTTACTGGAACTTGTTACATTTCCTTCCACAGAAGTGGAAACAAAAAACCTTTTTGTTATCTTTGAATAGAGGAAAGGTTGCAAGGCCTCCTTCTAGTATGTAATAAAGGTAGCAGTTTACAATTCTCTGAGAGTACTGTGTGTAATGTCACATTAAGTGAGGCACTGGTATTGCATCTATAAAACGTGCCAAGAAATTTTAGCAATTAAATCTCCTTGTAGTAAAACAAAACCAAGCAAACCACTTCCCAGGCAAACAATTAGAAATCTTCAGTCAAGTGGATACCTTGCCCTAAACCAAGTATGTCTTTCTGGTCCTGCTTATGAGCCACTGTAGTAGAATAATGTTTATAAGAAAGACAGTTGTGCTTAGTTGGATGCTACTAAAATGAAGATATACTACGCTGTGCCAAGCCATAGGAGTTACAAATACAGTCAGCTTCTGTACAGAGGAGTTTAAATTAGGAGGGGAAAGAGTGGAAGTCATAACTTCAGAAAGGCACGTGACTAACTGTACTGCTAAGAGGAATGCAGACAGCAAAAGGAAGCTACTTGCTATGAGTGGAGAGTTGTGTGTGCTTAGGGGACATTGCTGATTGTACCTGGTTAGGCTCCATCTCCCTGTCCCTGATGCAACAGAGAGTAAGACAACCTGTCTAGCACACTTGTGCTCTATCATGAACTTCTGTCAGCATCACTGAGAATCCGCCCAGAGGACAGCTATGTCCTCTTCCTGCTAGACTGCTGCCAGTTAGGAGACTCTGAGTCTGCTTTGTGAGAAAAGGGTTTTCCAGGGACAGTGTTTGCTTCTGCTGTGTATTCAAACCCTGAGTTTGCTGGCACTACTACCAATCAGTCACCTGTGGGGGATGGCTTGACAAAGTGGGCCTTTCCCACAAATCACTGTTTTTTACAGAATGAGTACAGCTGAATCCCGTATTGAGAGAGCCTGGCTTAACTGCCATGTAACACCAGAACAGCTATAGCCTCACTTCGTAGAAACGTCAGTGTTGTTATGAGTGCACTAGTAAAAAAAGAAATTACTTATAGCTGAACTGATAGCTAAATTCCAAGCAATATTTCATTGTCTCAGGAGAGCTGTTTTGTACAGGCCAGCCAAGATGCAGATTATCTAGCCACAGAATTCCCTTATCACTATCTGAAGCTGAACTTATGATTAGCCATCTTGGTTTTCCATGTGTCACAACTGAGCACAGAAGAGAGGGTGACAGGACACAGCGTGGCCCAGTATCTCCCTTATTTCCTAGTGCAGAACTACCTCTTTAGCTGATTAGCTAGGTCTGAACCAAAATGTGGAGAAGGCAGGAGCAGCTCACAGGCTTGTGTTCCACTTCTTCCCATGAAAACTGAGGAAAGTCTTTCCTTTCAGGAAAAATTTTCGTTTTCCAGATCAGCCAGGTAGATGGTCAGAGAACTGGAACACCTCTCCGATGGAGACAGGCTGAGAAAGTTGGGCTTATTCAGCCAGGAGAAGAAAAGGCTCTGGGAGACCTTGTAACAGTCTTCCAGTACCTAAAGAGGCCCTACAAGAATGCTGGAGAGGGACTTCTTACAAGGGCATGCAGTGATAAGACAAGAGGGAATGGCTTTAAACTGAATGAGGGTATATTTAGGTTAGACGTTAGGAAGAAATTCTTCACTATGGGGGGTAATGAGACACTGACACAGGCTGCCCAGAGAAGCTGTGGCTGCCCCATCCCTGACAGTGTTCAAGGCCAGGTTGGATGGGGCTTTGAGTAATCTGGTCTAGTGGAAGGTGTCCCTGCATGTGGCAGGGGGTTGGAACTGGATGATCTTTAAGGCCGCTGCCAACCCAAGCCATTCTGTGATTCTATGAAATAGCAGACCTTAGTCCAATGGCATCAGACTCCTTTTGTCTTCCTGTGTGTATTGCAAGTGTTTATCACGAACATTTCTTAAAACTTGTTTTAATTATTTTTTTTGCAGTGAATAGTTGTAAAATGTGTTCTCAGCCCTTCCCTCTTACTGGTGCCTTATAAGGGAGGTAACCAGAACACCAGCCAAATATCAGCCTGATGATTAAAGAATTGTTCCACTTAAAATGTCACTAATTTTTAGCATGCTGAGTCCTGTATGAAGAGGAAAGCTTATATTAGTAGCTCCACGGACAAAAGCATTGTACTGCATTGTTTAAAGGCAGTTTGTTGTTTTCTGGATTCTTTCATATCATGGTACTTAGTGTTTGGCAGAGTAGGAAAGGAGAACAAATTCAATCACAAGGTAAGGATTTAATGGGAGTACCTGTTTTTACAAAATGTAGAATCTGAATATGGTGGATGAAGTCTGTTTAACAATAATTAAAAGTATAGTTTAACAAGCTCTAAAATCTGGAACTATGAGGGAATTCTGTGTTCTGCATGTGAGCTTCTCTCTGGTACACTAAGCAATCATACAGCAATGAAAGACATGGCTGTTAAGAATATGTAACAGCCGTTTAAACACATTCCTAGTTAGTGGAGTAATGGCTTTTGAATAACAGATATTTGTGTAGCAAATATCCTTGGTGAGACTTACCAAGTAAGGTCATCTTATAGTTCAGATCTAGTAATGGCGTGTCTCAGAAAGCAGTTGAGTGCATCCCAGTGAATTCTGACTGTCAAGCTTCGGTTCTGGTGTCATCAATGTACATCTTTGTCACTAGGTTTTGTTGATTTTATTTATGCTTGCTTAGCTCAAAAAAGTGGTAGAAAACTCCGGTTGAGAGGTGAGTCAATATTCTCCATGACTAACTTGCCATATTTCACTTCTGTAAATCAAAAGTTCTGTTGTGCCTGAAGAAAATTTCTCTTACTAAAGCTGCCTGCTTACATTTTAAAAGAACTTACTTTATGAAATAAGCAATGAATCTTGGGTTCTGCGAAAGTAGGAGAGGAAATAGTCATGTTCAAGTTTGGGGGGACAGCTCAAACCAAAACAATCCTGTTTATATTTTAAACACAATTTCTGGTAAAGTCTTAGTATTTAGTCCTTCTCCAATGTTAACAGGCGTAGGTAGCATCTTATGAAGTAATGATTAAGGGAAGAGAAGCAAGATTCATTGAAACAGTTGTTCTCCATGAATTCAGCTTTCAAATCTCTTGTGAGCAAAGTAAATGGAGGACCATTTTGTATGGAAGTATACTAGGTGGGTTCTTATTGTATGGATGCTCTTTCCCTGCTCTGTCCCTCTTTATCTTGTCAGGGATCTTCATTTAAGAGAGAGGGAAAATTCGTATAAAATATGTATTATGTGAGCATCTTAGCCCACTTGTGCTCTGGATGTGCTCTCTATGCTCTCACTGCTCAGTTGTGTAACTAGCAAGCAGAAACTTTTCTCTGTTGTTTTGGTTTGGGGTTTTTTTGTAATTTTTCAATGATGTTAACACCTGGAATAATCTCCTTTAATTGCTTATGCTTTGGATCATTCCAACTGGAAATTGAGTGAACTTAAAGTCAGGCAAAATGGCAATAATAAGAATAAAAATCTGTAAAACAAGGACTGTTTTGAAGTATCTGAAAAGCCCAAAGAGCAGAATACAGACATTACATCAGGGGGATCTTTATAGGAGGGAAATAAAAACATGCATGTGTAGTATAAAACATAATTGACCTTTAGCATCTGCTTAAAGAAATACGTATGGAAGTGAAGTGAAATAAAGTTCTCCCTGATATTCTTCAGCTGAACCTGAGTATAACAGCTGTTTCTGAGGTTGAGTTATACAAGCTGTGGAGTGGTCAGACAGCAGCAGAAGGTGAGGCTGTGGCTCTCAAGTCCAGTGAACCACAGACTACTGTCAGGCCACAACGTCCTTCCAGACCATTGTGCACCTTTGGTTAAAAAACACTCTGGTCCCATTGACCAGCCACATGCTGCTGACACTGTCTGTGGACCACAGGTTGGAAATCACTAAGTTATGATGAGCTGTGGTGTTAGGAATACCACCTCAGTTACTTTAGTTTGGAAGATCAATGGAGTAGACAAAGGGATTCTTTCCCCGCCCCATTAAATCTTTCCCTTTCCTTTCTTTTCTTTCTCTGTCTTTCTTATTGGGAGCCAGTGATAAAGTGAAGAAGAATGAAGTGGGATGCTTTAGATTTTCAAGCTTTGCTGGCAAACCTTCAAAGAAAGTGGAATTTTTTTTGGCTTCTTTCTTACATCGTAGCATGTGCCACTTCTTGACCAGCTCTAGTTCTCAGTAATTAGCAGTGTTTACAGGCAACATTCATCCATTCCTTCAACAGGAAGGAGCACACTGAAGTCACTGGGAGCCCCAGGTGCATAAGGTAATGCGAAATTGTCTCCAAAGACTTGAGGCCCTGTAGCTAAGGTAGTGTTACAGGAGAACAAATGTGTGGGATGGAAACCTGCATTTCAGCTGTGTGGGCATGGTACTATATATGGAAGGATGGGGCTGTTTGGGTGATGATTATAATATGTTTACCAGCTGATCAGTTTGAGTAAGTAAATCTTGGCATTTCCAGATGGTTGGTTACACCTGGGAAGTAGTTTAAATGCAAGTGAACTTGTATCAAAGTTTCTTGTGACAGGAATGGTGATGTGTCCTCTTGCCTTCCAAGACATTCTGCTCTACGCTTTGTCACCATGAGAAATGCAAAATGAATGCTGCACTGATACGATCAATCCCCCGACAGTGCTGTGAATCTGACCATGGATGTTTAGTGGGTTAACCAATATGTGGATATTCAAGTTGACTTAATGTGCTGCAGCTCTGGTTCAACTCTTTCAATCAATATCAGTGGTGCTGATATTACTGTAGGGCAACCTAGAGGAACTTTCCACTTGGTTTTTCAGGCAGCATCCACGTACAACCTGCCATGTTGCCTGCTATCATGATGCCACTTGCTTTAAGTTCATACTGAAAGCATTATGTCTGGACAGCTATGTTGATTTGTAACTCCAAAGTCTTAGGCTTGCACTTCAATACCTTTAAGCCCTATTTAATCCCAGAGGGCATGTGTTTTATGTTAACTATCTGCTCTTGCTCACAGACATATAAGCCAATTGTGTAGTGTCAAATGAAAAAAGAACAAAAAATCCTTTCCAGTGTTCAGGAAAAATAGGTGAATATCACCCAAACCAAACATGAGAAAATTTCATGTGTGTGAAAATACCCTGACCTCCACCACTGATTTCAATTGCTACTCAGCTTGAGCTGCAGCCTAGCTGCTCACAGAATAGCTTTTCTGAAGGCCTTTGCTGGAAACTAGAAAAGAGATTCCTTGGAGCCTGTCAAAAATGCTGCTGCCTTCACCTTCGCTCTTCAGGAAGATGCAAAACTCCTGGCAATGGTGTACAATGTAGAATGAGGAAATATGCTTACCCGTTATCTGTTTAAATAAGCAAAATAACATTCTGCTTTATAAAATAATCTTTACAGTAGAAAGCAACATTTAGAAAAAAATGTTAATAGATACACATCCATTTTTTCATGTGTACTTTAGATCACTGCATTTGAAAGGATTGAAAGAATAGTGGACAATAAAAAATGAAAATGGAAGTAATTATGGGGTAATTGGGGATAAATTGTTATACTCTAGTAAAGATAAAAAATTTTAGCTGATTTTTTCTCTGCCCTTTTTATTAAAAGGGCAATAATATTTGGAAAGCCTATTTTGGTTTTGTTTACCGTCCAACCTCTGTTTCAGATTTTGACCCCCAGGCATGGGATGAGCCCGTCTTGTTTAGGGAGCAAAGCCTGCAAGAGAATAATTATGAGGACAATTTTAGTTATATTATTTTTCTTTAAGCAAAGCAAAACCAAAAAACCACACACACACAACTGAAACCCTTTGGTGTTCTTTGTATTTTTTCCATGTAGAAGCTCACTTTGGAAACTAGTCTTGACAGTATCTTCTTTCTATCTGACTGTCATTTTCTCAGCCTAAGAAATGCAGTGTAAATGTATTTTCTTGGTTCTTTTGCATAAGTGCTCTGAAGTAGTCATGTCATCTTTAAAGAACACTGCCATGCAGACTGAGGATAAAAGCTTCTGTATCCTTACTTAGGACATCAGAGAGCAATGCTGATCTGCATCTGCCTGGGTGCAGTGGAAGAATGCAGTTGCATGATGAGATTTTCTTCTGCCATTGTGGAATCTTAAGTGCTTTCCCTCCCGCTCTTTGCCTGCCAAGGCAAGTTTGAATTTTACCACAAAGATATTGGTTAAGTAAGGCCCACTCAACCTGTTCATTTTAAATCATAAAGCAAGTCCTCTCCAAATATTGCAGGCTAATAAACCACAGTAAAAGTAGTGCAGATTAAGCTCTTATTTGTCTTGGATGGAAGGCTAGACTTCTGTCTAGAACATCTGAATTGGTGCTTTGGGTGCAGCTTCCTTCTCTTCAAGGGTGGTGATCATCTTGTCAACAAGGCATCAGTTTTACAAGATGAAATCACTTACAGAAGTAGGCTCCCACCATATATGTACAACTAGGGAGGGAAATACGGGCTTTTTTGCTTGTGGTATAACAAATGCTGCACCTGCTTATGCTTTTTCCTCCCGTTTTCTCTTCCTTGGTAGATCAGGAATGGAGTTTGTGCTTGACCAAGAGTATAGGATTTTTGAAGGAAACAAAATTTGGCTAATCCTACTTTTTACAAAGAAGCTGCACTTGAATATGTTCCAATGGCTTTCCAAGTTAAGGGGATCTAAATTAATATTTGCCAAGGACTAACATATGAATGAAACACTTGAGAATTTCTTTGTAATTCTTGGCTTTGTTTGGTACCTCAGTCAATGCAGCTTCTAAGCAAGAGGCCTCTTTTGTTGATACAAAGCTCAACGCATATGGAATTTGGTGGGTATAATTCTCATCAACATTGAGGGAGAGGGGACTGACAAAGGATAATCCAGCCTCTGTTGTGGATATCTAGCACATTTTTGAAGTGACAGGTGAAAAGGGAATATATGAATGTACCAAGATCTTTTTAAAGTGCTTTTTCAATATGGAAAGATCCGGTGCTTTTTGAGATACTGACCATATTTGATCCTGTGTACTTCACCATTCAATCAAAGGTTAGCAGGTGTTTACAAAGCACCAAAATTCAGAAGGCCTTCATCTTCTTTGAATGAAACACATGCTGTTCTCCAAACTTAGCATCTCAATTTTCTGAGCAGCACTAATCCGGGTGATATTAAGTGTGTTTATATTCCGATACATTGTGGCATCTGAGTGCAACAAAGGTTAAATTAATTAATAGACTCAACTGATGTTTAAAAAAACTATTGCTCTAAATTTTATTTGTGTTTTCTATGGCTTTGCTTTCTAGCAAACTTAATAAACTAGGATCTGTATGATGCTTTCTTTGTGTGTGGGGATTTATTATGAGAAATCAAGTTTGATGTTCATGATGAAAGATTTTGATCCTATATTATCTGTGTCCTCTTAAACTTACCTGTATGCTTGAAGCAAGTTTAAAATACTGTTACTTCAGTAACAATACTTAGTTACTTAGTTTTCTAAGTTTGTATATTCTATGATTTCTTACTTCATGTCCCTTTTCTGGCAAGAGAAAAGGCAAATATTCCTAATAATGTGAGTTCTTGAAATTGAGCAGTTTGTTCAAGGTAAGCCTATGTTTGTATGTTAAATTTTCTTAAAGAAAAATACTTGGGAGCTCTTAAACTTTTGTTAGCTCTGT
This sequence comes from Psittacula echo, assembly GCF_963264785.1. Classification (NCBI taxonomy): domain Eukaryota; kingdom Metazoa; phylum Chordata; class Aves; order Psittaciformes; family Psittacidae; genus Psittacula; species Psittacula echo. The sequence goes on from NC_137735.1 coordinate 106,127,521, forward strand.
AAGCAGGAATGCAGTTAGCATATGGGATAGGAATATTCATGTTGGCTGCTCTCGTTTTGCATGGCTCTGGCATGTTGGAAGTCAGCAGGTGTTGTTTCTTTCTACTGAGAAAGTGTGGGGTTACATAGATTACTTATAAATATTTAAATTAGTTCATATTTTGTAAAAACATACTGGGATACTTTCAGCAAGGATGCTAGGTAAAAGCAATTTGTGTTCTGAAGGAACACGCTATTTTGAGGGAGGATAATTCACTTTGCCCACCTTATTCAGTCCTTGGCCTTTACAGTGGTACCAAACAAAGGAAGTGACTCTTACAGATGCTTTTGTGATGTGGTTCCTGGTTTATTGAGAGCTGGACTGAGATCCACTGACTCATTTCACGTAAGCTACCAAAGAACTGTTTCCAGTTACTGCCTGGACCAGGCCTTTGAGCTGAAAGATTCCGTCTCCGACTGCCAGCCATCCTTCACAAGAAACACAACAGACTTTTATTACAAATATTTCAACATTATAATTCAGCCTTTGAAGATTTGGCAGTTACTTGGCAAAGATGTCTCCAAAGAGGTATTTTTAGCAAACACTTTATAGGGAGCTTCAGATCTTCATCTTTTTTCTTCATGTGGAGAGTATTTTTTCTGTCTGTAAGGTGCCCAGAGCTGAAGGATGTGAAAATGACAAAATGCTCAAACCACAGTTGGATTCAAATTGTCTTGAGTTTGGTGGGAGCTGCATCTGTCCCCATGATAGTCAGTTGCCTGGCTTTCCTCTGCTGGAGAGTCCAGTGCTCTATGGGGGTGGGAGAGGGATGTCACCTATTTTTTTTGGTTTCATTTGGCCCTTGAAACACATTTTAACTGTCAAGCAAATCTATTTGCTGTAGGACTATTATTGGATGAGGCTGGGTTTCTGAAAGTGATTCGAGAAACCAGTTATAGACATGGCCAACAGTTACAGGCTTTTGAAATGGTTAGGAGAAGCAAACTGCTAAATCCAAAGATACCAGGTACCCTCATCACAATGAGAGTTGGCATTTGTATCAACTGCCAGGCAAGATTCACCTGTCTACCTCTGAGTGCTTAAAAATTGCACATCTGAGACAGTTAATCATCTTAACTGTGCTCTGTAGTCAGTGGATGTGAAGTCACTAGGAGGAGATGTTTTCTTGTACCTAATGCAAGGGTGACTGTTTTAGGACTCCACCACTACAGCTGGTAGAACAGAGGTTGACATGTTTTTCAGAAGATGGGTATGAGCAAGGCCCTGGTGGACTTCTAGTTGTGGAGCCTTGCGTGCATGTATATGGTCTGATAACTGCTGTGTGACTTACAGGTAGTTTCATATGGCAGTTGAAATTTCAACAGTAATAAAATCCACTGGCTTCACCTTAGTAAAATATCCCTGCAGGTGCATGCGAAAACTTGCGTGAATTCACAGACTCCTTTTATTTTGCTCACAGCATAGTTGAATCAGTTTGGTTTTCTCCAGAAGAGCATGAAGAATGTGCTTCCTCAATAGCAGCCCATGTAAAAGGTGATGTAAGTAGATAGCTCCTCTGCAGTTGCACCTCTGGAAACCCCTGGGCTTAGGTCAGCTGAACTTTTTTTTGTTTCCTGCTATAATTCTATTTTTTTCCATAGCTCATTGTGCCATTTGGTGTTAAAAATAGGATTCCATAAAGCATTTTATGTTCCTTAAGTGCACACATTTTATTTTTTGAACGCGTATCTCTGTGAAGGCTTGCCAGAGAAAAGCTTGCCTTTCCTTCAGTGCTGACCTGATCTGACTGTAATACTAAACTCAAGGTAAGAGTCAGGACTAATGCAGTGATTCCATGTCTCAGCTCTTCCTTCAGGTTTCTGGCAGCTTCTGCAAATTACTCTTTCTGCTTCAGATGCTGGTGTGGTGCTGCACAGTTTATATATATATATATATATATATATATATATAAAGTATTCTTTTAATTTGGTGGCTTTGATTCATTTTGTTGTGCCTCACTTTCCCTTTTTCTAAAATCAGATTGAAATTGTCCTGTGTTTTCAGATCTATACACGGAGAGCATTATGTAAGCCTATATGTTATCTTGAATATATTTCTACTACTAAGTGGGTGGCATTGGAAGGGGTCTGTTCTCCAGGCTGCTGTAGATACTTGCTGCAAAGCAAGGTTGTCTGGTCAAGTTCTTCCCTTGCTCATAAGCCCTCAGGGTCTTCCCAGGATTGAGGTTGGGTTTACTTCCCTTTGTAGTCAACAGTGATGCAATTACTGACTTGCTTTACCAAGATGATGTGTTTAATGTTTCGGTTTTGCAAAGTACCTCACAATCTGAGTGGAAGATATTTTAAAGGAACAAATCATAATTTGCTTGGAGGCTCTGGGAAAGGTATGTCACATAGGGAAGCAGAATAAAGCTTGCAGCTCCATCTTATGGGAAGATGAAGATGCTTTCTGGCATTATTAACGTGAGGAATAACCGAAAGGAGAGGAAAGCAGCTTGAGGGTTGGTAACAACCCCAAGAGACCTCCGCAGTTTTGGGCATGCTGGGAAGGGGGACGGCACACCTTCCCTCCCAGAGGCTACCAGTGGAGCAGCTTCCCTGTGCTTTCAGGATTTGCTGAAATTTCCATAATTTATTTTATTACTGATTTATTTTGTGAGATTTTACTTAAGGAGATAAAAAAAACCCAAACCAAACCAGCCTCCAAATCTTGCTTCCATCCCTGTGCTATCATCTTATATCTGGGGAGAGTAATGAAATTTTTATTATGCATCTAGGCTAGGGAGGTAGGGCTTAATATCAATTGGGGCATCATCGGTGGAGTGAAAATTGCTAATTTTTGCACAGACCTTTTCTGACTGCCGTGGGGTACTTCTAAAATAAGAGATTTTACTTGGTTTTCTTTTTGCAAATGAGTGCAAGTTGAAATGTATTTTAAGACTCAACTGACACAATAATTAATCGTCTGAGGAATCACAGATGTAAATATTTTTTTATGCTGTACTAATACTACATTATTAGATTCCTTTCTGGTTTTTTTAGTGCTCCCTATATTTTCAGAAGTGAGATTATAGCAGAGCAGCTGTTTCCTTGTGAACAGTGAAATCGAGAAGTATTCTCTCTCACCCTGTGTTACATCAATTTGACAAACTACATGCCTGATATTATGTGTGGCTTTACAAGGAAACTGATAAAACATTCCGAACATTGTCTATTTATCCGTACTTTAAAAGACAGCTGATTAATGTTATTTGCATATGAGCAACAGAATGTGTAAACATTGACTGGGGAGTCATACAAATGAATACGTTCAGCTGGATTCACAATAGCAACATTTCGCCAAGGCTGAGTGTAGATCAACCTGGAAATGGTATCACCAAACTTGGCCACTTGCAGTATATTAATATTTGTCCTTTCTATTGCCTTTTCCCATAAAACTTCCTTCCAAATCCACTATGTACAGATTAATGCTTCTTCTGCAGTCAGCTGTAGTGGTTCATTTGTTGTCCAGTCTGACTGAATGGGCAGCTCAGAGAAGTGGAATAGCAAGGAAGGGGCCACATGTTTTGTAAGTTTTGGGCTGGGTTAAATAATGAATTTTCAGAATGGCTTAATAAATAATTTTTAATACTTCTTTAGCATCTTTCCTCTTAAGAGCCCAGGTTCTTTGTTCATATGAACTCATTAAGTTCATGACCCACTAGGAACAGAAATAATATATTTGTTTTCATGTAGGGTAACTGAGGCACACCCTAAATACATTTTTTCTTTATTTCATTTTTTCTGTAGGGTTTGATTTTGCATATGGGAAATAAAATAGAATCCAGCTCATCTGTTTCTTTATGCAGTTTCCTGTGTTGTAGCCACAAAAGTGTCCTTCCTCTGTACGTAGGCCATCTGCAATTAGAAAAAGAAAACTCAAAATATTCATTATTTCAACACTTGAATCACTTGCAAATGCCAGGAGTTTAAATGTGGGTTTATTTTGCAGAAATAAACTCAAGTCAACATTAGATGTTGTGTGAGGGATACCTTTGCTGGTAACTCTTCTGGTAGAGTCATTGAGTAGAAAGAGAGGAGATGCATGAAGGAATGACTGAGAAATTAGAGTGGACCTTAAGGTGGATATTCCTGGTGCGTTACTGTAGGTCAGGTACCAGGCTTTGCTCTAAGTCTTTGCTCTTGGCATTCTTTGGATGAGCATAAAAGTATTCAAGTACAAATTATGTCTGTGTTAACTGCATAGTGTGGACTTCTGCTCCATGTCAGCATTGTTGTTTGAGCTTACTTGTCTGTATTGGGCTTTATTCAACATACAAGAACCAAGCAGTGTTCCAGGAGAAGCATTTGGTATGGCTTCTGGAGCAAACAGAAGCAGCACATAGTACAAACCCTTCCTGGTCTTTGTAAATATAGCTTGGGTTATTCATGAAGAGTGCAGCACATGGTGCACTATCTAGGGGATAGATGTTCAGCTGTTCATCATAATTAGCCTCACCATAACCTTTTTCATCAAAATCAAATGAATTGTGTTCTGTACTGTCACAGCCTAAAGTAAAGGGGATGTGAGAAAGCAGTTATAGCCTATCTTTTGAAAGCTTTGTGAAGCTGTCCTCAACATCAGGCCATTTCCAAATGGAGCCAGCAAAAAGTGGTGCAAGAAGAATGTAACTCACTGGTGAGAGCTGACATTTAACAGTTGTTGCCATTAGATTCTAGCGTTTATGTTGTATCCAGTCTGATATAACAGTCCAGTTTTCCCATTGCCACAAGTGTATCTGAACCCTACTTGGGTGAAGTCCAAATCTGGTGCCTGCAAAAGGGGCAGTGCTATTCTGCCCGTTGTCCTCTGTGCCTATCCATATTTCATTACTCCTCTTTCACTGAATTTAGCAGTTGTGTAGTTGGAGGGTCGGACAAACCCAACTTTCTGACTTTATGGAAGAATAGTCTCCTTATTGGAGCGTGGGGGTGGTTGGTAACTTAGTTTTGTCAGGTTGCTGAGTTCGTCTAACTTGGTTGTGGCTGCATTATTGAAACTTGAAGAGTGCATGCCCAGGACTGGAGGGATCAGCAAAGTGAGAGAGCGGGATGTCTCTCTCTAAAAGGCAGTTCATAGAGCTTCACTGACACTCCGTGAACTTGGCAGCAATGTCTGTTCTTTCTGTGTAAGGGCCTTGTGCATGGGGCCCGTCCCCATAAGGAAATGTTAATGTTAAATATTATTCCAGAAGTGGAAATGATCTCATTCTTCCTACGGCTTATTTGGTTTTTTCTCTCATTTATTTACTCTTATTACTATTTATGGGAAATAGCTGGTTGCATCCGACTTGTCAAGCAATTCAGATCACTGCCTGAAAGACTTCTTTATTTACCACTCCTCCAGTCTCCATCTTTACACACTGCTTGCACTAAACTGGTATTTCTGTTCAAATTTCCTGCAAGTAAGTCCACTTGTCTAGTCTCCACTTGACAGATAAAGAAATGGAAGCACAATGGCACTTTGTCACTTTATAGGGCAATAGAGACTAACACCTTGGAAAGGAATGGTCAGAGCTGTTCTGTGGGAACACAAGTGTTGCTTTTTCTCCTTCCTTCCTGTAAAGCCCATACCTTTGTAGATGACCTGTGTTTCATGAAGAGTCCTTACTGATGAGTCTTGCTCCTTTTCTCAGTCGAGAGCATACTTAGCCCTCAGGACATGCTGCAAGACTGTTCTATTCTGAAGGCTTTCTTGGTGGGAAAGGTTTGCTCCTAGAGAAGTTGTCAGCATCTTCTCTCATTCTTGCCATAATTGATTTAATCTTGAAAGCGTATGAAACTGGGTTCTTTAAGATTAAAAAAAAAAAAAAAAATCTGGAAATTCGTTCGTTCTTGCATGTTTAACTGGCGCATAGCAGCTACATACAGCCTTAGTATCTTATAGAAACTTAAGCATATATCCTCTGTTGCTTTTCCCTCTCACTTCCCCTTGCAGGCGGGTATAGCTGGAGCTTTTCCCCACACCCTGCTTTTGCCTCTCTTATGCTTTAAGTAGGAAAACAGATAAGAGAATCAAATCTCTGAGATTAATTTAAAGGAAAACACCACCCATTCTGAGTGATTTTTCTCAGGCCAAGATGGGAGAATGACCTTCAACAGGGGCCTAATGCTCATCACAGACCTCATTATCATTCACTTTGGTGCAAATCTTTTATTTCCTTTTTATTTTTTTTTTTGCCTTTCTCTTATCTTCCTAGAAGGGTGGATATGTGATCGTGTAGTATCATAGCATAGCCATAACAAAATACTCCTCTGGTCACTCTTCAGCCTTAGAGGAGATTAGCAGTTGGGACAGTAGACAGTAGGCTGCAGGAAGATTCCATGAAGGCAAAGGTCTGTAAGTCTGCCACTGTAAGAGCTGGTTTTCTCCATACCTAAATCTCAGAAGGATAAGTCCCAGCTACCCACTTGCAGTGTATTTTTGTTCTGAAAGTGATCTATAGGCTGATAGTGATATATATATTCTCAAAGAAGTATAAATGCTGAAATGCAAAACCACAGTTGTATTGACTGTTCTCCCCTAAACCAGTCTGCTAATAAGGCAGAATATAATGCTTTCTCTTTTCAGTTGTCCTTGTTATCACTCTAGGGTTCAGATGCTGCTATTACGGTTTCTTCATGAAATAATATTTCTTTCTCCACCTTTGGTACTGATGGCCAGAGCTCCTGATGGTTTGGTGATAAAACTGTGGCACAGCTCCATCCCCACCATTCCAAATCTGCCTCCCAGCTTCAGGCAGTAGGAAGGTGGCACCACGTATCCTCTCTTGCGTCAAGAGACTGCACACATCTTTTCATTTTTGTGTATCTTGGGCCTCATCAAGGTAGTCTGCTTTATGTGCCAGCAGCTGTTGTCTTCTCCAAAAATCATAGTTAAAGAAATGAACTGTCGTAGTGGGATTTGAATGGGCAAGCATCTGTTCTCCAGTACTGCATATACTAACAAGATGTACTACCTGCATTTGCAGGTTTTTAAGGCCAGAGGGATCTGTTGTGCTCATTAACCCTGACTAGAGACATTGCATAGGCTATAGCCAGTCATTAATGTTCTGCATCTCATTTAGCGGTCAGCTTCTTTGTTGGCACAGACTTATCATGTGTAATTACTATATTTAATTTGATTGATGTGACCTAAAAAGAGCCTAGTAAGAGTCAGGGGTTTGAACATTCATCGGTAAAAATAAAGAAAACTTAGTGTTATCTTCTCCTCCTCCAGCATTCTCCAATGCAAAAGTACTTCCTAGTTCCCAAAACTGAATCTTCCCTTTGCTCCTGCTTCCCTAGGCTCCTTAGAAAATAGCTGAAAATGTATTATGATTTCAGGGAAACTTTATGCAGGTTCCAGGTTAGAAGTTCCTTCTTGTATTCTTTACTTCTGTCCTAAGTTGTGTCTCTTGTCCATGGAAGAGCCAAGTGTAGAGAAATGCACTGTGGCTGAATTTTACTTTCGGATGGCTGTACATGTTTTGGAGTGGGCCATATCTTTCATTAGACCTTGGTATAATTTTATCCAGAAAACCAGTAGCTGGAGAGGAAGCAGATTTTTTGGTCATTGACCTTGCTCTGTTCATAATTATTTCATGATCCAAAACACGGCAGCAAAATATTTAGCATGGGCTCTTTTTTTTTTGCCAGTTATTTTAGCAGGTCTTGGAACAAGGCCTTCTTGAATATGCCTGGATGCAAGTACCTGCTAAAAGCTGAGAAAATGCTTAAGTGCACAGGAATGCAATTACTTCAGTAGATAGAAGAGCTTCCTGGTTTTAGACACTTCTAAGAGGACTAAGATTTGCAGCACTGTGAAGCTTGGGGAGAGCCAGGAGAAAGGAAAGATACAAGTGAGCTAAAGCAAGCTATGAAACGCCATTGTTAGCTTTTCAGCAAGCTACTGATTTCTTTTGTTTCCAAGAAATTAAAATGCATCAATTCAGATAACGTGGGACACCCTGGAAGAGAGGGATGGCCACATGGCACTGCAAGTCTAGTTCCCTTATTGTGTTTTGTGCTTCGTTTAGTCATGCAGGATGTTGTTCTGAGCTGACCTCCCATCTGGAGCACTATGGAAGACAGCAGCATGTGGATACACCAGCACCTATATTCCGTTCCTGTTCCTAGCTTTAGTCCTCTGTCCTTGCTGGTGGAGCAGAAGTACACCCTCTGTTTTCTCTCTTTAAACAAGGCTAATGGGGTTGGGGGGGAGTCCTATCTTGCAGCTACACATGCATGCACAGTAAAGCAATTTGAGCGGGTACTATTAAAACCCAAATGGTTAGATTGTCTTTAAAAGCCCTTCATAAGGAAAATAGCGTAAGTTATTTGAAAGGACTGAGCTCATGAAGATGTTGGTATGTCGTTGCAAGTAATTCAATGCTGAGTGAGTGTTCTAAGCACAGGATGTTTCAAAATGTACCGTTAACTTTGGGACAGAGCTATTGATAGTAGAGCATAAAGAATGTAATTGTATTGCCAAAGGTTGAGGCAAGTGGAGCTGAGATGGAAGTGACCTTTTCAGTGGATTTGTGTTTCTAAACTTTAGGTGACCAGTCTCCCATTGTTAGTGAAAGCAAAGGTTATGATGTTTGGATCAAAAGTTTTCTTGTAACTTGATGTGGACAAAAGATTAACTCTAAATGGAAGAAAACAGTGCATATATTTTATCTAGGTGTAGATATATGTAATTTATATATATACACCCATAGACATATATATTTTTGTACATATGTACGTCTTTTATCTTTTCGTGTCAGGGAAATGAATTTGTGTTTGGCACTGTGCACTCCACTCATTTGAAAGTAGCAGAGAACTGAATCAGGGCCACTGTTCATGGAAACTGCTCAGCTTCATTGAATAGCAGGAAATCCTGGAGTGCAGCACAAATCCAATATTCAGGTTTTATTCCATATTAGGAAATATTTCCTGATCATTACTGTGGGTGTGTCAGAATGATTTGTGAGGTTCATTTCTGTGAGCCAGATTAGAAGGGGAGGCCCTGTTGCCTGCTTTTCGCTTCTGGACAAACTTCATGGGAAAGAATGAACAGGCTCAGCCTGGGGAAGGGCAGCCCTTTTCAGTCAATGCAGGTAAAACCAGCCTCACCAAAACTATTTTAGAAGAAATAGTTCAGCTTGGTGCGGTTCCTCAATCTGGGTTACACAGCTTCTTGTGCTGGCACAAAGCATCAAGCGGCAGCAGGAGAGAAACAAACAGATGGTTGGATGGAAAGTGGGACAGGTTCTTTCAGAAACTACTGGCTAGTGCCAAATTACAGTGTGCATGCAACTGTGGCGTTTGCTGGGGGAAGGGACCTTGGTGGTTTCAGAGGGGATTTTTGCCCACTGCTCCTCCTTGACATTTTAGGGTATTTATAGATTTAGGAGTCTACCCCAAGGTAGGAAAGTAACTTCCTTCATTTTGAAAGCATCTTTTACTTGGGTGCATTGGGTGAAAAGCTCTTGCGGAGTTTAGGTGGCATCTTGGATCCAGCCACTGACACCCCAAGTTGTTCTCTGGGCCTCACTGTCCCCCGGGTTTCCCTGGTATCATCAGTGCTAGAAGCGCAGCAGCCACTGAGGCAGCAGGACCCATGTAGCGTCTCGATCCCGAGTCCTGTGGGTCTGAATGTTTCCTCAGAGTTTTCTCACTGTCATGGGGGTTGGACCCTGGGAGTGCCCACCACTTTTGGATTACTGGGCAAGTCATGGAGTGCTCTCTGCTTTTAGCTGTGACTGTAACGGGCAACTCACCCAGATGCTCTGTGGGGAAAGCAAGAATGACTTAAAATGGCTAAAACATTTGAACATCTTTTGCTTTTAAATAGCAAAGCCTGTTCCAACAGGGCTAATTTTACTCAGGTTTAGTGCTGCTTTAAATAGAACAAATATAATTCATGCTGTAACTTTAAAGTAGCAAAACTTACTAGAACATAACATGCATTGGGGAATGAGTAACAAGCTAAAGGAAATGAAGTATATAAATGAGGTAAATGAAAGCTGAAGTGTCAGTGCCATTTTGTTGCAGTCTTGTTACTTCGTTTTCCCTTCTCAGACTGCTGTAAAAAGTGGAGGATCTCAGAAAGATCTGGTCTTCGCAATTAACATTGAAAAGAAGAAAAACCTGCATGCAAAGTAATAATCTGATATGTTTTATTTGGCATAAAATGTTGCTTCCTTCAGGTAACAAATGAAATAGGGGCTTTTGAATGGTGATACTACTGAAAACATGAATTATGTAGGATCATAATATTTATTTTTCTTTTTGAAACATACCCCAGAGCAGTGCTTGGCAGACATGCTGATCTGATAACTAGGAACTTCAGTAACAGCAGTAGCACAGCTAGCATCATCCAGATGCCAGAATAGGACTATTAGGTAAAAACCTATTGAGCTGAAAGGTTTTTTATTGACATAAGTGAACTTTGGGCAAGGTTCCGTTCTTAACATGGAAAGCTATGTTTAGTAATAACACAAGTATTAAGATCAAGCTCCAAGGGTTGAAAAATACTGGCCCATAATTGACATAGCTTGGAGTAGTGGGGTTTTGTTGTTTGCCTGCTGTTTGGAGGCTTCAGGATCCTGTAGTGTTTTGTTTGTCTCTGGAGCTTTCTCAAAAGCTTTGGAAGTGTATTTAAAGTGGGTTATAGAAAAAGAAGGCAGGGAACCTCTCCAGGAGAAGTCTTGGTATAAACAATTGGACAGTGAAAATATGCACAGCACAATTGCCAAACTTGTGCTAGCAGAAACTGTAGTGCAGAAAGTCATTTTCCCTCCAGCTGATACCACAGTATGACCACTTTCTCCTTCTGTTTCATCACTGGAACTGTCAGCTGTTGTACAACATTTTTATCTTTGCTTTCTGTTTGTATGTCTGCTCATACCACATACAGTTGCATGTTTCAGAAGTTGCTTGGGGTGCCTGCGCGGCTGCTGCTCCAGCTGCTGCTCCTCCCCTTACTCTTGCTGGTATGTCGCACCACCTCATCCAGCTAAGCCTTTGGCTGCTTATTTCATTTATCTGTCCCTGCCCACTGCCTTTTGGTGTGAATCATGCTGTTATTTGTGTATGGTGGGTTGATTTTTTTTTTTCCCCTCATATATATAGATCTCCTGTCTCTGTATGAGAATCTGAACAATTTGGAGAGAGCAGGGCTGGCTCTCTTATTTGAAGCTTTGCTGTGTCCATGCTGTTTTCCTAGACAGGACTTCATTTTTCAGATACAGTCCTTGCCAGCAGTGGTTTTTAGTGCCTGTTTAGTGAGTTGCTTTGCTGCCTTCTCTGTAAGGAGCCAAGCAGCATTACTAAGTCCACTCTAGCTTCTCACCCAGAAGAGCTCCAGCACAACGCACAGTGGTGATAGCTGGCATTTCTGAAGGTACTTGCTTTATTGAGCTGTATTTGTTTACTTTGTAACAGGTCTGGCACTGAAACCCTCTCCTTTCTTTTTTACCTTCTAATGCTTGAAAAATACCATTTGTATACTTCATTTCAGGAGTAAGTTGAATGCCAAAATGTGTCATGCTGAGAAAATGGGAACTTTGAAAGGCAGAAATATGTTTCAGTATCTGCCTTACCCAGAGGCTTTCATTCAAGAGCCAATTCCCTTGGAATGTAAATTGAATCTTTATAAACTTTGCAGATTTACCCTTTTTGCTGCTTTCCTAATTGCTGGGCTCTAGGGGTGTGCTTGGGTGCCTAAATTATTATCAACCTTTCTGTGATGTAGCTGTTTTGGGAGGAAGGATTGGTGTTCCCTGTCCTGCTGATGTTTGTAGCTTTACATTTTAAATCCAAGTCAGAGACCCAGCAGCATGATAATGTCATTCTGTCATGCGGTAAAAAACAATGCTTCTCTCGCCAAGAGAATTGTATTGGTGTTTGCTCCATAACTTAAATATGCACTAAGTAATGAGTCCAGAATAAATTTGTTAGGGCTGCTGTATAATTATGCTATACACATACTTTCAAAAATAAGAATATTTCCACTGTGTGACTTAAGTCCAGATTAATTTGACAGTATAGGTCAGCTGTATCTGATAGTAAGAACAAGCTATATGATATAACGCAGTTGTGCAGGAGACTTGCCTGTGAAGAGGCTGGCACCTTCAGACCTGTTGTTGTGGAAGTGAAGCCCAGTTGCGATGCCCACCACTGTCTAACTGGCACAGAGTTGTTATTTTTGCAGGCAATCTTTGTGAGAGAAAGCAAGAATTGATCAAATAGGTTACTGTAGTATCCTGAGAAATGTGAAACCCTCTAATAAGGAAGGTAGCTGGGAAGACTGGTTTCAGTTTTCACTACTTGTAGCATACTTGCACATATTTATATTCTTACTGAAGTGAGAAATCATTAAAAATGTAAACGTGAAAGGTTGGAATAATATGCTAGAAGGATCTGAAATTATGAATTTACCTGCTTTGGAGGGTGATGTTGGGTTTTAGTGAAGGGTTTTCAGTGGTGGAAATTTTCAGGAAAATCAATTGACAGTTTAACTTCGAGGTGCTGGGAGTGCAAACTGAAGTTGTAGTAAACTGGAGGCCACTGCTTGGTCTTTCTCTGATTCCCAATCAGGGAAGATCTGGGAATCAAAAGGTCAATGTATGCTTTGACGAGGCAGCATTATTTTACCAGAAGGGAGAGGTCCCTTCCAACTGAAATACTCTATTCTGTAATAAGTCAGGAGAGTCTTCCTTACAGAAGACTCTTGAAAACTCCACTGTGTTAGCATTGGGCCTGCTGTCCCCTTTCTGTGCCTGTCCCATGCTCTCCCTCATCCTTTGGGAACATCCTTCAGCTCTTTCCCACTCTGCTGCTGTTCCACCTGCCTCTGGGGGCAAGATTTTCTCCAGCTGCTGCACATGTGTAACTCCTCATCTGCTTGCCCTAGGTGCTTGCTGCTGAGCCAAGCAGGCATCAGGAGAAGGGCTCCCTTCTGCTGTAAGATCAGCCATCCGTCCAGGAGGCACAGCCTCTATTTCTGGACCAAGCAGCACATATGGCCTCTGTGCTTCTGGCATCTCTGAGATACTGTCCTGTGGCTGTGTACTGCTCAGTGTCTCCTGTCCATTAGTTGGGTTTGATGTGTGTCTCTCTCTCTCTCACAGCCAGTGTTCTTTTTTTTTTTTCGGAGTAACAGGCCCTTTGGAAAGAAACGCCTTTGGTTGTTGTCGGCCAGAGGAGTTTTGGCCAAATGTGGTTGGCTGGTTTAATATGACCTTATCCATGGTCCAGAATGCCTAATGCAAGGCTGGTGATGCAGCAGAAGTAGAATGGTTCCATTATGCAAATGGAATGAATCTGGGTGAATTAGGAGATTTTTGAGGGCATTTCCAAGAACTATGGGTGGCACCTTTTCAAAACATTCCTGTTAATGTGATGAGGTCAGTAGCAGTGTGCTGTCAATAAAAGGCCCCATTTTGAAGCTTCTTCCTTCCCTCCCTCATCTCCTCCAGCGTCATTTGTTTATAAAGGCCATGCTTAAGGACTTTACTTTGTTATTCCCAACTGAATATTTCATTTGGGATGTGGATTTGTGCTTTGTTTTGGGGTTTGTTAGTGGAAGCAGAGAGGCCAGAGGAAAAAGGATAAAGAGTTTTCCTGTGCTGTGAGTTGACATAGGATTTTGCAGGGTATCTTGTGTCTCCTGCCAGGTTTGTGTGCTTTCCTGCTTACTTTGGGGAACCTGGAGAGCTTAGGGCATTCTTCGGTTTATAAAGGGGTTTAATTTGTTGTTGTTTACAAAGGTAATTGTTTTGTTGTGGGTTTTTTTTTTTTTTTTCTGTTTTATTTTATAACTGGGGACACCAATTGCAAACTGAGCAAATGTAAAGTAAATTCTCCTGAAAAATTGTTGTGCTGTGGTACAACAAGGTCTGAAGGCAGGGCTGGTGGGGTGTGCACAGGATATATGGAGTGCTTTAAGGTCCCTTCCAACCCAAACCATTCTGTGATTCTATGCTGGAAGCAAGTGCTTCTGGTAATGTATCCCTCCTACTTTAGTGGAGGGGATAATGGTGGGTTTATGCTGTGGTACGACAGTGAAGTCAGTACAAGTTTCTTCTCTGGTAAATAGCTTTCTCTGAGTTTGCTAGTTTATGGATTGGCTTCTTGTCTGTGTTTTCCTACTGTAGAACTACAGTGAGGGTCAGCCCTGCTATTTATAGCGTGGTGTGCTAGTGCCAGAATTGTTATCTCCTTTTTACAGGCTTAATAAAATCAAGTAACTTAGATTTGCTATTTGGTAATGTCTGCATTTGTGAGTATAGGAGCATCGGGAAAACAAATTAACAGGAAATAGAATTGCAGGGTTATTTTATCCTACCAGGAATACAAGATGTGCAAAGGATAAATATCCTGTTGCTTGCCAGTGCTAGAAGTGTCCTCATTATACCTTAAGTAAAGGTTAATCCATTTCAAGCCTGGGTTAATGCTGCTCTATCCTGACCACTCCAAAATGACCATAAGTTGGGGTTTTACTCTATTAAGTAATTTCTTGCAATAACTTAATCACAGATGCCAGTGTGTGGTCAGCAGTTGCTCTGCTTGATTTGAGTGTGTCAATATGCTATAGGTTTTTCCACTCAGATACCTGGTTTATATTTCTTTTCCCACCTGTCAATGGAGAAAGAGAGTATAATATTGTACAACAGACTCAGTAGGGAAAACAGTGATAAGTTCTCCAGCTTTTGGAGAGGTGTCCAATCTGCAGTACATGTGTGAAGAGTAGAACCCCTTAATTTTTAGTAAAGACTATTAAGAGTTGACAGCTCTCATCTTTCTTTAGTAGAAAATTGAAGGGGATAAAAGTGATTAAAAAACAGAAATATTGATATCATCCTGAAACAGCTGTAACGCTATTAAAGCCTCTTTGTATGTGTATAGACAGCTAAATTTTTATTCTTGGAACTCCAGCATCTCACACACTCCAAAATACACAGCTAAAATAATATCTACATAATACTATAAACCTCTTTTATTTGTGACACAGCAGCTGCATTTCTGGCAACAAATATCTTATTGTTGCACCAATGAAGTTAAAAATCCATGAGAGAAAATCCCGTCCTCACAGAGGGGAGCAGTCAAATACGCAACAAAAAAACCAGGCAGAATTAAGTAATTTCCCCATCCTGATATGGACATACAAGTTTTCTTCCATATGAAACTTTTAATCCGTTCACCTTAAAAGGTATTAAGATCTGCTTGAAGATCGTAAGCCTAATTAAGGGTTTGTCTTCCTTAAAATCCCCTGGTGAAATGGAAGGGGATTACGTAAATAGTCAAAAGGAAGTGTATGTACTTCTGTGGAATTTTCCAAAACCAACCCCAAACAACCTGATCAAACGAGAATGGGGCTGAGGTGCTGCTATTCATGGCTCTCCTTTGTGAGGCTCTTTTAAAGTGCCTCAACCCACTTCCAGGTAGGGCATGAGTCTCAGGACAAATTGTGCTTCTTTTTACATCTCCCCTGGCTTCCCTGGACCAGCTGCAAGGGACTCAGGACTGCCCTAAGATGTCTTTTTCCAGCATTAAAAGCATTGTTCTAGTATGTCCAAGTTCTTTGGGTTTGAGATGAAAGCTATTGAAGAGAACAGCCCTTCTTCTGTCCTCTTCCTTCCCAGTTTTTAAGTCCTCAGTGACCACATGCCCTGACCTTCAAGTACTTCATTTATATAGGTAACATGTTTACAGCTGCATAAGATGATTTCCCCCTAAATTTGTGAATCCAAACACAGACAGCTCTGTAAAGGAACAGCTACTTCAGAAAATGCTTGTTTCATTGGCAGCATGGCACAGAGGTGGCTGGAAATTAAACTGAAAGACTGGTTGCCTAATGGCCTTGTGGTAAGGAAGGGTTTTCTATTCTTGGTGGTTGGTTGTTCTTTAAAAAAACAGCCAAAACCAAACCCCAGCAGCAGCAGTTTCCCATTTAAAATATGGCAGCTCCATTATTTCATTTCCATGCAATGATTTCTAGAAGCCCTCCCCAACTTTCCCCATGTAATTTTGTTGAGTGTCTTTAAGATTCAAAGATAGTTGATGACTTTCTTCTGTCCTTGAAATAGGTTCTTCTCTGGATGGGATTTGGGATTTTCTCCATTTACTTTTCCATTTTATCCTGTCCTTTTGTAGCACCTAGAATTTCTGGAGTCTGAAATTGTCACAGAGTTGTGATGTATCCAGCTGTGGGAGGTGCCTGGCCCTCCTCTGACTTACTCCTTTTCCTTTCCACTCTCTGCCACCTCTTCTCTTGCCCAAGCTGGGCTTAAGTCTGCTGGAGGTACATTTTCCTCATTCACGGACAAGGCCCGTGGCCTGCATAATTCTTTGCTATGATTCACCCTTTGTTTTGCCAATGTGCTGGTTTGGGTTTTTTTTAGAGAGTGGGTAATAGGCCCTCCTGCTTTCTTGGGATGATTTTATAATACAGGAGGTTTTTTTAATGGAGTTTCTTCTATCTAAAGAACAGTGCCTTTCCTGTGAATTCTGTAGTGTCTAAGAATTTGGCGATGGAGAATGGGAAAGAAAAATAAATATATATGTGTTTATATAATTTTTGTATTATTTTTTCCAAGTGAGTAATGATGTGACATGCTCTGTTTCAGTACATGTTACCATGGCGATGACTGCAGGGACGACTACAACATCCTTTCCCATGAGTAACCACACCCGGGAGAGGGTGACGGTGGCCAAACTTACGCTGGAGAACTTCTATAGCAACCTAATTATACAGCACGAAGAGAGAGAAACCAGGTATGGGTTTCATCTTTTCTTGGTTGGCTTTTTGCGGTGTTTCTTTAAGGGCACTTTGGTTCCCCGTTCTTGTAAGGTTTTTTTTCTCTACTTGGTAGCAAGGAGCTTATCCCTGAAGGGCACAGGCTACATTGCAGCTGCTGGCTGTGCTAGTAGACCTGTGAACATCCCCTGCTACTGTAACAGTCGATGAGTGACAGAGGACCTCCACTTTTGACATTTCATACAATCTACCTCCTCATCGGATTATTATTACTTTGTGGAAACTGCTCTGTGCAGAGTCTTACTTTGCAGCACATGCAAGTTTTCTGCCTCAGCATGTGAGATTGGTGATCTCCAGTTCCGCCACGCATGCCATAGGGAATAAACTCTACAGAGGTAGATGCTGCAGAGCTGCTGATGGGTGGTAACATGGGTTTGTGGTGTCTATTCATGCTCTGCAGCATGGGGCTCATGCCAAGACTCTCAAACCCTGCAGAAGGAAGTGTTACAGGAGGTGGGGAAAAAGTCTGACAGGATTGATGGGGTAAGGAAAGGAGGCAGGGAGCTGGGGGTGGCCTGGAGTGGAAATAAGGGGCAGTAAAGAGCATAGGGTTGGTGATGGAGGTTTGAGAGGCTCTTGGGTAGGCAGGAAGAATTCTGGGGATAACGCAGTTCCACCTCTAAATTGTTCTTGGGTGGTGCTAACTGGTACTCTGTGGGAGTATGTGTTGGTCATCTCCACTTTAATTTTTCTCATCTGTGCCGAATTCTGCCTCTGATGTGGTGAAGTGCTACTCGAATTAAGTGTCAACATACCAGTATTTGAAGATAATGAATGTTGTATTTCAAATTGTCATCAGCATGTGAAATTATCATTCCCCTGGTAATATGTTTTTAATTGAGGGGTTTTCAGCTGAGCAGCAGGGTTTCTCTCTTCATCATATTTAGTCATTATCCCACGTAATTGAGTTGCTTCTAGTTAGGAGAATAGAGTGTCTGCTGAGGGCCTTTAATTTAGGGGATCCTGCTGTACTTCCCGAAGTGCAGAAAGACACCAGTAGCCTGGCAACGAGCCTTCAAATTCTTTGCTGCTGCTAATGGGTAATGAACTTTCTGAAACCTGCACCTAGACAGTCATAAAGAAGTGTGCCATGGGTAGAAAAAGAGGGGTCCAGTAGACATGTGAGGGTAATGAGACACTGGAACAGGTTGCCCACAGAATCTGTGGCTACCCCATCCCTGGCATGTTCAAGGCCAGGTTGAATGGGGCTTTGAGCAAACTGATTTAGTGGAAGGTGTCCCTGCCCATGGCAGGGGATTGGAACTGGACGATCTTTAATGTCCCTTCTAACCCAAACCATTCTATGATTGTGTATCGCCATGTGCTGACGCCCTGACATATGTAGGGTAACCCTCAGGCTTCACTTGCCACTCAGATCCTCCCAGCCTGGCATGGCACCAGCGGGGTGAGCCACAGGACCAGTGAGCCCTGGCTTGGGCAGGACACTGGGAGATGATGATGATAAATCTGGGTGGGTAGAGTTAGTTGGCACAAGAGTAAGGGGAGCAGGACCAGGTGTGTGACTAGAGAGAGGTCAGCAAGGCTGGGGTGGGGGGTAGGGGTGAAAGCTGGAGCTGGCTGAGGTGTTGGAGGTAAAGCTGAGATAGAAACTGTGGGGGGAAAAAGAAGTGTTTATTCTGATTGGTTATCCAAATTGGTAAAACCAGCTTTGCTTCAACAAGGTTATATGAAGAAATACAAATCAGTAGAGCGATTGTATGTTTGGACCTTTAATGCCTAATTGTGCAAATACCTAAGTACTTGCTTGAATTTGCTTATGCATTTTTAACAGCTTTGATCACAAATGAATAAATGGGAGGAGAGGCCAATAAGTCCTCAAATTTCCATTTGAGGCAAATTCTTTGGTATCTGGAATATGTGAAGTAACGGAGTTGTCTTGCTTTAGTGTTCCATTTGTTTTTCATTAATATTTAAAAAAGCAATCTCTGTTTTTCCCCTTCTCAGGCAGAAGAAGCTAGAAGTGGCTATGGAAGAGGAAGGCCTCGCAGATGAGGAGGTAAATACTACTTAAGTAACCTTTGAAGAGGCCGCTTTGCTTTTGTTTCCCTACTTCAAATGAGCATTTGAGAAGCTGACAGAAACATTAGCTAGCATGACAGTATGTTTTATTCTGTAAATGAATGTTGCCCCTATAAATAATTGTTTATTAGGGAAGTTGTGAATATACTTGCATGATACTTGCAATAGCTACAGCTTTGTATGCCACTCTTAATCCTTATGAGACATGTGGCCACAGCAAGTATATAGCATGCTTTTGAAAGATTAAACTTGTTTGCCGTTCTATTTGGGAAGCAAAAATGGTGAGATGCGCTTAGAAAAGTGGATAGAATTCAAAATGCTGAACCATTTTTTCTTCATTTAAACAATGAACTGGGTAAACCCTTGCTCCATTTGGACACAGATAAGGAGGGATCTGTGTCTGGTTGGCATCTCTCAGAACTTTAGTCAGTTAAGTTGCTTTTCTGAGGTCCATCAAACCGTGGGTGTCTGTACTGCCTTCAAGAGTTGTCAGGAAAATAAGCAGGAACAGTGCCTCAGTTATTTCTGAGGTTGTGTGGCTGCCCTAACTTCTGGGAAGAGGGAAAGGCGAGCGTGAGTGTGTATTGCCATCTTGTGGTTTCAAATGATGCTGTCACCCTAGTACAAAATGTGGCAGGTAGATGCCTGATCGATGGATCTCGTTAACGGTCTGAGAGTCTCCCTACATCTTTGGGAGCATTGGTCGGTGTTTGTCTCCTCTCAGGCTGAATCTCATTGACATTTTTATAGAACAAAATATATGGCAGGATTGGACAGGTTTTTATTTCAAATACAAGTGTTTGCCTTCCGTAAACCAAATGGATTTTGCTACAGATCGTGCAAGCTGGATCTCTACTGCCTGTCAGGCTTCTTATTGCCTGTCTTTTTTGCACCCCTTCTTTTCGATGGGGTGCAAGTTTCAGCTTTTATTGATCCTTCACATGCCCAAAACCAAGAGTCCTTGTCTCAGGTAGTGACTTTGGCCTTTGGACTGATGCGCTTTGTTTGAACCAGAATAATTTTTTTTTTCTTCATTATTTTTAATTACCATTTATTTACATCTAAGTATTAAAAATAATAAAACGACCCCTCCAAAAAAGTGAACCTGGGCCTCTGAAGGCTAGTATCAAAGACTCTGCTTGTGGGTCATACTCATAGAAATTCAAAAAGGCTTCTCCTTTTGGCATTTCTCTCTTCCGTTAGGATTACAGAGAAATATTTCACAGAAAGGGAAAGTCTGTATCTGGATTTTCTACTGTTAAATGACTTACAAACTTCAGTCTATGTGTCTCCTTAGAAAAAGCTGCGCAGGTCACAACACGCTCGCAAAGAAACAGAGTTTCTGCGACTGAAGAGGACCAGACTTGGCTTGGATGACTTTGAGTCTTTGAAAGTTATAGGAAGAGGAGCATTTGGGGAGGTTTGTGGCATTCTTGCTTGAACGTGATATAATTATATTGAACATTAAAATAAAACATTTTAATTACAGTATAAAAAGTTCCACTTCACAGTATCACAGTGTGTTAGAGATTGGAAGGGACCTCAAAAGATCATCTAGTCCAATCCCCCTGCCAGAGCAGGAACACCTAGATAAGGTTACATAGGAATGTGTCCAGGTGGGTTTTGAATGTCTCCAGAGAAGGAGACTCCACAACCTCCCTGGGCAGCCTGTTCCAGTGTTCTGTCACCCTCACTGAGAAGAAGTTTCTTCTCAAGTTTAAGTGGAACCTCTTGTGTTCCAGTTTATACCCATTACCCCTTGTCCTATCATTGTTTGCCACTGAGAAGAGCCTGGCTCCATCCTCATGACACTCCCCCTTTATATATTTATATACACTAATAAGGTCACCCCTCAGTCTCCTCTTCTCCAAACTATAGAGACCCAGCTCCCTCAGCCTTTCCTCATAAGGGAGATGCTCCACTCCCTTAATCATCTTAGTTGCCCTGCGCTGGACTCTCTCCAGCAGTTCCCTGTCCTTCTTGAACTGAGGGGCCCAGAACTGGACACAATATTCCAGATGCGGTCTCACCAGGGCAGAGTAGAGGGGAAGGAGGACCTCTCTCGACCTACTGACCACCCCCCTTCTAATACACCCCAGGATGCCATTGGCCTTCTTGGCCACAAGGGCACAGTGTTGGCTTATGGTCATCCTGCTGTCCACTAGGACCCCCAGGTCCCTCTCCCCTACACTACTCTCTAACAGGTCGTTCCCCAACCTATACTGGAACCTGGGGTTGTTCCTGCCCAGATGCAGGACTCTGCTCTTTCCCTTGTTATATTTCATCAAGTTTCTCCCTGCCCAACTCTCCAGCCTGTCCAGGTCTCCCTGGATGGCAGCACAGCCTTCTGGCGTGTCAGCCACTCCTCCCAGCTTAGTGTCATCAGCAAACTTGCTGACAGTACACTCAATTCCCTCATCTAAATCATTGATGAATATATTAAATAATACTGGTCCCAATACTGACCCTTGAGGCACTCCACTAGATACAGGCCTCCAACTGGACTCTGCCCCATAGACTACAACTCTCTGGCTTCTGTCCTTCAGCCAGTTTGCAGTCCATCTCACTACCTGATCATCCAGGCCACACTTCCTCAATTTAGCTATGAGGATGCTGTGGGAGACTGTGTCAAATGCTTTGCTGAAGTCAAGAGTTTTATTGCAGAAGAACAGCTATTTGAATAATTGTGCAAGTGTGATAAGTAATGAATTACTTGAATTTCTCAAGGCCCCTGGAAAGGCCCTGAGAGGTTTCCCAGAACTTCCCAAACTGATGTTGTCCATGTGGCCCCCTGAATTGATGGATTTGCTGTTGCACAGCTCCTCTTGGTAAACATTCTTCCTGCCCTGTGTCACATCACATTTATATCTTCTGAATTTTAGCATGCATAGTCTCACAGCTGCCTGGAATTTATGGTGCCTGCTAAGTTTTTCTAAAACAATAGCTACTTCAAACTGTCTGTTCATTAGTAGTATATGTGGTGTAGAAATATTTCTTTTTTCCATGTGTTTTTAAATGTTTAACAAAAGAATTTTTCCATCCCCAGCAACTTCGAGCCTTCCAGTAGATTCCATGCTGGGGTCTAGGTTCCGATGTATAAAAGATTGTTTGGGTTGTATTTCTCATTATAGGTACGCCTCGTTCAGAAGAAGGATACAGGTCATATTTATGCAATGAAGATACTAAGAAAAGCAGATATGCTGGAGAAAGAGCAGGTTTGTGTTATATAAGTCCCCTTGAGTTCCAACTTATGCTCTCTAGAAAATTGCTGAAGTTCTTTGTGCAGATCCTATTTGGTCATATTTTCCACTTTGAAAGCCTCAATAATGGTATAGCAGCCCAAAGCATCTATGGAGCTGCTAGCACAGTACAAAAGGATAAGCAGAAGTTAGGAAATAAGGTCATGTAACAACATTTTTAACAATGTTTTAGTTACAATCTGTTTTGAATAGAGACAAAGGTTGGGTTGGGTTTTCATTTTGCTTTTCCTCCCTTTATCAGCACAGACCTTATAGTATGTAATATGTAAAACTGCATTTCAAGGAAAATGCTTCTTGAAAAGTAATGTTGTGCCAAAGTGTAAACTGTATTTGACATTTTCTTTTGATGGTTAGATTGAACAGATATCCCACTGTTCAATGGCTTTGTTTTCCTTCTTAGCTGGGTCTTGCGTTGTTTTGCTTTGGTTTTGTTAGTTTGGTTTGGTTTTTGCTTTTACTTTTTAGTTAACAATACACTGCAAATTCCTGCTAGGACACGGCAAGTACTTCAGCACCACAAAGCAAGGAAATCAAGTGCGGATGTCTCGAGCAAAAGGGCAGATAAGAGAGATCTTTTCCTTATTAAACCGAAGTCCAAACCTTACCCATCATTTGCTCTTGTATTACATTTCCCAGCAGTGGTACTTCTACTTCTTTTTTTTTTTTTCCTGGCACAGGCGTTTTGTCTCTTCAAGCCCGTGCCCTGAATATAGGGGACTAGAGGAGCACCATGTTCTGCACAGCAGCCAAGGATGCATGTGGCCCTCTGGTCAAAGCCCTGTCCTGGTTTTGTAGCCTGATGTGGCAAGGAGGCTGAGCTCTCACTCTCCATTTCATTTGTGATGGAAATCTTCCCTGGAGAGTGTTTCTCTGTTACAATTTTCATTGCCTGGTTTGTTCAGTGGAGAGCAACACGGGACACGAATGCAAGAAGATTAAGATTTTTATTAATTATTATAATCTTTTTTCAAGCCTGATAGCACTGGGAGATATCCTGGCTGGTTTTTAAGCAAGGTGTTAATATTGTATTTTATAGCCACACTGAGGAGTGCAGGGTGGAAAGGAATATTTACTGATGAGAATAGAGCTAGATAAATCAAAGTTGGAGTGCCTGCTACAGAGAGAGAACCCAGTGCTCTGTGAAACCCTGTGGAAAGAACACATACATGTAAAGATGCTCCTGGCCAGTAGAACTGGGGAAGAGATGCAGAAGACAGCCCTTGAAGCTGGAATAGTAGTACATGTTTTCTCTGCAGAAGTTGTTTTCTGGTGTATGAATAATGAAAATCTTAGAGCTCTTGAGAAGTATTTTCCCATGCATGTCTTTCATTTTCCTGAAGTATGAGGGTACATTCTAGTGAAACACACCATCCTCCTCCAATTTCTATTATTAGTTCCCAGTGAATTCATGGAGTAACAGCTCTCTGTGTTAGGGTTTTTTTTCTCTCAAGGCATCAGCTGGGGCTGGAATAGCCTGAGTAATGTCATATATTCTGAACCTCACTTGCCTATCAGCAGCAGTGGTGGCTGTATCAGTTCTGGACCAGCTTCATGCACATCACTTGGAGGAATGGCTCCGTCTTTTCTTCACTTTCCTCTGCTTATGTAGCCCAAGACCTTTACCATTTTTGCACTGCTTCAGCACTGGCCACTGAGCTTATTGCTACCTGCTGTCATCTGTGGGCTGAAACTCATCCCAGCCCTTTTCCCGCTTGGCCAAGGCACATGCCATGCAGTTTAAATAAGGTTTGTTATGCAAAAGGAGCATGTGCATAGGAGCAGTCCCTGTGTATCATCTGAAAGGGGTACGTGCACCATCATCAGCGTGTACAATTGTAATTTGGGAACTAGACAGTAGTTCACTGTAAGTCAGGCATTTCTTTCTTCACAGCAATGAAGGAATTGGGTTTTGCAGGAAGTAATTAGACACTGTCACTCTTCTTAGAGGAGAATTCCCAATGCTTGTCTTGCCAAGTTTAAACTGAGATATATGCATAGAAGTTGCTATTAGCAATTTGTTTCTTTGCATATGTGTATGAGAAATCTGGTAACTTGTGACAGTAATCATAATGCATTTACCATTTACCTCTTGGTTCTTCAATTCTTTTAAGACCAGCTCTGGCCTTTTCTAATAACTTTGTCAGTATTTGCGTATGGAATTTTTGCCTAAGCTTGCATCAGGGACACTACATGTACCTTATAAAGCTCTGAGGGTCAGCTTTGTGACTTCTATTTAATGTTTCTGTTTCATTTTAGGTGTAGTAAAAAATGGGAATTGCACTTTTCCACCACCTTTGTCAGTTCTTTCCAAACAAACAAAACCAGCTTAACAACCTATGTTTTGTGTTTCTAGAGATTGCTTCTGCAAAGTTGAGTGAACAGGTCTTTTTCGACATTGAGTTGACTTCTATGGGTTCCTGGTGGGTATTCTGGGAGGACTTTGTAGGATCTAGTATAAAACTATGAAGAGAGCATGAAAAATAGTTTCTTTCTTAAAGATCATGGCAATATATTGTAAGACTAGGCAATAATATGGTGTTTCTCTTTGAAATATTTAAATTGTCCTTTAATAATAGTTTGTTTTTTCTTTTAAATTTTAGGTGGCCCATATTCGAGCTGAAAGAGATATTTTGGTTGAAGCAGATGGAGCCTGGGTAGTGAAAATGTTTTACAGCTTTCAGGATAAAAGAAATCTTTACCTGATCATGGAGTTCTTGCCTGGAGGTAAGCTGCATGTTGTGGCATTAGGTGATTACAAGTACTTTTTCCTTAGCTCTTGTTAGCTTTGTAAAATATTAGAAACAAACATGCTGTAAAATTTGTAGTGATAAAAATTTTACTGCTGTTTTAAATCAAGTCCCAGTGATGTGACCATGCCTGATTTTTAGGGGAAGGAGGAAAGTTACAAAGCGGTGTTAAAGTAGACTTGGATTAAATAATTATTCTAATCCAATATTCTGCTTTTTACTGCTGAAGCTAGTAACAGTAAAAACAACAATAAAACCTCTTGTTTAAACAGTTTATTTGTACAATTTATGCATTATGTGTTAAAATTCACTTCCTGGGCTATTCCTATTTAGGATTTTCAAAAGGTTTACGTTCAGTTTACTAAAAAAGTATGTTGGGTTTGTAGGTCCTTGCAGTAATAGCTTTATAATTAGTAGCTATAAGGCCAGTTGCAAGGTTAAATTTGGATTCTACTGGGGTTTCATGTAGAATTAGTCTTGTGATTAAAACGTTCTGATTTCTAAGCTGTATTTTCATCTCTTTGATTAGGTGACATGATGACCTTACTAATGAAGAAAGACACCTTATCAGAAGAGGAGACACAGTTTTACATTTCCGAAACTGTACTGGCCATAGATGCTATTCACCAGCTGGGATTCATCCACAGAGATATTAAACCAGATAACCTCCTGCTGGATGCTAAGGCATGTAATGTGCATATAAACTGCTTATGCTTTAAACAGATGATGCCTTTTATAGATGTGCTAATCAGTGGGAACCAGTAGTGCCACACTAGTGCTTTAAACTAGGTGGAGTAAAGGCAGAAAGTGGTCTCTGTCTTTTCCTTGTGGAACACCGATATACTTGAAGTAAAACCACCCTTGGCTTTAATTGAAAAGCCTTTTAACCCTTGTAAGGCAAGACTTTTAAGTGAGAAGACCCACTTAAGATGCCCAGATGCTCATATTCTTAGGGACATGGTTTAGCAGTGGGCTTGGCAGTGCTAGGTTAACAGTTGGAATCGATATTAACGATCTTTTCCAGCCTAACCAAATCTATGATCCTATAGTCATACACATTAAAAACTGATAACCTTGGTTACTTCAAGATGAATGAAAGCATGAAACATTCAGACAACGTTAGATAACCAGTTCAATTCCTACCGTTACCTTACTTGTTTTATTACCTACTTGCCGGTGGAGGCGAGTCTGTTTGTTAGACTAACTATAGCAAGCCATTAAATGCATCTAGTAAGCATCATATACAAGTCTGTAGACTATCTAGCACTGATGTCTAGAAACCTGATTAAAACCAGGTTACCATCAAAGCAAAACAAAGGAATTTTGTCCTGGAGGCTTTTGCAGTCTCAGTGGTATCCAGCTCAAAACAAAACCAGGCAAACTAGCTTCCCTCAGCTCTTGCAGCATTGTAGTTACAACTGTTCCCAGGGGGCAATAACTTGTTCGAGAGGAAACACACTCTCAAGTACACCAAGATTCAGTCATTATTTGCTTAGCTGTCCTGGATTAGGTAGTCCTGTGCAAGTCCATCATGGCCTGAGAAGGCATGTGCAGTTATTAAAACTTTCTTTTTCAAGCACTACCTTTCTAAAATATGTTTTCATCTTCTCTGATCTATCTATCTATATATACATACATATATATATATATATTTTTTTTTTAGGGTCATGTAAAACTGTCTGATTTTGGACTATGCACAGGTTTAAAAAAAGCTCATAGAACAGAGTTCTACAGGAACCTTACACACAACCCGCCAAGTGACTTCTGTAAGTAGACGGTGTCCTAGTTAAACATCTGAATAGTTCTGAGCTGCAGCTATGCCACATTTTAACTTCTGTCTACTGGGATAAGCAAGATTGGTCAGGCTGATTGCATTTAATTGGAAAACTGGAAATGCATGTTCCCTCAGACAGGGAAGCATTTCATAGGAAAAATCATAATTTTTGCAGTGTTGATGTATTTTTGCACATCCATACACAGATACAAATACACATAATGTGTCTGCATTTTAATGTATTTTTCAGAACAGTGTTAGAAACTTAGAGAAGTGCTCTTTCAGAAGGGGCATGGGTTTCTGTGCCAACTTACTGAAGTCAGCGACAATCTCATTAAGCTTGTTCTAAGAGTAAAGTTGTTCATCAGCATGCCTTGGTGACACAGCCACATTAGTGTGTTATTCTACAAATGCAGAATTCCTCTGCAGTTCTTGAATTCTTCACTTGTTGCTTAAAAATACCATTGCCTGCATCTGAATATATGTTGCCAGCTGCAACAATAAGTGTTGCTTATCCCAGATCAATATGTAAAACTTTCAGCAAGTTCTAATTTAGAATTACTAATGTATCCTACTTAGATGAGTTTCAGCTGCAAATTGGACAGTAGTTGTTACTATTTTCCCATCTCCGGTTACCGCTGAGTATTTGTTTCTAGACTAAAGATACAAAACAGTTATTCTTTGAAATCAGAACGTTTGTATATTTTCTTATAATTCTCACAAATGCATTTATTACCTAATAACTACTTTATAAATTAGCATTTCAGAACATGAACTCAAAGAGAAAAGCAGAAACATGGAAGAAGAACAGGCGACAGCTGGTGAGTTATTAAAATTATGTATATATTTTTTTTCCTTTTAAACTATTTACAGAAAATGTTAAATAAGAGCTCTGCATTAATGCTACTGTTTCTTTAAAAACTGAAAGGCCCTCATCTGTTATAGATGTTGCTCTCTTCAAGCTCCCAAAATTGAAAATAAAAGAAGATGGTCTAGTGATTCCAGTTGTGGAATAGCTCTAGGATCAGGCTTGCTTCATCTGCTTTCAGATCTATAATTAGCAAGACCCTGCTCTTCTCTCTGCCTTTATTTCCCTTATAAACATCTGGACTAACTAACCTCAGGTGTCAGTAACCACTTAGAAAAGCTGTATTTTGAGTTTGTCTTGTAGACTGATGTGGTGCTGACACTGTGTATGAGCTCTTGCAGTTCGGTGTTGCAAGAAGATGCAGAGCTGTGTGGTTCTTCTTCAGAGAATCATGGGGAAAATTTGTTTGTCCTTGTGTTGAATGGGAATGTGATACAAAGGCAGTGGAGGGTATTGGCACTGGAATGCTGCAGCCTGCGTTTATAATGAAGAGTGGTCAAGTAATAAAAGGGAGCTGTGGCATTAACTGTATCAAAAGAAAGTATCTATCAGCCATGGGACTTCAGAATTTTAGCCCTGCTCATGATTTTCACCAAATAGCAGTTGCAAAACCCGCAGTTTTCAAATTTTGGAACTTCTTACTTTGCACCCTCTGGTTTAAAAGTGACGTGCTGCAGGATTCCCAAGAAGCTTTTGGTTGTTTTCTCTTGCCTCATGAGACATAGTGAGATTAAGTTGCAATCACACTGCCTCATAGGGACTTTATTTCATGCCCTTACTCCTGCTTGGAGTTAATCCCTGAAAAGACTACATCTTCATGTCAGTTATGACTGATGTGGTAGAACTTTCTGATGAAGCTAGGTGAATCACGAGGCGGCCCAACAGAGAAAATAAAAGGCCAATATGACAACTTTTATAAACAGTGTTTAGAAAGGAGCCATATTCTTGGCTTTCCATTGGTGCAAAACTGAACATCTCGGCTCCATTTAATAAAACAAAGTGTTTTGTTTCTTCTCAGAAAATGAAAGTAAAAACTTTTTTGTTTGGTTGTTTTTTTTGGTTTTTGGTTTTTTTCTTACCCCACCATCCTGTGCAAAATTTTCCATCGATGGAGAGAAATTCCCAAATAGCTCAAGATCTAGTTGTTAGCCAGAATCATCCAGGCTTTTAAAAGGTTAAAAGGATGGAGCCTGGGCCCAGAAATAGCACAAATTGGTGTTGCAATAAAGACAAGATAGTAAATCCAACAGCTATTTATCTCCAGTGTCACACATGGGAATCTACCACTGGTTATTCCTTCTTTTCCTTTCCTTTTCCTTTTCCTTTCCCTTTCCCTTTCCCTTTTCCTTTCCCTTCTCCTTTCCCTTCTCCTTTCCTTCTCCTTTCCCTTCTCCTTTCCCTTCTCCTTTCCCTTCTTTCTCCTTTCCCTTCTTTCTCCTTTCCCTTCTTTCTCCTTTCCCTTCTTTCTCCTTTCCCTTCTTTCTCCTTTCCCTTCTTTCTCCTTTCCCTTCTTTCTCCTTTCCCTTCTTTCTCCTTTCCCTTCTTTCTCCTTTCCCTTCTTTCTCCTTTCCCTTCTTTCTCCTTTCCCTTCTTTCTCCTTTCCCTTCTTTCTCCTTTCCCTTCTTTCTCCTTTCCCTTCTTTCTCCTTTCCCTTCTTTCTCCTTTCCCTTCTTTCTCCTTTCCCTTCTTTCTCCTTTCCCTTCTTTCTCCTTTCCCTTCTTTCTCCTTTCCCTTCTTTCTCCTTTCCCTTCTTTCTCCTTTCCCTTCTTTCTCCTTTCCCTTCTTTCTCCTTTCCCTTCTTTCTCCTTTCCCTTCTTTCTCCTTTCCCTTCTTTCTCCTTTCCCTTCTTTCTCCTTTCCCTTCTTTCTCCTTTCCCTTCTTTCTCCTTTCCCTTCTTTCTCCTTTCCCTTCTTTCTTTCTCCTTTCCCTTCTTTCTCCTTTCCCTTCTTTCTTTCTCCTTTCCCTTCTTTCTCCTTTCCCTTCTTTCTCCTTTCCCTTCTCCCTTCCCTTCTCCTTTCCCTTTCCTTTTTAAAGCCAACAACTATAGAACTTCTTGTGTATTTTGGTGGATACCTGAATCTTCAGCTAAGATGCCCATCTGATATTGCAGTGGGAATGTTACATTACTTCATCACATTTAGGAGGATGATTTCCATTTACTTTCAAGGTTCTCTATAGTTATTCATGTAAAAGAACAATGTTCTTGGGATTTTAGATAGTATGAATTCTCAAGTTAGGAATTCTTGTCCATCCAAATAACAAGCACCTATATGTGTATCCCCAGGAAAAGGGTCTGCAAAGTATGAAAGCATAGTCTTTATCCTCTAAAGAGTTTATTCTTTCTTTCCAGGCATATTCTACTGTTGGAACCCCAGACTATATTGCACCAGAAGTATTTATGCAAACTGGGTACAACAAGCTGTGTGACTGGTGGTCTTTAGGAGTGATTATGTATGAAATGCTAATAGGTATGTTAAAGACCCCAACTTAAGAATCATTCAAAGGTTTCAGAGGTAAAGGGTTCATTAATTCACTGAGTCTTCTCCCCTGAATAGTAGAGGTTCCAGAATTTCATTTTTCTACCTGAAGTAATTCCCAAATTCAGCTTCCAGAAAACCTTTAAGTCCTTTCTCCTTTCCAAAAAGACAATAAGAGGTGATGCCTCAGCTGTTTCAGTGCGTAACTGTTCACTCTTAAATGTGTTTGCAGTTCAGTCTCATTATTGGAAGTAACAAAATAGCATTTAATGCTGAGCTACAAAAGAGAAAACTTGGCTGGTGCTACTGGTTAGATTTGGGAACGCTAGTGGCAAAAGCAGAGGCCCAGGTCACTTTCCTCTTCTGGGAAAAGCTTGTTAATATTTCCATTTGTTTGTACAGGGTATCCACCTTTCTGCTCAGAAACACCACAAGAGACTTACAGGAAAGTTATGAACTGGAAAGAAACGTTGGTATTTCCTCCAGAGGTGCCCATTTCAGAAAAAGCAAAGGATTTAATTCTAAGGTCAGTAACAAAAGCCCACTTCTGGCCACTTACCCAGCCATAGTCATCTTCCATTAGGTTAATTTTCCATTCTGCATGAAGGAAACTTTAGATTAGAGGGAAAGTTGGTTTCTTCTGTATCACCATCCATCATCTTTTTTCCCTTTGCCGTTTGTTTAAGTTAGAGGAATAAACTGTAATGATCTTGAATTGTACCACAGTATAAGGAGAAACAGAGCAGACTGAAAAGAAGGTGATTAACACACAATTTTCGTCTTCTCAGAGGGAACTAGAAAATAACCACTCACCACAATTTAATGGACTGAACAGAAATCTTTTGATGTTTTGGATTTACTCACTTTTTCCAAAATGACAGTTTTGAATCCGTTCAGTTTGCATTGAAGTTCTTGCAAGGGGTTTTGGTATCTAGGTCAGGCAGAAATGCTTTCTTGTCCTTAGAGGTTTTTTCTGGGGGGGTGTGGAGGGTAGTTTGTGACTTTGATTCCTACCTTCACCCCTCCTCCCCCAATAATATTACACACTTACTCAATTTTGTTACAGGCAGAAAGGGGAACATGCTTCATAGGCAGAGCCAAGAGCTAGAATTATTATTAGTCCAAGCAGTGCTCCAGTAGCATACAACAAAGGTAGTAAATACAATAAATAGTTACCCTTAATCCAGTTACAGTGATACTAACAATTCAAATTATTATTTCTAATCCTCATTAATGTTTGTGTGTAATGGATTTATTATGGGTTCAGTATTATGTCTCTAGTGTTCCAATTACCTGTCCTGTGTGTTGTCAGCATCCCATCTTTGCTGGAAAGAGTACAGTGTTGCTGCTGAGGATTTCTTCCTCCTCAGTCTTGGCTGTGTTTGGAGCATATTTAGATATTTCAGGCGGTATATTTGTTAGCATGTCTTGCTCATGAACTTACTTATACAATGACTACTTGAATTTATTAGTTTTTCTACATACATGGAAGGGTTTAAATTAGGGTAAGCTAGCTTTTGTTATAGGCCATTTACTAAAATTAGGTCAAACCAGCAGGTTAGGCAACAAACAGCTGGCCATTGGGTAGTTCATCCATTACAGCTTGGACAAGTTCAGACAACCTATATTTCAACTTAAAGGAAGTTGCAGACAAAGCTGAAGTTTCTTTATGGATATAGATAAAACTGATCTAAAATAAGCTTAAGTTCAAACAAAGCCTGACAAGTCCTGCAGTCTGGTCTGGCTAACTGTTTTACAAGGTTTGGGGTCTATTATTAGTACTTGGCATCAACCAACTGGCTGGGGTACAGTAGAAATGTAAGCAGTGTTTTTCCCAAGTGACACTTCACTACAAGTGAAAGAACATTCATTACAAACTATAATTGGAGACAGTTACAGCCTAACTTGCTATGTTACTAAATCACCTGCTGAATATTTCCCTAACTAGTGAGATGGTGACTTTTTTTGTATTGCAGTGTGCTCATGTGAAAAGTGCCTTGTGAATCTGAGTGATGTGATCATGTGGAGAGACTGAGTTCAGGATAACTAAATCAACCACCAGAGGCTTTGCTCATATAGATGAACAGGATTTCATTTAACAAAGGCCAGCTGAGTTTTAGAGCAACAGGAGGTCCACATCCCCATGCTACCAAGTACTCCCGAATTCCAGGAGGTCATCAGGTGACTCCACACTTGGCAAGACCAAGCTTTTTGTTTGACATGGGTGTTTTTTCCTGTTATTGTAAGCCTCCCTCTCTGTGGCATTGGTGACATCTTTGGCCATACTTAAAGAGACTGCAAGGACAATGTAAAAATATAAAGCAGTTTTAGCTTTGCAAGCAAACAAAAGATAGCTAGGATTTAATAACTCCTAGGCTAAGCATTGGTATGCTCACCATCTCCTTTACGAGCTACTTCTGATGAGTCTTTTCCAGCCAGCTTAGGCATTGGTCCAGGCAGGCATCAGTCCAGGGGAGAAGTGTCAGCCTCTGCTAGTCACTGGAACAAATCCCTGATGTCACTGAGTTGCTGTCAGAGAGCTTTCTCCCTATTTTTTTATTTCAGGATTTTATACTTTCTGCTGTTGGTGTTTTTTCTCCTGCCTACCTAAGCAGGGAACAATCCTATCTGTGTCTGAATTTTCACCTGTTTTTTCTTACTTGACTCTATGGACTTTCTCACAGCTGCTTCTCATAATTTGACAGTGTCTTGTAGAGTCTGAGATGAGGTTATGCAGCTGGGCCATATCACAAATAGACCTTGAGTCTTTGTACCACCAGCACCTGGTTGTCTAAGGAGAGGGAAAAGCAGATGATAGGGAGAATAGGGACATGGCAAAATGTGACATCAGAGAGTGGTCCTATTTCACTGAATGTATCTGTTCCTGTTTGACTTGGAAATGTGGATTTTAAATAGTTGAGAACATGCAGAGGAGTTTTCAGTTGTAGGGAATTAGCCTCCATTCCAAACTAATTTTACAGGGCTAGAACTGCTGCAACTTCTCACAAACCTTGAAGATGGGGATGCAGCAGTGTAGGATGTTGTCATCATAGCTTTTTGTTTTGGGATTCTAACAGTATTCTGCTTCTCCTAGATGCAACAGGCTGCTTTTACATTACCCCAAGTGATGGAAAATTGGAAACGACTTCCTCACATTCCTGATGCAGGGTGCCACAGCACTTTTATTTGCTGATGCTTCTGTTTGCATTGATGGTAACTTTCCCTTTATTTTTTCCACTTTTTCAGGTTTTGTATCGACTCAGAAAATAGAATTGGTAGCAATGGAGTAGAAGAAATAAAAAGTCACCCATTTTTTGAGGGAGTGGACTGGGGACACATCAGGTATGCATAGATACATGCACACGTTTTATAGAGAGAATAAAAGCCATGAAAGCAAGAATTTCATGTACTATAATGTCAAGGATAATTATTTCCAATTTATCTTTCATTTTGAAAGGCAGCTACTGGCAGTAGGTGGGTGACAGCAAAGATTTTTCAGGCCTTGCTGACATTCACAGATCTGGTCAGAACTTAAATGTCTTGAGATGCCTCAGATTGCCCAAAGAGTGCCCAGATGGAAAGAAACTGTGGTAGGGTGGCTGTGTTATTCCTCATGTATGCTCTGATGTCAGCAGAGAGCGTCTCTTCCAGTAGTAATGGGCTCTGCAGCTATCGCTATAATTAACTTTTTTTGTAATAGGAACACAAGAAAAGCAAACTCTATTCCAGAAATGCAGGGGAAATAGATGAATGAAGAGGCAAGAGGCAGCAAGTGAGAGGAAAATACAGGGCATGTCTTTATGGCATGCTGCAGATACTACACCTGAATGAACCGGTATGTCTACAGAGCACTGGGCAGAGGCACTGACTCATCTCTGTGGCCAAATTCTGCTGGGCCAAGCCTGGGTAGAGGGTATGGCCGAGGCAGCTGTGCCAGTTCCAGCTTGAGCTTGCGCCTGCAGATGCTGAGCTACAACTGCACATACCCAAAGTGATAACAGCTTTAGAGCAGAATTTGGTGACCCCACAGATCCTTTCAGTTGAAATGATGGCTACTGTTCAGCTCTCTTTAAGATTTGAGGTAGTCTTTTTTTTTCAGTAATAGTGAATTTTCTACATGAAAATACATGCTGAAGTCATGTGATTGTACAGCTCTTGTACTTCTCATTTCCTCTGGTGCAGAAAGCCTCATTTAATTCCTCTCCTCAGCGTGGGAGGTATTAATAAGCAGTAAGAGCAGTAACATTATCTGTTCATGCCACATTTGGCAACCTGGTGAAATGGTTTCCCTGTTCCACTCAGAAGTGTATTTAATTGTAATAATTACAACTGTAATAAGTTTACAGGTGTAAATTAATGACTTCCTCACAGTGCCGTGTTCCAGTTTGAATGCTTTCGTGGGACATGCCACTTCAGCAATTTTGAAAGCCGCTTTAAGACTTCTTAAGGGGCTCCCTAATTGTTGAGCTAATAAAGCAGTAACATGTCAGAGCCAACCCATTTTGGATGAGAGATACTGGTGACTGAGTGTCAGAAATAGGAATTACAGTTGACAGGTATTTGGATGAGGTCCAGGCTGCTGCTGAGCACTGGAATTGTAACACATCTGATGGCTCCAAATGCAAGTAAAGTCCTGCTCAGCTGGGTTTATGAAATGAACCACAGTGGTTCTTGGTGACAACTAAGATCATAGCAATAGTGGTATGGCAGATAAGTGTGGAATGCTGTTTTGGTTAATGGGAAAATTATGTTTGTGAAGAAGATACTAATGCCAAATAGGAAACCAGTAAATCTCCCCATGATGGCAGCAAACAGGCAAGTCAGATACGTCACTGATGGACTCAATGGAACCTTTGTGTTTTAAAGGCATGTTGTTACTGTAAAAAGCTAAGTTAAAACTGGATTTTAATGTATCTCTTCCTACTATTCACTCTTCTGGCACTTGTTTCTATTTGCAGAGAAAGACCAGCTGCAATCCCTATAGAAATCAAAAGTATTGATGATACTTCCAACTTCGATGAATTTCCTGAATCTGATATTTTACAGCCAGGTGAGACTGCTGTTGTAAATCCCAAATTTCTATTTCTGATGAGCCAGATGCTGTTGTTGGTGGTGGTTTATATTAATTTTTCTGATGTAACAGAAGTAATCAAAGTAACAGACATGATCTAGAGATTTTCTTTCAAATCCAAATGTAAACCTATGATCTCTCATAGCTTCTACTTCATTAGAACTTTGGAAGGGGGGGGAGGGGGAAAGCCCACAGATTTTAACAGTTAATAAAAAGCATTCACATATATAGCAAGCACAGAAAAGGGTGCAGTTTTCTACCATGCAGTCTGTCTAACCAAGTTCTGGTAAAACTTTATGCACTGACTTGCTTTTGATCTTTAATGACTTCTGTGTTTCGTGCCAAACATAAATCTTCACATATGTGTGGGCAAAACATTTCAGAGAGGTGATGAGTTAACATAATGATTTATGCACCTGAGTGGTTCTGCAAATCATTGAAGTTTTTGTAATTGTTAATTTCTATTGGCAAGTAGTAGGAAATTTTTATACATAAAAGGCTTGATTCTCTCATATGCCAAGTTCTCCCAACTCCCACTGTTTTCAATTAATTATTAATGGCTTAAAGATAGGCAGATACATAACAAAGATTGATTGAGGACAGATAAATGTAGATGTGCTAGCAACCATGAGAATTATCAAAAAGCTAGGGCTTTTTTCTGAAATGGCTTTTATTTAATGGCGAGGAAGTTTAAATCCAAAAGCAATCAATCTCCGGTGTCTAAGAACAGCTGTTTAAGTCTGTGTTTGGATAATGCCAAGTACATTTGTATTGGTTTTGGCATTTCAGCCCCACGGAAACTGACACTGTATATCTAGATACTTACGTAACTTTGATATTGGTGTGTTTGGTATCTTAAGTTGAAAATATTATTGTAGAACTTTAAAAGCAGTAACCGGGAGCTAAATACAGAAGCTACTGCAATCAATGTCTGTGTGCAGCACACCAGCCATGTGGGCTGCTCCTGAAATAAAAAGAGGCTGTACAAACCTTGCTGAAGCTATAAGAAGGAGGAAGTTCTGGGAAAGTAATATGTGTGATGTATGTAGTTCTCTTGGGAGAACTTGGATATCCCTTTTCTTCTGTTTGTGGTGAGGATAACACAATATGTATACATGTGTTTGCTGTGCATGGAGCATCCTAAATGTGTTTATTGTAATTGTGTATCCTGTTGGCTGTGATAGAGGTTTTTGTCAAGGTCTCCTAACAAGCTCCCATGAGTCTGTTAGGGTGTGTAGACATACTAAAAAAGGCAAACTGACTTGATCAGAAACAGGATTTCTTCTGTTGACTAGGGGAATAAGAGCTCATGGTGGTTTATATCACTGCTCTGTGAAAAGTCCTCTCAGAAGTAGTGTTGGGTTTTAATTGTTTTGTTTTACTTGTGTTTCTGAATTCTAGTGCCAAACACAACGGAACCTGACTACAAATCCAAAGACTGGGTTTTCCTCAATTATACCTACAAGAGGTTTGAAGGGCTCACGCAGCGTGGCTCAATCCCTTCCTACATGAAAGCCGGGAAGTTGTGAAACAAAACACAACCCCACAAAAGATAAAAAACACAAACCTCAGGTAGCTGCATCACCAGACCCGCTTGGCGTTAGTTATCAATACATTGACTCTGGTGCGCATCAATTTCACAAGGAAATTCTACAGGATTAGGATTTCTGAGACTTCTACAGGAATTAGTTGGCAGTGCCAGCTGGCTGGTTTTTTTTTGTTTTCTTTTTTTTTTGGTTTTTGTTTTTAATATTTGAATATTTTTGTTAACTTTATTATGCAAAGGTACTGGAATAAAAGGAACGTACATCCCTTTAACTGCACTGCCTATGTGTGTATAACGGTTAATTATGCCTCTTTGTACTGTGGCTTTGTACTGTAAACCATCTAATCCAGCCAGGAGTAAAACATATCCTTTTATGCAGCACTGTTTCTATACTGCTTACCTGGGTTTTAGATATGCAGTATAAAAACCCATTGTCCACATTCGCAAAATTCTCTGAACAGTTGCTCCAGGGTGTTCCAGTTGTGGTCTGCAGATACCCCACGAGTGTGACAACATTAAGTTATTTTAAATAGCAATGTCCTGTGGGCCTATTTGTACCCTGCCTACCTTCGCATCTCCCCACTGGAGGGCTTTATCAGCCGATCATTCCTTCTTCTCTTTCTTCTTTTTCCCACTGTGTGTGGTGGTGAGACTTCTGTGATCTGTTCAGTGGTACTTTTGCGTTAAATGATAGTTGATGGGTATTACTGTTTAAGATGATGATGCCTTTTGGCAACTTCAGAAGAAAAAAGGAATCTGAGTAAAAGTCATAAAGATTTTTCACAGAAGGGAGATTTTCTGATTCCAAGTTCTAAAGAGATGGCAGAGTTTCCAGGACTGCATTCCTGCCTCTGCTGTAAAGCAGATCATCTTTTTGCTGCTTGCAATTCAAATAGCCTCTTCTGTCAGTGCAAAATGTATTCTAGAAGAGTGATCAAATTGTTGCTTTTTCTTTTTTGTCACCCTGAGAAGTTCCAGGCAGAAGGGATCCTGCTTTAGCCTTGTCTTTCTAGAATACCCTGTGTCAGACTCTCCTGTGGGCTCCATTGTCTTCTAGTATCTCCATCTAACATGGACCATGGGATTGCAAAGGATCAGATGAGTCTGCGGTCCAGTTTCCAAGAACCACAAACATCCATGACTGAATTGAGCAGAACATCCACCTGCTTTTCTCCCTTGTCTGCAGGATGGTGACTGATTTGCAGCAGAGACAGGTCTCCTTCTCCTAGGTCAAGGAAACTGAAGCAGAAATCCCTCCGTATGCAGTGTATGGTTTTGTTTCTCACCCCAGCAGCAGTTGAGGATTGAATTGCACACCTCAACAGTTCACAAATAACTGGTCGCTGGCAAAGTTACCTGTATCTCTGCCTGTACTAGCATATTATCTGCAATACTTTGGATCTGTCACACTACAGCAGAGATTTTTGATGTCACTTTCTGGTTAAAAGAGATTTGCAGCAACCAACAATTCCCTAGTTATTAAACACGCAGAGTCACTGTCACTGTCTTCCTCTGAACGGAAATGACAGACACTCTAAAACCTCTGCAGCACCCATTGGAGTGAAGCACAGGATGTTTTTGCATAGAGTAGGGAAGGCTCCATTAGACTGGCTTTTGCAGCAAAATGGAAGGGACTATTTATAAAGCCATTACAGAAAAATTTATTGCTGTTAGGCACCATGGTGCAGCTGTTGTGAGTTATTCGTATGCTTTAAAAACACTGGGGTGTTCATCTGCTGCATAAAAAAAAACACTTGCCAGCAAGATTTATGTGCATCAGTGGCACATTCATGTGCACGTGGTCCTCCCTGATCCAACAGCTACCAGGTTCAAGGCCTTCAGTGATGTCTTTCCTCCATTATTTTGTTTTCCTTCAAGCATCTGATATGCTATTTATACTGCATTTCTGCAAAAAATTGTAGTCTTAAGGCCATCAAAGACGAGTAGCCAGTGCCTCAAGGCCCATCCAATTCATACAGTTTATGCTTTTGCCTAAATGCTCATCACTACCTGGGAACAGTTCATTGATCTCCACATTTTTCTTTCCAGACCTTATATGGTTGGGACAAGGTCCCTCAGCAATTCCCCAGTGTTGTTCTTAGCCTTCTCAGTGTAGTGAAGCTCAACCTGTATCCATCCAAAGACTGGCCAGAGATGGTCACTCCAATCCATCTTTACGCTTTCAGGCTTCATTCTGCCCGTGCCCTAGCAGCTTCTGAGGCTTCTCAGGAAAGGAAATTCCTTTTTTAAGACCTTCAGTTCATTCTATAAGACAGAGAAGCTTGAGCAGAAAATACCTGCGATACAAACTTAGCCGCAAAGGACACTGCTATTCAAAATAGGATTTTTACTAGTTTTCATTTCCTATGTCATTCATAGGGCACTGTGTGCACCAGAAGTGGAATTCCTGCAAACACCACATTTCAAAAGACCAGAGTAACCCTATTCGCATAATATAAACAGAAGTCTTTGCTTGAATGTCCTGAGACAAGATAAGTTTCATGGAAACTGCAAATGCTGAGTAAATACTGGTGATTTTTTTTTTTATCCTGCAGGGTTCGGGGAAGGGGAGATACGCAATTTAAAGCTATTAAACAACGTCTGTACATACTCACTGGTTTACAAACCTGGGAAAACAGCTCAACCCTCATATTTGTAACACTAAAGACAATACTCATTTAAAGTTGAGGATGATTAATCATATCAGTGCTCACATAGGAGTTATATCCATAGGGAAACAGCCTGCAGCCTATTTAGCATCAACTCCTGCATTGTGGTAGTTCGTTTTCTGGTTGTTTCAGGATTTTTTAAACACAGCATTATTTTAATCAGTAAGTCAAGTTAAACAGAATATTAACTGCTGCTTTTAGGATAGTTTTTTTTTTTTTTAAAAAGGTGAAACTGTGACACTGTATGGACTAAAGAGAACAGAAGGTTAATCTACACTGGCTTCAAAAAATGGAAGTGTAACATATCTGTTGTTATTTTATGTCTTATTCCTTTGGATGGTTGTGTGTTTTCCTTTGGTGATGTTTGTCACTGTGCCATTTATTTTTCTTATTCTTGGAGTACCAAAGATCCTGAAATGGCTTGATGATTGCAACCATGTGAAAAATTATTTTCTGGAAGTACATTTTGTTAACTTCTGTTAAAAATGTGGAATTGTGTATGCAGATTGTAATCAGAGGTTTGCTGGGAAGTTAACCCGTACCAGAAGAAAAACTTGAGTGTGTCGATGGAATGGGTGAGCCTGAATCCAAATCCGGGATCTGAATACCCTGAAACTGGGGAGGAAGCTTGGATTGAGAAACGCAGCTGAGCTTTTGCACTTTGTTCCATCTCCTATCAGCATGAGTGAGTGGCCTTAGCTCCAGGACATCAGCAGAGGTTGTTTCATGTGCAAAAGGAGTTTAAAAAATTGCCAGCATTCAGAAATCAAATATTGTTGATACTGCATTTGCACTGTTGAATTTGCCTTGCTGGACAGTTATGTAAGTGTTATTTTTATAGGTCAATTGTTCAAACACCTGAGCCGTTGGATACAGTATGGAATAATAGCATCTGACATGGGTGAATTCACCTAAGTGCAAAGGGGCTTGCTGAAAGCTCTCCACACTAAGAAAAAATGGGCAGAAGCAGTACACAGAGTGTTGCGTCGGCTCCTTCTAAAGAGGTGATTTTCCTCCTGTGCAGCAGCAAGTAGGGAATACTGCAGTTTAGCCTGGTTATGCTCTAATGCTTAGGAAGTGCTCTCACTTTTTCAATAATATGAGCAATTACAAGCATTGTAACATACTGTACCTTGTCCTTTTAATGTTGATATCTTACAGCAGCTCGTTCTTGGAGTCGAAATGGCAACTGCTATATTTTTCCTAGACTGTTTCATTAGTTGTGGTTGGGAAAGTTACATAGAAGCATTATAAAAATTTATATGAGGCTTTTTACAGCATTTGAAAATAAAAGTAGCATTCTTTTTGTAAAGTTGCTGGTTTTATTCTTTCACACCATGTACTGCAAATGCTTATTTTCCAGAATGGGCAACACCTCAGGCATTGAGGAGCTGTTTTATGTATCTCATCCTGAATTCCGTGAACAGTGAAAACCCCAGTGGTGCTACTCTCTCAATCAGAAAGTAGAGATCACACAAATTGCTCATCTTGTACCAAGTGCAGTCACATGAAGCTACTTCTACAATGGTACAATTGCTTTTCACGAGAGACCTTCTTCCCTGTAGGCTGTAATTTATTGAATAAAGGCCTCCATGGGCAGTTGGAGGCCTGATTCACTGTAGAAACAATTTTGTTGTATTGTTCCCTCTTTCTTGCTGAGTTTAGAGCAGCAGCAGCAGACGCAGGTGTGAAATAGTCATGTAAAAATATTAGAGAGTTGAGCAGCTGAAAGGAAAGTGGAGCTCACAGCTGGCGACTGGCCTTTCTGGAGGCCCTTCCACTTGAGAATTGCTCTCAGTAAATGTAAAATCCTGTTAAAATTGTATCAAATTTTATTCAATGGGATTACACATTTCTGTCAATAACCACATCATATCTCACAGCTATGTATCATAAGGATAAGCAGGCTTAGTTCTTTATCTCCTTGCGTTACCAAATTTAGTATTCCTCAAAAATACAGCACTTCAATGGCAAATATAAAGG
The DNA here is from genome assembly GCF_963264785.1 of Psittacula echo. Taxonomy (NCBI): domain Eukaryota; kingdom Metazoa; phylum Chordata; class Aves; order Psittaciformes; family Psittacidae; genus Psittacula; species Psittacula echo. The sequence goes on from NC_137735.1 coordinate 106,168,783, forward strand.
CTATGCATTCAGCATGTGCAGGAATATTTCTTGTTTTTAAATCAACCACTTTTAAATACTACATAGTGTTTATAAAACATGCTGTAATAAAACCTACTGTATTTAATTTTTTCATTTTTTTACAAAGTGTATCTTGCATATAAGCAAAACAGTTGTGCTCTAGACAATAAAAGGTCTTTCCTGAGGCTCTTCCTATGGAAAGAGAAGGGAGGAGTATCCAAAACAGTCTCTCTTGCTGTTGGGAGTGACGACAATAGTGTTTTCCAGCGCCGGCCAGACAAGTTTGTATCTGCAACTCAGGAAGGTCTTAACGTTTAAGGTAATTTTATTTATCATGCATGAAAATTTTAAGTATTACAGAGATTGTAAAATGCCTATTCCATAGCTGAATTTCAAAGATGAAAGCAGATTTTAAATGTGGGTACCAGTGGACTGTAGCGGGTCAGCCAAGCTGGGTTCAGGCTCTGCCTCACAGAATGCCATTCTGCCTCAAAGAAGCTGCCACCTGAAAGAAACCAGGTACATGAGCTGTTAGGATAGTTGAAGGGCAAGTTAATGTGTATATATATAATACACTGAATTTCTTCTCTGTCAATAGTAATGGCAGTGGGATTTGTACACTTCTTCACCCAGAAGCACTTCTACAGTCAGTGTGAGGGAAATCGAATCTTCATACTTGCAGAGTTTATCTCACCACCTCCTACTCCTCCCACCACCTTTTTCTCCAGGTTACATGATAGCTTGGAGGTTACTGTTCTCTGGGGAAATGGGACATGTAGGCTTGAACCTCCTCATGCTGAGCAGGGAAATTAACCCAGGTTTCTCATTTCCCATCAAGTCAGAGCTCTGCTAGAAGCAGTTTGTTTCTGATTTGAACTGACCCTTGATGCCACATCTTGTTTCTGTATCAGCTGCTTAATCCATTTCTAGTGAGTCACCATCTGCTGCTGCTTCTCTCTCCTCTAGGAATACATGCTCCCTATACGTGCTGTCCTCATGCAGTCCACCTTCAATTGGTAGCAGTTCCTTCCCCCCAGGGGGTCTCTGCCCATCCTCCCTGCTCCAAAGATAAAATCTTTGCCCTTGACTTGCATTTCCTACCCACAAAACTAGATGATGTTAAGAGGGCAGCTCATCAGCTGAGTACATGCTGTGACCTTGAAGCTGTTGTGTAAAAGCATAAACACAATCCCTGCTCCACGTTTTGAAACAGAGATGGCAGGTACAGATAGCAAATGTTACATATACACCAAGCCTATGTAACACCTTGTTTCCTTTTAGGGACATATGCAGAATCTGCTTGTCGGTGTGGATGTTCATGCTGGAATCGTAGACTCACAGAAGGTTTCGGGTTGGAAGGGACCTTAAAGCTCATCCAGTTCCAACCCCCTTGCCATGGGAAGGGACACCTTCCACTAGAGCAGGTTGCTCCAAGCACCGTCCAACCTGGCCTTGAACACTGCCAGGTATGGGGCAGCCACAGCTTCTCCAGGTGCCCTGGGCCAGTGCCTCACCACCCTCACAGGGAAGAACTTCCTCCTAAGATCTAATCTAAATCTCATCTAAATCTACCTAAATCTTCCTAATGTCTAATCTAAATCCAATATGAAGGTAATGGAGCTCCAACAGGAAGCAGGTGCTAAGACAATCCCCCTGGCCATGGCACATGGGGCCATCCACAAAACTTTGAGACTTGAAATGGGAGCACTGATGTGAAGATATGTCTCTCTAGCATCAGGACTTCTTCAAAAACTGCAACAGCTGTCCTGCTCTTGGACGCTTTATTTCTCTACAAAGTCTACTTCTGACTTCAATGTATCTATTTAATAATAGTGAAGAGTCAGATAAGAACTTGAGTGACTTTTTGATCATGACAGAGCAAATCATTGTTAAACCAGACATGCATCTCAAGATTTTTAATCCAGCAGGCTGCCTTCAAGGTCTTGTCCAGCTCCCTCTAATGTCAGCCGAAGAGATCTAAAAGTCCAAAGAAATCAGTGAACAAGGATGGTCTCAAAAGCAAGCTGTTTGCTGATGCTGCTTCTGCATCCTTTACAAATAAGACAAGGAGATTTTACTACCTACGCAATTCAGACAGTTGAAAGGCAGTACGTGAAAAGGATGCCTTGCGGCTCCACATTACAATGGTGACAAACTTGCATGGTACCTCTGCTATTAAAGAAGAAAATATTACCTATTTTTTTTTATAAAGAAAATGAAACTAATGCCTCAAGGAAACTTTGCAAAGTGTGCAATTTATTGTAATGCCTTTTTCTGAAAGAGCATAGTACATAACTGGGCCCCAGTATGGATTTTGTGTATTCTAGGAAGCAGAGGGATCAGCATGACTTCTTGATTTGTGAAATTCTCAGGTAGTGAACTATGAATGCGATGCATTCAGTGAGCACAGTTCTGCTGAGTGACATTAGACATACTTATGGGCCTGCTCTGTGCCACAGTTGTTGGGTTTACCTCTCCAGTTAAGTCTGCCTCAACTCAGTGGCACAGACTGCACGTGGTTTACATGTCTGTATCTTCACATTGCTCCTATACCAGCTGTTTAACATGAGGCTGTCAACACTTGAAAATCTGGTAAGTCTGCTTTAACCAAGGAGAAGGCTTTCAGACAGTCATGTAAAGCACTGTCAGGATCTTTGTAGGCAAGGTGAGTGAGACAACTACAGCTTGGAGGTTCACAGATTAGTTGCATGCAAACCCAAGAGAAGATGTTTTGTCCTTGGAGATGCCCTGCCCTCACAGCTGGTTTTGTGAAAGGCACTGGGTGGGATTTTGCTGCGCCTAGAGAAGTAGGACTCAGCTTAGAGGTGGCCATTTGTACACCATAGGCACAATTCTATTGCTTTTCATTTCAACAGTCGCCTTAAACAGCTTTATTTATCCTTGAGTAGAGCTCTGTCACAGCAATACTGTTTTTCAGACACATCAGACATTAGGCTCTTGTCATATATTCAGAAAATATCAGTTTCAGCCAGGAATGAAAAGGCTATTTAAAAACTGAGCACTATTTTCGTTTTAAGTCAAATGTGGCACCATCAAATTGAGAGACTTTTAGGCAAGAAATTTACAAGCAAGTGAATTACTTTGTGGAGACAAACCTCACCAGCCAGGACTCCAAAATAAAGTAGGCACTTTGGAAAATGCTAATCTTTTTGACTTGTTTTAACTTGGTTAGGAAACCTCAAAGTAAACTGATCGGGGTGGGGGGAGGTATTGTATTCATTCTTCTAACTAGCTATCTGGTTCAGATGTCCTCTATAAAAACACACTTGATTCAGGACACAGGCATTGTTCTTTACATTACTTTGAGCCATGTAATACCATGGTTGGGGGGAAACCACGAACACTTGTGTTCTGGAAGAGAAGTCTGTGAAAAATCTGTGGTTTTATTTACAGATATGCTGAGTAACTTTGGTTTACTGCTACAAAGTTTCAATAGAAAAACGTTGGTTAGCTCACCCTAAGCAGTCACCCAAGTACGTTTTTAATAAGTGAAGCAATACAGGTCACTCTAATTACACAGAGTGACTCTCAGTGCTCCCTCAGAGGAGGAGATTGCTTTTGTCCAGTCACTTTCAGCTTATGAAATAGGTCTCTTAAGTGTGGCATGCATGGAGCTAGCCTGGTCCCAGCAAATACACAAAGCAATCTGCATCCTCTTCAAGATGGTATCTCAGGGAAATGCTGACTGCACGCTCTTCATGTCCTGTGTAACAGCTAAGACATGCTATGCTTTGGATGTCATTAACCATTTACTGTAAAGAAAAAGGAGTAATAATACAGAGACCTTTCTTTAACTGCTTAGTCTCAGGCTATTATTTAATTGTTCCGAGGTTTGATTTTTATTTTTACCCCTTTAGCAAGTTGTTGTATAAGTTGTTTGGAAAAAAGAGGCTTACATAAAGCATTCTGTTCTGTATTTTATAGGTGAAGGCTCCGCAAGAGAAAGCACTCACCTAAAAATGGGGCAAAAATGTCAAGTGTGGCCTACTCAAAATCAGTGCCTTACATAAACTGGGATCCTACTCTGCCAAGACTCAAGGCTAACTATGTGTTATAAAGACCAATTACTGTCATATACGAGATGTATGAGACATTCCATAGAGACCAGTCATCACCTTCGAATAAGAAACAAGTATAATAAATGATGTCTAGAATCTCTGTTAATGATTTGGAGCACATTATGTTTACAAGAACTCCCTAAGTGCCAAGGAGGTGTGACACTGACCATGAGATCACATGAGAAATGCACAGAAGCAACATGACAGGGAGAAATACTGCTAAGAGATTGCTCTGATTTTCTCACCTAGACATATCATAAAGTGCCAAAAAATTCTGCATTGAATTACAACTATTTCTATTGCTGCACTAGAAAATAATCAATAAAATATGGATAAGGTACATTAGCTCTGTTTCTAGTAAGTCAGTTAAAAAGAAAAAGAAGAGGCATTTTAAATGTCCTCATTGAATGTCCTCATATGGAGGGCTTTTGTATTTAACAGCTGTTAAGCTATCAAGTTTGTTCAAGCAGTTTTCTGAAACTATTTAACTCTTTACCTCATTGAGCTTTGCAACAATGGCCATCTTCAACTTGCTGTGGTTACTGAGTCTCTCAAACATGTTTTAGTCGATGTGGCTGACTCACTCTTCTGAAATCTCCCTCACATTTGGGTGTCCACTGGTGATGCAAAGCTGGAGGAGGGAACTCCTAGCTTTAAAACTGGGGCAAAAAGAGTATTTTGGCAGGGCCAAATATGAAGTTTAAGACTCCTAGGAACAAACTGTTGGAAATATTTCCCAGTATCAGTTGTACTACATGAATAAAACAAATGTGCATTAATGATAATGATTTTCTCAAAGACAGCAACCCTAGCTCCTGTTTTTTAGCTCATCCTACTGCTTTTTATTTCACTTAAGGCAGAAGTGGTTTGTAATTGTTTTTGTCCAATACAAATTCTGTAAGGCCAGCTGAACCCAGCCTAGCAGAATACATGTATCACTGCAATAGTAACTGTGTGATCACATAGAAGCTAAAATTCTGAGATGAAAAGCTGAGTTTGCAAGGGCATCTTGGAAAGCACCTTACGAAAAAAATGTGCATTGAGACTGTCACAGTACCTTTGTCCAGCAACATCCCCAGCTGGAACCCACAATTGCCTGCCCAGGTAAGCATATTCCACTGCTTACCCATTCGGCGCTTCCACATGCCATGTGTAATCCTTGGGCATAATGATGGGCAAGATATTGAGCTGCCCACTTCCACGTAGACAGGGTGCTTCCAAGTCAAACGTAAACTGTGGTGGGAGCTTCACAGAGTATAAAAGATGGCACAATGGAGTTCAGGGCTGTATATGTCAGCAGCTCACGTAAATTTTAACACCTCAGATATTAAAGAATGTTAAAATACTTACATTTACCTTTGTCATTTCCAAAGGACTACTAATAACAGATGCTCTGAAAGCCCACTAAACAGTACACCTGCAGAAGTAGTTTCCTTTACACACATCACCAATAATCTAGATCCAGGCTTACTGGTAAGTGATACCAGCTGCACTGTGCACGTAAAATTCACTCATACCTGAGTTCACCAGCTAGAAGCAGGCACATGTGCACCCATGAAGATGGCACAGGCAGGGATGTGTGGGTCCAGGCAATAGCCTGTTCTACCACACCTACAACTGCAACTGAGCAAGCACAGTCTCTAGCAAACATTAACAAGCAGGGCAGGACAGTAAGAGAGGTTCTGTCAAATGGAACAGGCATTGCTGAGGTCCTGATGCCCACACTGTGTTATAGAGGTTTCATTTCAGACTAGCTCTAGGAGTGTCTGCTGGACTGAATGTCCATTCAGAGCTGGAGCATGTTATGCTCTTGCAAGTGCATCTTCAGGTCTTTCCTCAAAATGACACACTTTCACACACACCAAGACTATTCCAAGATGTGAACCCAAGCGCAGTGAGAGTGATGGGCAGATTCACTTCAAAAGTGTACTCCTGGTATTAGCAAAAAATACAGCTACAGCCTGTGCATCAAGTATAATCCAGGTCTACTAACACAATTTAATATACTACTAGAAGTTAACCCTATTTTTGTGGTTTTTACTGATAGGTGTGACTGTTCTCTGTCTTGCTCTGACCACACACTGGACCAGGTGACCCACAGAGGCCTTTCGCAATCAAAATTATTCCATGATCCCAGTTCTTCCTCAGACAAGGTGTCCTCCATACAGTACCCTGAAAACTATCAGGTACACAGGCCAAGGTACACAGGTACAAAGCAATTTTGGTATTTTCATTGAATCACAGAATGGTTTGGGTTGGAAGGGACCTTAAAGCTCATCCAGTTCCAATCCCCTGCCAGAGGCAGGGGCACTTTCCAGTAGACCACGTTGCTCAAAGCCCCGTCCAACCTGGCCTTGCCAAGGGATGAGGCAGCCACAGCTTCTCTGGGCAACCTGTTCACTGCCTCACCACCCTCATAGTGCAGAGCTTCCTCCTCAAACCTAGGCTAAATCCAGTGTCTTCTAGTTTAAAGCCATTCCCCTTGTTCTATCACTACTTGCTCTTAGAAGTCCCTCTCCAGATTTCTTGTAGGCCTTCTTCATGTACTGGAAGGCTGCTGTGAGGTTTTTCCCCAGAGAGCAAAGGCCAAAGTGGCCCACGCCTACCCTGGCTCTGCAATACACCAGGAGGGAGCGGCGCCACTTCCACCATACATTCAACAAGGCTGGTGTGCTGCGGCCTGTCCAATTGCCGCAACCACCCCCGCTGGCCTCGACCCTCACCCCGCCTCTTTCCCACCCCGCTCCTCAGGGAACGGGAGAATACCGCCCACCCGCGACCCGGCTCCGCGGGAAGGCACGAAATGTCGCGAGAAGATGGCGGTGCTGCTGAGGCGGCGCCAAGGCGGGGGGAGGCTGGCGGGGCGCCAGTGAGCCCTCCCCCGGGCCGGCGGGAACGGCAGCTGCTGCTCACCTCAGCTCACCTCCTGCATGCCACCGGGGCCGGGGGCGCTGTGGAGCGGTGGCACGGGCCGCCCGCCATGGCCGAGGCAGGAGCGGGAAGCGCCGAGGGGACCGAGGAGGAGCGGCGGGGCCCTGAAGGTGGGGTAGGGGGGTGGCGGTAGTCGCTGGGTGGCTCCTACTCCGCTGTAGCGGCTGTTTCGCTGTGTGTGGGGCGGCCGTGGGCGCGTACGGTATGCGGTGGGGTGTGCCTGCCTGTCTCTCTGCCTTCGTGATGTGGCACAAGCGAGCCCTCCGTGGCTGTGGGTGCCCGGGGTGCAGGGCAGGGGGGTAGAGCTTTGCTGTGGAGGCACGTCGGTCTAGTCAGGTTCCCAGTGTCGCTCTGCGGTGGTGAGGGTTTGTGGTGGTTTTTGTTTTAATTCATGCTGTTGCCTGCCCGCCGGCTGGCTCAAAGTATAACCTGGACGCTGCGAACTCCTTTCTCCCGGTAAAGTTCAGTAAAGGTACCAAGGGTGGATGTTACCAGGCGTTATGTTGTGCACTTACAGAGAATTCCCGAGTATAATGTTCACTCCGTGCTTCCGTTTGTTACACATATGTCACCACACTGGTGTGGTGTGGACTAAAAATGTCATGGCTTTTGTAATTTAGTGTGTAGTTTGCTGTTTCTAATATGTATTTGCCCGGTTTATGTGTTCCTAATACGCTAGGTAACATAATGTAGTAATTTAGGTATGATGATTTTAACAGTGTGTGTGCGTGCATGCCCACGCTTGTATGGTGACCAGGGTTTGATGTTTCTTCCTTGTTCTTAATCATAACTTTCTGCTACTAAAGCAAGTCTAGTTGTAAACTACCGGCAGCGGTTCGCGCTCCTCCTGCTTTGAAACGAGTATGTTGCTTCCCCGAGGAGAAATAAGTGTTTTGGACGGTGTTTTGAGAAACAAGTGAGCAAACCTCTCCCCAAGTCATCATTGCTGTTCTGTTCGTTAGCACCAGTTCTTACAGGTTTTTAATAGTTGTTTCCTAAACGTCTGTTGGGTTATATGTGTTTTGATGTATATGAGTATCCTGGTTGTTCAGAATGATTGGCATTATTCTGCCTCTGCTGCTTGATTGTGTAAATAACTGGTATGATTTTGTAGCGAGTAATTTAGTGTTTGAAAACAAAGTGGGGTTTCTGATAGAGTTTTTGCGATCTGTTAAATTGTGCTTAGAATAAGGATTTATTGTTTCTATATCATGCACATATTGTGAGGAAAGGAAATAATGAAAATAAGGAAAACTCCAAATATGCAGACATTTCTATTTACAGATTTGTTTGGGAAAGCAACAAACCATAGACTTTCATGTTGATTGTGAAAGAAACCCTCCTCCCTGGTTTCTTTTGTTACCCATGCTTATACCTGTTCTAACGGATTTTGAAGAGACCGTTTTGTTTGGTTTTTTTCTGGTTTTGTTTTAAGATAAAAGTATCTTATTTTTTGTGGAATAGGTGCACACTAGGGTTAGCTGCTTAAACAGGGTTTTTTCACTTGAGTGTACACATTATTGTTGGTATACTTGCTCATTATAAAAAGCAAACTGTAAACTGGACAGTTCACATCAACAAAGAATCAAATTCATTGTAAAAAGAAATAATCTGGTGGGTGATTGTGCGAAGTGAATTGTTGTTCTGAACTCCAGAGCCAGCTAAACCCATGGAAATTCTGCAGCTGACTTGATGAGAATCAATATTTTGCAATAATATGAATCAAAAAGTTATAAGAAAACAGCTACCCTTCATTCCGTTATCTGTGTATGATTAGAGAGAGGTGGGGTGGTTGGGTTTTTTTCCAGTAATGAGCTAGGATATATGAGACTCTTGATTTCTGTCAGTGACCTGTTTGAGCCTGAAAGTGACTGGGAAAGCAGGGTAGTCTTTCAAGGGCTTGTGTAGTATCTTTTCATTAGCTGGTTACAGTCATCTTTTTAATACACTAATAGGTTTGGCCAAATACTTGGTGTTTGAAATCTATTAAGTAAATGTGTTGTTTAACTGATAGGTGTTTAATTGGTTGTGATTCTTGACTACTCTTCTGAGTGGTAAAAATAAGTAAAAAATAGATGTGGAAAGTTGCCCATGTTAATGTTTGATATAAATGTCTATAATTCGGGATATTGTAATTTTTCCTTTCATCATTTTGTGGTATTAAAAACAAATCTAATGTTCTTAAATTAACCTGTAAGAGTTTATTCTCTGTATAGAATGATGAGATGGCTTCATTATTGAAATCTCTGTATCTTGCTCCTGCATTGCGCATGCTTATAAAATTTGTGGGGGGGAGGAACCCCGAATGTTTCAGGCAGTACATTCCTACTGTTTTCAGAACTCCAATGAAAATCGTTGCCCATACTTTCAATAAGAGATACTATGGGCTGTGATATGGATGCCACTTGCTATAACTAGTCTGAAGATGCTTTTCATGGCCTTTTTTAAAGCTCTAAAATCAATCAATCTGTTTAACAGAACTCTCATCCCTTTTTTAGAAAATATGGTTCTTTGTTTTATAGGTGCTCAGATCTGCAGGACCTATGAACAGATGCATTATCACAGCACCTGTGACTTCCTTCCTCGTATGGTCCTGTATGTATGTAGCATATAAGTATAGTTTTCCCATTCTCTGATGAAAATCTGCAGTAAGAATTCATTAAAGTAATTTTAGGAAAAAAAAAAACCCGCTCCATATTAAAATAAAGCAATTTATTTTACATGACATACAATTATTTGAAACTATTTGACTCGCTAGCCATCCTCTGTATGTACTAAATGTATAGATAGATAACTCTGTAATTGCTTAGGTAATCAGAGACATCTTATGCCTTAAAAAACCCCACATGTCAATTTGACAAAATGTAAGAATCAAACTTGCATCTCGAGTAGTACCTCAGTTTAGAAAATGTAGGTTGCTTCTTTGCCTAGATTTGGGTGCATATACATATATCTCTGCTTCTTTATATGACTGTGTGCTCCCAAGGGTGTTACACTGAGACGCTGAAACCAAGTAAGTACTTGGAGGCTGTGTGCACATCAGCACTTTGGTTCAGAGCAATAGCACTGGTTTGAACTGAATCCCATCCTCCCCACTTCCTGCTCATGGGTTTGGTTTGAACAGCAATTTTGATATAAATGAACTGGACTCCTTTCAGAAGAAACTAAACTAGAATCTTTTTGTAGCAAGGTTAGGGCCACTCCAGGCACATACCAAACATACTCCAACTCTAAACATAAGGGACTGAACCAGTGGTTTGTTCTCAGACAGCTTTCAAATACATGCATTGTAAGGATTTTTGGCCCAGTGAACCAGACTAAATGTGATTTAGTGTAAGCTCCCTGAACTACTTACAAATTAGAAACAGGGGCTTGTGAACCAGCTGCTTCTGTCTACTGACCTGTTGCTGTTATGCTGTTGTGTTTACTACTGTAGACCTAGCCCATGAGCTTGAGTGAGTAGATTGCAATTTTAGTAACTCATCTAGTGACACTAAAGAACCCTTGTGTGCTGCTTTAACTACAGTCACTTTTAACATAGTTTTGACTTCTTTAAACTTCTCAAAGCTTGAGTTTGTAACTAAAGTTTTTTGTGCATGCCAGGAATATACATTTAGAAAATGCACATTTAATAGTCTGTGGCATCTGTGGTCTTAAAAATTTCAATTCAAAGCAGCTTCTTTCTTCTAGTTCCCTTCTGCCAGAAAATGTTTCAAAATAGGAAGCTGGATTAAAAATGCCTTCTTATTCTTAGAAAGGTTGTGCCAGTGTTACCACATTGTTAACTTAAGCAGCTGCAGAGCTGCGACATTTCTCCAAGTCTGGTGTGTACGTTTTTCACAGACTATGAAGAGTGCCACCCGTAAGTTTTATAAATGCACTTATTCACTGACATTTTAGTTCAAGCATACTTTACTGTAAGATCCTGATAGATGGATTTAGATGTTCTTTTTATAAACTGGCTAAATGGGGCTGACTGACAGCCTTTTTATTAAATTCATTAATACTTACATGGCTTGTAGTTTTCTGCTGATTTTTTGAGAGCATATCTTTTATGATTTCCTTTTGATGAGTCGAAAAAGTCTAAAGTAGTATTTTAGGAAAACCTATGAAGAGTAAACTAGCCAGAAAAGTTAACCTTTCATTGCAGGGTGAGTGGGTCATGAGGTTGTACAGCATAATTTAGGCAATCATTTTAAATACTGTCTTGGGCTTAAACTGGTTACATGTGACACAAACAGGTGCTGTCTGTGGCTGGTATATTTTAAGAATTGCATGATAGTTCAATAGCCACCTTTGGTGGAATTAGTCTCATTTATCTTTAGATGTCCACAGAGTAGAAATCCAAGTCTGAGCTAGTTACTTGGTCTTTGTATAATTACTGAACACTCTTGGACTGCATTTCATCTAACCAACTGTAGGAATCTATTTTAGATTGAGATGAATCACCCTAGAAATTTTGTATTTCATCTAGCCAACTGTAGGAATCTATTTTAGGTAGAGATGAATCACCCTAGAAATGTGTTCTTCCCTCCAAGAGGGACTAGAATGCCTTTTTCAGATGTGGACATCTTTATTTGTTCAGATGAATCTCACCTTTTATGGCTGGTGGAGTTTGGCCATAAGCCTTTTCTAATAGATCATGTTTGTTTAGGAACTGAAAACCTTAAAGCTGTTAGTGGAGAAAACAGCTCAGGAATGTGGCATGCGTTTAGAAAATATTATTGTCAGTAATTGGAAAAACGTAGAGTCTCCCAGACCTTGTTTCTTAATGCATTGCTTGTGACTTACGCTGAACATAGGAATACAGTTGATTTTGTATGTCTTTACTTCATATCGCACACCTGAACAGTAGTTTCATGCAGCTCATTTGCAGTTGTTCACTTCCTCGCCAACACCCTTGGGGACTGTGGGTTTGTTGTGTTTTTCTGGTAAAAAAACACAAGGGGGGTGTATTCAGTAGGGTATGGTCTTGTATTTGGATGATAACTGTATCTGTTGATAACCATTCCTTAAATTCTTTGTTTGCCTGATTATGAAATACAATAAAGTTAAGAGTTGAAATACTAGGGTTTTGTTTCTGATACACTTACTGGAGATGAGCTGTTTTTCATATGGTGAATTTTTAATGTTTGGTTGGTCTTTGCTTTTTTTCAGAGATCTGTCCTGATGTGTATAATATGCTTTTAAAATTTTAATTTTTAATATAGATAAGCATATATGCTTCATACTGAGAGCCAAACATCATAAATAGACATATGTATTTGAAGAACTATTCACTTACCAGTATAATTCAAATCTTACTATTACAATTCAAATAATTGCAATTCAGTTTTAGGGCATTAGCAAAACTTTGAAAGGAACAGTTTTGGGTTTTTTATTGTCATTTCTCAGTTGGAATTTTATTTGATTTGCAAACCAGACTAGTGTAACTAATAGCCTTCGGAATGGTAAAACAAAATACCTCTAGTTGAATTAAACTATTTCTGGTTGTTTAAAAATTTACTGGTTTTGGTTTTCCAGGAAAATAAACTTGTAATAATGAATAGTCTTCCTGGATGATATTTTTCAAGAAGCAAGACTGCTATGAAATTAGAAAACATTTAGTTTTGCTGCATATGTTCTTAGGGGTATTTGGTTTTGATGTTAATGGTATGAAAATGCTGACAGAAATTGATACTATAAGAAAGTCAGCCAGGAGCACAAATGAAAGGTAAGAATCCAACTTTTTCCCATCATAGGGGCACACCCTGGTTATTGGGGTGCATCCAAGCCCATTCTCTTTGCAAACCTGAAGATTTTTAAATCCTTTATCCAGCTCTCCCAAAGTGGTATAACCGGAGAAGTAAATAAATCTTTCATTATAGACTGCACGAGGTTAAGACACTCTACAGGGAGAGGGTAAGCACTTTGAAATCACTTAGTATCACAATGATAGCTATTATAAAGCCCTAAGATACTATTTTAAAGAGCTTTTACTGACTTCTTGAAGCTGACTTAGCTTTATGCACTGTTTCTGTCTGCTTCTTGTTCAATGAGTAGTACATATTAAAAAGATTTACTCTTGTTAAATTCCAAATAAATACTCTTCTACTATGTTTGATAGTGCTGAAGCTTTAAATGTATTTCTCTACTTGTTTGGGGTTTACATTGAGAATCTGAAAGAATATATATAAAGAATATATGCTACCTGCTGTACATGTCAGGGATCAATACAGATTCTTAACCTTATATTTTGTCTAAGAACAACCAGCTATCTTACCAGCATTTGGTTAGATGGCATTTAACATGGCATCTAGTTTGTCACAGTGATAGGATTCAATTTATCATGTAAACGTTTTGGTGCAGAAGTTCATAACAGATCATCATTGCTGATAATCTAAACGTTTTTGTATTTTAGTTAAAGAGAATTATTAGGAAATATGGAGAAGTGCAGTATTCAGAATTTGTTGCTTGGGTGTGAGTCAAAAAACAGTAAGTATTTTGATAATATGAAGGCTAAGTTGGAAAAGCTCTAAATGGTGCCTTTCATGTTGCATCTTTAAAGGGAAGTGATTTAGAAAGCAGACTGGCCATCTGTGTGCGAAGGAGTATTTAGGTCAGTGGGTCTGTTCTGTCCTGCTTTGTTCCAGGACTGAAGGATCTGTTGTGCTGTTGGCATTCTTGTCTTTGATACATGTAGGTTTCTGTTTAGTAAGTACTCCTTCACGAATATTCATGATTATACTTTGATAACTTAATCTAGTAATTATAGGCTGCTGTGAACTAAGTGAATTAAAAGTACCCTTTATAAATACAGAGTTCCTTTGGGATTTTTTTTTTTGTTGTTGTTGTTTTTTGGGGGTAGGATGTTGTTTGTTTTGTAATTGCATGGATTTATAGTATAAATATAAATTGAGACTACTACAAAGTGCTGATTAATCAAAAAAATATTTCAAGCATCTGCCATTTGTGCCCTTGTAGTATTTGTGATGTAATATATTTGTAATATCACTAACTTGAATATGTTGTGTATTAGAAGTAACCAAACTTTCTTTTTGTTGCAGATGACCAAAGGCTGTTACTTGTCAAGTATTTATTGATTCTTTGAGCTTCCACCTCTCTTTATGAACTTCCCGCATGACTTAATGAGTTAAAGAGCTTTCTAAAATAAAACAGGGGCTAACTCTATATAGTCTGACTTGGTAGAGAGAGGATTAGTGGAAGACCAGGCAAGCTGTTCAAGTATTAGCCTATTTTCATGTAACTCTCCAGAGTCATATTCCAACTGAAAATGAGAACCTAGAAAATATTTCAAGTGTAAGATGTGCTTACACCTAAGAGGAAAAAACCATACACTGTGTATCACTTTGTTTGTCCATATTTACCTATCATTTACAGACAGCACAAATGCTTAAAAAAAAGAGGAAAAACCTCACAATAAAATATTCAGATTTTTTTCCTGCTAGATTTTCAAAGCATTCATCTTGGGGTTTGCCTCCTGCTAAAACTAGGAGATGCTCACATCCTTAAATAACTTCTCTCAATCCCTCATCTGTCCCTTCATGAAGTTAATGAAGTTCTAAAGTTTGTAGATGTATGACATAGGATTCTTGCCTCGCTAGCATGTGAAGCCTAAAGGAGTGCCTACATTTGCTGGAACAGAGTTCTGATCTTTACCTAGACATCAGCTGGGTGATTCTTTGTGATAGCTTTGCGGTGATGTAGGGAAAAAGTGTAATAGTGCTTAGGTTTCTTGAGACTCTTCTCCTTTCTCAGTAGGTCACTAGTATTATTTTTGCTTGTGACTTCTGTCCCTCCCAGAAATAAAATGGTTTCCTTTGGGAGGAGAATTGTGAAGGGAACTTTGAGGTTGAACTTGTCAAGCTTTCAAGACTCTTCTTGCTTACTCGACTGATACTGTGTGTAATTACAGATTTTGTCAGAAACATCGTTATGGCAAACTTTCATTTTTCAGATATCCAGCTTGTTTAAAAACCACAGTTCACTCTCTAAATTTAGTTTACTTTTAGTTGCAGTATTTTGATCTGCTAATGCCACATCTTGTGATTTTGCATCAGGATATTTGCTGAGGAATTTAAGTGTATCTGCCAAGATGGCATGAGGAGGAGAATACGTGTATTTTATATTGCATCGGTGTGTTGATTGGGTTGATGAGATCATGACAGGACTGTGGGAAGACAATGTACTTTTTTCTGTACTTAGGTGGTAATAGTGCAACCTTTATGTTTTGGGGTTTTTTTTGTGAGAGGCATAGAAGCCACTCACGGACTGTTGAGTTTTTTTTTTTCGCAAATGAAAATCCATGCATACATGGTAATACAGCTCTAACTGAACATTGAGCTTTTTTCTTTCCCTCATTCACAGATAATTTCTCAGTAGATGGAAACTCGTGCATTGCTTCTGGAGTCCCCAGCCTCATGAATCCAGTAACTAAGCCTGCTACCGCCACTTCTTTCAATGCTTCTGTGGCTGAGATTCCAAGGAAGCGCAAAGGAAGTGATTCTGATAACCAGTAAGTAAATTGATTCTGCGTGTGTCTCAACGTAAACTTGAGACATTCATCTGTTACTTACGCAACATGTTGAATCCTCTTTCCTTTGTTTATTACCATTATTTATTACAATTTCTTCCAAACACATTCTCTGACTGTCCTGATTTATTAAAAATAGCAAAAATAATCCCTAAATCTAAGGGATGCATGTACGATTCTATAATGCAATTTCCTGGCTTGAAGTGTCCAGGTAGTGTGTCTCTAATGCTGAAATTTCAATCCCAACTTTTTTTTTCTTTCCTTTTTTTTTTTTACCTCTTCTTTGCCTGCTAGTAAAGGCAAGTCCTCTTTGCAGCAAATTGTTACTAAGTTGCTTGAAGTCTCACACTAGAATATTACCTTAAAGTGTGAAACACAATTATTAGGTAAGCTCTTTGATCTGGAACCGCAGAATCAGAACTGCTTCTTCAGTGACCAGGGCAGCCTTTTACTTAAATGCCCAAACAGACCTGTGACCCAAAAAAGAGAACTGTCTTACAGTAGTGCTCAGTCTTTTTAAGTGGGTCATACTTGACTAGTGAGATGATACTTTCGGCTGCTTTCTCCTGTTTTAACTGCAAAATAGATGACAGTTAACCAAATAAGCATTTCCATAGAAAAATATCTTTTAAAAGTGATCCAATCAAAGCTATGTTAATCAGCCAGAAGTAAGGAACACAAGTCAGTCTGTAGATCTAATACACTACAAGCATCTCCAAACTTGTGCGTAAAAGCTGCATTTAAAAAGGGGGAAAGTAGGAAATCTACATGTATTTGTGATTTTTAAAGCAAGTCTTTTTAATCACTGCTTCTTTTAGATACAGTCCATTGATCTACAGAATGTAGCCATACTGTGGATGTTGATATGTATCAATTGTCGACTTGGAGATTCAAATGTATCTTGTAGATCTCTGAAAGCTCCAAAAATACATTAGTTTCTAAAAAAAAAAAAAAACCCTGTCGCCATTCTTGGGTTTTATTTACCTGTTCAGTAAAAGTGCTGGCTCATCAATAGTGTTTCCTTGAAGTCTGGATATCTTTCTAATTTCATGCAACTTCTGTCATAACAAGTTCAAGTTGAAATACTAATCGAAAAAAGCATTATTTTATCAGAACTAGTGATTAGTTTCTAAAAACTAATGTTCTTGCTGAAAATAACTGATCAAGTGGAATTTCCACTAAAATTTTTCTGTGACTTTTTTCCTTGGGTACATCAAGTCTTGTTTCTGTGCTTCAAACTGCGTTTTGCTTAACATAATTACCTGTTTCTGCAGAGATACAGTTGAAGTTGATAGCGATCTTCAGAAAAGGTATGTTTTATAAATTATTCCATTTCTGGGTTTAGTGCTAAAAACATGTCCTGTTTGGCTAGATGAGCTATGTGGAATTATTACTGTATTAAGGAATGCTTTGTCTAAGAGCAGGTCTTCATACAGCACAAGGTGATAAACATGCAGCTAATTAACAGGATGCATAGGTCCATGCAATGTTAAGGTTTTCTAATATTTCTTTCTAAGAAGACACTCTGACTTGCTTAAAACTTTACCCGACTTGTTAGCATTGAAGTTAAGGCTTACCTTACCTCAATGGGAAGGAATGAATGAAAAGCAACAGCTAAATAAGACGACTAGGGAGGTGGAGGAAAGATCTTGTACTCCTCTAGGATTGGTGCATGTAAATGCTTTTTTTGTTTTAACCTTGTCACATGCTTTTTAAAATAGAACTACCACAACTATGTTAAATAATGCTACGATGTTACAAGGTGACAAACCAGAGTTAAGATTGGCAGTGCAGCATAAGTAAACCCTTTGTGTATATATGTTATAGGATAGTTATTAATTACATGATTGCTTTGTTGTGATTTCTTTTTCTGTACTTGGATACCTTACTTAGAAAATGTATTGGTTTATATGTAGCTGTACAGTGTTCTTTTTTATGAAATAGAATAAAATATTTCAGTTGGAAAGGGACATACAGCAATCATTTAGTCCAACTGCCTGACCACTTCAGGGCTGATCAGAAGTTAAAGTATGTTGTTAAGGGCATTGCCCAATGCCTCTTAAACACCAACAGGCATGTGGCATCAACCAGCTCTCTCAGAAGCCTGTTCAGTGTTTGACCCCCCTCTCAGTAAAGGAATGCTTCTTAATGTCCGGTCTAAATCTCCTCTGGCACATCTTTGAACCATTCCCACATTCCTATCACTGGATACAGGGAGAAGAGCTCAGCACCTCCCTCTCCACATCCCCTCCTCAGGAAGCTGTAGAGAGCAATGAGGTCACCTCTCAGCCTCCTTTTCTCAAAATTAGACAAACCTGGAGTCCTTTGCTGCTCCTTATAGGACATTCCTTCCAGTCCTTTCTCCAGCTTTGTTATCCTCTTCTGGACTCATTCAAGGACTTTCATGTCCTTAAATTATGGGGCCCAGAGTTGCACACAGTGTGCAAGGTAAAGCAGCAGATTTGTTCTACTTTCTTCTCCAAGTGGAGCTCCCGTGGGAGAAGGAAGATACAGTTAATAGGCCACATGCTGCACTGCAGTTAGTCTGGCTTTCCCTTACCCCTTCTCTTATGGTCAGACAATACAACTTCTGTTTGAGTTCATAATACATGCACATTTCTGGTAAAAGTTTCTTTTAAAATGAAAGAAAAAAATTAGTTCTTACTAACAGTTTCACTGAAGAGAAATTCTACCATCTTCTGAGCCCAACCTAGTTCCATGTTTGGGCTTATCAGACTGTCCAGAAGATTCCTGATTTCGGTGAAATCTCAGGGTGATGAGCTGGAGTCGGTGTTATTTGGCTCTGGCTGCTGGATCCTCACTGGTGTCAGTGCTTAGTTACAGGTGGAAGCAGCTTTTGGGGTCTTTCCCAAAGTTGTAATCTCCAACTGTCCTGCTTCCTACTTCCGTTTCTCATAGGAAACAACTGCTGACTGATTGACCTGTCTGCTTATAATCCTGCTGGTACAACAAATGTGTCTTTCAAAGTGGACATATGTTAGCAGGTCTCTCCTCTAGAATGGAGCTGAGTACTGTATGAA
This sequence comes from Psittacula echo, assembly GCF_963264785.1. Classification (NCBI taxonomy): domain Eukaryota; kingdom Metazoa; phylum Chordata; class Aves; order Psittaciformes; family Psittacidae; genus Psittacula; species Psittacula echo. The sequence continues at coordinate 106,187,367 of NC_137735.1, forward strand.
GTTTTTCCACTGCTGAATTAAAAATAGCTGAAGAAATGCTGCAGAAAGACTAAAAATATTTGTATCAGTTTGTCTTTCAAACAAAGAATGCCCAGTATTTGTATGGAAACTGCCTCCCTGCAAGTACCAAATCACACGTACTGAATTGGCAAGGTATCCTAGGCCATGTTCTGAAATTCTTAATAGATGGTGGTGAATAATACAGTGATCTTGGGGAAGAAGAAAGATTATTGCCTTTGTTTGAATCATCCTTTATATTTTCCTGTTGCCAAGTGCTTTTCATGATATAAGTGCTATGGTTGTCTTTCGCTTACAGTTTTATTACAGACTTTCCAGTCATTGCTGTAGGGTATATGAAAATACTTAATTTTTACTTTTTCTGACCATAAGCAATTAAAGTGTATTTTAAAGCCAGTATAGGCTGGGATTGCTTTTTTCATCATTTTACAATAAGATTTTGGAAATAAAAACATGAACAGATACTCTCTATTGTAAAATTTATATAAACAAATAAAATTAAGCCTGGACTTAAGTTATTTGAATGTTCCATTAATTTTTTCTCCATGATAAAAATAGCCTCATAATTATGAAATATCCCCATAATATCTTCACATAGCTGAATGGAATATTGGAAGTTATGCTTTGGTCTCTTTATGCTTCACTTGCTAGATAATTTTTAGTTTAGGAATTTTTGTGGATTCACTTGTGTTAGAGCCATAGTAAATTTGTATCATTTTCTGTATTTTCTCAATTTCATGGGAGGAAAGAAATACCTAGTATTAAATATGAAATATAAAACTGTATTTGTTTTTTCTAGGAGTGAAGATGAAGAACATGTTAAAATAAAAGATTTCAGGTACTAATTTACAATAAAAGTACATTTTGCTAGTAAATTCTAATATTCACAATAGTAAAATATCAGTTTGTGGGTAGCATTCATTAAAACTATCAAAAAGTTAACAGTGAACTTTTCCTCACCCCGCCTCCCAAATGTGTAGTAATTTTTAGAGCTTCCTTGAGGATTTTGTTTACTGCTAATTTTAATGTATTGCAGAATCTGTCAGATGGTTTAGCAAAAACCTGAGGTTAAAATTTTCACAGTGAGGTTTAAATGCAATACACTGAAGTTCTGTATAAAGTGGGGAGCTGATACTCAGTCTGTATGCATTTGAGAATCATTTTTTCTAGACTTGTCTGCACTTGAAGGTATTTAAAATTTATCCCACTTGAAAATGGATTCACCTAAAGCGTTCTTTTTAGACAAAGAATTCTTGTTCTGGAACAAGTTTTTGAATAGGGAATTATTCAAAGTTTGACATTGCATTTTGAATTCACATCTTACCTGCATCCAAATTGAAATTCACATAAAGCACTTGCAAGATTTGAATTGCTGTGTGACTGAATGCAGTCACGAATCATCCAAATATTTTAAATTATAGAGAAGCCACTTAATAAAACTAGAGCTGTTTTATAGAGTTGTTTTAAAAATAGTGTCTTTAATTTGTCATGTGAACAGAGATGTAAAGGCAGAAATACATAATCCAGTCTTCTGTCAAAAGCATTATTTATAAAGAAGGCTAGCTAATAATTGTGAAGTGTTCCCATAATTTACGTAAAATGGAAGGAATGAAAATGTTCCAAAATACGTTTATAGGGTTTTTTGTTTAACTCCAAAATCGATTCTCTTTATGTAGTATCCCAGATTGCCAGACAAGATTGTTTTGTACATTGCTTCAATAACTTGCATTTTGTATTGTTAATTCCTGTCTTTAAGTTTTGGTTCGTGAGTTGAAGGGGAAAAAATAAACAAGATTCTTTGGTGGTTTGCTTAACAGTTACCTTCTTCCAGTGTTTCTCTTCTCAAGCTTACTGGGAAACTTGTTTTTCCTCCTTCCCCTTTGTAACTGAGGTATGAAAGATAATGCTGATAAAATTAATTTTTTGAAGAGTCCTTGGAGAAAGAAAAGCTAATTGCTTGGATAATGACCAGAGTTATTTGTGTGGAGAAGGGATTTATTTTTAGGAGAAATAATAACAATAATAGACAGCAAGGTCTTTAAAACTGTACTTTCTTTTTTCTCAACAGGCCAGGTGTACTTAGCACTATTACCTTTAACACCTTCTGTTATAGTATGCCTAAAAGGAGGAGTTTCAGTTGTCCCTCAGTTTGGTTATCTATCACTGTGCCTGGTCTCAATCAGAAGGGAAAATAATCTTTGTTTTAATTGATTAACTAGCTTGTATTCTGGGTAAGGTGGGAATAGAATGAATTAAGCTTTTCTTGATCTGCTGGAGAATGTTAAAGGGGAAGAGACCAGCTGGAAAAGCTAAGATACTCCACTAGAAAGAATTAAAGAAAAGATGACCTGAGGTATAAATGTAGTTGTGATGTGCACTGTCATGTGCCTTAGAAGGGGTTTTCTGATGAAAACTGTCCAGGAAGGGATGCTCTCTTTCTGTGGTTGAGTTCTTGGACAGAGACTTACCAAGAGATGAAACCTGAGACACGAGGTGTGTAAAGAGGCTGAAACCCTTTCTACTCACCTTATCTGGTGAATGCAGGGGAAAACTTTCTGAAATAGCTCTGGTGAAATTGCAGAACAGAGTTCAGTGATGCTTTAGCAAGTGCTGAGAGCATTCTTTCTTCAAAAAAAAGTATCAATATGCATACCACATCCTGGTTACACAGGACAGCCAGGTAGATACAGGGCCAGGGAGCAGAAATGTCTTCCAGTGATTACTAATGACATCAAAAATTCTCTGGTATACAGTAAGGTGTCAGGGATGACTCTTTGATGTCAACGGAAGAATTTTAGCTTTTGTAAGCCGTCTTAGCCTCTTGTTCCTGCCACACATAATCAAGTTTTTGCTTGAGATACTTTTTCCCCCTCAATATTTCCCAACATTATTGTGACCATTTCTGCTTTGTTCAAGTGAATCCAATTTAATTGACAAATACAAGTAGTGTATGAAAAGCTGTTTCAGTGCAGTAGTACTTCTTGTGATATGTTCCATTCCCAAAATTTAGTTGATTAAGATTATCAGGAAAATAATGTGTTCTACATCTTTCTTAAAATAATTTTTCTTCTTAGAGAGGCTCACAGTCAAACAGAGAAACGAAGAAGAGACAAAATGAATAATTTGATAGAGGAATTATCTGCTATGATACCTCAGTGCAATCCAGTGGCACGAAAGCTAGACAAGCTTACAGTGTTACGGATGGCTGTGCAACACTTAAAATCTTTAAAAGGTGGGTTTTAGGAAACTAATTTTGAAAGTCATTGTTCTATCAGGAGTCATAATGTGTATCTTCTTTGATGTTAAATAAATCAAAGGTCATTTATTTTGCGTTTCCTTGCTCAATTCAGTTCTGAGTCTGTTCTTCATTTACATTTATGTTTGTAGCTTCCAGGACTTCATTTCTTCATTTTGCTTAGTATAGCAGGAAAAAAGTCACCCTTTGGTGTCTGATATTTTTTGTCTGTAGGGGTATGACTTGCAGTCAAATTACTCCTTGATTCTTTTTTAAAATTACAATAATCAAGCAAGTCTGTCTTTCATTATTTTCCAACCCCCAAAATAAATGTGTGTTTTGTGATGTCTCCACTTTGCATCGTACCTTCTGTAACAGGAATACCTGTGGTGTTGTACGGATGCCGACAGCTATTCTGCTAATACAGAAGCAAATAGTTTGCATACTCTTCTGTTATTCCCATGTTTGTAATTGCAGCAACCCTTTGTCTCTGTATTGGAATTTCATGTTTATCTGTTGACTTCAAAATTTAGAACATCATGTTAAAAACCATTGACAAGAAAAAGCCCACCAACAAACAAAACAAAACCCCCAAACAACTGAATCTTGGGAAGGGTTTAAGTTGAAGGCCAAGTCATTACAAAAATACCAAATACTTCTGATGAGCTGTTTGTCCAGTGTGAGATTAGGAAAAAAGTCTCCTCAGCGATGGGAAGCTATGTGAATGGTTACCTAAAGAAACTAATGGAAGTAGTTGCACCAGTATAGAGCACAGAGAACTCAAGTCTTTTACCGTGTAACTTCATGAAGCCAAAACCAGTTTCACAAAACTAAAGAAAAAATTATGTTTGGGTATAGTCATCTTTCAAACTTTTTTTTTTTGCCTGCGAGAATAGTAACCAAAAGGAATGTTGCAAGACAATACTCAAATAGAATATTGATGACTTTGATTACACTTTGATTCCATTAAAGTCTTAAACACCATGAAACATAGAGAGTTATGTCCTGATTTCAGTTAGGATAGAGTTAATTTTCTTCCTAGTAGCTCTGTTTTTGTGGGTTTGGATGTAGGTTGAGAACAATGCTGATAACACACTGATGTTTTTAGTTGTTGCTAAGTAGCACTTGCTCTTCTGATCAAGAACTTTTCAGGCTCTCATGCCCCTCAGTGGCACAAGAAACTGGGAGGAAGCAGAGACAGGACACCTGAGCTAAACTAGCCAAAGTGGTATTCCATACCACAGCATGTCATGCCAAGTATATAAACCGGGGGGAGTTACCTGGAAGGGACTGATTGCTGTTTGAATAGGGCTGGGTATTGGTCAGCAGGTGGTGAGCCATTGTATTGTGCACCAATTGTCTCTCTTATGATGTATTTCTCTCTCTCTTCTATTTCCTTTTATTATTACAAGACAAGGGGTAACGGGTTAAAACTTAAACAGGGGAAGTTTAGATTGGATATAAGGAAGAAATTCTTTACTGAGAGGGTGGTGAGGCACTGGAATGGGTTGCCGAGGGAGGTTGTGAATACTCCATCCTTGGCGGTGTTCAAGGCCAGGTTGGATGAGGCCTTGGGTGGCATGGTTTAGTGTGGGGTGTCCCTGCCCATGGCAAGGGGGTTGGAACTAGATGATCTTAAGGTCCTTTCCAACCTTAACGATTCTGTGATTCTTCTTACTGTTGTTGTTATATTTTACTTTATTTCAGTTATTAAACTGGTTTTATCTCTACCCACAAGTTTTACCTTTTATTTTATTTCTCTCTGATTCTCCTCCCCATTCCACTGAGGCGGGAGGAGTGAGCGAGCAACTGAATGGGGCTTAGTTGTCAGCTAGGGTTAAACTACAACAGAGTACCAAGAAAAAGAGGTATCAAAAATTTGTATTCTCAGTCAGCTAGCAATTTTAAAGTAATCATGGATCTCAGTGAATGGTTTAGTGCTGGAATATCCAAATACAAGTTGCATATTGCATAATCTACCAGCAGCACACAAGATTTCAGGTTTTTGCTAGCAGTGTTTCAGCAAAATAATTTGGTCAACTGCAAGAAAAGATCAAAGACTGTCTGCATTGCAAAAAAAAATGGTTATGAATAAGCATATCTAATAAGAGCCCCATTAGACTTAAGTCAAAGGAGTGTAGGAGACAAATATTCTACTAACTTGACAGTAATAGAATCATAGAATAATTTAGGTTGGAAGGATTTTCTAGAGTTCCATTGGCCCAAGCAGGAGGAGAATTTTGCATAAAAAAATATTGTGACAAATTAGCAGGGCGGTAATTGCACTTGCAGTATAACAATCATCTACAAGAAATCTTCAGCTCAAAACATTTGTATTTTAACAATAGGACATGAAAACTGGACTCCATACAGGACAGTTGTTACACATGTCTTCAAAAGAGATGCGTTAAGAAAGTACAGGATACTATGTGAGATTATGGTGAATGCTGAAATTTGCTGGAAAGTTCAACTGCTATTTACCTCAAAAAATATATAGAAGTAGTTGTGGAAATGCTTTAATGGTTAAAAGTTATTTTTGAGTACTTGCCATGGGTGCTAGAACAGTAAATGTAGTGAGTCAGTCTCACTACATTTAGTGACACTTTTGATTTAACGACAACAAAGTGTTTTATCGATTGTTGGATATATAGTACTAATGAAGCAATATTCATGCCAGAAGTCAATTGAAAACATTGGAATTATTCAGATTAAGAAAATGTTAAGGACTCTGAAATAGGCCTATGAAATGTTTGTACAAAATTCAGTTCTCATAATACCCTTTCTTTAGCAGTGCATTAAAGGTATCTGAACAGAAGTTTCCTTGGTTTATGCCAAGTAAAGGGCAAGAAAAAACTGATGGTGTGCCCATATTTATTGCTAGCGTGTGTTTATGAAGTTTATTTATAATATTTTTGGAATTTTTTTAATTAAGCTGTTTTGGTTAAAAAAAATTTCTAAAATACAAACTAAGTATAAATCTGTTAAAGTAAATTTAAAATGTAACTTTTGACATTATGTCTACAAATAATCTACTTACCAGGTTCCACTAGCTCCTATACAGAAGTCCGATATAAACCTTCATTTCTAAAGGATGATGAGCTCCGACAGTTAATCCTTAGGGTAAGTGGAAGGTATCTTTCCGCTAAATGATGTCCTTATTAAAGCTTACCATTGAGTTTTTAGTTGGAGAGTGTTTTCACATCTTTTTCTTCAGGCAAGTGCTTTGTTGTACTTGTTAAGTTCATAAACTCTGTACACTGTACAGGTTTTTTCATAAAGTGATACAGAAGATGATTTGTGAGCATGGCAGACAGCAACCCCAGAAGAGATAATAAATTTGTATGCAATCTGGATATTTAATACATACAGGTTTTTATGTTGCTACTGAAGTCTGCATGCAAGTATAGAGAAAGCTTTTAATTACACATAAATATAGTTTCAGTTATTTGCTTTCCTTAAATTTTTAAATCTTGGAAAAGATGCAGAAATAATACCCTAAAGAAAATCTTTCTTGTTTTTGCACTTTGTCCTATAACAACACCCCTTTACTCTCTCATTTGCAGCTATTTTCTTTTTCGTTTTGCTGCAATAGCAGGCTTTGCCAAGATCTGTAAGATGACTCCTAAGTTAAGCTGTTTTGCAGCTGGCCACCTCTTTTCCCAAGGCTGTGTTTAAGAAACTTTAGCTGCCGGTAGCTGAAGGTCTGATTTGGTCCTTATAACCTTAGTTGCTCTTTAGTGTGATTTATAACTTGGCTAATTAAATCAGGTTTAAAAGTATGTTTCCTTGTAGTCATAAATATTCATTGTATTTTTAAAATGTGTATTTTAAAATATGGTATCCTTGTATTTTCAGGCAGCAGATGGATTCCTATTTGTGGTTGGGTGCAACAGAGGAAAAATACTGTTTGTCTCAGAATCGGTTTGCAAAATACTGAATTATGATCAGGTGGTTATAACTGAGCTTCTTGGTTTGCTTTTGCCTTGCATTTTCTTAGAAATATTTAAACTTTTACATTTTAATGTATATTGCTATGAACAGTCCTTGTATTTAATTCCTTGGAATTTCTTTGATTTAACCTCCTTCAGAGTAAGTGAGTATCTGAAACAAAATATTTGCAACTGCTATTACTCACAGTATTCCTGACCTGAGTAATAGCACCAGATGTTAATTGATCATCCTTAACAAAACTGCTAGTCTGAGAGGAAGGGATAATTTGAAGATGTCCTCATTTATACCTCCAAAAGATTTTATTTTAAATGGTAAAGTGATTTGGGTTGGTTTGTTTTTTGTTTTTTTTTTAGGCCAAGGAAAATTGCAGTAGTGGAAGTTAAATAAAGCTTTCCTTGGAAATGCCTTTATGCTCAGATGCACTACGTAACACCTCATCCACAATAACTATCCATGTAGATACTCTTGGAGGAAACCAAGATCTTGTGATTTATCTTAGCTTGTTAAATAAGAGAAATAGGAAAAATATAATTACCTTACAGTAGTTGACATTGAACATCATGGACAATAACAACAAACAATCAAGGCATAATAACTTGTTCATATATTTATGACTTCTTCTCTGAAAATAGAGGCTGGAATAGTTGGTGCTTCCATCTGACTAGTTCTGTAACTTTGAAACCCTTTGTGATATATTCCGTTTTCTTCATAAGCAGAAGAGTAACCAATCTGGACTCTATTGCATATGTTTTATAGATTTTTAAAAATGTTTTATTTAAAACAAACCAAATCCAAACCACGAAAACTGTATCTTTTAAAATTAAAGTAAAATGAATCATGGGAACAAGCATAAAGGAGGTATCTTTTATCAAACTTCTGCACTGAATTAACTGAAGGATTAAAAAATACCTTTCTGAGTTTCTAACATCAGACATGCCTACTTCGAGACCCATGAGATCTTTGCTATTCCAGCCAAGGAGGTTCAGAGAACATGATTTACTTAATGCATGACTTCCTTAACTTATTTGTGAGTCATTGTAGGTAATGAATGTCACCCTGTGTATTTGACAAGGTTGCTATTAGCCTTTCTCAGTGGTGTACAGAATCACAAAATCATTAGAGTTGGAAGTGACCTCTGGAGATCTTCCAGTCCAACCCCCAAGAGCAGGTTACACAGGAATGCGTCCAGGAGGGTTTTGAATGTCTCCAGAGAGGGAGACTCCACAAACCACTGGTCAGCCTGTTCAGTGCTCTGCCACCCTCAGCATAAAGAAGGTCTTTCTCATGTTGAGCTGAAACTTCTGTTGGTTTAGTTTATGGTCATTGCCCCTTTCAGCATTTTCCCTTTGTAATTGGGTTAGATGGGGACTAGGCAAATGAAAGAGGCTGTACGTTTATCCTGCTTTCTTAGATGCTCTTCATTAAACTAATTTTTGGCTCTGGCTTATTGGAAAAGTGCTCCCCTTTTTATGTATGCAGTGGTCACGTAGCAAGTAGTGTGGATCCAAAGTTAGTTGCAATTCAAATCTAGCATACTGCTTGTTAACTGAAGTCATATTGTGTGTGTAAATAAAACATTTGATTTAACATTTGATTTTACAGAACCTTTTTAATGTCTGCTAAAATCTGCTGGTTTTCAAAGGGGAAGTAAAAAATTGCTTTCACTACCTTGTTTTTTGTAAAAATTGTATATTAAAAATATTAGTGGCAAATTAAATGAGGATTAAAATATTGATGGTTAGAGTAACTGTGGGTTTTGACTTCTAATGGTGTAGAGAGTTGTTTTTCTGAGAAAAGTAGTATGTGTAGGGTCATGTTCTAAAACGATGTGGTTCTTATCTCTCTTTCTGGGGTGGTGGTTTTGTTTTGGTTTTTCTTTTGTTTTAAATAGGCCAGTTTAATTGGACAAAGTTTGTTTGATTACTTGCATCCGAAAGATGTCGCAAAAGTTAAAGAGCAACTTTCTTCTTCGGATGTCTCTCCGAGGGAGAAGCTCATAGATGGGAAAAGTAAGTCATATTTGAAAGTGCTCAGATTTTTTAAAGACATGTTAATAAATGTAGTCATTATACAGGCTATATTCATGTGTTTACATGTGCATAGATGTACAAACTTGAGGTATAATTTCTATGAACCAAACATATTTGACTGCTTATCTGCTGCTTAGAATGCATTGACAGTTTCAAAGCTAGCCCAGAAAAGATTTTTTTTTTTTAGATAATAAGAATTACTGAAACGTGCATTGTTAAACATATAGCAAGATGTGGTCTGATGCTATTCCTACCAGGCATACTACTTTTTTTTCTTGTATTTGATAGGTCTTGTCAATACAAAAGACCTGATGTAGTCGAACATGGGATAAAATACTTCAATACCAAGAATCACTGTCTTCTCTGAAAATGCTAAGTGTCAATCCTAATTTAACCAAATCTTATTTTGTTTACAGTTATTTCTAATATGGAAAGCATTATGTATTGTACAGCTAATAGCTATTTAATAGCTGGCTTTTATCAGCATCTTTGCAGTTTCTCCTTATACCAGATAGAAGTTGAAAGTTTATAAAGCATATTTATTAAAATACCATTCAAAATATCAAGAGGCTTTAAAAATAGTATCATAGTTCTTTCTAGTTTTTGAATCTGTGTGACAGTCACATTTTCTGTGCCCTATTTAAGTGAAACTTTTCTCATTTTTAATTGTAAGGACAAATTTAGACAGGTAAACAGTAAGGAGAATGTTCTGGAAGCTGAAATGAAAAAAAGGCCTTGTATTCTGAAGTTTTATTGTTGGATTTTGTTTGTTTGGGTTTTTTTAACTATTTTACTGAACTTTTGTAAGCTGGCTTGCAAGTACACACAGATTTTCAAGCTGGACCAGTCCGACTGAATTCTGGTGCTCGACGTTCCTTCTTCTGTCGGATAAAATGTAGCAGGACCACAGTCAAGGAAGAAAAGGAATGCTTGCCCAACCCAAATAAGAAAGGTATTCAAACAGTGTAGATAAGGCGGGAGCTTTCTGACTTGAAATATGGTATGTTCAAGTTGTGAGTCAGTAGTGTGACCCATGTAGTTATCGCTAAAAGTAGCTGTAAAGAGTGTAGATACATACTAGAGACACGTTTTGAAAAACAGTTTAATTGTATACTTTCTGCTCCCTATTTACTCCTGGAAAAGAAGGAGGGAGGAACCTGAGTTACAGTGGCTGTTTAAGAGTGCATGGTTTGTTGTAGTCAAATTTTAGAAGTCTCAGGGAAACTTTTTAAAGCACTGGAGCAGATCAGAAGGAGGAAACTAAGTAACATGTCTTGAAGATATCTGTGTGAATAAGGCCTGCAAAATCTACTGTTTTGGAGGAAAAAAGCAAGTAAACCAACTTTTTTTTTATTTACTTTTCTGTGTTGGGTACTTAAAAGTATGATATTTTTTTTCTTTTACTATTAAAAGTTAATTTATCAGTGTAATTCCATAATTTTTTGCACTTATTTTAATCTACTTAATATTTTGATATACAGCAGTTGACTCTTGTAAAGTTTTCAGTGAATGACTCTTTTAAAATGTAATTTCCAGCTTCTGTTTAATACCTTAGTATTGATTTTTATGAAGGTGTGCTGAAATTGTTTGACCCTGAATAAATCCTACTTTTGTTTTTCAGTGTAACCTTTTACTGTTGAGATATGCTATACAATAGTAAATGTTAAAATAGGTCTGTAATTGTAAGTAAATAGAACTCAGTCTCCCTTGGTGTGCCAGTTAGCTTGGTGTGAGATAAGAATTTAACTGTTATAAATGTTTTTCAGGAAAGCAGTATTCAGAGAAGGCGCTTTGACAGTCTGAGAAATTGTGGCAAAGTCATAGTAGATAACTCATTTTTTCATTTTGCGTAGTTGATAGGAAATCGAATCTGTGTAAAGCATAATTTGTTCAGAATGGAGGTATCAGGAATTCTTTGGCAGTTTTTTGAAAGATAGTTCAAAAAAGATAGTTCAGGACACATAATGTCATCTCTATGCCTTGATGTGTATGGGGGTGTTTGTATGTTATATAGGCAGCAGAGAGTCTACCAGCCATAGAGATGAATGACAGTGTAAGCTGTAATTTAAGACTTTTAAAATATTTGTGTTCCCAGAGAATTGAGGATTTCAGAAGCCTGAGATAAATAGAAAGCAAGCTGGGTTGTTTTGGGTTGCTCTCTTGACCAATTCTTTTAGCAATTGCAGTAAGTTAAAGTCATCATGTTCACAAAAGGTGAATTGATTTGGAAGCTACAGAGAGCCTCTCTAGTTTATTTTCATTTACAATACATATCACAGTATCACAGTATCACAGTATGTTAGAGATTGGAAGGGACCTCAAAAGATCATCTAGTCCAATCCCCCTGCCAGAGCAGGAATACCTAGATAAGGTTACACAGGAATGTGTCCAGGCGGGTTTTGAATGTCTCCAGAGGAGACTCCACAACCTCCCTGGGCAGCCTGTTCCAATGTTCTGTCACCCTCACTGAGAAGAAGTTTCTTCTCAAGTTTAAGTGGAACCTCTTGTGTTCCAGTTTATACCCATTACCCCTTGTCTTACATATGCAACCATATAAAGAGAAAGTGATCTGTGGGTTACCAGACTGTTGGTTTACTTTTATTTCTGTGACTCTTTTTGAACTGCCAACACCTATAACTTATCTTCCTAAATCTTACATAGGGTTAGAAGTGCTCTCTCCAGGTAAGCCAAAATTAAGTTGTACAAAATTAATTAAAAAGTACTCTGTAAAAATATCTATCATTTTGTACAGTTGTTGGAGGTAAGCATAAAATACAGTTGCTGTGGTCTTACAGTGAACAGAATAAAAGAAGGTAATTCAGTTTACTTTTTGAACCATAACTGCTTCTTATATCATTGCTTTTCATTAGATCACAGAAAATATTGTACCATTCATTGCACTGGGTATATGAAGAACTGGCCTCCTAATGAGGTGGGAGTAGAAGAGGAAACTGATGTGGAAAAGAACAGTAGTAACTTTAACTGTCTTGTTGCAATTGGGAGGTTACACCCTTATATTGTTCCACAGAAGAGTGGAGAGATAAAAGTCAAAGCAACAGAATTTGTTACACGGTTTGCCATGGATGGAAAATTTGTTTATGTAGATCAGCGGTAAGCATTTTGTTCTTTAACAAAGAGAAAATTACAATAGCACCACCAGTTAAATTTTCTCATCCTTTCGATCAGAACTGTGATTTCTCAGACAGGATAGAGTTTTTAGGTGCAATTCATTTTGAATCTATGAGTAGTTGCTCTTTGTTTTTTTGTCAAACAAAATGTAATGTATAAAAGTAAGTGTGTTGTCCTGTAGGAAAAGGTGAGGTAGCAAGATTAAAATGTCATAAAATGCACTCATGTTCTTACTTATTCATAAAGAAAAAATCTCAAGTTAGAACTTTGTAGTGATGTATATGACTGAAGCAATAAATGCTTCACCAAAAATTATACTTCTTTAAATCTTACTATTTGGAACAAATACATTCTGTCTAAATGAGGTACCAAATTATTTAATTAGAAATGAAAGTGAAGTTCCTATTTCCTGAACTTCCTATAGCAGACTTTTATTTGATGTAGAGACTGAGTCATTATTGTCACTGGAAGCTTTTTATTGCTTTCAGTCATCTTGTCTGCCATCTAATAGTGACAGTTTAAACCTATTCCTTAAAGTAGCAGAGCAAAATTCAACTACTGGTTGGTTGTTTGATTTTTAATGACTCCTTCTACGTGACTTCTAATGGGAAGACCTAATGATTAAAAGTATTTTGTGTGTACTTGTGGTTTGCATGTTTAAACACTGTTATTTTGTCTTTAAATTGTCATTCCTTGCAAATGGATAATTAGCAGCAAATAATATTTCCTGGTTTTTAGAGCTATACTAATGCTGTATCTTTTTCCCAAACATGAACACAAGCATCTATTTCTTTACTTATTAATTTTCTGCTTTATCTGATACTGAAGAAAACAGCTTTGCAGTTGTTTGAATCCTCTGTAGTTCATGTTTTTATTTCTAACAGTGCAACAGCAATTTTAGGGTATCTGCCACAAGAGCTTCTAGGAACTTCATGTTACGAGTACTGCCATCAAGATGATCACAATCATCTAGCTGAAAAACATAAAGAAGGTACAAAATAATTGGTCTTCCCAGACTACTTACAACTATGATTAGCTGCTGTGTGAAAACACTACAAATCAAAATATCAGAAGCTGAGAATTAAGAAAGCTGAACTATCTTAGCATTGTCCTTTTCCACATCTGTGTTAAGGCATGCCTGCATAAAGCTTGTAATAAAAGCAGAGAGAAACTTCTGTTGCCTTGGATCTTGGTGCAGTGCTTTAATTGCAAGGGAATAATGTTAATGCTTCTTTCAACCCTCTGCTTCAGTTCTTTGAAAGAATGAGGAAGGAATCTTGAAAAGCAAGTGTGCTAATCATATAATTAAAGACATTGATTATGAAAGTTCACGAAGTCAGGAGGCTTCCTACTAGTGGTTTGCAGAAGCATACTACTTGGGCTTTAATTTAAGATTAATAACATTGCTGAAACTATAGTTTGGTTTTAGTAGGGGTCCTGTCCTGTCAGTTGTTGTGGCATATAGTTTGTGTTACTGGCCATCAAAACCATTTTGGTTTTATGATGCTATGAAACAGATTTTTATTGTTATTAAACTTTATCTTTCCAAGAATAAATATGGTGATTACAACTTTCCTTTCTTATTTAGTGCTGCAGAATAAAGAAAAAGTATTTACAAATTCCTACAAATTTAGAGCAAAAGATGGGACTTTTGTTACTTTAAAGAGTCAGTGGTTTAGTTTCATGAATCCGTGGACCAAAGAACTGGAATACATTGTATCAAACAACACTGTGGTATTGTAAGTAATGCATATGACCTCCCCGTGTTATCTTTTTGTTGTAATTACAGTTACCATTAACAGGAAGCAACCTGTTTAAGAAGCAGAACAAGACTAGAAAATACCAGCACTGCACAAAAAGTTGTTGAGTAACCCGGAAAAACATTTTTTTGCCTTCACCAGTTATTTTTATTTCAGGCTTAAGTCATGGATTTGACTCTGAAAACTCTGCTATTTCCCAGTAGGAAAAAAAAAAAAAAATAAAGGAAGTGAAAAAATTCCTTTAAAGGCAGAAATGAAGGGTCTTTTAAGAAAAGTATGAAAATGTGAAGTTAGTTCTGCTTTTCCCTCTGAGTTTTACAAGACTGCATGTCAGTTGACCTAATTTTAAATGTTACCCTACCTACTGTATATGAGAATGTGGAGAAGCATAACTGATAGACTGTAGAAATGCAAGGCAGGACAAAAGATCATCTCCAAGTTGACTGCAAGGGAGGAGCCTGTGAGACAGTGAAGTCTGTATTTAATTCTTCTTTTTAATTCTTTTTAATTTTTTGTGGCTTTCAAATGAGCTGTAATTTGGGTTGATTGTTCCAGTGATACTGAAGATCTTTGTCAATGACTGGGTTTTTGAGAGGAGGACAAAGTTGTCAAAGGGGCCTTTTCCCATTCTGTAGCTGGTTCATGTCTTAAGTCAACATGTCTGTTTTGGCCGTGTCCTTTTTCTTCAAGAAGACAGAGAAGAGCAGTTAAGGCAATCTATGCTATCCAACAGCCAAAGGCCACTTTTGCCTTCCCTTGAGCTCTGGCCATCTGCAGCTGTCTGGAGAAAGGAAGGTAGGCAGAGGCTGCTAGTGAAAGGCCTGCCCCTTGTAGCAGTTTTTTCTGGTTAGCTGGTCTCCCTCCTAGCAGTAAATATAGTGTTCTTGTTCTCTTGTCATGGCACACAGACAACTATATTGGCCTTTCTTTATTTGGAGAATAAGTGAAAATAATATTTCACCCAGTGCTTCAGAAACAGTACTAAATACTGAACATAGAACCATGTTACTAGTTTGAGGATGTTAGTTTTTTCTCTGTGTAAAATTCTTGTTGAAATCAAACATAAATGTGCTGGGGTTTCCCTGTGAAAAACTTGCTGATTTGGGGTCTTTAAAATAATTTAATTTATTTAAATCTTAGAGGTCATAACGAGTCAGCTGAAGATGAGGTCCTCTATGGTTCCCAGCCTGCAGAAGGCAAGTGTTGTTTCTTTACAGTTATTGTAGGTGCATGGAATCTCTTTTATTCTAGGTTGTGTGCAAGAAAATACTAATTGTTTCTAAGGCTAATTCTGGTGAAAATTTTTATTACTCACAGCATCCTAATTCATATCATTCACATAACTCTGATCAGAAAAGCCTATATCATATCTTTTCCTTCTAGCAGCTTCTACTATAGCTACTATAATATCAATATCTTATAATATAGGATAGGGTATTATACCTCTGTCACATCCTGTGTTCATATTTTGCCTTGTTTTTTTAAGAAATGCAATTGTACTGAGTTTACCTATAGAATAAAGGGTGATGCTGATATTGATATATATTTTGTTAATATTATTCTGCTGCACATGGATTCTGATTTCTATGTAATTTTTATCTTTTTTATATAATGTTTTTATCTTTTTTTTTATAAGGCTTTTTATTTTTGCTTTTGAAATTGCTCCTTTTAATGACTGCTTTCAGTTTGTGAAAAATTCAATGGTTTTTTTGTTTCATGTGTTTTGCGTTGTCTGTAAGATACTGGAGGTGGTAATGATTAAAGCTAATTTCACTACTGGAGATCGGGAGTTTTCACAAATACATTATTCACTTATCTTCATGTTGCAAATGAGACAACTTCCTCTCCCATGAGTCAGTGTTTTAAAGAATTTAATTTCTGAAAATAAGAGATATAGAACAAAAACTGCTTTAAAATGAATCATTGCATCATTGTCCTTGCTCTGTAATGAAACTGCTACAGACTTAAGGCTTTCTTTTTGTTTTGTTTTGTTTTAACTGTAGATGCCATAAAACAGTCTTTAGTAAGTGTACCTGGAATGTCCTCTGGAACAGTTCTTGGTGCTGGAAGTATAGGAACTGAAATTGCAAATGAAATATTAGAATTGCAAAGGTAATAAATGCTTAACATCATACATTAGGCTTTTAAGTAAAGATAGAGAAGAGGTATATGGGAGTATGTGAGGGTTGTTCAAGTTTCATTTTTATTGTGTTACATATATAAATATTTTTAGGTTGAGCAGTGGCTGTATGAGATACTGATTGATTATAATCTAATGTTAGTCTCATACATGTCAGAAAACATCACTGATGTCAATAAATAGTTTTGTTCTGGGCATGCAGCTTCCTTTGTTAATGAAAGTAGTATTTAATTGTGACTTCAGAAGTGTTAACTGTAGTGCAGCTGCTTCACATGATGTTGAAATGGGTAGATAAATCATTTGGGAATGGAAAATTAGTTGTCTGTGAGTAATGTTTATATTTTTCTGATAGCGCTGCTCTGCTAGGAGAACTTTCCTTGAAACAGTACTCAGTGGAGCACTTTCATAGCCTGTATTGTCCTTTGCCTGGTTATCCTGAATGCAGGCTAAAGTGATAGCACAATTCCCTCCCATACCCAGCCATAGATTAAAAAAAACCTCACTGCATCATTCCAAAGGGGAATACATACAAGACTCAAATTGGGAACTAAAGATTGGCCCTTTTAAAACTAACTAGTGTTAGCAGGTACACAGCTTAGGCAAGGAATTTGAAAGGAAGAAACTTAATTTTAATATGAAGATATCTTAAGTATTTTTTTGTGGTGTGTACCCCGAGTATTTTTTTGTGGTGCCTGACTTGCCATATTACTCTATGTCAGTTTGTATTGTATCATTTGTTGTCTAAAAACAATTTTTAAGAAGTCTCTGAGCCCCCTAATTTCATGACTTTGGGATGCACATGCACAGAAAAAGTCTGTTTCACTCACATCTCTTTCAGGAATTTAGGCTTCATCAGATATAACTACTTTTGTTAAGGTCAGATTTAGGATCTGTACTATATATCTGTACTATAGTACTATCATCTCATCAGCACAGGAGAAGTTATGTAAGTCTTAGTTTTGGGTAATGAAGCTGTCCCTCAGACTTTAGATCTTATAATTCCAGTACCAGGTAAAGGAATGCCAAGATATTTTTTGTCTGCAGAGCAGTGCGTTTCAAGGTCCCACGTAGTTTTTTCCGCTTGCACTTTTGCAACTGGATCTGAAAGAGTAGTAATACTAAATCTTTCAGGAAGAAGTACACCAGTTTTGGCAACAATGGTAATGGTATAAGGAATAGATCTCTATCCTAGACTATCCTGAGTTGGAAAGGACAAATGAGGATCAAGTCCAACTCTTGACATTACATGGGGTAGCTTAAAGTTAAACCATATATTTAAGAGTGAAGTCCAAACAGTTCTTGAATATTGACAGGTGTAGGGTCATGACCACTTCCCTGATTGTTCCAGTGCTTGACCATCCTCTCAGTGAAGATGATGATCTTAATATCTTCCCTGATACAGCTTTAAGCCATTCCCCATGTCCTACTGCTGGACACCAGAGAAAAGACATCAGCACCTCCCTCTCTGCTCTCCATTATAAGGATGTCGTAGACAGCAATGGGGTCACCTCTTATTTTCCTCTGAGATGAACAAACCCAGTATCCTCAGCTGTTCCTCAGAAGTCATGCCCTCTAGTCTTTTTGCCATGTTTGTTGCCCTCCTTTGGACACATTCTAATATTTTTGTATCCTTACATTGTGGAGCCCGAATCGGTACACAGTACTTCAGGTGAGGCCACAACAATGCTGAGTATAGTGGGACAATCCCTTCTTTTGATTGGTTAGCTTAAAGCACCTCAGGATACCACTTGGCTGTCAGGGTGAGTTTTTGACTAACATTGAGCTTACCATCAACCAAAAGCCCCAAATCTTTCAGCAGGGCTGCACTGCCTGTTGTCCTCCAGTCTATAGGAATATCAGTATGCCCATCACTTAGTCAGTTTCTGCTGTTTCAAAAGTAAGCATCAGCTCGCCTATGAGGTTGTTAAGGGAAAGTGTGAAAAGCTTTACTAAAGTCAACATCAACAACATCCAATGCCATCTTCTCATCCACTGTGCTAGTCACCTCCTTGTAGAGGGTTTTAAGGTTGGTTAAGTGTGATTTCCCCTTCATAAATCCATGCTGAAGTCCAGCATTATCATCATCTTTTCAGCTGTCTGTTCATCAGAAAAAAAGTATTTAATTTTCTGAAACAGTGAAAACCGTGGTCAGAGCTGAAGAGTGTGATGAGTTACAGTGGTAGATGTTTCTTACTCTGTTTCCATTATTCTGGTATTGCATTCCAACTGTGAAGCCACATCCTTTTACTAGAATAGTCAAACTGAACAGGGAAACATTCATTTTCAATGCAAGGAAGAAAAGAATAAATATTTCAGTTGTGATGAAAAAAATTGCTACTTAACAGCAACAAAAATTAAGTCCACCACAAGGCATGTTGGCAGGTTGCTGGAATTCTCCAGCAAGGAGGAACAAAAGCACTAACAACAAAAAAAGGATTGATACCAGCAGCAGCGAAGATGGGGTGTTACATTTTGGAAATACCATTGTTAATGTCCTCTCATCAGTACCACCTAGACAGAAGGAGAGTCACTTATTATTAATAAAATTAACCTATTAATATCTTTCTGAAGACTGAAGAAGTTGGCAGAAGTTCTCATCTCTAACTGTTAAGATCCCAGGCATGACCCAAGAGCTTAATTTGACTCTTGTTCTAGATGCTTCACTCACCTCAGTGTGATGTTCTTGATTGAGATGACCTGACTTTTGCTGAAAATGCTTATCCATGTGAGCGTATGTGTCATCAGCTTAAGGAAACAAGTTGAAGTAGATGAATGCTAAATTTGCTGAATGATGAAAGAATGAATGTATTCCTGCGAAAATCTTCTTCAAAGCTACACCTTGAAAGTTCTGGTATTTGTGTTTTTAAGAACCACAAGCAGTCTGTAAGAATTGACTGTTTCTGGAAATGTCTGGATGTAGTTGCTTGCACCCAGCTGTAGTTCACTTTTCTGGAGTTGTTGCTGAAAACAATGCTGCATTTGTTTCCTGCTGAAGAGCAGAACTTCATGCTATTTCTTCATTTCTCATTTGTATGAAATCAAGTTACCATTTTGTACACACTGAGGAAATCAGAATTGGACAAAAGAGCGATCAACAGAGGCTAACACCAGCTGCTTTTCATCAAATACCTTTGTGACTACAAACCTAATCCAGTAGGATGAGTGCATTTATTACCTGAATCTGCTCTCTCCATTTTTAATACCAGTAAGATACAGATGGTTCTCAAGCTGTCCATCAGGCATCATCAAGTTTTCTTAAAAACTCCAGGACTATGCTTACAGCTCTATTTACAGCCATATTTGAATTGAATTGGCATCTGATGAATGATCAGTTACAGCAATGCAGTTAAAACAGTCTATTCAATCTGGAGTTTCTCTCCTGGCTTTTAGAGATGTCAGTGCTGCTTATCAAATGGCACATGGGAAATTGGAATATAGGGAACTAACAAATATTCACCACTAACAGCTATTGATAGGCTGTTTATTCATCCATTTTCTGCCTTTCCTCCAATGCCTTAGCACGTTTCAGATCTGATGAAGTGACAGAAACAGAAGCATCCAGAGTACCCCAATTTTTCCATAGCCTTGTCCTTTGGGAGTTAGGAAGAGCAAGGGGAGATGGGAGCAAGCTGTTCGAAGGGCCATGGTATGACACTTTCATTGTTAGTTTTGTATCTGGCACATTCGGTAAGGGAGGTTGAGCGGTATCTCAAAGAATTCTGCTAAAAAAAAGTGGTCTTTATTTTTAGTTGGAATAATTTGAAAATATGGAAAGACAGGTATAACAAAATAATAGTAGAGGGAACATTAGAAGGATGTGTTGTTTTCTATCATTTAGCAGAACCTCCTTATGTTGTCTGTATGCTAGATGTATTTGAAATGTACCTATTTGTCTCAGTATGCGTGATTCTGAAACTGTTACTCTTTGGTCTGTCAGTGCTGGTGATTCAACAGAAAAAATAAAAGTGTGCTCAAGTAATTATGACCATTGGCCTTTATTGATCTCTTTGTGTTACCAAAACTTGGAGCAGGAGATTTGGAATCTTTAGGAGAATTTAAGACAGCATTGTCTCAGATTAGCTGGCTTGTGCTTCATCACTGGGGAGGTCTGGTGGGTTCTGCAATAGGCTATTTTTCAGTTGATCAATGTCACTTGGTAAATCAACTAAACATACACAATTTTAGGTTACATTCTTCACCATCTGAGGAGTTAAGTCCATCACATCTCTTGAGAAAGTCACCTTCTCCAGCTTTAACTGTAAACTGCAGCAATGTGAGTATGTCACTGCCTGTAAAAATCTGAAAATAAGATGTTAATGTCAGATAGCTTAAAGCCTATGTTGGAATGAAATTACCATGATTTACATTTTTGTGAAAGGCTCTGTAAGGTATTGCCCAACTAACTGGCAACTGTGAAAATCTTTTGAGAGATATGACAGCAGTAGAAGCTCCAACCTCACTTACAGGGGTATCGGTTCTAGTCTTAAGGTGTCTATTCCGGAGACTGAGAGCACTGCAGTCTCCACTGAGTTATTAGGATCTCTGCTGAAGCTCTACCAGTAAGCTAAATATGAATGTGATTCATGTGATGAGGACTTTTCTGGATTTGGGATTGCATTAAAACTTCTGCTAAAAAACTGTTAGAGGGTAGAAATGTCTTTATCTGTTAACAACCTAAATATAAATAAAATGTCAGTTCTTGTTTTCTCTAACTTGTCCTTTTAATGTTCTTGAAGACGCTTTTAAAAAGTCTTTGCTGTATGTTCTCAGTTCTTGAGTATTTAAAATTTTTACTTTGAAAAAAATAAAAATAAAAAACAGTAAAAGCTTAGTCTTCTAAAAAGTGATAGAATATGCTATTTTGCTAATCTAGTAGTGCTGGTAACACCACAAACTATAACTATTATAGATATTGACCATATCTATGGAATAATTAGGTATTTTCTTAAGTATATTGTATGTTGTGTGTTGCGCACTGTATGAAAAGACGTTTACTTCTCCATCAGCATTTCTTTGAATGTAATTTTTTTTCCATTTAAAGACAGTTTGTCTTCCCAGTGCAGTTTTCATTTCCTAACAATTCCGTTCTGGACTAGGGATTGTTTTGGCTTCCTCCCTTGTTTATGACCAGTTCTCCTATGCCTTACTGCAGGTTTTTCTCCCTAAGAGTTGGTTGAATTCATATATACTGAACTCTCTAAATCTTGCAGCATCTCATCATAAGGATAACTTCATTGTAATCATTGAAGGTTTTTCTTTATTTTATACTTTGATATTCCATTTGTTCTTAAAATGCTTTTGTAAGGCATTTCAACTTTATTAATTTCCTAATAGAATGTGCACAAGTCAGACAGCCCAAGAAACCTCTCCTGCTAAATTGCATGTTTGAGTTACATGAAACAAATAACAAAAGGTTTTTAAAAAGGTTGGGTTTTTTTCCTGGTATGTTTGGGTTAGAATGACTTCCATCTCTATCGTTGCTAGCCTCATCTTTCTGAAGAGCAAAGATTTTTATCATGATGGTAACAAAATGCAAAATAATAGAGAAAAGTTTATAATTCATATGCTTTAATGCATATAGAACATGGGAGCTATGAGGGTCTTTTATCTTTTAGCAGAATGTGTCAACATTGACAACCATGATGTCACTGGGGATTTGTAGTTTATGGTACAGGACATGGAATGTATATACCAGTACATTCTGTTGTGCTGAATCTAGTTGCTGAATATTGAGCCCTCAAAGAAGATGCCATCACTCTAAAGTATACTTATACAGATGTATAAGTAGCACCTTTTATTTAAGCCAAGTCCAGTGCTATGTAAAAATTATTCTTAGATGCAGTAGATCTGCATAGTTTTCATTTACTCTATTTAGTTCTTAGTATTTTGACAGTGATTTAAGTTTCTGAAATGCAATAGTTGTGACTAAATTCAGGATTTAATTCTGTCCTTTTTACTACTTCTTTCAGGTGCCAAATAAAGAGTTGATTCAGTTATGTCCTTCGGAATCAGAAGTTACAGAGACTTCAGAACAAAACCAGGGTGCTAGTCCATATCCCAGTAATGAACCTCTTCTGGGTAAGATTTGTTGCTCTTGTAGGTATTTTGAGGGTTGCACATGAAGACATTTCTGATAATGGTGTAATTTTTAAGTGCACAACTTTACAACCATGTATAAATTGTAAAGAAATTTGTCTGTCTGAAGATGAGAGGACTCTTAAAACTGATGTGTTATCACTGGAAGGCAAACAGCAAAGTTTAGTCAGTGATTGATTTTTGTGACAAAAATAACATTGTGTAATAGAAATTTACCATTGCATTCTTGCATGCCACAGTTTTAATTAGGTACTTACTAGTTCTCTTTGCAGAAAATAGAGAATTTCAGTGCATTATAATGGAACGTTGTAGTTTGTGAACTTGTAAACTTTTGTCCTTTAAGCACTTCATCTCTTTCTTAACTGCAAGCTGTGAATAGTCAATACAAAGGGCTGGTCAAAATGTTTTAGAAAGAATTTTATTTTTCCCTATCCCTTAGTTCAAGTGTGCACTAAAGCAGCAGTTTGTCTGGATATAGAATTCCCTGGCCTTGTAAGAGGAGAATTCCATTGTGTTGTTTTTAATATAAAAGGCAAAATGCTATAAAAGTAATGTTTATGCTTTTGCTGTATTTCATCTCTTAGAAACGTTTCCATCTCCCTCTTTCATTTCCATTACTAGAGCTTTATTTATTTATAACCTATAACTTTCTTCCAGTTTCGCTATGAGCTCTTTGTATAAAAGAAAATCCCCAAGGGGGGAAAAAAAACAAAGGCAAATCCTCAAATAAGTGTTTGAAAAAGAAATCCAAACCAACAACAGTTATCCAAGATAGGCAAGGAAATGTTTTTCATTGATACTTGAGCCAAAGCATTTTACCTTACTTTTGTTAAAGGCAAGGGTATAGTGTTTATTTCTAGAGCTAACACATAGTAACTCTTAATGTTCAGGAGTTCGTCTGGCGGAGTAGATCAGAGGAGAATTCAGGTATACAACTGTGTTTCCCACTGAAGTGACGTAAAGTAGAATGCAGTTTTCTACTTCAGTGACATGAACTTTACTGCATGGATACAAGTTTTGTTAGCTAGCAGTTGGAGGTAGTCCAAGGGATCAGCAAGACTTAAGTCATTGTCTTAAATCAAGTGATCTATGTCCTTGTAACTGTTTGTGGATAGCCATTATTTCTATTACTTGATTATTTTTTTTTAACATATGTTTACCTTGACTTCAAACGAAGGTGCTATTTAAAAACAAATATGTTTTGAAAGTTACCATATTCTTCATGCTTTCTACTGCTTACATTAACGTTTTAATAATTTTATAGGTGGTAGTTCTCAGCTGGACTTTGATGCAATATGTGAAAATGATGACACTGCTATGACAGCTCTTATGAACTACTTGGAGGCTGATGGAGGACTTGGGGATCCAGCGGAACTCAGTGATATACAATGGGCTCTCTAGTTTTGCTTTTTCAAAATAAGAAGGAATGTAAAATCCGTAATGCACAACAACCATACATCCTCAGTACTGTATTATAATTTTGTAATGTCTCATTTGAATTCATACTTATTGTCTATATATTTCTAAAGACTGAAGCCTTGTTCAGAGACAGACAGTTTCTTCTGATGCACCTATGGAAAAATGCAATATTTTTTTCATGATGGGGAAACCTTGTAATTTTAATATTGAACCATCTGTAACTGGAATGCTTAAAACACTATATTTTTGCTAAGAAGCTTTAACCAAAAGATACTGTACAGTGTACAGGAATACTTTTTTCTTAGTTTTAATACTTAAACCTTTTATTTATTGTTTTTGTTTCAAATGGTAGAATATTGATTATCCATGTTGCTTTCTGTAGAACGTACTGTACTTACACAGTTTATTTGTAACTATTAAATTTCATTGAAATGATGAATTGCACACACTACACTTGTAAAATAAGGTATTGTAATTCTCAAATGAAGCAGTTTGTGATTCCTTGTCCTTTTCAGAATTGCAATTTTTGTAGTCAAAAGTAAAAATAAAGCATACAGCTCTGGGAGCAAGGATTTGCATTGGAACACCATAACAATAATGTTTTGAGAAAAAAATGGTCATTTCTCCAGTACATAATAAGGGTATAAGAAAAGATCAACAAAATCTTAATTACTGTTCTGTATTATTTGTAATGTGTTATTATAGGGGCAGTGCACAAAGCCTAAGAAAAGTAATGCTGTAACTGTAATAAAGCACTTTGGTCTCGCCACGGGTTATTTACTAACTTAGAGAACTTTGGATTGTCTTGGTCCCAGAGTGAGGCTAGCACTGTCTGTTAGTGCAAACATGTTCTATAGTATCTTTTGTAGTCTCCATGTTTTTGGAGAGATTAGGGTGATTTTCTGTTCCTTGAGTCTGTGACTTTTCAAAGTATTTGTGTAATATAGTGCTGCCTGTAAGTAAATGCTGTGTAGGATGACCTTCTTTTGGGAGACAGCTTTTGCAAGAATTGTAACCCAGTTACAGAGAATTACTCAAGAACATGGCATTTAATGGGTTGTATTAGAACAATATAGCATTAATATATAAACTGGATCTTTTATCTCTGGTATTAAGGATTTAGATTACTTTTTGCATCGATTATATCTCATAAAAGCACAGTTTTTCTGCTTTGTTTTGGTTTTTAAATTCAGGTAGTGAAAAGAAAGCATTTGAAGATACTCAATACATGCATATGTAATACAGACATTTAACCACAGGTACTACCATAAGCACTATGGTGTTTGTTTTAACACTAAAGGTAGGCAGCCTTGTTTGGGCTATTTTTACGACGGCCGAGGTGTGTGAACAAATGGATGTGGTAGCCGCTAGATGTCAGACTTCTACTGTTGGATAACGGCCCTTCCCTGAAGGAATACATCATTTGGTGATGCACTGACTTCTTCCTATGCTTTGGCAGAGCACCTTTGTATCTTATAGATATGAACCTCTTTGCAAATGATGATTTTTTTTGGTGACATCTTGTCCAGATTTTCTAGAACGGATTGTTGGGTTGATCTTTATTTTTCAGTCTATAGATTTTTTGCATGTGATTTCCTGCAGTCAGAGGTTTTGGTTTTTTTACAGACATGGGGCCAAAATTATCTGTTCGCTAGCTTTATTAGAATAAACTTTGCTGTTTCTTCACAGACAATGAATTTTGAGCTACATCATGGAGAAAAATGAGAAAAATAAACCGGCGCTTTTAAAGAATTGGTAGAACTCTCTTTGTATAAATGAAGTTGGAGAATTTCAGTTTTTGCCACTGTAAAATGCATTTTCTTTTTTCTATTTAATTATAGAAATAAACTCTAAATAAAACAAGAAATACTGCAGCTAACACAGATAAATGAGTAAATAAATAAGTTGAAATTATGCAGACTTTCCTCAACATAATTTCTCTTTGAAAACTCTTCAGATGTTATTGAAGGAGCATATTCACTCTTTCACAAGATTTATATAACTGTCTAGAGTCACACCATTATTTTTTGATTATTCTTGGATTTCTCTGAAAAATAAAACCAGAAATGTGACTTGGAGTCTTTTGCAACGATCAGTATTGTGGCTCTCAATTAATTTATTAGATTCTCCCTTTACGATTTGTGAGTTGTTGAGGCTTAAAGCAGTCTTACAGAAAAAGTGTGACTTGTAAGTAATGATGAAGTTAACACACTTTTTGAATACAGTTGAGATGGTGTGTGCTTATTGCCGTTTGTATACCAATACAAATCTAGTAAGATATTGACAGAGGTTTTATTTTTGGCACGGTGCAGCTTTTTGGCAGATGTGTTTAAGTCAGGTCAATGAAATGTTATTTTGATGCTCTGCTGTTAAATACGAATTACCCATGCTTTCAGATCCCAGAATCATTCCATGAAAATGTAAATGGGGAGGTTGAACTAATGAGGCTTTTAGTAGCTTATGATGATGTTCCCTAGCCAGGGTAACTTAGTAATCCAAACCAACTTGCATTTTCTAGGTACTAAAAACCCTGGTGTTGCAGCTTCACTGGGGCACATCTGGAAATGAGAGTGCCTGTAGGCTCTGCCTGAAAGATGCTGTTTAAACAGAACGCATGCATAGGATTCTTTCAGAGTCTTGTTTTGGGTAGGTGTGCTAAGTGATAAAGCAGGTGTCAACAGGCTCTTAAAGGCCTTACTAGTTATCAGGGTTGTACTTGGAGACGAGTCAACTAATTTGTTACTGAGGGCACATACAGAATTAAAGATAAGAAAATCTTGATGGGAGAGGAGTTCAGATGTAAGCAGCAGCTTATTTGGGAAACTAGTTCCTGTGTTGACAGGAAAACATGAGAGAATTCTTCTCAGAATTAGGAGCAGGGAATGAGAATGTGGTAGAGACAAATACCATCTGGGTATTGTTGGAATGAGCAAGGGGTCTGGCTGGGTGGAGGGTAGTAGTTGGCTGTCAGCAGCCTGACTTGGATCAGAGGCAGACTGCAGAAAGGCCTGGACTGCCATGTGGCACACAGGATTAAGTGTTTCGGAATACCTCATGTCTTACAGTGATGAATCTCATTAAACCTTAATTTTTTGCATTTCCTGTAATGATATTTGATGGTGGTGTGGGGGCAGAGGGATCCTTTCTGTGCTCTCCTGGATGCAACTCCTTTCTGGGATTTCCTTGTAGTGTTTAGCCAAGTGCTGTGCTCTTGAATGGTTTAAAGCAGAGCTTCAGTCCATGTTTCTTTCCTGTGATGCGTTATAGTTCTGGACTTTTCTGTGGATCTTATGCTTTTTTAAGAGTATTGGAAAATGTGGTTTACTCACAAGCACCGAAGGCTAAAGTTAGTTATTGTAGTGGTTGCTCACAGTAGAGTGTTCCTGTTCATGATCCAAACTGAAATGAAGCATTTGTTCTTGCATAAGTGATGTTGATTCCCTCCAGACCCTGACTTCTGGCCTTTCCCACTTAGTCTTTTACTTCTGTTCTGTGGGCTGACATCGATCATGTAAATTCATAAAACGTCTTGGAATTCCAGGAAGTAATTATCAGCTGGAAAGCTTTGTGCCACTTCGGATTTCTCTAAAGATGGTAATTTTATTCCCCTATCCCTGATGAGAATGATTTTGTTCTATGCAAATATGGAGGTCAAGAAGATACCTGTGGTGATAGGTTCTTGCAGCTTAAAAGATAGAGAACCATGTTTCAGAGCAGCAGAATTAAAGGATGCAAGAAAAAAGGTGGGTGGAGTGGTGAATGAGCTGGTGAACTGCTGCTGCAGCACATTCTGGTGCACCTCATTTCTAGAAGGTTGATCTGGATAGCTCTCTCTTACTGTGACGGATGGCTGTCATGACCAAATTTACTGGCTTGTTCCTGGCTTAATTGTTCTCAGAAACCTCTTACCTTCCTGGTGAGGAAAGGACAGACTTCCTGAGACATGTCTAAAGTTCTCACGTCCTTTGGAAGTAGCGAGTTTTCCTGGTAACTTTTTACTCTTCATTTGTTTTCATGTCAAAATCTCAAGAAACAAACACATAATCCTTGGAAATCATAAACAGTTTTGTGGGAAAGGTCTTCCTTGGTTGTTTCTCTCACAGTGCTGCCCCTGTCTGGGTGGTAAGTTTTCTTCCCTGGTATTATTATTATTATTATTAGCAGGACCCAAAGATTCCTGACTTGACACCAGTGATCTGCCAAAAACTGAGGAAACTTTGGAACAACTAGAGAAAGTAACACAATTAGTGGTCTCTTTTGTAACAATGAAGTGTTGTATCAGTGTATTTCTAGAGGGGAGTGGAAAGTGAGCAGCAGAACTTTGAACTATATAATATCTTGGATAATATGCAACACTTTTAAACAACAAATCTGACTTCAAAGATTACTTCTTTCATAATCTTACAGATAGGGCTGTATCACAGCAAAGACAATCCTACTGGGGCTCTAGTATTTAGACAAAGTCATTTAAGATGAGTTGATAAAAATTATTTGACGGGAGTGGTTCCCTCCTTAGTCTTCATCTTGTCAAAATGGGATAAGCACGTTGGTTTCCTAATCCCTCATACTTTATATGCATCCAATTTGCCAGGTCTTTAAGAATGCTTTTTTCCCCTGCAGATGTAGTTAGAGTATCAGATAATGTTTTTGTTATCACTGAAGAGAAGGTAAACCTCTTTAAAACAACCAACCAAAACCAAACAACCAAACCACACCAAAAAAAACAACAGGCAGATGAACTTAGTGTTGTATCAGCAAGATAAAATCAGCTGCTAAAGACTTGTTTTGCAGCACTCTGTGCTGGTTCCACTTCACTCTGCATGGAACGTAAGAGCAGCCATGGTGTTTAAGACTACCCATTCTGCTGTGGGCAGCAATGGACAGAAGCTGACTCCTAAAGGAAGAGTTAAGAATAGGATAAGCACAGCAGCTGCTTCGGCTGATTTCAGCTCCGGAGATTTCCTGAGCTCAATTTGGTTTGCCCATTTGGTAAATCCTTAAGGATGCTGATTCCAAGCTTGTCTGTTTGACCACCCTTCCACTGAGCCCATGGAAACTACTCGTATCTGCAGATTCTAACAGGAAGTGCCACAAGCCTCCTCCCTGTGGCAGGAAGAGCCACTTCTCTCTCTTCTGACTCTGCTAGCTTCTTTTGCAGCTACTACTTCATTTGTGGATCGCTGCTTCTGGTACTGGAAGAGACAGCAACAGTTGGTTCTTACCTTCTGTCTCTATGGTACGCATGACTGGTTAGGTTTTTATGACAGTTCCCCTTTGTGGACCCCCAGCTCTAAAGCTTTTAAAATCCTCTCAGGTTTTCACAGCTCTCTTGTGGTTTATTACAGTAATTTATAGCCTGCCTTTAGATTGTCTTAAAAAAAAAAAAAAAAGAATATACCAAACACCCATATATTTCGCTTCCTGTGGTATTTTGTAACTCCTGGGGGCATTTTGCGTCCAAGTTTTGTAAGGAACTTGAAGTTTCCAGGATAAAAAAAATGTGTTGTGTATCTCAGAAATCAGAGGCCATTATTCCAGAATCTTTACAGTTCCTTTGGTAGAAAGCCATGGGAAGTGCTCCAGTGTTGTGGGAGTTTGCAGATAAACAGAAAGATCAAATGGAATGAAACTCCAGATACAGTTGCAGGAAAAATACACATTTTTTTCACCACACCTGCCCTCCCTTCCACCCCAAGAAAACCAAACCAGTCAGGATAACTACTTATAAAAATAATCTAAAATGCAATTCTATACCATGCTGCAAGCAAGATGCTTGTATGTGTGGGGCTGTGGCAGGGTGCTCCATCCGTTCCTTTGTGATAAGGGGGGCTGGATTGTTTGTTCTTCTCTATCTCCATCTTTGTTTTATTTAAACACAGTATTTACTGATTCTGGTCAGCTTTCTTATCACAATCACTTCAGTGGTTTCAGATTTGGTAATAAGCATAAGGGTCAGTAACTTTAGAAATGGGGAAGAGGATTATTGAGAGCAGTCTGTGGGGAAAATGTTTTCAAGTGGATTATTTTCCTGCTCAGGCTAGCATGCAACTGCTCCCTTTCCAGGCAGTCACTGAATAATCCAACCCATTCCAAAACTGTTGAGTTTAGGTTTATGTGGATTATCTAAATAGAATTTGAAACTTCACCTTATCAATCTGGAAGGCCCTGGGTACAGTGCTGAGTGGAACTTGCATTGCTGAAACAATTTGTTTGCTTTAGTAATCACGATCCTTTTTAGGAGGACTGCAAGTTACCATGTCTAACTCCTCATCTTGCTGCTGTCAGCCTAGGGAATAAGGCTTTCAAAATTCGAATTTGTGCTCTTGAGGACTGTTCCACTCAACTACAGAGTCAAAGCTGTTCAGGTACTTTTTGGAGCAAGGAATTTGGAACATGTCATTTAGAGTCCAGTAATTTACATTTTTATATTGGGAAGCTTTTCATGGGACAGAACTTCTAACTGGTTTCAGTAGTCCTAATTCAGTTCATTGTATGTCAATGTTACTGATGCGGGAATTAAGTACATGATGTATGGGATGATCAGATCATGTTTTCCTCCAAAGTGATCAGACTTTCATAGGTATTTTCATTTGGTCACTGATGTGCAAGGAAATTAACAGGCACTTCTCTTTGTAATTCAGTCAAATGCCCAGTGTAATCTTGTGTATGCCAATGGATGACTGAGCCCTTCCTTGCCATTAAACGGCTTGGGAAAGAAACTTCTTCCAAGCGTTCAAATAGCTGTAATGGAGAATGAGCTTTTAGCTCTTTGCAATTTTGGCTCTTCTGGAAGTTGAGTTTTACTGAGAAGGCAGACCAGAATTTACAGGATTTTTAATAAGTCACAAGTGGACTTTAACTTTGTAATTGATTTATACTAGCAAAAACTGAGTGCAAACTTGACTCCATAACAATCGGTAGAATTCTTTGCCTCTGACTTCATTGTGGCCAAGATCAATATTAAAAATTATTGCAAGGTGACTATTAAAACTGAAGTGCAAAGTAGTAAAATGGGCTGGGTATAAATCCTCTCTCCAGACAGGCTGTATTTTTCCTGTTTTTTCCCAGCAGTTAACACTGGATAGACATATGGGCATTTAGATAGATAAATCGATACCTAATTCACAGAGGCTGCTGATGAGATCATCATAGCAGAACTTGTCACTTGCAGATATAGTAATGCATCTTTTAGTAAGACTAAGCTTTGTAAATGTTGTAGCATTTCAGGAAATGATAAATCTAAGTAATGTACAGCTGGTAATAGCTAAGGAGCAAAAGAAAAAGAAAGCAATACTCACGTACTGCACTCAAGGTTAGTGCCACAGTTAATCACATGGAAAACAAGTTATACTCAAAACAGCATTTTGTCAAGATGTTTGTGTCAAAGCAATAACCTTAGTTCACATTTCACATAATTTATTTCATAGAAAAAAAAATAACAGCAAAAAGATTCTGCAGTATTTCTACTAAGGATGCAGTGTGTTTCTGTGATCTCGGGGAGCTATGTCTTTGAATAGCTTTTAAATTGCCTTTCAGCATCTTGATGGAAATACAAGTTGTATTCTAGCTAAGATATGCCACATTTTAAAATTAATAGAAAAGGTTTTTCAAAGGCATAAATTGTTGTAAAGTCTTCATGATATTTGCTATTGTTACTCCCTTTCCTGATGGCTAAATTTAATCATTGGTTAAAAAACTGCAGCTCTTGGTAGCTTTCAGGAGGAATTCTACAAAAGATGTTCATTTTATGAGCTTCAGTTTTGAAATGGTGGCCTAATATTGATTATGTATGTGATTTTGAGCTGGAAATAGTATAACCAATAATTGGTGTTGAACAAGTGCTTTAAAAATATCTGTTGTATATGAAAGGACACTGTTACTCTTTTTAAATGATGTAGCATTTTCCCGCAGAAGGATCCCTGTTTTAATGATGCTACTAATGATGTGATAACACTGTGCAGTACTGCCTTGAGAAAGTCCAGGGTTAGTTCTGAACAGGCTGGTTTGTATATGGCACAGTACAGCATCATTAGCACACCAGTGAAATCCTAGAAAAAATCCAATTATGATAGCAAAGCTTCTCAGACTAACCTAATTGCCTTGTCTTCCGCCAGCTTCGGTATCTCTACACAGCACTACTCAGTATGGTGTAAACATAGCCTAAAAAGTTAATCTCACAGATATATGAATGTAAGTAGCTTTATTCACTTGACTGGCTCTGTTTAGAATTAGCTACATGTTTAAATAAATATTTGCACTTGGGGTGTACAAGGCAGAATTAAACTCCACCGTTAAATTGCTTCTTTGGTTGGCGGTTAAGTGAAAGCTCGTGGCAGCACGGTAATTCTGCACTGGAAGGAAAAAAAGAGAAAACCAGAAAAACAGGTGGAGCCACAGGCGAAAAAAAAATAATCATTTTATAGCAAAGGTTGCCAGCATCAAAATTATATTGCGATAGCTGTAAAATTGCAGTTAAATATTAAATAGGTGATCTGCACCTCAGTTTTAAACCTTGATTTGATTTCTAGTGTAATAATTTCAGTCAAAATATTTCTCAAAGGATCAGTAGCATTAGAAAAGGTATTACTAGGATTTTCTTGAGAATATAGTTCAATAAACACTAACAAATCACTGAGTTCTTTCTGCATCAGACACACGTTCAAGGGCCTTTTGCTGAAACTTCAAGGCAAATGCTAACAACGGGCTGAGCTTCTACTGTGGAAATAGGAAACTTGGCAGAAGAACAAAACCAGGATAAATATGTGAACTCAGCCACGGTTTAGCTTAAGCAAAGCCATCCATACAGAAATAACTACAAATTTTACGAAGCAGACGTGACTTTCCTTTTGTAAGCTTGGGATAGCACTTCCAGATTTTTAACTTTGCCTGTCGGTTCCCAGTGTTATATAGCTGATACAGTTATATATATATATATATATAGTTATATATCTAGCTCTTCTTACAATTGCTGTGTATTTTTAGCAATTAACTTACTTTCCTAAAACATATAAACTGAAATGAAAATGTTTTCCAGTCCTGCCTGTGGAAGGTTGTGCCACTGTACAGGAGTAAGGGAAAGATTCACGGGGCCAGAAGGAGACTGAGGAAGGGAGCACACTTTGTTCACAAGAATGAATACGTCTGTCCTGAAATGATCACTTTACTTGTACTCTAGCTCAAGATGAAAACTGATCATTCACTGCTGAAGTCATGGGGTTTTTTTCCAAATAGGCAAGATCTTCACACAGACCTGAATTGTAAGGAAAATTAAGACTAATTGGTGGTTGGGATTTGAGTCTCTCAGCTGGCTTCACTATGCACGCTGCTCTCCTTAAGCCTTTCTGTGGAAGAGTGAGTTTAGTACTCTCATTTGGCTTGTATTTTCACAGTGTGTAATGGAGTGAGGTATTGTCTCTGGCTGCACTTCCATCAGAAGTGAAGGCCTAACTCATGCTTCTTCAAAAATATTCACTGCTCACCAGTCACTTGCACCTACCCATGTTTTTCCATTTATAGTAAGTCTTGCTGTAAAGACAAGTGCAAATTAAAACAGAGACATACTCAACAAGACTGACACATCCATGTGAGCATTATGCACTACCCCCAATCTCACTGTATGTTGTAACTTGGAGCCGTGTCTCACCTCATCTGCCTTCTGAAGAAGGATTCAAATAGGTTTTTACCTACTCTTCATAATGAGAAACCTGGAGTGAGACTAACTTAATCTACAAGATCTCATTATCGGGGTTTTCGTTTGGGGTTATTTGTCAGTACTGTGGCAGAATTACATCACTTAAATGAGTTTAATGTTGAGAAGAGGAATTAGACCATCAAATATGAAGCCCTCCTAGGGTATCATGGGTGTTACTGCTGTTTGGAGCTCACCAAACCCTAATGTTGTGGGTCTTTTAACTGTAGTTTTGGAAGGTGAGGTCTTTTTTTCTTCATCTTTTAAAATTACATTTTAAAATAACATGGATTAATAATGTTACCAATGAAGCTTCTCTACTCCAAAGACTGGTACAATGTAGACTAAAAATAATACTTAGCATAAGTATTTTTAAGGTATATAGGTTTGTGTATGTTTAGAAATTGTGCAACTTCAGTCATTACCCCCTGAACCTGCATGTTAGTCCTTTTACAGAAGTAGAAACTTGGATACAGACATCAAATGCCTTTGTCCCAAGGCTGTGATAAAAGATCCTATCCGTGGATTTTTTCATATGGTACTATCTCTTGACACACCTCAACTTGGATGCAGAGATACTTCCTCAGCCTAAGAGGATACATCAAATTCACTTTCAGTTTCTTTGGCTGCTTTGTCAAAATTGCAAACCCAGGTTATAGCATAGCACCTGTTGTGGTTGTATTATAGAATCATAGAATCATAGAATAGTTAGGGTTGGAAAGGACCTTAAGATCATCTGCCATGGGCAGGGACACCTCACACTAAACCATGCCACCCAAGGCCTCATCCAACCTGGCCTTGAACACCACCAGGGATGGAGCATTCACAGCTTCCCTGGGCAACCCATTCCAGTGCCTCACCACCCTAACAGTAAAGAATTTCTTCCTTATATCCAATCTAAACTTCCCCTGTTTAAGTTTTAACCCATTACCCCTTGTCCTGTCGCTACAGTCCCTAATGAAGAGTCCCTCCCCAGCATCCTTGTAGGCCCCCTTCAGATACTGGAAGGCTGCTATGAGGTCTCCACGCAGCCTTCTCTTCTCCAGGCTGAACAGCCCCAACTTTCTCATCCTGTCTTCATACGGGAGGTGCTCCAGTCCCCTGATCATCCTCGTGGCCCTCCTCTGGACTTGTTCCAACAGTTCCATGTCCTTTTTATGTTGAGGACACCAGAACTGCACACAATACTCCAAGTGAGGTCTCACGAGAGCAGAGTAGAGGGGCAGGATCACCTCCTTCGACCTGCTGGTCACGCTCCTTTTGATGCAGCCCAGGATATGGTTGGCTTTCTGGGCTGCGAGCGCACTCTGAAGCTGGCTCATGTTCATTTTCTCATCGACCAACACCCCCAAGTCCTTCTCTGCAGGGCTGCTCTGAATCTCTTCTCTGCCCAACCTGTAGCTGTGCCTGGGATTGCTCTGACCCAGGTGTAGGACCTTGCACTTGGCATGGTTAAACTTCATCAGGTTGGCATCAGCCCACCTCACAAGCGTGTTGAGGTCCCTCTGGATGGCATCCCTTCCCTCCAGCGTATCAACCGAACCACACAGCTTGGTGTCATCGGCAAACTTGCTGAGGGAGCACTCAATCCCACTGTCCATGTCACCGACAAAGGTGTTGAACAAGACCGGTCCCAACACCGATCCCTGAGGGACACCACTCGTTATCGGTCTCCAGCCGGACATGGAGCCATTGACCACAACTCTTTGCGTGCGGCCACCCAGCCAGTCCTTTATCGTCCGAGTGGTCCACCCATCAAATTGATGTCTCTCCAATTTAGAGACAAGGATGTCGTGTGGGACAGTGTCAAATGCTTTGCACAAGTCCAGGTAGATGACATCAACTGCTCTGCCTCTGTCCATCAGTTTTGTAGCCACATCATAGAAGGCCACCAAATTGGTCAGGCAGTTTTGTAGTATGCAGATACTGGGGTGTCCCTACTCACAGGCTCTGATTCCCATTAATTTAGTAGGTTTGCGATCAAAGGGTGATATGTGAGTGACAGATGTTTGTAATTCCTGGTTCTTGGAGCCTCCAGGCAAAGGGAGATCCCTGCAACTGGGGCATATGAGAGCAGGCATGAAAAAGAAAATGCTGAGCTGAGACAAGCAAGCTAGGAAGGCTCTTGAGACCATGACTCCTCGGTTTTTTATCTCAAAACCAGTCAGGATCCTAGAGCCGAAGCAAAACAACTTACTTGCTATTTTCATTGGCATGATAAGGCTGAGACCATCAGCCATGCAAAACTGTATTACTCATAAAATCTCATGCATTTGGGTAAAAGGCACTAGTGAACCATCACGACTGCAGTAGCTTTGCCTCTTGGCAGTTATTGGGCAGATGATGGACTCCAGTGCTTTAACATCAGTGCCTACAACTTCATTTGCCCTCAAGATGGCTACTGGGAGCTTTTCCTCAACCTCACAAGGAGCTAAGGCAGGCTCTTTAGATGCACTTTGTATTCAAAGATGTGTGTTGGTGCAGACATTTTTGTAAATACATAGAAGAGAAGGAAAATAGGAGGGTAGGGGGCTCTTCCACTGCTATTTGTATTCTACCTTACATCACATATATAAGACTACTGCGTTCAGCAATTGTGCATTTTAAACAACTAGCCTGATGCTTGGGATATCTGTGGCTATTTACTGCTTTGCTGCAGGCAACCTGTGTGACCTCTGGACTTCACTGAATACCATTGTCTCTGTTTCCCACCTGTGAAAACAAGGCTCAAAGTACTCCACACTTCAAAGGCCTTTTTACTTTTTTTTTCTTTCTTTTTGAGAATAATTGCTTTATTGTTACAATAAGAGCAATCATAAAGTGTGCAAGGCAGAGGGACACCACGCGTTAGTGATATTCTCCTACCTGGGAAGGCAGCACATATGGAGAGTTAATAATTGCCAAATGTAATTACTGTCAAGCTAAGGCTGCTTTTCTGAACAATGTATAGAGTAGATAGCTAATGCCATAGCAATATAAGGAAATCAGTGTTGTAGCTTGCGCTGTAGCTCAGGTATGGGATGGAAAGTTCTTTCCAATTTGTTAATGAATTAGTGTAGGATTATGTTAAAACCAAGAAAAGGAGTATCAGGGAACACTGGAATGGCCAGACTTCAAATACCTTGAGAAGTCTGTTGTCTGCTGCCGCTGTTGTCCTTGCCTGATAAGGAACGCTGCTGCACCCTTAAAGTCCTGATTTTGTTGGTAGCTCTTCTTGAAAAGCGGCACAAGCATAATGCAGCAAACTTAAGTTGTGTGTGACAAGTTGTGCTTGCAAGCAGTGACACCATTCTTCAGCTTGATTAATTAGAATTTTATCAATAGCTGGGACACAGCTGTCAACTGGCAAACCAGCATATGGAGCTGATCTGTGATTGACGAAAATAAGAACTTGTGTGCACATTAGCCCTATGCTTTTGTTACAGAAATCACTGTTTATGTTTGGATCTCACCAGATTGGCAGTAAGTCTGAGTTCTTCTTGTGACTTCACTTTTTAAGGTTTTGGAGAAAATGGCATATGAAGATGAGCTTTGTGCTAAAAGTAAATCCAGTGCTGTGCTGCTATCTATAGTATTTCCTGTCTCACAATAGCCCACCCAGCTGTCTTCTCTATAGCTGAATATTCAACCCTAAGTAACGATGCACTGAAGACATAATTCTGCAATGCAGCACAGTGCCAGTGGCAGCTGTAGATTTGCTATCCCCACGTATTAATACAAACTGTAGAAGCTTTAGTGTCTCCTAAAAACCTGTGTGGCCAAAACATGCTGCTTGGGATTTGCCGATTTACCTGGGAGATTTCTGGGCCTGTACTTGTAATTGTTCCCTTAGGAGATTTTAGCACATGTTCCCTGAAGAGTGTAAAATTATGTTATTCCTTAAGACTGCGAGAAGTTTGAACTCTCTAAGAGAAGGCTGTGTGTAGAAGTACCTGAATCTACACACGTCTCTCTATGAGATGCAGCTAACTTCTGTTGTGCACCTGACCTTGATAAGTCATTCTTCATCATCAGATACTACTGCCAAGGCAGCTACTTTGACATACAGCTAGGATAAGGAATTCTGTGAAAAAAATCCCACCTTTAGTTAAATGAGATTCCCAAAGTCAAGACTCTCAGTGCCTCATTTACTGCCAGTTACTGAGCTGAGCCGTGCTGTCGCTGAGTCACCCAGAACATTCCCATCAGGTGGGACAGCACTCATATTAGGCCAGAGAAAGCATTTAGGTTTCTCTGAAATAGTGCAAGATGATGGTCCTGATTACTAGAATGCAGATGGTGAAGGTTCACCATCTTGTGTGCACAGCAGAGACCAGGAATGTGCAAGGAGCTCCAATGGCTCGAGGTGGCGGAATCCTCCTGGGTACCATGTCTGCTCCCCAGCTTGCACATCCACACAGAACCATGGCAATAGCACTGTCTTTCTCAGCATCTGACCTAATATGTCACCATGTGGAATCTTTGATTTAACCAACAGATACCAACAGTCACAGAGCCAGGTAAGTCCCCAGTGAGTGCACCGGTGCACGTGCAGCAGAAGAACATTATTCCAAACAAAGTTTGTGTTACCTTGGGTTCAGAAACATCCCCTCCAGATCTGCCTGCTCTGGCGGGTAGTGCTTTGCTTTAAATATCACTCTATGCTGTTTTGACGTTTCCTCCCTCCTATAAGTTACAGAGCTTGTCTAAAAAGCTGGAGGGGCTTTTTTCGTGAAGTGGGAGCATTCAAGCAGATTGGCAGAGCTGCTGCAGGGTACCAACAAATAAATGGTATCAACCCTCGCTGAATATAGTGCAGATGTAAGTTTCAGCTGTCAAAGAGATGCATTTGCTCCTCCTGTGCCATCAGAGTATATACCTCATAAAGATGAAGGCACAGCTCTGTGGTGTACTGCAGTTATATTATAGGTTCTTGCCTCCAGAAGCTGCTTACGTAGTTTCAAACAGAAGCATCTACAACAGATTACAGCAAGGGATGGAGGAGAAAAACAAGGGTAAGATGACTGGAGATTGCCATTGTGCCTCTTGGCAATCTCTTCTTGCTGAGATTCATTTCTGGTTCGTGTTCAACATGACACTGTTCTTGCCCCCTTGGTGTTTCCTCTTTAAACTCCCATGCTGGAGGAGCTGCTAGGCACTGTGAGGGACAGTGGGGCACACAAGCAAACTTCTCCCATGGTGTTAGAGTCACTACAAACAGTACATGTCCATCTGAAGTGCATGTAAACACATCTCCCATTTTGGAAGTGCAGTATACTTGTCCTCCCCGTTCATTCCTCCCAAGCTACCTCCTCTCATTCTCATCCTCCTCATAGCACCAGACTGTGGAGTCTCATTCAGCCATCTTGACAATGATGCTTTATTTATGCTGGAAGTTCAAATTGTTATTTAAAGAGATTATTTCCACCTGTGAAACTCCAGGAGCTACTGAGTTGCTCAGGCAGGCCTGAGCAACGCTTGAGATAGCTGCTTCCCCACCAAGAGCAGGCTCCAGGTTAAGTAAGTCTCGAGACCTAGGGTGGAAGAGGTCATGAGTTCTGAGCAGAGTGAGAACTTGCTTCTGGTGCCCTGTTTTTGCAAATATTATGGCTGCATTTGGTTTGGATGAGCCAAATTGTTTGAAAGTGCCTGAAACTCATTTTGCTTGAAGTCACTGGGGGCCCATGCCAGTCTCCCAGTTCTCCTTTGATGTGCGTCTCCCAGCTAACGCAGGAGCAATCAGCTGCATAATTTTGATGAGAAGCAAGAGTGGAGCTTGCCTCAATGTCCTTCTGTATGTAAAATAAGATATGTTTAATTTAAAAATGCCACCACACACTTAATGCAGCTCTGGTAGCTGACAGCCCGAACTGATCACTGTAGCCAATAGGGCTGAATGATGACAGAGGACATGGAAGGCCTGTGATATTTAAGTCTTTTTTTTCCCATCATGCTTTATCATAGGAAATGCAGCACCGTGTCTGTCCTGCATTACTGAAACAGTCCCTGTGATCTCCTGTGTTTGTGGTAAGGTGAGGGGTGTCAGTGTGAAAAGTTCTGCTGTAACTTTCTTGCAATGAGTTTGTTAACAGGAGTTCATGATGAAAGGCCAAGGAAAAGAGGCTGGCCACCATGGCGGGACCTGGGCCTCACATCTGCAGGGGAGCTGGTGGGGTCCCTGCCCCAGCCACACATAGATAAACCTCCTGCCGGCGGCCATGCCATGCCCTGGCTGCACCAGCACACCTCATCCACCTCAATGCATTCCCTCAGGCCCCACAGCCCAGGGTGCCATTTTGGTGCCATTCTCAGCCTTGGCCATGAGCCCAGCCCTGTCCCCACTGTCCTGGCTCATGAACACCCCTGAAGCCAGAGGTGGGGGAATGTCTCTGGAGCTTCAGGCTGCTGCTTAGATTCATTTTCTGGCTTGCTTGAGTGGGAAGTTTTGGGTTGCTTTGTTTATTTGGCAGAGGTTTGCCTGGCATGGCTCTTAGCAAGCTCCTTGAGGCTGAGCGGGCAGAGAATGTGGCACGGCAAGCCCCACTGGCCCTCTTGAACAACCATGTGTGTTGCTGATGGTGTGCCTCATTAATTTAGTCTCTGCTGTCCCAGCTCCAGGGGATGTGACTGGCTGTGCCATACACCCCCTTCCCCATCTCTCTGAGGGGTCACCTGCTGCCACAGGAAATACATTCACATGGCTGTGAATTCATCACGTTGTTCAGAAACATCTTTTTAGAGCTTATGTACCTCATATTTATTTTCATATATATCATTCCCCCTTAGACAAAGGCACTAACACATGTATGAGCCCTGAGACTGAAAACAAGCATGGGCTGTAGGAACCAAATTGAAGCCAGCCTGCCCACAGCAGCCCACAGCAGCACACAGCAAATCGAGCTAAGCCTGGGCCAAAGGAGGCAAAGAAATCATGTACCCATCTTATGTAGGAATGAGCAAATGGAGGATTTATGTGGCAGGGGCCGCTGTTTTACCCCTGCAATGACCATGTGCAGGGGTGAAAGCCCTCTGCTTCCATGAGGCCTGGGTGGGTGTCTGTTTCAGTTCTTGGCTCAGTTCTCAGTGCACATGCATTGTTCAAAAGCCCTCTCTCCTTGGTGTCCATGTTTTTAACTAAGCACACAGACCGTTACAAGCATGCTGTCTGCAGAAAGAACTATACAGAGCCTGGCATGGTATATTTTTAATTAAAACAGGATTTAGAAGGACAGTTTGCAGCTAGTGAGTCAAACCACTTCCTGCTGATCAGTGTCCCTCCAAAGGTAAGCACAAAGCTTTTGTTCTTCACTTTTATTCACAGCTGAGCGAGGAACACATGCTTTTTGATGTGTAGTTCCCAGTTAGTTTCCCGGCTTTGAACTTATTGCTATTTCTGTTTCATATTATTCAACTTGCTCAGCTCCAATATTCTTTCTGCACATGCAGAAAAATCACTTTTATCAAAAGCTGGCTCAGTTCAGCCAATTCTTGTTCCAGATGTTCAGATGGTAATTCCATCAGTTCAGTGATTTTATGTTCCTTAAAACTTTAACAGCAAACATTTACGGTTTACACCTTAAACTTATTTCATTCATTTTCAAAAAGTATATTCAACTTGTGTTTTAATACACAGTGTAAGAATTTAATGCTTTATTTTAAGTAGGCTTATGTCTTAAGTCTGCTATTGAATGATGAATGAATCCAGCTTAAGTGTTTACTTATGTGTAAGTGTATGCATACACTTTCAAAGAAAACAAGATTTTTAAATATCATGCAGTTTAAGTCGTGATTTCCAAAGATTAAGGGGGAGATTTATGTTTGCAAAACGCTTGCTGAAAGATAGTGGTTAATCCTGACTCCTGATTTATCTTAAATATGAAAATATCATTCCTTGGATGCCTAAGAGGGATTGAAAACTTCTTTCGAATGTTCCTTGCACGTGTTTTGTATATGAATTAAAGGCCTCATGTCTGAACTTCCTGACATTTTTGTTTGAATTTTAAGGTGGTTTATGTGCAAATGTAGGAGTTCAGTTGTAGTTATACGAGAAGCCAGCTGAGTAAGGGGAACTGGAGAGTCAGTTATTTGGAAATGCTGAAGTAGTTCCTTTCAGAATCCAGGATTGGAAGAAATATGCACAGATGTTAAGAAGAAATGACATAACTTTGATCACTCCAATTTGAAACTGTCTTTAAGGACCTTTATAAGATAAAATATTTATTTTAGGAAGCAAAAACATTTTTGTAGAAGATGGACATAGCTGCTCTCACTGAAACAGATCTTCAGCTCTTGGAGGTCTTGATGAAACCTGCAGTGCATGGCACGCTGTTACTCGAATTAAAGGAGATCTGTCTCTTTAACGATGTTCTCAGAAGTTTTTGGCACAAAGACAAAACTGCCGCAACACGACTGCTGATGCAGGATCGCAGCCCTCATGCCTCTGCATTAGCAAATTGTTAGTTAATGAGCTGATAGGGCTAGTAAAACCGTTTTGCACAATGGCATTTAGCCAACAAGATATGACAGCTGAAGGTATTTTCCTGAAGTCAAGCTGCCAGGGGAGGTGTGCCTTCCCTCTTCAGCAAGATTAGACTCAAGAGTATAATTAATCTCATCTGAGATGCACATTCACTCATCCCCCCCTTACATTGTTCTGTTAGGCTTGCCTGCTTTCTATGCCTTGCTTTTTCTTTTGCATATTTAACCTTTCATTATTCACAAGCCCACTCACTTCTGCGACCTGTGTTGCATCCAGCCTGTCTTGTCCCTGCGAAGGAGCTGCTGTGGAAGCAGGATACCTAAAATGAACACAGAAGGTACAGCTCAACAAGACAGTGACCCCACAGCCTGGCAGTACTGTGTGCTACTTGGCTTTGCCACCATACATCCATCCCAGCCTTCTCCTCACTTGGTCAGCACTGTTTTGACAGGCTAAATGGTGAACAAACATTAGTGCATTCCTGTGAAATATCTATGTTCTGATTTTCAAATTAGTTTGCTTATTATGGAATATTTAATTTCATGAAAATCCTAAATATTAATCTCTTAACACCAAACATACTGCTGTTTCTTTCAAAATATCAAAATCAAGACTTTGAGATGGAAGTTAAAACATTTAACCAGCTTTAATAGAGACATTGTTGAATAAATGCAATCTGAAAAAGCATTTTGATATCTAGTTTTAAATTGTATAATAACTTCAGTAATATATTCAGAAACTTTTGTAATGGCAAGAGGCAACTACTTCTCCTGTTAACCAGCAGATAACTGAAATTCAGTTCATCCTGCACACTTTCTGACAAGAATGCGGAAAAGTGATTTTAATTTTTTCTCCATTGTTTGTCTCAGGAATGGTCCTCAAATTATTTGGTAAATAGCTAAATAATGTAAATGTTTTTAATTCTATAGGCTTAGTGAAGTTCCATTTATAAACTGTTCAACTTGACTTACTGCTCACTTGAACAAAATCCCCTTGTCTTTTCTTATCCTTAACACAAGAAGACAGGGCTCACAAGTGATGTGAAGAATAAAGATCATTGTGATTTTTCTTCTAACCTAAAAAAATACATATCTTCCATGAATGAAAGCTTTATTCTCCTCACTCGTAAGGTATAAAATATCTCTCTAGAGAGAGAGGGAGACCAAGCTTGATAGCAGATAGATAAACCGATGATCGCCATCTCCTTGTGCTTCTTTGAGCTGTTTTCCATGTTCCTCTCTTCTTTCTTTCAGAATAGAATAATCCCTGTTCTAATGGTTGTCTGCCACTTGACTTGGAGCATGGCAACTATCACACTGACTGGTACAGTAAGACAGCTTGGTGACTGTCCTCCTCAGCCCCTAAGATTTTGCTTATCTCCTTCTGGTTTAGAGCAGAAGATTTTAGTAATTTCGAGTGATTAACATGCGTGGTGCTTGTCACCTGAAAGCAGCCCCTCCTACCCTGTGTGTGCCTGGGGTGACTCAGCCCAGGAGCCTGGCCTTGTTTCCCACCTCAGTGAGTCACCAGCAAAAGGCATTTCCAGAGAAGTCAGTCCAGGAACAAACAAGGTGCACATATTTTGGGCTCTTGGAAACGGAAAGGAAACACAGTTCCTGCTCTAGTCTAGGCAGGATGCTGTCACCTTCCCCCATGGCCCTCCCGGTCCCAGCATTTAAGGCATGTCTGAACCCACGTTGTTTTCCTCTCCTGAGGACCGGTCAAAGCCTGAGCCTGAAGGCCAGCTGACGGAGCTAGCTTTGACACTGACTCATTGTGTGAACTGGAGTAAGTCACTACAGTTATGTGTACAGTGTGCCGGGCAGAGATATCTGCTGTTTTGAAAGTGGGGCTGGCGCTGTACCACGGCTGCTTTTGCCAGCTGCGCGGCAGCAGGACTAGACAGTGGGAATGCAGCTATTCAGCTACTCCACGTCATGCAGATGTACTGCCTCGCTCAGAGGTTTGCTCAGGAGATTCTGTACAGTGTTACACCATGAACTGAGGTACATCCCTCTTCACCCCTTGTTTTCTTCACTGGCACTGTGGAGAGAGTAATATCCTTGTGGTAGGATGCAGTATTTGAGATTCTCTTAACAAAGGCACTTTATGCCAGCACTAGGGCTTTATGTGCTGGAGAGCCCTGCTACAACGCTTTTGGGTGTGTCTGTAAGTCTGGTTTTAGAACTGTAGAAAGGCTGCATTCAGTAGCACTGGCAGTTTTTCATTACAGTGCAATCTAGAAGCTGATGCCAAAATCAAATTGAACCAAGAGATACCTGAGAAACTGAGGAAAAATATTAAGGAAAAAAAAAAATCACACATTTCCCCAGGGAATGGGAGTGTGAAAGTCATTATGAAAGGAACAAAAGGGTGATAATGCCATGTCTGTATGCATGCAGTGCTAGGCAAACCAGAGCAATATGAGTTCAGAATTAGTGGGAAATAAAAAGTGAGAGTTATCC
The DNA here is from genome assembly GCF_963264785.1 of Psittacula echo. Taxonomy (NCBI): domain Eukaryota; kingdom Metazoa; phylum Chordata; class Aves; order Psittaciformes; family Psittacidae; genus Psittacula; species Psittacula echo. The sequence continues at coordinate 106,231,756 of NC_137735.1, forward strand.
TAGTGGTTGGGGCACAGATACTAGATGCTTAGGTACGACACTTGTCATCACCAGCCAGACACAGATGAAGGGTAGTGGTGGGGTCAGATGTGATCAACAGTGTTGAGTTGTAGAAGGAATGAATCTGGCTGCATCTAGGAGAAAGGTCTCCTTCAGATTAGGCAGATGCTGAAAACTGTGTTTCTGGCAGGGTTGTTATGTCCTGCTGCATCCACCATGCCTGCTGTCCTCTGATAACATTGTACAGTACTTCACAGACATGGGTATTAGCCTTGCTGGCTGCAAGCCGTGTGTGTGTATTTCAGTGGAGATGTGCTTATTTGGTACATTCCACAGCAAGTCTACCAGTCAAAGTGACCAGACCACTCAAAGTCTGCCACTACCTGTACGAGAGTTACTGACTGCTCTTACACCACTAAGTTGTTGAACATTTTTTCCTGTGTCTGAAGGTAAACACTTTAATGACCCAAAGGGCTTCTCTCTAGCTCTTGACCAAGCAGTCATCTTTAGTGACAATTCCAGAAAGCAGCTCATGAATGCAAGTGTAAGAATTAACCAATCACACCGAAATCAAGAGAGCGCTGTCAAAATTGCATGTGCATGAACCTAATGAGTATTTCAGCCCAGTTAAAGGATACATACACTTACAGCTAAACTAGTGAGTGGGAGACCTCCAGGCAGAGAAAAATAATGTTTCACAGGCCTGTAGAAATTTAAAAACTTAAAACTTTTGAACTGTAATCTCTGTTTTCCTGCTTTTAATGACAGCAATCATTCAAAATAATGGGAAGACAAAGCCTATCTGAAACATCCAATCTTTTCAACAGCTATGCTACTGCCATTGAACACGTACAGATTCCTCCAGCTGAGCCTGTTGCGATTTCTGCTCATGCCAGGATGTTTTCTCTTGCTCACATTTTACATAAAACGTGCAGCATCTTCTCCTTAGTAATACTACTTCTTGTGATTTGCAGATACACACTGGCACATCTCTGAGGTTCATCTCAGTGCTCAGGCTGGAAAAGTTCCTGCAGCTAATGAATTTTTCACCATCATGGGTGTGTGAAGTTTTATGGGAAACTTTCTTGCCCATTTGAGAAAGAACTTGAGTTTGCTTTTTCTTGGTTTTCAGGACTCAATTGCACAAGGTTCCAGACAAAATACACAAAACTGGTGATCTTAATAGGCTGGTGATGGCCACACCAAGCACCTTACCAAAGACAGTATGGACAACACAAGTATGAAATAGCATCTTCTCTCCAGCACTTTCTGGGAGACTCAGTTTAATCCAGCCTTCTGGAAGGCTCTTCACAGATGGATTTCACTACTAACCCCTAGATCACAGATTCACAAATAGAAAGGTGAAGTACTTTGCCTCCTCCTGCTGCAATGTCACCCCATACAGCAGCTACGAAAACTGGCTGCAATGTACATGGATATTTTTGTATTTCAAGGCCCTGCCTGTGAGCTAGCGCTGATACTGAGCCAGGAGGCTAACGACCATCGTGCTGCTAAACCCAGATGGCTTTCAGAGGAAGAAGAAATCTGGATCACAACAAGTCATTAGCACTCCCAATAAACTAAGGTGAGTCACTTAAACTGTATAACAAGAGATAGTAATGTTGCTGAGAATGTAGTAAGGATAACTGCATTAAAAACTGCACTGTGTATCACTCAGCAAAACCCTGGAACAGATGCACAGCAGATTTAATGAGAGTGCTCTTCATTGCTGGTTTGCAAGGGGCTTTGTCTGAGAGTCACTGCCAGTGGAAGGCATGGTCCTGCTTGTGCTTCCACGCCGGACACCCACTTCCTGCCAGTGATCCTGGAGGCTTGGAGTGTCAGCCTACCCCACAGATCCAGCTGAAAACTAACTGCACTGCAACACTGCATCCCTGCTTGTACCATGCTGTGAACGTGCTGAAGACTCAAAGTATCACCTGAAGAAGATCATGTAAAAGAGTGTATGCTGTGCCTTCAAAATGCCTGACAGCTCTTGAAATACCAGGCTTAATGCCATTTATTGATCTGTAACCACGGAGACAGGACGTGTTCCCATTGCAAAGTGAGGGAAAAGCTCTTTCCCTTTCCCCCTCAAGCAGTGAAGAATGTTGAAAATACTCTTACTTGTCAGCATAACCTCCTGCGGCCTTCACAGGAGAGATGAGTGAGACAATTGACTTCTCCAGGGCTCCTGCGTTTTCACAGAGGTGGAGAAAATCAACCTTTCCTTGCAAACCAGCCTGGAGCAAAAATGGCTAAGCTATTTTGGGAGATGAGAGATAAGCAAGCCAGAAAGCTTTATCAGAGACTTGTCTTAACTTGCAAAGGTATCTTCTTTGATGAAAGAATTCAAACAGTTGTTTGAAACATTCTGTCAGCTCAGATATGTTTTCAGAGAGATCTCAGTCACGTCACACGCCACCCTGACAAATGAAGTTGTCTCGCATTATGTTTTTTAATAAGAATTGTCACTTAAAACCATAGAATAGTTTGGGTTGGAAAGGACCTTAAAGACCACCTAGTCCCAACCCCCTGCCACAGGCAGGGACACCTTCCATTATACCAGGTTGCTCCAAAGCCCAATTCAACCTGGCCTTAAACACTACCAGGGACGAGGCAGCCACAGCTCCTCTGGGCAGCCTGTGTCAGCACCTCACCACCCTCATAGCGAAGAATTTCTTCCTGATGCCTAATCTAAATCTCCCCTCTGTCAGGTTAAAGTCATTCTCCCTTGTCCTATCACTACATGCCCTCATAAAAAAATCCCTCTCCAGATTTCTTGTAGTCCCCTTTAGGCACTAGAAGGCTGCTCTAAGACCTCCCTGGAGCCTTCTCCAGGCTGAGCAAGTCCAACTCTCTCAGCCTGTGTCCATAGGAGAGGTGCTCCAGCCCTATGATCATCTTCGTGGCCTCCTCTGGACTCTCTCCAACGGCTCCATGTCTCTCACATGTTCGGGGCCTCACAGCTGGACGCAGTACTCCAGGTGAGGTCTCACAAGAGCAGAGTAGAAGGGGAGAATCCCTCAACCTGGTCTTGCTCCTTTTGATGCAGCCCAGGACATGGTTGGCTTTCTGGGCTGCAAGTGCACACTGTCAGGTCATGTTGAGTTGTGTTGTGTTAATTTTTTGAATTAAAAATCAATTACAGTATAAGTAAAGGAATCAATAGAACACCCAATTCAGAACGCAAAGACTGGTAAATACTGGACCTCAATGGAGATCAGTATTTGTTCCCAGTCTTTGTTACTGGGCAAGTCCAACTGCAGCCATTCCAGGAGGGATACAGCACTGGGTACGGGAGCCCTGGGATTCAGCCTGGTGCTAGCACTTGCCCATTGGCTGACCACAAACTGGCAGCACATGCTGGAGAATCTACGAAGATTTGAGGAAAATGAGCAAAGCCACCAACTGTAGGAACTGATGCTACAGCATCAAAACCCATAGTTAGAGTGAAGTTTTGAAAGAGAAGTACTAGAAACAGAAGATACCAAAGAAAACCAGGTATTTTAATTGCATAGATGCATGCATTTCTTTTCTTGTAGTTTAAAACTTGGTCCCCCTGTTTAACTAAAACTGTGGGCAATGCAACAGGCCAGTAACTTGCTAGAAAAAAGCAAATTTTGAATTGACTCACCCTCTTTGCAAACTGCTTAAACAGCAAACGGTACCTTCCCTGTTTTGTTGAGAATTCAGAATGTTTGCTTCCAACATGCTTTCGAATGGAAACTTCCACTTTTTTAGAAGCTATGGTCAGAAACGAATTACAACCAAATCATTTTTATCACACACAAAAACATTACATGACGAGTTTTGTCTAACCCAGCCTTTGGAGAGAGGATGGGAGCAAGCGCTCTGAAATACAAAAGTTTTGGGTCGACTCAAAACAAAACGAGGAGTTAGCTGCCTGAACCCGGCTGCCAACCCCCTAAGTCCGCTAGTTATACCGCTCCGCTCCTGAATGCGGCGGGGGAGAAGAGGGGCAGCTCGGCCCCCGCGCCGAGCCCGCCCTCCGGCGGCGCCGAGTGACTGCTGTCGGCCCCAATCAGAGCTTCGGCCCGGCCCGGCGCTGCCGCCCGCCCCGTCGGGAAAGGCCGGCTCCGGGGCGGGGAGCTAGGCGGGTGCCCGATGCGGCCCGATCCGGCCCCGCTGGGTCCCGGCCGGGGTGTGCGAGGCGGGGCTGCGGGCGGTCCGGGGCGGGGCGCGGGCGGAGGGTCGGGCGGGACCGGCGGGGACGGGGCGGGCGGCAGAGTGGCGCGGCGCGGCCGGCGGTGGGGGCCACAGGGAGCTGGCAGAGGCGGAGGCGCTGCCGCCCCGGGAGGGCCCGCCAGAGTTCGGGCGCAGGTAAGGGGCGCGCCGAAGAGCTGCCGGGGCCCGGCCCCGCGGTCCGAAATCACACCGACTGCGGCAGTTTTGTGTCCCGGCGGGCCGTGCCCCTCCCCGTGGTTGTCGTGCGCGCACCGACGGCTCCCGCCGCGCCGTCGGGGCCGCACTGGGGCCAGCTTTTCGCAACTGCCATGGGCCTGGGCCGCCTGCCTCGCCGGTGGACAGCGGGTGTGCCCCGGAAGGCGGGCGCCCGGGGGGGCACACGCCGCGTGTCCACTGGAGTGGGCAGCTTTCGGGGTGCGGCGAGGGGCCTCGCCACCAGCCTTCCTCCCTCTGCCGAAACCCTGTCTTTCTTCAGGCTGCGGTTAGGTATTCTCGTGCTGCTTGTGCTGCATCCTGGCTGAAAGGGGGAAGGAGAGCGGTTTCAGAGGGAGGGTCGGTAATGGGCTCCTGAGCTCCTGTAGCTTCCTTACGTGCTTTAAGGAACTTTTGGGAAGCGGTAGGCTACGGTTTAATCTTTTAAGGCTTTAGCGGGACACTTGAGCCGCAAGCACTGAGAAACTTAAGTTGAGAGTTTTATCTTGAACTGCCAAACATGTTTTGATTTAAGGCCTGGGGTTCTTACATCCTGTAATTATTTCTCCTAAGTCTGTTTCTTTTAGGTCTGTGACTTCTAAAAGCTGGAATAGCTCTGCTAACTCACATGCTGGCTGTGGCAGTAAAACGGTGCTTTACACTTATGTAGTTACTTCGGGACGGGGGGGGAACTAAGCTCCGGCTTCGATATTAAACGCTTGGCTTTGGTATAACATCGTGTGTGCTCTCTCCTGGAAGTGCAGCACTCCTGATTTCATGCAATAGCACAGATGGAGTGTTTAGGACTTCGGCTTGAGTGTGTCTGAGCCTTCAGAGATGGTGCTGGCTCTTATTTTGGCCCAAGTGCAAACACTACCAACAGCACAGTGTATAAGCTGTGGTACGTAGCGCAATGGCAGCATGATTGAGCAATACGAGTGTCTCTGCATTCCAAAAAGCAAACAGCAAAAATGGGTCACAGAGTGAGAATATTCTCCATGCTTACATGATCGAATAACTGAGAGGAAGATGTTTCCGTGTGCCAACTCCAGATTTATTGCTTCTATTAAAGGTAGCAGCTATAGCTTGAGGATTTACATTGGTGAAGGATAAAAGGGACTTGTGATTATAATAAAACCACGAGTAAGGGTTTCAGTAAAGCCAGTGTGCTCAGTGAAGCAGCATGGCACGTTGGTTTGAGAGGCATCCTGGAAACCAGGAAAACTGAAATCTGCTTAAACTCTGTTCTGAATGCAGCAAGGATGTTGGCTTTCTAACTTCTTCAGATCAGTAAGGAATTAAGGTTGAAATGCTCCATAGTTGGCTTAGTACCTGTCCCATGGGAGTTTTGACGGTAGGATTCAGCACAGTTTCTTGAAAAGCTGTATCAAATAGATCAGCTCCTAGAAGCAGAGGGAAGTGTTTGGTTTGCACGTGAGTATGGCTGTCAGCAGCGTGCAGTGTTGCTCGTAAATTAAGGGCAATGTTTTGTGCAGGGAGTATGAAGTTGATGTTTCTCTCCTCCCTAAAGGCAGTGAGAGCTTCACCTGTTTGCTGGGCTGTGGAACGGGGCCTTTAGCAGGGAGTTCTCACTTCAGCAGCATTGATCCCGCTTTGAGGCATGCCACCTTTCAACAAGGTGCTGTTAGGTATTCAGCAGCCACTCTGACCCTCTTAAATGAGATAAGGGCAAGAGCCTGAGCCCATACGTATGGGTCTGGATTCAAGTGCTTCCTTGGCTTCAGTGAGTTTTGCCCTGGATTTTCATCCGTTTGCCGGATCAGTTCTGCTGAGGAATATTTAAGTTGATGTGTCCTGTGCACATGTGTCTGCAGCAGATCCACGCTCTGGAAAATCTGGTGAGTAACATTTCTGCTTCTCCCTGGAACACAGGGTGGAGTGCCCTGAAAACAGGGATGTCACATGGGGCAGAAAGCTGTGGTGAATCTCATCTTTTTTCTTCCCAATTTAGAACCAAGTCCAGTTTCCATTTTGGGTTGCACTGCGTGGTGTAAAACACACTGTGGGCAGTAATGGGGTCCTGATGTAAATGTTTGTGGCAGTATATGGGGAGACTTCACTTGTAACTCATGTCAACATAAGGATAATTGTTAACATTCCTGAAATTACAGCCATTCCCAAGCGACTGAGGTTCTCAGGTGGTGCTGCTGGCCTGTCTGGTCCCATTGCTCACTGATGATGAGGAGGACAAAGTCTGGTCCCAGCTCACTGGTCAGGTCTGGATGGCCTGAGGACAGGCAGGCAGTGCTGCGTGTTACGAGGTGCACAGTATGGTGTCCTTCAGGAGGTTTATGTGTCTCGCGAGTCCATCCAAATGGGGTTTCTGTGATGTTTCTGTCTTTCACTGCTTCAAGGAGCAGTTTCAGTGGAGTCAAAATACTTCCCCTGAAGAGGTTTAAAACCAAAGAAGGTTTAGTCACTTTCTTAACAGTGGTGTGATTGCATCAAAATATACCTTTGGCTTACACTCAGGACAAGATGGTGTTGCCGTAAACTCGTTTGAATGACTAATTTCCTTTGTTGTGCTTTGCATTATGTATTTTCTGTGAAGGTGGGGGGAGTGCAGAGAGGTGGCCAGATCACAAGTCTGGTTCAGGTAGTCTGAAAACTTGCCCCTGACTCCCAGAGGAGTGCAAAAAATAAATGCCTGTGACTTGATAGTCCACTGGTTTGCGGTAGTTTTCAACAGGGGAAAGTAAGAGCCCAAATACTAGGCAGGATTTAGGGATGTAATGGAGTATCCTGGAAATTCCTGTGGTGTTAGAGGGGGTCTGTAAAGCCCCTGCCCCACTGCTGAATTTGCATACTGGTAACCTCTGCCTGTGCTTTTAAATGGTGATATGCAAGTTAGGTTGGTATACCTGGGATAGGTTCTTCTCGTGCTTTTGTTATTTTCAGGCTTCAAAGCAAAACTCAAGTTATGTTGCTTCTTTAAAGCTCCACAATTATGATCTGACCTATTTCTGTCTGGCTAAGCCACATCTGTAAATTTATTAATGTAAGGAACAGATTTATGGAAGGGTCAGGCGTGTTTTGTTGTGTTCACTCCTGTTTGAGTGGAGCTTGTGCGTACAGCTGTGCACTAAGAATACATAAAAGCGCTTAATACCTTCATACATAAATCCACTGAGTGCCTTCCTGTATTTAGGCTGAATAATGCCTCCTCCCCCCATTTGTAATTGTGACGTCCCATTGGTCATCCCATTAGTGACTTTTCTCTTGGATCCAGCTCAGGAGAGGTAAACTACATTGCTTTGCCTTCTGGTTACTGCTGGTGTTTATACCCAGACATTTATTTAGCATTTATTTAGCATCTAGTATAAATTCCTTCCCTGTCTTGCCATACCGTATATTTATTTGTTTGTGTGTCCAGAGCCTAACCAGTGTGTTGCAGTGTCTCCTTAGCAGATGCGCTGTGCCCAGGTTTCTCCCTTTGTCAGTCTTTGCATTTGTACTGACTTCTTTTCAGTTTGAGTGGGACTAGCGCATCAGCCTTCCCTGTGTCTTGGCTGGAAAATCTTAGTGATAGAAAGTTGACTGCTAAATAAGTGATGTGTGAATGGAGAAAAAGTGGCCATTTAATGACAGCTTCAGCAATCAGTAAAGTTTACTGTTCAAATAGCTCTTTGAAGATCGCAGGTTTACAAACATTAATCTTTGCGTAACATAATAAAGACTCTGTGTTATTCCTGAGAGATTAGATCCCTTGCCCAACATTGGGAAAAGTCAGCATCCAATCCAGAGTTACAGCTTGTTCGTTCTTTTGGAGCACAGTATTTATCTTGCCATGGGGTTGTTACCACAGGACTGTTTTGAGTTGGAAGGGACCTTAAAGATCATCCAGTTCCAACTCCCTGCCATGGGCAGGAACACCTTCCACTAGACCAGGTTGCTCAAAGCTCCGTCCAACCTGGCCTTGAACACTGCCAAGGATGGGGCAGCCACAGCTTCTCTGGGCAACCTGTGCCAGTGCCTCACCACCCTCCCAGGGAAGAATTTTTTCTTAATGTCTAATCTAAATCTCCCCTCTGTCAGCTTAAAGCCATTATCTGCAGTTGTTGCATGTTTCCAACTTCAGGTAACAGATGATCATGCTAAGACACAGGTATTGTGTCTTGGTGGGTTTCTGGTGGGAACTTTGCTTTGGATTTCTCCTTGTTTGGAGCACCTTAGCAAGGCTGTTCAGCTGTGAACACGCCTCAAGATGCAGGAAATGATGCATCCATTTCCCCCTCCCCCGTTTTTTTTCTCATTTCTTCTGCAAATTGGCTTGTGTGTTGGTTCAGCTCAGGCTGAGAATAGTGGCCTTTTGTTACTTTCCTAGTAGTATTTGCTGGCAAGATGGTACTTTATTTCTGTTTCAAGGTTGGAATTTTCCATTAATGATTAAGTCATTGCACTGGATTTGCAGTTGCTTGCCCATGATGTGTATTGCTCTTGCTATGGGCATTTATGATTTCCTGATATCCTTTAGCTTCCAGAGCACTTTGTTCCTCTGTGACTTCTGCTGTACGTGAGGAAAGTGTGGTGGGATAAAAGTTTGTCCTTTTTCCAATGGCTCTTCTCCTGTTTCTGTCTATAGGCCAAGATAAAACAAGTATGTAAAGAGCTGATTTATTTCTTCAGTGGAAATATATTTAGATACAGATCTTGCAGCCAGTTGCAGCTAAAGCCTTTCTTCTCCTTGCCCCTGCTTGGGCCATCTTCTTCATTAATGGGGGAGGCAGGTGGAGAACTTGGGAAGGATTTCAGTTGTACAGTGCAGTCTTGCAAACCTGACATACCCCTGGGTGGGGGGTCCTGTGCTCTGTTTCTGTTGAGTGCTTGGTCCCTCCAGGCTGACAGAGCTAATGCTTCATCATAGTGCTCTTCATTAGAGGTGCCGCCTTGGGGGGAATGCCGTTAAATCTCACCCTCAAGCCTTGCGTCTTCTCCTGCATGTCATCTCAGGACTGTGAGGAATGGCTCCTGGTGAAGACCGGAATTGTTCTCCTTTCTCTGGTGCATGTCTGAATCTTGCTAAAACCACTGGAGGATGCAAAAGTCTGACTCCCCTGTATTACACGAGAACATTCCGGCAAGGAGATTAGATCTCCTGTCCAGCACCAGGCTGGAAACCTGTGTCCCAGTCTGTGTTAAGATGAGGATATTCACTTTCCTGTTTTCTGTTCCATGTCATTAAGCAGTGCAGTTTGTGTCAGAGAATCAGGACCAGAGGCCATTTAAGCAGTTTCTGGCTTGTGCTGTTTGAAGTAAGATAAAAATAACAAAAAGTGTGACTTTAAGCAACCATTTGCATACATCTCGATGGTAATCGCACTTCCAGTAGGCTGTGTTGTAACTCTTGGATGTAGCTCTTGTGTGAATAAGATCCCATCAAATGCCATCAGTGAACAAAAGGCTCCAAGATCAAGTACACTGATGCAAAAGTGGATTTGTATTTGCATCTTTCTTTGTAGGCTTTTTCCTAAATATTACTGGAAAACTTAAGGCTGAGACTTGAGCCGGCTGTTGCAGCATCTGAACTCTAAACTGGAGAATCTTTGTGCTGTCAAAGGCAGCTGTCTAATTATGTCTTGGACCAGAAAAATCTGATAACCACTAGTGTGAATCAGCACATCTTAAATCAAAGAATTCTCATGGCTCCAAATGTGGCAGATTTGGGAGAATAACTTTATTTTCTTGCTCTGTAACAGATGTGTCAAAATAAAAGGAAATGATAATTATTTGGTCTTGCATGCCTTTTTTGGGACTAATCAATTCTGAACAAAAATCAGGGGAAGAGGTATAGGGTATATTTTATATATGAATGTAGGATATAACCCAAATAGTTCATGGACACTGCAGTGGTGGTGAAGGGAGATACAATGTAAGCAATTTTTAGTTGGTAACAGAAAAGTAGCTTTAATACTGTAAAAACAAACTGCCAAACAAACAACGCCCCAACCTCCTCTTTTTCAGCTCTTTCCCCTGTAGTGCTCTTTTATAAAAGATAGAAACGAGAACGAACATGCGATTACCAAACCAGCACCAGGATCTGTTTTTGGGGATGAGGAAGGGTGGTACTGTTGACATCAATGTGCTCTGTCAGCAGGCATGGTCAATAGGAGACTGGTTCTCGCCCAGCTTCATGGTTGGGTGTTCACGGGCTGAGGGATTCAACCTAGTGCAGTGTGAGTCCTGAGGATTTCACACCAAGTTCTAAAATTCAGAAGGAAGGTCACTAATAATGACAATGTCTTTTCTTGCTGTAAAGAAGAGTGGTTCGGTGAGTGACTTGGAGGCTGTTCTGTTGGCCTTTGCCACTTGACATGGAATTTGGCAGAAATGGTCTCTGTCTGAAGGGGTAAAGTGTGGTTAAGGTTTATGATCACATTTGTGCTTAAAGGAGTGACCAAGGCATGGATTGCAGACTCTATGCTGTTCCCAGTAGTTTTTGTGGCCTGTGTCTTACTGCTGGTTACCTGCTGTCCCAGGCACCTTGCGGGTGGAAGGCATGAGGAGTGTGGTTTCTACATGCACAGAACTTCAATGGAAGTTCTTGCAGTATATTGGATGCTTTGAAGACGTGCTGTGTTTGCCAGGTGTGCTTGGACTGCTTGCTGTGTGCTGCTGAGTCTTTCCACAGCAGAGGTCTTAATCTGAGTGAAAGTTAATTTTTGATTGTTTCCAGAGTTCAGGGACCTTCTAGTCCATTCAGAGGATCCAGAATAATTCAGAAAGTCTAGATAGGTGCTTTGTTGAAGTCTTGACTTGGTATTTTCTCTCTGAAGTATGTGTACTCACTACCTGTAACAAGGTACCAAGTTTAGACAGAAATGCAGCCCTTGTAAAACCTTAGAAACCTGTAAGTACTATTGAAGGAGATTGGCTATATAGACTAGCCCAGATCGCAGGGAGTGTACAGGATGTAGAGAACAACATGCCGGCCCTTTGGAGGTTGGGATGCATGTTTTTGGATGTCATGAGATTGGCATGTGAAGGTGTCTGTAGGATCAAATTAAGGTTCAGCAAAGTGTAATGCAGAGTTGAAGTCTGCCTTGAAGAGCAGGTGAGGAAAAATATCTTCAAAATGTGCCGTGTTTCTGAAAATAGTCTTTATCCCATGCGACTGTAGTGCAGTGGTCTGGGTTCTGTGCAACTTAGCAAGGACACAGCTGGTGTGGGTTTGTAAAAATCACTCTTGCCATACAGAGACTGCCAGAATCTGTTTTCTCTTAGGCTTGGATCAGGTAGTCTACTCATATGGAAGGAGTCCTGTGGAGACAAGATGCTGGCAAGGAGAGGGACATATAGCCTTTTGGGACCTCCTTCTCTTGAGCGCAAATGGGTATCCATAGATGTCAGCCGTGTGATTGTGTTGTTTTGCCTTGTCTTGGAAGCTTTTCTTGTGCAATCTAAGTGTATCCTTTAGCACCCTGGCTTAGGTTTATAATACTGTGCTGAAATGTAGCATGGATCCATCCTTGATCCCCCAGGAGCATTGAGAGCAAGCCAGCTGGGAAGTGTGCTGCCTCCAAGAGCTGCTGTGTGCAGGATGCAGGAGGAGGTGAAGGCTGGGGTGTGGATGAGTCTGTGCAAGCAGGGAGCGTTCCTAGTGCTGGGAACTGCATTGATTTCCCTATCCAAAACACATGTTACAGTGGGAGGTGGTGGTCTGATGGCTGTGCTCTCTGTGCTGCTCAGCTGGGGGCTTTATGTTCTCTCTCCTGCACTGGCAGTATCTCTCACAGATAGCTCTGCGCCATAGCTGACGATTCCTTTGTGTACCCTACCTTCTGGGGGCCTTTGTGCTGCAAGGCGGGGAACCTTCACATTGCAGCTGGAGGCTGAAGTAGCTATCCTTAGTGGTTTCTTTCAAGGTCCAGATCAAATGGCTGTTCTTATGGAGCAAAATGTGTATTACAGACAATTACAGCAGGTTAGTAGCTTCTGCAGAGGGAGGAGTATAAGGACATGTTGGAGCAGCCAAGGCACACTTAAGTGTTCCCAGTTCCTGCCCACAGCTGTGTGCACAGAGAAGTTCTTCAAGAAGTGGTGGGTGTGTTGAGCAACTAATCTCCAGGAAAACCATATGGTAGCTAGATGTCTCCTGGTGGGTTCAGGTGCTAGCTTTGTTGTAGTATCCTTTGTCCGGCTTCCAAAACAGTATTAAGCAATGAAGACTGTTTCTTTACTCTTCATTTAAATCTCTGGGAAGTTGGTTTTGGATCAGAACAGACCTGAAACAGCTTGTCAGTTGGATCACAGAGCCGTCAGCATTTTTTTTTCCCCCTCCCCTTAACTGAAGCTCATTTAACTTGTGACAGCACTTCTGATTTGTTATATTTGTAAAGAAAGCATCAGGGCAAGGTTCAGAAATGCATATTTATGTTTCTTGGCTTAGCTTAATTTAGCTCTAAGAACTTGTTTTTCTTATTTCCGTATGGAAGAATTTCTTGTCTTAGGCTGGGATTTTTTTCTGTATTTTGTGGGGTTGGTTTGTTTGGTTTTCTGGTTTGCTTTTTTTTTCTTTTTCCTCCTCCAAAAAGAGCATACAGTGGCTTACCTTGGTCTACACCTTCCCGTGGATATGAAACATGTAATTACCAGGTCCTAACCAGAAAGCATCCTGTTGGAGATTACCTCACTTATCCTGGAGCTGGTGTTGGACCTCCTTGTAGTGCTGAGCAGGACCACTGCAACTTCTGATGATGCTGGACAGAAGGTATCCTTGGGAAGTGCAGCGCTACTAGGAATTTGGACACTAGGTGGGGGAGTGTGCATCTGTTCTTGATGCTCTTGCTTGGATTGACTCTTTTGGTGGGAGAACCCAGGGAGGTGTGTGCAGTGTGGCTCTGCTCTCCAAATGAGCAGGAGCACTGCTGGTGGGTTGGGGTGTGGATGTGTGCCATTCCACTCTGATACCTCAGGAAGGGTAATGTAGCCATCTGCTAGCAGTGGCCGAGGCTGGGCTGTACTCCATGGCATGGGGATGCCAGTCTTGCAGCATGCCTCTGGCACCTGGTGGGGCTTGCAACCAGATTCATGGCACTGCTGTGAAACTGGGATGCTGCTGATGGTGTTGGGGTGGTATCTGAGAGCAGCTGTCTGTGGGATGGGCGAGCCCTGGGCTAGCCCCATGGCTGGCTTGCCCCACTCCCTGTGCAGCACTGTACTGTTGGGCACCAGAGCTGGGTGGCCTCACTGATTGCCAGTTAGTAATGCCAGCTGCAGATGTGGCAAAGCTGTGACCAGGGCGTTGTGAGCATGGGCTGATCTGACTGTTGGTGAGGGTGGTGAAAGTATCTGTGCTGTCTAGACCAAGTGCTTCCACCCACAGCAGCTGGTGGCACCTGTATGCCCTGAGGGCAGTAATGGCACTCCTCACACTGCTTCTTGCGATCTTAAAGGATAGTTAATCCTTCCCCCTTTTCAAGCCTTCACAGGAATTAACAAAGCAGTATTGATGATGTTGTTGCAAAGATGGATGGTTGCGTGAAAGGAGCAGTAACAGGCCTGTGGTAGGTGCAAATGCTCTAGCAGTATATTACTTGCTCTCCCTCCATTTGCAGTGTTGCTTAAGAGCGTCATTTTGGTCTTGGAGGCTTTAATTGGAGCGTGGAGATGAGAAGATTGACGTTTATTTTCAGGGTGGTGCTGGTAAACTTCCTGCAGCTTGGTGTTAGAGATAATTCTGCAGGTTTTGCCTCCATTGTTGTGACTGGGTCTAAGGTGAATTCAAGAAAAATGTTTTGGTCGAACAGGCCTTCCTTTCTGTTTTATCCAAAGGGAAAAATCTGTTAGGAGCCTGATCTGTTGTTCTCATTACTAAGGGAGTTTCTGAATGGGACCTAAATCCATAATTATTTGCAGTCCTTATCTGTGCAACACAGTGTTTCCCAGGTCACTATCTCTAGTTTCAGACTTGCTTTTTGCAATGTGCAGTCTTAAATCCTCATATACCAAAACGTTTGATCATAAAAGTGTCAATATAGTGAAAGGCACTTCTCTCAGGATCATTTTGGGCATCATGATGGAATCGGCTGCTAAGGACCAGCATTTGCTCAGGTTACAGCAAGCTCTTGAGCTGTTGTTGGAAGGAGGGTGAGGTGCAGGATTGTTCAAGCACTTGCCTGCAGCAAGGCTGGAGAGGGTGGAGAGGAGACACTGATTGTCTGCAAGGCCTGCTGGGGACGAGGCTTCCACATAAACTGCTTGGAGGGAGAGGGGAACATCTTGTAGACCAGCGTGGTGATTGCAAGGATGGAGACCCACCATGTATCTGGAGAGCTTTGTGTTGGAGCAAAACCACAGCACGCCCTTGGACAGTGCCTCCTTATGTGCAGGGTGATGGCAGTGATAGCTAGAAATGCTTTTCCTTTTCGACCTGTCTGGGAGGCTGTCCTTCTGTTACCTGCACACTATGTAGTGGTGTATGCTTACCTCCTTGCTTGCGGAAGTACTGAAGTGGGACCTGCAGTTCAAGGCTACCTCCTGTAAGGAGCCTCCGTGCTGCTGTCTCCATCTGAAATCTGTTATCGTTTTCTTCAGCTTCTTACTCTCAGACCTTGTGATACTTAAAACTCCCCCTTCCTTCCCCACTCTTCCAAGGAATTTTACAAAGAAATCAACAGCTGTCTAGTTATGACAGCAAAATGAAGAAGGCTGTAACGTCTCCATAGCTACCTGAAGCGTACTTGTAAAATGTCGGTGGAAGAGAGTGCCCTACAATTATCCCATACGTTCCTTGCATGCGGATTGAAAGTCGTTTGCATTAGCTAAGTAATTGCTGCACACTTGTCCGGTGAGAAATGTTTGGTTACGGCAATAAACTTTTGTTTCTTTAACCCTGTGAAGCTGAAAAAAATTAACTTGTTTTATGTAGCAGACTAACTGACCTGAACTCGCAGTAGATGAACTGATTGTAAACTTACCAGCTTAATCCAGCTTGGTTTTTTTCTTGTGCTTCATGGAGCAGCTGAAAAGAGACAGCTTGTGGCAAATTAGCGGGGGTGAGCCTACAAAAAGATTGAATTATTCCTGTTTGAACAGTTCCCAGCATGCGAGCACTTGCTGCTTGGCTTGTGCATCATCTGTATCTTGAGTTAGCTTGCCAGAGCTGCTGTAATTGAGGCAAAAGTAAATAACCTCCAACTGGAAAACTTGCCTTTGATGTAAATACTAATTTATTCATTCATCAGTGAACATATCACTGAGATATGATGAACAAAAATTGTGGTTGCTGTGTGCTTGAGTTCCTTGCAACAAAGGTCCCTCATTGTTGTGTTTCTGTAAAGAGAAGCTGTTTGACACTCTGTCCTGCAAAGTCACTTTGCTCCTAGTGAAACCCAGTGCTGGTATGAAACTGCAGTAGTCAAAACATATGTGAGGTTGTGTTTGGAGCTTATCTGTGCCTTATGCTGCTGAATTCACTTTGGGGCATGGCATAAAAATAACAGGCTGCAGAGTTCGGGCTGCTGCATTTATGCAAGGCTGAGCTTACTGTCAGGCATGTGTAAATGCAGAAGTAGTTGAAACAAGATGATGTTTTTGTAGGGGCTTGCCCTGATGTACTGATGTATCTCAGTACGTCTTTCAGAGGGGAGGGAGCAAAGGAGATAGAGAAGCTACAGCACATGCGGCAATAGTTTAGAATTGGCAACCCAGCTGTTTAGGACAGTGTATCCAGCTGGACTGCTGAGGCTAAATTGGAATTTGGCTGTGATATTGGAGTTAATTACTCTTCTTACTAAATGTGCTAGATCATTTTTCTATGGTTGCAGTAATTAGGGCTCAGCTTTACTGTTGCATGTGATGAGTGAGGAACAACACTTTCCTTCCTTAGATTCAGCTGTGTTCATGTAGCTTCTGCAGAGCCTGCATTTAGGAGCAAAACGGGGAGGCTGTCTGTGTTTCTGTGTTAAAAGGAAGAACTGGGACCCCCAGCCTTTCCTCTGAGCCTCATTAGATTTGCTGTCTCTTTTTGCCCTAAGACATTGGCTGTTTGTAGGTAAGATGTTACTTGCTGGAAGCAGCACAAGAAATAGCAGTGCAGTGCATGAGATATCTGCTAGAGGCAATGAAAATATTGCTTTCTGCTTCTAGTGAGACCTCAGTTTTGTGTTGTCTGACTTGCCATGTTTTTCTGGAAAGAGAGAGGTTGATGAGGATGCAGACCCAGTGATGGCCCAAGTGGAGATCATTTACTGTTGTCCTTTTTGCCTGGGTGAGTTGTTAGGGAGATGGTTTCTGAAGAGAGGAGGGTGTCCTGGTCTGCCTCCTTTGCATGGAGGGACCAGTGGGTCTCTGCTGCTGAGATCTTTGGGTGTGGAAGTGAGGGGCAAGGAAACAGGCCCCCAGAGATTGCAGGGGGGATTGGGCTGGGCCGGTGGGTAGAGGTGGGCTTGTTGGGTGGTGAGAGCTGCTCCAGAGCCAGGTGCTGCAGCCGGTGAACCTGCTGGGTTGAAGAGTTAGAAATCACAGGGTCAAGGATAAAACAGCACAGTACAAAATACTCTCTCTTGATATAAAAATAACAAAAAATCCCCTTCCAGTCTGTGATGTTTTGGATGGGATGTGCCCAGCTAGCTGGCCATCGCTGGTGTGGCAGCTGGCTGTCTTGCAAGCCTACATCGCTGTGCTGCTGTCTGGATGGAGCCAGCATCCCTGTCCTGTTGGCCCTTCGTGAGAGCTGTGAAGAGTGGCATTGGCAGCTAAAGTGTGTGATCCTCAGATACCTCCATGTGTCCTATCGGAGGACATGCTCCTTACTTGCACTGCCATCTGCCATGGTGTCTGTCTTCTAATCCGATGTCCCTGCCCTTTGTACCTGCAGTCTCCCACAGGCACACAAGGAAATTCAGAGTGCTGTAATTTATGCAGTGTCCTTTCTTTTATCCTTCTTGTCTAGCTTGTGCTGCAAAGCTTTGAAGCAGACGTCCCATATCTAGAGCCTCATGCCTGGATCTAGTTGATGTTTATACAGAAGTGTGAGGGCAGCCAGAGGTTCTCCAGGGTCTGATAGAAGCCATACGTGAAATTAATCCAAATTAAACTGTTACTCGTTCTGTGATAAACAGGAGGTTACAGCAAGGACTCTGTATGCTGCATAGCTCTGAGACTGTGAAGAATGGGAAGTGAATGCTCCTCTCAAAGTTGGCTGTGCCTGTATGATGCTGAGTGAAGTTTGAAACAAGCCAGGACGCCAAGCCCACTGCGTAGGAGTTTGCGAGAAATGAGGCAGATTTATGGGACAGGACTGTGGGTACAGGGAAGCAGAGGGCTGCTGGAAATGAAGTAAAGTAGCTAAACAAAACGTGGGCCTGCGCAGGGTGAATCTGTGGTTGAGGAGGCATGGAGAAGGGAGAGGTCAGGTTGTGTGCCCTGCTAACATGGGCAAACTGGCGCTGGTTTGCTTACATGACAGGATTTTATAAGCTGTTCTAGTATACCTGCTTCCTCCTTGTGCTTCACAGTGATGGAGTGTGTGGCAGGCATGTGGAAAGCAGGGGAAACTAATCTAGTTGGAGCAGCCTTGGAGTGAATGTGCGACAGCCCTGTTCTTCCTGGAGAGCCTCTTGTGGGGGTCAGGCAGTGATGGAGGTTGGTTGGTGGCCAAACTGTCAATGGGGAGCTTGGCTCTTGCCACAGTAGTCGGAAAACCTGTTGCTGGGGCTGGCTCTGGCCCTTGTACCCCTTTCCCAGTGTATTCCCAGTACTGGAATAAGGGTGTGGTGGACTTCCCAGCAGTGATGGCATTAAGGAAGCTTCAGAGGCTGAGATGATTTTCCCTGGATGGAGTCAGAGCCTTCTCCCAGAGGCATGGGCTTTGCTGGCTTGTGTCTTTGGAATGGGCACAGTTCTCCCAGTGGGGTTTTCAGGCCTCATGAAGAACAAAAGGATACAAGAGCGTGCATGCTCTGGGAGGTGTGCTGGTGTCAAAGAGCAGTTGAGGCATGAGATGGACTGCTGTAATTTTACATTCTAGTTTACTCTGGGCTTGAACAGTCAGAGAAGCCTGATGCTCTGGAGGGTTTGCAATGCCACTTGCTTCTCACGGGGCTGGAAGTGGGGAGGGATGGATGCTCCCTAGGAGTTTCAAACTGTGGGTCTGCACAGGAATGCAGCAGTGCTTCTCCATGGGAAAGCAGCATCCACATGGTCTGGCTGCCTCTCCTGCCTGCACAGAGATCATGTTGGATCTGGTGGATGTAAATAAACTTACAGCCTTTCTGCTGAGCTCTTATGGCCAAAGAGAGGCAGTTTCCGAACAAAATGCTGATTCTTAGCTGCAATCCTGTGTGCTAAGTGTCTGTATTGGAGAAAAGGAGCAATTCTGTATCACAGTGTTTGAATTACACGTTGATTTTTTCAAGCATGCTGCTTGGGAATAAAGGATGGGGGAAGGAACTTTCTAACACTGCACTTGTGGGTCCCTCCTTCCCGTGGGCTGTATGCTCAGCAGTGGGACCATATTAACTACTTGTGTTTGGGTTTCCAGAGAAGAGATTTTCTCTTGAGATTTCCTATTGTAATTCACATCTGTGAAGCTGGATGCAGATGCTGCCTGTCAGGCTGCAAGGATTCATGTTCAGCTGTGTATTAAAGAGGGGGAGAGATGTTATTTTGGCATCTGCAAAGACAACTTACTAAAAGTAGGCTAACGCCTATGAACCCAGGAGCAGAAGTAGCTGTCCCAGAAGTCTTAATTAAGCCATCTTTCTTTTTCTTTTTACCTCTGAAGGAATATTTGTTTGGAATATGCTCTGTGTTTTGGCATTTGCAGCAAAAGCTGGTTGTGTTCATTCTGGAGCTGCTGTTGGGTGGATGGAGCCAAACTGAGCTCTGTTTGTAGCTCTGCCACTTGCTCCCTCTGAGGCCTCCCGTGTTTTCATTGTTTTCCTACTATCCTGCTTTTTAACTGTCTTCCTACTTTGGGACCTCAAGCACCTCCAAGACAGGGGTGCATGAGTATGTGACATGCAGAGCGCTTGTGGTGTACAAGGAGAGACAGTGCAGCTGAATGGGAGTGACACTTTTTAGGGAGGCATAGGTGATCAAGTAGCATGTGGAGATGTTGCTACATTGAAGCGAGAGCTTTCTTGTGGTTTGGGCTGCAGCCTCTGGCCATGGTCTTACCTATTCAGTAGGGGCAACTGCTCACATACATGTAGCAGCTTTTGTCCTGGGGCTGCTTTGCTGTTTTGAGTCCTCTCTGTACCTTGATGCTGTCTTTCTTTCTCTGCATCTCTTCCGCTCATCCCTCTCCTGTGCATCCTCTGAGGTGACCTGTACTGGAGATTCCCTGCCTCCCTGTGCAGGTTTTGGAACTGCCAAGCTCCGTCCTTTGCAAGGCTGGGGCCTCTGGCAATGGAGAGCTGGCTTTGTTTTAGGAAAGCAGAATAAAGCAGATTAGTATTAACTTGCCTTCATGGAGCTCATCCTGGCTGCAGCTCAGTTTGATTACGTTAGTGGGTACCTAGAGACTTCCAAACTTTAAGACTGAAGCAACTTTGCCTGCGAACAGTTGCTTGGCTGTGCTCTCATAATTGTTTTTTGTTCATTGACTGCATCACTGGAATAGTATGAGGTGGTGTTAAGTTTCTGGACAAGGCTTTGAACAAGACCTTCCATCAAAGCGCTGGATAAACTACCTACTGTAGTGCAGAATGCTGGTCTGTGTTTTTGCGAATTGAATTGTTGGAGAGCTCTTACAATTATTAAAAGATGCTTTGTGTTAATTTAATTTCCTGTAAAAGACAAGCTGGATGGTTCAAAGAAACAATGCAAACAATCTAGGTAAAAGCAAAATTTCCATATCTATACATACGCAATACTTAAGGGTTTCCAGTTGCATTATGCACAAGGGGAAGGTATTAAAATATGCATTGAAAGAAACCAGTTTAAAATCTGTCAATTTTGCAGAAAGTATTTAATTGGTGGAGTAATAAAAAACAGGCAAAGCAAGAATGGAGAAAAGCATTGATTTAATGACTTATTGGGGTGATGGAAGGCAGGATTTTTTTCCCCATTGTATTTTGAATGAGTTTAAAACTGTGTTCCAGACAGCTTGTCAACAGTCAAGGTTCTGTGGTGGTTTTGTGAGCAGAAGGGCTATTATTTGGTCTTTCTGGCTGGATTCCAACTCAGAGGATTCCAATTCAGGATGAAATGCCCTCTTGCTGTAGGGAAGCCGTATCTCCACCTCCTATTTTATAGGGCCTGCAACTTCACCTCTTTTTTTTCCTGCAGATATCTGTCAGAACTGAGTTAAGCTTATAGCTCACACACGCTGAAGTACTGAATGATGCTTTTCTCACCACTGCCCTGGTTAGTGGTGAAGAGAAGAGCTTGTGGGGAGAGGTGATCCGAGCTGTGTATCCCATTGGAGCTGGCCCCTCTTGAATGAGTTGAGCTCAAGTGATCTTGGGCATTCTTTGAAGGAAAGATAGCAGTAGTTGTGCTTGCACGATGCCTAGGAGTCTGAATGCTCTGCTATATATATATAGCACTAAACTTTTAAAATAAATATATACATCTATATTTTATGCAAATATATATTAAGAAGTTATGTTGCCTTCTGAATTTGTCCACAGGGTACCATGGTATTGTAGCTGTGTACATGGCTGGGGGAAAATAGTGGGGAAAACTTGTAGGACTTAGGGATCCCTGAGTGTTGCCTGCCTCAACTGGTGCTTAGGTATTGCTTAAATGTGCTTCATCAAACTCTTGCCTGTGTCTCCCACCAACTCAAGTTAAAATTGCTGTGCTTGAACTAAAGATGTAAATGGGAGGTCAAGTTAGGGACAGTGCTTGAGTTAATTTTTTCAGTGTAGACAAACTCTCTGCTAATTAGTCTGTTAATCTAAATCCTGCAGCAGTTTAGCATTCTTGTTCAGTCATTTTCCTTCCGTGTACCCTACCCTCCTGCTGCAATGCTGTTCAAAGGCCATCTCGCCTCAGAAGTGGCTGCCTATCAATAATACATCAAGTGACGTTCCTCAGGCTGTGTGTTCATTATGAAATGTATTGTGTGTATAGCTGCTCACGTAATTTCCAAATGCTTTTAATAGCAAGAACCATGCTAATACAGCGTGGTTTGTCATGAACTAAATTTACAACTTGGTAACATCTCTCTTCCACATACCCAGCCTGCCTGAAGCTGGGAGTGAGGATGATGTATGCCTGTTATCTAGCCGGAGTTCTCTTAACTGTATGTTGTTAAACAGCTTTTCTGTCTCCCACTACTGCTGCACAGTCTGCTCCAGCGGAGTCCAGAGAGAAGCCTGCTGCCATGTGTGAGCTTAAGTGAATGCCCTTTGCTGCACTGCTCCACAGGTCAGCGGTCCTCCTCTCCTGTGCTCGCAGTATCTCTCTGCCCCACTGCATTTCTGAATTGAGCGCTCTACGTGTGCAGCGTGGGTGTACCGAGCTGTTCCAAGGCGGTGACCTTCCTTGTGTTCCCAAACTGAATGCTGCAGGTCACAGGAAGTACAACTACATCACTTGGAGTCTAAATTCTTTAAAAGGATCTCCTGGGAATAAAGGCTCTCATTGCTCTTTTTCATAGGTTTTTTTTTTCTTTTTTCCCTTCTGTCTGCTAATAATCATGGCTTCTTGTGCACTATTTCCTCCCCTTTTAAAAAGACTAGGGAAATAACAGTTTCTTTCTTTTTTCTTTCTGAGCTGAGTTTGCTACAGTAGCTGTAGGGCAAATAAATCTCCTTTTTGTTTCTTCCTGGCATAAGAACACCTTTTATTTGAGAGAAACTGTAAATCTAAAATAACAAAAAAATTATAGTTTGACCTTTATTAGTTAGGAAAAGAGTGATGTAATTAAGTAGCTGCTGGAAGGACAAGTGAGACAGATCATATAGGCCTGTCATTTTCCTGGCTCTACTTTCCAGAAAGCCCTGAACTTCGCTAAAATTAGTTCCTAACCACTGCAGCTATAATGCTTCATGGGCCTTTAAGTTTGTGTTGAGGTAGGTACTCACCGGGATGAACAATCCCATGAAATTTAGACTGACCAAAGCTGGAGGGATGAGTGGTGAGCGACTGAGCAGAGTTCCCTGCTGCCTCATCCAGCCCAGAGCAATCTCTCCCTGCTGGAGCTAGGGACTGCTGGCCAGATGTACCTGCATGCCATGCAGCCTTTCTCCCTCCCTGGCCTGGCCTGCTGGAGCAGGAGAGCGATGGGACAGCCATGCAGCAGGGAGAGGCTCTCCCTCCAGCCCAGGTTAGAGGCAACCTCCTCGGGGAGTGCTCTCAGATGGCCACGTGGCCTCTCTCTCTTCCTTCAACCTTCCTCCTTTTTCCCACCACACCCTGCCCCTGCAGACCATCCCGGGGGTAATTGCAGCTGCTTGGGGGGAGCAAATGGCTCCAGCTCTTGAATCAGTGGGTATATGTACGTCTGGAACGTTCTCCCTCGGGGTTCATGACTAGACTGTGTCTTCACAACGCTGACTATAAAGGATTTGTGACTGACATGAAAGGACTCGGAAAACATTCAAAATTGGTTTAGCCCTACCCTGGCACCTTCTTCATCTGCTTTCATGATGTGCAAGTATGAGAGTCAGAACTCAGCTTTCTGGGACTAATCCAGCCTTGACTCAAGGAAATGGATATTTAGGCGGTGCTGCATTAAGTCAGTGCCATGACCCTGTAAGAAATGCCCTTTGAATCAAAACAGCTCCTTTATGTTCAGACAGAGAAAATGCTTAGTGTTAGCCTGGGTTAGCAGACTCTCCTGTTGATCTTATTTAGTGCTCTCTTACTTGACTTTACAGCGCCGTTGGCTCATGCCTCATTTCAGCTCTTGGGTTTGCACTCCTGCCATATGGGAAATCCCAGTTGCAATCCTCAATCTGTTGCAAATCTGATGGAAAACGTTGTAAAGCAT
Source organism: Psittacula echo (assembly GCF_963264785.1). Taxonomy (NCBI): domain Eukaryota; kingdom Metazoa; phylum Chordata; class Aves; order Psittaciformes; family Psittacidae; genus Psittacula; species Psittacula echo. The sequence continues at coordinate 106,255,064 of NC_137735.1, forward strand.
TGTACTTAAGCAAGGAGTTGAGGAGACTTTTAGTGGCTCATTGACCCTTTGAAAAGACACTGAGGATGGATTATGTGAAGTTCAGCCTTCGAAACCATTTCCTGGGCTCCTGCGTATTTATTTGATTTTGTCTGTACTAACAAAGCTTATTTTTAACTCTGTATCAGCATCTTTGTATAAAGGCTCAAAGATTACCTTTGCATTTATTAGAGCTGACTTCACAGGGTTGGATTGATGTAGTCTTAATGTTACGTGGTATAATTTTAATTAAAAGAAGTAGAGCCCTTGGATAGGAAGTAAAAACCTTAACTGTTAATACAGTACAATTAAGTTTCTCAGTATCTAGTTAGTTAATAACACAAAACTCATTGCAATATGAAAAGACTGGAAACAGAAGAATGGAGGTATGTAGAAGAAGGGTTTTACAAATGCTGCCTGTCTGAATTGTTCTACTCTTAATAATTTTCTCCCTTTTGTCTTAAACTGCACTATTTTTGCTGTACATAGTTTGTAATAACAGCCTGTTCCTTTGCTTGGGGTGAATGGTTTTAAACAGCTAAAGCAATGATGTTTGTATGTCTTGAGATGCTGCAAGACAGTGATTGACTTTTCCCGTCCTGGTGAGTGTTGACATAAATTCTGAGGGCTCAGCCAAAAGCACTTGAATTACAGGGAAGACGGGATACAAATCTGTACTCCCTATTTTTGACTCACTTGTAGGGAGTGGTAGTACAGGACAGCGAGTATTTCAGCTGTGACCTTTTAGGCATCCGGCATATTTATTGTCCAACCAAATGCTGAAAAAGCTGTAGTGAGATTGGCCTTTAAGGGTTGGATTGCGTGCAGAGGACTGTAGTTTTAGCATAGAGTAACAGCTCTGAGTTTAAGCTGTCTTTTCTTGCTTTCCCTGAGGGAAGCCTGAAACAATATGGTAAAGAGATGTGCTGGAGCCCCCAAATGAGTTGGCAGCAGAGCCTTGAACGTGAAGCCAGAAGCCTGTGTCTTGCCAGACCACACTGCAGTGTAATTACCAGATAGCATTGCTGCGACTCCAGTGGTGAAGTGAGCCAGGGTAGACGGAGATCCGCATCATCCTCCTGCTGCTTGTGGTACTAGCATCTGTCGTGGTGTCCTTCCAGTACTTGTTTTACATGAATGTGACTCTTTCTGAGCATTGGATAAACTCCGTTTACCCTGCTCTGAGTGAGGAGTTGAATTCTGCAGTGTTGTCTGGGTTTGTGGGTTTTTTTTGAAAGAAGGAAGTTCATGGATTTCTTTTGGCAGGAAATGTGAAGCAAACTCAAAGATGTAAAGCTTCCTTAAGTACCCATCCTTTCCCTATGAAACCTGATGAAACGTTGGGTTACTCTGAGACCTTTTCTAATGACCAAATGTATCTGGCTTCATACAGAACATCTGAAAGAAACTTTTGGGAAGGAGAGCCATGGAATAAACAGCAAATGAAATCACTTTACAGCTCTGTCTCATTTGTATTACCAGGGGAGGAGGAGAGTGATTACTTCTTGGGAAATTAGGCTACATAAAAGAATTTTATATAAAGATTGTAAGTGCTCTAATGAGTAAGAATTGGTGATGTAAGCAGGAAGGGGGAATGCATTATCACCAGCTGCATTGCTGCCACGTATGTGAGGGTTACTGTGGTTTAATGAGCCTGGCAGCATCTGTGGTAAGCTGTTTTAGTAATTTAATCTTGCAGCAGGTGATTTCTGGGCTTGTGGGTCCCCAGCTTGCATAAAGGAAAGGGAAAAAGATCCTGAATTAAAAAGAATGTGATGGTGTACGTTGGCAGCCCTGTACTTGAGGCACGTTTCTCTGTGGAAGAGAGCTTGCCGGCTTCTCTGTGCAGCAAGCTGTTCAGCACTGCACTCACGGCTCATACAGATCTTCCCAATCTGTCCTTCTCTACAGTTCATTTCTTATGCTTTCTGGTTTATCTAGACCACCTTCTGTAGAGCATTGCATTTATGTAGTCCTGTCTGATACTCGTCTTGACTTGCATCCTCTTAAATTCAGGGTTCTGTGAGTTTGACATCTGCTACACCTTGTCTTTGCTGGGGTCAGAGATGTGCTTTATGCCTGAGGAGTGTACAAGAGGAATGAATGGGAAGTGAAAGTTGTGTCGGAGCTAAGTAGCTGGGGTTTTTGGTGGAAATCAAAGTTAAAGGGCCTTTGCCTCTTTTTGGGGTGGTGCTCCTGTTCGTAACGAAAATCTTAACTACTGACTCCTTACAATCATAAAAGCACTTAAGGCAGCCTCTGGAAAGTCCTGAGGTACAAATTCAGAACAACTCACCTGTATGCTTAAATCTTCCTTGTACCATACTCCATAAGCCCCAGTGTTTTAGCAAATGATGACTTGCCCTGTAGATAAAGCAGGAGCTGTATTTTACTGTTTGGTCAAGTATGGGAGGCTCGCTGTTTCCCTCCACAAATTTATAGGATTCTGTTGGGATGTTTGAGGCAGAAACATGCTGTCACCTGAAAGCATTTTCTCTATATGACACCATCACTGAAGGAATCTCTCATGTTGTCTGTGCAGGGGGCTCTAGCAGGAGTAAATCACCATGCACAGAAACAGGGGTGGGTTGGGTTGCAGAAGGTGAGAGGTATGGTGGTGACTTTCTCTGAGAAGACCATGTCTGTTTCTCCCATCTCCATTGCTTCCACCATCCCCTCTGCGGGAGAGCAGCACATGCTTGTAGGTGTGGCTCAAGGGGATGGGCTCTGCAGTCTTCCAGTGAAAGGTTTAGGTTTCACCCAGTACTTCTGTGCAGATGATGGGGTCTCCCTGTGCTCCACCACCCTTCAAAATATGGTCCTGAAGATGGTCCTTTACATGGGGGAAAATAACCTGTTTAAGTGAAGTTGAAGTCTTTTTGCTGTCACCCAAACTTTACACAGCAGTTAAAAATCTGTTCTGCTAAATTACTGGATTCTAGGGACATCTTTGTGTGGGATGTTTAATAGAGATGTCCTTGTGTAGGATGTATCTGGCTTCTAATATTAACTGTCCCCTGTGGGAAAGATGGTTATTAGGTGATGTCTAAATGAAGATGCAATGCAACACATACTTCATGGTGCACTTGTTTGCACTCAGCATCTTGTAAGTAATTCATTCACATCTGACTTTCATTTGGAGTCTAAACAAAGTTTGCCTCTTTCCTTAAAAAACCAAACAACCTCCCTTCCATAAAACAAACTGACCAACCACTTAAATATGAAATATTTATTCATATTTCGTGTGAAATATGAAACTAGCTTTCACTGAACTAGTTTCTGCTTGGCTGCTATGGTGGTTAGGGCTACATGTCCTTCTGTAAGAGTGAAAACTGGGTGGGTGAAGTAAGAGAGTTTAACAGGACTAACTTGAGTGGAAACCTTTTAGTTGAAGATACTGTTTTCTGGGTCAGATGTCCCCACACAGTTCGTCAGGCTCTGCTATGATGCATTTGTCAGAGGTAATTTGTTGTGATTCAAGGCTTATTATTTTTGTTGGATACCTTTTAATTTTATTCTCAGGCTCTATTTTGTTCCCAACCCCAGTGTTTCAAAGCTCTATTCCATAAACCTCTTCATTTTGCTTTTGACATGCTGTAGCGCTTGGCTTGGAGCCTTGGGCTGTAGATGCCAGCGCCCTGCTATTAATAAGGAGAGTCAGACTATCGCAGCTGGAGAGAGATCATCTCATCACAGGACAAATCCAGATCTCCTAACAGGACCGGTGTCTTCACGCTGCTGTCAGGACACATGTTGTTCTTGACCTGAGGCTTTTGCTGCAGCGATGGAGCTGTTTAGGCAGCTGTGGCCATCCAGCCCTGCTTCACGTGGAGTCTGTCAGCTGTGGTCATACGAGGCTTCAGTCCGAGGGCTGGATAAAGTGCCCTCTGACAAGTGGATTGCTGTTGCAGACATGGTTTGTGTATCAGGACTGTGGAGAGCATAGGGGGAAGCTGATGCTGGTGACTTTTAAAATTGTTGTGTAATGGTGTCTGGACTTGAAGTGATGGTCTAGAAAGGAAAAATGATTTTGCATCTTGTTTATCCTATGAATCTTCTGCTCTGCCTGCATCTTTTCTGTTTTGCACTGCATTCTTGATATTTTCTCTGGAGAGAAAAACTGTTTTTTTCTGTTATCACAAGAGACTAAAAGCTAATGAAGGTTTTCCTCTAAGGATAATGCCTTCTAATTGTCAGTGAAAGGGTATTTAATGCTGGTAGCAGCATCCTTACTCCTTAAATAAAGTGCTGCAATAGACTGGTTATAAAGAAGATTGAATAAAATCGAACTAAACCAGAAAGGTTTGTGGAGGCATGGGGATGAGATGTTTGCGTTCTGCTTTAATGGTGCAGAAGTGTTTGTTTCTAAGAACTCAGACAAATAAAATCTCCTGTTGTCTATCCACTAGCTGCTAAGGGCAGAGAGGGAGTGGGGTGAGCCTCACTTGCCACTGGTGCCTGTGGGACTTGTCCTTGGGTTGCTCAGCCCTGGCTGGGGGTGGATGTGCATCCTGGCTCTGCAGTGTGCTCCCCTTGCCCCCCCTGGCTGCTTGGCACCTCTCGGGATAGTCATTGCTTGTTTCTGGCCATCAGCCCTCCCGTTTTTCTGAGGCAGGGATAATTTGATTGTCCTTCTTATCCCAAAATAGCTGAGGTTTTTGATATTGATGGCTCCTAGGGCAAAACCACCCCACATAGATTGCAAGTAATCTTGATTCAGCTTGTAAGCTTTTGTTCCCTTTGTACTCCTTACAAACAGTATTGTTTGGTCGTCTTTCAGTAGTGCCTCTGGGTTGCTTCCCTTCCCTAGCTTTGTGGGATGCAGTGTGCATTTCTCCTTTCCTGTGATTAAGAGGAAGGTGGCTGCAGTTTGTAGGTGACAGCTGTGGAGAGGGATCTTGCTTTCTGTTTCAGCTGTGACAGAGGTGGATTGAGGTGAGTCTAGTCTGCCTCTGCTCTTTCCCAGGTGTGAGCTCATCTGCTGCTGCGCTGCTGCTGTCCCATCTGCCAGCTTGAAGGCATGGGCCATTTGTGGATCCAGTAGCACCCAGCAGCATCCAGCATTATTTGTGGGTATCTAAAAATGAAACACAGGGAGAACAGTGTGTTGCAGCCTTTCCAGGAAGTGGAAGGAGCGCAGGGAAAGGACATTATTGTGCTTGTAGGTATGGAGATGGCAAAGAGCTGCCAACTATCCCTCAGGTAGCAGAGTTGACAAAAATGTATTTCAGTTTTGTTTCCCTGTGTGTGTTGGCCTTCTGTCTACCATGACCTGTGATTGTTCTCTTTGGACCTCTTCATTTTCACTGTCCCTTATTTCCAGATCATCTTCTTCCTCCTTTTTGGCTTGGTCCGTGGTGTCTCTCCAATGTCTCTTAATGTTGGCCACACAGGAACTGGTATGTGCTCTGAGTGCCCATGTGCAGATGCTGACAGAGCATTTGCAGGGCCAAGCAAAGCAGGGGATTGTTAAGTTCTTGCAGCAGTTGGATTCTGTGTGAGGTTAGTTTGGATGTGTCTCCTCTACATACATAATAATTTCTCCCAAACACACGAGAATGTGACACCTATTCAGTTCTCTTTGCCTTCTGCTGAATGTGATCAAAATTGACTAGGGAGTTGAAAATGTAATAGGGTGAGGATTGACAAACAACACTATCACATAAGCTTCATTTCCTTTAGAATCCAGGCCAAAAATGTGTTGGTGAGGGTTTTATTCTGCAATCATGTGCTTTCAAACTGTGTGGAACAATGTGATTAGTAGAAATGGTATTTTTAGGATTATTTGCAGTGCATATGGAAACACGACAGCTGAATCCTGTTGTGTGCGTGTATATTAGCATATAAGCAACTTAAAAGGGTTGAAACAACTGAAGTGTCTGCGTGGAGAAATAGCAAAATAAATGTATAAAACTTGTGAAGTTGACAAAGCATGTAGTTATGTTGATCCTAATTTCGAGGGTTTTTAACTCAAATCTTTTGGCTGCCTCTTCTTAACAACAACAACAAGATGTTATTTTGTTTCTTTTCCTGGTGGTTGCTTTGGGATTTTGCTGTTTGCATAGCTTCCACCTCACTTCTCAGCTCTGGAAACACAGAATTTGATGCGTGTGCCTTGCTGACAGGATTTTGTAAGTTTGTGGTGTTGGAGCTATTTAAGTTCCTTCTAGGAATGGCAGGGTGTTTTTGTGACTGAACTTCAAAGTGAAGGATGCCCATAACAATTCAGGGTAATTGAAGAGTAGGCATCTTCCTGGAAAATGTTATGGCAAACCTTATGTGTGAGCCTGATCCATTTTTGTTAAGGAATGTCTTGTGGTTTTTACCAGTAGAGTTGGGAAGGAAGACAGAAACCAATATGTAGCAACACCAGTCAAATTAAGAAGATGAACAACAGAGCAGCGCGTTTTGGCACTTGATGGACCATGTCAGGGTTGAAGGTGTCCCATGAACCTCCAAGAGGCACAAGGAGGCTTTTCTTGTCTCTTTTGCATATGTAAAAGAATAAGACCAAACTGCTGCCTGTCAGAGAGAAAACACTTTCATAATCTTTTCGTGTTAGTTCAGTGATAGCAGTGTTCCAGCCCATTGTGATTGTCTCACGCTAAAAAGCAGTCTCCTCTAATGAAACTCTTGAAGCCTCTTGGCTTCCAGAAAGAGGGCTGCTTAGACACAAGCTGGTTGATTGGTATTCGCACAAGGACAGAAGTGGTGCCTGAAGATAGCTGTCCACCCTACACACGCCAGGTTGCTCTGTGATGAACAGGATCAATGGCTTTAGTCACCTTGGTGTCAGCAAATTTGACATATCTATGAAGGAGGCAGAATACTGACCAAAGCCAGTCTCTGGTGGTATGAAATTCATACTATGGAAAATGTCTTTCAGGAGGTTGAATTCTCTCATATCTGATTACATCTTACCACACTGTTTCCATAACATGGGCACTGCATGTGAGATCTGCAATTAAGTTCATAAAATAATCTTCCGTATCTTCCAGTCACTTCTACATCTTCTGTCAACTGTCGTCTGCATTTTCACAGATGACAAAACCACATAACCCGTTGCTTTGGCTCGTAGAATTAAAACCAAGCACTAGCTGACAGGAATTGCATGGAGTGGTGCTCAGATTTAGAGATGGACTTAGAGATTAGTATAATATTAGTCATAGATTAGTCACAAATTTTTTCCTTGTATAAATCATGTCTAGTTTCACTTAAAATCTGATAACTTGGTAGTTTGAAAGCTTTTGTTTAAACCTCATGCAGTTTGTTCTTGCTGCTGGTCTTTCAAGTACTGCATTACATGGCCTGTCTGGTGTTATTCTCTGAGTCAGTAGATTATTTATAGTATTTTATTATACTTCCAAAAAGTGCTTCTTTGCTGTGGCAATTGGCTTTATTGTTTGTATCCTCCAATGCTAGTGTTTTGAGTCAGTGACGTTTGTGCTTGCACATTGTGAAAATGTACTGTTTTGTGGTAAAAAATGTTGTTGTATGAGATAGCAGCAGCTTGGGTCACTGGAGTTAATTATGTGGTTAGTTTTGTTAAGGTCCCTTTAGTTTTCACTTTGGTTTCTCTGTGTGCCAGACCCTCTGCTTTGGATTGAAACTTGTCTTTTAAGATCAAGACTGGCACTTCCAAGATGGACAAGTACCGTTTCGGGTTTCAGCTGTGGCCGTAGTAATATCCAAAACCAGACTGATTTGTTCATGTGGATGCTGTGTGGTTTTTGTCTGTGTCAAGAGGTAGGCAGCCTCCTAGAAAAATGAAGATAAGGCCTACAGCATCTGTGGTTTATGTGTTTGTCTAAGCGCAGCTACCCTGTCCCATCATAAATAAGAGATCTGTTACGTATTTTGCAGCAGCTGAAAAATGTATCCAGGGTCAGAGTGATTTAAATGTAAGAGAGATTGTGTGTTGGTGGGTGATCCTTGGTGTGGACAGATGATGTATACAAACATGGGGAAATTACTCAAGCTACAGCCCTGATTACTTCTGTTGAGGTTCAAACCAGCTTTTGCCTAAAGGCCTTTACAAAAAATTGTACTATATAGTGTACCAAAATAAGACATGTATTGATGACTTTTTTCCATGGAAAACCATTAGCTGGTTAAATCATTCAAGCTACGAGTGTTTCTTCCTTGCTTTGCTTCTTGGCTTTAAATCCTCCACCCACCTTTCAAAGGCAGGTTAACTGGACATGATAAGCTTGCATCGGTGAGTTCCTTGGATAAATTTTTGAGTTAGGTTCTATCTGGTAGCTATTGATTCATTCTTTAAAGATGAAAAAATACATTAAAGGAAAAATGGCCTATTAACACAGACTAAAGGTAGAGCTGATAAGCATCAAATACACTTCTCAAGCAAGAATCTTCTCAATGTAAGCTTGATGCAGGTGCTTTGTAGTGCCCGGGATGAACTAGGTGTTCATAGAATCAGAGATTACTAGGTTGGAAGGGACTTCAGGAATCATCTGGTCCAACCTTTCTTGGCAAAGGATGACCTAAACTAGATGTCCCACCACCCTTCAAAGTGTCCAACATGGGGAAATTCATCAACTATTATATTAGTAGTATTAATTTTAGTATAGTATTACTCCAATAGCTATTACTATTGAGAAAGCTGAAAGTTCTGCAAAATTTCTAATTTATATAGGGCTGGGGGAAGCTGAATAATGGGATTGCAGAAATACCTGTGCATGTCTTGACAAGAAGGAGCTGTGCCTGTGTGGGAGCATCTGTGGAAGCACGTGTGAAGCCACGGCTCGGCCAGGCTGCTGCAAGTGTGTCTGGGCTTTTGAGAAGAGGTGTTTCGGCTGCAGGTGGAGGGTGCCTGGAAAAAGCTGAGCACTTGCTCATGTTGTGCGTGTGTCAGACAAAGGGTAAGCAGAGGAGGCTTCTTGCCACCTTTTCTCCTGGAAGTCAAGCTGCAGAAAGGGGTGGCTGTCAAATGAGATCCAAGCAATACTACATTGAGAAAATTGAGACTTTTCCTTCCCCACTGTGAAGGGATAGGAGGTCAGGATGTGTGCAGAGCTGCTGACCAGTGGGTGAGCACTAACTGTTGTCAGATGTTTCCTGGAGAGGCAGCTGTGCTGGCTTTGAGGGGTCAGTGTTACAGGCAGTGCCTGTATCCATTGCAGGGCAGAGTGGCTTGTCTTGACCTTCACCATGAATTTCAAGAAACATTCCCTGTCTGGGAAACCGTGGCTGCCACCTTCTGTGCTGTTTCCTGTGGCTGGCTGAGCTTTGACTGCTTGCTGATGCTGTCCTCAGCAGCCACGGCCCTTCTGCCCAGGTCCCTTGTTCCTGTGTGATTTCTTGGTGCTGAAAGTCCAAAGTCCATTGCCAGATGACTTGTCCTCATCGTGTAAATGGTCTGATTATAAAACATGGTAATCAAGCAGTCAATCAGTTGATTCAGACATATGCATGTGTAGGAGGCTTAGCTCCTGGAGTGCTTTGGGATCAGAGGGGGTGGTGGAAGATACTTAAATACAAACTTTTGTGAGTCCTGTTGCCTGTGGAATTTTCTTTAAAAAGTGTAGGAAGACTGTCATAGTAGCTTTTCAATTGAAACACAGACAGGCAGACATGGAGCAGGTGTGTGGGAAGGAGGAGTAACTTGAATTGTGCTCTGGGTCCTGTGTTACAGAGTAATTTTTTAGGTTTTAATAGACAGGAGGGGCTCTTTCAGATCTTGTAACTTGAAGCCCTTTTTTTCTTCATTGGATATGATTAGGCAAGGCAGAACTTTTGCATTCTTCCAAACCTGTTCCTGAAACAAAGCTTCCAGCAGGAGCAAAGCAAAGAAGTAGTGCTGCAGCTTTCATGTTAAGCTGTGCCCCTAAACACAGTGCAACATGTGAATTTTTCAGGTCTTTAGGCACAGGATTGGATCCTGTTTAAATTCATACACCATGTAATTGCATGCAAGCTGCTTCTTGAATTGGAAAAAGAAATGGGTGGCTATTGTAGAAAACCCTTGACTGGCAAGGTAAAATATCGCTGCTGAACGTACAAGGTCACAGGATTAGTATTTGTGTTTTCGTCCTGGGTAAGAGGTTATTGTCTGGAAGGGACAAAAATGTTTATGTCGTGCACCTCTCCTTTCTTTTGTCTGGCTTTATATTTAATTTGAACTGCCTTTTCTTTTTTCTTTCTCCCTGGGGATACTTGAAAGGTTCCTCCGGGGTCATCTATACTTGGCAGTGCTCTCTGTCTGAAAGCAGAAACCCCAATTAACTTTTATCTCACCTGGTTTGCCTGGCCTCGCACTTCTTAAATGATCATTCAAAAAAATTGGCTCTGGACCACGAGTGTGGTTTTCTGGGAGGTTGTTTTTTTTGATACTGAAATTGAACTTGGATTGAACTCAGCTGGAGAAGTCCCGTCCCCCAGAGGCCTGGCTGCCCGCCTGCCCTCTGCTCAGGCTCTGTGGCACGTTTATCGGGTGTGATGTAAAAGCAGCTATTGCCGCGGTTGCCATTCGTGGGTGATAATTGACCCTTCCAGCTAAACCAGAAAACCTCCACCCTTTCCCAGAAGTGCCAGCAAGTCCCAGTTTTCACCCAGTGTCCCTGAGCCTCCAGACTTCCCTCAGGGGCTGTCAGCCTTCCTGGCATCCTAATGCAGCTGGCAGGGTGAAGCACTTGGATCTCTGTGTCCTGTTCAGGCAGGAGAAATACTGGGGTGAACATCACAGCCAGCCCTATAGAAATTACTTATGACAAGATTCTATAGGTGAGGGTGTGCAAGAGAATTTTCCTTATCTCTAGGGTTAGAGAGAGTCTGAGATTTTTGGGGAAGTGGTGTGGTTGCCCAGCCAACAACTAAACATCACACAGCTGTTCGCTCACTCCCATCTGTGGGATGGGGAAGGGAGTCAGAAAGCTAAAAGCGAGAAAACTTGCAGATTGAGATAAAGGCAGTTTAATAGGTAAAGCAAAAGCAAAACAAGGAATTCATTCATTACTTCCCATGGACAAGCAGATGTTCAGCGATCTCCAGTAAAGCAGGGCTCCATCACACATAATGGCTACTTTGGAAGACAAACACCATCACTCCAAACATCCTCACCTTTCCTCCTTCTTCCCCCAGCTTTATATGCTGAGTATGATGCCATATGGTATGGAATGTCCCTTTGGTCAATTGGGATCAGCTGTCCCAGCTGTGTTCCCTCCCATGTTCTTGTGCACCCCAGCCCATGTGGTGAGGTGAGAAAAGGCCTTGACAGTGTAAGCCCTGCTCAGCAGTAACTAAAACATCCCAATGTTATCAAGACTGTTTCCAGCACAAACCCAAAACACAGCTCTATACAAGCTACTATGAAGAAAATTAACTCTGTCCCAGCCAAAAACAGCACAGGAAGCTCATTAGTAAAAACTGAGTTTGAGGAAGGAAGGAAGCGGGGGGGCAGGAAACGTGGACCACTTCCCTAGCAGCCTTTGAAACAAACTGAATCCTTGTGATGACAGCTCACAAGGTAGGGTCAAAGGCAGTTAGTTCACTTTTGAGGAATGCAAGTGTTCCCTTCCTCATTAGATAGCGAGTGGCTATACAGCTTGCCTGTGGTTTGGGCTGTGCATGTGTAACTCTGACTCTGTTGAGAAGGAAATGACTAAACTGTCTGTCAAACCACAGTAACAAGAACATCTTTGATATACCAAAATAGTCAGGGTAGAGAGGCTTGGGAATAGCTGTGGTGCTGCTGGCATGCCACGCTGGCAAGAACAAATCAATTGGCGATCAGCACTCGTGAGGAGCATGACTCTCCTGTGCTTAAAGACAGTGTCAATGGAGGGAGACAGACACAGCAGTGTGGGGTGGGAGCTTCGTTCTGAAAAGCTGCCAGGACTTCCCTGCGCTGGAGAAGATGGATGAGGAAAGTGGGGCAGGATTGTTGACCGCCGCTGAAGTGGGTGTCAAGAGGGACAGGGCAGCTATGACAGCAAGCTGGCCCCACACAGCAGGGCTCAGCGTCAATCCTGCAGCGGCTGTGCTCCACATCTCCTTCCTCTCTCTCTGACTGCTGCCTGCGGGTCTTGGCACTCTGGGCAGTGGGAATCCCAAAGATCCTGTCAATTTGTGAGCCTCGCCTGGTTCAGCTGGAGTGAAATATTTGTAATGAAGGGAAGAAGCTGTAATTATAGGTTTTCCATTTCAGTGCTTGGTATTACTTTAAGCAGACTAAAATAACACTGTTAACTAACTTCTTTCCCCCTAGCTTTGTAGTTTCATACGTGACATTCTGCAGTACCCTTTATAGAAACCTCAAATATTGTTTTTTCCCTGCCTACCACATTTTGTCTCTTTTTCCATCTGACAGATGTTTTTTTCTTGTGCTGCACAGGGCTCAGTACATAATTGTTCTGTTGCAATAGCCTGAAGCCCCAGTCCTGTGACAAAGAGTCTGCTTGCACAGGCTCATATGTCCCAGTCATTTGTGTTTGGTGTAGGTTTTTTCCCCTGGTGTTTTTGTTCAGTCTAGTCTAAAAACTGCTCTGAGAAGCAATGAGCACCCAGTCATTTATGTGCCCTGAGACCATCTATTACAGCTTTTTCATATCTAGACCTGAAAATGACCCCTTTTTTGTGTGTGTGAGCTCGTCTCCATCATGCACGGGCTGAATTCTCTCTGTTCTAGTTTACACCTTCCGGATATTTGCAGTTAGTCTTTGTTGCTCAAAGTCAACTTAATCTGTGTCTCTTTAGACCAGCATGTTTTGGGGTTTTTTTTTTTTTTGAGCTTCTCTGCTTTCTGATCATGTTGCTTGCTTGTCCTGAGCTTATATCAATTTGTCAAGGTCTGTTCTTGCTTTTAGCATGATTTTTGTTCAGAGAGCAGCATCTCCGCATGCTGATACAATGTCCCAGGTGGGTTATACTGAAGCATTCCTGGTTGTTGCAATCCTTCTGCCAGCTGTATTTCACTGAGTAGTCACATGTGACTTACTGATTCTTAAGTCTCTTCTAATGGAAGTTCATGTAATTGCCTAGGTTTGGAGTTTTGTTGTTATTGGTCTGGGTTTTATTCCCCAAACTTCCCTTTTTCAAATTCAGAGTTTACCCAGAACCTTCTCCTGGAACAATTTTGTCTAGCTTCCCCCACCGAATAGCTCTTATTTTGACCACAGTCTGTAGATGGGAGTATCATGACTAAAACTTTCTGTCAAACCACAGTAACAGAGGACATCTTTGATTTACTAAAATAGTAAAGAGACTCAGAAATAGCTGTTGGGAATGAGCTGTAGGGTTGATTCAGTGCTATGGGCTGCTCTGGCTTGACTTTATGCTCTGATCTCTAGACCTTCAACAACATGGGGTGCTATTGGGTTATTTGGAAGTCACAATAGTGAGAAGGAAGCCTTGCAAGGCATCATTCGCCACCTTCGTTTTGTGTTATACAGATGTGATCAGCTGGGGACGTGGAAGGTGGGCGCAGGCCCACCCAATACCAAGAAATAATGTTGCTGGGAATTATTTGGAATAAACAAGCTCATTTCCTCTTTGTACATCAGTTGTCATCCTTGAATCTCTTGGTATTGGCTTTTTTAATGCTGTTATGTACGTCATCCACTGTGCTTCCTGTATCTGGTGTCACTTGACAATAAACTTCTGTAAGATATCACTGCTAAGTCACCTTGAACTTTTTAGTGATTAATTACATTTCTTAATTTCTTTCTCTTCAGTGTCAGAAGTTTACATGGATCAGTGGTACTTGCTCAAGAGTGACAGTGGAGATCAGCATTAAGTCTGCTCCTCTGGGTGAGTAATCTAACCCACCACATCACTGATATCTATTGTCTACACATCTGCTGGTTTTTTTTCTTGATACCTTACGTAACAGCTCCTTTAGGCTTTTATTTCAAATGTCATTAAAATTATGCTGTATGTGGCTTCCAGCAGGAGTTGTAGAAGAATGTCATGCTGTTTCTGCTTGTATAGACATCCATTTACTTGGTATCTTAAAGGACAGCCATCACTTAACACAGCCTGAGCTGCTGGTTAGATTCAGGGAGGCTTTCCACATTTTAAAGATGGTGGATTTGAAATCCACGTATGGACTGTGGCAGAGTAATGAAGTATGTTTTGCTTATCCAAGAGATAAAACTGAAATAACCACTGGACCTGTTCTGTGGCATATGGTGGGCTCAGGGAGTACCAGTGCTCCAGCACGAGGCCCACTGGACTTGCCACTCCTGCGTGATGCAGCTGTGTTGTGCATGTGCAGTTAATCTAATTCAACAGGTCTATGTCAACATGCAGAGAAACTGCGCATAGCTTTCAGATTACCAGGGCAAGTTCATGTGAAAACACATCAGCATGATAGACTTATTAGTTACATTAGTCCTTGGAAATGGCCTGGTTTAGTTAACTTCAAGGAGCAGCATTTTGCATTCAGTCTAGACTGATTTGATCCAAGTAGCCTAGTGCATGTAAGAGCTGGCAGTCTTGTTTTGGGGATGGTTATCTCTCATCTACTTTGGTTTGGATATTACAGTATGATAGAGCATGCTTTAGCATCCTAGATTCCAGCTGGAGAGCTACGTCAAATTGCTGCATCTGCACTTCAGCCACGCACCCACAACTGGGACGTGCTCACCCTGTAACACCGCCTCTGAGGTCCCAGCTCTTTTCTGTGTCCCTGCTGACTCATGCTGCTGTACTCTTTCATACTCAGTACAGCCACTTGCTGTCTACTAGCCTGCTGCATTCTTTGGTTCTCCTGGCTTTCGTCATTGCTGCTCCCTAGTGCTGTTCTGCATCCCTAGCCTCACTGCTGGCCCACAGGGTGCAAGGACTGGTGTGTCATTTGAAATATTATTTCCCTTCTTTTACTCCCTTTCCCTCGCCATAACCTTTGAAGTGCCTCTTCTTGGGTTTCTGGCCCTTCCCACACTAAATCGCTGTGTGTGAGCCCTTCCTGGGATTCACAGACTGCCCAAGGTCTGGCACTGGACCTGGAAAGAAGTGGATGCTGCTTCTTGTTTATCATGAACCCTAAACTCCAGTGCCAAATGCTTTTATTCCCTGGGTATTTAATCAGAGGTCTGCTGGCTCCAGAAGTGGTTATCACCTACTGTCTCCCATCCTGGTCACATTTCTTCAGTTTTATTGCTGCTTATCACAGTTGCAGGGATTGCACTCCAGCTGGCCCTGCACTCCAGCTAGATTTGAGTCAGTCATAGCTGTAAAAGCATCATTAGAAATCCGATGTTGGCTGGCCGCCGTGCTCTGCTGGGTGAGTGTTTGGAGACTTCTGATCTGCTGGCATCACTGTGCAAATGTCTTGCCTTTGCTGTAATTCTCTACCTCTTTGCTCTCCAGATGCTGTGCTGGTTCTCCTCCTCAGGAGCAGCAGAAGTTTTAGGACCTAAATCTGCTTTGTTTTCCCTGTCACTTGAGCTGTTGCTTCAGGGAAAGGGGTGTGTGTCCATGTCCATCCTAGGCTGTTAGGAGCAGGTGCTCAGTTCTTCTTTCTCTGTTGCTGTAGCTCCAGTGGCAGCATGTTTCTGGTATTTGGAGGCATGCTGTTTGAGTCAGGCCTGTTGCTCTCAGCAACTGGTCTGGAAGGCTGGAGCTGATTTCTCTGGCTGCTGCTTGCTTTCTCTGTTAAACAAATAAGTAAGAGCCTCTCCTAACAGGATAGCAAGAAATTCCCGTGCCTGACTTAGCACTGACAGGAGCAATGGGCTGTGTTTCAGGCTGCTGTCTGCTTCTCTCAGCCAGGAACATGGGCTTTCTCATTGGGTTGTCTCAAGTTCAGCCCAGATGTCTGAGCTTCAGTCTCACCACACAGAATACACCAATGTGTTTCCAGTTGAGTTTTTGTGCCTTTGCCTGCTGCCTCTGTTTAGCTGTAGAAGCACGGTTTCCCATCCTGTTGTTCCCTACCTAGCAAGCACTGTGTTAAAAACATGGTGCTGTCAGTCCAACCATGGACCACAGTAAGACAGTGTTTATGAATAACCCAGAAAAGCTAAATAAGACTTTTAAAACAAGCTGTAGCAGAGAGAGATGCTTTAGTGTGGTGTCATGAAGACACAGAAACCTAACTATGTCCGTGTAGCCAGATTCAGTCATAATTTCCTGTGGCTGCTGCTTTCCTAGCAGGTTTTTGGGTACATGTTCACCTTCTCCACCAGTTCTTGGGGCTGCCTTGAGTTAAAAGTCTGTGCTTGGTGGCAGCAGGTTGTCTGAGTGTCCTAAATTGAGACAAGGGTGTACTCATGCAGCACTGAAATAGCATATGTCCAGTCCCCCCGTTACAGTGCCTGTGTGCAAATAGCAAAGATTAGTATTTGGTGATGGGTTTTTTTCCCCAATGCCATGTTGAATATGGGAAGGAAAGAAGTACAAGGCTATGTCTATGTACTCATTATTACCTTTATTAGCACTAGCTGACTTATCCTGCAGAGTCCAGCCCACACATAGCTTTACTTGGGCTTTTAATAGTTGTGCTAAACTCAGAATAGTGATAATTTAGAACATTTCCCCAGAGCCTATGGCTGCTCTGCATGTTTATGGGAGGTGTAATGCTGCCTGTGGCTGGGGCACAAGGATTCCCCAGGCCATCCCCAGCCCTGTTCCTGCCTGGTTGCTGGAGCAGAGGGGCTGTACTGTGTGTTCAGGGGCAGGCATGGAGCAGAGGAGCACTGGGGCCGGAGCATGGCAGTGGGGCAGGCGTGAGGCACAGCACAGTCTATGCTGCCACAACTTTAGGGTGTGTAGGGCAGGAGTATTGCCTTCATGGTGACATGTTACCTGAGACTGCTGCACAGCAAATTGTCCAGTGCAAAGTAAAATTACTTATTTGTAAGAAATGTGATGCCCAGACCTCCCTCTGCCATAGCCCAGTGTGTTGTCGGAGCGGTCTTAGGTCATTAAATGATATGGGGATGCTGGTCAAAAGTCAGTTTTGAGCTGATTTGCTGCTGGGTTTGGTAAGAGTGAAAGCCGCTGATCTATTTTTTGATTTTTGAGTTAACATTTCTCATGTGTGAATGACACCCCGTGTCCCATCTAAGCCTGTCAGCTGAGCAGTGATCCTGGACTGGAGGGGATGGGGAAGGAGAGTGCCACCCTGGTGGGGGTGGAAGGAGGCGGGATTTTTCTGATTGCTTTTTCCTCCCCTCCTTCTGAGAGGCAGTATTGCTGCTTGCAGAAAGCAGGATGTTATTACACTTGTATTTTATGTAATGTGGTTTGGGTAATGTAACTTAACATTATGCTCACCCACAGTACTGATGGTGTCTCTAACATACGTAAATCTCTGCAGAGAGAAAGGGAGTTGTATTTATATGTAAATAGTTAGCATACTGCCCTGTTTATCTAGCATGTGACCTCAGTTGCACAGTGTATTTCCCTGCCTCCCTCCCATCCGGTCCTTTTTATTTAATTGACTTTCCCAGTCCTAACAGTTGTTTTAGATCCAGAAAACATAAATTCATCCCACACAGAGCTTTCAAATCTCATTTCATTTCTTCCATTACTTCTTCGAGAAATTCTTTTTGCTCTCTTCCAAGACTGAGAATGTGCCGTTTCCTGTGTTTATTTAAACAAGCTTATTTTGTCTGCAGAAACCTTGTCAAATGGTATGTTTCTTTTCTACACTTATAATCCTGTGAGGTTTATGTATTGGGAATTATCTTTGTGAGCTGGAAGAAGATTGTCCAATCTTTTTTAAGATGTCCCACTTTCTGAGTATTGCATCTCATTAGGAATATAGTTGGCTGTTTGCGCGGCTTCCTTTTTCCTCTGCATAGCTTGGGGGAAAGAGATATCATTTCATCATCTAGTAACAATGCTTGGCGCTTTGTTTGCATCTTCAAAGAACTATATGGCTATGAATTGAATAATTTCTATAACGTTGTGTGGTAGTTTCTCATTGTTATTTTACAGATGGGGAAAGTGAAAGAGAAATCAGGTGACCTTAAGCCATGACAGGGGAAAGAAAATCAACTTGAGTTCCTGGCTTCTTGACTTTTACTATTCTATGATTCTATGACAGCACTGCACTTTTTTCCTGTTTAAACTAAAGAAGAGGAAAAGAAAAAAAAAAGATTAAAAAAAACAAGGAAAAGGAGAGCTGTTTAATGATCTTGCCCAACGTTGTGAACTATTTAGTTACATGTGTTTGCTGGTGGTGGGTTTTTGGTGTTTGTTTTTAAGTGTGTCGTCTAACTTTAGTGATGTGATTGTCACTTCTTAGTGTGTGGTTGGAGGTATGTGAGGAATTGTCTGGAGTTTATAAAGGCAAAACAGTGTGTGAATTGGGTTAGGGTCGTTGGGGAGGGGAAGGTGTCATTTCTGCTCCTTCCCTCCCCTTCCCTCTCAAACCAGAAGCAGGGGAAGCCTTTTCTGTAGTACGTGAAATATTTTTTCCCCATCTTGTTTTCCATCTGAGACTGAGATTGGAAAAGTGAGCCATCCTAAGTGGGGACTGTGTTAACACATGGCATATATAGAAACTAATCCTTCTCATCTCATCTACCGCATGCCATGCTAGGATGTGTTTTTTTTCCCCTTCATGGGCTGCAGTGGAAGTTGTTGGCTCAGGGTGGTGTCTGGGATTACTTCATTTACAGGAATAATGTTATACAACTGCTGTAGGACTTGATTTACAGCTGCTTAGTTAGCTGAGAAGACCCCCAAATGTGTTGCATGCCATGTAGAAAAAATGAGTGCTGTAAGTAGTGAACTGTGGGATTATGATTTCTGTTACAGAGGAAGTCATGGTAACACTTTTGTTGACTACTTATTCAAAGTTAGTTAAAACTTCATTTTTTCAGGACTTCTGGCTTTTTACAGTGGTGCTTTGAAGCACCAAGGAGCATTAGAATGGTTCAGTCCTCTTGAGGAGGGCAGATAACCTTCTTGGTGAGAAGTGGCTTGGTGCAGAGGAACACAGAAATCGCACAAAGAATTTCTTCATCTTTCTTCTCCGCAGGTTCTCAGAGGTTCCCTGGCCACCTTTTGGCTGGCTTCAGGTGCCTTGTTTGGTAAACCTTCTGGCTAATGTCTACATGATTTAATACAGCTTTATTCTCGGCATGCCCTGCTGGTGGAAGCAGTGGAGAGAGCAGCTGTCTTCGGCCATGCTCTCTATCTGGGGATGTAAAACTTTGCTGAGCCTTTTTTAGGGAGTCAAGATTTAATTCCAAGATTATATTTAGTTTTCTGTTTCTGACGGGTGGGACAGATATCCTGAGGCCTTAGATGAGACCTTCAGTGATGGACAGCAGCACCAAGGCATCATAGCCAGTATTTTTTCTTTACCTTCAAGTCCCTGTGCAGCTGATACCTCATTCGTATGTGCCCCTTTCCAGTGTTGAGCAAATCTATCCTGAGCCACAGCATGCTCACAGTACTCTGATTTCATCCAGTGTTTCTCATGATACCCAAATTGCTGATTACTTGTCAGCTGACTTTCTGAGGAGCTGAATGTGGCTTTTCATCGGTCTGGATGGTTTTCCTTTTCTGGGCTTGGGGAACCCTCAGGGCTGGGTTGGGACCTGGGCTTTGCAGCAGTAGGTGCAGAACAGCTGGTATGCAGGCTTTCATGCTTTACTTGCAAGGAGCAAGCACTTGTGGTGGGGTCTTTGTGTCTCTGTCATCTGACAACTTTTCTCACTAGGCTTTGATTTCAGCGGCGTACAAGAAACCTCTGCAGCTCAGCATGTGATGACCTGTGTGTTTGCCTTGGGCTGTTTTGTTGTGGTGGTTTTTTTTGTTTTTAATTTGGGTTTTGTAATATTTTTGAGGTATTGTATCCAAAACTGGTGAGACCTTCTAAGAATGTGTTCAGGGCAAGTTGCTCAGATCACACTGATACCCTTACCAAGGAATTTTTTTGAGGTACTTCAGTATCTCTGCATGTTGCTTTGGTATTTGAAATTAAAGAAAGGAAGGGAACTACGTGACTATTGACATACTACTTCCTTCTCCTTTCCCCCCCAGTACAAATTCACCGAAATTCAGGTAACTTCTCAGCTGTGAGAAGAATTGTGTGCTCTTCTGCTCAGCAGAGCCTTGAGAGTTGGATGCTGCATCTGGCCCCACATGGCAGCAACCCTGCAGGGCACCACCGCCCTGAAGTCCAACAGAATAATTGTGGGGCTGAAGAGGACTTCTCCTGCCGTTGCCTTGCTGCGGCTCTGCCAAGCACAAGAGCTAGGGGCAGAGTTGTTTGGGATTTGCTTGTTGGGTTGGGGTTTTTTTTCATGCTTCCTCCTAGCTGTTTGCAAGCAGCAAAGATAAGGGAGAAGCTGTCATGTATTACAGATGGATCAGGAACATCATGGGCACTCAGGAGACTAGGAGAGTATCAGGAGAAAGAAGAGAGTGGTAGGAGAAGGGACATCAGCTTGAATGGAAAGAAAGAAATGGAAGATGGCAGCGGGAAGCTGATCACAGCCAGAGGGAAATGGGGGGCAGGTACTGTGGTGGGTACCTGAGCCAATACAGTTCCCCATAGTGAACTTGATTACTGCCCTCTGCAGTTATATTGGTTTAACTAAGAAACTCTATTCTGAAATAACATGAGGGAATACAGAGTATTTTTTGACTTTTAAGATCTTAAATTTGCAACCTCCACTTTAAACCTGCCTGCCCAACTGCCCATGTCCCCACACCCTCATGTGCAAACCTTACATGATGCCTGGACTTCTTGTTTCCCCCTTTCTTATAGTTTTGCTTAGCATAGTATGTTTATAGTAATATGACTCTAGGATTTGGGGTGGGTTTGGGAAAATGCTAGGATTAGCAAGACAGGTGATAATCTTTGATTGCAAAATTAAGCAGTATGAGTTGACATTTAAGGAAAGCAACCTCAACTGATGGTTCAGGAGGAAAGTGTGTTGTGCCATGGGGTGCGTAGGATGCCAGCAGGCACATGCCTTCCTTTGGGACTGGCTGGGGTGTCCCTGGGCTTCGAGGTGATGGCCCAGGTGTGTGGATGGCTCTTGCCCAAAGGGGCATGGAAGAGGCTTTCTTTTTTTGCCTGGGGCATCAAACTGCTGCCAGAAAGCGCTGGGAACTTTTAAGGTCTTGAACGGAAAACCATCTTTCCAGCTGCCCTTGCAACAAATTCGCCAGTTCTTTGCTTCTCTTGTTTTTGAAAGGCTATGTTGACGCTTGAAAAGGTTTGACAAGTGATAACCAGGGAGCCTGGCTGTGTTCTCTTTTGTGATTAAAGTTATAAGCTGGCTCTCTGAAGTTAACAAAGCAGTAGCTTCCAGGTGAAAAGCAAGGGCCACTCTTGGCAGCAAGACCACTCCTGAAACCTGCTGGGAGCAGGGACTGGGGATGCAGTGGTACTCCCCTGGCAGTGAGGGCATTACAAATGGTGCTGGTTACAACCGGGGATGGGCTGAAGCAGGAGCTCTGTGTTGAGTCTTCCTGAGCCTTTCAGTTTGTCTGAGGCTCAGATCCATACTGCATAAAATTGATGCTTCTCTCAGCCTGCTTATCTGCTGGCCAGCCCATACGCTCACTCCCACATGTTCTCTTATCTTGAAACCAGAGATGCACCTGAAATTGTCCTTTCAGGATTTGGAAGCTTTTTTTGATAAAGCTGTCTGTCTGCAAGTGTTTTCAAGGTCTCATCACACTTTGAAATCATAGTATTAAAATAATTGCCTTTGAAATGAAAGTCGTGTGCCCTACATCAGAAATTCCTCTTAATGCTTATTATACTGGTATATAAATGTCATGGCTTACATCCATGTGGTGTTTATACTGAATTTTTAGCTCTATCAGTATCTTACTCTCCAGAATAAATGCCGTATAATCCTGTTATGAGCAATATTCTTAATTTAGATACCAAAAATAGGACATAGACAAATCTGAGTTACTGTAAGAAAGTAGGAAAGGAAATAGTCCTGCCTTATGAGGAAAGATCAAGTTCAATTGAATCATCTAGTGTTTAATGTAATGTAATGGCAAGACTAGAGAGTTCAGGCTGTTTCATTAGGATAGCACAATGATTGCCATATTTTCTCCTATCTTTGTTTGTTTGTTTCCTGAAGGCCTGATTCTCCTCTGATGTACCTCTGCTGAGGTGTGCAATGAGGTGGTAGGTTAGCAAACACCCTTCTTTCATTTTCCTCCCCCGTGGGCAGATCAGTGCACAGTGATTTGAGTAAGCAGAGCAGTAGGGACTTAGGCTTATCCCCCAGTACTAAACCTCTGGTTTGAGGAGATGAAGTAGGTCCCCAGAGACCTACAGTGAGCAGCACTAGTGAGGACAAGATGTGCATTTTGGGAGCAGAATCATGCTTGCTGTGGCAGGTAATTGTCATCCAAGAGCTCAGATATCTGAAACACCTTCCTTGTTTAACCAAGCCAACGTTCTGATGCCTGGAGGTTCGTTTTCTCATGCCCTTAGCATCTGTTTTTAAATAACCACAATGAAACTAACAGTTATATAAGCATCAATAGTTAATCATAACCAGTACCTGGTAAACTAAGGAAACTGATATTGCCGGCTGTGTGCCTTGCAGGTTGATGACTGAGTAGCCAGCATTTTGCTCCTTGCCATGAGTGGCAAAGGTTGTTAACTTTTGGCTAAGTTGCTGTCTGTGTGCTGGGGAGGTGGGTGAACTTCCTCCCAGACAACCAGGCACTTCAGTGGAAGCTTTGCCTGACTCATTCCCTTCTGCAGACACCGCCTGAACTCCCACCATGTGAGCTCTCTCATATGATAGAGCAGCCTTTGTTTGCCCTGATTCATTTTTTGTTTTGTTTTCTGTATGGAGTCAGGTTGATGGGTCACGGTGGGTCTTTGTAACCTGAAGAAAATATCAGCTAGAAATATCTTCATCAAGAAGTTGCTTTTCTATGTGATGGCACTTCACATCACTGAACCAGAGTGATCTAGAGCAAGATCCATATTGGAAGAGAACATGTCTTTTGTTGCAGATTTGATTTGAGTTTTGTACCTTTAGTTTTTCCTTTGGACCCAAACACCCCCTCACCCTACCACCGTAGCTGTGCTCCAGTAATGCCCCTAAGTGGAGAAGAAAAGAAGATTGAAGCCACAATGATCAGGATGTGTGTGGAGACTTGCTCATGTTTGGTTTGTGGCAGAGGTCATGTCTGGCAGCTGATGGACTGAAGTCAGTCAAGGTGAGGACAGCTGCTATTTTACTGTGAACTTTATTACCACAGACCTGATACTACTGAAAGCACCCACAGGTTACACAAAGCTGGCAGGATCTGTATTTTGAGGTCCTGTTTTGATCACTTATCAAACAGGAAGCTAGTGTTCAACCCGTTGACTTCAGTGGCATTAAGGAGCATGCTTGTCAAATGTGGGCTTACACAACTTGCTGATCTCAGGCTGAGTGGGTCTTGCTGAAAAGATCCTGTACCGATGTAGAGACTGCCTCTATTTCAGGCTGTGGTTCAGCTAGATTATTGATCCAGCTTAAGGGGACCAGATTATAAACACTGTGAAATGCTGAGCTGCTGTGAAGACATTTTGCTGATAAAGAGCTGTTCAAAATATTTGGAAAGTTCAACTCTGCTGTGGGACTGGGCAACCAGTCCTGGCTGTACTTGCAAGGCTCAGTGCCAGGGGCGGTTTGCCTGGTTGGCTTGATGCCCATCAGTCAAGACTTGATGTGCCCTGCATGTCATTTTGCCTAAGCTCCACCAGGCAGTAAAGCAGCTGTGGTGGCTCTGCTATCTGGGCAGTGAACAGCCATCTCTGTCTGTGTACAGACAGAAAATAGGATTGTACATCCCATCAGGTGCTGGGGAAACCAATACTGAGCTGACAGTGGCTCTGCTACCATTTGTATCTGCTGCCAGTTCCCAGCATGAGATGAAAATCCAATAGGTGGGGGCTGCCACTCTGCCACATCTTTGGCTATCTGCAGGAGACCCTTGTTGGCTGTCAGTGTTTCAGCCCCAAAATAGTCTGGCAAGGGAGCAAATGTAGTCTGCAGTTGCCAGCTTGCAAGTGCTCACAGGGGCTTATTTGTGGGTTTGGTGTTTTTCCACCCAAGACCATTATTACTGCCTTCCCCTTCCTTTCCCCTCTGCTTCTAGTTGCTTACTGTTCATTGCTTCCCTTGAAGTTTTGGACACTGTTTGACACCTTTGCATCCTGTGAGTATCTAGAGTAGCTAGCCTTGCCTTCATTTGCATGTTCCTACTCCTTTATAGCTTATCTAATTGTTTCATTTAGGGACTTTTCCTTGGACCTATGCTTCTGTTCAGGAGACCTCTGTCAGCTGTGCTGCAGTGCTCTGGGCAGAGAAGGAGTGGTGTGCACAGACCAGTAGGGGAATGGGGTATCGTGTGCTGTGGGTAGTTGCTGCAGTCTCTCATTTGGATCGGATGTGTGGTGCCAAGGGGTTTCTTGATGCCTGGGTGTGGTATTTAAGGCATGCTTCCATGTTTAGCGGGGTGTTGTCAGCCAGTGATGATCCCCGGTCACTGAAGGTAGGAGCAGCAGTGCTTTGAGCAACTGAAATAACTGCGTGCTGGGAGGATCATAGAATCATAGAATAGTTAGGGTTGGAAAGGACCTTAAGATCATCTAGTTCCAACCCCCCTGCCATGGGCAGGGACACCTCACACTAAACCATGCCACCCAAGGCCTCATCCAACCTGGCCTTGAACACCGCCAAGGATGGAGCATTCACAGCCTCCCTGGGCAACCCATTCCAGTGCCTCACCACTCTCTCAGTAAAGAATTTCTTCCTTATATCCAGTCTAAACTTCCCCTGTTTAAGTTTGAACCCATTACCCCTTGTCCTGTCACTACAGTCCCTGATGAATAGTCCCTCCCCAGCATCCTTGTAGGCCTCCTTCAGATATTGGAAGGCTGCTATGAGGTCTCCACGCAGCCTTCTCTTCTCCAGGC
Source organism: Psittacula echo (assembly GCF_963264785.1). Taxonomy (NCBI): domain Eukaryota; kingdom Metazoa; phylum Chordata; class Aves; order Psittaciformes; family Psittacidae; genus Psittacula; species Psittacula echo. The sequence continues at coordinate 106,279,959 of NC_137735.1, forward strand.
TGAACAGCCCCAACTTTCTCAGCCTGTCTTCATACGGGAGGTGCTCCGGCCCCCTGATCATCCTCGTGGCCTCCTCTGGACTTGTTCCAACAGTTCCATGTCCTTTTTATGTTGAGGACACCAGAACTGCACACAATACTCCAAGTGAGGTCTCACGAGAGCAGAGTAGAGGGGCAGGATCACCTCCTTCGACCTGCTGGTCATGCTCCTTTTGATGCAGCCCAGGATACGGTTGGCTTTCTGGGCTGTGAGCGCACACTGAAGTCGGCTCATGTTCATTTTCTCATCGACCAACACCCCCAAGTCCTTCTCTGCAGGGCTGCTCTGAATCTCTTCTCTGCCCAACCTGTAGCTGTGCCTGGGATCACTTCGACCCAGGATGGGAAGGAGAAGGCCAGCTAGGTTGCTACATCAGAAGAAACTATTAGTGTAGTCAGTTCTTATGGCAAGAAACCATGTATAAACACAACAAATAGTAGTAATAGACTATGTCTGTCTCCTTAATGCTTCTACTATCTGATTAGTTGTCAACATCTGTTAATTTCTGCTACTACAGAAGATATATACAGTTCTGAGGTTTGCATTATTAAGGGTGTGTGTTGTGTATAATTTACATTGTTGTGACAGCTGTAGTGAAAACTGTGGCCCACACCATGGAGCACTGAGATACGGCTGTGTTGCTATCTCCTGTATTATCTAGAAGAAGTTTGGAGCCTTGCTGGCATTACAGCAGGAGAGGAAACATGTGTAGTCATGTTACCCACATTAGGCATTTGTGTATGGCTCTTTGGAGCACAGTACAGCCCAGGGTTGCTGGCCTTCAGCCACATCAGCTTCTTGGGATCTTGTCAGGTCTTGCAAGCAAAGGAGCAACAGGCTGGGTCACAGATCTCGGGCAAGAGAACCTCCAAGGAACCCGCTGCTGTTACAAAGATACTGGAGACATCCTTGTGATGCCATGTGTATTTTTGCCTGTGTGAAATGCTGGGGGGGTGTGTCTATTGTTAATCACTTGATACTTTCTTTCTTTGGAAGAGAATGACTATTTTCTAGTGTTAGTGGGAAACAACACTTGATTCACATGTTCTCCATACTTTGCCCAGTTCTAAATGGTTTGAAGATGAATTGCTTGGGATCTGCAGACAGGTATAGCATTGATTATTTATGAGATAATTATTGCTCAGTCATGAGTTGGATATCCATCTGCACTTAAGTGTGGCCTTAGTAGCAGTGTGGAGCTGTGCTGGAGATTCCTGGATGCTATTTCCATGTGGAGTGCTGTCTTTCTCCCTACTTTCCCATGAGTAAGAAGTTCCCACTGGTGAGAATTTTGCACAGGTAAATGAACGTGTGCTCTACTCAGGGCAGGCTGTACATATTAAAAATAGCCATGAAGATGAGAGTAGCAGGACTCCCAGCTCAGGTGAGCAACTTGTAACCTAAGCTCTTTGGAGCGACTGGTTTAGCTAAGCAGTTGCTTTTGATTTAATGCCCAGTTTACTTCATCTTTATGTCTGTCTTCAGTCAGGTTAGCTCTCTTGAGAGTGGCAGCTGGAATTAGGAAAATAATGTATTTTTCACAGCATAGACCTACCCTTATTGTTGGCAGACTGCTATTCAAGATTGCTCACCCCACCTAAGCTGGAAGTTTCCTGCCTTGGGCCACACTACTGCAGTACCAGGAGAGCCTTGGGCCTGCAGGCTGCTGCAGTGTGAGGTGTCGTGTGAGTCTCAGCAGCCAGAAGCACTGCCAAGTATGTCTTCAGGAGTGCCTCTGGTGTAGGAACTCACTCACAGCCAGAAATGTTTCCTCTGGCTGGAAGGAGTATTGCAGCTGTCCGGCCATGGCTTCTTGTCGTTGGTTTCAGGCCTAAAGAAGTTCTCTATCCCAGGATCTGTTGGTTTCCCTCCTTCCTCCTGCAAACCCCCAGGGCAGCCCTTGTAGCTGGAGCACTGCTTTCTGGGCACAAGCCCCCTTGCTGGTCACTCACTATAGGGTCAGTGCTGAATGTCTCCTCCCAAGGCTCCCAGGCACATGGTCAGATCAGGTTGATTTTCCTAACTGTTTGCTCAGCGGGCTGCCCTTGAAGCACATGGTGTCGGGGATGACCTGTGTACCTTACCTAGACCTGCCTCTTACGTGCCAAGTACACACTCGTGCTGAATCACTTCCCTCCATGGAAGGTCAACCTCTTCAATATTGACCTTATCCTTCCACTGCTGGGTCCCCTATTTCAGACACCTGAATGTCCTCTGGCTCTTTTTCCTCCTGGTTCAATAGTTGGGCAGTGTAAGCTGCATCAGCAGTCTAGTCCTGCCCAGTTATAAGCTGCAAGGGAACGCAAACTCGGTCTTTGTGAAGAAACCTCACCTCGCCCCCAAAAGCTGGTAGTATCTTTCCCAGTGAGACCACTGCCACAGCCAGGACCTCCTGCAGAATCAACACAAGAGGCAGGATTTGGCCTGGGGTCTGTCCTGGGTTGTGCTGAGTTGGAAGAGGGTGTCCAGAACTCGGAATGATCTTCAGCACTGAGGACAGAGCTGGTATTGCAGTATAGCAACAGCAAGTTAAGGTATCTTCTACTGAAACAAAAATTTTCCTATAAATCATAAGCAAATTTTGCCTGAGTAACATTAAAGTAGGCTTGCTCAAGCTTTGAAACTGGCACAATAATGTCAGAAGTGTGACTGAACTTCATCAATCATTCCATTGATAACTGAGGCTTGGTTTAGAAAAATGGGATGCCATTTAAGTAGTTGTCTTGTTCCTGTTATTTTCCTAAGTCGCTCAGTTTTAGACACAACAATGCGACATGGGGAATTAAATCTGCACTTTTTTGAAGGTTTTTAATTAGCTGGCAGTACTGATTCAGGTCTTGCAGTCTGTAAAATAACAGCGCATCACACTACTTCATGTTGGATAGCGCTCCACTTTCTTTTTAAAGACAATTTAAATGGATTATTAGGGGAGGTGGGGGAAAAAAAAAACACCCGTAAAACCTGGCCAACAAAACCAGAGCACAGAAATGGCAATTCTGTATTCTTGACATTTCTCAGAAAGCTGCTTAAGATTATCTCCTTAAAATGGCAGATTTTGCCTGCAAGTCAAGTAGAGGAGCGGGAACTGGTATTTCATTAAAATACTGTGAGAAGCCTGAATGTATTTATGATATTTGAGACATTTGCAGGGAAAAAAGAGCTTGCTATTTGGAACTGTCAGAAGTTTTAATGAAAGGTAGAAAACAAATCCCAAAGGCCAACTGTGTGTCTCAAATGCCTCCTCCACTGCCACGTATCTGCTTCTTACTGCACAGAGATACCTGATTCTGGCCACTTCTGTTTTTTTTTCTTTTCTTCTTCTTTTTCTGAATGCGCATGTGAAACCTTTTATTTTAATCGTGTCAGGCTGAGAAAGTTGGGGCTGTTCAGCCTGGAGAAGAGAAGGCTGCATGGAGACCTCATAGCAGCCTTTCAGTATCTGAAGGGAGCCTATAAGGATGCCAGAGAGAGACTCTCCGTTAGGGACTGTAGTGATAGGACAAGGAGTGATGGCTTCAGAATTGAACAGGAGAAGTTCAGGTTAGATATAAGGAGGAAGCTCTTTATTGTTAGGGTGATGAGGCACTGGAGTGGTTTGCCCAAGGAAGCTGTGGCTGCCTCATCCCTGACAGTGTTCAAGGCCAGGTTGGATGGGGCTTTGAGCAACCTGGTCTAGTAGGAGGTGTCCCTGCCCATGGCAAGGGATTGGATCTGGATGAGCTTAAGATCTTTTCCAACCCTAACTATTCTATGATTCTAATGTTGGATGTTCAATCAGAATTTAGATAAACTGAAGTGATGATTGCTCTTATACATTATAAAATGCGTAAGATGGACTTTCTTCCAAAACTTTATCAAGAAAAGTAGGAGACTGTGGCTTTCTCAGGGATCTGCCATGTGGACAACGTTTTTTAAATGTTTGGGGTGTTGTTTGGTTTTGTTTATTTGTTCATTTTTGAGGTTTTTTGTTTTGGTTTTGTTTTTTTTCTTCATAGAATTGAGGTTTATTCTGGGTGTTCTGCTCTACTCTCACCTCACAACATTAAGGAGCTGCGCTTCTGTCAAAGATTTTTTACTTTAGCTTGAAAAGCAGAGTTGGAAAAGTTGGGAAATCAAAAGATAAATGCAGAATAAGGCCTATAACAGCAGGAGTTGTGTAGGGAATGTTATTTTGGAAAGCACTACTCTGGCATGTATCATGTATTTATGTATTTAAGGCAACAAGTTTAATATTATTTTCCACTCAGTTTGTATTGCAATAAATCTTCAACTCAGAAAAGAAGTAAATTTCTTTCCTTCAGTCACTTTTTAAGCTAAGGCATTTTCCAGTCGGGAAAATCATTGTTAATGAAATACAATATATTGACAACATATTTTTTTAAAGCTTTAACAGCACTAGTCTTGCCCTTAGTTTCATGCTTTGTGTACTTAATTCCACAAGTTTTCACAGGGCTTCCTGTTGGACTTACAGCTTATTTACACACAGCATTTATCTTCAATGATCAAGTAATGCTGGGGAAAGTAGTTGAAGCGTGTAGTGAATTGCAGGAACACCCAACTTAGCAGACTTTAGCCGTAGTTGCAGTGGCTGGTTTTGAAAGTTTGTCCTAGAGAAGTCCCTGTGTTATAGTATTTAAGCAGTTAGAGCTTTCTTGTAGTCTTGCTTTCTGGACTAGAAAACCCTTTAATAGCAGTGTTACTTCAGTAACACAGTATTTACAAGGTATTTCAGCACTTGCAGAACTGCAGTATACTGGGAGGGAGCACGCTCATGTTGACTGATGCATAGAAAATCATTTGCAAAAGTAACAGAGTTTATCAACAAGACTTGAACCTCCACAAAGTAAAATATCATGGTAGTTATATCTTAACAGCAAAACCTTGGTGTAGATGAATCCATTGATGCAAGTGGCAGAGTTCCATGCAGTAAGGAGAGTAATTACTGTAGTGCTGCTGGGTGGGAGTGGACTTGGTGCACAGTGGACCTTTCTGTGAGCATTCAGCACACTTGTGATCTAGAACCACTCCTGTTTCTGTCCGGTGACTGACAAGCTGCTTAAATAACTCTGCTGCAAGCTGTTACTGTGCAGTAGTAGATTATAATCTGTCCCTGAGAGAAAGCGTACTGTGATGGGACTCCAGCACAAAGGTGTATGATGATTTACAGTCTGAAGTAAGTAATGTTTCTTTTCCTAAACAGGGATGAAGCTGTAAGTCTATTGTATACATAAACATTCTTGCCAGTTTTGGATTTACTCTTCCGTTTTTAAGTAGCAGGATCGTTGTAATCGAGGCCTTGGAATCACCAGTGTCTTCTGCAAGCCCAGACTAGACTTTCTGAGTGCTTGCTTCCCATTCAGTAGAGCAAGATCTTCCTCTGAGGAATGATCCCATCCTAACTTTAGCCAGGGAAACAAAATCTGCAGTGCTTCAGAGCTAAATATAGCCTGAATCAGCAACAGTCCCTCCAGTGATGGCTCAAAAATAATCAGCCTTAACAAAGGGAAATATAGGGGCAATAGTTTTAAAGTAGTTCTTTTCATAGATCTATTATATATGAAGCAATAATCAACATTTTAAAACTTCTCTAGTGCTTGAGAACAATCAAGACTTATCTCCAGGTAACTCCTGAGCCTCCATGTATGCCACGAAGGATTTGGCACCAGGTGTGCCCACAGTTGCTGAGGAAGCTGCTGTTCATGGTGGTGATGTAAAAGTATAATGACTTGCTTAATATTGTTTATTTAAGGTGAACTTTTGTGACTTGGTTTTGGGTCGGGGTTTTTTGGCATGGTAATAGAGGACAACTTCTAGGTCCTTTGTTTTTCTCAGCTGGTTCAGTGAGGTCCTTGGTTGAGGCACAGAGACCTGCTACATCTTGCCAGCTGCCCCCTTTCCCTTCCACTGGCAACTATCACAGTGTTTTAGGAGTCCTGTTGAGTTCTCCCCCTTGCCTCTGAAAAAAACCATTGACGATTATCAGCTCATCCCATTAAACTTCATAAAGGTTTTGACAGTGCATGCGGATATTTGTTTTTCCCATGTGCAACCTCCTCCCTCCTGTGGCCTTCATGGACTGGGTACTTCTAGTGATCACAAGTTCCCGTTTGATTTCAGCAAGACTTTTCGCATCCTACAGCTTAAACCTGTGTTGTTCACTGGGACCAGGATCTTCAAGCACGGATGGGACTGGGGCTGTCCCCTGTTTTTATTTACCTTTGGTACATGAGAAATGGTGAAAATTAGCACATGTTAATATATACCTTTCTACAAGACTGAGTCTTACCCCCCACAAGAAGTCTGGGAAAGTGAAACGTTTTTAATGTCTGCTTCTTTTAGCATTAGATGTCTAACTTGATTTGTATGTAAGTAGGAAAACTTTGAAGTGCTGCTGAAATACAAGGGAAAGTACTTCAAAGAAATGTAGCATTAAAAGTGTATCTGATCCCTTGAGGTTTTTGAAGTTTTATCTTGAGATTATGTATTCAGAGGAACGTTTGTATGGAAATACTAAAGATCATTAATTCATCCAAAACACTGTTGAGTGTTGCCTGTCAGAATGCATTGAACTATTTTGTACTAGTTTTGAATTCACACCATGGCAGATGATGGGAAATCAAAACTAGTACAAAATCAAAACTTCACCCTTCTATGTTGCCAATGTCCATGACACAGTAAGAAGTTAATATGGTCTCTGGTAGGGAAGCCAAAGCACAGAGCTGCCTTCAGTGTGAGTCCATGTCCAGCACAGATCCCAGGATAAGGCCAAATAAAACCACAGTCTGTTAAGCTCCCAAAATTTCTGATCTGCATTGGTTTATCTACTGGAGTGGGGCCATGGTGGTCTTTGGGAGGCAACAGGCTGTTGTGTTACAGACTTCTCTCAAATATCTTGAATTTTGGGAAAGTTTCTGATCTTGGATCTGAACTTTTTTACAGTTGGGCATCCACTCCTGTAAAAACATGCCCAGCTGTGCTGGGGGAGGGGTTGTTTTTCCTTTTGGCAAACAAGGATTCTGGCATCAAAGTTTTTAATTGCAGGAATTACATTAGCAAGTCCGAAGAGCTCCGGGGTGAGTGTGTGCGGGAGGAGCTAATTAGATGTGTATAAATCATGGGCTAGGCAGACCTTAAATCCTCACTATCTTCTGTTACAATGGGGCTTTGGAAAGTTAGAAAACTATGAAGTTACACAAGAACTACTTTTTCTCAATACAAATACAAAACAGCAATGAGGGTACTTTTGGTCTTTTTATGTTATAAAAGCAACTTTTAATTAAATACTATTAAATGACTTGGTTTTGAACCTTTATTTTAATTATATCTGTAAGTTGAGGGAAGGGAAACAGTTAAGCAGCCTAAGATGGGTTTTTTTTTCTCTACTGCAAACCTACGAAAAAAGAGTCAGGTGATCCTGCTTCCCCCAGTCACATCCCTTCTATGCCTTACTACATTACATGTCAAATAAGGGACTTCCTGTGTTCAAACTTCCAGGATATTCTCAGATCACATCAAACTTCCTTCAGCAACTATGTGATTGTATAGTATTTTTTCTGTCTTAATGAAAACTGAGATCCAAGTGGAATTACTTCACTGTAAGATCTCAAGTTTTGGGTGAAATCTGATATTGCAAGGTTTCTGGTGTAAAACTGGGTTTCCAGCAGAGTCTGTAAATCTCACTGGCATATCAGAGTTGTAGATTGGCTTAAACACATTGCAGATACTTAATAATGGAGACGGGCAATTCAGCTCTTGCCCAGGGCAGTAATTCTGCATTATTGTTGTTGTTGTATGATTTAGCCACGCCTAAGTTTGCTTCAGATTCCTTGACTTGGATCATGGCACCACTGGGCTGGGCAGCACAGAATGGTGTGTGCTACCCCATCCACGGCTTATCCTGGTGCCTGAGAAAGCTTTGCAGCCCCTTATTTTGCTTAGACTGCGCTGGGTACCCAGACCAGGTGGTTTTATAGGTGCATTAGCGCTGTGCTATTGCAACTGGATTATAAAACTTCATGCACCTCACTTAAAAGTTATCTTAATCTATATTTTAGTGTATTATAGTCCTGTCTTCTACTGGCGGCCTACTGTTTGTAAGCTTAGCAATAAACCACAAATTATTGCTATATCTAATGAAACAGACATTTGGCATTGTTCTGTGTAATTAAAATGTTTCACACTTAGCAGATCATCTGTAGCAAGTAACCTTAGTCTCAGTAACCTCGTTATGCCACAGAAATCTAAGTAGGCTTGTAGCAGCTGCAGTTCTGTCCCCAGTTGGCATCAAACATGCATTGATGCAAGCATGTCTTAAGTTTCTGACTGCTAAGATTTTTCTTAATTTCATGAGCTGCATCTTCCTCTGTTGTAAAGCTGGCACTTTCTGTTCATCTTGCTAATGGGGCTATGGGTGATGCGGTGGATATTTCCCTCTCCAACATATGCACGGAGGCTTGGTCAAAGCATGGAGAGTGGCTGCTCCCTTCCATTCCTAGGTCTTTCTCTCTTGCTGAAGAAGAAGCAGAAAGAAGTCTCCTTTTCCCCTGCCATGATCTGTCTTCCCAGCTTCCTTCCTCTTCCTGCAGCAGAAGAAAGGGAAGACAATAGGGCTGGGACCAGGTTTGATTCATGCTCTGCTCCTGCAGAATTTGCAGCTCTGGCTCAATGGTAATCTCTTGCCTCCCTGCATCTTGCTGGTGAAAGTCCTTTTACCTTCCTGTATTACTTGTACCCCATAACCCTCCAGCCCATCCCAGCATTGTTTCCTTTCCCCTAGCATTGATATCTCTTTCTTGTGAGCTCTTCTGAGCCCCAGCCACAGCTCAGCCAAGACCTCACTGAATTTTTAGCCTTGGGTGATGCTGGAGGACAAAGGGCTGCAGGGTATGAAAACATCTTTTTGCAAGGGATGATGAGGTGTCAGTCTGACAAGGAGAGGTTGAGACAGGATGGAGATGTCTCTGTCTCAGAGCTCAAAGAACTGACTGCAGGCTTTCATGGAGAAGGAGTGGGCAGCAAGAGAGCTGGTTTCTGTGTCCTAGCTGCAAAATTGTCTTTGCACTGAGAAGCAAGGCTGGCCCAAGGGTAGGCATGACACAGCTCCCCAGCCAAGTAATGCTGTGTGTTAGGCAGCAGTGCAGACAGCATTTGACTCCTTAAACTTGTACTGTAGTAGTAGTTTTTTTGGTGGGATTTGTTTGCTTGCTACTCATCAGTTCAGCATTCGTAAGAATCGTAGAATGGTTTGGGTTGGAAGGGACCTTAAAGATCATCCAGTTCCAACTTCCCTGCCATGAGCAGGGACACCTTCCACTAGGCCAGGTTGCTCAAAGCCCCATCCTGTCCGGCCTTAAACACACCCAGGGATGGAACATTCACAGCTTCTTTGGGCAGCTTGTGCTAGTGTCTCACCACTCTCACAGTAAATAATTTTTTTACTGATATCTAATCTAAATCTCTCCTCTGTCAGCTTAAAGCCGTTCCCCTTTGTCCTGTCACTACATGCCCTTGTAAAAAGTCCCTCTCCAGATTTCTTGCAGGTTTTCTTTAGGTACTGGGGGACTGTTACAAGTTCTCCCCAGAGCCTTCTCTTCTCCAGGCTCAAAAAGCCCAACTCTCTCAACTCTCTCAGCCTATCTTCAGAAAGAGAAGGACCCTTTCCTCATGCTGAGGGCACTTGGCTTTTGTCCTTCATCTCTTGGCACTGAAATGTTGGTGTTGAAAAAGCAAGACAAAATCAACAGCACTCCTCCCCCTGGCTGAAAAAGAATAAGAAAGCTTTGCTTACTCCAGTGTTACTGAAGTCCCTAGTTACCCGAATATGGGCTGTGTTGTTGTAGGGGCTGGAGGTTGTATCCTGGGAAGAGATGCTGGGGACAGAGGCAGGTTGAGAAAGTGTGGGAAGGGCAGTACTGGGGAAGACCGATGTCTGTGGGCGCCTCTTCACCGTGGCCTTGAGAGGGGGGCCCCAGAGCTAGGCATCAAACTCAGGCTGTTCCTGAGGAAAGAGATGGGGGAGAGCATCCTGTCAGTGCTGCATTCCCTGGGCAAGAGGCAGCTGGGTAGTGTGTTGCTCTGCAGGGTCTTCATCTGCGGCTGCTCTGGCTGGCAATGGGTTAGCACGCAGCTGTCAAAACACAGAGGTGGCAATATTTGCCTTTGCTGTTTCGTTGATGACATCAAACCTGCATGTTTCAGAATGCATCTTGCACATGAACTATTTAGGCCTTTTCAAAGCTGAGGACTAATTCAGAATTTGAAGTCTGTGTTTTGAAGTGTGCACCTGATATTTCAGGAATCTCAAAGGTCCGTTTTTAATAGTGATTGAAGTCACGTGCTGCCTAAAGCAGGTTGTCTTGATGTAGACTTTCTCAGATCCCCAAGTGTACTACCAACACCACCAAGTATTGGCAAAGGGCTTTAGGAGAAAGGAAGATAAGAGGCCCACGTGGTTTTGAGGTAAGCAAGAAAAAAAAGAGACAAAAGTGGCCTCCAATTTATTATTTTTCATGTTTCCTCCCTCTATTTTTCTCTTCAAAATTCAGCCCTATTCTAGTATATGGGGAGGAGAGGAAGTCCTCAACCATGTTGAATTTTACCCTGCTTTATTTTTAAAATGCCAAGTAGATAAAGATGGCAAACCATGCTCTATCAAGGGATTGTTGGTGAATCAGTGATGGTTCTGGCAACCTCAAGTTCTCCAATATCATGGTCTTTAAAAACCAGAAGTATCCTCATACACAAAGCATGTACTTCAGATACCATACGCTGCTTTTACGTATTTCTCCAGAAAAGTAAATCTTAAGATAGCAAAATCAGAAGCAGATAGAATGGGAAAGATACAATGCTGGGACTTTATATGCAAATTTTCTCTATGTAACAGTTGATGCTGTGGAATTACAAGGTATTGGGTTTTCTCTTGTTTTTTTACAGACACATATGAAAATACTATTTAAGCTAAATATATTTTATTTGCTTTCTGAGCTTTTCATGGTGAGTGCTCTCTACTTTTGCTTTGTGCTGTGTCAACCCTGAAATTGTGGATCTGTAAACTCATAGATGTGGGGGTCCAAAATGTAAAGCCCAAACCTGTTCAAATCTGGAAGCTTGTGAATTTGATCTCTGGATCCAGCCCATTAAAAGAAAGTGGCATGAGCTATGAAATCAGATCTAAATGTGGGTCTGCACTCAGGATTTGGTGGTTTTGAGGTATTTTTGAAGAACTACCTTTAGGACTCTTAGCCAACAGTGCCTCTTTTGTTTCATAGCCTGTGTGGCCACAGCGTGTCAATAACATGTTGCTGGGGAATGTGTGGCATTTCCTTGCTTGCATTAGCAGTCTTGGGGTGAGGAATGAATATCTCAATTGTTTTTCTAATCAACAGACCCAAGGAAAATGTGAGAAAATAGTGCGTTAATTTCTCGACTTTCCAAAGTGAGTAGTTAGTTGGAGGCATTTACTAAGGTTATCCAGTAAAACGTGAACAGCCTAAAGGCAAATATATCTGTGAGGTTTTTTGCATTTCACCTTGTATTGCTTGTGAGTAAAGAGTGAAAGTGAGTCTGAGGAGTGTTTGCAGACAGGTATTTGCATTACACAGCTGCTTTGCAGGTAAGGTATTGCTGCTCCAGCTGCCTCTGTGTCTTCTACCGATCACAGAGCTCACTTGTGCATCACACAACAACATAACCTGTCACCTGCTCTGTTTTTTAAACTCCTTTCATTTACAACAGAAAAAGAGCTGCTGGAGAATAGGGTTAGCAGAGAAAGCAGCCAGAATGATTTCAGTACTGCAGACCAAAATAAATGGTTTGTTTTATAATTGGATATGAATCCAAACCATAAACCTTGATTCAGAGACTCTGGGTGTTTATATAAGCTGTTTACTGGGTGTACATCTCTGTCGAAGTATCTGAAGGGTGCTTATCTTGTTGAGGCTTTGCTTTTGCATCATGACTAATGTGTTTAACAAATTACAAGGCGAAGCGCAGAACACATCTAAGCTGGCTGGTAATAAAAGTTGTTGTGTGATTTGAGGTAAGTTTTTTCCCAGGTATAAACAATTATATCTTAGAAGAACTTCTGTGCTTTATGTTCTTAAAATACTTTTAAGTCTTTTCTATGGCTTGATAACTTTTATCTCAAGATATTCCTAATGTACTGTGGGATGGGCTTTTAGCTTCAGTGTGCTTCCATTCATTTTTATCAGTTAAAGGAAATAATGTTTATTGTATAATAAAAAATACTGAAATTCAGGGAACAAAGAAAGGGTCTAGAGTTAGGGAACAAAGGGACATTTGTTGCTTTTTTTGTAGTCCTGGATAATACAAGAACAGTTTTGCTTTGATGTAATTGACTGGAGTTCAGCAACTTCAAGAATAAATTTATATATATATATATATAACTAGACATTATCAGTTGAAGTAAGCCTCTGCCAGTGTTTGGGTTGGGTTGAATTCATAATAATGTTTATCCTTTTTGCACGGTTGAGTATCGGGCTCTTGGAGGGTGCTGAGCCTACAGGTTGGTGAAGCCAAGGCCACTTCAGGGCCGGGGCTACTCATAGCCATCCTTCTGGAATGGAGGACTTGTACATGGAAGGACCAGCCAAGAGGACGTTCCTGGTCTCACCAGGCCTCCTTGCTTGTGTAATAGGTGTTCAGCCATACTGGGGCAGGAGAGCATAGGAGTAGCTGCCAGGGAGGTGTTTATACAAGCTGTTTGCTGTGTATACCTCCCCATGCACGGGTACCTGCCTCCATGTCATGGCTAGGGCCTCTCCTTGGGGGAGGGGGTAAATGCCTGAATGAGGTGGCTCAAAGCATGTTTGGGATGTAACTAATTTCCTGTCCCTGCCTCATGCTAAGATACTTCTCTACATTAGTCCCATTAAGATATTTCCAGCATTTCTAATTTTGCTTTTTAGATTTAATTTGTTTTTCTCTTGCAAAACGCCAGAGCAATATATTCAACAGGATCCATTTTATTTTTTAGTTTCTTCTTTCAGGCCTGGAAGATAGGAAATGGAGTAGTTTTTCATGTTAAAATAAATGTTAATGACTTCTAGTGTAAACTAGCTGAATATATTCATTACTAAGTGTTAAAATGCTACTGGCTGGTGACACTATAGTTAAGCATCTTCCAAACATCCCATGAGAAATTGTGCTAGGGATTTAGAGTGAAGTCCCTTGAAGCTGTTTTTATTTGTGATTGAAATGTGTTTTGCAAATAAGTCTCTGCATGTTTGTGTTTCTCTTTTGGACTGCCAGAAAAAAGAATAAATAGATATGATTATGTGTCTGAAATTTGTCTTTGTAGAATAGACCTTTACCTTGTAAAAATTGATTAATTGCTAAGGAGGTGTTGTTTTACTGTTGGGGGGTGAGAGAGATGCTTCAGACTTCTCATGCAGTCATCTCATATAGAACCGAGAGTGGAGGAGGGACATTAATTTTGACAGCAAGGTGAAATTTGAGGTTTGTCTTTTGCTGTGGAGCAGGTGTCTCCCAGCATCCTCCCCGTAAAAGATGACTGAATTTGCTAGCTTTTTTCGTTGTATTTTTGTGGTAGACTGCTCTGGGGTAACAGCCTTTTCTTGTGGGTCTTTTTTTTTACTTTCTACAGCTCTCAGAAACAAGCCCTAATCAAGATTTTGAATTTCTGTTTACCAAAAATTCCCTGGTTTAAGGAGTGTTCTGTAGGAATGGAAGAGCTCGGAAACTCAGTTCACTCATCTTACTGCATCATATCATAAAAATAATATGTAGATGGTGGTTTTTTTACAAATGCTGAGCATTGGCAAAGCAGGCAGGGAGGGCTGGAACTAGATGATCTGTAATGTCCCTTCCAACCCAAACCACTCTGTAATTCTATGCGCACAAAGAGGAAGGTGAGTGGGAGAAAAGGCCAACCCCTGCCCTTTCCTGGAGAGGTTGCATGTGGTCTCATAGTGTCTGCTTTTTGCTTTCAGACCTGCTAGCAGGCAACTGATTCTGCTGAGCTCTGCAGACCTCTGGGTTTTCAAGTGTGGTGTGTTTTGCAGGTGGACATCAGAGTGACACCACCCCAAAATTAAAACAAACAAAAAAATAGGCTTGAAGATGTTGCTCCAAGATACCTCTGTGTGTGGTGTTTGATCTAGGAAAGAGGCAGCCTCTGGGTAGGGAAAACTGTGATTTCCTACGTATGTAAAATGTTTAAGCACTTTTTTGCTTATTTTTTTAAAAAAAGTCTGCCATCTTAATTAAAAATCTGATTTTGAAATCTGTGTTCAGGCAGCTTTCCTGTTTGCATTCAGCAGCCTGCAGCTCCTATTCACAAAGCCCCTTGGTTTTTCTCTAGCTTTCCTTGGATTTATTTGCAGGGCAGTGTTTTGTTTTCTCTGTAAGTCACTCACCGTACATCTTCACGAGCACTGTAGCTGGAGGGTTTATATGTCATTCAAAAATAAAAATAAAAAATCTCCACCTACTGAAAAGTGAACAGCATAGCCCTAGCAACCGGCTCGTGTGCTCAAACCAGAGGAAGGGACATTAAACAAGACCAAATAACATCATCTCTGTAACAGCCAGCGATATGATAGAAATGCCAGCTAGTGATAAGATTAATCAGAACTGATAGTGGAGGTAGCTGCATTTGTGGTTTATTGTTATTTTTTAATGGTGGATTGTAAGTACAGCCTCGATGAAGAGATGCTTTTTCTTGTGGGCATGAGCAAGGTATTCAGCTGGCAGCAATAAAAGGGGGATCTGCCTCTGTAAAAACAACCCTCCTGCCCCATCTTGCACGGATTGTGCACCCGGGAAGGTAAGTGTCATCATTTTCTTGGAAAGCAAGAGAAAACTTATTTTAAATGGTCTGTCAGACAGGGTACAGTCAGTACTTTCCTCCCAGATACAGTCTCAATGGCATTATGCCAGGGGTGGATTTTGTGTGTCTGCCTTTCTGTCTGCTGTGTGCACCTTGGTTTCTCATTCATCTGCCGTGTCATAGATCCATCTGTATTAAAATGATGATTTTCCATTTTTCTTTTTTTTTTTTTTCCTTTTTACTTTTGTGGATGCAAGGGATTTAAACTGCTTGACATCATCTGAAATTATTATATATTCCTCATTTTCCAAAGGAGATCCATTGTGCTTCTCCAAGATAGATTTTCATTTATGTTACCTGATTGCATCAATTTCCTTAATCACTGACAGCAAAAAGACCCAAAGCCTTGTGTTTTCTCTTAGGTTTTATTTCTATTAGACCAAGGCCATAAAAAGGAAAGAGTAGGAAGGAACATACATTATTGGGAAAGCTCTGCTGTGTTAATTGGTCAGCCAAGGCTCCTCAAAACTTTGCAAAGTCAGGTGGTCTTTGTGCCTCTTCAGTAGGCACGGGGATTAATCCACTGGTATTTCAGTGTTGTCTTTTCTCCTATAATCCACAAAGGGCTGATGATACATGACTTCTGTCTAATAATTTTGTTTCTTTGACTCCATCTTCACCCCCCCCCCTTTCCACCCTCTTCCTCCTGCCATTTGTTGTCTTTTCATTTTCCATGCAGTTTGGTTCTTTGGTCTGTTGGTGTATAACGTCTTTGATTTACCTTCTGACCATCCGTTCCCCATGTGCCGGTGATGGTGTGCAAAGCATAGAAGCAATTCTATGCCCGTAGTGGGGAAGGATGTCTCCAATATTATTTTTCTATTACAGCAGCTTTAATTCCTGACTGCTGGATGTGCTGCACTCTGCTGGAAAGGTGACCGAAGTAGGATGTGCTGTTCCAGGCTAGTTTTCAGTGACCACTTTTAGGACCAAATAACCGTGAAAATGGGATTTTGTTGTGTCAATCTCCAGCTGTTCGGCTTGGGGGCTTTTTGTTCTTTTATTTCATCTCACCAAGTTTCTCAGCTGTAGGCTTGGTCAGTCTGCTAACAGATGCTCCATGAGTGGTGGAAGGGTTTTTGGAGATCAATGTGTTTGCATGGTCTTGCTTCAATAAGTTTTATCTTAAAATATTTCACTGTTGCTCTCAGCAGCATGGCTCCTTTTGCAGTAGCAGTGGACGAAGGACTGTGCAGACTGACCTGTCTTTCCTTGGAGGTAGGACCAGATAACAGAGAGGTAGATGCTGGTGGTCTCTTGAATGCTGTTGGTACCACTGCCTGACACTACTGCTCTCACCAGTAGAGCTGCTTAGGGATTTTTGACAACAGTGGACAAAACCCTTGTTTAAGAAAAACAAGGAGTGGTTTTTTTTGAAAACATGAGGGCTGGTTGTGCCTAGATGAAGCACAAGAATGGTATTTTTTTCTGTGCCTATGAGCCGTGGTTTTATTATGCAAGTGTAAATTATCAGTTCCTTGCCCCCAGTTAATGTCTTTCCTAGCCAGAAGGTGAGAAACAAGGGGTGCACTGTGAACAAACGTGATTAGGAAGCACTCTGTTCCTTAAGGCATTTTTAGCCTACAGTGAGCTTTTCCTAGGCACCCTGCTCGGTACTGTATTTAATGCTTGGTTGTGAGCTGCACTGAGCTCACTGATGACTGAGATGGGAGGGCACTACTGGCAGTCTCCAGCTCACCCCTTGCTCAAAGCAGGGATAGATGCCCAGGGCAGACTGCACCATGCAGGGTCCAGTTGGGCTGTTACTTTAAGGATGGAGACCTCCAAAAAGGCAACTCTTTTCACTGCTGCTGTCCTTGAAGTAATAAAGCTTTTTTTTTTTTTTTTTTTTTTTTTTTTTTTTTTTTTTTTTTTAATTTAAGGTGGGATTTTTTTATGGTTTTGTTTGGTTTTGGTTTTTTTTTTTCCTCTTTAATGCTTAAGTGGAATTTCCTGTTTTAATGTGTACCCATTGCCTCTTGTCATGCCACTGGGCGCCAGTAAGAAGAGTCTGGCTCCATGTACTTTACTCCCCCATGAGGTGTTTATGCACATCAGGGAATATCATAGGCACTTCTGATTCCCAAACAGTATTTGGCTGTTGTGGGTTTGTGGCTGCTTTGCGTCGTTGGTCGTTTGCCACATAGAGCTGTGAGGACTGCTGCCTGGGCCAGCAGCAGCCCTGGATGTTCTCTGTGTGCTCTTTGCCTTCACAGGGAAATCTACTGTGGTTGTTCACACCCTGCGTTCATAGGCACCCATGTTTGAGCAGGACCTGATTATCAGAACCAAGATACCCTAAAGGAGAAAAACCAAGACTCTCTTCAGTATTGTCCAAATGAACGAGTTTGCAAAAGCTGTGTTTTCTGCTCATATTTATTAGGCGTAGAGGCACTGGACCTAATGTCTTGTAGGATCTGCATATTATGGCAGGTATTACACTATTTGAGTTCTAGTATTCACATTGTGCTTAAAACTGGGGGCTTCCTCCTTGAAGGTTGGCAGTCTTCAGTTACTATGCTAATGCATTTTTTTAAGTTTTCAACGCCTTAAGTTACAGGTATTTTGACTTTTTAAAGTTCTCTTGGCTTTTCTTAATCTAGTACCTAAATAATATAGCAAGGCATTAGCCAAAAGCATGGTTGTCTGTGTTCAAAAGTTACGTTAGGGTTTGAACCTACTTCATGTAATAAAAGTTTTGTTATGGAGGATGAAATGTTGGCATTTTAAGGATAGCATTTCAGCAGAGCTAGCTGGCTACTTCAGCTGGGTCAAACCAATGAGGTGACTCGTAGGAGGGAAAAACTGAATGAATTTGTGTTTTAGTTTGGTTTTTAGCAGACTCTTTTCCAGGACTTATGCCAGAGATACTGTGAACAACTTTCTTAATTGCTTATGTTGGGGCAAATGTCAGCAGCAGTGCGGCCTAATACAAAAACCAAATGGCAGGGTATGCAAAGGTTAAAGCGAGTTTTCCTTCCTGGTGTTTGTTTAGCTTTGTTCCCTAACTGTATTTATAGCAGAAGTAGTCTCTTGTGTCCTAGATTAAAGCCATGGCAATCTGGGCTATTTCTGTGGCTTGCGTGTCCATTGTACTGGGGTAGAGGTCCACCTCTGACCTCTGCAGGTCCACTCCATCAAGTACTTAAGTATGTGCTTAACTTGTAGCCCGTGGGGATTTCAGGCCTACAAGTTCACCTGCCTAGGCAGCAGGTCAGGTAGGTTTGCTTTTCCAGACTCTGCTGGAAATACTCCCTTGGGGACCACTTCTGGCTTTCAGAAGTTTGAGGGTAAAATCAGATTGCATCATTAAGGTGTGAATCTCTGCTAAACTCAGAGCAGCATCTTTGGGGAGGTAGTCTCTAAATGCCCAGCGAGTCATGGGCGTTTGAGATATCCTGCCTGAAGGCAAATAGTTGCATGCCTGGGACTTCTGGATTGTCAGATGTCCAGAAATCTTGGGCAAATGCTCAGACTTCTCTTTTTCTATACCAGCAAATTCTTTGGGAGAAAAAATATAGCAGATAGACATATGGTTTACTGCTGAGTTGCAGCTTCTTTTTAGTGATCGAAGGCCTGTGTCTTCTATGCAAGCTTCCCCGAAGTGCCATGTGGTATTCTGAGGTGCTCTGCAGTATGTCCCTTCAGTGGCATGGACCTGTAAGCAAAGTAGGCCACAGGTTGACTAACAGTAGGAAGTGGATTATTGGGTTGGTGGTTTAGTTCTTTGATGCCAGTTCATGCCTGGTGATGGAAAACCTCCAGGTCTTGTGGTCAGCGAACAGCCCCAGTCTTCCTGCTGATCTAGTGACAGTGGTGTCTGAATTCAGAGAACATGCAGAGAAATTAAATTATCTTTTGCAGATTAAAGTGCAGACTTGAGGCTCTGGATCCCACTGGCACTATTGGTGTTTGATTGCTCCTTATGGTGTAACCGGTGATCGTTCCTGAGAAGAGAGAAGATGATGAGTGATGCAAGTGACATGCTCGCTGCGGCTCTGGAGCAGATGGATGGCATTATCGCAGGTAAACACTTGGGACCACTTGTTCCTTTAGCTGTTCCAGTCCTCCTTTCTCATACTTGGAGGGCAGAGTTTCAGGCTGAGAAAGGAATGTGCTGGTAATAGTGTTTGGTGTCTTCCATTATAGTTTAGAGATTACAGGTAAACGGAGTGGAGGGATTGCACAGACTCACACACAGACACAGCTAAATGGACTGTAATTTTTCATCTGCCCTCTATCAAAATGCTGCTCAAAGTGACTGAGTGCACACAGCACCATGAAAGCCAAGGGCAAGGCATACCTCAAACCAGGATGAGTGTGTTTAAAGAGCTGCTGCAAGGCAGAAGGAGTAAGTTGGTTGAACTTACTTGAAGTTTACTACTCTGAACTTCTCTAAACTCTGAAGTTAAAACATGAATTTTCCTTTTTTCAAAATTGGAATACTTTGGGTCTAAACATTTGGTTTGGTGCTGCCTTGAACATTCAAGTTTTTTATAAGTACCTGTTAATTGTAAGTGGACCAAGGAGAGGCATTGCAAAGTATACAACCTCTGCTTTTAAGTTGAGTCTAGTGCTTTAGAAAATAAGTACAAAACACAGAGGAGCAAAGCAGCAAGAAGTTAATAGTTTTATTCCAGCAGAGTTATACAAACAGCTACCTAAACTGAAAAAAAAAATGTAGTCTGCAGGGATAGCAACACGGTTATAAAGTCTTTAATAGTTCCACTTAAAGTAATTTCCCTTTGGGGAAAAAATAACCATACAGTGCGTGCTTTGTTTGAATAATGACTTTTCTCTGCAGTTTTCCTAAAGATATTAAGGACACATAGCAGGGACACATGTAAAGTGGATTCAGTTGGATCATAATGATCTCTAAAAATACATGTAAGCTGTGACTTTAGTAATTTCCGTAAGTAGATACTGGTATTTGGATCCGATCATGTATCCGTGTTTCCAAGAGCTTAAGTTGGTTATGGCAGGATGAGGTTTAATATAAAAATAAAATGTGATGTTGGGATGTTTAAGTCACCATAGACTTCATTTATCCATATGTCTGTACAGACCTATAAAGTAGTATAACAAAGGGAGGGATATAAACTCCTATGCTGTTCTGGGGATTTTTTCCTCTTTATTTCTTTCAGAGGGAATTTGCAGAATACCTGAATTTTGTGACTTGCAAGATGAGGTATATGAAAGTTCATGGAAGTGCATATATGGCATATCACTGTAGTTTCAAAAAGTTGACAGTACAAAGGATGCTCTGTCATGAAAATACCTCATTGTGCCGAGGCATTACAGTATTAAGGTCACAAATCAGTGTGCTGAAATTATGGTTGGAATTAGCTGAGTTAATTTAAATCAACCTTAATCCTAAATTCATGGTTTCCTTCCTTACTTAATATATAGCAACTTCTAATGTAGGTCAAATATATATACTGTGAGTTATGCAAATAAGAGATTTTTCTCTTTATTAACATGCAAATATGAGTGCTGCCATGTCAAACTGTTGGGTTTAAAATCTACTCTCATGTAGAAGTGATTTGGTCTTTTTATTTATCTTCATAATTTTCTTTATTCTTTTAGAAACTTTCCAGGGTGTTGGAGCAATATAACATATTCCTACATAAAAAATGCAGAGCATAGTTTCCGCTGGACACTATCACTGTCAGACTTGGGTCAGGCAACCCCTACATGGTGACTCAAAGCGTTGGCAGAGCCTGTTCCCCCCAGTGCTTTATGCCTCTGATACATCCTGGGGAGCAGGAGCCCAGCCTGTGCCTTGAACCCAAGGGCACAGTTATGGCATACACATGTCCTCTGTCAGATCAGTCCACTTCCTTCCTGCTGGAGCTTCCCAGCAGGGAACGCCAGCAAGGGCTTGCCGTTTTCCACAGTGCTGCATGGTGCAAGCAGAATTGAGCACCGGCGCTGAGTTTGGTTGCTGGGAGCAAATGCTGCGTAGCATTTCTCAGCCTTGCTGTGTGTCTGACCTGCTTGCCTTGTGCCTGACCCCGTGTGATTTTGCTCCCTCCAGGTTCAAAGGCACTGGAGTACTCCAATGGCATCTTTGACTGCCAGTCCCCCACCTCCCCCTTCATGGGGAGCCTGCGGGCACTGCACCTGGTGGAGGACTTGAGGGGCTTGCTGGAGATGATGGAAGCGGATGAGAGGGAGGGGCTACGCTGCCAGGTCCCAGACTCAACGGCAATGGCTCTGATTGAATGGCTCCAAAGTCAAATGGTAAGGTGTTGCCTTATTTCACCTGTGTCTTAGCTAGATTGTCTCAGGCAGCAAAGCCTGAGTTGTTTTTTATGCAGGTGTTTAAAGTTTTAGGGTAGGTTTCGAAGAACCAAAGGGAACAAATTTTGTTTTGGAGATGCTGTTGTGGGGCCTTGGAAAAGCTGTTGTTGAGATACCTCCTGCAGTGGATTGACCTGTGCTTTCTCTGATGTACCACTATGCCTCAATCTAGGGAGCAAAAAATTTCCGGTTACTCATCTCAGAGAAAGGCATACAAATCAAATGCTTAAATGGGGGAAAAGTAGTTGTTCTCAGTATGAATTCAGTATGAAAAATGCCAATAAAAAGCATTTTTGGCAGCATATTTTCTACAGGGACCAGTGTTGTTACTGAGCTTCCTTACTGGGTTTATAACAGAAGTTAGTGGTATAAACTCAGTATCCCTTTAGTCTGGATACCAAACCAAATTTTTGTTTTCTGTGTTTGTGAATTTGCCAGCTTTTGTCACCTTGCTTTAAAAATACACCAGAATATACCTGTCAAAGCTGATCTTTCCCCAAGACTTGGTTTTCCTGAAAATCAAATATTATTTGAGTGAAGGCTGCCTGAAGACTACCCCAGGAAATAAAATGTTGTGCTTGCCAAAAGTTCAGTTACATGGCATCATTTTCAAAGGACTCACTGGTTTTGCTTCCACGTGCCCTGTGACTGATGACTTCTTAGCAGGGCCAAAGACAAGTCCTTGTACTCATGGTCTGTGGCAGCGTTTGTGTTCTGGTGGTCTGGGTGTGGGGGTTTTGGAGAAGCTCCAGCAGTGGAAATAAAGACTTCTAAGGGCCATGCTTTAGATTTTAAGTCAGCCTGTAGGTGTTTGATGACAGCGGTGGCTGTGTGCTTCTGTGTGTTTTGCCAGATCTGTCTTACAGCAGCGTCTGGGTCTTGCTGTCTCACACACTTGGTGTTGGATAAGGTAACACCATGCTGCCAAAATGGGGATGCCAGACCTGATGAGGGCTGTCTCTGTGTTGCACCCTGTGTGTTGCTGCTGTTGGGATAAGTGGCCATCATTGCCTGGTCCCTTCCTAGGATGGGCATCACACACCCTCAGAAAAAGGGTTCAGTCACCCTGGAGCCATGGCTGATCTTGCAAAAGGTGATTTTATCTTGATATACAGATTTAGTTCAGTGCTTGGTTGCAGCCCAGAGTATGTGATGCAGGACTGTGTGTGCCAAACCTGCAGCTGGGGAGCTGTGACTGGTGCTGGATGACCTGATGCGCCATCTAGCAGCCCATAGGCTGACTGAGCGTGCAGGAAGAGATGGGCACCCAGGCTAGCATAGCTGAGATCACTTCTGTAGCTCTTGCAAAAAGGTTTAAGGGTAGAGATTTTTGCTTTTTCCTCTTTTGCTTTGAACTACTCATTTGAAAATGCCTGAAGCTTAATGAAGCACGTGGGAGCTTTCCCACTGCCTCCAGTGGGATTTGGATCTCGCCCCCGCTGTCAAAGCATGGCAGCCATCTCTGAGATCAGGAGGAGGAGACGGGAGTGACATTCAAGTCAGATCTTTAAAACATGTAGAGTTCCTGCTAACATCAGCGTTTCCTTCCTGTGTAATGCACAGCAGTGAACATTGCTGTAACTAGTCTCTGCTCTGCATGGAGCAGAAAACAAGGGACATAACAGGTTTCATGCAAGTATGGCCTTTATAAATAAAAAAAAGTTCATATGCCAGATAAACAGCCTTGGAAAATTAAATGCTCCCTGTGATGTGCGTAGACATCAGTAGTCCGTGCTTAGTGATGCTGATCCGCCACATGTTTTTCTGGAGTAAAGGAGCCCATCAGTGTGGCTGAAGGCTGCAGTGCCTGTTGAGATTAATGAGGTGAAGGCCAGTCATTGCCCCTTGTGATAGCAAATGTGTGATTTAGGGATGTCTAGCCATTAGTATCTGGAATTAGGTCCTTCAGACCCATGTGATCACTGTTGGCAGCAAGACACTAATGATTTTCATTGCAGCCATGAGCTAAATCTGGGAGAAGAAGGGCTCTGTTGTGCCATTCAGCTTAGTGCCTCCTGAGCGCTAGAAAGGATGTGCAGGGCTTGTGTGTACAAAAGATTGCAGAAAATAGCTATTCCACCTATGCTTCTCCTCAGTCCACCTCAAATTATTTGCCTGTGCTCTCTGAAATCCTTAAAGCCCCTAGTGGGAAAGACTGAACGTTACACTTTGTACTGTGCTACATGCATGGGATTTGCAGGTGTCGCCAGTATTGCCTGCCTTTCTGCAACTTGTGTCCATCCTTACCGAGGAAGGGCAGACACCTTAGTTTGAGATTGGTTTAATCCTCCACACATGAAGTATCCAACTGGGCTATACCAAGCTGCTGGAACCGGTGCATGACATCCCATCCGAAGCTGTAAGCAAGTCTCTCGTGTCTCAGAGGAAAACAAAAATAGTGTTTGCTTCTGCCAAATAGTGTGTCACAGGAGAAAAATCCTCTTCTGGCCCTGGCAGGCAAACCACTGATGGCCTATTTGGGAAAAGGGTCTGACAGCAGCCTCCCAGGCTTGCTTGCTTCTGTAAGATGGGACACAGCGTTCAGTTTTGCCATGCCAGAATTGGCTGCCCCATGTCCCTGTACCACATCTTAGGGACCGCTTCCTTTCTGCTCCTCTTGGTGTGATCAAGAAGCCTATGCAAGCGCTCAAAAAGGGCCAACAAGTTAAAATTCCTCATGCTGTTTTTAACTACTGGATGCCAGATGGCCACGTGACACCAGAGTGCACGTACAGTGCCCGGACATCTGGCAGAGCTCTGCCAAGAGAATCCATCGGATGGTCCCCAGGGGGAGTTCGGAGAGTTGCACATGCAGCTTTCTGCTGCACAAACAAGCCAGTTTAACTATAACACATCATTTCTAGCTGTCCGTCTGCAGCTCAGAACTGATCTCTGTGTTGCTGAAACCCTGCTCACGTCTCCATATGCAAATGGAGGGCAGGTGAATGTCATGGTTAAAATTACAAATGAGCCCATTCGTTCAAAGTCTGGAAAGAGACTGAGACCTTTTCTAAGCTCAGACATGTTGGAACTGTGTGCTTTCACTGGATTCCAGACCTGAAATCCATAGCCAGACTATAACTGTTCCAAAATTTTGGAGTTTTTTTCAGATTTTTCCTGGTCAACAGAAATGTTTAATGTATTCTGTTGTGCTGTACGCCGTGAAAATGGAGCGGCTTGCTTGAATATAGACGGTGTGTGAGTAATACGTAACATCATCACCAGGAACAAGACCATTTTAAATTAAACTCTGCCTTTTGCAAGGCCAAGGCAGCCTTGTTGTGTCCAGCTGGAAGCTGGTAGATACATCTCTTGAAAAATAATTCTCAGAAACCTTGCTCCCAGCCATGGATGTTATTTAGTTTTTTTCAGTTGAAACAAACAAGAGATGACTTTCTTTCTGGTTATTATTTTCTGGACAGTGGGGATTTTTGTGGTTTTGATGGTGTTGATTTTTGGTTTGGTTTTGGTTTGTTGTTTTTAAATACACTTTATGCAACAACCTTCTCAGAAAGAAGAAACCAACTGTGTCTTGTTAAAAAGGAGAGTGAAATGTAGAGGTGGGTGGACAGTGTCTTCCCACACCTCAGAGCCAGCTTCCCCAAGCTCCTGATCGGAACTTGAGTATCTGTGTCCCTTTGTGTGCCTTCTCCTCTTTAAAGTATGTGCTCCTGGAATGGAGGAGCCGGAATAATACTTTTTCTTTAAAGTCCACAGCAAGTACAAGTGTGGCTTTAGCTTTGGAAGTGTCTTTCTGAATTTGAATATCTATATACATGGGTGTTTTTTTCACTCCAGAATTGAATTTCTGATAACTGTAAGATCATTAAAACAAAACAAATGGCCTCCAAATGTTTCTTAAAGAACATTTTCAGCTCATCCAGAGATCACAATAGATAGATAATTTGAGCTGTGGTACCAACAGTGGCTCGTGCAAGCCAGAGTGTCGCTGCTGTGAACAGCAGATCTGTCGTCTCACAGGCAGGCCTCAGATTTTGACACTTCTTCAACAAGTTGATTCTTTCAGAGAGTTGCTGGCAGTATTGAGAGTTAATATAAGGATATTAGTTTTCAGAGAGAAATTTTCCTGGCTGGATAAACATAGCTTATAATCTTACAGAGATATGTTGGCCTATTTGGACAACAGGGTGATTCCCAAGTGGGGGAAGCGGTTTGACTAGCCAGAAACCATCTCATATTTCTTATTAATGGAAAAATCTTGTCTTCAAACCAAAGTTTGTTTGATTGTCTTAGTGTGGGTGTACAATGCATTCATGTGGCTCAGCCTTTGCTTATGTTGAGTTTAGCTAACGAAAGGTCCTATGGTAATGTGTGGCACATAGGCATTTACCACTAAACACCCGTTTGAGATCCCTCCTCTAGTTGCAATATGAAAGGAGCCTTGTGATACCTTTTCAGTCTGTCATCATAAACTGCCTCATGGACTTTTTGTCCGTGAGAAATCTACCTCTCAAAGTTCTTGAAACACAGGACCCTGCTTCTTGCTAAAGGTGATCATCCAGACTGGTGTGTTTTTAACACTGGAAGATAATATGGGCTCATTTATAGCATGTCCTGGCGTGGCATCTTCATGCATCATGGATGAGTTCACTGACAGTAAGAACAACCCATGCTGTCCTGCACTGGAGCATAGGGCAGCCTTGATGGTAGAGCCATTGAAAATCACCATTCCCAATCCAAAATACATCAGCCTGGCTTAAAAAAAACACATCTTCTGTTCTGCCTTTTTTGTTCTGATTTATTCAGTATTCATGTTTTTGAGATTTTTATCTATCAACTCTAGTTCTCAGTATTTCTTTCTCGTAATAAAAGCTGTGGGTTTTGCAATGATCACAGGACTCCCAGAGCTAGGCTCTATGGTCAGAAATGCTAAGGATCTGTTATGTTGCTGCTGTTACTGGGTAAACTGAAAGTTAAAAGTGAGGACAGAGATTGGTTGTTACTGTTGCATTTTATGTCATTTGTATGTATGACATAAACTTGAGACAAGCCACTCGTGAGACCCGGGACAGTTGAGTCAACCTTTTCGTTCCTTTTTTTCTTGGCACATACAAGGAAATTACATGTGTTCTTTTGGCTTTTACAATTAAAAGCCCATCAAGAAAAGGAAATTCCCTCCCTCTTTACTGTGTAATCAGCCAAAGAGATCAGAATCACTCTTTCCTCATGTGTTTGGGTTGGATGATTTCCGCAGGACCAGGAGGGTGCATAGGAGGGGGTTGTGCTGTTCCGCAAGGAGCAAGGATGGAGATGGCCATCTGCCACCTGTGTGGGGCTGTCCTTGCTCCCAGTCAGCTTTGCACAGCTCTGTGCCCCACTGCCTGCATCTTCCTCTGCCTTGCTGTCTGGCCTTTGTGAGCTGGGATCCGGGCAGCAGGCTAAGGTTGGAAAAAGGGTTGATCTTCCTGGGCTTTGATGTGTTAATTCCTCAGAGGAGCTGCTTGCTCCTCCTTCACTGCTCTGCTTCCCACATCTCCCGCTCTGCTGCACTGTTCGCCTCCATCCTTGGTTAGGCGAGGAAACCTGCCTCACTTAACCTCTCTGTCTTGATTCAGAGGAGCCCTGACAGTGCCACTCAGCTCAGCAGGCGCTTGCAGTGCTGGGGCTGCAGCTTTCAGCCTCGGCTGCCTGTCATAGTCACTTGCGTCCTTGAATGCATGAAGATAGTCATGACCAGCATGGAGTATAGCTGGGACATTCACGGGCACTGTGTCTGGCTAAATAAGGTAAGGCTATCTGTGTTTGTTCTGACTCTTGCATTTCTCAGAGTGACAAGCCACAGCTGGGCAATGCTGGTAGGGGATACGTATTTCATCTTTTTTCTTGCATTGGATACCAGCTGAGCTGCTGTTGAAGAAACTGAATGTTTTAAAACAGTTGCATCTTCCCTATTCAACAGCTGTGTTAGTTATAATTAGAAAATGTTTCAGGTAAATTGCTCAGAGTGAAGGTCTGTCTTAAGATGGTTTTCTTTCAGAATTCACTTTTACTGTCGTGAAGTCTTCAAAATACACTGCGTGGGTTCGTGTTGGTTCTTTGTTGTGTTGTTGTTTTTCCTTGCTCATTCTCTAAGGAGGAGCTGATCTGTAAACTTCAGGAAAAGCTTAGCAGCATGTTTGCCTGCCTGCTGCTGGAGCATGTGAAGCAGGCTGCAGATACTCAGTACAATGAGTAGGGAGGCGTGAAATGCAGGAGATGCTCGTTTGGTAGGGCAGCAGTAGGCTCCCACACAAACTGGTTAAACAGTGGTATAGATTGTCTTCAGACAGATTTGATCAGTATGAATTTGGGATGAAATCAATACTTACAGAGGGTAAAGCTGTCAGGGTCCTGTGTCACAGAGGAAACAGTGGTGAATACTTAGTTAGGAAAACCTGGAGGGTCTAATCTGCTTGTGGCACACCAAGTGATGTTGAGGTAGCTGAGGGTGGAGGGAGTTCCCTTGCAAGGGACTCCAAAACTGAGTGAACAAGTAGAACAGCGGTAGCTGTGCTTAACTAAGCGTAGGTAATGTGTATTATAATGATCTGAACAACGTAAGCATGTTGATGAGCTCTAAATTAACTCCAGATGGTCAGGAAAGATGTCAAGGACAGCTCACTTGCCCAACTGTTGACTGGACTGTGGTGGTCGAAACAGTAAGCACAATCTGCCATGCAAGAAAATCATGCTGTGGAGTGGCAGCTCCTTCTATGCAAATCAAATTTGCTTCTACAGCAAAAACTGTGTGATTTGTGCTGCTTATTTTGTCTGGAAAGCAGAAGAGAAAATGAAGGGAAATGAGGGTATCAGCTGCAGAAGGCTAAAATAGAGTCTTATGTTTAAAGGAGAATTCAGCAATTGAGAGGAAGCAGATTTTATTATTAATATCAGGATGTTTAAAACTGCAGCTATTAGAAACTTTATTGCGGTCTGGAATGCTAACTCACTTCCAGGGAAAAGGGATTAAAGACTGAAGAAAGGCAAGCTGTGAAAGTTTGGTGATGCATCTACTTATTACAGGAATAGTTCCCTCCAGAGCAGTGTGGCTTTTTACACTCACACGGTTGCAGACAGAGTTTACACACGTGTTTAACAGATTAGCTGTGGATTGATCTTGCAGCATTTTTAAGTGCGCTTGGTCTGATCTTATAAGGCATTTTAAGTAAATGCTTAACCTCAAACTTTTGTGAAGCCTCTGTGGCATCATGACAACTGTTCTTTTGTTTTTAGGATTAAGATTGGTATTGCTAAATCTGCACTTTCTTCCCATACACTGTTTTGCAGTTAATCCCTAAATTCAAAACATATGCAAAATCTGACCACTTAATTGAAGATAGATTTTAAGTTGCTGATGAAAAAGAGCCTTCTTTGGAAAATAACAAAGCTTGTCTTACTCAGCTAGCAAACTGTGTTAATCCTGTATTGTCTTCAATGATACAAATATGATCCAGAACTACCAAGTGCTGCAAATGTGCTTGCAGTTGCTGTTGAATCAAATATTTACTTTCCTTTTTTTCCTTTGTTTTTCTTTCTTTTTCTTTCTTTTGTCAAAGCTTTGCAGGGTGAGTAGTTGCCGGACGTAGTCCCAGGGGAAGCTGCAGGTCCCCAGGTGGGGAGAAACTCCTCCTGAAGGACACACCAAATATGGCTCACACAGCTTTTCCGCAAAAAAGCTTTTCCATATCTCCTGGCATCTTTCAGACCTCCCTGCAGCCCATTCCTCCCCATTGGACTTCCATCCACCCCCTTTCTTTCTGCACTACTTTCCCATATCTGGTGTTTGGGCACTTCCATCTCCATTTATCTTCAGTCCTGCCCCTGTTTCTTCTCCTCTCTTCCTTCATCATCTGTCTGGG
Organism: Psittacula echo; assembly: GCF_963264785.1. Taxonomy (NCBI): domain Eukaryota; kingdom Metazoa; phylum Chordata; class Aves; order Psittaciformes; family Psittacidae; genus Psittacula; species Psittacula echo. Next base: position 106,309,029 of record NC_137735.1, read on the forward strand.
AAGAAAATTTTGTCAGGTATCAACTCTTTACTTTTGAAGACAGTGCAGAGAAGAGATGCAGGAAGGCATTGTATGGCCATTGCCTGCAGGTCCCTGGTGTCTACACCACCATAGGAGGTGCTGGGACTGCTGCTCTGTGAAAGAGCTGCCATGGCTTTTCAGTGTTTTGCTTTCTGCAGCTCTTACCTTCTTCCCCACTGAAACCAAAGTCAGTGACTTTCTTGCCTTTTCATACCTAAAATGAAGAGTTAGTCCCAGGTATTACGCACAAGTTACAGTATTTCAGGCAAAAAAAGCAAACTGCTGTTGTGTTGTATACAGTTTTCTGATTTTGGTGTATTACAGGAGGTCTGTTTTTATGCAGATTTTACAACGCATTTCTGGCAACAGCCAGCAAAGACATCTTTGTATTTGGTCTTGTGGAAGATAACCCTTACTCCAGTCCTGTTTGGGGTTCCCATTACTTCCCCCCTCTTTCTTATGACATTGTGCAGCTGCAGCCTGAACTCACACTCTCTAAATGCTCCTGTTTTAAAAGCCAAGTATGACGTGCTTGAGCAAAACAGGATTTTTTTTTTGAGAAATGTGAACAGAGTTTAACAACAAAGGTGTCTGGCAAGATGCTGTGCACAGTGACTAACATTCTGCTTTAACACCTCGTTGATTTTCACAGCATCGTAAGGACATTTTCATCATAGTGTGAAACCAATGCTTACCTCCCCATATTTTCCTCATGCAGTATTTGGTCTTAGTTAATTTGTGTCTGGTTATGCTGACTAGAGGTATCAGGAGGGTCAGTGGTTAAGCTGCTGCTGTGGTGGTTGGGAGGCAGGGAGCTGAGTCCACATTTTGATAAAGACTTTCGTGTTAGCCCTGGCAGGATAGAGGGTTGTCTTTGCACCTCGCTTGCAATGAGGGATGAATATCACTTTCCTCATCAGACACACCCACACTCCATTGATAAGTGTGTTGTATATTACAAAATACGGATGCTTGTCCTTATGGAGATTGAGTTGTGCCCGAGATGCACTGGAGGATTTTAAATGAGAAGGGAGCTACGGAATAGTGAAGTATGCAAAAGTCTTGGATTTGTATTTCACATACAAGTCAAGTTACAAAATTTCAAGCATAATCTGCTAGTTGAGCAGCTAACCAGTTTATTTTGGAAGTTCTTCTACTTCTTTCGCCTATATTAAGGTGTTAGATCTCTCCGCTCTGGAATGGAAATTCTATGGCATGAGCTAAATTCTTTTAGATGCCAGGGGAAAAGGTAAATTCAGAAATGTAGAGCATTTGTGCCATGGTGCTTAGTGTCTGGATGGTCAGAAGGCCTAGTAATTTACTGCTAAAGAAGTCAGAGGATATCATTATGATATGAGGTATTGGTACAAATCACTAGAGAGTGTACTTCCATAGTCTGCTGTAGCTCTATGAATTTCAGGTCACTTTTACAAAGTTACACATGTATGCTTGGGGGAGACATTTGCTACTGCATACTGATTTAAAAGCTCCCAGGACAAAGCCCAGTTTCTTGAGAGCTCTGAGGCCAAATACGTTGTATCGCCTTCTGTTTGCTTCATGTCTACTTTTTGAGTGGTGCTTGTGGGAGTTATATTTTTTCGACTTCAAATGAGCCAGTTTGTCCCACCCCTCAAGGTCAGACATGTAACTTAGAAACACAGTTTTAGCTAGCAGGTTTCCTGAGGCACCCTCTGCGATCAGGGGAGATGAGCTGCTTGAAAGAGAGATTCAAAGCAGGAGCCCAAGGCTCACAGCTCCTAAGTAGTGGTGGCCTCTCAAGGCAGGGCACAAGGATCAGTCACATGGTTTCTTTTTATCATATATTCAGAAGGAAATCAAGGCCCCTCAATGTCAGTGGGAGCCTCTGCTGAGCACACTGGATTTGATTTCAGAGCAGCTTCTCAGACTCCTCTAAGCAATTTAGGCAATGATGGGAACAAGAATTTCTTTTCTGAGCAGAGATCTGATTGTGGCGTCCATCCCGAAGTGCTTTGAAGACAGCTTTGAATATGGATAGAGTGAAAATCCTTCTTGCTTCTCAAGAGCATTGAAGTTATTATGAAGAAAGTTGCTGATTCCTCTGAATTCTCTGATAGCATTAACATGTATTCTTGTTTCTCTTTAGCCTCAGGCAGCTTTACAAAGAGATGTGTTTAGAGTGCAGACATTCACCCATACCCAGTAAAATGTGCCTGATGTAAAATGATGTCTCTTACTGTGTGTTTGACTCGCAGAAAGCGTAATGCACGTTTTGTAAATCGTACTTTGATTTTTTTTTCACTTGCTGAATGTCTCAGGGTATTTGTCTCTCTGCAAGTCTGCCTTAGCATGGTACGTCATTGAGCACAAATTTTGTTAACAAAATGCTGAATGCACAGTAAGGGAAATTTGCAGAATTGGGTCACCAGAAGGTTCTTTCTTTCTCATCTTTAAGACTTGAACAATTCTTGTCCTGGATGGTGATCATCTATCCTTTGTTGACAGTTTACTTGACTTGTAACCCTGTGGGGGCCTGAGAATGGTTTAAATCCGTTCCTGCACTCTACACACTGAAAATACTCCTGAAGTCTGTTGATAGCACTGAATAACACTTCTGGTATGATAGCTGACTATACAATATTTGCTGTCTTTTTCAGACTAATGGACACATATCTGGGAATGGAGATGTATATCAAGAAAGGCTGGCTCGTCTGGAAAATGATAAGGAATCTCTTGTTCTGCAAGTGAGTAGTCACCTAAATTATTTTTTTTCTGCTCTTGCATTCATGAGACTTTTTAATAGTATGTGATAAAACCTCTGAGGACTTGTTGGCAGTTGTGTTGTCTTGGACAGTGGCCAGAAAGCTTGCTGATACCTGAGAGTTAGCCCTGATTAGAAATAGGTGTGAATTTAGATTGCATGAAAATATTTAAGGCCTTTCTTTATGTGTATCTGAATTCTTTTTGAATCTTGTCAGCTGAGCAGGTCTGCAGAGCAGCCACCTTCTTTATGTTCATGTGGCAAAATGGGAATTGGTCTGCAGTCTCAAAGGTGTTGTCATGGTCTTCCCTGGGCTCATTCCGTGTGTTTTAACCTCTTCTGCTTTTGTTGTTCAGAAGAGGAGAAGCTGTATGCTGTGGTACACTGTGTGCGATCACTTGGAAAGGAGAATAAGTTACATGCAGTGAGGTTTAGCTATTTGGTTATTAAGGTAGGAGCTAGTGGGTTTTCTGTTCATGTATTGTCACAGCAAAGGCATAATTGTTGGCTGTGAGATGCAGCAGCCATCCCTTGTGAAAACTTCCAGGACAGGTCAGGAGGGGGTATACAGAATTGTAATGTGTCTGCCAGAACTGTGTTTGAAATACCAGTAAGCATGAGGGGAGAGCTTTCCCTCCTTTCCTGTTGCCTTTGCCATACGTTGTCTCTGCTGGACAGCTGTGCTGCTGCTCCTCCTCCCCCATGGTCCCATTTAATCTTTGGCCCAACCAGCACTGCTACTCACACACAGTTCTTCAGGTGACATATATGGCATGGGCGCAAGGTACTAAACGTGCATGCCTTTTTCTCCACTATGCAGGTAAGTGTGCTTACAGACCAGGTGGAGGCCCAAGGAGAAAAGATTCGGGATCTGGAGTTCTGTCTGGAGGAGCACAGGGAAAAGCTTAATGCTACCGAAGAGATGCTGCAGCAGGTATTTCACAGCCCCACATCTGTCTTGCTGTCTGTCTTCGTTCTGTCTTAATGAACTGCATTTTGCTTCAGTGAGAGCAGTGCACTTCAAGGTGTTGTACTCCTTGATGTCTCCTAACTAAGTGATAATTTTCTACCATATTTGTTTTATAGTCTTTGTGCATGGTAATGTCAGTGCTGCTTTGTACTGTAGGAATCCGGTTCTGCTCTTCTTTGAGCCTTTCCTCGCTGAACTTCAAAGAGACTTGGATTAAACCCTCTGGCAGGATGGGTGGATTCCCCTCAAAGCTCCTTGCTGCTCAGAGCAACTGTGACAACAGACAAGTTTTTTTCTCATCCTGGCAGACAACCCGTGGTAGTGCCTCTGTAATTCAGATGCATTCTGGGTGCCTGCAGTCCACCAGATGGATAATAGCTGTGTCCCAGGGCTTCAGATAAGTGCAAGGAAGAGGGTGATGCTTTTCAGCATGAAAGAGGCCTTCAGCTGCAGAAATAAATTTCTGATTCCTTCCCCTTGGGTATATAATTCTGTTCTCTTCCTCTTTATCTTGAATCAGGAGCTTTTAAGCAGAACATCCCTTGAAACTCAGAAGCTGGATCTTATGGCAGAGATTTCCACTCTGAAGTTAAAACTTACATCTGTAGAGAAGGATAGATTGGACTATGAAGACAGATTCAGAGACACAGAGGTGAGTAAAACCCAAATGAATAAAATTTCCTGGGATTTTTTTTTCCTACAAGACAGGAAAGGAACTCATCCTTAAGGTTAAAACATGTATCTCTTCAAATAAAAAAGTGTCCTCTTTGATAAACTCTGGTTTTACAAAGAAAGATTTCCCAAACCAGTTTTTGTTTCTTGCCATCAGATCTTAGGAGGGATGGCATTTAGGATGGATTTAAATAAAATCATGAACATACTGCGGTCTCCTGTCACAACTTGAAACTGTCATCTTCTTAGTAAAGCATGTTTGAGGCAAATGCTTAAACCCATTGCAAGTACAGAAGGCATGCACATGCACAGACACAGCATATTAAAAGACAAAACTTTTGGGTTTGGTAACAGAGAGAATGGGGTGATTTAGTATGAGGTCATTTTGAAGCCTCACTTCAAACTTCAGCCTTACAGAAGCCCACAGCAAGAGTCCAGCAGTGTACAGTGCCAGGTGGAGCTACCATCCCTGGCAGCATTTGCCTTGAGGCATTTGCACTTTGTGCACTGCAGATCTGTGTAGCTGAACCTAGCTTGTGTTTGAAGCTGGAAAGCCTCAAAGCAGGTGGGCAAGCCCAGTTTTTCCAGGAAGCATTTAAGGATCAAGCTGAACTTTGCTGCCAGGGTGACTTACATAATATCAGAAACCCCTTGGAGTCTGCCGAGGAAGCAGAACAAAATCTCCAATTCTGGGTTCATAAATCAGCTGAAATGCCTGATGTTCATATTGTGGATATTCCAGATGTCATTCATTTCTAGAAAGAAAGAAGCCGTAATGTCATTACAGGAGACAAAAATAGCCCTTTCTGCTACAGTCAGTGGTTTACCAACTCCATTCGAGTTTCCTACATATTTTCCAGTGAAGTGTCGCTCCTCACTTGTATTGCAAGCACAAGAGCAAAAATTAGACTTGCTCTGGAGTTGCTTTCTTTGGACCTGTTTGAAGTCATCTGCAGACTCACAGAAGTGCACAGGTTGAAAACTAATGACTTGAATAATGTTCAGATTTGAAAGGTGGTGATAATTTAGGTAGTGATGGCAGTATCTGTTCCTGCAGTGTAGCTCATTTGGGTGTGGATTGGATCCATATTGCCTCCCATTAGCTTTTCCTCTAGTTTGATACCAGTTGTTATGTGAAGGATCATAGCATTGCCTTAAAAGCGGCTGATTTGCAGTCCACGTGGGTACTGTGCATGGCAATACTGGAGAAATTGGCAGGGGGTGAGGTGGAGGGAGCTGTTGAAGGCCCTCTGCATCCACAGGAGGTGTATTTAAGAGCTGGCTGCTTTCATAACTCCTGTGAGGTCTCTCTGCCCACACAGTGCTCCTCAGCTCTTTCATGAATTACAACAAATAACTCTCTTTACCTGTATACTGACACCTATCATAAGCAACCCAAATGATAGATAAATGAGTTGACATAAGCAGTAAATGGTTTAGGAGGTGATGTTTGATCCAAATGACTGCAGTGAGCAGGTGTATTCAGAATAGGATTCCACTGCATCTCCATTTGTAAACACCCTGTGGTTTCTTGTGTTTTCCTAAACAGGTAATAAAAGTGATCGGGCTTTGAGTGATTTTCTTCCTCTCATTCTATCCTTATTTTTATTGAATATAATTAATTGCTGAGCCTTCCCTTCCTTCCTTGCCCCCCAGACAGCATTCTCTGCATAATTTAATAGCACAGCTCAGCATACCAAGAAGTCAAACATGGAGCTAGCTCTGTTCCCAGGAAAGTGGTTACAATGTGGGGACCACAACACGCTCGACAGCTCTGTAGGCTCTGTGCAGGCTTACCTGCATGGCAGCTGTGAAGATCTTTCTCTTTGAAATACCTTGAAATAAGCTTAATGACTCTGATAAAAATAAGATAACCTAAATTATGTTTAAAAAGTAATTACTATGATTAGGGGCTATATATATTTCTCTCCTGGGTATTTATGCCAGAACTAATGAACTAGTACTAAAATGTTCCTCCTTCTCTTTGGAAACCAGAATGATTATAGTTTAGTGTGATAGAAATTACTGTGTCGTTTCTTCTTTGTTTCAACACTTTATAGCTGTAAAAAGGTTTAGGCTTTGACACTGTAAAAGGGATAATATATCTTAATTTCCATTTTGTGCAGTGGAAAAATGAATGGCCAATCAGTGATACGGGTCTCAGCCATGCGAAATCTCTGTCAGGTATTTTGGAGACAGTACTTATTCTCTGTTCACAGTATTTTATTTAGTGTTGATCTAATTACATTCATGTTTGAAGTAGTAGATGATCAATTATTTCAGCAGAGCTAAGTATTTCAATGAATATTTAAAATACTCTACAGTAAAACACACGATGGCATTTACATGCGGTGTTCAAAATGGAAGAAATTTTGTACCCAAAATGGGAAAGAAAAACTATGAATATTGCTTCTGGTTTTAATTAGGAAAAAGGAAGGGAAAATAAAAAAAAACACATTGACATCTTACAGCAACTTTTGTTTAGCTGCTGTCTCCTGCAGAATTACCATTTGGATCAAATCCTTCTTATTATCTAGGTTTTACTTATGTCTGTCATTGCAGCTTCCCATTCCAGCTTGGTAGGCTTCTCATATTCACCATTTTTTCTCTGAACAGATGCTTTATTAGGTCTGCATGCTTTTTTTCCTTTGTGCTCAAGGACTTTACTGTCTAGATGTTCACAAATACACAGCTTTTCCAAAGCTAATTGTGTACTTAATAGAGATTTATAATTGTTCTGTTCTTCAAATCATTCCAGTCTTTCCACTTTCTCAGCAGACACCAGTATTATTTTCCTAAAGGAGCACGGGTGGTCTGAGTTGGGCTGAGTTTATGTAAGAAAATATCGTACAAGGGAGTTTATTTAGGGAGGAGTCCATAACCAGACATGGTCTTTGAAGCGGGAGCCAGAGGGTAAACTGGCTTGCTCATGGGGAATTCTTCGTAATTTAAACACCACCAGTTTCCTTTGTGCGGATGAATTTCTGAGTGGAGCAAAATGATGGATGTGGTTTATATTTCTAGTGTCTATAAGGAAGCCTCTGACCCTTGAAGCTTAAAGTTATCATTGCTTTTTTGTGCCTTTCTCGGCCTGCTATGAAAAGCACAAGTAACATGAGCAGGGAAGGAGAAGGCTCTTGGAAATAGGCATCTCTGTGTCCCACCCATCAGTTCCATTCATGGATCCATGCAAGGAACAGCTGTGGGGTGTTTACGTGGAGAGACCTGACTGGATCAGAAAAGAACCGCTTCATGGCTCTTTCCTATTTTGGAGGGTTTTAAGACAGGAACATGAGTTATTCTCAGGGCAGGTACTTCAGCCCATTTGGGGGTGCCTGAAGAAGATTTATTAGATGCAAGCAAAGCAGCTGCCATGCAAGCAAAGTGGCCATGATGTGGGTGACTTATACTGCTGATTCATCCAAGTCAGCCAGGGAACTTGGTGGATTTTTGGTCTTCTCTCAGATTCCGATGAACATGTACAACACCCGGAGTGGCCTGGTGACATACACATCTCAAACATCACACTGGTCCCTAAAGCTCTTCAGGTCATGAGCAGTTATAATGGTTTGCACCTTCAGGTTTCAAACAATGCTGTGATCTCCTTGCTGCGGCTTTGCAAGAGGGGGCAAGATGAAGTCTTTGCTGTGAAAGGTTTATAGTCAAAATCAGTTGAACAGAGAATAGTGGAAGAAAAGGATAAATGTTTCAGGGCAGCAAACAGGAAAATGGAATACACTGGGAGGGTTAGGATTTGTTAGGGAACCTCAGTGCCATTGACAATCTCTACCTCTGGTAGCTTGCCCAAAGCTGAATATGTAGGGTGAGGTGTCCCTGCCCGTGGCATGGGGGTTGGAACTAGATGGTCTTAAGGTCCTTTCCAACCCTAACTATTTTATGATTCTATGATTAATTCAGGGGAGACAGCCCTGTTTGGGCCTTGTCTTTTTCCTCTGCTCATTTATGCAAGGCTTGACCACCTCTTTTATATTAATGAGGGTCTGTATACAGAACCTGGTAAATCTTTAATGTACTCCTCTGCCTCAGAAAGATGAGAATGAATGTAATTTACAGTTACTGTGTTGCAGATAACTTAAAACATGAGTTAATGTTGCACTTGCAAGAGAGTAGTAGAAAATATACTTTAGGGCAAAGCGTGCTGTAAGGACTGGCCTTTAGTTCTATTTAACCTGTGGGAAACTGTACAGTATTTTGCCAAAAGCAAAAATGATGGAGAGAAAAGCCCCAGACAGATCAATTGGCGTAGCGTCAAAGGTAACCGTCAGACCTGGGAACATAGTTTTGCTAGAGATCTCAAACACTTGGTGTTTATAAGAAACAGCTCAATTAATCTAGTCATGCAGACTGACACACATGTACATTTATGCTTAGAAGAGTGATGAGATTTACAAAGGTCACACATCAAAGAATCAATGAGGAATTGCAGGTGTGTTCAAGTCAAAGTCATACATTAGCAGTAGTAATTACTAATAGGATCAGAATGTCCTGTATTTAAATTTTCCTTGGGCTTCTGCTAATTGAGCTTGGGTTTTGCTAAAGAAATACAGACGTTGCTCTGTTGGTATCAGATTCATTAAGCTCAAATTAATAACCAGAGGCTTGTAAGCTCAGAAAATGTGTCATAGGGCTGGAAGGTCGGTATTACTAGGGACCCATGAACACCTCCTAAATGTCAGCTCCTGGCTTGTTAATTTACAAATTAGCAATCTCATTTATACAATTAGCTCTGAAAAAAATGTGGTTATAGTTGTTACCTTGATGTACAGTATTGTGTGATGTGGATAGGATTTGCCTTGCCATGTAGCAAACCTAAGTACCATACTATCTTCTTGATAGTTTAAAAGATGTTATACTGGAGTTCAGGTCCTCTTACATTTTCTGAGGTGCATGAAGAGCGTATCTCCTTTGAATAGTTTCCTGGTGATAGTGCATTACAGTACCTGCTGAGAAACTGTTGGGTTTTTTTTTCCTTTTTCTTCTCTTCTCCCCATCTCCCTCCCCCCCCCCCCCTTTTTTTTTTCTTCACACAAATGTAAGACTGATCTGGTGTCCATACATAAACTAGAGGTCAGTGAGGTATACATGAGGCAGAAGCTTGCTGGACAGCTCTTGAGTTGTGCAAAAGCCACAGCATTCTGTTAATGTGTTTCCCTGCTGAGCAGGAAGAACATTTTCCCAGTAAGTTGTGGTTTGTTGTTTCTTACGGAAGGACACTCTGTCCTGGCTGTCCCCCAGGCTTCCTGCAGGTCTGCAGCTGGCCACTTAAGATCCCATTTCCCCATCTAGAGGACAGGAAGGTTTGAAGGACGAGTGCTTTGCACCCTGGTGGGCATTCAAACTCAAGTGTTCATTTGACCATGGCAGGAAGGGAGCTGTAGAACTGGTGGCACTCAAGACTGACCTCCAGACCTGGTAAGTCTCTGCAGGAGGATGACCAGGAGGTCGAGGCATTCTGAAGAGCTCAGATGTGAGTTAGTGGTGGCTCCAAGTTTCTTCTAAACCAGGTTGAATTTGCAAAACTCAGATGTAGTTGGCACCACTGATGATTAAAAACATATTACCGTTGTGCTTGTAGACACCAATGATGGCTCTTCCACTCAGCCCTCAATTAGGGGGGCTCATACGTGTGGCAGTGAAACATGGATTTACACTGTAATCACTTCTTATTTTGAAAAGGTGGGTGATGGCTGGCAAGTCTGGAGAAGGGGGGATGTGGTTGCTGTGTTTTAAGGACAGCTACCATGCTTTTCTGTTGCCTACTTACAGTGGTAGACATCCAAGCAGTTGAGCAGTGAGAGGAGCTGTAGGCCTTTCTTGGTCCTCAGCACAGGGAACACAACTTCAATTCATGTCTCCGTTTGTTCTCTGCCCTCTTCTTCAGTAATGCAGAAACAGAGAAATACAGTTCCTGGATATCTAGAAGCTCTGAATTGCTTGACTTAGCTATGAATTTGGGTGGTGTGTCTTTGTGTACGGAGTGCCTTTTATTGCTGCTGTGTTTTTATGGTCCTGCCAATGGGTAGCTATTGTTCTGTTTTGTTTACTGAATTACTTTGTTGTTTCTGGTCTTGTTTTTTCCCCTCACTCAGGATTTGATCCAGGAAATAAATGAATTGCGGTTGAGAGTGGGAGAAATGGACAATGAAAGACTCCAATATGAGAAAAAACTGAAAACAACCAAAGTAAGTGAGGCTGAAGGGAAGAAACAGTAATGGGTGTAAGTCAGGCTTTAGAAGTTTACTCTCTTCTCCCCAGTCCTTGCCTGCACCTTGCAAAATCCTGAGCATACTCAGGCCCAGGGGTTTCATGGTACTCATTTAAGCAACAATAGCTATTTTCAAATTTCATTCTATGATTTTCAGTTCTGGGCATTGTTTTCATGAAGAATAACTTACCATGCAACCGGCTGTTGAAAAGTTAAATTTATTACCTGTTTAGACCCTTGTTTCATATATGTCAAGAGTCACCAGTTGCAGTACGTAAGGTGCATGCCATAGGTAAAGCCAAAGATGAGCATTTATTTTCTCTTAAGTATGCTAAAAATCAGGGATTTCTGAAGAGAAAGCATTCACCTAAGTAACTCTAGCAGTCTATTTCTGTAAGTTGTCTAACTTCTCTTTGCTATTTAGCCTTGTCTCTTTTCTGTCTTTAGTTTTCTCTCACTCCTCTGTCTCTGTTACCAGTCTTTAATGGCCAAACTTTCTAGTATGAAAATCAAAGTGGGTCAGATGCAGTATGAAAAGCAGCGGATGGAGCAAAAAAGCCAGATGCTAAAGGTGTAGTAGTTACTGGGTAACATTGGACCTGTTTTGAATCTTTCATGTTCCACTGTTTTAAGGTCCTGTCTTGCATCGTGCTGTCATGCTCTGTTTTCATTAATTGCTGTGTGTTGATATGCAGTGTTCCCTTTCCAAGTAGATGTGGAAAGCTCTGTAGCTGTTCCCTGTAAACAGGGAGAGGATTTTGGTGTTGTGAACATTGCATAGGTTACACATAATGGAATGACTTGGGTTAAAATCATTCCCCTTCCAAGTGAAGATTGCTTCTTCTGTAGCTTATGTCCATTATTCAAACAGAACTTCTCACCTTTTTAGAGAAAATTTTTTCATGAAAACTGGCAAAAAAGTAGTGATTCTTTTATACAGTCCCCTCTCCCACATGTACATTTACATATTCTGTTTTTAATTCAGAGGAAGAAATACCCACCAACAACCACATGCAACTTTAGTTGCCTATGGATATAACAGCAGCTTCTCAAGTGACCGTGAGATGGTCTTGTTTTGGAGAAGCATGAGTCCTACACCAGCAGAAATCCCATCAAAATCAGTACCAAGCGGGAACACTGGAGGATTGTATTGCCCAACTACTGTTCTGGAAGAAGCTTTGATTTCTTGACAATTTTTTACTGATTTTTTTTTTTTTTTAATTGATGCTTTAGAGCAAACAAGAAACAGTTTAAGGGAATTCTGTAGTGTGGGCCATAGTTTGGGATGCAGACATCACTATATATTTGCAACCAACCTTTTGAGGAAAGCTCAGGGATGTACCCAAGCCACAGTCTTCCAGTTTGGTTCATCTCATTAAGGATTTAAAAGGTCAGCTAGAAGCTCTAAATGCCGAAATTATGAGTCTTGCCTTGTTTTGCTTTGTTTACAAATTGAACAAATTAAATTTTCAGTGTTGGGTACATTTGGACTGAGGGTCCTGTCTTGATGATGCAGTTGCACAAGATATCCTCGGACATCAAAGAAACATGTTACTAAACTGGGTAGGATTTGACTTGAATTTTAAAAAGTTAAATGCATGGATCTGTGCCAGTCACTTGCTAGTGCAGATGGTTAGATCTAAGTTAAAATTTGACAGCATTTATCTAATACACCCCAACTCTCCCAAACACCATCTGTCTTATTCCCATGAATCTCAACTCTAAGTTTCCTTTCCCAATGCTTGATCAGCAAACCCAAACTGTGGCAAAGGTACCACGTTTTCATCTGAACTGCTTTCCAGTATGTGTTTATGTGTTTGATGGTGTCATGATTGATTTTTCTTTCATAGAAGCAGTGGTTATTTCTGAAACTCTCCTCAGCCTGGTGTAAGCACAGTTCCATAATTGTCCAGCTTTGAACATGCAAAATGCCCTATAAGTACCAAAAATAAGTGTTTGTAAATTTTAGCATTCAGCCTCATCACCTGCACTTTTTTTGCCTCTGCAAGGTTAAATAAATACTGAAACTGGTTTTGGTTTTTGTTTTTTCTTTAGTCTGTCTTTCTTAAATTTAGATGCAAAAATCTTTTTTCAGTTATCCGTGAGACTGACACTTTTTGGACCATAGCGCCCCTGAGTTTGCCATCTTACAGACTCAGTGGTCTGGAGTGATGTTCAGAGTCGGCTTTGTGGGTGTACCCTCAGCCAGTGTAAATGTCAGGGGGACCTTGGTCTTTTTCACCAGCTGAGGACCTCTCCACTATGCTTCATAGGAGGGAATTTTGGAAATGTCTCGGATGCTTGTGGAAGCTGTCACTGAGAGATTCTGTGTCTGTTACAGGATGAGCTACTAGCTTTGAAAGACAAACTAGAGCAGAAGGAAGCTGAGGTGAAAAGGTTACAAGAAAAATTGGTTTGCAAACTGAAAGGAGAAGGAATTGAAATACTGGACAGAGGTAAGAAGGAGGGAGCATCTGTCACCATGTTCTCTTCAGTCACCTCAACTGAGGTCATGTTTCCGTGAATGGTTATACAGGAAATAACAGATAAAAACCTCAGGTTTTATATAATTTCTGTCGTTGTTTACTTCTTTTAATATGTTTAGTGGGTGTTCACAATGCAACTGCTGAACCTACTGTCAATTTCTTGATCAACTTTAAACTAGCCTAAGTAATCCCTAGTTAGCTCTTTACATGGCTCTCATGGTGCCTCAAAAGTTGCAGTTTATAGTGGCAAAGAAATCTTTAAACTAATTTCAAGTTCTCCAAAAAGATTACACTGAGAAGGAAACTTTGTGGGTATATGTGCTGGGCTTTGCTTGTACACCCCTTACCGGTAAGGATGGGGAAAAGCCATACTACAGGCTAAAGTATGATGTGTTCCAGCGAATCTTCAGTGTGGACCTAGCCATAAGTAGGTGAAATTGAGGATTGGTTCTGGATTTGTGCACTGACTAAGCCTATTTATTGCTGATTTGAAGATGGTGCTTTTAAAGTACATTTTTTAGAAGAATAAAGCCACAAGAGATTAGACTCCTCCCCTGACCTGAGGAAGAAATGGGGCTTTTCTTCCTTGGGGCCGCTGTGTACACTGAACTGCCATTACCCTTTGGTTCTCACCTTTAGTTTAGTTCCCAGTATAGCTCAGCAGAGATCTTCTGCCATGATAGGCCATGTCTTTTCTGCCTTGGACCAATATTAAGTATTGCCGTTTGCAGATAACACCAGTTGTCTGCTTCATTAGCTGAATTGTGCTTTCTGAACAAAATGCATACTTTATCACTTAGCTGGCTTTTGCCAGTAGTTTAATCTATCTCTTTCGCCAAGTAACAATTTGCCAAGTGTTGGTTTAAGAGTAATCTATCTGAATACATCTTTTCTGAGGCCCTGGAAGTGAAAACATACAGTTGCAAAATATAGCCTTGAGAGAAGTAATTGTGTATGAGAGCAGTGAGACTGTTTTGTGTCATTAGGAATGTTAGCACCGGGGAAGTGCAGGTTGAAATTGAACTGCTTGCTTTTGCACTAATACACGATGAATAGTGAACTCCTAAGTATCAATATTGTCGTAAAGGTTATTTAATGTCATAACTTTCATGCTAATTTCAAATCCAATGGATTTTCCTGCACAGATGAAAATTGTAAAAAGAAGCTCAAAGATAAAAGTAAGGTTTCTGGTGTCTTTCCACAAGCATTTGCATTTCAGAAGTGCTTTCCAGAATAGCTTTCTGCATGTGTTTGCAAAACTGCTTTAATGAACATTGTTAGGTTAAATCATCTATAAGCCTTAGTTACACTTCCAGTAAAATTTCAGAATAAGGATGGATATATCAGACTTGAAATACAAAGTTTTATCAAGCAAAGCTGATAGATAAAGATTTGGTCTCATGGAGACTCACAAAACAGTTGCCTCTCGATGAAATGCAGTTGCTATCCAATAAACCAGATTTTCATTTAGCATAACTGAGTGAAACTGGATCAGTTGCTGGTTTAGCCCAATATGTCTAAATGCCTTTCATCTAGAAAGCCAGCCAGGCAGCTCATTTTCTTCTTGCATTTCGTTAAGGAGGAAAATGTTCTTCCCACTCTGTTTGTTTTCCAAGAAATTTTAGGAAGTTAAAACAAGGTAAAATGCTTTCTTGCCTGTGGATTTGGCCACCTGCCTGTGCTTGTAACAAAATTTAAAGTTTACTTCATTTATACAAGGCAGATTTTTAGCAAAAATGGAGATTCTTTCCATTCTGTCTGAATTTCCAGTCCAGAACACCTCCAAAATCTAACTTTGTTAGAATGTACATGTTTCCATGTATTTATACTTCTTGTAAATAAGGATTATAGATGAAGCACAGAACACTGTCATCTGTATTAGGGACCTTTTCCAAGTCTGAACCACAATGTATATTCTAGCATGACTGCTCATCACAGCAAATACTTGTATCATTCCATTGTGCTGTCCTCATTTCTACATTCATACTGAATTAAGACTAAGCATCGCTGCACAATGCTTTCTTCATCATATCCATTAATCCTACTGCTTTGTATAGTGGGGGTTTGAGATGCTGTTTGGGGTGTTTGTTGATTGCTGTAATGATGATGTATTTTACTGCACTCCAAGTGTTGTATTTTGGACTTTTTGTTTTGCAATTATTTCTTTATTTGAAAGGTGGACATAATGAAAATCAAGCAGTAGTTTAATTCTTGACCTTTCCATTTTCCTAAAGCTTGGAGGGTGGGTAAGGAAATTTCCTGAATTTTATCGTTTCCTTGATAAAAATGTGAGAAAAAAAAGGTTTTGAAGAAAAGGGGTTTCTTCTGTATATTTTTATCTAAAATAGATTTTAAGTGGCTTGTGTTTTGTCTTTTAGTTTGTAAATTTACTTTCAGCTATTATTGAGTTGCTTTTAGTTTTGGTTTATTTATTTATTTTCCTTATTTTCTTTACTGTCTTAATTTAAATTGACTTAGAGAACTGTATTGTGCTTTTAGATATAGAGGTGCAGAAAATGAAGAAGGCGGTAGAATCTCTAATGGCTGCAAATGAAGAGAAGGTATCAAAGTCATTATTTTTTCAGATTGAGCTCAATCTCTAAGAAAATCTAAGAGAAATCTCTCAAGAAAATCTTCACATATGAACTTGTCACAATCCAATTAAAAAATCAGATTTCTAAGAATCAGTGATTCACTCTATTCAGAAGCACAACAGTGCCTTTATAATAGGGCACTTATGACCTGTTTTGCATGTGCACAGAGTCCTCACGCTATTGTGTCATTCAGTTCAGTGTGACGGCAATTTACACCGTGTTCTGAAAATGTAAAGAGCTCCATACAAGTCCCTTGGGCTATCACAGGCTATGTTTCCGAAAGAGCTTTCTGTAAAGTATAAATTATTTCCATGTATCATTTTGCACATTCATATGCATGTGCTTTTTGTAGGATGTTTTCTTTTGATCACCAAAGCCCTAAATCCTTTGATTACTGCTTTCTTTGTACATGGCAGATTCATTATATTCCACCTTTGACTTAATAAGGGAGCTGAAATCCACTTTCAAGGCTGGGACAATTCTGGCGATTAAGCAGATTAAGTTTTTACTGAATACAAGTTTTGATATTTCATAGCCTCTCGGAGTTCTGGGTCCTGTCCCATCCACACTTCCTATTTCTTTTAGTAGCACAACCAATTGAACTGAAGCATATCTAGAATTTATAGTTCTTATTTTTGGTTTGCTGAAGGAAGAAGCACAGTCACAGCTTTCCTTTATTTTAGGATCGGAAGATAGAAGAGCTTCGGCAATCTCTGAATAGGTACAAGAAAGTTCAGGACATGGTGATACTGGCTCAAGGTAAAAAAGGTATTGTACAATCAAAAGAAATTAAACTCTGCTCTCATTTAAATTCTAGGTGCATTGTGGTAATGTTAGACTCTTAGACTTCCTATCTTTGGAGGCATCTCTTAGGCAGAGAAAAGCCAGTTCTTCAACTGTAAACTGGTAAATCGCATTTTTTGTCCAGGCAGCTGTTCGATTTACTAGCTGGTGGTAGTAACTATTATTGTCACATTGCTTATTTTCCCCTTGTAAAATGAGTTTTAATATGGTAAACTCTCAGGCTCTTTCCATAGCCTTCTGAAATGCCTTTCAGGGCTGGCCGCTACATAAACTGCTAAAAATTGCTGTTCCCCTCTTGCATGTGTTCCTAGGGAGGGGTTGGTAGCTGAGCAAAGCAATGCCTGACCATTCATGTTCTTACAAGCCAAGCCAGCACCACCCCAGTGGCTGCTCATCCTGGAATGGCAGCGCCCAAGAGCTACAGAAACGTGTGTAGCAAAGTGGATGTGCTGCCAGGACTGTGTTGTGATGACACGCCACATCTTTGGCACGTAATGAAGCCTTCACACACCATCAAATGCAGCAGCTGTGGAATAGTTCTCCTCCCCTGCTGCAGTGGGGATGAAGCTGGCTTTTCCTACCTATTTTTTTTAACACACATACCCTAAAAAACCCTTCTCTGCCATCAGATAATGAGCTTAACTGCGGGGCTGAAATGGTCGCTGTAATACGTCACGTGTAATGGTCCATTCCATATGTTTCAAGACTGGTGGAGGTTTCCAGATCCAGGAGTTTCTGATCCTCAAGGGTGATATATGTTGAGGTGGTCATCAGTTTGATGTAAGGCTGGGAAAGCATATTATCACTGAGGGAAGAGGAAGGGTGGAGATGAGTACTGGAGAATTTGAATAGGAATTACTTTCTCACGCAGTGCTATGCTTTCACAGACAGGAGTATGTTAAAGAAGACATCAGAACTTTTTCTTGTCAGTGTCAGTACTCTGATATTGATGACAAGTGTGGAAATCCAAGCCTTTTGGTGGTACTGAAGCAGTTCAGGAGCAGCAAGTTGCTCATTGTGAGCAGAGAATGCCAGATGCTGATGCAGGCTACAGCATTTAACTGAGACTCTCAGTTTGTGACAGTCCGCAAACAGTGTAGTCACCTAAAATCTGGTGTTGGACTCTAGCGCAGAGAGCTGCATTTTTCGTATGGGTAACTTGAAGAAACCATAGAGATGTCTGAAGTTTCAGGCAGACTTTGACCCTTGGTCTTTCCCTAGTGAATAAGGGAAAAGAAGTATTTAGTATGAAATTCCAGAGCATAGCACAGGAAATAACTGCTCCAAGCTTATTCAGTATGTTGAAACAGATCTCACTAAATGCCCTGAGGGCATTTGCTGGGATTTTTGCTGTCAGATGTATGTCCTCCCTCTGCTCTAACCCTGCTGTGCTGTGGTGGTTGAATTGGGAAGCGACATTCAGCAATCACTTCCTTTTACCTATTGTAGTCGTCCTAAGACAGAAATGAAGAATCCTTAGCCTCTTCCCTTTTTGGCCCATAAGTGAGCATGCTGGCTGCACCATGCATGGGAGCAAGGGTCATCATGTAACTGGAAGTAAACTCTGTTTCTCTTCCTTCAGGCAAGGAAAGTGACGGTGAAGACTTCTTGAATTCAGGATCTGTTTCCACGGCTTTATTGGACACACCAAGTCTGACAGACCCAGAGAAAAGCCCATCCCCAACCCCAGTCACAGCATCTCCAGTTCATGATGAATTTAACATGAATATTCATGAAGAGGTATCCTTTTTTCTTCCTCATTTAATGCCATCGCTCCTTAAAAACAGTGCTTGTGCTGGATTCCTTTTGCAAATGCCAAAACTCAAGTTCCTGA
The DNA here is from genome assembly GCF_963264785.1 of Psittacula echo. Lineage (NCBI taxonomy): Eukaryota > Metazoa > Chordata > Aves > Psittaciformes > Psittacidae > Psittacula > Psittacula echo. The sequence goes on from NC_137735.1 coordinate 106,327,376, forward strand.
AAAGATACTTTCTGGGTTGCAGAGTTTTCGGTAATGTCCCATATCCTTTTGGAGAATTCAGTTTTCTTGTGAAAGCTGCTCAAGAGTTTCATTTAAGTTAGTTAAATTTATTTTTCTTAGTCATAAAATGTGGACAGGAGACAGCAAATAGGTGTATTTGTCATGAGAATGGGCCCAAACTACTTTTCCTATAGAACACAGGTATTACTTTTCATATCAAATGTTTTAGGAGCTGCCTTTAATTTTTCAGGAACTCCAAGTAAAAATGTTGGGACTTAATTAATTTATCTTGTCATATTTAAAAGGATGCAATCACCATTACATCCTTTCAGTTAAATGATAAGTAGGTTGTGGTCCAATATCTACTTTTTACGGTCTCATTTTCCAGTAATAAAACCATAGATCTCTTAAAGCTCTGAGTCAGAACAGGGACTTGACTTAATTAAACAGCAGAAATATAATATGAAGAAAACTAAATTAAGTGTTTAGAAGTTTTCTGGTATTCTCCGTGCAGCTGAGGACAGGAGTAAACCTGCAAAGAGAGCTACCCTTCATGGGATCTGTGGTAGAGAGAGATTTCACAGGCAATTTTGCAAGACTTATGAGGTTTTTGTCTGTGCTGCAGCGTATCTGTGCAGTCGTTCATGTTTCATCTTCGATGCCATCTTCCAAGTTATTACTTGGAAGTAATCACTGTATTACAATAAAAATCACTGTATTGCAATAAATCACTGTACTACAATAAAAAGAAAGTAATTGCTTTTAAAAATCTTATTTCAGATCCTTCTTTTCATAGTTTATCTGCTACTCTTTTTTTAATTTATGACTGCTTAATTTCAGCTCAAACCAGTGTAACACGTATTCTGCATTGTTTCTAGAATTCCTTACAGATCCACACCAGTATTTTACAGATTTCAATCCCTTCTTTTTCATCAACATCAAAGAGCTCAGAAACTGTTGCAGAGAAACTGAAAACACAGCCTAGGCCAGATCCTGCAAGTGAAATGAGGTATTGTTGTTTCCATGTATTTTTCAATTGTAAATCCAATATTCTGGGGCATTTATTGAGAGTAAAATTCTGTCAATTATTATGCTGACAAGTCATTAAGTCAGTTAAGCAAGGCTAGCATTCACTGGACTAGCTATAGCTAACTAAGCTTATGTTCGTGAAGATTAAATCTTTTTCAGTAAGCAAGTATTAGTTTGGTTGCTGTTGCTTGTAGCAGCACTGACTCTATACCAGCTGCTTTGCAAGAAGTGAACAGGAGAGAAAAACTGATCTCATGTAACGAAGGACATAGAATCATTATTTTTATCTAGGTTTACATCATCTAGGTCTGCCAGAGATAGTGTTGGCTGTGCTAGCATAGGTTCATTCCTGATGATTTGCATTCAGGCATTTTCTACAGTTGCTAAAGACTGATGTAAGGCACTGCCAAAACTGCAACAAAAGGACTAACATCTCTAACCTTGAACTGTTACTGGAGCCCCAGAAGGAAACCCAAGCGGTACTTCAAAAGGTTGGAGAAAGAGATATTCTTGCTGCTGTCCTTTAGCATGACGAAATGCAGAGATATTTCTTCACTCACTCATGAGAGCCCTGCCTGAGATTTTGAAAGCCAGATGAAATGTGTAGCCAGAGAGTGCCAGGGAGCCCAGGGTGAGGATGCATGGCTGTGCCTGATCTGTGGCACCCTCAGCCCCCCCTGCTTGAGCCCAGTGGCTGCCTCCTGGGTGAGGCTTCCTCCAGTGTTTCTAAGCCTGCACCCTCCTTGCCCAGGTAAGGAAACCTGGACCCTGCACGTGTGGACTGGCACTGCAAAGTGTACCATAAAGCACACTGGACTCACAGCTAGACAAAGGCTGTGCTAGGGTTTTTTCTTCTGGGTCCAGATCCTGGCTTTATCTAATTGAGTATCAAATACTAAGAATCCAAAGGCAAAGAAATCTTTTTGGCTTAAACCCATCATCAATCTCAATGTAAAAAATAAGCGCAAGCGCAAGTTGACGTGTGATTTTTTCCAGCTCCAGTCAAGGAAAGCATCCTAGGCAGTAGACAGCTTTTCTTGGTTTCTGCTGTGCTGTGCCTCATGCAGCTCTAGCCATCACCAACAGGGATTTCATCTGTGTCCTGTCTTGGGAAAAAACAAACAAAGCACTAACCAGCAACAAAATTCCCCACACTGGGGTGACTGGGAGGGAGGCAGGGACTTCCACTACTTGGTGCTGCTGCAGACCCTGCACAGGCTGTAACCTCAGCATTTATTTAAGCTAAATAATGCAGTATTGTCATCAACTTACAATGCAGGTTGCCTTTTCTGGGACTCTTGAGCTCACCTTTGTCCTTTATCTTGGGCGACATGATTTAATGCAAGGTGTCCCTGCCCATGGCTGCGGGGGTTGAACTAGATGATCTTAAGGTCCTTTCCAGTCCAAACCATTCTATGATTCTATGATCTTTTACAAGACTTGCCACCATAGAGGAAAAGATTTGCAACGTGTTAGTACCATAACAGCTGAAATGAAAACAGGATTAAAGCAGGCTGGGGTGATAGGTTTTCTGTATCAGCAAGGTATTTGGATGGGATCCCCAAATGCCCTGCTTTTTTAATACCTTTTTTTGTTTGCAGTGAAGGAAGATCAATAGGCTCTTCCCCAGAAACTCAGCTGTGTGATAGTCCAGTGTAAGTATCATAATCAAAAATGTTTAGGGAACATATTTATATGTGATTGTCAACTTGAACCCCCCTATCCCCACCCATTTTACATACACGTGTAAATAGAACAACTAATTGTAGCCAAGGTGATATTTAGTGGTGGTAGCTTTCTGCTCATGTCATGTCGTGTGTTTTCATGATCATTATTTTTCAAGATTTCATTTGTGCACATATGCAGTTAATTACTTTCACATTGTGAAGCATCTCTAATTTGTTTGTACACTGTCAATATACTTGGAAATTTACATTTTCTGTAGTACACGTGCATGTGATTGGCTTTTTTCTTTTGATAGTGGGGAAAGGAGATGGCTGACTACAATGAGAAAATAGTTTTGGTTTCTGCCACATAACCATGTTCCCTAGGGAAATCAGTGGGAATATGTATGAACTCGGAGTTGAGTCAAAGTGGTTTGTTAGTAAGGTGCCCAAGTCAACAGGGTTAGTCTGGTACATGGTGTGAGGCTCTGCAGCTGTTTTTATTTTGAGTGACTTAGTGCCACAACAGTATTCCCAGAGCCAAGTTCTACTCTCCCTATGCTGGCATAAAGATAAGTAACTTTGTATAAAATTCAGTTGAGTTACTCTTAATTTATACCTGGTTATGGGAAAAACTTCAGTGGTAATTTTCTTTTCAACCAGACTTAGATGTTTTAGACTGTAAATCCTACCAGAAGATGAGGGATATCTGGTCCAAAATGGAAAATAGAACCAAAGATAACATGCTTGACTTAATATGCTTGGCTTCTTTAAGGATTAAATTAGTCAGAAGCCTATTGCCAAAAATACTGGTTTTCATAGCTTTTGTTTATATCACTTGATTTGAATGTGTAACTTTTGCTTTTGCTTCTGAAAATACAGTATTAAATAAGATGCCAAAAATATCCAAAATTCATCATGTCACTGAAGCATTAGCAGCACTAATTGCGATGTGGAGGTTCTTACAGTATCTCATCGTATTGCACGGGCTCTGATTAGTGCATTGATTGCCTTAATTCAATTTTGGTTTTAGTATATCTCATTATGTATTATAATGCTTTCTTTAAAGCTGATTCCTGAAAGTGTGTTTATGTTTGCAAATTCAGTTCCAGTAACTTGTTTTTAATGTTGTTGTTTCAGAACTTCTTCACTGCAGAAGTCCAGCAGTCTGAGCAGTTTGAGAAAAGAGATATCTGAAGCGGTTGGTTGGTCTCTTACTTCCTCCCATCCCCTTAGAAATAGGAGTGACATCTCTTGTGACAATGACCCTGTGGACACTGCTGCCACCTTCTGAGAAATTCTGCGTCAGAGTAGGGCTCCTCATGTCACTTGTTAGGAGTGATCTCATACATGTGACGTTGTCCAGATTTTATTAAAGGAGAAAATCTGTGCATGAAAACACAGGAGCTTTTTTTGATTTTCACTTGAGACGTTTACTCAAGACTCTCTTGTTGTGTTTTTCCTCAGATAATGAGGTTGGTGTTTTTTAGTTGATAGGCTTTTCTGATTTCATACATGAAGAAAGTAAGTCCCACTACCACTTCCTACCTCTGTTTAAAGCAAACAATTTTGGAAGGCTGTGTAAATTAATGCATGCAGAGTCTGGGATGACTTACATTTTAAGTGATCAGGAACAAAATACTGAGCCTTTGTATGTCTGGTGATAGCTTCAGTTTAGATCTCTTGAAGAGATCAAAATCAGCTAGCCTGTTATCAAATGTTATCAAGTCAGGGCAATTCCTGTGCTCTTTTTTGACAGCCTAAATTTTTTAAAGCTTCTGAGTTCCCTGATACCCAAGCCGCTGAGCTGTGCCTTACAGCTCAGGAGGAATGTTGACAGGACTGAAAATGTAACCAGAACTTGATGATGACAGCTAGAGTTCATGGGTTAGGGGTTTTTTTGTTCATTTGGACAGCCAAGTAATGGAGGCTGTGGATGTTTTATCTGCTTGCCTTCTGCCCTGTCTGATTCCAGCTGTTTGCACTTGTGCCTTAACAGACTGCATGTTGCTAATTAAGTACACAGCTAATCCTTTACAAAGTAAAGCAAGGCAACCATAATTTCTTGTCAGCTCACTGACCTCAAAGAAAGCAAGAATTAATCTGTGTGAAATACAGCTCTGAAGAGATTTATTTTGGGAGGGGAAAAATAGGCAAGGAAGGGTATTACAGTCAGAATTTAACTCAGGGTAATGAATTGAATGCTGATTATAAACCATGACTTTTTAAATGTTTTTATTAATCTTTCCCAAACAGGACAGAGACTCTGCACAGAAGCCAACAGAGGTAATGTGTGTGCGCGCTCATGCATGTACATGGAGAAGCACACAGTGAGCAACTGTTGAAAAGCTCAGTTGTGTGAAATTGTGGCATGCAGTTCCACAGGGGGAATAGCAGACCTGCAGACAAGATAGCGAGGAGTACATGATGGTTGTCACCATCCCTTCAGTGTCAGGCATATAGTGTCTCACACATTCTTGTCTTCTCACACATGGATTATCTTTCAGTCTGGTTGAGCATAAGGTTGCCATCTAAGCTAACGTTTCCCCACATATTCTACCAGTAGATAAGTAGCAAAGTTAACTATTAAGTATTTTACTGAGCCTGTAATTACCTTTGATTAGTGTCTCTTTAAAAAACTTTGGCTTTACAGATAGTTTTCTGTGACTAGCAACTGTGGTCTGAAAAAGACTGTCATTGCAGAACAGTTACCCTGCAGTTACCACATGACCATAGTTTGCATGCAACAATTATTACGTATAAAAAGACCCAAGCAGAAATGACATACCTCTTGTAGGGTCAATGCTGTATCGATTCAGCAAAAGCCAAAAGATAATATTTGGATTGTGAATGGGTTTGCTCCCTCCTTCTTTGGAAGAGACAGTTGAAGTGTGTCTGATGTCAGTCCTGGTATTTATACTGCCTGCTTGGACATAGTCAATCAATCCATTAATTCTGAAATTGCAGAGCAGTGATAGACAAAAAGAGTTGTCTGGCACTTGGCAGAGAACCGATATACTGTGGGGGTCTCCCCTCTTTCTTTTGTTTCCCACTGCCCCTACATCTAGCAGTGAGGGGACAGAGACCCTAGAAAGCTGAAAAAGTTCAAAGCCTTCCGGGACTGTATTTTTACCTTGTCCATACTTGTAAGCCAGCCTTGCAGAAGCTGAGAAGCATCTTAAAAAAGACATGTTACTCTTAGAAAGTAGTGATAGTAATCTTGGCTCCTGAACATACTGAAATGAAGATCTTGTTTATGTTTTCCTTTATGGCTTTTACATTCTGTTTTCTTGCAATAAGAAATGAGAGGGACTCTCCAGAGTGTCTGTAGGCAGTCACTTTGCAGTCTTTCTCAAAAGACCTTTAGCAGTTTCCTGATACTGAATCTTTTTTCCCTAACTTGAGCAGGTTAAACCTCCTGTGGAAGGTAATAATTTTGCAACCCTCCCTCCAAAGGCTCCTTCTCATGGTGGCACAGGCGACGAGGATAGTTTTGGTACCCGTAAAGCCAGATCTTCGTTTGGACGAGGCTTTTTCAAGATAAAAAATAACAAGAGGACTGCAAGTGCCCCCAATCTGGGTAGGTATCATGCACCTGCATGCACATTCTGTGTATTTTGAACGATCTTAATAACCACTGTAACTGTAAGAAGCTCACTGTGACTTGGTGGCACTTTTCTCAGTAGAAGGTTTGGAAAATATCAAACAGCAACAAAAAAACCCCTCAGTGATGTAATCAAGTATTTGATCTGTTTCGGCCTTGCTGTGATATCTCTCCTGGGACCTTGTAGTGGATTGATGCTGTTTTGAAATGCTAGCTGTCTGGCAGTAGTTCACACGTGGGATTTGTGGTCTTTTTCTTCTCCTGGCTACATCCTCAGTTTGTCTTTCATTACATTTTCAGATGTACAGAAATGAGGCAGCAGCCTCAGTTTTCCTCTTTATGTGTATTTAAGCAGCCTTGCAAAAGCGATAGCGACAACAGGAACAGGATTGACAAGTTATTCAAGCTCACCTGGAATGGAGGGGAGGTTGTTTGATGTTGTCATTTGATGATATTTGCACTTAACAAAGAAATAAACAAAATGTTCTGCTTAATGCTAGAGTCATTGTTGCCACCGAATGAAAACCTACATGCATTCACTGCACTGCTGTAGTAGTCTTTCCACTGTTCCAGTTCAAGCATCAAGTGAGTCGGTGCATCAGATCTACTGCCATTCATATAAAATTTTTGGCTTTCTCTTGGACGAGATACAGGAATGTATCGCTATCTTCCAGAAACCCAAAGGGGTATAGCTTCTGCTTTGTTGAGCGGAAGAGTACCTTGTTCTTACCTACTCAAAGACAAATTTAGACTTTTGTTGGAAAGAAATAACATACCTACACGTTTATTATATGTTACCCATATTTGCCTGTGACATAGCATGGAAACTTGCTAGCTTACTTGGAATAGATGTACAGTCTATTCTGAGGGTTAGGCTCTTAGCTTTGGTTTATTTCATGTGTGCATTTGTGTAATTGTTTGTTTCATCCTGAAATTGTCTAACCAAGTGGAGTACTTGTGACTGTCATAAAGGATTGGAAGATAAGCCATCTAGATCAGGGTCCTGTAAATCTGAGTAAGTTATGTATGTTATCCACATTTCAGTGCTTCTGAAATCTGTAAAGCTGGTGTCCAGATACTTGCCACGTCATGAGAGCCCATGTGAGTCACATGCCCCATGTGTCATGGAGCAAGTGACCTCCCTGCACCAAAGTGACTGTGGTGCTCTTACCCTCTCCACCATGGAGCTCCACTGCATTTCTTTTTTGTGAGAGGGGGATTAACGGTGAATTGGTAATCCTAATCTCTGTGTGAATTCAGCGTTGCGTGTGGCGCATGTGTCTCATGTACTCCCCTCCTTTTGTCTTGTATTTTGCTGATGTAAGTTTTGAACTGTGTTTTACCTTGTCCCTCTGCGTGTTCTCTCCCCTTGTGCTGCGTGTGGTTATGTGCGTTGTTTGGATATCTGAAGATCGCAGTCGAAGTGCAAGTGCACCTACTTTAGGTATAGTAGTCCTGCATGTCTACCTGTACCAGCGCTGTGTTTTGACTGCTGCTAACAGCTGGTTATGGCCACACACTTTTCAAACAAGAGCTAGACACCAGAGCTCTGCATTGAAATTTTTGTCCATCGCTAAAAGGAGTTTTCATGTAACATCTGCCCTCTGCTAAAAGTCAGCTGTGCCATTTCGCAGTAACTGCTACTAATAAGAGATTGCGGGTTAATTTGCAGAGACCTTTGCTGTAACTTTGAGCACAAAGTTACCCACAGACAAAGTAGTAGGTGAGAATCAGTGATGTTTAAGTACCAGAGGCACCTTTGTGCTCTCATCTGTCCTGGAGAAAGCTTAAAGGGTTGCAAAGCAGGGAATGAGGTATATTTCCCAGGTGTTCACTGTGGGCAGTGCTGGGGAGTAGGATATGTAATTCTTCCTCTAAGATGCAGTTATTAGTTATATAATAAACAAATGAGAAATAATTAGGGCAAATGGGGATGGAGCCATTCACATAGGAAAAACCAGTCTAGTGATGGTGAGTGTTCCCTGGGTGGTTGTGGCAAGGGCAGGTAAGACCTGCAGGGTCCTGCCTTAGCAAGCAAAGCTGTGTCAGTTGGGGTTGTCGTGCAGCCACACAGTGTTCCCCTCGCTGATGAAGAGACCAAGTACTCTGGGCCTTGGTTTCCCATATGGCCCATTAAATGCTGAGTGTTCAGTGGGGTTGTGTCAGTGTGTGAAAGGCAGTCAGGTACAAGGAGCAAATATTGCAATACCCGCAAATCTCTGCTACTAATGCACCCAACCTTGTCCTAGTATTCTCTCTCTAGAAAGCTGTTCAATTGTACTTTTTCTAAGCTAGCACTTTTTCTTCTACAAGTAAAGCAAAAACCACACATGCAAAAGCTTGGTTTGACATTAGCGCTGTCCCTCACTGACAGGTATTGAACAGTGATCAAACCAGAGTGCCCATAAATAATCTTCTATGCAACCTTGTTGCCTCACTGCAAGGTTTAACATCTGAAGCATTAGTGGAAAATGGGACATGTTCAAATGTATTCTGACTGAATCATCTAAACTTTGCCCAGCTGGCAAAGCCTGCAGTTTATTGCCATTTGTGGCACGTTATGGCTGCCTCAGTGTTAATTCTGTGGCTTGAGACCACGTGTCCCAGCAATATACGCTCTACCTTGATTCACATAACTTGTTTGGTTTTCTCCTGGAAGCCTTAGAGTCCATTTCAAAACCAAATAATGGTCATCTAATCAAACAGCCATGTTAAAACATGATAAAAGTGGTTACAGATCTGACTGTCAGCCTGCTGCAGGCTGCCTTGCCATAGCTGCTTCATCTGAACAGGCTCATGCTGTCACTGTTTCCCAGCAAGTAAATGGCATAAACTCCACATGGTAGTTTAATTCAGCTGTCTGGCAGTTGCTGGCATATCTCTGCTTATGTAGCCTAGTAGATACTGCAGTTATTTTAAATGATCTTAAAATAATTTTCTTCTTTGTAAGTTTGACTTTTGTGACAACTTCCCTTTTGGGGACAGGAGCCCTCAGGTTTGTTGTCATAGAAAACAACAGCTACAGATCAAAGATCTAATGTTTTTAGAGTGGGTGGTAATGTGTAGGGTCTCTAATCAGAGAGGTTTTGTGCATCACTCAGAAGATCAAGTTCAAAAAGAGCCTAAATTCTATGGTGTTTCTCTGCAGAGGAACAAAATATTCCACAATTTGCAGAAATGAGAGGAAAAGGGCCCTCCTGCTCCTGGAACAGGAGTTGGTTGTTGCTGGAATTTCCTGGATGGGGAACTTATGGAATACTGCAGGTTATTAGGAAAGATGCCTGCAGGGAAATTACTTATTTTTCTCTGCTTTGGGGACTCCTGGTTTGGTTCCCTGCCATGGCACTGAATTATTTCTGGACATCCATGTGCCTTGGCTCTGTGAAAGGATTGTAGGAGCACTCCCCAAGAAGAGTAAACTTGGGACTTAATTCACTGATTAATTCTCAAGGTGGTTGTTGCCCATCTTGGATGCAAGGCACTTAACTGGTGCAGAGCCTTGCCTTGGAGTGTTCCCAGTCAGGCCCATGAAGGAGGAATACATGTTGATTCTCCTGGATTTTCCCATCCCTCTATGGCCTATTTCCTTAACATGGTGGCTCTCTACAACTGTAGCAAGAGCTGTTCCTGAGTTCAGGAGTGTGTCTGCACAGTGCTTCTTGAGTGGGTCTTCATGGGGCTATTGTTTTCTGACAGCTGAAACAGAGAAGGGATCTGCAGATAACTTGGATCTGACTGGCTTGCCTCCTTGTGCGAAAGAAGCAGATAGTCTACAGATGACGCCACCTTCTCCAGATTCCAGGAAAAAGGCCAGGGGAATCAAGAGGTTATTTGGAAAGTAAGTGAAAGATGAGAAATTACTATTCTCCAGAGATGGGGTTTGCACAGGTCTTTGCTAGGAACACATCTTCCCTTTTTCCCCTCTCCAGTGCATGGCTCCGTGGTTTACTGTCTCAAGTGCAGGAGCCAGTATGGCATTTGATGGCAGGTAGAAGAAGAGCTACAAACCCTGTGTAGATCTTGACTACATTGGTTGCTGTAGTAGCAGCATGCCTTTTCCTTAGACAAATGTGAATACGCTTTCTTCCATTTAAACTAGACTCAAAAGAAGCCAGTCCACCACCTTCAACCCAGATGACATGTCTGAGACGGAGTTCAAAAGAGGAGGGACAAGAGCAACTGCAGGACCACGACTGGGCTGGTCTCGAGACTTGGGGCAGTCTCACAAGTAAGACAAGTGGTGCAAAGTGTGCTGGTGCTTGCTCCCAAGAGCATGTGACCTAAAGGAGAAGCACAGTGATGAAATGAAATGAAATGTCTCCTCTCGTGACAGACAGAAACAGGCAGATCTAGGCTGTGTCATCCTCTCAGAGATGATCTTTGTAGGCTTGAGGTTGTTTGCTGGGTGGTGGGGTCCTGCTGCAGAGTGGAGCCTTCCTTGCTCATAGCTTCAGAGTACTACACTTGTGAGGTCATCTGAAGCAGGGCATGAGTCCTCACATGGCAATGACAGATATTCCTCTGGTATGTTTTGTGGTGCATTTTGGGGGGTTAAAGGCTAATGTGGAAAATCATGGTCTCAATTCAGAGTTTCAGTTGTGCAAGGCAGCAAAGTGGTTGTTTTCAGTAGTGTATATAGACTGTGTTTATTGTGATAGTGGCAGGAGATCAGCAGCAATCAGCACTTCATGGTGCTAACAGTTCAGAATCATAGAATAGAATAGTATAATGGTTTGGGTTGGAAAGGGCCTTAAAGATCACCCAGTTCCAACCACCTGCCACAGACAGGGACACCTTCCGCTAGACCAGGTTGCTCAAAGCTTCATCCAATCTGTCCTTGAATAGAGACACCCTCTTCTTTGTGAGACTCACAAAGAAGCTGACCATGCTGCATGTTCTTCCCCAGAGATTGTCCCAGTTCCCACAAAATACTAATATATTAGGCTTAGGCTTTGTGTTTATCATTATGTATGAGAATAGGAGATTTGAGGTATGGGATTAATCAGTCTTTTTTTGGTAAAATCTTCTGTAGTGAGCTGGACATGCCATTCGCAAAGTGGACAAAGGAGCAGGTTTGCAACTGGCTCCAGGACCAAGGGCTAGGCTCTTACATAAGTAATGGCAGACACTGGATATTGTCTGGGCAAACACTTCTGCAAGCTTCTCAGCAGGATCTGGAAAAGGTGAGAAATGTTGGAATCACAAAACCATTGCTATTTCTGGGCATATAAATCATGTCTGTAAGGTGCGCCCAGGAAAAATAAAAGTAAAACAAGATTTCAACCCTAACTATTCTGTGATTCTATGAGGTTTTAAAATATTGTCATCTGCAGTGATGCCAGATACTTCTCTTTCTAGTTGCATTGCAATTCTCTGTAATTAAACTAATAATTAAATGTGATTTAACTTCATTAAGCAGGGACATACCAGTTGGCTATGCCACCTTCTAAAAATATGCACATGAGAGTGCTTCATTATCATATGGGTTTGTGGCCTTGATTCATTAGCAGTCATGTATGGTGCAGTTATTTTATGCCTGTGTGAGAAGGCTGTAAAAAGCTGCTGGTTTGGTCTGATTGTATTTTCTGCCTATTTTACACAGAGGAATAAGGATTTGTTACACACAAGATGGTCAGTCTCTTTGTCTTAAATCATTACAAAACTGTTTTTTCTAAAATTAGAAACAGGAGAAAAAATTGATCCAATTTATACTTTGAATCCACAGTACTCGCTAACGTGTGAATTTTCAGCTTTTCAAAAAGTCACTCACCAAATAGCCTGTTTTCTCAGTCAGGCAGTGGGATAATTCAGAGTTGTAGTTACAATGCAGCTGGAGTAAGAAAAGTGTGATATGCACATAGTGACATGTAATGGTGTTATCAGAGGTAACATTGACTAGCAAGCACTGGTGGAAGTGTGTATGGGATTGAAGAGGTCCTAGAATGGCTGCACTTGCAACTAAGCCGAAAAAGGTGTTATGCATTTGGAAGCATTGATTTTAGTAATTTGTGGGACCTTCATATGCTCCTAACTAAATAAATCTCTTAACCTTACCTGCCTAAGCTGGGGGGAAGGAAGTAGTCCCATCAAGCATTTTTCTGAATGCTAACATGGTCTATACTGTGGGATTTTTTTAACCTGGTATGAGATTATTATGGCCAATGTTTTCGTGCAGTTTAGAATCCACCATGTTTTGAAATCAGCCCACCACTATGAGCAGGCCTTTCCCTAGTGCTGAACATGTGCTAAATGATGCTGATACTCAGCAAATAGAAAATACACCTGCCAAGTCACCGGCAAGTGCTGTGTGCAGTGTGACTCTGAAACCATTTATAATTAAGCAGAGGGAGAAATAAAATACAGTATTGTCTCTAGATCTGTTGTTTTTCTTCCATTCACAGGAGCTTGGGATAAAGCACCCATTGCATCGGAAGAAGCTTCAGCTTGCTCTGCAGGCACTTGGATCCGAAGAGGAAAACAATCACGGAAAATTGGATTACCACTGGGTTACCAGTAAGGTTTTATTACATGCTGAAGCAGCAACTTAGGGGTTCCTAATCATAGCTAACTTGGGGCCCAAAGGATGGGAACTTGGCTACAACACTAATGTGAGTGTCTGTGTCTGCCTTAGGGTGGCTGGATGACATTGGCCTCCCCCAGTATAAGACCCAGTTTGATGAAGGAAAGGTGGATGGCCGAATGCTCCATTACATGAGCGTGGTAAGTACATTGCTTTTATTTTTTCTGACATCTTACTCATGTTCTTAGTTTCAATCTGCTTTTATGCACATGAGTGTACCTCCAGATAGCTCACTAAAGACCAGGTGAGACTAGAGAGACTCTGTTGTCACTGAGCCTATTGTTGCAACTGCAGAGATACTAAATTCACGTAACACCCTCCAACCTTTCCATCCCAACCTTCATGTTCCTCCTGGACTGGACACTGAAACAGATTGCCCAAGGAAGGTGTAGATGCCCTATCCCTGGCAGTGTTCAAGGCCAAGTTGGATGGGGCTTTGAGCAACCTGATCTAGTGGAAGCTTGGGGGGCTGGGGGGCATTGGAACTAGATGATCTTTTAAGGTCCCTTCCAGCCCAAACCATTCTATGATTCTGTGAATGGTTCATAAATCAGGTCTTCAGATTTTCTGGATGATCATAGGGAGAATGCTGAGGAAGGTCAGAGTGTCAGAGGCATTGCTACTGGTACAGGGATAAGCCAGAATGCCATATTTGTCTGTGTGCTTCACTGCAGTGTTTAAAGGACCCCTTGAAACTGTAGTGGGTGTCCTGTGTTAAGCTAATGCTAATACCTGTAACCTATGGAAAACAGAAGGCCTGATACTGCTACTCACCTGCAGGTATTTCCTATATTATTTCCAGGTTTAAAGATAGTATCTTGACGTGGAAAAGCAAACATAGTAAGCAAGAGCCCAGACCCACACATGAGAAATGGGCGATCTTGTGCTGAACATTTACGTGTGACACTGATGTGCTCAGGCAGTGTTAGTAAGTACACAGAAGTGCAAATTCTGTGGTCACAGTTCATGCAGCTGGGCCTTTGCTGTTCAGGTTGTTATTAATTAATAGCAGCAGGTGGAATTTTTTTCTTCAGTGAGCAAACATTCAGTCTCCTTACCTATTCATGTGGGTGCTTAAGTGAAAAAAACCCCAAGCCATTTCCTTTGAAGAAGACTCTAGTTTTAAGCGTCAACTTGTTTGAAAACAAGCTACATTTAATATCTTTTGCATTATGTATTTCAAAATGCTTAGCACCAGTGTCAGCATCCCACTTTACTGCCGGTCAGGTAAAGCCAACCCAGCAGGTTTCCTTGGTGTAAGGTCTCAGGTAAGATGAGATAAGACCTTTTTTCTTCTCTGGAGACAGAAATGCAAACTGAGCATCGCTAATAATAATTCCTTCCGTATGACAAAGAAGAAAGCAATCATACTCTTGTTCTTTCATAAGCCATGCCATGGGCAGACTAAAAGTTACCTTTTTATGCCATATTTGCACGTATTTTGTGTAGGCTTTGCAATAGCAGTGGGAGAAAGCCTAAGGTTGATCAATCTCATTCTCCTCCTGTAAGACAAGCACAGCACTGCTGGGGAACTGCAGCTGCTGCTCAGGACTGACCTGCCTCACCTACCTGGCATGACTATGCTGTTGAGCCCATTTTGGTCAAATGTTAAATACTCACTGCTTATGTAGTGGGGTTCGGGGTTTGTACATTAGTATAAAATAGTAGAGCTTGGTCTTGGGTTAGGAGACATTACTACTGCTGTATTAACTGAATAAGAATGAATGTGGGTTAAGATGCAGCATAGGCTGTAATGGAAGGGAACTTTTAGTATTCAACAGTCAGTGTTAAAAAAAGAAAGAAAAGTAATAGGTTGACAGAGAAGGAATGTAGTATACATATTCTGACCAAATAGAGTCCAGAATTCATAACACATAAGTAACACTAAAACATACTAAGCCAGGTTAGCCCTAACACAAGGATGTATAAATGTATCAAAGTCAGCCAACTTGCACCGGTGGAGAATTGGACTTCTAAGACACTTCATGTGTGTGTAGTAGTGCCTGTGCAAGGTAGGACCTACTATGACAGTGAGCTGGGGCAAAGGAGACTTAAAGTGAGCTTCTCTGCAGCCTGGGTATAGTCACCCTTTCCATCGTTCCATCATTTGTGACAACCATTTATGAAAGATTTAGCATTTGCAGTTGTGGGAGACCAACCTGGCACACCTTCTTCTTCTTCTCTGTTTTCTTTCTAACCATACAGAATGCCTCAATTTTCAGGGTAATTTATTGTTTTCGGTTAAACTTTTAGCTGGGCATTTGTGGTATTAATACTTTTGGCAGGATTAAATGCAGATGCCGGGTGAGTCTGATGCACTGTGTTTGGAAAGCTGTCCTGGTTCTAAATAGATGGCTGAGGGTGTGTCATCTTACCCTTTTCCCTCCTTGTTACCCCGGTTTCCCTACAGAGCTGTATACCCTACTGGGAGAACATCACTCAGGAGCTAGTACAGTGCAACATGGAAAGCTTTTATTTTGGGACTGATGGTTTGACATTAATCACATCTCATATATTAAAATTTTAATCCAGAATGTATCAATCTGATGTGTCTTTTTAAGCCAGGGTCTGAAGCACTCTCCTCCAATTGGGTGCTGTTTCCACCAATAAGTATGTTTATGTTTGATTCTCCTTCCTCTTCAACAGGATGACTTGCTGTCCTTGAAAGTTGTGAGTGTCCTCCACCACCTCAGCATCAAGAGAGCCATTCAGGTTTTGAGAATAAATAACTTTGAGCCCAACTGCCTGCGCAGGAGGCCGTCTGATGAGGTACTGCCTTAAAATGAAGCTGTGAAGAGGAGTCCGCTAGGTTTTTGTCCCCTGGTGTTTCTAATTATTCCTGTTCTGCTCTCTCCTTCTGTTGTCTCCTTCCTATTTCATTCTATTTCATTTTCGCTTTCCTTTTTCTTATCTTGTTCTTCCAGTCTCATGCTCTGCGACTACAACCTGCAACACCACTTACTTTCCTCCTACTGCCATGGTCCCAGACTCATGTTCCCCTTGCCAAATCTTCCGCTTTTCTTCTTAACCAACAGCTGGCTATTCTGGCCTAGACTCTGATGTGTTGTCTGGAACATAAATCATCGTGAACTCAGTGCACTGTTCCCATAAGTCTTGTGTAACTCTCTGCAATATTGATGGTTGTGTCAAAATGTTCGGTGTAAAAGGGGGAGTTTGGCCCTCTTACCAGAGAGGAGGCTGCCATCAGTTTGTTTTGAAAGCTGAATAGAGCAATGGATGATGAAGCAACTCAGACTCTTGGATTTAGATTCATGATGTGTATCTGCAAGAAAAGCACAGCAGCTCATGGAGCTAGCTAAATTTTCAGTTCTATTGGTAGAAATTGCAAGTAGTCCTAGTGCACAACAGGTAATCAAATGATGTGAAGCATAATACAGACCTGTCCGCTGTCCAGACCCATGGCCACATTGGTATTGCTTCAAGACAGCAATCCAGAAAGAGCTGGCTGGTTTTTTCCTCAGTGCAAGGTGGGCTTGCATTCATTAAGGGCGGGAAGGGTTTGTTTCAGTGAAGGCTGGGGCTGGAACAGCTGAGATAGGAAGTCTCCTTAACTGCCTGCTCCTCCTGTTCACAGAATAACGTTACACCTTCTGAGGTCACCCAATGGACCAACCATCGCGTGATGGAGTGGTTACGCTCTGTTGATCTGGCTGAGTATGCACCTAACCTGCGGGGGAGCGGTGTGCATGGGGGACTGATGGTAAGGTTTTTGGCTTGCTTGTTCCATTTTATTAAAAAAACACATGGCTGAGAATTGCAAGAACAAAGTTCTGATGTTATCTGTTCTGCACACGCTTTGTCTTCTTATCCTGCTTAATGAGAAGTCACAATCAAGATTTAGTACCCTTTTTCTTAATGGACATGGCTGTCTACGGCAGAACTAGCATGGGCAGCAATGGGTTTGATTATGTGTATTCTCCTCACAATTTAATTTGTATATGGTATTCTCCACCCTCTGTCCTACAGTGCTGTACACTGCTATTATGCTGCTAAACAACCACTGTCTTTGTTCTTAGATCTGGTCCTAGACCTGGATATGTTCTTATTTTGTGAGGAAGGCTTGTTACTTCTGTAAAATTTGCAATTTCAGTGTCAAACCAGGATTGTTTTTAATTACCATCACAAACTCCAGACAAGATGTACACTGGCAGAAGTTTGTTGTGGTGATTAAGAAGTATATCCCTACTCCAAACATTTTACATCTGTTTATTTTCCATGATTCTTCTAGCTACGTTTTCCAGAATTAAAGAGGACGGCGGGTAAACATTTTTTGGCAGCTTCACACATTACATGAGCTAAGGGTGGATTTATCTGTTCCTTTCCTCTTACCTGCCAATTTTTTTTCTATTTATAACTCAAGAAGGAAAGCCCGGAGGTAGCGTTTTATCAGTTCTTTAGTTAACTCTCTTTTCTCACTCTTTGTTGTGTCTTTCCTCTAATACACAAACAAAAACCACAAAGCAGTCTTAGGAATCTACCAGGATAGGCATGTCTGTTGATGTACCTGAGACCTCATCGCACAGTACTGGCTTCAGCTGGGTTCTCTGTGATTTGATTAATAGGTTTTGGAGCCTCGTTTCAATGTAGAAACCATGGCACAGTTGCTGAACATCCCACCAAACAAAACACTACTGAGACGGCACCTGGCGACTCATTTCAACCTCCTTATTGGTCAGGAGGCCCAGCAGCAGAAACGTGAAGCCATGGAGTCCCCAGACTATGTCCTATTAACAGCCACTGCCAAAGTAAAGGTAAGTCAGTTGTTCTGGGTTGGTGCATGAGCTTCCAGGCAAGCATTTATATCTCCATTGTGCTGGTTTTATCTGTGTTTGGAGGGCAGTTCAGTAAGGTCTGAGAAAACGGGCTGGCTGCTAATGAAAGATGCATGAAAGCAAAACTCAGCAGATCTGGGTTTGACACTTGTTTGACATTCATGTTTGACACATGAGTGCACCACACCTCAGCCTCTCACATGCACAGACAAGAGGTAGTACTCTTGTAGTTGTCCTTCTGTCTGTCGTGTAAGATGTTTTAGAAGGGAGACTGTCTCTTACTATTTATATGCTCACAGTTTAATGCAGTGGGATTCTGATCTCATTTGAGATCCTTAAATGGTGTTGTCTTAACAATTGTAGAATGAGGGGACACATCTTGTTCTTTTAGATGCATTTAGCATGAAATACATCTATTTAGAAGATATTTATTTATTAGTGTAGTGGGGTTTTGACCATTATTGAAACACCCGTGCAGCAGTAAGAGATCTGTTAATTCTTTGCTGATTGTCTAACTTATTGTCAATTTTCTCTTCACTTGTAAGCCAAAGAAACTTGCCTTCAGCAGTTTTGGAAGCCTGAGGAAGAAGAAGCAAGATGATGTGGAGGAGTATGTATGTCCTATGGAGCTGGGACGGGCGTCTGGAAGTGGGTCAAAGAAGGGTTTTAAGCCTGGCCTGGATATCCGAGTATATGATGATGATGATTTGGACAGGCTGGAGCAGGTAAGCCAGTTCTAGCAGTCTGGAGTCCTTGACTGTGCTGTCAGGTTTGGTGGAAAACGTTGCTTTTCCCAGGGAGGCCTTCCTTTTGCTTTGGCCTGTGAAGGTCCTGACTTCTTGCAGTCACACAGCATTACTGACAAAGTGTCTCTCAGTCCAGGGAGGTTCAAGCTGTGAATGCAGTGACTTTAAGAGCTACTCTGGCATAACTGTTCTCTCCTGGTGGTGCACACTCCTCCCTTGCTCTGACCATTATTGCTGTAATCAAGCAGTTACATTATGTGCTGCACTTAACTGCCACTCTGTCATGGCATGAAATGAATTTATTATTGATTCAGTATTCACTGTTTTTTTGTAGATGGAAGATTCAGAAGGAACAGTGAGGCAAATAGGAGTGTTTTCTGAAGGCATCAACAACTTGACAGTAAGGCTTAAAAGTGGGGCCTGTGGCATAAGATCTCTGTTTCTCTAAGATGGGTATAAACCCCTTAGCGGTCACTAGTATTGAGAGTGATGCTATTTTATACAAATACACTAAGTACAACTTCTCTTTGCTGTTAGTGGCTCTGTCAAGCAGCTGAGTTTTGTAATTTGGGGGCAGTTGCTTTGATCAATCTCAGTGCATGGCAGGCCTTAGTCTTTGGCTAGCCTACTGGTCTCAGAGGGCTAAAATATATAAAGTACAGTGTAAATTATGGATATAGTGAAGCCTCATCAAACTCTGGGTTAATTGAGGTTCTCTGGGTTTTGTACATGGATGGAGGGGAAAAGAAAACTTGGTTCTACAAGAAGATACTTGCCCATCTTGGCAGGAGGTTCCTCTGGCTGGTGGCCCGTGGTCACCAGCTCTCCTCACAGAATCACCATCCTCTGGTGAGGGCAGAGGCCAGTGGTTTGCTCTTGGGTGGTGAGTTGCCAACTGAGGGTCGCAGCACATTTTCTGGGTGGAAGCCCAGCTCCAGCCTGTGCTGCCTGAGCCATTTGGGCCAGCTGGCAGCACTGAGCTGGCTTTTCACCAGCATGGGTGATAAATGTCCTCAGCAGAGCAAAGCAGTGGCTGGCAGGGCTGATGGTGGTGTTTGCTGCCAGGCACATGACTGGACCGACCATCCCAAGTGCCTAGTTTCAGTTGTGAGGGCCTGAACCTTGACTTTTCCCTTCTTTCCTTTCTAGCACATGTTGAAGGAAGATGAAATGTTTAAAGACTTTGCAACTCGCTCTCCTAGCACCAGTATAACGGATGAGGACTCCAACGTGTGACAGTAACCACCAGGCACTGGCAAAGGCTCACTTTCATATGTGCAAGAAACGTCATCATTATACATGACGGGCAGCAGATCATGTACATTACATTGCTCTTGCTTCTGTTTCTTAGAAGTAACACTGGGGGCTGGAGAATTTAGGAAAACAAAAAGGTGCCTACTCTAAAGTTGCCATAAGAAACACCCTGACACTGGTGAATGGTAATTGTTTTTACTATATTTAATGTACAAACTGGTGGTTATGTTTCAGAGTGTTGCATTTGATTTTATGTGGTATAATAGTGCTCCTTTTGCTTATTCATGGCCTCAGATAATACTTTATATTGTTTCAAAATAACAGAAGTTGTTAGGTAGAAGTATTGTGTCTGTAGATATCATGCACAAGCTTTTTCTAGGCTCTCAGCTGAAAAATAGATGTTCCTGCTCTTTTTCAAGTTCATTTGCTCTGCACAAATGCCAGTTCTGCCCTTCCTACAGTATCCAATGTAGAATTTTAATCATCCATGCCCTGCGTAAACCCCCCAGTAGCTCTTGACTGTTGCTCTTATTTTTATACAGTTTTATAAAAAAAGAAAAAGGAAAAAAGAAGTATATGAAGTACATATAAAAGCAGAAATTTAGATTTTGTGAGAGAGAGTGATGGAAAGTTCGAGGTGTGGGGGAAGGGGAGAGGGTTGTACAAAAAATTATGCCAGTTTGCATACCAGCTGGTTACTGGAAAAGGCAGGCTGACCTTTGGAACTGTTTTCTTTCATTGCTTTTTACTTAAGTGCACAGTTTAATGATCTTCCATTTGGGATGATGAAACAATTACAAAGCAGGTTTCTTCTAGCAGTGACTCATACAGGAGCTGCACATTTTAAAACATCTTCTTTCTTGTTCCCAGCAGCAGTAGTTAGAGCATCCAAACAAGGTGATTAACACTTCTGTGCCATAAAAATTTCCTCTGAGTTGAAAGTACTCCCTGCATATGGAAGAGATATTTCTGTGCTGTGACTAACGTAAAGATGGTGTAGTTGCAAAAAAGTATAAAGTTATATAGAGAAATGTATAGGAAATATATTATTTCAGAATATTAAACATAAGTGGGACTTTTTCTCCAAAATTCAGCTATCAAAATCATTTTACCTTCTCCAAGCACAGCTCCTCTGCTATTGAAGGTCATCAGATTTTAATAACTAAGCCAGTGGAAATCTTGTGTCAGACTTTGGTATTGCAAAGTGTCCTAGCCAAAAGCAAATGGCAAAAATGTAACTCTGTTTATTACAGTGGTCATTCGTACGGTGTTGAACGTTGCATGTATTTTAGCACAATGGCATGAAGCTTCTTTGCTTTGTAAGGGCAAAAAAAGTACACCTGGAATTGTTCCTTGCGGTGGTGTGTTGCTGTACCAAGCGTTTGTGGCTTGTTTCGTCGCTCTCCTTGCTGGAAGTGAGACTGTTCCCAACACATTGCTGGCATGGTGCAAGGGGTGTCAGATTTGTGCTGACTTTGTGGGTGTTTATGAAACACTATTACCAAAGCTAGGAGAGGAAGAAGGGTTCTTACAGGGTTCAGGGTTCAAGGGCTTCCAAGGGAGCTCCCATCATAGATTGGGGTAGATTGGAGACACACTCTAGCATTGTATTATTGTAATCTGATAAGCTATTGCCAGCCTTGTTCTTTGAAGGATGTGCAGCATAGGCTATTATTTATGTAGCAAGATGAAAAACTTGATGTGGACCAGTTGTGTTACGCATTATATCAAGTGCTGCCATTTTCTCTTTAATTATTGGAGCCAGGCAAACAATCCATAATGTATACGTAAAATAGTTTATGCTGCTTAACATTTATCTACAAACAGATCCCAACTGAAGCTTTATTCAGTGTGCCTGACTAATTCCTGTCTGTAAATAATTTGCTGACTGTTGTTTACTCCTCTGCAGTCTTGGGGGTGTTTGCGCTATTTTATTCAGGCAGAAATACCCCACTGTGGAATGCCCGCTCTCAGCTTCAGGATGCAGATGCTTGGGATGGGAATTCAGGGCTCACTTTCTGTGAATACTCTGTAATATGGTTATTACTCACATGTAAGTTGGGCTTAAGACCCTGCTTTCCCAAATGCTGCAGAAGCACTGAGAAGACATGGTGCAGGCCTCTGAGCAAAAGTATTCCTCCAGGTTCAATCTCACTAGTGAATATGACTGGATATTCACAGGAAAAAAATAAGGAAACCCAGTGACACAATATTATGTGCTGAAATAGGCACAAATAGTCTCTGATTTCTCTTCAGTCCAGTGCTAGCCTGTCAAAGGCAGATGATGGTGTAAGTAAGTCCAGTGTAAGTAGCATTCTGCTCCAAACAACCCCATTCCTGCATTCACAGTATCACAGTATCACAGTATGTTAGAGATTGGAAGGGACCTCAAAAGATCATCTAGTCCAATCCCCCTGCCGGAGCAGGAACACCTAGATGAGGTTACACAGGAAGGCGTCCAGGCGGGTTTTGAATGTCTCCAGAGAAGGAGACTCCACAACCCCCCTGGGCAGCCTGTTCCAGTGTTCCGTCACCCTCACTGAGAAGAAGTTTCTTCTCAAGTTTAAGTGGAACCTCTTGTGTTCCAGTTTGTACCCATTACCCCTTGTCCTATCATTGTTTGCCACTGAGAAGAGCCTGGCTCCATCCTCATGACACTCCCCCTTTATATATTTATATACACTAATAAGGTCCCCTCGCAGTCTCCTCTTCTCCAAACTATAGAGACCCAGCTCCCTCAGCCTTTCCTCATAAGGGAGATGCTCCACTCCCTTAATCATCTTAGTTGCCCTGCGCTGGACTCTCTCTAGCAGGTCCCTGTCCTTCTTGAACTGAGGGGCCCAGAACTGGACACAATATTCCAGATGTGGTCTCACTAGGCAGAGTAGAGGGGAAGGAGGACCTCTCTCGACCTACTGACCACCCCCCTGCTAATACACCCCAGGATGCCATTGGCCTTCTTGGCCACAAGGGCACAGTGCTGGCTCATGGTCAAGGTTCACCAGTTGGAAATCAGGTCATCGCTTCAAAGCTGCCTGTCCTCTGAACCTTGGTTATTTTATGGGCTGGAATATGAAAGCAAGTGATCAAGTCAGGAAGTTTATATGTGCATGTGCACACAATGATACTGTTGGGGTATTTAAATTTGTGTGTGTTTGAAGACGGCAACATAACTATTGTGTATTGCCACGTAAAATCCAATAAAGTCTGTGGAAAATGCCAAGTGTTTCTGGAAGCTGGTTCTTTTTTAATATAATGTCCTTTTTTTCCCCATTTTAGTTTCATAGGAAGCTTGTTTTGTTCTATTCAAAAGACACAGGAGGGAAGAGGGGCAAAATTGCACATTTTTTGTGGATTCAGTTTGATTGTCGATAGTGCCTGCAGAAGGATTCAGCTAACAGCTGAGAAATCAACTACCTTCAGTCTTTTTACTTATTTCTGGAATCCAGATTTGAAAGATCCTGGGTTGTTTGCTATGGTGTGATGAGAAAGTGCTTCCTTGTTGCTTGGTGTGTACTCCTCAGGGAGTCCTCACAGGGTGCGAAAGACCAGCTCTGGTCCTTCTACCTGTATAGAGCTACTGTCTTTCTGGTCCCAGGTGTCATTCCTGTCCCTGTGCCCTCACAGCCCTCATCAGTCATGGGAGCTCCAGCTACTGCATTGTGGTGTTGAGGTGAAGGTATGAATGATGATCAAGGTTTTGCCCAGCATAGCCCAGATGACAGGCCAGAAAATGCAGGATCCTATCTTGTGACCTTAATTTCTGTGCTTTTGTTAATCAGCAGATGAACATTTCAGTGGGAACACTGAGGCTAAACACTTTGAAACCTAGAATATAATAAACTGTTGTCTGTTTTTTTACAGTAATGAGGAAAAGATAGATGTGTATCCATCAAGAGCCTATGGAAATTAAACCCAGCTTTTTTTTCTATTTGCTTAAATTACATACATGCCCCCAAACCTGAGGACTTATACAGGGCAGCCTGTTCCAGTGCTCTGCCACCCTCAACATAAAGTTCTTCCTCAGGCTGAGGTGAAACCTCTCGTGTTTCAGTTTATGGCCATTGCTCCATGTGCACTGCCAGAGCACAACTGTAGCAGCAGTTAATACTGGGATGCAGGCAACAGCCCATCAGGAAAGACCACTGTGTCATTTCAGGCACCCTGTAGAAGTCCTCAGGTTTGGATGCGTATGTTTCTCGGGGTGATTAAAAGAAAAAGGTTGTTTCATGTCCAGGAAACACCCAGTGCCAATAAAATGACTTCTCTGTAATAGTCCTAGAAAGAGATCAAAGGCGATAAGATCGGTCTGGAATGAGATAGCATCAGCTAAAGGAATGGTGCCAGAATTAACAATGAGGAAACAAGCAAAGATGAATTCAGTAGGTGTGAAAGTCAGTGGGCCTGTCGGGCTGGTTGCTGCTCAGTCAGCCGCAGAGAAACACACGGAGGAAGCCTGCCTGCCCTGCAGAACAGCAGCGGGTTCACAGGGCTTAGCTCTGCCACTGCCATGACCTTCAGCTGGAGGGTGGCAGGTAACCATGTGCATGCTCAATAGGTCTGGCTGAACCCAGTGCCTACATAGCCTTTGATGGAATAGGAAGGGACTTCCCCGAGGTGGTCTACCTGTGGAAATGACCTCCTGCATGGAAAATGAGCCAGAAGGTCTCAGACGAGGACAACCAGCAGAACAAGGCTGAAACTCATCATCTGTGAAGTCTTCAGCCGAGGTGTGGTCCATGTATCCCAAAGGCTGAAGAACTACCTTGGATCCCCAGAGCAAATTCCAGCCAGCCACAAACATGCTGAGTGATATCTGGTCAACTTCATCAGCTTCTGCCTGAAAAAGGGAGTGGAGGAACATATCACAACCAGCACAATGACCAAGCAGCAGTCCCCCCTGTTTGGGATGGGCTGGATCTGGACCCTGTCTGGAGCTGACAAGCAAATAAAACTTCAGCTTGCCACGCAGGCTTTACAGCCGGCTGAGCTTTTCCATAGCTGAGGTGGTGGAGGATTGCTGCCGAGAAGCTGCACTGGCAGATGAGTGCTTCCAGAACAGGATCAGGTTTGAGAAGCCGGTGGAGTTCTGCTGCCTGGTGGGACGGGACTGCCTGGGTTTGTTCATCATGTTCTGTATGCCAGGGAAGCCCAAGGACATCCGAGGAGTCATGCTAGACACCATTGCCAAGGAGGAGCAAAACTACCGCCTGTCAGGCAGGGATGCGCTATGGCAATTTGTCACCATGCTGACGGCTTCCTGCCCACAAAAGACATGTTGGAAAGCTGCCTTGGCACAAAAACTGGCCTGAAAGAGGTGGGCAGCACGTACATAAGCTTCCTGTAAACCGCTGGGTACAGCAGTGGCGCTCTGCACGCTGGCACCAGAGGCTGTGCGGGGCTTAGCGCTGCCTCCGGCTTTTCTTCCCACACAACATTCTCTCCACCCCCTTAATTCCCACCTTCCCCTCCAACCATCACATTCCCTTGGCTCCTGCAGGAGCCAAGCTGAGTCAGTCTCTCCAGGTTTAAGACAACAGGACTCACCTGCCAGAAAAATGTGTTTACAGAAGGCACGTCATTTTTCCAGAACATTTTGTTCACCAGACATTAAGTGTTGGCTGGAGCCGGTGAAAGCTTTATCGCTCCGAGCCTCTGGGCGGTCATGGTAGAGCTGACTCACAGCCTTTGGTGCCTCTGTGGCAAGTGTTTTTCCATAACAGGAGGTTGAGTCTGTAATAAAATGTAATGGTCAGAAGATTTGCACCTAGCTTGAAGGACAATGAGAGCTCAGAAATGCTGGTTTGAGGGTGTGAGCTGGTTCCCAACTAAGAGGTAAAAGCCCTTCCTCTTAGAAATGGCTAGAAGTGGGCTGTATGAGAAACCTATTACCTGCCCCTTAATAGTAGATCAGTGCCAGGCTCTGGAGGGCTTCAGCCCTGTGACTGAAAGGCAGAGGCAGGGTCGGTCCCAGCCGCAAGGCCTGTTCCTGCTGAGTGGCTGTGTGAGGGCAAGGAGTGGCTGAAGGCAGTGGCAGGTGCTAAAGAAAACTTGGTTAAAAATCAATGAGTGTGGACAAAACCTGGCCCTGGAGATGCTGGTGGGAGTTTTCACTTTTCATGGCAGCAGTGGCAGCTCCTCACCACGTGTGGCAGAGAGCAGAGCCTGAAGGAGGCAAAATCGGGTCACTTGGAATTTGTTTCAAGTAGCTCAGTGGCTGGTTGCATTTAGCGACTGATTTATTCCATTTCCCTCTGCTTTTAGTAGACAGAGTAAGACTTTGGGATTGCACTATTGTAATTACTTTCTTTCAGCTACTGTTAGCCAGGGAAGGAAGACCTGATCAGTTGTCAAATTGGAAAACTCAACTTTGTAGTGGTCTGAACAGTTTGGTCACTGCAAAGCTCCTCTGCCTGTAGTTTTCTTGTAAGTTTAGTCCTTTTATTTAATAGAAAAAAAGTAATTTCAAAAACTTACCTTTTATCCTTGCAGGGTGTGAGAGACAGAAGAGACAGCAGAGGTGCATTGGTGATTGATCACCCAAGGCGGAAGGCTGGGAGAAGGATCCCTGTGTGGCTGAGGGCTGGGATGGGGAAGCTGCAGCAGCTGAAAAATAAAGGCTGTTACTTAGACAGCTTTCCATGGCATAGGTGTGGAGGCTGAAAGGTGAACTCAAATAAAAACAAACACACATAGAACTGTGAAATTTTTGCCAAGTCCTAAATGTAGGTGGTTATGGAGAAGGGAGGCCTTTTGGGGTTAAAATAGTTCATTGCAAGACAGTTGTTTTTAAGAGCTGCCATCACTGTGGTTTCTTTGTTTGTAGCAGGGGTTTGGTGGGGCAAAGGGGAAAGTTCTGGTGTTTTACGTAGAAAACATGCATAGTTTTACATACATAACAGTGGGATTATGTACAATCAATCAATCAATCAGAAGAGTTGTGTTGGTTTGGGGTTTTGGTTTTTCTTGCCTGTTTAAAGTAACAGCATAACCAATGCTGCAGCAGGAGTGCTTGGTTTATAAAGGACCAGCAGAAGAGCTTGAATTTTGCATTAATTTGATATCTTACTTGCAACTAGTATGTGTCTCTTAAGCTATTCAGTTCTGCAGGAATACTGTTTCTCTGAAAACTGGTTGGGCTTTTTCTTTTGGATGTTTTGCATGCTTTTTTGGTATTGGAAGAGGAAAATCTAAGTGTCTGGACTATGTAGAGTTCGAACTATGGCAGTTACACACTGGGGCATGTCCTCCGAAGTGTTCCTAGTACCTCGGGGACATCATGCAGGCTTGGTTTCTCCTGGGAGCCAGGGTACATTGCCCAGGCAGCGCTACACATTTCACCTTGTGGGTTTTGGC
This sequence comes from Psittacula echo, assembly GCF_963264785.1. NCBI lineage: Eukaryota > Metazoa > Chordata > Aves > Psittaciformes > Psittacidae > Psittacula > Psittacula echo. The sequence goes on from NC_137735.1 coordinate 106,354,402, forward strand.
TCAGGAGCCCGGGCCCTCAGCAACAGTGGAAACCGGCCCAGGCTCTGTATCATGGCTGATAGTGATGAAGATGATACACAACCAAGTATTTAACAACATAAACTTGACAATGTTCATTTATTCAGCCAAGCTGGAGTCTCAGCTCAGGTGAGTCACACCCATACCATGTGCTTCTGTAACCACACACACTGATTTACCAGGTAAGGTGCTGACCTCACACCGTTTAATCCCATCATAATGTGCATAATAAGGTTGGTTAGTAAAACCAAAGTGAAGGGGTGGGGTCATGTTATTGTTGTTTTTCCTTTAAGCAGCATTTGCTAATGTATAGTTTAGTATAATGTATAGTTTACATATTTTAGAGTGTAGTTGAGCTCAAGAGGTCATGGAAGCATAGCTCAAGTGAAGAAAGGCTACTGGAAGAGGAGACTTGCAGCGCTGCTGCTGTTGGCTGGTGAGCTTAGCCAGGTAGGTCTTCATAATAAGAAAAAAACAGTAGAACACCTCACCCCATCCTTTTTAAAGAAACTTTAATTGAAGAAACATAATTAGCTTATCACAGGATGCGGATATCCACGCCACCAGGGTCCACCAGTTTACGACTCAGGCAGAAAAGATCTGGGCCCCTGGTGCCAGGGTTTTATTACTCCAGATGGTGGCTGGCACAAACCTCCCTCCCCTTCCCTTCCCCTGTTGCAAAAGGAGCAACACGATCTGCGTACCCCAAGCTGTGTGAACACTGCCTGGCACAGGCCTTCATCTATAGCCATCCTAGCCCCTCAGCCCCACAGAGACCCTTCTCCCAGCCTTCCACCTTGGATGATCCATCACCAATGCACTTCTGCTGTCTCTTCCATCTCCCACGCCCTGGGAGGGATAAAATCTCCATTCCCTGCTGCCCAGACATTTCCTTTCCGCTGCTGCAAGGACTCTGGTCTCTGTGGTTAGCTCAGGAAGCTGAAGTAAGCTCCATAAGCTGTTAAGTGAAGGGGACCCACCTCCGGTGAAGCCAAAGGAGCAGCAGCCTTTCTCATCCTGTTTCTCTCAGGAAGCTTTCCACAAAATGCCTTTCATGCGGAAGGTTTGTGTTTCCCCAGCTGCTTTGTAACATCCGCTTTAGTGACACTCAGCACGTCCTGTCAGAAAACTGGAGGAACACTCATCTTTTCTATAAGAGAGATGAACTGGCTCGAAGAAAATAACTATGTATGCAAGCCCAACTTTTACATACTGACTTGTTTAGATGCCCTAGTGCAGGACCATAAGCAAAAGGGACTGTGACACAGGTTTTTTTCAGTAGATTATATAAAATCCCTCTTTTTATTTATTAAAAGAGCCTCATGTTCACAAGGAAGATGTACAAAACAAAGGCAAAAAGAAGAGACTGGAGCGATAGGGAGAAAAAAGGAGACAACTTACTCCTTTACTTGCCATCCAAATACAGCTGCTTCCATCACACTCAAACAGGGAAAGAGAGAAGCACTTGAGTAAACAAATCAAATGGGCTTTCTGTTTCCTTTTCTTGAACCTTCACTTTCTAGTGTTTTATAGTTGGTCTTTTACAGGGTTAAAGACGATGTGCTCAGTAACACACAGGTGACTACCTGCAAGATACTTTATTTCTTACACAGATGTGAAAGAAAAGGCAGCAGTTCAATAAGCAGAGTAAGTAATACAAAATAGTTGATGTGTGATCAGTTACAGTTATTTTTTCACAAGAAAACTTCGTTGAATACACTCATGAGAAAAATCTGTGCGTATCCCACAATGATGTAAATCAGCAGCAAGATAATTTCTCTTGTATGTCTGGTTTTTGCCTCCTAAAAAGGGACTGAAACTTACTTGAGTAAGAACTTTGGAACACAATACTTATTAAAGAACAAGTTTCAGAAGTACACATCAAAAATTCAAGACTTCAGAGGCAAGCATCTAATTAATAAAACTAATAACAGTACTATCCATTTGAGGTTCCTTAAATCAACTGTAGCATCTTTTTCTCTTCTTAATTCATGCTTAAAATTAACCTTTTAACTGCACAGTACCTATCTGTTGTACAGGCACAAAAGAAAACCTGGCAAGCTAGAACCTCAAATACCTACCCGGATCTTTAACAAAATGGTATTACACACAACACTTACAGCTAACTAGCACCCACATGACTTCATATCTGACTAAACATCCTTTCAATCACTCTGATTTCATAACGAGAACATGGTTTCTAGTTTCATAGATTCCTTCCTTGCAGGACAGCTCTAATCTCAGCAGCATCTCCATTACTTAGAAGCGGAAGGTTCCGCACACAAGATGCCTTACGTTTCCTAAAGACTAGGTGAAAGGCTGCTGTAAAAGAAGGATATTAAAATAAAAAATAAAAAATCAGAGCTATAATAAACAGCATGTAAGAAACAGGTTTAGGTTCAGTGAGACATTTAACTTTGCTGTCAGTTTGGTGACTTAAGGCTGTTCCATGCATCCTTACCAAGCAAAACCCTTTGGAGCTTCGCCTGAGCAAACCACGCAGGTGAGTCCCCCAGCTGTATGCACACTGCATCTGAAGCTGCCCTACCTGCTGAAACCCACCCTGGCAGTGAAACCTGAGCTCCTATCCTTCCACATCCATCTCTGGGAAACAAGAAACAAACCAGATCCAGTTCTCACCCAGCATTTTTTTCACTGCGCAGGACATGCAGAACTACTTTGTACTCTTACGGCATCATCCACTATTTAAAAGTAAACACAAACATTAGTATCTTTTCTCCAGTATTCCACACACATACAAGCAAAAGATTCCAGCTATTTGTGGAACACTATAGAAAGCCATCTGCTTTCTCTAGTTTCTTTCATTGCCCAGGGATAAGAACTGTGACCAGCTGGAAAAGCACCTGCAATTTTGAGAGGCTATTCCAAAATACAAAGGAAACAAGTTTGGTATCGCTGCCTACCCCTCTGTTTTGATTAACAAGGCAGTTCGAGCAACTGCAATAAATGGTTAATTGTCCTTCAACTGAACAAGCATCCTTAGGCTCCTGACACTGCAAAGATTATGCATCAAGGCAAACACTCCTGGCCCTCATACTGTGAAATCTCTGTAAGGATTAGAATTTGGCTTAGGCAAAGAGAATAACCCAGTACATTCTATATATATTCATACTCCATCCCAAATAAAATACTGGGTGTGCACAGTGTCAGGAAGTAGGGTATTACTGCCATTTTTTAAGAAATAAATGAGTGTTTACTGCCCTAAGCAGCTATGCTGTCCTCCCCTGAGATGGAGTTCACACTGCAAGCCCAGCACTGGGCACCAACTACCTTTCCACAATACAGTTGTTTCTGTGCAACACCCAGCAGGTTTTGGGAGAGTTATGCTTAAGTGTCTTAGTTGCCAGAGATTCAGAAAAAAACGAAGCATTTTTTAACATAAATGTAGCTTCCCAGCACTGTGCATCAGCAATCTCTGTAACTCTGCCCTGTTCCCCAGTAAATGTCTTTTCTTCCTTTCTACACAAGACTAGTGAATTATCAGCCTTCTTTAGAAGGAGAACCTCATGTCTTTAGTGTAGCCCAGTTTGTCCAGGTTGGGAATGCAAGCATACTGGATCATTGGAGGAGGTCCACACGTGAGGATCAGAACATCATTCTGAGGTGGGGGCAGGTGTTCTCTGATCATGTCTTGGTTCACAAATCCTTGGCTGTACTCCCAACCTGTTAAGAAAATTAAAGAAGGGGAAGGGGAATGAGGGAAAAAGGAGGAAATTACAGATACGTCACTTCAGGATGAAGCGTGGGGGCTTGGGGTTTTTTAGTAACATTCTGGACTGTAGCATTTACACACTCCACTGGCACAAGTGTCCTCAAGTTATGTTACATAGAAAATCTGCCACTTCCGCTTTTAAGACGCAAAACTGATGTACGGAGAAAACAAGAGCTAGCTTTTAACAAAACCTGCTAAAAGCCCCAGGGAAATCTCAAGCAGAGCTGTGAACAGAATGTGAATCTTTTTAGCTCCAGCACTGTGAAGTAACATCCCCCCCTTCACCCCACTGTTTACTAGTCCACTAGGGGAAATCTAGCTGATGAAATTGTTCCCAGTTGGAACACTCACAGTGCTATCGGTTAATACTAGGATTCAAGTTCACTCCTCACATCCCCAGCCCTGGATACAAAAAGCTGCCGACCCAAACCTTTGGACACAGTAGGACTGACACATTTTTCTCCCACAGGTTATCCAAAAATTTCCAGTTTTGGTCCATTTCCACATATGGCAGTGAAAGTCTGCACAACAATGTTGGGGGGGGTCTAAGGAGAAAGTTTTACCGCGACTGCTAAGATCAGTTCACACTTATCAAAGAAAAGGAACAATAATTAGAAATTCCAGGATTCTCCAGTAATTGCAGAAGATGACATGATAGCAACAGACTGTAGGGGGAAGGCAAGACCTTTCTCCCAACCCCACTGGAGGTGTATTCTTGGTCACAGGGTAAGAGAAGGCATATGGCTTCTGTTTCTTTGTCCCAAACTACCACTGAATAGGAATGTGAACCTATCCTGATGTGAGTGAGCATGATGAGGAGTGGTAAGATAGGAAAATCACAAGGAATTACATGGAAACTATCAGGCCTTTTCACAAAGGCAGTAAGTATTTAGCCTTTTCTTCCTCAAACCCGCACAGCTGAGGGAAACACATTCAGCTACCTCATCATCTTACCTAGACCAGGCAACTGTATCGCATTATCTATAAAACTGAACTGAACCAAGCTGGAACAGTATTTTCAGTGAAAAGCACTGTTAATACAAAGGCAATTCCATCGCCTAGAAAGATCAGCTACAATGAACTGCCTGCTGTACAATGACAGCTAGGTAGCAGTCTGCACTTGGCCACATCTCTGTGAGACACAGTGCCTCTGACACTCCCACTGCAGCTGTCTTAATGCATGCTCTAAACACGAGACAGTAAGATAACACATTGTATTTATGTCTGTGGGGAAGGAGAAAGGAAGGTCACCTTCCAGAGTGAATAATGGTAAATACTCAGGTGTAGTCATGGGAGGAACACTGCACTGCCATTACCTGAGGTGAGCCTTATAGCTTTGGAAATGCTGCCTGATTACACCTGAGAGTTTCTGTGCATCACTGTGTGAAGAGTGATGCTACTGGATGCATTCAGACACGATACATTAAGCAAGAAAGGAGCTCAGAAATATGCACACAATATAGGATGTCTCCTGGCAAACACATGCATTAATACTCATAACTTAAGCTTCAGTGGAAGTAGCATGTTAGCTCTTACTTTCAGGTGCTCTGTCCAGTGTGTACCAACATTTAAAGCGACCGGGATTCTGAACTTGGATCTCCTCTAGCTCAGAACGTAACAGGATGTCCTTCTCAGTCTGCAGGATAAGGATAACAATGATTATGCTCTGCATCTAAGTGCAACTCTCAGATGACCACAGAGCATTAGCTTTTCTACAGCCCTGTGAGATAGAACACATTATTCAACTCTATTTTACAGGCTGAAGAGAGCAAACACAAGTTATTTCCACAACCATCCTGTGGCAGAGCTAATAAAAAGGTTCATAACATTCCCAAATCCTGATCATGCAATGCACCCCCTGTAAAAAATAAAACAAAGGAAAACCTCTAATAGAACACAGAGCCTTGTTCAGGGAATTAGTGGTAGCATAAGAAGAGTTAAGCCCTCTTTTAGCACTCCTATTACAAAAGCAACTTTAATCACAAAACTAACCATGACTGATCACAAGTATCTCCCTAGCCCTCCATACTGTGCCATTCAGTCAGGAAACTGCCAAGTTCTTCACCTCTGCCACTTCAAGGTTCATTGGCACTGCCATTTGGGGGTTGCTTGGTTTTTAAACAGGATGCGGAACAAATGACCAGAGGAGTATTGAGCTCTGATTGGAACGATGAAGGCTACCCAGGGTACCAAGTTCTGCTCCTCCATGAAGCAACATCACTGAAGGACAAAAGAAAGCCTTATTCCCTTAAGAGCAGCTGCAGTTTGTGAAGGAGGGAAAGGGTAGAGACTAAAAGTGGCACCATCCTCTGCAGCCTTAGTAATTTGGCATTGAGGACACTACCATGTCTGTAACTGTGGGAGTAAGGAGGAATGTGCCAGCCACTATTGCTGAGAAGGTGCCTGTTTCTGGGTTCTGTAGTTGCACGTGTTCCAGAAAAGCTACTACTGGGTCTGACCAATTCAAAGCCTGCTGGTCAGAAGCACTGTATGAGCCCATGTACACTGCCATCTGTAATCCAACACAGCTCTTTCAGGAGGGCCAAAATAAATGTGCATTTTTGACAACCTTAAAAAAAAACAAACCCAAACCCAGCCATATTTTAAGCTATTGAAAATATTAAAACCATCTAGTCTGTAGGCTTTCCTGACTAACCATTTGTCATGAGGCTGCTTTATATTTGTGTAGTTACTGGGTACAAGAACTCTTAAAGCCAAGGACTGATGTTTACACAAGCTGTTGCTAATACGCAGACAACTATTCCCCAAGTCCTCCCTGCAAGAAGCAACAGGTTTTCTATGTCACCAAAGCAGCTCTAGCCCTGTATTAGTCATTCTGAATCACTCATGGCAAATCCTGGCCTTCCTGCCCTGACACTGACTGCACTTTATGCCAACTCCTAGGGCTCAGCAGAGACCAGCTGCTGCAGCAGCGCCAGCCAGCACCAGAGGGCACCGGCAAGACTCTTAAAGAGCTGCTTTACTGCAATAAAACATCAGAACAGGGCACCTGCATCATAGCTTCTGGGTAGAAAAATCTTGGGTTTATAGTTCAGATGTGCTACAAAGGAAACGACGAATGACAGAGGAGAACCTAAAGAAGATAATAAACCACAGGCAGGCAGTAAGGTTCACCACAAAAAATGGCTCACACTCCAAAACCAAATATTCATTATGATGGAGAAATTTAAAAGCAAAGGATTAACACTAGAAAAACATCAGGAAAAGAGGAAGTGTTGCAGCTCAGCAGCACACCACCATTTGGGTTGCCTGCTCACTGAAGCACAGCAGTATGATAAACCTCAAAGAGCAATAGAAGCACATGAAGAACTGACAAAAGGAATGGAAATTAAAGGCAACAGCCATGCAGAATCACAGCACTCATAGCTGAGGGAGCCAACTGTTAAGTTGAGCTTCACCTAAGGTGTTCTCAAACAGAAAGATTCCACATACAAACCCTGCTGCAAAGCTGGGCAGTTATGACTGCTGAAGGAGACACACGTCCACCTCTTTCATGTTTCCACTCACAAAGACAGCTCTGAAAGTCTGCCCAAAATATTAACAACTTGCACAAAGGAATGCAGAATTTTGAAACATTTATAAACTGAATTAGAAACAGAAACAGTGAGACACAGGAAAGGGAGCATTAGCTGGGAGGAAAGTGACATTTCCTAGTAACACTAAACCCACAATTCATTACAGTCCTTTTATATGGGAAGTTTCCAACATTTCAGTTCACTTCTCCCCTCAGGGTTTGTATTCCTGCACCAGGCTTTCTCAGCAAGAATTTCATTTGCTGGGTGGAGTTCTGTTAGTTAATTAGAACTTTAAAAGCAGAACAAAGGACAGAATTACCTGGTTAGCAAACAGCAGCTGACAAATGGTAGGGTCATCTTTGTCTTTCGCGATTGCTCGAATGATCTGCAGCATAGGTGTTATCCCTGAAAGAGAAAGGCAGGCCAATGATGTGAGAATGCAAAGCAGCAAAAGAAAGAGCAAGTGAGCATATGAGAGAAAATATGTACAAATACATCTACCAGCTGCCAGAAACCATGGATGAATCTTACGTACCAGTCCCACCTGCAATCATCCCCACGTACTTCACTGTCTTAATAACTGGTTCAGCTTTCTTTTCAGGCCGAATAGCAAACGTGCCTGGAAAGAGAACATGGAAAACATTAAAACACACAGGATCACAGTGCCTGTGATCCCTTCCCAGTGTGTTCAGCTAATTGACTCTGTTTCAGCCCTCTCACCCTGTTTTCCCTCCGTAAAGCAGGAGCAGGAAACAGATAAAGGCAAAGATGCCACAAATTAAAACAAATCCTGAAAGATAATCAGTGCTTGCAAGACACGATGATAACATGAGACACTGACATGGGTTATTACTTATTCCTGCCTATAGCATCAAGTCATCACTACCTGTATTTCTATTTGTTCATGTCCCAAACCGCCAGTGATACTCAGAAGCCCAGATTCTGAAAACAGTTTTACACAAAGGAAGCAATCTGCTCAGAGAGTTTATCTGCCCCATGCAGACTATTTTAAGTGAAAACCAAAATATGCAGGGTGTGTATTTTGTATATTTATATCCTCTTTTTGAGCTTATGTGCCAGTTTCAGCCAAATATGACAGTTTGAAATTGCCCAAAATACTGTATTTGTTGTATTCACACCTCTCTTCATCCAGGAGAATATGAACACAACATGCAAACTCTGGAAAAACACTTGTCTGAGTTCTGCTGCTCACAAAGCTGCCAGAAGGTTTTTGTGACACATTTGTGGCTGCACTATGCTGAAGTGAGATATTTTATATTGACATAAAAGGACTTCCTACCGATAAAGTTAATTTTCATTTGAGATACTAGCATTGAACAGCACAAATATGTTTTTATCAGTGTATAAACTATGTCCATATAAACAAGCAGAGTATTCCCTTCTTTGAGAACAGTACGATTAACAAGTACTTCCATAGTCATATAACAACCCCCCTCAAGATGGCTATTGACTTAATTAAGGTATTAGCCATTTCTTTTATGCAGAAATGCTAACAACAGCAAAGAATACCCATGTCTAGTGGGAGAGAGCAAGTATAGAATCATAGAATAGTTAGGGTTGGAAAGGACCTTCAGATCATCTAGTTCCAACCCCCCTGCCATGGACAGGGACACCCCACACTAAACCATGCCACCCAAGGCCTCATCCAACCTGGCCTTGAACACCACCAAGGATGGAGCATTCACAACCTCCCTGGGCAACCCATTCCAGTGCCTCACCACCCTCTCAGTAAAGAACTTCTTCCTTATATCCAGTCTAAACTTCCCCTGTTTAAGTTTGAACCCATTACCCCTTGTCCTGTCACTACAGTCCCTGATGAATAGTCCCTCCCCAGCATCCTTGTAGGCCCCCTTCAGATACTGGAAGGCTGCTATGAGGTCTCCACGCAGTCTTCTCTTCTCCAGGCTGAACAGCCCCAACTTTCTCAGCCTGTCTTCATACGGGAGGTGCTCCAGTCCCCTGATCATCCTTGTGGCCCTCTTCTGGATTTGTTCCAACAGTTCCATGTCCTTTTTACGTTGAGGACACCAGAACTGCAAACAATACTCCAAGTGAGGTCTCACAAGAGCAGAGTAGAGGGGCAGGATCACCTCCTTCGACCTGCTGGTCATGCTCCTTTTGATGCAGCCCAGGATACAGTTGGCTTTCTGGGCTGCGAGTGCACACTGAAGCTGGCTCATGTTCATTTTCTCATCGACCAACACCCCCAAGTCCTTCTCTGCAGGGCTGCTCTGAATCTCTTCTCTGCCCAACCTGTAGCTGTGCCTGGGATTGCTCTGACCCAGGTGTAGGACCTTGCACTTGGCATGGTTAAACTTCATAAGGTTGGCATCAGCCCACCTCACGAGCGCGTCAAGGTCCCTCTGGATGGCATCCCTTCCCTCCAGCGTATCAACCGAACCACACAGATTGGTGTCATGGGCAAACTTGCTGAGGGCGCACTCAATCCCACTGTCCATGTCACCGACAAAGATGTTGAACAAGACCGGTCCCAACACCGATCCCTGAGGGACACCACTCGTTACCGGTCTCCAGCCGGACATCGAGCCATTGACCACAACTCTTTGCGTGCGGCCATGCAGCCAGTTCTTTATCCACTGAGTGGTCCACCCATCAGATTGATGTCTCTCCAATTTAGAGACAAGGATGTCGTGTGGGACAGTGCCGAACGCTTTGCACAAATCCAGGTAGATGACGTCAACTGCTCTGCCCCTGTCCATCAGTTTTGTAGCCCCATCATAGAAGGCCACCAAATTGGTCAGGCAGGATTTCCCCTTAGTGAAGCCATGCTGGCTGTCACCAACCACCTCCTTGTTTTTCATGTGCCTTGGCATGCCTTCCAGGAGAATCTGCTCTAAGATTTTGCCAGGCACAGAGGTGGGACTGACTGGTCTGTAATTCCCCGGGTCATCCATTTTCCCCTTCTTGAAAACAGGGGTTATATTTCCCTTTTTCCAGTCATCAGAAACTTCACCTGACTGCCATGATTTTTCAAATATGATGGCCAGTGGCTTAGCAACTTCATTTGCCAGCTCCTTCAGGACCCGCGGATGGATGTTGTCAGGTCCCATGGACTTGTGTACGTTTAGGTGTTTAAGATGGTCTCGAACCAGATCCTCTCCTACAGTGGGCCTAGGGTCTTCATTCTCACAGTCCCTGCGTTCGCCTTCCAAGACTTGGGTGGTGCGGTCACAGACTTTGCCAGTGAAGACCGAGGCAAAGGAGTCATTAAGAACCTCAGCCTTCTCCAAATCCTGGGTACCCAGTTCTCCTGATATCTTCCGAAGGGGGCCTACGTTGTCCCTAGTCTGTCTTTTACTCGCTACGTACCTATAGAATCCCTTCCTATTATCCTTAACATCCCTGGCCAAGTTCAATTCTAACTGGGCCTTAGCCTTCCTCACCTGGTCCCTAGTTTCCCGGACAGCATCCCTGTATTCTTCCCAGGTCACCTGTCCCTGCTTCCACCTTCTATAAGCCTCTTTTTTCCTTTCAATTTTCCTGAGCAGCTCCTTATCCATCCAAGGAGGTCTCCTGGCCCTCCTGCTGCACTTCCTTCTAGTTGGGATGCAACACTCCTGAGCTTGGAGCAGGTGATCCTTGAATAACAACCAAGAGTCTTGGGCCCCCCTCCCCTCTAGGCCTGTATCCCATGGAACCTTACTGAGCAGGCTCCTGAAGAGGCCAAAGTCTGCTCTCCTGAAGTCCAGGGCAGTGAGCTTGCTGCCTGCTCTTCTCACTGTCCCGAGGATCTTGAATTCGACCATCTCGTGGTCACTGCAACCAAGGCTGCCCTGGAGCGTCACATTTCCAACCAGCCCTTCCCTGTTGGTGAGCACGAGGTCAAGCATGGCACCTCTCCTTGTCAGCTCCTCTATTACTTGCAGAAGGAAGTTGTCTTCCACACAATCGAGGAACCTCCTGGATTGCTTGTGCCTGGCCATACTTTCACTCCAACAGATGTCAGGGTGGTTGAAGTCTCCCAAGAGAACAAGGGCCTGTGAGCTTCAGGCTGTTCCTATCTGCCTATAGAGCACTTCATCCACAGATCCCTCTTGATGAGGCGGTCTGTAACAGACCCCCACAGTAATGTCCCCCATCACTGCTCTCCCTTTAACCTTGACCCACAAACTCCCTGTCAACTGCTCACCCGTCCCCAGACACAGTTCCATACTCTCCAGCCTATCCCTAACATAAATAGCAACTCCCCCTCCCCACCTGCCAGGCCTGTCTTTTCTAAAGAGCCTGTAACCTTCCATTCCAACACTCCAGTCGTAGGAGCCATCCCACCATGTTTCTGTGATGCCTACTATATCATACTCCCGTAGTCGTGCACACATCTGTAATTCCTCTTGTTTGTTTCCCATGCTACGAGCGTTTGTATAGAGGCACCTGAGTCGAGCTCCAAATGAAGCTGGCTCATTGGCTGGAGCAGCTGGAATATCTCTGCATTGCTCCGAGCATTTATTGTAGGTGCTGGCAACTGACTGGGTGTGTTGGGATGGAACGATGCCCCCCTCCCCCAACACATCTAGTTTAAAGAAACCTTGACCAGTCTGGCAAGCCTCCTACCAAAACCTCTTCCTCTTCTTTGTCAGATCAGCTCTACCAGCCCCCAGTAGACCTGGCCTACTAACTTGGGTCCCGTATTCAAAACACCCAAACCCCTGACTATGGCACCATCCTTTTAACCATTTATTAACCTGGCCAATCCTCCTAGCTTTTTTAAGGTTCCCCCCTCAATCCTGGAGAATTGATGAAAAGACAATCTGAGCTCCAGAGCCCCTAACCACCTCTCCCAGGGCTCTGTAGTCCTTTATGTTCTCCAGGCTACTGCTATCAACATCACCAGCACCCACATGGATCACCAGAAGTGGGTAACAGTCCGTGGGACTCACTAGAGCAGGCAGCCTCTCAGCAACATCCCTGATCCGTGCCCCAGGTAGGCAACACACCTCCCTCGAGACCGAGTCAGGCCGACAGATGAGTGCCTCTGTCCCTTTCAAAGTAGAGTCCCCTACCACTATGACCCGTCTCTTTTTCCTGGCAGCACCAGTAGTGATCTTCTTTACCGGTGCACCAGCCAGTTGTTTCTGGTGCAAGTGCCCTTCCTTCTTAGCACCCTGCTGGTACTGAGAGTACCAGCCCAAATAATAGATAGAGGTGATAGCTGACGTTCAGCTCATGCACCATCTGTAATTAAAATGTAGCCAACAGAGATTCTGCTCCTCTGCTCTCATGAGGCCCCACCTGGAGTACTGCAACCAGCTCTGGAGATCTGAGCACAGGAAAGACATGTACCGGTTCCAGTGGGTCCAGAGGAGGGCCATAAAAATGATGAGAGCCATGGAATACCTCTCCTGTGAGGAAAGGCTGAGAAAGTTGGGGTTGGAGAAGAGAAGGCTCCAGGGAGACCTTATTGCTGCATTTCAGTAGTTAAAGGGGCATATAAGAAAGATGGGGACCAGCTTTTTAGCAGGACCTGCTGCGACAGGATAAAGGGTAATGGTTTTAAACTAAAAGAGGATAAATTTAGACTAGATATAAGGAAGACATTTTTGTTACAATGAGTGTGATGAAACACTGGCACAGGTTGCCTAGAGAGGTGGTAGATGCCCCATCCTTGGAAACACTGAAGGTCAGGTTGGACAGGGCTCTGAGAAATCTGATCTAGTTGAAGATGTCCCTGCTCATTGCAGAGGGATTGGACTAGATGACCCTCAAAGGTCCCTGTCAACCCAAACCATTCTACGATTCTATGATGCTATATAGACTTGAACCCAGCTGGAAAAAAATGTGATCAGTATTACTATTGCTTTATAATGATTTTTTTTCTGCATGGTTTAGTCTGGATTAATTATATCTTCCACGTTAGCCTTACCTTTTCCTTTGTAGACAAGTAGGCCACTTGGTCCTCTGAAGTCAATAGTATCCCCTATTTTTAGGCTGTCTAAGTATTGAGACATCTTCCCTCCATCAGGAAACTTCGGATGGATACCCCTAAAGTAGATCTGTTAAAAATAACAACGAAGCAATTTATCTCACAGCTCAAAGATGAGCATTTCCCTTCAAATATTTAAGTACCCATATTCCTCATGCAAAGAACACAATTACTATATAAAGAAATACTTTCAATGCAGAATTGCCTGACAGTAAAAGATAAGCATCGAGTTTTCTGAAAAGAATTAAAATGCCCCTCTTGCACCAGTTTTGATCAGATTGGACACAGACTGGCAATTTCTCCACTGTATTTCTGTAACATAGAACATATCTCTATAAACAATCAACCTAACTTCTGAGAAAGATCCCTGACAGCTCAGTTGCAAAGGGATGTACCCAAATGTCCTTCGTGGGATGCCAACTGTTTGCATCTCAAAGTAACAAAAAAAGTGCACACTAACTAAACTGAATATTCAACCATTCACCAACAGGTATCAGTGGGTGTAGTTACATTGCTGGAACTCTGCTGAGATTTTTTGTTTTAAATCCCATGGATGTAAAAGGGCTCAAGCTGAGACTAGCTATACTTTCACAAGAACAGCATCATTTGCATGCATGGAGAGCCACATTGGGAAGAAGGAGTCTCGTGAAATGTTTCTCTTTAGGTCAAAGATTTACATTTTTCCCTTGTCATGTCTCTAACGCCATGCTCATGAAGATAAGTAGGCAGTAAAAGACAAATTCAAGTCCAGTTTCACAATAAATGAATAAATTGTTATTGCTATAAAGAAGAAAAAAAAATTGAGTAAAATACTAACAAAATCCAATGCAGATATTCAGGTTTTAAACTTCTGTCAGCTTTAAATATATCTGCTTAGTCCAGCTATCAAGAGATAAAACCCAAGTACATTATCACAGGAGTCAAAACCACATTTTTGCCAATTAAATCAGTCATTCACTCTGTCTGGATCAGGAACAATAATGATCACCGCTCTTAATGATCATAATGACCATGTTACATTCACTTCAGAAGAAACTGGCAGCTCGGGCCAGGTTAATTCCTTATTTCAGAAGGATTAAAAATGTGTGTACACATCTGCAGGTCTACACAGATTTTGGAAAACTGCAATATGCAAATACAGAAAATTACACAGCATCTCATGAGACACACTCACTGCAGAAGCGGCTGCAAAATGCCATATGGATTGTAGGTAACTCCAGATCACTTGTTAAAACAGTGGAAGTCTGCAGTGGCACGTACCTGAACAGAAGCCAGCACATCAGACTTCACATAGCACTGCAAGTGTAAAGGTAGGGTCAGAAGCTGCTCAGCCTGGTAAAAGAGTGTGACATTCTCACCTTGACAACAAGATCCACAAAGCCCTTGTCATCATCACTGGAAACTGGAGTGTAAGGTCTCACAACCAGAGCTCCATCAATCCGTGCAGAGAGGTGGATATGCTGTCCTGTGTGGAGGGAAGAGAAAAAGCAGTTTGGCACAGACTGCAAACTCCATGTCAAAGTTGTCCTAACAACCTTGTTTTGGGGAGCCACTTTTCCCCCTCTCATGCTGCTGGAATGTAGCACCTTGTACATTCAACCATGCACAGATTCTATCTGGAAGGGCAGGCAACAGTGCTGCTAATTTTTTGTGTCAACCATATCTGTTCTAATGGCTTTTACAATTCCCAAAGCTCTAACTGTATGTGAGATCTTGCAAAAGATGTGGCATGTCTCTCCCATGCTGGCAAGTAAAAAGGACTCTGGAGGAGAAAACTGTCAAGTGCTGTTCACACTTCTTTATTAACATGTTAGTTATAAACTGTTAAAAGTTTTGTTACAACTGAGTTTATAACTGTACTTACTTTGACCACAGATGGCTCACGTCTATCAGGAGGTCTTCTAGCTGTCATTGCTCAGGCTGCCTAGACATAAAGCACTTTTCCAACCCTGCTATTTCTCCAGCTTAACATCTGAATGCAGTGATCACATTTCAATCTGTCACACAATCACTGAACTGTCTACAAACAGTTTCATTTCTCAACATCCATGTTTTTGATGAAAAAAACCCACCTAGAATTAACTCTTCTGAAAGGGTTTCCTATAAAATTCCAACATCCTGAAGAGACCCAAGTGAAGAACACCTAGGGGAGGATTTGGTCTTTGTTATTTTATCACCACTATGTCAACAAACTACCTCTTAAGATAGAATGCAGCTCTCCAAAGATGGTGCAGTTCATCTGCCTGCTATGGGAACACAAATTGGGGATTTTAACAGTTTGCCAAGCCAGAGGACCAGTAAGGCAAAGCAGTGGCTGAATGAAGATGTGCTACCTGGTGACTTGGGAAATCAGCAACCATAGCTCACTTGAAGACATCATGCAAGGGTGATTCAAATAATCCTCTCAGCAAAACCTACACAGATCTGGTACCGCTCATGTTTCCTGCTAGGGAAGACCTGAAGGCAGCTGTAGCAGCAGTCTCCCATTCCTCTTCCAGGCTAGAGGTAGCCTCCACCACCCCCTCCTCCAGGAAGAGCTCCATGGTGACCACTGCAGACAGTGAACCCGGGCAGACAGGACCGCTGCTGGGGCACATCTCACAACAGTTGGTACTGATCCCAGAAAGGTGCTCCTCCCAAAGGGAAAACACGCCTTAGGCTCTTACTTATTATAGCTCTACCCCACTGCAACAGGACAGCAGTGGGCAGCCTCCACATGGGGCCACACACAATCCCACTCTTACTCAGTGAGTCACTTCTTTTCCTGTAACACCCCAGCTGGCAGTAGAAACGAAATGCTGGTGCTGGACTAAAGATGCAGAGTGCACACCAGTATCTGTCCTACGGCTGCCACGCCTGCTGCTCCCAGGTGCTTTCACCACCCTCACCAGCTTTCAGGTCTCCTTGCTTCCAAAGTCTCACCCAGTAAACCAGTCAGTCACCCACAGATTAGACCTTGCAGAGGACCTTAGGGAGCATGACTGTGCTGCTCCTGGGACTGTGCAGGGCCAGGGACATGCGTCCTCGAGCTATGCTGAAGTAACTGGCTGATTTGCCCTGACCTTACTAAAACACTGGAGGAAGCCATGGCATCCAGCAGGCCAAATTCACCCCAGATGGCTTCTTTTCTGTTCGCATGCAAGACAAGAGCAATTAGAGAGGTGAGACAGCTCAATCCTGAATGTTCATAAGGGGGCAAGGGTAGGAAACTACCTTTGCCCTCATGGCTACTTAGCAGGATCAAGAAAACAATATATCCCAAACAACAGGGAACCTAAACACTATGGACTGTAATGCTGGAAAGGTGCTATAGGACTACCATGAAACACCTGATTCACAGATCATTGCAACAGGTTGCTAAAGCAGAAGTCCTTATTAAACAAAAGTGACAACTAAATGCTCTTTACATAAGCAGTAGGAAACAACAGCACTAAGCTATTATGGAAGGCAATATATCACATGGCAAGGCCTAAGGAAACATCTGCTGCATGGTGATTAAGAAGTTCCATGAGACTGACTGCAAATTCAGAAGTGACTAGATCATCTGGTAAACCACATGTGTTAGATGAGAATTAGCAGAGAACAAGGCCTCAAGGGATGGAAAGGAACCACTGAGACCACACACCATGGGAGTAACACACACTGGAATGTTGAGACTGGAAAAATAAGTAAAGACCAGTGTTTGTTTCTACTGACTTCACAGAAACAAGCTGGATGTACACCCTCTGTAAGTACACAAGAGTTCAGGCCCTGCAGATGACTGCATGAGGATAATCTTGCAAAGCTCTAAATACTAGCTCAAACTATGTGGACAGTATTAAATTCAACAGTTCAAAATGTAGGGAAAAAAACCCCTCCAAAATCTCTCATAATATGACTAACCACATGTGGATTCTCAGGAAGGACAGACAGCACATACCTAGAGGAAGGCCCAAAACATGATCTATGGAAGGGAGAGCAAATCGGAATCTTCTTGTGTCATGACTAACTTCCTGAAAGAGGAAAATTAAAAGAACAGTCAGCTATGGCGTTGGGATTTAATTCTTGTGATTTCACTTGTAAAAGCAATGCACTGCTCAGGCTTCCTGCAGCATTGCATATCTGGGGGAGAGCAACATCCTAACTGAAAGTTTTGCACAATGCAAATACAAACTCCTCTGAACACGGCAATCCTGCAGAGGTCAACTCTTCATTCAAACTCCCCGAAAACTTAACTTTATCTCAAGACATTTTAGAAGCAATGCAGAAATAAAAATAGAAATAAAGCAGACAAATGCAAGTACCGTTTTGTATATTTACATGTTAATAGCAAAACTTAGTAACATACTCATATGCAGATTGAGACTAAACTATAACTTTCTAAATAGTATGAACATTTACACTGCCTTCTGCAGGAAGGCCACTGGACAGAAATTAGTCAGTTCTTCAATTCTCATTTAAGTTTAAATATATGAGAGTTCAAGGCCAAAAAGTTTTATTTTGATGTATTAAAATCAGATGAATTAACTATTTCGGTGTAGATATTTCAGAAAACTAGTGGCTATCAAGATGATTATGAAGTAGCAACCTGGTGCCCTCTGCTCTGCTAAGAGCCTTTAAAATTATCTGCCTCATAAAAATGGAATTAATACTTAATTAAAATTTAAAAGAGCCCTCTATTTAGATAAGTACTGTATCATAAAATTATGACAATTCTTTTACCAGGAATGTTGTAACTTGAATAAAAGTTTGGTAACGAGTAAATAAAATGCTACTTCTTATCCTCTGTAAGTTTTACCTCTTAAAAATCAGGTGACATTCATGGGATTTAAAAAGTCAGAAAAAAGAGGAAGAGACAACATACGGCCTAATTCATCATCCGATTTCTTTCTTTAAAGCTCTATGGGAAATAATAACCCTTCTAAAGAAAATTTCATAAACATCCTGGAAAATATTGTAGCCCTTTTTTATGGGAAATGCTAAACAAAGAAGGGAACTGAGTGGCAGCCTAAAAAGAGCTTCTTTGTACTTGTGTCTATTCAGGAGCAGTAACTGCCATTGAATAATCCACTAGACAGCTAAGGTGGACTTAACACTGCTGCTCTCACACTGACCACTGCTGTTTCTGTATGAAGATTTCAGCACCAGCTAGGCCACTCCGAAGCTGGATTTTGCCAATAAATCCTTCATCTTAAGATGCTGTCTTTGCTCAAAGCCCCAACCAACCTGGCCTTGAATCAGAAGTTTTGAAGATCAGAGTGTTTGCACCAGATTTTTGGCAAGATGTTAGAAAATATTAGCACTTATTGTACCAGGTTGTTATTTTTCAAAACTAACCTTTGTTTCCAGGACACATTTTCCATTCAGGAAAAAAATTATAAACACTCATGAGTCAAATATTCCCAGCTGATCAAGGTACCACAAGCACCATCATCTGATCTAGCTACGTACGAGCTGTTCCCCAAATTTAAAAAAAAGGCATATAAAACTAACGACAGGGTGAGAAAAAATCAGTAATTTATTAAAAAATAAAAATCAAGTGAACTGTGAATTCTTTTCTGTTATAAACTGCTACAGCAGAAACCTGCAAGTAGCTTGATTCTCAGAGGCATGTGCAGTGCCTCAAGTTTCCCTCCCCTCCTGCAGGTCAGACAGACTGTACCTGCAACCAGGTGCTACAGCTCTCATGAAAAAGTGGGGAGCATATAATAATAGCATTGTTGCAGTACATGTGGGAAATAAATTCAGTAATGTCACCCAGCCCAAATCACGGGGAAGCTTTCAATTCCCACAAAACCCAGCATTCAGAATGACAGTAATCCTTTTCTTTGACAAACAGAACAAATGACAGCCAAACTATCAGTACACTCCTTACACATCAAACAAAGCTCTGTTCCAGTCCTTTTCCGGTAACTTTCTGATTAGCTCATTGATTTAAAAAGTCAACACTACAAATATCTCCAGGTGCGATTTCACACCAGAAAAGCCAAGACTTCTACCTCATGCTTTTGATGGTGAGTTTATCCAAGGGAAATCTACACTTTTCACCTTTTATGGCTTTGGCCTCCTTCCCTCAACTTGAGTTAACTTCTGATAGCAAGATCCACCCCTGAAAGCATCATGACTTCCATCTATAAACCCAGTTGAGGAGCCTGGGAGATACAGAATGGCTTCTACTTTTATCAGAGAGAAAAAGAATCTGAGACAGCTCACGTACTGTCAGGACTACAACTTTTAAACATCTTTCTTCCTGTAACACATTAGAATACACAAATCCAGTAACAGGAATCAGTATCAACATAGGTCTGATAACTACTATGCTGAACGCTACCGACCATGAAAAAACTGCCTGCTCTGCCTGACAGCATAACTTTGCCTTATAGAGAACCCAGCAGTGCAGAGCGTAGGAATTTCTGCTGATGTACCACATGACATGAGACACGTGACAGAAACTCCAAGTCTGGTCATTTCTAAAACAGAATTCTCCACTTTATCTTGCTTGGAAAGAAGCTGCCTGCAGAAGCGCAGATCTTGGTTATACCAGGCAATGAGCATTTATAAACAATTTACTTCAAATACAAGTATTCACCCTGCTGCAACATTACCCAAGATTTAAGAAGCTACAAGCATTTCACAGTATCCATGGAAAGGGCATGCTCAGCACTGTACATGTACTCACCTCCTTATCAATCAGCCTCAATGCATATTTCACTTCAGGATCCTGCAGAGTAATTGCAGGACGGGGATTCCTGAAAAACTTCAGGAAGATGGTGTAGATAAGCTTTAATGGGTATGTCACAACCCATCCCAACTGCAGCGATAGAGAAAGAGTGTTGTTAGACATGTGCATAACAAGAGAAAGTTATTTTAGTGAGAAAGAATACAGCAGTTTGACATGACAATCTAACCCCCAGAGAAAACGTGTTTCTTTGTACTAATATGAGAAGGAAGAGGAGGTATTTAAAAATACACCAGCTACTTTAACAGTTTGCTTTATAAATACCTAGTGCTATTACTCCTGCGTTGAGGTACTTGGCATACCAGGAGGCCTGCCAAACCCGGAAGCCTGACAGAAGCGAAGGCTGCCACAGCTCCATGTCCTTGCTAACAGTTAGTCCCCAGATCCAGCTGTTAGCAAGGCTGAGTATGTATGCCCAGCAGGCACAGACACACATACAAAACACATGCCCAAATACACATGTAGCTGGCCACACTGATCAACACAGACACGCTCACACAAACAGCCCCAATGGCTGTCATCCTGATCCTCTCCTTGACTGATCAGGGATAAAAGACATCCCACAGGCATGTGTACACAGTGAATTCACCAGCAGCTAGCTGGCTTAGTCCTCAGAGCAGCTGTCCTCAGACTGCAGTCCCCCCTGCTGCTCACATCTGGGCATGAGTTACTCTTGTACAGACCCCTTCACACATCATCACATGCACTGCGGTATCACCCTTCAAGATACACACACACCTGGCTCCCAGGCCATCTCACCCAGTTACTGGTTAGTCCAGCTTGATCTTTGCTAGCCATCACGCACTCGTGCTGGGTGCTGGCACCATGGACACACAAGCCCTCTGGCCACGGTCTGGCTTCAGGCAGTGGCACTTACACTCCCACAAAGATCCATGCATGCAGAGCAGTATCCCCTCCCCAGGAAAGCAACTATGAAGTTTAATGAGGACAGGACAGACTATGCCGACAGGTTGCAGGACACAGCCAGGCAAGCCTGTTTACAGAACAGGCCTGTTTACACAGGGTCAGCCCTTTTTGTCCTTTTATCCTTTTATTTTCCTCACATTTGTTCTTCTCCAAAGGCCTCAATCCCTGCCTTTGATTCCTCCCCTAAACGTCCCACAATCCCCAGATACTCACCCCCCAAATCCCAGCCTTCAAGGGGAGCCAGCCTCCTACTGGTACCTGCCTCACCCCTGACCCAGGGGACAATGGTTCCCCCAAAAAGCTCTAGGAAGGTCCCCAGCCTGCCAGTGTTTCTTTGTGTGCACTTGTAGGGACGTAAACCTCCATGAGTTGGCTGCTCTCCTGTGATGGACCTGAGAGTAGCTGGGTCAGGGTATCACCCAGGCTCCTCCCACACTGTTGTGCCTCTGTGCTCCTTGGTGCACGGATGTGCAGACACCTCAACCGTATCACTTAACACAATCCACTGCTTTGGGCCTTTTATATCACAGCGCCTGGAGGCAACAAGACAGAGCCTTGGGCAACAAGGTCTAGCCTGAGGCGTCCCTGCCCATGGCAGGGGGTTGGAACTAGATAATCTTAAGGTCCTTTCTAATTCAAAGAAATCACAGCACAGACCTTTATTGGCGCCGGGAGCACATGGGGGTTCAAACCTTCATACATGTCTCCAAAGCACAGTAAATTTCAGGGTTTTTTTATACTTTACATTCTCATCTTGATATAATCTTATCTAAAGCATCCACACATACAATTTGGGAAGTTATAGAACTGTAGTCCTCTTCTCCTACTGCACACTTCAGTTAGGGCTACAGTGACAGTCTATTGGTCACCTTTTAGCTTTCAACTGCTAATATCTGAAGCTACGTGCTTAATTCTTTGCTCAAATTGTTATCATATCTTACCATTAGGGGTGTCCCTGCAGAACCAGATGCAAGTCATCTACAGGCCCAAATTCTAACGTACTGTTTATCATGCCTCACCAGAAGGGCAGATTCCCACCCTCAGAGGGGCCCCCTGTTGAGCAAGCATTCACATTTAGGTGCTAAGTCATACTCATGCTAAAAAGTAGTTATTTCAGCTAAGGCCTAATGTTTCTCATTTCCAACCAAAGCCATTCTGTGATTCTATGTTTGCGTAGCCGGCTGCAGAGATGAGCTTCATCCCTGGGGCTGAAGCCCCACAACGTGGGAATAGGTTATGCCATCACACCACCATCTCCATGCCCAACATCATGCACAGGTTGCCTAGCTGGGAGAGACTGAGTGATCACACCCAGGAAAGCACAGAAGAGACCATAACACTGCAACTACAGCTTTGTGGACCAGACGGAAGGAAGATGTCACCTTCCCACCCAATATCAGACGCCTCAGCCACTTGGTGGGTCTACAGGGCTGAAAATGGGTCACCCACAGGCTACAAGTGCAAAGCCAGCCACGATCATGCTCAGCTACAAGCCTGTTGCCTTTGTTTCGGTTTCTAGTGCCTGTTCCCAGGGACATGTTGTGCCAGATTAGATAAGCACTGTAACAACCTACAAAATCACCTGTGTAGGTAGACGTGGTCCTAACTTAAGACTGGAGAATAAACTGATCAACTACTTACAAAAATCCTCACCAATTCTGTAATTTGTTATTCAATGCTTTAACAGAGGAGAGGGGAAAAGCACGACCACGGGAAGGAAGGCGAGGAGCAAAGTACTTAGATTGCATACAGTGCACATCTTTGTCCTGCCTGGTTAACTTTCACTTTCGTTTTCAAGTGACCTGACCAGCATTTTAGAACCTCATCTCTGTGAGTGTGGCAGTTCTCAGGAGGCTATAAACACTCCAATATTATTATTACTAAACTGTGGCAAACGTAAAATTAAAAAAGGGACATTATATAAGCTCTCTCTTCTTAAAATGCTGCTGTACAGGTTTAAAACATATCAACACTTGGTATAGCTTGAAGACACACCATGCCATGCACACAGAACACACACACTGCCTTTTTCACTTTCATTTGAAAATACTGAAAGAGCTCCACACAGGTTGTTCCTGAAGAAGCTGGAGTTTACAGGAATGTTATTCCTTAATTCTACAGATCCACCAGATTACTGTAGCTCCAGGAAGAACTTTTGAGTCACAAAAAAGGGGAGAGGGAAGTTACGAAAATGACAGAGCAGCAGATAAACTCCCTGATGAGAACTGCAACAGATGCACAAGACCTGTTGGAGATAGGAAGCTGAATCCGCTGCAAATGATGCTTCAAAAAAAACCATTAAAGTTAAAATAAACTAGCTTCATTTACAGATGTAGCCATCTAAAATGGACCAAAGAAGCACAGCTGTGGTCTAGCAAAATTGACAACCAGTGAATTAAAAAACTTAGGCTTGGTTCCAACTCCAACACTAATGTATGCCAGTAACAGCTGATCAGGAAAGCAGGAGAAGAGCAGGTTCAAAATACTACCTCTAAGTCAGCTTCTTCACCTATGTGCAGACATAAGTGCTTTTCCCATCTTTGCAAATATTTTTGGGTCATCAGCTGTTAAGTGAAAGCTACCGCAGCTGTTCAGTGAATGACATTAACACACTCTTCCCCCACATGAGCATCATCATCACTTTTTGAAGCAATGCACTATATCTGAGTCTACCGGTACAGAACGAAGTTTAATTTTGACAAATACTTTCAGCACAGTGTTAGCCTAGTGGAAGGCAATTTGTTATTTATGGCCAATTAATGCAAAAGCCTAATGGGGTTTAGCCTGTAAAGAAACAGCAAACCAGTTAATTCAGGTAGCTATTTTAGTTCCTTACCCAGGAAGTATCAACTGATGGGCAGAGAAAAGGGCAAGAACTGAAGCCTGAATGATTACAAAAAGTTATCTGTGCTAAGAAATACATTCTTGGGGTTAAAACTGATCTATATACTCTTATCACAGAGTGTATCAAGACATTCATGATGATAACTGCACTGCAATCATGGAAGCTGCATCAGATCGAGAGCAGCAGCAGGAACGACTGGCTGACCACAAGGCCAGGAATCACTAAATGAAGATCTGGTGACTCACTGTTTCCAGTTGCACAAATCCTTGCTAACAGAGACTACAAAATCAGTAATAGAGCAGGAATTTTTATTAATGGAAACAGACCTTTGCAGTATAACAAAAAAGGCCTTGAGAAAAAAGCCACAGCACTGAGATTGCCAGCCCCTTCCACTGAGGCATTGTGAGCAAGGCACAGTTAAATAGGTAAGCTTATGGCAGGCCACTCCATCACCCAACTGCCCTACAAACACACAAACCCTAATGCTGCTTTGGCAAGACTACTCTTGTACCCTCAAGCTCCACTTCTTCATTCAAACCCTATTTTTAAGTGCTTTTCACAGAATCATTAGGGTTGGAAGTGACCTTTGTAGACCATCCAGTCCAACCCCCCTGCCAAGGCAGGGGCACACAGAGCAGTTTATTTAGTTCTAGTATTTTAGTTAAATATTCTTCTCATATGCTTTAGAAAATAATGAGAGGATTAAGGGACAAGCATTTCTTCTGCAGCTTTAACATCTGCCTCATCCTCTTCTATTCAAGTAACCTAGTAACTAACTGTACCCAAACTAGCACTGCTGTGTTCAGCTCTGTCCTGGCTCCTCTCACAAACCCAGAGCCAGAAACGTTTGAGCAGATGCATCAGAGGAAAGACACGACATATCAGGCTGCATAAGTAACGATGTAGATGAGGCCCTTAGGGACATGTTTTCACAGCAGACTTGGCAGTCCTGGGGTAACGGTTGGCCATGATGCCCTTAAAGGTCGTTTCCAACCTAGCTGATTCTATGATGCGTGCCACAGTTAACAGCACTGCAAATCCACCGCTCGGCAGACATGATTCCCAAGGAGCTCTCCACTACAGCAGCAACAGCTAGGCTTGTGGCTTTAAAGCCATCAGCACGAGCGCTGAAAAATGATTCGGAGAACGGAACGGAGAGTAACCGCACACGCCACAGCACACAACACAAGCACCATCACAGCTCGCACACACAAAGGGTGCACATATTGGAACACGGCCCCCAGCCCACGTCAGCCTTGAGGAGGTCCTAGGGTCACCGCATCTCGGCTGGGCGCACGGCAGCGGAGGCAGCAAATGCCTGGGGTACCCTGTCACACCGCCCAGAGGCCCCCGCTCTGCTCCGGCACTAACACATCCAGACCCGGCGCCGTGAAGGACTAGCGGTGAGGCCGCGCCTCTCCTCTCCCCCGCGGGCAGGCCTCGGGGCCTTGAACACAGCTCGCTCAGGACCTCGGCGGGAGGAGCGGGGCAGGAGGCAGCGCTACGCAGCCGCCAACCCGCGCCCGCAGGTCCAGCCACCCGCCGCCACCCCGAGCAGGACTCACTCACCGTGCTGAGCGGCGCCCCCATCGCTGCCCCCTGCTACCCGCGACAGCACCGCCCACCGCGCCCCACCCCGCGGCGGCGCGCAGCGCCCCACCAGTCAGCGTATCCACCATACCGCCCCCTGCTGGCCGCCGCCGGAGCCGAGCCGTGTGGCCACCAGGTGGAAGCCGCTCCCCGCTGAGGTGCCAGGGCCCGCGGCCGCTGCAGGCGGGGCCGGAGGTGTGGGCTCGGGACCTAGGGGAGGGGCCCCTCGGCCGGGGGACAGGCGGAAGGGCGTGCTTCCTCTTGAGGAGGTAGGGAGCGGCGTGGGAGAGGCTCTGACCCCGTTGTTTCTGGTAGTGCTCCTCTGGCCGGTCGCTGTGGGGAGAACCGCGGGCTTCGGTCCCCGGTCCCTGAGGTGGCGCTGCGGGTGGCAAGCTGGTGTAAGCCTTTAGTCTCGGATTCCCATACTGTGCGAGCGTGCACACGCGCGGTGTTTATTAGTGGCGCCTGACCCAACTGTGTTACCACTCTTCATGCATAACGTCCTTTTGCCCTTTATTAACTGCATAAATAATAATGGGGAAACCAAGGGTAATAAAATTACAGTACCTTCCTTTTCTAACCAGCAATTGAAGCCCCCGCTATTTTGTTGAGATAAAAAAGAGTATCATAAGAGTATTATTAAAAAGTAAGTATCAGCACCACAGTTCATCATTATATCAAATAAATTTCTCAAGGCTTAATTTCCCACTCTTGTACTGCTTCAGAGCCTGCACCTGCATACAACAGAGTTGTAGGAGAAAGGTGTCCTGGGTGCCAGGATGCCCTGCTCTGGCAATGGCAATTCCAAATCCTTCTGCAAATCTACTCCATCTCATCTAGGCTGGTGACAGCCAACAGCGTGATTCATCAATTGCCCTTGCAGCCAGGAGAGACAATAGCATCCTGGGGTTAACTGGGAGGAGTGTGGCCTCAGGTCAAGGGAGCTGATCCTTCCTCTCCACCCTGGTGAGGCCACATCTGGAGTGCTGTGTCCAGTGCTGGGCTCCTCAGTACAAGAAAGACAAGGAGCTACTGAAGAGGGTCCAGTGGAGGACCACAAGGATGATCAGCGATCTGGAGCATCTCTCTTATGAGGAGAGATTGAGGGAGCTGGGCCTGTTTAGAGAAGAGCAGACTGAGAGGGGATCTCATTAGTGCAGATCAATATCTCAAAGGAGATGGTGCCAGACTCTCTTCAGTGGTGCCCAGCAACAGGATGAGGAGCAATGGCCATAAACTAAAACACAAGAAGTTTCACCTCAACATGAGGAAGAACTTCTCTGCATTGAGGGTGGCAGAGTACTGTAACAGGCTGACCAGGGGGTTGTGGAGTTTCCCTTTCTGGAGACATTCAAAACCTGCCTGGACACATTCCTGTGTAACCTGCTCTGATTGGCCCTGCCTTGGCAGGGGGTTGGACTGGAAGATCTCCAGAGGTCATTTCCAACCCTAATGATCCTGTGATTCTGTGATTAATGGTGATGTTTATTGAAAAACACAAGAACTGAGCTGTGCAACAAGACAGGGTGTTTCAGCCAGACCGCCTAAAATTCTGGTTTACATCGATGTATACAAATTAATGATTAATAAGCAAACGTGCTAAATGTGAAATGCTTCAAAACTCTGTAATTAAGATGTCTTTACTTTCAGTAGACAGGCCACGATGATTCCTAAACACAATTCCTCCTTACAAAATCAAGGAAGGTGCATGCTTCACAGTACTACTATTAAGATTAAAAAAAAAAAAACCAACAAAACAATAAAAAAAATCCTGCCTTAGCTGCTCTGCTCACATAGGGGTACTGAGCCACCTGCACCTCCAAGCACTTGCTTTCTCCTAGCCTATGGGCCTGCTGACTGTGCAGGCAATTTGTCCAGCTGTGGGAACACTCGTAAGTCAGCCATGGTTTACCTATTGAACCTTGGAATTAGCACTGGCAAATAAGAGAAGGTTAACAGACTAATCTAAAGGTAAGCAAGTCAAATCACTGCACAGTCTAGCTGAAGACATTTAGCTGCAGGAATGGAGTTCTTTTTCCTGGCATTTCTATGACAGAAGCATGGCTGGCTATGTAATCCTCTTAGTTTTCGCTTTGAAGACAGCTGCTTCACCAGAAACTCTTGAGTAAACAAAGGGATTATAACACCACTGTCACTTAGGGAAGGATGGAGTCCTCATGTTCCCTGGTCCCTGCTCACAGTGAGCTCTGACCTGACTTGGTTCCCACTAACCAGCCCAGGCGCATGTCTGCACTGCTTTTCGGTATTGGTCAGTTTGTGGAGACTTAATGGCAATAGCTAAAGCTCCCATAGGAATGTCTAGTGAACTCAAGTGTCTCACAAACTTTCCTTTTCCCTATACCCACACATAAAACATGACCCAAAGGCCTGTTCAGGCTTCTCTGGGGAAAGGACTGAGCCTGCTATAAATCTGCACTGTATTTATTCTAGCTGCCAGCTTTTACTCAATCTCCCTGAGTGAGCCTGTCCAGCCCTTTGTGCATGTGTGAGCCCTCTTGGCTGCTTTGGTCTGGAAGCATGCAAAGCACAGTGTTCTCACTCACCCTCTCTAGGTACATCAAGGATGTCTAAATTAATGCTGAATGAGCCCTTTCCCTCTTCAGGGAAGTTTAGGCACTTGACTAGAGGTGAAAAAAACAGCACCTATCCACTGGCTACCCTGGTTAGAAAAGTGCAATACTTAGGCCAGAAACGCACATAGATGCCTACATGCTTTAGAAACAGGTCTTATTCACAAGGTTTCCTTGATCCTTGACCTTAGAATAGGTCAGCATCTGATGCTTGAGGTGGCAGTTTTGTCAGGCAGAGCATCTTCCACAAGTCTATTGCCCTATTTCTTTGGAAATGCTGTTCACATGTCAGTGAGACAGTGCCAAATACCCTCCCCTTTCCCTTGTGTCAGACAAGAAGAACAGAGAGCAGGCAAAGCCTGACCTCAGCTCCTGCACGGTAAACGAACAGTGCCCCCAGTTTGACAAAGCACTGCTTGATCTTATCAGTAGAGAAAGCCAACCCATGGTGTTAGCTAGGTCGCTCTCTGGACACTCAGGTTTTCTTACTGCCTGTGTTAGACCTGAGAACGACACAGATTCTGTGCCGATCTCATTTGCCTTTGATCAGTGCTTCGTTTCTGTTGGCAGTGTTTACACCATTTTACACTCTCTGGGATCCTTAAGTTTTTGTTAGCTCAACATCTAAATCATAGGATAGAAGTTTTACAAGAGATTTAAGTACATGGTTATGAAATTACTAGCAATGCTACTGATCTGACCTGTAATTTTATCAAAGATTAACTGAAAATTGCTGACTCCAGTGATGCTGCTGCTTGTAAATGGAAATTCCCTGGGCTCCCATCAGGGCTCCTTCTGCTAGTGTGAATAAAGGAGTTGCAACTTTCTTATAGATAGACTATGTCCACTGGCTTTTGTATTTTAAATTAAAGCCTAGAGAAATAACGCCTGCATTCAGGAACTGTATTTTTTGTCCTTGCTTACCCAGAACTGCAATAAATACTAACAAAAAAAGGTAAAGAAAATTTCAGTTAAAATTAAGGATATTCAGTTTTGAGATACATAAATTTCCCCTACCAATGTAAGAAGGAAGCTTCACTTTTAAGTGTTTTAAGTGAGCTAGCTGTGTGTCTTGTCCCCTGTGCATTTCCATGTGTCAGGTATCTCCACTACTGGGAGATGTGTTTGGCTCTAATATGATTGTTTGAAGTCCATGTGGACCAGAAGTACAGAACCATTTCTGTAACTGGTGGCCTAACATCAAACCATTTTGGCTTCTGTATACACATATATACAGTTTAAATCTAAAGCTATGGTTTTCTGAAATTAATAGCTATGAAGAAGAGAATTTTAAAATTATAAAAAAAATTAAGCATTCAACCACCTGAAGGTTAGTTTAGCCACATGATGAATGCGTGCATCCCAGGACAGGTACTGGAGTGGGTACCTCCACTTGCCAGCACCTGCCACCACTTGCTTCCAGTGGTACATGCAAAATGCTGCCTTTATATAATATTTCCTGATTATAATACCTCTTAATATTTACAAGGTTGCAACTAGCAATTTAAGCGGTAAATAAACAAACATAAATTGTTTATTTTTTCTTCCCCACCTGTAATTTTTTTGACCTCTGATTATTATCATCTTCCCTTTTATTGTCAAATAATAACTGTATATAGCACAGCAAGTTGAGAACAGCCTTGTCCGTCTCAGTCAAAGCTTTCAGACTTGCAGTGTTTATTTCAGGGCCAAAATTCTTGTAGCCATCTAAAAATCTGTTAACAAATAATCCAGGCAGAATGCTGTGACTCATGCCTGAAGTTCATACAAGGATCTCAAAACTGCATCTGAAAACCCGGGTGGAGAAGGTGTTGGTCACTATGTGTCTCTCTGCCATCACCTTCTGTTTTCCCTACCATACTGATTGCCTGCAGTGATAAGGTGAAGCAGGAGCCTGGTAGTGGTGACTCTGACTTCCTGGTATGAGCATGCCTGCACCGAGAGAGGCGTGAGATGTTGTTATGTCCTTACACTCTATGTCTTATTTTGGGGTTTGGCACTCCTGCCTCTCCCTTGCATTCCTGAGCTGTCCGTCAGTCTGAGTGACAGTCCTCAGCTAGCAAATGGAGTATAAAAGGGAGACAGCTCTATGCTTTGGACTACCAGGAGGATTTCTGAGCTTCCAGTTGCCTTATCCCTTTTCAGTGTATTTGCTGAGAGAATAACTCATTCCTGTCATGGCTAATGGGTAAGAGAAAATCATACTAATGCTTCTCTAACGCGAAGGGCAGTGGGGATGGGATATATTGTTCTGGTAGACGCGTAAAAGGGAGTTATGTGAAATGCAGCACAGGAATAACCCCACTTCCTGTTTCCATTCTATTTCACTAACTCAGCTTAAGAAATGGATGAGACAAAGGAAACATAAGCTGCTTTAGCTAAAATAAGCTCATGCTGAGACCAGATTTTGCTTAGACATAGCTGATAACATAGAGTTGGTTCTCCAAACATCACTGTGCCTTCCCAGGACTCTGACAAAGTGTTTGCCCAGTAACTGCCTACCCTTATTTTGTCCATAGACAACATTTTTCTTTCCACCTACAAAATCTGTCTTATTTGTCTTTTGCTATTTCACCTACCAGCTTTAAACTAAGAAAAATATCACTAGACTCAAGTAAAAGACTGGTATATATTTATATATTATATATAAATATATATATATTAATTTTATATATAATTATATATATAATTAATATATATTATATATATATAAATATATATATTTATATATATATACACTGGCATGAGAGGAAAATCAAGATAATTGTTTGTATCTTCTATTAACCATATAAGCTGATGCATGTATTTCACAACATTTGAACCAATTTTTTTAAATGGTTGGGAACTTCTTGTAAATGGTTGCTCACCAGGCTTTCCAAATGCTTTTCTTCTCTATGCCAAGATTAAAGGCTTTTTAAAATTGGATGATGTTCAAAGGATCACTGAAGGTAAATTTACTTTAGATGTTCCATCAAACCTTCTTTGCAGGGCTTCATCTGACCCATTTGC
This sequence comes from Psittacula echo, assembly GCF_963264785.1. Lineage (NCBI taxonomy): Eukaryota > Metazoa > Chordata > Aves > Psittaciformes > Psittacidae > Psittacula > Psittacula echo. Next base: position 106,385,331 of record NC_137735.1, read on the forward strand.
AAGACATGTTTTTTCTTGCTTTGACAATGTTGACTTGCTCACATGATTTGCCACTGACCTGTAAATTCTCTTCATGTCTTGAGTAATTTCTGATCTATAGCAATAAAAGACTTCTTGGGGCGTTGTTTTGCATAGAATGAAGGTTTCATAGAAGAAAATAACTTGGACAAAACAGACACACCATGTGAATGTTTCACTCAAAAGCTGCAACAAAATGGAGATGTTAGACTCTTTTGCTCTAGCCACATTGCTGGTGTATTGGAGTTACTATTGCAAAGAGCCTCCCCAAAAAGCTTTCTCATCTCTTACAAGTGCAGACTTAGTGTTGTTGTTGGGTGGTTTGTGCACATAAGCACATCTAAGCAAGACTTTAACTGGATAAAATCCAATTGAACAGACTTCTTGCAAAGAAATAATTTATCCCCTGTGAAAGCACAGATCTAACAACTGAGAGATTTCAACACAGGGAGAGGATTGAGAATTAATGATAAAAATCTCTGGTTTGAGTCATACATATAATCGTATGGAAGAGCAGAGAGTAAATACACAATACTCTTTCCCAAGAAGATCTTACCTAAATGCTGTGCGTCACGGATTTGCATGAAGGTGTTTGGTTGCTTCTCTTTGAAGTTGTTTCACCTCATATATGTAAGCTAAGTTTATGGACATTTTTAAAAGAAGTACTGTCCAGAAAGAATTTTTACAAGATGACTATGTAAGCCACTGAATAAGTTCTTTGCTTTGGCAGGGATATAGTTTTCTTTATTTCAGTCTTAAGTTACAATTGTGTACAGGACCTCTGCTCTGGGAACTAAAGGGGCAACAAAATGAGAGGAAAAGTTCATGATGAGAGTGTGATAGCACCCAGCAGAGAAGAAGGAGAGAAAAGGCTTTTATTTTATAATATTAGGTGACTATAGAGGTTTGGGACACATTTTCTGAAAGCAGGAATACATTTAGTAGAAGTATATTTATTAAACAAATATGAGGCTTGAAATCTGTAGGTATGCTTTTGCTATAACCCTCTCCTGAGTAGACACCTTGAGCTTCCCTCCATAAGCTCATGTAATATTCCATAGCATTTCTAGAGGAGGAAAGATCAAACAGAGCCTTGTAGGCTTTACAAAAACAGGACAAATCTGCCAACAGCAAAGAATGAGCAGTAGGTATTGAAGGAATGACAGATTTCCTGTATAGGTGACTTTTACCAAAATACATACGTACTAAAATATATGTACATAAAATACTATGTATTTTGAACAAAATATATCTATATTAAAAAAAAAAAAAGAACAACAACAAAAAAACACAAAACCACCCCAAAACAAACAAACAACTGACATTGCCCCTAATATTTCACATACCTTGGATGTTCAACGGACAGCAGACTCCTATCCGCCACTGGTAGTTACTTCCAAAGTAAAAACTGTATTAAACACAATATGGCGGCACTCCAACAGATGGGATAAGCCTGATGCAGAGGAATACACAGCAGGAGGGTCCAGAACACAGGAGAAAAGTGATCGAATAAAATTAGGTCAGTCCGAGGCAATGTGAATGTAGACTTGAAGTTCGAAAAACGTCTCCGGTCCTATTCTGTGAATTTGCCGATCCTGTTCATGGGACTTCAGCTGGTCAGGTGAGATGAACAGTTTTCTGCTTAGTATGGATTTGTGGGCTCTTTTGAGAAGGAATGGCTCTTCTTGAGATTTTGGACAGAATGAATGGCTAAAAATAAACAAAAATGCTGCTGTTGGTGGCTTCTGTGGTACAGCTTGAGGCTAACTCCACATGAAGTTGAGCAAGTGCCTCGTTTGGGCTGCATAGCCAGTATTGGTAATATGATGCCACAAGCCACACTTTGCAGTATAAGCAGAGCCTGGGGTTTGAGCAATGGCTGAATATGGCTCTGCTGTGACAGCCTCCTTCTGCTCCAATGTAAGATCCATCCAAGTACTTGTTCCAAACCAAAATCTTCCTTCATATTCAAGTTTAACCCTAGCAACAAATATATCCTTTGGCTCCCATACACTAGAATTTTTAGTCCTTTTCCTTTTTTCAGGTATTGACACCTATTCAAGCCCGGTTTGAAATTCAAGTGATCCTTGTAGATTTCCCATCAACAACGATCTCAAAGTATCACAGAACCTGAGCAAAATCAGCCTGTCAGTTCCTCCAGCATAGCTGAGGTACATGACGGCTCACATTCCAGTACAGGCAGGCTGAGTTGTGGCAGATGAAGTAGTTATGGTTGTCTGCCCCACCCTTCTGTAGGAGGTTTCTTTCCCCACTCTAATACTGTGTATAATATAAAAACACATATGTTCTTATGCTCCTCAGCTGCTGCAGCTTATCCTCTGGTGCGTTAATGTCAACTGGCTGCTTTTGGCTCTTATCTCAGGGATATGAATTCCTGTAGGCAACAAGCTCTCAAATAGTTAAGCGCAGATTGCTTATGCTTTTCAGGAGCTTCTAACCTTAGGCTGTATGAGTTCCATCCCGCAGTCACATAGACAATTCCAGAGAAAAAGGATTGCTCAATAGTGGAAGGAGAAGAGGAGAGGAAGTCTCAGTTCTACAGGCATAGTTTGATACTTTCTGGTTCTGTTTCTTTCAATATACAGCTTAGACCAGTGGTTTCTGAGCCAGCCATGAAGTGCAGCCCAGGACAAAAGAATTCACATAAAATCTTGCTGTACTGCTCCCCCCATTTGATTAATGCCCTCTTTTCTGCTCTGACTTCTGTTTCCTCCCTGCCAATAAGGGGCAGGTGCCTGCCTAGCTGGCTTTTTTGCTCTTTCTGGATCTCAAGCTGCTCCCATCGAGGCTGGCACATCAGAAGACTCTCACCTTACCACAATATTTATTTGCTCTTTCTGCTAAAAAGCATGGAATTTGCCACTGGCAGGAGGATGCAGCAAGCCTCTCCATCCTGGCCAGAACAGAAGGAGAAGATGTAACAATAATCAGTTACGAGGTTCAGAGTTGGGCTTGAAAGTGCCTTGGTTCAGTCTGGGAGAATCAGCTAAAATCATGGCAAATTGCCCAAATGACTATTTGAAAGAAATGCCCATTGTTGACAAATGTTGGCTCATTTTTTTCTTTACTTGGCATTTACTTTGGAGGAGAAATTCAAAACTATCAAGCAGTCCTTCTCTGGGCTTCAGTGCGTGTGCTGGTTTGTAATGGATTAATTCAACTGTGAGTCATTTGAAGATTAATCCACTTCTCTTGCTTCTCCACTCTGTTCTTTGTCTTGGTCTTATGTATTAGTTTGGACTTAATGCCCTTGAAACTGGAGGTACTTTTGGGCGGTTCATCACAATAATAACCCTTCCTAATCTTATTGATGGACGGCTGGATAGACTTCTGAAAACTATAAGCTATTATGCAGGATAAAATTCTATTAAAATGAGGAAAGGACCAGCCTGGATAGGTTTGTATGTGCATCAGAGATCAGTGCATGAGAGAATTTTATTGCATGCAGACCGTGTGTTTAAAATGAGTCTTGGTCACCCTTCAACACTAACTTTTTGCTAGGATAACCACACATATGGGCGAAGGAAAGCGTCTCTAGCATGGGGTCTTGCAGGAAGGTAGGAAGGGTGTATGAAAGATTGCTGCTAGAAAACAGAGAGAGAATGCTTTGCTTCCTGTGCTACCTGTTCTGTTGTATAGTGTTGCTACACGCTGATAACAATCTCCTGCTGGCTTTACACTGCTTGTTTGTATGTAGAATGCTCCTGAACGAAATACCACCACTATCCTCATGTTTATTTCAGTGCATGGAAAACTACAGGAAGGCTTATTAGCAAAAATGTTGTTAAAACAGACTCTAAAATAACCTGAGGGAAGGCTCAAGTTTCGTTACAGGTTACCTGCATTCTTCAGATACAAACATTAACCGTGAGCTCTATGTTTTTTAGAGCAGCACTGACAGGAAGGTGAGGGGAGAAGAGAAATCTCTCCGAAATCCAGAAAACTCTCTGAAATCCAGAACACAGAGTGACATCAGAAGATGCTAGAAGTGATTTGCAGAAATAATAGCATGCATCTTTTTTCATTGTATTTCTTGACAGGGAAGCCTTAAATCATGAACTTTCGACGCTTTTCAATGAGATGTGGGATATGGATGTTAACCGTCTTATGCCTGGGAAAGACTATACAATTGATTTGCAGGTAACTAATTGCTAAGTCATGTAAGGATTAAGGGCAGTATGGTACTGTAGGAAAAGGTGTTGGCAAAACATCATTTTGCCCGTGCTTTATCATTTCCATTAAATGCATAGGCAGGATTTCCTAAGAATGGGAGAGGGAACAGTATGGAGAACACAATGATCCACACTACCTGGGCATTGGTTCCAAGCGGAAAAGTCTTTCAGGTGTCTGTCTTGGGTCCTATAATATATCTTTATATATTATAAATATATTTTTTAACTTGGGTCCTGTTTAATATCTCTGTCAGTGGCCTGGAGGAGAAGATGGAGTGCAACCTTTCCAATTATGCAGATGATGGCAAACTGTGGTGTTGAAGTTTCATAGGAAGACAATTCCTAACAAAGAATCCCAAAAGCATTATGGGGTTTGTTTTTATTATTATAAAGGCAGGCACTGTCTCCTCTAAGGACATCTTACTTCTTTCATTGGTTTACTCTAATGTTTCTCCTAGGGAAAAGCAGGTGCTGCACAGCAAGGTGACAGCGCAGCCAGACGTCTGTTTCACAATGTAAATGAAGAACGCCTGAAGAGCATAAAAACTTTTGCAAGTGAGACACATTCTTTTGTTAATGGTGGAAATGACATGAAGAATCCATGTTAGGTTTTAAGTGTTGCTAATATATAACATCCTATTTAATTTAGATGGTGATGAGGATCAGGCATCATGTAATTTGGAAGTACTTCCCACAGCATTTGCATGGATGTTACCTGTAGCATCAGGCAGAACATCCTTTTGTCCTTAGCCAGATCTAAATTTCTCTGTGGTTCTTCCACTACAAAATGAAATGGAAGAGACTCTTACCATTGCTTTGATGTTATTCTGGGTATTGGAAAAGATGTCAGTCATCTTTTCTCCTTTGCTCACAGCTTCTAGCCCTTTCAGATAACACAAAGTCCACAGCTACTGCTTGCATCTCCATGGAAGGCTATACTTTAAGCATGTCTATGAATGCATGTTTCCTTCCCTGATTTTCTTTTCTCCAGATAGAGTTACATTAAGCTAATCAAACAGCCAGCATAATGGGGAGCACTGGTTTTCTCTGTTCCCCTCACTCCTCTCTGAGCCACACAATCCTGTGCTTAAGCGAGGGCAGCTCTGGTACACAGCGAACCCTACACCAAGTCCCTTCAGCTCACTAACCTGGCAGGGAATTACTTAGGTTTTTGACTTCGCGTACTTTTCTATCAGTTTGGTGTGATGAATCAGCCCTGAGAATCCACAGAGTGTCAGAGCATGAGTAGATGAAGTGATGGCAGGGATCACGGGCAAAAGGGGTGAAAAGGAGAAAATTAACCCATTCACTCAGTGGCCATGTGCCCAAGCTCAAGCCATCTCATGTAGGTTTATGCCATATTATTCCTCTGCTGAAGTAATGCCCACAAGGCCTCCCGCCAGCTTAGCTCAAGTTTATAAGCCTATGTCTGTAATTTTGGTGGCCAGATATAATTTGTTTTGGTAGAAGATCATTGCTGCTTCAAAACTTGGTTCCATAAAGAAGATCAATAGTGAGCTGTTTATCTTAAAAAGAAGTCCAGCAGTGTTCTAGCCTGGAGTCACCCCCAGACCTACACCTAACAAACAATGTACCCAAGAATGAAATTTGACAAATAAAGGAGCATTGTTCTCTAAGGCCTGTCAAGGCATATTATGTGGCATCTTTCCATTATGGCACTCTCCAATGTCCGGATCACAGGTACAATTAAGCCTTTGTTCATCAGAATGAGCATGCTGAAAGTTTCTCTTTTTCTGCAGCCTTTATTTCCTTATTGGACAACTATGAGACATCAACTGGTGTAGCAGAAGTAGTGACTCCAGAAGAAATAGCTGAAAACAATCATTTTCTTGATGCTATCTTAGCGACAAAAGTAATGAAAGTGAGTAACGCAGATATTTTTTAGTCACTGAAAACACCGAATTAAAAAGTAAACTGTTGCATGTATCCTGGTATTCTATCCTTCAGCTAGCTCATGAGTATCTGCTTAAAAAAAACCTAGCAAAGCCAGACCTTGCCGATTTCAAACATCAGCTCTATGACATCTGGTTCCAGCTCTACGCCAGGAAAGGAGGAGACAGGTATGTTTAATGGATATGGCCCCTGCTAATCTCTCCACTTTTCTGACTTAGGTAAATATAAGCCAAACTGCTGTCTGTTACACAAAGGGCTGTAAGACAGCCCCAGGTGTTCATTGCTCCCACACAGATTGTGTTTAAAGACTTACTGATACTAGCAGTACTGACCCTTGGGGTACACAACTGGTAAATTGCCTCCAGCTGCACTCTATGTCCCTAATCACAGGCCTTCAAACACAGACATTCATTCATCTACCTTTCAGCCTACCACATCATCCACTTTTCTAATCTGTACTTTTATCAGTTTGTCTATGAATCTGTTATGGGAGACAGTGCCAGAAGCCCTGCTAAAATCTGGATAAGCAGCAGTGATGCATCTGTGGCACTTACTAGCAACCTTCATGATCAAATTTAGACGTTGTGGCTAGATTTTATTGCAAATTTGTGCAAAATAAGAAAGAAAACCTAACAAATCCAGACAAATAAAAAGCTACTCATAAATCAGCCTAACCAAGCTTGTACCTCTTACCTTTCACCTATGCCCATCTGAATTATTTAAACACATAAGAGACCTATATATTATTCGTTGGTTTATTACAGCCCTGATTCTTGCGGTTTTGAACACGTTTTTGTTGGAGAAACGAGGCGTGGTAAACAGATCTTAGGTCTGCACAACTGGGTGCAATTTTACCTCCAGGAAAAGCGCAACCAAATTGATTACAAGGGATACGTCACTCAGAAGAACAAAACCAGGGTAAGAACAAGCAGGGTGCCTTTGCAAGTAAGACAAATGGATATGGAGATAAAAGCTGTGGCAATGAATCAAGGCACAACAATGCCATCATAGGCTCAAGTGTTTTGAACCTGGTAAGAAGAAATATGAGCATGCCCTCAGGTCCAGCTTCTTTTTTGGTTTGTAAACCCTATTTTAAAAAGTAGTAATGGTGGTTACAGAATCACAACACTGCTAAAGCTTAACTGAGATAAATGATCACACATGCTTCAGAAGACAGGGAAAAGGCTGCGCTCCAGCTATAGCACCCTGGCAAAGCAAGGATGGCTGAATCACACAATGCTCTCAAAAATCTTGAGTCAGAAATTCTATCTGCCTGGCTGCAGCTGTTTTGGAAATTATTCTGCTGTTCTGTTTATGCTTTCAGCCCGACAAAGATGACCAAGTTTTGAGCATCCAGTTCAGCTGGAAGGGCTCAGTCAAGCCAATTGGAAGCACCTTTATTGGTGTCAGCCCGGAGTTTGAATTTGCCCTTTACACCATCATTTTCCTGCTGTCTGAAGGAAAAGTCACACGTGAAACAGTGATGATAGAGGAATACAAGCTACAGATAGTTGTTTGCCGCCATGGGCACCACATTGGAACAGCATATCCAGTACTCCTCAACACCAGTAGTGAAGACAGTACCTAGAGTGATCAGGCAACTTTTCTGGGGGGGGTGAAGAAAGAGGGGAAGGGAATAGAGACCAAATATCAGAGTAAGTTGAGGTGTTGCTTTATACAACTGATTTTGATAAAAATTGATGACTCATTTGCTTTTGGTCTGCAATGAAATGTTTAATCAACAGTGCGCCATGGCTCAATGTCTGACAAATCTTCAGACATATTTCTCCTCGTATTAAAAGCTGGAACAAACTTACATCAACCTTCCTTTGTGCATGATAACTCTATACTTTTCAACAGATAATGGAATTTAGGAAAAGATCGTATTAAAATTGATGCACATATTTCTCTTATTTGTTAGCTACTGCATATCTGAAAAAGAAATAATCACACATCACTTACATGTTGCCTTCCAGACAGGAACTTTGATTTGGCACAAACAGAACCAGATGTTCTTTTCTTCTCATTTAATAACACATTAATTTCAAATGCATTTTTACAATTACAGTGCCTTGGACACATAGGAAATGCTTTGAGCTGTGAGAATGGTCATCATGTCCATCAGATCAACAGCGGGTCTATCACTTCATCAGCTTTGCCCAGGTTTTGTAGAAGCCACAGCCAGCGTTATCTCACCTAACTTTAAAAGTCCATGGTACAGGCATTTGTGTTCCCATTACAGGCAGCAATGCCTGAAGTCACTTACCTGCTTACATAACCTGCATAAGAGTTAGATGAATGTCCATGCATAATCCATTTACTAGATCCTCAATGACAGTAATAAGATCACTGAGGACACTGATCCTAGCCCTGGACCTGGTCACGGGTCCTTCTGCTGATGTGGACATGCCTGCCTCTGTTCTTCCACAATGTGTTCAATATTCAAGTGAAAAGGAACGTCATGCTTTTCCTTCTCATAGCAATGCAGAAAAAGGCATATACTGACACCCTCAGTGTGTCAAGGACTGGTTAGATATGCACGTCCCACAAGATTTTTTTCAACAAAGCAAGGATCTTTAGTCACACTGGTAAAAACTGCTTTTGTCTGCCTGTTTTCCAGAAGAGGACCAGAAAAGTTGGCCTACTGCTGTGGAATGTAAAACAGTAGAAAAGATCATTTGAAATAAAGTACCTTTGGAAAACAGGAAAGACTTTACACAGACCCATGCAGGGATTTAAAATGTTTTCCGTTTCTTTAAGAATTTTTCATCTACTCCCTATATACTTCATCAGCCATAGGAGCCTTTACCACTCATGGAATTTGGTCCTAAGCTCCGGTAAACCGTGTCCTATAGCACAGCCTGGCATTTATTTATATACTTAGAAACGGTACAGAGAGCAAGCCAAGGGTTTCTGCAGCTGTGGAAACTACAGAGAGGCTTCTGAGGTATAATACACAAGAGGAACAATGAGATAACAGCAATAGAGCAGCAACTGATAGGCACTGATGAACAAGTTCACCTTTCTCTGCAGCACCAAGAGCTACTGAAGTACAAGAGAGTCCAAACTAAGGTTCTGGTTCATTTGAAGCACGTAGGGTCTGAGGCAGATATTGGAAATGGTACAAAATCACTGAGCTGTCACACAGAATACCTGCTCTGTGGAAGGTGAAAGGCACTGAGTGTCCTTCAGGTTGCAGAACTTCCCTGGAGCCAAAGGCCCACAGGTCATACCGCAGGCCCTGGCTGCTCTTCAAGAGTCCTTCTTCATCTTCGCATATGTGGCAGGGCAGAACTGAGAATACAGTTGAGTCAGCAAAGCCTGGGATGTGATCTGTAACCTTGTCCCATGGCTCAGTTTATTCCATACATGAACTGCATAGGTGTTTTCAAGGAGCTTGTGAAGCACCGAGGGGCTGATGGCTTCAAATAACTTCTTCCAGTCCTGCCAGGGAATGGGATAAAAGGCTTCTGGGGGAAGAGCACTCACACCTTTGCAGCTCATAGTGCTCTGGATATTACTGATGGAGCACCACTTCTTAAACACACGTGTTAGGAGTTCTGGCCCCTGGTGCGCCCAAATCCAGCCATTGTAATTATCCACGAAGTCTTGCATGCAAAGCTCCATGTACTCATGCTTGGGTTTAAAGGACAGAAAAGCCCCATTCAGCACATCTTGAGATTGGATACCCAGGGCATTGGTGAGGTTCTTCAAGTTCTTCAGCACAATGAAGTCTGTGTCCAGGTAGATGCCACCAAATTTCCACATGATGGCAATCCTGCAGGCATCGGACAGGACGGGTAAGAAATAAGGCTCCCAGCGCTGCTGAGCCTGCAAGTACCACTTTGCCAGAGGTGTTCCAGAGAAAAGCTCTGTCAAGTCCAAGGGCTGGATTTCCACATTGGGGAAGCAGCTCAGCAACAAGAAGCCCCAATGTTTGGGTAACGAGGCGTTCCTGTTTGCCAAGCCCTTCATGAGCACCACGACTCTCGTCCCAGGGTGCATCCTCGCTGCTGACTCCACAGAGCACATGAACAGGTAACTTGGGTCAGTTCGCTCCGATGTCTCCACAAAAAACACATTCCCTGGGGAAGGAGGGGACCCACTGGCAGTCGGATGGGGAAGGGAAGGCAAAACCAGTTCACACCTGCTTTGTGTAGGCAAGCTGTAGAGCTGGCTGTCAGCATCCTCTCCAGTTCTCCAGTAGAACATGACAGAAGCAAAGAACACAAAGGAAACAGTGAGGATAGACAGAGCCCCGAGCCTGTGGCTGAGCAGCACAGTGGTCAGTTTTGGCAGGCAGTTGGACATGCTGGACAGTCTCACTCCAGTCAGAGCCTGGTCTCCCAAGACTGTCGTGATCTAAAAAGCAGAAAAGAAAAAAAACACACTGACAGAAAAGGCAGCAGACCACAAGCCTCTGGACAGCACCACGGCACAGCAGAACTCTCCTTCTGCCACCTCAGGGCAGCATGCCTAAATTATGCCTTTTGGTCATTTCTGAAACAGTCTCCTGGCTTCTCCATATTGTCACAGGGCCTTCAGATCTCACATCAGAAACTACTGCCCCTCTTTGCATCCCCCTGTTTCAAACATAACATAAGGACAGGTCTCCCCTTCCTGTGTATCACAAACCCAGACTGATCCTCAGTTCTGTCCGTGTATGTTACCCATGTAAGTTGTGCTTGCTGCTTGGAAGGACATACAGCATTTGACACACAAATTGCATGCCTTCATGTTGGTGCACAACAAACTGGGAACACCATTAGAGGCTTTATCTATCATCTAGAATTTCAGGTTATTCTGGACATGAGACAAATATGCAAAAAACCCTAGGAAAACGAAATAAGAATGAACCGCATGAATATTCACGGAGCTCTGTCAACAGCAATTGTATGGAACTGCTGCCTCGATGAAAACTTCTCATTATGGTATTTTTCTCCTGATACACAACCTGCCTGTTCCACAGCCAAACAAAAATACCAAACCCCCAGTTCTGCCAGTTCCTATCAAGAGCCCTCAGCTTCCCAGGCCATTGATCCAGCAATTGCTGCCTTTCAAAAACAACCGCCTGCCTCTACACAGAGCCTGGCTCATTTTTCATGACACTGTAGCATAGCAAAATGGATGAATAATGGGAGGGGAATTGATACAAAGCAGCAGCAGTTTTGAAGGCAGGTGCAGACAGTAAGGATAAGAACTGACTAGGTAAAGAGAGTTTCTAGGCTGCTTCCCAACCCTACTCCCCTGCCAAGTCCTCATCTCTACCTCCTCTGGTAGGCAGTGCTGTCTAATCAAATGGTCACCAACCCAGGATGCAAAGGCCATGCCGACTGTGACCTGCTGTGCTCTGCTGGTGGAATCACCAGGTGATGGATATGCAATCCCCCCTCCACCCTATCCTTACTTTCTCTCTTTGACAGCAACAAGAAAAAAGAAGTCATTCTAGCTACATTCTCAGCATTAGCATCAGTATTTCGGCCCTTGCCTTCCCTTAAAGTGAAGGACAACAGAATCAGCACCTCCTGGGCACCCCACTGGGGCCCCAAAGATCAGTGCACAAAAGCACATGAAGAAGCAGCGAGGAAGATTGTGGCGTTTAGGATGAGATGAAACAGCTTCAAGTTGCACCAGAGGAGGTTTAGATTGGTTATCAGGAAATATTTATTCACTTAAAGGATTGTCAAGCATTGGAACAGGCTGCCCAGGAAAAGTAGTTAAGTCGCTATGCTGGAAGACATGCAGAGGTGGCATTTAGGGACGTGGTTTTGTGGTGTACTTGGCAGTGCTAGGTTTACAGTTGGACCTGATGATCTTAAAGGCCCTTCCCAACCTAAATAATTCTATGATTTCTCCTGCCTCCCTCTGCTCCATCTCCAGATCCCCATAATCCAGAACAGAGAGCTTCAGGATACAGCAAAAGCTTTAATCAAACAACTGTAACCAAACAGACAGGAAAGAGAACCAAGCTGGCACAATCTCATTTGTCATTCATCCCTAGTTACTGTGGCTGGGTGACACACTGAACAATCCATGTAGCCAAAAAATGGCTTGTCAGCCACACTGGGAGGTTTCCAGTGCAACAGCACACAGCCACCACTCTCCACAAGGCAGTGGGGCTTGGCGATAGAGAAGAGGCAGCCAGTACACAAATCATCAGATCTGGGTTCCCGAAACACTTTTTTCTCCTGAAGAAAAACACCAGCATGTGCTGTGAGTGTTACAGGCAGGAAAAAAGCCATAAAACAAAGAAAACAAAACACACTGTTTTTTACATACCTATTTCCCCCTCCACACCATAACTGGTTGAATCCTGTAACACATTTTTAGCTTAATAAGCTGTAGAAGAGAAAGGTGGTACAGGCTGGAGGGGACAGAGTCTTTGCTGTAGAGGAGGCAGGAAAGAGCGGTGGTAACAGTGATCAAGCTTCAAGGTTACATGCATATTTTTAGTGAGAACAAGAACATCTACTACGATATACTCAGAAATCCTCTTACCCGCTTTTGCAGTGGATAAGACGACATTTTAGACGCTGCATTAGCCAGTCCGTCTATTTCACAAAACAAACGCAGGAAGTGTGGCTTTCTACCTTCCTCTGAAATTACAAGTCCCATTGCAGAGAAACTGCAAATACTACTCACCTGTTCCTGCTTTCAAGACACCACAGAAGTGACCGCTCAGCTGGACAAGGTTTTCAAGAGGTTAGTGTCTCTGAGAGCACCTATAACTCTAGGCTCTTGCACTTCCTTTTTCTGAAAAGAAACAGAGATGGAGTCTGAACACATGGAGATAGCAAACAGATTGGGGAGGATGTGACATCATATGCTCAGCTATTACAGTGGCTGATATAAAGGTCAGGCAGCTGTGCTGTGAATAACCCATCTAGTTTGAAATTAATGAGGCAAAAAGTCCCAACACTCAAAAAGGAAGAGGGAACTGAAATCCATTATAGCTACGCATTAAGCTTTCTACTGCAACAGGAAGACAGTTAGTTTTGTTTTCTCCTCCTTTGCTTAGAATTCCCAGTGCTCATGCTGTTTGGGTAGCTGCCATGATAACTGAGCTGAGTTTCACAGGGCTGCCTCCTCCCACCCCAAGACTTCAGTTCTGAAGGCTCCTTTGAACACACACTCTTTAGACCAATTAATTTACTCACTCATTAGAGAATACTCCCTCTTACATCAGATACTTCATTGACTGACCGCCAAATTCAGGTGTCCCTCATTTCTTGACAGGTTCCCCTTGTCTCTGTACTCAGTGGCGGCTGACTGTCCCTTACAGAAGACATGTTCACACGTTTACAAAATATCACCTTTATCCATACAGCCACTAAGCGTAGTGTTTACTGCAGTTTCTACCAAGTTGGCTGCAAAAAATGTCAGGCCTATGTAGTCCCAACCACTCTCCCCTCCCTACATCCTTCCAAGCACTGCAGCACCCTGGATAGACTCGCAAGTTCACAATACTAGGGAAGATCTTTGGAAAGCACCTTAAGTTATTCCCAGCCCTTTCATTGATGGATCTCTCAAGACCTCAGGTCAGGTCTCATCTAGTCACAAAATCACAAGAGCTGGGGTTGTAAGGCACCTCTGGAGACCATTTGTCTAACTCCCCTGCTCAAAGCAGTGTCACCTAGAGCAGGTTGCTCGGAACCATGTCCTCTTGGCTTTCAACCTTGTCCAAGGACAGAGATTCTGCCACCTCTCTATGTAGCCTGTTCCAGTGTTTCACCGCCATTCCTTTCATTCTAATTTCTTGTGTTTCAGTTTGTATCCATTACATCTTATCCTATTGCTGGGTTCCGCAGTGAAGAACCTGAACTGTCTTCTTTGCCCCACCCACCTTCAATCAGGTATTTATACACTTTGACAAGACCCCTCCCACATCTGCTCTTTTTAAAGAAAAACGATCAAGAGCTCTCTCACTCATCATACTGCACATGCTCCATTCCCTTTCTCATCTTAGTGGCCCTTCACTGGATAATCTCCAGCATATCCATGTCTCACTTTTACTGGGAAGCCCATGAACCTGACACAGCACTCCCAATGTGTCTCACAGTGCCAAGCAGTTGGGAAGGATTGCTTCCTTTCGCCTTGCTGGTATTGTTCTACCTAATGCAGGACAGCAGGCTGTTGGCTGCCTTTGCCACAAGGGCACACTGCTGGCTCCTGGTCAGCTTGTTGCTCATAGGACCACCAGGTCCTTTTCTGCAAAGATGCTTTCGAGCTGGTCAGCCAATGTACTTCTCGGGTCTATCACTGCATTGGCTCTGCCCACGTTTTGTAGAAGCCACAGCCAGCTTTATCTCACCTAACTTTAAAAGTCCATGGTACAGGCACTTGTGTTCCCATTACAGGCAGCGATGCCTGAAGTCACTTACCTGCTTGTGTAGCCTGCATGAATGACCCTGCATAATGCATTTACTAGATCCCCAGTGATGTCTTATTATTGTTACTGAGAACACTGGTCCTAGTCCTGGACCTGGTCACTAGTCCTTCTGCTGATGTGGGCATGCCTGCCTCTGTTTTTCCACAGTGTGTTCAATACTCCAGTGAAAGGAACGCAATGCTTTTCCTTCTCATAACATTGCAGAAACAGGCAAATACTGAGGCCCTCTGAGAGTGTGACAAGGCTTGTTACATACTCAACATGCCGCAAGAATTCCTTCCACAGGGCAAGAAACCTGCTAATGCATGTTTTCTGACAATACATGATTTGCAAAATATTGCATATGACTTTCACAACCTTGCTTGCTAAATCTAAAAGCCTAGCTAACCAATGCAGTGCTGGAAATAGGAAAACAAACCCCAACAAAACAACCCCCCCCCCCCAAAGAACCAAACCAAAACCCCCAAAACCCTGTCCAAACAAAAAATGTAAAATGTAGCGAGACACCTTACTGCATAAGGTACAGGCCGACGTTTAAATAATTTCCCTTATTTCAAGGACAAAAAGGATTAAATCTAGTATGAAAAGGAACAGTCACAGGGCTGTTACCATAGATATCTTGTAACTCCACCATGCAACCCATCTGATGCTGCTTCATCAGCACATGCTCACATATATTCTTGGTGCCCCTAAAGAGTACTAGAGCACCCTACACTGAGCAAAGGAGTTTCCTGCCCTGCGTGACTGCAAATGTGCTTCACTGATATTTTCCTTGGTAACAAAACCACAGACAGCAGAAAACGGAAACAGCCAAAACTGGATGATAATTAGATGATGGTACAACTTGAATTGTACATGAAGCCAATTTATACAAAGCCAAAGAAGCAACACAAGTTCCTGCAATTGTCCGCTTTTCAAACTGTAACAACAGATTCTCAGAAGTCCCTCAAATCTGACAAATAATTCCTAATGGGAAAAAATGTACACTGTTGAGAGATATTGTTATAAAACATATATAACTTTGTGACAGTTCAAGTAGTGAGAATAAATAGCAAGAAATAAGCTGTACAAATTCCTTAAGGGCATGCATTTAGCAATGTCAGAGAATGAAATGTTACATTCTCAGTTCATGCTGAAAACAATTAGAATTACTCTTAACTAACTACATTAGAACTGTATGATTCTCAGATTATGACTTCTGTAGAAGGTCTCAAACCTCCAGGCCTAAACTTTTGTAACTGTTATAAATAACTGCCTAAGCCAGAGGCAATCAGGAGCAAGTGGCTGTGTAAATTACAGAATTGCAAGTGTTGTTTGCAGAGTAGAATATAAACTAAGGATGTGAATAAGGACTTTTCTTTTGTTTTCCTTCTGTGATTTAATGGATACAGCTTATGCCTAGGTAATGAACAGATTTAACCTATGAAACTAGATATACCTGCAAATAAGCAGAAAATTATAGGAAAGAAGGTGCAAAAGGGATCATCTAGCCATGAACATGTACACCTGCTGAGCAAAAGGGGAGAAGAAGCAGAACACAGAGCAACAGAAAAAGAGGCACAGACTAAGGATTCCGTTTTGCCTAACGTGTTGCAAGAATAAAACTGCCAAACAGAAGCCAAATGATCCCAAATCCCCAAACACTCACTGGTCACCTGCCCCCATGGAGCAGGAAGGGTGATCACCTGGGTGCCTGTGACTTTGGCTCCCACAGCTCATCCTTGCTCTTGAATACACTCTCTGTTTTGACAACCAGGATGCTCTCTTCTAAGCTGGCCTGCCTATGCAGTGCAGGGAAGCACTTCCAGGCTGTGAGGAGAGAAGCTGAACTACTGAGCAGGCAGCTGCTGAGGCTGTAGAAAACAGCAGTAAGAGCCAATTTAGGATTTGAATGTTTGATCAATTCACAATGCTCCCAAACAAGAGGACCCTTGCAAAAGCTGGAATTTGGCTGTGTTCTCACAGTGTAGAAAGAGGAACTGCTGACAGTATTCAGGTGACATAACCCCAAGTAGAGAGAGAAACTTCTCCTTCCAGTCTTGTGAGCAATTTTAACCAGTCTTAAAAGAAAAATAACCAGTGCCTGTCCTGCGAGCCTGCCTGCATGCAGTGCGCATCCCTAGGGTTGTTGGAAGACAACCCAACCCTAGTGGCTCTGTGTTCAGAGGAGATGAGGTGGATCCTCTGTCCTCCAAATCTTCCCACTGCCCTCCTTCTTTGTGTGTTCTTTGTGTTGGTTTTCTTGGTCCCCACATTTGCTCCATCTCACCCAGCAGTAACAAAAACCACAGGGATGAGTGCCAGAGCCTTCCCTTGAAGAAGGGAACCTGTAAGAGAAACATAACCTACATTTACCTTTATTATTAACTAAAATGGATTGAGAATGTAATTCTTTCATGTCCCCCAGAACATGCTTAAATGTGGATTCACAAGAAAGACTGGTTAGAGATGGTTTTGTACCTTAAGCTGAGCAAGATGCTTTGGACTGTCCCTTCCACAGCCAACATTTTAAAGCAATAGCTGTGCCCTCTTACAGCCAATTTAACTATCACTCCTGCAGAGTGCTATACCTTCCCTTCATTCTTTGTCTTATCATTGCTTGTCTTTGTCACGTAATTTTAATGCAACTTCAACTACCTTATGCCATTATACTATTCTAAAGCTACATTCAAAGTGCATCAAATAGAAAGACAGCAGCATAGCTCTCATCAGCCTCGGAAGAAGTGATTGCACCAGTCCCAGTTGTCCTTAGGAAAATGAACCAGGTACTCTTGAGGATAATGATGTGCCTTCAAGTAAGCATATGGACATATGAACAGAAAAAACACTGGGAGGGGGTATGGAAATTTGCTATGAATTCAGAACAAAAACAGAGAAAGAAAAAGGTCCAGCAAAGTGCTGCTGCATACCAAGATAGCTGCTAGGGGTCCTGAACAATATCACTGATTAAAAGCAGCCAGGTAGGAGTATTATGGGGACCTTTCAGAAAACAGCTGAAGATCTATATTTTCCTCAGATGTTTTACCAAAAAGAGTAGAAGAGTTAAGATTTGACAATACCCACATGCAGTGTCTGACTCCTCAGTCTTTTAGACATGGAAGAGCAGCACAATGCCAAACAGGGATGAATCCACCAGCCAGTTCCCATAGTATTTACTTTATATATATTTATAATATATATATTATTTTATTTTATATTTTATATATATATTTATTTTATTTTATTATAAAATATATTATATATAATATTTTATATATATTATATATTTATATATTATATATTTTATATATTTATTTTATTTTATTTTTATTTATTTATTTTTTATTTTATATATATTTTTATATATAATATATTTATATTATATATTATTATATATTATATATTATATATAATATATTTATATATTTATATATATTTATATATATTTTTATTTTATTTTTTATTTATTTTATTTTATTATTTTATATATATATTTTAAATATATATATATAAGTATATACTTTATATATATTTATATATAGTATTTAGGGCAATTAGTTGATGGATTCGTCCCTGTCACCATGCTGTTTGGCACCACTCTGCTCTACCAATTCCCCTAGTATTCAGCATTTAAGCAACAGCTCCTCCTTCTGACCCTAGAAAGAATGGCAGACAAAGCACGTGTGAATGAGGTGACATGAGAGTATTGTAATCGTAATGGGTATATTAGATTGAGCCGTAAGATACTGCAGCTATAGACCGAGGACTCTTAAGGTAACTGTCTCTTAACTACATCTTTTGTACTTAATCACAACTTCACCTTTCTAGAGCGAACCTTGCAATATCCAATTTCACTTACATGGTTTTTAGAACTGAATTTTCTCCTGAAATAAAAGAAAGAACATTGAAAATATCCACTCATAGAGCTGTAATGCAGTGCTGGACAGACACTCCATGAGGTGAGAAGAACTAAAAGCAAGCCACAGCAAAGAGTTGGAGGATGATATTAGCATGTTTCTGTAAAAAATAAACAGATTGTGGGAAGAGATAACACTGCAGGCTTTTCATAGCTGCTGATTCCCAAATCACTGTACAGAAAGTGGCCATAGCTTGATGGCATCTCAGCAAAGTTATCCAGAAAAAAAAATATGGCCTCTGTGTATTGTTTGCAACAGAGAGAACCAATTAAGTAATGGCCACAAACAGAAAAATCAGTCAGTCATGGCAGCATCATTAAGTTTTTCAATTCTGCTTCAGTCTTCCTAAATACAATAAGCAGCAGTCTAAGATTAGTGAAAAATGGTCAGTAATGCCATTACACTTAGAGCAGGAAATTTGCTGAATGAATTAAGATAGAGATGTAACAGCTCCCCAAAAAAGACCAGGCATACTCAATTTCAAGTAAGTGAGCTTGGCAGTATTTCATCAATTGTGAAAAAAACACTAACAGGAGCTGTTATTTTATCAGAGAGTAACCCTTTGACAGGGTTATCTTGCACCCAGTGACAGTGCTATTCGAGAATGGTAGCATATGAATTCAGAGCAGAGAAGTGTTATTCTAACATTACCAGTGGCGCTAGCTAAACCACAATGTAAGCTGCTCGCTGAGCAAGCGCAGAGATAGCGCAGTGGTACACCAACCTCCAAGCCAACTGGGGAGCCCAGAACCAGACACAGCACTGCAGATGTGTCTCACCAGTGCTGAGTAGTGGGAAGGATTGCTTCCCTTGACCTTGCAAGTAATGCTCTACGCGTCACAGCCCAAGCAGGGTGTTGGCCGTCTTTGCCACAAAGGCACACTGCTGACTCCTGGTTAACTTCTTGTCCGCAGGTGCATGGAGTTATTCCCCACCAGCTGAGATTCTCCTTGATGAACTCAGTGAGCTTCCTCTTGGCTCATTTCTCCAGCTTGCTGAGGTCACGTGGAGAGGCAGCTCGACCACTCTGTGTATCAGCCACTCCTCCCAGTTTTGCATCACCTGCAAACTTGTCAAGGTTGCGCTCCATCCCGTCATCATAAAGGTCATTAATAAAGACACTAAGTAGTACTGGCCCCAGCACAGATCCTTGGAGTATATCACTAGTTACTGCTCTCAACCTGGACTTCTTGTCATTCATCAAAATCCGTTAAGTCTAGAAGTTCAGACAGTTTTTGATCCACCTCACTGTGTTTATGTAGTCCACACTTCATCAGTATGTCTATGAGGCTGCTATAGATTGTGTCAAAATTTTCCTAAAGTCACAATAAACAATTCCCCTATCCACTGAGCTGGACATTTCATCATAGAAAGCTATCAGTTTTGCCAGGCATAATTTCTCTTTTATAAATCCATGCTGGCTGCTCCTAATCACCTTCTTGTTCTCAATATATTTGTTGATGACTTCCAGGAGAATAACCTTCCCAGGGTTCAAGGTGACACTGACAGGCATGTAGTTCTCTGGATTCTCTTCCTTGCACATCCTGAAGACAAGCAAGATAGGAGTGACTGTTGCTTCCTTCCACTTCCCCCAATATCTAAGACCTTACAAGCATCACATCACATATGTCGTTGTGAGACAATGACAGCAGCCAGCTCCCGCAGCACTCATGGATGCATCCCATCAGCTCCTATCATAGAATCACAGAATATTTTGGGTTGGAAAGGACCTGAAAGACCATCTGGTTCCAACCCCCTGCCATGGGCAGGGACGCCTTCCACTAGCCCAGGTTGCTCCAAGCCCTGTCCAACCTGGCCTTGAACACTGCCAGGAATGCGGCAGCCACAGCTTCTCTGGGCAACCTGTGCCAGTGCCTCATCACCCTCACAGTAAAGAATTTCTTCCTAATGTCTAAGCTAAATCTATCTAATCATCAATCTGTTCATTCAGTCCTGATGTGCAATGCGCAAGAGACTGGCATGCATCCTCCACAAGGAGAAATTACAATGTAGAGAATCATCTGCATGTTTCTCTTACCTGTAAAAATGAATTTTGATTTGCTTCAAACCAGTCTCTAAACTCCCTTTCAATCTCTCACCTCCTACTGACCTTCTGCCTCTCTAGGAGGCTTCCTGTTCTTTGGAAAAAAATAGCAACAGATGGAAAAAAACAAACAACGACATTGGTAGCTTTAATATCTTTTGAAAATTGTTTTCCGAACAGTGTTTTCTATAGCCTTACAGTGTTTTCACATTTAACTTGCCAGACTTTTCTGCCGTATATAGATTCCAGTTTGTGAAGAGAAATTTCTTACTTGTCATGCCTCTACCAACATACTGCAGAGCCATGGCAAGCTGCTGTTTGGCTCCATCGGTATACACAAATTTAAAGGTCAAGATCCCAGACTGAGCTGTAATGGCATGGTGCAGATGAAGTGACTTCCTCCTGTAGTTTTCTTTTCTGGACTATGCCTATTCATCTGAGTTCCAGGCATGGCTGCAAAAAAATAACAGAGACCACAAGCCACCTGCATAGAGGGAATGGTCTCAGGTACTTGAGAGAGATGAATCTGGAAGATCAGAGTGCTGGTGTTCATAAATGGCATATCCAAACAGAGGATGTGGAGAGCTTTGTTTTAACTCCTCATTCCTGCTAAGGACAAAACAGCCCCAACATATAAGATTAAGGCAGGTAGCTGCACTCTCCCACAAGAAGGGCTCTTAACCTACTTTGTACCAGAGCCTCCCTGGACTACACATTTTGGGAGAAGGGAGAAGAAAGAGGGAGGAGGATAATGGGGCGGTAGGGGAAGAGTCCTACAGAGCATTAGAACTTACTGCACATCCTAGATCCCCACAATACAAGAGCTCCTGACATAGGAGAGCTCCCAGCCAGCACAGGGGAAATAATAATCTTTCAGTCCTTTCCCAGGAGACCAGGTCCAGGATTACCCCACTGATCCTTCCTGACTCCTCTTCTGTTGCACCGTCCAATTCTGCATCTTCAACTCCCACCCCTGGCTTCTTTCCAACCCCCACCCCTGGCTTCTCTCCTTGATGCACTGCACACATGTGTACCTGCTAACCTTCGTGATCTCAAGGACAAAGCAGACAGGAAGAGTGAACTCATGCCTTCTCACCAATGCACATCATCCTTCACTGTATATCAGCCATGAAGAAAACACAGGCAACTCTTATATCTCAAGGGAAAACTGTTTCCCTGGCTCTTGACTCAAGGGAAACAAGAGCCAGGGAACAGCAATAAAACTCCTCTGCACATCAGACCATACCAGTCCTTTCACAGCCTCTCAGAATGCTCGCCTAGACTCCAGGGTCTTTAGATCAGGCTCAGAAAAGGCAGGTGGGAAAATGAACAGATGTGGCACAAGCTTGCCACCTTCAGATCTGCAAGAGCACAGACACTGTCACTATTAAGAAAGGCTGTAGCCCATCATGCAGGGGAAAAGGCAACACAATTTCTCATGGACTTGCCTATTCCATAACACCCAGAACTTCAGAGCAAGACTAAAATGCTTTGCTTCAGATAGATTGCAGGTTATGAACAATGGGGTGATACCTGGTTGAAGTAGGAATCAGTTCCACACACTGTGCTCTGTTCCCTCCACTCAAGTGCCAAAAATGGCATATAGTCATGGTCACAGAGCCTTCTTTCCACATGTGCTTATGCTCAGCTTGTTTCATGTTCATTCCACACTCCTAATTTCAGTGAGTTACTTCAGGACAAAACTTGAAAATACTTTTCTGCATAATAACTAACAGATTGCTCAGACTTAACCACCAAAGCCTCACAGAACAAAATGGAACATCCTGGCAGAGAGAAGAAATAGTAAAAGCTGTATTCATTTTTCTTTCACAAGACAAAGGGAAAAAGGCCAAAGGCTGCTTTGGTTTGGTTCTCTCTTTATCAAGCCTCAGAACATTGACTCTACAGGGGAAAACAAACAAACAAACAAACAAACACCATAAACAAACCACTCCATTTATCGAAAAAGGCACTTTCCTAGAATAAGCAGTGCTACATCAAGCCAGATATTCATTGCAGTGGAGCCCCAAATACTCCCATATTCAGTTCAAGTTATTGCCACAGTATAGTCCCAAGTTACGCCTTCATGATTACCAACCACCATTATACCATCTGTGGTAGGGGTTCATAGCTCATTAAGATTGCTGTTGTTTAGCCCAAAGAGCCCAAAACAGAAGGAACTACAGAAGGAGAAACCACACCTTACTGACCACACACTAAACAGGGCTGACAACTTTGCAACTGCTTCTAAAGAAAGCAGTGAAAAAAACCCACAGAGTAGTGACAGTGGGAGTAGAGTGAAAACAGCATCCACTTATACCACTTAGTGTGTTGAAGAATGCTTATACAGTCAATAAGATCTTCTGGTTCCCCACAGTCTTTGTTCTTAAAGATATTCAGTGTTGGGAGAGCTGCAGACATTCAAAATCCTGAATGCCTCCAGGACATACCATAAAACTGGGCAGAATGAAAGGGCAGCACTACATACACACACATACACACACACACACACACACACAATGCCAGCCACTGGAAGGGTGTTTACAGCACCTCTCTCACTCCAGAGTAGCTACATCAGCTACATGTGCACAGACCTCACACCCTGCCAGGCTCACAGGCAGGCATTCAGTCAAAGGAGTAGTAGCCTCCGATCGACACCAGACAGCTCAGCATTTGACAAGTAGTGCACATCCTCCTTAAGCTCCCATGGCCATGTTCTGTGAGGGGTAGGGAACTGCTTTGCAAAAATTATGGGCAATTTGTCTTTCTCATTTTTATAAGAAAGTCTCTTTCTCATCAAAGAAGAGACAAACCTGAGAAAAAACAGAGAAATGTTGCATGCACAATCTTTTACGTTTCTGACCATTGCTTTGGCTGAACTGGGCAAACCTCACATTGCTTTTGGTTAACCTGGGAAACAGAAGAGGCCTCAGACAACTGCAGCCCTAGAAATCATTTGAGTCACACTCAGAGGGCTTGCAGGAAACACCATGTGAAAGAGCTGTCACTTTGAGGCCAGGTGATATTGACAATCTGACTGACTTTTGTTCATCAAAGGGGCCATTGGACCACCCCACTGCTGTTCCAAGGCATAACAGGAGACACGCTGGAGGCAGAAAATATTTTACAGTACGAGAGGAAACAGCCAATGTTTTGCCCATCTGCATTAAGCCTATCATAGTGCCAAGCTCATGTGCCTTACCAATCCCCTTTAGAGTGTGGTGGGGACCAGATGTAACAATGCTGATGGTCTCAGTCATATTCTTGTTTCTCACTGCTCTTTCACCATTATTTTCTGACAAGAACAGTAAAAGCATCAGTAAATCCTTTTGGCCATAAAGGGTCAGATGTTCTCCCCCACAGTTTGTCCAGGCTTGCCTCTGTGGTGGGAACCCTCAAAGGCACAACAGCACTTTGTGAAAGATATGTTAATTTTCTCCACTACAGTTCAGGAAGATGCTCAGGGAGAAGAGTAAAACTTCCCACTGTCTTTCTCAAGATCTCCTACAAGAGATTTGTACTCCTGGACAGTGAATTGCAGGAGTACTCCAGGCTACTTGAAGAGATCCACCATAAATGACTCATAAACGAATTTAGACAGTACAGGTTCCCTATCTGTCCTCTCTGTAACCTTGGAAATATCTGGAAATATAATGCATTTCTTTTAGGATCCATCCAAGTGCTGAAAGATCTGGTGCTTCTTAGATGCAGTTACAGACATTTGGTCACAAAGGCAAACTCAGTGTAAAAGACAGTTCAGCTTTTCCTGTGTCAGGTACAATTTAAGGTGTGATTTAGGTGAGCTCTCCTGTTCATCGCAGGGTGTTAATTTGCCACTACTATAAAATCAGTCATTGCTTCACAAAAGCTCCTTCTAAGCAGTGAGCTGGACTGAGATCCTCATGTTCGATTCGCACCAAATTTTTACATCTTTAGACCTAGGACCTCAAACAGAGATTGCAGCATCCTGCTGCCTGCTCAAACCAGACTTGAGAAAGTCTCCTCCACCAAAGACTTCAGAAGAGAAAGGAAAGAAAAGAAAAAGAAGCTGCCTTAGCTCTTTCTTGTCTGTTTTCTTCTACATTTTTCTCAGGGCGCTTTCTCTAGCACATCCTTAACTTTCTCCTCCGTTCCTGTTCTTTGGGCTTCCACATTTTCATTGCTTTGAGGACTGTGCTTTAGAAGTCATAAGAATCAGTCAATGAGACATGCATTTCTACAAAGGCCTCTTGCAAGTTTACAACCACAGAAAGGGGCCTTATTCCTCTGAAAGGCTGATGTAGGCTGCCACAAGTGGACCAGTATTTGCTCTTCTCCTGAGATTTCTTTGCCTGACCAAAGCAGAAGAAAGGTCCTTCAGAGAAACAAATGTTACTGGTAGGCAGTTATAGTCGAAACAAAGAGCTGCATAGACACTGGCTGAAGCTTCAGGCTTTACCTACATCCCACAAATGGCTTTTATCCTCAGCTCTCACCTCCTCACTTCAAAAGAAGGTTCATTTGTGATGGAACAGCTGGAGAGTTGTGAGCTCCCAGGCAACATCTCTTAGCTGACCACTGAGTCACTGCCGTACAGAGTCCTTCTTCATGATATCGTATGTGGCAGGGCAGAAGTGAGAATGCAGTTGAGCCAGCAAAGCCTGGGATGTGATTTCTAATCTTGTCCCTTGGCTCTTCTTGTTCCATACATGCACTGCATAGGTGTTATTAAAGAGGTGGTGAAGCTCCGAGGAGCTGACCACTTCAAAGTATTTCTTCCAGTCCTGCCACCGAATGGGATAAAAAGCCTCACGGGGCAGAGCACTCACACCTTTGCAGCTTGTACTGCTCCGAAGGCTCCTGATGGAGCACCACTTCTTAAACACACGTGTTAGGAGCTGTGGGCCCTGGTGTCCCCAAATCCAGCTGTTGTAGTTCTCCACAAAGTCCTGCATGCAAAGCTCCATGAACTTGTGTTTGGGCTTAAAGGACAGAAAGGCCCCATTCAGTACATACTTGGACTGGATACCAAGCACATTGGTGAGGTTCTTCAAGTTCTTCAGCACAATGAAGTCTGTGTCCAGGTAGATGCCACCAAATTTCCACATGATGGCAATCCTGCAGGCATCGGACAGGACGGGTAAGAAATAAGGCTCCCAGCGCTGCTGAGCCTGCAAGTACCACTTTGCCAGAGGTGTTCCAGAGAAAAGCTCTGTCAAGTCCAGGGGCTGGATTTCCACATTGGGGAAGCAGCTCAGCAATGAGAAGGCCCAATGTTTGGGTAACGAGGCGTTCCTGTTTGCCAAGCCCTTCATGAGCACCACGACTCTCATCCCAGGGTGCATCCTCGCTGCTGACTCCACAGAGCACACGAACAGGTAACTTGGGTCAGTTCGCTCCGATGTCTCCACAAAAAACACATTCCCTGGGGAAGGAGGGGGCCCACCAGCAATGGTGCGTGGAAAAGGCACAGAGCGAGCACAGCCGATTTCAACAGGCAAGCTGTAGAGCTGGCCTTTGCCATTAGGGTCCTCCGCCATTCTCCAGTACAACATGATGGAGGCAAAGGACATGAACTTAAAGGCAAGGATAAACAGAGCCCTGAGCTTGTGGCTCAGCACCACCCTGATCAGTTTTAGGAGGCAGCGGGGTATCCTGAGCATTCTTGCTCCTGTTAGAGCCTGCTCTCCCAAGACAGTCGTGATCTGGAGGGAAGGAAAGAAGAAAAATATATTGACAGGGAAGGCAACAGACCACGAGCCTCGAGACAGTGGTATGGCAGAGTCACATGCTGAACTCTCCTTCATGCAAGTGTGCTTCAACTACGCCTTTAAGTCAGCTTTAAAAAAGCATCCTGGCTTCTTCATGCTGCCACCATGCCCACAGGGCTCTGTTAGAAACAACAGCCCATGTTCAGGCTGCAAGGTTATGTGACAAAGCTCATCTGCACACACACAAAATGCATAAAGGGATAGTGGCAGGAGGGGGAGCCCAAATAAACCCTGCCAGGTCTGTCACAGGGGCCATCAGGCCCTCGAAGTCACACCTGCCCAAGCCTAGAGGAGCACAACGGCAGGCAGGATTCCACATTAAGGACTCTAGAGGAACCAGCACCATGTTTAGGCCTGTCCCAGCGTGAAACCCATCACCAGCAGCAGCTCTCTAGATCATCACCCTTTGGAGTAAGGGGTTACAGCTTAGGGGTGGAACATTGGAATTACACAGGACTTAACAGTTTAGGAACCAAAGGTTGGGCAAGACCTTAACTCGGTGATTTTGGGAGGAACAAGAGTGGGAAATAGAGATGTAAGCAAATTACAAGGGCCAGATGCAGGTAAATAGTTTGCTGGTCAGTATGCTTGTCTGGTGATGCCCTATGCCTGATCAGGCTGTCTTGTCCTTTGTTAAATTCCTTTCTGACTCCTTCCTGGGTGGCAGCTTTCAATTCTGTGTACACATGTGCATATTGGGGTGTGAACAACTGGGGTCTAAGCCCAGCTGCTGGAGGGAAACACCTATGTATATTCTCACTTGTGGACTTCCATCCTGTCCAGCCATAGAGGGGAGAAGGATGAGGCTGTCAGTGCTGCCTATGTTCATGTGCGTGCTCCAAGTGTCTGCCTGGGAGCTCTGTGGCCAGCCATGCGTTGTTACATACGTATACAGTGTATGTATGTGCTTTGTGTGTGAGTGCCTGGTGAATACATCTTCGGCCTCGCTGCTGCCTGGACACAGAGCAGCAGCAGTCTCACCTCTCTTGGGCTGTTGGATCTGGTATGATAAATTGTCCTCTAGCAACGATTACTCTCCTATAAAAAAATAAAACACAGTCAAAACTCTTCCTTTGTTTATCACAAAACAAGACTGACCCTTAGTTCCCTGGATGCATACTGTGTTTGCCACTTACAAGGAAATACAGCACTTGGTCCATTTTATCTTCATCAGTCTATATTTTCACATCAGTCCATTATTTTCAAACCAGACCTGTACATTGAGAATCCCAGATACTGTAATTTTAGATTCTCTTCTGTCCTCCAGTCTGGTGCCATACTACAGAACCTGGCACCTGACAGTGAGTGGGACAGCTGTTTCTGACTTTTTTCATTTCCCAAGAGGAGAAGCCAGCCTTCCCAAAACTGAGAACTCACATAAAACCCCAGTGCCATCATCTGTTCCTGCCAAGAGGTCTCATCTTCCATAATCACAGAATGGTACTTGTTTCCCTTCCATTTATTCCCCAATAACCACCCTGTGTCCCATATTTGCTACAAAGCTCCACAACATGGTAGTGTTCATTATGTTCCTTCACACAGTACCTCTATTCTTGACCGTGCTATTAATTTTATATTCAGGACTTTAGGTTTAGAGAACTTAACACTTTCCTTCACCGGAAAACAAAAACAAAACCAAAAACCAAACATCTTTTTCTCTTCTTTCACCCTTTAAAACCCTTTCACACTTTGTGAAAGAGAATTGAACACTATGACTGGTGAACCTTCAGTACAGCAATCATCTTCAAAAGACACATTCTTCTCTTTTCCTAACTATTCTACCCACAGTGCCAGACCCAAGTGTAGGGTGACACCTCTATATGTACCCTCCTGTCAGGCAGCTAAGTTGGTATACACAGTGCTATTTCTGCTTTTACAAGCCTAGTGTAACTGTCCTGGCCAGGCCCCAAGTTTAGATTGCTGAAGTCCACACATAGATTTAACCAAAAAAGGGGTACGTTGTGTCAGATGGAAAAATAGAGCTGAGTTTATTTCCCAGAAATTGTCTTTAACAGTCTGAAATAAGGTATGTCAACGCATAGCCTAATGGAAGGCCACTGTCATCAATGTGCCGACGCCTCCCTCAAAGCCTCCATCATCAAAATGGTGCCAGGCTCTTAATGAATCAAAATCAGTAAAGTTTCACAAGGAATATGTTCTTTAAAGAAAATCAAATAATTTAAAAAAAAGTCCAAAAGATGCAAAACATTTTAGTGCCTTTTCTGCTTTAATCTCTGTTGCCCATTTGGTAAAAGTTTACATAATTTAAAAGAAATAAAATCAATACAATCCAACAGTGAAACCAGAAGTTTTGTGAGACAAACCAAAAATGTGCAGAATATAGGAGAGAACTCCATTATGCCTGCTACAGGTAGCTGTGGGTCAGCTTAATAACAGAACAGAATTTTCCATTTCAGATTAATCACTCTTCAGTTGGGAAAAAAGAGAAAATGAAAAAGAAAAAAAAAAGAGAAAAAGAAAAATCTCCACTGACATTTTTTTCTCTCTCAGTTTTTTTCTTGTTTGTCATCCTATGAGTCTTCAACATACCTGCAGTCTCTCAGAAAGACTGCATTGGAGGGTAAGACAATGATACATCATCCAGCTGGTAGCACCGGGCACTTGTGTGCCTGGGAACAGCCACATCACAGTGAGTTGCCATTCTTTTCCGTACCCTCTACTTTCCTTGAGACTCTAGGAGGGTAACACACGTTCTTTCCTTATAGTTACAAGAAATGGCAAGACCCTGCCACCTCTCCTCCATCTCTGCTCTCCCTTTTCTCTCTACTGCTCCACTTGTGTTTGGAAGGAAGAACAGCGAAGGAGTGAGATTTATTTTAACCACATTACACCTGGAGTACACAGTGTAGTTGCTGCTAGGCTTGCAGCAGTTACAAGCAAAGAGCTTGGGAATGGGGGAAAAAAAGAGATGGCCACACAACTTCAGCCTGCAGAAATAACACATCAATGGCAGACGTCTGCTCCAGCTCTGTCCCATAATGAGTCTTTTACAGCCTGAAGATAATGCTTTGGAAATAAAACTGTATCTATTCTATGGCTTTTGCCCACACAACTTTTTCAAAGATCACCACATGTGAATGCCTGCAACTGGCTAATGCTGGCCCTCCTCTAGAAAGCTGTACTTGGGAAAGTGCCAAAGCACTGACACAGCAATACAGGGGCAACACCAGTCTCATACATGGAGAGGGGAAACTTTGCACAGATTATGTCCACATGGGGTTTGTACTGTTTGGCCATTCCACTGCTAAACAACATTACATCCCAGCATATTTAATAGACTGCAATAGGCAAAGCATTCTTGACTTTTAGAGCTTAATTTAATTTATTACAAATTATCGTAAAATTTTAATTACCAATTCAGATACTGGGGGGGGAGTGGATTGGGACACATCAACCAAAAATTAGACAACACTTTGGGAAACACCTTTCCTCCTCTCTCCACAGGCTCATCTTCAGCACAACACCTCCCCTCTATCTTGTTTCAACTTCCCTTTGTTTTCACTGTGGGTTACACTCAGCCTGTCCCAATCCCTTCGGTGAGGCAACAGGCACAGGGGGCTATGGGGCAGTGCATGACAGTTTCTTCTGGCTGCTCCTTGCATTTCACATTTCCCCCACTGCTCCTTGCTTCTTACTGCTCCTCTGCTCCAGCATAGGTCATCCACAACCTGCAGCCCCTCTATGTGTGCCTGCCCTGGCACAGGTTCTCCATGGGTCACAGTCCCTCAGGGGTGTCCCTGCCCCAGCATGGATTGCAGTCCCTCAAGGGTATCTCCTCCAGCACAGAGTGCTTCCATCCAAGAGAGCATCTCCCTCCATGAACCCAACAGCACCTGCTTCTGCATGTCTTCTCCACTTCGTCCGCCCTTTAATCCAGACATGCCTCCTATCATGACTCCAGACATGACTCCTATCTCCTTTTGCATGTTCCCTTGTATCTCCTCTCACACCTCCTCCTGTCTCCTCACATCTTTGCTTTTGTGTCTCCTTTTTTGTCTTCACACGTCCTTTTGCACCTCCTCCACCATGTCACTTTTTCATGTCCTTTTTTATGACTTCTCATGTCTCCTTTCTTTCATCCTCACATTTGTCCTCCCATATTTGTCCTCACGTGTGCCCTTCTGTGTCTCCTCATGTGCCTCCTCCCATGTCTCCTTTCTGTGACTCCTGTCCCTGACAGCTTCCTTCAATACGTTTGAACAGAAGCACTGCGTGCTGCTCTGACCAGTTACAGTTTTGATATGCAGTGGGCTGGTTTTGTCTGGTTTGGAGTTAGCTGGAACCAGGTGGAACTAGCACAGGGTCCCTATCCACACAGGTTACCCCTGCAACATCTGGCTCCCCACACCCTGCCAGCTACGTGTAATACAGAGTACCTTGCAATGTTTAAATACAGAGAAGTCCCTAAGTTGTTGGGTTTTTTTCCTGTAAGGATGAAATCTGGATTTGGATGTTGGATTATCAACTGGTGAACAGTCCTTCACTACATAGTGCAAACAAAACCAGTTATAAAACACTATAGCGGACAAGGTTACTGACTTCCTGAATGACTCATGTATTTATTTCCCTGTGTGGTAACATCTGCTTCCAAAAGTTCCCTGAACAATGATTTAGAAATTGCTTAAACAAACAAAGAAATAGAGTTACTGTGTCATGTCACCATTTACCTACTTCCAGCTCAAAGGGCTCGCAAACAATGCACTGATGGCTTCACCTTCCAGAGAACTCATTTTATAACTTGGTCAAGCCTGTCGACAGCTTACACTAAACATCTGCTTAGCACATGAAAGGGCTCTACCCGTTAAGCAGGAAGGTAAGGACAAGGATGCCCCAGCACTGCCACCCACCCATACATCCTTCAGAAAGCAAGGCTTTGTGTTGCAGCTAAGCCAACCTAAGGAAGAGTTCCCAGTGAAACAGGGGTTCTCCCAAGAATCAGGCAGAAAATTTCACCTACAAAAGAAATACGAAGCTTTTCTGGTGGTTTAGTTTACACAGAACAGCCCAACTGAAGCACAAACCTGAGGCTGAGTAGTTAAGAGAGCACTAGAGCTTCCTCGGCACTTCTCCCCGACAAACAGTGAGGAAATAACATTCCAGTTTGATTTCTTTTAAAGATACTCAGCAACTGAACAAGAAAGAGATATCTTAGGCGGTAAATAAGTGCAACACATTACAACAGCTGTTTTTTCAGCAACAACAGCAAAAGCACCAGGAAAACCACAGGCTCCTCCAGGGCAGTGAAAGCACCTCTAGAGCTAGAGCAAAAGCTCCATTTCTTCTATCATGACTCCTATTATGTCATCTTCTTATCAGGTCTTACCTGAATCTACAAGATAGCTGTAATACACCACTGAAGTCCCATCTAATAATTCTGATTGATGAGACAAAGCAAGAGTAATGACCACAACCACAGAAATGACTGCCACACTAATGCAAACATGCAGCTGCGTTTGTTTAAAATTCACTCATATTTTTACTTTAGAGATGCTTTGTGTCTAAAAAGCAAAACAAACATGAATGTACTCTGAGCAAGGAGTTTCCTGGCCCTGTCAGAAACAGGCACTTCAAGACTTTGCTGGGACAACACAGAGATGATTTAGCAACAAACAGGTATGACAGCGATGAGAGTCAAGAGCCAGGTCCTCCCTCATGGAAACCAGACTGCACTGTCCCACGGGGCAGGGACCAAATCTGTTGAGTTCATTTACCGTGGTGCACACACCATGGAATAAACTTGTTATTTTCAAGTTCCTTTAGTATAGTACTTTCTGTGCAGGACAGTGTGTCACATCCCAGCATCAATCACAACATCCATCCCAGAAAGTGACCTTCAAATGCTGACAGATACCACCTCCTACTTCAGCCCCAATGGTTAGTTAACCATGGCTGAAGCAACATGCTGTTGGCTCAGCAAGGCACAGAGCATGCCATTCAAGAGTTTCCATACAGCAGATGGGGCTGCAGTTCACTGAAGGTGGTATAGCAGAAGTTTAGAGCATTTCTACATAGGCCAGGTTAAGTGCTGGTCTTAAATGCTTTGTTAAATATGCTCCCTAATATCAAGTTTTCCCAGATTAGCATTAGAAAAGATTCAGTCTTTTTACTGCTGCTTCATTAAGGTCAAAGCCATAATTCCATTCTTCTCTGCTGACACGTTTTAGCCCTTGCTTTTGTTTATCTCAGAAAGCCATGACAAGTGTTTTTTTGGGGGGTGCACCTATAGCTTTTCCTCTAAAAGCCACTGGAAACAAAAGTCACAAGAAAATATATTCAATCTTTAAAGTCTCAAACTAATGTCAAAGGAGAATTGTCAAGGTAGAGTTTTAAATAACATTTGGTGCACCAAATTAAATATATTAGGTTTGAATCTAGAGCTAAGGGAATTTAGAATAACCAGTGGGTTATTCCCATCAAATACATTTGGTGTTAAGGCACCCTTAAGTATAACCAAAAAAACTGAAAATGGCTGCTGAAAAGTTTACATAAATCCCAGTTGCCAGTTACTGCGTTTCAGGGCAGCTACTGGTATTCATCTCCTTCCTTTCAAGCACAGTAGAAAACAGACACTTGCAAAGCTTTCACCCGGAACAAAGTAGGAAAAAAAACAGAGCTACACATTACACAAATTGTCAAAGCAAAGCGTGCATCATCTCTCAGTGCAAAGACCATACATAACACTGCTCTGCACTGTCCTTCCACTTTAATCCCTTTGCTCTTTCACGTTTCCACATTTGCCAAGAAAAGTAAGTAGGAAGTGACGCTCTGAATTGTTACTATGTGCTGTGGAGAGTTATGGTCAAGGGTGGTCTTTAGAAATACTTGGAATAAGATAGCCTACAGCAGAGTGGTGGACAAAGGACTCATGTTTGGTGCCATGCTTTTTGGTTCTCCTCCCATGATACAGATTATATGGAAGCAGATGCAGGTCAGTCTGTATGTAGCCATTCGTAGAATCATAGTTAGTTAGGGTTGGAAAGGAACTTTAGATCATCTAGTTTCAATCCCACGGGCAAGGATACCTCACACTAAGCCATGTCACCTAAGACTCTGTCCAACCTGGCCTTGAACACTTCACAACTTCCTTGGGCAACCCATTCCAGTGCCTTATTGTCATGATCGTAGCCTAATGAGGAAACATGGTGGCCTTTCCAAAGGGTACATCACATCCCAGTGGGAGCACAAGGCAATGCGATTTGTGCAGTGGAGCGAGGAAAGATGCCAGGGTCACTGCGTGGCACAAAGGAGAGGAGGAGCATTTATGAACAGACCTGTGCAGGGAAAGCCTGGCAACATCAGGAACCCAGCTAGAGTGCATAGTCGGACTGATCTCTTTCTTTTTACCCAAAATAGTACAGGGCCATCTTATTCAGCACCCTTTCATGAAAAGTTTCCCAACACTTTTTTCGTAGAGCTTAGTGTTTAGGTCTTCTTTAACTGAAAGGAGCAGGTTTTGTACCTCACAGCTTTTAGCTTTCAAGATACAGACCACATAACCCCTCATCAATACTTAAATAGAAGGCAGGATTTGGCTGGAAAGTAGAAACAAACAAAAGCAACAGATGCTAGCAGTAGATCAGCTAGCAAACTGATACAGCCCTTTGCCACCAGCAGCTTTCAAATAGTAGTTTCCTATTATTGTATTTGTAGAAAGCCGTGCATACTCATTGTATAATAGGACTGGAAGCTGTGTATAAAATTTAAGTCTAAACAATATTTTAACCCTCACCACTCAATAAAACACTGGCACGTGGCTGGAAAGGGAACAGCTTTTAGAAATGATGTGCACATAATAGGAGACTGTGGGAATATGGAAGTCAGAACTACGCCTGGTCAGCAAGTGTGCAAATCCTGTTAATCACCAGTATTACTGCTGCCTACAAGCTTATGCAAGGGCTTCATAGCGCATCTTGCAAACGTGCTGAAGATGCTGTCCTATTCTACAGGGGAGTCAATTGTTAATGCTGCTGGATGCCCAGTTGCACCCAAGTGAAGAGATGCAGTGTATCAGATCATACTAATGATTAAACACTTCAAGCCTAATAGACCTATATACAGTGATTTTTCCTTCTTCTAATCTGTACTGCACTTTCAGTTTTTAAAATCCAGAGACACACTGGAGAGGAAAGATGGTCCAACAGTAGACTACACGTGGATTCAGGGGATTTCTATTTATTTTACTGATCTGGAACAGCTTTCTTACAGGCCAAGGAACAGGTCACTTAAAACTCAAACATAAAATCTCACCTCCTACTCGAAACCATAAGGAAATCGATGTCTAAATTTCTTCAGTGATCTCAGGGGTTGTTTTTCTGTCTCAAACACAACCTTCCTCCTGTGAATACGGAAGAAGTGCTTTCCTACCTGACAGAGCCACTGCACGGCTGAACATATTAAAGACTGGGAGATATTAACCCATGTACCTTGCACTGAGGGGAGATTTTGTGCAGTTATACAAAAATAAAGAATGTGAACACTATGTGAATGCTTTCTTTTTTAACAGAAAAACCCTAAATACTAACATGTTTATACTTAATCCTTCGCTCACAGGGAAGCAGTTGGTTCACAATGCCTTAATCTGAAGTTCCACCAGACCTCATTTAAGCAGAGTTCCCAGCCCCAGTTTCAGGTAGTTGTAAAAGCCAGACGAGACAAGTGAAGAAGAGAGTTGCAAGCAAAGAAGTGAGTTGGTAACGAATCACCTGTTTCCCAGTGAAAGCACTACACAAAATAAACTTTGTGAATCTGTTCTGGAATCTGAACAGGCCGGCAGCATAAGGAGTTTGAGTGTTCGTTTGGTCAGGAGTGCCTGTGAGAAAAAACGAACCCCAGATGAGAGCAGAGAAAGAGATCTCAAAGCCAGACAACAGAGTCCAAGCTTTAAATGGCATGGAAAGTACAGCTATTAGGGAGTTAAATGATAGTACAGCTATGCTGATTTACTGAGGGCCTGCCAGAACAGACAACATGGGTGTTCCCAACCTCTCCTGCCATCACATAATGGAGCCACAACAGTACTGGTAAAAGGCTTATCCAGCCCTATACACTTCTTCTCTGGTCTCCCCTTTATGTATGGAACAGGCATGGTTTTATATGGTAACTATGACTGGCACACAGTTGCTTCTCTCTATACTAATGACCAAACAGCTGCAGCAAAAGTAAGATGGAAGTAGAATTACTCATAAGCACCTCAAGCCAAAGCATCTGATGATGATGCAACAAAACCAGGGCAGTGGGTAACTGATTGGGTAACTAATACTCGGCTTCCTCCTCAGGCTTTTCCTTGATGCTCTTCTGACCCTGCTGTGACTGGCCCTGAAAGCTAAAGCACCAAAAAGTCCATTTTGATGCAGAATTTGGTTTTCTTAATTCTTTAGCTCCCAGAACTGGTTTTGCTCCACTGCAGGGTGAGACAGGCACAAATACTGGGAGAGAGATGCAAGAACAGGCAGCCAGGGGTCTGCATCCTTCTAATATCGCTGAAACTTAGTTGCGTGGTAACACCAAATTGCACACTGAGGCCTTCACAGTCCACAGCTACTGGACTTGGCCCCCAGATACCTCTGAGAAGATAAAACTTAATTAGACCCACTGACAGATGGAGATAGTGCCTTGAGAGCCAGTAGAAATCCTGTGAGAAGGAGAACTTGGGGCATGGCTACCAGAACTACACACTAGAACTAATTCATGGCAGGCAGACTGCTTTTCACCCAACATTACATTCTCAGGCCCTCAAGGATGACTGCCATTTCTGTGTTGTCAAGTGCACACAAACAAGAGGATGGCCTTCACGTATGACTCACTAGTCAGTGCTCCCTCCTACAGAGACTTGAGATGCTGCTTAATTGCTACAAGAACCAAAAAAGAAGAATTAGAGTTTTGTGGGATCTCTGTCTTCCACGCAACAAATCCCGTGAATAATAAATAGTGCAAAACCATCAGAGCTCAGCAGAAGCTAGAGGGGGTTTCTTCAAGGTTAAGCAATATCCAGTCTATTCTGAGCAACTTCTCTCATGTTAGGAAACAACATGTTATTTTCACTGGGATAGTTCACTCTTAGCCAAAGTTTCTGAATTCACCTTCTTTCCACAGCTGTAGTTTTAGTAGTCTTACTACTGTGAGACTTACTACTGTAGTCTTACTACTGTAAGAGTTACATATTTTCTTACACCTCTTCCGTTGGGGCTTTCTTCCCCTTCTTGCCAGAGGAAGTTTCTACAGGTCTATTGCAAGTCTCGATCTTTCTTCCTCAGACCTTACCCCTGCTCAGACTCTGACGTTTTTCAGGGCACGTCTGCCTGGGAACATGCCAGCCAACTGCATCCTCCTCTGCCACCACTTCTGCTGTTTTTCCACCCTCTCACCCAAGCCAGCCCGTCACTGCTGTCTGAGAGGAATTCCACATTTCTCCATCCCATCCAACTCTTTTCTCCTTCTATTGTGCTGCTGCCATCCCACCCGGACTCACAGCATCAGCGTTTGACTGAGCCCTTCTCAAGTGGGGTGCTCCTATTCTCAGGTGGGATGGAGCACTTTCAGGGGCTGGCACTGTACATGCAGCTCCCTTTCCCCGGGGCTGCTATATTCAACCGCACCTTCGCCAGCAGCCCCCAGAAGCGCTGCCTGCACAGCAGAAACCCTCACAGAGCTATGCAGGGATCCGAGAGAAGCTCCCCTTCACAAGCCTCAGCCGAAATGCCTCATTACGACTGGGAAGACCTCCCCGCCTGCCGGGACCGTGGTCACTCCTGTCTGCAGAGCTCCCACTGAGCGCGGCAGCCGCACGGAGCAGTTCAGAGCTGTCCGAGGGTCCCGGCTGAGGGCAGCACGGCTGCTAGTCCGTCCATCCGTCTCCAGGCTGGCAGCCCTCCCGGACGCTGCTCCCGAGGAGGCGAGTAGAGCTGTTTCGGGACAAGACCGCGGGCAGGTCAGCTCCAACCCGCACGTAAGGGCTGCTGCCCACCACCGCCGTGGACTGTTCATGGAAAAGTTCCCCGTGGAAAAATACACTTTTTCCTAAGCGGCGAGGGAGGACGAAGCCAGCCAGCCTCGGCCCACGGGCAAGCCGACACCCGCTTTTTCGTCGCGGGGCTGCGCCGCCCTTCCCGTTTCCCCGCCGGTTGCCCCCGGTCCCCCCCGTCCCTGCTCACCTCCGGAGCCGCCGCTCCTCGTCTGCCGAGCACTGAGGCTCCCTCCCGCAGCACCGAGCATCAGCAGCGGCTCCCGCCCGTCCCCTGCTCGCCGGTCCCGCCTCCGGCCGAGCCCAGGCCACCTCCTTCCAGGGCAGTTCCATCGGGGAACCGAACTCGTTACTCACCGGAGAGGCGGGGCCGGGTCCGTGCTCCGGGCCGAGCGGCATCGCCCGTCCCGACGGCAAAGAGAAACGGCCTCGTCCCGGCCACGGCCGCCCTGGGAGAGGTGGTTTGGGGGTTAATTCATAATGTACCGCTTCAGACTGCTGTAGGGCTTTTTTGTTTCTTTTTTCTTTTTTATCTCGCTCTCTCCTCCCCACCTCCGGGAATTTCTCCTCTACCCACGGCTGGTCGGGAGCTGTCAATCCGATCCGCGCTCTCCATCCCACCTTTACCTTTTTGTCACGCTGCGATATATCAAGCGGAGCTCAAGTCACGATGCGCGTGGGTGGTTGGCAGGGGATTGATTAAATCGACCCTGGTCAGAGACCTCACGGTTTGAGGGGCTCGTAAACCTCGGAAAGGAGGAGGAGGGGAGGCTGGGAGCTTCCCCCATCGTTAGGGAGAGGATTAGGAAGCTAACACGAGTGACCAAAGATGTGAAACTCAAAATTTCAGTTAAAACCCAAATAAAAAGCAACCCGCAGATCAGCTGCTTCCATGGTGTGAAGCAAGTTTCATACCTACCCTCAGGCAGGAGTAAGTTTTACCTAAATTATTTCTGGCAAATGATTGCTTAACAAGCTCTTAATAAGCGTGAATAAAGAAGAGAAATTGGGGCTTTCGTTTAGAAAAGCACTTTGACTACAGGGTGGAGTAAATTGCATAGGAAGATCAGCAGAGATTTTGGGAGGTAGGTTAAGCCATGGTCTAGGAGGTAATCCTTCCTGGAGCAGGGGTTGGACACAAGCTCTTTCCAGATGCATTCCAGCCCTGTTTTTTACAATTCCCATGATAGCGTATGTGACTTATGTGTTAGAAAACAGGGTACCCATGACAAACATTTCCTTGAAATGTTTGCACTGTTTTAAATGAAAAATGTGTTTTCCCTGCAATTAGGTAGTCTGAAACTACCCCTTTCCCCAATAATATTAAAACATTTCTAAGAATAGGTCTTAATGAAATTTGAAGATTAAACAAATTTCAAGATATTCTTGTCTGCCCCACTGAGTAGAATTTGGATTAACAAGACAGAGTTCCTACTGAAGGTGTCAATACTCATTCACCCTCTGTGGAGCCAGGGTTTGGATTAGATGGCCTCCTGATGGTCTTTCCTACCCAGCGTTTCAGTGTTTCCCAGCTGCACAGGCAGCACCCTCAGCAGCCCATGGCTGAGTCCAGGGATGCTGTTCCTTACCTGATCCCTGGATGAAAGCAGATGTTGGGCACAGCGGAAGACACAATAGGGTTTGTGAAGCTGGGCTAGACACGTTCAGGGGCAAACAGCCACAACCTGGGAGCTGGCAGGGCGAGTGCTGGCCGAGCACAACTCTGGTGTATGCAGATACCCTGTGGGATGGTAACAAAGTGGGGAAGGAGGATCTGAAGCCAGGAGATGTCTCCAGAAGATTGCTTGAGCCAGGATTTAGTTCCCATGGGGCTGCTACAGCAGGAATGGTAGAGTCTTGGTCTCTGGACGTGGAGATATACCTAAGCAGCAGAACTTGGATCACCCACATAATGATAAAGGCCACTTTATCATTATTTCCTGAATGGCTGCTGGATTGATCTGGATTTGCCTTAAAGCACTGATGTGCAAGAGGCACAGCTGCCCCGTGCTTGAAGGGTGCAGTGACCTGGTGAGTAACCCAAGGATGCTAGCCTGCCCTGCTTGTAAAGCAGGTTTGGGGTACTCTCGGTCTCAGGGAGCCAAGACAGGATGCAGAAGGCAAATAACCTACCCCCAGCCACCATATAGAGCATAGCACCATGCAAATCCTCCTCCGAAGCACCTAGAAGAACAGAGCAGCATCACCTGTGAGCTAATTTCACAGCTGAAAAATCACTTCAGTAAACAGATTTCAAGTACTTTTATCCTGGTTTTGATTTGATGAGCAGTTTTCTACCTGCTCTGTCAGCCAGAGAGGTGGCTTTGGTTTGAAATAGGAGAGGAGAGCTGCTGGAGCTGGTTGCTATGACATTACAGGTGGCTTCATCCTCACACCTGTTTCAGAATAAGCCAGCAAGCAGCCGACCAAAGCTGAGACCAGCTGCTGGAAAGGTCTGTGTGACAGCCACTAAGGTGCTGGTGCTGGAAAGGGCTCACGCAGAAACTATTCCTATGAAAGAGGTGTAATCACAGCACTGGTTTCAGTCTGAGAAATCAGTAAATGGCTTACCAAAAGGGGGTAGGGAAAAGGGTGCGGCGTGGCTGGCACTTAATGATTAGATTGTAATGTCCTACAACTTGGGCAAAGTGAGAGGAGAAGGTGGAGGAGGAAAGCCATTCCATTTGTCCATTCATGCAGAGGAAGCACACGCCAGAGGCTTTGGGCTGCCTGCATGCAGCGCAGGAAGAAGGAAGGAGGCCAGCAGCATAATTAAGCCCTTGTAGTATCGGTTTCCCAGGTATTACACACACTTTACTGCCATTATCTGTACCTTTTCCCCTTGACAGGCATAGCCGAGAGCACAGTCTTGCACTTGGGGCTGTTTTAACCTGCCTGAGGGCTGCCTCCTGCAGGCACTGGGACATCTGGTGCGGCGCTGCTCCTTCCTCCTGCTTTCCAACCTCAGCTGCTGGCTTCGCTCCTACTGTCTCTCCTGGCACTGGCTTTAAGCAAACACTCTCTTCAGAAAAGCAGGTCAAACCCTCTCATGATGCACCCACCAGCCCTTATCCAGTCTTCTGAGAAGAGCCAGATTGCAGACTGAGACCCTTAAACCACATGCCATTTTGTGCTACAGTACCAAAGGGAAGGTATTCCTGATCAGCCACCGTGCCATCAAAAGTGGAGCATGCTCCTGATGCCAGGTTTTCTTTATCCAATTTCTGTGAGAGGAAAGAAGAATAAAAAAACCCCTAAACGGTTTTGCTAGCAGACACCCCTTGAAATGAAGTTGCTGAGCCTCTACCAAGAGATCTTTTTTTAAAATAAAGTTGGCAGATAGGGATAAATCCTTTCAGAAGCATTAGCTCGGTGTTGGTAGGACACTGCCATATGTATTGATCAGTATGCACCAACAAGGGATGCACTCCAATAAATCTGGCCAGTTGAGTCAAGTGTATTGATAGATGCCATATCCAGCAAGTAGATTAGAAATGAAGGTATGATAAGAGGGGAATTTGAACAGCGTGGTACCTTCAGGCAGAAGGCAGGAGGGCTGCTACATAATTCAAACCCAAAGGCAGATGTGCTGCCACAGGTAAAAGAGCTTTCAGCTGCACTAAAGACCAGGAGCCATCTGCTTTGCATGAGAACAGACCAAATGTGTCTCCAATTCAGCTTTCTAGTGGCCAAGCTCACTTGGGACAGGAACTGGTAAGGGTGACCCCCATGCATCTGCAGCTGGCAGCAGGGGAGCTGCAGGAAGATCTGAAAACGTTGGAGTATGTGGAAATCAAGGATGTTTTTCCCTCTCTATAGGAGCCTGAGATTGCAAAAGCTTTCCCTGGCCCAAGGCCAAAGTAAAGGAACACTGAATTAATAATCACCAGGAAGCTGGGTTGGAATATATTTAATTTTTTTGTGCTGATTGTATTAATTCATTTTAATTTCTATTGTATTTAAAGAACTTGAAATGCAAATAATGTTTCAAAAGCAATAATTGCTTTATGTTGGAAGAAAAACATTCGCTAAGAAGGTGCCCAATTTGGAAATTTTTTGTCCACCTTTATTTCCCCACACCATATTTTCTTTTAATCTTGATATTCACTAAAATTTACTCCTTCCTGCCAGAAGGCCATTTGGAAAATCCCAAACTGATTCACCCATTATAGCAATGATTTCTAGGACAAATTTTGTAGCTAAAAATAAGGGCCCTAATCTGTAAAGCAGTGGTCAGTAAGAGTTGCCAGTTCCCATAAATCAAGTGATTGTGATTTGGGCACTGAGATTAAGTTACAGACAGTGTTTGACTCTCCCCTGTCCCTGTGCTTACGTATATTTGTTAATCAATTATCAGACTAATAGTACCATCCATGAGCATAACGTGGAGTTTTCCTAACATAAGGAAAGCAATTGCAGCATTTCCCAGCTCCAGTGGAGCACGCAATAAAATACTGTTTTTCACACCTTAACCTACTTTGGGGTGTACTTGTAATTAAGACAGTGAGGACAGTCCTAAAAATAACTGACCATTGTGTTCCTACGCAAATAAAGGCCATCAATAAAGTCCTCTGTTACTGCTTGTTCAACGAGGTCTTTAAGGATACTTGTTGAGTTAAATATTACACTTAAAATGGGAAACAGTCTTTACTCTGAGGCTATTTGGAAGTAAAATACATTTGGGACTAGAAACGTGGGTGGATCGAGAGGGTCCATTTTCAAAATATCTGCCTGGCTTGTTCCTTGATCTGGGGCTGCTCTCTCTAGGTTCTAATGCACCTTCCAGAGTGAGGATGGTCTTAGTCTGAGAAGGCATTTCCGTTCAAGTAGATGTACCATTGATATGAAGTAGGTGTTCCATTTTGGTGTGAAACTTTAAAAGGAGTTTGTGAGTGTCTGAGATTTCTGAGCCACCGAAACTACTTGTGAAACAGGCAAAAAAACCCCTCAAGTACAGGAATAGGTGTGGATACATTCACGCTCATCAGCCAGCTCACAGACATATTGTGTAATAGAGCACACTTTCCACTTCTTTGTGTGTTGAAAAGGGTCTGACATTTGTCTGGGCTAATTTGTCTGGTTTTCTAGTTGCTGGTATCTCTCCTTGGTCCTACGTTGGTTCCTGTTGATCCAGCTGAGCAGAGCTCCAGACTCCTAAGCATGAGGCCAGAGCCAGAGTCCAAAGGATTAGCAGGTGCTTAAGCACTGACCTTACACATGCTGTGTAAGCCAAAAAGCCCACTACACCTACACAAATCAGAAATTTCTGGCTCCCAGTGAAATCTATCCAGCTCCAGGATGGGGTGTGACAGCAGGGATAACAGAACCACCGAAATGCCAGGGAAAACCATGGTCACAGAGGATTTTTCACTCCCCTGAGACAACCAATGCTAACACACTGCACTTATCAAGCCTAAGTGTTTAACTAGTGAAATAGAGTCCTTTTGTTCGTACACAGAACTGCTGCTGTTTCTTGAGGGTTTCTGGATCTCCAGCAGGTTGTGGGTAGCTGGTGTTGATTACATACGGTTTTCTGCAACTCATCCTCTCCTTCAAATTTAATGGTCTTTCAACAACCCCAGTGTCCTTCCTGGGCATTGTGTCAGGCTCCATTTTGTTTGATTTTAATTTGAAAAGCAGAATTGGTAGCGCATGCGTAATGTTTGCCATTTCCTCTTATCATTCGTCCTAGCCACCTCTGGATTGATAAGGAAGGAGGAGCGGGCATAAAAGCCAGAGTGGCTTTCTGCAGCAGTCATGGAGTCCGTAACATGTCAGGACCACACTATTCCTCCTCCTGGCTGGTGCATAACTCATATATTCACTCATAACATCAGGCAAGTCTGCCTTAAGCCCTTGATACAAAAACAGAGAGAGAAAGAGAGATTTTGCTTGCAGTGGCAGGGGTGGACTAGGAATTAATCACACCTCTATGACGGCAGGACTCCCAGTCCTGGGAAGACAGGCTCTCCCTGCCTTGGGAAAATGTTTTCCAGGATTAAGAGCCTGGACCAGGTGCAGCCTTGGGGTCAGCTTAGGAGACCCTTGCATGTTGGACGTCTCCCACACCATGAGGTTGGTGCAAACAGGAGGAATCCACACTTTCCCCAAAGCTGCTCGTGCTCAGTGCTCGCCCACTGCAGACAGCTTGCTTGGGGAGCTGCATCAGGCAGGGGAGCCTTG
Source organism: Psittacula echo (assembly GCF_963264785.1). Classification (NCBI taxonomy): domain Eukaryota; kingdom Metazoa; phylum Chordata; class Aves; order Psittaciformes; family Psittacidae; genus Psittacula; species Psittacula echo. Next base: position 106,428,699 of record NC_137735.1, read on the forward strand.
ATAAGCAGTGCACATTTTTGCTTTCCCTGGCTTGGGAATGCAAACACCATCCAATCTGCAGCAGGTTAACTGAAATAAAATGAACCTAAAATAAAGCAAAGCTAAAACCAGCAGAGCTGAGCGCAGTGATGCTTGCAGTGCAGCGATGGTCAGCTGGAGAGGCCGCGCTTGTGTGTGTCATGAGGAGGTGAGGCTCAAAAGACTCAAGCAGGGGGTGTAGAAGCTCATACCCTCCCCAGGTTTTCCTCAAGAACATCTAAGGCAGAAAATGCCAGTGTTACCATAAGCCACAGCTCTAATTCTGGCCCTGGGAGCAGCAGGGACAGCTGAGAGATCTCACTGGAGCCAACATCTGCTGAGAGCATGGTCTCTGTGCCGGCCTCTTCCCAGCCCTTTTATCACAGTATGTTAGAGATTGGAAGGGACCTCAAAAGATCATCTAGTCCAATCCCCCTGCCGGAGCAGGAACACCTAGATAAGGTTACACAGGAATGTGTCCAGGCGGGTTTTGAATGTCTCCAGAGAAGGAGACTCCACAACCTCCCTGGGCAGCCTGTTCCAGTGTTCCGTCACCCTCACTGAGAAGAAGTTTCTTCTCAAGTTTAAGTGGAACCTCTTGTGTTCCAGTTTGAGCCCATTACCCCTTGTCCTATCATTGTTTGCCACTGAGAAGAGCCTGGCTCCACCCTCGTGACACTCCCCCTTTATATATTTATATACACTAATAAGGTCCCCCCGCAGTCTCCTCTTCTCCAAACTATAGAGACCCAGCTCCCTCAGCCTTTCCTCATAAGGGAGATGCTCCACTCCCTTAATCATCTTAGTTGCCCTGCGCTGGACTCTCTCCAGCAGGTCCCTGTCCTTCTTGAACTGAGGGGCCCAGAACTGGACACAATATTCCAGATGCGGTCTCACCAGGGCAGAGTAGAGGGGAAGGAGGACCTCTCTCGACCTACTGACCACCCCCCTTCTAATACACCCCAGGATGCCATTGGCCTTCTTGGCCACAAGGGCACAGTGCTGGCTCATGGTCATCCTGCCATCCACTAGGACCCCCAGGTCCCTCTCCCCTACACTACTCTCTAACAGGTCGTTCCCCAACCTATACTGGAACCTGGGGTTGTTCCTGCCCAGATGCAGGACTCTACACTTTCCCTTGTTATATTTCATCAAGTTTCTCCCTGCCCAACTCTCCAGCCTGTCCAGGTCTCCCTGGATGGCAGCACAGCCTTCTGGCGTGTCAACCACTCCTCCCAGCTTAGTGTCATCAGCAAACTTGCTGATAGTACACTCAATTCCCTCATCTAAATCATTGATGAATATATTAAATAATACTGGTCCCAATACTGACCCCTGAGGCACTCCACTAGATACAGGCCTCCAACTGGACTCCGCCCCATAGACTACAACTCTCTGGCTTCTGTCCTTCAGCCAGTTCGCAGTCCACCTCACTACCTGATCATCCAGGCCACGCTTCCTCAGTTTAGCTATGAGGATGCTGTGAGAGACTGTGTCAAATGCTTTGCTGAAGTCAAGGTAGACCACGTCCACTGCTCTGCCATCATCCATCCACAATGTTATTTCCTCATAAAAGGCTATGAGGTTGGTCAAGCATGACTTCCCCTTGGTAAAGCCATGTTGACTGCCCCTCATAACCCTCTTATCCTTGACATGCCTTAAGGTGGCACCAAGGATAAGGTGTTCCATCACTTTCCCAGGGATGGAGGTGAGGCTGACTGGTCTATAGTTACCCGGGTCCTCCTTCTTGCCCTTTTTGAAGACTGGAGTGACATTTGCTTTCCTCCAGTCCTCAGGCACCTCTCCCGTTTCCCAAGACTTGGTAAAGATGATGGAGAGTGGTCTAGCAATGACTTCCGCCAGTTCCCTCAGCACCCGCGGGTGCATCCCATCTGGACCCATGGATTTATGGATGTCCAGATTGCTCAATTGGTCCCTAACCCATTCCTCGTCGACTAAGGCAAACTGCTCCAGTGACCTGACTTCATCTGAGGTCTCAGGAGTACAGGGCTCTTCAGGACTGCCTCCGGCAGAGTAGACAGAGACAAAGAAGGCATTCAATAACTCTGCCATCTCTGTATCTTCTGTCACCAGGGCACCCACCCCATTCACCAGTGGGTCAACCTTGCCTCTGGTGTTAGTTTTATCAGCCATGTATTTGAAAAAGCTCTTTCTGCTGTCCTTGACCCCTCTCACCAGATTTAATTCTAAGGAGCCTTAGCCATCCTAGCTGCCTTCCTACATCCTCTAGCAGCAGCCTTATATTCCTCCCGAGTGGCCAGCCCCTCCTTCCATGACCTGTAAACTCTGCTCTTCCACTTGAGCATACCCAGCAGTTCCTTATTCAGCCACGCAGGTCTCCTGGCCCTCTTCCTTGACTTCCTACGTGTCGGGATGCTCTGATCTTGAGCTTGGAATAAGCAATTCTTGAATGTCAACCAACTATTTTGGGCCCCTTTACCTTCAAGCAGCCTTGCCCACGCGATTTCCCCCAGCAATTGCTTGAAAAGGCCAAAGTTTGCCCTGCTAAAGTCCAGGGTTGCAATTCTACTTGCTATTCTACTGGTCCTACCACACAAGATCCTGAATTCCACCATCTCGTGGTCGCTGCAACCAAGGCAGCCCTCAACCTTTACTGCTTCGACCAGACCCTCCTTGTTAGTGAGGATGAGATCCAGCAGCGCTCCTCTCCTGGTTGGCTCATCCACCATTTGCATGAGGAAGTTATCATCCATGCACTGGAGGAACCTCCTGGACTGTGGCTGGGTTGCTGAGTAGTCCTTCCAGCAAACATCAGGGAAGTTAAAATCCCCCACCATGACCACGGCCTGTGACTGTGAGGCCACTCTCCATGAGTAAAGGCACAGACCCTAAAAAAGGCACCTTCAGCTCTTTCCAAAATGGAACTTACTCCACGGCAATATGCCTGGTGCTGATGGCAGGCAGCTGCAGCCCAGCCAGGTCGGTCTCTCCTGCTGCATCTTTCTTGTGCCCTCCCTGCACCCTAAGGACTTTCAGGGCTCCTCTTCACGGAAATGTCACAGGTACCAGGCAAAGCCTCTCTGTGTGTTTTATGCCCCTTCCGCTCTGTTCAACTCCAGCACCAATGCTGTGGCCAGGCAGTTCTTGCTGCCATGGCCAGTGCTCCTGCCTGGGGAACGGTCACCCAACAACATCCCTGTTCCTGCAGCTGGAAATGGCCCTGCCAACCTCCCTATGACTGAGGAGTCATCCAAAACCCCTAATGCTGCTGCACACAGGTAGCAGTGAGAGAGCCAGGATAAGTAATGGCACAAAGACCAGCAGCAAAGCGAGGGGTTGCCGACTGCCAGTGCATGTGGTCTGAGTGCTCTCCTCCTGCAGACCCAGCCCTTGCGTTCGTGCCACTTGCTCCTGGCCCCTGTGCTGAATAGGGACGTGCAGACCCTAGGAAGCAGGTCCCAAGAGAGCAATCTATTAAAGCAAACATGAGCTGACCCAGGGGAGCTTCTGAACATGCCAAACTGTGAACCACGATGGCTCAAAAGGGGCCTCCCAACATGCGCGTCAGCTGTCCCTGAGGTGGTTGCCAGCAGGTCAGGTACAGGAGCCAGTGCTGTTAGTCATGGTCACTGAGGCCAGAGCTGCCTTCTTGTGCTCTTACATGATCCATAAATATGTAAAAATAACAGCCAAGACCCCTCACGGGGCTCTGAGGATACCTACATCATTCCAGGTGCACAGGCATCTTTGGATCCCAGCTAGCAACTTCCTAATCAATAGGCCATTACAGTAAAAAAATACATGTTTGGATTCACACAAAATATTTGGTTCTTCTGCCAGGCCACTGTGCTGCACTTAGTGCCCTGGGTTCCTGTAGTCAGCACAAACCTGCTGCACACCTGTATGATGCACCTCGCTAATTCTGCTTATCCCCTCTGCTCAAGATCCCAGGTCTCCTCACCTTTCCAATTGGCTATCCCTTCTCAGTGGGGTAACATCTACCCACAGGAGCCTGTCCACTGACCTGATCTGGTTGCTCTGAGCTCTTTCTAGGCAGGCAGACATACCCCGCCGACCCCTGCAGTGCACCTCAGCAGCACCCCTGCATGCCCAACGCCATGTCCCAGGCACACCACGCAGGGACAGGACACCCTGTTGCACACAGCTTGGTCCGTCACCCCGTGAAGCACATAGTTCCATGTGCGGATGATCCTGCTCAGCCCTTCCTGTGGCACTCCATTTGCCAGCTCTGGCTCTCACTCTGGCCCTGCAGCCAGCCCAGCCTGCAGGGACGATATTGAGCTCCTGGGGAAGCCAGCCAGGGGCTTCACTGCACCCTTGGGTGATCCTGTTTGTTCAGCTGCAGGAGGCAGATCGCTTCATCTGAACAACTTAATGGGAGCTAATGGCGGCATGGTCCACTGGCGCTGCCTGGTCAGGATGCTCCTTCCAAAGGCTTTGAAAATACACAGAGCGTTTTGAACCTCTATGGTAGCTTGTAAATGCCTGCCTTGAATAGCTCTTTAAGAAAACCCCAAACCCCATAATAAGGAACAGCAGCAGCCATGTTTTCAGTTTCTTAACCCTCAAATCCCCCCACACCTTTAAGGAAAAACATTTTTCTGAAGAAAAATGAAGGAAAGGGTAAGGGGAGGGGGGAAGGCAGAATAAAGCCCACCCGCTGCTGTCTGACTGACAGCGTTTTTCTTCAGCATATGGGTTTCGAGTCTTGGGTCTCAGCCAGGGGATTGTGAGTTGTGTCAAAATGTGGGGAACGGGCTCTTCCTGCTCTGTCCTGAGAGCAGGGATGGACCTGAAATGATTTTTAAGTTGCTTGTGAAATGGTGTGCAGGGTTTGCAGATCACATTCTTTTCCCTTTTCTAAAGACGCCAGAGGATCACCTCGCCCATGAACATGAGATCATCTGGGAAATGTCATCCAGCACATTATTTCCTGTGCCAGTGGGATATTTATAGATAAAGTAAATCATCTTGTCATGATCGAAACAAATAAGGAAAGGTTGCAAGGGGGTGGAATGCCTCTGCCCCCGTCTCTGTGCGTGGCTTTGCCCAACAAGGGGCTGCCAATGGCTGGTGGCCCATCCATACACATGGGGTACCATCACCCCCCAGAAGTTGAGTGTTCCCACCACTGGTGCAGGACCAGCCAGACACATGTGCCCAGCTGCAGTGCAGAGTGCAGGGTGCAAGACTGTGCACACTGAGACACCTCTGTTGTGGGCAAGCCATGGTCCAAAAGACAAGGGAGACATCGGCTCCCCCAGTTCATCTGTGGGTGGCCCAGCCTCTCACTCCCACCTGTATCCAAAATGGGCTGAAATACATCACCGGCTCATGTGCAGCCCCACCACCTGTCATGATGGTGGCTACCAGTGATTCCTGCACACCACCACCATCACTGTGTTTCCTTACCTTTAGTGATGTGTGTGCTGATAACAGAAACCCAGCGAATTCACTTGGTCTTCACCCATCCTCCAAAACCCTGCTTTGATACAGCAAGCTGAGGAGCTGAAAGTTTTAATCTCCAGAGCTCATCAGTTTTGAAGAGCAGATGGGACCACTTGAAGTAGAATCACAGAATCATAGAGCAGTTTGGGTTGGAAGCAGCCTTCAAAGCTCATCTAGTCCACCCCCTGCAATGAACAGGGACATCTTCAACTAGATCAGGTTGCCCAGAACCACATTCAGCTTGACCTTGAATGTCTCTAGGGATAGTGCATCCACCACCTCTATGGGTAACCTGTGCCAGTGTTGCACCACCCTCACTGTAAAGAATTTCTTCCTCATGGCCAGCCTGAATCTCCCCTTTTTTAGTTTAAAACCATCACCCCTTGTCCTATTGCAACAGGCCCTGCTAAAAAGTCTCTCCCAATCTTTCTTATAGGCCCCTTCAGCAGACGTGCCCTACTGTGACCAAGGTTCCCCTCAGCCCTTCACCCAAATTTGCTGCATTTCACCTCTCTCTGCATCAGCTGGGACGCCCATCAGTGCAACCACAAACCCCTGTACAGCTCAGAAGCGTGTATCTTTTGGACACAAACAGGTCATTTCGAAGGAGTTTCTCACAAGAAGTAAACCCCTTCCCCTCAGCTGAGCAGTTTGGTGTATTATTAACCATTTGAATGTAGTCCACTTCATAAAATCCTGCCTTTGCCTTCAGGAAAGTACAATTCATAAAGTTCAGGCCAGGTCTCATTACGGGCTTCCTAAATTTATTAATGGACACTTAAATACTCCCTTCAGATAGGCAGGTATTTTTACATGCACATCTCCAAAATATTTTCAGGCTCTCTATTTGTAAAACTTATCGATAGCATCACTTTGCAGCACCATCTAGAGCAGCTCCATGATGCAATTTTGTAGTCATGGAAATGACATGAACAGCATATGATTGACCTACCACAGCTCAGGTCTGTCTTCCCAAATGCCTCTGCCTGGGGATCACCAGATTATCTCTTTTATCCTGTCTTTCCTTCCCATCAAAGGTTTACCTCATTATTTCCAGGAGTGTAGGAAATTGTGTGGGAACACAGCCCATGCTGGCCCACAGGCCCTACACGGGAGGGAGGACAGCATTAGGTTTTGGGGGGTTTGCCCTAGGAAAACCTGAGTAGCAGCACTGAAAAGCTGCCGCAACCCATGTACAGGCAGCCGCGAAGCCGTCTATGCTGGGATGCTCCAGCGAATGGCCTTACCTGGGTGCTCGCCATGGAAAAACTAGCAGGAAAATACATATATAAGTCTTTCTTAAAAAAATCCCATGAAGATTTACCCCTGTAAGAGGCTGTACCTGGCACCACACAAATCAACTCCAAAAAACCCAAAACACTTTCTCTGTACCCAAGAGCCACTTTTGCCCAGCATGGTGCAGCTTCCTCTGCCGTCCTGGCACCCATAGCAAGTGCGGGGCAGCTCTCGCAGCACATGGCACCCCAGGCTCCTTACACAGCCCGCAATTAGCCACAAGCAATTAAGCACTGGGATCTCTTTCAGAGTAGGGACACCCCTGTGTGAGGAGGCTGAAATGAGCCAGCGGTGGAACCAAGTGCTGCCAAGAAGCAGCATCCAACATGCCCTCCTGGAATGCCAAGAAAGCAGGCAGGAAGGGGGCTCCCTGGGGACATTCCAGGGGAGAGGCACACCAGCAGGTTACAACCACACACAGACACCTGGAGCTCGCGGTGGCAAGCCAGGACTTGCCAAGGCAATGGCCGAGACAGCGCACGGCACCGTCACCACCGCAGTGGGACAATGGCAGGAGCAAGGCCTCCGGCAAACCACCAGCAGGAGGTTAATGATTAAATGCTGGTGGGAGCGGAAACCATGGCACTGCAGGGGCATGGACACCCCCCACCCAGCCCGCTATCTAGGCAGAGGTATGGCCATGTCCACCTGCAACAGCGCATGGGTGGCCGCAGGTCAGGTCACCTCAGCTCCCACGCACAGGGGTGATGGGGAGGTTTTAGGTCAAACCCCTCCATGGCTGGGGAAAATGAAGGGGAGAGAAAACACAGTAATTTGGCAGAGGAACCATGAGGCACTCCAGCTAAATAGGGCTCCCATTGAACAGGTAGCCAGGCTGAGATGAAATCTGTCCGTGTTTCCACAAAAACAGGGGTATCTTATTTCCAAGATGTGCAAACCAGGAATACCTGGTTTTACAGGAAAATTTCAACATAAAATGTGTTTGATGAGGAAAATATAGTCTTTGAGTCATGGCACTCTGCAGATTACAGAGACACAGGGATGAACCCCATGCTGGGCAAGGAGATGTTACCCATCCATTCAGCGCACAGCGATTTGCATCTGCCTGGTTGGGGAAGCTGCTGCTTTATCAAACTGCTGAATTTTGCAAAGTTCTATGAAAGTGTCAGCAGTTTCAGGTATCAGAAAGAGGAAACAGAGCTCTGCAGCTGCAACACAAGTCTTTGCAGAAATATTTTAAAACCTCGGACCCAAGTTAGGAGCGCAAGCCACTTTACACAGGTCACTGCAGAGCTGCTGTACTCCTCCCAACAGACCTGCAGTTAACACAAGCAGCACGCAGACCTTCCCAAGCACGCTCCCAAAAATCAAGCCCATGCAAAACCAGCCTGGGCAGACCTTGCCTGTCACTGACCACTGATTTCTGGAGCAGAGCAGGCCCCTGCCCACCCCAGCAGCCCAAAGCACAGCACTTACTCCCCAGAGACCCAGTGGTAGGTCCCTCTGCGGCCGTGGCTGGGGGGTGTGCTGCCACTCTAACCCTGACTGGCTCCATGGACCCTTTCCCTGCAGGCACCCAGGTTCAGGCACAGCTTCCTCATCCTGCACTGCTTTGGCCATGCCAATGCCTTTTGGCTGGAGGTGCTTTCCTGTGGAGGTGTCACCCACCTCACTGCTGAGGGCAAGAGGATTCTGCCAAAAATCACGCCGGGCCCACTGATGGACCTCCATGACAGGACACCCTTTTGCTGTTCAGGTGAGCTATGGTGGCCACGTTCCTGTGTTAGAGGCTGGAGGATCAGAGCTGGTCATCCTCTTACCTGGAGATGCTCACACCAGGCAGGTGAGGAAGAAGGTTAAAATTGCCCTCCACCTGCCCCCTCTGCTGATGGAAAGAAAGGCAAAAAAGGAAGAAACCTGACCAGGCATCTGCTGTGTCAGTGGCTGGTTGCCCCCTCTCACCTCTCTTTTCCATCTGGGATCCCACGGGGTATCTAGGCTCCTTGGTTACAGCCGTTGCAAAAGGGGGAGCAACTCATCACCTGGACAGCGGGAAGAGCTGTGGGGAACTGGGACATTGCCCTTGCTGCTGCAGGTTTTGCAGATGCTCAGGCAGAAGTAAGACCTACTTACAAAGATTTTGAGTTATTTCCCCAGCTATGAGTGCAAGGGTTGGGGTTTTTTAATTAATTTTTAGTGAAAACTTAGATTTTGCACAATGTGAATACTCTCATGAAAACAAGAATCCCCCTAGAGATGCTTTACTGGATGCTTCTCTTGTGTAGCTTCACCATATTCCTCCAGCCTGAATCTCTTAAGCATTAGTTTTGTTGTCAAAAAGGATGCCTTGAAATAAAAAATGTAGGAGGTGAAGCTGTCTTTATAGCACGCTCTTTCAAGTCAGGTTTGTATTACCCTCCAGTCTCCAAATACTCTGCTGAACGTTCTGGCAGCTCAAACTAATACAGACAAAAAAGTCTTAAGGGCAGTGGTGGGCAGTGCATGGAAAAGCTGCCGGCGCTGCATGAGCAGCCTTTCAGGTCGGGGTGCGGTGAGTTCTTCATATCCACAGCAACACCAGCTCACCTGGGCACACTCTGGACACTGTTTGGCCTGAGCTGAAAGCAAACAGAAACTGCCAGCACTGTTGACCGGCGCAAATAAAGGCTGGCGTTAATGTGCCAGGGAATATAGGTGTGAGCACACAGACCGGCCGCACCTCGGCACAGGGATCTGATGCCATTATTGTGGCTCCTGCCAAGGTCACCTCTGAGGCTGTGGACCTGCGCAGGCACTCGACCTCGCACCAGCCTGGGTTGAGATGGAGAGATGGTATTTTCTTTATCTGCTTCTGAGGGAATGGCTAAATTGGTGCACGTCTGAGGCACCCCAGTTATTTCTTTTCTCCCTCACCCATGTCTGATGCTCTTTAATTAGGTAAAAGACTTTTTGGAGCAGTGTGTAGGCTTCCATCCTGACCCAAGCAGGCAGGAATAGAGCATAAGGAGCCCAGTCTGGATGTCTTTTAGGTATGCCTCTGTGTTTCTATATGGGGATACTGGGCTTTCCCCTCAGCGTTAACGGACCCTGCTTCACTCCGGACATCCCCAGTGAGGGAATCTCTCCTCTCCTACACCAGTGGAGGAGGAAGACTGGAAGCAATCTGGGAAATTGGCTGTAACTTATCCCACGCACATAGCGAGGGAGAGGCCAGGGAGAGATAACAAGCAAATTAACCAACCAACAACAAAAACCAACCCCACCAAACCCAGAAGAAGCTTTTTGCAGTACAAAGTACAGATTTTATGCCAACAAAACATTTGGTGGATTCCAGACTCTTCATGCCAAAAAAAAAACCAAATGGGAAAACACTAGGAAAGAGTCAGGGAAAAGAGGATTTCTTCCTGGTAGTTTTGATCACTCTTTTTGATTTTTATTTAAGTGATATGTCTTTCAACTGAAGGGTTTCTGACTTCAATGAAAACATTGTCTCACAAGCTGAACATCACATTTAGTTTAATACAAAACATATTTCTCTGCTTTTTTTTATTGTTCTTCTTGCCTGATATTTTGTAATTGCTTTGAGTAAGAATGAAACTTTTCTTCTCCATTTTTTTCCCCCAAAACTAATGATAAAAGGGAATTCTTCACATAGCTGTATACACACTGCTCTGCACAACGAACCCACCCATCTCCACAAAAGCCAGTACTCACTCGTATCTGTTAGCATTTCCATCACAGTTTTGATGCTTTCCCAGAGTGATGCGCCCTTTTGCTTGAAATTCTGTGAGGTTTCAGAAAACTCCTCCCTTTGCCCAGTATTAAAGCTGCCAAAGGACAGGCTGCAGCTGGAGTAAAAACACCTGCGTGTGTGCCCTCATTGCAGATAGGCTTCTCGTATTGCCCGGGACCTCATTCTTCTCCGCCTGCAGTGCAATGGGGGCTGCTGCTCTTCTCCCATACATGCATGGCATCCCATGGACTCTCTGAAACCAGTGAGGTGGCTTTTCCTTTCTCATGGATGAAGGCATGCCAGTGTGTCCAAGGGATGAGTCAGAGCAGATACCATTTTGCACTGCCTAGGTGTCTTGGACTTCATACCACCCTTCAGGGGAACATAATGTGCATTAATCCAGAGAGGTGCAGAGCCAAGGCTGAAGAAAGCCAGGCTGCAACCCAGGCCTTACAAAGCTGAGCTGCTCTGCATTCTTGCACACTTGCTGCCTTCACTGCTGCTAAAATCCACCTCCCGGGCTGCAGAAACCCACTGCAACCTGGGAAGATGTGCACAGATCCAGCCCTCTGCTGGGTCCTGCAAAAGGTGAAGCAGCACAGCTTTCACTGAGAGAAAGGGGAGATGAAAGTATTTCCATGTATTTCCATGGATGTTTAGAAAGCTGAGGGAAAAGAGAAAAAAGCCAGAGGGCGATGTTTGAGATGAGGCAAAAAGCTAAATAGCTGCTATTGATTGGCTGTGTCAGCTCTCCTCTATCAGCCACATTTGATCACAGCAGTTGTCACTCAGTTATGCATTTACACAAGTAATGCCTTCCTTTACATTTCTGCCCACTCCCTAGTTTCTCCAGCCTTGGGGGCATGCGCTCCAGCCTCATCACGTCTGGCCCATCACGTCTCATTTCAAGCAAGCACATTGTATTTGCATTTGAAGCCTGCAGACTGGGTTTGTAATAGCTTCCAGAAGCCACCATTGTTTTCTATCAAAGCCAAGGGAATGAGATCCTGAGGCTGAGAGGCTTCTTCTCTGCCCAGCTTGGCCAAGAAAGCTTTCACGCCTAATGCCGTGGCTCCATTCCTGCACACTGCATCGGCTGTAAAACAAAGCTCAGACTGTCTCAGACAGCAGCAAGCGCCAGTGTACGTACCGTAAAAGCAATTACCAGCGGGGTAGAAGGAATACAGGCAGGAAGAAGCCAGGAGCAGCAGAGGGATGCTGATTTCGGGAGATGGGATGCAGCAAGCAGCAGCTTGGGGTGCTGCAGCACGTCCCAGCTGCACACAGACACATGCTTAGTCTCATCATGGCCAAAACCAGGTCAGTGCCAGGCGCCCCATTTATTAATTCCTCATGGAAATATTTGCTGTTCAAAGCAGTGCCATTTAATGGCTGTGCAAAAAGAAATTAAGGCGTTTGGGAAATGGGACTTGGGGCAGATGTGCCCAACCTCCTTCTCCAGCCAGAGACACTCAGGCAACACCAACCAAAAGCTCACCAGATGCTCCTGTGGGCCCAGCACTAGGGTCTCTGCCAGCTGTGAAGGGAGCTCAGACACTGACTTGAGGTGTCAATCTCAAACCAGATCCCAGCAGCAATGCCTGGTCCATGGTGCACATCAGCATGAATGATTCCTACAGCCACAGTCTCCAAGAGCCTCAGCTCTCCATCCACCCCCAGCAGGTGAAGCAGCTGGAACTGGTCATCTGGGAGCATAAGTTTGAGTTAGTTGGTGCTGCCAGCAGGACTAGCACTGTAACATCAAAATAACCTGCAAAGGGCATAGGAGAGGGACGAGCTGGTGTTCTGCATCAGGTCTCACCTACATCTGTGCCACCAGATGAGGCACCAGCCTCAGCGGGATCTCACCCTACACCAGCCATGTGGGTGACAGAACACATCATATCTTTAGAATGGAGAGGAGGGGAGGGAAGTCACTGTGACCAATATGTGCTGGAGGCCTCCTCGTGCCACCATGGAAACAGCCTTGAGGGTTGTGAAAACCTGTGGATGACAATTTTCATGAGGCTATTTTGCACTCATCTATTAGGTCTAGGGAAATGAAGAGAAATTGAGCACAGAACTGAAACTGTGTAAGTGGTATTAATGTCATTAGAAATGGGAGAAACCAAACCACTCTAAGTACAAACAGTGCCTTAAAGGGTTGAGTTCATGTTGTTAAAAATAGCTGCAAGGCAAATCACTTGAGGGGAAGGAAACAAAGCAGAAAGGGATGAGTGATAGAAGTGCTGAGAACAAGAGGTCAGAGGCTACAAAAGATAGCATTGCCTCACTGGAAAAAATGATTGCTGAGAGATGGGTGCAGGCAGATAGCTCTAGAGAGAAAAAAGACATGGGGGGAGAGGAGGAGGTGGTGATGTGGGTAAACATGACAGAGAAGGTAAAATTTCCGAGGGACACAGGACATAGTTAATACTGTCCTGCCAGGAAGGACTAAGAGCTTGTAAAGATGATGAGCAAGGAAGCTTGTAGAGGCCATTTTTCGCCCGTGATGCTGTTTCTGGACTTTCTGTTTCTGGAGATGATGGTCTAGTTTGGGGGGCTGGTGCCTGCCCCTTTTTTCTGCCCATGTGTGCACCTCCCACATTTCTGCTCAGTCACCCTTTCAGCAGCTTCTGGCAGAGACTGGTTAAAGCCCAGAGGCTCTCAAGCCTTAGTCTGTGTTTCCCAGGCAAGGACGGTAAACTACTGGTCTTTCCCTGCCTTGCCCCCCTGTCCTGGTTTGTAGCCACAGTCTCTCTTCTTGCTGTGACAGAAAGCCCAGGGCAGGGATGCAGGACACAAGCCCGCAGTGGCTGGGTGAGAGCTGCCAGAGAGGCTGCAAATGACTGCCAGAGCACAAAGTCCTTCCCTCCAAGGTCCTCCCACTGCCCGGCACCAAGCCAAAAGCTCCTCTGGGGAGCTCCCATGACAGGCACCCTCGGCATCACCCCAGCCAGACGCAGGGATGATGAGGCACATCGTTCTGGTAGGGTTTCTTCCCTCCAGCCCTGGCAGCCTAGGATGACCCAGCCAACTCAGCAGTGCAGCTCCCTCCCACCAGGGCCATCACTTCCCAGCACTTGCATTTAGAAAACAAGCAGCTGTCAAGAACCCAACCAAAACAAGAGAGGTTCCACAAGCCTCCTCCCCTCCCAAGGAAGAACACAAGGAGGATACCGGTAACACCACGTGGTGACAGAGAAGTGTCTTGGGCAGGAAAACCATCGCACAATAGGGTGAGACATTCACCAAGCAAAAGTGGGGTGCCAGAGCCCAGGCAAGTATCATGCATGCCTTTTCATCAAGTATTGTCTCATCTTGGGCAGCTGAACTGCTTGGCAGTTCAGTAGAAATGCCAGTAGGATGAATGACACAAATAAGGTGCACCTTGTACAGATAAAACATAAAATTAAAAAATCAAACATTTGCTTTTATATATTTTAAATCATTTTCCCCCAATATAATTGATAATGTCTCACAAATCATAAAGCATTAAAAAATGCCCTAGTGATCTGCATGCTGCTGATATATTTTGTTTCCTTTATTTCTTCATCAGAGCAGACTGGTTTCATTTTGTGGTTTCCATGAATCTGCATAACGTTTTCAACAAATTTTTAACCTCAAATCCTACTCCAGCAAGGTGAAAAAGGCTCAACCCATTTCCCTGGTTCAGCGCAAACACCTTTGTAGGGCTTTCATTCACACCGTGAATTTCAGAAAATAACCACTGAATAACTTCGTGACTGAAAACTTCCTTTAAGTTTTTAATGTGGTTGGATACATGTAGGTAACACTGCTGGGATTTAAATAATTATCTTTGGCAACTGACTTAGCGCTTCAAATGACCACAGCAGTTTGTACCACTAAGCTACAACACAGGAAACACAGGCAAGATTACCGAAGTTGAAAGTTTCCTGAAAGCCTTTTAAAAACCTTAGCTGTAAGAACAAAACCAATCACCACACTACCACCTCCAGCCTCTGGAGGCCACGCAGAGCAGAACCACCTGGTGCATAGTGACCCTTCTCTCCCCCGAACAAGCACCCCTGCCACCCCCAGCAGTATGTGACACACAACTCTGGTTCCAGTCAGCAACTGCCAAGATGGGTCTGAAGGGTTTAAGGCCTTCCAGTCAACAAAAAGAAAAAATGAATCATTTCAACATCATTCTACCCAGAAGTACCCAAACCCTCTTTTCTTCCCCCGCATTTTCCTTTCAGATATGTCTAACTTCACAGAAATGCAGCATTTTCAGTACAAACTCAAGGGCAAACAATTTTTATTTTCCCCCCAAAACAGGATGTTTGGGTTCATTGTTCATTTTTCACTGTTATGTGCCTTAATTCTGCCCCTTCCACGTCCATAATCACAGGTTTTCTTCGCATTTCAAGGTTGGTGGAAAACATTTAAGGGTTTGGGAATACTAAGGTGGCCTGTGTAGGTTCTTCATCTGGCCTTCACAAAGCAGGTAATGGTGGTGCTTACCTTCAGCACTGGTCTTCAGGGATGAACTGGAGCTCTCAAAATTTGTCTCAAGAGAGATTTCTCTCAGTGCAGAGAAATCCCGTTTGCAGTTGGATTTATAGAAGTGGTACAGCAATGTGCACATTTCCTTAGATCCACTGGACAAGAGGACACTGCTGCTTCAGTACCCCCAGTCTAATCAGGTCTAATAAAGAATAGACCCTGAAGGCTAGGGTATCTGAAAACTTCCCTCAGACATGATGGCAGCATTTTGCATTTTGTTTCCATGGCCCTAGGAGCTGCCAGCCAGCTCCTCACAAATACAATACAGCCCGTTCACTTCCAATTGGTCAAGCTTCTTGTAAACTGCATGTCTCCAAAGCATCCCCATTAATCCTGCTGAATCTCCCAGCATTGCTCACATTTGTAATTGAATTAATCATGAATTATTACTGCCTCTAATAATTTTGATATAAACAGGAAAGAGCTGTCAGACAAATAGGAGACATTACAAGCAGATTACATATTACCAGAAAAGAATGCAGAAATTCACATCAATAAAATGAGAAAACTGAAAAAGCATGTGCTTCTTCAATGGTTGGCTGCTACACTTCAGGAATCCAGTTTTACATCGGCTTATAAAAGGGATTTCCATGTGGAGGTAGAAGTGTTATCCCATGCCCAAGCACCGTGCGCTTCACAGGCTGCCTTTCAGTGGGGCCACTGCTTAGTCAGAGATTGCACAGAGTGTGGGAGATTAGTATGTTTGGGTAACAAATGAAATCTTTCTCTGAGGAAAGACTGGCAATCTCCGTTCCCTTTCCCTTTTATCTTTTCAGTAATGGGGCCTAGATATTTCCCTGCTTTCCTAATGGCAACTGATGTCTGTAAGTAGGAATTGGCTTGAACTCTCATTAGCTAAGATACAGAAATAGCTATCTTTAAGACCAAAACCTGCTTTTATGAGATAACTGAAGAGAACAGAAAGGTCAGACTAACCACACAAAACTCAAAGGTACAAATGAAGTAAGTGTTACAGAGATTCAGTTCTGCAACAATTCTCCCCAACTTCAGCTGCAAGCCAAGCTGCAGGTGGGGAGAAGTTCCAAGTTCTCTGTTGCTCCTTTCCTTCTTTTCTCTCTAAAATCAGGAAGATTGTTGATAAAGGTGCATCCCCAGAGGCTTGCAAACCATGTACTGAACTGTTCTTGCATAGTTTGCAAACAGGACACAGACAACCCTTTACTTACACTCCAAGCACCACAAGGCTTTCTGAACTGCTTCAACAGGGCTATGCTCTTCTTGGGAAGAAGGCAACATTGCTTACCACACAAAGGGAAGGAAAAGTCTCACAGAAATCAAAGTTCAAAAAAACCCATGAGATCATATTGCTTTGTGTGGGAAATCATATTGACAGACTCCCTTTGAGGGTTTTAAGCAGCAGACACCAAGAGCAAATTTAAATTGAAAGCACTGAAATTAGAAGTAACATATTCTGACAGTTGCAGCTGATCCTGCAAGAAGACAGCGGCAGCGCTAGTGTTTGTTCTTCAACTTGTGAGCAGCAGAACAAAGGACAAGCGCAATTTTTCTGCTTTGCACCACCTCAGTGCTTTCCAGGTCTGTGTGACACCAGTTCGACTGTTACTGGTCAAAGAGAACCCAGTCTCACAGGCACAGATGTGCAATGAAGAGTAGAAGTCTCTCAAAACCAAGTCAAGCACACACCATTTTATATGGTCTTCAGCTTCACCCTTGCTTTACAATGACAGCAACACTTTTTTGACTCAGGAGCAGGACAAGAGCAGTGTTAAAATACATGTAGCTACAGCAACATTTACAGACTCCTATACTAAGGAGCCACTCAGCCCACTCCTGCACTACAAAATCCTTCTAAAACAAAAAGCTTAAATGAGCACCAAAACGGCTCTGGAATTGCTTCTCCCAGCAATGGAACAAATTGATGTGAAGCAGGGCAGAATGACAGCACTGAACACTTCTCACTTTGCAAAAAGCAAGAGAAGCAGATGGTTACAAGATTCCCTTCAGGCTTTATTCAGGAAAGGAGGATACAGGTCTCTGCATCGAATTAATGCTGTTTGTGGTGTTTTAACAACTAGTGATAAACATTTTTCTAACCCTTTCAATTTAACCTACAAAATAAACTCTCAGAAATATAAAGTATTAAATAATTGTTTCTCCTCCCCTGATATGCAGTGTCCTTAGTAGACTTTAATAGGAAGGAAGTTTAATTTGAATGGTTCACAGTGGGCTGCTGCCATCATTCAGTTCCAGCTTTGAAATAAGGGTAGTAAGAGAGGATGAAGAGAACTGCAACAAAACACAACTGGTGACCAATGCTAAGTTTCACTTGGAAACCTGTTGCAAAACCAGATCCAATACATGGTTTTATCACACATTCTAAAACCTGTGATGCTTGCAGCAGCATCAGCCATTTGCCCCTCTTACCAGAGACTGACAGATGTGTTTGAAGGCAAAAGGACACACAAGAAAGCAGGAAGACAAACCTAAATTTGAGCCGTGTTCTCCCTTTGATGCAGTACAATCCTGCAGAATCAGAGGTGCCATGATACACTGAATTCCCAGGAAACTACAGGAGTTAAAGCTGTCTCTTCCAGTGTACACGGAAAACCCTCCCTACCTTAATTTGATGAAAACCAGTGAAACCTCATGGATTTATTAAAGACACAAATAGGTGTATAGGGAAAGAGGATTCAAGACAGCTGCACATGCTTTATGGCATTTAAGATAACCCCATAGTTGTTTTCTCCTAGAATTTCTTCTTATTTTGTACTGAAAATCTCCTTTTTTTGGTATTTTTCCATCTGTGAGTGGTTCACTCTACTGCAATGATACATAAAAAATATTTCAGTGTAGGTAATCTCCCATTCACTGTAACATATGAGAAAACATGGGATGGGACAGAACTACACTTTGCTATATTTCACTGCCTTAATTTAAGCAACTGCATCCATCCACAAATGTCTAAATATGCAGCCCAGTGACTGGAAGAGCAGCTCTTCTGCAAGTACCTGGATGCTGCTGGTATATTACAACTCTGAAAATCAGACCACTTGTTACTTGCAATAAATTTACTACTTTGTGTACACTTAACTGAAAGAGTAGTTTGAGAATCATTACCTGTAATTAGAAAAAACCAAAGCAAGCCCTGACCAGTACATCTGCTTTTTATATGAGCAAAATCACTTCTTTAGGGTTAGGAAGGAGAAATCAAAGCAAGACTTTTACTGTAAAGCTCTACAGCTAAGCAAAAGAAATTATTTTTTAAGACTAATACAAAACAAGCAAGATCATTTTTGGATTAATAAATCTAAGTGCAACATCCTCAAGAGAAAGTTACCGGAACTGAGAGACAGATGTAAAAGGCAGCTAGAAATTGAAGAAATACAGCTATACTGTTGTACTGTATAATGTATACTGCATTTCAACACAGTATTCATAGTATTTTAATACAGTAGCTTATTTTCTACCCCAGCCTCAGTGTTTCGATTTCTGAATCACTGTAGTAATTTAATAAGAAAGCTAAGTTCACTAATTGAAATTAAAGGTTAATTCTACCAGACCATTGTATAGACAGAATACAGATGGCAGTATTTAGGAAGCTGGAGGCTCATGTCTGCACATAGAAATTTAATTTTAAAATGAGTTTATAGCAATTATTTTTATTAGATAGCAATGTTTACAAATTTGAATTAAGAAATAAAGTTACAGAATGGAATTATCTTGTGCTCATTCTTGGTTGTGATGGGTTTTTTCTTTAAGGTCATAATCATTTTTATACAGAATGTCATCAACAAAAAATTCTAGACTGTCTAAAACACAGCCCCACTATTTCCTCATTCAATATTTCATAATTTATCAAAAATCTATGCTTGTTCTAAACATTTTAAACAAGTATTTAATTAACTACTCTACTGGGCCCTTTATATATTTAAAATTTTTTTGTTCAATTTGTACACAATACAGATTTTTAAAAAGCACTTAAGGATTATATATTGCAATTTTTTGTAACTTTCAAAACTAGGAATAAATAGCTTGTTCCCATAACAAGATGAAATCCACTGTTCGATATACCACGTCCTGTCTTCTCCATACGTCTCATCTAAGCATACAATTTTCTAGCAGGAATATTGTTTTAAAACACTTAATTCCCCATCACTTTAATGCACAACCATTTATGACTGCAAGAGCTTCTACTTCCTGATAAGCGCAGGTTTAACTTAACTCTATATTTTGCAACAGTCTACTAAATAACACCTCAGCATGTACTTCATTTACATTTTCTTCCCCACAGCTCATGAGAGTCGGAAGACAAGATATGTCTGGTAAGGATGAAACTGCACTGAGGTTTCTATTAGGAACCCTCATTTCCAACGTATGCATTCATCCTTCTTTCTCATTCCTGTCTCACAGCCGAAGCCAGTAATAAAATAAAGCTTCCAACATCTAACATTGAAGTTGCTAACAAATGTAAGACTGTAAAGGAGGGGAAATCAAAAAAGTACATGCAATGTAACAAGTTGCTGCAAGGTTTCTGCTCTGTAAAGACTAAAAAGGAGTAAGAAGAGCCTGAGCCAGAAAGCTGCATAAGGAAAAATTATGCTGGAACAAATAAAAACATCAACAGTCTTAAGGCAACTTTCACTCCAATCAGCAGTGTGATTACTTGTGTATCTGAAGAGAAGTCCTTCTTTAGGGTACTTAATCATGTTGATACAAAAGATGTCACGAACCATATCTATCCTAGAAAAGTAAAAACATCAGATAGACATGAGTATGTTTTCCATTGGAATAAATCAGTCTTAATTAATACTTGTACATAAAGTCTAGTTTAATTCTCAAAGAATTAAAGAAATTTGACCAGTGCTTCTAAGAACTGCAGTTTATGGTTAAACTCCAGGATAATTAGCTTGATTTTCAAACATGCAAGAGCTCCCTCTGACCTCATCTAGGAAATGCAAACTGAAGCATGAAGCATGCTTTACACTATTGAAACCAGGATGTCTTAATTTTGTGCACAAACATGGATCAAAGGTATTAATGTCAAGTCAATTAAACAGCCAATATAAGAGTTGGGCCAGATGACTGCTATAGATTCCTTCCAACTAAACTATTCTGTTCTGACTTATGAACTATTATTACTTTAAAAATTAAGTGACAGAAAATAATTCTGTTATGGAAATTTTGTTTCAGTTGTAAGAAAAGAACTAAAGTATATAAGGAAAAAGCAAAAAAAAGTTATTCTACAGCTAGAGATTTATTTTTAGAAAGATCTATTGTCTACTACGAGAGGTCTACAAAGCTCAAAGCCAAATTCATTCTTTCCTCCCCTAAGATGATTCAATAGCAGCATCCATGATACTAAATCCTATAAAAAGACTTTAACAGATGGTTAATATATTGTAAATATTTTTACTAACCTGTATAGATGTCATGACCCCATTAGCAAGTACAGAAAGTTTTCCAGCCACTGACTTTACTCCTTGTTTAAACTGAGCTATATCAGGAGCTGAAGGCAAGACATTTGTAATATTGTAGCTTCCTAAAAGAACATGCACACAAGAAGAGAATTTTATATTAAAAGCAGCCTTTCCTCCCCTGGAAATACAAGATACTACCAGGAGCACGAAATACCAGTGTCTGATTGACACTGTAAAAACCACTGAGCACGTATCTCAAATTTCTTAAATGTGTGTCAATTTTTTTGAGTTGTTCAAAATTTCACCCAGAGTTGCATCTTCCACACTCTGTATTCCCAGCTAAGCAATAAAAGTTTGGATAATATATAATTTATTCCACACTTTCAATCCACTGCAGTGTTAATTTGTCTGGTATCCTAAACAGATTTATTACATTGCAATTAAAATATGGATGCACTTCTGTGGTTATGTGCATGCACAGGTATGCTTTGCATGCTGTATAAACACACATTTTGCATTACTACATCTGAAGCTTGGAGAGCTCTATAGAAATTACAGCAGATGTAATTAAGTTTTAAAACTGCAAGGCAAAGCCAGCAATACAGCCTTCGTTAAAGCCAATATAGTGTGGCCACTGTTAGCTCTGCTATTATGGAAAGTATAGGCCTGAAGATAGTTTTGAAACAGCTCTGATTTCTATTAACTGAATGATAAGTATTAACATGCTAACAACTACAATCAACCACTCATTTGCAAAAAGAATTACTGGCAGGCCTTAATATTAAATACCTGATACTGTAAAAAGCACAAATGCCAGTAAACCAGCGTCACAGGCAATGATCTTGGGAATAAGTGGGGTTCCTGAGAAGAAGCATCCCAAAACATACCTGTATCAAAACGGAGACTGCAATCTGTAGCCTTCATTTAAGACACATAGCCAACAGATAGTCATGACCAGTCAGGACACAACTAGTAACTTGCAAGCAGTTACTGAACCTTGGACAAGCTCGTCCAGCCTCAGACTCCCCAGCCTGTACAACTGTAACTGCTTTTGACAGGAGCTCCATAGTGCACATTGCTACACATGGGCTGCCCATTCTTCTCCCCTTTTTTTGTTTTGAGCAGGGGTGGAGGAGGGAAACAGAATGAACCTGCAGCTCCTCTTTTCATGGGAAATTAAAGGCACCTGCCTCATTAGCAGGCTGATAAAAACATTACTGTAGATAATGTGATTTAGCTAAACTAACTGGCTGGTTCATCGCAGTAGATGCTTCCCACTCCATTCTTTACAACCTGCTAGTAATTGTTTCTACAATGCATGGGCACACTTGTTTATAGATTATTTTAAAAAATTCTCTGTTACTGAGAGAGCCCTATTTCTGAACTGTCATTTTGACTTCCTTACAAACTGTTCCACTTAACAAAAATGCTGAAGCATTTGATATTAAAGTCAGAGTCATAGAAATAAAATTTGCAGATATAAATAACCTGGGAAAAGCTCTAACCACTTCTCAGCCACATTCATTTTCTCATGTTTTCCTGGTTATGTATAGTTGTCTAAAAAACTTGTAAATGAGACAGGAAAGCAACTCCTTTTCTTGTGATTTCCTCCAACATCAGCATCTACAAGTCAGCCATCCAACATGCCATCTTTCATAAGCAACTGGTCTGAAATAATGCTAAGTCGAAGGGTCTACTTGTAGCCGTCTTTTTGGTAAATGGCTCCCACAGCATTCTGTACAAACAAAAGCATCCCAAAACTGTTCTACCCTAAATCTCAGCAGAGCTCATAAAAACAACTTTAGATTCAAAGGACATTTTATTCTGGCAAGGACCCCAGAATTACAGCAGTGTTTTTGTTGCCAGCCTCTGGTCTCCTAATTACCTTTATTTTAGGGAACTAATGATGGCCTTGGCATTAATTCCACACCAGACAAGCTATCAGTAAAATTTCTCCAAGATGGACCACTGTCAAAAGATAGTCTTTGGGGTAGGAGGTGTAACAGGAATGCAGGAAAAGAAGATTCTGTAATTGAATATAGCGTGAATTTATAATATACAAAATAATTTCTGGTCTATCTTTTCCTCACTATTATCTTAGAGCAGTTGACAACCCACAAAATTTAGCAGAGGTTTAGTCTCTGTAACATAAAAATTCAAATTTACTGTTGAGTTGCACACCCGTCACAAACAGTAACTACCTCAAATCACAGGCAGGTCTTTTCATCCCATTATTAGGAATCTCTGCATTCCTCCATGAGCCCCAAGAACCCTTCCAAGTGGTTAGTGATGAATAATAGTGTGTGCATAATTCATGTACAGCTACTAAGCATTATATAATTGCCTGTATTACCCTTCTTCAGAATAGGGTGAGAATTTTACCACCTATATATATATGCATGTGTACATAAAAAGACACATTCACATATATATAAACACAGAGATATGTATTTCACATCAATTTCCCCGTCTTTAACACATCTACCTTTTCTAGCTTATTCTCTTATTCAGTACTGTGTAAAAGCCCCACACATATTACACAAATTAGAGGAAAAATTAATTCCATATAAAAATTTCATATGCAAGAAAATTAAAATAAAAAAGATGGAGTTCTAGTCAACAATAGATAAAAAATGTTATCACAATCCCATGTACTATTGAAAGCACAGTTCATAATTTCAGAAATACCATTTCTTTGCTTGTATTTCCCACATCTTTTTTAAGCACAAGTATGACATAATCTTGCAAATACTCTTTCAAGTGGGTAATTTACTGCAATTTCTGCTTTACGTCTCCTCCCCTACTTAATTTTTTTTCACATTTCAAATTACTAAAATCCAGCTTAAGTAACTAGTAACAGGAGTAATTTCTCTACTAGCCAGTGTATTCAAAACTTGCTTTCAGGGGATCAAAACTAAACAATCACGTTTGGTTTGCTGTTTGGTAATGCTGTTGGCATTAACCCATGCCAGCTGTGCCAGCATTTGCTCCAGGCAGTGACCAGCAGACAGGAGGGGATTTCAGACACTGGCTGGTGCTTTCCCAAGCTGAATCCCTCCCAGCCAGCTACTCTGCAGCCAAAAGCTCTGCAGGCTGAGGCAGGTCACATTGTCCCCTGTGAGGGCTGATACTGAGCTTCTGCTGGCCTCACCCAGGCTCCGTCCAGCCTACTCCGGCCCGCAGGGCCTAAGGTGGTGGCTCTGGCAGGAAGCTCTCCAGACACCTACTTGTAGCCCTCTTTTTGGTAAATGGCTCCCACAGCATTCTGTGCAAATGAAAGCATCCCAAAACTGTCACGTTTGGTTTTTTAATTCCCAACTTTTCCACAGTAAAATCAGATGCTGCATACTGTTTGGCTTTCCACCCTATTTATATAATTACTCACAGATTTCAAGTTCTTCAAGAATTCTTTTTTTCCCATTTCTTCACAAGTTAAGGAATGAAACCCAACTGATAAAGTCAATAAAATGCTCCACTATTTCCTACCTTTTCTATATTACATTACTGCACTATCCTAAAAAGGTGTTAGAAAGAAAATGTGGGTTATTTTCAAAAGCCTAAGGAGCTTATTTTTTTTTTATTATTATTTTTTTTAAATAATAAATACACCAGCTATGCTTGCTTGACCTATTAGCAATACTAACATGTACTGCACTTTGTACACTTCTTGCAGAATACAGCTGCAGAATACAATGACAGCTAGCTGATAGTGGAACTAGAAACAGAGTACAGGAGCGCATTCACTCCATAATACAGTTTCTCACTCTGTTCAATATGTACCTGTTGGTTGTTTTTTCTGATCGTCAAACAGGTCAGATGAACTTATAGATGAGCTTCCAGAAAGTCTTTCTAGTCGAGCCCTTGCTTCATACTAGAAAAGAATTGAGAAGAAAAAGTGTTGTAACAGTATACTGTCATCTTTCGAGGTCATGTCAGATAATTCATGAGATTATAGGTACAGTTTCGGAACATACAAATCCAGCTGAAGCAGACCATTCTGAAAGTTGCTCCCATTTTGTACTTTTCACATGACTTATACAGTGTGAGTTTGTCATAATCTCAACTCATTTCTGAGTTGATCAGAGTGACATTTACTACTGCAACACCAAGAGGCCTATTCACTGCTAGCTACCCTAAAATTGCTGAAAAACTATGCAACCATTAAAAACAACTAAAAAATGTGAAATTGAGTGGTTAGGACAAGATAAGGAAAAAGCACTGCAGCTAGCATCATGGTAACCCTTCTAATCACATCATGCTTTTAATTCAACTTTTTCTGAGTTCCCTGGAAACATAATAATAATTGATGATTATTATTATTATAATAAATTAATTATATTTTTACATTCCTCATAACATTGCTAATTTTTCATTAAAAGTATGTTTTCAAAATGATCCCCCACCTCTAAAATGCAATATAATATTAATCTGTGTTTTATTTCTAGGCTGAATCAATTACATGTCATTTATTGAACAATTCATCACTTAGTTGGCCTTACAATAGTAATAACATTTCCATGCAACAAACACAGACGGGACAGCTGTTTTAACAACAGTTTGTTGGCATCAATTTGGGCATTTAGAACAAATGAAGTAAGCGTACATCCAGCATCAGGCTGATTCTTTCAAAAATAAAGACTGCTGACCACTTCTGTCAGCAAAGAATGATGTTAGAGGTAAGGTCCTTCTTGCAGTGGCAACTCCTTAAAACCAAATGATAAACTATCAGAGTTATCAGAAACACCTACATCTCTATGAGACAAATATTCAAGTGGACATAATTCTATAAGCTTACTAATTCTACAAGCTTACTAATTCTACCAATTTTAACTATTTATGGCTTTCTCTATATAAGAACACTGTGTTTATAGTCAAAGACTATTTTAATATTAAAAAATATTTACCACTGCTTTCCACTTACATCAGCATGATCTTGCCTTCCAAAATACATGTCTGATGAAATTGCTTTTACATTGCCAAATTTTTTTTGTGCCTCATCTGTGTTTAAAGGTGGTTCATATTCAGGCTTACGACGAGATGCAGGCCTAAAAGAAAAATAAACTGCATTTGTGAGCCTTTTATTTACATCACAACAAAAAATGAAATCAGTATCAACCCAGGACAAAGAAATTCAGATAACTAAGTTGACAGAGCAGCAAATAAAATTTCAGTGACCGTTTTACAAGATGGTGAACAAACAGCATTTCAAATTCATTAATCTTGTATCTTTATTTTCAAAGTTCATTTAAAAAGCAAGCTAAATTACGTGAACAAGGACAGAATATTTCTAGAAAATGTCAAAACCCACAATGTCAGTGAAATTCAGATTTAAATGCAATAGCACAAAAAGGTTTAACATCCTTTAAACTGTCACTGCCTTCCACCTCAAACATACATATTTAACACAGTCGCTTTCCTTTTTCTCCCCTCCAACTTTTCCGAAGTAAATGTAAGCAAATAAGGAAGTAACAGTATTATGGACATGAACCTCTATTTTGTGTAATATGCATCACTGGTCCACTAGAGAGGAAGGAGCAGAACATGCTTGTGTTAAAACAGTTGTACTTACATGCACAAACTGTACTTTACAGGTAAATGAAAAATACAGTTTTAAGTAAGAACAGAATGAGAAAACACCAACCAAGGATACAAAGCACCACATTCTTACATTTTCTACTTGATACAAAGATAAAAATGCAGTAGTCAAAGAATTATGTTCATTTTTTATCGTCACAACAATTAGACATGTTGTTTGCAAGTATCTTCAATACTTTCAGCCTAAAAGCTGAGTACCCTACAGTTTCATTGACCAGGTAACTGGGTTCTCTTTGGTTCATTTGGCAATAAACAAAGAAGTAAAGCACCTATGCTCTCAAAACAGTGCAAATATTTGAGTTTCTCTCAACATCTTTTGTCTACTCCTTTTTTTTGCTTAAACGCTTCGGAAATTACCTCCAGTACATACACTGTACAGCACCGAGCGAAACAGCCAAGTGCTTAAAATATAACTAGGAAATTCAGCTTACCAGAAAAAAAAAAAATCTCTTGGCTGCTGCTGAAAGTTGCGACCAAATTCTCCTTCTAGTTTGAAAAAAATCCCACTACTCTGACCAGCACTCAAAGCTTTGGCTTTCTGTACAGAAATCAGTTAGGTTTTCTTGGTATACCTGTCTGAAAATCCTGGACTTTTTGAAGTTAACATTACATCAGCATCTCTACTACTGCTATCTTTCTTCCAAAAAGAATCTGAATTGTCGTCCCATTTAGAGAAAGTGCTGCTCCTCAAATCTGAAGAATCGTAGTACCTAAAATAAAGGAAGTAAAAAAAACTATTGAAAAAGTGGGAACTATATATTGTTGAATAAATATTGCTATAATAAGTGTACACTGGCAAGTTTTCAACACAATGATAGTTGTCAATGAATAATCAGGACTTCATAATATTGGTTAGAAGCTTTGCAGAATTGAATTCAATTGATTTTTTGGTTTTTACACATATATTTGACTGACTGGAAAGTTCAACCTTTCTTTTGGTTGGATATGGCCATGAAAATGCAATATATCTTTGCCTGAAAGATATGGCTTCACCAAAACCAGCAAAGTTCTCCTTACTTCAAAGTATTACACCTTCGTTAGTGTCAGGAAAAGCACTGGGAAGGACATTGTCAAGACACCTGGCTGGTTTAAGAGCAGCCCTCAGAAAACTCAAGGACAGACTCTGCAAGCAAGGCACCATGATGACACTACAAAGTAGTCTGCTCATAAAGGCCTCGTGCTAAGATACCAGCTACAAAAAGAGCCACCATAACTTTCAAGGCACTTTGAACACTCCAGAGATCCAAGAACACAGAGCTAACCCATGGCATCCAGGTGTGCTCTGGTTCCACATGGGGCAAAGTTTTTTCACTAAGGAGCTGATAGTGGCTAATCTCACAGTTCCAGACAAGTCAATCTTTAAACTATGCAAGCAGAGAATCTGGTCTCATTTTCTAAGGCATCAACAAACAGTTCAGAACAGTAAAGATAGCCCTCATCTTTGGTTCTGTGTGTTATTGAAATAAATTTTTATTTAAATATTTTTTGTATTTTTTAATACAAATATTAAATACCTCTGAGTTTTGTAACATGTTTTGTTAAAACAACACTTAAAAACAAGTCTTAATACAACAATCTTCTCTTGCATATCAAAACCGCAGGGAAAACACAAACATAAAGAAAAGAGCGGAAAAGAATCAGCATGTTTTTCGGTTCTGGTCATATGTTATCTTGACCTTTTCCCCTTTGATTAGCTACATTTATCTAAACATATACGGAGAATACTTGAAAAAAACAACCTATTAAAATGCCAAAGATTAAGAATTTCCCTTTGTAGTTAAATAGACTTTCTTAAAGTTTGGATTCGACCAGGGTAGGGAGTAAAATGATCAACAGGAGGCTAGCAGAACGGAATGATTCAGTAGAACAGAACAAGCATGGGACATTAGTCTCCAGCTGTGTTTTTTGAAAAGCACTCTCAAAAAAAACCACCCACAACAAGGTCCTTCGTATTTGTGTTACGAATAGTCAGGACACTTCGTTTTTGCAGTTTATGAGACATGTGACACCTTCAGCAGCGAGGCCTCCACCTCTGCACATGGAAAATAGTAGGGACAGATCTGGAATGAACTACAAGAAGCAAGAGTCTCTCCCCTTCCCTTCTGACAGACAAAAAGAAGCCACAGCAATCTTTTGAAGTTTCATATGGACATGTAATAACAAGGTGTTCATATATATATATGTATACATATGTGTACATGTATACATATACATACATCTATATATGAAGCTATCCAATCTCACAATGACCATCAAAATCACAGGATGGGGCAGGGGCTACAAGAACTGATACAAGAGCATATGTGTACATATATACATATACATACATCTATATATGAAGCTATCCAATCTCACAATGACCATCAAAATCACAGGATGGGGCAGGGGCTACAAGAGCTAATAATAACATTACTTACTTTCTTTATCCTTCCCTCTCAGATTTTCATAACTTTGCAAAATAGTATTCTCAGTATTCAGGGAGTGTGGGAGGGGTGTGAGTGGAAGGAGACAGAAACCCAGCATTGAATAGAAAATAAAATTTAACATTGTTATGTTAATAGATTTTATTAATTGTAGCAGAAAGAAAAATCAAAATCCAAGGATTTTGTGAAGCTTCAGTTATATTTCTAAATCTTCAGATATTTTGCTTGATTAATTTACAGATATTTGTCAGAACTCTTGAATGCGATTATTTTGCTTTTGGGCATATATGAAGATGATGTTAAATTTACCTCTATTTCAAAGCCACCCTTTGGAATTAAGGCTAATAACCACCTTACAGACCTTACCAAGACTAACAATCTGACTTTGTACTTTCTCTAAAGAGAATGAATTTGTACACCAACTCGAATTAGATTCTACTATTGCTATAACTAGAAAATGATCTGGGAGCAGCTAGGTTACAATTTATCTTCTAATTATTGACCCAAAACACACCAAAAAACCTCTTCCATAATTTATCCTTTGCCTGCTAGTAGGCTTATGAATAATTCGAGAGCAGTAACAGTTCTTTTCAAGGAACAAACAGGGAAGCACTGAAATGATACGCTTTATTTTACAAGACTTGGTACCATGTTTGCATTTCTGCCACAAGCGATTACACTACAAAGTAATGACACAAAAGCCTTTGTGGTTTTATTTGCCTGTCTACAAGTAATTAGGTACAATTTTTCATGTTTCTGTGGCACCAATCCAATAAAGGCAGTTTATAAAAGCAACACCTGTTTCTATCTGTCAGTCCAGAAACAACTGTTTCACTGCAATTAGTGCCTGTAGAACTAACTCATTTTCCTCTCCTTCCCAACAGCAGTATTTTGTAATTTGCACTGCATTCATACTTTGACCAAAAATTCATCAATTATTTTTTGCATTTTTTTTAATTTAAATCTGTAAAAGTCTATCAAATAACACTGCAGGCATCTACACAATACATCCAACACACAATACCTCAAAAAGATGTAAGTTTTTGCATCTGGCACGCTTCCAGTTAAAAGGCTGATACAACTGTAGTGTATCTAATATCAGACTTTGATGCTTGTTTAATTTTAAGTAGGAGATTGAAGACAATGCCACAAGAAAGAAAAGGAAAAAAAAAAAAAAGGAATGAACACGAATCATTCTGCCAGAAATAAAAATCACTGGATTTGGTGCACAGCAATTAAAAGGTTACATGGCAACTGTCTGTGCAAACAGAGACTAGACCCTGAACAAGACAAAACCTGTAAACACATTAACCCAGACTATCCTCAGAAAAAGTAACTCCTCTTCTTTATAAATACATGTGTCATCAAGGTAAGGTCAACTATTCCACAACTTTTCTGATTCAGACGTCCCCTGAAAATACGTTGGGTGTGTAGACATGTCCAGTTGTCTTCTGTTTTGATCTTAAGTTCCAAATATACTGTGCATATCTGAATACATAACTTGCATATATTTCTGCCCCCACCCTAAGTAAAAAGCTTATAAATTACCTTGAACTAGCAGAGAAATATGAGTCTTCTACATCATCGGTGTATTTTTTCTTCGGCTTTGCACTTACAGGTGTTTCCTGCTCTATTGTTTGCATATCTGAGGTGACTGAGTGAGAAATGCCACTGGGGACAAGAAGAAAATAAGTATATAAGGAGATGACAAAGCTCCCACCTAGAAAGAAAAAAATTAAAGCCCAAATCTAGTTTCTGAAGCTTGCTGATAAAGCTCAAGCTATACAAACATTTAAGAAGAAAGTAGGAATTTAAAAAATACAGGAACAAAGAAAAAGCGCTGGAAAACTCAACTGTAATTATCTGAAGTAGGGACAGCACTTCTGAACACACAGACCAATCCAACAATTGGAAAACAGAGCAATTTCAGAGTTTTGGCTTGTAAAAGACAGAGTACACTTGGGTTGGTAGTGTTCACTGAAAACATTCTACCCTCCTCACAGTCAGCTAATGGAGGCAAAAGCCTTACAGACATCCTACAGTTTAGCTTAACACCTGTCTGGCAGGTTAGAACTTAATCAGAAGCAATTCTGATCCTTCCCCTTGACAAATACTAGATTCTTTGATTGTGTTATTTAAGTTTCCATAACACACTTTAGTATATTTTTTCATTTCCTAAGTAAAACGAAGGATAACTGCATAAAGCCACAGAGTATTTTAAATACAGTTCATAGAAATTCACACACCTTCTGTTGCTGCCAAATCCTATGCCAAGCCTCTCCAATTCAGTTTTCTTCTTACCAGATAGATTTAAATTTTCTTCTTTTGTTTTAATATCAAGATCTCTGTAGGCCAACCGTAAAGATGATACGCTAGAACAAAACATACAGTTAAAATATAACTGTAAAATGCTACACAATGTCCAACCCAATAATAATGGTAGAAAATCAGCAACATATACTGCAGCACTGTAATTTGCAGTTTACTGTGTTTACTGAAAATATTAATTATTAATTGGATAAAATTCAAACTACAAGGATGAGAGAAAGCCAGCAGAGAAGACTGTGGAAACAGTACCCTAGTCTGTGTATGAGCAAGTAATCTTTTTCAAAATGAACGTGAAGCTTGCTACTGCTAAAGTTGAGGACAGTTTTGCATCACCTTTAAGTCAAACTGAGTCTTTTTTCCACAGTCCTGATTCTAGGTGAAGCCAAATAATCGTCAAAAAAGCCAACTCTCATGTACTACAGTAAAGTGGTATTCATGATAGAATACTAGTAATATTTTTCCCTAATGTCCAGCTTGGCCTTGCTATATCTCACTCCACCCCTGCCTTATGCTGTCAGTGGTTTTAACACTTGCTATATATACACACTCTTGAGACAAGTGCTCAAGGTAGACCATGCTTCTTTATTGATACAGCCCTTCCTTATATGCCCAAAAGAGCATCTCAGGAGAGGGAAGGAGTCTTTGTACTCCCAAAACGGAATATATTCTGTATTATGGAAACTCTGAAGCATCCAAACTTTGTAATTTGCTGCACAGCTGGCAACACATTTTGTCATCCGAAACATCTCCAGAGTTCAGACACTGTAAGCTGTCATTCTGAGATACCACAAATTTCCTGTACATCAAAGCAATAGCAACTATTTTCCAGTAATACTAGTGTAGCAGAGACAGGCTTTTAATCTTGACTACAAAATTGTAGAAACACTGCTTGCATTTAAGTTGTTAGGTTAAAAGTGACAAAAATAGTAATTTTAATGAGCAATGCAGCAGTATTTTAATTCATAAGTTGTGACTGCCATAAAGTACAAAGGAACACTATCAGAAGAAAGGTAAATGAGATTTAGGTTCTGTGCAGAAACAGGAATGAAACCAAGTTTTTGACCATGGAGTATTTTCTTACAGTGTGTCTCCTAACTATTTGATTACTGAAACTTGCTGGCTCTTGCCAGCTTGATTTCTTCTGGTCCCATGCATACTGACTTAACCAAGAGTACCAGATGCCTCTACCAAAGTTCATGCCCTGCTGGTTAGTGCATCTCCTGCAAGACAGGAGCTGTGTGGCTGAATGTGTTATAATGAAAAGGACAGTCTGGTCTTCTTCCTTCAAAGACAAGGGATGTAGGTACCAGCCTGCTATAAGGAAGGGGAGGGACAACACTCCTCCACTGATGAGGCATTTCAAAAAGGAGGAGAGCAATCTCAATCTTGTGATGATTAGATATCCTTTGACTGGGGCTTTAAGAGGACTTGGAGCCAGAACTAAAAATATCACTGTGTCTTATGTTCAGTTGCTTATAACAATAAAAGTCAGATACAAAAAAGGATGCATCTATGGAATGACTTTTGAAACCAATAAAATCAGAAAAATATATCTCTAAAGCACAGAGTATGTTCAGGAACATTTTAAATCAATTCTTACAGTTTAGGACCAACTGTTACACAGAAAATTAAAAATGTTCTTTAAAGTTCAACTTGAAACCATTACTGATAAAAATCTACTCAGCACTTTAAGTTGAAAGATCAGCAGCCCATCTTCATGAAATATTATTTATGAACACTAAAAATCTTATTTGCTGTTGATTAAAACAAGCAGGTTCAATTTAAAAGTAATTCCAGTTATCTATTTTCATCAGTGTACAGCAGAAAAAGGTGTATCAATTATAAAATAACATTTTAAGTCTCAGAACTCTTTAACTTTCTAAATACTAGCCCATAAAAGAATTACTTCCGTTCCTGCCACGTAACAAAACCACATCGAATTAATTTACTAAAACTCATTACTCAAGCTTTTAAAATTAAAACTGCCAAACAAATTAGTTGGAAACAGATGCAATTTTAAAGGTATTCACAGTTGTTTAATTTAGCTATATACTGCCATCTGCAGTTAAAAATCCAAAAAGTTAATCTCAAGGGCAATAAAAGTTATCTTTGCCCTGCTGGGATCGGATCCGTAAACTGAAGCGTATGTGCACCCCTCATGTTTGAAGACATTTTTAGAGGATTCTGGCCACTGCAGAAAGGTTGCAGCAACCTTACACTAAAGGTTGCCTTTAATCTATGTAGATCTATACATTTCTGACACAAAAACCAAATCGCTAATTGCGGTTTTCTTTATAATTAAAGATACTATCATTAAAGAATAATAATAAATAATAATGAACAGTCATTTTTCTTGTTATTTAGTAGTCCACTCCTCCGAGTCACTCTACAGGTAGATTTTGTCAACCACTGAGAAGCATGACTTTGTGGTAAAAATACTTCAGCAAAAATGAATGATCCCCTTGTGATTAATGTTTTTGCAGCACACAAAATATCCATTTCTGTGGAGGCTAAATAAAAGTAAGCAAAAGGAGCAGGGAAGACATTACAGACCAAAGAGCTTGGTATCATGAGCTCCAAGTGATTTGTCTACAGGTTATAAAAATGATGTATCTTAGCACTCAAGAGAGGATGTTAAACTTTACAACAGTAAAAGTGTACACTAACCAACTATTTAATAGACTAATTTTGATGACAACTAACAAAATGTTAAAAACAAAAAACACGTAGCAGAGAAATGTGGTGGAAGGAATCAGAATCACCACCCTCTGACCTTTAGGGCTGAGTATTTATTGAGATGGATTAACAGATTCAAGGCCTCAGACAAAAATATTCAAAGGGTTGCAGTGAAATGAAAGCAGTTCCAATATAAAACAGCTGAAACTCAAGCAGACAATTCTGGTCATACTTAAGCTATCCCCTACTTTCAGCATAGAAACTCTTATCCAATAAGTACAAATAAAGCTGCGTATTTGTATGTTCACCCTGCTCATAGAAAGACTGCTTTAAATAGTATTCAGTTCACTACACCAAAACGCGAGGTAAAGAAAGTTCAAGAGGCAAGAGTCTTCTCTGTAATACTTCAACATGTTTGGAGTTTATTTCACATTTTATTCATATGTATCAGCAGAATGTCTCCTTATTTTCTCTGCTAAATAACACTAAAGTTATTTTTAAAGATAGCACTGGGCTATTTCTACAGTAAATAATTAACTAGAGAAACATATGGCAAAATGGCAAAAAAAAGGGCAATGGGAGGACTGCCATTTGGCCCACCTCATCAACATCTGGGGTTTTTTTAAAGCAAGAACTGAAGTTTTATGTGCATGAGCTAATCTCTGGTAGTATTAAAATGTTGGCAATTACTTCATTAACATGAAATTAGGCTTCATGGTTTACCATTCTATATTTAATTCATACTTACAGTGGCTCTTCCTTATCAGTTTTCTTACTGCCATGATGATCCTCTTGTTCCTTTATTTTATCTACAGCTTGTGCTTGTTTTTCAATCTCATTAAAGCTTTGGCTGCTCACTTTTTGTGCCCCCAAACCACCTTTTTTGGCACCGAGCTTGATTTATTGAAAAACAAAAAACAAAAGCCCCAGCATTATAAGGGAGACAATGACTTCAACTGACTTAACAGTCAGCTTTGAAAGCAACAGCAAACACTGTACTCTGTTCAGGAGCATATGCAAACAACAATTAAAATCTGGAGTAGAGAAAATATCTTTTCATGTTTTGACCCTCTTCTACATGCTGCTTCTACTAACTCTCACAAATTTTGTTAGCTCTGCAGGCAAGCATCACAGGGTAATGAAACTATTATAGTTTTAACTGTTCAGAAGTTAGCATGTTCAAATAAATAATATATAGCACAACTTCAGTTTCTTAATAAAGGATTTTGTTGCACAGGATTAACATAATAAAACTTGTTGCAATGGAACCATTTGGTGCTTATGCACTTAATTCAGAATCTACATTTAGAAGTGGCAAGTATTCTTCAATTAGTTCTCCCTGTCCAGTGCTAGTGTGTTATCTCAAGATTAATTACTGGTTTACTGATTTATGGTAGGAGAACAATACACAGGTTTTGTATATAAGTGTATGCATGATTAGCTTTTACATGTGACAAAGCATTGTAAACTTTTTTTAAACATGTCAGCAGAGAGGTTCCAGTTTTGCACTCGTTCTTTAAAATAATTCTATTCCTAGCTCATATTACTTCAATACAGGGGTACATATTCTTTCATTCTGATTATCAAAGATTTAAAACTCACTTAACACTACAAATATAAATAGATATGATGATGCTGATTCAGACAGTGGCACAGCACTCAAACTGCTGTTCTTAGTCTCCTGTGTGTTTAATTCCTCATCTCCAACACTGCAGCAATATTAATTTTCACAATACATTTATCTTAACCTTTTGATCCTTTAATGTGTTCATATAGAAAGTTCTGGCCTACATAAATACAGGGTTTTTTTACAGGCTCTGACACTACAGTTCACAAACTGTACATGCACCCATGAACCCAGACATGTTCTTCTTACTGTAAAGGGAACACACCTGCACATACCACTTGGAATAAGAAATTTCTTCTGTGTATTAGGGCCCTCTAGTGTGAGCAAGAAAGAATAGGTTTCAATCTAAATTAGTATGTTCCAACAAACCTTTCAAATCTTTTTCCATAGAACAGGCCAGACTTCTTAAAAGAAGTGACTCTCTGTAACACACTGTCATCCTAATAGCCTAACATTAGGCTATTTTCTTGGGCCTCAACAGCCATACATTTAAAACCTAGTTTTTCCTACCTGAGTTAACTTGAGCTGTCTTACTCATTTTTCAGGTTCCTTGAACACATCATTCTGAGATACTCAACTCTCCTCATGCGTTCTTTAGGGAGACCAGATGCCTAAGAAAGTGCTAAGATCCCATCCAGAAACAAGTCTGTAAACTAGCTTGAAAGTATCTTGAATTGAATGCAGCTGCAAGTTGTCTATAAATACAACCAAATACCATACTGCTGTGCAATACAAGATAAGGACTCCTCCAGAAATACAGATCTGAAGTCTCAATCTGTATTGACAGATTATGTCACACATGCATATTTAGCCACTCAAAAGTGCGACTGGAACTCCCTCTGTTTTCAAGATTTGCTACAAAAGGATCTCAGCACCCATTAACTTAGCTGAAAACCTGAAGCAGCCCTGCAACCAGTATCAGCAAATGAGAAGAAATTCACAGGGCATCAGTGGAGTTGCAGGGACAGTGGTTGTGAAAAGAACTCAGGAGGAATGGGATACAGACCTTGACATCAATATATGCTTTGTCATTTCAATTTTACATAATTTTGAAAAAATATGACCTGCTGCTCAGGCCCAGACAGCACAAGGAAAATGACACTTAGGTATGTATGTGGAAGCCTAGACAGTTCAGTGAGCTATATACATGTAAACAGACTTCAGATATCTGAGGTCAGAAAACAACCCCCAGATCTGAAGCACTCTACTACATGGAAAAATAACCTGTTAGACAAATTCAAGTTAACAATAATCTGTTTTCAAACAGACCACTGGCTGTTTTGACATAGAAACAGTTTTCAATTCCATTTTAGTTTCATCTGTTACTGACACAAGTATTGTTTAGTCCTAACTTACACGATTCATTTCCAAATTGCAATCTACGTATTTCCAGAAATCTAGAATAGAGTTGTAAATATGTATTATGTATAGACTTACCCCTTTCTTAGCTTGATTTGGCTTCTTTTTTATGAAGGTAGTGTTCTCTGCAAGGATTAAATGTACATTACTTGACATGCAATTTTATTAATTCCAGAACTGCAGAAAATGACTTCCACAATACCAGCCTCAAAACTGAATTCCCAAAACTCTGGGAATTTATTTTAATGCCTTGAAGTATTACAGTTTCTACACTACAAGACTGAGATACTTAGTTACAGGGAACACAGCTGTGAATATCTCCAAGAAACTGCTTCTGATTGAGGGCATGGAATCTCTTGAAAATATACAATAGGAATAAAATTACAGTCTTCAGTTGTAAATACCTGCTAGTAAACAGAACAAGAACGCAGGACTTGCTATTCTGAATCTGACTAGAGGTCCACGTGATCCCTTATCACTTCCAAGATGAATTGCTTCCTAGTTAGAAAGGTATTGGCTACGTTTAAGCCCACCAATGATACAGATAAAACATGAAGTGAAAAAAAACCAAACCCAAACCAACAAAAACCAAAACCAAGTGAATACACAAACAGCGACGAAGACCATACCTTCCTGAAGTACTGAGTTAGTCCCAGGTCTCGCTTCTTTACTTACCCCTGTGCTGCAAATCAATACTCTTTATTCTTGAAAACCTACCCTTGTGGGATGATCCCCAATATGACAAATCACTGATGTATTTTATTCTATTTTCCTCAACTTGTTTTTACTTGCTTACAGTATGATACACTCTTCAGTGTTAAGTAAATTAAGATTCTGAACGCTGAAGGTATTGTATTACAAATATAAGATTTTTCCAGTCCAAATTTTTTATGTTCAGCTTTCTGAAAAGGGAACAAAACTGTATCTAGATAAAAAGACTGAGCTATTAGTACAAGATGTGTTGGCTTAACATAAGTAGCAGGCCATTAATCACAGCACAATGCTCTATTGCATCTGTGTGCTTTAAACACAGCGCTTAAAGCAGCCTAACAGGGGGTGTAAAACATTAATGGTCACCTTTACTAGGTGTGACACCTGTAGCATTTAAATTCATCAGGTTGACTAAGATAAGATAGATAAAACCAGAACAACACTGACCAAAATTTATATCTTAGAATTAGTACACAGTTTAACAGAAAAAGTTATAATACAAAATCTGATGTTTCAACTTGTGCACGTGGATAATAAAAAATCTACATCTGTTCCCAGTCATACATTCTCTGTACAAATATACTGGCTGCTACCTTCTTCTGCTTACACTCATTACCTAATGCAGCTTTTGGTGATGTACTGAGGCAATCAACACTTGGTCCGTGTTCTGGTCCTAAAACATAATAAATAACAAGGGTAAGAACATCAGAAGGCTCTTTAGAATACTTACAGTACCAAAATACAACTCGCAGTACACAGGGTACTGTTTAATTCAAATAGCATAACGTGTTATTTCTATCACAGTTTTACCAGTTACTAAAAGCAGCAGGCACCCAATGATTCACACAGTCTTTTGAATCTAATATTAGTCTGGATTTCTGTTAAACATACTTAAAGGAACATGTAGTCCCACACATTTGAGCATAACCCTTCTAAGAAGTCCTTCCTCTCCAAAATTCTTGCACTATTAGCGTGACTAGGTTATTTAATTATTAAAGTAGGGTAAAAACCAGCCTAAATAAAGAGAGTACGAGAAAAATGCAGCTTATTGTTAATGAAGAAACAGTCGTACCCTCATAGCAGTCTGGACTATTTTCTGGAGTTTTCTGCTGTAGACAAACTGGCTCTGATAACATCCGCTCTGTATTCTTTCCCTTGAAAAAATTTACAACAATCAAAAGTGTACACAAAATAGAATACATCAAATAAATATGAACACTGAGCTCAAAGACTGCCAAAGCATCACTGACTAGTTAATACTGGATTCTTATGATCACAGCTTCTAGGTTTAAACCTGTTCTCAGAAGCGCAGTTATTAAAGTTACAAGAAATGCCTACTTTTATTAGAAGTGAGCTGGTTTCAAAACACTCCTGAGCACCTGTATTTTCCTCTTAGCAATTTCAGTATGCTTACCATCAAAAAAAAAAAAAAGCATTTTAATTGTGCTTTATGTTTAATTATTGTATGTTGGCTATTAACTGTCTTAACTCATAACAGTAATACAGTACAGGAAATCCGGGTCATTCATTTACATATAATCACCAACCCTTCTCCCCACACTAAGCTCTTGCGCTTCCAATTTTCTAACACTTAATTTTTGATTATGAGCAGTCCTCCCAAGTCTTCCCGGTGAGTCTTCCCACTTCCTTCAGAGACATACTCCTCAACAGGCAGGTTTGTGACCCAGTCACAATAATATCAGCTTAATATTACCTTTTCCACAAATGTTGAGCCTCTGTTCTCAATGCTGAGACCATGCTTATTCTTCCCTAAAACCTCAATCTCAAAACTCCCCGACATCTCTGTCAAAATGTCCATACCCAAATAATCTCTTGCCCTGAGGTAAACAAACTGCTTTTCTCTAACCTCTTGTCTTTGCAGCTACCTGAAAAGTCTGCTGTAAAGATTTACTTTATTCTACCCATACATCTGTATGAAGATTCTACTTCTTGTCCCCAACCACAAAAATACAACACTTTTCTGCTTAAACTTCTTTTCTTCTAGCTTGCCTCAATTCATGCTTTTCCCACTCAACCACAAGCATTCTTCCAAGCTGCTTTTTGCAAACAGAAATACTCAGTTTCTTTTCTACCATGAAGACAGGTGATCTTCTGGTGAAGACACTAGACTAGAATTCATGATAACTCAATTTTTGGGGGGAATCTTTGCAATAAGCATTTCTGAGTAAACCAGCAATCCTCCCAGTCTGTAAAACATAAACACTTTTTCACTGTTTCAAAGATGCTGAAATTTATTTTTAGACGACATTCAAATATTAGCTGCAGTACAAATTCCTAAAATAAAACAAATAAATAGCAAAAAGGCTGCATTTCCCTTCAAAAAGCACCATTTTCAAAACCTCACAAATACAACAAAGTTACATTTTGAAATGTCACAACTGAATAACCAAAACGAAAAATAATTCATTCAAGTTACATTTTTCTTTTCTTCCCTAAGCATCCCATATACACTAGAAAGTCACTAAAACATCATGTCATTTTCACTGTGTTCTTCACCCAAGTGCAGATATGAACAAATTGTATAGGTTTTTATTACTTGCTGATAAGGCACATGCACAACGACAACGTCATGACAAGGAAATTAACTTGCATATGAACTGGAAAAGAGTTTCCACAATGGGCTAATCTGATATACCCAAGCCCTTTGAGTTCTTCTCTATCCCAGAATATGCCTTGTGATTATACTTGTGTTTTATGTGTTACAGACTGTAACTGTACTAGAAAGCAATTGTACTAGAACAATTAATATTGTTGCAATATTTAAGAGTACTAGGTGTAGCAATAACTTAATTGCTTTAAGTTGAAGATGACAATTGTTATCCATTTTTCAAATACCAGAGGCAAGAGAGTCTCTGGAACATTAATCTGTGAAATAAAACCAGCATCTATCACCTTAAGGATGTAGGATCAAATAAATGAAAACCAACAGGAGCAACAGCCTTCAGAAAGTTAACATTTTCAAACAGGATGAAAGAATTTTGAGGAACAAAGAACAAAGAAAGGAACAATTGTTTAGGAAATGCTTTAAAAACTGTTAAACTTTACTGATTAAAAACCAAAATTATCACATAGTATATTTAAATCACAGCACTCCCAATCAAGGAATCATGAGTCCAAATGGAATTGTACGCCTAAAAAATTATAGTTTCATTCCACATTTAGCTACTATTTGGGTCATTCTAAATTATCACCTGAGAAATTGGTTCACATCCAGGAAGAATTTTGAGACTCACAGAAGGAAAAGCAGATAAACGTTAACTCACTGACCTACCCTTTCTCTATAACATTTTCCTTCAGGATTTAATCTTCATCATAAACACACAGTTAACCTACAAATGAAATACAGGTAATCTATACCTTGGGAGAAACGTGGGATGCAAAAAAGTCTTCCTCTTTGTTTTGAGGTGACAGAGGTGGCATTCCACATCCATCTGTCCACAGCTAGAATTGGAAGAGAGAGAGAATTTTACATTAAAATTGCATCTATATATTTTTTTTTCAAACGCACTAATCTTAAAACTCCTTTTTTTTTCTGGTACCGAATTCTTCCTTACAAATTTATTCAAGCTTCAATATATGCCATTCCTTTTTTTTAATTTCATACATCTTTGATGTGTTCCTTCACATTACCAATTTCCTTCCTAACAAAATGCTCAATATAAGCTCTGTTGCAGTAATATTGTCAATATTTAATATTACTAGACCTTCATAATAAGTTTTTTCATATTCTCATATAAGATAGTTTCTTTCTAATACTCTTGTTTTGCCCAAAGCACAAAAGCCCAAACCAAACCAAAACTGAAAACTAGCAGTCACTGGAAACAGTTTTCAGAATTGTACCAATGTGGTCTCATACTCTGATGAATTTTCCCACCTACTCTCAGAGTCCCATCACCTCTGCTACAGTTAACGCAGAGTTTTGCAAGATGCTAACAGCTTTGAGCAATACCTGACCTCAGGGCAGGCTGACAGGCCCACAGGGCCACAGGTATTCTTAGCATTGTGGAAGACAGGTCTATAACCTGTGATCTGCACTCCCAGCTTACTACTCATAGGCAAATCACTTCTCATGATACATGACCAAAAATAACGACCGCTGTCAAAAAGGTTATTGAATGTGCAACAAGCTTACCTCACCATTCAAAAATCAATTCTATCCTTAAATTAGGGAAGAAATCTTTTACCATGTGAAAGAGGAGGTGACAGTTGATACTACACCTAACTATCTGAATAATTTACTTCAGCAACTTAGCACATAATCATTTCAGGTTGCACTACATAATTACAAAGTATATTAATTTAAAAAAACCCCCATAATTAATATCAAACAATTCAATGGAATCCGTAATTGAAGCAAGATAAACACAGTTTTTCAAAGTGTCATGTGGGTAACTTATGATCAACTTAAATGCACATAGTGTATCATATTTACTTGAACAGGTTTTATATCTAAAGCTGTTTAGTAAGTAAAAAGACATTCTCTAAAGTTAGTGATGTGAACTATTGTCTATAACATTCATAATACAAAATTATTATAATCCATAAAATTTCAAGCTATTTGATGCACAGATCAGAAAAACCCCCAAGCCTTCTTGCTTTTCTTTTAATTCCCACTCATCTGATCAACTTCAAAGGAATCAGTCATGGACTTTAACAAGCTGAAATAAACAATCAAAACATGTTTTCTGTGTATGCAGAAGAGAACTGTTGTCAAACTTATCACTTCAGCAAACCAATTCTGCATACTTCACTAAGAACGTATTCCTGTCAGCAACCTCACAAAGTTTTGATAGCATGCATGAGCTCTTTCAGAATTTTTAATGGAAAACAGCAAGTTCAGGACATACATAACTTGCTACGTTTTCAAATATTATTTTTGTAGGGCAAACACCAAACCCACACGTTTACCTGTTTAAATCACATCCCACTTAAATCACAAATATTCTGTAGTTAATTCTATCAACACTTTAACATTTTTACATGCTGTACTTCTCAATAAGAATTCAGTTCCTGATAAGCAAAAATAAAAACAATTTTGTTATGCAATACCACTAAAATAATTTTGGAGCACACCTGCAAACAAAGAAGTTTCCATTCTGAAGGATACCTGAAGTTTATGCCTGGAACCCACATAAGTTATGGCAAATGTTAATGTTCTGAATTAGAAATAAATTATCCTGAATTATCCAGCTGAGCTGTAGCTCAACATTCTTTTTCCAAACAAAAAAGGTATGCTACAAACAGTTTACTCCCCAGCTTGCCTATTCACTGCAATGTGTACCAGTACCTCCCAAAGACAGATAATCTTTTGCATTACTGATTGGAAACTTAAAATTACTCCAGGGAGAGAAGATAAAGATTTTCAGAAATCTTATGGGCACAGGACACACACTACTCACATCAGTACCGTGCCTTCTTGTTGCCTGTGTTGCAAGAGATTTAATCTTCTCCTTGTAAAGCTGAGCAACACGACTGTTGTACTTTGCATTGGTATCATTTGTTGTGCATCCATGTTGATGGAAAAAAGCAGACTGTGAAGCAGAACACAGAAAATGCCATGAGAAACACATTTAAAAACCAATGCCATTTAATATAAAAATATACTGCAGTGCAGCAAAACATGCTGCTACTCTACCTAAATCCAA
The DNA here is from genome assembly GCF_963264785.1 of Psittacula echo. Lineage (NCBI taxonomy): Eukaryota > Metazoa > Chordata > Aves > Psittaciformes > Psittacidae > Psittacula > Psittacula echo. The sequence continues at coordinate 106,471,472 of NC_137735.1, forward strand.
CCTTTTCAATTATGAAGTCTACACAGATCTCCAAAATACAAAGAAAACTCCATTCTGGCAACCTCTTTACATATAAGTAACACATAGGAAAATCAAATACATTAGTGGGATGCTTCAAAAGCATCTACAAATGCAAGTTTGCCATCATATAAAAAAAAATAAATCCTAGTTCTGAAATTAAATGTAGCAAGGAAGAGGTAGAACTGATTGCCAATACCTGTGCTTCAAAGGACATTCCTGATATTCTAAAAGGCATTGCCTGGCTTCATCTCTAGCACGTTAGAGAGAACAATGTATGTTCAATAGCATCAAAATGACTGTATAAAAACTGTCTTCCTTCAAAAGAAAAATGTGCAAAGTCCCATATGTATGTACCCATATATATTTATAAGCTTGTGTATTTATATGAAAATATAGCTATATAAATGAAAAAATCTATTCTGATTTAGGCTCTTAAACCAAAAGCAAATCAATACATTTACATCAGAGTTTCACAAGCTCTCAGAAAGATTAAAAAAAAAACCAAACAAATAACAATTTTCTCCGTATCTAGAATTGACTAGCAAACCAAATCATATATTCCTGCACAGAAGAACAGAACAGACTGTTTTATGGTAACATAATCAGGTATTAATCTTTTATGGTAACATAAAATATAATAAACAAGTTCCTGATAGTATCAGCAAGTCTAGATAACCTAGGGTTATGGCCTCATATGCTGGAACTGCAAAGCATAAATCTAGTAGCATACAAGTACTACTTGTATAAAAATTAAGCAACAACCGTGAAGGAGAGAGAAAAATGCTAGTCAATTCTGTGATTCCAACAGAAACAGCTGTAAACATCACAGATGCCAAAAAGATTGTGCATTTTTGCATTTAAATACACAGAATCATAGAATAGGTAGGGTTGGAAAGGACCTTAAGATCATCTAATTCCAAACCCACTGCCATGGGCAGGGACACCTCACACTAAACCATGTCACCCAAGGCTCTGTCCAGCCTGGCCTTGAACATCACCAGGGATGAAGCATTCACAACTTCCTCGGGCAACCCATTCCAGTGCCTCACCACCCTCTCAGTAAAGAATTTTTTCCTCATATCTAACCTGAACTTCCCCTGTTTAAGTTTGAACCCGTTACCCCTTGTCCTATAACTACAGTCCCTGATGAAGAGTCCCTCCCCAGCATCCTTATAAGCCCCCTTCAGGTACTGGAAGGCTGTTGTGAGGTCTCCACGCAGCCTTCTCTTCTCCAGGCTGAACAGCCCCAACTTTCTCAGCCTCTCTTCATACGGGAGGTGCTCCAGTCCCCTGATCATCCTCGTGGCCCTCCTCTGGACTTGTTCCAACAGTTCCATGTCCTTTTTATGTTGAGGACACCAGAACTGCACACAGTACTGCAAGTGAGGTATCACGAGAGCAGAGGGTCAGCTCCCTTGACCTGCTGGTCACGTTCCTTTTGATGCAGCCCAGGATACTTTTGTTTTCTGGGCTGCGAGCGCACACTGAAGCTGGCTCATGCTCAGTTTCTAAGCTACCAACATCCCCAAGTCCTTCTCGGCAGAGCTGCTCTGAATCACTTCTCCTCCCAACCTGTAGCTGTGCCTGGGATTGCTCCGACCCAGAGGTAGGACCTTGCACTTGGCTTGGTTAAACATGCACGTATGGACTTGATATTTAGACCTTTCTTTTATTTCTTTTTTTTTTTTTTGGTAAGCCCTAATTCCAATCATTGCAGAGATTTATTCTGAAAACAAAAGCAACTAAGAACACTTCAGATTTACTAGCAAACTGATACGTAGCTATGAAGCACAGGACTGCTGTTCTCCAATATAAAGCATCATCAGGCAATTACAGAATACAAATTATTAGTGTTAATTTGACAGTGCTTCTAAACATCAGTTAGTAAAAATAGAATATGGCATTTAATTTGGGACAAAAAAGGGATCTTTCTTTTTTTTTGCGCAATTAGAAGAAAAATGCTGATTTTACTTTTTAAAATGTCCAAAAAGTTTACTAAACTGGTCTTTAAAGTCTCAGGTATTAATCTTCCTAGGTATTCAAAACAGGCCATTGTGAATTTGAGGTATGTGAGGGGTGGCTGTACGTATATTACACCCCTTGGTAAAATATATGATAAGAAACAGTGACATGCAAGCAGAAAGACAAAAACTCATAAAATTAAATAATAAAGGTTTACTGTTGTTGTTCTGGTAATAAGCTTTCCAAGATTAACAGAAGTACTTTTCAAACTTTGCCATCTTCTTTCCAACTACTTTAAACTCTTTGTATTGCTAAGTTTATATAGTTTAACTAAAGTTTTTAAGCCTTTGCATAAAAAAGAAAATATTTTTCATGCAAAATCTCCCTCTTCTGATTTGTTGAAACTGTGGGGTTTATGTACTAAGTGGCATAACAGAAACTCAATGAGTAAATTCATGTAACAGCAGTATTAATATAGAAAGATGTAACTTAACAGTAGGCAGAAGAAAAAGAGGGAGAAGACACCATGCAACTGTTCAGATCTGTAAGCCAGAGACAGAAACCTGAATGCCTAATAAAAAGAAAAAGGTTTTACTGGAAAATGCAAACATGGGAGGTAGTAATGATTCCAAATTCATCTTTTTTTTATGGAAATAGGAAAAAAAAAATAGCAGAGTATTAAACCGTTAGAAAGGAAAACAGATTGTTAAGAAAATTGTTAAGAAAATTGTTAAGAAAAAGCCGATGGAAAGCAAGTTTAGATGAAGTTTCTTCAAGAAACATTATGGACAAAGCACAAATAAAGATAAGGGGAAGCTTTCAGGGAATTAGAAGAAAAGTAGAAATTTCTTAGGCAAGTTGCATGTTTCCACACTGGGTGAGTCAATTTAGGGAAGTAATCTCAGTTATTGGTGGTTAATCTTTGAAAAAATATAGGAAAACAGGCAATATTCCAGAAGAGTTGACAAAGGAAGACATCCCCCTATGAAAATGAGATTGAGAACAATGTACCTGTCAACGTAACTTCAATTTACAAAAATATTGAATAACAAACTTATCTGTAGGCACATAAAAAATCAAACTGAAATAACAGCCAATATGAAATGGGCCACACCGAAACACTGCTATTTCCTCTCTAACATACATGTATATGTCAGTATAGCATATCTTATCTTGGCTTCAGTGGTACCTCCAGAGTAAGTCAGATTTTAACTTCAGTGTGACTTTTCACAATTACATGATTTTTGGCATCATATTTTCATAAACCATGTAAGGAAACACAGTCACCGAAAGGTGACCATAAGCTAGGTTTACAAGCTGTTGGTAAGCCATCTTTCATCAGCTGCCAATGTTTCCCTGTTAAAGTACAGTGATTTTTATTAATTATTTGTAAGAAAAAATAAAACATTTGCAGATTATACCTAGAAGGAAAAGTTGCAAGTATGGAGGATGAAATCAGCAATCAAAAGAATTCTTAAAATCCAAAAAAAAAAAAAGAAGAGGAGAAATGGCTGGGGAAATAAAAATAACCCCAAGATATGAGCCAGAAAGGACATAGCTTCCAAGCCTAACAAGTTTCAATGCGCAAAGCAAATTCTCAGGAGTACATACAGCATTTGCATTTCCTCCAACTTGCATGCATCTCAGCTGAAACCAAGACCAATTGGAATCCAGTTCTGTAGATCTAAAAGGAAGGAAACATTTTTAATGTTATGTCCCAAGCCATTTAAAATCTCTCTACCTTTTTTATTTGTAAAGTGTTTCTCTCCCTAATTTAAAAAAAAAGGGAAAACACGCATCTATTAAAAAAAAAAAAATCTGTGACAATACACAATGTGCAAAAGAAGTTAATAAAGCCATGTAGAATTGCCACAGTTTTACCAACTGTAAAAGCTTGGGAAAAAAAAGTACCCTCTGGCAGGCTTTCCCTTTTAGAAAGCACCAGTAAGATACATTTTCAGAGTAACATTTGAACTCTGTCAAAAGCAAATCACAATCACATGTAATGGACAAAGTAACAATTTGAATGTCATATCACAACAAAAATGAGTGACTATGAGGAGAATTAATACTGTGATCATTAGGAATGGACTCCTGAGAGGCCTTTTGTAACGCTCTTGTATACAGCGAAAAGACAGCAGAAGAAAAATTCTAGTTTATGGAAAACAGCTACTTTTACCTGCAATCCATTCCTGGATGCATTGCTCTCATGCACTTCGAGCAGAACATTACATTTCAAATATGTAATTATTTATGAGGTAAAAAAAGCCCACAGGCCATCCATTAGGATACTCATCTGAAATGTGACAAGCTCAGGGTGCAGATTTCCTGCATCAACTGATTAACTGAGGTAAACAGCTGCCAAAAGGGTTAGCTCTTTACACTATCCCAGTACTAGCACTCAGGTGACACCACCATGAACTATTTCAGAAAGCAAAGTTGGCAAAGTGCTACTTAGCTCTCTGACCTGGCTTGCTTGGGGTCAGGTTGTTTTTATGATCAATACACTGTAACACTGTTGAGGATGATAAACTACTATTTGCCTCAGTCTTGATTTGAAGGAATGATAAAACACTTCAACGTGCTCATATTGCTCTTCATTTTTGTCATCTTCACTGTAAAAACAGACCTGCCAACAAATGTGCACTACTAACACAACAAGCAGGTGATGGGAATGGGTGCATGGTAAAAATTCTGCTGAACCCTATTTATCTAATTCCCAAGCAGATGTCAGATACATCAAAGCCAATACAAACATTAAAAAGGTCTGAATCAGTAGCTGAAAGAATGGGTTTTCCCCTCTGAGCAGGTATCTGAACAAACAGAAACATTAAAAGATGCAATGTTTACTATAAAAATATACAAGCCACTTACCGGATGAAACTCAAATGAACACCAAGTGATCGATGGGTCCCTGAACAATCAATACAGAGAAAAACTCCATATGTTATGCTTGCCCAGCTAGGGTTCTTTGCTCCGCAGTCAAAACATACCTGAAAGAAATAAAGATCAGTAACAGGACTTGCGCATAACTTATTTGTGTTACAGTTGTGTTACAAGTCATGATAACACCCTTTCAGTGATCACACTTAATTAACTCATCTCACAGTATTTGTTGACATGATGACTTTATATTATCCTAATTTCGCAATATAAAGAGGAGTTACACAATCTGCCCACACCTGTGTGTCAGGGCCCTAACTAGACAGGACTACATGCCCTCCCGTTTTCCGACTACAACCAGAGTAAACTTGGACCACAGGTTGAGAAACCGGGCCGGAGAACCCACATCAGACTAGTTCAGATACATGTTTAATGCAGTATTTCCAGCACTACTGAAATACAAAAGTGTTTAAGAAATACTTCCCCAAGGGCAGGCTCTCTTCATGACATAAGACTAAGCCTCCTCTTCCCTCAGAACATACATGCAACTGCAGCTATCAGCAGAACTAATGACATGATAATCTACTTCGTATACAGAATCCTTGATCCTTAGAGCAAGCAACTGAAACCCAGCTCTGTGAAGAAAGCATCCACTCTGTGCACTGCGTAGCTGAGCTCTCTCTGCCAGATATGACTATCTGCACGATGTATTGCTGTATCAACCTTTTGACTGTCCATAATGAACTGGTTAAAAAGCAAACATGTCCACAACTTCTGTATAGACAAAAACCATGACCTTCTTATTCTCTGCCACCACAAAAGGCTCCTAACACTTAGTCAGAAATACAAAAGGTGTGTGTGTCTACTTCTCATATGCCTTGCAGGTCTGCAGATCACAACTTTTGAGTACTGTTTCAGCTGTTCTGCATTTTGTGCTTCTTTGGCCAAGGAAAAGAACAAAAAATTTATCTCATGCAAATCGATTTTTCAAATACAAGGAAGAACACAAATTTAAACAGAAACAGCTATTCCTAGTTAATGCTATGTGCACACCTCTATTCCTGTATGAATCATCTGGTCAATGCTTTTTTGATGGTATTTATAAATGCTGCAGAGAAATACTTCTAAGAGTAAAAGCATCCATCTATAGGTACAGTCACTGGCATCTACTAAGAAACAGCTCCACAGAGAGACAAGCTTTTACGCACAAACTGATGGAGTTCCAATCTTCAACTTTATCCTTTAACGTCCTCCTGTAAATGTAACATATCCCCAGATAGCAAAGGAAGTTCTAGCTACACACAGAAAGAAAATAAAAAGTTTATTCCAAGCCAGCTGCTGGGGATATTTGGAGCACCCTACACATTCAGCCACAGTGTTTGTGCACAGCACCTCTTTGTCAGGTTGAAAAATATATTAAAACACTAAGAAGTCTCCTTGTTAGAAAATCCATCCATCCAACTAGAGACTTTTGTCTCTGTTTTTTTGTACATATCCAGTCAAACAAGCCCTGAGATTGCACTCAGGTCAGCTCACTCATCATACACCCAAATCAATTTCAAGTCCATGCCCAGGAGCAGTTTCAGGCTAAACTCCTTGTTTTAGTGTGGGTCTATTTAGCTTGTCCAGTCCAAATGTATCAGGCACAAGCGAAGTTCACCAGCAGATCTCAGCATTAGCTCTTCTAACATACAGACATCATGAGTCTGAGCTTCAGTTAGGCTAATAACCAGTTACACAAACAGAAAGCACGGAGGTCACAGTTTCTGACTCTGCGAGTCCCCTCTTCCTCTCTCAACAGAGATATAACATTCATTAAGTCATTTATGTATCCCACTACTGTATGTGGAAATGGAGTAATTCACTGACATACAGCAGAAAGAAGAAATAAGATAAAAGCTACACAGAATGACTGATGAAAGAAGGGGTTAGAGGGAGTCCCCGCAACAAGCACAGGTGGAAGAACGATATAAGGCAGTTAGGGAAAAAGAAGAATGAGTAACGCTTCATGCATGCCGTATTCTCAGAAAACACACAGCCTTTGCAGTTGGAACTCATTGTCTTTTTCCCAATTCTCTCTATTCTCTGAAGTAGTTCCTTTAAAACAAAAAACAGGCTTCATCTTCCTTTTAAATTGACTTCCTCTTACAAGGCCAAAAGGAGGATGGGGACAACGAAACAGAAGATTCTGCTTGAAAATGAAGCAAACCAAACAGCCCTGGTCTAGCTTCTAGTGCAGGAGAGCAAAGCAGACGTAAGAGTTGTAAGTCTTGTTGAAATTCCCTGACATACAAATGGGAAATGAAAATCTTGAGTATGAGTGGGTGGTTAAAAAACCACAGGTTTAAAAAGTTCAGTTACAAACATCCCTAAGGATTCTGCTTCCCTCCCTGGTACAATTATAAGCAGTTCTCAGTTTCAACATCTTAGAAGTCCGTTGCATCACCTTGGAAGCTAGCTGCCACAAAGCAGGATAGCTCAAGATCTTCACTCATGCAGGATGCTCTATCAGCTATTTACCAGATACGTGTGAAAATTTTTCATATTAATAAAACCTGCAGCTTTTAGGATTGTGATGCAAGCAGGTACATCTAATTGTCTTGTGGAAAGTAACGTAAGAACTGCTATTTCCAACACATTATGCAAGAGAAACAGAAGCAGGTTTCATTAACATTTAGACTCATCTTGCTTAATTTTCTCAATTTTTAAACTGATTCCTACCACATAAATTTTAACAAGAATTAAGAAAAAAATAAATCAAAACCCATTTCAGAGCCACTCTATAAAATTGTTTCCATTTTAAAAACAGATCAAGTGTATTTTCTGTACTAATTTAGGTGCAACTAAAATATCAAAATAATTATATAAGAAATCTATTTGAAGGATATGCTTAAGTAATCTATTGTGTTTAAAATACACTTGCAATATTTTTGCTTATTTTGTGTTAAAGCATTCAGGGCAGTAAAGGTGTAACAGTCACTTTGAAATAAAAAAAAAAACAAAAAACAAAAAAAGAAACCAGCAAAAGCCCTAATTGAGATATTTGCACAAGAGCAGACACAAAGGTTTGGGTATAGTCCTCAGCAAGTGATCATTAAATCCTACAACACCCACCTTGCACAAGATGCCTACGTTAATAAATAAATATATAATATGTATTGCTATTGGACATGGAAATGTAATATTATTTAGCCTATAGAAATGTTAGTTTTGGCACTTCTGAAAATGTGAGCAGGTTCAGCAAGCAAACCCACTTATCCCTGAGGTCACGGTTAGACATTTTCAACTTCTACACAGACACTTTTAACCTCCCATGTAGCAGGGCTGCTGCCACAGGGTAGCTCTGCATTTGCTTGTGCTTGTCACTCCAAGCACGTCAGGCCACAACACTAAACTCAGGAGCCAGTTTCACACTTGGTCAAAGGTGATCTAAATCCAAGCAGCTACTCTCTTAGTAATCAGCCACCGTACTCAGATATGCTTTCCTCCTTCTCTTGCATCAGCAGTAAGAGTCACACTTGTTGATCATACTGCACTGCACTGCTTTGACTTCGAGCAAAGGTAGATCCAACTCACAGCACAGCCACATGACCAATAATGCCAACGTATCGGGGGGAACATAAGTGTTTGTCCTTAGAAGACAGGACTGCCCATTTAGGAAGTGTTGTGGTCTTAAAATGACTGACGTGACGAATGATATACTACACTTCATGCTGATGCAAAAAACCTTCCACCCTCCAACATACATACAAACCACACCACAATACACACAGTAATAACAAAACTGACAGCTGATAAACCACCACTACAACACCCATACTTAGTCTTCAGCCAGTTCAGATCCTTGATCTAGTTGTCCAAGCAGGGACATGAATACTATCATCAACAAAAGAAAGAGCCAGAGAGAATGAAAGACTTAATAGTTTCAGAGGAGTAGATCTATGCCAGATTAAAAATGACTATATAGCCTCAGTATGCAAGTCTTCAAACCAGGTGGGCTTTACAAGCACTGAAGTTAATACCTGGTAGCTTAAGGACTATGAACACTTGCATATGTACAAAATACACCCTATTTAATAACTTTAACATGTTTGCTCATTGCCGTCAGGCAGCTCTGTATTAAGTAATACCCAAAGACACACCAAGAACTGAAAAAGCTACTTCTCTTGTTATACAAAGTAAAGGAAACTAAGATGAAATTACAGATACGTTAATTTCAAGACAATTATTCAAATATCAGTTTAAACACACTATAACCCATAAATTAAACTCTACATTTATTTAAATGAGAATTATCTTCCTAAACTCGTGTGCACCAAGAACCACCACAGAGCACTAGCACAGTGTAAATGTGGATGCCTGCTCATAGCAGGCAGCTAGTAAGCCCAGATGCTGCACAGAACAGACACCACTTCTTCCCAAACTGTATACATAAACAATGCTGCTAAGCAAATTATTAAGCTTTTAATACAGAACCTTTCCAGTATTTGCACTTCTCCACATCTATCTTTCCCAGCAGAAAAGCCCTACAAATAAAAGGGTCAGACTGTGTGAGAACACAAGAGAAAGGAAACAAAACAAGATGTGCTCAAACACAAGAGTATAAACTGATGTCAGCAACTTTTACTTAAGAAGACTGGTTAGATACATGGGCATGGGGGAGTTGTGAGATCCAAGCTGTTTGTTTCCCATTCTCTTGCCTCTGTCTTTACAGGTTAGCGAGACTGGGCTTCTCTGCAGTCTAATGAGGTTTCTGCGCCTGAGCTCCTTCTTTCAAACTGACCCAGTGTGAATGGCAGCACACAGTGTGCTAACACTGCTTTGTCAACATCAGCACTAACATTTCCACGTAGCACTAGGCACGACTGCAAGGTGAGACAGATACACCTGAGCAACCACAGGTACCATATCCACCTTATTAAGTCTAGCATGGTAACAATGAGTTCAATACAGGGGAACTGTTCAAGGCACTCCATCCTTAGGCTTTCTCCTCTCACCAGCTGTGGGCAATACTTCCTGATGCTCTTGTGATCTCAATTCAGAAGAAGCATCAGAATAGTATTACAGAACTACTCACCCTCTTAAACGCAGTGCTGTTAATTTCATAAGCTTGTAAAGGATATTCTATTTGAGTCTCTCTGTTAGGACTAGGACCTTTCTTTGATGAAATTTCTACCCAGTTGCAAAAGCAGGTTTTATAAATACTTGTGTTAGAAACCAGTTGGTGAGTGTTTGCCTCTGAGCTTTGCTTTCTGAAAAACCAGATGCGTGTCCATGGCCTGTACAGTCTTAATAATTGGTGTTCAAAGAGGGGACGTCAGTTTTGAACCAAAGGCAGACCTCCAGATCTATATTCCCAGAAAACAAAACCACAGTGCTCCTTCATAATGCTAATCCAAAGTTTCTTAGTGTATTTTTCAGGTAAGTTCACAGTGTATGTCCTAAAGCCAACACAGTGGAGCAGATGGCACTAAAAAGCAGCACAGGAGCACATAACTCTTGCAGGTAGTCCCACCTTCCAATACTTCTGCCAGGTCACCTTGCAGCCTGAGGCACCTGTCCCACTTCACAGCTAGCCACTGCACATCTTCATAGGTAATGGATACTAAAATCCAAACAGGGCTTTACAACTCTGACAAATTAAACTTGGCTCTGGATGAGTCCAATGTGATAAGAAAACATCGAACTTTTATCACCACAGAAATGGCAATGCCATTTATTTACTTCACAGAATCACAAAATGGTTTGGGTCAGAAGGGACTTTAGAGATCATCCAGTTCCAACCCCTGCCATGGACAGGGACACCTTCCACTAGACCAGGTTGCTCAAAGCCCCATCCAACCTGGCCTTGAACACTGCCAGGGATAGGGCAGACACAGCTTTTCTGAGCAACCTGTGCCAGTGCCTCATCACCCTCATAGTGAAGAACTTTTTTGATTAAAAAAAAAGGGGGGAGAGAGGGTGGGTACAAACCAACGTTCACCACTCTAAGTTGTCACTATTTTGAAACTTCCTTTTTATTTTCAGCTGAGCTGACTCTCTCTCCAGCAATCCCTAGACACCTGGCAGCCGGAGGAGCTGTACCCTAGTTAAGAGCTGAGCCCAGAACGCCCAGCAGACACCCGCCTGCCGATCGCCTGCCTGACAGCAGCACTGCCAGGCCGATGGCGAAAAGGGCTTCCCCCACTTCCAGGCCGGCCGACTCCGGTGCCGCTGCCCTGCCCGGCCCTTCTCTGCTCTCACCGGGCTCCCCGCCGGCCGGCAGACGGGCCGGGTCGCCGGGGCCGGGCGGGGCGTGACGGGCCGCCGGCAGTGCGACGTGTCACAACGGCAGAGCGCGGCCGCTGCGGGCTCCCCCATCTCCCCCCCCCCTTGGCCGGGCGCCCCTACCTTGTTGGTGGGGACGGAGCGGAGCCGCTTGAAGATGGCGGCAATGTCCTGCTTGCTGGGCTCGCACATGGCGGCAGGTGGTGGCGAGGCGGTAGGGCTGCGAACCGGAGCCGCTGCTGCCCGCTTGCTCGCTCACACTGCCAGGACGCTCCAGCTCTGCTCCGCTCCGCCTCGCTCCGCCCGGGAGGCGGCCACGCCACGCGCGCGCCCCTTCAGCCCGGCGGGGCGCGGCTTGCGGTCGCCGGCGTGGCGCGAGGGGGCGACGCTTCGCCGCCTCCCGGTTGCCTCGGAGACGAGCGGCCGTGCTACGTCAGCTCCAACGGCTGGCGGCGGTCGGGAGAGCTGTCTGAGGCGGGTCCGGGAGCAGGAGTGAGCAGCGCCGCGCCCGCCCCGCTTTCCGATGGCGAGGGAGCTGGGGGCCCGGGGAGAAAACCCGCGGGAGACCACCACAGGAACAGCACCTCCCGCTCCGTTCAGGGCTGTGGGGAAAGGGAAGCAGGCACCTTCCCCTAAAGAGAGGTGACAGAGCACGTTGTTATGCTTGTGACTAGACCTGGTTTTGCTCTTAGACTCAACAAGTGGGTTCCCAGCGCTCTGTAAAAAAATTTAGTTAAAACCATTTCTTCCTTTTCCCTACAGCCAGGAACAAAGCCACAGAACAAAAAGCTTACAGGTTTAAATTGCTTTCGAAAGCAGCATGTTCAGATCATAGATCTGAAATCATGAAGCTTCTCAGAACAGGAAACAATAATAGAAATACAACCAGGAAGCGTGTAACACACTGGTAATCTGTATCTCAGAAGCCTTAAGTGCCTGAAGCATGCTGTGCTGAATATGGTTGCACCCAGTGACCTCGTGTCAGAGCTCTCCCCCTCACACTCCACCTTACAGGATCATTATTGCTTGGGGCACGAAGCTCGGCAAGGGCAGAGATGAATCCTCTTGCTAAAGTACACATTTCCTGGAACACTGGCCAGGATGCTGCAGAGGTCCTACGGGAGCCACTCCAGCCCCCTATGGCCAGCCCCATACTAAAGGTGCAAAGTCCCTAAGAGTGGTCCTCACAAAACAGCGCAAAGATAGCTTTGTGGCTGTACAGAACTCAGCTCAGCAGTGGTAAGATGATCCATAACAAGGTCTTCGAAGCTTGGCATCACAGCACTCTTCTTGAGAGATCATCAAATCTCACAAGGCTATATTCCCTTCTCCCCTACTCTTCATAGACACTTAAGACTTCAGTTATCCATATATGGAAAAACCATTTTAGACACTTATTTCTGTAATTCTGTCATTTAGCTTAGAAAGTCTGGGTTGGAAGGGACCTCTGGAGATTGTCTGCTCGATCATTCTGTTAAAAACAGGGCCATTGATTGAGGTATCTATCTAAACAGTCAAGGTGGCTAAAAAGAAGACAGAGACATAGAAGACGAGGGGTGATGGGCACAAGTTACTCCTAGGGAGATTCCAGCTGGACACAAGAGGAAAATTTTTCAGAAGGACAGTAAGATATTGGAATAATCTCTCCAGTGAATGGTGGATTCCCCAGCATTGGACACTTTTAAGATTCAGCTGGACAGGGTGCTGCAATATCTAGTCTAGGTGATGCTTTGCCTAAAAAGGTTGGATCAGACAATCCTTGAGGTCCCTTCCAACCTGATATTCTATGATTCTATGAAGTTCAAAGCTTTGCATGAAAATCTAGCTTCAGCCCTTCAGCCTCAAACCTGCCTCATCTTCAGGGCCTTAGGTACAAGAGGTTCACCATCTCTCACAGAAGCTAACAATCCCCAGTTCTTTCTGGTTGGTGGGGAAGTTGTTCAGGGTTATGAGACCCATTACCGCCTTGATTCTGGCCAGTTGGTGGGCACAGCCTTCTGCTGGAGTGCATTCCATGTGCTATCCCCATGCTGGGCCCTCAGCACTTCAACTCAGAGGCATGCCCTGCCCCTCCAGCACCTTGGTCAGAGGTCAGTCACGAGTTAGCCTGACAGGCAGCTGAATGCCCACACAATTTACTTTCATTTTCAGAGCATGGACATTTGCCAACAGCAGCCAGCAACCTCTTTACTCTAGATTGACACTATCACAGGTTGGGAACCTGATCGAAGTATAGGATCGGTGTCCAAAAATCTATCTGTAATGCATATAGCCAAGTAACATGGAGACCAGAATTAAAACATCTGAACCTGTAGAAGCATAAATTGTTGCCTATTCCATCCAGCAATCACCCTCCTTCACAATCACTTGGGATCAAGAACACCTATCAAGAGACCTCCCTTACAAGTGAAGTTTACATTTCAGGAAAACGTTGCCCATGTAATTGTAGGTTGCTCCCTACAGTGTGATCTCCTCCAGAAACACTTGCAAGATTCCATCTGACTGCATGAGGATTGCCATCCCAGCCTGCAGCCACTGGCCTCACAGGGAGAAAGAGTTCCAAGTAAGAAGGAGACATGCAATCTTGCCAGTTAATTGGAACAATTAACATCAGAAAAACAAGGTCATCCTGAAGATTCATCTGTCTGGCATGATCCTAAAAAAGTATGCTATTTATTGTCCCATACTTCCCCCAGCTGCGTTGCTGCCTCCCCAGGCAATGACATGCAAACCCAGCTAGCGCCTGCCACTGCAGCAACCTGAGTGACCTAAAGTGTGTCTTTGGGAAGCACAGGCAAGTAACACCACAAGGAGGCTGTTTCTTCTGTCTTATGCTGGCCTCCGATTTCAGGAGGTGGTATCTGTCTGCCCTTGAGCTGGGACATCAGAAAGTTGCTAGCTGCCCAGAGCCATCTTGTGCACACAGTCTCCATTCAGGCAGTAAGAAGTGTATCAGCCTCTAATAGTGTTCAAAACCACACTGCACTGTTCCTTTCTGGTCTCAAGCAGCACCTCTGTCCTAAGGCCATGTTTTGCAATACAGCTATGTGAATGTGCATGCTAGACAGATTCCTGTTGCAGACTGCAAGTTCAGCTGATTGCTCAGACATGAGTTCTAGACAAGATGGGAGAAAAGCATTTAGCACATGCTTATGAACCTGAGAGAGATAAGGAGGTGCTGTTAGAGGCAATCTTAGAGGAGCATGTAGGTTGTGGGAGAAAGGTATTATAGCGAATGGAGGTAACAGTAGAAGCAAGGGGTGAGCTGATCCATCTCCATCAGGGAAAAGGCAGTACTTGTAATTTACTGGCTGTTCTGTACATTGAGCAAAATAATAATAATTAAAAAAAAACCCCTGCAAACAACCAACAAAACTTACTTGCAAGGGTGCTTGTAGACTGAGCATTGGAGTATTCTCTGCTTTGGTGAGCAGCTGTTACATGCTGTGCAAGTCCTTACTCAAAGACCAGTACCATGAGCAAGACTGAGTCACCTGGTCAAACATGGCTCATGTCCTCAATCCTCAACAGATTTTCATCTTGGCAAAAAAGCTGTCCAAGGAACATACTTTCCTTCCCTGGTTCCATTATCCACACCATGGTGTGCTGACATTTTCTTTGTCGCTGAGAAAGAATGCTTATTTCTTCAAGAAATTTTGAAAGTAGCCTCCATATCCTACTCTACCCCACTAATGGTGATCTTGCCCATTCCCAGAGGAGAAGCAATCTTGAGTCTAAATAGCGGAAACCATCATAATCAGCCCTGAAAGGTGATGGAATGTTTCCAGGAAATAGAAGTGGGCCTCTTGTTCTTCAGCACATTTGTGATTTGAGTGGATTGCAGAAAGAGGGAAGGCATAGAAAGAGAATAGCAGCAGTGGAGATGAAGTGGACCACAACTTTGCTTTGCCAGTTATGCCTCAAGTGTAGTAGTATCACACCTTACTAGTGGTTTCTAAGAATGTCCAAAATACACACATTTGTATTCCCAGTGCACACAGAATCAGTTAAAAATTACTTCCATGACAGCTGGTCTGACAAAGATATACGTAGAAGTAGACTGCTATAGGTGTACCCTCAGAAACAAGTGTCTGACAAGTACAACATTCCCTGGAGCTGCTTACAAGTCCTCTAATGAGGTGCAAATGCAGAGTGACTCACTGCCAGCACGCCAGAATATGACATTGGGTGTTGCCAATTTGCAAATCAAAACCCAAGGGATCTTACTCTTACTAACAACCCAGAAGGGAGTTCCAATTTGATATGGAGGGAAGATTCTAACAAGCACAACTACAGGCTAGGCAGAGAGTGGACTGAGAGCAGCCCTGAGGACTTGGGGATGCTGGCTGATGAGCTCAACATGACCTGCTTGCAGCCTGGAAAGCCAATCATGTGCTGAGCCGCAACAAAAGGAGTGTGACCAGCAGCTGGAGGGACCTGATTCTGCCCCTCTACTCTGATGAGACACCCCTGCAGTTCTGCATTCAGCCCTGAGGCCGCCAACATAAAGAAATTGGATCTGTTCAAGCAAGTCCAGAGAAGGCCATGAAGATGCTCCGAGGACTGGAGCACCTCTCCTATGGAGACAGGCAGAGGAAATCGGGCTTGTTCAGCCTGGAGCAGAGAAGGATCCAGGGAGACCTTAGAGCAGCTTCCAGTACCTAAAGGGGCTACAAGAAATGTGGAGAGGACTTTTTACAACAGCAGGTAGTGATAGGACAAGGGAGAAAGGCTTTAAACTGACAGAGGGTAGATTTAGATTACACATTGGGAAGAAGTTCTTCCCTGTTAGGGTGGTGAGGCACTGGAATGGGTTGCCCAGAGAAGTTGTGGATGCCCCATCCCTGGCAGTGTTCAAGGCTAGGTTGGATGGGGCTTTGAGCAACCTGGTCTAGTGGAAAGTGTCCTTGCCCATCGTCAGGGGTTGAAATTGGATGATCTTAAGGTTCCTTCCAATCCAAACCGTTCAGTGATTCATGAAAGCTACAGCTTCATTACCCTCCCAGTGCCAAAGGTTCCCTTAGAGCCAGAGATATTTAAGTATAAATTGATGTCCTTTGGAAAACTTGGTCACAATGAGTAATTTGTCGCTGCTCACAACTATATTGTGCATAATGAAAATATGTCACCTCATGACAGTTGTAGCTCAAAGTTTCAGGCTAGCCTCCCTCTGCAAATGATATCCTCAAAGATCCAACACAGTCCCAGACATGTATCATTCCAGTACAAATAATCCACACTGAAAATCTCTAGAACAGAAAGATCAAGCACCCAAATGTCTACTCCCACCATATGGAAATGTTTAGTAGTTAAATCAAAACCTAGTTGAAACCAGTTCAACATATCAGTAATATATTTTTACTTAGTACTAATACATTGTTTGTACTGATAGCATCAAGAAGCATAACCACTTCTAACAGGTGAGGTTTCTCGGAGCTTTCCATTCTTGAAAGCGGCCTACATCTCAACAACATTGCTCAATACAAAGCCAAGAAGTTACTATGCTGGAATTTACAGACAGCCCTGCTGCACACTCAGTCCTTACTGTGCTTAGGTAAGCCACTTGTATTAGCAATGCAAGGAACTTGCCAAGCTACAGCAAGGAGTAGCATCCCATTGCAAAACCCACCTGTATTTGCTGCATGACAGCATTTCATTGACAGCAGGGCAATCAGATTTCAGTGTTTTCTGCACAGGGATTCTAGAAATATCTATCATCAGAGTACTTCTCTAATGATATGGTTGTTTACCTCACAGGGTTGGAGATTTCACAGGTCATGCAGAAAGGTGATCTAGCTGAGGTGACTGTAGGGTTGGATTTTCAAAAGGTTCTTGCTGATGTCCCTCATAAAAGCTGAAGTAAACTGCTGTGAAATAACTGAAATGGTCATTTCATATATCAGTCACTGACTACAGTAATAAAACGTGAGAGATTACCAGTGTGTCCCCCAGAGGGATTCATGCATGGACTTGCAGATTTGAATATTTATCTACAAAACCAGTGAGTAGAAAGCTGGCAGTTTGTTGATATTAAATAACTTATGATCACAGAAGTGAAAAATAGCTCCAAAAGGATCTGATACAGTACTGAGTGCCTAGATAAAGCAAGACGGGAATTTCAAATGTCAAATAAAAATATAGTCTGAACTTATCTAATGGGGTCAGAAGTAGCTGCTATTAAGAATGAACATCATTGATTCCCTTTCTGGAACTGATCACAAGCTCTCCTTTCTGCAGTACTCATTTAGACCTGTATGAACAATAGGGCGGTGTTCAGTGAACTGAACTTTCAAAATTATGAGGAAAGAAGTACATTTTTTTTATCATTTCATAGGACCAAAGACACAGATTTTTTGAAAGCTGAAAATAATATGTTTAAAGTATCACTATGTGTTCCTATGCTCTTCCCAAGGCATCCACTAGTCTGACCTACTATAGTCATTCTTAGAGAAGAGGTTACACTTTTTGAAATGTGGCCAGTTTGCAGTAAAACTTTCAGATGTACATAGGTACGTGTAGCTTACAAGCAAAGCAAGAGGGCAGTTTGGGGAGTGTGTTCAGTATCTTTGTGTCAAGCTTTCAGCCTCAGAAACAACAATTTACAAGGAATTTTAATATTACTTTGTATTATGTGCACCTTCTCTAATAAAAACAGCCTGTTATTTTCCTGAAAAGATTCTCTTGATATTCCATCTTAACTAGATAAATTCATCAATGCTATCAATTACTGGCAAGAAGTACCAATTTTACACTAAAAAGACAAAGCACCTAATTCATTCAGTGATCACTGCAGGTATCACTGTGGCAAATGTAGTTAACTTCAGTTGGCAGCTGGTCACAAGTGGTGTTCCACAGGGCTCATTACTGAGGCCAGTTCTGTTTAATATCTTTATCAATGATCTGGATGAGGGGATCAAGTGCACCCTCAGCAAGTGTGCAGGTGACACGAAGTTGGGCAGGAGTGTTGATCTGGGGAAGGCTCTGCAGAGAGATCTGGATAGACTGGATGGACGGGCTGAAGCTTGTGTGATGTTCAACAAGGCGTACTGCTGGGTCCTGGGAGAAAAGGAGACTCGGGGGAGACCTCATCACTCTTTACAACTACCTGCAAGGAGGTCGTGGCAAGGTGGATGTACTTAATGCCTTTCTAACCTGGATGGTGGACAAAACACACTCTCGACAAGCCTGCAGATGATATCAAATTATAGAGGGCTCAGTGGGAGCTCAACTCTTGAGAAACAGGATGACAAGAACCTCACAAATGGAGAATGCAAAAACGAGCCTCAAAGGCAAATGCAGTGTCTACTACCTGCAGGGCTACTCCAACTCAGCAAGAAAGGCCAGATGCTGATAGGATAAAAAGAAGCTCTGCAGAAAAAGACCAGGGTATCTGAGTGAACAACATGAACCAGGAGCATGTACTTATAGCAGAGGTGGCCCACAGCACACCAGGTTGTATAAGCAAAAGTATAGCCGCCAGGTTAAAGCTACCTAAATGGAAAAGTGTGAAGATGGTACCAGACTCTGAGGTGTACAAGCAAAGTGCAAGAGGAAATCTGAGAAATTCCGATGCATGTAAGGAAAAAAATTCCTCACAGTGGAAATGAGGAACCAGTAAAACAGGTTTCTTAGACAGATGGTGGACTCCTCTTCCTCAGAGATGTTTAAGACTCAGCTGGACAAGCCCTGAACAACCTGCTGTAATTGGACCTGCTTTGAGGTGCTTTGAGTGCACCTGGCTGCACTAGGTAGCCTCCAGATGTCCCCTCCATTCTCATTCTAATTTTGGCTACAATGAGTATATTCAAACTCCATGTACTACATATGAGATAACATTAATATTCTTGAAGCAAAATTTTCAACTGAATTCAGCTGTCCATTCAAAATGAGGATGAAACTAGTTGTTTTCATTTGGCCAAACTTAAGTCTGTTTCCCAAAGTTCTCATTTAAGTTAAGTTTAGTAAGAGTATCAAAGCACTTTAAATGGCCTATTGCTTACACTTTATCAGCAGTAGTGTAAAAATACTACTTTTAAAATGTTTTATAAATTTGCCATTAGCTCCTGCTACTCAGATTTTTGGAAAACTTTGTCCAGTTTTGGACACCCTCGCATCTTCTCCCATGCTCAGTACAAGAGCCTGATAAACTTGAGCAGGGGCAGTGGAGGGACGTCAGAGGGATGGAGCACTTGCTCTGTGAGAAGAGGCTGAGGGAACGGGGCTTGTTCAGCTTGGAGAAGAGATTAGTTTGGGGGTCCCAACAGCAGCCTTCCAGCACCTACAAGGAGGCTACCAAAACACCAAGCCAGGCTCCATCCAAGCATAGCAGAATGACACACAATCGTCATCAATGGCAATATGGCAGGTCCTAACCACAAGTTACAAAGGGGAAAAATATTATCATTAAGCATTGTAAGAGTTTGAACAGAGATGTTATGAAATCAGACTTTGGAAGTTTTCCGGACTAGCTCAAAGGTCTGAGCAAGCTGGTCTGAATGCAGAGCTGACTGTGCTTTAAATAGGACTCCAAAATAGAGACCTCCCTTGGTCCCTCCCACTTGGATTCTGTGGTGCCTTGACCAAACTGGACATCCAGCATAATGAACTGGTACTTTGTTTAGATTAAAAGATGCAGAATTGATGGGAAAGATGATATGCAACTTTCAGCTAGTCATCACAAACACTACTACATCAATCACTACCAGTCAACAAGACAACTCACAAAGGGAAGAAAATATTCAGATGCTATAAATAGCTTAGCTGCTCACCCAAGCTCTACCAGATTTGATTATACCACCAAAAGCAGCATCATGATAGATTCTCCATACCCATAAAAGATGTGGTCTCTTTTTCCATAAAGAGTTTTGCTGGAATGTCTTGCCAACAGCCCCTTGCCCAGTGCACTGACTGCACCTCCCTTTTTTTGTTAACAGTAGCACAATGCCACTGATGTAATACTCCTCTTTATGGCCTGCTTAGACAATGCAGATTTTGTCACCTTGAACTGCAGTAAACCACACAGATCATTTGATTCATAAGACCATTTCATGTACACTGAAATAGTAAAAGGTACATTCTATGTATTTAAGAGATAACAGATTTTATTGTTTTCTAAAATATTTTACAATACAGAGACCCAAACCAGTAATTCCTGACAATTTTAGTAACCGTCTTGTGGATGAACAATTACGTTGGTAAGTTTTCCTTGACAGACATATACATACATCCACTTTCTAAGCTTGCACATTTTGGTTCATTGAAAATGACGACTAAATATATCTATAAGCTCAAAAGCAAACAATAAAATCCAAGACTACCAACAGTGTTTTATAGTTACCTCAAAACAGATTTGTTAGCTTCATAACAGTGTAGCTTCCTAACATAGCATATCTACTTACCTGATACTTGGGGTTTGGTTTTGTTTTTAAACACAAATCTGCTGTAATTTTACAACCCAGTTTAAATGTAACAAATGCATACTATTTGACACAATTACAGATGTCTGAGCTGTAACTGCAAACAAATGTAGATTTTACAGTGTTCTGCTACAATAATCCATGTAAGGACTAAAGCTAGTTTATATTTTGACCCATAGATTTATCCACAAATACTGATTTTGAGTATGTTAGTGTATTTACTGTACTCCTGAAAATCTAATCACAGAATACTTTGTCTATGGTACAGTAATGAATATGGCAGGAAAGCAGATTTAAATATACCTATAATTTAAACTCTTAAAACAGTCTAAATCTTATTGACAACAAAAGGCTTGATAACTAATAGCCATGCTCTTTATGTTTTGGAATATCAAATTATATGTACATATACACAACATAGATAGGCTCTTAATAAAAAGCATTTAGTCTATTTTACAGTCTTCTCTGTTCAAAAAAATTAGCCTTCACAGATTTAACATTTCAAATCACCCAAAAAATCATTAGCAGTTTAAAGGAGATCATGCTTTTTCCCTGCAAACATGTGCAGGAAATAGCTACTATTCTGGGGCTTACATATAACTTATCTTTCTTTTGTGTGCCATTTAAGATCTAGATGGAAAACTCCTAGTTTAAGTGTCAAACCACGTAAACAACATTCTTAACAGAATCCCAAACCATGACATCTGCAGATAGCTCTGCTACAAATAACCTTCTGTAACAGATATTTATTAAATACAGTATTTGTTTTACAACTTCAAGCCATGCTGACAACATAGAAAGATTACTACAACATGGAAAGAGTTTTCATTCAGTCAACTGGTGACTAAATCTATGTCATAATTTAAGTATTAATTGATAAATCCAAGCATATAAAAAGGTGCTTAACTACATAGCATTTAAATAAAAAAATACTGAATCTTTCAGACATCGCTAAGAACAAATAGAAAATTAACTATAATAATCTTTAAAATTCAAGTTGCAAGTTACTGAAGGTCACTTAAAATAACTGATTAAACAAAAGTGAGCGTAAGCCACATACCTAGGGTAGGATGAGGCACAAGCATAGAAATGCAAAAATGTTTAGGATTCACAATAACAGACCACATGGGAAGAAAAAGCTTAAAAATATTTTTCCTATCATAGTATTTTTTCAACCTAACCCCTCTCCTTTGCATTGTGCACAAGCTGTGAAAACAGTATCAAATTATTAGTTCAAACTTTTGTCTTTAAATCACCGTGATTTCGGCATCAACCTCTCACCTTTTCATTAAAATATATACACTCTATACACCATTCAGCTTCCTCTTACTTTAAATATATACTGTACAAGCCTATGAGCTTTTGTAACACTTCTGTATTAGCGTTGTCCTTTGTCACTGGATTGGTTCTACATAGTTTGCTGGGTATAAGCCAACTTGTCCATTGTCCAGGCGTCCTTTGCACCACCCCTGCTCATCTTCATTCTCCATTTTAGTTAACTCATCCCCTGAAAAAAGAAGGAACATTGTTAATAAACTGTAACCTTTTCAGTAATAACAGGTAGGTAATATGACAGTTATCTGCATGTCCACTGCAGACACCAAGATGCCGTATATGAGCAAATGAACATCCACTTCAGCCAGGCAAAAGAGGCCACACTTAGTAATAATTATTTCTTCATGTACAACTTATTTGTGTAACCTTTTCAGTAATAACAGGTAGGTAATATGACAGTTATCTGCATGTCCACTGCAGACACCAAGATGCCGTATATGAGCAAATGAACGTCCACTTCAGCCAGGCAAAAGAGGCCACACTTAGTAATAATTATTTCTTCATGTACAACTTATTTGTGTCAAATTATTTCCCTAGATAAACTGATTTGTGTTTCATCTTAGTTAGCAACAGGAAATACATGCTGAAGATATTACTAACCACAATGCAATCCCAAACGGCTATAAATATACAGTCTTGGTATCATTTAGGAGAACATGAATTAGCCCAGGGACTATAAATTCTTTGGTAGAAATGGACAAGCTTCACATTAAATCCTTGCAAGATATCAATCTGTCATAGCTCCTCTGTCAGGTAAAAAAGTTAAAGCCTCATCTCCTCCAGTTTCTAAGTTCACCAGACAGCTAATAGAAGAACATTATGAATGTGTTTGGCACTGCAGGCTGTACTCAGCTTATGGAGTCACTTTACCACTGTTTCTAGTGCAGCAGAATGAGAGAATGTACAGTTCCAAGCATTCCCGCTGCTTCTATGAAGCGTATGTTAATGCAGAGCAAAACCAGTAACTATCAAAAAGCCACACTGCATTAACAGTAAGCCTCAGTGCAATTGCACGTATAGTAACAGCTAGGGCTTGGAAGCTCACTCACTGATCTTGGAGGTCTATGAAACTATTACCACTTTTAAGCATCATCAGTACAACAGTTACAGAAAACACTCTAACGACTGCAATAAAGACATTTATTTACTGTATAAATAAATATACGATAACACATTTTGACAACATTGCATGGACTACATTTACTGTGGCTATTTATTCTCAAAGGCAGAGACACAGTAGGGTGAGATATACACCCAGTAGATGGCTGCATCCCATCCTGTTACATGATTATAAAAGCTCTCATAAGATAGGAATAAACAAAGTTATTCTTCCTCTTTGGAAGCCTCCCAGAGTCATTTGCCAAGAAAAGGAAAGAAAGAAAAAAAAAAAAAAAAGAGGCAGAACAAACCACCAAAAGGTGTATGAAGTGTTCCACTAATAACAAGGAGTTTCATGTGTTAAAGTACATTCAGTGGACACTATGCAGAATATATTTCTACAGCATGCACCCAGAAGTGATCACAAAAGCTTTGTAGGCAGATTCTTTGAATACCCAAAGAAATCCTATCTGAGAATATCCATGTACATTTAAACCAATCCTTAAAATGCATTAATCCTCTGTTGACAGCTGCTTAGGAGTCTACACATAGTCTACATAGGAGCACAGGCGTGAGTACATTTTAAATTGGCTCCTGCACGACCTGGTGAGGTTTTTTTCCTTAGACTTTTTAAGGTCAGTGTAAACATAGTCACACTAATACTTCAGCCTCAAAACTAAGTTCAACTGCAGCCATTCTATAACTCAGCTTCTGTAAGTGGATTCTTAGCTTAGCATGTCATCCCTTTCCTATGATTGATACAATCACGTAATTTGGTGTTATAACACACTTCAATGCTCTTCCTTCAAAGGAACTAAGCTATTTTAAGTTAAACATACGTACATCTCACAGTTCATACTCCCTGTACTTCGTTTTCACAGACCTCACTCAGAGAACCACTTGGTTCAAATAGTTTGATGCAAAGTCACACAGCTGGTACTAAAGCACCAGATACCTAACTTCGTATTTAACCATTACATCTCTGTGTATAAACATTGCATAGTTTTGCCACTGAAAGGCTTGTTACTGTAAACCCCTGGAATGCCACCCTATTGCTTTACAGGCACAATACACATATTTCAAAAGGATTAGCATACTTCTATCCCCTGCTGAGAAAAAGAAGCAGTAAAGTCTACAGAATGAAGAATAATCTTGGCTGCTGTGCATTCCAAAGAAAGCTCCAGATGTTTGCTTACTACTGTCCTTCTGTCAGGGCACAATTCAGCACAGTTAATGGACAAACCAACCCACTGCTTCTCTCCAGAAGCCTACAAATATCTACAAAGAAGAAAAGTCAAATGTCTAGAGATTTCACTACTGAAAAAGGAGGGAGGCGAGTGGAAGGCAGGAGCACCAACACCTGAGTTGTGGGGCTTTTTAGTTTAAACCACACAAACTGCATTTGTAATATGTTCTGGAAAAACACTGTTCTGAGCACCAGCTTTCTCCATAAGCAGAATGGAAGCCTGGCAGGTTCACTGATCAGCTACATCATCGGCTATTAACTTTCAGCTGTAACATCCATCTAAGACTCATAGTAGATGGTGCAGAAGTAGTGTACTTCTTGCAACCCCCATCTGAAAGGGAAGTAGAACCAAAAGTTATCCCAAACTCTTTCAACACTTGAATCCTTTTTTCTTCTATGGCTAAATCAGTCGTTACAGAAGAAGAGAGTAAATGGCAAGCAAACAGGAAAAGGGACAAGATCAACAAGATTAACTGTCTCATTTGCAAAACCTGAAGTTCTGTTTGCTTTTGCTAAACTACTCACATGCAATCTTGTTCTGGAATTCCTGGCCGGTAAAGTTTTAATATGCAGTTCCGGGCAAGATAGAAGAACAATTGACTGAAATTAGAGCTTGAAGGTATGATCAGAGCATAGATTTCACCTTTCATCACTAGAGGGTGCTGCCTACGGGCTGGCCGGATCATGAAAAACGAAGTTTCCCCACTTTGGGGACTGAGTAAGCTGCCCGGGCACAGCGGCTTGCAGTGCTAGCCCAGGCAAACTGGAAGGCATCCAAGCATCCAAGGCATGCAGCCATCGTGCCCTTGTGCCAACTTCGTATGTGTCAAATACTGTGGCATGCTTGTCTCCTGTCAGTTGCCTCTATTCTGTTCTCCTACAGCAGTAAGGTAAAAAAGGAATAGGGTATATGGCTCAAGGGAAATACATCATCCTAAGAAGGAAGATGTATAGTAAGCGAAGCCTAATATAAGATGAAAACAGGTAAAGAGAGTTACTGAGCTTAACGTTTACTGAGGGGGGGATGGAAAGAAAGGAAAAAGTTATCTGTCCATGGTTAAGTATTGAACCTTAAAAAGTTAGCACTGTAGGAAGCTGGAGGCCAAAAAACGGATGCTTCCAGTTTAAACAGAAAAAAAAAAAATCAGTTGATCAAATATTGTTTTAAAATTAACTGCTGTGTCTTTTCCTTTAAAAACAACAACTTTATAAAGTTGGGTTGACATTTCTAGACAGCTAAAAGCAGCAGCTGTTACTGTCACCAAGAAAGAAAAGGAGAAGACAGGATTCTATTAGTTCTGCAACTCATTTTGTTTAATGTAAAACTGTAAGAAAATCTCAAACAGATGCATCCAAACACATTCCAAACAGATTAGAAATCAGTGCTTCTGAACAGGGGATATTAAGCAGCACTATTGGGAGGGGGGAAGCTTAGGTAGGATATTGTGAGTTGTACATTCAGAGGACAGGTACAACTTCAGAAAATGAAAGCTGAAGAGAAAAAAACATTTATCAAAAGGAGAAAGGGGGAGTGGGGTGACTTAAATGAATGCTGTAAACTTACCAGCTTTGAAGCTGAGCTCATCTTGCTCTTGGCCCTCATAGTCATAGAGTGCACGTACTCTCACTTCCATTGCAGGAGAGGTATCTTCATCAAATGGATTGGTGTCTCCATTTGCATCAGTGGAAGAGAAGGGATTGTTGGACTCCTCATCAGACCAATCTGTAGGGTAGCCTTGGTTTTTCTCATAGCTGCTAACGCTGAAAACAGACTTTCAATTATTCTTTTTTGCTCTTAAAATAGGAGAATAGAAATACCACCAAGATACGAGTTCCCCTAGTTAAGCTTAACCTCCACTCTAAAGCAGAAAAGCAGCAGCATTCTTGCAATACATTTACAAAGTTAGAAAAAGGCAGAATTAAAAAAAGGTATCAAAGACAACCTCCCCATGAACTCCAAAAACTTCTCTACCAAGAAGCCTATATAATCGACAGGATTATTTACTCTAGAAGGTTAAAGGTATGCAGGTACTAGATGACAGGAATAAACTATTATCTGGTTTAGGAAAAGACATTTAAATTGCTTTGCAGAACCTTCCTCCCACATCTCTATCCACCTCTACAGTAGCCTTCAACACTTTTTGCATGTTGCAATCCACTAATAGAGAAACTTCATTACACTGCAACAACTTGATCATGTAAACGAAAGTTCAGTGTTGAGCATGCACATGCCATTTAAGAGAGTGGTATGACACCCCCAGTGTGTACACTGAAGTAACAGGCAGCTGTTTGAGAAGGTCCTAAACAAAAAGAAAGCAATCATAAAAGCAGATTTATTCAGCAAGAACACACAGAGCAGTAAAGCTCCAGAAGCAGTTTCAGTACAAAAACCTGTTGGTTTTAACAGTTTACAGGACTGGTAAAGGAAGTTAAAAAAAGCAGCAGCAGTTCTGTTAGCAACTGCCAATAACCCCAGTAGCTTCAAACCATAGATCAAGGCAACAGATATGGCATCTGTTAGGAAAGACAAGTTAGGTTACAGTGTTGCTTACATAACCGCTTAAAAGGACTTCATGCACTGACCGGCATAGTGTTACAGAAACCAAAAACAGAAAACCTTGGATAGAGAAAGTGCAAGTGTGAAAACAATTAAAAAAACAACATTTCACCAACTTTTTGATCTTATTGTCCTCCTTTTCACTGACAGTACTCCCAGTATCTTCTTCATCTTCAAAGGGATTGTAACTTGATTGTACTGACTGCACTGTGTTACTCTGGACACTAAGACTGCTAATTTGGAAAAGAAAGAGCATTATGGTGACCCTATCTGTTTTAGAGTAGAACACTGACATTGGCGTCCCACTATGCAGTTTCTTAGTAGACCCCTTCTCCAGGCAAAAACCAAAACCATAACCAAACAGAAACCCAAATACCTATCAAGGACAGCTTAAGACGCGAGAAAGTTCACAAAATCTCACATAGGATACATTCCTCCAGAATTACAATATCCTTCGTGGACCATAATTTCTTTTTCCTACTGCCTGCAATAAAAGGCAGTGTGATTTTTCTAGCCAGCTTCATTTCTTTCTACAGCAATTGATGTTAACAGTTTTATATTAATCATATCCCAAATACTGAAGTGACTAAATGTTTTGCAATCCAAGATCTTAAAGGTCTTTTCTAACATTGTGGATTCTAAGTTTAATTGTCATTTCTAGAGATGGGAAGAGAGCAACAGACTTAACTACCAGATTAGCTACAGAAAGTTCAGTTTCTCATTAAGTTTGATCACTTTTAATTACTGTTTGGTCTCTTTAATTAATTAAAGAGAACTATAAAATGGAGACTAATTCAAAAATATTTTATAAGCTGCACAATCACATCACAAATAACTAATATTCGGTCAGACAGTGACATTTTGATCCTATAGAGCTTAGTGTACTTGAAGATAACAATCCTTTCCGATTAGTCTTTTTAGGCATGAAAAAATTAAATACCTGCTATGTTTGTTAGGTTGCGAAACTTGATCTCCTGTCTGATTAATACCAGTTAGAGTCACCCCATCAGAAGCCTTCTTTTTTTCTCTTCTACTGAGCGTACGATTCAGATCTGCAGACCACTCCTGTCAATAAATGTAAAGCATGATTGAGAAATTTAATTGAACAATCACATTTAGTTTTCAGACTGAGTTATAGAACATAGATTTATACATACAACAACACAATATGAAAAAGATAAGTTTCTTTAAGTGTTTCAGTTATAGTTCTCATCTAGTTCCTACCCTAGCAATGCAAAGCGGTATCTGTGCTACTCACAAAATCCCAAGGTTACCTGTACTACCCTGCTTAGTATTCTGAACACCTTGAAAAGACTTAGAATACCAGCCCTCTGGCAGATAACTGGGGAAATAAAAGGAGTTGGCCAGTGCAGCTCTTGAAAAGTTGTACTGAGAGGGCTCACTGTTTTAAATAAAGACACGACATCTGGCTTTAAAAGGTAAATCTTACATTTAATTTAAGAAGGTATTATAACCTAAATTTAAAATGAGGCTTACTTCTCAAGAAGTGCTCCAAGAATGACCTATGAAGAAGCTAATTTTAAACTTCTGTATCACTTCTCCTGTCCCTAAGATTTGAGCCCTTAAGGTACTTCAGTCTACATTTTGTGAAACTTACTGTCCTTAAAAGCCATCCATAAGAATTAAGGCTCAAATCAACACAACTGTTGACAAGACTCATGATGCATTTGTAAAGTATCTCCTCCTTGATGTTCTGAGCCATTCAGATGTTTCAGAAGGCAGACAGACAGGCATGATGAAGCATAAACACAACTTCTACCTATCAAATCAAATTAAGCTGCCTACTTATATAAAGCAGGAACCAACAGAGAACAAACCAGATTCAAGCAAATATCCTATGCTTAGGCATGTTTGATCTCAGAAGCCTTAAAAATAAAAAACACACAGTCAGGAGATAGTTTGCTATACAAAAGATACCATTTGAGATAAGTATTTTTAATACTTAATGGGACACTAAGGTTTTGCAAGTTGCTGTTACTATTGGTTTATACATCTAGCACAGTCAGTCAGTCTTCAGTGATTTCTGGCTAACTTTTCAGACATACCTCATTATTTTAACTCTGTACAAATACATATTGGATTTCTGAGTTAGCACAGTTTAAAGACCACTGACCTAAGCATATTTGCAGTTTATAATGCAATCTCATATTCATTTGATCATGTTGTTTTGTTTTTTTACTTACGTCATCCTTGTAGCATGTAAATGAGAAAAACCAACTTGATTAGAAAAACAGTAACAGTATTTAATCTCTTAATTATAATGTTTATGAAAAAGGATGATAATTTCCCCACACAGAAGAAACTGTAGTTCAGCATTTCAGGCAAAGCAATTCTGCAGTAATATTACAAGTTTTATTTCTCAAACCTTCTAAACTGAAGTTGGTCAGTAGTTTAAAAACCAACTGCTATTTTCCATTACGGTTAATAAGGGAACAGTGAACACTCCAGAACTGATGCTTCCGCTCCATTAATTTAAACCTAGAAATTATTGCAACTAAACCCATGATTCTGGTCAGACAAACTTATCTCAATTACAGCTATGTGACACTCTCGTAGCAAGTTCTGCACTGATACATTTTGGTACTTCTTTCCTGTAGTAGTTAGCAGAATACTACTTAAAAAAACCTCCTTTCTTTTGAAGATGGCATTCAGCAATAAAATTACCAACTGGCCAAAGCTGTTCTAATATAACAACATCGAAAAAATAGTTAAAATTTATAAATATCGATTTTCAGGACTGATTGAAGTATTTATTTCAAACTTTTTCACCACAGTCTTTGCTGCCTACACTGTAATTATCTGTTAACAGCAAGGAGATTCAAACTGAAGACTGACACCCAAGGGGAGAAGTAAAACAGGATAACACATACAGCTGTCAGGGGTGTATCAAATAAACCATGGCATACTTATTACTTCAGTATTTTTTTAGGTTAAAAAAAACCCCAACAAACACCAAACAACAAAAAACCAAACCTCACTTTAGGAATTTTCTGTTTTACCCCTTTACCTTTAAGTATGTGTCTGATATAATTACCCTCAAAAAGCTGGGAGATAAGGAGAGCCTAATGGAAATCAAGAAATGAAAACTACTATAACTTGTAAAAGCAACAAAATTCACTGCCAGTAGCCTGAACGTAATTGTTACACCAGAAAGAATATGACAGAGAGCAAAGAGAAAAAAAAAAGACAAAACAAGTCTGGGTTTTAAGTACTGGGACCTTACCTCAAACTGAGGCCAGTTCATTGACATCCCTGGACCTTGATTAGCTCTAAACCACCGCAAGTCTTCAACAGCATCTGCTGTTTTGATATTCTGCTCCAGTTCACGGTAGATGTTTTTGTAACTGCAAAAAAATTTGTCTTCAGATTTAGAATGACATTTAGAAACACGGCAAATCCCCTAGTCAGGTTTAAAAAACAAAAAAAGTTTGTATTTCAAAGTTCACAGTAGTATTAAAAAAGCTTATAGCAAGACAGACTTTTTAAAACTCTAACAGACCTATCAATGACCTGCAAAAAAGGAGTAGCCCAACCAGTAAGCTTGCTGAAAGTCCACAAAGCGATAAAATCCTTATTTGCCAGATTTTATAATTCTGTGAACAATCCTTTAGAATTATGATTGTTGTATAAAGTAACTTCATTGTCTCTCATTAAATGTAGGATATACATAAGAATGTATTTAAATTACTGAATGCCAATCTTGAAGTTTTGTGAATTTAAAAGATTGTCTACAAGACAGGAGAAACTGTTATTGTGATAAGCCCATAGCATTCTGTGAAAACTCCTTTTTAATCCAATGAATCCATAAAAATGAAAAACTCAAACTTGAAATTAAATGGGTTAAACATTTTCCTCTGCAGGTATAATATCTGTATATATATAATATCTATATATCTGTATGCAGGTATAAGAAACTGCTTTTATTATTTTAGCTACTCTCTGATTTTACTAACTGTAATATTTAGACAAATATCAAATATTATAAAAAAGAACCTTACTACTTTTACTTATCTCTTAGTCTAATTGTTTTTCATTAAAGCTGAGTTCTCATAAGTAAAAAGTATTTTACAGAAGTCATGTTGCAGATGAAACTTTGATCCTCTGATCCTAAACCATGCACATGATGCATCTGCTCTACAGACAATGACTACAAATACAACTGCATTTGTATACAACTGTATTATACCAAAAAAAAAAAAACCCAGCATGGTGCAACACAGAGTTCAGAGTATAAAGAGGTTTTAACACAACAGCCACAAGGCTTAAAGGAAGAGACACAGAACTGCTAGTCTGTATTCAAGCTACAGAAATCAGAGAAAATCCTTCTAGATAGATAGAACCAAGTCATACTAAATTTAGAATTTGAATTCGTTAGTGCTACATGTCAAGGAGTCAAACTCTCTTAAAATATACTTCCAAATTTCTCAGATTCTATATATTGCTTGACTGCTTTAATACGTATACAGTATGGGTTTTTTTCTTCCCCCTCTGTTCGTGGCTCTTTGAATATATTTAAACAGAAAGGCTTGTATTTTTAGAGAGAGAATAAATCATTTGGAATGACTCACTCGCCATCGATTAAATCGACAATAAACTGGAGGTCTACATCTGTAGAAAATAGGGCAAGGCTATTTTCTGGAGTTTTGTTCTACACTTTTTTGTTTTGTTTTGGAGATTTGTTCTACACTTTTGTTCTTTGGAAGAACAAAATACAAGACACGCTTTATACATATGACAGTATAAAGAGCAGACTTTGAACTTAAGATGGACAAGAGTTCAGCAACAGCCAACCAACAGATCTTTAACATTTATCTCCTAGTTAAGATAATTCCTTCAGATTGAGATCTAATATTTTAACAATAAATGTGTTTATACTACAAAGGTCATGCTATCTTGCACAAACAAAGTCTAGTTTGTTTTCCAATAAAAATGCCAGATACATAATACTCCAAAATCCTCCTTTCCCAATCTTTGATCCAGCATTTGCTGATTCTAAGCTCTGAATCCTTTAGATTTTGGCATACATTTGATTGTAAAAATGCAACAAGAATGAGGTTTCTTGGCTAATTTAACACCACGTTAAATAAAACTAGCAAATGTTAGGAATAGATGCTAATCTGATCTTAGACAAAACAAAGAATTAAGCTCTTTCACTTACACTTTCAGCAAATTGATATAACACATTAGAAACAAACAGGTTCCAAACTCTACTTGAAGCATGGCTTACTTTTCATTGAAAACTATTCAGCATTAATTTTGAAGTTTTGCAGTTTTACCTTGCAACATTAGACAAGTCAAGGTGTTTTTGCACTTCCAGTAACACTTCTCGAAAGAAACGTAAACGTTTTTCCTCAAACTGCTGACACTGTTCAAATACCTGCTCCATGTTTTCCATATACTGAGGAGTAGCATTATCTAATTCTTTCAGTGATTTTTCATACTTCTCTTTTGTCTAGTGGTGGAAAAACAAACTGTTAGCAATATATTTTATTACTATCCTACATAACAGACTTATCAATGTAGTAATGGGCAAGATTTAGATCAGAAGTTCCTAAAATGCATTCGCTTTTCATGACCACTGTCCCTATGCTAGGTCATAATAAGTTATTTACCAAAACTGCGGAATAGTTACAATAAAGCTCTAAATCTTGGCTTTTTAAGAGAAACCATGACAAATGTTGACGTAATACTAAAGATAAAATCCAAGAATCCACAGAGCAAATCAGCAGGCAGTCTTTCAAGTTACAGGTTGCTTACTTAAAGTTCTCCAAATAACTCCCAAGTGTTATCTTTTCTCCTTCAGTATATTTACATAGTCCACTGTAAGTTGTGACAAAAAACCCAAACACTGTATACATCCCTGTGAACATAAATTGCATCCCTGCAAGCTCAGTTAACAGACAGAACCTCAGACGCTACCTAATTTACAGAAATAAGTCAGACAGGCATAAAAAGATTCCACACGATATAACATCAGTCCTTTGGATCACCGAACAGCATTCTCAGAGGGAAAAGATGTCTTTGAAGAAAGTCACTCAAGAAAAGCCTCTCTGTACCAGCCTGCTGAGAATGAATGCAATAGAACAGCATGTCATAAAGTGTATTTATTTATTTATTTAAATGGCTATCAGCTTTCCTAAAAAATAATGCATTCTGCAGTCAAGAATGGCTACAAGCTGAGATGCTGTCAGCAAAGTTTAAGCACCTATCTCATCATCTCGAGTGAAATAACTCAACCCTCACAACTAAATGAGTAGAACACTGCCCCAGAAGTTCACTGTCTTGCTCCATTTTGTTCCTTGCTGAAAGTATTAACATGAAAGAGAGGCAATAAATTATTAATTCTTCACAGAAGAACTTAGCAATAAGATATGCTTTGGAGAGAACACTATAGTTTAGTAAAGAACTAACTGAAAGTGAGCTACACCATAGTCCATGGCAAGTTCAGGAAGGAAAAAAAAAAAGGCTTAAATATGCACAAACTATAGGTTAAAATGACTGCATACAAATGGTATGTTAGTATACAGTATACCTTTAGTACATCTTGTTTGCTTCTCTCCACTTTGTCTTGTAATTTCTTAAGTTGTTCAGGATTTAGTGCTGGATCTGCTTTGCTGTTTGTTTCCCTGGATATAGCCAGTTTCTCCTCTTTGCAGGCCGCATGGTACGCTTTCTTTGCTGCTTCCACCTAGAAAGTCGATTTGATTTATTTGCATCTGGGACAGTTTATACAACAACCATCAACTGAATCTTTTAGCCTTATAATCATGTTGCAATGCCTAAGTGTCAGGTTTTGTTTAAGGATGTTCTCTCTCTTTTTTTGGGATATTTTTGTTTTTAATTTAGGCCAAGGAACAAACAGTACACAAGAATCAACATAAGAAAAGCACTGCAGTACTTATGAATTAGCATTCTCTCACCATAGAAAAAATGTCATTCATACAGCTTAGAGAAGTGTGGAACATTCTCAAGAAAAGGTTTACAGAGAGCCCCCACCAGAACATTTTTCCTGATACCCACGTCCTCCTGCTTCCCTTCTTCTATAAACCTGTTATTTAAGAATAATACTATATGACACTGGAAAAAAAAAAAAAAAAAAAAAAAAAAAAAGAAAAACCAAACACAAACACTTTCCTCCTGCACATTTCTTTGAGCAATTTTTAACTTTGAAATGCATGAAATCAGATACTGTTAAAATGATAACTTAAATTCCACTTTTCCCAGATTTTCACTGAAGTCACCAAGATTAGGAAAGACCAACAGAAAAATACTTATTTTCAGAAGAGGACAGAAAGCAAGAGATCTTTTTAAGAAAGGAGGGTCCAGCAGAGAGAATAGGGAGTGTACTCCCTTGTAGAGATTTGAGACATGAATATATTGTAACACAGGATATCTAATACGTAATCTACTGCTGTACCTCTTTCAGCTTTTTTGCCCAAGGTTTCTGAGCTTTCCTAAATCCATCTTCTGCTTCTTTGGTTTCCTTAAATCCTCCCATCATTTGCTTATGAAAGGCTTCCTTCTGCCAGTTCTTGATTTTTTCAAAGTCTTCATTCATCAGTGAACCTTTTACTTCTAGATGTAGTTCACTCACTTTTTCAGCTTCTGACATAAAAGCACACCAAGCCCTTTCTACTGTTCCATACTGTGGGCCTAAACACAACAGAAAGTGTCATTCTCAGTAACCATACCCACATGGAACTTATATTCCCAAGAAACTACCTGAAGCTATTGATTTATATTCACTTGTAAACAGCAATATTGATGCAAACCTATAAAATGGAACAGTTCCTTTTCCGATAAATTCAGAATCTTACAAATTTTTACACCAGAACAATATTCATTTAGCCTGGCCTCCTTTTCCCTGTTACCTCCTTAATGAGCTGCCTTCAGTTTCTCAACATGGATAACCAGGAAAGGACAAACTATTTCAGAATATATTAAAACGCTGTCAGATTAGCCTCCATTAGAGCAATGAATATGTCTTTTATTACTAGTCTTTCCCTCACAGCCACTGCCCCCCTCATTATTCAGATACACTTTCAAACTGTGTTCTATACCAGCAGTTACCTAGTAGAAACAGCTGCTTCTCCAGCTGGATTCCAGAACTTAATCTATGTGGATACCTCAACACTGGAGGCAAGATTCATCTGCTTCAGTAAGAAACAAGCAAACCAGCAAAGGAGCAGGGCTTTGTTTGTTTTAAATCAATAAAAGCTTGGTCATTTGTCATATTATTAAGCCTTTTGCAAAGGCTCAATTACAGGCTAGAAAAGCACACAATTTCTACATTGTACTTACCAAAATAAAGACACACAGAAACCACTTAAGAAAGGTTTCAGAGTTCAAAATCAGAATACATTACCTTTTTCCACAAGTTGTTTCCACCTTTTTGCCCATTCTGTAAGCTGCTGTGCATAGACCTTCTCTATTCGAGCCCGCTCATGAATACAATTCATAAGATCATTGCAAAGTCTGTGACCGTCATCGATCCGTTTTACTGTTCGCTTATAATTTCCAACCTACAAAGAGATAAATACTGAACAATTCCTGCTTAAAAGCTCTGAAAATAAATCTCCAACACAAATACTGTTACCAAGGAGAAGATAATCTACTAGCAGGAATTAATCAATTAGAGCATAAGGTGTTTTTTAATCAAACTTAAAACCTAACTGAAACAGTACCAGAGAGGCCACAAGTTCTGTGAAAAAGTTGTTAATTTTATAAGTGAAAACTTGTTTTATTAGTCCTGCAATGTAATTATGGGCAGTGATCACAATTGTTCTGCATTATTATTGCTTGGTAATGTTTTAGATAATCAAGATATTCAACAGAAATACATTTCCCTCTTCCATGCTTATTACTAAGTACCTAATGCCTTACCTTTATGGGTTTAATCTTTCACGATTAATAAAATTGCAAAGACATGCAAAGGAGTACTGCAACATCTGTCAAGCATAATAATAGATTCTGTTTAAGAATGCAGTGTGAAAGAAGCATAACCACTGTATATACAGCAGATATCGGATATGCCCTTTGTTACAGCTGGGCTTCACTGCTGACAAACCAGATAGCAACTATTTCATAAAATCACAAAACGGTTTTCATTGGAAGAGACCTTAGAGATCATCTAGTTCCAACCCCCCAACCATGGGCAGGGACACCTTCCATTAGACCAGATTGTTCCAAGCCCCTGTGTCCAACCTGGCCTTGAACACTGCCAGGGATGGGGCAGCCACAGCTCCTCTGGGCAGCCCATGCCAGTGTCTCACCACCCTCATACTGAAGAATTTCTTCCAAATGTCTAATCTAAGTCTACTTTTTCAGTTGCAAATGTATACTGTAGTTTCTAATGTGGGAAGATGGTGACAGCAATGACATGGAGCTCCCATACCCAGAATTAACTTGAAAGAGGGGGTAAAAGAGAGAGGGGGGGTAAAAGAGAGAGGGGGTAAAAGAGAGAGGGGGGTAAAAGAGAGAGGGGGGTAAAAGAGAGAGGAGGGTAAAAGAGAGAGGGGGTCAAAAGAGAGAGGGGGTCAAAAGAGAGAGGGGGTCAAAAGAGAGAGGGGGGTAAAAGAGAGAGGGGGGTAAAAGAGAGAGGGGGGTAAAAGAGAGAGGGGGGTAAAAGAGAGAGGGGGTAAAAGAGAGAGGGGGTAAAAGAGAGAGGGGGGTAAAAGAGAGAGGGAGGTAAAAGAGAGAGGGGGGTAAAAGAGAGAGGGGGGTAAAAGAGAGAGGGGGGTAAAAGAGAGAGGGGGGTAAAAGAGAGAGGGGGGTAAAAGAGAGAGGGGGGTAAAAGAGAGAGGGGGGTAAAAGAGAGAGGGGGGTAAAAGAGAGAGGGGGGTAAAAGAGAGAGGGGGGTAAAAGAGAGAGGGGGTAAAAGAGAGAGGGGGTAAAAGAGAGAGGGGGGTAAAAGAGAGAGGGGGGTAAAAGAGAGAGGGGGTAAAAGAGAGAGGGGGGTAAAAGAGAGAGGGGGGTAAAAGAGAGAGGGGGGTAAAAGAGAGAGGAGAGAGGGGGGACGAGAGAGGAGAGAAGGGGGACGAGAGAGGAGAGAGGGGGGACGAGAGAGGAGAGAGGGGGGACGAGAGAGAAAGTTGCTCAAAGTACAAGCTACAAAGCACAAGCTACAAAGCACGAGGATATGGAGAAAAATGCACACTACATAATGAGATTTCATTATTTAATTAACAACTCCCCTTTCATTTGTGCATATACACCAACATGGAAACACCAACCTAGACAACTGAAGGGAAAAAACCTGATACTGCTCCCAGAAAAATATTTCTGCTCATTTCAAGGTCACTTGGGTTGACTTTGTAAACATTAAACACGACGTAAGAACTTGGTTAACAGAATTTGCACAGCCTATTAAATATCACATTCTTATCTGCCTTAACCACCTGACTGAAAAATAAAGATTAGCAATAAGGCCATAGCTTAAATGTTCAAATACTTCAAGCATGTTTGTAATTTTTACATTTGAATCATATCCAATTCACATCTTAAACACAGGAAACCACCCAACTTCAGGTCTGCATTTATTCAGAATTTTGTCAGCAGATTTTCCTCAAGCAGATGGCTTGGATGTACAACTCCTCAAACTATATAGGGAAATACCTGTAAGAGGGGAAAAAAGCCTGTATTAAGTGCTGGGAAAATAAGTGACTGCTGATAAATACAGGCATATGTTAGGACTCCTCATCAAAGCTGGGGGGGGAAAAGAAATTGAAACCTGTAATAACAGGACAAAAACAATTCCTCAGTTTTTTTGAGACAGTGGCTTTAAAGGATTCATTTGGGCATGTTTTTGGTTTTGGGCTAGATCCATTTCAACAAATCAAAGAAATTTAGCTAGCATCTAAGAAAAATGTTAGTTGACAGTCACTGATCTGTCTAAATCATGTTAAGAAAAAATAAATGTACACACACAACCCCTGTTTTTAAACATAATTCACAGTATAAGTGAAAGTAGGAAGCTATCAGCGTCACAAGAAGCCGTCACCAAAAATCAACACAGTCAATGCATCCATGTCAAAACAGATTTTCTCTGGTAACAAGAAAGTATGAAAAATCACCTCTGATTTTCAGGGTAAATAGAAATTAAGGAGGCAGTTTTAAACTAGCACCATATGCTAAGAAACATACATATGTAAACAAAGCATTAAGAAAATCAGGTACCTCAAAGAATACTTTCTAAACCCAATCATTCATCCGCTCAAAATCACTCCAGCTGTAGATTCACAGCCAAGCAGACTGTTAAAACAGGTTATGCTAGCTTGGCACAACTACTGAAGCATAAATTTGTGTCTCCAGTTATGTGCCCAGGGATTTATGTCTGTAGCACGAACATTTCCTTTCATAAATCTCCACTATTAAATTAGCATTTTAAATACCAATATTGAATGTGAACTGGCTGCCTCATGGTATCTTTAATGCTTTAATTTTGTGATGTGTGAGCAAATTCTAACCTCATGGTAATACCTAGCAGTTGCTAAATCTCAGGCAGGTATTTTGAGAACTGAATTTAGCCTACCTATCATGGTCCACTCACTATTGTCACATAAGGCCACGCATAAGACCAGGTCAAAAAGAACAGCATGCAAAACACAGATAATTCACCCATACTACCTCCTTCTCAGGAGGACTGAAGGAATTGGCATTATAGAACCAGTATAGAGAAGAACCAGGCCTACAATACTACAAAATGACAACCCTGTATTCCAAACAAAGCCTTTATACTAACACTTTCAAGCAAACAACAATGTTCACTTGCTTTATGAAACAGTAGTTTAAGGCATGTTGGGCATCACATTCAACTTTCATGCCCCAGGAGGAAACTTTGCAGCATTTTCCTGTGTTTCATGACACAGAATATAGGTTATATACTTTGCATTTAACATTTTAAAATGCTAAAATGTTAAATAAACCTAGTGGTTTATTTAAAAAATATATTTTAAAGTTATGGATGATGCACGGAGAAAAAAACAAACAACAAAACCACTTTTTTGAGAAATGGAATGTGCAGCCTGCCACTGCAGGAGGCAGACTTGAAGGTACAAGCGCAGAAGGTATTTAGATCACAGAGCCAAGGGAAAAGAACTCTAGTCTTCATGCAGCTAAGGAACTACTAGATTAACTATAGTTAAGTTAAAAGAATTAAATTCAAAGCCTATAAACACACTAAAGACGCAATGGATTCTGAAGAAGAACATGACTTAATACATTGTTTTATTCAAGACTATTTGCTCCAATTCTTGAGGTAGACTGCAATCATTCTGGAAGAGTTCCCCCTTCACAAGAAGTATGTGAGCTGAAGCAAAAATGACAGTCTTTTATTTGTAGCAAATGAGCAGGAAAAATGAAAATAAGAATATCCTGTTTCAGTCAGAGCCATATTCACATAATGCCTTCCAATTTCCACATTTCTCAACTAGCACTGTACGTGAACATAGAATTTTGCCAGTTAGGATAACTTTCTGATCATTCTGAGCATTGGGCTCTTTCCTGTTAAACAGACGGCAGACAACTAAGATATGAAGTTATAGTTTCCTTGTTCTACAAGTGAAACATTTGTTTCAAGAAGTGACCAGCAGGTCGAAGGAGGTGATCCTGCCCCTCTACTCTGCTCTTGTGAGACCTCACTTGGAGTATTGTGTGCAGTTCTGGTGTCCTCAACATAAAAAGGACATGGAACTGTTGGAACAAGTCCAGAGGAGGGCCACGAGGATGATCAGGGGACTGGAGCACCTCCCATATGGAGACAGCCTGAGAAAGTTGGGGCTGTTCGGCCTGGAGAAGAGAAGGCTGCGTGGAGACCTCAGAGCAGCCCTCCAGTATCTGAAGGGGGCCTACAAGGATGCTGGGGAGGGACTATTCATCAGGGACTGTAGTGACAGGACAAGGGGTAACGGGTTCAAACTTAAACAGGGGAAGTTTAGATTGGATATAAGGAAGAAATTCTTTACTGAGAGGGTGGTGAGGCACTGCAATGGGTTGCCCAGGGAGGTTGTGAATGCTCCATCCTTGGTGGTGTTCAAGGCCAGGTTGGATGAGGCCTTGAGTGGCATGGTTTAGTGTGGGGTGTCCCTGCCCATGGCAGGGGGGTTGGAACTAGATGATCTCAAGGTCCTTTCCAACCCTAACTATTCTATGATTCTATGATTATAAACTTTCTTACAGTTCCAAGAATAAGAGATATTTAAAACCTATATCCAGCTTTCATTCAGCATCAACACCTGACCCATCTGAAAGACATTTTATTACACAGTACCACATCCAGTTGCTGTTTGTCCTTAGTTGACAGAAACACGTCAGAAGGAAATCGCCACAAGAGTTTATTTCTTCAAAATACCACTCTAATGGTCACTTTGATGCAATCAAGGAATTCTGTGAAAATTGTGATTCAGTTTTGTGTCACCTCCCCCTCCCCAGTTTGAGTTAATCACCAGCTTCCTCTTTTCCACTGGGGAAAAAAAAAACCAACAACTGAGCTTTGCTGTTAATAAGCTTTGGTTGATCCTATTTTGCCCCATTTATTTCTTACAGACATTACAGATGCCTTCAGATCTCCATTTTGCTTAGCCAAGAAAACATCCCTTCTCATTTTGATATTTCCTCTCATGTACAAAGACAGTGATGTCATCTCAAATCCTTTGTCAAATCTCAGATTTAGAGTATCTAATAACCAGAATAGAAACACACAAGCACACTGTGATGAGGCAGTTAGCATCCTTTGTGACCACCAGTGCAATAACATAACCAAGCACTGTTGCTGATACCATCTTTAGTGGGAATATTTAGGAGCTTACAACCTCGTTATTTTACAATTTCACAGCCCTAAACACAATGGGACGGTAGTCTTAAATTATGTAGGCTCCTTTACCTCAACTAATAGACTTTTTTCTTTTTAGCATATTCATAGAGCAGAGTAAAAGCCTATAAAGAGTTAAACACACTTACATCGAATGAAAAAATCAGAATATTTCAATTTATTAGCAGCCCAGAAGGTGGCAAACATTCAGCTATTGCTAAGCTTCAGTCAGTTAATTCAATGTATCATGATAATCCTTATAACCACAAATATTTCAGGAGTTTCAAATGCCTGAAGAAATATTTGATGGCATCTCTTTCTCAAAGTTTGCCTAGTTTATTCATAACTAGTCAGCCTTTATGAACTGGAACCATGAGAAAGAAAGTCACCACAGCATACAAGAGAGTTGGGTTTTTTTAGGGAGGCAAATATTCACAGGAAGGAAACACAATAATGAGCATTGAAGGCTCATAGACAAACCCATGAATACTGATGGCCAATATGGGGACACACTACTTCCAGCATTCCATTTGACAATGAGCCCAGTTTTTTTCCAGCTATGTCAAAAACAAGGTTTCCAAACACTCCAACCAGCATTAACATTTGTAATACTGTGGGGTTTTTAATTAAGTAGAATTATCTTGGTGCATAATTAGCACGTATACAGTCCAAATACCTATGAGTACTATCTCTTATGTACATTTTCCTCTATACATTCACCACTGGTTGAAAGAAAAATCCTGAGGAAGGTCTTAAATTCACAAAATCTGAAGCCAAACATACCAGTAAGCAAACACCTGGTAATGTAAATGGAGAATATTGTTGCTCAATATTAGGAGGAAAAAAAAAGCATATGAGATGACAGGAATCTACTATTGCAGAGTCCAAATATTTTTAAAATGAAAAAGCAAAACAGAACAGTGTTTCATTACCAAAAAGCATTCACTGACAAGTAACTGAAATTCCTCAACACAGGAATACCTTTCCAGTATTCAAGAGTGAGTTTTGGGAGCTTCTCTCTCAAATTCCCTGCATCTAACTCCACTCCCCCTCACCAAATAGACACCTCATGTAGATACTGGCTGACAGTAGTAGGTATGAAGCACTGGTACTGGGAGTACCAAATGGGCAGGATCAAGACCATCTAAGCAGCCATAGGAGGCATGTCCCAGATCAGCTGCTTCTGCTATCCTGAGTTTTGGGTTTGGGCCTTGCTTTGGGGTTTGCGGTGGTGAGGGGAAGAAAAATGGGAATGCGTATGATGGCATCCATGTAACTCATCCATACTACATATGGGAGCAATTTCCCCTTTCTGAATGAGAGGAAAATTGCTAGTGGATATCTCGGCAAATACTCCAGAATTCAATGAAAGCCATGTGCTCAGCACCTCAAAATGCACACCAGGTCCCGTCCTCCAAGGGCCAAGTCACAGGCTTAAGTTCATAGGGTTAATGCCAGCTGTCAATTTAGCAGCTATTCAGAACGGCTATTTTCATTTGAGTAAGTAGGTGTTTTCACAGGGCAGTTAAACACCCCTGCAATAAATGGAGAGGGCTCATATTGCTGAAGCTAGCAGAAAATCGGGGAGAGTAAGGACGCGCATCTAGGGTATGAGGGGCACACAGCCTGTGAGGGATCTATAGCTGATTAGAAATAAGTGCTTCCACAGGCAGGGTAGCTGTTCCTTTTGATGTCTTACTTTGGAAGATACACATACACTTCTACTTTGATCTCTAGGAACACTTACTCATTGTTGTTCTTACCTTCACTGGCATCTGAGTGAACAATAGCATTGGTCTCTGCTTGCTCAAGGCACTTTTCTTTAAATATGACCATAATAGTGATCAGCAATCATAAGGCCAGAGCCTAACCAACCAAACACATCAGAAAATTGGCCTTCCGTTCATTAATATACCAAATTCTTTCATGAGCATTTCAAAACTGCTTCAGCAGAACAAAGCCAATAGGGTTGTCCATTTCTTGTGTTTTACTGAAGCAGTGCAATGCTGGAACCAGCAGTTCTGCCACAGTCTGTTTTTGGATGCAAGTGGCACAAATGATTATGATAAACCAAGATGTATTTACGGCAGTCATGCAAATACTTTAAGGGTCCATATGACAGATAAGAAAGAAATACAGGGGGTTTCAAATTGTATGTCAAGATCCAAATTTTCCACTTTCCCTTGGAAAAGTTGCTTCTATTCTGCTCCAGGCTATCAGCAATAATCTTTGATTACCCAAAGCATGCCACCCTTGTCAGCTAAGCAACACAGATGAAGGAATTCTTTCTTAAAGCGTATCAACAGGACTACTTCGTTTTAAATTCCTACACTAAGACAGAGCCATGAACTTAATCAGATACATCAAGGTACTTGGAGGCTTGTTAGGAAAATGAACAAAGAAAAAGAAACTTCCATTTTTTAAGTCAAGTCATTACTACAACCCAAACAACTCCTCCACTGCTATGGTGGCAATTATCTTTCAGAATGTCTTGTCTTCTTATTTTGTAATTCCTTGCTCTCTAAGCAACCCTACATGAGAACATATTCTCTGTCTGCTAAAGTACTTTTATTTGGTAAACACTTGGACAAATTAGAGGAAAATAAAATACTTGTCCTTCTAAAAAGAATTTATCATCCTGCTAGAAGACAAAAAGCTTTTAGTAGTTGCTTGGGTTAACTAAATACAGAAAAAAATCTTCAATTTAGTTGTGAAAGCTGCTTCTATTTCTGTTTCATGCTATAGGACTACATATAATTCTGAAAGCCTGGGTTTTTTCAGTTGAATCAGCTGTTCTGATCAAGATACTATTCATGCCTTGTCCTACTGAAATTTTTTGACTGATAGATCTACAGTAAGTCAACACCAAGAACACAAGTCCAAACAGTAACTTCTCCAGTTCCCTTTCAACAAGACAACTATTTCCTAACCACAAATCTGAACCTGATAACAATATCTGTGCAGTAATAAAAAAATACTAGGATTTAAAGGGAACAAATTACTATTTGCATTGGATTTCAAGCATTGAGCTTCACATCAATGCCAGAACTGGAAGTTTCCATGAACAGTATTGAAATAGTAACCTCATTAAAAACAAACAACAACAACAAAAAAATAAAAGCGCTTCATAGATGAAGTAGCCTGTATTAAACTACTCAATGCACAGTGTGAATATGCAACCAGACAAGGTTAGAGCAGTAAGTTTAATACTATGCAACCATATACTATAGATTGACATTTGTAAGTGTGAGCAAACTGCCAGTAATTGTCTTACAAGGAAACCTAGCAAAGGCACTGATAACTCCAAGAGAAAACAAATACTTCTAGAACTGGAAGCCTGATTAAAAACCAAGCCATTTATTTCCTACAGACAACATTTTAGGAAGTTTCTGTCAACTGCAATGGCAAAAACTTTGAAGTTGATTTCTCAACGTTTTATTAAGAACAGTTCTAATCAGCTCAACAGAACATCAACGTTCAAGAAATAAAAGCAGTTTAGTTTCAAAGATATGCAGTGAGCAAGAAACAGTTTCCACAATAAGTTCTTCAGATGGCTCCACATCCAGCCACCTCACTCTTTCCTAAACGTCTTTCAATAAAAAGATGGGTTTTGCAGCACACTCCAAAGGTAAATAAATTGCAGCTATTTTGGAGCCTTAGGGAACAAACTCAAAAGCTCACCCTGCCAGATTGTCTCTTCTGTGCCATGGCCAGGTTTAAATACATTCACTGCTTTCAGCTGTGGCAGTAAAACATAGCAAAGTGGCTTTCAAAAAACTGCAGGCTGTCTTTAAAAACAAAGGACAAACCTATTGCATCAGGTATCTTAAAAAGCTTCTGGTGAAATGGTGCAAATGGCAAAATCACCGGTAACAATACAACTTCCAAATCGATTAAGAGTTCTTCACTTCCTGTTACCTGAGGCAGGAAGTACTGAGACTAGCATTCCAGAGACACCGAATCTTTTCTAATCAAGCCAGACAGAACACATTGGTCAAAGCAGTTTAGTTATCCAGTATGAAAGATTAAGACTGGAATTCAAAGTTACAGTCTTCAGAAACAACGTAACTTATTTAGAACATATGGAAAAGGGACGTGTTTTACACTAAAATTCAGCCCACCCAGAAGGTTGCCTCAGCATAAAACAAAACACACAGGATAGCTGAAGTTAGAAAGAACTTCTGAATATCATCTAGTCCAACCACCTGCTC
Source organism: Psittacula echo (assembly GCF_963264785.1). Taxonomy (NCBI): domain Eukaryota; kingdom Metazoa; phylum Chordata; class Aves; order Psittaciformes; family Psittacidae; genus Psittacula; species Psittacula echo. The sequence continues at coordinate 106,516,296 of NC_137735.1, forward strand.
AAAGCAGGTCTGACAGGTCAGATTGCTCAGGACTATATTCAGCTGAGTCTTAGACACTCCTGAGAGCAGAGGTCCCACATCCTCTCTGCAGTCGCGCTGCCGAGTACCCCTATAACAAAATGGGTTATGACTTAGAATTCAGTAATTTCTCAGTAAGTCAGTAATATATCACTTTATAAATAGGATAGACACATTTAACACAATAGTAAGTATGTCTTCTCAAAAAATGTTAGTTGTCTGCTAAACAAGAACCTCACTAGCATTAGATCTTTTAGATAACGTATCAAAAAATAATGGGAGATCTGCATCAAAACACAATATGCCCTCACCGCCACCAACACAGGTTAGTGATCTAGGAAAGCCTTCATTTTAAAGGAAGCACAACATCATTTCAAAGGAAGCACAAAGGAAGCACCAAACCCAGATGTCTTACATCGGTCTCTGCTAACAGAAATATTCAGACACTTTTCCCCTAGCCATTTTCATGTTTGCTGTAAGAGCTCAAAAGAGCTCCCAGTCACATGGCAGAAGTTTGCCCTACTGAATACAGTTCATCTGGACAAAACTGGTACTTACCTCCAATTATGACAGCACTGACATCATCACACCTTTCTTTTTCTTGTAACAAGCTTCTTTTTTTGTAAAATGCTTCCTGCATTATGAAGTTTGCTCTCTTTAAAGCTTAATGAAATTATCATAACATCTGAAAGCCTTGTTCTGATTGGGGCAACACAAGCTACTGATATTACAATGTGCTTTGTATTATCATTCTGCATGCATGCTCTTACACTGGGATAAGCATAAGATAACTTCTCTCAAAGTTTATACTTATATCTAGACAAACAGGAGACATGCAGTACAGTCACACACTATATTTGTAATTTATGTATGCTTATAGTATCCTTTAACAGTTAATTTAGAGTTAACATTGATTAGTCAACCCTCTTGGTCATTTTAAAAACTACCCACCCACAGCCCTCTTCAACAATAAACACTGACTGATGACACTAAGCTGGGAGGAGTGGCTGACACGCCAGAAGGCTGTGCTGCCATCCAGCGGGACCTGGACAGGCTGGAGAGTTGGGCAGGGAAAAATGTGATGAAATATAACAAGAGTGTTACATCTGGGCAGGAACAACCCCAGGTTCCAGTACAGGTTGGGGAACGACCTGTTAGAGAGCAGTGAAGGGGAAAGGGACCTGGGGGTCCTGGTGGACGGCAGGATGACCATGAGCCAGCACTGTGCCCTTGTGGCCAAGAAGGCCAATGGCATCCTGAGGTGCATTAGAAGGGGGGTGGTCAGTAGGTCGAGAGAGGTCCTCCTTCCCCTCTACTCTGCCCTGGTGAGACCACATCTGGAATATTGTGTCCAGTTCTGGGCCCCTCAGTTCAAGAAGGACAGGGACCTGCTGGAGAGAGTCCAGCGCAGGGCAACAAAGATGATTAAGGGAGTGGAGCATCTCCCTGATGAGGAAAGGCTGAGGGAGCTGGGTCTCTATAGTTTGGAGAAGAGGAGACTGAGGGGTGACCTTATTAGTGTATATAAATATATAAAGGGTGAGTGTCACGAGGATGGAGCCAGGCTCTTCTCGGTGACAACCAATGGTAAGACAAGGGGTAGTGGGCTCAAACTGAAACACAAGGGGTTCCACTTAAACTTGAGAAGAAACTTCTTCTCAGTGAGGGTGACAGAACACTGGAACAGGCTGCCCAGGGGGGTTGTGGAGTCTCCTTCTCTGGAGACATTCAAAACCCGCCTGGACGCCTTCCTGTGTAACCTCATCTAGGTGTTCCTGCTCTGGCGGGGGGACTGGACTAGATGATCCTTTGAGGTCCCTTCCAATTCCTAATATTCTGTGTGTGATAAACACTGACAAAGGTTCAATTCTGAATTGCATACCCTACCCAAATGGATGATTCTCAAGTTTGGGCCAGTTAAAAACCCTTGAGAGAACTAGGCCAAAATCTAAAAGGTCATTTCTACACTGAAGGCTTCTACTGCAGCTCTTTCCACAGTTTACAATGTACAAAAAACATATTTTCTATAATAATAGTAAGAAGTAAAATAAAAATATTGTGATAAAATATTTGGGTTACCTCCCAGAAGCTATCACTAGAAACTTCTACTCCAACGGAATCATCATATGAGCCAGACATTTCTATGTATGGAGAGCTTGTAAGTATTCAGATCTTAAAACACTTTCAGAATCTGGAAAGAGGAAAAAAAAAATATTTATGAGCATTATTAATGAAAAACAGTTATCAAAAGAGAAATGAAGTTAGGTAACATCCTTTAATTTCTTGATATCTAGGTATGCCAAGTAAAAACAACACAGGGCATGCAGATAAGCGCATTTCGCAACAGAACACTGCTCTACCACACAAGTTCTTGGCTCTTACCATCGCATTTTTTGTCCAGAACGTGTTCAGTCCATCTGCCTATACCACATTTCAAACTGCTGATTTTATTTTGTCATAAAATTTCTTATTATAAAAAAAGAAAAAAAAATATTTGCAGCATGATGCTTACACGGTAAGTATTCCACTTCAAAGCATTCTAGAAGAGGCAATCAACTGACCTTCGCTACTGATACCATACCCTGCATTGATTCCTATTCCTTTTTCAGTCCTGTTCTATCATTTAACCAAATGCAAATATTTAAGGCCAAAACCACTTGCTGATTTAAATAAAAGTAAGTCCTCTTTCAGAAGGAAGATGTTTTATATCTGTAAGAATTTTAGATTCAAATTATCCACTTGAAAGCCAATGGCATCTACAAATATGAAACAGAGCTTTCTCCACACTGTAAAGGAAAACCAACATGAAAAGCATTGCAACTATGTAAGTGGCAGGAGACAAGACCAGCCTCCTTCCCCAAAGTCTTAGTATAGGTTATGATACTCAGCCTGTTATCTCACCCAGCCAGCTGTGACTAGATCTCTTACTGGGCTAGTAACCGAGCTACTTGTCATTTTCTTGCCACAACTCTTGTGCATTTTAAAGCAGATAATGGATGGTAAATGATGGTATGATACACTTAGATACTGTTCCCACGTGTGCAAATGAAAGGATACAGGCTGCATGACAGAAGGTCTCCTTGAAGCTGAACAACTGCTTTCCCTAGAAGTTCAAACTTCCACATGCAGTTTTACTGAATTATGTGACATGTTACCATAGTATTTAATATATATTTTACCATTTATCTTTTAGTAAAACAAACAAACAAGGGGGGGGAATCAAGTCCAAATCCTGATCCTTATTAAAAGACATTAACAATTCAGTCATTCTCACTTATACAGACACAGCTGCATGGAAGAAAAACATGATCTATCCTCATCAAAAGAGGTGACTGTTTGTAAAATACTGTTTATGGAAAAAAAAAAAAGAAAAAAAACAATTAGGGCTCCCCTAAGCTAACATTTAAGGTAAGTATCAAACCCAGTACCAAGGTAAAATTCAGGCACTTACATCCACAAATGCGGTTTGTGGAGCAGAGACAAGAAGGTAAGAGGAAGGAAGCAGCTCCCTCCCACAACACACACATGCAAATCTCTGCCTCATCTCTACAGATACTTAATCTGTAGAGTTTTCCTGTTTAGATTTCTCTTATCAACTTTGCTACAACTACTGCCAGGGTTAAGTAGATTTTAACACCCCTTCTAGGATGAATACCTTCATCAGTAGGCTGCAAGGTGAAGCTCCCTCTTTTTCGCCCTATGAATTTCCTTAATGCCCCATGTGGCTTCCCTTAGTGCAAAAGGAAGAGCAGAAAGCATCTACAAACCTGGCCTATCTTCCAACCTAGTGGTTATGACACACTGCTGACAGAAACAGCAGTGAAAGCTTCCACGGCCAAAGAGAATTTAACACTAAATTCTCATTTCTTGGACACTACGAAAATAACTGTGCCATAAGTGTAGGCATACACCGCTTGTTTGTAACAAAAAACTAGCTACCGAAACAAAACAGTTGTTTGGACAGCTACAGCACAAACAGAACAAAACTGCAAGGGCTGAGAAGACAAGCTGCTTCTCCTGAACAGTTTTTCATCCAATTCATTTCCATAATGCAATTCACAGAAAGCTTAAATAACATGAACACTGAATACAGAGTTGAAAACCACAACAGGAATATCAGTTGTTACATTTTTATTTTGAAACGATAGTCAAAAATACAGCAATGGTTCAGCAAAATGGCAACAACTAGAAAAGATGATCATCTATTGAGACAAAGAGTTTTAAAATGTCAGTGTAACAGTCATCTGCTTGTTAGGTTGTTAGTAGCTACCAAAAAAACCCCTTTTCCACCTGTGCTTTTATTGAACCAAGAGTGTGTTAAAACACCACTCAATTGTCAGTTTCTCGGCATTACACCTTGACATGGAATGTGTTTTCCAGATAAATTTTGGCCCTTGCAATTCTAACACCACACCAAAGTAAGCAGAGATCACATTTGTAAGCATTTATATTTTCCAATAGCCTTTCTCTGACAGCCTTAAGCAGCACAAGGAGGAAACAAAAGTGCGATAAACTTCTAACTAGTTGGATGAACTCAAAAGAATAGTTTGACATTAAACAGCTTTTTCTAACGGTTTGTTTGTTTTAAAGTTTTCACAAAAATATAAAGTTACAAAGTGGTATCTTTAACCATAATTTCTGGTGTTTTATCTGATCAAAGGGAGATCTCAAGTTTAAAGACAACTTGTTAGATCAATAAGCATTGCTTGCTAGATTCTATAAACTGTTTGTGTTTTCTTGCCTTTTCCCATTAAGGCAGCACTAATACTCATATTACTCTCAAGCCAAGCAAGCCGTGGAAGCAAGTGTTTGACCAAGGCATGCCGTGCAGAACAAGGGGAGGAACAAGATGGCAAAGGTTTTCAGGAACCATTATAGCTGCTTTTCTTTAGCACACCAAAGTGTTTACCACCCTTTGAAAGATATCAAGCAGACAACTGCAGAGTTCAGTGCCTTGGAGAAAGAAACCCTTATGCAAAAGTATAAACTTAAAGGAAAGTTTCAACAAGTCACCCATCCTCCTCCCCAAACCACACACAAAGTATTTTTGCCCCTCCAATTACAAAAACAAACTGGAGCAATAATACAGTGTCCACACACTACATCACTGCTGGAAATTTAAGCTGAAAAGCTACATGGAAAAACTGGAAAAGCTGAAACAGAGGAACATTTTCTTAAGTGAGAGTACAGGTTGTGGGGACTTTTTCTTTAAACTTTTATTCTGCCTCAACTAAAACTGCATAATACACAGAGCTATCCTTTTTTTCCATAAAAGCATGAAAATGATCAGCACTCAGGAAATTCTGATGGGTTTAAGGTTTTTAAATGCCAAATACTATGCTGTGAGAAAGTATGAGCAAGCGTATTTAGGGAAATATTATGAAGTCATAGCAACAACTGGCAGAAAAAAACCACTATTTGTACAGCACTACTTAAAAATAAACTGAATACTGAGATAGGAACATTAAGCAGTATGAGTCATGCTACCCTCATGAAACAGAACTATTACAGCAGCCAGTCCTTTAGCACATTTTTTGTTAGGGCTCGGTTCTCCCATCCTTCAAGTGAATTTGCAGAGGTTTTACAATGACCATTCACTGTACTTTGATTTGCATGGTCTTCCATTTCACTATAAAAAATAAACCTATAAACAACTAGGCTGTCAGTATAAAATCTGGGAAATTCAGACCAAGATTACAAAAGAGGAGTTCTGCACAGATTCTCTCTGCAAATGATCACCTGCATCTCACAAAGTTGGGGGCTCTTTGGTCAGCTACATTTCAGCAGAATCAAGAACTCCATCGGAAAAGCACACTGCCACCACCTAGTTCCTATAGTTCCAGAGCAGTTTAGCTTCATCCACTCTGGCCTTTATCTACTCATTCCATGACTGCAGGCCCAACTCTTCAAGAGTATCTACACTGCCTTTTTCTTATCCCTCAACCACCTGGCTGAGCAAGCAAGAGAACTGCTCTAGCAGTTTCCACCACCTGCACACTGACCAGCAAACCAGCTCATCAAGCAGGACAAATTATTACCGAGCATGCGTTAAGATTTACTTGAGCAGGTGCATCAGTTTAGGTTTCTTCCACACAGCTGCCAATTTTCACAAAACTGGTAAGAAATGTGTATCTTTATTTCTGCTCCTCTTTAACATGTGTCTGAAACTGACCAATTGATTCAAAAATTATGGAAGCAGGAAATTTGGGAAGGCAAAAGTGTAAGCCTTGTTTTCCTCAGAAGGCAGATTAAAGATCTTCAATGAAGAGAAGTCACCTCTGGATCATGCTCCGTGCCTTTTCTTCAGCATGCTCTTGGCCAACACGAATGAAATCTCGTAACTCATACTTCTCAGGGTATTTTCTTCACCTGTGTCAAAGAACTTTGGAATTTCCACTGAAGCCCAAAATCTCAATACTTTATTAATCATCAAGTCCAAAGGTGTTAAAACAAGTTTTTACCTGTGACACCACAGGCACACAGGCCACCATAGGTGAAGCAGCAGAGAAAGCTTTACCAGTTCAGAGCCCTTGTTGCCTATTGTCATAGAAGTCCCAGCACACATCAGCTAAGAGAACTTATATAGGCTAAAAATAACCATGAAGTCCAACTGGAAAAAGTAAGTGTATACTAATGGAACATACTGTAATAGCTACAGAAACAGTGCAAACAAGCAAGGCTCAAGTTTCTTTACTTAGTGATTTTTAAGCACTTTTTGTAAATTAGGATACAGTGATCTTGGACACAGGAAAACTGATCAATAAATAAATGAGAGGGATTTTTTTTAAAAAAGCTTCCTCTTGAGGAACATACTAGCAATGCTGTATGCTAGAAACCTTGAATTTCTTCTCTACTGCTGGTGTCCTACAGTGTGAAAAGAATTGCTATAAATATCCTGATGGCTTAACACATATTAAAAAAAATATTAACTAATAATGAGCAAGCAGCCCTTCGGATACCAACACAAATACATCTGTATAGAATATGCTGCCTCTGCTCTCAAGAAGTTGGTTTTGCTGCTGTTACCTTGAAAGCAGTGTACAAAAATCCTTACTTCATTCATGCTGAAATACTTGATTTTGTTTTCACTCCCTTTTTCTCCATGTGTCAGGTGGTAGAGGTTAGCACAACACACAACTTGCAAAAATCTGCACAACAAATGCAGACTTTTAAGATGCTAAAATAATCCAGTGAATCCCAAAGCTTCTCTTAAAGTATTTTCCAACAGGAAGAGGAGGAAAAAACACTTAAAGAAAACGTTTATCCTCCCCAGCCCCCAATAACAGATTAACTTTTTTGATGAACACTTACTGTGAAACTGGTAGGGTTGTTTGTTGAAAAACAGATTTTAAGATTCTGAACCTCCCTTGGAAGATGCTTGTTTTGGTTAGATACTTCACTATAATTCTAAAAGATAGTATTAAAACTTAAAAAAAAAAAATACACATCTAATTAAGGTCTCAGTTCTGCTTACTGAATCCTATGATAAAAAATAACAGATTAAGAGACCGATATGCTTAACCCAAAGAATGCCTGCAGATAAAACACTACTTCAATAAATAGAAACCAGAAGGCAACACCCCACAGCTTTGACCCGCAGGCCTGATCAACATTTCTCAATAGGTACAACCCAGATGACAAACAGGAGACATGATTCCTTGTTCCTTACTTCCAGAACATCACGCTTTCTAGAACAGAAAGAACTGACAGAATTTCTCAGTGCCAACGTGACATAATACTTACCTCTTCCAATGATTATCTGCTGTACAATGGGCTTCTTTAAAGCAAGGCAATCACTAGTACTATGGGTCTAGGTGACAAACTGGTCTAATCACAGAATAACAGAATCATTCAAGCAGGGTCAGCCCAGGTTGCTCAGGGTTTTATCCAGTCAGGCCTTGAAAACCTCCAGGGATGGAGGCTGCACAATCCCTCCGTACAACCTATTTCTGTCTTTAACTGTCCTCAAGGTGAGAGACAGAAGAAAATAAATTAATCCACACTTAAAAAAAACAAATGATGTCTCCAACTATTAATATTATCCTTGTGTTGTCTCTAAGGACTCTACAGAAGCAAGCTCACAATGAGTCTACCAGCCTCTAGAAGAGAAAAGCACCTGGTCACATTACCTTTTAAACTTATTTTTGTAACACCAGGACTTGTCACTATGGATCTGACTCAGCAGGATTCCAAGTTTCACAACTAGGGAGTGAAATACTTATGCATAAGGACACCACTCAACTTGGATTAGCTGCTCATAAAAACTTTCAGCTACACTATTTTCCCTTATTACTCAATGAGGTCTCAGGTTTCGTTCTCCACAGAGTAAGAAGGAAACAGGAATTCATTGCACAGAAAAAAACATATCCTATGCTTTAAGTGCAAACTATTGTGGTTTGTTACAAAGTGTAGCTACCATGAATATACTGTATCTTGTATTCCCTGTTTATATAAAGCAATTTGACACGGCTTCCTTACCTATTCTATCCAAAGAACTTGCTCTATAAGAGTTCCCAGTTTCTTCATGGTTGCAATTTGTTTACCCTTTACATAGAGCAAATTAAGTGACACAACTTCTTTAGCAATATTATGAAATCACGTACCAAAACCTGTTAAGAATCACAACTACTGACACTGAAAAGTCCATAAATTAATAGGACAAATAACTATAGGAAAAAAGATCACTTTGATTTACACATTTGCATGCCACCAAGGAATTCTAGCCCTTATGTGCAGGGAACAAATGCATCAAACCATGATTATTCACCACTACTCAGTGCTGTGAACTCTTCTAATTGCAATCAGTAGACATTAGTGCATGTTATTAATAGAAGTCAGATCTTACACTTTCAAAGGCAGAGTCTCAAACCAATTACTTTGGCCTAATTCTTATTCTTCAATCTATAAAATATGGAGAATAGCGCCCTTTTTCAGAGATTTAAGAAAATCTCTTAGTCTCCACCAAGAAAACAATTACAACAACAAGTGCCAGAAAAAAGTCCATAAAAGGAAATTGAATCACTACTTTCTGGGGCATTCAGCCTGGACGTTAAAGTTAACATACTCCAAAGGACTTTCTGAAAGAAGCTGACAGCAACCCATTTGTTGAACCCTGTATCCTGAGCACTAAAAGGAAGGAATTTAGGAAATACATGCTGTTACAAACTGTCTAAGCTTATTTCCTATTATGCACAGTCCTCTGAGAATTGCAGCAATATTTATTGTTATATTTGCTAGTTTGAATACTTGAGTATTTTGCCACCTGGGCATTTTTCAGTTACCAAATAACATAAAATGACATTAAAAAGTAATAAGCTACTAGGTCGTACAAGTCATTCATAACTGTAAGATAACTAGAGATTCCTTGTACTTCTGTGACCCGGAGGCTGCAGGAAAAAGAACAAGAAGCAGGCAGAAGCTGATAGGAACTGGGAAGGAGGGAGGGCGTATGAGCCACCAGGGCAAGAGGGACAATGATGGAAGTGAGGTGGGGGGGAGTTACCTCGCTTCAACATGAAGGCAGCATGCTTCTGGTGAAATCAAGCTTTCTTGATTAAATAGTTTGTGAGGTTTGTTGTTTTTTTAATGACCATCACTGCACAATGTTAGCTGGTTAAACTTGGAAGTTGATTCCCATGAACGTGTTCTGATACGATTTTTCCTGTGCCTTAAATGTCTAAGGAAAAATCAATTACAAAGAAGTTTGAGGAACTATGATTCATATCAACAAAAATGCAAATGACTTTTCAGCTTTATTCAGGCAGACTTTGAAGATTAAGTTCAGAGCCCTTAAAATTATTATTTCAGTGACAGAATTGTGCGCTATTTTCAACTCCAGCTGCCTACCACTGAGCAAATCCTCAGCTTTGCAAATTTAGTTCCACAGGTGGCTAGGTACTGCAGGAGATATTTCAAACTACTGACTCAACAGTACAAGCATTTAAGAATAATAAAAATTTAAATTTCCTTAAGCCAAAATTTTAGCATGCCAGAATTTCCAAAGTACTGTTTAGGGTTTTTTTTCCCCATATCCCCTCTTGTCTGTAACAACCAATGAACTTTAAGTTATGGATTTAATAATCATACAAATGACAGAAAAATGCCTGCAGAGATTACATGGAGTGCTACACAGAGACAATGAGTCATCTTTTGCCTTTCCAACCTAGTACTGAAGTCATGCTTGTTGCTAAAGAATATCTCCATGAATTTAAGTGTCATTAAAAGGAAAACATGTTACTACTTTGAGTGTTTTAACAAGGACATGCTTTTCTATGTATTCTTTACTGAAAACTGTGCGCTTGCTTTCATATGTTGGGAGACAGAGATCTTCATTTAAAATACAAGATACTGCCTGAATACAATGTGATACTTACTGTGTCCTCAAGTAGAGAATAAGATCTCAAATTAATACACTGCAAGGTACTTCCTTCTGTATCATTGTTAGGCCTATGCAGAAGGCCAAAACAGGACCTTCAACTCAAGATGAAGACAGAAATGAGGTGTATTAACCTTTTTTCTAACATGCGAGCATTTTCACATTTCATTACAAGTTTTAGATTACGGGTAAGTTAAGTAGGTTTCATCCACTTTCTACTTTTCAAAAATGGAGCCTGTAATATTTTTGAACATCATCCTGTTTTAAGAAAGGAAATGTAAACAACAAGTTACATGATTGTGTGTGCCCACAGTTGCCACGAATTCTGTCAGAAGTATGAGAAGAATATGTAATCCAAAATAAAGGTTTTATGAAATATACCATATTCCCAGCACTTCCAAAAGCTTCAGATATTCATTTAAGATAAACTTTTATGATCTTGCCTAACACTTGAATTCTGAAACAACAATGCTCAGGTGATTCTTCTCACACAAAGGAACTCCAGTTTCAACCATTTAAAAAAAACCTCAGCAGTATCAGTATTTACATCCAGAAAGAGACCAGAAGACCACCACAGTTAAGAATTTAACTATGTCTGCTAAAAAGCAATTGAAATGTACCTTTTTAAAGACACACCCTTACGTTCTCAAGGGATAGCAGCAATACCATTTTAAAAGTGTCGAGGCCAGCTTTAATTTTCTGCTTAAAAAAACAAACACCAGTGCCAAGCTATGACATGCATTTAAATTAACCTGCAAGACAGCCATTAGGGGTTCTGAGCAAATTTATCTAGAGCGTGAGCAGCCGAAAAGCTTAATTTTCTTTTATAGTTCCCCTCAGTAGTGTGTGTGATGCATACACAGTATAAAAGGAATTGTGAAATTACTATATATTAGACAATATAATTTGTTTCATAAAGAATTCAAATTAACCCTTATTTAGTGTTTGGTTTTCAAGTTAAAATATTCCACATAAGCTTCTAAACTCTCATATAAACATTACTTTTTTTTTTTTTTTTAAATCTTAAAACTAAGAGAAATCTGAACTCACTGCAGAAATTAGCTGGAGCCAAAGGAGCAGCTATTTAATTTTCTCCAACTGGAGGATAAAGACACCTCATCTGTTCTTATACTATGCTCTAAAAATTACTATCTTCAATTTAGAGTAGCTTTGATAAGATACAACTCTGTATAGTGTGTTTCTTGAATCAACAGCACTTCCTGGCAAATTAATTCTCCCTACTGAAATCGTTATTAGCAACACTTCTTTCAGTATTCTCCTGTACAAGAAAAAGGCAAAATTAGCAACACATCTGAAGCTGAAGTCAAGGTGACCTTGATACAAGAAAAGAAAGTAGTTACTAAGTCACATGAAAAGGTCCAAACCATAACCCTTATGTCTTTGCTTCTGTATGTTGCAGAATATGTACCTTACCACAAACTCTTGTATATTAATCTGTAGTCACTGAAGGAAGATAACTGTTCCCCAAATTCTCTCTCCAAATTTTTCATTCTGGTTTCTATATTGACTGTTCTTAGAAACATAAAGGAAACTTTGTAGAATAATGGATTTTAAAATTAAAGTACTGTAATTAGCCAAAAAAAACCCCAAGCAAACAACACAACAAACAAACAAAAAACCCAAAACAAACCCGATTTTCAAAAAAGTGTGTCACGAGATTGTGTTATAATGAATAAGACTATTACAATGTTTTGCACACAGATTGATCCTGGTTTCAGTCAATATTTACAGCCTTCAGAGGTACGCTGTCCTGTTGAGTACTGAGTACTACCTGCAGATTCTTTGGGTAATAAGGAAAAATGCAAGACAAAGTACATTTGAATAGTATTCTTCACTGACATTAGGTACAAAATCTAACCATAAGAATTCTCCTGTTTCTGTTGAGATGCACAGAAGAGCAAAGGCATAAGAGAACAATTTCACAGTAGACCGGTCACAACACACTTGTGTTTTAGGTTTTAAACCTGAAACACTGGTTTGTGTTGGGTTGGGGCTTTTCTTTTTTTATAAAGAAATTTCCCATTCTGAAGACATACTGATTGAATTTGAAATCCAGGAAAGGACTGTAAGATTGAGCTGTAAGGCCTACACATTAAGCTATCTAGCATAACATTAAGTGGTTGTCCTCTAAATAATCTTTAAAACTTGATTCTTTCAGAGCTTTAGGTCTTCTTAATCAAGGAAAAATTCACTGCAGAAAAAAAGGCACACCAAAATGGGCTTCAAATAGATTTTGCCAAAGCAAACAAAAAATCCCACCTGAACAACTAAAAATTAAACAGAAATTAAAATAACTTGAAAGATCAAAGAGGCTTTTTTTTTTTTTTTAATCAGAGGTTTCCATTATTTCCATTTCAGCAATTAAAATGTTAAAAGTGCAGGAAAAACTTCAATATAATTCACTAATGTTCAGTTTTGTAGTGTCCATGACATCATCCACTAATTCACAAGTCAAAGTCTCCTATAAAGAAACTAATCACAATATTCTGGCATCCTCCCCAAATAAATAAAATTGAGACAAATATGCCTTTAGGTTTGTTTCAAAGAAGCAGGAAGGGGACACAAGACCACATGCCTTCAATTTGCAAATTATACTCAGTAGTAAGCATTTAGTTAGCAAGTGTTGTGCAGGAGTAGTACTGATATATTCTCCAGCAGAGAAAACACGGAACAGCATTTACAGCTGCACTGACAGAGCAGCTGCATAGAAAGCTGACATGTATACAACTGTTCTAAAATAGCATATAATTCAGAAGCAAAATAGAATGTTAGAAGAAGCACTGCCTCAGACATCAAAACTTTCTCAAGACAAGAAATGCCACGGTACTTATCTGTCCACAGAAGTACCACACAACATGAATGCTGGTGTACTTGAAAACAGAAAATCCCACAGAAGTACATAAATAAAAAGTAATACAATAACCATTCTAGAAAGAAAGATGTGTGTTTGAACAGCAGACAGTATGAGCCCAGAACCATAACTTCAAACATGATCAAACACACTCTTAAAATTCAAACATCACAAAATTCCACGTTCACCTGGCCAAAAATACTCTCATATCATCTATGACACGGTATAGTAAATTTTTGGTAGGAAAAAAAAGCAACTACAAGAGTTCTCTGGCAAGTCACTCAGTATAATGTTTGCAAAATACTTACCCTAAAAGACATGCCTTAATTCACCTGCATTTTGTCCAAATACAGCCTTCTGCAACCTAACTGTGTGGATAGCTGCAGTACCTGCACAGCTTTGCCTAACCTCAGTTTCCACAAACAGAATTCTCTCATCAGAGTGTATTTCTTCATTTCCTGTGGGCTGATGAAAACCTTGTAGCTCTAGCTAAGGTCATTTATTACCTCCCACACCCACTGCAGCACCCAAACCAACACAAGGTTTTCAGTCACACACATTTCTAATGGTTCCATATAGCTGTAAAGTCGAATATTCAGATTTACTATAATCTTTAGGAAAGACCACAGGTACCCCATATTAAGGGAAGGTATTTTTAGTCACACAGCTGGTTCAGTGGAGAACACTGTTTTTAAATACCTCCGTGAAACATGTAGGCACATTTTTGCAGATGCGTCACTTAGGAAACAGCTGTGGTGCTCCGGTGTTTCATAGTCAAAAGCTGTAATTTCCCATCTCAGGAAATATGGGGCTGTAATGTTAATTAATGAAATACTGACGTGTACTGAACAGAAGAACATCTAAACCCTTAAATTATGGTGAAACAAGCCAGTCTTCCTGAATCTGAAGGTTGTACTGGGGAGCTACTGTTCTTTACTTCAACCAGGTTAGAGATCTCATCTGAGCTAAAACTATCCCTGGGACCGTCTCAAACAGATATTTGTTTCCAAAGACTAAAGCACTATTACAAATTGTAATATATGTATTAACAATGTCAGCATGTGTTACCTTCTATTATTATTAGACAGATACAGATGATGATGTTTGGCAGAAACTAATAAGCCTGACTGTGGCAGGGGAAGCTAGTTGCACAGGTGGACCCAGATAAACCTGTGCGTTTTCAAGTGTAAAGTTGATTTTTCTGTCATTTTTTTGAGATGTAAAGAAAAAAACAAAATGGGGAGTGATGGTTTTGTTACAATGGAAATAGTAAAAGAAGGCACAAACAAAACCAGATCTTCCTATATAGTGTCTCAGAATGACATTATTGAAGACGACAGAGGAAAAGACTACAAGACCTAGTAAAATAACTCAAGTTTCTCAGACCACAATGTGCTCGCATTATACTTAATTTAAAACAGTGCAGAAGCATCACACTTCCACGTAGAAATCTCTACAGCTGAACAGATTCCTTACTAGTCAAAACTGCCAGCTTTCTAGGATAGCTACTCAACACATGCACAGTAAAAGGAATAACATTAACACCAGAAACATTCAGCTAGTATAGCTTTTGTTCAAGGGACCAGCCGAAGCTAGTACAGAACTATACCCTAGGACCCTTACTAAAGCAGAAATGAAATAATTGTTGGCTTAGTTCAGAGCTGTGAAACAGCTCTAAACAGTAGTTTCAATTACTGCCAATTCTTTCTGCAGCCATTATCCCCTCACTCTCCTTCCTCTGCTGACAAAAAGCAGGGCAAATCATTATGCAACATTCCTCAATTCTCAAAATACATCCAAGGGTAGTTTGAGTATTTGGAGAAAACACTATCAATGTAAAAACTGCTAATGAAGATACCCTTACAATTTAAAAGCAAAATTTTTGTCTGTGATCACTGTCAGGTAAGCCTTATACATCAGCAGTGTCATTTCTGCAACTGATACAGAATTTATACACCTCTGCAAAATGCAATTCATAAATGTAGACAGAAAACAACAACAGGCACACTTAGCTTCAACCATCCTTCTTTCCTGTAAGTTAAATAACCAATTATTCTTTTAGGAACAAGAGAAGATCTGTTCAAGTGTTTCAAAATCAATGCTATACTGTAACAGTACAAAAGACCATGTGACAGTATTTTATATTTCAGATTAAGCAAGATTAATTCAGATTTTAAAGCAAACTGAATCCAGCTTCTAAAGAACAGTTAGGAGCATTTAAATGGTTTGCTTGTCTTAAGGTGGAGGAGAAGGTTGCTTAATACTTAGTTTCATTAACATGGCCACTGAAAAAAGAAACTCTTGAATTCTGTTTAAACAGATTTTCAGCTCAGTGAATCTGAGGTAAACTTTAGCCAGGAGTCCTCATGTCTCTAGGCAATTTAATTTTCTGGTCCTGAAATGGTAATTACTGCAACAAGGACAGAAGACTTTTACTTACCACTTAGTAATCTACACACCATGGGCTGCTGACCCATTAGAATTAAATATTCCCTAAAATTTATTTTAATAAATAACAAACTGACTCCTTACCATGTACTAAACTCATTGGTCTAAGCTAGCTGGAAGTATCACCTAAGTATTAAGGTCACTGATCTCATTTTATGGCCCTCCTTGTACACATAATTTGACAAGCTAAGCTAGAAGTTCTTTCTGTGTGCGTGTGTGGTGGGTTTGTTTTTTAAAATCACATGCAGTACAGTTAAACCCATTTTAACCCTAACACAACTGAAAATCTGTAAAGTTTTCAGTGTGCAAAACAAGGTGCTGCTTTAAAAAGCTCATATGAGATCAAGGTTAGACAAAAAAGAATGTGGAAGTTTATCTTGAGAACCAAAGATTTACCTAATCTTATTAAAGGTTTAAAAAAAAAAACCAAACACACCCCCAAAACCCCCACACACAATAGAGTGGCCAGTCTTCCTTATGATTGACAGAGATCTGGATACACATTATTTGACCTTACATAGCTCTCAAACACACAAGTCACTCAAATGTAGAATCCCTAAATGCAATAACAGGAAGTGAATGCTTAATTTGGTCAACTAGCCTCAGAAATTCTGACTGGTCTTTTCTACGTTTCTCCTGCTTTTCAGGAAAAGGAAAGCTTTTTATACAGTTTTCAAGTAATGCTTGACTGAAGTACAAGTAGGTCAGCCATCTACTCTACAACCTAAATCGGACTGAAGTTCAAGGAAACTGGGACAAGAGGCCCCATTAGCTACAAGCTCTTGCACTTGCAACTACCAATGTGCTTTTTCATTTAATAAGGCTGTGCCATCACTGACTATGGAGCATTAAACAACAGCCTTTGACCTGCAACTCAGCAACAATTACAAGACAGATTTTAGCTCTCTCTCAAGATTAGAGTCTGAAAAACCCTAGTGTCAAAAATTCAAACATACAAGACTACTTTTTAAAATATATACAGTCCAGATTCGAAGCGGATCCAAGTGTTGAAGCCCCGTTAGTAAAAGCAGATAATACACAAATTACTTTTTCCATCATACATGCTCCTGAGTAACTTCAGCATTTTAAATGGTTCCACAATGATTCTTAAAACCAGAATCAATTGCTACTAAACGTAAAATTATACACTTTTTTTGCTTTATGAATTAACTTAATCAAAATTCATATGTCAGTAACCTCTACACTCACAAACTAGTGGTATCCTAATAATCGTAACAGCTGAGAAAAGAAGGCACCAGCAGCTTCAGAATAAAGTGATCAAATTTCTTAAGCTATTTCATCTACTGCAAATCAGTCTACACATTGTAATCAAACTCAAAACCTGCATAACACTAGACTCCAGAAAGTCTGGAGTCATTACATTCAAATGCAACATCCCATCTTCAATTAAAACAGAATTCAATTGCTATTTTTGCATGATGCATCGTAACATGAAGCAATCAAAACAGAAAAGGTTAGTATCATGGAATAAAATCATTCTGGAATTAAAATATCAAACTTGCATACACAGAGAAAGAATGGCTAAGTGAAACCTCCAAAATGTACTTCGTGCATAAACCATATGACTTACATGCACACACATAGAGAAAACCAGTCAGGAATGGAAAATTATTCTCCTCAGAACTACAGAGTTTTTGTGCCATTAGCCTAAAGCTACATTTAACACATTGGGAATTTCCAGCAGTCATAAAAGGTGCCACCAGGGTCCACCTTCAACTCAAGATTTTACTAACTAGCTAGTGCTCTTGTGCTTATGAATTCAGCTTGAACGTCTGAATAGATTACATACCACATTTGTCTTTCAAGATTTGAATGCACTGTAGTTGAGCCGACAGCTGAGATGGCATCACCATGTTTATTTCAAAGCTTTGGGATGGGGCAAGGGGACAATGACATTCAGACAGAACTGCAACATGACACAACAAAGGCAGGGCTCTGTGTCACTGGTCACACTAATATCTCAGCTAGAGTTCTAGAATAGTTTGTGGTTACTGAAATGAGTCACCTGTCTACATACGACTACGTTTACAAAGCTGTATCTCCATATGGCTCATCACTTAAGAGGCTGAGCAGCAAAGGAATCAAAAAAGAATTGAATGGTTCAACAGCTGAAACAGCTGCAAGTTGAAAGCTTCAATTAAGCAGAAATGCCTTAAAGGTGTCACTAGAAATAAGATTTCCATTTGACCAAATATTCCCCAAGAATAAAAAAAGCAAGCTATGTGCTTACTCAATGAATAATAAATTTCACATTTAACTATCATTACCATATGGTAGTGAGAAGAATGAAAGAGGTATATAGAATTAAAAGATACTGCAGAAAAAAGGTTAGACAAGACAGTGAAGAAAGTGTGACAAGTTTATATACAAAAATGTAATATTTACAAGTAACATATAATGACCTTTTTCATAATCATATTCTTTAGTGTCACAAGTCAAGCCAAGAACTCTTCAGTTGAGAGCACCTGCGAAACAAATACAGGCATTTTCCATTTCTGGGTCTGAAGGCTTAAAGCCTTAATGTAATCATCTTACAGAAGCACCATTAGAAAAAGTAAGCTTGCATCTAGAAAATCTTTCAAAACATCTTCATTTCTTATTTCTGAGCACCATTTTTTTATTTTCATGACTTCAAAACACAATAGCTTTACTGGAGAGGCCGACATTCTCCATGTAGTCCCTAGCATAAATCAGAGGCAAACTGTGATCTACCCAAGTAGCAAAGCATACCAAATCCAGGAGGCTTTATATTGACAAAAGCCCAACTAGACCCAGAGAGCTAATGTCAGTTCAAGTAATAAACAGTACGCATGGTAACAGTCATTCACTGTAAGCTTTCTTGGGAAGGCCAGAAGTTTCTCTAACCCACTAAAATTACAGTAATTACAGCTAGGAGCTCAGTAATATTTGTTTTTAAGACAGGCAGCTCAATAGCTATGAGCCACCATCTCAAGGAACCTTGACACGGCCAAGCCAAGTTTCAGACCACTGTTGCCTTAAAGAGCAATCAACCGTCCTGACTTCTAGAGCTTAAGTGTACAAAGCACTCAAAAGAACAAAGTAATTTCAAATGTCTTTTTAAAAAATACTTTGGGGGATGTGTATTTTGATTTACTAAGGTTATTTCAGAACACGCAAAGAAGTGTTTCAGATGTATGCATACTTTAAAGAAAAAGAGCACTAAAAAGCAGATGGTGAGTCTAGCTGTAAGGTTTTTCTTGTCATTGAGCACTATTAACCTCTGGTGCAACAACCTGAAAGGTCCACACATACATGCTCCCATAGCAAAGTTTCTTTCTTTCCTTTTGTAAAAAGAAGGCTGCCCTCCCAGCAGAAGCTTGAATATTAATATTTTTTAACTTGAAATTCAATTTATATTGAAAGAACCTGTACACTGCCCATATCTGAAAGATATGCTACACTGAGGCAACGTATCTGTATATCTGATGCATCAGAGCCACCCAAAAAACCAGGTATTATACTTAATTGTATTTTACCATATCTAAAACCCCAGAATTAATAATGTGCTATATAGAGTATTTGAGATTAATAACCTTGATTCCTTAGACAATATGCAATTATTCTGTACCTTGCAATTTATGAAACTGAAAATTAAATTATGTCCAATTCTAACATCTTAAAACAAATTTCCTACCTTTTCCCCTTGTAACTGCTAAAACCAAGTTAAATTTAAATAAATTAAATAAAAAGGTATTAGGAAGAAATTCTTCACTATGAGGGCGGTGAAGCACTGGAACAGGTTGCCCTGAGAAACGGCAGATGTCCCATTCCGGGCAGTGTTGAAAGGCCAGGTTGGATGTGGCTTTGAGCAACCTGGTCTAATGGAAGGTGTCCCTGCCCGTGGCAGGGGGTTGGAACTAGATGGCCTTTTAAGGTTCCTTCCAACCCAAACCATTCTGTGATTCTATGAAATATTCAGTCATCTCATAGGAAGAAAATGTTTTATTACTTAGTTTGCATTTGCCACACTACCTTAAAAAGCCTATAATTTCAACACAAAACAACAATTTGAGAGAAAGGCAGCTAATGTTTATTGATCCCTTCATGGACTGGTGGCTGCTCACTTAAGCATTGGAAACACCTTGCTCCATTTGACTCAGACAATCAGTGAGCCACTTAACCATGACAGAGAACAATCTACCAGACATTGTTTTTAAATAGGAAAGAAATCTTCTTCCTTTCAGCTTCCCAGAAAATCAAGGTAAGGTATGTACACATTTTTAATGCCAGATTTTAATAGGAAGTCACTACAATAATTGAGTAGATTGGCACCAGATGAGGATTATAGTAAGGGTCCGAAGGATCCTGAAAACAAGACCAAATTGAGGAGGCTGGACTACTCAATATGTCAAATAGGTCTTCAAAGAGAGTTCAACAGCCACACTTCGCTACAGTAATCAATTCCCATAAAAAATACTTCAGCTGAGTATTTGTCAATTTATAATGATCACAGAAATTACATAACAGCCCAGGTTAGAAGGAACCTCAAAAAAACACCAAGTCCAACCTTTCCTGGCAAAGGGAGCCTAGATGAGATCGTCTAGCACCCTTCCAGTTGCATCTTGAAAATCATAGAATCGTAGAATAGTTCGGGCTGGAAAGGCCCTTAAGATCATCTAGTTCCAACCCCCCTGCCATGGGCAGGGACACCTCACACTAAACCATGCCACCCAAGGCTCTGTCCAACTTGGCCGTGAACACCACCAGGGATGGAGCATTCACAACTTCCTTGGGCGACCCATTCCAGTGCCTCACCACCCTTACAGTAAAGAATTTCTTCCTTACATCCAATCTAAATTTCCCCTGTTTAAGTTTGAACCCATTACCCCTTGTCCTATAACTACAGTCCCTAGTGAAAAGCCCCTCTCCAGCATCCTTATAGGCCCCCTTCAGATACTGGAAGGCTGCTCTGAGGTCTCCACGCAGCCTTCTCTTCTCCAGGCTGAATGGCCCCAACTTTCTCAGCCTATCTTCATACGGAGGGTGCTCCAGTCCCCTGATCGTCTTCATGGCCCTCCTCTGGACTTGTTCCAACAGTTCCATGTCCTTTTTACATTGAGGACACCAGAACTGCACACAATACTCCAAGTGAGGTCTCACGAGAGCAGAGTAGAGGGGCAGGATCACCTCCTTCGACCTGCTGGTCACGCTCCTCTTGATGCAGCCCAGGATACGGTTGTTTTCTGGGCTGTGAGCACACACTGAAGCTGGCTCATGCTCAGTTTCTCATTGATCAACACCCCCAAGACCTTCTCTGCAGGGCTGCTCTGAATCCCTTCTCTGCCCAACCTGTAGCTGTGCCTGGGATTGCTCCGACTCAGGTGTAGGACCTTGCACTTGGCATGGTTAAACTTCATAAGGTTGGCATCAGCCCACCTCACAAGCATGTCAAGGTCCCTCTGGATGGTATCCCTTCCCTCCAGCGTACCAACCGAACCACACAGCTTGGTGTCATGGGCAAACTTGCTGAGGGCGCACTCAATCCCACTGTCCATGTCACTGACGAAGATGTTGAACAAGACAGGTCCCAACACCAATCCCTGAGGGACACCACTTGTTACTGGTCTCCAGTCGGACATAGAGCCATTGACCACAACTCTTTGCGTGCGGCCATCCAGCCAGTTCTTCATCCACCGAGTGGTCCACCCATCAAATTGATGTCTCTCCAATTTAGAGACAAGGATGTCGTGTGGGACAGTGTCGCACACTCTGCACAAGTCCAGGTAGATGACATCAACTGCTCTACCCCTGTCCATCAGTTTCGTAGCCTCATCATAGAAGGCCACCAAATTGGTCAGGCAGGATTTCCCCTTAGTGAAGCCATGCTGGCTGTCACCAACCACCTTGTTGTTTTTCATGTGCCTTAGCATGCCTTCCAGGAGAATCTGCTCCAAGAGTTTGCCAGGCACAGAGGTGAGACTGACTGGTCTGTAGTTCCCTGGGTCATCCATTTTCCCCTTCTTGAAAATAGAATTATATTTCCCTTTTTCCAGTCGTCGGGAAAATCTTGTGATGGGAACTCTATAATCATCTATCAATTCACAAGACATCTTCAAACATTCAGCTTCCAAAAGACAAGAACTAAATCAGTCACAACAGCACTGTTCTCACAGCCAGTTACATTTCATTTGTTTGTTTACCTCCTGCGTACACACACAATTGTAGTTCATCTTTCTTTTGTTTTTATGCTAAAGTAGAAGGCTACACAGTTGAACCTTGCAGCCAAAGCCATTAACTAATACCTCAACTATGAATTTTACTACTTGAAGAAAAATGTCACAGTAACATAACATTTTTCTGGTACAACACAGAAAATGTAAACTGTACCCAATTCATGTAATGATACAGGTTTTCCTTTATAGTCCATTTTGTATAATGTAAATTGCAAATAAACAAGTAACTAACACTTTTAAAGAACATTCATATGGTAAACACGTATCACAGTATGCTAGAGATTGGAAGGGACCTCAAAAGATCATCTAGTCCAATCCCCCTGCCAGAGCAGGAACACCTACGTAAGGTTACACAGGAATGTGTCCAGGCGGGTTTTGAATGTCTCCAGAGAAGGAGACTCTACAACCCCCCTGGGCAGCCTGTTCCAGTGTTCCGTCACCCTCACTGAGAAGAAGTTTCTTCTCAAGTTTAAGTGGAACCTCTTGTGTTCCAGTTTGTACCCATTACCCCTTGTCCTATCATTGTTTGCCACTGAGAAGAGCCTGGCTCCATCCTCGTGACACTCACCCTTTATTAGACCGCCTTTTCCTATGTGACCTTGTAGTCTGGCCTTGCACCACATCCTCACCTACCTCTCCATCAAGATCCAGGGCCCCAAACCTATTACGGAGGGGCACCTGGGGAAGCAGGGCAGGAAGGGAGGAGGGTTGCCCATGACTCCGAACTGGAACTCGCTTCCAGCCCTCATCGTCTTTTTGGTCCCCTACCTCTGCGTGACAGCTACAGGGCAGGGGCTGTCTCGGGCCATCCCCCTCTGTCTGTGAGGGCAGGGGGTCCATCCCCTTGTGGGGGGTATCTCCCTGGAACCATTCCGGCCGGCATGCCAGGGAGTTACTCCACCAGTCGATCTCCCTTTCACACTCCCTGATGGTCCTCAGCGTCTCGACCTCCTCTTTAAGTTCTGCCACCAATCTAAGCAGATCTTCTACCTGCTCACACCTCACACAGGGGGAATGCTGGCCTCCCTCCCTCGGCAGCAGCAGGCTCTGGCACTCCCTGCAGCCAGAGACCTGAACAGCCACAGTTTGGGACGGGGCCTCTGAGTTGCTACAGTCTCCTTACTGCAAGCTCTCCTTCTGGAGGCGACCATATTGGTCAGCAGTCTGGGACACCAGCAACAGAGTCCGCAACACGACCTGCTTGTTCCTCCCTGCGCCCGGTGGGCAGTGAGGTCGCTGCCCTCCCAAAGGCTCTTTCAAGGCAAGGGGCAGGGGTGCGGTCGCCGTTACCGCGGGAACGCCCCCTGCCACGTCAGCCGCTCTCTCGCAAGGGCTGCTGGGGCTTCGGGGATCGGGAGATGTCGGGAATCGCGATGTCTCTGCGCTGTCCCCTCTGATTTTCCTAATCTCTTCTGAACCTCACGGTCACTGAAGCGTGTCGGCTCCGGCTCTAGCTGGGCTAGCTCCGATCAGCTGACTGACGTATTCAACAAAACAATTTTTGTCCTGAGCTTGTTATGTCTTGGTAGAACTGATTCTTATCATATGAATATACTTTCATTGTAACATCCATTGGCATGAGGTTTGTTCTTTTTATTACCCCCCTCAGGATTCGCATTGTTATTTCATATTATTCTCACACAATTATTATTCAATTATCTGATCTTGTGCTTAATCATAGGCAATCCAATATTACAATTCTCAATGCAAATCACAAGAATGCAAAGAGAGTCCATAATGATCAATTCCCAACTACATTCCAAAAAGACAAAGCTCTAAACCCCAAATATTTCAGTTTTGGATTTCTACCACTTGCATCCAAAACTCCTTTCAAATGAAGGCAGCTATTCTTTCAGAAATGTTTATGTGTTTATTCTCATTTTTAAACAAATTAAAGAATTCTAATGACATCAAACCAGTCTGAGCCTAGCCAGTATTTTGTTACAATACAGTATCCACCGGTGGGTTCAGCTTTGAAGGCCTTTTGTAAAAGAAGCTGCAGCAGTTAACACAAAAATCTTCTGTTGCTCTTCATTCTCAGGCTCTGAATAACAATGCCTGGCACTAACTGGAACAATTTTGAATTGCAACAGAAGTGCTGTTATGCGATACCAGAAAGGGGGTTTTCTAAGTTCTCCCTGGTTGCTTGTATATATCCCTGCTGTACTAATCAAATAAAGAAATTACTAAAGATAGCCTTTTCAACCTAAAACTAGTGCAAAGAAGGCCATTCAAATGGATTTAGTGCTGACTCACAGCTAGGACTAAATCCTAGCAAAACTAACACTGAAATTAGTTTTACTAACTGTACATGATACCAACTGACAGACACAAAACGCAACACCACTGTCCATTTCTAGTTTCTGGGAAAGGTGAAAGTCAACAGAGACTAGCACCAATATAAGTAAAATAGGTAGAAAGGTACAAATCCAGCACTTTTGCCTATAAAGGCACTGAAACCCTATCCAAATTCTGAAAAACACTAAACTCATCTTTTACTGTCCTCTAGCTAGCGTATTTCAGTAGTAATATTCCAATAATTTATTCAACAATTTCAGGATCTGGATGCAAGTTACTATCTGAATTCATTTAGCTTAACACCTTAATTCTATATCAAGTTTTAAATTCTAGACAAAATCAGAAGAAACCCAATAACAAATAAAGCAGATTTTCAAGTCGGTAACTTCTCACTTGCTTCAATATTTGAGTTTCAGCAGGCTAGCTTCAGACAAAACTTTACATTGTTTCATTTCCATTTTATGCATTAGACTAGGTATGCCAAATCCCTACTTGTACGTGTCTTTCACCCAAGATGGTGATTTTTCTTTCCACCCCCTTAAAAGAGAAAAACTTTACTAAAGAAAGTTGGACAACTCCAAAACAAGATTTAAAAATGTCTTTTTTAAGCTTACGTAGTTAAGATTTCCCACATCCCTTTCAGTATTCACAGCTAAGCAGAGCAGTTAAGCACTTGAAATTGGGTGATGGAAAAGTTAGATGGAAGACATGACTTGCATTCCTTCCTCTTAGGGCAGATACTATAGCCAGATTGAGATTTTTCGCAGTACTCCAAATTTAAAACTTGCACGCTGACTCTGATGTAAATGACTAGGTGCAATATGCTACTCTTTGCATATCCCAATAATTCTCATGACCCAACACAGCCGCATAACTAGATAAAGTAGCTCAAATTTAATTCATTCTGGAAAACAGACCCATGCTTTAAAGAACACTGCAGAGATTCCCGGAGAAACAAATTCAGGCACACGCACCCTCTTATTATATAAATAAACAGGACAGGCAGCAACTAACCCTCAATGGGTATGAGCTAGTGCTCCTTGTTCAGAAATTTTAGACTATTGGTAAATAATGAATATAGCCTTTAATAGTACAACAGTGACAAAGCAATTGAACAATAGCTGCAAGTTTTACATTGTTTATTTCTGCCCATTTGGGGGGCTAAACACTGCCCAAATCAATTGCTATTGCATTATAAAGGGTTTCACAAGATTTTTATAAAAGCCTTTTTTTTCCTGAAATGAGATTACAGAACTTTGTTCTCTGTTTGCTGCAATAAAAATTGATTCATGTGACTTTTTTTTATTGACAAATTCAAAGCACATACTTATAAAAGCATGTTTATAAGATCTTCAACTTTAAAGAGCCAATTTGTACAACAGCTTTTCAGATTATTTTTCCTACCTAATAAATTGCATTCCAAATGCAATACACTAGCCAAATCAGACACCAACACATCCCTGAAAATTAGAAATCTCATAGAAACTTTATAAACTTCACAGCTGAGCTACTAACATAATTCACAACATCCTCAAGAGATATGACACTGGGACAGCAGTACTCATGAAAAAAAATGTAGTATTTTATCTATAGGTATGAAATGAGAAATAAACACTGCACATGCAAAAAAACCCCAATGCATTAAATGTGCACAATGAAAATACATTTTGGTGTACTTGAAGACATCAAATCTGCTCAACTCTCTCTGTATTTCCTTGTTATGCAGTAAGATCTCTTGGAAACAGCATAAAATCTGCTAAAATTATTACTGTAAAACTAGTAATTTTGGTCAGCAATACACTGGTAAGCATTATGTGCTAAATTTAGCACAGTTTGTCCTTAATTAAACAAAGTGTTTCTGCTATACCTAGTAACATGTAGAAGCACATGTGCTTCCTATCTAGCCTCTAAAGCAAGAAAGGAAAGGAGGGAAAAGGCAGAAGTATCAGATCTCCAATCGCACTTCTAGTTTCTCTACAGGGCTAGTGAAAAATCTAAGCCAATGGATGTTTCGAGAAAGTGAGACTATTTTATTAGACTGATAAAAATCTAAACCAAATAAGCTATACATTGTCTTGCATAACCTAAAATAAATGCAGAATTAATGCATGATATTTGTTTTATCTATTTGCACGTATCAGTCACTGAACTGCTTGTTACTAATGTACAATGACTAAAATTGCACAGCACAGATTTCACTCATGATACCCATAGAACTCACAGGATTTATGTTCTACCAGAAACGATGCAACAGCCTGATCTAAACCAAGTGCTAAAAATAATTAAATACAGATGAGACCCACATATTGTTGTCTGATACAGGGATACTACAAGCCAAAGCAGAAGCAGCTGCTAATATGGACAACAGATTACTTAGCCAAATTGAAACCAATTTTAAGATCAAATCTAATTCACCCTACTTTAGGGTTTCACCTTTAAAACTGTAGAGATTGACCTTTCATCTCCCTAAATTTGTGTTTAGGAACATAAATAGCAGATTTGGTCCTACCTCAATGAACAGACAAGATATTCATGATATCCAGTGAATGATCTTTCACCTTTCCCAGTGCAGAGAACAATCAAAAAAAAGCAAAACAAAGCACAAAGTGTTATCCAATACTGCTCAGTCTGCTTCCTTGGGAAGATGTTCTCTGCTGGTCAATTTGTGTATCTATGCACCTCCTCCAAAAAAAAACCCATCAGGTGGAACAGTGCTTTGCTGAGAATAGCCAAGGCAGCAGATTGGGCACTATCACAGAACAAAAGTAACAGGAAAATCCAACTAATTCTGGTCAATTATATTTGTGGAATAAGAAAGCCAACCAAATAAAAATCACAAACAAACAAAAGGTTACAATAAGGTAGGTAAGCAGTTTCACTTGATTATTTCCACAAGATTGCATCCAGTTTGGAAATTAAATATTGAGTTGGAATTCAAAGCTAGTTCTTCAAAACCTGTTTGAACAATAAAGTGTTAACAGATTAAGCCTTCTGCTAGGAATTTAAAAAAAATATTTAGCATTCACTTTTTTTATAAATACATTATTTCATTACACAAGAATATATATCAGCACTACACGTTAGAAGTACACATAAAAGTTACTTACACATGAGTATTCTAGAAGCCAAAAAGCAAAGACTTTTAGCTCCTTTCTACTTGGAACCTGTTCAACTTCGAGAAGTATTTCAATTCTGTCTTTCAATTCAAGAAAGCAGCACATTTACCTCTAAATTTATTAATTTAAGATAATTCGATACTTATTACTCACTCAGCCATGCATTTAAAATTGGTAAAAATTGAGAAACATAACTGTAATCACATCTTCAATACCCTTAACAGTTTAAAGATAGTAAGTCTAGGCAACAAGCATTAAATCTTTCTCAGTTGTATTTCAGCAGCTCATGTAGCACAGCTTCAGCTGCAAGGATGAGCAACACTGTTCCATTTATATACACTACATCTTCCTTACTTTATTACGTCTGCCCATTTTTGGCATACATGGGATTATAAAAGCACTTATACAAAGACTTACTTATATTCAATATTCACTTTACAGCCTAACTTTATAGAAATTATTCACTGTATTGCTCATCTCAGTACCTTGCCTGATCACTTTATTACAGTACAAACTTGTTCTTTCTATTGACGAGGTTGATTTGGTCTTCTCCCACATGCCCAGTCACTCCTCCTGACCTATGCCTTTGACTATATTCAGGAAGCCAGGTGCTAAGCTTTATCCAGCTGAAAATTACTCTGTCAAAAAATAAGAAGCTTCTTGCTGGACCAAGGAACCAACTCTGGTCACAGCACAGCCACATAGAGAGAGCCAACACACAGCAAGCAGCAAGAACAAATAGCAGGGCATCAGGGAAACAACCTGACTTCCTGTTTTAGGAGCAACACAGACCGTACTGGTTTTGAAGCTCCTTGCTTCATCACTGTGAGTAGAAATGGCAACAAGCTTCTGAGCTATTTTAACAAACAGCAAGATGTTATGCCAACAAAAAGAATAACAAGTATACATACAACACAAAATCTGAGACCCTGAAAGTCAAGGAAAAATATATTTTCATTGTTTATGTGGAAGTGGTATGCACACAAGAGATAAGATGTTTGCATTTGGGAACATAAATTAAGCCCATTTAATATCACTGAAACCTCACTGTACAAGTCACATGGCTGAACAGCATGTAAGTGGTTATAATAGGCAGGTAGAGAGGATTAAGTGGTCAAGAAAGGAGTGGTGACACTCCTGCAATAATATTCATTAGTTGTTTGAATTATTAACAACTTTAATTAATACTAACACTCCAGATATTCTAGAGTATCTTTCAATAGCTCATGAACCCCATGGGAACTAACTGATATCTACTGGAGATCACCAGAGCACACTAAATAACACAACACAGTCAGCTCCTTCTGCAGCAAGCTGCTGTGTGAAGGAAAATGCCACATTACTGTGGAGCCCTTTGGTCCCACCGACATATGATCTGTGTTTCACTTTTGCAATACTAAAATTGGCATGGCACTTAAAAAACACTACAGGTGACAATGTCCTAACCCAAAGAGCATGTTGAATTCAACACAAAGGAACTCCGTACACCATAACTCAAAAGAAAATGGATTCAGACCTGAAAGAAGTGACTACTTACATACCAGATACCAGATCCGAGTTGACTCTGACCATTTCTGGCTAAAACTGAGAAGACTCAGATTTGTGAATCTGATAAAATAATACTACTTCGCCATGCAAGAATCACAGGGAATCACACAAGATTTTTTAACAGCTGTCCCCAAAGCCACATTAGAAGGAAAAAAAAACCCCAACCAAAACACTGTGGCTACAGAACTAGCTATAACTGAAGTGGAAAACAGGGGAAGTCCATGGTAACAAATGTAACAAAAGCTAGCTATCAGGGTTGCGGTGGACCCTACATCCATTCTTTCTAAATGGGAAGTTTCTAGATGGGAACAGGGATTCATTCACAGAAGTCCCATGGCTTGTCCTTTTCTGATAAGGCAAGGTCATTACAAATAGTTACTTTCTGGATTAAAATCTATTAATCATTCTTTTGCATTTGTACTGCGTACTATTAGCAACTGGATAATCAAACTACTTCAACATTAAGAGCAGCAGCAGTTTAAAAACTGTTTATATTAAATCACCTCTTTAGATGTCTATAGAACATTAATGTGTTATCTACAGATTAAAAAGTACTTATTCATTAAAGCCATTCCAAAACATGCTTCTGAGGAGCCCACGCTGGAGCACATTTGCCTGCAAGACTTGCAACCCTGCGAGGGACCCATGCTGGAGCAGTATGTGAAGAGCTATAGCCTGTGGGAAGGACTCATGCTGGAGAAGTTCATGGTGGACTGTCTCCTGTGGAAATGACCCCATGCTGGAGCAGGGCAAGACTGTGAGGAGGAAGGACCAGCAGAGACTACTGCAACCCCCATTCTCTGACCCCTGCACTGCCCAGGGAGAGGAGATAAAAGAAAAATTGAAAGTGAGGTTGAGCCTGGGAAGATGAGAGAGGTGGGTGGAAGATGTTTCAAGATTTGGTGTTATTTCTCATCACTCTACAGTGATTTGATTGGCAATAAATTAATTTCCCCAGGTCAAGTCTGTTTTGCCTTTGACAGTAACTGATGAGTGATCTCTCCCTGTCATTATCTCAACCCATAAGCCTTTCATTACATTTTCTCTCCTCTGTCCAGCGGAGGACGGGAGAGTGACAGAGCAGCTTTGGTGGGCACCTAGCATCCAGCCATGGTCAACCACCACAAGCCATCAATGATACAGTAACACTATGCAACTTGTTTCACTAGTTCACTTGTTTCCACCTAGGACTCTGTTCCTCAAGACAGCATGAAAATTGCTTTGGGAAGTGGCACTATGTATTGGTTGATCATATTTTATCCATGTGTGCTGGTTGTTCCTACTTTCAAATGAACCAGCTCTGCTTTACTTAAACTGTCTTTATCTCAACCCACAAGCTTTTTCACTTTTTCTCTTCCAATTGTCTCTCCATCCCAGGGGGGAGAAGAGTGAGCGGCTGTGATGTGCACACTTGTTGGTAGTGGCCTACCATAATAGTAGAACTAATCAATGACATGGCAATACTCTCAGTTGTGGGCATAAGAGTTTCCAAGAAATTTAATTGCCAAAAAGATGAACAGCTAGCCACTCAATTTATATCTCACTTTACAAATGACAAGATTGGCAATGTTCTTTATATGAAGCTCTCCACTAACACAAAAATTAAAGATAAGTTGTTGAAAGGACACGGTTACCCAGTTTCAGCTCTCACACTTAAAACAGAGCTCACATTTTGGAAGGGAACCATCACCTCAACCCAGCAAGAATTTGGGAGAACCACCTTCAGCTAAGTTTGCCCTAGAGATTAACCACGCTGTTCAAGATAAGCACAATTGTATGTTGACCGGGTATTAGACTGGCTGTATTATTTCAGGTAAATGACATATATATATATATATGTCTTATATATATATACACACACACACATATATATACACGTCTCTTTGTCATAGATTCATCATTTCTCCTGACAAGAAACCAGCACTATTCCACTCTGCAGTGATCCAAGTATCTGCCAAGGAAAGCTTCTTTAATGGAGAGGATCAGAAGTGTAAGTTAAGCCAAAAAGATGCTCCGTTAGTCCTGTGACTCATGGCAGATCATTTATTGAAATCTGTACTTCACATTACCCCTTTTAAGAAGGGCATATTAAGCATACTCACCCTGCACCCTTTACTTGACCTATGAAGTCAGAAATTAATAAAAAATAAGTAACACATAAACTTAAAAGAATAGCAAAGTATGCCTACACAGATGAAGTATGCATCTGCCACTGAGAACAAACAGACTTCTTACTTTAAGGTTCATCTACCATTACAGTGCTAAGTAAGAAGTTCCATGCAGGCTGGTGTTGGAATCGAGAACCCCTGGCTATGCTCAGAAAGCACAGCTTGAGATGTCACGTTCAAGAACTCTTCTGGTCCTCTCAGAGCTCAGTCAATACACACCTTTTGTTATTACAATCACCAGCTGGCAGTGCATCAGGCTGTCCCTGCCCATGGCAGGGGGGTTGGAGCTAGATGATCTCAAGGTCCCTTCCAACCCTAACTATTCTATGATTCTATGATATATGGAGGAGATTAACATATTATCATACATAAAAATCAGATTTATAAGTCCTATTTGTGGTACTCATAAACAAAGCCATAATAATAAGAAGACAGAAAGAAAGATCACACTTCTGCAAAACGACACTTCCCAGTGAAGATTACAGAATACCACCATCATCCAGTTTTAATATTAGTAAACAACCCGCTACTTTATAATCAAAAGCTAAGAGATTGCAAGTGCATCACGA
The DNA here is from genome assembly GCF_963264785.1 of Psittacula echo. Taxonomy (NCBI): domain Eukaryota; kingdom Metazoa; phylum Chordata; class Aves; order Psittaciformes; family Psittacidae; genus Psittacula; species Psittacula echo. The sequence continues at coordinate 106,547,923 of NC_137735.1, forward strand.
TTCTGTGATACATAAATCACAACAGGCATAAGAAGATATTTAAAACACATACTTGTGAACTCCTGAGTCACAGTGTCACTTAAAATTTTCATGGCACCCATTCCCAGGGCATCTACTATGTCACATCTATATGTTTATGAGAAAAGATTACGTAAAATACAGCCTTTTTTGGCTTCAGTAAAACTGTTTGAAATAAATGTTTAACAACATGATTTGACATGCTGTTCTTCACCATTTTTGCTGTTACATTGTACTCTGGTTTGTTATCCACTGGTCTAGAGTACATGATAAAAGGCAAAGAAGCTTGATTAAAATTTTAGGTCTGTAGATGCCTTGGAATTAACTCTTACCTTAAAGCAGAGACCTACACAAGCAAAAAGTGTTAATAACATGCATTGGCCCAAAACCAAACAACGTGAGATACAGGTTTCCAACACTATCAAAATATTTACAATGTGTTGCATAAGCCAGAAGAGTTTTTAAACATTTGCATATTCTAAAATGTTGAACCAGATCTCATCACTTAAAGCCTTCAGGTACTTTTTTTTAGTTTTGCTTCAAAGCTCATTACAGTGTAGCACTACAATACCCATACTTGCTCTATCCCTATTTACCAATTAGGGCTGGGAACCTTCTCAAATATTGACACATCCTGTCCACCAAGATTCACAGGGCTCTACCAATGCATAACTGTTCACAGTGGCTCCAGCAGAATCACGCACAGCACGCATCAAAGCAAATTCTAGACCAACACCATTAAAGGAAATTTTGGCTGTTCCCTTCCCCCAGGGAAGGTACCTTGCAGAACAGCATACAAAGGAACAACATTCACGTCTTGTGACAAACTCAACTATGATTACAGACTGTGAACCAACCCAGGATACAACAGCCTTTTTACTATCAACTTCAGGTTATTCGCTTCATCCTCAGTGAGCCAACTAGCCAAGTAACATTCATATTAAGTACACCATTTTATTCAACCACAGACTGAATACTTAGCTCGGTTTGTCTCAGTACAGTTACATCATTGTTATTTCCCGCTTTCTTCCTTTTAATGCCCTGAGAACAATTCATCATTACATTAAGGCAAGCTAAAAAACAGTAACTAGGTTTAGTTGAAAGGAACGACACTTCTTTAAGTTTTATGGATTAAGACAGAATTTGAATTAAATCCTATGTTACAAAAAAGTTGTTTGTCTCACAGACTAGTCTTCAAGCATTAGAGACTTCTTTCCAGGTCTCAGTCTCAAGTCATTAGACTTTAGAATTTCTTCTATAAAGCAGAGATCCTAAGAACCAACAAAACACTACTCCAATGTATTAGCTTATATGCATGTTTAAACAGATCTATTAAAAAAAAACCCTTCAATTTGCGCCTACAATCCTCCTGGCTTATTGTATGCGCAGATGCAACTCTTTCCAGGACCTGCTACTCCCATATTGAGAAAACCATATATCACCTCAGAAGCAGTAAGCTACCTTTTAGCTGATTTGTTTTACTCCCACAGATTCACAGAAGCACAGACAATTTTTGACTAGCAGCACTGCTAAGCATTTTATCCTTTGCCATTCCTGTGACAAACATAAACATTTTTTGTCCTGCATTTACAGGCTACCAGTTGAAGTCACAGTAACCTTTAGGCTCATTTTAACCATAATCAGGAAAGCACAGAATTGACATAAGGACATCTTTAACCAAGTAGTTCACTCAGCTGCAGAGAAGGAAAAGGTACCCATATGCTGGATGCACAGAGCATGAGAACAAAACTTCCCGTGCCTATCACTAAATCATCCAAACATGTCACCTGGTAAAAACAACAGACCCACAATCCTGATTTTGAGACCAACATTCAAGTATCCTGATAGATCAAAAGAAAGCAGACATTTACTCATCAGAAATACATCTAGGCATTTTCTGAAATTATTACCTACAAACATTCACAGATCAAAATGTTGCGCAGAATACCACCACCCAGTCAGAAAGCCATGCTACTGTAATGGTATTGAAAATACTAAAGGAATAAAACAGAAAAATTAGAAAAATACAATTAAATACACACTATAAAGTAAAATCAAGTTTTTGTTACACAGATGACTTGTGGAATACAGAAAATCTCTCATAAACCTACGGCAGTTAAAGAAAAGTTAAAGAATATTTAAGACCATCCACTTAAGATGTATACAGCTGACATCAAGCCCAGCAATCGTAACTGCCATCTAATCTGTCAGCTTGGTATTACCTACTGCAACCACTTGCAGAGCACGCTCTTCAAAATGAGAGAAAACAAACAAAAAAATCAGTAAAAAAATAATCCCAAACCAGTTTTGCCTATCAAACACTAATGAACTATTTAATCTCTAACAACAATTGTGCTATGTATCTTCCTGTTAACACTGATATTGTTGCTCGATGTGTGGTATGCAGTTTAACCCCCAGGGCAGTTTTTAATGTTTATTAGACCCTAAGCCAAAGAAACCAACTCTAGAACTGTAAACTATGCACCAAGGGGAGTCTGGAGCCCTTGAACAATAAACAGCCATGCCAAGGTTAACACTACAGAGGACGAGGCAGCACCTGCACTCCTTTCCTGCTTACCGTGCCTAAGCTGTGGTAGAGTATGATCAGAGATCTCTAAAATGTGGCTGCATTGTGCTAATTAGACATGCCCTGTGTGCTAATATCCACTACTGCTTAAGCTGATTCAGTCATAATTGGCAGAATGTAACCCTATTATTTTTGAAGGCAAATTGCAAGTCTGACAAACTGTGATTTCAGGAAGATATACAGAAAGAGCAAGCACATTAGCCTTCGGTGCTGAAAACCTTAATAGTCAAAAACACAATTAAGAAGTTTTGCTCAAACTGTTTCAGTTGCCTCTAAAGCCAAAATATAAGTCTTCCCCCTGCCTAATAAAGCAATGAAGCAATATTTCTCTACTAGTCTTATCAGACATATAAGAATGATCCTTTTGTTGCACTGAAAACAGAATGAAAACTCCATCACTTACATAACACAGTCTTTGATATGACTACTATAATAATGCACTGTTAATGGTTTTTACCCTTCCAAATAGGAGGAAAGGTTTTGTCTTTAGAGAAGGCTAAACAAACTCTGGACTTAAATCCAAATTAGCAGAAGGGAAAAAAATCCCTCTCTTCCCCATAACAAGAGAAAACAGTCTTATGGCAACCTTTCAAGCAGTCTGTTGTAAGGTCACACAGTGCAACAGAAGAAAACAAAAGTATTTAGCACATCCAAAGGCTCAGTTTTTACTCTGGTCTGCGTCACGTACAAACGATCAAACTTACCGAAATAGGTAAAGGAAACATGAGCAATGGTGTACTTGTTATCCTAACTAATCTGTGGTTTTGATCAAAAACAGCTACCAAGAAAACCAAACATTTAAAACTGCAAGATTATGTTTCATTTTCAAACGTTCAGTTTACAAAGGACAGCATATGGCACTCGCACCTTTCTGGCTTCCTTCACTGTTAGGACACAGGGATAGAAGGCTCAGAAGACCAAGCCTATCAGCTTCTGAGTCACTCCAACCCGAGACAGCCGGGCGGCTGGGAAAGATGGATGCAGCAAGCCAGGCAGACACTGTAGATACCCAGTCTTTCTTGAACCAGGTAGCCTCGATGCACATAAAGAAACTTCTGTCTCTCACACAGACGTTACTTTGGGAGATGAGGAGATTCTTTCCGTGAGCCAAAAAAGGGAAAGTTAAGAGAGAAGGCAGCAATGGCAAAACCAACAAGCCTGACTTAGCTGGATCGTTACTGGTTCTCGGGAGGCTGTTAGCTGCTTAAAACCTCACTCTCCCCCATAGAAACACCTCCTCCCACCAAACCAGCATCGTTACCTACCATCATCCCGGACGCCGAGATTTCAAAACCGGGAAGAAAAACCCAACCGCTCAATTTTAGGCCTCCCTCCCCTCCCGCCCCACAACCAAAGCCGTAGCCACCACCGAGTGGGTCACTGAATAGCGAGCAGCGCTCTTCCCCCCAACAGGAACCAAGCCTCCCCACAGCCCGTGTCGTCATCCCGCCGAGCCCCAGCCCTGCCCTTCCCCGCCGGCCGCCGTGCAAGGAGACCTTCACCTTCCCCGCGCCCGGGCGGCAGGAAGCCCCGACACCACCGCGGGGCGCACACATTCACCCGTCCGTCGGCTCCCGCTGCCCCTCCGCGCCTCAGCACTGTCACCGCCGAGCCCCCGCCAGCACCCAACAGGGCCTTCCCAGCACGGCACCCGCCCCACGCGGCCTGACCCCGCCATGGGCGAGCCCTGTGGCGAACCCCCTTCTCCGCGCCCGCCGGTGGGATCCCGCCCGCCATTCCGCACTCCCCCGCCAAAGCCTCTGACTGGGACCTAAACCCCAGCCTCCGCCTCAAGACTCTCCTTTAAGGGTAGGGCCCAAGACGACGGCGCCGCCCTCACCTGAAGTGCCGGGATCTGCCCGTTTCCTGTGCCCGGCAGCAGCAGAGGAGAGGGAAGGAGGGGGACGATGAGGCGGCGAAAGAGCCCGGAGGAACGCAAACCGAGCCCCAGCGCCCCACTCTCCGCCGCACCGACTGCCGCCCGCCCCCGCCACCCCTCCGATTGGCGGACGCCCAGCCGAGAGCGAAGCGCAAGCTCCCGCCCCGCCGCCGCCCGTTGGCTCTCCCTGGCTGCCAATTAGCGCCGCTTCCTAGGAGAGGGCTGCAAGAGGCGGCGGAGGCGGTGTGGGGCTGTGCGCGCCCCCGCCGCGAGCTCCCCAACGGCTGACGGCGGCCGCTAGCGCCGGGTGCGCCTAAGGGGGTTACCTCATAGAGGGAACCTTACGAAGGGGCTCGGGCCGCTGCGCCCGCCGGCAGCTGCAGCTGCGGCGTCCAACCCCCGCCTGCCCCCTCCGCCTGCCCGGCAGCTTGTCCGCCCCGACCGACCGGCCTGCCGAGAGGGCAGCAGCTGCGTACGGGTAGATAGGTGTGTACGCGGTCGGAAACCACTGGCGGTAACGCTGCGGAAAAAGGCAGGGCACGACGTGAGTAAAAACATTTGCGTCTGTGTCCCGTTTACACTGCGGCGGACAAATGAAGGGGCAGATTTTGTTTCCCGAAGCGGAATTTGACCGAGTCGATAGATCCCGAAAAGTGACGGGGAGTTTCTAAGGCCCCGAAAGTGGCGAGGGCTTTATTTTCTCTTCTTGTCCCGCGGCAGTAACGCAATGCCCTCTCACATCCCAATGCGGCAGAGAGGGTGCTGCATTTATTACATTTCTCCGCTGGCTGCTCCTGTTCGTCAGCTGGAGAAGCGTCCTGCTGCGGGAGAGGCAGCGCGGGACATGGGGCTTGTCCGTCAGCTGCCCCGGGGACAGGGGTGTCCCAAGGACGGAGCCACCTCTAGAATAACACTGCTGATCTGGTTAAACCTCCGTGTGCGGAGGTACGCGATAACTGAATGCTATCACGGTCAGAACTGTTATTCCAGCCCTGCCCTATCTTTCAAACTCTTTGTTTGCTTTAGAGGACTATTCCAAGTTCCAAGCAGCAGCCATCAGGGTATTTCGTCCCTTCAGCCTTTGACTTCTCCCCCACCAATTTCAGCATTTCCCTCCCATCTGCCCTTCTCATCACCGATCTGCCTCCAGCGTTGTCCCAGAGGACAGCCGGGTTTGAGGACAGCGAGAGCTCTGGGTCATTGGGCAGGGCTGCTAAACAGTCCCGCGAGTGCTTCTCTCTTGGCCGTGTTTCCTATGCAAGTCTGCATAGACGCAGGATAGATGCCAAGTTTTCCTGTACTCTTTCACTAAGTGTGTGACTTATTAACTTAAAGAGTTTTAAGTTCACTGAGAATTTAGATTAGCTCAGTAGGACTGTGAAACAATAGCACTGGGGTAAATTTTACCTTCCAAAGAAATGTCCTTAAAAAAAAAAAAGAAAAAGAAAAGAAAACGATTTGAGCAGGGGTTTGGAGCTAAATGATCTTTAAGGTCCCTTCCAACTCCAACCATTCTGTGATTCTGTCATTCTGTGAATTAACTGCAATTAACATTACTGCAAAATCTGGTCAGGTTGGTAAGCTTTCTAAGCTTTAACATGATGTCTCCCTTCCCTAATCTTCTCTCTCATGTGTTGAAAGTTAAAAGTTCATGTTTGAGAGAGGGAATCTTGGAATTTATTGTTTCTTCGCTCACTTGTGACCACAGACGCGCTTTTGCTTCTACACAGTCTCTCTTATTAAATACGAAATCAAACTTTGCATTTCTTTACAGGAGATTTCAAGTGATACATATATATATAATTGTAAATACAGTCCTTTCTGTATGGACACGAATCAAGCTTCCGTTTTGCCTACAGCATTGTCAAAGCTGGAAATTCTCCCTGCCAGAACACTTAGACTTTCTTAAACCTCAACATCAAAACAGCCATTCATCTCTTTGTATGGTCAAATAATGCTCAAACTTGTTCAAAGACTGAAGAAACAGAACAGGAATTCAGTGTAAATCATAGTGCTCCCTGGTAGAACTAAGTTCACACCGTGATGAAAGGGAATGCCATTTCTGCAGAGGACAGAAGTTCAACCTGCCACCAGTGATGGACTGACACAAAAAAACCCGTAACTATGCCACACAGAGTTCACTGGGTACCACATTGTGCCCCGAAACTCACATCGGTGTGCACATAAACAGTGCCAATATATGCTACCTCCTGTATAAACCAGGGCTCATATTCTTGGCCAGTATTGGGACAATGACTGTAAACAGAGCAAGAGATGTGTGCTCAGGCCCTGAGACTGGTTGCAAAAACTATCAGACTGTATTTACATACATATATTTACTATTACACATATTTTAAAAAAATACGTATACATATAGGTACCACAAATTTAGGTCTCACGTCACAGTGGTGGTGTTTTGAGAGTCCTCTTCATATGAACTTGATCTGGTTCTGCATTCCAGAAGAATGGATGGTGATCAGAAATTAGTAATTTACACAACATTTTGTACTAACATCTAGATTCAGATTTTAGTGCAACTTGAGAAATAAATTGTGTTTTCCAACTTTTCACTTAAGCATCTTTATAAATCTATCACCTTTATAAATGCAATGAAATTATAAAGATTTTATAAATTAAAGATATTATAAAGAAATTAAAAATAAAAAGGTAAGGGAAGAAGTATTAATTGGGGAAAAAATAAAGTTCACCAAAAGCAATTTATATGAACATTTAAATACAATATTTGGGGATTTCTCGAGGCGCCACTTTAGGAAATAGTGTTTTCAAGCTGCTGAATATTCTCTTCTGGTTGCAAGATGTTTCCTATGCTTTTCATACTTAGATGAAGAATGCTTAGATGCCTTTGGAAGACAATAAAGCAATAACAGGTATCAGGATTTTAAAAACACATTTTTAATTGCAAAGTTTTTGCCCCTTTTCCAAGTGTACCATTTGAAAGAATTCAGAAGCAACATTATTAAACTCATCTTGGTCTACTTTCTGTGTGAACACTATTGATCTTTCTGTGAATTACCTCTACACATGAAAGCAGAATTTGTCTGCATTGGGGTTAATACACACCCCAGTGCAGTAATTTGACTTCATTACTTACAGTAACACAATTTAATGTATGTATAAATGTATACAGGCTTGAGGCCACATGCATTGAATAAATACATATATGCACTTGGAAACTGCTTGGGGAAATACACCTCAGTGGTTAATAAAGTGCTATTTTTTTCAATTTCAAAATGTAAATTATTTTTATGCATATTCAAACACTAATTTTTTTCTTGTAGTGAATTAAAAGAGATTAATGGTCCAATTATATCTATCATCAGTCATGCAACCTCCCAGCGTGATGACACTATTTTGATGCCCCAAATAATTTACTGATATAGTGAATCATACTTTATAATATTCATCATTTTGATTTTAGTATTTTTTTCCCTAAATACTAAAATTCAGTTGGTCTCTGAACATTTTCAGTTATGTACAGAATGTGAATGAAGATTCAGAATTCCCAGATTCAGAATACTTGGAAAGATTATCTCAATCTTTTTTCTTAGAAGAAAGGCTACAGTCCTTGCAGCCCTGTTGGTGAGCACTGGATTTAGGCTGTTAGGAACAGGACAGGAAGTTTCTGGGGGAGAAAAAAAAAAAAAAAAGAAATCCTTTTCATTTTTGATAAGTATCCCACGGTTATTTTTACTTTTAATGCAATCTATTTTTAAATATGCTTCTTGTGTCTTCTGCTGTCCTCAGAAATTCCATGTGTCCTTTTAAGCACTAATTCTTTCTCTGTGAAGAAATTCTGTCTCTTGGCTTCTCTCAGTGTAAATTTTACTGGTGTTTCTCGACTCTTGCAATAACACTTCAGCATTCTCTTAAGAACGCTTCTCTCTAGCTAAGACAGCTCGAGTATTAGATATGTATTTATTTATTTACACTTTAAATCTAAATTTAAATCCTAAGCCATATTTTGATTGCAAATTTAATGCCATTAGTGATTATATATGCCAACCAATGACACAGACGTTCAGAATACTAAATTTTGTTCCACTCATATCAATCAGTTTCACTGTTTCACTGCCCAACTTTCACTGGGAAAGAACTTTTTACACATAAGACATGTTCTTGTCTGAAATATCCTTTATTATTGCCTTGTTTTTCACATTAATGTTTTTAATTAGTGTTTCATACTGTCCAAACTTTTCTATTTCACAACAATTGTCTATGATTATCTCAGATGTGAATACCTTTTGTACTTTTTAATAGATGCAAAATTTCAGATTAAGGCACAGAAGTCTCTTTGTAACTGGTAAAGACATCTCTGCGTCATTGTAACAGCTGGGAAAGTTCTGGCTATGGGCTAGCTTCAAGTATGGAGAGTTTCTTCAAGCTCCTTTAAGCTTTGATGGCAACTTTAGAAAAGTATAAAAAAATACAGCCTAGCACAAATAACTTCCTCCTATTCAGTAAAACCAATCAGTTTTTCCAAGATACTCATTTATGTTCCTATTTCCTCTTAATAATCAAATTTTTAACAACATTGTGCCTAAAGTCAGCTTTTCCCAGCTATAAGCATTTAATTTATTTTATGCAGGGAATCCAGGAATTAAATTTTGGTTTTTGTTAAGGAACCCTACAGCTTAGCATAACCAGCTACTGACACTGCTGTTATATCTGATACCTATGCATCAGCAGACATCAAGTCCTTCCCACTGACCTGAAGGTTTGAGGCAGCTATTGTAATAAAGCGGGAACAGAATGCAAGTTCCCTTCTCTTTTTTCCACCTAAGTAAACTGAACAGCAACTACTTCAGAAACAGCACTAGTTTCCAATGACAGAATAAAGCCCTTCCTTTGCTACAGATAAATGAGCTCTGCCTGACATAGTCCTGCATTTCAGTAGCAGAACACATATCTTCTGTGAAATGTCTATTGTTTTGCTAAGTTTATAGCAGGAAGTGAATCAGGAGACAAGGACATTTTAGGTAGAAGTTCTATTGTAAAGCCAACAGCAACAAAGTGGCTTTAGGGATAATACTGTTTCTTTTATACTAATTAAGTTCCTAAAGCCATATAAAGAAGCTATTCTGTGAGAATCTTATTAATTCCTTCCATGTCAAAGAATTAATAGGGAGAAAGGTTAGTGCCCAGGAAGCAAGCCCCACTATTCAACTCTAGCAATAAGCTCCTTCTACACTGATGTCATTATAACAATTCCCATAGCTGTTTAGAGCTTGTCTATTTAATTCTTCATACAATACTGTCTTTATGCCAGTGATCACTTGAGCATATGAAGAACAGTATTTCAGGACTGAGATACACATTTATTTTGGCTCTGCCTGGCAAATTACTACACTAGCTGAAGTCAGAACTTTTGAGAACTGTTATTTCTGATCTATTTTGCTCTACTGAAAGCCAAAACAGTTACTTTATCTAGAGTTAGATACATTTGCAGGATGGTTGGCCTAGGGCCACAGTTAGTTACTCAGAACTAATAGCTTGTCTGCTTGCAGTCACTCAGATTTAAGCCCACTTAAGCCCTCTCAGTCAGAGGTAAACCAGGTTTTAATCTTTTGGAGAATGAGGTTCCAGCAAAAACAGCCACCTTACCTGTGAATGAGAACATCTACACAAGGTTTAACATCTTTTATCATACATGTTAGCATCTTACCTTTAGCCAATTCCCCTTAACTCCTATAGTAGATGCATGCCCCAAGTGGCTTACACATCCTCCTAATCACCTCACTTCCATCTGACAGCAGAACATGCCCCCAGCTGCTATCAGTTTGTACATCACTTTGTACCATTAGTTCTGCCCTACTACAGCAATAGATTTAGTTAAGGATGTAGAAGTGAAAAGCAGTAAAAAGAGATTTAATTGCATGAGCAGGCAATTTCAGTTTTCATTTCCAGTTTGTCTTCCTCCTTATCAGATTTTCACCTTTACCTTTCAAGGCCATGCACAAACAAGCATCTCACAGGGTGATATCCACATACTACCCTCCTCCTCCTCTCCCAGAACTATTAGCTATGACTGCTTTTGTTTCCTCATCATCCTGCTGTTCCGGAGTCTGCAGACAAGCTGCTTCATGCACAAATGCTCATTCCAGCTAACATAGAACACGACCCTTTCCTTATTCAAATTCCTTCAGAGAACCACTGTGTTTTGCAACAGGCCTTACTCAGAAAAAGTATATATTATATAGCAATAGACATTCCTAATTTTGAGTATCCCAAGAACATTTCACTTAGGTACATGAGGCCTCAAGTTCTTCACAGAAAAGGAAGACTTCCTGCTTGCTTACGGGATTTTTTTGGGCTTGTGTGTCACTGCTAATCAGAAAGTTAATCTTGCATTTCTCAATATACCTCTTCCCCATATAGTCACACCAGCGTAGGCTGCATGAATAGGAAAGAAAGGGAAGGAGTAATCATTCTATTGTAGCCATCCTTGCTAGCACAAACGTTATGATAGAACAAGACTACAACATTATTTGTCTAAGCTACCAAAGAGAAGTGAAAGCTCCATTTTCCATCTATCACAGTATCCCTGTTGTGTTGCCCGTCTTGTAAGAAATATAACCACTACAAAATACTACTTCCTATAGTCTCATCGTTCCCAAGTTTGTCACTACTTCCTATTTTACCCTCAACAGGCAGTTGGGGGTAATATCTGACCACACATCTACTTAAAAGCAGCTTACCTGTCAATGTCAATACAAGCAAGACTCATACTTAGGAATCAAAAAAACCCAAACACAAAACCCCAACCAAAAACCTATGAGACCTGCAGTAATCATCTTTTCTTAGCTTTCTTTCAAAAACCAACTTGAATATGCTTCTAGAGAGGCCAGTGAGAAGTCTGATGACCAGAGAATAAGTTAGATTTTGGTTATTTTAATGGAATATGCAAAATTAATCAAGATGAGGATTATACTTTGAGTGACTCATTCAGTCTACGCATTCCTTCTGTATTGCAAGGATGAATCTCAGGTCATGTGTAAGGATACTGGTCAGCCCAGCCCACATCTACACTCCCTCACCAGCCCACATCTGCCCTCCCTCCCCAGCCCAAACTGCTCTTGCTGGATGGTGTTCAGACTGAGAGTCATCAGCACCAACTGTCCCAAAGGCAAGTTTCTGAGCAGCTGCCCTGTTCTAGGAGGAACTTCAAAGGCAGAAAAAGGACCCACATGTTCTGTGGCGCAGGTGGTCTGTTTTACACGTTCAAGAAACTCAAACCTTCTGGGAGAGGTAAAGTTTATTTTGCATGCACTTTAGTAGCCTGCCACAAAGGAGGGCAAAGCACGTGGCCTGCTCTGGCAGGCAAATTGAATATTACTGCCCTGGTGGCATCCAGATTAGAGTATGTTATGGTTACGTGGACATCTGCAACTCTTAACCTCCTTCATCTTTCTCTCCACAGTACTGCACCATCAAAAAAGAAAACCAACCAAAACAAAACCAAAATCCAGTGAGGGGGGGAAGGAGAACAAAGACGACCAGAACTGCACCTTGACATTTATAAATAACTGGTGGAAATGCAAGTGGAAGCAACAGCCAATCACACACCCAACTAGTTTATTTATATGCTACACTGTTAGAAGACTGAAATACCTATTTTTAAATTTTGCTCTATACATTCTGGTAGTTAATCATCACAACGTTCGTTATCATAGCTACCAGCAATAGCTTACCATGTGCAACAATATTTTTGTTATAGTTCACACAAAAATATACAGATATCGTACTTATATACAAGCACAACCACTCAAAGAGATTCTCATATTACTGGTGCAAATAAGGACTTCTCATCGGCTTCAAGCAATGAGATTTATTACAGCATGTTATTGTTCTGTTTCTCTACAGACATGCATCATCTCGAAATAAAAATTAATGGCTAGTCAAAAAATGCATTAACATACCATTTGAAACACTCCCTCTGCCCATGAAACTTTCTACCTTTAAAGAGTTAGCAGCTCAAAACAATTAAAGGAAATTTAAAAACCAAACCAAAACCAAACCAAAAATCCTCAGCATATAAAGAATTGCTTTTCAGTTTATTACTACTAATTGTAAAACATTAGCTGCCTTAACTGACAATAGCCTCAGGTCCATGTATTGCTATTTTTTCTAGTTTCTCTTCTTTTACTAGCAAGAATCTAAACTCTCATGTGACAATATTAATGCTCACCACACCACTCTTACAGAATCCACAGCTCATTTATTATAGGGAGCTAGGGACAGGTTACAGAGGAAATAAATTATATTCAGAACAGCAAGGGGTTTCTTTCAGAATGCACGTTTCGAGTTATCATCTTTATAAAGAAAGTTCTCAATCATTACCGGGAGAATATTAGTATATACAAAGTATATATGTACAAAATAATCATATATACATACACACTATATATATAATTACTGGAATAATCATTAAGTCAAAGTACGTTCAGTACATGTCCTGCTTTTAGATTGTTTATTTCACTTCTTTTCAACAGCTGTATTGTCCTCTTTTAATATTTCCCATATGCAAGGTAGCAAAGTAGAGGAATCTGTTCAAAACCTGCATTTTCGTTCATGATGCCTTCCTACCACGCGTGCAGCTGTTTCTCCTGTTATCACTTCCAGGTGGTCAGTACAGGCTTTCCTGAATCTCTTGCACGATTTCCTTTTACTCCAGTGGATTGCCCAGGACGACTTCGCAAGTCACGATCGGGACCATCGCTTTGTGCCATCTCTTCATCATATCTGAAAATAAGATAACCTCTTCAATGCTTTGTCCTGTTATTCACTACACAAATAAGAGTGGGTCCTCTATATTTGATTTTGCTTAATATCTAGCACTGAAATTTTAAACAAGCTGTTCTACACACAGCTTGTATTCTACACATGCACAGTCTGACACACAGCTATTATTCGAGGAAATATACTACCACATGATGTTACAATACAGATCAACTGACATATCTTCAGCTACTTTTTGAAAGAAACAAAGCATTTGGCAGCTTTGGTTAAACTCCTGAGTTTGTGAAATTTTATACTTGTGAAATTTCCCATGTACTTCTGTATTTCTCCTCACTACACAGGTCTGTGGTTAAGCCACAACATCAGACTGCTAGCAGTTTAATAAAGTCTTAAGCTATTGCTTCAAACAGGATTGTTAGCTGCCATGTTAAAAAACTCCACTGTTGCATCAGAAAGCAAGTAGGGAAAGAATGAAGTGAACAAACAACTGTGCTTAAATTAAATGTATCTGACGACATGCATTTTGTAACACTTAACCACAGTGACAAGTAGTTCTTAAATATCTAAGTCCACTATGGCCTCGGATAACCTCAATATATACTTACCTCTCAGCTGCCACACAATTTCCGAGCAGAAATTGGTTATAGATGTGTAATTATAATTATCAAAATACTACCATATTTTTTAAACAGTCATAATAGATATTTAATCATGCTGTTGCATAGGTATTTGCAGCTACCATGTATAAAATATTCATTCAAACATAAGTCATAATTCAGACATTTAACTGTCTTTACTAGAATATAAAGAGTACTTAAGATCAGTATAAAGTAATGGATCTCCTATGTACATAACACATTCCTGACATACTGAACAACTGTACCACTAGTGCTAGAGAAACTATTCAAATATTTTCTCAAAAAATATGAGAAACTATCAAAAACATGGTATTGAATCAGTATGTTTCTGCGTAAGACTAATCAATCCTAGATAAATCCTTCAGACACTCCAACATAAAGATCTGTCTCCTTAATTTCTCTCTTTGTAATCCAGATCAGGGAAATAAAAAACCAAAAGACCTTACAATTCATTACTATTACATCCATGACTTACAGGAGTCAAGAGGTGTCTTTTCTATGAAGTGAGAGAAAAATTGTATAAAATTGCTATTATATCAACTTAACTACCATCTATATATTATACTCAATACAACTAAAGTTCTACACATGTAGAAGACAGTCTCTTAGCCTCTATCCCTCTAACCTACATGCTGAAAAGTGCAGAAGGTGCAGAAAAGTAACATTCTCTCTGGAGAAGGGGCGAGGCAGCTCTGCTTTAATGCACTCCCCCCTCCAACATTGCTACTGCAGCTCCAAAAAACCAAAGTGGTCCTTTGTGTACATTTTTCACAACAAAACGAAGTTCACCTTATCTCTACACTATACATTAAAAAAGTGAGGTGACTGGAAAACATTTGCATTTATATAAAACTTACAAGACTTCATAATTGCCAAGAACTTCTTTTGGTGGAGATTTATTCCATTTACAGTCTGGAATTTCCCCATTAGGCACAGCAATGTTAAGTGTGTCATTAATAAGATTATACTTCAAGATCCGATCATTAGCGGTACTGGAAGTAAGAGAAGGGGAAGCATTAACCTACAAAAGGAAAAGAAAAACCAGTCAGCATCTATTTTTGAGTGGTACATAGTTCTCCAAACAGCCTGTGTGATGACTACATGTACTATTTGGGGAATTAAGACTCAGCGTCTCAAAGCACATCTTTCAGTTCCTCAGACACTAGAAGGAATCCCCCACTGGGCATTTTTACTTAGGAAAAAAAAGCCCCACACCACTAAATGTCTGCAGTGTCAGCCTGAAGACTTTTGTTGAGACTAGATGCACCAGGGTGAATCAGACAAGACATGGATTTTTGTTTAATTTTCTAAGCTTACATAGATACAAACCCCGTAGATTTCAGTGCTTACAGTTTGCCTGGTTCACTCCAACAGCTGTTCTATACAGGAACCTGTGGGTTTCTTCTAGGTAAATAGCTTGTATTTATGTTCCTAATCCAAGTTCTCTCCTGTTAACTTGCGAGCTGGATAAACACACACATGCTCTCTATTCAAAGCACTACATTGCATCTTGTACTAATTAAAACTGGGATTCATTTTACGTATCTCGTGTGCCACATTTATTATGGAGAAGTGGTATCAGAACAATAAATGTTTGGGGTTTTTTTAATAAAGTTCATTTACATTTGAACTTTCACTTTCAATTAGATTGAGAAGGAAGAGAGCTGGAAAAAAATTATGTTGAACACAGATCCAAACTCAATACACTATAGAGAAACTTATATGGGAGATGGTGGGGGGGAAACCTCTTCCAAATATACCAATTACCCATCATCTACCCCTTTTCCTTCCTCACAATCTGCAACATTAAGGCCATAACAGCATTTAAAACCTAAGTCTGATGTTATGCGCTGTTGAGCCAATGCCAATTTTCCAGCTACTGATAACAGTATCTAATAGGGCTGCTACCATCCATACTGCCACTGAATCCCAATTGCATAGACATACTGGATTTCAAAGACAAAACATAAATCCACAAACAAATAGAAACACCAAACAAACAGGAAACAAAAGCACATGCAAGCTCGGTCACACAGTCTGTTTTACTTTCCAACATTTTTCTTAATACACTTACCTGAGGAACAAAAGACATTGTTTCAAAAGAAGAAAGACTACATTGAAATCTAGCCAGTTTTACATTGTGAAATTAGAAGGAAGTTTATTTCCCTGTATTTTATGTAACTTTACCTCAATAAGCCATGGTTTAAGCTTGTCATCAATGATAATGTCATATCCATAACACTCAAAGCAGTGTTTATCATTATTCATTACAGGCTAAAAAAAGAGAAAAATACATCAATATGTATTGAAATGAATAATTCAGTACATAACCTGAATGCATACTCTGTTTGCTATAAATCACTATGATCACATTATGAATCTTTTACAAGTTTTCAGTGTTTTTACTCTAAGACAAGCGTGCTAACTAGTAAGTTGAGGATTGCCTCTTTTTTTCCAAGCTGGAAGTAATATTTCAATATTAATGATTGTATTAATGCCAAGTACTAACATATTAATTTTCCATTATGTTATGAAAAGAAGCGTGTTTTTGTATTTTGCAAAAGTAATAATATCTAAGCCTGCATGCATCAGGAGACATCAGGAAGTTTTACATAACACAGCTTTGCATAATTGTGAATTATTTAAACTTCAGAAAAAGGAGACTTATTCAAAGATGTTTCTTTTACTCTGCTAATATAAACATGTAGAGTAGAAATTTGAGGTCAAACAGTTACCAGATACATTTAAAAACTGTAATTAGCTCAAGTCAACTATGATCCTGAAAGTCAAGAGAAACCAAGGACCAAGTTGTGCTTGGATGCACGTTCTCTAGAGAATCAGTAGGTTTCCAGCATCTGCTAAGCATTTGTGGTGTGCATGGCAAGACTTTTCTTCTACGGAAATGTCATCAGATCTTTTAAAGAAACCTTTGTAACAGGTTAGTGAGATGTTTTCCCCTAGGCTAATAATGAAAGCTTTTCCATTCTTCAGGGAGTGAAAGGGACAGGAGGAACAAGCATCTCTCATTACATCTGCCATTGTCAGAAGGACAGAGGAGCAAAATACTTCATGCTCAATAATTCTAAACACTTTTTCCTCTTCTAAGGTTCTTCTAACATTTGGATTAAATCTCTTTTCTTCTCACATCTGGTTTCAAATATGATTACACAGCAGAGGGTGAGTTGAGCCATGCCTCCTCACCTCCCACTGATCCTAGCTTCATAACCTGTCCCTCTTCCTTGTGCTGATTCTGGTGTTCAGCTGGTCCTTCAGTGAGGCGATTTAGCTTATTACACTGGCACAATACTAACCTATCAATAAAGCAATACAGTAATTGTCAGCTGGGAGAGTGAGCTGATTCAGCTCAAGAAGGTGCCAGAGAGATGACAGGACCATGTACTTGAGAACAGGACAGTCCGTGACACTGGCGAGCTCTTCAGTTACCCCAGCTGACTCACAGAGCGATACCTGCTCTCTACTGTAATCACAGGACATTACCCAAACACTAGAAAGTCACTTAAGCAGAGGATTGGTTGCTCCTTTTTTTTTAAGTGAGAGTTCATGATAACTCTGTGACTCGTGAGGTGAAAGTAAGTTATGCAACTCTGCTGAACTAAAAGCCTTACGTTTGCTTTGACAAATTGTCCTCCAGAGCTATTTTTTCTTTGACACATTTGTTATTGCTGAAATGATGTCATGTGCCTTGACAGAGCTTAATACTATTCACAAGAGCAGTATCAAGTCATATTAACTAGTTCACAGAGCCCTCAAGGAAAGGGATACATCCACTTCTTCAGTATGCACAGTCAGCTCACCCACTCACCCAAAATTCAAGTCCACTCAGAGAAGTCAGGAGACAACAGAATTTTAGAAATCAGCATCAACACCATCAGTCACATAGCAAGAAAAATATATTTTAGGGGTTTTGACGGCAAACTCACTTCCATGGATATGAGCAGCCTGCAGCTGTAATGCTGTCGTTGGCAGCATTCCAGGAACAGTACTCACCGCAACAGCCTTCAGTGACTGCACAATTATCCAGTGAATTTCATCAAATAATTTGTTTGTGACTTCCTTTCCACGTGTGCTCTCCAGATATAGGCGTAAGTTACTCACTGTCCACTTGCCTCCATGGATATGATTGTAATCATCCTGAAAAGTAAAGGAGTTAGTTCAGCCTAAGATTTTTAAGCTGTTCTGCAGTTCTGTTTCACTCACACAAAAAACCCACTTACACTTACATACAAGTAGTGCTCTAAAAACGAACTCAGCAAGTTATTTTTACTCTACAACTTTATGAAGACTTCAGCTTTACTTTGAACTGCCCTCTATATAAACAACTGTTTTTATTATGGCTGTATATGTTTTTATCACACATTGCAGATCTTTCTTCAGAGAAGGAAACCAAACGGTACTTTGACAGCTTTACATGAAAACATAATTTATAATTTGGAAATACAACTTTTAAAATGTGAAAGGAAAGAATTGAACTTTTTCCTCCTCAGGGATAAGGGAGAAATAACTAAGCGTGCAATAGCTAAATTTCACTGAAGTAAGCTGTTTTAAAATGGAGCACTTGAAAGTGCTTGTCTTTGTTTATTCATTTAAAATGTGAATTGTCTGTTTCCCCAAAGGCAAACATGGTATCATCTTAATGGTGCTACCAACAGTTACATTCAAGAGGACAGTGAAATGACCTGAATTATTTTTAAAGGTTAACTTTTCAAGTAATTCAGTATTTTGATATAGAAAAAAACCACTAAGTGCTACTGAAACAGAACAGGGGGGAAAGGAGATTACTTTATATTTGTCTTTTCAGAGGCTATCAATGCTCTGCATTACATTCTCTTTAAATGGGAAGACAAGAGCAAACTGGGGTTGTTCTTACTGATGCAAAGACATGCATTAAGCCTTCGTATAACTCTCAGGACACATGCTCTGCCCCTTTAAAAAGGTTCTTCTCAGAGTATTTATAACGATTAATGATTGTATGCCTGCTGAATTATAGAACACAATGCAGAAAACAGTTCTCAGAGGAATAAAATCTGTGGTCCTCTAAGATGAGGTCAGAGAAACCTCTATCTATATTTAGGCTTTTCTACAGCTTCCCCCTTAGTACATTTGCAAAACTGGACTGTACAAATAAAGACCTCAAACATGGTTCTCAGGACTTGCTGCATGGAAAAAATGTCTTGAGACCAGATTCCAGAGATCAAAGTTTCAACCTTCTTTGCATTGCAGAAAAAGTACTCAAATCAAAATAGATTGCAACTGGGTAGAGCCTTACACAATCACAGCTGTTTAATTAAAAATATTAGAGTATTGCAGGCTACGCAGAAGATCACTAACTGAAAACAATAATGTTGAATTACTGTTGTTTTGTTTGTATTGCACATGCAGTGAATAATGACCTAGAATTGTATTTTCCAGTACAAACATCATAATGGGTATAGTGACTTACTCTCCTTCCTGCATTTTACCATTTCCCTCTCCCAATATAGACTTGTACACTTTTCAAATTAGGGATGTTCTCCCGTTACTTAGTAGGGTACAAACACACTGGAACACTATGGTTCACATAGGGCTTAGAGAAGAGATTAACAGCTAGAATACAAAGAGTTTTTCTAGACCACATAATGATTTTGATAAATTACTTGACAGTTTAAATTAGGTTCTTCTAAAACTGTACAGCCTAAGTGCCTCCAAAGTTAGACAAGTTTAAAACATAAGGGCACATAGAAAGGATAGAGTGGCTTTGCATTAAACCTCTCACTTCTTTCCACAAAATTCAACAAATATTAGTGGTTCCGAAATTATACAGTTTTTCATATATTCCAGTAATGACTCTACATTTTTAAACTACTACTTCTATACACATTTCTGTTGTCTTCTCTTCAGGTGACCTCACCACTACTTTCACCTCTACTTTTATTTGGGATAGGCAACACATCACATGCCTCACGTCTTCTAGTGCAAACAACACCATGATTTATGCTCTAAGTCCTATGGGATCTGCTTTCACCACAACCAATTCTCAGTGAGCCCTGTCAGAACCATAATGTGTTTGAAGCACTTTACAAATCAGCACCTGAGCAAGAAAATGTTTGTAGCATTGAAAAATGCCACATTTTGACACTTACCCTAGTTTATAACTACCACTACAAATGACATGTCCCTGGAAGTGTTCAAAAACCATGTACATGAGGCCCCTAGTGACATGGTTTAGTGGTGGACTTGGCAGTCCTGGGGTAACTGTTGGACCTAAGTTGATTCTATGATTTTACAGAATGTCCAGATAAAAGCAGTTCTGCTATGCTGCACATCTTACAGAACAATAATAGACACAGCATATTTAGCATGGTTGCAATTTAAGATACATTAAATGTATCTTGTTGAGTGTTGGTGTATGCACATATGAATATATATGCATGAGTGTACACGTGTGTGTATGTACATACACACTTATTTTCCATATTCTTAAACTAAAATCTATGAAATTAGGAAGCACGGCAGTAAAGTTTTAATTACTGTAACAGAGGCATGGTCTATAAATCATGGACATCCGCTAAAAATGCAAAAGGGACAGTCATCATCATCAAGTGGATTCCCTGAAGAAACAAGGCTTGGGCAGTCATAGTGTATGCCCATCTGTGCATGTCCCCCCTGACCCACTGGCCTTTCCTCCCACTGGTGAATTTCAGCCTATTGTGACATAAGGAAGTCCTGTCAAAGCTATCAAGTTTCCACATGTTTTATGAACGTCAATGGCAAATTACAGGACAGAACTGTTCTGCAGGCAGAACTTCGTCTTTGTCCATTCAAGAGGAAGCCACCAGCTGGCCAGGCAGCAAGCATCTATCTCCAAGCTCCCAAATGCACATTCCCTTTCTTACCCAGAGAATGAAGGGAGAGGGGCAGAGCAGGGAAAACATGAGAAGAAGCTGGAAAGTATTGTAATGAGTAAGTGCTGAAAATAGGAAAGCTGAATTAACTTCCCAGGAGAGAGAGAATGGGAAGGGAAGATCAGGAAGCCAATATTAAAGCGCTATTATAAAATACAAATCTACAGGAACCAGGCTTCATTAATTCCACTGCTCACAGAATCAATTCCTAAATGAGCATATTAGCATTTAAATGACAGGAGACTTGGAAGAAAACCCCTGCTTTCAACTACTGCAAGTTAATACTGAAGATATCCCACTCTATTTCAGAGCTGCAATTCTTTATCTTGCATACTTTTGACCTGCAGACTTCTAAAATTTATTTATTTAGAAGTTCAAGTTGAAGTATTTTAATTGCAAGATGATGAAGAATATGACAAATAAAATCTTTTTATTCCAAGGTTTAGGACAATTTAAGAAAAACAATCTTGCTACAAAAGATCACCTAAGAACTAAAGTACACTTACCCCATGTTTCTGAATGGCAACGTTTGTAAGATGTACAAACATGTTATCCAGTTCACTTGTACTTGGTGTGTATTTTACTGTGCAAAATCGGCAAAACCCGAGTTTATACCTTAAATGAAAAAAGTCATTAAAATGTGTTAAACCCCAACAAGAAATTGGGAAAAAAGCATCCTAGGAAACTTATTTTGACTACATTAAATGTTCTCTCAAAACAAAATACAAATACATACAGTCTTACATGTAACATCTCAGTGGACGATATGTAGATACTAAAACATATAGACGAAGATCAAATTTCTTTCCACCAATAAGTAACGGATTGTTAATATAGAGAGAAATCACATAGGCTTCTTTGGAAGACTGAGATACAAACCTGAAAAACATAAATCATGTTTCAGAATGTAACAATTGCAATGATACAGTCTGATAAATCTTTTTCTCCTTTAGTAGTCTGTACATTGTGGATTGGCTGAAATCTTTAATCTTCTGCATGTACAATGTATAAAGCTGTAGTGGTTAATAATACACACTTGGCATCAGGTATTATATACACCAAAAAGTGTTTAAAGTACTATGCAGATGACCAAGATCAATTAACAATTTAAACTCAGTTTTGAAGTTAATAGGGTAGCTGACTGCACCATGCAGAATGCAGCTCTACAAGCCAGTCTTTTCCTTGGAGAGCATTTAGAGCTTGGCACGGTTCAGACAAGCAAAGAGTATGCAGTACATTACCTTCATTAGTCAAGGTCATATAGAACATTCGTATTTATGCTTGGTGTGCCTTGGCAAACCACTGTGAAAAGCTAAGATAACTTTCAGATTGTGACATTCTTCAGATTCAAAGTCAAAAGGGGAGGGGAAGACTTGAGTGATAGTCAACCAGTCACTTTATAACAGTAAAAAAATCAGTATTAGTTGTGTGATCAAAACCTTAACTAGTCAGAGAAAAAGGTAGATTGCTGACCTGCTTCATCCATTTGGAAGTAGATCACCAACATTTTTGTGCTCCAAATGGATAATGTATTTCATAGAATCATAGAATAGTTAGGGTTGTAAAGGACCATATATCATCTAGTTCCAACCCCCCCGTCATGGGCAGAGACACCTCACACTAGACCATGTTGCAATAAATGCACTCTTCCTTTGTACTAATCAAAAAAGTTATTTAATATGTATTTAATAATTACTAAAATTGCTTAGGGAAAGATTTTTCTCATGTTTCCTGTTATTTAATACTATGAAGCAGAACAATTTATTTTTGCACGATTTTTTCCCCAACACCACTGAAAGCATTTTTATAAAGAATAGTTAATTGAACAGTGCTTTGTACCTCCTCATACCAAAACAAATTGTATTAAAACCTGCTTGAAGGAGGAAGTCAGATAAAAACTGAGATTAAACGCAAAGCTAACTATATAATGACAAAGCAATAATAATGGAATACTTTTCCATGCATCAGACAATTAGCATATGGTTCACTTCATTACAGACAGTAAAGGGTTTGGGTTTTAAGAACTTACGAAGACGTTTTGCTGTCTCGAGACCATTTTTTAATTTGAGAGAGTTTATTGATTAGAAATATTCCTTTTCCTTGAGCTTTGCCACAAGGTTTCATAATCCAAGTGCTGGAGGGATTTTTCCTGAATTCTTCCACAAAGAGATTATAATCGGCCGGAAGCATAAAAGTAACAGGAACAAAATCTGAGTGAAGGAAAACAAAAAACCCACATAAGGTGCACAATTAAGGACACTGTGTGTGAAAAGGCTATTGGCATATATAGACTAAAACATTTCTGTATTTTCAGTTTTCCAGTCTGACACTATCCACCTTCATTAAGACTTACGTTGCTTTTCATCTCATTTAAATTCTAGGTTTAGGTTTACACTTAAACAATTGCAAAATACTGCTGCTAATTTCAGCTAAGTAGATTTTAATTCACATTCATTAGTTTTCTGTTTATATGCTGTGAAATTAAAGTACTACATACCATTCCAACTTAACTTTATCAAACTTTCTCAATTTCCTATGTCAGTTTTTACCATTCCATTAACCACCTTTATCATCCTCTGTGCACCAAACATGTGAATGCTGGTGTTGCTTCCCCTTTGGCTGAGGTAATTTTTATTTCCATGTAACTCCCATTAGTCACTTACTTGCTCCCACAATCAGTATCACAATGCTTACTCAAATGTAAAGAAAAGCATTTGTCACTTTTTGCTGTCAGATTCTTTTCACTTCCATCCATACAGAACTGCTGCTCTTTTTCAGGGATGAACAGTGCTCTCCTTTCACTTGCCCAAGATGTAAATCAGCTCAACATATTCCCACTTCTCTTTCACTCCAATGCTTTCTGATCTCCAAAACAACTTCACTCTCCTCATTCCTGATGTACTGCTGGTTTGGCTTTTGTTTGTTTAGTTGTATTTCCTAGCAGTCATTACTTGTTTTCCAACTTCCCCCAAACTTCTCCTCTGAAGAGTTTGTTCATTCTGTTCTGCCAAGAGCCTCTCTGAAAAGGTTTATTTTAGTTTTTGCTGCAGTATAAGATATTCAGATAATGTTTTTGCACTTTTGAATTAAAGAAACTCCAGCCCCATCTCATGTGAAGTTCCAGAGTCCTTTGGTTTCACCATTAACCTTATTGCAGAATACCTTAATCCCACAATTTTCCCTCTTCAAAATAATTTAAAACAAAGCAAAATCAACAAAAACTCAACCAAACAACCCACCTCTCTCCCACACTCTCAACTCCCAACCACAAAAAGCCTGGTTACAAATCTAGTTCTGTACCCTTATACTTAAAAATAGTAATTTCATTATCATTTCATCCAATGTTGCTTCAGGTAATGCTGCACTGTTAAGTTCAGTCTTCTTTAAGGACCTTACTCCTAACAAAACAAAATCTAAATACAACTTCCATGCACACAAACTGGATTTGTGCTCCTCTTTGAATACTGCTGAATACTAGCAAGTACACAATGGAGGAATTGGGTCTTACTGCTTTGGTAATACAACAGGAAAACAGAAATGTTCAGTCTTTTATTCCTACTTTTTCCTCTAATTTCAATAAAGATCCTGAAAAAGTGGTATCCCCTCTATTCCTCTCAATTTGCAAAATACTAGCTATTTTCCTTCAAAGGAAAGTTTGTGAAAAGCTTTGAAAATACAGTATTTCTTACAAAATATTCACTACAACAGTTTTTATCACTTTACCTATTCTCTGTTTCCTTCTGCTCTAATTCAGACTTGAAGGGAAAAAAAGGAGGAGAACACAGAGAGAAAAGGCTGTAAAGTTTGCAGAATACAGCAAACAATTTTAGGACAAAGTGCACTTTACTTCATTGACAGTGACAGAGCATTTCAAGATAGTTACTTTAATGTTCTAACACTTCAGAAGTTCAGTGCTTTATGCACAGAAAAGCTAGGTTAATTCCAGGTTATGGACTACAAAGGAAAAAATATGAATGCTGATAATAAGAACCACATACCCAAATAAACATATTTCCCATTTTCATCCTTTTCCGCAAGAGGACTTCCTTCTTTCTCAAGTTCTTTCCTGTATCGCTTGATATTCTTTACCATCAAATCTTTTCTGGTCAGTTCATAGTGGTTTGGGAAATGATTGACAATCTGGTCATCAGAGAGGCGGTAACCAGTTTCCACACTGAAAACATTTCTGATTGTTTGTACGCTCATCCTGCAAGCAAAGACAGATACCAAAAGACTTCATAGAATCATAGAATAGTTAGGGTTGGAAAGGACCTTAAGATCATCTAGTTCCAACCCCAGTGCCATGGGCAGGGACACCTCACACTGGACCACGTTGCCCAAGCCTCTGTCCAACTTGGCCTTGAACACTGAGAGGGACGGAGCATTTACTTCTCTGGGCAACCTGTTCCAGTGCCTCACAGTAAAGAACTTCTTCCTTATATCTAACCTGAACTTCCCCTGTTTAAGTTTAAACCCATTACCCAAGAAACACAATCCAGGAAGATAAAGTTGGTTGGGGTTTTGTTTGTTTTGTTTTGTTTTGTTGTTTTGTTTTTTGTTTTTTTTTGGTTTTTTTTTTTTGTTACATGCACTTCACTTTTCTCCCTCATTTCTCTTTATACTCTAATACCTTGCTGCAGTGACAATCCAAGATGTGCTGACCTTCTATTAACAAAATCCTGCCAGAGGTTTTATTGATCCCTCTACTACTACTAAAATTGGCACAAAAAGAGAGGACAGGCAGATGACAACTTGGGCCTACTGGACTCTGCCTTGTTGATATCAGGTTAAGCCCCAGAAGGATCTAAAAATGGCCAACACACCCCCAAGTGCTACAGAAGCAACTTCTGTTACTTCTCTTCCTGTAAACTCAGTTTCCCTCTTAAAAAAAGCCACAAAAACAACCTCCTACTGAGTACCTTGCTATTCAGACTGTCAAGCATATGAATTGAAAACAGTGGTTCAGAGATCTTACTAAAATCACCCGTAAATGCCAGATCAGGGGCTGCAGTGACAATGCCATCACATATCTACTTTATTTTTCACAGAAGATAAGAGCAGGACTATAGACATGAAGAAAATTTTTATTGCCTGTCTCATATTGGAAATTTAATAATATTTCCTGCTATCAATCTGCTACGTTATCATTTCAGGAAGAAAAACACAAACCAAAACAGCCAGTCACACAACAGTCTCTCTGAGTGCCCTGTGCCACAACTTCCCCCCAACCACATTCCAAAAGCATGAGAAGATTACTAGATTCCTACCCATTTGAATAAGTGGTTCACAAAGGGTACACTTGGCAGCACAAATCACCATTCTGACATATTTGAAAGGGACAATATAAATTGTTTGGTTTATGTACAGAGTACTGTTTCTGCCAATTAGTAGATTACTGCATTCTAGGACAGCATTTCATGGTCTTATATTACACAAATGCCAAATGTGAAGCTAGACTCTTTACTCCCCTCCTTTCACCATTGTTCTGATTTAACTTCACATTCACTTTAAGTATTGAAATGTTGAATAATCAGTCTGCATATAAATCATTATCATGAAGAAGTACAGTCCTCAAAGCCTATATTATAGAAGCCTGGACTCTGGTAACAGGGCAAGACTCCATTACATGTTGGAACTGTGTACTCTTGGATTATTTTATGTTGAGTTTCCAGAAAATTTGGGGAAAAGATACATTCAAAGATTCCCCTCAGGCCACATATGCCCTCCAACAGTAATGGAAAACTTCTGCTTACTGCATAAAAAAAAAAAAAAAAAAAACCACAAACCTCAAAATCGAATAAAATCAGGTATCACAGTTCAAAATACACTGAGCATAGCCTTTCCCCTGGGCTGTTCACAACTGGCATTCCCAGAAGTGATCAATATCTTGCTAGGTCATTGACTTTCCACTCCCTGACTATATCTTTGGCAAACTGCAAAGATACATGAGATCAGTAGCACAGGAATGGATCCATGCAGATAGGACCTTCTACCCTGAGGAACCCCAATGACTTTAGCAGGCCTGCACATATACAGGGGTCTACCAATGCAACTCTGAACAGAAGACCAGTGGTAGCCTAAGAAATTACAGAAACAATGTCATACTCTTAGGAGCACTGTGGTAAATGAATGGTAATTTCTGTATTTTTCACTTTTTAACATACATTTCGTTATATTATTAATGATACTAACATAACATATTAAAATGCTTCATAAAATTAGAAACTGGTATTTTTAATGTACTTACCAATAAAAATTCCAATCTTCATTTTCTGCCACCTGAATCCAGCCTCTTTTTTCAAAGTTGTTTATTAGAACAGATTTTTCTATGTCAGTTACCCACTTTACTTTTCCTGCCATTATCCTAAAGCAGAATCAACCTATTAGTAAAGAAAAGTTTAAAGATGTGAAATTGAAAACAGGGGAGGACACAAACTAGAAAGGTCAAAGTGGATGAAAAGTGGCATCTAGAAAGGTCAAACCAGGTTGCTCAGAGCTTTATCCAACCATGTTTTGAAAACCTACCCAAGGTGACATCTAGAAAGCATTTTAATGTAAGATAGAAGTAGCAAATTAAATTAAAAATCAAGGAAAATAATGGGACTGCATTTGTGAACTGGACAACTGCAAACAAAGACACTAGTTACAAGGACCTTTCACGCTCCCCAGCCAATCTACCTTTTCTGAATGGGCACACAACTCACATCTCTCATTAAATACCTTAATGCCAGAAATTACTCTTGTACACTTATATTGCATAATGATTACAGAAGCAAACATAGAGCACAGCCAGCTTTGGGGCCCATATCACAGGAGGGACACGGATGTGCTCGAATGAGTCCAGAGGAGGCGATGAAGATGATCAGAGGCCTGGAGCACTTCTCCTATGGACACAGGCTGAGAGCTGGGCTTGTTCAGCCTGGAGAAGGCTTTGGGGAGACCTCAGAGTAGCTTCCAGTACCTGAAGAGGGCCAACAAGAAATTTGGAGTGGGAGGATTTGTAAGGCCATGTATGGATAGGACAGGGGGAAATGGCTTTAAACTGAAAGAGGGTAGATTTAGATTTGACATAAGGAAAAAATTCTTTGCTGTGAGGGTGGTGAGGCACTGGCATAGGTTGCCCAGCAGTAAATGCTCCATCCCTGGCAGTGTTCAAGGCCAGGCTGGACGGGGCTTTGAGCAACCTGGTCTAGTGGAAGGTGTCCCTGCCCGTGGCAGTGGGGTTGGAACTGGATGGTCTTCCAACTCAAACCATTCTGTGATTCTATGATTTCTAACCAAGACTTCCATGTATATACCTTTTTGCTTTATTTTGAAGTAGGAGAGTTCATATAGATCACCTCATGACTGTAGAAGAAAAAAATATCTTACGTGCTCTACCAAGAATCATGATTTCCTATACTGCAAGGAAGGGAACCAAAGTAACATTACCAACTTTGTATTGTCTTCTTAGTACTTCATGCAGCTGTGATTTTGCCTTCTACTCTAGTGGGGAAGAGGGAGATGGATAAGTTGATACCATTAGCAAGGCCATAGGTGGGCACTGGGGACCCTGCCTGCCTCTTGCTCTGCTTGGGAAAAGGCACCTCCCCAGGGGGCTGAAGAGGATGAAAGGTGAGAAATGTGAAATAGAGGTGTGTCGTGGTTTAAGCCCCGGCTGTAAATTAGAACCACGCAGTCTACTTCCCCCCCCCACTCCCCAGAGGGATGGGGAGGAGAATCAAAAGAATGTAACTCCCAGGGGTTGAGATAAAAACAGTCCAGTAACTAAGGTATAACACAAATCACTACTGCTGCCACCAATAATAATAATGATAAGAGAAATAACAAGGGAAGAGAATACGATACCGCTCGCCAGAAAAGAGAGCCCAACCGAAAAGAGGACGTGCCCTTCTGGGAACTCTCCGTTCTACATCCTGGGCATGACGTGCTGTGGTATGGAATACCTCTTTGGCTAGTTTGGGTCAGGTGTCCTGTCCCTGCTTCCTCCCACCTTCTCCTCCTCCCTGGCAGAGCACGAGACTCACAAAGTCCTTGGTCAGTCTAAACATCGGTGTTATCAGCTTTGTTCCCAGGCTGAAAGTCAAAACCACAGTGCTGCAGCAGCTACTAAGAAGGAGGAAAAATGACTGCTACTGCTGAACACAGGACAAGGTGAAATGTTGGAGACTGACAGACAGACTTGTTTGGAAAAGCTTCACTGCAAGCAGGGTTTATTTCAAGGCCAGGTTGGATGGGGCTTTGAGCAACGTGGTCTAGTGGAAGGTGTGCCTGCCCAAGGCAGCAGGGTTGGAACTAGATGGTCCTTAAGGTCCCCTCCAACTAAAACCATTCTACGATTAAAACACTGACGGCAGGATTTCTGCAAATTTACGGTTGCTAGGGAAGTGCTTATAAGCTGCATTTCAATTAATGACACCTAGGTGTCACTTTCTACATTAGATCTCTCATATGTCCGGGTCAGCCTTTCCTGTTA
This sequence comes from Psittacula echo, assembly GCF_963264785.1. Classification (NCBI taxonomy): domain Eukaryota; kingdom Metazoa; phylum Chordata; class Aves; order Psittaciformes; family Psittacidae; genus Psittacula; species Psittacula echo. The sequence continues at coordinate 106,577,180 of NC_137735.1, forward strand.
GGGATGCAGGATTGTCTGGAAGGGACCTCAGGAGGTCTGTTGTCTAGCCTCCTGCTCAGTGCAGGATCAGCTGTAAGGTCAAACCAGGTCGCTCAGAGCTTTATCCAGTCACATTCTGAAAACCTCCAAAGATGGAAATAGCACAGCTTCTCTGGGCATCCTGTGTCACTGCTTGACTGGTCTCAATGGGAAAAGGTGCTGGGTATTGTTTTTTCCCCACATATTCTGAAACTCTTCTCTCAGCTTGTGCCTGATGTCTCTCACCTTCCCACCCTTCACCCTGCTAAAGAGCCTTGGTCTGTCTTTTTTAATAACCTTCTCACAGGCAGGCTGCTATTAGGTGATCCCAGAGCCACCTCTTCTCCAGGCTGCAGAAACATGGCTGCCCAGCTTTACCTCACCAGACAAGTGCCTGAGTTGCCTGACACCAGACAAGCCCCTTGACCATCTTGGTAACCCCCCTGCTCAACTCATTCCAGTTTATTAATGTCTGTCTTGTTCTGAGGGCTTGTGTGACTTTGTCAATCCTCTGATATACTGTATTGCATCCTTGTCCTTTTTGTTTTGAGAAAGACATGCAAATCTAGCAAGGTAGGAATGCAGAAAAAATGCACTGAAGAAGCGTGGATGAGCCCAGCACCCACAATTGCCCCTTCTGTGAAGTGCAGGCTGAAGCTTTCTGAAAGCAGCATGCACTCACCCACTTGCACTCTCTTTTACAAGGGCTGTTTGGTGAGATCACCTTTCTACCATCTTAAATCGTGCTTTAATCCACTACCAGTGAAGATGGGGGCAAAGAAGCATGAACTGAAGCATATCACCCTTCGTGCATACATAGTCTGGAGCCAAAATCCTACAATCCAGTTGATGTGGATAGTACACTATATACAACAAAGAACTTATTTACCCCATCTCTAAGTAAGTGGTGATCCCAGGATCTAGGCCTAATTGATACGTAACTCAAGCAAGTTAACATACATTCATGAGCAAACGATAATACCTGCGAAAGCTCTCATAAGCAATTTCATGGTGCTGCTTAGTCTTTCTGCAGTTCATTTCATAAATTACTTTTACAATTGCAGCCTAGTGAATCTTCATAGTTATGTTTCACAGAAATCAAGTGCAGAGAAGTGCTAATTCAGAAGAAAACCTTGTTAAGCCAAAAGCAGATTCTTTGGCATACCCTTCTCCCAAGGACAAAACCTACCATGCAAGCGAGTGGGAGAGAGCAGATACACACACATGTAACACCCCCTACTGTTCCTTTGACATATAATTTTCCATTGAAAAGCCAATTAAAACTTCAAATCACCTTTACTAATGTAGTGGTGTAATTAATGGAAGTAATGAATGTAGTTAATACAATTTCTGCAACTAAGATATTGAGCTGGAATTCAAGGGGGCTTCAATTTCCAGGACTACATATGGAGACGTACATTTGTCAGCAGGCTAACAGCCGTACGATTTCTCTCTTCCTGGAAGGCATAGTCCTTTATATAGTGCTCTCACCTTCTCCTTCCTAGACTACTTAAATTGCCAAATTCCACAAGGCAGAAACGTTTACTATTAGACTTCAATTTTAAAGAGTTTTAGACATACTTATTTTTATTCATGCTGATAAGACAAGTTGAAATCAAGCTTAAATAGACAGATTAAAAAAGAGTGTATGAAGGCTCAGGGTCTGTCTTTTTCTGTGTGCTTAAACACCTGGTTCTACAAGGTCATGATCTTTCTGTAGGCCCTCCAGATACTACCAAAACAAAAATAAATGAAACAAACGGATTCATTTATTTGTACTGAAGTATGCATGATTCATCATCAGTGACTCACTAGTATCACACACATGCTTGTTGTGGTTTTAAATGTTCAGGGATTAGTCAGCTTGGAATAGAATTGCCCCTTCAAAAGGGAATGCTTTAAATAACACTAACCAAACACAATGTAAAATTTTCAAAAGGCCTTAAAACATGGCCTTTGCATCTCCAAACTACCCCATAAGGTTACCAAAACCCAGCCCCAACTCTACACCCATTTCTCTATTACCCAGCTCCTTGATCTGTCTCCCTACTTCCTCAGTGTGTCTTGCTCCAGCATCCTTAAGCTGCAACTGCCCTCAGGGCTTGTTCTTCCAGAAGTGCTGCATCAGACAAATGCAGTCGCCTGGGCCTCTGCCTTGACAGAAGCATGTAGCTGCTGCCTGGCAAAGATTGGTAGACTGGGAGCACTGCCACAAGCAGGCAGCTTTGCCAACACTTCTAATACTGTAATCTCGTTTTTACCCTAGGATGCAACAGCTGCTACAGCATCCTTTCTGTACGATTCTTTATGAAGAGATTTCAACACATACTACATATCCTACAGCTAGGAACCCTGGAAGACTGCATGTGCTGATCCAGCAAGTGGATTTTGTGGTAGGTGGCAGGTGGGACTGCTCCATGACTAGTTACACTATACAACTCCCAGAGACGGCATGGTTTGATTTCAGAAACCAGAGACAATTCGACAGAAGACTTGTCCACAGGAAGGTGAGTAAAAATTAAACCAAAGCTAAAAATTGAAGACAACTTCTGCCACAAATATTCTTCTCCTGCTTTGGGAACTTTAGGCCTTATAGGTCCATCACCAGACAGGATGATTGAAAGGTCAGCAATACAACAGCAGACTAAAAATTAGTCCTTGGTTTATGCAGACAGTTTGACCATCTCAGATGATGTTTAACTGGCCTGTAAATAAAATCTTCTCATTTTGTGTAACTGGATTCCTGAAACCCACAAATAAGGAGTCGTATTAAATTATATTATTGAAAATAAGAATTTTTGATACAATATTAATAGAACATAGTTTTCTACAGGTATCCTCTAATCTGCAGTTAGGTATGCCAGATAACCTTCTGAGATTGCACAAGATAACAATGTGTTCAAACTTCTGGTCAGCTGAGACCCCTAAAATGGCAAAGAGCTGTATAACACAGCCCCAGTCTGCCTACTGCATATCGTAGGGTAATGGTTCATTAAGTCAAATCCTTCACAGAGCACCAGACCTCCTACTCAGGAAACAACACGTACATAAGACAGGCACAGAAGGCCTGACACTTCCCCAAAACACTGCCGTTTCTGCCCAGACTGGTCCCACAGACAGCGAGAAAACACAAGGAAGCTTGGCAGCAGCCTAATCCCAAAGCGAGGGCCTCTTGCCCTGGCACAAATTCATGCAGTGACGATGAGATCCAAAAGCACCTTAGTTGTCATTACCACCACTATGGAAGCTACTCATGCTGACTGCAGAACAGCTTTTCACACTGCACAGATAAGCATAAGCAAGTGGTGTCACTGCCTGCAGCACCTGATCTAGCAAGCTCTATTTGCTTCTAACAGTCGTTAGACATAATTGTGTTTCATAATTAAGTTTATTACTGGAAAATCCAGTTCTCCTGATGCGGTTGCTCCTTCAAGGAGACTGGGAGGGCGTGCCACAGCGATTCCCATAATGTTAGGGAGAAAAAGGAGACAAAGCCTGGAAGGGCTGCGTGGCTGAGCTGTGGGCAACGAGGACCCCGGGGAACAGGAGGTCACCACACGCCCCAGGAGCGGATGCGCATACACATGCTCCCACAAAGAACCACAGTGGACTCGGACCTTCACCAACATGTCGTGACATGCCGTGACAGCGCCACGAACATGCTGACTCTGTCTAGTTTTGCCCTTGTCCCTCTCAGACACCACCCGAGAGCGGGCCCGCAGGGTGAATTACCTCACCCCTCCATCTCCGAGGAGGGGTCCCGATCCCACAAGGATCTTCAGCTGTCCCGACAGGCCTGGTGGGGGAAGGAAGGCCGAGCATCTCCCCCAACGGCGGGCGGCTGCAGCCCGCACCGTGTGTCTGCGGGAGGGGGGTGGGAGAGGGATGACATCCAGCCCGCTGCCCGCGCTCACCTGCCGGCGGGACGGGCGACCGCGACAGCCCCGCAAGCCCCGCCACGCCCGCCGCTCGCTTCCATCGCCCCGGCCGCCGGCTCCACCCACCCCGCGGCCCCACCCTTCCGGCACCTTCCCTAGCAACCGCGACGCGCCGGGGCGGGACTTCCGGGGCGGTGGCGGCGGTGACGGGCGCAGGGAGAGCTGGGTTGCCAAGGAGACGCGCGGCGGCCGCCATCTTGTGTCCGTAGCGAGGAGACTCGATGCTAGCGGGGCGTGTTGAGATAGGATTAGGGGTGATGGTTTTAAACTAAAAGAGGGGAGATTGAAACAGGATGTGAGGAAAAAACTACACAAGGATGGTAAATACTGTCACAGGTTGCCCAGAGAGGTGGTGGATGTGCTATCCCCAGAGACATTCAAGGTCAAGCTGAATGTGGTTCTGGGCAACCTGATCTAGTTGAACATGTCCCTGCTCATTGCAGGGAGGTTGGACTAGATGAGCTTTGAAGGTCCTTTCCAACCCAAACTGCTCTATGATTCTCTGATACCTAAAATTACACAAGGCCTCTCACGCCAAAGCTCAAGTCCTTGTCTGAGCTCATCAGGTACAAGGAGGTTTATCACCACATGGCTGCAGAAATATCTTCCTCAGAACAGTATCAATTCAAGAGAAATGTGTGAATTCTACCTCAAATTACCAACAACTGTGATTCACAGCGAAAACTGGATGAGAGAAGTAGTACCTAAGCAGTTATGGCATTAGTGCCTGTGCAGAGAAGCCCGGTTTACATGTACAAAATTCCTTCCAAAAAGAGAGATTATGTTAAAGCACCTAATGTATATTAAGGTTACTGACATCACGCGATAAGCTCAATGCAAAACAATAATAAGGTATTACATAATGAACTCCAGTGATCCGAAGAGACTCTATGGAAAAAATAAATTACTCATTCTGTAAGACAAATTGCTGATCTAAAAAAAAATATAGATCCATCAAGGCAGTAGCTGAATTAAGCAGTTTGCAGTGTGTTGGCATACAGCAAATAACTGATACGAACCTGTATTTCCTAAAAGCCTTAATTCCCCAAATAGTCTGAAGACAATAAATATGCTTTATGATTTACCAGATCATCCTATGGTAACAGTCTCAGTTTCAAGGATGTAACTACAAAGAAATAGTTAAATTTAATAATTCATATAACTGGAGCTATTGAATATTCCGTAGCTTAACTGTGGAAGAAGCTGCAAAACACGGTATCTTCCTTCAGTCACGTGCAATGGAAATTTTCTGGTACCACAACACCTCTGACAGCAGAAGAAAACATGCTGCAGTATTCACAGCCTCCTTCCAACCAAGAAGGTACGTCTGCTGTGACAGCTGGCAGCAAGAAAAGCAAACCTGATTCTTCTGCTTGCCATCAATCCTTTTTTTGTCCCTGAATCCATCATACCTCAGGGGAAAGCTGAAAAAGCACCACTTTGGAAATATATTAAATAATTCATTAAGGACAGAAACAGGTTTGTGGTTTTTTTTGGGGTTTTTTTTTTTTTTGTTGTTGTTTTTTTTTTTTTAAATGTAAGAGTCTTTTAGCTTAGTTCAACAGTCCTTAATCAAAGTTATAGTTCCATGGCATAAAAAGCTGTTGTTTTACTGTCTCTCTGACAATTACATTGACAGTGTTACATCAAAGCTAATAATAGATGGTCTAGTTTTTAATGCATCTCCACTTTGTAACATTATTGTTCCAACAAGGGAAGTCAGGGAGAATTTGAGAGCAGCTCAATAATGCTTATTATTGTCTCAGGAAATGTTGTAGCAGTATCAATGTACTATCTTTGCAACAGAAATCACTCCTATAATGACATTTGTTTGTTTTATTTTAACCTTGAGTCAGCTCAGTTAAACAACGTTACCTGTATGTACAAAAATAAGCCTGGTTTCAGGAGGGAAACTATTATTGATGTGAAGCAAAGTAAACATGAAATCTGAAATATCAAAACTGGTAAATAGGGCAAATCTTTGGCATAAAGTGGTATTACCAAGGTTAATTTCCCTTTTATTGTACTTTGGAGCCAATTTTTATCTAGCCAATTGCGTGTGTAAATGTAAACACTACCCTCACAACACAGTCCTTGGCATAAGTGGGAAGATAAGCACTGTCATGCTTGGAAGATGGGAGAGAAGGATGTTACAAGGGGGATCATTATGTGTAGTGCAAAAGGAAGTGGGTTGTGTAAGTGTATGTACACACACACACTTTTCTACATTTAGAAACTTAGCTGCAAAAGTCTGTGGACATCCCAGCTTCAGGTGGATTGCTGTATCTGTGCCACCATTCTGCTCCTCCTGGTGTTTACCTTCCCTCACACTGAGATGAGATCATACTATAAATAGAGGGCAAAGTCCAATCTCAAGCATTAACCAGTGATGTCTCCTGTTTGACATAACAATAAAGTGTGGAGCAACAGTGGGTTTGGGTTCTTTAAAGCTCTTCTAGTGATGGGTGATAGGTACCAACTGAATTGCTCACAACACTGTTATCAATAGCGAAAAAGAAAAACATGAAGCCCCCTGACCTCTAAACTTTTTTTGGCAAGAGGTCAGTAGGATTTGAGTAAGTCTCAAAGTCTCTCTCCTTAACCCCTCAAAGTCTCTCTTTCACCCTTCAGGAACTCTGCTCTTGCTGTGCTGCCATGGCTTCTCCTGCTTTCTGTCCCACACTCTCCTCCCTAAGTGCCCTGGGGACCATTGGGGATGCCTGCCCATTGCAGTTGCTTCTGCTGCACTGAACGAAGAGGAAAACCTGCTCCTCCCTGTGTAAAACTGAGCAGTACCACAGCATTCCCAACATTTTAAAGACTATCTTGAAATTATGATGTATTGAAGCCCAAAGGGATTCTTGAGCAGCACAGATCTCTGCCAGTAAACCCAAAACCACCCTGAAGCCCACAACGACGGTGAGCTCCAGCACGCTAGGGTGCTGAAAAAAACCACACGGGCCCACCTACAGCCAGCCAGTTGGAAAAGGGGTTCATGGGCAAAAGTGGACCGCAAGGCCTGGTCCTGCACTTGGCATCTCCACCGGTGAGAGCACAAAGATCATGTCCTGTCATGTCTCGTCACCGATGAGGGACCACCCCACTACGGTGACTGTTGTTCCTCCGAGGAGCCATCCCAGCCCCGCCGGCTCCACCTCTGCGCCCTCAACCCCGCCGCCGCAGGCGCGCCCGGCGGCGACAGCGCGGCCCCGCTGCCCCCAAGGCCCTCCTCCTGCGTCGTAAGCGGCTGCCCGGCAGCGAGCCCGGCCCCGCGGGGGCGGTGGGTTTCCCCGGCGGGGCGGGGCGGAGCGGGCCAGGCCGGGCGGACAACAGGGGCAGTTTGCGACTGACGCCGCTGTGAGTGGCCGGCGCGGAGGGGCCGGGCCGGCGGAACTCTCTCTCCTGACGCCGGTCTGTGTGCCCGCAGGGCGGCGGTGGCGGCTTCCAGCGCTGGGCGCCGAGTGGAGCCGGGCCGAGGTGAGATGAGCGACGGGTCCCAGCGGGAGAGGGGTGGTGCGGCGCAGCACAGCACGGCAGAGCCTTTGCCTGGGGAGGGAGAAGGGGGAAGGTACCGGCCGGGATCTCCCGGGGAGACTCTGACTGCGGTGCCGGCGACTGAGAGCGGCCGACGGTCCGGAACCCGCGACTTCACCTGCGCGCCTGCCCCCAGGGTGGGTGGTGGGTTATATATGCCGGCCCTGGCGGAATCCCGGCACGTTTCTACGGGCAGCCCGCTCCCATGCACCTTTGCCGGCTCTGGCGCCGCAACATCTTTGGCCCCCGGAGGGGAGATCGGCGTCTTCTAGAACACACGCCTTGCGGGGGGTGAACACCGTGATCGGAGCGGGTGGCGGGAGCCGCCGAGTGCACCGGGCCTGGGGCGGGAGACGCCATAGCGCGAAAACGCGCGTCGGCAATGAGCGACCTGTCCCGGCTGCTCAACCTCCGGGAGGGACGTGTGTGTGTGTTCGTGAGCCCTTCCAAATGATGCTGTGGGACGCTGCGTGCTCTGTACTCGGCTGCTACCGTCTAAGCAAATGAGGAGCGAAGTACGTGTGCTTTCACTCAGCAAAGCAGGAAACAGCCCTCAAAATAAGTCTGAGATGCACAGTAGAATGTATAGCAGAATGTGCCACTGATAAACATTTTTAAATATTCCTGAATAACTCATTTTCTATATCTGTATACGTTCATAACAGTGCTACTGATAACAGGACTGATGTGCAACAGCAGAGAGGGATAAAGAAATCTGTACGGGAGTATATGTAATTTTTAAGTAATTTCACAAGGAGTGATAGGCGCACAGTGAATTCTGTGATTAAAAAGATTTCTAAGTGCAGAGTGAGTTCTAAATTGCAGAGTATTAGCCAGGGTCTGCGCTAGGCCGTATCAGAGACATATGTACAACAAGACGAGCGGTCTGCCATTGTCATTTTCTTTCAAGGATACATTGACAGATTTATTTTGAGTTTTGTGGTTATGATTATTTTTTTTATTGCCATTTAATGTATGTCAGTTGAACGGGAGTTATGATTGAGTATAATGAAGAAGAAAATCAATGTTTATTCAAGGCATTTGATCTGATGTCAGAATGTCACCTCTGTAGAGACCCTGTCTCTCTGAAAGAAGAAATTTAAGTCCTGCTTCGCCTGGTCAGTAGGTGTCTGGTAGCCTTTTTAAGGATTCTTTGTATCCATAGGCCATTGACAGTAAGACCATTTGGAGAGGAGTAATTAAAACTGAATGCCCTCAGCTTCTTCAGGTAATGGCCTGCTAGCCAAAGCCAGAGCTTGGTCCTGCGGTTACCAAAGGAAGTAGTAAAACCCCTCCAAATGCAGTAAGGATCTGAAATGAAACTGGAAAGCCAAATACTGAAATCAAAATATGAGTAATCTGAAATGAAACTGGAAAGCCAAATACTGAAATCAAAAGATGAGTAAGGGCTACAAATCTACAAAAAGAAAATGAGTGCAGAACATAGCGTTTGAAGTAATAGAGTGCTGCACTGGGGCAAGATGAATGCTGTGCATAAAACCTTATTTTGTTTGCTCTTAATTTGGTTTTATACATTTGCTTTATTTAACAAGACACCCTATTTTTATTGTTAATTCCACTGTTTGCAGGATGTGTGGAATATACCTTACCAATGGGAACCAGGTAATTTTATTATGTAGTTAATATTATTTTAGTATTATTATTTTTAATAGTTTTAATAGTTATTAAAATAGCTTTCATAGTTAATTTTAATAATTCTAGTATGTTTTAATTGTAATTGATTTACTAATTAGTATTTTTTACAACTAAAATATTGTAGGTGAACTAGGATTATAAATGATAGTAATTTTATTGCAGTGTTTGAGTGTTACTACTGCCAGTATTTTACCAATACAGGAAGCCTAAGTAAAACTGAGAACAGCATGCATTTAAATTCTTTATACAGACATGCAGAACAAGAAAGACAGCATGAATAGTGAGTTAAGTTCTTAGAGTTACACTGTACCTGCGTATCAAGAGTTAATCTCATTTTCCCAATCTCGCAGCAGTAGGTGGGATCATGGAGGTGCCTCTAGGAGACCACCAAAGGTCATAGAAGATGCTGAGTTTTCTCACAAGTCCAATTAGGAGTCCCTGTAGAATGGGACAGGCTGCAGGTGTGAGGTGGCAGTATATGACAGCATGTGTGCTGTGCTGCACAGTGCTGAGGGAAAATGGCAGCCCATAGCTGTCTCAAACGTGCCAGCTTGCTAAGAATATGAATGAGCAGGTTTAGATTAACAGTACTGTTTGGTCTGTTGAAGCTAAGCATGTGCCTAAATATTTTGTAAATTATGACCTTGGTGATCAGCATCCTTTAATCCTGAATTTAACATCAAGGCATGAATTCTGTAATCTGCTTGCTGAGGATGCTAGCAGGCTCATTGCAGGCACTTCACCCTTCAAGTGGAGGGGATGGTAGAACAAGGTCTCTTAAGTACATCAGATTTCTGTATTTTTTTCGCAATTTGAATGAATGAATGTTAATGTCAGATTGAAATATTCCAATTTTATTATGTATCTGTATTAATAATTATGAGCACTGTATGATTTTTTCTGCCAATAACAACTTTTCTATCAGCATCACTGTCTTTAGGAGATTTAAAAAATAAAAAGTCTAAGATACAAAAATAGAATGTGAACAAAGAAACATTTTCCATAGCTTTATGTTCATTCATGGATTATTAAACTATATACATTATTGTACTTACCTCCTACAGCGTAGCCATGCAGTTCAGGTAACAATTTTAAACAAATTCTTATTTATCATAAAAGAATTTTGACCTCTTGGTGAGACTGAGAAGTACAAAGGTCAGAAGATGTTTTGAAAAGGAAATGTAAATGTTACAGCAGAAGCTTTCTGACAGAATCCAAACCTTAACTCTCTGTGAAGAAGTAGAAAAAAGGTGACATCCCTGAGATACGTGGTGCTGTCACGAAACAAAAATCTGAGTATGGCAGAAAAAATTTTTTTTTTTTTTTTTTTTTTAATGGAAATGATTGGTTTCAGTGTGGTGTCAATATATATTTATCTTCAGTGTTCTTAGTTCTTCCTATAAAACTTTGTGGAAGTTTAATGTTTTCCTGCAGACACCACCCTTACCTCCCCCCCTTGTTTCTCTGAATATTTAGAAGTCGCTGAAATAAGCTTTGGAGCACTGAAGGAATCAGTAGACTCTTCAAAGAAAGTAATACTTAGACTATTTTGTAGGCTTATCAAATCACAGGTTCTTAATGTGGACATAACAGTACTATCTACTTTTCAAGGTGGAAACCTTTTGTTTTTCTCCACAGTTATATATTAAATGTCACTGTGAGGACTGGTGTTTTCTGAGTGCTCTAACAGACAACATGCAAATGCTGATGATGCATAAAAATCTTGAGAGATTCTTGAAGTCTTGACTTAAAATTTCAGTCAGGGCCCCTTAAACATTTTCAGCAGACTGAAATAGAAAATCCCTGTGCAAGATCTTTACTTCAAAAGGTTTCCTCCATTTTAAGTTTGCTGTATGCATTTGTTTCTCACCTGAGGTCACAGGACTTACTTAAGGAATAATTTTTTTTTTTACTTTTAAATATAATCAAATGCTTCTTTCTTATCCTGTGTTGAGGTAAGAAACCCTGTGTTAAGTTCCCAGTGAAGGAATGTTGACTTACTGAGCATAAAAACGTAAATGAAATAAAATGCAAGAAGTAGAGTGTATTTTCTAGATTTACAGAAGTGTGCCTTTAATAGCTGTTTGAGGCAATATGAAGAAGTGTTTATGCGTAAACAGTCTCCAAGGTCATTGATGTTAAGCTGACTGGAAACACAGGATGAGACAAAGAATTAATTTATCTTTGGTCCTTGACCTGATACTGCTTTAAGAGTTAATCCAGCAACCTGGGTTAACTAACCTGCACTATCCAAAACCGAGTGACAGTGACTTAACCTTTCGTCTTTCTAAGAGAAACTGCTGTTGCTGATGGCTACCTTGCAATGCTTTGCTGTCAGCTGTGGTGGTTCAGGAGGCTGGCCTGTGGAAGCCCAGGTGTCCCTACAAGAGAAGGGGCAGAGATATCCTGTAGACATGGCTGCAGTTCCTACGCCTGTGTGCTGCCCATGGCTTACACATTCTGTCCTGCAAGGGAGGAGGAGGGTCAACAGGCAAGGGTCATAGGAGAGCCCAAAACTTAAAGAAAACAAACCAAAAACTTCCTGGGATTTTGGATTGTACTTTTCTTCACTACAGCACTGTGGGAGTCCAGAATTCCTGTTTCTATGAAATCTCAACTAGCTCTTAATCTCTCAGTCATCTTATCAAAGACTTGCCCTTGTGAAATGGCATAGAGATTTGTATTTGCAACAGGGAGGATGATGTCATGTTTTGAAGGAGTTTGCTATGGATTGGAGGTATATATGCAAACAACCAAGCCTCTGTTTGTTTTTCATTTAAATTTAGTTTGCATGGGCAGCTAGTAGAGTCTGAAACAGTCTGAGATATGCTTTGATATCTTGAGAAGGAAAGGATGAGGGTCCTATGTGGCAGTCCGTATTTATGTATGTAGGTGCTTGGAATTTGAGCCTGAACACTGAAATTAGATTACTGGTAGTTGTTCTATACTTTCAAAACCAGCTTTAAAACACACTAAATCATATACTGTAATTCTTAACAGCTTTACTGTGTCATGTCTGCATAAAATACTTAAGATTGTATGTGCAAGAAAAAGTATACATAAATTACACTATACATACGTAATAAAATACATAAATACATAAATTGTAATTAATGCATTCAGTACATTATACTGAAGTATCATTGTGTTTGTCTTAAAAAGTATTACAACAGAAAATCTAATTAAATTGACTACAAGTAAATTTCAGGACCATTTGTTTTCCCCAACTCACCTGCTGGCATACTTGATTTAGCAACGTGCTCCTTTTTCAAGATTTCTGTTCTGTTTTGCTAGGTAAAAAAAGCCACAAATAGAAAAAACTGACACTGCAAAGTAAAGACAGCATCAACGTACTTTTTCTACCAAAGGTGCTTCATTCAGTCTTAATTCTGTTCATAAAAGCCATAATTTCCATCATATAATTGGGCACTTAGAGGGCTGTTTGGTTTTTGATATAAATTTGGATCTAGGCTTCTATTCAACAAAACATTAAGTAAGCATTTAACCTGAAATACGTTGTTTTTTCTGCTGAAGGCATTTCATTATTGAAACTAAGCTTTTAGCTTGCTCGGTCAAAGCCTTTCAAAGAAGCATAAGCTTTTTGGTCTGGTTGGCTAATTTGCAAGTGTTGTTTGTCCCTGTCATAGGATTCTCCTGCCACCTCCTCAGAGGCATTGTGAGGACTCTTTTGTGGTCACTTGCTTTTTAAATCACAAGCCACTACTCATGCACATGTAAAACCTCTTGGTTTCTGTAAACCAAAATCAGTTTGCCTTTCTTTCTATATAAATGAGAGAAAGAAGGAAAGTGTGAGATGAGGGATAGAAGATCAACACATCCTGCTTTGGAGAACCAGAAGGGCCTGTGGAGTGTCACACACACTCCTTTTGCCCAGTCCTGCATGGGTGCAGACCTGAGGAACAGAAGGTCCATATTAATGCAGCTTTTACATGCATTTCTGTATATACCTAGATTTTAAAAGCAATGACAGAAATCAGTAAATGGTCTTGATTTGTTCCTTTCTTGCCAGGAAGGCAATTGCTAAGCTTTGCCTTGAAACTAAAGCAGACCCATCTTGTACATCTCCAAGAAGTAGCCCTACCAGACTGCCTTTGCTGTATGTCTGTCCCATAAAATACATTGTAAATCCTCTCTTTGTTGGCTTGCCCTTACATTGAGACAACTTGTGGGCAAAGCCAGCATACCAGGCTGCAGCTGAGTTGAGCAGAGCATGAGCTACAACAGTTCCTTTTTTAGCCAGTGGGAGAAGGTATTATCCTAACAGGTGTGAGGTAGAGTATGTTGTGCTTTGGGCTTTTGTTGTGGCATTGTTTGTTTACATGTCTGAGTTCTGTAGTGCACTGACTTACTACAGGTCTTTTTCAGAAGACAGTTTTCATCTCATAGATACAGACATTTCCATTGTATGGGCCCATGAATTTGAAACTAGCATCCAGTCTAGAAATGAAATAAAAAGAAAATACCTTTTTCAGATTTTTTCTTCTCTTCACAGTGCACAGTTGTAAAGGCTTAAGAACAGTTAGCCTAGTTGTGCAATAGACAATGGACTTTTTGTGCTGGGTTTTAATACATTTTATCTACTATAGTACTTACTTTACTAGACACCTTTAATGACTTTATAAGCTATGAAGAAAAAATGTGAATAGGTTTCCATTTGTTTGAGTCTCCCTGTGGTGCTCACAGGCTACAGGAATATCTCACTACATACTTAGACGTTTACTTTGTACGTGTGACCGTACACTTGGGTTGCTTAACCTCGAAAAGTCCAACACTGCATCCTTTGACTGTTTCTCTGTGCAGTCCACTGAGACTAACTGTATCTAGAGAGCTGACACTTTGCATGTCCAAGTGAATGCTTCAGCCTTGCTCAGCCATTCCCAGTTTCTCATTCATAGATCTTCAGGACCCTCTGGAGCTCCTGCCTGAGTTTTGGTAGAGGCCTCAAACCAGGAGCTGCCTGAGTCATCCAGTCTGTAGTGCAATAGCATGTGTCGCATCAGACCTTGCACAAAAAATAGACAGGGATGCACTTGTGGGAATGTGATTAGCCATTGACCACCATTACATCCAGTAACGCAGTGGTTTAGATGATGCCCTTGGAAATAAGGAGAGTCAGTTCAAGTGCCTGCTCCAGTAAATACAGATTTATTTAAAGTGATAGAGCTTCACTGTGGGGTATGTATTGAGCCTTTGCACCTGATTGAGAGCTACATAGTCCTTGGGGTGACTGGCTATCTGGGAATCAGGTATGGTGCTGGATTGCTCAAAGGCCTTCTATGGACATTATCTTTTTCATTAATTTTGTTTGGACTGGGGAGAGAGACAGAGAGCAAAAAAGGAAGTGTTTAAAACAAGACAGAGCATATCTTGAAGAAAATAAAGCATCTGAAACTTTAAATAAAAAAATATAAATAAATAAAAAATATTATTTAATTAAGCCTTTTAACTCACCTGTAAAACATGTTCCGTTTCTGCCACTCTTAGGTACAGATCCATAGATGCCCCCTTCAAAGAAAGCACTGTGGTATTTCTCCTCAGGAACACATTTGGGTCATAAAACTCCCTCATAGTGGTTGCAATAAAATACAGAAGGCCTGACCCCAGCTCATCTTTGGCACTGCTAAACTACACAGCTCTTCAGAAGTCTGGATATATTTAAAATCCTAGATTATAAACTTCTATATGAGTAAAGCAGAAATGCTACAAATAGAAGGAAGAAAACAGAATATTAAACTACAAACTCTATGACACATGACAGTTCCTACCCAACAGAAATTAATCCATAGTATGCTTTTCCCCAGCCACATTAGTCATCAGTAAGAGGAACAGTTCACTTCTGTAGGACAGAGTGTATTTTCATTTATTAACACATTTATGCATGTTTGCTTATGAAATAATGCATACACATTTATTATTAATACTTTTGCTTTGTGGAAAATGTAAATTTCGTCTAAATATTGAAAGAAGATCAAGGCTCCCTCAGGGCACAAAGGCCCCAACCCCATCCTGAGTGTAAAGCTTAAGGAAAAAGAGCTTAAAGGACCACAGAAACGTGGCAAAGCAAATCCCTGTCAAGCAGCGTTATGACAGATACCTTTTGCTTGGTTTAGCTCCATCTCTGAGAAAATTTTATGTGAGTTTTATTCATTTGACCCGCAGAGAGCGTGCTTAAAAGGAGAAAGGAATCCAGGCAGGAGGAATACAGCCAGGGGAAATCCCCTTTGTTGCTGTCCAAGATCACACCACTGACGAAGGGGGTCAGTTCTCCAGTGATGGAGCTGGAAGCAAAGAGATCATAAAAGAGCTGGCCAAAAACATGCCAGAGAAAAACAGAGCATCTCCAGAAGACTGTCGTTAAATTCATCATCAGGCAGCCTTGAGACAACAGGCAGAGCCTGTCAGCACAGCAAATGTTCAAGGGGCAGGAGGAGTGTTACCTGCCCAAGGGCATGCATGTAGTTCGAAATAATCCCTGTCTGCAGCTCTGATGTCATTTCTCGTGATAAGCCAAGTAAACCAACTGTAACGACTACAAAAACACCAGCTCCACTCCAAGCTCTGCTTCAGTGCTGTCGGGGAAATGTTAGAGATGTGCTACCAGTACTGAAACCTGTTAAGTTTTGCCATTTTTTTTTTGCTGAGAAGAGGACCACATCCTATGAAGTACTTAGGTGTTAACAGCCTGTATACTGGTTGTGAATAACTTTCTCATCGTACAAGCAGGCAGCTCCACTGATTTTAGTGGGTCCTACTGTCTACTCTTCCATTTGGAAAGCTGCTAGTGTGTTTAAATCTTTATTGTAGTCTCTTTCTATGGTGAGCTGCTTGTAATTTCCATGGCAGCAGCCTCCAGCTGAAGAAGCAGCACAAATGGGGAGCTAAGTTAAAGACTTAAAAAACCCATTCAAATTGTCTGTTTTCTACTTTGCTGCCCAGGGATCTTTTACTACCAGGCAGGTCATTGCAAACGGTGCCGGAAAGCATCTTGTACTAAGTGAAACTACTGAGAAACTATACTTATCTACACTAGCTATATTTACCTAGATTTTCCAATTTCTAGGCTGGTCTGAGCCAATAAGAAGCGATGGCCAACTAAACAGTGCATGTCTGAATTGCTGTACATCTGCTGGGTCACTGAAACTTTCCTTTGACTACTCTCAAAATAGTTACCTTCGCAAAGCTCGCGTTATGACTGGGGAAGTAAAAAGGGTAACTTTAAGAACGCTTTAAACAATTTCCATCTAAACTGAAAAGACCTTCTGTTACAAGAAGCCACAGGATTTTCTTTCACAACTCGTTGCAGAATAAGATGTCTGAAACAAGGAGAGTCCCCGGGCACTTCGTCCTCTCCAGCTACCCCAATGGAGCACCAGAAGAGGAAACCTACAGTAACCGCCAAACAATTCCAGACACCACAGAGCAAATGCAGTTTAATATCAGGTATCATGCTACATTAATACTTCTTCTGTCCTTCCTGTCGCTTAACTCTCCCCCCCTTTTCCCCCATATACAAAGCCCCAGACTTTCCAGAAGACTTTGCTAAGCCAAATAATCGTAGTGAATACTACTGGAAATGGAATAGACGCAAGTGTAGATAACCTGTAGTGCTTAACACTGACCACACAAGATTATACTGCATTAAATGTCTGTAAGATTTTACCCTGCAGAGGAACACAGATGTGGCTCTTCATTAGAAACCCACCTGTTATAGCAAGCAGCTGAGGAAGCCATTTTTACATAATTCTCTAGGCGCCTCTCACAAGGAACCGATGGTGCTGCTTTGGGTTTTTCTTAATCCCATACATACATTTTTTCCAGTTCAAGAGCCAGGGGCTGCCTTTCACCCATCTGTGAAAATTCCTTTCTGTGTTTTTGTAGTTGGACTGACCAAACCAAGCCCAAGTTTTTTTAAGCAGATCTCTAGAATTAAGCTCTTAAGCCCACTTACTATTCAGCAGATCTCATAAACAGATCTCAGCAGAAATTCAAGCTATAATAAAAATGCATAGTCATGCTATTTTTTTACCAAAACAGAAAATCTAAATCAGCTAAGTCTAGTTTGAAATTTTCATCAGGAAAGCGTAGACAATTTTTGGCACCAGCGTGTACCACAGACATTGTAGTTCAAGGTTCTACACACTCCAGGACCTCCCTAAGAGCCTTTAGGTTTTGGTCAGTTCATACCCTGGTGCCACCCATTAGCTGGAGACACACACTGCATTGTGGAAATCACTGGTGTAAACCTGTTGGATGACAAAACCAGCGGCTATGTGAGATTAAATATTTTCAAAGATCTGATGTGAAGGTTGTTTCAGTATCTTGACTTTAGGGGGACAAAAACCCAAACCAGCCACCCCAAACCAGAATTCCATTGCCTTGTATAAAGAAATGAGATGCCTAAAAAACCAGCATGTTTTCTCAAGAGTGCCAGATATGCAGCTTTTTATGAAAACACCAAAGCACTTCTGTATGCTTCTAAATAGAAGTGTAAGATGCCTAATCAAAAAACCCATAAATAACAGGGAAAGAAACCCTGAACATTTCTCTTTTACATGCGCAGTTTATTCCAGCTGCTAGGGGAATAACTCTCAGACATTTACAGAGTGCTTTTTAGAGAACTGCTGTTGCAGTATTTTCCTCTAATGTGCCTATTCGAAATGCCTTACAGCTCAGCTACCCAGGTTGGCCGTCAGCTAGCCCTGATTGGGGATGAATTTAATAGGAGGTACCACAGGAAGTTTGAAGACACGCTGCTTCACCTGGCACATGGGTAAGTCACCTTCCAGGCACTGTCAAATCCTTTTAAAAAGCATGTGAGATAGATAATTGGTACTGTTTTGTTACATAAACAGTAAGGTTTCTGTACACAAAGTAAAAAATTTTATTGCTGCTACTGCTGCTTTGTACAGCAGCTAAAACACCAAACCAGGTATTGCAGCTTGTTTTACAAGGAAGAGCTTTATAATGCAAATTGTTGCCACAGATGACAGCCGTTTACAGTCAAAGACTTTATAGTTTCTGGGTGTTTAAAGTTTCACAGTACCACAGTAGTTTTCTAGGTTAGACAGTGTCTTTAAGCACAACTAAGCAATGAGAGGTCTGCAGCCTAGTAAGTGTGATGCTTCAGGGATGAACATGTTACTGCATGCACTACAAGAAAATGTGGCTAGAGTAGTCTGAATTGCCTTTTATCTGCTGTAAGCTGACATGCTTGTCATAGAGTCATTAACTGCCTGTTAACTGCCATGCAGTAACATCCTAACCCAAGATACATAATCTGTGCCTGAGCCCCCAAGTACTCACGTGCAGTTTGACCTCTTCTCACTTCAGAAAGATGATGGTCACTTCTTGCAGACTTACAGAAAATGCAGTTCTCTGCTGCCTGCTGCCAGTCCTACACTGGTAGGTCCCGAATGGTGATTCATAAGAGGTCAACAGCTTTCGCTGGGTTGCACTGTCCTCAGTTTGAAACAATGATAAAGGCACAAGGTTGCATGTTTCCTTGTCTGATGTTACTGCTCAATTAATTCTGAAACCAAATTATCTCTAGCTTTCAAAGCCCTATGAAGTTGCCAAGTCTTTTTCCTAAGTATTGACAGAAATATACATGTACATATAGACAGGAACATACTAGAGTTTTAGATTTCTTCTTGTAGCTTTCTAAACCTTGGTGTTATAATTGCCAGTTTTTAGAATAAATGTTCTATTCCCATGTGTTTTTATTTTTTGTTTTTCCTTTTTTTTTTTTTTAATCCTCAGGGTTGCTATCAGTGTTTTCCAGACATGTAATATTATTAGAGTTGTTATAAGAAGCTTTGGAACTCTTCTGAGCAATAACTGGACAAAGAGGATCATCGGTTATGGAAGCTGGGTATGTGCTCTCCGTTTTCTCCCACCTTTTGGTTGACAAGTAGGTAACAGCAATGCCTGACTTCCATGGAAGTGTCAATGAGTAAAGCATACAGTGCCCCTCTAATTTTGGGGTTATTTCTTAGCTTGTTAGTGTCCCCCTGTTGCCCTGGTTTTAATTTTCAGGCTGAAACCTCTCATTTATAGGCAGAGCATGCCAAATGTCTGCAGACAGCTGCCCAAGTTCCACACAGCTCATGGGGCTCCCCCACCATAAGCAGCTGTAAGGGTCTACTCTAGGGGAGATCAGCAGGCCTTCTGCTGGTGGTGTTTCACCATGTTTATCCCAGAGGAAAGGATTCTTTAGAGGCTGGATATAACCCTGCCACTGCAGCATTCACAGTAGCCAGAGACAATATTCTCAATTTCACACTAACCATGCATGCAGGCATTCTTGTTAGCTTTCCTGCACCACCTTTTTTGCTGCTTTGTTATTTCTAATTCCCTTCCCTTTTCTTTCCACAGATTTGCAGGCTTCCTTTTAGGTGCATCTGCCAGAAGCTGGTGCCTGCAGCGTTGCTGGTTGTTGCCTTTTGGTGGGCCGTGAATTATGGACTGCAGAATTAACACAGAGAATTACAACAGGAGGTCATTGCTGGACTCTGACCAATATCATTAACACCCAGGTGGTGGCAGCTGGTTTGTTTTTCAAATTTACACTGATAAAAATCTCTTTTATATTTAAAACCTAGGCTAGTGCTGGGTCACTGCTGTTTCATACCTTTTTTAAAGAAGAAAAACGTTTAAAATAAGGAGGTTGTTGCTGGATAACTGCCTGACTTGCTAGTTTTGAAATGTGACTCCAGGCGATTAGAAAAGTCTTGTCTTTTTGAGTATGTTTTACTGCAATATAAAGTGTCTATTTCATATAAATGAGTTTCTTAAAGAGATTCTGGACGTGAGGAGGACTGAAGGCATGCTGGCCATCCTTTAAATTTTAACACTGTAAAAGCAATAGTAAAGATTAAAACCATGATACTTTTTTTAAAAATTAAATTGTTGCTTCAAATGTTTCACAGTGTTATCTACTTTATTTTCCAAGACTGTGCTATCACCCATTACTAACAATGTCTTGTCTTGTGCATTTTGCTATCTCAGACTACGGGACAGGCTTGATTTGATTCTTAGGTAGTAAAATTAGCATATGGATAGTTTACTGGAAGAAAAAAACGTTAGGATGAGCTAGCAAGCAAGTTGGTTGGGTTGGTAGTGCTTGAGAGCCACTCAAGCCAAGCTATTACCTTTACAGAATTTGTCAGAAATCTACTAATAGCTTTTATATTCTTCTGCCTCTTTTCAAAGTAAACCTTTTGAGTTACCCAGAAAAAAAATCAAGAATTTGACTGAATTTGAAACAGAGATTTTCTTGGTGCCACGTCTTTTTGAAAGGCATGTGCTTAGGGGTAAAGAGATGCCCAAGGGAAACCTGAGCACAGCTTGCAGAATGGAGATGGTGTGTCACCCTTGCCTAGTCCATAGACAGCCATCAGGACACAGGTGAGTTTCAGCTCTCGACAATGTGCCCCAACCATATGAAGTTCCTCTATCTGCGTGCATCTTCCCTACTCTCTGCTGTTGAAGCTGTCTTTCACTGTACACAGTTATAGACTCTTGAGAAAAATTGAAAGTGCATCTCTGTGGTTTGGGTATTCCCCTCAGTAGAGGGATACCTGCTTCCTGCCTAGGCGAGCAACTGCTACAGTTAGCGCACTTTTGAAACGGGAAAATATAATATATAATGGCCTGGTGATTTCAGCACTCATCTGAGAGGTGGGAGTTTCAAGTTCGAGTCCCTGCTTTACATCAGACAAGCAATTGGAACCACTCCTTTCTTCAGTGGAGACAAATGCAAAACCCAGTCAAGCTTAACCAGATTAAGGAACTTGTTTCCTCTCTTTCATGAATGGTGCCCAAATCCCATTATGATCCCAACCACCCATCTCAAAAAATTCTTAAAAAGGCTCAACTGGAGTATTTCAGTCAACCATTTCATGTTAAAAGACTCTGAAACATCTCTGACTGACTTGAAATGCAGAGCAAAACCAAAATAGGCAAAGAAGGTATGTGGAGAGCGATAGCTCCAGTATAACCTGGAAGTTCACGTAGCAGCAGCACGTATTCTAGTGTCCCCTTTTTTCAAAATGCCCTCAGGCTGACTTGCCCATCAGCAGCAGACAGGGAGGTTTTTCGTAGAAAAGAATGATGAGCACACTGGAAACTTAGTCTCTCTCGGGCCAGAAGCTGGCCTGCTGAATTGCCTGTAAAACCAAAACCCAGTTTGAAGATTCATTAGCGGATTGACTGCTCTGTTCATAACAGCATCACGATAGAATTTATGTTAAAGTTACTATTATTTAGTGAAAGGTTGAAATCCCCACCAAGCAGGTCTAATAAACAATTTGTGCACATGTAACAGAAGTACCCGCTGCCAAAAAATCAATTCTGAATCAGCTGAATCACTTTAACACTACAAAACACTACCAAAAAAATCAGTTATTTCTAGAAAAACAGTCTTTATGCCCAAGGGAGCAATGATAAACGGGAGACTGTCGCACTGCCTGTTCCCTCTGAGAGCTGTGTGGGGTGCCTCTGCTTTTTCATACTCTCGCATAACCTAACATTTTGAATTGCAAGAGAGGGGAAGTTCAGCATCCAGCATGTATGGAGCAAAACAGAAATAGAAATGGAATCAAACCAATGAAGCAAGTGAAACACAAACAGCACCTGCAACAAGAATCAGCGCAAACTGGTTATTACTGAGAGGCTCCTCTTACCTGTGGAGCTGAGCAAAGAGGCTCCGTGCTGTGACTCACGAGACCCAAATTTAATTATCTTTGTTTTTTTACTGCACACTTCCTCATGTGACAGAGTTTACGGCACTTTTTTTCTTCCCACATCCTGTTTCTGCTTGTTCCTAGATGAAGGAACCACGCTGGCTTTTCATGTCTTAAACATTCAGTTTCCAGAAGCAGAAGGGATAGATGAGAAAGCACGTAAAAGAAATGCAGATAACAGTACTAAGATCCAGGATATTTCATTACTCCACATGCCGCTACTCTCTACCAAGCCACAGGCAAGTTTCACAACACAGCAGACACCTTCCTGCTCATCTACAGCTATACCACCCATGTGATTGCATGCTACAGGCACTACGAGAAATCAAGCCCCAAACGCTCTTGAT
Source organism: Psittacula echo (assembly GCF_963264785.1). Classification (NCBI taxonomy): domain Eukaryota; kingdom Metazoa; phylum Chordata; class Aves; order Psittaciformes; family Psittacidae; genus Psittacula; species Psittacula echo. The sequence continues at coordinate 106,599,437 of NC_137735.1, forward strand.
TCAGAAGTATACAGGCCTCCATCACTTTTTTAGCTGATATAAATGGCCACCAACATGCCAAGCTCAGTTCCAACTATCATAAAAGCTGGTTTCAAAGTAATGTGGCATTTGGTCTTAAAAGATGTAGTCCAAAGCTTCTAATAGCATATAATTCAGCATTTAGCAATATGAATGGGATTTAATTGAGATATTCTTACCGCTAGTGATAACTTTGGTACACTTACGGAACTGTCAGCACCTCACATGGAACACAGCAGCCTTCACTTAAGTAATTTTGTTGACAGTGATGCCAGCCCATAACTGGCAGCCGCTGGTACTCCAGCGATTAGGCCAACAAATTCCTCTGGATTTTACTAATCGTTAATGTTTACACATGCTAAAAGTGGAATTTGTACTGTAAAGGTAGGCTCAGCTGCCAATTTCAGGTCACAAAAATAACTGCTGAATAATACACTCTACAAAGCTATCATAATTTAATTGAGGCCAATATTTTTAATTCACTTTTCAGAAGTGTGAAATTATGAAATGATTAATACTGTAACTGGAAGTTATTCTGCATTTCATAATAGATTACTGAAGATGTGCATGGTTATTTAAGTAATAATAACCATGTAATAATAACCAATCCTTAATTCTATCTGTTAAACATATAATTAAAATACCAAAAATAAAACAAGAAAAAAGAGTTCAGTTGGGGCTCCTGGTCACACTTCAACACGCAAGACAGAACCTTTTCTTGCTTGTTTGTTCATGATTCCCTACCAAATACCACCCTCTCCTGTTTCCTACAGCTTCATGTGCCTCTTGCAGACCAAGCAAGCCCATGTTTTCTACACACCCTGGGAGTGTCTTTGCTCAGGCAGTGCCACGCTGTAGAATGACTGGACCTCTTTTAATAAACCAAAGGCTGGCTACAGAATCCAAACCCAAGAATGTGGTGTTAATGCCATTCTAAGTGTCCCCTCAAGCCCTGCAGGCACTAGGGAAGGTGCTGGAGCTAGTGTGTGCTCCCTTAGAGCCCGCCAACTCCAGAATTCACCGCCAGCCCTGACCCATCCAAGGACAGGCAGTGCCCACAAGGGAACTGGAAAGCTCTTCCTAGGAGGGCTCTGGACAACCCACTCCTCTGCAGCTCATCACCTGCTTCCAGAAAACATCTGAGCTGGCAAAACGCAGCCAGGAATATAGAGAAAACTGAAGTATCAGCATTCAAACCCTCCTCCCCAGCACTCTGTCACCACAGGGTTCACTCTGCACAAAGGTGCCTCCAACAAGATCTTTCTGCAAAGTTCCCAGCACTGCTGTTTCTTGCTTCCGTCAAGAAGTCACCCAAAGGCTAATTCAGCCTCTGGAGCCTCCACAGCTCACTCAGGGACAGCAGCCCTGCACTTCTGCAGTGGGGGTGGGGAGCTTTTCTTTCAGCGAAACATTTTTTGCGTAACTTAGCACAACCAACACTGGACAGCTGGAGGGAAAATCAGTTCCGTTTATGTGTGGACTATAGGCCAGTGATCACAGAATCAGCCATATTGGAAAAGACCTTTAAGATCATCAAGTCCAACCATTACCCCAGCACTGCCAAGCCCACCACTAAACCATGTCACTGAAGGCCTCATCTACACAGGTTTTTGAATGCTTCTGGAACAGTGATTCCACCAGTTCCCTGTGCAGCCTGTTCAACACTGATCACTCTTCTGGTGAAGGAATTGTTCCTAATATCCAGTCTAACCCTCAAATGGTGCAGCTTGAGGCCGTTACCTCTTGTCCTATCACTTGTTACTTGGGAGAAGAGAATGACATCCCCCTCTCTCCATCCTCCTTTCAGGTAGTTGTAGAGAAGAATAATGTTCCCCTGAGCCTTCTCTTCTCCAGACTAAACAACCCCTTCATCCCACAGTATTAAAAATACCAGGAGAAGCTCTAGAGTATATTTATAGCTTAACATGAAGAAAATTGTGTTCCTCATAACATCTTCTGCCTGGCAAGAATTTTACAGGGATAAGCGTTCTGCAAATCAAGTGAGGTAAGAAACAGGAACATCAATGTACCAAAAGCTGTACCAACCAGTTGGCTCCTCCCAGTGCACCTTCAAGCCCAAAGCAAAGCCCTCAGCAACCCCGAGCCAACAGCCTGATTCTACCTTGTTTCCGTGTGGATACAAGATACAGTACACAGCCAAAGCTACATTCAACTTGAGTCCATTCCCCCTCTCCCCCCCCCCCCAGTTAAACAGGAAAAAGAGAGGGGAAAGCTGCTTGCAGGATTGAGGCCAAACAAGCAACTGTCTGGCATCTTTATTGGCAGTTCTGCAGTTCTGACACAGATGGAAGAGCCAGACTTTGCTCTCCCCTTCCACACCTGAGGCACACAAAGAAAGGAAAATGTTCATCTGGATTACATGTGCAGTGCTCTTTTCATCATGGGAAGCTACAAATGTTTAAGACTTCCTCTTCTGGGAACACAATAAGCTTATGTTTTTTAAAATTTAGGTAGAAAAAACCAAGTTGCATGGACTTTTTTCTCGAAAGGCTACTTAGGTCTTTGCTGCTTCCCCATCTTCCAGAGCATCTACATGGTTATATTGTTTCCAGGCCTTTAAATTACACTTTTTGAGAACAGCTCCTAGTTGCTTCCCAGGCCCCACTTCATATGTGTAAGGGAATTCTGTTCCTTTTTGTCTTTCATATACAGTATGCATGGTCTGCTCCCACATAACGGGTGAAACCACCTGCTTCACTAACAGCTTCCGAATGTGCTTTGAGTGCATGTACTTTTTGCCATCAACATTGGAATAGACACAGACCAGCGGTTTCTCAATCTCAATCGAGTTTAGGGCTTCAGCCAGTGGCTTTGCCGCTGGTTCCATAAGTCTGGTGTGAAAAGCCCCACTGACCGGAAGCATTTTTGTACGTGTAAAATAATATTTTCGGGCATTCTCCTGCAAAAACTCCAAAGCCTATAAGAGAGAGAGAGAAGTGAGAGTCTTGCATGACAAAGGTTTACCCAGTTCACCCCACAAGAACCACCTCATTGTGGCAAAGGGATTCCTTTCCCTACCCAACAACTGAGGGCAAACTAAGGCCGTACATAACTTCCACGCAGATGCACAAAGTGAAAGTTTTAAGTAAAAAAGAGAAATGTTAAACTCAGCTGAAGGGATAGTTATTCTGAAGCAATACCTGTAAGTGTCCTGCAATGACTCTGCTGTCTGGAAACAAATAGTTTGAAATCTCACACACGGGGTTTTCTATACCCAGCGACTCGCAGTGTTTACGGGCTTCCAAGCAGGCAAATTTGTAATTTGCCTCTCGCCGACCGATAACCGAGAGCATTCCGCTGGGGACGGCTTCCGACGCCTTTTGCATGGCTTCGGCGCGCACTTTGACCGCGTACAGCGCTAAGGAGAGAAACAGAGATGCTCGGTAAACAGGAGCCCCGAGAAGCCAACACCGCCTTGCATCTGCGGCGCAAGAAAGGGCGGCTGTTTACTCTTTGTGAAACGTCAACGCTTTTAATGCTGTATTACACAGAGTGAACAGTGGAAGTAGAAAGATATAGCCTCTAATTAAAAACCAAAACCAAAAGCGCGAGGGACACAGCGTGATCCTCTGGGAAAAGCACAGGGCAGAGGGGACACCCTTATGGGGGCTCAGCATATTCCCGGGCACCTTCGGCAAAGCCCATGGCTCCAGCGAAGACCAGCGCCGCGAACTCCCCCACGCTGTAGCCCGCCGCCGCCACGCAGTTCGCCACCACCTGCACGGAGACAGACCCGAGGCCACACATCAGCCGGCTCCCGTGGGGGGCTGCCGGGCCCGCTTCGCGTCCCACTGCAACTCGGGTGCCGCCAAGACCAGGCCCCGGCCTCCCCGCGATGGGTCCCCACCTCACCCCCCCCTTCGCCCCGCCGCTCCCTCACTTCAGGCCGCTGGTGGTTGAGCTTCTCCACGGCGGCCAGGGAGGCGACGAACACGGCGGGCTGGCAGTGCCGGGTGCGGTCCAGCTCGTCCTGCGGCCCCTCCAGGCAGAGGGAGAGCAGGTCGTAGCCCAGCACCTTCTCGGCCAGGCTGTACATGTCCCGCACGCCGGGGTACTGCAGCAGCCCGCGGCCCATCCCCACCGACTGGCTGCCCTGCCCGGGGAAGAGCAGCACCGTGCCCTCCCGGGGGGAACGCCGCTCCCGCCTCGCCGCCGCCGCGTCCGGCTCCTCGCCCCCCACCGAGCTCTGCAGCAGGTCGCTCAGGGTCGCCACCCGGTCCCCACCGCCGGGGCGGGAGCTGACCCGCCGCCGCGGTACGCCGCGGAGGCCGCCGCGCCCTCTGCAGCCACCAAGCCGCCATGTCGCCGCGGCCCAGCTGCCCATGGCCGCCGCCCGCCCGCCTGCGCCGCCGCGCCCCGCGTTGCCACGGGAACCGGGCGGCCCCCGCCGCCAACCGCCCTCCCGCCGGGCGCCGGGAGGGAGCAAACGGAGAGAGGGAGGGAGGCCGCCCCGGCGCTCGCCGCCCTAGGCCTGGCCTGGGCCGCACCACACCACACTACGCTACACCTCTCCTCCCGCCCTGCGCCGGGGGGAGGCCGCTCCTCGAGGCGGGCTTCGCCGGTGGGAGGGGCGCGGACGGGCCGGAGGGCGGGCACCGCCGCCTCACGGCATAGGAGGAGCGACGAGCGGCGGCAGCGCGGGAAGAGAGGTAACGCCGGTCCTGACTGCTGGACTGGACGAGGAGAAAAAAGAGTCAGCGGAGGGGCCGCTGCGGCCGCGTCTGGGGCTGAGGGGTCTGAGGCCGGCGGGACCTCACGGGCAGGACGGGCCGGGCCGGGGCACCGCCCGTCGCGGCTCTGCCGGCGAAGCTCGCCGGTCGCGCACCGCTGTCCAGCTGTGCAACCGCCCAGTCAGAGGCGGTGGGTGAACCTGCTGCCCGGCCCTTTGGGAGTCCTGCTTCTCTACCTCCTCACACGGCCCACGGACGCCCTGGGCACCCTGGTGACCCATTCTTACCCTGACGGCGTTTTCTGTCAAGGATCTCTGTAATTTGCTTTTGACATCTTTTGAGGGCGAAAGAAAGGGCTTTTTTCCTCCGAGTTTACAAGTAATGCTTATAAATCAGCACAAAATGCACTTTTGTAATTCGAGCATTCAATGGCAAGATTATTAAAAAAGTGAAAGTTGCCATGCTAAAGTTGCAGTTGTGCAAGGATTTTGCATCACTTAAGGTTATGAAACAGTGTCTAGCTGTGAGTCAGACCTTATGGGGCAGTTCAGTAAAAGACACTGTAGTAGTGTAACTTGAGAGAAGGAAAATGGGTCAGAATAGCAGGAAGTTCTGTTGAGTTTTGATTCAAATCCATTCAGAAGGATCCTGGTGAGAAGATTTACTCACTTTCCTAATCTCCGTCCTGTGCTGCTTCGTAAGAGGATTCTCCCCATTTCTGTAAGCCTCCAGGTACAAGAGCTGGAAAAGCCAGTGACTTTCTGGGGTTAGCTGAACTATACGGGCAGCAATATGGGATATACATATCACGTATATCACCACATCCCACTCTGTGCCTGCCTCTACCAACAGTGCAGCAGCAATACTGCTTGTGCTAAGGCGAGCTGAGATGCTGGGTGGCAAGTTACCACCTGTGCCATCCTCAGGTGGCACCTCAGGGAAAACTGAGGATAAACAATGACTGCGCTTGTGTTGAGTGGGAGTGCTGGAGCTTCAGGCACCCTTACAGCCAGCTCCCTTGTAGGCCCCGGCAGCAGGGGTGCCCCTTCTGCCTAGGCCGCCAGGTTAGAGTTCGTGCCACCAGGTGCCCATCAGGCCCTGGGAAGAGTCACAGGGGTGACCTTCACATCTGCTGCGTTCAGAAACAAAGGCTAGGGCAGAGACCAGTTCCTGCAAACAACTGGCCCCCACTGCAGCCAGGGTAGTAACACTGTGTCTGTTACCGAGGGCACCTCAGTACAGCCATTTTGTCTCTGGTTCACTGTAAAGGGAGCAGACTGCTTGCAGAGCACTTGAGACTTACCAGTAGTGATGCCCCGTGAATGTCCTGTTGCTACTAAAGCATGCCTTGGATGTGGCACTTGTGATATTTTAACCTGTTAAAGCAAGCTGAAGAGAATCATGCCTAGGCAGCACTTAAACTGGAAATATCCAGAATATAGGAGAACCAACCATTTCAAAAATAGGTGTAATGGTTGCCCAGAGAAGCTGTGACTGCCCCATCCCTGGAAGCATTCAAGGACAGGCTGGATGGGGCTTTGAGCAACCCGGTCTAGTGGAAGGTGTCCCTGCTCCTGGAAGGGAGGTTGGAACCCGATGATCTTCAAGGTCCCTTCCAGCCAACTGTTTTATGATTCTATAGTGCTTTCTAAGTGGATGGATTAATAATAATAATAATGATGATAATGTTAGTAATACTGATGATAGTAATAGCCTACAGCAGGACACTGGGTAGCTGTCTGGAAGGGAGGTAGTCAAAGGGATTTTTTCTCTTTACATTGCGCGCAGAGGATTTTATACAAACATACATAGGGAAAGATTAGAAGAGACTGAGCAGTAACTGGCAAATTATCAGTTGGGAAGCTTTTGTTGTAGCATACATTTCAGTTCTCAATAGGTGAATCTTCAACAAGTCATAAATCTGTTTGTCCAACTTGTGCTATGCTGTTTTAAAAGAAATGGAGCCTGGGCAGTGAGAGCTGTCTCTAGACCTGATGAGTACACCTTGCATTAGATCCATAAAGAAATACCATATACTTTATTTTTAGTTATATACATAAACTGTATACTTCCTAGATATTTATATTTAAATGATGTTATACTGTTTTAAGTGTCTCTATTACTCAAGATTAGGTAACAAAGGTAAGACTGCTTTTTTTGTGGTAGCCATATTCTATCTCCCAGACTGTGATGTAACTTTGGATTTAGTGTTGTGGTTCCCCAGGATTTAAAGGCACAACACACATAAATTGCCTATTAATATAAATAAAGTAGGTACCCCTTAATTCTTCAGCCAGCTGTATCTCAGGAAGAGGCCTTTTCCCCACGGGAAAGTTGCATGCTGCCTCTCAGACCTAAGTAGGACCTTATCTGCCCTCAAAAAAAATATACTGCAGAGGGTGAGAGGGAGAGTATCTGTCTTGGGGATACCCTCTCCCTCCAGCAGTATGCTCACAGCTTTGTCAATCTACCGCAAACCAGCAGGGACTGGAAAACCCAGAACCATGTGGGTGATTTAGTGCTGCTGAGAGAATTTCCTTTGTGTTTTTAATGCGGTAGCTATAATTTAAGCCCACTGTGACTGGGCAGCCAGTACTAAGTTGTACAAGGAAGGGATTAGAGGTTTATTGGCCCAGGGATGTAAGAAAATCATAGAATCATAGAATAGTTAGGGTTGGAAAGGCCCTTAAGATCATCTAGTTCTAATCCCCCTGCCATGGGCAGGGACACCTCCCACTAAACCATGTCACTCAAGGCCTCATCCAGCCTAGCCTTGACCACTGCTAGGGATGGAGCATTCACGGCTTCTTTGAGCAGCCCATTCCAGTGCCTCACCACCCTCACAGTAAAGAACTTCTTCCTTATATCCAATCTAAACTTCCCCGTTTAAGTTTTAATCCGTTACTCCTTGTCCTATCACTACAGTCCCTGAGGAAGAGTCCCTCCCCAGCATCCTTATAGGCGCCCTTCAGATACTGGAAGGCTGCTGTGAGGTCTCCACGCAGCCTTCTCTTCTCCAGGCTGAACAGCCCCAACTTTCTCAGCCTGTCTTCATACGGAGATGCTCCAGTCCCCTGATCATCCTCGTGGCCCTCCTCTGGAGTTGTTCCAACAGTTCCATGTCCTTTTTATGTTGAGGACACCAGAACTGCACACAATACTCCAAGTGAGGTCTCACGAGAGCAGAGTAGAGGGACAGGATCACCTCCTTCGACCTGCTGGTCACATTCCTTTTGATGCAGCCCAGGATACGGTTGGCTTTCTGGGCTGCAAGCATGCACTGCTGGCTCATGTTAAGCATATACAATTAAACCAGTTGTCATAGAATCATAAAATGGTTTGGTTTGAAAGACAGCTTAAAGATCATCTAGTTCTAACCCCCTACCATGGGCAGGGACACATCACACTAGAGCAGGTCCTTTCTTCTCCTTCCTGCTGACTGAGCTCTCCTTTGGGAGCACCTGGAGAAGGGCAGGGGACCCACTGCCTTTGGGACCTGCTCAAAGCCAAGAAAAGTTTTAGGTCATTTTTCATCAGGCTGAAAACAAACCAGCACCTCTGTTGTGATACATCTATTCCCACGTATAGCACACCCCATCCTATGAAGAGAAGGGCACTGAAAGCTTCTGTTTTTCTGCGTGTTACACCACCATAGAGAAATGACCTGCAAAAAAATAGAAGCCCATTGAGCAGCAAGTTGCACCATTGTTGTCCCCCACCTTTATTTCTCCTTTTCCTTTATGTAGCTGGAAACAGGTTTGGGTAAGTCGGATGTTTTGAGTACCTAGAAAAACTGTTTTAACATGTTTGTAAAACAAGCTGGCCTGCTGCAGCCATCACTACACTGCTTAAAATGCCTGAACTCAGAGTAGGGCTAAACAGAAAATGGGCAGGATGATGAACAAAGTGTTGCAGGGCAGAGATAAGAAGTGGAAACAAAAATAAACAAGTGTGTGTGGAAGGAAAGATTTCTATACTGTGGTGGTTCTCAGAGGCAGTATCTGCTGGGCACACGCTGCAGGTACCACCACAGACATGCGAGTTTCTTAAGGATGAAAATCAGGGTGCACAATCAGATCTTGCCCTGAAGTAGAGCTGAGATATCATTGGGAAAATAGCAATTATTTCTAGGTTGTGTAATTCACCTGCAGCCAGAGGGGCTGTGTTAGCAAACCTATGCTGTGTAAGTTATCACCAAGTAATTTTGGGGTTATCTAAAAGGATAAGGGCTGATAATCCTTTATATACTCTGTGATTACTTTCACAGAGATCCGTGCTGCACACCTAACCAAACACACACTGCGGCACTGGCTGAGTGCACAGGTTCTCCAGTGCATCTTTGCCTTTTACTGACGCTCTTATTAAAGACCTACACCAGGTAAGCAGAGCAAGATGGACATGGCTTCTTCCACAATCAACTAGTACTGCTCCCTGAGTTAGCTACTGCTTTTCATGGGAAATTGACATCAGTATCTAATTTCTTGTGGATTAAAATAATCAACTGCCACTGCTGATGGACAGCTGTGGTCTACCCTACAGGCATGTTCTGATCTTGCTGCATGTTCTTTCTTTTCTCTATCTCATTGGTATTATGCAAGAGAGAGTATTTTGGAAGAAGAGAGCTTGGGAAGTAATGAGAAATACCGTTGGAAAACATAGTATATAATTAGTACTAAGAGTAGTCAAAAGACTGGGACACCAACACTCAATTCCAGCCAGTACATTCAATCTCTTCTATTTCTTCCCCTTTCCTCTTCATGCATGGCTGCACTTTCCCCATTTCTTTGTGCCTTCCGTGTTGCTGTTTGTCCGCCTGATTTTCTTGTTGCTTAAGAAATATTTCAGTGTTGTTCCTCTAACATCCAGCCAGCCAGACTACGAGTTTTGTCCTGCAAAAATAAATAATGTAGCAATATCATTTATTCACCAGTAACTGTAGCAGAGCAGTACTTTTCCAATTTGATAGCATTTAGCACTTTCAGCTTGCAGAACACTTTCAGACTCTTCCCTAGGGAGAAGCTGACAGAACCACTGACAAAGTGCAGTTGCTTAATGCCTGCAGGAAGCCACCCTGGTATTGTTACAGCCAAATAAAGCATAAACCCCTTTGGGTCCTTGCTTATCACTTTAAAAATTGTATTAGCATTTGACAGCTACGCTGGAGCTGCACAGGCGACCAGCACTTTGCAGCATGTGTAGAGAACCAAACCTACTGTTCTCCCTGTAGGCAAAGCCAGACCAACAGGGCTAGGAATTAATGAGATCTTAGTAACTTTAAATTTCTAACTTAACCTCTTTATCTGAAGGCAACCAAAGAGAATTATTGTGCTGGAGCTCTTTTCCCATCGCATCTTGTTGCTCCTTCACATAGCAATTCTTTCACATCCCAGTCAAAGCAGAGCCTTTCATGCTGTCAATACAGGTGACCAGCAGAATGCACTACAGCTGACAGACTGCTCCCTCAGGAGCGTAGCACTACAGATCTAGGCAAGGAGAACATTTAAGATGCTCCCTGGTAAATAGTAAGCAGAATCCATATGGCAGCAGTAACAAAAGCAATGAGCTTCTTCCCTACTTAGCTTTTTTACTTGTTTGTTCTTTTGTTCTGTTTTTGACTTTGACTGTTGTCCTGCTTTGTCTGCTGCCTTTTTTGTGTGCATTCCTATTCCTTGCCCTCCCACGACTCTCCCCTAAGGCATGCCCACATTCCAGCAGCCTACACACACTTTCTTGCTTACTCCTTGCAAGCCTTTTAATCCTGCATGCTTTACCAGTCCCTCCATGCTGTTTTGCCTCAAAATTCTGCTTTGCTTCTATCACCAGGATTTTTCATGATCCTGTGCAATAGAATTATAGAATGGGTTGGAAGGGACCTTGAAGATCATTCAGTTCCAACCCCCTGCCATGGGCAAGGACAGCTTCCAGTAGACCAGGTTGCTTAAAGCAACCTGGCCTTGAAAACTGCCAGGAATGAGGCAGTCACAACTTCTCTGGACAACCTGTTCCAGTGCCTCACTACCCTCATAGTGAAGAATTTCTTCCTAATGTCTAATCGAAATATACCCTCTGACAGGTTAAAGCCATTCCCTCTTGTCCTGTCACCACATGCCCTTGTAAAAAGTCCCTTTCTAGGTTTCTTGTCAATGCCTTTAGGTATTGAAAGACTGTTGTAAGATCTCCTCGGAGCCTTCTCTCTTCCAGGCTGAACAAGCCCATCTAAAGCCAATCTAGCTTGTGGTCCCAGCCCCTGAAATCTCTTCATTAAATCTGCATAACTGTATGGGCAGGCCCCTCAGTACAGGGACCAAAACCATAGTGCAAGAGAGCTCCATTGCTGGCCAAGCTTATACCTGTTCTCCAAACAGAAATCCACTGTAGCAGCAGAACTGTGACAGTCCAACATCATCTGTGAGCCATTTCCTTTCGGTTTAAGGACACCTGTTACAAGAGGAATTTCCACTTCCCACTCCCTGCCTCCTCATCCCAACAGTCAGAACTACAGCAATAAAAACTTTTAAATGTAGGCCAGGAGAACAGCCAGGTCAATACAGCACTTTTCTTTGATGAGCCTCTGAAATGCTGGTTGTTCTAAAACTTCTGTTTGTTTTCTCTCTTGGGACTTCCACAGTTGCCTTCTCCCCACTGCTGCAATCTCTCCCCCTCCCGCAGGACACACGAACAGGAATTGGGTGTATTTGCCTACTGTACACTTGAAAAAATAATGCATTGCATTTTGGTTCTGCCCTTTTTTATCATGCCTCTAATCTGTTTATATTTTAGCAAGCTAAGCACGGCTTTTCTGTAGCATTTGGCTTTTGGCCAGAAAATCTGCAATGAAGCTTTTTCCTGTTTCCTTGCTTACTTTTTTACTTCTGCCTGTGCTCTAAACCAGCATGGCCTACCAGAGCAAGGCATGATTTGGTTTTATTTCAGTGGGCAAGTTGAATCCAGCACGCTTTATGGGCTTGGCAGCTAAGACTGCTGCAACTGATTGGATGATTCCACTAGACATCTCCTTCCTTGTTTAGCAAAACAGCATTTAAGTACTTATCTTCTCCTTGTCCTCCCTAGTGTGTATTTTCAGAGTCAGCTTCTCAAGTGTCTGCTACTAATTCACATCACTTTTACCAGCCATTGAGCATCCTCAGCACCTTTTTGAGGCTAAAAATGAAACACAGCAGATACAGCAGATACAAATTATTTTGGTTGAGCACAGGAAAACACACACTATTTTCGTACTCTTGATGGTACGATCTCATTGAGTGAATGGGCTTTTTAGTGAATACAGGAATACACGGGAATTCTTAGTGTGTAATTTTTTTTCCCCAAGTGTAGTTCATATGATATCAAACTGGGTAAAGATATTTATGCAGGTAAAATTCAGTAATCATACTGCACGAAGCTGAGAGGGAAGTAAAGGCCTCACTTCCCCCCACCAAGTAAGTAATAGGTTCCTTCATGGAGGTATTGTCCAGTGAACCTGGTACAAGATCCATTCACTTCAGTTGCAGTCATTCCCAGTGACAAGCTCAAGCTGTGGCTCACATACATGTGCATGTTTTAAAATCTGCTAGAAATGGACATTTTTTGTAGTTGCATTTTAAAATCACTCTGCCAATCCACGTGTTCGTGTTTGTTCCAGATTCACCGTCTCGATGGAAGTGGTGTCAGCCTGGGCCCCCGCAGTGGGTTTCACACTCCTGCCGCCTGCAGTAGGATTCTTAGGAAGCACTCTAGCCAAAAAGAAATTGCCAGTGTGGTACGAATCCCTACAGAAGCCATCCTGGTGCCCACCTAACTGGGTGTTTGCTCCTTTTTGGGGAGCTATCTATACATCGATGGGGTATGTTTTTCATATTGTATTCAGGCATTTACCTGATCTCAAAGTTGCTTATTGTATAATGCTGTACCAGAGAATTATTATTGTATTCCTGTGGCTGTATGTTCATAAGAAACTGTGTCAAGCTGCCTGTTTAACAGGTAGAGACATGCTTTGGGAGTTGTGTGTGGGTTTGATAGGACACCTTGTATGCACAAGTATCCACATCAAAAGCAGGAGTTTGAAAAGCTGCCATTAACTTGCTTTCCTCATTCATCCTGAGGGGAATATCTGCCAAGCTGTCAATGATGTAAGAGTAAGGCAGCACTGGGAGTTCTTCTGTGTATGTCCTTCAGGAGTTTTAGGAAAATGATACTAAAAAAAGGGGGGGAGAGAGAGAATTAGGATAGAACTGTTCTAACAGAGCTCAATTAAAAGAAACCAAAATCAAAACATATGTGTTAAACTCTAAATGTTTGAAACATCCGACTCCTTATTTAACAGCAGAGCAATTTCTGTCAAACGAACAAGGAATGATATTGCTAAATACCATCCCCAAAGCGACCTTAAAAGTTTAATAATATTGTATTTTGGCAGCTGTTAATTTTAATAAGATGTGGTAAAAATATTTATAGAGGTAGGATGTTTCAGGAGACTGGGCAGTTTTGATACTCCTCACAGACTGCTTTAGACTGTCCACCCAACACTGCATGATTTTATGTTAACTCTGGTGAGCTGTGCCACAGAGGAGAGGGTGCACTCTGCTCCTAGAGCCTCAGCAGAGGTCAGTGCAGCCCCCAAGCACAAAGGGATGCTTTGTCTTTCTTCTGCAGTTGGTCATTAAGAACTAGCTACACGGCAAGATTAATCATGCTTTTTCCTAGCTATCGAATACACCTTGTTGCTAATGCAATAGTACTAGTTTTTAGGCTGCAATATGCCTTTTATGGCTTAATCCCTCCCATTAATTTCATCCATCACGACAGTACATTTTAAGTGGTGTGTATATAGCACTGGCTTAACTATATGAAGTTTCAGAAGTGAACACTGCATAAGTTATCCTGCAGGTTATCTTAAATACCACACTACTTGTTGCAAAATACAGCAATGATGCTGTGTCTGAAACTGTATCTGAATGCTAAATTGGCTCTCACACATTTGCCCATTTGGTTTCATTTGCTTGCCAGAAGAGCTTTGTCATTTTTATAGCCTCATGTACTGTCCCTCCTTTCCCATCAGCATTCTCTTTGCTTTCTCCCTTTGCAGTGTGTACTTTTAAAAAGTGCTGTCTACTCTTGTATATTCCAAGAGTTACTGGCATTTGAATCAGATCATTATTGTCCTGAGAGTTAAAGATCAAAGTGCCTTGATCAAAGGGACAAGAGCTGAGTGGCTTTCCTGTGGAGCCATTCCTTCAAGTTGTGACAGTTTATCACTTACTTTGATACTACCAGAATTAATATATTCTGAGGTGGATGGTCCTGATTATGTACATCAGTGAAAAGATCATACTTACTACCACACCTTTTCTTCTGTAATCCATCATGTGCATGCATTCCTTGACTGATCAAGACATCTGGTTCCTTTAGAATCTCTTGAGTACATTAAAAGCAAGAAGTAACTGAAAGCAGGATTTAATAAGCTTACATGCCTTCCTCGACATTTAACTTTAGATTTGTACATTGTGATATTGGTCTGAATTTAAAGTTAGATTATGAACAACTCTAAGCCCACACTGTGGCTCTGTAAATCACTCAGGAACAGATTGGGGTCTTGATGCCTTTTACTTTACCTTGCTCCCCCTTTCTTTTTTTTAACACTGCAATCAAACTGCTGGGATTTCAGAGCAGTTTGAAAACAGAGTTCAGCCCCTATGAAAGTAACGGCCAGGAAGCAAGCTTGTGTCACTAACTGGGTTAAACAGGAAAAAATAAATCCTTCTTGTATGACCTACAAATGAAGACAAACTCCTTGCAATTACTCCTATGGATGTTTGTCTGCTCCTAAAAACCGTAATGCTTAAAGTTGGTCTCCATCTTTGCTCCGCTGCCAGCAGAGATACACAGGAGCCCCCTGCTGTCCAGCCTTGTGTACAGCCCAGTTCACATCCAGCTGGGATAGAATCTTGTCTCCACTTACTGAGACAGGGGTGTAATTCCAGATGTTGGCATTTTATCCAGGGCATTCTACTGTGGTCACCTGGAATGGCTATGCAGTCATCTGGATTGAAATCTAGCTGATGTCTAAAGGGAAAAATCAAACAAGAGCAAAAGAGTCGTAGGTGATGAATACTCCTTCTAATCAGGCTCCTTCACTGCAAAAAAACAAACCTTATGTTAGTACGTCTCCCAGATCCTGAGAATTCCTGTCTTTAGCAACTTACATTCTGGGATCCTCCAGCAAACCAATCTTCTGTAGCATTAAGAAGATCTGTTCAAAATCTTCGGAACATTTTTGGAAGATCTTTCAGTAGCTGGGATCCTGCAGACAGGAAGGGTGCTGGGTGCTCCTCCTGGTTGATTCTTTCCACAGAACTCCTAAAAATCTTTGTTCTCCCCATCTTCATCTGCCTTCCTTCTGAAAAGTGGCTATAGGGCTCCTCCTGGTCTAACACCATACATCCCCACCCTCACCTGTGCTTTGGGATGCCTCTCAGTTCCTACTTCTCTTGTGTTCATTTCATCCACTTAAACAATGGGTTGTGTTGGGTTTGGGTTTTTTTTTTTTAATTTATTTTTAAAGCACCATCTCCCAGTACCAATGTTAACAATTTCTTCACTATTTAGAGACTTACCTTTTAGCCTTGCATCTTGGACTTGCTTCCATTTCAGTATGGCATTCTCTTTTAAGACTGAAACACAGGAGGTCATCTGCTGCTCTGCACCTAGAAATGAGTACTCTGGCAGGGTAGGGAATTAATCTCTCTATTGCTGTCCACAGTAGGTGATCAACCCTGTGCTGCCAGTTACTCTGCCAAGTAGTGCCTGGATGTCACTTTTTCAAATCAACCTAGACCCTCGCACTGAAGTTACTTCATTTGATCAAGAACGTGCAGCTGCTTTCTAACTGGTGTGCTGAGTTATAGCCTCCATTTGCTTTCTCCAGATATGGCTCCTACCTGGTGTGGAAGGAAGCAGGGGGCTTCAACAAGAAGTCAGTGATTCCTCTGGGTCTGTATGCAGGGCAGCTGGCATTAAACTGGTCATGGACTCCAATATTTTTTAGAGCTCACAAAACGGGATGGGTAAGTGGAAAAGTAAGTTTCTTAATGATAGACGTCTGCAGCCATTGGCGAGGTGCTGAGACAGAAGTTTAATGTTATAATCATTGCTCCCTGAAAATGAGCCTGAGTGCAGAGTATGGCTTGCACAAGTCTTCTAAAATTCTCTGTTGCACGCCAGCAGCCACCTGAGAGTATTTACATATCTACAACATCCGTAAGTTTGAAGAAGCTTTTTCTGCCACCCTTTGATAAGAGCTCTGTGTCACCAGGAAATATAAACATTTATGCCTTACTGAAATTCCGAGGTATCTCTAGCAAACAGCAGTGGTAAGAAGCTTATCAGAACATTACTCAAGTAATCAGTACCCATTTTTGACCGGACTCATTCTCTGCAGTCTGAAGAGAAACAGCTTGCCTCAAAAATAATCAGTAACAAAACCTGAAAAGTGTTTCCCTGGTTCTCTAAATGTATGTGCAATGCTGTAACAGTGGAAGGCTTTGCAATCCAGCATTGATTCATTCACACCACATCTCTTCAGGCTGCATCTGTGACATGAAAAGACTGGACATGTTTACTTAGCTAAGTGACTTGCTCAAAGTTACACTGGGTTTGTAGTGAATGTAACAAAAAAAGAAGGTATGGGTGAGTGGGATTTTATTCTCCCTCTCCTGCTCCCAGCAGCAACACCCTTTGTTGTGACTGTTGCATTGTTTTATGAGTTAAATTGACTTATAATTCAGCAGAAATGTCTCTTTTTTGTTGCTGGCTGGTTTTCTGAAAAGGAATTAACAAGTGCCAGAGTGAAAGAGGCACATAAAGACTAGTCAAGAAAACGCATCTAGTAAACCCAACACTGACCACCTTTCTGTGTTTCAGGGGTTGGTGACTATCCTGCTCACGACTGGTACGGCAACAGCTGCAACTGTTTCCTGGTATAAAGTCAACAAAACAGCAGCTTATTTGATGATTCCTTATTTAGCTTGGCTAACCCTGGCTTCTGCACTCAACTACCATGTCTGGAAGGACAATCGTGACAAGAAGCAAACCAAATAAACAGTTCTCAGCCAAAAAGATATTCTTTTCCCCCACAAGAATTTTCTAAATCGAGTTACAGCCTTACTTTATTTTTAGCTGAATTACTTCTACTGTTACAAGCTGACAAAGCAGCACTCATTTAAAGCAAATATGCCTTTACTAGGCAAGTCACAAAGGGCCATATCCCTGACTGGGTTTTCAATCATCACTACCTGTTAGTTTGCTATAAAAGCACTAGTTTTGTATATTACAGCATTATATTTTATACAACAACAGCATTCTGTTATAAGAAATAAACATGAACTCCAACTTGGTGATGTTCAGAGGAAGAAATCCAGCCATATATTAACACAGCTTCCAGAAAGCTGCTCCTAACAGTGACAGACATTACTGTGGTCTGAATCAACAGTGACAGGCATGATTGTGGCCTGAATCTTTCATGTTTACCACTAGACATGGTGCTTTAGTGCTGTGATGTGTCCCACTACAGCTGCCAGATTTCTCTTCTGGTCATCGTACTCTGGAAATGTTTAAGATGAGATCTTTTTCACAGTTTGTGCCTTCTCACTTTGAAGCACTGTACAATTTAGTGTCGGCTGAATGCATTAAAGTACATGTATAAGCTTACTGACCTTACTCCTGTTTTTATTGTTTTTAAATGGTTTTGAGCAGAAAAACACCTTAAAGCAACAGGACGCTCTAGCCTTAAAGACAGTACCTTCATCACTCCTCACCCCTGCGACAGGCAAGACAAAACAGGAGATTCAGAGCACCAGGGCAGAAACTGAGAGAACCCAAATATTCAGCAGAACCCTGCACACACCTTTGAGGCATCACCAGCAGCTCCGGCCCAACAGTGCTAACATGCTCCACATGGACCCTCAGAGGGATGCCAGTTCACTACTAGCCCCTAACAGGGGAGCTAGCAGCTCGGCCACTGGTGCATCTGCTGCCCAGTAGGGCAGTACTGGCCCCATAGCTATTCATGTCTCCTACCGGTGCCTTCTTGCTTCAGCTGCTTAGAAACAGAAACCAGGGTTTCTCCTCTGAGGTTAGGGCAGCGGACAGCAAGATCTGGGATGCTTAGTTCGACCAGTTGCTTCCTATAAAAGATCTCTTCCGTCCAGGAGCACAACAGACTATTTTTGCCCACAGCTTCTGGTCCCATTACACAAATCTTACTACTTTCTAGACGTCACTCTTCTCATTTGCTAAGTGTGACATCACTTTCCCTTTGTGATGAGGGAAACCTCCCCCCTTAAATCCCCAGGCACTTCATTATGTGTTTTCAGGTACTTTGTAGGCAGAAAGTGCCTTTTGCTCTCCCACAAGAGCAAATACATTCCATGAGCAGCACTGCATGCCTCCTATGTCCAGTCTCCAGCACCCATTACTATGTATTAGAAGTAGTCACGCCATCTGTGTTAAGCACTTCATGTTTTCTTTAGTCACATTTAAGTAAGGAGTCCAAAACAGTTCTGACTCATGAGCTGGAGACTGATAAGAGCTGTCAGCACCATTCCTGGCTGAGGAATCCCCTCTCCCTTTGCCCACCTGCGCAGGATGAATGTTCCTAAGACACAGATGGTTTATTTCTCCAGCCTGTGTTCCAGTCAGTGGAAAAAAGTAGTTTCTGCAGCCCAGCCTGAAATAGCCTAAAATATCCCTCTCCCTTCTTGATCATGAGGGATAATGTTGCGTATTTGCAAGGCTTGAATCAACGTTCAGAACATTTGTACAATTCCATAACTGTACTTTGCTCTCAAACACATCCTGATTGCTGCAAACTAACTTAAAAAATACTACCCATGTAACACACACTTCATGAGGAACAGAGTATTTTTTGCAACTCATACATACACACAAAGCAAGATAAATACAGCCTAAATTGCTAAATTTCAGCCAGTTAACCCTGATTTGAGGAGAGAGATTAGGAATGATTCATTTCAAACTGACACCCCACTCCCAAATACCTCTATCTTAAGCCCTAAACCTTGCAGTCCAAAGACTGCTCGGGCTCCTAGCAGAGTTTTCCAGATCCCTTTCATTCCTTCAGGACTCTTCTGCATTCCTGTGCTGCTCTAGACATTGCATCCTTCTCATTTCCTGCCTCACCCCTTCTCAAAACCCTAGTTTCTTTAAGGGGCAGGCTAAGGATGACAGCCAGCAGCACAAGGCTGTCACAACTGTATGCTGTGCCCTTTTTTTTTAAATAAGAAAAATGGGAAGAGTCATCAAATCTTTAATTACCCTAGGAGTTCATTGCACTGAAAAGCTGTTCTCCCATCATAATATTTCAGATCCTTGTATAAGAGGGACAAATAAGAGACATACGAACTCCAACATGATCCAGTAAATTATAGTTTTACTGTCAACACAGGGAACTTGTGCAACGTCTCCCAGCAAGCAAGCAAGCAAAACCAAGGTAAATTGCTCCAGTTATTGTGCTATTTGGAGGTCCCCCATATTCAACAAACAAGACATTTGGTCAACACAAGCCGATGATTTAAAGAACTAAGCAAGACAAAGACAATGCAGACAAATGATTATCAATACAGTGTATGGTATATGAATATTCTTCTGATACAAATTTTTTTCCTGGGTTACCAGTATAGGAAAATAGTTGCCTCAGCAGCTCACAGAACTGAAATATAAATCTTGCTGTTAAGCTCATCTGGGAAAGCAATTAATAGAGTGAAGCCTCCTGTGGCTAGACAATGCATGTCACATGGCAGTTGTCTGTTTCATCCAGAAATAGGGTGCTGAAGACATCATTAAAAAAAGTAGGGTGGTATTTGCAGGCTCTATCACAGTCAGGATTAAAGTTCACCTCCAGGATCTGAGGCTGCATGATTCTTTTCCCTGTGAAGGGGAACACAAACATTGCCTCTTACTACAAGCTCTACAGAATCACTACTGTCTTTAAGTCAGATATTATACAAAGCGACTGGGAAAAGCCATCTTTTATGACCCAAGCTGGCAAGCGGGAAGGAGGGTTTAGTTCAGTGGGTTTGGTTTGGTTTTTTCTGGAGCGATGGAGGTCTGTTCTACCACCATTATCCAGAGGAAAAATCATCCAACAGATTCTGCATTCACTGTGCCAATCCAATGCCTCGCTTAGAATGAGAATTTGAAGCAATTTAATAGGATCTCCCTGATGCAGCTATCTTGCTTGACAGTCTAAAGCATCTTCCAGAAAACTGCTTCTCCTTTCATGTTTCAGTACAAAGCTTCCTTTCTTAAAGCTCTTAGATATCTGCCTTTCTAGTTCTAGCAGTCTTACTCCTTTACACTCCAGCCACTCCCACCTGCCACTTCAACTCATTCTTAAAGGAAATCAAGTTAAATTTTCTCTTAAAACATCAGTACAGTTCAGAATCAACTGCATTCCGTGCAAAGAGAAACAAAGGATTTGATTTCCTGTCTGGTGTTGCAACTGTAAGCAAGGGTACAAGTTTCTGATGCACAGGTAACCATACTCTGCTCTGCACAATAGCAACCAACGTATTTGTCCACAGGCTGCCTACAGCATCACAACCATGACTTTGGCACCCACACCCCCATCTTCAGAAGGTCAGCGACCCATGCAGCTCACATTCAGCCACAGCTGTAATGCGAGTTTGGTCCTTTTATTACAATAGCTTTCCTTGAGCTGGTAATACTAGAGTTGCTTTGTCTCTCCCATTAAAGACAGCTCTGGGACAGGTAAAAGGCATTTGTGGATGTAGCAGATCCAGATTCAAAACCTTGCTCTACCTGAATGCCAAAGGCTCCATTTTACATCCCCTGTTTCTCAATCATTTCCTTCTATGAAAGTGATTAATTGTCTATCATACAGTTCAGATTCAGCCACTCCAGCAGTAGGCTAGGGGCAGCCACCCAACATGCATCACCTAGTAACTCCTCCGGCAAACCTGAGCACAAGCAATGACTTTCTCCTGTGTCCCCGTGATCGGAGTTTCACAAGGAAAGGGTACACTTAGCTCTGTTTAATACCCCCTTGGCAGTCCTTTTTGTGCTGGTGCCTCCTCTGCTTTTCTACCTACAAGAGACACGTGTCTGGGCTGGGCATGCTGAGAGAACATTTTTGAGCCTGCTGCTGAAATAACAAAGAATTTGCCCTGTTTGGCAAGCTTTGCTACCAGTCCTCCACAACCGGCTGAAGGAAATACTCTGGGTAGTCAGCTACGCTGTGGCACTGACACAAAGGAGCTTCACACACGTCTCGCAGAGACCTGGCAACAACTAAGTGATGGTCTTGAAGATTTCAATAGCACTGACATGGTGAATGTGGTCCCTTCCTTGCTTTAGTAAGTAACCATACGTTGAAGACACTGTGCCAAGTCTGGAAGCCACATTCAGTAGGCTCTTTAAGGTTTTCACAGAGAGACAGGTATTTTAGACATTCTGTCACCATAAATGGGAAAGAAGACTTGCTGCTGGTAGAGTGACAAGATGGTTGTACAGTTATTGGGGTTTGTGCATGTGTTGGTTTGTGGCTTTGTGTTTGCTTTGTTTTTAAAAGCAGGGAACAGCAGTAGCACGGGCAGAAGGGAAGCAAAAATGCAGCCAAGAAGTTCACAGCTCCCTCACCATTCCTGTTAACCAACAAGGCAGATGCTAACAACCCCACAGGTCTGCAACTCCAGCTGTGCTTTAATGTCAGTGTGAGGCACAGAGCACACAGCTCACACTGCTTGAGAAACAGTAAGAGTTTAGACAGAAGAAATAAATTTCTGAAACAGCCCACAAATACAAAGAATTCAAAGCAATGAGCTTCTCACCGTCTCTGCTGGTGTCCCATTTCAGCATCAAGTCAACAGCATATATTGCTCTTGATGACGGATAATCACAGATGCCAAGAGGTGCAGGTTTAGCTGAAGCAACTTGGAACAATTCAGCAAATGCCTTACAAATATTTGCCTAAAAACAAAAAAACAAAAGAATGAGAAGTGAGGTTCCATAAAAACAAGAAACGTTTTCAATCGCTTCACTCATACAGCTTTTTAAAGAGTTTGTACAAATTACACCAGTCAACAGCTGAAAATCTGCACACGACTAGTGTCAAAATGTGCATTTAGACCTAAAGACAACACAGTGGAAGTGCCAAGCAACCAGCAACATTCAGGGACTTTTCTAGGGAGCCAGTCAGTACTATGTAAACCCTGAAAATAGGGCATTTAATATTAGAATTAAGCCCCTTCACAGAAGTCCCTTCTCCCTGCCTATCGAGTTGTATTCTAGCTCTGTTTTGTACCGCAACGAAAAATCTAGCCGTTTATATCCCTCCAAAAAGGGTGGTGGGGACATTGAGGTCTTAAGAACATACTATATCAGTATCTTGAGAAACAGTCAGATATCCAACTTGAAAGTGAAATAAACCAGGAAGAACATACAGGTGTGAATTTTTGCATCGAGTTTATACTGCACTGAACCATTCCTTCTGCAAATGAGAAGACTGTGTTGGATCTCCTATTCTGTACACAGTACTCCTCTGAGGAACCTACAGTACGTATTTTGACATCTCTCTTCTCACCCCTTGTAGTCTCTTCTTCCAGACTATTTTAAGCCTAATGCTGCAAAACCTGTCATTCTCTGAATATTGTTGATTGAATATGAGGTTCTAGTTAAAACTGATGTCACTTATGGAAATCAATCCACAGTTGGGTAATTTATTCACTTTTGAAAGCACAGACAACATAAATGCTCAGCTACCATTCATTCTGCATCTTCTAGCTCCGTGGCTGTTCAGGTCTCTGGCTGCAGGGAGTGCCAGAGCCTGCTGCTGCCGAGGGAGGGAGGCCAGCATTCCACCTGTGTGAGGTGTGAGCAGGTAGAAGATCTGCTTAGATTGGTGGCAGAACTTAAGGAGGAGGTCGAGATGCTGAGGACCATCAGGGAGTGTGAAAGGGAGATCGACTGGTGGAGTAACTCCCTGGCGTGCCATCAGGAACGGTTCCAGGGAGATACCCCCCAAAAGGGGATGGACCCCCTGCCCTCTCAGACAGAGGGGGATGGCCCGAGACAGCCCCTGCCCTGTAGCTGTCGCGCAGAGGCAGGGGACCAAAATGACGATGAGGGCTGGAAGCGAGTTCCAGTTCGGAGTCATGGGCAACCTTCCTCCCTTCCTGCCCTGCTTCCCCAGGTGCCCCTCCGTAATAGGTTTGAGGCCCTGGATCTTGATGGAGAGGTAGGTGAGGATGTGGTGCAAGGTCGGCCTACAAGGTCACATAGGAAAAGGCGGTCGACTTTGCACCTCAAGACTGCCTCTGACAAGAAAGAAAGAAAAGTCATTGTTGTAGGCGATTCCCTTCTGAGAGGAACAGAGGGCCCGATATGCAGAGTTGACCCTCATCATAGGGAAGTGTGTAGTCTGCCTGGAGCCCGGATCAGGGATATCACCAGGGTGCTCCCCAACCTGGTGCACCCGACAGACTACTACCCGCTGCTGGTCTTCCAGACAGGTGGGGGGGAAGCTGCTTCCCGCAGTCTGAGGGGAATGAAGAAAGACTACAGGGCCTTGGGGCGGATGGTGAAAGAGGCTGGGGCTCAAGTGATCTTCTCCTCACTTCTTCCATCTTCCGGTGATGATGTGGGACTGAATGGGAAAATTCAGTCTGTAAACGATTGGCTTCAAGACTGGTGCTTTAGGCAGGGCTTTGGGTTCTTTGATAACAGCTGGTTTTATAAGGCTCCAGTCCGGATGATGGCACGTGGGAAAGGTTTAACTCACAGAGGCAAAAGGATGCTGGGGTATGAATTAACAGGGCTCATTTGGAGAGCTTTAAACTAGATTCGAAGGGGGATGGGGTTGTAACTGGGCTTGCCCCAGTGGGGCAGCACTCTAGAATTGATGAAGACTGGGAGGCCTCCTATAATCCTAGGGTGGAATTGGTGAGCTCAGCTCGCTCCCTGAAATGCCTGTACACCAATGCGTGCAGCATGGGAAATAAGCAGGAGGAGTTGGAGACCTGTGTTAAGTCAGGAGATTCTGATCTGGTGGCAATTACAGAGACGTGGTGGGACAGCTCACATGACTGGAATATACTCATGGAGGGCTATGTCCTTTTCAGGAAAGACAGGCCAGCCAGGCGGGGTGGTGGGGTTGCTCTTTATGTGCGAGAGCAGCTGCAATGTACTGAGTTCTGTCCAGGGACAGGGGACGAGCGAGTTGAGAGTCTGTGGGTGAGAATTAAGGGGCAGGCTGGCAGGGGCGATACTGTTGTGGGTGTCTGTTACAGGCCACCAGATCAGGGTGAGGAAGTTGACGAGGCCTTCTACAGGCAGCTGAGAGTGGCCTCACAGTCACAGGCCGTGGTTGTCGTGGGGGATTTTAACTTCCCTGATGTTTGCTGGAAGGACTACTCAGCAACCCAGCCACAGTCCAGGAGGTTCCTCCAGTGTATGGATGATAACTTCCTCATCCAAATGGTGGATGAGCCAACCAGGAGAGGAGCGCTGCTGGATCTCATCCTCACTAACAAGGAGGGTCTGGTCGAAGCAGTAAAGGTTGAGGGCTGCCCTGGTTGCAGCGACCACAAGATGGTGGAATTCAGGATCTTGTGTGGTAGGACCAGTAGAATAGCAAGTAGAATTGCAACCCTGGACTTTAGCAGGGCAAACTTTGGCCTTTTCAAGCAATTGCTAGGGGAAATCGCGTGGGCAAGGCTGCTTGAAGGTAAAGGGGCCCAAGATAGTTGGTTGACATTCAAGAATTGCTTATTCCAAGCTCAAGAGCAGAGCATCCCGACACGTAGGAAGTCAAGGATGAGGGCCAGGAGACCTGCGTGGCTAAATAAGGAACTGCTGGGTATGCTCAAGTGGAAGAGCAGAGTTTACAGGTCATGGAAGGAGGGGCTGGCCACTCGGGAGGAATATAAGGCTGCTGCTAGAGGATGTAGGAAGGCAGCTAGGATGGCTAAGGCCTCCTTAGAATTAAATCTGGCCAGAGGGGTCAAGGACAACAGAAAGAGCTTTTTCAAATACATGGCTGATAAAACTAACACCAGAGGCAAGGTAGGCCCACTGGTGAATGGGGTGGGTGCCCTGGTGACAGAAGATACAGAGATGGCAGAGTTATTGAATGCCTTCTTTGTCTCTGTCTACTCTGCCGGAGGCAGTCCTGAAGAGCCCTGTACTCCTGAGACCTCAGATGAAGTCAGGTCACTGGAGCAGTTTGCCTTAGTCGACGAGGAATGGGTTAGGGACCAGTTGAGCAATCTGGACATCCGTAAATCCATGGGTCCAGATGGGATGCACCCGCGGGTACTGAGGGAACTGGCGGAAGTCATTGCTAGACCACTCTCCATCATCTTTACCAAGTCTTGGGAAACGGGAGAAGTGCCTGAGGACTGGAGGAAAGAAAACGTCACTCCAGTCTTCAAAAAGGGCAAGAAGGAGGACCCGGGTAACTATAGACCGGTCAGCCTCACCTCCATCCCTGGGAAAGTGATGGAACACCTTATCCTTGGTGCCATCTTAAGGCATGTCAAGGATAAGAGGGTTATGAGGGGCAGTCAACATGGCTTTACCAAGGGGAAGTCATGCTTGACCAACCTCATAGCCTTTTATGAGGAAATAACATTGTGGATGGATGATGGCAGAGCGGTGGACATGGTCTACCTTGACTTCAGCAAAGCATTTGACACAGTCTCCCACAGCATCCTCATAGCTAAACTGAGGAAGTGTGGTCTGGATGATCAGGTAGTGAGGTGGACTGCGAACTGGCTGAAGGACAGAAGCCAGAGAGTTGTAGTCTATGGGGCGGAGTCCAGTTGGAGGCCTATATCTAGTGGAGTGCCTCAGGGGTCAGTATTGGGACCAGTATTATTTAATATATTCATCAATGATTTAGATGAGGGAATTCAGTGTACTGTCAGCAAGTTTGCTGATGACACTAAGCTGGGAGGAGTGGCTGACACGCCAGAAGGCTGTGCTGCCATCCAGTGAGACCTGGACAGGCTGGAGAGTTGGGCAGGGAATAACTTGATGAAATAGAACAAGGGAAAGTGTAGAGTCCTGCATCTGGGCAGGAACAACCCCAGGTTCCAATATAGGTTGGGGAACGACCTGTTAGAGAGTAGTGTAGGGGAGAGGGACCTGGGGGTCCTAGTGGATGGCAGGATGACCATGAGCCAACACTGTGCCCTTGTGGCCAAGAAGGCCAATGGCATCCCGGGGTGTATTAGAAGGGGGGTGGTCAGTAGGTCGAGAGAGGTCCTCCTTCCCCTCTACTCTGCCCTGGTGAGACCGCATCTGGAATATTGTGTCCAGTTCTGGGCCCCTCAGTTCAAGAAGGACAGGGACCTGCTGGAGAGAGTCCAGCGCAGGGCAACTAAGATGATTAAGGGAGTGGAGCATCTCCCTGATGAGGAAAGGCTGAGGGAGCTGGGTCTCTATAGTTTGGAGAACAGGAGACTGAGGGGTGACCTTATTAGTGTATATAAATATATAAAGGGGGAGTGTCACGAGGATGGAGCCAGGCTCTTCTCAATGACAAACAATGATAGGACAAGGGGTAATGGGTATAAACTGGAACACAAGAGGTTCCACTTAAACTTGAGAAGAAACTTCTTCTCAGTGAGGGTGACAGAACACTGGAACAGGCTGCCCAGGGAGGTTGTGGAGTCTCCTTCTCTGGAGACATTCAAAACCCGCCTGGACACATTCCTATGTAACCTTATCTAGGTGTTCCTGCTCCGGCAGGGGGATTGGACTAGATGATCTTTTGAGGTCCCTTCCAATCTCTAACATACTGTGATACTGTGATACTGTGATAAATATGGAAGAATACAACAGTTCAGTTTTCTGCACGTTTCTGAACCATTTTTTTACATTCAGCTTTTTCTTTCAAGCATGAACTACAAGAAAAAACTAACCAAAGAGAAGGTCCTCATCCACCTTCTTGCATGTTTTATGGAACTATAGTATTTAGAGCTGCTTCTCTGCAGATAAAAGATGCCCTTGTATTAGGGAACCAGCTGTTTTATTGTGAGAAGTATGAATGCAGCGACCAGAGACAGGGCTCTGGCCAGCTTGCTAACACAGAGCAGCTGGGCAGCCGCTGGAAATTCTGCCTTGCAGTCTTAAAGACAAGATTTAATTTAACAGACAGCGGTTCCAACTTACTAGCTCAGAAATACTATGTCGTGAGTGAGCTCCAATGCACTGCACAGCAAACAAACCTGGAAGTGTACAGGCAGATCTTCAGACCAACAGCTCTGCTTAAAATACAGAAACCAAAACCTGTGATGCCATTCCACTGAGATTACCGTGTACTGTAATTTCCTGTTTACTCCTGTTTCCTGCTTGTTCTGATAGCTCCTTGTCTTGTGAAGCCAAAGGCTGAATACCTCAGGGGTTCAACCTTTCAGAATCATAGCTAATATTCTGCCTAAGAGTAGTGAAAACTTTGAAAACAACTTCCCCGCAGTCATGTGAGGAACACCTGTAGTGATTCACACACTTTATATTCTGGACCTCCCTGCCTTTTTGCATGATATAATAAACCTTCACAACCATAGGCTTAGACTACAGGCAACCTTCTGCAAAAAAAGATGGAACTTGCACGAATAAAGATTCTTATCCCAGGCTCCTGGGGGTAGTAAGGACTGGCTTCATTACCAACTCAAATATAAAGAATTTTTATAGTGTTAACAATGAAATAAACCCCTCAAATGCTAACAACAAAATTTCTGAGGGGGAATTGCACTAGGTTAAAAAATGCTTCTGAAGTAAAGGTTAATATTTGATGGCCTTTGTGGAACTGATAAACATGAAGTGTGTTTCATGAGGAAAAAAACGACCAACCATGCAACCCAACACTTTCTGAAAAGCTAATCTGACGAGTGAAAAAGGATTCATAAACATTTACACAAGAAAGATGAATTGCTGACTTACTTGTACTGTTGCCCAAGGATATTCAGGATATTGTTTTTCAAACAGAGGAATAAATTCTTCACAGTGTACCTAAAACAGTTTAGCAACATCAAAGATTGTTTTGGTTGGGAATGACTGAGCAATCAGATGACAAGAGAGTGGAACATTGAATATATTCTTCTACTCACACAAACCCAGGTACAGAAACAGAATTAGACAGTTCCTGAATACCTTCCTTGCTACAGTATTTCTTCTCATAAAAGATCACTTGACAACTATTACCAGCCATTTCGATGATTCTTTTACTGGTCGATCAATGTGCGTTACATTCGGGATGCTGGTTTGTATTACAGCATATAATCACAGATGACTGGGGCAAAGTAGGGAAGAGTCTAGGGAAGTATTTGCTTTGGGTACTTCCACCACCTTGACTGCTTGTTTAAGTGAATGTGACAAAGGTTATTTGGCCATAGTCACAAAAGAGGCACTGGAAGATTTTCTGACAGAAAAGTGAGGAGTGTTCTGGACTGTTTGCTCACCTGTTTTAATGTTACACCGGGAGCATAATTCATGACTGTGAAATGCTTCTCGTAGTCATCCAAGTCATCAAGTGAAAATGCCCTAGGGAATAAAACAATTCCTTAGTTTCTGAGCTATTAGATTTAATTCTAAGCCTCTCCACCCTAATGGGGGGAAGGCAATTACCGATTTGAAAAGCGCAGCCAGAACACATCATAGATGTACAGCTTGAGTGGTTTGATGGACCGCAGCAACACAACGTAACGGATGTCAAATTTAACCATCCCCACATCTTCACGGTGAAACAAGACTGGGTTCTCAATATATTTGCACACTACCTACAACAAAGGAAAAACATTCACAGTAAATATAATTCAACTGAAATGAAAGCCAAGAGTCACTAGATCTTGATTAAAGGTATCCTTGTATGCATTTCAGTTTCTCTTTAGGCATGTGCATGAATACACAATGTTGTTATCCAAATAGGCACCTTTTATCAAACTCATTGACACTGGGGTGGGGAAGATGAGGCCAGACATACTCATTTAAAAAAAGAAAAACCAAAACCAAAAAACCAACATTAATTTTATTTATAATTTTAGTAACCTTGTTTTGAACTAGAAAGGTGAAGCAATTCTTTGTGCATTCCAGAAAATACATGCAGTCCACATACCAACAGAAATAAAGCTGAAGTGACACTATGAGGTATATGAGGTATGATCACATATTGCAAACTCCTTGTAAAAACCTCCATGATTCATCTACTGCTGGCAAAGACAGTGCTTTGTGCCACTGTGCAGAGCTGTGGATCAGCAGTAACAATCAACCAGGGGACAGAAGCAATAAAGTTCCACAATTTACGACCAACATTAACTATAGCTAATATGTGTCCACCTGCCAGCCTCAGGATTAGTGCTGAAGCTGCATCACACTGGAGGATTCATTACTGTCAGGGCAAGTTTTATTTTTCTAAATAAGAAAACACCAGGCTCCTTGAGTTCATCACTGCAACCAATGGAGCTGACCAGTTTGAATCAATCAGTTCAGAACTGATTGAAACTCTGCTTATGGCCAGCATATGAATTTTGAAGAAAACAAATTTCCTTCTTTGCATTTTCAGATCTCCTTTACGAAGCATGTTTTTCAGCTCTTCCATTTAAATCACATTCAAAACCATGCTCTCTAACCTTTGGGCTGCTTTCTCTATGCCTGATGATATTGTTAAGGCTGTTGGTGATGTGGGTATCCAGGCTTCTGGCCAAGTTCCATGGTTTGCATATCCAGTGATTATCTTCTCCTCTGAGAGAGAAAGAAAAGCCAACACCTGTAAGCATCCACCTCATTCATCTGTCTGAACATCCACTTGCACTGATCTGTGTGCTGTCCTGAAAAAATAGCGTGGGTTACAGTGCAAGAACTAAGGACTTTTTGACTGACAGCTGGGAGCAGTAGTCCTTAGGCATAAAGAGGAGAAAAGGCAGTGGTAGTTTGCACTGATCTTTTCAGTTAGGTCTCAGCATGTTCTCACTGTTTGTTTCCTTCTGCATTTGAGTCCTTCAAAAGGGGAAAACAACCCAGCAACAAGACAGCATCATCACGAACAGGCTCAGGTCACGGTGTGGAAATCATTCTGCCAGGAGTCTGAGAACATTCTGGCAGGGTACCATGCAATTTTCCAAGTTGATTCCCCAATAACACCTTCAAATCATTCATACTAAGTAACACCATAACTCATCTCTTTGGGAAGAAACCACACAATATCCCAACAGTTCGTATTGCAAGAAAATGAAAGCATACCACCATCTTCTCACTTTCTAGTACCTAGTCATCTTAAGAGGCAAAATTCTTTGAAATGTCTTTGAGGAAAAACAGAACATGCTGGTCTTTCAATGTGTCTGAGTAAGGGCAGGGTGAAACTTAATGCCTTCCTTTCCTCATCTACTAAAGCATCCGGAGAAACTTCCCGAGCTGCATGATAAACTTATAAAGTGAGCTGAAGTTCGTAATGGTAACTTAAGAGGGTCCATTTTGTTTATTTGAAAATTCCTATCCCCTTCTTCCCATTCTCTACATACCACTGCATCCATTGTCAATTCTTGATATTAAAAAGGAATCAGATCACCACACACACAAAGGATACGTGGAAAGAATGCTCTCTGCTGGTAATGCCAGTCAGTAACAGAACACATAAAGCAACGAATGGCCAAATGAGACTCCTGGCAGGTGGCACCATAAGAAAGTATCACCAAAGCAGCAACCTTTCAACCAGAATACTCCACGCTAGGCATAAGAGGTTATTCCATTAGCAGTACCTATCGCTGTCTTTCTCTTTTACCAAAAGAAAAATCTCAGTTTCCATCCACTCAAAGATAGTTGCAGCAGCAGAAAGAATGTGCATTTAAACCCTAAAACTCCACAAATGCTTTAGGCTAATTCAACTAAAACTCAATTTTCCTTTCACAACCTTACAGAACCCAAGTACTTTAAATATTTTCACTCTGTCTTGAATGCAAGAACAACTGCTGCTGGTCCCCTGGGAAAAAAATAAAATCATCAACATATGTTGCAAACATGCTCTGATCCTTTGTCTATCTGTTAAATACAAGAGGTAAGATCTTGACCAGACAACAAGCAATAGCCTTCTGTATTCAAATCATGGCGAAGTTTCTCTGTTTCAAAATGCATTGCTTAACAATTTTTACATTAAAGAAAGTACCTAAAAAGCTCACATATTCCAGGTAAAATTCACGTGAACATAAATGCAGCCAGAGCAAACTCATGGTGGTGTAACTGCTGTCAAGCACCAAATGCAGGTTACTGGTGTTTTGGGAAAAGTGGGATCAAGAAAACACAAAACAAGGAAGCGGAGCCACCTTCTGTCACGTTGCTGGAAGTAGCTGATGAACTGAGGCAATTCTGTTTGTAGGTTAAAAGTACGAGGCAACCATCTCGGTCCATCTGGTCTTCCAGCTCGTCTAGAAATGGATGCCAGGCAGTCTTTGACAGTCAGGAGGTTCTCGCAAGGGAACTGATTCAACATTACCTCAGGCCTTTCCTCGCTTAGCTTCCTACAAAACAGAGAAGTTGTTGGGTGAAGGGGGAAGGTCAGGGAGGCCTTTGGGAACACAGTTTTTATAGCAAGAAAAGAATTTGTGTGATCAAAGGAACAATTGCAACCTATAATCTTTGAAGTGTGAGAAGTTGTAGAGGATGTCTGCTTCTCCCTCATTCTCTGTGAACACAAACCGGGGATGTGTCAGGTTGTGGAGGACTTGCTGAATGTCTGTGAAAACCCTAGAAGAAGAAAAAGGCGTATGAAGAAAAACATCAGTTTGGTTTCTGAAACTGATCAACTTGTGCTTGAACATAAAAAAGTTTTAAGCTTGGCTTTCTACAGGAATTATGCTTTACCAATACAAAACTTTAAATTGAAGTGGGACAGACTAAAAAAAAAAAAAAAAAATGTATTTAAACCTAGAAATCTCAAACACAGGTTAGCTCTAAAACTTCACAAAAATAGCAATTCAGAAGACAGTGATTCCCTGACAGAGAAGCACTACCATGAATTCTATACAAAAAGTCCCCAAATGAGAGAGAATGCCTCCTAAATGCCTTTGTTGCTGGAAGAGCTCTAAAAATCAACCTGCTGTCATGCAGAAGAAGGTAGTTAATAGAAATCTTGTCAGTTTAACTCAGTAGCTTCAGAAGACTACTTTAATTTGTTTAGAACTTCACACACAGCCATTTCTAAACAATCAAAACATATGTGAGTATGTACACTACATATGTGCAGGAAGTAAACACTACTTTGAGGTTTGATACATATTCCCTCCCAGCCCCATTAAAAAATCCACACCACATCTGCATATGAACTATCAGAGATCTTGAATGCACTTAAAGTTCAAAAAACGGTTTATACTGAAATTAGTGGATGTAACTCGGTAGGGAATCTTTGGGAGTCAAAACAGTACAGCTTTCTTCCCCTCCAGTTGCAGCTACTGCAAATATCTTCGAAACTTTGGTTCATTAACTGATCAATTGGTTCTCACAATTCTTCCAACTAGGTTAACAATGAAGCTGAACTATAACCTAGGGGTGTTACAAAGGATTAATCTGTGCTTAAGGCCAGATGAAAACATAACCCATGTGGCAAATTCCCTTACTTCAGTAAAAAAGGAGGCAACAGTATGAAAAATACTGCTCTAACAAAGGCCTGAGGACAAGGCATTTGGCCTTACACAGCATGGAAGGACACCTGGAGAGCCTGACAGCATTTGATAACTCCAATAAATCTTATTCCACATCATTCCCTAGATATCATTTGATGATTCTGTGATTCTGCTTTCTCAGCTGGAGAGCTGAGCATTCTTTACACAAATCAGGGATTCAGTGAGAGGTAGGTCATCTCTTGCACATCCAAAAATCCATGTCTCTCTAGTGCTAATTCACTTAAATGCTCTGCATAAGCCCTATGCCACACAGGTAGTGACCTGCATTCAGACACTCCAAACGCAGGCTTAAAGAAAGATTCTGGTACTCTTTTTCTCCCAGTTACATATTAAAACTAGTACTCCCCTGTAAAAAGTCTCCCACTAAATATTGAGCTGCCTTTACAGATACACAGAAGATACTGGTATCTTCTGTAACATAGCTATCAACAACTACCAGAAAGACTTCCCCAGCCCCAGTAGCTTACAGCTATACATGCTATTTTAGAGGTGCTAATTGTATTAACAATAAAGCACCTGCTTTCTTAATCCTGAAGTCTTGCTTCTGAATTAAGTGACCTCATGTGCCAGAGCACTCTGGATTATGTATCTTAAGACTTCCTTATAGAATGCAAAAATGCAGCACAAAAGCAGCAGAGGAGCTCAATCTAAGTGCAGGAAGGCCACTGAAATAAACTGATGGAAGTAAAGATAAGAGGGAAAATAAGGCCATTCCACTCGTTCCAAGTTTTTTAGTTACTTCATCCATTCTATAACCAATCTTCTCATCATAAAAGTCTTGGGATTACAAAGGCTCTTGAGGCAGATGATTTAGGTTTGAGAATGAAGATTTCATAGGAACACTACATAAGCACTGATTTTGGTGGTCAGATTCCCGTAGGTACTTCAGTATACCCAGTATTAACACATACATTTGAAAAAGTCAAGACCTCTGCCCTGAAGAACATGGACTACAAGGCCAGACCTGACAACTACTGGACAACTCCTTTGTTATCTAAGGAGCATGTAGGATCTTCCATGGCATTTCTCTTGGTTTTACTTAAACTGGTAACACACATTCCAACATCTACACATCTGTACATAAAAATACAGGCAGGTAAGAAATGCACCAAGTCCCATTCAGAGTTTGAGAGATGACAGAACCTCTACACTGCAATACTGTCGTTTTTTGGACCTTTCATTCTAGTACTGATGACACACTTGAATGAATGAATGAATGAATGAAGCCAGCTAATCATACTTTCTGAATGATTCCCCGCCCCAGTCATACCGAAATCTTGGATAGAAATACTATAAAGTCTGGGATTAAAGAAGGTATTATTCAGTAGAATTGTGCAAGTAAGATAAAACATTTTAGATTTTACTTAATTTACTCAAAGTATTTAAAGCTAA
The DNA here is from genome assembly GCF_963264785.1 of Psittacula echo. Taxonomy (NCBI): domain Eukaryota; kingdom Metazoa; phylum Chordata; class Aves; order Psittaciformes; family Psittacidae; genus Psittacula; species Psittacula echo. Next base: position 106,633,242 of record NC_137735.1, read on the forward strand.
AAAGCAGTTATGAGAATCAACTCCCAAAGCACAGAGCTGACAAGACCAATCAAAGCAGAGCTGTCATCTCAAAACAGCAATTTTGGGCATCTTTAAAAAAAATGACTGATGTAGCCAAAGAGAAACATGAAAGAGAAGATCAAGAGACAATCAAGCCCAGCACAAACTGAAAGGACTTTTCATATGAATTTTGTCTTTGAAACATTTAGTTCTTTTATCTACCTTTTTCTCAAGCCAGCAATGAGCACAGCTGGACAGAACAATCTCCCTAAGGCAGGAATTCCTATTAATGCTACAAGACCTACCTGAACCTGTAATTTTGCTATATCAAACTACATGCACTTGCTCCCCTGCTTTTCAGGATTCAGCTTAAACATTAATTTCATCTTCCCGTTCTCTGTTTTAGCTCTACTTTGAAACAAGGTGACTAAGAATTTGTCCCTGGTTCTGAACTTTGCAACCTCATACATTTAATTTCTTAGAAATCCCTAAAACAGTGGTAATGCACAAGGTAGAGCATGCACATTAACAGGCTACCCACATCTACCCAGCTTCACACATTCCTATCTGCCCAACCATGGTGGCAGCCTTAAAAACTTTAAAGCTTTGGAAGAGGCCTCTCTGCCTCTGGAAGACTGTAGCTCCCAGTAGGTCACCTGGACTCTGAGATGCTACCCTGCTCCCAGAGGAACTTCGGTAGATGAAATTCGGAACACAGTAAGAAGGACCTTCTGGCCTCCTGCAGAGGTCAAGGTCTCTCCCTTTCTACTCTCCACACAGGAACCGGACAAAGAAGAGAGGAAAACCCATAGGAGTATAGGGACAGGGGTGTTGATAACATTCAGAGCAGCAAAGATTTGGTATGTGTTTCCTTCCATCCCTGAAGTGAATGCCATTCACCTGAAATATGCAATGCAAAATAAAAATGTAGCAGTGAAAAATAAGTCTACATTTCCCAACATCCTCACTGTTTCTTTCCATCTCTATCGGAATGCATCTACCTTTGACTCCTTTATCTGAAATACAGGCATGTACACCGGATGAAAAAATAGCTTTTGCTTATCCTCAGTCTGTAAACAGATTTCAACTACATAATGAAACCTAGACTATCAGTGAACAAGTCAACAAATGCCTCCTAACTCAGTGACTTTGATTTTCAGTAGTCCTCCTCAAGTCAATTCAATCTAGTGAATAACGAGTTCCCTCAACAAAAGAGGCTGGGGTGTGGGAATACCTTCCAAATACAGTTTAGCCTAATGCCACCCCTTAAGTAAATCATTGCAAGCAAGAATTTGGATCCCAGTGTCAGACCACAAACACCCTGGAGGGCAACTCACAGCACATTCTATGTCACAGTATGTTTTTCTGGAACAAACTAGTAATAAGGCAGTCCAGCCATGCAGTGCCACTGCTTTTGGTCACTAAAATCTCTTATCTTTGCAATGCTCCTCTAGATTTCTTCTGAAATAGTTTCACAGTATATATTCCATTTTTGTAGTTAGGCACATCCAACTTAAAACATCCCAGGTTTTGACAAGATTCCCATTTGGCAATATCATCTGAAGAAAGTGATTAGTCCGTTATATTCACACAGCACAGAGAAGCACATGTACCCTGCTGGATATACATGCTGTAATGCAAAAGAGAGGTTTTTAGTCTCTCTCATACACTTCAGTTACACTCGTTAGTGAATACAGCATTACAACATTATGCAACTTCTCTTTCACCCACAAGGTGGCACTTATTTAAAAACTAAAATTCATTTTTACTACATCTGTGACAATCCACCTACTCTGAAGAATCCAACAAGAACCAGTAAGTCAGAATCTGAAGCAAGTGGCTACATACAAACACACCTTTGAGTTGCCTCTGGTGTTCAATGCTCAAAAAGGCCGTTCAGCCTTAGCACACTGCAATCATTATATTTAACTCTGATAAAAAAGCATTTTGTTTGCAGATACATACTTGAAAACTTTGTCTTTGTCATAAACCGGTGGGTTTATCGCTACAGGCAGTTTCTCCTTGTTTTCTGCTAAAATAGCCTAAAAAAACAACAAGAAAAGAAACACAGAATAAATGAACAGCCTCAGGTCAAACTCTGCAATATTCAGCGGATATGAACAGCTGCTTTGACCAAACTGAATTTTAAAATGTGCATAATCAGGTTTATAAAAGAAGTGATTGAAAAAACACAATCTTTAAGGGGAAGATACAGGTAAAATATTCAGTATGACTCAAAGGTTTTCCAAGCGTTTTATTAGCAAGAGCCTGTTGGAGTTGAGCCTGTTGAAATTTTCTCAAATTGCAAACCTTTACAGGTCATTTTCTGCAATTCCTTATCTCCATGTAAGTATTTACTACACATATACAGGTGCATTTGTAGTCATAGTAAAAACAAAGGTCCACCTGCATGTCCCATGAGTCTGCTGTTTTCAGTGCAAGTGAATCCCACCAAAGCTGCATTTTGAGAAACATGCTGTGTAATATGCTGCTCAGGAAAAACAATCAGTACAAAAGCAGAGGCAGAAGGAAATCAGAGGTAAGAGGCTACTAGTAAAAAAGGAACAAGAAATACAGCTTCAAGACCAGGGCTTATCAACACTGTCAAAAGCATGCTGAGAAATTCCTATTTCTCCTAAATATTAACAAAATATCAAATCATAGATGATCACATACAGTAAGAGACAAAGTTGGTGTATTTTCAACAAAACAGAAAACTGGCCATTTAGCCATTATTTTTTTATTACAGATAACTAAAAAGGTTATAGGAGGCAGAAGCCTAATTCTGCTCCTGTAAAAATAAGCAAAAGGCTTTTTGCAGTCTTGAGAAACCAAAGTGGCTGGTGTTTTGCAACAGCTCCCAGAATTCCAGCTGCTGCAGGTGGCCCTTGCAAGTTGCAGTGGTGAAATGTCTGTCCAGCCACAGACATACCTCTTTACCTTTATGGCTGTTACAGGGAATACAATCATACAGAACTGGGAAGCATAAACAAAATCACAGTCACAATCGAATGTCTGAGACATAACTTTGTAAGATAGGTTAGACAGTACAAATACAAAATAATTCCTGCAGTTACCTAAGAACAAGAAGAAATGTAAGCCTTACATTTAAAAGATGACTACAATTCTCAGAACAGTACCAGGGGATTCACTGCCATCTTTTCCACAACTTGAACACGGGGAGCTACTGCAGAACAGCAACTACTGTAGTACCCCAAGAGATACTTCTTCCACCCCAGACACTTTATTAAAAGCTGCCTTCCCTGACACTGGTTTCTGTAATCGTTGCCCAATCCTTACCCATAGTACCATTTAAGTTACAAGCTTTGTGGTCTGTGCTGGAGACCAGAATTAGGTAACAAAACCAGGTAAAAGTTAAGACAATGTTGCTGTAACAACTCTGAAATCCTTCTAAATAGAACAGTAAAGCTTTCAGGTTTATTTAGAGCAAAATTAGAATAAGAAATATAACATCCTTAGCTACAGTAAAAATCAACAGTCCATTTAACAACAACTGATCATTTACCCACAGTAGTAAGGCAGCTGCAGAAACTGCACAGCAATAGCAGCAAACCATTTTGAAACTGTATGACTTGCATAAACATTTGGAAACATTTTCACTTAATTTTATTTCCCTGCAGAACTGCTGGTTCACATATTAATGCTGTAAACAGATCTCTGAAGTTGTCTGTATGTTTTTGTGCATGCAGCTCTGCTTCTGTGAAATAGGGGAATTAGAAATGTCAGCAACATGGTATCTCTCCCATGGCATTTCACTTTTGGTGTTTAAGGATATGCTGTGCCCTAAGCTATTCTTCATTGGTCTGTCACCAGTTAAGACTTGAATCTACAGCTAAACATGCTAGAGTAAAAGAAAGCTCTGTTGGTTGGTTCCAGTATTAATATTTTGCCGTCATCTCTTCTGAACAGCTGAGCAGCAGAGACACAGTAAAACATCTTTCTTTGAGAAGATATTTTTAAGGTAGGGTGATAAAAGAGGATCCTCTTTGCATGCATTTGCACACACCGTTCTTTAACTTGATCTGATCATCCCAAAACAGCACTAACACACATGCAAAGAATTGCCTTATCTGCGATCCAGGCACTTTTGCCAAGAGAACACCTGTAAGACATTAACTTTGGGTACATTGTTGTTTCTCATCTGTAAATGCAAAATACATCTATCTCTCTTCCAAAAATGCAAAATCCCAACCAACCAATCTGACTTAGGTTACAGTCAGCCTATTTTGAATGTATACTTTTATCTGGCAGAAGCAGGTTAACCTCACTTCTGACTAGATGTTGTTAATAACAAGCTGGATCCAGTATTTTCTGCATATCTTCTATCATAAGAAACAAATGGGTTACAGATTCATCTTTAGGTGCTGCACTGTGAATGCTGTTAGTGGCCAGCACAGCATCCTCACAGGCTTCAGGTTTCATTTTTCTTAAGAAGGAATCTCAAGCAGGCTTGGTTCATGAAAAGGAGATTCCAAACAACATAAATTTCACACCCTTAAAAATATCACGTATCTGTAGCAGAAAGGAGAGCTCAAAACACAATAGATAAGAACTTTATAACGTGCCATCAAATTAAAGATGTCTCTGCTCCAATATTTCATGGTTCTAAACTGCAACATTAAATGAGCAGCCAGGCTGAAAAATATAACCACTCCTAAAATACTAAAACAAGTCTTTCTGCAATTCAAGACTGACCAGAGGTGCTACAATAACAAATTCAATCAGTAAGCCTATTAGAAAACATACCAACTATCTAACTGGAAGATGAGTACCTCATATGCGGTAACTCATAGCATGCTTATAAAAACATTATGCAATACTGCAGTAGCATATTTGAACTCATTTGTGTTGTTTCAGTTTTTAAACAGTTAAAAATTATATCTAAGACACTTCTTGACTCACCACACTTTTTTTATTTAATAGCTATATGCCGAATCAATATTTAAGCCTAAAAAAAGGCAAAAATCAGAACTCTTGCAATGCCTTTTAGACACTGCCTCATCTTAAGAGAGATGAAATGAGATTTAATTCTTAAAATTATACCTGGTAATACTCATCTGATGGCTCTGGTGTAAAACAGTTGACATCCAACACTTCAGTAGGCACCCATGGTAACAGAACACACTTCCTGATCAAGCGATCCGTTTCCCCATAAGCATAATCACGAGTCACTTCGTCTGCAGCAAAACAAGGAGAACCTTTAGGAACTGCCTTTCGTTCTCCACTGAAAATCTTCCTCATGGCCTATCATACAAATGACAGCTGAACAGTTAACAATACCACAACCTTTTGTTAGTTAAATGTTCTTTAATTAACTCTAATTTTACAACATTGATAAGGGTATTATTTAGGATGAAAAAATTAGTCTGAAACCATCTGGTGTATTCAGACAACTGAACACTTACCTCAAAGATTACAAGAATAAATTGCTGGCCTGGCATTTCCTAACTTACAGTACTTGATTTTTCAACTCAAAGCTACAAACACAGACTTCAGGAAATGTTATTAAACTCTTGGATAACTGAATCAGTAGTTTTACCAAGACAGTGATGCAAGATTTAAGTTCTCTGTCAATAAAACATCAGCAAAATTTTTCAACTCAAGGGTGTCTATCTCACAGAAATTATGGACTTTTAAACTTTTAAATTTAATAGCATTACAAAATACGCAGTCATTTTGGCCTTGAAATATTTGTTTTACTGTGAAGTGAATAATTTGTAAGAATATGGCCTGTCTTCTATTGTGAGCATAAAAAAAACCCCAAATAACAAACTCAACAGATGCACACTTACCACCAGTTTCAAGGTCTCTCAAAGGCCAGAGAACAGTGTAAGCAATTTGTTGAGGCATATAAAACAGAGGTGCTGTTGCAAAACTAGGCTGATCTGAATGCTGAATGCGTGATCCAAATTCATCCATAATGTACCAGACGGGAACCTTCTCCTCTGCAGTCTGTACGATTAAAGAGAGTGAGACATCCTGCCTGTATCAATTGCTAGAAAAGCACTTCAAGACTGAAGGCGCAGGCAGCAACCCCTACAACATTTCTGTTTCCTGCTCTAGCCAGGAGTGTGAGCAAGTTTTAGGTACAGAGTAACACTCTCATCCCTGCAATTCTCAGGCTAAGCCAGCCTAACATCCAGCTGCTGTTGGGACCAGCGCTTTCCCATATCAGCTGCACAGTCCCATCCTCTTTCTCATAGCAACGCCTACTGCTATTGCCACCAGACCTGCTTCCCCTGTACCAAACTAGCCAGTTCAGGGAGCTAAACCAGCAGAAGGCTGTTTGGTAGGATTAGTTTTCCTTCAGTTTGTACCAGAATAAATATGCTAAAATGAGTTTGAAGTTTACAACATAAGAGTTAAGGAGAACAGAACTGCCTTCTGCCACAACAGCTGGTTGTGAGAGTGCTGAGGCTGCATCAAAGCACCTCTTCCTTTCACGCTTGACATGATAAAATCCTGAACGGGTAAACCTTAAATTCCTTGGTAGCACTACTATGGCCTTTTTACAGAGGCAGAAAAGGAGCACAGAGATTAGACTTCAGATATTCAAGCAGCTCAGTGCCAGAAACAGGAACAGAAGACAAGTTCAACTACAGGTTGAATTAATTGTCTTCCAGGAAATGACATTTCAAATGGTAACACAATCAATTTCATGTGGCTCACAAACCATTCATGAAACAAAGACACAGGGTAGAAAGAATGAGAGATACTGTTCAGAACTCCCTGGTATTTAAAGAAAAAGCAGTCACATCAAATCTCTTTCTCAGGGATTTTTCAGGCCTAATACTACTGTGACCTAAGCTGATATCTCAACTAGTGCAGATGTCCACTCCAGAAACTGACCTCAAGTCCCTGACCTAACAGTGCAGGCTGGTCGCAATCACGCTGCTCAGGTTTAGCCCTGCCCATTCTGAATCAGGGCCTGGCCCAAAGGATTCATGGACTTACAATAGCGTACGAGCTACTCTGCAGACTCTACAAAAGGGATTTTAACTAAACCCTGAGTGTTGTATTTCTTCTGAAATAGCATGTATACACTTGAAGGTGCTTGAAGGCTCAAGACATGCTGATACAGTACTGAAGGACTACACAGGGCAGAGAGACCAAATGTGATGTGATCTTATCCATACTACCTAAAAGTAGCAGCCCTTGGAGTAAGCTATGCCCAGAAACATTTGGGCTCCATCTTGAAGCTACTCAGTTCTCACCTGAGGGTGAGCTAACACCAGTTGCCAAATACAAACCAGGAAGTTATTTGACAGTGTAGATATATTCCTGGTATGTAAAGCATTATAAAAACCACAAGTGTAGCTGAGATGCACACTTTGATGTGAGACAGTTAATTTACGAGAGGTTATTTCCTTCACAATGAGAAAGTTTGAGTAGAAAACACTCACATAACATGCAGATTTCATCCTTTTACCCCCCTTCTTTTGGGGCATACTCTTCCTTTCCCTATAAACCTCCCTTTAAAGTCCTCATCAGAAAGCTAGTAGCAAGCCATTGTGCATTTTAGCCCTATGTGGCGTTTGCTTTCCTTCCAAGTAGACGTTTATTCTGAAACTATAAAGGACTTTTTTTTTTTTTTTTAATTGAAAATTTCTCTCTGTTAATAGCCATAGACTGGAATGTCTTCACTCAGGATTGCTCAGAACATTTTAGCATCGTAATGAGGCTTTCAAGACCTACCCCTTGAGAAAGCTGGTAGGTCTGATTGTATTTCCACATTTCCTGCAACACTTGCTCGATACTGCCCTCATCTGGGATCTCTCCGTGGAAGTCGATGCCCATGAGGTTGGTCATCCTGTGCAGTAAGCCAGGGACATGCAGCAGCTGCTGGCGGGCATGTTCAATACGGTAAGTCCAGGCGTGGTCAATGAGGAAAACGCTGAAAGAGAATTTTGGTAACGTTACAACAGTTCATTTTTAAAGGTACACATACAAATGTTCCATGGATAAGAGCTACACTTCTTTGTAGATGGTTCGATGACTAAGTCTTCTCTTACTCCCGAAGTCACTCCCAGAGCACACACAGTGACATTACAGGTTAGGAAGAACCTCTCAGCAGTAACTTACACTCTGTTTTTGTTGTAGAAAGCTTATTGTGCATTAGTTGGTATTCTCATGAAAACAAGGAGCAAACACAGAACAGGGCACTCTATTTCTAAGCCTAGTTCCCTTTAAAGGCTGGAAACACAAGTTTCTTCTCTTTTGATCACAACTCCACTGCATCAACCAGATATTCTTGCCTAAAGAAAGAAAACAATACATTGTTTCACAAAATTATTCAAGGACCTTGTTAGCCATGAGCGCTGTGTCATCTGTACATCTAGGTGGAGAGCTCCGGTCCTGTATGCGCTGTTAAAAAAGGATTGTTTTAGTTACTTTTGAATGTTTCTCTTTGGTTTGTTTTTGTGACTGTCATCCTGTCCCTCATCCTCTTCCCCCAGTCTTCTTCGAAAAAAATTATTTTGAAAGAATTACTGATCTAACCTAAACCATACACAAGTTGCACAGCTTCCCTTGGCAAGTTTAACCTGTCTTTAGGCTGCATGATTTTTACAAAAACTACAGTTATTCTAACAGAATAACTCTCCACATTTTGGTTATATCCTCTCACTGAACCAAGTCAGAGAAAGATCAGAATTCTACTTGCTAAAAAACCCCAAACCAAACAGACAGAGAACCCCACAAGAACCTTCCCAAACAAATCCACCCCATCACACGTATTTCAGGAACTTAAAACACATGTCGGCTGTCACGTACAGCGAGCTTCCTTGAACGATTACTGTATCTCTGATTCCACATACAGAAGGAACCTCATTGAATTTTAAAATTAAAGACTCCAGAGAATGCTATGGTCAAGCCCTTTGGAAATATTAGCGAACAGGCGTGTTGGTGTGCTGTTCCTGCATTCACAAACACATCTGAATGATGCAAAGAAACCCAAGATTCTCATAGGTGCTGCTTCAAACTTTACAATTTAAGCATGTTCTCAGATTTAAAAAGGCAATGACTTAGGTTAAAGCAGGCATGTAAAGGCAGATACCTGTATTCTGTGTTGTTTTTACTCATCAAGGCTAAATTCAGATTTTAGGTCTTGGGTAAGCATCCAAAGTCTAAAAAAGTATAAAAATTCTGGCACAAGAAATTCTTTACAACTGAGCAGAACTGTGTTTTGCTCTCCAGCAAAGATGACTTTACCTCACTGCCATTTATTAACGTATGACAAATTGCCTGTTCTGTGTTTGAAATCAGTAAGAACACGAAAAGCTGTGTTGCAATATTAAGTTGTTTCTTATGCAGCTTTTTTCCTAGCTGCATACTAGTCTCATATCCGTGACAGGTAAACTGATTCTGAAGAAAGGCAATAGTAACTTGATATATTCAATTATGTATGCACCATAGCATGCAAGCACATGATGACACTCTTAAATTATATTTTAGCCAGCTGGAGGAAATTTAATAGTCAATGGGCCATTACTTTGAAGCTGCTTAGTACCTTCTTAACCTGAGATTGGTAAATCTCAGATGTACATTGTAAAGGTCACAATTATATTGGTTTAATTCCAAGGACACATAGTCTTGCAGAGACAAAGTTTTGTTTTATTTCTGCAGAATTCATTTCAAGGTTGCCTTTTCCCTGTTCTCTCCCTCAGTTCACTAAAATCAATTTCTAAGCATCTTCTTGCACGATTTAAAAAAGAAACAACGTTAAGATACTTGCACTTCTAGTACCCTTTGCAAGACGTGCCTCATAGCATGCACCTTTCCTCAAACAGGCAGGTATGTCTTACACTAAAAAAAAACCCCAAAAAAACCTAGGATTTCTGAATAGGATCAAACAAGTTTTAAAGCAAACTGTCTACATAATTTTAGGATTTAAGACTATTCAAAGACTGAACACTAGTTCTGAAATCACTACTCACCTATTGGGATTGGAGGCTTGAAGCCCATTCTCATTTGTTACGATAACTTTGAAACAAGGTTCATTTCCAGGATTTGGTTTCTTTTTCAATTCTTCTTCCATTTCTTCATCACCTTCCTCCTCCTCATCCACCTCTTCTACTTGCATTATCCCAAAGTAGTCACCAGCATCAAACACCTGAGATGGAAAGTGCACAAGATATTAAGCAGCTGGTTGAGGCAATACCTTGATATCCATAATTCAACACTGAAAGGCACTTGTAGACATTTTTGGACTGCAGTCCTATGAAAAATGGCATTTTTAACTTAACAGCTAAAATGTTGTTCATTTAATAGAACGGTTTGCTTGGGAAGTTTATTTAATATTGGCAGGAAGCTTTGTTGGTTTCTTTGGTTCCAAGAGGTCTACTGATGATTGTCTGTTAGTTTAATTCCTCATAAAGCAGACGATCTTCACTCAACTTTGCTAAAATCAACAACTTAAGACCCTCAAAACCCAGTATTACCCAGGCTCCACAACCATAATACCGTATATTAAGATCCCTGAAGAAAAAGAGCTTTTACCAATTGAGCTCTGAACCAGTTAAAAAAATCTCAGCACGTTTTCCCCCTCTCTCTTCTTTCCCTACAAAAGGGAGCCCATGCTCAGTGCTCACTCACCTCCAGATGAACTGGGAAATTCCTTATACTGCTGCAAGTTAGGGTCTATACAATTACCTCTACTAATGTGCTGACAGAGAATTGTTTACATTCTTCCTGACGCTGGACGTAACACCTTCATCTAGGTCTACTCAAGTTTCCCTTCTGCCCAAAAGCTTTCCAAATGGTGGGCTTGAATATCTTTTGCAGAACTAAGACTATGTTGACAACTTTTGTGATTTCAAAGTGAACAAAAGCTTTTCAGAAGAAAAAGAACGTGTAAAGCCTGGGAAGACTTTTCAAATCTTTTCAAAGAGAGAGTTATTTCGCCAAGTCAGTTACACACTACGTAGTGAACCAGGAAGGAGTAGACAAATCATTTGCCTCAGTCTGATCTCACTAGAAAGTAGCAAGGAGGGAGAAAGACCTAGAAGTGTGACCTCTGGAATTACTGGTTTAACATGCTAAGTCCAGGTACACCTAGCCTCTGACACCACATTATTAGAAGTCATTACTTTTAGACATCAACAACTTACTAGCTGTAAAATCCCAGCAGCAGCGACAAGCTTTTATTTGTTTATGTGAATGGCCCGTCAGGATAACTATTTCTGCCAGGCCCCAACAGAAGGGTGAGGAAATCAACCCCACATTCGCAAGGCAACACCACCCAGACAAAGCAGATAGCTGCCCAAAGACAGCTGCAAGGGAGGAAGGCAGCAGGGAAACAACATCTACTTCAGATCTTAAGCCACAACATGGTATCAAAGACCAGATCCAAGTGGAGAAGCGCTGGAAATTCCCTTGAGGAGCAGGGGATGGTATCTTCCTTTAGGCTGGGGAGGGAGTGGAAAAAGAAGATGCCAACAATATGTTGGCTAACTCCACATACACATTTTTCTTAGGGTAAACAACCTCCCTGGAGGCTAAAAATACACCCATTTAAAAAAAAAAAAAAAAAAAATCAGAACCGTAGTATCTTCCAGTTCAGCAGGTATCAAAACAGCATTTCTAATTTATTCCTAGTTTTCCAGCTTTGCTAGAAGAGGATAACAATACTCTCAACAGCAAGCAGTATCAACACCTCTGGCTGTTGTAAGAGCAGCCATCAACATTTCTTTAAGTCTCTGCTCAGTTGCCTGCAAAATTTGTAGTCATTCATGTAACTGCAGGCAGGTCTCAGCAAAAGGGAGAGTCCTTCCTTGTGTGGCAGTCAGTGGTGCTCACAATTTATTTCATCAGGTTAGCCCCCAGCTGGATCAGCTCCCCGATCTGCCCCGCTGTACAAGTGTCAATCCCAGCCCACAGCAGGCAGCACAAAACCGCAACAGGTGACACAAATTCCACTCCTCCCTGGAGTGACACCTCCTGCTCCTGCTGCTGGATCAAGAGCTGTCCCCATCAACTTCATCAGCCAGCAGAAGAAACCTCAGCTGTCCGGCAATCATCATAAAGTGAAACTGCAAGTGTGATTTACTGGAGTCCACTTGACACCTGCTACAGCACAGCACTATGCATGCTTTCTACACTTGACATTTTGTCTTGAGGAGCTTGTGAGAGCGGGGACATGAGGTGAGCCAGCTGCTGACTCAAAGATCAGCCTGCACTCACCACAGGCTCCACCCATTTACCAAACACCCATGATGGATGTTATTATCAAGTTCTACAACTAAAGAAGCTGTTGGCTTTACATTTTATTAAGGATCAACTAAAAACTTAGAAATGAAGGGACTTCGAATTGCCTAAGCCATGCTTTCTTCAACAGAGTATCAGCTGCATGAGATTGCAACAGCTGCAGTTAGCAAAAAAAAATCCCCACTTTTAATACCTTTTCAATAGAGTTATGCTTAACAAAAAATTTCTCCTAGAGAATTTATAAGCTTGAAATAGCAAATTAGGTGTATACCTCATCTGAAGCAATTTGCACTTCTCGGAGCAGCAGCTCAAGACCACCTTAGTAAGAGGCTTTTGGTGAGGTTTTTCTTGGATTTTTAAATTCACCATTGATAACGCAAACAGTGAAGTAGTGAACTGATGGGTTTGGCAAAAGCACCTGATGGGCAGTGTGGATACAGCCTGTCAAGTGGACTGCGGGTAATATTGCTGTCCTCCTCTCTTCCTCCCTCCCTTTGAGGCTCTATCACACTGTGAACCCACTGACACAGCAGCTCCATTAAAGGAATCTTAAGCTACTTAAGCAAAAGAACACCGGATAGGATCATGCTACCAATTTGAAAAGTATAACCTTTCGCTTGAAGCAGAATAGGGAGAAGTTGCATGTAGTACTCCATCGGAGTAAGTAGTAACCTCTGGAAGACAGCAAAGGGGTAGCAACACATTTCAGTGGCACAACAGTTGGCAAGCAAAACATGTTTGGGCAAAATTACTCCCTCTTCATATACAGGTGCTACTCCAACTTAACAAACCTAACAAACCAGAGAATGGGATAACAAAGGAGGCACATGTCATGGCAATTACCATGCACAAGCACCTTCAGCAAATTCCTTTTAGACAAGCTGCTCTGAAGGCCATGGGACAGCAACAGGGTGCCCTCCCCTGCTCAGGAAAATAGTCTAGTAGTATTGATCATGCTGCATTCCTTCTAGCAATTAATTACAAGCCTTCATTTCTATCTGGGATGAAACTCTAAGCAGTCCTTTGCCAGCAACATCCTAGCGCCACAAAGCTCTTGCAGCAATACAGAGAAACCTGCCATATAACTCAGCATATGGCTGAACAGTAAAAAAAGATAATAAATTAAATTAGATGCAGGCACTGTACTTCCTAGGCTTATACCCAGACTATATATGGTTTCTTCAGTAACATACAAAACAACCACTACATTGGAAATAGAATTCTAGGGCTTATAGTAAACATTACACATGCTTATGTTTTGTTTTTCAAGTTTCTGCCAAGAACACGGGAAAGTTTCCCTCCCAACAAAAACCCAATGCTAAATGCAAGATCAATAAATAAAAGCAGGTTTGTTGATCTCACAGATAAATTGGATTGCTCGTTCAAAACACAGTTTAACTCATGGTTACATAATGCACTCACACTGCTGAAGCACACGTGTGTGTTGGAAAACAGCAGCCTGGGCTGGGTTCTAGAGGCACTGATGTAAGAGAGATTTTTATCTGATGCAAATTTTCCAAGTTCCATGCTAGAAAGTTTTAATCTTTGCGGCAGGTTAGGGCAAATGGAAAATTCCTCCTACCCTCACACATGAAACAAATTCATGCAATGCTCCATGTTGCACTGATTTCCAGCCCCCCCAGTTACTTTTGTTACCTAGTCTCCCAAAACATTTTCATCCTTTCCCTTCACCTCCTTTGCTTTCTTTACTGCTGCTCCTCCAGCCACTCCACATGGCTGAGTTCTAAGGTACTGCAGTTCAGTCTCTACCTCCCCAAGAGCTCATCTCAATCCACAGCACTCCTCATAGTAATTTTCCCTGGACATCCCAGTCTTCTCCATATCCTTTTGCCCTTCCGGAGAAAACCCCAGAAGTTGCAACAGTAGAGACAAGCACCACCAGCAGCCTAATTTATCTTCCTAAGCATGCTGAAGTCATTAAATCTTTCTCTCCACACACTCTGGAACACTTAGGACAGAAGAAGCCACTACTGCAAGCAAAATGAAACAGAAGGAGCAGCCTGCCACCTTAGGGCATATGCTTTCTGGATCCGGCCTTTTCCCCTCCTAGCCCCCCTAGAAAGATTGAGACCATGGATCTCCTCTCACTCTATTGTCTCACCTTCTAAATTTCACACACCCCTGAAGCTGCCAGCTACCTCTAACTTCATATTACTGGCATATGGCAATGCAACAGCTTGCAACTTTGTGTTTCCTTACCAGCTTTATACGCCTTCCACTTCCAACACATCCGTTCTTGTTTAAGCAGAGCAGAAGATGTGCCCTGCTCCAAATCACTCGCATGTATGCTTGTTAGGAGGCATAATACAACAGAAAGTTTATGACTGGGCATATCCTTCAGTTAATGTAGATTTATTTTCTCTGTAATACATATGGATTCTTGTTATTAGCAGTACCAGACACATAACAGCTAGAAAGCATCAGGAACATATGCAGATCCTTCCTGACTATGAACACTCAGGTTATCTCATGACGTGCTGTGCTTCCCTCCTGTCCCGACTTTAAAGTTGTGACAGGTAAAAGAAGGGTTTGGGTATTTACAGATTAGTTCACTTGTACATGGGTGTTAAATTATAGTCCCCTCTCCTTCCCCACTGTCCTGTACTTCCTGTTCAAACGTCTCATCCCATCTCTCTTGTTTCTCCGCTGCTCATCGTGCCCTCTGGCACCCCACCGCTAGTTCCTTTCTCTCTCCATACCTTGAGGTTCCACCAGATCTTTTACCAGGCTTAAAGTTCACCTCAGTCTTTTTCCTTCTCCAGGTCGACTCCTCCAGACTCCCTGGAGCACTCTCAAGTCTCCAGACAGCTAGTTTCAGGTTGTGTCTCTTTCCTTCCTTGGTTCCTTGTTCCTTTACTCCAACAAATCCAAGGCAGCTTTCCTCACCACACAGGCCAGCTGTCCATGTGCAAAGTGAAAAAAACCTTCTAAATTCAACTTCTGTCTTTTCAAGCTCTCTGTCCAAAACGGCTCTTTTTCCTCAACTTATTTTTCGCTTCCCCTCCTCATTATAAAGCCCCAGGAAGCAAGCAGATGGTTGCTAAAAACACAGGCAAAAAGGGATTCTCCCTCCTGGGCCTGCGCCCACCCAGCCTCCTTTAGTTCAGGGCCAGATCCAGAGACTCCTGGTGCAAGCTTCAGCTGAAACATTACCAGAACAATCTTCTCCCAGCACCCTGTTCTCTGACAGAGCTGAACAGCTTTTATTCAGCTCGGGAATAAATGAACAAACCAACCGGCTGAAAACGCTCCCAGAAAACATGCCTCAGACAGGTAACTCGTGCATACACAACAGGAGCTGACTGGGCTGGCTCTGCACAGTTATAAATGACTGAGAACAGGGCAGACCAGTGTGGAAATTAACTGACAAAAAGTAAAAAAAAAAAAAAAAAATCAGGTAAAAGCCAACCCAAACCACAACAATATTCTGATTTTAATACTACTACTGTTGCCTCTTCAAATTCTTCTTCGGCAAAAAGGGCCGAAGGCTTTAAGACACAGTCATCACCTCCCTTCAATATAAGATCTCCAGTTCCCTTCATCCCCAAACGCTTTCAAGCTTTACGCTGACAACAGTAAGACGAAACCAGTTACACACAATACTCCCCATCTCCTTTACACTCCCAAGCTGCACCTTTGGTAACACGACCCTCACGAAGCTTTTACCATCCTCCCCTGCTGAGCAACAACCTCTTGACTCTCTTCCTCACCCAGCCGAGAGAGGAGGACCCACTTGAGAGAGAGAGCTCCGCCATCGCCTCCTCACTGAGGAAGCCCCTTCGGCAGGAAAGACCCTCGGCCCCAAGGAAAGGGCTTCCCTCAGCGCCATTCCCCCCAGGGACCCACGGTCACCCACCTCGCCCCGCAGCTTGCGGCACAGGCTCTCCCAGTACAGCGCCGGGATCCCCGAGGCGCGAAGCGCGGCTCCATGCAAGGCGACGAAGGCCGACAGATCCTCCTCACCGTCTCCCGACATGGCCAAACACCAAACCCATCAACTCCCGCTGCCCCCCCCCCGGCGCAGACCGGAACATGCCGCGCAGGATCCGCCCCTCAGAGGGAGGGGAGAGGCGGTGCCAACGACAGCTCTTCTGCGCTGAGTGGAGGGAGGGAGACGTTGACCAGTGACTACTCGCTTGGGGGAGGCTGCGACCGGTTATAATCATACCCAAAAAACCCGGGGTCTGAGGGGGTTTTAGTCTGTTAAAGAGGTGTGAGTTCTGCCTGTGTTCTGTGCTCCTCCTGCCCTTAATCTTTAATAAAATAACAGCATTCGTGGCGCGGTGCTGGCCACAGCACACTTGTTTCCCAGTATTTTATGACGATGGGACTTTTTGGGAAAGTCGCAGCCATAGCCTCTATAAAGTGGGTTCAGGGGCATGACAGGGGCTAATTGCTGGCCACAGGCACGGGAAATGCTCTCCTCAAGTTGTGTGTGCAGAAGAAAAGCTGGCATCACGTATGGCATGGAACAGTAACTTCTTAAATTAAAGCTTTTATTTTTTTCCTTTTTTGAACTTTGACAAGTGAGCTTTAAGGCTCTTAAGTGTCTGTCAGTGTTAAGAGTTAGGTGTGTTCCTCAGAAGCACATGTAGCAGCTTACCAATATTTTTCTTGGGTCCTTTAGAAGAAACATTATAAATTTCTAAGAAAATCCATTCCTTCTGCAATTTTGTAGGAATAGCCTAAACCAGTTTAACTTGGGGCTCCCTAAACATTACTGGTAGTTTGGTCTCAAGTCAGGTATGGCTGTAAGACAAGAAGAGCAAAGCCAGGCATCTGGCAGCTGCTTGGAGCTGAGGGCTCCGCTGTGCCTGCTGCTGTGCCTATGCAAGAGCAGCTGCTGCTGGGAGCGCCTGCGTTGCTTCCTCGGTGGATTATCTGCTCCAGGGACTGTGGAAGCTGCTTTTCCTGCCAGCCTGTCCTCAGATCGAGGCAGGATCTTGACTTAAGTGCTGCTGGCAGCATGGCACAGTGCTAGGAGGGGTGTACTACAAGCAGGTTCTAGACATACGAATTTAGGGTCAGTAGCTGGTCAGAAAGCCTCAAATTCATGGAGTGCTGGCAGTGGAGGACGTACATGAATACCATGTTGAAGAAATAACCTTCTTTCTCACTGCCTTGTCTTGTCTTGCTGGAACTGGTGTCCCAGTAACTATCCAGAGCAGCAATTCCTCTCTCCACAAAGTCACAGTTACCAGAAGGAGGGTCAAAAGCTGCAATAGCTTGGCCAGGCACAGGGAAAGTAGATTAAAAACAATGCTTACGTGCTGTAACGATACATGGGTGTTCTGCAGCTGAAGATCTAGCATGATCCTCAGGCTGGGGATCTGCATGGTAAATGCAGGCAAATCTTCCTCTTTGCCTGAGACTGCATCTGCCTCACCATGTGCTGCTCCCCCAGCATGAAGGCTTTACTGGGTTGTCACCGAGGAGTCCTCCATGATCAAAGAGCAGCAGATCAAAAAACAGGTGTATTTCCAGTGCTTCTTGATTGGGCTCCCTGCTCTGAGTTTGAGGATGGTTTTGCTGATATCGTGGTTTGGAAGAAGGGGATGACTGTGGTGGTGATCTTGCACAGGTATTACAAAATGTGGATACTAGATCACTTACCAGTCCTCATGGGGACCTTACTTACTGAAAAGGTTCCCAGAGACACCCCTCATTTCTGTCTTTGCCATAGACTGGTACATGTCAGCATGTTATGTATGCACACAACATGATATAGTTCTACATAGCTTGTATCGAGTATAGCAAGTTACACGATTTGCTTTTTTTGCATAGATTTTGTTCACCACACAAAACATTGTCTTGAGCTGGGAGTGTTGATTACTGCTAATTTGAACTGGTTGGTTGCTTGCTTCCTTTGTTTTACCAGGTGACTTTATAAAAATTAGAGAGTTCCCAGAAAATATATAATAATGATTCCATAGTTAAGTCAAACTTTTTGATTACCTAAAGAAGTCAATCACTTTTCCCTCAAGAAACCAAGTAAGAGAAATGGGATGTATTTTCATGTCTTTGTTCTGCAGAGCCATGGTGATCATGCCCTGTCCAGAGGCAAGGGGAACATGATCCTGCTCCAACATGAGATTTACATCATTCTTGTTCTCACCAAGTGCAGGCAGGTGCTTTCCCACTGCTTGTTTGCACTTCCACCTCACCTTGGTAGGAGTTCTGGCCACTGGCCAGCTGTCTGTGGTTACAGGCTGTTTGGGTGAGCTCGCAGGACTGGGGGCAAGCTGCACTGCTGCTGATGAACTCCAAGTAGTAATAGAACAGTCAGAATCACTGGGATTAAGAGTAGTAAGGCTCTGAGACTCAGAAGCAACTGTAAGTGGGCTATTCCCTGACTTTGTCAAACAGTTACCTAATACATTCTTACTCAGCTGCTGTCTTTGGCAGCTTACCCCACTTTTTTGCTGGTTTTCCACTGCAGGAGTAATTCCTGGAGTGGAGAGTGGATCCCAGCACTCACTACTCCTGTCATGGCTTCAACCACCAGCTACACAATGAGGCTTTCAGGAGCAGTCATTCCTACTATGTGTTGTAGATGAGCTGTGATGCCAGAACCATAGCCCAGAGATACCACTGTCAGCCTCTCATTATGAAAGCAGGTATTTGTGGATAATCTTTGTACAGAAAAAAATCACCCCAGTATATTATTCTGATTGTTTTCTGAGGATGAGTGACTAATTTACTAGTGCCTGAACAATGCAGTCCTTACTCAGGCAAAGTGCTTGTTAAATTTAATGGGTTACTTTACACAGGTATTTGTGGAGAATGCAAAAGATTCTCAGCAAGGCTGAGCTTACTTAATGCTACCCTGGGCTATAATAAGAGGATTTACCCATCTGGCACTATCTGTAGGGGGCTAACCCATGCAGTTGTTGCGCCTCTTTGTCATGGCAGTCCCGATGACTTATCTGCCACAACCTCCTTTAGTTCCTGCCTTGTATCAGAAGTTTATCACGAGTTAGCATATGTGAAGCTGCAGTTGTCCCCAGCAAACACAACTGGAGTTTTACAAAGTTTTGTGAGCCTGGCAGTTTCTGGCTTTATTGCAGATGCTTATGGCTATCTGATCCTGATAGATCTGATGAGCATTCTCTACTTTATTTTCCTGTTGTTTCATGTTAGAACCTTCCTCTTTGGCAGCATATCATGAAAACCTTCTCCCAAAGAGAGGTTGGGATGTAAGGAGCAGGAGAGACCCTTAACCTAACAATAAAAAGGAGACAAGGGAACATATTTCTGGTGTATTTTACAGTAAATGCTGTAATATGCTCTCAAATAAACCATTTGCTGAACTTTTAATGGCTTTTGCCCTTGTACACAGATACTTCATTAGCAGTAATTAACTTGACTTCCAATGACCTTTAGGAACTTTTGAGGTCAGCTTTTCCCTGTCTTTGACAGGAGCTGACTTTTCCTGTTACTCCTTTAAAGCTTTGAAGTGATAAAGGCAGCTGAGTGCCATCTCACATGGCACATCTGTATTTTGATTCAGTGATGCTGTATCTTCTTGGAGTGCAATGAGGATAACTGGCTGTATTACTTGAATGAAGTGCTACTAGGTGAGAAAGGTAGTAATTGATTTTTTGCAGCTAATCACAATTTATCTGTCTCTCTCTTTATACCTTTCAAACCTGCCAGTGACAGGTCATCAGTCATACAGATAGTATTTATATAATTTACACCATATATAAAATCAGCAGAGCATACTGTCATATGATAAATGCTTTCTCTTAATAAGATAAACTACTTACATGAGAATATCAGCAGAACACCATGCTGGCAGATGAGCTGCTGTAGTGTTAACAATGCTTGACAGGCTGTGCTCACTTCTGAACAAGCACTGCTGAGTGGCAAACCTGTTACCAGGTGCTAGCAATTCCATTAACAACATCCGTGCTTTTTGTCTGGTCTAGCATGCTGTGTATCCTTAGAGACAACTTGTACTTCTTGTAGTACAAAAGATGATTTAAATCAGATCTAATTGACCTATGATAGTCTGTTTTCTGTCAGTCTGTCAACATCCATTTTCATCATTGCCAGCATCACTTGGGCCACTGGTTGTATGATTTCTGCTTGCTTCATAATCTTGGACTGTGAAAATCTATCATTGTAAAATTCAGCAGCAAGGAAGGCCTGGGCAAATACATTTTTACTATGGCAGGGCTAGAGGGAGAAAGGACACTTTTGATCTCTCTTTACATCATTGGTTTAAAGTGCAAGTGTAGTTTCCTTTCAGTCTAGTCCTCAGTGGGACAAGCAGCCGGTGAGTTTGGAAGTCAGGGGTCTTTTCAGTGGCAGCTTGTGGTGAGAACAGCCCATCAGGCCACCAGCATAAGAAAGCTTCCTTCCTCTTTCTTTTTTCTTTGAGGCTGCTTCTCAAGAGAGGGGTGTGGGAAAGGGCACTTGCAGGAGATACAGGTAGTAAAATCAGAGTTATTTTAAGAGATGTTAAAGGTCCTGAAGGGGTGTTGGTGATGCAGTGTTTTGCTGTGGTCAGGATTTCTTCTTGCTCTGAAAAACTCTCCTTGAGGTCTATTTGGAAGGCACTTAACTCTGTGCCCCAGGACTCACAAAATCCAGTTGTTTGATGAGGAAGAGCAAGCTCTCTGTTGCCTCAAGATGAAAATCAGACTGGAATATGTGAATGCTATCAAAAGGCAAAGTTCTCTTCTGATTTTTGTCTGCATTATACTGGCATATGAAGCCTTTTTTGTGTACACAAATAAATGTCAGGCAGGGGCATCCATTCCATTTTACGTTTATTATGAAAGCAGTTTTAACAAAAAATTTATTACATGCTTCATTCTTAGCTTTGACATGGAAATCAAAGCTATTAATATACAGAGGCAAAAGGAAATGTATTTTCTCATAAGGTACATTTACAACAACCTTTTCTACTACAAATCTGACAGTATTGTTAAAATATTGGTAAGGCTTAGACCACTGTGTTTTATTTTCTAAGTATCAAATGTTGTACAGTTATTCACTATCTTTGCCCTAAACTACCATGATACATTTCATATGGAAATAGCTGTTTGTACATAATTTACATTGGTAATAAAGCTTCCGAGTCCCAGCAGCATCTACAAGCATTTAGTTCAAAATGTCACTCTTGCCCAGTGAGTCACACGGAGCAAATCAGTATAGGAACCAATATTACACTCCAGGTATTCTCCTCCAAACCCTAATCTACCAGAAATCCCTACTTAACTGATGATGGACGTGATCATAATAATTTTATATAGGTGAAGCTACCACTGACCTCAGTGGCAGTTTTGCCTAAAAAAGGCTCTATGATCTGATCCAGTATGAGGTTTTATCACTTCCACTGCTAGCTGGAAGCAGAGAGATGCCCTACTTTTCTTTGTCTTTACACTATACTTGGGCACCATCCTTTGGATTCCCTTTATTTCTGAGTTTTGTGTTGTTTCTTATCGTAACAATGGAAGAAGAACTAGTACTAACTTTAAAATATTATTTATATGTTATGAAAATGATAAGCACTTCAGAATAACACTTGATAGTCAGTTCTCTGAAAATCAGCAGGTTAAACTGCTCCATAACACTCTTCCTATGATGTCAGTGCGAATGCAGAAACAGTAAGAGCAGTAACCTGGAAGGATGAATCTGGCTGCTGACCACATCCACCCCAGTCTCCTACAGTACCTTTTTCATCATTGTGCTCAGTATCTGCTGCTGTCAATGCCAATTAACAGCCTTTCTAAGGTATAAAACATAGAAAACAATATTTACAAAATAATTTTAATTAAAAAGTAACAAAAAAACCTCTAAAAAAGATATTTTCACAATCACTAAAATAAACTTTAAGCAAAGCCACTTCTTTTTCTAGATATTGAGAAATTCAGCTAAAATTGAACTGCAGTCATTTGTATATCTTTAAGCTTGTTATGTCCGCTTGCTGAATACAGATGGTTTAAATTATTACATCTAAAGGTACTTCTGTACATTTTACTCTTGTATATTACATATTAATTTTATAGATTAAAAGCTTAGTGATGAAAAAGAATAAATAAATGAAAGAACAAACTGTAATTGTATATATTCAGATACTTAGATAACAGGTTTTTGACATTTGGAGTTCATCTCCCATTCTGTTTCTATTCAGATGAAAAATGTTATGGTAAAACATGAGACTTCTCTCTGAATCCAAGTCTCATATTGAGGAATAAGTTCCTACTACCTTATAGAAATTTACTTTCTTCTGTAAATTCTTACGGAAGACAAAAGTCTCCCCCTCCCTGCCAAGTGCTTACAACAGTCTTGCATTCTAGAAAACAGTTTCATTAAAGTCTCGAAGTACTAAGAGTCTACAGAACTTCTCCAGTTAGTACCATCCCTGTCAATCAGTGGTTTTAAACTATGACAAAAATGCAGCTACTTGAACTCATGACACAGGTCAAATAACTGTGTGTGTTGCTCATTCCCATCACTGGAAAAGGGAAAATCCAGACCCCTGAGGTGGCTGAGAATTCACCACTGGATTCACTTGTTGAAGATTTCATTCCAGCTTCTTTTTTAAGAGCGCTCAAAGATATCTAGAGTCCAGACATGGGAACTGTCACAGAGCAGTTGGGTTTTGTGGCAAATACCAGTCAGCAGTTCTCATGTAAGAATTAAACCACTGCTTTTGCTCCTGAAGTTCGTAACTTGTTATCTGCAAGATTAAAACTGGACTGTTCATATGGATAAGATTGACCTGAGAAATCTGGATCAGTTGGCATGCTTACCAGCAGGGCAGGGGGGTGGGGTTTGGCTTTCCTCTTCAAATGTTTATTGTATGTAAGCATGTTCCTTATTCATGTGGCTGCATCTTTGCGTTCTGCTTACAGACACAGGGCTGCAGGTGGGCAGCTGACAACTCAGAAGGCAGACTCTGAAAACTCTGTGACCAAGCCTGTATGTTTTTAAGATAGTCTAAAATGATATTAACTAAACTAAACCTAGCTTACTAGGTAAGCTAGTTTTAAGTAAGCTTACTTACTTTTAAGTATACCCTAGTATGAAGCTAACATATAGGAAAGATAAGTCTAAATCTTTAGTAGTTATATTGTACTGTAAATTAACTTTATCCTATGGGGGAGGCACAATGAGGAAATACATTTCTTTTGAAAAGTTGGTCTTTAGGTAAAAATCTAATGTTTGCTGGGAGAAGGAAGGCAGGGCAAGAAAATGATCTGGAAGAAGACTTCAGCAGCTTTAAATTCAGTTTTGGTGAGCAAAATCATCAGGCAGAATAAATCTTGCTATTGCAAGCAAGGTGCAGGTGGCAACCCACTGAGCACTGAAGGCTGATACTTCCTGTACTCAAAAGGACACACACAGGCACTTTGCCACAGCAATCACACAGGACTCAGGGCTTGATTAGCAACTTCTGATTGCTGCAGTCTCCTAGACCACAGCAGGTGTGCAGGCAAGTGATTTGGTGGCACAGGAGAATGTTTAGGGATGATTCACCACCACCTCACTAAAAATAAGTGCAGAATTTAAAGCAGGAGGAGATGCTTAAAATTCTAAGTGCTACAGGTGCAGCTTTTAAGCATACAGGCATTTGCAAACTGAAAATGAAAAGCTCATTTTGTGATGTGGAATTGGGCACTCACAAATGGACACTTCTTCAGCCTTCCTGTAATAACACATAAATGTGCTGTTGCATCTGTCCTGCACACAACATGTAATTCTATAAGAGCAGATACAGGGCTGTATTTCTTGAATATTTTTAAATGCAATATTTCATGTTTAGGTTAAAAGCCAAAATTTTCTACTCTGTGATGTGTTGATTCATTTCACAAAGCTGGTTTTCTTAAAGGCACCTATATTTCTCTTTCTATGGTTTTTTGATTCCCAAACGTGTCTAGGCCTTCTCCATTGAAGAAGACATTCCTTGTTGTACTGTTGTTTTATAGTAGCAATATGTTCTTTTCTGACAATGAAGGCACTCTATACCTACATTAACAAGTGAAGAGCTGAGCTCACCTTCTACTTGGTGACCACCAGTTTCTGTAACTGTAAATCTAGTGTGAAAGTAAAAGCGCTTTTAGAGCTGGTGTAAAAACACTGTGCTGTTGTACAGATCAGCTGAATTCAGTTCAGGCAGTATTATAGACCACCTGTTAATTATTTCATTAGAAATTTGCACATCCACTTCTATGCAGAGCCACAACATTCAGACGTGACTCATTTTCTAAATACATGTGAAACCCCTGTATATGCCGAAACATTTCACTTTGATGGCCAGATTATTCTCTTTCTTTTACTGCTTTCATCAACACAAAGTCTGCATTTGCTACAGAAATCCTCTAGTGCCCTGTCCTATGTACTCCATGCCCTGATATGGCTCCGGGGAATATGAGCTAACACACACTCTGAGGATGTCTGTCAGGATGAACTAAGGTGTTGTAAGTAAGGGCAAGTGGTACCAGAGCTAAATGTAGCTGATCCCTTCTGTGTTCACCTCTCACAGCTCTACCAAAGCCCCACTAACAGGGGCCATGACTGGGACATGTCCCTCTTGTAGTCACTAACACTGGGTTCCAATGTAGCTAAAGAACCTGGAAAATGTTACAGGTTTCAGGATTCATAAGGCAATGACTTTCAGCCCCACTTCAGAGAGGAGGTTTGTTCAGCTTGGCACCAGTGTCATACTGTGGTATTATGTTCAAATATGTGGGCTGTTAAGCAAAGATTTTATAAGGATTTTACTAAACTCACTGCACAGCATCAGGTTCCAAAGTTCACTTACTAAAGTTTGAAATACTAATGACCACTGCAAACCATTCACCAAATGAGTACGTTATTTTTCTCCATATCTTTCCTATCTTTTCCTTCATATCTTTCAGTAGAGTGGCTGCACTCCTGACCCATTCTGATCATTCTAAACAACCTATCAGACTTTGGAATATTGTTTTGCTGAAGTAGTTTTTTAGCTATGCACTTTTACATAATTGAGTACCTAAAAAGATTTTTTGCCTTTTTAATTATTTTCTACAAATAACTCCTGTTAAAGAAAAAAATACATACAACTGTCTTTTCATTCCAGACATGCACTGAGTCTAGGACTGCTGAGATGTACTCCTTCAAATGTCCACCTGTAGTAACCCATGATGAATACTTAATAAAAGTAGTTTCAACATCCTCATAAAAAGTTAGGTTTAACAGCCTTTAACAAAGGACTTTTATGGAGATAATTACATTTTAAAATGAGGGTTAATATATGAATATAGATATACTAAAGAGAAATTTGTCAAAGACCTAAGATCCATGAGTGGAAAACATGAGTTGTTAGATCCCAAGCTGAAACTGTTCAGGCATGGAAAGAAAAAAACTATACTCTTCAACAGAAAAGGAAAGAAGGCAAGCAAAATTACAAGATGGCTAAGTAGAAAACCTCAACAGAATACTTAAGAAATGGAATATTCAACCACTTGTAGCCAACAGAAACCAGATTTGTAAATTTAAACAGTACTTGATCAAAGACAAATGTGTAACAAGTTAATCATAACCACCTTAATGTATGTCTTTAAGAGCATTCAATCGTGTGTTAAACTAAATGGTAGATAGATATGCAGAAAAAACCCTAAACCCAACAGTGAAGCAAAATGGTGTGCTAGTCTCTTTCTGAGAGTACACTAGTGTGATATTTACTCCATGTAATGAACTTGTAGGATCAAAAGGGAAAGTGATACACAAAAGGAAGGGACTTTAGAGTAAAGAGGCTGAAATAGTATTAAAAAAAGGCTACCTCTCGTTGAAATTATATCCTGTGCTAGAAAACACAGGATTTATCATCCTCTCAACCCACTAGTACGTGTCACTCCGTAAGGAAGGCCTGACCAAGAGGCTAATGCTCTCTTGCAGCCCCTGTGGCTCCCGTGGTTGCAATTCTGTGACAAAAGGGACTGCCAGGTCTCTGAAGACTGCAGGGCCTGCTTTCATCTGCAAAACTGTGTCCTGTTCACCCCTCACCTCCATAGAGCCTGGGCCTGTGACACAGGTCTGTTCCCAGCATTTCAGAGGTCCAACAGAAATTCCTCCTCAGTGGGGAGTTCCACCTCTATGTGTGTCATCCTTATGGTTAACTTTGTTGGTCTGCATATCAGGGGTGCCCAAAGAAGAGACAACAGCTGACTCCTTACTGGACAGCAGTTGCATCTTAACTGATGTTATTTCTCCTGGAATAATATATGTCAAAAGAGATTGTCCCAGAGTAAACCATTATCCAGTATTACAAAACTCCAAAAGGCTTCAGTTTGTTGTAAACGGAAGTGACAAGTACTTGGAGAAGTCATTTAATCATCTAAGCAAAGTTACAAATAGATATGGGTAAATAGGGTGAGTGGGATTTAAGATTTAAGCATGAATAATATTTACAGTAACTAAAGATAACATTACCAATGTACCCACAAATAGAAGTATATATTTATATATTTATATATTGTAATTAATTAGATGCTCTATTAACAGAAAGAAAAACAAGACTACTACTGTTGTTCATTTCTCACCTATCCTATTGTAAATGCCTTCAAAGGGACCAATTGGTGTATGGATATCCAGAGCTAAATCTGTTTCAGTGAAGTAACTGACAGTGGCAAACCTCCGAAGAAGTTTAGAAGAGGACAGATAAAAACATTAGGAGGCCAGGACATGGAACTCAATCTCATGTAAGTCACAAAACAAAATTATACATCTGGGTCTTTTTTTCTTTATTTTTTTTTTCTTTTTTCCCTTTTGATGTCTACCTGGACAGAGGTTCCACTCAGCCACAAAGGACAGATAGCAAAATTTAGATAGTTTTCTTTTCCTCTAGAGATTCAAATATAAACTTCAAGTGCAATTCAAAATGCAAATATTATTTATACTACATACTTCTTTCTACAACAGAACTTATCTGCAGGTAGTTTAATCCAATTTGAAGAAATTCCTTCTTTGCTTGATGAAAGTTATTGTTGATGAAAAAGAAAAAGCTAGAAAGAATACTTTCTATCTCATGAAATTTCAAATGGGAAGTGAAGATACACTAGTGCTGACACAAATTTGGTTTTTCAACTAGATGTGCTCAAGGATGCACATTTTTTTTCTTTTGTAGTAAAAATCCCATTCAGAACATTGGCTTTGAATGCTTATAAAACATTATAGGTATTCTTCAATATGCAACTGAAAACAAAGACTGCAAAAAAGAGCCTTCAAGTTAGCAAATGTTTCTACTATGGAGGAAAGACAATATTTGACAGGAATGCAAAATAAGCAACAACTGAATACCACTGGACTACTTGTATGGTCGTAGAAATCTGGAAACTTTTGATCGCAGTAGCTTTATAAATGATCTTGGAAACATCTCTTTCGACTCTTGTGCTGTGTACTTGAAATAGTTTTGTGGGTGTGCCAGTACATCAAAGAGAGCTTTAATCAGTTTCTTGTCCTGTAGGAGACAACATATATATTAGATAAAATTAGGGTCTGTATTTAGTGCCTGCACAGCTTTCAACATTAATGAATAACAATCAGGGTTTTTTTGCAAAACTTGATTCTGGGTACTGCACTGCAGGACAACTACTCCATGTTGCTGTGTTTTATACTGATAAATCTTTCTGCTGTGCTGGATAGTTTTTTTGCAATTAGCATTCCTGGAAGGCCCTGAGATGGCAGCAGCTGGGTTAACCACAAACTGGTTGCAAAAGTTAGGCATTAAGATTGCAGACTGCCTCTGGCTGCCCTTCCAGCCTGCTCCATGCTGTTGTCCCTTCCCTCCTCAAGCAAGAGAGAAGGCTGGCCTTCCAGTGATGCTCAGCTCCTCTCCCATACCTTGGTAAAGCCTTGGTTGAGAGCCTCAGCTGAGCCTGTGCCTGACCATATGTATCCACTGCAGCTGGGACACCAGCAGCCTCAAAGCTCTAGAGAGAGAATACTGGCAGGGCTGGCCAGGGGAGCTGGCTGACACTCAGTTCCTGTCCTACCAAGTTGTATGTTTACATGGCTGAATTTTGCTACCTGAGCAGCCTTTTTTCAATTTGAACTAGTTAATTGTTAGAGGTGGCAGCCTAGCAGCCTTCCTCCACAATTCTCTCCAATGTGTTGCTTGCACCTTTGGAAAACCATTTCATTGACAGCTTACAATGGGACATTATGGTTATGTCTTGTTGAGGCAGGATGGTGATTTAGGTAAATACATTTTTTAAAGCACAGGAAATGCTAATTTAATGACTCATTTAAACACATGCCAGCAGGCAGGTCTTCAAACAATAGTTTCTTTATTCTTGGTTGACTAATTTTTCTAACATACAATCATGTTAGCGTACCTTTACTTAGTTCCTGATCCAGCAAAGGACTTAAGTACGTGCTCAGCCCAGCTGAGCTACTGAGTTTGTGCTGCTCCAAATACAGGCATAAACCTCATAAGGCAGAGAATTTAATTTGGGGTCACACTAAAGCTTTAAATATTGTGACCCTGTCAGGGTAATGAGAAGTATCTTGAGAAAATATTTAGTAAAGGGAATTCTTGCTTAGCCTTGGATAAAGCAGAACTTTCTCACCTTTAGAATTTCTTGATGATTTTCTGATGCATATAATCGTCCATCTCGAACAATGTCTTCTATTAGCTGTTGGTAATCCTCTGAAAAATAAAGATCAGATGAGTGACTGTTTGTGACATCCTTTGGAAGGGTAATAGCCAGACATTAGCTAGAACTTGTCTTCAAGACAGAGTGGAAAGATTTAGTATCCAGTTAATTATTCAGTGTCTCTCAAGCTGCTGTAGTCTAATCTAAACACATTGAAATTTTGTACTGCTACTAACTTAGCCCCAGAAAACTGCTCCCTTCAGATAATATTTTACTATCTGCATTCTAGAGATGAAGAAACAGGACCAGGGATATGAAATAACTGTCAGAGGTTATATGTGAAGTCAGCAGTACAGCCAGGAGCAGATCCAGATTTCTGCCCTGAGAACAGCTCTTATTTTGATTCCAGAATGACCAACTTAATCCAGATTTTCTCATTATTCACAAAATTTCACTGGTGTTTAGAAAAGAGAAGAACTAACAGCTGCCAAAGATACCACAGAAAATTCTTTGTTTCATTGAAAGAGAAATCATCCCAAAGTCCAAAATACACAGTTTAATACATAATTTATGTGACAAACCAGGGTGTTTTAAAATGTGGATTTATGAAAGTGATTACTGAAAGGATATTTCTTTTTGTATCATTGTTTTTTTTTTTTTGTTTCTCAGTTGGACTTGTGATTTTATTAATTTATAATTTTCAAAACTGGCTGTGTTACCAATAGGATTGATGAAGGGGCTTCCCAAAAGGCACAGCAAATGTTATTCTCATTATGCATATGATAAATGTCAATTAAAAAGAGTCTTATTTAATTCAGTTGCATAAGGATTAAACTTAAACCATTCTGTGTAATGTGCTGTCCATCCCTAAAGTATTAGAAAAAGTAACAAAAATAAAAGTAGGTATTATTTCAAAGTCTCTGCAAGTAGTTTTAATGTAATTCTCTGGACTAAGAATGAGTTACATCAAGTTTTTCCTCTTCCTCTCTCCCTGTAATCAGTGTATGAGACATTCTACAAGATGATTTTCTGTAATTCAGATATAACACAAAGGTGGAAAACAATGCCATTCTTACCATCGTAAGTCACGTAGGGGACCTGAAATCCTTTGCCACTGTTTCCTTCATTTGACTTGAACTGAATCCAGAGTTTCCTTGATCTTGAGGTAAATGCAATAGGTCTCTCATAAGTCTGACATGTTTCATATGTAGTAATCGAAGTAGGAGAAGCTAGAAAGAAGGTTAAATAAATAAATGTTCTTTATAAAATAACTTTTTTGCACCCTTCTTGAGAAGTGACAAATGTCAAATTGACACTATGCTTCTCAACTGACATTGAGAGCAGAAGTTTCTTGTGATAGAAGGGACAGAAGAATCTTGGAGATTCAGCAACAGATCAGCAGCAGCTGGATGCCTGAACAGGACTGAAGAAGGAGTGCATCTCAATGGCGCCTTATATTCAGAAGTTGTTAACTTCCTAAAGACACAATACATCTCCCACTCCTCATAAAATTGGGAAAACTTTGGATTTCCTGTGGGTGTCAGGTGTACCAACCTGTGTCAATGCTCAGATTTAGCAGTAATCGCAGGGTACACATACTTGCAAAGGCTATGTTAGAATACAGCTTGTACAGATGACTGGAGATAGTTCTCCCAATATAACTTAGCATAGCTTTGTTGACTTCAATAATGGCAGTGATTTATCTCATGTCATAATTGGGCCAGACAGAAGCCCATTAATTGCTCTGTGATTCAGCCAAGACACTTGAATAATTAATATAAGTCTGTTAATTGTTATTGGTACACTGTTCTGTTTTAACTTGCTGTGCCAAGTTCATTCAACAATCCTTTTAAAAACACTGGATAAAGGAAGAGAGTTCTCCCTTCAGTATGAGCTTTCCACTCAGCCAGTTTCCAGTAAATATTTCTGTAACCCATGTCTGGCAACTTACCACTTTTTCTCATTACTAAAACGTCACCACATTCATCTTCAATTGGGAGAAATATCTCAGGTACTACGATGAGTATTCTCCTCTTTGGGGGTGGGTTTATATTCCAAATGCATTCAACATTAGCTGGGTAGTCTCCAGGATAGTTGGGCGATTCAATGTAGCCAGTATAATCACCAAGTTCTCCTCCACAGTGCTGGTCTGTGCAGAAACATGAATTAGCATTTGTGTTAGCCCATTAGCTAATTTGGGATGTTCTTTTAAATCTGTCAAAAGCAAGTCTAAACTCCTCCTTGTGGCTTTAGAAATGCATACATTCTCCAACTGCCTCTTTGTTTAGCATGGAAAGCCTTTAAAGGAATACTTGATCTGCAGGGCTGTTCCAACTGATTTGCAAAACCTTAATCTCCAGTGTATAGGCTGATTCAACACATCATCCAGGCTGCCTTAACACTTGATTAAGAAATGAACACAGGTAAGTGAACATGATACCACTGTGGAGGTGCTCACAGAGTGGTTACCACTGAGACCATTCTGAAATGCAGAAGGTATTCTGGTTTAACTTCACATTCAGCTAATTTTGCTGAATGAGTGTGATGATCATAATAGTCAACCTTATCTTAATTAAAGATTTGCCTGGCTTTATTTTAGATTAAACCAGTTAATAAAGAATCTCCACTGATGGGTCAGTTTCACTTTCTGAGTTTTCAAATCTCCTATTGAATTTGCCACAGAAGCCTGATTCGGTAAATTACTTAAGCTTGATCTCTCCAGGCCTAGTCATAAAACTAGATACATGTTCAAATATTTTGCTTAATCCAAGCCTCAGAGATCATGCAAGATCAGAAACTGACTTGCAAACAGGGAATATCTAAGACAGCAAAGTGACAAGGGTGGTTTTACTTTATAGGAAAATCATCAAACTCTTCAAATCCCTTACAAATATATAATATATTCAAATTACATTAGAAATGATGAAGGGCTTCAAAGACACGTGGGACATAATCAGAATAAAAACTTATGACAGACTTGCACATGAACAGTTTGTTTAGACGATACTACCTAATTATTATAGACACCTTCTTTTAAATTAGCATGGTAGAGATGAAAAAAATTGCTTGCCTAAAAGAATCAGTCATTCACAAAGATCAAACAAAATTGCACTGGAATCTTTGGGGATGTTTAAAATGGTAATTGAGGATAGGAGGCTGAGTACTGCAGAAATGCCGGTGAGAACATTTCACTGTCATAAGCGATTAGCTGGCAGTTGGAGTATGCATGACCATCTCTCCCAGTGTTTTATAATTATTATGGCAGTTGCTTTGATAGAAGATGCTGTGTTCTGCAGAGACATGGAGGAATATGCATCACTGTAAGATCACTGACAAGATCTGGGAACCTAAAAGTTAGAATCATAGAATAGTTAGGGTTGGAAAGGACCTTAAGATCATCTAGTTCCAACCCTCCTGCCATGGGCAGGGACACCTCGCACTAAACCATGCTGCCCAAGGCTTCATCCAACCTGGCCTTGAACACCAACAGGGATGGAGCATTCACAACCTCCCTGGGCAACCCATTCCAGTGCCTCACCACCCTAACAGTAAAGAATTTCTTCCTTATATCCAATCTAAACTTCCCCTGTTTAAGTTTGAACCCGTTACCCCTTGTCCTGTCACTACAGTCCCTGATGAATAGTCCATCCCCAGCATCCTTATAAGCCCCCTTCAGATACTGGAAGGCTGCTATGAGGTCTCCACGCAGCCTTCTCTTCTCCAGGCTGAACAGCCCCAACTTTCTCAGCCTGTCTTCATACGGGAGGTGCTCCGGTCCCCTGATCATCCTCGTGGCCCTCCTCTGGACTTGTTCCAACACTTCCATGTCCTTTTTATGTTGAGGACACCAGAACTGCACACAATACTCCAGTTCTGCACCTTTAACTTGCTGCTGGCACTGTGCCAAATTACATTAAAACTCAACCAGTCATATGCATCAGGTGGTACTTTTCCAGGCTTTTTTCTCATTGTTTTCCCAATTTTTACTATTCCTTCTGACAGTAGGTGAATACTAACTAGGAATTAGAGAACTGAAGTCCAGCCTGACAGCTGGAACCTTCAGGCTGCAGTTCAGATCTGAAGATATGCTTCATCTCACAACTTATATAAAAGTAACTTACTTTTGCAGTGCGTAACATTAGTGGAACCATCAAAATCTGTACTTGTGTTCCCAGGGCAGGTGATGCAGTAGTTTTGACCAAACTCAGGCTGGTATGTTCCCATAGGGCATCGGATACATCTGTGTGTTGTGGAGTTGTAGTAGTGCCCAGGAGAACAATGAACTGTAAGGTATGAGATACGTTAGTTTTAGAAAGTAGCAATCTTCAATGCAGAGAAAACTTTCCTCTACCCTGGATGTACCTCACAGTCTCAGTTCTGCAATATACTTGTTAGGCCAGAAAAGGCAAAAGAAGACAACAGCTCCCTGTGTTTCGCATTACAAAGGACCTTCTAACTAGAATTATGTTCCAAAGACTAGAGCTAAACCCTTACAAACTAGTAACATATGCTACATTTGTCTCTCACTGTATTTAATACAGTGGTTTCCAATAAGTTTGTAATAAATGGAAGCTGATACGTATCTGCCTCAGCAATGAAAATGCCTTTCACACTAGTGGGAGAGATGTTTCTATCAGTGTCTGCTTGCCAGGGCCACTATGTCATTCCAGTAACTACACCAACATGTGTTTGAGCAGATTCCTTCTTCAGCCTTTGCACTGGAAGTTGACATTATGGAACACACAACGTGTTGCGTGCTTACAGTTTCTAGCCCATTAATAATCAGTCCTTAACTTTATATAACTTCTATAGTGTTTAGTTTTTCTCATTTGATAAATAAAAATATACAGGATGTGAAAGCTAAAGCATTATCTAATGCAAGTTTGTCTTACTTCCTGCCATGCAGTGGGGCTGATTCACTCACCAGTTGCCATGCTGACCCCGTACCTGCCCATGGTAATTCCAAAGAAAGCCATAAAGCCAGTTCAGTCTCTGCAACCTCGGAAAATCATACCTAGTTGACAGATTTCCTGACCATTTAATTTACTTACACACTGTGTTTTTATATGCAGTGATTATGTTTGGTTTGGAACCTTTCAAAGCCCCCTGGTATTGAAGATTACAAACAAAAGGGCAAGCAGCAGGAATATGAATTGTGGAAAGATTTCAAATTCACCTTTGGTTTCACAGTCTTGAAAGGAAACAGCACCTTCATACTTGGTCACAAGCCCACCGCCACATGGAAAGCAGAGGGTCCTTCCTGGTTCAGGCTGGTATGTACCAAGAGGACAGACTCTACAAGGTTTAAAACCATCTGAGGAATAGTGCCCAGGAGAACACTGCCCTAGAAATTGAAAATGATCATCTGTATCAGTGAGCCAACTTTTCTGGACAAAGTATAAAACCCACCAGTAGTTAGCAAAGCTTCCTTTAACTTAAACACATGACAGCAAGACACCCGCAGATCAAATTCTAATCTTACCTGCTGGTTTTGTATTCTTCCTGTAGCTGCTTCCTAAAACCAGCACCAGTAAATACCACCGGTAGCTCTTTGCTACTTATGTTTCTGTTTGCCTTTTTTTTTTGCTTTTTAGCAAGGGCTTCATAAAGACATTAGAACTTTGTGCTTTCACCAAGTCTCTCATCTGAGAATTTCAAAGCACTTTGTAGGAAAAAAGTAAATTTTGCACCATATCTATGAAGCAAGTAATTGGGTTGTTGGTTTTTTTTTGTATCTCCATTTTATAGATATAGAAGTAGTAGATCATGGGATTTACCAGACTGGATGGGACCAGTCTGGCACCCTGTCTATGAGAATAGCTGACATCAGCAGCTTGCCAGGTAGCTGTGAAAACTAGTGGTTGTCAGAAACTCTGGTTTGTGTAAAGCAAAGCACTTTGTGAATGAGTCTACTGACAGATACAACCTGGTTTCCAAATTTGCTCTCCAAGCAGTTTCTGATAGACATTTGTTTGGTTTGGTTCTTGCTAGCTTAAGTACTTTACTCGTTGACAACCTACCTGAGAATCAGGATGTCAAGTTTTTTTAAGATTATGGCATTAATGCCTATCTTCATACCACCCCAGCCTGGGAGACCAGCACTTTGAGATGTCTGGTGTTCTCCAAGGTTGCCTAATCCCAAGTTTGTAATTTAGCTTCCCTGAGAACTGAACAGCAGGTGGAAACAACTGGCTTGAAAACCTGAGAGTTCTGAGAGCTATAGTTGGGGTTGGGTTTTCTTAAGAACCCTGATACTTGCTGGGAAATAAATGCTGGGGCATCTAGTAACTGGGATAACTTGCCACTTTAGATGAACTAGAACTCTTGAACAAAAGCAAAGTTCAAGTTCTGTTCCCACAAAAAGGTGAAACTGCTATGGACACCTCTGGGATTTAGCTGCACTTCCATCCCAGCTGGCAGGAATATGACTATACAAGCTGGCTGTTGTGACACAGACCTCTGAGAAATATTATGATATTGATTTGAAGACAGTTCTGCTATTATTTTTGTAGCAAGACTGATCCACCTGGTTTGGTCCAGTTTGTCACTGGGCTTTTAACATGAAGGCAGTTAATGAAGTGTGGATTTGGATCTCGATTTTAGTGTGAAAATTTAGCACCTGTGAGATGTGGCTTATAGACATCCTTTTAAAGAAGAGGTACAGTTGGGTTTTAGAACTGCTAAATACCTGATGCTGTCAACATGAATATGTCTCAGTCTTTACGTGTGTATCAGAGTGAGCTAACTTGCTCCTTTCTTGCTTTCTGTATTGAAATTGCCAAAAAAATAGATCTGAGGGGATTTCTCTAAGAAATGCCCCAAATGATTAGGTTTCCTATTGTGTTTGGCCTTGGACCTACATGGATGGCGTGTAAATTAACTACCACAGCATGCTATTCACTTGCAGCTCCAACACAGAGCTCTACACAACAGGCACTTAAAAACTTTTTCCATACTTCTTGTATGTGCCTCACTTGTAGGGGTGAGGATTTCAGTCGTACCTTATTTGTTACCACAGAGGCATTACTGCTCCAGAAGATATGATGCAAAATACTATTGCTTACATGTGGTGAGTACATTTCTAACAATATCTTGTTCATCAAAATACACTGTTTCATCACATATGCTGACACATTTTATGCAGACATACTGATTTTGATAAAATCTTTGACAGGCAGGTTTATGAAGTCCAAAGCATATTGGACTTCTTCCCTCGCCACTTCCAGAGAAAAAGAAAAGCAGAGAGTTGAGCAGAAAACCAGACTGTTGTGATCTGACAGCAAACATTTTGAGACAGATCCATTCTGCAACAATAATCAGATGGGTTTCTTTTTGTTGTTGTGCAGAACAGTAATTCAAATGCAAGCCTTGAAACAAGCCAGTCTTTTTCCTGTAGCTGACATGCCACTTTGTTCAGTATACTATAGTTAACTTTTAGAAACTCAGATTTGATTTTGGTAATCTATTCTTGTTGGATTTTGGATAAATACGAATCAACATAACAAAGATGCACTGGCATTTCAACAATTTTCCTGTAATAGTTCCTTCATACAGCAAATCAGCAAAATCTACCATATGTTTGGACTGGAAACTTTAGAGTTATTTTTTATTCAGTGGATGGGGAAAAAGTGGCAGTTTCTCAAGTGACATTCATTGTGTGTTCACTGTAGACATCCTTGAAGAAAGCATTAATGTAAATTACATGGATGAATTTTAAAGTTAGAACTTGCATGGCAGATAGGACAGATTTCTTTCAAAGTCAAATTATCTGCTATAAATTAGATTTTGCTCATTTGTAATGAAATAAGGTAAAGAAAATAATTAACAGTTGTGTCTTAAAACCTTATCTTGATCAAGTTATAACAGAAGCACAGCTCATTTCTGAAACCAGGTATTATCATCATTATAATCTCATTTATGCATCATGAAATTGAGTCAGAGATACTACATCACTTGCCAAAACCTACAGTGAATTCAAGCAGCACTGAAACTTGCAGTCATTAGCTCTGAGTCCAGGTTACAGATCCCTGCAGCATAACTATCTCAAAATTATGATTGCTACTGATTAGACCAGGTAAACTGCATCTCATGCAAAACATTAAATCAACAGGTTCATTAGACTCACCAATACCAGTCCAAAGTAATCCATCCCTTTGGCTCACAGTATACCTGACGAGTCCTTACAAGTCGAGGTATGGTCAGATTCCATACCTGACTTGAAGCAAAGTGCTTTGCTTGGCTTGCTCATTTCCATACCATAATTCACATTGCTGTAGCAGGTCCCATCTTCTTGTCAGCAATGTCAGTGGATTGAACAAGCCAAAACATTTGGCGTGTTGCTTGTAAGTGCACAGAGATTTCTTCTGTTACCTTTACAAGACAGAAATGTGGAAGGCTCTCCCCTCTTTTAGCCTCCATGCCTCACACGGTGTGTGGCAACACCTAACCCTTTTATAATCAAATGAAACTTGCCTCCACATTCTGACACATTCCGGGCGCCCGCTACGCCCTGTCCATCATTACTTGGGCAGGGCTCACAGGTAAGTTGACCTTCTGTGTCTTGGTATGTTCCTGGTGAGCAAGGAACGCACTGATTATGTTCTCCGCTATAAAAGGTGCCCGTGCTGCAGGTAACTGAGAAAAGAAAAGGGGAATCTACATAAGGACTTCCATTTTGATCACATCATTTGCCTTTATATCAAACATTTAGAGAAGATGGATCTCTTTGGCCTCAGTATTACAGTGGCATATGTTTTGCATATGTTAGTCCAGGATCCTCACCTAATGTAAACAGGCCCATCTCCACTGTGGTCTAGGTCAGTTTACATCAGGGCTTGGTCCTGCTATTGTTTAAGCTCTTAAAAGGCATTGTACTGCATTGAAGTGTCCATCAGAAATATGTTGTTAATAAAGCTGATGCAGTCTAAAAACCTTGCAGTTTAATTAAAATAGCGGTGCATAACACATGGGAAGTGATGTGAATTTACATGTTGTTTTTATGGCAGATGACTACAGGAAGTCTGTCTCCTGAGCTCCAGTCTAGAGATTTCTCTGAGGGCAATGTATCCCATGTAATATTTTATGTCTCTTGACACTCAAATACCCCAACTGGAAAGTGTTTTAAATACAGATATGAATACACATGATTTTCTTGCTGCAACAGGGCACATAACTCGATTATACATTTTTCTCTGCTGGATATAGGTAGTGAAAATGTACAGGTATCTAGACACTAATAGCAAGTCTTTCAATAGCTTCTAAATCACTGTTCCTCTGTAATGAACACAGTCTCTGAACCAACTCATTAAAGGCACCTATCAGATCTGCACTCAACTATTTCTGTGTGCTTGTAAATAACTTGGTGTTTAAAAGCAGCTGGGAAAATAGATATGCTGATTTTGAAAAGATGATTCTGAGTGATTAGGAAGCTTGCCATACTGAGAGCTGCCATTAATAGGTTTGCACTAGCACCTTACCCCTAAGTAAAGCACTAGAGCCTGATAATCTGGGAAAAGCTTAAAGAAATTAGGTATTTTACATCAAGTTAAAACAGATTTCTATAGTTTTTTTTTTTAATTGGACCTTTTGAGTGTTAAATACAAATATATCCATGGGTCACAGATTACTTGGTGGTGAGGAGTGTGAGAGAGGTGACCATGGCATCTGGGTAAATACCATATTATTGTTCTACAGAATTGTAATTATGTTTTCATAAGATGCTGGGAGCAACTGGGAACTAATTGCCAACATTGTCTTGTGGTAGGCCTTGATACATACCAGCTGACAGCATGGGAATGTAGCCACAAACATGTTTCTTTTCTTTTCCTGCAATCATTTCATGAACTCCCTTCAAAGTCTTATTAACTGCCAGTGGTTCACGCATATATGTTGAGTGATACTGATCTAAATCATCTGTTATCTCACAGATTTCCTGCCTGGCTCACTAGGGACAAGCTCAGTTTGGATTGCTTATTTTGGGGGATATGCTGAATAGGTTATTGGGACTTACCGCATTTTCCATCCTGCAGCACTTGCCCTGTACTGCAAGCTTCATGCCCTTCAGTAGCTTTAGCTGGCTTCTGAGCCACTTCATATTCTGTCCCAGAAAACTGAATGTAAAATTGCTGTTTATTAATAGATTTCCTCAATGTTTTGATTGCAGTTTGCAGCTTCTGCTCCATCCTTTTCCGAACACAGTCAATGTTACAGGTGTCTAGATGGGAAATGATAACAAAACTAGAAGCAATTGAGATTCATGTTTAAAACGAGGTGCTTAACAAAAAGCTGAGCCTGCATCACACTATGACACCTCTATTTGTTTCACTGTCTTCTCCATATAAATTGTAGAAGCAGCTGACTGTATTCAAAATCAGGCCTTTTAAAAGGACAAGACCTCAGGTCCATCAAACTGAGTTTCATGGCCTTGTAAGTGCACACTGAGTGCTGGCATCTTATCGCTAGCATTAAGAAATCTGAGTACACTGAGTGCATGCACAGGAAAAGGGCTGCAGCAAGCATCAATCTCCCTGTGTTGTACTTCCAGATACGCGTTCAGTCTGCCACCACTACTGTTTCTAAATTTGATCTGCCCATGCTCTACTCATTTGATCAGGAATCCTTCACATTTCTCTAACAAAGAAAGGTACTTTCTGGCATGATTACTCTTTGAATCACTTGGCTAGTGAGGTACCCCTCAGGGTTAACAAACCTGCCTTTGAGGACTGATGTGTTTATAGAATTCAGCCCACATTTTCTTTGGCTGGATTTTATAGCATAATATTACAGCTCATGAATAACTTCAAGCAATTTTTTTTCTTTCTGCAGTTTGTTATGAAAACATGAGTTTCCAAATGTGTGATAAAAATGTTTGATTCTCAGACTCAAGTTTCAGGAACATACATTTTGGAGACCATTTTTATCGTTGTTGCAGAACTTCTACCTAAGTCCTTACATTCTCTGTGCATCAATTAGCACTTCTGTTTAAAGAAATCAGACTAAATTAAAGTACATGACTTAAGGCTTTGAAGGAATTTTGCTGCAGGTTCAATCTTTGTTCCTTCATCTTGATTTCATACCTGATTCCTTTCAATTAAATCTGTGAAAATTTGAGTTTGGAAAGGCCGCTGAATGAAGCTTGTGCTAAAAAGTTTGCATGGTAGATTGATGAAACAGCATCAAAGAGATTCTAACCACACAAAGGAACTGAATTCTGATTTCTCTCCACAGACAGATCTTTCACAAACCTGAAACTTCTTCTGACCTCATCTCCACTTCAAACTCTGCGGTGATATGGGATACCTCTTTTGATGGAGACTTACGGCCTCGACGTTTTTTCTTGGAGGAATCACACTTGAAATTCACAAAGGTCACCTGGCAGTTGTCTGTACAAGGGAATTGACCTCCTTTGCATAAGAGAAGCAACACAGAAAAGAAATCAAGTAGCAAAGTAGCAAGTGACA
Source organism: Psittacula echo (assembly GCF_963264785.1). Lineage (NCBI taxonomy): Eukaryota > Metazoa > Chordata > Aves > Psittaciformes > Psittacidae > Psittacula > Psittacula echo. The sequence goes on from NC_137735.1 coordinate 106,673,539, forward strand.
GGCTAATAAGCGATATCTCAGATGGGTTATCATGAGTGCAGTGACAAGCTTCACAGCATTTCATGCACATTGTGAGACACCTTCTCTGTGCAATTTTGGGTTTGCTAGTGAATGCAGGGCGTGAAAACACAGTATGGTGGTGCTCAGCTGCACAGTGGTACCTCTAATGCCTACAATTGCCTGTCCCTTTTCTGCATAAGAATTAGAAAGTTCTTTACATAAATTTTCTAAGATCAACAGTACTGTGTATTTGATGGTTAAACAAAGCAAGACAGTCAATTTTCATAAATTCATGAGAGTGGCAGGCCTAGGCCTCTAGAAAATACCAGCTGGTATTCCATCTCTTTCAGCAATCGCCAGATATCAAAGGTTTTAAATCATTTGATTGGAAGGTTATGAAACTATATTGGAAGGCTTTATCTGAGGGGAAGTCATAGAATCATTTTGGTTGGAAAAGACCCTTAAGATCATTTCGTCCAACCATTAACTTAACGCTGCCAAGTCCATCACTAAACCACGTCCCTAAGTGCAACATCTATACATTTTTTAAATACCCTCAGGGATGGGGACTCCACCACTTCCCTGGGCAGCCTGTTTCAGTGCTTGACAACCCTTTTGATGAAGGCTTTTTTCCCAATATCCAGTCTAAACCTCCCCTGGCACAACTTGCGGCTGTTTCATCTCATCACAAGCCAGAGGAACTGAATTCTGTTGCCAATTATGTGGAAAAGGCCACAATCCGCTGGGGCATAATCACATGAGCATTCTTTCCTTATATAAAGAAATCTTAGTGAAAAACATCCTTTTTCTGATAGGCAATGGACCTTCCAGGTTAGGGAGAAATTTCTAGCACTCAGGCCACCAGGAATATTTCATTTCAAGTGTGTGGTTGTATTATATAATCTTTCTGTTAGACTCAAAATTTAGATGACATAATAAAAACAAAGCACAGTAAGCAAAGGACAAGGAAATGAATCCACAAAATACCTTCCCATGGTGACTGCATGACTTTAAAAATGAGTCTGAAAATCAAATCTTGTTAAAAGAAGACAATTCCTAAAGACAAGATAAGCATCTTGACAAGTGAGACTTGTTTTAAGTGGGTACTTGGAAAATTAGAGTCCTAGATGTCTAGATTTCAGGGTAAAGATAAAATACGAGTCTAAACTTAAAAAATAAAATCTTTAAACCATTAGCATCTTTTTTTAGGATAGCTATTTTTTACTCTCCTCTATTCAGGGCTCATATATGACTCCTCACTCTCTAGCAGTAGTGGTAAGGCAGAGTCGCAACAGAGAATATATCACCAGTAGAAGTTTGCTGTATGCTGTTCCGTTGCAATATGAGCTGTTGCCATTACACCAATACTGTGTATTAAAATCTGGAAAATTCTGAGTTAATATTAAATTTAAATGAACTCCAAATACTTTCAAGCTGTGGAAATGCATAGCAGTAACACCTAAACACTCTTTAACTGCCCCTGTCATAGTGTCAAGGGGATAGAGGACAAGAAATAAATGTCATGAAGATCTGTTAAATACATATAACTTTTCAAGTATCTTTTTTATCCAACTTCAAAAATGATGTTAAAAAACAATAAAACCACATGCCCACTCATACTGAATTTTAAGAACATTTGATTACTTTGATTCATCCTGACACAAAACTTTTTTTAATTTCAGAGTTTTGGTAATTATGTCTAAATCTTCTAAATTTTTTTTTCTAACATTATAACTGCTCACTCCAACATAAGAAAAGATCTAAGGCTGCGTAGCACCAGAGCTGAATTATAACTTTACCACTTAGGGCTTATCTTTGCTGCTGCAAATACTACAGATACTAATCCAGAATAAAGCAAATAAATAACATCTTTTGTTTTCTTTCATAAACCACACTTGGGAAAACTAAACCAAAGCAAACAGGCATTGTTTCACACAACTTCACCCAGGTCACAGCTTTTTGCCTCAGGATATTTCTTCCATTACCAGTGCTAGAAAAAGGATCAGCTGAATTCCAAACTCATGTGCTTGTGAACAAAGATTTTTCAAAGCACCTGGTGACATTTCAGTACTGTCAGATCCAAACCCAAGGCAATGTTCAGCTAGCGTGTGAACCTTGGCCTGAACTTACATTCAGATCCAAATATGACAAACATTGGGTTTTTTTTTTTTCCTGTCTTCAGTATGAAAACAAAATAGGCAAACAAGCAAGCAATAAAATGAAATATTAGAGTGCTGTTTACATGTTAGAAGAAACCACATACCTAAACCAGCTTGCTTCCCAGAATCTTTTGTTTTTTCTTTGCTGCGAGGCCGTAAATGGCACTTTGCATCCTTAATTTTAAAACGAGCTTTCTGCTTGATTGGAGGCGCTAATGAATCTGTTGACGTAAAATAAAAAAGCTATCATTTGGGATGCAGATGAAATGAAATCTGAAACTCATTTTTAAAAACAGACTCAGAAGTCTTCAGGTGACAAAGAAAAGACATGGCCCAAGAGTTACACACTTTGTACAAGAAGACCTGTCTCCACAAGTTCATTTCGCATAAGCACTTATTCTTGAGGCCATGAAGATCAATGAACTTGCTGGTGTCACACATGCACTGCACATAGGCTTCCCCTCCAGCAGGCCTGCACATCTTTGTGGAATTTGGGCGAATTTGTCTGTTACTATGAAAAAGAATAATTCCTGCCTTTTTTTTTCCTGACTCTGTCTGTGACTTCCCATGTTACTTGGCTGTAGTTCTGCTCTTGGTAATGCCAACCAGGAATAAGATTAATTTAGTGGAGCTACACTGTTGGTAGTTGAAAACCATCCAAAGGAAACATCTTTATTTGACTGCGGTCTATGGCTTGCAAGCCTTATTCTTCAGCTTTAAATCCAAGCCAGTTACGTCTTGTGACTTTAAAGGCTGTTATATAGCCATGCACCACTTAGGAAATGTGGCTGCTGGCTGACTTCCTCTCAGACTCCATGGTGGAAAAGGCTGGACCTGGCCCATCACCTGCCAGCCACTGTGGGCTGCCCATGGGACCTGGAGCAGGTGGAGGGGTGGCTGCAGGTAAGTGCTGCAGCGTGGGTCCCTCTTTCCTTGGGAGGGCTTTGCCAAACTAGGACTATAGAGGTAGCATGCCCCTGTGCCACAGGCAGACATATCTGCTGCCCTGTTACTGCACTCCTCAGCATCGCATCTCCTCACACATTCCAAATATGTAAGAAATACGTGGTTAGAGATCTGGCAAATTGGAGAGAAGTACAGCAGGTAATGATACATAAAGTGAGATGACACCTCCCACTGCTGGATGCTGTTCCAGCTGCTTCTAATTTTGCCAGACCTCAACCATTTTGAGTTTAACTTTATTTTATGCTGAGTATCAGCTTTAAGACACATTTTGAAAAGTCTCTGCAAAAATAATCCAGCCATTTCTGAGAACAAGATAAATGAAACAGTATGGGCTCATAAAAGTCTCATAACATTTTTATTGGGAATCCCCAGTAGGAGGATCTGTGCTCCTAAGGAAGGGCTTTGCAGGCAAAGGCTGGAACCCGCAGTAGCCTTCTGCTCTTGTGCTACTGATGGGCCCCTCTGGCTCACTTCCAAGTTTGGGAAGAAATGCCATTTTGATATGCTTGCCATTGCCTTGCTGAACTATGGAAAGTAAATTATTCTAAATATCTGTCACTACTGAATACATCTCAAACCTCCACCACTCCTATACTGACCTACCAACACATGCCACACCGGAAGGCAACTGTGTACCCTCCGCCCCTCAGGGAGAGGATGCAGAAAAGCAAGTGTGCACGTGATAGAACACAGGATACCTTAATTCTGGTCTTGTGTAACTTGAGTCTTGCAACTCCCAAATGGTCTGGAGGACCTCCATGGCCTACCTCCTGGACATCGAGGACTAGGCGAGCAGGAAAGCACCTACCTGCGCAGCTGGGCAGGGTTGTGTTGCGTTTCTGCTGAGCTTTGCCTTGCTGGACAGGAACGCCACAGCTCAGCGTGTAGCTGTTCTCCGAATCTGCAGGGCAGAACACAGTGTCAGCACGTGTGGCAACAGCCTCTCAAAGCATCTGCTGTCTCGTCACCCCCCAGCATTAATCTTTGACAAACTGATTAATACTGCTAAATAAGGAGGCGTTTTAAGTGCTGAACTTGGATTTTAAATGGCTGAAATAGCTTGCCAGAGGCTATGCGTCACTGTTGACTACAAGTTCTGTTTCTTCCAGCACTGAAATGTTACATTTTATAAACAATTTGGCATGCGGTTAGCTGCAAATAATTCCATGCTGCACAAGTAGAAAATATTTTCTGTTTGTCCATGGCAGAGTCCTTGCACTTTGATCATCTCTTTAATTTAAAAAATAAACCATGTACTTTCATAATAATTCTAGCTCCCGACTCTGACAGAATTTATTGGCAGAAACAAAAACTAACGTACTTAGAACCATAACAGGGTTTACATATTGCACAGATAAAACTGTGTATTGGTGCATACAAATCAGATAAATGCAGGTTCCAGTAATCCCTGCTAAACTGAAAATAAAGTGTGAACAGCTCTACTTCACATAATGCCAGGACTAATAGTCCTTAGACTATTAGTACTAAAAGTAGAGATATTCTTGTGGAAAATAATCCTTTGTTTGAACCAGAACATGTTTGAAAAAGCAGTAGCAATCCCCCTCCCCAACTGCCCTGCAAAACTGTAGATAAAAATTACCTGCAGCAAATGATACAAAGCAGGAAGAAGATGAAATGCATGAGTTTCTATAAATAACATTCTGCTAAACTACTACCAGGAAAACGTATTAAAACTCAGCAACCACAGCAGATAGTAACTGAGATTCTTTTTGCCATATAGCCTCCTGAGACAGATTTAGTTGCATCCATTTTGTATGAGACAGTAAGACTGTTTTAAAGGTGTTGCTTGGTCATCCTTTGCTCCACGGTGCCGCTGGCTGAGCTGACAGAAGTTTATGCCACCCCGGCTGGTCTGGGAGCCTCATCATGCGCTGTGGCAGCCACAGCATTAAATTTCCCACTGTGTCCCACTGGTCCTTTCCTGCCCCTGCCTCAGAATGTGCTCACCAAGATGAGTTCCTTCCAGGGGACTCTCTGCTTTGGGACGCGTTTCTGCTCCTGCTCAATCACACAATTACAGGGTATTTCAGGCCATGATGCAAAGTTCATTTTAAACAGATGCCTGGATGGGCACAGGGGACTTGACTCAAAGCTGAAAAACCTGGTACTTAAAATCAGCAGGAATCCACTGAAATCAACTGTTGATTTTTTTTCTCCCCTGCTTTTGACACAGCAGTTCAATACATTAAAATTTTTCTTTCGCACCATCCTGGCTAAGGTAGACACATCTCAGGTTTCTGTTAGAAATTCCCCACCCCTCCAAATGACACCTCAAATTAAATACTGAGGGGCCAAAACTCTAATGTAAGTGGTAATCAGCTCTTCTATCTAGTGACGTACTTATCTGGCTGGTTCAAGCTATAATGATGTTTTTGCTCATTTACAGTTGTCCAGAACAAAAACTGAATGTAAGAATTGCAAACACATTGGCAGAGGAAAATCTTCAAGTCACATTCTAGACTCAGGAGCACAAACGTTTTGTACAAACCTGGAACAAAAAGAGTATTGGATGGGCATGACAGGAAGCAGCTTTCTATGCCTCCTGTCTTACTACACACTAGCTGAGCCTTGGGAGCTGGTTTGGCATTCGGGAGACATTTCACCATCTCTGAGGAGAGAAAAGAGAGAAATGGAAAAAAAATCAGACACTGCCCAACCCAGATCCTTGTGCATCCACTTGCATGCAGTGCTGAGGAAAGGGAAGTGGAAACAAAGCAAAATCACAAGCTCCGTTAGGGAGAAAGTATCTGGATCTTCAGCTTAGACTTGAAAATTAAACTCCTTCACAGTTTTTGACCTAAACTCTTGATCAATCTTTCCCTCCTATCCTTCACTTAAGGACTGCTCAGGTCCAAGATCTGCATTCTGGAAGGCAGATATCTCTAAGTACAGGGACAATTCTGTGTGCACATCTTGATCTCAGAAGCAACGGGTAATATTAATGACCTGAGATGTCCTTTCCTCCCTTTTGGAGGCAACAGCTCTCCAATTTAACAGGCCAACTGCCAACCACACACAGGAGTCACCCCCACAAGGATCTGTTTATTTAGATGACTGCAAAAATGGTATTTTCCACTTCTCTAACTCTCAAAGACTTTCTATGTTTAGCTCCATGCTGTAGCCTCTGGAAGCAGAAAACTTCCCAGCCAGGCAGGGATGAGGCAGGAGATGCTGGGATGGAGATGGGTAGTCCCACCAGTCCTTTCAGCCACTGCTGAAATGCTCCAAGTAGTGCTACAAGGGACAGTGACACACAGAGACATCAGCCATTTCTCATCAACGTCCACCACATGAGGCATGTTGCAGCTTGTGCAATGGAAATACCCAGCTTCTTCTCTTGGCTTCATGTCAGGATGAAGACAGAGTATCCTGCAGGTCTCAAACTGCTCTTATTTGGGTAAGGGACTGTTTGTGTTTTAGCTGAAACTACAGAAAGTTGTAATGAATTGTTGGACCAGTATCTGTACTTCACCCTGAGATGATGGTATGCCACTAATAATTATAATCCTTTACTTATTTTGACATCTTTTGGGACTGAATTGTTACTTAAGTACATTCTGCTGCACACAAATGATGAGGTTCCTTCAGCCGGCAGGTGCCATCGCTACTGGCACTGAGGCACTTCCCTCCTTTCCCCCAGAGATTTAACCTCTGCACTGACTGCAGGCCAAGTGTAGCTGGGCACAGCTTCAACCAGGTATTTCACACTACATCATCTGGTTAAACCTCAGCTAGGTGTCCATAAAACAGTTCTTGCTTCAGCCCCTTCAAGTATATATGCTTTTTCTCTGACTGTTCCTTGCTGCTTCTTCCAAACATGCTCTCCTTACAAGATGGACGTGGCTGACTCTTGTTTTTCTCATGGCTGACTATGCTACTGCAAATGTCATTTTTCCTGTCAGCTCACCACTGAACCACACCAAGGGAGACCAAAGCTGCAGCAGCCAGACTGGTTTGGATCTGCCAGCATTTGGGAAAAGCCCAGTAAAGCTGGGATGAAACAGGGCAATTCAAGTGTGGTAGCTGTAATGAGCCTTGTCTGGTTTGGCTTGAGTGCAGAGGAAGGGTCCCAGCAGCCACCAGCTGGCTCACATTCCTGGCCTCACTGGTTAAGTATAAATACATACAAGTCCCTTAAACACCTGACGTTCACATCTTTAATATGGGAATAATCATCCTCCACTTACTTCCCTCCTAAGGTCTTTTATGTGGCTTTGGTGATGGTTTTAAAGAATTTGTTTCTTTGGACTGAGGAAACAACACAAGCGCAAAGTGTCATTGCTGAACAAAAGAGGATTTTGTTACTGCAAATATCTCCAAATCACGTGGCATTCAGGATCACTAAATATAGTTCTACTTCTTTTTTGTGCTTTTATAACAATATAGAATGCAGTTGTCTCTAAACAATGATGGTAATAAAGGCAGGTGATCAGCAGGGAAATGACACTCATTTTAAGCCTCATTAAATTCATCAAATAAAACAGTGTATACCAATAGAGAAGTGTTCTATTTTCCATCTTCTGAGTATTACAAATTACGAAGAGAAATTTACAACTAGGAAAATATTTTCAACCAGCCTCTTACCATGGGAACAGCATTCTTAGCAGGCTGAGAGGGAATATAGCACAAAACTTTGGTCTAACTATGAGGTCTAACTACATAGCAGACCTCAAAAAATTGTAGTTCCTGCTGTTAATTTACAAACTCAGTTCCAGAGGAGTAACTGGTACATTGTAAGAGAGACCTGTTGGATAACTAAAACCCACCAGTGTTAACCATTTCTTACTCCTACAGAACTTGATTCTCTATATAATATTTCTCTATATAATATATAATAATTATATATATTATATATATAATTATATTATATATAATTATATATAATATAATTATATATAATATTAATATAGATAAAGCTAAGCAGGAAAAATGAAGTACATACTTGTGGTTAGGAGAGAAGTCAATGGCAAAGGCTGAAGCCCAACTTGAGATACACACCCACCACCCCACCCTGGCTATATATAAAAGTATATAAAAGACTATAGTGCTTTTCCTCCATATGTGCAGAGATTCTGTTAAGTCCCTTTCTTGTTCTGTTTTGCTGCCAGTTAGGTATTAGGCCCCAAGTTTATCTATGAGAAATTACTAGTGGTTCAGCCTGGAGAAGAGAAGGCTGTGTGGAGACCTCATAGCAGCCTTCCAGTATCTGAAGGGGGGCTATAGGGATGCTGGGAAGGGACTATTCATTAGGAACTGTAGTGATAGGACAAGGGGTAACGGATTAAAAGTTAAACAGCGGAAGTTTAGACTGGATATAAGGGAGAAGTTCTTTACTGTTAGGGTGGTGAGGCACTGGAATGGGTTGGCCAGGGAAGCTGCAAATGCTCCATCCCTGCCGGTGTTCAAGGCCAGGTTGGACAGAGCCTTGGGTGACATGGTTTAGTGTGAGGTGTCCCTGCCATAGCAGGGGGGTTGGAACTAGATGATCTTAAGGTCCTTTCCAACCCTAACTATTCTATGATTCTATGATTCTAAAAACCCCTACCCAAACAAACCCCCACAACCTAAATTTGACTATGAAAGACCTCAGGTATGCCATTCCCATTAAAAATGTGAAAATGGAATCACAATCTCCCAGAAAATACTTTGAATGGCTGCAGCCATGGCCAAGATGTGTTATGCTTCAAATAAGACCCTAGAACAAAGTCGTCTACTAGAAGGATACAGAAATTCAGATCTGTCACAAAGTGGCACTAGAAGCAAGTGCCATAATTTTAATGGTCACAGGATTGTGCTCATTGCAAATAATACACAGCTAGTTTTAGTACTTTATATTAAGCAGGATACCTTTGGAGATAACTTGAAAAACTGGGGTATGGTGCTGTGAATGTAGATTTATTCATTAACATGAATACTATGTCCTACTTGTAAGCGGTTACATGTTTTGAATTTTCTAAATCAGTCTTAGAGGTAAAGAGTTATAGCTGGGGCCACAGAGATGGAAAAAGGACAAATTAAGGATGAAAGTATAAAATACATAACATAATAATAAGATGACTTAGATATGTGTGAACTGACTCCTAAAAAACCCCTATCTATACAAAAAAATTCCAGCAGACTGCCCATTATCTAATCCACCTGGAGTTACATTCTAGTTTATGGACCCCATAGGATCAGGTGTTATTTGACTTTATAAAATTAATTTGGAGGTCTATCTATATTTTCACAGTATCTATACTGTGAAAATGCAGCATCCCTCAGGCAAAACCGTGGGCTTTTCCACCATCCTGGAGGACAGGAGCATCACCACAGTCACCTCCGAGTCAGCTTTCTACACTTACCAATGCAGTCCTTTTTATTCCAGTGCAGTTTCTTTCCAGGCGGACAAACACATTCATAGCTCCCCATTGTATTAAGGCACCCATAGTCACAACTACCATTGCTGATGCTGCACTCATCAATATCTGAAAATGCAATTAAAGTTGAGAAGAGTATTAATCGCATGTACAAATGTATACTGTGCATTAAGATAGTATGTGCATAAGGATATCTGTTTCTACTATATCTTTTACATTTAAGTCTATATAAACATGTATAAATGCAGACAATACTCATGTCAAACAATTTTAGTGTGTATTACATGTATCTGTCCTTAGACAGATGTATAGCTCCTACTCTTTCAAGGATTTATGCATATGATACAATTTACTTGCTAGGGCTACTACACTGGAATTCTTGGAAGTACTCACAAGATACAAAACATGCTCAAAAGTCTCTGCAGCATCTGGACAATAATGTATATTGCATTATATGGAAAAATGTCAAAGGCATAAACGTCTGTTAGATTAGATCTCTTTTGCATATCAGGGAGATAAATTCTCCATTGTGATTCACAGAGTTTGCTTTTAGAAACGATTCAGATGGAAAAAGAAACTGCATATTTGATAGGAACCTAGCAGCTGAAGTGTAGTTTATTTAGTCTTCTACTCTTCAAATGAAAATGAAAGGTAAAAGCTTGCAGGAAGGTAAAGCAATTACTGGATATGTTATCACTGATATTCCACATAAAATCTTTCAACTTTTGCTACATTAGAAAAGTATTTAGTCAATGTGAGGTGTACTCTTTAATTTATGCAATCAGCAGTTATATACTTGTGCTGACGTGGCCAATCTCTCATCTCTCTTCCCACCACCAGAAAGAATGTTTATCCATCATGCTCAACAGGAGTTGTGCTGCCACGTACTTGCTTCTGGATCACGCTCAGGTGGCACAGGCCAAAACTGTCATATGGCACCAGTGAACTATCAGCTGCACATTGCTGCTCCAGAGTCTTTAATTCACTAATATAGCCATAACCTAAAAGCTCTTGTTATGAACTACAGTCCCATTATTTTAGGCACTGCACTAACCTCAATGACAAATGGTTTTTGCCCCTTGAACGCAGCTATGTTCATCTGCTTGCTGAAGCAGCAGCATTACTGTAATACTTTTACAAGGCACATAGGTTGTGCCATTTGACATACGCTGAAATGAGCCAGAATGACGTCAAATCAACGGGAGATACATATTCTGGTTTAATGATAGGCCTCAAAATGTAACTTCGGATGAAAACCATCAATGTGTCCGGCCATAAATGCTCCCAGCCTGAGTGTCTAACTACTTTTACAAACCATGCCTAGAGTCCAGGCTTGACCTCTGACTGCCACGTGCTTGGCACCGTGTGAATCCATATGGTTTGCACAAACATAGCCTAAGTTCAAGCCAGTTCTTCTCTCCAGGCCCCAGTGTTCCAGCCCAGTGACTCCATCTGAAGCCAGAGCGTGAGGTACAGCTAGGAGGTGGGACTGATGAGTGATTGGCTCAAGCCCTGCATGGTTAACAAATGTGGAACCATACACATCAGGCAAGTTTTCCTCTGGCATCTTGGGGCACTTGATGGGAACATGGGAGTATTTACTGGTAGCTGCTGGAATCTAGAAGTGTCTTTCTTCTTCTGATGCAAGATTTTAGCCCATGTGGTTAAGTAAAAATCTAGAAAATATGGAGTATATGCAAAAAATAAACTGAGAAAGACACCCATATATGACAGGCACATTTCTGGACAATGTTATGATTTTTGGGTCAGAGTCAGAACTTCTGCAGGTCCTGGGTCAGCAGTTCCAAAAACAGACAAGGGAGATAGCCCCAGAAAAAAACATTTTTCTGGGAAATTTCGTACATAGAGGTGAGGCTTATGCTGAGTGTTCTCTGCTTGTGAACCCATACTTTGAAACACACATTTAGCCCACAGTGCTCCTGCCACTGAACTCTGGCTGAACTGTCCAAATCCAAGCTTTTGCCGTCAGGTACCTCAGCCCAAAACCAAGCTCTTGAAGCAGCAGCCAAATTCCCCAAGGCATTGAATAGCCCTGCAGATTATACTGACTTTCCTAAGGTCACTTAACAAGGCAATTTATACTGAAAGTAGGGCTTTACATCAGCAGGTGGTGTAAGTGCTAGCACTGTCCTTCTAAAAGTTTCCCTTATGACACACGACTTCTATTACAAGAGATGCCATGAAGAAGACACCAGACTGCAACAGGAGCTGTCCTTCATCATGAAGGCCCAGAACAAGGACATTGCCACATAGTTTATTAATTACTAACAAAGGGGAAGTGAGATGGAGAGAAAGCTTACTAAGAGGTAAGCTTGGACCAAACCTTTTTGAAGGTTCTCATTATTTCTCCCTAGTTTTGACTTCTGCTCAGTGCCACATGGATGGCAGCCAGGGTAAGTTATTTGTTTCATTATAAACATCACTCTGCAAGGGCTGACTAAAACTAATGATAGGCCTGAGCACCAAAGCTCAGGGTGGATTCAGAGCAGTGATTTGGATCTGCCCATTAAGGAAAAAAGCAGGCAGTTTGGATCTGGTCATGTTTTTGTCGGAGGTTCAGCACTGAGCACTTCCAGTTAGAGTTCTGGTCCTACTTCAGTCTTATTTAAAAGACTGAAGCTGAAGTAAGGCTGAAGATTATTTAAAGCCTGAGGTTGAACCCCAGACTTTGAGGCTTTTCCTAAATTAAGACATATATTAAGTCATCAAGGAATTAACAGTGAAACTGAAAATTTGTCCCTCATACCCTGCATAGCGTAGGTCCCCAAAACTTCCAGACTCTGCTTTTGCTTTCAGAACCGCCCTTAAGTGGAGTCTTTTCCCAGACTCCTTCCTCAGATGAACTCCTATTTCTCTTCCTGGCTGCCTCTACTATACAGTGAATTCATTTGTTACTTTTCCTGCTCTATAGAAGAGATACCAGAACACACCACCTACTCCTTTCTTCCAAAAAGGAGCCCAGCAGAGATATGATTAGTAGTGTGTCATGTTAACCCTACCAAATCAGGTGAACTCAGCACTCGGATGGCAGTGAGGGACTGGCATCTGTTTCTGCTACATCAGTTTGCATGCCAAAATTTGTAAACTTCGTAAAACCAACATCCTCCTTCTATTCTCTTTGCAGCTCATCATTTGCGGCCTTCCTTCTGTAAATACAATTGTGACTAACCTCACTCCTACTCTGTGCTTGTAAACTATAATGAAGCTTACCCCGTACAGCGCGATGAACCCCAGCCATGAGGCTGCTTTGCGATGGTTGTGGAAGAATGGCTGCATCCATGCATCCATGCAACAGTGGATGCAAGCATCACAGCTGCAGCCTTCTCATCTATACTGGATCTGCTATGTACCACCATCAAAAAACGCCAGGACATTGGTTTTTATTTGTGTTCTTCTCCTGAGAATTCTTCAGCAAGATTGAGATGCTGAAATTTTAGTCACACAAAATAAAGCTAAAATAGCAAGCTCATGCTATTTTAGCTTTAACTTTATTGGTTTATCATCTTCAGTTCTAAAAGCTTCAGCTGAAAGAATGTGTGGCTGAGTAAACAGTTCACAAACCAAACAAACACATAAGCAAAACTTAGTTTCCAAACCTCCACAGTGCGTCAGTCCATACAAGGTGTAGCCTTTATGGCAGAGACATTCAAAGCTTCCAGGGTAGTTGATGCAGGTGTGATCACAGGTCCTTTCGAAGGAACACTCGTCAATATCTACATTCACAGAAAAAGCATTAGGAAATTAGAATTCAGTTAAACTGAATGGATGGATTTTCACATTCAGTTGCAACATCTTGTTACTGATAAAACATCACATATCACCTCATGTAAAATCTGAATAAAATATCATTTTCGTTCCTCTAGTGCCTTATAAGGAAAGTACTTGCAGGTACATGGAGAATGGTAAGAAAAGAGAACATAAACAAAACTATGAACACCGTATTATACATGTTCACCATTAGATGGCAACCTTTAACTTCTGATCATCGTTACCCAGCCGGGCAATGGGGGTATGAAGGTTTTGGGGGGTTAGTGGCACAACGGAAAAAAGTTTCCGGTTGGATCAAGTCATTCCCTCTTTCACTGACCATTCCTCTGCCATCCTGCCCACCAGGACAGACAGCCTGCTCTGCCTGCGCAGACTGTACACACGGTTGCACATCTGCAAGGGGGTAAGCACAATACCATCTGAGAACATGCCACTATCAGGAATGGCTGGGCTGCACCTAAAACACAGGAAATCTTAGTCCAAAGTCACATTCTACCTGATTCAAGAAAATTTGACCTCTTCCCCTTAAAAAAGTCAGGCATCTCTAATTATCACTGCTCACTAATGCGAAACCCTTATTTACATAGTCTCTTCCATCCAGCAGCCTATGAAGAAAGCAATTAAGAGCACACTGCTTCAAAGGTAGTACAAAGGTTTTGCTGAGCAGAACGACATAAAAGGTTTACTTGACAGCTGTCATGATGTAATGGACTTGCTATAAACCATTACATTAAAGGTACCTTAGATAGCAATGCATGCAAAATAACACTTTTGAGTGAATTTCATCCTAAAACAATTGTTTCTTTAAAAATCCTCTTCAGTGATTAATTTTTCCATTAAAAGGCCAGAGAAATTAATACAATGGCATTATTTGAGAGTGATAATTTCAACAAATCTCATTCCTCCAATATTCCTGAGGTATAAATGAATGAAACAGTAGTTCCCTAATAGCTTGCACGCTTTCTAAAGTAGCTTATTAAGAACATAATCTGAGCAACACCATTACTATGTATAATTCAGACTTTCGTATTGTACATGCTTAGAAAGCTGTAGGTGCTTGAAAAAACTACAAAACTCACCAATACTTAAGGGTGTGCTACCCAATTCCAAAGTATTATTTATATAGTTTTGACGTTTAATGAAACATTTTAGGGCTCATCCTGCTGTTATAAATGCAAATACTTAACTTCAAGAACTAGAGAAATAAGATTTTGTGTATGTGTACGCAAACCCAAAATCTGTGTGAAAGTTTCTGCACAAATTTAGAATGTTGTAAACAGCTATAATGATATCATCTCCAATTTTAAATGTTTCAAAACATTCATGCAAAAGAGAATTCACAATGTGGAAACCAACTGTTCAGGCAAATGCATAACATAAAATGAAATACAAATTATGAACAAAAATCTATGCTATCCAGTTTTATGTGTGCATCACAATCACTTGTTATGATTAAGTAGCAAAAGAGAAAAGAGATTTTCTCTTTTTTACATCTATTTAATTTTTAATGCATTTTTCTATGCACTTAAAAATATTATTTGAGTTCTGAAAGTAATTTCTTTTTAAGGTTTCCTTTATAGCCTTGGAAATATGCAGCTTTTGAATACATATAAATGGCAAACTGTTTCCGTTTTCTCTAAATAAATAAAGTAAAATCATTTTGGAATGAACACTGCAGTTATGGTTTTAAAAGATTTTTAATGCCTAAGAAGCCAAATCATACAACATCGTTTCATTCATGTGTAACCTTGTGCCCTGTATAGTATTGCAGGAAATTTACAAAAGCAGTTAATTTTCTGGCCTCTGACTTACCTTGGAAGGCTCTTTTTCAAAAATAATTTAAGATTTCTCAATACTGATCTTACCCTGCACTAGTTTAGACAGTGGAGTTTATGTGTTGCTTTCACACATACCACTTTGTGTTGTTATATATTATGGCTTAGGTTGTTACAGGGTTTTCTTTGCATTAAGAAGGATGCCTCTTTGCCTGTGGAAACAACGGTCTGCCTAATAACATCACCAGTCATCTGCTTGCCATGTAACAGACACTCAGAATGGTCAAATGCATTTCTATTGCACAAAATATCAGCTACTCAAAAACTTACATTGCTTACACTGGCTGACAGAGACACTGAAACAAACACTTTTATTATAATACAAAGACTGCTATTAAAAGCTTTTTCACCATTTAAGCCCCTCATCCACCTCCTGCTGCTGTTCTTATAAATTCAACCTCTGCTGAATTCAGAATCTTCCTTTGGCTGATTGAATGCGGAAAGCCTTCATGCAGATTCTTGCTTGCTTAACACCAAGCCCCTTGCCTCCTCTCCTCCTTGCCTGTGGATGGTAGGGCAAGGCTCTGCCCAAGGGACTGAGCTTTCCACAGCGTCCTATCCGCAGAATCACCAGTCCCCTGAGGAATTCAGCACTGGTCGTAGAAAAGGGAAAAATATGCACCACATACTTTTCACTAGAAGAAAAAGTGGTGTGATACAGGATGCTGAAATACTCTCACTTTGTTTTCTTCTCTAAACTGAAATCTGTGCTCTGGGTGCTGTTACACCCTGGCTCCCAGAAACTTTGAAGTTGGCCCTCGCACCTTTGTGGTGCTCCACAATATTTCTGCATATTTACTCTGAAAGGATGTCCTTTTTAGCAACAGGACAAGGAGTAATGATTTTAAACTGACAGAGGGTAGATTTAGACTAGATATAAGGAAGAAATTCTTCAGTATGAGGGTGATGAGGCACTGGCACAGGTTGCCCAGAGAAGCTGTGGCTGTCCCATCCCTGGCAGTGTTCAAGGCCAGGTTGGACGGAGCTTCAAACAACCTGGTCTAGTGGAAGGTGTTCCTGCCTGTGGTAGGGGGGTTGGAACTGGATTGTGTTTAAGGTCCCTTCCAACCCAACTATTCTATGATTTTTTTTCCCACCACTCTCAAGATACAGCTATATTGCGTAAGAGATGAAGGAGCAAGAATTTAAACCTGGTTTCACCTACACAGCACTGGGCTTCAAATCCCTATTCAAATCCAAGTTATGGGCTTACCACATAACTGAGAAGGAACATAGGTATTTAAATCTTGTCTCCTCTGTACAAATAACACTACACACAATCTACTACACACATATTATCTACTGAAAAAAAGCAAAAAAACCCCCACCAAACCCAAAAGCAGAGATGTGGCAGGTTACAGACAGATAACTGAGAACAAATAATTTCAGTTTTGTGGTCAATCCCTCACCCAACACATGCACACAAACACACACACATTTTTTATTGGGTTGCTCTGAATTTCCCCCCTCCCAAACACCAAAATAAATACTGAGAAATTAACTTTCTGGGTCTGAGGCACACTTAAACCAATTTAAAGTTATTTAAATTAAGTTTTTAAACTGTTTGAACATGAAAAGTCAAAATGTTCTGTTTTCGAGGAACTTCAGGGGAAAGCTGCAACTTGAGGTTGAAGTTTTAGTCTATTTTTAGTTGAATTTGGCATGAATTCACGAATAGTCCAAGCTGTCTCAGAACATTTCAGATTTGCTAATGCACTTATTTGACATCAAACACATGCCTTTTACTTTCACTTAGTCAAAAATTCGTATCACATTCACCACTGTAATCATTGTATGTGACTGTGTCGTTTCAGCATATTAAGAGATGTCTTCACAGTTTAACTATTTGAAGCTTACAAGAAGTCTGAGGCTAAATGCATCTCTGGTAGTACATGATTAGCTTCTTCCCAGAGGCAGTTTTTTTCATCATTACTAACGGTGCCATATAAATTCTAAGATAAGGACCTCTCTATCTCACAGCAGATGACCCAGTGAAGTGCCAAGTTCAGGGGCTGGAGCAGATGACCTCCATAGGTCCCTTCCAACCTCCGCCACTGATTCATATGCACACTGGCAGTCCCAGCCCTCTCTAAAGGCACTCTCTTATGGGGTCCTGTGCCACTAAGAGCTCTCCTTCCAGTCGCTGTTTCCATGACATCAATAAAGCCCAACATTTCTTCTACCAAGCTATGTTTTCATTTCTAAAGAGAACGTTTCCACAGTGGAAGAACTCTTTTATTTTTGCCTAGAAGTGATTCTACTCAAAAAGATTGTTCAATGGTTTAATAAAAGAGCAGAATTTCCCTGTGTTTTTCAGAGAAGCAATTATTGCCAGCAGTGGTCATGCTTGATAATATTTGTTTGGCTCTGTTCCTGTTATGTCAAGTCAGCATTTGGATTTTATTGTTGATTTTTCAACCATACTTAGCATTTTCTTTTTCATTTCATGCTTTCATATATTAAATGATCCCATAAAGACCTTTATTTTTCTTGAATATAATGCTTGTTAGTGGGTGTCAGATTGTCAGTACTGGGAAGTAAAACCTTCCATCTATCTCCAGAAGGGAGCTACCACAGATCGAATTTCTTCTAAGTTTCCTCAAACAGATGTCCCTCAAAGATGACCTGAGGGAGCAGGGAGAAAGCAGCTCATTTCCCTAAACATTCAAATCCCTGCCCTTTCCACTGATGCTGCCAGTAGACTCCCAATTACAGTAGCACCACTTGTTCTCGTGGTTTATGTGATGTGGACACTGACTCATTTGTGGACGTAGAGTGCAGGGCACCAAGAAGCCATCACACAGTAATGATTTTTGCTAAGTCTGAAACTGAGCTGGATTGCTACCAGCAGCTCCGAAGCGAAAGGCTCCTTTCTCTACTCTGTTCTCAGTCCTCAAACGCAGATCCCTGTATTCTTGATTGTCATTGCTTTCTTCTCTAAAATAAATTTCAGAGTAATTAAAATAACCCAATGACCAAGAAATTAAAGTGCAATGCAAGGCATTTCCAAAAAGCATTGGCCTTGCAAGCAAGCAGTTCAACACTAAATATATGCAGATGAGGCTGGTAAATAATAGCACTGGGTTTTGAGATATTTGATGTCTGCAAGCTGATGTAAATGCTGCTATGACTCCCTGACAGAATGTACACATGCAAAATTCACTTGCAAAGAGGTACACCTGTGTTTTGGGGGTTGTGGTTATAGAACTGAACAATTCAATGCCTAGTTTGCCCAACCTCACATTAAAATATTACTGCAAAAGAAAGGATTTTCCCCTCTCTTTCTTCCCTAGTATCATTTTGTTTGTTAATAACAAGTGAAAAAATTGGTTAGAGAAAACTAATGGTCACAACAACAGCTTTTCTCTGAGACATACATCACTAGGTTAAATTCATGAAACTGGGAGCCTCCTTCCAAAACACAGGCCACGTGTTAATTGAATAAAAGCTTAGTCTTGCTGCTTGGAGTGTTTTTTTGTGGTCTGAAAATAAACATGATCCAGGGGAGATCACTGTTATTTGATGGTGCTATTTATGCTACAGAGAACGTGACAGGAGGGGCTCAAAGACAATCAATAAAAGCTGTAACAGGGAAGTGGGACAGAGTGCAGATTGTAACGGTTCTGGACACTATAAGCAAAGAACCTATCTTATATTTGATTTGTCTGTGTTCAATGAGGCAAGACATGAAGTATACACTGGACCATTGCATATACACAAAAAATATACATTAAATTTAAATATACTATTTCAAATAGAAATAAAACAGAAAATAAATACTTTGTGCTTAGAAATACAAATTAAAATAAAAGGAAAAGGAAATACCTATCTCTACTATCAATTCCTTCATCAACAGAAGTGACTCATGACACTGAATCCCTTCAAAAATGGTCACAGTATTACAGTAATATTTAGAGGCGCTATCACAGTCATGAGTCCATACGTGCGAAATCCTCCCAGTTAGCTTAAGTATATCTTCATTATGGCAGCAAAGATTTTTATATATATATATCTCCTAATTACTGGCCAGGATACTGTGAAGAACATCAGCATGGAATCTGTGGTTATCAGTTTCACATGTTAGTAGCGTTTGATCCCAGGCTGGAAGCGATGGCCCAGGTATCCCACCGCACTGTGCACAGCAATGCCACTGCTCAATACAGGGGGGTTATCTCCTCATGTGGCCACACCCTCCTAATGTTCAATTCCACAATAGATAGTTCTGTTTTGTCTGTGTCGCATAACCTTGGTTTATTTTTAACCCCTAGGCCAAACGCAGACTCAGTGTGGAGTACCCCACTCAACTCATCATGCACACAAGCCAAACCCAAGGCTAGTCAGAATGTTTTGTGTTCGTATTTCTCAGTTTCCAAGTTATCGGCTCCTCTGAGAAACAGAGCCTTTCCTTTTTCTCATTCATTAAGCACACATACATAGAAACTCTAAAGAGTGTTACATGATGTTTTTAAAATAAACACTAATGATTTTTTATATGTATTTTGGCTGAATGTTATTTTCTGTCTACTCCCCTCCCCTCTGATTTCTGCAGGGAACTGATACCACCCATGTAATGTTGTTCACCTTACAGCCTAGCCAGTGTGGTTCCCAAAAATATTTGACAGACATTAGGGAAACCACAGATCTTAATCTGAGTGGCTGCTGGACCATAGGGAATCATGATTCAAGCTATGTTCTCCAACAAATGCTGATTTAAATTCACTAGTGGGAAAGGTATTATTTTGCTATAGCAGCCATATGATGGGGTTTCCACCACATCTCATGTTTTCTGACCCACAGTGACTTACCCCTGTTCACAGTAAGTAAAAATGTATCCTCCATCCGAGAACATAACTCAAATACACATCCAACACTGACCAGAAGGAATGGCTTACAGCTAACGTCTCCTTATGTTTCAAAGTCTACAATAATAAAACCAACAAAGAGGAAGCATGGAAAGATGTAGTAATGTACAAGCCTTTTACTTCATTACCTTCCCACTGAGTGCTTCTGGAGAAGGCTAACAAAAAAAGAAGCCATAACCGCAAACCTTTAAAAGTAATTGAAAAACCACTCCTATTTAGACTTACCACTGCATTACTGACTTGCAATCAAGTCAACTTGTTACTGAGACTTAATGATTAATAACATACTAATGACCTGCAGAAAAACAGATCTGGTATTAATTGCTATACTTTTAATGTGAATGTAAATGCCTAAATAGCACAGTCACATCTTGTATTTCAGAAATTTAAGTGGGAAACTGTCCATTATAACTAACTTTGACTCGGACCAGAGCATTTATTTGTTTAAGAACTTTATTGCTCACAGTTAACTATGTGATTAGGGAAGACCAAATGTAGCACACTAATCAGGGAATGAAAGACTTCTGAAGGAAATTGATTCTGCTTGCAAGGAAATGTGTTTTTTATTAGAGATGATTTGTTCTTAGAATGCAAAGTGGTAGTAAAAGAAATAAATGTATATAAACTGCAATAGAAACCTGCAAAATATACTTGAGACAGAGGCAATAAATAATTGGAAACCTGTGACTTATTATGTAAGCATCCAACAGAGGAGGTATTTTAAGGATTTAGAAGTACCAAATGAAATTACTATTACTCAGCTTCAGGGACAGGCACACAGTAGCAGTAAGTGACAAATTCTGCAGAATCTTTGCTTCCTACTCATTCTAATATAGGTAACACCACTGTTCCGTGCATTATTTAAACATGTTGCTACAGTTCAGTTCAGGAACAGAAATTTGCTTGTAACACATTACAGCTAACCTAGTTTCCCCAGACCAGACAAAGCATTTATTTGTAGCCTTGATTCACTCATTCCAGGCAGTATGTCTCTGATCTCTAGCAACAGATTTAGGCAGTAATGCTACAAGCAGGTCCATGTCTCTTTCCACGTGGAATCATGGAAATCAGTGAGGACCTGCAGTGGCACCAGTGTCATGCAGATGTGCCTCCAGTCACATTCCTACTGAAGGAATTTAGGCTCAATTTTGCTTCTGCTCTGCAACCCACAGAAGGTACTTGCTGCCCTGGAGAGCAATACTTTCTAGCATGGCAGTGGCTTAACATAGACTTCAGTAATTATGACCCATTCCTTCCCCAGGGTTCAACACACTGAAAAGTCTGCTTTCTTGCAAGCTACTTAGCAGCCTGAGCTTCTGCCACAGCAATAGGAGTCTCCATGGACCTTGCGCCTGCCAGCTCTTCCCATCTGGCTACGCAAGAAGTGCTCTGCCGAACAGCCGAATGTCCTGAAAGATGCATCTAGGCCACTGATTTCTCCTCTCTCTGTGTGTTCTCACACTTCTGCCACATGTCTAAAGCTGAATTATATCTTCAAAGTCTTATAAGTGTGGATAGAAAGTGGATGTTTATTTTGATAGAATGAGTATATTTAACACCAACAAGACGACTGTACTCATTTAGTCTGACCTCCAGCAACTAACCAGCCTTTAGCATTTTGCTTGGTAACCTCCGTTCCAGAAGGGATTGTCTAGGTCTGTCCTTGGACTGACCTCCAGGTCCTCTCCATCAGTTTATTTTGTAGAGTTCAAACTGGTGTGATCCTTTCTAATTGCCAAATTTGGTAAAGGCTGAATAATTTCTCTTAAAAGAGTGTAATGCATATCTGATCCTTCCAGGAATCAGCAAGTACCTCTTGATATATTTCTCATTTATTTTGTTGGGTCTGAGGTTACACACAAGAAAGCAGGATTCCAAGTTAGTAGTTCCCTTGGGCTGGCTGGCTGGCTTTATTAATTGCTATTGCTGGAGCAGCTCAGTTCAGAAGGCAGTAATCTTTCATTGGCCCCTTCAGTGGTTAGTAGAACTGCAGTAGTCAGACCCTTCTTCGATACTATGCACCAGGGGGACAACTCTTAACAGGGCAAACTCATCACCCTCATTAACATCAGAGCAACTGATTCCCCCCTGTTTACCTAGAAGTTACAGCAAACGGAACTGCCCTTGGGAAGAACAAGACAGTATATTTTGTAGAGCCTTTAAAGGTAAATGGCAGCTCATTTTCTTTATCTCTGCTATCAGACATTATCAAAAGAGGCCAGTTGCACTTTCTGGGAACCACTGTGCTATCTCTGGGATTTGGAAACAGAAGGAAAGCGGGTTAAAAAACGAGACTTGGCAATAAAATTGTAGGCTGAAACTGTTTGCTCCCTCTCCAGAGTAAACACAATTCCTTCTTTAGGAACTCTTCCAAGGCAGTTTTATGTGATCTCAAGTACCAACAGATTAATTTTCCCTTCTCTTTTCAGTTTCTTTCAAAAATTCCCTATTTAATTTTCTTCCACACAAAGTTCACAAGCTCATTCTCTTCCACAAGCTTCCCTCAGGGTTTCCTCAGAGTCTGCAGAAATGGCGCTGCAGAATGACATCTTAATGCAGTAAATACCTATTCCCTATATGTTCCCTGTGTGTTAACACATGGGCCAGGACAACTGACCACCATACATTCCTCTTCCTGTCAGCACTGCAGAGCCAATTCTGCTCCCAGTCAGTGAGTACGGTTTTGTTCTGCCTCATGCATCAGCCACAGAAGTATTTGCTAGCTTTCAGATCACCAAAAGCTTTGCCTGAGGGGCTGGGGAGATTTATGGTTTTGGATGGAAACTGGAGAATGGCAATGTCAGCTGTGCAAAAGTTAGCGGTTAACTTTGGGGTCTTTGGGGGTATCTTTGACTATAGTTGGTGGGTTTTGGCCCAAGGTTTTTTACATTTCTATAATGAAATACATCATCATCACCATTATTATTACCTTATTATTTCTCTGCTGTTGTGCAAAGAAAAAGGTTTCCAACATTCTTCCCTGCAGTATTATGAAGGACCCCACCACCTTCTTTTTTTTGTTAGCAGCACCAAACTAAAAAACAGAATAATGGAGAGAATTACCTGATAAATTCCCTCTTGGCAGGTAATAATTTCTTCTATTTTTTTAAACATGGCTGTGCAAAACTACTTGCTAAATCTCAGTACTGAAAGGAGAGCTGGAGAACAGCAGTGGCAGCTTTTGTCCATGGGACTGCTGAGGAGGAAAAGGTGCCTGGCCTTGGAAGTGCCAAGCCAAACTTCCCTCTTCCTCCATTTCTTCAGCTGAGCTGAACTGCTCAGTATTTCTGAATTTGGTCAGCTGTCCTAGCAGAGAGAGGAATGAGAAAATCAGTGCTGGGTCCAGAGGCTTTCTGAGTGGCAGGCAGCAGTACATTTCATATCTAATGAGGTAAGTTTGTTTCTTCTGTTCAGACACTTCGCCACTCACATGAGGAAACATATCCAGGACTCTCCCTAGCCTAATGCTCCCTCATCCCTTTGACCATATTTCAACCAACCCTGCTATGGCTTCTCCCCTAGTTTGTGAAATCACTTGACAGAAAACCTTAGCCAACCTGGTGTTTGATTCAATGACCAGCAGCATCGGATGTACGAGCTTCTGGAGCCAGGGAGAGGGCACAGATTTCTGCTGCAGCTGAGGGCAGATCACCTCCTGTGAGGCTGCACTCCAAGGCACCTATGTATTTGGCTATGCAGCACCCTCTGTACATCCTTTCTCTACAGACACCCGCAGATCGAGTATCCGTGTACTCCAAGAGAAGAAACCATGTGCTTTCAGATAGGGGAGGGGGCAGAAAGGCAGAAGAACTCTCAGCTAGGGGAGTCTCTGCAGAGGGTTTGAAGAGAGACGTGCCAATCACCAGTGACAGCTCTGCAAATACTTTCAAATAGAAAAGTTAAAGAAAGAAAGGAATTATTTTGCAGGTAATAAAGTTTGTTGGATCTTTTATGGAACACAACCCCCCCCCCCCACTAATAACTAGACACAATAGTATAAAATTAGTAAGTCTGCCCAAGGTCACAGACACAAAGGGAGCCAAGGGAGGTGTTCTATAAAGACACTTGGAAAAGAACATTAAAATCGTTACTGGTATTTGGTATCAAGCACATCACTCTTAGCCTCACTGTAAGTTCCTGGCAATTTCTCTCATCTTATTTTTTCTCTATATTGTTATCCTTGTGAGTAACAATTTTTAGAGAATTTCTAAAGGATTTTTAAAAGATTTAAAATGCACTGTAGGGATCTGAACCTGAGTAAAGCACCACTATCTTCTAAATACAGCCAAAAATAATAGTACCAAAAATGCCTACATACATTTAACAATATTGCTCATTTTTAGAACCTATTACTCTTAGAATCAATAGAAAACTAGTTGAGCTAAGCACTTTGTCAGATCACAGCTTTTTCCTAAGAGCTACAAAATCTACTCACTATTGCATCAGGAAGGGCAGGAACTGCCTGGTGAAAGGCCATGCGCCAAAGAAAGTCTAAGTACATTTGCAACTTTCCAAATTTTGCAAATCAAAGAAAGGTCAGCATAGCTGTGATAAATGAGACCGACTTAAAAATGTACCTCTGAATGCTTATCGTAGATAATGAAAGTGCAACTACAGTCAGTGGTATTCATGGTAAGTCAAATCTGTTATGAATGCTAGTGCCAACAAAGTTGTGGCACTGCATGTGGGCATCTGGATGTGTAGCTCTTCTCAGTGCCCTGTATGAGCACTTCAGGTGCACACATGTGCTAACAAATGCATTGCTGGGCAGATGTGGGGGACCACCGTCCCCAACAGATCTCTGACATTCACTTTATTTGCTTCATAGCCTCCCCATACTATGTACAGATTGTCACAAGATTTTGAAACAAAATTATTTATGGTACAAAAATAAAAATCATCTTGAGCCAACTTGCTTGTATGGGAACTGCTACATGAGGCGGTTGGACACAATCGCTCAGTGGCAACAAAAGGGCCTCCAAGCTTCAAAGGCTGGATCTGCTGCGGTACAAGGTGAAAGAGAAAGAGATATAGAGACAAGAAAGGCAAAAGGCTAAGTTTCTGAGTGATGAAGATTTTGAAATTGGAGACTGAAGTTCTGTCACTGCTTAGACTGCCTGTAAGACTTCCCAGATACTACCTTTCTCTTAGATCTATACTTACCTGCCCTAGATCTTTCCCACCCCTCTCTATTACATGAGGGCTTTGTTGTGCTCAGGTTCCTTTATTAGCCTGAGGAACCCAGTAGGAGGCAATTGGCTTTGGCTCCTATTACGTTTATCCTCTTACCATTGTTTTGCTAGGACAATCTAAAATGCAATTAAAGTCAATAGTTTCCCAACATTTTTAAAGAAAACAAAGTACTTTCAGCAAAACATTGCCAAGATTGTATAAGCAAACATGTATCCTTTTCCAAAATCAATCATTTTTCAAGGCAAAGGCAAGTTGAGTTATATACTGCTATTATGGCAATAAACTGTGCTGCTACTTCTTGAAGTGCTTTGCTTAGGAGAAGCATGTGTCAAGAGAAGTGCCTCAAAAGAAACTTCAGGCAGGTTTGTTTGTTTTCCTACAAACATAAACATGTTTAGTAGTCTGCACTCTGCTCAAGCCACTATTTACACAGCAAGTCTGTAAGAGCAGCTCAACAGCCTGATGAGACAACATAATAAAGGTTTTTACCCTTTCTGTGTCAAGCAGAGAATAGTCCCTCTATCCTCCAACACATTTAATTTTTAGACATATTTCAGAAAAGAGGAAAATATTCTCTTTGCTAAAGTATTTGTCTCCATCACCCATTAGTGTGAGCTGCTAGAGAGACTTCTTGAAGGAACAAGGGACTAGCCTGGGTGGAAATGTGCCTAATGTTACCTGATGGTGCTGAAAGAGTATGTACACCACAGTTTCAGTTTTCAACTGAAGACTCAAATACAACACTTCAGCTCCCATGGATCTGACCATGTATTCCGAGCTTCCTTCAATCTCTTGCTGAAGTCAGTAGCCACTGAACAGATACAAGAATGACTGTTCTCTGGTTCTACTTCAAAGCCTTGCTTTAAAAATTCTACCTAGAAAGGCTGGCCTTCATGGAGTTGATGAACAGAAAGTATCCCTCCAAAAACACCAACAGAAATGTTTTGCAAATACGCATCAAAAACCTCCAGAAGATGCTCTTCCACTCCACTACCTCTTCATATTTGAGCTTAGATTTTTGTTTTCATGTCCGAAGGCCTCATCACTAAGTTATCAAAACAAGCAGTAGCAGTTCATAACATAGCTACTGGAAGAAAATCACACCACTTTGCTTCAACAGGAAACTTGAAAGCTTGCTTTGAATTTGTTCTCATTAGAACAAAATAAACAAAACAGAGCACTTTAAAAGGCCCAGAAGGGTAGATGCGAGTGCAGGAAAATGAAACTCTTCTGAACATTTGGGATAGAGTTGTCATTTTATTGCAATTCTGTATAGCCCAGTGTAAAGGATATCTGACCTTAATCAACCCGATTAAATAATTGGGCACAGTAATATGGCACCTCTATGTGCACCACTGCAATAGTGGAAAATACATACACATATAGTGTTTCTCTGATTCTCTTTAAAAACAATTCCTATTGAATTACAGCTTTCAGCACTATTTATCAACAGATTATTGTTTGTGGAAGAATGCTACCTTCCTGCTCAAACTATTCCAAAGCTGACTCATATCCTGGTAATTCATTAATACATAACATGATTCTGGTCCAGTAAAATCATTTGTGCACTATACACATCATAAATCCTGCAGCATCAACTGAAAAATATATATCAAATTCTCTTTCTAAACACTAATGGAACATTTTGCTTGGCTTCCCACACACATCATCAAGGGGAGGGGGCCAGACAAAGCTGTAAAAAGCAATTTGATAGCAGTATACTTTATAGAGTTTAACATACGAATATATAAGAGCTACCATACTGAATGAGACCTGAGGTCAAACCAATCTACCGTCTTACAACAGTAGCCCGTCTCAAAAGCTGCATGGGAAAATAGAGGTGGAATAATCTCTCCCATCTGCCCTCCCCACATTAGGTCTCATCCCATTAGAAATTGATTTAAAGCCTAGATTGTGAGGTTTAATATTCTTTTCAGGGAGCAGCAACCAAAGAAAATTCACCTTTAACTTATGATAACACAGTGCTGCAGAAAGGAGAACTGGAGGTGGGGGTATGTATTTGTTTTCATGTTTCAGCAGACTTAATTGCTACAACCAACATGGGAGATACTATCACTTGCCAAACAAACTTGTACTGGCTAGAGCTGTTTTTACTTCATGCCTGGGGCATTTATTGTTTCTGGGTATGATCTTGCAACCCTTTTTTTCTCACAAAGGCAGCCTGTACCACTATTCACAATCTCAGTGACACCAAGAGCAAGCATCATGTGGAACAGAAAAGATTTGAGAAGTATTCATTTTATTGACAGTGTAACATGTTGCTTCCCAGCAGAGTATTTTTTAATCTGATGCTAGAAGCAATATGGTGCTTGTCATAAGCAAGATATTTTTGTAAGGCTCAGTGACAAAGAATGCCTAAGAGAAAATCTCCATAGGGAATGAACATCATCAGTGACAGGGAAATCATCCTGAATTTTCTTCTTATGATCTAGTCTGATTTCCACAATCAGCTCCCAATATTTCCTTCTCCAGTGCACCACCAAGTCTCACTGGTTCTTGAGCTACACTGGGAGCTGAACCAGCACTGCTGTTTATATACCAAGTGCTTACACAATTAAACACACTGGGCCAGACTCAGCTGGACTGGCTGAAAATCAGCCTATATCAAGTCAATGCATTTTATATCCTTACATCAGCACACCTATCTGATATGGATGAGTGAGTTCAACAAGGCAAAATCACTCTTCTTCATGTGTATCACACAAATGAGTGTTGATAGAGGAATGGCTTGAGTCCCTTCAACCTGTTCTCATTAATCACTCTGCACTGACACTGACTCTCTCCATTCAAGTGGTATACGAGAACGAAGATCAGCAGGTTGCCTTAGTGTGACAGCACTGTAACTCTGCTGCACATAGTAGCCTTCTCTCTGATGTAAATGAAGCCCTGGGGATTTTCTCTGACTGCTGAAGACCTCGAATGCACATGCAAACTCAGGCAGAAGTCTTGCACCCCACTCCAGACAGCAAACCTAGTCTCTGGGATCCTTGATGCTACCTCCTTTGCAAGGACACAGGTAGCAGCACCTTAATGGTTTGCTAATGCTTTCCTCCCTGATAGTTCAGTCCTGACCATGAGGGTAGCAATCTCAGTGAGAGGTTTGTGAGGGTTCGGGTAAAAATGTATCATACATTAAGAAAATACCCACACAAAGCAGTAAAACTTCTGCTGCTGTCCTCTTCATAATGTCTTACCTGGCTGCGAAGCTGTATATTATTGTTGCTCTAGAAGGAAGGGGAAGGCTAAATAATGTTACTTTTATTGAACATTTGGTTCTTCTATGTATTTTATTGGAGGAGAAAAGAAAGAGAGGGGTAAAACAATAACAAAACTTTCTAATGTTTTTCAGTGGAAAGCTGGCCAAACTGTAATGTTGATGCATTAAATTTGAGGGGCCTGGGCCTCACCCATTGTCTTTTAAACTGACTTACATGAAGCATTAGTTCTAGCACTGATATGGATTAGCTGACCGGTTTAATCAGTCTCGTTACTGCTGTATGGTGCAGCTGTACCCATTTAACATTTTTCACAGCTCACTGCCTCTAGGACTACACTAGGCTATACTCATCTATAACTCAGAGCAAGAAGAGTTAGAGGAGTAGCAGTAAGGTAAAAAGATAGCTTGGCTTAGCTTGGAGAATCATGACATAAAATTCCCCTGTCCTGCTAGTCCAAGAAATTTCCTCAGCATTTTAAAACTGTGACATAGGACATGGGATTCTCCTTGTCCTCTGTTTTCAGAGTCTGTAATGAGAGACAGAGGGACAGATGCTCCAGCCCTGACCTCTATCCATGCATTTAGTTAAGTAATCTAAGATGGGTGACTGTGTCCTACATGAATCAATGCAAGGGGTGTATCTTCATCCTGAGACCTTCAGCAGGTAATATGACTGGGACAAGGCCAGTTGCTTTAGAGAGTTACATGATCAAATGTGGGTGGCACATCACTGTCACGTAATCCAAGGGTGCAAATCCTCTTTGTCCCCCTTTTTATTTTTTAATTTGGTCACTCTATGTCAAAGATGTCTGGGGATTCAGTGCTGCTGGTGTGGATGCACTAATTTATTTGGGATTAAACTGGTGCTGTACAGCCACATTTATCATCAATGGTTCCATACAGAAGAGTATAGTGAGATCTTTGTAGCTAATCTTTGTGGGCTTCTTTAGGCCAAAAATAATTCCCACAAACACTTTCTATCTGTCCTTCCCTGTATGATTAATCCCTTATTTCATACCCATTTTCAAAATGGAGATACCATGCTGGGAGATTCAAATCCTGCCCTTGGAAGGCTAATAGTGCGTATTTTGTACAAATAAGTGAAAAGGTGGATGTTATGAGAGGGGATTACATATCCAGTCACTATGGCAATGTTTCAAGACCAAGTCTGTAGGATCCTTGGATCATAGACAGTTACTGTATTTTTCAAGGTGCTATTTTTCTTTCTCTCATTCTGGAACGAATGAAGGCTTCTCTTGACAATTATGCATTGGGAGCCCTATGTAAAGCATCCCTTTAGCAACAGATCCATCACAGGGTCAGCTAGGTCTAATCACATCAAATTCTCTGGAATGAAGACCTATTTGGCAGTAAAGAAAGGTCAGTCTCTCATTTAACAGTATCACTTTAGGACTGCATGGATTATAGTTCTGTGGTGCAGCGCGTTAACACAGAAGGCCTGAGGCTGGGTTCAAATCATATTTCAGGTCACAAGTGAAAACCAGCTGTGGATGGAAAGAGTTGGGAGGTATATCCTGTAAGACATTAGAAAGCTATCACAAAACCTGCTACACTCATCAAGTTTGCTCAGAGCCAATCTGAGAAACAAAAAAACAGCTGAACAAGATTTGAGGTGTTTTGCAGGTCAGCATTGCAATATGCTGGCAGAGTTAGTAAGAAAACAGCCTCAATATCTGCTCATAGTATCCTTGGCTCTAGCTATCATTTCCAATTGCTCTACACCACGAGAACAGAGGTTTTGACGAACACTTTGTCTGGAAGTGAAGCTGAGGAGAGAAGAAGCAGGGCTACAGTGAGGCAAATAAGAAACACATTTGTTTTAAAAGACAGAAAGAAAAGTCCTCATACACAAATATGACAGTGGATATGCTCATGTCTTTCTCTTGAATGAGAGAAAAAAACACCTCAAATCAGCTATATTTGGACTTCCATTGGATAGCTTTGTAGAGTTAAAAAACCCCAAACCTCTAGCAAAATGTGCTCCCTGAAAATCACTAGAGGGAAAATTCAATATATCATGAACCTATGGGTGCAAATTCTGTTTGGGATCTCCTGTTGTACAAACATGCGTCACTGAATTTCCTTTGGACAGACACTGGCATTACCAACAGCAAAGTATAAGGCCCTGTGTTCCAGTGCCTAGTTATAAGAGCCAATCACATTTGTTTAAAATCTGGTAGGAAGCTAGTAAAGAATAATCAACAGTGCAACAGGTAATTAACCAAAGCAAATAAAAAATGCTGCCATGTACAGTGTATGAACACACAGCCTTAAAGAAGCCCCCAAAATGCCAGGCAGCCCATGCAGGTATTCCATGTGCCTTAGAGTTACTTTCGTCTGGTGGACAATCACGTCCTTTCACAGTGGCTGTATCAATTCATATGGTTGGTGAGAAAGCTACTTTGGGCATACTTCATTATGACTGAACATCATGTCTGTGAGATCCAGCAATCATCAAGCCCCACTTAAGCCTGCACTGGAGGCTGAATGATGCAAATGCCTTGAATTGCCCCTTGAAAAGGTTTTAATTTCTCAGTGTAGGATGATTTGGCTCTATTTAAGACAGAGGTGGTGAGGGGCAGACGGTGAGAGTGTAGACTCATCAGGCCAAAGTATTACATGTTGATCACTGGATGTTCCCACTAAAAGCACTTTTTTTCATAATGTAACTCATGTTTCCAATTCTACCATTCCTTGAAGAGATTTACCCCAAATTTGTGTGCTGTCTCCCCTTGTCTTGCTTTGCAAAAGACAATTCCTATCCCAGGAAGAGAAAATTATTTATGATAGAGTTTCACACATTTTTCTGGGTGTTTAATGAAGTCTGAACTTGAGTGGAGCAGAGAGAGTGCTTATTGTTGAATTTTTTTTGAGATCACTGCACAACAAACAGAAACTGAATAAGCAATTAAGTTAACTGGCTTTAAAACTCATATTGGCTGAGGATTAAGGTAATTATGTCTGCACTTACACACATTCATTGCAGCTTTAAAAGTCTTGCTTGCTGTTTTGTTGCTGATGTGGTTCTAAAACTAATCTCAGTTGTCCTGCTGTTAATTACCTCAAAGGTTACAAACAGAAGCTCTCCTTGCTATAAATATAGCTATGTTATTTGTATTGCATGCTCAAAAGAGATGCAGACCTCTTTTGCTAAGTTTATACAAACAGATCCAAACGTTTCTTCCTGTACCAGAGAATTTACAATACCTTAGACTTAAGGGATCTGTTAAAATAATACACAATAGATAGCTTTGGTATTGTCATACAGTGATTTCACTGTCAAAGCAGAAAAAAATCTATTTTTAAGTTTGCGGGAAAAGAGAGACTGGGAAAGCAGTATCAGTCTCCACAGTATCACTGGCAGGGCAATGTGGATTCTTCACCTTCTGGGTTACAAATAAGTTTCCTTTTAAAAGGTTGGAATGCAGAGGAGGGGAAAGGAAGGGAAACCCTCACGCTCTCCTTGTCTAACAAGGAGCCACAGCGTGAGAACCACTCCCTAGCAGAAGTGATCTGTGATTGACAATGGTTTTCTTTGCAGCCAGGGCTAAAAATGGTTTAGTTGTAAACAGACAAATACAGAACATTTTGATGCCCTTTACATATGCAAAGGGTGCTTACACAAGTACTCTACATACTGGTCGGCTATCTAGTGGCACCAAGCAGGCAGCACACTTCACAGTTCTTGAAAACCAATGGATTTTTTGTATCAGGGTATGAGCACAAACACAGGAGAAAAAAATAAATATCTTGTAATGAGCAGATTTGCAGAGGGCAGATTCACAAAAACTGGAGGTTTATTCTCCAGGCAGTCCAGGCATTCATACGTGTGATCTTAGGCAAGCTGCTATATTTGGCTTCACCCTTCCTGCCTGAAAAACTGAGAGAAATACTTGATTCTTCACAGAGAGGATGAATGTGTGTAAGGCACTCAGTATGAAGACACTGGGAGCTCTGCAGACAATCAGGAAGAAAGTCTGAGACTTTGATACAATTTCCTTTCAATCTTAAAGTCAGCTCTGAGGTCTACAATGAAATGACAACCTCAGAATTTCACAGGGAATATGAAGGAACCTTTTTATTTAAACATGTAAAATTGACTTGTGCTGAAGTTAATGATCATCTGAAGAAAGTTGAGCAGCAAGTTTATGTATATTTTTCAATGGTTTGAAAAATGTTGCTTAACATGAACTATATCTCTGTGGCTTTGTTCTTCCTCGCTGATTCTTTCTGGTGAATCGGACATAGTTGCAGACTTATCCAGGGGTTCTGCAGGTGGTAAAAGGGCAAGATTACCAGCCTTTTCCATGGCCAATTTGCCTAAGGTTAGCAGAATCTGTTCCTTGATGTTAGTGATGAGCTCCTTTGGAGATAAGCTCCCTATGCACTAAGAAGGCCACCTAAACTAAATAGGACTTGGCCCCAAAACAATGTGGACTTCTAAGGTCTTAAATGAGTATTTGGTAAACATGTTGATTTGTAACCAAAAGAAATCTTCCTTTTAAAAATGAAAACCAGAATAAAGAAAATGTTGACAGCAAGATCGTAAGTCACAGAAACTCTATTATGAATCAAAACAACAGATGTAACACAAACAGCAGCATCTTTTATAAATACAAATTAGACTTTTCTATGTCATGCATTGGAAAAACTAATATATCCCAAATAAATTTCCCTGAATCCCTCAGTAATGTTCTATGGCCAGTGTTGACATGCTGTTACCAAAAAAAAACCATGGATGATTTGTATTCCAGCAGTCACTAACCCCAAACCATATTTTTCTGTCAGACCTGACATTAATAACTAACTACATTATTTTTGCAGCGGAAGAAGCAAAGTGAAATCACCTGTACTTTGCTTCTTCACAGTGAATCATTAGTGATTTCTTGATCTATATTCACTTTCCTTCTTTCTTTATTAGCAGGCCCACTGACTGCATTATCACCTTAAGCACCAGAGAGGAACTAAATTGTCACAGTGCTCCCTCCACAAAGCAGGCATCATACAATGTTTGCTGTAATCAGTCTCTGGGCCCAAACACCTCAGATTTCAAACAGGAAATAACTTTGTCCTTCCCATTTCACACTACGAAGAACCAGTGTTTCTGGGACCGCAGGAACTTCTCCAGGTCAAAAATTCTCTGGATTTGCACTTATCTGTTACTGCAACAAATAAACTACAATTGATGAATCAAAGTACCTTGTAGAAGCAGACAGAGTGCCTGCCCTTGCTCGCTGACAATGGGAAAAGTAGAACAGCCAGATCATGTTTATATTTCCATGTCTGATCACATGAGGGAGAGGAGAAGCTCAGCTACTGCTTCATTCCTTTCATGGTATGCCCTGTTACTGGTGACTCACTTGTTCTGTGTAGCCCAGGCCCATGAAGGAACAAAACTCTATTGAACAGCATTTACAGAGCTGCGTCTATTTCCCATTATCACAGTAGATATCTGATTATTCATAGGTAGCTTTCAAAGACTATTACTAAGACTTTGCATAATGAACTAATAAATTTTGCACCAGCTCTAGCCTAACAAGAATGTAGGGCTTGACTTTTCTCTCGCCAGTTTTGCACTGGTGTAATTACACTTCAGTGGTGAAACCTCTGATACCACAGTGAGAGCAAGTCACAACACAACATTCATGAACCAGAAAGTATACCTAACTATCTCTAAATACATCATGAATGGAATGCTTCTTCTTAATATTTTGTCCCTATTTTCAGCAGGTACACTAAAACCTAACAACTTACCCTTATCTGACATGATCCTACAATGTTATTTCTGCCTAGTCATGTACACTAACTGTGCCATTCTCCACTCTTCCCATCCTGTTCCAGCTTGAAACTAACCTTGCACTGACTCCTTTGTGTCTAATCCACACTCAGGGTGGAGTACACTTCTCAGATGATGGAAGTCAATAGAGAGTCTGTGGGTCAGGGTTAAAGGGAGAACAGCGATGGGAGACATTACTGTGGGGGTCTGTTACAGACCACCTGATCAAGAGGACTCTGTGGATGAAGCACTCTATAGACAGATAGGAACAGCCTCATGCTCACAGGCCCTTGTCTTCATGGGGGGCTTCAACCACCCTGACATCTGTTGGAGGGACGATACAGCCCAGCACAAGCAACCCAGGAGGTTCCTCGATTGTGTGGAAAACAACTTTCTTGTGCAAGTAATAGAGGAGCCGACAAGGAGAGGTGCCATGCTTGACCTCGTGCTCACCAACAGGGAAGGGATGGTTGGAAATGTGACGCTCCAGGGCAGCCTTGGTTGCAGTGACCATGAGATGGTCGAATTCCAGATCCTCAGGACAGTGAGAAGAGCGTGCAGCAAGCTCACTGCCCTGGACTTCAAGAGAGCAGACTTTGGCCTCTTCAGGAACCTGCTCAGTAAGGTTCCATGAGATATAGCCCTAGAGGGCAAGGGGGCCCAAGACTGTTGGTTGATATTCAAGCTCAGGAGTGTTGTGTCCCAACTAGAAGGAAGTGCAGCAGGAGGGCCAGGAGACCTCCTTGGATGGATAAGGAGCTGCTGAGAAAACTTCAAGGGAAAAAAGAGGCTTATAAGAGGTGGAAGAAAGGACAGGCGCCCTGGGAAGATTACAGGAATGTTGTCTGGGAAGCTAAGGACCATGTTAGGAAAGCTAAGGCCCAGTTAGAATTAAACTTGGCTAGGGATGTGAAAGATAACAGGAAGGGATTCTATAGGTACACTGCAAATAAAAGACAGGCTAGGGACAATGTGGGTCCTCTCCAGAAGCTGTCAGGAGAACTGGCTACCCTGGATTTGGAAAAGGCTGAGGTTCTTAATGAGTTCTTTGCCTCAGTCTTCACTGGCAAATGCTCTGACCACGCCACCCAAGTCTTGGAAGGCAGACATAGGGACTGTGAGAATGAAGACCTTGGGCCCACTGCAGGAGAGGATCTGGTTTGAGACCATCTTAAGAACCTGAATGTGCACAAGTCCATGGGAACTGATGAAATCCATCTGCGGGTCCTGAAGGAGCTGGCGAATGAAGTTCCTAAGCCACTGGCCATCATATTTGAAAAATCATGGCAGTCAGGTGAAGTTCCCGACAACTGGAAAAAGGGAAATATAACCCCCATTTTCAAGAAGGGGAAAATGGATGACCCGGGGAATTACAGACCAGTCAGTCTCACCTCTGTGCCTGGCAAAATCTTGGAGCAGATTCTCCTGGAAGGCATGCCAAGGCACATGAAAAACAACAAGGTGGTTGGTGACAGCCAGCATGGCTTCACTAAGGGGAAATCCTGCCTGACCAATTTGGTGGCCTTCTATGATGGGGCTACGGAACTGACGGACAGGGGTAGAACAGCTGATGTCTTCTACCTGGGCTTGTGCAAAGTGTTCGACACTGTCCCACACGACATCCTTGTCTCTAAATTGGAGAGACATCAATTTGATAGGTGGACCACTCAGTGGATAAAGAACTGGCTGGATGGTCACACGCGAAGAGTTGTGGTCAATGGCTCCATGTCCAGCTGGAGATCGGTAACGAGTGGTGTCCCTCAGGGATCAGTGTTGGGACTGGTCTTGTTCAGCATCTTTGTCGGTGACATGGACAGTGGGATTGAGTGCGCCCTCAGCAAGTTTGCTGATGACACCAAGCTGTGTGATTTGGTTGATAGGCCGGAGGGAAGGGATGCCATCCAGAGGGACCTTGACACACCTGTGAGGTGGGCCAATGCCAACCTCATGAAGTTCAACCATGCCAAGTGCAAGGTCCTAAACCCGGGCTGGGGCAATCCCAGGCACAGCTACAGGTTGGGCAGAGAACAGATTCAGAGCAGCCCTGCAGAGAAGGACTTGGGGGTGTTGGTCGAAGAGAAAATGAACATGAGCCGACTTCAGTGTGCGCTCGCAGCCCAGAAAGTCAACCGTATCCTGGGCTACATCAAAAGGAGCGTGACCAGCAGGTCGAAGGAGGTGATCCTGCCCCTCTACTCTGCTCTCGTGAGACCTCACTTGGAGTATTGTGTGCAGTTCTGGTGTCCTCAACATAAAAAGGACATGGAACTGTTGGAACAAGTCCAGAGGAGGGCCACGAGGATGATCAGGGGACTGGAGCACCTCCCACATGAAGACAGGCTGAGAAAGTTGGGACTGTTCAGCCTGGAGAAGAGAAGGCTGCGTGGAGACCTCATAGCAGCCTTCCAGTATCTGAAGGAGGCCTACAAGGATGCCGGAGAGGGACTCTTCATTAGGGACTGTAGTGATAGGACAAGGGGTAATGGGTTAAAACTTAAACAGGGGAAGTTTAGATTGGATATAAGGAAGAAGTTCTTTACTGTGAGGGTGGTGAGGCACTGGCACAGGTTGCCTAAAGGAAGGCTGTGAATGCTCCATCCTTGGCGGTGTCCAAGGTCAGGCTGGACAGAGCCTTGGGTGGCATGGTTTAGTGTGAGGTATCCCTGCTCATGGCAGGGGTGTTGGGACTAGATGATCTTAAGGTCCTTTCCAACCCTAACTATTCTATGATTCTATGATTCTAAATACCAATGAGATGCAATGGAATTTTTTTTTTTTTTAGTTTGGTTTCTCTTTTGTTGTTGGACAAAGAAGCTCTAAAATACTAATGCTGTTTTGGACTACAAAACTTTTACATGTTTAAAACCCATGCAAATAATTATGTATTAATACAGAGGCAATTCCTGAACATAATTTTAATTGAATAGATCCTCCTTCCCCTTCTCTCTCTACTGATGCATGCTCATCTCTCTAGTCTTTTCTAGGAGGCTTTCAAAGAGTAAAGTTACAGAGCTCTAATGCTTAAAGTATCACTTCTCCAAAGGTACATGGTCATAACTTAAGTTTGAAATGGTTATGCACTTAATTAGTCATAGAATATATAACAACACATGACTTAGATAACAAATCATGGCACACAGAGCAAACGATATAAACCACACTTCATTCCAAGTCTCACAGAACACTTCCATTATCCCTCCAAAACCAGATTCTGTCAGGCAAAGGTGGGCTCACAAATTAGACTCTTTTTTTCAGTTTTTTCAGTTTTTTTCAGTTTAAATGTTGCAAATGCTCCATTCCAGTAAATTACTCTAAATGACTCTGGTGTAAGATAAGCCTCTGTCCCATTCAGATCATAGCAAATTAGAGGATTTGCACATAAGGCTCTTTGCCTGAGGCTACTCCACTGCACCACACAGATTTTTGCGCTTCATCAGGACACTGGCATTCCTACTACTATAAACACTGAAACAAGACATTTCCAGAAATCTTCTAAACCCACCTCAGAAAATGGAAATCTAGTAGGTCTTTTCTAACTTTCCATCCTATGACTGTACAATTAAAACCTGTATTAAAAATGAGTTAATTAAAAAAACCCCAAATCCACTGAAAGGAACATCCTCATTATAGAAGAGGTAAAAGAAATGAAGTATTACCTTGGCAGGTTCGTTCATCTGTGAGCAGTTTATAGCCTTTCTGGCAGCTGCACTCAAAGCTGCCAACTGTGTTTCGGCAGAAATGGTCACAGCCACCATTGTTTACCAGGCACTCATCAATATCTGCAAAGAATGAATGAGCAAAAAAATTGAGTTCATGACAGCAATTCAGTAGTTCAGGGCAGGAGTACAGAAATTTACTCAGATCCCCAGCAAGGCTGTTGGCCCTCTTAGGATTCAGGTTGGTCAGATGTATTCCTGATGTATTCCTTCCCAAAACTTTCTCGCAAGGCTTACAAAACAGCTATGGGCTGAATTGTTCTGGAGGCAGAGAGATTTCTCTCACAACTGAAACTGCCAGATGACCCAAGGTGAGGCACTTTGATATTAAAGAACATTTAAAGAAGCTTCTTTGTAGATGTAGCGGTCTGCTTAACAGAAGACTTCAGCCTGTGTAAGATGTGAATCCCTTGCCTTGCACAGGAACTATCAAAAGCCAAGAACACATGAAAAACTGAAATAACAACAAAGTGAAACATACATGAATTCTGAAAATACTTCCATTATCCCTATATAAACAAATATAGGTATATATTTTTTTTTAATTAGCATTATATGCTGGTTTTTCCATTATGAATACAAACTCACTAAATACGCATTTCCATGTGTCTTGCTTTCTTGATTTGGTATAATAGAAGAGCAACTGCAAGTGCATGTGAAATGTTGCTTTTTCAGTTGTTCTGAAGCCATATATATATGTATAAAAGATGAGATCAACGGCTCTTATTTTACATAATGATTATGAAGAGCATTGATGAACTTGATAAGACCTCTGTTCTGAATTTCAGACTGGTGATTCTGCTTCCTCCACCTTATAACTTCTCCCAAAGGTGTTGAAGAACTGGAACGATTAGTTCCTTTCCCAATCAAGAAAAGCTTGTGCAGTAAGTATATAACAGGTCACAGAACCTCATTTAAAATACAGGGCATCTTTCCATCCTCTTTCACTTATAAAACCATGGATCCACATTCATTCGAAAGAGAAAAAAAATGTGGCTGGCTCCTTTTTTTTTAAATTTTTTTGTGTGTGTGTGGGTTTTTTTTCTGTTTTTTTTCTGTTTTTTTTTTTTTTATTTTTTTTTATATCAGGAGTAGGACAGTGCAAAAATAGCTCTTTTAGGGGTGCATACAGTGAAGAAGTAATATGATATAAAGCCTTGGCTGCCCACTTCTGAAGTGATAACAAGATCTTTCAGAAAACCAAGTGGAGAGTGATATTTCCTATTGAAAAGCCTCTTGCTGTAAGGGCTTTGAAACTTTGAGGTAACAGCTGGCCATATAAAAAGCAAAGCTTACAAAATGCAAATCTAGCTGCCAAAAGAGCTAATATGAAGAGATGGAAATTTATCAAACAGAGCATGATGCTGGTGAATGAAGGTGCATTTAAAAATTATTTGAATTTAGGATTACTTTTAGTGGATGTCATTCATTCATTTTTGAAAATGTATTATTACTGACATGGGAGAGTAGTATGGCTCTTACCATGTTTCTGCATGTAAAATATAAACAGAAGCAGGAGGAGCAAGGACGTAAATCTAGACATTCAATAGCTAAAAGGCAAATTCAGCCGTCTTTTCTAAAAGGCACTTTGCTTCACTGACATTGACAGAAATATCCTCAGGAGACCATACTACTCAAATAAGCAGGAACAATGCATATTGTTACAAAGGTTTGCTTATGAGTTGCATATGTGCAAAGAGAGAGCAAATTTGCTCTGAGACTCTCTGAACTAATACTAGTCCTTATTATTTTTGTGTCTAGCTCTGGAGAGGAGTGGCTTTTGCACTCAGTCCTATTAAAAGCATGAGGGTAAAACAGTAGGTAGCAGCTGTGGTGGTATTACACCTTGAGTGCTTTGCACAAAGACAGCTGAAATCTTTATGTCTCGGTAACAAAGTTCTCAAAGTGATCT
The DNA here is from genome assembly GCF_963264785.1 of Psittacula echo. Taxonomy (NCBI): domain Eukaryota; kingdom Metazoa; phylum Chordata; class Aves; order Psittaciformes; family Psittacidae; genus Psittacula; species Psittacula echo. Next base: position 106,713,383 of record NC_137735.1, read on the forward strand.
GAAACCAGCGCTCGTGTTTGTTGTCTGGTCCTCAGTTTTGGTGATCAGGCTAGCCAAGAACAGATAACCTTAGGCTCTCAATCTCATAAATCTGGTGAAGAGCACACTGAGGGTTGCTATACATCATACCATGAGACTTCAGGGAGCAACCTATTTGGTTTCAGCTGTGATCACCAGTACAGATCTTGACCTGTCAGTGGCTTCAGTCACAAGACTTTGCCCAGTCCTGCAGGCTGGCATTTCCATTGGTAGAAGTGATTCCTCCCAGCCCCAGTACTTGCAACCGGCACTGTGCTGCAGGTCTTATGATGGATTACAACAGTCCCATGCTTTTGCACAGTGCAGGTGTACCTAACTACCTGACAAAACTGCAGGACAAATGGAATTGTGAATTAAAATTACTAATATATTATGCATCATAAACATGCAGAGCAGTCATCCATCATGAAGAAGATATCTTTTACCCATGATAAAAACAACATGACCTTCAGGCTGCTCTGCTGCCTGAGACTGCTTGAAGCAGAAATTACTTGCAGCCTGTCAAACACCATTCTGAAGTAAGGATTGACGTTTTAAATGATGGCTCCTGGATTTCACACATTAAATTCAAAATTCCAGTCTAACTTTCTTTTCAGGGTGTCTGAAGACCATAAGGGACAAAAATGAAACCCTCCTGGCTTCAGAGGGTAGATTTGAAGCTGTTAATCATTGTTATTTCACTGACAAGGCAGTGCATCAGTTTTACACCAGCAATTCTTTGGAATATTTTGAACTAGGAATATTCTGAACTGGGTAAAAGTTGGGAGAGTCCACAGGAAAAGAAAGTATTGATTCATTTCTTCTAGCTGGAAAACATGATGTGGCCTTTTGAAACCAGGACCATCAAAACAGCATAGAGGTCAAAACTGTTAGCTGCAAAAACATTCTAAATAACACAAACAGTGCCAATGTCTCTCCTTTCACTGTATTTCTTTCCACGGCCATAGCGAGACTGACAAGGCATGTAAAAATTATTTCACTCTATGGAGAGCAGTGCATCGCTGCATTTCATTTGGAAGAGAGCAGTATCCAACCGTATCATGTCTAACTGGTTCACAGAAATTGCACCAAGTCTATATCCCCACTATTTTTCTTTCCACAGCTATAAATAATTCTTGTTATGAGCCATGTGAAAATAAATGATTCTACTGTGTGAGAAGGTGAGGCCCCATTTATCTTTAAACTAACTGGTACCCAACTTTGTCAAGTGCCTCTCTGAACTTCACAGAGAGTATGTATATCTGCCTATCATATAGGGAAGAAGAACACAGTGGAAACCATCATGGTATCTCTTCCAGCTTTGAATGATTTAGTCAAATATCCTTGTACTATTATTGGGAGTGTCTGTGGAGGAGACATAAACTTGGTGTCTTCAAACACAGTTCTCAAGTGGCTCATTTTCAACTGATGATGCATGTTGCAGAAGAATGGCTCAAACTTTCCACACTGCTCTGCTCCCCTGTATCCCCAGGAATGCAAAAGTATATAAAGAACTGTATGTCTCCATGGGGGATTGCACATAAAATGCCCTGGTCATAAGTGTGCAGACAATGTGCTGGTCATTTCAGACTAGGAGGTCTGATGGGCTTTCAGTGCATTAGCAATGAAATCCCAAAGGATTTCTCTTAATGTAATAATCAATATTGTTAAATGATAACTTGCTCATACAAGCTGCCTATCTGGCACAAATACCAACTGATGTGCCCAGCACAAATGGGACACATGCAGAAATGGAAAATACAGGCCAATGAAAAACCACAGAAGCATTAAAATGTACTAGTCAAAATAGCAGGTGAAGGTATGGTGTTAATAGGCAACTAAGCACTCAAGCCTCCCGTTAGCCCTGAAAATTGTTCACCCCTCGACATACAGTTGAAAAAAAACCAAAAGCAAACATAGGATTTGCACAAAAGTAGCTAAAACCTTCTTACATTTTTTATATTTTGCAGAAAAAAGCAATTGTAAATATTAGTCTAGAGATGGAACTCGGCAACACCATCACAAAAGCTGTGGGCCCACCTGAACCCAGAAACAAACCCTGACTTGCTGTTCACAAAGAGTGGAGAGGTTCCACTTCAGCTTCTGTGACTCGCTGTCATCTCTATGTGCATTGTTAAATGTAAGTCCAGGCTTGCAGCAAATCCTATAAGCAAAGGCCTGGCATAAAGACAGTCACTGTGGTGAAGTTAACCATGACTACTCTCTGGATCTGCTTACGTGACCCTAGAGCCTTGTGGAATTTGCTAGTAAGTCACAGTTTTGGCACACAGATCCAAGTACTCTTTTTAAATATCCTTTCTTCATAGTCATTTTGCAGAGCTCTCCATATTCTTTTTGACACTCAAAAGCTAACTTTGGAAGAATGGAATGGGCAATAATTTTAGAAGAATGAAGGAGGAATAAATAAAATGTTTGTGAAATAAGTTATTATCCTAAGTTTTCTGAGTGTCTCAAAATGTGAGGGAGGCGTGGAATCAGTGTAAAATACAACTTCTCAGCTTTAAATAAAGGAACAGAAACTCAGTTGCTTTATGATATGTTGCATAGCCACAATCTGACTAGAAGAAACAGGTAGCCCATTATTTTTCTTTTCACGTCCTTGTGAATATTAATGGGAATGACTGTTCCTGCTCTACTTGTACATATTTAAGCTCTGCTCAGAGTAATTCACATTTGGAAGGACCTGGTTCTGATCAGGGGTGTGTGAGCACACGTGTGTGCATGTATGCATATAAACTCACAAAGATTTGCCTTGCTGCACACAAGTCAGAAAACAAATTAAAAAGTAGGGATTTTAGGCAACTTAGAACTTAACATTTCACATAAGCTGCTTAAAGGCAGCTGAAAGGGTAATCAACCTGCAATCTTCACTTAGCTGTTGAACAATGACAGATATGGAGATTTTCAAAGCCTCATCACAGGCGGAAGTGAGGCTTCTCCTTTCAATGGCTGGACAAATATTTGAACTGATTGTGTCTGTCTAATCCTTTTCAGTTTTAAAATGCTACCTAGCTCCAGGAAAATAATATACTCCCAGATCAACCTGAAATAATTACAAAAACTTCATACCCTTCTTGTTTGTATTAATGACAGCATGTTACGATTAATAATGCTATTACCAGCATAGACTGGACATCGTATTTTCTATGAAGTGGGCTAATCTGCTAGCTCTTATTCCCTTCTTTCACAGTTTTCCTTTTCTTTCCTTCTCTTTTCTCCTACTTCTACAAATCACCACTGTCCCCTGAACCTTGTAACTAGTGTTGCCTTGTTGACACAGGTATTAGTGCCCCAATGCATGCAGACCACAGGCAGCTTTATAAAGTAGCCTCAAAACTTTTTAACTCCATGTCAGCAATGAGGAAATAAAGGCACAGAAAAACAATGTGGATTCATTCACACTTGAATCCAAGCCCAGTGCACAACCCAGCCAGCTACCTTGCTTAGATAGTGTGCCAGTCAGCACAGCCTTGCACAAAACACGTTATTCTACATGATGCTCTACATTACAAATATTACCAGAGCTACCAATGCTAAGACTGGAATTATTTTTTAATATTTGCCTGCTGCCTTGCAATACCTCTTGAAATATATTGAGTAATTCAGGATTAACATAAGCATAACTTGCAATGCTCTAGGTAACATTTTCCATAGAATCTTAATGCATGCCAGGGGTAACCTATTAAGGTACAATTTCATATTCTCAGACTCATTGGATTCAGTGCCACTGTGAGAAAATATACATCAAAGGAGAACTTAGGTTCTGCTGTTTCCTCCAGAAAACATCAAGCCAGCTGCTGTCTGTTAGTTTACAGGGAGTTGTAAGTCCTAGTTCCAGTTTTACAACAGGTTTACCTAGCAGTTTGGGCAAATTGCAACATTTCTCTGCTTTACTTCACCTGCACAGTGGGTTATTGGTAATTATCACTTGATATTTTCAGGAACAATGCTTTAAAATGGACTATTATAATTAAACAAAGCATTAAAAATTAAAGCCATTTGCCATCAGAATTTTTCAGTCAAATTACATTTAATTTGTGGTCTGGGCTTCTGAATGGTTTGAGACAGCAGCATGGTCCATGCTGGTTGTGTTTTGCCCTGGAAGATTTTGTGAATATGTGCAGAACTGTATATCCACCTTTACTTCAGGAAGTACATCTGCTGTTCCGCCCCTCTACCTGTAACTGCATAGCTCATTGCCTCCAACATGCTTTGCATGCTTCAGGGAGAAATAATTCTATTTATGCAGTGTCTTCTACTCAAGGATTTCAAAGGCCAACAGCTTATCAACTTCATTACATTAAACCTACACAAAACTTCTGCAGGAGAGATATGTTTAATTAATTCTCCTTTAACAAATGTGAAACTAAGGCAGGTAGGGTAGCGTGTGACTTCCCTGCATCAGATAGCTGCAAAATGAAGTAAAGCATATGTTACAGCACCTCTAATTTGAGTTTTGCACTTCAGTGACATCCTCATTTTCCCTCCCACAGTGCTAATTAACTGTAATGTATGATAAGCATTACTGAACTGAAGTCCCACTAAGAAGCAAACGAAGGTTCTCTGTTTAATTAGCTTTATGGCTGGGTTGTGGGGCAAGGCATTTCCCTAATTAACAGAATTAAAACTAGACTGGGCAGACAGGAATGAATGTAATTAAAAGTTAATCTCCCTCATCCTGAAAACAAGCTGCCCACAAAATAGAGCACTTTGTGTAAATGCTCTTAGAGCATGGAAAGGTTGAGGCAGGTTTCAACACATTTCCCTCATGTCACTTTCTCCATTTTCACCTGTTATCTTTGCAATTTCACGAAGAAACCTGTCTTCCAACACAGATGGTAATCTGTCACATATGGATTTAGGTGTCAGCTATTCTCCTCCAGGACATATCCACTCTGACATTATCCACCAACCAATCAATAAAAGAGTCTGCCAGGCTGCCAAGAGATCAATCACCTTGTAAAACAAACATTATGTCCTATTATTTTCTTATTACAGTTAATTAGATTTATAAAACACAAAAAGCTTTGAAAGTGAAAAACTTCTAAATGCTGTCAGAATAGTTTAGGCCCTGATTTCTCATTTGTGAAGGGGAAGGGATTTACTAAATCTAATGTGAAAAGAAAGGATTTTCATTTAAAATTTTTGCTGAACACTGAATTCTTTTTAAAACTTAACAACATGTTAGTGCAATGCTATGAACCTAAACACTGCAAGCTGACTTTGGCTGTGACACTAGAATGTGAAGTGGACCGGAGACATAAAGAAATGGACTGATGGAGTCTTTTGCTATCTAGGCTGAGCTAAATGCAAAACTAGTGCACTCCCTGCCCAAGTCATAGGAATCCCAGAAAATAAAGTTAGTTTTCCTCCTACTGTAACTTTTGATCAATCAAAATGATTTTTATAAACATTGGTGAGAGAAAAATAAGTGTGCAGTTGAGACTCTCATATGTACTCAGGGACAACAAATAATGTGTCTCTGTTTTCCAAAGCATGTGGAAAGTACAGTACATAAGATGCTGGGAACCTCAGATGGCAACAGTGACCATGTAAGTATGCACAGACCTGGATGGAGGCTGTGGTTAAAATGGTAGTACAGAATTGTGCAGATACATTGGGCTGACCACTTATCTACTCTAATTGTTCACACAGCCACTATGACCACAATAACTCTATGTTTAATGTTTCTGCATTTTATGCAGGAGGAGCTGAGACAGAAGAACTACTGGGTTTGATGCAGGTTACATACATTAGCAAGAGTAAAGGAGTTACAGTAAAGGAGTTCAGTGTTTCTTAAGGTATAAATCTGGGGAGCTGACATCCCAGGGCATTTTCTCTGTACTAGATCTCACTAAAAAACAAGGCTTTGCTCTTATAATATTCAAATTTTCTGTGTAATCTCAAGGAAGAGCACAGGGGCATGTACACAAGATGTACACTACTGGATGTGCACTACTGGACTAAGATACAAGAATTCCCAGACTTGGCATATTAACTCGATTTACCTTTACTCATAGTTGTTTTCATTTCTCCCACTTGGAACTGTTATCTGGTCAGGAAAGCTCTGTGCTTACTCCAAGAATCTCAGTTTGCTTTTGAATGTTTTATTTAATTAAGTAGAAATTAAAAATAAAATTGGTATTAAGGACAGTTGAAGATACTGATGCTCCCTCTAAAATCCAATTGAAACTATGCTACCTTTCCTATCATAAAGCTACTCCTGCTGATAAGGACATCTGAATACAATTAGCCCATGATCATTCAAATGCCTCATAGCTGATAATGAATCAAAGAAATCTGGCTGAAGATTAAAAGTTAACCCTCCAAAACTTTTTTAAGACATTATTTCAACCAACTAGGGATCTGTTCTGTACCAGGGAAGCCAAATACTTCACTGAGAGCAGGATCTAGCCATATAAAACACAAGCTCTATTTTATGATGAAAAAAAGCAATAATAGAATAAAAAATACTGTAAGCTCTGAATATTGGTAGCTACAATTATGTGAGTAGTCAACTCCCAAATTAGAGAAAGCACAGCACACTTTTATATAATAAACTGTGGTTGCTGATCCTCAGGGAGCTTTATATTGTTGAATAAATGCAATGTCTTTTCAACAACTGAAATGCAAAATATGACCCTCCCAAGCATTAATTTAAAGGATTTGGCATTTTCAAAGGGGAGGTTCACAAAGACAAATAACTGCAAGCTTCCAGGGAACAGGGATATTGCCTAGTCATGAAAAAACCCCTAACTTAGTACACATGAATTTATTTTGTGGGGATAGATGGAACCCTTGGGAGGGAATGAAACTCAGTGAGTTATATGGCAGCTGACCCAAGTCTGCAATTTTTTAATGGAAGATAATCTGTTATATTATATTTGTCTGTCATGAACAAGTCTACCGCAGACAAATGAATTGTATGTCTTTAACCTAAAAACAAAATAAAAGGCAATTTCCCCCATAATAGGGAAGGGGTAGTGGAAGCTCCACACATTCTGGATGAGATAAATCTGCAGCAATGGTTATAAGGCAGATGTTATGCACAGTTTTATTTGCTGGATTCTGCTCTTCACCTTTTGTATTGTTTCATTTTTCCATTCCATTTTCCTCTTTCTGACAAATTTCACCTGTGTTGGTACCTAAAATTTGCACAATGCCATGTGTTTGTAATTTCATTTTGCCTCATTGTGGCCTGGAACTTCAATTCCTTCTTAAAAAGTCTGGATCAAATTCTGTCTGCATTTCTAAAATTTGCCATGCTGATGCCCAGTCAACATACAGAACCATCATTGGTCAGCACCCAATTGCTTATTTTTCTCATCCCCCCTAGGCTTCTGATTGCTTGCAGCTACCTACCACCAAGTTTTCTACCATTCGCTCCCCTAAATCCCACACATTTTCTGCTGGTGACCAGAATCTTTCTGTCTCTCCAATATCTCATCCACCACCTATGGTTTTATCACCAACCCTGCTGACCCTTTTCCTCTCTCTGTGTCTTCCTCTGCTCCTCAGTCAGATGCTCTATCATCTTATCACAGGCCAGATTTGCCTCTGTACTGATGACAGTCAACTCCCTCTGTTCTTTAAGAAACTGGGGGAAAAAAAACATTCCTAATTCTGAGTTGCTTCCCAGTTTTACTTGAAACAGTTGTTTCCAGGACAGCAGCAGTGGGACAGATGGCTATGGCCCCCTCACTGGACAGAGAGCTTTCCACTGAGCTGCTGCAGCTGCCTGCCAGATGCTGTTACTGTTTTCCTCACATTGGGTTGATCTTATTTGTTCTCTGTCTTGAGACTGGATAACATTGATGTAAGCACATAAAATGACTGTGGCCTCTGCAGAGAGACTATTGCAGCCAGACCTTAATGTTTGCTTCTTTAATCCGCATTTAGGTAGTTATTTTGAAAATGTTTTTGTAGGTACCTGGGAGCTTGTGCTCAGGTCTGACTTCCTGGTCTTACCCATCTCTTCTAACACATGCAGCTCTTTCGATCAACTGAACTTGACCATTGGTCTTCCATCAGATACTCAGTTTTCCCGCTCTAAATCCTAATCTTTATGAGGTTTCTTAGGGACACAGATGGTCTTGCACCTCGCTTAAGTCCCACCAAAACAAAAATAAGCTCAGAACTGCCTGTATTATTTAATATTCCCAGTTGACTTTAGTGTTCCATTTGTCACTCTTACCAAAAATAAACTTAGAAAAAATTTCCTTTGCATCTTCTTCATTCATCAACTACAAGTCTACCTGTTATCTCTGCAGCATAGCACATGCATGTGGTTGATTCATATGCCGAAGAATTCCCCATAGAAGCATTTACTGGGTTGCACTAGAACACAATCTTCTTGATGCTTTCCAAAGAGGTTTCAAAGTGTGTGTTCTCAGAAACTCTTGCCAGTACTGAAGCACTGAACAGGACCACTGTTTTCATGACAAAAGTCCTGACTTTCCTCTCATTTAGTTTTGTTACTTTTTTCTTTGGTTAGGCAGCTGGATCTATTGTTTCATAGTCCTAAATCACCCACTAGCTGCCTTTGGTTACTTTGTTGGCACAAATGCCTCTATTTTCTCAAGCATATGGGTTTTGTGAGAAGAAGAGGAATATTAGGAAATGAAAGTGACATGGAGATCCTTTGCTGCTGTTGCTGCAACATCTACCCAGAAAAACTGTTGGCTTCCACAAATCACTTAAGCAGTATCGAGATTCACACAAATCTGCATTTACAAAGAAGCTATCTGCCTGCTTCCTGAAAATGGCATGGGATCTCATGATGCTTAAGTATGCAGCAGCTTGGAAAATGGTCAGAACTTGTTGCCAGAAAGCAATTTAAAGAAAATCCAGCTATTTTAATTGACCATTTAATTGCACATTTAATCTGTGCATCACACATATACAGAAAATTACTATTTTTATTCCTCCTAAAAGCATTAGTCTAGTTGCTGTAGAACCTACATTTTCACTACCATCATTCTTCACACCAGTCTCATGTTAATTTATTTATTTAGGTGCTGACTTCTCATGAAAAGCAAAGATGTTCCTCTGTCCATTCTCCATTCTGTGCCATAGAATTTTTATGCATGCAAAGATATGAAGTTTGAGGTGTTTTTCTTTTTTTTTTTCTTGTTTTTAGGATAAAAGACAGACCTCAGCCATAGCATTTGTATATGCCTTGTATTCAGCATGGAGAGGGCAAAGGTATTTTTTGTTTTGATTCATTACTGTAAGCAGCTTGTGATTATGCCTTGACATGCTTGACAGGTGGGCCAATGCCAACCTCATGAAGTTCAACCATGCCAAGTGCAAGGTCCTAAACCCGGGCTGGGGCAATCCCAGGCACAGCTACAGGTTGGGCAGAGAAGAGATTCAGAGCAGCCCTGCAGAGAAGGACTTGGGGGTGTTGGTCGATGAGAAAATGAACATGAGCCGGCTTCAGTGTGCGCTCGCAGCCCAGAAAGCCAACCGTATCCTGGGCTGCATCAAGAGGAGCGTGACCAGCAGGTCGAAGGAGGTGATCCTGCCCCTCTACTCTGCTCTCGTGAGACCTCACTTGGAGTATTGTGTGCAGTTCTGGTGTCCTCAACACAAAAAGGACATGGAACTGTTGGAACAAGTCCAGAGGAGGGCCACGAGGATGATCAGGGGACTGGAGCATCTCCGTATGAAGACAGGCTGAGAAAGTTGGGGCTGTTCAGCCTGGAGAAGAGAAGGCTGCGTGGAGACCTCATAGCAGCCTTCCAGTATCTGAAGGGGGCCTACAAGGATGCCGGGGATGGACTATTCATCAGGGACTGTAGTGATAGGACAAGGGGTAACGGGTTAAAACTTAAACAGGAGAAGTTCAGGTTAGATATAAGGAAGTTCTCTACTGTGAGGGTGGTGAGGCACTGGCACAGGTTGCCTAAAGAAATGGCAAATGCTCCATCCTTGGCAGTGTTCAAAGCCAGGTTGGATGAGACCTTGGGTGGCATGGTTTAGTGTGAGGTGTCCCTGCCGATGGCAGGGGGCTGGAACTTGATGATCTTAAGGTCCTTTCCAACCCAAACCATTCTATGATTCTATATCTGATCTCTTCTATTTTCTGATAGCTCTTTGTTTACATGTACAGAGAAGCAAACTCAAATAACGTTTATATTTAAACATGCACTCATTTCTAGTTACAAACACTGGAAAAGTAAGTTGTAGCCTGAAAGCAGAGTCATGTAAGGAGTCTGATGGAAGTACTGTTGCTGTATAATGAATTATGAAAACTAGATCTTGATTTGAGTATTGGGAAGTTTACTCTTGGTTTAAGTTGGTGAGAAACACGGAGAAAGCCATCAAGGAGAAAGAATGGCTCAAAACAAACCACTTCAGTAAACACTCAAGGGTTGTTAGAAGACAACACATACTTCAATAACTAATGTCTAAAATTCTATCCTGCTGTTGATAAAAATCAAGGAAGTCTGATTCCTCTGGAGTAGGAGGTTTTTCTGAGGGAGTGACACAGAAGGTAGAAGGAAACCACAGAGAGAATGGAATTTTGTCTTGCATTGGCTTTCCCATGTGATTGGAGAACACAGGCCTCTTTGCACCATTTTTCTTATATTTTGTTTTTATTGTTGAGATATGAAGAGTCACTTTTTTCCTCACTGGTCAGACTCTGAAGAGAACTGGAATTCGTAACCTAGTTCAGAGATATTTTCAAGGCAAGTAAAGTGGATACCTTATAGGCTGGGATTAGACTATTTGGATGTGCTTATGAGCATATTACTGTGATAGGATATGAATTCAGAGGGTGCCAGCTGTTCCACGTTATTTCCCAATGCACAAATCTTTAAGCTTGTGCAAATAAGAGGTAGCTAAGCCAAATGATCAGGAATTACCAAGGCTGATGTGCTTATTTTTCCTTGGGGCCACCTATTCTTCTGACCATATTCTAAAAACAGGACACTGTGGGATTCCTGAGAAAAGAGAATGGCACAAGGTCCAAAATCAAAGTTGATGCCCACTGAGAAGTGATGCACAGAAGAGAGGACAAACATTCTAATTCAGTATCTGTAGCAGGGCAATACAGGCCTTGCAGATCAAAGAAGCGTAACAGAAGGTTCAATCTATACAAAGGCCTGAGGATGACAACCTCTATTTTAAAAATGAAATTGTAATTGTCAATGCCTTTTTTTTTTTTTTTGAGGTTCTTGAATTGAAATCCCTCAATGGCTCAATTTCCTGAAATGTCTAAGAAATTTTCCCCTAAGAAGTCTGAAGTGTATCTGGCTTATCACCTAAAAAACTTGCGTCACATACCACTCCTAGGAATCATGGTTAAAATGTTCTGTCTGCTTGGGTCAGTTGCTTTACAGAGTGTTTAAGCACTCAGTGTATCTCAGGCTGTTTCCATATGCAGTGTTTCGCATTTTTTTCCAGTGGAGATACCAAAATAGAAAATTAAAGCCTACTGACAGTAATCCTGTCTTTCCCTCAGTTACTTCTGATAGACTCCAAGGAACATGCATACTATTGCTCTGGGATATCCCAGAGCAATTCAACCAGATGCTACTTATTAGCTCAAATTAAAAGCTGCTCTCACTAGTCACCACTGTACCTTTGGCTGAGAGTAAGGCTAAGGGACCATTTTCCATGTGCTACTTACCAAACCAAACTATGAATATAAGGCACCATATCAGCAGAATGTTAACAGATTTTTATGCGCTGTACATCAAATTACTCTGACATCAAGCAGGAACGATATGAACCAGTATTAAAAGAGGGAGTACAACCTCTCTATTCACTACATATATTGTCTTAAAGATATGACACACAAATAAATAGCTATTTCAGGTGCTGCAATTTTCAAAGGAAATGTAATCAGAAGGGAAACCAAGAAGAAGCAGGTCTCTGCCACTTCTGGCTTTGCCAGACATCTTCTTCAAAAAAAAAAAACCGCTGCTGCTTGTAATCTTGTGACTGACATTTATGCTGGCATTTGCTGGTACCACAGCAGCCTGACTGCAGTGGAGGTGATGACTGCCAGCAACTTACTTCATTTGAGTTTATTCTTTTGCACCATTTGCTTTTTTTTTTTTTTTTTTTTGTTGAGAGAAAGCACTGGAAAATCTTAATCGCTTGTTATAGATAACGGCTTATATTCACAGAATCCCAGAATCATCAGGGTTGGAAGGGACCTTTGGAGACCATCCAGTTCAACACCCTGCCAAGGCAGGGCCACCTAGAGCAGGTTACAAAAGAACACATCCAGGCGGGTTTTGAATGTCTCCAGAGAGGGAGACTCCACAAGCCCCCTGGGCAGCCTGTTCAGTGCTCTGCCACCCTCAATATAAAGAAGTTCTTCCTCATGTTGAGGAAGATATGCTTATGTTCCTCAAAACCTGCATGTGTCTAATGTGGAGGAAGCTGAACTGATCTCTTCACATATGTTAAGAAAAATATCAGGTGAGCTAGAAAAAGCTCTTTTTGCATGACTCAGGACCTGCTCTGGTGGCAATACAATACCTATTGACACTAATGCTGTGTAATGTAGAGTAGGCACCAATATTCCTTTCACTGTAGAAAGTATCACAGATATCACACTAAAAGATAATAGTAATAGGAGATGCACAGAAAGTAGACTGCAGATCTCAAGTAGGAGTAGTCAGGCAGTTATGAACAGATTTGCCTCTATAAGCGACCTCTAGAAGTTTAAACTCTTGAGGAGATGATTTAAATTCTGTCTAATTTAAAATGCTAATGTATGTGAATGAATTCAAGAAGGAACATTATTGCAGCTTTACAGCACAGTATCTTAGTGATTCTAAATGCAATATGTTCCTCAAAGTTATGCAGAAGCTAAATATCTAAATTGTGTGGCTGTGCACCTTCAAATGGAAGTTATACACTTAGCAGGGAAGTAAGGTGACCTTTCAGCATGTTATTTTAGTGATCTCTTCTCTAATGGTTCTTATACATTTATGAAAAAGTCATGTACACCTTTAGTAAAATGATGGTCTCACTTAGATGGAAACCTAAGAATTTTCTGTGGCAACCTAACTGAGGGAAACTTTGTACTTGGGTGACTACCATCAAGGAGGTCTCTTTATAGCTAAAGAAGAAAACTAGAGCAGTGCCCAAGCCAAAAAATAAAGAAGTTCATTCACATGAATTCATTTCTGCCTGTCTTGAATTTGCCTCTTAGGTGAGACAAATCTTAGCTCAGAAGACCTCCTCCAAACCTACAGACTTGAACCTAAAGGCACTGAGATACCTACATGATGTGAAAAAGTATGGTCATATGTGCTACTACAGTTCTATCAGCCCCAGTGTAAGCTTGGCTTATACATGTATTTTACTATATATTGTAAATATATTTGCAGAAGAATATATTTTACTGGGAAACTTTACTGGCATGTAAAACAAAGTCAAGTTGATCATATCAATCAGGCAAAACCTGAGTTCTTTATAGGTAATTACTCCTACTGCAAAAACTCCTCCATTTAGGCAATCAGTGAAAAAAATACACCACTCTGAAACTTAACTAATCAAACACAGTCAAACAAAAGTAGCATCACAACTCAAGCAAGCTCATAGTTGATGTACCAGATTAACAACTGCATAATAATAAACAACAAAAATAACCTGCAACTCCTTCTGGTGTTCCTTTCTAAAAAAACAGGAAACATTTTCAGTTTCATATGAATTGATCGGGACTGACAAGATGCAATTCTAAAAGCTTTAGTCAATTTAATCCAATTTAGAGAAAAAAACTAAAACAAATTTTAAGTAATTTGGGCTAATGGAATGATGGAGGAAATCATAACTGTTCACAGATATTCTGTAGCCAGGAAATGAAGCCAAATTGGCCAGCTAAACTATTCATTGTAAGCTTTTCACTTAGGATTAGTGTGTTCTGAATGAAAAAAGAGGAAAGCCTTTGACATCTGAGTTATAGTCTCATACCAAACTGATGTTAAGCATTTATTTAAACATTTAATTTAATGAAAACTTTCATTTAATGTTTAACAAAACATGACATATTTTGCTTCACTGAAACTCATTCTGTAACAAACTCCTTACAGAAACAATTCCATTTTCAAAATTTCATCCACTTTCAGGGTTTCACTTTTTTGTATCCAAAACCAATTTAAAATGCATTTTCCTGCTGAAATAGGCTGCAATTAAGAAGGATAAAAAGAGCAATTACTATGTCAACCTAATAAAGGCAATGCAAAAATACCCTTTTATTTCAATAAACTTTGATTCAATCCTTTGACTGAAATTGTTCATTATTCTCTATGCTCCTGTTCTTCTTTTATGGATTGCTTAATGATAAGGAAGGTTACAAAGTTCAGATACTGGACAAACCATTCACAGCTAAGGCATTTCTGACGCTCCCACTGCAGCACAGTCAAGTATTTAAGCATGTAAGTGCCACATTTCTTTGCTACATCTGAATGCAAAAGGATGGGGGCCTGTTTCAAGGAAGTAGAGAGCACATCACATTACTGGGTAACCATGACAATGAGACAGCAGGAAGAAGAAATGTTTGCCTAAACAGCATCCAGTCACATAACCCCAGCGTAACACTGCTGTAGTTAAACAATATGCTGGAGGGCCAAGAAGGGCTTTCTTAGTGTTGCACAGTAGATAAAATGCCCCATCTCTGGATGGAGATGTGGAGGAACCATTCTGTTTCCTAATTATATGTCCATGAGATCACCTGGGCTTGGCAAAGATCTATTTGTGCACATGAATTAATACTGCTGTATTTAACCCCAGCTTGTGGCAGATTATCAATGTAACATCATATTGCTAACAAAACCACTGTCATTCTAGAGCAGCTGAATGCCTGCCTCCCCAAGATCCCATTGTCCAGCTTACCTGTGAAAATGATGCAAAATAGGAAGTTAGCTATACAAAATAATACACACCTTGCTATCACAAAACATTTACGGGGCACTGCAAAGTTAGGTGGCACTTTACAGATGTTTATAGAAAAGCCATATTTGAGATGTGGCTTTTGCTCCATAACCCTTAGAAATCCAGTTATGCTTCTCTTCTCCTGCTTAAAACTGGTATTTGCTCTGCCGTTTGACCCTAGGTGTTCAGCAAGTGCTGCACCCTGCACAGTTCCTCTGGCTCTATGAGTACAGTGCTGGGAAGCTGTATTATTCTGGGACAGTCTCTTTGTTAAATCACTGAGGCAGAGATGGAGCACATCAGGCACATGGTCACACATTTTGCACCATGCCATAAGCCTGTGGCCCTTCCTCTTGCTCTAATCCACTTCTTAAAAGAACCCACAAAGAAACCCCCTGTCTCTCTCTGATGTCTTTTGCAGTTATTCCCAGTTCTTCTCTGCTCTAAGTCCTGGAAGAAGAATGCTGCCTTGCGCAGCTTGTCTTCCATCCTTCTGTAGCTGCCCTTGGGCAGACCAGCAATTTATTGTTTGATCCAGTTTGGCAGCTGGGTTTAAACAATTGCCAGAATCTGTGCTGAGTCTAACCTACTCTGACTTCACTCCTCTTGAACCCCACAAGTTTTTTGCATATGAGTCTTCTGGTTCATCAGCTAGTAAGTTGTATTTAATTCAATTAAAATGCTGAACTGATCAAGCTTCTCACTGAGGGCGGATTACAGCTGGACTCATGAAAAGGGTACTCAGCAGGAAGGGTGCACAGAAATCAACAAGCAAGGGAGCTAGGGACCACAGAACTCCTGATATGCGCAATATAGGGGATATTAAAAAGCAGGTAGGAGGCAATGAGCAATAAACATCCCAGGCCACCATGCCTTTAAATCCTTTGGCTTCCCTTCTGTCTGCACTAGCTGACTTCTGTGGGATGACTGGTTAGGTATTTAAGAAAATAAATGACACTGTTTTGTCATGTGTAGAACAACAATAGAGAGCATCAAATGAACTCAGCACCAAGCTGGGATCACCCAGTTACAATGGTGGGAGAAATTAAATAGCATTAATTAGATGGAACTCTTTCTGCCTGGGATATCTCATCTCTTAGCTGACAAAAGCTTCTGTGGTTTGGCTTATTCAGAGCCAAGTTGATAGGAAAGCTGAAGGGAAAAAAGGAGCATTGTCCATTGTCCAACAACCCAGCTGAGGGAAGACTTGAGTTTGAGACTGTCTTCTACAGAACAGGAAAAGCTTGATGAATTTTTATCCCAGACACCATTAATGCATCTGAAGGTTCCTTTAACTAGACCACAGGCAGCACTTTTACTCTTATTTCACTATGAGATCGGGTAAATAATACATGTCAGGGAGAAAGAATCAGAGAGAGAAAAGATTTTTTCAGCTTCCAGAAACCAAAACAATCTTTTGGTACAGTAGACTTCCTACTGGCTCTGCAGCCACCTGTACGTAGTCCATGCTAAAACTTTCTCCACAATAATTTTCCTATCTTATTGACATTTGATATAAACCAGACTGCACTCCACATGAACAAAAGGACCTTGATTCTTCAAGGTACAATAAACTCTCATTTCCCATTGAGTCTGTGAATGAGGTCGACATCCAAAACTACTGAAGGTAGGTCCCTTGTATGACTTGGAAATTGCTTTCCTGCAACCTCTGTTCTTTGATACATTGGGAAAGGGCCAGGAGAAATACCAGAGCTTCAGTCATGACTCAGTTCTGTACTCTGTGATTTGAATCCATCCCGGCTTTTATGACAGAACTAGAGAATATGAAACATAATATTGCAAACAAAGTGTAGAACAATTATTTACATTTAACAGGCTTTATTTGCCATCATTTGGCAAATAAAGCATGTTTACATATACTCTTTCTTAAAAAAATGCCTTTCCTTTTGTACGTATACCTGCCTTTTTCTGTATTAAACAGTTAATGAAATTCCAAACTACTAAACAAAAAACTGTGAACATTTTGGACCGTAAGCTCCTTTTCCCACTATATGTCTATACAATGCCCAAACCAGACTAGTCCTGATTTTTTAATACAATTTTTTGTTATTAAAAAAATTATTTATATTTATTTCATTGATTTAAAACAAAATAGTCTTTAATTTACCTGATTCCCTTCTAAAAATTAAGGAAGAAAAGTAGCAGTAGATTTCCATAAAATATCAGTATGATGGAAGTGTGCTACTGAGGAAGTCACCTACAAGAAAACTAGAATTACAGATTAATACATTACACAATGTGTACCTTGGAGTACTCAAAAGTTCAGATGTTTTTCTGAGTCATACTTAAGCCTCTCGAATCTAAGCAACTACATAATTTCAAATAGTAGCTGCAGTATGTAAAATGTCTTAAAGAGGAAGATGCCAAAATGAACTGAAAAATCATAGACTTTCCAATAAAAACATTCTTTTTGGTCAACATTATTTGCTATATTCAACCTAAACATATTAATCATTTTGGTCAACCCACATTTTTATTTTTTGGTTAATATATCAATTATCTCTCAGCTTTTCTTACATGCCCTGTCTCTTTACTTTCCTTTAATAAATAATGGCATATCTTTCTTCTCTATTTAGAAATATAACCTCACTTAAAACGATGCTTCTATGAAAAACATCACTTGGAGATCCTGTGACACTTGATGGACTTGAAAACTTTGCCCAAGAAAGTGTGACAGCTGTATGATCCCTGAAGATGCTTTAAAGGGCATCCAATAGATAAATCTAGTGCTCTTACCACACAGACGTAATGTTACAGCTAGAGGCACAAATGAACTATATATACAAGAAATTGTAGACCAGTCAAATCAATGCCAGTAAAGAAAAAAAAGCAAAGGAGAAAACTTGAGCTGATAATTATTTTCTTTTGTTTCCTATAGAACTCAGAGCAAGGAATATGCACACACTGGATTTCCCCACCCCAGCCTTTTCCAGGCTTTACCTACAAGCAAGAGGAGCAGAGAAGGCACCAATTTCATTCCACCAAAATGCTCGCTTTTGCACTCAGAAGATGTAAATCTTAGAGAGCAGTCTTGACTAAGAGCTGCCTGTCTGTGAAAGCTACAGAAGAAGCTTCACTGGTCAGCTTAAGTGCAGGGTCCTTTGTACACAGATTTAAATGGGAAGTTACTTTAGCTTCAGGGAAGCAGAATCAAGCCCAGAAATCTCACAGTGAACATTAAAGAAAAATTATTAATTCTAGTTAAATTAAATGCAAACCATATATTTTACCATTTTATGATGATAAGTATTTCCTGAAATGTCAATAAAGGTTAACAAGAAATGGCCTGGTTTATTTGTTAAACCATGCAAGTTAATTTCCAGTTGCTGCTTACTTTAAGAAAGTGAGAAAGAATCTGCAGTATCATAAAAATACAGATTCTGCTTCTTGTATTTTCTTCTCATAAAAAAGAGGAAGAGAAAAAAATGTGAAAGTGCTTAGAGCTAGGGTAGTTGGTTTGAGAATCAGCTGAATATTCTTTTTGTCTGTAGCACTAATTATAGACTTGATTATTATATAAATATTGTTTCATATTAGTTCTATGGCCAAAGGTCTAAATTTAGAATCAATCTTTTTTTTAATGATGCAGTTTCTATAATAAACATTATGATCAAGTCTAGGTGTATGTTACAATATTAAAATGCCTTCTTTTTAAGCACTCGTCGGAATCACTGTAACTGCTCTGCTATGGCTTAGCCTGTCTGTCTGTAAAAACGAAGATTTATTTTTGTGTGGCTTGAACTGAACTGACTGATTTTTGATGTGTGCTCACCCTTAACTATTAACATTGTGTGCGATGGCAGTTTAAATGTTTTATTTTCAAATAAACAGGCAAATGGACTGTTATTTCTATAAATACTAACAGGATCATGCCCAAGCGCTGGGATTTTTCAGCCTGGAGCAAGAGGAAACCACACATTTTCTGTTTATTTTTGTGGGTTTTACTATTTTAAGCAACTTCAAACTCTGGACTGAAAATATTCTGACATTTCTGGTTATTTTGAAGGAAAAAAGTCCCAGTAGTTTCTTAGCAAGTTAGGTCAACTTAGACTAAGTCACTGAGTGATAAAAAATTATCCTCTGTGACAACAATGTAAGCAATGTCCTTCTGGATGTCCATCACCATGTCTCTTGCAATGGAGCTCAAAAGAAATACATAGGAAGCTGGGAAAATGGTTGATGGAGGGCCTGGTCCTACTAGCATGTATCGAAATCTACTCGTGCCACTAAGTGTGATTCTTCAGGGTTATTTGAGAACTGTCCCTGTCTCCTTAACTGAGAACAGACGTTGACAGTGATATCATATGATCTTTTCTCTCTTCCCTGACCTCAGTTTTAACACACTCAACGAAGTACAAAATGCCAAGGTTTTTGTGCTGTCTTTGGAACAGTAAAATCTGATCATCAGTGTACTGTTTAGACCTGTGCACTAGTAAATGTTGTTCTGGTTCTCCTTTGTAGCTGGCTACTTATGTTTTGAAGGGACAGAAATGGACAACTGTCTGTTTTTTTCTGAGCAATACCTCTGCATCCTTGGCTTGACTGAACTTAATAGTAACCAAGTTGATTATCTGCAGGTAACAAAGTATTGGTTCAGAATAGTAACTTGATTTTTGAACAGACAAATTCAGACACCATTAGATGACTGAAGTTTTACAAGGGTAGCAGACTATCCTTTGAAACTGGAGGCTTTTTGCAGTCAGAGTTGTTCCTCTAAATCTCTGCTCATCTTGAAAAGGCTTGACCTCTATATCTCATTTCTTTGCAGTTATAAAACACTCTAATAAATAGAGAGAAAAAATGACTGAAATGGGTAAATACAGAATAAGTAGGGAAGGAGAAAGCTAATGAACTCAATTGCAATCACTATGCCAGTATTGCCTTAACTTAAAAGTATTGATTAAATAACTGAATATTTACATCTTGTACTGGAATCACTGAAGGCAAATGATGCATTGCAAAGCAAACAGAGGCTGACCTTTGCACGTTTTCCCATCAGGCTGCAGGGTAAATCCAACAGGGCAACTGCATCGTACCCCTGTCGCGGTATCCTTGCAAGTCCGATCACAGCCTCCATTATTGACAGCACATGTTTCTGCAGAATGAAAGAGAAAGAGAGAGAGAGAGAGAGAGGGAGAAAGGGAGTGTAATGAAATGTTCTGGGGGAGGGGAGAGGCACCGACACTTTGGGGCAATATTACAACATTATGAAAGCAATCTAAGTTTAAGCAAGCCAACTGAAGCAAGCTCTCAAGGTCATCAGGCCCCACGTACTGGTTTTGACCGGTAAATCATTTCCACAAAACACGATTTCTTCCCCCCCACCACCCGCTGGTGTTTTTATTTATTATATTTAGTTAGTGCTTTTGAACTCTCTTAGACAATAGGATGGGTTATTACATATGAAACAAGTTTAAAAAGAAAAAAAAAGTGATTGCTTTTAAAAGCAGAACCAAACATTCAGTCTGTTTTGTATCAATGTCTAGCTGAGGCTTTTTAAGGTTCATTTTCTTAAAATGATGTTGTAGGCATAATGAACTTTAAAAAGCAGTAGAAAGCAAAGCAGAGTGCTAGACTTGGAACTGAGAATTTAAAATCCTTAGTTAAGAAAGAGTTAATGGAAAATGAACTACATATATCACTTTGACAAGAATCTACATGCCCAATCTGTTCTTACTGAACTACAAGCAAAAGGCATCTGGGTTTTGTCCACTTAAAGCTTTTTGCAAATTGAAAGGAGTTTGGAGTGGGTGGGAGGGCATAATTGAGGTCACTGAACCCATTCCAAGCTGTGTCATTGAAATTTCCCAGTGCTTGTAGTATGTAGAAGGGTGGCTGGGCAAACACAGGCAAGAGAAAGCTGCAATACTTCTAAGCTTTTACAATAGTGGGCAAGGGCTATTAGGTACCACCACATTAAAAAAAATCTTCAACTTCATTACAGAAAAAGCAAAAACCCCTCCCTCATTGCCAGTATTTTCTGGTACTTGTGTGTGCACATGCGCACACCGTACACATACATACACACACATACCCACACACACATCCATAAAGTACATAAAAGGCAAGTGAAATGATTAACTTTGCTTTGATCTGGAGAATAGAGTGGATGTAAGGATGCCAATTTAGCACGTCAGTCTGAACTGTGCATTTATCTGAAAAGTATTTACTTCAGAGAGCAAGTCCTTTTAATAGTATCTTTTTCACTTGCTCTGGCTTTGATTAAATTAAAATACTTCCCTGCCCCCCCAAGACTGCCATTATTCTACTCAGCTCACCTCATTCTGGCTTTCCCTAAAGAAGCTTTGTCATTACTTACTCAGATTTACAGACTCCTATTGCTGAATATTCACAGCCTGTGTCACAATTGTACCCTGTGGACAGGGTCTGACAATAAGCTATAGGATATGCTAATCGGGAATTGCCTTAGAACAGTGCATTGATCAAAAATTATTTACACAGAACAGAAAAGGCTTTCTCTTTCAATTGACTAGTACTGAAAGATTTTTATTTTAAAGCAGCCTCTGCTAATGCCCTCAAGGTGAACTCAGACTGGCTCTTTGGAGGGGCATCACTGCTTTGAAATAAGAGCATAAAAGTGTAACTGTTTTTCTTGTTTTCTTTTGCACTGGCACAGACCTCTACATCAGTTGTGGAATAAGCTCCTGGCACTTACAAACAAACCAAAAGCAAAGGGTTGGGGTACACATATATTAACAGCATGGGACAGAACTCTGCCATTCATATATATTCACACATGCTCTACTAGATAGATTTTAGCTTTTTTTTATGCCATGTGTGCTATGTAATAACATCATGCAGAAAAAGCAATCAGTTATATTTGTGTATAACTGCCAGCAAGTACAGCTAACAAATGGATTGACATGTTTTCTGGAACAGCTTTCTGCAAATGGAGCTGAGTTTGCAACTCCTTATTTTCAGGGGGAATTCTTGCTCACCTTAGGTATCACTTGCAGGATCTGAACCTAACTGTTTAAGTAATATACTTCTGATTTTCATTTACTTCCCCGGGAAGGCCTATTTTATAGACTTAGAGGCTGAAACTGCTTCTTGAAGAATTCTTCTGTAAATGACAGTGTTAGCATTTCATTTGTGTGTGAATATGTGTGTCCTCACAGGCCAATGTATCAAACGATTTTATGTTTCAAAGAAGGAAAAAAGTTTCAGGTCATTTAAAACTTTTTTATCGGGGTACAGTTTAATGGTAGGTTGGTTTGCCATGAGTAAAAAGAGTTAAGGTTAAAAAACAGGAAAAAGTCCTGAAGTTTGGCATGGCACTGCAAAGAGCAGTAAATCTTACGTTAGCAGATTAACTTTGGCATATGAAGACTCCTTTATTGCAGTTCATCAACACGAGATGAACATAAGCAGTAATATTTCTGCTTTCTGGATGACATCCAGTGAAAATGAATAGACACAACATTTTTTTTTTTTTTTCCCATGGCATGGATGACTGGATCTATAGGGTAAGGGTCGTTCAGTGAACAAGAGTTATTTCTATGTATAAATAGAGCGAATCAAGCCAGCTTTTCTTATTTTCACAGAGATTTAGTAACACAAACCAAAAAGGATAAATACCCTTCAACTTTCCTGGTGACTCTAATACATGACAAACCCTAACAGAATGAAGATCCAAGCAAGCAAAAGGACATCTGACAGTACCTCTAACATTTTGGATAATTGGAGAGATGTATTAATGAAATTCCTTAAATTCAAGGTCATGAGAAAACACTGGTAAAAGAAAGCGAATGTGTACAGCAGAACGTGGGAAAGAGGTATTGTGAGCTACATCAAATAGAATAGCTGAGGCCTATATACAACATAAACTGAAGCGTGTCACCACCTGTGTTTCTATTAGGAATTACTTCAACTCCTTCTTCACCTCACCACTATCAAACTTCAGTATATATTTGAAAGACAAATACAAGTTTTAGGTCTCAAAGAGCAGAAGTAAATTACTTATTTCATGCTGGAGAAGCTACATGGAAGGAAAGAAGGGATGTTCAAAATGTGGATCAGACCTTCATGGTCATATTGATCCTAGAGACCATTTTCCACCGTTTTGTGTGTTTTTTTTTGTTTTGTTTTGGTTTTTTTCTGTGAAAGCCAACCTCAGCTTATTTATTACTCTTTTTTTTTCCCTTCCATTTCACATTTTTTGCCACATTTTTTGTTCTGATGAGGGAGCAGAACAAAAACTGGAAGACACAAAGCAGTGTTATATAACTGACGTTTGGATTCCTTTCAAATTATGATAAAGCTCATCACTTCAACCTATTAGACTTTACTGTGAATTTAAAGTGACGTTTGCAGCCACATTTACATCCTTATTAAATTCCCACCAGAAACCTCAGACAGAAAAGAGGCATCTAACAAAAAGGACATCCCCCCAGTCTGGGACAGCTTACATTGTGTTTCTACACTGTGGACAATTCTGGAACAATGTCTCATGAATCCGCTCCCTGGGTCTGTAGGTAAGAATTAATGAAAATCATTACCAACATGCTATACCTATGATTTCTCAATTAGGATATTTATTACAAAAGCAGAATCTATACCAGGTGGCAATGGAGCCTGGTCACTTTCTTAAAAAGACTTCTGACAGCAGACAGGATTTATTTGGCTTTGAATGCTATTAAATGCCTCAAACTCTGAACATGTGCCAGGGGTTAGGAATATTTCTGAAAAACTATATTTCATCTTCTTTTATAAAACAGGTAAACATAACTGTTCAAAATGTAAGCCTCTATTCAAATCAGTTTGTTTTTTTTTTTTTGAAGGTGGCCAATTATATCATAAAGCCATTGAAAAACTGCCTTGAAGACAGGGGCCTCTAAAATCTGCCTTCATTTTTTTGTGATTTCATTTGATCTCTATGATCAAAAGAACATGATGTTATTTTAAGGGTATTAATCAAAATCAGGCAAATCTTGGAATCTTTATGATTCACTCTGTCAGCCTGGGTCAATTTGAGTAATATCCAAACCCATGTTTTAGGAACTGAGATACGGTGCAAAGCAGAACAAACTTATACAGGTCTATGGGACTAGAAGAGATACATCTGAAGATCATACAGTAAATACATGCCTCAGTGAGGTCATTCTCTATAATCTTTGGAAATTCATGAGGACATGGTGGCGTTCCTGATGACTGGACAAGGTAAACATCAAAAATGCAAGAGGAGAAATCTGGGCAACTACTGGCTAGCCAGCCTCACATCAGACCCCCATATGGAGCAAACCATCCTGGAAGCCATTTGAAAGCACGTGAGAGACAAGAAGATAATTTGGAATGGCTAACATTGACTTACTGAGGGCAAATCATGCCTGATTAACCTGACTGCTTCTACAATGGCATTACTTACACTGTGGGTAAGGGGAGAGCTGTGGATGCTTTTCACCTTAAGTTTAGCACGTGCTTTGACATTGTCTTCCATAGTATCCTTATGGCCACAGTGGTAAGAGATAAACTGGACAAGTGGATAATACAGGGAGTGGAAGATTGGCTGGACAGCTGAACTTGAATGGACAGCTGGATTGAATCAGTGGTACAAAGTCCAACTGGCAGTCTGTCACCAGAGCTATCCTCCAGCCTCAGCTGGTGATATTAAGGTCAGTACTGCCCAATTTCTCTAACAACCTGGACTATGGAACAAATGGCACCCTCTGCAAATTTGTGAATGATACCAAACTGGAAAAGTGATCAATACACCAGAGAGCCAAGCTGCTACTAAGAGGGGCCTTAACAGGTTGGAAGAAATGGCCTGAGGGGAACATTAATGACCTTCAATGAAGGTAAACCCAAGTCCTGTGTACGGGATGGAATATTCCTATACAAAAGAACAGGCTTTGAACTGGCTGGCTAGAAAGCAGTGTAGAGAAAAGCCTGGGGTCACTGGTGGACAAGCTGAATGGAAATCAGCAGTATTTCCCTAAGGCAAAGAAGACCAACAGCATCCTGGCTTGCATTAGTCAAAGTACAACAAGAATATCAAGAGAAGTGACCCTATCCCTCTATTTGATGCTTGGAGTAACAATATCTGGAGTGCTGTGTCCAGTTCTGGGCACTCCACTGTAAGAAAGACATGGACATACTTTTTACAGAGATAAGAGAATTTCATCTTTTCTATCCACTCTTAAATTCCTTTAGATTAGCATAAAACGCAACAAGATTTATAGAAAAAAAGCATTGTATAACAGGTTATGTCTCTGTTTTGCCTTAACCCTCAGTCAGTCACTTTAGATTGGCTCTAACTATGATCTACTTGGAAAACTTAAATCACATAAGCTCTGGAATGTTTGCATATACCTGCACCTATGTGCAGAACTCCCCTTTCCCAGTCTCAGTCAACCTGCTAAAATATTAGGTGTACTGTTCCATGCGGTAAAAATATACTTAACATGACATAAATTTTCTAATTATTATCTTAAAAGATAAAAAAGATTAAAACCCCCTAAAGATGTTCTACATGGGTATAAGGAAAGAAATGGACACGTAACAAAGCGATCAATTATATTTTTTTAGGAAGACTTAAAAATAAGCTTCTTTGGGTAGTAGGCAAGAAATTAATTTCAGGAAGATGCAAGCACCCTCTTTATACTGTAAGGGTGTAATCCTGCCCATCACACAAGAAGGCTGAGCAGGTGGCAGTCACAAAGAGCCTTCAGGAAAAGATGTTGAATATAACATAGGCTTGTACTATTACTGTTTAAAAGCACGAATGCCATTTTGCAGTCACTGTGCCATTGTGCAGTGTACTGCTGCTGTGTTGACCTGTGCTGCTGTATCCTGAGCAAGATAGAAGACAGATGAGTGCTACGTGGACCTCTGCATGATGGAGGGTGATCTTACCTTCATGTTATGCCCAGAATGTATAAAAAGTATAGAAATATTGCACTAGTGATTAATGTCACTTTCCTTTGTCTGATCAACACATATCCCTGTCGTGAAAAGCCTTTAAGCCACAAGGCATGAAAGCAAAAGCAGACCATCCAGCATCAAGGTGCTTTCTTTGGAGATACAGAGAATTGATTCTCTGATGTTTTCTGTTACCCAGCATGGCAGTCTGCAGTCAATAGGATCCAGAAAGCCCTATTTGGTTTCCAGCTCTTGATCATAACACAATGACTGGAAAGAGCAAAGAACAACTGTAAATGAAAGAGCTATTTTCAAGAATGTGTGTATAAACATGCAAAGAAGCCTTAACAGAAGACCAAAAGTGGCCAGTGGTAGTGAAAACAAAAGAATTCATATACAGCCTCAAGTGAAAATGAAGAAGGAAGCCACTTAACTCATCACCTACATTCAACCGAGTCTTGCAGTCAGCTGCTGTCTTCATCCTCTATCTTGTAGAAAAAGCATGAGAGGAACACTTAATGGCACCTTTTTCAACAGAAAAAGTTGTTCCTGTAATAAATGAAATGAAAAAATTCTGTATAGCTAATGCTTGCCATATCCTCTGAATCAGAGAGGAAGGTTGGACTGACCTCCTGTCTTAAGGCCTTGTGCAGAGGAAAAGGACTTTTTGCAGCAACAGGTAGGCAATAAAGATTAGGTTTGGTCACATATTCAAGTTTATGACATTAGACTCCAAAGAGTGAAATCCATACACTGCAAAATGTGCAGCATGTGCCCTCTCTTCTCACTAATTAACAATGATTAGTAATTGGTAACTGGTTTAAAGGCAATTGCTCTTGGAAACACGGAAAAGCAGATTTGAGCTGATTCTCAAATTTAAAAGGCCATTGAGGTGTTTAATGTTCTCTAAAGACACAAATCTGGGCAACGTCTGTCTCTAGGACAAAAAGGAGAAGAAATGACAGCAGTCCCCAAAACAAAGAATGTTTTCTAAGTTTGCCACATATCTGTAAGCCATTTAGGTTGACATGGTAAGCAGTAAGTACAGCTGAAAGGAAGACATGAAAGGGGAAAAATGCTTTTTTGCCCTGCTTACTTCCTATGATTGGCCAAATGATAACACTGACCATAAGGCAAGTTAAAGCAAACCATCAATTCAACTGCCTTTCATTTGGAATTCATTTGCAGTACCCTAAAGCTCACTGAGGTCAGCAGAAACAGGCTGGTTGGGCTTTACTTCCAAAACCTATGCCACATTAGAGAAACTTATTTTGAGCCAATTTTTATGCCAGCCAAAGAGCAATTCATGATGGAGCAGTCTGCAGCTGCAAATTTAAAGTAGCTCTCAGGTCCTATCAGTAGCTCTTAGCCCAAGCAAAGCTATAATACCTATAACGAGTGTAATCCTGTCTAATTTTACACGTGATCTACATTTTGCACAAGATCTGACCACAGTATCTTATGCTCAGAGTAACTGTCTTAAATTTAGGGCTCAGCCACATGAATGAGTCAATCTTAATGAAACTGAAAGCTAAAGACTGCAAGAAGAATGGCAGGTTTGGAGCACTCACTGTTTTAGCCAGTGCAACTATGAGGTATATGGATTACCTTAGACCATTTTTTTCCTAATGAGGTGCCTGTGAAGTAATATTGCCAGGCAACTGGAGTGGCAAAAAGGGTTAAACTATTGTTAATCTCTGTTTCTCAGCAGATGTGCTGTAACTAAAACCGATTGTAAACTGCTATGGTGCCTGAACCAGGAGATACCCTGTTTACGTACCCTGAACACATAAAAACGAGTTGCCATTCTCTCATTTGCTTTCTGTCTTGCACCAATTCCCAAGAAATTTTACAGTGCAACTCAGTAGAAATGAACTTGCAGAACCAGTCTCAGGTGGTGCACACAGCATATCAGTGAGTCCTATCTTAAATTTAAACTGGATGTATTTTTTAAGTAAGATTTCAAAGGAAACAGCCACTTTAAAATGGAAAAAAGTACATACTCATGATTGGGTTTATTTTCAGAATTAATCTTAAACCATTAATTGCCATCATCTGTAATGATTCTCTGCATCACTGTAGTATTTTGGAGCCCTCCTAAGGACCAATACCAGGACTCCACCGTGCCAGCTAAAATTAAGCTACAGTTATGAAACAGTGATGATCCTAAGGTATTAAAGCAGTTCTACGTGAGGGTCAGATACTGCTTGGCTGAGTGGCACTGGCTGCCTCAGCTTAAAGAACGTTGATATCATTCAGTTTAATACAGAAAGTATCTGGAATCAAATTAGCCCATAACTTGTAACTCATCTCCCCTCACACCCAAAAATGCTCTTTGCTCAGTCTGGCTCAAAGGCAGCCTGTGCTGACATCTTATCTGCTTCTTTCATGCTGCTATCACAGCACAATCTCCAACAAATACAGCTCCTTCCAAACTACAGATATACTGGGGTTGTGCATAGTACACTCCTCTTAACATTTATGCTGTATAGGAGAATCTTTCAGAAATAATTCTAATCGCTAGCAGCTTCACTGCTGAGGGAATACACAGTATGTGTAAGAATGTAATGAGACAGAGAACACATGGTAAGACTGCTGCTGCCATCCATAAAAAGAATTTTACTGCAGGCGGCAGTACATGCAGTATATGGCATGAGATCAGGGTACAAGGAGGGACCCAAGGGACAACAAACTCAAGGAGAAACTAAAACCACAACTAAAATACTTGAATTTTCAGTTAAGTGAGAACTATGTTATTCTCATGCAAATTATGCTCTGTGATGCTGAAAGGTTAGAGAAAGAGCATTCAGAAGAGCATAATAAAGAAACAAACAGCTGTGAACAGATGAAGGAGAAGCTGAAAGAGCTTCATATTCAGGGAATGAAAAAGGTGAGACAGAAAGGGTAACTTGCAGGATGTGGAATTCTTCCCTCCGTTATGCTTGTCTCCTCATTTCCTTGCAATTTCATGATTGGTAGAATTTTATTTGCATGAAAATAGGATGAGAATTCTGCACTGCTACATATGGAAGGTGTGAAAAAACAACTAGGCGAATCTTGCACTGAATCATGAATCCTGCAGCTCTCATTTCAGAAAAGATCGATTCTTCTTCAGGGAACACCACATATTTAGGGAATGTTACTTAATTTGGTGTTTTATAAGCACTGGATGAGTCCAGACTAGTCCCTTAAAAACAGCAGTATTGGTTGTATTGTGGTGCTTTTTCTAAGTAGAGAAGATGTATTAAAGAAAAACTGAAATACTCTAAACACTGCGAAGGAGCATTATCTCCTGACCTTGGACAAATCCTTTCAATTAAAATGGAAAAGCAAAACAATGGAAAGTATTTGTAGGAATTCTGGATAAGGTCAGACTCTTTATCATCAGCAAAGAAATGAAGAAAAGGGATTTTTACAGGAAATAGCACACCATTTCCAAACTCAATGAATAAAAGTGACGATAACTCAAGATGAAAGGATCTGCCCCTGGGAGAGACGGAATGCATGAATGACCTCAGGGACTCCTTCCCCATTTTCTGTGATTTCATACAGCAAAATAGAACTGACAGAAAGAGTTAGAGTGAGGTCTTGGTTTCATAGTTAGTAACCAAGTTAGAGATCCGCCTGGCAATACACCTGTTAATAATATGTTTTAAATGCTTTATTGACTAAAGCACAAAAAGATTGTGATGCATACAGAGCAGCACACTTGGCTTTCTGACAGGAAGCATTTCTAAGTCAGATAAATGAGAAATAAAGACATATTTGAAGTAATCTGAAAGAGTCCTAGGAGGCAGTACAACAAAGCTAGGAGCTGAAGTACACACTGACAAGGTGCTCTTGGCTTAAAGTGACCTTTAGTAGGCTAAAACTATGATAAAAGTTAATTGCTTTGGAAGAATACTTGAAAACAAACACTAGCTTGTCCATCTCCCTGCTCTTCAATAGAAAACTGGGTGTAGGATCACTTGGAAACTCTCATTCCAATTTGGAAGAGACCAAAAATGAAGTCTCCAGAATTAATTTTTAATTCACATTGGAATAAAACTACCTAAGACTTCTGGAAATTTTCTAATAGAAAGCCAGAGCTCATAATACCCTTTATTCCAATGGCTTGGTAGTTAGGCCACTACATGCCATGTTAGAAAACCAGGTCCCATGTTTTATTCTTTCATGTTTATTGAAAATGAAGAATCCCAATCTCTTATCAGGCTATCATTTATCAATGCTGGCCTCCAAGCGTAGAGCACCTTTATGAGGCAATAATGACTTAGTCTGACTTTACAGCCCAACACACAAATTTACAGTGTTTCATAGAGAGAGCCAGAAGAAAACGAAGACTGCATACTAGAGAAATTAGGAGGGTTTTATCTGTTATTTACATGCATGTTCATACAGGGCACAGATGCTTGCAAGTTAAGACCTGAGATTTTTTTAGCTTTAAGACCACAGAGCGCTGTACCATCAGTTCTCAACTCTGGAATCCCAAGAATTTCCAGGTGGACTAGGAGAAAGAAGGGGAGATGGGTGGCTGACCATATGAATGTGCATACGAACAATGCATCTTAAGTAAGCCACCTTGCTTTCTCCTCCCATGATTAACAATATAAAGTTCACACACTGGGTATGTGCTCTCTGTAGTCCCTATTTTATACAAGCTACCTGAAGGAGAATCTTGGTTCATCAGAAACAGGGAATGTAGAGGACTGCTCTGCTAAGAGCTACAAAATGCCCAGAAGGCTCTGTGAGGGGCAATTGCAGAAGCAAGGATGGTGCTTTAGATGGCCTTTCTGCCTTTAACTCGCGGTGAGTATGTTCGCTCACATCTGATGTTCTACCTGTTCATTAACAATCTGTCACCTGCAATGATAATCTGTGGTGGAAATAGCTATAATTAAGTACCTTCCTACCACTCAGGCAATTGGTGCTCCTAAAGGATCTGTTCCCAGACAAATGAAAGTCAAAGCATGCTAGATGTCCAGGGTGAATAGGGTAGCCTAATCCTTAGATAATGGTGGTTTAGGAAAAAATATCATTTGGCTGATTATTAAGCTCAGATGACTCAAGATATATAAAGCTGGGTACCACTTTGGGTTCAAACGGGTAAACTTAGCATAAGGATCAGCTCTAAAGTAAGTCTCTATTTGATGTCACAGATGGTAAAACATTTGCCTTTGCTGCAAATGCAGTAAGTCATGACCATAAACTTAAATATTGGTTTTGTTTTGTTTCATTTTTCTTAATATGATGGAAGCAGCTCATTAAAATTCATTGTAGATACTGGATTAAAAGTCTCCTGAAATGAAAACACCTTTGGCCAGGAAAGGATAAACACAGTTACCCTGGCTGATGTTTCTAAGTACCTTCAGGAGACACAAGCCTGGGATGAAAAAGCTGACCAGCACACAGAGGAAGGAGTACTGGTTTGTCATGAAAGCGGACAAAGCAGAAACTGCACTTGTGATCTACTAGTCTGACCTGGCTCCAGCTACCTGGTGCAACATTTGAGATCCTTAGAGTTGAACTGACAGTGAAAGTACACTTTCTAAAGCAAGCCCACACTAAGGCAAAAAAATAGATAATTCTGTCCCATATGACATGCAGTGATGTTCTCTGTCCTAAGCTAATCCATGGCAGAAATGCCCAAATAGCAATTTCTACAGCTCATATCTCTAGTGATAGCTGTGGAGAGCAAATGGTCTTAGTGGACTGCACGCTTGTCTCTCCAGGCAGGTAGCTGGGTGGTCATTATAAATGGCTGGAAGGCTACTAAAAATGGAGGAGGAGCCATCTGCAGAAGTCAAATTATTCTAGCCACAACAATGGAAAATACAGAAGTAGTGAAAATACTATCTTAATTGCTGATTATGTGCCATGAGTATAGACAAACCAAAGCTCTGCATGTAAGCCACTCAGGAAATCAGGGATGGAATGCCCTGGTGACAAAAGATACAGAGATGGCAGAGTTATTGAATGCCTTCTTTGTCTCTGTCTACTCTGCCGGAGGCAGTCCTGAAGAGCCCTGTACTCCTGAGACCTCAGATGAAGTCAGGTCACTGGAGCAGTTTGCCTTAGTCAATGAGGAATGGGTTAGGGACCAGTTGAGCAATCTGGACATCCATAAATCCATGGGTCCAGATGGGATGCACCCGCGGGTGCTGAGGGAACTGGCGGAAGTCATTGCTGAACCACTCTCCATCATCTTTACCAAGTCTTGGGAAACGGGAGAAGTGCCTGAGGACTGGAGGAAAGCAAATGTCACTCCAGTCTTCAAAAAGGGCAAGAAGGAGGACCCGGGTAACTATAGACCAGTCAGCCTCACCTCCATCCCTGGGAAAGTGATGGAGCACCTTATCCTTGATGCCATCTTAAGGCACGTCAAGGATAAGAGGGTTATGAGGGGCAGTCAACATGGCTTTACCAAGGGGAAGTCATGCTTGACCAACCTCATTGCCTTTTATGAGGAAATAACATTGTGGATGGATGATGGCAGAGCAGTGGACGTGGTCTACCTTGACTTCAGCAAAGCATTTGACACAGTCTCCCACAGCATCCTCATAGCTAAACTGAGGAAGTGTGGCCTGGATAATCAGGAAGTGAGGTGGACTGCGAACTGGCTGAAGGAGAGAAGCCAGAGAGTTGTGGTCAATGGGGCGGAGTCTAGTTGGAGGCCTATATCTAGTGGAGTGCCTCAAGGGTCAGTATTGGGACCAGTATTATTTAATATATTCATCAATGATTTAGATGAGGGAATTGAGTGTACTATCAGCAAGTTTGCTGATGACACTAAGCTGGGAGGAGTGGCTGACACGCCAGAAGGCTGTGCTGCCATCCAGCGAGACCTGGACAGGCTGGAGAGTTGGGCAGGGAGAAACTTGATGAAATATAACAAGGGAAAGTGTAGAGTCCTGCATCTGGGCAGGAACAACCCTAGGTTCCAATATAGGTTGGGGAACGACCTGTTAGAGAGTAGTGTAGGGGAGAGGGACCTGGGGGTCCTAGTGGATGGCAGGATGACCATGAGCCAACACTGTGCCCTTGTGGCCAAGAAGGCCAATGGCATCCTGGGGTGTATTAGAAGGGGGGTGGTCAGTAGGTCAAGAGAGGTCCTCCTTCCCCTCTACTCTGCCCTGGTGAGACCGCATCTGGAATATTGTGTCCAGTTCTGGGCCCCTCAGTTCAAGAAGGACAGGGACCTGCTGGAGAGAGTCCAGCGCAGGGCAACTAAGATGATTAAGGGAGTGGAGCATCTCCCTTATGAGGAAAGGCTGAGGGAGCTGGGTCTCTATAGTTTGGAGAAGAGGAGACTGAGGGGGGACCTTATTAGTGTATATAAATATATAAAGGGGGAGTGTCACGAGGATGGAGCCAGGCTCTTCTCAGTGGCAAACAATGATAGGACAAGGGGTAATGGGTACAAACTGGAACACAAGAGGTTCCACTTAAACTTGAGAAGAAACTTCTTCTCAGTGAGGGTGACGGAACACTGGAACAGGCTGCCCAGGGAGGTTGTGGAGTCTCCTTCTCTGGAGACATTCAAAACCCGCCTGGACACATTCCTGTGTAACCTTATCTAGGTGTTCCTGCTCCGGCAGGGGGATTGGACTAGATGATCTTTTGAGGTCCCTTCCAATCTCTAACATACTGTGATACTGTGATATGTACACATACAATATAGTCCAGCCTGGCAAAGCTGGTCCTTGTTGGTATGATCTTCTAAATTACTTTAAGCACTTCCTATGTTACACAAACAAGCTAGGCAGAGGGAAACTATAGCAGTAACAAAGTCCAGGACAGTTTCAATGCACTTAACAGTTTATACAAGCACTTCAATTGACAGAAAAATAATTTGTAGGGGTCCTGGGAGCCAGCTTCAAGGAAAGAGAAGAGAATTACATCCCTGTATACATCCCTGTATCTTGAGGTAGGCTGCAAACAGCCTTATTGATGACCTGAGAAGTTGGTGTCCAATGGCAAAATCTTAAGCTGTCCTGACACAAAATGAGTTGACCATGTCTTGTGGAGGAGTGAATTTCAGGGTAGAGTTTGGGTTTCTGAAGACACCTGCAGTGATATCATTACTGCCATTTGCACCATTATCCCGGCCTTAAACATGCAAGAGAAATTACTGCACTTCCTTGACTTCAAATGGGCTCAATGTCCTATTGTTCTTTACTACACTGAAAAGAACTTTGTAAACCTCTTTTCTTGAGACAGTAAGAAACCAACCTTCTATCTTCTAGGGCCAGAGGAAGAACATTTTATTGCCCAAGTGAGCTCTTACAAGTTTCTTCTGGAAAGAATAGAAAAGGTGAATTGAAGGTGAGGAAAATATAGCCTTTTCAGTTGTTCTGAAGTCATTTGAGCTCAAGCCCAAATGAACCTCATCCATTTGACTATTAAAGAATACAGGGACGGAAATGAAACATGGTGAGAAATGGGTCAGCCCACCTCTTCAAAAAGTGATGATCAAAGGATAAGAGCTAAGAAGTGCCCTGGATATAACATAATAGTTGTGTTTCTAAAACACCTTAATGCCTGTGATTATGACAACATAAAAAGTGACTGCATTTTTAAAGACAATATAAAAATATAAAATTGTTTGGCTTTAAGAGTTGATGCAGATAGTAGCTAGAGCAAAGCATTACCTTTGATTAGGAGATGAGAACTTCTTTAGTCTTAAGATCAGATAGTTCTACAGTTCTGGTTCATGAAAGAGGAGGTTTTCAGCTGCATGTTATGTCTTTGTAAGTGGTTGACTTACTTGTAGTGAGGCATCCCACTGGCATAACCGATGCTATAATATCTACTTTTGTGTCCTCAGTATTGAGTTCTACGCAAATGAAAGTCTCAGGATACCAAAAGACAACTGCTCTATTAAAACCCTGTAGCCTTTAGAAGAAGAAGACAGCACCCAAGAAGAGAGACTTCATAATTTACAACATGTATGATAAAGTGCTAGACTACTGGATGATGCATCATTACAGTTTGTAGACTGTGAGACTGTTGGACTTACAAATTCTGTCCAAGGCTGCAACAAGTCCAGAGGAGGGTCACAAGGATGATCAGGGGACTGGAGCACCTCCCGTATGAAGACAGGCTGAGAAAGTTGGGGCTGTTCAGCCCGGAGAAGAGAAGGCTGCGTGGAGACCTCATAGCAGCCTTCCAGTACCTGAAAGGGGCTTATAAGGATGCTGGGGATGGACTATTCATTAGGGACTGTAGTGACAGGACAAGGGGTAATGGGTTAAAACTTAAACAGGGGAAGTTTAGATTGGATATAAGGAAGAAATTCTTTACTGTAAGGGTGGTGAGGCACTGGAATGGGTTGCCCAAGGAAGCTGTGAATGCTCCATCCCTGGCGGTGTTCAAGGCCAGGCTGGACAGAGCCTTGGGTGACATGGTTTAGTGTGAGGTGTCCCTGCTCATGGCAGGGGGGTTGGAACTAGATGATCTTAAGGTCCTTTCCAACCCTAACTATTCTATGATTCTATGACTCTATGAATAACAGCAACTCCCATTGCTGAAGATGTGATACTGGACAAAAAATTTTGAGGATATGTGTACTGAATGGGTGGAAATTTGGTACTTCTAAAGCTGTGTGCTGACACTAGAATGGCTTTTATCCAGGTATGCAGGGCATGATATACTGTGTTTCAAACTGATGCTGGATTAGCACACTCCTCTCATCAAGTAGGGCAGTCTCATGCTATGATGCTATGACAGGAAAAACAGTCCTGGCAAATACGTTCTCAAGGAAAAGAAGGTAAAGGGAAGTGGGAAGGTCTTTGTGACTGCTCCTAAGAAATACACTGAAAATATTTTCAGAAAAAATTGTGATGTACCACAAACCCCAGAGATTTGAACATAATTTAAAGAGCTGAAGGCAGTGCTCAGCTAAGTGCAAGATATACTATACCAGATGTTTAAGAAGACCTGAAGATATTGGTTGTGCCCTACTGATTTATAATAAGTGCAAGGTGTTCTGCAACAAGAGGATGTAAACTTACCTTACAGATAATGGTAAGGTTCTGGTTTTAAATGCTTGGATGTGTGCACTTCTGCAGGATGAATGTGCACTTTACTTCCTAATCTACAGAATGCACACGGCGTAATGTTCAGTTTATAGTACTCACCACAGACCTATGGTGTATGGCAGAACCTGACCAGAAGCCCAACTGGTTGTGGGTGGGCTGTACTCCTTTCCACTCCACAATGGCAATTGCCCAAGGAGAAGTAAAGGAAATGTAAATGAGCTGTATGAACAGCAATATGGTGCAACATTGACTCCTCACAGAAAAGTCATTCAGTGCCATTTCTTCACTAAGAGAGATCTACACTCTGAATCCAAATGTTTTTCTCTGAACAGAGGAGATAAAGGACAGCTGGAAGCCCTTGAAGTCTTTCTGAACATTATGAAAAAGGTTGGATTCATAGGAATCATTGGATGGCTCCAAAGGAAGGTTTCTTGTAGATCATCAGAGAAGACGAATTTCTCGTCTGCCCCACAAGATCTAGATAAAAAATGCATCTAATAGTACGGAACGAAGTGTATCTTCTTTTCTGTATTCAAAATTTAGCCACAAGTTGCAGGCCCACACCATGACTAGGACATAGGCCCCAGTAAGAGTCAGTCTAAGCTACAGAGGTGACCAATCTTGCTGTAGCAAAATGACTGGCATATGCAGACATGTCTGACAGCAGTCCTGTTCTCATGCAAGCTTAGTCTTAGCCTGATATTAAGGGTTATACAGATCATAGACATTTTAATAGCATGCAAAAAATAACAGGGGACTAGAAATTATCGTCTCAGGGCTTGCAATTGACAGCATCTTTCATCAGACTACTAAAATTACACAGTCATCTACTTTTCCCATTCTCCCAAGTCTGCTTGCAGAGGGGTCAAAAATCACAGTCCATTAACAGAAGCTGGTAACAAAGTTTCCCAAGGAGTTTTCCAGTACTTTCTAAAATAGCTGTTTAGAAAGCATCTTAAGATACATGGAATTCCATGGAAATGCCACTATAATTTTGGAGGGTAATAAGACTCCATTAAGAAAATAAATTGTGGATTTTCTGAGCATCAGAAATCATTACAAATAAACAAGTAGAAAAGCCCCTATGCAATATGCCACCCACCCAGATCTCACTAATTACATTTCTTTTCGGCCTGAGTTAATGTTTTTCCAAGGAATCAGTTGTTCAAACACAGCATGTCCGTAAACTCTCAGCTCTTGGCTGATACCTGCTAATACAGGAGGTACTGAAGAGTTAAAAAATAGATTTTGCAAACCGGATTTTTAATTATCTCCCTAAAGCTATTTCTAGAGTCTATGTTCAGCTTGGAACTTACAGACCTGGTATAACTAAGAAGCTTGCTGCTAACCACAACTTTAAAATTCTGTTTGCTTGGACTCTTGTAAGCAGTGCGAGCTAATTTTCAGATTGGATAATTACTTTTATCAGAGGGTGAGGCAGTAACACAGTGCACTATATTCCTCGGTCCCTCTAATCCATATTGTACATACTGTTAGTGGCTGGGCAAACTCGCCATTTGGACCTAGAGGACTGGATTTTCCAGTGGTCTAAAGGTCCTTTGCACATTTGTTTTTCCTAACTTCCTGTGAGACTATGGATCTTATTGAAATTACAGCTAAAAGTATTAACAGCACCTTCAGAAGCAAGATGCCTCATAGCTTTTGTTATATTAAACAGTGCAACATTAAACATTAAATTGATATGTGTCACTTGTCAGGTCTGCAAACAAACTGCAAATTAATAACTGTAGATAATCTAACAATACAGGAACATATGCCCAGGTTTTCACAAGAGGGAAAATATTTTACTTCAATGTTATCATGTAATACCATTGCAGAGTTGTAACACTGTGCCATTTCCTACACACTAGTTGCATGCTGGCCTACGGTTAAGTGAATAGTGTGTAATTGGTGGCAAGATACAAGTGCTATGGCAACTTTATAAATATTGTCACTTACTGCAATTATTAGCAATCAACCAAATATTCAAAGTGAGGCTTCTGATCTCCTAAAGGTGACCCTTCCAGATAGGTGTGGATGCTTACAGCCAGAGCTGAGCTTTTCAAGGGCTAGCAGGACAGAGTTTGCAATGGACTCAATGGTTTTAAGACATGAAATAGTGATCAGGAGGGAAGAGAGCAGGACCCTGTCCTCCCAGAATCTCTTCTGTGGATGAAGAATCCCTGTCTTGTAAACAGTTCATTGGGTACATTTCACCAATGCTCACCAAGGGCATCAGAATAGAAAATACAGAGTAACAAACCATCTGAAAACTTCCAAACCAATGGCATAATCCATCAATCTGTGCTACCCTGTGCTCTTTGACACACGAAAAGAGACTGGCAGAGGTCCAGCCACTCTACCCTTTCTATTCCAAAAAGTCATTTATGGCTAATGGCCACAAATGTAACATGAAGAAGACAAGCACAAGGGTGCGCAGTGAGTTAACTGAGAGTAAAAGGTAGAGAATCATCTTCATTGTTCAATGCACTTCCTCATCTCTTCCACTCTCAGGCTCCAGCAACATGGAGAAACAAACCATGCTTCAGTCTTGAAAGAAGAACACATGGAAGTTCACTAGTCACTAGAGAAAGATCTCTCAGTGGTTACTAACATAGCTGCACAAAGGAAAGAAATTAATTTCTAGTCACAATATTTACATTTCAATCAAAAATATAGGAATTTTTAAGTAGGCAAACCCAGTTGTTCATTTAACACCACATTTATAATGGAACATTGTTTTACATTATCATCATCATCATTCACTTTAAAGCCATTAGGCAGGTCTGCAACATGAGGTTTTTCAGGAATCCTACAGCAACACATACACACAAACATACACAAATCACATGTAAGAAGTAGCTTGCATAAGGTGAGTAAGGTTAATGGCAAAAGCTTCTTTCTATGCAGAAGAAATTGAACATTAAAGCTGCAGTGTTAGGAAAAAAGTTTAAAAACAAGAAATGAAGTTGTAAAAAAGATGAGAATTTAACGAAATTGGTGACCTTTCCACACAGATGAAGTCAGGTTAAAAAAAACCAAACCAAACCAAAACCAAAACCAAAGGGACCAAATGAGACCAAAAGAGAACCTCCCCCCAACATACATACAGACAAAAGTGAGAGCACAACAAAGGAAGTGGAAGAAAAGTGTTACCCATAAGTAGACGCCGTTTCACCCGCTTGTCCACATCAGCTACTGACGTGGCATTGTACTCAGAACTCTCAATTGCAGCCTCATCCTTCTCTAAAACACAAGTAAGGGACAAACATGGAGCAGTTGGTTAATCACAAGCCCAATTTTCCGCTGCCTAAGACAGTTTCTTGGCATGGCACAGCCAAAGCCAAGAAGCAAGGCATGAAAGCACTAAATCCCCGTTAGAGAGTTAATTCCCTTTGAGATCCCAGGAAAAAATTAAAGGGTGTTTAGGTAAAGGAGGAAGAGAAGAGGGGGAGAAGGAAGAATGGTCAACTATGAAGTAATTAACCACATACAGGAAGCTGGATTCCTACTGGAGAACAAGACAGCTAACATGAGTGCCCCAGAGAGGTGTTAATGATGAAAATTAAAATTCAGGGATGCTAGTTAAACCAACTACCAAAGACAAACTGCAAAGTGATTCA
Organism: Psittacula echo; assembly: GCF_963264785.1. NCBI lineage: Eukaryota > Metazoa > Chordata > Aves > Psittaciformes > Psittacidae > Psittacula > Psittacula echo. The sequence goes on from NC_137735.1 coordinate 106,752,879, forward strand.
GGCTAATGGTGGCACTAGGATCTGAAGGTGGTAGGCAGAAGACAGACAGAGAGAACTAGAAGAGTCCGGTGATGGATGGGCACGGATGCACCATGGTCTCGTACACATTGACACATCGTGAGGAGAAACCAAACAACAGCATGCAAATTAAACAAAACCAACAACAAAATAAACAAACAACAAACCAAACAAACACAAAAAAAGATCAATTTGGGCAGTGCTGGTTGCCTGCTTGTCTATGAAACACTACTAGCTAAACATTCAATGCTAGGAAAAATGCTGCAAGAACAGGGTTTAGTAGTTTTATAAAGCATGCAGTAAGCAAGATGATGTCAGCAAAGGTGGTTTTACAAGGTAGTCTCCGATATCCTACATGTAAGAGCTTCATACAGCATATGAGGACTTTAGTTTGGTTATGCATTGTTAGAAATACACAGAAACAGTCACAGGTGTGGGAAGAGATCATCAGTAAGTGAAATAAAAATAAAGATTTCTGACAGAGGAAAGCAATGGAGAAGCAGCAGCTGGGTAAATAAAATGATTTATACAGAGAGGGAAACGCTTATTAGGAAAACAAAAACCAAAAGGCAGGTGGGGACTTCCACATGCAGCAAACACAAAAAAATAAAGGGATAAGTCAAGCAAACAAAGACAAAATATGTTAGACAAAGGGTCAACAAGTATTTCTCTGGCATTGCAGAAGTTTGCATTCTTGCAGTGATGCCTGGAATATGTACACCACTGAAGACAGCAAACACTGGAATCACTGAAGTGAGGAGGAGGAGGAGGCTGGCAGGTTTTGTTTGTGGCAACACTACATGGTTGAGTGGTAGCAAGAAGTTGTTTTGTTTTGTTTTGAACAAGTTCTAGATGGGATCAGGCTGCAATAGAGGCTTTTGTTTGAGTTTTTTTATTTTGCTCTGTAAATAATTAATGAACGTCAGTTATCAGACAAGACAGGCAATCAGGAACCATCACCAGAAAGCAGGAATAAAAATGTAAAAAATAAATAAATAAAAGTTTAAAAGTATTCTAAGAGAAAGAACTACTTAGGAGGAAGAAAATCAGCACAGGCAGTAATATGTGACTTACATCACAAGACCAAGGCATGTAAATGGAGTTGTATGTATTACATTACAAAAATGGGGAAAAAAAGTAAATAATAAGTGCAGTGTACACAGCTTTTAAAATAATTTTACATGCTGAACAAAAGAAAACATCAATCCAAGGATATCAGTGAATGCTAATAAACAGAAGATCAATTATTCATTCAATAAAACCTGCTCTCAAGGCTCTCGCTGTTGTGAATTCTCTGCATCTGGAATTGCCACAGGTTTCAAGGACAGTTATTTAAGCAGAGGGGCTGTATGACAAAGCCCTCTGTGTTAATCAAAAGTACTAGCTAAGAGATCCCGTAAGCAGAGACAAACCTCGAAGCCTTGTGTATACAGTGAGGCAGAGTCCAGTGCTGAACTTTGTTCAGCTCTACCTCTGCCAGGAGAACCCTCACCCTACCACACAATTTGTGCAATCAGACCCATCAGAAGTGAGTGACACACTGGGCAGCCACAGAGTTATGCCACGGATCTCACCACGGGATCACTAAAAAATTCCATGGGTTTCAAGTGCTTTGTCTTGCAGTATTGATAAAAGAGAGAAAAGTGATAAATACATGTCCATGCTTTTTTCACCTTAGGAAATTACTCTATACCAATTTGAAATTAAAAAAAAACAACACAACAAACAAACCAAAAAAGGCAACATGACCACAATGCTAATGAAAACCATTACGGATTTTAGGTTCTGATGTATGAGTAAGATTTCCCAAATTTTAATTTGCAGTATGCAAAAATATCCTTAGGGGAAAAAAAAAACAACACAAACCACAACGGAAAAAGCAGAGCAGAAAGAACTGGTGTTAAGCAAATAATGTATTTTATAATCATAAATGTTTGCATAGCATCTTCCAAGATGCTCCACCTCTTTAACGGTTTTGTCCTAATGATATTCTAAGTAAAAGCTTATTCACTACATGTGCTGGAATTTTTAGAAACATAAGGTATACAACAAGAAGAAAGCTCTTAATGATTAATTTTCCCCAGTAACAGCTTAGAAAAGAGGATCATTTTCCTCACCTTGCTTGCGCAAGGAAGTCTCAACTCATGAAAGTGAAAGGAAGAGCTGAACTTTCATTCATCAGTATGAATGTTCTATGCTTTTTTACTTCCAAAATTGTTAGAGTTATGAAAAGAAATAAAAGCTACACAGGAGTAACAAAGGAATACTTCATTTACAAAAGTTTTGACAAAACATGCACAAATGCCCTTCTCTCTGTATAGCTTGACCTTAGCTACTACAGCCAGAAACTGCTGCTGGATGCTTTTCTCAGCAATGGTGCTAAACGCCTGTGAGATACAAACACACACGCGCATACATACACACATACATATGTGCACATATATATTCTATGAGGAATACAAAAGAAAACGCATGACAGAGAAGTACTTACCAATGCAGGTTCGGCCATCTGAATGTAGGGCATACTTCTGATGACAACCACACACAGGACCAGTATCTGTGTCATCACAGGTGTGTTGGCAGCCTCCATTCCCATAGTTACAGGTTACTAGTTAAGCCCCAAATGAATGTGTATATATGTATATATAAATAAAATGACAATGAAACCAATTAGTCTTGAGGGCCTTTCAGAATACAGAAAAAGCAGTAACATACCAAGACATAAGGCAAGATAACATTTGTATTTGCAGTTATTTGCATTTCTTATTCTTTCTGCCTCATCTTCCCCTCCTTATCTTAGCCATGCTCTTGTCTCATATCATGCAGTGAAGAATAAAAGAGAAAGGAAAAAAAAAAAGAAGCATGCTATTTTTCCTCCAGTCTATTTGTATTCATAATTTTAGTATGAGTGGTTAGCCAACTCCATTGTTTCATAAAAGCTATATGCTTTATATCCATGATGTATATGGCATGAAGAAATGAGTGGTCTACTAATATGGATGTGTATTTTCAAGTCTATAGACAACACTTCTCTTTTCCTTCCCCTTCATTTTCTAAGTGGAGGAAGCAGAGACCAAAGAGCAAAACCAGAACCACATGTCTTGAAATCCATTTTTTCAAGTACTGGTCCTCTTAAAGCACAAGATTGTTTAAATATAAAAGAAGGAAATGTGGGGGGTTTTGTCTGTTTGTATGGTTGGTTTTGTTATTCTTCTATGAAACAAAAAATACATGGTTGTTATGGCCCTGTAGTGCACTGGCCTCAACTAGGAAGGAAACATTGGCGATGTCACTTTAAATTCCAAGCATATAGTGCAAAATGGCTTAGAGCAATCAAAATGTCCTCTGGTGAAAAGATACTAAAAATACATTAAAGTAAACATTTTTCATGACAGGTAGAGTTTTAAAGTTTACATGAACTAACAGATCAGATACAATTTCCTTTGTCACATAATGGATTTAATTTCTGACTAATGAGACAAACCAGTTTTTAAACATTAAGCTGGCTAGTGACATAAACAGTGCCTCTCATTTGCCTCTGTTCCATTTGATCATTTGTAGTTACATAGCTTAATGCTGAACAGCACAATTCTGATCTGATTGAATTCTGAACTCAACTGTCTTTACATACAGGTAATTCGGACCAAGTTCTTTATTGGTATATGCATACTGGCAGATACAGGAGAAATCCAATATACCATTATTCAGTTGAATCATATTCATAATTTCAGAGGACATAATTTCAAAACTTAGATGTTTTTAAATGTGACAGTAATTTAAATACTGACTCCTACTAATCAGAAGGAACCTGCTCACATTGGTCTTAGCAGAATTCCCCTTCTAGATGAGACTTTATAAAAAGAGTCAGGGTAGTATATTGCAATATAGGATAAAACTAAGATAATGGTTAACAGGATTTTAAAACCATATATCTAAATCTAAATTGAGGTTCTAGCTAATCCAATAAGGCCAAGCTCATATAATTTCCCACTGACCTCAGTGTCTCTGCTTTACCACTAGCTTCTTAAAATGGGAGTAGACTGGAATTTGCAGTCACAGTAACTAGCTCTTAAATATCCCACCTCCGGTGTGAGTGTCCCAGTGCTGAATAGCCATACCACTCACAGTAATCACTGAAGTATTTAGCTTAAAATGGATCAGTTCTAAGAAAAGCAACTGAGGGAGACCCATCACAGCATACCCAACAGATTTCCCACTAAAACCTCCTGCCAGTGTGGGAACTGCAATTTCACCCACAGTCCCTGAAGTCTGGCAGAGATCACAACAGGACTTGTTCATCTCCAAAGTGAGTACAGACCAGAGGCCACTACAGGTGCAAGCACCACTGGTCCTTCACATTGCACACTTTGAATAAAATCTTTGTGTTATTCAGAGATTGAGAGAGAACAGTCTTGTGGCCTAGTGGTAAGAAAATTCCCCAAGAAGAGCACCTGCCTGGATTCCCACCTCTCCTCCAACTGTTCTATCCAATTGGAAAGAATGCCAGTGAGTAAGATGGAGAGCAGCCTCATCCACCTTCCCTTCTTGGAGCAAGACAGCTAGGGCACTAGGCTGGAAAACGGGAATTGAGGGTTTAGTCTCACCAGACAGAGGAGGGAATTTAATTCATCCCCCAGATCATAAGAATCCTAAACTTCCAAGGCATTACATTAAAAAAGCCCCCTAAATAACAACCACCCTCATGCATTCTTTTTCCTTCTCTAGTTATATAACTTAAATATTAATTTGTTTTTGTGAAAAAATATATGAAGCAAACCATTCTGCTTTGCATCAAATGGAAGCAACATTTCATTCCCTTCAGCACACAATAATATTTTAGCTTTTTTCTTTGATGCAAACCAAACAAATTAAAATTTTATGTCAATTCTCCATTCTTAAACCTCCTACCCCAGGGAGGTGTTCACTCAGGCTGAAAAATAATTCTTTTGCTCAACACTAAGCCTGATCTTATTCGCTTCTTTTTACCCAGTTCTTTGTCTTGCAGTTTTGGGGGTTAATCTTTTCCTCGTGGCTCTTTTTCTATGCCATGTTATGTGTCCAGCAGTTACTTCTCGGTTAACCTGGAGGCAGATGAAATACTGGTTTGCAGCTTAGCTGAGAACTAAAGCAATAGATAGAGGTTGTTTGAATTGGCTGGCTGTAGCCTGAGGCAAACATGAACTCTCTTCTGCCAGCTGTGCCTGGGATGTGATCAAGCAGGGGTAGTAAGTGGTACAGAAAGCAGCTGCTTGCAATATCCACAGTATTGGGCAGAGCTAATCCAGGATATAGTAATTTCTGTTTACCCATCCTCCCCTACTTCTTGACCCCTTGTGGCTCTTGGACTACGTGGAGGTTCATTCAATGTTTCTATCCCTGTTGGACTGCAGTGCCATCACAAATTAACTTAAAGGTGTTGTTTATGCAAGATGTTTAAATACATTTCTAGCCAACAGTATTTTTATTGTGGATTTTAAAGTGCAATCAGCAACAAAGTGAGTATTTTCAGTAACTTGACTGCAGTGGTTATTTTTGGCATTCCTTGCTGAAAGCCTCTGCTGGCAGAGATGAAAACACCTTAACACAGTCACTCCTATCCATGCAATATGAGGGACTTTTCCTTACTATATTTGTCTATAAAAATCACACTAGATTGATGGGGTTTATAGTAAATCCTGCAGAATCACATACTCCTTTTACAGTTTCCCTGTACACTAAAGTTGCTGGTTCCTGTTATATACCTAGTCAATGAACACAGATGTAGGTCAGTTCCTTTTCCTGTCTCATACAAATATTAGTAAATCACGTTTTTGAAGGATTTGAATTACTGTCTAGACTACAATTTATTTATTTTAAGCAACTTGAGCCAAAATTCTGGAGCTTGACAGCTCTGCAGGTGAAATTGGTACAAAATCCAGTTGCAAAATATGTCATTTCAATTTTCTTCCAGCCTCATTTCTGTGGCAGTTACACAGTGAGTACTTTTCTCTTAGAGGAAGAAAACCAAAATTATTCAGAAGCAAAGGGACATCCAGATCTACTTCATTTTTGTCAGAAAGCATTAAAGTAATGAAAAATCTCAAAGTGTTCTTTTAAAAACTATTTCTGATAAATTTGGACTCTACAGCTTCGCAGAAGATTGCTCATTCAGAGTCTGTGATATTAAATAGGGAAATAAAAAGAGGCAAAATCGTAAATTCTGACACACATCACCTTCAAATATTATAAATCATTTTATAATGGAGGTGGAAAATACTATTTTTTTTTCCCAACAAAGGAGAATATACGCATATCTGTTAGAACTCAGACATACTTATCCCCAACACAGCAGATCTAAAACCAGTGTAACACTATTGCTTTTGACACTGCTTCAGCATTAGTGCATGTCTTAAGTGCAATCAGAATTCTGGGCTCTTCCCCATAGTGGGAGAAATACCACTGTACAACTGGCTAAAACCAATGTCTCATAGAGAAGGCTTTGCTTGTGCTGGCTACAAACATGAGTAGGAACAGCACATAAGCCCTAAAAAGATGCACGCCAGCTGTGTAATGCTGGTGGCCAAATTACCAGTGTGTTTTCCCAACACTGCTTCTGCTGTGAATGAAGAGCTATGGGGGGATCACCCTGAGCTGAATCCCTAACACTGGTGCTTCAAAGTATCTTCAGACTGGATTAATTCTTTTCATTGACTATAATGCTGAGGCTCTTGAACTGGAGAGCTCCCTTTCAGGGCCTGCAGGCTGGCAGCATGGCATGATCTCTCTAACTGTCCACCTGCTCATCCTGTAAGCAGCAGCATCTATACAATTTCATTGGGCTGAACTAAACACTCCTAAGAGACAGCTTTGCATGTGGGCCAGTGCTTACATCCATACAAATATAACGACTAATCTTGAAATGACATTTTGCTAATGAAAGACAAGAAACAACTGTCTGGAAAACGAATGACATCTCAAAGAACAAAATCGATTTTAATGTAAGTATTCCACTAAATAATTATATTGATGTTCTAGAAGGTAGAAAATACCAGAATTCAGCCTCACTCTGCAGCCTAAATCCTGCTGTCAGTGTTTCTCTGAACTTTCATATAATCTTTTTTCTGGTTTCTTCCATCCCACATGCCCAGGAGAAGGAGTATTTGAAAACATATGGCCAATTATTAAATCCAGTACGTAGTACCTACCAACTCAAAAATCCTCTAAAAACAATGATGTCCTGATCTTGTGTGCATGGGAACTGAAATATGTGCTATGGCTCAGATGCCACAGAATTTGCAACAAGACAGATCTTCTGGTTTTGTAGCATGGCTTTCTGCAATGGTTTAAACCAGCACATTGTAATTCCAGAGAAATTTAAACCTGCACTGCTTTTTTAACTAAATAGGACATTAAATATATAATTTATATAAATATATGGGCATTTATTTCTATGTTATAAAGCTGTGCACACAATATTGCTTGCATTATTCATTCCACTGTGGCCTTACATTTTTAACATTCTGGAGATCTTCATTCTGAGAGCAAATAGTTGCATGAGAACACTGTCAGCAGGAGCTGAAAAGCTGCCACTTGGCATAGGTGGGACAGAACTTTATTATAAACATACTTGTCAGGACTTTTAGAATTGCTTAGCGCTAGCCCTCCTGCTCATTTGAACCATCATTACTGGAGGGGTCAGACAGAAATAGTTGTAGTTAAGCTTATCTAGCATTTTCATTAAAAGATTCAGCTTTTACTTGTTTATAACTCTTTCAGGTTGCAATTTGCAGGTATGTGTATCTGCTTTAGCTTTCCCCTTACTTTTTCATTTTTCAGCTAAACTGGTCCAGCTAATACTGAGATTAACAAAAAATGTCTTTGTTTTGTCTTGGTTTGTTCATGTTTGGAGAAAAAAAAAATCAGTGCATCAAAAAATTTCTAATGCAATCATGCTCAGGGGCAGGATCTGAAAATCTCATGCAGATGTAGAAAAAGAAGGTCATTTCCCCTGTTTTTCCACTATAATCTGGAACTAAATTCACTATTCCTAAATCTCTTCTTTCTGCTGCCAGCAAGTATCTACGAAAATCACTGGCAAAGCATATTCTTCTAATGGCTTGTGTACACAGAAGATGGTGGTTTGCTACTACTTCTGATCTAAACGATGCAGCTGTTCTGAGAAACTATGTATGGATCTGTATGATTCTGCTTGGTGTATTTCTAGATGACCTCTTGAGGTCCTTTCCAGCCTCAATGCTTCTGTGTTTTCCTGGCATGGCGGGCCATGTGAGGGTGCATATTTAAAAATTACACTAAGAAACCTTTAAGGCTGAAAAATTACGCACTCAAAAGCTCCAAAATACCAGACTTTTAGTACACAGACTTATTGTACCAGGATAACCATCCTTAATGACAAATGCAGAAAATATTCCTGTCCTGGTGCACAGTAGAGTTGGGGAATGTCAGGTCTGTGGAAACAGGTGGAGAATCTTGTCTCATTTGCTACAGAATGAGTAGCAAATCAGAAAGGGACTGTCAAGAATGGATGGTTTTGTTCACACACAGAACACAGCCATAAAACTCTTACACAGTTTTGCCCTGCTATAGAATTCCTATTTAGGGCTTGGCAAGTCACTTGAATCACATCTATTACAGGTTACTAATATTATAGTCCTTTCTTCGTGGCATTTGCAACTACAGCTGGAGCTACTGGGAGCTTGGCTTTGATCATACTGAAGTGCCATAAATGCTGAGCTGGGTTCTGAGTGTTTCTCGTTAATGATTTATCACTACCAAATGACTTTGACATGAACATCTTTATATTCATTTTCCATTTGTAAGATAGGCAAACTAATACTTTTTACCTTGACCAGAATATTCTGAAAATACATTACCAATGCTGACAAAGCACTTTGACATTAATGAGTATCATGGGAAAAATCCAGGAGGAAATTTAAACTTTTATGTTCACAATAGGGTTTAAATACTGTGCAGCAGGAAAGGCATGACACTGAATTATGGAGAGGAAGCTAATGAACAAAAGCCTGTTTAATGAGCACTGACCATGGTAGATAGTAAAGGAAGCAAGACACCAATAGTGACTGCCTTATTAGCATGCATTGATATGATCGGGTGATGTTTGAACATGTAATTAGGATGTAATCATAGAATCATAGAATAGTTGGGGTAGGAAAAGACCTTAAGATCATTGACAATCTTTAATGCATGTATAAAAAGTAGGGAGTCTCCCTCTTATTTTTTATGCTTTCTAACTTACATTAACATCTTTTTTTCCTTTCAGGAACACATCTTATTACTAGCGAACTTGGGCAAATACATCTGAAAACTTCACCCAGGATTCTGATTCAGTTGCAAACTGGCTGATAAAAATTCATTAGTGAGGTATTGTTTTTTTGCCACTTGTTCACATGAGAAAACAGAGAAGCAAGCTCTGACAAACCCTGAAAGGCACAGTCTTCTGGAAAGACCATGATAAATCAGAAAAATTGAGACGGATACAGAGATACTGATACATCAAATCCTACCAGTCCCTGGTATACAGGGCTACAGACCTAGTCCAGGCTGACAAAGGGCAAGTGACTCTTCTTCAGCTCTCTCACACAGTTCTACTCAGTCCTTACAAAGCTGCAGCTCAAGATTTAAGCCAATTCCACTGAAACAGTTAGCTGTGAAAAAGCTTTTTTTTAAAAGTCAAGATTTTGTTTCAGAACTAGGCCTTTCTAAATAGCTTGCTGTAATCTCGCAATTACCGTCCCAGGCTATTTGGCTACAGCGTTATACTTATTTGCGTTTGGAAGGGCTAGAAGCACAGTTATTTTAAATAAGACTATGGAACATATTTGTCAATGTGCTGTGGGTTTAGGTGTACTCTGCAGCAAGCTCTGAAGCCTTGAAAGACTCACCATCCCTACTTAGAGGTCTGCCAGCAAAAGTTCATTATAGTTCCACTATAATTTAAACACCACAGGGCACAGGATAAATTCAAGTTTTTCATTCTATTAAACCTTGAGGCATTTAGAAACATTGTTCTAGGAAAAACTCTAATCCTCCTGTCACTGTCTCATTATGAAAAAGGGTAACATAATTCCTAAGGAATGTCCAAGTTTGTGGAAACAAATAACAAACAACATAAATAAACATCCTCTCCCACTTTACCAATGCAGCTGATGTTGCACTACAATTAACAGCACACAATGTTTATTAAACACTGAGAATGAAAATTACCATAAAGGCAATTTTTCTCTATGCTTTTGCCTTTGGCCTTGTGTAGCCTCTTAAAACCGAGGAGCAATCAGGCTATACAATATCCTGTGGCATTTCTTGATGATACTCAGAGATGATTCTTTTGACCTTGTACTTGGGAACTAATATCTCCTAAGCGTGTTTACACAGATCTAATGAATTAAAAAACTGAAGTGGAAGAAAAACTATCACAAAAATACTGTCCCTATGGAAAGCACAAAACATTTTTCATGTCATTTAATGCACTTACTTTTTTTTTTTTTTGTCTCTCTCAAAGCTACCAAGTAGGAAAGCAAGATACCAGGAGTCAGATCTAACACTCACTGAAGCCATGAGAAAGACATGATTCTTCCTTTGTAATCAGTGCTAAGTTACAGAGAGTCAATTATTTTAACCTGCATAGAACAATTTCCAATTTTGTGGGTTAATGAGTACCTACAACTTCATCATCCCAGCTTTGAGTATGCATCACTCAGGGTTTTCCTTTGAAGACACAGCTGCCTGTTTTCCCAGTAATAAAAAAAAAAAAGTAGCCTGTAGGCAGTGGAATCAGGACTAGAGCAAACATTTCTATTCTTTAAAAAAGAGGAATTCACATTCTTAATTTGACAGCTTTAGTGGGTTTATCATTAGATCCATTACTAGATTTATTAATGGATCTCTTATTGTGGACCTTCAAAATACTGCAAGCCAGAATCCTCTATGCTTTGTTTCGATTTTACAAGGAAAGCCTGTCTCCCTCACTTTTCTGCATTCACAGGAAGGTAGAAAAGTTGCTACCATTGCCAACAGAGTCACAGCCAACATTCTATTATTCGGTCCCTCTTTCCATTCCAAGTGCACTTTCTACAGCAAACCCACACTACTAAAATTACAAATCACCTTTGGCCAAAACAAAGTTGATTTCTTGTTTCTGGAAAATAACAACAATGAAGAAAATAAGACATTTTGGGGCATTTGAAATTTAATCTTCATCTACCTACATTTGCAGTCCTTCTGGTTTTTGGCAAGTTCAAAGCCAGGCCTACATTCACAGGCAACCCCACCTTTGGGCGTCTCCCGGCAGATGTGTGCACACCCATGATCTTTATTCATACAGTTCATACCCTCTGTAAGAAAAAAAAAAGAAAGAGAAATGGAAAACATCAGTAGTGAAATAAAATTATAAAATAATTATACACATCCAGTTCTCCAGTAATTTTAATTGTAATTTTTATTTTGCCTCTGGACTGTGTTCCACAAGCCAAAAGAATGCAGCTGAAAAGAGGTATATAATCAACAAAACAGTGTAATAAAGGACAAACCTCCTCCGAGGCAAATGCAATGAGCACTACTGTGGAACATAGAGTGTCTCTGCTGCCTATAGAAACCCAGGACTTGTGATTTTCCTATCCCATATCCATATTCTAATCTCTCACAAAACCACCATGGATTTAAAGGATACTCCATGAAGTTATCTGTCCCACAGGTAATTACCAGAGTTGAATAACTGACCTCACTGTTATTTTTACCTTGTATAAATTTAATCGTTGTTACCGTCTGGTGCACTTTCATCTGCCTGTTAATGTGTTTTATATTTTCTAATACACAGAATCTACCAAAGATCATATCCTAGCATTTTTGCTTGGATCTGTTTCTTTGCTATTTGTTATACATCTCAATTATCTGTGTCATCCATCGTTAGCGCAGCCCATCTCCAACAAACCTACTACCACTTTTCTCGTTCAGTATATTAAACAAAGCGTAAGAGCTGTTCAACAAACGTCCAAGTGCAATAGGTGGATTCCTGTTACTGTTTATGCCAAGGCATAGTATTAACCAGGTCTTTCTTAATCATCATAGGGCCAGTTTTAGCTTTCCAAACCATGTAAGTGATTTAGATACTGAATGCTCCTTATGCTTTTAGAGACTTTCATTACCGAGTTAATTCAAACCCCACATATTCACAGAAATCTTGAACTCAGTCCTTATGGGTCAGCATCTAGCATTCCTTGTGTGAACGAAGGCAAGCCAGATTTGCATTACAAAGCCTTCTCAGACTTCCCCTTGGATATCTGACCTGGAAAAGAGAGGCAAATTCTCTGAGAGTACACCGACAGAGAATTCACAGTGTAACTTGGCTTACTACTGTGAAAACAGCGTGTATTCTCCAAAACGCTGGTGCATGCAACATCAGCATGGACTCAGCAACTCATTTGTCACTTTGGAACATGCCTACTGCTACCTATTCTGGGATAATTTCTCAAACCAGCTCCGGTGTAGAATGCTCAACTTAAACCTACAGTGACAATGAACTGTAAAGAAATGTTTTCTTCAGGGCTGTTGCAAAGGTTTTGCTTCCAAAGGCAGAAACAATCACTGCCATCCCTTTTTATTCTTACAGAAACAGGAACATACCTGCCACCCTGGCATCTACACAAACTGCCTTTAGGCTGAGGCTGGTCTCACATTGAACAAAAGTTTCTCTGGATACAAAATCATTTTTAATTGAACACAAGTCAGTGCATAAATCAGCTACTAAGAAACTTTGGGTCGAAACTTCTGAGGAGGAAATGCTACAGAAAATCAGCCAGAGATTCCCTCAGGTTGACAGAAGCTAACAGCTTCAGGAGTTATTTGCACTGCTCAACTTACCTCAGAAAAGTTCATATTAGCAAAGGAATGAAAAACGCACATTACCGAGGTATTTTGTTCATTTCTCCTACCAAAAACATCAGGATCTCAAATCTCACTGCCTTTGAAAACCAACATTATATTGATTGTCTAAACACATACATGTCTGTCTTCTAAATTCCCCTCTGTACTGGCCTTGATGAGTCTAAAAATTTGCCAAAGCACAAAATAACATTATTCTCTGTAAACTGCAGCATGGACAACAGATGTTATTGGAAGATACAATACATACTACACACTACAAACTATACACTATACCATAGATCAAAGTGAGGTATGAATGTTTTGTTTGGCTGAACAGATACAAGAAACCTGGGAACAGCCTTATTGAAGGTTTTGAGGCATTTTATAATCTCTTTCTCTCCACTTCTCCCAACAAAGGCTTTCAGCCACAATGTGTTTGACAAACTGCATTCCTGCACACTACACTATGTTCAGAAAAGGATTTGGGAAAGATAACACATGGCTGATTGAGTCACACCACTGAGGTAATGAGAAGAGAGGAATTAGATGAAAGAAGATATTTAAAGGCCCAGAAGTGTAACGAAGCAAGTGATTTTCAGTATTTACTTAAAGATACTGAATATCTGCCATTGTTAAAATCACTTGGAAGATAGAATCTGTGCACTGCTAAAAATATCAGGAGAAATCAAAGATCACAATTACCGTGTTCTGAAGCAAAAGTTGAAGATAAAGCAGAATATTATGCTGGTATTTGTGTGTAAGAGCACAGTATTTGAGTTACTGTATTAATCATCTCAGTTATTGTATTTATTAAGCAGTTGGAGCTGTAGAAAAAATATTTGAGTTCCATGTTTAGCTGGAGAAGAACACCATAAGAATCTCCTACACTTGAAAACCATTATTTCAGTAAACACCAGTTTTCTGGTAAATTAAAGACCATTATTTATCAGACAAGAGCAGGAGCTCATCCACAACACAACTTTTCATTTTTGTTTTAGTATTTTTCCAAATCCCTAAGAATCACAAAAAAAAACCTGAACAAAATTTTGTTTAAACCTGAAAAAATATTTAGATAAAAATGCAGCAAATACATATTTTGGCTAGTTTAAAATTGTTTAAAAACACATTTGTGCTAATTTGCGAATAGTTTTAATAATTTGAAATTTTAATTTTTCAGCAAATGCAACAGTTGGCCAGACATCCCTGTATCAATGTACATATATATATAAATGATTTATGAATCATATACTTTTTTTGCAAGCTGTCTCTTCAGATAATACTGAAACTTTTATGATATATATAAATAGGAGAGACGATCCTGCCCCTCTACTCTGCTCTTGTGAGACCTCACTTGGAGTATTGTGTGCAGTTCTGGTGTCCTCAACATAAGAAGGACATGGAACTGTTGGAACAAGTCCAGAGGAGGGCCACGAGGATGATCAGGGGACTGGAGCACCTCCCGTATGAAGACAGGCTGAGAAAGTCGGGGCTGTTCAGCCTGGAGAAGACAAGGCTGCGTGGAGACCTCATAGCAGCCTTCCAGTATCTGAAGGGGGACTACAAGGATCCTGGGGAGGGACTCTTCATCAGGAACTGTAGTGGCAGGACAAGGGGTAACGGGTTCAAACTTAAACAGGGGAAGTTTAGATTGGATATAAGGAAGAAATTCTTTACTGTAAGGGTGGTGAGGCACTGGAATGGGTTGCCCAAGAAAGTTGTGAATGCTCCATCCTTGGCAGTCTTCAAGGCCAGGTTGGATGAGACCTTGGGTGGCAAGGTTTAGTGTGAGGTGTCCCTGCCCATGGTAGGGGGGTTGGAACTAGATGATCTTAAGGTCCTTTCCAACCCTAACTATTCTATGATTCTAAATACTCCTAAAATTTATTTGTTCAGTAGTCTCTTTAGTAGGATATGGTCCAAAATGGCACAATCAAAGCCAAACACATTGACTTGTAGAAATGGCTGAAAAATTAGTAATTCACGTAAAAACCACAAAAATGGAAAAATTGTTTGGGACTCTTCTGCTCATTTAAATATGTTTGAAGTTTTTCTCTTAATCACCATAAGCCCCAATTCAGTAGAGGGGCCCCAGAACCAAGAGGACTGCACTGTGCTTCACATGTTGCTCCTTTCTAGAGCTAACCAATGTAATGCAGAACCAGGGAAGAGAGGGGAAGCACAGCCTGCACAAAATATCAGGCAATGGATCTTCCATCTGAGCCTTGGCCCGGAAGTATTTTCAGAACTACATTTTTTACTGCATTGACTTGTGGCCCCCACCCTCTCTCCCATCAGTCAAATGAAAACCATAGCTCCTAAATCAAGGGAAAGACTAAATGTTGATAAAAGTGAAGTCTGCACACCAAAAAATCCTTACTTAATTGTCATGACACTAAAATGTCCAGCATTGAAAGGTTCTAGGTTTTTTTATGTTAGCTGTTAAGAAAAGTAGTATCTTAATTCTATATGCTGCTACTCAAGGTAATCTCTAAGGCCAGCACAAAAATGAGTGCATATTCTCTTTGGCAGCGTTGGCAGGCAGCAAAAGAAACTTTTCAAACACAGACACATTCTCAGCAAATTCACCTAATAAAAAGAGAGCAAACCAGAATCCAATGGAAAATATAAACAGAAATGCCACTTAAGAAAGGAAGACACTAATCTAATTATCCTAAATCCTCTCTCAGTGTTTTAGATATGACTTAAGAAACTCTCTCCTATTGCATTCCTGGATTTTCTCTTACTTTCACTTACAAAAGGTTGTTCATGACAGAATGGCAGACGTTGTTATATGACCCACAATTCACGTCCATTTTTGTTCCTGGGCTAGGAGAGATTTGGGTGTAAGTCTACCACATTAACCCAGTCTGCCATCTAGTTATCACAAATCTCTTAATAGTGCTGTTCTGCAAAATGTTCAGTCCGATACAATGACCTCTCCATTGTACTATGCTCTAAAAAATGTTTTCAGCTCAGTGGCTCTGAAAGTGCTTAAATCAGGCTGACTGTGACAACTGATGTACTGATGAGCCTTTATTTTTCATTAAGACTGCCTGTTCTCATCTTGATTAAGACTTCTAGCAATTATTTTACTCTGTGTTTCTTCACTTATGCTTACACTATCCTCTATGTTGTCATAAATTCACTCACTCTGTATTTATATTGCTATTTTTTATAACTTCCAAATAAAGATGATGATTGCAAACACTATCTGAAAAAGACTCTTTACATTGCACTAAAGATATAATACAGTAATATCTTTTAGAATATTGTCAGACATATATATGGTTGAATGTGGCAAGAAAATACAAGAATTCTTGAACTTGACACATATATATACACTTATGCTCAATCCTCAAAACTACATAACTGGATTCTCTTTTTTGTTGATGTTAATTTTAGCACCAGGTACGCAGTGAAATCTCTTATTACAGTTGCATTCTTATTTAACAAAAAAGCGAGCCTTATAAAAAATAGTTTAAAAAGTTGTAAATGTGATTTATGAAATTCATACATTACACATTATTTGCATGATTCTGTTCCAGAAACATCCAGAAGAGTTAAAAGACATTAAATATAAGTTATATGCATGTCATTGAATTGCTGGACTTAGATAAGCCACAGTGTTTAATTATTTATGAACTGCTTTACACACTTTTTATGAACATACCTTGTATGTAAAGTAAAGCATAAATCTTTATAACACAAACAACTAGCAGTTGTTGTGGTTAGTTTCTGTGCATCAATCGCAGTTATAGGGGATAAATACTTCTGCTTGAGCAGGGGATCCATGTGGTGCTATGAAACTGGTACTGGTGATATTCAGGAATTTCAGGACTTTTGTCTTTTGAAGAACCACTAATTTAAGAAATGGTAGAGTTCACCTGTATCAGGATCAACTGATACAGTTGAACTGTGTCAATAAGTATTATATGCTATAGCAAAATACAATCATACCAAATATATTTTAATTATAATAGCTATAAAGTAAGAAACAGAATATGGCATGTCTTTAGATCACCTGATTGTCACTTATAGTAATTCTCTCAATATCCAGCGCTAGCAGAGAGAGGAAAGAATAGCAGAGAAACAAGCTTTCTCATTTTAGTTGTTTACTATACTATTAACATGGTGGGATTTTTTTCCGTTTGTTTTCTTTATAAAAATTCATGTGAAAACTACAGTGCTACAACAAAACACACTAGTCATGACCAAGCGATTTAGAAGACTGACAGAGACAACTCCTCTCCCAGAGTTTTTGTTTTACTCTGTTAGGAATGGAAGCCAAACAAAACATACTAAGTTTCTGACGGAGACAGAAACATGATGTTAGCGAAAGTACAAAATGGCTGTTTCAAGCCAAATGTTACATTCTGCATGTAAATTTTTGGTCATATAAATGCAGTAAGATAGTGGACTATCAAAAAAAACCATACTAATTAATCTTTTGGCTGGCTTGTGAAAAGCAGCTCCCCATCTATACCTGTAAGCGTCCGTGCTTTGGCCTTCTACTTCCAGCATCTTGCGTGCTTCACAAGAGTAATAAAATTCAACATTTGGCTAAAGAACCTAGTTATAGTCAACAAATACATATGGACAGATCTTGGCTTCACTGAAGCCAAAGGATTGTTTTCCAGCATCCTGGACCTTTATGCTGCACAGTTGCATCAGATCTTCTGGACATTTCTGGCTTAGTATTAAGGGCCCAATTCTGGGACATGAAGAATGTGTGGGTGAGCTCTGCTCCTCAGTGACAGCCTAAGAAGCTCTCATCTCAAAACTGAGTATGCCCTTATATGAGGATTAAAAAACCCCACCAAAATGTGCTTTCTTCAGTAAGAAAATGAAGGATGAAACTAACTGATTGAGGCAGCTACCCTTCCTCAGCTGATCACAATGTCACTGGTACAAAGCATCCACCTAGGAAGAGACCACTAGATCATATTTCCCGCATACCCATACTCTCATTGGGTATGCTGGAAATGTGATAATCTATGTCATGGTCTAATGCTTTCGGTATTGTTAACTGAATGAACATCAGGTTTCCTCTCCATCCTAATTCCTGAAATAAGTTGCTTGGTTCTGCATAAACTTTTAGGAAAATGCACTTTTTTCAGTGACTACAACTCACCCCAACAGAGACTGACAAAAGAAAACAAATAAAGCAGGCAAACTGACCCAAGGAAGCAGAATTCTACACTATTAGTAGGGTTGGCTGGAGAAATCCTGGACATCATACAAGGAAACAGCTGCTGGTATATTACAAAATAAACAAATTCAAGTTTGTTTAGCAATTACATGTGTTTTCAGTTTGGATATAAAATGTGCTTAGGGACAGCATCTTTAGCAGACAGCCTTGAAGTCTGGTCTCTGACAAGATGTTCCCCCTCTGAGTGGCAGCCAGAAAACCACGTGTCATCCAGCCCTGTAAAGGGGTTTTGTCTTTAAGATTCAGAAATAGGCATGTGTCAGAAATAGAACTTCATTCTGTCAGCAGTAAAAGCAAAGATTTCCAGTTCTGCAAAGGTACTGCAATTTCAGAAAAGAGGATAGAAAGACAAAGTGAATGATAGCAGAGAATAGATTAAGTTTAATTTAGCAGAAAAACCATGCAGGTAGGGAAAGGAAATAGATTCAGAAATTTTCAGAAAATGGCAGCAACTCCTGGAGGACCAAGAATAGAGAATAAGAAAGACTGGCTGCAATCCAGTCCAGGGTGGTTTTCACTGAATTGTGATTATGTGATGGCTTTTTGGTGGACCACATGAAAGCAGTTTGGCAATCTCAGTCTGTTTCTCACGTTGCAGAGATAACAACTGAAGCCAGGGCTCACTGAAACCCCTTCCAAAAGTCTGTGCTACCTGCTCACACACAGATGCGGTTTCTCAGACAAAATTCAGCGAGTTAGCACATGGAACCTGTGCTGCTGCTGCTCTGGCAAAATTTAAGGCTGTCAGTCTCTGCCAGTATCTACTTGGCACCTGACATTACCATTGATTTCACAGAAAAGGAAATAAATGCAGGGGAAGAGAAAAATAAGGACAAGAAATAAAAGCAAACCAAAACATACCCAACCCTACTACAATTTGCTTTTATTTTTGTTTTATCTTTGAATTGCAATTCCTCAAATACTAAAGCAAAGCAAAAGAAAAGGTTGGGTTTTGGGGAGTCTCTATCACACAAAGTCCCCTGAGAGATGGAGGTGACCCTGAGGGCAGACAAGGGCATGCATGAGGCATAGGTAAGCAATGAGCTTTCTCTATTTGAGTCTTCATCACTGCTGTCCTATTTCTTGGTGGCTTGGTAGGAGCTAATAAACCTGGAGTACTGACATCCTGGCCCCCAGAGATGTGGTGCTACAGCAGACCTAGCAAATTACAGCATCATCAAGGCATCCTCAAATACCCTCAGATGGGCAGGAGTTCAGTAACTATAAAGAAGTCCCAAGATCTAATAAAAATGAGAAACTCCCAGGTTATTTTTGAAAACACTAGGCCTCTGGGCCTCATAGCATACTTAGAGATATGAAAACCTGGCTCACTCTTTTCTGAAAGGTTCTCTAGGGATAAAAAGTACCTATTTATAACATGGGAAAATGGTAAAGCATTAGACCAGACAATAGCAAGAAAACGTTGTTTTTCCTCCCTGATCAGAGGAAAACTCAGTATTTAAACATTCTTCACTTCTACCAAGTGAAACTTCTCATAAAGATGTTGCAAAGTTTTTAGTCCTCCAATAAAAGGACTTAAAATAATCTCAGAAGGCAGACACTCTCCACAAATATAAATAATTTAATTGAACATATGGTGGCTTTTCATTAGTGTTTCATGAGAAGGTTTTGAACTGAGTCTAACCAGAGTTTAAATCATTACAGTATCATTTGTGTAAAGATAAGGCAGGAGATGGCATGATGGGATTAAAAAAAAGAATACTAAAATCTTGTCTTGTTTTCCTTCTTCTGTAATATGCACAGCTGACATGAGACAGAAAGAAATTTCCAGAAAGAAATATTTTTAATAAAATATTTTAAAAATAAATATTTCTAGGGCACTTTTTCAAACACATAGAGTATATTCAAAAACAGATACAGTAACAGTAATATTTCAACAACACTTTGCTTTGCAGGAACTCCTTCACATCCCAAACTCTTCCCAGGAAAATTTCATAACTTCTTGCAACATCATGTAATTAAACATAAAATGAGTATGTGCTTGATCAGCACCTTTGGAAGCAAGAAGAGACATTTAGGTTTTAGGATATTTAGGTTTACTTTCTGAGCTGTGTAGTAAGTAAACTTTGCAAAACAGCAGGATGAAACAGATTCTTCTTTTGCATTCCTTTTAAGCTTTAACTGAGATGCTTTGTTCCTCATGGAACCAATCAACGTTGAAGGGCCCTGGATGTGTGCGAGGGTTTACTTTCAAACTCCAAGTGGAAGAAGAACCTCAGCAACGCCTATTCTGCATTGGGAATATTCTTGCAACTCTCAAATTCTTTTTCAGGGAAGTAACAGTCTCCTGTGGTCTTGAGTTATGGCACTACCTTTCTAAGGCATAACTCAGCCCAATTCAGTTGTCTGAAGAAATCTGATAGCAATTTTGCTATTCTAGTAGGATTATTTTATTACTATGAACACAACATGTAAAGATAAGTGTTTAAGTCTGGAAAAAGTTTCATACATGCAACAGACTTTTTCCTATTTTCTTTTTTACATAAACAGAAAATATAGTGTAGGACTAATTAGCAAAATGATACATGATATGATATTACATATAATTGTATATCTTTTATATTGTTATAGATATTTCTATCATTAGATATGCACTCATTTTTATATACAATGAATATTCATAATTATATACAATGCTAAATGTACTGATGCATATATAAGCTATTTAAATGCAAAAATACATTTTGCAAGAAATGAAGGCTGTCTACTGTTCTCCAGGTAAATAAGAAGTACAGATCAAATTATTAGGTTACATCAGGCTTATCATTTTTGTAAGGCTAAACATGACCAAGATTCAAAGCTCAGTCTCTTACTTTGTTCCTTACAAAATAGAACACTGACCAAGATGCTAAGGAATTTGTAGAGTTGCCCCTGTGCAAAAAGGACCATATAGCATAAAGGTGGTCATGGTTCTCAGGAATATGGGACAAAGTAGTAGAGATTCTAACCTCCTGTTCTGGGTTTTTTTCTTTTTGTGGTCGTTTCAGCTCTAAAAAGCTGAATGTGAAGCAGCATTCATATGTAGCTGTGCTACAGGCCCCAGAGCTTCACATTTCCATTAACATTTTGACAGTAGAAAAGTCCAATGCTCTAAGTTATTGTCCACCAACTAAACAGCTGTGGTGACTTTCAGAAAAATCATATACAACCTGGAACCAAAATCTATCAGTGTATTTGGAGCTATTGAGTCAACTATAGTTGCTCTCAAAAAATAAGATTCTGGGTATACATAAGTAGTATGTTTGCACACAACACAAGTTCTTTTTAGGTGCAAAGCCTTCTTGTGTTCAAACCTCAAGGTTTGTACAGCCCACTTTCATGCACCATTGGTGTGCAGGAAATACTTTGTCTCTTGGGGAAGTCAAGCTGTGGCGTGTAAACTTGCGTGCCAGAAACCACAAGACAGAGTGCAGAGTGCAGAATGGATTTCAAACTCTTCCGAATTCCAATAGATACCATTTTTTCCCCCCTTTTTTTGAAGAAAAACATATTTCACTGATGAGTATCAGAAAAATGGAGTAATACAACTCAGAACTGCAGTGGAGTCAAAAAAGAATAAAATGATACTATGCTAGAAAATGCTATCGCTTCTAAAATGTTACTCTAGCAACTGTCAGTACCTGAGGACAATAGAAAACTGAATATGAAAGGCAAAATAGATGTTTGTGAACTGCCTTGTGAATGGGCAATTCGATTTCCTATCAAAATGTTTTATGGTGTGTGTAGTGGCTGGGGCAAAAGCCATGTCATCTGGAGTATCGTCATAACTAAATAACTACTTTAATAAGCTCTGAGTGTTTGGCTCCTCCATTGACTTCTGTCTCCTGCTTGATTATTTAGTGGGTCTGGTGCTACAGCTCATAAATTTCAAAATTCTTTCAAGGTTTTTTTTGCACTTCTGATCAAAGAAATGTTTGTGTATCCTTCCCATACTGTGTCTCTTTAAACCACTGGCTTTCTCAAAGTGCTTATTTTTTTTTTTAACACCATAATGTGATGTACACAGAGAGGTAAATGATGTCAGAATCCTTTCTGCCCCAAACCAGTCTGTAAATCTTCAGAAAAGCAAAGTTCATGGGTGCATTTAAAAGGGGCACAATCTGTTTGTGCTTAAAAGAAAGTCCCCTTTTTTTTGTGTGTGCAGAATAACAATGCCAGAATGCGTTATTCCAAAGAACTGTTGCCATGGTGATGCCATCAATAACATCATTTTCTGCATCCTTGTCCTTTAAACACATAATGAACGCAACAAGCATTGGTAAATGTGAAAAAAGAACAATTACTTTTTCTCTCTCAATAGCGGAGGAAGCCTTTTTTTCACCTCATCAATAGAAAATTATGTAGAAAGGAATAATAAAGACTGTTACAAGAAGCACCAAGAAGCCTATTAGTGACAAAGGCTTTTTTTTTTTTTTTTCCATGAATAATTACAGCTCTTCAAGAAGAAATCAGCCCAGGCTAAGGACCCTTTGCAAGCTTTAGATGGTAAAACAAACATTTGACTATACAAGGATTTCCCTTTCATGTACCTTTCCAAGGAAAAACAACTAAAATCCAGAGTGAAACGGGAGAGAGAAAACCCAGAGAAACATCTGCTGCAATTAAAGAACCCTGCACATTCACCTAAGAGACTCATATCAAAAGCAACTAGATTAGTGACACAATCAATATAAATTTCAAGCCAGCAGGTTAAACTTGTCTGTGGTGGGAAAGTTTGGCTTTTTAAGTAGTATAATAACAGGAAGCTATTCTGATTCTATATGAACAGGGGAAACAGAATTTCAATACTAGATGATTACCAAAGAGTTGTAAAACATTGTTGAGTTTAAAAGCTCAAAAGACCAAGGAAAAATGGTAGATACACTTACTACACCAAGTCAGTTCATAAATAATGGAACCTTTACCAAAGCAAGATTTGACTGCAGGAACTTTCAAGAGTCATGTAATATGCAATTAGGGAGCCCTTCTGAAACATTAAGCTTTTGTCCTGACTGATGGGTGATGTGCAAATGGGAGCTCTGAATGTACTGCTTGGTGTTTTCTACACAAAATGAAGGTCAACCTGTTGTGCAATGATTTGTTTGTATCTTTTGGGCTTTTCCCTATGTACCTATAGTCAGAGGCTGAGGATGATGATGGGAAAAAACTGCTTCCTCCTCATTGCCTCTAGGTAGTAAAAGGAACTTAAGTAAGAGAAAAGTGCAGAGGGAAGGAAGAAAGGAGGGACAAATTTTAAAGGTAGTTGGAGCATGTGAGTTGGAGATGAATCTAGGAGTTGGTAATCTCAGACACATATGTCCTATAGTGAGACAAAAGGGCTGTTAGGGTTAACGACAGCAAAGACATAGCAGAAAACTTTAATCAGGTTTAAAGCAGTAAAATTAATTTATTAAGATGATGCAATTCCAATCTTTAGCCGAGAGTGGTCTATGAGTAAAAGATAACAACTTAATCATACAGCTGCATTTACAATGGAAAGTCTGAGCTAAGTTAGAAGGGGAATTCAAGATGTTTGAATACTTTTCCTCACCACGCATTGTCCTTTGATTTCTCACTGCTTCTGTCTCTCCACCTCAAAAGTGAGAGATAATGCTTGCTCATTTTGGATAGCTCCTTCAGTTCTCCACTTGTTACTGTGGAAATCCTAAAGGATTGTGAACCAGTAAAGATGAACAACATATGGAGATGGCGGGAACCAATTCTTTTCCTTTCTGTTTCAGAGCCTCTGCAATGTTTCAAAGTACTCACTATTCAACTCAGTTTAAATGCTAACACAGACTGGGGTTCTCTTTCATGGAAAAAAAGCTTCCATGTTCTGTCTAGATTTCAACACATTTAAGAATTGTTTAGAAAGCTCTGCTGAAAGGCTTTAATAGGGCAGCTAATAGGCTAACTCAGCTTATCTGAGGGGCTATTCACCAAATTCCCCACGAAACAAAAAATCGGTGAAATCTGTTTCTCAGTATCCAAACATTAACCTTTATCTCTCAAGCTGAAGGAATAAAAGACAAATTCTTGGAAAGAAATGTTATGATTTCCTTCCCTTCTGGTTTGCCTGAGACTTGGAAAGAAAATGTCTACTTTTGTAATTTCTTAGCTGGACTCAAGAGGCTGAAAGCAGTTCCCAGTTTACCGGTCCCTCGGATCAACACTTCTGCACGGCTGTCAACAAAACAAACCAATGGTTTTGATGAATTGGTGAGAGTCTCCTGAGATGCTTTAAAGGCCATTGGAAGTTTATATGCTTAATTTATGGACTAAGTATTAAAAGCATACTGTGTTTCGTTAAGCAACAGTTTCTTAACTCTGTTGGACTCTGTGACTAGAAGGATGCTCAGTAATTTTAACTGCTTACAGGTTACCTCAGAATGAGTGCAATACGTAAGGGTCATTTCAATGGGAACACATTCTTGCACAGATCTTTTGAGAAAATTATATTATTATTTTTTTTTATGAAGAGAGAAAAAGGCTTCTGAGATGAAACATTTTAAAAAGCTATGCCACTGCTTACAATATTATTCTCTTTCATCAGTGATAATAATTAAAAAAAATTAAATTCCTTACAATTAACAGGCATCAGCTAAATCATTCTCTTTTTCTGTCTCCTGAATCCTCAGAAGGAATTTCCTCCACTTGATCATGTAAAATTATACCATTTTTCTATGGAAACGCAGAAGGAATGATGACAAAATTTAAACTCCCCTATGCCAACACATTCTGAATACTAATGATGCTTCTCAAAAGTGAACAATCTTTCCATTTTAGGGATGCTTGCAGAATGGAAATCTGAAGATGAACCCAAAAGTGTGTCTTTGTGGCTATTTCAAATTCATAAAATTTCCAGTGTAGCAAAAGGCAAACTATCACAAAATAACAAACTGCATCATGCCATATCCCAATTAAAACTTCAGTTGTTTTCATGGCCTCTGCAAGAATGCATCCAGCTCTACATCACCACCATTTCTACTTAATGGGTGCATTTCCTCTACACTTAAATCACAAGAGTATTTTTTAAATGTTCTCAAAGATAGCACTGAAAAGCTTTAGTGACATATTTCTGGCCACAACCTGCACAACAAAAGCTAGAACGTACGTCTTACTGCTGTGCTTTTATCACCACATAGGTGACTTATTGTGACACAGGGTAGACTTTTTGTGATACATCTTTGCTAAGAAACTTGCAGATCCTTGGCTAAGAGAAAAATGAAAGCTGTGAGTGTGTAGGCATTGCTCAGATGGAGAAAGCAAATGAGAGAGGTCCTGTGAAAGAAGCAAAATAAGGAGATGAAGGAGGCCAGAGAGGAATGAAGGGTCAGTTAGCCATTGCCTCTGAGTCAGAGGATTTGGACAGAGGCCTGTAGAGGACATGAGTAATAATGCTGGCAAACAGAATATAAACAATCAGGAGAGAAGGTCTTCAGTCACAGTCCCATAATGGAGAAGGAAAGGGTAGTCCCATAAAGGGGAGGAAAGCAAAGCTAGTTTCAATGAAGTCCTGGAAGTGATCTAGTGTGGACATGAAATAGAGAAGGCAGCATGCTGAAAAGACTGGCAAGTTAAATTTCTTGGACCTAGAATAACACGAAAAAAATAACATAGAAAAAGTGGAATAATGGAGAAATGAATGGAAAGGATGGCAGACAGAGGGGACTGATGACTACAGTCTTCAGGCTTACCAGTAAAAGGTGTACCACTCAGTTTTCTTCCATGTTCCTCAATGACATTATATCACAATTGCTTGCATGCCACTAAAGTTCTTGGCTTGAGGATATGTATGTTTTTCAGCATCTTTAATAGAGTTTTGTGGGAAGGCTTGATTTTCTCTACTACAGTCTTTTTCACCACAGCTCTGTATAACCAGGCTGCTTGTGGGGTGACATGAGACCAAAGAAACATTATGAGCATTCCTTTCTGCCATTGGCATAAGTACCATCATTAACAATATCCAGCAAAGCGTAACAGCAGAAACTCTGTATGTTCAGAAGCAAAGTACTGGGCAAACAATCTGTGACACAAACAAGAGTTTCAGTCTCCAGGTGCTATACTGGATGAGCTTAGCATTCTTGAGTACTTATGAAGTTAAGTTTTTTGGGTGTTTATAATAGGTGTCTTATTTAAAAAAAAACAAACCCAAAAACCACAACAAAAAAGCCCAACCAACCAACCAACCAAAAAAAAAAAAAAGTATCAAAAATCTGTAATTAGCTGTGTTACTGCCACCATTTAGAATAATTTGTGGACCTGGAAAGTTGCCACAGGGTGTGAGTTGTATTCTATTTTAATAGATGTTGTATGTTGGTTTTGGGTATCACTGATGCATTTTTTCTACAGTTGTTGAAACAACAAAGGAAACAAGGAACATGCACTTAGGCCTGACTTCAAATATAAAAATCTAGTCTGATGGTAATCCACATCCTTAAAAAATACAGGGTACTATAATTTGAATTAAACCCAACATATGCACAAACTCCAGCTACCTCACTTGGCCAGCCAAGGAAGAGAACACAATGCATGTTCACAGGATTGGAAGCACTACCCTCCCTTCTTGTATAGAACTTGTTCTGCCAAAATTAATGAAGAAGACAGGCCAAATGCCGGGTGCCAGAAAGCCAAACTGGGACAACACCCTCTAAGACCCTCAGAGATGCTACAGGGAGCATTTCTCCTTTCCCTAATGCCTGCAATTCTTCTGTGAAGCTGCTTTTATGACTCACCTTCACTGCTCAGACACAAAAATTTATAAGTCTGGGACATCCGCTAAATAGGATTTGTACTACCCCAGTCTAACAACAGTGAGCTTTCCCAGCACTAGGAAGCCATTTCACATTATTTATAATGTTGCTGCTCCACGCTGATGCTGCTGAGTTTCCAAATTCAACTTCATGGCATTAGCAAAAGGACAGAGATTTTCCTTCCATCTACTGTTGTGAAACCCTATGGGCAGCCACTCTATTTTTTTTTTCCATGATGGTAATTGCCATATTTCATAAGTACTGAGAGGGTTGCTATGTTACTTTTGACCCAGACTTTCATCTTCGAGGTCTTCTTTCTTGCATGCAAGAGTTACTAACATCAACGGCTTAAGAAATAATAAGGAATCAGACTAATGTTAAGTAAAACTACATAATCTTACAAATAAATAGTACTTTGTAAGAGCCTTTGCACTAATGTGTTTTTCTAAGATGACATTTGCAGTTACAGTCCTACAAAACTGTTGCTTCTTTTTTTTTTTATGAAACATTGAGTAATCTAAGATTGATAATTTGGAAGAGTCATTGCTCTTTGCATGGAATTTATGATGTTGCAAGAGCTTTCAGATCCAAAAGCTATAGTACAGCACAATAATCACAGGCAATTATTTTACTCAACACGCAACCACCACCTTATTTCCTTATTGAAGGAATAGCTAGGAAGGGCTCTCCATTTGACCAGAAAAAAACTGTCATTGACTTGGTTGCCCTAGGGGTCCCAAGCCACTGATGTTAGAGCAAAAATGAAACTGTTTGGAAAATGGTTTTGTGGTCATTGTTCAGAAGCCATCCTGGAAGTCCCTGAGGAAACTCTGTGAAAGGACTTCGAAATGGCACTGCCTGTCTGGATAGAAAATTATACAGGTTCCTTCTTCTAAGATGATGCAAACTAAACATGCTATCTGCTGGCTGAATGACTACTGCAGCTATTGCTGCTATGTGAATGATACAATGGATTAATTTCTTGTCATGCTGTATAAATTGCCATTGTTGTTGTTACTGAAAATCATGCAACAGGGATTGTGATAACCTGGCATGGCTTAGTTAGCAGAAATTGTGAAAGCTAGTTTTTTCGCAAATTGTGGAAGTTAGTTTTTTAATTATGACATCTGCATAGGTACCATTTCAAGAGAAACAAGTCATGGACAGATCTGTTATGAACAGAAAGTATTATATTTAGTTTAATACTGACAACTTCTTCCATTCTATAACAACTATTCTGAGTTGACAACTGAAGAAGTTTAGTAATATCTCATCCTCTCAGACTGGTCAAAGGCCTCAAGTGCTAAACTTAATTTTCTAGGAGTAAGGCTAAATTAATGTGCATTCCTATGCCACTCAGTGACATGAAGAATCAGTGTTATAGGAACAGTGTCAAAGAGAAAATCCAAAATAGGAAACATAATTTAGCCAGAGTTTTCTAGCATTACTGAGATCGCTTCGTGATAATTATTCCTGGTTTCAATACCTCCAAAAGCTTTCCACAGATAATAAAGAAGTCTGAAGAAAGTTAAACAGCATTGTTCTCATAGCGTTGTTCTCATGGTAAGGCCAGTTAAGTCAACAATTTTAAACACTACTTCTCACAGCAAAAATACTGCTTCCCAGAAATCTCTAAACAAACTGCATCTTACATGAACAAACAATAAACCTACATTTGAGACTACTTAGATTCAATCTCCAGATTATTGTGTTCAGCTTCAGTTAAACTATGATATTCTTGTCCTGTGCAATGTTAAGACTGAAGAAACCTGGTTTCTGAGAAAATCTGAAATGCAGTAAAGGGAACAAAGATGTCAAGACTACTTCTAATGAAAATAAAAAATTTCTAAGTGTAATATACTGGCACAGTGGAACGAAAAGCTGATTAGCAAAAGGTGCTGATTAGCACCTAGGTCTATGAACTACAAAAGACAGCAGAAAAGCTGACAAATCTATTTCACTCAGAAAGTGCAAAAATTAACTCCAGAGAATCTATCAATCTTTTCTCACAAACTTTACTTTCATCCTATTATTCTCTGCCCTCCCTGCCATCAGTAGCACTGATGACCATTTATGCCATGGCTGTGCCTCAGCTTTACATGTTCCCGTCAGTCTATGCAAGTACCAAGAAACATAGGTACCAATCAATTCTTAAAACTGTCTTTCTTTTTGGAGGTGCACAGAACCTTCCTTCCACTTTAGCCACTGAACTTTACTAAAACAAGCAGGCTTTCTTTCTGAGCTGCTACATGCAAACTTAGTGAAAATCAGAAGTGTAGTACTGAGGATGTCAGGTTTGCTGCTTCAACTGGCTGTTGTCCATAGGGACTGCAGTCCAGAAGCACATGATACTAGAGAAAACAAAGTGATTAAAACTACCTGCATGTTGAAGGAAGTGGAAGATAGGAAGATGGATGGCATGGAACGTTTTTGACCCTTCCCTCAGGACTCTCCTGTGTGAGAAGTGGGCTGAGCCCTTCCTTGGGCAGCTCTAATAAGGATGCAATAGGAAACATGAGCTAAAAACTCAACAAATAGAAGAATTCCAGGAGAAAAACCATGACAAAAAGTAATGGTAATACTTTTCATGGAGAGAATAAGCACAGAGTCCTGATGTATATTAGACTTACGTGGTAACTACACCAGTAAATATCATAGGTAGGCCTTCACAATAATTACATGTCCTTGCAGCTCACCTGATAATTACTTTCAAATGGATCCCAAAGTATTTACCATGTATCTGCACTGTGGCTTAGCAGATGAGATAGTCATATAATTTCATGGTATTTTTCAGGGCTAAACCCTACTATTACATGGTGCTGTACTTACCACGAGTCATCACCCGTATGGTCTACACAGATGGTGGCTCTGAGCAATACAATTCTGAGTTAGAATGCAATAGATATTTCTTTCTTTCTTTTTTAATGCCCAATGCACATTAGAGTTTTAAAAGAAATGCTCTTGAATGTTGCATTATCTTTCTAGGCATGCTTTCAATGAATTTCACACAAATAATTTGCTGGCAAAAGCATTTGCTGAAACCGAATTTTAAGCTGGAATTACACATTACTTACAAAAAGAAGTATTTTGAGTGTATGTGAGTAAGAATTCACACCTAAGCTCTGATTTTCAGAAATCCATCTGCCCACTCATGGAAAAGTTTTTTCTTTATGATATGTGCTTTTAATCAGAAATCCATTTTAAATATAAAGAAATTGTGAACAGCTGCCAACAAAATAATGCTGCAGATGCAGTCGTATTCAGATAAACTTGTGCCTTCAAAGGATGCTCTACTGGACTGAGTACAGGACTACTACTCAAGAAGCCTGATCTCTTGTAATACTCGAAGGAAATTCACTTAAATTCCCACACCTGTTTCCCTTTTCAGTTCCTTCTGCCTACTTATATCTTTCGATCTTTGCTTCAGATCTGTACTTGCTCACTGCCAGAATGAATGGGGCTAGCAACACAGGTGTAGGAACAGACCCACCACTGCTGGTCATCCTAATAATATAAATCATGAGGATAGGAATTCTAATGGAGTATGTACATATGGACAGAAAAATCTGCTTTAATCTAATAGTCTATGAATGAAGGTTCTGAGCTGTAACTACTGGAGAGACTAAGCCTCCTCTTTTGCGCTACTGCAGCACTTGAGGTCCCATAAAGTACTTCTACTAATCATTACTACTACTGAATTACAGCTGGGCCACTGAACCCAATAAAGATCAACATCATTTCAGTACCCATAATCCACAACCAGAAAAAGAATACCTGTCAATGAGTTTAGTAAAAATGATCAGAAATATCCATCTATGATTTCTGGGAGGTGTGAGACAAATCCTTCCAAATGCTATCCCCTCCAAGCCCATGTGAATTTGCTTTCAGGACACAGCAGTGATTCTTTTAGCCTGGAGATAGTGTTTTGAAGCAAAAATCTTGTACATTTGAAGGCAGCTTATTCTTTGTTTGGGCATCTAGTGCTCAACACGGACATACCAAAGTGAGTCCAGAGAGCTGCTATGAATATAATTAAGGTGTTGGAGCATTTCACGTATGAGGAGAAGCGAAGACAGCTGGGTTCATTTAGCCTCAAGAACAGAAGGCTCAGGAGAATCTTATCAATCTTTATAAACGCCTGATGGGGAAGTAAACGAGACAGAGCCAGACTCTTCTCAGTGGTGCCCTGTGACAGGACAACAGGCACAAACTTAAATACAAGAAATTTCACTGAAACATAAGAAATGCCATTTTGACTGTGGGGATGATCAAACACTGTCACAGGTTACATATACAGGATGTGGAGTCTTCATCCTTGGAGATATTCAGGACCTGACTGAACATAGCCCTGAACAACCTACTCTACCTAATCCTGCTTTAAGCAAAGAGAGGTTGGACTAGATGATCTCCAGAGCTGCCTTTCAACCTTAACTATTCAGTGATTCTGTGAAAATTAAGAGATTCTATTGCCAAGCAGAACTCATGGAACTTGAGCTATGCTTTACTGACATGCATGTGCAAGTCTACTGAAACATGTATTCAAATAATAAAATAAAATGTTTGGATTACAGATTTTTGGTGGAAAAAGAAGAAAAAGACTTCTGAAGGAGGACCTGAAATGAACACATTTAATGTAATATAGATCAAGCAAAATAACCCACTGTGCACAAGGCTGCACTACAGACTGACTGTATCTATATATTTCTAAGCATTTTTATGTAGGAAAAATGCACAGTGTATTTTCTTCTTTCCTAATAAGCCCTTGTCACAGGATGACATGCTTGAAACATTTCAATCTTTCAGCTAATCAATCTTTCAGCTAAGACTAGAAGGGCTGGAAAAGGGTTATGGCCGACTCACTGCCTCTGGATGGGTCCCTGGGATGCAGTATCTAAGTGTCTAAGTATCTAAGGCTGTGCAGTCTTCCAAGTGAAAAGCCACTTGTGGAGAGTTTCAAAATAATATGTATGCTACTTTAGAATTTGTTTTGTAAATAAAATAAAATTATTGAAAGGGAGTGGAAAAGAATTGCGCATGGCACCCTAGTCTGGGAATGTAAAGAAGTAAGGGGAATGCATACTGAGAAATCTTACCTTCTCTCTTTATATCCTCTCCTGAGCTAATAACTGATCATTGTATGTGGTGACTCCACTGTAAGAGTTTTTAAACAAATTTACCCTAATTCCTGAGCAAGAAATTGAGCTTGAAGGCCACTGGGGAACAGTTTCAGTGTCATGCAGCCAGAGATGATTTTTTTCCATGTTCGTTCAGGGGCAATTTTAGAAGCACTTACATAGGTGCCTCCAAACAACTTTAAACAAGTTTTGCCATTTTTTTTTCTCCCCCAGTGCTTCTCCAAAAAATGACAAATATGGACACAAAAGCACAGCACATCATTCTGACTTGGTTCTACACATTCATTTTGAGCTACTCCTAGGATTACAATTGCAACAGAGATATAGAGAACACTCTTCTAGCCCAACCGTTTTACACACCTCTCTATCTACATACTTACCATCATATCATGAGAACACCAATTATAGTAAACCCTGCTGTCATAAAATTATTAATTTAGGTTGGAAAGTACCTTTAAAGATCATTTGCTCAAAGATTCAAAGTTAGACTGGCTCTTGCATTGCTGGATTGTCCTTTGTTTAAGGTATCTATTTCTTAGCACAGCAACTATGAACCATGTTACGATTGGTGAAACTGCTTTTTAAAACATTTGAAAATAAATTCTGAGGATTTTTATAATAAAATTGTCAGCCATTTATTATGCAGTTACTGCTGGGTTCATGCTGGTGATATTTGTCACTTGTACTTTTGCAATATACTTTAAAAAAAAAAAAACAAAACAAAACACCAAAATAAACCAAGTTATCTGCATGGAGAAGATAGTGAAAGAGTATCACCTGAAGAACAATTACTGGTGTGTCCTCCCCTTCTTTTTCCTCTTGTCTCCCACTGGGGGTAATGACCTTATCACCCTTTCTTCCCCTGATCACTACAGCAAATGTTTTCCTTGGTGCATCTAGTCAAACATGGAACAATTGTGCTCAGTTCATATTTACTTTTGAACATTCGTGTTTCTATTCCAGACTTGAAGATTTTACATGCTTAAAGCTTGCCAGGTCTTCTCCATGTCTACAGAGTAAGTCTGAAAAAATACTCTCTCTGCTGACAATCCCTAACTTTCTTATGCAATTAGATGATCCTAGCTATGACTGCCTTACTATTCTAACAAGAAATCTGCTTCATCCTGTGAAGTCCTTCGCAGTTTGGGTAAATCCTTAGCTTTAAGACAATGTCAAAATTTGTTGAAATTTCAATATAACTAAGTTTTTACTGTTGACACTATTTTAAATCCCCCCTATATTTTCCTTAAGAAAAGGATGGAGAGATTTGACATCTGACTAGAGTCAGCTCCTGTTTCTGCAAGCTAGGACATGGCTCTCAGATGCCTTGAAATCTGTCAAAGCAGCTGTCATCAGGGGAGAGTTCAAGTGCCCCTTGCCTATGATTAAGCTCTGCTTGTAGGGTGATGAGAGTTATAAGAGATCTCCTGGTGCAAAAAAAGTATTTTCAACTGATCATCCTAACTTAAGCATTAGATCCACACTTGTCTAACCCTGATGCTGCACTGGATTTAAAGCCAGGAAAAAGTCCTATCATCCAAAACCAAAATGCTGTTCTTTGAACCAAAATGAGGTACTTTTCTATGTTTTATCTATTTGTGTTATATTCACTTCCAATTTTTTCATTTAATCTGTTCCAAACACTAGGTCAAATCTATGTGCATCTGACAAGA
Source organism: Psittacula echo (assembly GCF_963264785.1). Lineage (NCBI taxonomy): Eukaryota > Metazoa > Chordata > Aves > Psittaciformes > Psittacidae > Psittacula > Psittacula echo. The sequence goes on from NC_137735.1 coordinate 106,786,546, forward strand.
CACTTCCACCAAGTGAATGTATGCTGTGGTAAGAGCTTTTTCCATCTATTGTTTATGTGGTGGAAGAATGTATATGTATATATGGATTTATAAAAAGACAGTATTTCTCTGTGCATATGTGGCTAGGTATTTAGGCATGTACAGAACAGGCTTACTGGGAAACTTTTCCTTTATGACCACATAAATCTTTTTCATTAAAATCAGAGTTATTTATGCCTAGGACTACCTGTGCTTGCACCAGACCTGGTGGGCCAGGAGAAAACCCTGCCAAGACCACAGACTAACCTGGGTCTCCAGGGATTCCTAGCTTGCCATAAGGAGTGGCTTAAGAAAGCAGTTTTTTGAAGTCAGGTTATAAGTCCCTGTGGGGCCCTTGCTTATTTTATAAAGGAAAAACTCATGCTACCTCTTTACCATATAACCCAACACCCATACACAAGAGGAAATAACTCTGAGAAATTCATAGAAACTTATCTTCGAAAATTGCAGAATCTTGTATGCCTTACTCATGCTTCTGCATGTCCATTAAACAAAAAGACAACTCTCTAATATTTTGCGCTGAACAGTATCATTCTAGGAATGAAATACAACAGTAGACATTGAAAATACAACATTCATAAAATCCTGAGCAAATATTTGTGCTAATGAAGGTTAAGGAGTTGGCAGTCCTGAAAACTGTAGTCCTCTATTTATCGACAGTCTAATTTCAATGCAGGCAGCTGGAGTGGAAGCTTCCCTACACTGGCCTGCCAATGCTTTCAACCCTGACCTAAAGAGACCCTCTCTAGAAGCAAGAAATAATTCATTCTTTATGCTTGTTTGGCCCTGGATTTATTTCAAGCAAAGGCTGCCAATTCCACTGAATCTGTACACAGTGGTTTTATAATATGGTCTACAGTCAACTGGGATCTGAACCGAGACCACCTAAGTCATTCCATTAAAACAACACACTGTAGTAGAAATAGAGAGCTGGGAGCAAAAGGCCAGAGCTGTTATCCACTTCAGCCTATTTTTGTGATTGGAAGGTGGTTGCAAAGAAGAGAAAGCAAGCTGAATCACACCTAATAGCCTTGAAAACTGCATAATAAAAATTAGGAGGAAAGGTCAGACAGAACTAGAAAATAGTTTGGAGCTTTTTATAGTTGCATCACCTATTTTTTTAAACACAAGTATTCTCTGTTCCTTTTATGAAATGAAGTGCATTCTTCTTGATACCAGCATTCACTTGTTATAGGCGTGTTGAGTCTGATGCAGCATCCATTAGTAATAAGCAGGAGTATTCCCACTGACTGAGACAGTGACTTATCCGCTCCTTTTTTATTTAGGCCAGCTTTCAGAAATGGGTATGTCTGTATTTCAGGATCTAACTTTTGGTTTCTACTTAAAGAGTATGATTTTCAGAATTACTAAGCACTCTCCTGAAAATTAGCCCATTTAATGCCAGGCTGTAGCCAACCAGATTTACAGGCACACCTGTCACTTCAGAAGAGCAGAAATTCAAATGGCTCCAATCTGAAGCACCACCCTGCTTTTTTTTTTGAAGCTGTTAGCAAAACTGTTCAGTAAAAGATAGTGCCTAAAGGCCTGCATTAGATAAACAGTATTTGCGTCAGTCCCCAGTATAGCCTTTAATTTATTCTTCCTTAGGTATGCATAGAAACAGAAACTTTCCACTGTTCAGAAGGGTGAAGAGTTTACTTGCATTATGCCCATGCAGTCTGCTTTAGGAACACACCTGCTACTCCAAAATGTCAGCTGAAAACATAGTTCTGTTTTATGAGACTGATTCCTCCTGTAGTTAAAAGCTAATTTCACTGCTGATGTGTGAAGCACAGGCTCATTTAATGATATAACTAGAAGGGGAAAGAATCAGGTGGTACAAAAAAAAAAAAAAAAAAAAAAAGACAGACAGTTATTTGCAAAAAATGGTTTATCAATATAATTCATAGCAAGACCTATTGCTTTCAGACGCATGCTCATCATAACCTATTAACTCTAACTAAATCATATGACATGATTTTGCAAAGCAAGCAAGGCAACACCCCCTTCCAGTAGAACAGCATGAAGAACTCCTGGGAACTTAAAACCCTCAGTGGTTATGTGTTCAATCCTGCTAAATTCAACTTAAATATCAGTAGTGTTGGATTAGTGCAATAACTGTTTTTACTTGTTCAGAAATATACAGGTGTCCTGAGTTCAGCAGCACCAGCCATTTTTTCTCCTTCTTAGTAGCTGGTGCAGTGCTGTGTTTTTGACCTTCGGCCTGGGGACAATACTGATAAAGCCGATGTTTTCAGTTGCTGGTCAGAATGTTTACTCTGACCAAGCACTTTCTGAGCCTCATGCTCTGCCAGGGAGGAGGGCAAGTCGGGAGGAAGCAGGGACAGGACACCTGACCCAAACTAGCCAAAGAGGTATTCCATACCACAGCACGTCATGCCCAGGATGTAACTGGGAGTTTCCCGGAAGGGCTGGATCACTGCGAGGTGGGGGGCGAGGTATCGGTCGGCGGGTGGTGAGGTGTTGTATTCTCTTCCCTTGTTATTTCCTTTATCATTATTACTATTGGTGGTAGCAGTAGTGATTTGTGTTATACCTTAGTTATTAAACTGTTCTTATCTCAACCTGTGGGAGTTAGCGTCTTTCAATTCTCCTTCCCATCCCTCCGGGAGCGGGAGGAAGAAAAGGGGGAGGTGAGAGAGAGACTGCGTGGGTGTTTTATGGCTGACTGGGTTTAAACCACGACAACAGGTCAGATGTCATTTTTTTTTTTAAAAAGACAAATTTTCTTTTTTTGTTTTCCATATAATTTCCATAGCTCCTTTTTTCAGAACTGATTAAGTGCATGACAGAGGCCTTAATACTACCTAGAACGCAAGCTACTACTACAGTCAGAACACGGCTCCATTAATTTTCTTTTCTATGGATTTATTTCTTCGAAAGACAACAGACAACTGTGCCAACTTTGAGCAAAGAATCATACTGATACCACATTAAATCATCGTTATGGAGTACAAGTAAGTATGCTTCTAAGAGTCTTCAAGATTAGACCTAAAGTAATGACTTAATAAAAGGATAATTGAAATTTATTTCTGTAAATCAAACAAAGGAGTGAACAACACCCCAACAAGGCATTTTTAACAACGTATTTCCATCCCTTTTCCTTGGTATTCAAATATCCTGACACATTTAACAAGTTCTGCTACTTGTATTTTCCTCCTGGTATCAGTACAGAGCTGGAGCTTTGATACTTAGTCTAATTGCTTCCTCTTGCCTCAGCCCACACCTGTATCCACTTAATGTCCCAGGAAAGCAATAGAACTGTAGAGTACACTACAGAAAACGATGCACTTAGATTGAAAACAAAACTGTAACATCAGATATATAAGATAGTCTGAAGCAGTTGGAAGGAAGAATTACCAGCTGAAAAGCAGCAGAAAGTACCAAAGCACTATGCCTGTCTGGTTAGCTATTATTCAGGCAGAAACCAGCACTGTATCTCTTGAGAAAGTGAGAAAAAGTGACCTTTCTGTACTACCAAGTGCAACAAAAATAATCCTTCTCAATCGCAAGCCACCCACATGAAACAGAACTTCATGTCAATTAGTCTGAGAGGGAAATATAGTCACAGGGTTTTTTTTCAGCTACACTCAATATTTACTTTGAAACGTATTTGATGTTTTTGCTAAACAAGTCCTGTTTCAACTACTCAGAAATTTTTTTAATGCTTCATATTTTGTGTGGGTTTCCCTTACTATTTTTTCAAATACAGAATACCATGTAATCTTTAAGCAAGCAAATTCTTAACTATTTCTCATGGCTCTCTGATGCACATCAACATGAATCTCGTTGTTCTGGATTCATCGTAACAAAGGTGGAATCGAAATTAGAAAGAAGTATCCATTTTACTCATTATAATACATCTGGGCTGACTTATATATGCTATAAAGTTTAAGCCATACATTTCACCTCCTGAGGAAAAAAAAATCAACTACTGAAAGAAAACCTCAATGGACCTCACCTTCCCTTACTTACGTGGATTCCCTACTTCAAACCCACATCTAGTAGCAAAACCTCACTGCATTCTGATAACCAGTAAATCACTGGTTAGATATGGGGGGCAAATGGCGTCACACGCAAGTAAAATAACCTCCTCTATTTCACTGTTGGCTAGATTTCCAGGTTGAGGATTAATGAAGCTGCTGATCAATTCAGGTCAGACTGAGCTAACGGCAAAATCACGTAGTATTGTATGCTCACAAGATCATCTTCCACCAGAAGCAATCTGCCCGGTTTTGCATGCTGGGTTGTTCATAAGATCGACGAGCAGATGAGGCATTTCTTAAGCACTTTCCTTTTTAGCCTTTCTGCTGCTAGTTCTGCTGTTACTTTACAGAAGTAAACTGGCAAGTAAGCACCAGAAGACACACTTGCATATTTGACTCCCCTTTACTTTTACCAAACAGCTTTCTGAACTGAAAACGAGACCATGTGTCTAGATCATTAAGGGTGGACTAGACTCATAACGCAGAACAAAAAGTTAGGTGTGTATAATGCAAAATACTGGCAAATATTTTTTTAAAGGCTAAGTTGTGAAAGTTTTAAATAATTTTCAATGATTTCCTGCCATATAAAATAAAATTTGGGGTGCCATGGACTTTTATTTCAGAATTTAAAGGAAAATCTCTTTTCAGTTTACTCACTGGGGGTTTAATTGCCACTGAGACAAATGTTACATGCATGCTATACATTTTACACATCTATGCATTCTGCTTATATCTGTAATACTGGTGGGATAAATCCTGCTCCTTGCTGCCTTAGTAGACAGATACTAGGATGTAACTTGCTGCTTCTTTTTAAAGCAGAAGTAGGCTCATCTTCACAGCTTTTGACATTTCATTACAGGACTGAACTTGTATCAAATTCAAAGACAAAAGGATGTATTTGCACTATTAACTTTAGGCATATAATACCAGCGTTCCTGGTGTCATTCTGGAGATGCTTTCTGCTCTCCAGAGAGAGCCTCATCTCCTCAGCTCAAGTGGTCTGAATCACTTCTTGGTTAGAGTTCATAGTCATCCCTATTACTCACTTCAGCTGAATGCTGAACAGTCAAAATATCCTTTTTAATCTGCAACTATTTCAGGTATTTTAGCCTTTTTCCGCCCCTAAAATCTAAATGAAATATATGTGCATTTTATTTCAAGATTTTGTTTCTCTGCCTGAAAACTTATCTGATTTCTCTGTGAATGTGCTTATCATTCAAAATTACATAAACATGATTTTTCAATTCATGAACAGTTTACCTGTGAAAGCTTATCCAACACCAGAAGTGAAGGCTAGAAATCTAGTGGGCTAGAAATCAGGAGGCAGCATTCTCTCCCTAGGGAGCCCAACTGAATACCATCCTTCCCTGTCTGTAAAGTAGGGATACACATCTTTTGTCTTGTCTGGATGCCAAAGGGGAGTCTCAACCTCTCAGTCTCTCTGTATAGAGTGTAGAGCAGTTGACACAATAGACCCTGACCTAAAAGCTACTTTAATACAAATTAATACTAGTTTTCCACAAGCACTTAAGTAATGCTGCCTAAATGTATTTTTTGGTCACGGTAGCATTTACAAAACAAATGCACTGCATTACAGATTTTCACCACTTGTACTGTGGTTACCACAGAGAAGTAAATCTTTTAAGGATCTTAAAGGTATAAAAAGAAAATAGCATCATCTTGTTCAATGCCAGCTCTTCTATTGAAATATTCATCACTTAAATGATAGTTACATACTTTTCCAAAGTGTAAAATGTGCAAACTTTGCCACAGACAATGCTTTTAGTGTGTTTAAACCTGTGTAGAGCAACCATGATTATTAAGCATGGATGGCCAACAATTACAATAAATATTAAGATAGTATATATTTTCATTCAAGTTACGTATAGAACTTTAAAAGAAAGAAATTTAAGAAAATCTCAGAACTGAGATATGCAAGCCTGGACAGCTGAACTTTTCAAGTAGCTATTACTTAAAAACAAAATGCAGCTACAATTATGAAATAAATTAACTTATATTTATTGTTATTACTTGTTACTATTTGTATAGTTGGTTATTATTACTTAATGGACATTTTTCATTATTTTTGTTTACAAGGAAATGATGCTCATGCAACTGTGCTGTCTGTCCATCTGCCATTTAGTCACTTTCGAATGCACTGGCAATCCCAACTCATCTAGCTAGAGGGTAGAGGTATCACAGATAATTACATTCCTATAAGTTTTGAGAAGAGAATTAGATTGGTATTGCTAGCTGGGAAAGACAGCAAGGTTAGAGCAAGAGTTACCTGTTTCACCTGGCATACCACCTGCTCAGTCAGCATGCAGCTAAAAAGTAGGACTTACTGACAAAAGCACAGCTGAGAACCCGCCACAGCACACATGGCTTCTGTCTTCACAGGAGACTTGGAACATAGGAAGGGCATGGTTGGGGTCAAGGTCATAAAGGAGACAGAAGTAACAGGGGTTCTTGCAGTAAGTAGTGTGTGGTCACGGGTAGAGACAAAGTGTTCCACTGAAATGAGACAACAGGTCCTAAACCACAGTTATTTTCTGACTACTGATTCATTCTTCTTGATAACAGAACCATAATGAAGTTCCTTTCTGGACATAACCTGAGCAGTTCCACATAGGAAATCTGAGAAAAAAAAAAAATCAGCAGAGTGCTTCACTTGATGAACTCCTCGATCAAGCAAAAAGTTACAGTAATTTCTGAAAATAAAAGTTGATGAGCAGAACTTGGGAGTGTGTGGTATTAGATAAAAGGACTAATTTCAACAAAGCATTGTTACATCCTCCTTGGGCATTCTGTTTCCGTAAAGGAGGTAGAATTTATCTTAGCAGAATCACCAGTCTTTTGGTATTTGTCTTTCCTGTAAAGCCTGTTACTCACTCTGCTGCTTTCAATGATGCAGCAGTTAAGGGTTGAAGTGTCATCAGATGCCCCACACAAACCAAGGTAAAGTGAAGCTGATGAAATTAATATGCAATTTTCCCTTGAAAGGGCACTGACTTTATACGCTGCCATTTGTGCTCCTGCCAAGAAATCCTGCTCATTTCAGGCCATTGCTCTAGAGATTCATATGGTCGAAACCTTGTGGCTTCAAGATATAGTTTCAAGTGTTTCATGAGATCTAATGACATCCAAATGACTCTGCACCTCTCTGCAAAATTGCCTTAGCTCCATTCTGCTAAGGCACTTTGTCCTGAATCCCACTATCTGTACTGACTTGGTTCTAGGAATTCTCTGAGGCAAGTTATAAAACTCCTGGCTTTGCTTGGATATGTAGGAAACAGAGCTTGTGATTTGGTAAGAACATGAAGAATACTGTTTAGACTGCGTAGGTTTTATCGCTGTTACAATAAATACTCAAGGCACCTGCCAATGTTTTCTATTGGTACACTCTTAATTTTTGACAATGAGATTTAGGAACTGACTGTAGGTCAGTTCAACAATTCTGGATCTACTAGATTCTGGATCTACTGTCTTTTATAACTGGGCACTGTTAGAACACTAGGGTTATCTCGGAATTTCATCTAAGTTCCCCATGACTTCAAGGGTCTGAGGACCTGGCAATAGCTTGGGCTTTTTTTCTTTTCCTAACTGTGGTAAATCACAGTTGTGGCTTTTGGGGTTCTACAGTAAGTTTTGAATTTATTTTGCTGACAAGCATTTTGTGGCTTGTGGTATTTAATTGCATCTGGAGTAGCTGTTTTCTGAACCTTTTGAACTACGTATCTCTTGCAACTGACTTCAGCTGATTGCACTCGTAGTCTTTCCTAGACATATATTGCTATATTCCTGTTATTTGTTGACTGAAGTTGCTCAGACACCACCAGTTCAATGAGGTGTCATGCTACAGAAATCCCTGGAATTAAAAAAAAAAAAAATCTAAAAGCTTTCTAAAAATAAAAGGATCATTGTGTATAATAAAAAAAACTATAAATGGCAGCTACAACAGTAGCTAACCATGAATAACTAGTTGTTAAGCAACTGTATTTTTGCAAGTATATTTTTCCTTTCAAATTTTCTAATCAGGCAATAAATGCAAAGATTACTTAAGACTGAATTTGTGCTAAAAAAACCCCAAACCAGCAAACCCAGAGCCTTGATCTGAACAAAATTTTAGCTCTGTGTGATTTTTCTTTTAAATAAAAGTATCTTGCTCTGAGACCTACAAAACCACTCATTGTTTCAAGGCACAATGTTGGATGTTTGTAAAGCGTATTAGACAGATACTTACATGCTTTATATTAAAAAAGCAATGATTGGCTTCACAAAGAACCATACAAATACCTTTTTAATTGAAATCTTTCCATCTCCACTACTTCCAAGTCTCCAAAGGTACCAAGCTATGAATTTCAATGAGGGCTTTGCAAAAGAGTATTTAATTAGTGCTTTCCTGTCAGCCTTTCTCCCATCACTCACCTAACCGTTCTTGCTTCTACAATGACAAGTAACAGCAATTTAATATCACGCAAAAGGTGCAACATTCTCTAACAGATAACAAGAGTCTGAAACATATAATTTCAACCTAGTTTCGGTATGGCTGTTTTTCAAACTCATACGGAATAGCGTCTGATTTTATTATGGAAGTAGCAGATGTTAATTCATTAAAAAAAATCCCAACTTATTTTGTACGTGAGGGAACCAAAGGCCTAAACACAGAACTACAAAGCATAATCTGAAAAACCTGAAAATAAATCCCTTGTAGAAATGCATTGCTGAGTAGTTTCTGGTAATTGAAGCAGTCTGTTCTATTGTTATTGCATTTCAGCTAGCAATCTAAAAGTATCACCATGAAAAACTGTGACTTCCAAATGATGCAGCTGCACAAGGACAGTATTTTGACTAGCCTGCAGATATTCTGCAGTCTCATTTGGTTGAATGTTAACTGGTTGATTCTATCCTAGCTGAAGAAGCCTTTTGCATTCCTTGCCAAGAAAACCCTAACACAGCAAGGTTCACAATTAGCACCTTCTATACCTTCTGGCTAAAAAGGAGACTGGCCACTAATCCTGGTTTCAGTAATTCATGTTGTTCTTCTCTTTCAGCAAGGTAATACACCCAGGCTCAAAACCATTAGTGGTTAGGAAATGCTAGTGCTACACTACAAAAAACTGCAGTGCATTACCTAGAATAGGCACAAAAAATGTCTCCTCCATCTTCTATACTGACTTGCCACCAAAGCGTTATCAAATTTTTGTTTATCTTAAATGATTTCTGCACCTAGTTTCTCGTTATCTTCAAAGATGATGAATGGCCCAGTTAAAAACTCACTTATTCAGCAAGTTATAATTCTCCCTGAGAAAGGTAAAGTTGGTTTATGACAGAGATACATCATTCCTGGAAGGGAATGGGAAAAGAGGAAAGGATTTATGAGATCCTGTACAAGCATCTCATGGGAAAGATGAGAATACAAACAAGCAATATACAACAGAAGTAACCGCTACTGATGATGCAGCATAATAGTGCAGTGTTTTTTATGAAGATGGTTAAGATGCAGCAGAATATATGGAATGGAATAGCATCACATCAGACTAATACAGCTTGATCTACACCCTGGAAATGTAAGTTCAATTCTTGAAGTAAACTGTAGAAAGGGACCATTCAGGTGAGCGTTCCCATACAAAGTCTTTAAACTAATTTCAGCATGACTGATAATTTCTTGTTCAGACAAGGGGTCAGAAATGGAGTAAAAGGGATGCTACCAGCAAATAAGAATAAGGAATTTTGAAAGGTGTGATGAAAGGTAATTATTTACGCTATTCCTAACTTTTTGTAATGTTTCTCCTTTCAAATATCTTCTAAACATTACACTAAACACATTCAGAAACCATATTAAAGTATAAAATATTTTTCAACATCTGATGGCAGACAGATTTGGGAAAAGATATGACAGTATCCAGAAATAAGAATAAGGCCCACATGGAGCTGACAGTATCACATGAATTGCTCACTACAGTACACCTCTCTCTTTAAAGGAGTCCATCTGCTGTTCATTCTTTGACCCTGGTTGCTTGTTAGCATACCCACTCTATAGAACATCAAACTTAGGTTTTTTGCCTCCACCTGGAGGCTTTTGCCTCCACCTGTCTCTATGCCCTCTTACTTGATGAGTTCTGGTTGATCTTCAGGGAGATGGTGAAGGGAAAACAATTCCTACTCCTCCTCCTGTTCACTAGATTCTAGTGTTCATCACTACTGACAGTATTACGGTTTGCTTCCAGTAAAATCCAGAGTACACCGTACGTCCATCCCTCAATGCACATGTCTACAGGCATCTTTGCTCAGAGGTAATGGCATTTCATGGGATCACATCTGTAAAGCGCCTTGTCTTTAGTCTTGGCTACAACTTCTGAGTCAGTATCAAGACACAAATTTTGGTAGAAAGAGAGGAGAGAAAATGAAATTAGCAGTAAAAGCCACAAGGAACCACAGGAGGGTGCTACACACAGTCACTGTATTAATCTAACAGGAACAGTCGAAGGCAGCATGACTTTATGCTTTCCCTGGAGTCTGAAAGCAGGAATAAGTTCTTTTCCCTCATAGCATCTCAGAGTGAATCCATTTACTTGCAATCAGAGACTCAATACAGAAGGGCAACAGTAGTGTTAGCCTGAGATCTGTGTTGGTAGTAGCGATACTGCCAACTGAGGCCTGTTGCTAACATTATAATGAGAATTAGCTTATGAAATGACCAAACCAATGCAGAGTTTAACAATTGTATAAATATTTCACTATGCTTACACTGTGTTAGAGAATATCTCCTCTTTAATTCAAAACATCAACAGTTATTCTTCACATGCTTAATATCAATACATCTTCAGAAAACTCTAGGATTCTTAGAATGACATTGCTGTGCGAAGGCATATACACTTTTATGAATCAGCATATAATACACTGACTGTCTATAAGTACAGACGTATTTTACTGTGCACAGATATGTTTTGTTTTGCACTTCCCACTTACTTTTCAGTGGATAAACAAACCCACAGCACTGTACTGTGTGCTATGCAGTTACCACTACTTTTTTTCTGAGGCTGTTTACAGCAATTTAAAAGACTAATTTAGAACTACTCATCCCCTTCCCTGCTCAACAGATGAAAGTGAGATTGTACAGAAGTTAATGAACATAAGAGGGATGGAAAGGACACCAAGAGATTTTTTCCTAACTTTCCAGGGTATAAGTAACTCCCTTCTATATCTCAGTGAAGGTAATAGAGCTCACCACAGTGATCTGATGCACCTTGTAAGTTCCTGGAAATACAAAAATTGCATGTACTTTCTTAAAGAATCTTCTAGCACTATGGAGGGTCTGTTGTGCAACTGCCCAAATAAGTGCAACATATCCTGGCAAGAACCTCTCTCTTCGTTGTTCTATCTCAGTGGTGCTTATGTTCAGAGGCCTTGGGTATGTAAAAAAGGGTAAGGTGCACTGAAAGCTGAACTAGTTGCCGCCTCTTATGAAGCAAAAGGGAAGATAACGCAAGGAAGACTTCCAAACAGGGATCTGGAACTCTTTCTCTTCCTGCTTATTCTTTTAATATCGCTTATCCTGTTCTCTTCTGTCATTCTCTGACCCCAGTCTAGTTAGATGTTCCTGAGGTGTCCTCTCTCTGTTGTATGGGTTTGTCTTTTTTTTCTTCCCTTAATTACAGACTTGTATGTTGAGTTGAAAGGAATCCATGAGGATCACTGAATCCAATTCCCAAATTAATGTAATACTGGCCAACAGCTACAGCATTGCCAGCTTTCTTCTGTTGTAACATCTCTTACAAGTTACCACTTCAATTTTCCTCTCTTTACCTAGAAAGTAGCCAGACAGTAGCTGCCACTTACAACTTTGCTGCCTCTGTAACAACTCCACCCCACCCTCCCGGGTCCTTATTTCTCTCTATGTTGGAGGAGCTATCACTCTTCAGGGAGTCCATCTACTGTTCACTCTTTGACCTTGGTTGCTTGTTAGCATACCCACTCTATAGAACATCAAACTTAGGTTTTTTGCCTCCAACTTTTGCATCCACCTTCCTCTATGCCCTCTTACTTGACAAGTCCCACTTGATATTCAGGGAGATGGTGAAGGGAAAACAATCCCTACTCCTCTTCCAGTTCACTTGATTCTAGTGTTCATCACTACTGGCAGTATTACAGTTTGCTTTCCAGTAAAGCCCAGAGCACGCTGTACTTCCATCCCACACTGCTCATGTCTTCAAGCATCTTTGCTCAGAGTAAATGGCATTTCCTAGGATCACATCTGTAAAGCACCCTGGAATACTTCAGGATGAAAGGTGTTCTATTATAAAAAAGCTATCTCACAACGAGCACTATAAGAAAACAATACACATCAATGCCTTAAAATTACTGCTGGTCTACTAGGCTGCTAGTCCACATAGGAACTAAAAGTGAATGCAACCAACCATTGGAGACAGTATCACAATGCATGAAAGAAAAAGGCCTAGCAGGCTAGGAAATAGTGTCGAGATGCAAGATAAGATGCAGTCAGCAGCACTGCTTCCTGCAAGGTGGAACTCTGGTGCTTTTAGCTTTATAGGGGCATGACCTTACTTTGAGAAAGCCAGCAAATATTAACCAAAAGTGGAATCCAGTACCCAACACATCTGTGACACAAAAGGGCTGGTGACTGACAGCACATGCCACACAAAGCAAAAGAAAAATTTGACAATGAGAGGCACAACTACTCTCCCAATCTCCAAGCTGGAAGCAGAGAATCAGACAAATGCTTTTAGAGAAGCTTCTGTCAGCCTGCATTGAATACCTGTTGCCACTATCACTCTAATTATTTGGAAGCTAAATTCTGTTCCTAACACTGTCTGGGACATACCATGAGAAAAATAAGTTCATACATTGCCACTTTCCTAGAAGAAAGTATGGCAACAGTGGCCACTACATACACTTTCTCTTTTGGTAACAGAGTTTGGATGGGAAGAAAAGGGGAGGATAACTGATCTATCAGAAGGTAATGCAGAAAAACTAACTACTGAGAAGACATTTTTACATTGAATTTAATAAATAAAGAAAACAGGCTGCTGGTCACCCTATATCCTACACAAATACTGGAAACGTAAACTATCTGGAAAGAAGAAATAGAATGCTATAGCCTGGTATGTGCACTAATTCATTAACTGCTCTGTGGCTCAAATCCAGCAAAACACTTAAGCACATGAATAGTCCCAACAACAAAGGCCTGAAAGCCTGCCCACACATTGAATTAAAATGCAGTGTAGGCACAAGCCTCTCCCTCGCTTTCAGAAAAATCTACAAAACTCAAAGAACAAAATCAATGCTGCCTCCCTTGGGTATAGGAAGCAAAGAGCGGAGTCATAGCAGCCACATTCAAGGACAGCTTAGGAAATGGTATTTACAAAATGCATACATATTTGAATACACAAATTTAATATACACATACATTGGTGGTATTACGTACTGTTTTCTAAGTGTTGTAAGAGTTCGGCATATCTGCAATACAAAAGGGCCATTTAGCTATGAAAAAACTTCCAAACTTTCTACTGGGTTTGCTTTTATGGGAAGACAGTTTGCCATTTTGTGGAAATTCTGCTCTGTTTTCCTTAAGCTTTCCTCTGAGAAGGAATCTGAATAAAATGTCAGCGAGAGACAGGCAGCAGTCCTTGCTTACACAAATCAAATGTCAGGGTTCAAGAAAGCATGATGATAACGTTTGGTAGGGGCACAAGGGAGAGAGATGAGTGACTCACAGTCTGGAAGGCGACATCACAGGGTCTGGGTCACGGGAAAAGTGAGAGCTGCTCAGGAAGGATGGGTGAAATGGAGATGATGAATATATTGCTATTTGATAAGTTACCTACTATCAAGATTTGCCCAGATGGCACCAAGAAGGCGTTCAAAAAACATTTTCTGGTGACCTCAGGCAGCAAAATCCTTTGTTATCGGAGCAAGAATATTACCAAGAGGACCATTTGAAAGCACAGCTATAATTTCTCCTCCTCCTATCATTAATATTTATATTCACCAAAATAATCTTGCTTCTCTGTTCAACTGCTACAACCAGCATCAAACTCAGACACACAGCGGGTATGTAGGCAAACACATTTTCCACAGAGCAGCAAATTCGATTCCATTCCTGTCACAAACAGTTAATTTTTTCCTAGGCACACAGCATCAGATTTCATGTGGAGGCACCTGAAATAGCAGTCCTATGTTATTAGCCATTTAAGACCAAATGCTATCACCAACACAGTAAGTGAAAGCCTAATCTGCAAGTTGTACTTCAGAAATGAATGAAATGTTTATAGGGCAACAGTGGTGTGAAAGTGGAAGAACCTGCTTCTCTCAGAAGTCTATATGCTCTGCTGGCACATTCAGAGTGAGAAACATCCAGTGTGTACACAAACTACTGTTACTCTCATATCATTGCTCTTTTTCTGTGGATTGAGGCTTATTTGTCATTGCAGATCAGTTTCTTCAGCTTAAAAATAGCAGGCTCTTCTGTGCCAAAGTCACCTCTCAGCACCTGTTTATTGCTCTGCTACACTGCGCACTGACTTCTTACGACAGTAACAACCACTAGTAGTGCCTGGGATTAGTAGACTATGTAATTGCCCTGCAAGCATATTCTTCAGTACTGAGCTGCCTTTAATCTACTTATCACCTATTGGTTTCTTTCTGGCACCTTTTACTCTCTTTCTCAAAGTTCTGTGTAGGTCCTAGACGCTTCTGTCCTATAGATCAGTGAAATTGTTTGCTAAGGTCTTCCACAGGAAGTGAAATGTTTACGATGGTAGTACAGCTATTCACAGCTTTCTTTGCCTATGTAATGGTGTAACCCAAAGAAATAATCATAGTTTGCATCACCTTCTGATTCAATCTCTTGTTGACAGATGTTCATAGTCTCATGATACCAATTCAAATCCTACTGAAACTGCTGGGAGTTTGTGGACTTCTGAACTGGTTTAATCTCATCTCCAATTCAGAGAGAACACTACAGCAGAGACTGGAGCAGTCTTTAGCCTCTACAGATTTTACGATCTAACAAAGCTGTATTATTTCAACCTAGTTGCCATGTATATGTGCAACTGGTGTATACATGGCATAAAAGAGCAAGCAGGTGGAAGGATAGGCTGACTGAAGATGAAAATACATTGGCAGAGCTGCACACGGAAATAAGCATGACACCTGCTAGCAGCATATCTGATTTGTAGCCATCCTCAGCTGTAACCATCTCAGAAAGGTGAAGAAAATCCTTTGGAAGCCATGAGCTGTTCGCA
Organism: Psittacula echo; assembly: GCF_963264785.1. Classification (NCBI taxonomy): domain Eukaryota; kingdom Metazoa; phylum Chordata; class Aves; order Psittaciformes; family Psittacidae; genus Psittacula; species Psittacula echo. Next base: position 106,801,859 of record NC_137735.1, read on the forward strand.
AGAGGTCAACAAGACTTTGAGGTAGTAAACAGAGTGCAGTCAATATTACTGTGCAAAGTTGGACATGGAAAGAAGGAATTCTTCTTGAGAAGCAGTTCCATTTGATTTCTACACTTCGATGAAAAGTATCAGCTAAACACTGAATAAGGATTTTACTTTGGGCAGTACTTTGTGGTGGTCAAGGTAAGCAGAAAAAAATGGAAGTGTTTCTCCTGCTATAGTGTCCTACTGGAAAGCAAGGAAATCCTGTTTCTGCCTGTAAATAGACTCTGTAAGTCTGAGAGAATAAATAGGGAACAGGAAAAATCAGATGTCATTCAAAACAGCCACACTTCTGACCACAATGCTGCTTTTGAGACAGCTCAGCTTAGTATAGCTCAGCACAGAAGTATCTCCATGAAGTGAGTCATAATAAACACTAAGAGAAAATGAGGCCTTTACAGGTGTGTTTAGAAGAAACAAGGAAACAAAACAACCCCATAAAATATTTAACCAAATGACACATAAATAAACTTTGAGAGCTTGGAGATATATTTACATTCTGGGTTTGGGCACTTGATAGCTAATAGCAAAAAGTGAATTTGATGAACACTCAGAAGTGGCATTATTTACACTAGGTCTTGAAAGCCTCAGAGCTCAGAATAACATATCCGCAGTCTAGACAACAAGAAAATTCCTTTAGCCACCTAATGTCCCCCTCGCATGAAACTAATAGCAACATAAAAATTCAAAGGGTCTTCTCTACTCCCACCAAGGCTGTACTTTTAAAGGATCTAACTACTGAGAACTACCACCCATGCCCTTCAGTTTATTGTTTTTCTGGCATTTTGCTCTAGCACGGAGCTGTTTCATGAAGCATTTCAGTGAGCTCCTGACAGGTAATCCTCCAGATTAATTCAGAGTTCATTTGGCTGATAAGTGGTCAGTTTCTCTGAGAGACAGCATGGGAATGACAGCTCACTATCTCTTTCTGTGAATGCTTGGAAGATTGAACAGGACAAGGTATTTTCAACTAATGCCAAATGCTAAAAAGTCATGTTGAGATCTACAGAGAAAGCCTTCTCAAAATAAAGCGCCACGTAAGACTACCATTCAGGATTCAAGAGATCTTAGATTAGGCTAGGAAAGTATTGCTCACCAAAGCCTGGTTTAAAACGGCTTATTACAGGCTTTATTTTAATGATATGGTTTTCAGACTCCAATTAGAGCAGAGTAATTAACTGTCCATTAAGGAGGCACTTAGGCCAAATGATAGCTTTTCCTGGAAAGCTTAGGGGGGAATCTGAAAGCATTTTGGCTGGAGAGAGGAGGAGCAGAAACACAGTACTGGGGAAGAGCATGCAGTTGTTCATAAGCGCAGGGCAGGCAAGTCTCACCTCAAGCCCAGCTTGTATGCTGCCCTTCGACAGAGCTAGCAGGACCCTTTTTTAGTCTGGTTTGCCCTTTTCCTGGAAAGCTCCCCAACATCACTGAAATATTTCACCTTTAAAAGGAAAGAGGCAACTCAGGAATGCTACCAGGAATACGCTCCTTCATCTGGCAAATGAGGCTTCATGTTTGAGCTGTTTCTTGCAGCAAGCACCCGATCTCTCCTCTGAATAAGTGGGCTTCATGGATATTCATGCTTATAGAGGTAGACAAGGCTGCCTAGCCACCATTACCATAGACTGTCATGGAAAATACCTCTAGGTCTAGATGTTTCAAAGTTTTAATGTTTGGTTTTATTGTTTGATTTTGGGTTGGTTTTTTGGGGTTTTTTTGTGTATGGGTTTTGTTTGATTTTTTTTTCCTAGAAGTTCTTTTTTCTCTATGTAAGTATTATTACTCTTCTTCCAAGAAAAGCAGCTACTTCACAGAACAAAATTTGGTTTAGTGGAAGAATATACTTCCTTTAAAAATAACATTGACAACATTTGGTTGACTTGTTCAGGTAGTTGTTTCCACCTCACTTTTCAGAACCTACAAATTCCCAGCATCAGTTTCCCAGTACAAAGACATGGTGCAATGTCATCAGGCATCCTGAATTTCAGTAAGAAGTCAAGCTGCCTGACACCATCTGAAGTTGTTCTATTTACAACAGCAAGCCAATAGAGAACAAACAGAACGAAAAGTGTAGGGAGGAAAGGCGGGAGAGGACAGGATTTGCAAAATGCACTGTTATCCACCCACCTCCCTGTGCTACACTTCGATCTCTGAACATGTACATGTAATTCATCAATCACTGATGTTAAAATGCACCACAGATGAAAGAAGGGAATTAAATAACAGACCAAAAGAATGGGGCTCAGGGTATCTGCATTCTGTTCCTAGTAGGAGCATATACAAAAACAAATACTCAGTTCTACAAACAAATTTGGTGAAATCCACACAGTATTGATTAAACTGCATGCTCCGTCAAATGCTTCCTTCACAGCTTTTCTGGAAGGATCTTGGGATTTCTACAGCCTTTCTGTGTAACTCCAGGAAATTATTTTACTTTTCTGTCTCCCGTACTTGTAACTTACAGCACATGGCATAATAGCTTCTATCTCAGAGGGGGTTTAGAGTCCTGAGGTAGTTTTTGTAGACTCCTGCAACATCCTCTAGTGAATTAGTGATTAGAAAAGCAAGTAAGTAGAAGTTCACTTCTGAAGCAGGCAGAACAAGAAATGCATGACATAAGAACAATTCACATTGCTGCTTCCCCATTTTGGCATTTGTAGTATTCCAAACAAATGTCAGTTTAAATAACCAAGTCTGATTAGACTAAATACTGAAATGCCAACACCGATCATGTGAATTTCTGTCAAAAATTAATATTTGAGTACAGAGGCTCTTAGTTTTGGCCTGTCTAGTACTTTGCAGTTTGATATGGATTGAAGATAGCAGCTATTATATTATCCTCAGCCCATGTCAACTATAGAAAGAAAACCTGCCAACTCGGGTAAATCACCAATGTAACACAATGCTTGCAGCACACTGTACTGGATACTATTGACTTACATGGCATGTGGAGTGATTTAGTCAGCTATAAACACAGAGAAGAACTTTTAAAGGAGGTGCTCCATATCAAAGAGAGACAAAAGTGCTGTTGCTTTTACTCAAAGGTGAATGAATGCTTTATGTTGGAACAGGAGAAAAAAGATTTATTTTCAGCTTCTCAGCACTAGTCAGTCAGGCAAAGCCTTCTGAAAATGCTCAATTATACTACGCATTATGCACTAAAAGCAGGTAAACTGATTCACCGCACAAGCTCAGTGCTCTTATCAATGGTGAACACAGTTCAGACAGTAACTCCAAACTGCACACAATGCTTGTCTCTCTGTTAATGCCTCTGTTTCTGCATTTCCTGACTACTGGGAGCAGCAAAGGAGTTGAACCCTTGCAAGGGTATCATCCTGATGACTTGCACATGATTGCAGATTGGGTTTGAAATCTCAGCACATGACCCATTCCACACAGAAAACCATCAGTTTTCAAAGATGTTGCTGCAGTTTCATTATACTATGATTGTACTGTGGTTTATACAGGAGAGGACTTAGTTATCGGGAAAGAGAACTATAAAGGAGAAGATACTAAAAAAAAAAAAAATGGCATCAGCAAGTCTGGGAATTAAAAAGACAGAGAAGAAGTAGAGATTTTGTCTTGTGGTGTTTCACACCCTTCTTTTCTTCTTCAGTCTATTGTCCTCCATCTCATTCCCACCCACCTGGCTGTTTCTCTCTCTCCTTCTCTTACTTTCTATGTGACATACCCTTGTCTCATTCTGTTCTTCCTTTGTGCCCCCTCTTAAAAATATCTCATGGTGCTACTACAATGTTTCTGCCAGGAAAGAATTCACAGTGACTATGTGTTTTGTGCTGTCCTCCGCCCTATGTTTGCTTTGTTTACTTAAGCTGTAAATGTTTCCAGTTTGTATGAGGTCTCTTGAAATCCGGCCCCATTCTTGACTGGTGCTCAAGCAAAAAATTATTAAAATACCATCAAGAACAGTAAAAATCCCAACATTTTTACAACTCGGGTATTTCTAAGATATAAAGCTTAACAGAGTGTGCAAGTAGTCTTACGCCTGAAAACATACACTGCTATTAAATACAAGCATCTTTCTATTTCCATTAACTCCTAAATTATTTCAGAATAGCTCAAAGTGACCTCAAACATAATTATATGGAATTGAATAATTAATAGAACCCACTAAAAGCATAATATGCATACCATATACATGGGAGGATAACAGTACATATAAACAGGTATTTGGCATTCTTATCTTGAATTCCTACTGGTTTCTAGCCAAAAACACATTGCGGTACCAGCCCCTACAGAGCTCCTGCTGGACCATATCTCCGATTTGTCATAAATAGCAGGAAAGAGGAACAGTGCCTGAAGCATAGGCTGTGGTTGACTTCTCTGCATAATGAAAAGTATGAGACATACACAGAGGGACCCACAGTGACTACAGTAGGTATGAAAGATGCTGGGTATCTTCACACAGTATTCAGAGCAGTCCCTGAATTCAGCATTGTATTCCTGATGGCATGAGAGAGACACATCATGACAGATACGACGTATGGTATACTTAAAACACAGTCCACTTGCTGTGTGCATGTGTGAATGCAAGCTTTTTTCCAGTACATTCTGGCTTAATATTCTTCCCAGATTTTTCTCACCTGATGTTTCAGTCAACTGGATGCTAGAGGCCTTTAAAAAACATGTCAGTTCTTTTATTTAGTATAATCCTGCTATATCCAGGGCAGACAGTATGAACAGAACATTGGTTCACTTCCAACGCTATTGAATGATTGAGTGTGAAAGCCCCCTTTACATATTTTCTCTAACATTTTTTTCTCAATGTACTACTTTCCAGTGTGTTTTCCCATTCGTGCGTATAACTTTCCCATCTTGTTAGCACTGCCCGTCAGTCAGTTGCTGAGCTACAGACTGTTCATTGCACTTCCTGTCACACAGGTGTGGAGAGATTTTTGATCTGACTTACAAATTCCCTGCTCCCCCTGGCAAGCTGGCTGGCTGTCAGGCTGCTGCAGGGTGTTTCAAACAGCTGCTCTTTCCAAGACACACTTCTTTGCATCTCCAGCTTCATTATTTCATACACACTTCTTTTCCCCCTTTTGTTTCATCCTTTTCATACCAAAAGGCATTGGCAATGGAGCCATGCAGAAACAACTACCATGCTATTTACAATTTCAGTTTCTGGCTCATTGAGGAATAATCTGCATGTCCTAGTTTACCATGTAGTTACCCATGTTCAGCTGTGCATCTACTTTTACTACTGTTCAAGCTCTATATGCAAGCTACACATGTGACTTCCAGATTATTTACCAGTTGATGTTTTCTGGGGTTTACATTTTTAGTATCATTTTGTTTTTCCTTTTTAAAATACTTACATCTGTTCTGATCAGTATATGTAAATCTGGGACCCGTTACAGGACAGCTTCTGCACAACAGTCTCGGAATACAATCCCAGATTTTGGCAAAATCTGGCAATCTGCTATTGTTTCTGAGGTTTGGGAGATATCTCCTTTGAGTTTCAATGAACTCACCACCATTGAATCCTGCTAAGCAGTTGGTTCTCAGCTGAAGCAAAGCAGCAGAAGGTATTGATTGCTCTGTAATTGTTTCTGAATTAAACCTCATTCAAAGTCACAGAAAATTCTAAAGCACAAGATTTTTTCCTTCAGAAGAGCTATAAAACTAAGGTTGAATATGTAGAGACATCATCATATTTTGTTGAGTGTAAGTTTGACATGGGTTTGAATTGGTCCCTGGGAACTCAACAAAGGCCTGCAATCAACTTTACCTGACTGTATTCAACTCTGCAAACTTGGGATATACTGAAAATTTATCTTGATTTCATATCCTATATAATTTCCTCACATCCTGGTTTCTGCCAGGACTGCAGCTTCTCTAATGGAGTGAATCTGTCCTGCAGTTTAAACACAGTCACGAGAGTTTTAGAAAGTATTGTACTATTTACACCTTAATTTTCTTCTTATCTGTAAAAGGCAGATTGCAGCCTCAGGTTTCAGATGCGTTTAACATTTTTGTAAGCCCAAAGTGACATGCCTTTGCCTCCAATTCTAATAGTCACCATTTAAGCTGACATTTATCCAAGGCTTTAATGTGAAAAGCTGAGGGGAAAAAAACACAATAACAAAAAATACTGACTATTTTGATACTTAAAACTCTGCTTTTGCAGTTTTATTTGGATAGACTGAGTTTTATTTGGATAGCAAAGGGCACCTACAAAGAGGATGGAGGCTTTCTTTTCACAGGAGCCACATAGAGAAGAAAAAGGGCAACGGGTTTGCACTGAGAGGTGTTTTCTTGACATAGAAAGAAATTCCCTGGAACAACCTCCCCAGGGACATAGTAAAGTCCCTATCATGGACGGTTTTCAAGATACAACTAGACAGGGCACTCGATAAGTCTCATCTAGGCTCCCCTTCTCACAGAAGGTTGGACCACATGATCTGTCAAGGTCTCTTCCAACGCAGGCTGTTCCATGATTCTATCAGACAACTTATTCCCACATCTAGTCTTAAACTTTCATTTAATATTGTTATTATGATTATATAGTTACTGCTTCCCCTCACAGCTGAACTTCAGTCAGATTAAACTAGTTTCACACCAGCTTTACTAGTCCTAATCATGATACACCACTGCTACATAAGAGAAGGGAGATCATGCCTAACAGATTTTTCTTCGTTTTACTCATACCATGTGCTTTCACCTGTTGTGTTTTCCCTTCAGACAAATTACAAACTCCTTCCATTTGAGAGGAATAGAGAAAGAGAATGTAAGTTGCCCTTCACACAGGCTGCTGGAGAAAATAAGAATCCCAGAAACTAATTTTGATGGGTTATACACAGCTTTAAAAGGTTACACACTTCTAAAAGGGCACAATATTTAAAATGGTTTATTAAGCCCTTTTTCCTGGATACATTTGGTATCCTATATTCTGTGAAAGATAATCAATTGAGCTATTTATTCAAAATGTATCATGGGAATGTATAAACAGACAACTTTCTATTACACTTAGGTCATACTGTGTGCAGTTTTAGGAAAAAGCTTCCAAATTCACAGTATATTTGTCTAGGTAAAACTTAATGCTGCCTGAAAGGTTTTTGTACTATGTTATCTAAAAGCACATTAACTAATTTCCTTAAAACTTGCTTTGAGTATATTCCTCTACTTTACAATCATATTAGGATTCCAATTCAAAAAGACAAATAGGACTGTTCAGCTCCAGTGAATGGGATGCCTGTACTCGGGATAGCTATGGCAAAGTATAGTCAAGTAATGGAGTAATTTAACCAGTTACATCACCATGAAAGAGCTTTCATAGTTGAGATGAGAAACCTTTTACTTCATAAAGTCTGGAACAGTGCTGGCAACACTTAATTATTTAAAGTCACCCTTCCACATTAATCTAAATACGAATAGATTATTGTGCTTTCTGTAGAAAAAGCACCTCTGTCCTCTAAAGTGCTTTGCAGAAATTCTGAGTCACAGTAACCTTCTTGCCCAGAGTCCCACAGGGCATCAGCACCAGAGGTGGGAATAAAGTTCAGAATCCCAACCTGTAACCTTTCCTGCACTGATTGGGGATTGTGCTTCCTCTCAAGGATTCCTAACACATTATTCTACCACTACAAAATCGCACTGAACTAAGGAAACAGGTAAGGAATAAAAGTAAATCATGGAAAGTAGGAATGAAAAAATTGAACAAAGGTGGGATTATAATCCTCAGAACAAGAAGAAATTTGATAGTTTGCTGTCAGTTTACCAAAGGCGTCCAACGCTACTACTGCCGAATTAACAAGGATTTAAAAATATAATCAAGTTTAACAAGTTACTATGCATCAGCACAAGCCTGGTAAGCCATTTTGTAATACCACTTACCCATGACAAATGCAAGGCAACTTGGCTAAGCATTTCACTTTCCCCTGGGACTAAACTGTTACACTCCTAATGCAGAAAGAGCCAAGCTGGTTTTGAGACTGTCTGTAGCACAGTAATTTGCTAAGTTGTGGTAGCTTGAATTTATGTCAAACTTCCTAATTCTGCTAAGAACATAAGGCTAATGGGATAGGGGGAAGTGAAAAAGCCTTGCCACATGTTTTTTTTAACAGGCTTGAAAATGATAATGACAACTGTGTAAAAAGCTTTTCCATCATTTGACAACACTATTGTCATTGCCAGTCTTCTATAGCCTGGTACTTCTCCTCTTCTTGTTCCATTTACAATTACTACTCATAGTTGCACCCGCCTTTTTAGTTTACTTGGCATTAGCTCAATAAAAACATTGACACTGAATGATTAGCAGACATAAAACCATTCATATAACTATGTTTTAGGTAGACATTCAGGGGATGGAATTTAAAATGACGAAGTCTTCCTAGCCACAGAAATGAAGTATCTTGCTTGTAAGCAAACAACTTTTGTGCTTTAAGAGACTCGCTCTCTGGAGCTGGGACAGCAAGAGCTTTTTATAATGCTTCAGCTGAGAATTTTGGTGAAGTGATCTGTAGGCAAGGCTCCTGATCATAGTACCTTTTATATTTGTAATGCAAATGAGACATACCATAGCTTTCATTCTGATCACTCTGAACTTCAGTGGAGATGCAGGTGTACAGCTGAATTCTGTCTATTTTGAGCTTTTTATGCCCAATTCATATTTTTTACCAACTTTGTTATCACTAGGACTTTAAGGATGTGCCCAGAGGCTTTGCTGAATTTGGGCTTTTGGCTTATCATCAAATTAAGGGAAAAAATGCTGTAACCCACTCACCTGACTCAGTCACAGCTGTAATGTACCACACTAATCTCCACATTTATTAAACACATGCTCCCTCTGGAGCTGGAGATGATACAGTAACAGCTGCTTTATACTGGTTTCTTTTTAAGTCATGAGGAAACAAATACAAATGTGTCTGGTATACTTCACCATGTTCACACCTACTATTGCAATTAAGATGTATTAAGATAAACAACTGTTATGTTCTCCCTATTTTTTACAATCCATCCTCCCTTCCGTTCTTTCTCCCTGTTGCTGCCATCATTACTATGAATAAACCAGTTCAAAATCTGACTCAGTGAATGGAAATTAAGTTTTATGCAAAAATAAATGAGGTAAGCTGTACTGGGCATAGTAGCTTCCCAAAAAGATACTGAGACTAAACATAAGAAATCAACAGGCCTACAATGAAGGCAGTGAAATAAAGCAAATACTGGGAAACCAGGGTTTGCCCTGACTTTAATATCAGCCTGGCCTTCCATTGGTATAAAATTTGTATTTCTTTGTGGATCATTAATCTTTCTTGTCTACAGGAAATAACAAGAACAATTCTAGATGGCAAGCAAATATCATTTGGGACATAAAGATGACATTAAAAGCCCCTACCATGAACTCTGGTGTGGCTTTTTACCACAGCTTGTGGGTAGGAGCACGATGGTACAATATGCCCCTGAAACACTGGCACAGGCACAGTGCATCTCTGGAAGCTGAGGAAATTCACAAAGCAGCCAACAATTTTAAGGAGGGTACCTCATATGAGAAAGCACCTTTCTCATGGCTGGTTAGTGCAAAAAAGGGAGATATTCCTTTCTCTGCTCAACCCTCAAGAGAATATGGAATGCCCTTTTTGATCTCTGAAACTACCACACAACTTGAACGTGTTGATAAGCTTGAAGCACGTGATCAGCACCAGCCTTACTGGTGGCTGAGGCAGGTGAGCTGGGCCTGCAGACAGGGCATTGCTGGGGCTTGGTACCGCTCCCTTCATTCCACACGCACCCCAATTCTGAGTACATCCTACTTGCACCTTGCAATGCACTTTTCCCAAGGCATTTGAAAACAGAGGGGAAAAGGTGGCAGGAAAGTGCATGAAGAACCTTGTGGTTGATTGTTTTAGACCAGCTGAGTCATAGAGTCATAGAATAGTTAGGATTGGAAAGGCCCTTAATATCATCTAGTTCCAACCCCCCTGCCATGAGCAGGGACACCTCACACTAAACCATGTCACCCAAGGCCTCATCCAACCTGGCCCTGAACACTGCCAGGGATGGAGCATTCACAACCTTCCTGGGCAACCCATTCCAGTGCCTCACCACTCTTACAGTAAAGAACTTCCTCCTTATATCCAGTCTAAACTCCCCTGTTTAAGTTCCAACCCGTTACCTCTTGTCCTGTCACTACAGTCCCTAATGAAGAGTCCATCCCCAGCATCCTTATAAGCCCCCTTCAGATACTGCAAGGCTGCTACGAGGTCTCCACGCAGCCTTGTCTTCTCCAGGCTGAACAGCCCCAACTTTCTCAGCCTATCTTCATACGGGAGATGCTCCAGTCCTCTGATCATCCTTGTGGCCCTCCTCTGGACTTGTTCAAACAGTTCCATGTTTTCGAACCAGATAATCTCCTACTAAGGCCTTGAAGAGACTTTAGTTAATGTCAAGGACACCGAGATTATGCAACTGCACATGTATTTTTCAGACAGAAAAGTAATCCCACTGCAATTAATGGATCTTATTATGCTCAAAGTCAACAAGCTTGCTAAAGGGCTTTGGTGAGTCAGCGCCTCTGTGTTTGGATTGCCGTGCTGGCTGTGCTGTGTTCCATTTTCCTACTTCAGCCTTGCTTACCAACAGAGGTATGGACACAGTCCAGCCCTGGGCACAATTCTGCCTAAATACTTTTGTGTATTCTTGTGTTCCAACAGTTTCTGTAGAGGGACTTAAATGTGAGACAGATGAAAGTGAGTAAACACAGATATCAAAAAAGCCATTTACCTTCTCACCATGCATATTTCCTATTTGCAGTTCAGTCACCTCTGACAACTGAAAGAGATCATTTAACCTTATTTCCTTCCTCCAGCATACTCACCCAATATATTTCTGTGGGGGATCATGGCACTACAGTGTAATGTTTGCTATTACTGTAAATTGGCACTTTATTTTTGAAAAGCTACAAACCGTTTGTTCATAAAACACTTTGCAATCATCATTGTTCTATGTGGTTGGTTGCTTGGGGTTTTTCAGATCTAAAATAATTTGATGATGGTTCAAATTAAATATCCATGTCTATATGGCATTTTCTTTGTAAACAAGTTAACACAAATATATGATTCCCATGCATATTTATTACGTGCATATAGCAGTCAACCTTCAGATCTACTCCCCTAGTCTTTCTGGCAAACTAGGAATCCTCTTTCCCATAAAAAATTACCCTCTCCCGCAAATAACCTATTCCTTAGAAGAAGCTTTTGCCTTTGCAGTCTCATTTTTCATTTATTTTATTAGTTTCCATCTCAGATAACTAAATTCTCTTTTATTAGAGCTGGGAATTTTTACAATGTGCAAATTGAAATAATGATTGTATTGCAGTACTCTGCAAGTGGTTTTCATTAAGCCTCCAACTACTATTCCTTGCTCTGTTGGATATCTTTGTGTCAGGGTTACTTTATGCTGGACAGAAATTTTAACAATTTACTTTGAAAAGAATGACTAAAAACCTATTAGATAATAACCTTTAAACCACACTGGTTGATAGAGCTTAATTGTATATTCTTGTCTGAATCAAAATACCTCAATTGCTTAAAACTTAATAATCATGCTAAAGAGTGGAATGTATTCTGGAGATTCACACTTCTGAAAATTAAAATTACTACATTCTGACACACAGTGCCAGAAATATATTTACATTTCTGAGACGCTACACTACAAAGTTTTGCTTTCTTGTCAACAGAGTGACTAAATTCATGCTCTTGTGCTCAAGTAGGATTTTCTGGTTAATTCTTGGGACTTAAAATAGTTCAGAACCTTTTGTGTGGCCTGCTGAAATTTACAGCATGCTTACATTGTTGATCACCAGACTCATCTTGCTACTTTGTCATTCTGTATTGCCTGTTGGTAAATGAGTTTGCTAGCATATATTCCCATTGCTGCCAGGGTCACCAGAAGTCTGAATGAATACAGAAAAGAGTCCACTTAATTGCAAAGATTTATAGCTATGCTGTTTTCTTTTCTCCCTTTCCACTCAAACTTGTCTTCCATGTCTGACATGTATAGAAAAGGGAGAGATGTTTTTTCTAGTCAAAATCAGCAGCAGACAAGGATCACAGGTTTGCAGGGATTCCTTGTTTCTACTACTACTTGCATAGGCAACAGAGAAGCAGTTTTCTAATCCACCCTAGACAGTGTACTGAACCAAAGAAAAATGTTGTGTCAATATAATATCAGCCATCGTCAGTCTGCAATGAAGCAGTAAGTTACATGACTGGCAGAAAACCATAACCTGTATAACTTCCAGAAAAAACAAGCTGTTCATTTTGATTGAAGATACCATGCTCTTTAAGGTAGAAGACAGGTGAACCATTATACAATAAGCAGATGAGAAAATTTTAAGTTTTGGAAACTCAGAAGCAGAAAGTTACCATTTGAAAATTTGCCTCTGCCTGCCCAAAGAGCCTGCTGTTTGAACCAAGTATAATTTCTACGTCAAACTAAAGTCTTTTCCCCCCGTCTTGTTTATGGCTCTACTAGAAGTTTGGGTAGCAGAAGAATCAATCAACTCCAGCCAACCAGTGAAACAATCTTGGGAGCTCTGGGTATAAAAAAAAACCCCAAACAGTTTCTGCATTTCTGATTGAACACAGCTATTCTAAAAATCACGATTTACACACTAAAAACTTACCAATGGAGCGATGAATGCAGGTGTGCTGGTTATCACTCAGAAAAAAGCCTTCTTTGCACTGACATTCATAGCTGCCCATAGTATTTACACAAATCTGCTGGCATCCTCCATTGTTATCCTGACACTCATCAACATCTAGAAGAGAGAAGGAAAAAGAAATGCAAGGTAATGTATAGACTAGGAATATACATCTAGAAGAGCAAGGAATCCATGAAAAGGCACACTGTAAATTAAGCAAATGAAAACTACCCAAACCCCATTTAATCCAAATTAATCCATCTAATTCTTTTGCTTGCATCCTAGGTTTAAAGTTAACATAAAAAAACAGTGGGGAGGGAAGTCCAGCTAAGACTCCATGCATTCTGAGCCGCAAATTGATTTCCAATGCACAATGAATGTTAACGTCCTAAAAAGGCTGTGACCCCATCTGCCAAGTGTGGTGTTGCACTCTGTCATTCCCACTCCACTTGGAAAGACATACTTCAGGCCTACAGTAATTTCTAGCAGGGGTAGCAGCAAACACAAAGGGCATTACTGGGTGAAAAGAGTCTTTATGGAGTTCTGGTCTTGAACAGAACAGCACGTTTCAATTACTGGAGTCATAACCCCCTACTTTGTCAGTTTGTTTAATGTTGTTTAATGAAAAGAAGGCTTCTTAAATCTAAATGTTCCATGTCTGTATTGTCATTTTAATAGGCAAATATATAAAACCACAAAGGAAGCATTAGCTACTGGCTGTTTTGAGGGTCCCTGCCTATCCCCCATCACCCCTCTTTGGCATAAAGTATAAAAAAACTTTTTATGCTGTTGTGTTTAACAGAGACATATACTCCAGCACTGTGAATCCACTGCCACTGAAAGATATCTGACCCACATTCAACCTTGCAACTCTCCTGTTTTGCAATAAAAGGTGTATCATACCCATTTTCTGTTTTTTCTTTGGATAACCTGCCACCTGAAAATTCAATGCTTTCCTTTTTTACGGAGACTGCAACCAGTTAGTTATTTCACAGTATGTGCCAACAAGTTAGTAAATGAGCTGGTATGTGTTTTGCTTTCATTTTCTTTTTGGAGGGTGGGAAAAACACAACAAAGCTAAATGATCCACAACACTCAAAACCCACAACACTCAAAACCTCAGAAGAGCTGGCACAGCTCCTGCAGAAATTAATTCCCCCAGGACTTTCCACAATACGCTAAGGTAAAACCAAGCTTGCAGGCAAGGCCAGGAATCTCTGAAATACTGCAGAAACTCAGCTAGTAACTAAGGCAGGAGCGATGGCTAGTTCTGGCAGCTAGCTCAGCTAAGATTGCTATTGCTGTTTGTGCTGGTGTGCTGCCTGCGCTCCATATGACAGAAATTGTAGCTCTTTCTCACAGAGAAATACAGCTCAAGGGTAATTATAGAAATACCCAGGGAAACCAGGCAGCCTCCTCCTGTCCTGAACTACAAGGCAAGTGTGTAGACAATCCTGCTTTTTTTATTTACCAGGAGACTAAGCACTATTACCTACAAATTTCTGCATCAAAAACCTCCCTGTGCTCAGTTCTTACTCTTTCCAGATTTGAACCTTTTCATAATCCATCAGAGCAGTTTGGAAGCACATTGGAAAAAGAGAAGTGAAGACTTTCCTACTGCAGTATAAGGAAAGCCATATAAGATGACTTCGTAAGACCCTTCCTCTGAGAGTCAGCAGGCCTTGCTGTCCTATTAGTGCCATGCTGTTCCTTCAAAACGGCACAGTGGAATATAGATCCTCCTCTCTGGAAATTTATTTGAATTGAAGGAAAAAGTCTAAGTTAGTACATGTACAAACCCCAAAATTTCACCACAAAGTACACAGCCTTCTGTTTATAGTATCACAAAGTACCTCCAACCATTGCCTTCCAGTTCTGATGAATAATCTGAAACAAATGCAATGATTTATAAACATCTTTTTTCTACTCTTGATAGCAACTGTTGGTGATTTACCACTTCCATAAAGAGACAGCTCAATTTACAACCAAGCCCCAGATCCATATGCTGAAATAAAAGTTACTACAATTTAAACTCTTTTAAAAGTTTTACTATGAGGAATTTCTTCCAATTGTTTTCAATTACTTGATTCAAAATTATTTTAACATGTATTTATGAACAGAGGGAGTTAAGAAAGGGAGCAGCTGAGATCTATGACTACTACAGCCCTATCTCCATATTACATGCATTCCAATAAAACTTGGCCTGGTGCTGAAGGCTTAACATTTTCTCTTCTCAGGCCTCAATCCTGGGTCAGGCTTTTCGGAGCACTTTGTGTTATTGCAGTCTTAAAAGGCAGTATTGCTCATTATCCACCACACCAAGCAATCTATCAGGCATGGGTGCCCAGAAAATATTTACTGAATTATTTACTTGGCAAACATTCTTTCCAATAAAGTAATTTTATAATCACCCTCTTACGAACCCAGTTTAGAGGATGGGGTGAAAAAGTCTGCAGTTAGGAGAGAGAACTTCAATGATTCCAATGAGCTCGAGCTTTGGCAGATCTGGCAGAATAATTCCTATCTGAATTTTTTCAAAGCTCACAAACTAAATAGCTGTCAAAGCAGCTTTTTCTCTTTCATTGTTTGTGCATCTCTTGTTCAATGAAGCTCAAGTTACACAGCTGAACATGTAAACATCAGTAATGCCGCATATGTGAGATTGCATTTGGACCAGTTTTTCTAGAGATTAAGTTCCACATAAACACCCAAGTAAGTAGCCCGGTTTTCAATAAAGCAATTCTGGCTCCAGTTTTGGAGGCTCTACATGTCAAACTTGGCTGTTAACTGTTTTGAAAAACTGAAGGTGGATCCTCAAGAGCTTTAATTGTTACCACTCGGTGTGGCACCTACTGGAGACCTGCGCCCCAGCACATAACTCTACATATAGTAATTTAGGATGTAAAAACCCTTCACTCAAACATCTACTGTCTCAACTAAACCCATTTTAAAAACTTTCAAATTTATTGAGCACAAATGCAAAACTTATTTTATTTATTACTCTACTCTTTATAAAAAGTAAATTCTTTTTTCAGAGCCGACAGAGATGTCTTTGGCAATCTGTTGCACAAAATCAGCTACCACTGGTCATCTTATCCAGGACCAGGGTTGCCTCCCTGAGGACAGCAGCCACAAGACAGCAGGTGCAATCTCCCTTCCTTTAAACTGGTATATGGAAACTCAAATCCATTTCTTAGGCTCCTTATGGGGCAAAAGTTCTTTCATCCAGGTTAGCCTCACCACCTGACACAGTGTGCTGATTCCTACAGTACATTATTCACTGCTTATGGGAGAACTGAGCCTCAAAATTCTACTGATGATCCCAGGGAAGCTGGAGCAAGGTTGCAGCAAACCTACACAATCCAAACTCACAAAAGGACAGAAAAAGGTTCTCACCTGAGCTGAGCTCAGATGGTTATCCCATATGGCTGCTCCAACCCTCATCCTCAAAAGAGGAGGAAAAACTAGGAGAAAGCGAATATATGTCCTTAGGCCATTCTCTGTAACACTCACCAAAGCACTGTTCTGTGATTATGTTTACCAAAGACAATCCCTGATGGAAACATTTAGAAATAACTCAGTTTCCACAGCTCTTAACTACTCCTGACCAGTGCAAACAAATAGCTAAGGTGACAACCAACACAAGAGCTAAATTACTTATACAGAATTTAGTACAGAGTGACAAACCTATGTTTTCAGGGAGATGAGGGCCTGGACTTCAAATTGGCCAGTCATCATCAGGGACAACAAGGAATAAGGGAAGTGCCAGCTCAGGGAGAGCCTGGGAAAGGAGAAGTATCTTTCAAAAGAGAAGGAGAGATAAAGGATGCATATGTACATACATATATAGATATATCTATATATCAGAAACATTAGGCAAATTAACGCATATCTGAATTTGCGTAAGACCTCTAGCTTTTTGGCCCACTGCCTTCATATAATTAAACTTGTATTCTGTATCTTGGTAAGACGAGATCCTCTAGAGAGTAGTACTGTGGAACAGTATCAAAGGGTATGAAACATTACAGTTGGTAAAGATGGATGGTTTATTTATTAAATAAACAAATGCTTTTAGTTTATCATTTAATTTATCTGATGAACTTTTCAAACTAGCTCCACTGGAATTTCACTCTGATCTGGCTCAGAGCTTCCTGCAGTATTTGGCCTGAAGAAGATATTCTGATTGAGCCCTGTTTGGATACCACTGAGACAGAAAGGTCTGCTAAGGGTATCTGAAACCAAAGCCACAAGCAGGAAGATATAAAAGTGGAAACACTACATAAAGTCAATGTCAAGAACAGTTTGTCCATCGTCCACTTCCTCCCATGAGCTTCCCTTCCTTCCTTCTGACATTTTTCTTTCACGTCAGCTTTTTCATAAGCACTTAAGCCCCTTGGAAATCTTGAGTCTCATCTTCAAAATCTCCAAAACACTAGGGAGCCACAGTACAATTCACTTACTACAGCATTAAGATTCTTCGGAGACTTCTAAAAACAGGACCTTGACTTATGATCCAAGGAGCTGATCCTGCTAGTTTTTCTCTAAGGTAATCTTTGAAAATTTTGGAAGATTTCTCTAAGATGCCTTTTGGATCAGTGCAGAACATAGTGATAAAGAGATGAACTACTGATAGCAATACTGCAGACTGTCCTCAAATGGTAGCAACAATACACCACAGAGCATATCTGGTATTCATAAGAGAAATTATTAGCAACTGGAAACTCAGAGAATGTAAGTGCCTGATTCTGTAATTTTAAAATCATTATATTCTGAATATGAGGCTGAAAGCCTCATTAAAAAAACCCCTAAATAATAAAAAAATTCACATTCCCAGATTTACTACAGTCATTTTTACTACAGTCATTCTTACACCAGGAGAACATCTAGCCCAGCGTCCTCTCTTTAACACTGCCCTGTAGATGATACTCAGGAGAAGATGGTAGAGATAGGACAGAACCACTGCTGGCAGATTCTTCCAGCTTTCAGCAGTCATGTCCCTATTAACCTTCCTAAACCACTTGCTAGTCCATTGTCCTGCTGGATCTTTCCTGTATTGATTTCTCTAATCCCCAATATGATGGAACAGTTATTTCTGCAATTTAATTAAGAGTTACCTAAAAAAGCCATACTTCTGTTTTATTTCAAACATGCTGCTTCGTAGTCTGAATGAATTCTCCCTAATTCCATTATTGTAAGAAACAGTAAATATTCATTTCCTACTTGCCTTTTCTGCATCTTTCTTGATCTTACAGACTCCCCTTATCTATTTTGAGTCCTGAAGTACAGCAATACACAAATATGGTAACTAGAGACAATTTGAATTACCTCAGTGTATCATGTTTAATACAGAAAGTCATCATTTCTAGAAGCAGAACTTAATGACAGCAACATTTAGCACATATTCTTCTCACTCTTCTCCATTCCCTCCAAGTACCATGATGCACTATTGGAATGAGTGTCTTAGAAGATCTGATTTCAAGATACCTGTGGAAGCCCAAACAGTAAATCTGGCATGTAGGAGTGGAGCAAGTGATATCAGATAAGAGGTTGTAGGCAGGTGTTCCTGCTGGAATGGTCACACAAGTAGTGACATGCTGTCAAAGTAGGGAGGGTGATACACTGCATCAGCTGAGGGGGCCATAGAAACAGGAATCATTGCTAATTGACATAAAAGCTAAACCATCTTTCTTAGACCAACTTTATATGAGCATGCAAAGGGAAATATTAGAAGAAAGAGACACCAGTATCTACGTACACAGCATCTGTACCTCCACGAGATCTGAAATCAGACCTCATCAAGAATTTAAAGACAGGCCCCAAATTTTCTACTATTTGCACATAAGGCTAGAATTCTGCTTTTCGTCTCCTTCTTTCAGAAATCGAAAAATCTGGTGAAGAAAAGCAAAAAGAACACCACACCCTTGAATCCAGTAGTTTGTTCACTACCGCAGCTGCAGAAATCTTCATTACAGCCCTTGCTAAGAAAAGATCCACTTGCAGTGAATGTTTACTGGAACAGATGTTAAACACAAAACAAAACAAAGCAACAAGAAGTGTGAAAGAATTACCATTGCCTGAAAAATAAAGAACATTTTACAGAGGAGAAACATAAAGTGCTAATCACAAGGATGCTACTAGGTGATGAACACTAGAATAACTCTAAAATAAGCAAAGCATTGACCCCCAGAACCACTCGTCTCTCACATAGAAGGATACAATATCTAAAATGATGCCCATGTTCTGTTCCTGAGAATCCAGTTTCTTAATAGACTACAATCACCTATCACCTCCACACCCACCAACTAGGCTTCTTGTTTGTCTATAACATTTATAGATGTGTGCACATTGAAAAAGAATACTTAAAATCTTTTCTTCTGTTGCTATTTTGTGACACACAGTGGAAGTCCTTAAATTTCACACTACACAGTGTAAATGTGGCTGCAACAGTCATCTTTGCTATATGTAGCATAGGAAATACTCACTTAATACAAGAGCTTAATTCTGCTGCATGTGATGACTGCCCATTTGCTGAGCTGAAGCAAACAGCCCCACAGACATCGCATGAATGTTGCATCTGAGTTCAAGTCTCTTGACGTCACTTGTTTATTCCTTTCTTAAACAACTGGGCATCGCTGTCTGTCCTTTTAAGACACCAAAACCCTTTTCACAGCTTTTAGCATTTCCAAAATAAACATCCAAGCCCCTTAATGTGACATCTTAGCTGTAGCTTCTATCCTCTCATGTCTGTTTTTTTAGACAGACACATACACATGGTGGCTTCTTTACAACAGCGCCTAATACAACAAAGTTCACAATCAATTCTTTTTTAATACGTTATCTGTTCTTCTAAAACAGGGCTTTAAAGCAAATTTATATGAAGTTTATCCTGCTTTGTTTCATCTACAGTGCCACTGTCCAGGGAATGCCAGCAGCCTCCAGCTTGGCATGAGGCTCAGACAGCCACAGCCCCATTAGCAATAAGCTTGCAGTTGCTACTGATGTTTAGCTGTGTGTAGGGCATACCAAGCTGCAATGCTGGATTAACAATCCTCCATAAAGTAAAAGGAGGGAAGTTAATTACAAATGCAGACAAGCAGCAGTCCTGATCAACTGAAGGAAAAATCTAGGACAAGCTGAGTGAATTATCAGCCTATTATCATAATGCCCCTAACTCTGTCTTGCCCCGGGGCTTTCTCTGGAGCATCATTAACTGCTGCAGGCTCAAGTGAAGCAATATTCTCTATCCTTCTTCCAGGATAACTACTGCTTACACCTGCTTTGTTTTATACCTACTTAAAGACACTTCCAGGATCAGAAAAATCTGGTTTGGGTTAACTCAAAACTGCTCGCTTGGCTGGTTTGGTTTTTTTCACCTCACAAAAATTAAAAAGATTTTTTTGTTTTGTTGAAGTTTTGTCAAACTTGACACACAACTTGACATGAAAAACGAAACAGTATTTTTTGTCTCAAGTAGATAACATTTTCCAGACCTATGTAACATGATGCATTTTGTTCCTGAGCTCTGGTAATAAGAGCCACGGAAATAGCTAGATTAATGATTTTCTCTGTTACCTATCAGTAACACAGTTAGGGGACTCCGTAGATTCAGGTGAGGGATTAACCCAAGCAAATTTCTCTTTAGTTAAAATGTTCTTTTGTTAAGATGGTCTGAAAAAGCTTTACTGTGACTCTCATTTCTGCTTCTGTCCTACAGCAAAATACCATGTGTCACACCGGCCTTATTCATTTAACAAAGTATATTTCAATTGTTTCCAAACATTTCTTTCCATATTCCATATGGTCTTTTAATGATAAATTTTGCTTAATCCTAGATGTCCCAAATTCTCTAAATAATCGTTCTTATAAAGTATATGAAGTGTCTTTTTAATTAATATTTTAATTAATGAGTAATTGTTACTACTATTTAGACGTAATCTACAGTCATCACAAAGTCATATTAAAATATGCTACTAACAACTAGTCCATGTTCCTTCCTGCCCCTCTTTTATGCAAAGCTACATCTTGTCCTCTGATACAATTCCAGTGAGGAATGCGTACACAGGGAATATTTTGAGATACTTGAGAAAGATCTGTACTGAAGTCTGCAGAGGGCAATGGAAGGACTAAAAATAATCTTCCATTTTAGTTTTGTAGTTTGATTCAGACTTTTAAGTCTGCACATTGCACATGCAAGTTGAAAGGATAATGTCAAGATGCAAAAATTCATGCAAAGTATTACCAAAAGCAGGGCACTACAGAAAGCTGAGACCCTGGAATCTACTTAGCCAGGAAATTCACTAGCAAACTTTCATCTGGTACCCATCCATACTGGAAAAGAGTTTCGTTTTATTTTCTAATACAGTAACTATGCAGCAGCTACTCTTTTCAATGACTATTTGACTGTATAAATCATAATATTCATCATAAATCAATATTACCAAGAATCGATTGTGTTCTAAGCATAGTATGATGACAGTGACTACATTTGAAACTGGACACCTGATGATTTTGCTGCTCTCCACATTGTCTGATGTCTTTGTGTAATCCGTATGAATTCAGTGTTTTAAATGGATCTATGTAATTTCTAGGATAGACAAAGACATCATTCCATGAGGAAAGGTGTGAATGTCATCATATACATCTGACTGGTAAACACACTTATTATATGCTGAAATCCTGCACCCTCTGGTGAATACACATTCTCCATTGTTTTAAGTAATGGCTAAACTCAGTGTGGCTCTCTATAACATTTGATGATGTTATAGTTTTTCTCTTAAGATATTCACCAAAATAGACCACACTGGCTTAGAAACTTGCTATTATGAAAAAGTTTAAATAAAGCAGTAAGGATGCATAATAAATAATGTAGAATAAAAACCTGACTTTTCTGAACTTACATGGCTAATATTTACAGCCATATGAGACCAAATAAGAGCATCCATATGGGATTTAACTGATTTAACTTATACATATTAACTTCACACTCTAAGCTGATTATTCTTTACTTTCCCAAGTGTTCCATGTAGAGAAATCTTTACTGTGATTGATTATCTCCTCCAGGGAGTAAGTATTTAAAAAAATAAAAAGACTCAGACAACAAGATGACTTTCAGAAACAAGAGACTGAGATTGATGCTGCTGTCACATAGCTCCCAGCTTCTTAATTTATTATGACAGTCTGAGAATCTAACTTCACAGTTGACAGCGACCAAGATTTATTCTACACTCTTGATTATTTCCCCATACCTAACAAAAAACATTAGGACTATGCTGATTTATACCCTCACTTGTTCTGGTACTTTTTAGATCACATTGGCTAAAGAAAGCAAACATATGGCAAACTAACATGTAAAGAAATTTGTATCTCACTTGAACTCAGAAGATTAATGTGGGGTGACCAAACATTAGGGTACTTTTGAAGGGGAAAACTTTCAGATACAGATACAGAAATAGAAAAAGCAGGATAAGAAAAGCAGTGTGCTCAGAACCCAGCTTCAGCTGGATATCAGAGGCCTTTCCATCAATCAAAATGAGAATTCCATGTTATTGTTGGATTTCCGGAGTGAAGATGGGCATATTCTTAAAATCAGTCTCCAATTTAGGGCTCCAAACTTCTGATAGCAACAGTCTTATTTTCAAAGGTGTTAACTGAAGCCTATGGGACTGTATCCATGAAAAAAAAGGGAGCAGTTATCTCAGCTACAGTAAATAGATGCTTTAGGATAGTGGCAGTCACATACACAAAACACCTATTTCTCTCTAATGACTCCAAGGTGAATACAGACACATGGCTTATAAGCAGACATTTACACTCCATCAGCTGAAGCACAGACTATAGCCTTTAAAGCAATTCTTGAGGGCTTCATAAGCTTTATAGAAACATAGGCTCTGACTTCTTGTTTGTTAAATGTTTTTCAAATTTGTGTGCAAACATCATGATAATGATTCTCATCTGCCCATCATGGAATCTATCATGAAAAGAGGCGGCGGCTCAAGTCTAGAAATTTCTACAGGTGCCATAAAATTAAATCTGAAGTTTAGGAGAGAAAGATCATCTAAACTAACACATTACAATCCCATCTCGAAAGAGAGATTTAACTTATTTCTACAATTGTCTACCACTTGCACCACAGATTCACAAGATAAAGGCAACCAAGTAACAAAACTAAACACATGTACACAGAAGTTGTACGTAAACTTCTACAGACTTGTCTGTAGAACATTTATTTATCATCCTAGCTATTCATGTTTGCTCAGCACCTACTCATCTGTTAGCGGAAGGCTACAGTGAAATAGTACATGTTACAAAATCTGATGCATGCCACTGCACCACAAAGACTGGATACTTTAAATTGCTGTGATGAATCACAGCTGTTATCATTAATCTAATGTACAGGCCAAGCAAGACTGATAGAAGATCTGAAAACAGTAATGTAGTAAAAATCAGTTTGCTGAAGAAACCTATCAGAATGACAGAATAGAATGACAGAATGTAACTTTTTGTTTCATTTAGGCTTGTATCTGAAAACCAAAGAGCTTTAAAAAACGCACTCAAGTTTTTCATCCTGAAAGAAAGCATTCATCACTAAAATTCAGCTGTCCATGCAATTTGCAGTCTGTTTTTTTTGTGTATGCACCCACTGCAGCTTGTCTCAGGGAGGTTCCGTAGCTTAATACATCTGTGCCCCCATTTGCAGGGTTCCTCTAATCCCAACGTTCTTACTACACAGAAATACAGAACACATAAAAGTTTAAAACATACAGATACATCTATTGTTAAAACTTGCATTTCAACATTTTCCATCCTATCTGTAAATATATATTAAGTACTGCTCAATTTCCCTTCTTGTGGCTCGTCCCTTCACATTTAGAGCAGATCCCTGCTACTCAACCACCGAGCGCCGATTTGGGATTTTGGCCACCTTCTCTTAAAACAACTGCTAAGTCCTGAAGTTCTGCTCAAGCAAAGCTTTCACTAGAATCATTGGAAATGAGCAAGAACTTCGAAGATCTAGATTAGTAATTTTTCTCTACAAAAATACCATAATTTTACATGTGTTTTAATAAAATTGAAAAATTACGAAAAGGCTGTTGGGTGTATTCAACCCTCCTCTGCTTGCAAAGGGCTTTAAGATTAGCAACCATGAAAATCTGGAAGAGAGTTTATGACTGATTATATTATTAGACGCCCAGGTAATGTGCTAGAAGAAGAGAATACTTAACCATTGGCCCACCTAATAGTTTCCTGGGATTAGGAAAAAAGGGCAAGACAAACTGGAAGGCCACAAAGAAAACGGACCATTTTTCACAGCTTTACTTTTAAATATTTGTTTTTATGAAACTATGTCATGGTTTAAGCCCAGGCCGTAAATTAGAACCACGCAGTCTACTTCTCCCCCCCTTTTCTTCCCCCTGCTCCTGGAAGGATGGGGAGGAGAATCGAAAGAATGCAACTCCCACGGGTTGAGATAAAAACAGTCCAGTAACTAAGGTATAACACAAATCACTACTGCTGCCACCAATAATAATAATGATAAAGGAAATAACAAGGGAAGAGAATACAACACCTCACCACCCGCCGACCGATAACCCCCCCACCCAGCAGCATTCTAGCCCTTCCGGGAAACTCACAGTTACATCCTGGGCATGACGTGCTGTGGTATGGAATACCTCTTTGGCTAGTTTGGGTCAGGTGTCCTGTCCCTGCTTCCTCCCGACTTGCCCTCCTCCCTGGCAGAGCATGAGACTCAGAAAGTCCTTGGTCAGAGTAAACATTCTGACCAGCAACTGAAAACATCGGCTTTATCAGTATTGTCCCCAGGCCGAAGGTCAAAAACACAGCGCTGCACCAGCTACTAAGAAGGATTAAAAATGACTGCTGCTGCTGAACCCAGGACAAACTAAAACCAACTTTCCAGAAGATGTGTAGTTTTACACTAAAAATATTCACATTAAAAAAAAAAAATCTATTTGAACTGTTGGGAAACATGAAGAAAAATAAACATCAGTAACAGATGCATTTTTCTGGAGTTCAAGTAAGCAACACATTGTGCACAGCTGTCTGGAGAAGAATTAAAATAAAGCTAAATTAAAAGGAAGACATTGGTCTTTTTAATCATACCAGTGATTATGCAATCCTAAATGAGTTGTGTACCACTTCTTGACATATTACATCTGGGACCTGTAGAAATGATTTCTCATACGCTTGCACCTCTTCTCCCACTTCATGTTGACAGGCAGAACAGGCCATAATCCCCCATCCTAGTGTATACATTATCACAAACAGAAGGGTAGGAATAGGTTGATTTTGGGTTCTAACTGTTTGGGTTCTGTTTTGCATTTGTTTTGAAAGAAAAACATAGAACACTGGAAAATTCACTGAAAGGGGATGAATGATATGATTTAATACACATACACATGTATGTGTATTACATACTGCGTCAGATGGTAGACTACTACTACCCAGTCTGGAATTAAGCCTACATGTCAGGGTTAAAACCTCTCCTCTCTTAAAATCATAGAATGGTTAAGGTTGAAAGGAGCTTAAGATCATCTAGTTCCAACACCCTTGCCATAGGCAGAGATTCCTCACCCTAGACCATGTTGCCCAAGGCTCCGTCCACCCTGGCCTTTAACACTGCCAGGGATGGAGCATTCACAACTTTCTTGGGCAACCCATTCCAGTGCCTCACCACCCTCACAGTAAAGAACTGCTTCCTTATATCTAACATGAACTTCCCCTGTTTAAGTTTAAATCCTGGGATTTAAAGCCTGCGATTGCTCTGACCCAGGTGTAGGACCTTGCACTTGGCATGGTTAAACTTCATAAGGTTGGCATCTGTTCACCTCACAAGCGTGTCGAGGTCCCTCTGGATGGCATTCCTTCCCTCCAGTGTATCAACCGAACCACACAGCTTACTGCCATCAGAAAACTTGCTGAGGGTACACTCAATCCCACTGTCTATGTCGCCAACAAAGATGTTGAACAGGATCAGTCCCAACACCGACCCCTGAGGGACAGCACTCGTTACTGGTCTCCAGCTGGACACTGAGCTATTGACCACAACTCTCTGCGTACAGTCATCCAGCCAATTCCTTATCCACTGAGTGGTCCATCCATCAAATTGATGTCTCTCCAGTTTAGAGACAAGAATATCATGTGGGAACAAAAGAAAATAAACCAACAGATTTTGAAGGAGTGCTGAAAGACAGTAACCTGGGTTTATATCCTAACCTCAGACTTCAGAAGAAAAGAAATTGTGTGATTTTGAACATGAACTTCATTTTCATACTGATTTGGGATCCCAAAGCAGATTTTATAACAGGCAGACGTTACTTCAAGGCCTGCGACCATTTGATCCTTGTTTGTCTCAGAAGTTTCTCCTTTAGTTGAAGACTCACAAATGCCTTATTGCAATTGTTGTTCTGCTCCACCTACCAGAGCTAGCAGACTAGTACCACTTCTGGAGCAAGTTCAGCTGCTTCACAGAAAGTTCCATGCCTCCTTTCCCACAGGGACTTCCATGTGACTTAAGTCACTTTGTCAAGAAATGCAAAACAGCATCTGAGAACAGACAAAACAGCAATGCCCCTTTTTCAAGCTGGAAAATCAGGCCTTCAGGCCAAAGCACACCTTCAAGATTATGATATAACCAGGACTTTGCTATTCCATTCCTTGCTACAGAATTAACAGCTGACACTGTGCTTGCATTTTTATCTACTGCACTGCACATTCAGCTCTTGCAGAGAGCTCCATGGAATCTATAATGCACACTAGTAATTGCATTTCTGGCTTGATTTATAATCAGTTCACTCTGCTTCCTGTGACTTTCTTCAGTCAGACACAGGATCAACTGCTGAAGAACCATAAACTATACTGCATCATCAAAACCCACTTCTATAGTTATTTTCAGGAGGTCTGACATACAAAAGAATTAATTGAGGTATCATATAGATGTCAGTGACATCAGGACAGTAAGAAGAGCATGCAGCAAGCTCACTGCCCTGGACTTCAAGAGAGCAGACTTCAGCCTCTTCAGGAACTTGCTTAGTAAGGTTCCATGGGATATAGCCCTAGAGGGCAGGGGGGCCCAAGGCAGTTAGTTGATATTCAAGGATCACCTGTGTATACATCACTTGGATATAGCTCAGGAGTGTTGTGTCCCAACTAGAAGGAAGTGCAGCAGGAGGGCCAGGAGACCTCCTTGGATGGATAAGGAGCTGCTGAGAAAACTTCAAGGGAAAAAAGAGGCTTATAAGAGGTGGAAGCAAGGACAGGCAGCCTGGGAAGATTACAGGAATGTTGTCTGGGAAGCTAAGGACCATGTTAGGAAAGCTAGGGCCCAATTAGAATTAAACTTGGCTAAGGATGCGGAAGATAACAGGAAGGGATTCTATAGGTATACTGCAAATAAAAGACAGGCTAGGGACAATGTGGGTCCTCTCCAGAAGCTGTCAGGAGAACTGGCTACCCTGGATTTGGAAAAGGCTGAGGTTCTTAATGAGTTCTTTGCCTCAGTCTTCACTGGCAAATGCTCTGACCACACCACCCAAGTCTTGGAAGGCAGACATAGGGACTGTGAGAATGAAGACCTTGGGCCCACTGCAGGAGAGGATCTGGTTTGAGACCATCTTAAGAACCTGAATGTGCACAAGTCCATGGGAACTGATGAAATCCATCTGCGGGTCCTGAAGGAGCTGGCGAATGAAGTTCCTAAGCCACTGGCCATCATATTTGAAAAATCATGGCAGTCAGGTGAAGTTCCCGACAACTGGAAAAAGGGAAATATAACCCCCATTTTCAAGAAGGGGAAAATGGATGACCCGGGGAATTATAGACCAGTCAGTCTCACCTCTGTGCCTGGCAAAATCTTGGAGCAGATTCTCCTGGAAGGCATGCTAAGGCACATGAAAAACAACAAGGTGCTTGGTGACAGCCAGCATGGCTTCACTAAGGGGAAATCCTGCCTGATCAATTTGGTGGCCTTCTATGATGGGGCTACAAAACTGATGGACAGCGGTAGAGCAGTTGACGTCATCTACCTGGACTTGTGCAAAGCGTTCGACACTGTCCCACACAACATCCTTGTCTCTAAATTGGAGAGACGTCAATTTGATGGGTGGACCACTCAGTGGATAAAGAACTGGCTGGATGGCCACACGCAAAGAGTTGTTGTCAATGGCTCCATGTCCAGCTGGAGACCAGTAACAAGTGGTGTCCCTCATGGATCTGTGTTGGGACTGGTCTTGTTCAACATCTTTATCGGTGACGTGGACAGTGGGATTGAGTGCGCCCTCAGCAAGTTTTCTGATGACAGTAAGCTGTGTGGTTCAGTTGATACGCTGGAGGGAAGGGATGCCATCCAGAGGGACTTTGACACGCCTGTGAGGTGGGCTGATGCCAACCTTATGAAGTTTAACCATGCCAAGTGCAAGGTCCTACACCTGGGTCAGAGCAATCCCAGGCACAGCTACAGGTTGGGTGGAGAAGAGATTCAGAGCAGCCCTGTGGAGAAGGACTTGGGGGTGTTGGTCAAGGAGAAAATGAACATGAGCCGACTTCAGTGTGCTCTTGCAGCCCAGAAAGCCAAGCGTATCCTGGGCTGCATCAAGAGGAGCGTGACCAGCAGGTCGAAGGAGGTGATCCTGCCCCTCTACTCTGCTCTCGTGAGACCTCACTTGGAGTATTGTGTGCAGTTCTGGTGTCCTCAACATAAAAAGGACATGGAACTGTTGGAACAAGTCCAGAGGAGGGCCACAAGGATGATCAGGGGACTGGAGCACCTCCCATATGAAGACAGGATGAGAAAGTTGGGGCTGTTCAGCCTGGAGAAGAGAAGGCTGCGTGGAGACCTCATAGCAGCCTTGCAGTATCTGAAGGGGGCCTACAAGGATGCTAGGGAGGGACTCTTCATCAGGGACTGTAGTGATAGGACAAGGGGTAACGGGTTGGAACTTAAACAGGGGAGTTTAGACTGGATATAAGGGAGAAGTTCTTTACTGTAAGAGTGGTGAGGCACTGGAATGGGTTGCGCAGGAAGGTTGTGAATGCTCCATCCCTGGCAGTGTTCAAGGCCAGGTTGGATGAGGCCTTGGGTGACATGGTTTAGTGTGAGGTGTCCCTGCCCATGGCAGGGGTGTTGGGACTAGATGATCTTAAGGTCTTTTCTAACCCTAACTATTCTATGATTCTATGTCCAAATTTAGTAATTGTTTTTTTTTTTTTTTGTAAGAGAAACCAAAGTTACACTGAATATTTGAAATATGAATGTGTAAGCAGGGATTCAGAAGGGTAAGGGATTCTATTCTTGGCTATGCTGCATATATCCAGATAGTCTGTGTGAAGACTGAGAAGTAACTTAATCTGTTTGCCCCAATTACTCATCTATAAAACAATTAAAATTATGCTTCGTTTCCTTACAGGATTTTGTGAGGACATTTCTATTAGTATTTACAAGGTGTTCATGTATGTTTCTATATCACAGTAACTGATATGACAGAAAAGCCTATAAATAAAATAAATACATCTCTGAATACATTATGATAAATCTTTTGTCTGGGTTCCTTTGTATCTTTTTTGATAATTTCTAAGAAGAGTTTACAACTTTCTTGAGTACACTTATTATTTATAGAAATTATGAAGGGCAGAGGACTTCATGAAACCATGTTAACCTTTAGAAGAGAGTTAAATGAGTGCAACCTGAAAGCAAGAAGTGTTTTTGTGAAACAAAGCAATTCTTACTCGCTATTCAAAAGGGACAATCATAAATCAGAGCTAAAAAGCAAATAAAAAGAAACCCACACAAAATAGAGATGAGTGGCACTTCATAGCTATTCATATTTGTATTTGAATAGATAAGCAAAAGAAAATCATCACTCCATGCAATATCATTCTTTAACCCAAAATATTTTTCACACTAGATTTGGTTTGACAAACAAACCAATGAATTGTGTCCATTTTTAGAAAGAATTCCCTAACTGTATGTATACAAAAGTCTGCCTCCAGGAAAAAAAGGATAAAAGAGCATTAATACATGGTTTTCTCAAGTAAGAACCAATGACAGTCAGCTAGCACTCATTAATTCCTCTTTTTTTCACATTCTGATCAGAGATAGGTGAATTACAAAAGACGTGGAACAGCTGGAGTATCAGCTGATATGTGAGTCCTTTGGCAAGGAAATTTTGTGAAATAGGGCACTTTGCTTTCTCATCTGAATAGTTACGGCACTCTTTTCCACCGTCTATTGGTGGATGCTGAATAAATTTGTATGCCTTAGCCAGGAATACCAGCAAGAGCTGCTTTCACCAAGGTTTCTAGCAAGCTTTTTCTGGGTAAATCCCAAAGTTAGCAATCCATGATAAGCTTCAGAACTCTCTTTGCTGGTGATGATTCAGACCAGCACAGCCCACAATACTCTCCCAGGAAGCTTACATTTTTATACAGTAGGAGACAGATTAATGGAAGATAATAGTACTCCACATGAGAGTCCTTCAGGAGAAGTGAAAAATAATACAACACTCTTTCTGACTTTCCCAAGTGGAGTAAGCAAATACTCCTGCACTACCTCTTTCACTTCTGCAGGGATATAAAACAAAATAGTAAAAATGTAATTCTTCACAGCAGCCTTTTTTTTTTTATTATTATTTGACGAGTATTGTATCTTCTTTTTCAACTTCTCTTCTCTAGAAGAAAACTATACTTTTCTTTCATTCTTCTGGCGTTAGCCATGTTAGACTTCATGATCCCTTAGGTCACTTCCAATTCAAGATATTCTGTGTTTCTATGTTTTCTAGATCACTCACTGTTCTCATTGCTCTCTTTTGACTTCATCCAAGTGCAACGCCCTAAATTGCAGTCCTCCACTAGCTGAAGACTCACTGTTGCTGAAAGAGCAGGGAGTTTCTTTCCATATGCCAATTCTTATCCCAAAGCCTATCCCCACCTTGAAACTAAACTAAAACCCCCAGGAAATACTCTTTTACCCGCCTGGGTGCATTCTGGAGTGACCATAGTGGCAACCATGCCAAGCTTCCCTGAAATTCTCACTGAAAAAGAGGACAAATTCTCAAGCCTTCTCTTTGGTATCCCTATCCAACACATCACATCTCACTCTGTGTACAACACCCAGGCTTACAACTCCAGGCTCAATCTACCTCCTCTGTTCCCTGTCCTACTGAAAACCTCCAAGAGAACATGAAGACATAGTACAAGGATACCCAACTGCCAAAGAGGCCTTAATTCAATAATGCACTTACACATATGCAAAAGTTCAGTCTTCTTACTTTAAATGACATGCTGGATAAGAGCAGGGAGCATGTTTTGAATGACCAGTTTTGAAGTCTTGTCCATTGACACTCTGTAGTATGGATTCACAGATTTTATGATATACCTGAGTAGATACTCTGATTTACTATAAATGAGATTGGTAAAGCATTCAGCACTAACAGGAAGCATGCCATAATCTCTCCTGAAGACAAGAGAGAATGGAAATGTATAGCATGCTTCAAAATGTGAAAGACACAAAGAAGGAAAAATCAATTTATTAGTAGTACCATGGAGAAAAAAATGAAAACAGGAAAGAACATCCGGATCAGTGAGCTAATTGCGTATTAAAAAGAAACCCCAGACTGGTATTTCGTTTGTGAGAGAGGAAAACATATTTCATGACTGGTTTCAAATGAAGGATAAAGAAAACCTATTGCATGAGACCAAATATTAGTCTTGCAGCCACTGAGCAGAATTTAGAGCAATTTTGAAAAAGAAACAGTGCTATTTCAAGTGATTACAGTGCTAAAATATATTATTTTTAGCCAGACAAGGATCTCATAATAGTTTGAATTCCCTGTGGTGTCATTTCATGTTATATTTGAAAAATTCCTCAATAAGAATGTCAAATAGAGAGCAAGTTGAGTTCCCCTGAGGATAGTTTCGGACATTTTCCAGTGCAAATTTTAACCATCAATTCTTAACCAAACACCTTCTCCCAACAAATAAATAAATACGAAATTTCACCTGATTAGAAAGAAAGAAATGTTGAAACAAGAACTCAGGAAAAAAAACCAACCTGTTGACTGCAGCTGATCTAATTAGTCATGAATACTCAAAATTTGCTATTTATAATGAAGATTTTAATCATCTTGCTATGCTGATATTATTAGAAAGACATCCAGTGAAGATTTAAGAAGTAATATAAATCCTGACAAGATATCCTTGTTTCAGAAAGGATAGAGTTAATTTTTTTCCTAGAGATGGCTTAAGATTTTGCATAGACTACAGTCAAATGTAGATGCAATCCCGATATAACAGTCTTGTCAATTACAACTTGTTTCCTAGATGTCCCACAGGACTATCAGTGAACTATCATGAGGTCCCATCCCTAGGCCTTCTATCTAAAATCATTAGAAAAAGATTTCTAGTGATGTGTATGTGACAAAATGCAGTTCAAGTCACTGAGAGAGCAATTCAGCTGTCTAAACATTGGAGTCAGATGCCATTTTAGATTCCTAATATTAAGTCTATTTAGCATCCATCTCACTCCAGCTCTACTCCTGTCATTCTCTGGACTCAATGATTCTTACGGGTCCCTTTCAACTTGAGATATTCTATGATTCTATAACCTTAGAATCACATCTGCCAGCTCTAGGGTGTTCTCAGTGTCATGTGGCTCCTATGTTTAGGCAGCCAAATTACCCCCTAAGAGTTCTTGTTCTATGGCTCCCTATGTGCTGACAAAATGGACCCAACAGTAGTGCCTGGATGGCTAAAGGATGAGGGAGAAGTAGGAATAGTGTAGTCTGATATTGGGCCACCCCTAGCAAGTCTTCTGTCCATGATCATACACATTCACAGTGCTATTTGAGAAGGAGGTTCAGCCAGGTTTTGCAAAACCAACCTGCCCCAAGTTTCATAACCTCATCTACAAATTCCATGGAAATGATATAATTCTATACAAGATCCACTACAGCCTTACTTAACGTGAATACAAGTTTAATTTCAGCATGCTAATCAGTTACAGGCCTTTTCTTGGAGGAGTATCAACTTGATACATAGAATATATGATACAGTATCTAACTCAGCAGTCTTCATTTTGACGGTTCTGTAAAATCCTCATAAAGGTTGGGGACGGGGGGGGGGGGAAGGGATTAAAAAAAAACACAGCAGCAGAATGCATTGAAAGGTGAAAAACATTGTCACTAAGCTTGTGAAGTATTCTTTGTCTCCTTATAATCCATGAAAAATAAGTGGTCTCTAAAAGAGTAAGAACACGTGGAAATCAGTGGACTCATCAAAACTTTAATTCTTTCAATGTCTAATTTCCTCATGGGAAAACAAATATTTTGAATAAATTAACCAAGTTTTACATTCTGGGACAATTTTGCAAAAGGTTATGGAAATCCTAATTTAAACGTGCAAAAATGAGATCTGTTTCCGATTTGAAACAGATTTCTGCATCCTCTTAAAAACTGTCAGCTGCATTTACACATTTCTGGTACCCTAAGTGAAAGAGAATGTAACTAGTCCAGAAGGGAAAAGACTAGAAATGTCCCCCTTTTCAAAACTGATGCTGTGCTAATGGGAGCAAACAGGCTATCCCAGTAGTTAGTATAACTGATAATGCTAGCAACCAGCTAGGGACCAAATGATGACAGAAAAATTAAGTTTTCTCTTTTCTAGCAATGGTGTCTCAAATCTGAGTTACCCCACAATAGGCAGTCATAGCGGCATTTGCTTGGCCACTGTCAGGATTAAAAACTCCAATCTGAGACCTTACAACCGGACACTAGACCTCAATAAATTCACACAAATTTTAAAGAAGTGAGAAAGAGGAATGTGCCTTGATTCTCTTTTCAGTGCCTCTACGTAAAAGCAGTTACATTACTGAGACTTACCAAAGACCATGCACTAGTTGCAAATATTCAATCTGCATTTGAGGAATAGAAACTGTCCCAGACAGTGGCCTCAAAATTAGAAAGGCAACTGTAATCTCTTTTTGTGTCCTAAAGTTGTACACTGGGAGAAAGAGAGCCCTTGCTAGTATTCCCACTCATCTGTTCACTGAATCTCTTCTAGAAGCAAAATGGTTCCTAACATTTTTGGGGTAACACAAAGAGTCAGCTCACAGTAGACCATGAATATAGGCAGACACCAATTGTACAAAACCTGAAAGATCTCTTGGCAAGCTTTGGATCCATAATTTCAAATGTAGCCACCTGCTTATATTATTATAGGCCTTTCCACCTCCAAAAAAACCCCAAGTGGCTGAACAGTAATTACTGAAAAGAAAATTAGAGATTTGGCTACCTCTGTAGATCCAGCCTGCATGTTTCATGACCAGAGAGGAAAGCCACAGACCACAGGGGGCCAAAAAAACCTCACAGATCTCCTTTATCAGGTCATTCCTTTTCCTGTTCATACTTGCTAACCTACTTTTCCCCACTACCATGGAAATCATCTGGAAAGAAAGTTGAAAATAGCAAGTCGTTCATAACTATGTACATGCACTGTTATTTGAATTCCAAATAGTTGAACTATTTGAACTATTTGATTTGTGCCCTGCTTTATTAAGAAGCATTTATGGACATTAGTACAAATAGTTTTTCTTTCTTTTTCACATGAATGGTGGGCTGCTCTTTGCATAAGAAATACCTCTTGCACAAGAAATCTTTCAACCACCTCCGGCTGAGGCAAATAAATCTATTCAGTCTGTTCTGCAACAAACGAAATTTGAAGTTTGAGTCAAAAGCCTGATAATGGTTCCATCTGAACAAATATTACTCAGTTTGAAAACGAACGCAGTAGGAAACACATCTACTGAAAGGCTAACCAAATCCTTGCTCAGAAATTCTAGTTCCATAGCTTCGAAGACTGCAGACTTATATTATTTCTGGTTCACTACCTGATTTCTTGCCTTTTATTGCAAAGAATCTCAGTTTTTATCACAGTAAAGGTGCTGCACATCACAGAAAAAAAAAAAAAAAACACCAAAAAAACAAACCTCCCTCTCCCTACAGTTTTTTAAACATCACATTGAAATTGATTTGGGACTGCACCAAACACTGCTAATTGCATTTATATTGGGAACACTGAGAAAGATATTCCAAATATCCCTTCACTGCACTTGCACTTTTAACATTCTGTAATTTATGTTCAAAGAGCATATCCTAGAACTATGTTACCCTAAAAGAGAAAAAAAGGGAAGGGGCAGCTCTAAGGATATAACTGGAATTACAGAAGTTGGAAGAAACAGACAAAATATATTTAAGTGAACGTGACAGATTACTTTTCTTAAAATAGAATCCCAAACATCCAGCACATCCTTTGGGGGTGGGGGGCGGGGGGCGAAGGTTTAGCAATGTTAAAGATGGGCAAACTGATCTGAGTTAGGATTAAGAATGCCTACTTTAAGAGTCTAGTCTAAATCACACTAGAGTCAATAGATAGGTTTGAACTTACTCAGTGTAATCTGTATCACATTTTTACTGAAAACATACCAGATGACAAAATGCAGCAAGCAGGTGAGGCCTTCTTACCACAGCCATAAAATGAAAATTTCATGTCAGCATTCACTACTTACCAAGACAGTTGTGGCCATCATGGGCTAACATGAACCCGTCATAGCATGTACACCTGTAGTTGCCTGGAATGTTGATACACTCGTGGACACAACCCCCATTGTAGAAGTCATTTTCACACTCGTCAATATCTAAAACACAAGAGGAGGAAAAAGAAGCTTTTGTAAAATGAGAATACTAAGAATATAGATAAGTTTTTCCAACTGAGCATGGTCTTTGAATATATGCATATTCCTAATACAATCGTATTGCATGTTTCATCCAAACGATGTCTCAGGGAATTACATCATGACCAGAGTGATGAATACATCAGGGTCATGTGACCAAAAAGCAGCAAGCCAATATACAGAAATCTATTTCCCCAAATAATTATGGTATCATCACATTAAGCAACAGTATGTTGTCAAAAATTAAGAAGAAACACCTCGTTTGGATTTTTTTTTTTTTTAATATTTAAAATGTAGGTTTGGGGGTTAGCCTTTAACATTATCAAGCAGACAATAAGATCAACCTTTGACTTCACTGTCATAACTACTTGAAGTGTGCTATTCATGTGGCATAAGAACAAAGTCTGCCCTGTTTAATAAAAAAATGTCTTCCCCTCAAAATAAACCCTATTATCATTTTCTGTATTAATCCATATACAGCAACAACAACAGCAATAACAAGTCCAATGCTTTACTCTTAGAAGGTATGTTAGAATTACTTTCGTACATTGGCCTGTATGAAAAGACTACCACGAATTATGAGATGCATTCTGCTTCAACTACAAACAACCCTATTATGATCTTCCCTCCTTCATACAAAACAAAATTCACTTCTTCACTCATTCTAGAAAGTGCAAAGTTTCTTCTTTTTACAGACTGTATCTTGGCTTACACATGGAATGTCAGCATCACAATCCCTGCTGTGAATGATTCAGTGGAGTGCATCAAACAACTAAAAATGCATAAATAATTATAGACAGCCTCACAGCTTGATAACTATCAGCTCTATATGTGTGGTGGGCTAGATCAAAAACCCCAGCTACTGTGCCTTAGACAGCACGTGATAAAAGGAAAAGTAACCTTTTAAAAGATCACCTATTAGTATATCAGAGCTATCCTCGTAGTGCATTTCAAATATGCCTTCCATTGCAGAGGGAGTTGAAGTATTTCTGAACTAGGTTCATATTCATACAGCCTTATTATTTTTTTACTTTTAGAAGTACTCCAGGAAAAGCTTTGCTACCTGGCATCATACCCAGCTGCAATCTCAAGACAGCAAGGTAGCCTGGTAAAACCATATTCTTTGGAAAAGCCACTGAGACTCAGTCACTCAATGCTTTCAGTATTTTTGGCCCTTGGATGGAGTCTGGCTAGGTTTGTCCCTCCTTGCACAATCCTCTGAGAAGACTGATCTCTCAAAGCAAGCACAGGCTTCGTTTTTGCAAGCCTTCCCCCTCAGGTTGGTCCCTCCCAAAAACCTACCTTAAACTCAGAATAGCCCAGGTCTCTATCCACTTCCCTCAAACAGCTCTGAAGCCTCCTTTCTACAATCTCCTCAGAAGCTTGAAACGGCAGCTACAAATTTGGCTTTATCTGCAACACCAATTAGGTTTCCTGTATTCAGCACCACAAAAATGCTGGAAATAAGCAGGAGAAAGGAACTTCCTAACATAATACTACATAAAACACTAACATAAAATACTACCTGCTGCTTAAGATAAATTTTCTAGTATTTCAACCACTGCTCTGTTTCAGAAAGTTCCCAGCCTTTACTAATCCATTAGTTGTACAAGTGCCAAGTCAGGACAATCTGCTTTGTCAGGATAGATGTGCTCCAACATATGGAGCCCACTATGACAACAAAAAGATACGGCTGTGATTTTTCCTCAAAACAATAATCAGCAAATCCATTACTGTGTATAGGGCTCATTCTGAGCACACCTGCAGTGTGTTCAGAACACAGCGCATTGCAGTGCAAAGCCCCCAGGAAGCCTCCTCCTTTATTTACAGCCCAGCTCGCCTGGGTGCATACTGCCAAAGTTTTCCAGTAAGGTTTCCACTTAGCAGTTATTTGCAGCTTTCATAACCATTTATTATCATTCAGAAACTCCCTGTCATCTGCAGGTTACAGGGACAAAAATATAGCTCTATAGCAATGCCATGTTTAAACAGGCCACTCATAATCAAAAAGCATGTAACATGATTTTGATGTCAGATGGGTTGGGCATTCCCTCAGGACACTCAGGAAAAATGGTAATATCATTTTAAGATTTGTCCTTAACTTTTATCCAGCACCAGGTTTCTTCAGAACGGAATTCAGAAGAAACTGTTATCAGTTGTTATGTTATTCAGCATTGGCTGATCAATTCATTCCCTTTTTTCAAACAATGAATCAAATAGGACTACCTGTTTAAATAAGCAATGTGAGAGCCTTCAAAAGGGACAATAATCAAAGAAACACAAAGCCTTCTGAATGTCTACCTCTTATACTTAGTTCTAAAAAGCTGTACTGTGATTAGCAGCTCAAGGTGCTGATGTAATACAAATACTTAAGTTCCAGAAGAGGTAATCTAACAGATACGTAAACCAGAAAAATGACAAAAGGAACAGATTCTTTTCATCTCCCTCAAGGAGTTCCAGTTACATTAAATTTTGCAAAAAGATTAGAAGATTACTTCTCCCTTTTGTATCCCAAGAGCTGTACAAAACTAGGAGTGGAGCCAACCATTCTACCTAATTTTGATAGCCATGTTGTAGGTTTTTTTGGTGTTTCTTTCCCCTCCAAAACCACACTGCTATTTAAGAGACTTTGCCTGGCAGGATGGCTGCAATTTCTATCTCCAGTATTGCTAGTAAAACAGGAAGTGACTAAGACTGGTAAATTTAACACTTTATTTTTAAAAATAAAACCAAACAATCAAACCAAAAGCATACACTCCAGCTGCATCAAGAGAAAAGCAGAATATGTGCCTGCAAACACTGTGAACATTACCCCATCCTCTCTTTGCATACACCTGGAGGAGGACATTCGTTAAAGAATGCCTCAGTGAAAGTGCTGAACAACTATAATTTACAGGTAGAATATTACATCTGACATGGCAGGATATGGCTTCCTTAGTAAGCTTAATATACTGATAAAAGTGAACACATGAAACTTGCAGTCTTGCTCTTCATTTTATCTATTGTAAAACTCAAAATTTGCAGAGGCCAGCTCTGTTCATTCCCTTTTGGTTAGGTCGTATCCTACTATTCTTTTTTTCCTGTAATTGGTAGAATTGGGCTCTATCAAAATCAAAGAGAATCAATCTTTTGTCTCCAAACACCTCTAACTCAGAAAGACAACTCTTCCCACTAATTTTGTAGCTTCAACCATCCATCACATTTTTACTGTTTGATCACTTAAAATTGTCTTTCGCCACAAAAGAATTACCATAACACAAGAATGAAACAAGAGAAACAGTGAAATGCTGCCATCTGACCACAAAATTGCTGTGCTGTATGCTGGTGAATACACTGTTGAATTAGCAAGCTTTACTGCCAGCTAGCTCTCAACAGGAAACCTACATTTCTATCTATCCTGGAAAAATATTTACAACGTTTTCACTCCAGTAAAATCTGGCTCTGCAGACAGGCAAATCTTGGGGTATTTAGTCAAGAAAACACCTTAAAAAAAGTATTGCTATTTCCTCTCTAAGAGGAATTCATTTCATATGATATTACAATGGCAGCAATTACAGGAGCCCTGGAAAAAAATGAAATGCATCAAAATGATTAAGAAGGCATAGGGCCATTTATAATAGTGACAGTCTGCCAAGAACCTATTTGGTCTTACTATGCTCAAATGAGACCACAACTCCCAGTGCCAGACCTGGATGTATGCAACCACATCCCTCGGCTGCTGGCAAGATAATTTTGACCATCTCTTTCTGGAACTGGCTTGGGAAAAAATCCACTGCTTGTTTCAAAAGCCTTGAAGAAAAAAGTTATTGGGGGAATTAAAAAAAGAGATAAAAAGAAGCTTGCTTACTTGGGTGTACTAGTAACTGTACTGGTTCAGCTATTAGCCAGGGTGAAAGAAGCTTGGAAATCAAATAATAATTCCTTATGGAAAGCAGAGGTGAATCTTTTGTTACAGCCTGGAAATAACTCTTCCAGTAGCCTGAGGGAACACAGCACTGCCACATTCTGCTGTTGTCTTCCTCAGTGAGCAGTAGTGTTACTTAAAGATTACATACTGTATGAGACTGCAATTATTATTTAAGCATCCAGTAACTTTTTAAAAAACCTAGCCAAGTACCTGGGAAAATCGAGCATTTGTTACCATGTGGAAGTGCTGTAATTTACAATCACTATTTCAGTTATAGGAAAAGAATGTCAAATGTCTTAAGTGACCTAATTCTTTTTAGTCTGAGCGGACCTGTATCTACCTCATACATAACTCGGGCTGATTCTTCTTTCATTATCACAAGTAAGATTGACACTGTCCCAGAGATTTGTTTCATTTGTATATTCTGCAACAAAGGTACAGCACTCTCTTAAGTCTTACAAGGCCACCCTGCAGAGAAGCGGCTGTTCCAGAAGCACATACAACTTGGCTAAGAAATGTTCAAAATAAAATAATCCATCTCTTCTGCTTCCAGTATCACAGCATTTCAGCTTTCTGTTTCAGCAGAGAATAGAAGACCCATCAGCATGAAATAACTAATATCAAAAAAGACAAACCAAACTGTAAAACAGGGTAAGGAAAAATGCTAGTTCCCATTTTGTCTAAATGCCTTCAGAAGCAGAAACCCACTGCACGCTAACCATCTTTTCCAAGCACTAACAATCTTTGCTAGAAGTTGGCATAGACTATAAGCCAGGAAAGTACAAAATTTACCTCCAGCAAAATCCATTCCCACTCTTCATCATACCAGTTGCCATTCATGAAGTTCCTAAATGTTCCAAAATCATTACAACACATAAAACAAAATTTATTTGTCAACACAGCTACAGATCCTTATGGGGAAAGCTACTGAAACCAAAGCAAACGTCTGCATGGAGTTGATGAATTTTGGATGAATGTCACTGCTAAACTGTCGCAGAAGCCTTATGGATTTTAACATGCAAAAGGAAGAACGGCTGAGGCCTGAAAGTCAATGAGCCAAATTCAGCTTTTAGTGTTGAATTCCAAAGATTTCTAGAGAATAAGGGAAAGTGTGCATTGGCACAACCTTTATCTTGGCATCTGTCAAGGCCACATATCCCAACACTCACAGTGCAACATAAAATGTTCAAAATAGGAGTAGGATTTTGTAAAATCTGTGGTAATTTTGAAGTATTTCTTGACTACTAATATAACGAAAAGATCTGGAATTAATTTACTGAACACAAATTTCAATAGACTTTGAAAGGAATAATTTATGTGCTTGGACATTTTAAAATAAATAGCCAAAGGAAGCTGTCTGCCCACATCAATTTCTTCTAATTTAGAGAACCACAAACAGAACTTAGTATAACGGTGTATTAGGCAGATGTGAACTATTTCTTAAAAGAGCTGGATCCATAAAGTAGCTAGAAAAATAAATATTAAAGCCTTTGTAATTGTATCTTGACAGATAAATCCACTTATTCATTCAGTATCTGAAGAAAAAAATATTTTGGTATTCATATTCATCTATTCATCTAGCTGCTTTAACCAAAATACTCCAAACAGGCATTACAGAGACAGTTAATACCATTGTCCTTACAAACTTGCCAGCAAAGAAACTGTGTTTTTACCTTCCTGCTCCATGAGAGGTTGCTGCCAGCTCCCTACAGAGGACAAAGCACACCTCTTGCAGAATTCTCTCAGTTGTCTTCTGCTAAAAAAAAAGTCACACAACAGTTCTGCTATTGCAACATGTTGCCTGCTTATCCAGAACTGGTATGCAGTAAAAGACATTGTAAAATGCTGGAACACGTATTTCCATGTGTAATATTTTGCACTTTTATGGCTTCCCTTTTGAAAGCTTTCAAAATTTTTACTGATTGTTTACTGAGTTTTGGTCACTGTTCCTCCTAGGACTAATGCAATATCCTCATTTCTAAAGAAAAATACAGGAGAAAAGCCCTACCCTAGGTTCAAAATCCTACATAATTGAGAATAGAGCTACAGTACGAACAGAGCTGTCTTCATCACTGTATAGTTTTATGCAACGTTGATGTCAGACGCTAGGGAAAGAAGTGGCCTTGTAATACCCAAAGGTGAATCCTACAAACTCCAAGAGGCATTTTTGCCACTGGCTTTACGGAGCCAGGAAGACAAGTTTCCTGGGTCTCACAGTAAGGAGATATGCAAGACAAGATCAGCATTTCAATTTCTTGTTTCCACTTCCAATTGAGAACAAGCAGCAGTGGGGCATCAACACCATTACTTTACTTTTAAGGAAACAGGCAGAAATGAAGTAACATGCACACTGACAAGAATACAAACAAACTCAAGTCCTGCATCATCATCAGATCAGCATTTTATTCTTTTTAATTAACGGATCTGGGGACTGTGAAAGCCATTAAAATAAATAAAACCAATATGGGAATATTTATATACACTCTGTTTCTTTGGTAGATTCTACATCTAATGTACTTTCAGCAGTTACACACACACACATTGGATAACCTGAACCTACGGCATTTGTATTTCTAATATGAAGTTGCACTTTCCTTAAGAAGGGAACCAGCTCCAGATCTGGAGGCCAGAAAAAAACCCCATGCATAGGTTAAAGACCGTTTTGGTTAAGTGCAGGGCAAATTTGCCAAAATCTCAGCTCTCTGGAAAGCATTCAACCCCAGCAAGAATAGTAAAATTATCAGATTCTCCAGAGGAGTTTAGCATCAGCACATTTCCACATGTTCAAAATTATCCGAAGCCCACTCAGTTTTGCTATGAAAATTTGCAAGAGCTGACCCAGCTCAATGTGTAAAGAATCAGCTGAGAATATGTCATCAATTCCACTCAACCTGATCCTCCGAAATGCTGCTTCCTCTAAGAGTTTTGTGATTGCAGAATTCAGCATTTACTCCAGGTCCAAATTTTGTGAAGGAAATATTGACATTCAGGTTAATTCAATTTTTTTCCTACTCCAAATGAAACCCTGACCTTCACCTCAGAGTGAAGTCCATTTCTGAAAATCCTTTTCCATGAAAAGCTTCATAAGTCACTTTTTCTATGAGAAAAAAACAAATTAAACTCTATCATTTGATATACTTGTTTTTCCTAAGGTACTTTAGGTTTTGACTCATAAACGTTAACAGCTTTATTCTCTAGATGCTATGACCTTGGAAATGTTACAATTTAACCAATCAGAGGAACACACGGCAGCTTTTACAGCTTGCAAGTCATCATAATGTTTTCAAGACACTTGTGTCCAAGAAAACTGTAAAATTTGATAGCCATTAGGACTACTTTGAAAGCCAAGGTCAAGGGTGAGCAGGCTGGCAATAGGGTAAAATCAGAAAAAGCAGCCTGATGTTTCTTGGTGGAGAAAGGAAAAAAAGCAGGTACAACAGATTGTTTCACATAAGCGCTTATTCAGTGGAAATTTCCCAAGAGCCTTTCCACTGCGGGTACTGCCCCTCCATTAACTCATTCACAAATAAAAAAATAAAATTAAGTTTTACAGCTTCCTTCCAAGATGTCACAACCCCCTATTTTCCATTATTAAAACTGCAATAAAATGAAAATGCCATGCCAACTTTGTGAACATGATTTGGATGCAATCTATGATATTGTTGGGGTGTTTTTCTGGGAGCCATTTCATTCAGTTTCCAGAAAACATCAAGTACTCTGTAGCAGCTTTATTTGTTTCCTTTTCTTCTGTGATAGCTGAGCACAACGTTCATCATGCTAT
Source organism: Psittacula echo (assembly GCF_963264785.1). NCBI lineage: Eukaryota > Metazoa > Chordata > Aves > Psittaciformes > Psittacidae > Psittacula > Psittacula echo. The sequence goes on from NC_137735.1 coordinate 106,844,991, forward strand.
AATGTATACCTTGTTGATACCATGCTTTATACTTATTTGCAAAAAGGAAAGGAGGTGTGTGTGGGGAAATGGAACACAAACCAAACTATGTAAAGGTATGTCCAGCTGCTTAAACAGCAAATATGAAGTGTGAACAGCTTCATATTTAGAACTAGCATGCCTAAAAATATTTATGATGCATTTAGAAGGCAAGTGAGACATCATCCCACTTATCCCTGGCTGCAGAATGGGACTTCTTTACTTTCTATTTGTTTAATATCTTTTGTTTGACTGCAATTATTACCTCCTAATTTTCAAGAAAGCAGACAGACCTATTGCAGATGCTTATTTTGTCGTGTGTCTGAATTTCCTATTATTACACTGCTCACAACAAGCATGAATCAAGTCTTCAAGTCACACAGAGTAAGGATGTCCTTGTAAGAGTCACCTTTGCTGCTTGGGAAAAAAAAAAAAAAAGACAAGCTTTCACACACACCTGTTCCAGTGTCTCTTCACCCTCATAATAAAGAATTTCTTCCTAATGCCTAATCTAAATCTCTGTCAGTTTCAGTTTAAAGCCATTCCTCCTTGTCCTGTCACTACATGTTATTGTAAAAAGTCCCTCTCCAGATTTCTTGTAGGTCCCCTTTAGGTACTAGAAGACTCACAAGGGCTCCCCTGAGCCTTCTCTTCTCCAGGCTGAACAAGAGCAACTCTCTCACCCTGTCAAATCTAGTCTCTGAAGACTCCCTTCCTTACATTTTTCTTAAATTCACCTTCCAATCCTCACCTTCCTGTCTATTCTTTCCTGTTTATTTCCCTCCTTGTTTAAACTCCTACTTCAAAGACTCCGAAGAGCATTTTTAATGGCTGGACATCGATACGTCAATCAAACTGATAACAGAAAAGAATCTAAACATTTGATTCACTCTCTCAGGATGCCTGCAGTTCGAGGCAGATATTGCTTCAGTGTACATGCACTTTGGCAATGTACTTATCCCTGAAGTACAGGGGAATAAAAGAATGCTTAAAAATATAAAAAAACCCTACAAAACCTGAAAAGCTGAGATTCTGCATGGAGCTGGTGCAATTTTCCAGCCTCCTAAATTCTCTCTATGGTTGCAAACACTCCAGGAGAAGGAATGGAGAGATGATCAAATAAATGACATGGAACACTTTTCATTTAGGATCTTACAGAGTTTTAGACTGCTTAATTGACAACTCTCCCTATTGCCTTAACAACAGGTTTATAAAGCATTTTTTACCTAGAGTTCTTTTTGAGGGTCTGAAATTTTGGAGCTGCAGTCATTTTTGGAAAAAAAAATAACTAAGCAGAATTCCTTCCCTGTGGAACAACATATTTTCTGTTCGTATATGTGAATATTATCACTATGTGACATTTTCCATCTCAACCAGCACAATGGAAACTCTGGGACCATTGCAGTTCCATTCATGGTTAACACAGTATTTTAAACCAAATAAAACCCAAATTACTGTTATCCTGCATTACACATCTTGAAGTCTTGATTAGAGTTTTTTGTGGGTTGACATTTTTCTCAATTGATATTTAAACAGACTGGCTACAAGTTCTTTGAACTGCAAGTGAGATACCCAAATAAAGATGGATACCTGCAGAGCACATAACAGTTTTAGAGTCTGTCTTTATTTAATAGCTGCCATGCCCGGCAAGCTCAAGCAGAGAGATTTCCTGTTCACAAGCTGTTATGAATGTGAAACATGACATTTGACAGCATTTTTCCCACCACTGCTAAATCACAGCTATTTTTACCACAATTCTCTTTTTTAATATAATGGGAAATGTTTGATTCCACATCTGATCTTGTGAGTTCTTGGAGATCTAATGGGAGAATATTTCTGTGTGCCTTATGGCCACAACTGGTACTCATACATCCTGATGGTCATCATTTCAGTTAGTCATGGTAGGAGGTTATTCCTAGATCTTTAAAATGAAATAATGCATCTAAAAAATTTGAGGGAGAGGTTTAAGACAGTGAAACCAGATCATTGATACAGACATCATTCATACACTTTTTTTTCCCAACCTACATAGGTATCTCCCTCGTTCTTAGATTGTGTACCTCCAACCTTTCTTTGCATTTAGTTTTCAAATTTCTGTCCACTGACAAAACAATCCCAAGCTTCAATTCTGAAATAAATTTCCTTATTACCTGTCAGTAGATGAATATTAACTTATTTTCTGTAGCCCTTCAAGTGGGAGAACAGAAGGTGTCTATTCCTTCTTGCTCATTTCAGAACGTATCAGTGGCATGAATGTAGGATCACATACTGTAAAATGGAAGATTTCTTAATATCATACAGCACATACTTCATTAGTCCCTGGCAGACTAATATTGCTGCAGTTTCAGGCTGAGACAGCTGAGGCTACAAGCAGTCTGAGAGGCTATATAGCAGCAGTTTTCATTCTTCTTGGATATGAGAAACTGCTATGTTTTCCAGCAGAGGTGCAAATCCTTGTATTGCAAACTTATGTCTTCTGACAGCAGGCTTACATTTTCAAACTATTTTTTCCACATGTGCTTTACCAGTAGTCCTTGGGCTACTGCAGACTCCTGGCTTAGAACTGGTCTGCTGTGCTGGTTAACCATTTGGGAAATATAACATAATTTATATCACATAGGATTTGTAAAATGTAGGGCTTCCTGTCATCCTGCATTACTTGGTCAAACTCCTGACTTTGTATGGGACACATATCAGACATTAATTTAACCAGCCTACAGAATTCCCTGTGAATGTTATATAATCTATCTATGAGCAGAGCAACTCTGTATTATGTACGCAATAGTGCACTGCCATGAGAGAATCACTGTGTATACTCAAAAGACCTGTTCAGGGCTGCCTTTCATTTCAACATTTACTGAAGTCATGTGGCTCCTTCTAAACATGATACATGGGGATCCATGGATTTGTCTCTCCTGACAATGCCAGACCTAATAGTTACGAAGCCCAAGAAACCAACTCTGCTATTATTTTGTCACCTGTTCTCCGAATCCAGGCAAATTCACGCATTTCCCCAATAACATTGTTTATGAAGGGAAGGCCTCCCAGCATTTTGGTTTGCAGTGAACAGCAAAGAGCAGCCTATAAGGGCTGATACTTTAAGTCATTCACAAGTATGAAGACTATAGCTCCTCACCTAATAAACAGCAGCTGACTGAAGGATAACTTGGATCATCAAAGCACAGATCTCTGCTTCAGAATCATTATGTTTATTTTTGCTGTAAATACTTTTTCCAATTACAGAGGTGTTTACCTGGACTAGGAAGCTCCATGTGATGGTAAAACAGCAAAAACACACATAGAATGTACTGAAAAATCAAAGAGAAACCCCTGTCCTACTGATACATACTGACAATTCTAAAATTTTATTCACAAAGAATGTTCATCAGTTATGATGTAGGCTTTCCTTAGCCTTCCAAAAAGCCATACAGAAACTGGTCTTGGGAGCCAGAGCTCTATTTACCACCAGAGACAAATAACAATAGAGCAAATGTGAAAACCAGTGGGGTTTGACCTGTGGATGTGCAACTGTCCAGCAGAAACATAGATCTACAGATAGCAAACACCAGCATGCTACCAAACATTACGTTTTATACTTCAAGCATGCCACCCATCATTATGTTTTATACTTCAAAACATTGCCTGGAGTCTTTGGCCACTAGAGAAGTAAACAAGAGAAGGGGCTCTCTGAAGAGGAACTAAAGAAGTTACACACACCTCTGCCTGGCACACAGGGGTAAAGGTTTGATGAGGCCAGGGAAGGCTGTATAAAACACCTATTTCATAGTTAGGAAAATAAAGAAAAAGTGGTAAGGATTTAATTTAAAATTCAAACATGAAAAGCACCACTGCTGTCCTGTTAATCATCAAATATTTTCAATTATAAACTGTGCTCACACCTGATGATTGGACAAGAAAGATAGAGCAAACAGATGCAATCTTTGATTTGCCAAGAAATTAGACATTTCTGCTCCAGTGTTCAAATATCATATACTAGAAAGCATAGGCAGGGATCAGACTTCTTTGAACCCATTGTAATGAGCCTTGGTTTTACCTTCCTGTAATGGGTATAATTTAACAACCTTTGTATACTCCATCAGCACAGAACACAAAACAAACTGGACAATAAGGAGATATTTTTAAAAATGCTTAAGGGGTATTCCAAAGATCTGATAACTAAGCAAACAATACTTCAATCAGTAAGACCTGTCCAACTCCATAACTGGCACAAGTGACTTTTCACAGAAGTTACTTCTAAGTGCATGCAAAGGTCTAGCAGGCTCAGTGTAAATGACTCTTAATTTCAGTTTAGTTTATTCAAGCTGGCAACTCAGCTACTGGAATTAAAAGCAATGCAATTTAAACAAATGTATGATGACATGGCCTAGCAGGGCTTCCTGAGTAGGATGCACCAAGAAAAATCTTAAAGCTGAGTTCTAAGATAACACAATTTAAAAGTCAGCTTTTTTCCTAAAATGAAGTTGTGGACACTTGTTTTGTTTAGGATTTTTGTTTTGGTTTTTTGTGTTGTTTGGTTGTTTTTTTAATTATATGCCAGTGCTAAAGAGGTGGGGCCTATTTTAAATTAAAGAATAAAAGTGTAAAGCTGAGACTGCAAGGGTGAATTCCATAATGACCAAATGATATCCCCTGTCCTGGTTAAATTCAAAGCACAATTAAACACAGAATATCTTTCATTAATTTCAATAAACTTTGAATGACACAGCTGCAGGCTCTTTGGCCCAGATACACCTCATCCAACTTTACATGCCCACACTGTAGATTCCACATGTGTGTTAGAACCATTATTTTCAGGACATGATTGATCTATTTTTGTCTCCATTAATACAAGGCAAACTGCACCAAGGAAATTCCTGTTTCTCTCCATCAGCTACAAATGGAAAGCAAGGCAAACAGCTTAAGTTTACTGAACCATACTACTGAAATCCATATTTGGACAGATGAAATCCACCCCTTCTCCTCTTCAGATACCTCTGAAATGAACAGAAACTCTGAGTATACCAAATAGCCAGGGCCTCCCTCCCAAAGTAAGTCTTACTTTTACTGGAAGTTAGGCCTCAGGAAGGAGTGTAATGTAAAGCCTATAACCAACTGTCTGAACACAGTTTAAATGTTAAACTGAGTGACAGGATGTATTATTAACGGCTGTAAGTGACTGGCAAGAGTTCTACTTGAGGATAGGAAGCTAATGTTTGGATTGATTCACATGTTAATTTTGTAACTTGTGACCCCAGAAAATTTTTAAAACAAATGGCAGCAACATGTTTTCAAATTACCACAGGAAAAATAAAGTAATCCCACCCCCCACCAGTCAAACAATTTTACAGCCAGCAGAAGGCACAAAACCACATGGAGGAGATATTTTTAATTAAGTGCAATATAAAGAGAATAACGGTTACCTGTATTCAGTCTAAACAATTATTATCAAAAGTGCCTTAGCATTTTAAAAAAAGCCATTTAAGAAAGGCTTACTGGTTTAACCATAAGCTGTTTCCGATTATAAAGTAGAGCTTTCAATTAAGATTAGTATGGCCTAATTCAAGCTATAATTTGGTTCCTTTAGTTAGCAAATGTCTATTAAAACTGAGCAATTAAGGTTAAATGGGTTGAAGCACTTAAGCACTCCCTCCTGCTTCAAGTATTATTACAGAAAAGACTATGTGAGTGACTAATTCAAACCAGAAGACATGTATTTCCTTTAAGTTTTATACTTTCTTGTTGATCATAAAGTTTACTAAAGAACAGTCCATTGGTAAACTAGATTTTCAGTGGAATATGACATTGTTATATGTTTGCATGCTACAGCTTATTGTGCATAATTTAAAAAACAAAACAAAGTACAAATTCTACAATTTTATAAATATAGTATAAAGTTTGCTTCTGTTATGGCTCTTCTCCCTTAATTTTATATAGTTCAGTAATAAAAATATGCAATAAACTTCCCAACAGCATATTTCTCTCTTTTGATAGTTGGATTCATACTTGGCATAATGGTCTTAAGCAGATACATTGTGTGTGTACTTCTGACAGGTAAAGAAAGAAATATACTACCATCTGTATTACTTACATAAACCACCTTTCAAAGCATTCCCACCTTTCTTTCTGCTTCCCATTTTCACAGCTTCCTCAAAGACTGAAATTCTTCATGCTTGGTCTCACCTTTGAGATCAAGTTATTTTAGCAAGTTCAAGCAAAATCAGCTGAGCAAGCTTGAGGACTGTATTTCTGAGGGCATGAGACATAACCAGACATACTCCTTCCCAGCTGGGCAGAGCCCTCACACAACAGGGCCCACGTTAACGCACCCAAACACCAAACCTCTCATATGTTTTCTGGACTCTTTAGGACTCCCTCACGAGCACACAAATCTTGCCTGTATAAATCAGATAACGTGATCAAGACACCAGGCTATCCTTTTCATTAGGCACAAAACCTACAGAATATGTAGTGCACAAACAGGATCATTCAGGTGATTTCACAATTACAAACAGTGGGACTTTTCCTCAATGAATGGCAACATTATCAAAAACACACTAGTCCTTCTGGAAAGCGTCCTTTTCTGCCTCCATTCCTTGAAGCTATCCTCTTGCTAACTCAGGCAATTATATCATGTAATCCTACTCAGGATAAGGACTGATGTTTTCTTCCCATTGCAGACTAGGCTACAGCAACTGCCTCTTACCTTACATACAGATTGACAAAATACTTGTCTTAAAAACATCTAAAAAAAGCCACCAGTGCATAATCATAACATCAATGTTAATGGTAATGACTAAAAGCATTCCAGGATAAGCAGTACAGGAACATATTGTAGTAACTCTGTTCTACTCAGGTACAGGCTAACATGCACATTTTCAAGTTGGAACTCCTCAAGATACTTAAAGATATTATGATACACTATAACAAAGGTTTTCTGAAGGACTGTGGACACACACAGGTATTCATATATATATATGCATTCACCTTGTGCAATGAAGTCCAGTGAAAGCACTTAGAAATGTGCATTGGAAACTCTGGTATTAAAGTAAATTATACCAATAAGCTGTTCTAGAAAATGGATACAATTGCTGCTCCTATCCTGAATTGATATGTGTGTATTCTTTATTCAGAATAAATCTAAAGCTTTTGGGGTTGGTGTTTTTTTTTTTTTTTGTTTTTTTTTTTTTCACAAGACCAGTGATGCAGTCAAAAGATTTTTTTTTTTCTTTTCATAATGTAGTTCTCACATTTCCCTCAAGGAAAAGAATGCTAAAAAGATTTCAAAATAAAACAGTGAAAGGATGGAAAGCATCAGAAGCATAAAGAATAGAAATCCTTTTTATATAGGTTTAGAAGTGACTGTTAACATAAAACTTAACTGACAACACCTTGGATTTTATCCATACAACAAAAAAAGAATTGTTTCCTAGTCAACTTGAATGGTTAATCATACTATAAACTATTTGAAGGGGCTGTTTCCATTCTTAAAGCTTTTCAGAGAACTGTAATAGAAAAGTTCTTCCATTCTGAAGCCATAATCTTCTTAAATGTAAAACTGTTTACATACAGAATATGCTACTTTCATTTTCACATAATGAAACAGCCAATACCTAATGAAACAGAGTATACCCAACCAAATGATTTTAGTCTTCAGGTTTTTATTTTGGGAAATCAGGAAAACAGGATGAGGTTGCCTATTCCTGCCTTTTACTTACTCCCTGGCTCACTCTTAGAAGTCAGAACAGTCACAGGTCAGAGCAATTCTGTCAACCCTCCTTCTCTCATTTATTCCATGCACTCTGAATACGTCTACACCCTCCAGTCTGAACAGAGGTAAATTTTCTTTCCTAAGAGTTCAAGCCAAGCAAAAGCCATAGGGCTCCACTCGTGTCAGCCCTCTAGTAGCCAAATAGTTCACAGTCTCCCTACTGAAGCAGCCTCATGGCTGTGGGTCAGTTTGCAACACAGGCCAAACAAGACTGTCCTTCCTCACTGTGCCCATGCACACAAAGCCACTATGAGAGCCCCTGGGAAAATCCTTTTGCAGTCAGAAGGAGCAATCAGTTCAGAGCACCTGCCTTCCCAGTGTGTGGCACAGTAAGGCCAGTATTAAGGATCAGATGAACTGTATTGCTGTGCAAGTAGTGACTTGGCTAGTTTAAGAGAAAAGTGGCATGTGGAGGGAAGGATGTGGAAAGAGGAACTTTGATCATATTTGTCTTTAGAAAGGTTGGAATGCACCAGAAAAATTGAAATTTCTAAATAAAGTCAGACCTCAGTGCTTTGTAGTTCGATAAAATACAGACATTTCTCCAAGCCATAGTTCTAATGGAATCCTTTTCCAAGAAATTTTAGCAAACAGAAAAATGCAAGAAGAATAAAGACACAACTCTACTCAATGAAGACACTAACATCTCTAAAGGTATAAATTCAGGTAAAAAATTCCTCCTACACTCGTGATGCCAAACAATTCAGATATGCATTACCTACACTCCCCATTCAGCAAAGGAACTACCCACTTACTTCAATAACTTTTTCACTGGAACAGGAAGACAACTTCCGTATCTTTTTTTTTCTGTACCTTGGTCACTGAAGGAAGAGCTGTCATCTTCTAAAGCTCCAGAGAAGAAGCTTCATAAAGTAAAATAAGAGAGTACCTTCAATTTAATAAAGCACTTAAACAGAATTACTTTGAAGGGTAACAGCTTCTTAAGATTCAGCATATGCTCAGGTACTTTGAAGATTCAAGGCATTTGAGAAAAAAAACTCTTGAAAATATAATGTAAGTGTACTCCTTTTGCTGAGCATCTTAAATGTGTAGAAAAGTCCTGAAATTTCAAGGGGGTCAGACCTTATCTTCAGTTTCTTATAACTCTGCCAAACATTTATGTATGGGCTATAATTTTTCATGCAAGGTATCTGCTTCAAAGCAGGTTTTTGGTTGGTTGTTTTTTTTTTTTTTCCCCCAGCTGAAATTTAAAACAAATATATACATACTAAAGCCAACAATGAAAAAAAACCCACAAAGTTGTTTTTTTTCTAAAGTGATTATATGGAAAATTCACCATTTTGCTGTGTTTAAAAAAAATCTCCCCCAAATACTTGGCCAGATTTAACACTCTCAGATTTTGTTTCCCATAAGGGTGCAGGGAGTTACCTTTCGTAGATTTCTTGGGACAGAAGGAGCTGGCCAAATTACAGCTGAGCATTCACCAAACAAAAAATAGTCAGTAAAAAAATATCATTAAGAGAAAAAGAATACAACAAAACACAAACCCACAATCAAACAAATTCACAAGCTGAGCAGGCATCTGTTGAAATTTAGGTAGCTAAAGTTTCCAGAATGTTCTTCTTGGTTGGTGTTTTTACAGCCTTAGGCTGTGGTTTCACAACACAATGTCTCCAGAAACTAAACCAGATTAGGAAATCTATCCACCTTGCCCATTACCACCTTCTCCTGTCATGTGTTTCAGCCTCTGTACCCCAGTTCATTGCCTTCTCATTGTAGAACAGCTTATAGGGCCATGCTGTAATCTACTGGTTTTTCTTCCACTTTTGGGGGGATTTATTCCAGTGATATTCTTCACATCAAGTGCCTGTGAGCAAAAAACCCAGCATGATCAAGCAAACAGGAACTTCCTAGATCAGTGCTCTGAGAGAGTATCATGCTTTTTTGGCCAGACTCTACACACATTACTCCAACAACTTCCTGCCATACGTCCTCCATTTGAAGGCTACCTGAAGCTTGGTCAAACATGCCCTTTAGTTAGTTGCACGGGTATCCTGGTCTAGAATAGCATTTGACTAGTACTATGGGTACAGAAACTATATGCACCATCCTCTTCCATAGCTATGGAGACTGTACCCACCATTCATCATTCCCATTACCTTCACAGTGTCCTAACAGCATCAGAGTGAGTGCTACCTGACTCAATTGTAGAGGAGACAAAAGCCACATTAGTGGAGTTTATTTGGGCAAGGCTTAGGGAAGTAGCAGATCACATTCCTCAACTCCTCTGCCATCATCCAACCAGAGGCTCCCTGACCACATAATGATCACCCTACATTTATCCTCAGAACACACAATGTGTAGAATGTTCATTTGCATACACATGAATACAGTCCCCATAATCAAATGGAAGCTAACAAATAATGGCAAACAGCCATGCAAAGAAAGATGTCTTTCCAGCCAGACACCTGAGGAAAGAGCCATGGCTCTGCAGGGGTGGGAACAGTGGGAATGTGCTGAGGGACAGCTGAACTCTGAGCTGGTGGGGGGGGCCAGGAAACAGGTAGAGAAAAAGGAAGGAAAAGGGACAACTCTCAGATCTCGTAGGAGCTGTTCTGATCTGAAAACAGAAGTCAAGGAAGGTAAAAGGGTCCTCAGAGCTTGCACTAGTCCCAGAGGTTTTGCTGTGGGGCACTGGCTCTCAGAATAATACAGCTGTAATTGCAATAAGTCGCTGAGAAAGGACAAGGGAAGAAGAAAATGAATAAAATAAAAAAGAAGCAGGTGAAAATATACCAGGAGATGACCAAACAAAGAGAAGTAGAATTTGCTGTAGAGAAATGACAATGTTTAGAGACAGCTGAGTAACAGAACATACAAGACAACATAATGAAGACTGCAAGGAAAGGGGACTGCACCAGAAGTAAAGGTAACAGATGGGAAAATGAGGAAAACCAGGCAGTGTCTGGTAGATGTATAAAGAATGAAGGCAAAAGAAGAACAGACTCTTACATATTGAGCTTAGTATATTTTATTTGTGCTCCTTTTTTAATTACAATTTATTTTATTAGAATTTTCCTGTCAGATAATTTACACTGTATATTTTCTGGAAAGGAGAAGCTCCTTCTAAATACCAAGTTAACATCACCACAAGAGGCCACCCTGGGTTCTGCAGCTTAGCAAATGCTAGAACTGATGAAATTTTATATGTATTTATAAGTTCCCAGAGTACCCATAGACCATTCAGCAGACAGGGAGCTTATCAACTATTTAGAGAAGTGTTCTTGGAAAAACACATATTTTTTCCAAATTGAGAATTACACGTAATGCTGCTGAAGAATGAGGCCATATTTCTAGCAGCATGGTATTTGTTTATGCAGAATACAGTGATATTTGTATCCAAGCATTTCTAGAGGAAAGAAGGGAAGGGTAAGGGGAAAGGGAAAGGGAAGGGAAAGGGAAAGGGAAAGGGAAGAGGAAAGGGAAGAGGAAAGGGAAGAGGAAAGGGAAGAGGAAAGGGAAGAGGAAAGGGAAGAGGAAAGGGAAGAGGAAAGGGAAGAGGAAAGGGAAGAGGAAAGGGAAGAGGAAAGGGAAGAAAAGAAAAGAAAAGAAAAGAAAAGAAAAGGAGAGAAGAGAAGAGAAGAGAAGAGAAGAGAAGAGAAGAGAAGAGAAGAAAGGAAAAGGAAAAGGAAAAAAAGAAAAGAAGAAAAAGTTGGAGCAACTGTTCTTTTTCTACTTAAAAATGGAATATTTCCAAACTGGACCACCAGGGAAATTGGTCAGCGAAGGAACATTATGGGCTGCCAGGAAGCAGCTCCAAGAGATAGGACAGGGTAGGGAAGAAAAGAGAGAGGGGAAAACAATAGGGTGTGTGACACATGGGGACTGATGGTACTGTGAGCAGTTAAACGGGTCATGTCATTCCAACTAAGGGATATTCTGGTTTTATTGGATAAACTGCTGAACAAAGTCAGAAAAAATAAAGCAATCAATAAGTAAAACACAAAATAAATTCAAGGCTGAGCCCTGATCAAAAGAAAAGCCCTATCCAAGGAACAGAAGAAGCAAGAAGGAGGAGAAAAAAAAAAAAAGTTTTTATAATATGTTAATTCACTTTGGCTGTAATAAAACCATCTTTTATTACAGAATGTTCTCAGGAGTATTTTCTTGCTTACTACTTCTTCATCCCTTAAGAAACTCCATTCCCTGATGTAACAAAAAAAACCTGGCAAGCTAGGAATCAAGTATTAAATGGTACCAGACAATTAAAAACAATAATAATAATAATAATAATAATAATAATAATAATAAAAAGCAGAGATATAAAAGACCTCAGAACTGGATTTTGAGAAACGCTTTTATCAGCCTAAACCAAAAAGATGCATCAAGTTACCTAATCAAGTAAGTAGGATTTACAGAGAAAGGAAAAAAAAAAAAAAAAGTAGTTACTAGTTCAAATCAAAGAAGCCAGTTTACATTCTTCCTCTTCCAGTTTTTGACAACATGTGCTGCTTCATTCTGGAAGCCATTCAGTGAAATTAGCACAATGGCTCACCCAGAGTAAAGCTATAATCCGTGTGAATAAAACTGGAAGGAAATTTGACCCTGAAATAAAAACCACCACAAAACTGGGAGTGTGAGGTGGCAGAGTATTTCTTTCTCTGGTCTCCTGCAAGCCAACAGGTCAAAACCAGCATCACATACTTGTAGCAACAGATCCCATCCAAAACCACAGTCATTATGAGAGGGTGACATGAAGTTCAACACATAATTTTAATGACATCTGTTAAGATATTACAACTGTAAAACTAAAAAGTACAGCAGTTTCAATACCTAATATTCACCACAGACCTCAAGATCACTAGAGAACCTGTTCAAAAGTAGTAAGATTGGTGTCAAAGCCTCAAGTGTTGAACTGAGATCAAGTCACAAGATGGTTATACAAAATAACAAAATTAAAATAAGGATATGAACAAAGGATGAAACAATATTTAGGAAACATAGTCACATTCCATCTTCCTGTAGCTTTTCAGAACAGGCAGACAAAGGGTGTAGATATTTGAGGTGTTTTCAGGGAGTCCTTAAAGGAATGAATCCACTTTCTATTGCAATTAGAAGAATCATCAATTAGGAAGAAGTCCCTTAAGCTGCCTTGTTCAGTTATTCAGCAGAGAGAGACAGACAGATAGCACAAGCCTGACACCACTAGAATTGTGCAAGCATCAAGATGCCCAAGTTTCAGAAATCAAAGGACGCTCAACAGTGTTCACTTACTCTCACACAACACCACTGATAAAGATGGTCCACTTAAAGACTTGCTGAGAGTGGACTGACAGGACATCTTGGAGCTCTTAAAAGAAATGGGATCATTGTTCCACTTGAAAGACACCCAGAAGCCCCAGACTTACTTAGCCCTGAAGATAAGAGAAGGCCTTGGTGTGAGATACTGGACCAGGAGCTGGGAAATGTGAGCTCTGAAATCATATGTGCTCTCTCCAGGTTGATTGATTCAGAGCAACCCTGTCACAATATTTGGATTTGTTTTTGAAGAGGATGAGAAGAACACTGCAGATATTTGAAAAACCACAGCAAAATTAAAAAGAAGTGAGTGACACCAGCTTCTTAAGAATACAAAAGATAAAAAAGGTGAACAAGATTAAAATTTTGAGAAGAATATTAAGTTAAGCCTGGAGAAACAAAAATTGCTATTCAAATGAAAATGAGGAGGAGATAAATTTCCTGTATGTTTTTCCAATTGCTATGATTTGTTTAATATCCTTTAAAAAAACGATTTAACAAGTAGGTATAAGAAGAAACTTGGCCTCACACCCACAAAACTTCTGAAGATGATACTGAGTGGTTTATCTATACCATTTCTGATTCATTGTAAATGCCAATAAACTCTCATTTTAAGCTTTAGTGTATTGCTGCTAACACAGTGAGTAGTTGAAAATTTGGCTTAGGGACATTACTGCACCTGCAGCATGAAGATGGAATTACACATGATAGACCCAAGTCTCAAACATTTGCCAAAGGATGAAATTCACTATCCTGTTGTTTCCACAAAATTAGAATTCCTGTTTCAGAAAAGGCTTTTAGTTAACAGTTCAGAGATGATCTGTATGGTACTCTGTGCTTTTCTGTCTGCAGCAACAGATCATGTCAGAGACAAAGCCAGACATCACAGAATACGAGTGGAAATAAAATCTAGGTATATCAATGCCAGTATTTTTCCAGATACCACATTGACTATTTCCATCCACTGTAAACAGACATCAGGAACTATGGCAGAAGTTATGATGAACAGCATCAGGCCCAGATTAGGAGATGCCTTGCTAGCAGTTTGGTTGTACATTTTCCAGCTAAGCAGACCTTAGATGAGCACTGGGGTTCAGAAAGGACAATTAGTCTGTTTCCAAATGGATGTAGGCAGAATATAACCTGCTGTGGGTCTGAATATACCTGTGATTGAGGCAGGAATGGTTTATCATATTTTGAAGTTGTATCATGCTTAAAACCAGTGAGGTGCCATCAAGAATAACAGCCCCCTTTGCAGATTTCCATGACCTGTTTATCTGGAATGGTTATTTACAATAGGAAAAGGTCTGCATGTACATCAACATATGACAAACTTACATCACTAGCACTGCACAGGCCTGCTCAACTGGCAGTCAAGCAGAACTGCTGCTGATAGTGCACAGATTTCAAACATGAGCATAAACCTGAAAATCACCCTCTCAAGGCAGACTCTGCTAAGATAGTTTGCCATGGTACAGGTATGTTGCCCTCAGTGAGAAATCCATCAACAATGTTATGAAGCTTTGTAGCAGGAATAAAAAAAACAACTAAAAGTACAGCTGAAAGTTGTAGCATCCGTAGAGAGTTCAAGAGACATGACAATAACTGCATGAGACCAATTATTAAAAGAACTCAAGAACTGCTATGCAAGTACTATGAAAGACAGACAAAAAAACAGCACCAAGAGGGAAATCTTATTCTATATGGAAAAGTACAGAGCAGAGTTTTGCAACCCAAAAGCAACAGACCCCAGCAGACATGTCTTAATGAAAAAACATCTGCCCAGTCATATTCTTTACAAACAACAGAGAAAGACTCTTACAAGTAAGGTATTATCCAAAAGATAAAGAAACTACAGCTAGAGCAGCTCACAGAAAATACAGTTACACTGGGGATAAAAAGTAGCCTGAGCGGAAAAGAATGTTTAAATAAAGTGAACACACTAACTGGATATAAAATAGGCCAAATAAAGATCAACCAGAAATTACACAATGCATTTTAACCATTAATGGTGTGAGGACTATAATAGCCTGAGAAGTAGTAAGGGCAAAAAAATATTAACTAGGTTTGAGAGCTAAACACCTTCATAAACCGATCAATGCCAGAGTACCCTACAACAGCAAACACCCAACACAGGCATCAGGGACAAAGGAGGCTCTGTCAAGGCCTAGGGAACCTCAGCACTTGGAATCCTTTTGAACCCTCTGGAACTTCCATTACTTTGACAAAATTTTCCAGCTAACAATTTTACTGGACTTGTGCAAAGCATCAGACACTGTACTGCATGACATCCTTGTCTAAATTGAAGAGACATCAATTTGACAGGTGGACCACTCGGTGAATAAAGAGCTGGCTGGATGGCTGCACGCAAAGTGTTGTGGTCAATGGCTCAATGTCCAGCTGGAGACCAGTAACAAGTGGTGTCCCTCAAGCGATCTATGTTGGGACTGGTCTTGTCGGTGACACAGACAGTGGGATTGAGTGCGCCCTCAGCAAGTTTGCCGATGACAGTAAGCTGTGTGGGTCGATTGATACACTAGAGGGAAGGAATGCCATCCAGAGGGACCTTGACACGCTTGTGAGGTGGGCTGATGCCAACCTTATGAAGTTTAACCATGCCAAGTGCAAGGTCCTACACCTGGGTTGGAGCTATCCCAGGCACAGCTACAGGTTGGGTGGAGAAGAGATTCAGAGCAGCCCTGTGGAGAAGGACTTGGGGGTGCTGGTCGAGGAGAAAATGAACATGAGCCGACTTCAGTGTGCTCTTGCAGCCCAGAAAGCCAACCGTATCCTGGGCTGCATCAAAAGGAGTGTGACCAGCAGGTCGAAGGAGGTGATCCTGCCCCTCTACTCTGCTCTTGTGACACCTCACTTGGAGTATTGTGTGCAGTTCTGGTGTCCTCAACATAAAAAGGACATGGAACTGTTGGAACAACTCCAGAGGAAGGCCACGAGGATGATCAGGGGACTGGAGCACCTCCCATATGAAGACAGGATGAGAAAGTTGGGGCTGTTCAGCCTGGAGAAGAGAAGGCTGCATGGAGACCTCATAGCAGCCTTCCAGTATCTGAAGGGGGCCTATAAGGATGCTGGGGAGGGACTCTTCATTAGGGACTGTAGTGACAGGACAAGGGGTAACGGGTTGGAACTTAAACAGGGGAAGTTTAGATTGGATATAAGGAGGAAGTTCTCTACTGTAAGGGTGGTGAGGCACTGGAATGGGTTGCCCAAGGAAGCTGTGATTGCTCCATCCCTGGTGGTGTTCAAGGCCAGGCTGGACAGAGCCTTGGGTGACATGGTTTAGCGTGAGGTGTCCCTGCCCATGGCAGCGGTGTTGGGACTAGATGATCTTAAGGTCCTTTCGAACCCTAACTATTCTATGATCCTATGATTGAGATACCAGCATGTGAGGAGATTACCAACCTGTAATGAGACCAGAAGTCAATACAGAGAAGGTAAAGACAAAAAGACAAAAACCATGGGAACATGAAAGAGTTGAAAGCAGGTCACTGTATTTGATACACTGACTAAAATCACAACAGGAAAGATTTCCGATGTAACAGTAGATCTGCCAGGGCAACTGAATCAGTTTTTGATTAATAGTTTTTGTATATTGAATAGAAATGGACATATGAAAATGCTACCTAGAAAATTTGTGGTCAAAGCCTATTGATATGTATTGTTACACGGGGAAATACCATCACAGCAATGCTGACCATATGGCTTGACAAAGCATAGCAGATAGCTGGTTGAAAAAAACAAGGTGAACTGAAATCTACAGAAGGAAGCAGGAGACAGGACACAGGAAGAACAGCTCTTCTGTCTGGATAAACAACTGTGCTCTGTGGAGAGAAACAGGTCAGCTGGTTCAGGCAAGAAGACTACCCATGAAAAAAAAAAAAAAGAAGAAGAAAGGTAGGGTAGATCTGCGAACTGAGAATTCAGTCCAAATTCTCAGGAACTCTGGAGAAACCCAATCCAAAAGACATTCTGGGAGAAAATAAAAGTTCAGAAACAAATTCCCTGCTACAGGAATTTAACAGGCTGTCAAGAAAATGTTTTATTTCAGTAGAATTGCTCCTAGAGCTCTCCACATGTGCTTAAAGGAACGTTTCTGTCTTATGTATTTCTCCCTGCCCTTTAGGTCAGAGCAGCAAAACATGCACAAAATCCGACACAAGTTGACTGGGCTCCACATTTACTGCACTATCTCAAAGATCCAATTTTTCAAACAATTTTCTTTGATTAAGAAACTATAAATAAATATACAAAGGTACACAAATACCTATTCACATACTGCACATATCTGTACAAATATGTCCTCCACTGCTCTTATAAAACTTAAGAATCAACCAAGTCATGTTGGTTCCCACACTCTATCCCATTCTCTAAATACGGATTTTAAGTGAATGAAAGCAATATTTAAGATTGATGTTTAATATAAATTAACAACCACAAGCTTCTAAATCAATTCTAATGCCCCAGTATAACCAAACCTGGCAGCTCACTAAAATTTATTAGAATAAATTTTATCATACAGGCTCATTTCTTTAAGCTCACTGTACTAAACAAATTGCAATTCTGCTTATTTAGTGAAATCTGGCCCTATACAAGAGCCTGCATTGTAAGGGAGTTACTTATGCTTTAATGAACGTTGTTTAGACATGAAGCAATACAGGTAGAGTGCTACAAACTTAAAGAGATACAAAAGACACAAAATGTGTACAAAAGACAAGCTTTTCTCATAGGTAACTGGTTTCAGCGGTCAAAAAGCTTATTTAGAAAAGCTCAGTTATAAAGACTGAGAATTGTTTAATGACCCAGCTTTGTTTTTGGCACAACAAAAAACATTTGGTGTATTTCATGTTTGTTATTACAAGCACAGTCACTTTTATCTTAGAAGGTAATTTTTAATGGCTGATTACCAGTGTTGTCTTGTGACAGAACATTAAATACCAATCAATATTGCTAGTCTGTTTATTTCTGTAGGTTTTGAATACTTGACCTCAAGGTGCAAAATAAACCCACTCTATGTGAACAACAGACCTGAGGCAGATCTTAGGTCTGACTTGTATGACCCTTCCTTCACCTCTCTAGTTTTGAGTTTACTCACTTATAGAAAGGACATAATGATATCTGCCTGTCAATGGATGGACACAATTTCAGTAACAAAAGTTTCAAAGTACTCTGGGATCAAACTAAGAGATACTATTTAAGTAATCTAAAATAAGCTTCAGAAAGGAAGCATCCGAAAATATTTCAAGCTTTCTGCTCATTTCAAAGTTTGATATTAATTACAAACTTAAGGTACAGAGCTGATGCAAAATCTTTCAAATTCTTACTGTAACAGTCTAAAAAAAAAAAAAAAAAGTAATATATCATGCATAGTAGTACCTGGTTTAGACACTTGACATCCATTTACCTAACACTGAACAATTAACATCCATGCAGAATGCGTTGCAGTCTGCCCCAGCTTACTTTACTTATCAAGCTTGCCAGATACTAAAATCCATTAGATACAAGTTTTACATCAACCACAGAAATTCCATGATTCTGTATGTCAATCTACAGAGAAATCTACTTTTTTACTCCTTACTGAGCTCTCTTTCTTATTGAGCTAAGGTAAGTCAGGCAAAGAGAAATATGGGTATTAAATAAGCATGAGTATCAGCCAGGTCTACCATGAAACAGAGATCAACAGCTAAAATATGAACAGTTTAAGCTTTCAGGAAACTCCTGATGTGGAAAACCAATACAAGCGCCACCAATTCTAAGAATGCTGTAGCATCCATAGCTGTGGCCCTGAGTACATTTTCTCCACACAGAGCTCTTTCCCTAGAAAGGATAAATAGGGGAAGAAGTGGTGCTGAAATGATTATTCTGCTTGCAAGAAAAAAGATCTGGCTTACAAATGAACAGCAGCTAAGAGACACTAGAGCACCAACAGGTGGACAGTAGAAATTTGTCAATTTAAACCCAAGATGGAAAAATATGACAACCACAAAAATGCTTTATGAAGGCACTTGAACACTTTGGAAGTCCATGGAGAATAATATGCGGTTTCAAACTTTTGGAGACTTCAGCAAAGTAATTTCTAGGTCTCTAATCTTTTAACAGACTGACAATAAACTTTTGACAATAAACTGACAATATAAACTTTGAAAAAGTTTCAGACTGCCATAGAGAGACTTGGAAACAGAATTTTTATACCAGCTAAGCATCTACAAGTAGGAAAAAGAAAAACAATCTTGCATCTTTTATTTGTAAGGTCTTCTGCTGTGATTACAGTATTTGTTCTTTTCACCAGAGAACAATCTCTCTGCTGAAGTTCAATAGCAAGATGGAGTTCATAAAACCTGAAATGAGTGTACACAGCACCTAATAACTCATGCTAGGTCTTTTTCAGTTGCAAGGATTGCTGTAAGGACATACAGAAGTCAAACAACTTATGTCTGTGTAAGTACAATAATCTGAAATAGTTCTTTTTAAAATAATGCTCCGCAGACTAAAGTGGATGACCATGACACATGCAAAGTGTCCAAATAAAGCAAGCTCCAGTGTCCTATTCGAGTCGATACCAAAAAACATCGACCGTAAATGGCTCAGGGGTGATGAGACTCTCACTGGGCAAGAAAAGTGATTGTAAATCACACGTTAGCCAGGCGCAGGCTGCAAGCTCCCGTGCGCCTCACCGTAATCTATGGAGAGCGACTGGTGCAGCCTGCAACCGCCCTGGGCGAGGGTGGAGAGGCCGCAGACCGCGCAGCGTCAAACGCGGCCCCACGGCGGAGGGCGGCGACCCCGGTTCCCCACAGCCTCTCCGGCTGGCCCGGCTGCTGGAGAAGCCATGGGGCCTCTCCGGGCGCCTGGTGCGAGGAACGGCCACACGGAGGCAGCTCCCGGCTACTCACAGCGGCCCCATCAGCCCTGTGGCGGGGAGCTAGACAGGGACTCCACCCCAGACCGGGCCGTCCCGCCCACACGGGCGCGCCCCAGCGGGGCGGAACCACGTGCTTGGCGCGACGCTTCGAGCGCCCGCCGGCGGCGGGCTCAGTGCGCATCTACGGGTCGCCTCCTCCGTGGGGAACGTCGTGTCTTACCACAGTTTTCTTTATTTTTTGGTTTTAACATTACGCTCGCGGACGCGGGGTCTGATGCCGGACAATTAGCAAAAGCAGCAGGGGGATGCTTGCCAATAAACACCGAGATTTGAGGTCAAGCAGCTGTAAATCTGCATTAATCGTTTCAGGAATTCAGCTATTTACAAAAGCTTTTAAAGACCAAACAAATAAGAGAAGGGAGGGGAGAAGAGATAGAGGAGCCGAGCTGTACTTACCTTCACATTGTTTCCCTTCGCCTTTATAGCCTGGCTTGCAGATGCATTTGTAGGATTTCGGGGTGTTTTGGCAGATCGCATCGATGTGACAGTCATCCGTAGCTTCTGCGCACTCGTCAACATCTGGAAGTACAGAAGAAACCCCAAGGGGACAGATAAGAATGGAGATCTGAGACACACAAAACCGCCACGAGTAGATAGCCCACTTGAAGAAGCTGTTTGCTTGTCTGCCTTCTGAGTGCCATCCTGGAAATGAGAACATCTGACGTTAAGTAACTGAACAAACCAGCGTTATTCTCTTTAAGTCATTTATAAGCATTGCTTCGCCAAGCTAGAGGGACTTGGTCCCACGTTTCTGCATTAGGAAATCATGAGACATACCTAAAAATTAGCGCCTGCTTTATAGGTCTGGCGCTGGAGACCCACATCTTAAAGCAAGAAAGCGTTTAAATTACCTATGGGGGGGGAAGTCCATTTGCATGTTCTAGCAAACAGATCTTCTTAAGTTAGAAAGACAGACCCCAGTTTAAATAAACTATGCTGGCGGGGGAATGAGAAAAAGAAATATTTGAACAGCAAACCCACATTAATCCTTTTTATTAAGAGGCAAAAAAAAAAAAAAAAGTGAAGACCATATTGAACTGAGTAAGTTAGCATGAAGAAAAGCAACCTGCAACAACATCCCCTCCACGGAGCAAAACTCATTTAGAAGGCAGAAGTCCGAGCAGTCCCCCCAGGCCCTGCTCAGGCAAGTGCCGTACTGGTGAGACAGACACAGGGAGGGGGCACCCACACCGCTTTACTTGCTTTCAGGATAGGAAGCCTTCACAAACATTTCAGTGACGGGCAGTCGTTTTCTCCCCCGGATTTAAAGAGGATGGGGGAGGGCGGGGGATGAGAGAGAGTCGAGATTTGGTAGTCGTGGGAATGTTAGTGAAGTGAACATAGAAGAAAAAGAGAGGAAAAAAAAAAAAAAAAAAAAAAAAGCTCCGACCTATTCAGGGATGGGGTGTGCAGTTAACATGGGAACATTTAAAGCCCTGCCTAACCGGCCCTGCCCCCCGCGCTCCCCACAGATGGTCCCGGCCACCCCAGTCACCCGCAGCGCCCTACGCAAGGGGCTGCGGCGGGGCCGCTGCTGGCAGAGGCCAGCACTGCGTCGGGGAGTCCGGCCGGGCCGGGCGAAGCCGTCGCTGTCAGCCGCGACAGTCGTGTCAGTAACGCACCTCGCAATGATTTCCTCACATCTGGGGATCGCAGGAGAGGGCAGGGAGGGGAGCGCTCAGCTCCGGAGGGGCGGGCTAGCAGCCGGTAACAACGAGCAGAGCAGCACACAGCACAGCCTCCCTTTTACTTTTAGGAAGTATCGAGGAGAGGGTACTGCGGGGGGGGGGGGGGGGGGGGTGGGAAGGAGAGGGGAGAGAAAAGGGAGTATCCATTGAGAGACGTACAGTTGGTTTCATGCCAATTAGATTAACAGATCCTCGAAAAAGGGGCACCAAAGTGAAAACAGTTTTATTGTTAGCCTGAAATCCCAACGCTAATTGTTTCAGAAGTGCTCACTCAGCCATCTCCAGTGATAACACTCGGATCCTTCAAAGTCACCGGGGACTGGAGGAGGCTATTTAAAGAGGGGAGAATAATCAGACACGGTGCCATGGCACACAGCAGAGGACTGCTGCGAGAGGTGCGGACCAGGACGGCCCCGAGGGGGGCACCTCGAGGACCCCACCAAGAGAGCTGCCTCCATTCTGTATTGTTGTTACATATATATATATATTTTTAAGCGAGAGGGGTACAGAACGCAGGGCGTCATATTTTTTGGAGAAATGCAGGGCTGCTGTAATGTTTCCTCGTCTAGCTATGATTTATGCGAATTAGTTTAGGGGTCCACGGGTGTTGCCCGGATCAGACACAGATCCAGTCAAGCACATAAAGAAAAGGTTTGAGTTTTTTTTTTCTTTTTTATGTTTTGGTTTATACTTTTGACTCATTAAACCAGCACCCATCTCCCATCAAGACCAGCGAAAGTGACAGCTGGACTCTTTATAATGCCGTCAAAAATTCAAACTACATTGAGCCAAGGGGGACATTTCACAGCAACCAGAGGATGCCGGGGAGTCAGACGTGAATGCCAATGAGTCAAATGAAAGGGCAGAACCAAATATGAGCCCCTGCTCTGCTCCACATCTCACACTGCATTGCTTAGACTTTAAGAACTTCTACGCTGACCTTGTTCATTTTGTTGCATTTAAAGTCATGTATCTGAGGGAAAGAGATTTTCCACCGTCTCCTTCCTTCCCCCCCCCCCCCCCTTTACCTTAAAGGATTTCTTCAGCACAACTTCAGAGACTGTATGCACATCTTTAAGAAATTACTTTGGGCTTACAAAATTCCTAGACAGATGGGGGCTTGGGGGGTGTTTATGTTGGTTTGTTTTTTTTTCTGGAGTACCGTAGCAAAGACTTAATACCATTACTGCTATGTAAGAGAGATGAGCGCGGCTGTGAAGAAACGCCAGTTCTTTGGGTTAATGCGCAAACAGGGAAAACCTGTGAAGACAGAACAGCCAACGCTTCCCCTGTGGAGTCTCTGGGGTTCAGCACACAGTATCTCCCGGGCACTCAAGGAAAGTAACTTTTCTTTCCCCGTCTCTCTCTCCAGACGTCCCTTGGCTCCGGTAGTGTCAAACACGCGAGAAAACGCCGCCTCACCACAACTTCCAACACCCCCAGCGCTACCAGCAGCAAGAAGTAACCTCTCCCTCGGCACCTTACACCAGGGAGAGGAGAGCGGACAAACACGGTGCCCCCCGGAGAGAAGTCCCCTCTTACCTGCGCCCCCGCTGCCTCCTGCCAACCTGCCGGCCCAGGCGAGAGCAAAGAGCAAACAGCAGCGCCGCGAAAAGCAAACAGTGCCCATGATAAAGATGCGATCCCCAGCCCCCGGTGCCTGTCTGCGATAAGGGACGCGCTCGGGGCCGGCCGCGCGGAGCCGCCGGCGCTGACGCCCTGACAGCGCCCCGCTGATTCGCCGGGGCTCCCGCGGCGGAGGCGGGCCGGGGCGGGCCGAGCCGTCCCCACCGCCCCTAGACTGCCCCTGAGCCCCGCGGCCGCCGGAGTGGGGGTGGTGGGCGAGGCGGTTGAACTCTTACCCGCCCCGAGAGATGTCTATTAGGTGCTTACCGGCGTGACACCCGCGCCCCCCTTACATCTCCCAGCAGGTAGGAAGCTCGCAGAGCGGCATCACCGGGCTTCGGCCTCTGGCGCCCTCGACTGCTTCCAGCTTTGCTCCCCTCAGGGACAGGGGCGCTCGTGCGGACCGTTACGCTTTTCCCCTACCCTAGAGGGCGCCCCCCCGCGGCCGTGAGCGGCTCTGGGCGGCAGGAGGGAGTCGCGTCTCCTTCGCAGTGCCCTTCGCAGGGGGCCGCGAGGAAATGTTCCCCCCCCCCCCCCCGCCCACTCCGAGCTGCGGGCTGTGAGGGCAGACAGTCCGGCCGACCCGGCCGCCCATCTCCTTGACAACCGCTGAGAGGGATTTCTCACCCTCGCTAGGCTCAGACTAAAGGAAAACTCCCCCCCCCCCGTTCCCCGCCTTCCTCTCAGCCTTACTAACTCCTAGGAGCGCGGCCGTCCCCACTCCCCTCACATCATGAGCAGGAGCCTGGCTGCTGGAGGTGCTTGCCCTAGCCAGAGGCTTCCCCAAGTGGTGCTCGTCCAAGCCCTGCTGCACCCGAGTCTCTGCCCGTGACCGCATGGCCTGGCCTGTCCTGAGCCGGGCCAGGCACTCTCCCCACAATCATCAGGGAAGCTGTAAACTGCTCGTGCTGAAGATGCGAGTTTATGAGTGCGAAAGTCGCCACCACTCTGAAGCAGAAATATCTTATTGTTTTAAACCCAAACATGAAAATTTGTCCCCTCAGAGACAAGTTTCATCACCCTGAAGTCCTGCAGACTGGTGGTTTTTAAAGCACTGACATAGCTTGCAGGCATTCCTCATTATGACTTTTGCACCCCTATTCACTTTACACCTTTCATAGATGCCCACCCTCTGACATCACAGAATCAACTTGGTTGGAAAAGATCTTTAAGATCATCAAGTCTAACCATTACTCCAGGACTGCCAAGACCACCACTAAACCATGAGGCACATAGTGACATCTACATGGTTTTTTAACACTTCCAGGGACAGTGATTCAATACCTGATGACCCTTTTGGTGAAGAAGTTTTTCCTAATACCCAGTCTAAACCTCCCCTGGAGCAGCTTGGGACCATTGCCTCTTGTCCTTTAGGTTATTTTAACTCCTAACTCCACAGTGAGGCTGTCTGATGCGTGTGACATACACTTGTCATCTGGGTAATACATCCCACCATAGCCTTAGCTGCCTCCTTTTGTCAAGTTCTTCCCCAAAGTTTGCCTGTTTCAGTACAACACACTTGCCCAGAGAGTAGCACTATTCATTACATTTCAGC
This sequence comes from Psittacula echo, assembly GCF_963264785.1. Lineage (NCBI taxonomy): Eukaryota > Metazoa > Chordata > Aves > Psittaciformes > Psittacidae > Psittacula > Psittacula echo. Next base: position 106,869,845 of record NC_137735.1, read on the forward strand.
CTGAAGGGAAAGAAATGTAAAGGAAGCTGCTCAGCCCAGTTGCTTGGTCAATGAAAGTACATGCCACTCTCTTTTTTCTTCCTAGAACTAAGGAACTAGTGCACAGTGCAGAAGCTGTTTGCTTTCTGAATGTTTACACCTCTGCTTTGAGCATTCCCGTTCTTAATCCTTTAGTAGTGGGGCAGGGGTATTATTATTTTAATTCCCGTCCCATATTTTTGTGTGACTACGCTGAGGTGCAGTGTGAATTCCACGCTCGAGTCCTCCCATGGATACACTGAGCGTTTCTTCCATGTAGGTCCCCAGAGATATTACCTGGTACCTTAGAGCTCCACCTAGTGAGTTTTGTGGCATGCTGTAGCAGAGCGACGGTCATCTCCATAGTTGTATCCCCTGGCAGCGTGAGCTTTACCTTGTTAAGACCACACGCTGACCTTTCTGGAAAGGCTCTTGTTTTCAAAGGCTTTGTAAGTGTGAGGTTTTTTCTTAGGTGAAAAATAAGGCTAAGCCTTCTTCCTATTTTTTTTACATATATATTTCATAATTTGCCTTGACATTCCATTTAATGAAATCATCCTGCAATTTACCATGGGATAAATTGTCAAAAAAGTTTATTTTCCATAAAGGAACTCACTAGAAATGTCTAAAAAATGAACTATCTCAACTTTTTTAAAAAGTCACAATGTAATAAAAAGGTTTGCTGAAGCACCAAAGCACTCCAACTGCCTTGGTGAGCTGCTCTCTAGCATAAACTATGTCATGTTAATTGCATCTGTTACATTACTCTTACAGAAATCACTACACTTGTGCTTTTTGTCTTCTCTGATTCTGTGCATTTATTATCAGCACAGTACTAATACTACCTGTGTGACACTCAGGAAAGGGAGTCACCTTGATCCAAATAACACACTGTCTATATATGCCCTGGAGTACTCCAAGGGTGGCATGTAACTGAAAGCTAAAGACCCTTTACATCAGGTGCCCATCTTCTAGCAATGTCACTTTATTAAAACCAAGATTCTGACTGACAGAACATGAGGAAATACAGTAGTACAATGTTTTCCAAAAGAGGGCCTGAACCTGAATCAGGATCATCACACAGAGGAAGGAATATGATCTTCAGTAGGAGGCTGAATATTTCCAGAGGGTCTTTTCAACAGTTGTTCTTGCCAAGGGCCACATCTTAGAAAAGGGACCATTGCAGACTTCCACCTTTTCTACTTGTAATTATGCTTCTGTGCTTGCTTATCATCATCTAACACCATTCCTACATCAATTGCACAGATGCTTCCATGAAAATTTAATATTGGAACTAATAACCAAGCACCTTCTGGTAATGTGGAAACTAAGAGCCAGAGTCATGACTGTAAACCTGCTTTGTATAACTGGGGTAAGCAAGTGCTACTTGAATTGAAGGTGGAGGAACTGCCTGGGAACCACTGCTATTGTTTTAGCTCTCTGCCAATGTACCTGAACTCTGCCTGAAAACCTCTGGGCATCCTGCAGCAACATCCTGCATGTTAATGGATTGCATGGGCTTTAGATGTTCTTCCATACCAATGTCTTTAAAGCTTTCAGGAAATATTCCAATAAAATAATAATGAGTTTATTAGGACCCATCTCTTTACAGAGTAGAAAGTCCATGAACACCTGCATATCGGAAAGACCGAAGACATAAGTAGAAGCATGGCTGCAGAACAGTAGCCTCACCTTCAGAACACCTCTCACAGATATACACCATTCCAAAAATACTTTGAGAAGACAGAACAGCATCTGCAGAATTATTTGGTTTCTCAGTTTGCCATTTATGAACACCTGTACATTGGGACCAATGATGCCCAGCAGGCAATAAAAGCTACAGACAGAGCTAGGAATCACAGCAATCACTGGTCAGGCTGTGCAAACTTGAGTAAACTGCTGTACCTCTGTGTTTCTGCTTCCATTTCTTCCTTCTGTCCATCTTGCCCTTGTACAGGGCAAGCCCACCGTAGCAGGGCCTGCCTATCACTGTATTAATACAGCACCTTACAAAATAACATACTAAACTTATTTCATCTCTCTCCCCAATTAGGGCGTTCATGAGGCCAGTAAGACATATAAACCCTAACAAGAGAATCCTTTTATCTAACTTAAGTTCTTCTCTTTTTCTGAAGTGTAGTATGAAAAAAGTAGTGAGTACTGAATGAAAGCAAGTGAAACCTGGCTCCATTGGATAGGGGACAAGGAGGCCATATGACAGAATTTGTGCAGGGAGCATATATACTTTGAACCTTGAAGTATGCATCTCCAAAATTTATTTAAATCTTTTCTATTAGGGCGAAAGAAGCAATGTAAAAACAGCTCTTCAAAGCAGTATAGACTATTTTGAATTTCTACACGTACTTAGGGGAAGCTTTTGAAACTAGAGGCAACGGAGATGCACAGCATCACATACCCAATGCTATGTTACTTCTTTCCAGCATCTAAGTTTCCCAGAAGTTAAGTAGCTGCATACAGCTGAAGTATTTCAATGATTTGTGCTTGGGAAAAAGAAAAGAACAACAACAAAGTCATCTGCCGTAATCCATAAGAGAAGCTTTGTACAAGAAAACTTGGTGTCTGGGAGGAGAAGGAGAGTTTTTCCTCAGAGTGGATGGGAATTACATAGGAGTGGCTGTTAACAGTTAACAGGGGATATTTATCAAATAGCTTTGGTGAGATTAGGCATGTTTTACCAGGATGAAGGTTACATCTCAAAGAGGTGAAAGAGGACTTGATGCATAGAGTTGGGTAAAACTTCATGACCTGCATTATGCAGAAGACTGGTTACAGCAGTCTCCCTTAAAGTGAATAAGGGACACCTATAAAAGCTGCAGGAGAAATTGCACAAAACAAGGTAGTATGTATTATCTGTCATGAGATTACACCACAGCAGATGGAAAAAGAGGACAAGGACCTGAGGAAACATGGTGCTGAAAAATATACCTTTCTTAAAGTCCTGTTTAACTCTGTTGCCAAAATGCTTGTAGAGGTGGTGATGTGTGTTTATGTTCACAAGGAGATGAGCAGCAGCATTCTGAAATGGACTGGTTTTAGGAAGTGAAGGCATAAGGAAGCCAGAAGGGAATATCAAAGCAAAAAAACCCACAAAACCCCAAACAAACCAAAGCAACAACTAACCAACCCAAACCAACCCCTTTCCCAAAAACCAAACAAAAATAAAAAAGGAAGACTAAGCAAATGGCAACTACACCTTCAATTTCTGTGCCAGTAGATATTATAGAGAAAGAGAATAGATGGTGAGAACACCATCGCATCTATATCAGCTGACGGAAGTTAAGCCACTGCGTATTTACCTAAACTTCACAGAAAGATGTAGGAGGTGTTAAAAATGCTGCCATTGAATCCTATTCTGACTACAAAGGGGATGAAATGAGCAGGATCTAAGTACTCTTTGTTGATCCACTAACTTTAGACCAGAGTATGATCAGAATCTTAACTCAGTAACTCCTTCACAGAAGCCTTCAAAACAGTGAATTTATGCTAGTACAAGTTCTGGCTCCTGATCTGGTACCAAAGTACTTACCATTATATTCTTATCATTGGCAGCTCAGTTACTCTCCTAATGAATTTCACTAATTATTATGATTGCAAAGAGATGTCTGTAGCTGCTGCTTAACACGCTATCCTCTTGAACTCCCAGGTTTGCACAGTCTAAAAATATCAAGAAACTCCAAAGAAAGTACTGTCTTGGGTATTTTAGGCTTATGCCAGTCACTTCTAATGCTAAATCCTGTACAGTCATTTACTGCTCTGACTGCACAGAACAGCAACAAGAATTGTAGCAACCCAACAGATAAGAAAGCTTTTGGGTTGTTTTAGGAGACATAATCAGCTTTTTTAAAGTGAACCTGTCCTTCAAAAATAGCTACATCTGGCTCTGATTTCTTCTTCAAAGCCCTGATTAGGACATTCAAACAGAGGTACTTTCTGCTGTTCCCTTTCTTACTGTTACCCACGAGCTGCAGTCAGTTACCTGTGTGCTTTCCCAGTCTAATCAAGGCTCTGAACATGCAAGGTACATAGAAGCATGTACATACTCATCAGCAGGACTACACCCACATAGAGACTTCTGCAAAGACTGTCTCAGCAGGCTCAGAATCGTATATTGCAAGATAAAGAGAAGGGGCCATAGCCTCTACTCACAAGTCCCTTTATCCTTCAGCTTAGCTTAAAACCAGATGTGGGGAATAACTCGGCTCTAATCCACATTGGCAAAACTCTGCTCTATCGAACATACTATGACAGCAGTTCAGAGAAAAAAGCTGATTCAACTTCACAGAGGATTTAATATTGTGATTCCGCCCCCCCCCCCCCAATTCAGAGCCCTGCCTACCCCACAAATAAAACCCCACCGTTCCAAGACTTCCAGAGGCTGCAAATTTCAACTGCAGCCTGGCAGACCAGCTGCAGAGGTGGGTGAGTTGGCAGGACACCTTGACAAGGCATGGTAAGATCCATTAAGACCCTTGCATCAGTTCTTTCAAACCTTTCCTGAACCCAAAATATTTCAGTTTAAACATTAACAGTAGCAAGAAGACTCTAGGAAAATTCCAACAAAAGTTCTTGAATCAAAATCTTTCCTGACTCCACAAACAATATAAGATTGTTTCTCAGGACACCTTCATGTAGACAGGAAAGGAAAATATCTGTAATGCAGCCTGCTCCTGCAATTGTCCTCGCATTCCTCACCCACCTATCTTGCCACTGAGAGCTAGAGGGAGATTTCTCTGCTAATTTGTAATTCTGTGTTCTTCAGAGAGGCCTACAGTGCCAAAGCTACTCTCAAGACTTCCCTTTAACTTGCTGTACTACAACAAGGGTCCAATGCTGCTGAAATGACATAATTTTGTATTGCAGCATCCGTTCAATATATTACAATATACTGCAGGGAGAAAAACTCTTCTATCAGAAAGATCTGGAAGGACCAAGGACCAGATCAGGGCATCGATCTCTTTACCAACTCAAGTCCTAACTAGCTATGTAGTGGGGAGCTACATAGTGGTGGAGACTTCCATACAGATTTTCTAAAACCAATAGGCTTATATCCTGGTTTCAGGTGGAAACTGACCTTTCTCCAATTCTCCTCCCCATCTCACATTGAGCAGCAGTGAGTGGCTGCTTGGTGCTTAGTTGCTGGCTGGGGTTAAATTACAACAGCTTATTTTAGTGCAAGTGCATATATGTAATTATCGCCTTGTTTAGCTGCAATCTTTAGTACACATTATATGATCCATATCATAAAAGCCCATTGCCACAGATCAAGCCCTGACTTTATCTAGTAAGCCTGGTCTATCACCAACAACAACTTTTATCCTAAACAAAATCTGTGTTGACCAAGTAAAGTTTTATTCCAAAGTAGGTGCCTATATTGAAATATATGTAATTTTTTGTACTGCAATTAAATACATTTTAATCCAGTTATTCTGTTAATCCAACACAGCTGGACTGAGATTGGCATTGATCAAGGAGCCTGCATCTCCCCTGCTTTGACTGTAGCCTAGGCTCCTGCAGCTGTGATAAATGAATATAAAATACCCCAGCTGTCACCTGAAAAGACAAGTGAGTATCGGGTAGATGGCCATGGAAAATTAGGCCAATAGTCTTGTAGCATGACAACTGTAGTGTTCACCTGATGAGAAAAAGACTAGCAGAGCAGCATCACAAGATGATCAAAGGTTCAAAATGAGAACAGCAAGGTCTGCTACAATCCTGTAGTAAGTAACTGTTGCCATCTCTAGCTATGCTCATACAAACCAAGGATTGAGACAGATAAGAAGTTTCAACCACTTCCCAGTAAACAGAATAGTGCTTCTGAACAGAGAAGTGCCCAAACCGAGGAGAAGATATTTCTTACTGTCCTTCAAGAGAGAAGGAAAAAAAAAAAAAAAAGACACTTTTTAATCTCACAATAGGATTTTTAAAACATGTGGATGAAGCTTTTTTAACTACCAGAATATCATTTAACTTTTAAGAAAATTGAGCAGATTCTGTCATGGAAGGACAAGCTGTGTTCCCCACATTTTTAGATATTCAAACATAGGATGCTGAGCACTGTTGTGACCATTACCCAGGGAAGTTGAGCATGTTTTAGTCTAAAAGACTAGGCAAAGTAAATGAAAAAGAGAAGTTAGACCTAAGAATAACGAGTAACAAGTGGTGTCTCTCAGGGATTGGTGTTGGGACTGGTCTTGTTCAGCATCTTTGTTGCTGACATGGACAGTGGGATTGAGTGCACCCTCAGCAAGTTTGCCGATGACACCAAGCTGTGTGGTTCAGTTGATACACTGGAGGGAAGGGATGCCATCCAGAGGGACCTTGACACACCTGTGAGGTGGGCTGATGCCAACCTTATGAAGTTTAACCATGCCAAGTGCAAGGTCCTACACTTGGGTTGGAGCAATCCCAGGCACAGCTACAGGTTGGGCAGAGAAGAGATTCAGAGCAGCCCCGCGGAGACGGACTTGAAGGTGTTGGTCGAGGAGAAAATGAACATGAGCCAGCTTCAGTGTGCGCTCGCAGCCCAGAAAGCCAAGCGTATCCTGGGCTGCATCAAAAGGAGCATGACCAGCAGGTCGAAGGAGGTGATCCTGCCCCTCTACTCTGCTCTTGTGAGACCTCACTAGGAGTACTGTGTACAGTTCTGGTGTCTTCAACATAAAAAGGACATGGAACTGTTGGAACAACTCCAGAGGAGGGTCACGAGGATGATCAGGGGACTGGAGCACCTCCTGTATGAAGATAGGCTGAGAAAGTTGGGGCTGTTCAGCCTGGAGAAGAGAAGGCTGTGTGGAGACCTCATAGCAGCCTTCCAGTATCTGAAGGGGGCCTACAAGGATGCTGGGGATGGACTCTTCATTGGGAACTGCAGTGACAGGACAAGGGGTAATGGGTTAAAACTTAAACAGCGGAAGTTTAGATTGGATATAAGGAAGAAATTCTTTACTGAGAGGGTGGTGAGGCACTGGAATGGGTTGCCCAGGAAGGTTGTGAATGCTCCATCCCTGGCAGTGTTCAAGGCCAAGTTGGATAGAGCCTTGGGTGACATGCTTTAGTGTGAGGTGTCCCTGCCCATGGCAGGGGGCTTGGAACTAGATGATTTCTAAGGTCCTTTCCAACCCTAACTATTCTATGATTCTATTCTATAAAGTTGTGTGAGTATGGGTACACTACAACCAAAATTCAGTTCCCACAGAACTGTGCAGCAACAGGCAAAACCCATGTCTGGAGTAGAATCATGCTGTGCTTCTCAACACACCAGGCAAATTGCATGGCATGCAACTAGTATGAACATTGTGGTTTAAGAGAAACTTAAAATATTTCAGAAAATACCCAAGCTCAAATTTTTGCCTCAGACTTTTAAACAACATTAACCAATGCCTCTTCCTCCTCAAAAAAAAAAAAAAAAAGAAGGAATTAAAAAAGTCTGTACACCCATGCATGTTGATATTTGCAGATCTTATAACCTGAGTTTGAAGAGAGTTTATCAAAACAAAAGGTCAGCAAATTTTCATTCCTTCTACGACATTTTCCTGAAGTTCCAAGATTGTATTTCAGAGTCATACTCTGACTACAGGTGCAATTAGAGTTGCTGTCAGGGCATCCAGGGCTCATGGGCCATGCTCATCAGCCCCTTTTCCCAATACTGCTATGAAGGACACAACAGTAATCCCTCTCCAGCATAGAAAGTGAACATCCCTCCACAAACCCTCACACCAAAAGCTTGCTGCTTCTCTATGCTAGAATGGTTATCTCACACTTACATGTTTTCCCAGTAATTATCTGTAAAGGAACCAGGTGTTAGGGTCACCCAGTAGCTTACTTCATCCTTAAAACACAGCCTGCTTGGTTACATACTTGCAGAGGCTTTTAAAATACATCATCCTACCCAAATATACAGCGACAATTCCAGAACCATTTGGAAAACCCAATTATCATTTTCTGCTAAATGAGTTCTTCTCCCTAAGGGCTCTCCAGAGCAGCCAACGATTTAGTGCACTAAGCTACCTATGAGAAAGCTGAAGCTGAGACTAACTCAATTCCTGAAAGGCAGCTGCAGTTTCAGGTGGTGTGAAATGGCAAATAAAAGAGAAGATTATGAAATAGAATTAAATGCAGCATCCTCAGGAGGCCTTGGTATAGAAAGAGTAAAATTCCACTCACCTTAATCCTGCATAATATCCTGTTCAACTGAACGGGCCTAGCTGTATGAATAAATATGGCAGGATTTGGTCTCATAATGCTTACTGCTTCTCTTTTCAAACAATATAAAATGCACAGTTTGGACCCATTAATAATGTTGCAGTTTGTTAGCGTTCTTATGTCATTAAAGATGGATTGAATTAACACAGGTATACTAAATTACAGTGAGAGAAGCTTACAGAAGAGAACAGGATGGTAAGTGGTTCACAAAGGTGTGCTCAGAAAGCTCATGAAATCAGGAAAACATGCATACTATCATCAAGTGAAAATACAGGAAGCAGAAGCTACTGACTGCTTGAGAAGTCCCAGATAGACTCTCATCATATTTCAATTGATCATGCTTTAACTACACATCTAAAATAATTTTGAATAAATTTTCAATAAAATACCTACAGTAGAAGTAGAAGTCAATACTCGTCCAACCAATTACCAAGTGAATGTAAACAATCATTGGACTCCAAAAAGGGCAGATTAGGTATATATAGATATCTATATGGGTCAAGACCAAGACTGCAGATAGCATATATAAGACCTTGTTGATGTTCAGAACATTCTTTAAATGCAGCATCTCAGGTTTCTCTCTTTACACCTAGAAATGGACAACTTAATCTACATGTTTATTGACTTGACACTGAACATGGCAGTATCTACCTTCTACAGCTTTCCCTGTACATTTGGCCTTCAGATAGCAAGTGAGTAAATGTTCAAAACAAGGTCTCAATTCTCATCTGCTTTCTACCTCTGCACATCCAACCCAACAACTCAGAAAACTGTACAGCTTCCTACTGGCTTTATTCAGTCTTCAGTTATACACCCAGGTTTGCATCAAGGGTGTGCAAACCCTGCCAGATCTAAGCAGCAAGATGAACAACTCTGCAGAGTGCATACCAGCAGTGCAAACCGTAGTGTCAGCCCTGTAAGACGCTTGCACTGCACGTCCTAGTTCAAATTGCACACAGTGGAGGTGTAGTAATGCCCACAAAATTATATCTACAGAGGAAGGATACCACAAGCAGCCAGGCAACAACTGCAAGCACTTCCAGCTGTGCCAGCCAGTCATCTGTCCAACCCTTCATGTTCCCATTGCTTGCCAGCCACAGCTTGTCAGCCTAGAACTGCCTACACTGTTTGGGAAGGAAGCACAATGGGAAGCTCCTGTCTAGGCACCAAAGTCACAAAAAGATCTACACAAGGAACTATCAGGATACAGCATAAGAATGGCTCATACAAAGCTACAGAAACTCCAGCAGGTTTCCAATTTGCAATTTCAAAAATTATTTATGAAGAGTCCAGTACCATACAGCTCTTTTCTGCACAAAGACATTGATAAATGTTCATTAATTAGGTTTCATAACACAGAAAAGGGGAGTATTATGCTTCCCTAGTAAAGATAAGGGAAAGAACATACAGAGCAGTTGAACAACTCTGAGGTTCATATGGGAAGTTTAGAAACTCAGAAATAGCTTCAGAGCTGAGACTTCCAAATTAATTTCAGGTGTCTCCATTATACAACTCAGAGTGGCTTAAGACAGCAACTGTAAGGTCCACACATGTTTAATATCCGGCTACTCAAGAGTGCCCACAATCAGGTAACTATTGCTACTAATGACCTTGGCAAAACTGAGTCCATACTCTTTGACTCCTGCTCCAGTTTTCAGTGCTGCAGAACACTGTCCTACCAAGACATGGTGGGAGCTAACTGAAGACTGTAACTTCTCCTTAGCCACCCAAAAACTAAAGCTCCATGTTGATTAAGCACTATTTTGTTTTATAATCTGTTCAAAGGAGCTTAAATAGGTTATTTTTAGACTAGAAATTTGGGATAAGTCCTGGGTTTTGTAGAATAGTTATGCTCCAAGAAATACTTTCACTCAAAAATAGATGATTACAACAGTTTCTATAAATATAAATTGTTTGACAGACAAAGGCAGACATTACAGTTTGTTCTAGTTTTCACTGAAATTAAGCCAGCAAATCTCCCATGCCAGTACTATAACAATAATCATGCCGATAGTGGTATTTCAATTTACCAATGACAAAATCCAAAATGCTACAAATTAGCTCAAGCATCAAATAAAATTAAGCAGAAGATAAGCAATGCTAAAGGAAATGAAAACTAATAAAAATGAAATGTTTACATTTCTTTTCTGTGTTCAGATACAAGCTCGACATATACGAGCAATCGTACGTTGAACTATAGCTTTATTTCCCCCTTTGTTGTATCCCTTTATTTTTTAGTTTCTTTTTTTTTTTTTTTTTTTTTTTAATTTAAAGGCAGACTTTGCAGACAAGAATATTATGAGAGAGCACATTTTGCATGTAAGGATATTCGTTTTAGGACAGGGGAAGGCAAACAGGGCTCAAACCAATCAAAAGCTTTAAAGAAAGGCAAATCAATTAAAAATGCCGGAGGGCAGACATTGCTTCGAAAGAGAAGAGACTTTGACAGATTTCAAGTAGCTTTGCCACTATGGCAAACAAAAATAAGTTGCATTTATACCCACAAATATTCATGGGAGAATAAGGCATCTGATACATCATGGATAATATAGATCTATGCTTTCACAGGCTGAATAAACAAGCCACATGACTGAGTTAGTGTTTGGTGGGTACTTTGAAGATGAAAAGCAATGTATAAAATGTGAGGTGTTATTCTTAAGACACCCAAGGCAGCCAGCCTTCAAACTCAGCTGCTGAATTATTAGTCTTATTGATCTGGCATTGCATTATTTTTTGCACCACAAACCCCATTAGTTTTCAGTAGAAAGCAGGCACTGGAAAGACAATACTCATAAAAAGATTTGTAATTTGGGAGTTCAAAAAACTATATTCCAATTTTGGCAACTCACTAGGAATAAGAACCAACACTGCCATTGCTGAATGTATCCTTTGACTGTAACTATAATTTAAAAGCATTGTTCGATGTAATTTCTCTTTTTTCACACAGTGATTCCAGGCCAATTATTTATCCCCCCCTTTCTCCCCCCCTTAAGAGTAGTGTTTTGAAGTCAGCCAATGAAACATGTTTTATTTAAGGACTATATTCCTAGAGCAATGGAATGGATTCTTTGGAGACCTAAAGGTTGCAGAGCACTTCATTAGTTCCACATAATGAAAGAATGGTGCAATTGAAGGAGGTCTCTAAGGGAGAATGGTGTGAAAATTAGAGACCCGTCTGCTCATTTGGAAAAAAAAAAAAAAAATTAAAAAAAAAAAAAAAGAAAAAGAAAAAAATTGAGAACAAGGAAAAAAGGGAAAAGGGAGGAAACCAAAAAAAAAAAAAAGAAAAAAAAGAAAAAATGAGAAAAGAAAAAAAAAAGTAGATTTTCTAAATAAAGCACACCGTCTCCATTCAGTCCACAGAGAAAGGGTGCCTACTCAATCCTCTTACCGTTGACAATATAATAAAACCAGAGGAACTTTTTTGAAGTAGATCTGCACATTCCACATTTGGATTGAGGGGCAATGGACTGTTTAAATTGCTATTTACATTTCCAGCTGTTTTACCAGTGATTTGCCCAACTTAATAGCTCTTTAAGCTTTTAAACAAGAAAATAGCTATTCTCACGACTCAAAGAAGAAACCATGGTTATTTCAGACTGCCTCTATTGTAAAAGGCTTAGACCCCTCTGTCTTTATAGATGCCCTTCCCTTTATAGTACTTCCCTTTTCCATCTCCTCCTACTTTCTAAATCTTCTTCATTTTTTTTAGTTCACTTTTTACATTATATACTTTTAGCAACATAACACATCTTTGCCAGTACTCCTGATTCAGGGAAAATGTTTGCAGGCAGCCACCAAGTTTCCCAAGAGAGACTTAAGTTAGCAAGAAAATTAGATTTGCATGTATAATCTTCTGCTAGTTACTGGGGACTTAGCCAATGTTAAGCAAATGCTCTACAACTGTTAAAAAAATGTGTATTTGTTTATCCACTTTCCTCTGGGGATGTATTAAAAAAATCCTAGAAATGTGTACAGCCATAACATGAACTGTATTTTCTGCTTATTTTTCAGGCTAAGTGGAAGAGGAGGGCAAAGGGGCAGTCCACAGATAAAAATGAGACTAAGATGAAAGGTTAAAAAGGGGAGGGGGGATATTTCATAGTCACTCTATAAACCACTGCAATTATTTTGTTATAATTTGAACCCATTAGCTTGTTTAACCTGGTGCTAATAAACTGTAAAATCATGAAGAAGAAATTGAAAGCCAAACCCCACCTCCTGCTTTTTCCCTGATCAAAGCTTCAATGTTTTCCTTTTATTAACTCTAAATGTTCTGTGTTTACAGATGATTGCAACACTAGTCAGTTAGTGGGGCAAACAATCAAATCCAAACCTTGCAGGAAGTGGTAGCAGCAGCTCTGATTAAAATGCTTGAAATTAATACAGTTCACTAAAGGATATTGTATTAATGGTTGGAAAAATGTAAGCTCTCTGCTTTTAAGATTGTACCCGAACTGAAATTTTTTTAGAGAAAGGAATTGCAACTGGTATAACGCTAACCAGCTGTGATTTTGTTTTAAAGGTAACACTTAATATTTAACAGTCAATATAACCTAAACTAAAATTCCCATTTTTCTGCAAGGCTTGTAAAAGGTAGTTTATTATCCCCAAACTCCCATATTGGCGGCTGCTGCTGAGCAAATGTTTGTCCTGGTGTCATGCACTGGCACGTCACTGACAACATAAGTTTCACTAAGCAAGATGGGACCAAGAATCAACGTATATCTGAAATACTGTGGTTATAAGACAATTGGCTTGTAACTGGAATATTTGTTCCCTTCAAAAAGGAAAGGGAAAAAATCCCACACCTGAGTCACTGGATAGTGACAAAGTTCTAGAGAAAGCAGATTTAGAGGGTAAATCAGGTGCTATTATTCCTGGCAAAGAAAAAAAAGATTCTCAAACAGCACAAACCCCAGGGTCCGGTAGGAGCTAGAAGCAGCTAGAAAAACATCCAAAAATTCTAAGTAAAACTAGAGTTTGTTAGTGAAAAGAAATTCCATTGACTTCAAGCACTCTGCAGGAGGGTTGAAAACAAGCAGCTTTTGGAAGATTTTTTTTTTTTGAAAAACTGTTTACTTAGATTTTGAAAATTCTGAGGCAGCTCTGCTGTTAATGCTAAAAATAAAACAAATATACAGGGGGGGTGGGGGAGATTTTGTAAACCTCTAATGTGACAAATCCAGCCCTGCTCAGGAGCACTGGTGAAAAAGAGAGCACTGTCTAAATATATGGTATAAGAACACATGAAAACTCTGAAAGAATGGCTCAAAAGGAAATTCTTTAGAGCAGGCATTCATCTTGCAGCACTCAGTTCTAAGAAACTTGAAGCTTTCCCACCCTACACAAGACAGATTTTTGGTTATACATAAAATAACTCCTGTTTCTACTATGTTTCTGTTAGCATTATGTAGCAGTAAGAAAGAAAGACTGCAAATCAGACCTTGTTCTGTGCCAAATTGTTGCTCTATGAATTTAGAATACATTAAGTATATTCCTTTACCTGGCCTCGTTTTCAACAACTAAAAAAAGCATCAAGATCAGGCTTCATGGAAGTTCCTAACAGAGCAAGAGGAGGAAAGCTACTGTGTACAAGGTGAAAAGAATTAGCTTATGGTCCAAAGCCTATTAACAGCCAAACCTGTGCAGTAGAGTAGCCACAGGAAGTCACACTTTGAGTAAGAAAATGTTTGAAAGTAGAAGTTTCCAGCACTGAACAAGATTAACAGCAGATACACTTCTGTGAGCAGCTCTACTAAAAAGCAATTGTTTACAATAATGAAAATAGGTACAATCACAGCTGCAGGATCAGGACCCATTTTGAGCCACAGGAGCCCTGTATTAGAAAATGCATTTGTATTAAATTAATGTGACTACTTTGTCATAAAGATGGAAGTTTTACTGCCAAGGGAATCATAGTAAAAGGCCAATGACTCAACCCAAGGGCTCTGCAGCATAGGAACAGTTGCACATTTTATGCAGCATGCAGCTGCCACAGACACCAGAGCTCAGTAATGCCTCCTGGCAAATCTTATTAGGCTTCTTCCTGCTCCATTAAGATCACTGGAGCTTGAAAAGAAGGACCAAATCTACCTTCTGACGCCTGATGATGCAGATCCTCAGGTACAGGTCTTTATACTTACCTTTTTACTCACACAGGTAAAACTCAGCCCAGAAATTACAATTTCTCTAAGAATCTGCATAATACAGATAGCTCTTGGTTCTCACAAGGTAGAAACAAATCTGACACAAGCATGTTGTAAATTTGGATTAACACACATCTTAGATGCCTAAAAGGCACAGCAACCCTGAAAGCAAGCATGAGACTGACATGTTATCTTCACATCTGATTTCCAATTTCACAGTCTGCCTTCACCACCCCAAACCCCAACCAACCAAGACCCCCAAAGACAACCAGAAGCTCTACCTTCTTAATTCTCCCAGCAGGGCTGCTTTGGAACCTCCTGCAGACAGCTTCCCTAAGCATTTCCAGCTGCTTGTTAATACACAGGGTGTGGCCGGTGCCACTCACCTCTACTTCTGCAGACTCTCCCTGGTGTGACTGGTTACCCACCTGCAGCCCCTTTTTCCATCAGACTTCCTGAAAGTGACTGGGCTGGGAGTGAAGGTGGCTATGCCTACGCAGGCTACACAAATGCAGCACCAGAGGCTGTAAGAAACTACTGATTATTTATTGTAGATATTTCCATCTTGGAATTGTCTTCCTCAAATGACATTATGTGCACAGAAAGGAATTTACAACTTCAGAAATTGTGTTGCAAACCAAAAAGTTTAGAAACAAAAGATTTACTTTAATCTTTATTGCAGGTTGTTACACTTCCAAAGCCTCCCAGGTTACTGGGGGATTGTCTGGAGATGAGGCATTGTTTGGTGAGGTACACCCAGTGAGCCAATACTCTCAGGCTGCAAGAGATGCTCTGAGGTCTGAGCAGATGAGCAAACCACTTCCCCTGGGTACTGGAGAGAGGACCAGGCCATTGTGAGGTTCACCAGGGAGGTGTTGGTCTCTGAGCATGGCCAATTTCCACTGCTTGAGATGAACTAAGCAAACACAAGCCCAGAGTACATCTGGCAAATTGTATAGTGGGAGAAAAAAATCCTTCTTGACCCCAGTGGTTACCCAACTGAACCCCTGAAGCAGAAGCTTTTATTACAACCATTATCTTTATGCAAATGATGATCATGCTGAGGACCTATTCTGCCTGTTACATATGAAGGAAAGCGCTGAATGAATGATACATTCTGGACAGATTCCTTGACCAGAAGGGACCATTCAAGCCAAACCCAGTTTGAAATAATATCTTTTAGAAAGATATCCAAACTGCCTCTTAAGACTCTGAGTGATGTCAATCATGCTGCCCCCTTCATCTATTGCTGTAATGTTCAGCTACCCTCCCTACTAGGACACTATCTGAAATCAATGTAAAATTTATCTAGCATGAGCTCTTCCCCATCAAACCAGTTTCTGCACGCCTGAAAAGTAGTGATAAACTGCTTGGTGGCATTGCTTTGTTAACATGCCTGCTGATGGCAGTTTTATAAAGAGCTCTACTAGCCCTAAACTGCTCTATTTCAGGCTTCAGTGGGATTCATAAGGTGTCTGGGAAATTCTCTCTCAGATGCCAAAAGTTCTGCAAGGGAACTGGGCAAAACCATGGTTTGTTCTCTTGGATGGAAAAACCAGACAGACATACCAGAAGCAAAGAAGCAAAATGAAAATGACTTCAGTTTACAAGCTATGGCAAGAGCATACGTAGCTGCAAGGCAAAGTCTTTCATCCCTACTCATGCCTCTGTCCATTCCAGTAATGGCCACACACAAAAGGGCTGCTTGATCTCAGCCTACCAAAATGGACCCTGGAGAAAGCACAAGCAGCGAGAGAAAAAACAATTAGTGCAACAGTAAGTGGGATCCTGAGACAGCAGGATGTTTCACACGCTATTGCCACAGACTCAGTGTGATGGCTCAGAGCTCTGAGAGCTAGAAAGGCACAAACCATTAATC
Source organism: Psittacula echo (assembly GCF_963264785.1). NCBI lineage: Eukaryota > Metazoa > Chordata > Aves > Psittaciformes > Psittacidae > Psittacula > Psittacula echo. Next base: position 106,886,114 of record NC_137735.1, read on the forward strand.
TAATTGCAATGGATAAAATGTGGGTCCTTGCCAGCTGGAGATACTGCAACCCAAGCATAGCAGAGGCCATCTTAGTCCATTTCTTCTTGTTCCAGAAATGCCCAAGACAACAGAGAAGAGCAATCATCTGGCATTATGGAGAAAACAGCTCTTTGGCAGCTCTGGGCTGTGCTCAATCAATAGTTGGGAAATACTATTTGGTTGAACATTGAGTAGTAGCAGGTGCACCTACTACGCAGTTATTAAAATGCCTGTTCCCCCAATCGATCCCTTACACAGATACTCCTTGGCCTACAGATGTGCCAGTTTTCAAAAGCTCTGTCATTTAAGGCTTCCTTATCTGGCTCTGTTGCTGCCACCACTGCAGTCACACAAGCAAGCATATCTATGTTAGGTTAATCACTCTGCTTCCTGCAGAACATGCTTCATTTTTGCTGGGTGGCACATGCATGAATGCAGCTTCCTGGCTGTGTCTGGTGCCCTTCTGAATTCATTTGCCTGTGACCTTTACTCGCTTCAGATTGAACAGGTGAAGTCTTTGCTGTTCACACAGCCACCTTTCACTTGCTGCCTTATGGGGTGCACATCCTTTCAACTGCAAATAACAGCCCCGTAGCTAACAAAGAATTGACTTAAAACTGTTTCTATTCCTGCTTCCTTGCTGGTGGCTGACTCACGTGTTGAAGTCAGTCTAAGTACAGTACACAGAAGCTGAAAAATATTTTAGTCCCAGAGGTCGGGAGTGCAGTAAAATTTATTTGTGTTCCTCGACAGTAGCCCACCCAACATTACTGCTGAAAGCCCTATGCTGAGAGTCCAAAATACGAGCATATGCAGAAAGAGCCTCCTCTAATCCTTTTTAGGAGGCTCAGAGATGGGAAGAGTTAGCTGAATAAAGATGCCAGGCAAAGTGAAGACTTCAGGCTGAATAATCTGAAGACTTCACACTGAACAGTATCATTTGGTGTGATTTTGCTGAGTTTCTTTTTTAGAGCATGAACTTCAATCACTGAAGATACATAATGTATGCCTGCATGAACAGCTCAAGTGTCTTCAAAAGCTCTCTGCCTTAACATACCTCGTGCTGGCATGTGTAAGTCTTTCACAATTTGATTCCTAGACTGTAAGTTCTGATAATTTATAAATACGTAAAAATGTTCAAAAAATATGCAGACATATATAAATGCTCAAGACTAGAGCCCTGGAATGCTCCATTATATGAATGTAAATATGGGCAGGACTCTGGTCCTCTCTGCAGGGACAAATCCTACATTTGCTGCATTTAAAGAACCTCAGCCTCAGAAGCCAAATTTACATAACCAAACTGTTCCACTAGCTGCACAGGGGGGAAGAAGCATGACAAGCTGTGAGATATAGGTGCAGCCTTGGGAGGCTGAGAACCAGAAGGGACGTCAGAGCTTGCGGAGCACATCTGTGTAGATGTTGCTGCATCCTGATACATGTGTGCTATGGTTCTTTGGAGCAATTGGCAGGAAAGTTTGTTCTCTGCCAGAATCTCTCTTAGCAGAGTCACTACAGCACATTTCCAAGGCTGAACAGCTTCTCTGGGGTCTGGTGTTAACATTTTGGCACAGTCCTTTATGCTGCTTGTGAGCACTTCTGTTCTGAGGCTGGTATATATATGTGGTATGTATGGCACTGAGACTAAATTTCTCATCACTACTTTCCCTTCTGGTGGGAAGTTAACATATGCTATTGCTCAGCAAAGGACAACATTACACTGTAGTTCCCTTATTTAAAACAATAACAACTGTCTCCTGCATAGAAAACTAATAGGCCCTGTCCCCAGATGGTGTAAATTAGCATGGCACCACTCATGTCTGATTTATAACAACTGAAGATCCAGCCTTCCCAATATACCACATGATTAAGCATGCACTTTACTAGCCTGGAAATGTCTTGAGGGCCATGTAATTGTGTGGTAATGAACTAAACTTTTAATTAAGTTCTCATTTTGAATTGGAATCAATAAGTCAATAAATAGCCTTCACTTGATTTAGATGATAAATATGCCAGCTGAGGCTGCACTCTATATCCTCCCTACTTTTCAGGATCTCTTTTCTTCTCCATATGTCAGGATCTAATGAAGGAGCTCTGAAGTATGGTCCTAATATATTATTGTCACACGTGGTGATAATACTGGTAGAGTTAGGAGACAGCCAGGTTTCTCTTATAAATCCAGTTCCCAAGGTTTTATAGCATGTGTGTTTCAAACTGCAGTCAGCAAAGTTGTTTTTACAAGGAGCTGTCAGCCCCAGCTTGAATTTTTGTCAAAATAAAATTAAAAATGGATTTGATTGATTCAATCTGTCAATTTTCAGGAATTCTGAAGCTATTTTTGTTAACCTCCAGCATAATATGCCTTAAATTTGAAAAATGCAGTTTCATAGCAAGCTTTTAATCATGACTAATCACAGATTTTTGTTGGGAGGAGAGAAAGGGCAAATGGGGTTGTACGGTGGTAATGACTCTTATATTTTAAGACTGGACAAGACCTTTCTGACCATGTAGTCTGACCCTTTGAATAGCTGGGTCACAGAATTTCACCCAGTAATTAACACATCTGCCCCAGTAACTTCCAGGTTGAATTACAGCAGATCTTTAGAAAGCTATTCTCACTGTAGGGAATGTCACAGGCAAACTATATAATCCAGTAACTTGGAATGGCACAGCAGAAGTTATTGCTTGAGACTTCTACTCTTCATTCTGATTCTGACTCACTGTGTGGTCTTAGGGAAGCAACTTAATTTTTCTGATTTCTCCATTTTTCCATCTTCTGCAATGAGGAAAATAATATTTAAAAGCCTCAGAGAGGGGGTGGTGAGATGTAATAAATTATTTGAGGAATGCTTTGAACTATTCAGATAAAAGATGCTATTCTGTAAAAGTAAAGAAAGCCAGTACAATGTATTCATATTTGAAAAATGATTACTTTTCAGAATGTGCTCTTTCTCTGCATTTGTGTCAAGTTAACAGCTACTGCAGAACAAATCTGGTTAGGTGAAAGACTGAATCCCATAGTCCATTGTGTTGAATACTTCAGAAAGAAATAGTTTCAAAGTTGGTTTGGATATTTTCATTCCACTTGTAATATTTTTTGCTAATAGAATGGGTGGTTTCCATTATGACAAGATTTTGTATTCATTTCCACTGGACAAAGAACATTTCAGTAGGACTCTCTCAGGGTCACAAAACCTGTCCCTTTCTTGACTGTCCAAACAACTGGTAGAAAACTGGGTTCTGGAGAGCAATTGTTAATTCTGTGAAATTAATAGGGCAGTTTGCATTCTGGACTTTCACTGTGACTGGACACTGAAAAAATAGAGGGTTTCATCTTCAAGACCATGATAATAGTGCTTGGCACTGGCATGAAGAAAAATTCAGACCATTATTCCTTAAAAAATATCAGTATCAACTGGAATATCCAGGACTTTTTCAAGAGACTTTTACAATTAAGTTCCAATAATAATCCTTAGGATTCAGTGGCTCTATTTACCCTGCTAAACACATCTGCTTCAAAAAGTGATCCTTGGCACTTAGGCTAGTGGACACAGAATGACCCGAACACACTGGGTATCCTGCTGCTCCAAATTGGCACCTTTGTGTCCCTAAGAGATGATGAGAGAAGGCTCAGGGGGGAGTTATTGCTCTCAGAGTTGTTACTGCTCTCTCCAGCTACCTGAAAGGAGGATGGAGTAAGAAAGTGGTTGGTGATAGTAAGAAGTGACAAGTGATAGGACAAGAGGCCTCAAGCTGCACCAGGGGAGGTTTAGATTGGGTGTTAGGAAAAATTCTCCACCAAAAGGGTGATCAGGCATTGAACAGGCTGCATGGGGAAGTGGTGGAATCACCGTTCCTGGAAGCATTAAAAAAACATGTAGATGAGGCCCTTAGTGACATGGTTTAGTGGTGGACTTGGAAATCCAGAGGTAAAGGTTGGACTTGATGATCTTAAAGGTATTTTCCAACCTGGCTGATTCTACGATTATTATTATTGTTTTATATTGCAGCTTTATCATTCAAAGCATCCAAAAAACAAGGGAGAAGTAGGACAGTGAGGTGGGTAAGGTCCACACCGATTAGCCAAGCAGAACTACTTGCTTGGCCCACTGAAGGAACACATCACAATGAAAACCTCAGAGGTATGTGCTGAGGACATCAACTCTGCAAACCTCAGCTCCTGTCCCTTCACTGTTCACCAGGACATTTTCTATGCAAGCAACTACAGCTAGAGCATAATGACTCCAGGAGCAGCGTCCCAGTGGAGAACACAGAAGAGAGACAAGGAATACACTGAAGAAGTCATTGCTGCAGTGTGGTCAACCGCTACTATATACAGTGGATTTCTTCTAAGACAGAAAGCATAGGGGGGATTCTCCCAAAATAACAGTAAAACTTTAGACCTACAGAAGTGGTACATTTGCCTCAAGTAGCTGATCTTGTTTTTCAAGGTCTGTACAGCTAGGTGCTTTAGAAATACAATGTCTATGGGAAGAACCTGTGTTCTTTGTCTCTGTGTTTTTCCAGATCAGTTGAATTAGAAATTCAACACCAGTTTAGAGTCCTCAAAGCCTATGTAGGACTCAAGAGAAATTTGTGTGATGTTTTGGGAAGCCTCTGAATCTTGGTAATGGAGAAGAACACTGGACTGAAATCTAGGTCCAGGGACATACCCTAAGCTCCCAAAGTCAAAAGTAGGGACCAGTCTTTGCCCTATCTGGGTGGGCTGAGCTAAACCTACAGAGAAATCGTGGACCAGACTGTTGAAGTAGCCCTGACAGCCTGATACAGCGCTACTAATGTCAGCCTTCAACAGCAGAAACTCTGATTCTTCATCTACAAACAGAAGAAAGAAAACAGAAGAGAAAAAGGCGTTTAAATTTTACTTTAACTGGAAATTCTTTAGCAAGTACAAGAAATGGTTAGCTTTCCAATTGCATTCACTAGTGCTTCAACACTTACAGCAGTTCTGCCTGACAACAGCTTTAGGAGGGTAGAGGAGCAGGGTGAAAGCCATTAGTAACTATTCTGAGAGTTTAAATAAGCACAAGTAGCATTACAGGGCTACTGTGATCAATATCTCCATGAAGGATATAATGATGCATCCTGGTTCTGTCTGGAATGTGCTGAACAAAATCTTTGGGCAGCAGGAGCTAGATGAAGAACATGATTCTTTTTTTACAGTTGAAGATCAGGTCTTCAGCAAAATCAAAATTCTTGCACGAATGATATGTTTGCTCAATCATTTCCCATTTCTACCTGAAAAACCCAAAGCTGAAATCTTTAAAGTAAATGTCTAAAAAAGTGGGGTTTCAATGGTATTCAGTCATTTGCTGGGTACTGACAGTGTCCACAGAAGATAAAAAAACTAAATCAGACACTTATCATCCAGCCTGAATTTGTGTTTGCTTTCTCCCCTCCACCCGCCACCCTCCACCATCTCTCTTGCTTCCTGTCCCACTGCTGTCAAGGGCAGAGTCACAACTTCAGCAGTAGTTTATAAGGTGCTCTGTCTGCAAAAAATATCTGGGGGACAACAGATTCTCTTCTTATTAGGAAAAAGAAAAGATCTGCTCTCAAAAAATACTGAAAACTGAATAATAAAAGAGAACAGAATCAAACATCAGAGGTAGCATGAGACCTGCTATGTAGGTATTTGCCACAACCCTCCCAATATCCTGTACTTTGTCACTGTACTTGCTTATTGCATAACCTTTACTTCACTGCAATGCTTGCTTTGCATATTGAAATTATATCTGTCTGGTGAGAATAACCAGCTTCTCTGCACAGGTTCTGACCTGGCTGGAGAGGAGCATCCCTGGTTCAGAAGCTGGGCTGGCATAGCTTTGCATTCTGCGAAGTTTACATTGCCTCATGGCAAAACCTTCAGGGTGGTGATTATTTCACACATGTTTGTATGAAACTCAGCAGGGCTGGTTTCGTTTGGCCTTGCTAGCTTCAACTACACAAAAATAACAGATAATATGGTTTTGTTCACACACAGTTTCAATGTCTTTCTGAAGGTTAAATGTGGTTGTTATTACCAGGGACCAAAAAAAGAGTTGGGAAAGGGCTTCTAAAAAGGGCGCATTAGCAATGAAAACTTCTTCAGCTGGGGAAAGTTTAGATTCAGGACAATGTTAAACACAGGATTATACAGCCTACATACTCTGACTTCAGCAACCACTTAGATACAATATACCAAATTCTTTCCCGATTTATCGTATTACAGTGAGGTTGTACCCAAAGGTGAATTTAGCATGCTGACACTGTTCAGTGCAAAATGCGTACAAGCACAAGTAAGCATTGTGAAAGCACTTAGTTTCATTTCTCAGAATGTTTTCCTGTCCCTTTGGGCATCAGTGGTGTCCAGAAGTACATTGGTACAGAGCTGGTCAGTAAAGGCTACAAGGATAAAAATACAGAGGAAGAAGAACCTGAAGATGTTCCCTCAAGTGAGCAACACTATTCTGTCACAACTATGTTCAAATATCTACAGTCCAGAGTAGTTCTGAGTGTAAAAATTACCAGAATCACCTTCTCTGTGAGATGAAGCTCACATTTGTCACTAATAATTCAAAAGTATAAATTGCCATGTTATACTTATTCATTGCTGGCTCACTGTTGGGCCAACATCATTTCTCCTTAGAGTCGAACAGTTTGTGAACAGGGTAATACAGTCTGTAGTGTTGGGATAGGACTCTGAAAACAAAAAAAGAATGAGAACCAAAGGGTCAGTTTCCTGATCTACTTCTTAAGTCCACAGCTGGCAGCTGCCAGATGTATGCCTCATACTTCAGAGTATGCCAAGAAAAAGCCCTTATACATGTTCTGATACAGAGGATGATAGTGGCCTTCCTGGAGCCCCCTCTTTCACCGTTGGCAGACACAGGGGTCCTGCAAATATCAGCTTAAGCAGCTTTTCCTCCCACTGCCAGGAACTGAGGTTAGTCAATAGCTTCTGTGCAGGCAGAACCACGCTATTAATCACGTTTGTCTAGACAGGGAAGCACCATACCTATAGGTCACAGCTTGGAAAACTGAATTTCACTCTCTTCTGGGTTACAAATATGGGATTCATTATTGCTATCCTCATTCCAATAGCCTTCATATTGAAACTAGTGTGGAAAGAAGACCATCCCATCTATTATACCTAAATGTGAGATGCAAGGAGATTCAGATCACAGTAAGACTCTTTGCTGTGATGTGTCACATTAACCAATACACAGAAACCATATCCAAACAAAATGCTGGCTAGCAGCTACTATTGATGGAATTTTTAGTTTTTTATGTATCCAGGCTTGTGGGTAGGTGTCCTCCACACCTTTGCACTAATGCTAGTTCCCTTAAAATGTGAAATAGCTCCTTTTTCTCATTTACCAATGTGCAGCAGCCTGAGACCAGAAACAAGTGGGAATCTTCAGGACAGCCATGTGGGACTAGATACAGAGAAATACAGGAAGGTAACTGGGCAGCTAAAAATATGTGGTAGCACAGACACAATTGGATTGATACTCAACGGTATTTATTCCACTGTGACAGTGCTACTAATCTCAACAGAATTAAAAGCTCCAGAGCATTTTGTCAATGATGTATGGCACGGATTTCTTTGTACTGATAGAATCAGCTTTCCACCAGCATAAACCACCCATGTAGACAAGCCCACTGTGAACACACAGGGTGTTTACAGTGGTTAGCCTGTCATGCAGATTAAGTCTGAGCTGGAGCAGCCAATCGTTTTGATCTCCTGGCAGCATGCAGGGCAGATGGAATATTAATCTTCTGAAATATCATGCCATGCAATTTATAATAATCAGGGGACTGATGAGAAAAATCCAGACTGATATTATGGAAAATGGGCCATTTAATAATCTGATGGTGGCAGACTTAGAAAAATGGGTAAGAGATTCCAAATATATTTGAAGATTTTGAAGGCATCAAGGAAATAATCCATTTAATTCAATGAAAGTCCGGTCTGGAATTGCCTCATTTGCAGCCAGCTTGACATTTGCTGAAATTTTTGGTGCCAGTGCAACTAAATCACTTTCTCAGTATAATTAAAACAGTAACATATTGAATGAGACATCCAGTGTCTGACTAAACTTCTTGTCTCAAAACCACTAACATAAAACATTTTAGCATAATGGGACATGAGAATTCTGTAGTGACATTTGAATGCAGAGACTAGTCAGGACTCTACCTCTTAAGAGGCTCTACCATTCCAGGCTGGGTCTATTTGTATTGTAGGATGTGACTCCTGCTATGCTCTGACAATTTCAAAATTACACTTTCATAATGTCCTTGTTTCATCTTGTTTTGTGTATTATTTTCTCATTAGTGTTATTTCCCCTACCTTTTCTCTCCTATTAAACTGTCTCTATTTCAACCCACAAGTTTTACATTTTTCCAGTTCTTTCCCCCATCCCCCGTGGGGGAATGAGTGAGTAGCTCTGTGGTACTTTGTTGCTGGCTAGGCTTAAACCATTAACAGTCCTTTTTTTTGGTGCCCAACATGGGTCATGAAGGATTGAGATAAGGACAGATCTGACCAGAGAGTGTTGAAACACATTTGTTATGAGCATTCACCGTATTGATTTAATAGTTCCTGGTCATAATGTTGATTTATTTGCTCTCAGAGTTGTTGCATATGTTATCAAAGTTGTGTTATGCAGCACCTTACTTGCTGTAAATGTTCCCTGTTGTGCAGTTTACCATCTCTGGGGACTGGGTTAAGGTTATAATTTTTCTATACTGGCTTATGATATGATGAATTACTGGTCATGAGACTAATCTGGTATTTGTACTCAGCATTGCCATTATCTCTGGATACCATCTATTGGAAAATGTTAATAAGTACAGTCTTTACCTTTTCTCCTTGAAGAGCCAGTGGGAGACAATGGAGGACACCTTTCCCTGCTGCCTTACCTTTCCGTTCTCCTCCAGGTGAGTTAAAATAGCTCTTGAGAATTTTGAATACCCTTGGGATGTACAAACCAGCATGTTCTTATTGCTATATAGTCTTAATGTGCTTCAGGTCTTGTTTAAGGTTAAACAACTATCTAAGAATAGCATCCAGAGATCTGTCCTGAGGCTGGATAGTTACAAGTGACAGGGTGCATGGGATAGTATGGGCAAGTATGTAGAAGAGTGGGCACCTCCAGTGCTTTGGATCTTCACCCTGAACAAGTGCAGGATCCCGAAACACTAGTAAAATATTTGGAAGAAGTATTCCGACACCCTGGCAATCCTAGAGAGACACAGATCACTGTAATGTGCTGGGACCTGGACCATGCCCACCAGCCCTGTTCAACACTATTCAGTACCGTCATGGGAAAGAGGTGGTCTCTGGATCTGATGCCAAAATGTCAGGCACTGCAGCTTCTCCGACCCCAGCAGCAGGCACTGCAGCTGAACCAGAGCACCAACACATGCCAGGCACTGCAGCAGAACCAGAGCACCAACCCATGCCAGTATCAGTTGCCCCTATACACAAGAAGAAATATTGGATGTGAAAGCTTTTTTAATAACTCCTACTAGGAAGGGAAAAAAGGAAGAAGTGGAGAAGACATCTAGAAGCTGATGCATTGGTCAGCAGGTGGTGAGCAAGCACATTGTGCCTCACTTGTTTTGCATATTCTTTAATAATTATTATTATTTTCCCTTCCTTTTCTGTCCTATTAAAATGTTTTTATCTCAACCTGTGAGTTTTACCTGTTTTCCAATTCTCCCCCCCATCCCTCTGGTGGGAAGTGAGCAAATGGCTGTGTTGTGTTTAGCTGCCTGCCATGCTAAACTACGACAAAAAAACTTCAATTCACAGTGTTAGGGTTTTTTTGTTTTGTTCTGTTTTTTCTCATCTGGACCACTATTGACACACTGTGACGCCTCTGTCCAGAATGGAATCTTGTTAGCTACATTATAAATCACATCACCAGAGAAGCAGGTGGCCTGTGGGTGCACATCTCTTTCTATATGCTGCAGCTCCCTATGGAGTGGCTGACTGCAAGGCTGAACTGTACCACAATACTAAACCACCAAACTAACATTTATGAACTTATTTGTCTTCCTAGACAAATGGGTATAACCCAACTTCATGTTTCCACTGACGGAATGCATTCTCCAACTGGACATCTTAAAGCAATGACACAGGTCTTATTCAACAGTTAATGCTGTAAAAATCTCACTAACAGTAAGAAAGCAGTCACAGTCCATAGCTAATAAAGGTTAAGAGGTTAGCATCTAATACAAGCACAAAGACAAATGGCATATTCCTCTCTTACCTGTTCAAAGCAATGGAGAAAAATATCTTGTCAATTCAGGCTGTCAGTGCTCTGCAAGAACTGCCCATGAACTGACATTCTAATATGACTAGCTGGTGCTGTACACAACAGTGACTGCACAGAACAATTTGCCTGGTTTTGCATGATGTAGTGCTTTCACATTCATTTCCCAGTGAAACTCACCAGTGAAATTGAAAGACAAATCAATATCAGTAAAGAAAGTACAAAGCCTGTGAAATGCAACATCAGGGCTGCTTGGCGTTTCAGGTAAAAGGAATACATTGAATAAAGATTAAAGAATAATTGACAGAAGAACAAAGATTACAAGGAATAATACAGACCATTTTGTTTGCCTAAAAGTGAAGCACTCCTGACAGAGGATGGATGGATGGACGGATTTGCTTTTACTCAGAAACACCATCCAATTCTTGAAATGCCAAGAGAGAAAAAACATTCAGGAAGTACAAATGTGGTCTACTGTCAAGCAAAAGAAGTAATGAAATGACAGATTTCAGTGGAATGTCACATCCTTCATTTGGTCTGCAGATTGCGCCACACAGCTACACACAAAGCAGTCCCTAAAACTTTGTGGGTGGCAATACAAAGGAGGCATAAAGACCCTCTGGATATATTACAACATTATGGTACAACTCTGTTTATTAAGTCAATCTTTCATTCTCTGCTTTAAAATATCTACAAATGTCTTCCTTTTCCCTCTTCCATTACTCTCAACTTCACTTGTACAGATGGATTATTTGAACAGGTCTAATGCAGGCCATCACAGCAGTGCACCAAGGCTGAACCTCAGCTCTTTCCTGCCATAGTGAAGCAGGACATTGCATGGCTGCAGCACTTGTCCACCCCCTACCAAGGGGCAGTGAATGTCACTCCTGCTGGCTTCTAGCTGCTTCCATGCAAAGAAAACAGGGTTTAGTGGGTGCCTTACCCATGTTTTCTCATAGTGTCTGCCCCTAGGATTGCTTCTGTCAGTTGCAGCAGGCTGGCAAAGAACTCCAGAACTACTGCCTTAACAGGAAGCCACCTGAGCAAAAGACCACTATACAGGAGCAATTGCCCCCACTATAGGGATGACAGTGATGAGAGAGGCTGACCAGCTGCACAGGGGAATTCAAACTGTTCGTACTACAATAACTGAAGTCCTTTAGACATACTCTGCTATATGTAAGAGCAGTGACACTTTTCTCTGTTTGTCCTGTCTTCTTGCATACTCCCAGGTACTAGTTGTAATATCAGTTCATATCCTAAAGCATTTCACAGAGGCATCATTCACAACCTTTCAAAATACAGTGATTAAAGTCACTGACAGTGAGATTTTTCTCTCTTGGAATGTTTCTGCTGTCACACATAGCTCATCTAAGTTTTGTACAGTTTTTTTGTCATAATTCTCACAGGAAAATGAAACACTGAAACAGGATAATAGAATGACACTGATTGCAGTTTGCTGCTGAGCTGCTGCGAACTGAGTTACTGCCCAATAATCAGAGCTCCAAAAACCATGCTATACTTTTCTGTGCTTCACTAGCATTGGTACAGTATTGCATTCTGCTCCAACACTAATGCAGAGGTGATAATTATTTTCAAGACTGCTTTCTAGCTATTCAGACAAGATGTGCTGGTTAAAAAAGTACATCTCAAACATTGTCTTAGAAAGTGAGTAAAGGAATCATCAAAATGCATATCACTATCTGGACTGAGTCAGGATTATTTCTGGTTTGTATAACTTCCCAGAGATATGCTAGGTTATAAACATAATTGAACATAAATTGTCTATCCTAAGAAAGGCAAGGAAAAAAGCAAACACTTCAGACACATGTGCTCCTATAGTCCTGATCTTTACGCTGCCAATATAAATACAAATAATTAAACCAGAAGCAGAGATGGCTGTAATTAGCAGTCCCAGATATTTGAGATCAATAGAGAAATAAAGAACGCATAATGCAACTTTAGGTTAATTGCTCTACTTGGTGTGCCCAGAACTCATGCCTTTCTCTAAGTACAGTAATTCTCTTGGTAGTTGCCTAGGCCCCAGTACCCTGGCTTGATCCATATATAATATTGATATATATAATGGAATTACAGAATAATACTCAAAAACCTACCTGGTGTTTTCTCATTCTGCTAACATTTGACAGCTGTGTGTCAGCCTCAGGAGACCATTAAGTCCATTTGGAGTAAGGCATGGTACATCACAGTGGATTACTTGGGGCTCAGCTGCAGAGCTGTGGTATCTTCCTGGTTTCAGAAAGGATACAATAGTTCCACCTGAGTTGGGGATATGACACTTACAGGATGAAATCACATTTTGTATCTGTCTCTCTTTAGTTTTTTAGGAAAAAGTGATACTTTTGGAACAAGAGAACACAGTAAATGATGTGGAACACTCCAAAAGGCAAAGGCCAAAATTATTAAGTACTTGACCGGGCTGCAGATTTTTGCTGCTGAATTTAAAGCCATGCATTGACTGCCGTATCTTTCCCTTCCACCCACCCGGAAAGAGCAGTTGTTATACCAAGTTAGCATGATAGATATTGAAACACTCTGGGCAGTCCTAAGGCAGTCTCAAGGGGGCAATACACAAAACCATATTCAGCTAATAGCAGGAATTGAGAAAGACCCTTCAGGTAAGAACTGCACAAATATTTTGAACTGTCACTTCAGCTGGCTTCTTCTTAAGACTATCAATAGAGGTTCCAGTGCATGCAGCCTTGATTCTGCAGCCAGAAGCTGGTTTACTGTCCTCGTGATGTTGCAGTCAGGACAGATTTCACTTCTACACTGTGTTGTTTGCATGAAGTTAAGATGGCATTTTTTCCATCACTATTTGAAAACCACTGTTCTTGTGAATAATGCGGCGCACTTTGTATTAATTTGACACAGTTTTAGCTACAGGTATTAAAATACTAGGAAACTGCCTTGAACAATTAATTAATTAAGAGGTGTCGTTCAGCTGAATACAAATACAGGACTGGCCTCAATCTCTGAAAGTTACCTCCAAAGTTACCTCCAGTATCAAACTCACAAAAAATGCAGGCTAGCTCAAAGAAAGCAGCAGAGCACAGCAGTAAATCTGCAAAGCTATTAGTCTTCTAGATGGCTGTTACAAATACAGCAGAACCTTATGGATCTACATAATCTCAGACATTAGAAGTCATACCTTTCATTCAGAGGAGTGCTTTACAACTGTTAATTAAACTTCATCGTACTGCAGGGAGTCAGTAAAATGCTAATGCCAGTTTTGCAGATGTGTAAATTAGCCCATTTATCACTTAATATTTGAACATACTTGATCACATCCAGGGGAAACTGAACTGGAACCTTTGTATTGATTTGCCTATGCTAGAAGATATGGTATCTCCAGAGACTTAGAGAAGGAACCTTCCATTATAAGATGAAATTAATTGGAATGGTAAAGACTGTTTAATCTTTTACCTTTCCCCAACAAAATTTAAAATAAATATTCTCCCTCTACTGTGTCTAATATTTCGAAAAAAAAAAATTATACAAGTTTAGGAAGGTACGAAATAAGGTACTGTTTCACTGTTTTATTTGCCTACTAAATGTTTTCAAGAGTCCTCTTCCTGTAGAGGTAATTAGAAATAAGTCTGGTTGAATTACCAGCCCTTCTTTCATGTCAGCCCATTCCTAGATGCAAGGAAATAACACTAGTGCACAACAACATACGACTGTCATTTCCAAGGATAGGATGAGAAGTAAGTGAATTCTTGATTTTTGGAGTATTTAGAAAACCTCAAGTCCATTTACTCTGGATGACAAATTTAATTAACACTGGAAGCTTTCGAAAAATGACACACATTGAAAGAATAGGTGGAATAAAATATTTGGTGTTGTGCAGCCTTGGTGGCACAGTGGGTAAAGGGTAATTTAAGATGTCTGGCCTCTGAAGTCAACAGAAACTTGAAAGGACCGGTGGTATCACTAGCATATGGCACTTTTCAGAAGTGTTAAGGAAGGCCAGATCTTGCAAACTAGAGGGTAGGAAAGCAGCTGAAGCTGAGCGGTCCTAAGGCTTTCAGATTTCTGCCCACTTCCCATCTGTTTCAAAAATCAGGACTGATCAGAAAATACATTGCAGAATAATCACGTAACTGATCGCACAAAATTATATGGTGCCTCCCCATTGAGCTATATCCTATTTTGGTTGTAAAACCTTTGGGAAAACATAGCAGATGCTGAACAGGTAACTGAAAGGGACAATGAAAAGAGCTGGCAAAGCTGTAGAAGCCTGAATATGATTGCTACTAACATTACAGCTGCACAGCTTACTGAGCCAGGGTAATCAGATCTAAGGTTCCGGGCAGAAAGCTGAGTCCTGCACCACCTAAAGTGATTCTTACCTCAGTTCTCTTCAGCCTTAGTTAGTCATGCTTTGGCTAGGTAAACTTAGCCCACTTCCTTTGAAGCACCATGTCCTGACAGCTGTTAGGAACAGGATATCTGACCTGATAGTTATAGCAAATCCTAAATTCCTGGAAAGGCCTCCTTTGAACCTACTCTTTGGTATTTCCTTTCCTATGGAAATGGGCAGAACTGTCAGCCTCCTTGGAAACTGCAATTTATCTAGGGTGAGGAGCACACTGCCATAACAAAGATGCAGACAAAATTGTTTTTCCTTCTCAGCACATCTACTACTCAAACATTCTGGTCAAGCCACACACACAGCAGGTTCAGCTTTGAGCTTGAAGCCAGAAAGTGCTCCAAGGCTGTGCTCTTGACCCTGATGCCTACTATAAAGTGCTGCGCTAAATGAGTATCTGACATGTACCCGGGATTTACTCACTGGAAGGATCCCAAAGTGTTTTGCATGCTATATATAGGAATCACTTCATCCGCCATCAAAATGTGATTACATCTGAAGAGAAAGGGAGGACACAGAACAGAAACACTGCAGCAATGATGTGAAAAACTGGCTAATTTTAAGGGCAGATGAATTTTAATTACTTGAGCCTGAATCAAAGCCTTTAAATCCCACTTATTTAATAGAAGATGTCACAAAAATATTCAGCAGTGCCCTACTGTCAGGTTCTTTGGCTCCCCATTACTGCTGAAACACAGTGGTCCTGTGCAGCAGTTCTGATGTGCAATTGTCCTTTAATTGTAATACCATTATTTTAAATTTAATTGGGAACACCAGTAGGACTTGCTGTGATGGCACCAAGTCCAAACACTGAAGATGAGGCAGCACAGAAGGAAAGGTTGATAACAAATTACCCGACAAGAGACATCCGTGTAGTTCTGATCCTTCACAGACACTAATGCATTCACCCTCACAACTACTGTGAAGTAAAGATAATCAGTTACACAGAGAAGAAACCAAAGGCTCAGGAAGACTCACATCCCCCATGCCCAGCAACTGTTCTTCAGGTTAGACCACAGTGTCTTAGCCTTGCCAAAGCTTATAGGCAGAGGCTGAGGACTGGCCCCTCTCTTCTTGGGAACTGGACAAACCCCAGCAGGGTTTGGGGCTTCAATTGCTCAGGTGTAAAGCACTCTCAGGATCATGCAATAGGACTGACAAAGTGCAGTTTGGTGGCCCCACTTCTGGCTGTTGCCGTGGGAATGAAGTATGTTCTAGGACATCTTCCTAACTGCTGCTAGGCTGTGCCTAATCTTTGAGTTTCTGTTTCCCATCTGTCTCAGAGCTAGAACTCTCCTTTGGCTCTTCCCTAATACCATACACTCCATCTCACCTTGGGACATCCAACTCTTCCCTTTGGCTCAGCATAACAGCTCACATTAGGAATGAAGCATCTCCAAAGCAGCAAGAATAATGCTCATGTTGGAGAAGGAAGCCAGTGGCTCACCAGAGCTTTACACCATCAATGGCTTTGAATTGCTGTCATTCATCTTCCATCTATAATCATGTTTCACAGGCACTACACAGTTCACAGCTCTGGCAATCAGTTCTGGAGCTTTTCACCCTGAGGTTACAAGCTCACCATCTCCCTCAGTTAAGACTGCAAACCATCCTTTGGTGCTTTTCACTGACTTAGGGCTGTTCATTGCAGGTCAGTTCTCTCTTCCATTTCACCAGAAAAAAAGAAAGTAATTTTTAATAGAACAGCATTGTTTGGGTGCAACAAGAGTGGGCTACTACCAAGGAACAGACCAGGAGACAACACAGGGTGGGCAGTGACCTCACCAACCAGGTACAGTGCCCCAGAACCAGGCACAGGCAAGCAGAGAAGGATGGTGACAGCAAGCAGTCCTTCCCAGCAAGCGTCAAGTAAGGTAACAAGGCAGGTCCAAGGTCAAATTAGGAAATCAAACATCACAGGAACAGCACTACAGACAGGCAAGACAGCAGCACAGCTCAGGCGGGGACTGAAGGCCCAGGCTAAATGGAAAGAGGATGTGGTGGGAGCTCCAGGCTAGGCCAGCCAGGGCCACCAAGGTGCACAGTATTACCCTGGAGTGACCATGCCTATCAGCATGCTCAGGGCCCTGACAGGCATTTTGGTTGAATGCTTCCCAAAGAATTGTGTTTTTATAAAAAAAATCTGAAAGTTTTTCACACAGATCAATTTGGGAATTGTAGTTTTCAAAAGCATATAAAGAAAATCTCTGCATATGACAAAAATGAACTGTAATTTTAAGGCTTTTACTTTCAATAGAATTTTATGAGGGCAGAAAAATATAAAATATTGTTCTTTGTCTTTCCCAAGCAGATGGGAGTTGTGAAAAGCAAATCTAGCACTGTGTTGAATAGAAATGACCATGAAAAGAGCATGGCTTTTTTTTCTGTCTCCAGAAGACTAGATGTTAAGTCAACAAATGTGTGAGTATAGCCTAAAACCCCCAGTCTTACTCGGAATGTAAGATCTGCCACACTGGATCACTTAAATTACTCCTCAAGTGAGAGGAGTATTTTTGCAAGTACACAGTGCTGCAATGGAGCTGAGAAAGCTGACTTGGAATTTCTCCTGTGAAATGAACTTCAGAGGCAGACTGATCCCTGTTTCAAAACAGTATGAAAGAAATATATGCTGCTTCTAGCAATGAGATACCTCTTCTGTAGATAAAGTTAACAGCTATAAATGATGAATTCGCTTGCATTTAAAAAAATCCAATGAAAGTGAAAAATCTGTCTTTTCCTGAAGGATACATTTACATTCAGCTGCTTCTGACTGAAGTAAATACACAGTTTAAATCTTCCTGGCTCGTGCATTCTGCTTTACTTATAGCATTTCTGACTTTTACTGATTTCCTAGCAAGCTACTCTAAGAATATGGGCAGCTCAGTAAAGTTACATGTAATTTTTTCAAGACCCAGCTTTCATGGGCGTGTGGGCATGTAAAAAATCTCAACAAAAAAAGAAAAAAAAAGAAGTAAAAAAAAGCAAAAAAATAGGCAAAAAAGAAGTAAGTCTTCAGCTTTGCAGTTGCATAGAAACATTTTGAAAATACGGATCATAAATTCTCACAAGTCAGAAGACAAAAAGAACCTTATGGGTATTATTTTAAAAATTTCATGATTTTTAAGCCAATAGTATAATTTGCGGGGGTGGGCTGGGTGTCTGCTCCATGATATTTGAATGCCTGGTTAGGAAATGATAAACTTTATAGGATTACTATTTCCTACCTATTTTATTTTTATAGTATTGAGGCCTAAAAGTCCAAGCTTCAGCAGAGTGGAATGTTTTCTTCTCCTCAAGTGATAAATACCTGAAAATAATGGAAATACTGATAGAATTTTAACTATACTGTCTCAAATGAGATACTGTGATCTTTAGTTTCTAATTGAATGCATATTTCTTTTAAAATTGGCCCTTACATAACTTGTAAATCATTCTGGTGGCAGCTCAGAGGGAAATATGGAGAATGTTGATCTTGGCAAGAAACCCAGAATTTTCATCTGAACTTAAAATTCTTAAAACCTCTTATCCAAACAATATATATACACCAGGTAAATGAGGTCTTTAAAAAGAAAAATCATCAGCCTGTTTAAGCTTGTAAACAAATTGTCAGGTATTCTGCTGCCTCCCTGTGGAGACTGGGATGCCTGATCTACAATTCCTTTCGAAACCAGAATAAAGTGCAAGAGCATTTTTAGTTGAAGCTAATTTGCTAGAGTATTTCTAATTACCTGTGTGGTTCATAAGCACAAACAACACACTGAAGCAATGCAGATGAATGCTGAAGTACTCACTGGTCAGCACACAGGAGGAAATGCCATTAAAGGTACACTTGTGCTGGTGGCTGCACAGTCCCTGAGCAGGGGACTGTGTTGGACTAGCGGCTAGGTCTGTTGGACTAGCAGGGGACTGTGTTGGACTATCTGTTGTTGGGCTAGCGGCTACGTCTGCACTTTGGGTGAGCAAGGAACTGCTGTGACATTCTGCTACACATTCCCACGTAGTTACTCTTAAACTAAACTTAAGAAGAACAAAAAATTGTTTTCTACTGGTTTAGCCCCAAATCTGCCCTCTAGAGTGTTAGTGAAGGTAGGGAAGCGGCAAACTGGCAGACAAATAACTCTGACCCTTCATTAAGTGAGGAAGTCACCACTCATTTTACAGAATACAGTAGCACAAACAAGAGGCTCTGGAGAAGCCTTTTGTAGGGAGTGAAGTGTGTTGTTGCACTGGAGCAACCAGGTACAGAGCAATCACAGGAGAAGATGGGGCACCAGCTGCACTTCTTGGCTAGCACCAGAGGAGATATGAGCCACTGTTGACTCAGCAAGCACTGCTTGCCAGAATAAGGTCATGTCAGCAGGTCAGCATTGCCCAGCCTGCTGTTGTTAGCAGTGGAAGGACTGATCAGATCTTTGTTATTCCTCATCTCATATTTCTACTTCCCAAATTTCTTCAGCAACTGGCACTCTCGCTGGTGTGTGACCCAGATGCAATGGAGCCTTCACTGGCATTTATGCTGGGGAAGAAAGAAGAGGTGGTGATTGCATTCCACCTCATATGAGCCACCTGAGTGAGCCAACCCATCCTCTGGAGATGCACTGCCCCTTACTTAAAAATTGAATTACCACCAGTGGGGATCTTCCCCTACTGATGATAAAATAAACTCAGGGGAGCTTCTGGATTTGTGTGCCTGAAATTACAGGGGATTAATAGCAACAGGCTAAGCAAGGACTGGGAGCACAGTCTACCAACTCATTAACCATACCCAGGACAACATATCACTGACTGTATTAGCTTCTCCGTGGTGCTTTCCCAGGAAGCAGGATAAGGCAAGCCCATGGGAGTGCAGGTCCACTGGGGAATGACACTGTTTATCCTCTGCAAGTGGATGGTCTGGTGTCCAGCCACAGGCCAGCAGAGACTATGAGATCATTGCCTCACACTCTTCTGAGTCTTCCAACAGATCCTGATGAAGCCACCAAAATTGCAGAAGGCCACAATGTATGTTCTGCCAACAGCTAATGAAATATCACTAAGAACAAGTATTTCCAGAAATAATTTCCCACAAAAATTTACTGTCACATCTTCCTCATAAGGCTTTAAACATATGAGGGCATGCTTAGTCCATAGAGTAGTAATGCAGAGCAGGACACCACCCAGCTTGGAAACTGCTTAAGCAGATTATCAGAGCAATCCACCTGCAGAAGTAGCTTGATCTTCAAATATTCGCAATCTGTTGTTCTATTATCATTAAATGTTGCAGCAGGCTGAAAAAATAACAACTCCTAAAAAATATGAGATTGCTTTTTTGTCACAAAAAAGCCTCAATCTGTACTTAACTCTGTGTCATCTCTCAGACCGCGCTGACGTGCAAACATTAATTTTGGTTTGCTCCTCCATTTTCCTGATCTTTTTTCATTCCTGTGAGGGTGGCACTTGTTCTGTCTAGGTTGGCCACATGTCTAGGGCTGGCCTGGTCAGTCCTGGCTTTACCTCGTTCCTAATTACAGAAATAGCAGGAAGGACATGGGACCTCATCTGATACATGCTACATGCTGATTATGTGAAGTTACTCATCCAGACCAGATGTCAACTGAGCAAGAGACAGCAGCAATGGCTCCATTTTCCACTTCATGTAACTATGGAAGCTGGTTAGCAGGATTTATTTTTTTTCTTGCCAAATTTCTGTTTTTTCTTTTTTTCTGTTGGAATTCTGAAACAAAATTTCAGTTTGCAGATTTTGACTAAAAAGTGGAACAACTTCCACAAAACAGCAGACACTTCAGGGAAGGAAAAAGTTATTTGGAAACCTAAGAAAAATTACTGCTGTAATTCCCAGTACTGCTTTTAAAAGAAAACACTTTTCATGTTATTTGCTATCTAGCATCTCTCTTCCTCTCTTCTTGGAGGGGGTTTATTCCTGTTCTGTGCTCTCCAAACCCCTTTTCTCAAAGAAAAGGGCACAGAACTCAAAATAAAGTGTGTGGGAAGAAATGTTCTGTCACCATTTTTCTTCTTCCATGGAATAAAAACATAACAAAGTAAGTAAAGAGCAAAAAGTACTCACATTTACTTTCTTCTCACCCATTCTCCATCAGAAAAATTTGGAACACAAGCCTTCTCTCACATTTCAAGTAAAACAAGGAAGGCAAATCCCTTTTCCAAGGGAAAAGATAAATTACTAAGGAAAACTGGGTTTGGTGCTGTTATTTACACACTCTTTCACCTGTGAGTAAGGCAAAAGAATGGGAAAGCTTTAAAAAGGCAGGAATTCTTCTCCCTTTGCCAAACAAAAGAATACGTCTATTTTAAATGAGTCAAATGTTCCTGGTTTTTCAAAAGCCTTAAACTGTTTCAAAAGCTTAAAAAACCCCAAACCCTATAAAATATTTACTTTTTGATGCATCACTTCTGAGGCTGTGTTAGTGATTAATGAATGACCTAGAAGATGCCGTCTAATGACTGATGCACAAATTGAGTGAGCAGTCTATGTTTTTATCTGCCTACCTACCTACTTATTGCATATCTAAGTATCACCTGGACACAGGTGTTTCTTCTGCCTGTGGCTGTCAGATCAGACCCTGAGGCCTCTGTTTTTAATATCTTTCGATTACCAAATATTAAAAATAATGGGCCTAAGTATTGACAGCTTGGTAGAGTGGTAGAGATGAACTGTGTGTGGTGTGTTTTTTAGAAGAAATACTTGACTGCATGTTTAAGGCTTCCAGCGCTGAGAATCTGAGCAGTGCCATTCTCCCCTCCACTCTTTCAAGTACTTCACGTACAAAGACAGGCTAAGAAATTTGTGCGGACACCTCACAGCAGCCTTCCAGTATCTGAAGGGGGCCCGCAAGTCTGTTGGAGAGGGGCTCTTCATCAGGAACTGCAGTGACAGGACAAGGGGTAATGGGTTAAAACTTAAACAGGGGAACTTTAGATTGGATATAAGGAAGAAATTCTTTACTGTAAGGGTGGTGAGGCACTGGAATGGGTTGCCCAAGGAAGTTGTGAATGCTCCATCCCTGGCAGTGTTCAAGGCCAGGCTGGGCAGAGCCTTGGACAACATGGTATAGGGTGAGGCGTCCCTGCCCATGGCAGGGGAGTTGGAACTAGATGATCTTACGGTGCCTTCCAACCCAAACCATTCTGCAATTCTACATAGTTACCTGATGAGCACAAGCAGGCGAAGGATGCATGTATTTCCTTTCTTTGGAAGAATGGCAAGCTTATTTTCACAAGGCTCATTCCCACACAGGACAATCTTAGGATCCCAGTAGTAGTATCAGAGCACAGGGCCCATAGTTCAGGCAAATGACTGTCCACACATTGATGGGAATCTGCTTGAGACAGGCAGTTTTTCCAGTTAGCCTGAAAGAAAAAGGAAGAAACATGTTTGGGTTGCAGCTTGGTGTAGTAAAGTTCATTTATTCCCTTTCCTGTCTCTTGATACAGGAGGAAATGGCTCAGTTTCTTTCTTTACCTACATGTGTGATCTACTTGGAGAACTTGGTTTCAGATTTTGGCTAACTGGTGCTCCAGCAATCATATCATAGAATCACAGAATGGCTTGTATTGGAAGGGGCCTTAAAGATCCTCCAGTTCCAATCCCCCTGCCATGGGCAGGGACACCTTCCACTAGACCAGATTGCTCCAAGGCCCGTCAAACCTGGCTTTGAACACTGCTAGGGATGGGGCAGCCACAGCTTCTCTGGGTAACCTGTGCCAGTGCCTCACCACCCTCAGGTGCCCTGGAGCCGGTTACCGTGAGCGGAGAATGAGAACGACTGCCCCATGGAGAAAACTTCCAAGCCAGCACCTCACTTTTCTTGGAAAACGTCTGCAGCAACTCAGCACCGAGCCTCCCTGCAGGCCTGTGAACTTCTCAAGCGAAGCTCGGGGTGGATGTACAGCAGAGCTGTGACAAATGTGGCAGTTGTGGCCAACTTGTGGTGCCTGACGCTGCGGTCCGTCCGAACCCCGCACTCCCCAGAAAGGGAAAAAGCAGGAACAAGGAGTCAACAGGCCCTGAAGCGAAAGAAAACGTGTGCACAGATCAGCGAAACGCCTTAGTGAGAAGCGCGGGCCGCGGGCGGGTCAGGGCACGGAACCTTCCGGCTTCGGCCGCCGTCCCCCCGGGCACCGTGGGGCCGGGGCTCCTCCCGCCGCCGGGCTGAGCCGCGCGGCGGGTCCCGTAGCCCGCCACGAGGGGGCGCCGCCGCCCGCCGCTCGCCTCCGCCCGGCGGCGAGGCCAGGCCGGGCAGGGGCGGGGAGGCCGCGGCATTGGTGCGAAAACTGACGGTGTTACCTCGGGTTTTGGGGGGAGATCGGGATTTTTTTTACCTACATGAGGGGCGGGATGGGGGTCTCTGCCGCTCCGGAGCCCCTCCTGCCTCTGGCCCGCATTACGCAGGGCGGGCGGTAGGTGAGGAGACCCGTTGTGGTCTTACCGGTGGAATAGGATTGAGCCTTGTGTCTCTTCAGAGTACCATCACCTGCCACAGGAGATGCGAGTTTGTATTTGCCAGAGGTTTTGACTTCCTCCCCCCCGTTATAGGTCAGAGTAAACCCAGATATTTTAAGTACATCGCAGGAAACGCCTTCCAATGCCCCCTCCCGACTGAGTGAAAAGCCTATTAAAAAAAAAGAAAAATAAATAATCACTTTGGAGGGGAAAGGTCTTAATTAAACACACTTTATTACGTATTTTTATTATCTTTACCTCAGCCCTATTAGGAAGGACGCATGATGCGAACACTCACTGAGTGTTCACTCAGTAGAAGACTTTTACTTCAAACATGAGTAGCTATTTCTGAATTCTGATTGAAACAGTTTTTTGTTTATATTTTAATGAAAAAAATTGACATTTTGACACTTCAGTCTAAAAAAGAGGATTTCTATGACTACTGCTGGCTTCTTTTGAAACAGCCTAAGGTTAATACTTAGAAGGCTGTTAAACAAAGCCTGCGAAGCAGATTCTCATTTTTTTTCCCAAAGTGAAGAATGATAATTTCACTGATTAAGTATTGATTTAAATTAGATGGATTTGAGTCTAATGAACAAAATTAGATTTTTTGAAGGAGTTCTTAAATGGTAAATTTCTGGCCAGCTCTGTCAGTTTTGCTGTATCTGTGATAGTCTGCAAATTTCTCAGTTTCGGGGAATGTTCCTTTATTTCTTAACACTTTTGGAAGTCTGTTTCTCTCTACCTAAATAAGAATGCATTAATTATGGTTATGCTGAAGAGAGTGGTGGAATACAGGCTTCCACGCTTTCTCTGTTTTAGCTGTATATGTTTCCAGCCATAGCTTTACACTCTACACGTATAAATGTGTTCAGAGCAGTTTAGACTACATGGAGCTTCACTGAGATGAGCAGATTAAAAAGTCACAGTTCCCACTTCACCTCTCTGCTGGAATAAGTCTATGCCTTCATCTCCACATACTGAAGCATGCCTGTATCCATGCTTGCTCTCAGCAACGCTACTTTCAATGATCTCAAGCCACTCTACAAGGAGTAATCACTACATTTTACATAAAACTGTTGGGAATTTTTGTTCCAGATCTTTCCTGACATAATAAATGATGTTTCAGAGAGAAAAATGTTGCCAGAAAAAGTCATTCAACACACTGATTTTTCAGCAGAATCCTAAAGAATTCTCTAAAAGGTTAAAAATACCAAATTGAATAAATTTATCTTCCCTTACTCCTTTTGAATAAACACAAATGTAAAACAGAAGAGTATCTGCCTAAAGGAAAATATTAAAGAAAAAAGCCTGTTTTTTAACTTGCCTTTGATTTTCAAACCTTTAGAATTTCTGTATTCAAACAATTCTCTGCAGTCACAAAGGCTGAAAACGAGACATTTTTGAGGGGGGTATAATCATGGTTCCAGCAGCTGAGGCACCAAGGAAAATGATACATGTCACGATGAATTGCAAGACATAGCAGCCCTTGTGAACGAATGCTCAGATGGTGGGGAATGGCAGCAAAAGCTGCAGCAGTAATGTGCTTCACTGCCAGTGGCTGAAGAGGGAAAAATCGAGGAAGAGGTGATGGATACAGACTAGTGTTCACACAGAGAATCCCTGAACAGGATGCACCAGGCTGGCAGCGGGACAAAGCCCACACAGAGGTATGATGGGCGAGTTTGTGCATCACCAACTATTTCACACAGAGCATTCTACTGAAGGAGGTAGCCCTAATGCCCTTTAATTTTAGCTACATTAGCTAAAGTGCCCTCAAACTTTGCAGATATTTATAAGCACCGTTGTTGTCAAGAGGGGCTGGGGGCCTCTGTTCAGAAGAATGTAATACATTATTTAATTTGGAAAGTGTACTAAATTCCTTTTTTAGTTTATTACACTTCACTCCCCAGTGAAAGCAGCTCTGTCATTACATGTAAGACTGCTTTGATATTTACCTGAGCTCAAAGAATGCCATTTCTCAATCTTACTAAAGAAGACAAGTAATAATTAGGAGGGGGAACACTGTCTGGGAAATAAAGGATAATAAGAAAGGCAGCATTGCATCTGTTGTTAAAATACTGAAATAAAATAAGACTAGGCTTGTGCTATTCCATTTTCTTTTACAAATGGCATGGATTTAAGGATGATTAGTCTCTTGTATGGCGTTACCACCAGCTTCTTTAAATGAATGTTCTTGCCAGGTCAGGTTTGGGAGATGAAAGGAGTATGTTTATTTTTAAACTTCTGTCACAACAAAGTTAAAATAACATGTGTACCCATGTGTGCGCCTTCTAGTGAATCATGTACCACACTCATCCACTGCCTCTGCTGAAATCTGCGGACAGAAAAGATGGTACTTTTACTGGGATTGTGGGCTGTTAGAAGTGTAGTCCCAGAAGAACGCAGCATGTTTCAAGAGAGTAAGGAACAAGGGAGGCAGCAGATGCGAACCCAAGCGCTGGGTTTGTTATGTTCTAGGTATGAGGTAAACACAGAGGTACTCCTCCGTGACTGTTCACTCCTCATCATTTGCCATAACTATTTTATCATAAACCCTTTGGATGCAGAGACTGTTCCTTCCCATGAGTACACAGAGTGCCTAGGATGGTGGGGTTTTAATATCAGCCTAGGCTTCTATGCTCTACTCCAATGCAAATAATAAATGAAAAGCTTATTGTGCCTTCACACTGAAGACAGTGCCTCAAACACAATCATGATAAATGCAAAACAATCTTTCTCATTTCTTCCAGGTCTCTTTTTGTTCTGCCAAAACCACAAACAAAGCATGAAATAAAAAGAAGGTAAAAATAGCACATTTAGTCTTGCATTCCTGGTGGGACTTTGATGACAACCACACACAGTGGATTATATATACTTCACTTCCCAGCTAATAACAAAACCCATTCATTCCTTTCTAACAGACTATACATTCCAAAAATATTTCATGTATGTTTAATATACTGATTATTTCCTCCATCATGTTTCTAAAGGCAAATTAAATATATGTAATAATCCCTTGCAGTTCTATAGACCCTTTCATCCAAAGGTCCCAAAGCATACTACAGTTGTTAATTTGCCATGAAAAACACCCTGCCATGGAGCTGTGTGAATAAATGATTTTAGTAGCTGAATCTAATATACTTCTTGGTTTCCGTATGACACACAGTAACACTTTTGGCTTTAGGGGAAGGGAAAACATTCCTTTTCAACTGAAAGGAAACATTCTGTTTGACCCAAAGTGCTTTATTTCTGAAAAATGAGAATTTGGAAAGAAATGGCCAGATTCATAAGGAAAGTTGCTCAAATAAAACGGAGGTTATTATTTGCCCTTGTGTAGTTCAGTGAATAGGACTGTTTTGGAGAAAAAGGAAAAACAAGGAAAGGGATTTGAAGATGGATCTATTTAAGAAAAATATTTTCTCCTTAGATAGGGCTTTTCCAGGAAAGCAGAGAACCCATTAACTTCCCAAGAGCCAGGCATCAGAGGTATGAACTCGAGTTTGCCCCACAAGTACTTCAGGTACAAGACAAAGTTAAACAGTGCATCTGAACATTGCTTAGAAGTCCTTTGTATTGCAACCAAAATCACTCAATTTCTCTCCTATTTAGATATATTTTTTGCCTGTTCCAGCAGTTTTATTCTTTTTCCTCCTCCCCTTAGAAATGTTTCTGTAGGGAAACAAGTTCACTCTCTTCTATTCTTCATTCAGTTCCTTTTTTAGTTGGAGTAAATCAAGGCATAAAAAGATTGTGTGACTTGAAAGAAGTCACTAAACTTAGTGCAAGTTTTAGCATTAATATCAGTGAAAGCTGGACAGCATCCAAAATCACTTATGGGTGGACCTTAGAGTCATCCCTCGCAGTCTTCCGCTGTGACCTTGCTATAGCACAGATGCCTTCACACAGTTGAAGAATTAACAGGTTTAAGCTTTGTTACTTCATTTGGATAGTGATAAGTACTATTCACTTTGTAGATGTTCTTTTATGTGGTTTAACATTGTGGAAAGTAATGAAACAAAATTAAGGATTGTAATTAGGAAAAATGTAAACAACAAATTAAGAAAGCTGGAAATTATTGCCTAATATACATGCAGAAAGAAATATTAATTTTGTATACAAAGCCCCAACTTCGCAAAATCTTCTGACTAAGCATCCCTGTAGGGGATTTTAGTATGTATGCAGCATGTTTAATGACATTTTCTCTCAGATGCTGTTGCTTTGTGATTTCAGTATGTTGAAAATTCATTTATCTTCTAATTCTAGTTTCTCCAGATCCATAATCAGTCCTTCTATTAATCTTGGCATGGTTTAGAGAAATACTGTCAAAGAACCAGACCCTGTCCCATGGAGCTTACATGGACACTGTAAGTCTGTCTTCTTGTTTTCTTCTTCAACCCTGAATTTTAAATACTTCTCTCATTATTGTTCATATTTAGACAAAGCTAGTTCTTTAATGCATAACATTTACAGTAAAATCCAAACAACACGAAGGTTACAATGTGTGCAGAGACCTATGTTACGTTTTACAGTGTCCCATTAAAAGTCATACTTTCTGAGCATCATTACACTTTAGCTAAAGCCCTAACACAACCAGCTATTGGAAAGATGTTTTTATGCTGCTGTCATTTCATCTACTTTAGAGAAATAGCTCAAATCTTTTCACATGCTAAAGCTTTGCAAAGTTGCAGTGCACTGAGTTCTCGCCTTTGGATAGATTTGCACCAGTGAAACTAAGTGGAGATTCTTCCAACTTCCAGATCTATTTCAACAGCTACCAGTTGTACTGTACTGCCTCACACCCATTTTGTTTCATGGTTTGAATATTGTTCAAATTTCCATGTCTCAAGTGAGGGTTTTTTTTTTTTTATTAATTTTCTTTTTGTTTAGTCTTGCTTTTATAAAGCACCCAACATGTCCAAATTAATTCAAAATCCACAAGCCCTGGAGGACCTTAATAGAGTGCCCAAGTTCTGTGTTTAGATACGTTATTAAAGCACCATAATTTGCAAATTGGCCTACCCATGTATCAATGACTATGTGTTGAGTGCCTGCCACTGTACAAAATGTAGACACAGATGTGACCAGAGCTCTTTGTTCTTTCAACAAAGGCAATAAAACTGGGGAAAGAAGTATCCAACTTCTCCCTCTCTACACACTGATACAGAACTATTTTCAATTGCTTTGTGTGAAATTCCAAAATCTTCAAATGTACAAACTAGTAGAACTTCTTGAAGGCAGTTTACATAGAAAATGTTATGTTTAAAGTATACCTACACTAGTGCCTTTGCAGTCCTGTTTTGGCATGTGATGGTCTGATGGTCTGAACAACAGAAAAGAGAAGGAAACACCTGATGCCACTATAACCTCATACTCATGCAAAGTTAAGGAAGGGCTTGTACAAGAATGCATTATGCCCAATAAAAGGTGTACTAGGTGAGGCAACATTACCACAAATGACTGTGTAGAACAGTGAGGGAAGATAAACAAGGTCTACAACAATGAAATTGTCTGAGATGAGTATTGTGCCTACAAACATTAGAAGCTTCTTTCTAGGCTTTTTACCTGTGCAGTCGTGTTCTCAGTGTGCCCATCCATGCACATCTGTCCCTCCCAGAGTACCTCTCCAAGTCATTAACAGCTTTTAACCAAATTTGTCAGACAGCAAAGGTTCCAAACTGAGTAACTGAATTCTTACAACAATAGTGAATTCAAGTGACCAGAAAACCTACAATTGCCTCTACTGAGAAAAGCACCATTTAGATTTTTTTGGACACCAAGTATCAATGTGCTTGAGAGTGATCGTACAAACCACCATTAAAAAAGTTTGTCAGAGATTGCTCTTCCTTAGACACCATAACGAATGATAAGATGTACATCTGTATAAAGCATCAGAGTAGTTTTGATATTTAAGGAATGGATTATTTCTTTTGGACATTTAAGACTCTTAATGGCAAAACTCAGAAGAATGGAAAGGTTACTGCAGTGCAACTGAAAAGGACCTGAAGGTAAATGAGGCTGCAGGGCACAACATCCAGCACAATGTTGTAGGTGTATGGGTTTGGTTAAAGAAAAGATAGCAGGGAAGGAGGATAATCCGTACCAGTTTGTAAAAGTAGGGTGTTTGCTCGGTTTGAGCTGATGGATGCATCAACAGACAGGTACTGAGTGCTGAAAGGTAACAAGTATGAGCTTTTGCCTGGTGTGAAAAGCAGATGCAGTGATTAAAGTGGGAACGGGAAAAGAGACTGATTGCAAGACTAAAATTCAAGGACTGCTCCTTCTAATGTCTCAGACTGGATAAGTGAGGTTACTGTTACAAATACAAAGGAGAGCAGATTGCAGTATCTATGACGAGAGAGAGTATGGCAAGGAGCGCTATTTTAGCAAGAGAAGAAACCCATGTCATGCTTTGAAAACGTACTTGGCAAGAGTGGGGAGAAGAAGGAATAAGGTGTCAGACCATGCTTCTCGAGCTGTGAACCCCTTGGACTAGTTTGGCTCCAGTTTACTTGTTATCCTATCTCTGCATATAATATCACCTTTCACATGATTTGCAAAAGCAGCTACGTCACCTCAGCTTGAAGGGGAGAAAGTCAAGCATATGGCACCCCTCTCAGGAACAAGAAGGCACTGAAAGATTAATTAATTGCCTAGAAATACTACCAAGCCTACCTTTGCTTGGGGGGAAAAGGGCTGTTACAAGATTTTACTTACATGGGATGACTGCTCTGCTGGTATGTAGGTACTGGGCTTTCACTAACAGCCATTTAAAGAGTAGAATAGAGAAAGCTACTTAGAAAGTGTATAAAAAATGAGGAAAAAATATGAGACTGGTGGAGTTATCTTAAGAAAAGGAAATTTGTGCAGAAAAATGGAGAGGCAAAGGTTTAAAAAGGTAAAGAATATATACTTAAGCTAGATATTCAGGGTGAAATTTCAAATAAACAACTGCTGATCTCAACCAGATTGCAGGAAAATGTCAGGGAACATTGGCACAGGAATACACAGAGTCACAATCTCAGTTGTTATCCATGTTCAGGGAATGGGTATACGGGAGGAGTAACAATGAAAACACCAAAGCTGGCAGACAGCCACCAGGTGGAGAAGAGGACATGAAAAGAACAGCCACGTAAGTTCAGTAGTACGAAGAGCACCTCAGTCGGCAGCTACTCTTTGAGCCCTCAAGACTCAGAGATTGCAGTAAGATGTGTGAAATTAACACAAAGACACCCACTTGGGCTCCAGTGTGTGCAGTGGTGGACAGGGATGTTGTACTGCACAAGTTGTACCAGACAGTGACAAAAAAGCACTCAGTCAGAAGCAGCGGGCTGGAGAACTGAGTCCCTTGAAAGCACAGAGATGATTTGAAGTGACCAGGGTTAAAGATAACAAAACTACAAAATACTAGGAAAGGAGAGGGGAGGGAGAGAAGGGGGAGAAGCAACCAATAGAAATAAATTAATATAAAGGCAGAGACAAGAAATTCTCCCTGTAAATCAAAAAGAGTGACAGAAAAAGAAGTAAAAAACGGAGCTAAGATTGAAGTAATGCATGAAACAGAAAGGGACATATTTCAGGGACAGCAAGGAAAGATTATCTGGGGTCTCATTCCAAGATATATTTTCTGTAGGAAAGATGGGTCAGTATCTGGTGGTAAAGCAGTTCAAGCAAAGCATCAAGAGCCAAACAACTTCAGTGTAATTTCAACAGCACAGATAGGATTACCCCCAACCCCATCTCTTCTTTGTTGAAGCCATTCTTTCAAGAAACAGTATTCTCACACCTGCCCGAGTGTTGTTGCAACCCTGAAAAATGGATGTGTGAAAATGGATGTGTGGTATTTTCTGTTAGAAGAAATACAGTTTTCAAGAGTGGAAAAGTGAATGCAGTTAGCATTCTCCCTTGTAATCATATATAAATAAGGTTAACTCACCCACCTACACATAGTACATTTAGCATGTTGAAGACAAATTGAGTCAATAAATTCTCTTGTCATAGAAAATAGTGAGAACAACATGTTGATGACATTGAAACAGTAGAAGATTGTACTCTAACTGTTCCAACATCTTTGACACATTATTTCTGAGGGTCTAACATCACTGGCATGAGATTCCTATTTTCCAAGCTTAATGGGTTCATCATTCATCCTTTGTCTTGGCAATATGAACAAAAATGTTCCTACGGTGGCCTTTTCTCTGTGCTTGTCCCAGTTCCTTAACTTCAGTGTGCAGGATCCACTTCTGGTGCTGGTATTTTTTTTCCCTACTGTCCTTTGCAAACAATGAGATGACAGACTGGATCCACACACTGAATGGAGGAGAGAAACCATTTTCTAAATGATCATAACTAGCAAGTAATGCATATGTGTTATAACCTCTCTTATCTGCTGAGTCACAACTATGAGCACGGCAGGTTGCTCCAGTTAGGAGGAGAAATTGGTTGATGGAGTCAGCTATTTCCCTGATGCCATCCTGTTTGCCTGAACAGAAGACGACTCTTCAAATAGCAGGAGACCGTCTTTGCTCACAATGCCTGTTGTCTGACAGTCCAGCCCCCAAACTTCTCCTTTGGCTATTTGTTAGAATCATACTCCAGATACTTGTCCATTTTGCATAATTAGCTTTCTCTTCTCTATTTTTCATGCATACAAACTGCATTCCTTTCAAAGGGATTCCCACTGAAGACTCTCTGGCCACATACTGTAAATTCCTGAGCAGCTTTTTTCTATCTTTGGATCTGGACAATGAGCTTTAGATTGAAATCTCCATCACTTCTGCAATTTCATCAGGGAGCTTTGCTAGAAGTACAAGACAGCAATTAGGATCAGATTCAAGGCAATTCATTGTCACATCTTGCTAAACCTTATCTACTCACTGCAGCTCAGGACAGAAAGTTTAACACCTGTAAGTCGCCTTCAAAAGAGAATAAAGATTAAAGAATCTTTATAGAAGATTCATTACAAATTATATAATTTTAAGCAGCTCTATATTTATATTTGGATGTTTTCATGTGCTACTCCAAACCAATTATACCTCACTGCATCTGTCTTTGGAGTTCTCCATTCCCTACCCAGATTTCTCCTAGGCTGCTTGGAGGGACCCCTTACAACAGGCTCCTGAACAGTGTCTTTTGTATGAGCAGAAATTGCTGGCTGAGGCACCCCACACAGTTTATGTGAACAGAGTGAGCTTGTTACTGAAACAGCTTTTGCAATTTCAAGATTGACAGGTATTCTCTCAACTTCTAGGATAAGAAAGGGAAGCGAATAATCTTAACACTGGAAATGCTCTCAGTTGGACATGACAATCTATTTCCAAAACTGAACCCCAAATTATCTTCAATGACACTGCTTGTATTCACATCAGTTCTACACAGGGTTCTATCCAAGGTTTACCCAGTTTAAGGTTTCCAGTCAGATCTGGCTCAAAAGCAAGATTTGCAGTTCAATGGAAATTTGAGGGGGCTTTTCAGATTTGATTTCAGTCCAAATCAAATCTAAGTGAGATATTTTCAGGAATTCTTCTGAACTGGAAGTTCCCCAAACCATTCAGCTGCTCAGTGATTATCACAGCTAAAATGAGCACTGACTTCACAAAGCAGTGATAGGGACTCAAACTCCCAGTTCCAAGTAGTTCCATCTGTGATTTGCTCTGTGGGAAGGACATGATAGTCTCCAAAGTTTGCCAGAAACTCAGGATCTATCTTAGATCCAGTGAAACTGAACAAGACTTGAGATGTTTCTAGCAAGTCATCTTTGTTTCAGGAATAGCACTGTTGCTGCTGAAAAAGTGTCACCCATGGCACCTGATCTCTCCAATTGAGAAGGACCAAGCTTCCTTTGAATCGCTCACTGAAAACGGATATGTAAAGGGCTGATGTACTCTGGATCCTGCCCTGCACAGCACTCAGAGCCAAGACCAGGTAAGTACTTCTGGCTCACAAACTAGAAGCATCAGTAGTAGATAGTCCCATTTATGAGCAGTTGCCTTAAAATATATTCCAGCAAGCACAGAACAATTAAATTTCTCCCTTTGGAATTTAAAACTTCTGAATGACCTAAATAACTCTTACTCTACAGGAACTCCAGGTAATGATTCCCAGAATTCTCCAGCCCTCACCCAAGAGTGAGGAGCACTAGTCTACAAGCTTAAAAAGAATGAAAAATTATAACTCTTGCCTCTTGTCGATAAGAAAGCCATCTGAACTGTCATCATCTACTCTGAATTGCTCTACTATCTCATCAGAAATTGGTTCACTAAGATAGTAGTTGATTTCCTGTAGTCTTACAATAAATCTACAGAAACTTTTGATTCAAATTTTCTTCCCTGACCTGTGTACAACCAACCCCAAAAATTCCAAATATAATCCATCCTCTCTGCTACAGCCTGCTCTAGTTCATGTCTGTAAGGGAGCAGGCAGGACAGGGCTGTTCCCTAAAGGAAGGTGTGCCAAGGGGAACACTGGTGACACCAGGACAGGTGTCTCATTAGCCAGAGCCCATCCCACAGAACTCAAGAGAGGAAGTAAGACAAACCAGAGATGGTGGGCAGACCCAACAAAGAAACTAGATCTTAAGGCAACACCATAGTGATGAGGCAGGTACCAGGTTAAACTAGAAAGTCAGTCCATAGGTTCAGGTTAAGATCAGGTCCAGTGATCACCAGACATATGCAGAGCAACATGGCAGGTCCCAGGTCAAGCGACTAAGTTGGTCCAAAGGTTGAGATCCAGATCAAGTGGCTGCATAGCATGGCCATGACTCACTTCTCCAGCAAAGCTCAGGGAGAGAGCACAGAACCAGGGCTAAGCTTAAATAGAACTCCTGGGCTCATAAGCGTGGTTGGAGGCCTCAGATGAGACTGGTCAGGGTTAGTAAGACTTATTAGTGCGCTTGGACACTAATAAATCTTTATGCCATTTTGTGAACTAGTTAAAAAAAAAATCAACCAAACAAATAATAATTAGTGGTCCTTCTTCAAAAATAGCAGAAAGATCTGCCTAGCAAAATACTGTCCAACAGAGGCCTTTTCTCTTAGCAGTTGCTAGCCACTTTTTCTACATCTATTTTGTAACTTTTTTTGCAAATGAAATCATACCAGTTTGCAAACCCTTAAATATCCTGCATTTTTTAAATGATGACATTACATTACAGACTTCTTTTTCATGGATCTAGAGCTAACTAAAGAAGTTTATATTCTATTGCTTTCTTCCCATCTTTTTGGCAGAACTTGATCTTATACCCTGAGCCATTCCACTGTGAATAGCACTTTTACTGAGGCATTCTAAAGAAGAGACTGTATTCCAGAATAACTGTTGCCACAGTACTCTGGTATTGAGTGGGAATCACTTGGTTTCTTGGGAATTCCTGTAGCTACTGTTTCACTGGATTTGCACTTCTGCAAGGTGCAGGAAGCAGAAACAATCACCTCTTCTCAACCGTGCTCATTCCCCTGAACAATCAACTCTTCTTTGCTTGTCTAGACTGGCATTTGCAACCAATCCCACAATGAAGCTATCTGGACAAAACACCAATAGCAGTCAGTGTTAAGCTCAAATCCAAGATTTTGGGATACTACAAAACCCATAGTACCACAGTTATCCCAGACTGTGGTTGGAATAAGTTGTCCATCTGGTAGAACCATTGCTGGTCCATTCTCATCACAAGCTTCTTCTCAGACAAGTAGCTGTGAACACGTTCCATAGTTTTAATAACTGGCAGATCATACGACAATTTTTCCCAGGAGAGTTTAGCCACTGACTCTTAATCAACTGTCCTTGTCTCAAGTCACTTACATTTCTGTACCAATACCCAGTCCATAAACACTAGTCTTTGCACCTAATTGAAAAAGAGGTTTGAAGCCCTGGTCAGCTAACAGAGAAAAAGTCAGAAGAACCTTTTCATCTCTGAATACTAAATCCCACATTGACTGATGAAATAACATTCTTTCCCTACCCCTTTTATGCAAATGTTATGTAATATTGCAAAACACAGAAATAAACTTCCTTTGGTAGGATTAAAGTCCCACAAAACTGCACATCTGGGAGTCTCTGGGGAGCTGGCTGGTGTTCAAAGATCTTAAAAGTATAATTTCCCTCCTCACTGTTCTGTGCGTCAGACCTAAATTCATTCTTTTAAATACAATTCCTATTGCTTTGGGTACAGTTTCAGACCAGCAAGCTTGAGCTGATCCCAGCCTATTTGTAAATAGATCTAATTCTGTTCAAAGATACTAGCATGTGCCTAGGGTATTATCTAGGTGTAGTGAACAGGCCAAAAGTAGCTCTGGACCAAAGCCTTCTCTGGTGGTCCTTCAAATGTAGTTGCCCACTATGAAAATCAAAGGCCATCGCATTGAAATGCTGCAAGCCTTGCTTGCAATAAAAGTACTTTTTCTCATTTTTAGGGCCAATTTCTATTGCCAATCTTGGCTTAATATTCAGTCTGAAAAATCAGATTAAATTTCTACAGGGTCTGGGAAATTATCTATTCATGGGTACTCAGAGAAAGCCTTTTAAAGTGTTCAAGGCAGTTTCTACACAGGGAACAAATCTGCCATTTTTTTTTTCCTTCCTAACAAGAATTATGGTGGACACACAAGAACAGCTGAAGGCTTGGTTATGCTCTTCTGACAGGTTTTTTCCATGTCTTTTGTGGTCTCTTCTTTCTTTGCTTGATGGCAAAACCAGATGAGGTAGGTGTTTGATGTGCTGTTTCTCTCTCTGACAGCTTGGAGCTGGCTTGGAACACGGCAGCCTCGATCTTTGCTGAACCAAGGAGAAAATCATGAACACTTAACCAAAAGGTCTTTTGAGCCATTTTTGCAACTACTTGTTTAAAGCAACAGTACTGTATGAGAACAAATCAAAGCAGAAACCTTCATCTCGTCAGTATTTCTCCTATACATGATTCATTTCCTCCAGTGGGTTTACATTTTTATGTTCCACATGCAACCCTTTTTTTCCTTTTTGCTGTTCACTGCAAGTTAGCCACATTATCAAACATGTAATAAATTCACCCCTACTCTAGATCTACTAAAAATGTAATGCACAGGTTCCTGCTGTAAGCTTTTTCTAAAAGATGGTTTCAGCCAAAGATTTCTTCCTCTGGAAGACTACCACCATACTGAACTGCATTTAATATTGCAGGACAGTTTGTTCACAGTGGTAAATTACTTACTCCACACTAACAGATCTTCAGAGAATTTGGCACAGGGTGGATTTATAAGGTACCACCTGTCAGCTATCAGTCACTATTAGTCACCAAAATTGCACAAGCAGTCTCATTTAGCCAAACTGGCCTAATAATTGTCATGGTTGAACCTGCATCTACTTTGGTCAGTAACCAAGTTCATTTTCTAGTTGCTCAAGGATATACCGGGGAGAGTCCTGGCTCTTCCACGCTTTCTCTGTTGAGCATGGTACTCTTTGTTCCTGTTTATTTTCTTGTGTCTGCATTTAGTCAAACAGGTTCTTTGCATTACTGTAAATTTACTTTGTCTTATAAGCCAAAATGTACTATTTTTATTGATGGCTTGAAAAATGAGACAGGCTATCATGCCAGCATGCATGCTAGCCCCAGAGCTGTGTTTGCAGAGCTCATGGCAGTGAGTTCTCAGCCTCCTTTTAAGTGCTTTCTTCCCA
Source organism: Psittacula echo (assembly GCF_963264785.1). Taxonomy (NCBI): domain Eukaryota; kingdom Metazoa; phylum Chordata; class Aves; order Psittaciformes; family Psittacidae; genus Psittacula; species Psittacula echo. The sequence continues at coordinate 106,922,916 of NC_137735.1, forward strand.
TCCTAGAGCGCTGCTGAAAGGAATGACAGGTTTATGGGTAAATTCCATTGCCTTTCTGAGGGCCAGGAGCTTCTTCACTCTTCTTCATCCAGAGAAACATATAAATTAATCTACTGACAATCTATCTACTTCAGAAATGTTAAGTGGTGCCTGTGCACTCTATATACCTCCAGAGTCCTCTGCAAGTGAGTTGAGGACTCTGGTGTCTCCATCTTCCTGACTCTTGGCTATCCTCTAACCCCTAGAGCCTTTAAACCAAAGGCACAGAACTTCCTCAAAGATCAGGATAATGCCATCTTTTTTTTGGTGGGTAGGATGTGCAGTACCATTTGAACTACACGTTATGACCCACACCCTTTCTGTTCCTTATCCAGTTCTCCCTTATCAGGGAGATAACAGACCATTTGAAAGAAGAAGCTAATTATTCCCTTTATGCTTAAACCAAAGATGCAAGAGAAGAGGAAACACTTGAGACCCTCCACCATGCTGCAGGAATGTGGTTACTTGTTGGCCATATCATCTTGCTGAAGGTCAAACAGTGCAGCTGCTGCAGTGCTAGGAAAGGAAGATTCTTTACTCATGTTTTTCTTTAAATTATAGATACACACTCCCCTTACCTCTGAATTTCCTTGTCATGATGGTTTTATTTAACTGTATTGTGTGCTTCTGTGATTTAATTGTTATTAGGGTGAGTAAAATAAAGCTGCAGCTTTTCTTTTGCTGTATTAGTGCAGTTTAATTACATTTGGGAAAGGCAAAAGGGAGAGTGGGAGCTTGCCAACATTAATGCTGTCTGTCATTCACAGCCCATTGATGACAAGGAGTTGAAAGCTTGGCAGTTACTCTGGTAATCAGCAACCTGGCTGATGACGAATGGAAAAGATTATGTGAATTTTCCTGAAAGGGGGGAGAAAAAAGAGTTCTCCAAAGAAATAAAATACAAAACAAGAACAAAGGGCAAAAAAACCACCCCAACCCCAACTTCCAAATCAAACACTAAATCTTTTTTATGTTTACATGAAAGACACTACATGAAGCAGTTACAATAAATTAAATTTTTCCCCCAGTAAACTATGTTTAATGTCTATAAAAGGGATCTGCGTTCCTAAAATAGGAGCACAAATACATCCACTTGATTGTTTAAATGGACTTTTTCTCCGCAGATGAAGGAAATGTATCACTGATAAAAAAAACCCACCCTTCACCACTGTAGACGATATCTGTTATATTTTAAAATTTAGACCACTGAAAAGAAGGCCTTCTTTAGAGCTGTTCCAAACACGTAACTCCAGATCTTTCAAAATACAAATACTTTGTTTTCTTTTTTATTCACTCTACTTAATTTTCTCCTTTTAATACAAGAGAATGCAGATATTTCATCTTACTATTAGTAACATAAGCAACAGTTATTCAGGCTTTGCAGTTATTTGTAGTACTCCAACCTCTGACTCCAACCTCTGTAAACTTCAAAAAAACCCTCCAGCTAAATGAAACTGGGAACTACATCAGTGTTTACAAAGGAGACATTCTACTGTAGTTACGTGGTTTTGCTGTGACCTGTACAATGGATGATTAGTGACATTTCTCGTTTGTCTGAATTAAAAGCTGAATATAATTCCAAAGCAATTTTTGGCATCCTTAGGAAGAAACAATGCTGGTTTGTCTGAGATTTTGTCCTGTCATTTTTCTGTAGCTGCTGGATATACCTACTCAGTTTCACAATTCCACATAATTGTGCTTTGGGATTCAACAGTATTATTACGTTCGATTTGGGTATTGATAGTATTACTAGACCATAGTTTTAAGAAGAAGAAAACCCTGTACAATTGGACAATGTACAGTTGTTTGGTATGCAAATATTGTGAGACTTTTGTCTCTTCTACTTTGTCAAACACAACACAAGAAACAAACAAATGGCTTTTAATCATGATGTTAAGCAACTCAGTTTATCAGCAGGTAATGTTGACTATGCAGGGCTGTGAATAGGGAATTTCTCTTTCACACTGTTGAACAGATATATCAGTATGTGGCTGCAGACTTTTTCCCCACAGGCAGAGCGCTGCAGTTTTGTATTTTATGAGGAGTTGGAGGGAACACTTCACCACAGTTGAAAGAAGACCACTGAGGTTTACTGGAAATCTACAGGAGACTGATTTGACTGATACATTTAGCGCTAAGAACTACCTATGTGTTTATTAGATTAAAAATATAAAGCATGTTAGAGACCGCCTCTCCACTAAAGAAATGACAATATGATATTAGTCGCACACTAGAGAGTTTTAAATTTATGTGGAAAAGATGTAAAATTTACAGTAAAAAAGCCCTGTAACACTTTTTTTTTTGTGTTAGCAGTGAAGTTCCACTGCCCAAATAACAGGTCTTTCCATTCTGGACAATGAAGAGGTAAGGCTACTTTACATACAAGGCTTCCTACGTACACTCTTCTCCCTGTGGTAATTATGCCCAGGCACAACCTGATGTTTTTTTGCATTTGTCCAGGTTTTATGGACATGCAGGAATGCATCAGAGCTCATATACACTGACTCTAACTTGCATGCTATATATTCAAGTGTCCTGGCTAAGACTACACTGTTACTTGCACATGTACATTAAATCCGATCCTTCAGGAAAGCATTTTAGGAGCGTAAGTCAGACAAGTTTAGGAAGTATTGACTTCAGTGCATATGGGTAGACTAGCTGTGCATGTGCACGAAGTCTGACATGTCAAAGAAGCACAGAGGATGGGAAATTGATAACGTAAGAGAGGATGGATTACAGATTTCAGAGCTATAGGCTGTCAATCAGCAGTGGTCTACTGTTCCTCTTCTGCAGTGACGCTGTGCTGACAGAAGGCTGCACAAACTCTTATCTGTAAAAATCAAACTGCTCGTGAAATATAAAAAATCCTGAAGTAGACTGGATCTGTTCACTTAATGGGTGCTTTTTAAATACAGATTTAAACAAAACTACACATAAATAGTTGCCAACCACAGAAAAGCCAGATTAAGTACAAAAATTCAGCAGAAATAAAGTGATGCACTGTTATACAGGATTGTATTTATTATCCATTTCTGCCTTCCCCGGTGATCTGAATTTCACTTGCCCAGCTACCTTTCACTTTAGATAACGGATCATTTTCTCTTGAAATTCATTTTTGTCTGTTGCTATGTAAGTGAAGTTCATGTAAGAGCACTTTGTGTCATCAAAACTAATAAGTCAAAAAATAAGATATAGAACCTCTTCCACCTTAAAATAATCTCTTTGGACAAGCAAAGGTAAGTATTTAGGGGTTCCTTGTTGCCTTATCCCATGAATTGGATCAAAATCCCACTACAACTACTGTTCTAACAGGATAACATTATTGCAAAATATTTTTCCTGAAATTTACTATTTTGAAAAATTTAAGTAACATTTTATTGGTATTTTATCTGCATCTCTTTTTATACTTGATATTGTCACTAAATTTTGTTTTATACTTGCTGTTGTGTACTGATGTGAGTTAAGATAGTGAAAAAATGTTTGCTGCTGAAGTTTAGACTGATCTGACTGAAGTCATTGGCTAAGCAGATGGAGCAAGAGATAGCTGATGCAGGAAAGCAATTTTTAAGAGCTGCAGTTTCTTCTGCAGGCAGGGTGAATATCTTCTTTGTTTCAATCCATTCAAGTAGTTCAGTTAAGAACTATTTAACTCAAAGCTGAAAAATCAACCTAAGAGTGGAAAAAGTAAGATTGCCTCTTTTCCTCTGTCAATCTACAACTAAAACTAGCTATGAGAATATATGACCTACCTTCTCTAAGACTGTGAAGGACATAGCTACTAGAAGTTTCCCATTTAATTCCCATTCTACAGGCCATTATTTCAGTTCTTTCATGAACTATTTTAAAATGCAAACATGCTTTTGAAATGCATCAAGCACATTTAAGGTAGTATTGATGAACAATTTAAAATGACCACATGCAAATCATAATTGGATGTCAGTTTTCATACAGAGCTTGATGCAAATCATAAACAACTAAAAAATAAAATACCACTCACTATTTTGTAACACTAAAGGGTGAGAAATTAACATTCTGAATAAATGATTTTAAATCTAAGATGGTGAATTCAACGTGTATGGATACAATGTCTTCTCTTAGTTGAAAGATCAAAATAGCCAGATTAGGCAATACTGATCAGTTGCAAATTTATGTTTACATCTTCTCCAAAACAGGGAAATCAATTTCTTTTAAGAAAGACAACTAAAATTGAAAAAGCAAGATTTAAATTACCAAGATCAGTTTCCTTCTGCTTGTTCTTTTAAACAGTAGTTACAATGAAGGATTTACAGCCAGCTACCCTTACCCTACCAGGAACATTTAATCAACAATTTTCAATATTAAAGATAAAAATAAATAAGAAAAATGCTTAGCACATTTGCTTTCTTTTTTTTTTTTTTTCTTTTTTGGTAGGAATTTAATACTCATATTTCCCATGGGGAAACTACACAGCCTCAAGATTTCCAAAAAAAGGTGCCCGTAATTACTTTCCTTAGCTTGTATTCATGCATCTGAATAAGTGAATTGATTGTGACTATGCTCTGCAGCTTCTAATAGGTCCCAACCATTAGGCTGATCAAAAAATTTTCAAGCACATTTATATTGTTATAAAAAACGCTGACATGCCAAAATGCAAACTTTCAAGATAAATATATGTTTGCCAGTAACAGAAAACTGTGCAGGAGGGCTCTGAAGTCCAATTTTCGGTTTCTGATACACAGCCCAGCCTCATCTCCATCTGCACGCAGAACAGATAATGGCTCAGTGGATAGCTGAGGTATTTTCCACCCTGTGCAGAGGCCTGTGTTCAAGTTTGGCCTCTGTTTCAGTAACACACTGACTATGGGGCTAGGCTGAGACGCATTCCTCTGTTTCCTCCAGAAAATTTCCTATTTCATCCTGATATAGAACAAATGTCCAAATTGCAATTTTCCTCTATACAATGGGTATTTTTCAGTTCAAGATTAAACAGACAGTTTGATCAGTGATAAAGTTGTCATGTGCACTAAAAGCAGGTGCAACTCCACTAATTGTTCCTAGATATCCAGCACGCTTCTTTGCCTAGCAGGCAATACGGGAGCAAGCGTGCAGGAATTAAATTTATTCTTGGAAGGATTTTAAAATATTTCATTTTAGAATTGCTCAACAATTGTGCAGTAAAGCCCTCTATATGTAATTTGCCTCTCCTCGATGTGTGCATTTAACTCTCCTGCTCTCTATTCATAATATCATAGGAGTGTAATATTATATATTTATGATTCTATCATGGCCTGATTTCGAAGCGAAAGAAACCTGTGCATGCTCAGTGCCTCTGACAAATACACTAGGCGCCGGCAGGAAAGGGGCCTTTCCTCACGATACCCGCGATGCTCCCCTCTGCCCTACTGCTACCTCACACCGGACTGGACCTCGGCAGCCCCCTGGCACTGCTGAAGGGACGCCAGCTCCGCTGGCTCCGAGTCGCTGCCCGGGGAGGAAAACTTCGGCCGCGGAAGGGACAAGAGCTGCGGCCCTGGGGGTGGCTGGTCCTGACCCCAGCGCGTCGCTCGCCCGCCCTCCTAACGGTCGCCTTCCCGCCTAACAGCCGGCGCTGCGCGGCGGGGCCTGGCCGCACGCAGAACCCCCGGGAACCCCGTAGCCAAACTTCCCCCCCGCTTGCTGAGGGGAGAAGGGGGGCGACAGGGCACGGGAGACCGGGTTCCCTCCCCTCACCCCCCAAAAGGCCGGCGCGGAGCTGCTGCCTTCCTCCCTATACACACAAGCGCTCCCAAGGGTGCTGCCTCAACTCTGCCCCGGGCCCCTCATGCGGAGGGTTGGGGGGCGCAGCCCTCTCCTCCCGCCGGAGGCGGCACCGCACCGCCCCCCGCTGACCCCCACCCGAGGCGGGAGGGCGCCAACCCGTGCCTCCGCCGCAGCGCAGGCCGGCAGCGCTTCCCGGTCCCGGTCAGGGGCTATGGAGTACCGCGGGCCCCGTACCCGGCCCGGCCGTGGTCCTGGACAGCTCAGAGCTCCGGCGGCGCGGGGCACGGCCGGCCGGCGGGGCTCCCCGGCCGGGCGGGGAGGAGGGGAGGGCCGGCAGTGGGGGATTCCTGGCCCCCCAAAGGAGGCGGGGGAGGGGAGGCCGGGGGGAGGGGAGGCTGGGCTCCCGGAGAAGGAGACGACCGCTAGCACAAAATCCTGCGTACTCAAAGCAGCCCCGGCGGGCAGGGTAAGTATTCTGGGGAAGACCTCCCTGCCCCCGACGCCCCCCTGCCCCTGCAGGGATGGGGATCGGGGGAAGGATGCGTGCAGCTGCCCCGGGCGGGGTCTCCCTGCCGGCTCGGGGCGGGGGGATTGTGCGCAGGGCCCGGTCCCTGGTGCGGGATCGGTTCGAGACAGCGAGGTTCCAGCCTCAGCGCTGCCTTCCCCGGCTGGGCACTGAAGAGACGGGGGGGGGTGGGGGGGTGGGATGGGTCTGCCTGTGTTGCCGTGCGAGGGTCTGAAACCCCCCCAGCTGTACCCCCCACCTACCCACCCCCAAGCGCGTCAGGGCTTTGCTTCTCCCAACCAAGCTTCCCCGTGGCTTCTCTCTGCTGCTTAAAAAAAAAAATAAAAAATTATATATATGCCCCAAAGCTAGAGAGAGTGAGGCGGTCGGGGGGGCGGGGAAGGGCTTCTCTGAGGAGAGGGAGCGGGAGAGAGGCGGAGGGAGGGCCGCCGAGAGCCTCGAAGCTCCCCTCGTTCTGCCTCCGTGCTGCTCTGCCGGAGCTCGCCAGCCGCCGGCGTGAGGAAGGGGTGTGTGAAGGTAAGGGCTGTCACTGTGCTCCCGGAGAAGGGCTGAGGGTTGCCTCTGCCCTACCGGCGCCTGCTTCTCCGGGTGCTCTTATCCCCGGCGTGCCAGTGCGTGCCCCTGCCCCACGCGTGTCCCGCCGCCACCCAGCCGCCAAGTTACTTTGTTCGCAGAAGTCCCGCGGAGGCTGGGCAGCGACCCTCGGGCGCCCGCACCCCCACCAGGCACACCGCTCCGCTCATCCTGCCCCGGACCCCCTGTTCAGGTGTCACCAGCCGCCGGCGGAGACTTTAAGGGAGGAAAGAAGTGCCACGGGAAAATTGGTGTGCGCCTTCCGCGATAGCTTCCCCTCCTCTCGTAGCCGGGGGAAGGGGTGATGGAAGTGGAAAAACTTTCCTTTGTCGTAGAATTTAGTGACCTCTAAAGTTTTGTTCCGGGAGGAAAAAGCTCGATAAGTTTAATGGTGTTTTTAAGATTCGTGCTGATTTTCATGCAGTTTATTGCGCTGTTATTTGGTATCCAGCATGCTCAAAGTGGGGGAGAAGAAAAAAAATACTAGGGACTTTTCGGTAGGGATTTCATTACTTTTAATATATTGCTTTCTTAACACCTGAATTTTATATTTTGCACTTTCAGATGGGTAGTGTGGAATACATTCCTAAATGCGTATTCTTGTCTGTGGATTAATGGAGGGGATAAAGATGGGGAACATGCAGAAACTAGACAGATTTTAAAGATTCAATTCTCTTTGGCAGAAGATCAATAGTTGAAGATTTCTGCTTACACAATCTCTACCTTGACAATATCATAATTAAGAGATCTGCTGATAACGTATGGGATTGATAGCCATTTCAACTTAAGGCTTAATGAATTTTGCACGTAATTATTACTAGTGTAAAGGAGCTTTGGATATTCTGGATGAATTGATAACTAGGCAAGATTATTAAACTTTGTGATTGGCTCCTGGTGAAGTGAACTCTCAGTTTTTTCAAAAGAATATCAATAGGTATTTAAAATACAAGACAACATTTTAAAATGTGCATGTCTGAAATTTGGCAGCCGATAAAGAGTGTCTCTTTTGAGATGACAACTGAAGGGTTATATGATGGCAGTCTGTGTTGCACCTATTCATAATGAACAGTTTCATGATGCCAGGCACTGTAAATTTTCTGGTAGTGTACTACACAAATAGGGGGGAGTTAACTTCTATTTTACATATTTATTTTTTTAAAATTATTTTATGTAGTGGTTATCCCATATATGATACAAATGTATGAATTGTTTAATACTAATTATTACTCATGAAATTGTAATGGTATGTTTAAACAGTTTTAGCCTTGCATTTGGTTTGTTTCATTGCTGTCTGAGGCAGAAGAATCTTAAAATTTCTTCCTTGTACATTATTCCCTTTCTCTTTTCTCCCTGCTCTCCTTCAGTCTAATTCAAAGCAGAGTAACCGCTAAGAATACCTGTATATGTTTGTGTGAAGAAAAATGCCTGTTTTAAAGATGCATGAATGTACTTGATGGACGAGAGCAAACCCCTCATGCCCTGTACGAAAACCTACTGGGCTGTTGTTAACAAGATACTTGTTTTGGTATTAGTTTGTGATGCCAAACAACAAACATGAGAGAATGCAAAGATAAAGCTGGCGCTCTGATCTTTGTTTGAACAGGTCATGGTTTTATTTAATGCTGCATGCTCATTACAGGAACTGTCAGTAGGAATGTAAAGCGGAATGGACTTCTGATTTGGCATACGTTGTCAATTCTGACATTCATGTTTCTGTTCCTTGAGTTAATGGCTCATAGAATATAGTGATGTTTGTGATCATACTTATTTAATTGGTTTTATTATATGGAATTGGAAAAAAAAGATCTGGATTAGGGTATTTTAGGAACCAAATATGATCAGATCTGCCGCCTCAGGTGCAGTCCTCCTCACCTGAAGAATTACACAGGAGTGGGCTCTTCTACATAGTAAAACACGTACAAGTATATAAAAAGGTGACTGGTTTTTAAGTCAGATAGAGTTCTGCCTCTGAATTACAAGGAAGGAGACCCCGATCTCCTGCAACCAGGTAACTGTTTAGTCAGTTCTCCGATCAGTTTATTTTTTCAGACATATGGTACCAATATAATATAGTAAAGAAAAAAGTGCATTTATAATGGGGAGTTTTAATATTTTTGTCCATGAAAACAGTTTTCATCTCAAATGATAATACAGTGAAAACAAATCAATGCAGTCCATTTGATTCTTGCTGAACCCTGGTTTGAAGAATTCAGGGAGGATGTGTAAGATAGTCTGAAGGAAAAGCCTTTCAGCATGTTCTGTTACAGTAAGATATATTAGGATATTACAACATAGAGTATCGGCTCTCAGAATAAGATTAAGTATAGTGCTGGAAACTTTAATTTATATGTTTTGGATTGTATACCAGTTTGGATTCTGTGATCATTGTCCATAAGAAAATTGGGTCTGTATGAGAGTGTCTGAGTGAAAGGTGTTTTCGTAATTGTTATTTCTGACTTAAAATACATGCTTCTGTTTAAATCCTGGATATTCTTGGTTATGTTTCAAAATATAAGCAAAGTTAGTAATTGAAGAGAGTCCTTAAAGGTCAGTGATCTGGCTGTTATCCTTTGACTTTCTTAGTCATCTTTTCAGGCAAGGTTGCAGAATGACAGTCCGGTATGAGATCTATTGCAAAAAGGAGCAGAGCTGTTATGGTAATGGCTTCTTGCAGTGACCACCTCTGGAGGCTGAAGCAGTTCATTCTTTATGGCTGCTCACTGCTTGACCTCATTGTTGAAACTGTCAACAGGTGTCACAGTTCTGCTGTGATTTGATAAGACGGTGGAAATTGCATTAGGATTAGCAAATAACCATCATGGTATATATGTACTACACTTGCAGTCATAACTAATTTGGGATTCATTACACTAGCCTAAATACAAAATATGTAGTGTTTTCCATTCAGTCACTATTTAAAATGCCGTCATTTACTATGGGAGTAAGATTGTGTTCATAATGTCATTTAAATATGCTGTATTGCGTGACTTTGGAAAGCCATACTAATATTAGTGTGATAAGGACTTCTCTCTTACTCAGATTCAGAGGTGTAATACAGATGTGTAACATATTTCAATTGCAAGTATTTGCACTTACTTGGTGTATATATTTTTAATGTATATATTTCTGCTAAACCCAAGATCACTATATTTAGTATGAATTACTTTGAAAGCTATTTTTCATATGGCACGTCCTCTCAACCTTTTAAATTCAGTTCCTCTGCCATACAGCCGATCCAGTTTCCCTTATGGCAGGTGATGGTCTTGCCATTCAACCAAAGACTGAAGCCAGCAGAGCAGCTGTAGAAGCAGCATACAAAGGAGACTGATGGTTACTGATATTTTTGACTGTTTTTTCTCTGCCTTTTCCTAATTGGCTGTTTTGCTCAAGCTCCCTTTTTGCCAGCTCTCGCAGTCGCATCACTTTGCTTAATGTGCTGTATAGCTCAAACGTCCTGCATGCCACTTTATTTCTTATCACCTTTTTTCTCCTCTGACTCTATCGTACCCCATCTTCTTGCTGCTTTTGTCTTTTGTGATGCTAATCTTGCTTATTTTTCACTTCTCCATAGAAGAAAATGGAAAGAACATAGTGTTCTGCCACTGCACTGACAATTTCTCTCTGTGGCTGTGTTATTTTTCTCCCATATCCTTTGTTGAGTTTCTGGAGACTGTAAGCTGTTTGGGGCAGACTTTGTGTTACTGTATGGTTGTGCAGTGTCTAGCATAGTTTGCTGTTGGATTTCACCTGGTCTGTGGACACTTGTAATACATATTAATACTAGAATACTAGGATTATTTTGATTTTGTGGGACAGCCTTTATTCTGGTTCTTTGGTAGAAAATAAAAAAATTCTTACTTGGGCTTTATCTTTACTGTATTGCTGTTCTGAGGTGCATCTCAATTTTGCCCCTCAACACTTTGACTCTAGTATAAGTAGTTTCTGGTAAAAGTTTCAGATACTTTGCGGCAAGGATGGGATGGATTAAAACTTAGCTAGTGCTAGTAGTTCATAATCTAGTACCTCGAACAAGAACCCAAACTTAAAAATTCCAGCTTCAATGCATTTCAGTAGAAACTTCAGATTTGGCAACACCAAAAAAATGTTCTGGTTTCACCATGTTCATCAAGTAAGGTGGAAAGGAAAAGCAAAGCCAAAAATGCATATTGAAATAATTTCACTACTTAAGTATTTTCCTCTTAAGTATTTTTTCATTTTGATCTTCCTTTACTTTTCACCCCTAAACCGTTTGGCTTTGTTTTAGCACTTTTGCGTAGCATGAAAATTTGTAGTCAGTCCAAATACAATTTTCAAAACAGTTTTTTAAGCAGCCAGCAAATCAGCTGGTGTACAGTGCGTGCAGCTCGGAGTCACAGTTTGGAGACAGCCAGCCCTGTCACTGTCCAACTATTCCTGTCACTTGTCACAGCCTGCCCAGTGTTTTGCAGTGTGATAGCTTCCACCTGATCTAGGCTACCTGCCATGGAGTGCCATGTGTGCACTCTCCATGTAGCTCTTCTCCTGAACCTTGCTTCTTCTATGAGCTCTTCAGCTTCAGGGAGAGCAGTGATTTGAAGCATCCCTGTGTAAGAAGGGCACTGTGGACTGGATGCTTTGCTAATCTGTAGGATTCATTTTAGGTCTGATGAATATCCAGAGATGTTTGACCTGAAATGCTTCCCTTCAGGATTGTGTGTCTGGGACTTTCCCTATTGTATCTTTCCTGTCTCTTTTAAGAAAAGGGTTTAGATGCCTTTGTTTCAGTTTCATGTGAACGATGTAGGGGAGTTCTTTGTGGACATGACTTTATGGGTAGGAGGAGTGAGTGGCCAAAAGAACTGAGTACTTTTGCCTTGTATTAGTCCTGGGGAAGATGCCTGTAAAAACAGAGAACAAGCCCAGTGAGTCCCTTCCTGAACATGAATCAAATGAAATGAAGAATTTCAATGGGATGGATGCAACTAAATGAGTGAAAAGTGGAAACAACAAAATTAATAGGACAGTATACTTAATTTTCCAAGTTTATACTTAATTTTCCAAGAAAAAATTGTAGCTGTTAAGGATTTGCTTGATTAAGTCTACAATTTAACTCCAGGCCCTAACAGAAAAAGACACACTGATCTCAGAAGTAGTATCACTATAAATATATTTATGTGTAAGCTGTGTTCTACATTCCACCTTATATATATGTTTGTGTGCTGGTACTTTGGCATTTCATTCATCTTGAATTACTGGAATAGATTGACCGCTTCTATTTTCCGTTCTTTGTATTGACATAGAGATCAACAACATTTCAAGAGTTGTTAGTGTCAGATTTCTTTTTGAAATCGGACAAGACTATTTGCAATGGAAATTCATCCACAGCCGAGAGGTGCTGCTGCACAAATAGGGAAGATCTTATGAACTGTCTTAAAAGTATTAATGTTCCTATGTATGAAGCAGCAGCTCCTGGCTCCTGCTAAACTCAGAGCAGGGGAGTTGCTGTCTCTACTGCTGGTTGTTCCAGGGGTGTTGTGTGCCATTCACCTCTGCTGTACATTGCTGACCCACAGGCTAATGCTGTTGGTGACCAGTGCTGGTTTTGAATGCTTATGATGTGGAAACTACAGCTGTCTACTAAATAGACATGACATATTTTGATGCAAGTTTGGTATCAGAGTGAACACACTAAACCAGAAGGGATGTATTCTGCCCTCAGATATACATGAATGATCAAATTGGTCAAATTCTGTGCATTTATATACAATTTCCATTGGAATTGGTCAGGATAAAGTATGCGTTGCAGGCAGGTGGGACTTGACCCGGCGGGGGTTGTGCGGGTTAAGGCTAGGAAGTGAATGTGAGGCCAGTTGTCACAAAAGGGTGAAGGCAAAAAACATTCTTCAGTCAAAATGAAAACAAACTGTTTCTTAAATATATAACATTTCAGTACTTACGTAGTCTTCTTCTCAGTAAATAATGTTTTGAGCGATTCAAGAGGTTAATCACATCACATGCCCAAATTGCTGACTGAAATGTAGAATCAAATCCTCGCAACCCTACTTTAGTCCTGTTTTGTCCATTTTTGATAATTCCCCACCATAATCTGTATTTTAGCTATTTTCCCTAATTCTGGGACTTCTAATTTGTCCTTTATGAATGTATACTCATGATTTTCAGTAGCATAATAGATTTTGAAATATTGAAGGCAAATTTGTTAGAGTGAGGGATGAGTTTTGGGGCTTTTAGATATTTATTTAACATTTCCTTCCCCTAGAGTTAATACTTAAATAGATAAGCTACCTCTGCAGGTATTTTGGAATAAATATGGGTAGTATTGAGCCAAACCAGTATATTTTTCAGGGAAAAGATTTGGTTCTGCGTAAGAAAAATGTATGCATGTGAATATTTTATCCAAATATGATAATGTTTTATACATTCAGGCAAGATCATATGTAGGATTACAATAATGCATTTAGCCTTGACAAATGTTCAATCTATTTGTAAATCTTAGAGTCTTGCAGTGTTTAAATCTAAAATATATTGGATATATTGTAAAGTGGAAGTTTAAGGTGAAAAAAAAGAAATATTATTAGCTTGTGTTTATTTTTTAAATTGAATAAATGAACAGTTATCTGTATGGATGCGAATTTGATTTAGAAAATGATACTGCTGTTGAGCCAAAATAAAATTAAATCCTCATAAATAGAATATTCAGATACTGTAGTTCTGGGAACGTAGGTAGGGAAATGAGAAAAAGCAATTTTAAATCATAAAGTCATCGTTCAGAATAAGACTAGCTAAGAAGGTTTCTAACCTTTAAATAAATACAGAATTGGATTTCATGGGTATATGTGTGATTTTTGTGTTTTCTGAGCACATTTATCTGTCTTTTTTTCTGGATTCCTTTGCAGAACTTTGGCATATAGTAGGTACAGTGTATTTTTGGAGGAAAGTGGATATTAGGACACATTTCAAAAAGACAGATAATTTTTCTCATTTCCTGCTTGATGTGTCTATATAATTTTTTTATGACAGTTCAAGCTAACAAGTATGTTAGTGTTCTTTATAAATAAAGTTATGAGAGAAACATAGAATATTTGCATTTGAGAGCAATGGAAGAAAACTAATTTGAAGAAAAAAAATAATTTCATTGAAGAATTTTGTCATACCGTATTTGACAGGTCATTATAATCAGCGGGGAGAACAATGATGTGTGGTTTAGCATGGTGAGAAATATCTTGGGGGATTTTGTTGGGGTTTTTTTTGTAATGCAGGTTAAGGTGATTGTAATTACAGAGAAATAAGAGGTCTTATTTAAGTCACTGATTTTTTTATGCATTAAAAAACAGATTGCACAGTGCCCTGCAGTTAACAAACGTGATATATATGATGAGGCACTGAAGTGTTCTTTGGTAGGTGAAATAGAAGATTGTAAACAAAAGAGGATAGATATACTACCTTTCTTCTCACAGAAGTGAGTGAGATTTTGGGGCATACCAGCAACTCAGAATTATGCCCCTTGGTTTTGGCAATGTAAATGGGAATAGCTCTGACTTTGAGGATAAATACATGGTCACAGAAATGAGTATTTGACTGATAACAGCAAATTTGGATTCACTGGCACAGAGAACCATCTCAAACATGGTTTAAAAAGACCATCCAAAGAGTTTCCTTAATAAATCATGGGTTTGGTATAATGTCTTTCAGCAGAAGCCACTGAAAAGAGCAGAGACTGAAAAACAGGATGCTTAAAATCTTTCAATTAAAGGTACACCATGGGCAAAGGTTTTTGAAAATACCATGGTGGAGCATATGTGCTGTAGTTACCAGATGAGGATTGTGAAATCCGTGGTAAGAGCCATGGTAAAGAACCATGTGTAAAGCTTTTATTCCGTGTTTTGACCTTAGGACAACTTTACAGACTTGCACAGCCATATACGTACGCTTTATCCTCTGAGGAGCAGATGGAGCAGTGTGTGTTGCCTTCTCATGGTACTTACAGAATGGACCAGTGAGTGCATTTCAGGTTTGGTTTTTGTTTTTTTTTTTTTTTAAGATAAATCTGCATTACAAAACTCATTTGTACATTTATTTGATGCTTAAACCAGAGGATTTCTTGACCTGTATGTATATGGAGTGCTTTGGAGGTCTCTGTGGTGAAGGCCTGAGGTGCACCAGTGGGCTGAGGAATGGTGCCAGGCCTGGTGTGGGTGCTAGCCTCTGCACACTGTGTTGGCTGGGGATAGAGGGCTTCAGGCTTGAAGGCTGCCACCCTGGCATGTTCACCACTGCTAAACTGGCATGTAGAAGAACTAATGCTCTCAAATGCTCTACTGCTGCTGGGGCTGAAGTAGGATTAGGTTTCCCGGCAGGATATCTTAATCACTCCATTTATCATGATGAACTCTGGGAGGTTTGTAAGGGTGGTAAACACCTTAAATGGCACCACAGGTTATGAGACTGTAATTCAGATATCCTTGAGGAGCCTGTTCGTTTTTTAATGCTGTTGTTTAGTTCTCGTTGACACAAATTGCAGGTACATAAAGCATTTGCTTTGGGAAAAGGGCTTACAAGTGCTATTTCACTTCAACACATTGCAGTTTTATTTGTTTATTTTAAAATGCAATGAAAAATGTTTCTGTCTGCAATAAATCACGCTCATTTAGAAAAGTAGAAATGTGCACGATCAACCTTAAATTCTACAAGTGTCTTAATGACATTTGATTATGCTGGCTTCACTTTAGAGTTCGAATTTGTCAAGTAAGTCCAGTCTTCTCAGGGAGGACTTGGTGGTTTTGGTTTGCCAGGTCTTGCGTTGAGTTTCAGAAAATGGAGAGGAGGAAGCGGAGAGATACCTCTTTAGTAAAGCTTTCAGTTGCAGATTGATTTGGCTGGCTCATCCTTTCCTACAGAATAATGACTTTTTATGTTTATTTCAGTATTCATTTCCCAATAGCAGAACTGAAGATAGCAGGCTAGTTCCGTTGATTGTCTTCTATCTGTAATGGGTATTTTAGACAGCAAAAACCCTTTACCATTTTCAGCCTGTTTCTCATAGTGGGTGATTGCTTTACCGATGTCATGGTGGTCAGTCTAGAACAAGCTTTGAGGGGTTGTGTTTAAGACAAAAATAGTAATTTGTGGTAATGAAGCCAATCAGTAGTGGTTATAGAAATGTTACTATGACAATTGGGACCACTGCTGTGAAATTCTCTGTAATGCTTTTTTTTTTTTTTGTTTAAATAAAGGGTCTACTTCCGTGTTTAAAGGATGACCTGGCAGCTTATGAAAAGCACTGTAGTGCTGCATGGGGAAGACCTGAACCCTTGGGCAAGGTCTTGGAAGGGTTTCTGGTTAATAGTATCCAAAATTTACTCAAGAAGCAAGTGTGTCACATTGTGTGGTCTATCACAGACTCTTGTGCTTCTTTAAGGTATTTTACTGCTACTGTCTTACTGTCTTAACCTAAAAAAAAAAAAGAAAAAAGGGCTTTGATGTTTTATAGCTGCATGAAAACACCCTTTTTTTTGTTGTTTTTAGGCGTTGAGACAAAGGGCAAATGATGAGGGGAACAGTGGGCATGATGGAATGAGATATAGCAAGAGATTAGTGGACATGAGAGTGAACTGAAAGATGAACACAGAATAAACCAGAATCTGAGAATGAAGAAGTGAGATTATAACAAAATGTTGGCTTGAAATGAAAAAAAAAAAAAAAGGAGAGAAACAGGATGCATAAAAAGGCTGGAAAATTCATGTAAAAGAGGGAAATAACTATGCCAGCTATACAAGAAGGCTGTGAGATGAAAATACCAGAAATTTCAGGCTGAAAAAGAAAAATCTTAATACAAAGATTTATTTGAGGACCTCATCAAAAGGTTTAAATATACATCTGGGTTCAAGGGCTTGCCTCAGGACAGATGTTGCAATTCACATAGTTTACGTCCTGATGCAAAGCCTTCTGAAGATGGTGGAGCAGTGTCCATTTTACACAATGGGCTTTGGGTCAGAGCTCTTGAGAACATTTGACCATATGCTAGAGAAAGCAGCAGAAATATAATGTATGGAGAACATTCATGCCATCAGTAAGAAGATGGCTTAGCTGATTTAATAGCTTTTTCTCAGTCTGTGATTCTAACAGCCAGGTTTGTGATATTTATTTTAGTATTCATGTTCTTGCAGTCCTTTTTACATTTCTCTGTTTTTCCCTGGCAGACATCCCGCAGCTCCATAAGTCTGGGGGAAGAGGATGGTTAGCATGTTGTTGCTGTGGGGATTTGAGTTTTAATGCTCTGTGTTGGTAATGCTGGGCATATAATCTTAAAACTTGCATGCTGTAGAAGCAGATAATTATTTCCCTGTTGCATTTTATACCCTGGTTTGGGAAAAGAAGAAAGTTCCGAATATTAAAAGAAAGAAAAAGTTATGATTTGGGGACTGTTCAAAATGGAAACAGAAAGAGGGGAGTAATGGGTGTCAGTCTGGTTATCAGTCAAGCTGCAAAGAGACAGCTTGTTCTGTCGAACACCAAGAATGTTAGTAGTCAGCCAACCACTTATGCAGGAAGAAAACCCTAGACTGAAAGGTAAGGTTCAAAGACATCTGTGTATGTTTCTGAAATGAGCTTGAATGAAGCTGGCTATTGAATTATGCTTACTGATTATGTGTGTTACATATCTGATTCTTGTTTATCACAGGCTATTCATATGATTGCTAGTTATTTAATTTTTATTGCACGATTTGGCTCTTTCTTTTCAAGTCTTGGATGCTTTTTATGTGTGCAGGGTTGATGTTGGGTGACTGTCATTTGGCAGAAGGATTAGCAGTGCTGTGGCATACTGGGGTTTTTTTTCCTCCTTTTTTTCAATTTGTTTTCTCCTTTTCTTTTTTTCCTTACCTCAAGTAAATATGTTATCTTTCTGTTTCCTACATGTTTATATGGTGAACTTCTTGTTGAATGTCTGTGGCTAGCATCCTCTCAAGCTGGCCTAATGGTATGATTCACACACACTCCCATGTGCATGGCTTGATTCCCTGCTTATGAGAACTCTTCAGCACTAAAGGGTATATTGGCGGTGTGCTGGCTGTGGTTTTGTTTCTGTTTGCAAACAAATTTGTTCTTTTGAGTTTGTGTTGGTAAGTGCTATTTTCCACTTAACCAGAATGAGGAGGCAGAGCTCAAGAGTGGATATTAGGGTACCTGCATAAACATACTGATTCTGCAGGAGATGTGATGTATAACTTGAGATAAGTCATGAAAGACAGGACCTGAAGAGGAGGCTGACAGAAGCTGTTTTCTCAGCTGCTGTGAGCTCCTGAGAACTTACTAAGGCCAAAGGGAGATTCTAGGTCCCTAAGGCAGTGCCTTAACTCCTTTGTAACTGCAGTTGTGTGTAAAGTGGGCATAATCCGTGAATTATAAAACAAAGGCTGTGTCTTTCAGGTAGTTTGAAATCCTTATGCTGTGGAATCATAAATTATTAATCTTACTGGAGAATATTTCTAGAGGTCACCAGTTCTAATAGTTTCTTTCAAACAGAAGTAGGTTCACTTCGAACAGTTTGCCCCCTATAAAATCTCTGACCTTGCCTATTCAAACTTCTTTACAAATGCATCATTTAATACAGAAAGCTCCTCAGGGAGGGTTCTTCACATCTGCTGTCATAATTTCTTATTTCCTAAATGCAGCAATTTGTACTTGATTATTCTTACAAGGATCATGCCTCCCTTCCCTCCTCCTGCTCTGGCACATTCCTTTGTGCTGCTGCTTGTTCTGTAGCCTGAACATGGCATCTGAGAGTGTTTAAAATCCAAAATTTTCTTTGTTGTTATTCTGCCATTTCCTTACCACTCAATTCTAGGGGAGGGCATGAAGGAATCTGCTCTTTTATTCTCAGACTGTTTTCCTGCCAGTTGTTAGTGACAGCAAGTTGTCATCATTTTATAGCCATTCAGCAACTAACAAAACTAAGCCGAATCCCTCATTTTACTTTCCTAAGAACAAGATTTCCCAAAACAAAAATAACACTGCCACTTCTTGGAGCACTTAACATCTGCAGTAGTTAAGCAAAGACTGAAGCCCAGATTTTTAAAGATGCTTAGGTGCTTGACTGCCACTAGAACTGAGTTGGACCTAAGTACCTGTAAATAGCTTTAAAAATTTGACTGTGAAGACATCCATCACTATTGGCAGTGGTCCCTTCAGAATGGAAGTTAGGCACAACAGCAAGGTCACATAAAATACTTGTAGTTCTGCTTTCCAGAAACTGCATATATTAAGTGACTTGCTGCATTCTAGCATGGCTTCTCATGAAATACATCTTCTGAGGCAGATCACTTCTATGCCGTAGAAGAAAAGAGCCCTCACTTGCATGAAAGTAAATATTTAAGACAGACAACTTTTTAAAAGGATGCAAAATTATACTGTAAAAATACCCACCTTTATATCTTATAATCCATTTTTTATTAAAACTGGGAAATAAAAGTAAAATTCACATTTAAATTACTTTCTGCTGTTTCTAGGGGATACTCTGCATTTCGGTTGATTTCACTTTGCTGTTCCTCTGCCAGTTTTCAGTGCTGCTGTTCTAGACTTGTGTAACCTTCAGGGAAAAATTTATTCCCAAGCATAAAACCTGTACGGATTTCACTTTTTTTTAATACTTAGTAACATTTAACTGTGTGTTAGCCTCTGATTTGCTTTCTTTTCCAGTGAATTCAGAATGTTGGGTTAGTGTTGACTGAGAAGAGAATGTGTTTGAAGGGGGGAGCCCTCCATATCTGTGTCACAACTTCCTTCAGTGATGCTATAAAACCAGGAGCAAGGGCACAGAAGGCCTTTTGCTCTGTTTCTTAGGATGTAAAGAACAACCACTTGAAATGCTTCCTGGTAATAAATGGTGCAGACTTTCTGAAGAATTGGTTAAACTGATTCTTGTTTAATTAACTCGCCTTTTAGTTGTGCATAGCCATGTATTCAGTGTCAGGCTTGGTGGGTTGTGTTTTTTTTAGAAGGTGGGTGGGGAGTAAATATTCAGCAATGCAATAAAAAAGAAAGGAAATGATTGGGTTGAAGAAACATTATTATTTGACACACCATTCTGAATGACTGCCATGTCTTTAAGTTTTGTATTAAATGTCTGAAATACTTGATCAAGTTGCCCCTGTGCTCTTTAGCAAGTTTACTTCCTCACCCTGCTTCCCACCCACAGTTAAAGTATGGTCATCAAATTGCTGGGTTGGAAAGGTTTGTGATGAGTTCTTGGAGCTGTGTGTCTTCACCCCTCAATATCCTCCCTTCATCTTTATTTCATATTAAATAAAGCAATTCCAAACATATTAACTGTCAAACAGTTATGCTCCTTCTCTTCAATCTGCTTTTAGGTTTTTCAAGGGGAGTGTGCTGATTAGGTAAGGAGATGTCATGGTCTACTTCTGTCGATGTAGGAAGATAGCAGTTATGATTGCCTGAAAAAGCCGAACTACGCAGTGCAAGCATGGCTTTCTCCCAGTCGCACATTATGGCAGCTAGAAGGCATCAGCACAGTAGACTCATAATTGAAGTGGATGAGTACAGCTCCAACCCCACACAGGCTTTCACGTTCTACAACATTAACCAGGGACGTTTCCAGCCCCCACATGTGCAAATGTAAGTATTATAGTTTTGTTATTGCTCTAGCACAGCCTTCTGAATTGTTATGGCCTTGTCGATGTGGTATTTGATGGACCAGTCAAAAAGAATTCAAAGAACACCATTTTGCTGCCTTTCTTATAATAATTACTGTAATGATACAAAATCAGTCCTTTTGGAAAGCATAAGTACCTTGCTAAAGGATGGGAGAAAGATCACTCAGCTAGCATTACTTTAATACGTAATACTTAATGTATTAAAAAGAAAAACAACAAACAGTGGTAATAAGATGAGAGATGCTACGAGGATATTTTCTGTGATCTTGATAATGTTTGTTTGCATTGTGCACTCACTTATTGATGTAAAGAGCTGATGAAAATACCATCCTGTCTCTGTACAACACATACTGTTTGGTTAGTTATATTGCAGCTACGTACAAGGGAAAAATCACATCAATAAATAAAATAGTGTGGGCACCCATCCGAAAACTTACTTTCATACTGATGGGCTGAAGATGCCAAGTACTTAAAGAGTAATTAAAATAATGTGTTTGTTTCTGACTTCTTATATAATGACAACATCAGTAAAATTAACTACTCTAAATGATTTACTTGTAATGTAAAGTGGAGAATTATAATTACAAAATGAAACCTGCCATAAACTTTAAAGCCTGAAGGAAGAGCAAAACAGTAAAGCTATTACAAATAAGTATAAAGATCTACTGTAAAATATTTTTATAGGGAATAAAAATGCACCATTTTTTTGTGTTTATTATAGAGCGAAGCAGCCTTATCTTTAGATCAGAAGGCTGGCTTTTAATTTTTTTTGATGGAAACTTTTGTTTGCTTTAGGAAGACTGATAAAAAATCACTTCATTCACATTCTTGGTGTTAAATATGATCTGATAATTTACAAACACAGGCCATGGTTTCTATAGCTAAAAAACTCGTCAGTTATGACTGTTTGAATTCTGTGTCTATTTAGTGAATGCTTATGTACATTCTTTGGCACAAATGAGATTCTTTAATAAAAAAAAAAATCTTAAGATTGACATATATATCAGGGTAGTGAGCAAACACTCAGGTTTTGGGGGCAGTGTATTAGCTTATGGTCTGTGCTGTTTTTTTTTTTAGATACTACTGGAATGCAAACAGTAAAATGAGTGAAGTGTTAGCACTGGGAAACATCTTTTGTTTACAGAGCTGGCAAATGGTAGCAAAAGTACAAACAAACAAATGTGGGTTCAGAAATACTTTTACAAATGAAAATGCCAAATGCAGGTTGCTTTATTTGTTGAGGCTTAGCTATTTGTGAATATTCAGACAGTTCCTGGGTGCTCATGAATTTGTTCACTGGTCTTAAAAGCTGAATGTTTCTTACTGGGCTGAAAATAAGTTATTTACTAGTATCCACTTGGTACTCAACTATATACTGTTACAACTTCTAACCAGTACCAAATCGTATTATTGGAGGGCTTAGACAGTCAACTACATCATAGAAGTTCAGCACCTAAGCAAGTAGTTGAAAATAAGCTATCTGTAGAAAATGGATCCTCAGAAGAGTTTAGCAATCTCTCATAAATGCTTAATACTATTGAAGAAGCTTGTACAACTAGAAGAACAGGCTAAATCAATTGAACATTTAACCACAATGTGACCTCTTCTTCTTGGTACAGAAATTGTGAGTAATGTTTCTGAATACCAGCAGGATTGCTTTTGCCTCCTACCAATGAATAGAATAATAACAAAGAAGGGAGAAGTAGACATAAAAAGTGTAACAAAAGCACCTTTTATTCACATGATTGTTATGGGTGAAATCTTAGCCCTCCTTTAGTCCATGCAAGTTTTGTCACTGACTTCAAAGAGGTGAGGGCTTTGCAGTGTCTTTGTGTGTAGTTCCAAATATCATTATATAAGTGATGTTGCAGTCAATCATAAACAGATTTCACAGACTTGTTAACATATGAACTCATAGTAAACTACTTAAACTACATTTTTTTTTCTTTGTGCTCCTTCTGAATTCAATCTTGCAGCTTTTCCTTGGTCCTTTGTGCAGTTCTGTATTTCTTGTTTCACTTCTTAGCACCCATAACGTGCTGAAAACCCGTGCATAGTCCCATCTTGGTCTGGCATACCTGTGCTTGTGCAATGATTGGGTTGTCACTGACAAGGGTAGTAAATTCTGGCAGTGTTTTCAAGTCCATCCCTTGTTTCTGGGAAGTTCCTGTCTTGCTCCTTTGTGAAACCACTGAAACCTAATGTATAAACTAACCTCTGGCAGTGGTTTTGGTCTGAGATTTTTCGACTTCGCTTTTCCATTTCTCTACAAGTTTTCATACTGGTTTAAAGAAAAGCAAAAGCATTTGCACAGAAATAATCACCAGATCTTTATTCCTCTGCTCATGCTGCAAGCAGTGCATTGGGTGTTGGTGTGACAGCTGCTGTGGGAATGCATTACACCAGAATATGGGGATGGAGCCTTCAGAAATTATTTCCAGTAATACAACTTCGATGTGCTTGTGAAACCTGACATATGTTTTTACCTATATATGGCCTCAGTGTGTGTATATCACTTCCATGTGAAAAATCTGCATCTCATTTGTTGTTTTTTTTTTTTTTTTCTTTTGTATTGATGCTTTTTTCCCCATGAAAATTACCTGGCCCATTGCACAGGTTTTGAAAGTTATATATACTTCAGCAGCCAGGAACATGCTGTCCATATCTTCCCCATCTCCATTCAAACTGTAAGAAAAAGCATGTATATTATGTACTGCATGGGTTGCCATGGTAAGTCTGTTGTTTTTTCCATTCAGCCTCAGAGGAGCAACATGTGAAATGCGTGCTACTCCACAACACCCAACTTCCTGCTGTGCTGAGCTTCAACAGATTTCTGAAGGAGTAGTACGAGCTTTAAAGGCTACCCTACCATGAAGAGTCAAAAAGTTGTATTTTAGACCAGTCCATATAGTTAGGTTGTTCCAAGGTAGTAAGCATAATTTAGAGCTGGCTTACTATTACGACCCGTAACTCACATGGTGGACACCAAGAACAATAATCAGAAATTTGTTTACTGGACTGATGTTTAATCTTTTTAGCTTAAATGGCAGCAGTGATAGCCAGGGTCAGCATCTCATCATTTTATCTAGCCATCACAGTTCATTTTGTGGAGGAACTTCATGAGCTGACTGCATTACCCTTCACACCTTCTGACAAGTCTCACTCACTAGTCTAAACCCCACCATTCGCCATGTATATTCCTTTGCAGCCCTGCTATTTCCTCTAACCACCCATGGAACTTTCTCTATGGCAGCTCTCTTCCCTCCAAAACAGAGGTTTTTTTAACACATGATGGCAGTAATGCAGCTGCACAGTTGAGGTTGTGACCTCCTATGCCTAACTCCTCCTGCATCTAACACTTTTTTTCACTTGCCCTTCTACATGTGCTTGTTGTTCTCTTGCAACATGCATACTCCCTCAGCCTTACACATAGTGTTTGCAGCTGTTCTCTCAAATCCAAATATTCCACTGTTTGTAAGCCAAGTTTTACAACTTGAAGTACGTGCTTGCTTGCATATTCCACTAGCATATATATACTGCTGGGTATTCTTTAGGTATGATTTGATCACAGCTGGTTTTTCTCCTTACCTACTGTTTGGTTACTTTCTGCTCAAAACCTGGAACTTCAAAAAGGCAACTCCAAGGTACTTGTGCTAAAAAGCTGTTTCTCCAGTACTGCTGTAGAAAACCCAACATTTCTTCTTCCTAAAAAGGTATAGGAAAGACTGGTATAAAATAATTTGTTCATACTCTAGTTGTGTAGTTATATTGTGGAAAATGCTAAGAACTTTCTCTATATTTAGTAAGGTTTAAAGGTTTTAGATTTATTCCTCACTCTCTTACTAATCTCATGGAGTTGCCAAAACCACCTCAGTGTACCAGCCTATAAATTTCACAGAATTCTTTGACTTGGAGAAAAGATTATGTGATTATAAAGATTATTATCTTATGTCTTTCAAGTAATAAAATGCCTTTTGAAAATTTTCCAAATAAACAGGTAGTATTAATAGCAAAGATCTCTAACTTTTATTCTGAGTTTATATAAAAGTAAGCTCCTGAACTGAAGCCCAACCAGCAAGGAATAAGGATATATATTAACATATCCTGCAACACTGAACCAAACTAATTTTATTTGTCCTTTCAAAATATATTTTGGAAAGGTAAAACAATTCGTAACAATTCTCTGTTTTCAGGCGACATAAATATAACTCTTTGCATCTCTGGCATTTAAATTTTATTCCACCAGAATTCTCTAACTGGAGTAGCAGATACGGTATAGCTGCGTATAGATGCATTTGCTTCTATATATTTTAACAAAATATGGATTGAGGGTAAAAAAACTAAGTTGAAAATAAGTATTCCTCATATAACAGAGAAGTGTTCTCTGCTTTCGTCTTCTAAACCATAAGTCTCATCAAACTGGGTCAGATCTTTTAGTTTCCTCAGTTTTGAATATCGAGATTGGGCTCTGAACAATGCAACCTCACCCCTCACAGCATCTGATTTCTTTTAGTATAATTAGGCCCAGAAAGTTGCCACATTAATCCTGAGAATAGTCAGACTCGAATGTACATTTGCAGTTGTCGTAAGGAGAGTTCTTGTGTTGCTTTGCGTTAACACACTGAAACATAGCTCCAAAATGTGTTAATTAAATTTGCTGGAGTTACATAATTCGCAGGGAAAAAAAGTTATAATTAGAAAAAATACATTGAAATGTATTTATGTATCTAAAATAAATCTTTTCCCTGTATACTGTGTAATCGTATTTAAACAATGAAACGAGATAGTAAGTGTTCCTTTGAAACTGGTGATGCCTTTGATTTATTTGTATTTTGTCAGAGTAACTGCCATAGTCCAGGTTTTTTTCCTTATTCTCTTTAAATTAATCCGTCTACCCAACAAATACTGAAAATGTTGTGATGTGAACATCAAGAATTTTTACACCTCCCATTAGTGTTAGGTTTGTTTTAATAAATCCCTTCCATCAGCCAGATCTAGAAGTCTGTGTAATCTTTTGTAAAGGTAAAAAGTAGTATTAGATTTGCAAAGTAGACACTAAGAAGTACATAAGTACTTTATAACCTTGTTATGATGCATTTCCTACAGGGTTGATCCAGTGCCCCATGATGCTCCCAAACCTCCGGGATATACACGATTTGTCTGTATTTCTGATACTCACTCAAGAACTGATCCCATCCAAATGCCATATGGAGATGTGTTAATACATGCTGGTGATTTTACTGAGCTGGGACTTCCTAGTGAAGTAAAAAAATTCAACGAGTGGCTAGGTAGGTATTGAATTCTGTGTGGATTTGACAGTAAATTTGTTTACTGATTGTATCTGCCCCTTCTGCCTCTCAGTAGAAGCCATCATGCACTCAGAAATGATGAATATTAATTAGACTGTTAAATTTCAATGGCAGTGAGCAGGAGTCAGATTTTTTTTCTTTTTTTTTTTTTTTACAAATATTTTTGCATTTATCCAACTGAGCAAGTAAGATTTGTGAGACAATTCATCTGTTCTGCCTTCACACTCTCAAGTGTACATTAAGCAACTTCTTGGTGTTAGCAACAATTTAAGTCAGAAGGCCTTTAATGATTTACATAAAACCTCTTACATACATTGTTACGGCTTTGCTTCCCTCCCAAAAAAAGTTGTTGTGACTGAAAACATTTGTCTGTTTAACCCTGGAGGCTCATAGTTGGGTTTTTTTTATCTGAGGCTCAGCTGCACCACGGTGATGAATTCCAAACAAAGCAAAACGTGTGCCGGTAGTTGCTGTCTTGGATGTAGCAGACCAGATGTAGATGCCTTCTGTAGGCAACTGTTGGCATTGGTAACTGAAATTCTGTTCCACTGGGCAAGAGACTGGTGATTTACATGTGCTTCTGCAACATTTTGTATATGCAAAAAAAAAAAAAAATGACAGTGAAAATGGGAAAACATACCCAGACAAAAACCCTGATCTGTATTGTTCCTACAGCAGTGTGGATACCTTAATTTAATGAAAATGGCTTCTGGATTCTGATGCTTCATTATCAAAAAAAGAGTGAGAGGGAAGAAAGAAGTGGCTGAGAGAGAGGACACAGTTTATGACTAACAGATTTCAGGGTTTAGGTTTATTTTCTTTCCTGTAGTTGATATTTTTGCATTATTCCTATCTTTAAGGTTTTTTTTATTGCTCCATATTACAGCATTCTACATTGGGAAGGCACGAAGCAGACAGATACATGTAGGCTGAAATGGAATATAAAAAAAAGTCAAGACTTTACAATTTAATCAAATATTTGCTAACAAATAATTATCAGCAAGGCTAATAAATACCTGTTTGACCTTGGGAAACCAATAATATGCCTCACATGGAACAATTGCATTGTTCTAAGAGTATTAAGGTAGAGACAGCATGTAGAAGTAATACACTCTGGTATAGTGCCCTCACCTCTGTCTCTGTATCATTGAATCATAGAATGGTATCCAAATGGAACAGGTTGGTTGTAAAACAGAAAACAAATTTTAATCCTGTTCTGTAGATCTCTATCATGTAGTATAATAATGTACTGAAAATAGCATATAAAGATTACACAAACCATATGGTTAGCCCTTCTAAATAATACCCATTTTATTTATCTGCTAGTGTGGGAAGAAAAGTGCTTTGGGATATTGTTAGCAAGTAAGGATGATGGCTACACACAGCTACACTTGCTGCACAGTTTTTGTCTCCATTGTTCTCCATCTGCCTCCCTGCTGGTCACATCTGTACAGTGTTCTGAAGAAGTCCGTAAGCTGAAAGACTCTCAGTGTGGCAGAGAGATTTCCCAAGGCATTTCTATGATGGTCTCTTCATCATTTTTATTCCAAAAGGAGGTTTCATTTTCTGACTTCACAGGCATGTTCCAACTTCATGGTAGCTCATGCAGTTTGGGAAAAGGCGATCTTCGTGGCTTCAGCTATATTTTTGCAAGAGCATCTTTGAGATATACAAATTTAACAAATCAGATGTTTTTCAGTTTCTTGGCAATTTGAAGAAAGGGGAAGTTTAACTTATTTTCTAAATTCATTCTGGAAGATCCAATAGAAAAATAGTTTTCCATCACGATGTAGGTTTCATCAGCTGCATTTAAAGTTTTGTTCCAGTTCAGAACTGTAAACTATTTATTTAAATAGTAGTCAGAATTCAAAATGGAAGCTTTAGCTTTTTTATTTTTTTTTTTTTAATGAACAATTTAGCAACACTACAATACCCTGAGTGTTTGCAAAATCTATAGTAAATGGTAGTAGGGTTAAAGTGTTCTCTTTGAGAAGAAGAAATTAAAAAATATTTTTCTAGCTGTGCATCTTGTGAAAGGCACTAGTCTGCAACAGTTTTGATTTTTCTAGATAGCTGCTTCCAGTACCTTCCATGATTTTGCAACTCCCACAGCTTATCCAACCTTTTCCTTCTTCCTTGTCTTAACATTTGACTAGTTTCGTGAGAAAGCAATTGACAGACTCTGGCACGGACTTTTACCTCCAGCATCATTCTTAACTTGCTGCCACCAAATTTCGCTCTCTGTTCCTTCATCCCATAGCACAGGGGTCAGCTTCCCACTTATTTTGTTCTGTGTCAAATCTGTGTCTTCTGCCACCATTAAACTATAACTCTGTTTATGCCCTGTAAATGCTAGAATATTTGCTTGTTACACTTCCCCTTGATCTCAGCTTCCTCTTGGGCACTAGATTAGTATCCTGCTACTCCTTTTCCTCCATATCTTTATGTGTAGCATTGATTCCTACCTTTTAGCTTTCTGTTCTGTTGGATCCTCTTGAGTCTGTGCCACTCTTATCTATCAGCCTATTCCATCTTTTCAGTAGGCCCTTCAGCAAGCTCAGATTTTATCTTTCTGCTGTACATAAAATTTCTGTTTCTGTCTGATGCAAAGTATGTTTTACATTAACATCATTAACTTCCATGGACCTTATGGCTATATCGACCACATGCTCAAGTGTTGTGCTAATAGAGGCACGTTGGCTTGCTGAGTCATACCCTAAAATATGTTCTCTCTTTTTTAGGCTAACTGTATGTGGGTACACAGGAAGGCCTATACCAGCTCAGATGATATATATCTCTAGCACTGTATTGTCTTCAACTGTAGCTAGCAGCTAAGGTGCTCTGCTTTGTCTGCCCCTTAGTTACTTAGCTTTGTATTTTTTATCATCTGACCCCTAAAGCCCTCCATTTAATTTCACTTTGTTCTTTTTGGTAATTTGTTCTTTTCTTTCACTTTTCTTCCCCCTCCCCCCTGCTTCCCAGGGAGTAATTTGAGGTTTTACTAAGGCTAGATAGATGCCTAACTCTATGGAGGAGATGAAACGCTGGTGATAACTGGATGTGCATATTTTGTCAGCTTTCTCTAGTAGGCAGTCCAAGGACTTCCTGAGCCACAGCATTACTTTGTTTTCAATATACAGAACTTTCTTCTTAGTTTTTTAATTGCCTTTTGGATCTATGCAGATTTTGAGTGCCGACAGTTTTACATCAGAGTTCCATGAAGGTGTCCCTGCACATGGCAGGGGGTTGAAACCAGATGATCTTTAAGCTCCCTTCCAACCCAAACCGATCTATGATTCTATGTTTGCGTGAAGTACTGTGCTTATTTTGAACCTGTCACTTACTAGTGTCATAATGTGTTTCCTGATACTGGAAGAGAAAAGTGAATAATTTCATTTTTCATTCTGCCTGAGAATATAGGCTCTTCCAATATCTGCCCTTAAGATATTTTTCAGTCTGAAGCCTGTTTAGAAGCCCTTAAATGCCTTTGATCATGTGTGTCACTCTTTGTACCCTTTTGTTCTATATCCTTTTAAAAACAGTGAGACCAGAGCTGCATATGAGCTGAGAACACCACAGATTTATCCCCTGGCATAATGAAATTTCCTAGGTTGTTCTCTTTTCCTCTCTAGTGTTGTGGATTATTCTGTTTTTATTTTTGACTGTGACTGAACAATGAGATGGCATTTTCATAAAACTGCCTGTTATAACTCTATGAACTCTTCCCTGAATGGTAATACCTAGTTCAGAGCCCATCAGTGTGTATCTGTAGTTGGTATATATTTTCCTGCACTTGAATTATTCTGCATAAATTTATATTCAGTTTCATCTGTCATCTTATTGCCCAGTCATGCAGTATCATGATATACTTTTGCAAGTCAGTTTTCTATTTTGCTGTCCTTATTCAGAATAGCTTAGAAAAATAGGGGAAACAGGGATGAACAGTCAGTTTACAAAGCTTGACAGTGGTGCCAACCTGATAATTTCCGTCCCTTCTTTTTATGAATTAACCTTTCTCCTGTTCTTATATTTTACTTTTTACCTTTTTTACATACTTTCCTCTCTGACTATTTTTCTTCCAAATTTGAAAATCCAATTTTGGAGAATGAGAAAAAACTGAAGTATTAAGTATGTATTATGGTAGGGCTGTATGGAAGGGCATGAAGCCAGTGAAACTTTCTAATGACATTATAAGGATGCATGGTATGACAGCTTTGAACACATGCTAATTTTCCAGTATGTCCAGGAGATTTTAATGACATCCCTTTAAACATCCAAAAATAATTCTGGGGAATTGTTTCTCAATACATGGATGTGCTAGAGCAGGTCCAGAGGAGAGCCATGAAAGTAAGCAGAGGGCTGGAGCACCTCTCCTATGACAACAAGCTGAGACAGTTGGGCTTGTTCAGCCTGGAGAAGAGAAGGCTCAGGGGAGACCTTACTGCAGGCTTTCATTACCTAAAGAGGGCTTATAAGAAATCTGGAGAAGGACATCTTACAAGGGCATGTAGTGATAGGACAATAGGTAGCAGTTTTAAACTGAAAAAGGGGAGATTTAGATTGGCTATAAGGAAATAATATTTTACAATGAGGGTGGTGAGGCATTGAAACAGGTTGCCCAGAGAAGTTGTGGATGTCCCATCATTGAAAATGTTCAAGGCCAGGTTGGATGGGCCTTTGAGCAACCTGGTCTAGTGGAAGGTGTCCCTGCCCATGGCAGGGGGGTTGGAACTAGATCATATTTAAAGGTCCCTTCCAACCCAAGTAATTCTGTGATTCTGTGCAATCAAGGTTAGATAAGGTAGATTATGTCATAAGATATATCAGGCTGACTGTGCACTGTAGCTATCCTTGTGCTCAGCTTTTTCATTATTTTTGGTTTTGTTGTTTATTCCCTACCTGCATATAAATCAAATGTGTTGTAGGACAAATACAAAGACACATGTCCTGCTTTAGTGCACTCATCAAATAATGACTCCAAAATCATGTCTATTTTTCATCTCCCATATTGTTGGCACTGGAAATAGCCTGCTTGGCTCAGTTGCTCATGTAATTCCCCTTGCTCAAGTCTGTAATATCATTTCCAAATTGTGTATGCTCCAGGACCCACTGTCACTTTGAGCTTCTGGGTTACTTTCCTGGAAATTTGACTAAATAGCCAATCTGTGATGTAAGCTGCAACACATGCTTTTGTATTCTATCTCTGAATTCTCTTCTGTGCATGGTTTGAAAAGATTACTTAAACAACACATTTTATGATATCCATTGTTTCAGTATGTTTGCTTGAGATTTTCCAGTGTCAAAGACAGTTTTCCTATTTGAAATTCAAGTTGAAGCTAAATTTGAAATAAAAAAAATAGAAGGTGGCTTTGCATTGTCATGGAAAACAGTAATTAGCTCTTTAGAGTATTTTCCTGAAAATGTTAATTTTACCTGTATATCGTAGACACACAAAAACCCTAGATTAAATTATTTGACATGCACTTCAGGAATTGACCTAGGCAGAGTCAGCTCAGGGGATATTTTTTTATTTCAGACTAAAAAGTATTTTAGTCTGAAGATGCCATCCCAGCTATAGTAAATAGCACTACTAGAATTACCTTTTTCTAGTATTAGGTTATAGAAGAAAATCAGCTAATTTTTGTCAATAAACATCATCCCTACTTTTAAGCTCTTGGCAAAAAATAAAAGCTCTTCGGAAAAGCCTGAAATACTAGGCTTAGCTTTACTGTTCAATCTTGCAAAATGATGGCAGCGATTTTTCTTTCTCTTTTAACAGGTATGTTATATTTTTAGGTTCAATAATATATTTAAAACAGATAAAAATTGTGTTGAAGAAGAAAAAAGTAATCTTCCAAGCAGCAAAAGAAATTAGAATTTATAAATTGTAGTCATGCCATTTTGACCATCGGTAATTACACTATTTTTATGTTAATGTGGAAACCCTTTGAAAGAAGTATTTAAGTACTAATTATCTATTTACAAAAGAATGGCTTTGGAAATGCAGTGAAAAACATTGAGCTGTGTAGGGATTTAGAACAGATGTCATTTTTAAAAGACTAGGCATACTAAAAAAAGTGTTGGTTTTTATTGCATTTCTTAAATGTGCAGTGGCTCAGATCCGTTTGTACGTCTAAGATTCAGACAGTACAGCACAGAAAAGTGCACCGCAACACACTCTCCAGTTCTGGGGAGTTAGTAGGTCCTGAAGACTTCTGAACACTAAACTGGCTGGCCGTCTCAGGGAATATTTAAACTACATCCCTGTATTGGCAAGATGACTCAGAACAGCTGTTCTCCAAGTATTTCTCCCATACTAGTGGTGACAAGCTGTAGGAGTGATAGGTGCTAAAAGATTTTCGCTTGATTTCCTGCTTCCAAACACGCGTATGCTTTTGGGGGATTTCTTGCACTTTGCACTAATACTGGAGTTGCTTGTTTCCACTGGTGGAGTGGAAAGTAGCCAAACTTAAAGATTCTTAGTCTCTGGGGTGACTTATCTAAAAATGTCCTGTGATTTTCATAAATATGGAGATCCCTGACCCTCCAAATAACATGTGAGTAAAAACACCCAGTCTTATTCCAGACTAGGAGACAAGTGCAGCTTTATGAAAGCAGTGCGGCCCAGACGGGCAGAGATCAACCAGGGAACTGAGAGATCTGGAGTATGATTCCATGAATTGTCATTGCCTCTGGTGGAGATATTTGAAAGAGCCTGAGGAACACAAGCGACTAAATTGTGGTTAGTCGTCTTCAGACTTGACAGTCTCTTTATTGTTCCCCCTTGTAAAATTGTGAAAATGATGCTTGATCCACCTACCACATGAATGTGTTGGAGGATTAATTATCATCAGTGCGGCACTTTGAACATCTACTGCAAAGCACTGTACACAAACATTAAATACTGTTATTAGTGCTGTGCACCTTGTACAGTGACATGACACAGCTCTTTGTAGTCCTCTCTTCCAGAAGGTGATGACTGGGAGGTACTAAAAGCACCTTTGTGGTATCTGAAGATCTGAATCGGAATCTGTGTCAGTGCGCGGCAAGATCCATGTAGGAAGTCTGAAATATTTTTGATTGTTACTTTTTAACACAGTTCTCTGTCTTCTTTTCTTTCATTTTCCCCAGTTACTTATGTTATAAACCAGAAATAGAATATTCCAAAGGGCAGAAAAGCTGTTGTAGAAATTTATCTCCACAGAAATGTATATTAAGATTACAACTATTCTAGGAAATAAAAAAGAAAAAATATTTATTAAAATGGACCCTGTGGCTTACATAGTTGGGGGTTTTCAAACCATCTATTGCCATAATGTAAGGCAATATCAAAGGAAGGTTCAGTCTAGGCAAACCTTGCAGTTGCACAATTTTCTAGGCATCTGTTACTGACCACTAGTGGACAGAAGGTACAGACCTACCTAATCTTTTGGTTTGGCTCCCTACAGCCACTCTAATGGCCTAGTTTGCAACATGCACTGGGTTCATTCTGTATAATTACAGGGTAATTAAATAAACCAGGATAAAAGGAAGCCATTTTTCCTTTAGAAGTAATTTTGGTCAATTATTGTACATGCGTGTGTGTGCATATAAAACACAGTATATCAAAGAGCCTAAGTTGGGCTATTATCAGGTATTTTTTAGTTTGATTTGCCTTTATCTATTTATACTAAGAAATCCTGTTTTGTAAATGTGAGCAGTATTGTATGTGGTTGCTGTTTTAGTGCTTGATATAATTACTAGCTTTTACAATGCAAGAATGTCTAGAGCTAGCAGGTTACAGATGACTTAGGAGGGAGTGTTCATTTACAATGTTATTCCAGATTACACACCATACAAAAAGTATGTTAATGTGAATTTCCCAGACATCAGCCCCAGTGTTTAAACACAGAACTGTCAAAGAGATGCTAAAAAGCAATCTGAGACAGTTATGCAGTCTTTTTACTATATCACTCACTGCTGTATTCCAAAAGGTTGAAATGAGAGGGAAAAAGCATTAAGTGGGCACTTACATGATTGTCTCTGCTTTTAATGAATGCTAAAAATTCTGCTCACTACAATACCAGGAGAGAAGCAAAGCACATCTGCTTGTACAAGTTTGCATTTATCTTGGTGAAGGTGCAAGTTGATAACAGCTCTAAGCTGCAAAGGAGGTTACTGTTTGATAAAGATGCCTAACCTCTTAGTACCAGACAAGCCCAGAGTATAAACATCATGCATTTGCTTTTGAATTATTTTTCGTGTTGATCTAGTTTACAGGGAAGACGACTGATAGAACAGGGTGAACCTTTAAGCACACAGAATTCTGCTTTGAACAAATTCAGATGCAGAGAAATAGCAGACAGAGGCACATTGTTCAGTGCTTCGCATTATGCAGTTTGTAGTTCAAGTAATGGTTCCCCAGCATTTCAAGTTATTTTGTAAAAATTATGATTGCCATAAAAAGGGCCTACTGTAGTTTAGAAGTTAAGAATTGCTGTAATAATTTTGTAATTGGTACATAAACATGCAAAAAATTAGATGTTCAGTTGATTTTCTTAATTAGCAATCTACAGTAATGAAGGGAATAAACAAAGATGTTATTAGCTGAACAACATCTATATTCTTATACATTATATATTACCAGAACTGCTGTCAGATTCTTACACTAAGCAACAAAAGTGAAGAAACTTTCTCGGGAGGGCTTGCTGTAGCTGTCAAAAAAGTAAGATAGTAAGATAATCTCAAAAAATAATAAATTGCATTGATTTAGGGCATTTATGGCAGAAACTTCGTCTGCTTAGTTGTTCTGGGAGGAGAACCACTGCTGCCTGACTTAATGGATTTTGTCTCCTAGACTTTCTGTGGATCCTTAGGTGTCTCATTCCTTTGAAACCTCTCCTTCAGATTGGGCATTAGTCTTCTTAGTCATATTGAGGAAGCTCAAGGGAACATAAGTACCTTTGAGGTACTTACTTTGCTGAATATCACAAATAACTTCTGAATCTGCTGGGCATTTTCAGAGGGATATTGAGAAACAAGCATACAGAAGTCTGAAGCACTGTACTTCTGCAAGTTTTGTTTCTGTAAGAAAAAGAAAAAGCCCTTTGGTAAAATGCTAATTTAAGTGCAAGGTAATGTCTCCAGCATTTTTCTGCATACAGGGGAAAATTACAAAAAGGAGAGGAGGGGGAAAATGCAGCAGGAAAGATGAAAAACCATGTAACATAGATGAAGGAAAAGGAAGGGAAAAATCTCTCATGCTTTGTTAAGATAGAGTCTGAAAGCAAATGGTGGCTTGGAGCCTCACTCCAAATTGGCAGAAGGCAAAAGCTGGATGTGGCCTAAAAGCCCTAAAGCCCAGGACTGAATTTGAGCCAGTGTACTTCTGACAAAATTTTGATGTGTAAAGATTTCTGTTGATTCCACATCCAAATAGGATGAGGTGGCTAGACGTTGATTATGGAGGAAAATAATTTTAATTTCTTGCAAGTTAGATATTATGGGAGGAAAACCCCCCATATTTAAAAAAAAAAAAAAATTGCTTAGAAATGGAATTTTTATTCACCCCCAGATATTTTAAACTGACATTTTGGTTCATTTTCTTTACTTGGTAATGTCAGAATCAGTACATGAATTTCCAAATATATCCCATTCCATCCTAGTGGTATTTTAATAATTTTAATATAGAATACTGTTAAGGTAAATTTTTTTCAATCAATTCTAGTTCTAGCTCCTCTCCAGCTTATAGAAATACTTTAGGAGAAGCTTCTCAGGTGCCAAGAACAGGGAATTCCCTGGTCTTCAAGGAAAAACACTTGTCTTGTTTTGGCTACTCAAAATAAGAAGTTAAAAAAAAAAAAACAAACCACTTTCCCCCAAATTCATAACTTTGCCTTTTTTTTTTTTTTTTGGTTCAAAAATATATCTTTGACTCCTGTGGCGTATGTTCTTGTACGTGTTTCTTGGCACTCCGGAAGGGCAGATCTATTTCTTACATGCTTGATGCCTTAATTTTACTGGGGAATGAGTTTTGTCCTGGATGTGTGTGCAGAATTCCTGTGACAGCCGTAAATTTTCTATAATATCTTTGTATACGTAGAGCTCCTCTGTTAACACTGAGTTTGCTACCTGCCCTCCAGTAAAGCCATATACTAGCAGCAAATGTTAATTGGCCGTCAGTTGGGTATTTAGTCCTACTCATCTGCTAAATGGATAGTATGAGAAATTTATACCAGTTAATGGAACATACTCTCTAGTCCTGTTAAATTGCTTGCCCACTATAGATTTGTTCCATTAGAATCACAACATGAAATAAGTTTTTAATTCCTTGCAACATTGCAGGTTCTTTAAAATTACTGTTAGTTTTCCAGTGTAGACTTGTAGAAACACGGAATCACACAGGATGGAGTGTATCTCTGGAGGTCATAGAGTCCAACCCCCTGTTCGGAGCAGGCCTAGTTAGAGCAGGCTGCTCAGAACCTTGTCCAGTTGAGTTTTGAAGAGTGGAGATTTCACAGCTGCTCTGGCACCTATTCCATGTTTTGGCCATCCTCATGGTAAAATTCTTTCCTTATACCGTGTTCCCACTTGTGTCTGTTGCCTCTTGTATCTGTGAGCACCTCTGAGAAGAACCTAGCTCTGACTTCTCTGTATCCTGAGATCAGGTAGTTGCAGGCAGCAGTAAGGTCTTCATCTTCTCTAGGCTGAAGAGACTCACATCTCAGCCTCTTTCCATATGCCACATTCCCCAACCATCTTGGTGGCTGTCTGCTGGACTTCCTTCAGTTTGTCTATATGTTTTCTTTTACTGAGGAACCCAGAACTGGACACTGCACTCCAGACTTGATCTCACAAGTGCTAGATAGAGGAGAAAGATCACTCCCTTTGTTCAGCTGTTTTCACTGTTAACTAATACAGTATGGTTGTCTGGTTTTGCCACAAAGACACACAGTGCCTTGTTGAATTAAGTTACTCCATCATAGGAGCATGCAATTGCAGGACTTTGCATTTGCCTTTGATGAAATTTATGAGGTTTCTGTCAACCCATTTTTCCAACCTTTGGAGGTTCTTCTGAAGAGCACACATGCCTTCCAGAGTGGGTCAGCGTATCCTCACCTGTAATTTGGTGTTGTCTCGCAAATTTGCTGAAAGTGCACTTCATCAGATTATCCAGGCTGTTAGTAAAGAAGGGAAGTAGTATTGGTCTCAACATCACTAGCTGAGGGATACCTCTAGTGACTTACTTCCAAGTGGACTTTGTGCCACTGATTTTAGCCCTTTGAGCTCAGTATTGTAGAGGATACTTGACCCACCTTATCATCCATCCTTACCTTAGTAGTTTGGATATAAGGATGCTGTAGGAGATTGTGTCAAAGGCTAAGATCAAGGCAAACAGCATCCAGTACTCCCCCTTCACCACAGAGCCAGTCATCTCCTCATAGAAGGCAGTTGTGTTAGTCAGGTATGATTTAGCCATCACTGATGGCTGTTCCCATTCACTTTCCTGATCTTCATTGCTTGGAAAATTACTTTGTGAGAGATGTGTTCCATAATTTTCCCAGGTCTGATGTGAAGCTTGGTGGCCTGTAGTTTCTCAGATTCCCCTTCTTGTCTTTCTTGAAGGTGGGTGGGACATTTGCCTTTTTCCAGCCAAGGGAAACTTCTCCAATCCCCCTGACTTTTCAAAGGTGTGATAGACAGGTTATAAGCCTGTGTCCATCCATTGCATCTCTCCAGTCAGGTGAGCTATTCCACCATGTCTCCTATTGCTATAAGAAGCGATGAAAACCTGCATGAGCAGCAAAAAATATCTGTTAGACAAAAAAAAAGATTTAAATGGTAAAGAGAGGTTGTGGAGGCAAAAAGAGGGAAATGGGTTTAGCAAGGTGCCACCTGGTACGGAATGAAAGAAAACAAACCTTGAGCTGCAAACTCATCAAAAACACAGTTGTTAATTGAAAAGCTGACAGACCTGTAACTACAGCAGCGCTTCTGGCCGCCACTATAATAAATGTAACTGTACATTTAGAGTAATTTGCTAATTTGCCTAAGTAACACCCACAGACAGCAACATGACATAAATACATTAGTGGAAGCAACAACTATAACAAGCTCATACAGGTTTTTGGCTGCTAGATGGATGGATCAGATGAGCTGGAAAAGATGTATGAAACAATAGAAATGGAATTATTAACAGCACTGCAGTGTTCAGGATTTTATTTTCCTTTTTCCCAAGAATGCTTTAAGGCGTGTAGATGCCCATACATATTGTAGCAGCTAAGTAACATTTTTAACTTATGTGTGTATATGTGCGCACATCCAGAAAACTTGTAGAGATAGAGTGCACATCTGCAAAATGCTAAGCATTTCAGAGGCAAAAATTACAAAATGTACATCTCAGGTAGTCTTTCAAGTAAAAAAAAGAATCTCCAGCATTCAACATGTAATTATAAATATCTGAAAACAGTTTCTGTTAGTAAATATTCTAAAGGCACATATGTATTAAATCCACAGGAAAGACTGGAAAATGTACAATCAATTTTCCTAATACAGGTGTTCCAGGTGTCTGAAACTTACACTTC
Organism: Psittacula echo; assembly: GCF_963264785.1. Lineage (NCBI taxonomy): Eukaryota > Metazoa > Chordata > Aves > Psittaciformes > Psittacidae > Psittacula > Psittacula echo. Next base: position 106,961,332 of record NC_137735.1, read on the forward strand.
AGAGTTACCCAGATCGTTTCATATGGCGAATAATGAGTTTAGCCTTGTGGCATCTCCTCTGGGCTAGCACTGTTCTTTGTTTTCTATTTCTGTAACTCTGAATTACACTCTTGCATTTTATTCTTAAGTCCTATACATACCAACTTTTGCCACTGCATATTGGCTGGTGGTTTACCTTCTGTAAATATCCTACCTCTAGGTTATGGTTGTGGTCATTTCTATGTTATCAACAATACATGTTCAAAATGACAAGATTGCTGCTATGCACAGTGGGCCTCATTTTCAAGAAAATATTTCTTTCTGGTCCCAGTCTCCTTTTCTGACTGTCTTCATCCTGATACACAGTAACAGTGCAGAAGCTAATGAATGCAGCTTTACACAGTTTCTGTCTTTTTTTCCTCTCAGATGTACTCAGAAGGTTTCTGTTGAGTTTCTTGAGGCAGGTGATGCCTGCTGTCAAGGACAGAATCCAGCTGATAACCAAATGTGGAGTTAGGTAGAAAGTTCCTATTGCAGTGCTGCTCTCAGGGAGAACCCATATGTGTGGGCATGTATATTCTTGCAGTCAGCAGGAGGTTGTAAGGTTTTTCACTAAATACAGGTTGTAAAATATTCTTGAACATGAGTCACTTTAAATTATAGTCCATGGATCTAAGGAAGTCACTGAGAAAATGGAGCAGGAAAAAACATGGGATAGAGGCAAACTGCAAGACTTCTTTGTGGGATGTGTAGTTTTGACAGCTAAACCCCATCCCCATCTTGGTTGAAGGCTTGATTTGAAAGGGCAAAGAGGGCAGCAGACCTCTGTGGCTGACCCAAGTTCTGAGTCTGTAAGACCTTCTCAATACAAGCGGATAAAGACCACAGCTCTGGGAGAAGAGCTGACATTATTTTGTGAAGCGTTACGGCTGATCTTCTTTGAACCCTAATTTCTGTCAAAGAGTTATCATCACTGTCACAGTAAGTGATACTTGCAGCACAAATGGCAATTAACTAGAAGTAAATAGTAGAGCAGAAGTCTGCAGACTGGTTTTTAAGGTTGATGAGTTGAAAGTAATTTCAACACATTAATGCTAAGTATGCTAAATCATAGTGTGCCCTGAAAAAGACAGTAATGTCATTTACCTGAAATCACCAGGAATTGCAGTAAAACGTAGTAAGAGGTATGCTCAGTTGTTTTCAGTATGTGAGCATATTATAGGAATTGATAATAGTCTGTGAGTCTGTCTGTTTTCTTTTATCAGATTTTCCATAAAACACGTAATTTGTTTGCTTTTCACTGTTTTAGGTAGCCTGCCCTATGAATACAAGATTGTGATAGCAGGAAATCATGAATTGACCTTTGACCAGGAATTCATGGCTGACTTGATCAAGCAGGACTTTTACTATTTCCCCTCTGTTTCTAAGCTGAAGCCAGAGAGCTATGAAAATGTACAGTCTCTTCTAACAAACTGCATCTATCTTCAAGACTCTGAAGTGACGGTGAGGGGATTCAGAATATATGGCTCCCCTTGGTAAGCAGGTTTTTAAACATACCAAAAAAAAATATTATTGATTGCTATCACATCAGCCATTTTGTATGCATCAGCTATATTTGGATTGCTGTCTTAGGAAGAAAAGTAATACTCAGTTCGATAAAGTTTTTATATTTTCTTATAATGAATCATTCCTGTGACAAAATAATGTACTATGGGTATTGTTAACCAAATAATGATGGGAGAAAGATAGTGTGCTCTTTAACTCTCAGCCAGTAGAACTTCTGTAACATAGTCTGTGTAGGTTTTTTTTGTGTCATAAAATATGTTTCTATACTTAGTGAGTTTATGTAATTACAGGTTAATTTTATTGCAGAGGGTATATTCTTTTGACAATTTCCATCCTACAGATAATATTTGTTTCGTTACTGTATACAGTAGTCATTTAACATAGCAAGCTTGTTACAGCATTTGTTTAAGCCTCCTTATTTTTTTTTAATATCCCTCAAAATCTTACTTCTTTAATACAGTAATAGCTTTCCTTAAGGCATAGTTGAGCTTCTAAATTGAAGTCAACAAAACAGTGGCAACCTAGTATTTCATGGATTTTGCTCTGTTGCATCGAGTGAACACTTAGAATTCCTCGACAGTATTGGAGACAGATGGGCTTTGGCTTCCTGACCTCCACCTTGGCCCTCGTATGTGCTGCTGCTGTGTCTCTTACTTAAGTTACATTACTATTGTGTTACTTCCACTAACAGGACTGTAAATTGAGTCTTTTATGAGCATTCGCTATACATATAAAATAAGTAAAAATTTATTTTAAAAGGCAGATTTTTAAGGGAATCTGTTACCCTTCCTTTTAAAATCACATCAGGCTGGAATGTAGCAAACAAGTTGTCAAACCTGATGCATATACCCCAATGTGAATTTTCAGTGTGAATAAACTGTGAAATCTCTTGGATTTTTGTTTGTTTTTTTTTTTTTTTTTTGTAATGAAAATTGGCATTTTCCCACTTGGTTACTTGAGATGGGTGTTAATTTTCTCTAAGATTATTATTCTACATTTGTCTGCATTAAATATCTTCCCTTTTAAATGCACCCTTCTCTCTATTCCTCTTAGATCTCCAGATTGTTCTGGGGGTATTTTTCAATCCACCCACCTGCTGTGTTGTAGTTCATGTTCCTCTAGTGTCTACTGTGTATTCAATCAATGTACACTTTACTTCATTTTCCAAATTATTAGGGAAGACATTAGATGGTATCAGTCCCAATATTAACTTCTGAGAAATGCCACTTGGCATCTCTTCCCATTTTGATGTTCAACTGTAAATATACTGTAATTATGCTCTGTTTACAATATGTCTGGCAACTTCATATCTTCATTGCAATATTCTTAACCAGGCACCATATTTCCAGTGTCAGTAATAATTTTCGTGCAGTAAAGTACCAAAAGTCTCATTAAAGTCTAGATAAATTAAATTACAGCAAAACATTATCTAGAAAGTGGCACTAAGTAGAGGCTAAAGAAACCATTTGAACTCCGTGTATGATTCGATGTGTAAAAATCTGTTGAGAAAACTTTTGTCCACCCACTAACCCATAAATAATGTTTCTGTAAAATCGGATCTGCCGCATTGCATTCCCTTTGTGCGCTAATCCTGTCATTTTGCGCAAGTTGTCTAAGCTATCTGCCATGACCTCTCCTGTATGAAAAAAGATTGCTTTCCATCTATGCATCTTCAGGTTGCATCTAAACTTCCTCGCTACATGTTTCACAGTGTTGCTAAATCATCTCCCACCCCCTTATGGTCCTGGAAGATGAGTGTTGTAAGGTCCTTTGAAGATCTTTGCTTGCTCCATATGGGAGAAAGTCTTGATGAAAGTCTTCCAGCCGAACTCTTTTTTTTTCTGCTTTTTATTGTGCAATGCCAAATGAAGTTTCCATGCTAACTGATGTCATGTCCAGTAGAGTCAGCAACAGCAATAGCAATAATTTAAGTCACTCTTCATTAGTCTATCAGAACAGCAGATGCAGAAGTAACCAAGTCACATCAGCCAGCTCACCAGTCAGAAAACTTAGGAAGTAGCTATTTTGTGTAGGTTAAACTTGCTTCCTGCTGTATTGAAGGCTGTAGTACAAGTCTGTGCTTATTGACCACTACAGTTCTTTAGCAGTTCTTTTTGGCTCCGTATTTCATTCGTTGTGAAAAAAAGAGGTTTGTCATAGCCTCTCTGTGAAATCAGTCTCAGTTTCTTTCTATGTCATACTAATGTAATCTCTAAAAAACTACAGAACTTTGGTGAACGTTTCATGGTGAATCTATTTTTGCCCTTGCATCATGAAGCCAGTCCTTCGGAAAATGCATATGAACTTAGTCAAGACTTCAATATTCAGGATTCTTTAAGATCTTAGAACTTGGTAAGAAAGCTAAATTTCATGCAGTTGCTTGTTTAGTATCCTAAAATAATTTTCTTTTCCAGCCTTGAAAATGTGCATCTAGCTTTTTGAATGGAATTGTTTAATGGTAGAACTCCCAATTACAGTACATGTTTTTGTCCATGCCTGACTCTAATGAGAAGGTGAGCTATCTAGAAATGAAAAGACTGGGGCCCTAGTCTTTTAGATCCTGCCTTTCCATTTCTGGTTACAGCCTTGACCTTACTTCATCCTTTGTAAAAATAAGTACAAGCTAGAGATATCCCTGCTTTATAAAACAGGTTAATCAATAGTTGCAAAGTACTTTGAGAATGCTGGAGTAAGGTCTGTGTCAATGTCAACGAGCATTAACTTGGTGTGTTTACGCGTAGCCACCTGTGTTTTTATATGTGACTTGTGCAGTTAGATTATACATATGCTTAAGATGTTGTAGTTGCAGAATAAACCATGAGAGCTTGATTGGTCTGCATAATATGCCAGTCTCTAAGGCCTTTTAAATATGTACCATTTGTGTGTGGTTAAATGTTTTCATAGCACTTGGGTATTTTGACCTCTATTATTATCTAAAATTCAGTGGTTATTTTTAATTGCATAGAAGACATGGGACACAGTTCTGTCTCAGAAACCAATGCTTTTACTCTCCTGGACTCCAAGGGCAAGATTTCAAGTGCCAGATTGAGCCTCTACCCACTAACGAAAATTTAACTGCCTTAAATGTTAATTACCCTAGTGTAATCATCAAGCAGGGAGCATCCATTTTGAAATCAAGTTGCAAAGCAGAAAATCTGCTATTTAGGAATTGGTATTTGCAACACTTGGACTACAAATTATCAGTGTAGATTGTAAGTGAGAGGAGTATAAATAAGTAAGATGCTTGACAGCACACCATACAGTGTTGGTTGCCAGATCTGGATGAGCAGGACATCAGGAAGAATGCATGGAGCTTCATTCTAGTGTAGCCCACACGCTGGGAACTGTTGGGGAATTTTTTCATAAAAAGCTAGGCACAGGAAGATGCACCCTAGTGTCACCCCAGCAAAACCAAGGACATGGCCAGAACGTATTCACAGACCTGGAAGCAATCTTGTGTAGAGAATAGCCATAGTTGCTAGGAATGTAAACCAAAGATTTTGGTTTCTCAGTAGCATTTGTTGTAAATTGTAAAGCTTCTGATTGGAAAGTACCTTTAAACACTCTTATTTATTCCGGACTGCTATGACAAAAGTCAAACTGGCAAACAGAATAACCCAAATAATTCTACAGAATAATTCTATAATTAACATTTAACTGCTAAGCTTTCCTAAAGATGAAGGCATCTTCCAGAAGAGTTTAATTTGTTTTTCAGTAAAACAGATGAAATCATAACATGTAAGTAAAAATACAGCGAGCAGGAACACCAGAGAGGAGCAGAAAATCCATCCTCAGGTGTGTTCTCAAGACTTGGCTGGACAGTTGTGGCTGACCAGATCTAGTGGTGGTGAGCGGTGGTAGGCAGTGGTAGGTTGGACTAAAGATCTTCAAAGGTCCCTTTTGAGCAATGTTTCTGTGATTTTTTCCATCCCACTATAGAGCTAGAGTTAGGTGTCAGCATTGATACCTGAAATAAACAGGTATCAACAAAGTCCTTACAATAAGTACTGCCGTTGATATGAAACTTTATAAGCAGTAGACGGTCCTCACAGGTGGCTTGGAAGTCAGGAAGCCAAGACGATAGTGGAAAGTTGAATTTGGATTTGAAGCAGAAGGTCTTTTCTGTGTCATCAGACTGAGTACTATCTCTGTGATGACATCATTCACAGAACCATATTAATAAATAACTGGTGAGTATTTAAGTTACAGATTTTCAGCCTTCTGTTATAGTTCATTATCCTCACAATGTGTTACTATTTGCAGGTAAAAGTTTTAGTGTTAGCTACAGCTGAAGTGAAGATAGGCTATAAAATCCACTTGTGCCCCTGCTAAAGATCGTAATTGCACAATTACACACTGTATTTGCACAGAAAACCCTGATGCATTCAGTGCGTAAGATCTGCTGTGCTTAGTGAGTTAACTACGTATGACTCCATTTTCCTATGCAAAAATAAATGCCTATACGGGTGCATGTACATTTTTTTTTCAACATGAGAATACCTCTCTGAGGTTCGTACTTGCATGTGTGATCTGAGTGTTGCTATGTCTGCTTCTCTGCTGCACAAGGTTCCAACAATGGACTCTGCGCTACTACATGTTTTTTCCATTGAGTTTTTTACAACTCAGTGGGTAAGTAACTTTGCTGTCTGTTCTCGACTTGCATGCAATAACTAATGATAAGACCTGAAGATTGAGTTGACCTGATCAATAATCAGAAGCTGTTAGTGTCTTGCAGAGGTTATACTGGCCCTTCCACCAGTGTGTAATATTGTATCCCTGCCTCAAATTTATAGAAAAAGATGTGCATCTGCAGAAGAGCTGTTATTCTGTGTGTGATCTTGTCGAAAATGGAATTCCAGGACAGGAATTCCAGTGGCATTTTCTATTAAAAATGGATTATTGTGCATTAATGGGAAAGTTAGAGTACACACTTGACATAGCGAGAGAAACACAAGTGGCTGAAGAAAAACATATTCTTCCTAGCCACTGAATTTCCATAATACTTCTGATCAGCTGTACACAACTGCAGGAGAAGCTTTGGCCCTCCTGCTTTCAAACAAGCATACAAAGTGACAGGAGAGTTTTTTACCTCCTTCAGTGTTTTCCTTTGTTTTTTAGTTTTCCACAATGTGGGAAAGGAAGGGACAGTCAAAGCCCTCTCGCCAAACATATGATAATTTCATTATTCTAAATGACATATTGGCCTGAATAGCAAAAAGAAGACATTTAGGAGGAGATTGCCTCCAGATTCATTATCCATAGAGTGGATTTTTGCTTGGCTTTGATTATCTGGAGGGATGTGTCCTGTGAAACAGAACCTCATTTTTCTTTTTGCAGAATTACGTTTTTTTCTAGTGTCTATGTATTCTCATTTCCTCCTTCATTCTTTTGTTAGGCCATCTGGAACTTCAGAAACTTTCATTTCCCAGTTAGGGAAAATGGGAGAGCAAAGATTAATATCAGCCTACAAAGACATTTGTGATCGTTTATCCTGAAGTGACAGACGCCTGGGCTGCACTCCTGGGTTTTTTTAGCTTCCCTCCAGTGGAACATTGATTAGATGTGGCCCCTGCATGTTTACCTGTGGGCCAACAGCTCTCGTGCAGCACTGTTAGTCAGATTATGGGAACTGAGTGCCGAAATTTAGGGGTTTATGTGGAGAGTTGTTTTTACTGAGTTTAGCATTCTGAGTCAGGGCTACGCAGTCAGGTTTTTTAAAGTGAAATATGTCAAGAGAAGATGGCTGAATTCTTTCCATTCCAACTTGTAGGTTGCATTAGTGAGTATCAGTCACCAACTCAGCCCAGAGGAGCCTTGCCAGGGAGCTTATTTTCGAATCATCATCCCTCTTTAGTGTGAGGGCTGGAAATCTGTTCCAACCGTTGGCCCTTTTCTTGGTGCACTGCAGCTATCTGTACTGTTCCAGTATGCTGCCACGTGTCTTTACTCAAGCTGTGTAGTCCAGTGTGATCAGTAGTACTTAGCTGTAGGTGCGTAACTCTCATCTGTTACTTTCTTATCTGATTTGTTTTTTCATCACAAATTAGCTGACTTTGTTAGACCCCTTCTCAGATGTTCTCTCTGTGTGTGTGTGTGTGTATATGCGCGTGCACGTGCACTTTGGATAAAAAGACTGACAACTTCCATGTGTATTTTGGGTAGTTTGAAAGAGCATGCAGAGGGCAAAATGAGGCAGACTTATTTTTGTTCCATACAGAACTGAGGCCACCCATACCCTAGGTCTCCATTTCACTGCCTTCCTCCTCCATCTTTTTAAGAACAGCTATAATAGTCTCTTTCATTCCTCGCTGAACTTAGTTTCCATCAGTAAAATAATGCAGTAAAGATTTATAGATTCATTTCAAGAGAGGGACATGCTTTCATTTTGCCAGTGATGAATCATCTAATGTTTACTTTCCCAGACCTTGTACAAGTCTTTACAGTCATTGAGGTGAACATCAATTAAAATGAAACTGTAATAAAATAAAATATTGACTTAATTTAACATAATATACCTCCCAAGTCGGGAGTGTGCTTTCCAGCAGCAGCAATGCAAGATGTTACATTGCAGGTTTCATTCTTTGTAAAATTCACAGAAAGTAGTAAGTTCTGCCTCAGAGTGACCACTCTGATTCTTAGTTCTTATGCCCCCTTTGAAATCTGCAAAAAAACCCCCTGTTCAGTACCTTGCACATGACTGAAATATATAGGGAGACCAGAAATACATGTTACTGTACAAAACCATACTAGACTTTTTTTAAGTAAAATAGCTGATCCTCCTGTGTTCTTTCTGCACCCTCACTTGTTCGAAAAATAAGAATACAGGTAACTATACTGCAGTTGCTTCTGTACTGTATTCTAAAGCAATAAAATACCACTTTAAAATTCTTGAAAGCCTCAGATTAGGTAGATTTTTGAGCAGATGGCTTGTTTTCCTGTCTAGCTTTGTGAGTGCTGCAGTTTTTTATGGATGGGTGTGGAAATGCTGGATGTGGACATTACAGCGTGATGGGTTTTTGTTGCTCATAAGTATGTTTTAAAAACAGTAGATGTTCCCTGTTTTTTAAAGTCAGGAACTATGTGGAGCTTTTTTAATTAGTGACTTCGAGGCAGGCAAAATAATTAAGTAATTTGGGTAGACTGATACGGTTCTTGAAGAGTGAGAACAATAGATTCTACTTGTTACTTAGAATTGAGGCATCTCATGTTTCAGAAAGATTGGGGAGAACGTTGGCATCTAAGCCTACCTGATGTGGCTGCATTACTATGGTTAGAATGCTGAAGATGTTTTATTTCAGGCATTCCATAAAAGGTAGGTAAGATGTGACAGATGTGTAAGAAATAGCAATGCGTTTAGAAGAGAGAAAGCAAAATTCATCATTAAAATATATTAATTAAGAGTCTGAGGCACATAGATACAGATTTAATTGTGTTTTAATAGAATGCTAGAGTGATATTTTTATTTCCTCTTCTGTACTTATCAGAAACCATTTTGCATTTTGGAAAGTGCTGCTTGTAGAAATGCTTAAAATCACAGTAAGCTATAGTTTAGTTTGCAGCATGTGGAAGATCATAAGAATGGGTATTTTTCCTGCAAAATGATTTTGATCTATTAAATTCAGCTGCTCAGGGAATGTGTTGGGGGGAAATGTTATATATTGAACTCCTGAAGTATGAAAGGCTTTCCAGTGGCAGAAAGTGAGACTTTAAGAGTTTGTGCTGGCTGTTTTAACAGGAGAAACAGATCATTGGATTGGTTTTCTCCTTTTTTTTTTTCATCTTTCTTACTAGTGGCAGTTTGCTAAAATTGGTGCATTTCATGTGGTAAAAACGTCTTGGAAAGCATTTTTTTTTTTTTAATGTGACTTGGAAATACAGGAAATGTTGGATCTCATTCAGTAGGCAGTAGGTATACAGGTGCTATTACTCATCTGAGTAATCATACTGGATTCAGGAGAGGTTTTTTAATGAACACTGCTGTACAAATTAAATGACTGAAATGAATTAGCAAGAATCATTACATTGCTGAAAAAATAAAGGGTGTGTAGAACAAAATAAAAGTTTCTTAGACTCCAAGTGAATTTTCTGTAGCATGGTAAAGGAACATAGTTGCTATTAATTGAATTCTGCAACAGGTATGTGAGTGAATGAAAATGTAAACTGAACTATGCCTATTGTAGCCCATAGATACCATCAAAGTCAGACCAATATGTTAAATTCTAGCTATTATGAGCTCCTTAGAAGTTTTATTTCTGAGAAATTTATTTTCTATTTCCCATAAGATTTTTTTGAAGTCACAGCGGTTTAGAATATCCTTTTTTCTTTTGTCATTAATGAACATTCCAGAAAATGTTTTCTCTCAAATAAAATTCCTTCTCAACATTGCTCAGGGTTGAGGAATTTGGAACAGTTCTGTCCTAGAATAGGCACAGTAGAGGAAAGACAGGAAGTTGAACACGTTTCCATGCTGCTTACTTTATGTGTTTACCTGTTAGGGATATGAATCAATTTTTTTTAACACATTTCACAGTGACCTCTTGCAGAGTGAGCTCAATCAGTTACTGAAGCCAAAGATGCTTTGCATCCACTTTGCAGTTGCGTTCCTCCATTGTGTCTGTACAAGTGTGCAGGACATTACACTGCCTTTGTCCAGAAGTTACATTGATTTCACATAATATTTTTGGGCAAGTGCTGTTTCTTGTAATGTCTGAACACATTGTGTGGCTTTATATTTCTGTATGTGAGTGAGGATTTCATTTACTTGTTTTGTTGCAGTGTTTCTAGTTTTAGTTAAATTTGAGAGCAGTTGAAAAATATATTGCTTTAGTTTAATTAGCTTGGTAGAAAAAAGTCCTTTCTTAGGCAGTAATTATTAGTCGTATATTACTAAAAGGAAGTAGTTCACATTCAGTTACTTAGCAGAAATAATTGAATCTTCTGATCCAGTAAACGAGCTCACTTTGGATTCAGCTGGTTTTTAATTTAAGACCTATAGAAGAGAAGACCTGTAATCTCACTACAGGGAATTGGCTTCACTTTCCTGCAGTTCATAAACCACAAGAGTGAAATTGCAATCCCCCACAGCAGTTTTCTCTTTATTTTTCACATTTGCTTGAAAGTTTAATTTTATGCAACAGAGCTGATTTTAAAGTTTAAAGTGGGTTTTCTGTTGTTGTTGTTTTTGTGCTTTTTTCCCACCATTTTTTCTTGAACAAAAGGACTACCAGCTCTATCTGTAATCTGGGCTGTTGTCTCAGACAGCAGCAATTTCAGGATGTTTCAAAGATGTAAACACAGTTGGGTACTGAGTTGAGCCCTTTGGCAATATTCCAAGAGAAACACAAATAGCTAACTAGTTTGGAGCGGATCTATATGGAGCTGATTCTCAGCTGGAGTCAATTGGCAGAGCTCCACTGGCTTTTGAGCCATTTACACCTGGTGAGAATCAGCCTCCCTACTCCACAGTAGCTTGTATGTATGCGTTTTTCCTAGGTTTTTACACAGTGGATGTGTTACTACATCAAGTACTAGATGGTGACTTTACATTGAGCTCTACGTGAAGAACTGTAAATGGAGCCACCATCAGAGTAACTAATTGTAACACAGTTGTCTGAGTTCTTTCTCTTTTCCCTGACCAGATTTTAAGCTGAAAAGTAATTTGCCACTTGTTGTGAAGCTGTTTAACATCAGAACACTTTCTTTGGATTTGTTGTTCATAGATTAATTTTATTTAATAAATTAGCATAATTTAATATGAATTAATATGAGGATTTTCTTCTCCAGTAAGAAGGTAGAGTAAATTGGAACCAATATTACAACACAGGGCTGCACCTGTGTCAGATATTTCTAATGATGTAATCTATATCAAATAAGCATGTGACTTTTTAAGGTTATCTCATAATTCCTAGCAAGCTGAAAGAGCATCCAGGTGTTAAAGCTGTACCTTTTTCATATAGAAAGTTATATTGCAGCAATTGGTTTCCACTGCTGTACTGTGGGGTGAATTTGGGACTGCAGGAAAATAGGAATTTGGAATTTAGGATTACTTGGATGTTGTTCAGCTCAGGTAGAAACATGGCATATGAAGTATCAGTACTTTGTTGTTTTTAAACAAGAAGTAAGTTCATCTGTTGCTAAATTAAAAATGTTAAAAATAATATACTTGTTGCATATATGCACATGTGCTGTATTAGTGTATTAGTTTTGGAAGCATTTTCATGCTTGTTTAACTCAAAATGGCTTTGAATTTTCCACAGAAAAGAAGGTAAAAAAAACAAAAAAGAAAGAAAACCAGAGAAGAACTGGCAGACAGTTAGTCCATATGGCCTAATTACTCCTGGTATTTTGAGAAAAGAATGTAAACCTGGAGAATTACTAAACTATGAAGTGGCTACTCTGAGGACCTTTTTTCTCAGTTCTTAGTGCACCTATTACACAGTCTACCTATTTCAGTCATGTTTCATCTAAGAGAGTCCCTCCAGTAGCTGAATCGTAAAAAAACCCACTGGTGTCTCAATTTGGAGGGATAGTAAATCTCAGTTCGCGAACTTCTGCAAAGTCTTGGGGGACTACAGTAAACAGCAGCTGGATGTGTGGAAGAACATCCTTTTTCTTTAAATATCTGGTCATCTGATAGTGAAAAACTGTAGGGATGCCATACATAGATGGGCCTAAAATTTTTTTTTCTAACAGATTGGCTCATTTTTGGTAAGTTACAGTTAAAATGAGATGGTGACTGTACTGTGTACAGAGGGGCTGTTAACTCCTCCTGTCTCTTAATCCTTCTTCTTTCTATGGCTGTCAGCTAACAGTATCTGAAGTACAAACTGGATAACCTGGCTGTACCTATATTTTTACATATTAAGAGAGACTGAGAGAACACACTCTGAGGCATAAGGAACTCAAGTACTTAGCCCTGCATTAAATATGTAAGAGCGTACTGAAAGTCTCTACAGTTCTACATCTGTATCATCATCAGTGAATCTCTTGGTTAATTATTTGTTGGGTTTATTGTATTATTTTAAAATCTATCAGATGGGATATTATCATTTGCCTCCCAGCAGCATGACATAAACTATTTGCATTTGTAGTTGCCATATTGTAAATTCAGTCCTTCATTAATTTTTCTCCTTACCTGTTATCTTGTTTTCTTGTTATGAAGATAAAGTAGATTTCCTTTTATTTTTCATTGTTTTATAACAGATTAATGTTTAGAAATGATGAGTTCTTATTAGTCACAGCTTATTCTTTCTTCTTTCCAGTCAGAGAAAATCCTTTACTAAACAAAAGATGAATGATTTCATGTGTAACTCAAATTGCAAAAGAAATAATTACTGACAAAGGGCCATATTCGGATTTTTATCCTTTTCTTTTGTGAAAACTATAATTTAATTAGATTCAGAGTTTCAAGAATGACAACCTTGGATGCAAAGCTAGTAAGGCAAAAAAAACAAGAATACAGCTAACTTCCTCATCGAAGAAATGCTGTCTAGTACAGCCAGCAGACTGATAGAAGATCTGACTTCAGTTTGCTGCTCACTACAGTTTCCTGAACTAATACTGTGCAAGCCATCTCCATCTTAGCACCTACATTCTCCTTCCTTCTGCATTCTCCTTTACACCTGCTGAGTTGTACTTTGTGGCCTTGTGTTCCAGGAGATAATCTTCTGTGACATTAACCATCATTTGCATTTATTAAAGTATAAGGCCTTAGATTTTATTAAGAAAACCCTGGTTCCAATATTATGAATGTGTGAATCTAAGTTTCTTTTTTTGTGCAGTTTTAATTCTCTCTCTGCACCGCTTTCATACTTCTTCTCTAAAATCAAACCATCCGTTGTCTCTGTCACATGGAGGTTAGCCAAAATATAAGTCTCCTCATACTCCTCAAAACTGTCTTCCTTTAAATCTCAGTTATGCTGTTAAAATGCTTAGATGCCAAGATTTTGAACGGTATTTCAAAGGCTGTAAGCAAACAGTGCCCTGCCAGTCCTTCTTAGCATTTATGGTCTCATGGCTAGTTTCAACCCTGCCTCCTTTGGACCATCCTCTTGAATGTGAAGAAGAAAAGACAGAAAGATGAGTGTTTTTTCACAACTACTTCAGATGTTGAAACAGGCAATACCCCCACCCGCAAAGGTGAACTTCTGTGCATCCTTACTTGTTAGTGAAAATTGAGTAAAAAGCAGTAGAAATACTCAGTAAACTGGTTAGTTGCTTACTGAGGAAGGGCTAAAATGGCACTTATGGAGATTGGGTAAATTTCAGCTAACACTGTGATTTGGGATGTAAAAATATGAATACCTGAAGGATATTAATGCCAAGCAGGTGAAGGAAGGTAGATAGTGTATTTAGTACTGTATACCCATATTCGTAGGAGTGTAAATAGTTACAATAATAAGATTAAATCAAGACCAGGAAAAGTTAGACTTAGTGAGATTATAGATCCAGTAGTGAGATTTCTTGGACTGGGAATCAGGATGTATCAGAGTTTTGCCTGTGACTGCCACTGCTGAATCTAACTGCTTTCTGGTGCTCCATGGCTCTCGGTCAGTCACTTTTACCAGTATGATTCTTAGCATTTTATAGACTAATCTTCTAAATGCTGACTGTGTGCAGCTCTGCAGTTGTCAGAAAGGGAAGCAGGAATCAAAAAACTGATTTGTTCTGTTCTTTTCCCACTGAGCTTCTTTACAGTCACTGGCCAATATCTGTTTATTTTCTGATAGGAGGAAAATGACAACTGTTGTGGAGGAAAGACTGGCGCAAGTCATGTGTTTGAAGTTTATTTTATAAGCAAAGGAATTCTAGGGAGATAACTTGCCTTTCAGCTGCAAAAAAGGTTTCTGTAGGAAGCTTTATAGAAATGAGGAGGTACAATATCTGTGCATTGTGCTTTAGTTCTGTATTTCTTTCTATTAACGTGTTAGCAAGATGCTGCCCACCACTCCCTTTGATACGCTAATGGCCATTCACTTACTCTCCATAGGTACTGTGCTGTGGAAGAGAATTTTCCTTTGAAGTCAAAGAGAGTAATTGTGTGCCTACTGGTGGCAAGATTTGTCTTACTCATCTGGACAACCTAGATGTAGCTGCTGCAGTAAATCTTGCAGTCTTGAAGTTCTTGTGCTAGCTGACATCCCACAAGCACTACAGGCAGTGCTGTGGTGGGGATATTTCTTCAACTGCCCACTGGCTGCCAGCTGTATTCATTTGTAGCTGATGACCAAGTACTGTGGAGGGTCCCCTTTAAATGTACAGAGGAAGGGATCCATTCTTTAAGTTAAAACAATTACATTGAACCAAAGTAATGGAGAATCAGATTTCAATACTTCATTGCTTGTAATGGAAAAATCTATTCACATTCATAGTTTTCCCCAGGCAAGTGTCCCTTTTTGTGTCCCCTTTTTATACATCTGCTGAGCAGATTGAAATGGATAGCAGTGGTTTGAAAATTGAAAACCTTCAATTTTCACGTAAATTACAGGTCAAATCTGTGTAGTACCTCACTGCCCTTTACAGTAAATCACACATAAAGCTAAGTTATGCCCCATTTTAAATGACAGAAGAGTCCTTGGACTACATGGTAGCCCTTTCCAATAACAGCTGAATAAAAGAAGAAAAACTAATAAATAATTAAGGCAGTAATGTGTTTGCCCAAATAATTAAGGCAGTAATGTTTTTGACCACTGTTTTTTTGGCATGACTTTTTTATGTTATTATTGTGACAGAAATGTTCCTTTCAAAGACAACTAAAGCTCTAATGATAGCTAAGAAGGTCATTCCTAGGAGGTTAAACTGGTTTAATTAGAATTTATGAGAAGGTTACTCTAAGAGTGCAGAAAGATGTTAAGGGGTTAACCTATAAGAGATTACATTGTAGTCAGTGTTCTGTTAAAGTTTGAATTAATTTTTCCCATGGGTTTTTCACATTCTAATTTTCAACTAAATGAGACATCTGTTTCAGAAAAGGAAAATTTGCTATGGTTGTCATAGCAACTATCATTCTGTAAGAAAATTATTCCAATGGTTACTTTAGAACAGAAAGATAGAAATTCAGTACATAAAGCAACATCCGATTGCTAGCACAAACTCTTGATAATTCAGCCCTTTTTGTATAGTGGATTATTTGACCTGCAAAACTTGTTCATATGTTTTTAACATAAAGTTAATTGTGCTGTAAACAAATTCACTTCCAATGTCTTTTACCCCTAGCGTCTTACATGTAGACAATCATCATTCTTACCATAATAATAATGGTTGGAATTTCAGTAGTATATGGAGAGACTCAAAGTGTTCAGTGTAAGAAGATAAGACCTAAATCAAAGTACATTTCTATGCACGAGCGCTTCACTTCAGAGGTGAAATGCATTCATATTGTATGTCTTTAATTGCCAAATACATTTTTCTTGGAGTTTTTAGGGAACAGTGGATTTTTCTCTTATGGAACATACATAACAGTATTGTCTTTGTAAAATGTAAAATATTACGGTATGTAATATGTAAATATAAAACATTCAGTATGTCTGAAACCAGGATATACTGAAAAATAATATACAAAAAAAATAACACTTTTCCTGAGCAAGCATTAAGTGGGGATCCAGAAATTTGGTGCTTGATACAAAGAATTTAACTTGCTTTCAAGTTCTATTGTGAATGCAAATTTTAGACAAAGTTTTCTTTGTGCGGTACCCAGGTCACACACTTGTTAATTGGGTATTAGAGAAGACTTTTTTCCCCTACTCAGAAACTTTGATTGTCGTTTTGCAATAAGTTTGCAGAGAAGGGGGCTTGGGGATTTATAAAATCCCTGTGTGCATATAAAGATGGTTTTGCTTTGGGGTGGGCTCACTGATAATGTATGATTTGTCTTTCTTCTCTCAGATGTGAAGCATACCAACATCCTCCCCTGAATCCTTTCTTGGACTTCAGATTTTCTTTTCTTTTTCTTTTCTTTTTTTGCCAGAAATATTCCAGACATTTCTTTCGATCTTGGGATTGTCACAAAAGACAGCATAATGGCAAATCACACAAGTTGTAACATCTCCCCTTCACAAAAGAACAGTTCCAGCATGCATAACTTACCAGCCCTGCGCTCAGGCGGCTATGCTGCAGTCACCACAAAGGGAGGGAGGGAGGGAGGGACGAGGGAAAGTGCTTCTTGTCTTAATAAGCAGATCATGCCTATTCATAAGGGGAAACGGGCTTTTTAAAACATGGCTGCATACAGGCTAGCCCTTCTAGAGTCAGGCAGAGATTCTTGCAGCTGCATATGCCATTTTTGGTCATTTGGATTTCAGCACGGCTAAGCTGACTTTTGGCAAGACTTGTGGCAGTCATGATTATTTCTCTTTATAAATGCTTCTTTGTATCCTTAAAATAATTATTCCATAGGTTTTTGACCTTTTCTTCTTGGACAAGTACCAGTCTTTCCCCTTGGTTTCTTTCTTGGGGCGTGGAGTGGCCATGGCCCATTCTGCTGTGTCTGGCACACTTGTGGAGTGCAGGACAGTGCCTCACCTCACTTCCCATTGAGGACGTGGAGATGGTCCTGTCCATGCCCAGCAGCACTGGTGCCAGCAGTGGGTGGGAGCAGGGGCCTGTATTCACTGAATCTGTCAGGGGCTTTAAAAGCATGATTTACTATGCTGATGCTTCTTTTGCGTCCTGTTTGCCCTTGCAAATATTTTCTCTCACTGAGATTTTGCTCCTGGAAAACTTGCTCTGGGCCTGTAGACAATTTCAGCAATTTCCGTTGGTTGAGTATTTTCATCTTCATGGTGCTTAGCATGTAAGTTGTGGAACGCAATCCCAAGGCAGGAATGGATGGAGAGTTTAGAAGCAGTCTAACCTCTGTATATTTTTATAAAGCCTGCCACTTCTGTAATACTTGAGCACCTCACAGACTTGAGTTTTATTTATTTTCATGGCATTCCTGTGAGATAAAAACACTCCCATTCTGTCAGTGGAGAGCTGAACATAAACACAGGCTGATCAAGCTCCACAGACTGGAGTTTGGTTCTGTGTGACAGTGTTGGTGGCATCATTGTAACATCATGGTAACATCATTGGTCACCTACTGCAGAATAAGCCCGTAACTACAATCAAGACTCATTTAGGTTGCAAAATACCTTTAAGATCATCAAGTCCAACCCTTAACCCAGCACTGCCAAGTCCCTCGCTTAAACCATGTCCCTGAGTGCCATATCATAGAATCATAGAATAGTTAGGGTTGGAAAGGACCTTAAGATCATCTAGGTACAACCCCCCTGCCATGGGCAGGGACACCTCACACTAAACCATGCCACCCAAGGCCTCATCCAACCTAGCCTTGAAAATCTATGCATCTGTTAAATATCTCCAGGGATGGTGACTGCACCACTTCCTTGGGCAGCTGTTCCAATGCCTGATCACCCTTTCAGTCAAGACATTTTTCCTAATATCCAATCTAAGCCTCTCTGGGTGCAGCTTGAGGCCTTTACCTGTTGTCCTATCGCTTGTTAGTTGGGAGAAGAGACCAACACCCGCCTAACTATAACCTCCTTTCAGGTACTTGTAGAGAGTGATAAGGCCCCTTCTGAGCCTCCTAGCTGGACTGTGAGTTACCACCCAGAAGGTGAGAAGTCATGTACCTGTGAGCCAGGTGCTGTTATTCCTATGAGGAAAGGCTGCTAGGAGTTGAACAGGTAACCAGAAAACTGTGATTTCATATCGTTGATATAGGGATATGTGTTTCTTAGCCAGATGCCTTGGTCTGAGCAACCTGACTCAGAGCAAGGTTTCTGCTTCATTCATTAGCATCTTCACACACCTTCACCTCCCTTATCACAGCTTTGGAAGGCTGGGATATATTTCTGGTCCCAGTGGCAGATGTAGAAAGTTTCACCTTTTATTCTTTTTCCCTGGGACACCTGTTTATCCAGACCCTGGTTATCCATGGCATGTGATGAAGAGCTACGAGAAGAGCTCTTAGCTTTGGACACAGAAAGCCTTTCAGTTACCTGTCTAGAATTGTTTAGGCTGTTTGTCTGTGGAAGAAAGGCAGCCTATTTGTTGTTCTCCAAATATGGATTTGGCCAGAAGATGTCAGTCAAAAAATTATTAAAAAATTCCAACTTAAAACTAATCCCTCAGTTTTATGCCCTAGAATCAGAGCATAGTTGGCAAGACATAATTTAGCACTGTGATATAATTGCTGTGAAATACAGTTTTTTAATCAATGGGATAGCAAGACATGGATAAATTGTGTTCCGACTGGCAGTGTTACAGTCCCACTGTTCCATGATGAGCTGCTCCATAAATATGTTTTAAAAAATATAAATGCCCATATGATAAGAAATCCTGAATATGGAAAGTCTTTTTTTCAAAGCAAGTCAGCGCACCAAGGACAGAAGAAAATTATTTGTATGGAAAGAAGCAGTATTCTTGTTCTGATGGGATGCTTCCAATTAGGGAAACAAAGCAGCATAGGTGATGTCTCCAACTTTGGAGTGGGATCTATCATTGTGCTGGGGTCTGTCCTCCCAGCTTGTCATAGGCTAAAGGCCAAACAAGACAGGAGCCAATGTGAAATGTAGATCCACACCTAGGTATCCGAGATGGGTGTTCTTTTAGATGGTGTGGGAGTGCAGCATGCTAATCCACACATGGAGATCTTGTTATCCAGCTCTTGTAAGAGTTACTTTTCAACTAGTTAGAGGAATACTGTGAATGTTTTACTGTATGCTGCCTACTGAAAGTGGTAAGGACTGCACTGATTTTCCACACAAGCTAAATAACACTGGTTGTATGTAAAGAGAGTTTTACTGTGCACATAATGAAGAAAATGAATGCTGTTTGTGTCTCCAAATTCCATGCTAGTAGAGAGTCAATCTCCGTATTTTAATTAGATAACCAGTGTATGGAAGTAGCACTGAAGACATTCTCCTCCTCTCTTGGCAGGCAACCTTGGTTTTATGGCTGGGGCTTTAATCTTCCACGAGGCCAAGCACTATTAGAGAAATGGAACCTTATTCCAGATGGAATAGATATTCTTATAACACATGGACCACCTCTCGGTAAGAAAATACTAGTGCTCTTAGCTGTGTATTTCAGATGATTATCTGAAATAATGTTATTATGAGTAACTGATGCCTCTCCTTAGACATAGAGTGCAATCCTGACTTACAAGAGTCAAAAGTAACATCCATACTGATTTCAGCAGCACCAGGACTCCAGCGCAGGTTTATGTGTAATGATTACCTATGCTCAGTGGTAGGGAATTAAATAATGGCTTAAAAATAAAGCCTTAACATATAAAGCCTTAATGAGCTTTATAAACAAGAGAGGTCTGATTTTCCTATGCATCTGTCCACTCTGTCACTGCTGAAATTAGTAGGTTTAAAGCATGGAGCCTGCTTGAAGAGAAGTGCAGGATTGGGATCTTCTATTTTTAGCACTGCCTTTGTCCCTCACTTTCAGTAGCATTCCCCCACCAACAAGTACCCAGAGTCTGTGTTTTTCCTCATCATGCTGACTTGGTGCATCTCCTGCCTCACAAACCCAAATGCTGCCATTGTTTGCCTGTTCTTTGCACAGTGTGGGTGAATTGCCTACCTGTAATACAGTCTGGCAAGACTAACACACCAACAAGAAATAGTTCTGCATTTGTGTTTTACAAATATTAATATAGGTGATATAAAAGTCAGGAGAGATTTCTTGTATTCCTAGAAAAAAGTGAATTATGTGTGTTACAGAAAAAATGTAATCTCAGAAATTTGTCCAGATTTAGTAAAGCTTTTAACATGGTTTTCAATGTATTTAACGTATAGCAGGCTACATTTAATGCAGCTATGCGTTTAGCTCTCACTAATTTAATCAGTGGACACGAAGGTGAAGCATGTACTTAAGTGGTCTGCTGAGTCTTACTGTGGAGGAGTGCTTTGTGTGAAATGAAGGCAGCTGGTTTCTTTAAACCTTTAGATTCCCCAATTTCCGGAAGCTAAACCCCTCTTGTCTTCCACCCTTTCTTCTCCTCTTTCAGAGCTTGGAGGAGAAAGTATCTAAAGGGTTTGTGTTTTGTTGTTTTCTTTAGAAAGACATGTTTGCATTCCACTGCTCACTAATCCTGGGGAAAAGGGCTTCTTTTTGAGCACGGTTTCTCACAGGGAAGGCATGTGTTTTGATACTTCACCTAAGTGGAGTCTCATGTCATGCCATTGACTGATTTTAATATGGACCTCTATTGTAAAAGTGGATGGCAGAAATTAATTATTTAGACCTTGAGATATCAGCTCCAAACAGTTATTACTGGGGATAATCCCTGTTAGGATCCAAGGCATGACACTGGGTCTTTGATATACTTTTATTTATAAGTCATATTTAAAACCTTTTCAGAAGCTTTTTCAGTATTTTTAAGCAATTTTTAAAACCAGCTGATCAGCTGTAAAGTAATCCAACCTTCAGCTGATCCAAACAATATCCCTGTATCTAGCACATGAAATCCAATGTTGGAAAGTGGAGAGAGGGGTTCACACCACCTAGCTTTAGCTGCCTAGCTGGTTTAGCCACCAGGCCTCTCCAGGCAGCCTCTGGGATCAGCAGAGGCAGGAGAACCTCTAGAGAGTACTGCAGAGCTGGCACTCAGCAAACGTGCTTTAATAATAAATTTAATAATGAATTTAGTAATCGTAGTAATTCAGATGAAGAGCCACCCATCTCCAGTGACTGTAATGGGGAAACATTAGTTCCCCCATCTCCATGTCTCAGTGTTTGTTCTCTTTTTAATTCTTAAGCTTCAACTGTCCTCCAAGGGTTTTGTTTTTTTAAAGTTCTCATTTCTTTATCTTTCTTTTTGATGCATTAATAGATGGCTCAGGAACAGAACCCTCTGCCTGAGGGCATCAGCTGTTGGTCTCCTTGACACCCATTGCAACAAATGTATGATGCTTCAAAAGAAATTAGTGCTCTGCCTAACTTACAGAACCACCTTATGGTGTAGCTCTGTCCACAGACATTTTGGGAGACAGGATCCTCCTTGACCCTCCCAGCCAATTATTTTAGCCAGAAAACTGATTACTGTTGTTCTGATCTTGGACAGCATCACCAGAGCTGTTCCTAATGATCATAAATAGCAATCAGTGCTCTTGCAAATTCCTCTTCTCTTTTTTTCTCCAGCGTGGTTGCCTAAATTCTGTCCATCATCTGTTTTTTGTGCTGCTTTCTCATTCACTCACTTCAAAAGAGCATGCATCCTCCTAAACTAATTAATACTACATTGTTAGATAGATTTTAAATTGCCTGAATGATTTAGATGCAGAAGCACCATTAAGAGTTAATGGACTTAGTGTTTCTAAGTCAGTTAGGCATGTAACAAAATTCTGAGTAATTTTTCTTTTCTGAGTAGTGTTTTGGGATGAAAGCGGGGGAGGGATACACAGGATGTTCACACAGGATGAGAAAACAAAGGTTAAAACAGCTATTATTGACCATTTTATATGACCTGTGTGTTGTTAACTATGATAAGGCATATATTTCATAGCTTATGAAATATTGGATTCATGATTATGGGATCAGTGCTAACGCTTGTTTCTATATCAGTGTATTTTTGTTACTTTTATGTATAGTATAACTTTTCAAGCCTTTTCCCTGATTCCTAAAGATCTGCATTTATGATTCTTTTATTCATCTTCACAAAGTTTACTTTTCTCTTATTTGTTTGTTTTTAATTTAATTTCACCTTTAAGTCTTCATTTGTAGCTGTCTGCTTGATTGTCGGTGACAAAGATTTATACTTTCCTGACAGCTGCAGAAACCTGTTTCAAGTAACCAAACATTAAAAAAACCCTAAGATGAACTCTAATTGTTAGCTAGGTGTAATCAATTATTCTTAGTTTGTGTAGTCAGGTGTACATAATAAGCTGCAAACATATGGGAAAGCTTCAGAAGGGTGATAATGCATGTAAACAAAAACATGTTCAACATAAATAATGCTTAATTTAATGGAGAAGTTAATTTTATGGATTTTTGTTTGTGAAGTTTTTGAAGTGGAAATACTTTCGGCTTTATGTTCACCACAGACATTTTGACAATTAACTATTTCAAATCACTGCAGTAACAAAACCTATGGTTATAACACTCTTGCTCTGAAAAAAAGCATGACTGGATTCCAGGGGAGTTTCTGTCCTCACTTTGGCATCCTGAATACTTATTATTTCCTACAGTGAATTTTGACCTGTGTTGGATACCAAGGGTGACTGATAAAATCTGTTACCAGGACCAAGCATTGCTCTGCTCTCTCTGTAATTCAGCAGGGCTTTTTCTTTGTACATCTTTGTGTCTGAATTAATTAGGAGTCTATGGCCGTCGTGAGAACTTCCTTTTTTTTTGACATTTAGGATGCTTCATTCCCAACTCATTTCTGAAAACTGGACTTTGCTCTCTGAGTAACTATGATAAAAGGGCAATTTTTTTTCAATTTTCATAAAACCCCACACTACAGTGAGCCCAGTTTTCAAGCACTGGCGTCTAAAGATGATCATCTCAATGTGTGAACCTACCCTGAAGCTCTAGCAAATCTCTGAGTTTTTCCAAGAGCTTGAATACCACCGTCCTGGTCTTTTAAGCCAGTTGGTTAGCTGCTATTTAGCCATGCTTGAATGGACGTCAAAAGTAAACATATGAGAACTAGGTCCATGCTGTATACCTCTCTGGCTGACTACTGGTTTCTCAGAGGCACAATATATTCCTTCTGTTGCAGCAATTTAAGAGATACAAAGCTATGACAGGCACACAGGGAAAGAACAGCTAAAGAGAAACGGAGTGATTATACCTTTTAGGTTTCCAAATTCGAGCCTGATGAAAATGCCAGAACAATAGAAAGATAACAAGAATGGTTATTGCAAACCCTCTAATAAAACAACATCCTTCTTATACTATGAAGGAAACATGAGACTTCAGTTGGCAGTAAGCATCCCTCTGCAGTATGTTTCTAGACACAAAAGCAAGTTGGTGTACCTTTTTGTCTGTATACATAAAAAAAATGAATTTTTATACAAATGTGGTGCAACTAACTATAGCTCTTAAAAACATCTACTGCAGATGGGCTGAGTTCTTTTCCTATGTGAGGTTCATAGATTTAGGCTAGTTGGCCTTGGTGTGTCATGAGATGCTTAAACCCATTTCCTTGATAAGGTTGGGTTTAGGTATGCTCTGGATTCCCCATGTGAATTCCACTACTTTAAGACTGAATGTGATAACAGTACAATTTTATTATTAACAACACAGATTCCATTTCATCAGTTAAATTGTTCAATTTCAAAAGCTACATCTCAAGGCTAGATTTAAATAGCCAAATATTGATTTGCATTCTGAAGAGACTGACTTTGGACATACTGCTCTTTGAACCTCACTCTATTAAAGAAAGAAAACTTCATAAAGCATATTGAGTTTTCACATTAAAAATGCTTTAATTACAGTGATTTATTTTCTCTGGAAGACACCTGGCAAAGTGTTATCATAGTCCTTTTTCTTCAGATGAGCTTTTATGGTTTTCCTCAAGTATTTTTCCTTCCTTCTTGCACTTACCAAGGCAAACACTGTTATTTCCATGTCCATTCTTCAGTGGCTGCTTATGAAAAGCGACAAACCATGAAATCTCAGAAATGCTGTATAGCAGTACAGCTTTGCAGATACCCTGTCTTCTTGTAAAGCTTTCTTTTTTTTTTTCGCAAGGTTTTCTAGACTGGGTCCCTAAGAAAATGCAACGGGTAGGATGTGTTGAGCTGCTGAACACAGTCCAGAGACGAATACAGCCAAGGCTTCATGTTTTTGGACATATCCATGAAGGTCAGAACACATTTCTTTCTATACATATATATATGTGGAAACCACAAACACAGAAGTTGTCTAGTTTAACAGCATTTTCAAACTTGAATGTCTGAACTGAAGCACTTGTGGAATTCAGGTACTTATTTAGCTGCATATATAGAGAGGAAATTGGCTGATACTCTAATTTCAGTATTTGTACTATGGCTTCTTTTCTACATCTGTAAAACAGGTGATGCCTCCTCCACAGAGAGGATTACTGTGAATTTTAAAGTAAGAACATGAGTCCAGTAGTTACAGAAAGTGACTAAATATTAGGATTGATGGATTGTATTTTCCTCTGCTGAGTCTCTGTGACAGATAATTCATGTAAGATCTCTGTGTCTCAGTTTTCTGTGTGAATGTGTAGGAATACTTTGAGGGGTGCTGCTGAGGCTAAATCTTCAAGATTGCACAGTAAAGGTTGTCTCTCCTCATCAGCATGTATATGAAATTAAGATCAAGAGGGATGTCACCACTGACTTGGGCAGAAGTTTAAGATATTTATTCGTGTATTTATTTGCTTCGGCAAGGAAAACATTTTGTACCGAGACAAAACAAAATGGTTCCCTTGACTATTTAATTTTTAACTGGAAACAAATGAGTTCCCTTCACATAAGTCAGTAACTGGTGACAAATATGCTCCACTGAAGTCAGTGACCAGGGGAGTTTGTTTCCAGAAAAAGGGAAAGTAGATGCTGTCTGCTGTAGAGATGTCTGTCTTGTTCACATACTATGGCAGCAAGACTTCAAGCAGTGCCCTCATCCAAAGAAACCACTGGGCTGTGCAGAAGTGTACCCATTGGCATGTAAGCATGTTATTATCAGCTGCTTAGTCCTTGGCAACATTAATTTACTGGCAGAAAAAGGTGCTCCATAACTGCCAGTTTTCTGCTTCTGGGACTGCTCCAGCCTTTGATGTAGGATTTCTGTAGGTCTCACCAGTGTAGAAATGAACAAATGGGAACACTGGAATAGCTGGAATGCAGATATTTCTGGTTTTGTGAAGAATCATTACCCTTCCCAAGAAATACCACTCCAAGTTGCTGCTAGGGGCTTTCACCATGCTAAGTTAGAAGTGACATTGCTGAGAGGTGTGCTGGTGAGAAATTGATGGAGAAGACATTCAAATCATTATTTTACAGCTCAGGGATTAAGTTGATTCTGCTCATGTGTCTTGTCTGTGGTGACCTGTTAATGCCTAGCTAGTGTCCAATGTGCTGTTAAAATCACAGAGTGAACACACAATACATAGACAGTATTTTCCCTAACCTTCCACTGTTAGAGCAGTCTTTGAGATTCTGTACAAGGGAGTTGGTGAATACAGTTCAAACTCATTGTCTTCTCAGAAATAGTAAGCCAAGTGGGTTGCAGGGGATATAAGCAAACAGCAAGCCATGAAGCTTCAGGCAGGTAAACAAAATCACATCTGCTAAGACCAAACCCAACTTTGGCTCCCAAGGGAAGAGAATGGCACCTCCACAGAATAGTAAATCCTGTGAATTAATACAGTTGGCACAGTAGATATCAGAACACAGAAACAAGGTACTCGTCTTGTTAACTATCATAATTTAGAGAAAACAAATGGGGAACTGCATAGCCTGTTTTGCAGTGGGATGCTAAATCTCTGCAGAGGAGAATTCCCATTGCAGACAGCCTGTGCAAACGAAGCTGTTCTTTGTAGAAGGAATGCATGATTTGAACAGATGAGTTCTTCCCCTGACTGAGCATAGCTACATCTGCAGCAGTCATTTACTGAATATCCAGAAGGAAAAGATGCTTAGAAGAGATGTTTCTTCTTTATTCCCCCTCTGCACTGCTGTCTCTGCCAAAAAAATACCTCTACACATGGGCTTGCTGCTGGTTGACCCATAGGAGTGACTAGCAGCATGGCAGGGACTCTGGCTAAAATCCTGCTTTGCCCATTGCATCCAGTACTTGGCCAGGGTAATGGACAGGGAAACTCTGCTGGCAGTAGGGTGTGAGTGAGAACTGCAGCATTAGGAATCTTTCAGCAAAAAGAATGTATTAGCAAGCTGATTCTGTTCTCTCTAAAGATGTAGCTGAGGAGACAGAAAGTCCCAGCAGCAATGCTGACTGTCCTCTGTGCAGTTTGTGTTTTACACAGAACAATTGTTCTGTGGCAACAGCAAATGATTTAAAGAAATGTCTGTGACAGGAACCTGACAGAGTTTTCTTCCCTCCCTTGTCCCTAATTATAGTGTGGTTTTTCCATGGGGAGTCCAGGAGGCCTTGCATTATTCAGGGTGTTTTAAGGAACAAAAAAGAGAGGAATTTGGCTACTGTTTCTTTGTTTGTAAATTATGCATCTATCAGTGCTTCCATAAGACACAAAATTGTGCTCAGAAAAACTGTAGAATCCTAAGCACTTAGGATTTGAATAGCTGTACCTCAGTGTATGTGGCAACGAATACGTTTCACTATTAACTTCAATAATAGTGGGATTGAATCTTAGTACAAATGCTTTCTAGCATGTGATTTCCCCAGAGTCATATATTTCTGATTTTGAATGCATTTTTTCATGTTAATCATAATGTTTCAATGCAAGTTTCCAACATTAAGCTTTTAGTTTTGGTGAATCAAGCTTCTCTTTTTTCCTAGTCATTCATGAAAAGATTTTTGGCAATGGAGAGTGTGTCTACTTTTTCATAACACGAGGGCAGTTAAAGGGCTGCTGCTTCACTCTCTGAAACAGCATTTCACTGTATTTCTTACAGGCATTAGAGCTAGAAGTCTGATTTTTTTTCAGATTTAGATCTGGAATTGTTTGGCTTGGGTGTCTAGTCAGACATGAGATGTAGTTAAAGCTCTTTTACCACTGGTGAGACTTACAGAAAAGTTTTCTCCTATGGAAATGCTATGGTATCTTAGGGCTTAAATTCACCTTCTCATAGCCATGTTTTTTCTTTGACTGGCTAGACATTTTAGTGTCTTTCCAGCAAATTTGGTGGAACTTGGTCTACAAATTCAAACACATAGTGACAAGAGATTCCTACTAGACAAATCCTGCCCAGGCGCACATGCACACGTAGTCCCCTTAGTCAAGCAATACTTTATCCTTATTGGTTGCTTAAAAGATACACAACACAGGACAGGAAAAAAGTCGAAAGATGAAAATTGTCCAGAGTTTGCTGCACTGATGACTGCAAACCTAAATGATCAGAAGTATGGGGTTTTTTCAGTGCTGCAATTGGCTAAGCTCTATCTATCTTCTTATCGTTTCCAAAACTGATAAGGTTTTAAGAAAAAAGCTTTGCAGAGAAAATTATCTGTTTTTCCAGGAAAGTTCGGTGAGCTGGCTACCAGAGAATACAGCCACTAGGTAGTGAGGGTCCATTTCAATTTTCTTACACAATTTAAAAGATGGCAAAAAGTTCTGCTGTGGGACAAAGATGGTGTTAATTCAGGATGTTAATTCAGATTCCTCACGTTTTGCATGGAGAGAATTTTTAAATTCCTTCTGAGTAATAAATGTGGCACTTACTGCTGTGTGATAAAGGCGAATAATTAGAAAAGGAAGAAGATAGTGATGAATAATGAGAATAACCAGAGTTTGTCTTTCTTCACAGGCTATGGTGTCATGGCTGATGGAACTACTACCTATGTGAACGCATCTGTGTGCACTGTGAATTACCAGCCACTTAATCCACCTATAGTTATTGACTTACCTACTCCAAGGAACACATGATTATAATGAGGATTTAAAGTTGTACCGAACACATTAGCAACTTTATATTGCTGGCTGAGAATCCCAATAGGGATTCATTCAACAAAAAAAAGCAAAAATCTTCTTTTTTCCCTGCTAGCTCTTAACAGATAAATTTTGAGTGACAAAAGTGGATGAGGAATAAAGACATTTTGGTGCCAGAAACAGATTAAAGACTCTTAACATTTCACCATTAAAATATTTGTGAACACAGAAAAGTGAATGCATTCCACATATATAATATACATATATATATATATCTCAAGTAGGGACTTTTGTATATACCGTACATTATATTGGACTTATTAAAAGAACAATGTCTTTCAAAGTAATGTTTCTCTAAGAAAGTTTACAGTTTAAACTTAAGTGTTTAGACTAGGATTTCCTCATTTCAGATGTTTCCCAGTCAGCTCTTGGTAAAAGAAGAATGATGGTAAAGATGTTTTCCCTTAATTAACAAGGCAAATATAAAAGATGGTGCACGACTGACCAGTCACAGGAGGAAAGCTCTTACGTCAAGTCCTCCAGGTCTAAGTCTTTGCATCTATTCAAAACCAATGCAATAGAGGCCCTAATTCACTGTACTGAAATGAAGTTTTACTACATCTGGCGTTACAGATGGTAAGGGAAATGGTGCATATTGCCAGCATGCTGTAAACAGCTCAACATTCAAGAAGGGAGACTGTGTTAAGTGCAGTATAAATTCAGGAATTTGTAACCTGGCCTCACCTGTGAAAAAAAAGGATGACATTTCCCTTAAAAAAAAAAAAAAAAAAGAAAAAAAAAAGAAACAGAAAAGAAAAAAATATAACTGTGTTTTCTTGTGGGCAGGCAATACGTGATTGTATGTTCGTTAGTGGTATTTTAAATAAAATCCACTGGGACTATTTGTTTAAAACCTGTTAATGGGACATGCAGCCAATAATGAGGTTACTGATTCGAATTTGGCCCCAGTCAGAAAGTGATTAAATGTCATCATTTTGTCCTTGGAGAACATTACAGATGTCAAGGGGAAGGGGTCATCCCAAGGTGGAGATTGGGCATTCATTTTTGGGTAGCTATGTGGTAGTGTAAGTGCAATGAGTAATGAGTACACACCAGTGGGTACAGAGACTCGTAAAACCTGTCACTGGTGTTTGCTCGCTCATGGACACTGGTAAAAGAGGCCCAAGACAAAATTGTCAACTGAGTTGAAACCCATCTGTCATTTTGCATGTGACGCCAGGTAAAGCAGGACGTGTCAGAAGCTCACTGGGATGGCCGAGTGCCATGGTACTGCCCATGCGTCTTTCCTGCTGGTTAACAGAGGTGTTGAAGCTGCTGGGATTAAAACCTTCCTAGGCAGAAGGTTGAGAATTGATTACAGACCCACCAGAAAAAAATGTGCTTCCGATGTGCCCTACAAGAAATGGGTTTCTGTCTTGAACTGACAATGGTCAGTTCATCAATAACTGTGCGCAAAGAGGAGCCGTTTTAATTTAACTGCTGCATCCTGAATTTGGGGCTGATGGCATCTAGACGTTAATGTTGTGCACATATATCGGGCAGACCATCACGCTACCAATACAGGCTTGTTTGCTGGTCTGTGCATAGCCCACATCTGCACACATGCATTGGATAATTGTGTATGTTACTTTTCGCTTGATCTATGGGTGTAAATGAGCTTCACGTAGCAGCTGCATGTACTTCATATGCATACACAATTTAAAATGCCTGTGTCACAAAACCAGGCTACGTCAGCCTCAACTGTAAGCAGGGTGGGCAGAAACATTGTGTTTTGCTGGCTTCCCATGGACAGCAGCTCTTCCAGCTGCTGCTGAGAGCTGTGGCATTCGAGCCCTGTAACTAACTAACTCATGCTGTGGACCTACCAGAAACCACCAGAAAACATGAGAAGTTGCAGGTTTGTCATTCCCTGTAAGCTTTTGGGTGATTTGGGGTTTAAACTAACATGCTGCTTCTTCCTGAAACAAAACCCAAACCAACCAGTGATGCCCACAACTGGTTGTTGGGTGGATAGTTCACAAGTGCATGAGTAGCCTGCCATGAATTCAGATGAGTGCTTTTGTCAAAACTATTGGTATAGAAATTGCAAGATCAGCTCCTAAATCAGCAAGCACTGAAATTCATAGTTGAATATGAACTCCGGCCATCACTGGGAAGATGAGCAATAGCACGTATTTAGAACAAAAGTGTCTTAGCTAGTCACAATTCAAGCAATTTGCCACAAATGTGGCAGGAAATTGGCTGTATGTTAAAAGTCTGAAATGTTTACATTCGCTCACGGCACTTAAGAGACTAAAAAGTGTTAAATAAAGTTGGGGAAGAGGTCCTTTTAT
Organism: Psittacula echo; assembly: GCF_963264785.1. NCBI lineage: Eukaryota > Metazoa > Chordata > Aves > Psittaciformes > Psittacidae > Psittacula > Psittacula echo. The sequence goes on from NC_137735.1 coordinate 106,991,785, forward strand.
TAGGCTCAACAAAATTTGTATGTTGACCATAAACTATTCTCTTAAAAATAATTTTTCCCAAGGCATCTTCAAAATACTGTGTATTTTTATGTGGAAAGGATACGAAAGCAGCTGTTCCTTCAGAATATCATTTAAAGTACTTGAGGTATGAAAGCGTAAAGATTATTTAATCATTTTGGCATAACTTGATTGTTGTTGTACTTTTTGGTCAAGCATGTTGGACAAATAAAATCTTAAAAAAACCGAAACAAACAAAAAAGAAAGCCTCTTTATGTCCACCTCATGCATTCTGTGGGAAAGGCTGCCTATCTGCTCCAGGAGTAGGAGCCAGGCTACAGGACATGAAAGTTGTTATCGGGAGGGGTTGAGGGGCATCTGGCAGAGGGGCTGGGGGTGATAGGCAGAAGGTGCCCTGCTCTACCTGCCAGCTTCTTCTAGCCACCACATCTCCTGCAGAAGGCAGCAAATTGGAAGTTGGGGTTGCAGAGAGGGGAGGACCACAACTGCTACCTGTAACCGATGTATTTTGGTAGGAGAATACGCCAGATGTGTCTGTGAGGCTGGGAAAAGCTAACGTGAGGAAGTGCTGCAATGGAGCTGTGAAGCAGTAAGGAACTGGGGTGCCGTGCTTCGGGAATGGGCAGCAGTCAGAGGAAGGATGGTTTGTGCTCTGAGTGTAAGGACACGAAACACAGAGAGGGAGATCAAAGTGAAGTGACTTATTTTAACTTTGTGGGTACAGTCAAGGCCTGGGCTTCTTGCCTCAAGTCTGAGGTACCTCGGACTAGGGAGGCCTTGAAAAGGAAGGTTTCCACAAACATGGTTTTCAGATGTCAGCTCTATTTAAATTCACGGATGCTTTCTCAAATCATTCTCCCACACCACCTCCCCATTGCTAACCTTCACTGATATTTATCCAGACAGCACTGCTCCCAAAAGTGTTCTGGTGTGTATCACTAATAAGTGCATAGAACCATAGAATGGTTTGGTTTGGAAAGGATTTTAAGATCATCTAATACCAACCCACCTGCCATGGGCAGGGATACCTTCCACATTTCCAACACTCTGCAGAATTGTTAACCAGGTTTAATTTCAGTTCATTTTGACGATGAATAGGGGAGATACCACTGCATGTCAATATAAAAAAAGACGTTCTTTTCACCTCCCTCAGTCACATATGGCTGAGGATGTGAAATGTTCCTTGGCTACAAGCAATGAGCAAGCTGGGACTCAGTTGTCTTTTCCCAGGCAGCTCCAACCCACTACAGCTGTACCCAGCCTGTGGAAATGGGTTTAGGCTTCCACATGATGCTACTTGGTGGCACCTACAGCCAGTCTCCAAAACTACAGCAGTCTTCAAGGAAGTTGCTGGAGGGAGCAAGGCTGGTGGCAGCAGCTCGCCTGGCTGGCCCTGACGGGTGCTCCACCAACCAAGTAGCTGTGGGCAGGGAAGGGGAAAAGCTCTGTTCTTTGGGTGATCACGGGGACAGAGTGGGTGCAAAGTGCTCTGGCATTGCTGCAGGAGGGAGCCCGTGGGAAAAAAGAAGTGGTTTGTCTTCTCCAGTTGCTGACAGCTGCTAATTGAATCCTAGAATGGTTTGGGCTGGAAAGGACCTTAAAGACCATCTAGTTCTACCTCCCCTGCTGTGGGCCAGGACACCTCACACTAGACCAGGTTGTTCAAAGCCTCGTCCAACCTGACCTTGAACGCTGCCAGGGATGGGGCAGCCACAACTTCTCTGGGCAACCTGTGCCAGTGCCTCATCACCCTCACAGGAAAGAATTTCTTCCTGATGCCTAGTCTAAATCTACCCTCTGTTGGTTTAAAGCCATAATAGCCAATGTAAATGCTTCAGAGAAAGGAGAAACACAACATTCCGTAGAAGGCAATGCTGGAAATAATCTGCCCATGGGGATCTTTGCCCCACTCCCATTTATCCCTGTTTGTACAGTTTCTCTCTTAAAACCCCATGTTATTGCTCACTGCTGATATAACTCACTCATAGTGAATATAACTCCAAATGTTCTTTTCTTTCAGGTACATTCCTGTCCCTTTTCTGCAAGTCTCTCTGCATCTGGGATTTTAATGATATTGTGGAACAGCAAGCTCCCCGGGTGATTATGCACAGCGCATTAGAGCAACACTATTTCGCTTATCCTTGTACGTGTGCTGCTGTTCGGGTTTATTGACTGTCCCTTTCTTCTCGTTTTATGTGAAAAGTGTAAATAGGAGTCCTTATATGTACCCCATTCATTATTTTGTAAACTGCCATTATGTTGCATTTTACTCACTTTGTTTAGAAATTAAAATAATTTCAATTCTAGCTAGATTCTATTTCTAACTCTCTTAACTTTCCCATCTCTGAAACGTTCCCCTCCTCTCTTTCTTATGTGTCCTTTGGGACACAGTGATGCCAGAAGAGAACCTCCTCTTCCTTCCTATCCAAGCATTTGGACACATTTCCCTGCTACTTTCTCTCCAGATCTTTATCCAACTTGGTACTTCATTTGTTTAGGATTTCTGGGGGTAATAGCATATATTTGCAACCCCCAGTGGAGAACTATGGTGAGCTACCCATGCCCTTAGTTGGGTTTTCTCAAGAGGTGACAGCTCCTCTGGACTGGACTTACTTGTGATTTTCACAACCATAGCCCCTTCCTCCCAGGGAGCCCTTCCAGAGTGTGTTTATGGGGGGATCCTTTTCCCCTGCTCTGGCCTGATCCCTTGGCTTTGGGGTGCCCTTGGCAATCCTTGTCTCCCGTGGTCAGGCTTTACTGTCAGGGGCACCTCATCTGCCGTGTGTGGTGAGCAGCCCTGGGCCTGGAGGTGCTGCTGGGTGGGGTATGGAGCCAAGTGACATTTGCACAGTCCTCATCTTGCTTTTTGGGTTTTCCTTTCTTGGCTCGTGCCTAGCCCACAACCCCTTTTTGCCTCCCACAAATAGCTCTTTCATAAAGGTCTTTATGAAAACCTTTGCAAGTGTCCACACCAATTATATCAGAGATATCTCTTCTTGCCAGGACTTTGATGTCCCAAGAGCTTTCAAACAGATTAAAGGAGCAGGGTTTTTTTTTTCCACAAACCGGTTGTCTTTGTTCCCCACTCCCCTGCCTGGTGAAGTGCATTCGTCCTTTAGAGCACAATGGGCTAAAACTGAGCAGAGCAATTAACCTCACTACCTGCCGCCAGGTAGTGCGCACAACATGCCCTGGCATTCATGCCACTCATTTGCTCCGATTCAGTGCAATCTGGGCCCAGTTAGTGGACAAATCCGTTCCCACCACTGGAGAAGAGGCTGTTTGCTTGTTTGGACTGAAGCCAGTAGTGTGGATGCTTCTCCCCTGGTTTTGCCAGAGGGGCACAGCTGCACAGTGAGGTGGTGCTACGGGCTTGCAGCAAGCCTTAGGGAGAGGGGCCAGCCATTAGAAACGGTGACCTGGACAGGTTTGCCCTTTCAGTTACTCTCAAAACATTTTTCTTGTAATGCTTTCTGCCTTCTGGAAGGGATGAGCAGCCTGGGGAGGGCTGGATGGGAAAACACTGGATGCAGTAAACACGCTGCAATGGCTTATGTTAGAATTAAGCTTCAAAGTCGGGATAAGGAAAATGCTCTGCTCACCAGCTGAGCTACGCAATACCCAGCAAAGGCTCAGGAGAGTCAGAGGTGACGCTGAAGCACCATCCTGCCAGCCAAACCCCAGCTGCCCCTTCCCTGCTGCACATAGAGTCCAGCTGCAGGGACCGGGGCTGGCCCAGTTTCCTGAGTGCAGATTGGGAATATGAGAAGATACTGAGGTTGGTGGCACAGACCTTTCCACAGAGGCCACTGTAGCAGTGGGAAGGGGTCATAAAGGGTCCTGGGATGCCTCCCCTTAACAAGTGCCCACTTGTGCCTGGGGGGACAACTGGGGATGCCACAGCGTGCATCCTGGCAGTGACCCTGCCTGGGGGTCCGTTGGGCCAAAGCCGATGGCGCTGGGGTAAGTGATTCCGTCTGCACCCCTGCGTGGTGCAGAGTCAGGCAGCCCTACTGTTGTGTGCTGTGGATTTCAGAGAAAGCCTTCCCCCTGGTGTTTCAGGTTTCCATTTCAGACTGGTGGTGCTGCCTCTCCACCAAGACACAAGGGACATGGAGAAGTGATGGTTGGGTTCTCAGCTGCACAGCACGGTGCCTCGCTTCCAGCGTGCTGATGGAGGGCTTTGTGCAGACAGAAATACTCTCATCTGCATGGTGTAATATCCTGCTCTGGCAGGCTGCTGCTGCTGCAGTGAGAAATTTCATAGCCTCGTGCAAACTTCGCCTCCCACCGTAATGGTTTAGGACAAATTTTCTAGAAACACTGAAGTAATGGAGGATAAAGCAATTCAAGTGGAGTGAGCAATTAAACCCGTATTTATATTTCTTCTACTGTTTTATAAGGCTGTTGCATGGTGCAGCCATTCTGATTGCATCTGTTACCTGATATCTTAAAATGAACGGAGAGCTGCTTCACACAGACGTGTGTTGGCTGCAGATTACCTTTCCTTTGTCACCGACTCCTGCTTTCCCACAGCTGGCCTGTCAGTCCTCGCCGCCTCGTGCCACTCATGGTGGGGCTCCCCAAGCAGCTTCTCATCATGGGCACCTCATTCTAGATGCCTCTATAGCCTCTTCAGGGGCGATGTGCAAGCCTTAACCTTGCTCTTGCTTTTGAGCCCACAGACAAACCGGCCACCTTCCCCAGCAGCACCAGCTTGAAGGACCTGCAACAAGCTGAGAGTAGTGTAGGACAAGGGGGCAGGTCCTTCTGCTTGAGGTGAGCCTGGGGACACCTCTCAGCATCACCTTGAGCCTCTCTGGGTGAGTGACTACCCTCATATAGGACAGATCCCCTCTACGGGGAGGGAAGAGCTCTGCTCTGGTGGGAGCAAATGCAAACACCAGCCAGAGCAAAGACAGCTCTTCACCAGGGTGGCCAAGCCGAAGCATGACAGAACAAGCCTCTAGAAAGAAGTGCCCAGCAGGGTCCTTCAGCAACCCCGCATTGGAATTTGTCCATCTGTTTGCAAACGTTTGGCACCTCAATGACTTTGTGGCCTGCGTGCAACGCACTGACCAGGACTTCCACCCCTCATTCATGTGCCAGATGATGCAGCACCTCATTTGCAGTCCTCTGTAGCCATGTGTATATGAAAGAAAAAGCTGCTGTGAAGGAGTCAGGAGAAGTTATCTGCTTTCCAACTTGCTGCCCCATTGTTTCAGCCCGTGCCCTTTGGGTAACCGTTGCTGGGGAGGGATGGTTTATCTGCACACCTTCAAAAGCACCTTGTTTCCCCACCTGTTAAGCTTATAACATAGTGTACATCATTATGTTTATTGCTTGTTCAGAAAGAAATCATAGCTCTGAAGTGCTACCTATCCGCTTTGCTTCTGCAGATGCCTGTAACAATAATTAATCAAACGTACTAACATGCGGTCAAGAGACTTGTCAAAATTGAAGCTCTTGAGCAGCAAATAGAGCTCACACAATTAGCAGTCCCTGCTCTAAAAACGCTTGGATTGATTCATTGTTCCTCCCAACACCTAAGAAAGTCAAGGAAGTAATAAATCATGAAAATATAGACAAGGCATTCAGCAAACTATGATGAAGACACTTCATCAGCTGCCTTTAGCTCCACATCAGTGTGTTACACTGGAGTTGACACTGACTGAGGTAGTTGCGTGACAGCTGTAACCAGCCAGCGCTCACTAATGCTGCAGTAAACCTGGAAATACTGAGCTCTCTTCTAAGTTAAAAGTAAAGGATTTCTTAATTGCTATTAATTCACCTGCTACTGAGCACATGCCATCCCTTAAAATGAAGGCATGTAAACTTATAGAGCACAGACTTTAACCTGTAGAGTAGAACTCTCTGCCAAGGCCACAAGATTGGGTAGACCAAAGGGGCAAAGGGTGCAGCTTCATTTGCTGGTCAGGAAAGGGTCCTTTCACCCTTCCATGAGCTCAGGATGCTGCAGTGCGAGACACCCAGCTCTCCTGGATCCTGGGTGTGCTTTGTTAAAGCAGCTCCTTTTATCTTGCAAAGAAATCAACATTTGCCAAAGGAATAAAAGAAAAAAGGACAACAGCGGCAGAAGGGGAACGGTTCCTCCAAACTTTGAAGCTGGTGTTATCTATAAGAAACAACAAAAGAAACTCAATGCTGAGAGATGGAAAGCAACACAATGTATGAAAGCAAATTACTTCAGTGGGGCTTTCAGAAGTGATGATGACGTTTTGTGCTCCCTATTGGCTTTGTTTCTGTTTCTGAGTGAAAATGGAAAGTGTCCTTTAAAGAACAGTGTTGAATCAGTAGTCTCTGCTCTGGCGCTGTCAACAGCGGTTGTGTTTAGCAATTGTGGTGGTGGTCTAAAAATCATCAGGAACTCACTTAGAGTTGAAATAGGAAGGAGGTATATGGGAGTTTTATTTTTTAATAAAGAAAAAAAACCCCAGTTTTATTCTTTGAAACTTTGTTATAGATGTAAAAGGCAGTTACTTCTCTTGACTCCTCAGTGGCTTCACAGCAGCTTTTCCTTTCCTGTGTGCATGGCTACAGAGGATGGCAAAGTTCTTTTCCCAAGACGGTGCTGATATCAGTGGGAGGGTAAAACTGAGCTGAATTTGTGCAAGACTCTCAGAAGCCCACAGTCCACTGAACCTGGAAACCGACTTACTCCCTGAAGAGTAAATGTCCCAAGTCTGGTTTCCGAGTCTCTCAGGTTGGAACACCTCTGGTGGTACCCAGCCCAGCCTCCCACTCCAAGCACATCTAGCTGGGCTCCTCCAGCTGAGTTTTGAGTATCTCCAAAGATGGAGAGCTCATCACCCCTCTGGACATCTGTGTGAGGGTGTCTGACCACCTTCATGGTGTAAAATGCTCCTCCTTGTCCAAGTGAAAGCTTTATGTCCTGCATTACCAAGGGAAGCCGCCTGCACTGCACAGCTGACCCAACTGCTCCAAAACTTCATGTGTGCGAGAAGCCACAGCAAAACCCTGGAGCCTGCTGTATTTCTTTCTTTTGCTCTGATGTCTTCAATGCAACAGCTTTACTTCCTTCAGTTGTTGGAGAGCAGAAAGAAAACCTACTCTGAAGAACCGTGATGAAAAATTGTCCTGCTGGAATCAGCAGAAGTATGAGGCACTGACCTCAGCAAAATGAGCATTCCCATCTGTGACTGCACCCTAAAACTTAACGCAATTTTTCATGATGTCAAGAGCAGTTGAGTTTCTCTCTGCACTGTGCCCCTTTGTTGCTGAGCTGGAGTAGTCAAGAGGGACACCCACTATGCTGGACCTTCACTTTGCCTGGCCATGTAGGAGCAGCCTCCTTTCCAGGAGAAACACTCTGATCATGTCTTAATGGAAGACTGTGCTCATTATATCTGAATTTATGATCCACTTCCACTTTATTTTTGTGACTGTTTTCCAAGGGACATTTCAGCTTTTCAACTCATTTCGTCTTCAAAGTGGAATGACTCCTCAGGTGTGTGCCCTTGTGTCACCAGAGTTTTATCTCTGTAAGTCTGACGCTCAGAGTGCTGCACTATGCAGTATTTTGCAAACTGTGGCAGTTTGATTCAGGTTTAGCTGGGATGTGCCAGTTGAAATGCAGGAACCTGAGTTATAGCAAGCAAAAAGATTCATTCTTTGGGGAAAAACTTTGCTTTAGAAGCTGTTCAACTGATGATTGCATTTGATAAGTAAATATGGTGCACAGCCTTTCCTGTTTCCACAAGACAACTCGAATAAATTCTGTGTACTGGGACAGTGAAATGCAGAGAGCATCCCCTCACTGCATACCTGGAAGAAGCAGAAAAGTTGGGGAGGGAGCTGATCTGCATGGAGGCAGATCAACTCCTGTGGCATGGATAAGTGGAGGAAGAAATATTCTCCAAGGGACAGGCTGGCGTCAGAGTGAGGAACTGACACAAAGGATCACAGCATGAAGGATGACACATCATAAAATCAGAAGACACTGCTGCACTGATTCATGATGAAGTTTAATAAACATTACATTCCAAAAGAAGTTGAGGGAGGGGGATGTTCAATGTATCCTCATGGAAGTAAATGAAGGAAATCAGAAGATGCGAGGACCTGACAGTGAAAATGCTGCTTAACTAGGAGATAAGTTAAAGAAGGAGATATATAAGGAGATATAAGTTAAAGAATATGGGGTTCTGCAGAAGACTTGGCTGTCTGGAGCTGCAAGGAAGGGTTTCAATTAGCAGAAGTGTGTGAAAAGGTGGCACCACCAAACCCTCAGACTGTACAAAACCTGTGTGTTTGCAACATATAACAGAGACAAAGACTGTGCTGTGCGGAAATTCATCAAGATTAAAAGCCCAGGTAATAAATGCAAGGAATAGAAATTGCTTGTTTAGAAACATGCATTAGAACTAGCTGATATTAATGAAACCTAATAGGATGACACATGACAGGAATGTTGATTAAGTTGTTTATAATCTCTTTAGAAAAGATCAACTTGGCAAAAGGGAAATAAAACTGACTCACAATATAAAATGGTGGTGCTGGCAATGATGAAGTCAGTCAACTGGAATATTTTTTCATCCACTGGACCTAAGAAGTAAAGCTGGTGGTGGTGTCCCTCCAGATGGTATGCACTTGACACTATTAAACTGAATTAAGCTTTATGAAGTCTTCCCTATAGAGGATGACCACTACTTAAACACAGATCAAAAACGGTTGCAAACATACCCCATACTCGGCATTAGGAGGCAGTTTGTTCTGAATGGTATAAAGTGGAAATTACATTCTGCCAGGATTTCTACAAACCCCAGATGACAATTTTCTGACAAAAAGGCTACTTCCAGCCTTTGTCACCACGTCTTTTCTTGATGGACAAGAACTGGTTCAGGGAATGAGGACATTGAAACAGCTTGTGGTATCCGCAGCCATGACTTTGATCACGTCCACTGTGTGAATGTAAAATAAGGAGATAGAACAAGTCAGATCAGCCTTTCGTCTTTCAGAAAGGGGAATTTCAGAAAGCCAAAAACTAAAAAATCAATGGGGAGAAAAAACACTTAAACAGGAAAACATAGATGGTACTCGAAAACTATTTAAGAAAGTTTGCCAGAGAACAGTTCCAGAATCCAGGAATACCCAAACTGGGTAAAAAACCCCAACAGTCAAGCAAGCCAAAAAAACCGAACCCAACCTACAAACCCATTTTTCAGGGTAAATAAATGCAAAATGAATGAAGAAAAAAGATATATACCAAACTGGACAAGGAAGAAAATCGTGTTAAAAATGATGAGGAAAGCAAACATGCAGAGGGAGTATCAATGGCTTGAAACAGTGATGATAAGAATACAAAATCAAATGGGAATGATGTGAAGGGGAGATTCATCAACAGTATTATTAAAAAGGTATAATTTTAAAATAAATCTCTCTGCAGTGGGCAGACAAAAAGGCCAGGTGGTAGTGGGACATTACCCAGTGGTGGTGGCTTTTCAGCCCAGTAGTCCTTAAACAGCATGTTAAATAGCAATTACTAAATGTTATGAATTGGGAACTTTATATCTGAAAAGCTGAGGAGATTTTTAAACTGTTAATAATGAATTTTCAGACACTTTAGGACATGAGAGAAATCTCAGCAGTCCATAGAAAGCTGAAACAGTGCCAATATTATAAAAAAGGGAAATAGGATGGTCAAAGTGAGAGAGTGTTAGCCTGACTTTGATCCTTGGAAAAAAGCAGTGATGGGATTGATTGTACAAGGCTGAAGTAATAAAGAATTAAAAGGAGCTAATAAAATTAAATGCTAATCAAGGTGGGTTTAAGTAAAATGGATCTTCTTAAACTAATTTGATATCTTTCTATGAGATTACAAGTTTGGATGACAAATGAAATAGTGTTAAGGTAATAGACTTCTGTAAGGCACATGACTTGGCACCATTGCCTAGTATTTTGCGGAGGAAACGGGAATGATATAATTTCAGCATGGCACATGATAAATGAATTAAAAACCACCTAACCAATGTAATTAAACGAGGAATTATCTTTAAGAGGCTATATGTTTTGTAGGGTCCTCCAGGTAGTGGTTTCTGTCCCGACATGATTTAACTGCGAGATCTTGACCAGGAAACCTGCCCCTTCACCCTGCAAAAAAAGGTGCTACTGAAACTTTTTACAGATGAACCAAGTGCTGGACCACAGGGAATACTGAACATGAGGGCTGACAGGTACACTCTGATCTATATGTTTTTATCTTAGAAAATGAGGTACAGCAAATTGGTCTACATTTCAGTATGGCCACATATGAAGTCATATCACCAAACACAAGGACGTAGGCCAGAGTGACTTTGCCTCAGGGAGAAGAGCTCTAAGAATAGGACTTGAAGATGGGTCTGGTTGGCAGAAAGTGCCTGGTGTGCTCAGCTGGTGCCGTGGCTGGATGAGCAAATGCAGCAGTTGAGTGGACAAAGCTGGCAGAAAGAGGTGACGTGTCCTCTGTATTTGGCATCCCTACAGCTAAGACTTGAAAACTTCCCAGTTCATACATCACTGACCCTGGCATGACTTTGAGAAGTTGGAATCAACACCAGAAGGACCTGTGGAAATGGGGAAATAACTGGAAAATTTGCTTTAAGAGGTGAAAATCTATGGAGCTCACTTTGTCTTTCTGTTGAAAGAAGAGGTTCATTAGATTAGATATTAAGGAAAAAATTCTTTCCTGTGAGGCTGGTGAGGCACTGGCACAGGTTGCGCAGAGAAGCTGTGGCTGCCCCATCCCTGGCAGTGTTCAAAGCCAGGTTAGATGGGGCTTTGAGCAGCCTGGTCTATATGGGAGGTATTCCTGCCCATGGAAGAGGGGTTGGAACTAGATGGTCTTTAAGGTCCCTTCCAACCCAAACCAGTCTGTGATTCTATGATTTCACCATGACCTTTATGTAACTGCAGGGTGCACAAGCTGAAAGCTGCGCAGAGGCACATTTCTATCTAAAAGAGCATCATCTTAAAAATACATATATATGTATTCATTTGTATGTACATGGTGTTTTCTTCATAGAGAGTAATTAGCCACTAAAACAACCTTCAGATGATTGTGCTGATTCTTTGCAACTGGCAATTTTAAAATCAAGATCTGATGTGTATCTTCAGACAAAAATTTATTATGGGAGTCCCATTCATTAAAAATAAACAAACAAACAAGCACACACCCGTGTGAACTCTTTCAGCTTAACTCACTGGGCTTTGGATCAGGCTCTGCCTTAATTAGGAGGAATGCTGCAGAAGGACCATTGGCCAGGGTGCTTCCGCCCCGTCGCCTCGCTTGGACTGTGCAAACCACTGGAACTAAGGAGAATGCTCCTTTTACCCAGACATGTCATTTCACACCCTGGCAGACAATTAAAATGCAAATTATAAATGTTAATTAGAACTGTTTCAACATCTATTCTAATGCACAAGATGGGAATTCTGCACAGTGTACAGAGAAAGATGCATTGTTCCTCAGGCAAAACCCTCCCGCCACTCTCACTCTGGAGTGAGCAGAAATAGCTGCTACTTTCTTTAAAACCTGACTACAGAAAAAGAAGAAAAAAGGAAAAAAGAAAATAAAGGTGTGATCCTGGTCTCAAATGCTGGGCTAAATTCACTGAAGTCAAAGCAGTCATGGTAGTTCGTTGATTTAACGAGATCAAAATCAAGCCCTGTATAAACACTTACACTGAAAGCAGGAGCAAAAAAGTATTCACCCCACAAGGAAGTGTCTATGTTATACTAGTTTTGCTGTCGTGCCCTTTTCTTTATTAAATCACAGCCAATTTACATGCAGTGATAAAGCCAGCCACTAGCTAACCACTACCTAACCTAAGACTCAGAAATACTGGACGGCAGCCTGGGGCTAACCTTGTTCCAATGGGGACTCAGGAGGGGAGGAGGAGGCTGTGCCACAGCACTCAGCCTCTGTAGCTCTGCATACACAGTACCAGAACTGGGGTTTTATAACAACAGCAGCTCTGTAAATGAATGCCAGCAGGTCTCCTTTCCATGTTGAATATACTATTGCTCCACTGCAGCTCATCCTTATACACCCTGATGTTTAAGACAACTTTCTTTGCTTTCCTACTTAAAATCTATCTACATCAAAGATGAAATCTGGATGCTCCCAGAGCTGTGATGAGGTTATTTTTACAGCTATTTGAGCAGCATGTTATACCTGCTTATTTGAAGATGATGATATTTGTATTGTTGCTAAGAACTCATGCCAAGCATAATTTTGGGGTGTTGTGAAGATATTATATTTGCATATTTTAAGTATTGATATAATACAAAATTCTCTTTATGACTCTTTTCACAGCATAATAATACTCTTCCATTGCATGGCAGCCTTTAGCATTGAAAAATACAAAAACAGAATAAAATTATATTTTAGGAAACAGATTTTTTTTTAAACCTGTTTTTCATTTCCCCTATTTGGAGCATCCCTTAGTACTCATGACCTGCTGCATATCATGCAGATAAAACCAGTAATTGCACAGAGATATAGGCACTTCACACAGTAATGCTTTAATCAAACGACTGTATTCTGAAGAAGTTTGACTTCTTTTTTTTCCTGAAGCAGACTTTATTTCTGCCCTTGGCAGGCTTTATGCCAGTTGCCAGTATAGAAGATGGCCCGTATGAATCTCTTCTTTCTTTCCTTTCTCTTCAGTCCCTTTTCCCAGCCTTAGCCCTCTTTCTGCCCTTCCCTACTTCTTCATTCTTTGAGCACACTGTTTCCACTCTTGCAGGCTCCACACCAAGCCCTAGGACAGAAATAGCTGGTACAGAGTCCACAGACCTCTTCTTCCTTCCACTCCTCTGACTGATTACCATCTTTCATTTCCCTTGTTCTGCTTCCTCATGTTTCTAGCAAACAGCTTTTGTACCATGCCTTTCTACTCTGCTCTGCTTCAAAAGGGCTCTTCTGAAGCCACTCCTTCCCCTAAGCCAACCCCTGTTTTCTTGGCAATAGCAGCAGGCTGGCCTCAGGGCAGGGGATTTGAAGAGGCCAAGTAGCTCAGGTGGGCTTGGGGATGTGCTAATGAGCAGCACATGTTTCTGGTGAGCATCCATATTTACTGGAGCTTTGAAGTGAGAAAATCCTGAAAGGAATGATGAGGGGAGAAGAAAATTTAGGGACAGACAAGGTCTTCTTCTATAGTCTGCTTCTACCTGATATTCCCTTTCTGTGTGGTGATGGGTATTTACATTGTATGTTAATTCTCCAGAACCATTATGGTGCTTGGCTGGTGTGAGCTTTCTTTCAGTATGCCCCTGAGTCAGAGGTGCCATATGTGAGTGGCTGGCTGTTTTGCTGAGGGATGTAGCAATGGGCAAAACTTGGCTGTGCAGGTGGGGAAACAAGATGGGTCTAGCAGGACGGTGGGTGACCTGGCAGTGACATGAGGCTCCTGTGCAGCAGCAGATCTGTTAGTGTCTTCAGTCTCATTCAATGAGCTTATTCTGCTCTGGAGTGAAGGAAATAAAACAATGTTAGAACACTGCAGAAGGACCCATTTTCCTCCAGCCTAGGAAGCCCTTTGTCTCCAGCTCAGAAGAGGCAAATAAGCAGTCACAGAGACTGCTGGTTTGGGGGCAGAGCAGCGGGGAAGCACTAAGGCAGGTCTGGCAATGCAGGTTGTCATCCACAGTTGGGTTAACCCCTGGGGATCAGTGTCTGCTGTTATCCAAGCTTTGCTGGAGAGGTTGCTGAAGGCAGACGTCCCCCCTGACTATGGGGTGTGCTTGGCCTCCTTCACTCCTCACAGGATGCCTTGCAGTGTTCATCGTGATCAGCTCAGTCAGATGCTTGGTGGCCACCTGCCGCTAAGCCAAGTGCGAGGGCTGGGCTGCAACCAGCAGGCCATGCCCTGACTTTGGTGTGTGAGAGTCAGCGTGTCTCTTCCCAACACTGGCAGCAGGACCCTTGCGGAGGGAGGTGAGAGACCTTGCCTAAGGGCTTTTCTCCACTGAGCCCAGAAGGGGCACGTCTGGAGGGAACAGCCAGCAATGGGCTGTCACCTGCTGCTGCGTTTCAGTGGCAGCAGATGCTGCCTCGCAGGGAGTGCTGGCAGAGATCGGTGCTGCCAAAATCCCTCCCTTTGCTCCCCTTTCCCAAGTTTCCAAACCAGCAGTCCATGTGCCTGTGCTGCTGTCCCCAGGGATAACAGGGCAAATGCTGGTTCTGTTAGAGCAGACACAGGATTGCTGTCCTCCGCTTGGAAATTACATTTCTGAGCTTTGCATTGATGCTTTTATTTTCATAACCACCTCAGCTTTGCTGCGGTGTTTACATACAGCAGCAGGAGACCATTACCCTGGGATAATGCTCAATCCCACTGACATTATCCGTCTCACAGTGGAAACACGGGATCTCTGCCAGCCCTTCGTAGCTGGGTGGCTGACCCTTGGTTAGGTGGAGCGGCTGCAAAACAAATAAGCCCTCTTCTATTACAAAGTTTATCCATCCATCAGTTTGCAATTTTAATATGAAAAATTACCTTGGTTATTTCAAAACACTGGAAGTTGAAATTCAGTTTGCTTTGGGTTTGGCTTGATTTTGAGGTTGGAGAAATAGTTGGTAAGAACTCACTAAAAAAAACCCAGCGTGATTTGATTTGTTTGTACAGCAAAAAGATTGTTCTTTAATCCCTTCAGAGTTCTTGGATTTGATACTCCTGCCAGCCAAACTAATGAAAAATCCTCTGTCAGGATGTGTCAGGAAACCCAAAGACATCCATCCTCTTGCCACATCACCTCTCCTGATGGTGGTGGGTATCCTGAAAATCGCAGGGCAAGGGACACAACTCCTGCATCCCTTTGTGAAACACAGTAGCCGTGCTCTGTGCCAGAAAGCAGCGCAGGGATGGCAGTCTGTATTTGATTTAAAATTAGACCCAACGGTCAAACAGGAGGTACAGGAGAAGATTTTTGTGGGAAAAAACAAAACAACAAAACAAAAAAGCCAGCAACAGCACTACCGGATAATCACGTAGTTAATTTTTTCCTCCTCAGTTAGATCAGTGCAGTGAAATCCACTATTTTAAAAAAAATTAATGTTGTATTTGTGTTTTAATCATAGGTATTCCAAATAGCAATTATTTCTTTAGCTGATATGAATGATTAATTCAGTACATGAACTGTATGAAATACTTACAGAAATTGAATTAGGAATGACTGGGGAGGAGGGAAGAAGTTGCCATTAGAGCACAGAGCAGTGTGAGGCACCACACCCGTTACAAGGGTAAAGGTAAACGAAGATGGGCCAATTGGATCATAAGTGAGGCTAAGCCGACCCCCTCTTGGGCTCGGGTCAGTTGCTGAAGCATGGTTACCTACTGCTGTTTGAGAAGTCCTTCAACACCGGAGACATCCCTGTGGGGCTAGCTGGGGTTAACACACGACCTGCCGGCATGGCCAGGTGGGAGTAGCTAAATCGTGCCTGTGTTCCTGCAACTGAACCAGGACCAGCTCTTTTTAGTCACTCATTCTATATGTATGTGTATTCTTAAACCCTGCTGTTTTCTATTAATTGAACTAGGATTTTTGTATTGATTTAGCATGGGAGAACATCCTTTAATACCAGTAGTTTCAGTCTCCTCTGTTGATCAAATATCTAAGCAGCAATTTCAGTGGCTTACAGACAGCCATCAGTTCTTGGAAAAAAAGTGTAGGAAGCATTTTTTTATGTTATTATTTCAAACATATTAAACTCCAAATGTATTTCTCTTAGAGTACAAATTACATGAATCTTGGAACCTAAAGGAGAAACAATACAGAACACCCAACCTGAAACCTCCCCAATGCTTTTTACTCAAAATCTTCAAAATATCTCCTGAAAAGCTCCAAATGCAAAGAAACATTTTCTCAGAAAAAACATGCAGTAAAGTGCTCTGCACTGGGAATCTTTCAGATTCATTGCAATGGTTCACACTTTCACTAGAAGTAATAAGAAAAACAAGATTACGTTCTACTACCCTTTCCCATTCCAAAGACTTCCCTTGAGATATATATGTGTGTGTGTGGTGTGTGCATGTGTGTTTGTACACCCATAACTTGCTCTCTTTTTTTTTCAATTAATTTTTATTGGCTTATCTTTATATGTTACTTGGGAGAAAGGAAGATACCAAATCAGTTCAGGTGGTGAGGACAGGGTTCTCTGGTGTACCAATGAAAACTAATTCAGGAACCAGACACTGAAACATTTATCTAACAGTTCTTCAGAGCAGGTATGTGTTTAATTGTTGATATAATCTTATATGATCATATTATCCTTTAATTATCACAAGAGTTCAACTGTCAGATATCTTTTAATTTTCTCACCAAGATCAAAGTACTTCACAAGATATTAAACCAGACTATTTCTAAAATTGGGAAATCCAACCAGAGGTTTTACTTGCAATTTATTGTTTGCTGTATAAATATATATGTAGTATCCTCAAAAAATAAACCTCATGGCTAGCACTGGGAATATTTCTCTGCAATTAAGAAGCTAATGTTTATTGGTAAAGTAGCTTCTTTTCTAAACTGCGCTGATGGATGTAGAAGAATAGTTTTAACAGAGAAAGGTGTGGTGTCCACACACAGTTGGCATCTGCTCAGATTTCAATGGCTGATCCCTATGAACGTGTTCTTTGACAATGCACATATGGCACTGCAAGTAGAGGAAAATGATGCTCCAAGAAATAGGATGATTTTTTCGAATAATGAAGGCTAATGTATTGAAAGTAATAAATCTGGAAAATGACAATTAAGGAAATTCAATAATATGTCTTGTAAACCTTTCTACTGAAGTTAAGAGTATGTCATTAATAAAATGCATAAAATTAAATGAATTACTTTTGGAGATGTCTTAGGAAGTATTATTTTGACAATGTTAATTGTTGTCTTTTTCTTTTTTGATAAAAGGATTATGCAAAATTAATTCTCTCACTATGCAGATTTAATCCACAACACAAGACCACTGTCAGAATTTAGAAGTATTTTGAGTTTTCTAATGAAAAGATAAAAAAAAGCTATAGTCAAATAATTTATTAGTTTGAAATTTGAAATTGTAAATCAGGTACTGTCTTTATCTGGATTTTTTTGCTTTTGACCAAATCCTACTGTATGAATGCCCAGAGAAAATCATTATAGGATATTTTTGAAGTCAAATTTTTATCATAGTATTCTAAAATGTTGAATAACTCCTCTTCAGCTAGGCCAATGTTGTAGTCATGAAGAACCTGCAAAAGACATAGACAACTTTAAAATTTATTTCAGTGCTTTGAGTGAGCAAGAAGTAAAAACATTTGTTTATCTTGCTAAAATTTCATTGCAAAGTATCTTGATGGTTCAGCTCCACTCTCTCTTAGGTTTCTTAGAGTTAGAAAATCAAACCTTCCTTCATTATCCTTTACCCTTCCTGTGCCAATACTGGCTCCCTCAGATGTGTGTCTGAAAACCTGCATACACAGGGGTTTTGTCCACTAGCACAACTAGCACTTGTCTGAGGACACACTGGGAAATGTGTAGCACCCATAATCATAGAAGCTAATTTACAGAAAGCACATATTTAAAAGGCATCCACTGCTATCTGGAGATGAGATGAAGAGGTGGAATCTTCTTTTCTATCCTTCTTGGGTGATCTGAAGCCTTTGCATACAGAGAAACAGAAGTCCCTCAAACTGTACAAACCCCTATGTATATGATAATGCTCTTGATGCACTCAGTGCTTTTAATTTCCATGGAACAAATGCTCAGCCTGAAAGCTTCCTCGCACTTCAGGGAGAACCCAGCTTGAGCAGGACTCATCTGGTTCACCAGATAGCAAAAGCCAGTTTAGATACCTGCATCTTTCAAATATTTGACCCAGTGTGTTTTTCAGCACTTCATTGGTCTGAAGTGTTCTCAGTGCCCTAACAGAAAATAAAATAATTCATTAATTTCTGAGGATTACTTCTGGGTTTAGAGGCACTTCAGAATTTAAACCCTGAAAGTGACCACCAGCATGGTGTGTCCTTGTGTGCTATGCCGGTTGTCATTAGTTTTTTGGCAATATCAGATGAGTCTGCCCATTTCCCTCTTAACAGCTCAGCATCAGAAATCACTAATGACCCCTTGCAAGATGGTACAGCCATAAATAGCAGTGGTACTGAAGTAAGTAGAGAGCTAATTTCCCCATTTCAGTAATTAAGTTACTTAGGAGATAAAGGGATCTGTACCTCCACAAATCACTTGATATCTTGTCAAACAGCAGATTAACACCTTTGTAGTAGGACTGTGTAATCAGGGATTGCTTCTTCAGGGATCTAGATCCACAAAGAGTTAATTTTTTTGTGTGAGTGTGTTGGTTGGGGTTTTTTTGTTGTTGTTTCTTTTGCTTAGCTTATATCATGTTAGGAAGCTTGATATGAAAGTTGTTGACGTTGCTTTAACTACAAATAGTAATCATCATATGTCCTAGAGGAACATAACAAATTAAAATCAAATGCAAAGGAGCCTGATCTTTACTCCTCCTCTTCTGAGCCTAGTCTGCTGAGGCAGTGACCAAACACTCAGAAAGCTGCAGCGATAGACAGGGAGCCTCAGGCAAGAATTTGATATGGCCTCACTGACACATCTAGCTCCTCAGCCCTTGTAGAAGAGCAGGCAGGCACTTGGATTTCAGCTATGTGGCAGTGCCAGAACATATCACATTCCCACCAGTCCTGAATGGGTAAAGATTTGACAGAGTGTTTCTGTGACCAGTATATTGAACAGGTTTATGCCTATCAGGTAACGACCCACCTTCCTGCAGCTCCAGGGAAAAAGGAGCATTAGAAACACACTTTATTGTTGCTTATTGCATCCAGGCATTTGTATACTGTGAGGATCCTGTCTGCTGGTTGCTCAGTAGTAGTGATAGCAAGGGGTGTCCTAATGCACGCAGCATTTAATGGGTTCAGGCCTCACTCTATTCTTTTTGGTTTTTTGTTTTTCCTTGCAACTGGATAGAAAGTAGTCAGAATTACTTTAGAACAAACAGTGATTATTATTATTAGGTTAAAACAGTGTCAAAGATTTTTAAATCAGTAAAGCTAAGCAAAAATCAAACTACCCATTGATCTTGATGAAGAATCACTGATATCCAGAACACACAGGTGCGTATTTACTGTTTGAGGAGATATGAGATGCCTAAATATTTGCAAAGGATATGGATCCCTTACCTAATGCAGACTTATGCTGCATACAGACGAGAAAGGATTCCAGAAATAGAAACAGAAAAAGAAAACAGAAACAGAAGCTTTCCAATCAAGATTACTTGAGCCCATTCTAAATTTAGGAGCGGCCACAGCAGTTGGAGGGTCACAGGATCCTGCAGCTATAGCAGTGCTGCCTGTAGAGAGATGCTTGTGTTCTGTTGCCACGTGTTTGTGAAAGATACGTGTTTAAACTTGGTATAGGGGCTTAGGTAGGTTTTACTCTGTTTTATGTAGTCAGGATCTCACCAAGATCTCAGACCTCAAGGAATTGTAATTACAATTAGAGAAAGATTACTGTGAGTGATGTTCACAGCTAAAGTCACAGACAGGAGCCAGAATGAAATTATATGCTCTAGTTCAGTACCATTTTCCAGAAAAAAATCAATCTGGAAGCTTAGATTAGACAGCTGTAATTTTCTGACCATTATTCGGTAAATGCAACTTACTTGTCTGAAATCTGAAACATTTAACAAACCGCTATGAGTTTCATCATGGGATTTAAAAGTTCGCTTCATTGGTCTCCGGCAGTGCAGGATCTTGGCTGAATTCTCAGCATTGCACTGAAAAATGATGTGGTTTGTGGTCCAGGACTCAGCTAATGAAGTTGGATGAGAAAGAAACACATTTACTAACAGACCATGGACACGACCGGGAAGAAGAACTATAGTGCGGAGAGAAAAGATGCTGGACTGTAATACTGTCTTAATACTGTAAACAATAATTTGTTTACAAATTATTGCAAGATACTGTTTACACAAGATCATTTTAACCTATAACATTTTGATATTCTTGGGAAGTGCAGATGGTATATTTACTTAATCACTGTCAAAGCCTTAACTTTTTGTTATTTGAAACTGATTCCGAAGTCAGTGTTACTTCTGCTCAGATCTCAGTGTTTTCACATGTATTCAGCTTGCCTTTTCTCAACTCCTTCTTTCAGTCATTTTTAATTCTCTGCACTGTTCATTTTTCAAAGTGACTGCATAAGCCAACTGTGGGAGCAGTACAGTATTTAACAAAACCCAAAACCTTACTATACATTTTTCCCAGTTTAAAAATAACTTGTAACCAGTTTTTGAACCTATGTTTTCACAAGTCTATAAGGTTGATTTTCACCGGGACATGCTGTGACCTGTTGTTTTTAGCCTGGCTAAACTCATTGCATTGGTGTATCCTGAACACCCAAGAACTGCAGAACTATTCGTTAAGGCAAAATTAATTCCACTTGTACAAAGCTTTAGCACTGCTGTGATGAGTAAGGGACTTTCCCCAAAGCCAGCAAGCCCCAGTCCACCTGCGGGCTCTGGATCTGCTCTGCTACCTTTTTTTAAAAAATAAGCCAAACCAAACCATCTCCATCTCACTTTCCTGGTATTTATTATTGTAACTGGGTGCCAGTTGCACGTGCCACTGCAGCCTCCACAAGCATCTGCGTGTGAAGGAAGCACACTGTTGACTTTATACATCTGCTTTGTGAACACAAAGAGGCTGTGCTGCACCTACATGTGTTATAAGAGGCCTGGGAGGCAGCTGCACCATCTTTCTGTGCTCTTGGGGGTATTACTCTGACAGACTATGCAGCTAAGGAATGAGTGGGTATATGAATAATGCAGTTTCCAACCCAAAGTACTGAGCCTTCCTTGTGGGCTGAAGGCAGAGAAAGAGCTCTTTATGGTGACTGTAACATGGGTTATTTTCATTGCTCAGAGCCTGGATGCTTCCATGAAGCCCTAGGCAATTGATTCTCTCAGGCTTTTGAGAAAGAGAAGGAATTGTGCCTGCCATTGAAAGAAAAATGGTTTATTTGGGGGTTTTATGATTCCTTTTGATGGGTATCTGTACACTTATCAGGTGAAATGGACTGAACAATTTATGAGGAAATATTGCTCTGCATATTACCTTATATAAATGTGCTCAGAACATGGACTGAGACCTTCATTATTTTTTCTGAATAGAATAAATAAAATAAAAATTATTTGAGACATCTACATAAGGACTTAAAAATTACTGCGTTATTCACCCCAGAACACTGGGATGGAATTTTACGACATTAAGTTTGTGTATAAAGGAAGATCTTATGGAAGATAATGAAGTTCTTTAATGCAAAACTTAATGGTTTTACCTTACTGTCCCTACCGGTAGTGAATACTTGGTAATTCCTAATGATACTCTCTTCATACCTTGGTAGCAATCTGTTCATTCCACATGTGAAAACAGTTCAGTAATGTAATTTCTCTATAAAATGCTGCTACTAACCATATCTAAACTAATTAGGCACAGTCAGCCTAAAAATGTAGCAGGCTCGCTGAATGAGCAGATTTGGAATTTGGCACCGTTCCTACTACATAACTTGATTGGGATGCTATTACCAACGCCTTCCTTTCTGGCCCACCAGAGCCAGATTTCAGGGTCTCTTCTGATCTTTTCTGCCCTAAAGCGGTACTGCAGGCAGAGGAAAACAGCCGGTGTATAGCCATTTTGCTGGGACTCTTTTCCCTCTTCATTGTAGCTTAGAGAGATAGTATATGTGGTAGGGAGAGCTGCAAGGGCGCAATATGTGCTGACCAGTCCTGGATAACAGATATTTTTAATGTCCATTAACAGCACTGCAAGTGAGAGCTTCTTCTGGACTTTTCTTATGGCGCTGAGGCACAGCTTGATGACAAATTGGGGTCATTATAAGACACATCCCATGCACTTTTTATTTCTAGCTTGATTTCATTTAGTTCAACAAAAGCTCTTAAACTGTCAGCTCCCATGTTTTCTATTTGGAATTAGCATCCAAATTTTAGCAAATTTGGCCAATTTGCCTTATAACATGGATACACCAAATATGATCCCAAGGAGTTAAATCCTCTAACTGAAAGAGATACCAAATGAATACTAGGCGATTAGTACCATGGTATTAAATAAGAGAAAGGATTTTTTAAAATGTTTAAAATTTTTAAATGTTATTAGTTTAATATGTTATATTAGTTTAAAATGTTTAAAATGTTTAAAAGTGATTGTAAAATGGGCCATGAAATACTTTGTCAGTATAGCAGAAACTGAAAAAAACAAATTTTGTTTTGATTTTTATGAGCTTTGTACCTACTGGCTTTTGTGGCTTCTATATAACCACCTTCTTCAGCAGTGAGGTTTCCTGTGGTTTTAAGAACAAGACACAACTCTGAAGAAAGTCATACTATGCAAATCTTCCGTTTTTCTTGAAATCATATTTTGCTGTTATTTGGTTAATCTCCCCTTCACTTAAATCCAAATTGAATTTCCCTGCTGTATCTGAAATGCAAAGAAAGAATATTAATTTTGTCATTCTTAAAAATAGCCAGTCGTTGTCCTATCTTCACAAGTTTTACCTGGGATACGCTGCCAGGTCATCAGTTGCAGTGACTGCTGTGTGTGTTATGCAGATCTTGCTACATAGAATCATAGAATAGTTAGGTATACACATATGCATATACCTGTGGGGCGGTAGTTCACTTTTTATATGGTTTCAGGAGGCTGATAACATGTCATTTTGATCTTAAATGCACAAGAAGTACTCCTTAATGTTAAATAAAAGATTTGATAAGCTAACATGTTCTTATAGCCATGACTTTACATTTGATTATACAGGTGTGCACTCATCACACACACACAAATGTGTGTGCTTCTAAGAGTAAAATCCAGGGTCCTTTCAAATTAGCAGGTGTTAAGCATTGAAACCAGTGCAATCAGACACACACACAAGCTCACAAGGAAAAATCTGGTGAATCTATTTACTGACATATCCCCAGGCACAGAAAGGATAGTGAATTTGGAAGGTAATGAGGAACTTGCATGCATGCTAAAGTACCCACAAGCAAAGCTGTGCACTCCTTTTTCAAGGAGTAGCTAATTCTGAATAGGAATGTGAATGTATTGCACTCAAGGCTATTCTGCTCTGCAATAGAAAGGTGGAGAAATCATGCAGTGGGTGGCACTTACTTCAGACCAGATGTTCCTATGGCTGGGACACCAGAAAGATAACAGAACACATCTGAGAATGAATAAAGCACTTTTCAGATGGTAACAAACCTAGGAAGTCTGACACTGGGATTTCTCCTACATTGCTGGTATCCTTCTCTTTGCACACTTTCAGTATCCCTTTCCAGGAATGTTCGATTTTCTTTCTTATTTTCTATTGTTTTGCAGTTAAGGTCACGTGCAGAACAAGTTGTTTTCTGAGGACAACTGGACGCTTGTATCTAAAAGCAAAAGATAGTGCTGTTTGGGTTTTACTGGTTGTGTAGAAAAATCACCAGATGACAAATCCAGTTTCTGGTCTTCCGGTCTTGAGATGAATGTAACATTTGGGTCACTTCTAAGTCTGGTTTGAATTTGGTCTGCAAAACTGTAGGTGAACATATGAGAACACTCTTAGTGTCAAAATGACGCTATACATTTAGTGGGCCTTGATCATTTTTTTCTTAATTTGGCTTGATGTTTTGTATTAAACAACAGATACCATATTCAAAAAAAGCTATGTAGAACCATCTTAGACCAAACACAAACCAATGACAGTCACTGAATCATGAAATAACATTGCTTTGATTTGCTACTGGGAGGACTCAGTTCAGCAGTGGTCCTATGCAGAACCACAGAAGGAGTAATGTGAGAAGATCTTGGCGAACAACGTCTTTTTGACTGCTGCCTCAGAAGTACCGTAGGTGATCTGGGAGCAAAGTCTCAGCCTATGATATGTGCATAAGTGGTATTTATGCTTCCAGATCCAGTGTATAATCTCATATTTAGTGAGACTTCAGGGTCTCCCTGGTGCAGACTTGCTGAGGACTCACACTTATATCCATGCAATGAATGCTGCAGGTACACTCATCTTGATTGGTGTTCAGGCTGGCTGGGGTCTTTCCAACAGCCGTAAGTTTGGGAAGAATTAAGTTCAGTTCCTACTGCCCAATTTAACATTCACAGGCAGTAACAAGGAATTTTCTGTTGCTTTCACTGGGAACTGGATCAAAGCGTTAAAGGATGCATGTAAGTAATTGTCTGGGCTTTTCAAGAAAGAACCTATAGTTAATGCAATAATTGAGCCAGCGATGGGACAATGTTTAGTTTTACCAGCCCTGACAAGTTGTTTGCATCTTTAATTTGCTCAATCTGTTATTTCTTTTTCAGTAGCTAAACATCTCCATGTAGCAGTAGTCAGAAAATCCAAGCATGTTCCAGGCACTGAATAATTCTAAATATTTTATTTTCTGTTGTAGGTTTGGTTGTAGCTGAAGAACTAGAATAAATAGGTGCAGCTCTGCAAGTGGGATATTTCAATTCCTGTAATGATTTCCTCACCTTTCTGTGAATTTTAACACTTGGGTAAGAGGCCAGCATGGCAGTGGAGAGGACCAAAGTGCATTATTGACAGGAAGTATAGGCTTGGATGCGAAAATGAAGCAAAACTATTGCATTCCTAATCCATTTCTCTTACCTCTCTTGGATCACTGTCCTTCATGGCAAGTCTATCAGTCAGACCATCAGGCATTAACATCTGTTGTTTGGTATCTACCAGAAAGCAGGCAAGACCACCAGAATGTTTTAGGACAGGCCAGCAAACACCTTTTGGAAAACTGCAGCTGCCAATCCTGCCTGGCTTTGTCAGATGATCACAGATAAGCTGCCTACATTTTTGTATGCTGCTTTTGCGGCTATTGGGCACCTGAAGTTTGGATTGTTTTCTTTGTTTTCAGAAATCTGATTGTGCTTAAAGCCAGAAATTTTATTAGCTGCACAGCACTGATGGATATGCATATGGCAACAGCAGGGAATGCTATTGGTTAACATTGACATATATCCTTTGACTTCAGTAGAGTTACTGTCTAGCCCAATTTTTGTCATTGTAACACAGTTTTGCAAATTACCTTGTGTGCTTATTGGCAGGTGGTTGTGTCTGATTTCATGGGAAATCAATAAGAATACCTTCACTGAGTTTCACAGGTATTATTTTCAACCTATTCACAAAAATGAAAATCCAGAAAATCCACAGAAAAACCACACTTACGCTGTTTTGCACTGGAGAAGATGATGTCTTGGGATGTTCAGCCTCAGAAGACATGCGTGGATCACGCACTGCACAAGTAGTAGCTGACTTGGCAGAAGTTGAAGAATGAGTTGGGTGTTGGGAGTGCTTGATGGTATTGTTACAAGTTCAGAGCTGAACTTCTTCAAAAAGTCCTGTTATTTCAACTGTCCACTATCACCGACATCCACCGTGTTCCAAAGATTCTCAAACTAATAATGAAGAAAAAGATGGCTTTTGTAAATTCTAGTTTTACAAAACCAGAATCGTCTTATGTGCTAATAATATGACAAAACATATATTAAAAAAGTGTGAGGATGCTTTGGAATAGAAGGAATCCTAAGGCCCATCTTATTAAAACAACAACAACAACAACAACAACAACAAAAAACCACAACAAAAAAACAAAGCTTCTCTGCAGAAGCCTGCACAAAGCTGGAAAAACAATGAAAAAAAGGATTTCTGCAGGACATTTTTTAATTGAATTGGGCCCTTAGTGTGCTGTTTCAACTACTAAACCCTGTGATTAGACACAGTGATTGAGCTGCAGTATAGAAGGATAATGCTTTAACATGAGATGTAAATCAAACACATGATGCACCTGTATTCTGGTTAAGTACCACTGAGGCGAATTTCTCATGCTATCAGGTACACCTAAGTTGATATCACCATCTCAGAAGGCCATTAAGGTTCCTCAGTTATTGTATTTGCATCAACAAATTATTCCACCCTGAGGGAAAAAATGAATCAGCATGAAAGAACATAGCAGGAAATCTTTACAGCCTTGAGAATCACATATAGTTACGGTATACAGCCAGCCTACAGAAGACCTGGGGGCAGCTGCTGATACCCTTGCTGCTGCTGCCCATGGAGGTTCATGTGGCTGCTTGGCCTGGCACAGGGCAGGTAGCTCACCTTTTGGGCTTTGTATGGAATCCTATGGAATCAGCTGAGTTGATTTCCTGCTGAACAGCAATTTATTCAGTAAGTGGCTGCACTGAATTAAATGGGACTACTCATGATATAAGCTACTAATCAAAGCAAGGATTAGCACAGTCTGCCCTTAAATAAGTTGCACTCATTTTGTGTTTCAAGAGTCATCAGTATGCCTTTATAGGGTCTTCATTATTGATTTTTAATATAAATCTAATTGGGAACCTCAGATTGCTTTTGATTTGATCTTTTTTGGCAGAGACTTAAACCCTAAAGGAAACTAGTCACCTCTTTGATGCAAGTGCCAAGTTGCAGTCAAACTTCAAAGGGCAAAGGATACATTTTGAATTTCCTTTCAACTTTCCCCCACTGGCCTGGCTGCTACCACATTATGAATTATAAACAATTCTATTTTGCACTTCTGATTATACTTTGTACTTCATATGGGGATCTCAAAGTGTATTACAAACTTCAATTAAATAGAATAATACCCTGATGAGCTGGATTAGCTATAGAAACTATTTTAACACCCAAAGAAGTTTAGCCATTTGGGGGATTGCCGATAGTTCAAGCAAGTCAAGGGAGTTCAAGCAGAAAAAGTGCCTGTGATAAAAAGAGGATGCCAGCTGGTGAGATATTAATCAACACCTTGCTTACAGAGATTTTACCATCCTTGGCCTTTTATGAAAAAGGTCACAGTATCAGGAATTCTGAAAGACCAAGAAGACCAAGAACTCAGACTTCAGGAAAAAATTCTTCATCCACTACTCGATGTAGACTGCAGCTGAGCCTTGCTAATAGCAAACAGTAAGTGGCCATCATCCAGGAAAGGATAAAAGATGTTTTCTGTGAAGTCATCCAGACTACGACTTTAGAAACACTTCTGTAACAACTCTAAGCAGTGACAACAGCCAGAACGGCAGGGGTTTGGATTAGCAGTGGCAAAACCTGTACCCAGATTGGAAGGCTCTCCTGGGGCATCTTCATATAGATATACGTAGGCATATCTTTGAGAAGCCTGTCAAAATCAAAATATCTCTGGAAATAGAGGGCTTGAGTCTCACTCACACAAAGGCTGCTGTTTATATAAATGAAGCTCCTCAGGCCTGTTTCTCGTTGCTATTATGGATGACAGTTTCTATCGAGATTTTTTTATTCATTTGCCTGAGGTTCTTTTAAGTATAAAATAGCTCCTGTGTCCCTTTGCTGCTTCTTGAGTGTAGACAGGATCTAGTCTGGAGGACTCTTCAGCTGGAGATGCCTGCCTTATGCTTCCAAAAAAACAAATAAGAAAAAACGAAGATATTTTTCACATCTCAGGAAGGTGTGTGTTCTCCTGCCTTCACCAGGGCTCACCTGAGAGCTCACCCCAGTGCTTCTGGTCAGTGGTTCACAGGGATGAGGAAAGAGTATCACCACATTTTCACTTCTGCTTTCACCTGGTGTTAAGGCTTCAGGTTCAAATACAACACTTGCACTTAGGTGCTCACCAGAAGTGTGGTGAGGAATAGAGTATGTAGGAATAGAGCACATAGGACATTTGGGGTTTTCTGCTATTTTCAAGAGGGAAATGGAAGATATTTTAATTTTTAGAGTGCTTTTGTCTGCTACTTTACACATGTGCAGCAGCACCTGATAACATGGAAGACTGTGCAATCTCTTTGTTGCAATCACAAGCAGGCCCTGCTCCTGTCTGCAATTTATAGTAAAAAATGCTGGGCCAGAGGGTATACCTGTAATGAGCAAAGTGCCAAAATATCTTTCTGTAGTGCAGACACGCATGTGAGTTTGGAGGCTCTGTGTCTTGTCTTTTAGTTTGCTGCCAAATGGCATTAATGCAATCATGAGCATGAAGGTTAGAATGCTGCTAAGTAAAATCTGAAATCTTTTAGTCAAGGTTCCCTCTGTTTTATTATTCACCTCATCTTTGGACTAGGAAAAACCACACTGAACCAGCATTAGCAAGGATAAAAATATGGCTCTTTTTATTCTAAGTTCAGCAGAAGCAGAATCTTATGAAAGACTGGCCCCTCAGGTTGCCCTGAGACTAGCACTGGGCTAATAAGACGGTTTGTACTGGCAGATTCATGCCATGACTTCAGTCATTCAAGCTAAATTCAGGGTTACATAAACTCTGCTAACACTAATCTGGTGGAATCTTTTTCCCAGAAAAGTGGCTGAAAGGTGGCCGGCAAATGTCAAATGCTTGCCCCTTTCTTTGTCCGAGCAGTTCAAAATAGCTACTGAGAAAAAGGAATTTGCATTAAAGGAATTAGCTCCCCATGGAAATACCTTTAATTCCATGCTGAGAAGGCTTTTTTCCCCCATCAACTGGAAGTGTATTAATTTAAAAATGAAAAAAAAGGAAACTTTTGAAATAGCAAATATACAGTGAATAGCAAATATACAGTGAAAGAGAACTACAGTGAAAGAGAACTACTGTGCTTTAAGTTCACACCTTCACTATTAGCAATAGCATCTCCATGACTTTGCTTTAGAAAGCCTGAGATTATTATAGTTCACAACCATACTCAGAGATAAGGAAAAAAATAATCTCCCACAAATGTAGCAACAAATGTTCATGGAATGATAGTCTTAAAACATTTTCATTTCATCCAAATTTTTAAACTACTTGCCTAAACACAGCAGTATACAAACACATGTCTCTAGCCACAGCCAATTTACCCAGTTGTACACTTAAATTAACAAGACAAAATAATATAGGTTTCTTACTTGTTCTTCAGTCAGCTGCTGAAAATGTTGGTTACATATATCCCAGAACTCCTTTTTTGATATACTGTAGTATCTTTTGAAGAGTAAATATCTTTAAACTCCTGTGCAATTGTGTTAAAGCCAGCAGTCACTACTTGTATCTGTGAGAAGACGCCTCTCTCTGACAGCTCCCAAGCAGATTAAGGCAGAGTGACTTTTTGCCCTTCCTCAGTCTAGACAAAAAACATACACAGAGAATCACTAATGGATCCACTGAATAAATTATAAATCGTGGTGTGGCATTCAGCCAGTCAAAGAGTCCATGGAGAAGGCGGCCTTCGAGATCCTGCAGGCAGTAAAAACTGCTTCCAGGAATTCTGGCTTGCACCACAAAAAAGAAAAGGGGCTATGCAAGTAGTTAAGGGAAAAAAACAGACTATAAATGTGATCCAGCTGGTGACAGGCCAACAAAAGCACAGGATTCCAAGACTGACCTAAACTTTTACAAAGGTCTAAAAAAATTGGGTGATCATACAAAGAGGGTTATTCTGTTAATACAGAAAAAAGGGAAGTGAGTGCTAACTAGCCCAAATATCCCAAACGTATTCTTCTCATCTGAATAGTCTTTAGCAAGCAGTGGAAATCTCTTTGATTGAAAAGGCACTTCAGTCCTGAGATGAAAGAGAGGGCAATTATGTTCCTTTCCTTTTTAAGTTCTAGGCGTATTTATGGAGGTACTTTTTAATCTGGTCATCCACAGTAGGGATACTACAGCTAAATGATGCAGTTGAAGGCTGTAAAGGCACAGAATGTGTGATGGGAAAGCAGGGAAACGGCTGGGTGCAAGAGTGTTAATGCTAGCACAAGGTGTGTGCAAACCGCTTTTCTTCAGTGTGTGCATTTCAAATCTAACAGCAGTGTATGTTTTTTAAACTTTACCACTGGAGCTTATTGCTGATTAAATTCCCATTATGCATTCTGCATGGGGAAAAGCACACTGTAGGTAAATACAGGAGAAGGTCATATGACAAGCAGAAATAAAAATGACAAAATACAGTTGGCTGGAATAAAATGCAGAGTGAAATGCTGCTAGGCTTTGGTATGGACATACCTGAGAATGCCAAAAGTCTAGCTGTGCATGCAAAAGGCTACATTTAATAAAGTTAAATATCAATGAAGTCTATTCAACATTTACATTCTACCTGCAGAATTAGCAGTAAACTGCAGTTTTTCAAGTCAAACCAAGTTTTACTTATAAAATTAGTCTAAAGAATGGCACAGTGCAGAATAATAATAATAATAATAGGCAGTTTCAGAATTTTGAAGACGAAACTACTTATTTTCAGGAGTGGAAGCTGACATTCCACCCACTGCACTGCCTAAACTAAACATGTAAAATATCTTGAAAGCAAAGTTTTCACAAGCACAAGTAGCAGCCAGTTTTACTATAGCTGTGGTAAGATGTCGTGGTAAAAACAAACCAAAAAAGAAAATCTGGTTTTGGTTCAGACATTTCTTTACAGCATGTTAAATGTTACTATCATGTTTTATACCACTATGTTTAAGCATTTAAGCTTTGCCACCTTCTTGCTCCATGCAATATGAAATACCAAAAAAGAAACAGATGGCTTTTGGTCCTGCGCTCCTGTTTCCTTGTCACGTCTCACATGATCATTATAACTGGATGGAAAAGAAAATATGTTTCTTACAGAACTGCAAGAAACCTGCCTCCTAATCAGAAAAGACTCCACTATCTTCAGATGCAAATAACACTTTCCAATATTAACCATGCTTTACATAAAACATACGTGTGGGACAAGACTGTGGCTGCATTATTACTAAGGGAAGAAATGCGAGAAGTGGAATTGCGGCTGCAGAAGCAGAAGCCAGACCGTGCCGTAGTCAGGAAATGAAGACTGCCAGGCATGGTCCAGTGCAGGGCACACCTTCTGCCTGCCTAATATTACTGCAACTAGAAAGGACTGTACTGCTGGTTTTAATTATCCTAATGAAGCCAAAGGCTCAGGGAAAGTGTTACTGCCCTGCAACCTTTTAAAGAAACATATTTTGTAAGTGCAAGCTTTCCTAATTTATTTAATTTCAAGAGCTTTCTGTTTATTTCATAAGACCTAATGCACTTTGATCTTAGAGAGCCAATAAAAAAATAAATCACTTGTTCTTCTTGCAAACCACACATTGAAAAACAGGAAGGCTTTTATATTCAGTTATTGCATTACATTCATCTACCACATGCAGTTAGTGCATCCAGTGGGGTATCTATGACACTATCATCTGCTGTTAGAAGAATCACCTTTAGCTGAAATCATGGAGGTGGAACCTAAAATCTCACTCTCTGGACTGGGCATCTGGACATTTAATGGTTATTTCTTCATTTGAAATTAACCATATACACAGTGTGGGTACATTTCTTAGCTTCGCTGTGTCTAACTTAACCTCATGAGTGAAAGGGAACTGGAATGAAGCTGCTTGAGAGCTGTGTAGCACATGCCCTAGCATACACTTACAGATAATTTATAGAAGACATTCTGTTGTATAGAAAAGGGGTTACTTCTCTTTTAGTGATTTCCATGTGCTCCACAACTCCCATCAAGCTCTGTAAGTATATCACTTTAGAATTCAAGGGCCAGGACTCTGGTCCTGCTTCACAGCTTCTCAGACTACCACATGGCCTCCGAGCAGTACCTGTCCCATGCTGTGACCAAATGTCAGCTGCTGCCCTAGGCTGTGAAATCTGGATTACCTGGCTGTCCTGCTCAGCTCTGTACAGGCTTTCTTCCTCTTCCTAACAGAATTTGAGGGTGCCTTGGGAGGACCATGTAAATCCACTTTCACCTCCTGCTTTCACAAGAAAGGGGAGGCATTATTAGGAGGCTTTTCTTATGGGGTACCCTGTGTAGCTCGCTTGCTGTTCAAAGCAGGGCTGTATTTTTGTTCTTTAGAAAGTTCCCTCAGAGCCTCATGTCCTTTTCTATAAATGGCATAACTATGCTGATTAGTAATAAAAGAAGGCTCTGCCACCCACACCTGCTTAGTGAAGCTCCATTCCTGCAGCTCCTTCCTGTTTCTGGAAGATTTTTCTATTAAGAGGAATTCTTAATTAGGAAGTTAATCAGTACATCAAGATAAATTACAATTTCTCTAGTCCTTCTCCCTGCCCTCCCACAAGTCTGACCTCTTTTTGGGGAGGCTCAGAGAGAAAAGGTCTTGGGAAATAGCTTACACAAGAAAGCCCTTGTATCTTTCCCTGAAAAAGGGGACATGTACATTTCCCTCTTTGTAGATGGGAATGACCTTTGCCAGAAGTAATCATCCTTTTGACAGTTTACACAGTTTTAGAGGCTTCTGTGCTTAGCCCATGGGCCTTTATCCTAACAATATGTATCTTCAAGTTGTTTTCCATAAATGCTCTTCCCTAAAGATGTGTGGAAGAAGCAGTTAGTTGTCTGAGTATGGATTGGGGTGGAAATGCACTGGTGAATTCCTGGTTATAACCAGTAACAACCAGCCAGTCTGTTCTAGCACTCAGCACTATATAAAAGCTTATATTTTATCCCTGGGTTACAAGTAGAACTGTATCCTCATCTGGCAGTGATCAGTCTAGCTCCATTAACCTGAGTGCTGATTTATGCATGCTGAGGATTTGATAGCTGGTGTGCAACAGGAGCTTGCAACAATAAACCCAGTTATAAACAAAATATGAATACTCCATTGAGGGTCATTCTGTAGTTTACCATTTTCCTTTTGACCAAGTGTTTGCAACAAACAGATTCAAATTTTGGGGTCACATTTGTAGGATAAAATACCCTTGATAGTGTTTAGAATATGTAATGGTATAAAATAGTTTGACAATATGATTTGACACGAGTCAAAGGTGGCCCACATGCCAATCTCTGCCTTGTCTAGAAAAAAAGAAAAGCCACATTCCTCTAAATGTAATTAAAATAACTGTTGTATAAATGAGTATGAAATATTAAGCCTAGATAGAACTTGTTAAAGAAGCAGGAGCCACAGTAAGACTTCCCTGCTCCTCTGTCTTCCCAACAGTGTCTAGCCCATCAGCAGTACAGCTGATGGTCTAACACTACGTTCCCTATTTTCCGTTATTCCTACTTTCCCCTGTTCCTCTACTTTCAGTAAATATAGAGCGAAAGGCTTCCCAAAGAAGAATTTGCCATTTTAAAATTCCATTAGAAACTTTTCTTCACTCATCATTGAGGAAAGAGTCCAAACTAGATACCCTAGCAAAATAACAGACAGCATATTATAGTCTTGGGGACAGCACTGCACAGAAAAGCAGAGCAAGGAAGGGGAACTTTCAAACCAGTTTTGCTATGGATAAAGAGGAACATGGACTTAAACCATGGTGTAAGGAAAGCTTTAATATTTCTCAGCCTGAAGCAGGTGTAATATTCAGAAATAGATGCAAACATGCAGGCATCCTAGAGGGGATATTTCTCTGGAGCACAGCTGTTCTACATGAGCTCAGACAAAGTTTGTGGTGCTGCTGACTGAGAGTAGGGACATAACCAGCAGGCCTGCAATCTCTGATGCTGGTGCAGTGGGTCATGACGGATGACAGTCAGTTGTCTGATTATATCTGTGGCCCAGAACAGGAAGGCCCAGAGGTTCAACAGATGAGGACAATGAGTAATGAATAAACCTGTAAAATACCCACTCTCAAGACAGGGAAAAGCACCACCTCTGTAGAGGAGGTCATTATATAGTCCTGCTGCAATTTCACAGGTAGATCATGGCAGCAAAATGAACTTCAACTGCCTGAACACAGTGCACAAGGGCTGGGTTAGTAACACTGTTGGATTTAGGAAACAGGGTTGTGGAAAGACCAAGGATGTAACTTTTCTGTTGCATACGGTTTTTGAGCTCTAAAACTGTATGGTTACAACAGATACACTACAGAGTTGTACTCTGTGCATTCCATCACTTGCAGGCAAATCAGTGCTTGGGGAACCACAGTGCAGGCACTCTCCATTTGTGGAACTGGTAAGCTGTGTCAGTGCTGTCCCCTCTGTAGATTTAAGAATAGTTTCCAAGATCACAAGGAACCTGTTTTTATACAGGAAGAGGCTGAAGCAACCACTGCTGAGAGCAATGTGAAAGCAAGTGGCTTTAGCTCTGTAGAGAGATAAATAAACTTGCTATACTCAGGGGAATCCTCTCATGGGTACTGGTCCAGGGAGAAGCAGGATGCTCTCTCTGGCAGGAAGAACACCAAGAATGAACAAACAAGCCTGCAGTTTTGCAGGCAGGTTGATTAGATGGAAGTGGCTGGAAACAAAATGCACTCAGCTGGTGATGAAAGCACTCTGCAGCATGAGACTGCAGAGAAACTCAAAACAGGAAGCACAAACAAAAATGGAGAATTTAGTTTGAAAACAAAAAGTTCAGGATGAAGCTAAATCAAATGCCTGATTTGATACTGAAATGTTCTGCAAATTTTTCTGCAAAGAATTTGATTTCCAAATTTCATAATTTCAGATTAAATCACTTTAAAAAAAAAAAAAAGAAAAAAAGCTTTGCTAAATACGTTTCTACTCATTCCCTTTGCCAGCTGAGACACACATGTCAGCAAACCCCTAGTTAGCTCAGTTCCTGCTCTTGAACAGGTGCAAGTGATAATCTCTCTCTCTTCTTTGCCATCACCTCAACCTGCCTTGCCCTCTTTCTCCTCCCTACCAGACTTGACAGGTAAAGGTTTACTAAGCTTGCAGCAAATCACTCAGCAGCCTCAGCTCCAGGAAGGCTAAATAACAATTTTTTTGACATTGATTATAATCCATCCTTTCCCCATATATTCCCCCCTATAGGCAGCTGTGCTGATGCTATATGAATATCTTGCTGTTCCAGACCTGTGCAGCATGACCTGAACTATTGCTTTTTACACATTCTCTACTTTTTCCCTTTTTGCATCTGAAATAGCTCACAGTGGGGAAGGACAGATGAGTACATTTTCTTCTGGGGGAGTCTGATTCCCATCTGCAGCTTTCAGCAGGCCAGAATGCATTAGCCACTTACTTTAATGGAGAAGAGCTCCATTCAGGCCTTATTAATCACAGGACTGGCAGGCCAGCCAAAAGTTCGCAATGCATATTCCTAGCTCCGGGGTCTGGACTTTTACAAATATCCTCATAGAGTCCACCTGTGGTTAGCAGCATCCCATCTAAGACAACGTCCTCTCTGTCTCCTTCCTTTGCTCTTCTGCAGCTGGTTAGCAACATCCAAGCTAAGTGCCATAACTGTGTTTTTTTTTTCTTATTTGAATATTAAGCTGCAGTTATATTGCTTAAAATACTTCACATCTTTAATTCTATTTTTGTACAGTGTAGCCCTAAAGCTCTACAGAGCCGTATTTCAGTGAGCATCCTGCTCATATACAGATGCTGTAGTGTATATTTTAGAGAGTTAATCAGAATGTAAAGCTCATCAACGTATGTCAAAGCCATCAAAAGATCCACGATGCATAAAACATCCAGAAATAATTTCCACAAGAATTTTTTCACGTCCCCTTATTCAGCTGTTTTCTAGGAAAAATACAACTTAAACCTATATAGCTTTTGGGTTTGTGAATGTTTGCCTTTGTGGTTGTGGGTTTTATTTATGAGGTGCCATTTGAGACAAAAGTCATCCCAGGCTCATGCTTTACTAGTTCAGTAAATTTTCCATACTTTAATGATCAAGCTGCATACTTTACTTGTTACTTTTTAATATACTTCAGTGATCAAATTGTATAGCGAAATGATCAGTTTTCCTAATGTGCCTGAATGAGTTGCATACCTCATTAATTTAGATACATACTTTACAGGCCAAAACTGTAGTGTGTTTGAATGAAGTGAATAATTTAACAACCACCCTTCTCTAGGAACCTGCACAGGAGCCCAGGAATATGCGTGAACCCAAAGGCGTGGGAAATTTTGGGTTGAACCCAAAATGAAAACATGAGATTTGAGAGCATCTGGAAGCTGAACCAGCACCGTGAACCTGGTTCGTTATTTGTTTTGTCTTTTCAAAAATGTTCCCTTGTGGATTAATTTGGGGTTTTAATGATGGATTTATCCCTTCTACCTCTAAAACAGCACCAAAAACTGCTTAAGATGAATGCTCGATACTGAAAAAGCAGTACAGGCTCCAGTCCTGTCATGGACCAAGTATCTAATTTTTTTGCTAAGTTGAGGTGGAAGGTATTTGGGATCTTGGAGGACTAATTGTTAAAGAGACTTCACGTTAAACATACATTCTTGCAGAACTTGATCCCAGGAATTGTGCAGCTTGACAAGTTATTAAGGGGGCTTAGCACCTACTTGGAGGATGAGAAGATGTTACAGCAAACCCTTCCGTAACAAAAGCAGCTACTTATTCTAAAGTTAACATGGAAGCTTGTTGGCAGGTCAATATTACAGCACACAAATACATTCTTAGAATAATTATACAGATATTTCATACAATTGGTCTTTGTGCTGATATGACTCAGTTGAAACTTACTGAATTTGTATCAGCATGAAAGCAGGAAAGGGGGAAATGCTGCATTTTCTAACCTATACAAAGTAATCCACTGTTTCACACTTCAGAACCATGTAATCTATTATATCTGTTAAGACTGCATTTTAATTTTAATAAGCTGAAAATATAAATGTTTAAAAATCCCCCCAACTATTTTTTAAATAACTATAATTAAATGTAGCCCTGCCACTAAGGACAAAGTAACAGTTGCACTACTATAAATATTAATGCTAAATTTACAGAGAATAAAATACATTTAAGGAACCTTATAAAATTTTGACTAAAGCTACACTTATAATAAGCACTTCGGTGAAGCTATGCCTATCGGTAACTGACATGTATAGATAAAGTCTCTAATCAGCTACAGAAACCTGTAACACATGACATACATTTGAAGCTGTTTATGGTTCCTCCTTTAT
The DNA here is from genome assembly GCF_963264785.1 of Psittacula echo. Taxonomy (NCBI): domain Eukaryota; kingdom Metazoa; phylum Chordata; class Aves; order Psittaciformes; family Psittacidae; genus Psittacula; species Psittacula echo. The sequence continues at coordinate 107,028,690 of NC_137735.1, forward strand.
TCGAAATCTGTGGTCCCTCCTCCTCCTTCTTCTCCTCTCATGAGTCACTCAAGTCCTGCAATTATTTGAAGCCTGACAGACTTGGACTTGGGACATGAAGAGGCTGCAGCAGATCTCACTGGTTTTCCAGCTTCTACTTTATGACACAAGACTTAATCACCATATAGCCCCATACAGATTTGTTTAGCACAACATTCTATTATCGCCATGGCAATAAAGTGGTAGCTTTATATACGGTTTTCCATTGGATGATGACTATTATTTTTCTCATTTTATTTGTGTTTTGAGCATATACTTTTGCAAATGAAACATAGTTACTTCCCAGAATATAAGACACAAATTAATTTAGTTGGTTTTTTTTGTTGTTTGTTTTTTGTTGGTTTTTTTTTTTTTTTTTTTTAGTATTAGAACTGCTTTTTATCCAGCTAGCAACCAGCTTTCACATCCTGAGCCAAATTCAGAAATGAGCTGTAAGGTAATGTCATTTGGACTCCTGCACTCTCAGATGTACTTATACCCTCTTCCCACTGGTAAGCCAGACCAAGGGGAAAAGCCAGAGGGAAAGGAAGGACTATGAAACTAAAATTGGACAGAGAATTCTTTTATTTACACTTTTGATAATGTTCCTGCTATTTACAAATACAGTAAGGATCGCTGCACTGATAAAATGATGTGATTATGGACTGAAGGATCTGTTCCTGCAGTCTGCACCAAGTGAACGGCTCCAAGAGAGGTACTATGGACACAAACCTCTGCCACAGAGAAACAGCAACTTTACTTTAATTTGAGTTGCTGCAACATGCATATTCAGAGCATCAGAAGACTGTCCATGGCTGCAGTCAAGATTTGCTCTGTACTTGACTGATCTCTGTATTTGACCTTCCTGCTAGATCTACATTGCTATTATTATTTGCACCAAGAACCTGGTGGGCTTCCCACTCTACTCATTTTTCTATCCTGCCACTGCCAGTCCATCTAGACAGTTCAGGGATCACTGGGCATATTTGGATATTTCATGTCCTGCATTGTTCAGCTGCATACTTTCAGCTTGCCCCCATGTATAGACCTAAATCTACCTGAGTATAAGATGTAACTCCTTAGAGCAGTTTGTAAGGAAATAAGGGCTTCATGGAGCTTAACAGAAATATATATGAATTGTGCATGCTTACTTAGTCAGTTTTTTAAAGCCTGTATTTTAAAGAATTATAGCTTGATAGCTCTTCTTATCTCTGTGAGGTTCTTATTTTTTAGGAAAACTTTCCAGTCTACTATGAATTGCTCACAAAGGTAAGGTACTTGAGAAGGTGCCTGAACTGCTTTGTCTGATAATTTAAAGCAGAAATGGTCAAGTACTTGCTGAAATTCTAGTGTTTTAATTACTTCAGTGCCTTCTTTATCAAATAGAGGAAATGCCTGAGAAGCAAGAATTCAAATTATTTAAGCAAACGTAGACATTTCAAAAGAGAAGTCTTTTTTAGCAACTATTTAGCACTTCACATGGAAATACCTGAGACCCACATGCCCTTTACTTGCAGGTATTTTATACACGGAGAAATAAAACACGTTTCTCAGAACCGTACTTAGTTTGAAGCTTTCCTTTCTTTAAAAAAATGAGATGCAATTGTTGAAATAAGACAAAAATAGCCTGTATTTGTGTGCCAATGTAAATATAAATATGGAAATGAACAACAACCTGCAGTAACAGCAAAAAGGCATTCTAACAAGTACTCGAACTTTCCAGAAAAGGCAGTGGTTAAGACAAGAAAGGAAAGAAACAAAAACATGAGGGCTGCCTTAAATAATTTAAATTAAGGTATTTTAAATTAAGCTCACCTGAGCATGTTCAATTTGCCTTTTGTTCTCCCCTCAGCTCATTGTCCCTGGTGGAGCAAGTTTGTTTTGTACTCTGTAAAGAACTTGATAGTCCTTCATTCTCATCAGTTTCATCTCATCCTGAAAGATTACTTGCTCTATTCTTGTCCTTCCTTGCTCAGGACACTCAACCAGTTCTTCACGGGAGTTTTCCAAAGGTTTCTCAGGGAAAACAGATTTGGTTTAGCACAGTTGCAGCAGGTGGAGTACAAGAGAGTAGTTTAAATGAGTGGCAGAAATACAAAAGTCTAGAAAAGCTGTGGGTCATACCCACTCTCATTCTGCTACTGACTCACTGTGCCCCCTTGTTCTATTCTGCCCCTGATGACGCTGCACATATAAATCGCTGATTCCATAAATGTAAAGGAATGTTATGCTTTTCTAAACTTCAGGTTAAAGTCTTATTAGCCTGCTAATACTATTGCACATTGGCGTAATACAGCAATTTCTGTTTTACCATTAGAACTATTCTAAATAATGGGTTTAAAAATGTGTATTTATTGAACCTGAACCTTGTCTATTGGCAAAACAAATGCTACCATATCCAAAGGTCATTGAAAAGGAATCCTTTGGACACTAAAGAGGATTCTGTAACTTCTTAGCATAGAAGTTTGATCTTCGCTTACTTACTGAAAGTTTTATAGGAAAACTAAAGCACTGAGTGTATAGCATGCACTGTGCCAAGTTTGGTGAAACGGTGTGGGAAATGATTGTACTGACAGAGGACACACCTGAATTCTTAAACTTCAAAGTAGAAGAGCTTTCATTTGTAGAATGTCATGGATGGGATGTGACGGTTTGGGTTATTTTATTCAACTGGCTGGACTCCAGGAACTGTGCTTTCAGGTCTGCCTCTTCTTAACAAAATATTATGTTATATGTTTGTGACAAACCTCATCACATAGATGGCAGCAACTATTACTCAAAAAAATGGCTCAGAAGAAAACTGAGAACTTCCCTATTTTTCTCATGTAAGGGAAATGAGAAAGAGTTCTGCTTTTCCATAGTATCGTAGACAAAGTCTGGCTCTCCATGAAGAAAATCCCTTGGTCCCTAAAGTTATATTGACTATCAACTGGTATCCTAAAAAACTAAATGGACAACTTGTTCATGCCAAAGGCCATTTTTAAATCATATCCTCAGCAGACAAAACTATGACCTTTAAAATTTCCAGGCATCCCTGCCCATGGCAAACGGGTTGGAAATAGATGATCTTAAGGTCCTTTCCAACCCTAACCATTCTATGATTCCCAAGACACCCAGGAATGACAGGACAGATATTGTCTTCTATTAACCTGTAGCTAACATTAACCTGGGCTATTGAATTTATCTATTTCTTATTTCAGTAAGATGGAGCACAGGAAGGCCTTTCCCCCCCACTTACTGTGAAAAATGTAAAGTGATTATATAAATATTTCAATATCCTGTTCAATAGTTAATCTATCTGGCCAAAATAGGAATGTGGCTCCAGCAAATTTACAAACATCACAGAAGTCTCCAAATAGTGTGAAAAAAGATTTCTGTAAAAAACCAGCATCTCCCATGGTACTACTTTTTTTGGGGGTGTTTGTATAAGTGACATCACTAGTGATGTCTTTGCTGGAAGCCTGTGTTATCTTTAACTGCAGGACAGAGTTTACAGATTGAGATTTAGGAAATGCAGCCACTGATAACAGCGAATTTCTACCCCTAGCCACTGTTCCCTTCCCCTCCCTTGCGTGGGTAGCAGCTCCCCCATGGCCATACACAACTTATCAGGCTTTTGTCAGGCTGAAGTTCCCTGACCCAGGTCATTGGGCAGGAACACAAGCACTGGTTTTGACACAAGGCAGGCAGGAAGACCACACTGTTGGGGATACAAGGGTAGTGAGACCACCTTTGCAGGCATAAGCCTGCCTCTAAATTCATAAGATTAAACTGGACCTGAAACTGCAAGCACACATGAGATAGCTCTACAGTTCTTTGCAATAGCAATGTTTCCTTCAAGGTATTTTTGATTATTCTTTCCTACGCTTGAAAACAATCTTGCTGTGGCATCAAGAATTATTTACTCTAGGGGCTGCTGCATTTCAGTAGACTCCAACACAACAGTCTAAGACTACTTAATATACAGCATTTTTTCATTCAGGGCTTTCAAAATTCTGCAGAGAAGTGGTTATATTTATTGCTCTCATTTTACAGGTGGGAAAACCAGGAAACTTGCTGCTCGACAGCTAATGCACCTTATCTGTCTGTGTCAGAATCAGAAGTGGCCCGGAGCATAAAAGCAGATAGCTACAGAGCCCCAGCTGACAGGTGCTAACTTCTGCAGCCACTATAATGCACTCACATCTGATCGTTTGTCTTTACCCTCAGTTGCTACATGATCCTTCTGTCTGATAAAAACATAATGCCTGTCTGCAGTAGCACATTATAACTACTTATAATAAAGTCTCAGCTTAGGAAACTTAACAGAGCTGTTTGAAAGACATGTGATAATTTACATGCTTGGAACACAATTTACAGGCAACTGAAAAAGGAAAAGAGGTTTGGGGAAGAGATGAAGGTCCTGATAATGTGCTATTCACTTTTTCATTTCCAATCCTTGCCTTCACAAAAACTCTAGGCTTGATTTGATATGCCTGTTTTGTGGAGTTACTAGAATACAATCAAGAAGTCTGCAGTTGTCAGAAGATGCTATTTCTACATAGGCTGAGGTTGCTGGTAGCACTCAATTAATAGCAGAAAAGTTTTGACGTCTTTGTGTTAGTCCCCAGCCAGGCAGGAAAAAACCAGACATTAAACAAGATGTGGTGACCACATGAAACTTACCTTGTATGACAAATCATGAGATGATGCAACTATTTCTTTTATCTTAATTAGGGTCTGCTCTAAGCTGAGCACTGCAAAACTTTCAGGTTGTGTATCCTGCTTTTGTCTCTGTTGGTATTTAGATACTCTGCCATCACCAATTGCACTTAGGAAATCAAAATAAGAGAGCTTGCTGTCATGAATGCTGATTCCTAAGCTAAAGGAAAAACACAGAATGAGATATCAATGATTTTGAATAATTATCTCACTGTTGTTTGTGCTGATTAATTATTATGAAGTATTATTTTTACTGCAGCAGCACTTCAGGATATGCTTGTGCTGTCAGTGCATAAATCCTGTTAGTTACAACCCAAGTTCTTTCTCAGGTCTAAGACACCAATCCTGTCATTTAAATGCAACCATACTCTCACATGCAGTTTCAGGACAATCTCCAGATGCTCAAGAGGAGCCCTGCTTTAACCTGGGCCCAAGTGCACAACCTTCCAGTCCATCAGCATTAACTTTGTGGTTTTTAAACACAGCACAGTTCTTTGATCACAATCTGCTGAGGAGCTTATCATCCCAAATGTGGCTGGAGGACACGGTAGGCTCTCAACCTTGTCCTTGAATCTCCTTTTCACGTTACAGTGTAAACACAGTCGAATAGGCTTTGTTGAGGAGTAGATGTTCATTGTGCCAAGTCCTGGTACTTTCCCTTGACTTTCTGGGAATTGACTTTACAAAAATACTTCAACTCACAGATGCTGAAGTGCTAACCTAAGCCTCCCAATACGTTGTGGTTGTTACAATTTGGACAGAAAGAAGCAGAACCACATACAGCCTGGTAAGCTGTTACCAGACACAAACTATGACATCCAGTATCACTCCATGGTACATTTCATGGATGTACCAGCACAGGTCTATGCTCACTCACAATTTCTCTACCACATAGAAGGAAAACAAACCAGGCTCCATTCAATGCTTCTCTTTATGTTTGTGATGGAAGGCCTTTCCTTCCCTTGCAAACTTCACAGCTTGTCAGGCCCATAGAGGATTGTTTTACATGTTCTTGGCAGGACTCAGCCTCACTCTCTCAGGCACTCACTCATCCACTGAGCCGCATAAGGGGCTGCTACATTTGGCCCATCAGCTGCTGCCACCCTTGACCTGTGGCACACAGTGTCCTGGGAGGGTTTCTCCTCTGATGGCATGTGGTCAGGCTGTACCTGGGAGCCCAGCCCCTGGGCACTGCAGGCTGCACTCACAACTTGCTGAATTTCTGCCTGTCAGCTGAAACATCTGCTGGATCACAGATGCTGGGGAATTTCATCTTCTCTCACACTGGAAATTCAGGGGGCTACAGAGCTGACTATGGATAGCTCCAGGTAAAAACAGTGAATATATTTTTGCATCAAATATCAGTGTGGGGAAAGACGAGCTCTTGCATATGATTTGGGAAATTGTTTTTGCAAAGGACTTTGTTACCAAACTGAATTATTTTAATTCAAAGATGTTTTACCATAAGAAGACTAGAATTAAGGCAAGTTTCACATATACAGAAAATACGATATTATAAAAGTTATTTAGGATGAAACACTAAAAGATGAATAGCACTAACCATTATATGAAAAGCTACTTTCCTCCAATGTCCTGTGACTCGTGACCACTTAATGAAAAGACACCTGGTATATTTTAAACAAGGACTTCAAACCTGTCTAATGAGCCTGTAGAATTCATCACCACAAGGGATTCAATAGCAGGGGCTTGCCCTGCTCTTGCTTATAAAGCCAGTATAAAGTTAGTGCAGTCAGTCTGGGGAATTTCCTATCACTGAATGACAGTGTCTCCAGATCACAATATATATTAGGTTTTTTTGGTACAGAACCACTGACTCCTGTGGAATTATTCCAGATTGACCTTAGAGTTACCATCTACGTAGAGGTTTCTAATAGACTTTAATAATTACATAGTCAATGGCAAGAACTGTAGATTGCTTTCACACATGTATTACGTAACCAATTCCTATGCTGCAGGGGAAAGGCTGGACATTTTTAGTCTTGTATTCAGCTTTTATTAGAATTATGGTCAAAGCAAGTCCTAGTAACACAAGACTTGACAGAGGAGATGGCCCCACTACACAACCCCGATTTTCTTGTTTAAATCTGAGTTACTGTAACATACTTTTGTCATCTGTTTCCACAGTAAATCACTGGGGACCAATGCCTCAGCTACCAATCACCAACATATCCAGTTACAAGAATGCCTAATTAACGGGGAGAGCCAGTAAAACAAAGGAGAAGCTTTATAAAACAGGCTGGAAAATAAATTAACTATAGACCCCATATCTGCTAGCAAGAAAAAAAATATTCAAGAGCCCTGATTTTGCATCTTGCAGCTGCACAGCACTCCCACATACTACCCATGTCAAGCTGGCTCCAATATTGGAGACTGTGTGGAAAAGGAAATAATCAACACCATTTCAGCAGAGAAATAAATTGCCAAGTGGGCATTAAAATTTTAGTAATAAAACTAAATGCATATGCTAATCTACTCTGCATTATTTAGAAAAGACTATTTTGGATCAAGAAAGGAATAATCTGCACAAAATTACAATGAATGGAGGTGTTTATCATCAAGAGGTCTTTGAGAAAGAAACAGGCAGCAGATTCTTATTAAGGTTTCAATTCATAAAAAGTTGATCACCCAATTAAAGGTGAACTGTGAAAAGACTTTGTTAATTTTATTTCAAAAAAAGAGTCTGGTCTCGTAGGCTCTGGAGAACAAAACGCAGTGCTGCCGGGCATATAACCTTTGGGGAACTATTTGGTGCAAAGAATCACAGTACCTAATGTTACAGCAGGTCCTTTTTGCTCTTCAGCCTCTACAAAAGATTTTTCTTCTTACTCATGTTGACACAGAAAATTAAAAGCATAGTCTTGCATAGCAACAGCATTGGAATATTTGATTATTGCTATTTTATAACCTGAATTAATTCTGATTCTGTTTTGAATAGGATATGTTTCACATACTTGCTCTACTGAATTGAAATTAAATAAATAGAACAAACTAGCAAACACATACAAGTACTCAAAGCATACTTCTTTTGTAAGAAACCATTTCACTCCTGTTACCTGCAGAATTAATCAAGATTTTTCATGCCTATGTAGTTGGATACATATGGGTATCTCCATCGGTTTTAACAGAGCTTCATATATGCCTAACACTAAATAGAAGCTTAGTTCTGCTAAGGCTTTGCTGGGTGTGACCAAAGAGGTGCTTAGGAGATAATAATACAAACCTGTTTAGAATACCATTGAATTGATTGTGATCAAGGTAATAGTTGAATTTTTGTAGTATCCTGTGCAGGTCACATAGTGTGCCATAGCCATCTCTATTTTTATCTACTTTATGAAAGGCCTTCATGAAATCTTGGAAGTAATCCCTAAATTTATCCCTGAAAGAGAGCAGATGTTTATTTTAGCTTCTTTGTTAAATCAGATAAAAAGGATACAAACAAATATACAAAATAGGGGTGAAGGGGCAGAGAAAGAGTTTGAGCTTATTTGTGTGTGATAAGTTCGTATAATTTATTCAAAGACTGCCAAATTGTTCACAAATAAACCTCAAAACCAACTCCCTCCCCCTCCCATTTAATTTGCACATAGAATTGCATGGCTCAAGCCGCTTGTTGTAAAGAAATGCTTCTTGGGAGATTAACTGCCTACTCTCCCTGCTCAGAACTGCAGGTGCAACCCATTGCTCTCTCTTTTAAAGTCTGGCCTGAGCAGAGTTACAAAATGTTTACTACTGCCATTAAAATAGTAAAGGTTCAGCTGCTTACTTTCTGCAATTTGGGGCTCCTGAAACTTTGACATAGCAAGAACAACTATTTCAACAAAACCAGTTAGATCTGACCAAAACCTGAACTAGCACAGGGCCCGATCCCTGCCCAAGTGAAGAAGTGCAGAGCTTCTGTGGACTCATGTGGCCTTTGGAACATCACCTTACACTTAACTGAATTATGTTTCTTACACGTAATTGAATTCAGACCTGTTGTCTTTCAGCCCTGGCCCACAACTAAGTACAAAAATCTTGAGTCTCCTTCCCACTTTATTTTGTCACTTATGTTTACTGACATCAGGGATCTCTTGATCAAACCTTAGAAACCCAAGCAATATACCTCTTTGCCTCTTGATTCAGCCAAGCTTTTCCACGTTGTGGCTCAAGAAGACAAAGCAGGCACAAACATCTCTCATTACTGCATGTCTTCAACTAGCAAAGGGGCCTAAGATTAATGTAAATGAGAATAGCTGTGAATTATGTCTTGATGTAGAGTACCAAGTATACATAAATTATCTACATATATTCATTACTTACAAGATGCTACCCTTATGGCAAAAATAACAAGTTTGGATCTGGGTTAATACCTACAGCCGCACTCCATTTGCTTTGGGATTGCTCTTTCTGACAGCTCTAGGGTTCAGAGCGTGGAGGCTGGGTTCTTCAGAGAGTCAGCATTTGCAGTATAAAAGGCCTATTACAGTGATAGCACAGTTCAACAGTGTAACCCAGATAATCATTCATGATTCATTGCCTCAGCCTCTCATCGAGCCTGTTTGTGGATCTAACAGCTCAGACCAGTTCACTTCTCTCCTTGTTAAGCCACTATCAATCAGTCAGTACCTGAGCCTTACGTTTTCTCCATTGCATAGAATCATAGAATAGTTAGGGTTGGAAAGGACCTTAAGATCACCTAGTTCCAAACCCCCTGCCATGGGCAGGGACACCCCACACTAAACCATGCCACCCAAGGCCTGTCCAACCTGGCCTTGAACACTGCCAGGGATAGAGCACTCACAGCCTCCCTGGGCAACCCATTCCAGTGCCTCACCACCCTCTCAGTAAAGAATTTCCTCCTTATATCCAATCTAAACTTCCCCTGTTTAAGTTTTAACCCGTTACCCCTTGTCCTGTCACTACAGTCCCTGATGAAGAGTCCATTCCCAGCATCCCTATAGCCCCCCTTCAGATACTGGAAGGCTGCTATGAGGTCTCCACGCAGCCTTCTCTTCTCCAGGCTGAACAGCCCCAACTTTCTCAGCCTGTCTTCATACGGGAGGTGCTCCAGTCCCCTGATCATCCTCATGGCCCTCCTCTGGACTTGTTCCAACAGTTCCATGTCCTTTTTATGTTGAGGACACCAGAACTGCACACAATACTCCAAGTGAGGTCTCACGAGAGCAGAGTAGAGGGGCAGGATCACCTCCTTTGACCTGCTGGTCATGCTCCTCTTGATGCAGCCCAGGATATGGTTGGCTTTCTGGGCTGCGAGTGCATACTGCCGGCTCATGTTCATTTTCTCATCGACAATGAGTTGTTATAAGACCAACATGGGACAGGATAAATTTCATATGCATTTTAGCAATACTCAGTCTTTTCAGAGCTTTACAAACCCTCACGGATCTCCTAAGAGGTGTCTGTTCCCAGCTCCAGTTATTGGTGCTGTCTTTCCTCTCAGAGCATTGCAGAATCCTTGGTTTTCCATTTGTTTTCAAGAAGCTTGAAGTTCAGTATAGCCTTTACAAGAACAGTACATTTTCCATGTCAGTGTTTCTCCTAAGAATCTGTCTTTTTGGAGTTCGCACTTCATATGAATGAAGAGTAATTTCCCCACAGCCCTCAGGGTCCAGGAAACACCATTGTGTGTGCAAACATCATCACCTACAGTAAAAAAATCTGAATTATGATATGACTTAGGAGGGTTCTTAGCAATTTAATATATGCTTCAGACACATCATACTGTTATGGACTAAACAGGGAGTACCAGAATCCCTGCTTAAGCAAGTTTCAGCTGGCAAGAAACCGTTTTTCAATGATACTTCTTTCAAGTTCAGTGACAGTATGGATCACTTCTCAGCTTCACAGATTGCTTGAACTGCCTTTTAACAGTTTTAACTCAGCTCACCATTGTATTCATAACATCAGGATATCCTTCATTCCTTACAAATCATTTCATGTCTGAGCCGCTGACCAGGGCACCATTGCTAAACAAAAGTTCTGGGGCTCAATATCCAAACAAATAGAGCATTAATGTATGCCATAACATGTTCTGATGTTAAATTCAATCCAAATGCAATTTCAGGCTAATGCCCTGGTCAGATACTTACAACAGGTTCAGATGAACCAACATATGGTCTTTCCTTTCACATTTTTCAGCAGTTTTGTGAGTGTCCTGTTCTCTGTGAGGCTTGTCAGGTCTTAACACATTGATACTACTATGCTCTTGCCTTTGAAGTGTGTGCTGCTAAACACAGAAGACTCTGATCTGATTGGTATATATAGGCTTGGTATGCAATGCCCTCACTACCCACAGGCGGTAACCTTCATGACTTTCTGCACTGTGTCATCTTCTGTACAGCCTTAGAAACCCTTCTTTCACCACTTTCTTCTAAAATAGGATATACTTTTTATAATTGTATTTCCAGGTGTTCTGTTATTCTCTCTGTTGTTATCAAGAGAAGACTCCTTGAATGTTCTAGAAAATGTTTTTGGTTAGTTATTTTTGATTAGTAATTATTTCTTCAACATTATTGTCAAATTGAATGGTTTTACCTAAAAAAACCCACTAAAAGTCACACTATCTTTATGTTCTAGAAGCTGTTTTTTCTTTTGCCTACAAAGTGGTTAATCTCATCTCTGATCAGAACAGATCAATAGACAAATATGCGATATTGCTTACAATTGAGCGCAGAGCTAGAGCTCTGCTCTTTTGGTTTATGCCTCAAATCGTGGTGTTGACAAGTGCCCTAGAAACACAGGCCACACATTTCCATTGATGATTTTTTTTAATAATACTGCCTATAAGCCATTTTTTGAAGACTTTGTCTTCTAGTGCCAATATACCTAAGGTCAAGAGCTGTCTTTATTAATGTCTTTAATTTGGGAGTTCTTTTTCCAGGTTTACTGCCCAGTATGTCCTTTTTGTGTAGCAAGTCAAAAGTGACTTGTACAGATTGCCCATGTGGTATGAACTCTCATACATTATTTACATGCTAACAGGCCTCTGGACACTCTTGTTATCTTTGTGGATGACATATTTGTAATGACTCTGGTTTATCTTGTTGGCAGTTAATCTTTTATGTTAATTTTCTCCCCTTACATTTGCATTTCTGTCTAATCCTACTTCCCAGGCCCTCTTGGATACTTTTTTCCAGATTCCCTACTGGTTTTCTCTCTACTTGATATCTCCAGTATCTGTTTAAACAGTCACAGCTGCTTCAAGTGAATGGCTTTTCCTACACTTTACTGTGAAAATTCAAGAATGGGATTTAAGCCTAGATGAAGTCTTTGAAGGCAGAATCTCCTGTACAGTGGTCTAAAAAGCTTGGTCTTAACTTCTCTCATGAAAGGAAGTTTGGTTGGATATAGCAGAAGAACTTGAATTCGCAATTTTTGTGAAAAATATTAGTATTTGTAAAAACATATGCAGTCCTTTTGGCTAAAAATATCCTTTATAAGACAGTGTCTGTCTGAAGCATATATTTAGCCACATTGGATGTAAGAACAATATCAGTGACTTGTCTTTTCATCTTGCTGTTGCTAAATGGCTCTTCCATTTTTAAACTTCCCACCATTACTCCTACATAATCTAGCTCCTTTATGAGCTTCTCTCTCAAAATCAGTGGAATATTTCTAGTAGCACACATTGCTGTGAAAATACAGCTCTATATTCTGTGGCTACTTTATCTCTGACACTGCTGAGTACTGATCTCCTGTATGTTCCTTCATCAGATTCACTGCTTTAACCAAGCCCAGGGCTAGGCATATTTTGGACAAAAATATTAGCTCTTTCTGCTTATAAACTTAAATTGCAGTATTTATCTTCACTTTTCAATTTAAGTCCATACAATCCTTTAGTAGGATTTAAATTCTCAGTAGATTCCCCCAGTTTCAGCAGTGTTTCTTCGTATGTAGATATTTCTAAGACCAAATTTTTACAGTGTGTTTGGAGGTAATGTTGACCGAGCACCAGTTTTGTCCTAGCTTGACTAAACAGCAATCTGTATCTTTGGATCTTTGATCATAGAATCATAGAATTGTCTAGGTTGGAAAAGACCTTTAAGGTCACTGAATTACCATAACGCTAACACTGCCAAGTCCACCACTAAACCATATCCTAACCACATCTGCATGTCTTGTCTGATCCCTTGAAATGGAATCTCTGAATATGCATACCTACTTGACTGATCCATTATTTTAAGATCAGCTAAAAATTCTTCAAAGGATTCTTCCTTCTGCATTCTCATATGAAACCTTTCAAAAGTTCAAGGTTCCGTAGGAGTGCAATACTCCTTCAACTTACTTTTTGTAGCTGCATGGATTGCCCTCTCACCCTGGCTTGGTTTCATGCCATTAAAAACTTTGATAGCTCCTACTCCTGTAATGTTCCAGAAAACAGTTGTGAGCTTCTTTATGATTAATCTAGCCACTGTATATAGGTTTTGAAGCATGATGTGAATCTTTTCAGGGAAACTGCAATATTGCCAGTGTGTTTTAGAGTCTCTAAAAGCCCCTAAAGAGCTATCACCTTTTCTCTTACTTTCAAATATCTTTTTTTCTAGTTAATTCCTTCCTCTTTTTCACATTATTCTGTTACCATATGGTACTTGGTTTACACTTAAAGCAAGGCTTGTATTTGAAAGAGCATAGAAGTATTCTGCAGTGGGTGCACATCAGACAAAGAGCACTTGCATTGCACTGAAGCTGCCTTTACTGTCTTCAGTCTCTATGTATCTAATTACTGATTAACCAGCTTAGACTCATTCAACCTCCTCTTAGATATGAGACCCTAGAGATCCAACATCTGCTAATTACATCTCTGAGTTTTAACTTTTATTATGTTCAGAAGCCTACAGACTTTCCAGCAGAGACACAAATCTAAAATCTCCTGACAGAGGGTTTTCTCTTGTTTTGAGTTACTGTAATGTGCCACAGTTTAAAAATCATGGCTTTACAGTGGCAAAAGTGGGGGAAGATGTGTGCTAAGGCCCAGCAAGAGACCAAGAGAGCCACACCTAAGAAGCAGGACACAGCAACCAAAAAAAGCCAAAACCAGCTGAACACACTAAAGGCAGTTTTGTGATTTCAGTGAGAGACCGATCTCTTCCAGCCCCAGCTCTGGAACCCTTCTCAACTGTGTATTACCTTTAGTGTCACTCTTCATCACTGCTATCATATTCTGCTTAAATCTTCCCAAAGAAAGTCTTAAGTAAAATAACAACAGTTTTTGAAATTCATATTTTTGGAAAACTGAGGCATTCAACATTTTTGGACTGATAAAAGGTTTCAAAGCAGTGATTATTCCACTCACAGCAGTAAATATGTGCATGGAGAAAATGAGGATTAAAAGCATAGATCAAGCTACAATGCCAAAAAAATACTATTTTCTTGCAAATGTTTTGTAGTTTTCTTGAAGAGCTGGAGAGCCACTGTTCAATGTCTGTTTCTAATTTGGGCAATTTGTTCCTGTGAGTTACAACAAAAGCAAAAGGAAACAAAACAAAAAAAAGAAGTGCATAGCAGTATGTTTTGAATTGTAATGTCCGGAGCTTTTGTCTGCCTCACAGTGTGTAATCACAGGGCACTGAAACTGCTCCAAAGCCTTTAGGGTGAGGTTCACAGACCTTGCAAAAGCCAGAAGAAAGGATACAGGCTGGATACAGCCACTGTGTAAGTAAGGCTTAAGCAAGATCACAGAAGGGGAAGTGTGTGCTACTCCCAATGCTGTTGAAGTGGCTCTTATAACCAGCAAATTCACACCTCAGGTGAATACCTCCTCTCAGTCCAAATTTCACAGGTGAAAGGAGTTAGTTTTCCAACTCATTGAGAATGAAGTGGGGGCCAAGACGCAGGTGGATCACCATGCTTAGGTTCTGCAGCCACTACATCCATTTTCCTGACTAAGAGAAGCTCCCCTTACACTAACCTTTACAGTAGGAGGGCATGGTGCGCACATGTGCTTCCCGTATCTCAGCTGTCCTGAGGTGGTCCTGGAGTGGAAGGCTGACAGCCGACTGGATCTCTGCCTTCACAGCCACCACGTGGACAACGACTACAGCTTAAGAATCATTTATGTCTTTCCAGGGCCTTATGTAAAATCTGAGGAGTCACAAGGCCTGGATACAACTCCTCTTGCACTTCGAGCTTTCCGAGAGAGAAAACCAGACAGGAACCGCTACCATAGGACTGCTCCCACCAGCCAGGAGGTGGGTGAGGAAGTGTGGGAGACAAAACCAGAACGTTCAGCAGAACCGAGAGGTGGCAATAATCGATGACAAGACATAGTTTTGCAGACCACGAGCTGTTGCTGTGAACTTATTCCCAGGCGAAGCTGCAGATGCCAGAAGTTTCATTAGATTAAGAACAGAACTGGATGTCCTATATATTAATCACGAAAAGCAGAATCTAACGAATAATTAGAACATTATTTTTGAAAGGGATATAAGTCCTAACTGCACACTTAAGCCAAATGCTGTCATTGCCCAGGATGAGACAGCCCCAGTGCAGGGGGTAGAATATTCCACATTATTCCTATTAGAAGGCTGCTCCACCTCTACCAGAAACATTTGGTTCCGGCTGCTAGCAGGTAACTGAATTGTTATACTTGACTCAGTCTGATAATTGCTGTTTTCCTCCGAATTATGGTTAAGCAATCGCTATGCACTTTCATGTATGTACTTGTGTGTATAGTTGTCATATACATAGTTCTATACATAGTGGTTGCTATGATAGGTTCTCAAAAGTAAATAATTCTAAAGGATGTGGACCTGCCAGCATGCCGTATCATGACTATTTTTTTTACCCAGCATGTCTTCCCCATTTGTTTAATTACTCTCCAGCTGCTTCAGGATGAGTATTTACATCTTTGAGCCACACCGCATAATTTCTGCTTGCAGCACAGCATCTTCTCAACTTGCAGAGCTGGTTCTTATTTGTAGCATTGCCTTGCACTTGGCATTGCACTAAAAAAGTAAGTTTCTAGGGAAGAAATAGAAGGCTCCTGACCAAAAAAGCTCTTCATCCAAGTGTAAGTCTAGAGGCAGCTGGCTGGTACAACAAATGGAGTAGAAGAACCCAGTATGAGACAGTTAAGGCCTGAGTTTCACATCAGGCAGTTACAAGTACAGAAATAAGCAATGCCTACAACACAGCAGCTGCCTAAATATCTCTGTTGTGGAAAGCTCGTTGATACCTGTGGATGTCGTAAGTGCATCTTTATGCCAGAGAGATGCAGTGCAGGCGGGAGAGTTGTGATGCAGAAAAGACAGTCTTGCTCTTGATTCCTTCAGCCTATTTGGGATACTGAAAGCCAGAATTTAAAGAAGCAGGGTAAAAAAGCAGAAGCTGTAGCTTGCAGGCTTCTCTCTGTGTTTCATGAGGGGTTTTTTTTTGTCTAATGATTTCCCAAGCTGCCTCTTTATCTGCAAGACAAGGCTGCTCTTTGTTTATGAGTGTATCACCTTTACCAACAATGTCATGGGGAATTACAATTTTTATCAATAATAATTTATTAGTTCCTACAACTTCCAGACACTTCCCAAGCACAAAAGAAAGCAAATCTGTGCTCCTGGGGGTACATTTGTATATGGTTTTTGCTCCTGAGGGTTTATATTCCTAAACAAACAAGCAAACAAATAAAGAAAGAAAGAAAGAAAGAAACTGTTCAGGAGAAGAGTGAAAGCACAAGTAGAAAACATAAGTATCCAGGTGGTGTCTATCCATAACCTGGAAAAATAGTTGTAACAGCACTGTGCTGAGGCAGAGGATTCTCCTGCTGCTTCAGTCTGCTAGCAGGTACAGGAATCCTATAGCAGCAGTGGGCTAAGGTACAGGAATCCTATAGCAGCAGTGGGCTAATGACTGCTGACTCACAAGGGCAAGTGTGGATCATTAAACTTCGCTGTGAGTGGGATATAATTTTGTCATATGTTTGTCAAATACTTTTCTCAGAAGCAGTGACCTATTAATTCAGTGAGTGTTGGTTTTGTTTGAGGCAGAGAGTCCTCTTGCTTGGAGACAACACGATTATTTCTGTTATGTGAAGCCAGGGTCCATCCTTGTTAAGGCTTGTTTTTGCTGCATCTACAAAGCCATTTACTAACAATTTAACTAGCTGCTAGAGGGATGTGAAACCAACTGTGGTTGCTACTTAGCCTTCATCCAAGGGACAGGGTAGGATATAGCACCAGGGTGTCCTACACCCCCACCCAGCCCAGCTGCAAGAAAAGCCCCTGTAATTAGGTAGGTCTAAGTCTACGCTGCCTGCAGCAGTTTGAGAAGAAGAGACCTGCAGGAGACAAAACTCCTTTTGCTCTTCTCCCTCAATCTGAGCCGATAGCAGTGTTAGATCTGTAACCACAAGCTGAGATGATATCAATAAACAGGCCAGGGGTTGCTTTGGGCACAGAGGCCATCTGGCACATCTCTGGCTTGTGAACCTTCCTAGCTGCTGAAAGAGAGCAGCTGCCTGCAAACTGCCTTTCAGGAATAGTCCTTGAAGTATTATTGCTCCCAAACTGTGCTCAGAGTGATCAGGGAAAACATGAGCTGACGCAGGGCAAAGCATGACAATGACTGTTTTGGCAATCTAGCAGCATAGATGACTGAGTCTGAGAATGTCTCTGGATGTTCTGATTTGTCAGTATAGACGTTGCCATAAAGTCTGCAAAATAAGTCACATGAGCCATGGAGAATATCTGTGGAAAACGTCTCACAGTACACACTGAGCTATGTCTACCTGCCGCAAATCAAGAGAGTTACACTATAAATAAGTTTGGTCCAGTACCTTCTCAGACTACTTTTCAGAGTCTTTTTTTGTTTTTAATTACAGTTGTAGTATAGTAATCTTGTGTCATCTTAGCAAACTGAACACAAACATAGAAAGTTATATACTAAGCTCATAAACAACTTACTTGATCTGCTTTTTGATTTATTTTACGTACAGAGCTTTAGTTCGCTGTTTCTGCTTTGACTGCTTCTTCTGTTGATTAGTATACTAGGCTTGTAAATGTCCATAGATGTCTGCTGTGTTGTCTGCTGAGCCCTTTGTCAGTGGCTGCAAACTCTATCCCCAGCTTCTGTAAAAATCCTTGGTAAGACATCCTTTTGCATCTGTATCACACCTTGAAAGAAAAAAATGCTCCTTTTAAATATTCATGTGTTCCTCACAGAGAAGCATTACAGATGTCCTTAAGTGACTTAACAGCTTAAATCTCACTGTCTTCCCTTCCTTATGGAGGCGCCATACCACACTGAGAATGAGTATATCAATGAGTATGTCTCTTTATATGAGACTTGAAAGATAGAGCATATGCATTGTAGTCACAGAGTAGATTCTGAAAATACTAGCCTAAGGACCAAATTGTCAGGACTATTCTCCAGCTCTCGGTACTGCTGCCTTTCACTCTCTGGCTTGAGATACAGAGAACCGGGCTCCTAAAAATACAGTCTCGAGTGTCTCAAACTGGTCACACAAGTCTGAGACACTCAGAATTGTAATCATACTTCAGAAACATAGGTTTAGGTTCATAAACACTTTTCATATTTTCTTGGGTATAAACTCTTCTATAAGCTCTTTACATTGCAGTTTCTCCCCTGCTAGTGCTCTGATGCATGGTAATGACTAATTTAGACACAGCTCCACTCTAATTCCTTTATTCAAGTTACAGACGTATCAGGCACGTAAGAGATTTTAGCTATTCTATAAAAGGAGTGGCTGATGGAAGTGAAGTTGTGCAGCAGAAAACTGCATAAAAAGGATACTCTTCAATGTGCCATGGCATCCATAAGGAATAAAAAAAAAAAAAAAAGTAAAATCTAATGGGGTAGAAAATAATTCAGAGATGAATCTATGCTAAAATATCTACGTAGTTAATGCAGTTTGAAACCCCAATGAAATACACTCAGGTTCTGTATGTTTGAGAGAGTGATTATTTTTTTAAATAGACCTATAATGAAGGTAGCTTTTTATATAATGTCACATACAGCTGACATCTATGCCATTTCACACACAGTTTATAGCACAGCTCTTCTGTTGTAGGCAGACAAGTATTTCCCCCCACTTCACAAAAGATTACTTATCTATAAAAACATTTCATGATATTACTTACCATCTACACAGCATGAAATCACCTTTCTTTTGTTATGTATTATGGTATGTAGCATTTTTCTTTTAACTGAATCATTTTTATTTATGTTAAAAATATTGGAAGTAAATTTAGTGCTCTGAGGATGAGAGGCTGGTAGCACTGCCTTCAGACAGGTATGCAATGTGGACTGTCCACACCTCCTTTATGGAAGCTTTGTCTGCAACACCAACCTACCCAAAACACCTGGAACTGACTTTACCCCATCACAAACTCAGGTAAGCATTTTTGTGTATAAGCAAAATTGATGAAAAACAAGTTAATTTAACCAGTGACCTAAGGTGGCATCCAAGAATATGTGTTGAATTAAAAGGATCAGTAACACTGAAGCAGAGAGAAAGACCTAGGTTTGAATTAATTGGAAACTGATGGATCTAACTGTATCCTTGAGCTTAGCATGATAAAACATAGCTTCCTGTAACAGTGTCATGATCTGAGGTCACAATCATAACAAAAGATTTCTCATGCAGTGTAATCTATTGTCATTCACTGCACTACTAAAGGCTCTGTAATCCTATAAAAGATGCATTATTGCAAGAGCTAATAATTTAGAGTTGTCATACCTTGCCCAAAGCTGCTTCAATTCTTCCGGGGTGATTGGAATGCCAAATCTGAACATGACTTTCTTCAAGTCCCTCGGCTGTATAATGCCATTTCCTTCACTGTCAAATTCCTGGAAACTCTGGAATGTAAAATAAATCATCACTAATAAGAACCAACAAGTTTGACAAAATGTTTGATCTCTCTATAAGCTTAATGAATAATGGGAATTGAGAAAGATATGGAAAATCATGCATGTCTGAGTTTAATCTTTTAATGTGTTCTCATTTGATTTTTACTGTTTCCTGCTTTCTGCTATGGATGTGCAATTCACAAAAGCTTGAATTGGCATTGTCATCACAGGTGTTTAGGTGATGTACTTGCCACATGAAGTTTCTTACTGATGACAGACACAGGTGATATGATCGTGAGAAGCTTGCATGCAGCTGTGAGTATGCCCACTGCTGAAGCATGCCAGTGGAGGATGAAGGCACTGGTAAATAGCAGACCTTCAGATTTTTTCCTCAGCTTGTTCTATACCTAACATGATTGAATTTGCTTTAGTTTTTAGTTGGTTGGCTGAGTTTATTGTTTTTCTTACCGCTCATCTTGCGAACTGAGACTACCAGGCCTACCTCATAGCAGCTTTTCAGTAACCGAAGCGGGCCTACAAGAAATCTGGAGAGGGACTTTTTACAAGGGCATGTAGTGATAAGACAAAGGGGAATGGCTTTAAGCTGACAGAGGGGAGATTTAGATTAGATATTAGGAAGACGTTCCTTACTGTGAGGGTGGTGAGGCACTGGAACAGGTTGCCCAAAGAAGTTGTGGCTGCCCCATCCCTGGCAGTGTTCAAAGCTTTGAGCAACCTGGTCTAGTAGAAGGTGTCCCTGCCCATGGGTCTTTAAGGTCCCTTCCAACCAAAACCATTCCATGATTCTGTAATTCTATAAAAATAGCATCCCCACTCTAGGATTCTATGATTCTAAGATTTACACATTTAATGAAAATTATATTCCTTTTCCCTTGTGCTACTCTTGTGTCCAAATATTGCAACTGTTCAACAAGCTAAAGAAGATAAAAAGGTGGCTATAACTTTTATAGGACAGTTTAGTGAGAGTCTTTTTGGATGGTGTAAGCATTGCAGTCAGTGATTTACAGTACTGGGCAACACTGGGTGTCAGCTTAAGAGTAGGTGTGTGCGTACAGCACATAGTCAAACTGGCCTCGGATGAAGCCCATTATTACTACTTTTACAATAGAAATATTAAAGTAAATATTAAATAAACCCAAGAGTAGTAAAATATTAAGAAAGTTTTAGAAATATACAGCTACAACGTAATCGTTACAAAACTTGACTATTATTCAAACTGTTGATTTTTTTTTTTTAATCACATAGTAAGTTTTTATCATTAATGAGCTATTTTGCAAGGGTTTCTTTGAATATTTATAGAATCTGAAGATCAACATTGCATAATGTTCTGAAAACTATTAGTGTTGCTTATTTATATAAAGAAAACATTCTTCTTACCCTTGCTAGGTCATGCCATCTGGTTCTTGCTTTGATAACAAGGTAGTAATGAGCGTGATCACAAGCTAGCTCTGCATCCGTTATCATCTGGCTTTTTCTCAGAAAAGAAAAAAATATAATAACAACTAACTATGTTTTACTTTAGTGGGATCTTTAATCTCCACAAGTTTTCTTCCTTTTTGTTGTTCTTCACAGTAGTGGTGGTTTGTTTCCTAGTTTCTAAGATACCCATTAAAGACTGTTACTTCACATCTGTGTAAACTTAATTCTTTAAATACTGCCTTATTTCCCTAGCTGCAGGTTAGCGAAGATGTTTTAAATTTTGTAATTCCCTATTTATTTTCAAATCAATGTTGTTCAATTCTCCCTCAAACTCAAGAGCCAGCACAGATCATTTATATGCATAGAAGGAAATGTTAATTATCTCAGAAACAATTATATCCTGGAGTGACTCCAGCAAGATTATCCTTGATTTACGTCAACAATGTAGATCAAAACTATCTTTATGAGTCACCAAGGCATGGCTTGTGAGTCTGGAGAGTAAGACCTACATTTTCAAATCCAGCCATTAAAAGTGCCTAATTTTGGGGGCCCTTGTGCTTCTGCTTGAGTCCAAGCATGCAGAGGAATATGGGTGCCTCAAATGAGGATCCAGCATAGCTGTTGCAGTACACAGAAAGCTGACTAAAGCCATGTGCTACGTAAGGACACGCCTTCTTGAGAATCAAGGGGACCTTAAGTCTCACAGTTCTTTGAAATGGTGCACCTTCCTTCACCTGAGAAGAGCAGCCCTTCTTATGATGCCCAATTCTCTTTAGCTTTTCAAAACACTTCCAGTTAGAAAACTGAGGAAAGGCTAGTTATTTCTCTTAACACACAGCTACCCTCATCATGCTACATCCTAGTACCTGTTTCTACTCCAGCTATTGCTTTTCAAGGGAACACTGAAGACATATGGCTTCAAACCCTGGTTCAGCCACCCTCCAGTAATATGCTTCTTTGACAAAGATTCTCAGATAAGGGGCAGAGGCATACTGGGTCTGCAGACCAGGTGAAATGTGGTAACTACATTTGACCTACCCACTGAGTTCCTGTACCACCCATGGCATGTGCAGACAAGAACTTAAGTCCTGGAGAACTGCAGCACTGCAAACTCGTGCACTTCTGAGCTCCTAGGACTCTGGGCCTTGAAAGCTTTTGCTGAGGGCTCCCTTTGGATTTAGAAACATGAATGCCATACTAATCTTTGATAGGTGCCTGGGAATGTTCTGAGTTTTCCCCACTCCCACTTTTGGAGAGAAGATTCCATAAGTCTAAATAACCAATCAAGAAAAATAGTCTAAAAACTTAGCAGGGAAATGCAGTTGCTCTTAAGGCATCAATAACTTTATTTTCTTTGCAGGACTTCTGAAAAAGTAATAGTATTTGAAATGAGGAAATTCTGGAGCTGTGTTCAGAATGTTTCAATTTTTTGCTAAGTCCAAACTGAAACAGAAGTAAGAGTGCAACAGTAATTGGTCTCAGATTCCAAGTGTTAGCAAGACTCAATCGTCATCAGTTTCCTTTCTTATTCTGGGCTGATGTCCTTGATTCACCAACTTGCCCAATTTAGGAAAAAAGAAAAACAAACCAAGCAGATAAATATTACCAACATCAGAGCCAACAGCAATGCTGTGAAAGACTAATAAAAACTGGGAAATAATCCTATGTGTATATATCACATTTTCACTGCCACAGCAGAGATGAGTTGCTGATCAGGAGCTTTTTCAGTCCTGCTGCATCTTGTCATTATTTTTATGAATTTACCTCTGTTTGCATAGCTAAACAGAGTTTCACACTGAGTTTTTATAATGAATTTTTTAGTGCCTAAACACTGTTTATCATTAAAGTTGAGCTCAAACTTTAACGTTCCAGACATTTTAAGCAGGATCACTTTTTACAGGAACGGGAGCTGCAGCACTTTTTTTCTATCCTCCTCCACCCAATTCACTGTATCTTGGTGCTTCTATGCACCCCCCTGATCTTGTCTACTCTCAGTGCCCTGGCAGTATAAAGGTCTGGACGATGAGGCTTTGGGCTACTGTAATGTACACCGACATTAGTCTCAGAATTGACAGACATTGTGCTAGACATCTAATACCCTGGCTTCTCCTCGAGCCAAAAGTCATCTGATTCCCAAACCATGTCCCCAGTTCTGCTACTTGGAATATGCAGCCAAGTTGTCCAGTTTGGAGGCTGGCTCAGCTCTAAGGCTCCAACTCCTGAACCAGTATGCATGTTTGACCTTACAGACTTAAACAGTTCCTGAGGTAGGTCAGGCATTTTAACCCAGTAGTGGATTCAATATCTGGCTTAATGGAGTCCTAAATCACTGAGAATTTGGTAAAGCCACCCAACATCAGCTTAATAAAGACATATTTTAATACTGTCTTTTTTTCAGTTATACCCAATAAAGATTTTCACACAGTACATTACATTTCTGTAAACACATCAGATTACTTTAAATACTACACAACTTTTTCTTTCTTACTTGTGAGATGACATGAGCTGAGGAGTTTCCTCCATAATTTCTTGGGTGTGGAACAGCTGACAGAATTCTTGGTAATTTAACATGGAGGTCAGGTTCATTCCTGACAAACCAAGGAGGCAAAGGAATTCCTCATCTCGAAGATGAAGCAGAAAGCTGCCCAAGAGTTGCTGAAAGTCAAGCATGTTGATGATAGTGTCGTGAGTACTG
This sequence comes from Psittacula echo, assembly GCF_963264785.1. Lineage (NCBI taxonomy): Eukaryota > Metazoa > Chordata > Aves > Psittaciformes > Psittacidae > Psittacula > Psittacula echo. The sequence goes on from NC_137735.1 coordinate 107,052,364, forward strand.
TGTCTTATGGAAGGCAGAATAGGTGTCCTAACAAGGAATATTTAACTAAATATATTTAACATGTCAACTACATGTTTTTAAACATAAATAACAAATGTTTGTTCTAGACTTGTTTTGACAACAGGCAAGTATTTTAATGCCATTTGAGAATACAAAGCATTTATAATACTTCCTTACTAAACACTTGGGAAAGTCCATGTTAAACTGCAGTCTTTCTGCTTTCATCTCAAGCACGTACAGAACTGAGCAAAAGTAAGAGCATCAAAAAGCCACCCTCATGCAAACTTGCAAATTAACCTCCACTTTCCATCAGTACTGTACTGAGGTACCTCATTTCAACCTGTGCGCACCTTTAGAAAACCTATAATGAACAGAGAGTTCACAGCTATCGATGTACCAGCTGCAAAGCTTCTTCCATTAAAATAGTTGCAAAATGATAAAAAAAAAAGGTGTAGCTCTTCAGAAATCTTCAGAAATTGCCCAATATGATCAACTTCGCTAGGAGTGTCCAAGCTGGTTTGAACAGAGGATCCCATTCCTGAATGCTGATCTTTCCACTTCTCCCAGGAAATAGGGATAAGATGGGCTGAGCAAAAATAACTAAGGTCTTATTTTCCTGGTGAAGGCTTGTCCTGGGTTCAGCAGTAGCAGTCAGTTTTTCTACTGGTGCAGTGCTGTGTTTTGACTTTTGGCCTGGGAATAATACTGATAAAGCTGATGTTTTCAGTTGTTGGTCAGAATGTTTTCCCTGAGCAAGGACTTTGTGAGTCTCATGCTCTGCCAGGGAGGAGGGGAAGCCGGGAGGAAGCAGGGACAGGACACCTGACCCAAACTAACCAAAGAGGTATTCCATACCACAGCACGTCATGCCCGGGATGTAGAACTGAGAGTCTCCGGAAGGGCTGGATCACTGCAGGGTGGGGGGCGAGGTGCCGGTTGGTGAGCAGTTGTATTCTCTTCCTTGTTATTTCCTTTATCATTATTATTATTGGTGGTAGCAGTAGTGATTTGTGTTATACCTTAGTTATTAAACTGTTCTTACCTCAACCCGTGGGAGTTGCATTCTTTTGATTCTCCTCCCCGTCCTTCCAGAAGCGGAGGGAAGAAAGGTGGGGGGGAAGTGGACTTCGTGGTTCTGATTTATGGCCTGGGCTTAAACCACGACAGTTCTTTTTTGGCGCCCAACGTGGGGCTCGAAGGGTTGAGATAACAACAGATCTGACCAAGGCACAATGCTGATTTATGGGCTCTCAAAGTTGTTTCTCTTGATGTCACAGTTTCAGTATGCTGTAGCTTACTTAGACCCGGTATTTGCTGTGTTAGTGTTTATCAAGTGTGGGCCTTGGGCTAAGGTTCTTGTTTCATTGTATTTTACGGTAATGGCTTGTAATGCGGGCGGGCTCCGGCAGCAGGGCGGGATGGACGTGGCCGTGGACTTGTACCTGGCCGTCCCGCTGCTCTTCACCGTCCTGGCCCTTGTCCTCGCGTCCGTCTTTGTGAGGCTGCGGGGAGCTGAGGGGGAGTGGCCCCGGGAGCCGGCGGCGGCCGAAGCGGCCCGGGAGAGGGGCCCCGGGGACCAAGCGGCGGCGAGAGTGGGGCCGGAGGCCGGGAAGGAGGCGGCTGCCGAGGAGGGGAAGGAGGCGGCTGCCGAGCAGAGGGAGGAGGTGGCGGAGGAGCCGAGCTCCACGGCTGAGCCCAGCCCTGCGGCGGCCGAGAGCATCCCCCAGCAGCCGTCCGCCGAGCCCCATGAGCCTGAGCCGCAGGAGGATGCAGGAGACCCCGCAGCACTTTCCAGCAAGGCAGAGGAGGAAGATCTGGACTCGGAAAAAGAGAAGCTGGTGGTGAGAGAGCCGGCAAGCACAGCAGCTACAGCCCCAGTGACAAGTACAGCAGCATCATTTGAGAGTTCTGAAGGTTTTGAATGGCCTTTGGGTACCCTTGGAACCTGCCTGCTGATTGTGATGGGGATCACCATGTTGGCACACACACAGAGTGAGTTCTACCCACGACCATTTTGTCTGATCTTGAAAGTTAAGCAGAGTCAGGTTTGGGTCTTGTCTGGGTTTAGACAATACAGGGGGACCGAGAGGTTTTCCCCAAGGCTGGACAGTCATGAGTGTCACGGTGTGTGGGACAGTATGGGCGAGTATCTAATCCACTGGCCCCCTCCAGTGCTTTGGAAGCATCGGAGATGGAAGGCAGCTGTATGGAGTCCCCGACGACAAGTTGCAGAAACTGCTGCAGGGGAGGGTGAATTATTTTGAGCCTGATGGGCCCATGACACTTCAGGCCATCAAGGCAGAGATGCAACATAGAGATGGACTCATGATCGAGGGGTGGACTTTGCAATGGGCCTCTCCTGCTCTGAAAGACTGTTACAAGAGATGGAGCCCAACATCATGGACCGAATGGACTCAGCAGCTTTATAGGGATTGGTCCGTGCACTAAGATAAGAGTGTACTGAGATGAATGTGAGGGTATATTGAAAATGTGGGATCTGAGCATGACGTGAATGGTATGGAATAAGGGGTGGATACTGTCCTGGTTTAGCAGTAGCAGTCAGTTTTTCTACTGGTGCAGTGCTGTGTTTTGACTTTTGGCCTGGGAATAATACTGATAAAGCTGATGTTTTCAGTTGCTGGTCAGAATGTTTACCCTGAGCAAGGACTTTGTGAGTCTCATGCTCTGCCAGGGAGGAGGAGAAACCGGGAGGAAGCAGGGACAGGACACCTGACCCAAACTAGCCAAAGAGGTATTCCATACCACAGCACGTCATGCCCAGGATGTAGAACGGAGAGTCCCCGGAAGGGCTGGATCACTGCAGGGTGGGGGCGAGGTACCAGTTGGTGAGCAGTTGTATTCTCTTCCTTGTTATTTCCTTTATCATTATTATTATTGGTGGTAGCAGTAGTGATTTGTGTTATACCTTAGTTATTAAACTGTTCTTATCTCAACCCATGGGAGTTGCATTCTTTTGATTCTCCTCCCCATCCCTCCAGAAGCGGAGGGAAGAAAGGTGGGGGGGAAGTGGACTTCGTGGTTCTGATTTACGGCCTGGGCTTAAACCACGACAAGGCTGTAGAGGAAAATTAGTGAAAAAAAACCAAACAAACAAACTTTTTGCCTTGAAAACTGAATATATTTGAACTGGAAGTTTCTGAGAAAACAGAAGACAAGATATCCAACATAATTTAGAGTAACTTTCCTGACTGCTCCTCCAAACCAGCAAATGTTTGTATCAAAATGACAACCAGCTTCACTGCCAAAACCAAACTGCGGCTCAATGCGTTTACCCCATGGACTTCCATCAGCTTATCATTAAGTTGACTCATGCAGTGAATTTAACATCATTTACTCTGTGGTCTGGGCTGTTACATAGTGTAGCTCCTGGCTCATTCAAACTGGCATCTGCAATAATGAAATCAAAGTACAGCAAACATCAAAAAGAGGATATTAAACATATCTGAAAATAGCACAGTAATATAACATAAATAAAACAAAAAAAACCTGCATTTGTATTCTTTACAGCCCAAACACGATGAAGTCCAATGGCTGTATGCAATATTAGTGCTGTCCACAGATTTTACAATAATGGCCTCAGCTGCTATAGTTTTCTCAGCACAAGGTGAAGAAGGTAATCTCAACTGAAGAAATCACAGCTAAGACATGGCCTTTTTCTTTTGCTTTAGCCTTCTCTGGTGCCTGACTGCTTTGAGAAAGGGAGATATCAGACTGGAAGAAGAGAGAAAGAGCCCTGTGAAAACCATGACCTGTCATACCGCCCGTCTGTCTCAGTGAGGGAACACGGGAATTGCAGACAGTGTCAGTGAAAGTAATTTGTTACATCTTTGACGCTGAAGCACAACCGCTGCACACTAGACCATATTCCCTGGAGCAATTCTATCCTGCCTAAGCCCTCCTCCAGTCTGAACCAACGTGAGTTATTTCAGGAGATCTGCCATCAAAACCCTCCTGACTTAACAGAGTATCACCCCTGAACCTGTTTTGCCTGATGTTCTGTTCTGGCAAGACTCAGCCCTGCACAAACAGCGGCTTCATATTGTCACAAGTTTCTTATCCCAAAGGCAGCAGGATCAGGGAAGGGAGATAGTCAGCTTCCCAGCAGGGCAATAATGTATTTCCAGTCCTGAAGGGCTAAGTTACTTTTAGGCCATAGAAAAGCTATTTTGGTCACTGTTCCAGATCTGATTCCTTCTGCTCATTGTGCGGTGATACTCTAGGAACCTATTTTGCCTTGCTTTTGGGGGAAAAGAGTCTAAGCATCTTTTGTAGCCTCTTGAACATTTTAGGCTTTTCTGCAACATACGAGCCACGGAAAACTGAAGTAATTCACATCAGATTTTAAAATGAGAAAAACTTGCAAAGAAAAATGTACACACTAACATCTTACTACACCTTACTCCTGATTGATAAAAAAAATGCTAATGGCCTGTTCTAAAGAAAAATTTATTTTATTTTTAAGATTTACATAGTGACACACAAGAGCCTTTGCAACTACTGTGAAGAATCACTAAATAGTATTCACTGCATCATTTCAAGCTCTCCTGATTTTACCCTTTAAGTCCTACTCCCCCCTACAGACATGCACTGTCCTTCCCTTTTTTAAATTTCAATTTCTTTTGAAATCTAGTCAAGAAAATTTGTACTCATGTTGCCTTCCCACTAAGGCTTATAAGAAGAAAATCAGGTCTCAGACCACCCTCCACCCCAGTGAACCACGAATCATTGGAAATAAAAGTTAAGGCTTTTTCTTTGCCTTCTGATTTCGGAGACTTGCTTTATGTTAAATGTGGGTCACACTTCCTTTTACAGCTATGAGATATAGTAATGTGTCGAAAGAAAAGCTGTGATTCTCATAATTGGCAAAAGCAAAAACTTTAAATACAGTCAAAATACTGTTGATTCTTGATTTAAATCAAAGAGCTGGCACACTCATTTCTCCTGAGGTTAACCTGTTTTAAACATCTTTTATTAGGCTACTGAATGAAGGCACACATATTTTGGTGGACAGATGATTAGCTGACTATATTCACAAACTTCTAAGCTTCTAGCACTGAATACAGAAAAAACTGAATATTATGTCAGCCAGCCACAAGTCAGCTCTCCCTCTTGTCTTAGTTCTAAAAGAAATAATGGCAGCAGAAAATAATAGGAACAGTGTGAGAAAGGTAAATGTGCACCTCTGAGGAAAAATAAGAGGCATAATATAGAAGTTAAAATAGGCCTTGAAGCCAATGGCAAAACTGCCGTTTTCTTCAGTAGCATCAGAATTTTACCTGTAAAATCTGGACTTAAAACACGAATATAAAAGACAGGAGAAATGAATAATTACTTACTAGCTTTAGTCTGCACTCAGGGTTCCCCCCTATGCAATCAGTTATATTCCATCAGCTTCATTTTTAAGAGTTGAAAATCAAACCCCTTACAGTGCCTTGAAATCAGTGAAATTACAAATAGGGTAAGGCAAGTAGCTGAGTAAAAAACTGTACTCCCAAATTATGAATATATTCCTCTGGTATTCGTTCCTCAACAATAGTAAATCACTGAAGACCACATCCTCATTATGTGGGTGGACATGCAAACAGTGAACCTTGCTCTCTCACTGGGATTCTTGATACTCTAATAAAACTGTCAATTACATTATAGATAACAACATTTCAGTGTTCTTTAGTAGCAATGTCTCTTAACAGCTTTAACATTCAAAAGCAGTAATTTAAATTAAACCCACAAACCAATAAGTAACCAGATCACACCACAGAGCTCCAGTTGTATATACTGCCACTAAAACTCATCACTAATGGCTTACTGACATATCTATCTTTCCTGAAAGGACTAGTTGCTGTCTTCTGGCTTTTTACTCACAACAGAAAAAGTTGCTGGACACCACTACTATAAAATCGTCCACTGTAATCTAGGATACAGCATAATTCCAAGACTGTGAATAAGAGTTAGAAATGCTGAGGACAAGGATCTACTCAAGACAGAGCAATCAGTAAATTACTTTTTGCAATCTGTTAGTGGCAACTCCATGGTATCTATCTGTGTACAGTTACTTCACATCCCCCATGTTCCAGGTTCTCTCCAGTTAGATACTTGATATCTTATCTGGATCAGGAATCAAAGCACTACAGACAGGAAGTTAATCTGGGTGCTAAAAATCTTATCACTGATCTCTTCCTAATTTCACCAATAGCCTTTCCTTGGAAGAGAAAAGTTCTGGATCTTCCAGGAAAGGGATTTTTCATGCTTTATTGCTGTTAAAAATCCTTTATGTTACAGTATTGCCACAAAATCCAGATAACTCAGCCCTCCATCTGGTAACCCTAGCTTTTCTGTTAGTAGATTAAACTGACTGTCATCCACTGGAATGCCATGATCTTCTAACACCTGTGAGAAAAGAAATAAAATAAGTTATATAATGGCATATTTTCTTGTTTAATATACCACTTTCAATAGTTAATATCTGGGTGTTTTATCCTACGGCTCAACTTGAAATTACTTTGAAAATTGATCTCTCTTCCTTATATTTATAGTAAGCCATTTATATATAGATCTATTCCATACAACTTCAATTCTATCCTGAAAGAGATAGGGAATAAAATTTGACTATATTTTTGAGACTGGCATTTTAAGCAAAAGCACCGCATGACAGGCTAAGATTTAACTTCACCTGGAGAGTAAAAAGCGACATTAGCTCATTTAGCAGACTGGAGGAAAACTGTCATTTGTAGAATTCGCTGCTACCACTTTTCTGCAGAAGCCTGCCACAACTACCTGCTGGACAACAAATGCTGCAGAATGGATTCAGGCCCCTGAACCACATACAGCTGCAGTAAGGTGGAGGCACAATTCATTCTGCATTGCTGCTCTTCAAAACGGACTTGGGGATCCATTTTAGGTAATCTATTTTGACAAGGAACTTTCTGATCTTCCTACATTTCTCCCATGTTTCCTTCTGGGTTTTTTTCGCAGACCCTCTAACCTCACTGCATCTAAGAGGTGGAGCACCCCGGATACCAGCAGTCTCCCATTGCAACCTCTTACCATTACCTGGCAGTCAACTGAAGAGGGGTCGCTCATTTTCGTCTATTCCCACCTCCTGTTTCCCTGCAAAGTTGTAGTTGCAGCCTCTGCTGCTTCTGAGGGTTTTCTCCAAACCTTTAATTTCCTTCAGCTGCTTTGTAACTCCTGAATTGGGTCTATTTCTTTATAACTATCCTGCACCACTCTGTCCTGACTTTCCAAGTGTTCCTACAGCTATTGCTCTTGCCATTGTATTTTGGTTTATTGCACAGATTAAAAGAAAAAAATCATTAAATAGCTGAACAGCATAAGGAGAGTTAAAAACGTGAGAATAATTAGGAAATTATCATTCCTTTGTCTGAATGTAAAGCTTCTGAATAAGCAAGTACATTTTATGTTCTGTTGAACAAGTATTTACCATCAGATCAAATGTTTAATAGTAGCGATAAGGAAATCTGGCTGCATAAATCTAATCAAAGCTGGAGAGAATTAGTCATAATACTAATTTTGATGGCTACAGTCTCAATTATTAGCAGTTTCATCTAGAGAAAAAAGTGATAAAACTCTGTGAAAACTGCATTCAAGATTAAGTCATATTAAACTGAACAACTAGGTCACTGACCTGTGCTGAATGGCTCACAAAGTCATAGTTTCTAAGTCTTATTTAAAAGATAAGGATTGATGACAACCTTACATGGAGGAGATATTGTAATCCACAAAATTGAAGGCAAACACACACAAATTGGGGATATTACCTCTGGACCCCTGACAGAGCTTCAGTTATCATATTCTTGATTTTGAACTATCATAAAAATTAGACAATTAGTCCAATTAAAAATTAGTCCAAAGGTGCAAAGGCAGGGTCTGTGCCTACTCTCCCTGTTCCTAGGAAAGCCAGACAGTGAAGCCAGAGTGCTATGTTACTCTTTGGTAAAGGAGGCGGAGTTCAGCATCCCCCTTCACTAACCTGCCTCACACCTTTGGTATGCCACAGGTAAGCAGCTGAAAGGTGTCCTTATGCTGTAAGCTGTAAAGAAAAACACAGAGAACCAAAACAGTGTTAGTATAATCCTGCAAAGGTTAACTGGTGATTTTATGTTTGCATTTTTTGGTTATTCAGGCACAGCAAGATCAATTAGCCTTCACAGGAACGAAAGGGTGCATTCTGCCTAGCCCTTAATGCTGTTGTTGTAACATAATGTTTTACAAATAAACAGACCTTATCCAGTTCCAAGTTGGGCAGACAGATTTTGCCCACTTCTATGGGTTGTCCTGAAATAACAAATCAGAAATCAAGTACGCTTTTATGTTTACCACTGCCACACTACGCTATTACTGTTTGAGTAACCTATTCCACCTCTGAGGACAAGCAACTCTGCCCAGTTGTACAGTAGCTGCCTGGCTGCTCTAAAAGAAGCTGTAGATCAGAGTAGCAGTTTCAAAAGTCCCAGCAAGGACGTTGCCTACAGCTACAGAATCAGGATCCAAAGAACAGCCTAACACTGTAGATCACTTTAACTTCAGTGGCACCCCAATATGCCTCACAACCTACCCACCTAAATGCATTTGGACATGTCATATTGCCTGCATCATTTGCGATAACCTAATATATCCGAAACATCTATATGCAGCTGGAAAATGTGATACAGAGAACCCTACTTCCTTCTGAAACAACAGTTGGAAGACAATGTAGATTCTCCACAATGCCTGCCACATTTCTGAATGTTCTTTATCAACCACTGAGACTCCATAAGATCTGGGATGAAAAGCAGCTGTTATCCCAGGGCAGGGATTAATGAACATCTTTGTAGAATTGTCACGGAAATTAAAGCAGGAAGAATATGAAAACTCCCACTTGGAATTCTACCTGTATGATGATGAGGAAAAACCCTTTCTTTAGCAAAAGGTGCAGAGATCATTACAGACTATGAGTGATGGAGAATCAGTTTCAGTCCGCAAACATATATGCCCAATCAGTTCCCAGAGACATAGGTTGTCTGTCACTTCAGTTCTGATGAAGAATTCCTTTTAATCCTCCTTATTTGCAAAGAGCTGTCATCCTCAGTCTTGCCAGGTTAGACTTATTTCACTCGGCACAAGGCAGAGCAGAAGAAGACTGTAGCGGGGGAGCATGCCCCTTACAAATGATCATAAGCTGCAGCAGCAGGGCAATATTCCACCCAGCTGGACTCTGCTGAGCTTGCAGGGTCCAAGAACATCACAATGCAGTGATGCATATACCTGGCTGCAGATACATGATGATATTTTATCTTTTGTGCATTGCCAAAACTTGAGAAATGCATCATCTGTAGTGTAATAAAAGAATAATGAAACCACTAAGACTAACTCTTCAATAGCTTCTGGTGCTATACAAATACCTTAAATGTGAGTTGTACACAGACAGCCAACACAGAAGAAAAAGCAGCGTGTAGAATGAGTTTGTTCTGCCTAACACTGACAAAATGCATGTTAGTGCATTAGCTGCAGGCAACATATAAGCCTCTTAGGTATCACACTGTAGTGTGAATTGCAGCAACCAAAGCTAATGTCCCAAAGGTAGGTGCCACAGATGTCAGATCTGTACAAGAAGATGGGTTGTAGCTTTACATATTCTTAATAAGAATATTGTTAGCAAGAAAATAGTAAGAAAAATGGAAAATTTTCTGTGTGCTTTGTCCTCCTTCTTTCCCTCCCCTTCATTTCAAAGCAATTTCACTTCCTGCATCAACTGCAGAAAGATATCCACCTGAGGGTAAAAAGATATGTGCCTGAATGCAGCTACAGTGTTTGTGGGAGAAGGTTCTATAGTAAAGGTGTTCGTCCTGTCATACGATGTGGAGTGCATACCTCATGGGTCTATGTTGAGGTCTATGTTGAGATTTATGTTGAGAAAGGGAGAAAAGAAGACAAGAGCTTGTCATCTCCTTACAGTCAGTACATTTGGCCCTGCATCTGTAGCTGGTGACAACTTGTACAGTCCATGGTACATGAAAGGGAGATTATGTCTATTACTGAAGCAAAGTAAGAACAGATTAGGACAAACTTTCTAAAGGGACTATGCAGGCCACTTTTAGAGGTACAGTTCTGATTTAATCCTTGCTGACTCTTACCTTATTTCAGCACCTCGACAAAAGGCAGAGTATGCATTACTGTCATAACGCTATTCAGCAGCAGCTCTTACACTGAGGAAGACTAGGGAAATATTAGTGCTATCATGTCTCTTTTTCTGCCCAGTCTCAACTTTCAGCAAAGAATTTTGCTTGAAATGTGAAAAGGAAGAAATGTACTTTTGGGTGCCATCAGTATCACAGCTACAATCCCAAATCCATGGTCTCACAAGTCCATCCAAAGCACAACACGCACTCAGATAAGCCATCAAGTCTGCAGTGTGCACTGGGAATACCTCAGAAAGCCCTACCTCGAAAAAGGCACCTACAAAATTCAATTGGAAGTCTTGGCAAGTAAAAACTATACAATTTCAATACACTTGTATTATTGTGGATCCTCTCAGCACTGAGATGCTGTACCCAAATCAGCTAAGTCAGTTTCAAAAACTACCCAACACCAAATAATTATGTTGGAAATTTACATCATCAAATTCACTGAATTCAAGTAAGAGCTACAGAAAGTTCCTCTCTCCTGTTGGGGACCAGTCTATGCCCTGAAATGCTACTGGATGTCTGGAGGATATTTCCCTGTAACAATCACTGTAGGTTTCTTTGAAAGTAGAGCAAGAGTGAGCAAGGAAGAGAGCAGGGGACCCCAAGTGGTGCCCCCGAGATCCAGCGTGATGATGAGCCACACTGCAGTCCAAGAGCAGTTCAGAGGAAGCTGGGGCTCAGCATTCTAAAAGATGGTATAAAATTAGCTTCAATCATTCTCCCTGAAGTATCATGCTGTATCTATTAAGAATCTTATTCTTCACCTACCTATACCCAGTTCCTACCAGCTACCACTCCAGAGTTTCAAAGTCAGTTTACAGACTCTGAGTTAAGGCTTAGGTGATTCTTTAAGGTATGCCCACTCACTTCACATAAGAGGTGTGTTCTTGGTTGATATTAGACCAAGTCTCAACTGTGTCTTGCCAGTCCCAATTCATATGTGTTCTTTTTAATGACTAGAAGCAGTTGAAGCTTTCAAGGTGTAGTGCTGCTACAGGATGACAATTTTAGGTCTTTAAAGACAAGTTGAGATTCTTTCTCATACAATAACTTGCATAAGACTTGTTTAGCTCATCAGTAACTGATGATGAGTTCTGGAGGACTCAACCCGCATAAGACTTGTTTAGCTCATCAGTAACAGAAACAATCCTTGAGGATTCAACTCCAGCTGTGCGAGAAGCACGTTGCCAAGATAAGAAGTACCTTTCTGGGAAAGTACGGGAGAGAGAAAAACAGCTAACACTTTCCTTACCTTCTGCAAGCCAGTGTTATTAATTTTCCCATGTAATTGCTTGTTACAGGCAAAAAAGCTGTCTTTAATAGTTGCTGCTTGTTGTATCACTCTGTCCTTCGGCCTTCTAATTACTTCATCAACAGTTCTATTCTGGGCACATTTTTTAGCTTGATCTTCAATCTGCTTGATTCTAAAATTGGAAGATTGTACAAAAGACAAGTCACTTATTTTTTGTAGTTTCAAATTTTGATTCAGCAATAATGAAGAAGAATGCTTTGATGACAAAAAAGAGATAGACATTGAAGAAACTTCTTTGCCATAAAACAAAGTGAAAGGTTGGTCAAGTTAGAGATAGTGATTCCAAGGCCTATATATACATTATATATATAATATTATAGATATAATAATATAGATATAATAATATCTATATATAAAATACAATATATATAATGAATTATATATAGAGAGAGATCTATTCCAAGGCCTGTGGAGAAGGACTTGGGGGTGTTGGTTGATGAGAAAATGAACCTGAGCCTTAAGTGTGCACTTGCAGCCCACAGAGCCAACCGTATCCTGGGCTGCATCAAAAGGAGCATGACCAGCAGGTCGAAGGAGGTGATCCCGCCCCTCTACTCTGTTCTCGTGAGACCTCACTTGGAGTATTGTGTGCAGTTCTGGTGTCCTCAACATAAAAAGGACATGGAACTGTTGGAACAAGTGCAGAGGAGGGCCACGAGGATGATCAGGGGACTGGAGCACCTCCCGTATGAAGACAGGCTGAGAAAGTCGGGGCTGTTCAGCCTGGAGAAGAGAAGGCTGCGTGGAGACCTCATAGCAGCCTTCCAGTATCTGAAGGGGGGCTATAGGGATGCTGAGGATGGACTCTTCATTAGGGACTGTAGCGATAGGACAAGGGGTAATGGGTTAAAACTTAAACAGGGGAAGTTTAGATTGGATATAAGGAGGAAGTTCTTTACTGTGAGGGTGGTGAGGCACTGGAATGGGTTGCCCAAGGAAGTTGTGAATGCTCCGTCCTTGGCAGTGTTCAAGGCCAGGTTGGACAGGCCTTGGGTGACATGGTTTAGTGTGAGGTGTCCCTGCCCATGGCAGGGGGTTTGGAACTAGGTGATCTTAAGGTCCTTTCCAACCCTAACTATTCTATGATTCTATATATTGTGCAAACATTTCTTATGTATTGCTTGTTTTGCAGAAAAGGGAAAAACTCCTAAACAACCCAAAACCAAAAATTGACTGGTACTGCTCTGAAGTATTTATTTTGAAAATAGAGATCCTTGACCTCCAAATCACAGGCTTAGTTTCTAATGAGCCCAAGTTTCTACATTAGCTAAGGAGCCACCATTATCCTTTAATACCTCCTCAGTTAATGTGAGATGGCTAAGCTAAGATGAAAGAAGTTAAGGAAAATCTTTCCATTGACTTTAAAAGAAAAAATATCTCTTATGACGTTTTCTCTCTTTCTGGATTCCAAATAAATTGCTTCCACGCTTTTTCCCTTTGGAGGAATGGCAAAAATTCCTTACTTTCTTGGGCCCTATAAAGAGTACATAGATATGGACTATATACTCACCTTGTTGAAATACCACAACCTTCATCAGTAAGAGATTAAAATAAATAACAATTAAGTATTTAATAACTTCTAAAGACAGAAAAAAATTTAAATTAAAGGGCATGTAATATGTACCACTTGCACCTATCTTATATCTGCTATGGATTTACTATAACCCATGAAAATGAAAGTTAGAACAGTTATTTTCATTAAATTTTAAAGGATGTATTTCCATATAAGCAAAATGCAGAAATATTCAGCAGTCTTACTTTATAGATTTACTAAATGTGTTTTATAGTTCTCCCTAAACTTGAAGATAATCTTAGCATTTTAATGCTTATTCTAACAATATGCTAATGAAAAGAGTTTTACTTTGATCTGAGCAGCACACAGAAGATTAAGCCTTCCCAAAGGGATCAAAAGATGACAATGCCTGGTAACTCCCTTCTGAGGCTCTTAAATGAACTCATCTGCTGAAGGCACATGGTCTTCTGATTTCTGCCATCTTGCCTGAATGCAAGAGGTTGCCAAAACTTCACCAGCTTTACCTGTCCCATTGCACTGATTATTGTATTCTCCTGCCTATCAACACTGGCCTTGCCACAAATGACCCTGTGAAAATGAAAAAGTAATTACAGGACAGGTGATGAAGATAAACTCAAATGTTCTTTATATCCTTGCTCCTTATTGAAGTTCAAGACTGAAGCAAAGGCTGGATGTGTCCTGGAAATGAATGATTACTTGAAGGATATCATCTAAAAGACTGTCTTCCCTGTTAGGGGATTATTCACAAAAAGCTCTCTTTATCTACTAGCTTTATAAAATACTAGGGAAGCCTTAGACTAGATTGAAGGAAGGAGCTGACATAAAAGCTTACAGGAAGGTATTAACAGCCACTCAGCTGAGGACCTAAAACTACTTGATATAGGGTTATACATTACCGGGTCATAGAATAGACAAAGCCAAACAAAATGGATCAAGCACGCTGGTTGTCAGTACATGAATGTAAGAAACATGGTAGAAAAAAGGGGACCTGGACATCCTTATGGTTCTTGGAAGATCCTGGAATTTTACGCTTCAATAAATTCAGCCCTGTTTGAGTTCTACTGATAAAACACCATGAGAATACGTACTGCAATGGTAAGATGCCTACTATACATCCCAACAGGGAAAACAGGATTTGGATTTGAAGCTCTTGGAGATGTGGAGATTTTTGCCTGTAGAAAAAAAAATAAAAATGACAAAATCATCCAGGGTAAAAAAGAAAGCTGGTTGTAATTGGTTGGGTAATGATTACAGCAGAACATAAGTTGTCCAGCAGATTATCAGAATGTGTCATCCTGTTGATGCTGCAAAATCTAGTGAAAGGAAAGTCTTTCTAAATTTTATCCTAATTAACACAGAGAAACTGCTTGAAAAGGTGAAACACAGCTTAGGCAGGAATGTTGATGGAATGACAGTGTTTATGACACTTATAAAAGGAATGTAGTAGAATAGTGAAAAAAGGTAGATTTCTACCTTTTCAAGGAACTAAAATCTCATGGGAAATGGATCTAAAAAGGAAAATAACTTAAGGAGAGCTGGTGGTGCATCAGTGAATCATGCCATCACAGTAGAAGAGAGAAGCATGAGTACATACATCCAAAATCGGAAAGGCCACAACACAATGTGAGATTCAATATAAAAAATATTAAGAGTAATGAGAACTCACTCTAGAGATGCTTCAGTAATAGAAGAGGGATCAAGAAAAATATTGGTTTTCTGTTCAACAGAAAAGGAAATATATTAACAGATTTCAGTTAGGATGATGAAGAACCTAAAGCCTCTTTTATATTGGTCTTGGATAAAGAGTCACATATAACATATTTTTATATATATAATATATATTAGTATTATAATATATATATAACATATATATATGGACAGTGGGATTGAGTGCACTCTGAGCAAGTTTACCGATGGCACCAAGCTGTGTGGTTCGGTTGATACGCCGGAGGGAAGGGATGCCATCCAGAGGGACCTCGACACGCTTGTGAGGTGGGCTGATGCCAACCTTATGAAGTTTAACCATGCCAAGTGCAAGGTCCTACACCTGGGTCAGAGCAATCCCAGGCACAGCTACAGGTTGGGCAGAGAAGAGATTCAGAGCAGCCTTCAGAGCAGAAGGACTTGGGGGTGTTGGTCGAAGAGAAACCTAGCATGATCCAGCTTCAGTGTGTGCTCGCAGCCCAGAAAGCCAACTGTATCCTGGACTGCATCAAAAGGAGCATGACCAGCAGGTCGAAGGAGGTGATCTTGCTCCTCTACTCTGTTCTTGTGAGACCTCACTTGGAGTATTGTGTGCAGTTCTGGTGTCCTCAACATAAAAAGGACATGGAACTGTTGGAACAAGTGCAGAGGAGGGCCACGAGGATGATCAGGGGACTGGAGCACCTCCCGTATGAAGACAGGCTGAGAAAGTTGGGGCTGTTCAGCCTGGAGAAGAGAAGGCTGCATGGAGACCTCATAGCAGCCTTCCAGTATCTGAAGGGGGGCTATAGGGATGCTGAGGATGGACTCTTCATTAGGGACTGTAGCGATAGGACAAGGGCTAATGGGTTAAAACTTAAACAGGGGAAGTTTAGATTGGATATAAGGAGGAAGTTCTTTACTGTGAGGGTGGTGAGGCACTGGAATGGGTTGCCCAAGGAAGTTGTGAACGCTCCATCCCTGGTGGTGTTCAAGGCCAGGTTGGACAGAGCCTTGAGTGGCATGGTTTAGTGTGAGGTGTCCCTGCCCATGGCAGGGGGTTTGGAACTTGATGATCTTAAGATTCTTTCCAATCCTAAATATTCTATGAATCTATGATTCTATATGTTTATAACACATATAATATGTAATATATTAGTATTCATTGCTTAAACAATGAATGCTAATAAAAAATAAGGAAAGAACAAACTACAGAATATCACAATGCGCTCATATTGGCTCTTAAATAACTGCCTAAAATTGTCTCCCAAATTTATGCAGAAAAGCAAACACACTACCTAACTTTAAAAAGAGGGAAGGAGAAGAACTGGAGAGTTACTGACATATTTCTAAGAAATCTGTTCCTACTTTCAGGCAGTAATTACAGAGTCACAAAGAGTTCAAAGCCTGCTGAGAGACACAAGAGCCACCAGGGATCCTCAAGATCTACCCTGATTTCAGGCAAGCTTATATTTTAAATTAGACTTCCCTCCAACCAGCACCACTTTTACCTTGGTTTCTTAGGGAAAGAAGAATAATGCAATCTGCCTTTTCATCCACATCTGTCAGCCTTCCCCCTAAATTTGGAGTCCACCTACCAATTTCAGTCCAACTTAAGAGGGGTGGGGAGTCTTCAACTTGAGAGAGGTGGGGAGTCAACGCTTACAAGTTCTGTGAAATTGACAGTCATGCAAAGGAGAGAGACTCTTCATTCTCCTAGCTGGGAAGGCAGGGACATTATATTTTCTATCCGTTACCAGCTAGTCAAGTAATCAGTGTATGTGCTTCTCTGGACTAGCCATGTACTGTCTCTTGCCCAGCTGCCAGCTTGAAGTACTCAGTGAGAATTATGTTATTTTTCTACCTTCAGGTAATAAGCCACAGTACATTTACCAACTATGTGACACACCAAACCCTACTCCTTGCACATTCCCATCTCATTGGGTCTGGGTGGCAAAGTTCTTCATTCAGGCCTGACAAACCTAACCTAACTGTCTTCTTCAACAGCCAGAATGCTTGCTGAAGGTATGGATAAAGCTCCAGATGGTGTCTCAGCAGATGTTAGGGACAGAGATATTTATTAGTGAGACCACCAATTTATCTTGAGTTCAGAGTAATGTGTCCTATGCACAGAACTCTATTCCATGCTGGTGGATCATCTGCATTTTTTTCATCTTGCCAGCTCTCTGCTTTGATAGTCTGTCAGTAGAAATGCAATTGAACCTCAGTAAAAATAAGTCTTAGATATTTCGTAGTGTCTTACAAAGCAAATTAGGAAAGAGTTTCAGAGACGGATGCAGTCTGCTAGAAGGCCAGAGGATTAAGATGAATGCCATTGTGGAACAGGATCTTTCACAGGTGGTGAAACTTGAACCACCCCAACCTGTTAAACTGCTTACAGGATTCCATCTGTTGCAGACCATTGGTCCAAAATCACAACTTTGGTAAGAAAGAGATCAGGCTTGCTTTCCTAGAGACTTACTTTCTTCTTCATTGCTAATCACAAATTCTCGCTAAAGAGAGAATGAGAGCCACACAGCCATTATGTAACCAAGAAAGCAGTAACAGTAAGATTTGTAAGCATACTGAAGTGTCATTTCGGCAATTTCAGGAGGGGCAGAAGTCTTGAACTCCAGCCTAGAGGTTTAGAAATTGTTAGTACCAGAACTGACTTGGCCAACACAGAACATCACTGGGACAAGAGGAACTGGGGAGATGTAAACCACTGATTATAGCTACAGAAGGAGCAACTTATCTGGCATAGCTCCAAAATACTGACCAATTCAGGAGCTGAACATCCAAAGGTTCTGTTTTAAGCTTGTCAGCATGACTAAAATGATAGCTCTTGTCATAAATAAATGGCATAAATGAAAGGTCAGATCTGGTATGTTTGCAGCTTTCTGCAACAAGGGATTGTCTCCTTCCTGTGTGGGCCTGACATAATAAAATGACTCAAGCCATATACCTGAGAACTTGCCTCACGTGAATCACGGCAGGTAGCCAGGTAACATTTCCAAACAGTTGAGATCCTCCCAGTAGATAGAAACTGACCACCAGCAACTGACTGCAGTGCATAAAGCAGTTCAAAGGCCTTATAGCCAATAATCACCTTGGCAAGAAGGTAAAAGAGATTGTAGTCTTCCATAAAATGTCCCAGCAGGTTATATCTCCCCAAGACCTCGCTAGGAGAGACAGAAAGATGTTGCAATGCCTGAGAGGCCTTCAGAAGATGGATAGCATGCTCTTCCTCTGTTTTGTCTATTTAAAGCAGGGCTTGGCTAGAGTGGTAAGTGAATTTTGGTGAATACAAGCTGTCCTTCATCAGGGTCCTAAGGCAGGCATTTTACGCCTCATACTGCTGATTCAGATGCCAAATATCCACTGCCAGTTTCTCTGTGTTCATGACAGAATCATGAAGGTCCTGGTGGGCCTACAAGTCATTTTTGTGAGAGCTTTGCGGCAGGTTGTATTAAGAGTAGTACTGAAATTGGTACTCAGCATCAGAGCTCAGAGTTCATTGTTTATATCTATGTTTGGTGTCCCTGCAACCTCTGCCCTCCTTTGAAAGGTGTGTGGAGAGCCTGTGGCAATGCTCTGAGACAACAGAAGAGAGACAACAGAAATGGGCTTTTTGAGCCATAGGAATAAGCTGCCAGTTCTGACATGTGAATGCACAGACAAGGCAATCCCTAGAACTGATCTGGAAGGGATTCAGATGAGAACTTAAGAAACACAAAAAGATCAGATCACTGAAGAGGAAACAAGCCTGAGAAGGCTCTGGGACAAGACAGGACATACTACTGTCTTGAGAGCTGTTAACAGAAATGTGAGCTTTGCATAGGACATTCTGTTTCATGGAACAGAACACCAGCCTAAAAGTGGGGGAGGACAGGCAGTGAGCATGGACATATTACGGTAAAGCATTATCTAGGTTCAAGTGAAAGGAAACGTGTCCCATGTGTGACCACACATGTAGTTTATCATGCAAATATAAGAAAAAAATATTTTTAAGAGAAATTCCTCACATGACAAAGGAAAGTTTGCAGTTGTTCCCCCCCCCCCCCCCAGGTTATGCATGCATTTACATATATTCAGAAGTAAAAGGTGAGGAGAATCAGTAAATCATACATCTTCATAACCTGGATGCCACTATCAATGCTGTTGGTTCAGTTGAAAGCAGTAGCTATGGCCTGCAGTAGTCACAGCCATCAGATGTGCCTGAGTTCCTGATCCTCTGAGAATGGTCAAATTAAGTTCCAGAGTAATGAGCCCCACTGATTTTACGGAGGGTCACAAGCTTACTCTTCAGATGTTATCTAGAGGGCAAAACCCCAGTTTTTGTATGATGCCATGAGAGAAGATGCTCCTTGTGGAGCCTGTAATGTGAGCTCAACCATTTTTACCTGAATCCTAGATTCTTTGATGAATGATCCATGTGTGTTTGCTCTCCTGATGCAACGCTTTGATTGTTGTACAATTTTGAATATATCTCTCTGAAATGAGAGCTCAGGTCAGGACAGTGCTTACCATTAGAAAACCAGCATGTATCTTCAGTCTATCTGGAAGTCTTTCTATACATATTTTTTCTTTGCATTAAATAGAAAATTGTCTGTAATAACAGTACTTTTTTGAAGATTCTGTTTGTCTTTTTTCTTCTTTGTTTTTTTTTTTTTCCTTTGATATATGTGAGCTGCTACCATTTAAGTCACCGGAAAGAACAGCAGCTTTTAAGTTATCAAAAAGCATCTTGTAAAAGATTCCATCAGAAGAGTTATCCTTGTATTTATAGCATAACCTGGATAAAATAAGAATTTGAAATAATATGGGGGGTTGAGAACAATGCATAATACAAATGTCTTAAGGCAATGACAATCAAAGTAACACAGTTCCTTTCCATATATAGTTAAGGACATTGTTCTGAAGGCTATCCTTAGGCATTGGAAACTAGTTTTCCCAGGCTTCTTTGTAGCCTACAGAAAAATAGGTAACTAACTTAAACCCACTATCATTCTGGAAAAGCTCTATCGACTCTAGAAGGAGCCTAAGGACAAAAGCCTCTCCCTACGTACAGTTACCCTTTGTGAATACCTTATGTAATCAATGCTTGAATTATATGGTGTACACTTGGAAGAAACTTGGCTCACCTGACACTGACCTGTCAAATTCAGCTGGACTGATGGAGCTAGAGTCACAGCCACTGCACAATGAAATCTGTCAGAAATCATGAATGAAAGCCCTTATTTACCTTAAGTTGCTACCTGGCAAATGAATATATCATGAAGTCACTAGCGGCCTAGGTTAATACTCCTGGATGTGAGCCTTAGCAGCCCAGGAGCAGACACACTGTTCAGCCCTGTCTGTTATTCTGAGGGTAACTTCCAGTGAAGAGGTTGACTTAGTAGTTCCCTGGGCCTGTTAAGATACCCTCTTAAATCATTCCTGTATAAATTACCAGAGCTCATGAATCAAAGCCCTTGTCATCACTGTATTGCTACTTCACTGAGCTGATCAGCCTTACAGGATTTCATTCATGTTCCTAAACCTTTGGGGCATTCCTGGATGAAAGCAGAAGGCTCCTGTCCTTGTGCTAGGGAGGCATGGCATTCTCTGCACTCTACTTATTCCAAGTCCCTGTTCTATTTAGAATGACACTAAAAAAAATACTTGTAGTAAAAAAGCACTTGCAACTCAACATAAGTGCCTCAATGTCTTCCTTCTTAGGAAAAGAAGAAGAAATCAAAGCTTTAATTGCTTTTGAAAAATCTAATGCACACCATGTCACCACACACTGCAGGAGAGAAAGTGTCAGGGGGGGTGAGAAGGAGGTGAAAGTGTCTCCATTTTCTAGTAAATGTGAAGCTTTGCTCAGCTAAAACAAGTGTAGCCTTCACACACGAAGTGGCTGTGAACACTACAGAGCAACATCTGCTTTGTGAGTCTAAACCATAAAAGGCTTCCAAATGCCCTTAAAAACTGTTCCCTCTTTTTCCCAGTCTGAATGTCATCTCACAGGAAGCCATCTGGGACAAGCATGCCAGCTATTCTGCTGCAGCCATAGCCGTATTGTCCTCAAGTGCCTCAGGATGAGTCACATCAGTGCAAAAGTCCTATTACAGTAGAAGCCCCCCAGAGCAGACGTATCATTTCAAATAAATAAGACTGATGTAGCTGAACCACTGGAATTCAGAATGTAAGTCAATCACTTCATCACCTTTTGCTCAAAACCCCTGCATCCCTTAAAGCACCCGTGCTAAAAACCTGATCTGGTTATGACATTGCCAGCACAGGTGTGTTAGTCTTAAGCCCAGTGTATACGCATTTGGAGGAGTCAATTACTTCTTTCTTTTTTTATTATAAAATGCAGCCTTTTTAAACCTGGTGTTTCTTACCACTTTAGAGCAGCGAATGAACAGTGCCATCCACTGTTTCTCTGAATAATCCACAACACTTTCCTAAAATAGTCTTAAATAAGATTAAATATAAATATTAATGCCAAGTTTGAAACAAAGAAATGTAGATTGGTAAATAGATGCAGGTCAAAACGTGTTTTTAAGGAGTCAGCCTAAATCATAGAATGACAACTCTAAAAGTAGGTTACAACAAAGGATTTTTCAAATTATCTCTTCATCTGTGGATGAGCCATTCTAACTTAATTAGCTATATTGTTACTCATTTATCCTAAACCCAAATACCTCTCCAATCAAGTGGGCCATCTATTGCCTGACTGAGTATAAATTCTTTCTTCATCTTACTATGAGAATTAAATTTCCTCTCCAGCGTGGTCATCAACTCTCTAGAACACGACCCTGGTGAAAGATACTGCTAAAAACAGGTGCCTTTAGAAATGTTTGCTTGAGAAGAATTAATAACACGGTGTGAGTGAAACTGTTTTCATGGACTGAACATGGCCAATGCAAGACTCTATGTCCCTGAATGTCTTTGAAAGTGGAATACAAACCTTACCATTTAGATGTATGTTTTAGATGCTATTTCCATGAAAGGATTCCAAACTTAACACATCTGTGGTGTTGCACATCTCTCTTTGCTAAACACAGATATCTGCATGTTTCAACAATCCCACAATTCAATAATGCAAATATACAATGTGCTCAATGTTCACCATAACAGAAACTCTAGAAGTGTTCTTGCTAGGCTTTGCTAGAATACAGGCTCAGTGTTCAGCATTTCACTAGACTAATCCACAAGGTTTATCTTGTATCCTTTCAAACCAAAAGCAAAGCAGCCATTGACCACAATGATGAATGACTGTTTGCCTCTCATTACCTTATTCTATATTATTTTTATAGGGAATTTTTAGAATTTCAGGTAAAGACCACTTTTCAATTGAAAGTGGCTATAATTCCTTACTTTTCTTATAGTACAGAACTTTCATTGACACAAATAATGGTAGAAACATTATTTAGAAAATTGTACAATTGCTGTGTCCCAGGTAATTCAAAGGATAATTACTTGTTTATGATCAATGACCACCAATTATATACTACGCAACACAGAGCTATAAAACTGACAGATGATGAAAGCATATAGTTATAACATACTGTGCTGGGAACATGACTTTTATGAACCCAATATACAGCACCCAAAGTTTTCTCTAAGTCATATATAGAAAAGAAAATGCATACAGTAGAATTGGTTTTACTGATTACGCTCATGCTCATTCATATTTCAGGATCAAAGACTATTTTCCAAAAGCCATTTCCTATTGATGCTGTTGTGTTTGCTGCTCACACACAATGATCAGCAGGACACTGGGTTGTAAGGGTCAAACTGGACCTGATTTCTTTGATTTTCCTATTATGTTTTCAAAGGTAGGAAAGAATTCCCCTTCTTTCTGAAAGTCACTGGCTGCAAGCAGAGAAAACTAGAGCTTCTGAGAGAGTAGATTAGACTCGATTATAACCTGACTGAAATGTTATTGCAATAAAATGCTGATTACAATTCCCTCTTCTTTGGACATAGATATTTTGACCCAATGCTCCCCTTGCTTGTAGCTCTTATGACTCCCCACTCTGGGGAGCCTGCTGGTGTTGAAAATGAAATTTCATATTGACAATATTAAATTTCAATTCCTTGTTCTTTACAACTATAGTCTACTGAGGAAAGACAAAATATTAATTAAACTAATTTTGTATTACATTGTGTTTTGAAATACTGTCTTGGATGTTCAGCACATCAGTTCTTCCTTTGTAAAAAAGGCTTGTTTCACCTTTGAAATGCTGAAATACTGTCAAACTCCCAAGAGTTTCCAACATGGAATTGTTATGAAAATAAATAACTTATTTACAAGCTGATTATATGAGGAATAGTGATCTTTTCCAACAATCTTTTCTTTTCTGTATGCTTAAGGCAGACCAAAATGTTTAATGCCTTCAGCTATAGCTGCTATATTAAAAGACAGGAAGAAAGATACGATAAGAAAAGAAATTACATTAAATCTGTTAGAATGCAGACATCATCAACTTACTTCATATATTGTGGATCTGACAAAGAGGGACAACACACCTGCAGGACTTCTCTTAGATGACTTCTGTTAATAGTGCCAGTACACTTAGGATCATAGGACTGCAAAGCCTTATGGAAATCTTTCCAGTTTTCTGTGTTTTCATCTGAAAGGATCTTTCCCACCTAACAATCAAATAAATTAGTAATGAAGGAAAGAAAAAAGAAGGTCACTGAGGTTAAACTATGTCAGCATTACCACATGAAAAAATGTACTGAAATGATAAATCTAATATTGGAAGACCAAAAGTTACTGAAAATGAATATGCAACCACTTACAGTATTATAAGCTACAAGAAGAGTGTGCTTCTTTGCTTGGTTTCTTTCAGTAAGGTATTCATGAACCATCTAATTTAAAACAAAATTATGTTCAACTAAAATAATTTTAGTGTACTAACTTCAAAGCATGATGCAACATTAGGCCCAAAATTTACCCTTGAAAATATTTGTTCTGAAAACTGACTGAAAAGTGACGTCAAGAAAGCATATATCTCACTTCATACATCTGCTTCTTTAAGTGATTGAAGAGTCATGTATACTGACTGATACTAACACAGAGTTTTTTCTGTTTTTCCCCTCAGTCCTCTAAAACAAAATCCACAAGGACTGAGTGAATTGCAAGTGGCACTCAGCTTACTCAGGGCATAACCTGAAGAAAATGGGCTTGCACAGGGGAAAAATAATGACAAAATCTGGCTTACTGAACTCACTTTAGGATCTGTCTGTAGCACTAGCAGTTAGAGTAAAAGTGTTTTTCACTTGCAAATTGAGTATATTAAAAACAGAAGTTTCTGAGAAGAAACAAAAGCAGGATCCCATTTTGACAAAAAATTTCATCATAACTGAAGTTCTGACCAAACACTGTACTATGCAAGCTTTCAGGTGAAAGGAAGGATGTTGAGATGCCCCTTGGGTTGTCTTACGTGACTAGGGACCTAGGCTGATTCCAGGTTCTGAATCTGCCTGTTGCTGCTTTTAAGATTCCTCTGACCAAATAATTTCCTAGAGGAATGATAAAAATGAAGAGATTTCTTGAAAATGTTGTCCTCTTTTATTAATACAACCTCTAATCTGCCTTTTCTACAGGATGAGAGCCATACTGATGGAGCTGGCATCACTACTCAGTCACACAACAAAAGAATTCACAGACACTTAGGCTTATTCGTAGCTACTTTTCATAAAGAGCAGGGTACAAACCCAGCCACAGAGCCCAGAACAGACCTACTCCTCTGGCAGAATCACTTCCTGTGTGTGAAACCACAACTGCCAAGATCATGTGTGGCTACTGTGCCATCACTGGTGGTATTTCATCCCAAGGTGACAATGTTTTGTGATGCTTAACATTCCTTTACCTGCCTTCCCTCATGCTAGCATTTACATCATCTGGGATGCTTATTTTCCACGAGAAAATGACTAATAATCTGTGTACACCTCTAATTGGAGTCTAACCAGCTTAATTTGTAAATCCCACTTAGTGTGCACATCAGTGGCACATGTAGGCACTGTCAGCATTTGCATTTTTTCCAGCATGCTAATTTTACAGCTACTAAAGTTTGCCCCAGAATTTCAACCATACCATTATTCTTCTCAAAACAAGCTGAAAGGGACTTGAGCTGCTACATCAAATGTTGCTGTTGTTGATCTATCAGAGTGGAAAGCAGCTTGTTTCAGCTCCTAAAACCAAAGTGTTTCAAAGCAATGCACACCATTCAGGACTGTTTAATGGGACCTTCTTTTTGTGCATCTAGTATCTCTTTTTACATTAATGTGCTCCTTTGGTATCTCTCATAAACACTATCCAGACTACCTAAGACTAAATGTGAAGTTAGTCAGTTGGCATACTAATGCAAATCTAAAAGTTGATACTGAAAATTATGAGCAGCTTCTTAATATTAAGAAGTAGATTTGCAAACTGGAGATTGACTTGCTTCTTACAATAATTCAGTAAGCAAAAATATATTGATTTATTTCTGTCAAAAGAAATGGACAATGCACAGCGTAAAACCGCTCTGTACCTCCAGTGAATGGTTCTAAAGAAAAAAAATTGTAAGATGACTGCAAATTCAGAAGGTGTCAAAGCTGTACCCAGAATATATGCAATGTCTGTGTAGTATAGCATATGTTTTGAACCAAGATATATTATAAAAAAACCGGATAAAACAAGAAACAGCAATATACTGGCAAAACAGATCTGACAGCTGAAAGCTAAGAAGTGCTACTACTGTTCTTCCTCTGCTGTATGCACAGGTGTGAGCTAGTGATTTTGCTGGAGTAAAAGCATGAGATTGCTTTCCAATTGATGCTTCAGAAAAAAAAATAATCTTGAAGTGCTGGTTATGGTTATTCCATTGTTGGAATAAATGTGACCTTACTAATGTTGACAACAACGGTATGCAGAGCATAAAAATTTACCAGAACATAATCCAGCTTTGCCACAGCCATTATAAAAGAGGTTATGATTAGAGAATTAAAAGTAAATACTTTCTACTAATTCTTTTTCTTCAAACAAGCCTAAAAATTTATGGTAATCAAGGTATCAAGTCTGTTCTGGATCAATTATCTCAATTAAATCCTGGAAGTCTTTATTTTTCATTTGAAACACCAAGTTACGTAAAAGATGATGAAAGCAATTTCTTCTGATCTTCCCATCTCATTTCTAAGACAAAAAAAGAAAGCATACGTAAAAAAGACATAACATTTACTAAAGAAATGCTGATTCCAACATGCCATTCAACACTCACAGATCATCCTGGCCTACAATAACTAACAACCCTATAGCTGTTTCAATAGCCTGAATATACTCCAGTTCCCAGTGAACTTACAAGTGGAATACTTGTTGGATGGAAGGCTAAAACTATGGGAATGAAGCTAAAATGATGTTTCCATTACCTTGGGTTAGATTATTTAGTTTGTTGATAAGCTGTGCTACAAGCAAATGGATACGTAAACTTACCTCTCACAGACCAGCTCACATTCAGGTCAGTTTCTGAGCTGCATTTCATGCCTTATCTGGTCTCTAACCAGTGTTCACACAAAGTTGTGTCTGACTCAATACGTGCTGGATCTGAGTAAACTGAGTCAAGTTGAATCTAAGTTGCTGTTAGCATGTATTTCAACCATTGCCTTAAGTCCACACAAAAGTCCATCAAGTAATGTCTGTTATTAGATTCTAATACAGCTCTCGGCATATTCATAGATGACACATGAACCTAAATTTATTAGGCAGATGTGCTGTCACATCTGTGGCAGGATTTTCTTCATTATTAACTTCAGAGCAACAACCAAAATCTCAACTAAACATTTTATATTCTGAGCACAGCTTTTTCTAAGGTTGCAGTTGTCAGATGTCATCCATGAGTCTGTAAGGCCAGAGTAAATGCAAACACTTGGGTCCTTACAGAGATTTCAGTTACAGATACAATTATAAGTACATGGTGAGCACTGAGAAATTCTGTTGACGGTTAACTTGAAATACTTGAGACCAACTGTTGTTGGACCTCCTTTCTTTTCTTACCCTTCCTTTGTACCTGTTTATGCATCCTTTAAATCAGGTATGCTGCTGCGCTAGGTCTATTGACATTCTTGACCTGGCTTCTGAGAGTCAGTTAGCTTTCAGAAAGAATCAGAAATCCAGGGCCTGGTGCCCTGTCACACTATCATGCCAATAGATACTCATTTGGACTGTAAGGTAATGGGTAATGAATGTCTTTATGCAGGAGAAACAGGCTGTTGTTATTTTGCTGCACTTAGGGCATGTTTTTTTTCTCTCAATTCTCATGGCAAGAAATATCCAGAAATTATGTGAGAAAGTTTTAAATATGGGTTTGTACCAACTCTTTTCTTCAACTGTCTATTGCATTTTATAATTTCAATTTTGTTCCTGAACTTTTTTTTTTTTTTAATTGTTTCTTTATTTTCTCTGAAGAAACCTGAGGAAAGATAATAAGGAGAAAAGAAGAAAGTGGAATAAAGGCTTTGGAACAATAACAGAAAAATTAGGAGTAAATAGTTCCTTCAGTGATTCAGTTTTCCTGGCTAAGCACTAGACAAATATCTTTCTGTTCATAAAATTCACCCTAAGAAAATTCCGTTTCCCTTTAGTCCCCCACAGAGATCCAGGGTGGCAGTAATAATATAGAGGATAAGCAATTATTTACTTCATCAGTCGGTCTGGGAAACACTTTAAAGTCTGGCAATCAAAAGATAATGGTCTTGTGAAACTACTAGCTGGTATTTGAATTTTCTTTAGAGACTGCTGTCACTACATTAAATCATATGGAAGCAAAACCTGATAATATACCTACCTCCCCCAGTAAATAAGTTAGGGAGTCTGACAGCTTGTACTTTACAAGAAACAATTGTGCAGAATGTCTAGATCTTACCCATGAAGATGAAATATCTGTTTTGATAAAAATATATTACATCTGTTCAAACCTTAGATAATATGGGAAACTTAAGATATGCAACATCAGGATTTATTAAGCAGATTTCATTTGCTTATTTGGATACATGCAAGTTCAATTTTATTTACCAAAAAAAATTTAATTTTATTGCCCAAACCATTACCTAAGTCAGTCAGTCCAGCATTAGTGATATAACTGGGGATGTACTGGTCTATTCCTACAAAAAAATCATGATGTTATGTATAATTATAAACCATTCTCACAAATGTTTATTTCATTGTGGGAGGCTCCAGATGCTGGGAATTAAATAATTCTTCTGCCTGTTTTTCCACCATTTCCAGTACCTCTGTCTTTGTAAACAATTTCATTCAGTAATGCTCCAGTCCAATAAATGAATTAAAATAATGTAGTAAAGTGCATTACTGAATCATGTCCTGAATGCTGTAGGCGTAATTATTATCTACTGCAATGTATTAAACTGATTTGTTTTCCTATAAATTGCTAGGTGATTTCTTTTTGTGGTCATATATGTATGTATATACATGAAATACTGCAGAGCTTAAAGGAACAGTCTTTATGTAATTATATTAGAAAGGGATTGTGATATATCATCTATATAAAAACATCTAATAAAAAATGCCGATAGTACTCCTGAAGATATGCCCAGTGCTCCTTTCGCTTCTGTCAACCAGACTGAGCGTTTTAATTTTTTACTCTATTATTTGTTCGTTCAATTTAGAAGTACAGAGTCACAATTTAGGAAGAGCAATATGTAGCAAATCAAAGTAATAAAAAAATCCAGCTTGTCCACTAAAGAGATGATCATGCAATCCAGTGTGTGGGACATACATATGATGACATTCCATCAAAACTGACAAAAAGGCATTTTAGTATAGTTCTGTACATCATGAGGGCCCCAGAACTGGTAAGGATAGACCGTTCTTATCAGAAGCTCATAATCCAGAACTAAACATGAAAAGGCAATCCCAAGTCTAGGAAAAGTCGGATGAAGGTACTTTTGAAACTGGAGAGAACTATGCCACAGTAGGCTCAACATTGTCAGTACCATATTTAAGTTCTAGTCTACCTGTCAGATGAGCAACCTTTTGCAAATACATGATAGCACTCTCTGTTTATATTATATAATACGAGCTTATAATAATTACTACACAGTTCTGATTCTCATTAACTTTATCTATCACACTGATTTTATCCCTTTATCAGAAGATATGTGCCTCAGCTCTGATTTCTCTTGGGTGGACAGCGACCATGGGGATGTATACTTATTGCTAAGCAGTATATTTGGATGTAGACACTTAGGACACCTGTCTTATTTTTCAAAATGCTGTATCTCAGATTAAGGTGTAACCTTATCCTGCACATATTAATGCCTATCTTTAATTTAAATGTCAATCACAACCAATCAGTCGCCTTCACCATGTAATGTTAAATAAGTATTAATGTTCTGTAGTATTTAGATACAATATTAAAAACACTTGGTATATTCCTTTAAACATTTTATAATGCTAGGAACACTAAAGTTTGCCTGAGGCCACATTTCAGTACAAGAGAGAAACAGTTTAATTTCTTTCATGAACCTGATGCATTTAAAGACTTGAGTTAGAAGACTTTCCAATACTCGAATTCCTTGCCCCGAGGTGAGAAATCTCCTTTTAAAAGAGACCAAAACCCCCCCAAAAAAACCCCAATCAATTAAATAATGCAGGTAAAAAATTACAACTTGATACCGTGATTTTAAAATTCTAAATTTGCAGGAGGTGCAACAGTATGAAATTTATAATAAAAATTGATGTCACATCTTCAAATGACACAAATGCCAATGCCTTAGGTGACTGTGGCATGACATTTTGATCAATAACAAGAACTATCAAAAAATGCAGTCCATATAATGGTATGTATAAAAATTACATACAGTAATGATATTTCTTATTTTTTAAAAAAGCTCAACTAATTTATATTGAATATTGCCCACGGAAATAATTTTTAATGACTTTTTGTTTGTGTTTCAGAATATATGAAGAAACTTTCTGAAAACATTCTAGAATGCTAGAGAAGTTGTTTAATTATTAATTCTTTAGTGTTGAAACACTTGTATAACAATTTTTTTTCTAGGATCTGAGTTTTAAAGTTAATCACAAAATATTGCAAGATTCATGGAAGAACATCAAAGGGTGCTTCATTCATCCTATTATAAAACATCAATGTGGTTCAACATTTTAAAGTCAAATTTGTAGTATAGTTACAGGGAACATTACATTTATAGCGTGCACATTAGAAAACACTGCTACTAGGTTGGGATTTTGTTTTCAGAATATGGCTTAACAGGTCAGGACCTGTAGCATTTTAGATGCCAACACATCAAGAGCACTTCCGAAAAAACATCAGAAGAAAAAAGGAGCAGGCAGTTGCATGTGGGCTGGGCAGTGATGTGATGAAGAATCAGGAGCATGCTGCATGAATCTATTAAAAACTTTTAGATAAGAACATGGATATATTTAAGTCCTGGAACAGAAGACATTCAAGTTCAAATCTATTTCTACCTCCTGAAAAAAAGAAAAGAGCAAGAAGCTTGTTAACTCTAAGACATACTTGGTTTACATGGGTTTTGCACAATAGCTGAATACCCACTCACACAGTTACATAAATATTTAGGAATGTTACAAATTCACATATGTTTAGACATTAATAATGAGTTCACTGGTGAGGTCATTGTTCTGTTGAACTATTGCATACAGCAGCTTAGCAGGAGAATAGTATTTGCTAAATATTGTTATGCAGATCTTAGTGTGAAAAGGAATATGACATCCAAGAAGACTTTTCTTGTGTTGATCATGTGAGACTGAACATTTATTCATTGCATTCCCTCTTCACTAAGTGTCAAAGCCAATAGTTATCACATTTCATTTTACCGATAAGGAAACCAGCTTTTCCGGGAGCTACCACACTTCATGACAGACTGCTGTAGGCATCGAGAGGAGGCGATTCACTTAGGCCTAGAGACAGCCCTGAGCAGGAGGAATGGTGGGGAGAGGAAACACAGAGCCAGGTTTGGAGATTAACCCTGCATAATCAGGATATAATGCCTAACATGAAATAACCAGTGGTACCAGTCAACATGGGGATGCCAACAGCTGCGAATTAACACATCTAGATCCCTCTCTCGGAAGCAGCGGCTAATAGGGCTGTCCAGGACTCTAGCAGAGGCAAAACAGGCGTTGGGGCCCTGCCTGCACTACTGTCCTGGGGCAATCTGCTGCCTAAGGCAATGGTACACTTTACTTACGCCTAGTGGCATGCCATTTTGACTTAGAAAGGAGAGCACTGTGGATACAAATGACAGATATCAAACAGGTGTGATAGATAACAGAACCAGATAACAGAAACCTTCAAATGGAATTGTAGATAATAACTCATTCTCAAGCAGGCCTGTTTCTAATGCAGGCTTGTAGGGGCTGATTTTTAGCCCTCTGCTATATGTCCTTTTTATGCACCCATGCACATATACATGTGTCTCTAACAGAGTAAACATGTCTCTTCCTTTCTATATAAATATTTATATACATATATACATAAATACATATACAAATAACTTGAAAAAAAAACAACCCAGAAGCTTTAAAACGTGAGACTACCATAGATAAGTGAAAGATAAATGGAATGTTAAAATGATAAAGAGAACAAACCACAAAGAGAACAGCATGACTAGGAAGAATAAGCACAAGGAAAGAATAAGCTTTCTAATGAATTCTTACAATGAGAAATGGAGAAAATATGCCAGAAGAGAAGAGGGATCTTAACTACAAGGAGCAGTTACTCTTAAAGATTTGCAGGTCATAATGTATAATCGAAGCATAAGTAAATTGCCACTATGATGTTAGGCACAAGGGACTCGGGCAATCCTTGGATATAGAAACAGGGGAACACTTAACAGTATCTGAGAAGTTATATTACTTATTTTTTCTGGTAGCAGTGCAACTTCTGTGAAAGCACCAATTCTTATTTCTGTCATAACTTTTCATGACAAACAGAAAAACTAGCAGGGGTTCAAAGGCAGCCACAGGGATGATTAAAGAACTGGCCAACATGAATTTCAGTGAAATTGTAGGAGGTCAATAATTTTTGTTTATCAGAGAAGTTGTTACAGATTATTTAGTCCCCAGTTGCACATATCTATGTTAAGGAAACTTGAAAACCAGACTCCGCTTGCTGCGGTAAGAGAAAACAAAGGCTGGCAACCACCAGATTACTTTGAAGTATATATAAGACACAAATGTTCAGCTGTAAGAGTAATTAACTGAGGAAACACCTAAAAATAATTCCTCTTACTTCGCTGAGCATAAGGAATCCCTGCTTTAAAGAAAGATAAGCACCTTGGATGTATCTGCACAGCTTCTGAAGAACAGTGTCACTCACTGGACAAAGCTTCACCTCCTCTAGCTGGATTTACTCTGAAAGAGGAAAAAAGGCAGTCTTTGCAATGCTTTCATGTCTCACCCTCTTTTGCTCATCATTTTCTTCTCAGAGCAGGAAGAACAAACCAACTCATTAAGGTTCAGAGTTTGATAGGATTTAAAATAAGAGTGCACCTACAGAAAGCATTGCCAAAAGATTTTTTTAACTGAATTTAATCAAGGGTGACCATTGAATGGATACACTTTGTATTTTATATATATATATATATGTATTCCACAGGTTACTTGCATAAAAAAGGAACTCCCTACCTCCTCATGTTTTTTTTTCTCATAGGAATTGTCTGCCTGTTTTCAAAGGTTCTCCCAGGATCCTGGAATTTTTCTAAGAATTGTTGCCAAGCAATTTTACCTGTGGCTCTCAGTCCAAGCCTGATTTCTAAAAAAGAAAACTGGTTTAAAAGGTTTTCTTATAAACGTTTCAAGAAGAATTTTGAATTAGAAAATCACATCATCATTATAATATCAATGTGTGCAACGTTCATAATTAGAGTTAGCTTGCATAGCTTTTCTCTGTTACTAAATATGCAAACTGAGCCAACTTATTTTCTCAGTTCCAAATATCTAGCTGTGGAAGAGCTAGACCCCAAGTGAGAATTCATCTAACAAAATGTACATGCCTGCACCTGAGCGAATCACTCTAAGTTCCCTTTATGGTCATTAGGGAGAGACAGGCACTTTCAGGACAGGATTCATCTCACCCTAAAACAGACATCTAAAACTGATTAGATGATTCCTGCCTGTTGTTTCTCTCCAGTGACTATAAAATGGAGTCTAGGAGGAGCAGTTCAGGCGTAGACATTACAGATGTCTAGAATGAGATCGTATTTAATGCATCCCTTCTCATTATTTACACATAACTGTAGAAAAACTAAGTGGAATAGTATGTTGGGTTTTTTAAATGTTATGATGTTCATTGTATCCAAATTTGAAAATTTTGAAAGTACTGGAAGTGCTAAACTATGTTGAAAGTCCCAAGAAGTTAACTAGTATCATATTGCATGAATAATTACTTTAAAATCAAGAAGGACCTGATCCCATGACCCCTCCCCAACCACTGACATATCTCCTATTCAGTTTGAATGGTACTGTAGGAAGCTCTAATGAGCATGGGTAAACGCACTGCTGTTTCAGATGGTGCTTTGTAGGCAATTACACCCCTCACATATTATCAGAAATGTGCTGACTTGCTACTCTAATCATCTCAGATAAGCTTTTAAAACTCCTAATGCTCCTTAAAATGGTGGCAGATGGTGTTTAGAGCATTTGCTAATCCAGGATGCATAGGACAAAGTTAAAAATTTACCAAGAGGTATGCAAGGCTTCCTGGATCTTTTACAAAAAAACTCCAGTTTTTGGACTACACAGCAGTTTCTTGAGCTCAGCCAACAAAGCTGAAAAGCAAGTTACAAGAATCACAGCATTCAGGCTTTGGTTGACTGCAACCTGACAGCACAGAGTATTTAATGGGTGGGGGGGGAACCTGACTTTTTACAGTGGTCCTGCCTGTTAGTAGTGTGCATGCACCATGGCTCAGTGGCTCAAGGGGCTGAGCATCTCCCATTGCACAAGCAGCACAATTGCACCAGAGCCCAGAAGAGGGGCTGGGAAGGGCCAAGCACCAAAGACTCAAGGTAAATTAAGACAGAGGCAGTGCTAGCATTTAGATTTCACCATGGAAGCCATTTCATTCCCTGCAGGGAAGAGCTTTGCCAACAATGCGTTTGAGGGATGGGTTATTAAAAAAAGCTGTGGGAAGAATAGGTATTTGATATCTGATTATTTTCTTGGATAAATGAATATGAAACAAACAGTATGAAATAACAGATGATCTTTAAAATTAAGGCCAAGATAACAACTGTTATTTTGAGCCCCCAACAGAGATCCCTTCAAACTCAAATGTCTATGGTCTACTAAATCACTCAAATCACACTGTACAGAGCAATTCTGAAACTGAAAATGAGCAACCAGCCAAAGCTGTGTCAATCAGAGCAACAGACCTCTCAATTTCCACCTTGCTTGGACGCCCTACAATTGCCTCTCAGAAACTGGCAGTGACAATTGCCAAAATCCTGGGAGCTGAATGGAACTTAGGAAGAAATACTAATGCAGATGCGTGAAGGTCTGACATTACGTTTGTGGTGCCACTGATCAGTCCACAAGGTGCAGTGGTTATCCCCTGTTCTACAGATAGGTAAAGGATTGTGGAGCTCTTCCAGTTCTGCCTGCGGCTAGTCACTGCAGCACATTAATCTTGTGGTTTTATCATGGAAAGGGATGAATCAGGCCTTCGAAGGGGCTGGAGTAGGGGAGGTGGGGAGGAGCTCCCCAGCATTAAGTTTCACGGATCAAACTGAAGAAATCCCCATTTAGATAAAGCTAAATCAGTTTGAATAAAATCCGAGGAAGGACTTTGGAGTATTTTTATTATTTTTTAATTTCAAAATAATCCCCCTTTATAGTTAAACTACTGGCTCTCAGATTTCAAGCTGTGCTAGAAGGGCAATAAATACAATATTTAGATGCCATAGGTAGAAATAACTGAGGCATAGGAAGATGATTCCACTATAGGGCCAGAAAAAAAATGCTTTTTTTTTGTAAGTGATAATCCATCATTTTACCTACTATAGTAAGCCAGCTAATTTATTAAAGTAATAGAAATAAATTCTCATGGCTTTTTGGAAGTATGGTTATGGTTATGTCCAAATACAAAAGAGAATACTTCCAAAAGAATTGAATGATTAGAGCTGTAACATAATGAATACCTAGTAAAAGCATGTGACGTATCATCTCGTAGGGATCCTTTACAAAATACAACCCATTGAGAAATTTTTAGCCATCAGTGCCTTAGCATCTGATACTTTTATACAAATCATAAATTAAAGAAGCATGAGGATAACACAAAAAGTTTACAAATACCTCTGCTGCTGAAAATACTCTGTGTGTTTAGCTGACATTATATTCACCGAAGTCCTGACAAACTGAACAAATTTATTTACCTCATATCATAAATAAAATTCATCAATTAGAAATCCCAGCAGCCATCAGAAAAGAGTCTTAGAAGTTAGGCCTTCCATCAGCAAAGCCCAAAGCCTTCATATTGGTCAAGTATGATTTGCTCACAGTTGTCAACAAAAATTCCCTTCACTCATACCCCTCAGCCTGTGAAGGGACACAGTCCACAGGAAAGCTCCAAAACATCACCAAAATATTTCTCACATGGGAATGGTGAAATATTCTGAGATTAATTCCTTCAGTTTCTGCAACTCTATATATAACCTCAAGCTCACAGTGTTTTAGTTCTAAGTGAAAGAATTTTCAAGCATAGAAGTGATGGAAATCAGGGAATTTGGGACACAGATGAGTAACGTCCTTTGAATGAAGTACACCTCAGTGGTTTGCCTCTGATGTATTTGATCTTGCTGCAGTGGGGACATACACTGAGAGATAAGTGTATAGGTAATCTGGTCCTAAACCAGTCAACGATGAAATCCTAGCTGAAGTTGAACGCAAAATTGCATCAACTTCAATGGACCCTGAATTTTATATCAGGAACCCATGAGATGTAAATACCTGAAACAACCATAAAATGCTGTCATGTATTATTTCTTATAAACAGCTCCCTAGCACATCTCATGTCATATTATTTAAATAGAATCTTAAAAACCTTGAAATTATATCCCTTGCCCATCAATTACTCCTACATTTATTATCAGCCACACAATGAAGTTACTTCATTATTAGAATTAGATGCCTATGACAAACTTTTGCTGTTGCTCCATTCACCTGATGGAGCTTTTGAATGACATTATCTGAGAAATATCACCTAAGAGATATGGCATACATAGGCTTGAACATTTCTGTTCACTACATCATTAAAATGTCACTATATTTTTCAAAAGGTGGAGAAAGCTCCAGTGAAAAAATACATGCAGAAATCCTTCAATTATGCAACTGCTCTTAAGAGCAAGATTTACTTGAAGATTTATACTAGCAAGTGGCATTAATTGAAAAAAAACCTATAGCAGCAATTTTTTTACAAAGTAATAGTTGATCCTTGTTATATCACACTGTGAATGACTAGAAGCAAATCAGATTTATCTGCTGAATGCACAAAGCAATATGGTTACTGCAGATGACACTCTCATACAGCACCTGCTGCTATAAAATGTATATCTGCACTGAGCTCTTTACAGCTAACTAGTGCATATAAAGAAAAAAAAATAACTGGTTATTTACATGAATGATTCAATTGCTCCAAAAAATTAAATAGATAAACTATAAATTATGGAATCATTAAGCAGTAATGCATGATCTAGTTACTGGCCTCCTCACACTGTAGGATTTGGGTGCCTTGCTCTGCTACTATAAGCTTAAGTAATATTTTGGAGTACAAATGTTGTGCAAGAGTTAAGTTGTTCTTCCTTTTTCTGCCCATATGCCCTTGGCACTGTTGCCAACAAGTATAAAGTATATTCTGGCAGTCTTCTCACACTTTATGGTTTCTGAGTACAAAAGATTAATAATGAGAGATCCTGGTCTAGATTTAACCAAAAGCCACAAAAACATCCACTTCTGTGATATTTTGGCTTTAAAGAGGAAATGTGAGTTTGGGAAGCTAGTCAGCATATGCTGAAGTGATCATGGCCAGGAAACTGTATTTTGGATAATGTCTTGTGGCCTAAACTCTGTCTGCTTAGATCCTTGAGGCCGGGCTGGAAAACGTTTTCTGTCCATTTATCTTCTGTACACTATACTGCCCATGGGATTATTTGAGTTTTGGTCACAATGCTACAAAGATGATTGGTTAAAATAAAAAAAAGTGCATTGAATTGAATCCAGTAGTTGGCAAGATTTCTCAACCTTCGCAGCAGCTGTAATAAAAAAATTTACTATGTCAAAACCTCAGTTCAAAAGATTTTTGCCTCATTTTAGTTAAAATTCAAGTTTCCAAGTATAAAATTGCTTTGTTATGTGGCACAGAATTGTCCCTTCAGTTATCTTTTTCAGTGACTGATAATGAGCAGTGCAGAGTGAAAGCTTTCAGCATTGTTTCATTCATCCACTTCAGTCTCACTTCTTCCTTTCTTTTACTTACTGCACCAGCATATTTAAAAAGGAGAGGCTTGTAGCGTCACACTATCACCATGTGAACATGGTGCTAAGAGTCTTAAAGCTGCTTTTCCAGCAAGCTCACACCATCCCACTTCACTAGTCATTTGAATGCAAGAGAGGAATGCTCCCTTTAGGAAACTAAATAGAAATTTGTGAACAAATAGAAGTAAGCAAGCACTAACTTAAAGCTTTTACTCCATTAAAACTATATACCTTACTGAAAAAAAACCCTGGTTTTATACCTAACTATATCAGCTTTTATGTACTGTGCCATACACACTGCGATACAGGCACAAGCAAGATGAATTAACGATGGTAGTCGCAAAAACCAATAATAAAGTTATAAGGCAGCACTGCTAAAAAATGTCCCCTAAGAAACTAATATGATTCTTACCCATTCATTAGCTCTTGAAAAGTTTCATTTGGTAAAGGAAATATAAAGCCATTTATGACTGACTCCAAGCAACCCAGAGACACAAATCCACTCTGACTGACATCAATTGCTCTGAAGGCTTTTTCAATGTCCTTATAGGCTGAGCACAGCTGTAATGAATACAATTTATGGTGTTTTGTTCAGAAAAATCAAGTTCATGAAGCTTTTAAAACAATAATGCATTTTTTACAAGACCTTTCTGAATGTTCGTCTCTCTGAACTGATCAAATAGGTTATACTGGCATGCTCTGAACATCAGATGTTTAATTAATAAGCTCACTACAAAACAGTATTCCCAATCACACACTCTCAAATGACAAGTCAGACAAGTTTCTCAAACAATAACTCTGCCTCAGAATTCAGAGCTAAAAATACCTGGTGGATCTGACTGCTTCATAACACCTGTCTTAATATAACTTTAAAACCGTCCATGGTATAATCTAGTACAAAGTTCTCTTTATTAAAAATAGATCATTAACACACTGAATACTGGAAAACATTAGAAGACATGTAATAGTTAACATAGCTGTGGTATAAACATATCACACATTTCTTTGGGTTTTTTTTAATTCATGGACTGTTGCAAAGGAGCTATGTGGATGTTTTTTTGCTTATGGGACTTGTAAAATGCCTGAAAGTTGACTTACTGCAGATTTTGATAAGGCTCAGGAAACAACAGGAAGACTGGTTTGTTTTTCTGAAATGTTAGCTCACACTGGGTTGTTGAATACTGCGAGCATCCCTGAGGCTTTTCTCCCCCTGCCATTTTTTGCAAGTACCCCATCTGCTTCTAAGCTGATTATTGTTCATTCAAAACTGCTGAAATCACAATGTAAAGATAATGTATTGAGAGACTTTAGAAGGCCCAAAATAAACGTCAAGGACTAGAAGGGCTTGTCAGGTGAGATGTAATGTGCTTCCAGTCCGAGCCTCGACCTCCACATCAAAAATTACCAAAATGAAAAGGGGTCAAGATGTTGAACGTCCCTATAGCCTTGTTTGTCCTTCCTCTCTTGTCTTTTCAAGGCTGAGAAAACACAGCTACAGGTCTGTATAATTGAGTTTGTAGTAGAATATGAAGTTAATGCACAGTCTCAGCTTCTCCTTTTTTAGAGAGTTAGGATTTTCATGGCATGGAAGCATATGAGTGAGTGTTGGAAAACTATTTTTCTCTTCACCTTCCCAGAAAGCATGTGGAACACAGTTACGTTCCACCATCACACTCCCCAACCCTCTTCAGTTAAGATCACACTTAAGGGCATGTGGA
The DNA here is from genome assembly GCF_963264785.1 of Psittacula echo. Lineage (NCBI taxonomy): Eukaryota > Metazoa > Chordata > Aves > Psittaciformes > Psittacidae > Psittacula > Psittacula echo. The sequence goes on from NC_137735.1 coordinate 107,091,326, forward strand.
AGGGTGATTTGCCATGTCTATTCCATCTCTGCTCTCTATTCTAGTCCTGCATCTCACATAAAAAAGTGTGTTTCTGTAGTAGCACCTATTCACTAATAATTTATTTCATGCAGGTCAGAAAATAATTGTCAGACAATGACAACTAGTCATTACACAGTGTAAGTCATTACTTACTTTGAACTGACAGAGTGATCTAGCAATTCACATTATGAAGCACTTTAGACATCAAGCCTTGATGTACTCTCACTTTGTTTTAGCCTAAGGAATCTGGAGTTCTAATACATACATTTTTAATGCTGTTATTCTAATAAGCAAGACTGGAATGTACAAAATGAAACAGAACTGGTGCTTCTGCTAACCAGCTGTAAAAGCAAACAGGAAGCCCTGTGCATGGAATTTGTTTATAAAAGAAGCTGATATAGTTAACTGGCCTCAAAGCTTGGCAGTTTTCTTCTCCTATGATGCCTGGCTCTGCTTCTCCACCTGTTGATGTATTCTGAAGTACCAATGACACTCCATTACCTTTTCCTTAAATGCCTTCTTAGTGCTATTCAGACTGCACTTTGTCATAGCACACTTAACTGGTGAAGACTGTAGAAAAAGTTCTTTCTGCTTCTGTTCCTTCTTTTTTATTTTCTGGCAGATTAGTGCTGTTAAGAAAACTGATTTAGCAAAGTCCACAGCTTTGTCAGCTTCAAAGAAATAAAGCCATCTAAAACACTTATAGAATGTTTCTGTTAACTTGATGAATCTTTATGTACAAACAAACTAAACCAAGTTTGAAATACAACTTTCTTGTATTTTCTTGTATTTCAAGAAAACTACTTGATCAGTATTCAAAATTATGTTCTCTAATCTGTGCATTTGTTGTAGTTATTTTTCATTTAATATTTCTTTTAAATCATAATACACATAACTTATAATCTTTACAGGTAACTTTATTACATTTCATATCAGAAGGTACTACTAGAAACTGACTCCCTCTGTTTGTCAATATGTTTCCAGAATGATCCATCACCAAAAATATATTTGCAGGAAGTGGAGGACAATGTCCTTATAGACTTTGGGTGATAAACAAAACTATTGACTTTGAAAAGGCTCTTTTCCATTTGCTTCATATACTCCCATTTCACTGTCTCATCTTAGCTCCCATGATACTTGGAAGAGCTTCCGTTACTGTAAGGCAAACAGCTCTCTTCAATGATTCCCCATCAAATAAACCACCACCAAACCCAAGCCGGTTCTGTGGAATATTTATTGCAGATAGGCTGTAATGGTGGTTTGCTGTATACTGCTCTGCTTAATGTGCTGTTGGCATGTACACTCTTTGGGATAACGATTCTGCTACGGATCTGTTATGCTTGATTCAGAGCATAGCAGCAATCACTGTGACAGACAAGGCACAGGCATTTTGAGAATGTTATACACTAAGAGTATGTGCTTAGGGTATACTCTCCACTGTTCCCTCTGCCCACTCAGTGTCCTGCTAAACACAGATCTTCCTTCCTGTTTAAATAAAGCTATACTTTATATTACTCAAAATATTTGAAAAGTATTTGTGTGAATGCTTAATTCCATTTAGAACTGCTCTATTTCAATTTAGTTTTGCTTGTGTACTAATGTTTATTAAGCAAATATCACTCAGTTATGCACCACAGAAATGAACCACAGAGGTTATTACTAATTTATCTGGATGACTTTAGAATCTATTTTTAGATCAGTGTTGATTGGTAATTTTTTCATAAGTGTTTTTCATGGACAAAGGTCTGCTTCTTAAAGTGGGTAGACGAAAGATGAAACTGGAAATCAGAGGGTAAGAGGTGAATTCAAGACACTGTGAGTACAGTAGGGCTGCAGGAGCACCCCACAAGCTAGGTTTTTGAATGTCTGAGGCATAGTATTGTGGAACAAGTGGGAAGTTGTATCTCAGGCCCCATTAACTAGATGGGTTAATTAAGAGGCTTAATCGTGCACAATGCTAGGTACAGCAAGTACTAGGAAGGAGGAGGAGCCTTAATTCATAAAATTATTTTCCACAATTTCAGTACCCCACATGGGAAAAAAAAAAACCAACTCTATTTTTGGTACTTCTATTTACCTCTAGTAATAGTTTCAAAACAATCTTTGATAGTACTGCACAAACCAACCTCTATATAGTCACACCATGCTTGTATAAAATGGTGAGAAGGAAGTATTAGTAAAATACTAGATATTCTGACTTAATGATTTCCAAAGGGTTCAGCTTCTTCTGATTCTACTGAAGCCAATGTGAGCTGCTGGTATTAAGGGCCTTTGAACATCAGGCCATCTATTAAAAATTGGTTCAAAAATAGCTCCTACCACCCAAGGAAAGACTTTTTGTCAGGAAAAGGATAATCATAATTCAGATTTCTGTACTTCTGGCTTTTCTTTTCTAGACCAGGATAGATTTTTGGTTTATTCTTCTGTAATTCTCTTCATTAAGTGCTAAATTTTGAGTAGTAGAAATGAAAGAGACAGTCTTTGAAGCTACTGCTCTTTAGCCTGCAAAGTACAGGTAAGTCTTTGCTGGCTTTCTTCAGCAAAAGTAAGTTTAAATGCTTCTTTTTAAACAAAAATAAATGAAAAAATAATTAGCAGTAATGTATCAACATTATTCTCAGACAAAAGCCAAAACACAGTACTGTACCAGCGACTAGGAAAAAACTAATTCTATCTCAGCAGAAAACAGGACGTAGGCTCACACTTCTGAAAAATCCTACTGCCAAAATATCATGTGTGTACATATGCAATGAAGAAAATGCCTTGTACTAAGTCTCTTCACTGCCTCCATTCATCCAGCAACTGAATTCCTGAAACACGCTTTTTCTGTCTTTGAGGAAAACAACCATATACCGCTCTCACCAATGACAACCAGAGAAAAGCTAATGATTTCATTTTAAAGGTCTTCACGGCCCACGTCCTCCATGCCAATCACCCTTCACTAAGGAATGACCCCTTGTGTCACCCTGGACTGTCTGGTTCTTGCAGTTTCAAACAAATACATTTTGTATCTGATTTTATGCTGACCCTTACATTTGAGAGGACCTGTCCCTACACATTCACAAACTGACTTAATTACTGACCATCAATACTTCTCAAACATCCTTCTTTGAGTTGATGCCTACAAAGACATTGCCAATACCCCAATAAGTTAGGTTGCTGCTATGCTTGAAACTATAGACATGCTGACAAAAAATGTCCTATGGTCACTGACCTTCCCAACCTAAGTTCACCATTTGCCACTGTCTTAGAGTGTAAGTCCTTTATTACAAAGTTACTGAACCTACAACGTTCAGTATGATTGAATACTGGGTGAAAACAGAGGTTCCCAAGTGCTATAAGATTCCAACGTGCAGTAACAAGATCTTTGTCTGGGGTTTATAAGCTTATAATGGTGTTATTCTTTATTTTGTCCCATGTAATATGTAATGTTTTGATTTCAAAGGCACTTTTCACACACCATTGGTAGAATTTCCCAGGCCAAAGGCTTGGCTTTCTTTTCCTCCCTGTCCTAGTTGTTTCTGCTGAGAAACAGAGGCTATCAGTGTCCTACAAAATTGCAAACCAGATCCATCAAAGCCAACAGGAATACTTCTAATGATATAACTGGAAAGAGGGGAAGTACACAAGTTTCCACTTCTTTTCTGAGTACATACCTGGAACTTCATTTTCTATGCTTTTTTCTTTAACTGTGTCTGTACTTATGCCAAAATTCTTCAGAAATTCTTTGTAATCCATCACATTAGAATCTCTAACACAATAACAGTTCCAGAGCCTAGAGAAGAAGACATTTTTTACAGAACACAGCTAGTATAGATCATACTGGTAGTGAACTGAAGAAATAGGATATTTATTAAGTATTTAGAAATGAAATATTGTAAAAGATTGTGAAAAACAATAAGTTACTTTTTTTTACCTTCCCTCTACATTTTTTTCTGTTCTTTTTCCTCTGCCAAAGACTGTCTATAGTATATGAGTTGTCTGAATAATATCATTCAAATCCTACATACAGTGCCGTTTTCTTGGCCATCTACATGAACATGAATTTTAATGTATCTGCAAAGGGACATTTTTCTTCTAATAATATAAGAATATTATGATATTCTTAAACAAATTCCAGTGTAACTTATGATAAGTCACATCTAAATTCTGCGGCAAGTTGTCTGGATATTATAACAGGCTGGAAAATTTGCAGCAGCTTCATCTGGATTATATGGGAACCTCACTTCGCAATTAGAACTCATTTACCCATAGAATTAACTTCTACAGCTTGGAAATAAGTCTCTGAAACATTTATTTCCTAGATTTTTCACCTGATAAGGAGGGAAGTTATTAAAACTGTGTACCCTTGCCATCATCAGATTATATCCAAACACTTTGAAAAAATAGGCAGTTTTCACCTTCCAGAATAACAGTTTGTTAGAGAAACCAGGGCCAGTTTATCACAAGTTATTATGAGATTAAATTCCAATCCCCTTCAGAAAATGCTGCTGAGACTCATGATTGTATTTCATCTTCCTGATCATGAAAGATGTAGTTTTTAAGATGAGAATTATAATTCTGTTGCATAAAGAGGATCAGTAAAGTCTAAAGCTAAAATGGTACCATTAGAACATCTTAACTTCCTTTGTGTTAGTCCCATAGTCTCCAAATACAATAAAACTTGTGTTTGATTTCAGCATGTCTGAAAAAAAAAAATCATCTAGTTAGTCCTGATGAAATTTTTCCAAAAATGGAAACAGATTGTCTTATTTTTTCATTTGAATGTACCTATTTAGTGAAGATACTACAGTGTATGATGTAGTCACTTCGTAAACTCCTTTTTCAAAGGCTACACGGATTGTATGCTAACATTAAGCTCTAAAGCATCCATATCACCCCTTGAATCACAATTGTGGCTTTTTTAGGGGTCTGAGGGGTTTTTTTAGCTTCACAATTTTCCAGCATCCTGGGAATGAGAGCACCTGTTGTGAATTTGTGCTCTGGTTTTGACTTTGAAAATATATGAAAGTAAAAATAATATTTCTGCTCAGTACTTTTTTCCAGACATCTTTTGGATATTAACCTTTCTGGAGAGACTCATAGTAGAAGAGATTTTATGAAAAAAAAAAAAGCCACATACCACCACTCATAACTCATTACTTGCACCAAAATGGTGGGGGGAGGAAATTCCATTTAGGTGATAAAAAGAATCTGATTAGCCATTTGACAAGTTCCATTTGGGACAAGAAAAGAGAGCTGCACTGTAACATACCCTGGTTTTCTCTATATCATTTGTTTTGCATGGCAAAGTGTGAAGGTACAATTAGCTTCACTTTTGTGAGGCACAGAAAGACAGAAATGCCCAATTACAATATTATTTAATAAACTTGGGAATTTATTGACTTGCTTCTTGCCTCAGTTTCTCATTTGTAACAACTGAGTTATAATCCTGCCCAAAACATGAGGCTATCCTGGTTATCACAGTAAATCACACACCTGGTTTTGATGCATGCAAGCCATGGGTATATGCATAATTACTGTAGGACTTCACTTCTTTTCCCCAGCAATTCCCTCACATCTTATGTCACCTTGAGCCTTCTCTTTGTGTCTTACTGGAGGGTGAGGTTTATCTTTGAACTTCTTTTCAAGGAAATTTTAGAGGGTTTAGGATTATTTGAGCTGTGAGTTGTACATATGGAAATACAGAATGAATATACAGACATTGCTCTAACATGTGAAATGCAGTAGAAACATATCTAATAAAATTGATAGATTTGGATCCACTTTGAACAAACTTTTCACACATATTCAAAATAAAAGGAATACTTCAAAAACATTCATGTGATTGAATTATTTGGGGATTGACAGTTCTATTTTAGAAAATGTCATGAGAAAGATGAGATTAATAGTAAATCTCAGTATCAGGAATGATACTTTGGCACTTTTGAAAAATCATGGCAGTTAGGTGAAGTTCCCGACGCCTGGAAAAAGGGAAATATAACCCCCATTTTTAAGAAGGGGAAAATGGATGACCCAGGGAATTACAGACCAGTCAGTCTCACCTCTGTGCCTGGCAAAATCTTGGAGCAGATTCTCCTGGAAGGCATGCCAAGGCACATGAAAAACAACAAGGTGGTTGGTGACAGCCAGCATGGCTTCAGTAAGGGGAAATCCTGCCTGACCAACTTGGTGGCCTTCTATGATGGGGCTACGAAACTGATGGACAGGGGCAGAGCAGTTGAACGTCATCTACCTGGACTTGTGCAAAGTGTCAGACACTGCCCCACATGACATCCTTGTCTCTAAATTGGAGAGACATCAAATTGACGGGCGGACCACTCAGTGGATAAAGAACTGGCTGCATGGCCGCACGCAAACAGTTGTGGTCAATGGCTCGATGTCCGACTGGAGACTGGTAATGAGTGGTGTCCCTCAGGGATCGGTGTTGGGACCGGTCTTGTTCAACACCTTTGTCAGTGACATGGACAGTGGGATTGAGTGCGCCCTCAGCAAGTTTGCCGATGACACCAAGCTGTGTGGTTCAGTTGATACGCCGGAGGGAAGGGATGCCATCCAGAGGGACCTCAACACACCTGTGAGGTGGGCTGATGCCAACCTTATGAAGTTTAACCACGACAAGTGCAAGGTCCTACACCTGGGTCAGAGCAATCCCAGGCACAGCTACAGGTTGGGCAGAGAAGAGATTCAGAGCAGCCCTGCAGAGAAGGACTTGGGGGTGTTGGTCGATGAGAAAATGAACATGAGCCAGCTTCAGTGTGCGCTCGCAGCCCAGAAAGCCAACCGTATCCTGGGCTGCATCAAGAGGAGCGTGACCAGCAGGTCGAAGGAGGTGATCCTGCCCCTCTACTCTGCTCTCGTGAGACCTCACTTGGAGTATTGTGTGCAGTTCTGGTGTCCTCAACATAAAAAGGACATGGAACTGTTGGAACAAGTCCAGAGGAGGGCCACGAGGATGATCAGGGGACTGGAGCACCTCCCGTATGAAGACAGGCTGGGAAAGTTGGGGCTGTTCAGCCTGGAGAAGAGAAGGCTGCGTGGAGACCTCATAGCAGCCTTCCAGTATCTGAAGGGGGGCTACAAGGATGCTGGGGATGGACTATTCCTCAGGGACTGTAGTGATAGGACAAGGGGTAATGGGTTAAAACTTAAACAGGGGAAGTTTAGATTGGATTTAAGGAGAAAGTTCTTTACTGAGAGGGTGGTGAGGCACTGGAATGGGTTGCCCAGGAGGGTTGTGAATGCTCCATCCCTGGTGGTGTTCAAGGCCAGGTTGGACAGGCCTTGGGTGGCATGGTTTAGTGTGAGGTGTCCCTGCCCATGGCAGGGGGGTTGGAACTAGATGATCTTAAGGTCCTTTCCAACCCTAACTATTCTATGATTCTATTCTATGATTTTAGGATTATCTGAAATTCTCCCTTGTTTGCAGCTCGGTTTTTGATCTACCAAAAAACCCCAACTTGCAATAAACAACAGATATATACACAAATTACCATGGTCTTACTTCAGAATAGGAACACTCTTCAGTCATTATCCTACATTAGTGACTCTTTTCAAGCAACCCAGGGGGTACTCTGTTTTCTGTCACATGAAAACAGTTTGACTCCTTCCCCTAGGTACTTCCTACTGTTACTTTCAGGCAATTCCTGCTGTTTTGAACCAAATGGCTTGTTATGAATCTGCATATATCAAGGCTGGAAAGCCAATACCATTTAATAAACAAATAGAAATACAATAATAATTACTGGCTCATAATTGCATTTTTCCCCTCTGTTCTTTACACTCCAGTTCTGGAGTAGAAAGAATTTACAGGATCCTCATGAATAGGCAAGGATTGCCATCGTGCTTTGCACACCATAGACCACATCCTTAGGGAAGGAGTGGGAAACAATGTGGACATGTAAATAATGGAGATTTGAGCTGGCCTTTGCAGCAGCCATTAAAATTGGGCTACAGCCCATTTTCATGATAAAAATTAATAGGCAACTTGGATTGCCTTGCCCTTCCTGTCATTGGATGATTTAGCTATTTATTTCTATGACTTTCCCATTTATTTCCTCATTTTTATAAGCTAAACCAATTCATAGGTTATCATCTGAAAAAAATATTTTGGTACCTGCTTATGTTCTATGCCTGCTTAAATTTGGTCACCATTTCCTATCTCCATCCAAGATGAAAGGACTGGATTGAAATCAGTTGAAAACAGTGGAAATATGTTCATTACAGTCAAGGGACACTGAATCAGACTCTCTCTAAAGCCCTGTTCTTGCAAACACATGGTCTTTCAGAGCACATAGATCCCAACTACTTTAACTCTACTGCTAGTTTTGGCTGTGATAGACTGAAACATCCGGTCCTGTGCAGCCATGATATTCTTGAATCCTTGAATATTCTTGAATCCATGAATATAGTTGGACTGCCCAATTCCACAATGAGAGATCTTTACACAAGTTTTGCTTAAAGGCTAGCACATATCTTAGTGCTAAGACTATTATACAAGTGAGCTTATAAAAATCTAATGGATCTTATAAGAAAGATGGGGACAGACTTTTTAATAGGACCTGTTGTGACAGGATAAGGGGTAATGATTTTAAACCCAAATTATTCTATGGTTTTAAGCACAAATATTGTTCTACATATTTTAAAGCCTGGGTTTACTTTTAATTTCAGTAAGTATTTCTTAAGCAATGTTTCATCCAAAATTATTTTTTTAGTTAGCAATTTTCAAAAAATTGAAGTTGACAATGCACATTTAATAAGCATAGAAATGGCTTCTAGTTTCCTAGGTATCAAAATATGCTAATTGTAAGTAAAACTATTAATTATTTTCCTACTTTCTATTTTTACACACACACAAATACCTCCTAATTGTTAAAATTGAAAAACAAACATACCCATTATATTTTTTATGAATCCAGCCCATTGTTCAAGGAAAAGAAATCACTCTTTACACAAAGATTTGCTCTGAAATAGCTGCCAAAGAAAATAACCTTGAGTTATTTGCTGCATAACTGCCACATGAGTACATTAAAGGTGCCTAGGGACAGCTTCATCTTGAGCATGTGACTTTTAAGAAAAAGCTTTTAAGTTCAATATTGAAAAATTCCTGCCATATCCCTTTTCTTTCTCTGATTTTCAAATTAAATCCAGTTATCACATATAGGAAGAAGTTAGATTGGTTTTGTTTCTATGTTTCCAGTCATTTTTGTAATAATGAAAGTTCGTATTTCCTGGTTGCAATGAATTCAGAACATCAGTGGGATCTTAAGGAAATAGGTATATATGTATATATAGTTCATGGTTGGTTTTTCCCACGAAACTGAAGAATTTAGCCTTGATATGAAACCTGAGTAACTTTCCTGACTACTAGGCCTAGATGATCAAGGTTGCCCAACTGCAAAAGCCTAAAATCTGAAGTTGTGAGATCTGGTCTTAAGGAGAGTTTCATTTTTCAGAGTCAAGTAAATCTTTACATGGGAGGTCCATCCAAAAATGGTTTACTTCTCCCTAGCAGAAAGTAGTTTTCAGGACTGTTAGACTTCTGGATTGGTTGGTTTGGGTTTTGGTTTGGTTTTTTTTTCAGAAAATTTTTAATATCCTTTTGGTGATATAATACAATTGCTTTGTCTTGCTGGAGCTGGGCTGACCTATCTAAAAGAAATGCTATGATCACAAACAGAGCTCATTATATTTATATTTAAATCAATATTTTCCCCTAACTACATACTAAGTTTCCCCAGCCCAAAAGATACATATGGGCAGTGCCTTATGTCAGGATCTTGACAGAAAAAGCCCTCTTGATAATTACACAACTGGTCCAAAGACTACTAAAGTTAATTGAGAGACTTGACAGAGTGTCCCACAACAACCGTAACAGTATTATGGGAAAAAAATGTTTGTTAATCAATCCAAGGCAAATATTCAGCATGCTCTGGCTTGAATCAGGAACAGCTGCAGAGTCCAAGAGCAGAAATCAATCAGGAGACCACACTGTGAAGTGGCAGCAGTACTTGGTCCAAAGAACAATATTGGGTTAGAGGCTTTTTCTAGATCAGTGCAGAAAGAATAATTATCAGTGGAGCATATTTCACTGTATTTCAAAAGTAGACACCTGAAGGACAACAGGAGCTCAGGGCTTATCAAATAAGATACATTTTCCAAATGTCACAGGCAGAGGACTATGCTATGAAAGGTATACAGTCCAGAGAAATGTGAGGTAATCATACCGAAGACACATGGCCTAGCAGCTAGTTGAGCATCCAATGCCCTAGAATGTAGCTGGACCTGCAGGTTTGAACTGAATGCTCTTTAAATACACAGAAACCTCACAGGGAACCTAAAAACAGAAGAAAACTCCTTTCTAATGAAACCAACATTTTAGGGTGCTGGGTTTGGAGTATGACACTCCAATCTTTTGCCCAGGAAGAGGAACTGAGAGGGAAGAAAGGGGTATAGATACACCTAAACAGTCTAAAAAAACTGTTAGCATTTGCTTTGCCTACCTGTTTATCTGCCCTCAACATGCTAAAAAATACCCTAAAAGCCGAAGGATTATTGATTTTTTGACAAGGAATTTCATGAATGATGACGTGGAGAACTTAAATATTCAATTGGAACCCATTTTATTTAGATATTTTGCTGTTCAAGTACTGTGCTTGCCCAATTTATCAGGAATTTAGAGTGAGACACGGTTATACTTGAAATAGCAGAGGGCATTTAGATTCAAATATCTCGATTTGCCTGTGTCTTCTCAGCCACCTGTGATACAGACAAAATAAATCCAGTAAATATGACCTAAGTCAGTGGCACTGCTGTTTTAGGGCATGATGATTATAGGATGTATAGCTTTTGTACAATAATAAGTGTGCAGACAGAGGAACAGAGTAGACATAGCTGTTTTATGTTTTTCTTAAGATTTAACTGGATCGGTGCAAAATTACCAGCACAGAAATGAATGAATTTGACCCATGAATTTACCACACTTCCAAAAACAAAGCCATTTTATTCTTTCGACTGGGACATTAATATCCTTCCATAAACATATTAACATTAACATCTTGCAACTTGCACTTTGAGAAGAGAATACACTTTCATTTGCTTTAAGGTTTGCCCATAATAACAAATTCAGGTATAATCTGGATATATTTAAACATTCTCAAATTTAATAGGCTTCTTCAAAAGATGTTTGTGTGATATTCCATCAGTAGGAAAATAAAACAAATGTTACAAAATTTTCTCTATTATTTTTGATATTGTGTTGCTTCATACAGAGGTGACTCAGTACCGTTATTTTTATTTGTTAAGCTTCATAAGTTTTTTGAGAAAACTTCATCTTTTTAAAGCCTAAAACCCCAAAATGAAAATTTGTGGGGTTTTTTATTATTCAACACTTATGAGATGTAGTAAATTTTTTATAGATTTATTACTTTTCAGATTGCAATGCCAAACACAAGGTTTATTGTCAAATAAAGCATCTTTTTGGGTTTTGAGTGCCTGCTTTAGAAGAGTATTGCTTCTGTTCTGTAATTGCCTGTACCAAATTATTTAATTGGTTTTGTTGATATCTAATTCTGGAAAGTGTCCCAACCAGAAAAAAATACACAAAGTGAAATAGTGTAGCCAGGCAATATGAACTAACAAAAATTATTTTGGAATCAGAGCATGGAGAATCATAGGATAGTTTGGGTTAGAAGGGAGCTGTAAACATCATCTAGTTCCAGCTCCCCTGCAGGACATCTTCCACTAGAGCAGATTGGTCAGAGCCCAGTCCAACCTGATCTTGAACACTGCCTACAGCTCTCCATTCTTCTTTTGATCTAATGTTAGGGTGGCCAATATACTCCAGCAGGATGAGAGTCCACAAGCACGATGCCTCCTGTAGATTTTCAATAGGCTCCCCTTGATTGGGTGGCCTGTAATAGACACTAACCACAAGGTTCCTTTTGTTGCCTCAGTATCTAATTCTTACCTATAAGCTTTCAACCTGCTTGTGGCTATTCTTTAGTGACAGGTCTTCACACTCTACCCATTTCCTGTAGTAGAGGGCAACGTCTCTGCCCCTCCTTTCTCACCTGTCCCTTCATAGCCTGTAGCAATCAATAGCTGCACTGGAGTCATGGGATTTGTCTCACCAAGTTTCAGTAACGACATCTAGATCTTAGCTTTCTAGCAACATGGTGGCTTCCAGCTCCTCCTGTTTGTTGCCCATGCTGTGTGCATTGGTGTAAAGGCACTTCAGCTGGGCTGTCATCTGTGTCACCTTCTTAGAAGAACATCCATTAATTCCTTTCAGGTATTTCACTGGTATTTCCCTCATGGCTCCTATTACCTAGGGAGGCCCTAGCTCATGTCTGTAAGATTTCAAGTGTGCTCCAGTGTGGCCATCATGTCCCAGACAACAGGCTGAGGGCCTTTGATAGCACCCGTCTCTCTAACCTTAGTATTTCATCCCACAGCTTATCACGAGTACGTCTCATATTATCCCCCTCCCCTCCAAAGTCTTTTGTCAATGAGCCCTGCTGGCTCTTCCTGCTTTGAGAAAGATGAATCCCTTCTGGTGTCAGCAAGCCTGATGCCATGTAAGCCATCTCATTATTGAAAACCCCAGAACTGTGATGGTGACACCATCCGTGGGGCCACATAATAATAGAATTGGCCCATCTATTTCTTCCAGTGTCACTGCATGCAACTGGAAGGCCATTCCAAGGCCCTGAAGTCTCTTTAGGTTGCCCTTGGAGTATGTGTTGCAGCTAACAGATTCATGTTGGTTTAAGGCTGTTTGTAGCTGATCTCCCAGGATGCATAGGCTTCAATTCACAGGCACTGTCATCACTTGATCTCTTTCAACATTTCCATCATAGTGCCTTATAAGAACAATTTCACAGCAACCCATCAGCAGAGATCCTACAGAAATATTCCACATGCTCTTTAGATATGTACTTTCCTACCCCATCATGCTTGGACCATCCCTCTTTGTGCATCCCCTGCTGCAGTCAAAGCTCCAGCTACTTCCCATCCTCACATCTCTGCTCTGTGAAAGCAGGATCTGCTACAGCTTCGTCCAGTACAAACTAATAGGAGCACTGGATCCATCATATCTGAAGCACATATGGACTCCCAGTATTAATACTTAGCCATTGTTCTGCCATTGAAGAGCAGACCAATCTAGTTTCCAAATGCTATACAAACATCAGTCAAGGTTCACATCCTCCCTCTGAGGTAAGCAAGTACTACTCCCTTATGAAGATATGCATACTACAGCTCTAAAAGGTTAAATGTTTCTTCCAAGGTTCCTGGTGAACCAACTGCCAAGTTTAGATGGCTGACTCACTGAAGCAAGATGCTCCTTGCTTTCTGGCTTCACCCTACTTGAAGGCAGCCTCTGAGTTTCTATTTCACCATATCACTTCACATGAAAACTGTGCAAAACCAGCGGGAAGCAGAGTATAGTATCCATGATATAACATTTCCCTGTTCACTGCCTCAGGTTGCACAGGATGTGAAGACGTGCCATGCAACATCTTATTTCAAATAACAGTGTTCCTCTACCCCATGGACAAAAAACCAGTCACACTTAAAACAATTGCAGGAATTTAGCAAAACCGTGAAACAGCTGATAGGAGCTGTTGCCTTTTTCCAAGGCAAGATTTCACTAGTCACCTGGTTATTAGGATCTTTTCTCCAGCGACAGGCAATGGCTCTTATCTTTCTCCACTCACTGGTCTCAAAAGGAGTGGGGAGCCATTTTCTTGTTCATCAGCAAACATTTTCAAATCAGCTGTGAAAGGGAGGGGCTCGTGGGTCCTGTAGGTATGTTCTGCACACACACTTTGTCCTCTTGATACATTGGTTTACTGATTAATCACAGAATCAAATATACATACATATATATAATAGATTCATATGTATATAGAATAGAATCGTAGAATATTTCAAACAGATCTTATGTATATCCTATGTCAGCCAAACAAATGGAAGGGGACAAGCAACAGGCTGACCTAACACCTCTTATAAGCAGAGTAGAGAAATCTTTCCCTCTTTTCACTATTCCTCTGGAAGATCCTCTGGGGTTCTCACTATCTCTTCCGTTCAGCTTTCAGACAGGGGTAGGCATCAGCATCTCCATGCAGACTACTCAATTCTGCCCTGGATCTCAGGCCAAGGACATGCAGCACCAATGTCGCTTTGTGAGACTTCAGGCAAGAGGAATCCCACATTGTCACTTTAGTATCTTAACCCCCATCCTGAAAATCAAGCTGATTGGGGTGAATTTTGATGCAGGACTCATCCCTTTGGAGTGTATTACCAACATATTTATCTTTGCATACTGCTGCATCCGTTTAGTCAGAGAAAGGCTGAAGGCTGTAACTTGCATACAGAAGATAAACTGGCAAATTAGCCTGCTGCAAGCAGCCCCCAGCCACTGTCACTCAGCAGATCACAAAGTCCCCATTATTTATTGCATTATTACTCTTAGAGAAAAATCATGCTGTTTCTTTACTTCCTTCTCAAATTCTGAGTCCTTCATCCTAAAACAGGTCATCTCAAAAATTTGCCTTTTTTTGTGCCTCTGTATCCACCCTGCATGGCTGTAGTCAAAAAGTCTGCAGCACCTGGTAATGTTTTTCACATTCTTTGCAATCTACAAATTACAGGTGATTTCAATGAACAAGAAACTAATACTGACACAACTGACACAATTGCAAGCAGTGGAAAGCTTTTCTAACATATAATACAAAATGACGTTTTATACCTATTTTGATAATACAGTAGAGTAATTCCTTGGCACAATAGAAAGTGTTACAGTAACACTCCAAGAGAAATGAATATTTTACATTTACTCAATGTCTAAGGCAATTTCCTCTTCAAATAGCACTAGTAAACTTCAAAACACTTTTAGGCAAAGCAATGAATTTCTGATACGATTCATATATTTTAAGCAGTAGGATGATCTTCCTTTAATGACTGAAACCTAGAGATTTGCTGGAAACCAGATATCAAAGATCAAGGCAGGTATACGTTTTGTAAGTATCAGTGAACTCCAGAATATCAGTGAATTATTTGTTCTACATATACGAGAGCATTCTTTTTTTCACTTCACTTCAAAAATTGCCAAAATCAAGAAGATTTAGGAGTTGAAAAAGAATGTATACATGGGACAAACTGACAAATATATTAACATTCTAGAAACTGCAACTGTTTTCTCTACATCTGTAAATAAACTCAGCTGCCTAGACCTTAAAGCAAGCTTAAAACCTGAAAACTGACAGTAAAAGTAGTATTGAAGGCTTCCATGCTTACTCTGTTCTGTGTTGAATTGTTCAGCTTACAAGAATAAAGCCTTGTTCAAAAATAATCACTCTTTTTAACTGCTATTTCTGCGAATGTGACTGGGGAATTGAATCAGGCTGTGTACTTTCTGGCTCACATAAAAGCAGCAATAATAAAGATTCTGCCTCTGCTCCTTACTCACTTATTTGAATGAGGCTGCATGAGACAGAATTAAACTCAGCTCAGTTGCGTATACTCTGCAGTGCTACCAGGAGCAAGCAGGAAAATCCTTGGAGGGAATCCTGATCATAGTGAAGTCAGTACTTCAGTGGGGCCAAGACTTTGTATCTTGTTTGTTTTCACCAAAATGGTCAAGGTTCCAAGTCCAGTACTTCTACTGCAGAGCATTTTTGCACCGTAAATAGGCCTATTTGTGGCTACAGCCATCTACTGATACAAGCAAAGGTTGCCCAGAGTAAGTAGCTATAGATCAGGTGGATTTGACTACTTCTTGGCAACTCTACCTGGCAAAAAAAGGTGGAAGAGGATAAAGCTTCTTATCTGGCTAAAGCATGAAGAAGGAAACAGTTTTTATTAATTAAAAGTGTATTTTCCTATAGTAATACATATAAAACAACAAAGGGAATTCAAATTCAGAGAAAGGATTAGATTTCATCAGAGTAGGCTAGGATTTCTCTTCCTTGCCTTGACTGGCAAAACATTTCCAGCACAACTCTAAGCTTTTCATAAAGAATGAAATGCAGAAATCTTGATTCATTTCCCCAGTAATCAGATTTAACTGAAATGTATTATTTAATGAGTGAAGCACAGGTTTGGATACTGCGGTGCCTGGCACCAGTGGTACGTTTTTCTGCCAGCTTGGTGTGACCATTTCTCCTTACAGGTTAGATAAGCTACATAGCAATCAGTTTATGCTATCAGAATCACTCAGCAGAGACACTAGAAGCAATGTTCCTGTTTGTTCTCTGGAGTGTTAGTGATACCACAGCACTTTTAGCAACCGCAGGGACTTGCCATGGTGTCTTTGGCATAATGCACTCTGTTGTCACTGACACGTGCCAGCTGGCTGCTGCTCCCCACCCCAGCAGTGACTGCATTTCAGCAGCATTTATGCATGTAAAGCACTCGGGTATCCCTTGGGAAGAAGGAAGGCAATGAATATTTGAAATATTTTCTTACACTTCAGGAGCACAAAGGATAGCCATTGAAAACAATTCCTCCACATGCATCACAAACGGCAGAAACTTCCAGACACACGCTTATGCAGACTGCAACTTACTGGGCGAAAAATTCCTGCCACAAATCACTAAAGTTCATTTTGCTACCCACACAAGTGTTACCAGTCACTGTATATCGAGGCATTTTCCTCAGAAACTGTGTGGCCCATGGATCTGGGCTTATAAGGTGCCACCTGCATCATGTGTTATTTCCCTTTCCCAGCCTTTATGGAACTTGTTTGGTGGCTCAGGGTATTTGGCAAGGGTGGGAAGGAGATCTGGAAAGGGGCTTTCATGCATTCCCATTACCTCAAGCTCCTGAATTATGCCTACAATGCCATAAACCCTTTTTCTGTTGTTAAACAATTCTGAGAGAGGTCTTAGGAAATCCCTGAGACCAACAGACCCCTAGTGTTATAGTTAGGAAAAGAATTGTGCTTTGCAGAGAAAGCAGCTGACTGGATGAAGAGGGAGAGGAGTTCTGCACAGATGTGCTACCATGGCTTGCATATCTAGGGAGATATGCATGGAGGAGAGTGGGACAGACCCAGTGTTTCTTCTGCAGGAAACAAAAGCTGCTTGACCCTGACATGAGGATCAGAAGCAAAATCTGTGCTCAAATTCGTGGCTGCTGCCCCTTATTAGAGACATACAGTCACCCTAATAAACAACATATGGGAAATCGGGGGTTATTATTTGCCAAGAAAGCAAAAATAGCAAAATTTTAATGGCAGCATTAAGAAATATGCTGCAAGGAATAAGTTGGGGATAGAGTGGTAAAACCTGCTGTCTTCTTCCACTTTTGCGAAAATGTGTCAAAAATGCATAAATTAGTAAAGAAAAACCCACACTATAACACCTGGCAAAAGGACTAGAACTCAGATGTGCTTTCAAGGCAAACCCTACAACACAGGACAGCTTGGAAGCTTACCACCCCAGTAACTGTCTCTGAAGAGACCATGGGTCAGATCCACGGTCTTCAAAATATCCTTCTTGAGAGTAGAAGAGGTACATATGAGGCAAGCTAGCCAGGGAAGGCAAAGGAAGACTCTCAGTCACTTTGCTTCCAGTGTGTCTCAGAGCAGTCTGACAGCAGTCTGTAGCAGTGTCCCCTTCTCTTCGGCCAGCACACCCATGTAGAGATTTACAATTAGATTTTCTGCTCTTCATGACACCCTGCTGTAACAGGTACCAGGGAAGAAAAAGGATGATGGGGAAGCTTTTAGAGGTATGGTTAAATACCTCATCACCAAATGGAAGATTTCTACCTGTGAAGATCTATCAATCTAGCATATGATACACAGAGAGATACATCAGATTTTGTTTTGTTAAAAAAGAAAGAAAGAAAATAAATGCCTGAAAAATATTCTTCTTTTGCTATAAACACATCAGTTCTCATTTTCCCTATATTCTACTTTGGGCCATTCTGTGTAAAATCTTTAATTAAAGATTTCTTTGAAATTGTCATCATCAAACCAGAAGAAAGAAAGTAAAAAATGGAAGGACACAGCTGTGCATATATGAAGTGCTATTCAGTACCAAATGAATTGGAACAAAATAAGTATCGTGACTGTTATGCTCTTAGTTTTGGCTCTGTATTCTCAGTAGCACAGTCTAACTTGTCACTTTATATTGATTCCATCTGTTTACACTCTGCAGAGTATTGGCTTCCTACAGTGAACATTTCCTATTTACCAGCTGGTAAAGATAGGCCCAAACCAGATAGAAAAGAATTAGACTATTTTCAGATCCTCATAAACATAAAATCAAAAATTAATGGGGGAGGGGAGATAAGAGTAGGGGAAGTGAGGAAAATACATGGGCCTGATGCTTGTTCATATTGATAGCCCTTTACAACTCATTAGCAATTTTTAGAGACCTTGAAATTTGTGCAATCAGTACACAAAATAAATCAATTTTCAGTCCTCTTTACATTCTGCTTTACATGAACAGCCTTATTGTAAATGAGAATCAATCACAGTACTTCAGTAATCTCTAAAGAGAAACAGTTAGGTTCTGAATTTAGCTAAAACAATATTCCTACAATAACAGGCCTCTGCTGCACCAGAGCAGTAGTGAGCAGTCAGGGTATCAGCTGGCCAGGAGCACGAAGAGTCTGGGCTTCTGGTATGGTATAAAAGTTCTGGTTCTTGTTACCCACAGCACACAAAGAAGTGCTTAAGTAGCCTAACTACATTGCTGCCTACTACCTTGCGTGCTCACTGAGTCAATAGAAAAGAGCTATTTCCTGTACAATTATTTTTATTTCCAGGCACAGGGTTCAGCATTTGGCCCTCCTTCCAGGCTTTTCTTTTTTTCTTAGGAGACAACACTGGTCATTTTCCTACAGTTTGCTGTTACTTCTCTTTCTTGATCAGTTGTTGGTTTGGTTTTATTTGTTTTCTTGTTTCCTTTCCTTATCTCTGCTTTTCCCAAGACAGTGACCTTCAGGAGTAACATTTTACTATATTTGACTAGAAATGATGGAAGGACTCCTATAGTCAAAACTGAACATGGAGCTTTGAAATACTGGCATTTGAAATACTCAAAATCCTTACCTAGCTTATCTATACTTTTTTGAGCAAGTAAGAATGACTACAGAGGCAGTAAGGCTTACTTCCAACAAACACAACAAATAACTTTAGTGTCATAAAACCAGGCAAGGTGTCCTGGGTTCAGCAGCAGCAGTCAGTTTTTCTCCTTCTTAGTAGCTGGTGCAGGGCTGTGGTTTTGACTTTCGGCCTGGGAATAATACTGATAAAGCTGCTGTTTTCATTTGCTGATCAGAATGTTTACCCTGACCAAGGACTTTGTGAGTCTCATGCTCTGCCAGGGAGGAGGAGAAGCCGGGAGGAAGCAGGGACAGGACACCTGACCCAAACTAGCCAAAGAGGTATTCCATACCACAGCACGTCATGCCCGGGGATGTAACTGGGAGTTTCCCGGAAGGGCACGTCCTCTTCTCTGTCGGGCATATTTCCGGCAGGTGGTATCGTATTCTCTTCCCTTGTTATTTCTCTTATCATTATTATTATTGGTGGCAGCAGTAGTGATTTGTGTTATACCTTAGTTACTGGACTGTTCTTATCTCAACCCGTGGGAGTTACATTCTTTCGATTCTTCTCCCCATCCCTCTGGGGGGGAAGTAGAAACTGCGTGGCTGACTTGCCGACTGGCTTAAACCACGACACAAGGTCAGCCTTGGATCATTTGGTTAAGTGAACCACCAGCATGGCAAGAGTTTCTAAGTGCAGGATAGTGATGACAAATCCAAGGCTGCTTGTTCTGCCATGTCTTTTCACTGACTAGAAAATGCTCTGAACCACTTGCTGATTTTCTTTATGGTATTGGGTTTGCATGGCAAGATTTTGGTAGCGGGGGGCTACACAGGTGGCTTGTGTGAGAAACTGCTAGAAGCTTCCTCTGCATCCAAGAGAGGGAATTTCAGCCAGCTCCAAGACACACCTGCTGCTGGCCAAGACTGAGCCCATCAGCACTGGTGGTAGTGCCTCTGGGATAACATATTTAAGAAGCGGAGGAAAAAAAACCAGCTTCACAGGAGTAATTGCAGCCAGAAGAGAGGGGTGAGAATGTGTGAGAGGAACACTCTGCAGACACCAAGGCCAGTGAAGAAGGAGGGAAGGAGGTGCTCCAGGTACTAGAGCAGAGATTCCCCTGCAGTCCCTGCTGCAGACCGTAGTGAGGCAGGCTGTGACCCTGCAGCCGATGGAGGTCCATGGTGGAGCAGATATTCACCTGCAGCTTGTGAAGGATCCCCTGGAGCAGGGAGATGCCTGAAGAAGGCTTTGACCCTGTGGAGAGCCCATGCCTTTAGTTGTTTTTTCTCTTCCCTGTCCAGTTGAGAAGGGGGAGCGATAGAACAGCTTTGGTGGGCACTTGGCATCCATCCAGAGTAAACCACCATGCTCGTCTTGACCAGTATGCTAGTTATGATGGCTAAATACAGATATATGTAGTAGATGGTCCAAATGTGTCTTTCTGCCTATACAAGATAAAAACCACTATTCCATGTTTTACTGAGGACATTAGAAGCTTTATCTTTTGGGCTTGCTGAATCTTCTTTTTTTTTTTTACTTGCACATACAAATTCAAAACCTTGTCCTTGGCTGATTACATGCATCCAAACATAAGCAGAATAATGTTTAGCTTGGGAATAACCACTGTGATATGTTACAGATAAATATTTAAATGAGTATATGAACTCTAAAGTGTATTTGAATAATTACCTGTGTACATCATGCATTTACATATCTTGCAGTACTTCTTTAACTGAATTGTTCCTGGGATATATATGTAGCCGTAACCTTGCCTTCCGTTAATGGTGTTTCCTGTTAATGTACTAAAATATACATAACAGCTCTATTTAACAATGCTGTTAAAAAATAACATATAACCTTGTAAATTAAATGTACCTCTAATTAGGACTTTGGAGGATATTTTCAATTAATAAATTCTATAATAAGAAGATATTTCAGCAGTTTCTTTTGTGATAGGGAACACTTAACATGAAAACATAAATGTTCCTCTTTAGTTAGCTGTATACAGACAAATGAATAAAAGCTATGACATTAATAACAACTATACTAAGTTATGATTGATAGGCTTTTCTACAGTGAGAAAAGATTGTCTTGGATACAATCTGTCCTAACAGCCTTTGCGATATGTTAACATTTTATTCAGACTACAGTGAGGATATATTCGGATGTCCTACTTTGTAGAAGGGAAGCAAATGGGTTGCAAATACTACTGCAGCCCTGAGGTGCAGTAACAGCTGTGAAATCAGAAAGATTTTATTTCTCCCTCCCAAACTACAGGCCAAGCTCATGCTAAGCACAGCAGGAGATTGAATTTTCCTTGGAATTTACATCAGGTTATGTTTAATGTATTTTTTCTTCTATGAGCAGTCTTAGAGTAAAGCCAACAGACTGTTACTCTGTGCTTTCAAAAGCATGGAATACTCTTCTGTGTCCTTGTAAATAATAACTATTACTAGGCATGACAAGTGACATCAGGTTAACTTGCAAGTGCCCCAATATAATAAAAAATCAGGATGTTACAAACAAATTTTCATGGCTCAGTTTGTACAAAATTAAAATAAAAAATCTAGCCTTCCCATAGAAACACCACCACTTTGTCCTGGATTTTAAAAAGTAGTTTTGTGCTGTTAAAATGTGAGTTGAGATTTAAGCTGACTCTCAAGTGGCTGGATACTTCTAAAGAGTACAAAATGCCTAAAATATTGTTCTTCTGATGTGACAGAATGTTTTACATCAGCCTTGCAAAGGGTTAAGCAATTACACAAACTGTACCGCCATGGAGAATCTAGTTTCTTAAATAAGTCAAGTGTTGTTACTCAAGCCACAAGCATCTAGTAACTAGGAAATAAATTCACAGTGGGACTATGCCAACCCTAAGCCAGAGATTTGTTAAAAGACTGCTTGAAAGAGAAAAAGTGTTTGGGTATTGGATGCTAAAAAGTGTGGATTAGAGAGGCTTTTAAAATGTTACTTTGTACTTTAGCATAATAAAACAAAAACAAACAAAAAAACCCCGACAAACCAGAAAACTGTAAGCATACAAGAATGACCAGATCTTCATAATACAACAGGGTGACACAGAATCATAGAATAGTTAGGGTTGGAAAGGACCTTAAGATCATCTAGTTCCAACACCCCTGCCATGGGCAGGGACACCTCACAATAAACCATGCCACCCAAGGCTCTGTCCAACCTGGCCTTGAACACTGCCAAGGATGGAGCATTCACAACTTCCCTGGGCAACCCATTCCGGTGCCTCACCACCCTTACAGTAACTTGTTACTAGATTTTTTTTATCAGTATATCAAGAGCACCATCTACTTATCTGAAAGGAATTACTACCCCAGCATGTGGTTTCTGCTATTACCCTCATCAACATACTTCCTCCTTGAGCAGGGATTCTAGCTGACTTAACGTCATTATTTGGCAATTGTGACTGTTCGTCCTAAAAATAAAGATAATAAAAAAAGATTACATGAGCATAAACCACAAGTACATCAAGAAATATAAATCACAAATGTATCATATTACTGTAGAAGACCACTGTAGGGACATGTCGTGGTTTAAGCCCAGGCCGTAAATCAGAACTACGCAGTCTACTTCCCCCCCCACCTTTCTTCCCTCCGCTCCTGGAGGGATGGGGAGGAGAATCGAAAGAATGCAACTCCCACGGGTTGAGATAAGAACAGTTTAATAACTAAGGTATAACACAAATCACTACTGCTACCACCAATAGTAATAATGATAAAGGAAATAACAAGGCAAGAGAATACAACCGCTCACCAGCCGGTACCTCACCCCCACCCTGCAGCGTTCTAGCCCCTCCGGGCCACTCTCAGTTCTACTTCCTGGGCATGACGTGCTGTGGTATGGAATACCTCTTTGGCTAGTTTGGGTCAGGTGTCCTGTCCCTGCTTCCTCCCGGCTTCCCCTCCTCCCTGGCAGAGCATGAGACTCACAAAGTCCTTGGTCAGGGTAAACATCGGTGTTATCAGCTCCATTCCCAGGCCGAAAGTCAAAAACACAGTGCTGCAACAGCTACTAAGAAAGAGAAAAACTGACTGCTGCTACTGAACCCAGGACAGTATCCACCCCTTATTCCATACCATTCACGTCATGCTCAGATCCCACATTTTCAATATACCCTCACTCTCATCTCAGTGCACTCTTATCCTAGTGCACAGACCAATCCCTATAAAGCTGCTGAGTCCATTCGGTCCATGATGGTGGGCTCCATTTCTTGTAACAGTCTTTCAGAGCAGGAGAGGCTGTGGGCAGTGTTCACACTCGTCAATAACCTGGGCAATAGTGTCTATTGCTAAGTCCACCCCTCGATCATGAGTCCATCTCTATGTTGCATCTCTGCCCTGATGGCCTGAAGTGTCATGGGCCCATCAGGCTCAAAATAATTCACCCTCCCCTGCAGCAGTTTCTGCAACTTGTCGTCGGGGACTCCATACAGCTGCCTTCCATCTCCGATGCTTCCAAAGCACTGGAGGGGCCCAGTGGATTAGATACTCACCCATACTGTCCCACACACCCTGCCACTCATGACTGTCCAGCCTTGGGGAAAACCTCTTGGTCCCCGTATATCGTCGTCTAAACCCAGACAAGACCCAAACCTGACTCTGCTTAACTCTCGGGATCAGACAAAATGGCCATGGGTAAAACACACTCTGTGTGTGTGCCAACATGGTGATCCCCATCACAATCAGCAGGCAGGTTCCAAGGGTACCCAAAGGCCATTCAAAACCGTCAGAACTCTCAAATGATGCTGCTGTGCTTGTCACTGGGGCTGTAGCTGCTGTGCTTGCCGGCTCTCTCACCACCAGCTTCTCTTTTTCCGAGTCCAGATCTTCCTCCTCTGCCTTGCTGGAAAGTGCTGCGGGGTCTCCTGCATCCTCCTGGGGCTCGGGCTCACGGGGCTCGGCGGACGGCTGCTGGGGGATGCTCTCGGCCGCCGCGGGGCTGGGCTCGGCCGTGGGGCTCGGCTCCTCCGCCGCCTCCTCCCTCTGCTCAGCAGCCGCCTCCTTCCCGGCCTCCAGCCTCGCTCCCGCCGCCGCTTGGTCCCCGGGGCCCCTCTCCCGGGCCGCTTCGGCCGCCGCCGGCTCCCGGGGCCGCTCCCCCTCAGCTCCCCGCAGCCTCACAAAGATGGATGCGAGGACGAGGGCCAGGACGGTGAAGAGCAGCGGGACGGCCAGGTACAAGTCCACGGCCACGTCCATCCCGCCCTGCTGCCGGAGCCCGCCCGCATTACAAGCCATTAACATAAAATACAATGAAACAAGAACCTTAGCCCAAGGCCCACGCTTGATAAACACTAACACAGCAAATACCGGCTCTAAGTAAGCTACTGCATACTGAAACTGTGACATCAAGAGAAACAACTTTGAGAGCCAATAAATCAGCATTGTGCCTTGGTCAGATCTGTCGTTATCTCAACCCTTCGAGCCCCACGTTGGGCGCCAAAAAAAGAACTGTCGTGGTTTAAGCCCAGGCCGTAAATCAGAACCACGCAGTCTACTTCCCCCCCCACCTTTCTTCCCTCCGCTCCTGGAGGGATGGGGAGGAGAATCAAAAGAATGCAACTCCCACGGGTTGAGATAAGAACAGTTTAATAACTAAGGTATAACACAAATCACTACTGCTACCACCAATAATAATAATGATAAAGGAAATAACAAGGCAAGAGAATACAACCGCTCACCAGCCGGTACCTCACCCCCACCCTGCAGCGTTCTAGCCCCTCCGGGCCACTCTCAGTTCTACATCCTGGGCATGACGTGCTGTGGTATGGAATACCTCTTTGGCTAGTTTGGGTCAGGTGTCCTGTCCCTGCTTCCTCCCGGCTTCCCCTCCTCCCTGGCAGAGCATGAGACTCACGAAGTCCTTGGTCAGTCTACACATCGGTGTTATCAGCTCCATTCCCAGGCCGAAAGTCAAAAACACAGTGCTGCAACAGCTACTAAGAAAGAGAAAAACTGACTGCTGCTGCTGAACCCAGGACAGGACACCAGTGGGAAAGGATTTTTTTTGCATGTGAACAAAAGCAAGGAAATAGCCTTCATCGAGGCTGTTCTCCACAGCTCTACACTGCTCTTGGAGAAAATCTGGGACCCTAAGCAGAACAGAGATCACAAAATGGTTTGGGTGATCTAATTCCAACCTGCCTGCCACAGGCAGGGACACCTTCCACTAGCCCAGGTTGCTCCAAGCCCCATCCAACCTGGCCTTGAACACTGCCAGGGATGGGGCAGCCACAACTTCTCTGAGCAACCTGTGCCAGTGACTCACCATCACCACAGGAAAGAACTTCTTCCCAATATCTAACCTAAATCTCCCTTTTGTCAGTTTAAAGCCATTCGCCTTTGTTATGTCATTACATGCCCTTGTAAAAAGTCTCTCTCCAGATTTCCTGTGGGCCCCTATAGGTACTGGAAGGCTGCTCTAAGGTCTCCCTGGATCCTTCTCCAGGCTGAAGAAGGCCAGGTCTCTCAGCCTGTCTTCATGGGAGATGTGCTCCAGCCCTCTGATCGTCTTCATGAACTCCTCTGAACTCACTTAAGCAGGTCCGCATCCCTCTTGTGTTGGGGCCCCAGGGCTGAACACAGAACTCCAGGTGGGGTCTCACAAGAGTGGAGTAGGTGTGGAGAAGTCTCTCTCTCCACTTGCTGGTCATGCTTCTTTTGATGCAGCCCAGCATACAGTTGGCTTTCTAGGCTGCAAGTATGAGCTGTCGTGTTGAGCTTCTCATCAGCCAACACCCCTAAGACCTCTTGAGAGCTGCTCTCAATCCATTCCTTGCACAGCCCATATTGGTGCTTGGGATTGCCCTGACCCAGGTGCAGGACCTTTTGAACAAAAGGTCTAGTTGAACTTTATGAGGTTTGCTCGGACAACTGCTGCTCTACCACAAGTAGAGTGAACAGTAACAGTGATGGCTGTTTGTGTAAAAACTTTGTCTTAAAGTATTTTTCTGGCTGTCAAACAGCACACAAAGGGATGATCTAGCCCTTGGGATCAGGGTACTCAGGAGTCCCAAGTACTGGACAGAGTACACAGGAGTCCCAAGGTCAAGAAAGTTATAGTGCTAGTTTTCCCCTGTCCTCTGCTCCCATCAAGAGTTCTTCAGATTACAGCTCTCTCCTCCTATTCTCATCCAGCACAAACCTGAGATCTATTCGTCACCAGTAACTTTTAATGTTCTTGTAAAAATTAAAAACATATCACCTTGGTTTTGTTTCCGCAACCTATTGATTGCAACAAGCACCAAAGCAGGTCATTTCAGGAGTTAGCAGCTAGCAGCCAAGTTCTCTTTCGCTGGTGGGTTCTGCAGGGGTCAAAATCCACTCTCTGCACATCCTTCTCTGGTTTCAGCCTTAACTAACTGTTTCTGAAAGGCCTTGTGCAGTTTTATTTAGATCTTTATTTGTGGGATGAGGTCCTAGAAGACAAGCTCCGCCACCATTTCAGCCTCTGAATTTAGTGGAATTGGATGAGTTTTAACTAGAGAGAGAAATTAGCTCTGGTAATGCTTCCTAGCAAAATTCCTGGAAAACAGCACCTGTAGTGCCCTCTAGTGGTAAGATTACATCTCTATGCCTGATAGCTCTAACAAACCTACCATTAATTTTGCCTTCATGCATTGCAGTCTCAGGGAAGTTCTCTAGCAAACTAGTTGGCCGAAAGACAAGATCGTCTAAGCATGATCCTAACTTCCCACATTTTACTGAGTTTAAAAGGAAGTCAAGAATAACATCTTATTCTCCTTGAACACTGGAAGAAAATCCAACCCCAGGCATACAAAAAGCTTTAATGTTTTATTATATTGCATGTAATAAAGAAAAGATTAACCTTTTATTCCAGGAAAGATCCCTCATTTGTTATTTAATTAGTTTTCACTAATTAATTAGAATTTTTTAAGCTCCCCTGTCTCTCTGGGAGAAAGTGGCTTAGGTCCCTCCCTTTTTCTTCTTTTCTTTTGCTGCTCCTCTTCTTCCTCCTGCTTCCTTTCAAAGTCCTAATCCCATTTTTGTATCCTCAGTATTACATTCCCCCATTCTCTCTTTGTCTGGGAGTTTTTTTAGCTTTGCACTGGCTGGGAACAAAGTTGGACTGGAATTTACAGAATATTTTTTGAGGCAACTCTTTATTGAAGGCAAGATCATAGAAACCCACAGGACAAACTGAAGGAAAAGGAATTTCCCCACAGATCCCCTTGCAGAATTTCACCCTTTAATGTCACTGGGGGAGGGGATGAGGTGTGAAAAATATTTAGCACTCCGCTAATAAAGCTACTGTGAGAACACAGATTTGTGTTTGGGGTTTGTGGGGTTGTTTTGGTTTGTTTTTTAATTATTTCTGGTTTTACATAGAGTATGGCTTTAATTTCCATTTTACTTCATTGAAGATAAGAATCTAAACTTAATCCCAGTTCACACGCAGATGGTGTCTTCTCAACTTTATTATTGAAAAATTACTTACACTGGCAGTGAAGATGGCTGTGAGTTATTCACTCTTAAAGGATTGAACCCTGAAACATTGTAACTTTCTCACTACTGGGTCCCTTGGTTTAGCTTTTGTTTTTTACCTAAAAATACATCAAGCAGAATGGCACGTTTTCAAATCCCTATTAAACTGAATCAGTTACAGTTCCTTTCATACACTACAACTTTCACTGTGAATTTAGAGAACAGACTGATTAGTCTTAAAGGTTCATACTTTTCCAGTAGCAGATCAGTGGCTTAGCAGACTGTTCTCTTCTCTTTGGCAATCAGGAAACATTCCTATGGCAGCTGCACCAGGTATATGTGCAGAAAAAGCAATTTAGGAAAACTTGTATCATGTCACTATGTCACTTGAGGCTCACATTAACAGCTCGATTCTGCTTTCAGAGCTAGACAACTCACAAGTGATTCATGACTACGATTTTTGAGGAATTTTACTGCATAGTATAGAAAACTTTTTAAGTGTGTTAATACTTCTGGCAATTTCAGTGAACTTTGACAGGAAGTATTTGGCATCTGTATTTCAATATACATGGATAAGTTCTACAGTGATATCAGATTTTTTTAAATACTTCATTAGCATTACTCATTCTTTTCTTAAAACACACAAAAAATAAATCTATCTCACAATTTTGTTTTGTGTATTATGCATTACTAATTCTCAGCAACTTGTCTAGAATTAAGCAGAACATAAACTTAATATGTGGAAAATCCCTCCCCCCAAAAGTTACAACCTACAAGTATTTCCCTCATGTAAGACAGATTTCTCAACTCTCTAGCTCTATGATATTTCACATGTATATATGGAAGTATATTCCTTCTCAGTCTCACTGATGCATCCTTCTCTTGTTTCAAAAGACTATTCAATATGTTTCAGCTGTATATGTGTCTCCCTAATGACGATTTAGCATTAGCAGAGAACTTAATATCCATCTTTGCTGAAATGGGCTTAACCCGTTGTAGACTGATTAGTTTAAAATGCAAATGCAACAGATCAGTTCACCAAATTACAGAAACAAGAGTCAAATACATTAGGAAAAAAATATATAAAACTTAGTCATCCACACCTTCAGGACATAAACATAAGTGTACAATAATGCTGGTGAAGATTTGAATGAGATTTGCCCCCTTTTTGGATAAGTGCCAGTCACAATATCATATAAACACCCAATGTTCCTTCAAATCCAGTCTGACAATGGTTTATAAGGTAGCAAATACCAAAAGTGAGTTGAGAAATTCCCTGTGCAGACAAAAACCAGCTGGTCTCTGACTCAGAGTTCACAATGTAATCTATGCATATTCATAACACTGCATGTATATGAATTTAAGCTGTGAGTTGTTTTTTTTTTAAATCAAAAAATCTGCTAGTAAATTGCAACTCTTTCAAATAGTGAGACACACCACAGACAAAATCCTCATATAAACATACCAATCGTCAAATTTAGTTCACATTATTTTTGCAAGTTTTCTGTGACTTTCATTTGAACCAAGGTTTTGACCATGTGTAGCATCTTTTTGATAACACTGGTCTGGAACCTGTTCCTACTGAAATTTTGCTCTTTACATAAATGGGAACAGCCTCTCAAAGATTATGAATAGCAATAACGTAGCATACCTCTGCCAGCACAGCGTCAAATTCAGCTTCTGTTAGACGGAAGAAAAAGGTTTCGATCACTCTCCTGAATTCACCCTTTGTGATTGTCAGGGTCAGATCAACCTCAAGCATCTGAAATGCGTTTTTCAGTTTCTCTTTTATTTCAGCTGTCTCATGAAGTAAGTTCTGCCCAATGTCCCAGGAAAAGAATGTGGGATCTGGGACAGAGCTCACAGACAGCTGTAAAATATACTAGGCAGTCATCAGATACTCCTAAGTCTGGAGAATCACTAATTTTTCTGAGAATTCAGTACAAATCTGTTCATTTCTAGAAATATATAAGTAAATCAGTTATTTTTTTGTCCACTGACTTGAAAGCAATAAATAACCAAACACATTTGCAAGTATTTAAATTAAAGATTGCAGGGTATCTTTTTTTGCTACTATGGAAAAAGAGTAAGTTGGAAGATACACTTAAATTTTAAAAGTTAAAAAACAATAAAGTAATAGCACATAGATGTGTTCTATGACAGCAGCCCTTCCACTTCAAGCTACAGAGATGATCTCTTTGCCCTGTAAAATGTAGAGGCTTTATTCAGTTATTGAGCTTTGGGTAGAGATTTCATGCAGCAGTGGAGTCAACGTTCATTGTCTGTATATGGAGTCTATGGCTGGTAAGTATTTTAGCTCCTGCCAGCCACATTCCCACAATGTGTGAAAACACAACCAGCAATGGAAGTATCTGACAGTGCAATATGGTGTACAGGGATGCCTTATATTACTTAAGACACCTCTGGCCCTCATTAGACTTGAATAAGAATTAAACAACACCAAAAGATTTGGCCTGATGGGTTTTTTTTTCGGATTCATAATGAGCCAAATTCAGCCACAGCTATGAGCATTTAATTACCTTCTGCTTGAATCAAAGGAGGTTTTTTACACAAATCTGAACACTGTGGCTAGTTCTTAGGCATTTCTGGTTTTTCTAAACATTAATCCAGGATCTGCTCTTAAGTGAATTGTAACTGCCTTCAGAAGAAGCTTTGTTTATAGAAAGCAAGACGGCAAAATACAGGTTTTTGTTATTTACAGCTTTGCTGCAATTTTATAAAAGCCAATTTTTTTCTTATGTTCATCCCTTCCTTACAAGGAAAGTATACAATCATGGACGCCTTGCACATTTCATTTCAACTTTAAGCCATTCCAGCAAAAGAAAGCATTCAAATTCACAGCTGGATACAGCTTCAGTGAAATCAATAGAGCTGTCACAGCTTCCTTCTACAATGAATCTGACCTTAAATCTAAAACTACATGTCAAGGAGAGGAGGAAAAGTGACATGAACCATCATGGAGGAAGCCTCACATGATAATAATTAAAAATTACTTGCAAAAGGAATGCCCACATTGGGGCAGCAAAATCATACTTGATTGGAATAAACTATAAATCTTACTGCTCCAGAAAATGAGCTTTCTGTGGCAAGTGCATAGTCATTTCAGATGAGTTCCCAAAGGATAGGATGTATATCAAATCTGGTAATGTGTTATAATTGGAAACAGTGATCTTGTAGTGACTTCAGAACAGAAGTCTGTTCTGAGACAATGGTACAACAAGTGGCATCTCTCTTTAAGTTCCAATGGACTTCAGAGAAGCAAAAAAAAAAAATAAAGACTCTGGTTCCTCACATACAAGTAGGAGTAACAAGAAGTAGGTGAGAAGGGCCATGGCTTCCTCTTTTACCCTCTCTCCATGATTAAAACCAGACTGATTTTGTTCATGTCCACAGGATCCAGCAAACATGGTGTATTTGTGACAGACAACTTCTCTCAAAGTACTGAGGGAAATATGGCCCAAACCCTATGGCACAAGGGTTTCTTGGTCGCTGCAACTTGCTATATTGAAAGGCACCCCTGAAACCCAAACACTAGGACAGAAGGACTGAGAGGGTGATGCCATCTGCAAGTCACACAGTGCTTGTCCTCTGAGAGATGGAAGGATTTTGATTTAAAGTCCCAAGACTGTGAACACTTAGACTTTGGTACAAACCTGCAGCCAACTTAATTGAGTGCTGCCTGCTGCCACGCAATGATGTTCTGTTTTGTGCAGAAGGAAGTCTTGGGGTAAGTCTGATGCCTTGAGTGAAGGGGTACAAGGCGTTGAGGTCTTCTGCAGGTGTCACTGGCTGTGGTGTCCCTTAAGTTTTAAACAGGATTATGAGAACCCACCAGAATGTAGGACACAAAAAGAAACAGTGTGGCTAGCAACAGCAACGAGAGCAATAAAACCTGGTTTCTTAACACAAGATCTGATTTGATGACAAAAATATGGACTGAGATAGTTCTTGCTGAGCAGCAGTGGCCAGATGAGAGGATTTCACGGTTTCTGTGGTTGTGCCGGATACTATCTCCCATGTCAGCACTTTCAGATATGCAGTTTAGGGTAGGAGACTGGAATGGTAGACTAACTCCTTTACCAAATAACACAGAATTATCTCTGGAATTCTTTCTGGCCATTATTTTGAAGGCCTCTAAAAAATATTTAAGAGCACAACCTTCTAGTTAAGGAAGACTACTATTTTATTAAGCAGTACAGTTGCTTAGACGTTTATTTAGATTTTTAGGCTTTTGCAGGAGAAAAATGCATATACCAGATGCCAGCTCATTACACTAATTACCCTGTTTTATGAAGAGCTATTATTAATTTTCTGCACCAGGAAATCTGAGGCAAACTATATTGTAAGTATAAACAGAAGAGCTAACTGGGAAAATAACAATCAGACAGAGATAGTGTTGCACTGCATATGCAACAGTTTGGTGAGTGTGGCTCACAGGTGACCTGCTAGACAATGTTAAACCATCTGTATCTGCTCTGCACAGCAGAGCAACTTGAACAGCAGCCGTGATTGCACTGTTATGTAAGCTCTCGGTAGGAATGCTGAGAGCCAACGATGCTCTACTGCTCAAAACATTGGGAAATGCCCTTCTGGGGCTTATGAGGCACCTGTCTTTGCCCACATGGAATGTGTTTTTTGTGCTAATAAAATAAGGGTGATCCAGGTGATGGCACTACCACCCAATTTTTTCCATGTCATTTTACAGTCATCAGTCACAAAAGTACGTTCCAGTATCAGCGGTCTGATGCACTGGATCATGGAGTGATTTTATTGATCCTTTTGCAGTTAACACAATCAGACACTTCAAAGGAAATATTTTAAAAGTCCCCGTTTCCTCTATTAAAAACATAATTCAAAATTAGAAATCTGGTTTCTTCCCAAACTTAGTAGCATTCGGAGAGTATAATATATTTCCTCTTCTCTCTGATATGTGCCAATCAATTGCACCTTGCTCTTGTCATTCCATTACCACAGTATAGAGAGTGAATATTAGCATGGTGAATTCTCTGAGTTCTGTAGCTTTCTGAAAATCCAGCTTGCTGCATACAAATGACAAAAGCCATATAAGGAGGCTCAGTCAATTCTCTGTAAGGGAGATGAGAAGTAAAAATAAACAGTGGGATGAGAGCAAGACTTACTAGCTGTCTAGCAAAAACGCAGCACTGTGCAGCATTATACACAAGTAGAGAAGCTCTTCCTCCTCTTCCCTCCCCATCCAAGTTGAATAAACAAACGAAACCACCACAGTTCAAATGCTTCAGGTCTTTAATATGTAGCTCAGTGCTTTGGACTACTAGGGAGAATTGGGGGGTGGGGGTGGGGGGGGTGGGAGAGAGAGAGGAGAGAAAGGGAAAGGGAGAGAAAACATAATTCTGACAATGTAAGCAATCTTCACATTATCAAACAGAAATTAAGTAGATCTGAGTAGATGTCCTCCACTGCTTAGCATTCAGCAAATAAGGGAGTTGGGTTCTGTCACTGGGCACTGTATCTTCACCCTTTGTACATTCAAATTGTTAGAATAATCTCTGGGTCAAGCAGCTTCCTGGGCACATTTCAGGAGCTAGCTTGGTCAGAAACCATTCCCAACAGGCAGTTTGCATGCAGCCATCCTGTTTCAAAGGCTGAGAAGTGTTTAACAGTCTGGACACGGGCTATTCCATACCAGTTTGCCTCAGTGCCAAGAAACAGTCACAAGCCCACTGAATTTACTAGCATAGCCCACCTACAGCAGTAACCCCTGGCAGATGTCCTAGCTCTGTAGCCATCTATTAAAAGAAATGAGTCTCCAAGCATTCTTTCTCCACCATTCAGGTGGAAAACAACCTTTTCTTCTTCATCTGATATATGGCTAAGTGTCATCATTACTGTAGTCACTTGGCTGATACACTTACAATGGCACCCATGCAAGTTTGGCTCCCTAGAAACTGTGAACAGGGAAGGCCCATTTCTCAGGGGCTGAGAGCTCAGATGAATGGTTTCTGGCTTCAACACCTAACCCATCGTAAATATGGACAGACAATAAGCATATTTGAAACAAACAGAAGCAAGCCAATTCTGTCACTGCCTCCTCAGGCACCACCAAGCTCTATTGCAGGTACTGGGGGGGTTCATGCTAAAGATGCTGTGCCAGCTATTTGTACCATGCACAAGTCAGAGGGAAACTCATAGACATTTCAATACTACTCTGCCCTTGTTACAGGTTCAGCAGACATATTTAAATCAATTTGTTAGCAAAAGGACCATTCAAACAGCTAAGGCAGTAACAGCTATGTGGCTCAGCAACTTGGCTACAAGAAGAATACAGTGAGCAGAAGCACATCCTGCTGCTGCTGAAGTCATTAGCAAAGCTTTCTTTGACTTCAGAAAATCAGGATGGAGCTCTGAAGTACTCTTATATAAACCAAGTGCAACTGGTACTTTCCTGGACACTAGACATTTTCTGGTGGAAGCATATATCCATCTGGTCTACTAACAGTCAGCTTGCATTTCTTTACTATCTTTCATGGACCCTTCAGGAATAGTCCAGCTATGAATAATAGTCCAGACATGAAGTCCGTATACTGAAAGTCAAAGATTACTGAAATAGAGCAATCAAATTAAAAGTTTCATCAGATACTCAGCCTGGTTCTCTTCTCCTTTACATTGCCTTTACATCTGCAA
Organism: Psittacula echo; assembly: GCF_963264785.1. Classification (NCBI taxonomy): domain Eukaryota; kingdom Metazoa; phylum Chordata; class Aves; order Psittaciformes; family Psittacidae; genus Psittacula; species Psittacula echo. The sequence goes on from NC_137735.1 coordinate 107,125,568, forward strand.
AGTATCAGTCCATGAATCAAAAATAAATGTACTGAATAGCTCCTGATTTATACATTACTTGAAATTCATGCTGGCACATAAAAAGTTGTAAATCAGATCCATTGCTTATATTTTTAAGTACATTCCTACCTGTACAAGGGCAAGATCCTCAGTTACCATAAATCAGAATAGCTCTGCTTGCTTTTCTATCTTCACAATTACAGCATCTGTAACCACTAAGGGACTTGGCCCTCATTTCTTCTCATTTCAATAATTTACTTGAAAAGAGTTTCCCAAGTGTCTATATACCAAGTTTCTGCATCTGAGGCATGTTTCACTTTAGTTACAAGATAGATGGATCTTGAAAATGATATATTTCTGGACAGTTTAGATGGACATAGAGAAGGCAGTTCCTAATTAACAGAGTAATGAGGATCTCTTACAGTGCTTCAGTCAGAACCATGGGACTACATACTTTTCTTGGAAGAATAAATGAAGATTTAGAATAGAATGCTTTTTCTATTTGTGTCTGAAAGCTTCACTACTTAGAATTGTGTTTGTCAAGACAGACAGCAAATATCACCTTCATTTTCTTAGCTTTTTTTTTTGGGGGGGGGGATTGTTGTTTGTGGTTTGTTTTTTTTTTAAGCCTAAGACATTTTATCTTGCGTAACTTAAAGGATTGCCATAACATTATCTTTTATTTTGCTTTATTCCCCCTGAAAGTGTGCCAGTCTCTGCAACTGTCAGAGAACAATTAGAGAATTAAGGCTATGAAATCCCCCATGCAGATCAAGGGTGAACAGTCTGTGGCTCTAGCACAATTTGTTCTTCTCATGATGGGGTTATAGCAACCAACCACCATCAGAGCCACATCAGGCTATAAGCTCCTATGTAATCTGAAATAGGCTACCAGAGGCTTCCACAGTGTTGTGGATTGACCTGAACTGGTTGTCAGATGCCCACACAGTTCTCTCAATCCTTCTCCTCAAAAGGACAGAGAGAAAATAAGATGGAAAAGCTCGTGGGTTGAAATAAAGACAGTAAAAATCACTCACCAATTACCATCACAGGCAAGACAGACTTGATCTGGGGAAAAATAATTTATTACCAATTAAAAATAGAAACAACTACAAAATAACTGAAACACCTTTCCACCACCCTCCTCTTCTTCCCAGGCTCAACTTTACTCCTTTATTCCCAGCTCTTCTGCTCCCTCCATGAAATCAGTGCAGATGTATTGGTAAAGGAATGCTACAGTCAGTCCATAACAGTTCTTCTCTAACGTTCCTTCCTCCTCACGCTTTCCCCCTGTTCCATTTGTGGGTCCTTTCCCACAGTTACAGTCCTTTACAAACTGCTCCTGCATGGGCAGCTTTCCACAGGCCACAGGTCCTGCCAGAAGCCTGCTCCAGAATGGGCTTTCCAGAGGCTGCAGATTCCTTCCGGGCACAGCAACCTGCTGTAATCTGGGATGCTCTGTGGGCTCCCATGTGGATACCTGCCCTGGTGTGGTCCTCTCCATAGGCTGCAGTGAAATACCTGCTTCACCGTGGCCTCCTCCAGGGACTGTGGGGGAAATCTCTGCTCCAGTGACTGGAAGGCCTCCTCCTCTTCTTCTCTGACTTTGATATCTATAGGATGGTTTTTCTCACACTTCTTTCCCCTCACTCCTCTCTCTCTCAACACATGTGTACTGCATTTTTAATTTTTATATTTTCCTCTTTCTTAAATATACTTTCACAGATGTACCACAGCTGATGGGCTCACCTGTGCCCTGCAATAGGCTGGCAGGAAGCAGCTGTATTTGGCAAGAGGCAGTCCCTGCAGCCCCACATTACCAACACCCAATGCACAGGGTGAAGCAGGGTTTTCCTGGGAATTCACCATTACCTCCCACCTCACAACTCTTCCTGGAGCTCCCTGTCTCTGAGGCAAGCAGCATCTTCACCAGTCTTTGTTAGACACAGGAAAAATTCTGGTGTGCAAAACACAGAATGTAAAAATGGTGTTTTCTCATTACCTTCTTTTTCTTAGCTCCCTAACTCAAATTATTAAACAAGTTGCTACTTCTCCTTATTCTCTTCCCATGGCTTGAGGGGGAAAGGCTGATTCTTGAAATGTTGAGTACTTAGATCCAAACTCTGTCTTACTTGGTGGACGACCAACGAAGTTTTCTTCTAACTTCATACAATACAGGGAAAACAGTAGTGGCTCTTGTTTTAGGAAATGCAAAACAGGAGCAAATAAACATGAAAGCTCTCACTAGAAAGAACAAACAATCACTTATATACCATATCCTCTCCTGCACATAAGCTGTCCCCATGTGACACACTGTCATGGTTCAAGCCCAGCGAGTAACTCAGACCCATGCAGCTGCTTGCTTAATCCTCTCTTCCTTCACTCCCCACCTCCTGGCAGGATGGGGAAGAAAATCTTGAGAATGTAAACCCCACGGTTTGAGATAAGAACAGTCCAATAACTAAGGTACAATACAAAACTACTACTACTACCACCACTAATGATAATAATGATAAGGGAAATAACAGGGAAAGAGAACATAAAAGTAAAAAGAGAAAAGGAAAATAAAACAATGAACACAAGTAATGTACAACACAACTGCTCACCACCCGCCGACTGATACCCAGCCCAACCCGAACAGCGATCTGGGCCTTCTGGGTAATACCCGCCAATTAATATACTGTCCATGACGTGCTGTGGTACGGAATACTACTTTGGCTGATTTGGGTCAGGTGTGCTGTCTCTGCTTCCTCCTGGCTTCTTGTGCATCCTTGACTTAGACTCAGGAGAGGATAATACAAAGCCCAGAGTGGTGGAGAGGGCCATCTAGGTGATGAGCTAAAAACCACACAGAGATTTTGGCAGAGATTTTGCTAAGGCTTTTGCCCTGGATTTTAACAAGATTTTCCCAGTCATTTTGGCAGGGCTTTTCCCAGGGATTTTCCCAGGGTGTTTCTTAGGCGTTTTTCAAAAAGATTTCGCAGGGATTCAGTGTTAAGGATTTTGCGACGGATTCTGTCAGACATATTGCCATGGATTTTGCCAGGGATTTTGAAGGGGTTCTTCTAGAGATTTCCTCAGGACTTTTGCCAGGGGTTTTGTTAAGAATTTTGTCATGGCTTTGCAAGGCCTATTTACATGGATACTTTTAGGGCTTTTGACAGGAATTATGACAGGCATTTTGTCATTGATTATGGCGTGTCTTCATCATGCATTTTGCCTGGGCTTTTGCCACAGATTTTGCCAGGCATCTTGACTGGCTTTTCCCATAGATTTTGCCAGTCTTTCCCCAAGGCTTCTGCAAACGCTTTTAGAATGGGGTTTGCGAGAGTCTGTGGGAAGAGCTTTGATAAAATCCCTGGCAGAAGCCTCGGGAAAAGTCCAGGTAAAATCCATGGAAAATAACCTGGGAAAAGCACTGGGAAATGCCTTGGGAAAAGCCCTGGCAAAAGCCCTGGCAAATTCCCGCTCAACATCCATGGCAAATGCCCTGGAAAAATTCCTGGTACAATACCTGAAAAAACGCCCTGGAAAAATCCCTTGGTAAATCCCTCGCAATAGCCCTGACAAAAGCACTGTGAAAACCCTTGGCCAAATCCATGGCAAAAGTCGTGGCAAAAGACTTGGCAAGCTACCTGTCAAAATCCATGGCAACAGCCCTGGCAAAATCCCTGGCAAAAGCCATGACAAAATCCATGACAAAATCCCTGGCAAAAGAAGTTGCAAAAGCCTTGGGAAATGCCCTGGCCAAAGCCTTAGCAAATAACCTGGCTACAGCTATGTCAAAATCCCTGGCCAACGTCTTGGTAAAATCCCTCTCAAAAGTCTTGGGAAACAGTCTGGCAAAAGCCCTGCCAAAGCCCTGGGTCAACTTTCTGGCCAAAGCCTTGGCAAAATGCCTGGTAAAAAGCTTGGGAGAATCCCTGGGAAAAGCCCTGGGAAAAGCCCTGGGAAAAGCCTTGGAGAAGGTCCTGGCAAAAGCTGTGGCACAATCCCTGGCAAAAGCCTCGGCAAAATCCCCGGCAAAAACACTGGAATAAGCCTTGGCCAAAGCCTTGGCAAACGCCCTGGCCAAAGCCCTGGCAAAAGCCTTGGCAAAATCCCTGGGGAAATTTTGATAAGTTCCCTGGCAAAATCTTGGCAAAAGCCTTGTCTTCTTTTTGGCCAGGGATTTTGCCAAGGCTTTTACAGGGAATTTTGCCAGGACTTTTGTCAAGGCTTTGACCAAGGCTTTTGTTAGGGGTTTTGCCAGGGCTTTTTCCAAGGCTTTTGCCAGCGTTTTTGCCAAGGCTTCTAACAGCAATTTTGCCCGGGCTCTTCCCAGAGGTTTTCCAAGGGATCCCTGGCTTCTGCCAGGCCTTTGCTAAGGATTATTCCAAGGCTTTTTCCAGGGTTTTGAGCAGGGATTTTGCCAGGGCTTTTGCCATGCATTTTGCCAAAGCCTTTGCCAGGCCTTTCCCAAGGCTTTGGACAGGGATTTTAGCACAGATTTTTGAGGGGCTTTTGCCAAGTATTGTATTTTGCCAAGACTTTTGCCAAGACTTTTGCCAGGGCTTTTCACAGTGATTTTTCAAGGACTTTTTTAAGGTTTTGTTGTTTGGTTTTTTTCCCCAGAGCTTTTGCCAAAGCTTTTGCCAGGGATTCTGGGAAGGCTTTTGCCAGGGGTTTTGCCAAGCCTTCTGACAGGTATTTCATCAGGATTTTCCCCATTTGTTTCCAGTGATTTGCCAAGGCTTTTGCCAGAGCTATTCACATGGATACTTGCAGGGCTTTCGCCAGGAATTTTGACAGGCATTTTGTCATGGATTATGGCATGGCTTTTGCTATGGATTTTGCCTGGGCTTTTGCGAAAGATTTTGTGGAGGAGTTTGCAAAAGACTTTACCAGGGCTTCTGCCAGGGCTTTTGCCACAGATTTTGCCAGGCATCTTGACTGGCTTTTCCCATAGATTTTGCCAGTCTTTCCCCAAGGCTTCTGCAAACGCTTTTAGAATGGGGTTTGCGAGAGTCTGTGGGAAGAGCTTTGATAAAATCCCTGGCAGAAGCCTCGGGAAAAGTCCAGGTAAAATCCATGGAAAATAACCTGGGAAAAGCACTGGGAAATGCCTTGGGAAAAGCCCTGGCAAAAGCCCTGGCAAATTCCCGCTCAACATCCATGGCAAATGCCCTGGAAAAATTCCTGGTAAAATACCTGAAAAAAACGCCCTGGAAAAATCCCTTGGTAAATCCCTCGCAATAGCCCTGATAAAAGCACTGTGAAAACCCTTGGCCAAATCCATGGCAAAAGTCGTGGCAAAAGACTTGGCAAGCTACCTGTCAAAATCCATGGCAACAGCCCTGGCAAAAGCCATGCCAAAATCCATGCCAAAATCCCTGGCAAAAGAAGTTGCAAAAGCCTTAGCAAATAACCTGGCTACAGCTATGTCAAAATCCCTGGCCAACGTCTTGGTAAAATCCCTCTCAAAAGTCTTGGGAAACAGTCTGACAAAAGCCCTGCCAAAGCCCTGGGTCAACTTTCTGGCCAAAGCCTTGGCAAAATGCCTGGTAAAAAGCTTGGGAGAATCCCTGGCAAAAGCCCTGGGAAAAGCCTTGGAGAAGGTCCTGGCAAAAGCTATGTCACAATCCCTGGCAAAAGCCTTGGCAAAATCCCTAGGGAAATTTTGATAAGTTCCCTGGCAAAATCTTGGCAAAAGCCTTGTCTTCTTTTTGGCCAGGGATTTTGCCAAGGCTTTTACAGGGAATTTTGCCAGGACTTTTGTCAAGGCTTTTGTTAGGGATTTTGCCAGGGCTTTTTCCCAGGCTTTTGCCAGCGTTTTTGCCAAGGCTTCTAACAGCAATTTTGCCCGGGCTCTTCCCAGAGGTTTTCCAAGGGATCCCTGGCTTTTGCCAGGCCTTTGCTAAGGATTATTCCAAGGCTTTTTCCAGGGTTTTGAGCAGGGATTTTGCCAGGGCTTTTGCCATGCATTTTGCCAAAGCCTTTGCCAGGCCTTTCCCAAGGCTTTGGACAGGGATTTTAGCACAGATTTTTGAGGGGCTTTTGCCAAGTATTGTATTTTGCCAAGACTTTTGCCAAGACTTTTGCCAGGGCTTTTCACAGTGATTTTTCCAGGACTTTTTTAAGGTTTTGTTGTTTGGGTTTATTTTCCCAGAGCTTTTGCCAAAGCTTTTGCCAGGGATTCTGGGAAGGCTTTTGCCAGGGGTTTTGCCAAGCCTTCTGACAGGTATTTCATCAGGATTTTCCCCATTTGTTTCCAGTGATTTGCCAAGGCTTTTGCCAGAGCTATTCACATGGATACTTGCAGGGCTTTCGCCAGGAATTTTGACAGGCATTTTGTCACGGATTATGGCATGGCTTTTGCTATGGATTTTGCCTGGGCTTTTGCCAAAGATTTTGTGGAGGAGTTTGCAAAAGACTTTACCAGGGCTTCTGCCAGGGCTTTTGCCACAGATTTTGCCAGGCATCTTGACTGGCTTTTCCCATAGATTTTGCCAGTCTTTCCCCAAGGCTTCTGCAAACGCTTTTAGAGTGGGGTTTGCGAGAGTCTGTGGGAAGAGCTTTGATAAAATCCCTGGCAGAAGCCTCGGGAAAAGTCCAGGTAAAATCCATGGAAAATAACCTGGGAAAAGCACTGGGAAAAGCCCTGGCAAAAGCCCTGGCAGAAGCCCTGGCAAATTCCCGCTCAACATCCATGGCAAATGCCCTGGAAAAATTCCTGGTACAATACCTGAAAAAACGCCCTGGAAAAATCCCTTGGTAAATCCCTCGCAATAGCCCTGACAAAAGCACTGTGAAAACCCTTGGCCAAATCCATGGCAAAAGTCGTGGCAAAAGACTTGGCAAGCTACCTGTCAAAATCCATGGCAACAGCCCTGGCAAAAGCCATGCCAAAATCCATGACAAAATCCCTGGCAAAAGAAGTTGCAAAAGCCCTGGCAAAAGCCTTAGCAAATAACCTGGCTACAGCTATGTCAAAATCCCTGGCCAACGTCTTGGTAAAATCCCTCTCAAAAGTCTTGGGAAACAGTCTGACAAAAGCCCTGCCAAAGCCCTGGGTCAACTTTCTGGCCAAAGCCTTGGCAAAATGCCTGGTAAAAAGCTTGGGAGAATCCCTGGGAAAAGCCCTGGGAAAAGCCTTGGAGAAGGTCCTGGCAAAAGCTGTGGCACAATCCCTGGCAAAAGCCTCGGCAAAGCCCCCGGCAAAAACACTGGAATAAGCCTTGGCCAAAGCCTTGGCAAACGCCCTGGCCAAAGCCCTGGCAAAAGCCTTGGCAAAATCCCTGGGGAAATTTTGATAAGTTCCCTGGCAAAATCTTGGCAAAAGCCTTGTCTTCTTTTTGGCCGGGGATTTTGCCAAGGCTTTTACAGGGAATTTTGCCAGGACTTTTGTCAAGGCTTTGACCAAGGCTTTTGTTAGGGGTTTTGCCAGGGCTTTTTTCCAAGGCTTTTGCCAGCGTTTTTGCCAAGGCTTCTAACAGCAATTTTGCCCGGGCTCTTCCCAGAGGTTTTCCAAGGGATCCCTGGCTTCTGCCAGGCCTTTGCTAAGGATTATTCCAAGGATTTTCCAGGGTTTTGAGCAGGGATTTTGCCAGGGCTTTTGCCATGCATTTTGCCAAAGCCTTTGCCAGGCCTTTCCCAAGGCTTTGGACAGGGATTTTAGCACAGATTTTTGAGGGGCTTTTGCCAAGTATTGTATTTTGCCAAGACTTTTGCCAAGACTTTTGCCAGGGCTTTTCACAGTGATTTAGCCAGGACTTTTTTAAGGTTTTGTTGTTTGGTTTTTTTTCCCAGAGCTTTTGCCAAAGCTTTTGTCAGGGATTCTGGGAAGGCTTTTGCCAGGGGTTTTGCCAAGCCTTCTGACAGGTATTTCATCAGGATTTTCCCCATTTGTTTCCAGTGATTTGCCAAGGCTTTTGCCAGGGCTATTCACATGGATACTTGCAGGGCTTTCGCCAGGAATTTTGACAGGCATTTTGTCATGGATTATGGCATGGCTTTTGCTATGGATTTTGCCTGGGCTTTTGCCAAAGATTTTGTGGAGGAGTTTGCAAAAGACTTTACCAGGGCTTCTGCCAGGGCTTTTGCCACAGATTTTGCCAGGCATCTTGACTGGCTTTTCCCATAGATTTTGCCAGTCTTTCCCCAAGGCTTCTGCAAACGCTTTTAGAATGGGGTTTGCGAGAGTCTGTGGGAAGAGCTTTGATAAAATCCCTGGCAGAAGCCTCGGGAAAAGTCCAGGTAAAATCCATGGAAAATAACCTGGGAAAAGCACTGGGAAATGCCTTGGGAAAAGCCCTGGCAAAAGCCCTGGCAAATTCCCGCTCAACATCCATGGCAAATGCCCTGGAAAAATTCCTGGTACAATACCTGAAAAAACGCCCTGGAAAAATCCCTTGGTAAATCCCTCGCAATAGCCCTGACAAAAGCACTGTGAAAACCCTTGGCCAAATCCATGGCAAAAGTCGTGGCAAAAGACTTGGCAAGCTACCTGTCAAAATCCATGGCAACAGCCCTGGCAAAAGCCATGCCAAAATCCATGACAAAATCCCTGGCAAAAGAAGTTGCAAAAGCCCTGGCAAAAGCCTTAGCAAATAACCTGGCTACAGCTATGTCAAAATCCCTGGCCAAGGTCTTGGTAAAATCCCTCTCAAAAGTCTTGGGAAACAGTCTGACAAAAGCCCTGCCAAAGCCCTGGGTCAACTTTCTGGCCAAAGCCTTGGCAAAATGCCTGGTAAAAAGCTTGGGAGAATCCCTGGGAAAAGCCCTGGGAAAAGCCTTGGAGAAGGTCCTGGCAAAAGCTGTGGCACAATCCCTGGCAAAAGCCTCGGCAAAGTCCCCGGCAAAAACACTGGAATAAGCCTTGGCCAAAGCCTTGGCAAACGCCCTGGCCAAAGCCCTGGCAAAAGCCTTGGCAAAATCCCTGGGGAAATTTTGATAAGTTCCCTGGCAAAATCTTGGCAAAAGCCTTGTCTTCTTTTTGGCCAGGGATTTTGCCAAGGCTTTTACAGGGAATTTTGCCAGGACTTTTGTCAAGGCTTTTGTTAGGGATTTTGCCAGGGCTTTTTCCCAGGCTTTTGCCAGCGTTTTTGCCAAGGCTTCTAACAGCAATTTTGCCCGGGCTCTTCCCAGAGGTTTTCCAAGGGATCCCTGGCTTTTGCCAGGCCTTTGCTAAAGATTATTCCAAGGCTTTTTCCAGGGTTTTGAGCAGGGATTTTGCCAGGGCTTTTGCCATGCATTTTGCCAAAGCCTTTGCCAGGCCTTTTCCAAGGCTTTGGACAGGGATTTTAGCACAGATTTTTGAGGGGCTTTTGCCAAGTATTGTATTTTGCCAAGACTTTTGCCAAGACTTTTGCCAGGGCTTTTCACAGTGATTTTTCCAGGACTTTTTTAAGGTTTTGTTGTTTGTGGTTTTTTTTCCCAGAGCTTTTGCCAAAGCTTTTGCCAGGGATTCTGGGAAGGCTTTTGCCAGGGGTTTTGCCAAGCCTTCTGACAGGTATTTCATCAGGATTTTCCCCATTTGTTTCCAGTGATTTGCCAAGGCTTTTGCCAGAGCTATTCACATGGATACTTGCAGGGCTTTCGCCAGGAATTTTGACAGGCATTTTGTCACGGATTATGGCATGGCTTTTGCTATGGATTTTGCCTGGGCTTTTGCCAAAGATTTTGTGGAGGAGTTTGCAAAAGACTTTACCAGGGCTTCTGCCAGGGCTTTTGCCACAGATTTTGCCAGGCATCTTGACTGGCTTTTCCCATAGATTTTGCCAGTCTTTCCCCAAGGCTTCTGCAAACGCTTTTAGAATGGGGTTTGCGAGAGTCTGTGGGAAGAGCTTTGATAAAATCCCTGGCAGAAGCCTCGGGAAAAGTCCAGGTAAAATCCATGGAAAATAACCTGGGAAAAGCACTGGGAAATGCCTTGGGAAAAGCCCTGGCAAAAGCCCTGGCAAATTCCCGCTCAACATCCATGGCAAATGCCCTGGAAAAATTCCTGGTAAAATACCTGAAAAAACGCCCTGGAAAAATCCCTTGGTAAATCCCTCGCAATAGCCCTGACAAAAGCACTGTGAAAACCCTTGGCCAAATCCATGGCAAAAGTCGTGGCAAAAGACTTGGCAAGCTACCTGTCAAAATCCATGGCAACAGCCCTGGCAAAAGCCATGCCAAAATCCATGACAAAATCCCTGGCAAAAGAAGTTGCAAAAGCCCTGGCAAAAGCCTTAGCAAATAACCTGGCTACAGCTATGTCAAAATCCCTGGCCAAGGTCTTGGTAAAATCCCTCTCAAAAGTCTTGGGAAACAGTCTGACAAAAGCCCTGCCAAAGCCCTGGGTCAACTTTCTGGCCAAAGCCTTGGCAAAATGCCTGGTAAAAAGCTTGGGAGAATCCCTGGCAAAAGCCCTGGGAAAAGCCTTGGAGAAGGTCCTGGCAAAAGCTGTGGCACAATCCCTGGCAAAAGCCTCGGCAAAGTCCCCGGCAAAAACACTGGAATAAGCCTTGGCCAAAGCCTTGGCAAACGCCCTGGCCAAAGCCCTGGCAAAAGCCTTGGCAAAATCCCTGGGGAAATTTTGATAAGTTCCCTGGCAAAATCTTGGCAAAAGCCTTGTCTTCTTTTTGGCCAGGGATTTTGCCAAGGCTTTTACAGGGAATTTTGCCAGGACTTTTGTCAAGGCTTTTGTTAGGGATTTTGCCAGGGCTTTTTCCCAGGCTTTTGCCAGCGTTTTTGCCAAGGCTTCTAACAGCAATTTTGCCCGGGCTCTTCCCAGAGGTTTTCCAAGGGATCCCTGGCTTTTGCCAGGCCTTTGCTAAAGATTATTCCAAGGCTTTTTCCAGGGTTTTGAGCAGGGATTTTGCCAGGGCTTTTGCCATGCATTTTGCCAAAGCCTTTGCCAGGCCTTTCCCAAGGCTTTGGACAGGGATTTTAGCACAGATTTTTGAGGGGCTTTTGCCAAGTATTGTATTTTGCCAAGACTTTTGCCAAGACTTTTGCCAGGGCTTTTCACAGTGATTTTTCCAGGACTTTTTTAAGGTTTTGTTGTTTGTGGTTTTTTTTCCCAGAGCTTTTGCCAAAGCTTTTGCCAGGGATTCTGGGAAGGCTTTTGCCAGGGGTTTTGCCAAGCCTTCTGACAGGTATTTCATCAGGATTTTCCCCATTTGTTTCCAGTGATTTGCCAAGGCTTTTGCCAGAGCTATTCACATGGATACTTGCAGGGCTTTCGCCAGGAATTTTGACAGGCATTTTGTCACGGATTATGGCATGGCTTTTGCTATGGATTTTGCCTGTGCTTTTGCCAAAGATTTTGTGGAGGAGTTTGCAAAAGACTTTACCAGGGCTTCTGCCAGGGCTTTTGCCACAGATTTTGCCAGGCATCTTGACTGGCTTTTCCCATAGATTTTGCCAGTCTTTCCCCAAGGCTTCTGCAAACGCTTTTAGAATGGGGTTTGCGAGAGTCTGTGGGAAGAGCTTTGATAAAATCCCTGGCAGAAGCCTCGGGAAAAGTCCAGGTAAAATCCATGGAAAATAACCTGGGAAAAGCACTGGGAAATGCCTTGGGAAAAGCCCTGGCAAAAGCCCTGGCAAATTCCCGCTCAACATCCATGGCAAATGCCCTGGAAAAATTCCTGGTAAAATACCTGAAAAAACGCCCTGGAAAAATCCCTTGGTAAATCCCTCGCAATAGCCCTGACAAAAGCACTGTGAAAACCCTTGGCCAAATCCATGGCAAAAGTCGTGGCAAAAGACTTGGCAAGCTACCTGTCAAAATCCATGGCAACAGCCCTGGCAAAAGCCATGCCAAAATCCATGACAAAATCCCTGGCAAAAGAAGTTGCAAAAGCCTTGGCAAAAGCCCTGGCAAAAGCCTTAGCAAATAACCTGGCTACAGCTATGTCAAAATCCCTGGCCAACGTCTTGGTAAAATCCCTCTCAAAAGTCTTGGGAAACAGTCTGACAAAAGCCCTGCCAAAGCCCTGGGTCAACTTTCTGGCCAAAGCCTTGGCAAAATGCCTGGTAAAAAGCTTGGGAGAATCCCTGGGAAAAGCCCTGGGAAAAGCCTTGGAGAAGGTCCTGGCAAAAGCTATGGCACAATCCCTGGCAAAAGCCTCGGCAAAATCCCCGGCAAAAACACTGGAATAAGCCTTGGCCAAAGCCTTGGCAAACGCCCTGGCCAAAGCCCTGGCAAAAGCCTTGGCAAAATCCCTGGGGAAATTTTGATAAGTTCCCTGGCAAAATCTTGGCAAAAGCCTTGTCTTCTTTTTGGCCAGGGATTTTGCCAAGGCTTTTACAGGGAATTTTGCCAGGACTTTTGTCAAGGCTTTGACCAAGGCTTTTGTTAGGGATTTTGCCAGGGCTTTTTCCCAGGCTTTTGCCAGCGTTTTTGCCAAGGCTTCTAACAGCAATTTTGCCCGGGCTCTTCCCAGAGGTTTTCCAAGGGATCCCTGGCTTTTGCCAGGCCTTTGCTAAAGATTATTCCAAGGCTTTTTCCAGGGTTTTGAGCAGGGATTTTGCCAGGGCTTTTGCCATGCATTTTGCCAAAGCCTTTGCCAGGCCTTTTCCAAGGCTTTGGACAGGGATTTTAGCACAGATTTTTGAGGGGCTTTTGCCAAGTATTGTATTTTGCCAAGACTTTTGCCAAGACTTTTGCCAGGGCTTTTCACAGTGATTTTTCCAGGACTTTTTTAAGGTTTTGTTGTTTGTGGTTTTTTTTCCCAGAGCTTTTGCCAAAGCTTTTGCCAGGGATTCTGGGAAGGCTTTTGCCAGGGGTTTTGCCAAGCCTTCTGACAGGTATTTCATCAGGATTTTCCCCATTTGTTTCCAGTGATTTGCCAAGGCTTTTGCCAGAGCTATTCACATGGATACTTGCAGGGCTTTCGCCAGGAATTTTGACAGGCATTTTGTCACGGATTATGGCATGGCTTTTGCTATGGATTTTGCCTGGGCTTTTGCCAAAGCTTTTGTGGAGGAGTTTGCAAAAGACTTTACCAGGGCTTCTGCCAGGGCTTTTGCCACAGATTTTGCCAGGCATCTTGACTGGCTTTTCCCATAGATTTTGCCAGTCTTTCCCCAAGGCTTCTGCAAACGCTTTTAGAATGGGGTTTGCGAGAGTCTGTGGGAAGAGCTTTGATAAAATCCCTGGCAGAAGCCTCGGGAAAAGTCCAGGTAAAATCCATGGAAAATAACCTGGGAAAAGCACTGGGAAATGCCTTGGGAAAAGCCCTGGCAAAAGCCCTGGCAAATTCCCGCTCAACATCCATGGCAAATGCCCTGGAAAAATTCCTGGTAAAATACCTGAAAAAACGCCCTGGAAAAATCCCTTGGTAAATCCCTCGCAATAGCCCTGACAAAAGCACTGTGAAAACCCTTGGCCAAATCCATGGCAAAAGTCGTGGCAAAAGACTTGGCAAGCTACCTGTCAAAATCCATGGCAACAGCCCTGGCAAAAGCCATGCCAAAATCCATGACAAAATCCCTGGCAAAAGAAGTTGCAAAAGCCTTGGCAAAAGCCCTGGCAAAAGCCTTAGCAAATAACCTGGCTACAGCTATGTCAAAATCCCTGGCCAACGTCTTGGTAAAATCCCTCTCAAAAGTCTTGGGAAACAGTCTGACAAAAGCCCTGCCAAAGCCCTGGGTCAACTTTCTGGCCAAAGCCTTGGCAAAATGCCTGGTAAAAAGCTTGGGAGAATCCCTGGCAAAAGCCCTGGGAAAAGCCCTGGGAAAAGCCTTGGAGAAGGTCCTGGCAAAAGCTATGGCACAATCCCTGGCAAAAGCCTCGGCAAAATCCCCGGCAAAAACACTGGAATAAGCCTTGGCCAAAGCCTTGGCAAACGCCCTGGCCAAAGCCCTGGCAAAAGCCTTGGCAAAATCCCTGGGGAAATTTTGATAAGTTCCCTGGCAAAATCTTGGCAAAAGCCTTGTCTTCTTTTTGGCCAGGGATTTTGCCAAGGCTTTTACAGGGAATTTTGCCAGGACTTTTGTCAAGGCTTTGACCAAGGCTTTTGTTAGGGATTTTGCCAGGGCTTTTTCCCAGGCTTTTGCCAGCGTTTTTGCCAAGGCTTCTAACAGCAATTTTGCCCGGGCTCTTCCCAGAGGTTTTCCAAGGGATCCCTGGCTTCTGCCAGGCCTTTGCTAAGGATTATTCCAAGGATTTTCCAGGGTTTTGAGCAGGGATTTTGCCAGGGCTTTTGCCATGCATTTTGCCAAAGCCTTTGCCAGGCCTTTTCCAAGGCTTTGGACAGGGATTTTAGCACAGATTTTTGAGGGGCTTTTGCCAAGTATTGTATTTTGCCAAGACTTTTGCCAAGACTTTTGCCAGGGCTTTTCACAGTGATTTTTCCAGGACTTTTTTAAGGTTTTGTTGTTTGGTTTTTTTCCCCAGAGCTTTTGCCAAAGCTTTTGCCAGGGATTCTGGGAAGGCTTTTGCCAGGGGTTTTGCCAAGCCTTCTGACAGGTATTTCATCAGGATTTTCCCCATTTGTTTCCAGTGATTTGCCAAGGCTTTTGCCAGAGCTATTCACATGGATACTTGCAGGGCTTTCGCCAGGAATTTTGACAGGCATTTTGTCACGGATTATGGCATGGCTTTTGCTATGGATTTTGCCTGGGCTTTTGCCAAAGCTTTTGTGGAGGAGTTTGCAAAAGACTTTACCAGGGCTTCTGCCAGGGCTTTTGCCACAGATTTTGCCAGGCATCTTGACTGGCTTTTCCCATAGATTTTGCCAGTCTTTCCCCAAGGCTTCCGCAAACGCTTTTAGAGTGGGGTTTGCGAGAGTCTGTGGGAAGAGCTTTGATAAAATCCCTGGCAGAAGCCTCGGGAAAAGTCCAGGTAAAATCCATGGAAAATAACCTGGGAAAAGCACTGGGAAAAGCCCTGGCAAAAGCCCTGGCAGAAGCCCTGGCAAATTCCCGCTCAACATCCATGGCAAATGCCCTGGAAAAATTCCTGGTAAAATACCTGAAAAAACGCCCTGGAAAAATCCCTTGGTAAATCCCTCGCAATAGCCCTGACAAAAGCACTGTGAAAACCCTTGGCCAAATCCATGGCAAAAGTCGTGGCAAAAGACTTGGCAAGCTACCTGTCAAAATCCATGGCAACAGCCCTGGCAAAAGCCATGCCAAAATCCATGACAAAATCCCTGGCAAAAGAAGTTGCAAAAGCCTTGGCAAAAGCCCTGGCAAAAGCCTTAGCAAATAACCTGGCTACAGCTATGTCAAAATCCCTGGCCAACGTCTTGGTAAAATCCCTCTCAAAAGTCTTGGGAAACAGTCTGACAAAAGCCCTGCCAAAGCCCTGGGTCAACTTTCTGGCCAAAGCCTTGGCAAAATGCCTGGTAAAAAGCTTGGGAGAATCCCTGGCAAAAGCCCTGGGAAAAGCCCTGGGAAAAGCCTTGGAGAAGGTCCTGGCAAAAGCTATGGCACAATCCCTGGCAAAAGCCTCGGCAAAATCCCCGGCAAAAACACTGGAATAAGCCTTGGCCAAAGCCTTGGCAAACGCCCTGGCCAAAGCCCTGGCAAAAGCCTTGGCAAAATCCCTGGGGAAATTTTGATAAGTTCCCTGGCAAAATCTTGGCAAAAGCCTTGTCTTCTTTTTGGCCAGGGATTTTGCCAAGGCTTTTACAGGGAATTTTGCCAGGACTTTTGTCAAGGCTTTGACCAAGGCTTTTGTTAGGGATTTTGCCAGGGCTTTTTCCCAGGCTTTTGCCAGCGTTTTTGCCAAGGCTTCTAACAGCAATTTTGCCCGGGCTCTTCCCAGAGGTTTTCCAAGGGATCCCTGGCTTTTGCCAGGCCTTTGCTAAAGATTATTCCAAGGCTTTTTCCAGGGTTTTGAGCAGGGATTTTGCCAGGGCTTTTGCCATGCATTTTGCCAAAGCCTTTGCCAGGCCTTTCCCAAGGCTTTGGACAGGGATTTTAGCACAGATTTTTGAGGGGCTTTTGCCGGGGCTTTTGCCAAGTATTGTATTTTGCCAAGACTTTTGCCAAGACTTTTGCCAGGGCTTTTCACAGTGATTTAGCCAGGACTTTTTTAACGTTTTGTTGTTTGTTTTTTTTTTCCCAGAGCTTTTGCCAAAGCTTTTGCCAGGGATTCTGGGAAGGCTTTTGCCAGGGGTTTTGCCAAGCCTTCTGACAGGTATTTCATCAGGATTTTCCCCATTTGTTTCCAGTGATTTGCCAAGGCTTTTGCCAGGGCTATTCACATGGATACTTGCAGGGCTTTCGCCAGGAATTTTGAAAGGATTTTTTCATGGATTATGGCATGGCTTTTGCTGTGGATTTTGCCTGGGCTTTTGCCAAAGCTTTTGTGGAGGAGTTTGCAAAAGACTTTACCAGGGCTTCTGCCAGGGCTTTTGCCACAGATTTTGCCAGGCATCTTGACTGGCTTTTCCCATAGATTTTGCCAGTCTTTCCCCAAGGCTTCTGCAAACGCTTTTAGAATGGGGTTTGCGAGAGTCTGTGGGAAGAGCTTTGATAAAATCCCTGGCAGAAGCCTCGGGAAAAGTCCAGGTAAAATCCATGGAAAATAACCTGGGAAAAGCACTGGGAAATGCCTTGGGAAAAGCCCTGGCAAAAGCCCTGGCAAATTCCTGCTCAACATCCATGGCAAATGCCCTGGAAAAATTCCTGGTAAAATACCTGAAAAAACGCCCTGGAAAAATCCCTTGGTAAATCCCTCGCAATAGCCCTGACAAAAGCACTGTGAAAACCCTTGGCCAAATCCATGGCAAAAGTCGTGGCAAAAGACTTGGCAAGCTACCTGTCAAAATCCATGGCAACAGCCCTGGCAAAAGCCATGCCAAAATCCATGACAAAATCCCTGGCAAAAGAAGTTGCAAAAGCCTTGGCAAAAGCCCTGGCAAAAGCCTTAGCAAATAACCTGGCTACAGCTATGTCAAAATCCCTGGCCAATGTCTTGGTAAAATCCCTCTCAAAAGTCTTGGGAAACAGTCTGGCAAAAGCCCTGCCAAAGCCCTGGGTCAACTTTCTGGCCAAAGCCTTGGCAAAATGCCTGGTAAAAAGCTTGGGAGAATCCCTGGCAAAAGCCCTGGGAAAAGCCTTGGAGAAGGTCCTGGCAAAAGCCTTGGCAAAATCCCTGGCAAAAGCCTCGGCAAAGCCCCCGGCAAAAACACTGGAATAAGCCTTGGCCAAAGCCTTGGCAAACGCCCTGGCCAAAGCCCTGGCAAAAGCCTTGGCAAAATCCCTGGGGAAATTTTGATAAGTTCCCTGGCAAAATCTTGGCAAAAGCCTTGTCTTCTTTTTGGCCAGGGATTTTGCCAAGGCTTTTACAGGGAATTTTGCCAGGACTTTTGTCAAGGCTTTGACCAAGGCTTTTGTTAGGGGTTTTGCCAGGGCTTTTTTCCAAGGCTTTTGCCAGCGTTTTTGCCAAGGCTTCTAACAGCAATTTTGCCCGGGCTCTTCCCAGAGGTTTTCCAAGGGATCCCTGGCTTCTGCCAGGCCTTTGCTAAGGATTATTCCAAGGATTTTCCAGGGTTTTGAGCAGGGATTTTGCCAGGGCTTTTGCCATGAATTTTGCCAAAGCCTTTGCCAGGCCTTTCCCAAGGCTTTGGACAGGGATTTTAGCACAGATTTTTGAGGGGCTTTTGCCAAGTATTGTATTTTGCCAAGACTTTTGCCAAGACTTTTGCCAGGGCTTTTCACAGTGATTTAGCCAGGACTTTTTTAAGGTTTTGTTGTTTGTTTTTTTTTCCCAGAGCTTTTGCCAAAGCTTTTGCCAGGGATTCTGGGAAGGCTTTTGCCAGGGGTTTTGCCAAGCCTTCTGACAGGTATTTCATCAGGATTTTCCCCATTTGTTTCCAGTGATTTGCCAAGGCTTTTGCCAGAGCTATTCACATGGATACTTGCAGGGCTTTCGCCAGGAATTTTGACAGGCATTTTGTCACGGATTATGGCATGGCTTTTGCTATGGATTTTGCCTGGGCTTTTGCCAAAGATTTTGTGGAGGAGTTTGCAAAAGACTTTACCAGGGCTTCTGCCAGGGCTTTTGCCACAGATTTTGCCAGGCATCTTGACTGGCTTTTCCCATAGATTTTGCCAGTCTTTCCCCAAGGCTTCCGCAAACGCTTTTAGAGTGGGGTTTGCGAGAGTCTGTGGGAAGAGCTTTGATAAAATCCCTGGCAGAAGCCTCGGGAAAAGTCCAGGTAAAATCCATGGAAAATAACCTGGGAAAAGCACTGGGAAAAGCCCTGGCAAAAGCCCTGGCAGAAGCCCTGGCAAATTCCCGCTCAACATCCATGGCAAATGCCCTGGAAAAATTCCTGGTAAAATACCTGAAAAAACGCCCTGGAAAAATCCCTTGGTAAATCCCTCGCAATAGCCCTGACAAAAGCACTGTGAAAACCCTTGGCCAAATCCATGGCAAAAGTCGTGGCAAAAGACTTGGCAAGCTACCTGTCAAAATCCATGGCAACAGCCCTGGCAAAAGCCATGCCAAAATCCATGACAAAATCCCTGGCAAAAGAAGTTGCAAAAGCCTTGGCAAAAGCCCTGGCAAAAGCCTTAGCAAATAACCTGGCTACAGCTATGTCAAAATCCCTGGCCAACGTCTTGGTAAAATCCCTCTCAAAAGTCTTGGGAAACAGTCTGACAAAAGCCCTGCCAAAGCCCTGGGTCAACTTTCTGGCCAAAGCCTTGGCAAAATGCCTGGTAAAAAGCTTGGGAGAATCCCTGGCAAAAGCCCTGGGAAAAGCCCTGGGAAAAGCCTTGGAGAAGGTCCTGGCAAAAGCTATGGCACAATCCCTGGCAAAAGCCTCGGCAAAATCCCCGGCAAAAACACTGGAATAAGCCTTGGCCAAAGCCTTGGCAAACGCCCTGGCCAAAGCCCTGGCAAAAGCCTTGGCAAAATCCCTGGGGAAATTTTGATAAGTTCCCTGGCAAAATCTTGGCAAAAGCCTTGTCTTCTTTTTGGCCAGGGATTTTGCCAAGGCTTTTACAGGGAATTTTGCCAGGACTTTTGTCAAGGCTTTGACCAAGGCTTTTGTTAGGGATTTTGCCAGGGCTTTTTCCCAGGCTTTTGCCAGCGTTTTTGCCAAGGCTTCTAACAGCAATTTTGCCCGGGCTCTTCCCAGAGGTTTTCCAAGGGATCCCTGGCTTTTGCCAGGCCTTTGCTAAAGATTATTCCAAGGCTTTTTCCAGGGTTTTGAGCAGGGATTTTGCCAGGGCTTTTGCCATGAATTTTGCCAAAGCCTTTGCCAGGCCTTTCCCAAGGCTTTGGACAGGGATTTTAGCACAGATTTTTGAGGGGCTTTTGCCAAGTATTGTATTTTGCCAAGACTTTTGCCAAGACTTTTGCCAGGGCTTTTCACAGTGATTTAGCCAGGACTTTTTTAAGGTTTTGTTGTTTGGTTTTTTTTCCCAGAGCTTTTGCCAAAGCTTTTGCCAGGGATTCTGGGAAGGCTTTTGCCAGGGGTTTTGCCAAGCCTTCTGACAGGTATTTCATCAGGATTTTCCCCATTTGTTTCCAGTGATTTGCCAAGGCTTTTGCCAGGGCTATTCACATGGATACTTGCAGGGCTTTCGCCAGGAATTTTGACAGGCATTTTGTCACGGATTATGGCATGGCTTTTGCTATGGATTTTGCCTGGGCTTTTGCCAAAGCTTTTGTGGAGGAGTTTGCAAAAGACTTTACCAGGGCTTCTGCCAGGGCTTTTGCCACAGATTTTGCCAGGCATCTTGACTGGCTTTTCCCATAGATTTTGCCAGTCTTTCCCCAAGGCTTCCGCAAACGCTTTTAGAGTGGGGTTTGCGAGAGTCTGTGGGAAGAGCTTTGATAAAATCCCTGGCAGAAGCCTCGGGAAAAGTCCAGGTAAAATCCATGGAAAATAACCTGGGAAAAGCACTGGGAAATGCCTTGGGAAAAGCCCTGGCAAAAGCCCTGGCAAATTCCCGCTCAACATCCATGGCAAATGCCCTGGAAAAATTCCTGGTAAAATACCTGAAAAAACGCCCTGGAAAAATCCCTTGGTAAATCCCTCGCAATAGCCCTGACAAAAGCACTGTGAAAACCCTTGGCCAAATCCATGGCAAAAGTCGTGGCAAAAGACTTGGCAAGCTACCTGTCAAAATCCATGGCAACAGCCCTGGCAAAAGCCATGCCAAAATCCATGACAAAATCCCTGGCAAAAGAAGTTGCAAAAGCCTTGGCAAAAGCCCTGGCAAAAGCCTTAGCAAATAACCTGGCTACAGCTATGTCAAAATCCCTGGCCAACGTCTTGGTAAAATCCCTCTCAAAAGTCTTGGGAAACAGTCTGACAAAAGCCCTGCCAAAGCCCTGGGTCAACTTTCTGGCCAAAGCCTTGGCAAAATGCCTGGTAAAAAGCTTGGGAGAATCCCTGGCAAAAGCCCTGGGAAAAGCCCTGGGAAAAGCCTTGGAGAAGGTCCTGGCAAAAGCTATGGCACAATCCCTGGCAAAAGCCTCGGCAAAATCCCCGGCAAAAACACTGGAATAAGCCTTGGCCAAAGCCTTGGCAAACGCCCTGGCCAAAGCCCTGGCAAAAGCCTTGGCAAAATCCCTGGGGAAATTTTGATAAGTTCCCTGGCAAAATCTTGGCAAAAGCCTTGTCTTCTTTTTGGCCAGGGATTTTGCCAAGGCGTTTACAGGGAATTTTGCCAGGACTTTTGTCAAGGCTTTGACCAAGGCTTTTGTTAGGGATTTTGCCAGGGCTTTTTCCCAGGCTTTTGCCAGCGTTTTTGCCAAGGCTTCTAACAGCAATTTTGCCCGGGCTCTTCCCAGAGGTTTTCCAAGGGATCCCTGGCTTTTGCCAGGCCTTTGCTAAAGATTATTCCAAGGCTTTTTCCAGGGTTTTGAGCAGGGATTTTGCCAGGGCTTTTGCCATGAATTTTGCCAAAGCCTTTGCCAGGCCTTTCCCAAGGCTTTGGACAGGGATTTTAGCACAGATTTTTGAGGGGCTTTTGCCAAGTATTGTATTTTGCCAAGACTTTTGCCAAGACTTTTGCCAGGGCTTTTCACAGTGATTTAGCCAGGACTTTTTTAAGGTTTTGTTGTTTGGTTTTTTTTCCCAGAGCTTTTGCCAAAGCTTTTGCCAGGGATTCTGGGAAGGCTTTTGCCAGGGGTTTTGCCAAGCCTTCTGACAGGTATTTCATCAGGATTTTCCCCATTTGTTTCCAGTGATTTGCCAAGGCTTTTGCCAGAGCTATTCACATGGATACTTGCAGGGCTTTCGCCAGGAATTTTGACAGGCATTTTGTCACGGATTATGGCATGGCTTTTGCTATGGATTTTGCCTGGGCTTTTGCCAAAGATTTTGTGGAGGAGTTTGCAAAAGACTTTACCAGGGCTTCTGCCAGGGCTTTTGCCACAGATTTTGCCAGGCATCTTGACTGGCTTTTCCCATAGATTTTGCCAGTCTTTCCCCAAGGCTTCTGCAAACGCTTTTAGAATGGGGTTTGCGAGAGTCTGTGGGAAGAGCTTTGATAAAATCCCTGGCAGAAGCCTCGGGAAAAGTCCAGGTAAAATCCATGGAAAATAACCTGGGAAAAGCACTGGGAAATGCCTTGGGAAAAGCCCTGGCAAAAGCCCTGGCAAATTCCCGCTCAACATCCATGGCAAATGCCCTGGAAAAATTCCTGGTAAAATACCTGAAAAAACGCCCTGGAAAAATCCCTTGGTAAATCCCTCGCAATAGCCCTGACAAAAGCACTGTGAAAACCCTTGGCCAAATCCATGGCAAAAGTCGTGGCAAAAGACTTGGCAAGCTACCTGTCAAAATCCATGGCAACAGCCCTGGCAAAAGCCATGCCAAAATCCATGACAAAATCCCTGGCAAAAGAAGTTGCAAAAGCCTTGGCAAAAGCCCTGGCAAAAGCCTTAGCAAATAACCTGGCTACAGCTATGTCAAAATCCCTGGCCAACGTCTTGGTAAAATCCCTCTCAAAAGTCTTGGGAAACAGTCTGACAAAAGCCCTGCCAAAGCCCTGGGTCAACTTTCTGGCCAAAGCCTTGGCAAAATGCCTGGTAAAAAGCTTGGGAGAATCCCTGGCAAAAGCCCTGGGAAAAGCCCTGGGAAAAGCCTTGGAGAAGGTCCTGGCAAAAGCTATGGCACAATCCCTGGCAAAAGCCTCGGCAAAATCCCCGGCAAAAACACTGGAATAAGCCTTGGCCAAAGCCTTGGCAAACGCCCTGGCCAAAGCCCTGGCAAAAGCCTTGGCAAAATCCCTGGGGAAATTTTGATAAGTTCCCTGGCAAAATCTTGGCAAAAGCCTTGTCTTCTTTTTGGCCAGGGATTTTGCCAAGGCTTTTACAGGGAATTTTGCCAGGACTTTTGTCAAGGCTTTGACCAAGGCTTTTGTTAGGGATTTTGCCAGGGCTTTTTCCCAGGCTTTTGCCAGCGTTTTTGCCAAGGCTTCTAACAGCAATTTTGCCCGGGCTCTTCCCAGAGGTTTTCCAAGGGATCCCTGGCTTTTGCCAGGCCTTTGCTAAGGATTATTCCAAGGCTTTTTCCAGGGTTTTGAGCAGGGATTTTGCCAGGGCTTTTGCCATGCATTTTGCCAAAGCCTTTGCCAGGCCTTTCCCAAGGCTTTGGACAGGGATTTTAGCACAGATTTTTGAGGGGCTTTTGCCAAGTATTGTATTTTGCCAAGACTTTTGCCAAGACTTTTGCCAGGGCTTTTCACAGTGATTTAGCCAGGACTTTTTTAACGTTTTGTTGTTTGTTTTTTTTTTCCCAGAGCTTTTGCCAAAGCTTTTGCCAGGGATTCTGGGAAGGCTTTTGCCAGGGGTTTTGCCAAGCCTTCTGACAGGTATTTCATCAGGATTTTCCCCATTTGTTTCCAGTGATTTGCCAAGGCTTTTGCCAGAGCTATTCACATGGATACTTGCAGGGCTTTCGCCAGGAATTTTGACAGGCATTTTGTCATGGATTATGGCATGGCTTTTGCTGTGGATTTTGCCTGGGCTTTTGCCAAAGCTTTTGTGGAGGAGTTTGCAAAAGACTTTACCAGGGCTTCTGCCAGGGCTTTTGCCACAGATTTTGCCAGGCATCTTGACTGGCTTTTCCCATAGATTTTGCCAGTCTTTCCCCAAGGCTTCCGCAAACGCTTTTAGAGTGGGGTTTGCGAGAGTCTGTGGGAAGAGCTTTGATAAAATCCCTGGCAGAAGCCTCGGGAAAAGTCCAGGTAAAATCCATGGAAAATAACCTGGGAAAAGCACTGGGAAATGCCTTGGGAAAAGCCCTGGCAAAAGCCCTGGCAAATTCCCGCTCAACATCCATGGCAAATGCCCTGGAAAAATTCCTGGTAAAATACCTGAAAAAACGCCCTGGAAAAATCCCTTGGTAAATCCCTCGCAATAGCCCTGACAAAAGCACTGTGAAAACCCTTGGCCAAATCCATGGCAAAAGTCGTGGCAAAAGACTTGGCAAGCTACCTGTCAAAATCCATGGCAACAGCCCTGGCAAAAGCCATGCCAAAATCCATGACAAAATCCCTGGCAAAAGAAGTTGCAAAAGCCTTGGCAAAAGCCCTGGCAAAAGCCTTAGCAAATAACCTGGCTACAGCTATGTCAAAATCCCTGGCCAACGTCTTGGTAAAATCCCTCTCAAAAGTCTTGGGAAACAGTCTGACAAAAGCCCTGCCAAAGCCCTGGGTCAACTTTCTGGCCAAAGCCTTGGCAAAATGCCTGGTAAAAAGCTTGGGAGAATCCCTGGCAAAAGCCCTGGGAAAAGCCCTGGGAAAAGCCTTGGAGAAGGTCCTGGCAAAAGCTATGGCACAATCCCTGGCAAAAGCCTCGGCAAAATCCCCGGCAAAAACACTGGAATAAGCCTTGGCCAAAGCCTTGGCAAACGCCCTGGCCAAAGCCCTGGCAAAAGCCTTGGCAAAATCCCTGGGGAAATTTTGATAAGTTCCCTGGCAAAATCTTGGCAAAAGCCTTGTCTTCTTTTTGGCCAGGGATTTTGCCAAGGCTTTTACAGGGAATTTTGCCAGGACTTTTGTCAAGGCTTTGACCAAGGCTTTTGTTAGGGATTTTGCCAGGGCTTTTTCCCAGGCTTTTGCCAGCGTTTTTGCCAAGGCTTCTAACAGCAATTTTGCCCGGGCTCTTCCCAGAGGTTTTCCAAGGGATCCCTGGCTTTTGCCAGGCCTTTGCTAAGGATTATTCCAAGGCTTTTTCCAGGGTTTTGAGCAGGGATTTTGCCAGGGCTTTTGCCATGCATTTTGCCAAAGCCTTTGCCAGGCCTTTCCCAAGGCTTTGGACAGGGATTTTAGCACAGATTTTTGAGGGGCTTTTGCCAAGTATTGTATTTTGCCAAGACTTTTGCCAAGACTTTTGCCAGGGCTTTTCACAGTGATTTAGCCAGGACTTTTTTAAGGTTTTGTTGTTTGGTTTTTTTCCCCAGAGCTTTTGCCAAAGCTTTTGCCAGGGATTCTGGGAAGGCTTTTGCCAGGGGTTTTGCCAAGCCTTCTGACAGGTATTTCATCAGGATTTTCCCCATTTGTTTCCAGTGATTTGCCAAGGCTTTTGCCAGGGCTATTCACATGGATACTTGCAGGGCTTTCGCCAGGAATTTTGACAGGCATTTTGTCACGGATTATGGCATGGCTTTTGCTGTGGATTTTGCCTGGGCTTTTGCCAAAGCTTTTGTGGAGGAGTTTGCAAAAGACTTTACCAGGGCTTCTGCCAGGGCTTTTGCCACAGATTTTGCCAGGCATCTTGACTGGCTTTTCCCATAGATTTTGCCAGTCTTTCCCCAAGGCTTCCGCAAACGCTTTTAGAGTGGGGTTTGCGAGAGTCTGTGGGAAGAGCTTTGATAAAATCCCTGGCAGAAGCCTCGGGAAAAGTCCAGGTAAAATCCATGGAAAATAACCTGGGAAAAGCACTGGGAAAAGCCCTGGCAAAAGCCCTGGCAGAAGCCCTGGCAAATTCCCGCTCAACATCCATGGCAAATGCCCTGGAAAAATTCCTGGTAAAATACCTGAAAAAACGCCCTGGAAAAATCCCTTGGTAAATCCCTCGCAATAGCCCTGACAAAAGCACTGTGAAAACCCTTGGCCAAATCCATGGCAAAAGTCGTGGCAAAAGACTTGGCAAGCTACCTGTCAAAATCCATGGCAACAGCCCTGGCAAAAGCCATGCCAAAATCCATGACAAAATCCCTGGCAAAAGAAGTTGCAAAAGCCTTGGCAAAAGCCCTGGCAAAAGCCTTAGCAAATAACCTGGCTACAGCTATGTCAAAATCCCTGGCCAACGTCTTGGTAAAATCCCTCTCAAAAGTCTTGGGAAACAGTCTGACAAAAGCCCTGCCAAAGCCCTGGGTCAACTTTCTGGCCAAAGCCTTGGCAAAATGCCTGGTAAAAAGCTTGGGAGAATCCCTGGCAAAAGCCCTGGGAAAAGCCCTGGGAAAAGCCTTGGAGAAGGTCCTGGCAAAAGCTATGGCACAATCCCTGGCAAAAGCCTCGGCAAAATCCCCGGCAAAAACACTGGAATAAGCCTTGGCCAAAGCCTTGGCAAACGCCCTGGCCAAAGCCCTGGCAAAAGCCTTGGCAAAATCCCTGGGGAAATTTTGATAAGTTCCCTGGCAAAATCTTGGCAAAAGCCTTGTCTTCTTTTTGGCCAGGGATTTTGCCAAGGCTTTTACAGGGAATTTTGCCAGGACTTTTGTCAAGGCTTTGACCAAGGCTTTTGTTAGGGATTTTGCCAGGGCTTTTTCCCAGGCTTTTGCCAGCGTTTTTGCCAAGGCTTCTAACAGCAATTTTGCCCGGGCTCTTCCCAGAGGTTTTCCAAGGGATCCCTGGCTTTTGCCAGGCCTTTGCTAAAGATTATTCCAAGGCTTTTTCCAGGGTTTTGAGCAGGGATTTTGCCAGGGCTTTTGCCATGCATTTTGCCAAAGCCTTTGCCAGGCCTTTCCCAAGGCTTTGGACAGGGATTTTAGCACAGATTTTTGAGGGGCTTTTGCCGGGGCTTTTGCCAAGTATTGTATTTTGCCAAGACTTTTGCCAAGACTTTTGCCAGGGCTTTTCACAGTGATTTAGCCAGGACTTTTTTAACGTTTTGTTGTTTGTTTTTTTTTTCCCAGAGCTTTTGCCAAAGCTTTTGCCAGGGATTCTGGGAAGGCTTTTGCCAGGGGTTTTGCCAAGCCTTCTGACAGGTATTTCATCAGGATTTTCCCCATTTGTTTCCAGTGATTTGCCAAGGCTTTTGCCAGGGCTATTCACATGGATACTTGCAGGGCTTTCGCCAGGAATTTTGAAAGGATTTTTTCATGGATTATGGCATGGCTTTTGCTGTGGATTTTGCCTGGGCTTTTGCCAAAGCTTTTGTGGAGGAGTTTGCAAAAGACTTTACCAGGGCTTCTGCCAGGGCTTTTGCCACAGATTTTGCCAGGCATCTTGACTGGCTTTTCCCATAGATTTTGCCAGTCTTTCCCCAAGGCTTCTGCAAACGCTTTTAGAATGGGGTTTGCGAGAGTCTGTGGGAAGAGCTTTGATAAAATCCCTGGCAGAAGCCTCGGGAAAAGTCCAGGTAAAATCCATGGAAAATAACCTGGGAAAAGCACTGGGAAATGCCTTGGGAAAAGCCCTGGCAAAAGCCCTGGCAAATTCCCGCTCAACATCCATGGCAAATGCCCTGGAAAAATTCCTGGTAAAATACCTGAAAAAACGCCCTGGAAAAATCCCTTGGTAAATCCCTCGCAATAGCCCTGACAAAAGCACTGTGAAAACCCTTGGCCAAATCCATGGCAAAAGTCGTGGCAAAAGACTTGGCAAGCTACCTGTCAAAATCCATGGCAACAGCCCTGGCAAAAGCCATGCCAAAATCCATGACAAAATCCCTGGCAAAAGAAGTTGCAAAAGCCTTGGCAAAAGCCCTGGCAAAAGCCTTAGCAAATAACCTGGCTACAGCTATGTCAAAATCCCTGGCCAATGTCTTGGTAAAATCCCTCTCAAAAGTCTTGGGAAACAGTCTGGCAAAAGCCCTGCCAAAGCCCTGGGTCAACTTTCTGGCCAAAGCCTTGGCAAAATGCCTGGTAAAAAGCTTGGGAGAATCCCTGGCAAAAGCCCTGGGAAAAGCCCTGGGAAAAGCCTTGGAGAAGGTCCTGGCAAAAGCTATGGCACAATCCCTGGCAAAAGCCTCGGCAAAATCCCCGGCAAAAACACTGGAATAAGCCTTGGCCAAAGCCTTGGCAAACGCCCTGGCCAAAGCCCTGGCAAAAGCCTTGGCAAAATCCCTGGGGAAATTTTGATAAGTTCCCTGGCAAAATCTTGGCAAAAGCCTTGTCTTCTTTTTGGCCAGGGATTTTGCCAAGGCTTTTACAGGGAATTTTGCCAGGACTTTTGTCAAGGCTTTGACCAAGGCTTTTGTTAGGGGTTTTGCCAGGGCTTTTTTCCAAGGCTTTTGCCAGCGTTTTTGCCAAGGCTTCTAACAGCAATTTTGCCCGGGCTCTTCCCAGAGGTTTTCCAAGGGATCCCTGGCTTCTGCCAGGCCTTTGCTAAGGATTATTCCAAGGATTTTCCAGGGTTTTGAGCAGGGATTTTGCCAGGGCTTTTGCCATGCATTTTGCCAAAGCCTTTGCCAGGCCTTTTCCAAGGCTTTGGACAGGGATTTTAGCACAGATTTTTGAGGGGCTTTTGCCAAGTATTGTATTTTGCCAAGACTTTTGCCAAGACTTTTGCCAGGGCTTTTCACAGTGATTTTTCCAGGACTTTTTTAAGGTTTTGTTGTTTGGTTTTTTTTCCCAGAGCTTTTGCCAAAGCTTTTGCCAGGGATTCTGGGAAGGCTTTTGCCAGGGGTTTTGCCAAGCCTTCTGACAGGTATTTCATCAGGATTTTCCCCATTTGTTTCCAGTGATTTGCCAAGGCTTTTGCCAGAGCTATTCACATGGATACTTGCAGGGCTTTCGCCAGGAATTTTGACAGGCATTTTGTCACGGATTATGGCATGGCTTTTGCTATGGATTTTGCCTGGGCTTTTGCCAAAGCTTTTGTGGAGGAGTTTGCAAAAGACTTTACCAGGGCTTCTGCCAGGGCTTTTGCCACAGATTTTGCCAGGCATCTTGACTGGCTTTTCCCATAGATTTTGCCAGTCTTTCCCCAAGGCTTCCGCAAACGCTTTTAGAGTGGGGTTTGCGAGAGTCTGTGGGAAGAGCTTTGATAAAATCCCTGGCAGAAGCCTCGGGAAAAGTCCAGGTAAAATCCATGGAAAATAACCTGGGAAAAGCACTGGGAAAAGCCCTGGCAAAAGCCCTGGCAGAAGCCCTGGCAAATTCCCGCTCAACATCCATGGCAAATGCCCTGGAAAAATTCCTGGTAAAATACCTGAAAAAACGCCCTGGAAAAATCCCTTGGTAAATCCCTCGCAATAGCCCTGACAAAAGCACTGTGAAAACCCTTGGCCAAATCCATGGCAAAAGTCGTGGCAAAAGACTTGGCAAGCTACCTGTCAAAATCCATGGCAACAGCCCTGGCAAAAGCCATGCCAAAATCCATGACAAAATCCCTGGCAAAAGAAGTTGCAAAAGCCTTGGCAAAAGCCCTGGCAAAAGCCTTAGCAAATAACCTGGCTACAGCTATGTCAAAATCCCTGGCCAACGTCTTGGTAAAATCCCTCTCAAAAGTCTTGGGAAACAGTCTGACAAAAGCCCTGCCAAAGCCCTGGGTCAACTTTCTGGCCAAAGCCTTGGCAAAATGCCTGGTAAAAAGCTTGGGAGAATCCCTGGCAAAAGCCCTGGGAAAAGCCCTGGGAAAAGCCTTGGAGAAGGTCCTGGCAAAAGCTATGGCACAATCCCTGGCAAAAGCCTCGGCAAAATCCCCGGCAAAAACACTGGAATAAGCCTTGGCCAAAGCCTTGGCAAACGCCCTGGCCAAAGCCCTGGCAAAAGCCTTGGCAAAATCCCTGGGGAAATTTTGATAAGTTCCCTGGCAAAATCTTGGCAAAAGCCTTGTCTTCTTTTTGGCCAGGGATTTTGCCAAGGCTTTTACAGGGAATTTTGCCAGGACTTTTGTCAAGGCTTTGACCAAGGCTTTTGTTAGGGATTTTGCCAGGGCTTTTTCCCAGGCTTTTGCCAGCGTTTTTGCCAAGGCTTCTAACAGCAATTTTGCCCGGGCTCTTCCCAGAGGTTTTCCAAGGGATCCCTGGCTTTTGCCAGGCCTTTGCTAAAGATTATTCCAAGGCTTTTTCCAGGGTTTTGAGCAGGGATTTTGCCAGGGCTTTTGCCATGCATTTTGCCAAAGCCTTTGCCAGGCCTTTCCCAAGGCTTTGGACAGGGATTTTAGCACAGATTTTTGAGGGGCTTTTGCCAAGTATTGTATTTTGCCAAGACTTTTGCCAAGACTTTTGCCAGGGCTTTTCACAGTGATTTAGCCAGGACTTTTTTAAGGTTTTGTTGTTTGTTTTTTTTTCCCAGAGCTTTTGCCAAAGCTTTTGCCAGGGATTCTGGGAAGGCTTTTGCCAGGGGTTTTGCCAAGCCTTCTGACAGGTATTTCATCAGGATTTTCCCCATTTGTTTCCAGTGATTTGCCAAGGCTTTTGCCAGGGCTATTCACATGGATACTTGCAGGGCTTTCGCCAGGAATTTTGAAAGGATTTTTTCATGGATTATGGCATGGCTTTTGCTGTGGATTTTGCCTGGGCTTTTGCCAAAGCTTTTGTGGAGGAGTTTGCAAAAGACTTTACCAGGGCTTCTGCCAGGGCTTTTGCCACAGATTTTGCCAGGCATCTTGACTGGCTTTTCCCATAGATTTTGCCAGTCTTTCCCCAAGGCTTCTGCAAACGCTTTTAGAATGGGGTTTGCGAGAGTCTGTGGGAAGAGCTTTGATAAAATCCCTGGCAGAAGCCTCGGGAAAAGTCCAGGTAAAATCCATGGAAAATAACCTGGGAAAAGCACTGGGAAATGCCTTGGGAAAAGCCCTGGCAAAAGCCCTGGCAAATTCCCGCTCAACATCCATGGCAAATGCCCTGGAAAAATTCCTGGTAAAATACCTGAAAAAACGCCCTGGAAAAATCCCTTGGTAAATCCCTCGCAATAGCCCTGACAAAAGCACTGTGAAAACCCTTGGCCAAATCCATGGCAAAAGTCGTGGCAAAAGACTTGGCAAGCTACCTGTCAAAATCCATGGCAACAGCCCTGGCAAAAGCCATGCCAAAATCCATGACAAAATCCCTGGCAAAAGAAGTTGCAAAAGCCTTGGCAAAAGCCCTGGCAAAAGCCTTAGCAAATAACCTGGCTACAGCTATGTCAAAATCCCTGGCCAATGTCTTGGTAAAATCCCTCTCAAAAGTCTTGGGAAACAGTCTGGCAAAAGCCCTGCCAAAGCCCTGGGTCAACTTTCTGGCCAAAGCCTTGGCAAAATGCCTGGTAAAAAGCTTGGGAGAATCCCTGGCAAAAGCCCTGGGAAAAGCCCTGGGAAAAGCCTTGGAGAAGGTCCTGGCAAAAGCTATGGCACAATCCCTGGCAAAAGCCTCGGCAAAATCCCCGGCAAAAACACTGGAATAAGCCTTGGCCAAAGCCTTGGCAAACGCCCTGGCCAAAGCCCTGGCAAAAGCCTTGGCAAAATCCCTGGGGAAATTTTGATAAGTTCCCTGGCAAAATCTTGGCAAAAGCCTTGTCTTCTTTTTGGCCAGGGATTTTGCCAAGGCTTTTACAGGGAATTTTGCCAGGACTTTTGTCAAGGCTTTGACCAAGGCTTTTGTTAGGGGTTTTGCCAGGGCTTTTTTCCAAGGCTTTTGCCAGCGTTTTTGCCAAGGCTTCTAACAGCAATTTTGCCCGGGCTCTTCCCAGAGGTTTTCCAAGGGATCCCTGGCTTCTGCCAGGCCTTTGCTAAGGATTATTCCAAGGATTTTCCAGGGTTTTGAGCAGGGATTTTGCCAGGGCTTTTGCCATGCATTTTGCCAAAGCCTTTGCCAGGCCTTTTCCAAGGCTTTGGACAGGGATTTTAGCACAGATTTTTGAGGGGCTTTTGCCAAGTATTGTATTTTGCCAAGACTTTTGCCAAGACTTTTGCCAGGGCTTTTCACAGTGATTTTTCCAGGACTTTTTTAAGGTTTTGTTGTTTGGTTTTTTTTCCCAGAGCTTTTGCCAAAGCTTTTGCCAGGGATTCTGGGAAGGCTTTTGCCAGGGGTTTTGCCAAGCCTTCTGACAGGTATTTCATCAGGATTTTCCCCATTTGTTTCCAGTGATTTGCCAAGGCTTTTGCCAGAGCTATTCACATGGATACTTGCAGGGCTTTCGCCAGGAATTTTGACAGGCATTTTGTCACGGATTATGGCATGGCTTTTGCTGTGGATTTTGCCTGGGCTTTTGCCAAAGCTTTTGTGGAGGAGTTTGCAAAAGACTTTACCAGGGCTTCTGCCAGGGCTTTTGCCACAGATTTTGCCAGGCATCTTGACTGGCTTTTCCCATAGATTTTGCCAGTCTTTCCCCAAGGCTTCCGCAAACGCTTTTAGAGTGGGGTTTGCGAGAGTCTGTGGGAAGAGCTTTGATAAAATCCCTGGCAGAAGCCTCGGGAAAAGTCCAGGTAAAATCCATGGAAAATAACCTGGGAAAAGCACTGGGAAAAGCCCTGGCAAAAGCCCTGGCAGAAGCCCTGGCAAATTCCCGCTCAACATCCATGGCAAATGCCCTGGAAAAATTCCTGGTAAAATACCTGAAAAAACGCCCTGGAAAAATCCCTTGGTAAATCCCTCGCAATAGCCCTGACAAAAGCACTGTGAAAACCCTTGGCCAAATCCATGGCAAAAGTCGTGGCAAAAGACTTGGCAAGCTACCTGTCAAAATCCATGGCAACAGCCCTGGCAAAAGCCATGCCAAAATCCATGACAAAATCCCTGGCAAAAGAAGTTGCAAAAGCCTTGGCAAAAGCCCTGGCAAAAGCCTTAGCAAATAACCTGGCTACAGCTATGTCAAAATCCCTGGCCAACGTCTTGGTAAAATCCCTCTCAAAAGTCTTGGGAAACAGTCTGACAAAAGCCCTGCCAAAGCCCTGGGTCAACTTTCTGGCCAAAGCCTTGGCAAAATGCCTGGTAAAAAGCTTGGGAGAATCCCTGGCAAAAGCCCTGGGAAAAGCCCTGGGAAAAGCCTTGGAGAAGGTCCTGGCAAAAGCTATGGCACAATCCCTGGCAAAAGCCTCGGCAAAATCCCCGGCAAAAACACTGGAATAAGCCTTGGCCAAAGCCTTGGCAAACGCCCTGGCCAAAGCCCTGGCAAAAGCCTTGGCAAAATC
This sequence comes from Psittacula echo, assembly GCF_963264785.1. Taxonomy (NCBI): domain Eukaryota; kingdom Metazoa; phylum Chordata; class Aves; order Psittaciformes; family Psittacidae; genus Psittacula; species Psittacula echo. The sequence continues at coordinate 107,157,737 of NC_137735.1, forward strand.
CCTGGGGAAATTTTGATAAGTTCCCTGGCAAAATCTTGGCAAAAGCCTTGTCTTCTTTTTGGCCAGGGATTTTGCCAAGGCTTTTACAGGGAATTTTGCCAGGACTTTTGTCAAGGCTTTGACCAAGGCTTTTGTTAGGGATTTTGCCAGGGCTTTTTCCCAGGCTTTTGCCAGCGTTTTTGCCAAGGCTTCTAACAGCAATTTTGCCCGGGCTCTTCCCAGAGGTTTTCCAAGGGATCCCTGGCTTTTGCCAGGCCTTTGCTAAAGATTATTCCAAGGCTTTTTCCAGGGTTTTGAGCAGGGATTTTGCCAGGGCTTTTGCCATGCATTTTGCCAAAGCCTTTGCCAGGCCTTTCCCAAGGCTTTGGACAGGGATTTTAGCACAGATTTTTGAGGGGCTTTTGCCAAGTATTGTATTTTGCCAAGACTTTTGCCAAGACTTTTGCCAGGGCTTTTCACAGTGATTTAGCCAGGACTTTTTTAAGGTTTTGTTGTTTGTTTTTTTTTCCCAGAGCTTTTGCCAAAGCTTTTGCCAGGGATTCTGGGAAGGCTTTTGCCAGGGGTTTTGCCAAGCCTTCTGACAGGTATTTCATCAGGATTTTCCCCATTTGTTTCCAGTGATTTGCCAAGGCTTTTGCCAGGGCTATTCACATGGATACTTGCAGGGCTTTCGCCAGGAATTTTGACAGGCATTTTGTCACGGATTATGGCATGGCTTTTGCTATGGATTTTGCCTGGGCTTTTGGCAAAGATTTTGTGGAGGAGTTTGCAAAAGACTTTACCAGGGCTTCTGCCAGGGCTTTTGCCACAGATTTTGCCAGGCATCTTGACTGGCTTTTCCCATAGATTTTGCCAGTCTTTCCCCAAGGCTTCCGCAAACGCTTTTAGAGTGGGGTTTGCGAGAGTCTGTGGGAAGAGCTTTGATAAAATCCCTGGCAGAAGCCTCGGGAAAAGTCCAGGTAAAATCCATGGAAAATAACCTGGGAAAAGCACTGGGAAATGCCTTGGGAAAAGCCCTGGCAAAAGCCCTGGCAAATTCCCGCTCAACATCCATGGCAAATGCCCTGGAAAAATTCCTGGTAAAATACCTGAAAAAACGCCCTGGAAAAATCCCTTGGTAAATCCCTCGCAATAGCCCTGACAAAAGCACTGTGAAAACCCTTGGCCAAATCCATGGCAAAAGTCGTGGCAAAAGACTTGGCAAGCTACCTGTCAAAATCCATGGCAACAGCCCTGGCAAAAGCCATGCCAAAATCCATGACAAAATCCCTGGCAAAAGAAGTTGCAAAAGCCTTGGGAAAAGCCCTGGCAAAAGCCTTAGCAAATAACCTGGCTACAGCTATGTCAAAATCCCTGGCCAACGTCTTGGTAAAATCCCTCTCAAAAGTCTTGGGAAACAGTCTGACAAAAGCCCTGCCAAAGCCCTGGGTCAACTTTCTGGCCAAAGCCTTGGCAAAATGCCTGGTAAAAAGCTTGGGAGAATCCCTGGCAAAAGCCCTGGGAAAAGCCCTGGGAAAAGCCTTGGAGAAGGTCCTGGCAAAAGCTATGGCACAATCCCTGGCAAAAGCCTCGGCAAAATCCCCGGCAAAAACACTGGAATAAGCCTTGGCCAAAGCCTTGGCAAACGCCCTGGCCAAAGCCCTGGCAAAAGCCTTGGCAAAATCCCTGGGGAAATTTTGATAAGTTCCCTGGCAAAATCTTGGCAAAAGCCTTGTCTTCTTTTTGGCCAGGGATTTTGCCAAGGCTTTTACAGGGAATTTTGCCAGGACTTTTGTCAAGGCTTTGACCAAGGCTTTTGTTAGGGATTTTGCCAGGGCTTTTTCCCAGGCTTTTGCCAGCGTTTTTGCCAAGGCTTCTAACAGCAATTTTGCCCGGGCTCTTCCCAGAGGTTTTCCAAGGGATCCCTGGCTTTTGCCAGGCCTTTGCTAAGGATTATTCCAAGGCTTTTTCCAGGGTTTTGAGCAGGGATTTTGCCAGGGCTTTTGCCATGCATTTTGCCAAAGCCTTTGCCAGGCCTTTCCCAAGGCTTTGGACAGGGATTTTAGCACAGATTTTTGAGGGGCTTTTGCCAAGTATTGTATTTTGCCAAGACTTTTGCCAAGACTTTTGCCAGGGCTTTTCACAGTGATTTAGCCAGGACTTTTTTAACGTTTTGTTGTTTGTTTTTTTTTTCCCAGAGCTTTTGCCAAAGCTTTTGCCAGGGATTCTGGGAAGGCTTTTGCCAGGGGTTTTGCCAAGCCTTCTGACAGGTATTTCATCAGGATTTTCCCCATTTGTTTCCAGTGATTTGCCAAGGCTTTTGCCAGAGCTATTCACATGGATACTTGCAGGGCTTTCGCCAGGAATTTTGACAGGCATTTTGTCACGGATTATGGCATGGCTTTTGCTGTGGATTTTGCCTGGGCTTTTGCCAAAGCTTTTGTGGAGGAGTTTGCAAAAGACTTTACCAGGGCTTTTGCCAGGGCTTTTGCCACAGATTTTGCCAGGCATCTTGACTGGCTTTTCCCATAGATTTTGCCAGTCTTTCCCCAAGGCTTCCGCAAACGCTTTTAGAGTGGGGTTTGCGAGAGTCTGTGGGAAGAGCTTTGATAAAATCCCTGGCAGAAGCCTCGGGAAAAGTCCAGGTAAAATCCATGGAAAATAACCTGGGAAAAGCACTGGGAAATGCCTTGGGAAAAGCCCTGGCAAAAGCCCTGGCAAATTCCCGCTCAACATCCATGGCAAATGCCCTGGAAAAATTCCTGGTAAAATACCTGAAAAAACGCCCTGGAAAAATCCCTTGGTAAATCCCTCGCAATAGCCCTGACAAAAGCACTGTGAAAACCCTTGGCCAAATCCATGGCAAAAGTCGTGGCAAAAGACTTGGCAAGCTACCTGTCAAAATCCATGGCAACAGCCCTGGCAAAAGCCATGCCAAAATCCATGACAAAATCCCTGGCAAAAGAAGTTGCAAAAGCCTTGGCAAAAGCCCTGGCAAAAGCCTTAGCAAATAACCTGGCTACAGCTATGTCAAAATCCCTGGCCAACGTCTTGGTAAAATCCCTCTCAAAAGTCTTGGGAAACAGTCTGACAAAAGCCCTGCCAAAGCCCTGGGTCAACTTTCTGGCCAAAGCCTTGGCAAAATGCCTGGTAAAAAGCTTGGGAGAATCCCTGGCAAAAGCCCTGGGAAAAGCCCTGGGAAAAGCCTTGGAGAAGGTCCTGGCAAAAGCTATGGCACAATCCCTGGCAAAAGCCTCGGCAAAATCCCCGGCAAAAACACTGGAATAAGCCTTGGCCAAAGCCTTGGCAAACGCCCTGGCCAAAGCCCTGGCAAAAGCCTTGGCAAAATCCCTGGGGAAATTTTGATAAGTTCCCTGGCAAAATCTTGGCAAAAGCCTTGTCTTCTTTTTGGCCAGGGATTTTGCCAAGGCTTTTACAGGGAATTTTGCCAGGACTTTTGTCAAGGCTTTGACCAAGGCTTTTGTTAGGGATTTTGCCAGGGCTTTTTCCCAGGCTTTTGCCAGCGTTTTTGCCAAGGCTTCTAACAGCAATTTTGCCCGGGCTCTTCCCAGAGGTTTTCCAAGGGATCCCTGGCTTTTGCCAGGCCTTTGCTAAGGATTATTCCAAGGCTTTTTCCAGGGTTTTGAGCAGGGATTTTGCCAGGGCTTTTGCCATGCATTTTGCCAAAGCCTTTGCCAGGCCTTTCCCAAGGCTTTGGACAGGGATTTTAGCACAGATTTTTGAGGGGCTTTTGCCAAGTATTGTATTTTGCCAAGACTTTTGCCAAGACTTTTGCCAGGGCTTTTCACAGTGATTTAGCCAGGACTTTTTTAACGTTTTGTTGTTTGTTTTTTTTTTCCCAGAGCTTTTGCCAAAGCTTTTGCCAGGGATTCTGGGAAGGCTTTTGCCAGGGGTTTTGCCAAGCCTTCTGACAGGTATTTCATCAGGATTTTCCCCATTTGTTTCCAGTGATTTGCCAAGGCTTTTGCCAGAGCTATTCACATGGATACTTGCAGGGCTTTCGCCAGGAATTTTGACAGGCATTTTGTCACGGATTATGGCATGGCTTTTGCTATGGATTTTGCCTGGGCTTTTGGCAAAGATTTTGTGGAGGAGTTTGCAAAAGACTTTACCAGGGCTTCTGCCAGGGCTTTTGCCACAGATTTTGCCAGGCATCTTGACTGGCTTTTCCCATAGATTTTGCCAGTCTTTCCCCAAGGCTTCCGCAAACGCTTTTAGAGTGGGGTTTGCGAGAGTCTGTGGGAAGAGCTTTGATAAAATCCCTGGCAGAAGCCTCGGGAAAAGTCCAGGTAAAATCCATGGAAAATAACCTGGGAAAAGCACTGGGAAAAGCCCTGGCAAAAGCCCTGGCAGAAGCCCTGGCAAATTCCCGCTCAACATCCATGGCAAATGCCCTGGAAAAATTCCTGGTAAAATACCTGAAAAAACGCCCTGGAAAAATCCCTTGGTAAATCCCTCGCAATAGCCCTGACAAAAGCACTGTGAAAACCCTTGGCCAAATCCATGGCAAAAGTCGTGGCAAAAGACTTGGCAAGCTACCTGTCAAAATCCATGGCAACAGCCCTGGCAAAATCCCTGGCAAAAGCCATGACAAAATCCATGACAAAATCCCTGGCAAAAGAAGTTGCAAAAGCCTTGGCAAAAGCCCTGGCAAAAGCCTTAGCAAATAACCTGGCTACAGCTATGTCAAAATCCCTGGCCAACGTCTTGGTAAAATCCCTCTCAAAAGTCTTGGGAAACAGTCTGGCAAAAGCCCTGCCAAAGCCCTGGGTCAACTTTCTGGCCAAAGCCTTGGCAAAATGCCTGGTAAAAAGCTTGGGAGAATCCCTGGCAAAAGCCCTGGGAAAAGCCCTGGGAAAAGCCTTGGAGAAGGTCCTGGCAAAAGCTATGGCACAATCCCTGGCAAAAGCCTCGGCAAAATCCCCGGCAAAAACACTGGAATAAGCCTTGGCCAAAGCCTTGGCAAACGCCCTGGCCAAAGCCCTGGCAAAAGCCTTGGCAAAATCCCTGGGGAAATTTTGATAAGTTCCCTGGCAAAATCTTGGCAAAAGCCTTGTCTTCTTTTTGGCCAGGGATTTTGCCAAGGCTTTTACAGGGAATTTTGCCAGGACTTTTGTCAAGGCTTTGACCAAGGCTTTTGTTAGGGATTTTGCCAGGGCTTTTTCCCAGGCTTTTGCCAGCGTTTTTGCCAAGGCTTCTAACAGCAATTTTGCCCGGGCTCTTCCCAGAGGTTTTCCAAGGGATCCCTGGCTTTTGCCAGGCCTTTGCTAAGGATTATTCCAAGGCTTTTTCCAGGGTTTTGAGCAGGGATTTTGCCAGGGCTTTTGCCATGCATTTTGCCAAAGCCTTTGCCAGGCCTTTCCCAAGGCTTTGGACAGGGATTTTAGCACAGATTTTTGAGGGGCTTTTGCCGGGGCTTTTGCCAAGTATTGTATTTTGCCTAGACTTTTGCCAAGACTTTTGCCAGGGCTTTTCACAGTGATTTAGCCAGGACTTTTTTAACGTTTTGTTGTTTGTTTTTTTTTTCCCAGAGCTTTTGCCAAAGCTTTTGCCAGGGATTCTGGGAAGGCTTTTGCCAGGGGTTTTGCCAAGCCTTCTGACAGGTATTTCATCAGGATTTTCCCCATTTGTTTCCAGTGATTTGCCAAGGCTTTTGCCAGGGCTATTCACATGGATACTTGCAGGGCTTTCGCCAGGAATTTTGACAGGCATTTTGTCATGGATTATGGCATGGCTTTTGCTGTGGATTTTGCCTGGGCTTTTGCCAAAGATTTTGTGGAGGAGTTTGCAAAAGACTTTACCAGGGCTTCTGCCAGGGCTTTTGCCACAGATTTTGCCAGGCATCTTGACTGGCTTTTCCCATAGATTTTGCCAGTCTTTCCCCAAGGCTTCTGCAAACGCTTTTAGAATGGGGTTTGCGAGAGTCTGTGGGAAGAGCTTTGATAAAATCCCTGGCAGAAGCCTCGGGAAAAGTCCAGGTAAAATCCATGGAAAATAACCTGGGAAAAGCACTGGGAAATGCCTTGGGAAAAGCCCTGGCAAAAGCCCTGGCAAATTCCTGCTCAACATCCATGGCAAATGCCCTGGAAAAATTCCTGGTAAAATACCTGAAAAAACGCCCTGGAAAAATCCCTTGGTAAATCCCTCGCAATAGCCCTGACAAAAGCACTGTGAAAACCCTTGGCCAAATCCATGGCAAAAGTCGTGGCAAAAGACTTGGCAAGCTACCTGTCAAAATCCATGGCAACAGCCCTGGCAAAAGCCATGCCAAAATCCATGACAAAATCCCTGGCAAAAGAAGTTGCAAAAGCCTTGGCAAAAGCCCTGGCAAAAGCCTTAGCAAATAACCTGGCTACAGCTATGTCAAAATCCCTGGCCAAGGTCTTGGTAAAATCCCTCTCAAAAGTCTTGGGAAACAGTCTGACAAAAGCCCTGCCAAAGCCCTGGGTCAACTTTCTGGCCAAAGCCTTGGCAAAATGCCTGGTAAAAAGCTTGGGAGAATCCCTGGCAAAAGCCCTGGGAAAAGCCTTGGAGAAGGTCCTGGCAAAAGCCTTGGCACAATCCCTGGCAAAAGCCTCGGCAAAGCCCCCGGCAAAAACACTGGAATAAGCCTTGGCCAAAGCCTTGGCAAACGCCCTGGCCAAAGCCCTGGCAAAAGCCTTGGCAAAATCCCTGGGGAAATTTTGATAAGTTCCCTGGCAAAATCTTGGCAAAAGCCTTGTCTTCTTTTTGGCCAGGGATTTTGCCAAGGCTTTTACAGGGAATTTTGCCAGGACTTTTGTCAAGGCTTTGACCAAGGCTTTTGTTAGGGGTTTTGCCAGGGCTTTTTTCCAAGGCTTTTGCCAGCGTTTTTGCCAAGGCTTCTAACAGCAATTTTGCCCGGGCTCTTCCCAGAGGTTTTCCAAGGGATCCCTGGCTTCTGCCAGGCCTTTGCTAAGGATTATTCCAAGGATTTTCCAGGGTTTTGAGCAGGGATTTTGCCAGGGCTTTTGCCATGAATTTTGCCAAAGCCTTTGCCAGGCCTTTCCCAAGGCTTTGGACAGGGATTTTAGCACAGATTTTTGAGGGGCTTTTGCCAAGTATTGTATTTTGCCAAGACTTTTGCCAAGACTTTTGCCAGGGCTTTTCACAGTGATTTAGCCAGGACTTTTTTAAGGTTTTGTTGTTTGGTTTTTTTTCCCAGAGCTTTTGCCAAAGCTTTTGCCAGGGATTCTGGGAAGGCTTTTGCCAGGGGTTTTGCCAAGCCTTCTGACAGGTATTTCATCAGGATTTTCCCCATTTGTTTCCAGTGATTTGCCAAGGCTTTTGCCAGAGCTATTCACATGGATACTTGCAGGGCTTTCGCCAGGAATTTTGACAGGCATTTTGTCACGGATTATGGCATGGCTTTTGCTATGGATTTTGCCTGGGCTTTTGCCAAAGATTTTGTGGAGGAGTTTGCAAAAGACTTTACCAGGGCTTCTGCCAGGGCTTTTGCCACAGATTTTGCCAGGCATCTTGACTGGCTTTTCCCATAGATTTTGCCAGTCTTTCCCCAAGGCTTCCGCAAACGCTTTTAGAGTGGGGTTTGCGAGAGTCTGTGGGAAGAGCTTTGATAAAATCCCTGGCAGAAGCCTCGGGAAAAGTCCAGGTAAAATCCATGGAAAATAACCTGGGAAAAGCACTGGGAAAAGCCCTGGCAAAAGCCCTGGCAGAAGCCCTGGCAAATTCCCGCTCAACATCCATGGCAAATGCCCTGGAAAAATTCCTGGTAAAATACCTGAAAAAACGCCCTGGAAAAATCCCTTGGTAAATCCCTCGCAATAGCCCTGACAAAAGCACTGTGAAAACCCTTGGCCAAATCCATGGCAAAAGTCGTGGCAAAAGACTTGGCAAGCTACCTGTCAAAATCCATGGCAACAGCCCTGGCAAAAGCCCAGGCAAAAGCCATGCCAAAATCCCTGGCAAAAGAAGTTGCAAAAGCCTTGGGAAAAGCCTTAGCAAATAACCTGGCTACAGCTATGTCAAAATCCCTGGCCAACGTCTTGGTAAAATCCCTCTCAAAAGTCTTGGGAAACAGTCTGGCAAAAGCCCTGCCAAAGCCCTGGGTCAACTTTCTGGCCAAAGCCTTGGCAAAATGCCTGGTAAAAAGCTTGGGAGAATCCCTGGCAAAAGCCCTGGGAAAAGCCCTGGGAAAAGCCTTGGAGAAGGTCCTGGCAAAAGCTATGGCACAATCCCTGGCAAAAGCCTCGGCAAAATCCCCGGCAAAAACACTGGAATAAGCCTTGGCCAAAGCCTTGGCAAACGCCCTGGCCAAAGCCCTGGCAAAAGCCTTGGCAAAATCCCTGGGGAAATTTTGATAAGTTCCCTGGCAAAATCTTGGCAAAAGCCTTGTCTTCTTTTTGGCCAGGGATTTTGCCAAGGCTTTTACAGGGAATTTTGCCAGGACTTTTGTCAAGGCTTTGACCAAGGCTTTTGTTAGGGATTTTGCCAGGGCTTTTTCCCAGGCTTTTGCCAGCGTTTTTGCCAAGGCTTCTAACAGCAATTTTGCCCGGGCTCTTCCCAGAGGTTTTCCAAGGGATCCCTGGCTTTTGCCAGGCCTTTGCTAAAGATTATTCCAAGGCTTTTTCCAGGGTTTTGAGCAGGGATTTTGCCAGGGCTTTTGCCATGCATTTTGCCAAAGCCTTTGCCAGGCCTTTCCCAAGGCTTTGGACAGGGATTTTAGCACAGATTTTTGAGGGGCTTTTGCCAGGGCTTTTGCCAAGTATTGTATTTTGCCAAGACTTTTGCCAAGACTTTTGCCAGGGCTTTTCACAGTGATTTAGCCAGGACTTTTTTAACGTTTTGTTGTTTGTGGTTTTTTTTCCCAGAGCTTTTGCCAAAGCTTTTGCCAGGGATTCTGGGAAGGCTTTTGCCAGGGGTTTTGCCAAGCCTTCTGACAGGTATTTCATCAGAATTTTCCCCATTTGTTTCCAGTGATTTGCCAAGGCTTTTGCCAGGGCTATTCACATGGATACTTGCAGGGCTTTTGCCAGGAATTTTGACAGGCATTTTGTCACGGATTATGGCATGGCTTTTGCTATGGATTTTGCCTGGGCTTTTGCCAAAGATTTTGTGGAGGAGTTTGCAAAAGACTTTACCAGGGCTTCTGCCAGGGCTTTTGCCACAGATTTTGCCAGGCATCTTGACTGGCTTTTCCCATAGATTTTGCCAGTCTTTCCCCAAGGCTTCTGCAAACGCTTTTAGAATGGGGTTTGCGAGAGTCTGTGGGAAGAGCTTTGATAAAATCCCTGGCAGAAGCCTCGGGAAAAGTCCAGGTAAAATCCATGGAAAATAACCTGGGAAATGCCTTGGGAAAAGCCCTGGCAAAAGCCCTGGCAAATTCCCGCTCAACATCCATGGCAAATGCCCTGGAAAAATTCCTGGTAAAATACCTGAAAAAACGCCCTGGAAAAATCCCTTGGTAAATCCCTCGCAATAGCCCTGACAAAAGCACTGTGAAAACCCTTGGCCAAATCCATGGCAAAAGTCGTGGCAAAAGACTTGGCAAGCTACCTGTCAAAATCCATGGCAACAGCCCTGGCAAAAGCCATGCCAAAATCCATGACAAAATCCCTGGCAAAAGAAGTTGCAAAAGCCTTGGCAAAAGCCCTGGCAAAAGCCTTAGCAAATAACCTGGCTACAGCTATGTCAAAATCCCTGGCCAACGTCTTGGTAAAATCCCTCTCAAAAGTCTTGGGAAAAAGTCTGGCAGAAGCCCTGCCAAAGCCCTGGGTCAACTTTCTGGCCAAAGCCTTGGCAAAATGCCTGGTAAAAAGCTTGGGAGAATCCCTGGCAAAAGCCCTGGGAAAAGCCCTGGGAAAAGCCTTGGAGAAGGTCCTGGCAAAAGCCTTGGCACAATCCCTGGCAAAAGCCTCGGCAAAGTCCCCGGCAAAAACACTGGAATAAGCCTTGGCCAAAGCCTTGGCAAACGCCCTGGCCAAAGCCCTGGCAAAAGCCTTGGCAAAATCCCTGGGGAAATTTTGATAAGTTCCCTGGCAAAATCTTGGCAAAAGCCTTGTCTTCTTTTTGGCCAGGGATTTTGCCAAGGCTTTTACAGGGAATTTTGCCAGGACTTTTGTCAAGGCTTTGACCAAGGCTTTTGTTAGGGATTTTGCCAGGGCTTTTTCCCAGGCTTTTGCCAGCGTTTTTGCCAAGGCTTCTAACAGCAATTTTGCCCGGGCTCTTCCCAGAGGTTTTCCAAGGGATCCCTGGCTTTTGCCAGGCCTTTGCTAAGGATTATTCCAAGGCTTTTTCCAGGGTTTTGAGCAGGGATTTTGCCAGGGCTTTTGCCATGCATTTTGCCAAAGCCTTTGCCAGGCCTTTCCCAAGGCTTTGGACAGGGATTTTAGCACAGATTTTTGAGGGGCTTTTGCCAGGGCTTTTGCCAAGTATTGTATTTTGCCAAGACTTTTGCCAAGACTTTTGCCAGGGCTTTTCACAGTGATTTAGCCAGGACTTTTTTAACGTTTTGTTGTTTGTGGTTTTTTTTCCCAGAGCTTTTGCCAAAGCTTTTGCCAGGGATTCTGGGAAGGCTTTTGCCAGGGGTTTTGCCAAGCCTTCTGACAGGTATTTCATCAGAATTTTCCCCATTTGTTTCCAGTGATTTGCCAAGGCTTTTGCCAGGGCTATTCACATGGATACTTGCAGGGCTTTCGCCAGGAATTTTGACAGGCATTTTGTCACGGATTATGGCATGGCTTTTGCTATGGATTTTGCCTGGGCTTTTGCCAAAGATTTTGTGGAGGAGTTTGCAAAAGACTTTACCAGGGCTTCTGCCAGGGCTTTTGCCACAGATTTTGCCAGGCATCTTGACTGGCTTTTCCCATAGATTTTGCCAGTCTTTCCCCAAGGCTTCTGCAAACGCTTTTAGAATGGGGTTTGCGAGAGTCTGTGGGAAGAGCTTTGATAAAATCCCTGGCAGAAGCCTCGGGAAAAGTCCAGGTAAAATCCATGGAAAATAACCTGGGAAAAGCACTGGGAAATGCCTTGGGAAAAGCCCTGGCAAAAGCCCTGGCAAATTCCCGCTCAACATCCATGGCAAATGCCCTGGAAAAATTCCTGGTAAAATACCTGAAAAAACGCCCTGGAAAAATCCCTTGGTAAATCCCTCGCAATAGCCCTGACAAAAGCACTGTGAAAACCCTTGGCCAAATCCATGGCAAAAGTCCTGGCAAAAGACTTGGCAAGCTACCTGTCAAAATCCATGGCAACAGCCCTGGCAAAAGCCCAGGCAAAAGCCATGCCAAAATCCCTGGCAAAAGAAGTTGCAAAAGCCTTGGGAAAAGCCTTAGCAAATAACCTGGCTACAGCTATGTCAAAATCCCTGGCCAACGTCTTGGTAAAATCCCTCTCAAAAGTCTTGGGAAACAGTCTGGCAAAAGCCCTGCCAAAGCCCTGGGTCAACTTTCTGGCCAAAGCCTTGGCAAAATGCCTGGTAAAAAGCTTGGGAGAATCCCTGGCAAAAGCCCTGGGAAAAGCCCTGGGAAAAGCCTTGGAGAAGGTCCTGGCAAAAGCTATGGCACAATCCCTGGCAAAAGCCTTGGCAAAATCCCCGGCAAAAACACTGGAATAAGCCTTGGCCAAAGCCTTGGCAAACGCCCTGGCCAAAGCCCTGGCAAAAGCCTTGGCAAAATCCCTGGGGAAATTTTGATAAGTTCCCTGGCAAAATCTTGGCAAAAGCCTTGTCTTCTTTTTGGCCAGGGATTTTGCCAAGGCTTTTACAGGGAATTTTGCCAGGACTTTTGTCAAGGCTTTGACCAAGGCTTTTGTTAGGGATTTTGCCAGGGCTTTTTCCCAGGCTTTTGCCAGCGTTTTTGCCAAGGCTTCTAACAGCAATTTTGCCCGGGCTCTTCCCAGAGGTTTTCCAAGGGATCCCTGGCTTTTGCCAGGCCTTTGCTAAGGATTATTCCAAGGCTTTTTCCAGGGTTTTGAGCAGGGATTTTGCCAGGGCTTTTGCCATGCATTTTGCCAAAGCCTTTGCCAGGCCTTTCCCAGGGCTTTGGACAGGGATTTTAGCACAGATTTTTGAGGGGCTTTTGCCAGGGCTTTTGCCAAGTATTGTATTTTGCCAAGACTTTTGCCAAGACTTTTGCCAGGGCTTTTCACAGTGATTTAGCCAGGACTTTTTTAACGTTTTGTTGTTTGTTTTTTTTTTCCCACAGCTTTTGCCAAAGCTTTTGCCAGGGATTCTGGGAAGGCTTTTGCCAGGGGTTTTGCCAAGCCTTCTGACAGGTATTTCATCAGGATTTTCCCCATTTGTTTCCAGTGATTTGCCAAGGCTTTTGCCAGGGCTATTCACATGGATACTTGCAGGGCTTTCGCCAGGAATTTTGACAGGCATTTTGTCACGGATTATGGCATGGCTTTTGCTATGGATTTTGCCTGGGCTTTTGCCAAAGATTTTGTGGAGGAGTTTGCAAAAGACTTTACCAGGGCTTCTGCCAGGGCTTTTGCCACAGATTTTGCCAGGCATCTTGACTGGCTTTTCCCATAGATTTTGCCAGTCTTTCCCCAAGGCTTCTGCAAACGCTTTTAGAATGGGGTTTGCGAGAGTCTGTGGGAAGAGCTTTGATAAAATCCCTGGCAGAAGCCTCGGGAAAAGTCCAGGTAAAATCCATGGAAAATAACCTGGGAAAAGCACTGGGAAAAGCCCTGGCAAAAGCCCTGGCAAATTCCCGCTCAACATCCATGGCAAATGCCCTGGAAAAATTCCTGGTAAAATACCTGAAAAAACACCCTGGAAAAATCCCTTGGTAAATCCCTCGCAATAGCCCTGACAAAAGCACTGTGAAAACCCTTGGCCAAATCCATGGCAAAAGTCGTGGCAAAAGACTTGGCAAGCTACCTGTCAAAATCCATGGCAACAGCCCTGGCAAAAGCCCAGGCAAAAGCCATGCCAAAATCCCTGGCAAAAGAAGTTGCAAAAGCCTTGGGAAAAGCCTTAGCAAATAACCTGGCTACAGCTATGTCAAAATCCCTGGCCAACGTCTTGGTAAAATCCCTCTCAAAAGTCTTGGGAAACAGTCTGGCAAAAGCCCTGCCAAAGCCCTGGGTCAACTTTCTGGCCAAAGCCTTGGCAAAATGCCTGGTAAAAAGCTTGGGAGAATCCCTGGCAAAAGCCCTGGGAAAAGCCCTGGGAAAAGCCTTGGAGAAGGTCCTGGCAAAAGCTATGGCACAATCCCTGGCAAAAGCCTCGGCAAAATCCCCGGCAAAAACACTGGAATAAGCCTTGGCCAAAGCCTTGGCAAACGCCCTGGCCAAAGCCCTGGCAAAAGCCTTGGCAAAATCCCTGGGGAAATTTTGATAAGTTCCCTGGCAAAATCTTGGCAAAAGCCTTGTCTTCTTTTTGGCCAGGGATTTTGCCAAGGCTTTTACAGGGAATTTTGCCAGGACTTTTGTCAAGGCTTTGACCAAGGCTTTTGTTAGGGATTTTGCCAGGGCTTTTTCCCAGGCTTTTGCCAGCGTTTTTGCCAAGGCTTCTAACAGCAATTTTGCCCGGGCTCTTCCCAGAGGTTTTCCAAGGGATCCCTGGCTTTTGCCAGGCCTTTGCTAAGGATTATTCCAAGGCTTTTTCCAGGGTTTTGAGCAGGGATTTTGCCAGGGCTTTTGCCATGCATTTTGCCAAAGCCTTTGCCAGGCCTTTCCCAAGGCTTTGGACAGGGATTTTAGCACAGATTTTTGAGGGGCTTTTGCCGGGGCTTTTGCCAAGTATTGTATTTTGCCAAGACTTTTGCCAAGACTTTTGCCAGGGCTTTTCACAGTGATTTAGCCAGGACTTTTTTAAGGTTTTTTTGTTTGTGGTTTTTTTTCCCAGAGCTTTTGCCAAAGCTTTTGCCAGGGATTCTGGGAAGGCTTTTGCCAGGGGTTTTGCCAAGCCTTCTGACAGGTATTTCATCAGGATTTTCCCCATTTGTTTCCAATGATTTGCCAAGGCTTTTGCCAGGGCTATTCACATGGATACTTGCAGGGCTTTCGCCAGGAATTTTGACAGGCATTTTGTCATGGATTATGGCATGGCTTTTGCTATGGATTTTGCCTGGGCTTTTGCCAAAGATTTTGTGGAGGAGTTTGCAAAAGACTTTACCAGGGCTTCTGCCAGGGCTTTTGCCACAGATTTTGCCAGGCATCTTGACTGGCTTTTCCCATAGATTTTGCCAGTCTTTCCCCAAGGCTTCTGCAAACGCTTTTAGAATGGGGTTTGCGAGAGTCTGTGGGAAGAGCTTTGATAAAATCCCTGGCAGAAGCCTCGGGAAAAGTCCAGGTAAAATCCATGGAAAATAACCTGGGAAAAGCACTGGGAAATGCCTTGGGAAAAGCCCTGGCAAAAGCCCTGGCAAATTCCCGCTCAACATCCATGGCAAATGCCCTGGAAAAATTCCTGGTAAAATACCTGAAAAAACGCCCTGGAAAAATCCCTTGGTAAATCCCTCGCAATAGCCCTGACAAAAGCACTGTGAAAACCCTTGGCCAAATCCATGGCAAAAGTCGTGGCAAAAGACTTGGCAAGCTACCTGTCAAAATCCATGGCAACAGCCCTGGCAAAAGCCATGCCAAAATCCATGACAAAATCCCTGGCAAAAGAAGTTGCAAAAGCCTTGGGAAAAGCCTTAGCAAATAACCTGGCTACAGCTATGTCAAAATCCCTGGCCAACGTCTTGGTAAAATCCCTCTCAAAAGTCTTGGGAAACAGTCTGACAAAAGCCCTGCCAAAGCCCTGGGTCAACTTTCTGGCCAAAGCCTTGGCAAAATGCCTGGTAAAAAGCTTGGGAGAATCCCTGGCAAAAGCCCTGGGAAAAGCCCTGGGAAAAGCCTTGGAGAAGGTCCTGGCAAAAGCTATGGCACAATCCCTGGCAAAAGCCTCGGCAAAATCCCCGGCAAAAACACTGGAATAAGCCTTGGCCAAAGCCTTGGCAAACGCCCTGGCCAAAGCCCTGGCAAAAGCCTTGGCAAAATCCCTGGGGAAATTTTGATAAGTTCCCTGGCAAAATCTTGGCAAAAGCCTTGTCTTCTTTTTGGCCAGGGATTTTGCCAAGGCTTTTACAGGGAATTTTGCCAGGACTTTTGTCAAGGCTTTTGTTAGGGATTTTGCCAGGGCTTTTTTCCAAGGCTTTTGCCAGCGTTTTTGCCAAGGCTTCTCACAGCAATTTTGCCCGGGCTCTTCCCAGAGGTTTTCCAAGGGATCCCTGGCTTTTGCCAGGCCTTTGCTAAGGATTATTCCAAGGCTTTTTCCAGGGTTTTGAGCAGGGATTTTGCCAGGGCTTTTGCCATGCATTTTGCCAAAGCCTTTGCCAGGCCTTTCCCAAGGCTTTGGACAGGGATTTTAGCACAGATTTTTGAGGGGCTTTTGCCAGGGCTTTTGCCAAGTATTGTATTTTGCCAAGACTTTTGCCAAGACTTTTGCCAGGGCTTTTCACAGTGATTTAGCCAGGACTTTTTTAACGTTTTGTTGTTTGTGGTTTTTTTTCCCAGAGCTTTTGCCAAAGCTTTTGCCAGGGATTCTGGGAAGGCTTTTGCCAGGGGTTTTGCCAAGCCTTCTGACAGGTATTTCATCAGGATTTTCCCCATTTGTTTCCAGTGATTTGCCAAGGCTTTTGCCAGGGCTATTCACATGGATACTTGCAGGGCTTTCGCCAGGAATTTTGACAGGCATTTTGTCACGGATTATGGCATGGCTTTTGCTATGGATTTTGCCTGGGCTTTTGCCAAAGCTTTTGTGGAGGAGTTTGCAAAAGACTTTACCAGGGCTTCTGCCAGGGCTTTTGCCACAGATTTTGCCAGGCATCTTGACTGGCTTTTCCCATAGATTTTGCCAGTCTTTCCCCAAGGCTTCTGCAAACGCTTTTAGAATGGGGTTTGCGAGAGTCTGTGGGAAGAGCTTTGATAAAATCCCTGGCAGAAGCCTCGGGAAAAGTCCAGGTAAAATCCATGGAAAATAACCTGGGAAAAGCACTGGGAAATGCCTTGGGAAAAGCCCTGGCAAAAGCCCTGGCAAATTCCCGCTCAACATCCATGGCAAATGCCCTGGAAAAATTCCTGGTAAAATACCTGAAAAAACGCCCTGGAAAAATCCCTTGGTAAATCCCTCGCAATAGCCCTGACAAAAGCACTGTGAAAACCCTTGGCCAAATCCATGGCAAAAGTCGTGGCAAAAGACTTGGCAAGCTACCTGTCAAAATCCATGGCAACAGCCCTGGCAAAAGCCCAGGCAAAAGCCATGCCAAAATCCCTGGCAAAAGAAGTTGCAAAAGCCTTGGGAAAAGCCTTAGCAAATAACCTGGCTACAGCTATGTCAAAATCCCTGGCCAACGTCTTGGTAAAATCCCTCTCAAAAGTCTTGGGAAACAGTCTGGCAAAAGCCCTGCCAAAGCCCTGGGTCAACTTTCTGGCCAAAGCCTTGGCAAAATGCCTGGTAAAAAGCTTGGGAGAATCCCTGGCAAAAGCCCTGGGAAAAGCCCTGGGAAAAGCCTTGGAGAAGGTCCTGGCAAAAGCTATGGCACAATCCCTGGCAAAAGCCTCGGCAAAATCCCCGGCAAAAACACTGGAATAAGCCTTGGCCAAAGCCTTGGCAAACGCCCTGGCCAAAGCCCTGGCAAAAGCCTTGGCAAAATCCCTGGGGAAATTTTGATAAGTTCCCTGGCAAAATCTTGGCAAAAGCCTTGTCTTCTTTTTGGCCAGGGATTTTGCCAAGGCTTTTACAGGGAATTTTGCCAGGACTTTTGTCAAGGCTTTGACCAAGGCTTTTGTTAGGGATTTTGCCAGGGCTTTTTCCCAGGCTTTTGCCAGCGTTTTTGCCAAGGCTTCTAACAGCAATTTTGCCCGGGCTCTTCCCAGAGGTTTTCCAAGGGATCCCTGGCTTTTGCCAGGCCTTTGCTAAGGATTATTCCAAGGCTTTTTCCAGGGTTTTGAGCAGGGATTTTGCCAGGGCTTTTGCCATGCATTTTGCCAAAGCCTTTGCCAGGCCTTTCCCAGGGCTTTGGACAGGGATTTTAGCACAGATTTTTGAGGGGCTTTTGCCAGGGCTTTTGCCAAGTATTGTATTTTGCCAAGACTTTTGCCAAGACTTTTGCCAGGGCTTTTCACAGTGATTTAGCCAGGACTTTTTTAACGTTTTGTTGTTTGTTTTTTTTTTCCCACAGCTTTTGCCAAAGCTTTTGCCAGGGATTCTGGGAAGGCTTTTGCCAGGGGTTTTGCCAAGCCTTCTGACAGGTATTTCATCAGGATTTTCCCCATTTGTTTCCAGTGATTTGCCAAGGCTTTTGCCAGGGCTATTCACATGGATACTTGCAGGGCTTTCGCCAGGAATTTTGACAGGCATTTTGTCACGGATTATGGCATGGCTTTTGCTATGGATTTTGCCTGGGCTTTTGCCAAAGATTTTGTGGAGGAGTTTGCAAAAGACTTTACCAGGGCTTCTGCCAGGGCTTTTGCCACAGATTTTGCCAGGCATCTTGACTGGCTTTTCCCATAGATTTTGCCAGTCTTTCCCCAAGGCTTCTGCAAACGCTTTTAGAATGGGGTTTGCGAGAGTCTGTGGGAAGAGCTTTGATAAAATCCCTGGCAGAAGCCTCGGGAAAAGTCCAGGTAAAATCCATGGAAAATAACCTGGGAAATGCCTTGGGAAAAGCCCTGGCAAAAGCCCTGGCAAATTCCCGCTCAACATCCATGGCAAATGCCCTGGAAAAATTCCTGGTAAAATACCTGAAAAAACGCCCTGGAAAAATCCCTTGGTAAATCCCTCGCAATAGCCCTGACAAAAGCACTGTGAAAACCCTTGGCCAAATCCATGGCAAAAGTCGTGGCAAAAGACTTGGCAAGCTACCTGTCAAAATCCATGGCAACAGCCCTGGCAAAAGCCATGCCAAAATCCATGACAAAATCCCTGGCAAAAGAAGTTGCAAAAGCCTTGGCAAAAGCCCTGGCAAAAGCCTTAGCAAATAACCTGGCTACAGCTATGTCAAAATCCCTGGCCAACGTCTTGGTAAAATCCCTCTCAAAAGTCTTGGGAAAAAGTCTGGCAGAAGCCCTGCCAAAGCCCTGGGTCAACTTTCTGGCCAAAGCCTTGGCAAAATGCCTGGTAAAAAGCTTGGGAGAATCCCTGGCAAAAGCCCTGGGAAAAGCCCTGGGAAAAGCCTTGGAGAAGGTCCTGGCAAAAGCCTTGGCACAATCCCTGGCAAAAGCCTCGGCAAAGTCCCCGGCAAAAACACTGGAATAAGCCTTGGCCAAAGCCTTGGCAAACGCCCTGGCCAAAGCCCTGGCAAAAGCCTTGGCAAAATCCCTGGGGAAATTTTGATAAGTTCCCTGGCAAAATCTTGGCAAAAGCCTTGTCTTCTTTTTGGCCAGGGATTTTGCCAAGGCTTTTACAGGGAATTTTGCCAGGACTTTTGTCAAGGCTTTGACCAAGGCTTTTGTTAGGGATTTTGCCAGGGCTTTTTCCCAGGCTTTTGCCAGCGTTTTTGCCAAGGCTTCTAACAGCAATTTTGCCCGGGCTCTTCCCAGAGGTTTTCCAAGGGATCCCTGGCTTTTGCCAGGCCTTTGCTAAGGATTATTCCAAGGCTTTTTCCAGGGTTTTGAGCAGGGATTTTGCCAGGGCTTTTGCCATGCATTTTGCCAAAGCCTTTGCCAGGCCTTTCCCAGGGCTTTGGACAGGGATTTTAGCACAGATTTTTGAGGGGCTTTTGCCAGGGCTTTTGCCAAGTATTGTATTTTGCCAAGACTTTTGCCAAGACTTTTGCCAGGGCTTTTCACAGTGATTTAGCCAGGACTTTTTTAACGTTTTGTTGTTTGTTTTTTTTTTCCCACAGCTTTTGCCAAAGCTTTTGCCAGGGATTCTGGGAAGGCTTTTGCCAGGGGTTTTGCCAAGCCTTCTGACAGGTATTTCATCAGGATTTTCCCCATTTGTTTCCAGTGATTTGCCAAGGCTTTTGCCAGGGCTATTCACATGGATACTTGCAGGGCTTTCGCCAGGAATTTTGACAGGCATTTTGTCACGGATTATGGCATGGCTTTTGCTATGGATTTTGCCTGGGCTTTTGCCAAAGATTTTGTGGAGGAGTTTGCAAAAGACTTTACCAGGGCTTCTGCCAGGGCTTTTGCCACAGATTTTGCCAGGCATCTTGACTGGCTTTTCCCATAGATTTTGCCAGTCTTTCCCCAAGGCTTCTGCAAACGCTTTTAGAATGGGGTTTGCGAGAGTCTGTGGGAAGAGCTTTGATAAAATCCCTGGCAGAAGCCTCGGGAAAAGTCCAGGTAAAATCCATGGAAAATAACCTGGGAAAAGCACTGGGAAAAGCCCTGGCAAAAGCCCTGGCAAATTCCCGCTCAACATCCATGGCAAATGCCCTGGAAAAATTCCTGGTAAAATACCTGAAAAAACACCCTGGAAAAATCCCTTGGTAAATCCCTCGCAATAGCCCTGACAAAAGCACTGTGAAAACCCTTGGCCAAATCCATGGCAAAAGTCGTGGCAAAAGACTTGGCAAGCTACCTGTCAAAATCCATGGCAACAGCCCTGGCAAAAGCCCAGGCAAAAGCCATGCCAAAATCCCTGGCAAAAGAAGTTGCAAAAGCCTTGGGAAAAGCCTTAGCAAATAACCTGGCTACAGCTATGTCAAAATCCCTGGCCAACGTCTTGGTAAAATCCCTCTCAAAAGTCTTGGGAAACAGTCTGGCAAAAGCCCTGCCAAAGCCCTGGGTCAACTTTCTGGCCAAAGCCTTGGCAAAATGCCTGGTAAAAAGCTTGGGAGAATCCCTGGCAAAAGCCCTGGGAAAAGCCCTGGGAAAAGCCTTGGAGAAGGTCCTGGCAAAAGCTATGGCACAATCCCTGGCAAAAGCCTCGGCAAAATCCCCGGCAAAAACACTGGAATAAGCCTTGGCCAAAGCCTTGGCAAACGCCCTGGCCAAAGCCCTGGCAAAAGCCTTGGCAAAATCCCTGGGGAAATTTTGATAAGTTCCCTGGCAAAATCTTGGCAAAAGCCTTGTCTTCTTTTTGGCCAGGGATTTTGCCAAGGCTTTTACAGGGAATTTTGCCAGGACTTTTGTCAAGGCTTTGACCAAGGCTTTTGTTAGGGATTTTGCCAGGGCTTTTTCCCAGGCTTTTGCCAGCGTTTTTGCCAAGGCTTCTAACAGCAATTTTGCCCG
This sequence comes from Psittacula echo, assembly GCF_963264785.1. Lineage (NCBI taxonomy): Eukaryota > Metazoa > Chordata > Aves > Psittaciformes > Psittacidae > Psittacula > Psittacula echo. Next base: position 107,177,894 of record NC_137735.1, read on the forward strand.
GGCTCTTCCCAGAGGTTTTCCAAGGGATCCCTGGCTTTTGCCAGGCCTTTGCTAAGGATTATTCCAAGGCTTTTTCCAGGGTTTTGAGCAGGGATTTTGCCAGGGCTTTTGCCATGCATTTTGCCAAAGCCTTTGCCAGGCCTTTCCCAAGGCTTTGGACAGGGATTTTAGCACAGATTTTTGAGGGGCTTTTGCCGGGGCTTTTGCCAAGTATTGTATTTTGCCAAGACTTTTGCCAAGACTTTTGCCAGGGCTTTTCACAGTGATTTAGCCAGGACTTTTTTAAGGTTTTTTTGTTTGTGGTTTTTTTTCCCAGAGCTTTTGCCAAAGCTTTTGCCAGGGATTCTGGGAAGGCTTTTGCCAGGGGTTTTGCCAAGCCTTCTGACAGGTATTTCATCAGGATTTTCCCCATTTGTTTCCAATGATTTGCCAAGGCTTTTGCCAGGGCTATTCACATGGATACTTGCAGGGCTTTCGCCAGGAATTTTGACAGGCATTTTGTCATGGATTATGGCATGGCTTTTGCTATGGATTTTGCCTGGGCTTTTGCCAAAGATTTTGTGGAGGAGTTTGCAAAAGACTTTACCAGGGCTTCTGCCAGGGCTTTTGCCACAGATTTTGCCAGGCATCTTGACTGGCTTTTCCCATAGATTTTGCCAGTCTTTCCCCAAGGCTTCTGCAAACGCTTTTAGAATGGGGTTTGCGAGAGTCTGTGGGAAGAGCTTTGATAAAATCCCTGGCAGAAGCCTCGGGAAAAGTCCAGGTAAAATCCATGGAAAATAACCTGGGAAAAGCACTGGGAAATGCCTTGGGAAAAGCCCTGGCAAAAGCCCTGGCAAATTCCCGCTCAACATCCATGGCAAATGCCCTGGAAAAATTCCTGGTAAAATACCTGAAAAAACGCCCTGGAAAAATCCCTTGGTAAATCCCTCGCAATAGCCCTGACAAAAGCACTGTGAAAACCCTTGGCCAAATCCATGGCAAAAGTCGTGGCAAAAGACTTGGCAAGCTACCTGTCAAAATCCATGGCAACAGCCCTGGCAAAAGCCATGCCAAAATCCATGACAAAATCCCTGGCAAAAGAAGTTGCAAAAGCCTTGGGAAAAGCCTTAGCAAATAACCTGGCTACAGCTATGTCAAAATCCCTGGCCAACGTCTTGGTAAAATCCCTCTCAAAAGTCTTGGGAAACAGTCTGACAAAAGCCCTGCCAAAGCCCTGGGTCAACTTTCTGGCCAAAGCCTTGGCAAAATGCCTGGTAAAAAGCTTGGGAGAATCCCTGGCAAAAGCCCTGGGAAAAGCCCTGGGAAAAGCCTTGGAGAAGGTCCTGGCAAAAGCTATGGCACAATCCCTGGCAAAAGCCTCGGCAAAATCCCCGGCAAAAACACTGGAATAAGCCTTGGCCAAAGCCTTGGCAAACGCCCTGGCCAAAGCCCTGGCAAAAGCCTTGGCAAAATCCCTGGGGAAATTTTGATAAGTTCCCTGGCAAAATCTTGGCAAAAGCCTTGTCTTCTTTTTGGCCAGGGATTTTGCCAAGGCTTTTACAGGGAATTTTGCCAGGACTTTTGTCAAGGCTTTTGTTAGGGATTTTGCCAGGGCTTTTTTCCAAGGCTTTTGCCAGCGTTTTTGCCAAGGCTTCTCACAGCAATTTTGCCCGGGCTCTTCCCAGAGGTTTTCCAAGGGATCCCTGGCTTTTGCCAGGCCTTTGCTAAGGATTATTCCAAGGCTTTTTCCAGGGTTTTGAGCAGGGATTTTGCCAGGGCTTTTGCCATGCATTTTGCCAAAGCCTTTGCCAGGCCTTTCCCAAGGCTTTGGACAGGGATTTTAGCACAGATTTTTGAGGGGCTTTTGCCAGGGCTTTTGCCAAGTATTGTATTTTGCCAAGACTTTTGCCAAGACTTTTGCCAGGGCTTTTCACAGTGATTTAGCCAGGACTTTTTTAACGTTTTGTTGTTTGTGGTTTTTTTTCCCAGAGCTTTTGCCAAAGCTTTTGCCAGGGATTCTGGGAAGGCTTTTGCCAGGGGTTTTGCCAAGCCTTCTGACAGGTATTTCATCAGGATTTTCCCCATTTGTTTCCAGTGATTTGCCAAGGCTTTTGCCAGGGCTATTCACATGGATACTTGCAGGGCTTTCGCCAGGAATTTTGACAGGCATTTTGTCACGGATTATGGCATGGCTTTTGCTATGGATTTTGCCTGGGCTTTTGCCAAAGCTTTTGTGGAGGAGTTTGCAAAAGACTTTACCAGGGCTTCTGCCAGGGCTTTTGCCACAGATTTTGCCAGGCATCTTGACTGGCTTTTCCCATAGATTTTGCCAGTCTTTCCCCAAGGCTTCTGCAAACGCTTTTAGAATGGGGTTTGCGAGAGTCTGTGGGAAGAGCTTTGATAAAATCCCTGGCAGAAGCCTCGGGAAAAGTCCAGGTAAAATCCATGGAAAATAACCTGGGAAAAGCACTGGGAAATGCCTTGGGAAAAGCCCTGGCAAAAGCCCTGGCAAATTCCCGCTCAACATCCATGGCAAATGCCCTGGAAAAATTCCTGGTAAAATACCTGAAAAAACGCCCTGGAAAAATCCCTTGGTAAATCCCTCGCAATAGCCCTGACAAAAGCACTGTGAAAACCCTTGGCCAAATCCATGGCAAAAGTCGTGGCAAAAGACTTGGCAAGCTACCTGTCAAAATCCATGGCAACAGCCCTGGCAAAAGCCCAGGCAAAAGCCATGCCAAAATCCCTGGCAAAAGAAGTTGCAAAAGCCTTGGGAAAAGCCTTAGCAAATAACCTGGCTACAGCTATGTCAAAATCCCTGGCCAACGTCTTGGTAAAATCCCTCTCAAAAGTCTTGGGAAACAGTCTGGCAAAAGCCCTGCCAAAGCCCTGGGTCAACTTTCTGGCCAAAGCCTTGGCAAAATGCCTGGTAAAAAGCTTGGGAGAATCCCTGGCAAAAGCCCTGGGAAAAGCCCTGGGAAAAGCCTTGGAGAAGGTCCTGGCAAAAGCTATGGCACAATCCCTGGCAAAAGCCTCGGCAAAATCCCCGGCAAAAACACTGGAATAAGCCTTGGCCAAAGCCTTGGCAAACGCCCTGGCCAAAGCCCTGGCAAAAGCCTTGGCAAAATCCCTGGGGAAATTTTGATAAGTTCCCTGGCAAAATCTTGGCAAAAGCCTTGTCTTCTTTTTGGCCAGGGATTTTGCCAAGGCTTTTACAGGGAATTTTGCCAGGACTTTTGTCAAGGCTTTGACCAAGGCTTTTGTTAGGGATTTTGCCAGGGCTTTTTCCCAGGCTTTTGCCAGCGTTTTTGCCAAGGCTTCTAACAGCAATTTTGCCCGGGCTCTTCCCAGAGGTTTTCCAAGGGATCCCTGGCTTTTGCCAGGCCTTTGCTAAGGATTATTCCAAGGCTTTTTCCAGGGTTTTGAGCAGGGATTTTGCCAGGGCTTTTGCCATGCATTTTGCCAAAGCCTTTGCCAGGCCTTTCCCAGGGCTTTGGACAGGGATTTTAGCACAGATTTTTGAGGGGCTTTTGCCAGGGCTTTTGCCAAGTATTGTATTTTGCCAAGACTTTTGCCAAGACTTTTGCCAGGGCTTTTCACAGTGATTTAGCCAGGACTTTTTTAACGTTTTGTTGTTTGTTTTTTTTTTCCCACAGCTTTTGCCAAAGCTTTTGCCAGGGATTCTGGGAAGGCTTTTGCCAGGGGTTTTGCCAAGCCTTCTGACAGGTATTTCATCAGGATTTTCCCCATTTGTTTCCAGTGATTTGCCAAGGCTTTTGCCAGGGCTATTCACATGGATACTTGCAGGGCTTTCGCCAGGAATTTTGACAGGCATTTTGTCACGGATTATGGCATGGCTTTTGCTATGGATTTTGCCTGGGCTTTTGCCAAAGATTTTGTGGAGGAGTTTGCAAAAGACTTTACCAGGGCTTCTGCCAGGGCTTTTGCCACAGATTTTGCCAGGCATCTTGACTGGCTTTTCCCATAGATTTTGCCAGTCTTTCCCCAAGGCTTCTGCAAACGCTTTTAGAATGGGGTTTGCGAGAGTCTGTGGGAAGAGCTTTGATAAAATCCCTGGCAGAAGCCTCGGGAAAAGTCCAGGTAAAATCCATGGAAAATAACCTGGGAAATGCCTTGGGAAAAGCCCTGGCAAAAGCCCTGGCAAATTCCCGCTCAACATCCATGGCAAATGCCCTGGAAAAATTCCTGGTAAAATACCTGAAAAAACGCCCTGGAAAAATCCCTTGGTAAATCCCTCGCAATAGCCCTGACAAAAGCACTGTGAAAACCCTTGGCCAAATCCATGGCAAAAGTCGTGGCAAAAGACTTGGCAAGCTACCTGTCAAAATCCATGGCAACAGCCCTGGCAAAAGCCATGCCAAAATCCATGACAAAATCCCTGGCAAAAGAAGTTGCAAAAGCCTTGGCAAAAGCCCTGGCAAAAGCCTTAGCAAATAACCTGGCTACAGCTATGTCAAAATCCCTGGCCAACGTCTTGGTAAAATCCCTCTCAAAAGTCTTGGGAAAAAGTCTGGCAGAAGCCCTGCCAAAGCCCTGGGTCAACTTTCTGGCCAAAGCCTTGGCAAAATGCCTGGTAAAAAGCTTGGGAGAATCCCTGGCAAAAGCCCTGGGAAAAGCCCTGGGAAAAGCCTTGGAGAAGGTCCTGGCAAAAGCCTTGGCACAATCCCTGGCAAAAGCCTCGGCAAAGTCCCCGGCAAAAACACTGGAATAAGCCTTGGCCAAAGCCTTGGCAAACGCCCTGGCCAAAGCCCTGGCAAAAGCCTTGGCAAAATCCCTGGGGAAATTTTGATAAGTTCCCTGGCAAAATCTTGGCAAAAGCCTTGTCTTCTTTTTGGCCAGGGATTTTGCCAAGGCTTTTACAGGGAATTTTGCCAGGACTTTTGTCAAGGCTTTGACCAAGGCTTTTGTTAGGGATTTTGCCAGGGCTTTTTCCCAGGCTTTTGCCAGCGTTTTTGCCAAGGCTTCTAACAGCAATTTTGCCCGGGCTCTTCCCAGAGGTTTTCCAAGGGATCCCTGGCTTTTGCCAGGCCTTTGCTAAGGATTATTCCAAGGCTTTTTCCAGGGTTTTGAGCAGGGATTTTGCCAGGGCTTTTGCCATGCATTTTGCCAAAGCCTTTGCCAGGCCTTTCCCAAGGCTTTGGACAGGGATTTTAGCACAGATTTTTGAGGGGCTTTTGCCAGGGCTTTTGCCAAGTATTGTATTTTGCCAAGACTTTTGCCAAGACTTTTGCCAGGGCTTTTCACAGTGATTTAGCCAGGACTTTTTTAACGTTTTGTTGTTTGTGGTTTTTTTTCCCAGAGCTTTTGCCAAAGCTTTTGCCAGGGATTCTGGGAAGGCTTTTGCCAGGGGTTTTGCCAAGCCTTCTGACAGGTATTTCATCAGAATTTTCCCCATTTGTTTCCAGTGATTTGCCAAGGCTTTTGCCAGGGCTATTCACATGGATACTTGCAGGGCTTTCGCCAGGAATTTTGACAGGCATTTTGTCACGGATTATGGCATGGCTTTTGCTATGGATTTTGCCTGGGCTTTTGCCAAAGATTTTGTGGAGGAGTTTGCAAAAGACTTTACCAGGGCTTCTGCCAGGGCTTTTGCCACAGATTTTGCCAGGCATCTTGACTGGCTTTTCCCATAGATTTTGCCAGTCTTTCCCCAAGGCTTCTGCAAACGCTTTTAGAATGGGGTTTGCGAGAGTCTGTGGGAAGAGCTTTGATAAAATCCCTGGCAGAAGCCTCGGGAAAAGTCCAGGTAAAATCCATGGAAAATAACCTGGGAAAAGCACTGGGAAATGCCTTGGGAAAAGCCCTGGCAAAAGCCCTGGCAAATTCCCGCTCAACATCCATGGCAAATGCCCTGGAAAAATTCCTGGTAAAATACCTGAAAAAACGCCCTGGAAAAATCCCTTGGTAAATCCCTCGCAATAGCCCTGACAAAAGCACTGTGAAAACCCTTGGCCAAATCCATGGCAAAAGTCGTGGCAAAAGACTTGGCAAGCTACCTGTCAAAATCCATGGCAACAGCCCTGGCAAAAGCCCAGGCAAAAGCCATGCCAAAATCCCTGGCAAAAGAAGTTGCAAAAGCCCTGGCAAAAGCCTTAGCAAATAACCTGGCTACAGCTATGTCAAAATCCCTGGCCAACGTCTTGGTAAAATCCCTCTCAAAAGTCTTGGGAAAAAGTCTGGCAGAAGCCCTGCCAAAGCCCTGGGTCAACTTTCTGGCCAAAGCCTTGGCAAAATGCCTGGTAAAAAGCTTGGGAGAATCCCTGGCAAAAGCCCTGGGAAAAGCCCTGGGAAAAGCCTTGGAGAAGGTCCTGGCAAAAGCCTTGGCACAATCCCTGGCAAAAGCCTCGGCAAAGTCCCCGGCAAAAACACTGGAATAAGCCTTGGCCAAAGCCTTGGCAAACGCCCTGGCCAAAGCCCTGGCAAAAGCCTTGGCAAAATCCCTGGGGAAATTTTGATAAGTTCCCTGGCAAAATCTTGGCAAAAGCCTTGTCTTCTTTTTGGCCAGGGATTTTGCCAAGGCTTTTACAGGGAATTTTGCCAGGACTTTTGTCAAGGCTTTGACCAAGGCTTTTGTTAGGGATTTTGCCAGGGCTTTTTCCCAGGCTTTTGCCAGCGTTTTTGCCAAGGCTTCTAACAGCAATTTTGCCCGGGCTCTTCCCAGAGGTTTTCCAAGGGATCCCTGGCTTTTGCCAGGCCTTTGCTAAGGATTATTCCAAGGCTTTTTCCAGGGTTTTGAGCAGGGATTTTGCCAGGGCTTTTGCCATGCATTTTGCCAAAGCCTTTGCCAGGCCTTTCCCAAGGCTTTGGACAGGGATTTTAGCACAGATTTTTGAGGGGCTTTTGCCAGGGCTTTTGCCAAGTATTGTATTTTGCCAAGACTTTTGCCAAGACTTTTGCCAGGGCTTTTCACAGTGATTTAGCCAGGACTTTTTTAACGTTTTGTTGTTTGTGGTTTTTTTTCCCAGAGCTTTTGCCAAAGCTTTTGCCAGGGATTCTGGGAAGGCTTTTGCCAGGGGTTTTGCCAAGCCTTCTGACAGGTATTTCATCAGAATTTTCCCCATTTGTTTCCAGTGATTTGCCAAGGCTTTTGCCAGGGCTATTCACATGGATACTTGCAGGGCTTTCGCCAGGAATTTTGACAGGCATTTTGTCACGGATTATGGCATGGCTTTTGCTATGGATTTTGCCTGGGCTTTTGCCAAAGATTTTGTGGAGGAGTTTGCAAAAGACTTTACCAGGGCTTCTGCCAGGGCTTTTGCCACAGATTTTGCCAGGCATCTTGACTGGCTTTTCCCATAGATTTTGCCAGTCTTTCCCCAAGGCTTCTGCAAACGCTTTTAGAATGGGGTTTGCGAGAGTCTGTGGGAAGAGCTTTGATAAAATCCCTGGCAGAAGCCTCGGGAAAAGTCCAGGTAAAATCCATGGAAAATAACCTGGGAAAAGCACTGGGAAATGCCTTGGGAAAAGCCCTGGCAAAAGCCCTGGCAAATTCCCGCTCAACATCCATGGCAAATGCCCTGGAAAAATTCCTGGTAAAATACCTGAAAAAACGCCCTGGAAAAATCCCTTGGTAAATCCCTCGCAATAGCCCTGACAAAAGCACTGTGAAAACCCTTGGCCAAATCCATGGCAAAAGTCGTGGCAAAAGACTTGGCAAGCTACCTGTCAAAATCCATGGCAACAGCCCTGGCAAAAGCCCAGGCAAAAGCCATGCCAAAATCCCTGGCAAAAGAAGTTGCAAAAGCCTTGGGAAAAGCCTTAGCAAATAACCTGGCTACAGCTATGTCAAAATCCCTGGCCAACGTCTTGGTAAAATCCCTCTCAAAAGTCTTGGGAAACAGTCTGGCAAAAGCCCTGCCAAAGCCCTGGGTCAACTTTCTGGCCAAAGCCTTGGCAAAATGCCTGGTAAAAAGCTTGGGAGAATCCCTGGCAAAAGCCCTGGGAAAAGCCCTGGGAAAAGCCTTGGAGAAGGTCTTGGCAAAAGCTATGGCACAATCCCTGGCAAAAGCCTCGGCAAAATCCCCGGCAAAAACACTGGAATAAGCCTTGGCCAAAGCCTTGGCAAACGCCCTGGCCAAAGCCCTGGCAAAAGCCTTGGCAAAATCCCTGGGGAAATTTTGATAAGTTCCCTGGCAAAATCTTGGCAAAAGCCTTGTCTTCTTTTTGGCCAGGGATTTTGCCAAGGCTTTTACAGGGAATTTTGCCAGGACTTTTGTCAAGGCTTTGACCAAGGCTTTTGTTAGGGGTTTTGCCAGGGCTTTTTTCCAAGGCTTTTGCCAGCGTTTTTGCCAAGGATTCTCACAGCAATTTTGCCCGGGCTCTTCCCAGAGGTTTTCCAAGGGATCCCTGGCTTTTGCCAGGCCTTTGCTAAGGATTATTCCAAGGCTTTTTCCAGGGTTTTGAGCAGGGATTTTGCCAGGGCTTTTGCCATGCATTTTGCCAAAGCCTTTGCCAGGCCTTTCCCAAGGCTTTGGACAGGGATTTTAGCACAGATTTTTGAGGGGCTTTTGCCGGGGCTTTTGCCAAGTATTGTATTTTGCCAAGACTTTTGCCAAGACTTTTGCCAGGGCTTTTCACAGTGATTTAGCCAGGACTTTTTTAAGGTTTTTTTGTTTGTGGTTTTTTTTCCCAGAGCTTTTGCCAAAGCTTTTGCCAGGGATTCTGGGAAGGCTTTTGCCAGGGGTTTTGCCAAGCCTTCTGACAGGTATTTCATCAGGATTTTCCCCATTTGTTTCCAATGATTTGCCAAGGCTTTTGCCAGGGCTATTCACATGGATACTTGCAGGGCTTTCGCCAGGAATTTTGACAGGCATTTTGTCATGGATTATGGCATGGCTTTTGCTATGGATTTTGCCTGGGCTTTTGCCAAAGATTTTGTGGAGGAGTTTGCAAAAGACTTTACCAGGGCTTCTGCCAGGGCTTTTGCCACAGATTTTGCCAGGCATCTTGACTGGCTTTTCCCATAGATTTTGCCAGTCTTTCCCCAAGGCTTCTGCAAACGCTTTTAGAATGGGGTTTGCGAGAGTCTGTGGGAAGAGCTTTGATAAAATCCCTGGCAGAAGCCTCGGGAAAAGTCCAGGTAAAATCCATGGAAAATAACCTGGGAAAAGCACTGGGAAATGCCTTGGGAAAAGCCCTGGCAAAAGCCCTGGCAAATTCCCGCTCAACATCCATGGCAAATGCCCTGGAAAAATTCCTGGTAAAATACCTGAAAAAACGCCCTGGAAAAATCCCTTGGTAAATCCCTCGCAATAGCCCTGACAAAAGCACTGTGAAAACCCTTGGCCAAATCCATGGCAAAAGTCGTGGCAAAAGACTTGGCAAGCTACCTGTCAAAATCCATGGCAACAGCCCTGGCAAAAGCCATGCCAAAATCCATGACAAAATCCCTGGCAAAAGAAGTTGCAAAAGCCTTGGGAAAAGCCTTAGCAAATAACCTGGCTACAGCTATGTCAAAATCCCTGGCCAACGTCTTGGTAAAATCCCTCTCAAAAGTCTTGGGAAACAGTCTGACAAAAGCCCTGCCAAAGCCCTGGGTCAACTTTCTGGCCAAAGCCTTGGTAAAATGCCTGGTAAAAAGCTTGGGAGAATCCCTGGCAAAAGCCCTGGGAAAAGCCCTGGGAAAAGCCTTGGAGAAGGTCCTGGCAAAAGCTATGGCACAATCCCTGGCAAAAGCCTCGGCAAAATCCCCGGCAAAAACACTGGAATAAGCCTTGGCCAAAGCCTTGGCAAACGCCCTGGCCAAAGCCCTGGCAAAAGCCTTGGCAAAATCCCTGGGGAAATTTTGATAAGTTCCCTGGCAAAATCTTGGCAAAAGCCTTGTCTTCTTTTTGGCCAGGGATTTTGCCAAGGCTTTTACAGGGAATTTTGCCAGGACTTTTGTCAAGGCTTTGACCAAGGCTTTTGTTAGGGATTTTGCCAGGGCTTTTTTCCAAGGCTTTTGCCAGCGTTTTTGCCAAGGATTCTCACAGCAATTTTGCCCGGGCTCTTCCCAGAGGTTTTCCAAGGGATCCCTGGCTTTTGCCAGGCCTTTGCTAAGGATTATTCCAAGGCTTTTTCCAGGGTTTTGAGCAGGGATTTTGCCAGGGCTTTTGCCATGCATTTTGCCAAAGCCTTTGCCAGGCCTTTCCCAAGGCTTTGGACAGGGATTTTAGCACAGATTTTTGAGGGGCTTTTGCCGGGGCTTTTGCCAAGTATTGTATTTTGCCAAGACTTTTGCCAAGACTTTTGCCAGGGCTTTTCACAGTGATTTAGCCAGGACTTTTTTAACGTTTTGTTGTTTGTGGTTTTTTTTCCCAGAGCTTTTGCCAAAGCTTTTGCCAGGGATTCTGGGAAGGCTTTTGCCAGGGGTTTTGCCAAGCCTTCTGACAGGTATTTCATCAGGATTTTCCCCATTTGTTTCCAGTGATTTGCCAAGGCTTTTGCCAGGGCTATTCACATGGATACTTGCAGGGCTTTCGCCAGGAATTTTGACAGGCATTTTGTCACGGATTATGGCATGGCTTTTGCTATGGATTTTGCCTGGGCTTTTGCCAAAGCTTTTGTGGAGGAGTTTGCAAAAGACTTTACCAGGGCTTCTGCCAGGGCTTTTGCCACAGATTTTGCCAGGCATCTTGACTGGCTTTTCCCATAGATTTTGCCAGTCTTTCCCCAAGGCTTCTGCAAACGCTTTTAGAATGGGGTTTGCGAGAGTCTGTGGGAAGAGCTTTGATAAAATCCCTGGCAGAAGCCTCGGGAAAAGTCCAGGTAAAATCCATGGAAAATAACCTGGGAAAAGCACTGGGAAATGCCTTGGGAAAAGCCCTGGCAAAAGCCCTGGCAAATTCCTGCTCAACATCCATGGCAAATGCCCTGGAAAAATTCCTGGTAAAATACCTGAAAAAACGCCCTGGAAAAATCCCTTGGTAAATCCCTCGCAATAGCCCTGACAAAAGCACTGTGAAAACCCTTGGCCAAATCCATGGCAAAAGTCGTGGCAAAAGACTTGGCAAGCTACCTGTCAAAATCCATGGCAACAGCCCTGGCAAAAGCCATGCCAAAATCCATGACAAAATCCCTGGCAAAAGAAGTTGCAAAAGCCTTGGGAAAAGCCTTAGCAAATAACCTGGCTACAGCTATGTCAAAATCCCTGGCCAACGTCTTGGTAAAATCCCTCTCAAAAGTCTTGGGAAACAGTCTGGCAAAAGCCCTGCCAAAGCCCTGGGTCAACTTTCTGGCCAAAGCCTTGGCAAAATGCCTGGTAAAAAGCTTGGGAGAATCCCTGGCAAAAGCCCTGGGAAAAGCCCTGGGAAAAGCCTTGGAGAAGGTCCTGGCAAAAGCTATGGCACAATCCCTGGCAAAAGCCTTGGCAAAATCCCCGGCAAAAACACTGGAATAAGCCTTGGCCAAAGCCTTGGCAAACGCCCTGGCCAAAGCCCTGGCAAAAGCCTTGGCAAAATCCCTGGGGAAATTTTGATAAGTTCCCTGGCAAAATCTTGGCAAAAGCCTTGTCTTCTTTTTGGCCAGGGATTTTGCCAAGGCTTTTACAGGGAATTTTGCCAGGACTTTTGTCAAGGCTTTTGTTAGGGATTTTGCCAGGGCTTTTTTCCAAGGCTTTTGCCAGCGTTTTTGCCAAGGATTCTCACAGCAATTTTGCCCGGGCTCTTCCCAGAGGTTTTCCAAGGGATCCCTGGCTTTTGCCAGGCCTTTGCTAAGGATTATTCCAAGGCTTTTTCCAGGGTTTTGAGCAGGGATTTTGCCAGGGCTTTTGCCATGCATTTTGCCAAAGCCTTTGCCAGGCCTTTCCCAAGGCTTTGGACAGGGATTTTAGCACAGATTTTTGAGGGGCTTTTGCCGGGGCTTTTGCCAAGTATTGTATTTTGCCAAGACTTTTGCCAAGACTTTTGCCAGGGCTTTTCACAGTGATTTAGCCAGGACTTTTTTAAGGTTTTTTTGTTTGTGGTTTTTTTTCCCAGAGCTTTTGCCAAAGCTTTTGCCAGGGATTCTGGGAAGGCTTTTGCCAGGGGTTTTGCCAAGCCTTCTGACAGGTATTTCATCAGGATTTTCCCCATTTGTTTCCAATGATTTGCCAAGGCTTTTGCCAGGGCTATTCACATGGATACTTGCAGGGCTTTCGCCAGGAATTTTGACAGGCATTTTGTCATGGATTATGGCATGGCTTTTGCTATGGATTTTGCCTGGGCTTTTGCCAAAGATTTTGTGGAGGAGTTTGCAAAAGACTTTACCAGGGCTTCTGCCAGGGCTTTTGCCACAGATTTTGCCAGGCATCTTGACTGGCTTTTCCCATAGATTTTGCCAGTCTTTCCCCAAGGCTTCTGCAAACGCTTTTAGAATGGGGTTTGCGAGAGTCTGTGGGAAGAGCTTTGATAAAATCCCTGGCAGAAGCCTCGGGAAAAGTCCAGGTAAAATCCATGGAAAATAACCTGGGAAAAGCACTGGGAAATGCCTTGGGAAAAGCCCTGGCAAAAGCCCTGGCAAATTCCCGCTCAACATCCATGGCAAATGCCCTGGAAAAATTCCTGGTAAAATACCTGAAAAAACGCCCTGGAAAAATCCCTTGGTAAATCCCTCGCAATAGCCCTGACAAAAGCACTGTGAAAACCCTTGGCCAAATCCATGGCAAAAGTCGTGGCAAAAGACTTGGCAAGCTACCTGTCAAAATCCATGGCAACAGCCCTGGCAAAAGCCATGCCAAAATCCATGACAAAATCCCTGGCAAAAGAAGTTGCAAAAGCCTTGGGAAAAGCCTTAGCAAATAACCTGGCTACAGCTATGTCAAAATCCCTGGCCAACGTCTTGGTAAAATCCCTCTCAAAAGTCTTGGGAAACAGTCTGACAAAAGCCCTGCCAAAGCCCTGGGTCAACTTTCTGGCCAAAGCCTTGGTAAAATGCCTGGTAAAAAGCTTGGGAGAATCCCTGGCAAAAGCCCTGGGAAAAGCCCTGGGAAAAGCCTTGGAGAAGGTCCTGGCAAAAGCTATGGCACAATCCCTGGCAAAAGCCTCGGCAAAATCCCCGGCAAAAACACTGGAATAAGCCTTGGCCAAAGCCTTGGCAAACGCCCTGGCCAAAGCCCTGGCAAAAGCCTTGGCAAAATCCCTGGGGAAATTTTGATAAGTTCCCTGGCAAAATCTTGGCAAAAGCCTTGTCTTCTTTTTGGCCAGGGATTTTGCCAAGGCTTTTACAGGGAATTTTGCCAGGACTTTTGTCAAGGCTTTGACCAAGGCTTTTGTTAGGGATTTTGCCAGGGCTTTTTTCCAAGGCTTTTGCCAGCGTTTTTGCCAAGGATTCTCACAGCAATTTTGCCCGGGCTCTTCCCAGAGGTTTTCCAAGGGATCCCTGGCTTTTGCCAGGCCTTTGCTAAGGATTATTCCAAGGCTTTTTCCAGGGTTTTGAGCAGGGATTTTGCCAGGGCTTTTGCCATGCATTTTGCCAAAGCCTTTGCCAGGCCTTTCCCAAGGCTTTGGACAGGGATTTTAGCACAGATTTTTGAGGGGCTTTTGCCGGGGCTTTTGCCAAGTATTGTATTTTGCCAAGACTTTTGCCAAGACTTTTGCCAGGGCTTTTCACAGTGATTTAGCCAGGACTTTTTTAACGTTTTGTTGTTTGTGGTTTTTTTTCCCAGAGCTTTTGCCAAAGCTTTTGCCAGGGATTCTGGGAAGGCTTTTGCCAGGGGTTTTGCCAAGCCTTCTGACAGGTATTTCATCAGGATTTTCCCCATTTGTTTCCAGTGATTTGCCAAGGCTTTTGCCAGGGCTATTCACATGGATACTTGCAGGGCTTTCGCCAGGAATTTTGACAGGCATTTTGTCACGGATTATGGCATGGCTTTTGCTATGGATTTTGCCTGGGCTTTTGCCAAAGCTTTTGTGGAGGAGTTTGCAAAAGACTTTACCAGGGCTTCTGCCAGGGCTTTTGCCACAGATTTTGCCAGGCATCTTGACTGGCTTTTCCCATAGATTTTGCCAGTCTTTCCCCAAGGCTTCTGCAAACGCTTTTAGAATGGGGTTTGCGAGAGTCTGTGGGAAGAGCTTTGATAAAATCCCTGGCAGAAGCCTCGGGAAAAGTCCAGGTAAAATCCATGGAAAATAACCTGGGAAAAGCACTGGGAAATGCCTTGGGAAAAGCCCTGGCAAAAGCCCTGGCAAATTCCTGCTCAACATCCATGGCAAATGCCCTGGAAAAATTCCTGGTAAAATACCTGAAAAAACGCCCTGGAAAAATCCCTTGGTAAATCCCTCGCAATAGCCCTGACAAAAGCACTGTGAAAACCCTTGGCCAAATCCATGGCAAAAGTCGTGGCAAAAGACTTGGCAAGCTACCTGTCAAAATCCATGGCAACAGCCCTGGCAAAAGCCATGCCAAAATCCATGACAAAATCCCTGGCAAAAGAAGTTGCAAAAGCCTTGGGAAAAGCCTTAGCAAATAACCTGGCTACAGCTATGTCAAAATCCCTGGCCAACGTCTTGGTAAAATCCCTCTCAAAAGTCTTGGGAAACAGTCTGGCAAAAGCCCTGCCAAAGCCCTGGGTCAACTTTCTGGCCAAAGCCTTGGCAAAATGCCTGGTAAAAAGCTTGGGAGAATCCCTGGCAAAAGCCCTGGGAAAAGCCCTGGGAAAAGCCTTGGAGAAGGTCCTGGCAAAAGCTATGGCACAATCCCTGGCAAAAGCCTTGGCAAAATCCCCGGCAAAAACACTGGAATAAGCCTTGGCCAAAGCCTTGGCAAACGCCCTGGCCAAAGCCCTGGCAAAAGCCTTGGCAAAATCCCTGGGGAAATTTTGATAAGTTCCCTGGCAAAATCTTGGCAAAAGCCTTGTCTTCTTTTTGGCCAGGGATTTTGCCAAGGCTTTTACAGGGAATTTTGCCAGGACTTTTGTCAAGGCTTTGACCAAGGCTTTTGTTAGGGATTTTGCCAGGGCTTTTTTCCAAGGCTTTTGCCAGCGTTTTTGCCAAGGATTCTCACAGCAATTTTGCCCGGGCTCTTCCCAGAGGTTTTCCAAGGGATCCCTGGCTTTTGCCAGGCCTTTGCTAAGGATTATTCCAAGGCTTTTTCCAGGGTTTTGAGCAGGGATTTTGCCAGGGCTTTTGCCATGCATTTTGCCAAAGCCTTTGCCAGGCCTTTCCCAAGGCTTTGGACAGGGATTTTAGCACAGATTTTTGAGGGGCTTTTGCCGGGGCTTTTGCCAAGTATTGTATTTTGCCAAGACTTTTGCCAAGACTTTTGCCAGGGCTTTTCACAGTGATTTAGCCAGGACTTTTTTAACGTTTTGTTGTTTGTGGTTTTTTTTCCCAGAGCTTTTGCCAAAGCTTTTGCCAGGGATTCTGGGAAGGCTTTTGCCAGGGGTTTTGCCAAGCCTTCTGACAGGTATTTCATCAGGATTTTCCCCATTTGTTTCCAGTGATTTGCCAAGGCTTTTGCCAGGGCTATTCACATGGATACTTGCAGGGCTTTCGCCAGGAATTTTGACAGGCATTTTGTCACGGATTATGGCATGGCTTTTGCTATGGATTTTGCCTGGGCTTTTGCCAAAGCTTTTGTGGAGGAGTTTGCAAAAGACTTTACCAGGGCTTCTGCCAGGGCTTTTGCCACAGATTTTGCCAGGCATCTTGACTGGCTTTTCCCATAGATTTTGCCAGTCTTTCCCCAAGGCTTCTGCAAACGCTTTTAGAATGGGGTTTGCGAGAGTCTGTGGGAAGAGCTTTGATAAAATCCCTGGCAGAAGCCTCGGGAAAAGTCCAGGTAAAATCCATGGAAAATAACCTGGGAAAAGCACTGGGAAATGCCTTGGGAAAAGCCCTGGCAAAAGCCCTGGCAAATTCCTGCTCAACATCCATGGCAAATGCCCTGGAAAAATTCCTGGTAAAATACCTGAAAAAACGCCCTGGAAAAATCCCTTGGTAAATCCCTCGCAATAGCCCTGACAAAAGCACTGTGAAAACCCTTGGCCAAATCCATGGCAAAAGTCGTGGCAAAAGACTTGGCAAGCTACCTGTCAAAATCCATGGCAACAGCCCTGGCAAAAGCCATGCCAAAATCCATGACAAAATCCCTGGCAAAAGAAGTTGCAAAAGCCTTGGGAAAAGCCTTAGCAAATAACCTGGCTACAGCTATGTCAAAATCCCTGGCCAACGTCTTGGTAAAATCCCTCTCAAAAGTCTTGGGAAACAGTCTGGCAAAAGCCCTGCCAAAGCCCTGGGTCAACTTTCTGGCCAAAGCCTTGGCAAAATGCCTGGTAAAAAGCTTGGGAGAATCCCTGGCAAAAGCCCTGGGAAAAGCCCTGGGAAAAGCCTTGGAGAAGGTCCTGGCAAAAGCTATGGCACAATCCCTGGCAAAAGCCTTGGCAAAATCCCCGGCAAAAACACTGGAATAAGCCTTGGCCAAAGCCTTGGCAAACGCCCTGGCCAAAGCCCTGGCAAAAGCCTTGGCAAAATCCCTGGGGAAATTTTGATAAGTTCCCTGGCAAAATCTTGGCAAAAGCCTTGTCTTCTTTTTGGCCAGGGATTTTGCCAAGGCTTTTACAGGGAATTTTGCCAGGACTTTTGTCAAGGCTTTGACCAAGGCTTTTGTTAGGGATTTTGCCAGGGCTTTTTTCCAAGGCTTTTGCCAGCGTTTTTGCCAAGGATTCTCACAGCAATTTTGCCCGGGCTCTTCCCAGAGGTTTTCCAAGGGATCCCTGGCTTTTGCCAGGCCTTTGCTAAGGATTATTCCAAGGCTTTTTCCAGGGTTTTGAGCAGGGATTTTGCCAGGGCTTTTGCCATGCATTTTGCCAAAGCCTTTGCCAGGCCTTTCCCAAGGCTTTGGACAGGGATTTTAGCACAGATTTTTGAGGGGCTTTTGCCGGGGCTTTTGCCAAGTATTGTATTTTGCCAAGACTTTTGCCAAGACTTTTGCCAGGGCTTTTCACAGTGATTTAGCCAGGACTTTTTTAACGTTTTGTTGTTTGTGGTTTTTTTTCCCAGAGCTTTTGCCAAAGCTTTTGCCAGGGATTCTGGGAAGGCTTTTGCCAGGGGTTTTGCCAAGCCTTCTGACAGGTATTTCATCAGGATTTTCCCCATTTGTTTCCAGTGATTTGCCAAGGCTTTTGCCAGGGCTATTCACATGGATACTTGCAGGGCTTTCGCCAGGAATTTTGACAGGCATTTTGTCACGGATTATGGCATGGCTTTTGCTATGGATTTTGCCTGGGCTTTTGCCAAAGCTTTTGTGGAGGAGTTTGCAAAAGACTTTACCAGGGCTTCTGCCAGGGCTTTTGCCACAGATTTTGCCAGGCATCTTGACTGGCTTTTCCCATAGATTTTGCCAGTCTTTCCCCAAGGCTTCTGCAAACGCTTTTAGAATGGGGTTTGCGAGAGTCTGTGGGAAGAGCTTTGATAAAATCCCTGGCAGAAGCCTCGGGAAAAGTCCAGGTAAAATCCATGGAAAATAACCTGGGAAAAGCACTGGGAAATGCCTTGGGAAAAGCCCTGGCAAAAGCCCTGGCAAATTCCTGCTCAACATCCATGGCAAATGCCCTGGAAAAATTCCTGGTAAAATACCTGAAAAAACGCCCTGGAAAAATCCCTTGGTAAATCCCTCGCAATAGCCCTGACAAAAGCACTGTGAAAACCCTTGGCCAAATCCATGGCAAAAGTCGTGGCAAAAGACTTGGCAAGCTACCTGTCAAAATCCATGGCAACAGCCCTGGCAAAAGCCATGCCAAAATCCATGACAAAATCCCTGGCAAAAGAAGTTGCAAAAGCCTTGGGAAAAGCCTTAGCAAATAACCTGGCTACAGCTATGTCAAAATCCCTGGCCAACGTCTTGGTAAAATCCCTCTCAAAAGTCTTGGGAAACAGTCTGGCAAAAGCCCTGCCAAAGCCCTGGGTCAACTTTCTGGCCAAAGCCTTGGCAAAATGCCTGGTAAAAAGCTTGGGAGAATCCCTGGCAAAAGCCCTGGGAAAAGCCCTGGGAAAAGCCTTGGAGAAGGTCCTGGCAAAAGCTATGGCACAATCCCTGGCAAAAGCCTTGGCAAAATCCCCGGCAAAAACACTGGAATAAGCCTTGGCCAAAGCCTTGGCAAACGCCCTGGCCAAAGCCCTGGCAAAAGCCTTGGCAAAATCCCTGGGGAAATTTTGATAAGTTCCCTGGCAAAATCTTGGCAAAAGCCTTGTCTTCTTTTTGGCCAGGGATTTTGCCAAGGCTTTTACAGGGAATTTTGCCAGGACTTTTGTCAAGGCTTTTGTTAGGGATTTTGCCAGGGCTTTTTTCCAAGGCTTTTGCCAGCGTTTTTGCCAAGGATTCTCACAGCAATTTTGCCCGGGCTCTTCCCAGAGGTTTTCCAAGGGATCCCTGGCTTTTGCCAGGCCTTTGCTAAGGATTATTCCAAGGCTTTTTCCAGGGTTTTGAGCAGGGATTTTGCCAGGGCTTTTGCCATGCATTTTGCCAAAGCCTTTGCCAGGCCTTTCCCAAGGCTTTGGACAGGGATTTTAGCACAGATTTTTGAGGGGCTTTTGCCGGGGCTTTTGCCAAGTATTGTATTTTGCCAAGACTTTTGCCAAGACTTTTGCCAGGGCTTTTCACAGTGATTTAGCCAGGACTTTTTTAAGGTTTTGTTGTTTGTGGTTTTTTTCCCCAAAGCTTTTGCCAAAGCTTTTGCCAGGGATTCTGGGAAGGCTTTTGCCAGGGGTTTTGCCAAGCCTTCTGACAGGTATTTCATCAGGATTTTCCCCATTTGTTTCCAGTGATTTGCCAAGGCTTTTGCCAGAGCTATTCACATGGATACTTGCAGGGCTTTCGCCAGGAATTTTGACAGGCATTTTGTCACGGATTATGGCATGGCTTTTGCTATGGATTTTGCCTGGGCTTTTGCCAAAGATTTTGTGGAGGAGTTTGCAAAAGACTTTACCAGGGCTTCTGCCAGGGCTTTTGCCACAGATTTTGCCAGGCATCTTGACTGGCTTTTCCCATAGATTTTGCCAGTCTTTCCCCAAGGCTTCTGCAAACGCTTTTAGAATGGGGTTTGCCAGAGTCTGTGGGAAGAGCTTTGAAAAAATCCCTGGCAGAAGCCTCGGGAAAAGTCCAGGTAAAATCCATGGAAAATAACCTGGGAAAAGCACTGGGAAATGCCTTGGGAAAAGCCCTGGCAAAAGCCCTGGCAAATTCCCGCTCAACATCCATGGCAAATGCCCTGGAAAAATTCCTGGTAAAATACCTGAAAAAACGCCCTGGAAAAATCCCTTGGTAAATCCCTCGCAATAGCCCTGACAAAAGCACTGTGAAAACCCTTGGCCAAATCCATGGCAAAAGTCGTGGCAAAAGACTTGGCAAGCTACCTGTCAAAATCCATGGCAACAGCCCTGGCAAAAGCCCAGGCAAAAGCCATGCCAAAATCCCTGGCAAAAGAAGTTGCAAAAGCCTTGGGAAAAGCCTTAGCAAATAACCTGGCTACAGCTATGTCAAAATCCCTGGCCAACGTCTTGGTAAAATCCCTCTCAAAAGTCTTGGGAAACAGTCTGACAAAAGCCCTGCCAAAGCCCTGGGTCAACTTTCTGGCCAAAGCCTTGGCAAAATGCCTGGTAAAAAGCTTGGGAGAATCCCTGGCAAAAGCCCTCGGAAAAGCCCTGGGAAAAGCCTTGGAGAAGGTCCTGGCAAAAGCTATGGCACAATCCCTGGCAAAAGCCTTGGCAAAATCCCCGGCAAAAACACTGGAATAAGCCTTGGCCAAAGCCTTGGCAAACGCCCTGGCCAAAGCCCTGGCAAAAGCCTTGGCAAAATCCCTGGGGAAATTTTGATAAGTTCCCTGGCAAAATCTTGGCAAAAGCCTTGTCTTCTTTTTGGCCAGGGATTTTGCCAAGGCTTTTACAGGGAATTTTGCCAGGACTTTTGTCAAGGCTTTGACCAAGGCTTTTGTTAGGGATTTTGCCAGGGCTTTTTCCCAGGCTTTTGCCAGCGTTTTTGCCAAGGCTTCTAACAGCAATTTTGCCCGGGCTCTTCCCAGAGGTTTTCCAAGGGATCCCTGGCTTTTGCCAGGCCTTTGCTAAGGATTATTCCAAGGCTTTTTCCAGGGTTTTGAGCAGGGATTTTGCCAGGGCTTTTGCCATGCATTTTGCCAAAGCCTTTGCCAGGCCTTTCCCAAGGCTTTGGACAGGGATTTTAGCACAGATTTTTGAGGGGCTTTTGCCAAGTATTGTATTTTGCCAAGACTTTTGCCAAGACTTTTGCCAGGGCTTTTCACAGTGATTTAGCCAGGACTTTTTTAACGTTTTGTTGTTTGTGGTTTTTTTTCCCAGAGCTTTTGCCAAAGCTTTTGCCAGGGATTCTGGGAAGGCTTTTGCCAGGGGTTTTGCCAAGCCTTCTGACAGGTATTTCATCAGGATTTTCCCCATTTGTTTCCAGTGATTTGCCAAGGCTTTTGCCAGGGCTATTCACATGGATACTTGCAGGGCTTTCGCCAGGAATTTTGACAGGCATTTTGTCATGGATTATGGCATGGCTTTTGCTATGGATTTTGCCTGGGCTTTTGCCAAAGATTTTGTGGAGGAGTTTGCAAAAGACTTTACCAGGGCTTCTGCCAGGGCTTTTGCCACAGATTTTGCCAGGCATCTTGACTGGCTTTTCCCATAGATTTTGCCAGTCTTTCCCCAAGGCTTCTGCAAACGCTTTTAGAATGGGGTTTGCGAGAGTCTGTGGGAAGAGCTTTGATAAAATCCCTGGCAGAAGCCTCGGGAAAAGTCCAGGTAAAATCCATGGAAAATAACCTGGGAAAAGCACTGGGAAATGCCTTGGGAAAAGCCCTGGCAAAAGCCCTGGCAAATTCCCGCTCAACATCCATGGCAAATGCCCTGGAAAAATTCCTGGTAAAATACCTGAAAAAACGCCCTGGAAAAATCCCTTGGTAAATCCCTCGCAATAGCCCTGACAAAAGCACTGTGAAAACCCTTGGCCAAATCCATGGCAAAAGTCGTGGCAAAAGACTTGGCAAGCTACCTGTCAAAATCCATGGCAACAGCCCTGGCAAAAGCCATGCCAAAATCCATGACAAAATCCCTGGCAAAAGAAGTTGCAAAAGCCTTGGGAAAAGCCTTAGCAAATAACCTGGCTACAGCTATGTCAAAATCCCTGGCCAACGTCTTGGTAAAATCCCTCTCAAAAGTCTTGGGAAACAGTCTGGCAAAAGCCCTGCCAAAGCCCTGGGTCAACTTTCTGGCCAAAGCCTTGGCAAAATGCCTGGTAAAAAGCTTGGGAGAATCCCTGGCAAAAGCCCTGGGAAAAGCCCTGGGAAAAGCCTTGGAGAAGGTCCTGGCAAAAGCTATGGCACAATCCCTGGCAAAAGCCTTGGCAAAATCCCCGGCAAAAACACTGGAATAAGCCTTGGCCAAAGCCTTGGCAAACGCCCTGGCCAAAGCCCTGGCAAAAGCCTTGGCAAAATCCCTGGGGAAATTTTGATAAGTTCCCTGGCAAAATCTTGGCAAAAGCCTTGTCTTCTTTTTGGCCAGGGATTTTGCCAAGGCTTTTACAGGGAATTTTGCCAGGACTTTTGTCAAGGCTTTTGTTAGGGATTTTGCCAGGGCTTTTTTCCAAGGCTTTTGCCAGCGTTTTTGCCAAGGATTCTCACAGCAATTTTGCCCGGGCTCTTCCCAGAGGTTTTCCAAGGGATCCCTGGCTTTTGCCAGGCCTTTGCTAAGGATTATTCCAAGGCTTTTTCCAGGGTTTTGAGCAGGGATTTTGCCAGGGCTTTTGCCATGCATTTTGCCAAAGCCTTTGCCAGGCCTTTCCCAAGGCTTTGGACAGGGATTTTAGCACAGATTTTTGAGGGGCTTTTGCCGGGGCTTTTGCCAAGTATTGTATTTTGCCAAGACTTTTGCCAAGACTTTTGCCAAGACTTTTGCCAGGGCTTTTCACAGTGATTTAGCCAGGACTTTTTTAACGTTTTGTTGTTTGTTTTTTTTTTTCCCACAGCTTTTGCCAAAGCTTTTGCCAGGGATTCTGGGAAGGCTTTTGCCAGGGGTTTTGCCAAGCCTTCTGACAGGTATTCCATCAGGATTTTCCCCATTTGTTTCCAGTGATTTGCCAAGGCTTTTGCCAGGGCTATTCACATGGATACTTGCAGGGCTTTCGCCAGGAATTTTGACAGGCATTTTGTCATGGATTATGGCATGGCTTTTGCTATGGATTTTGCCTGGGCTTTTGCCAAAGCTTTTGTGGAGGAGTTTGCAAAAGACTTTACCAGGGCTTCTGCCAGGGCTTTTGCCACAGATTTTGCCAGGCATCTTGACTGGCTTTTCCCATAGATTTTGCCAGTCTTTCCCCAAGGCTTCTGCAAACGCTTTTAGAATGGGGTTTGCCAGAGTCTGTGGGAAGAGCTTTGAAAAAATCCCTGGCAGAAGCCTCGGGAAAAGTCCAGGTAAAATCCATGGAAAATAACCTGGGAAAAGCACTGGGAAATGCCTTGGGAAAAGCCCTGGCAAAAGCCCTGGCAAATTCCCGCTCAACATCCATGGCAAATGCCCTGGAAAAATTCCTGGTAAAATACCTGAAAAAACGCCCTGGAAAAATCCCTTGGTAAATCCCTCGCAATAGCCCTGACAAAAGCACTGTGAAAACCCTTGGCCAAATCCATGGCAAAAGTCCTGGCAAAAGACTTGGCAAGCTACCTGTCAAAATCCATGGCAACAGCCCTGGCAAAAGCCCAGGCAAAAGCCATGCCAAAATCCCTGGCAAAAGAAGTTGCAAAAGCCTTGGGAAAAGCCCTGGCAAAAGCCTTAGCAAATAACCTGGCTACAGCTATGTCAAAATCCCTGGCCAACGTCTTGGTAAAATCCCTCTCAAAAGTCTTGGGAAACAGTCTGGCAAAAGCCCTGCCAAAGCCCTGGGTCAACTTTCTGGCCAAAGCCTTGGCAAAATGCCTGGTAAAAAGCTTGGGAGAATCCCTGGCAAAAGCCCTGGGAAAAGCCCTGGGAAAAGCCTTGGAGAAGGTCCTGGCAAAAGCTATGGCACAATCCCTGGCAAAAGCCTTGGCAAAATCCCCGGCAAAAACACTGGAATAAGCCTTGGCCAAAGCCTTGGCAAACGCCCTGGCCAAAGCCCTGGCAAAAGCCTTGGCAAAATCCCTGGGGAAATTTTGATAAGTTCCCTGGCAAAATCTTGGCAAAAGCCTTGTCTTCTTTTTGGCCAGGGATTTTGCCAAGGCTTTTACAGGGAATTTTGCCAGGACTTTTGTCAAGGCTTTGACCAAGGCTTTTGTTAGGGATTTTGCCAGGGCTTTTTCCCAGGCTTTTGCCAGCGTTTTTGCCAAGGCTTCTAACAGCAATTTTGCCCGGGCTCTTCCCAGAGGTTTTCCAAGGGATCCCTGGCTTTTGCCAGGCCTTTGCTAAGGATTATTCCAAGGCTTTTTCCAGGGTTTTGAGCAGGGATTTTGCCAGGGCTTTTGCCATGCATTTTGCCAAAGCCTTTGCCAGGCCTTTCCCAGGGCTTTGGACAGGGATTTTAGCACAGATTTTTGAGGGGCTTTTGCCAGGGCTTTTGCCAAGTATTGTATTTTGCCAAGACTTTTGCCAAGACTTTTGCCAGGGCTTTTCACAGTGATTTAGCCAGGACTTTTTTAACGTTTTGTTGTTTGTTTTTTTTTTCCCACAGCTTTTGCCAAAGCTTTTGCCAGGGATTCTGGGAAGGCTTTTGCCAGGGGTTTTGCCAAGCCTTCTGACAGGTATTTCATCAGGATTTTCCCCATTTGTTTCCAGTGATTTGCCAAGGCTTTTGCCAGGGCTATTCACATGGATACTTGCAGGGCTTTCGCCAGGAATTTTGACAGGCATTTTGTCACGGATTATGGCATGGCTTTTGCTATGGATTTTGCCTGGGCTTTTGCCAAAGCTTTTGTGGAGGAGTTTGCAAAAGACTTTACCAGGGCTTCTGCCAGGGCTTTTGCCACAGATTTTGCCAGGCATCTTGACTGGCTTTTCCCATAGATTTTGCCAGTCTTTCCCCAAGGCTTCTGCAAACGCTTTTAGAATGGGGTTTGCGAGAGTCTGTGGGAAGAGCTTTGATAAAATCCCTGGCAGAAGCCTCGGGAAAAGTCCAGGTAAAATCCATGGAAAATAACCTGGGAAAAGCACTGGGAAATGCCTTGGGAAAAGCCCTGGCAAAAGCCCTGGCAAATTCCCGCTCAACATCCATGGCAAATGCCCTGGAAAAATTCCTGGTAAAATACCTGAAAAAACGCCCTGGAAAAATCCCTTGGTAAATCCCTCGCAATAGCCCTGACAAAAGCACTGTGAAAACCCTTGGCCAAATCCATGGCAAAAGTCGTGGCAAAAGACTTGGCAAGCTACCTGTCAAAATCCATGGCAACAGCCCTGGCAAAAGCCATGCCAAAATCCATGACAAAATCCCTGGCAAAAGAAGTTGCAAAAGCCTTGGGAAAAGCCTTAGCAAATAACCTGGCTACAGCTATGTCAAAATCCCTGGCCAACGTCTTGGTAAAATCCCTCTCAAAAGTCTTGGGAAACAGTCTGACAAAAGCCCTGCCAAAGCCCTGGGTCAACTTTCTGGCCAAAGCCTTGGTAAAATGCCTGGTAAAAAGCTTGGGAGAATCCCTGGCAAAAGCCCTGGGAAAAGCCCTGGGAAAAGCCTTGGAGAAGGTCCTGGCAAAAGCTATGGCACAATCCCTGGCAAAAGCCTCGGCAAAATCCCCGGCAAAAACACTGGAATAAGCCTTGGCCAAAGCCTTGGCAAACGCCCTGGCCAAAGCCCTGGCAAAAGCCTTGGCAAAATCCCTGGGGAAATTTTGATAAGTTCCCTGGCAAAATCTTGGCAAAAGCCTTGTCTTCTTTTTGGCCAGGGATTTTGCCAAGGCTTTTACAGGGAATTTTGCCAGGACTTTTGTCAAGGCTTTTGTTAGGGATTTTGCCAGGGCTTTTTTCCAAGGCTTTTGCCAGCGTTTTTGCCAAGGCTTCTCACAGCAATTTTGCCCGGGCTCTTCCCAGAGGTTTTCCAAGGGATCCCTGGCTTTTGCCAGGCCTTTGCTAAGGATTATTCCAAGGCTTTTTCCAGGGTTTTGAGCAGGGATTTTGCCAGGGCTTTTGCCATGCATTTTGCCAAAGCCTTTGCCAGGCCTTTCCCAAGGCTTTGGACAGGGATTTTAGCACAGATTTTTGAGGGGCTTTTGCCAGGGCTTTTGCCAAGTATTGTATTTTGCCAAGACTTTTGCCAAGACTTTTGCCAGGGCTTTTCACAGTGATTTAGCCAGGACTTTTTTAACGTTTTGTTGTTTGTTTTTTTTTTCCCACAGCTTTTGCCAAAGCTTTTGCCAGGGATTCTGGGAAGGCTTTTGCCAGGGGTTTTGCCAAGCCTTCTGACAGGTATTTCATCAGGATTTTCCCCATTTGTTTCCAGTGATTTGCCAAGGCTTTTGCCAGGGCTATTCACATGGATACTTGCAGGGCTTTCGCCAGGAATTTTGACAGGCATTTTGTCACGGATTATGGCATGGCTTTTGCTATGGATTTTGCCTGGGCTTTTGCCAAAGATTTTGTGGAGGAGTTTGCAAAAGACTTTACCAGGGCTTCTGCCAGGGCTTTTGCCACAGATTTTGCCAGGCATCTTGACTGGCTTTTCCCATAGATTTTGCCAGTCTTTCCCCAAGGCTTCTGCAAACGCTTTTAGAATGGGGTTTGCGAGAGTCTGTGGGAAGAGCTTTGATAAAATCCCTGGCAGAAGCCTCGGGAAAAGTCCAGGTAAAATCCATGGAAAATAACCTGGGAAAAGCACTGGGAAATGCCTTGGGAAAAGCCCTGGCAAAAGCCCTGGCAAATTCCCGCTCAACATCCATGGCAAATGCCCTGGAAAAATTCCTGGTAAAATACCTGAAAAAACGCCCTGGAAAAATCCCTTGGTAAATCCCTCGCAATAGCCCTGACAAAAGCACTGTGAAAACCCTTGGCCAAATCCATGGCAAAAGTCCTGGCAAAAGACTTGGCAAGCTACCTGTCAAAATCCATGGCAACAGCCCTGGCAAAAGCCATGCCAAAATCCATGCCAAAATCCCTGGCAAAAGAAGTTGCAAAAGCCTTGGGAAAAGCCTTAGCAAATAACCTGGCTACAGCTATGTCAAAATCCCTGGCCAACGTCTTGGTAAAATCCCTCTCAAAAGTCTTGGGAAACAGTCTGGCAAAAGCCCTGCCAAAGCCCTGGGTCAACTTTCTGGCCAAAGCCTTGGCAAAATGCCTGGTAAAAAGCTTGGGAGAATCCCTGGCAAAAGCCCTGGGAAAAGCCCTGGGAAAAGCCTTGGAGAAGGTCCTGGCAAAAGCTATGGCACAATCCCTGGCAAAAGCCTTGGCAAAATCCCCGGCAAAAACACTGGAATAAGCCTTGGCCAAAGCCTTGGCAAACGCCCTGGCCAAAGCCCTGGCAAAAGCCTTGGCAAAATCCCTGGGGAAATTTTGATAAGTTCCCTGGCAAAATCTTGGCAAAAGCCTTGTCTTCTTTTTGGCCAGGGATTTTGCCAAGGCTTTTACAGGGAATTTTGCCAGGACTTTTGTCAAGGCTTTGACCAAGGCTTTTGTTAGGGATTTTGCCAGGGCTTTTTCCCAGGCTTTTGCCAGCGTTTTTGCCAAGGCTTCTAACAGCAATTTTGCCCGGGCTCTTCCCAGAGGTTTTCCAAGGGATCCCTGGCTTTTGCCAGGCCTTTGCTAAGGATTATTCCAAGGCTTTTTCCAGGGTTTTGAGCAGGGATTTTGCCAGGGCTTTTGCCATGCATTTTGCCAAAGCCTTTGCCAGGCCTTTCCCAGGGCTTTGGACAGGGATTTTAGCACAGATTTTTGAGGGGCTTTTGCCAGGGCTTTTGCCAAGTATTGTATTTTGCCAAGACTTTTGCCAAGACTTTTGCCAGGGCTTTTCACAGTGATTTAGCCAGGACTTTTTTAACGTTTTGTTGTTTGTTTTTTTTTTCCCACAGCTTTTGCCAAAGCTTTTGCCAGGGATTCTGGGAAGGCTTTTGCCAGGGGTTTTGCCAAGCCTTCTGACAGGTATTTCATCAGGATTTTCCCCATTTGTTTCCAGTGATTTGCCAAGGCTTTTGCCAGGGCTATTCACATGGATACTTGCAGGGCTTTCGCCAGGAATTTTGACAGGCATTTTGTCACGGATTATGGCATGGCTTTTGCTATGGATTTTGCCTGGGCTTTTGCCAAAGCTTTTGTGGAGGAGTTTGCAAAAGACTTTACCAGGGCTTCTGCCAGGGCTTTTGCCACAGATTTTGCCAGGCATCTTGACTGGCTTTTCCCATAGATTTTGCCAGTCTTTCCCCAAGGCTTCTGCAAACGCTTTTAGAATGGGGTTTGCGAGAGTCTGTGGGAAGAGCTTTGATAAAATCCCTGGCAGAAGCCTCGGGAAAAGTCCAGGTAAAATCCATGGAAAATAACCTGGGAAAAGCACTGGGAAAAGCCCTGGCAAAAGCCCTGGCAAATTCCCGCTCAACATCCATGGCAAATGCCCTGGAAAAATTCCTGGTAAAATACCTGAAAAAACACCCTGGAAAAATCCCTTGGTAAATCCCTCGCAATAGCCCTGACAAAAGCACTGTGAAAACCCTTGGCCAAATCCATGGCAAAAGTCGTGGCAAAAGACTTGGCAAGCTACCTGTCAAAATCCATGGCAACAGCCCTGGCAAAAGCCCAGGCAAAAGCCATGCCAAAATCCCTGGCAAAAGAAGTTGCAAAAGCCTTGGGAAAAGCCTTAGCAAATAACCTGGCTACAGCTATGTCAAAATCCCTGGCCAACGTCTTGGTAAAATCCCTCTCAAAAGTCTTGGGAAACAGTCTGGCAAAAGCCCTGCCAAAGCCCTGGGTCAACTTTCTGGCCAAAGCCTTGGCAAAATGCCTGGTAAAAAGCTTGGGAGAATCCCTGGCAAAAGCCCTGGGAAAAGCCCTGGGAAAAGCCTTGGAGAAGGTCCTGGCAAAAGCTATGGCACAATCCCTGGCAAAAGCCTCGGCAAAATCCCCGGCAAAAACACTGGAATAAGCCTTGGCCAAAGCCTTGGCAAACGCCCTGGCCAAAGCCCTGGCAAAAGCCTTGGCAAAATCCCTGGGGAAATTTTGATAAGTTCCCTGGCAAAATCTTGGCAAAAGCCTTGTCTTCTTTTTGGCCAGGGATTTTGCCAAGGCTTTTACAGGGAATTTTGCCAGGACTTTTGTCAAGGCTTTGACCAAGGCTTTTGTTAGGGATTTTGCCAGGGCTTTTTCCCAGGCTTTTGCCAGCGTTTTTGCCAAGGCTTCTAACAGCAATTTTGCCCGGGCTCTTCCCAGAGGTTTTCCAAGGGATCCCTGGCTTTTGCCAGGCCTTTGCTAAGGATTATTCCAAGGCTTTTTCCAGGGTTTTGAGCAGGGATTTTGCCAGGGCTTTTGCCATGCATTTTGCCAAAGCCTTTGCCAGGCCTTTCCCAGGGCTTTGGACAGGGATTTTAGCACAGATTTTTGAGGGGCTTTTGCCAGGGCTTTTGCCAAGTATTGTATTTTGCCAAGACTTTTGCCAAGACTTTTGCCAGGGCTTTTCACAGTGATTTAGCCAGGACTTTTTTAACGTTTTGTTGTTTGTTTTTTTTTTCCCACAGCTTTTGCCAAAGCTTTTGCCAGGGATTCTGGGAAGGCTTTTGCCAGGGGTTTTGCCAAGCCTTCTGACAGGTATTTCATCAGGATTTTCCCCATTTGTTTCCAATGATTTGCCAAGGCTTTTGCCAGGGCTATTCACATGGATACTTGCAGGGCTTTCGCCAGGAATTTTGACAGGCATTTTGTCATGGATTATGGCATGGCTTTTGCTATGGATTTTGCCTGGGCTTTTGCCAAAGATTTTGTGGAGGAGTTTGCAAAAGACTTTACCAGGGCTTCTGCCAGGGCTTTTGCCACAGATTTTGCCAGGCATCTTGACTGGCTTTTCCCATAGATTTTGCCAGTCTTTCCCCAAGGCTTCTGCAAACGCTTTTAGAATGGGGTTTGCGAGAGTCTGTGGGAAGAGCTTTGATAAAATCCCTGGCAGAAGCCTCGGGAAAAGTCCAGGTAAAATCCATGGAAAATAACCTGGGAAAAGCACTGGGAAATGCCTTGGGAAAAGCCCTGGCAAAAGCCCTGGCAAATTCCCGCTCAACATCCATGGCAAATGCCCTGGAAAAATTCCTGGTAAAATACCTGAAAAAACGCCCTGGAAAAATCCCTTGGTAAATCCCTCGCAATAGCCCTGACAAAAGCACTGTGAAAACCCTTGGCCAAATCCATGGCAAAAGTCGTGGCAAAAGACTTGGCAAGCTACCTGTCAAAATCCATGGCAACAGCCCTGGCAAAAGCCATGCCAAAATCCATGACAAAATCCCTGGCAAAAGAAGTTGCAAAAGCCTTGGGAAAAGCCCTGGCAAAAGCCTTAGCAAATAACCTGGCTACAGCTATGTCAAAATCCCTGGCCAACGTCTTGGTAAAATCCCTCTCAAAAGTCTTGGGAAACAGTCTGGCAAAAGCCCTGCCAAAGCCCTGGGTCAACTTTCTGGCCAAAGCCTTGGCAAAATGCCTGGTAAAAAGCTTGGGAGAATCCCTGGCAAAAGCCCTGGGAAAAGCCCTGGGAAAAGCCTTGGAGAAGGTCCTGGCAAAAGCTATGGCACAATCCCTGGCAAAAGCCTTGGCAAAATCCCCGGCAAAAACACTGGAATAAGCCTTGGCCAAAGCCTTGGCAAACGCCCTGGCCAAAGCCCTGGCAAAAGCCTTGGCAAAATCCCTGGGGAAATTTTGATAAGTTCCCTGGCAAAATCTTGGCAAAAGCCTTGTCTTCTTTTTGGCCAGGGATTTTGCCAAGGCTTTTACAGGGAATTTTGCCAGGACTTTTGTCAAGGCTTTTGTTAGGGATTTTGCCAGGGCTTTTTCCAAGGCTTTTGCCAGCGTTTTTGCCAAGGATTCTCACAGCAATTTTGCCCGGGCTCTTCCCAGAGGTTTTCCAAGGGATCCCTGGCTTCTGCCAGGCCTTTGCTAAGGATTATTCCAAGGCTTTTTCCAGGGTTTTGAGCAGGGATTTTGCCAGGGCTTTTGCCATGCATTTTGCCAAAGCCTTTGCCAGGCCTTTCCCAAGGCTTTGGACAGGGATTTTAGCACAGATTTTTGAGGGGCTTTTGCCGGGGCTTTTGCCAAGTATTGTATTTTGCCAAGACTTTTGCCAAGACTTTTGCCAGGGCTTTTCACAGTGATTTAGCCAGGACTTTTTTAACGTTTTGTTGTTTGTGGTTTTTTTTCCCACAGCTTTTGCCAAAGCTTTTGCCAGGGATTCTGGGAAGGCTTTTGCCAGGGGTTTTGCCAAGCCTTCTGACAGGTATTTCATCAGGATTTTCCCCATTTGTTTCCAGTGATTTGCCAAGGCTTTTGCCAGGGCTATTCACATGGATACTTGCAGGGCTTTCGCCAGGAATTTTGACAGGCATTTTGTCACGGATTATGGCATGGCTTTTGCTATGGATTTTGCCTGGGCTTTTGCCAAAGCTTTTGTGGAGGAGTTTGCAAAAGACTTTACCAGGGCTTCTGCCAGGGCTTTTGCCACAGATTTTGCCAGGCATCTTGACTGGCTTTTCCCATAGATTTTGCCAGTCTTTCCCCAAGGCTTCTGCAAACGCTTTTAGAATGGGGTTTGCGAGAGTCTGTGGGAAGAGCTTTGATAAAATCCCTGGCAGAAGCCTCGGGAAAAGTCCAGGTAAAATCCATGGAAAATAACCTGGGAAAAGCACTGGGAAAAGCCCTGGCAAAAGCCCTGGCAAATTCCCGCTCAACATCCATGGCAAATGCCCTGGAAAAATTCCTGGTAAAATACCTGAAAAAACACCCTGGAAAAATCCCTTGGTAAATCCCTCGCAATAGCCCTGACAAAAGCACTGTGAAAACCCTTGGCCAAATCCATGGCAAAAGTCGTGGCAAAAGACTTGGCAAGCTACCTGTCAAAATCCATGGCAACAGCCCTGGCAAAAGCCCAGGCAAAAGCCATGCCAAAATCCCTGGCAAAAGAAGTTGCAAAAGCCTTGGGAAAAGCCTTAGCAAATAACCTGGCTACAGCTATGTCAAAATCCCTGGCCAACGTCTTGGTAAAATCCCTCTCAAAAGTCTTGGGAAACAGTCTGGCAAAAGCCCTGCCAAAGCCCTGGGTCAACTTTCTGGCCAAAGCCTTGGCAAAATGCCTGGTAAAAAGCTTGGGAGAATCCCTGGCAAAAGCCCTGGGAAAAGCCCTGGGAAAAGCCTTGGAGAAGGTCCTGGCAAAAGCTATGGCACAATCCCTGGCAAAAGCCTTGGCAAAATCCCCGGCAAAAACACTGGAATAAGCCTTGGCCAAAGCCTTGGCAAACGCCCTGGCCAAAGCCCTGGCAAAAGCCTTGGCAAAATCCCTGGGGAAATTTTGATAAGTTCCCTGGCAAAATCTTGGCAAAAGCCTTGTCTTCTTTTTGGCCAGGGATTTTGCCAAGGCTTTTACAGGGAATTTTGCCAGGACTTTTGTCAAGGCTTTGACCAAGGCTTTTGTTAGGGGTTTTGCCAGGGCTTTTTTCCAAGGCTTTTGCCAGCGTTTTTGCCAAGGATTCTCACAGCAATTTTGCCCGGGCTCTTCCCAGAGGTTTTCCAAGGGATCCCTGGCTTTTGCCAGGCCTTTGCTAAGGATTATTCCAAGGCTTTTTCCAGGGTTTTGAGCAGGGATTTTGCCAGGGCTTTTGCCATGCATTTTGCCAAAGCCTTTGCCAGGCCTTTCCCAAGGCTTTGGACAGGGATTTTAGCACAGATTTTTGAGGGGCTTTTGCCAGGGCTTTTGCCAAGTATTGTATTTTGCCAAGACTTTTGCCAAGACTTTTGCCAGGGCTTTTCACAGTGATTTAGCCAGGACTTTTTTAAGGTTTTTTTGTTTGTGCTTTTTTTTCCCAGAGCTTTTGCCAAAGCTTTTGCCAGGGATTCTGGGAAGGCTTTTGCCAGGGGTTTTGCCAAGCCTTCTGACAGGTATTTCATCAGGATTTTCCCCATTTGTTTCCAATGATTTGCCAAGGCTTTTGCCAGGGCTATTCACATGGATACTTGCAGGGCTTTCGCCAGGAATTTTGACAGGCATTTTGTCATGGATTATGGCATGGCTTTTGCTATGGATTTTGCCTGGGCTTTTGCCAAAGATTTTGTGGAGGAGTTTGCAAAAGACTTTACCAGGGCTTCTGCCAGGGCTTTTGCCACAGATTTTGCCAGGCATCTTGACTGGCTTTTCCCATAGATTTTGCCAGTCTTTCCCCAAGGCTTCTGCAAACGCTTTTAGAATGGGGTTTGCGAGAGTCTGTGGGAAGAGCTTTGATAAAATCCCTGGCAGAAGCCTCGGGAAAAGTCCAGGTAAAATCCATGGAAAATAACCTGGGAAAAGCACTGGGAAATGCCTTGGGAAAAGCCCTGGCAAAAGCCCTGGCAAATTCCCGCTCAACATCCATGGCAAATGCCCTGGAAAAATTCCTGGTAAAATACCTGAAAAAACGCCCTGGAAAAATCCCTTGGTAAATCCCTCGCAATAGCCCTGACAAAAGCACTGTGAAAACCCTTGGCCAAATCCATGGCAAAAGTCCTGGCAAAAGACTTGGCAAGCTACCTGTCAAAATCCATGGCAACAGCCCTGGCAAAAGCCATGCCAAAATCCATGACAAAATCCCTGGCAAAAGAAGTTGCAAAAGCCTTGGGAAAAGCCCTGGCAAAAGCCTTAGCAAATAACCTGGCTACAGCTATGTCAAAATCCCTGGCCAACGTCTTGGTAAAATCCCTCTCAAAAGTCTTGGGAAACAGTCTGGCAAAAGCCCTGCCAAAGCCCTGGGTCAACTTTCTGGCCAAAGCCTTGGCAAAATGCCTGGTAAAAAGCTTGGGAGAATCCCTGGCAAAAGCCCTGGGAAAAGCCCTGGGAAAAGCCTTGGAGAAGGTCCTGGCAAAAGCTATGGCACAATCCCTGGCAAAAGCCTTGGCAAAATCCCCGGCAAAAACACTGGAATAAGCCTTGGCCAAAGCCTTGGCAAACGCCCTGGCCAAAGCCCTGGCAAAAGCCTTGGCAAAATCCCTGGGGAAATTTTGATAAGTTCCCTGGCAAAATCTTGGCAAAAGCCTTGTCTTCTTTTTGGCCAGGGATTTTGCCAAGGCTTTTACAGGGAATTTTGCCAGGACTTTTGTCAAGGCTTTTGTTAGGGATTTTGCCAGGGCTTTTTCCAAGGCTTTTGCCAGCGTTTTTGCCAAGGATTCTCACAGCAATTTTGCCCGGGCTCTTCCCAGAGGTTTTCCAAGGGATCCCTGGCTTCTGCCAGGCCTTTGCTAAGGATTATTCCAAGGCTTTTTCCAGGGTTTTGAGCAGGGATTTTGCCAGGGCTTTTGCCATGCATTTTGCCAAAGCCTTTGCCAGGCCTTTCCCAAGGCTTTGGACAGGGATTTTAGCACAGATTTTTGAGGGGCTTTTGCCGGGGCTTTTGCCAAGTATTGTATTTTGCCAAGACTTTTGCCAAGACTTTTGCCAGGGCTTTTCACAGTGATTTAGCCAGGACTTTTTTAACGTTTTGTTGTTTGTGGTTTTTTTCCCCAAAGCTTTTGCCAAAGCTTTTGCCAGGGATTCTGGGAAGGCTTTTGCCAGGGGTTTTGCCAAGCCTTCTGACAGGTATTTCATCAGGATTTTCCCCATTTGTTTCCAGTGATTTGCCAAGGCTTTTGCCAGGGCTATTCACATGGATACTTGCAGGGCTTTTGCCAGGAATTTTGACAGGCATTTTGTCACGGATTATGGCATGGCTTTTGCTATGGATTTTGCCTGGGCTTTTGCCAAAGATTTTGTGGAGGAGTTTGCAAAAGACTTTACCAGGGCTTCTGCCAGGGCTTTTGCCACAGATTTTGCCAGGCATCTTGACTGGCTTTTCCCATAGATTTTGCCAGTCTTTCCCCAAGGCTTCTGCAAACGCTTTTAGAATGGGGTTTGCGAGAGTCTGTGGGAAGAGCTTTGATAAAATCCCTGGCAGAAGCCTCGGGAAAAGTCCAGGTAAAATCCATGGAAAATAACCTGGGAAAAGCACTGGGAAATGCCTTGGGAAAAGCCCTGGCAAAAGCCCTGGCAAATTCCCGCTCAACATCCATGGCAAATGCCCTGGAAAAATTCCTGGTAAAATACCTGAAAAAACACCCTGGAAAAATCCCTTGGTAAATCCCTCGCAATAGCCCTGACAAAAGCACTGTGAAAACCCTTGGCCAAATCCATGGCAAAAGTCCTGGCAAAAGACTTGGCAAGCTACCTGTCAAAATCCATGGCAACAGCCCTGGCAAAAGCCCAGGCAAAAGCCATGCCAAAATCCATGACAAAATCCCTGGCAAAAGAAGTTGCAAAAGCCTTGGGAAAAGCCTTAGCAAATAACTTGGCTACAGCTATGTCAAAATCCCTGGCCAACGTCTTGGTAAAATCCCTCTCAAAAGTCTTGGGAAACAGTCTGACAAAAGCCCTGCCAAAGCCCTGGGTCAACTTTCTGGCCAAAGCCTTGGCAAAATGCCTGGTAAAAAGCTTGGGAGAATCCCTGGCAAAAGCCCTGGGAAAAGCCTTGGAGAAGGTCCTGGCAAAAGCTATGGCACAATCCCTGGCAAAAGCCTCGGCAAAGTCCCCGGCAAAAACACTGGAATAAGCCTTGGCCAAAGCCTTGGCAAACGCCCTGGCCAAAGCCCTGGCAAAAGCCTTGGCAAAATCCCTGGGGAAATTTTGATAAGTTCCCTGGCAAAATCTTGGCAAAAGCCTTGTCTTCTTTTTGGCCAGGGATTTTGCCAAGGCTTTTACAGGGAATTTTGCCAGGACTTTTGTCAAGGCTTTGACCAAGGCTTTTGTTAGGGATTTTGCCAGGGCTTTTTCCCAGGCTTTTGCCAGCGTTTTTGCCAAGGCTTCTAACAGCAATTTTGCCCGGGCTCTTCCCAGAGGTTTTCCAAGGGATCCCTGGCTTTTGCCAGGCCTTTGCTAAAGATTATTCCAAGGCTTTTTCCAGGGTTTTGAGCAGGGATTTTGCCAGGGCTTTTGCCATGCATTTTGCCAAAGCCTTTGCCAGGCCTTTTCCAAGGCTTTGGACAGGGATTTTAGCACAGATTTTTGAGGGGCTTTTGCCAGGGCTTTTGCCAAGTATTGTATTTTGCCAAGACTTTTGCCAAGACTTTTGCCAGGGCTTTTCACAGTGATTTAGCCAGGACTTTTTTAACGTTTTGTTGTTTGTGGTTTTTTTTCCCACAGCTTTTGCCAAAGCTTTTGCCAGGGATTCTGGGAAGGCTTTTGCCAGGGGTTTTGCCAAGCCTTCTGACAGGTATTTCATCAGGATTTTCCCCATTTGTTTCCAGTGATTTGCCAAGGCTTTTGCCAGGGCTATTCACATGGATACTTGCAGGGCTTTCGCCAGGAATTTTGACAGGCATTTTGTCACAGATTATGGCATGGCTTTTGCTATGGATTTTGCCTGGGCTTTTGCCAAAGATTTTGTGGAGGAGTTTGCAAAAGACTTTACCAGGGCTTCTGCCAGGGCTTTTGCCACAGATTTTGCCAGGCATCTTGACTGGCTTTTCCCATAGATTTTGCCAGTCTTTCCCCAAGGCTTCTGCAAACGCTTTTAGAATGGGGTTTGCGAGAGTCTGTGGGAAGAGCTTTGATAAAATCCCTGGCAGAAGCCTCGGGAAAAGTCCAGGTAAAATCCATGGAAAATAACCTGGGAAAAGCACTGGGAAAAGCCCTGGCAAAAGCCCTGGCAAATTCCCGCTCAACATCCATGGCAAATGCCCTGGAAAAATTCCTGGTAAAATACCTGAAAAAACGCCCTGGAAAAATCCCTTGGTAAATCCCTCGCAATAGCCCTGACAAAAGCACTGTGAAAACCCTTGGCCAAATCCATGGCAAAAGTCGTGGCAAAAGACTTGGCAAGCTACCTGTCAAAATCCATGGCAACAGCCCTGGCAAAAGCCATGCCAAAATCCATGACAAAATCCCTGGCAAAAGAAGTTGCAAAAGCCTTGGGAAAAGCCTTAGCAAATAACCTGGCTACAGCTATGTCAAAATCCCTGGCCAACGTCTTGGTAAAATCCCTCTCAAAAGTCTTGGGAAAAAGTCTGGCAAAAGCCCTGCCAAAGCCCTGGGTCAACTTTCTGGCCAAAGCCTTGGCAAAATGCCTGGTAAAAAGCTTGGGAGAATCCCTGGCAAAAGCCCTGGGAAAAGCCTTGGAGAAGGTCCTGGCAAAAGCTATGGCACAATCCCTGGCAAAAGCCTCGGCAAAATCCCCGGCAAAAACACTGGAATAAGCCTTGGCCAAAGCCTTGGCAAACGCCCTGGCCAAAGCCCTGGCAAAAGCCTTGGCAAAATCCCTGGGGAAATTTTGATAAGTTCCCTGGCAAAATCTTGGCAAAAGCCTTGTCTTCTTTTTGGCCAGGGATTTTGCCAAGGCTTTTACAGGGAATTTTGCCAGGACTTTTGTCAAGGCTTTTGTTAGGGATTTTGCCAGGGCTTTTTCCAAGGCTTTTGCCAGCGTTTTTGCCAAGGATTCTCACAGCAATTTTGCCCGGGCTCTTCCCAGAGGTTTTCCAAGGGATCCCTGGCTTTTGCCAGGCCTTTGCTAAGGATTATTCCAAGGCTTTTTCCAGGGTTTTGAGCAGGGATTTTGCCAGGGCTTTTGCCATGCATTTTGCCAAAGCCTTTGCCAGGCCTTTCCCAAGGCTTTGGACAGGGATTTTAGCACAGATTTTTGAGGGGCTTTTGCCGGGGCTTTTGCCAAGTATTGTATTTTGCCAAGACTTTTGCCAAGACTTTTGCCAGGGCTTTTCACAGTGATTTAGCCAGGACTTTTTTAACGTTTTGTTGTTTGTTTTTTTTTTCCCGCAGCTTTTGCCAAAGCTTTTGCCAGGGATTCTGGGAAGGCTTTTGCCAGGGGTTTTGCCAAGCCTTCTGACAGGTATTCCATCAGGATTTTCCCCATTTGTTTCCAGTGATTTGCCAAGGCTTTTGCCAGGGCTATTCACATGGATACTTGCAGGGCTTTCGCCAGGAATTTTGACAGGCATTTTGTCATGGATTATGGCATGGCTTTTGCTATGGATTTTGCCTGGGCTTTTGCCAAAGATTTTGTGGAGGAGTTTGCAAAAGACTTTACCAGGGCTTCTGCCAGGGCTTTTGCCACAGATTTTGCCAGGCATCTTGACTGGCTTTTCCCATAGATTTTGCCAGTCTTTCCCCAAGGCTTCTGCAAACGCTTTTAGAATGGGGTTTGCGAGAGTCTGTGGGAAGAGCTTTGAAAAAATCCCTGGCAGAAGCCTCGGGAAAAGTCCAGGTAAAATCCATGGAAAATAACCTGGGAAAAGCACTGGGAAATGCCTTGGGAAAAGCCCTGGCAAAAGCCCTGGCAAATTCCCGCTCAACATCCATGGCAAATGCCCTGGAAAAATTCCTGGTAAAATACCTGAAAAAACGCCCTGGAAAAATCCCTTGGTAAATCCCTCGCAATAGCCCTGACAAAAGCACTGTGAAAACCCTTGGCCAAATCCATGGCAAAAGTCCTGGCAAAAGACTTGGCAAGCTACCTGTCAAAATCCATGGCAACAGCCCTGGCAAAAGCCCAGGCAAAAGCCATGCCAAAATCCATGACAAAATCCCTGGCAAAAGAAGTTGCAAAAGCCTTGGGAAAAGCCTTAGCAAATAACTTGGCTACAGCTATGTCAAAATCCCTGGCCAACGTCTTGGTAAAATCCCTCTCAAAAGTCTTGGGAAACAGTCTGACAAAAGCCCTGCCAAAGCCCTGGGTCAACTTTCTGGCCAAAGCCTTGGCAAAATGCCTGGTAAAAAGCTTGGGAGAATCCCTGGCAAAAGCCCTGGGAAAAGCCCTGGGAAAAGCCTTGGAGAAGGTCCTGGCAAAAGCTATGGCACAATCCCTGGCAAAAGCCTTGGCAAAATCCCCGGCAAAAACACTGGAATAAGCCTTGGCCAAAGCCTTGGCAAACGCCCTGGCCAAAGCCCTGGCAAAAGCCTTGGCAAAATCCCTGGGGAAATTTTGATAAGTTCCCTGGCAAAATCTTGGCAAAAGCCTTGTCTTCTTTTTGGCCAGGGATTTTGCCAAGGCTTTTACAGGGAATTTTGCCAGGACTTTTGTCAAGGCTTTTGTTAGGGATTTTGCCAGGGCTTTTTCCAAGGCTTTTGCCAGCGTTTTTGCCAAGGATTCTCACAGCAATTTTGCCCGGGCTCTTCCCAGAGGTTTTCCAAGGGATCCCTGGCTTCTGCCAGGCCTTTGCTAAGGATTATTCCAAGGCTTTTTCCAGGGTTTTGAGCAGGGATTTTGCCAGGGCTTTTGCCATGCATTTTGCCAAAGCCTTTGCCAGGCCTTTCCCAAGGCTTTGGACAGGGATTTTAGCACAGATTTTTGAGGGGCTTTTGCCGGGGCTTTTGCCAAGTATTGTATTTTGCCAAGACTTTTGCCAAGACTTTTGCCAGGGCTTTTCACAGTGATTTAGCCAGGACTTTTTTAACGTTTTGTTGTTTGTGGTTTTTTTCCCCAGAGCTTTTGCCAAAGCTTTTGCCAGGGATTCTGGGAAGGCTTTTGCCAGGGGTTTTGCCAAGCCTTCTGACAGGTATTTCATCAGGATTTTCCCCATTTGTTTCCAGTGATTTGCCAAGGCTTTTGCCAGGGCTATTCACATGGATACTTGCAGGGCTTTCGCCAGGAATTTTGACAGGCATTTTGTCACGGATTATGGCATGGCTTTTGCTATGGATTTTGCCTGGGCTTTTGCCAAAGATTTTGTGGAGGAGTTTGCAAAAGACTTTACCAGGGCTTCTGCCAGGGCTTTTGCCACAGATTTTGCCAGGCATCTTGACTGGCTTTTCCCATAGATTTTGCCAGTCTTTCCCCAAGGCTTCTGCAAACGCTTTTAGAATGGGGTTTGCGAGAGTCTGTGGGAAGAGCTTTGATAAAATCCCTGGCAGAAGCCTCGGGAAAAGTCCAGGTAAAATTCATGGAAAATAACCTGGGAAAAGCACTGGGAAATGCCTTGGGAAAAGCCCTGGCAAAAGCCCTGGCAAATTCCCGCTCAACATCCATGGCAAATGCCCTGGAAAAATTCCTGGTAAAATACCTGAAAAAACGCCCTGGAAAAATCCCTTGGTAAATCCCTCGCAATAGCCCTGACAAAAGCACTGTGAAAACCCTTGGCCAAATCCATGGCAAAAGTCGTGGCAAAAGACTTGGCAAGCTACCTGTCAAAATCCATGGCAACAGCCCTGGCAAAAGCCCAGGCAAAAGCCATGACAAAATCCATGACAAAATCCCTGGCAAAAGAAGTTGCAAAAGCCTTGGGAAAAGCCTTAGCAAATAACTTGGCTACAGCTATGTCAAAATCCCTGGCCAACGTCTTGGTAAAATCCCTCTCAAAAGTCTTGGGAAACAGTCTGACAAAAGCCCTGCCAAAGCCCTGGGTCAACTTTCTGGCCAAAGCCTTGGCAAAATGCCTGGTAAAAAGCTTGGGAGAATCCCTGGCAAAAGCCCTGGGAAAAGCCTTGGAGAAGGTCCTGGCAAAAGCTATGGCACAATCCCTGGCAAAAGCCTCGGCAAAGTCCCCGGCAAAAACACTGGAATAAGCCTTGGCCAAAGCCTTGGCAAACGCCCTGGCCAAAGCCCTGGCAAAAGCCTTGGCAAAATCCCTGGGGAAATTTTGATAAGTTCCCTGGCAAAATCTTGGCAAAAGCCTTGTCTTCTTTTTGGCCAGGGATTTTGCCAAGGCTTTTACAGGGAATTTTGCCAGGACTTTTGTCAAGGCTTTGACCAAGGCTTTTGTTAGGGATTTTGCCAGGGCTTTTTCCCAGGCTTTTGCCAGCGTTTTTGCCAAGGCTTCTAACAGCAATTTTGCCCGGGCTCTTCCCAGAGGTTTTCCAAGGGATCCCTGGCTTTTGCCAGGCCTTTGCTAAAGATTATTCCAAGGCTTTTTCCAGGGTTTTGAGCAGGGCTTTTGCCAGGGCTTTTGCCATGCATTTTGCCAAAGCCTTTGCCAGGCCTTTCCCAAGGCTTTGGACAGGGATTTTAGCACAGATTTTTGAGGGGCTTTTGCCAGGGCTTTTGCCAAGTATTGTATTTTGCCAAGACTTTTGCCAAGACTTTTGCCAGGGCTTTTCACAGTGATTTAGCCAGGACTTTTTTAACGTTTTGTTGTTTGTGGTTTTTTTTCCCAGAGCTTTTGCCAAAGCTTTTGCCAGGGATTCTGGGAAGGCTTTTGCCAGGGGTTTTGCCAAGCCTTCTGACAGGTATTTCATCAGGATTTTCCCCATTTGTTTCCAGTGATTTGCCAAGGCTTTTGCCAGGGCTATTCACATGGATACTTGCAGGGCTTTTGCCAGGAATTTTGACAGGCATTTTGTCACGGATTATGGCATGGCTTTTGCTATGGATTTTGCCTGGGCTTTTGCCAAAGCTTTTGTGGAGGAGTTTGCAAAAGACTTTACCAGGGCTTCTGCCAGGGCTTTTGCCACAGATTTTGCCAGGCATCTTGACTGGCTTTTCCCATAGATTTTGCCAGTCTTTCCCCAAGGCTTCTGCAAACGCTTTTAGAATGGGGTTTGCGAGAGTCTGTGGGAAGAGCTTTGATAAAATCCCTGGCAGAAGCCTCGGGAAAAGTCCAGGTAAAATCCATGGAAAATAACCTGGGAAAAGCACTGGGAAAAGCCCTGGCAAAAGCCCTGGCAAATTCCCGCTCAACATCCATGGCAAATGCCCTGGAAAAATTCCTGGTAAAATACCTGAAAAAACGCCCTGGAAAAATCCCTTGGTAAATCCCTCGCAACAGCCCTGACAAAAGCACTGTGAAAACCCTTGGCCAAATCCATGGCAAAAGTCCTGGCAAAAGACTTGGCAAGCTACCTGTCAAAATCCATGGCAACAGCCCTGGCAAAAGCCATGCCAAAATCCATGACAAAATCCCTGGCAAAAGAAGTTGCAAAAGCCTTGGGAAAAGCCTTAGCAAATAACCTGGCTACAGCTATGTCAAAATCCCTGGCCAACGTCTTGGTAAAATCCCTCTCAAAAGTCTTGGGAAAAAGTCTGGCAAAAGCCCTGCCAAAGCCCTGGGTCAACTTTCTGGCCAAAGCCTTGGCAAAATGCCTGGTAAAAAGCTTGGGAGAATCCCTGGCAAAAGCCCTGGGAAAAGCCTTGGAGAAGGTCCTGGCAAAAGCTATGGCACAATCCCTGGCAAAAGCCTCGGCAAAATCCCCGGCAAAAACACTGGAATAAGCCTTGGCCAAAGCCTTGGCAAACGCCCTGGCCAAAGCCCTGGCAAAAGCCTTGGCAAAATCCCTGGGGAAATTTTGATA
The DNA here is from genome assembly GCF_963264785.1 of Psittacula echo. Taxonomy (NCBI): domain Eukaryota; kingdom Metazoa; phylum Chordata; class Aves; order Psittaciformes; family Psittacidae; genus Psittacula; species Psittacula echo. Next base: position 107,219,225 of record NC_137735.1, read on the forward strand.
AGTTCCCTGGCAAAATCTTGGCAAAAGCCTTGTCTTCTTTTTGGCCAGGGATTTTGCCAAGGCTTTTACAGGGAATTTTGCCAGGACTTTTGTCAAGGCTTTTGTTAGGGATTTTGCCAGGGCTTTTTCCCAGGCTTTTGCCAGCGTTTTTGCCAAGGCTTCTAACAGCAATTTTGCCCGGGCTCTTCCCCAAGGTTTTCCTGGCTTCTGCCAGGCCTTTGCTAAGGATTATTCCAAGGCTTTTTCCAGGGTTTTGAGCAGGGATTTTGCCAGGGCTTTTGCCATGCATTTTGCCAAAGCCTTTGCCAGGCCTTTCCCAAGGCTTTGGACAGGGATTTTAGCACAGATTTTTGAGGGGCTTTTGCCAAGTATTGTATTTTGCCAAGACTTTTGCCAAGACTTTTGCCAGGGCTTTTCACAGTGATTTAGCCAGGACTTTTTTAAGGTTTTGTTGTTTGGTTTATTTTCCCAGAGCCTTTCCCAGAGCTTTTGCCAGGGATTCTGGGAAGGCTTTTGCCAGGGGTTTTGCCAAGCCTTCTGACAGGTATTTCATCAGGATTTTCCCCATTTGTTTCCAGTGATTTGCCAAGGCTTTTGCCAGAGCTATTCACATGGATACTTGCAGGGCTTTCGCCAGGAATTTTGACAGGCATTTTGTCACGGATTATGGCATGGCTTTTGCTATGGATTTTGCCTGGGCTTTTGCCAAAGATTTTGTGGAGGAGTTTGCAAAAGACTTTACCAGGGCTTCTGCCAGGGCTTTTGCCACAGATTTTGCCAGGCATCTTGACTGGCTTTTCCCATAGATTTTGCCAGTCTTTCCCCAAGGCTTCTGCAAACGCTTTTAGAATGGGGTTTGCGAGAGTCTGTGGGAAGAGCTTTGATAAAATCCCTGGCAGAAGCCTCGGGAAAAGTCCAGGTAAAATCCATGGAAAATAACCTGGGAAAAGCACTGGGAAAAGCCCTGGCAAAAGCCCTGGCAGAAGCCCTGGCAAATTCCCGCTCAACATCCATGGCAAATGCCCTGGAAAAATTCCTGGTACAATACCTGAAAAAACGCCCTGGAAAAATCCCTTGGTAAATCCCTCGCAATAGCCCTGACAAAAGCGCTGTGAAAACCCTTGGCCAAATCCATGGCAAAAGTCCTGGCAAAAGACTTGGCAAGCTACCTGTCAAAATCCATGGCAACAGCCCTGGCAAAAGCCATGCCAAAATCCATGACAAAATCCCTGGCAAAAGAAGTTGCAAAAGCCCTGGCAAAAGCCTTAGCAAATAACCTGGCTACAGCTATGTCAAAATCCCTGGCCAACGTCTTGGTAAAATCCCTCTCAAAAGTCTTGGGAAACAGTCTGGCAAAAGCCCTGCCAAAGCCCTGGGTCAACTTTCTGGCCAAAGCCTTGGCAAAATGCCTGGTAAAAAGCTTGGGAGAATCCCTGGCAAAAGCCCTGGGAAAAGCCTTGGAGAAGGTCCTGGCAAAAGCCTTGGCACAATCCCTGGCAAAAGCCTCGGCAAAGTCCCCGGCAAAAACACTGGAATAAGCCTTGGCCAAAGCCTTGGCAAACGCCCTGGCCAAAGCCCTGGCAAAAGCCTTGGCAAAATCCCTGGGGAAATTTTGATAAGTTCCCTGGCAAAATCTTGGCAAAAGCCTTGTCTTCTTTTTGGCCAGGGATTTTGCCAAGGCTTTTACAGGGAATTTTGCCAGGACTTTTGTCAAGGCTTTGACCAAGGCTTTTGTTAGGGGTTTTGCCAGGGCTTTTTTCCAAGGCTTTTGCCAGCGTTTTTGCCAAGGCTTCTAACAGCAATTTTGCCCGGGCTCTTCCCAGAGGTTTTCCAAGGGATCCCTGGCTTTTGCCAGGCCTTTGCTAAGGATTATTCCAAGGCTTTTTCCAGGGTTTTGAGCAGGGATTTTGCCAGGGCTTTTGCCATGCATTTTGCCAAAGCCTTTGCCAGGCCTTTTCCAAGGCTTTGGACAGGGATTTTAGCACAGATTTTTGAGGGGCTTTTGCCAGGGCTTTTGCCAAGTATTGTATTTTGCCAAGACTTTTGCCAAGACTTTTGCCAGGGCTTTTCACAGTGATTTAGCCAGGACTTTTTTAAGGTTTTGTTGTTTGGTTTATTTTCCCAGAGCCTTTCCCAGAGCTTTTGCCAGGGATTCTGGGAAGGCTTTTGCCAGGGGTTTTGCCAAGCCTTCTGACAGGTATTTCATCAGGATTTTCCCCATTTGTTTCCAGTGATTTGCCAAGGCTTTTGCCAGAGCTATTCACATGGATACTTGCAGGGCTTTCGCCAGGAATTTTGACAGGCATTTTGTCACGGATTATGGCATGGCTTTTGCTATGGATTTTGCCTGGGCTTTTGCCAAAGCTTTTGTGGAGGAGTTTGCAAAAGACTTTACCAGGGCTTCTGCCAGGGCTTTTGCCACAGATTTTGCCAGGCATCTTGACTGGCTTTTCCCATAGATTTTGCCAGTCTTTCCCCAAGGCTTCTGCAAACGCTTTTAGAATGGGGTTTGCGAGAGTCTGTGGGAAGAGCTTTGATAAAATCCCTGGCAGAAGCCTCGGGAAAAGTCCAGGTAAAATCCATGGAAAATAACCTGGGAAAAGCACTGGGAAAAGCCCTGGCAAAAGCCCTGGCAAATTCCCGCTCAACATCCATGGCAAATGCCCTGGAAAAATTCCTGGTAAAATACCTGAAAAAACGCCCTGGAAAAATCCCTTGGTAAATCCCTCGCAATAGCCCTGACAAAAGCACTGTGAAAACCCTTGGCCAAATCCATGGCAAAAGTCCTGGCAAAAGACTTGGCAAGCTACCTGTCAAAATCCATGGCAACAGCCCTGGCAAAAGCCATGCCAAAATCCATGACAAAATCCCTGGCAAAAGAAGTTGCAAAAGCCTTGGGAAAAGCCTTAGCAAATAACCTGGCTACAGCTATGTCAAAATCCCTGGCCAACGTCTTGGTAAAATCCCTCTCAAAAGTCTTGGGAAAAAGTCTGGCAAAAGCCCTGCCAAAGCCCTGGGTCAACTTTCTGGCCAAAGCCTTGGCAAAATGCCTGGTAAAAAGCTTGGGAGAATCCCTGGCAAAAGCCCTGGGAAAAGCCTTGGAGAAGGTCCTGGCAAAAGCTATGGCACAATCCCTGGCAAAAGCCTCGGCAAAATCCCCGGCAAAAACACTGGAATAAGCCTTGGCCAAAGCCTTGGCAAACGCCCTGGCCAAAGCCCTGGCAAAAGCCTTGGCAAAATCCCTGGGGAAATTTTGATAAGTTCCCTGGCAAAATCTTGGCAAAAGCCTTGTCTTCTTTTTGGCCAGGGATTTTGCCAAGGCTTTTACAGGGAATTTTGCCAGGACTTTTGTCAAGGCTTTTGTTAGGGATTTTGCCAGGGCTTTTTCCCAGGCTTTTGCCAGCGTTTTTGCCAAGGCTTCTAACAGCAATTTTGCCCGGGCTCTTCCCCAAGGTTTTCCTGGCTTCTGCCAGGCCTTTGCTAAGGATTATTCCAAGGCTTTTTCCAGGGTTTTGAGCAGGGATTTTGCCAGGGCTTTTGCCATGCATTTTGCCAAAGCCTTTGCCAGGCCTTTCCCAAGGCTTTGGACAGGGATTTTAGCACAGATTTTTGAGGGGCTTTTGCCAAGTATTGTATTTTGCCAAGACTTTTGCCAAGACTTTTCCCAGGGCTTTTCACAGTGATTTAGCCAGGACTTTTTTAAGGTTTTGTTGTTTGGGTTTTTTTTCCCACAGCTTTTGCCAAAGCTTTTGCCAGGGATTCTGGGAAGGCTTTTGCCAGGGGTTTTGCCAAGCCTTCTGACAGGTATTTCATCAGGATTTTCCCCATTTGTTTCCAGTGATTTGCCAAGGCTTTTGCCAGAGCTATTCACATGGATACTTGCAGGGCTTTCGCCAGGAATTTTGACAGGCATTTTGTCACGGATTATGGCATGGCTTTTGCTATGGATTTTGCCGGGGCTTTTGCCAAGTGTTGTATTTTGCCAAGACTTTTGCCAAGACTTTTGCCAGGGCTTTTCACAGTGATTTAGCCAGGACTTTTTTAAGGTTTTGTTGTTTGGGTTTTTTTTCCCACAGCTTTTGCCAAAGCTTTTGCCAGGGATTCTGGGAAGGCTTTTGCCAGGGGTTTTGCCAAGCCTTCTGACAGGTATTTCAACAGGATTTTCCCCATTTGTTTCCAGTGATTTGCCAAGGCTTTTGCCAGAGCTATTCACATGGATACTTGCAGGGCTTTCGCCAGGAATTTTGACAGGCATTTTGTCACGGATTATGGCATGGCTTTTGCTATGGATTTTGCCTGGGCTTTTGCCAAAGCTTTTGTGGAGGAGTTTGCAAAAGACTTTACCAGGGCTTCTGCCAGGGCTTTTGCCACAGATTTTGCCAGGCATCTTGACTGGCTTTTCCCATAGATTTTGCCAGTCTTTCCCCAAGGCTTCTGCAAACGCTTTTAGAGTGGGGTTTGCGAGAGTCTGTGGGAAGAGCTTTGATAAAATCCCTGGCAGAAGCCTCGGGAAAAGTCCAGGTAAAATCCATGGAAAATAACCTGGGAAAAGCACTGGGAAATGCCTTGGGAAAAGCCCTGGCAGAAGCCCTGGCAAATTCCCGCTCAACATCCATGGCAAATGCCCTGGAAAAATTCCTGGTAAAATACCTGAAAAAACGCCCTGGAAAAATCCCTTGGTAAATCCCTCGCAATAGCCCTGACAAAAGCACTGTGAAAACCCTTGGCCAAATCCATGGCAAAAGTCCTGGCAAAAGACTTGGCAAGCTACCTGTCAAAATCCATGGCAACAGCCCTGGCAAAAGCCATGCCAAAATCCATGACAAAATCCCTGGCAAAAGAAGTTGCAAAAGCCTTGGGAAAAGCCCTGGCAAAAGCCTTAGCAAATAACCTGGCTACAGCTATGTCAAAATCCCTGGCCAACGTCTTGGTAAAATCCCTCTCAAAAGTCTTGGGAAACAGTCTGACAAAAGCCCTGCCAAAGCCCTGGGTCAACTTTCTGGCCAAAGCCTTGGCAAAATGCCTGGTAAAAAGCTTGGGAGAATCCCTGGCAAAAGCCCTGGGAAAAGCCTTGGAGAAGGTCCTGGCAAAAGCCTTGGCACAATCCCTGGCAAAAGCCTCGGCAAAGTCCCCGGCAAAAACACTGGAATAAGCCTTGGCCAAAGCCTTGGCAAACGCCCTGGCCAAAGCCCTGGCAAAAGCCTTGGCAAAATCCCTGGGGAAATTTTGATAAGTTCCCTGGCAAAATCTTGGCAAAAGCCTTGTCTTCTTTTTGGCCAGGGATTTTGCCAAGGCTTTTACAGGGAATTTTGCCAGGACTTTTGTCAAGGCTTTGACCAAGGCTTTTGTTAGGGGTTTTGCCAGGGCTTTTTTCCAAGGCTTTTGCCAGCGTTTTTGCCAAGGCTTCTAACAGCAATTTTGCCCGGGCTCTTCCCAGAGGTTTTCCAAGGGATCCCTGGCTTTTGCCAGGCCTTTGCTAAGGATTATTCCAAGGCTTTTTCCAGGGTTTTGAGCAGGGATTTTGCCAGGGCTTTTGCCATGCATTTTGCCAAAGCCTTTGCCAGGCCTTTTCCAAGGCTTTGGACAGGGATTTTAGCACAGATTTTTGAGGGGCTTTTGCCAGGGCTTTTGCCAAGTATTGTATTTTGCCAAGACTTTTGCCAAGACTTTTGCCAGGGCTTTTCACAGTGATTTAGCCAGGACTTTTTTAAGGTTTTGTTGTTTGGTTTATTTTCCCAGAGCCTTTCCCAGAGCTTTTGCCAGGGATTCTGGGAAGGCTTTTGCCAGGGGTTTTGCCAAGCCTTCTGACAGGTATTTCATCAGGATTTTCCCCATTTGTTTCCAGTGATTTGCCAAGGCTTTTGCCAGGGCTATTCACATGGATACTTGCAGGGCTTTCGCCAGGAATTTTGACAGGCATTTTGTCACGGATTATGGCATGGCTTTTGCTATGGATTTTGCCTGGGCTTTTGCCAAAGCTTTTGTGGAGGAGTTTGCAAAAGACTTTACCAGGGCTTCTGCCAGGGCTTTTGCCACAGATTTTGCCAGGCATCTTGACTGGCTTTTCCCATAGATTTTGCCAGTCTTTCCCCAAGGCTTCTGCAAACGCTTTTAGAATGGGGTTTGCGAGAGTCTGTGGGAAGAGCTTTGATAAAATCCCTGGCAGAAGCCTCGGGAAAAGTCCAGGTAAAATCCATGGAAAATAACCTGGGAAAAGCACTGGGAAAAGCCCTGGCAAAAGCCCTGGCAGAAGCCCTGGCAAATTCCCGCTCAACATCCATGGCAAATGCCCTGGAAAAATTCCTGGTACAATACCTGAAAAAACGCCCTGGAAAAATCCCTTGGTAAATCCCTTGCAATAGCCCTGACAAAAGCACTGTGAAAACCCTTGGCCAAATCCATGGCAAAAGTCCTGGCAAAAGACTTGGCAAGCTACCTGTCAAAATCCATGGCAACAGCCCTGGCAAAAGCCATGCCAAAATCCATGACAAAATCCCTGGCAAAAGAAGTTGCAAAAGCCCTGGCAAAAGCCTTAGCAAATAACCTGGCTACAGCTATGTCAAAATCCCTGGCCAACGTCTTGGTAAAATCCCTCTCAAAAGTCTTGGGAAAAAGTCTGGCAAAAGCCCTGCCAAAGCCCTGGGTCAACTTTCTGGCCAAAGCCTTGGCAAAATGCCTGGTAAAAAGCTTGGGAGAATCCCTGGCAAAAGCCCTGGGAAAAGCCCTGGGAAAAGCCTTGGAGAAGGTCCTGGCAAAAGCTATGGCACAATCCCTGGCAAAAGCCTTGGCAAAATCCCCGGCAAAAACACTGGAATAAGCCTTGGCCAAAGCCTTGGCAAACGCCCTGGCCAAAGCCCTGGCAAAAGCCTTGGCAAAATCCCTGGGGAAATTTTGATAAGTTCCCTGGCAAAATCTTGGCAAAAGCCTTGTCTTCTTTTTGGCCAGGGATTTTGCCAAGGCTTTTACAGGGAATTTTGCCAGGACTTTTGTCAAGGCTTTGACCAAGGCTTTTGTTAGGGATTTTGCCAGGGCTTTTTCCCAGGCTTTTGCCAGCGTTTTTGCCAAGGCTTCTAACAGCAATTTTGCCCGGGCTCTTCCCAGAGGTTTTCCAAGGGATCCCTGGCTTTTGCCAGGCCTTTGCTAAGGATTATTCCAAGGCTTTTTCCAGGGTTTTGAGCAGGGATTTTGCCAGGGCTTTTGCCATGCATTTTGCCAAAGCCTTTGCCAGGCCTTTCCCAAGGCTTTGGACAGGGATTTTAGCACAGATTTTTGAGGGGCTTTTGCCAGGGCTTTTGCCAAGTATTGTATTTTGCCAAGACTTTTGCCAAGACTTTTCCCAGGGCTTTTCACAGTGATTTAGCCAGGACTTTTTAAGGTTTTGTTGTTTGGTTTTTTTCCCCAGAGCTTTTGCCAAAGCTTTTGCCAGGGATTCTGGGAAGGCTTTTGCCAGGGGTTTTGCCAAGCCTTCTGACAGGTATTTCATCAGGATTTTCCCCATTTGTTTCCAGTGATTTGCCAAGGCTTTTGCCATTGCTTTTGCTGTATGTTTTGTTCAATTTTTCTAAAGGGATTTAGTCAATGCTTTTCCCTTTCATTTTCCAATAAATTTTGCAATTGATTTTTCTAAGGACTTTGTCAGGCCTGTTTCCTGTGCCTTTGCCCAGGATTTTGTCAGTGCTTTTGCCAAGGATTTTCCCAAGGCTTTCACTAGGGCTTTTACCAAGCTTTTTACACGACTTTTGCCAAGTCTTTTTCCACAGATTTTATCTTTGCTTTTGCCAGGTATTCTGCCATGGGTTTTGCCAGGACATTTATCAAGGATTTTTCCAGGGCTTGTGTCCAGACTTCTGCTATGGGTTTTGCCAGGACTTTTGCCAAAGCTTTTGCCATAGATTTTACCAGGGATTTTGTCAAGGTTTTTTATAGTGATTTTGTCAAGGATTTTCCCAGGGACTTTTCAGGGGATTTTCTCAGGGCTTTTTGCCAGAGTGTTTGCCATGAATTTTGCCAGGGTCTTTCCAGAGCTTTTGCTCCATTACCCTAAAGCCATGGGATATGTACCGTGGTACTTTGGATGGTTTATTTGTCCTAAACCATTCAAAAGCACCAATACACCTAACAACTAATGTCATGTGTTAGTTTTTTACACTTGGGCAGTGTACCTTACTTAAATGAATCTTTCAAACAATCCTCAGCTTCTGCGGATCCTCCTCCTCCCGATTAACAGATGGCTTCCACTGCAAGTGGGCAATAATTTCATTCCAGTTTTGAATGACCAGGTATCTGTTGTTTGACAGTGTGAGGTAAGTCTTCTCAGGTGTCAAGGACTTCTTGTCTAGCCCAATGTTAACATCTACCTCTGCTCCATAAAGGCCTGTGTGAACACATTCACCTGGAACAAAACAAAACAAAGGATTGATTGATTGGCTTGGCTTCGAGTACGAAAATTTGGGAAGGGCTTTACCCACACTTACTACAAGCGTGATGATGTTGGAAAAAAGGCTGCTTGGTCATTCAGGGTGTTTTCAAACAAGAGTGTCATCTCCTGGGTCAATCTCAAGCGACCAATGTCCTGAACAGCCTGCATGCAGGGTTGGGGTGAGCAGGATTACTATTGCAACAGCACATCATCAGTAGTGTAAAACTAACCTGTCTCACGACCGTCTAAGCCCAACTCACGTTCCCTATTACTGAGTGAACAATCCAATACTTGGTGAATTCTGCTTCACAATGATAGGAAGAGCCAACATCGAAGGATCAAAAAGCAACGTCGCTATGAACGCTTGGCCACCACAAGCCAGTTATCTCTGTGGTAACTTTTCTGACACCTCCTGCTTAAAACCCAACTTCCCTAGAGCCTGCAGGGGTCAGCCTCTCACATGAGGAGGAAAGGAGCACAACTGAGTCGTCAGACACATCGCCTTGAAGGGGCAGGACAAAACAGCAAAACGACACAGCACACCTCCAGCCCCACAACCCTCATGTCTCTATCCTCCACACATCACACAGCCGTTTACCCACCCAAGAAATTAAGGAAGGCTTGCAGTTCCCCCTCTGCTCCAGGCTCAGGGCACGGAAAGCTCTGGCAATTCCATCTGGGTTGAGAGCGCGAATGCCCTGAGCTTGGGCAGAGAAACCAGCTGTGCCAGGGCTCAACAGCTAAGACCACCGAGAAAAGTGGTGAAGAAATATGGTATTTACCAGGACTGCGGTGAAATTCCTGATATGCCTCTGGAAACCCAGATGCATCTGGGTGCCAAGCTGAAGGTCACCTAGGACATCCAAGCTTCAGCCCCAAGGGAGTCCCAAGGCTCCCTTTATTCCAGTATCAGCAGCTAAGCTACAAGCCTCTACCTTCATTGCAAGTTGCACAACAATTTCAGAACCCATTAAACCCCCTTCTACCTCCCCAGCCTTGCTCTTAGACCAGGTTTGTTTAAATCCTGCTGAGTACCACAGCACTGCCACATCCCTACTGCCAGCCCTCCTGCCAATGGAGCTGCCTCCTCCCTGCATAGGGGCCAGACAGTACCAGAACACAGGTATTTCACACTTCTCTGGGAGGATTCACTCTGTGGAGTGCCCAGTCTCGCTTCCTGACTCACCAGGGGCTCCCTCTTGGCAGCTCTGGATAGGCTGGAGGGACAGGAGCCCTTAAATACACTTGTGCTCACAATGGCCCCAAGGGAACCTGGAATGCAACAGCCACTGACCTCACAATGGTCCCAGGGGAACCTGGGAAGTAAGGGACAGAACTTGGAGCTGTGCTGGCAGCATCTCATTGCAACCACTACAGCCTTAACAGGCAGGGCAGGAGGATTTCAGCAGCACCGCAAGGAAGGAGAGAGGTCGGAGCCTGACGTTAGCTAAAGGCTGCTCATTTCTCTGCTGCTGAGCTCCTCCTGCTCTAACATGGGCAGATATGGCCCTGCTCTGGGCTGTAAGAAGAGTATCCAAACAGCAGCACCAACCCAGGACACAGCAGGGGATTGCCACCTTAACCACTTCCACGCAAAAGCCACAGATGCATGTTCAAGTGTTTGTGGCTCCAGGATTTCTTCAGCCCCAGGCCGGAGTGAAGGCTGCTTCCTCCCTTGAACTTTCTCAGTATCATTATTGACCAACTTGTCTCTGGTGCGTTACAATACCGTTGAAGTGCCTTACTAATACAGCCTGGCAAATCCCTGCAGTCCATCTAGTTTGTAAACATCTCCCTCTGCAGTGGATAGTTGCCAGCAGGATTATAAAGTGCACCTTAGAGCAGCATCTGTTAATGCTCCATGAGCTTCAGATAAGGTGATTCATACACTGCAGATGAGGGAATAATTTCTTTGTTTAAGGGGTAAAGAAAAAAGATTCCACTCAGAAAGCAGGAATCTAATTTCTATTTCACTCACCCAGGGAGGACCCCAGTCACACCAATGCAAAGGAGGAAGCAAATCACTGTGGTGCCACAGCTCCAACGTTGCCTTTGAGGGTGTCTCCTGTTGTCATGTCTGGTGAATACCCATCCGATAAGCTTGTTCCAATTAACTCTGCACACATACACACACCAGCTAACTTACAGGAGCATCTCAGTTGCCAGGGAGCTTCACACATTTTCAGCACAGCATTTGCTATAAACGAAAGCTTCTCATTTGACTCTTGGCCACAGGCAAACCAAATCATCACATCTTCCTGGTGGGGTATATGGAGCCCTTAGCTTGAAAACCAACACTCATTATTTGGGAGTTTATGAGCCAGTCAGGGAGGATCTGAGCCCTGAAAACTAACTGGCTCTCCAGCCAGCTAGCCAGCCTGTGGAAACTCACTCCAAAACATCTCCCACATGGTGCTCAGCCACAAATCCAAGTAGAAACTAGAGAGCTCACACAAAAACACCTCAGATGTGACACCCTTGCGTGCTGAAGGCACCGGGACAGAAGTGCTATAAGAAAAGGAAATTAGATGCCGCTTGATGCTTCCCATCTCAAAGGCAAACCTCATCTACCTCAAAAGGAGACAGATGTCAAGGTGAGAACCATCAAGTGTCTCGGGCTTGCAAGCTCCTCGGCTCCCAGGGCCAAACCTGATACTGGTATCTCAGCCTGCTCTCAAACTCCACAACCCTGCTCCCACACTCCACAACCCTGCTCCCACACTCTGCTGTGTTCTCCCTACCGAACTCATATATTTTTCTAGTCCAAGCCTTCCTGACCTCCCAGGCAGATAGGGCCAAATCCATTCCTTAGTCTTGCTTGTCAGCTCAGACAAGGTCACTTCCACATCTCCTAGAGCTGCTGCATGCAAAAACCAAGTGAGAATCCCATGACTTCAAGTCCATCTCACGAACATTGGCAGCCTTTTGACCTAATTTTATATTGAGAGGCACAGGTTGCTCTAGATTTGGTAGTGCAGGGGCAGTCTGTGAAAGCCTCACACAAATGCCTTCTGTCTCTTTGCATCCGAAACAACATACCCTGCCACCGGGTAGGTCCCCTTGCTTGCCTGCTGGTACGTCAAATTCTAATATACTTTTCTCCTGAGGACCTAGAGCCACTTCTGCAGCCACCATCCTCTTCTCCCCTGGCAGACAGAGTTGAGTTCGAGCTAAGGAGATTTTTTTATGCTACACCAGTTACCCCCCTGTATTTCCACCTTTCCTTGGCAGTTTAATTCCACACTTCTCCACTTGCTGCTTATTCAAAACACTAATTTGTGCCCCCGAACCGATTAAAAATCCCAGACTTACTTGCCTTGGTTCCCCGGGAATACATCTATATGGCTTCTCATCATGACGGTGAAAAGCACTGTCGCTGGGGCAGGGGGGTTCGCCTGCCTGTCTGTCGTGGAGCCTAACTGTTCCTCCCAGCAATGCCAAAGGTTTCGTAATGTGATCAGTGGGCTGTCTGAGCAGCCCCATTCGGGGCACCCCTCACAGTACTGCCTTTCATCAAGTCTCATTTCTGAACCCTACGTCCATCCCGGTCTGTCCTGGGACAGCTCCAGATCCCAGAGGGGCAGCGGGCAAGGCTGCGGTTTGTGGTCAACTGGCCGGACCCTCCAGATGGCCCGGCCCAGTCCATGCCTCACCTGGGGCCAGCTCTATTATATCACGTCTCCACCCAAACCAAAATGTGCACTGGGGAGCTATGAGGGGCCGCTCTTTCTTCATGGCTGCATGAATTCTGTCCGCAGGAGAGTGAACAAATATTTCCAGGGCATCTGGTAATTCTCTAAGGAGGGGTCTGAGGTGACTGGGACCTACCAGAGCACCCGTCAAAACTCTTTGCAGCCCTCTCTCACACACTCCTTCTGTGCAAGCAGCCGCTTGTACTCCATTCAGTAGCTCCACCAGCCCTTTCACCTGAGCAGTGACCGGCTCTCCTCTCTCCTGAGCTCTCCTCTCCAGCCCAGGAAGACACTCAGGAGGTTACCGACCGATCGCCCATCAGTTCGTTGCTCAGAAACACTCCCGGACCCCAAAACCCGCTCCCTTCTTCATCACTGAACTCCCCCTGACAGAGATTCTCCACAGATGCTCCGTTGCCGTTTCACCCGATTTATGCGAAAACTCCATTTGCAATTTGCTGAGCTGAGATCCTGACCAGGAGCCCTGCAGATCGTGGGTAGGGAGTTCCCGCCTTACAGACTCCTCTGCTTTTGGCTTTAATGAGAGGTTGCAGGTTCTTTTCCACCTGTTCCCCCACCTCTTCAGAACTGCTCTCATTAGAATCTCCCCAGATATTCCCACCGCAGTCCTCCAGGGCTGTGCCTGCAATCAACTTCCGAATTTGAACAACACTGTTTTTTTTTCTTTTTACTCATGCCATCATAATTTCAGCTCTTTCTTCCAATTAATGTGTTTGCTCTGCTTCTCTTTTCCATTCCAACAGTCCATGTCTTCAAATCACTCCGTACAAAACAGTCATGTGCCTCTACCAAGCACTTGCCCAAGGTAGCACACACACTTTTTACCACATCCACCAGCTTCACAGCACTGATTAGGACTAGGACCACTCTGTCACCAGCTGTACCCCTGGGGGAGAAGAGGCACATCCGTGTCACCATAACAACTCCTCTATAGACATCCAGCCAGCTATGTCAGTTTAAATAGCACCCAAAAAACTGAGGCTAAAAGAAATGTATTGTTCAAACCCAATGAAAGTGCCACCAACATCAACCGCAGCTTCCCCATGTCATAGGTATTCATCACTACTCTGACGATTCTTAAATTGGATCAACAATAATCCAAAATGCACACCAACTCACCCAAAGAGGGAGGGCTCTCCGTCTCCAGGAGTTACATTGGATGGCATCAAGACCCAAAGGGAGAGTCCCTGACTGCAGGCCTGCTGCTCCGAGGAGGAGGAACAACTCTAAACGGCTCTCTGGTGGGGCTCCATTTATACTCTGGCTGAAACTGATCTGTGATCACACGTGGTCATGTAGACCCCGTGGGCTCAGGACCCGACTTCTTCGTGCTGTACCTGCTGACCATCACCATGCGGATGGGACAAGAGCTGTGCAAATGGGGAGATTTCCCAGGCTCTCTTCAGTGGATGAAAGCTTTTGCTGAGACTTTTGCCAAGTATTTTCCCAAGACTTTGGCCAGAGATTCTGCCAGGGCTTTTCCCGAGACATTTGCCAGGTATTTTGCCAAGACTTTGGCCAGAGAGGCCTTTCCTAAGGTTATTTTGCCAGGGATTTTGGCAGGAATTCTGCCAGGTACTTTGCAAAGCATTTTCCAGAGATTTTACAAGGAATGTTTTCAAGGACTTTTGCCAGGCCCTTTGCCAAGACATTTGCCAGCTCTTTTGCCAGGGATTTTGCAAGAAACTTGCCAGGGCTTATGCTAGGGATTTTTTTTTTTAGGGAATTTTGCAGTATCTTTCACTCGGGTTGGAGTGGCTGCACTGTCTATCACTGGGGTTGGCACAGCTGCACTGTCTGTCATAGGAGTTGAAGAGGCTGCAGTGTCAGTCGCAGATTGGAGAAGCTGCAGTGTCTTTCACTGGGATTGGAGTGGCTGCAATATCTGTCACTGGGATTAGACTGGCTGCACTGTCTGTCACTGGGTTTGGACTGGCTGCTGCGTCTGTCAGTCTGGTTTTGGAGTTGCTGCAGTATCTGTCAATGGTTTTGGAGTGGCTGCAGCGTCTGTTGTTGGGGTTTTGAGTAGCTGTTGTGTTTGGCATTTGATCCGCTGCATTGTCTGTTGCTTTGCCATCAGACCAAGAGACATCTTTTTCCTGCTTCTTACAAAAGAAGGCTTTGTAGGTGTAAGCCCAGTCCAAGCACATTGTGGTGAGTTGTCCCTCTCTGGTATTGCCAGGACAACAGCACACCTTGTCTACGTGTTCTGCTAATATTTACAGATTTCATATTTGTTTAGGAGTGAAGTTCCAAAGCACTGGAGGGGAAAACTGGCCTAGGAGCTTGCCCATAAGATCTCACACACCCTGCCACTCGTGGCTCAGTCAAGGTCAGGAATCAAGAAGTTACCTCTTCCTCTTATTCCTGTAATACTTCCTCTCATTCACGTGTCGCTCCCTCTAGTTCTTGCAAAGGTGAAGCAGAGCTTTTTCAACTTTCTCCTGGCAAACAGAGCTGTTGAATAAACCACACATATACCAGATTCTTCGTTATCAGATGCAGGTAGGGACGGCCTCCCTCATGAGATAGTTTAGTTTGCTTTCTTACTTTACTCTTCTTTAAGTTAACAGCGGAGGATTTCAACAGCCACTGTCTTTTCTTCAGTGCAAACCTGCAGCCCTTACACTGGCAGAGCTTGCAGCTCAGAGCCACCAGAGCCCACTCTGTACCAGCAGAGTCCCTCACTGCAACCTCCAGAGCAGTTTGGTACAAGCAAGTCATGCAGCATTTCTGCTTTGCTTCAGACTGTGCTTATCATTAGAGGACAGACAATTACAGTGATTAATTAAAGTGACACAGGGAGACAGGAGCCCCACCGACCCTCACGAATAGATTCTCGACTCGGCGCTTTTCCGTCCCTGTGCCAGGTCCCACTCTGCTCTAGGGCGCTGCAACGAAGCCGTCAACCCCAGACGTCCCTCGCTGCTCCTGGCCACTTCCTCGCACCGACCTGCAGGGGTCTTCGGGATCCGCAGCCCTAGGTCTTTCCCTGCGCCCTGCGCCGGGAGAGCGGGACCCGCCGCTACCGGCACCGTTCCGAGCCGCTTCGAAGCGCTCCTGTGGCCGGCACGCTGTTGGCATAGTAACAGCGTCCTTCGCACCTGATTGGGCAGAGGCGCCGCCGTTCTCATGGCAACAGTAACGCAGGGCCCTACTGCGTAAGGGATGTGCTAGGGCTCGCCCTGCCCTGCCCTGCCCAGGCGTTCTGCCGGCGGGGCCGGCCCGGGGCTGGCCGTTGGAGAAGGGCAGAAGGGCAGCGGGAGAAAGGGGGCCGCGTTGTGCCACCCCTCGGAGCCCCAGCAGCCCTCACAACCACCTCCGGCTCCCGGGAGGTGGGCAGTAATAGCCCAGGGCCCACCTCAGTCGCCGGGAGGAGGCCGGTCCCAGGGCCCGAGCCCGAAGCCACCGGGAAGTGGGATCACCCGAGGCGCAACTCTGCTGGTCGTGGCCGTGGCGTGTTGTCCCAGAAGCTGAATCGTTACCCGGTGTGCAAAACACCAATGTGTGCACAAAGTCGAGGTGTTTTATTGTGACCTGTTTCGTAAAACAGAGTGCTAGGTGGAAGCTTCACAAAGCTGGCATGCCTTAGAATCAGATTGGAAGGGACCTCAAGGATCATCTGAGCCAACTTTCCTTGGCAAAGCACAACCAAGACCATATGTCTCAGCACCCTGTCCAGGCAAATCTTAAAGTGTCCAGTGCTGGGGAATCCACCGCTTCACTGGGGAGATTATTGCAATAGCTGACTTTGTTGGGAAAAATTTCCTTGTATCCAGTTGGAATTTCCCCAGGAGTAACTTGTGCCCATCATCCCTCATCTTGTCCATGTGAATCCTGTAAAAAAAAAAAAGAATCTCCATCTTCTTTGTAGCCACCCTTTAAATGCTGGGACATGGTGATAAGGTTTCCTCTGATCCCTTTTTCTCTAGCCTGAACAAACCCCACTCTCTCAGTCTTTCCTCATACAGCAGGCTTCCCAGTCCTTTGATGATCCTTGTGGTCTTCCCTGGACTCTCTCCAGCCTGTCCGGAGGTTTTTGTATAGCAGGGAACAAAACTGAACACAGTATTGTCCAGGTGTGGCTGGACAAGCGCTGAGTGGGATAATGACATCTTTATGTCTGCTGGTGATGCCCTTGTTGATGGAACCCAGCATCCTGTTGGCTTTCTTTACTGCAGCAGCACACTGTTCACTCATACTGAGTCTGTTGCCCACCATGCCCCCAGGACCCTTTCCGCAGAGCTATTCCCCAGCTGAGTAGATCCCAGCCCATGCTGCATTCCTGGATTTTGTTTCCTCAGGTGCAAGACCTCTCACTTGTCCTTGAACTTCAAAAGACTCTTGCTAGCCCACTCTTCCAGCCTATCCACTCTTCCTGCAGGGTTGATCTCCCTTCCAAAGTGTCCACTTCCCCACTCAGTTTGGTATCATCAGCAAGCTTGGTCAGGGTACATCATCCATATCACTTACAAAGATATTAAACCACATTGGGCCCAATATTGATCCCTGGGGGACTCCACGAGTGACAGATTGCCAGCTGGAGAAGGAGCTATTTATCACCACCCTCTGGGTGTGACCTGTGAACAGGTTCCTCACCCACCTCACAAAACGCTTGTCAAGACTGTAACATGGTAATTTCTCTGGGAACCTGTATCAAAAGTCTGGAGACATCCAGGTAGACAGTGTCCATCCTTGCCCCACATCGACCAAGCAGGTTACTTTGTTGTAGAAGGCAATCAGGTTGGTCAAGCACGATTTGCCCCTGGTGAATCCATGCTGGCTTTTCCCAATCACATGCTTCATTCGACTTCTGATAGCCTCCATACATGAGTTTTGTATGCACCATATTATATACATTTCAGAGAACAAAGAAATAACTTTTCATTGGTCAAAGTTACTGAATATATGATTAGTTAGTACTCTATCTTCTACTGAGTAAGCCCTTCTTGCTTGCCATGTAAATTAGCAGGCATGCTTTGTGAAGGTGTGGAGAAGCAAGTTTTTTCAGTCCTGAACTGAGTGGTTGTGATCTTCCCTGTCACTTTCTCCCACTTACTGCTGTTTCTTGCTGCTTGTTTTTCTGATACTTGTTTTGTTTTTGGCATCTTCTAGTGCAGATGTGCTCCTTTTATCAGTCCTTTTTTCTCTTCTTTCAAGGTTAAGGTAGTTAGTAAGGAATGTATTGCTTTTACAATGTCTTGTTTTCCTAAGTGATGTTGTTAATCAAGTCAGACACTATTATCACCATGGCAAATTCCATTCTTGCTGTACATCAGTGTGCCCACTGGCTGGGCCCAGAACTGAGGAGTAGCTGAGGAAGCATTAGTAGGGCATCCACAACTTCTTTTTTCATTCTGTTTAGAATACAGAGGTTACACGGGTCCTTACAAATAAAGTCAGAACTAGTTTTAGTCTCTAATCTCACTAGGATTTACTGAGGGAACAATGAATATGTCCAAAAGGGTCTGGCTGTTAGGGGAGACCGACCCCTACGCATGTGTGGCTGAAGGAGGGTGGTTAAAGGTGAAAACTGGAAACCCACCATGGATCCTCTTCTGTAGGTTTAAATCCTACCAACCATGGAGTGGTGGCAATCCCATGCAGTGAAAGTTTCCTGCAGCATTTCCAGGACTATCAGCTTCAGTAATGTTAGAACTGCCTTTCTTTTTTGTGGGGGAGAGGGGAAGGTGCAGCATCAGAAACAACTAAGGCGCAGAAGCAAACAAAAGTGGTACGTGAATAACCTGGGAAAAGTTAAAATCTGGAGCGGTGCAAGCTTTGAGTAGGGAATATTCATCACCACCTTTGTTTCCTCTGGTAAATTTTTACGTATTAAGAAGCAACCATTTGATGATGTAATATATGGGCAAAAATAAATTCTTGCCTTCCCAGCAGAGCTTGAAATCTAATAATTTCCCTTGGTTCTTGTTTTCTTCTAATTGGTTCACTCGTGCTGAGTTCTTGGAGCTCTCACATATTTTATGAGTGACTCTTTTCCAAAGCTGTAAGAAAGCAGATGTAAGGCCTGTGAGGGCTGACGCCTTAGCACACTGTTACACCAGCTGTGTCACTGTTATCTGCGTGCAAGGATTAAATTGTCATCTTATGTTCAGTGCTGGCAAAAGCTGAGTATGTGACAGGGATGGTGACAGTGGATTTAACGTCTGGGTGGCAGTTACTTTGAATATCACTCATACCACACATATCAAGCAAGTCAGCATATCAGTGATTGTGATTAGAATCAGCCTGAACAGTCAGCTGCTGTTACATTATACCGTTCTCTCTGCATCTTGCATGCTGTCACACAGCATGTCTTATTGCAGCACTCCCTCCTACAAAACAATATTACTTCCAAAAGTAGGTTTTAGTTAATTTGCTCCATTTGGCAGCATGGAACTGTCTCTCCTTCTTGCCAAAGGACATGATTTCACCTTTATAGACCATCCTTCACAGGAGAAACTCAGTCCAACTGTTCACAAGCAGAGGCTGCATTCAGCTGGTTGCAGAGGTCTTAAGAAGAGCTCTGATAAGGCCCTGGGTGATTGTCTCCCATCCAGGGCAGCACCCAAAGACATGCTCTAGCTCCTTGCAGCTGCAGTTCACAAATCAGCCTATTATCTAAAACCACCATCCACATCAGCTGAAGTTAATATGTCAGCCTGTAAATTACAGCAGCTGAGGAGCCATCACACATTTGCTTCGGCTTTCTCTCCTCCATGGTGGCTGTTTCTGGCAGAGGCAGAGTGGACAGCTGGAGGTGGTACCTTCTAAAACTACTCAGGCGTGCATTGCTAGGGCTTGTCATCTGTGCACAGTGAGAACTCCAGCAAAAGTTGTTGTGTGGCTTTACAATTTTACCCATTGATGAAGTGGCAAAGGCCAGAAAAATGATACCAGTGCAGCACAGCTTGCCAAAAGAACCTCACGTATCACAGTATGCTAGAGATTGGAAGGGACCTCAAAAGATCATCTAGTCCAATCCCCCTGCCAGAGCAGGAACACCTAGATGAGGTTACACAGGAATGTGTCCAGGCGGGTTTTGAATGTCTCCAGAGAAGGAGACTCCACAACCCCCCTGGGCAGCCTGTTCCAGTGTTCCGTCACCCTCACTGAGAAGAAGTTTCTTCTCAAGTTTAAGTGGAACCTCTTGTGTTCCAGTTTGTACCCATTACCCCTTGTCCTATCATTGTTTGCCACTGAGAAGAGCCTGGCTCCATCCTCATGACACTCCCCCTTTATATATCTATATACACTAATAAGGTCACCCCTCAGTCTCCTCTTCTAAGGAGGTTCCTGCATAAGCAGGGAGTGCAAAAGCTTCTCCTTTCTTTCCTCTATTTGATGGTGTCAACAGCTTCACTGTTTCTAAAACCAATTTCTGGTAAGGAGTCCCACACTGCTAATAGTAATTTCCACATGCTGGAGTCCTAAAGCACAGAAAATTGCCCTGAGTTTTTGTGAACTTCTCTTGCATTTGTTTTTAAAGACCACACAGCTCCAATGCTTTCAGAAGGACATCAGATGTTACATGCAGGTTCAATTCAAGCCTGAGAGCTGGAAAGAGGCCTTGTTCCAGTCTGCCTGCAGGATTTGCAATCACTTACCCACTGAAGCCATCTTTTAGATTAGAGGAGTGATTTATAAGCAAATAGGCCAAGGCAGAGTGGCATTAGTGTTGTTGACTTCCTCGCTGCTCTCTGAAGGCAGAACAGCAGTTTTTACTGGAGTCTGACCCGGCACTGAGGCCTAAACCTCACCGTGCTGAAATCTGGGTAAGTTTTATTTTTAACTGAAGGTGCTCATTTTTGCAGACTTACCTGCCAGTGCCAGAATGAGCTGGCTAGTGGTTGCAATTATTTCTGTTCTTTCTCTGTGATATATACCATGACAGGTAGCAGAAAATGCTCATCTGCATACATTTAATGATTCAGACACTAGAGGACACCAGTCTGCAGATCCAGCAGTAAAGAAAACAAACGGATTATGTAGTGAGATTACGTGTCATTATTTCTGTACTGTGTTCCTTCCATGGCTATGGTCATGGGGTTTGGAATTTTTTTGTCACTGTTATTTGATTCAGCTGAATCTCTGTTTAACCTTTTTTTGACTGAAGAGGAAAATGCTGTTCCTCAATCCTCCCTCTAAACTTTTACTAGTAGCTACTGACTGGCATTGTTAACTGCCAGTAACAATGTAACAGCCCAGCAGGACGGAATGGCTTAGAATAATGGTGACTCAAGCCTTTATATCTTTATAATTATTGCCAGAACTACTGGTGCCATGTTGTGTTTTGATGCTTATACAGAAGTGCTGAGAATCTTTAACAGTTACTTGTTAGTTTTCTTGTCTTTCCCGTTTACTGCCTTTCACTGAATCAGCACTTAAACCTTTTGTATACAAAACCATGCACAGTTCTTACCTAGATTAGTTTCCCCTCAGTTCCTTGATGTTAATGCTTTGGGAGGCTCTTACTGAAGGAAGCAACTTAATGCAGCTGACATTTGAGACACCTCGCTGACTGAAGCTGCAGAGTGGTGCTTAGCACAGCCCTAAGGCTTTCTTGGGGCCTTATGGCTAAAGCCTTGATGTGTACCTGGTTGATCCAGTTGTCCTGTGTTCAGTTATAAGTTATCTTTCTCCTTCCTCATAGCTGCTGCAATGGTGTGTTTTCAAATTTAGCCTGAGAAAAACGCTGATAACACCACTGTTTTTAGTTGTTGCTAAGTAATGTTTACACCAATTAAGGACTTTTCAGTCTTATGCTCTGCCAGTGAGCAGGAGCACGGGAAGCCAGGAGGAAGCAGAGACAGGACACCTGACCCAAACTAGCCAAAGACGTATTCCATACCACAGCACGTCATGCCCAGTATATAAACTGGGGGCAGTTACCTGGAAGGGCTACATCGCTGCTTGGGTCAGGCTGGGTATCGGTCAGCGGGTGGTGAGCAGTTGTATTCTCTCCCCTTGTTATTTCCCTTATCATTATTATTATTGGTGGTGGCAGCAGTGGTTTGTGTTATACCTTAGTTACTGGGCTGCTCTTATCTCAACCCATGGGAGTTACATTCTTTTGATTTTCCTCCCCATCCCTCTGAGGACGAGGGTGGGGGAAAAGAGGGGAAGTGAGAGAGTAGCTGCGTGGTTCTGAATTATCGGCTGAGCTTAAACCATGACCCCAGTGAAGACGCATATTTGGTATTTCCATGAAGATATATGGCCAGTGATGGCTGGTTTGAACCAACCAGGGTTGGTTCAAAGGGTACTCAGTTCTTTACAGGAAAGGAGGATGCCTGTTGGTGATCTGAATTATCATTGCAATGAAGCCTCCAAATCCTCCCTGTGTCTTGCAGATTTGTATCACTTATTGGGCTACCAGCTGCATAACTATGATAAATCTCGCTAGCGCACTAACTCTGCAGCAGTTACCTCAGCAGAAGCAGCTTAACAAATTTGAATGCTGAGAGAAGAAAAGAATCATTCTGTTGGTTTTCTGGTACTTTTGCTTCTTGATTGGCAGTGCATTTGGATCAATGATGCATTCTCTCCAGAGGCAATTTGGGGCATCTGGCCAAGGGGTGCATTTGTATAGAGTCATGGTGACATTTGGCTGAGTCCTGAAAGTTCAGGTTGTCGAAATAGGAAGGTGCTTACTACCTATGGATGTTAAGAAAGAATGAAATGCTTTCAGGGACAAGACATGCAAGGACAGAGTATCAGCATAGCTTATCTGGGAATGAGCACTGACCAAACTTTGGAGTCTCAGATGTATTTCACCTGATAGTACAGAAGGCACCACTCAAAGGGTAGGAAAGAATAGCTCTATTAAACACAAAGATGCTCATAGAGTCCTGTGCTCTCTGTTGTAGTCTCACACAGGCATTCATTATGGGCCGCTGTCAGAGATAGCTCATTGCATCTCAGTTGATGCCGTCTTTCTGTGGTTCTTCTGTCTTAAGTTAGGAGGTTGGGCAGGGAACAGAATCTATGGCTTGTACAAAGGCTACCTGGCCTGAGTAGGAGGTCTAGAAAATGAGCAAACCACAATGCACAGAACACATCTTTTATTCAATAAGCAAGCAAGCACGCACAGAAGTATAATGTGTAGTGCTTAATATTCATACAGTACTAAAAATATAAAAATAGAAATAAAATTTCACTGAAAGCATTTTCACTCACAAATATACAAGGAAAAGTGCTGTCAAGCCACATCATGCTACACCACTTGCCAGTTGCTGAACTGACAGTTTCCCAACAGAACTGAAACACTAAGTCTGCTAGTCCTTCCTCGCGGCTTTTGGCGTGCCTGAATATCTGACTAGCAAAAATGGGCCTCCTGCAGTCAAGAACCTAAAAAGCATAGATGTCATTATCTAACAGAACAATAAAGTAATTCTTGAGAGTTTAATAGTGATAGCAGCCTGCTTCAGGCTGTTTGTGTACCTGTCATAGAGAATAAAAAAAGATTAAGCAGACTTGAGTCCTGATTACAATCCAGAGCAGTCATGGCTAACGATTACTGAAACTGTATTCTGCATGAAAATTTGTGCAATACTCCCACCTGGTGGCATATTTGAAAACTATCTTCCTTCAGTACTGCTGTTTGCCTGCTTACACTCGCACATATATTCCACTCGGGTCAGTACAAACCGTAAACAGTGCAAAGTCCCCTTAACTGTTAGTGGAACTAGAAGATATCCAGCACCTTATCTTCTCTTACTATAGCTAATGGGTGAAATTCACATCTACATAGGAAAGCAATACAGGTCAGATACTGATTACTGAAGACAAAACCTGCACCAGAAGCCTTGCTTTTAAGCCCCGTTTTGAGGGACTGAATTAAGAGCTGGGGGCTTAAGAAGCTTCTGTTTGCTGACCTTCCGCATGGAACTGAAATTCATCTGTCAGGCAGACAGCTGTGCGATGTCATCCTTGAAAGCATAGGTGGGTTTGGGAATTACAGTGACAATCACAGCTATATTTCATAACAAGGCCTGTCCTGCAGAGTATGCCAGTGCACAGAACCTACTCAAATTACACAAATAAGGGTGTGCAGAACCTAACGTGAACCCCACTTTGATCAGTTGCTATTTTGGAATGGGATTTATTTATACTCGATATACCTGCTATAAAAATAAATGTGACAATTAACCCCTGAGATCATTCTAGCATACAGTTTTGGCCTGTTACTTGTTTCCCTCTGAAATAATTTTTTATTTGGTTTATGGCCATTTATTTAGGTTCTAGTGAAAAGCTTTTATAAAACACATTAAATAATCAATGTGGGGCGGAAAAGGTGTACATTCTAGTTGCATATATGATACATACCTTATACGCATATAATACATTCCATAACAGCTGAATATTCTAGTATTGTCTAGGAAGTTCTTGCATGTGGACAAAGGATGAAAATACTAGAAGATAAACAGCTGTTCAGGATCAAAGATAATTGTATCTGATACGGTTTACTTCGATTCTTTTTCTTCCTTTAAATCCTGTTACACATAATAGCTACAGTAGTTTATCCAGCAGGTAATAAATGAATGCATAAAGCACTTCTAGCTATATTTGGATATCGTATGCATGCATTTTTTATAAATAAAAATCAAACGTGAGGTCACATTTTCCCATCTTCTGTTTATAAACTAAATCAAATTTCTCATTCATTGAAACAGTGAAGATGTCTTTCCATAGCCCAACTCGTCCTGAAATGGAGAGGAGGAACACAAGTCAGAGAGCAGACAAAAAAGGACACCAAACATCTACAGTCTAATTGTGTGGGGCACTAGGTATCATCTGTGAGATGCTAATTAGTCTTAGCTTTCATTGAAAGCGCAGTAAGACCTAAGGCTATTCACTGACTTACCCAACTGCCCTGCTACAACCCTTACAAAGCCATAAAATAAGCACCATACACCTCAGCATCTGCGTCACCTGAGTATTATACAGGAAGAATTCAGATTTTTGTGAGAGTTTACTCTAGCCTGAATCAGAAATCAATATGGATTTGGCATTGGGTATTCATTTAAAAGTGCATTTCTGGTTTTAGTGCAAACTATGACTGTCAATCAGACAATAATAATGTATCAATGAATACAACAGCTAACAAGAATATATCTCAAAATGACTGTGCCTTCAGCGTACACTGGTTAGAGAACTATCCAAAAAAGTACATGGAATACAGAGTGTTAAACTGATTACTGAATTCTCATTATCAAGAGATGTAGTATCATTACTAATTTCTATTATTTTATGTTTAAAGACCTTCTCAACAGATTAATTTGTTTCTCAGTATGGAGAGAATCATTTGTTAAATACAAATGCCTACATTATACCTACAGAAGGGAACAAGTGCCACACACACAGCTTGTGCTATTTAAATTTTAATTTTGTACACAGGGAATAGGAAGCTTTTGGTGGACGCAGTACGGATGCTGAACACTTTTTTCTTGTATGGAGTATTCTTCTACTCTACTGAACCCAACCAGTAACACAACCTGATGGCAGAGGCTGCAGCCTCCTTAATCACTGCTCCACTGCAGTCCAAAATTTATTTAACTCAAAGTCAGCCGGGGTTACTTGGTGGTGAATAAACCCCATGGAGTAACCAGACTGAGAGGCCCAATTCTCTCCTCATTTATGTTGGATATAAATAAAGAAAAGACTCAGGCTTGTTCAACTGGAATAAATGAAAGGAGAATGGGGACTGTGGTACCAGAGAGTTTAATCATAACAGTAAGAACAAAAATACATGCAGGGAGCTTAATTATGCATTTGATGCATAAGAAGAATACCCATTTAATTTAATTAGCATTGCTTTTACGCAGCAACTCTATAATTGAGTCCAAAGACAAAACTGTCTGAAGCATCTACAAATTACACACTAACATGATTATGTATGTATGTATGGCAAGGGCCATTTTATGAAATCAGGGGTTTCCTATAACTCTGAAGGTTATGATAAGTGTTCTGGTTTGTTTTCAGGATCCAAAGATCAAAAAGAACCTGAAACTGACTGAAAACACATCATTTATTGTTTTCACCAAACAACTTCTGCATCAAAAAAACCCCAAACCCACAAACATTTAAGGAAACACTTGCAATCGTAAAACATCTGATACTGATTTCAGTTTTGCTCTGACAACTATAATCGCATAAAGTACAGCATGAAACATAAAAGCTTGTTTTTCCCTTTCAATAATGATAATCAAACATTTTCTTCCTCTGCTTGAGAAAGAGAAGCCTTTTATTTCTGAATCTCCCTAACAACACACATGGACAAATGAGAAGTTTTATAAAGAACATAGACAGTGGATTACTTGTAACATCTTTTTTATTTTTAACGATATGAATTGATAGCTCGTCAAAAAGTCACCCACCTGGTTTATGATTTGAATCATGCAACTGTGTAAATTATGATGTGATAAGAGTCAAATATAAGTAATATATCTAATCATTGTTCTGCTTTCACAGCAGCTCAGGCTTATCTTCAGAGTAAAGATCAATGTGCTAAAAGAAAAAAAATGAAGAACTAAAATAAAGCAAAATAATAAAGTAAATGTAACTAATGACAAATTAAAAATACTTGAAACAAATTACATTAAGCAGTCATGTTATTGCCACCATTCTTTGTCACAGAAATAAACAGAGAAGGAACAAAGCACTGTTAATGAAGCTGCATTCTGAAGTAACAAAATATTGTAAAAGCCAGAGACAGCCAACAAAAGAAATTCAAAATAAGGATATTTTTAATAAAAAGCACACAGTGAACAAATGACAAAATATTACACTAACTGCTGCAGCTCCCTTCCTTCTCTATTACAAAATGGAGGCTTCTTTTTGGAAGATTTGTAGACAGTATAAATAAGAGGCTGTGCCCCTTGACTGGGGGTTTGCAGGCTCCCCTACAGAACAACAAACACTAATGCCACGTACAGAATGGTGCATGCAGCAAAAGTTGGCATTACCCTGTTTATCTGAGTGGAGATGAACTGGCCAGCAGATACAGAAGCTGACCTTTCTGCCTGTGGGAGGTCTCACCAGCAGCTATGTCCTCTTGTATTACAACCTCACCTTTCTTT
The DNA here is from genome assembly GCF_963264785.1 of Psittacula echo. NCBI lineage: Eukaryota > Metazoa > Chordata > Aves > Psittaciformes > Psittacidae > Psittacula > Psittacula echo. Next base: position 107,245,438 of record NC_137735.1, read on the forward strand.
CACAACCGTCTTCCTGGCTTCCACTGGACAAGGAGGGGGATTTGGGCTGTGCATAGCATGGAGCTGTGCTGCTACGCCACAGATCGTGGGGGTTAGGAACAAACCTAGGGGTCTGTGTTACATGCAAGTCAATGGAGGAGAATGTGGCTCTGTTATCTGTAAAATCTTGCACGGACATAGAACACTTTATTCAAGACCCTCAGGATGTCTTACCAGACTCATTATTTTGTGATCTTGTCTTCGCAGCAGAGAAGTGGGTTGATAATCAAATCAGTTAGGCAATGTGCCTTAAAATCCTACTGCAAATGAGATGGTCTGTTTTCACAAAAGACACAAGTTGCATTACATGATGAATTTTCTGTTTTAAGTAGTAGGGGGAGGTTAGAATATGAGTTGAAAGCAAGGTAACTAAAAGCAGGAAAACACACCATACAGTGGAGACTGTAGCAGAAACTCTAGAGAATATATTAGGTCTTTCAGTGAAACTACAAACTACTTTGTCTTCACTGGAATTTTACCTCAAACCAGCAAACTTGATATATTTATTTCAAGAACTCATCATTACCATGAACTGGAGCAAAAAGAGGTGCCATCTCCCAGTTGTGACAGAGAACTAGAGAGCAGTTCAGCTGAGAGGTACCCGGGAGTATTGGTGGATGATAAACTGACTATGAGCCAATGGCTGCCCTTGCAGCCAGGAGGGACAATAGTATCCTGGGATGCACTGGGAGGAGTGTGGCAGTAGGTTGAGGGAGCTGATCTTCCCCCTCTACTTGACCCTGGTGATGCCACATCTGGAGTGCTGTGTCCAGTGCTGGGCTCCTCAGTACAAGAAAGACAAGGAGCTACTGAAGAGGGTCCAGTGGAGGACCACAAGGATGATCAGCGGTCTGGAGCGTCTCTTATGAGGAGACATTGTGGCAGGTGGGCCTGTTTAGTCTAGAGAAGAGCAGATTGAGAGGGGATCTCATTAGTGCAGATCACAATCTCAAAGGTGGGTGCCTGGAGGATGGTGCCAGACTCTTTTCAGTGATGACGAGCAACAGGGTGAGGAGCAACGGCCATTAACTAAAACACACGAAGTTTCACCTCAACATGAGGAAGAACTTCTCTACATTGAGGGTGGCAGAGCACTGTAACAGGCTGACCAAGTAGTTGCGGAGTTTCCCTCCGTAGAGACATTCAAAACCCGCCCGGAGGTGTTCCTGTGTAACCTGCTCTTGGTGGCCATACCTTGCAGGGGGGTTGGACTGGATGATCTCCAGAGGTCACTTCCAATCCTAATGATTCTGTTACCTTCCCAGGAATCCACTATCTGGTTTCCAGGTCCTACTGTAATAACAAGAGTGTATAGCCCCTATGGAATGCACCAAGAGCCTTTCCATACAAGGTGTGAAAATCACCTGGAGGAGGTGTGAGCAATGGCTTTCTTCCAAGTCTGACATTCTGAAATATTTGTGCCAATGTGCAAACAGAACAAGTCATACAAGGTCAATAACTGATGATAGTTTGAGCTGAGTAATGGAAAACTGGCATAAGGCTCTGCCAAGACAGACACAAAGGCAGTACAGAATACCAGTGAACCTGCTTTCCAGGGAAAGCAAACTTGCTCTCAAACAAACTTGAGTGTTGGTAAGATTACAGTTGGACTGATTAAAGGTGAATACAAAGATACAAGAGACTTTTGTAAGGCAAGTAATTTTAGTGGTTTAAATAGAAATATGTTGACAAAACACACAATAAATGCATAAACAACTGGCTAACTCAGAATTGGTAGTCACAAAGGACTGGCAATACTTTAAATTTTTGTCAGAGATTTGAAAACAATTATAAAAATTACAGCTAATATAATTTGCAGAGCACATGAAGGATGGCTCAGAGAGGTAGTTTGGAAAGGGCTCCTACAGCTCAAAGTATTCAGATCATTATATCCCTCAGTAAGGGACAATAAGCTGTAAATCAATTCCTCTGAAAAGACTTCATAGTTGACGTCTTCACGACTTCGTAGTCATGATAAACATGCTTCATGTATGATGCTGTACCAAGAAGTGCTAACATGGCTAGGGACGGACAAACAAGGGAGAGGGAGAAAGTTCCAATTAAAACTGGAGTAACTGAGTCAATAAAGTGATTTTATGTCTGAATAAAGCATATGTGAAGCTGACACAGGAACTGACCATCTTGATATTATTCCCTCATATTTAAAAAGAGCTGTTAAGTGCTGCACAGAAACTAATTTGAGGGAGACTTAACTGAGTTCACTCTTTTATGCTTGTCAGAAAGACAGCTCAAGAAGACTTGATTTCTTAACATTATCAAAGGATAGATGTATCAACAGATCAAAGGGCACTTCAGATTCCTAGAGAAAGACCTCACGAGAATAAGCATCTAGAAGCTGGACACATTTTAAACAGCTAAAGTAAGCAATGAAAAAAGCTCATGAAAAAGGAAAGATACAGATCTTTGTCATTTCATGCCTTCAAATTAGAATTATCTGCTTTTCTAGAAAATCTGATATATTTAAAAGCAAGGGCTAAGGCCTGGATGAACTATATGAAATTGTGTGGACTATGACATGCCAAAGTTCAGAAGGAGCGGTGCAGTCTTTCCAGCTCAAGTCACTGAAGTAGGCCAAAGACTCTCCAACGTAGTGTTTTGCATGGTGTTGAATATACACTGTCAGTCCCGGATTTCCATCCTTTTTAGCCACTTCTACCTAAATTTCTTTCAAAACAAACAAACCCCCAAATTGCACCAACAGTCAGTTATCTCCCATCATTTCCATAGCAATATTTTGCCAACATTTTAACACATCCTGGAGGTTACTAAGTTGTCAGTTGCTTCTTGCAACTTTCACAATAGGAGTTTTATTGTGGGTTTTAAACATACCCCTGCCAACAGGAAGTGCTTCTGCATTACAGCACTGGTCTATCAGTTGATGGCAGTGTTCCACCATGGATTCCAACTGTGCTTTGTCATAAGAAACTCCTAAGAACCTCACCAGTTGCTCAACCATCGTTGCTAGGTCCTGTAAGACAGTATTTAAAAAGTAGTTTATTTTACAATAGTTTAAGTGACCTTTTTAAATGAGTTTAAATATTTCAAAATAAGTTACATCCTGATGAGTGCGAGAAATAGAAATACAGAATTGTAGAAATACCCTGTCTTAAAATTTTGCCACCTTCCAATTTTCTGAAAATAAACATATTTAAAGTAATTGGGGTAACACAGGTTGGCAAAGAACATGGTCATGTAAGCTTGTCTTTTTGAATATTAGACCAGGGAACTGCGAAGTAATTCTGATGGTTCCCACTTCAGACACCACCACCCCCTTAACTCATTACTTTGGAATACCAGTGTATTTTGGTGGAATATAAAAATTACTTTGATTTTGATCTGGGTAAAAATAAATGACTACAAATATTAGAATAACTTCATTGTTAGCTTCTGGAACTGCACTCAGGTAGAAAGGATCTAGCAAGATGGCCTCCAAGAATAAGCAATCATTAATTTATATATCCATAACTCCAGGGTTCCTCAGTATGAGTAAGACTTCTGGAGTTGCAAGGGCAACATAGCAATGTTTATCAGGAAGCAGGAAGATACTGGGACACTACCAGCTTTCAGCAGTATCCACCAGCATGCATGGCTAGGAATATACCATTATTCAAACCACAGGTTTGAAATAAATTCTACTTAACCTTTTTAATTGTTCTGATTGTATTACATCTTCCTTTAGCATCCCACTCTATCAGAAGGCTCTGTAAAACTGACATAATATACCCAGCTTTATTGAGTTATATCCTTATCTTGCCTTTCGGTAGTTTAGAGATAGAAGCTGCGTTTTCCCCGTTTTAATTTTCCAGTCAAATAAACATTTTGAAGTATTTTCATTAATTCTCAAAAATACATTATTGCAATAGGAAATGAAAACCCATGTTCTACGTAGCATATCTGCTAAATTTCTGATTAAAAAATACAAGTGGATTTATTAGCCAGCATATTGTAAGGACCAAATAATTATGTTCACCTTATACTACACAATCATCTCTAATTGTTTTCAACATTGTTTCACAGAAGACAGTAACAACAACCAAATAAGCAGAATAAATGCCAAATACATAGGAAAAATACTAATGATAGACTTTTTCCCCTCATTGATACAGCACACACTGCAAGACGTTTCTTTTAAATGAATGCCAGGACTGAGCATAGCAAGCGCCGAGCAGTTATACATTTCTGCCTTCTCTGTGAACAGTTTGGTGCCTATGGTTTCAGGCAGATTCCTGAGTAAATGCTGGGTTTATTAAAGTGCTGGAAGTCCACAGAAGCTATTGAATGCCAGTGCTTTAAAAATGGTATCAGACATTAGGGAGCCCAAATATGGACATAAAGTTGTACTTCATGTATTTTAAACACTACGGTGTTAAATGTAATAAAAATACCTTCTTGCTACATCTAACCTACCTTATGCATGTCTTCATACTTGAGAAAAAGTACATTGGCATCCATGTGATGTTCCCAAAACTCTTGCACATGTTCAAACCACGAACCATATCCTACTATAAAGACATTATGATTGGCATGAGGAAAATGAATTCTTTTGTTATTAAACCCTCTTCAAAAAGGAAAAAAAGGAGAAAAATAAACTGACTGGTTCATAGCCCCAGGAGAACATCTGGTTTTGCATCTGGTTTTGACTCACTGCCATGTACAGCACGGAACTTAATTAAAACAGAGTTTTTCTCAGTTTGGAATATTCAAAATAACCAACTTACCATACAGATAAAACGTTCCACTGAAATGCCACCATATTTCATGATGGACCTCTTGTAGCTCAGTATTAATAACACCTGACTATTGAACAAAATTGAACTAAAACAAAAATCATACAGATAGCTCTGAAGTAGGCAAATTTCGAGTGGCTCCAACCTGTGTGAATTCCTGCAATTACCATATCACACTGCAGCTTCCTTCAATTAGAAGGAATGCTAGATACAGCATTCATGGAAAGTTCTACAGAGCATCCTCTATTACAGACAAAGAATTGTTAACAACCATTGTCCTTTCTTAATTAAACACATATCGAGGACATAGGCCTACAAAATGCTTCATGGTCATTCCCAAAAAACATAGGCTGTTCTGACAGAATATTCTATTTATCATTACATCTTTCGTGTCAGCCTATCCTCCCCGCAGCTAAAATCTAAGACCTAGTCTCTTCTATTGTTATTTTCTGAACACTTCCACACAACTTCCGTAGACATGCCAGAACACAGCTGCAGCTATGCTATCATTTATCCCAACTACACAATAAATCCAGACTTCAGCCAGATGCCTATGAGGTGCTGAATACTCCTAAAAGCTTTTAGAGTGATATGATGGGGTACTTCCAACATATCACAAGATGTGAGCAGGCCCAGCATGTGGGGTTGCCAATGATGAAAAGCTTATGCCTCCTACTTCCTGCATGCTACCAGCAGCTTGTCTTCAGTTCCCCGTATTTGCTGTGTGCAGTTTAGGAGTTGAAGAGTTGCTGAGGTGCTATGTTAGGAAGACTTGCGCTCCCAGCACTGCTGAGGCAGTGGTTACTGGAAACCTTAACTCACCCCCCTAAAACTTTTCTCCTTTGTTTTTCACTTCTCTGATAAAGTCCACATTTGCACTGATTTTAATCAATTCATGTATATCTAGCAGAGGTTCAGACAGTGGTATTTGTTATGAAGAGAATTCCTTTTTGCTGCAAATATTACCAGAAAGACAACCCAAAGAGAAATGAATCTTGTATATTTCTTTGTTAACTGTGATAAATTCCCCCAAAGTACTTCAGATAATTAAGACAGGAGCTAAGCAAATATGGTGAGCAGTTTTTCACATTCTTTCCCAATATTTTTTGGCACAGTTTATATTTTCAGCAAAGCAGCTATAGAAAAATATTAAACTTTTTAGGTTTGTATTTTGAAGTCACCTTTTATCCTTAAAAAAAAAAAACCTGTTTAATTTTGGTAACTGGAATATTTTCAATGGACAAAAAGGTCAGTTTCACAGGAAAATTATTTCAATCAGCTGAATAATTTTCAATTTTTATAAAGGTACTGGAAAAATTCCATTTTGTCATTCCCATTCCATACACCCCTAAAGAAATTCATGCATGAAGCTAACACATTAGTCAAGCAAAAGGTGTTCCTAGCTGTTGTTAGTGGTACAATGCAAGAATCTCCCTCAAGATTATGTTAGTAGAGTTTAACTATGCTTTATATAAGAAACTCCCTTAAGCTTTTGAGGATAATAGGAAAGAACTAGGACATTTAAGACTAATCCCTATCCAACTCATGTTTTCAAACAAGATAGTTAACATGCACTGAATTTGTTTCACGGTTGTCAGTTATCAGGAGGGGTAAAAAGAGTGGGATTGTGTCATTTGGGCTCAGTGCTTCTCCATCTAGCAATATTTGGACTTCTTATGAAGGTCTGGTTGTTTGCTTTGGGTTTTTTTTTGCTGCTCTACTGCTTCCATGAGGTGCAAACATGAGCTAAATGCAAAACACTCCATTTGCACAATTATGGAGACAGAACACACTGTGATGTTTCATTGACTCTGGGAGGTTGTGATAAACCAGCTAACTGCTACAAGATGAAGATATAAATAACTCCTGGGACACTTACATCAAAAAGAGTACAGAACCTTTCTCTTATCTTAGAAGACCTTCTAATGCATCCTTCATGTCTCCAGTCTAGAAGTTCCTGATCATGGGCTTCAGACAAACATTCCATTCTCAGGGAACGTAAAAATAAAAGCTGAAGGTGAGATGGAATGGAAGAACATTTATCCACCCTGCACAAACTTGCAGAAAGTAGAAAAGGTTTTTAAGGCCTGTTAAAAACCTCCACTGATAGGCTTTTACTTTTTTCTTCCCTTTAGTATTATACAGTCTTCCCTTTAGTGTCATACAGCTCTTTTAGCATCAACTCCTCCAAATTCCAGGCTGAGGGGAAGTTCACTGCAGTGGATCTAGAGGAGATCCTGCCCTCAGAGCACAAGGTACCCAGTGAATTCTTAGTGTCACATTAAGATATCATAGAGAAGATTCTGTAGGGAAACAGAAGGCAGTAATTATTTTTTTCTATTCCTAGCTAGAAAGTGTGGCAATCCATTGGCAAAAAGCCCAGTGGCAGCCAGTTATGTGAGAACACAGGGCTTGCCCTCCCTGTAAATTTACTGAGCTAGTGCTGTGGAGCTCCTTAAGACAGTGCAGCCTGAGTGGGAACACAGTGGGTGGGTGCATCATGAAACAGTCCTTGCTCAAAGGAGTTACTGGGTGAGCAGCTGATGAGTTGCTGTAGAGCAGGTTAGCATACTCTTATTATAGAGGTGTATTTGTCAGACAGCAGCAGACTGCAACTGCCTTCTTACAGGGGCTCACTTCAACTTACTAATGTACTTCACAGCAATCTCATGCATTTTTGTGTGTTAACTGGTATCTTACACGGGACAAACACTGAGATTTTGGATGAAGTATTAAAGGAAGCCTTGAGGATCACAAGGACTCCTGAGAAGTAGCTAACAATAAGGTACAACTGAAATCAAATGATGCTGGAAGTATTCACCACTTTTCACAAGGTACCTGGTACCTTGCAAACTGAATTTTAGAAGAGTGGATCAGAATTCTACCTGAGCTAAGTAGCACACTGCTTAGCCCATGGGGTCAAATGTTGTAAGGCAATTATTTACAAGGTATGGTCACATTTTGCATGGACAAATCTAAGTCCATGTAGCACTATCTGTAGCAACCTCCTGGCTGTGTAGGCAAAACAAATGCACCTTTATCCAGTTCATTTCTGTACTTGCAGAAGGAATGCAGAGATGAAAATAAATGTGTAACAGCATGTGCAGAGATAACAGCTCCTTACACTTGTCATTCATAAACCTTCTGCAGAACTCCTGAAACGTTCCTCTGTAGCTCATGGTCCTTAGGGAGCGGTGAAACTGGTAATAAGACACCACCAGGTCTTTGGGGTTGCGAGCCATGTATATTACCTATGATAGGGGAAAAAAAAAAAACCCATCTTATTGAAAGCTTTTCCCCTCCAACCCTGTTTCCCATAGCATTTCAACAACTGTTGCCAAAATAGTTAAACAAGTATGACCTAATTTCATTTTTACCTTTGAATTGCCATTATGGAGGTCTGAAGGCAAAAACCGATATGGCAGGTGGCTTTTTATAAGGCGAGGAGACGTCAGTTCCTAAAATACAAGCAGACAGAAACATTTCTTACCATGCATTAGGTTTTGGCACATCCTGAGCTGTCCTGAACTATGATGCTTGAAGTCTTTTACTATAGTGAGTCTCATACACAGATTCACTTCTTAAATTAATAGGGGTCAGGGACTAGAAATTAGGTCAGGAAATTACATCTGTTTTTTTAATATTGAAGGGCCACATAATGCGTTGAGGTTTTTTGTTGGTTTGGGGGTTTTCTCCCCCCCTTTTGTTTTCAAAATACTTCCATTTGTAGGTCCTTCTCAGGAAGAGCGTGTCATAGTTGAAGATTCTTAGTAGGAAATTAACTTTGTTTCCAGTGATACTTCTACTAAAATTCCTTGAAAAATATCAGAAGCTCTCAAAACCCTACCTCTAACTTCTTAATTTCAAAATTTTACTTTTGCAATTTACTGATCTTCAGAAGTAGGCCCAGACAATCCAAATGTTTATCTGAATTTGTGAACATCTTTCAGAGCATTTTTCTATAATTTGAAATAAAATCATCTTATGACACAAATCATCTTCTAGTAGTTAAAACCTGCATAAATCCATACTGGATCAAGTTGCTAGCACATTGAATAGATAACAATGCATAATCTGAAACTAAACCTCTCACTATTGCCACCACTTACTTGCATCAACGTAGCATTAAGGTCTCATTGGACTAGATGTCACAGAGATGAAAAGAAAAGCAATCTCTGACCCCTAAATACCCTCAGCCTAAAAAAGGCTGATGCCACAGTTGTCATTGACCAGAAGCAGCTAAAAATCTATCTGTGCCAGACTTAGCTAGCTCAGTTCAACAAGCACTATAGCCATTACAGGATGGAGTCCCATACTTTGCCTACTCATTCCAAGATATACCTGTATCATTAGTAGCTGCAGCAGTGAAAAGATCACACTTACATGCCATGGCATTAGTCTCTGAGTGATTCTTAATAGTGTGAGAGTCATTTCACGCAGAGTGTTTCAAACTCCTCAAACTACACGTACAGTCTGTAGATCTACAAATCCTGGGACTCCGGGAATTTACATGTGTAAATTCAGAGCAGTGAGTCTATAGATCCATAGATCTCTGTATCTGTAGTTACTCTTTTGCAAATTCTGGCAAGGAATTAAAGAAAATTTGCCTCATTTGGGCAGCTTCTATTTGCCTAAGCAAGGGAGGCCTAGAACTTCTATTCAGAAAACCCACTGCCAAGATATTTAGGACATGGAGAAACTTCTAAAGCATTACAGTATAACAAAACTTAACAAAAGCAATTTTAAAATAACCTAGTAATATGTGGAATCATTCCAACAAACTCTGCAAGTCCAGTGATGAAAAGGACAACGCAGGATGAAATGAAGTGATAAACATGGAACAGAGGAAAAAGATACTCAAATGCTGAAAGACTTTCTTTGCAATAAATTGTACCTTGATGATGTCCAGACCAGGCTGAGGGTACTCTAGGACTGGAAGTTGTTCATCTATATTCATTAGTCCAATCTCATCTGGATCAGCTCCCTGACTCACTAGATATACCACTTCTTGTAGCAAGCCTGTGCCTGCATGAAAGAGAACAGATTGAATTACAGTTCTTATCTAAACAGAAACATATGAAGGGAGACTAGACATAGTAATAATGGTAACTTTCGTCCTTAACAGTCTGTTGTGAACTACATCTGTAACTACGGTTTTAATGTAGTATGTCCCTTAGTTTATTTTAAATGCATGGAGATCTCCTTTCACATAGAAGACCTGAGATTTTTCTTCAAAAATAATTTTGCTCTGTTTCTGTCTCCAAATCATTTAACCTGTGAATTACAAAGCATTTAAAAAAACAAAAAAGGTAATTTTTTTTCCCCTGTGAATGTTAGGTTGGCAAAATACTGTTTCCATTTTAGAAATAAAAAAATGATGCAGACAGAGATCATCCAAGTTCACAAAATGCATTAGTAGCCGTACTGGGAGACTGATGGTGTCCTCTATTCTAAATTGTGGCAATTGTTATGCAATGTTAAAAGAGTCTATTTATACCTCTGAGGACATTTACAAAGCAACCATTAGATACTACACTCCTAATGACTGCTCTTTGAAAAACTAATAGGTATTCCAAATATAAGTTCGAACAGAAAAACCATTTCAAATTACCTTCAGGCAGGCAGGAAATCCTCAAAACAGGCAAACAAAGGTTCAGCAATACTTGACAGAGGCTTATGAAGAGAAAAGCTCAGGCTTTTGGCGAGATGGAGGAACAGAATGAGGGGAGAACAAAGCGAGCTAGCAGGGAAGGGACCCCCAGTTTAGATGACAAGTCACACAGGCATGGGACATTCTGGATACTGTGGTAAATAGACCAATTATTCAGGAGTTGTGAGCAATAAGGAAAATGAGACTGGAATGTATTCTTTCTCTCATTTTGTCTAACAGAACAAGTAATTGTTCCAGAACTCTTTACAAAGCTCAAGCCCACTTCAACATCCCATGCCCTTGGAAAGATGAGCTGAAAACTCTCAGATCATGCCTTTAATCCCCATTTTAACTTGAAAGTAACTTGTAAGTGCAACACTCACTAGTTAATTCATATTAATGAGCATGGATGTACACACAAACAGACATGTTTTGTATGAATTCTGTACATTGTTCCAACGCAAAGAACACCAGTATGTCATTATTCATGTATTTTTTAATCTGATCTAGGAAAAGTTGAAAAAAGTTAGTTAAAGTGAACACTGTCTGGATACAATGTGAAAGAATACACGCCTCCAAGAATTGCTTTGGAGGGTGAGTACTTTAAGATGCCTCTGTTTCCTGACTGATTTGTGGATAAATTAAAATGGCTTGGAAAAGAAGATACTTCTACATTATCATCACCCACAGAGACAGCTGTGACAGACTTAATGCGCACTTGTCCCTGAGGCTGTTCACTCCGCATTTTTAAGTCCAACCATATATTTTATACATTAAAATTAACATACATACAGTACTTCAGTATCAGTCCTCGTGACTTTGAATGAGCACAATCCTTGTTCTCATTAAATATTTATTCTGACAGGAGACACCCTGGATCTCCATAATTTATTTCTCTATTTCCAATTCCACCTGCAAAGAAAAATGCTATTACAGCAAGCTTGTTCCATGAAAGGAAAAGGAGTAACTGTATGGGGAAAACAGCACCACTAGGACTTTGTAACAGTTTGCTACTAGCTGCTCTGTAAGCAAAAAGCAGCCATCTCCATTGTACCTCTGAATACAAAGAGTTGCAGGGTTGAGGCAGAACTACATTGAAGCTTCAGGAGAAAAGCATGTTCTGTACCAGCTCTCCACAAACTCTACCAGATAGGAGGTGAGGGCCAGGGAGCACAGCCCCCATGGCCTTGCACAGTTCTGCTCAGACCTGTGGCCCTGAGCTAGGCTTGGCTTGACTGCTAGGAGATCCACGAAGTACTGCAGAGATAGGAAATGACATACTAATGTAGTAGGCATGGGGAAGAAGGGTTCTGATTCAGAAAGAAGTGGGCATTTGGAAACTCAGAAATCTTGATCTAAATGGGCTTCCATCAAAACCAGTCATTCATTGAAAGAGTAATGCTGGTCACATAGTGGGTATTCAAGAAGGAAAAATAAATATATCAAGTACAGGCTCTTTAAAACAGTGCTTTAAATCTGTAATCCTCAAGACTAATTATTAGCACTTACATACACAAATTACTGTAGTCATGTATATAGTGCTGCTCATATTCCACCATCCCATTCCAATTCACACAGCAAACAGTATTTCTGCAATCTCTCTTCTACAAATGGGAGGACTGCAAGCTGCCAGTTCAGATATCTGGCTTCTGGCCATTCAGCAGGTTAGAATCTCTCCTCCCTGCACCTGCAGTAGGACCACTGATCCTAATTTCTCCTACCCATGAACTCTGCTAGTTTTTGCTTCTGTCACCAAATTAGCCTGATTTTTTCCCGCATTGGCACTCAATTCCTCTGCTTAGGATTTTCAGGGTCTTAATGCAAATGAAAACTAGAGATTTAATTCTGGAGGGTTTTTTTTAACTTGTCACCCTTAGTCAATTATCATTTATCTCACACATTCCCATTTATCTCACACCTTTATCTCTCACATTCCCAATGGTTATCAAAAAATTATCGTTGACCTGGTCTCCTATTTTAAAAAAACAAACAAACCATATGCTTATTTGTTAAAAAAGAATTAGCTAAAAACCTTTATGCATGTAATCAGATATATATAACCTCCTCACATCTCTATGAGGATTAAAACCAATGCAAGATAAATTACCGATACCAGAGCTGAATATTCTCTTGATTAAGAAATGATGGCTTAACTTAGCAACAGACAAATGGCAACCCAAATTCCAGACCTACCTTCTAGGGCAAGATTTATTAGCCCCTGGGAACACCAGCTGGCTGGAAAGCCAAACAAACTGGGGTACTATACCTATGCATGTGGTGAGAAGCCTAAGCCTAGACAGGGCTAGCATAATTTATTCCATTTGCCACCCACAGGAGGTGTAATGCGAGTCTTCTGCTGCAGTCCCTAACTCCCCATCTCTGTATAAAGCATACAGACATTGGCCATTTGAACCAACTGACTAAAAGTGATGTCTGCAGAGATGTGCAATAGCCACCAGTTTATGGGTGGAACCTAGAGAAAATTGTAGAAACTGTGATTTTCAAAGGAGATGATGGGAATAACCTCCAATAATCCCAGGCTATCTCAAAACTTGACTAGATCTAAATGTCACAGAAACTTTCTTAGTAAAAGAGAAAATTACAATACTTGCTGGCAAAAAGGAAGCTAAAGAAAAGATTTCTGGCCTGGCTGCCAATGATTTATTTTCACTTGAGGGTTATTAATATTTAAGTGAAATTAAAGGATTAGGTCACTAAGTGAAAAGCTAGCACGTATGCATATGAACTCAAGGTTCTTCCTGGAGACAATCAGTGGATCTTGTACATCTCTAGCATTTTCCATCATTTTCTCCTTGTGTTGTTGGAAACGCATGCATGTGCATGCATGCCTCACTTGGGATTGTACAGAGGAGTAATCAGTCATTGACAAACAGGATTAATCTGTCAGCCTTTGGGCATGAGGCACCAGATGCAACATTCAGAAGTACCCAACAATTCTACTTTTCCTTCTTTTAACTGCAGCAGATCTACATTTCATCCTGGAGGAAGACTGCTGGCCCTGTTACCTCCAAGGTCACATTGCCAAAACAGATGTGTAATTCATTTACATTTATCTACTTCCAACTAAAATTGAACCAGTCAGCATCTGAGGAACTTCAGTGTACTGTATGTACCTGAGAAATGCTCTTCCCTGACAAGTTCTTTTGTCATGTCAATACAACACCTCAGGATAAAACAGTGTTCCAGTTTATCACACAGTATCTGATAAGAGACGGATGGGAAACAGCTGTGATCAGTGTCCTGGGTTCAGCAGTAGCAGTCATTTTTCTCCTTGGTAGCTGGTGCAGTGCTGTGTTTTTGACTCTCAGCCTGAGAACAACACTGATACCACCGATGTTTTTACTTGTTGCTCATAATGTTTATTCTGACCAAGGATTTTCTGAGTCTCATGCTCTGCCAGGGAGGAGGGGAAGCCAGGAGGAAGCAGGGACAGGACACCTGATCCAAACTAACCAAAGAGGTATTCCATACCACAGCACGTCATGCCCGGTATATAAACTGGGGGCAGCTACCTGGAAGGGCTAGACCACTTCTCGGATCGGGTTGGGTACTGGTCGGTGGGTGGTGAGTGGTTGTATTCCCTTCCTTTGTTATTTCCCTTATCATTATTATTATTGGCGGTAGCAGCAGTGGTTTGTGTTATACCTCAGTTACTGGACTGCTCTTATCTCAACCCGTGGGAGTTACATTCTTTTGATTCTCTTCCCCATCCCTCCGGAGTGGGGGGAGGAAGGGGGGGAAGGGGAAGAGCAAGCGAGTGGCTGCATGGTTCTGGGTTGCTGGCTGGGCGTAAACCAGGACAATAAGCTACTGCTAGAATTTGCAGGTTTTCAGAAGATCCTTTCAAATTATCTGTGGAACCACATTTCTACTCTGTATAACAGCATGTCAAAAGCAGCTCCACCACAGCAGTTTGAAGGTGTGTTAGTTGGGCTGTACCGTCCTCTTCTGTGATGCCTAATGATACTCAGAAATCAGGACTCGTTAAGAATTCTATCATGCCTACAGCAGCCCCTGTGCTCACTACTTTCTGGCCATTAGCACCCTCCCAGATAGCCACTAAACCTCGGAGATTTGTTCAAAGTCAAGTGGTAGATATAAAACCAAATAATTTCCTGTGAAATTTTGCTTTCCTACATGGTTTCTAATGTAGCTTATTTCAGTTTTTTGCCCTGCGTATCAGCTAACATGGGACAAACCTGAAGTTTGAGGATGCAAAGGTCTTTGGTATATTCCTTTTATTCCCCCCTTGTTTGGAAACCACATGGAAAAATAAAATAAATACTAATGTTAATACTAACACTCTTCTAGCTCTCTCAATTAGTTGCACTTTGTTTATCTATCAATGCTTGATGAAGTGTCAGCTAATACAATACAATGGACCCATTGTAACTCATGGGTTTTTCATAGCATTGGTAGATACAAGTGCTCATTAAAAATGAGGCTGCTAAAGCCATCAGATTGGCCTAGCAAGTGCTGTAAAGCAATTCCTCACATCCTTGTTCTAATTGCCTGCAAGCTCATTTCACTTTCACCAATTTCAGTGTATATCTGCAGGTGAGTATGACAAGAGTCACCTTCACCCTCCAATAGTTTTCAATAATAAATCCAACACGTTTTATTATTAAAAGTCACATATAGACCTTGATACGGCATTTTCCAATTCTTCTGTTCCTAGATGAGGCTCAGGATTCAGAATAAAGGCAGAAATTGCAATGTTATCAGTATTTTTGATTGACCAATTAAACATGTATTAGAGGGCCCAATTTTCAGAAAGTACTCAATACTCATCCTCTAAGATTAATGCCCCTTTTAATGGCCTAAATGCCCCTAAGTTCAACAGCAACCTGTCAAGGGATTCTGCGGAACATGAGAAACAGAATCCAGGTCTTTTGAAACTGATGGCGGCAGCATAAGTAAAATGGAATTTTAAACAAGTGTTCACTGCATGATTTCCAGTAACATTAAATAAGCAGAATCTTGGATTTTTAGACTTATTACCCAGTTTATTCTTCCACTTGCAGCTACTGGGTTTTAAAACAAAACCAACAAGCTAAATTCTGTTTGTCTTTCACCAGACTTAGATAATGCAGACTTGGGTCCATTAAGTCCAAGTTGTTTCAAATGTGTTTCACTACAGGCTGTAAACAACAAACTATGAAAACTGTTTAGCACTAAAATGTACTTTCTGTTTGGTAAAAAAGCTGTCATGGAACTGTTTACATACATGTATTATCCACAGAATTATTGCTATTGTGTACAGTATCCTAAAGCACTGCTTTAATGAATTTACAAAACAGTGTTCTTTTCTGCTAATGCATTAGTATTATTTTTAAAAAATGGCCTGAGTCCTAATTCTCCCTTACATTAGCACACTAACTACTCAATAGGGGGCAGGATAAAAAGCACAGTATTGACCACAGTGCATCTCAGACCAGGCACTGACTGTAGAGACATCTCCACTTCCATACAGCAAGGCAAGCAATGCAGTATGTTTCACACCTACCACCTCTCTGGGAGGACATATAGAACAACTGAACCCACATCCAGAGAGATCCATTTCCTGAAACAAGGCAGCCGCATCCATAACTTTCCAGGAAGAGTCCCTGGCTCCAGCTATATCCCCCACCATGCTGGGGAGCACACTGAGAGACCGCGAAGTCATCAGGGAATGTGCTAGTAAGGAAATAGCACAGATGACAGCCAGTTGGAGCCTCCGTTGAGTGTACTAGTTACTAGAGCAGCCACAGTGAAACAGATAACTGGATTGTCTAGGTTGCCTACTTTAGACTTTATATAAACAGAAGAATAGCTCAAGAGTCACATACTCTCTAATCACTATATCTAACCCATGCCTACACCAATCTGTTCCAGCAGGGTAAGGTCTTATGTTTCTTTTCTATCTCTCTTAAGCCACAACATCCTCACATGCACTGCAGCAAGGGCTAAGTAATAAATACTGTAACAGCTATGAGTCAGGTGCACAGACTGGTCAAAATCTAGGGATTAAAAAAAAAAAAAAAAAAACGAAAACAAGCCAAAAAACCCAAAACCAAACCAACAAATACCACCAAAAAACCCAACAACCAAAAAAGAAAAAAACCAACACAGGAGCCACAGATTTGTCTTTATTTGTCTTCTGACTGAAGATTCATGGCTTGTGTCTTCATGCTTGTCTCTACATCCATGCTTCAATCATATCTAGATGTCTCAGATTTTTACAGGTCCTTCAACAACAGCTGATATTTCTTGGTATCAAATATTCAAAGGGAAAAGTATTTTGCTTTTCTCTAAGCTTTACCAGGGTTGGTAAAATATGTCCATGTATATGGATGTTCATCATATCTGCACCAGATGTCCTCACAAACGGAGCAGTTTGTGTGAAGCTACACCAATTCACTTAAAATTAGATCAGCCAAATTAGCTTAAAAAGTTTCCACTTTTGGCATAAACTCACCTACCAAATTTTGCCTGGTACAAACTAGAATACATTCACACAAAATATTGCAGGTTGTTCTTTAAGAAAAATTACAAACAGCTGGCTAAGGACACTAACATCCTGCACTACTTCAGATGCTTCTAAAAGAGCGTATCTACCCATATACTTAGATTATTTCTCTTTCAGTTTCTACTTGCCAATCAAACATGCTCCCATGATATAAAAGCACAACACCTATCATGCTAAAAGAACAAAAAATAAATTATAGCATAACGTCAAGAACGTGAAAATAACAGATAAGCTTGCTTGCTCCCTTACCAACTGACACAATGACATCCCTTTCCACCCTTCCCATACTTATTCAAGGTTGACCAGGTCCAAAGTCAACCCAGGACATTCAGTTGTGACCTGTTTTCCCCAGGCTCTTCCCTTTGATGGGCATCCTCACAACCCAATTCAGAAACACCATGCCTTTAGTAACGGTGTGAGCAGTTTTACCAAAGGATTGGCTAACAGGACACTAATTCACAGGCGAAGAGTACTTTTATTGGCTAATACAGGCCACAGGGTAGATTCTGTCTCAAGCATCTGAAAATCATCTGGCAAATCCTGGCCACATAAACTAACAGTGGCACCTCTTCACAGTGATAAGCAAAAGGTGTATTAACAAATTTTCAAATCTCACTTCCTCTCTGAGCGTGCATAAGAAGGTACATGCCTTTACCCCATCTTACTGCAGTTGTATCCTGCCTTCCTGCTTCCTCTGGCAGTCTGTTCTCCCAGCCTTGTAGACCCTATATCAAAAACATGCCTAAATTGCATTGTACATTACGCCAGCAGGAGCTCAATCTCCAACAGTAAGTCTCTCCACTGTGTCTAATCTCTATTAATTTCCATACAGGTGATGCAACACTGTATCAAGGATAACAATGCAGAAGGTAACTTTGCCGTAATGGCGAGTCATTGTTTTTTAAAATCACTCTCAAGGACTTTATTATTTTGAAGAGAAGTGCATAGTTACTCTTAGGGCCACTGATTTCTAGGACAACTATGTGACTTTCTGTGCTTGGTTCTACAGAGTTGTAGTATGGTGCATGGCTAAATGCATAGCATCGCAGTGAGCTCTGCTGAGTGAAACAGGATCAGAAGGCAGAAGACAATAGGACATCCATGTTAGACACCTATGTTGAGGTAGTTCTCATACCCTTTGCTGCGAACATGGTCCTCCCTCCACACGGTAAGCATATTTCAGAAGACATCTGTCACTACCCAAATGCAATTCTATGCTTCAGTTTCAATCCCTTCTAGAAAAATTGTTAGGCAAAACCTGCCTACACATTAAAGTGCATTTTCATACATTAGATGAAAGTCAACAGCACATCAATAGTATAATGTGAAACCACTGCACATAAGAGTTTTACACGAAAAAAAAGCAGCACATTTGTTTCAGAATTTCAAGAAACATTGTTTACCCTTTATGCATGAAACTGCTCAGCCTGTTTCATCAGCTAGTGGTTGTCCTAGGTCAGGGAGTAAAGCATTTTGTCTCAAACAGAATCCTCCTCAAATCATAGGTGCCCTAAGCAAAACCATTCTTCGCAAGGTACCTATGACCCCACTCATATTTAGCACACAGTCATTCATTCCCTCTGTCTGCTGAATTGTAGTTTTAGGCAAACTACAGCTATTTATATTCTATTTCTATTCTGCTCTTCAGAATTGGAAATAAATCTAACTGGAAACATAAAAGGGGATCAGCCAATCTATATCACCACAGGTTTTCTCAGTATTGCAGCACACTCCTTGAAAAGAACACACTATTTCTGATAGAAAGCACTGGTGATCCCTGAAGCATTGACACTGATCATTATTAATGTGCACTTCAGCTATATATGCATAAAGCAATCCAATTTTAGCAATGCCTGTAGCTGTTCTGTGATACTTTAGCAACCCTGATCAGCAGTAAACAGGCATTTTACTGCATGATTAACCTGGGTTTACGATTCCTCTGCATCCACAGAACACTGCAAAGCAGCCAGCATACTGCCAGATCTGTTCTGCTGCATGTTCCAGGGCAGTGGGGTTGAAGCTAGATGGTCCTTTCCAACCCTAACTATTCTATGATTCTATGTACAGTCAGTGTGCCTTCTGAGCATGATTCTCATCTCACCAACTTCATGCTTGTCTCATTTTGTTGCTTTAGACGAATTTATTATTCACACAGTGAATGCAGTGAAAAGCTAACTCAGCACCAGTGTCTTATGTCCCATAAGGTGATCTAATGTCATTACACATCTAGGACTTGCAGTCTTATAAAGGATGATGGCCTTCACATTATGCACTATAAAGAGCAGGTGGGTAACAGCATACGAAATCAGCTTGGATTTTTTTTTTTTTTATTATAGATCGATTCTGGCATTTAGTGACAAAAATACATCCTCGGTTGTTTCTCCAGCATTGCTCGTTTTATCCTTTGCTATCTCAGCCACTGCCTCAGACGTACCCATCTAAACCTCTCCTACACATGCAGCCCCATGATATGCTTCCTTCCTGGTGTTTCTTCACTCGCCCCAGAGTGCTTTTCCTAAGCTTATAGACCAACTTGGCTGAGAGGTCATAATGATGGACCGTTTCCTCTGACATGCACGTCTTGCCTGCATGCATACACAGCAAAACACTTCTCTTGCTTCAGTTTTTACAACACATTAAAGAATTAACACATGACACAAATGGTTTATTTCCTTTGTAAGAGTCCATAAAAGACTTTGGTATACATAACTATTTCAGCTCTGCTGCCCTACTTTCCTGGATTCTCCAAGGTGTTACAGAAACTCTAAATAGGGTCAAAGTGATGAGATACTGGGTGATTCATAGAATCATAGAATAGTTAGGGTTGGAAAGGACCTTAAGATCATCTAGTTCCAATCCCCCTGCCATGGGCAGGGACACCTCACAATAAACCATGCCACCCAAGGCTCTGTCCAACCTGGCCTTGAACACTGCCAGGGATGGAGCATTCAAAACTTCCCTGGGCAACCCCTTCCAGTGCCTCACCACACTCACAGTAAAGAATTTCTTCCTTATATCCAATCTAAACTTCCCCTGTTTGAATTTTGACCCATTACCCCTTGTCCTATCACTACAGTCCCTAGTGAAGAGTCCCTCCCCAGCATCCCTATAGCCCCTGTTCAGATACTGGGAAGCTGCTATGAGGTCTTCATGCAGCCTTCTCACGTTATTCATGTTATCAATCCTCTGTTCTTTGCTCCCTCACGCTGCAGGGAAAGCATTCCTACATACTAGCATTATTACACGCTCAGCTTTAATACCTAGATGCTTAATTCAATTTCAGAGCCATAATTTGCTTGTTCCCCTACAAAAACATAGATGACACCTGTTGTCCAAGAGAATTTCTTTTCGTAATACATTCCAGTAGAGAAGAAATACATCCACATGCTTGCAGTGGAAAATGTAGACCAAGATTATATAACTTCTCCAAGGTCACAGAATCTTCAGCCAAAAAGTCATATCACATACCCAGTAGTACACCAAACCTTGCATCACATCTGAAGCAGCATTGACGGGACAATATAGGGGGTAGTTCCACAGGGTATATGAATCCCTACTGTGCCCAACAGGAGCAAAAACTCTTCTGACTGCATAATAAGAATGAAAAATGATGTGTGCTTAATCTAATTCAGTCCAATGTTCGAGCATTTTGCTTCCTTCCATTAATACCTTTGCTATGACTGGCTGTTGGGTTTGGCTGATTTACATAATTTTCTAACTCTTTAGTCTTTGAGGTCATTATCATCTAATGCAGTCAACAGTAATTTCACATGTCCAGAATAGCTTTTTACACCAAGTAAAATCTTTTCTTTTTTTCCCAGCTTTCAAAAAGTGTGAGTTCTGCACTACACAGCAGGGAAGCAATTACACTACATTTGCAAAAGACCGAGCAAAACCTGTTAGGTAGCTGGAGAATTCTTCCTCTTCGGAACCATTTGTTCTGTCTCTAGTAACATCTCTTCACTGGTTTGATAAAAAGCTCAAGAGAAACACTGCTAGCTAGGCAACAAAAAGGAGTTTTCCTCCACAATAATATTTTTCTTCACCTTTATTTCCTGTTTGAGGCAGTAAGAACCTATTCAATTCTACTCCCACTGAAATCAAGTCAAACATATCAGTGGCAACTCGACACTGTCTTCAATTACTTATTATTTGATGCTTTTATTCATCATTTATTTGCCTAGCAGTATTTAAAACCGAGTCAATACCAGAAGGAATTCTGAGCTATGCAAACAGAAGATAAACAAAAGATAGACCTGTTTCAAAAGGACTTCTAAAGCACAGAAACCCAGTGGCCTTAACACCCAGAAACACTTGTCTACAGCTATTACTTCTGCACCTGAGTGGTCCTCAACAGAGTGAGTTTAAGCTGCAGAGTATAAACTCTTCTAATTGGTGAAAGGAACATGACATCAGTTACCAAGAGCATGAAACCAGATTCAAATATGGACCCAATACATCCATTCCTAAAAGGTCAGCTCACAAAACACCTCCATCGCTCAATGCACTTTGCTGTTCCCTTTCTGTTTGCATAAGAAGTCCATTCTTTCTGGCCAGCTAGTATGAGAACTAATACATGTTCATATCCCATTAAAACAGAATGACATTTGAGCTTTAAAATTTAAATAGATAAACCAAGTAACTGTGATGTTATTGTAAAAGAAAAAGTTAAATTCCATATTTTTATTTTAAAGACATTAACTTGTTCATCCACATTCATGAAACTAACAGAGGTATCTTATCATACCATGTCACAGGGAAGAGCTCAGGAGTGTGCATATTTCCTAAAAAAACAGAAGTCAAAGGAAAAGAATCCTAAATGTATTTTGTGTAAAAAATCCATTGATTTTTAAGCGAACCTCATGATATCTTGAGGCATGCCTCTGGGCCAGTAACATTTGCGTTCATTTCTTAAATGAAAATGGAGTAAGCACAAGGCACAAAAGTCCTGCAAAAAGAAGAGAAGTATAAATCCAGAATAGCAGAAGGTCAGGTCAGACAGACCTTTGGGCAACATGGTTTAGTGCAAGGAGGGTTGGAACTAGATGACCTTAAGGTCCTTTCCAACCCTAACTATTCTATGACTATTCAACATAAAAAGGACATGGAACTATTGGAACAAGTCCAGAGGAGGGCCACGAGGATGATCAGGGGACTGGAGCACCTCCTGTATGAAGATAGGCTGAGGAAGTTCGGGCTGTTTGGCCTGGAGAAGAGAAGGCTGCATGGAGACCTCATAGCAGCCTTCCAGTATCTGAACAGGGGCTATAGGGATGCTGGGGAGGGACTCTTCACTAGGGACTGTAGTGATAGGACAAGGGGTAATGGGTCAAAATTCAAACAGGGGAAGTTTAGATTGGATATAAGGAAGAAATTCTTTACTGTGAGTGTGGTGAGGCACTGGAAGGGGTTGCCCAGGGAAGTTTTGAATGCTCCATCCCTGGCAGTGTTCAAGGCCAGGTTGGACAGAGCCTTGGGTGGCATGGTTTATTGTGAGGTGTCCCTGCCCATGGCAGGGGGATTGGAACTAGATGATCTTAAGGTCCTTTCCAACCCTAACTATTCTATGATTCTATGATCTAGTCCTTTTGCAACTGCAAAACTTATTACAAAATAATACCAGCAAAACTCTTGGGAGGAGTTCCATACGAGAACTCTGGAAAATAAGGCAAGTCAACTAAGCTAACATACAAACATCCATGTGGATGCTCGTGTTCCCCAAGGAGCTTCAGCTACAATGCTATACAGTCATCTCAGACTTGCCAGTACCAGGGTAAACCTCTGCAGTCCGCCGCAACTGCCTCATGTCACTGTACCTGACAGCTCCACAGCTCCGAAACTCCCACAGTCTGAACACATTTTGGGCAACCTTTCAATCTGATTCTCCTCTTATTTATGATTGTGCAAATCAAGACAGACTGTAAGCAGTGTTGGATCTATGTATATCTGGGTAGGTCAGAAGACCTGGATTCCTTGTGTGGCTTATCGGTGTGCCACATCATACAGTGGTCACTAGTAGATGTTAGCTAGCTAGGCAGCAAGCCATGGCACTAAATAAGTACATCTTACCAAGACATAAGTGAGGTATGCTTACAGGTAGGTAATAGAGGATACAGGCACAGTGATTCCCTGACATGCTATTTAATCCATGTAGGTCTGTGCAGACCTATCACCTACTCACTAATTGCTGTGGCAGGTAACAGCAGGTATGTTAACTGATGGGTTAGATGTCCTCAGGCTGCAGGACACCCCTGGAAGCGTAAGTTATGTGTAGCCATGTAATCTTAATCAAGCAATATTACTCTTTATATTGAATGATAAGAAAATTATTGTGCAGTACAACAATACCTAAGAACCACAAAACAATCTTACTAGTAGACATAACCTCATTGCCAAGAGCTTTTTAGAGTCTGCAGAAAATATGAAGGATAGGATTGCACAAGACAAACAAAGCAAGATCTCACTCAGGGCATAGTGATTTGGTACATTTTCCTTGTAGTGTGTTTCTTAAATCAAGACATTTTACCTATGTTTTTAAACCTTGGTCCCACAGACAGCTAAGACTGATTGGAAAGTGGAGAAAGCAATAGGCCAGAAATAAGAAATCTTTAAACCAATTTCACAGCCCAAAGAAAGCTAAATGTGTCTACATCCCAGTGGTTCAAGACTCCCTTTGCCTGAAGTGCAGTAACATTTGAGTGCTGAGTCTGATTAAAGAATCTTCTAGATGTTGATGAGCAAAAGTCTATTATTTTAGTGGAGAATTAAATAAACAAGAAAAGTGGGGTTTATGCTGTACTTTTTAGATCTGGCTCACAACCCAGCAGCTGTAATAGTCACCGGTGTAATGGTTAATGGATCAAACTGTTTCCCCATAATCATAGAATCATAGAATAGTTAGGGTTGGAAAGGACCTTAAGATCATCTACTTCCAACCCCCCTGCCATGGGCAGGGACACCAATAATACAAGACGACCCTGGGGTACACAGTGTCCCCGCCATGGAAAGATTAACAGGGATGAACAGAGCTCCTCCTATCAGCTAGGGAAGGGACAGGGGCATACCAGTATCCCAGCAAGAGGAAGTGATTGATTCAGGAGTGCTGGAAATAGAAGAGGATAAAAGCATAGTATGCATGCAGAACAGGAGATGGAACAGCCACAATGCGTGCAATGCAGTTTACTAAGAGATGAAATGAGAAGCATGACCTTCTTCTACACATAAAGAATCTTTCAAACAAATAAACCAATGGACAACTCAATTCAACTTATTCTGGTTCGCTTCATATAACACTTGAGGTAAGTGTTAGAGAATGTGAAAGAAGACAATTCAATGAATGTACGCACAAGCAAGCTGTCCTTGAACAGATCTGCAAATTCACTGTTGGCACTTCATTAAGCCAAAGGCCTAGAGTCAGTCATCATATGCCCTACAACTTCATGGGTAGTTATAAAAATCCAGTGCTGCAAGGAAAATTCAAAATACTATCTATAAAGCAAAAAAAAAACAAACACACCTCCAGGTAAAGGCCATATCCAGTACTTGCTCTTCTGACCTGTTGTCTGGCACTAAATGGGAGAGTTCTTATGAACTGGCTGAACTTGAAGCTGGTATTTACCCAACAACTGACATTTTCCCACACTCCAGAAAATTATTTGGCAAAATAATCAGCGTGGGAGAGACAGCTTCATTTCTAATGTAAATAGCTCACTTTTTCAAATTACCAGTTTTACAAAAGGCATTAATCTGTGGGCTTTGACCCAAGAATGCAAAATGCACAATCATTCAGATACAAGATGGTATTAACAGAGCTACTGTACACCACTTACGAGGAAAGCAAATGGACAGATCACCTACAGTCAGGGGTTAGCATCGTAAGACACAGCAAAATACTAAGTGAACCTGGACTCAATACCATAATTCAGGGACTGACTTAATTCTACTGAAATAATTGACCTTAACAGACATCTAATCTTGTCATGGTGACTGAGGGAATACCATGAAAGAATCTGCTTACACATTAATTTTGTACTTTAAGTTTGTAGAGGAGAATCTTAATTTTCAAGCAGGGTACAAAAAGCCCACTGTATGAGAAGATTTAAGAAAAGCTATGAGAGAGATGCAGTGTTTCCTCTGAATATTGCATCTGTACCTTATCTGTGAAGCAATCTGTTCTGTAAACTCCAATTATTTAATGCTATAGAGAATGGTATTCCATTTTAAACTTGCAACTACTGTAAATCTCAGCGTGTCCCATTCAGCCTGCCCATTCTATATGAAAACGTTAAATGAAAGATGAAACTTGTGGCTGCATTTCTTCAAGAGTGGTAGCACACCTGACTTAAAATTATGCACCATCATAAAAAGGATTTCTGTAATTACAGCTCTACCATATGCATAAGCATGTATGCTCTTTCGCATGTTTACATGACTAAATGAATCTCTGGATCTTAGGCAGAAGCTTCTTCTAGTTCAGCAGCTCCCAAAAGCTGTTACCATGGACTGGACACAGGTGTTAAGAATAATTAAAGATACAAGGAGTATCATGGTTTAGCCATTCATCAGTGGAAATCCCATTAAAGCACAGTCATTTTCCATTAGGCTTATTACATTATTCCCAGTAAGGCCACTGTACATTCAATTTGCTACCATTATTGGACCAGCTTTTTCCTGGGTAACTCTCAATTTACCAATATCTCCATTTCCAAGCACTATCTCCACTTCATATGTTTAGAGCTCTTTCGTCCAATCTTGCAGAGTTTAACGTCTTCAAAATGGCACACATACTACTGCATCAGTCCCTAGACTACTAAAGCAGTCCTGACCCTGTACGCCACTTGTGTATTTTCGTTGCCAGATAAACCAACATTTATGGTCAATAGCTACTGATGGAGTCTTGTGCTATTAGACTATACCATAGGCCTCAGTAAGAGCTAGAAGCTCTGGCCTCTCACACATCTAGCAGACAAACTTGTGTATTTTCCACAGTCTGAGCAGATGAAGAGCTGATGAAACACTGAACAAAACGGATTTCCCTAAGAACAACAAGAGTTTTTTATTCAACCTATCTGACATTGGTGCATTTTTCTTTTCCTAAAATTCCATTGTCAAAAATATTCCTGAAATTTTGTTCAAATGTAATTAATAAATATAGATAACAACCATTTTTTACCTTTACAGATTATAAAAACCTTAAAAGTATTTTACCACAGAAAACTGTATTTTGTGCATGAAATCTGTTTCATAAACCTACTTTTTTTCATTACAGCAACATTATGAAAATTCTAATTAGCTCCAGTGAAGAGAAAAATCTTCGTCAATGCTACTGACAGGAAGATAAAATTGTACTTAAGGTAATGCAGAACAGCTCAGGGTTTTGTATTTACATTCCGGCTTTGCTGTAGACTTCCTGCATGACCTTGGCTAAATCAATGGGAACCATGTTAGGGCAGCCTAATTTCTACTAACATGCCTGTCCCTAGCCAGTAGACCCTTTGATAACTGATTCAGAAGCCCTAAATAAGGCACCGAGTTGTAAGCCACATAGAATCAGCTCACAAAACAAGTTCCAAGGGTCTCAGTAGACTTCAGGCTATCTAAAGGTCAAGCTTGCAGACATTATCATCTAGAGCCTATTGCCATGACAAGGATTCCTCAAGACTTAAGTATTCTCTTTCCTGGCAAGTAAAACATGGCCCCTATTTTGATCCCATGACTGTTCCCCCAGCTCCTCCACACAGCACCAACTTCAGTGCTGGGGTCCCAGTTGTCAGTCTTCCTTTTCCTTCTTCCACAGTAACTGTCAATAAATCCTCTTGCAGTAAGCACTGCCACTAACTTTGTAAATGTTCTCCCTCAGCTGGGGCCTCAAGAGACCTAATATGATGTTGCTATATTCACAAAATAGTAGCAAATTAAATATGATTATGCAATCTGGCTTTCCATAGCCAACTGTATAGCCATCAAAACTAAGCTGTTGCCAGCTGATGTATTAGCTATATTGTGCCCGGCTGCTGGAAACTGAGGTTAGCTGAGGATGTTTAACGATCCGCCAGTATGGAGCTGGAGTGAGATACTAACATAAGAACATTGTAAACCCAGATTCACAAACTAAAATTTTAAATCTGAAAGAATTAAATAGTGTTCTTGCTGCATGCTATAAAGCATTAGGAAGACAGTTTAAAAGAACAATAAAGATGTAACTGCCTGCTCCTAATCCTAGCATTCTGAGGGTCATCTGTCTACATACTACCCCTTATCTAATGTATGCATCTAACAAGCTCTAGACAGTCTTTAAAAGCATCATTAGTAATGAAACATCAAAGAGATTTGCAGACAAATACTTGAAACTGCTTGAGAAATAAACACGATAGTGCATTGTAGAAAATATGAAACAGCACATCAAAAAATTGAAAAGCATTAGCCATTCATATAACAATGAGGTAAGTCAGAAGCCTATGACACTGAAACATCATTTCAAGGGTATTGACAGAGCTAACATCTGTTAACACCAGTGAACTTTGAATTTTCTAGGAAGAGATCATCTTTTTGTCAGGAAAAAAGTCACTTAATAAGGAAGAGTCTATCTGTTTTTATCAGGTGGGTTACAAAGCTACCATATTGTCTGCCTCTGCAGGCAGCACTATGTCTCTGTTAATTCTCTTTCAACATTTTTGCTTGGAAACTGAGAGGATAAGAAACGAAGAAATATGATATTAAAAGCAGATACCGAATAGTATAAAACAGCCAAAGGATGCGTTCACTAGAGAAACGCACACTTATGTTGCAAGCAGGAGATATTTCTGGTAATTCAGACAGCACAGCAAGAACGTACTTTGAGCACATGCTCTTCCAGAACGATTTGGGCGGCAGCCTCGGGAGCGTAATACAGAAGGCTGGGGCACAGACAGTAAACCTGTGTGCCACATCAGAAGTCTGTATGTGGAAATACACATTTCTGCTTCAATACATAAACGCTGAGGGAGGTTTCCCTTGCTCGGAGCAGCATCTTTACCCCCGAGTGCTACAGCTGGTGGGCACCGGCACTGCCGAGGCGAGGACCACTGGCGGCAGCACGCAGCGCTGGCGGTGCACCTAAACCCGGTGGGTACCCCCAAGTGCTGCCACCCCCCACCTGTGCCTAGGGCGCGGGGCGGGCGGAGGACGCCCAACTCGGAGGGGCTTCGGAGACCGCCGACTTCGCCACACACGCAGGTGGTGGTGGGGCGCAGGCCTCGTCCTGGCCCTCCCGCGGGGACCCGCCGCCGCTGCGCACCGCTCGCCAGGAGGGGACAGCCGCCGCGGGCCCGGGAGGCGCCTCCCTGCAAGCGCGGGGCGCGGAGAGGACAAACCACCCCCGGGCAGCCCCAGACCAGCGGGGATGGGATGGGGCCAGCCTACCTGATTTGGGGTAGGTGACAATCCAGACGTCGCTGTCCCTCACCGGGAAATTGGCGATCTCCTCCATCTTCCCCCGGCAGAAGGGTGGCAGCCGCACCCCATTGTACTCGAAGTACTTGCTCTCGAACTCGCCGGGCGTACTAGGGGTCTCGGCCTCGCTCTCCGCCATCCTTTTCCCTGTCGGCCGCGGTGGGGGGGTTGTACCTGAGGTGTGGGGCCGGGGGTGGCTGCGGTGCGGGCTCGGCGCGGCAGCCCCAGCCCCCGGCACGCCCCCACGCACGCACCGGCAGGGGGCGCGGGGCCGGCGGCGCATGGGCTCCGCGCGCGGTGATGTCATGCTCGGCGCTAACGGCGGCAGCGTCTGAGGGGCTGGCTGACCGCCCCCCCCCCCCAACCCTGCGCGACCCTCGGTACCTCTGCTCTCCGGGCGGGCCGCTTCACGCACATGGTCCCGCAGCCGGGTGGGCAGAGGCGGAAGCAGCTGGGGGTGCCTGCTTTCACCTCTGCTGCGCCGTGTTGCGGCAGTGCCAGAACCCGGCCGCACAAGAGGGCGGATAGCGGGCTGGGGGGTGAGCAGCCGTGGTCAGGTGCACTGGGTAGTTACAGAATCATAGAATCGATTAGGTTGGAAAAGACCTTTAAGATCATCAAGTCCAACCATTACCCCAGCACTGCCAAGCCCACCACTAAACCATGTCACTGATGGCCTCATCTACATGGTTCGTGAATAGTTCCAGGGAGGCTGACTCCACCACTCCCCTGGGCAGCCTGTTCCAATGCCTGAGCGCCTTCTCTGCGAAGAAATGTTACCTAATGCCCAATCTAAACCTCCCCTGGCACAGCTTGAGGCCGTTACCTCTTGTCCTATCACTTATTACTTGGGAGAAGAGACCGCCTTCCACCACACCACAACCTGCTGTCAGTAAGTTGTAGAAAGCAATAAGCTCTTCCCCCCCCCCGCGCCTTCTCCAGACTGAACACCCTCAGTTCCCTCAGCCATTCCTCATAAGACATATTCTCCAGGCCCTTCACCAGCTTTGCTGCCATTTTCTGGACCTGCTCCAACACCCCAATGTCTTTCTTGTAGTCCTTATCCTCGCACTGAGCCAGGCACAGTACAGGTGTGTGTGTACAAGACAGTGAGGAAGGGGGTACATGCCCACTATTTTCGGCTACTAAGATTGTTTGCACCTTTCAGTGTTCAGGTTTAAACCCGTATCTGGTTTTTACGCACTAAGCTTTTCTTCCTGGTCCCCTCTTCCAAATTTCTTTGTATCTGGTAGGGGAACAGTAGGGGAACAGCTTTCATTACAGCATGAGGCAGGTGGGCTCGGGCCTGAGCACCCAGCCCCTGACTGGGCAGGTGCCCAGCACATCCCCTGCCAATTCTGACTTGCTCCTTGGGCTTCCCAGGCAGTCATCAGAGCTGACTCATTAACTTACTGTCCTGGGTTCAGCAGTAGCAGTCATTTTTCTCCTTCCTAGTAGCTGGTGCAGCGCTGTGTTTCTGACTTCCAGCCTGGGCATGAATCTGGGCTGGTATGTGTTCCCAGTGTGGTTGTCACCTCTATACTTTGGGAGGCTTTAACTGCTTGGCTTGCTTAACGGCAGCACATGTTTCACACTCATGAATAACCTGGGCAATAGTGTCCATTGTTAAGTCCACCCCTTGATCATGAGCCCATCTATATGTTGCATCTCTGCCCTGATGGCCTGAAGTGTCATGGGCTCACCAGGCCAAAAATAATTCACCCTTATGTTGCCAATCTAAGTCCATCTGAGCCACTTCAACCTTAGCAGCTTTATCCACTTGTTGTTTGTTCTGGTGTTCCTCAGTGGGCCGACACATGAGATCTACATGATCTCTTGAGTACATGAGTACATCTCTTGAGTACATGAGCCCCAGTTCTGGGCTCCTCAGTTTAAGAAGGACGTGGAAATGATTGAGCGCGTCCAAAGGAGGGCAACGAGGCTGGTGAGGGGCTTGGACCACAAGCCCTACGAGGAGCGATTGAGAGAGTTGGAGTTGTTTAGCCTGGAGAAAAGGAGACTCAGAGGTGACCTTATCACTCTCTACAACTTCCTGAAAGGAGGTTGTAGACAGGTGGGGGTTGGTCTCTTTCACCAGGCAGCAACTGACAGAACGAGAGGACACAGTCTCAAACTGTGCCAAGGAAGGTACAGGTTGGATATTAGGAAGAAATTTTTCACAGAAAGAATAATAAAATATTGGAACGGTCTGCCCAGGGTGGTGGTGGAGTCACCATCCCTGAATGTGTTTAAAAAGAGATTGGATGTGGCACTTGGTGACATGGTTTAGTCGAGGTGTAGGGCATGGGTTGGACTCGATGATCTTGAAGGTCCCTTCCAACCTGGTAATTCTGATTCTGATTCTGATGCATGGTGTACCTTCACCACCAGGTTCTGCACCCGGGGAGCGATATCTTGCCACAGTGCAGCAGGCCACATGGGTTTACCTCTGTGCTGCCAGTTGCTCTGCTTCCATTGCCGCAACCACCCCCACAGGGCATTTGCCACCATCCATGAGTCAGTATAGAGAAAAAGTACTGGCCACCTTTCTCATTCAGCAATGTCCAAGGCCAGCTGGATGGCTTTCACTCCGGCAAACTGACTCGATTCTTCACCCTCTCCTTCAGCAGTTTCTGCAACTTGTCATCAAGGACTCCATACAGCTGCCTTCCATCTCTGATGCTTTCCCACGATACGGCAGGACCCATTAGTAAATAAGGCATACTGGTTTTCACTTTCTGAGTCTCATGCTCTGCCAGGAAGGAGGGGAAACCTGGAGGAAGCAGAGGCAGAACACCTGGCCCAAACTAACCAAAGAGGTATTCCATACCACAGCACGTCATGCCCAGTATATAAACTGAGGGCAGTTACCTGGAAGGGTTAGATCACTGCTCGGGTCGGACTGGGTATCAGTCGGCGGGTGGTAAGCAGTTGTATTCTCTTCCCTTGTTATTTCCCTTATCATTATTATTATTGGTGGTAGCAGTAGTGGTTTGTGTTATACCTTAGTTACTGGACTGTTCTTATCTCAACCCTTGGGAGTTGCAGTCTTTTGATTCTCTCCCCCATCCCTCTGGGAGCGGGGGGAGGAAGGGGGGAATTGAGCGAGTGGCTGTGTGGTTCTGGGTTGCCAGCTGGGCTTGAACCACGACGCTTACTTTGCTCAGAGGCCATTAGCAGCAGAAACCATCCCTATCCCAACTCTGCTAGGGGCTGGTTACTGAAAGGACAGCCCTGTCTGCACCACAGCTGCTGTCTGCCCATCCCTCATCCTTCCTATTACAGCAGCTCCAATCTCACTGCTCCTAGCAGCACAAATGATGCTTAGGGCAGATCTCAAACAGTACTACCAAGCTTATGGGAGTACTGTTTAAGTTGCCCAAGTTACTTGCCCAAGCAGGTAACTACCCAGGTCTTGCAGTTCAGGGTATTTATGGCCTATTGGTGCCTGATGGGAATGTAAAAAACTTTAGCTTCCATTAAGATGTTTGTACTACAGAAATTAAGAACATTTCAGCAGTTTGGTCTGGCATGAATGAAAAATTAATAGTAGTTAAACAAAAAGAAGACTTGTGTTAGTTCCAGAAAAGTTAGTGAGGAGTTTTGGCTTTGCTTACGCTTATTAGCCTTATAACAGCTGATTTATTTTGTGTTGAATTATGTGTTGAATTATGTATACTTCTGTAATGGTGCTGAAATAGAGCTGTTTGAAAGCTTCAGATACAAAGTGTTTGTAGCAGGTACATACGTGAAAGAAATAAAATAAGCAAAACAAAGGAAGAGGGCACACTGACTGTCGTGGTTTAAGCCTCGGCTGTAAATTAGAACCACGCAGTCTACTTCCCCCCCCCACTCCCCAGAGGGATGGGGAGGAGAATCGAAAGAATGTAACTCCCACGGGTTGAGATAAGAACAGTCCAGTAACTCAGGTATAACACAAATCACTACTGCTGCCACCAATAATAATAATGATAAGAGAAATAACAAGGGAAGAAAATATGATACCGCTCGCCGGAAAAGAGCCCGACCGAAAAGAGGACGTGCCCTTCCGGGTAGCTCCCAGTTACATCCCCGGGCATGACGTGCTGTGGTATGGAATACCTCTTTGGCTAGTTTGGGTCAGGCGTCCTGTCCCTGCTTCCTCCCGGCCCCTCCTCCTCCCTGGCAGAGCATGAGACTCACAAAATCTTTGGTCAGTCTAAACATCAGTTGTTATCAGCTTTGTTCCGAGGCTGAAAGTCAAAAACACAGTGCTGCAACAGCTACTAAAAAGGAGAAAAACTGACTGCTACTGCTGAACCCAGGACAGTATCCACCCCTTATTCCATACCATTCACGTCATGCTCAGATCCCACATTTTCCATATACCCTCCCTCTCGTTTCAGTGCACTGTTATCTTAGTGCACGGACCAATTCCTATAAAGCTACTGAGTCCGTTCGGTTCATGATGTTGGGCTCCATCTCTTGTAACAGTCTTTCAGGGCAGGAGAGGCTGTGTGCAGTGTTGGATCGTTGTCTGCTGATGCTGATCGTTCCTTCACTGTAGAACTCATCCGGTTCTATCAAAGTTCATTCTCTGTTGGGATGATGGTCGGAGGGAAGTCAGGGCCAGTCGCTGGTGCCCTGCAGACTTCTAGTTGATGGCTATAGCAGGCAACAGCGTACAATTGAGTTCATTGTCTGTTTTCCCCTAAAATCAAATCCCCTTGAGGTACGCATCGGACTTCCCCATCTTCCCGCATTACCCACCAAGTATATCCAGGTCCCTGAGCAAAAGCAATCCCACGAGTGGGTTTGCCTTTACCTGAAGCAGGAATAACCCAGACTGTCTTCCCCAGCAAATTCTTCATGTGCACCACAGGAACTTTGTCCCCCTCTACAATATGTAAAAGTTCCGACTGGGCTGGGCCAGCCCTGTTGGCAGATCCTC
Organism: Psittacula echo; assembly: GCF_963264785.1. Lineage (NCBI taxonomy): Eukaryota > Metazoa > Chordata > Aves > Psittaciformes > Psittacidae > Psittacula > Psittacula echo. Next base: position 107,278,764 of record NC_137735.1, read on the forward strand.
TGGTGTTGACCAACCAGGTGGCCTTTGGTAAGTGTGTATCCCAATGCTTGAAAGTTCCCCCACCCATTGCTCTCAGTGTAGTTTTTAACAGCTCATTATACCGTTCGATTTTCCCAGAGGCTGGTGCATGGTAGGGGATGTGATATACCCACTCAATGCCATGCTCTTTGGCCCAAGTGTCTATAAGGTTATTCCGGAAATGAGTCCCATTGTCTGATTCAATTCTTTCTGGGGTGCCATGTCGCCACAAAATCTGGTTCTCAAGGCCCAGGATAGTGTTCCGGGCAGTGGCGTGGGGCACAGCGTATGTTTCCAGCCATCCGGTGGTTGCTTCCACCATGGTAAGCACATGGCGCTTGCCGTGGCGGGTTGGTGGGAGTGTGATATAATCAATCTGCCAGGCCTCCCCATATTTGTACTTCAGCCATCGTCCTCCATACCAAAGAGGCTTTAACCGTTTGGCTTGTTTAATTGCAGCACATGTTTCACACTCATGAATAACCTGGGCAATAGTGTCCATTGTTAAGTCCACCCCTCGATCACGGGCCCATCTGTATGTTGCATCTCTGCCCTGATGGCCTGAAGTGTCATGGGCCCACCGAGCCAAAAATAATTCACCTTTATGTTGCCAATCTAAGTCCATCTGAGCCACTTCAATCTTAGCAGCTTTATCCACTTGTTGGTTGTTCTGGTGTTCCTCAGTGGCCCGACTCTTGGGTACATGGGCGTCTACATGGCGTACCTTCACCACCAGGTTCTGCACCCGGGCAGCGATATCTTGCCACAGTGCAGCAGCCCAGATGGGTTTACCTCTGCGTTGCCAGTTGCTCTGCTTCCATTGCTGCAACCACCCCCACAGGGCATTTGCCACCATCCATGAGTCAGTATAGAGATAAAGTACTGGCCACTTTTCTCGTTCAGCAATGTCCAAGGCCAGCTGGATGGCTTTCACCTCGGCAAACTGACTTGATTCACCCTCCCCTTCAGCAGTTTCTGCAACTTGTCTTTGAGGACTCCATACAGCTGCCTTCCATCTCCGATGCTTTCCCACAATACGGCAGGACCCATCAGTAAACAAGGCAGACTGCTTTTCACTTTCTGACAGTTTATTATATGGTGGGGCCTCTTCAGCACGCATCACCTCCTCTTCTGGTGACATTCCAAAATCTTTGCCCTCTGGCCAGTCCATGATGACTTCTAGAATGCCTGGACGACTGGGATTTCCTATTCGAGCTCGTTGTGTAATTAGTGCAGCCCATTTACTCCATGTCGCATCGGTTGCATGATGTGTAGAGGAGACCCTGCCTTTGAACATCCAGCCCAAAACGGGCAACCGGGGTGCCAGGAGGAGCTGTGCTTCAGTGCCAATCACCTCCGAAGCAGCTCGAACCCCTTCATAGGCTGCCAGTATCTCTTTCTCAGTTGGGGTATAGCTGGCCTCAGATCCTTTGTATCCCCGACTCCAAAAGCCGAGGGGTCGACCTCGAGTCTCCCCTGGAGCTTTCTGCCAGAGGCTCCAGGTAGGACCATTCTCCCCGGCTGCGGTGTACAGTACATTTTTTACATCTGGCCCGTTCCGGACTGGTCCAAGAGCTACTGCATGAACTATCTCACGTTTAATTTGCTCAAAGGCTTGTTGTTGCTCAGGGCCCCATTTAAAATCGTTCTTCTTCCGGGTCACATGATAGAGAGGGCTTACAATCGAACTGTAATTTGGGATGTGCATTCTCCAGAACCCCACAGCACCCAAGAAAGCTTGTGTTTCTTTCTTATTAGTTGGTGGAGACATTGCTGTTATTTTGTTGATCACATCTGTAGGGATCTGGCGACGTCCATCTTGCCATTTTATTCCCAAAAACTGAATCTCCTGTGCAGGTCCCTTGACCTTACTCCGTTTTATGGCAAAACCAGCTTTCAGCAGGATTTGGATTATTTCCCTCCCTTTCTCAAAGACTTCTTCCGCTGTATCACCCCACACAATAATGTCATCAATGTATTGCAGGTGTTCTGGAGCTTGCCCCTGTTCCTGTGCATTCTGGATCAGTCCATGGCAAATGGTAGGGCTGTGTTTCCACCCCTGGGGCAGTCGGTTCCAAGTGTACTGGACGCCCCTCCAAGTAAAAGCAAACTGTGGCCTACACTCTGCTGCCAAAGGAATTGAGAAGAATGCATTGGCAATATCAATCGTGGCATACCACTTGGCTGCCTTTGACTCCAGTTCATACTGAAGGTCTAGCATGTCCGGTACAGCAGCACTCAATGGTGGTGTGACTTCATTCAGGCCACGATAGTCTACTGTTAGTCTCCACTCTCCGTTAGACTTTCGCACTGGCCATATGGGGCTATTAAAGGGTGAGCGGGTCCTGCTGATCACTCCCTGACTCTCCAGACTACGGATCAGCTTATGGATGGGAATCAGGGAGTCTCGATTGGTGCGATATTGCCGCCGGTGCACTGTTGCGGTCGCGATTGGCACTTGTTGTTCTTCGACCTTCAGCAACCCCACAACAGAAGGATCCTCTGAGAGACCAGGCAAGGTGGACAGCTGCTCATTTTCCTCAGTCTCCAAAGCAGCAATACCAAAAGCCCATCGGTACCCTTTTGGGTCTTTGAAGTACCCTCTCCTGAGGTAATCTATGCCGAGGATGCATGGAGCCTCTGGACCAGTCACAATGGGGTGCTTTTGCCATTTCCTTCCAGTCAGGCTGATCTCAGCCTCCAGTACAGTCAACTCTTGGGAACCTCCTGTCACTCCAGAGATATAGATGGGTTCCACCCCTTGACAGCTTGACGGCATCAGGGTACACTGTGCACCGGTATCTACGAGAGCTTTATACTTCTGTGGGACTGACGTGCCAGGCCATCCCGGAAGGGCTGGAGCACTGCAGGGTGGGGGTGAGGTACCGGTTGGTGAGCGGTTGTATTCTCTTCCTTGTTTTGTCGTCTAACCCCAGACAAGACCCAAACCCGACTCTGCTTAACTCTTGAGATCAGACGTAATGGTTGTGGACAAAACACACTCTGTATGCGTGCCAACATGGTGACCCCCATCACAATCAGCAAACAGGTCTCAACAATATTAAAAGGCCACTCAAAAACTTCAAAACTCTCAAACGATGCTGTAAACGGTCTGGGAGGGGCACTGGGAGGGTAAAAGAATGTCTCCTTCATAGGTTGACCACCCAGGAAGGAGAAAAAAGATGTATAGTTGCTAAGCATTTGTATTATATACCTCCCAAAGTATAAAGGTGGTGACCACACTGGGAACACAAGCCAGATCAGTTTCATGATCAATCCTTCTATTGTATTACAAGTCATTGCTACAAAATACAACGAGACAACAACCTTAGCCCAAGCCCCACACTTGAAAAACACCAACACAGCAAATACCGGCTCTAAGTAACCTACGGCATATTGAGACTGTGAGATCAAAAACAACAACTTTGAGAGCCAATAAATCAGCATTGTGACGAGTGACTATTAATCTAAAACACTGAATGCTTATCACAAATACGATTAGACACACTCCGGTCAGATCTGTCGTTATCTCAACCCTTCGTGCCCCACGTTGGGCGCCAAAAAGAACTGTCGTGGTTTAAGCCCCGGCTGTAAATTAGAACCACGCAGTCTACTTCCCCCCCCCACTCCCCAGAGGGATGGGGAGGAGAATCGAAAGAATGTAACTCCCACGGGTTGAGATAAGAACAGTCCAGTAACTCAGGTATAACACAAATCACTACTGCTGCCACCAATAATAATAATGATAAGAGAAATAACAAGGGAAGAAAATATGATACCGCTCGCCGGAAAAGAGCCCGACCGAAAAGAGGACGTGCCCTTCCGGGTAGCTCCCAGTTACATCCCCGGGCATGACGTGCTGTGGTATGGAATACCTCTTTGGCTAGTTTGGGTCAGGCGTCCTGTCCCTGCTTCCTCCCGGCCCCTCCTCCTCCCTGGCAGAGCATGAGACTCACAAAATCTTTGGTCAGTCTAAACATCAGTTGTTATCAGCTTTGTTCCGAGGCTGAAAGTCAAAAACACAGTGCTGCAACAGCTACTAAAAAGGAGAAAAACTGACTGCTACTGCTGAACCCAGGACACTGACTTATAAAATAAATGTACCTAAGTACTAATGAGTAAATTATATATCATTTCGACTGAGTTTACTACACTGTGAACAGCAACCAGCTGGAGGTTGTGTCCTGTCAAACTGTTCTACAGGAGCAATCCCAGGAAAAGCAACAGTGCAGACAGCTGAGGATAGTAACTGCTTTCAGCCTTTATAGTTCCATCTACCAGCATGCATAAATCAATGCTTTTTCTGTAGTTTACTGGCATTTGTTCGTATTAATAATAAACTACAGACATGGAAACTATGATTAGGCCAGGCAGGAAAAGCCTACCAGAAACTAACATCAAAAGGATTGTTTCATTAAATGTAAATGGTTTGCAGGAAGGTGTTAGGTAAACAAAAAACAAAACAAAACAAACAAAAAAAAACCCCACACCAAACAAACAAACAAACAAAAACATAGAGGAAAAAATCATCCTACAGTCAGTGGTTGAATAGTCAGATTTGCCCTAGAAGTTAACAATGCAGGTTCAAGTCCCTGTGGTGCTGTTCATTTTTGAGCCTGCTTCTTCAAGAAATCAGAATTATCTTTTCACATCTAAACTAACTTTTCTAATCAAAAAAAAAAAAAAAGGGTTGACAAGAATAACAGGCAGCTGATCAATACATGTTCTGTGTTTTAAGATAATGTTGCGAACTCAGAAGCAACTGGCATTCTGGCACTGGGGCCTGTTCCTTTCTTTCCTATGGTGTTTTAAATGGTTTAATTTCTTCTTTTTCTTAATAAAATAACTCAAAATTGCAATTTTCCTATGGGAAGTAGAGTTGGGGGCAGTTTAGCCAACCTTTGAGGTAAAATTGATTTATTAGTCTTTTCTGACAATTAAAAGCATTACGCTATGCCAGTAATTAATAACTTTAAAGTCCAGCTAAGCAGACAGACTTGAATTCTAGTCTCTATTACCATTTTTTTTTTTAATCTTTTTTTTTTTTTTAGTCCAAACTTTGTCCTCAGGCATGGATATGATCTTTGCTCAGTACATCAAGTGGAAGGAACCATACTGACAATATGAAAAATCTGTTTCTGTTTTCTCTTTAAGTTAATAGTTGTACAAAAGCAGCTTATGTAGAGCCAAAAGCCAGGCAGGCATTACACAAAGGACACAACAATAGTTGGAGCTATCTCTTCAGCAATGGCTGCTTCCATTTATCTTACAATGTTTCAAATGAAAGATCAATTGAAGCTCAGTGTGGCTGAGAAAGCAGATGCCCTGGACTAACTGCACTTGGAAAGATCATCTCTGTGTTACAGTTACAGTAAATCCTAATGTAGGGATTTTGGATCTATAGTGCACAAATTGCACAACGGATGTATCCATGTGGATATTAAGTATACAGGTTGCACTGCTTGCATGCAGATCACCAGCCCGGTGCTTACTCACATCTGACACATCCAAGATGCGTCAGATTTTGCTGGGAATTCAGACAGCTGAACTACAAAATGCATGAAAACTGGGGGTTTTAGGGAATTCCATATTAAAAAATACTACAGGCAGTACATTGTGCTCAGCAGCAGGGTAGTCTACAACAAAAGTGGTGAAGCTGGTAGAGCATTTTTCAGTTACCCAAGGGTATATGCAGACATCCTGAGTGTGATCCAGTATTAAAGCTAAATAAAAATCAAGTATGCTATAACAGATGAACCATGCTGGAGTGTTTCACTTACCCTCAAACTTGAGAGGAGTTGTGGAGGGATTCAAAATATGTAGCCTTCTTTTTTTCAGTTTTAAAGAAAACCAAAAATTAACAGTGTCTTGGTCTAGTTGTGTTCCCAACCTTTTCTGTCACTTAGACCATTCCGAAGTGTAACCGACTGCAGAATGTATAGCTATCCAGTGTCCCCATGAAGTAGCAGGAAGTAAAAGTTTGGATTCTCTCAGAATGCAGCCTAGGATCAACTTCACAGAAGTCACTAGATTCCCCTCTGTATAAAGATTAGTTAAGAAGAAACTTGAGAAAAGAAGATCATAGAAAAAGAATGAAATTATGTCCCTAAGAAAATGTCATTTTAACATCTGCGAAAGTAGGATTTAACCATGGAAACAGACTGCCCTGTGCTGGTTTGCTATGTCTGTATTTCCCTAGTCCATCACTACAAAAAGCACTCCTGTACCTTTGCACTCCTGAGGAGTCAGAAGCTGTCTCCTTGTCTCCTCTGTCAGGTGTGCCTAATCATGAGCTGAAGATAACATAAAGAATGGCCCTGGCTTGAGATGTGTGCCTACTATTGCACACACAGAAATGAAGTTTCAGCTTTCAAAAATCAGTCAGATGAAATAAACAGAAATCTGGCCATGGTCTTACCTTTTTATTGAACTACTGTAACAACAACTTGCATCATGGTTGGAGGGGCATGTTCAGACGAAGATAAACTGCACTTTTTTGGGATGCCAACTGCAGTTTAGTTTTAGACATGAAATCTGTAAATGCTACCGTAACTATTACATGAAGCTGATGTAGTAATATGCTAGTAACAGCATGTGACATTGTATTAATGCATCAAACATCTGTGCAGTAGATTGGTGTTTATAAAACACTGCTGTTCAATGAGGACACATGAACATTTCTGACTCAGCCCAAACATGAGCCATAGCTTTGTGAGGTTTCAGCACGTGACCCTAACACAGCATTTAACTCTTCTGCTGAATGTGGCTAAGGATCAAGCTGTTAATCAGCACTCACCATCTTTTTCGGCTGTTTGTGGTATCTGTAACCAGGAATGAGGGCTCTGGCCTCATAATCAGGATGTTAAGGAATATGATCCCTTTCTGCTAGAATTTACATGTAACCTAAACTAACTCAGTCTCCCTGTGCTTTAATTTCCACCTGTCAACACAGTGCAAGTACTGTAATTCACCTCACAAGGCTATGTGAAGATAAATCTCTTGCCTCTCTTTACATAAGATTCATGGTCTTCCTAGGAGGCAAGATTGGTGCACGTTATTACTTCTTTGATGTGATCCTCATCAGTGCAAGGGTTTGTATTTCTCTCAAAAGCGTTTATAACTGGCACTTCAAAGAGCCAGTTTCTCAGTGTCCTGGGCTGCAGAAGACCACTCAGCATTAAATTCAGTAGCAAAGCAAATCACTCAGTGCACCAACTCTGAGGTGGGGCCTTACTATATAATACTTCTCACAAATTTACAGTGCTTCTAAAATTATACCTTACAGCATTTCAAATTCAGCAGACTTGGATCATGAGTACATGTAGAGGTCATATATCATCTTTATTCTTAGCACTACACTTTCCAGCAGGCCATGTAGGGATGGAGTTCTGGACAACATCAGCTTGCCTTACGACCAGCCTACACAGTATAAAGGAAGCTGTGGTCACTCTGCTGATGCATCATATACATTAAGCGCAAAATGAGGACAGGAACATAAAAAGGCAAATAACCAAAACCAATCACCAGGCTGCCATATCACTTCAAGGGAAAAACGTAAGAGGTGCATCAATATTTTTGGTGAGTCAAAGCAAAGGTCACGTGAGAGGAAGATGAGCAGCAAATGTCAGCACTGCAGGTTAATGGCTCTGCTTTCCCAAAAGGTCAGAATTGCAGTTTTGTAAACCCTCACCACAAATTGTGCAATGATAATTACACCAGACAAGACAGTATGGGATACGTTGCATAACTCGGCAAGCATTACTGTAAATATTTCCCCAGTGGGTTTTAGGTGGCTTTAGCTATCTGCACATTACTATCTCCACTTTGAACTTGTGACAGCAAACAGAAACTTCTATTAAAGGAAAAATAAACCAAAAACCAAGCAAACAAAAAAAAAAAAAAGAGCTAATTTTTCATTGGGGATAATTTTTGTAGTTTAACTGTTTATGGCTGGAACTAAGCCATAAGGAAAGAAAATTCCAAACTTAAGGTACCCTAGGTTTCATCAGAAATGTTTCCAAGGTGGTCTTACAGGCACAGTTCTGGCCCAGGACACAGGGTAGCTGGATCAAACTCTTGCCACTCCTGTAGGTGAAGTTGGGTTAGTTACTTTGTCACTCTTTGCTTCCGTCACCCTTCATTTTAAAGGAGGACAGAGACAGTTGATCATATTTGTGTTCATGGGAGAAAGTACAACTCAATATTGATGCATAACAATGCTATAATTATGCTTATTATTAGTCTTACATTCATTATTTATGTCATTATTGAAGAAGAACTTAAATGGTCAGTTAAGTAAACTTAGGGACTGAAGGCAAATGATTGTATCAAGGCAGTAACTTATTTTTCAGTGTGTTGGGAGAGGCATACAGCTGTGCCCTTTGGATATGCTAGGAGCCAAAAGAAAGTAAGAGCAGATTGATATAGTAACATAATCCACACTGAACTACTGATTAGGACTTAAGATGAAGATATTGAAGAATATGTGACTTGAATTACATGAGTCCTGTCAGCATGAATGTGGCTATTCACATACTTAAAACGACCATGTGCTTTCATACTTTATTGCATCGATGTATCAATAATAGAGGAGTTAAAATGAGTGGGAACTGATAGTAGTGGTGTCATTAGTGACACAGCTGTCATAGTGTTCTGTGTGTTTATGCATGTATGTATCACATACATATGCACCTAACTAGTCAGCTACTACTTCAGAACAGATGTGAGACAAACTGTGATGATCAAGAAAATAGTTGCTGTTGATCTCAGTCCTGACAGTTCCTCTGCAAGTTGTTCTACTTTATATTCTGTTTGCATGTGAGCACATATCCATGATGGTTGTCAAGGTTAGGCTCGTTCTCAAAGGCAGAGAGTCTGGTATTGTAAGTTACATCACCTGAGCCTCAAAGCATCCACCTCAGGAAGTGTGATGAGGACCTTTATCTGGGACACTAAGCAGCTGACTCACATGGTTCTCACAAATATGCCCGCTTCTTATTCTGAACTCCTGGGGCAATCCTGGAGTAAGGATAACCTTCATGCTATGTGAGACACTAAATAGCGACAAAATATATATCATGTAGACAGCCTGTTTGTAAGAACATAATTGTTACAGACTAGAATCAATGCAAAATCCTCCTTCCTTTTCCTTGGTCAGCATCTTTGGAGCAAGTGGTGCCTGGTACGTTACCTGTGAAGTTGAGCTACAGTAGTACTGCTATCCAACACAGACCTCAGCTGAACACATCTATCACATTCTCAAGAAAAAGTAGGTAGTAGCATATATGATTTATCATACAACTAGAGTGCTTCTTTTAATCTTCAGAAGAAGCTTTGGGGGTTTTCTTGTCTGAGTCCAAAATTTGTCTCCTGAGTTGTTTGCTAGTTAGTCATTTAATTCCTAGGTGTGTGGTGAAGAAAGAGGAATTTTGAAGGACTATTTCATCTTCTGTACTTGTAGGCAGTCCTACTTTTACTTCATCAAGGATGACAGCCTCAATGGGGTAGATATCCTGGGCACCTGTCAACTGCTGCTGCTAAATTCTAGCAGAATACTTAGCCTTGGGGAAGCATAGTGGTTGGAAAGAACTTGAAAAGGTGGAAGGAAGTGTGGTGACAAATGCCTTGAGGCAGATAGTTACTCAAAGTGTCAAAATGTCATTCCTACAGCTCACAGTGTAGGGAGTACAAGTTGCAGGTGTGAACCATGATCCTGCTGCTAGGTGAACACAGGGTAAAGTAAATCTCCCTTACAGTTATTCGAGACAGTGGTGCAGTAGCAGGCATAGGCTGCTGAAAGGGAGGGAGACACTTTCTCATACAAGTGTTTGAATAACATTTCTTATTATGTAGAGGTAGTGCAGACAGAATAGCTGATAGCACTTGAGAAACTGCAGATTAGACTTCCCCCATGTTTTACTAAGGCTTGTCTGAGTGGTGGCAGCCACTGTAGTAGTCTTCAGACCACGTGTGCTTTCTGACCCTGCCTGTTACTCCCTGTGCAAAGTACACTCCCTGAAGGCTCGTGTGGCACAGGAAGGAAGAAGCCAGGCTTTTCCACTATTCTTACAACAAAAAGTCTGTTGAGCAGGGATGAGGGAGCAGAGATGTGAGCAATGCCTACAGCATTGCCTGCATGGATTGCATAAGGCATAGGGAGAAAAACCCTTAGGTACCAAAGACTGACTACACAAAACTGAACCTTCCCTGCATATCAGATGCTACAATTGGTTCTGTGAGAACAGCTATATTAATTCACAGTGGCCTGATCGTGCCCAGGTATATGTAATGAAGATTAACAAACCACGGTAGTAATGTGCATATAGTAATGCATGTTATATGCCAGACTTCGTGCATTGCTATATGCCAGACTTCAAAGCTACTCTGCCCTGCAAGTTCTGAAGAGATACAAAAGTGGAAGAGCAGGCTTTTTTAGTGTCATTTGCTGTATTTGGAAATGAAGCAGTTCAGCTGCCATGTCTACATTGCCTATTGCAAAGCTTAGAGATTTTTTTATTTCAGACTATCTTCATCCTGATACTAATACTTGTAGCTGACAATATGGTTCTTCAGACAGTCACAAGGACAAGTGCAGTATGTGCTGGCATGTGGCAGTATCATGATGATTCTGGGCATATCGTCAGCTGCATCATGGAAGCACCTGAGAATAGTTCAGATGTATCATGTCTTCTGCAACTGGCTGTAGTCATCTCCTGTGGGTGGACCTGTAATGAGGACAGAGGTCACAGTCTTTCATGTCATATGTTCAGGTGCAATATGACTTATGTTAACCAGACTCATTAATAAAGCCGGCAGATAGCTCTGTATATTTTTCTTACTCTGTATGTTATAACTGAAGTAGCAAGCCTACCTGCTTGCTGAATATAATTTGGAGCCTTCAGAATATGGTAACCTGATATTATTTCTACCTTTATCATCATAGTTTTTATCATAGTATCACCTTTATCATAGTATTACCTTTATTATCATAGTTTAGGTACTGAATGCTAAGAAAGCATAGGTGTGGGGTAAAAAAACCCAAAAGCCAGCAAACCTATAAGACTGCAATTTACATAATCAATCTTGACTCTTTTCTCATTCGTTTCTATGGTACTGATCATATGAATTAGGGATGTAGGCTTAGTCTCTAAAAAGAGAAACAGTACAAAACAGATGTACTCCAGGAGAGCTTGCTCTGAAATTTAAGCATGTGGATGGTAAATAGAAGTCTTGGTTTCCAATCCCAGGTTTGCTTACATTTTCTTGAGGTTCTTAAACCTCCTCTTTCTGTACTTATAAAACGTAGTGAATGTCTTTGTCTTAGTGTCTAGGAGTCTTTATGATGATTTTACTGAAGCTTTCTCCTTCATAGGAGCTTCTAAGCTAAATGTGAGAGTCCTTACCACATGTCCAGTACTGTGTTCTTCCCACCAGAAACTCCAACTCCCAATACTTCATACTTGTTCAACCTTCGTTCACACAGCAGAGCAACGACTTTGAAAGACTATTACAACTTATTCCTGTTGTTTGTCTTCTCTCGCAAGCTTAGTAACTCTGCCACCAGGACATGTATGTGTTACCACCTAGTGAGATGAACAGTACAAATCCACTCAGGAAATATCTAATGTCTACACATTTAGTACAGTTTCTATAAGACAGCAAGGGGGCATCAGAGTAATAGGAAAAAATACTGCTCAGGGGAGCTACTTTTATGATTTAGGAAAACTGAGCAAAAACTTACTTTTTGTTGAGAGGCAGCTGCAATGCAAATGTAATTAAAATTTTCTGTGGGAATGATGTAGAGGAGATGAAATTTATTTTATCAGGCACTGAAACAGAGATGACAATTGCTAGGGAAAGAGGCTATTAAAAAGTAGCTATTGCCCACTAAGTTCTGTATTGTCAGGCATGGGAGTTTCTGACCTAGTAGTGCAAGCTATTCTGGTTGTGTTCAGTACCTTGTGTGGCTTGAGCAGGAAGCTGTTCCAGGAGAAGAAGGCAAGGTGTCTGAGTCTGCCTGTGCTCAGATGCCATCTGAACTGACTGCATTAAGCCCCAGAAATAAGTCTCATTTTCTCACATATGAGCCTTTCTTGTGTTTACATTGAAGGAGCCTGAATGGGGGCCTGGGCAAACAAAGATGAAAAACACATTTGTGAAAAAGCTTCAAATCCCCATCATTCATCTCCTGGCCTGTGTCCCAGTCAGTATGTTATACACTGGGTGAGAACTGAAGCCTCCCTTCCCTTCCCCCTAACTTCCTGTGGATGCTGCAGGCTAGAAAAGTTTTGGGGCCAGGAGGAGGGAAAACTTCAGAAGTGCATCCCAGAAGTCTTTGGCCCCTGCTAGTGGGCAAACAGAGTGGAGGGAGTATTGGCAGGCTTAGTGATGCTATTGTGATTAGACTGGGATTTGGTACTCAGCTCTAGGGCCCTACGGATAATACTTTTTTATTAAATTTGTAATATTTCTCCCATTCTTTTATTTGCTCTTAAAAATCACAGCAGAGAGTTCCTCAAAGTCCTGAATTGCACTGAATAGTCATAATAAATACAGGTCAGGTCACACATAATTGAAGATGCTCTATTCAGCAAAATTTTAAATAGCAGACAGAAATCAGGGTATAATCAGATGTCACTAAATCTTTGCACTACTTTGAAATAGGTAATAAAGGAGCTTTCTTTGGATGCACATGAGAAATCAACACGAAGCATGAAGTAAGACAGAAGCCAGTCCTAAAGTCACTATGTGCAGATGAACGTGAAAGGCTTTCAACCACTGTTAGCACAGATGAAAGCCTCCTGGACAATTTAACCACAAGCCTACTAAGTCAGCTACTAAATCAGTGATGAGTGTCCTGAAAGGCTGTGGCAGGAGGAGTACTTTCATTATGGAGGTGATTTGGAGAAAGGTGTACTCCAATTGCAGAAGCAGCTCCAAGGGTCTTATGTGCTTAGGAACTTGTCAGAACCAGAGAAACAGGAGACTATAAAAAGAGCATCTTCAATTCCAAATATTCAAGCTAGCATGCTATGGAGAATTTGTTCTGTAAGTCTTTAAATACCAAGCCAGAGTGCTTTAACTTTTCATATTGCAGCTGTTGATATTCACATTGCTATTAGGTTGAAGTGCAACTGGCACTGATGTGCTAAATATCTTATGCTTTACAACAGTTATGTTTGATTTTTGAAACGATCACTAGGAAAAGGAAAATGCATGGGAGCACTCTCTAAACTGTAACAACAGTGAAAGTGTTCAAGTCTTTACTATTCTCTTGCTCAGCTATAGTCTTCCAAAGTACAGCTTAATTATTTAATTTTTTTTTTTGCTCAGAAGCTCAAGCTGAAGGTGGTATTCTGGATTGCTGCTGAAGATAAGGCTTTCCTTTGTAACAAGGGATTTAAAGGCTTCAGTTGTGGCAGCACATGTGGGCAGGAAATGCTCTTTGGGGAGGTCTGCTCTGCCTTTCACACATAGACCCAAATCCCTTATCAAGCTTCAACTTCTTATTCATAAGGGAGGGATGTATGTTCAAAAAACATTAATGATTCCTAAACTACTTAGGTATTTACATCATGAATTACACTGAAACTGTAGATGGCTTATAGAGGTTCTCTAAAGCACCACTGTAACATTCACTACGGGCTGTACTGAACAAGTAGCCTGCATAATTCTTGTCAAATTTAGTTTTCAAATGGAGACTATCTTTAACCAGAATCACTGTTTATTCATTCCTGATATGGCCTTCACCTGAGAAGCATTGTTTTCAAGTGATGAGTAGTTGGGAATCTGCAGTGTTTTGGATGGGTGTCCCGGCTCCTCCAGCCAGAGTACATCAATAGCAATGTACACGCGCTGTGTGAGCATCCCTCTGATCTGCGTTACTACAAGGTCACCTAAGCTAGCTCAGTCACTCTTGCATTTCTATAGGAAGCTAAACTAAAATGCATTGCTCTGCATTGCGGTAAATAAGGTATGGTCCCATTGCTTTTACCAACTTTGCAGTTGGCAAGAGTGATCTCTTAGAAAGGGGTAGCAGGGAGACAAGACATAACTGCTCCACAGATTTACAGCCAAAGTGAAGTTTATAAATTAAATAGCATGTCATTGGTCTTCAGTGATTCAATTGCTTTTGGTTTGCACTGCAATAGACATTACCAGTCAGAATTGAATACTTTATTATTGGAAAAAATAGTAAGGTATCCACTACTTGTTTCACCTAGCAGTATTTCCAGTGCTAGAGTACATGTAATAGCAGGATAACTTCAGGCAATTAAAAAAAAAAAAGAATACTGTAAAATTTCCTACACCGAGGTTCAGACAATGCAATTTCCACTCACAGGCTGAAGCTGCAATCACTGATGCAACTTCAGATGCTGCTTCTTTCAAGGGGGTGGTTTCCAGTTGAGGGCTACATATGTCATCTCAAAACTAGGGACATTGAGCATAAACTGCATTGCTCTACATCTCTCCTCTGTCACAGAGATGAAGCAATCATGGATTTAAATATGGATTTAAATGGATTTTGGTTAAAAAAGGATACCTCATAGACTAGGTACATAATATATGCAAGGAGAAAGCAAATAAACTGAAGAAAGAATGGCACTTTAGCTGTAATAGGGAATCTGTTTTCCTTCCCAGTACTAGGTACTGCATGACTTAACCTTTGTAACTCTTGTTTAAACTATCCTTTAATTATACTTCTTCATTTGCAAAAGCCAGACATGTGTTGAGTGCAGTTGTTGGGATTTAGCAAGAAATTCAGCCTGCCGATTTTGAAAATCTGGCATGAAATGGAATGTTCCTTCTTGCACAACAAACTAAATACATTTCTAGTTCTTTTGCACCTAGCATTTCTCACTTGAGTTATATCAGTATTATGTTCCATGATGTTCTGTGCAAATGAAACTGGAAGAAACTAATAAGAAAGGAAAATTTGGCTTAATGTGTCTGGCTTTGGAATTGAGATACCAGAACCCCCATTGTTTGTGCATGCACTTTCCAGCTACTGAGACTCTAAACTCTGCATTGGGAAATAAGACTGCATTAATCTGAGCTGGACTTCTTTCCAGATTTCTGCTGTTGGCATTACAAAGGAAAAGATGTAGGATTAAGAAAACAATAGTTACTGGTCTACTTGTCACATATTTACTTGTAAATACTATAACACCATTTACTTTTTGCTCTTTGACAATTTATATCAGCTAAATACTTGAGCACTGTTTTTCATCCTGTAAATGTCTAGTGATACATTGTCCATTATATCATAATAAATCTTAATTTTAAGTGGAAAGCCTCAACCAAAAAAGGTGTGTTTGTATACATGATTCCTTGTTGTTCACAAGAAGTGGGTGAGCAGTTAAGTCTTAGATCTGCTTTTCGCTCCTTCTCTGTGAAGGAAGGCAAAAGGGTTAGAATGAGAAAAATAGGAGCTATATTTTCTACACATGATGTTGCACTAGGAATAATGAATATAGGGGTAACATTCTGTTGCCCTTTGAATCTGCTGTTACGTAGAGAAATCAAACTACTGAAATACAGCAAATGGACTATAAGTCAAACAATATTCAGAGATATTAACTGGATCTTATGAACTGCAGCAAGGATATTTTATATACATTAATATATAGATTGTACTTTCAGATTCATATATGTTTGGGATACATGCCTCAAAGAACTTATGAAAATGACATTATTGCAATGAAACGTTCTCCTCTGCTCTATAATCTCTTTTCTTATTTTTTTTAGGTGCTGTTCCAAGATTTGTAGGCTGTTTTATACTTTCTTCATGTTGTTCTTTTTTCTAATCATGAAATGAACATTTGACAAGCTTGGTTGCATTTTCATGTTTTGCAGTGTTGCTCTGAGGATCTAACTTATT
The DNA here is from genome assembly GCF_963264785.1 of Psittacula echo. Lineage (NCBI taxonomy): Eukaryota > Metazoa > Chordata > Aves > Psittaciformes > Psittacidae > Psittacula > Psittacula echo. The sequence goes on from NC_137735.1 coordinate 107,294,662, forward strand.
TTGTCATTCCAGGAAGCTGCTTACTTGACCTCAAGAATGTTTTTAAACAAAAGATAAAATCTTTAAATAGGATTAGGGCTGTCTCTTAAACTTAATTAAAGCAGCTATTTTGTGTGCATTGAATTTAACCATTCCTGTTCTGAAGCAATGACAGCACGTATTCCTGATCCACAAAAAGCTTATCACATTAAAGAACAGTTTCAGACTGCTGTTCCACCATACTTTCTCATGATCAGTTACTTCCCTGTCTCCTCCTTTTCCCCAGCCTCAGCTGTTCATTCTTGCTTATTTGCTTCTGTGCCAGCTCCTCAGTTGTGTTATTTTGACTGATGCTGTGGCTGCTCATTCACCTTGCAAAATAGACCATGATGATGAGATATGATGAGAGAAGATAAGCTGAAGTCTTTTGTAAGTTGAGTTTTAACTAGCAGGAGGAAATAAAAGGTGTGAAGGTGTTGACAGTATGTGCTTAACTGAGAATGATTTTATATTACAGTCAGGCTTTTGGTTGGCAGAATATCAGTGAATGAAATACAGAATTTATACAGAGTAAGATTTTTCTTAACAAGAAAACCAGAAATAAATATGCATTAGGAACAATACAACATAGAACTATTCCCTATTTGTACTGCAGGGTGCTGTGTCTTTGACTTAGAGTCTGTGCACTACTGACGGGCCACAGCACATGAAAAAGAACAGAGAAAACTTGGCAGAAATGAAATAATCTCACATCCATTTCATTATAAGAAAATAAAAATATTTTCTAATCCAATAATGGTGGTACATGGTGAGCAGGATGACTATGATGAGCACATTTTCTTAGGTTTATTTAGAAAACATTTAAGTGGTCATTCAGTTCTCTCTTCCTCTTTTTAAAGGTGACGTGTAGGTCTGAGGAATTAGTCACTTAGCTGCAACTGGAAGATCACAGTGAGGTGTGGGGATAAGTTTGTTTTGTCCACATTTTCTGTGGGTGTTTCTTAGGCAGCTGAGTTGAACATATGCACACTTTCTTCAGAGCTAGGAAGCAGTGTGTTATGGCTTCAATCAGGAGACTTGGTAAATTTTGAGGACAGCTTTGCTCTGGTTTGATTTCTAATGAGGGGAAAAGGAATGATAGTGTTGGTTTAAGCAGAAGACTGGGACTGAAGTTCTGGATTCACTAAAGCTAGCAGGTAACAAGGAAGGGAACGGATGCATCCCCATAATAGGGGACATCATGGCTAACTCACAAGATTAGGACTTGTAGGGTTGTGTTTATCAGTTTTCATTGCATTTTTAAAGGCTTTTTGAGGTCTTAGCCTGAGAGCTGACTGAAGTCTCTATAACTCAGGATGAATAAAGTGCTCGTGAGTTGTTTGGGATACATACTGGGCAAGCTGTGCACATCAGGCACATCTTTTGTGCCTGACACCAGACCTTTTGTATTTCCAGGATTCATCAGTAAGTGATTAACAACTGGACAACCAAGAGCTTCTAGCTGGACCTTCACATTAAACTATGGGGAAAACAATTCCCACATGCCCTTTCTATTGGACATTTGATTTGAATTAAAGTTATATGAAATTGTGTTTTACAAAATGAAAACTTTAGATCTGTCTAAAGAGCCTGTCAAACTAGCTAAACCTCTACCCCACTGATTTAGAAACTGATCCAGGATGAGTGGTTTGTCTCTGCATACTCCTTGAAAGAATTATAGAATTATAACTAATCTCAGTTGACCCATCAGTGGTGACCTACATGAAAATATTTTTAGCTGTAGACTCAATAAACCTCTTAATGCCTCTTTAAGAAGGCACCTGTGAAAAGTTTTCTGGATTTTTCGTTTTCCATTGGGCCAACAATCCTTGGAGTACTGATGTCAAGGGCTGGCTTTCATAGCTTACTCATTGCTAATAGATGTTTTCTATGAAAAGAAATGGTTTCTTGCCCCTGACAATGGTAGGAAGTCCCATGTATACCAGTATTTCCACTTTGAAAAGCCTTTTGGCCAGATTAAGGGGGACAGAGCTGCAGCACTTGCTGGAGGAAGGCTGGAGTGCTGCCTTGTGTTAACAGCAACAGAGTGTGGGGTCTGCTGCCCAGAAAGGCGAAAAGGAAAAGGGCAGTCAAGGACCCACAGAAGCTCAAGTGGTAGCAGTCCTAAAGCCAGGAAGATGGTAGTCCTGGTAACATAAAGCCACCTGATGTCACCTTCTCTTCTAGCAGTCATTGTAATGAGTCAGGAACAGAGCACCTGGTGACTCCTAAGCAGGTGCTGCAGCTTGTACAGATACCTAGGTCACCCTGCTTTGTTGCAACAGGCTTACTATGCCTAGAGGACAGAGCCAAGCATCTACAAAACAGTGCTCCTAAGAGTGATCTTTTTGTCTTTCTCTCTGATCTTCGTCCTGTCCCTTGTCTAGCTTTGTCTAGCTAGACATGCCCCTAGGCCAGCTTCCTTGCTCCTTAGGTGGCACCAGTATGCCTTAACTCTCACAGCGGCCAAGTACCTCTTTAAGAAATAACCTCTCATCATGTCTGGATAGCAAATAGAAAGGGGAATTTTACTTCGGTTGTTCTCTGTTATAGTCTTAATTATGTTACTAAATATACCTCGGCCTCAGTAACTATTAGATGTGAAATACAGCCATTAAATGGATGCTTATAGAGCTTTGGATATAGAACCAATTGCTGTAGACTCCAGTATGGTTTCCTGTATGTCTATAGCAAACACTGTGGTCTGCAATTTTCCAAAATTGAGCGAACAGCCTAGAAACAACTAATGCGCATGGACTGAGACCAACTGGATTCACCTTTGTGGCAGCTAATCATGACTGAATCTTGGTATTTCCAGAGACTGCACCATGCACCTCTTTAAAGGGTGGATACAAAGAAGACTGACTCTTTTCTCACAAGGAGACATGTAGAAAAGACATGGGGTAATGGGCACAACTTATTCCTGTGGAGAATCTGACAAAGGCAAAATTTTTCACAACGAGAAAAATCAGCTGTTGGAATGATCTCCCCAGGGAAATGGTGGACTCCCCACTGTTGGATACTTATAAGATTCAGCTGGACAGGGTGCTGGGCCATCTAGTCTCAGTCATGCTTTGCCTAGAAAGGTTGGACCAGATGATCCTTCAGGTCCCTTTCAAGTTGGTATTCTATGATGATGCTTTTTGAGTCCAGGATTTCCATGGCCCACACAGAACAGCATTCTCTTGGTACTCAGAAAAAGGCTGAAAAAATGTAAGCAGACACCAAGGTTAGAAAGTGTCTATAAACACTTATGTGTCCATGTAGTTAAACCATTTATGCTAGTAGTTTGTCATAGAGTAACACCTCAGTTTATAAACCTATGATGCAGGACAAGATCTAAAATTGTATTTCAGTGTTTCTGCTGTTAGTTGTTCTGTAGATATATGTATTATTTTTTGTGGTACAATGGAGGTAGGTAAAACCACATGGAAGTCTTATCTGAGTAGAGAGCTATCAAAATATGTACCGTAAATTATGCCAGAAACACAGCTTACCATGATGATACACTGAAAGTTCCCATGCATAAGGCATTATTATATAGCTGAACTTTGAAATGTCCCCATGAAATCATGCTAAGCTTCTAGTTCTGCTTGGCAAACTTAATGCAAGATAAATATTAAAGCTATCAAGCATGCTATCCTTTTGTTTTCTGAATATGCAGAACTTGTGCTTATGTTGATCTTGGCAACAAATGAGATTAAAAGAGGTCATCTAAAGATAAGATTGCTTATCCCAACTACTTGTATTCTTTCTTCCTCTTAGTCTCCCAGTTAATCTTCACTTATATTGCTGCATGCCTGAGACTGGGTGATGGGGAAAGCAGTGGTGCTTCTTCTGAGCTAGTCTAGAATTATCTCCCTCTCCCATGGAGCATCCAGAAATGATTAAACACTTTTGTTTGGTAGGAAAAAACCTGCTGTTATGTTCAGAGGCAAAAATGTAAGAGCTTGCTAAAGGAGAGTGAATCTTCTGCCTGGCACATGTTGCACTCCTTATGACCTCCCTGCGACCTTGCTGTATTTCCTGGGAATAATCAGTGTTGGCCTCATCTCTTGCACAGTAAGATACATATCATCCCCTTTTAGGGGTGGCAGAGAAGGGGTTGATCTGCTAGCTATCAGGACTGCGGCGTCTTACTCTGAACACCATCTTTTGCTGAAGTGAGGAGCACAGTTCAGCTAGATGTAATGAGTTTGTGACTGTGCTTTGCCTAGGTGTGCGTGCACACTGAGGAGGGCTGAACTGGAAATCAGTGGGCAACCTAGCTAGCAGACAGTGACAGCATTCCCTGGAAGAGGAGTGGATAGAAGTAGGGAATTTTCTTACCCAGAACTTGACTTCAGTGAGATTAATCTTTATTCTTTGCTCTTAAAATTGACTGAAGCAAGCCAACCTTGTTTCTTGCATTGACTAAAATAAATATTTAGTTAGGAAAAGGACAATTGCTGTATTTATTCCTATTTTTGGAGTAATAGAATCCATTCCCCACGACAAGTCAGGGCCAGATCTATCACTGTGGGCAAAGTTAAAGTTAAGATTTTCTCCGAATGTACCAGCTGGGAATTAAGATCAAAGTCTTGTTGTTTCACAACGTAAATGACATGTCACTCCACAGCCAAATTTCGTATTGCAAGCCAGCATTCAGCAGCTGAGAAAGAAGTGGGGGGAGTGGTGAGCATGTGATTGTGTGACACAGTGGCCTAGATTAGTAAATTAGTATGGATTAGGGAAGGGAAAGGGAGAAAAGGATTTTGTGCATTTGTGCATTGTACATGGACAAGAACTTAAGGCACAAGAAGGTGACAATTATTGTTTTGTAAAACAACTTAAGATTGTTAGAAATGTAAACTGTGTGCTTCACTGCAGCGTTCCTTAGAATGCACACATACAGACATCAGAAGTACATCAGGGAGCATCTGTATGTGCGTGGGGTCTACCAAGAACAGATGGGGAAGGGTGCCAAAAAAACCCCACTTTTGTCACAGCAGAGAGAGAAATGGCAAAAGACTGGAATTCTGAAAGAATTGAAGGCAGATACAGGAGCAGTCCGTTTTCCATGTCATGTTTTTCTGGGGGAATAGCAGAGGGCAGAGGAGGTGAAGGTCAGTGTCTTCCCATGCCAGGCGCAACTGACTGACCCACTAACAAGCTTTGGCTGCCACTGTGCTGTGCTCTGTCCCTCACATAGCTGAGGGAGGGAAGCAGGAGCTTCGACAAGTCACAAGATGTCTATAAATGTGGCTCAGCACCCACAGCCTTGCTGCATTGACCCTCATCTTAAGGTGAAGTTATGCAATAGGCAGAACCAATTCACCTTCTTGGCTTCTGCCAAGAAGGGAAAGACTGCCTCTGGTAGCCAATTCAGCTTTCTAATGCAGTAAACTATCCACTTTCACCTTTCTGAGTTCAGTGAATTGAATTGACTAAGCCTAGGATCAGAGAAGTGGCAGGAGAAAGAATGGAAGATGGGGAGCATGCAAAAATGGAAGCAGAGGAGGAAGGAACAGATAAATTGGGAGTGTGACGAGAGGCAAAGGGATAAAATATGGAAGTACTGGGAAGAACCCTTGGTCTTGCATTAAAATAGAGCTGGAAAAGATGTCAGTACTCTTGATCCAAAGAAACATCTACTAGAAGCTGCATAAGTATTTATTTCAAAATAAGAAATCTTACAAATAAGCACAAAATAGTGAGGAAGGTTCCAGAGCACAGGGTGTCCCTGTACAGGAGGGGTTTGAGCAAATCTCACTGAGAAAAAGGACAAAGTAGCTATTGCAAAAAAGGGACCAAGAAGTGATAAGAAACCACCCATATGTCCTAGGAAACCAGTCACTTATTTCTGTTGTGAAAACAGTGGGTGTCTGTAGATGCCAATGGCGATTATTAGGGTGAGGCTTAAGGTGCATAAAGGCTGTGATGTCTTATATGTGCCTCAGTTTAATTGTCACTGGCCTTGTCTATAAGCACAAGTGAAGATCAAAAGGAGAATTATTCCAACTCTTGTGATTTAACATTTGGCTGAAGAATGAACAGGTAAAAATGAAGTTTTATATCAGTTCCAATTAAATTACAGACATACAATATAGAACAATTTCTTCCTTCAGAAAACTCAATCTCATGGAAATAAGAAATCACAGGAATGTGACAGTTTCAGTAGTTTTCCATGATAAAAGAACAAAAGGATTGCTTCAACTCTTATTTTTAACTTTAATAGCCAGTTCATGTCCAGTAAGGTAAAATATTTAAAATCCTTTGGTTTTAGCTCCATATTAATAGTAATTTGGTTCATATGTTTTAACATTACCAAATTCAAGAATTTAGTCAAAACTCTTTGTATGAATTTATTTCTCTAATGACAAATTCTGACCATATATGCTTATCGAAGTAAAATCTGTATTACAAAATGTGTGTTGTTATAGGCTATTCATTTAACACAGGACAATGGCCCTGTGGTATGAATTTGACTGAACTGATTGACTGAGGAGTAGAAAACTCGTAAATGTACAATGAGAATGTGCATGCATTTTATTCTTGAGAAACAATGAAAGAATCATGTAGCAGTCAGCTCTGACCTATAAAAATAACTCTAAAATTAACTTACTTTACATACAATGTCAAATTCCTCGATTAGCTACATGAGTTAGTTTCAGAATGATTCAGTTAGAACAGGGAAATGTGATGCTTGTATTTTAGCAGATGAATCTTAGGATGGGCTGCAATTTAGACAACTTTCATCACTGCAGCGGCTTAAATGATTCCTTCAGCCTCTTCTGATGGAGGCCAACAGAAGTTTCTTGAATGATGCAGACCCTGATGCTAACATTGCTTATGCAAGCTGTTGCTAGCTGAAGAAGTAACCCTAGTTATATCTGAATTATAGACAGTAATGGCTGGACTGTGGGGGAAGAATCTATCTTTCACTTGTCATCTTAGGTGCTCTCAAATCCCTCAATAATTTGTTCTGCTGAGTTGCTTATAATACTTTTGGATAACAGTAGAGAAGTGGTAAGTCCTGTAGCAGGGGGAGTGGAACTAGATGATCTTTAAGGTGCCTTCCAACCCTAACCATTCTATGAAGTCCTGACAAATGCTGACTTTGTAGAGAGATGGTTGTTTAGCTGCTCCTTCACCATCATGTCCTACACTGTTGTGTGAAACCCAGGCCTTAATTCTCCTAAGCCTTATGGAGTACATCCATACTTAAAGGATGTACTCCAGGGTCTCTAGTCAAAGGAAAACTTTCACTGACCTCACTTACACACTGTAAGATTGGAGTGTGAGTTTGGGTGTACTATGAGAAAATCCTTTTCATGCAACTGTTTTAAAATTGATAGAGTTGCATTGGTCTGATCATACTAGTCACTGACTGGGGACATTGGGCAACTTCTGAGCATTGTACATGTAGGAGACAACAAATATGACTACATGACTTTTTCTGCTCTCACTGTCTGCCCCTTCATTTGTTTCTCCTCTTTGCTGTTTTCTTCAATCAAAGACGGAGCTAGAGCCCCCTTCTCTGGACATGTTTTAGCAGGAGAAGAGAATGGCAGCAGTTCCCATCTTGTCATTCCTAGTGTAGCATGTTTGTTTAGGATCACAGCTCCCTCCTCATCCCAGACCATACCACAACTACATGCAGCCTCTGTTCTAGTTATCCCTGCTCCTCAGCTGAAGTTCAGGCAACCATACCTCTCAATGGCATGTCTCCTTACAGTTAAAAGCTGCTGTCCTGTTTTGTGGGTGTAGGACAATACTTTGTCTTTCTGGTTCAAATTTTATATTTTTCTCATTGGAAAGCATCACTGGAGCAAGGGGGGACCACTCAAAGTAAAAGTGTTATTCAAGCAGAGCAGTTTACTGATTTCTGAAACTAAATGCAAATTCACCAGATTTGAAATGTGAATACAAGGATTTGTAGCAATTCAGGATCTGGACCTGGCATTTATTTTTAAATCCTAATACCAGTGGATAGGGAGTTGTTGATTTATAATGGCATTTAAACAATTGGAAGTCTAGAGTAATATTCTTGCTGATTGTGAACTTCTGTAGTATTCCTGGTTAAGTTGGGAGCTTAACAGGCTCTTGTTTTCTGCTGCATAGATTATTTGCCTACTAAATACTTAGATTGCATCTACTGCCATATAGATGAAAATGAAACGGTAATTAGACCAACAAAAGCAATTAGGTATTATTATATTTGCCATTTCATTAGCTTTTTTGAAACTCTTGATCCCCTGGGATAAAACTGACAGCCTAGAGTTAAGGCTGTGCCTAAATATCCTGTGCAAAACTTGGGAAGAATGATGAATTCTTGCACAGTTAGCTGCCTAAAATAACTGACAGAAGTGTGATGAGGACAGACGTTTACTTTAGGCCAATGAGAGACGCATAGCTTAGATGCCTTCCTCACTGACCTTAAATAACATCCTTCCTCTATAAATAAAAAGCCCTCTATTCCTGCTAAAGCAGAGCTATAGAACAAAGAGCCTTCCCCAGGTTCTCCTCGTTACACTGTAATTCAGTTATTAAAATAACTAACTCCTAATAATAACTCCTGGAGGAGCCTCCTCCGGGCTGAGGAAGGTCATATACAACTCTTGTAACACAGCTGGCTGGCCCATCGATGAAGCTGTAGCCAGCTCTGGTGGTTTCAGCCTTTCTTCTTTAGCTATATTCTGCTTATTACTTACACAAGCAGTATTTTCTTTTCTTAGAAATGTTAGTTCCACACTGCTCTCATGAGTTTCTACCTGTCAGGGTTGCTGAATGAAGGACCAGCTATTTCTGTGTCCACAGTTTCTCTGCAGAATGGGAACCTCTGTAAACTAGTGCATATAAAATAATCTTCATGCGTATTTCCTGGCTTATGTATCATTGTGCTGTAAGACAAGATTCAAAATGCATCATAAATCTTAGGAAATATTCTGCCAGAGAAATTGTTCCTTATGTACATGTCTATCTCTAGAATAATTCTCTAAATATTATTGGTCTTAGAGTTGGGAAAATCAGTATCTAGCCTTTAGAGCAATAACAGGTTTGAAGAATTTTCTTAGGTCAAGGCCAAGGAGGAGGCTTTGCTGAGAATCTCAGCAGCTGTTGCAAGGTGCTAATGATTAGGCCTTTTTTTATGACAAAATATTAGGTCTTTAAGATGCAATATTATTTGCCACCCAGCCTTTACCACAGAATCAACTCGATTGGAAAAGACCTTTAAAATCATCAAGTTCAACCATTACCCCAGGACTGCCAAGTCCACCATTAAACCATGTCACTAACGGCCTCGTCTACACGGTTTTTGAACACCTCCAGGGATGATGATTCCACCACTTCCCCAGACAGAGTAATATCTGTAATTGTAATTAAAAATAATAACATAGTTAATGTAGAAATGACACAGCTTAAGAGAGAAAACAGTAGCCCCATTGCAAACAGAAAAAGGAACTTGTGAACTGCAAGACAGGATTTGAAAAAATCTTAACTCTGGTGGCTACCTGAATCACCACCACACACACACACACACACACACACACACACACACACACACTCTCTCTCTTTGTAAGCTGTAGTCTTTTTTCTTAGTTTCTGTCTTCAAGAATAACAAACCCTTCAAATTAACTAATAAAAAAAAGCTTAAGGTTGCAAGTTAGCAACGCGCATGGCCATTGCTGTATCTCGTTTGTACAATATATAAAGCTTTGTGGGATCTTTTGCAATAAACTGTTGCCACATACATATCAGGCCACAAAGTTACAAAACAAAAATAATGTGAAAATATATTAAAAAGGACCATTTTCATGCAAAATAGTATTAAGCTATTTGTTCCATGCAATAGTTTTGAAATTATGAAGAGTAAAGGCAATGGTTGTGACACTAGACTTGAGAAGCAAATTGTAACTCTTAGGATTTGTCTGTTTAACTTTGAGAATGAAAAACACAGATCACACCAAGGAATTCAAGATATGAAAATTCATTGTTTCTCCTACCAGAACCAGTTACACTGGTTTCTAGCAACCCTTCAATATGAAAACATGCTAAGAATAAGGGCTGGAGGATTTTTCCTGCTTTTAGAAATAAATTGACAAAGCAAGACTGGTCACAGAACTCAGTTGCTGCTTTTATTTCTTTAGCATGAAGCGGGTAGCTCTTGATTATCGGTGACTGGATTACATGCACTGTGGATTAACTATACCCCTGCCAGTAGTGCAGTGATGCCAAGTGCCTGATGTGCAGCCTGTGCACCTTGCACTGTGCTCTTCTCTACGTGCTGTCATTTAAAACATGCTGTGTTCTTGAGAAAGGCCTGCTCACAAACAAGTTGAAAGTTGGTCAAAGGCAAATGCTTTTAACATGTTTTGTTAGTTAACACATGTGTTGTTTTATCTTTTCTAAGTCTGGCTTACCACATTTCTTCCTCCCACATCATTTGGAGTACGCGAGGGTTGGCAGCAGAACTAGCACTTCAATAACCAGAATTTTTAGGACATGGGATGCACCTAGATCTAAGAACCTTCCATATATTTAGAGATTCAGCAACAGTTAAACAAAATAGTTTACACGATACCAGCCAAAGTAACTAGAGAAAGTGCTCCCAATATCGCTCCCAAATTAAGTTTCCAGTCTTCTAAGAGTGTACCGCTTGAAACAGAGCCCATTAAACAGATTTTTTCAAAAGCTAGCCCTACTACCCCCATGCTTCACCTACATAAGAGAGAAAAATAAAGGTCTGACTCTACAGTGAGAGCTGGATCCTAGCAATGGATGCTTGCTTTTTTTTTTTTTTCTTTAAAAAAGCTTATGGTAGAAGCCTACAGAAAACTCCAGAGGTTGCTTATCTACCTGGTTTTAGAGCAGGTACTGCTCCTTTCATACAGATCTCCATAGCTCATTTCCCTTTGCCTAAACCAGAGCCTGTTAGTCCACATTCACAACTAAAACTCAGAGAACAGACCTCTTAGCTTAGTTCAAAGCCATCATTAGGATTATGATGTGAACTTGGAAGCTGCACTGAAATTGCTTGAACTGTTGGTATTAGATGTGTACAAACTAACTTTTGAAAGCATACTCTTAAATTTCAACAGCTTCATTATACACTACCATAACCACAAATATAATCACCAGACTGTTAATCAAAAACCCAAAATCTTACTCAAATGCTGGAAGATCAGGCCAAACGGAAAAGCAGGTCAGTAACTTTCACTAAAATCACCTACTTTCCATGACTTGCCAAAGAAACCTAGGAGTAATTAACTTGAGACCTTTGCAAGCTTAATGGGCCATGATAGGATATGCATAGAGAAAATAATCCCTGCAAAGTGCCTGTGTCTTTGCTGGTTGGTATCACTGATTTAAACAGAACTGGAAGCCAGTAACGGAACAAGAATTATGCTTGTGCCCAGTGTAGTTTCTCTGTGAAGGTTACTGTAGGGTGTAGTGAAGGTATTTCGGTTGGTGCTGCAAACAAAAACTGTGAAAACATATTTTGGCCAGGCAAATGCAAATACCCTTTCTTCATCCCTGCTCCCCAGCGTGCAGCCCTGCAGCAGAAGTTGGAGAAGAGTGGCTCATTGTGCATGTGGTGGCTTGGCCCAAGGAATGCAATGTGATTCCTTGTGTAGGTTATGATTAGTATTTGTCCTCAGCTTACCTCGCTCTGTAACACAACACTCTCCACTCCTGTCCTGGGGCTCTTTTTGTATTTTAAACAGTAAAGGCTGTTTAACAGTCTTCTGGCCACTGATCCAATAGGATATCCTGTATGGTCTGCCCAAGTAGGATGATTGTACAGGATGATCATACAAAAGGGGTAGAATCAATCTCTGCTATTGATTATAATTTCTGTGACAAATTGGCATCTTCAGGGAAACATAAACAGGAGTTACCTGAATAACAAAGTATAGCTCATACTCTTTCTCTCCTGCAGTCATTGAAACAAGAGGGGTAAACTTGCAACATCCCATGTAAGAGATCTCAAAGGGAATGTAAGCAATCCCTTTGTTTTCCCCTTTAGATCGTTTTAGGAAGAGGAGAACAAGGCTTTCTATCATGAGACAAGGTTGCATTATTCACCAAAGGCACCTAAACTGTGCCATCAAATGCTTTGTGTTTCTTCAGAAGGTTTTCACACAATACAGCACTCCCAGAAAGGTGTTATTAGGCAGAGACAAAGCCTTGATGGCTTTAGATTAGATAGATTATAATTTAATAAGGACAGAATAATGTCACACAAGTACTCAACAGACTGTACTAGCAAGTTAAGGCAATTTTCCTGGACTCCAGAAATTCTAGTAGGTACTTTGTCATCTTTCTGGAGAAGTGCAAGGCTATTGATCTGGCTTAGCGCTCAGTAAATCAGTCTTTTCCCCCAGCTTTTAAACTGACCTTGCTAAGTAATAGTGGGCCAACTTTACTACTTGGAGGTGTCCCTTTCCACCTCCTCATGAAAATGGCTGAGGACAAATCAATCCAAAATGCTCTATGTAAAGTGACCGATCAGTGATTACTAAGGAATCCCTGAAAGTTGAAAAGATAGAGAAAACATTTGCTCTTTCCAAGAGGGCTCAGCAATTATCTCTTGGAGCTCATATCCCTTTCTTTCTGGTGACAGAAATTCTCATCAGATTTTGAAGACTGGCCAAGATCTCAGACCTGGTGACTTGCCCCCTGTCCAGGAGAGCTCTCACTGGTGTTCTATCCTCTGTGGTTCCTTTTACTATAAATTATATGACTTCCACTAGCCTAGTACTTAAACGGTACCTTTCTTCTAAGGAGTTGAAGGCACTTTAAGTGCACAATCAGTTTGTCTTTTCTTTTACAATAGATTTGATTCAATATGTATTTTAGGAAAATGTCATGCTTATATAATAATTAACATGGTATCTAAATGGAAAGGATTAAGAGATAAGATCTTGGTGGTTATATGATAGGATAGATGGCAAAACTTGAATTTGTCATGTTTATTTTATTTCTGTCATAGCACATAAAATGGGGTTGGGTTGATGTCTATTTACAGAAGGTTATAAGGGGCATACAGGTTTCCTGGTAGATTGTATCCCCATGAAGCTATATTTGATTTTCATCATGTGGCCTTTCAGGCCTTACTTCATATTCCTGGAGTTATGGCGAAATGATCACAGACCAGATTCAGTAAAGGGTTTAGAATATGTCTACAACACAGATTGCAGTATAGTATATGTAGTGATACTTAAGATAAACAGGACAGTCTTCAAATTGTGTATCGTACAACCACAGTAGGATTAGTTGGTAGTGCTTGTGACGAGGTTGCATCAGCTTTCTCAGATGTCCCAGATTTTAGAGGTAGCTCCATGATCTTTATCCTAAACAGCTACATGCAGGGCAGCTAAACCTGTAATTGGATTTAAATGAATAAACTGAAAAATGTGAAGGAAAAAAGAGAAGGAAATAAGGTATTAGAACAGGTTTTGGGAGGAAGGACAATTATCTTTATAGACCTGAAGATAAAAGGCAGATGAAATAGACAGTGATTAGCCAAAGGTTCAGTGTTTCAAACCAATCTACCTTTTTGATGAGACAGCTGCTTTTCCTGGGAAAGGAAATGGGATCCATCCTGCCTATATGCACCTCAGCTAATTTGCTTTTCTTGCATCAGAAACTATTTGCTAAACTGGAGATGATGTAGTGAAGAAACAGCAAGATCTGTTAGGGAGCAGCCCAAGTATATCAAACACAGGTACTGAAAAAAAGAAGCCATACACATGAAGGGGAGTCCAGTGTGGGGATCAAACTTCGTGTTGTGTACTGGGAAATTGCAGTATATGTAAAAAAAAAAAAAGAAATCTAAGCTGAGAGGGGAAGGACCTGGATTTATCAGCTGATCCTAATATAAGTAATCAGAAGCAGTGATTCAGATTCCCTAGCAAAGACTGTGTAAGACTCTAGTGAAATTCCATCTGAAGGACTCCCTGCAGAACTGGTCAGAGAGCATTTGCAGCAGCTTTCTCACAAGAGGAAGCTAAAGGGGCTCAGATCCACAAGTACCACAGAATGGGGGCTGGGAGGGAATAAGGCTTATCACTCAAACAGCGTCAGGGAGACATACAGGTACTAGTGTAAAAGGACAAAGTGCAAGAGTAGATGGTTGTGAACTGGCCATGTATCATTTTGACATGGAAAAAAAGACTCCTCCTAACTGTTAAAGAAACGAATCCCAGGAACAGCCTCCTAGTGACAGTTTAGGGATACAAAATATTTTTTACTGGGGTTGATTTCAACTGGCAAAATTGAAATTAGCCCTGAAAAACCTGTCAATGGGATAATGGTCTGAAAATCCCCTGCTCCCCTGCCATTTAGTTGCTGTCCTTGACAAAACTCTGGAGGTGCTGAGAAATGTCCCTTTCTGAATACCTCAGTGTCTCTTTTCCGAAAACATGTATTAAAAAAGGCATGTCTTACTCTCCTGCACTTAAGCTCTGAGTAAATAGCATGAGAGCATATATGGACAGAATATAAAATACAGCAGAGCTGGCCCTTTGGAAGAGTATCAGAAGAGACAGGGGTCACAGTCACCTTTCAAATGAAATAGGACTCTTCCAGGAAGCATGGGGTATGGTTTCATCTCCCTTTTCAGCTCCTTCCTTCCCTGTGAGCTGAAATCTTTTCAAGTCTCACACCTTCCTCTTTTCTAAATAAAGAAAAGCACCCACGTGGCAAGGCAGGATTGGGATTAGGACACTCCCTGCTCTGCTCATTGAAATGAGATGTTGAATGGATGAAAATGCATGGCCCAAAAAGACAGAGGTGGCTAGAGAGCTGAATTAGATGTGGGAAAACTGGAAGTATGGCTCAGTGCTTATGGTGCTCACTTAGAGGCAGAATCTCAAGTTTCTTATTGTGTTTTCTCCGAGGCTTGCTCCCTGGTAAAACTATTGAGATGTTGGTTATTACAGCTTCAACTTGAATCCTGCTCTATCTTCCTGGCAATGTGCTTTATATAAATAAAAAGTTGCACAACACAACCTCTCCTAGGTATATTTGGAAAGTATGAGCTCCTCTTGGACTCTTTTGAGATGTTCTTAAATCTCATTGTTAGGATATGACGGTGCATGCAAGTAGCTGAAAAGGTTTTCTGCAGTCCTGAGTGAGGCACTTAAATTCTAGAGGATTTCAGACATGCTGTTCTCTGGGTTGGCTTTTCTTTTCCTAGTCCAGCTCTATGGAGCTCCCCACTGGGCAAGGTAATTGTTGTGAATTCCCTTCTGAGCCACTCAATCTCCACCAGCAGTACAGCAAGAGCGTAATGGAAACTCTTGGATTTGTGGTGATGGAGAGGGGTCACATCGGTTCCTCTCGCAGCTTTTAGAGGAAACCAGCAACTGTTACAGGGAGCTAAACCCTACCTGGACTTGTTCAGATTAATTTATGACTTCCAGAGGACTGGAGCAAAGAAACATTTAGGGCACATCTCTGGCCTGCAATGCAGCACTCCACAGAAATACCTGAACTAGTGGAGAGGAAAATCATGTGCAGAGCTGAAGGCATGATGGCATTGCTACACTGACGCAGAGAAGAGTCAGGGCTAGTCGACACCAACACAGCACTGTCTTCATCATACAAGCATATTATGTATCAAATACAGATCTCACACATGCTGTACTAATAAACGGATGGGCGTGTTTCCAGCTAAGCTAGGCATTGTGATGGGGCACTCCATTAAGCAGTTCTGTAAAGACAATTGCAAGTGAAATTAATCAGTTGGTGCCAGTCACTCTGTCGATGTCCTTCAGATTTTCCGGAGGTCTTCAGGTGCTTAAAGATGCCATTATAAAACCTCCAAAAGCCCGTCAGTACCTGATCAATGCCTGGTTTTGATGGATCAATTAGCTGGGTGCTATTGAAACCCTGTTGGGTGACACTGCTCTAGGCTTCAGATGACATTCAGCTATTCTGTTACTCCTGTCTGTAAAATGTGGATAGAACATCAGCACAAAATTGTGCAAGTTAATGATTTGAGATACTCAGAAAAAAAGCAGATCATCCTGTAACCTTCCCTTTTTCAGCCTGGTATTATTATAGTTAATTTTCTTCACTATCACTGCAGGATTATTAACCAGTGCTTGCTTTTACAGGAAATACATATGATCGCACATGCTAGCATGACACAGCCCTTTGAGCCTTCCGATGATCAGGCGAAGTGCTAAACCCGCATCGCCCGCTGCCGGCAAGGACTGTGGGAGCTGGGCCATGCCTCGCTGCCTCTCCGTGACCGGAACCGGCAGAGCCAGCTCTTTCTTATCTCAAGACTAACGGGCGCGTTTCAGCGTTACAACCCGACCGCCAGGCTCTTATTACCTAAACCAGCTTGGGCCCTGTATGGCGGCCTACGGCTGCGGGGTGCGGGACAAGCTCCGCGGGACCGATTCGTTCGGGAGCGGGCACAAGCTGTGGCTCAGAGGGTCTGCGAGCCAGCGGGGCCGCTCTGAGCGAAGCGGCTGAGAGCAGTAAGACGACTGACGGGGCTGAGGGAAGCTGAGGCGGCGGAGGGGACTGGGGGGAAGGTTGACTGAGAGGCATGAACAGGGTGTGCGGACTGGGGAAGCAGACGGCAGCCATACCCACTCAGACCGGCGAAACGAGCGGGGGGAGGCGGAGCCTTATCTGCATCTGCGCTTGGATTTGCTGGGGCGTCTTGGGCCACTGGGCGCGCAGAGCACATGATTGGTTGCTGCGCCGGCCGGCGGCGCTGGGTGCGGCCGCCGCGTAAGGCGGAGGGACGGCTCCTCCGGTTGTGCTGCAGTCACTCGGCAGTGGCTGGTGTTGTGGGAGCTTGGTTCGCGTAAGCGGCGCGGCTGCCGCTCTTCTCCCGCCGCTGACGATGTTGGACCGCGAAGGAGGCTGGAGCGTCTCGTTCGCCGGCTGCGGCTTCCTGGGTGTCTACCACATCGGCGCCGCTACCTGCCTGCAGGAGCGCGCACCGCACGTCATCCGAGACGCTCGGCGCATCTACGGCGCCTCCGCCGGCGCGCTCGCCGGCGCCGTGCTCGTTGGAGGCGGCTCTATGGGTCAGCGGCTGTGCCCGGCTGTACCGCGGGCTGGGGGGCGGAGGGGAGCGGAGGGAAATAAGGTGAGGCGGCGGTGGGCTGCGGGAGCCGGCAAGTGGGTCAGGCCGGGCCGGCGGCGGCGGGCGGCTAAGGCACGGCCCCGGGAGCGCCCCGGCCCGCCGCCACTGGCGCTGCGGGCTGGCAGGGACGGCCGCGGGGTCGGCGGGGCTTCCCTCCAGTTCCTTTCCAGTTCGTCTCTTCCTCTAGCTTTCTTGTTTTCTGCCCCCAGAGAGGAACCTGAAACCTGTAATGACATTAAATCTGAACCGGTTATCTGTCCCTGTAGGTGTTAGGCTGTCTGTTTTGATCGTTCCCTTACGTCTCAACCTCTTGCCTCTGTATAAAATACTCATAAATCATGAGTTTCCTTGAGGGCAGGAGAAGAGGCAGGTGGTAAAGTTTGCGTGTCTGCACCGCGGGTGGATATTTTGCAACCTTCCAGGCTTAAGAAATGATCTTGACAGTGCCTCAGCTGATTTCAACACTTGCATAGTCAAATGGTTGAGTTTACTACCCCGGGTACCAGGACAGGTGTGTGTTCCTCTAAGGAGTTCCTGTGCCTCTTGGCTTTGAACGAGTTGTGGCTGGAGTTGCACATACCAGGGTTGATGACAATTGCTCTTACCTTACTATGAAGTGGAGGAATTAAAAGCTGTTAGGAAGTAGCTGGATCCTAGCAACTGCCAAAGCAAATGGACTAACCCTACCATCAGTTTGAAACAAAACGCACTTTATTGGGAAATAATGCAGCTGTTCTGTAGTTACCTTTGCATATGAAGTTTCAGTTAGCTTTAACTTGCTGCTTCTTAAAGCTCTCCTTTCTTGGGGTAAGGCTAAGATAGGTAAGGTCAGGGCTTAGGTTAGCTTTAACATGCTTTTCCTTTTTAATCCATGCACAGTGTGTATTGTATAGCTCACTTTGGTATATGATTAGAAACAGTGGATTGGTTAAAAGCACTGATTATAATAGTGATTTAAGTAACAGTTGATCTGGTTTTGAATTTATACAGGATAAAAGATGTTAGTTTGCAGCTAAGCACAATCCTTGTGAAGTAAGCGCTTACTTTCTAGCAGTAGGAAAAGTACACCTTGCTTTTACCCATTTAGGGTTCATGAGAACCTAAATGTACATTTATCTGGTGAATTAGACATGATAGACATTAAAGCAAGCTTGATACAAGTAAAATATCTAGGTGTTCAGAATGGTGACTGGAATGCAGTTATGAAGTAAAAGAAATCTGAAAATGGTTTTCCTTTTCAACCAGAGAAATCCATTGACTGAAAGCTTGTCTAGTTCATTACTCAGCACTGACCAGTTTTGATAATGGTACCCTTAACAGATTTAGAACCAGAAGATTTTGTAAATTCACATTTCATTTTATTTACAGAAGGAGAAGGCAAACAATGAGTACTTTGAATTTGGGGAGGGTTTGGGTTTTGCTTTTATATTTCTGAGGGAAAAATTCACTGACTAAACCAAACAGAACTTGCTGGTATGTGTGACAGGATAATGCTGTGAAATGCTTGTCCCTGCTGCTTAGCCACTGATCTCAACTGCATGTGCTTAATTTTGTCAAAGCTGTAGCAATAAACTTGTGCTACTTGAACTTTTTAGTTTGCTTGTTGTAATGTTGTAACATAACACAATTGAGTCGTTATGAACCTAACACCAGCTTTTAAAACAAATCTTATTTAGCCACAATAACTGTTTTTTGAACATAGCCAATTTTAAGTCGTAAGTCGTCGTAAATGATTTAAGAAGGAAGCCGCTTTAAATATTTGAAGTGTTCTTAAGCACAAAAAAATGTAAACTATTTACCTAAAAGCATGTATTATTAACAGCTTTTAAAATTTTTAGCATTTTAGTACCTGAGACTTGTGGACTTCAAATTACTCCTTTGTCTTTCCCTTCTCGTATGCCAATTGAGATTTTTTGCTTTTCTCTAATAGAATATCTGAAATCTGTGAATCCTTGTAAATTCATCAAACTAAGAAAATATTCCCATGTTTATTGTCTTTTTAGCTTTTTTCTTTTTTTAGAGTTTGTGTGAAATCAGAGGATTGTAAATAAGCTCTAAAGAAACACTGTGTTGTGATAATTTAATATATTTCATTAGTTCATATTGTATGCCTCCCTTACATTGATGCACTTTAATATGCAGTATTTATTTTGCAGTTGTCGTTGTAAGTCATAGAATCATAGAATAGTTTGGTGTGTGTTTTCACAGTTGCATTTCACTGTGGAAAGACAGACCCAGACTCTTCTCTGAGATGGCTGATGGAAGGACAAGAGGCAGCAGGCACCAGCGGGAGCATGGCAAATTCTGATTAGGTATAAGGAAAAGAAAATTACCGTAAGAGTAGTAAAATGCTGAAACAGGTGCCCTTAGAGGTTGGGGCATCTGCGTCCTTGGAGGTGTTAAAGACTTGATTGAACTCAGCCCTGAGTTAGCACACTTGCTGGTGCAAACTGAGCATGTATGTGTATAGATGAACAGGGCTTTTGATTAAAATTGGCATGCATCTTTCATCTTTTCTTTGTGTTTCATGTTACCTGTTGAGTTGGCAAACTGAGAGTTTGTAGAATTTAAAGTTTGAGTAAATGTAAATATCAGCCATTCAGTGGCATGGGGAAGTGTGCTTTTCCAGACTGAGGAAGAAGTAGTGTTTATTGCATTTGGTGGAAGGTAGAGGGAGGAGCTTAGAGGTGACTGTTCTTTTGAGGATGAAGTACATTCCAGGCTATTCTAAACTGGAACTGTTAAGGTGCACTCCTTTTGTTGGATCTTTCCTATGGATGTCCTGGAGATCTGATATTTCCGTGATGATGTGGCCATCCATTCTAGTGGGGCACTAAAGACAGCAGGTTTGGGAAGGGCTCTAAATATGATGTCAGATTTTACTCTGTGGGAAACAAACTAACAATTATTTAACCATTGAAAATAGAACTGTAGAAAGATAACAAGAAACAGTTCACATTTAACAGGGGCATTAATTTCTTTAGCACTCTTGTGTTCCAAAACCTAAAATCCCAGTGTGTGAGCTTTATCCCTCTGCCCCTTTCTGAGAAGATCCCATTTTGTAATATGGCAGCCTAAGAGGTAACTATTTTAGTCCTGTTGAGGAAGGAAGAGAGAAGGAAAATAAGTTGGAATAATTCAACTAACTTAAAGCAATAATGATCAGCTTTTAAAATTTTCGTTGATGGGTAGTTATTTTCTGAAAGGAAGTTGAAATGAGAGTTCAGATTTAGGCTGTTAAAAGTCATAAGTTTTGCTGCCTTTAATGGGTATGTAAAATGAGCTGATACTTTCTGATATTTTTTATGGTGAGAGGTAAATCATCACAAGACAAGGCTAGTAGAGGGCGCTGGTTTACTTTGGTTTTCTGCGAAAACAGGCCTGCAATACAAATGAGTGGAGATGTTTCCATGCTTTAAACTTAAATAATAGCTTGAGCTTCAATTTGACAGGATGCTAACTAGAAAAACAGGATCAAGACCTGTCAGAGAAGTGCAAGCGTATGTATTTGCTCATGTGTCCACGCACCCACTGCTCTTGGTCTGTTTGGGGTTTTTTTTGGCCTAGAAGATTGAACATTGCTATATTAGTCTATTAAAAAAAAAAAAAAACAGTAAAAAAGGAGGTGGTAATTTATATCTGAGTGCATGAAAATTAGAACTGATAAAACCGTCTAGATAGCTGGTTTTGGACATACCTTCTTTACTTGCAAGAATGTGACTTGTGCCATTGTTTCAATTGCATGTAAAATGTGTTTTACTAACATAAGCATGTATTTGACTGTGAACAATGAGCTGTGTCTAAGTTGTTTGCTGTCTTCAGGAGTGAGAGGTGGGATCAGGCTACTGGTATCAGTGGATTCATGGCCCAGGGCAAGGGTGAAATGAAAAAGAAATTGTAGTGGTAAAAATGGAATGTGCCTCGGACTTTTTTGAGATCTTCTCTTTTGAATGTAAACTCTTGGTTTGCTGTGTTAGGAGTGACAAAGGTTTAGGTGTTCCTATTTCAGGTGGAGGGAATAACATTGTAAAAGGATGCTATTATTTTATTATTTTTTTAATTAATCTAAACTCCAAGGCTTAAGCAGGATTATTTTCAGTGCAGTGCTCACATTCAACTTGGTAAGTTGAATCCTCTCCATTCTGGAAAGAGTCTGTGTAAGTTAAAATAATGCAAGTTCTGAAAATATTTTTAGATGACCTTGCCGCATATCAGGCAGGTTAATAACCTGTTACTTTGACCTTCCTCTCCACCCCCTTTCTTTTACCAAGTTGACAACCTTATCAGAGAATTTCCTAAAAGTATGCCCTGGAGAAACAGCATTAAAAATTCAAACAAAACATTGCAGGTGGATGAACTGTTGTTCTTGCTATGACTAGGTGTGTGGTTGTTAAAATGATTTTAGTGTCCTTCGGGAACAGTCATGTCTTCTGTATGCGTTTTGTTTAGTTCCCAAATGCTGATTTAATTGGAGAAAAAACTAATTTTATGTCTGTTACATATTGGTAAGAATGCACCTATTTAGATGGAGACCTGTGTGAGAGGTGTTACAGATATCATCCATATTCCTTACCTTACTGCTTTAAAATCTTTCCTCCTGATGTTCCTTACCATAAATCCACATTTAATGTTCCCTTTGTTGTGTTTGTATTTAAATGAAGATAAATGCTGCTCTGAAACCTTAAGTTTGGTTAAAGTCCAACAAGTGTTACTAGCTGTGACAAGCCCATGTGCTCTGCTTCTTCAGCAGACTTACTGTGGACCTTAAATCTGTGCCTCATACACTCTAGGTTTTTATGGATGTTGTATATAGAATATTTTCATGCATGCATGCATGCTTATGGAAGATCACTCATCTTTTTTTTTTCTTATGGAATGTGTTTCTTGAATGAATAATTCCTAATGGACATGCTTTATATGGGTATTTCACACCTATAGTCTACATATCTATTACTTTTAAGTAACTTAGTGGCTGGGTCTTTACCGGGAGTTCTGTTTAAGTCTCAAGTGACTCTGTTCTTCCAAAAACTCTTAAACTCTGTTAGAAAGTAGTGGACAGTTATTTTTGCTGTCAAAAAGTTCTTGAATTTTCATGCTAGCAGTCAGAGGGAATGGTTGGAGCTCTCGATGTGCTTTATTACTGGAAATGTGGGGGTTTGGTTTTTGTATGTTTTTTTTTTTTTTTTCTTTGACATACGTCCTGTTCTTAAATAAATGCATTTTAATTTTTTTCAGCTCAAGCTTGTGCAGATGTCTTGGCATTAGCTAAAGAAGCTAGAAAGCGAAATCTTGGTCCTCTTCATCCTTCCTTTAATGTGATAAAGATAATAAGAGATGGACTGATGAGAAATCTTCCAGAAAACACTCACCAGTTGTCATCAGGCAGACTGTGTATTTCACTGACCAGAGTATCAGATGGTAAAAATGCATTGATATCTAATTTTAACTCTAAAGAAGAAGTTGTCCAGGTATGTTTATTTTTGCCAGCTTTTAAAAGTTTAATTTTAACATCATCCATTGGATTTCCATTTTAAACAGTTTAGGATATTGTGACTTTGCAGTATATTAAAGGTGAATTCAAGTTTCATTACACTGTATTAATTTACTAGTTTTCCCAGCCAATGTGTCTGCAAACTGTTGGAGTAAGTACAAGGGATCATTCGTAGAAAGAATAAATGTCTTTGCAATTCAGCGTATCTAATGAAAATACATTCTTCATGAATTAGATGATTTTTTTTTTTTTAAGGTAATTCTTACAAAAGCAGCAATCAAAAAGCTGTCAAAAACGGGACTTTAACATTCTTATTATCAGTTACAAAGCTAGCTTAATATGATTCCTGAATGTTGATAATTGTGTCCCCAGTCAGTTACTGTGATCACTCAGATAATGTATAGCTTGAGCGATAGGTCACAAGCTTTGCCTTCCTGATTAGCATCTCCAGAAATGGTCTTTTAGTGAGTCTTGACATTTTTTTTAGATGGAATGTGATTGCATTCTAAAAAAGAAATGTTGGAATACCCTCACCCTGTTTAAAATAATGCTTGATAATAGCCTTTCCTCTCTCCCCCCCTTCTTATTATTCAAATGTACTTGCTGGCGATTTTTTTTGATGCTTGCTCAATTGTTTTTGCTAAACATCTAAAGAGAGAAAAATAAATGATAATTTCAATAATAGAACAGTTACTGTTTAATTCATATGGTCTCATTTTCCTACAGGCTTTAATCTGTAGTTCCTTTGTCCCTATTTATTGTGGCCTAATTCCACCATCATTTCGAGGTGTGGTAAGTCTCTATTGTTAATATTTAAAAATAGTTCTAGCTATTCTAAAAATATTAAGAGACAACGTATATGAGGTTTTTTGTTATCCTACTGTAAAATAAATACCTTCATCATAGCTTCCAGTGCTGTAGCTGTGTTACAACTTTTCAAAAAAGCAATGAAACACTAAATATGTGGATGATTTGTTATGTATATTTCTTCTCCACTCTGCAAAACACACACACTCCATGCTGTCCCTTCCTGCCCCCATCAACCTGTTGCTTTCTGATGCAGTAATTAAAAGAGGGTATTCTAAGGCAGTAGATATTTAACTTAAGGATAAATATTTATTGAAGGAAGTGATGCTTATTCACCTGCACAGGTAGATAGGAAGGATCATTTATACTTGTGTGTTTATTTAAAAAAAATAAAATCTTGTAAGACAGTGTCCTGATTTTGGCTGGGATAGTGTTTAGACCATGAAAGATAGTTTATTGTGTATCTTTGTGTTCTTGCTGTAGGTACATCTGCCTTTAAAACAGGACTAAAGTTCAGTTAGATATAAACAGAACTTTTTAATGTCTCTGTCATTTGTATTTAGTGTAAGAAAGGTTGCTTTACAAAGGTAAAGTGTCAGCATGTTTGTTCTATTACATTACAGGAACTGTTGGTTACAAAATCTCTTAATACTTCATGGCTATACTGGGGTTTTTAAAATCCCACATTAAAGGGGCAACAGCAGCAGAGAAGTTAGTGTAGTTTGATGTAGGAGTTCTGATTAACAAGTCTGGAAGCAGACATACATGTGTTACGGTGTTGTATTAACTTGCATTTGCTTTTCTCCAACTTTGGTGTTTCTCACACAAGAAGAGGGGAAGAATACGGAAAGAAAACTCAAAACATCTTCAAGAGTCGTTGATTAAAAACTGTTCTCAAGGCAATTTGTAAATGCTAAAAGGTCAAGGATAGACATAAATGTATTTTCTTCTTCATGCTGAAATTTAAGCAAAAGTGATTAGAGCTGTATAGGGATTTTTCTTTATCTGTACTTTTAAACCTTGTATGTCTCCTTAAACTCTTCCAGATTAAATGTGTTATGAAAACAGGACGTTGGACTGAATCCAAGGTTTAGGTGGATCCAGGCTAATCTGGCTATTCAGTTCTTGTCACCAGACAACAATGTTATTTTAAAAGGCTTAGTTCAGAGTACAAAAACATACAAGTGATGCTTTATTTGGTCCTATTTTGAGGGAAGGAAGGAATCTTTTTTTCCTTTTGATATTTGCAGGTTTGATCTGATTTTAATATTTAGGAGGCATTTTGGGTGTAACTTCGTAAGAACACCGCAGTGGAATATGCTTGCCATGATTCCTGTAGGGTTTAAACACAGTAAAATGTCAAGTGTGTAAACTTTGTAGCATCTTGCTTTTTACTGACTTGGTGCTTCAGGCATGTATACTTTAAAACAAAAAGATAGAAGGATAACTCTCAGTAGGTATACTTAACTACCAGTTGTGAAGCTTTTGGGTGTGGTGGGTTTTGGTTGGTTGGTTGGTTTTTTTAACCCTTTCAAATACAGCAATGGTTTTTAGGTTACAAAATTACCAGGGGGAAGAGATAGGCAGATACTCCAAGTAATTAAAGCCATTTACCTCTGTAGAACAGTGACTCAGTTGTGTACTTACATCTTTTAATAATTTCATAAGAAGGCTGTGTGCTGTGGCTCCTCCTTTGAGAAACCTGTTGTGTTGTACTTGGTGATCACACATGTACTTTAGTGATTGCATTACACACCTATAGGAAGTTTGTCAATGGCAGCTTGCTGGTGGATCTAGAGTGTTCAGGAAAGCTGCCAGGTAGGAATGGGCTGCTCTACAAGAGTATTTTGGACAAATTGCTCTGAGCTGTCATCTTCCTAATTCCTGATTTGTTTCTCAGAATGGTGGGGGAGTGAGTTTCAAGGTAGATAAAACTGATAATCCAGGTTGCTCCTGCTCAAATCACCTACTCTGTAAACATTTACATTTTACAAGGACCTATGGGTCATGTCATATGCCTGGTTAGGAAGAAGGGAAATGCAGCCACTAAACCAGCAAAGCTTGTGCTCTTTTGCCACTGTCAGATCAAACTAGCTGTGACTTGTTTGACCCCACTGGAAACATGGATGTTGTGAGTGAATGGAGGAGATGTTTTCAGCCACAGCAGCTGCTGCACTATAGATTAGTTGCCCTGATACAGAGCTCCTCAGTTCTTTGATCTTAAAATGTCTGAGATGGTGAGGCACTGACACTACTGAAGTGGGCAGTCCAGCACAAAGGAGACAAAAGCATAACCTGTAACAGCTTATAAACTTGCACTCAAAGCAGAATAGATACCGTGAATGTTGGCAAGATTTCTGAAGCATTGTCTGCCTTTTACATGCAGTTTCTTTATGTCCAAATATGCTTTTATATCAAATGCTAATTACTGAGAGTAACTTACTCTTATTCTAACTGAATGGTTTAGTATCACAGAACTTTAGCTTTGAAAGGTAGAGCTATTATTTTACTTGTATTTTTTCTGAAGTACTGCCCTGTTAGCTCTTCAGTTGGTGCTGCTCTCGTGAGGAAAAGGAGACACTTCCACAATTTTTAATCTGCATGTTGTGTAGGATTATGATCTTTGAAATGGACTTCCTCTTTCTTAAACATGCAGAAATATCCCAAATAGAGTATTCTTGCGCTATCTTTGGAACTATAGGTAGCAATGTGTTATAATTGGCATTAAAGGCAGGTTACTCACTGTTGTTGCAGTCTTAAATACTACTTAATTCTTGCATGGGAAATAATGCTAGTTAGAAGTTTTCAGCCTTTGAGACTTCTTATTTCTGTTAATTTTTGTAGCGCTATGTGGATGGAGGAATCAGTGACAACTTACCTCAGTATGAATCAAAGAATACCATCACGGTTTCGCCTTTCGCTGGGGAGTGTGATATCTGTCCAAAGGGGAATTCTGCCAATTTCCATGAAATGAATGTGACCAACACCAGCATTCAGTTCAGTCTGGGGAACCTTTATCGTTTAACACAAGCGCTCTTTCCACCAGAACCTAAGGTAAGTCACTGCCTTCATGTCATCACTAAAACATCTTTCCATATAAAAGCCTTGCTTTTGCAGAAAGCAGCAGTAATCTTAGCATTTCATTTAGTCATATAAACTTTTTTGGTAACATTTCTTGTTCCTTTTTTTTTTTTTTATCCATTCTCCTTATTTTTAGTCTCAGTTGGACTGAGAATGCATGTCCTGCTATTGGCTTTCAGCACATGATTCTATCATGATATCAACATTGGTAAATTAGTACCTGTTAGTTTGTGGTCCTTTCATGTTTACCTGCTAACCAGGTGCTTCAGAACTTAGAAGTTCTAAAGCTTTGTGGTTTTGTGAAGTTCTCAATCAGTACTTCACACAGGCAAGTTGCCATTAAACTTGGCTAAGCGCAGATCTGTTAATTGCAGATCTGGTAAGGGAAATGCTCTTTAATTGCTGTTGTGGAAGCTGAAAAAAAATGAAAGCAGACCTTGTGAATTGGATTGGGATATACTGCAGAGGAGAATTAATGTTCCTGACTGCTACAGATATTTGGGTTTATTTTAATTGAGGGCTTTTGACCACTTGGAGAAAAGTATTAAATTCAACTCGTGTAGGTTTTAATTCTCATTTTATGTTTATTTTCTTCTGTCTAGGAGTACTGTGTAGGTGAGCTGGTGTTGCATCTTGTGAAAGATGTTTTCATGTGGAAGATTAAGTCTGAGTTTGTGCATGAGAATTGCACAGCTGACTTTTCATAGTTTTGGAAAGTGGGAAGCAGGGGCATCGGCATATCCCAAGCCACCCTGTTTCACTGTTGCTTGCATCTGCTGAAAAGCTAGTCAATGAAACAAAAGGAGAGGAAATCTTGCAAACTGTCTGAATGCTATTCTTTAGGTGAACAATTCAGCGTGTCTATAATAGCTGAAAAATAAGTTCATGTATGCATGATCCTGTGTGCATTACTATGATATGCATAGATATATTAACCGGGATCTGTTGAATTACAGCAATTGTTCATGTAATATTTCTTAAACGAATGGAGGGTGAACGGAAGTGGCTTTTCCTTCTGCAACCTGTTGATCTTAAGTTGACTCTCCTTTTATTTGTCTGACTCATTTACTCTATGCTTGCAGGTACTAGGAGAGATCTGTGAGCAAGGATATTCAGATGCTCTTAAATTCTTGAAAGAGAATGGTACGTTACACTTGTGGATTATTACTGATGAGGTGGTCTTAACCTGAGCTTACAAAAAAAATAAAAGGGTGAGGGGGGTTTTATGTAGCTAAGAATGGGCTAGGTCTGAGGTTTTCAAAGGGATCGTGGTTAAGTTTATTTCTTGCAGCAATCACACAGTTGTAGTAACTATTCACTTGAGGTAAGTTGTGCTGACGCACAGAAATTGAATTTCTGGGGTTTTGTCAAATTTGTGTGCAGTGAATGTTAAGGTACTGTTAAGTGCAATTACCAAAGAATTCCAATTCTAGGGAAGTCATTATTATTTTTTTCTGTGTTAGTCATGAAGGATAGGAATAAGCTATTTTTTCCCACTCCTGTGAAACCTGTATTGTTGTAATACCTCCTGTCTGCTATCAGCCAAGTGAATTTCTAGGTAAAGCCTAGCCAGTCTAGAACTGGATAACAATATAAACTCAATCACAGACAAATTCTTACTCTGTATCATGAAAGGCTTTAGAAGAAGACCACTTGTAATGTGGCAGTTGTCGGGACACAGATAAGTCTAGGAAGAAGACTTGAAGGTTGCTATGTTCCACTCCTAGAATTCTAGTAATGTATTTTATATTAAAATGTTAATGGTCTGCACACTTTGAGACAAACAAGTTAAAGACAGTAACTTGATATTGGCACAAAGTTAAACATGTTAAATACGCCTAATCCCTGTAGTCTGGTTGGAGAAGCAAATGGGTACTAGGTCAGTTTCGAGGAATGGAAATGTAAATATGATGTTAGCACTATTGCAGATAGTATCAGCTACAGTACTGTAATGCAGTCAGATTGATGTGCTCACTGCTTATACTGTTATAACTAAACATTAAATATTCAAGTTTCTTGGAACAATTTTCTTAAAGAATGTCATAGTTCTGCTTCGGAGTTTGATTTTAAAGTAATAATATTAAACATTAATGAGAATGTCCTGCTTTATACCTTTTACTAGGTGATTGAAAGCACAAGCTGTACAAAGAGCCTATAATTTGTGTTTGTCTGTACTAAGATGGGTTTTGTTGCTGTACTGCACCCATAAGTTTCCTGTGCATGTTTCCATCTGACGTTAATACTCAAGATTCCTTGCAGCTCCTCCTTGGAGGAGGAGCTGTCCTTTCCCCCATGTCCTCTGTGTATTGCACTACTGTCCTCCTTTTCACACTACTGATCCTGTGATCACCTTTGTTCTTACTCTGCTGCAGATTTGTCTTGCTTCAAGCTTAGTGATAACTATAACCTTTTCAAACTCATTCATTATACATCTCTTTTCTTGTTATTTCAACTGTAGGAGTTAATTTTCCCCCTAATCTGTAGCACTTCTTATAACTTTTTTATTTTTTTCCTAAATTCTCTGTATATTCTTTTGACATCTGTTTTTTAGGAATAGTTGTAAGTAGGATACAGATTCTGTTGTATGTAGGTATGCATCCCAATAAAATTTGATAGTCTTTGAGTCTAAAGAACTTCGTAATGACTTTCTGGAAACCAAAGATAAATACCCTTCTGTGTTTTTCATTTGTGCTTATTATCTAGTGCTTGTTTTTAAGGTAATTACCAGTTCTATTTCCTAACTGGCATCAGTTTTGCAAGGCAACCAGTGTTGATTTAGATCTGTACTTTGGGTATATCTTGTACCCTACTCAGTTTCCTTCTCCACCCTGTTTTAGCAATGCCTTGAAGTACTCATGTGATACCTGCCCCGTCAAATTTCCCAAATGTCTAATGTGTTTTAGGTGTGTTCTTTCAAATAAGTATTAAATCAGTTTTCCTTCTCTCATTTTGAATTATTTGCTTTCTTGCTGGGAAGCAACTCGGTAAATGACTGTATATTTCCAGTGCTGTTCCAGTTAATTGTTCACTTTCTTGTTTCTTTAGAACCTGTTTGAAAGTAAGACCTAAATGTGCAAGAGTATTCATCAGTGTGATCAAACATTTGTGGGATTATAACAGCAAGTGTATTTGATGTTGGGTAGATTATGTTCCCTCAGGGTAGGCCTTTGTACAGATACGCAGACTTCAGGTACTGCACAGGCACTCTGAAGGCCTGCAGATCAAGCCTAAGTGGAAGCTCTTGACTCTTTCAGGTATTCTGAATGACTCAATTTATATCCACTTGTCCTTCACGAAAAGAAATCCTCATGAGGCTGCGCAACACATTGACCATACAAAGAAAAAAGGACTGACAGAAAATAATGGAGTAGAAACTTTGAAAATGGAAGCACTCAGTGACCAGCTGAAGCAAAATCCTTGGCCTTTGGAGAAGAGCATATTTGAAAGTCTACCTCCTAGACTTCGTAAAGGTGCATGCTTGAGAGTGTTTCCTGCAACTATGAATGGCAAATTTTAATTTATTTTTCCCCTGCCTTCTCTTACAATTTTCCTAAGATGCTTTAATTTAATCTTATAATTGCCTGTGATATTAGACTAGCTCAATCAAAAAAAAAAAAAAGGTTCTTTATTTATTAAATGTGAACATGTACATTTTGATTTAGATTGAAGCAGGAGGAAGGAGCTACTTTCAGCACTGCAGAGTTATGAATTGAATTCTCATTTTGTTTTGAATAAACTTTGTATGTGCACGGTATTTTTGTAAGCGTATATTTCACACCAAAGTTGAACATCAAATCCAAACGCTAGTTGTCTCCATCTCATTTTTAAAACAGACTTCTGTAGATTTCCAATTCTCTGTTTCTCCTGTCTTATTAATAAGCTGTTAATAGACTGAAACCACGTCTGATATTTCTTTAATCTATAACTTTCACCTGCATTTTTCTTGTGAATGCTGATTGGTATTTACAAGATCTGAAGCTTGTCATCCTAGTGACCCAGGAGATCAAAATTTGAAGTGAATTTCTTACAACTGTGTGTAACAACTGGAATATGCACAACTCTGGGATTTAAGCAAAGTCCTTAGAGTTATTGAGTCTCTAAAAAGACAGAAATGGTATCTAAAATACATAAGTATTTTTGAAGAGGTGAACTTCACATCCTCTTAAATCCTCTTATTATAAATTAATTCTTAAACTTACTGTTTAAAAGTTCTGGGTAATGCCTTTTATCCCTGTGGTATGAGTCTGTGTTTCTCATATTTTAAAGTTGCATAGAGAAGGTTTAAGGGGATTACTTCTTCCATTTTCTTTCTGAGCCTATTCAATGACACTTTACAATTTTGACTGAAGATTGCCGAACTTTGAATTATTTAAACTGTTTTCAAATAGTCTAACATCTTTTTCAAAAATAATTATTATTAAGCACTGCAGGAAGCTTGTAAAGAACAGAATGGATTCTACGCTCAGTTCTCTAAGCTCTTCCCTATGCGAGTGATATCCTATCTGATGCTACCATATACACTACCAGTGGAGTCTGCTTACTCCGTTGCTTTACGGTAAGGAACCATTTTAGAATTATTATACTTTTGGACATTTACTCACTGAAAGTTTATTCAGTGTCATAGGCATTCTGGTACTCTAAAATTCCAAGTGGCAACTGTCCAAAGACTGTTATTTCTACCTACGTGATGCATCCTCCGAAAGTCTGTATAGTCTAAGGCTAGACAAATAAACAAATTGCTTTTATTACTAGTAGCTGTCTTGTTCAAAAGAAGCACCCTAATTTGCATTTCCAGAAGCACAATTTTATTACTGTTAGTATATTCTGCAGTGGTATTTGAACTCTCTCCAGATAGTTCATGTGCTTCAGCTTCTCTCTAAAGTCAGGAGTGGAATTCAGTGTTTACTCGCAAAAATGTTTAGGTTGACTGAAAGTTGTGCTCTTGAAACAGACTTAATTTTATGTCTTTTGATTCTCATAAATGAGAAATTACAGTAAATGAATGCACCATGAATCCTGAGCTTTGTGCTTGCTAAAGAGAATTCCAGTCCTTGAGCAGTAGATGTCATTAATGTCTTTAGAAAATACTAAAAAAAAATCAAATGCTCTGTAAATGGAGCCAAATAGAAGTCCAGTGATTTTTTTTTATTTTAATGTGGTATTTCTGTGCCATTTTGTGGTGGATGGGAGGAAGCAAGTTTCAACAGAGTTTTTATGTGGGTTTTTTCCCTTTTTCCCCTCTGGTGTGACTTCAGTTAATAGCTTCATAAGGAAAAAAAAAAAACATTTGTGACATAGTTCTGTTTCTGCCTTCTATTCATTCTTCTATTGTGCGTTTGGTTTTTTTGTTCTTCCTTCCTCATCCACCTAACTTTAAACTGACTAGAAAATTCCCACTGCAGAGAAAGAGGTCTCAGAAAGAGGAGTATTTTGCAGGCTTCCTAAATGTTGGTCACAGGGTGTGGAATGCACATATACTGGTCAGCCACTCAGCAGATCAGAGATGAACGGTCTGTGCTGCCCCTTTTAGCTTGTAGAGAAGAGTGGGCTAGGTGGGAATTAACGGGAGGTTGGGAGGACCTGGTGACCTTGGTGGGGGGTTAACTTGGGGAAATGAAAGTTGTGGGGGTGTTTTTTGAGGTTGTATGTAAAAATCCGTGAATTAGATCTACTGCTTACATAACAACTTGGTTTTGATTGTAGATTAGTAAACTGGTTTCCTGACATGCCTGCTGATATTCGATGGATGCAAGAACAGCTTTGTCAGATTGCTGCTACAGTTTATTCCCAGGCTAAAAGCAAGCTGTTCTGTATATCCAGGTAAAGTGGAGTGCTGCTGCATGCAAATGATGCATTTTTATAAATGCTTTCTCTTTTATCAGAGCTTCAACAAGTTTCTCTCTTAAAACAGGGTTTAATAATTTTCTCAAAGGTAACACAGAACAGTTCTCTCTGCTTCTCATCCTTCGCATTGTTTCTGAAGTATATTTTTCTGGTGCTTCTTGTTTATAACTGATGAATGACTGCTACATGCTGTAGATGAAGAGCTGCTTGCCTGTTGGTAGGCTTATGGTTTTTGGGGATAGAGATGGGTTATAGAGCAGGCATTGGACTGAGAACAGAGACCTTTTTTCTTCTGCTCCACAGTACCTGGAGCAATCAGAAAGAAAAGAAAAGGTGGCCCAAGATGTTCTAAATGAGCATCTGTAGCGTGTAGGAACTGGAAGATGTTGGGAGAAAGACTACATTCTTAGGAGTCTGGACAGGAAAGATTGTATGTTAAAAAGTAGATTAATATGAAGGACAGGCTTGTAAGATAGTTGGGAAGAATTAAAATAAGACATGTGGAAAATTTTTAGGAACCTCTTTCTGTGGAAGAAGAACCTCCACTTGAACCTGGTTGTAAGTGGGTTCATTATGCTTCTCTTGCCAAGCTGGTCTAAGATTTAGCCTTTTAGACATTTTACTTCTGTAAAGTTTTGTAGCACTATGTGAATGGAGGAATCAGTGACAATTCACTTCAATATGAATCTAAGAATACCATTACAGTTTTGCTTTTTCATGGGGAGTGTAGCATTTGCCTAAGGAGCACTTCAAACTTTCACAGAATGAATGTCAGATACTCAGCTTAGATTTTCCTGCTATAAATGGACTTGTTGCTGGAACAGAGTTACACAGCTGTGTCAGAGCAGTGCTCTGTAGAGCAAGTAGAGAAACGTAAATTCTCTTCGAGGTTCAAATGCTAATAAATATGAAGTCTCCTAAGATTTGGTCTGAGAAAGATATGACCTACTCTGTAAATCCTACTTTACTGTAAGTTTTCTGATGATTGTCTCAATGCCTGCAGTTGCTAGGTGGAAGGTAGAAGGGGAAGAGAAATTAGCCTGAGAAACTATTAGGGTTGAACATAATTCTTAAATTCTTCATAAAAGCTTCCAAGAGATAGCTGTAGCACTGGAGACTCCTAAATGCAGCAGTTATTTCAGTTAGAACATTGCCATGTTTTACATACAGAACGTTCTTAAATTACAATGAAAAATAAATTTTTATTTGAGCCAGGAGTCCTTGAGCTTTTGTTTTCCTGTTTTTAGTAACAAAGATAAGGAGGAAGATCAAAGATGCTCTTTCTACCCCTGGCAATGCTATACAGTGAACCATTAGAAGTGCAGGATTCATATGTCTGAGAACTGCTTGGTCCTACTTCCTTATAAAAAGCTTTGCCAGGTTCTGGATGGGTATTGTGAAAGATCCAATTGATATGCTTCATCCCTTAGAAGTACAGAGTAGTCAAACTTACTGTTAAAGGCTCTGGCTTAATGGAAGACTTAATGAGGATGAAGCTTGGGTCTCCTTCCCCCTTTGGAAGTATTAGATGCTGGCTTTCATATTATGTTTTTTATAATATTCAGTTTTATCCAGAATTCAGAAGCATTTAATTTCTGTGTACAAATACCCTCTCTTCTCCGTTTCTGAAATCTGTTAAAGCCTTTCCTTGTATAACACTAGATGGCTTTTGAGGCCAGCTCTCTGAGCAAAAATGTAATCCTTGAGATATATATATATATTTGCTATCATCTGAGTGTCATCTCTTCATTTATTTGATACCACATGTAATCTAGTGTCTACTTCTTTCTTTCTCAATGATATTTCTGATTTCTTTCCACAAGAAATATGTGTATAGTAATCTTCCTGCTTTTACTCTTATTGAACAGCTTCTTGATGTTGCTCGTACTCCAGTCTTACCAACTGTGAGGCTCTACATCTGACACAGGCGTTTGAAAGGCACAATACCAAAACACTGTGTCATATCTAACCTCCAAGAGGGGTTATTTGGTCATTGAGTCATGATTAACAAGGAACATTGTTTCTCTTGTGGAAAGAGAAGCTCTTGGCCTTAAACAGAACTTGGTGGTTGTGGCTTTTCCTTTGTGCTTTTATGGTATCTTCAAAGGGGATCAGCTCCCACTAAACTGTTTACACTCTCAAACTTCAAAGTTTTCTTAAGCCTTCTTTTAAGTAGATTTTCTCTTCAGGTAGAGAGGTCCCAAGACTCTGTACAATCCTACGTTGTGTTCTACAGGTGGGCTCTTTGAGGGCTTATACTTTGTTTCAGCATCCACCAAGAACTTACTGCTGCTTTTGAAGAAAGTAACCTGTACACAACTTTTTTTTCCAAGTTTTTCCCCTTATGTCATCAGATCTAGCTTCTGTTTTAGAATCAGACTTAAATCTCATGAAAATTTGAGGTGTTTATGGTTTGAAAATCCTTTTAGGAAACTTAACCTGGTGGATGGTATCTTCTAGTGCACCTAAACTCAGGTATGGAAACTGGTGTTGAAGTGTGTGTTGCAAGTTGGGGGGTTTTGTGCATGAGAGGGGGCACTGCAGGTTGTTACAGGAAAGTCTAAAGAAAAAACCTGGTTTGTTCTTGGTAACAACTTCAGTTTCTTGTTTTTCAAATTGAAAAATTAACCTGGTGATTCAGGTGCTGGTGTAGAGTGTAGAAAATTTCTGTTCCAGGTGGGTCATAATTGGCTGATTGTAAAGTTGAATGCAGAGATGGCACTTAAGAAGCTGAACAACTGTATTTGGTTATCAAATTGTAAATGTTGAGACTGTTCTTGTTAATTTTCAGTTAGTGCTGTGACTGGTAAATCAGCAAATATTCCAAGTGGGTAGCTGGGAAGGGGGGAGATAGGGCTAATTAAGAGGTAATGTACAAACTGGGTCTACCCTTCTGAGCTCATCAGAACAGTGTGACTTTGAATGTAAGTATTTTATACTTACTTCTGAGGACAACACATAGAGTTGCCCCTATGATGGTTTCAAGATCCTTTTCCTGTTGTCCCATATCCTAGCGAGTTAAATTGCATTTAAAATTAACCATTTTCCTCTAGCCTTCTTCCTTATGTGAAGATTCCCTGTAAGACATCTGAACAGTAATAAAAATAGTAACTGAAACACTAATAATCTTTCTCTCTTTTTTTTTTTTAAACAGGAAAGACAGATACACATCACTAAGAAAATGTCAAACTGTTCCATCTACTATGGAATTTCATTCTTCATACTGCCACCTTAAAATGCCTCACTCTTCTGCAGACCTTGAAACCTGGCTCTGGGAATCTTCATGCTTCATGCAGTCAGTTATGAAAAACACTTCTGCTAGTGTACAGGAGCATTCAGACATAAACTCCTATCCTAATTTTCCCCCAAATCCTGATGAGTCTGGGTTGGAAATAGATTTTGACTCGTCCTCAGAGTCAAGTTTCCAAACTGCTCCAGAGTATTAACTTGGAAGTAGCTTCCAGAGTTTCCAAAATTCCAATTTGGCAGAGAAATTTATTTCCTAAAGATCACTTTGATTATTGCCAGTAAGTCTTGGAAAATTTGTTTACAGCTTCCTAACAAATCTGCCTTGGGAATCCTATTGTTGTAAGGATTATAAAAACAGTGGCTGCTATACTAAGAAACAGACTGCAGTTCTGTCAAAGCACCAGCTCAATCAACTGTAGAAGACTTGTAGTAAACAGTGTTTCTCTGGAAATAAGTTCTTTTAAAATCTACTTTCAGAATAAAAATGTAAATTCTGTAAACAGATTTAGACAAACAGGCACCGATAACAAAACCTTTTTAAAAATATAATTCTTAACAATAATATGTGTTAGGATTAATTTTATAGCACTTAAATAAAATTGGACTTTTACAGCATAAAGGGAAATACACAAAGGAGCTTTTTCAGTGGCCTCCAGTGTCCATTTGCCTTATGTTTAAACATACTGTTGTGTTCACTGAAAAATTGTCTGCATGAGATACTTTAGGAACAGTAATATTCTGGGTTACTGTATGTATTCCATAGTTCACATTATTTCTCCTCTATGGCTCTTCAAATACTTCAAGGGGAAAAGACGTAGTAAATGGGATGCATTCCCCTGAAGTGTAAGCAGGTACAGTTTCAGTGATTTTTCTGTTTTTATTTTTTTGAATATAAGAACTTAATACTTGACGAAGTATTGAAAAGTAGGTAAAATAGTGACTGATTAGTAGTAAACAGTAATCTGAGAAGGGTGTTAAACTTCACAGAAGATGTTAACAAAAGAAATCACCTTATAGCAAATGGGGAACGATGTTTTGGTCTCATCTCTTAATTGCTGCCCAATCATTCACAATTTATTCCCCTTCTCCCCCACCCCCACCGACTTGGGTTTTTTTCTTCCCTTCTTTCACTTTCCTCTTGCTAAAGGAAGGAAGAAAAAAAGGGTCCCTTCTGTCTCAGTGAGGTATGATAGCCCAGTGCAAGTTTTCCAAGACCAGTTGTTAGAGGAAGCAAATGTGTAAGACTTGGTGGGAGTATCAATATCCAGGGACCTGTGCACAGGTGTCAGATAATGGGTTGAAAGTCGGCCAAATCTGTATTTAGTTGATGAGCATTTTAAACACTTTGCACTACAAAGGTTCTGCATTGTTTTAATGAAGACAGCACATTAGTGCTGGAGAAGTAAATAACTAGTAAGATGAACCACTCTCTTCATGTTTTGTTACCGTGGACAATTTTTTTCGAGTAGAAAGAATCAACGATGGGTTTAAAATGGAGTTTGTGTATGTGTTTGGGGGTAGGCTTGAACATTCGAAACCTTCTCATTGAAGAACGTGAATTGCGTGCAAGCTGGGGGCAGCCCAGGGAAGAGACTACGGATGCTTGCTGGAAGTAGCTTGTGCAAGAAGTGGCAATGATGTTGAGATGCTCGGGAGAGGGAAGTTTGGAGTCTGAGCTTTGTGATCCAGAAGTCTGTCAAAAAGCAAAATGTAGCATTTATCAGTTGGACCAGCCTTTAAGCAGTTTCTGAGTTGTGATTTCCTTAAGCTTGGAGTGCTAAATTTTGCAACATTATGATTGATTTTAGGATGGTGGGGGAGGGGAGAAAGTGTCAAGCTGTCTGTTTCCCTACCACAAAAGGATGGTGTTTTACTTCGGCTCTTTTGTTAATTTCGTCTGTGTGCGTATATATATGTCTTTTCAAATTTGCAAGAAAAGTTTGAAATGTTACTCTAACTACAATTAAAATACACAAGTTCGGTTTTATATTGTCTTCATTTATAACTTTAAAACTTTCTATAATTTCATAATGTTCTGCAAAATGTTGGTTTTAACAGTATGTGTTAGGAGTGAGGCAGGAATGCCGAGTTTTCCTTCTTTTGTGTGTTGGAAGTGTTCTATTGCGTACATTTAAATCAACTTTAACCACTTGTCCTGCTGTGCACAGCTCCAGTTTTGTCTCCTTTTTCTAAAATAAAAAGACAATCTCTTCTATTACTGTGTTGTCTCAGCTTTCTTGCGTACAATTCGCCTAGGAGGTGTGTTTATTTCACTAAATAGTTATGAGATCGTTAAGAGTAGTGACTTAGGTTACTATGCTGAAGTTTGAGAAATGTCCGTGTTCCAGCTGCATCTCAATTTAAGCCCTACTTTCTTTGCAATCCCACTAGTTTGCGAATAATGTTTGGGATTCAAACAGAAACCTTTCAAACCTGGACAAAGTTGTTACTTGCACAACCTGGGCATTGTCTCCTTCGTTAGTACAGGTACCAGCACTGTGTAACTGTTCTGCGCACTTTAAAAACACGGTTTAATGTCAGTTTAAGATGACCAGTGTACAGTCGGCGGGGGTCCAGTGTGCTGTTGCTACAGTAGTTGCTGCCACATCGATTCATGTCTTGTCGCCCCTCAGACCCACCTCCAGCAGCCAGCAGCGCCTACTGCTACCGTATAGGGGTACACCTGAACCTGACACTGAGCTTTGACTCTCACACCCCGAAGTCCCTCCATCTCCGGTCCCCGTCTCCCGCGCGGAAGCTTCCCGGCAGCACCAGCTCCGCCCCGCCTCTTCCCGCCCCTCCGCCCAATGGGAGCCGGGGCGGGGCTCCCTGTCATGGCCGCCCCCGTGCTGCGGCCTTGATCGCCCGCGGTGCCCGCCGTGCAGTCTCGCTATCCTTGCCCGCCGACTACTCTTGGCCGCCATGGGCACCGTGCACGCACGGGTAAGAGGCGCGCAGGGGACGGGGCCGCAGCGGGACGGTCCAGCGGCCGCGGGTCGTGCTCTCCACTCCTCGACCTTCGGGCCGGGCCCGGACGGGGGCAAGCGCCAGCCGCCTTTCTCCGCCGGGTGCAGCTCGGGTCGGGGATGCGACTGGCAGCAGGGTCGGGCCACCCTGCTGGGCCGTGCCTCAAGGTCTCCGTGCAGGCCAGCGCGGCGGCACCCCGGGCTCCCTGCCCAGCGCCTCCGGGGGCAGCCGGGCCCGTGACCGCCGTGTTGCCAGGGATGGGGGGAGGAGATAGGGAAAGGGGTGAGGGGTAGGAGAACGGAGAGGGCCCCTGTCACTGCCACCGTCCCGGTGCTCGGAAGCAGCTTTCCGTACCTCCCCGGGTCTTTGCTTTCTCCCTGGCGGCGGTCGGGGTTGACCTTGCCGCAGGGGCTGGCAAGAGCAAGGCTGCGTAAATGAAAATATTAAAACGAACAAACCCAAAAAAACAAACTACGAAAGAGAAACTGACCTACACGTGCAGCCTGTACGGTGAGAGTGGAGGTGGGGGGTATGCACTTCCCTGGTAAAGCATTGCTTACAGAGAGACATATGTCTCACACATCCACAGCACTTGGAGGCCTTCGTGAGCAGATGCATAAATCTATATATAGCATTGTTTGAAAAAGGAGTATAAAGATTTAAGTGTTTGTTGTGGTCAAACAAGAAGTAGTGGCTGTTATGGCAACAGGAAGAAGTCTGCCTTAGTTGTCAGAAAATAATTTCAAAGAATACGTTCTGTAGGTTCTGAAATACTTCAGGAAGGCAATGAACTGTCCATGCCTCAAGGCTTCATTAGAGAAGCATCTCGAGATGTTCTAGGTAAGCAGTCCACTCCTGAGCAGTCTGCTGTACGGAAAAGTGTAAGAGCTGTGTGAGACAGGTTATGAGAAAGTCAAGCTGTAAGAATACCAGTGAAAAGGCTGGTGGTGCCATACGCTGTAAAGCAGAAGAATCACAAAGCAAATGTCAAGTCCTTGTGAATTTGGCTTAAACTGTTTTCCTCTTAAAGCAACCACAGGGCGAAAACTGTTGTGGATAATTCAGGTGTGATTAATGAGCGACTGACTTATTTGGGGGCTAAGAATAGACTGGATGATTCCTCAAGATCCCAGGTAGAATAACAACTCTTCAAAAGCCTTTTGAAAACCGGCAGGTTTCTCTGTAGTGTTTTTAGACTGAGGAACAGCTGCTACGGGCCGTTAGGGCTCCAGAGTGTCTCATTACCAAGCCTAATTTAATTTCTGTTTCAGTTTTTTTTTCCTTGTATTCTTGGTTTTGTATCCATCTGTAGTATAAGCTGATACACAATATTGGGTGGATGTGGAGTGTCTCGTGCTTGCCTGAAAATTGCTGAAAGAGAGGATTCTGTTTTCATTTAGCTGGATTCTGATACGTAACAGCAATTTCCTATTCCAGCAAAACAGCTATCCTTAAATAATGCAGCAAATACTGTATTAGTGACTTAAGACTAAAAGTAGATTTACTGAGTTATCCTGTCCTGACCTCTGCTTTTGCAGGTAACCCGCTATTCTCTCATGCTTGCATCTGTTACCTTCTGATAAGTGTTATTTTAGGACTCTTTAAGGTGTAGGAAATGAAGCCCCACTGTGCTGGAAGACATTTTAATTAAACTTTTCACCTCTGATCCATAAGGCCTGAAGTTCTTAAGCATTACTCGGAAGGTTACTTTTTAAAAAAAAATTAAAACATGGATTTGTAGAAATATATTAAAAAGTAACAAAATGCAGACACCCTTTTTAAAAAATTGTTCACATTTCTCTCCCTCTCAAAACCCCAAAATAAGTAGTAACACTGATTTATTTTTTTTTTTAGATTTTTTTATTTTAAGGAGTTAGAATTCATCTTTAGAACAGGAAGCATGTCTTAATAATAAGGGGTGTTTTTTGGAAGAGTGCAGAGTACTTTAGAGAAATGGTTCAACATGGAAGCTATTCACAGCTTTCATTAAAAGTTTGAGAAAGCAGGTAGGTAACAAGTGTGCTGGTAATTTCCCTCATTTTAGTTCTTCCCTTTTGCTTTTTCCCTTAGAATCTGATGAGCGCAGTGTCAAGAACTGTTTGGTTTTCCTTTGCAGAAAGCATAATTCACAAATCGGTGTGCCATATTAAATGCAGTTTTATGCTTTCAGAGTTTGGAGCCTCTTCCAATGGGTGGCCCAGACTTTGGTGCCTTGGGAGAGGAAGCTGAGCTGGTTGAAGTTGAACCTGAGCCCAAGCAGGAAATTCTTGAAAACAAAGATGTAAGTACATGAAAAACATCAGAATTTTTTCTCTTAAAAGAAATGTCATGGCACCTTACTTGTTTTTCCCAAGGGAAAAGTTCCCAAGGGAACTTTCTAAACTTTGGTTTTAGATGTGAAAGAATTAAATATAGTACTGTGAGTTGAATCTGGTGTTGTCTAGTTCCTGTGTTCTTTAACCTACCACAACAATTACTAAAATTCAGCTCTGAGCTAGTAGACCTGTCTCCAGATGCTGCTTTCCCCTCTCTCATAAGACATCACTGCTTGGGAGAAAACCAAGCAACTGTCCTTGATCTGCTAGAGTGCAGTATTAGCCAAGTTAGGGTAAAACACCACCACGTGAATTATGTTGCTAAGCAAAACACTAACTTCAGCAGAGGATGGTAACATTTGGGTTTTTTAACATTTCACTTATAAGATCATGTCTGTCTTTGCCCATAATACGTTTAGTCATGCTGAATGGCTGAGATACCATGCATTATCTTAGTTTTTATTACGATTTTCCTTTCAGTTGTGGTATTAAGAGTCATCTTCTCTAGAAGCTGGGCAGTAACATTTGGATTTTATTGAGGTCATTATGTATATATTCTGATAGGGTTTTCTGAAGGCAATTTGCAGTATTGCTGGGTGGCTCTCATGCTGTTTTATTATATGCGAACACATGAAGCATTTGCAGACTGTTGTTTGTTACACTTACCCCTGTATTTCTAACACACTGTAGTAGTGAGTAGGGCTAGTAGGTTTGTTTTTTCTTTTAACTCTTTGCTTATGTGTGGCTGATACAAGAAATAACTAACTACAACAAACTACAGGTTTTGTTTTACGTGTCTTACTATCTCGGTGTGATTTCTGCAGTGACTTATTTGTCTGTACAACACTTAAAACTAAAATCCCAGAAGCTACAATGTGTTACTGTCTCTTGTGCTATGACCAGTATTAACTTTGCTATTAGAGTTCTGTTTTCTTTAATTTTCGAGTTAAGGGAACAACTTTCCAGAATTGTAGATAGCACTGATTTCTGGTAATGTTGGTGAGCAGTAAAACCTAAGAATCTTCAGGATTTTCCACTTGGACAATAATATTGTTTTGTGCACTGGTTATTTTGATACTGTTAGATGCAAATTCAGCACTTGTGTTTAAACGTCTGTTCTGTTTAGGTGGTGGTTCAGCATGTGCACTTCGATGGACTTGGAAGGACCAAAGATGACATTATCATGTATGAAATCGCTGATGTTTTCAAGGCTAAAAATCTCATTGATGTAAGTACTGTAGTAACAGACCTACTGTTTAAAAATACAGAGTATGATTTTCTTTTTCCTGCTTTCGGCTACTCCTTTCAAATACGGGGCAACTTTGTCAAGTTTTACGATGATTATGATCTTGTGATATGGAAGCTAAACTTAAACATGAAATACAGGCAGGTACTATATTTTCTAATGTATTCAGCTCAAAGATGTTGTGAGACGGCAAAGGGTACTCTCAGATATTTTTTCAGCTTCAGTCTTCCTATGTGAGAATTGCTAACTGGATAGGTGACACTTTCAGTTAACTTCTTTAAGATAAGTTATTGTATCTTGGCACAGATAACTGATGCCAATCTCCACAATGGATCAAAGTGAGAGTTGGGTTGTATGCCCTTGCACTCATAAGTGGTGATTATTTCTGGAGTATGGCTGGCAATTAGACCTGTAAATTGATCTAAATTTAAACAGATTAAGGTGTTTGAGGTTTTTGCCAAAAGCATAGGCCCCATAAATGTGTAAATTTTAACTACTGAAACTTAATAATTGAATAATAGGTTTAAATATTTATAGCAGGAAGCAAACTATCAAAAGGTAGGCAATGAGCTAAATGCACTGTGTTTAATTTATTTCTTTACAGATTGAAGTGTTAAAGTGTTTGTGATCCGTTTTTGAAGGCGCATATATGTGTCTGTATACAAAATCTGTGAATATTGTATGACTTACTTGCATTTTAACTTTTTTATCCTAGCTGGGTTTTGGTGACCTGAAAGCTTCAAATGGACCAGAGGATCTCTGGAGGTCCCTTCCAATCCAAACTATTCTATGACTCTATGGTTCTGTGACTAAACTACTTATTTCATCCTGTAGGTGATGAGGAAATCACATGAAGCTCGTGAAAAGTTGCTTCGTCTAGGAATCTTTAGACAGGTGGATGTTCTGATTGATACCTGTCAAGGTATGTATTGTCTCCTTAATCCTCACTTTTTTTCCTCATACAAATGTAGACCTATATATATATATATATATACATGCATACCTATAATGTATATTTTCCTGTGTAATAGGTTGGACTTTTCTGTGTATAAAACTTACTCTCTCATATACCTTTATGTATTTTAGATGTACACGTAGGTGTGCTATATATACAAGTGTATGTGTCTGTAGATGTATGTGTGTATATATAAATAGCACTTGTATACATGCAAAAATGAGACTTTCCAGCACTATAATAATTACAGTACATATTCCTTCATACAAAGTATCAGAGGAACACTTGAAGAAAAGCTTGAAAATGTGTCTTGTACTTCCGCGTATTACACATCACATAACTGATATTATATCAGCACATTCCTGGTGCTTGAGGAAATGCTAGTAATTGTATCAGTGCTTGTGATTAAAAATTAGCTTATAGTATATGTGGGACAGCTGAATGTGTGCAGATTTCAAAGTAAGGCTCAGTTTGCATTCTTGGACTGGAGGTTGGTTTTCAAACTCGTTGCTGTTCTCTTCAGCAAAGGAAAGTTGTGTTATTGAGAAGGAAGTGCAGAGCAGTCCCACAGGTTGCTGTCACATTTACTTCAAGCAGAGTTAGGTACCCTTGACAGCTGTGTTTTCAAACAGCTGCTGTAGCCAGAGCCCTGAGGCTACTGAGCAGCTTCTGCTGTTCAGCACTTGACTATAGAATGCTGGGAGCTCTGCCCTAGTGATGATGTTCTTCTTGCTATGTCAGGACCACTTTAATTTCTGATTATTTTAATGTAAGAATTTACATACATCTTTGTTTTTAGTGGTAGGTAACAAACAAATGTTACCGTTTCATAATTAAACTAACATGTTGATAATTAAAGCTAGTCATGCTGCAATTGAACCAAATTCTGCGCTCATATCCAAAAGACATCTTTTTCTCAAGCATTTTTCTTTGTAATGTGGACTTACGTTATCATTTAATTCAACCAGTTTTCAGATAATTCAAGGCCTCTTATGTCTCCGGGTTTTTATAATAGCTTTTTGGAGACAACATAGATTTGTTTCTTTGTTTATTTGTTTATGTAGGAGATGATGCCCTTCCAAATGGTTTAGATGTAACCTTTGAGGTAACAGAATTGAGAAGACTAACCGGAAGCTATAACACTATGGTTGGCAACAATGAAGGCAGTATGGTATGGATTATTTCCAATAATTTATTAATTCCTTTTGATATTCCTCTTTCTTGTTTCAAACCTAGCAAGGAATTTGGGGATCAAAGCCAAATTATTTTCTTGATCCAGCTTTACTAAGGCTTTGCCAGACCTTTGTCTCTAAAGAGTCTTTGTATTAGTCAGGCTTTCATTCAGTAAAAGCCTATTTTGAGCTAGGGAAGAATGCTATAGCTTCCAACTCAGTCTGTTAATCTTTTAATTCTTAAAATTAAGTAAATTATTTTTTTATAGTATTTAAGATGCTTTATCTAGTGGAGAGGCTTGTAAGGAGTTTGGCATTTCGTTTCTGTGAG
This sequence comes from Psittacula echo, assembly GCF_963264785.1. Taxonomy (NCBI): domain Eukaryota; kingdom Metazoa; phylum Chordata; class Aves; order Psittaciformes; family Psittacidae; genus Psittacula; species Psittacula echo. The sequence goes on from NC_137735.1 coordinate 107,339,236, forward strand.
ATCTGTTTAGAGTGTTTTTCTTCTCAGTTGAAATGCTTTATATTTAACTTAGAAATTGTTCTTGGGTTTTACTATTTTAGCCCAGTACCACTTAATCCGGGCTGCAAAATGCAAGGTTTTCCGGAACCATATAAATTGTGGAACTTGTTTCCATTTGATTCAGTTAAGGATGGATCAAATTAAAATCTTGCGTGAAAAATATTTATCAGCTGACACAAAAAGTAACAGCTGTATTATTTTCTACTAATGTCTTGTTAACAGAAGTGCTGGTGTTAAGTACATCGTGCTCTCAGGTGCTCATTCCTGCACCCTTTCTGTCTTACGTGCACAGTGCAGCTGTGCCTGGGGCTGGTAGATAAGCCAGATCAAGGGACTCATCCTTTTCTTCTTAGGGATATTTTTAACATGGATGAAATAGTGTACGACTCAGGTGATGCTGTTTTGCAAGTGCAAGATGAATAGGAATTCAGTGAGTTGAGAGCTGCTTATGCAGCTCCTCTCCCAAGAGCAGTGTCCAGATGTTCTCGTCTGAATAAAACCAGTAGGAAATCCATGTTGGTTCTAGTGCCTTTGGAAACAGTCTGAAAGCTACTTTGGTTTCTCTTTTTGTACTCAGCTTTTATTTGATTTTAATTCGTTGTGGAGAAGCAAAATGTTTGAATGATACAAAGGCATGATGCTGGTATTGACAGCAGAGATTGTTCCCTTAAAAGTTGAATAGATTTGACATTTATTCTAATCCCTTAAACTCATCTGAAGCCTATAGGTCTAACATTTTGTACTAAAGTTTCTGGTTAGTTGGATAATTGCGTTGTAGCCATCATCACAAAGTTCAGGTGACTGATTTGTTTCCAATAGCTGTTAGACAAAGGCAATCAGCATTTTATAGCTTTTTCACATACTTTTAAAATAGAACACACAAGAGTAGAACAGTCCTAGCACAGGTAGTGTCTGTGCTTGGAGGAAACCTGCTCCATCCTTTGTGCCAAAGAACCAAGCGCTGCCAAAGGTATTTGTGCCAGAACAGGCAAAAGTGTTTAACTAGTTTCTGGAGAACTGTAATGCTAATGTCATACTGCCATTAGGACTGATTGCAAAAGTATCTTGTTGCTCAAAACAAAAATACAGGAAAGTGGCTCTGTATTAATAATTTTCCATTGGCTTATTGCTGTGGTTTCAGTGAACCCTACCTGATGATCAGCTAAAAGTCTGTAGCTGTAGAGCAGCTGCTTATGCCAAAGATTTACTCTCCTGGGCTTCGAAACTCGCTGGGAGATGGTGCTCGAAGTAATAGCTGTACTGATGGTACAGTGAGAATAGAGATTAAGTCAGCCACTACTGGCCAGCAATAACAATTGGATGATTAACTGTAACTTGTGCTATTGTGATGGCTTTTTCTAACACTACAAAGAGAAATCTAATTTAAAAGAAAAAACACATTCAGTTACAACTATATTGTCTTTCTTTCTCATTCTCATCATAGATATGCTTGTCTTCAGCATATGATTAAGATGCATGACTGCAAACTATATGAAGTGTGAGGGTTGTTTTGTTTTGTTTTTAATTTTCCATAGGTACTTGGTCTCAAGTTCCCAAATCTCTTTGGTCGTGCAGAAAAGGTAACCTTCCAGTTCTCCTATGGGACAAAGGAAACTTCGTATGGCCTGTCACTCTTCAAACCACAGCCTGGAAGCTTTGAAAGAAAGTAGGGGATACATTTTTGACTACCTTTTCTTTTAGTTGAAGGAATATAATAAGATCTTTCATTGAGTAATAATTAAATATATTCATTTCCTGGGGATCTGTTAATAATGTGGCAGAGCTGGTTTCTTAAGTTTTTTTGAGAATTGAAAATTCCACCTACTTAGTTTCACTTTCAAACCTACCAATAATGTTGTGTTTCAGCTTTTCAATTAACCTGTACAAAGTAACTGGACAATTCCCTTGGAGCTCTCTTCGTGAAACTGATAGAGGGATGTCAACAGAATTCAATGTAAGTTCAGCACAAGTGTTTGTGGAAGTCATGCTTCATTTACATGTAATTCAAGTCGCAGTTGGCTTTTGCAAATATTTAGTTTACTTTTTTAATGATTGAAACACTTGTGCACAGGGATAATTTGTCATTTTTTGAAAGAGGTCAAAGATTTTAAAATGATGGAGATAATAAACCTTAGTCTTGTTAGAATTCAGTTTTATTTTGGCTGTATAAAAATACCAGTGAATTTTTCTCCAAGTTTTAAATCTTTAAAGTGTCATTTCAGAGAGGTGGCTGGCTCCTTAGCTCTCTATATCAACCCAATTGAAGATATTTCTCATTTGGGATGGAGTAAGTCATGTGCACCTACTGGGAGAAACTCTCTTGGCTGGTGCAGGAGCTCCCTGAAAATGGATTTCTCTCTGATCCAAGCAATTTGAAAAGGAAAAACCATACTTACGTGTAAAACAACTTTCATTAGAAAGATTTTTCAGGGAAATGTTTATTTCCAACCCTAACTATTCCATGATTCTATGATTTTCATTTTGTAGCAAAGTTTTTCATGTTATACTCAATTCTTTATTTGTAGTTTCCAATCTGGAAGACCAATCACACACTGAAGTGGGAGGGTGTGTGGAGAGAGCTTGGCTGCCTTGCTAGAACAGCATCCTTTTCTGTTCGAGAAGAAAGTGGACACTCTCTTAAATCTTCTCTCTCTGTAAGGCTTTTTCATGATATTTTTTTTAAAACACATTATTTTGAGTCATCTAATAGTTACAAATTACATCAAAGGAGCTTTTTGTCTTAGCAGGTTCTGTGTTTTACTTCAGACATCTCTTGCTGTGTTTGCTCATTCACACAGAGTCATCCAGGAGGTCCAAAGAGAGAACATATTTTCATAGTTGACTGTTGCATAGGCCAGCTTGTTCTTTCTGCAGGGCCTCCCTCTGTCATAGGCTTGGTGATTTACACTAGAACATTGTTGCTGCTATGTTTCTGGTGTGTACCGTGGCCAAAAGATACAAATGTGTGCATTTAGTGTGGCCTCTAAATTCAGAACTAAGTTAGTCTGTAGGTGCATTGTTCCCACGTCCATGGAGCTATGGTAGCCCTAGCTGGAGCTGTGGTTGTCTTCTGCTGTTTGCACAGTTTTTGAAAGAAAATAATACAGTGACTCGGGGGCATTCAGCAGATATAAGAACCTGAAAATACTTTTTTTGATTCTTTTCAGCATGCCATGGTAATTGATTCCCGGAACTCCTCAATCTTGCCAAGGCGAGGTGCTTTGCTGAAAATTAATCAGGTAGTATTAAATCACTTAACGCTATTATTGGATTTTATCTGTAAGTGTATTTGAATAAGTCTTCACCTAATTGATGTTCATGTTAAAAATGTCTACAAAGTTAAAATTAATCATAAATTGACCAGGAGACAGTGATGACCAGTATTTACTTTTATAATGTGTGCTTTTTAAAATCATGAAACTGTTTTTATGATGGCAAATTTTCATTTTAAGACCATTGGTCTAAAACAGCACAGCCATTTTGTCTCGCCATTAGCATTAAATTATTTTACTAGCTGAGATACATTATCCCTGACTACACTTTACAGTAGGTATTAGTCCTTCCTTTCTAATGCTGTCATGTAAGACTACCAGACTGTGGTCTTGTTGCTACTTACAAAGTCTGTAAATCTTAGATTTAAAAATGGAAGACTGAGTAAAACTAACTCTCAAAGTCATACACAGGTATCATTTTAACACAGAAAATGGTTTTCACTCTTGTTACTTTCAGAGCTTTCAGAAAAGCTGGCTTTTCTGGTGTATGAGTTACAACTTCAGAAGCATTAGCTTCTGCAATGGTTTAGAAGCAGATTGCTTTGAAATGCCACTGGAAGTAGAAGTACTACTGTTTCTGTAAGCAGCAGGGGACTATTCTGTTTCTGAGTGAAAAAGGCGGTCATAATTCGGGGTTTTGTTAACATACCATTTGTTAGGTGCTGCCTCTAACACTGATTCAAGTAACTTGTTATTTTCAACTTGCATTGGTGTAATGCAATAGGCTGGCTGGTTCTTCAGCGCTGCCTTAGTGCATATGAAATCTTTTCAGGTCTAGGTAAATACAGTGAGAGTTCTGATTTTGGGTGTTGAATTTTCCAGCTTCATTCTATTTTGCCATCATTTGCAACAATGACTTAGAAAGCAGTACCTTGATTTAATATATGGAGGAAAAAAATGCCATTCATTGTTCTAAGGGTCATGCATGGGGTTTTTTTGGTCCAAAATTCAGTTTTCTCTCCATACCAGTGTATTTCTTGTACAGAAAGCATTGCTTGTGCTGATGCAGACATGATGAACTTTTAGAAGGAAGAAACATGTAATATCCATTACAACTTTCATAAACTTATGTCTTTGCAGGAGTTGGCTGGCTATACAGGTGGAGACGTGAGCTTTCTAAAAGAGGATTTTGAATTTCAGTTCAATAAGCAACTTATCTGGGATTCGGTAATTTTTTTAAAGATATTTTAGTAATTGATCTGGCTTAGCAAATGAGGTTATTGAGTCTGTCTGTGTCTTACGATGATTTTTCACCATGGATAAGAAGATGATTGTAGAAGTGAAAGGTGGATGGCTTTGATTTGTTTCTTTGAAAGTGAGATACTCTTACTTTTAACCTGACATTCCGGCCATGTAGAGTCACTTGAGAAGTGGGCATTTTGGAAAGAATGGCTAGTCTGACAGTTAACGATGTGAACTGTTCTCCTGTCAGAAGTAATGTTGGGCATGTCTGTTCTTTGTGATCTTTATAAAGAGTGATTTTTCAAAACCTGAAGACAGCCTTTGTTCTGTCTCTTTCACCTGATTATGAATATTCTGAATAATCTTGGGTTAGTTTTTCTTTTGTCATGGTAAATTATGAATATTTGACTGTTAATTTTGATATCATGGCATGTAATTATTTCTTCTATGTAAAATTATTGGGAAAGAATAGGAAGACTTAATTTCACTGCAGCGCTAAGCCTACACTAAACATTTTGTGCTCAATGAACAATTTAAGTTCCAATAAGAAAAGCATGTCCTGCCATGAGAAGTTTACATGAGACCCTAGTCTGCCACACCATAGGCAGTGCACATCACAGGTTTTATGGTGCAGTGTCTGTAGTAGTAGTATTGTGGTTTAGAGTCACTGTGTGGTTTTGAAATGAAATTCCTATATCATCATCACTTAAAGTCTTGGTTTGGTTAGCAGAGCTGTTCTTGTGTATCCCAACTCAATTTCCTTCAGAGGAAACAGCATTGTTCATGTTTAATGAACTTTATGAGAGCATAGAGATTTTAAGATGCAGGCAGCTTTACAGTTGCATAGCTGAACGGGAAATTAAACAGAAACTTCTATTATGAAGATTTAAAAATCAGAGGTTACAATAATTTGCATCCCAACATACCAAAAGAAAAAAACCAAACCCAGACCAGAATGAAAAAGCTTTTAATTTGAGGAACTTGGTTTGACCAGTGAAGCCAACATAGAAGGACATTTTAAGGCTATTTTCTGTATCCCTTTCTTATTACATTATTACATTTGCACCTTCCATGTGGTAGGAGAAAAGGCATTGCCTGATGAGTGCACTTCTAATCATCTTACATTTATTTGCTGACCTTTAGCTGAGAAAGACAGTGTATTCCCCTATGAAGTAATTTAATGGCTTCATGGCTGCCCAAAGAGGACTTGTTCTTACCCATGACTGCTAATATGCCTACATTGTGAATGGAAGTGAAGTGTATCTCATCATGTGGTGTACATAGTTTTATATCACCCATTGTTCATGAATGTAGATTTGGCATGCAGCTGGCTTTTGCGTCTGCTGTGTGTTGTGTAACCAGACGCATGTGTACTGCCTGAATATGGCAGGGGAAGCATCTGGGGACACTCGGGGCAGAAGGTAGCAGGAGTGTGCTGTAAAATTAGAGATATTATCCAACACCTTTAGCCTAGGTATTGCCAAAAGATCTCACCAGATATCTGGCAGTAGTACTTCTACTTGGTACACAGACACCAAGCAGATGATTAAATCATTGAATCTATTTATTATAATGATTTGTCTCCCAAGAATTACTGTATAGCAGTATACAGCATATCAGCAGTAATGCTGTATGTGTGTTTGATGTCAGTATAGTGAGTTGCAGAAAGTGGTTTCATTTAATTCTAAGGCTAATTTAAAGACAGGTAGTAATTGTACATTTTTGCTAGTTATTTGTTTGACTTAGCCTGTATGGATTTAAAATTGACAGGTCTAGTTTATGGCAGCAGTGTTGTCTTACTTCAAGACATGAAAATTCATCAGAAAACAGGAGCTGGATGAGTGTTTTATTTAGCAATAGTAAAACTAGTCCTTGGAGATGTGCTATTGTCAACTTTTTCAAGGTGTAGCGCTGAATAAACGAAAGAGGGCAGCAGTGATCAAGAGTTCCGTGAAAATGCCGTTGCTGCTGTTGATACCTATGCATACACGGGGATTATCTGTTAGTTTCTGTCAGACTAAGGGGAGCTCTGCCTGTTACTGAGCAATTAAATTTTGCTAATACTGTTTTTAGGGAAATTAAGTAGCATGTATTAATAAACAACTTCTTATTCTCTCCAAAGGCTTTTTCAGCATCACTTTGGGGTGGAATGCTAGTACCTATTGGAGACAAGCCATCCAGTATAGCTGACAGGCAAGTTTTTAGATGGTTCTTAATTTCTTTCTATAGGTAGCATAGAAAACTATAGTAGAAGAGCAAAGCCATAGTAGTTCGGTTTCGGAGGAGAATAAAACGTTTCTAGTTAGCTTTAATCGCATGTTAGTGCTCAAGCTGTACCTTCTGGTTTTGATTTTCATGTTGGGATAGTATGTAGTAGCTCTGCCTGCCAATATTTATTGTTGTAAAATGATACTTATCGTCTCAAAATTTTCTGTCAGGCATAGGTAACACTGTAGATATTTTTAGACATAAAGCTGTATTGTAAGTGTTGACTTTTTAGGCAGTTTTGCTCTCTTAACACCTGTGTTTAAATATCTCTAGCAGAAGCCATTTAGACTTAAATTTGTTTGCAATAAATACTAAATACTGAGTGTTAACGTCACATATGATAGATCTTAACTATAGTATTTCTATCAAAATTATTACAACAGACAGAATCAGTATTCTGATTCTTCTTTAGTGCTGGGGATACTTCTGTTTTGATTTTTGTAACTGATGGAAGACTTATTTTTATTGTTAATACTCCCATTTATTTTGAAAATTCTATCAAATGCATCAGGATTTAAATATCATTTCTTGTATTTCTTTAAATACACTTTACTAAACCAGTTACAAAGTTACCTGTAACTCTGAAAAGCAATGACAGAATTTTGGCTAGATATTTTCAAAGGCATCCTTTCAACGGAAGCTTTAAATTGAATTTGACTGTATTCACTAGGTTTTACCTTGGTGGACCAACAAGCGTGCGTGGATTCAGTATGTACAGCATCGGACCCCAGAGTGAAGGTCTGACATGCTTAAATCCCACTCCTCTGACAATACTGTAAATACTAGTGTGTAACAAAGAGTCAGATTCTGGCCTTAAGTTTTGCATGGCTTAAAAATAATTGCTCCCACTCTGCATTTTGAATCTGAGAAGTGTTATGTCATTATATATTAGTTCACAATGGAATACAGCCTGGTAGTTCTAAGTAAGGCCATTAGCTAATTTTATAAACCAACTGTGTGTTCCAACTTGCACACTTCCAGTATGTCAATTTAATTAGTAAGCAACCTTCAAGCTGAATAGGATCCCAAAAGATGGTTATAGCAACATCCACATTAAATCTGTTTGCTATGGTGTATATTCAGGTAGCCTAGGGGAAAGGTAATCTGATCAACAAAGGTGTTTTGAGAGCCAGGAGCTTCCTCAGTTTTATTGCTATTGACTTGCTGTTATCAGTGGATTCAGTATTCAGTATATTTTAAAGCTAATTGTTTAATTTTATCAATTTCCCATTTTTAGAACTAAGGCAGGTATTTCAGTGGTGTTTCAGTGTTCAGGAGGTAGTCTCTGATGAAACACAAGTGGGTGCATGTCTCAGGCTGTCCTGGTGAGGGAGAGAAGAAAAAGGGCTTTTCACTTGGAAAGTTTAAAGAATTGTGTAAGTGCTAATTTCTTTACTTGGTAACGGTGAGGTTGGAGAGAGCTAGAAGAGAATGGCAAGAGTTGGAAAGGGTAGAAGTGCGACCTAAAGCAACTTAAGGATGTGTTCTTGTACCTTTAATAACTGGTTCTTTGAATACATTCTACAGTATATGCTTTTACTCTAACATTTTACCAAAACAGGTGATTACTTGGGAGGAGAAGCCTACTGGGCTGGAGGCTTGCATCTATACACCCCTCTCCCTTTCCGGCCAGGCAGGGGAGGGTTTGGAGACCTTTTCCGAACACATTTCTTCCTTAATGCCGGAAACCTCTGCAATCTGAACTATGGTAAGACTCAGTAGAACTATGTATAATTCTTCTATATATATGAAAGCAAAAAGGAGAGCTTTTCGGTGTCTGTTTACACAGAAGCAGTTTGTTTACTGTGTATATTTTGGTGCCTGTAAAAAGCTACTGCTATTAACTTGTATATTTGACAGATTGCCAGTAATTTTTTTTAGCTCTTTGCATAAATTCAAGCACAACTTGTACAGAAGAGAGCTGGAATGGTAACAGTAATATCTGTGAATAGTTGATATTCTCAGACTAATGTGGTAATTGATTAACACCTGCTATTGTGCACTGTTCTGGAGGGAGACTGGAAGATGATGTTCTAGTGGGATTCTAATGTTTCCTTGGATGAACTAAATAAAAAGTGGTGGCATGAGTGTAGGTGAGGGTGCAGTAGCTGATATGACTTTTTTTCCCTCTCCCATTCCCAACTTTTTTCAAGATGTATTTCAGTGTATCAGTGTATGACTTTTCAATATCATTTTAATCAATTTGGGGGTATAGTGATACTTGATGCCTGCCTCACTTGATGGAAGAGAAGCAGCATCCATATGGCAGTGAGACACTTTATGCGCAATTGAAGAGCAGGTTAACTGATTATAAGAGACCTACTAAAGACATTTAAGTCTTTAGTATTCACTTCCATATTCATGCAGATAGATACCCTATAGTGGGAAATGAAGATCAACCAGCAATCCAATTAAAATCGTAGTAGTTTGAGTCTGAGACAGTTGGAGTTTATGAGAGTTGCGGGTAGTAAATAAGTTTTGAGCCTGCAGGTGGAGCTCCTAAATGGTCTGGCTTCTAGCTCTGAAAATCCAGTTAGCTGCTGACCACCTCGACAGCTTACTTTGATTCTTCTTCTCCTGCTCTTTTGCTTTTAGGTGATGGTCCCAGAGCTCACTTGCAGAAGCTAGCAGAGTATATCCGATGGTCTTACGGTGCTGGAATAGTGCTCCGACTTGGAAACATTGCTAGATTAGAACTTAACTACTGTTTCCCCATGGGAGTACAGTCTGGTGACAGGTTTGTTTTTTACACCAAATCCTTTAGTAGTAACTGTTTTTAAAGGTTACTGCGCTTATATCTAGTTTTGTCAGAGAGACTTGCTGCCCTTTAATTTTGTTTATTCTGTGCCAGTTCAGAGATATTTCAACACTTGGATGCTCTTCTTTCTGCTTGCTATATTCATACTGGTTTCACAGTACTTCTTGATTGAAGACTTTGTTTCTCGAGTTTCAAACATCACTGAAATCAGCTGTTGACATGTATGAATAGCTGTGCAGCAGGTTTTATTTTTTTATGGGAAATGATCGCTCAAACAGATCATGGTATTTTCTCAAGTCTTCCGAAAACAAATGAGTGGATAAATACCGAGTTTAATGTCTGCTTGAAAGATGAAAACAAGTTTAACTATAGGTAAAGAGAAAGGGAGAACAAATTAATTTGTTAGCAATGAATTATCCTACATCAAGCAATAAGAAAGCTTCAGGGGGCCTGCTGTTACCTGTGAAGGCTATGTGAGAAACTGTATTTGGTACAGGAGTTGGACTATGTTTTTATTTCTCATTCATATGAAATGTGAATTAATAACAGCAATGTGAAAATTATGGGCTTGATATTGCAAACGTAAATGCTCTGTATGATTGATGCAGTGGCAAAGCATTTACTTAAAAAGCCTTTATCAGCTAAAATTTGAATTGTTACTTTCCAAAGCTTTAAAACCTTGGAAATTTGCGGATAGGGAGAATTGATTTTAACTTCATCAGTATTTTATATGTCACTTACGTTATTTATTACTTGTTTCTTTTCAGGATATGTGATGGTGTTCAGTTTGGAGCAGGAATCAGATTTCTATAATACAGAAACATTTTACATCAGTATATGAAATTGTGCTCTGTAACTGAAATCAAGACTATAATAGAGCTTGATACTTTTGAAAAACAGTACACATCTGGGTGATTTACCTCAGGCTCCACAAGAAACTGCATTAAAGAATTATGCTGTAAAGGTTCATTGTACTTCTGATTCTTATCAAAGATGGGAGAGTGTTTGTAGGATTCTAGCTACTTTAAGTTAAAGCTTTTAAGTATTAGTTTAAAAATTTGTGTCAGGAATTGGTTCTTGGATACAGTTCACATGATTAGAGTTGTCATTGGTCTGCATAGTCTTCACTCTTCCAGCCACAAGTCTCACAAGTGTTGGGACAACCAAGTGTGAGTATGGCTAAAAGTGGAAGTTGAGCGGGAGCAGTTTTCCTCCATCATAACTTCTGTGAGCAAGTGACCCTGAAAAAATTCTATTACTCATCAAAAAATATTTTACACAAGTAGTGGTTGTGAGTGAACTTAAATGTTCTGATTTGAATATCTTAGAGTCATAGAATGATTTGGGTTTGAAGAGACCTTAAAGATCATCTAGTTAAACCCTCCTGCCATGAGCAGGGACACCTTCTACTAGAGCAGGTTGCTCAAAACCCCGTCCAACCTGGACTTGAACACTGCCAGAGATGGGGCAGCCACACCTTCTCTGGGCAACCTTTGCCAGCGCTTCAGCACCCTCACAGGAAAGAACTTCTTCCTAAAATCTAATGTAAATCTGCCCTATTTCACTGTTGTAAATCATCTATATTTAAATGCCTTCTACAATCTGAATTGCATACTGTAAAAGTTCAAGTTGGCTGTCTAGCACAGTAAATACTAAAATTCAAGAATGCCTTTGAAAGATTCAGAGTTCTCAACTCTGCAGTGGTTTTGAGTGTTTTGATGCTCTCAGCGAAACCATTGATTTGGGTCTTTGGAACAGATCTTTTTGTAGCAGTTGCAAAAAGGGATGTATATACGTGATCACGTGATGCTGCCTTGTCTGATTTTGTGTGAGAGGCATGCTGATCTACTGATTTCTTTAGTTGCTGATTACACTTAAAAGTGACCTCCTACTTTATCAGCTGGCATATATTCCAGTTTCTATAAGGTCAGACTAACTCAATAGTAGTCCTAAAAAATAGTCTTTGAAGGTAGTTACATGCTAATTATTTTATATGTCTTAATCCCAAGTTGTCAATCCTAAGAGAATCTGAACCTCGAGTCCACTTTCCCTGCAACTGAATTCACGTTTTTTGTTATTAAGTGTTAGTAAATTTAAAATCGTAATACAAAGAAGATTCTGGAAGAGTAGAACAGAAATACACAAGCTATTACACACCTGGTTTCTTCTACTGTGGTAAAGACACAGATTTGGACATAACTGGCAGGCTACTTTGCTGAATGCTACCAGGACTGCCACGATATCTTGTTCCGAGTCAAGTTAGCACTGGGACCCCACCCTCTTTAAAGAAAGCACAGTTTTATACATTGCTTCAGCATTGGTATATATTGATGTTGCTGTAGGACAGTAATTAAATCTTTTGATAACTCACTTTCTAAAATACAAAGTCTAGAAACTTCCGCCTAGTTTTGCAGAGCTCCACCTGGGTAAACATGCTTACCTTCTTGTAAAGGCTCACAGATGTTCGAAACAAAACTGTGGGAATGACAGAAGTCAGGTCTATTAAAAATAACAAACTTTAATATGAAAAATCTTTTTCAGTGCATGTCTCTAACAGCTACTGTATCAAATTCATGTTTAACAAATACTTTCTGATGTTTTGTTGTTGTTATGAGATAAAACATGGCGCTATGTTAAGAATATCAACAGATGTTACTAGTTTTTCTCCAGCACTATCTACATTTTGACATATGAAAGTATTTTTAAGGGGAATGTTTAGATATCAAAATGCTGTTAGGATCTTCTCCAGTAGTTTGAAGATTTTTTTGGTCCTTTTGATAAAATTAGATGTATTTTATGGCCTTAAGAACTCTTTTGTGCACGTTTGTTACTAAAGGCTGCTCAAGTGTAATACTTTAATATTACACAAGAGCACCCTAAGCAAGTATCAGTTTTAGAGGGCATAGTCATCTTCCTGAGTTGAGCAAGCCTACAGAAAGCCTTGGCCTCAGGCTGCACACCAAGAACCACCTCGTCCACAAGTAAGTTTTGAGAGAACTGTGATCCGTATGAGAAATTAAGGGATGAATTGGGGAAATGCTGAAGGCTGAAGAGGCCTTTCAGGCACATCTGCTGACAGATCATGCTGTATCACACAGAGGAGGATTGTCCAGTAAGGATAAAGGGAGAAAAACTATGTTACGTGAGCCTTTATCTGGGTCACTGTTTCCCTACCTCTGTTGCAAATAACATTTCCTTAGAACATATAACAAGTGCACAAAAGCTATTACAGTATATAAAGTATTCCTGTATTCCCTGGGATTACAACTGTTACTTCTATAGAATATTGATGTGATTAATATATCCCCATTGAAAATTTGTTGCAGAGGCATGAAAAAAATAGAGATCAGAATCCTACTAGAAGCTGCTGTCCTGCTAAGCAGACTCTGTGGCAGAACAGCTCTGGACAGATCTGAAGCAATTCTCTTGGCTGATTGCATGTCTGTCCTGAGTACATCTGTGAAAGGATAAAGGGTGCAAGGATGGCCTGCAGTCATATCTGTGATTCAGAAGCATGGTATTTCCTTAAATGGATAGTTTTGGAAGTCACTTTACCTATCGTGTAGTGAAGGTGTTCTTGCTTTTATAGCCATGTGCAGCTTTAGGGACAGTAAGATGGTGATAAATACTTCCAGATAGCACACCTGAAATGCACCCATGTGCTTGTGAACTCTGATTTTATGTGAACAGTGCTGAGGATGCAAATGCCACTGGAAGCACAGTTTCTTCAGTCATCTCAAGAGGCTAAAGGAAGCCGAGGGAGGAGAGGAGGGCTTTTGGGGACAATGGCTGTACAGCCTTGGTGCTAAGCCATTGGGAAGGTAGCAGTGATGTGTCAGAAGCAGGGCGAGTACTTGTATCACCAGTTCTAAGATGGTGATTTCTTGGAGCTGTTCCACTTACATTAAAAAGTCGAAAATGCTCTTTATATAGGGAGATCTGGTGGTATTAGGTACTGTTAATGAGTAAGCTGTTAGGGAGCTTTGGGGAAGGTGGAAGAGGAAGCTGCGAGGTCGTTAGAACGCATGGGGCAGTTTTGCTGCCATGCTGTTAAGAGCAGAACTATTTGATTTAAAAATAAAATACAATGCTGACCTCAATAATACAGAAGCGTGCCTCAACATAAGTATGTTTGGGTTGCTTTTTGCTGTTTTTAATACAGTTCTGTACTTGCTGCCAATGGAAACCTCTGCAGACATGTAGCAACTAATGTTTGATACGTACTTCCCTTCAAAAATACCTGTTGGTTTTGTTGGGCATCTGTGTTGAACTTGCTGTCCATGTTGTGCTCCTTGAGGGAGGCATTCAGAGTCTTCCTCTTCCGTGTGCAATAAAACGCACAGGTCCACAGAAAAGTAAGTGGGCTCAGGTTGGGTCTCCCTCCTCTGGGGTGCTTGAGCAGTTACTCAAATGAAAACATCCCTTGTGATGTTTCAGGGGAAAAAAAAATGTACTCCTTCATGGGAATATTAAGAAGTTGGGCAGATGTTTGGGAGATCATCCTGAGCTTTGTATGAGGATAACATCAGAAAATCATCCTAAAATTACAGAATTTGAGTGTACGGGATTGTAGGTCTGCTCTACCATTCTTGTCTTGTTTTTAAAAGGGATGGAGCTTGGCAGCCACAGCGGTAACAATTCTTTTCAGGAGGACTTTTACACAGCTTCTCTACCACAGAAAGGTTTTTGAAATAGTGTACTTGAATGTGTGTTATATGAAAACAGTGCAACGTCGCTGTTAGCAACTGCAGTGCTCTTGGATGATTTTAACTTAATTGGGATGAGACCTTATGCTGAGTGTATTCTGTGCAAGCCAGAGCATTCAGCTTTCTTCCATTGTTAAGCACAAAATGCAATTGGGCTGTAGCTGGTAGAACTGATGCCTGCATAGGATAAATGGTTTTTCAGTTAAATAGAATGCAGAATGGAAAGTATTCTGAAGCAGGTCAGTTACGTGGTACATTTCTACCTCAGTACTGAATATTATTAAAACATTATTTAAAAAAACACCCACAAAACACCAAAAGCCCCAAACCCCATCCTGCCCAACCAACCACCAGCAACAACAAAACCCAAACGTCAACCCTCTCCCAAATACATTTTCACTCATCCACTCATCTGGAAGACCAGGAAAAAAACGTAACTGTTAACAGTGTCTTGTGTCTGTAAGGTGTCTATCATCTTGGAACATCAATACAGATATTACTACAGTAGAACAAGACTGTATGTAATGATTTTCTACTTTAAAAAGTGTGTGGTTTTGCTTTGCTTCACTACATGAAGAACTGTGAAAGACCATATATTCAATGTCACCATTATTTTGTGATACATCTAATTACAGTAATCTCAGGTTGCCTAAAACTTTGAAAATAGTCTAAAATGTAATAAGGCTGAGGTAGAGGAAACTCAACAGCTCTATAAAAAATAAGGTGAGCAATGTTAAAATGAGCGAATGTAAATTCAGACTTCTGAATGTTCAGCTAAACATTAAAGCTGACGGTTTAGGGCTGAAATTAAAAACAGATTTTGAACTAGGTTTAGTCTTTCCAATGTAATTATTTCTGAAAAGACATGTTTATGCTCCGGCAGTTTTCTTAATGAATATTCGCTCACAGGAATCTCATCCCTGATGAGAGAGAGGTAGGGCACCAGGGAGCATCTTCTGGGATGTAGAGTGCTGGTAGCTCATTCAGTATGGAAGGTTTAAACAAGTAACATAGCTGGCTGCCTTTTTCTTTCTCTTTAGACAGAGTATGCACTTCAAACTAAAGGCCATTCCACTCATGCAGCAGCAGCAGCTGTGTCAGTTTTAATGGCCATCAGCCAGTTAAGTTATTAAAGACCAACACACACTTGATGAAAGTACTGTTACAAGCTCTTCATTTCCTATTTAGAAGAGCACTGTTTGTTTGAACCATCGTGATGTGACTCAAAAAGACTCTCAGTTTTGGTCTGGGTTTTCTGAAGCGTGCGTAATATTACTTTCTGTTGCCACAGGCTCTGTCCTTGTCTCAAACAACCCAGCCTCCTTTTACTTTGCAGAAGGCTGACATTTTCTACTGGGCTACAAATTTAAGCATTTCTTTATAAATACATAGGACATTGAAGTCAGAATGGGTCTGTGTGGATTTATTTCAATTATTAAAAGACACTTGCTTATAAGTCATTACATCTTGAGTGCTGTACTTGAGTCAGTTAAGTTTTATATGCTGTTTGGACTGTCTGTATAGCTTGTGAAGCAGTTTGTCTGCTTTCTTGCTTGAAATACGTATTCACAGATTTTCTGATTACAATTTCATTTAAAAAAGTATGAGGATCGATTTTTTTTCTTCCCTAGAGATTGAATAAAATGCTTTTTCCACACTGCCTTGAAGCTAAATGTTATTTCAGACTTCAGTATGAATTTATTTGTGCCTTAGTGTTACTTGTGTTTTTTGTATGGATTCAGGTTATTTTTGATGGATTGAAAATGGAGAAATTGCACTTGTAAAGTGTCTTATTTGGCTTGTGCCAGCAGAATGCAGTTGACATCCTCACTAATTATTTTGTTTTGCAAAGATGTATAATAACCTTAAATTAAATGGGCCATTTAACTAATGAATGTCTTTCTGTGCACCTCTTCAGTATAATTAAGGCTACTCTTTTTTTTAAATCTTTATTTTTATTCTGACTTAGTGATTACGATTTGTTAATTTACAACATAGAAAGTTAACTTACAATATAGAAAGAACTGCAGGGACTGTTCTCTGTGGATGCGATGTGTGCCTTGTCTCTGTCCGGTTGCATCTGCTGCATAGGAGTTGATTTTACCATCAGTATTTGTATTTTACACACAAGTCTCATAGGTTGTAAGTTGCACTCTAGGAAGATTTTGAGGGCATTCCTCCAAAAAGCTGGAGGAGCTGTATTTGAATTAAATTACTTAAGAAGTGATGCAGCTTTTCAACACTCGCCATACTGGCACTACTGCTGTTAAATGCTACAACACAGTTAACTGGCAAACCTGGTACTGGAGGAGCATGGCAGCTGTAGCTTTGGATATGTAGACACAGAACTGTGTGAAAGATGCATGTATTCATACCGTCTGTGAATCTGGATGGCAAACTGGTTGTGAATCTCATTAGCAACTCCAAGGGCTGAAATATTCATTTGTAAAACATGGAATAGTTGAAGTGTAGTATTCAAAGTAAAATAAGTATTTGGTATGCTAATCCACTTTTTCTACTAGCAAGAGCACCGGGAGAACTCCTTCCTGCACAGGAAATCAACATAAAGCATTCATTAGGTATAGCCTGAAACCTCAAAATGATTTAAGTGAGAGGTGGATTTGTTACTGGTATTGATCCCACCCTCAGGAAGCTCTCACACTCTGAAAGCCTTTGCTATGAGCAGCACACTTGTTTCCATAATAGAATTTATTTGTTCTACTAAGGAAGCAGTATTGATAAAAAATAATCATCATCATTGCCTTTATGGGCAAACACAAGACAGGCTTATCTTGCTGTGAGGAATAAAGAACAAGTATTTGCAGGGATGAAGTTATTTCACAAAAGCTGGGCAGTGTGCTGTCTAATTAAGAAAAAAATGCTCCACTTTTACGTTGCAGATTTTCTATGCACTGCAAAATCAGCATAGCATAAAGTTCGCAGCTTTTTAAAGGCAGGGTTATCTATGAGCTGGCGCAAATATTTCTGTAGCAAAGCACAACCTGAGTGTCCTGGTGCAGCAGTGACCTTTAAAGAAAAGCTGAGATGGTTAGGGAAGAAGTAAGCATGTGAGAATATTCAGCCTGGAGAAGATAAGGCTCTGGGGAGACCTTACAGCAGCCTTCCAGTACCTAAAGGGGGGCCTACAGGAAATCTGACGAGGGACTTTTTACAAGGGCATATAGGAATAGGGGAAGGGGGAATGGCTTTAAACTGACAGAGGGGAAATTTAGATTAGACATTAGGAAGAAGTTCTTGTGAGAGTGGTGAGAAGCTAGAACAGGTTGCGCACAGAAGCTGTGGCTGCCCCATCCCTGGCAGTCTTCAAGGCCAGGTTGTACGAGGCTTTGAGCAACCTGGTCTAGTGGAAGGTATCCCTGCCCATGGCAGGGGGATTGGAACTAGATGGTTTTTAATGTCACTTCCAGCCCAAACTGTTCTATGATTCTATATCATAGTGCTCAGTACACAGGAATATGGAGCTGGGACAATGTGGAATAAGGCTGTGTGGTCACTGCAACTTGCATTGATAATGTATCAACCATTTGGTGCAGACAGATCCTTATAAAATCCCTTCTGTGTGCTCCATTCAATATTGATCAGAGGATGCTTCCTCATATCCTGCAGTAAAACCTGATCAGAATTGAATGCTGTTGGCAAGTTTGGGGTTTGCCAAGCAAACAGGAAGGGAAGTTGAGGTTATAACCAATGTGTTAAGCAGGATTTCCACTTACTGGAATTTATTCTGAAATCAGGAAGAAGAAACTTTGGGAAGGAATGAGAAAATAGATTTTGTGTCAGTTTCAGGATACCCTATTAAGGAGTGCTTGAAGCACAAAAGTATGCTTAAAACCCCCAATTAGACCTCCAAATAAAGGGCATATTTATCTGGACAGCAATTTATTACGTGAACCCTTAAAGATCTCTGGCATCATCCTCTGCTTGTGCAGCTCCCAAACTTGACAAAGTGGTTCTTTTCATCCTGGACAGTGCCACTTACATACTAGAGCTTAATTAAGTATGTGGGCCATATTGGTTATTAAATTGTTCTGCACCCTTCTAAGATAGTCCACAGACTGAATGGGGGTCTGGTCAGCAAAGGTCATTTCCTCAGTCTGGAGCTGCTGTTGTAGTCTGCAGTATGCCGGCAAAAAGAGGTGGGCACCACTGCCCTGGACTGGACCAGTCTGGGGGGTAGACCTACTTGAATCTGGAACATGTAGAGAATGCTCCACTAATGTAACTGCCAGGGTATGCCTCGTTTGTATGTTCTTTGTAATACTTTTTACTGTTCTTTATGCAAATAAAATAGTGAAGTTTTATGCTTGTTTCCATGATGGATTCTATGATCAATTAGAGTGAATTCATGTTGCTCTCAGGTTTGGGCCAGATGTGAGGGACTGCCCTAATTTACACTGGGGCTTGCTGTGTTCCCTGAAGTTCTCGAGCATAATGCAGTTACAATTTTGCCTTGCGTGCTTTTAGAGTCATACTTTCCTCAAAGAGGCTTTGTCTGGGATTTCCCAAGATTTTTGTTTGTCACAAATCCATTCTTAAGTTCAGTGTTCCTGGGCCTCCTGAATGGAGAAGCTCAGCTGGGCAGGATTACCACTCAGCATCCTGGCTGGTGAAGCAGACCACAAGAAGCATGGCTTGCAGAACAGCTAATGCTGCTTGCATAGCCAGTGAGAGTGGCCATTATGTTAAAACCCACAGTATACATTATTTTGTGAGATGTTCAAACGATGTGATAACACATAACATAGTGGTAGCATGGGGCTGGAGGAAATTATGGATAATAATGCTCATTAATCTGGTAATGAGCTCCTGGTCGAAGCTCCCTACAATGCTTCATAGAAACTTCATACATTCAAACATAGAAACTTCACTCCTGGTTCTTGATGGCTTTTGCCAGTGATGCACAGCAGTGCTGCAGGTCACTTCAGATCTTGCTGTGCTGGAGCAGTAGGTGGCTTGATCAGAGCAATGTTTTAAACTTGAAATTTAATCCATTAAAGGTGAATATGAAAAGCAGCTGCAGGTCCTGCTCCAAACCTGTCACTACTCCTCAGTTCTATGCCTTGAAACAGTATTTGTTTATCTGCCATTCTGCTGTTGATTTGCAAATACAACAGAAATGGAGCCTACAAGGCAAGTCAATGGTTCAAATGCATAAAGAAAATAAATCAGAGAAATAGGTGCACAAGCACTATTTTCGTGAATCCTTCATTAGCTATTGTGTCAAATAGTACTTTCAACAGGGAAAAGCAAAATATTTTTACACAAAAATTCACCACAGATTTTATACAAAAATATACCAATTTAAAATTGCAAGATAGGTAAATTAACATTATATCTAGATTTAGAAACTCTTCCATGTTCTGCTAATAGCAGTTATGACAGAAATGCAAAATGCTCAGTCTCTTAAAAACTCTTTCAGGCAAAATCAAACTGCATCCTGTGCTGTGTTCCTCTTTGGACCAAAAGCCACATTCCAGTTCAAACACCTTCCTGTTTTGTGTCTGCATTCTGAAGGATGGCTGCTGTCTCATTTAATGAAAAGACATTCTCATGAAATGCAGAGTGTTGTGCAGCTCTTCTTTTCTTGCAGTTTAGGGCATGAATAGAATCATATTCTCAACAGACATAGTAGGATAGTTGCAGAGTGCAGTGGGACCCTTTAGCCTGTGACTGCAGGGTGAGTTACATACAGGCTCTTGATTAAAGTTCCCTGCATTGTCCACTCCTGAAATGTGTAGTTCTCCTTGAAAAGCATCTGAACTTCCCTTCACCACTGTTTTGCCACTGACAGCAGCAACACTCCTCCTGTTCTTCAGTAATGTCTTTATAATTGCAAAGCTGGATTAAAACGTGTCAGTCCAGTCTGGCACCTTCCTCTGAAAGCATCATCTTAAAAGAATAATACAATAAAACAAAGTTAGTGTTCACACTTGGATGTATTTAGAGTTGGAATTACAGTCTACTCAAAACAACTCATTATCATATGAAGCTGTAAATCCATGATAACCTGCAGTTTATAGAAGCCATTTGAAAGGGTCTTTCCAGCCATAGTCATATGCTATGTTCCCCCCACTTCCCTTCTGCAGGCTCTTGCTTAGTCACACTGGAAAGCTGGGCTTTGGTTTTGGTTTGTTGGGGGTTTATTTTGATTAATTGCCTAAGTGCCTGTAGAAAAGCAACAAGCAGCGGAGGTGAGGGACAAGGGTAGGTCTTTGTGAAAGGGGGGATTAGCTCAGGTTAAATCTCTGGTGAAACGACACACTTAGTAAAGTATCTCTGCTATTTTATGCTCTGGATGTGTTGTGTAGTGTTACTTCTGTGTCAGGTCAAGCATGAAAATCTGTCCTGTACGCTGGGCGTGCAGATCCTATGCCAAGTTCCTTTGGTTTGAATGCCGTTCTTTGTTGGGGCAAGGGCTACCGACAGGAAGCCACTTACAGGAGCACGGCCAAAGGCTTTGTGCATGATTTTAGGTACCCAGTAGTCTCATTAAAGTCAATAGGACCACTTCAGGGGCTTAAGTATGCACATGGGACTTTGCAGGATCAGAGCCTAATACTATAAACTCTTCAGGATTGTTTTTAATGTGTATTCCACAAAGCCCTTGTCATGCTCCTGGGTGCTGTAAAATGATAAGTAATAAGAAATTCTCTCTGTGGGATCAAAACCAACTTTCCAGTTTTGGCCATTTTTGTGTGCATTCACTAAGGCTTATGGCTGCACCAGTGCTCAGAGACCTGGGGGGTGATGGCTTCCCTCTCAGAGATGCCTGTGAGCCTCTGTACACGTGAGCTTGGCAAACAGAGCCTACGAGCCCCTTCTCAACCTTACCACAAGAGAGATGCCAAACAGGCTACATGCCAGGAGGGGAAGGCAGTCTGGTCATACAGAAGAGGTGTGTGGCTCAAAATTAGAAAGCAAATCTCAATGCAGTCAGCAAGAAACTGCTAAGCAGAGCACTTAGCAGTAGCAAATGGCACACACTAAGAGTCTGCCCTGAGTTTTGTCCTCTGTCCCGGCTGTGATGGGACCGATGGCTTTGCTTTTCAGCAATACTCTTTGCCCGTTTTTTTCTTCACCCTCATGGGTCTGTCACAGAACGGTTTGGGTTGAAAAGACCTTAAAAGTCATCCAGTTCCAACTCTCTGCTATGGACAAGGGGTAATGGGTACAAACTGGAACACAAGAGGTTCCACTTAAACTTGAGAAGAAACTGCTTCTCAGTGAGGGTGACAGAACACTGGAACAGGCTGCCCAGGGGGGTTGTGGAGTCTCCTTCTCTGGAGACATTCAAAACCCACCTGGACACATTCCTGTGTAACCTCATCTAGGTGTTCCTGCTCCGGCAGGGGGATTGGACTAGATGATCTTTTGAGGTCCCTTCCAATCTCTAACATACTGTGATACTGTGTGATACCTTCCACTAAACCAGGTTGCTCAAAGCCCCGTCCAACCTGGACCGTGTAAGGCCGGCTGGGGGCCCGCGGGCCCGGGTTAGCCCTGCACACCGCCCTCCGGGACAGGGGGCCGGGGTAGGGGGCGGCCCGCCCCGCCTCCCGCGGACTTCCCGGCCGTGGCAGGGCGCTGTGGCCGCCGGCAGCGGCTCCCAGCCCGCCCCCTGCCCTCGGCTGCGGCTCGGGCTCAGGCCCATACCCCCCGCCTCCCGCTGCCGGCTCTACTCGCTCGGTCGCGGCTGTCCTGCTGATTTACCCGCTCCCGGGCTTTGTTCGGCGCCGCCACAGCGCCCCGGGCGGGACAGGGATCGGCCAGGTCTCGGGCAGGCTCCCCCAGTGAGACCATAAGCAGAGCCGATGTCCGCCGCGCCCGTCCGATCCCCGACGCTGCGGCCCCACAGGATGAAGAAAGACGAGTCGTTCCTGGGCAAGCTAGGCGGGACGCTGGCGAGGAAGAAGAAAGCCAAGGAGGGTGAGTCCGCCCGCGCGGCGCGGAGGGATGAACGCGCTCCCGGCCGGCGTGACTCGTTGCAGCTCCCTGTCCCGTCCCGTCCCGTCCCTCCGCGGGGAGCCCGGGCTCTCTGCACCGGCAGTGCCTGCGGCTCCGAGAGGAACGGGGCCTCGCCCGCCTGCCTCAGCCCGGCTGAGCCCCAAGAGGCGCTGGCGGCCCCTTGGGTGGTGGTTGGCAGTGGAGGGGGGGGCTGCCGTGAGGTGCCTGTGCTTTTGGGGGGGTGCCGGGAGGTGCCAGCGGCTGGGCCCCGCCGCACGCCGGTGTGGGGTGGCCGTTCATGAGGCATGCCTCAGGAGGCTTGGCCGCTTCTACTACCGCTTTCCAGCTCCGCTTTCATACCTCTGCCTGGAGCTGGGAGCGGAACCCCCGAGGCCGCTGTCTGCTGTGAAATAAATTCCTGGTGACCAAGGAGGCTGCGGGTGTCGTTTTTCTTCCAGTTGAGAGTTGAGGAAGCCACGAGGGAACGATTAAATCCACCGGTGTTTCATTCAAGGCCCGCTTCATCCATGGGCTTTAAACTTTGCCGGAGTGCTTTTCATAACCAAACGCAAAATCACCTAGCCCTCGAGCGCCAGAATTTCATGTAGGCACATTTGCACTGGGTATTTATTTGGGTTGTCACCACTGGTGCCAACCAGTGTTGGTCTCCCTCTTTGGTGTGGGAAGCCTGGAGAAGCTCCCTCAGCTTCAGTGGACGGGCACCTGTCCCATGTTGGGGTGCTCAGCCCCTCTGGCACCCATGCCTGCTGCTGAGTGGGGCAGACGCCTTGGGCTGGCCTTCTCATGCGTGTGCGTGCACAAGGCGTTCTCACAGCAGCCCGCTTGCACAGGAGGCTGTGTGGAGATAGCACTGTTTAGTCCCAAGCAACACGACTCTTTTGTTGTTGTAGATAGGGAGGCAGTGTCTTGCTGCTAGACTTGATAAAGACGGTCCATCCCTGTATGCACAAAGTGTACCTTTCTCCCGAGTGTTGTCTCCTCCGACGCTGGTGTACTCTTGTCCTCTTCTCCTTCCCAAACTGACCAGGTACTGGCTTCTGTAGAGAAACTTTCCTCTGTGTTATCCCCAGTCTGCCAGCAGGAAATCTTGGTGCCCTTGCTGTAAGATTTAATGCAATTTTGACGAACTGCCTCGTTAAAACTGGCCTTGGTTTTGTTTTAGTGTCTGCTGGGTACAGTGTAGGGATGAAATTCGACTTCCAGCCTCCTTTCAGCTGGCTGTTGAGCGAGCATGTTTTATCCGCATTGGGTATTGCCAGCAACATTTACAAGGTAGCTTTTTAATATTTAAAAATAAAATATTTGTCCTCCAAACCTTGTTCTGGGAAATTGCTTCCCTTTCCTTCTTCTGGCTGTTTTGGTGTGGCCTACTGGTATTTCCTTTATCATCTATTTTTAATCACATTTCTCTGACGTGGTTCTGCTGAGGAGCAGCAGAAGCGGTCGTGCCTTCCTGATGATCTCATTTGCTTCTGAAGCAAGATGGTGGAGAAAGCTCATCTCCGACCACATGCTCCACAAGTGTGCATTTCATTCAATGGTGGCTTCTAAGCTTAAGCAGGTTGGCATTGTCCCTTCTTAAATGAGAAATGTGGTCATTGCTAGGTGATGTTTTGGGGGTGACCGCTTTCAGCAACAACCACCCTCCGGTTTTGCTGAGTTTGCATGTTAATTTTACCTACTCTGGTGGCCACAGCTCTTCTTGGTGATGGAAGGGCCTGCTGTGGTTACTGCCTTCTGCACTTAGTGGGGAACCACTGCTGTGGCTGTAAAGCATGACAGTCGTGCTTCTGTCAGTGCGATGGGGAGGAGACTAAAACATGTGGTGGGGCTTTTAGTGTGAGTATTCCTTCCAGCCTGAAAATGTGAAGGAAGGAAGACGGTCTGCAAGCCTGTGGAGCAACCCATTGGGTGTTACAGGCTGAGGCCCTCCTTGTAAGGGGAATCAGCATATTACTCTTTACATTTCGCACTTTCTCAATGGGGTAGCTCCCAAATGCAGGCTCACCAGACCACGGCTGTCAAACTGGAGGGGGCCAACGGCTAAGCCATGGTGAGGTAGTGTGGTGAGGTCTGTGTCATGGGGGAGAGAGGCAGGTCCATGGCTTGTGGGTAAGACCTGGGCAGCCACAGGAGCAAATTTCAGGGCTAGAAACTACATCTCTGCGTGTGAGCGTGAAGCAGAAGTAAATTGGAAGCTTTATGTGAGTGGCGTTCCCTGACTGAGTTGATAGACCATATAGGAGCCATGTGGGCAACTTTTCCTGTGTGCTTGCGGCGTTCCTTCCCTCCCTCTTTCCTTTCAGGCAGTTTCTGCGGGCTTTCTCTACGGGGACCAGCAGAGGTCAGAGTGATCTTCCCGGAGTAAATGCTGCCCTGTCCATCAGCAGCTCTCCACAACAGCAAATGGAAATGCTGACTGCTGATTTGCCACAACCAAAAATCGGTCTTGCTTCCTCTGCCTCTGACGGTAGGGAAAGCAAGTAAGCCGGAGGGTTCTTTATATGTACTCCTTGCTTCCACTGCCTTTCTTTTGCGTTATGTAAATACAGGCCTGCTATCACCATCCCAGCTGTATTCATATAACCACCTTATCCTGGTCTGTGCAAGAGCTGTAATCCAGTTATATATATTCTTTTCATCTTTGTGCTCAACATCGGCAACACACAGCTCAAAGATCTTTATAATGATAGTGAAAAAGTTTTCGTTTGTTACTTACAGTTTTCTTCTTTTAATCAGGGGTGGCAGCCATTTCATAAATAGCTACAATGTGTGGCTACCAACCCACAACAGTTAAGCACTTTAGATAACAGTTAAGCACAGTTAACGCACTCTAGTTAAGCAACTAAATTTAAATTTATTTATTTATTTATTTATTTCTAACACACTGCGATCTAATTTTAGAGAGCCTGTATTGGGAGTGTTCATCAGGCTTGTCAAGGTGGCCCAGTGTAAGCTCATACCCTCACTGTGTTAAGGGAGGATAAATAAGGTTCCTAGGTGTGCTGGTGATGAGTCCCTGTGGCAGTATTTGAAGTATTTACTGTATCATATAAGCAACTTTGCTGCTGCTCTTGCTTTAGCAGCATGTAATGACACTGTTCTTTGTAAGGTTAAGACCTTAGGTCAATTTCATCTATGTTTTAAGTCCAATTCTGCAAGTTTTAGGAAAACCTGTAGAAGGCTTCCAACTGACAAAGCCTTTGAATTTGTACCTCAAACCTCTGCTTTACACTATTACGCCTTATGTTTATGTTTCTGAATTTTTATGGCTGAACTGACATACTAGGCAGTCCTGACATAAAAGAAATAGCAGCCACTGTTGTTCATGGGGAAGCCGTTTTTACCCTGGTTTCCTATGGAAGTATGGGGTGGGTGATCTCACTGTCTGTTTGGCTCCTCCCTTCCTCTTCCTTTGCAGGAATATTTTTAACAGTTTGGCTAAAAGTGCCCCTAAGGGAAAACTGCCAGTCTTAAGGATGATTAAATGACTACAGATTGTGTCAAAATGAGTCACCAATGAGTATAGAAAGACCTTAGTGGAGTCCCACAGCAGGAAAACCTGCAGATGAGGTTAACCCTTACATACTACTAGAGACCCCACTTGGGAGGGATGCAGCCAGAGAAAGGACCTGACCATGTGGAGAGCGCTGTATGGAGATGAACATTCTTAATCTTACAATCAGTCATGACACACATCCTTAAAAAAGCAGGATGTGTCAGTTCCAGTGCTGGTGTGACCACTTGGTTTTTACTCCTCACCCTGCTATTAGGCTATGTGGAAATCTGCAAAAATCTAAGTTTTCCTGATGTTACTGTGACACAGCTCTGTCTTCCTATATCTTGTGCTTTCAAGACGTGCCGCAGTAGTAATGTGATTAATAAACTTATTGCACCTCTTCAGGAACTTCAGAATTCGCTTTAAATACCTTAGGAAACTATTGGCATGCTGGCAAAGCCCACAGCGGGGTACAATTAGTAAGCTAGATGATCCTTTAGCTTCTTTTCAGACCCTGTAAAAGATGTAAAAGATATAAAAGATGCTGTTTCAGATAGTGCTGTGTTTCATCGCCCTCTGTAAAAGGAACTTAAAAAAAAATATCTCCCCTTTCCTGTTGGTCTTTGTACTGAAATAATGGAGGGGGTTTGCTGCAAGCTTTGCTTCAAGTCTGCTTGCAAAGCTTTGTTTTCTTTTCATCGTAACACACTACATGAAAGATCCGGGCAGCAGGTGTTTGGCTAAATAAATGTATTATTGTATCTGTGCATGTGTGTGTTTATATATAGCCTATATGGAGGAGTCAGTGAGAGAAATACAACAGACTTAGCGTTGTTTCCCTTGACATGATTTGGAGTGGGCATAGGGGTGAGGAAGCTGCTCCAGATTTATTGTGCCTGATGAAATCAATAGGCGGGGGAAGAAAAGAGATATGACAGTGCTGCAGAGGGCAGAATTATTGCAACAGCAGCAGAATAATATAAAGGTTTTACTCATGTCGAGGAAGTTAAAGTATTGATCTTGGGGTGTGTGTCTCAGCATGGCTGTGAAAAGTTTACTGCTGCATTTGCCTGTGGGCTTGCCTGTTTGGTCAATAGCTTGGTGGATGCGTGTTTCACTAAATGGCAAGGTTTTTCTGCCATAGGTAGGTGGCAGTTGTTGGCTGTTTTGGAGAGGGAAAAGTTGGAGGGTGGGGAAGTGTCATCTGGCAAACCAGTGACAATTCAGGGAACGAAACTGTCTCCTGAGTTGTCTCTAGTACCAGGAGCCTTAGCCAAAGGTGCTGCATAATCTGCCCATTTCTCACAGCTCTACACATGCTAAAACTCATCTCCAGATTGTTCAGGTGGGACTGCTCTTGCTGCCTGATCCACTTTAGCTTTCTGGAGGGAAGAATATGGGGAAATAAGCTCAACAGCAGAATTAAAATGGAGGAAACTGTTTCTTTATCATTCCTTTGAAACTCATGGGGCTGCTTGTGTGGGTAGTTGCTCTCTGGAGGGAAAAGAGGTTCAAAACCAGATCTACTTCATTGCCGTTGTATTGATGAGCACATCTCAAGTCTGTAAGACATCCCCTTGAATGCAACAGGGTGGGAGAATTGGGCTTGCTTAGAAAATGGATCTCATTTTTCATTTGAATATGGTATACTGAAAACTTAAAATCTTTTTAATGCTGTCTGTTACGCAGTCTCCAGGGGTGTATCACTGTAAACAGACTGCAAAAAATTGAACTTCTCTGTGTCTGTGTGCTGTGCCTTTGCTTTACTCACTTTCTAGTGGCTGCCTGGGACTTCTAACAAGTATATTTAGCTTTAAAATGATGCTGACAGATGCCTGTTTGATAGATCCTAAAAAGATGTAAGGTGGTAAGGCATCCTTAGCCCAATCAATTCACCTTCCAGGGATCACTGATGTTGGTAGCATTATTCTTGCCCAGGATTTTTGTCCCAGTCACAACCATTCCTGACTACTGCACACTGCGTTTCATTCTGGCTGTGCCCATATATCCTACTTTATGAACTGGTGCTGGTGGAATAATTGCTTTAACCTCTCTGTAGTGGAAGAACTGGGGTTTGGCATCACTTGGTGCCTAGAAAGCTCAGGATGGAGGTGTTCTACTGATGTGGTGCCTGCATTCTAGCTTTTGTCCTGAGGCATGTCTGCATTTCTGACTGGTGGTGAAGTGCCAGTTAACTTGCAGAGTGCTGGCTAGGCTTGCGGTATTTCTGACCCAACAGGAAACTTCATGAGCAAATCTGCCTCTAGCAGATCCGTGAAGTGCTATATGGGATAAGCTTCAACTGGTTGCTTCTTACTGTCTCCTGACCTGATAATATATTTTTAAGGCACTTCCTTTCAATAGACTGGTGTAGGAGCTCACCCCCAGCCTAGCTTACTTTCCATGCTCTTAATATGTGGCAGTGAATTAGTCAGATAGAGAGACAAATACAAAGTGTGTAGGGTCTGATACTGTGGTCCTGGTTCACACAAATACATTTGCTGCAGTCTGAGAAGATAGCTGGCTAGGGAAGTGTGTCTGTGCATTGTAATGGGCTATTGCTGCTGCAGTATCCCTACAGAAGATGACTTAGGTGTTGGTTAAGCAGAATTACTTGCTTTTAAGAGAGGAATTTGCATATAATTTTGTCAAAGCTGCATACTGTTGTGGATATGTGTATATATCCCTAGAAAGACTGTGCAGACATATGCAAATTCAGGTTTAATTTATTATTTTTACTACTAATTTAAGGAGAGAGAGACCTAAATTTCCATTTGGAACCTGTGTAGCATGATTGCTGAGTTTCTCCTGTAGGGCTCACACATACTTCTGACCAGGTCTGGTTTCAGTCTTGCTAGAGTAGTGCCTGTTCGGGTTCTGTAACTGTGTTCTATTTGGGCAAAAGCTGTACCGTGGGTATAGTTTGCGTCAATGTCTCAACCAAAATTATCTTTGCGTGCACAAGAGTGATCCTTTTAATGGTGTCATAAACCCCTTATTTTATTCCTGTAACTGCAGTGAGGCTAGGATGGTTCCTCCAGTGCAGCTTTAGGCGCTGTCTCTTGTTGAGACAATAGAGTTTTGAATTACAGCTGAAAGTTTTCTTCCAGATGGGATGCAGCAAGATGTGTGAAATAGCTCTGTAGCTCTTCAGTTGTGGATTGAAAAAAGTGACTTGCTTTTACTTAAGAAAATCAGACGTTTTAAAGCTGTTCTATTTTCAGAGTTGCATTCATTAACGTAAGATTTATTGTAAGAACACTGTTAATGTTCCATCATAAAACCTTAGCAAGGTGGTTATCAACGTTTCTGATTTTCCAAAACTAAATTTTGAATTTCTTAAAAATACTAATGCAAGGATTTGGAAAGCGACATCTTTTCTCCTTGAAGTCTACACTTACTTAAAAGCCATTGTTAAACGGTATCTGTTTTTGTTTCTTATAAGGGGTTATTAATGCTCACATCTTGGGAGAGACTTCCAGAAGCAGGCGTCTGGCTGTTTCTGTTTTGAGGAGCGTGTGGGTGATCCTGGTGAGACTTTGATGGACGGAGGGCTGCCTGTGGACCTGGGAGAAATAGGGGGAGCTGCAAAGTGACAACTTTATGCAAAGTCTGTGCAGATGCTCTGTGCTGAATGGTGTGAAGGGAGAGTTCTTGGTCACACTGGTGGATCTGTGCAGGGAAATCAGATGGTGTTCTGCAATGCATTATCATAAATGCATCTAATCATATTGACTTAAATACTTGTGTTTTTAAGAGTTGTGATATTTAGATCTCTTTATTATTACAAATGCGTCCTACTGATTTGCATGTCAGCAATATAGGAGTCCAGAAGATTTAGTATAGTTATGCATGTAACAGTATGTACTTCAAGAATTGTTACAGGCCAGCTGATCCAAAACCAGGTGAAGCTGCTGGAGTCTTCCAGTGCACTGGATCATGCTTTGATATCAGGAGATTTGGCAGATTAGCTGGCAAGCTCTTTCCATTGTGAAAGCGTGTCAGAACACCGTATTACTCAGGGATCCAGAGTAATGTGGTCTGTGGCAAGACCAGCATGAGGCAGTCTGCTAGTTGCAGGATTTGGTGTTTCAGCAGTTACAGGTTTGCTGTTCAACTGGGAAAGAATTTTAGTGTGTACACCTTGTACATGAAAGTGTCATGGGCACAGCTGAGGAGATTCTAGTTGTAGCTGTGGAAGGGCCAGTGTTGCTGGTACTTCAAAGCTGCTCATGAGGGATTCTGATGGCAAATTGCTGTTGGTTTTCAATGGGAGTCGAGTGTACAAATCTCTTGGGCATCATGAGAAATCTTGACCTGCAGATATGCACCCGAGAGGTTGTCTGTGTCAGGGTTTCTGAGATGTGATGGCTTGAAGGGGGCATACGATCATACAGAGACACTTGCATGTATCATAAAGAGGAGTTTTCTGCTATATATATATATATTAGATATATATATGAAAAAGGAGTTTTCTACTATATATATGTATTCAGCTATAATATCAATTGTTTGTGATCCTTGTCACCTTTGTTACTGCTGCTAATGCAGAAGGCTCTGTGCATGTGCCTTCCTAACCTTGGAGTCTTGTTTCCTTTCAGCATTTTCAGTCTGTCTGTGTTCTTATTCTGGTGGGGCAAGGTTTTCACTTCAGCAGCAGGCTGAGGGCCAGCCCTCAAACTCCTCACAGTAATTTCAGATGTGGAGTCTGGCAAAAAAGAAGGAAGGGAAACCTTGTTTCCCAAAGGTTTCTGCTTGTGCTGACCTTTGCCCATTACAGCAATTGTGACTTCAGCAAACCTCTGGATTCTTTGAACTAACAGGATCTGGGCATTTTGTTGCAGAAGGCAGCGACTTGAAAGTCAGCCAGGTTGTTTCAGAGAAAGGTCTGATCTACATCAGTTTCTGGACGTAACTGATGGCACAAGCTCTGTTCTGATCAGCTGTCATGATGTCCAGGTGCTTTATTCTGTACAGCCCTCTGTTGGGGGGTATCAAAACCAGCAGCTCTTGTGTGAGTGACAGTGACCCCCGTTTTTGGGGTGGGCTGAGTATGGAGGGGAAGTGAGAACAGGAACCTCTGTGTTGCACAACTAACAGGTCAGTGGCCGAGTCATCTCTCCAGGGTGAACCATATACTGCTCAGTACTCTCCTGTTGGCCAAGTAGAAGGCTGCAACCCCAAATTCATTACTTCTGTTGTGTATGTCTAGTTTAGCTGGAAAAGTATTATGGCTAACATATGTGGTTACAGGGTTTTGTAATTTGAATCCAGTCAAGTCTTGCTCTGAAAACCAGATGTGGAGAGAACATGCACACCTGGCAACATGTACTGGCTGAGAGCAGTGGCTCTGTACTCCTTGGGCCCTTAAATCACTGTCACTTCCTTGTGGAGGAACATATAACCACACAACAAAACTTCTAATTATAAATCCTGTACACACGATTTGTTTCTATGCATCCGCTACAGACCCCTCTCTGGAGCCCTTAAGCTGAGACGGGAAGCCGTGGGATGGGATTCTGGTTTTGAGTTTGTTAGTGGTGAGCAATAGGATCTTTGGGAATTCAGTTTCTGCCTCTTAGTGATTTTTTTTGGAAGTTAAAAAAGGCTGCTTTATGATCCCCAAGACCTGTCTGGTGATCATATATGAACTCTTGTAAAATCTCTTTTCAATATATGCTCCACGTTGGTTATAAAACAAGCAAGCTGTTCTGGCTCCTGGCATCCGGTTCCTTCTTTAGTACTTCTTTGAGTGGCTGAACCATAAATCCACTGAAAAAAGAAAAAGTGTATT
Organism: Psittacula echo; assembly: GCF_963264785.1. Classification (NCBI taxonomy): domain Eukaryota; kingdom Metazoa; phylum Chordata; class Aves; order Psittaciformes; family Psittacidae; genus Psittacula; species Psittacula echo. The sequence goes on from NC_137735.1 coordinate 107,370,740, forward strand.
TTCCATTATAGCTGCCATATGGACTTATTGTTAAGTTTTAATTAGCTGAGATGGCTGCATATACAATTTATTCGGAGTAAGGAAGGAGAATGTGAGAGCTGGATGAGGAGGAGAGCTATTCTGGTGTCCCTATAGAGGCACGGTGTCTTTTTTACTCTCTTTAAATAGAAAAATGTGTCATCCTCAGAAAGTGTCTTTTCCACTACGTCTATTTGGCAGATGTACGCATGTGTGTTATTAAACAGATGCAGACACTTCTGTCATTTTAAAATAGAATAGTGTTGTTGTGCTCTGGCTTGCCTCGTTCAGCAGATGGATTTACAGGCTTTGCAAAAATGACAGGATATTCTTCAGAAATTGTAGAATATGAGAAAGTATCAGGGCATATAGGCTTGCAGTTTCTGCTTAATATATCTTCCCTGGAGTAGGGTTATAAAATTGTCCCTTGGGATTATTGTTTGCCTTTTTCTCTGTGCATGGCTCCCAGTATTGTTACAGTAAATTGGTTCCATTGGAAAGTTAGACAGGCTGCAAGAAGCTAACACTATAGATGTATCTTGGATCCGTTCTGAGTTTGGTCTGACAGGGATCTTGAATCCATAATTAGAATCATAGAATTGTTTAGGTTGGAAAAGACCTTTAAGATCAAGTCCAACCGTTAACCCAGCAGTGCCAAGTCCACCATTAATTCATGTCCCTAAGTGCCACATCTGCAGATCTTTTACATATTTCCAGGGATGGGGACTCAACCACTTCCCTGGGCAGCCTGTTCCAGTGCTTGACAACCCTTTTAGGTGAAGACATTTTTCCTAATGGCCAATCTAAACCTCAGATGGTGCAATTTGAGACCATTTCCTTTTGTCGTATTGCTTATTACTTGGGAGAAGAAACCAACATCCACCTCATTACAATCTCCTTTCAGGTAGCTGTAGAGAATAATAAGGTCCCCTGGAGCCTTCTCTTCTCCAGAACCCCAGTTCCCTCAGTCGCTCCTCATACAGCTTGTGCTCTAGACCCCTCACCAGCTTCGTTGCCCTTCTCTCCTGCTCCAGCACCTCAATATCTCTCATGTAGTGAGGGGCCCAGAACTGAACCAAACACAGTATTTGAGGAACAGCCTCACCAGTGCTGAGTACAGGGGAATGATTGCTGCCCTGCCCCTGCTGCCCACACTGTTTCTGATACAGGCTAGGATGCCATTGGCCTTCTGGCCACCTGGGTATAATCTGGCTCATGTGCAGCTCCATCAATCAGCACCGCCAGGTCCTTTTCCTCAAAGCTGCTTTCCAGCTACTCTTCCCCAAGCCTATAGCGTTGCATGGGGTTGTGACCCAAATGCAGGATCCGACACTTTGCCTTGTTGAACCTAATGCCACTGGCCACAGCCCATTGATCCAGCCTATCCAGATCCCTCTGCAGAGTCTTCCTTCCCTCCAGCAGATCAACACTTCTACCCAACTTGGTGTCATCTGCAAACTTGCCGAGGGTGCACTCGATCCCATCGTCCAGATCATTGATAAAGATATTAAACAGAACTGGCCCCAGTACTGAGCCCTGGGGAACACCACTTGTGACTGGTTGCCAACTGGAGTTAACTCCATTCACCACCACTCTTTGGGCTTGGCCATCCAGCCAGTTTTTAACCAAGGGACGAGTACACCCATCCAAGCCAGGAGGAGCCAGCTTCTCCAGGAGAGTGCTGGGGGAAACAGTGTTAAAGACTTTATTAGCGTGTACAGCCTTCCCCTTGTCCACCTTGTCATAGAAGGAGATCAGGTTAATTAAGCAGGACCTGGATTTCATAAACCCATGCTGACTGGGCCTCATACCTGGTTTTCCTGTATGTGCTGTGTGACAGCATTCAAGATGATCTGCTCCATTACCTCCTTCAGCACCAGGGTCAGACTGACAGGCCCATAGTTCCCTGGATCCTTCCTCTGTCCCTTCTTGTAGATGGGCACCACATTTGCTAATTTCCAGTCAACTGGGACCTCCCTGGTTAGCCAGGACTGCTGAGAAATGATTGAAAGTGGCTTGGTAGGCATTTGTCGTGGTTTAAGCCCAGCCAGTAACTCAGAACCACGTAGCCGCTCACTCACTCCTCCCCCCACCTTCTTCCTCCCCAGCTCCCAGAGGGATGGGGAGGAGAATCGAAAGAATGTAAGTCCCACGGGTTGAGATAAGAGCAGCCCAGTAACTAAGGTATAACACAAATCACTGCTGCTACCACCAATAATAATAATGATAAGGGAAATAATAAGGGAAGAGAATACAACTGCTCACCACCCACTGACCAGTACCCAGCCTGCCCCGAGCAGCGATCTAGCCCTTCCGGGTAACTGCCCCCAGTTTATATACTGGGCATGACGTGCTGTGGTATGGAATACCTCTTTGGCTAGTTTGGGTCAGGTGTCCTGCCTCTGCTTCCTCCTGGCTTCCCTATCTCCCTGGCAGAGTGTGAGACTCAGAAAGTCCTTGGTCAGAGTAAAAATCACTTTGCAACAACAAAAAACATCGGTGTTATCAGCCTTGTTCCCAGGCTGAAAATCAAAAACACAGCACGGCACCAGCTACTAAGAAGGAGAAAAAATGACTGCTACTGCTGAACCCAGGACAACATTTATGCAGTCAGCACCATTCTGTGGATTCCATCCTGCCCCATAGGCTTCTGTGTGTTTAACTGGTGTAGCAGGTCATTAACTGTTTCCCCTTGAATTATGGGGGCTTCATTCTGCTCCTCATTCCTGTCTTCCAGTTTACAGGCTGGGTACCCAGAGAAGAGCTGGTCATATTGTTAAAGACTGAGGCAAAGAAGGTATTACATACCTCAGCCTTCTCCTCCTCCTTTGTCACTATGTTTCTTCTGCATCCAATAAAGGATGGAGATTCTCCTTAGCCTGTGTGTTGTTGCTAATGTATTTCTAGAAACATTTTTTATTGTCTTCTACGCCAGTAGCCAGATTAAGTTCTAGTTGGGCTTTGGCTGTTCTAATTTTCTCCCTGCATAACCTCATGACATCCTTGTAGTGCTCCTGAGTTGCCTGCCCCTTCTTCCAAAGGTCATAAACGCTCTTTTTTTTAATGAGTTCCAGTCAAAGCTCTCTGTTCAGCCAGGCTGGTGTTCTTCCCCGTTGCCTCGTCTTTCAGCACATGGGGATGTCCTGCTCCTTCACCTCTAAAACCTCCTTCTTGAAGAATGTTCAGCCTTTCTGGACTCCTTTGCCCTTCAGGAGTGTCTCCCAAGGGACTCTGTCAACCAGGCTTCTAAACAGGCCAAAGTCTGCTCTGTGGAAATCCAAGGTAGCAGTTCTGCTGACGCTTCTCTTACTTCTCCAGGAATCTAAATCTCTTATTATGGCATTATTGCTGTGCCCAAGACGGCCTCCAGACTCATGAGTACTTTTCTGTTCACAAAGAACATGTCCAGCGGGGCGCCCTCCCTAGTTGGCTCACTCGCCAGCTGTGACAGGAAGTTAACTTCCACAGACTTCAGGAAACTCCCAGACTGTTTCCTCTCTGCTGTATTGTATTTCCAGCAGACATCTGCTAAGTTGAAGTCCCCCACGAGAACGAGGGTTAGGTATCATGAGACTTCTCTCAGCTGCTTGTAGAATATTTTGTCTGCCTCTTCATCCTGGTTGGGTAGTCTATAACAGACTCCCACTGTGATATCTGCCTTGTTGGCCTTCCCCTTAAACTTACCCATAAACATTCAACCCTGTCGTAATAGTCATTAAGCTCTAGACCATCAAAAGACTCCCTGGCATACAGGACTACCCCGCTACCTCTCCTTCTTTGCCTGTCCTTTCTGAAGGGTTCGTAGCTATCTGTTGTAGCATTCCAGTTGTGCAAGTTACCCCACCATGTTTCTGTGATGGCAGCTCTGTCCTAGTTTTCCTGCTGCAAAATGGATTCCAGCTCCTCCTGATTGTTGCCCATGCTTATGTGCATTGGTGTAGATGCACTTTGGTTGGGCTATTGATCCTGCTGTCTTTTTGGGAGAAGAAGCCCTAATTTCTACCTAGAATCATAGAATCATAGAATGGTTTGGGTTGGAAAGGACTTTAAGATCATCTAGGTCCAACGCCCCTGCCGTGAGCAGGGAGACCTCCCACTAGACCAGGTTGCTCAAGGCCTAGTAATCACTCTCATGACATGACCACTTTCAGTTGCTTCTATGGTTTCTAACACAACAATAGCCCTTATGTCTGTGCTGTTGCTTGGATCTCCATCCCCTACCTCCACTGAGACATCATACTGAAGGACCTTGCTAGCACAGTGTCCGTTAAACATTGGTGTGCTGCCCCCAAGTTTTCTCTACCCAGCCTGGTTTTATCCCTTCCACTCTTTCAAATGTAATTAAAAGCTCTTTTAATGAGCCCTGCTAACTGCAGCACTGCAGGTATAGCTGCATTAACACAGTGACAGGCCATAGGTTAAATTATCACTTTGGATCCTCAGTATCATTTGGCTTTGTATCAGTTAGTTTAAAAAACTAACCTGTGGTGGCTGTTGCTCTGCTGACATCAGTATTAAGAGCAACAAGAAGGCTAGGGAGCTATGCTTGACCAAGCTATGACTCTGACATTTAAGGTGTTTGTTTTATACTGTATTTCCAACTGTTTATTTCTGATCCCTTGATTCCTGTCATTTGTATGTTAACAAGCAGATCACAGATACTAACATTTGCCAAGCTAGTTCAGCACCTGGTTAAAAAGCCCTTTTCTGTCGGCTCTTTAACCAACAGGGAACACATGGATTTTCTTTTTTGTGGACAAAGTGGTAAAACAAATTGTAATTTTTAGTGAGTTATTTTTCTTACCATGTGTGGCATTATGTGCAGATGCCATACTGCCCAGAATTGTGGTAGAGACATCCTCACTGGGTGCTTCCATTTGTTAAACAAATGTGCTGTTGATCTAGTGGTTGATAAAAGGTTTCTCCAAGAATGAAAACAAAATTAATTTGAAACCAGGGAATTCCACTTTCATACTGAATGCACAGGAGTTGGGCCCTGTTGTTCCAGGGAGGCTGAGTTATTTGCTGCGTCACACCATACCTGGCCACATGATTCTGTGGAGCTGTATTGGAAGTGTGGAGGATTTCATATCTATTCCATTGGAAGAGCACAAATGGAGTAACTAATCCCTGTGCAAAAAGAAAGGGGGAAAAGATCCTCACAGCTGCCTATGGTGCTGCTCTTATGCCCTTTGCCTTGTGGTCTGTCCTGAGATGTGTCCTGTTTAACATCTGCATCGATGACCTGGAGGAGGTGGTGGAGTGCATTTTCGTACAGTATGCAAGTGACACTTGAGGGCAGGGGGACATAGGCAGGAGAAATGGGCTGACAGGAGCCTTCTGAAATCCAGCAAGAACAAGTGAGAAGTCCTGCACTCAGGAAAGAAGAGCCCTCTGCAATGATACAGGATGGAGACTGCCTGTCTGGGAGGCAGGTCTGCTGAAAAAGGCCCCGGGGGACCCTGGTGGGCAACTGCCAGCAGTGTGCCATTGCTATGAAGAAGACCAACTGGACTGGTATCCTGGGCTGGATAATAGGCACGAAGCCAGTAGATTGAGAAAAGTGATAATCCCCTTCTACTCAGCACTCCTTAGACTCCAACTGATGCGCTGTCTCCAGTTTTGGGCTCCTAAGTATAGGAAAGAGATGGCTAAACTGGAGCACATTTAGCAATGGGCCAGGTCTGTAAGGAGACCTGAGGGATCTGGGTTGTTCATCTTATGGAAGAGACTGCTTCAGGGAGATCTTTAATAAGCAGTCTGCTGATACATATGAGGATATTATTGAGAAGATGGAGCCAGGTTCTTCAGCATCGTGCATAGTAGAAGAGAGACAACAGGTATAAACTGAAACACAGGAGGTTCAGTCTGTACAAAGGGAGAAACCTTTCTGTGCTGGGCACTATGAAGCAGTGGGACAGGATGCCTGGAGAGTTTGTGCAGCCTCCATTCTTGGAGGTCTTAAGACAAGGCATGATAAAGCCCTAAGCAACCTGGTCTGATCTCAGAGCTGACCCTGCTTTGAGGAGGAGGTCCAGCTAGAGACCTCCTGAGGCCCTTTCCACCCTGTAGTAACAAATGATCTTACATGGCTCCCTGGCAGCTTAGACCCTTCAAAGGCTGGAATAAGGGGATTTCTTAAACAGCATGAAGTCTGTGGTTTAATGATTTATGAGCATGTGAATACAAGGGTGTGCAGTGGAACTGCGCTTCTCATCAGGGCCCTTTTACAGACTGTGAACTCAAGTACTAGCAAAAGAACATTTTTTTTTTTCTGCCTTTTTTGCCTGTCTAACCTTTTAGTGAGGAGAAAAGCATGGATTTCGCTGGGTGGCCACTGCTATGGCTGCTGCTTTAGTGAGAGTGAGTTGAAAAGGCTGTGTAGTAAAAAAGCTATTTTGGGATTGACCAGAAGCTGAGCTTGAAAGTTTTGAGATGTCTAGCCCCACTGAAACACCACCTTGTCTAGGTCATAGGACCTGGTATGTGCAAAGGCTTTAAAAGAGACCACAAAAGGCTAGACCTGCATATCGTGTAAAATTTTGGCGTGCTGACTAAGTAAGCATAGTAATAGCTGCAGGTCTTTCTGGTACGTGGTGAAACGTGACATTTTCTTGTGCTTTGGAAGTGTTTTGATTCTTGGGCTGGCTGTTGTTTTATGATTGTGTTTTGTTATCCCTTGAGGGCTGTGTTTGGGAGACTGGACTGGAATAGCAGTCAGGCCTGGGCTCCACTCTTCCTAAATGGCCTTCAGCAGTTCTGTTAGGACATGGTGATGCCTATTTCTTACTTAAACCTGGCAGAGTTAAACATCTGAATGCTTTTATGGCAGCTGCTATCTTCGCTGTACCTTCCCCTTCCCCTGTGGACTGGCTTTTATCTGACCACGGGCTATGAGACTTTCTTTTACAGTGAGGTCTGTAGTGCTTATCACTGAAGTGCTTGTCTTGGCAGGCTCCTCTGGTGCTCAAAGCAACAAGTAATATAATTTTCCACATATGACTTGTTTGGAAACCATTGAGAAAAATTCTTTGTAATTTGCATCGTCTGCTTGTATAGTGAGGTATTTCAGTTTACTTTCAGTACACTGCTTTACTGCCCTGGATGCAGGTACGACACAGGAAAGACAGAGCTGGGCACAAGCAACCTCAGTATATGGTACTCTGAACACTGTGTGTTGAGTGTTTAGGTTAAAGCTCCTAGTCTGGAACTTGTCCCTCCACTGGTCCTGTGCTCTGTTGAACTGAAAACTAGTATTTATTAGCAAACCCTCAACATGTATGTTACAAATACAGTTGCTATAGATAAATGTTTTTCAGGGGTTTCCTTGTGTTTCTAGGTGACATTTGGGCAACTCCAGCAATTAGGCATGTGCACTTTTTGTGGTTTGCACAATCATTTATCTTGGCTTATTCTTTCTGTAGAGTCATGTTGCACAAGCAAAAGCATTGCTTTTTTGGAATTGCAAGTCATAGCTCCTTTCCATTTGTGTGAAGTTTGTTGAGCTCTGTACTGTCAGCTGGAGAAGACGGTGTCTGTTACTTCTTGCACTCACCTGCCATCACTGCCTTCAGAAGTGAGTCTGTTACACTTATACTTCTCTTGACATGTTCAGAAGAACAAGCAACATCACGTGTTTTCATGTTTACACAGTAGACTGCTTTTGGTGGTGGTGGTTAACCTTTTCATGCCTTTGGAAAAGGGGTGAAGGATATGGGGAGAGCAGTAAGCTGAAGCAGGTAAAACTGCTCGAGCAGTTAACTAAGGGGGTTTAATTTGGGTACTAACAAATGAAGTGTCAAACCATGAGAAGGAGATGGAAGGAAGTCGATGGAGGGACGGAAATCAGCTCAGTTATGTGTTACTGTAAGCTGTACCAACCAGCGTGCATACTGAAATGCTGCAGCATATTATGAGCTGACTTCTCCTTGCTCATCTGCACGAAGGGGAGCATTTTTCTGTTTCAGGCAGGGAGGACAAAATGTCAGAACTATTTGTTGGGAGCTGCTTAAAAATATCCTCAGGCATGAAGAAAGGGGATTAAAAAATGTGCTATTTTCAAAGCTCTGGGATCGCCATTGTAAGGTCAGTGTAGGGAGACTGAAGCAGAGCTGATGGGTCAGTAGGTCAGTGTGCATGTTCAGTGTCCTACTGGGTGGCTTTTCTATACTTGAAAACCTCACCTTTGTAGTTCTAATTTTATGCATACTTTAAACCACCATTCTTATCCACACTCTTATTTCTGTTGGTTGAGTGGGTTTTTTTTGGGGGTAGGGATGGTGTGGTGGTGTTGGCCAGCGTTAGTGTTTGTGTGTTTACACAGTGAAAACTATCTTTATATTTTTTTCCTTTCTTATCTGGTCTCTCTGCCATAATGTGGCTTCTGCAACCACTAGTGCCAGCAAAATGGAAGGATGAGTGGCTGCTAGGGATGGAGGTGAACTCTGGAGTATCCCTTTGCTGATGTCATGGATGTTTGCTTGATGGAAACAGCTATATATCTATGCCTTAAGACAATAACGAAAGAAATGAGAAACAGGGATTTACAGTGAAGTGATGAAGTTTGACTTTTAATTTTAGATCCATAGCTCATTGTATGCTTCTGTTAAAGTCTGCATCTTTCTTTTCTGCCTTGCAGAACTTATTTCGAAGGATTCCTAGCTAAGTATTGCTAAGTGGGTGTCAGACCCGTTGCAGAAGAGGAGCAAATGCTGAGATGAATTCTGGTCTGGTTCTTTGGTAGCTGTGAGGCTTGAATGGGATTAGTGTGGTAGCTGGAAAGAAGACCTGAATGTTAAATACAATTTCTCTGTGTTAGTACTGTGGTCTCACCTTGGCTTTTATCACTGTTTATGCCCAGGCAGCTGTGGGTCAGCTGTGACTTTGTCAGTTGCTATCAGAGCCAGCTCGATACCACAGGGGTACTCTATCTGTTCAGTTATTCCAACAGCATAACTGCTTTGCTGCCTGTTGTATTGTCCATGGATGACTGATCAAGGTCAGGCTTGCCCAGTGTGGCAGTGGCTGGGTGAGGACAGGATCCTTCTTCGTCCTTGGCAGCTCCTGTACTCACAAGGACCTGGAGCAGAAAACTGGTTCAGCACATAGCAGCTTGCTTTTTTCAGGGTTTGGTTTCTTGCTGAATTGAACCCACGTAAGTGGCTAAAGGTCTCTCTGCTTAGTAATTACAGAGTCTCGTTTTGTTTGGTTTGGTGTTCAGTTGCCAATACTGATCTCTCTACTTAGTAATTAGAGAGTCTCATTTTGTTTGGTTCGGTGTTCCGTTGCCAGTGCTGGTGATGTTAACAGCCACTCGCGGCTGCTGTGGTCTGTTAGTGCTCCTCTCTCCCAAGCTGCTGCATCTCTGCCTGTTCCCATTCTGCCCCAGCACACCCCTGCTTTTATCAGGAGGACTGGCACATGGGCATGCATTGGCCAGGTCAGCTGTAGCCATATTGATACTGGCTATCTCAACACAGGTGTCACCTACCAAAAAATGCGGATCCATTTTTCACACCCCCATCTCCCCCCAAACAACTTGATAGTAAGATAAGACCTTTCATGGGTGGAAATCTGAAAGCAGTAATTCACCCTCACAAACAAAGCAAGCTCCAACTTCTCAGAAACATTTCCAACTGGCTCAAGTATTGAGCATGCCGCTACCACACTACATACAAATTTTACCCCTGGCAAGAATAAATTGGAGATCTCTGTTCTGGCAGTCACAGAATAGACTTATCATCTGTGTAGGTTTAACAAATCTGTATAAGCAAGCGTGGCCTTCTCTTTGCAACTAAATTAAAAGCATTATTGCAGCCTTTTCCTAAAAGTTGCCTTTAGGTTTACTTTTCTCCCTTTTTAGGTTTTTCCATTTCTTTGAGTGGCAGAGCTTGGCCATTGTGATTGCCTTGTCTCCCTACTGAGACACATAAATAATTTCCTTTATTACCACAGTTCTGCTCTGAATGCAGTCCCTTGATACAGAACCTTTATGTGGATCTGGTCAAGTCTTTGCATTTGATTTGCCTAGGACCATTAATTCTCTATTATAATTAATGGAGGCTTTGTCTTTCTCCTGCAGTCTCTGTCAAAAGATCTCAGAGCCTTTTGTAAATGTTAAGCGATTAGTAATGCAGTAGCAGAGTTGTGAGTTGTGTGTGTGGTTTGTCTCTAGAAAAGAGACAAAAAGTCTCAGTGTACCAGCATGCATTATGTTTAGGGATGGTTTTGAAATCTTTAAGTACAAGGTTTTTTTTTTGAAAATGCCATGTTTTGTAAAACTTTTTTTTTTTTTTTTTTAATGTTCCTAGAAGGCTACAATTTTGAAGATGACTTTTTGTGAAAGAGTTTTAGATGTCAGGGGAAAATCCTGTGTGTGCATGGCTGCATGTATTAGTCTGTGACAGGCAAAGAGAGGAACAAGTTAAGAGATAGACACTGAAGGGTCTTTACCCACCAGGAACCCATTGCCTTCTGGTCTGACACCTTCTGTGGAAAGTGTGAGCTCCAGCAGATGGTGAATCTTCTATGCAAGGGTCGGCAGCTTCATCAGGGGGATTTGTCCTGTGGCCACATCTTACCTGATGTGTGAGTGAATGAGGGCTGTGTCACTGGTCTGAATGGTGTAGAAGTGATCTTGAATGTGGACTTTCTATTTTGCACATGTTTATCTGAGCTCTTAGGATAAGAGTTGCAGGTAGGTGAGTCACTGTCTGAAAAAGTGCAGCTGGTCACAGTTTTGCCTCTGGGAAGAGCAAGGAAACTGGGGAAGCAGTGAGACATTGGGGGCAGGAAGAGAGCTTCCCGTGCAGTTTGAGTTATGGGATCATTGCACATTTCCCGTGTGTATGCTGCTCTGATCCAAGAGGATGACAAAGTTACTTGAACAAATCATCTGTAATGGAGCCAAGGCTTACAGAGCTGTCTTAACAGCTTTAAAGTTAGGGTTTCATCACAAGATGAAAGTGCATCATGTAAAAGTTGTGGTCAGGCAGTGCTGCAGAGCCAGCTCGGCGCTGGCTGAATGTGAAGGAAAGCACCATATCCAGAAACCCGTGATGAGCGTCACAACAGCTGCTGCTTTCCGTGGGATGGTATTCAGCCTTGCAGTCAGAAATAACTACAGCTAAAATTAAGTAGCATTTACCATCTGTTTTTTTATGAGGCAGAGGCTTGCAGTCAGTTTTTTAATAACAAGGCAGTGAATGGTAAAGACTTAAGACACCAACTGTGCTGTTGTTGATATCTTTTAAAATACACTAAAATCATTAAGAGTGAAGGTAGAAAGGATGAAATTGTTGACAGCTGTCTTTCTTATAAAAAGGAGACAGTGGGGACATCTCTTCTTTTTATCGCACTCCTGCTGAATTTAAAGGCCATTTCCTGTCTTGTGGGAGATCCTTGACAGCTCTGGTGGCACTTCCAGCTTTCTGCAGCTGATTGCTCCTGTTCTGTGCAGTTTGTCTATAATCCCATGCACAAGACAGCCTGCCTGGCTTACAGATGTAGTGCTGTAGAGCACATGTGTATGTGATTGGCTCATTGTATTAATTTGTTTGAAAGGCCAGCACAGCTTCCAATGTGTCTAAATCATGTTGACTGCTGACACTGCCAGAAGATTGTTAAAAACACTGGAGGGCTGCCAGGAACCTTTGCTGCTTTCCTGGGGACCAGGAGAGAAGTGACCTTCTCCTCATGAATTTTAATTTCTGGTTTAGGGAAATGCTCAGGGGTTTTGCTGAATGCTTTGGCCTCTTGCCCATCCCATGTTACATTTGGATTTTGATGGTGCTGGTGGATGGGGTACTGAAATGGTTCAGAGGACTAGTGCTGCCTGTTAATTGGGGATTGGCTCCAAGAAGAGACTTGCAGCCAGAATGGAGGGAGGCTCTAGCAGACATCTGGGAGAAATCATAGCTAATTCTGCCAGATACCTTTCCAAGGCATCATCCCTCTGTGCCTGTAGTTACACCTGGTTTGTCCTGTGTAAATTCACAGCTGAGTCATTTAGACCATTGACAAGTTTTACATTAAAGCTGTAACCATTTAGCAGAGTCCGTTGTGGGTCAGGGTGGGGGTAAACTCTTTCCATGATCAGGAGAGAATTTCCTGGATGATGAGGCTGCTCATACTAGTTCTGCTGGCATATCTGAGGGAGACCTTTGCCCTGGCGTGGTGTACCGCTGGGAGCAAACAAACTGGCCAGGGGCAACAGATAAAGGGAAGGTTCTGCTGGGGACCAGTCTGGACTAAGTGATGATATTCAGTGTCATCATGATGATGTTCAGATAGCCTGTATTCAGTTTCCTACCCCTTCATGTCTTCCTCTACTGCAAGTTTACTCTGACCAATGTACGAAATGAAACAATCAGGCTTTAGAGGAAGATGTTTTACACAATTCTTATTTGGAGAGAAAAGAACAATTGCAACACAACAGGGGAAGGTGTTTTCTGTGGGGAAAGAAGGAAACTTGGGAACGGGCAGGTGAAGAGCAGGCAGTAATGTCTTATGTGGAACCTGCCATGGCTATCACCTGTTGTGCATGCACAGCGCTGCTCTACTGGTAGAATGCCCTCCTGCATGGATGGCTCATTTGATGTGGGGATCTGGCGTAAGTCTTTACAGCAAGTCGAGCTTGGTGTTTGCCAATTGATTAATATCCATAATCTTTTGAGTACCTTTGGGTTTGTGAAAGCACAGTCTGAATGCTGTTCTTTGTTGTAAGTTTTCATTGAAACACCTATCAGGTTTTACCCTGTTGCTCCATCCTATTATTTTTAACTGTCTCCACTTGCTTATTGTGTTTTCTCTGTTTTTTTCCAGTGTTGCGACTTGGTTTCCTTTTCCTGCTTCTGTTTCTTTGCTCAACAGTGATAAGTAAATGCTGGGGGAAGTGAGCAGGATAAAAAGTCCTCAGCATTTGTTCAAGCACAGCATTGAAAGACTTCTGGAGTGCTGCAGGTGTTGGGAACACCCTGGCAAATTTCTGTTCCTAAGTGCATTTGCTTCCCTACTTCTGCTGGCTGTTGATCTTTGAACCTGTGTGTTCCTGGGCAGACTGTCGGGGTGGGGAACCGAACTGTGCTTTGTCCAGTGGGTACGGATGAGTTTCTCAGGAAGCTCCTTGAACAGAGAATGTCATCTTTGAGGTGCCTGCTCTTAGGGGGCCAGCAGCCGGCCAAGCAAGGCAACTGGCTATCTGCAGAACCAGCAAGGATAGGGAAGGATTCCTGGCGGGGAGTGCACGGCCAAGTGCTCTGTCCTCCCTCCTGGCCCCCCCGCACCTAGCAGCTGGAAGGCTATCTTAGTGCCTCCTCCTGTGTCACCGTGCCCGAATTAATGCAGGTCTGGCAGTCCCGAGGTGGTAGCCCCTTATCCAGTTGCTGCCACTCCTACAGTGTTCAGACGACCCATCTGGGACTTGTCTGTGCTGCTGGGGCCAGGATGGCAGGGCTCCTGTGTAAGAGGCGCAAAAAAGGAGGTAGGAAGCATTATGTTTGTAGCAAGATCTCTTCATAAGCTGTCTGCCTAGGACATGGTGTACAGGCTCTTTGTAGGCAGGGCTGTCCCTGGGCAGCAAGGTTTGTGGGGGGCTTTCTGCTGAAATAACTGTGTCTTGTTGCTAGCCATAGCAGAGGATGTTTTGGTCCTGCAGGATCTGGCCTAGCCAGAATGGATCTGAAGTGTAGGGGTTTATCTGGCTCTTCATGTTGTGAGGGATGGGGGCTTAATACACAAATTTGTATTATTTTTTTCTTCTAGCTTAGTAAATTGCTCAGAAACAAGGTGTTTGTGTTAGGAAGGGTAGAGTTCATTTTTATATTAGAAGAAAAAGGAGCAATAATGTAATCTTCATTGACTTTTGGGGAATAAAACTAGTTTAGCTGCATTTAAAAGTATTCTCGCTTGAAACATATGCAGCATTTTATTTACATAGCTTACACTGAAGAGAGTACCATGTATTCACTGCCCAGAAGAGCTTAGCAGCTCTCTTCTGCAATTGCAGACATTAGGAACAGCTATGCCCTGACCTTATTGAACGCTTGGCATTCCCCAAATGACAGCAATGCTATGATAATGAAATGAGAGTTAAATCTAGAAACAAAGCCGGTACTTCCAAAAGGGGTCTGATTTAAGTGAATTTGGGCCCCATTTTATAGTCCTAGCAGGGTTTAAAATATCTTATTTGCAGTCTCCAGTTTCCAAATTATTTTTCTTGTGCCTCCTGGTGGACGTATTCCCTTTGGCATCACAGTATAGGAGCTGCTCCAGTGGGAAAGCTCTAGTGGTGCGTAATGGAAACAGACTGGGTAAGGCACGTCATTAGAGCTTGTTTGGTCTTTGCATGAGGCCTCTTAGCTCCCTGACTTTTGTTTGGAGAGTTTTCCAAGAAAATGAGAATGAGTGCTTAAAAGGAGTAATTAAGAGTTTCTTTAATAACTCCATTTATTAAGGGCGTTAAATCTCAGCCTGTAGACATTGTATTTGAGAGTGCTGTTCTGTTACCTTCTCTTTGCATGCGAACACAATACAGAAAGAGTGCTGCACTTACTGCTGGCAGCCCCTTTTCCCCCAGGCTTTGTGCCATAGTAGCTGTAACCAGCTGCTCTAACGTGGTTCCTAAGCCATAAGGTCTCAAAATACAAGACTGTTGTTTGCTGCTTGTGAGGATTTAAGTCATGTTCAATTTAATGCTGTGAACCAGAATTAATTAACATCTTGGAACTGCAATTAAGAAATGTGCTAACTTGTTTTAAGCACCTGTTTCAAGTATCCGTGTGAGGAGTGGGGACTGTGGTTTATTCTGCTTCCTTGTCCTCCTCTGGGGCAGTGGGATCTCTGTGTCTTCTCTTCTATCAAGCAGGATATGATTCTATGATAGGAAAAAAGCAAGTACTGGTGCAGATTTTGTTACATTTGCAGACTGCATGCAAATGATTAGCCTGTGGTTTGATTTTCCAGTGGGAAAGGGGAATAGTGACTGTTCTTGAAAGAAGTGCTTGTTGGCATACTGTGCCTATTAGTTAACTGTTCCTTCTTTTCTTGCCCCAGAAAAGTTTGTCTAACAGACCTTATTTATTTGGAAATCTTTGGTTTTCCCTGAAAAGAGTATGGGACTTGGACCTCTCCCAAAGAAGACTGCAATACCAAAAATGATCTTAGCCCACACTAGCACAGAACTGTCACTGAATAGATGTCACAGTGTCTTTGTATCTCCTGTTTTAAAGGCACGTATTTCAATAGCTTAG
The DNA here is from genome assembly GCF_963264785.1 of Psittacula echo. Taxonomy (NCBI): domain Eukaryota; kingdom Metazoa; phylum Chordata; class Aves; order Psittaciformes; family Psittacidae; genus Psittacula; species Psittacula echo. Next base: position 107,386,006 of record NC_137735.1, read on the forward strand.
TTTATGACAAATAATTGTTATCAGAGTTTATGGGGAGATGTGCCTTGGAGAGTGTTAAAGTGTTATAGAATTGCTAGTGCTTTTCTTACTGACAAACTCTGTGAAGATACTGAAGAGTTATTCAGTACTTGTCCTCAAGTTTAGTTGCTCCCATGTGGCAGGACATAGGGAAGTATTTTAATACGCATTTTATTGATGAAGGGTACTTTACTGACTTCCCCAAATGAGAGTTGTAGGTTTAAGATAAGAGCTTGAAATCACAAATTTCAGATTTGTGTTCACCAGATCATGCCACATCTGTTTTTAGTCAGTGGCAATGCTAGAATTAAATACATTTTCATCTTTATTTGGTAGGTCTCGCTTTGATTCTCTGAGGCTTTTAATGAGGCCAGTAGCATATTGCAGTTCCTGGTGTTCTGCACCTGGAAAAGGTAGTGATGCCTGGGGGTCATGTTATCAGAAAAGAAGTTTGTTTTTACAGTTTGCTGTCTGCTATAGATCTGGGCCGTCCTGTAGACAAAGCTCATCCCCCTCCCTTTTGGAGAAACAAGCACTCTGAGGTTGCTTTTACCACAGGATTGGGTTTCTTGCAAAATATTTCAAGCCTGTTACATGGTACCTTGGTTTAATAAGAAGCTATAAAAGGATGTTACTTTGATTTTTTTTCCACCGTGGCTGCGGTTCTTAATTCCACCAACTATGGTCCCATTTTGAAATGGATTTACCAGATGAATGGCTCTACCATATTATGAATACCCTCTTCAACCCCTACATATCTGCCAACTTTGCATTTATTACAGTTTTTCTTTGTTTTGTTTTGGTTTGTTTTTGTTTTTGTTTTTTCTCCCCTCTGTTTAGTGAGTGACCTCCAAGAAGAAGGTAAAAATGCTATCAATGCACCAATGAACCCAAGCACCGTGGACATTCATCCAGAAGACACACTATTAGGTAAAGTATTCATGCTACAGAGCTCGACTAAGCGATTGTTAATGAAGGTGGCCACTGTGACCCTCATATCTTCTGTTTAACTGTTGAATGTAGGTTTCTGAGTTCAAACTGTGAGAATTTGACGTGAGAATTGAGAACTGTTGCATGTTACATATAGACTAGAAATTAGAAAGGTCTAAAGTGAAATTTAAAGAGCAGTGCCAGCTATGCAGATACACATAATCTAGTTTATGGGAAAGTTTATGGGTAGTTTATGGAAAATTGACTTGTTCAATGAATTGACAGAGAACCTGAGTTCTTCTGTGATCACGCTGAAAGTAGATATAAATTTTGCAAAGAATTAGGCGGAAAATACCGCTGAATTTTTCTGCTTAATATTTTCTTCAGTTCCATTGACCCATTGGCCAAGTGCATCTTAGACATCCTTCTTGAGGGAGGAAGTGATGTCTTTTCTCTCGCTCTTTAGATAGGGAACTGAAGTACAGAAGGACCAACCCACAGAAAGCCTGTAGAAGTGTGTGTTGTGGTTCCTGAGAGTGCCTTGTCTCAATGCACATACTACGCTGAACATGTTCCTACTTGGGTTACTGCTGTCACTTTGTAAGTGACAGTGAAGCAAAATGGGACCTGATATTGGATGAACAGATGAGCACTTAGGCTGCTGAAAACAGTAATTAGATGTAATGAGGATAGAAGTATGTAAAATAAGCAGTGCTTTATAGAAAGATGGTAAATATTCAAATTCCTATTCTCTCCATCTCTCTGTGTCCCTATAAGAGCAACAGCATGTTTGAATAATAAAAAGTGTTTAAATATTGTTGGAATAAAACATTTCTTTCCTGGAATTAGTTGAAGCAGGCTGTCATGAAGACAAATAATGAAACAGTAAATTAAAATCAAGAAGAGTCATTTAGATTTTCTCATTAGAGAATGGGTAGGAAATGCAAAGTTCTTCTGGGAAGTGGGCAAAGTATTGATTGTATGGATCAGGAATGTTTCCAGTTATACCTTCTGGATGCCGCTAAAGCTATGTATGACTTTAGAGGATGCAGGACCACTCCTAAACGCCTCTCATGAAAAGACATGACTACCGGTGAACCTTAAGCAAAGTTCTTTGGTGAAGAACATTATGGGTCAAATCTTATTCAGGGTTTGTTAGTGTATTTTGGGTATGTAGTGGGTGTTAATTCCTTACAATTAGACTGCCTGACTCATGCTAGGCAGTAATGAGGAAGTAAAGGAAAATAAAATAGCAAAAGAATTCACATTTTTCATAGGTTTTGGAAATTTGTCAAGTATATTCAGATAGCAGGGTCTTATTTTTTTAATAAAGGGGCCCTGGCCTGAACCCAAATTCAGTGAAGTCTAAGGTAACCAGTTAGATGGTATAGTCTGTCTTGTGTCTAGGATGTGCAAGTGTCATGTTTCCCATCTGACAGCAGTGAAGTCTAGCACTGCAATAGGAAGTCACTGTAGTTTGGTCATTGTCAGGTTTTTAAAGGGTTCCTCTCTGCAGTGTGGCAATGACCTGACCAATGGTCATACCTAAACTCCTCCTTTGTTGTCATGCTGGAAGGAATTGAGAAACAACAGGAAAATAGGATTCCTATTGAATCCATAAGATTTATGTGTAACTATTTTAGCTTAAGTGATGTGGATCTCCTCGTGTAGCTGTGACACTGTCACACATCTGTATGCTCCTGTTGTGTAACAGCTAGGGTTTGCTTTACACTGAAAGGAGCAGATCTAACTTAGATCACAGCTACCACTTGGCTACTGAAGGAGCTAAAAAGAAGGGTGTAGGCAGAGGTCTGCTCCTTGAAAGCAAGCACCAGAATTTAAAATACGAGACTTGCTCCATGTGCTTCTGATATCCATATCCGTGGTAGCATATAAGCATGTACATGATGCACATGTCTGTGTGTGCTGTTGTGAAGGTAGTTATGCCGAAGGCTGTTTGATTGTTAGCCTTACTGAGCTCAAGTTGATTTTGCTATCAACAAGTCTGTATCAAATCATCACTTCTAAAAATTAATCTTTATATTCATGCCTCTTGCGGTTGTTCTGTTGGCCATTGGAGAGCATTTCTCACATCTCTTCATCTCCCAGCAACAGAAGAAATAGAAGACGTTACACCTGAGATTTATTTTGTGTTCATCCCCTATGCACAAGTACAGCTGATATAAACTGGGGTAATTTTAGTTCTACAGCTTAACCAGAGGCTAAAGAATTCATGCACTCAGGGTTGCATGTGGAAGTTTCAGGGAAAGCAGAGGGCAGAGGCACAGACTGTCTGCCAAAGTCTTACCAGTTGCACTGAGTGTAGTGCCATAAGATTCATGATGGTGCAATTTGGGACAGGTATTTTCAAATAGAAATTAAATACAAATTGAGGAGAAGGAGAAAAGCAGTTGACTGCACTTTTTGGTGTGTTAATATGAACATGCCCCACAGGGTATAAAGGACAATAATTTTCCTGAAGTATTCTGCATTCAGTAGGGTCTGAGCTGAGGAAGTTCAGTGGAAACAGTCTCATTTTAGGGAAGTTATCTTTCTATGTAACTTTAAAAATGTTTAACACTTTGAACATCCCTTGCTAAGATGATGACTAAGCACTGCAATCTTTTGATCAGCTGACAGGCCACTTTATTAGGAATTGTTGCAGTATTTCAGCAGTGTACATTTGAAGCGGGTCTCACTAAAGTTTCCCATTTTACTTGAACAGAGGAGAATGAGGAACGCACTATGATTGATCCTAACTCGAAAGAAGACCCCAAGTTCAAAGAGCTGATCAAGGTAAGAAATCACTGTTTTATCCTTCTTCAAAACTAGTGAGCCAGAGTCATTTAGAAGCTGGTTACCAAGAATGCAGTTGAGGAATTACAACTTGCTATGAAGTGTGTCTATGAAAACTGAGATCATCAACAAGATAAGGCTGAAAGTAACAAGTGTAACAAGAAAAGGCAGAATATTAGAGTGCTCATGGTAGTTACAGAGTAAAGCTCCATTGTCCCTTTATGTCCTTGTGATTATCGCAGTGAGGATCAGTGCTTAGCTTGAATCTACCTGCAGTCACTGCACATTAACTTAGGTTCCTTCGGTTGATGAAAACAGGGAAGGAGCTTTGGAAAGCATCGGTGAGATTTCAGGAGAAGAAGGAACGAGACTGAAATGAGCAAGGGGAAGGGTATGGGACAACGAGGAGATCTCTGGTGTTACAGGAAAGTTGGCACTGAGATTCTTTTTGCCCTGTATTCTGTTGTGGGTTTTTTGTAAAGAGAAGTCCTTGGTTTACCTGTGTGCAGATTGTCCTGAATCTGTATTGCTGCTGGAGACACACATTCAAGGTGTTGATAATGGTGTTCCAGCTGTGCTGATGTGAAGTGTGGCTTCCTGCCTCAGCAGTCCTTGTAGTTTCTGCGAGGTATAATGAAGAATTTGATCTTGAGGGACTAGTGTTTAGGAGAACCTTTTTTATGCAGTATGTTTTTGAGGTTAACATAGTGAAAACTTGAGCAGGAAGAAAAGGGATGGCAATTCTGAACAAATGTGATCACTTTCCAAGAAGTGTTTGTGCTTGTGTTATACTTCTCTCTACACTTCCTCTTTATTATTTTTAAATTATTTTTAAAACGTATTTTTGTTAGAAACAACAGTGCAGCTGGACGGGCCTGAAAACTTTGGGTAGTGTATACTGTCTCCAGAGAGGGGTTGGGCTATGGCACATTGCTTTCAAGAAACCTTGTGCACCCTGGCTGCACACGTCTATGATTCACACAAGACCTCAGCAATACTGCTCACCTGGTACATCTTTAAAACAAGCCCTTTGATCTGTTATCAACACTGTAGTAACATGTTTAGGATTACAAAACCACATAAAACTAACTTCAGCAAGGAGCTGTGCTCATATTTCTTTGTTATTCTAATTTACCTGGAATACATTGTGGTTTTAAATTAAGTGAATTTGCATGTTCTTTCTTTGTTAGCACCTAAATCCGTTAATTCTCTCAGAAGGTATAATGGTCTTCCACCGCTCTTTCAAAATGCATTGTGGTTTCTTTGCTAGAGGAACAGCGATATTATCATAAATAATTCATCTGAACTAGAGTTATTGCAGTGAAGGAACCAGATGCACTCTAGGTACATCTGGACTTGATACTGATACTAGAACTGTGCTTAAGTTGAGAATTTTGCTATCAAATTTAGTGTGAGTTAGTGGGTCTTCCCTTGGTGTCATAGTGTAGCAAGGTTATAATTTCCAGTTTAAAAACCTGAAAAAATTCAGGAGGAAGAAAAACTGAGGCAAGAGCAGCACTTGAGAATGTGTCCAAGTGCTTAAGGTGCAGAATCAGGCCCTGGTTCGCTACATCAGTTTGCACTTTCATGAAGAGAAAGGTATTATCAATTGAAGTGGAGCAGATGGGGTAGGGAACAGCATGTAACTGGAGTTTGTTTCCTTGGGATCATCCTCAAAGAAGAGACATATTCTGCAGAGTTCCTACTTGGAAATTATGTAATTCAGGTAATTGCTAATCATATGCATACCTCTCAGCAGCTGAGAGTTTTTACAGAGATTCAGCTAGAGAAATATTTAACACTCTGTTGGTGTGAATCTGTAAGGCAGGAGAGGTTTGAATTATGTTGGCAAAACCTATTTTATGCCACAGAGTTTGGATAATGCAAAAAAATTGAGCAATTTGTGCCTTCTTTTCTGTTGTTCAGTGGTTAATGACATTTTCCAAGAGCCCCAGTGCTGGATGAGAATTAGCTGTGCTAATACAGCAGCAGCCAGCAGAAAAGACTGTCTGCCCCACAGAGCTTGAAATGAAAGATCTCCATGGACTAGGAAGGAGTGAGGAGCTGAATAGAAGGAGGTTTTTATAGTTCAAACTGGTTCTCTCCCCTCGGAGAGGAATGTCTCAATAGCAGCAGCAGAGCCTCATGCTTTTGAAATTTGGCAGTATGACTTAGTTTCATTGGTGCCAGCCCAAAACTCTTCAAACGCCAGAGTCAGATGTGCCAGTGGTTTGCAGTCATTGATTTTGAGTGTTTCTGTTCTGTCAGTCATATGCAGTTGGGTAAATGGATGCCAGTGCAAAGCAGAAGCAGAGATATCTGTTGCTGACGCTGCTTGAATATCTCTTTGTCTCCACAAAATGTTGTTTTAATTTCAGTTAGCCTCATGCCATAGGAATTCTATGCATAGTGATTGATCAGTGCAAGCTTGTGTGAGTGTTTCAGAGTGATTTTGAAAGAGCTGTTGTAACTCTGGAGTGACAGATTGTGTAGCATTGTGATAATATGGAGGGACCAACAGGAAAAGAAATCCCAAATAATAAAAAGCCTCATTTCTCACTCTTATGAAATCAAATATACGGTGAATTCCTTTGTTGAAGGCTGCTTAGTTTGGAATGCTAAAATATGTGCTTTAAGTCCTCTTACACACATGAACATCATTAGGAACTAGAGTTATGCCTCAGAGTGTTGATTTTTATCATCACTGATGGTATTCTAAAAATAGTTGGCCACAATTTGTCAATATGAAGTGTTCAACTAAGTTACCCCTGTAGCTAGAAGCCTTTTTTTCCTCACTTCTCCTGCTCTGTGTGTAAGCAAACACAGTTTGGTACATAGCCAAGCAGACCTAAAGTGAAAATTCAGATCAGGGAAAAAGAGATGAGTTATCATTTTATCTATCTTTCTATCTATCTATCTAAATAATTTACTCATAAAATCTCTATTTCTGATGTCTGAAATGTGTGAGCTTCTTTCACTCATTGCCCAATATTTGCTAAGTGACAAGTGGACAACTTACTTAAAGTAGGCATTTGAATTATTTGGGCTCTTTTGTGACTGGATACAGAAGTGTCTTGTGATTTATTGCTGCTTCTTTTATACTTCAGAGTCAGGTTTCTAGTCTATATGTTAGTGTGAATCTGTGTAAAATTCAGTTTCCATTAATATATAAAGTTCCTTGGTTGGTTCATGTCAGTAATTTTAAAGTGTTTGGGATTCCTTCTAGCTGTCTTTTGAATACTTAATAACAACAAAAGGAGACTGATCTATGTGTCCTTTCCTGATTGTTCATGTATGTTTCTTTGTGTATTGGAAGGTGTATTGTAGGTGGAAGGAATGTTTTCCCCCCCTTTATGGTTCAGATATGGCTGACAGGTAAAAGTTTCAAAAGCTTCATTGCTGGTTGTCATCCTAAATATAATTAGTGTTAATAGGCTGTAGGAATTTAGCTAGAGACTTTGAAAATATATTTTAACATTTCACAGAAGTGGCAGATTTCCTAGGGTTTTCTAATGTATTTTGGTAGGAAAAGTATGAGGAAGAGCTTTTACTAATTGAATCAAAAATTTTAGAACAGCAGCTTGCAGGAGTTGGGTCCCATCTGAAAGCACCTTGCCTTAGAAAAGGGAGCAAGTCATAGTTGCAAGATGCTTTCCCTCCCTGTAGGGACTTCTGTAAGATCAGGTGACACTGCAACAACTTTGCTTTTAAAGCCTCATCTAAACTTAATGCAGATCCAAACACTGCTGGTCTAGATACTGCCTGAAATGCATAAACATTCTCATTTTGTAGTAAAGTCATTCACTGTCGTAGAAATTATTACCTTTTTGCATGTTTAATTTTATGGCTTTTTTAAATTCACTGGTAAAGAGGAAACCAAAATAAAGCCACTGTCCTTTTGGTAAGGTTTCAATGTGAAAGTGTGCTTCCTAAATGCTCCGTGGTCTGCTTTTGCCTTCTCTTTGTTTACAGGCTGCCAGTGCGTTGTGCTTAGTCAATAGATTCTAGGCTGAATTATGAATCTTTAATATTAATTTCCATGCTCAACCCTGAAGCCAGTTAAGCTTTCATACCTTTGATCTCTGCTTCCTAATTCTCCCAGAAGTCAGGAGTAAAAAGGTCATGGAAATCAGGGTTTTCTTTCTTTGCTGCTTTTGGTGACTGAGCTTCCTGTTTTCCCATTGAGCCAGATGTGTTCATGTATTTTGTTTTTCATTTTTTTCATTACTGTATAATGGTGACTCTGGGGTCATTACACCTTTGAACTCTGCAGGTTAACTTTGAATGTGCCTCACTAACATGGAAGCAGAACAAAATCCCTTCACTGAGCTGGGGAAGTTTGATGTAAAAGCCCATGTTGCATGAACTAAAAAAAAGTTGGACAGACAGACTCATCTTTCCTTCAAGATTTCTAGCACTCTTTTGTTTCAGCTGTCTGCCTTATGGTGAATTTCAGTTTTCAGCTCAGCGTTTAATAATGCAACATGGCTGATTTAAGCAGACATATACGTTTGCCCTAAAAGTGATATGATAAATCGATGTGTCAGAATTTAAAACACCACTGGAATTTTTACAACTACAAATGCATGCGTCTGAGCATTTGACACAATTCAGAGATGTTTTATGTGAGTATGGATGGATATGCTTGAAAGGACAGGTGTGTTTTTGGGGACATGGGGATATTGTATTAAAGTTTTAAAATGATGCTGCTAATCCCCAATACTATAGAAAAGCATAGAAAATACAAAGAAAAGCAGCTTTTTATGAAATATATGACAAATTATGTAATGTAACAAACATTTCCATGTACCTGCATGATGCTTTGTAGTCTCAAGCACTGAACAAGTCTCAGGTACACTGAAGATTTTTAGCTACATGTGATCTCTTGTGGTAGCTTCACCAGCCATTGTGTGTAAGGAGAGGCATGGTATTAGGGCTGGAACTGGGAGAACAGGCTTTGCAGTAGAGCACTTCCTCAGTCCTCCATTGTTTTTTACACCTGTTATTTAATGCAGCAAATGTAGCCCAACCTTAAAAGGCAATATTGAACTGCAGATGTATGAAGTGCAGGCACAGAACTAAAGGAATGAAGACAGGAATGTGAGAATGGGCAGGTTGAAGTCAGGTTTATTTTCATGCACAGGAAGAGCTCTATGCAACTTGTCTGCTTCTCCCAGGTACTCTGTGCCTGTATCAAGCTGTTTAATTTTTTTAGCCATTCAGGTAATTGAATATTTTCTACTTCAGTCTTTGCCTGAAGGGGCAACTACAAAGAATCAGAGAGCTGACTTTCTGTGAGTAGAGAGTCAGAGAGTATTTCTACATGTTTGTCATTTCAATAAGCATTACGGTTCTTTAGTTCCCTTGTAAAATGAAAAACCAAAAAGATAAAAATCGTGTGCAGAAAGATTTTTCCAGGCTCCTAGTTAAGACATAATCGAGAAATCACGAGATGGGACAGCAGATTTTGGAGGTTTGGCTGGTTGTTTTTTAATTACAGCACTTGTCAGTCTTCAAGGGCTGTTAAGAAAAAACCCTACAAAACAAAACCCACTTGAATTTTATTTATTTTTTAAATATAAATCTCAAATTAATCTTTTCTAGCAGAGCTAGAGTTGTAGTCTGAGTACTGAAAAGCTAGAATGTTCTTTGGGATATTTTTCTTTCACTCAGGTACTGAACTATTAAAATAATAAAATAACTGTGGCTAGACCTGGTTTAATTTGTATCTCTTTTATGTTTTGTCTTTTTTTTCCTCAAATTCTTTCACTGCTAAATTTCTCTGAAACATTTAAGTAACACATAGTGTAAGTATTTCCTTTTTTAATGCCCTGTACCCAAAGCCTCTTTGTGATTCCTGTACATCTACATTCTTGGAAGTGGGATGTTGGCTCCTACATTAGAAGGTACTTCCAGATTTTTCTTTATAATTCCTTGGCATTTTCTAGATTCTGACTTCAATGCCGTTCAGCGCAGGACAGACAAAATAGAATGTCTGTTAATGATTTCAAACGTATTTTGTTTTTAGACACAGTTTAGCATCCTGAGTCTTCCTTTAACAAAGTTTCTGAGGATTTCTGGAAATCAGGCCTCTTCCTAGAGGGACTATAGTGGAATCTGATTATAAAATTATTATTTCAGATGAACTTCAGATAATTTTTGGAAGTCTGCTCTGTAATTCTCTTGGAAGGCCTAAATCTTCTATGACTTTGATTTCTTCAGTTGTTTTTCTGTTGGTGTCTGTGTGTGTCAAACTTGTATAATTTTGGAATTGGGCAGTCACCTTAGAGACTCACTTTTCTGTATCACAGGTGAACAGTTTTCAAGGTGAAAGATGGTATCCCTTTTCTCATTGTCTTACAGCTGTGGGAATCCTTCACTTACTTGTCTAATGTCTCTCTCCAGCCCTTCACCATAAACATCCTTCTGTCCCGTGAAACGGATTGAAAGAGACAAGAATAGCTGATTGGAGTTTTCTCTCTGTTCCCACCTTCAGAGCAGAGCTCTGTTGACTGTTTTTATTTAGGCTGCATCTTCTTGCATTTAACTTCTGCTGGATATAATTCTGATGAGCTAATTTTGGTTTGGGTTTTCAAAGGAATCCCAAAGGTTTGATGCCCTATGCCAGATGATAGCTGACATGTTGCAATTTTTGGAAAACCCTAGCTTTAAACCTAGAGGAGAATGACTGGGCAGGGGGAGTTTAGCTGGTCCAGAGGCTTCTGAATAGGCATCCTGAGAACTGCTAGAGGATGAAATGCAGGAAGAGCAATTGTCTTGACATTTTTGTCTGCCCATGTGATCTATCTATCTATCTATCTATCTGTCTATCTATCTATCATCTATCAGCCTGTGTGGCACAGAAGCAAGATGGTTTCCAGGGGCACTGTGCCTTTGCCTGCTCTAGGGAAGACCAATTTTGATACAAGTAGCTGGTACTGACTGGTGAATAACTTATCAGAAAAGCTTTATTTTGAAAGAAAGCTCTTTAGAGGAGTAATTTTTATTATTGAGATTTTTAATTCCTCTCAGCAGTGTATAGGGCAAAAGTGATTTACATACATGAGTGTTGATACTGATCCTTACTTTCCATGACTTGCCATATTTCCCAGTTAAAATTTTCCACTTACTTACACTATTTTTAGAGCAGAGTTTCAGCCCTGCACATTTTCAGCATGCTTATGGAAGTACTGAAGATACAGATTACAGGTACATGAAGCTGTATTATTTCATGTTTGGTTTGTAAACTGCTTTGTGGACACTAAGCCTAGCAAAACTTACTTGAGGTTTGTGTATTCAATGAACCTCAGTAGCCAGGCTGAATTACCTAAATGCCCTTGTGACCAACATATTCAAATGCTTGTGTTTCATAGGATTGCCAAGGTGGGTGTGCTAGCCCATCTATATTTTCTTTATTTGCTTTTGTTTCACAATCTCTTATATATTAAACCCCTCAAACTTTCATAGTCATCATGACTGCTGATAAGAGGCAGAAGTGTGGGATCTAATCAGAAAGTGAATTTAAAGAATCCACAAATTTATATGAAATTAAAAATGTAGAATTTTTAAACGAGGCTTATTGCTTCAGGTAGCTCTAATGAATGGATTTTGCATGTCCGTGATTGCATTACTCTTACAGAAACAAGGATTTAGCAGGATTTAACACAGAACAATAGTATTTTTGTGGAAGTAAGTTGATTTTCCAAATAATAAATTGGAGGAAAGCATTAATGCCAACTTCAAACAGTCAAGGCTGTTTTTCCTGTAACTGTTTGGAAATTATTATCTTTGGCACCTGGAAAACTTAATTCAGTTCCTTTTTTTTTTAAAGGTTCTTTATATTCATTCCTGTTTTACAGGTGATTGATCTTTATAGCTACAGTAGTCAGCATATGGGGACTACTGTATATGTTGTTGAATGGTTATCAGGCCCACTTGACCAAAATTTTAATTCCAGACTTCCATATTTTGCAATAGTTTAAGGTAAATGCCTTATCTTGTTGCTAATGGCAGGGATCTAGCTAATGGGTCTGTTTAACTCCTGTTACTAGGAGCATTCAGTCTTTTCCCTTTTGAAGCTCTTCTTTCTGGGACCCCACTCACGTCCATTCAGGCTAGAGGTCGTGGTGGGAGCATGGAACATCTATTGGCAGGTCTATAGCTCGTGTAAAACAGGTAAGACCTAGAGAACGTAGATACTAGCAAATGTTACTGTTGTAGAGCTGTTAGTTGCTGCTTGCTTTAGAATTGGTGCAGTCTGGAGACATTTTAATGAGGAAAAATAGAGGGCATTAAAATTGCCATGCTTCAAGACCCGAATTAAAACCAATAGAGCAAAAGCATCTCTTTGTGTTATTTCTCTGTAGTTTGGAAATGCAACAGTATTGTTACTCTGGCTCTATTTTATATTCCTCATTACTGCTTTGAATGGAAGGAACACATTTCAATGGCTTTTAGACATTTGCCTCCTCTTTCTGTATTTTCAGGTTCTAATTGACTGGATTAATGATGTGCTGGTGGAGGAGAGAATCATTGTCAAACAGCTTGAAGAGGACCTTTATGATGGGCAGGTGCTGCAAAAGCTGCTAGGTGAGTTCACACAAGAGAAGGTGGCCTCAAAGACTGAAGACAGCAGGTCTGTGCAGTAACTTGCCATCTTACCAAGTATAGTTCGTTTCACTGATAGCTACAGCGTCAGCTTCTCTGTCTATTCTTCTCAGGCTGTCTGCTGAAAGGGGAGGAAATCCAGATGATTCCTAGGTATTCTTTTTCATGGACTGAGTATAGTCCAGACAGCTGAAAAAAGATGAAGAGATGGCAGAAAAAAGGTGAAGAGATTTGTGTTTACAGTGGGGAACCAAGAAGAAGCCATGTGGTCCAACATTTTGTCTGCATAATTTGCTTCTGAAAGCTTTTGGGCTGAGAGCTTTTTTGAGGTCCTGAGACAATTACTTTTAAGGGAATAAATATGAAAAAGCGAATGCATGGCAGCAGGCACTTACGTACAAATGATTCATGAAAGGATATACATAGTTAAGCAATTGTGATTTTGTAACCCCCTTACATCTTTGCAATATGTGTGTTCATGCAAGAAGCACAATAGAGAAAACCTTATGATGATGCAGTGATTTATGGGGGTGCTTTTAGTAAGCAGAGAGACTTGAAGCTTCAAGTGCCATTGTAATTCCACACTCTGTCTTGGAGACAGTCAGACTGCTCTCAGTTTATTTATGACGTAATTTCAAGAGTGGGCTGGAATGTGGGATGTTTGTGTCAGAGTGTGGGGCAAGAGGACCTAGTGGTGGTAATTCCACTGGTGCTAACAGATGCTGCTTACTGAATTTTCTGCATATGCACCTTAAAAAATGATTTGGAGTGTTTTGGTGAACATTCACAAACTTAAAATTGGTTAACAGCACTTAACTTTGTGCACAATTGAAACTCCTCAAAAGTAACTTGAGGAATAAAACAAGAGTGTTTTTAACACTGTGTGGTCAGACGGCAGCTGGGACCCTCCAGACATGGTGGGGAGCAGGGGTGTAGAGTTAATTTTAGCTGAGGAGTATTTGTGTGAGTACAGTTGTACTTCTTAACACGTAGACACTGCTGTTTCAACATCAGTTGTGCATTTCACTGTAGCCATTTTTCACAGCTTTCACTGCTTTCTTATGCTCCCTGTGAAGGAGTTGTACATACATACATCTGTAGCTCAGTTGGACTTGAGATATCTTGCAGGTGGAAAGGTGGGCATGAACATTTTGCAACCTGAGACTCCAGCTTTTGCAGCCTGAGACTCCAGCTGGAATGGCTTTTCCTCATTTTCTTCCTGTTGGGCCTCTGGAGAGCAAATGATTCTCCCCTGACCTGAAACTATCACAACTAGGCCGCAGTCTTGTGTTGTTCTTCAATAGTGTCTTGGTTTCTTCAGCAAGACTTACATAACTGAATCTATCATTATTCTGCTGTCTTCATGCTTGTGGTGGTGCTCCTGGTGCTTGAGGCCTTAGAATTAAGTCAGCCCTCTGTTGTGCAAGTCTTCTGTTGCCTGCAGGCAAGACAAATGAAGTAGAGTTGTTAAACTTCAAGTAATAGCATTCCTTGTGTGTTTCAAGAAGATTTGACTTGATCAGCTTGTCAGTGGGATTATTTTGAAGCAATTTGGAGTAAGAGATGAGGAAATGGCTTTCTGACTGATTGAGGTGGAGCTTCTTGTTTAGTTCATTTTATCGAGGTGCAAGTAGTGCCACTCAGAGAGACTGGAGTGTCTTGACACACATGATGGCAGGGTGGAAGGAAGATTTCTGCTTGCTGACTGACAGCTAACCTGGGCTCAGAATAGCCATAACACATGACCAGGAAATGAACCTTGTACAGTTTTTTTAAAACATCTGAAATAATTTACAATAATAGTTGCATGATTTGGTAGTCAGTTTAAGAAAGACCCGGAGACATCTTGGCTAATGAAAGTTTTTCCCATTAATACTATTGAGACATGGATAAAAATTTCCTACTGTAGATCGATAGAAACAGTCAAAATGGTCAAAGTATTTGGGAGTTAATAACTTGCAAATCTGTTCTGTTTGAATTATTAAAGTACTTCAGTATTTGTCATTTTTAAAAAAATGGATATATATGTCTTCTTCAACTAGGTAAAAGGTCCAGAAGACACTATTCTTGAATTTAGGAGCAGAAATAGTTCCATTATTGGAATAATGGATTTTGACAAGTCTGAAATGTTTCTGGAAGAATCTTTAGAGTTGATGCCCATCCCATTTTGTGAAAACAGTTTTGCTGTAGTCTGAGGGGTTTTTTTGCTCCAAAGTCTGGACCAGTATTATATAATTGGAGTAAGTTCAACCAGTCCTGACCTCCTACTCCCAGCAACAGAGTGAGTTTGGCCTTTTTTTTTCTCCCCAGGGCAAAGAGAGAAAAGAGATCAGCTGTTCCCATTGCTGTGGTGGCTGGAGGCCTCTACCCCACCTACCTCAGCTCTCTTTCTTCTTCCTTTTTTTTTTTTTTTTTTTTTTTTTTTGAGAAATTCAGTTCTTGTGTCTTTGGCAAGGGCCACAGTGCAGAGGGAGAGAAGAACGACTTTGGCAAAAAAAATTACATTACAGAAACAGAATTCAGATTTTAGAAATGGCATTTTACAAAATTTCCTGCATTAGTTCAGTTTTGGAAATAATCAACCCTGATGTGACAATGTCATAACACCATGACAAGATTGTGCCAACATACTTCTTTCTTTAAATTAGTTCCACTAAGCCAGTACAAATCTGTGGGTCATGTGAGTCTATGACTCTTGATGGTTTGAGGAGGCAAAGTTTGCTTTAGCTTAAATTCATACCTTCAGCTAACCTGAAATAAATGTTACAAGGCTGAAGTACATGTTCACACAATATTTCCTCCTTTTTGTCCTTAATTAGCTTTTTTTTTTTTTTTTTTCAGAAAAGTCCATTAAACTTGTGCAGATTCCTTGTGTAGAGGAGGCTGTGTTGTGCCAAATGCTTTTCAGCAGGCAAAGAAAACGGGTGGTACGATAAATACTGTTACTGACTTGGTGCCTGTCTGAAAGTTGCTATATATTTTTAACACCTGATGGATGAGCATGTTCTGCCAGACCTTACTAGTTTTCTATCAGAGGTTTTATTGGAATTGACACACTTTGATGAAAGGCTCGCTTTCAGCTATTCTGCTTTCTGAGGAAAATCATTTGCTTGGAAAATTTATAGCAGAGCCCAGCTCTGCCCAGTGCTCTGTGCTTGTTATTCCCACCCAAGCCTTTGTTTAATCAGATTTTGCATGTTCTTCTTGTTATGCTTTTTTATGAATACAGAAAAATTGGCCGACCGTAAACTCAATGTGGCAGAAGTGACGCAATCTGAAATTGGTCAGAAACAAAAGTTGCAGACAGTCCTGGAAGCTGTCCACGATTTACTCCGACCCCATGGCTGGACAATCAAGTGGAACGTTGACTGTAAGGGCTCTGTTATGCTTTCTGTCTCAGCTTCACAGGCAAGGAGGGTATGATAATCAATAGGTTGATCATATTCTCTGTGATGCAGTGTGTTCTCTCAAAGTATTTGTTTATTTGCATAGAGGGTGTTACCACACCCATGTATGGACTGTAACTGGTGCCTTCTTCTGTGGTCTTTGTTTAAGGACAGATGGACGTGGCTATAATGGAAAAGTAATTTGTTTCTTTAAGGATATGCTTTCACTAGAAAGTTTTTTGTTTGCTCCCTGAGTTTGAATCCCTACAGATATGAGAAATATGTTAGTCATTCGAGTACTAGAGGGTGGTCTAATCCTTCAGGCCACCACAGTGTGAATAAAAGGATCCTGCATGCTGCTGGAGGATGCAGCTTCTGACAGCCTGTTCAAGTATGTTACAGTCCAAAAGTGAGAATGGAATTTGAGAAATGCCTTTACCTAGGTAGTGAGGGGGGTTCATCTCTTACAGCCAGGAGAGCTTGTCCTAACACTTTGGAAGTCTGCTAAAAGCAGTATACTCCAGTATTCTCCAGTGCAGTGGAAAGCAAGTGGTTGGGTCTGCCCATCTTCATTGACTAAAGAGGGAGCTGAAGCATTTGGACTTGTAAGTTAGGCGTGTAACCTAAGAGGAAGGTTGAATCTCAGCTTTGCTACCTGTAAAATTATAGAGGAGGCTTTGTTAATATAGGAAAAAGAGGAAGAAGGATAAAGAAAAAAAAAAAAAGACTGTTCACCAAAGGCATTTTTCACTGCCTTTCCTGCCTTTTTCCCAGAGCTGTTTAAAATAAGGCCTCAGTATTCTTTTATTTGCTTTGTTTTCCTTGTCCCCTGCAGCAATCCATGGCAAGAATCTGATTTCCATTCTTCATCTTCTGGTAGCTTTGGCAATGCATTTCCGGGCTCCCATTCGACTGCCTGAACACGTGTCTGTACAAGTGGTAGTCGTGCGGGTGAGTATGAGTTCAGAAGAAAAATGGATCAGAACAATCATTGAATCTTACTCTGTTTTTGCGTTACTGGGCTGCTCTCATCCATTCCCCAGATCTCTTGTAATTTAGAAAATTCGTGTCCCAGTTATTCAGTGAGTGCCAGTCCTAGGAATGCATTTTTGGTGTGCGTATGTGTCCCCAGAACACTATATCTTGAGTATTTTTGGGACCACCATTTGCTACTGCAATATCAAGCTAAAAATACGTGATGGGATTTTGTTGAAGAGGGAGTTGTGTCTGCAATTTCTGGCACTTAATTAAATGATTTTGACCATGCATTTTTTGTAGAGAAGCCATTGAACCACAAACAGCAGGGAAAGGAGTTTCAGCATGTAGAATCTCCCTAGTCTGGGAAGCCTGTTACTGATGGTTTTCCCCAGTGACTTATCATGTAGACTTTGACATGTTGTTTTCCTTGGCAGGCTAATAAACTTTCATCATTTCTTTCACAGCCTTGTGTTTTTGTT
The DNA here is from genome assembly GCF_963264785.1 of Psittacula echo. Classification (NCBI taxonomy): domain Eukaryota; kingdom Metazoa; phylum Chordata; class Aves; order Psittaciformes; family Psittacidae; genus Psittacula; species Psittacula echo. Next base: position 107,403,200 of record NC_137735.1, read on the forward strand.
AGCTTTCCTTAGATATGGACATCAGACCCAAGGCATCCTGAGTTCTTGCCTCCTGCCTTAGATATTGCTCTAGTTGTTCCTTTCTCTGCTTGTTGTTGACCATTTCCTTTCACTCTACAAAGACTGTACTTTTGGAGCATGTGTACTCTTGCTTTTTATGTTGCCTTTTATTCCAGCTGAAGCTCCTGTGCAGTATGATCTGTAGCATGTGAACCCAGCTCCTCTCAACAGCTGTTGAAACACCAGGCAGAGCTGTTCCAGCTGGCACCCTGATCATGCCATGACTGTTTGCTGTGATGCTTAGTGCTGCTGTTGCAAGGCAGGCTCAGCTGGCAGCAGGCTGTGGAAGTGCTTTCTGTACATGCCATTTACTGTTAGAGCTGTCAGGCTGCAGTAGGTTTCCTTTCAAGAACAGGAAAGAGAAGTGATCTGGGACTCCATTTTGCAAATGTGGATCCCCTTACAAGATGTGGTAGCGCTGCGGTTGATTAGGCAAGCCTCATTTGCTTTCCATTTGAATGTGTTTGCCAGGCTGCCTGCCTGAATGCTCTAGAGGTACAGAGTGTGATGTAAATGTGTAATTGATGAATAGTCCCTGGCTCACAATGAATGCATGTGTTATCTTTGAGAGGTGATTTTGAACTGTTTTCAGGTTGCTGTAATTCTTTCATGTTGAGAACAGTGAGTTAGGTATAAAGTAACATGAATGTAAACAGGAGACTAATTTATTTTTAAATTTCTTTTGACTGTCTTGGAAAAGTAAGGAAGAAAATGCAAATATAAGGTGATCAACAGTCCTCTGACACCCTGATGCTAGAAATGTCCTTCTGCCCAGTAGTGACATGTCCTCTGTAACTGATAAGTCAGAAAAAAACCTTAGGTAAAGAGGTAGAGCTTCCCTTTCCTTGTCCTTAGTAGAAGCTCCATGACCCTCCACCTCTGTATCAGAGGGAAGGCTGTGGAAAAGGTGTTTTAACATCTTTTCCTGTTGGAAGCATATAGAGAAGGCACCTACTGAGAGCATCTGGTTCACCAGAGTCCCTGCATCTTGAGACTAGACAAGGCTGAGGTGAAGACAGGATGAAGTAAAGGGTGATAGAAACTAGGGAAAGAGAAAAAGAGCAACACCTGTGTCTCCAAGGGAGTGCCTGAAGATGTCAGAGCAATGGTACAATGAGAGTTAATTTAAGCTCAAGGGCCTGTAAGCTCTTGCTCTTGGACCTCGAGGCTGGAGTCCTGGAGATAGTTTGGCAACTGCTGGCTGTGAGCCTACCTCAGCTGGCTGCATGCAAGAGGAGGCTTGTTTCAGTCCCCCTATCCCACTGGTAGGAAAAGCTTGCAACTCTTCAGCTTTGCTTATTTAAATGGAAACCAAGCACAGTATAAACTTGAAGCATGTTTCTTCTGGAACAATAACTTGGCCTTACAATTTGGTAAATTGAATTTTTGTAGTTCAGCGTTCGTTGTCTAGTCTAAAATTACATGCTAGTTCAGTAACAGATCTCTTTAAATGGATTTTATTTAGCCTTTGTTTTACTAGTGACAAACAGAAGAATGGTAATGAGGTTAATATTGTTCCATATCCAAGTAAGAAAACTATTAAGAAGATTATTATTATTATCAATTCACTGTTAAATGATCTCTTATTACAGATCCCAATAATGATTAGGATTCTGTCAGACTGCATCAGATTAACATAAGGTGTCTGTTCTGAGAGGTTTTAGTTTAAATGCCTCTTCTTGCTTCAGTATGTGTTTAAGGGGATTAATCAACAGTTTGTTAAATGACTGCTTTGTAAGCTTTGCAGAAGCATCAAGAAAACCTTGCAAGATATTGTGGGAGTATTGTGAAAAGCACACCCACACTGAAATTTTCTAAACTAGTTAAATCTCACTTTCATGGATGACTTTGGCACTTATGATTATCATTATCAACTTTGTTGAGCTGTCCTCAGGCTGTGCAGATGCACAAGGTGCTTCTTGCCCAGAAAGGCTGTGCTTCCACTATGAAAATAAGAGGGTCATACTGTTTGAGCATGTTACTGCTTAGCCAAGTTGTGTGCATTTCCATAGCCCCAGCAGAACACCTTATTAGCTTGGGTAAGTGTGCGCTTTTCCTTCTCTAATTTTTAGTGTTCTGCTCCATAAAGCCAGGTAATACAAATATTAATATATTCATATATATATGAATATTATGACAGCACTGTACTACATGGAAAATATTTATCAAGATCTCCACAGACTGATGGTTATTCTGCCCTTCCCTTAAATTCTTCCTTTTCTTTAGCATCTTGACAGACCGAGACTTTCCTGAGGTGCTATATTTTAATTAAAAATAGTTAAGTTGTTTGGAGAGGACATTCTGCTTTATCTTCCTTGCCAGGAAGAACCTTTACCTATCTATCTGTCTGCCAGTATTACCCAGAACAACTGCAAGACTAACTCCCACTTTTGTTTATGTTATTTTATAATGGACACCATGAGGTAGGCCCTTGCAAATGTAGGGTTCCTGAAACCTAGTTATTTTCAAACCTTTTTGAAATCCATGTCCAGAATTGTTTTTCTTGTTGTTTTTTGTGTGAAATAGAAAATTTTGTAACCCAAAAGGTTACAAAACCCTTCACGTCCAAGTTATACATGAAGTATTCTGGCAGAGCAAGGGTTAGATGGATCTTCTAATTAAGAAACTGTTAATAGCTACTCCAAGTGCTGAGTTAAGCATCTAAGATGATACATGTTTTAATACTGGTGTCACTCAGCATGTGCCTGTTGTTCCAGTCCTCTTTACTGAGGGCAGGGAGGAGAGGAACTCTGTGGTTTCAGTGCGTGCTTCCAGTGAGAACTGAAAATCCTGAGATTTTTCTTCCAACTAACTACTGCCTGATATTTGAAACATAAACTTGCATGGTGAACAAATACCCTAATTCAGGAAAACAAAAACATTCTCAGGAGTAAGTGTAAAAATTGTTCTTAGGGTTCACTATTGGTTATTTTTACAGGGCTCAGGAATTGCTATCTTTTGCACTTAGCTTTCCTCCTCCTCATTATTAAAATGGCAGCATGTCCCACCTTGTTGCTGCTGGGAGATGTGAGGTATTATTACAGTAATTCCTTTTTAGTCTCAGTTGCAGACTGAAAGGTCAGAGGCAAGGCAAGATGAAGCATAAATGTGTCTGGTAGCAGTGGTGTAAGGAATCAAATTTTTATCAAAGAATGACATTTGCTTTTGGATTGCAAGGCCAAGGGACCTAGGCTTGCTGCGTGAGCAGCCTGCTCAGCTGCCTCAGAGGGGGCTACACAGAAATGCTGCCATTTGCACCTATTGGGGAGTCAGTGTTGGCATGCATTCCTCTTTCTTATTAGGGTTTTGGAGGCATTATTCACTAGTCACCACTTACTGAGTTTTTGTTCACAGTTTATAGCATCTTCTTCCTGGGGTACACAGTGCCTGGAAGGTCCAGAAACCTGTAGTGTGGTGGGATGGAATAAAGACAATGTTGTTTTGTATGCAAGAAAATACTGTCCTGTCAGATGCTTCCTCTTTTTAACATCCATGCTGTCATCCTGGCTTGTCTTACCAAACTTTCTGGCGCTGTTCCCGTGGCTCCCTCAGGGGAGCAGGATGAGATGTATGCATGATAGGGAAGTAAGGGGCTGTGAAGACGTGACCAGCTGACAGTAGCCAGCACAAGTCCCAGCTCAGGCACAGAGCTGTTAACAGCACAGGGATGGGAGACAACAGCTCCCACAGTGCTTTCAGCCAGGCTCCCTGGGAGGTGGCTTGAGAAAGCAGCTCTGTCTTCATTTGTTGAGTAGGGGGTGGAAGAGCAGGAGTTCTTCTTACTGGTTTTTAGATTTCAGTTTTTATTTCTTAGATTGCTTCTGGGGAAGGATATGTTTCTTTTCAAGGCTGTTCTCCCTAGTAAGTTCTTGTTTGGGGTTCAGCTGGTGAAAACGATTGAGATGGCATACGTGTATGGAGCTTGTGCCTGGCGGGGATGGTTTCCCTGCTTACCTGAGCTAACAGCTTTATTAGCCCTGCTGTAAGTCATTCTGACAGACCTGGTTCCTAGATGGCTGCTGAGATATGAACCCTTAGTCTTAGCTTTTTGAATGCAGAGAAGGGAGGAAAGAAATTCTTTCATTCAGGCGTAAAGCTGTGTCCCGTAGTTTTGGAAAGTAGTAGTATGAAGGGGACCCATAGAGATGTTAAAGAGAGTTTTTGACTTGAGTAAAAGCAGTTCCATCCTCCAGGAGGCACATGCCATGTCTCCAAAACTGTGGAGAAGCTCAGAAACACTTGACCCCATCTCAAGGGGCTGTGTCTTAACAGAGCTAAAGAAGCTGCTATAAAGATGGTTTGAAACTGAGTCTCACTGCATGCTAACTTTATATTGGCCAGGAGTTTCCTTATTCATGCAGAAATTATCCCAAGGAGAGAAAACCCTTTGTGAAATCACCAGTTTGGATTGTTATGCTCCCTACCTTTTCTTAGTGGATATGTTCCTGACAGGCATGTGGCTGGTGGCCTCAAGAGCATGCTTGCTTTAGGAGGGCTGCCCTCATGCCTGGAGAGCTCTGCCAGCACACCAGAACCCTGGCATGGGGGGCAACCGTGGGTGTTATTTCAGCCCCAGGCCTCTCTGGAGAGCCAGGCTGCCAATTGTGTCAGACTGTCAGTTGACACCATCACAGAAACTAATCCCCTTGGGGAATTTAAGACAGGGCTGACAAACTCTCTTTAATTTGTGTTCCAGGCATGATGTTGACTCTGGTCTCAGGAGCAGAATTGTTAGTGAGTTTCTTGGCTGCAAATATATATACGTGCACACATTTCCCAAACATCCATTTGGCTGTCAGCCTGATAAATGCCACTGTTCTGTGAGTGAGCCCTCCTATGTCAGCTGTTTCATCTCTGCCTCTACAAAACTTAGTGAGCATGCTTTGTCCAGTTTTCCCCTCTGGGATTCTGAAAGATGCTGAATGATGCAGAGCTGCTAATGAGCTTTTCCATTACTAATGCCGTCTCAGTTTCTAACTCCATATTCCTTTCCAGAAACGCGAAGGCCTCCTTCAGACCACTCACGTTACAGAGGAGCTGACGACTACAACAGAGTAAGCACAAAACACATTAGCTTTGTAGTGTGTCTGTGGTGCATGATGTGAGACCGTTTATGAAGACATAAGAGACATTTAATCTTCCCCCAGCCCTTGCTAAATTAACAAATTCCCTTAATGTGGTGCTTTTTTAACTATATAGAAATAACTTGGTCTCTGGAAATATATTACAAAAGAGAAAAGTGTCTTCTTGGCATTCTTTTGTTACAGAAACTTTTAACTGAATAATTCATTGAAAGTGGCCTTTGTGGGCCTTTTTCCCCCTCCTCGCCTTCTGGAGGTAGCCATATATGGAATCACAGAATTACAGAATGATTTGGGTTGGAAAGGACCTTAAGATCATCTAGTTCCAACTCCCCTGCCATGGGCAGGGACACTTCACCAATTTCTGTCTGATGCTGTTGCCTCTCTGAAGTGAAGGTCTTAATGTTGATATTTTGCGGAAGAATTAGTTTGATAAAAGACAATTCTTTGAAATACCTCTCAAAACTGAAGTGATACCCTGCTAAAACTGTAAGGAGAGGTGGTCTCTGTTTTCTGTAGTACCTCGGAACTAAAGATCGCAAAAATAAATAAAAAACCTCTTACCTCTCCAGTTTTTGAAACAGATTACTTTGCTTCATGTTTTTACAGTCTGTGTTATGGGGAGAAGGCTAGACATGCACTTTGGCTGCAAATAAAAGCTGAGATTTTCCTTCGCATGGCCTGAAGGCAACTCTTCTAAGAGGGCAGCTTACATGCGCTCTCCTTCAGTTTATCAGTGTATTGGCTCCCTGTAGAGTTGGCTCAGCTTTCCATGACTTTGAAGATAAATGAAGTACCATGTGGCTAACTCAGTGGGGAAGATCATTCAGATGGAAACACTCAGAAATGAGATCATAACATCTCTGTGTGGACATTAAAGATCTCATAGTGGTTTTTGTTGGATCAGAGCTCTGCCTCAGGTCTGTGGACCAGAATTTCTCCACTTACTCCTATGCTCTTGAACAGTGTAGTTAGCTTGTCCTCTCCCTCAGATGTGGTTTGTAAGATGTAATCTGCGGAGTGGGGTTTAGACATTTTTTAGCAAGAAAGATGTTTACAGATTTGCATGTGTGCTTGTACATGTTTTTATGAAGTTATTTAATATTACATAATATGAAGGGTTTACTCTTTAATGTGTTGCATACCCAGATAAAGTATAGCTACAGAAAATGCAAGGATCAGCAGAATCCAACATTGAATACTTTCAGATTCCCCTCTGCAAATCAGGGCCTGATTCCCAGCTGATAAACATCTGATATGTCTGGTGATGTCATTGGCTGTGTATATAATTCATATGTAGCAGTTTTATTTACATAATACCCAGATGTATGTTTTCTTTCTTCAGAGAAAACAGATTAAAGTGAGATAGCATTGTTCCTTCTAAGCTGTGTTGTAGCATGTGATGGCTGTATTTGTGGAAGCTATACTGAAGTACATTTGTTCATTCACTCTTCATCATAAAACTAGTTATGTGTAAGAAATCACAATTGTGTGTAAAACATAATTACCCATTTCCATTAATTTCAAATGTATTTCCCTGACATCACTGGTGGTCTGCTGGGGACATTCCGGCAGCACGTTGGGTCTGGTCTGCGACATGCTCAGTCTCCTGACTTGGTAGGAGTGGTTAGCCCTCGGCATCCTGCAGGAAAAGGCCTGTTAAGTCCACAATCTTGTCTTTTCAAAGTGATTATTCATGAACTAACACAATATTTTTGAATGCTCTGACTTGCAGGATGATGATGGGAAGATTTGGTAAGTAACAGTTGACTGAATTTTTTAATTTATGTCAGGCACAGAAATCTTGTCTGTTTTCCATCAGCAGATCAAGACAATAGATTGAGCAATTCCAAGGGGCTGGAGTGTATTGCGGGGACACAGGTTTCATTATCCACACAGATCTGGAGCATAATGGGTAGAACTGGATCATCCAGTATAGAACGTGTGCTCTTTAGACTGGTCTCTATTGATTTGCTCTACTTTGTAAGTAAGTGATAGAGAAAATGCTACATATGGAATTATTTCCTAGTACTGTTGTTAGTGGATTTCAAGTAAAAATCTTTACAACACCCAGGAATCAGAGTACACCTTCTCCATAATGACACTGTTTAATTTATGTATGGAATCATAGAATAGTTAGGGTTGGAAAGGACCTTAAGATCATCTAGTTCCAACCCCCCTGCCATGGGCAGGGACACCTCACACTAAACCATGTCACCCAAGGCTCTGTCCAACCTGGACTTGAACACCACCAGGGATGTGAATACGTGAAAATTACTGAAACAAAGATGTATGGTACGAGGTCTAAGAAAACTCTGTTTATCTGTCCACTTTCAGTGACCAGTCAGCTCTCTCTAATTCTTTTGCATGGAGCATCATATCTCCTCCATGTTCACTAGATTTTAGAGTTTAGACCTTACCAACAACAGATCTCATCTTCTAAACAAAAACCATGGTCTTTTTGGTGTTGCTGCCAAGTGACTTCTCTTTTTGCATTTAGTTTTATTAGCAGCATTAAGAGATGTGGGCTCCGGTAAAAGACTGTGTGACGAAGAACAAGTCACTTAGTTACACTATTACCCAGTTATAATATATGAACCATTTTCCCTCTTGCAGAGTATCTACATTAATAAATAATAAGGTAATTAGAAAGTAAGTAATGTCAGGGGGCTACAAGGGCTAAATAACATATCTTCAGATACCAAAGGAATCTGGATAATAAATATGCTTGTTTATTTAACAATAGAAAACTATCCAAATGTGTTCTATAAATTAAAAGAATTAAAACATGGAAAAATTGTTAAAAACTATGTTGAAAATTTTAACATCTTAAAGCCCACACACTTTTCCAGCATTTTTTATGTAGGGTTTTGTTTGTTTTGTTTTGTTTTTTTTAATGCAACTGCAAATGGTTGATTTCTAATTTTTTATTGTTTTACTGGATGAAAAAAGGGAAAAAAAAGGGAAAATTTTAGTCAGCCTAAAGCTGCCACAATGTGAAATGTTGCACTAATATAGTCAATTTAATAGATTTTAGATTGGGTTAGATACTGTTATATAAAGCCTTGAAGGTCCAAATTTAATTTAAATCGTTATATAAGCTCTGCTTTTCATACACTGCTGAATTGGATGTCACTTGTGTTTAGTGTTAAGCTTTACGAAAGTCATGGGTATTACCAGTAATTTGAAATTAACAAAATTAATATCTGATTTTGACGCAGAGTAGTGGATGCAACCATAGCTATCACTGCAGCTGTAGTGCACCAAACCCAGGTGATGTTTCAGTGGCTCCATTGTTTAAGTTAGGATTGGGACATAGTCAAAAATTGTGTTTCATTTTAAGTTTTCTTCCACCTGCCTATATTGTGTACCAATTTTGAATGGTAGAAAAGGGAAGTCAGTTAATAATATGTTTATTTCCAGTTACCTCTAAAGTCCCTAGGAGAGTTTGCTCTGGCTAGACACCAATATAGGGTGATAATTTTTAGCTTGAGTCTCTGTTACATGGCTTTCTGAGAAAGACCTTTAAGCTTGGAACACATAACCTGCTTTCCATACTTGGCTGTTGGAGGTGCATTGATTTATTTATTTTTTTCCCTAAACCCAGAGCGTGATGCCTTTGACACACTTTTTGATCATGCACCAGACAAACTCAGCGTAGTCAAAAAGGTAAAAAAAACCCCACACTTTTATTTTCTATACTGCTTTTTTGCTTATGCTTTTGGAAAGATAACCAGAAAGATCTGGAAAAGAGGACTCTGAAATAGTGAAGAGGGTGTTTATTCCCCAGAGATCACTTTTTCAAAGCCAGCTGATACCTGGATTCATTTGCTTTGCTCAGGCTTGTCTCATTACTCTGGTTTGTTGGCCAAAGCTTTTCTAGGTAGTGCTGCTTGATTCAATCAAAATTATGCAGGTTAGAAAAGACTACTGTGCAAAGTATTCACAGTGGTACAGATCATTCTGACTGGATACACACATTTATATCCCAAGCGCTGTCCTCCAGGGAGGAAGGGCTGAGCTATATGCTAATGAGCAACAGGCAGTGGTGACCAGGCTCAACAGTAGCCAATTGTGCATTCATGTTCAGCCTCAGTCTCCCCAAGAAGCACTTGCTGTTTGCGTTTCAGCTCATTCTTGTTCTAAAGATGGTCTTCCACAACTGGAAGATATTTTCCACAGTTCCTTAAAATGTGATTCACCCATAAATAAGTTTGATAAATACAAAGCTTTTACAGAAGAAGTTATTTTGTCCCAGGGCTTTTCTACCTAACACTAATTCATACGATTCTCTGGCCTCTTGTCCATCATTGCAAAGCACACCTATTCAGACATATTCTTGAATTGCCCTTTGTGCTAGGCAGAGTGGAGAGGTAAAGTAGCTGTTGACCTCTGCCAGCTTGTGCTAATTTTAGAGAACACATAATGGGGAAACTCCACTTTGTTCCATCACCTAGTTCCAACCTGGCTCTTGTGCTATTAGTAGTATACAAAGATCAGTCCTGTAATTTGTCCCTTCACTTTGCTGTGAAACAGAGGATGTAAGCATTTAAAATAATGCTTTGAAGTGTCTGGAAGATCTTTATCTTTCCAATCTGAAACATCTTCTAGAATAGTGTTTTTAAAGTTGATAGAGACTGAAGTTAGCTCTGTACATGCAATAAAGTTCTGACATCCAACTCTGTGTCCCTTTTGGAAGTGTTGTAAGCAGGCTGGCAGACTGCTGTGCTTCACGAAGTACATCTGCATGTATCTGGCTCATAGTAGCAGGATCTTGCAGGTCTGCTTTCTGTGGGAATAGAAATGCCAGACTTGGGTTACATTCTGACTGTAATTTGCTAATTGATATGCACACATCACTCCAGGAGCAGAGGTCTATGCGGAACAGTGTACTCCTGGCATCTTCTCTTGGGAGCTTTAGCTTAGTGCTGCTGATGCCTTGCTCTCTGGCAGTGGATCTTCTCCAATAACCTGAAGAGATTAGTTTGGAAAGTAAATGCACCTACTGCTTGCTTCATCTTCACAAACAACCTATAAGAGAGCTAATGTCATCACAGCTTTTTCCCATGTGACTCAAGTGTGCTTTATTCGCTAGGAAAAATAACTAGTAAGCTGTATGTAATAGCACCATCTGGTGACTATTGCCGTATGGTGCAACAAAGAAGACTGAATGGGTTGGTTTCAGTTTTATGTACTTACCTGTGCAAAAGCAAATACCACACATGCGTATTTATTAAGCTAAAAAAAAGTCTTAGAAGATTATGTTAACTCTTTCACATAGGCACTGACTGTTGTGTCTAACATCACTGGTTCTGATGTTTGCTTTTATAGTCTCTGATCACCTTTGTGAACAAACACTTGAATAAACTGAATTTGGAAGTAACAGAGTTAGAAACTCAGGTAAGAGACTTTGGGTTTTTGTATATAATGTAACTGTATAAATTGCAATGATAGGCACTCTGTCCATAAAGCCGTGTTATGAAACTGTTAATCTTTGGGCATATTAATTTATGGGTCAAGGGTCTGTCTTTTAAGTAGCAATGACATTCACTAGCGCTTGCCTCTTTTCCCCTTGTTTACACATACTTCATATTGTTACTGATTTGTATTACAAGGTGAAATTCTTGGTTATTTAATAGGGTCATATTAATGACTGTAGAATATGGCTGGATTTTAGGGCAGCTTATCTCTTCCATCAAAGTGGAGTGCTGCAAAGCAGTTGCTATAGTTATGGGTTGATGGTGGATTGTGTCTTTACTATTGGTGAGGGTTCAGGATGAGCTGGTATAAGCTCTTAATAGCTGGTTGCCTGGGGCTCTCAGGAGGAGTGTGGACTGCACTGTGCAGTTCATCATAGAGATATCAGGGATAGCTTTGATCACATTAAAGTGGGACTAGAAACAATTTTGCTGTTGCAACAAAGGCCTTCATGTCCACCTCTTTACCCTGCTATTTTGTGAGCACATGCCCTGTGTTTGCTGCTCAGCAGTGTAGATTAACTAGAGCTCCTGTACTACAGTGGTTTGCCTGCCAGTGGTATCCAGGTTAGTTTGTTTAAAGCTAGTGGAGGTGACTGTCAACCACCTCCTTCTGCTCTGAGGAGTTCTCTGCCTGTAGCACAGAACTGGGTACCGAATGTGTTTGGAAACCTTAAGTAAGTGTGAATTTCAGTGTCAGTGGGGTAGTTTTCACTTTATAGATAAAATAAAGCAATTTTCAGGGATGGGCTTGGCTAAGCAGAAGCAGGTACCCTTCCCAGAGTTCACTGAATTGTGGAGAGATGGTTATCTTACTGTCCCAACAAGAAAATAAGCATGGCATCTAGAGAATTATACCAGAAGTATGAGGAATTGGTTTGGTCCTGGCCTAGTTTAATACCAGTCATTCACTGCTTTTTTATAGCTTTGCTGAAATAAAGGGGACTGGGTCTGATATGTCACAGGAAATTGTTTAATGCTGAGAAGTATCCAAACAGTTTGTTTTTAAAAGGTTGGAGGATGTCACATGCACTATATCAGGGACACAAGTGAAAAGTCTGTTAGGGATACATAACATTAGCCAGTAAGTAGTGCTCCTGTTTGGTAGGAATACTGAATATCATTGCTGAAAGTATTTAGTATATTATTTAGTATTTACTGAAACTGTGAAAACCTATTTTGACTTGGGAAGAAAATTACTTTGTGAAGTTAAACTTCTTATATGTGACAGAGAAGACTTAATTTCAAGCTCTGATTAGGGGCAGAGATTCGAATGTCCAATACACATGATTTAGGAGAGGACTGGGTGTATATAATGTGCAAACATGTTTCCCAGGACCCTTTTTTTTTCTTTTTTTTCGTGGTGTGTGTGTGTTTGGTTTTGTTTTAATTGAAAAAAGCTAAGTTAAATACTGTAGTAAAGTTGGCAAGATTCTTCAAGCAAATCAAATTAATGTGAGAAAAAGCAAGGACGTACATACTCTAACCTTACCCTAAAGTATTCAGTAGCTTACTAAATAGGTGACTGGCTGGAGATAAAGAAGATCTTGTTCTCAGTCCCTGCCTATTAAGACCAAATACTCTGCACAACTAAGGAGTAGAAATGATAGATATCTCCCAGGTGAATTGCTTTTAATTTCTGCTTAGAGCTATTCAGTGTATATAAGTAATTTAAATAGTCTTTTGCACATGATCTTGCATGGGTTAATGATATAGCAATAGCTGATGGGCTTCCTTGTTCTGCTCAGGAAATTAGAGTAGGGAAATAATGCTACCAGATGTAGGGAGAAAGCCTTGTATCCTGTGTTTTTCCTTTTCTTTAAAGACCTGTTAAGAAAGCAGCTATATTAACAAGCTCTCAAGAAAAGACTAATTTAGCTTGCTTAGCTGCACTGGTGATTACAAGGGTATAGGTGAATTCAGGGAGCAGATGAAACAAGGCCCTAATTGCTCGTCACACTTGCTGTCAATTCCTTGCTGTGACTCCTGAGCCACCTTACACTTCTGTGCTAGCAAACAACAGTGGTAGAAATCAAAGTACATAATTTGGGCCAAGCATTCTTTGTTCTGCTTGTTTATGAATGCTTATTTGAAAACAGATGCTTTCACCTAAAAATATCATCAGTATTTCTTTTTAGTTTGCAGATGGTGTTTACTTGGTTTTGCTCATGGGTCTCCTTGAAGACTATTTTGTTCCACTTCACAACTTCTACTTAACACCTGAAAGTTTTGACCAAAAGGTGGGTAGAAACTCAGGTTATATTCTTTTTGCTTTGTTACCAGATGATGTTTTCCAGTCATTGTGTCCTTTCTCTTTGTGCCCAGCAAATCAGAACCTGGTATATTCTTCTCTTCAGGAGCTGTAGCAAAGATGCACTGGCTGTGACACTTGATAGTTAATACCATAAAAGTTGCTTGTGAAATGAATGGGTAAATTCGCTACAGTTAAGGAGGAAGGGTATTCTGTTACTAGCATTAAAAGACACAAAGCTCATGAATATCCAAAATGAATAAATCAGTAATAAGTGTTTTGTACTGTACAGTACTTTGCATAATCAAAGTGATTTATTAAATTGTAGTACTGCCTGAAGTGTTTTTATGTGCAGGGATGCCTTACTGTGCTCGACAGCAGAGCTGAGGCTTGGCTTTGCTTAGTATGTACCATATAAATAGGCAAGAATGGCAAAAGGTGAGGAAGCTCTGCTTTAGCTGCATCCTGTTCACTGGGATTGACAGAGAAATAGAACTTCTTCCCAAGGTCACAGAATGTCATGCCTAAAAGCTGACCCCTTATCTCATTTGTATCAGTTGCCTAATGCCCTTTAATTCTTTTTCTGTAGTTTATTTGACGTTTCTATAAACCAAGTGAATAAATATCATTACTTGCTACCTAAATGAGATACTGTAGTAGAAGAGGTGGTACCTGGGCCGTGATCTTTGGCTGATCTGGGGTTAGAAACTATATGCTGAGTGTTTACAAGTAATATGTTTGGAGCTGATGTAAAGCCAAGATGGTTGCCCTAATCCTGCCATGGATGGAGCATGCAAAAAAAATTGCCTGTCTGAAGTGTATTTGTGAACACAGACATCTGTTTCTGTGTCCAGTTCCTGGCATGATTATTGCCAACATTGCTGGCTAACTTTTGAGAGAATGTCCTTTCTAGTTTTTCTTTCCTGGATATTTCTTTCTGTTTGATAAAGAGTGACTGACTGCCTAACAAGTGTCTCAAACAAAACGAGTTTTGAGAAGAGTGGATTCTTTGCAGTCTTAGATTGTCTGACTCATAATCAGGGTACTAGAAATGGAAGGAGACAAAATAGGTCTCTATCTTTTAGTCCCACACTTGCTCCATTTTCCTGTGTCCTTCCTAGGGTTTACAATGAGAAGAGTGCTTAACATATTTTATTGTTGTAACTAAAAGTTTGCCTCTTTCTTTAGTGGTTCCTGTACATGTGCACACAGCTGTGTATATTCAGTGCCTGGTAGTCAGAATACACTGACCCTGGAGTAATGTATCTGCTCCTGCTTTTTATTCTGCCAGGTTTTGCAGTGAAGAGGATGCTGGTATTGTGTTGGCTAAGCTAGAGCAGGTGATGGCTAGGTCAGGAATGGAAGCATTGGCACAAGTTAAAAGATCAAATACTTTGTAAAGCAAGGACTGTTTAAAATGATGTTTCTTTCATAGTGAGTTCAGCACAAATTGTTGCTGTCAAGCACCCCTTAGCAAAGGTGCACTCTGTGAGAGATGGGACTTCATCATCAGTGCAATAACCCAGGGTGAATCATACTGGCAAATGAGCACGGATTCAAACCCAGGCTAATGTGCTGAGCCTGCTGGTGCTATAGGCAATATAGGGTTTGTTGATTTCCTCAGGTTACTAGTTGCTATTACGGAGCTTAAAGGGTTTCTCTGAAGACAGGAAATTACCCTTCAGTAAGGGGGGCTTCTTTAGGTGATAAGTTTGTGGGTAGGATGAGTTGTATACTGTACAGGAACTTGCTAGAGCAGTGGGAAGATGGTTATGTCTTGTACAAGCTTTCTTTTTTATCCTAGTATCTTGAATTTTCTCCCTTGTAGAAATGCAGGATGCTGAGTTGTAGCCAGAATCTGTTCTTTTACGATTTTGTTGTTAACAGTTTAAGTTAATAAAGATTATAATTAGTAAAGATTATTGTTCCTGAAGTAATGTGTGGTTAATGTTGTGTGGAGACTCTGCCTTGAGGATGGAGGGTTTGTAAATCAGAGAAAGAGAGGCACACTCTGTGTTTTGGGGAAAGGAAAAAATATTTTCATCTTGAAAGTGACTGGTTTTCTCACAATGAATGAGAAGGAACTGTAGCATGTAAAAAGAGATGAATAAAGTCCTGAGCAATGAGTGCCAGTAGAAGGGGCCTTTCTTCCATGTTGTAGGGGAGCTTTATATGTGTAACTCCCAGATTTTCAAGATGAGTAGCTTTAATTAAATCTCTCCCCCTTATTATGTATCTCCAGAACTGCCATCTGCAGTAACAAAAATGAACAGAATTCATAATTGACATTATCTTGCTTAATTTTTGGTAAGCCTGGATGAGAAAGCTGCTGTGCACATCTCTTTAATCCATAGTGTTCTCTTCTTAAAGGAGAGACTAAAAGAAGACTTCCTTGCATTTTTCCTTTTTGTCCATTTTCTCTCTTCTGACTTCATGTTCATATGTTATCCTTGGTGGCTTGCTCAGGAAGCTCTTTCTGTAGTCGTACCTCGCTGGTTTTTCAAGTTCACTGTAGGGGACTGTCACCACCAAGCATTTGTTGAAGCATTTGCTTCATTCAAGAACCTTATTTTGACTTTCATCTCTGTTTTCAAGTAGAGGAAGTCAAAGAACCAAGAGACTAAGGGATTACCATAAGGTGATGCAACAAGCAGCCTGGCTTCTTGATCATGTGATATTGATGTCGCTTGATATGCAGCTGATAATGGTGCAGAAAAGACTAATGCTGTTTGGTGACATTCCTTGTTGGAATGTAACAGAATGTTGATGGCGAGTGATCTCTTGCCTTGTAGTCGGAAATGTTGGTCTTGGGCTCAGGCTGCAAAAACTCAAGAAAATGCAGCTGTGTTGTAGTTGTTACTGGGAGCTCTCTAGCCTCTGCCACAGAGACAGAGACCAGGGCCTAATGGGGTTTCGTGGTTCATGTGGTACCCAGTCACATTTTTGCAGCTGAAATTAGAAATCTTAAATTACTTCCTTTGTATCAAAAGGTGAGTATTTACCCTGCAGTGATACAAGCTTTCTCATTTCTTAGTCTCTCGTGTGTACTTTCTGCTGTGCTTAAACATGTAAATGTTTAATATTGATTTAAATAGAATTATCATTCTCTATGTCAAGTTCAGAGAGAATAAAACATTTTTAAAATTTGATTAAAGGCTTTTAATTCCTTTATAACTTTGAGATTCTAAGCACTTTACCTGTTTCAGGTCCATAATGTTTCCTTTGCTTTTGAGCTGATGCAAGATGGAGGACTGAAGAAACCAAAAGCTCGTCCTGAAGGTATGGACATGCATGTGGCTTCAAACTGTATATAAAAACATAATAGCAGGTGCATTTGAAGTTCAATTCCGTTCAAAGACAGTAGCAGTAGTGCCACAAAGTAGAGCTGTAAATGCGCTTCTTGATAGTTTTCCAAAGGATTCATTGTCTATGTCTGGGGTATATCCTTACCTGTGTTTCTTATCTGGAGTAGATTCACTCAGGTACGCACATCTATCTTTAGTGCATAGCCCAAGAGCTGTTTGTTCAGTGCTATGTTATAAATTCTGCTGGTATTCTCAGTAACAGTCCAAGCAGGACATGTTTCATGATCTGTAATTCTTACAGTTAGCACTGGCTTGGACCCTTGTGATCACATAAAAGTGGCAGATAAATGAAAGGCTTTTGGCTTTTATTTTGGATTGGTTTGGTATTTTTTAAGAGAACCTGTAGCAAATCCTCTGCTTGATTTATGTGAACTTTGGAGTCAGAGCAGAAAAGTATAAAACCTGATTTTTTTCCTTTAAAGTCTCTGAACTTCGAATTAATTAAAGATGAGGTCTGCATTATTGCAAGCACTAAGGATAAAAAGAGGAATTAAAACTTTGTGACTGCTAAACGAGCAATTTTTATTCCTGATGTTACAAACTACATATGTGTTAGAGGCTTACACAGAACAAAAAAAATGAGAAACACCCAAGAAATGTTAATTTTGACTTAATATGAGACAAAGTGGTGATAATAAATAGATTAACAAATAGTGGAGATGGTTGTAGTGGGGGAAAAAGGGCAAAAGTCAATATTAAATGCATATGTATCTTGTCAGTGTTGTTCTTTTAAATTTGGGGTTGAAAATTACTCCTGAAGAATTCAGTGAAACAAGACACTAACTTGAGAAGGTAAAGGAGTGTTCTGAGTATTGGAGGTGAGTCACAGTAGGTATGTGAGAAAGACAGGGAAACTGGAGAAATATGAGTGCACAATCAGAAAATGGCATTTTTTTGAGTGGAAGGGTTAAAGAGATTGCAGTAGGAGACCAAGTAAGCTAGATAAGTCTGTTTTGAGAGAGAAGAATTCTCTAGTTGTTTTGTTTTTATCGGTTGATCTACCAGAGCAGACTACCTTCCCATAAGGCTATCTCATATCCTAATGCTATCATGAGTGGTAGAACACTGTAGCAGATCTGTTTGCTCCCAAGAAGGTGTGTAGATTCAGTAAGCAGCAGAATATGTTTAAGTGTTTTGTTGATTATAAATTTAATTATTAGTAGAAGTTGGATAGCGAAATTAGCTCATAGAACATTCATTTTCACTTTTACCTGCTGCAGGATGTACAGTCTCTTGTGTGTATTTCTTCCTCTTCTGTGTTTGTACCCATTCCTGGCAGCAGTAGTTCACAGCTGTGGGAGTGAGCATGCTTGTGTGCTGGCTGAGTGACTGAAATTGCCTATACAGTTGACTGTTGCTCTTAGAAAGCTGCTCCTGTAGAGAGGACAGTAACATTTTGGGCTTTGCTTGTCACCATAGTTTCATCGAATCCTCTGGATCTTGACAGTCAGTACAGTCATATAATACATGTTTCTTAGAACAGCAGTTAATTTTATCATAATTTTCATGCCCCTCTACTCTGCTCTCGTGAGACCTCACTTGGAGTATTGTGTACAGTTCTGGTGTCCTCAACATAAAAAGGACATGGAACTGTTGGAACAAGTCCAGAGGAGGGCCACGAGGATGATCAGGGGACTGGAGCACCTCCCATGTGAAGATAGGCTGAGAAAGTTGGGGCTCTTCAGCCTTGAAAAGCGAAGGCTGCGTGGAGACCTCATAGCAGCCTTTCAGCACCTGAATGGGGGCTATAAGGGAGGGACTCTTCATTGGGGACTGTCATGACAGGACAAGGGGTAATGGGTTAAACTTAAACAGGTGAAGTTTAGATTGGGTATAAGGAAGAAGTTCTTTACTGTGAGGGTGGTGAGGCATTGGGATGGGTTACCCAAGGAAGTTGTGAATGCTCCATCCCTGGCGATGTTCAAGACCAGGTTGGACAAAGACTTGTGTGACGTGGTTTAGTGTGAGGTGGTTTAGGGAGATTGGAACTAGATGATCTTAAGGTCCTTTCCAACCCTAACTATTCCATGATATTATGATTCTGTGATAGACTCTGATGCTCTGCAAAAAGTTTGTGTATAGTATACACTGTTAATGCCATGTTAATGCTGATTTATTGTTTGTTCCTAAATAGGCTGGAAAACCTGTTACGTGAATCCATGAATTGGGTAGTAAATGCCTCTTCAATTACCTGTGAGATTTTCATGTAAAACATTGTCTAGAGCATAACATCACAATTTTTATTTCTATAGCCCATGCTTTTTGCAGTGCTTGCAGGAAAGAGGTCTTGTTTAATATCTTAGTGTGTCTTTGTACAGGTGACAAACAAAAATAGGAGCAGACAGGACAGCTCCTCTTTGTTCTTCTAGCTCAATTGAGTAGATTGAGCCAGGAGTGGAACTTGATGCTGAATTATTGCAGCAGAAGTATGTTGTAGTGGATTAATTTACTAGCCTCTAATGGGGTTATGGAGTGTGAATGTTTTAGATCAATGGAATATTTTAAACTATTTTGATGCTTTATGGCCACTTTCAGTGGACGTTTTATTAGTTGTTGTTGGTAATGTGCATGCTTTGATCTTAAAATAAGAAACAGGAGGCTGAGAATATGCTTATTCCTGGGAATGCCTGTTAGACACTGATCAATAAGGATCACTGTAATCACCCACACAGGGAGGATGCATCTCACTCTACTGTACTCTTTAATGCAGCAAACAAAGGCATAACAAGATCTGAAAGTTAGGAAAATGTTGAACTAGAATTATAGTGTAACTTTTGCAGCAGTGAAGGTAATTAATCATCTGTCTGAACTGTCAAGGGATGGAGGTGGAATTTCCATCAGTGTAAGATTTAAAAAGAAAAAAACAAAACCATGCAATGTTAAGCTTATATTTTAATTCAACCATAGGTTAGTTCATAGCCTCAGTACAGGATTTCCAAGGTAAAGTTCTCTCAGAACTGTGTTTTACATGAGATCAGACTATGTGACCACAGGAGTTTCTTTCGACCCTTCTGATGTATCATTACACTGCCAAGTAAAAGAGGTGAGTCCATTCCTTCTTTTAGTGATGGCGCCTCCCATATCTCTCATTCCTCAGTGTAATCACATGGTGTGATTGGCAGCAGGTACCTAGCTCATATTGCTGGTGGAGATTAGTAGGAGTCAGTCAGCCTTAAATGCCTGAATGAGGGCAGATGGAAGGTACCTCCTCCTGACAGTGCTGCAGGTCTGGGGTCCCTTCCAGCCCCTGCTTATGCTCTTTCTGGTGCCCTTATCCCTTACTCTGGGACTCTTGGCTGCTCTCTCCTTGGGACGTGCCCTTGGTTTCCTGGCTGTGCTTCTGGCTTCCAACAATATTTCTGCTCTACCCTCCAGATTTCTAATTTTCTCCACTGGCACCTTGATCTTGGTCGATAGCATAGGCAGTTCCTACCTCTGAACTGAAGTCAGCCAGAGGCAGGAACTGAACCTTGCAAAACTTGATCATGCTGCTTCATGCCGTGTCAGCTGAGATGGAGGTTATGGTGGCTGAAAATGGGTGGCGTGGGGAAAAGAAAACCATTTGGGAGGAATGGAGCAAATACACACTACAAATCTCTAACCACTATAGAGCTTTTTAGGCCTTTTTTTTTTTTTTTCTTTTTTTTTTTTTTTTTTTTTTTTGCATTTTCATAGAGTCAGCACTCTCTTGTTTAATTGTTTAGCAAACAGAAGGGACTGCCGCCATCAGTGGGTCATGTCTGCTGGTAGTTGGCTCTTCTCCAGGTATTTGCCTTGATTTGCCAGCTTTAGAAATGCATGGTGGTTGTAAAGTGTTGTTTCCCCTGGCTAAATTTACATTTTAAACCCATTTCTGAGGGAAGTGATCATGGTACAGAGGAATCAATGCTAATTCTGACTGTTCCCTTACTGAGAATGCTATGGTAATAAGCAACTTTCTATGATACCTGTAAAAATTAGGAATGTGTTTCATATTTCAGTTATTGAGGTAAGACCTCTCTTTTTCAGGGTGTACTACTTCACAGCAGTTAGGATCTTTCCTTTCTTTGGAGCAGGAGAAGATTCTTCTGCAAATGCAAAATACAAAGTCATGAATGAAATATGTAGAATAATACAGGGAAAAGGGTAGAAAGGAAAGTTTGAAATGTTACTGAAAATACCAGTGAAGTGTAGGTATTAAAGTGTTATCCAGCATGGGGCGGGAGGGGAAGGGAGGAGAGGTCCTGGCAGTGATTCTTCAAAACAGGCAGTAGGTGTTTCCCCTGGATCTCACATTGATTGTATTCAGTCTAAGTGTTTTTGTATTCCTAGTTCCTTGAATGATTTTTTAAATTATCTGTTCTTCCTTACTTCTGCTTCCATATGTATTGTTTACTGTCTGTGTTTTGCTTCCGCCTTCATCTTTGTTCCATGTTACATCCAACCTTTATTTCTACCTTGTTAGCCTTCTTTGTGCTGTGCCTCCTCCCATAGGATTACATGTCTGTGGTATTTCCTGGCATTTTATCATATGCAAAGGGTTGGGAGGTGCTAACAGAAAAGCTTTTTGTTGAGAACTGTTCTAGACCTGTTCCCTCGCCTAGGATGGTAAGAAGGGGTATTAGATAATAGAAAGCTTTGAGTCTGCTAAGAGAATTCAGGCTTTGTTTACTTGTGGGCTGTATCATTGCAGAGTTGTGGATATGTAAGGTTCAGCATCTCATATCATGTGTGTGGCTACTTGCTTGCTTCTTCTGTGGCCAGTGAAGTCATCAGTAGTATTTCCCAAAGTCTTTATCCCAGATCCCAGACAGAAGTATTCTTTCTTTGTAGTCAATTTTAGATGAGGAAGGGAATTACCTTTTTTCCATTTTGCAGAGAAGTTAGCTGTGACTGTGTTATCATGAAGCTGTTTAAAAGTGCATCATAGGGGGCATTTAAAAAGCTTGCCTTGGGGAGATCAGAACTCTGTGGGGTATTTTGTTGCTGATCCCACTGGCTCAGAGGGGACTTTTGTTCCTTTGAGGACAAACGAGGGAAAACAAAAAGCAAACTAAGGACTTCTCCTTTTCTTTCACAGATGTTGTCAACTTGGATCTGAAGTCTACCCTCAGGGTTCTATACAACCTGTTCACAAAGTACAAGAACATTGAATGACCGTGGAAGCTGCTGAGGTCTTCATCCTTCCAGCCTTAGGCAGAAATTACAATAAACACACCCTCTGCACACTCCCGTTGTGCCTTATGCTATACTTCATGCATTCTTTCTACAGTTGATGTGGTCTGTCTGTAGCTGTTTATATAACAATCCCACTAAAAATAATGCATGTGTATTCTCTAAGTCACTTGAAAATGTGTAGATATTTCGTACTTTTACCAGAAGATACTGCTGGGTCTGTTGTTTGTAATGATCAACAAATGTTCTTTTGATAAAGGAAATATACCACTAACTACTTTAATAAGCAGGGAAAACATGAGGCCTTTCTCATGGCTGGAGCCTCTTTGATTCTACAATAGAATTTCTTTTGCATAGTCCTTGGTTGCAGCTGGCATTTGATGATTTTTCGGGCTTAAGTGTTAGCGATAGAAAATCAGCATCAGAATTTATTTAGAAGCTGAGCCTTTTCTGTTAAATAATGTTTTTTATGTTCTGTTGAGTGGGTGGGGCTGAGGGGAATTATAGGCACTATCTGAAGCTAGTGGCAAAAGCTTCAGTTTTTGTGTTAATCTCATGCTACTCAGTGTTACTTCCATTCAGTGTTTACACAGAGTAAGTCTTTCAGTGGAATGACCAGCTAATCTTTTGATGTCTATTTTTCATTTCATATACCTTCTAGGAGAAAATTGGTTGCTAGAGCCACTGTTTCCAGTTAAACACATAGCTTCAATCAGGTCTGTCAGGAGCTGGTCAAATAGGCATCGGCTGGATTAATGCATTTTGCCCACGATCCTTTCTGAAACGAACACAGGGAATAATGAGCTTGACAGTTTAAAGGCGGACTTTAGTTTATGAAGCTGAGTTAAAGGCTCAGATTCATTCCTTTTGGAGTTATTGGCAGCTGTACAGATCTGGGGCTCAGGCTGTTATAAGCAGAGTTTTATGTATTTTCTTTCCTAAAGAGAAAACCTGAATTTCTATATAAATAAGAGTTTGCTTGTACTTAGGGATTGCACTGGACTATTGCAAGAGGCAACCCAATGGTTAGCACTTAAATGTGAAACTCTTCAGTGACCAGTTACGCTTCAAACTAATTTCATCAAGTTGCCCTGTGCCATCCCAAGAAATACTGTGCTAGGCTCTGGCCTAGTCCTGCAGTCTTTTAAGGTGTTACGGATTTTAGTGGGACTCTGTTTTAAAAAAGGATTGCTAGATTTACCCGGTAGACTCTAGTTACCTTATAGTACTTTGCAGGTTTCATTTGTAGAGCTTTTCCTGGCTGATGTGGTAGGTACAGCATTGCTTGCAAGAGGGCTGTGCTGGAACATGAGTCGTCTTGAACAGAGTTTTGAGGAAAGCTTTGCTAAGGAAATGGGATTGTCATTTCCAGAGTAAATTATTTGTGGAATACACTTATAATAGTGTGGAGTGCACAGGGGACAGATTTGACTACTGCTTTTATGTATCACAGCAGTAACTATTCTTTTATGGGCAGCCATCATTTTGTGTGAAGCATTAGACAGAGTGCTCCAAAGAGGAAGCAGGTAGTATTGCTCTTCTCCAGGAGCTCACTGAAGACCTGTTGTAAATAGACATCTTCTTTCCTTAAAAATTGATTTTTTACACTAAACTTTATTTACCCTTCTGAGTTCAAGAGGAAAGGTGCTATTTAAATGGTATAATTTAAAAATCGGGATTTTCTCCTTACCTCTTTAAACATTTTCTTTTAATCTCAGAGAGAAATGGGCTTCTGCATCTTTGTTTCATATTTTGGGGTTCTGAGTAGTATTTGAATGATTTGGGTCACCTCCCATCACACCTCCAAAACAAAGATGGAAGGAAGTTGCCCTTTATTTCCATGAAAGAATCATATCTTATCTGAATCTGTAAGGTTCTGTGAGGAATTATTGCTTGTTTGTGCTTTAGAAAGGAGCTGACCTCTTGCAATTTTTACAGAGCCTAGAACAATTGGACTTGAATTTCAGATGGGGCCACTAGACTTTACCATGACACTAGCAATTATTACAAAGGAGAGTTTCAGAGGCACTAAGGCCTGGTGGGTCAGCTCTCCTGGCGAGTTAATGAAATTGTTCTAACCTTTCATGCTGTAAAACAGGGGTATCATGAGGCTGGAAGGTGATTGAACTGAAAGGTCAGACTTTTAGTTCAATGCAGTGTTACTTGTGGAAAACAAGCCTGCTAAAGAACTTCTTATTCCACCCACTTTCCTTCAGGTGATGTGGAAGTGCCAGTGCTGCTTGTATTATCTGAGTAGCTCGATATACCTTCAGAGAATCTAGTTTTTTAAATTGCAAACAATATTAATATCAAAAGCAAACGGAGTAAGAGGAGATTGATAAAAGCAGTTTGGCTTTGGGAGGGGGAATGAATATTTCTGAGATGGTATTATGCAGCTGGTGTCTTCTGCATGTGAGCAGATGTGAACATTTTAAAATAGCTTCTGTTTTGTTCAATTATGTGTTTCTGGTCACTTTGCAGAAACCTGAGGCCCTCCTGTACAATCTGGGGCATGTGTTCCTATTAGCATTCCTTACATTAATATCTGTCAATCAAGACTGCAGGCTTGATGCCCTGAACAGCTTGGGGGCAGGTGTCATACCCTGTTTTGTTATGTTTTTAAGTCTGTTGGTAAATGTTGTACAGGGGAAATACATTTTTCATTCCTTGGCTCCTTGCTGTCTAGCCGGCATAGATGCTGTATTTATTGCTAACCAGATTGCAAGCAGGGTGGATTTAACTGAACTTGAGCTTCATCCCAATCAGTCCAGTTTGCAGGAAGAACAACGTAGGTAAAGCTTCTCTAAACACCTGCTTTTGTCATGCCTTTCTGTTACATATTCATGATACTTAGTTCTTTGCCTCTCAAAAAAATAAGTCATTGTTAAAAATGTTATTCATAAACTCTTTGTGCTGCTAGAGTTTTAGCTATGTTCCTGGGTGCCAGGAGGGTAGTTCTGAATCGTGTTGAGTTCATCTGGAATGTCGAATCTCTGTGGCATTAAAGCTTCCAGATTTGTAAGTACATAATGAATGTCTGTCCTTTCCACCCTGTACAGCTTGCCTTCTAGGTGTATCTCCTCGACATACTCAGTTACACTGAGCTGTATTGCCACAGGAGAAGGCCAGATACTCCTCAGCTCCATCCTATTTTTCAAGATGAAAAACAAACAGTGGCAGATATTTTAAAATCAGTTTAAAACTTTATATGATCTCTGACCCCTCTTCCCCACACAGCAGTGCTTTCAGTGTTAATGTATTTTTTATGAGTCTTTTCTACTGTTTTTAGCAGTGTTTACTCTGGATTTCTAACTACTAAAAACCAGCCTTGCAGATAAAATTCTGGACTTGTCACAAAGCTGGATGTCTCTAGCATATGACAAGAGTTGTGTACTGTAAGCAAGTTACAATGCAATGCTATGTTTACTAAAAATCACAGCAGGAGTGTTATGCATGGTTTGTGACAGTTGTGCTATTTATTCAAATAAATAATGATCACTTGGCTTTCTCCATCTCCTTTTTTTACTAAATGGACATGTCTGTGTGAAGAACTTTTGAAAGGTGAACTATAGCCATCTTTTTCATCAAGGATTCTAGATGTATAATGATCTCTGAAGACCTAGCAAAGCAGTGATCTTGGATTTCTGGCAGGTGATAAGGTGATAAGATTGTACAGGCAGACACAGATGAGCTCTACCTTTTTATTTGGCAGATGGACCCGATGACGTTATTTACCTTTTGCCTTCTACAAGAGAAAAGTAACTGAATTAACACTCTGATACTGTTAGAAGACTTAAGGCCCAGTTCTTCCGCAGCAGCACAGGAGCGAAGCCTGACATGCCACAACTAGTCCCATATGTGCCTACAGAGCACTGGGGAAGCCAGAAGTGCAAGTAAATCTGTAGTGATAGTGAAAATGTCTCCATTTGTGTGCTTCCCTTTTGTCTGGTATGGGGAGAACTCTCCAATAAAGCAAGGCCGTGTGGAGAAGCAGGAAAGTGCATTATCAGAAGTTGTTATTGGTGGGAGTGCTGTCGATTCCTTGAATTGTTCTTCAGTGGCTATTTCCATGAGGGCCAGGTGTGTGTGTGCACGCGTGAGGTGTGCAGTGGGAATGTACAGAAAGACAGGTGGGGGAGAAGGGCATGAAATCAAATGCAACTCTGGTAGAGAATTTATTAATTCTACAAAAGACTGGATACAACATGCACTGGTAGCAGCATCATTTCTCAGAGGAAAAAAGGTGCTTATCCATGTGTGTTTCAGACTTGGTTTTTTTTAGCACTGGTTCACTGTATTGTGAATGAGGCTTTGAAGAAAGAAGTCCTTTGTGTTGCCAGTTGAAATGGGAAGAGACCTAGAAATTACAGATGTATTTCCCAACATTTAATTCTTCCTCCACCCTCTGCTGATTAGAAACTGGATTTGTCCAGAGTTCCCTATAGCATCTCCAACTATACCTTCCTTTTGTTTTTGTTACTTACTACATTTCTAGGCTGCTTTACTTCTGCATAGGTAAGAAGGTACACTGAGTCTTTGCTAATTTGATGTCTAGTTCTATTTGCTGCCCGCTTAGAAAATACAATTAAATTTTCCCTTTCATTAAGGATTTTGGGTTTAAGTTATCAATTACTAAGAATTCATGGCAGCTGGGAATCTCTCTTCAACCCACTTATCTTACGCAGTTTAGCTCATCCATTCTTGTTTGTGGCATGGAGCTAAACACAGTAGTCCCTTAACAGCATTAAACCAGACCAGATTAATTAGTGTGCCTGCCTACTGTCTCATTCAGGGATTTCATGGAGGACTGCAGAATTGCATTTGATTTCTGACAGGGTTAATGAATGTATGTGGTGCCGGAAGGAAACATCCAGGAAAATTGGTGGGTGTAGGGAGGTTTCCCACTTTAATCAGAGCTGGAAAAGGGAAGGAAGAACAGCAGCACTGCCTAGTGGAGATAACTCTTGTCTCAGATTAAAGTTCTGGGCCCTGGTGTGGCTAATTCTCTAGGGACAAATGAATTAATCTTCTTCTGCCTAAGTTTCTCCTTCTACCAAGTAGGTAGAGTAGTGCTGACGTGCTTTATAAAGGACTCAAAGGACCATGAGTAAAAGGTGTATTGTAGCACCATGATTTTGTCTGTTGTTGGCATTCTATTTTTATATGCAAGGAAAAGCACACTGTGAGTTGCCCCAGATGCAGACTAGCAAATGGTCATGCCACACAGCACCATGGAAGAATGATCGTATCTTTCTAATACTTTCTGGTATTTCAGGAGTTGCAGGGTTGCATGTTTCCTGCATTTGTATTTCTGTTTATTTTAGCCTCCAGCAGGGACCTAGCACATAGACAATTAAGTTCCTGTTAGAAGCGTGGTTTCGTTTTAGCAGCAGTCAGTACCGGGCAGCACAACTTCCCTCTCGCGTACTCTGCATACGTCACACTGCCCTGCATGGAAGCCTGCACCTTTGGTGCGGGACACTGCAAGCCTGGGAAGCAGTCCCCTCTCCCCATAAATTTCATCACACCTGCTGGGACAAGATCTTAGAAGAGTTTCTGAGAATTACCGAAGGAGAGAATAGTAAGTTTGGGAAAATGGACTCTTTGGGGTGCTTCTTTTTAAATTATATCTATTTATATATATATTTAACTGTAAGACTTTCAGTGTCCATGTGTATTTCCTTTGTGTATCTTGCTAAAACAACATCCCTTCTGATGCTAAGGAGCCAAAATAGCTCTTGAAAGGTCTAGTACTAAACTGGGAAGTAAAAGTAAGTTTTAAACTTATGTATTCTCCTTTTTTTTTTTCCCCTTTTTTAAATGATAGTTTTCTGAAGGCAGAGATTAGTACTATATTACAGCTATTACTATTAATATTCCCACTTAATTTTTGTTCCGTCCTTTGTGCGATCTAGTTAGAAAACTCCTAGGAAGTGTGTTTGAGCTAATACGGAGTAAGGCTTTTGTCTTTTCAAACAGGAAATAAAACAGTTGAAACGATTTGGTAACACCGGTAAGTGCTTTGTGTATATTCTTCAGCTAATTTGTGCACCAGAGACCACTGGTAGCTTATTAATGCTTTATATTGTTTATCAGGGATATCTGGGAGCCAGACTGTGTGAAGTAGTAGAAGTTGAGCTGATGCAACTAAAGAATTGGTTGTTTCTTTGGTAGTTGTGCCATTGCAACATTGTGCAACAGTCTAGCTCTTGATCTGAGAAAAATTCACTTGTTGACTGCCTTAGGCAGTACAGGAGAAATAAAACACCTCTTGACTTTAAAATAGACAAGCCTGTTGATCTATGATGTTCTCAGATAACGAGGACCAAATTATGCTATTTCATAGAATCATAGACTGGTTTGAGTTGGAAGAAGCTTGAAGACCGTCTACTTCCAACCCCCTGCCATGGGCAGGGACACCTTCTACTTGACCAGGTTGCTCAAAGCCCCATCCAGCCTGGCCTTGAACACTGCCAGGGATGGGGTAGCCACAGCTTTTCTGGGCAGCCTGTGCCAGGGCCTCGACACCCTCATTGTGAGAAATTTTTTCCCAATGTGTAATCTAAATCTCTAGTTTCATTTGAATAATCAATAATTAAACCCCACTTTTATTTAAAAATGTCATCATGAAATGCCTCTACAAAATGTATTCAAGCGGTTGTCTCCTACTATGATCTCTTCTGTATATTACTCTTTGAAAGGCTGCTGTCTAGGACCAAGCCTCGCAGTAATGCAGCTTGCCACATGAAGGACTGCTTGCAAATGCTAATTATTAGTAATAAGCAACGAGTCTATTAAATGCTAAGGAACTGCAGTTCTCAGGCTCTGAAATGGCTGTAGGAAATCAGTGTCAATAAATGTGAGGTAAAACACATGGGGGGGAATCAATACTAGCTCTACAGGTAAATGATGGGCTTTGAGTGGTGTGGTGTTGTTTTAGGAATAAGATCTTGGGGATATAATAGATAGTTACATTAAAGTGTCAGCTCTGTGCTCGGCAGATCAAAAAAGCAAATAGCATTAGGAATTAGGAGGAGAGGAACTGAGAACAACATTGTGAATACGGTGGTGCACCTCTGTAAATCTGAGCAGGTCTGATTCCTAGCACTTCACCAAAGGCTGTGATGGCACTGGAGATTGTTCAGAAGGGGGCACCCAGGAAGATCAAAGGTATTACGGATTGGTTTCCCTGTGAAGGACAACTGAGATGAAGTCTTTGCTTCCTCAGGTTTGGCAAGAAGTGACTGTGAAGGTGTAGACATACATATCTGCTACTCCATGCAGACATATAACTTGAAGTAGTAACATAGTGACATGAAGAATGTGAGTCAGTTTTCTCCTTTGCACTGTGCATACTAGGGACCTTCAGGGAAAGCTGGAAGGTGGCATGTTAGAGCAAGCAACAAGTTGGTAGTGCTTCATGCAAGGTAAAGTCACAATCTTTGGCTCCTCGCTGCTGAATGGTGATACACATATTCAAAGGGTGAATGGGAAGTTCATAGGAAGTAAATATGTTGACAGCTTCTTAATACTAGGATCCCAATTTTAATGTAGGAAGGCTGGACTGCAGGCTATTGAAGAGTTTCAGGAAAGTATCTGTATATGCTTGCTCTCTTCATGGGTTTTTTTTCATCCTAATTTTCTGCTGTAAGGGACTGGATACTAGACAAGGTCCCCCAGTATAGCAATTTTAACACTCAGACTGAGTAGGACACACAGTTCTGAGGCCTTAGAGGATATTACCTTATGCAATTGCAAATTATTAATTTCAGGTCTTTTCTTACAGGCCTCCAAACTTTAATTTAAAGAGCGGCTTCTGATGTTTGGATTCCTTGGCCAAAAAGAGACCAAGGATGTGGCAGGCAGTACAGATCACTTAGATGTGTAAATAGTCAAAGGAAGTAAGAGATGTACAAGTTGAGTTAGTGTAAAATCAAAGCTGAGTTAGTGTAAGCAGTGGTTTCCGCAGACAATTACAGAAGACTTACGAGGAGGACTTCCTAAGGTGCAACAGCTGTCAGAAACCTAATTTCAAAGTAAGTTGTCCTTAGATTGCTCTGTATTAATTAACTTTTCTCTTTCAGTTAGTTTCATTTGGGTAGTTTAATCTCAGATAGTGCAGCTGTTCCTTAGGCACTAAATGACTTCATTCTCCTCAATTTTACCAAGAACCTTTTTAGAGAGAGCTTTCAGTTTTGCAGCCACCATAATGAAACCAATTCTCTTGTGACCCTTTCTCCTGGTGGCTTGCTGGGAATTTCATGCCTAATTTGTTTTGCCAGATTGATGTGCAAAAGTATCCAATTGCTATTTTCTATCAATATTCTGACTGAAAAATGCAAGTCAGGGAGCCTTGAGAGGCAGGGCTGCTAATACGGGCATCTTGGGTATACAGTAGGAGTCGTCTCCTATAGGCACCTCTAACAAGGAGCATCTCATATTCTGTTAAAAAAGAACAAGAAGAGTCAGCCTTCCTTCTCCTACAGTGGCCTCTTTACTTTCTCTGGCTTCTGCTGTCCTCCAACACAACTCCTAGCTGGTCTGCAAAACCTCAACCACAGTTTTGGGTTTGTTGACAATGTATTTTCACTGTTGTATTCTGTATTGTCATTCTACTTTCATTTGAGGACATGTGGGTTGGGAAGGAAAGTCATTCCGCAGTCTGTGTTTAAAATAAAATAACCTTTAATAAGCCATGCAACTTCACCTAACATGAAGATGGGGTTGTCTATCCAGAAATATGCCATATTTCCCCACAGCTCTACCAGATGGTCTAATAAAGGGAACTGCTTGTGTTTATAAGCTTGTCTCAGTAACTTACCTACTGTATTCTTCATTTAATACTTCTTAAGTATTGGTTATTTTCATAGCAGATATCCATTGATACCTTGGAAGTGAAAGCTTGTTAACTTCAGTTGAAATAGGGTTTTACTAATCTAATTCAGATGAAACAGAATTAGAAAGAATTAAGGCAAGTTTTAGGACTGTTGAGGCTTTTTGATGATTAACAGGAAAAAGTCTTTTTAACTTCTTTTTTCTTTACACACATTTCAATACATTTTCAGACTTTTTCTTTTAAAACAATCCACCAGTGATGAAATAGTAACAAAAAAAACCCCTTCAGTTTATTTTATTCTTAGCATCAATTTTGATCTTTACATGCCTTTACTCATGTTCCTTTTCCCCATAATTTTTACCAGTTTATCGTGAGTGAGAAAAAACAATGGATCCAGACTTCTTAAATGCGTTTACACAGCCTGCTGCAGTTGATCAGTTCCTAGCTGAGAACATCATTGCTCAAGGTACGTACTTTATGAACTAGGACAGAAAAAAGTCCAAAGAATGACCTGAAGAAACAAACAGAAAATACACAGTACAAATGGACTGTGTATTTTCAGCAGCAGTCCCATGGTTTTATAAGCAGCAAGTAAGATCTGTGTGTGTTCTTTGGCTGCTGATTCTCTAGAGGCAAATCTTGAAGGAGCAACACAAATTTTAGCTGGTTCTTTAGCTGAAATTTAAATTTCACGTATAAAGATCTGACCAAGTTTGTTTTCCTCTTTCCAGAATATAGTAAGATCTGTGTAGATCTTACTTATTTGAATTACATTGAAGCATAGTTTCCAACATATACCATTTTCTCATTCAGAAGTTAAAAAATGTCAGTGTTGCTACATATGGCAAGTAGCAATACTGGGTAATACTAAACTGATAGCTGATTTTACAGCAAACTCACATTAGTCATACTTGAAAATTGTAATGGATCTTGTTTGCTTCCTTTCATAGGTGAGAAGAAGAAATTCATAAAACCAACCTCAAGCAACAATCCCAAACTGGAAGAATTAAAACTGGTACCATTTCTTTTACTGTATTGTTTAACACTCACCTTAAGTTTTAACCTGTCGTGTTAATGCTAAACCCTGTAAATTACACAGCTGTTTGGTCTCCGTCCCCCACTCTTTATGGATGGGGATGAGCTCTGCTTTTGGCACTTGGGCTCCACACAAGTAAACCAGAGCTTCAGCTTAACCACAATGCCAGGATGGCTGGGACCATACAGAACCAAGCTACAAATGCCTGCATCAGCCAAGAGTGGTCACTGCTGTGTGTAAAGTGGAGTGTAGATTTAAAACCTGAGTTTTATCTTATATGATACCTCTCCTAACCTGGGATGTGAGCCACACTGGAAGTACCCAGTCGATACTTCATTGTAATTATAGTGTAATAGCAATAAGAATCCAGCTGGAACTGTGACTGAAAGCAACCCTATATCAGCATTTACTGTGACTAAAGAGATGTGTAGATACTTGCAAGTTTGCTACCCTGATCCCATGATAACAAGTTTTAGGATTGCTGTGCTGATTTGCATTAGTCTTCTGTCTTCTACCTCCAGTGGCAGCTGGCTCGGCTGCGATGCAGCGTGACAAGGATAGCGTAGAGCAGAGGGAAAAGGGATGACGGATGTCCAAGTCACCAAGAATTCAGGAGAAAAGCTTTCAAGTTGTTGTATAGTGTGTTGTCTGCTTGAGGTAACTGTGAAGAATGAATCCTATTTCACAGGAAAGCATTTTATTTTGGAAAATCTCCCCTGTGTATTCAATCACCATGTGTCTCTAATGGTACAGCCCAGGGGAAGGCTAGCATACTGATATTTCCTGGAAGAAAAGTGGCATATCTCTTATGAGACCAGCACTTCTTGTGTTACGGAGATATTAGAATTGTTATAAATATGATGTAAACCAGCTTAGGCTATTTGCTGGTGTGTGTATATTGTGGCATTCATACATCCATAAATATGTGCATTTCTTGATTATGTTTTCTTAAACCTTTGTGCACATTTGATGAAAAAGATTTGATTTTTGTGTCAACCTTTCACAATGTTTTTATACAAAAGAGAAAGTCTGAAAGGAGGTGCTGCAAAATGCAATTATGTTGCCTACAGAGATACTAAATTTGTATCTGCCAAAAATGGAGAGCTTTCCTCAGTTTATGAAGATTTCTGTGAGCTTCAGTGCTTAATCCGTTTCCTGTCAAGAGACTCCTGAAACAATGTTCTTCACTGTCTCATTTTTTTTCTTTGGATGACGAGGAGGTGGAAATTGGGTCTCAAGAAACGAAGTCCTCTGGATGGCCATTGGTGCCACTGGTTGCCTTCTTAATATAAAGAGTTCATTACTCATCCAGAGAAGAGATTGGGATGGGGGAGGACAGGGAGGTATCTTCAAGGGAAGGGTAAAGGGAAGAAAAGAAACTTGCTTGGGAGAAAGACGCTGTTCCACTGCACTTTTGTTTTGAGGTAGCTTTGGGGAATTAAGGAATGCAAAATGGATTGCTGTGGTTACTGTAAGTATTGAACTGTAGCTAAAATAGAAGATAGTTGCATTTGAAGGCCAGTAGGAAACTTTTTTAGGCACAACACTCTGCTCTGCAGCTGAGTGGGGCCCCAACAACTGAACTGAAAGCCAAGTTGTGTGAGCTGCAGGCTGTGGATGTGGCTGTTTAAAGCCAAGACAGTAAACGAGTGATCTCATAGGTGTATACTCAGCAGTGCTTTCTGCTTTTCCAACTTCCATCTGGTTATGCCATTACATTTGTGGTACCCCTCTATCACTTACACATCTAAAGTGTCAATAGGTCTTAACCTGTTAAGCAGCGTTAGTTAAGAAGCATGGCTTTCCTGCTCTAGAAAATTCTTGTTACTTCTCAGCTGAGAAAGTATATTCCAAACACTTTGACAGCTTCTCAGTTCAGGCAAGTGCCATGCCAGGCCTTGTTTGTTTCTTGTGCGGTTTCAAGCTTCTCAGAGGTATTTTATGTTTCCAAATTGCTTTTTACATTTTTGTTAATGTTGGCTAAATTACAGAGGTCTGCTGTGAATTTTCGCCTCTGTTTACGGTGAGTGAGAAGGATATTACCCACACAACAAACTCCAGACACTCACTTGTAGCAATAATAGAAATACAAGCAATACCCATCCCTTTTCTGAAAGGTTCTTGTTAACAGCTGGCTGTGGCTACTGCTTTTCAGTTCTGCTTCAGCAGGTCACCTTCCGTTTCTATTGACACATGGATAAAACACGTGCTTGGAGAAGCGCAGAGGAGCTCCTTCAGTCTTCCACATAGGAGCACAGTGCAAAAGGAAGGGGCTGCAGAGGCAAGGGATGTAACCGGGAAGGTGATTCCTTTCCAGATGTAGATAGCCCTTGGCTTCCCAAGCAGCTTCCCCTTGCAAAGGCAGGAAGGATATTGAAAAGGGTGATAGGAAGACTGCCACATAAGAAAGTGAAGTAAACAAAATGCTTTTTCCAAAAAAAAAGTATTTGGAGACAGATTAGGACAAAATTGCAGAAAGAAAAAAAAATAGGAGAGGGAAGAAAGCAGTGCTAGTAACACGAATGACTACAAGAAACAATGAAGAGAATAAGTGAAGCCACTTTTCTTACAAACTTTTGTTTGACTGTTGAATTTGTGTGAATTCTGTGACGTCTAATGAAGGCAGGGGTTGGGAAAAGTGCTCTGCAGCCTCTTTCCTGATGGAAGTGGGAGTAGGATCTGTCTCTCCACCTGTATAACTGTTTCTACAAAATTCATAGGAATTTGTGAGATGTCTATTTCACTTGAAAATTAGGGAGAACTGATACTTCGTTTCCCTTTAAAAAACAATCAAAAAGCACAAAGGAAGTGGAGGTTGTAATCAAACCAAAGTGTAAGATAAAGGACTAATGAGAAAGGTGAAACACAATATAGCACTGAGTGCTGTACTCTAAACAACAAGAATATAATTGCCAGCTACTTTGTTTTCCTTCACAGTTATTGATTGACTGGATTAACACAACTCTGAAAGAGGAACACATAGTAGTTAAAAGTCTGGAAGAAGATCTGTATGATGGGCTGGTACTTCATCATCTCTTGGGTAAGCTGCTGTTCTGGAACACATCGTGGAGTTACTTCTAGATCAGAGAATGAACCTCACAAATTGCAATCTGCTGGCGTCTTACTTCTCGCTAATGGAGAAAGCAGTCCACTGGGAGCCATCTCTGATAATTGCAATTCTGAACAAATGCCTGATGATCCACTATTGGTTTATGTAATTATATTTCTTCTAAGAAAGTCTTTTTACCTGCTAGTTAACATAATAGAAAGGTTAACTTTGAAGTGTGAAATTACAGTGCTTCTAAAGGGAAGGAGGGCTTCATAAACCAGGAGCACAAAGGTGATTTCTGATGCTACCAGAAGCATTGGATGGAATCAGCACTATAATTTATATGTTTTCCTTCTATTTTTTTTTTTTTTTTTTTAAAGAAGGAAAAAGTAGGTCTTAAAGCACTGGGTTGGAATGGGAACAGATGGAAATCTAATAGGCTCTCTACAGTATGGAGTGCTTGCATAAAAACGGGACCTAGGAGCAGCCTGTTGTTCTATTTCTGTTTCTCCATATCTCTTGTTCCTACTTCGTTTTTCTTCCCTCTTTCACTTTTTTTGGGAATGTCTTTGAAATCATATCTCTTTTTCACTAAAGCTGAGGGCAGCAGCATGAGCAGGATTGGCTTATTTTCACAGTTTACTTGCCTGAGCAACAAGCTGGGATCTCTTCTATATATGTGAGTTGATGTTGCCTGTGTACACCATTTACAGGAAAGATGCACTCATTGGATTCCTGTAGCTTCTACTAGGAAAAGGAGGAACATGGAGTGCTAAGATGGGGGCAAGTAATAACTTGAGTCCTCTCCCTTTTTCAGAGTTTCACTGATTTTATTGAGGCTTTCAGAAAGCACAGGATGTGGGTCTGTGGTATTGAAAACTTAAAATGAGAATTCGTGTGCTTTGCTGTCATTTTATGTTTCTTTTTTTTTTTTTTTTTTTTTTTTCTTTTTTTTCCTTATGGTGGTGTTAAAATACATCCTTCTCCTTCCTTTGGACTCTGTCAAAGAAAACCTTGGATCTCTCAAGCTGGATGTTGACAAGATCGCATTAACAGAAAAAAAGCAGCGACAGAAACTCTCTGTGATTCTGGAAGCTGTGGCTAAGTGTTTGCAACTGGAAAAAAGCCAGCTGAAATGGAGTGTGGAATGTAGGTGCAGAAGTGAAATTGGAGAAAATCATCCACAACAGGGCTTCCTCTGCTGTATGGCTGCTATGAGGCAAAGGGGTGGCAGAACACTGATTAAATAACCTGTTTTCAATTGCTAGTTGAATCAAAAGTGAGACAGGACTAAGTGACCCTGACTGGATCATGCGAGCCACATCCTCTAAGTGTGTGGCTTGTGGACCACTTCATACTCCTCATCATTTGTGTGTATGTCTCACAAAAAGGACTTTTAAGGTGTGTTATTGCTGAATTGTGGTATTACAGAAACTGCAGTCTGATGTCTCACCTGTGTTATAGCCCTCTCTGACTTTGGGATCCTCTGCACAGGGAGAATTTATGACTTTAAAGTGAATTTATGATATTACTTGGTTTGCACGCTAACCGTTGTTTTCTTTCTTTACATGGAATAGCTATCTTGACAAAGGACTTAGTGAGCACACTGCATCTTCTGGTTGCAATAGCAAAGCACTTCGAACCCAACCTGGCCATGCCTCCAAATGTTCAAGTGGAAACAATCACCGTTGAGGTAATTATAGTGTCAATATTTGTTACAGTAGATCCTAGAGACCTTCTAGCAAGACTAATTTGCTTAGAATTAGGGAGAAATGTATGTGTAGCTGTGAAAAAGATATTTGTATTCTGTGAACTGTGCCTTTTAATGTCAGAGTTTGTTGGTCTAGACTATAATGTTCTCAGTTCAGATGCTGTCTCTTTAAAAGGTTAGAAATACTATGCTGGTTTTTCTCCTTGATCAAAGGAGTGATCCAAACAGAAAACAGCTGTTGATCTCTGTAAAAAAAGGAAAAATAACAAATTCTGCTGTTAGTATCTCTAAGTGTTTTAAAATAGAAGCCTGCACTCGTAAGTCATGGTACTGATATAATGCTGAGGGCTTATTTCTTTTGGGGAAGGAGGTGTTTACTCCCCTTCAATTGGGGTCACATTTTGGTATTTTTCTCTACAAGCTGAGATCTACGTGTTTTCTTCCTCTATTTAGTTTCTTAAAGTCAACTCTGGGACTTTAGGAGAACATCAGATATTCCTCAATTTGGGATATAATTGCAAAAATGTGTTACAATTTTAACAGAGGGTTTGTAAATCATTGGTGTTGTGAGCCAAGTGCATGGTCTGTATGGCATGACCTAGCACTGTTCCCTCTTTGGAGCTGATCATAACTGGAACTGAAATGAAGCATGCCTTTGAGTTACCTGTGTCACTTCAGGAGGTTTAAATGTGTCCTGAAGGGACAGCTTCTTCTAGGGCTTGGTTCTGCGAAGGTAGCTGTTGTGGCCCCAACCCAGCTGAGCATTTCAGCAGAGAAGTGGTCTCTCTGATATCTAATGGGACTCCAAATGGTGAATTTGGAGCTGCCCATGCTCCTGTCGTGTGGGTTTGATCTGTGACAACCCAGCCCTCCATCTCGTGCCTTATGGGCCTGAGGGTGCCTCAGCAGATGCTGCTGTGAAACTGCAGCATCGGAAAGGGCTGTTCACCCTGAGACAGAGAAGGGGTAATGGAAATAACAGGGTTATGGTAGTGAGCTGATCCCCCGTAAGAAGAAATCAATGCCCTTGATGGGAAAGGTAGTCATTAGGTCAAAAATGAGGAAAGCTCCTAAAGGCACAGCTCAGAAGAGGGGACAAAGGCTGGAAGGGGGAAATGTTGAGAAAACCCAAGGCAGACCAGAGAAGGCCTGGCCTTTCTGCAACGTGTGCCTGCAGGAAGGACCTGTCTTGCTCTGGTGGGGCTGGGTGCCCTCTTCTTCAGCGATGAGTTGACACAAAGGAGTTGGCTCAGCATGTAAACAGAGAATGTTTTTCACTGCCTGAGAAAGCAGTGAAAACCAAAGACTTTTCTATGATGAGATGTGTGCCAGGTGTCTGAATAAAGCAGTATGCTTGCCCATCCTCTGCTGTCTCTTTAGAGTGACAGCTGGATTGAAGCTGTTCTTTTGATGCTATGTGGAGTACTAAGATCTATATACAGGAAAAAACATGCAAGAACTTAAGCAGATATCCCACATGGCTTCAAAAATAGTAAGAATTGCCATCCTAAATCTGAGCAACCCACCAAACCTCTGCAGGGGGGATTCATCTATGGGTTGCAGGCCATGGTGTGAGGTGATTATAAAGCAGAGATGACCACCTCCAGTCCTGCAAAACTGAGAAATGCATCAAGCTGCTTTGTGCAGGCAGTGATTTCCTTTATATAATATAGTATAATCAAGACTCCAGGCGAACATGCCAGCCTCTGAACTTCACCAGCTGAGTAACCATGTACCTCTCCTTTGGCTTCCTCTTATGGGGAAGTAAGTAATGTATGTTTGAAGAGTAAAGAGAGCAGAAGGGAGCAGCAACCTCTCAAACTGCCTGTAGAGATTGTACTGGACTTCTTGAATAAATGCCCTCTGGTAATCATTTAAGGCAGCAAACAGGTCATGAAAGCCTCATTAATGGTTACAGGGTGGGGGTTTTTTGTGTAACAAACCCAAAAGTATTTATTGTCCTTTCAACAGAACACCGCCAAAGGATTAAAGACAGCAAATGCAGTGGAAAATATCACAGAGAACAAGTAAGAGGGGATATATCTGTTTTTTACATTGTCAATCAGAAAGGAAATACTGTGGTTTTTTTCCCCTTTATAAAAAATAGCTGGGGATTGTGATGATGACAAAAACCATAAACCCAGGTGTGCATATGTATGCAAACTGTTTCTCTGATTTCTTTCCTTTTTTCGTTTCTTTCCCTTTTCAGATTTGATATTATGGTATAATGCCCTTCTTTACTCTTTATATAAAATAACCTGAAATAATGTGTATGATCATTTCTGAGGCTGTTTGTCATAACCATGGAATATAATAATAAAAATCCAGTACTGTAAAATTACCTGTCCCAGACTAAACTGGAAATTTTCTGAAGCCACAGTGGTTTAAATCTACTTTTATTTTGTTGCTATGGTGTCATTAAATAAAGATAAAGGAGGCAGTTCTGTTCTTATTTTACTGTGAAAGAAAAGACTGAGCTTGCTGAGTTTGAAAGGTACTGTCATTATTAAAGGAGTCAAGTAGCAGTATCCTATTTATATGTTGAGAAAGTATGGATGTAATTTCAAGAGCTAGAAATGGATTTGCCTACTATCTTTTATATAGAATCATAGAATCATAGAATAGTTATATGATAGAACATCTTCAAATTCTACTATCATGAGCAGCATAGTGGAAGAGAATATTATGGGTTTGGCTTATAAAATAAGTGTTCATTGGTTTGTGGGCCAGTTAAAATCTCATATACTTCCAAGAGTCTGCACAGTTATACAGTGTACTTAAAAATGTTAGAAAGTTACTCTGACATAAAGCTAATGGCACTTTGTACTGTATCTCCTGCTTTACAAGACAGCTGATGGCCCAGATAAGCTTTGCTTGTGAAAAAGATTAGTTCTGCTGAATGCTTTTTCTAATTCTTGCTTTTTATTGCACTTCTAGGGAGAATTTAGAAGCACAGCCAAGTAAGTACAGGCATTGCCAAATTCAGTGTTTTACTGTTATGTGCTATTCTATACCACATTCTGATCATTTCTCAGATAAAATCAGTATTGCTGCCACTACAGTTAATAGAGATTCATGAATTTCTCCTAGTGTTTTTTTTTCCAAATGTCTTCTGTTAATGTCTGTTCATATCAACACAACATAGTTCAGAAATTGGGTGGTCACTTTGCCCAGGACTACAGACAACAGATGGGAGGTGAGACAAGAAATGAAACAGTCGGTTGATGATCCAACAGAGAAGACCTGGCTGGGGGGCAAAGTATGTCTTGGATTTACACGTTGACCTCATTCACTGTTGGAACTATTTACGAGCATAATGTCTTGAGAATTGTGTGTCTTGTTGCTACCACTTTCAATGTAGTTTCCTTTCTGTAGTTTGCAAATGAAATTCTGAAGTCTACTGGTACTTGACTATGGATGGCAACTCAGTAAAGCCAACATCCCCAGAGTTTTTATCCTTAGGGCTTTCGAGGGCTGTGAAATACTTGAGGTGAAAAATGTCCATCTGGGCAGAGCCAGCAGAAGGTTGGGGCACTGCTTCAGGCTTCCATGTGAGCTACTCTTCCTTGCTGCAAGGAAGCACGTTGCATCCCCAGTGGATCAAGGCAACTGTTTTAATTCTCTGCTGTGCCCTTTATGTTAGCATTTTCATCCTTTGCAGAGGTGCAAACTGTCTCATTTAGTACATATTTATCATTTATTCCACTGAGTGGTCTCTAATGTGAGCTGTAATTATGAAAAAAACCCTCTGTAATTAGGTGTTTCTTACAGTAAGCTGATTCTGCTGTGAAGAGAAATCTGAAATTCACTCTTCAAAATGTTCCCTCTCTCCATTTTTGACACAGCTTGCTTAACAGAAAGAAATCCCAAAGCGTGGATCCAGAAGAGGGCTCTCTAGTTTGCAAGACTGTTGAAGGTTTCAGACTGTTGCTCAGTGATTTGTTTGATGGATTCACCTATTCCCTAACGTTGCTCCTGCGCAGCCCCCTAACAGGGAGAATGAAGAAACCAGAGGAAACCTTTTTGCGGCAGAGGCTTCTCTGTTGCTGGCTTCTGGGAGGAATCTTCCTTAAGCAAAGCTGCCTTCACTTTTGTGTACTGTTGAAACTAGTTCTCCATTTAGTTATGCTGCCAGAGTGCCCTTGATTTTTAAGGATGTTTTGAATACCTTATTCATGCTTGAAGCAGAGCAGTCTTGTGGCCAGGTTATCGTGAAGAGATGTGTCCTGTTCTTCCTGAACCTGGGCAGAAAATGGAGGTGAGGGTGGGCATGCACAAGGATTTCAATGAATCCCATTTCCTTGGAAATCCTTAAACTCGTGCTAGTTCTCTGTCGCAGCACTGCTGACGCTGGCTCAGTGCCTGCTTTTAAACTGGATGGCAGCACTGGTTATTTTTGAGGTCTGTGAATTTGCAGTGGAAGGGCAGTGTCTCCAAACCCAATATCAAGTTTGTGTTTTTTTGAAGGAAGGGGGCTGGTTTGCTGCAAATTTGATGAGACTGATGTTTATGTTAAAATGTGTAGCTGTTCTACTCAGCTTGCAGTATTTTATCCCAGAGGTTCAGGGTTTAAAAAAAAAAAACAAAACAGAAAAAGAGGTAAACTGTAGAGAAGTGGAACTTAGCCATTGCTCAGGCTGGTGGCAGCACAAATCTTGAGAACCTCTACAGGCAAAAATTACAGAGGTGAATGAAGTAAATTGTGTCTCTGATGTAGTCAGGCTGAAGGGAAGCCACTCACCCTGTCCTCTGAGAAATACAAAAGCAGGAATTTTCCCCATCTCCCTGTGGCTCTCTTCCTCCTTGACTTATAAGGTGTGAACCTTCTGGAGCCACTTTAAATCTCTGATCTGACAGGTATTCCAAATAATGACAATTGATGTTGTTTTGATACAGAAGATGATGCCTTTGATGAATTATTTAGCTGTGCTCCAGATAAATTGGATGCTGTAAAAAAGGTAATTTACTTTTTTAATAGACATCAAAATTTGTAAAGTAAACCGTATTTTTTTTCAACACCAAAAAAGAAGTTATCTTTTCTTCCACCCTCTCTCCCCATTCTGTTTTCTTTAGGTATTATTGCAATTTGTCAACCAGCATGTTGGAAAATTAGGACTAAATGTGAAAGACATCAGCTCTCAGGTAGCCTGCTCTAAGCTGCATGTTAACCATGTTTTGTCAGCTGTCAGTGTTTACTCTCACCATTAGGATTCCTCCCTTTTGCGGTAGTAATTTGAAACATGGCAACATAACAATTATTTCTAGCTTCAGGTTGAGATATCAGGCTTCAGTCTCTGAAGTTTCTAAAGGTAATGAGTAATGAAAAAATATAACTTTGTATTGAGTGGTGCCTTTGTAATGCTATGGAGGGTAATTTTGAGAGTCTGCTCAACTCCTGTGGGTACTCTTTGTGTCAGGATGGAAATAAAGGTGTTCTGACAATTAAACTGAAAGCCAAGCTGATTGCTGGTGCTTAGTGATTTTTAATGCTGGATTTGCTTCACGGTAGGAAGGCCTGATTTTCACTGCATTACAAAGTCCCATCCTCTGACTCGGGATAAACCGCCCTGAGTGCTGATAAAGAGGGGCACAACTGCACCTCTGCTGTCTTCCTCCACTGCTGCTGCCTCCAGGGAGGGTGGACGGCAGCTCATGCAGAGCCGGGGAGCTGCAGCATCCTCCCTGCACCTCTCCAGGGAGCTAGTGAGCGATGGGAGATGAGCTCAGGGGTGTTCCTCGCGGCTTTTTCATTCCCTGCTTCTGCAGACACGCATGCAGAAATCAGCTCACTGACCTTGCTTTACTCCAAGAGTTGAAAACCTTGGTGCAGGTGCAGTCCCTGCCACTTATGCCATGCGGATGAAAAGCAGAGCTGTGCTCTCATGCTCTTCTGGGTTTTTCTGGTGGGTAACTGTGAGAAAGGAAGTTTCACAAGTGTTTTGTCATAACAAACGCTTACAGGCTGCCCAGGGGGTTGTGGAGTCTCCCTCCCTGGAGACATTCAAAACTCACCTGGCCACGTTCCTGTGCAACCTGCTCTAGGTGGCTGTGCCTTGGCATGTGGGTTGGACCAGATGATCTCCAGAGGTCCCTTCCAACCCTAATGATTCTGTGATTCTGTGAAATCTCAGGCAGTGGGCACGATTTTCTTTTATTTATACTTACACATTTGTCGCTTGTGGTTGTCCGTAGTCTCTTTACATCTGGAATAGTTTGTTTTAATAGCTGTCTTTTTACAAGGTCATATTTTCACTAACATGAACTTGGGAGCCTTATGTAACTAAATGCGAAGTTCACTACAGAAGAGGTTGAGAGAGCTGAGTCATTGGGCTGTCTGCTTGCCAGAGTACCATTTAAATTCCTTTATTGCTAGAATGGCATTTATCGAAGTAACTTGCTAAAAGCCAACGTAATAAATAGTATTAAGATCATTCTTCATCTAGTTTGCAGATGGAGTTATCCTGCTTCTGTTAATTGGACAACTGGAGGGTTACTTTCTGAATTTAAGGCATTTCTTCTTGACTCCAGCCAGCAGCATGGAGATGGTAGGTTGTTATTTAGTTGCTTAGAGCTTGAAGCTTCAAACGTCTATTTAGTGCTTCTGTATGTCAGTTAAACAAGAGCTCTAAATTGCTGCTGCTGCATGTGAAGTCTTAAGCATTTAGCATTTGCAGGATAGTGGTTTGGGACAGTACAAACATATGCGCTGCATGTTAAAATACCTTAGAACAGGTCAATATCTTCTTCAAAGTTAGTTGTTATCTCACGGGAGGCAAACTATTGTTACTTGCATTTTTTTGGCAGGGGCATGCTTCTGAAGCCTTCTAGTGAAATACAGAGGGTGAGGACTTGGTATGCTGTCTGTTACAAGTCTATCCTGTAAACAACATTTTTAAGTGGATGACACCCCTTGCATAGCAGAACTGGATCTCTATAGGTTTCCTTAGGCTATCCTAAAAATATACCTTAATCAAGACATGAACAGAACATTTTGAGGGCCCCCTTTGTGCTTCGGAAGCTCTCAAGAGTTTACATCTTTTCCTTTCCCAAGGCTGGGAGCTGTAACCTACCCAGCCAGAGTAGAGGTTGACACCTTTTTCATTGCTTTAAAAGAACAAGCTGACATCAGCCAGATGCCAAATACCCCCACCACAGATCTGGGATGTTATCTATTTTGAAATATTTCGGGTATTTTCAAATTGTGTCCACTGCAGGCAGAGATTTTTCATGTGGTCACTGAATAGCTCTGAAAATCTTGAAACCTATTTTTCCTGGGTTGTATTCAGGTAGATCTGTGAAGGTGAAATGTGTCAGATCCTTTTTGCTTGAGAACTGCCAGAGAAGAGAATCTCTCCTCTGGCGTGGTTTGCATTATAGCTTTCCTGCACAGACAAGACTTTCATCTGATTCCCAGCCTCCCTGCAGTTAATCTTCCTGGGCAATGTTTATTTGTAATGAAAATTCTCAAGGTCCTGTATTAATATATAAATACACCTGTGGAGTTTTTCATCAAAGCATTTGAAAGCACAGTTGCCTGAGACCTACGTTCAAATTCTGTCAAAATCCGTTGCTGTCAGTTGAGTGTTTAAGGTATTAGGAAAATCCAGAGTTTTTCAAATCTAAGAACAGGGAAAATTTATTTTGAAGGGTTGAATCAAACAAAATCAAAGCATTTCCCTGCAGTTGTTTTTCTTCCCTTTTGCCTCTTCCACTCACTTTTCAAATGTTTTTGCTCTGGTCTATTGACTTAGAAATAATTTTTTTAATATTTCCATTAACTTTATATAGAGGAATTTTTTTTTAATTTAAAATTTCATAGAAAATTTTTGGTTCAGCTCTTTTCAAACCTCACGGATCTTTTTCAAGAAATGAGATACTCCTAAATTTCACGTACAGATCAGAGCCCTGACTTCATAGTTCTTAACCTGCACATGCTGGTCATTGGCCTCAGAGAAAAATATAATGGGGTTGGATACTGGTTCAGTACAATTCTGTATGTCCTAGTAATTTCATTTTAGCAAAGTTACTTCCAAGTACTGGACTTATTGTTGAACAGTTTGCCATTTGTTTCTCCTCTGATGTTCATTGCAAGATGAAAAATGAGATGACAGTGTAACTAAAAATATTGAGCGACCGTAGTTCAACTGTCATTTGTACACAAAATACGTCTTTCAATTCCCCTGGGCTTTCTAACTCCCTGTCATTTTAGACATTA
Organism: Psittacula echo; assembly: GCF_963264785.1. Classification (NCBI taxonomy): domain Eukaryota; kingdom Metazoa; phylum Chordata; class Aves; order Psittaciformes; family Psittacidae; genus Psittacula; species Psittacula echo. The sequence continues at coordinate 107,447,435 of NC_137735.1, forward strand.
ATTGGTACTGTAAAGTATGAAAATGAAACTTTTCCTGAGATTTAAAACATGTCACTTGTGTTATAAAAATGGTGACAACCACACGCACTGTTGTGATCGGTGCAGCACATCAACTTTTCATTCAAGCTGAAAGCTTGTGGTTGAAAGCTGGTGTGTACACTTCAGGAATCACAAAGAGGGGAAACTGGGATGGAAGCAGTGATTCTGAGGAGGAAACAGAAACAAGAAATAAGGAGGACAGCAGCCCACATTAGAGGGACAGGAGGGGTGAGGAAAGCAGGTGCAGAAATCCAGGAGGTGACTCACCTACAACTGTGAGAAGACAGCAGTGTGTGGGTAGGTTTGTTGCAGAGTTTTTCAATGTTTATCACCAAAAAATTAGGTTTACAAGTAATTGTAAAGGAAATCCATCTCTGGGCACTCCTGTGTATAGAAAGATGTGTATTCTGAGACAAAGAGTATCTTCACAGAATAGGTCAGGCTGAAGTTAAGGGTGAACTTTGCACAGTCAGGAAATGAAGATGATGATGATGGAGGGCCCCTCTGCTCATCAAAACTGTGTGAACTTGGTACTTTTGCCAAAAGAGGCCCAGAGCTGAAAAACCCTAAAAGTCCTGACCTCTGTCCACTTGTAAATCCTACAGAATTGTCCAGCTCTTCTGAGTCTGGAAGCACAGGTGGATGAAACAACTTACTTTTCTAGGTTTTCTTTCTTTGGTGATTATCAGTATTTCTGTCTGAAGATTTAATTTGAAATCTGCGTGTTGTTCCTTGCAAATGTCACACACATTACAGAGAGGGAAATGTGCCCCTTTTACCTGTGTTGGTTCATTAATGAAACATTTGATTAATTCATTCCAATCAGAAAATTATGTAGAACTGTATGAGCTTAAGCTCACCTGGCTGCTGACTATCAGAGGAAGAAAATAAGCCTGAGTCCAAACTGACAAATCTCAGTCTCTTGTAAGCCATACAACCAGGTGAAAAATAGATCTATTGCTTCACTTGAGAGCACACAGTTTTGCTTGGCTTATGCTTGGGGGACCCATGTGCTTATTGTCAAAAGATAATAGGCAACAGCACAGCAGTAGTTATGGCATGCCTCCCAAAGGATAAATTGCTCAGTAGCCTAAGGAATGTATGAAGAGACAATTTGAAGTTTGTTCAGGCACTGGGGGTATTTAAAAGATGCGTAGATGTGGCATTTAGGGACATGGTTTAGTGATGGACTTGTCAGTCCTGGGATGACAATTGGCCTTGAAAATCTTAAGGGTCTTTTCCAACCTAGATGATTCTATGATTAGAAGAAGGGAGCTTCCTAATTACCATCCAAGTAAACAACTACTCTTAAGCTGCTAGAAGGTAGTAATGGGATGTAATATTACTTAAAAAAAATCATTCATGACTACTGCATGTATGTGTGATGCTGCTTTTATGTGGGGAAAGTACAGAACAACCAGCAAGGAAAAATCAGAACCACCCCCCAGCCTTCCGTCATAGATGTGTGCTTAATTTCTCATGAGTAATATTAAGGATATCATCACCGTTTTTACTGTGTATAGACATCTTTATGTATTAAAGCATAAACTTTTAGCTCACAAATATTAGCTGATCAGAAGATTTGCAGTCTTTGTAACTTTGAATTAAATAAAGAGAACTTTTTCCTTATGTGTTTTTTGTTTGTACCAAATATGGAAAACATATGAGCATTGTTAAAGAAATAGAAATAAATTCCATGCATCTATTATATTCTGTTATGAATCTATCCTGTTTTCCCCATGGAAACATCCATTAACACAAGACTTTCACATGCAAGGTCTATTTTTAAATAAATGGATTCCTTTGCCCATCTCATGGGATACATTTTGTAGGAGACAAGATTTCACATCCAATTTTATATGATAATTGCTAGATATTGTGAAGAGCACTCCATCAAAACTAAGGAGACGGATATGAGTACATATTTATGAATCAGTATCTTCAGCTACTAAAAAAATACTTTTTAAAACCTCCTGGCCACTGCATTGCTGGGTGAAAAATATTTTCTGTTATATTGATCTTTCTCTCTTTCTCCCATCAACAGCTTCACAACGTTAACCTTGCATTGGACCTGCTGGCAGATGGAGGCCTTCTGAATTTTTCAGTGAACTCTGAAGGTGAGTCATGACATGCAAACTTGTCTGGAATAGAATTGCTAATATCTAGGCAAAAGGTAGGGGAATTGAAGAAAGTAGATTCTGCAGTGCGACACCGACACGTTTCATTCTATGGCTGCCCATAGCTCCTCATTCAGAATGAATTGTAATAGATCTGAGAATCATTTTCCAACAATATTTCTATACTAAAAATGTTGACTGTTACAGGTTTAGTAATTTTACACTAAACTTAAACTATTTAGTCAGTCAGTATTTGTTGAAGATTTTAAACAGTGGCAGCTCCTAGGGAAATTACAGCAGCTGCGCTGGACGGGAAGTTATTTTTCTATTTCATAAGACAGTGCACTAAAACCAAGCTCATTTCATATGAGCAGATACCTTGCAGAATATGTCCTGAAAGTCAGAAACACTGATCACACTTTTCAAACCCAGAAGAGCTCATGCGCCAGTCTCCTGACTGTGAAATTCATAGGTTTTAAGTTGCTATTGTGCCTAGTTCAGACCTGGGAGCTGAGTCTTGATCTCCTGCATCCAAGTGAATGTTTTCATCACTAATTCAATGTGCATGCGTGCTTCTTTTGGATGCGTCTAATTTTCCAATGTAAAAAATGGTCCAAAGACAAATTTTTGACCAGCTCCTGGTGAGATGAGACACATGGTTATGTTAATGGATGGTGCTGTGACTGCTTAGCCTGACGCTTTGCAGGGCACATGACCTCACCCCATCATTCCTTCATCAAGCTCAAAAGCTTGTTGTTGACTAAAGAAATAAAATCTTTACTAAAAATAGAAAACATTGTCTCTTTCCTTTTACTTATTTAGGACCAAGTGGGTGCATGTGTTTAGTACATAACCCATGGCTTCATGGAAAGGGAAAGATAGAATTTTTGTTTTTTCTTTTATTTTCTTTTTCCACTAATGCCTTGGTGATGTCGGCAATTTGTACGATGGGCATGCATGAATTGTAGGCTTTTTGCCATATTGCATAGAGCTAGGAGTTTGGAAAGCTATTTATGTTAACTTTGAAAAGAGTAATCTGCATGAGCTCAGATCTCCATGCTGAGATCCACCTTTTGTATGAAGAGAGATAAACCTATGCTTTCTTTCCTTCCCTCTGGCTATTCTGCATTGCCTCAAACACAGAGTTGATCAGTAAAAGAAATACTGGTGCGAGCACCTGCAGATCCTTTAGCTTCACTGGGAAAATCCTCAGCTAGTGATTGAATTTAGTATGATTTAGGGGTAATTATTACAGCTACACTATTTAGACTTTACTAGTGTTTCATTATTAGTCTTTCTCCCAGTGATTTACAGCACTGTAAGAACAGTAGAACCTCAAAATCAGTTACCTTCTTCCATTGCAATTATTAAATACAAGAGCAGTTTATTTAGCCGAGAACATGAAAGCTGAAAACTAAATGTGAAAAAGAACACGGCCAATGGCAGTGAAACATAATGGAAATGTTACAACCGAAAAATAAAGTATCAACTAATTCCCAATATGATTCTTGCCATACAGGAATCTTTCAAAAATAAAATTGTAAAGCCCTAAATGATCCAATCTGTTCTCCGCTAGTGAAGAATTATTTCTTACTATGCATTTTTTATCCTGTCTTCCAACAAAAAACAATGCAGTGAAATGAACTTCTGCTTAAGTTCATTTAATGAATAATTTTTCTAGCTTTGTAGTTCCTGGTTTGCTTCTTGTTACAATTAGATTGTCTAAGTTTATAACTGAAGAAAGGTGGAAGATTGTCTTTGGCAATTGCAGTCTGTTTATATTCCAGGGATTGCTAATGGTTCCCATCTGGTTTTGTTGTTTCTGGTTTGTGTATCCACAGATATCGTGAACGGAGATATGAAGACTACAATGAGAATTCTGTATTGCTTGTATTCCAAATACAAATCCAAGGAAACATGAGGAGCAAGGCCAAGAGCTTGGGCTTTGGTTTTTGTTGTTTTTTTTTTTTTTTTTTTTCGCTATCATTTCATGATCAGATTTTTGGATTCCCAGCTCTGTTTGCCACTGTTTATGTGCATGCACTTGTGTCTGACACTTGCTGTATTAACATTGTATATGCAAGTATGTATTATGCAAGTTTTCACATAGGCCTGAGTAACTAAGTATGTGTGTGTCCAGGGCCAGTATACTGTGTAATTCTGTGACTGTAGCTCTTGCTACAGGCCCTGTCTCCTGTTCTGTCTGAGCCCCTTTAACGCTGAAAAGAAGTGCATTCTAGGCTTTGCAATCTTTGCTTCTGGAGGTGAATTTGGAAGCTGTAATTGCAACCTCCCCCTTTTCCTGCTTGAGTTACTCTAGAAACTAGAGAGTGGAAAGAGCCACCATGACACCTCTGGGAAGACGAAAACTGCAGACACACTTGAAATTCAAGTTCACAATCTTCTTTAGACAGATGGTCAGCTTTCTCAGACAAGAGGATGCCATATGCACAGGTAGCAGAGATGAAAGCTGAACTTACCAAGTGTCTGATAAAGTTCCACCGTCTGCCTGCTTAAATACGGAGAAGGGACTCAGAACAACATGCTGGCATGACACTGTGCTGTAACAGAGAGGTCTCCTGCACAGCTGTAGAAAGACGTCCTTGTTTCCTTGCCATGCTAATGCTGAACTGTGGCCAGCCCCAGCCTGTTGCAGCCCCAGTGTAATGTCTGAGTAGCAGGAATGCCAGTTCCAGTGTCAAGCATATTGTAGAAGTGGCTAACACGACCATGCTTTCTCTCCAATAAGAGATAGATAGATGTTGTCTTCCTCTGCAGCTGAGGCCATCATGGGTGGGAGTAATGAAACTCTCAGCTTCTGCCGCTTCTGACAGCATACTCATGCTGCAGGGACTCTGAAACCCCTCTGAGACTCTTGGCTGAATTTGTTCAGCAACTGTCCTCAAGTATCCCAGCTGGATGCAGTGAGGCTAGTCACAATTTATGTTAGCTGTCACCCTCAGTCATTGTTGGGGGTTTTAAATCAGAACTCCTTCAAAACCTCCATATATTTCCTCGACCTTAAAATTATGTCATGTTTGTGTTGCATAAAGCTTGAGATCTAATAAAAAAATGTTTTGATATTATTTTGGCTTCCATCTAAACTTATTTAATTTCCTGTCATCAGTGACTCTGGCATTAGATCTCTGATCTGATCCTCCATCTGTGTGTTAATGGGAAACCAAAGCTTGCCTAGTGCGAGGGCTGACATTTACAGATGAGAATTTGTTGTGTCTACCTGAAGATTACATGGCCTAAGAAAGATCCTTAGATAGCAATGCTGATAAGTCTTCAAGTCCTGCCTTTGATAATGGTAATACTGCACAGCTGCTGGAGGAAAGGATTCTGCAGACTGCCAAAGCCTTATCCTTTTTGCACCAATGATTACCTTGTTATGTTTTTACAGAGAAAAATCCAATGTGTGGTGCCAGTGTGCTGCAAGATCAGCTTGCTTCCCTAGCAGATGTTGGTTGTGTGTGCTGTTTTGAACGATTTAAATAAAGAATACTTGTCTTTTACATGTGCAAGTCTCCATATGTGTCTTGCTTTATTCCTTAATGGACATCAAACAGTCGAACAGGAGACATGAGAAGTGTGTTCTTGCTTCACAGATCCCTGCTGCTGTTGCTGTAACATGGCAAGCAGATTGTAGAATAAATCATTATTGAACAGATAAAACTGGGATGTGGGTTGTGGAGAGCAGGGGTGAGGGGGTAAAAGGGCATTTGGTGGTGATATAGTAACAGCATGGCCTTTTCTACCTTGGAAGCCAACCTGAATCTCTTCCCTTGTATTGGTGAACAGATGGCATCTCCAGTGCATGACTTTAGGTATAACCTAGAAGCCTGTGAAAACATCAGTGGTGGGGGGTTAGCTGGTACCGCCCTGGTTAGATGGTTATTACTGCTTAAGGAAACAGCTGGTTTTATTCTGTGTTTTCTGAGTTTTGTTGTCCACTCCAGCATAAGTAAATTCAGTGCCTGTACTTCTGCAGATTCTTGGCAGGGGAAGTCTAGTTCTTGCTATTTAGTAAAAGAAAAGCTCATATTCCCTTCCCCAAACTGGCTTGCCTAAACTTGTTACAAGCAGGTCATTCTTTCAAAAACATACAAGGGAAAAAAATAACAGCTAATGTGCTTGAATCACACATACAGTGAGACCAAAAATGAATGTTTTAATCTGTTTTTTATGCTGCTGTTTATAAAACACTTGATGTTTCTGAACACTTTGATAAAGAGACTGTGTTTGATTCTGAAAACATATTACACAGTTTTAATAATCCGTCATACAGCACGCACTCCATAAACTGGAGTAGAGTATACGAATGCACTGTTTACATTTGAGATGTAGTCACAGACTTGGCATAGTTTTAATAATAAATATAAAGAGACAGAGCTGAAAAGAGTATTCAAACCTAATGAAAATGGAGAAAAAAAGATATATATACTACTGTTATCAGATGTTACTTTTCCATTACATCAAGATAACGTATTTCCCTTTTTCTCTTGCAAGTGTAAGCAAATCAAAACCAAAGCTGCTTACTGTTTAAGCTGGTAAATTCGCTATGAAATTTTGAATAAAAGAAGCTCTCTCTATGGGAGCCTGTTCATTGACACATAATTAAGTTTACAATTTTCATGTTTAAATCTGAGATACTAAGCCTTTTGTGGTGGAACAGCATGATGGACTATTAAGGTGGTGTTTTTGTTGTTTATTTTTTTTCTATCGTGCTCCATAGATAAGTATGCAAGCTTAACTGGGATAACTGTCCAATTTTCCAACGAAGTCCTTGATGGACTGTGTCATACTCTGTTTCTTAGGAAGAAAATTCTGTCTGTTTATCTTTTAAATAACCCGTAAGTGGTCCAAGAACTCCTGAGCCAGAGAAGAGTCCTACAGGAGCTTTTGTTGTTATCCATGTCTCAAAGGTAAGTGGTATGGTGGCTTTGTGGCAAGGCAACATCCAGGATATAGAAGAGATCTTCAGTGTTTCTAACTCCTGCTTGCTGTCATCTTTCCATTGTCCTGTCCTTCCGAAATACATGGCCTTTTAAATATAAAGATCTTTCTAGAGGTCAGTGGCAAAGGTTTGTGGAGAGGAGCACAGCTGGAAGGGGCAGTTACCACAATGACTGTAAGGGAAGCAGCAGATGCCCAGAAATTTTTGGTAATGGGATCAAGAGTCCAAGACAGGTACTGGCTGTAAAGCCTGGGAAGGCAAACTGGAGATGTGTCCCTGCCATCAAAACCCCTTTCCCTCAGAAGCTACCTCCTGTTGGCTTACACTGCCCTTTTTTTCACACCCTCGTGTGGCTGCAGCCCTCTAGCTGGGACCTTATGGTGTGCCTCTCTGGAAATGGGGCAGTTGAAGTCCAGATGGAGAATGCTAGCAGCCCCCAAATGCACTTGACGAGTGGGAGCAGCACCTGTACTCCTCTGTGATGGTGCCTGTTCTTACTATCTGCCGGTTTATTTCTTCTCATTTTTATTCCTATGGTTTATATTGTGTTGCTTCTTGCAAGGAGACATCCGCACAGTTGCTTCCAAAAGTCTCTTTGGCAATTAGGCTTTCAAATCATGAAAGCAGCTAATTCAAATTCTTCCTCCCCAGGAGCAAAAAGGGCGTGTGTGTGTTTGTGCCTGTGTGAAGGGATCTTGCTGTTCTTTCTCTTACAGGCTGCTAAAATTTCCCCAAAGAATAAAAACCTTTGTTGGTTTTTACACGTGATTTTTTTTTCTCCTAGTCAATTAATATAATAAAGAATAGATTAAAGTGTTACTTTGGAGAGAACAGAATAGAGTATATGAGCCCTTCTGCTTGCTGTGCAGACAGATGGGTTTCCTGTGCTATTCAGAATTTTCTAGGATGGTGACCAGGTGTGCAGGACATAAAGAATAAGATATGGAGAGAGGAGTTTTGAGGCTAAAAATAGCAAAATCAAGAGAGCGGTACTCTGGACTGGAACATCTCTGTTGTCCCATCTTCTCCATCAGCCAGTTGTACTTTCTAAAACTTCAAAATGAAAACATACAAAACAACAAGTGACCAAAAAAACCCACAACAAACCACCTCCGTCTTTGGCGTTTTGATTTGAACAAAGTGCATGAGTGCACTGGCTTTTCTCCTTAGCACCTCCACATTTCTAAGCCTTTTCCCCCATGTCATTCTATTACAACTGGAGTCCCCTAAGCCTTTCTACGCCAGCTGCTAGCTAAAATGGAAGTTTCTAAGGATTTTATCCACTAGTGCTATTTCTCAAGCTGTGTTTAACAAATTTCACACACCTCAACAACAGACAATAAAATAATATGAAGTTGCAGATAAATATTTGAGGAAAAGTGAGGAGCTTGGTCAAAATCTGATTAATTTTATCTGTAGATAAAATCAACACTTGACTAGGAACTACCAAAATTTGGGTCCTTAAAATCTTGCTGTCATGAGATGCTGGAGAGTTGTAGTTCAGGTGCTTCATGCTCTCCCGTACACTTGTGTGCAAGGTGCCCATCAAGCTTTACCTCCTATAGAGAGCTGCAGTCTGTGCTGGGCTTGTCCTCATGCTATAGGGAGCACATAGAATCATAGAATAGTTAGGGTTGGAAAGGACCTTAAGATCATCTAGTTCCAACCCCCCTGCCATGGGCAGGGATACCCCACACTAAACCATGCCACCCAAGGCCTCGGCCAACCTGGCCTTGAACACCGCCAAGGATGGAGCATTCACAACCTCCCTGGGCAACCCATTCCAGTGCCTCACCACCCTCTCAGTAAAGAATTTCTTCCTTATATCCAATCTAAACTTTCCCTGTTTAAGTTTGAACCCGTTACCCCTTGTCCTATCACTACAGTACCTGATGAAGAGTCCCTCCCCAGTATCCTTGCTCCACAGCAGTTGAGTGCTATAATTTCTTTTGGGAAATGGAAGCAAACTGAGAATTTGTGCCAATGATGTTAAATGGGAATTTGAAATGTATGAGCTGAAATGCCTCTGGTGTAATGAAAATATGGTTTTTTCATTGTTTTTTTTTTTTTTGGAGGGGGGATGGGGAGGGACTGGGATGTGTCTAAAACCTCGTTTTCTCACCGGGGAAGCATTTTCTTGCAATGAAAAAAGGTCATCCATTACATTCAATCATCACTTTCATGCCAAGGCATGTGTGTCTCAGGATTGTAAACTGCAGAGTATACTTTCAGTGAGATGTCCAGAGGGTTGATGGGGCCAGTTTGTCCCAAAAAGTAAAAAAGCAACAAGTTTCAAGGAAGTTTCTTGTCATGGATGTTTTTACCAGAAATACTATTGCAAGTATATGATATGACCAAAAATGCATCTAAAGAATGTAATTCTGTTATGAAATAGCAAAGAGTTTAGACAGTCTGGACCACACTAAGTTCTGATACTCTAACAGCAATATAACAAAGTCCTAGTGGAAGCAGATCTGTGTATTTTGACAGGGTATTATACAGATGCACCAACTAAAATTATGCAAAAAATGAGTCAACCTCAATTTACAGCCTTCTTCTAGAAGCTGACTTTTCTATATGTTCTTCCCCCTGCATATTTCATACTTTGTCATTCTGAACCCTTGCCTCCCAGTTTTCCTCCCTCTTGTGCTGGCCCAGGTGATCAAATAGCACCTGCTCCTTCACCACTCTGTTCTCAGAGCTGCTGTGGTGTCACTGGGAAGGTATCCTCTAAAGAAGTCATATTTGCAATGCAAAAAAGCTGTGAAAAAAATCTGGAAACACCAGCTGGCTACTGTGTATAAGAATTTAAAATGTTCCTCAGTGGTATGCAGGAAGAATTCCTTTATTGTTCCTCCAACAGGAAAAAAATATCAAAGACAGAAGACAGTGTTTGACTGACCTAGTATGTTAGGGATGGAGAAATACATCCAGGTCACAGTACTGAGTTAGTTTTTCCATCCTCATTTTACCTTTTGATGCAACACAGCTAGGATATACATATGTGTGTGTGCGTGATTCTAGTTTTCTGGATGTGTTCCCTTTTTGGCAGTAAAATGTTGAATAGGGAGGTTTTGGCAATTTCTGAATGTTTGAGAACTCCAGCAGATCAGACTCCTCTGACGCAGCTGTTGTACACTGGGATTTTCTGTGGTTGTGCGTGGGATTTCAGGGTACCAGTCTCTCAGCCGGCTCTGGTGGGACTGTGCCCTCTGCTGTATGGTTGTGTATAGAGTGTAACTTCTCCTGGACGTGTCAGGTTTGCAGCGTGCAAGTAGAATTAGGTATGTGAAGGACACACCTCATGATTGTGACACCTCAGATTTGCTCTCTGTGCACTCTGCAGGTCTTGTGCACATACTTCTGTGTAAAAAATGTTGTCATGATGATGGCTTTCAACAATAGCAAACGGTAACAGAAGGCTGGACATCTCCTAAGGTGAAGCTTGGAGACTTTTTGTTATAGCTTTCACACCAAGACTCTTCCAAACCAGTGTGTCTTTGGTAAAAGAAATGTAAACATGTAATTTCTATATGCAAATACCTGTAAGACTTGTATCCTAGTAGTGTTATGGAACTTGAAGAGCCACAGTTTTGATCTCAGTACTTTCTTAGTCTTTGAAGTTACTCATGAGATCATCAGCAAGATGTGCTTTGAAAAGACTTTAAGTTCTCTTGACAATGTAGAGCATCTGGAAGTGCAATGAAGTCTATAGGGAAAGAGGTTTTCTAGGATCTTGGACATGAAGCCAAAAGGGCAAGAACTGTTGATAGAATTTCTGATAGGGGATCCCCACTGTAGAAATGTTGACGCTGGCTCACTGCTAAGTTTAGAAACCATGTAAAACATGTACCATGCACTTTATACAGAGCAGATGGTACAACAGGCTCTACTGGTTGCTGTGTCTCAAATAACAGATTGTCTAGAAAAGTTTGCTTGCTTTTGGCAGACAATTTAACTCAGCTCATAGCATGTTACTGAAGATCACTGCGCATCTCTGCAGAAGTAGGCAGCTAACACATTTTATGTCATCTGCTATACCAAAAGTTTCTTAAATAATAAAAAAAAGCACTAGAAGTTGTGTCACTGCTAGTTCTCTTGAGCAGAAGTGGAGAGAGGAGTCTCGAGTGTGTGAGTAGAAAAAACAATCTTAAATCCATAAAATTGATTCATATTCCAAAGCCACGATCTCCTTCCAGTTGGTCTAAAATGATCTTTTCATTCTCTTTTTAATATTCTTTTTGAAATAATTTCTTTATTTTGGAATGGGAGAAACATGTCCTGCAGACTGAGGGTGTATGGGATTCCAAGGGGTGCTAAAGTCTTTAAAATGGACTTTTTCTTTAAAAAAATACCACATCTGTAGCTGTGAATCACTCTGCATGTTTCACGTTTCATTCTCTTGTAGCACATCTTGCATGTAAAACCCATTTGCCAAGGTGTGTCTTCTGTGAATCCGTATGTACCAAACCAAGGACAAGAGTCAATAATAATATTACTAAGTTCTACAGCGTAAGCCCTAAACCCTCATGTTTCGTATTTTCGCAGACCACTAGTCCAGTCAGTATCTTAGCCAAATTGGTGGCCAGCACTGCGTCAGATGTTGTGACTTGACTGTAGGTGCAAAATAAGACTTGTGTGCTAGGACAAGGGTGCAGGAAGGAGGAGGTGTGCTGGTGTCCTCGCTATACACAACTCCTACAGGCCTCTGAATTTTTCAAGGATGACAGCAGGTTCCCTCCCTGCAAATCCAGCCTGCTGACAGACGATGCTGTTGCCAGCTGGCATGGTTTTATTATGACTTTGTTATTAATCATGGTTTGCAAGTTTTCTCTTGCTCAGCCTGACTGCCACTTCTTGTTACCACCAGTGGAGCTGCCAATGCCCTCAGTAGGGTGAGAGGGCTACCATTTTATGTGCCTCTTTGCCATGGTCATTTCCATTTCTCAGGGTTTCCAGGGAGAATGAAACTGCCCAGAGTCTACAATTCTGTGAGTGAGGGGAGGTGATCAGCATCCCTATGAGGATACAACCTGTGAAGAGCAGCAAAGACCCCATGACAGATGTGAGCAGCAAGGGAAATAGACTTAAGGGCTGCAAGAAAGGGGAATGTGTCACCTGGAGAATAAGGGGGCACAGGTAGCCTGGAGGAGGAAGAGACTTGGATGGGCCTGAAGGGAGAAGCTGGAAGGTGCACAGGGAAGAATTGTGTTTTCTCAGCAGTGTCACAGTTCTTCATGTTTTACCATCAATGGAGGTGGTGACGGCAAAGAGGACATGGTAATATAGGCAAGAAACCTGCCCAAACCTTGACCCAGCAGGAGCAAGCTGGATGGTTGGGAGCCTTCAAGTTTGGGTCCCTTAGAGCAAAGGGCTTAGTGACCAGCAGGCTGAACAGTCTGTTTTAATGTCAGCTTATGCCAACTACTAAGGTCCTAATCCTGTACAGCTTTTGCTGGTGCAGAGCCTGAGAAAGGGGTTCTCAGAGCTGACTCTTTGCTGGGGCCTTACTGAATAGAAGCTGTCACGTCTGTATTATGCTCATGACATCTTTTTGGGGACATACTGGTGGGCAGCCAGTACTTCCAAAAAAGTTTTTCAAAGGATTGGTAATCAGGTATATCAAATCCATCAGCAAACAACCCTACTGAGCACACTGGAAATATCTCTGTTCTCTGACTTCTCACTGCCTTGCTCCTTGTGAGTTTATTTCTACAGAAACTGGGTAAGAAATGCTGCCAGCACATAACAGTGGTAATAAACAGGCAGCTTTGCACAGGAGCAAGTGACCACACAGAACTGAGGACAGAAGAGAAGAAGGTCTCTCAGAGGTAACTGTATGTGAGAAGAGGTGGAGTGTGCACTGGGGCAGGCAGTGCCTTCCCTCCTACCCCCTGCACTCAGAGCAGGCATTGACACTGTCCAAAATCTGTGCTTTGTGGATCCCATGGCTGTTTTTTTCTCACGTCGCCCACCGTAGATTTAACTGTGAATTCAGTGGGAGTTAAGCCAAATTAGAACATTTCGGAAAAGCCTTTTCAAAATATGTAGTCTGCCGTTCGTGAGGATGTTGCCTGGACGCCTTCCAGAGCAGCTCCCAAGCTGAGCAGGAACATCGCAGAGTGCTTGTGACAGTGACAGAGTCCACCTGTGAGATGCAAATGGAAGCAAGAGTGGGATGAGCGTGGGCACCCGGGTGCTGACCTGTTATGGTGAGAACTATGGACATGCGTATTGGAGGTTATCCACCTCCTGTTCACAACTTTTCTCTGGAATAAAATCTATTATAAACGTGATGGCTCTAGAAAACTGATTTGTTGCTGGCCTGGAGCCAGTCCAATCAAGAAAGGCTCCTTTGCAATCTTAGTAGCTGCATGAAATGTTCACTTCAATTTTGCTCATAGAATCATAGAATCATAGAATAGTTAGGGTTGGAAAGGACCTTGAGATCATCTAGTTCCAACCCCCATGCCGTGGGCAGGGACACTCCACACTAAACCATGCCACCCAAGGCCTCATCCAACCTAAGCTATTTTTGATTGACTGCAGACATTATGCTGACTTTTCAGTGGCAGCCTCTTCACATATGTAGTCAGATTTGCATGTAGCAAAGGGTATCTGAACACAAACAAGGATATTTCCTTATTACTTTCCGATATTACAGATTTCCTCTTATCTGAGCGTGGAAGCAAATCCAGTATTAGTGGTTTCAGAATTAATTGCCTATTGGGGAGCTGAAGCAAACTGTTTATGGAAATCCTGCTTTATCTTTGGAGAAATTGGTGTGGACAACCCATACTTTGCAAGGAAGGGGTTTGGTTTTTAACTGATTGATTTAAATATGGAAAAATCCATCAGCTAGTAGCCTGACTTAGTGTACTGGAAAATTAACTAATAGCTGGAGGTATGCTCCTCTCCAATATTATTCTTTCATTGATTTGACAGCGCTAGTAATCCAATTGCTGTAAGTTTAATTTCATATTTATCTTTCCATGAGGATGCGTTTTAACGATTGCTTTGGCCTGGTGCCCTCTAATGAGGTGGGGTTTTTTTGTTGTTTTTTTCTTAAAAGAAGATGCTTTGCAAACTAGATTGCTATCATAGCAAGGAAAGCCACTGTTTCTGGATCAGGTGACCCTCATGCCCTTCTGAGCAGTGGTGGTGCGGGGCTGCCATAGGCTGCAGGCTGGTATGGCTGGCTATGGTCTCTAAGGAAAGTGTGCCATCACAGCCCCAGGCACCACTCCTGTGGGGAGGAAGGTGGCTCTGGGGAGATGACGCTGCTATGGGGGCTCCCTGTGGGCCCAGCTGTGGGTGAAGATGGAGGAACAGGAGGGGCAGTGGGGCAAGAGTGGCTGCAGAGCTATGACCATGGTTAGCATGTCCCTTGGGCTGCCCAAATCCTCGCTCAGTTTTGGCTGAGATGACCTGGTGTTGTTTCCTGACTCAGGAACAGATGAAAGGTGGTCTTTGTGGGGGGCTGGTGGAGGCAGCCCTGGGAAGCAGCTCTCCTTCCCCTGCTCTCCGACCAAGCACCTCCCTGAGCGGCTGTTGTCATCTTCCTCACATAAGCAGGCTCATTTCTAACAGGGAGTGCGTGTTCATGGAGGAGTGCAACTAATGTTGGGTCTGCTCATAGGGAATACACCAAGCTCAGCCCAGTGCTTGACAACATTCACCTACGCCAGGGAGCAGCTCCACTGCTTCAGAGACATGGGATAAAACCCTTGCAGCTCCCTCCTCTTAAAGTTACTGCTGCTTAGTTTCTTCTTGGTTTATTTTTCAGTTCTTTTAATTCTGGCTTTTCCAGAAGTCTCTGCCTTTGGCACACGAGCCAGCACTTGTTTGGCTCTGCAGCAAGTGTCTGCCAAGTCTTGCACTTTTCCCGAGGCTGGGCAGTGGTGAAGGCATTTGCTGGAGCATGGTGAATGTGAAACCATTTCAGAACATCACACACAGCTGCCATGCATCTGATTGTAGAGTATGGTGAGCCAGTGGCGGGGGGGTTTATCTGGGCAGAACATGAGTTTTTATGGAACACAAGGTTGGGAACATCCATCATCTCAGGAGTCTTGATGGGTGCACACAAACATATCAAACAACTTCTTTTTAGGCTCTTTTATTTTTCATTTTAAAATGCTCTTTCATTGGGTATCTGTAGTGTCTGACGCTGTGTATGCAGGGTGTGAGTATATGTGCTCATCTGGCTTTCTGCATGCTAAATTCTGAACAAAATTCATTTCAAAGTGCCTAAATGAATATAATGAATGAATTGTGAATAATCCAGTAAATAAGAAATTTCAGTAATAATTTTCTGATATGTGAAATGAGAATCTGAACAAACTCATACTTAATTAATTTTTCTTGAGAGTGGGGCAGATATACGAAGTTTGCTGTAAAGATTGTGTTTAGTTGCAAATCCACATCTCTCCATGATTGCAAATCAAGGCAGAGATCCCCTTTTTATTTACAGAGAAAAAGAATGAAGCACTAATGTAAAACAATATCTCTTAGCAGAGTTGCTTTACAGTGACTCAGTGTTAGACACTCGGAGGACAGCTGTATTTGGGTTGAATCTCCTCCTACCCTTCAGTGATGAGACGGCTTGTGCACTGGCACATGAGACATCATGAATCTTTCAAAGCAGCAGTGGATGCCTATGAAAACAGCCGTTTCCAAACAAGAAATTAAGACAGTCCAATTATATGTAATAAAGGCAGAAGCGGAAAGCTCTGCAACCTGCTGAGATAAATGTTTTCAAGCCTGGCAAATTCATAAGGTTGGAAATACTGCGAAATCTATGCAAGCTGATTGAGGCTGTTCGTGTATGAAGATTATTATTTTTAGGGCACCGTGGTCACACTTCCAGCCTTTCTTCTGTGTTCCGGATTCCAGTGTCTGAGGTATATTCCTGATAGTTACCATGGGGAGAGCCATTGTGATGGTGGCACCTTTGTATTCTCTCTCTCTCAAAAAAAAGCCTTTGATGTGGTAATTTTTTTTTTTTTTATTTTTTAATAAAATTCTTCAACAATTGCCTCAAGTAGAGTGGGGGGCAACTGAGGGCAAATCCCAGATAATGGGTCTAGAAAAATAATAGCATTAGCAACTTGCTCCCAGCAGTTCCTAATAGAAATAGCCAGGCTTATCTGCTTTCAAAGGGTACTCCACTGGCTTGCTACACTTTTAAAAAGGAAATAAAAAGGTGTGGAGGGGACAGGAGCTGCTGACCTCTCTTTGCCGCTCACAGTCTAATGCCATTAGAAAGATATTTATGTGCAATTTTTTCCTTTTTTTCTGGGATTTGGTTCCCTGCACACACACTCCTTTAAGCTGTGCATCTAATCCTACACCATGTCAGTAAATACACTGAGATGCAGAATCTGGCTACAGGCTTTTTAATTTTGCCTGGCTTTGCCTTGTCTTTCACTCTCTGGTACTAAGGAGTGGCTGGGGCAGGGGGAAAAAAAGAGAAGTGGGGATGCAAAAAGGGAGATTACTGACATGGCTGCTGTCATCCTGAAGTTCTCCCTGAACTTTTGTGGGACTGGAGAGAGGCACCGTGCCTCCTTTGTGCCTTTGTTAGTATTTTAAAGGGAGAATGGTCCCTCCCACAGCGGTGTTTCAAGCCCAGGTGCTGCCGTGCCACTAGAA
The DNA here is from genome assembly GCF_963264785.1 of Psittacula echo. Classification (NCBI taxonomy): domain Eukaryota; kingdom Metazoa; phylum Chordata; class Aves; order Psittaciformes; family Psittacidae; genus Psittacula; species Psittacula echo. Next base: position 107,464,205 of record NC_137735.1, read on the forward strand.
CAAAGGTTTCTGTTCCTCTGCTTTCATCCGGTCTCTCTCTTAACATTTCTTTGCCTGAGGGAAATGGACTTGGTAAATGAAACAGCTTTATAAATATTCTAAAGATAGCTAATCATCAAAAAATCATGCAAGAGAATGGTTAAGATGGGCAATGGTAGCTTTGTAGCTTGCAGCTTTGCTAAAGAAATCTTTACAGGTGAAAGGCTGAGATTTTGTGTCTTGTCAGTACTGAGCAGCTAGGATTTAAAAGACTGAAACAAAACACCATGTTTTAACATTCACACCAGGGAGTGAAGTAACAGAGAAATGTGCTATAAATCAAGAAAAGCACCAGTGAGGATTGGTGCAGCAACCCAGTTTAATACATGCTGAGCAAGTTATGGATGCTAGGTTTAGACTCGGTATGATAATTCAAACTTCCTGATATGGAGATTGCTGTAGATGCTATAGGTGCTATAGGGTGAACATGATGAGACAATGTGAAAGGACTATGTGAGAATTTCTGCCTTTATTTTTAAGTGACAATCCTCATGTAATGGTACATAAAATAATTTGCTGGAAGGACTTATTTGTGTTGCTGTCTGTATTAGGCATAGGGTGCTTGATCTTAGCCCTGGAACTGTGCATAGACAGGCCTTTGCGAGAGCCTAAAGCTGTACCTCTCTGGTGTACATCCTCCAAGTGAATTCACCCTGGCCTGTGTCACTGCTTACACGATGTGAGGAACGGCACAGCCTGCAGCTTCAGGAAGAGGAAAGGGGGCTGTAGCTTCGAGGAGACAAAAGCAAGGGTCTTGTCTGGATGCACATATCTGAACTGAGCAGTCCAGCACGGTGAGTGGCACTGCTGAATGGCTTCAAAGCAGGGAAAGGAGGCAGAGGGTTAGGGGTGTGGGGGGTTTACTGTTTCTACTGGACTTTCAGGCTCTTGCAGCTTGACAATATAAAAACCTAGTGCTCCAGCAGAGAAGGGTGGTGGGAGAAGGACAGGCAGGAAAAATGTGGCTCAGGTGTGACTGTTCCTCATTTAAAAAAATAAAAGCTTCTGGTGAAAAACAGCTGTGTGATGGAAACGCCAACTTCCTTCACTTTGCACACATGTGAAGGGCAGACCCTGTGGTAACACAGGTAGTGCCAAAGAGCCAGGTAGTACACAGAGTCCTAATTTTCTCTTGTGTGGGTCTACAGTCCTCAGATTGACTGGTGTTGAAGCTTAGTGCTGAGGCACTTGGTCTGAGTCTCCTCCCAGCCTGAAGGTGAACTGCTTTCTAGGTGGGTTAATGGTGCTGAAAGACTATACTTTTGACAAGGTACTATAGCTAGTGCTTATTAGTGTTTCTCTTTATTTCCTTATTCTTCTGTAGGATTGAGGCAGAAGAGCTAATTGCATCAGGCAGCAAAGTAGGCCCACATCAGCTACACCAAGGTCACTCTCCGGGACCATGGTTAATACAACTGCAGATATACTTGTGTAGCACAGAATGGAAACAAGCGGGCAGAAACATGGGAGACCTTCTTCTAGTGGTGTGCTGGTGGCCCAAGGTCTCATGGGCTGGAAAGCAAATGACTCTATGCTCTAAGCTGTCATTTTTACTCACAGCTTGCTCAAATCATACTTTTTAGGGGCTTTTCTGAACAAATGAAAGAAATCAACCGACTCATTGGTTTTTGTCAACAAATGAATCACCAGATCAGTCTCCACTGTGTCCTGGGACAGATGGTACTTACACGGCTGCTGGAGCATCCCTAATGGAGTGAGGCTGATCAGCAAGGACTACCTGCCCAAGAAAGTCAACAATAAAGGGGTGGCCACAGTTTGGGCTAATAAGGGACAGTTGATGCTGAACAGTAGCTGCTGCAAGTGAACGTGGGATAATGAAGTGTGAGGAATGTGCAGTCTGATTGCTCTGTGTTAGGCTTTCTTTTGTTTGGGTTACCATATTATAGAGTAACAGAAAAAGCACTTTTAATCTGCATACCTATTTCCCAGACCCACATGGACAAAGAATGTGGAATATGGCTCAATACCTTGCTGAACAGAGGGAGAAGTCCCAGAGAACAAGTTACCACCAGCAAGGGATTGTAGAATCTCTTCCTTTGGCATGTTTTGCTGCCAGAGGACTCCTGGGTTCTCAAAAAACTCCTTCTACCAGTCCAAATCCTCCATGTGGAAGGAAAGCTACTTCTATTAATTACACAGCAATACACTACTTTTTCTGAGGCCCATGGCAGCTTCAGAGAGTTTGTTCCTGCTGGTGTAGCGTGAAGCCAATTTCCCAGCCATGCTACAGCAGTCACTGCTTCCCTGGGCTTTGCTGAGACTTCGTTGGCTCATTGCCATATGCATTTTCCTCTTCTATTACAAGTGTATTCACTTGCTCCCATTTAAGTCTCTGTTTTCTGTATCCAAATGGCAAGGATGGAGGACTCCCCAGAGTGGCTAGCCACTGCCAAGCTCCCGAAAGTGCTTCAGAAATGGCAGCTCACTGACCTGCACAGTTTTTCCATAAGGTAAGTCATGAATATTATACCAATATTTGTCGTCGCGCACGGAGGGAACACATGCACAATCAATATGATTGATAAAAGTGATCCGTTTATTGTGCTCAAATAATGGGTATATATAGTGTCAAACTGCCACGTACACACAGCTTCCCGTAGTGATTGGTTGATATACACAGTTTTGGGTACATTCCAGGTGCATTTCGGTGTTTTCCCCTGTTCACATACACATCCTCCTCTCAAGGTCTCTGTTCCTACTTTATAGACAATTTTTAGCTACAAGGTTGGCCAGCTGGTCTTCTATCTCTATTGGTTAACTTCCAGGGTTTTTCCACTGCTGGCAACTGTACACAACTGGTGTTTTTTCTCACTTTCACAGAATCTGTGCTTAATTAAGCTCAGGCATGGGAACATGACCTTTGCTTGCTAACCATGCCTCCACAAATATTATTTATAAGCAACCTGTTGAAGACAAAGGGTAATTGTACTTACTTCTCCCTCTGCCTTTTATTCAAGTTACACTGAATTACCCTGAGTTACCCTACCCAACTTTTTTTAAAGAGATGTTGAGAACACCTACCTGCTACTTACTGAGCTTATTCCAGGGCTTTTCACCTTTAAATGTGGCTGCTTAGAAGATTTCACTACAGAATAAAATTATACAACATCCCCCCAAATATATACACGCACACACATATATATATAAATATTATCTCCTACCATGACAGAATTGTTTCCTGATGCAGCCTGTTGAGCTGCCCTCTGCTAGATGTTTGTGTCAGTGGGGCAGGGCCATTCTATGGGGCAAATTGCACCATTACTCTGTTTAAATTTGATATTATACTGAAATTTTCTTTTGCTTGATTCCATTTCACTTCCTCCAGTAATAGCCAACTTTGCAGTTCTCCAGTGTTTATATTTAATGTTCCTTTACATGCTTTTTAGGTTTTCTTGGGTCAAGCCCAACACATTTAGCTAGCTGGATTTTTCTTAACAAACCAAACCTGTCATGAGTTTAGCTTGCTCTTGCCTTTTCCTCCAAAACTTTGTGGCTGCTATTTCATTGTCACAGGAGACTTTGTACTTCAAGTGAGATGTCTGAGAGGTGACAAGCTATAAAACGTGAATTCTCAGAACAGTGAAGAGTAATTGGAAATATGAAGTTACATCATGGGAAAAGAATTGCTCTGAAGATGTGATAGAACTGTCATCGGTGGCATGTTGCAATCCAGATCCAAGAGAGCTGTTGAATATTTATGTATTGCACCCACTGATACCCAAGAGAGAGGTTTGGGGTGTGCAATGAAAGACAGACAGCCTCTTGTGGTACACAAGCTGGTCGGGTAGGTTGAATTTGCACATGGACATAGTGATAAAGACTTTGCACAGCAGGAAAAAAATTCAAATCCTGCTGTTACTGTCACCAGCCAGCCAATGGAGAAGAACCCATACATGAAGGAGAAATGATGGGAGTGTTAGAAAGACAGTAAAAAAAAAAGGGGGGGTTTAGGGGAATGTTTCTTTTTAATGACATTTTCAGACAGACTGTTTAATTATGAAATTACGGCTAATTTAGCTGGAAATGGGATTTTGAAGTGGATTGTTGTAAGATACCTTAAGGCCTTACAGTGGCTTAATCCTTTACTCATTTTTATCCTGTTTTTCTTTTGTTAGTTCAACAGCAGAATATATCTGTTCTATAGAGAGCAATCACCCTGGCAGTGAACTTGAAATGTGCTGGAGTTGCAATCACCTCTTATAGCTGAACTAATCTTCATACTTCATCAAATTTCTCATACAAATAGGCATTTTCTCTAATATCTGTTTAAACCAGACTTCCACACTTATTGACTACAGCGTTAGCAGAGGCAGAAGTGAAAAGGATCCAAATGAAATCAAAGCCGATTACTTGAGGATTCTGCCTGTCTGGTCCTGTTTTCTGTGGTGCTCAGCCTCTGTAGTAAGAAAGATATAATAAAAGGCCTTTCTCAAAGCCTGCTGTCTCTTAAGGGCTTAGGGGCCAAGTTCTGTCTGCTTCCTTTACTAGTTTCAGTAAAATAGTGAAAAAAACCAAGTACTTCAGTTTGTTTCTCTTGTAAAATGGATTAACTGATAGGTCTTCAGAAGTCTTAGTAGTTTGAGTTGTTACTTCTGACTTTTGGGAGAGATTTTCCAGATAATATCAGAAACTATTTATATTCAATTAACTTTTTTTTGTTTGTAGTTTTCTAATTTTACTATAACTTGTGTAAGAGTGAAAGGTATTGCTGGTATTCAACAAATGATGGTTACGTACCATCACTGTACTTACTAATAATGCTCTCTCTCCATCTCCAAAAAGCCTCTGTTTTGAGTATATTTAAGCAGGAACATGTGCTAAAGCACAACTTCACATGCCTCAAACACTTCACTGCCATGCTATGGGAACTCTTCCAACTGGTTGGCGTATACTCAGTTGAAATCCAGGGAAATCACTTCAGCAGCAAAGGCATATTTCCACTATGATGTCTTACGTCTTAACGAGGACAATCCTCTGGAGTGCCTTCTGAATCTACTGTCTTATGGAATTGAGTATTTATAAGTGCGCCACAGGAACAATACCTTGGTTTAGCTCTCTGTTCTAACTTAATGTTGTGTAGAAATGTCTTGGAAAAATGAACAAAATTTTGGAATACTGACAAATATCACTACAATCTCACAAATTCCAAACTGGGAGCCCCAGGCATCAGAAGATGACTTTGGGGTCTTTTCTTCCCTTAAATTCTTAGGGTCTCCTCAGCACTGTAGCGATTGATAGAAATCTCAGGCACTTGTGGTCAGCATGACAGTCTGTTCAGTGAATCGTGAAAGTAATTTAGGTGATCACGTTGGGATGAACATGACCCTAAATCCATGGCATACTTTTAAGGTAATTTGTGTGTGATGGAACATGGATTTTTATTTCTTTATTTGCCTGTGGCAGGGATGTTAGAACTAGATGATCTTTAAGGTCCTTTCCAACTCAAACAATTCTATGATTCTGTTTATGCGTGCATGTTTGTATTTTACACAACACATTCTACATATTTTATACGTATGTGTTTAAAAATACATTAAATTGATATTCTATATATAAAATTAATGTGGTTTTTTTTTCCAAAAAGGTGTAGTGAAATTTTTGAACAGGTGGGGTGTGTTAGGTTACAGACATTCAAAATGAACAGTGATATTCAGCTAGGGAGGAAGTTAAGGCATTTTGACTTCTGTTTTAATAGTTGCATTTAACTGTTCTTTTCCTTGATTGCCTTTACACAAAGTCTGTGGTCACCTGAGGCACAGAAGAGAGTCTGAGTATCAGAAACTTGTGCTGAAGGATGACGAGCATCCTTTGATGGAGACATCAAGATATGCTGCCTTCTTGTGTTGTTGTTTTGTTAGGAAGTGTGATAATATTATTTTTCTTCTGTCCTGAGAGTTTCTCATTTAAATTTTACCCATAAAATCAGAAATTACTTCAAAATCAAATTAGTAAAGACTCTTCATGAGAAGTAGCAGCGTTGGTCAGAATGCTGGAACTTACTGGGGAGAGCAACATATGCACTAAACTGGGTTTAAGAACAAAAACTCTTAAAGCTTCAAAGTCAGGGAGTGTCATCATTTAGAAACCTGGCTCAATTAACATGCTGGGGTTTGTGTACAAACTACAGAAAGGCTATCATCACCATGTAAACATTTCCCCCTCTGCTGTAGAACTTCAGCAAAAGAAGTTACTCTGCAAGTGTCTCTGGTGCATTTGTTGGGAGAGAGGATTGCCTGATCAGAACAGTATATTTCTGCCTTCAATATATAGATTCTGGCCTTTCCAATACATCGAGTCAGAGGACAGGTTACTGTGTATGTATATTAATTTTATTATTCATTCACTGGGTAGAGGCTATTTAAAAACAGATACAGCGCCATTGGCAATAATGTTACAGGGACTCCATATGAAAGCTAATTTATCTGGTTGTAGAAGAAGCTGAGAGCAGCAGGCAGTAAATAGAGGTAGGAGCAGTGGCAGCAGAAGGAGGAGGGCTGTCTGTGAGGGGTCTTCTGCATATGGAGGACTTCAGAGGCACCCTGTAGAAAACCTGCATGTGAGCACATGTTATAAGACTGCATCTTCACATATATGTGTAAGGGAGATGAATTCAGATCCCCTCCCATGCCTTCAGTTTTAAGCACCTCAGCTGCTGGCTGCCTGCTTCTTTGACTTCTATAATATTATTTTTAGTATGTTTCTGTGTATTACCTGAGGTTGTGGGAAAGAGAATGAAGCTGTTTCCTTCGTGCAACCTCAGTGTGATGCTGATGTGGACCACCAGCATGGCTGCCAGTCCAAAGAGAACACTAGGGCTAATGATGCAGAGGTAACAAAGGGTAGTGGTGGCAGGTGGCTCACTCTGTATGAAACAAAACTAGTAAGGGATGAGGTATGCTCACCAGAAAACAGTAAGCCTGGGACTTATGTTTCCCCCCCTGTGCTGGAGGGAATCACGGTCTAGTATGCACCCATGTGTGAGTCTTAGAACCATGGAATGTTTTGGGTTGGAAAGGACCTTAAGATCATCTAGTTACAATCCCCCTGCCATGGGTAGGGATGCCTCACACTAGACCATGTCACCTAAGATCCTTTCAAACTGGCCTTGAACACTGCCAGGGATGGAGCATTCACAACTTCCCTGGGCAACACATTCCAGTGCCTCACCACCCTCTCAGTAAAGAATTTCCTTGTATCTAACCTGAACTTCCCCTGTTTAAGTTTGAGCCCCATTACCCCTTGTCCTATCGCTACAGTCCCTGATGAAGAGTCCCTCCCCAACATCTTTATAGGCCCCCTTCAGATACTGGAAGGCTGCTATGAGGTCTCCACGCAGCCTTCTCCTCTCCAGTCTGGACAGCCCCAACTTTCTCAGCCTGTCTTCACAGGGGAGGTGCTGCAGTCCCCTGATCATCCTCGTGGCCCTCCTCTGGACTTGTTCCAACAGTTCCGTGTCCTTTTTATGTTGAGGACACCAGAACTGCACACAATACTCCAAGTGAGGTCTCACGAGAGCAGAGTAGAGGGGCAGGATCACTTCCTTCGACCTGCTGGTCACGCTCCTCTTGATGCAGCCCAGGATACAGTTGGCTTTCTGGGCTGCGAGCGCACACTGAAGCCGGCTCATGTTCATTTTTTCATCGACCAACACCCCCAAGTCTTTCTCTGCAGGGCTGCTCTGAATCTCTTCTCTGCCCAACCTGTAGCTGTGCCTGGGACTGCTCTGACCCAGTAGGACCTTGCACTTCGCTTTGTTGAACTTCATGAGCTTCTTCCCCAGTGGGTGACTCCCCTCTGCTGTTGCTTCCCACTTGTCCCTATTTTGGTCTGTTTCTGCCTTCCCAAGGGCTGTCTCATTCCTACCTAGCCCACCCCAGGCTACAGATCCCAAACTTCACATTCAGGACCTACATAGCCTGGCTTCTCTGTGTAAAGCCTTCCCAAGGTGGAAATGAGCTTGTTGGCATCAAGCAGACAGTGCAGGTGTTGGCTACTCAACCCTGGAAACTTCCTGGGGTGCAATGAGGCAGAGCCTTTGGTAATTTTTTAGCTCTGACATCATTGCTGTCCTACTGATGGCAAGAACAGTATGCAATCATGAAGAAGGACCTTCTGCCCTGTTCAAGCTGCGACTGTAACACAGAAAGTAGTGATTTTCCAAAAAGATTAGCAGAGAAAAACACATTTCCCATCCACAAGCCCAAAGTATAAATTATCTTCTCTCAAGATCTTAATACGAAAAAAAGAAAACCCAAGCCTCCACAAAAAACTCCTTTAAGGAAGACACCCAAAACCCGTTTAGATGGCTGAGGCAAGGCACACTTCTGTAAGCAATCACAAGCCTGGATCTATGCAGGCAATACTAAGCAATTTCAATAATAGCTGGTACTATCAGCCCTGTCTCCTAGAGAATTGAATGCATAGTGTGAGTTTACAGTACAGAACCGTTATTCAGCTGTTGCTGAGGTATGGGGAGAGACTACTGTTATTATGCATTGAAATAAAAGGCCAGAAGATTAACGATGTGCAAATTAGCAGCATTCTGCTACAAGTAATTTTTGCTTTCATACACCACTATCATCCCTGAATGCCATCATCCGTTTACTTTATAATGTTCAAATGGTATATTAAATACCAAATTAGATATTGACTCATCTAATTTTCTGTGATGAAATGCATCTAATACAGAGAAAGTGTGTGCTTCTGTGAACTTCTGCTGCCCCTTTGTCAGCAATTGTTATCAGAGAATATTCACAACATGTAGCTTTGTTTAAGTTGCAGAGCTTCATGACTATATAGCATTATTTAGCTTTCCAATTAGAGACAAAGTATTAACTTTGTCTGCAGGTTGGTCTGCCGTCTTGGTAATTCTTACCATTTCATTATCATATCAACATCTTCTATGATTGCTGCATTCCTTAAGGCAAATGGATTTTTTCCTGGGGGGTAGATAAAGACAATTACTGCTTTAACTGTCACAATGCAATATTTGGCTGCCAGGCATTTTTTACCTTGTAATGCAGCTAAGACGTGTCAGCAGTTGCCTTCTTCCTTCTCCTTTGATTATGTTGTTTGTGACAAACAAACAAACACATTTTCTCATTAATGTCACTGTTTCTCCCTTTTTTTTTTTTCTCTCTTTTTACTTTTAATGCCAGGCCAGAGACTGTGTGCCCATGTACGGTGTTTGAAAATCCCTGAGATTTTGATTCTGGCTTTCCTACATAGACAATTATGCTGTTATCTGAAAAGAACAATTAATTTCACTGGGGCTACATAGGCATAAGGACTACTCAACTCAGGTGGAGGTTACCAGATCTGCTTCCTTACACTACTAGATTTAAAGCAAATAATATTAGTTAGCTGCTGCTCATAATGAAAAAAAGAAAAAAAAAGAAAGCTTTAGATGTTAGTGTGTTTTCCAACAGTTCTTATGTTCCTTTGAACAGTTTCCTACCCTGTTCTGCTCTCTGTGACCAAGTTTACCTGCGGCGCAGACAGTGAACAAGCCCCTTTTAGCACTGCCTTGCTTTGGATGCTCTGAGCCTGCTGCCAAGCATCTCTCCCATTCCCTAGAGTCTTTGGGTCTGACAGATTCAGAAGATGCTGTGCTGGCACAAATGCTCAGCCACTTTCCCAGAGGAATTAGTTTGTTTGATTGCTTCTCAGAGGGTTGTGTGATGGCTCTTTCATTTCCTTTGCCTTTGCTCTCTCTGATCCTAATGCTCACACATCTCATACAAATCCTGTACCTGGCCACTTGGACCCTGGCTGAGTTTCTGCCAACTGCTTCTTGGTCCCTGCCTGGCCATTCCTTTGGTGTCAGGAGCTGGCGAGCTCAGGGATGGGGCTGCACCTCTTTGAGCTGCCACTAACAGATGGGAGCCCCAGAAAGCAAAATGCCACAGAGCAATCTGGGTGCTCTGCCCATCAGCCCACCCAGGGCTGAAAGAGGGCTCAGATATGGTGGGATTTGAAATACCGAAGTAGTTTTCCATGAATTCTGGCAGGAGTCAAAGCATTGAGACACTGACCTAAAATGTGCCTGGACCAGCTCTTCAATGATTTGAGATAATGACTATTAAAAGGCTTTGACCAAGTTTAAAAATCTCCTTCACCCCAGCTGTCTGTGGGTAGCGCAGCTTTTAAAATGGCTTGGAGTCACTTAAAAGTCACACTATCAAAAGACAATGCAGGAGAAAGATCATATCTCCTGATATTTCTTTTTAAGCACTAGACATAAGACTATCATCAAGGTAGGAAAGTGTTAACTCAAGGAAATATGGAAAATACTGAAAGCAGTTTCTTAATGAAAGTTAATTCAGACTGTATACGATCAAGGAGATCTACCTGAGACACTGAATCACATGATATTGAACTGAAAGAATACATTTTAAGGCATGACCTGGATTTAACACTTGCTTTTAACTTTATGGAATGTAAAAAATTTGAATTTACTGTCCTGGTGTCCTGGGTTCAGCAGTAGCAGTCAGTTTTTCTCCTTCTTAGTAGCTGTTGCAGCACTGTGTTTTTGACTTTCAGCCTCGGAACAGAGCTGATAACACCGATGTTTAGACTGACCAAGGATTTTGTGAGTCTCATGCTCTGCCAGGGAGGAGGAGGGGCCGGGAGGAAGCAGGGACAGGACGCCTGACCCAAACTAGCCAAAGAGGTATTCCATACCACAGCACGTCATGCCCGGGGATGTAACTGGGAGCTACCTGGAAGGGCACGTTCTCTTTTCGGTCGGGCTCTTTTCTTGCGAGCGGTATCATATTCTCTTCCCTTGTTATTTCCCTTATCATTATTATTATTGGTGGCAGCAGTAGTGATTTGTGTTATACCTGAGTTACTGGACTGTTCTTATCTCAACCCGTGGGAGTTACATTCTTTCGATTCTCCTCCCCATCCCTCTGGGGAGTGTGGGGGGGGAAGTAGACTGCGTGGTTCTAATTTACAGCCGGGGCTTAAACCACGACACCTGGCTATAGTTAGTTCTCTGCTAAGACGTTGCTAAATGGTCTGTTGAAGAAGAAAACGTTTGCCATTCTCAAGAAATACTGTTGTCAAAAGTTTTAAAAAGAGTAAACCTTGACATGCATCCACCAGTGTTCATGCCCTCACATGATGCTTTAGTAGGTTTTAAAAAAGGGTTGAGCATAAATTAGAAAACATAAGGCATATTTAAGATCACATGAGATAAAACATTGCAATTATCATGCTTCCAAGTCTTTGTGGATCATTTAGGTTCAGGCAGACTGTATATCAAAATGTGTTATAAGAATTTAATTGCCAGTTGCCAGTTTAAAATCTTATTTGTGATGTCTGTGATGATCTGAACAACTTTTTGTTTCTCAGTGTATGTTTAACTTAGAGTGGTTATAACATGCTGCAGCTTTTTGTATGGTATGAAAAGGTATGGAATGATGGCTGAAAATGTATTTGTCTTCTGAATTCATCAGCAAAGAGTATAATATCTTTAAGCTGCTTGCAAAAAAACCCAAGGAAATAAAACTCACAGCATGTTTCCTCCGGTGACCCGCTGGACAAACTTTGCTTCCTTTGGTTTTCACATGAGGTTGGATGTCTGAGGATTGCCATACTGCCTATTAATCTGAAAATAAGCAGCAGCTGGCTGGCAGTCAGGAGACATAATTCAGTACTTGAAGAATTTAATTCCTGCTGCTTCTTTTGGTTTAATCTGGCATATGCATAGTATTTAAAAGGTCTACAAGCTGCTTGGTAAAATATGACATTCACTTCATCAGCAAATGCTGGGCTGTCAGAGGTGTGTCTTCTAGTGTCAATAATGGAAACTCATTTTTGTTACTGCTGCATATCTGTTTGGCCCTGTGGGACCAAAGCTGCTGAAGAAAGTAAGTTACACACCATATTTATGACGTTTAGTCTCAACTTAATAATGAGTAGCTGGCTGTGAGGTAAAATTAGTTTTGTAAGTAGTTGTCGTGGTTTAAGCCAGTCGGCAAGTCATCCACGCAGTTTCTACTCTCCCCACCCCCCACACAGAGGGATGGGGAGGAGAATTTAAAGAATGTAACTCCCACGGGTTGAGATAAAAACAGTCCAGTAACTAAGGTATAACACAAATCACTACTGCTGCCACCAATAATAATAATGATAAGGGAAATAACAAGGGAAGAGAATACGATACCACCAGCCAAAAATGAGCCCGACAGAGCAGAGAGCGTGCCCTTCTGGGAAACTCACAGTTATATCCCAGGGCCATGACGTGCTGTGGTATGGAATACCTCTTTGGCTAGTTTGGGTCAGGTGTCCTGTACCTGCTTCCTCCCGGCTTCCCCTCCTCCCTGGCAGAGCATGAGACTCACAAAGTCCTTGGTCAGAGTAAACATTCTGACCAGCAACTGAAAACATCGGCTTTATCAGTATTATTCCCAGGCCGAAAGTCAAAACCACAGTGCTGCACCAGCTACTAAGAAGGAGAAAAACTGACTGCTGCTGCTGAACCCAGGACAGTAGTACAATCTTTACTTGTAATCAGATTCCAGAACAGGAATCTGATTATAACTTTCATCCAGTCATGCTGATATACAAAACCTTGACTATTGGGTAAGACTAAATAGAAAACAGACCGTGTTGGTCAAGGGTAGGGTTGCTATTTTGGAAGATGTTGGGATTGGCCTTGGTTTTGTATGTTTCTTTTTAAAATAGCTTTTAAAATGTGTCTGATAAAGCCTGACAGCCAGACCTGAGAATTTCCTAAGAAAAGGTGATAATCTCTTCAAGATGTTGTACGTATATCTGTGCAGAAGAGGACAGATAGTGCCTCTTACCAGTCAGACCTGTAGGATCTAAAGTCAAAAGCATGCCACTTCAGCAGCCCTCTAGAGAAGCCAAGCAGCTTCTCTTGAATTAGGGAACATGACTGAGATACTGTTTTTCCATAATGTTTGAATTAGTTTTGAGTATATACGTCAGCATTTTTGAATGCTTCAGAAGGAACTGTGCTTATGGAGATATTTTGGGCAGTTGTTTTGTCCTGTTATGATTTTCTCTTCTAATCTGTGAACTTATTTTTAATTAAACCACTGGAATCATGTGTTATTTGCATGAGTAAGGATGAGAGGGTACGCCCTTAGCAGAGATGACGCTTGCTGAATCAATAAATCAAGCAGGGGAAAACAGCCAGAGCTGTTTGAAATAATCCTGTATGAAAGACCAGTGTTAACACCAGCTTGAACTCTGGCCTGGAGCCATTGCACCATTCCACCTGGGTCAACAATGGAGATAGAGACTGGTGATTTTATGCATGCATTTAAAGAAGCTTGTAATCTACAACAAATCTATGTACTGTTTGATTTTCATACCCAGGTCTGTATTTGCAAGGACAGAAATTACAACAAAATATGCTTTCTTTGGTGAAACGATGTGGATATTCTGCACAAGTGGGTGAAATAGCCACATCTTTGGAGCACAGCCTGCCTTTAAGGGTTAGCTCCCTTTACTGAGCTATAGATGCTCTAAGGGTGTGGGTCCGTGTTTCCTCATCAAATGCAAGTTTGTGTGCACCACCACCAAAGTGAGTTCATGTAAGTCTGGACACAGATGGAGTTACTATTCTTTCAGTCAGTGTCTTAGTGACACACACACAACTGTTGATTAATCCGAATGAATAAAAATCAGGCTGTTAAGAAGATTCTGAGATGTACCTCATGACTTCTACACAACTGATGCTTTCATCTCATGCAAATTATCACTAATTAATGTACACACACTCCCCCCCTGCCAGTATACATTCAGACACCATGCAGGATAAACAAGCCAAACACAGTTATTATCATTTTAATTTGACCATATTGTAGAAATGTCAAAATATTAGCTGGGAAAATTAATTCCTACAGTTTAGCATATGTTTTTCCTGAAATGAAATCAAGGGTAGCAGTCATCTTCCTTCAAGTCCTCCCACAATATTGCAGGAATTCTTTTCCAAAAATTTATTTGAAATATCCTCATGTGTTTAACTGGCAGGAAGTCAGAAAATATTTATATTTCTTTATCCCTTTCCTAACCTTCTTTTTAATGAAAGTGTAAATAAGCAGGAGGCTGCCTGGAGTGGTAGTGGTACCTCCATTTTAGAGATAATCCAGCACTAGCTGGATGATGCCCTCAGACACTTAAAAGTACTTCACAAACAGTAAAGTTCAATTTTTTGCTGTTGTTAACCTTAGGAACTGTCTCTTCTTTCATTACTTGCTCTGGGGCTTTGAGAGCTTTTGAGAGAGGTGAGGGGTGTCCCAAGAGGGACTCTGTCTCCACCAAACTTCACTTTGTGTCTGGAGGTTAGATGTGGTGTTTCAGGGAAGATGGACATTTTTTCCTTCCAGGTAACAGCGTGAATGGGGGTTTTAGGCTGAGTTGTTTCTCTGACACCCTGGCTCAGCTTTCTGCTTCCACAAGCCACTGCACACACCTGCCTGTGATTATGACACAAAAGCAGCTTCTATTACTACACTGCTGAACAGCTTTATTGGGTATTTGAAGAAAGAATTGGGGTCTCATTATTTTTTCGTAGAGAAGCCTTTATATTTGGGAGCTGTTAGAGTGTGCTTTTCTCAAAGTGCATAATTTCTTTTTGGGTCAAAACACAGTCCCTTTTAAAACCGTATGTGTTTCTGTTCCTTTGCTGTGCAAACATCACAGTTATTTCAAGGTCCAGTGTACTTTGGTCCTAAAGGTGTCATAAATGTGGATTTTTTTGCGTGTGTGTGTTCATTACTCATTGTGAGAAGTCAGTACTTGAAGATAATGTATTTTGAATAATGCATTAATGCATTTTAAAAATCAAGAACCATGAACTAAAATATTATTTTAATGTATTTTAGGGTATATACATTAACTCATAGAGTCATAGGATGGTTTTGGCTGGAAAGAGCCTTAAAGGACCTTAAAGATCATCTAGTTCCAAACCCCCTGCCTTGAGCAGCGACACCTGACACTAGACCATGTCACCCAAGGACCCCATCTAGCAAGTAGTACCACTTGTACGTAAATCTGTCATCATGCCTCTGCAGGCTCTGTTTTGGGCCAGCCACAGCCTTGTGAGGCTGCAGTTGATGGTTCCCAAGGCTGATGTCAGTTCCTCTCTCAGCCCTGTGGGAAAGATTCAGCCAAAATGATTTTGCAGTTCTCAAGAAAGAAGTAAGAGGAAAATGGCTTGATTTGCACAGGATAAAACTCTTATATATATTTACTCAAGACATCCAGCCTCACCCAGGATGATGTGATTGTTTAATGTCTAATGCTGAGACAAGTGCCACGCTAATGCTGTGCTTTTAGCTTGACCTGGCTCTGTTGCAGTTTGCACATTCCAGCAGAGACTCACCAGGATGTTGCAGCTGAATCCTTCGAGTGACTTTGGTGCAATGAAACATCCATCCTTCCTCACCCAGGTGACTTTGTTGCTGAAAGACAATACAGAGCTCAGTGGCAGTCTGTGCAATTGGGTCTTCATCACTGCATGTTATGGAGCCACCATCCAAACCTTGTAGATAAGCAACCATATCCCAGATCATTGTGCATTTCCAGGGTTAGCTCTGGAAGTTCTGCATACAAGGTTGTGTTTGATAGCATTTTCTCTCTAACGACCTATGAATTGTTGCTGCTTTCTCTATGAAATAATGTTTAAAACTTGCTCGATCTTTGAAAGGAATGTACATTGTGGGTTTTGTGAGGGTTTTTGTTTTCCTTCACAGGATTGAGCAGTGCTGCCTAGAATTGTTATACTGCACCTGCATATATGCCCAAAACATCTTAATTACTTTCAGTGTAATGATTTTCAGAAACCTGTATAGATATGAGCCAAAACTCTTCTGTATGATCTCCTTTTATTTTAAGACCTTAACATATTAGAGGGGGAATTGTGCAGTATTTGGAACTGCAACTGTGGAATTTTGTTTAGTTTTTGGCAGTATATTTGACCATGCATAGTTTGAATTGATCACATTTTCAAGTGCTTGAAAAGGGGACAAAGAATCTCAACCTTCTAATGCTTCTGTGGCTTCTTTGCACATTTTTACTTCACTGCTGTAGCTCTGAATTTTTATCTGCAGAAATCATGTATTAATTCTGTTGGAAAGACAGGCAACAATAAGGAATGTTCAAACAAAACTAAACCAGTGTTTCCTTCTGAGTGCAAATCATGTAAGCAAATTCATAAATACAGCCCTTTGTTTTTTCTAACTGGTCAAGTGCAGGTGATGAGAAATTACTGATTGAAAAAGTAGACTGTTGAACATTTTCTACTCAGTAGGCAAAGGAACATCATGTGCTGCTGCAGCGTTTACTGTATTGAAGTTCCTCCAAGAGGGTTTCCTGTGAGATGCGCATGGATTTTCTTATTCTTCTCTTCTTCCTGTATATGTAATGAGCAGTACAGATCTTAATTCCTGAGAGCTAGGTATTTATGCAAAATTCAGCTATATTAGCTGAACTATTTCTTGTTGAGGAACCTGAGGAGCATTGAAATCTCCATGAGAACAGGTGGCTGCAAAATTAAGAAATCAAACTCCAAATAAATTGGAGCTAATCAACTGATTGTGTGTTTGATTAGCTCAAATTACCTGACCCTGTATTTTCATGGTTGCTAGGTAGCTAGTTGATGACATTCCTGAAACTAAAGGTATAATATGATCTCTGACCGATGGATATGTATGTAATCAGTGACACTTGAAAGAGCCTCTGATTTCTTGGTTTGTGGAAGGAATGCATGCAGGCACATGGAGCTATTTATCTCTGAGGAATGGTTTGGACTTGAGAAAAGATACCTTGCAATGCCAAAGGTACATTCTTTCCAAAGCTATTACAGTTTATCAGCAAAATTGTGCAATGGAGTCAGTGGTTGCTCAAAAATACTTGTATAACACTGAGCAATTTTGTGTAATTTCACTGCTGGGGAAGAACCCCCGGGACGCAAATGGGCGTTAAAGACTGGCACACAGGTGAAAGGGGGAAGGCAATCTGGGTATGTTCTTGGGGTGGTGGGCTGGAGAGAGCAGGAGTGGGGAGGTATCAGGCTCTTTTGACAGAAAACGTGCTACTTGGACTTCATTTTTTGCTTTTGCAATTATTTATTTAACATTTTATTCAGTAACGCAGGCAGAAAATTAAGAATGCATTAGTGGAATTTGCTGTTGTCATGAAGTTGGGAGCATTTATCAGTCTGGGGATGGAAGAGTAGCCGGCAGCAGGATGTAATAGAAGTCTTTGCACTTACAGAGGAGTAATGCAAAAAATAGTAGGTGTTTGTTAGCTATACAAGTACTCTGGCTGAAAATTAGAACATATCCAGCTGCCAGAAAGATAAGATTTTGAAGTAACTTTCCTATAAGGATAGTGGGGGAGCAACTATTCTTGAAATAGAGGTTAGTCAGCTACAGAATTATTTATACCATTACCTGCAGCAACAGCCTTGATGATGCTGGAGACCCTTCCAGCATCCTTATGTGCCTGCATTCCTAGTCATGCTGTCTCAGCTCCCTGTGTTACTATGCAACGCTTTGCACTTCGGAGAAGACACCCAGGTAGGCAAGCCGGATTTTTCCTTTGCAAGCCTATGAAAGAGTAAACAAAGTGTAAATAATACACTTAGGGAATGTAGCTGTCAAAGTCTCTCTCTAAAATAATGTTGAAGTTATTGCATTCAGAGATATATTATTAGCCAAGTTTATATAATATTTTGCTGGAGGAGCAAAGGCATGGCCAAATACTGGAATCACCTCTGAAAATTCATAATATCATCCTTAAAACTATGTGACATCATGGAAGCTCGGTGATTTCTCAGTAACACAATTTTTCAAAACTTTACATGGCAAAGCAATGTTCCCCGCCTCAACTCCCCACCCTGAGTTATGTTAAAGAACATAATTATTCTTGTCACATTCAAAAAGCAGTCCAGAAGCTTATTCTCCAGTGCTTTATGTTCAATGATTTTGTGTGTTAGGGAAAGCATTTTAATAAGGCAAGTCAGGCATCATCATCTCTCATATTGATAAAGAGAGAAGGAATTTTTGTCATGTATTTATTTACTAGTCATCATCTTCTATCAACTCTCTGTCATTAATAAGGAAGAGTTAAACCCTTATTGCTTGCTTAACACATTCTGAAGGTATTGAGACCTGCAGGGTCCAAGCAAAAGATGAATGTAAAATATGTATCTCTCTGCTTTGTTGAAGAGGGATAAAAACAGAGATAAACTTGGACCTTGTGCTGATTTGAAGACCAAAGGACTGATAGATGAACCTGGGCAAATTAACAGACCTGTTGAAAATGAGAAGTGAAAAGCAGAAGGAAAAAGGTTTAAGGCAGAGATTTTTATTTCATTGTTTCTTCTAGTAGTTCCTCATGGCCCACTGAAGGCTACTGTAGAATATGGGATCTAAACTTTGTGTGATCCCAATAATTCCAGCTATGCCAAATACTGGGGAAACCACTTTGAAGTTAACATACTGGATAAGGCTGAGGGAGAAAAAAGGTGCATGATGTGATGCTCAGCTCAGGGACTCTGTGAGTGGTTTAGTTTCAGTGAGGCAAAAATGTCTAAAAATCGGACTGCATTTTTTTTGTATTTTGTCGCATAAGACTGAGTCTTGTTTGAAGACTGTTAAAAATGTTAACTGGCTCCAGGGGGCTGTTTCTGAATGTCCTGGAGCTTTGGTTCCTGGGCTACAAAATGAGATGATTTATCTCTCCTCTTTCTCTCTTTCTTATATTTAGACTATAACAAGGAGTATTTTTAACTTTGTGAACATGCTATGATTGCTACAATAAGGCTGTGGATGAAGCTGTGATTTCTACATGCCATTGTACTATAATGTTGTCATAATTTCAGAGATTTATGGGAGTGATGTGGGGGAATTCCCATAAGGTCAATGAGAGATAAAACTGGTTGTGGGGGAGGGGAATACTGAAATGTGCAAGATGCCGAAGATTGTGTGCTAATTTTTTTTTAAACAAAACCACCGTGTTCAACAGTCAGGCACAATTAACATACAAAAGCACAGTTCATCAAGCCTCTTACATGTGGGAAGGCAACTCAGAGTGATTCTCTATGCTTATGCAGTTTAACATTAGACTAGTTTGTTTAATACAGGAACCTCCCCTGAAGGACTTAAGGTCTATCATGGTATTAAAACAGGTTGTGGCAAGGTAGAAATAAAATATATTTAAAACAAAAAATAAAATATGGGGAGAGAAAGAAGCAACCCTTGGCTTCTCTGAGCTAGAGACATGAGATCTAAAATCCTGATAACTAAAAAAGGTAGAAAATACCCACATGCTAGGTAAGACCTCTGATCTTCAGGTTGGCAGTCGTGCACTCACTTCACCCTTGCTCACCAAAATTACCTATCAGCCTTTCTCATTTCACTTGCACAGGAGATGAGCTGGTCTCCACAAAAGGATATTTTACTGAACTTCCTTGACAACCTGACCCTTTCTATATTTAGTCTCTAATCTGTGACATAAATTTTTCTCTGTAAGGGCTTTTTTACTCTTTCAGAACACTCCGTGTCACTATAAGGTCAACTTTTTGCTCCCTCCCGAGGAGATGATACAAGGGCTAGAGCTGGTAGGATTTCCTGTACAGCTGAGCTTTCTACATTAGCAGCTTTCATTAGATTTTTCTCCAACTTCTTAATTTCTCATCCTTAATAGGACAGCCCGGGATGAGCAAACACTTCAAAATGTGACAACACTATTTTATAACATCAGCCAACATGCTATCATGTTAATGATGGTTTCAACATTATTCTTTTTTTTTTTTTTTTTCTGAGCTGTATCTGTAGTTTATGTCCCTTTTTCCTGTTTTAAATAGGATGTTATTCTAATGTGCTTATACTGGTTAAAGTTTGCTAGGGATGACTGAATATGCTTTGAGCCCTCCCCAGGAACACAAAGCTTTTAAAAATACTGGGCAAACGATTTGACAAATTTTCTGTAAGAAACAGGAAAACTTCAGTAATTCAGCCTGAAACAGAGAAATTGTGCAGGTGTGATAGAAGAAGTGCAGTCTGATCCCTGCACACTCCCGTGTGGGCTAAGTGCCTGCTTCCATCTCTGTCACTGGGGCTGAAAAGGACCGGTGAACACCAGAGACCAGAAGGAACATGGGGTTTTAGCATGGATCTGAAAGGAAAAGTGCAGGTGTAGTTTGAAGACTCTATTTTGATTAAAATTAACACTCAAAAATTATTGCAAGTTACTTCTTGCTTTTGAGAGTATGTAGGGTTTTGCACAATGGAGTTTGGGCGTGTGTTGAGTCCTAATGCAGTGTAACCCAGAGGTGACAAGCTTTCATTAAGAGCACGGTCAGCTCCAGCTGCTGAATTGAGAGGAAACTTTTCCCACTGCTTGTGAACAGCAAGGAAACTCCTCCTCAGCATCAGTGGGGATTGCCAGCCTCTTGCTTCCACTAACTCGGCAAATTATCTCATCACTTGCTCAACTGTTCACCTATAATTGCTCACACTAAAAGCAAAAATAAATATCCTGTAACTGCTGAGTTTAACCAGGTGTTAACTCAGACCACTGGCAAAAAGGCAGTTTATCTCCTTGTAGTCTGAATGAAGTAATTGGGATTTTTGCTGCTGGCAGGGGAACTACCCCATGCTGTGCACCCTGCTGGTGGAGGGCTTGCAAAATCTAAGGTAACTCCTTTAAAGTGAGCTTGGCTCACTCTATACAGTGCTACAGCTTACAGAGGGAATACATAAAATGTCATCTACCTGCCTTTTTTTCTCTAGCTAACTGAAAATTATTTTACTAATGCTCACATGTTCTAAAGGGCATTTGTTCTGCTTTGTTTGCTCATGCCATGTTAATTTTATTTTGTAAGAAGATTACTATAAAGTGATTGAAAGTGCATAATTAAAAAAAAAGAATAAAGAAAGGGTGGGGAATACTGGTCTAAAGAGGAAAGGTTATGGGTTATATCTGGCTGGCTGGAAAAGAGAAATACAGTGTTAATAATAATGAAATAATAATTTAATAATGAATCTAATAATAATCCAGAGAAGTTCTGGCTCCCTCATCCCCGGCAGTGTTCAAGGCTGGGTTGGATGGGGCTTTGAGCAACCTGGTTTTGTGGAAGCTGTCTTTGCCTGCAGCAGGGGGCTGGAACTACATGAGCTTTAAGATCCCTTCCAGTCCAAACTATTCTATAATTCTTTAAGAGCTTTGCATCCACTGGTACAACATTGCGAAAAGTTTGCATGAAATACTCACCTATGTCAAGAAGTATTCAGAGCATTTTTTCTGAATAAATGGGTAGCCTAAAACCACATCTGGCATTTCCCCCAATATGTGAATATGTGAATATTGCTGTACATTATGCAGCCTCTGTCTGCTGGTGTTGCTAATCCTCCCATGCTCTTCTGAATTTGACTCCTCTCTTCTGTTGTCAGCACTGCCCCAGACAATTACCACAGCTCACTATGGAGGCAGCATGTGCTGTGATAACATCTACAGCCTTTATTACTTTCTCCCATGGCACAGCAGTGCTTATTTTTGCCCTTCAATAAAAAATATTTCTAGGATTTTCCCCTAGTCACTAATTGCTTTATTTTATGCCCTACTGCCTGTGGATTTCATCACTTTTATGTGACACAAGTAAGGATGTTCTGGATCTCTAACGGAGGTATGCTGCCTGTGGAGTGTGAGGAACAGCACTGGCCCCAGGGAGTTTGCTGGCAAATAAATGAAACAAGGCAAAGAGCAGAAGGTTGACATGTGTGATCCCTCAAGCATCATAGATCAAGCTGGGATCAGGACCTATTTTTGACCTCTAGCCCAGTGTAGCAAGTCCCACATAGGCTTTCCTGCATCCTTAATTATAATTTGTCTCTTAAGCATTATCAGATTTAATTTTGACGCGTCTTCTTTCATCGTCTTATTCAGAATATGTACTTTTTTCCAGACTCAATTGTATATTAGTGTCTATCTTCTTGCTCTAATTGAGGTTCTCTTCACAGCTAGAGATCAAATTTTACCCTCTAACAGTTTTTATGTCCTTCAGTCAGCATCATGTAGTAGGAATTTTTGTCACACACTCAGATTACTCGCTGGCTATAAAAGCATTTCCACTCGGGCTTCTGCCAGAATCTGTGGTGAAGTTTGTAGAGACACAGTGTTTTTCTTGATTTTTTTTTTTTTTTTGTTTCTAGCCTGGTTTGTTCTAGTTCCTACTACCTCTTTCTAAAAAATAAAGTTCAGTTTCCTTGACACCTGTCCATTATCTCCCCATCTGATCAGGAATGTAAAAAACTAATTTGAGATATTATTCTGTTACCGCTGACTCTACTACTGCCAACTTGCCTCTGCTTTCTCAGAGTTGCTACTCTTTTCAGTTGGTGCCTCTTATTTTACATGTGGGAATGACATCTTGTTATCTCTCAAGTGCAAATTTCATTGTGTTCTTTGCTTCAGTTTTAGCTGTAACGCTTTCCTCTTTGCTTTTCTGGGAATGTTCCCATCTGTCTCCTCTGTGGGATCAGGCATGTTATTCATCTCAAATGCACAGATTTTCTTTCTTTCTCTTTTTAAATTTTGCTGTTGGCCACTCTTTGTAGTTCCTTATTCCTCCAAGTTGGCTGTGATCCACACCAATCCACCACCATTGACCTATTCCCATTCATTACCATTTAGCAGTGGAAACGTAAACGGAAAACACAGTACTGTATCTCTTTGAATGCTTTTGCCTTTTTTTTTTTTTTTTTTTTGAGTATCGTTACCAGATATTTTCCAGAACTTGCCTTATTCTTGAAAATGTGCCTAGCCCAGATTCCTCATCCTTCCTGAACAAAGGCCTCTGTTGGTATTGTAGAGCTTCTCATTGCAAATCATTAGACTGGGCCTGCCATGGCTTGGACTGTCCATACTTTCATATCTAATAGTGCTGGCTGTGCTTCTGAAAAGAGCCATGCTCCCCTTGTGTAATGGTTTGTGCTGCCACCTTCTCAGCAATATGTAGGGAAAGTTGTCTCACTGGACATGTAGCACTCTAAGTGTCTCCTCTTTTTCTTATTGGTGGTGACACCTCCAACAAGGAAGCAGTTTAGTGGTGTTGTCAGCTGGTTTTATTTTGTAGTAGGTCTAAAATTTTTAAAGATGAAGAAACTGATTGTTTCTTGAGCTGGGCACCCTATCTATTTTCTCTAAATACCTGAGTCTATTCATCTACTATAGCATAATATCTTGTTGCCAGTGAAATCTCTGCACTCTTTTATGTCCACCTTTCCATAGCAAAATCTTTCTATCCTACTGTGGTTAACTTGAAGCACAGTAAGAGAATTCACATCTTTTGCATCTAAATCTGTGGATGACCCGTAGTCTGTAAAGCTGCTGAGCTTTCTGAAAAGGAGGTATGTAAGTCTGAAAAATATCATAAAATATAGTCATATGAGAAACAACTATAGTCACTTTTGCAAGTGATTGTAAATACATAGGGAAAAAAACCAAACCCCAACATATTCCAAGTAATTAAAATAAAAAAGAACAGGTTGTCGTAAAAATAGGTCCTGACTGCGAGGCTTTCTTGGGAAAAACAGGCTCCAGAGGAAGAACCAAAAGCATTTTAAAATGTCTGGATGCTGACGCAGTGTGGATGTTTCTTTTTGCAGGAGCTATAGAGGTTACATACGAGAAGGTCCATGCGTTATACAGAGGTTTCAATGCAAAAGAAGTCAGACTGTGGCTTGATTTATTCCAGACTTGATTAGTTGTGTAAAAATTGGCAGATGCAGTTTTGTTGTAGTAAGATCATAACATAACTGATAAAGCAATTCTGCTTGAACATCAAATGAGTTAAGGACTTCTGTAGTCATAATTCTAGACTCTTTGCTGTTGTAAGATGCAGAATGGCTCTAACCTCAACAAAACTCAGATTGTCTTAAACTGATTGTGGACATCCTCTCCATCTTTTCTTTTAACCTAAACTTGTTTTTTTCATTGAAGCTTTTTTAATGATTTTTTTTTTTTTTTTCTGGGAAGATCAGTGTGGATTTGAAGCCCAGCTACATCAGCTATTGCTGAAGCTAAATCACTGCCTGCCACCCACGCTTGAATAACCCCTCCCAGCTACCTTAGGGATGTATTTTGTCCAATTACTGCAACTTCTGGGCAAAGCTAGCCTTTGAGAGAGACTCATGGACTGGGGAGTAAATCCCTTCCCTTGAGCCCTTGAAGAACTCTTGGAGCATCAAGATTGATAGCCTTGCCAGCCGTTGTCTCAGTCCTGATTAGATCCTGCCTTACTTTATCATCTTGTTTACAGTGAGATTTTCCTTAGGAGAAAGAAGAAATCAAACAGCTTCTTTTCTATTAATTCTCATTTGGGAAAGGTATTGCTGGATACAGATATTCTCAAAATTAATGCCAGAAGATATGATTTCTGCTTTCAATTCCCAGCTCTGCTATTCATTCCTTCTGAAGTGAGGTAAATTGCACATTCTGCTTTTTTTGCAGCATTTTTGGTTGGGTTTCTGGTATTATCTTTCTCCTGATTTCTTTTTTATCTATTTAGATGCTGTCTTGAACAGTGTGCAGTCAGTCGCACTTTGCAGCAAAAGAGCTGAAGTACTGATAACCCCAAAGTCATGGCTTTTAAAGTGATTTCATTCCCAGTATGAGTGAGGGGGGTTTCATCGAGTGTCAAGGCACTTGGTTCCTCTTGTAATCAAGGGAATGTGTTGAAGGTCACACATACTGATTTGTGCCTAAGCAAGGACGATGGCTTTCAACAGCTATACTCTGATATCTGAGATGGGGGACTTCCTCCTTCTAGAAGCATAACAGGCATTGGGTAACTTCTTCTATTGGGAGCTGAAAAATGACACTGTGCGAATGGGTAGAAAGATGTATTCCCAAAGTCTAATACCTCAATTCAAAATTCCCTTGAAGGCAGCATGATGGATTGCCAGCAGAATTTAATCCTTAATGAGTTTCTTTTCTGACTTTATAAAGCCCAGTGTGGCTTAACACTTTTCATCAGCTTTGGTTGAAGCACAGCATCTATTTGGATGAAATTACTGTTCAAACTAAGAAGATATTTTTTGAAGTCACAGGGGAAAGAAAAGCAAGGAAGAATCAAGATGCATGTTTGGGAATTTTGTTCCATTGTTTGGTTTGGTTTCGGGTTTTTTATTTTTTTCATTATAGGTGTAGAACCGTGTATTAAACAAATTCTTCTTGGAATAATAATTTTTTCAGTGCACCCTCTCTCTCCAATTTTGGTTCACTTTCTCCCGCAACTCTGATGTCAATTTCTATGATTCTTATACTTGTTGTTCATGCTGTTATTTTTAATAGAATATCATTATTACCTGAAAACAAATAAAGACAATATGACATACTGACTTGTTAGTTTTGAAACTATTTTTTCTTTTTAATCGATTTAATTTCTAGAGTTTGTAGAAATTATTTGTGTTTGTGCAAAAAAGTATTTCCCATCAAATATCCAGGCAACTCAATGGTTCCCAAAATATTTCTTCTATAAATGCCAATTAACCATTTTGAAAGCTTGCTGAGAGGAGAAATAATACCCAGTGACTTAGGTAATCAGTTGTAGAATATGAATTGTGAGTAGCCATCAGAGAACATGCTATACCATAGTAGTGGCTGGCAAAACTTGGTGAGTGGTCTGTATGTCGAAATATCTGATTTCAGGTTCCTTTGCATAACAAAGATATTTCTAAAGGTTTGGTCATTTCTGGTATGGTACATAGAATCATAGAATCATAGAATAGTTTGGGTTGGAAAGGACCTTAAGATCATCCAGTTCCAACAATGACGAGATCTGTTCATTAAGCATCTATGTGAGTATTTCACACACATGCCGATATTCCCAGTGGATAGCTGGACAACATGCTGTTATGGCCCTGTACACACTTAACTGGTAGCGCATATGTAGTTTTACAGAAATGAGTTGGACATGTTCACAGGCATCTTCATGAAACTGAGGATTTGGAAGTTGCCAATGCCATTCACACTCTGGTGCCACAGTGGCATTTTGATCAAACTTTTATAGGTTAGGGTGCCTCTGTAGGATTTTCTAGTGCTTCTGATAATCTCAGCAGGTTGATAACTGTGCCTCTGGCCTACTGAACAGAGTTTTGTTTTTGAAGTGGCTTATTTTTTAGAACCAGTCTACTATTTAATTTTGATGCAAGGATGTAAGATGAAAGGCAACCTTGAAAAATTTCTTTTGAAATCAACGATGCTACATCCTCTTTACCCAGACCCAGAGCTAAGTTGCAGTGCTATACGTGCCACGTATTATGCTTAGCAGCCTAGTACTTAGTGTATCAGTGCAATTGTGAGTAGAAATCATTTATCATGGAGACAAAGGAAGATTTTTTTTTTTAAAGGTTTGCTGCTTGCGGTATATTCAGTATCTTATATTATATTCATAAGCTCCCATTTTCATTAGAGCACCTGGTCTGCAAGATTTTTCATTATGCTTAATGGAGAAATGTGACTGAAGAGGGGAGAATAGTAAGGCTAACATATTTTCAGTAAGTTTTGTAGTGAAGTTCTCCTCTATGCCTGTTTTTGTGATGAGGAAATTTTGCTGAAATACTTTTGCCCCCCATTACATATTAGAATCTGCACTGCTTTTTTTTCATTATAACTTTCTTTCTTGAAAGATGAAGAATATGTGTGTTTTGGTGAAAAGGAAACCCACTTCCAAAGTGCAGCCCTTTGCTCTTCTATTAAACTTCGACTCCTAGGATGTGGATGGCATCACGACTGTTGCTGATGTACCACAAGGTACAGAGGCAATCTGGGTGATGTCAAATTAAGACCTTTTAGCTATTTATGCTTTGCTGGACCAGCACATTCAGGCTAACCCATATTTATCATTCTGATGCTAATTTGCGTGCAAGCAGGGATAATTTTGTCTGATCAGTAGTTCTTTTGAGAACTTTTGATGAATGTTAGCGTACTGTTTTATAGCTACAAGTTCTTGAAGAAATTAATATTTTAGATGGGAAATAGGAATGAGAGCGTATATGAGCATAAAAACAAAAGGGAGAGAATGCTTGTTTATGTGAACATATTTTGTAAGCAAATAAGGAAAAAAGTATTAATTACTCTGCACATCATTTCTCACTAAGACAATCTTCTTTCAGTCTGGTACCCAATCCACCTTTAACAAAAGCAGCTGGTAGAAGCAGACCATATAGATAGGTAAATCTCATTTGTATAAATATATCAGTGTATGAATGACTCAGTCTCAGTTTTCCACTCTAATTGTCCCAAGTTCTGTAAGAATAATGGCCTTTTCAAGTATTTCATTAGTAGCTGTGTCACTCTGCTGCCAGTCACCCAGCTGCTGGTATTGTGAGTGCTTACCTCATTACTAGACATCTGCAGAAAAGCAGAGTGCACATTTGCAATGGAGTCCATGAAAAGTGAAATTGTGGAGCTCATGTATTTGTGCCTCACTCAGCACCTTCTGTGCCAGCCCCATGGAGCAACCTGTCCACTCAGGCAGGTAGGGAAAACCCCTACAGAAATAATTTTCTCCAATGTAGCTTGCAGAGAAAGTGGTGGTAATGCAAATTTTTGCAAACTGTCAAACCCACTGTATCAGAACTACAAATTTTAGACATTTCATTAAATGCAGTAATATTTCCTATTTGGAAGACTAAGTGAGCAAATGACTCTTCATTATACACTGACCAATGCTGCTGGTGAATTGATTTACAGGGATTACTAATGGCTTTTATATATGCTGCTCAGATGTGTAAGATCTCAAAAACCCCAATGACACCATCCCTTGAATCAAACTCACTGTGGTCCTGCAGCTGATGAAATGACAGCATATACTTAAAAATGTTCAGCATTGCACCAAAAAGGAGCCCAGATTTTATAAATATTCTGTTAAGTGCCTGCAAAAGCGTGTGGTGAAGATGGATAGGACAGTTTGGTAGAGAAGTAGCAGCTTTTAGGAGCCATCTGTGTTTTTACTGATGAGAATGAATTTTAACTAATGAAAACTTCAGTGATGAATGTTGTGCACATTGCAGCAACTACACAGTGTGATTAGATTTTATGTAGTAACTTAAAAAAGAGAGGTGGGAAATCCTGCATGGAACATCTGTCTTATTTTCAGCTGCAGCTGAGTGATGGTGTTTGTCTGCTTTTGCCCCCAGTTCTGAATTGATAAATCCTGATGGAAAATTTCAGAGAAATTTTGCAAACTTTATTTAAAGAGCAAGTGTGCTTGAAGACGTGGACTGATCGTATCCTTTCCAGAAGTGATCTCTGTCAAATAAGGTCAGGGTTGTAATCATGTCCCTGGAATCTAAAGATCTGGACTTCTTTTTACAGTGCAGCTTATCAGAGCTTGCTTAAAAAAATAAAAATGAAGACAAACGAAATCCTGTTGGTGATTAGTGATCCTTATGTATGTTAATAACTCTTCTGGGATGACTGGAGGAAAAAATCAGAAACAATTTGGGTTGCATGGTTTCTATATTCCGGGAAGCGCATGCTATTTTGATGGAATAGCCCATATGTTGGGGATTTTAGGTTTTCAGATAGATTTGGCTACCCTTTCCTAAAACATGTAGTTTGTAGAAGTACCTTCCAGGAACTGGACAACTAGTCTTCAGACCCTGGAAACCTCTATAGGTAGGATCTCAGCTAGGTTAAGTACCCTAAGTATGTACCCCTATGAACTACTCAGATTCCCATTACAGCAAAAGGATAGAAAGGAGGCTTCTGCAGTAAATGCATCTCTGCCTGCTGCAGGCATCCAAAATGGTGCCAGTACACCCCAGCCTGTAACCACTGATTTCTCTGCGTTACCTGTCAAAGGAGTGTAGATACAGATCTTGATGTTAGATAAGAATCCCACCCTGCTTCCTTACTGTCTGTGTGTGGGTCCTCTGGATGCCTTTGTCTCCCTGGAAATGGAAAAGGAGATTCTTTAACTCCTTTTTTAGCCTGGATTTTACTCTACAGGAAAAATTACATCAAAACTATTTCTCTTCCCTATTCCATACTCTATGTAACCTTCTGTAATCTATTGCTTTACACTAAACCACCCCCAACTGCTCTGTTTAGTGTGTTCTAGATAACTGTCGTTTAGCTGAACATGAAGCAGAAAAGGCTGAAAAAAATGCAGTAACGAAATTTTCAGCCTTGAGCACCTAGAAAATGCTGGGTGTTTAGAAGTCGGGAGATTACAAATAAATATTTGAAAACTTCTGATTCTTCCCCCGAGATTTTGAGCATTTGGATTATCCTAATTTTTCTTTTGGGTAAATATCAGATGCTTTTTTGGGGCTGTTGGTTTTTCTTTCTTTTTTTCTTTTTTTTTTTTTTTTTCCCCCATTCAGGTGAATGTCAAGATTCTCTTGGAATAATGCAGTCCAAGACATGGCATTTAGAAAAAACACCAGATGTTATTGAGAACTACATAAGGGTACAGGTTTACTCCATTTCATGACAGACATCTGGGACCCAGACCATTTTCTTATAGCTCTGTTGCATTTTATTTCTTCTGGCCACCATTATAGCAGCCAAGAGTTACTTCTATTTTCATGGCAAATGGGTATCCAAAGTGTCTTAATTATCAGTATGTAAGGATATATAAAAATGGTATGGCAAATTCTCAGTAACAATATGACCCTTTTAATGCATGACATTATCATAGTCTTCCTGCTATTTGAATTTGTCTGCAGCTGCTGTTTTCTGCCACACTGAGTTGATGTGATCCGTCACAGGAGACCTTTTCTGAAAGAAGAAAGAGAGAAATAAATCTAGAAGAGAGAAGAGGGAGGAAGGCTGGCTGGAGTAGCAGCTTCTGTTTTCCTTCTTTCCTTGGCTCTAAATGGCAGGGGAACTTGTGTGGAGAGTTAAAATAAATATATCAGTTAAATGAAAATTAATGTGCTTTCATAGGGGTTTGGTCATCAGGATCTAAACCCCAGCATTTCAATACTTTAAGACCTATAGTTTTGGGTAAACACAATTACTACAACAAGGCTTACGAATTATTAGTATTTTGCAGGGAGATTATAAGACATCATTAAAGATGAAAGGTTATTTTCAGAGCTCAGCTAAGTTTTAAATTGCATCCTTAGAGTCCAAGTGTGACCTTTAAGTGAGCTTGGGACAGACAGCAGTGTCTGAAATGTGAATCAGCGTGAGACTGCTGAGCAGGGATGCCTCTCACGGAGAGGCAATGGATCATTAGAGGGGACACTTCTTCATACTATTCAACTTTGAAATAGATTTAAATACTCATTATCTGGTTTATTATTCAGAAAGGAAGAAATGCAAGAAGGCTTCTGTTACAAAATTGCATTAAATTGTTCTTCAGAGATTGAATATATGAACAAGCTCACTCCTCTTAAGCTACATATTTGTTCTGAAGGAATCTGTGTAGCTAATCCTAAACAGTGCATAGCACCCTCTCAAACTTTGTTTTAATTAAATAATGTTTACATTTTTAGCATCCATTTTATTGCCTTTTCTTCTGCTAATCACTTAACAGTGATATTTTTTCCCCCAGTAAATCTTTCAGCAGATAGGCTTTTTATTGGCAAACTCCCTTTGCAAAGCCATTAAAAAAATTTCTTTAGAAATGTTGGTTTTGTGTAGCTCCCATATTTATTTAAATGCTTAAACCCTTACTCTACACCCATCTACATCACTGCTAGCAATTCTTATGAGTGAAAAAACTGGAGCTGCGTCAGATGCTGGAGGCATGTTACAACAGCAGCCCATGCTATAGTGTAGGATGGAGTGTATACAGCTGGCTGGTCCCACTTTAACTACTGAATAATTAAGATTATAGTTCCTAGTCATATGATGGAGTTATAAAGCATCCTCTATTCCGACTTGCTAGTGCACTCAATATGTTCAACATCTCATGGTTCCTTCCAGGGAAGTTGGGGTAGCTGTATCTGACCATGCTGTTCTGATAAGCTGTATTTTCATACACCTAAATAATACCAGTGTTTTGTGGCTGACAAAATCCCATCTAATTTCCATAGTTATAGTTGTTGGCTTGCTCACCAAAATAATCGTGTTGTAGAAACATTTTATAGGATGACAGGAAAATTTATGAGATGACAAGGAATGAGAATTACCTTCTTCTAGTATTTTGTTATACAAATATGATTCACTAGGATTTGGACTTAAAGGGATTTTCAATAATTCTTTTTCTAATTCTGCCTTTATGAATGGCTAAGCTTTCTGCTGTTATAAGTTGCCATATCTTTAGGGAAGACAATGAGCCACTATCAATTCTGATAGAAGAAACTACCCCTAGCAATTCAGGAGTACAATGAAGAATAAGAATAGTGGAAATTATGCTCTGTAGAGTAACACCAGAGCAAGAATACTACGATTCTTCAAACTTTTGAAGTTTTTTATATTGAACTATAAGAAAAAGGTCATGGCTAGGAAGAGGGACCTCTTTACCCCCATATTATTAGGATGTTTTGAACTGAAAGCACTGCATTGTAAAGCCTTGTCTTTGTTCTGTGACTTGTGGTTTTAAGTTAGAAGTAATTGATGTGGATGATAAGTTGTGAAAACAGAAATTCCTCACAGCCTCATTTTTGAAGCTGACACTATACAGTGGCTGAAGCTTTGTCTCTAGAGCTTTAGGACAGTACCTTGACATTTTCAAAGAGGAGTCAGTACTGTGAATACATTTTCCCTATGTGAACTCTACCTCTATAAACAACTCTGTGTACCATTTAGCTAGGTGTTGAAGTGCTTTGTTTGCACCAAATAATTGTGCTTGATTTTGGAGGCATTAATTTAGATGCCTTTTGAAAAATGTGTACTTCAATATCAAAGGAGTGCAATAAATGGATCCCTTTTTATTGTTGCTCAAATAAGTCTGGGTCTGCAGTTTTACTTGCTTATATGATGATGGTTTTCAGTATGTTTCTTCCACAGGATCTGAAACTCCTAAAGCCTGTATGTGTTGCACTTGAATACCTTGCATTTAACAGATGTGATATATACTGATTTGCTGCAATGCTATATCAGATTAAGGACAGGAAGCAAAGGGACTTTTCAAAATTGCAATCATATTAAGTGATTCCCAATGGGTAGTGGAGAGAGCAAAGGCTCAAATTGGAGGCAAAGCAGAAAGCTGGACAGTCCTAATTTAGAAAGGTTGCTCAGGGATCTCAACTAACACAAGAATACAGGAATTGATTTTTCTGTTTCATCCAAAAAAACAATAGCCCTATCAGTACCTGCATTGTAGGGATTTGTGTTCTGGTTTCGTTTGGTTTTTTTTGTTTAGTGATCACTGGTCTAAGGCCAAGATTTAGAAATGCTGACTGTTTCTCGAAGCCTTTATATGGGTCTGTTGAATATAAGCTACTTTGCATCATTTATACTTGCATCCACTTGATTTCAACATCTGGTTTCTCCTGGGCTGCTGGAGTTAGAGATTAATCTTGAGTGTTTTTCTGAGGGCTGGCACTCCATGCATTTTGTAAAGGAACAAATCATTAATTTTCTTGACTTGGGAAATTGTAAATCCTACAAGTTTCACAGCAGAGTGATTAGAAAGGCCTATATAATTAGAATTACATTTTTTAGGCCTAATATTTTTTAGGATGCCAGAGCTAGAATATTACTGGCTGGTTGTGTTCTTATTTTGTTGGGTGGGGTTTTTTGTTGTTTGTTTTTTTCAAAGTGATAGTTCAATTGAACTTTTTAAATATATCTGAATTTTGCTCAGATATTAAGCCTTTAAAATGGCCTTGTTTTTAAGCTAAAGATGTTAATTTTGGCTTTGAGCTGGACCATATACAGCAAGTCCCAGAATCCAGGCAAATCAAGATTACAGTCCCCTTTTTCTGATAACTTTGTTTTATATCCTGCTTGGGGGAAGGATGCCACTTACTTATTTAGAGCCATCTCTTGGGTTCCAAGCATCTTGGCATGCGCTGCAGGCATGCCATCCAAGTCATTCCACTCCACCCCTACCTAGTTTCTATGATTTGACAAGGTCAAAGCATTTGATGTCCTGTATTGTTAGAAAAAACACTGCGTGAGATGGTTTACAAATTGAGGGAGTAATTTGTTCAGATACAGAACATATAAAGAAAAAAAAATTAAAAGGCATAAAAAATGAAAATGACTTATCAGTCACTTATATTTATGTGAAGACATACTCAAAAGAGAAAACTGTTCCTTATCCAATATCATCAGGTAAATTTTCATCTGGTGCCTTTGCAGTAAGTTTTGCGTAAATTGTCAGGGGAAAGGGTCTATAACACAACTTCAAAGTACGCTTTTCTTCTGGTTGGTGTTGGAAAGGTCTGGTCCCTGCCTTTAAGATTTGTTCATCAGATTCAAAGGAATTCTTGAAAAAAATGGTAATATATAAACAACATTAATTCACTTTCAGTAACACTGGTGCTAGGGAAATTTCTCTAGGTAAATGGCGGCACCATTTGTCTTTCTGGTCATAGCCAGTGCCTCTTCACTGTGACAGCTGCTATTTCTTTTCTATCTGTGCCTGTTTGAACCACAGTGCTTGACACCACCTCTTCCTGCACAGACTTACCCCTGCTTTCTAATTTCATCCCCTCCATACAAAGTAATTTCATCCAAATTATCTTCTGTTACATTCAGTTGACTTTACTATCCAGCCCTAAATGCCTTTGCCACTTCAAGATTGATGCTGACTTTAAGTCAGCTAACTTCAAATCCAATTTAAATTTTCTTTTCAGTGTTAGCCATGCTACTCTGCATCTCACACTTGTGACTGGATTACTTATAGCCAGAGACTCTGCCTGTATGAGTAATTTGTCCTTTATGCGTGATCATGGTGAGCCATTTCCTTACTCCTTTCCAAATTAATGCTAATTGCATTACACTGCTAGTCTCACAAGAAAAACTAATTAATTGTATGATGCTGATGTATTCTAGTTGGCTAAACAGCCTAATTTGGGAAGCAGAACTGGTTTTTTTCTTTCTATGCTTTGCACTTGCATTTCATGTCTTCTCAGAGCACACTTAGATGTGTGCTATTTTCTTAGCAACCAGGGTTGGTTGTGGGGGGGGTTTGGTGGGTTGGTTTTTTTTTCTTTCTTCTAAGATATTAAAATTTAAATTCTACTCCCATGCTTCCAGGAGCTGAGGCTTTAAGCAATGTGCCTGACCTGTGATACAATGTTCCCCAATTTCTGTGCAAGGCTTAGTAAGATTATTTTAGGGTCCTTTCCAACCCTAACTATTCTATGACTCTGTGCTGGTAGACCAATGAACACTGAGCGCAGATAATCTCATGGCCTCCTCAGTGCCATTTCCCCTTCATCCCATTGACTCTGGTAAAGATGTCTTTATGGTTTAGTTTATTTATTGATCTTTCCCCCTCCCTTCTACAAAGGCTACACTAAAGTGTGTAACTTCAAAAAGAAATGAAATACATTCAACACACTCCTTGTAAGAGTACTTCCTTTCACTATAAAAGAAAAATTTCTGCGTGAAAAGTTTACCTGTTTGTCTAGAGGCCATAATAAGCTGCAGGAAGTGCCACGTCCTGGAGAGCCAAGACAGGAGGAAGGAAAGGGAATTGAGTAGCGGAGCTCTAGAGTAAGGAACTCTAACACAGTGGCTGGGTTTGCCAAGAAGAACCAGCCCTATGAAGAAAGAAAAGCAATTTTCTATTGAGAAACTTAAAGAAAGAATAAAAAGCTATCGCAAGTCCACCATAGTGTTTGGAAAGGGAGTGACATGTTGAGGGAGTAACAACATAGATTAAGTTTATCTGTAGTCTGTAGCCCTTAATGAGAGTTGCTTCCATTTTTTTGGTTTGCAGTTGGGCAACAAGCCCTAGCGCTGCCCCACATCACAGAATTGCTGTGTAATCTAGAAAGGAAAAGGTTTCCTTCAGCTTCACCAGATACATGCTAAAAAGAAAAAAACAAGTGCAGCTGCTCAGCACAGAGGGGCACTGAGAGGGTCACCCTGAGCAAACAGACATGAAGGTCTTAGCCCGGGTTGGAGATCTGAAGACCACTTTGGTAGGAGCCAAGGTGGCAATTGTAGAGCGCTGTAATAAAATCCAAACCCTACCACAGGGAAGTTCTAGTTTTGAAAGCAGGACAAAAATCTTTTACTGCCATTCACAAGGCAAGTTTGTCCTTGGGGGCTTAAGAAACAAAGCTGAGAAAGATAATTCTTGGACCCCCACACTGACCATTTGGTATTGCTTGTCCACCAGACAATACCTGCTGGTTGCTCTCATTTTGAAACTGTAAAGATATCGTCCCCAGCTTCCTGGCTGTTCTGGCAAATGTGTTGCCACACTTCACTCCCCACAGTCCCTCTGCCAAGGGCTCTGCAGGGACATATTTTAGTGCTGTTGAGATACTTGGCCTTAATCTCCCATGCTGGGACTGACAATGTTGAACAGGGTTATGGGGAACAGAAGAGCTCATGAAGTGGTACTCAGCTATGCAACAATTTCCTGAGTGTCAGTGCCCAAACCTCCAGCAGATTAATTTTGTAGTAAACAATGTACTACTTGTTTGTGAATCAAGTCCGCGATCTAATAGCTGTTGCTAGAGCTGCATTGAACTTGTATGTTGGTGACCTTTTTTGTCTAAGGATGGGGAATAATAGGACAAAATATGTTGCTTCTCTGAGAAAGCTGTGGTTGAACATAACTGTCATTGACTCAGGCATCCTGGAGGTTATTTGTTTTCCTCATGAGATAACATAATTATAGGAATTATAAATGCAGAAAAACTATTGAAGTAATTTTCTCCCTTTCACAAAAACACAATGCTCCTGCATCACTCTTTCCTGATTCTTTACCCATCTACTAGCCCTTAGACATTGGAAGTGACTTTGCCAAAACTGGTCTTCAACTTTACCTAATCCTTCTGAATAGCTATGAGATAAAAAATATTTAGCTCCCTAATAGTTCTGGAAAGTCAACTAAATTAATTAGATGAAACCACCTAAGAGGCTTTAAGGTTTTTTTTGGGGGGAGGGTGTGGGGCTGGTTGGGAGGGGTGGTCAGTAAAGGTCTTTGGATCATATGTAATCTCTTGTATATAAATTCTGTCATCATAGTGATATTTAAAAGTAGACAAACTCTGCAAGAGCCTTTAAAGAAATGGATCCCATGGTAGGATAGAAAGTACCCTTTCTAACTTTTGAGGTTGTAGACCTCCTTGAAAGGATCTTGTATTTCTTTTTCTCATGTTGTGGAAAATCCTAAACCACTCTTTTCCCAGGTGAGACTTGCAGTGTTGGTGTGTTCTTTGTGACATCTTTATTCTGTGATCTGATGTTCCTGATTCTGAGCAACCAGATTGCTTTGCCATTTTATCCGAGACATAGAAGACTTGAAAGAAACATCCTGAGATCAAGCTATTGAGGTAACAAAACCTCAAATTTTTTTGGTTTGTGGAAGAAAATGATGTTCAAAACCTGGCAAGAATAGGACGTTCAGACATTGCTGCATATATTGATGCCATAAACGTGTGTGGAGAAATTCAATCTGGTTATGATCACAGCAAGACTAGAAGGCAAACAAAACATACTAAATAACAATAACTGAGCTCTAATATGTGTTGTCAGCTTTCAAAGCTTTGGCCTTATAGTGTGTTTTCCCAATCATGTCCAGGTAAAATGACTTGCGTTATTTCACCTATTTGCATTTATGGCAATATGGCAATGATAAATTACTCTTTATTTGTGAAAGAATACTCTCCAGATTTCAGAATTTATTCACTGAATATTTATATAAACTTATCTGGAAAGAGCAATGTCTTACTGGCATTTATTCTTCCTGAGTTTGAAAGTGGCTTTTGCTGCTTCTTTCAGAAAAAAGCAGTCTGAAGTGCATCCATGTGCCCTGTGAACACTGAATGGTAGCAAGGCAAGTAGTATTTACCCAAGTAAATATTTGGGTAGGACACTTTGTGATTTGATTGTCTAGACCTAGGGTCCTGGCGCCACTCATGATGTCTTTATTATGTGAGGCATTTCAACCCTGATGACAAATATGACAAAGGTGATGGGATTTGAGACACATATCTCTTACTG
The DNA here is from genome assembly GCF_963264785.1 of Psittacula echo. Lineage (NCBI taxonomy): Eukaryota > Metazoa > Chordata > Aves > Psittaciformes > Psittacidae > Psittacula > Psittacula echo. The sequence continues at coordinate 107,501,351 of NC_137735.1, forward strand.
GAAGGATGGCAGCTGAAGACTATGTGGGGCATCTCATTTCACCTAAAATGATGCAGGATGTTTCAGTAACTGAATCCCATCTTTTATTGGCAAAAGAGGGGAATTAGCAACACTGAGAGTACTCGTACCTCAATGCATCTCTGGAACACTTGGCCTTCAAAGGGCATTCAAACCCCTGGGCTGGCACCTGGCAATGCAGGAAGACGTGAGTTGTCTTAGAATTCACCAAATCCACTGCACTTGGCTGGGGAAACAGTGCTGAGGACAGGGATGTCTTTTAAACCCTATTGCCCTCCCAGAGCCAAATTCCCAAGGCACTCACTGGTCAGCTGAGCCTCAAAAAGATTTGCAGCCTGAAGCCCTTTCCTGGCAGTGCCAGGGACCTTACTATTAAAGTGCAATAGTCTATTCCTTATCACGATTCATGCAACTCCTTTTTCCCAGAGGGATGCTCCAGGCCCCATCTCCAGAGATGTGAGTCTAGAATATGGTTTTGATGTCCTCCCCGCCCTACATATGGATCCTAAATGCCACAACAGCACTGGCAGAAACAACCACTCTTGAATTCTCCTCCTGCATATGTTTGAACTTTTGTGCAATTAGACTAGCTGAAATGTGACACATGTCTGTTAAATAACTGAAAACGGGTTTTCACAGCCTGCTGGCCTTCAGAGAGGCTGTGTGGGCTGAATAGATCACTATCAAGCAGCAGAGGCAAATGTTTGCTGCTTTTTTTTTTTCCTTGGGAGAAGGTGTTGTAACAGCGATTAAAGTAAAATTCAACTTTTTCCTTCCAGATTCCTCTCCCAGTAGCTTTTCCAGGAGTGAATGCATCCCTTATTAATAAGGCAAGAGGAATCTTTGTAGAATTTAGACCATCTGTGTCTTACCACAAGTAAGGGGTACAAGTAAGTATTTTCTTCCATAACTTCTTCCACACCAAAATTAAAGGCATATCTTTTTTAAAGATACGATGCTACCACTTCCCTTCTTTCTGCTTTGCTTCTCTGGCTTAAGCAATCTCCCTCTGAACATTCAATATTAAAGGGTACACTTACTTTATCTCAGTTGTGAATGTTTTCCATTAAGTTCTTGGACCCCTGCTCCTCCAAGTCTGTGCTTTCCAACCCCTGGCACAACACTTTTGAGTTTTGCTGAGAGAAGATGAAACAACAAGGTGGATGTGAGTGGCACGAGACACCCACGATGATGTCTGCTGCTATTTGATAGTAACAATTATTTGATAGTAACAATAATCTATGGGGTTTTTTTCAACAAATGCCAGAGATTTGGCACATGCAGTTGGACATACTGTGCAAGTGAATACCTAAGGCTGCCTTTTTTACAGACCAAGTTTCTAGCCCAGGCTCTGCCACGTAGGAATTTTTCAGCTCTAAGCCAGCATATTTTATAAAAGAGGAGATCTGTTTGCTTGCTTTTCTGGGATAGGCATGCAACAGTAACATCTCGGAAAGATACAGCTCAGAAGAGGTCCGTGATCTGAGGGTGGTTTATTTTCTATTCAACCTTCTTGCACACAGTACAGCCCTAATTTGTTTGGCACAGCAGGCAGTTGTGTTTTACTGAAGGCTGGGCATCTGCAGAGAAGAAGGGGCAGAAAGTGCAAGGGTGTCATGAGCTACTTCCTAATGAATAACAATTAGGGTTGAATTTCAGCTGTTTCTAGACCTCCCCATAGGCGCTTGTGCTCCAGACTGAAACACCAAAGGAAATGCTAACTTTAATTAAAAAAAATAGATGGACTGTCCTTTCCTGCTGCCAACCTCACAAGAGTTAATTTGAAAAATGTTTACCTCAAAAAGGAAGTCAAAGTGTTTGTAGCTCATGAAAACTGATTATTTGACTTAAGGTAAGGTAAAAAGTCCGTGAGGTGAATTCAGCAGAAAGGCGATATGACCAGATTGCTTTATCTAAGTTTTAATGCATTTCTATGTTTTCATGGAAATTATTAATGGTGTTATCGTGTTAATGGTGATGTAACTTCTGCGTGTTTTTGTAGAAAACAACATGAATCACCCATTCTTATCATAATAACATGCTCTTCCCGTTTTAAATCTAAAACATGCCCAAGTTAAGAAAAACAAATGCCAAAACTAGTTTCCTCACTTTTGCATCCTTCAGTTACTCTTGTGACAGATTTAGGATCTGCCTGTGCCAAAATGAATTCCATTTTGATGGCTGAACCCCTCTGCCTTTCAGAATTATTCATGCTGCCTGATGGCTGTTCTCTGGTATTTCAGTCTAGTTGTTGATTTAAAACATCTTTCTGCAGCAGGCACCTAAGGCCAGCTGTGGTGCAAGAAATGTTTGTACCTGCACAGCCCAAGGAGGGGTGGTGGATGTTCCCTATGCAGTGGCCAGGAAGGCAGCAGCACCACTTCTTGTAAACCTGAAGGGAGGCAAGAGGAAAGCATCGATTTCTCTAGCTCTGTCCCCAGTGTACTGTTTCTGTCTGATGTGTTGCTAGTTAGGAAAGGCAGCTCAGTGCCCTACTCTTTTGCATGGTCTGTTTTGGCCAGGAAAAGCCATCAGCAGATGATGAGTGTTTGCTGCCAGGGAGCTGTTGAGGTTTTTTGTTTGATTTATTTTTTAAAGACTTTCTGAAAGGGATCAAGTGGCAATCCAGAGGGCTGTGCTGTAAATCCCCCTGCCCAAATGTGAGGGGGTGACGAAGAGGGTTGCCAGAAAGCCTAGAGCTGGTCTGGGTGTCTAGGATGACAAGATGAAGCCCTGCAGCCTGGTAAAGGTGATAGGCATGGACACTACTTGGACCCATGCAGTTGGAGATAAAGACAGTGATTTGGCATGTTAATGTTCCTTCTCACAGAATTGATCTCCTGCAGGAGTCAGGGGTCTCTGTGCAGTGAATGAGTGGTTTTGGATAAATGGCAAGGGCTGTTCACAGCCATTTAAAAGTAGGGAGCAGGGAGTTTAAGCTCTTTTTTCCTCTCCTCCTTGCCTCTTCTATTTCTCCTGTTCATTAATTCCTTGTATTTCCTTCTTCTTACATAGTGAAACGAAACTGTTCTCCTTTTGTTTCTAGCTGGTTTATCTCTCTTTCTCATGAATTAGAACAATAGTGCAGAATCTGGACTGCAAATCAAGCATAGATTGGGCTCTGCAAGTGGGAAATCAGATCTATTTTACTTCAAAAAAAAAAAAAAAGAGTGATAACTCAGACCTAAAAAAATGCTTATAGGAAGTTCTCTGACAGCTGTGCTTTTTAGATGGTAATTTCAATTTACTAGAGTGCTTTTCATCCCAGGTACAGGCCTAGAGGATAATCAGATGGAAAAAAAGATATTTCTTAAATCATAACTTTGTTTCCTAATTTTTAATTGGTACTTAAATAAAACTTTGCCAACTGCCTTAGCACCAGATTTTCAAATCACTTTTTAAGTAACGCCTTTACCGTCGAGTATTATTTAGCACTAACTGCCACTGTAGAGCAACATGAATTCCATTCTTCCACCATTTGCTTTTAATACCTACTGCTGCTAACACAGATGGCACCCGTGTGACACAGTAATTACATACACAGTTTAATAAACAGAAGATTTCTCATTTGTGGTTTCTTCTGCATATCCAGCTTGAGGTGAGACAAAAGAAGGCAAGAGCTGTACGGCAAAGCCTCAGCAAATCTGAAGCTCTGCCAGATTTCAGGCTGTCTCAGCTGAAGGCTGGTGCACACACAGCTAACATAAAATCTAGCTCATTTCCACACTGGAACGCAGAGGTCTCGCATCAGCCTGCACAGAGACATCGTCTCTAAGCTGTCAGTGCTTCTATGCCAGGCTTGCCTGGCTGCCAAGCTTTGTGGTTTGCTGTTTCTGATCAGTTTATCCCTGAGGACTCCATCTTTCAATAGAGAGGATAGGAAGAACTTCGGGAGAAGTGAGCCCTGTTGAGGTGATGGTGACAGCTTGCGGGCAGTGCATTTCCTTTCCACTTCACAGCAGCTGATGGATAAAATCCTGTTGATAGTTCATCTGCTATCTCTCGTTGCTTTCTTACTCACTCTTGTAATTTTCTTTCAATATATGCCATTCTTCATCTTTTCTGTGCATAACCCGCTTCCTAAAATGAGCTAGAAGAGCTGAACTGGTCTCCTTGCCTCCCCTTGCAAAGCTTCCTCTGCAGGGATAGGAGCAGCGCACAGCTAGCAATAACTCGCTATGTATCCCTGTGTGTATAGCATTTTCTGAAGGTCACAACCTAAACATTTTGCTTCCTAAGCTAGCCATAAGAGGCTGCTTCTAATATATTAAGGCTCTCTGATACTTATACAACACAAAAGAGGATGGTTTCTCATTTGCTTTATGAATATCTTAATTTTAAAAGATGATTATTAGGATGGTGAGTAGTTCCAACTCAACATATTTTTTAGTAATATTAGTAATATAGGTAATCCATAAACTTTCAGATGAGATAAAGTCTGATGGCAGCTGTTCAAAACTGGATGATGCTTTAATGAAGTGGGATAGGTGGGGTGAATAAGATTTAGGAATTGATAAGCAGATTTTTTTTGTTCTAAAGTGGGGGATGACACATCAGTGGGAGATGAGAAGCAGATATGAATGTGCTGAATAAACACAGGTTGGTCTAGCTGATTCTACTAAAAAAAAAAATCCAGGGAACAGGGAAATATTAGTATTCTCTTTTACGGTTACAATGGTTTTGGCTGGAATTGAGTTAATTTTTTCATAGTAGCTTGTACGGGGCTGTGTTTTGGATTTGTGCTGAAAACAGTATTGATAACACAGGGATGTTTTGCTATTTTGCTGAGCAGTGCTTACACAACATCAAAGCCTCTTCTACTTCTCATACCACTCCACCAGCAAGTAGGCTGGGGTTGCAAAAGAAATCAGAAGGAGACTCAGCTGAGACAGCTGACCCCAACTGCCCAGGGGGACATCCCATACCAGATGAAACCACACTCAATAAAAAGTGAGGGCGGGGGGAGAGAGAAAGGGGGTCATTGCCAGGGCTGCCATTGCTTGGGGGTTGGCTGGTCATCAGTTGGTTGGTAGTGAGCAATTGGGGGATTTTTGTATCACTTGTTTTACTTGGTTTCACTCTTTGTTATTTGTTTATTTAATTAAAACTTATAAAACTGTCTTTATCTCAGCCCATGACTTTTCTCACTTTTACTGTTCCCATTGTCTCCCTCATCCCCCTTAGTAGGAGTGAGCTAGCGACTGTGTGGTGCTGAGCTACCTACCAGGGTTAAGCCACAACAACAGCCTTGAAACCTCATTTGGCATCATGTGTTTAGTCCCAGGTGCTCACGTTCTGGAAAGATGCATTTGTACTTGGACAAGTGCAAAGAAAAAATACTACAGTGAACAAAGTTTCTGGTTTAGGCTATCAAAAGCTGTAGTTTATTTGGCTTGGACAAAGACATACTGCAAAAGGTTGTAATGTAAACTACTGAGACACTGTGAGTATCAGAAGTGGTGAAGAGCTGTTGCAGTCATCACAGATGTGCAGCAAAGCTCATGTAAATCTTCACATAAGGCAATTGAACAGTTTTATTGAGTACATGTTAGGTCAGAGTTCATAAACAATGAGGTAGTTTAATAAATTTACTTAAGACTGCAGCCTGATCTCCAGCAGATTGAGCAGTCTCTATAGGAAATAGAATATGAGTGGTCTGACAGAAACATCCCGTTCAGTCTTGGGATGGTGATGCTGCCCTGAGAGGCTCTGATTTGTGCTGCTTCTGTTTAAATTTGTCTAGCGTGCACAAAGCTTAGATCATATACAGCAGATGGGTTCAGCACTTGTAAAAAGTCAAGTATTTCTCCGGCATGTTATATGAATGTCATCTTTTTTTTTTTAACCCATTAATAGTCAGTTGCAAATGTTTTTAGTTAAATATCTGTTTGCATTAGTCAGTCAACAAGTCATACACAAGCTAAGAGTTGTGTTTGCTTCTTGTTGCTCCTATACCACTTTGTTTTGATCCCCTGACTGAGCTGTTTCGGATGTGCTTTGGTTGAGGGAACGACTGTACTTGGAATTCTGCTGCTTGTTCTAGTTTCCTTTACTGTCCTCATCTATGCTAAGAGGTGAAAGAGGCTGGCCACTGCCCAAATTGTAAGATTACTACATGCTGCATGTGGAGGAACTTTGAGTTAAAGAAGTATCTTGAAACAATTGAAGGAGTACTAGTGGCACAAAACGAACTATTTAAATTCATAAACAGCCAATTTGCACAGTAGAGAATGGCTTGCTGCTTGTATCGTATGGATATTGTACTAACACTATGCTTTAGGGCTTCAACTGTCTGCTTGATGAAATTAAAAAGGAATTTATGTCTCCTTGGGCTATAACTAAACCAAAGAGATAGTGGTGCTTGTATGTTTTGCTCAGTGACTCACTGTGAAGTACCTCACCACATTTGGAGACCAAAGAGACTGCCAAGCGCTACACAAATTCTTTTCTGGCTTTCCATACCAAAATGAAGCATAGTAACCTATGTTTTTCTGGGAATTAAATCTTACCATTCCTACTATTACACAGGCTAAGGACATTGGTAATGTTCTTGAGACCCCCTAATGTCCTTCACATCCATTCCTTATTGATGAGTGTTTCTGATCCTTTACAGAAGATGTGATTTTTATTGCCAGGTACTGGTGATTGTTTTGTGGCTTTGGAGGAAATGCTTATACCAAATAGCTCTTCCCAGCCTCACACTTGGATGTTCTGACACGTTTCCCTCTGTTCTCCATACTCCCATAGCTGAGCTTAAAGCACTCTTTACTATTCTTTCCACAGTCTCATGCCTCTATGTTTCCCTTCACAAAATCTTTATGAATTACCTACACTGGGTTGTGTGTGCAAGAGTACAGAGTCTTTGGATCAGAGGATTTTCATGGTAGTAGAGGAATACTATTAGTGTTACTGTACTGTACTATGTATGAGCTGTTCACTGTGGAGCCTTGTATTTTAATGTTGCACTTGAAGCCACTTCTTCTTGACACTGAGGAAATGTAAGGTCATTAAACATCAAAATGTGGATGTGTTTCATTAACCTATTTTTTCAGTTTCCAAGATCCTTCTAAATAATTGCAAAACCAGGATGCTTTAACCCATGATCTGGAATAGTTAGCACTGCAGCCCAAGGCTTAGGCTGGTGCAAGGAGCAAAAAGGTAACTCTGAAGGTCCAGATTCCCTCTGCTTTCAAAATGATGCCAGTCTTTTTCACCCTCAGCAAATTTTATGATTTCCAAAAGGAAAACTGTATTGATCAACACAGATGCTTTCTGAAAAACTTTGAGGCAGACACAGATGCAGAGCATGGGTCTGAGGGAGGACAAAGATGCTAATTCATAAGGCTTGTCAAGCTGTTGCTGATAAGCAAAACAGAAGTAATTACCTCTTCATGAATAGTTAAATTTGATGAGTTAAGAGGTGACTATGTTCTACAGCCAGCTTAGCAAAATAACTGCATTCTGTGCACTTTGCCATGAAGTTGTCTGAATTTGGAAAGCTGGTTCCATAGTTTTAGTCAAGCTGTGCAAACGCCCTAAGTACATTTAGTATATGTAAATTAAATTAACGTTAAATCACTGCGCTCTGTGGTAGTGAAAAATACAGAAAAAGCAAATGGTATACACAGCAAATTAAGGTGGTTCAGCTGTCAGACTGTGTGCATGAATATTTCCCCCAAATCTTCTAAATGGAGAGATTACAAATGTGCAATTTAACTTAAAGAGCAAATATTTAATAAATTCAAAAAATGGTGACATTCCTATGTCTTTTCCTGCTTAGTCCTTCACTGCTCTAGCTTAAGCTTTAGTATTCAAGCTTGATAATTTTGTTTTCTAAAAGTAGTCTGCTAGACTATACCTTATATCTAGTTATTTTAGGAATCCTCCTTTGGACATTCCAGGTCACAAAAATCAGCCCCCAAACTTGCACTGTAAAGCAAATATTGTTCCTTCCTTGGGCAGATGATTTATTAATCAAGGTTGCACTTGATTGGTGCAGGAAGTTCTGGTGAGTTCAGTTTTGCAACAAGGATTTAAATCTCGTATTGCTGAGTTCTTAGTGCAGGCAAGTAGATATAAAAATGATGAATTATAAATGTTATGCTGCCAAGATCCAAGCTAAGGGAAAATGTGGCAGTTCAGAAGGACTGCCATCCATCATCTTGGATCTCTCAGAAGTCGGTGCACAGATCAGTGGTGTTGCTGCATGGGTCTGCAGCTCTGCTTGAGCTGCTGTCAGCAGCAAAGAGTGGCCTAGTTTTCATCAGGGTTGGCTGTAAGGGGGTTTCTGTTGATTTTTTTTCTTTTTTTTTGTTTTTTTCCTAGCACCAATGGGCTCTCTAATATTGACACTCACGGGCTTTTAATAGGAGTAGGTAAAGAGCCAAGATCAAGAACACAAATTGTTATCTTTTGCTGCTTCTTAGAGAAAGCACATTAAGCTTGTGTTGAACAGAAAGTAAAGCTTTCTCCAGGATATTTTTTAAAAATAATGTGTAGCATTGATGTTTTACACATTTAGTTGGGAGGAATTATTAAATTGTGCAAAAGCTGTTGCAACTGAAGGGCTACAGTAATTAAGCACTGAAGGACTTTTTCCCCCTAGAGATTTATTTTTGGTGGTTCTTCTCTGTTTCAAAGAAAAATTGATTAACAACAAAAAGCCCAGTTAAGAACAGAAGCCTTTTGAATAAATCAGGATGTTTAGTTTAAAAACTTTTATTAGTAGAAAGACATGTAATGTACCTTAATTATTAGAGGAATAAAGAGGAGTTTCCACCCCTAAATATCTTCTTTTGTAACCCTGAGCCAGGCTATCAAGCACAGTCCTCTAGGAAGAGATCTGAATCTGTGCTTTTCTTATTTTGTTCTGCCTCAGAGTGAGGACCCTACTCCACCTTAGCAGGCTATTGTGTTATTTCTTCAATGATGTCCAGTCACAAAGCCTCACTAATGATGCAGAGGTGGAAGAAGGTACCTTGCGGGCTGGAAACAGTCTTTAGGAGAATTTCCTAGAGTGTGATGACCTCCTGTCCAAGCAGCATGAGATTGACCACTGTCCTTGTTCAACTGTGACACAGCATTAGCCTGCAGGGAAGAGACTTGCTGGAAAGCAGCATGGTTGGGTTGGATCTGGATGCTTGCTGTTGGAAGGTGCTGTTTTATGAGCAGCCCTGCCCTCACCCTTAGGACAGGCCTTTCTCTCCTGGAGATGTGTGAGAAAGCACTTGCTTAGGAACAGTTTGTTTGGCATTTCGCGTAAACTTTCTGTACCTTTCTGAGTCTGCTGATGCACAATAAGGCTGTCTGGGGAAGGTGTGTTTTTTTTGAGAGACCAGAGCTTCCTGCTAGCGCAGGCTGCAGGGGTTGTTAAATGGTCTCTTCATGAAGACATTCAGGTGAAAGCTGTACTTATGCTTCAGGGTCTTCTGCTGTCCTAGCCCTATCAGGCGTGATCATAGCAAGCCTCCATGGTTGCATCTTTCAGCAGGCCTGGGGACATCTGTATCCCAACGCTGTAGCCTTCCTCTTTTAAGCAAGGCTTATTGCATTTTGGCACACAGACAGGAATGAGAATTTGGGGTTGTGGGTTTTGGGGTTTTTTTTATTTAATTTCATTTTCCTCCTTCTGCCTCCATAGTCCTCCTTTGTCCAGCATAAACCCAGTCCCATCTCACAATGTCCTCTCCTTGTTTGAATTTGAGCCCTATTTTCCTCTCAATCCTATCAAGTATCAAATGATTATTCCAAAATGTCGCCCCACAGCTGTAACTGTGGTTGGACTGTCTGCCTTAAGAAACCAACCCCAAACCTGAGCACAACCACCACCCGAGGTACTGGGAAGAGTGGTGAGAAGGGTAAAGGGGAAGGAAGAGGGATGAAGTCAAACAGGACTTACAGACTCAGTCTTCATGTCTGAAGGACATGACAAAATTCAAGACAAGTGGGAGACACAGAGATGTGGGAGCATGAGCTATGGTTTTTGTCCAGAAAGGCTCTCCTCTTCTTCCAGAGGCAGAGTTTGTGTGCCTCAGTAGCTTGGAAAGAGAATAAAGTCCATATTTTCAAGTGGTAAGGTGACAACACGGTTCTTGGTCACACAGCCAACAAAACAACCTGGGGAGGCAACTCCACATCACAGCTTTAATCAGATACCCTAGAAATACTATGCAGCCAAGTCAGCTGAAAATGTAAGACCCAGAGAAGCTCTATTTTGCATCCAAAGCCAAAGAAAACTCCTGATTTCTGTAGTTGCCATCCAGTTTCCCAGCTTTCAAGCTGTCATCGCTTTCCATATCACATTGCCATAAATCCAAGCAGCTATTGTCCTTCTGTGAAACACCATGTGTTCATGGATAATGCTTTCATTAAACCTTGCAGCATCATGCCAATTCACAGAGCCAAGAGTCACTTATTGTTTGACAATTATTTATTAGGTGACTTATGTACGTAAAAGAAGCATTTATAAATATACACCCAGTCAAAATTTATGCTGGACTGATTAGTGTTTACAGTAGTTGGCAAGGGGCTTGTACAGAGGTGAGAGCTCCCCTGAAGTTAAGTGCAATCCCAAAAAATAATAGGGCAAGAAAGATGCTTCAGTGTAGTTGGTTTAAGTAGATAAGAAATGAGGGAAAGTGAAGAGGTGAAATAGACTGTTTGATGTGGTAGCGCAGCAGAGATTGTCAAAAGAGCTGTTTTCTCCCAGAAGGTATAACTTTGTTCAGATTTCTGTGGGTATGTGTCAGCCATTGTCGGCAGGAATGGAGGAACTAATTCCAATGATGTGGGCATGTTTCCTTTTAATGTGTTTACTAATGTTCACCTTCTGTTCAGGAATGATCACACTGAAAAATCTTGGCATGCAAGCATCAAATTACTTGGAAGTTTCTGTTCTACAAGGACATCTTGTGCATTTCAAAGCTGACACTGAAAAACAAAATAGTGTCCAAAATCTGCAGCCTTTTCTTTTGTATGAACCTAGTTTTCTGCACATCGGGTTGTTGGTAAAACATAGAAGTATGAGCCAAGGTCTTGCGAAACTCAATCCTTCCCATGGGAACACAAAGCCTTTTCATACTCAGCTTTGCAGAGTGCCTATTTGTTATTGCTGATGTTAGGCTAATGCACACAAAAATCTCTGTGTGCAGGTGCGCTGTGAGACAGCCATTTCAGTAGGAAACCCTGTAATATTTTTCTGACTCTGATGCAAAATATCAGAGCACAAGAAATCTGCACGCTGAGGAAGGCAGTGCCTGTGCTCCTGCTGGCACTAATCTCTCCTGAAGTGGGGAGATGGTTCTGGATCCATTTCTGGCATGGGAGGAGTGAAAAATAGCAACTCTTCCAGATCTGGGATGTGCCACAGAAACTGCTGCTTCCTCATCTTTAGCATGTCAAGGCTCCTACTGAGCTCACATTTCATCCTGATGCCATCAGTTTCTCCAGTGTCTTGTGGCTGAAGGGGTGCACTGTATCACCCTTGATAAATAAGATGGGAGGTGAATGGTGTTTGAGACTTTTAAATCCAAAGTGAGGATTTCTAGATTGACATTTCTTAGAACTGTAAAATATCAGTCTTTTTGGGTTAGGTTTGGTTTTTTTTTTACCCTAGGGCCCAAAAGTCCGTCCCCTAGAGCGGTCCTGCATAGTGGCTGCTGCAGGACCAGCAGTAATGCTAGCGGGGAGATCTCTTTTGCTCACTTGAGCATCAACAGCAGACCTGGTGGCAGCCATGTCATCACAGGGTTGCTAGTGTTGGATAGGCTTGGGGTACTTTTCATTTTTCAGGCTTTGAGGTCAGTTTGTATGGGTGGAAACCCATTTCATGTGCTTCCACCAGCTGGTCATTGTGCCCTCTCTGAGCTTCTTGCCTATATCTTAATATAGATAACCAAGAAACCCCATGGGGTAGGTAGCATCAAATTGCTGCCTATCCCTGTTTGGGTAGATGGAGATGGCAATTTTGCTGCCTCACAGGTCAGCATGCCCATAGCAGAGCCGTTACAGTAGTGAGGTCAGAAGCAGCCAGGCAGTGCTGTGTTTCATTTAGAGAGATGAAATTTTGGGGTGAGGTCGGCTCACAGGTGCTGGCACTGCTGTTTACTGTGTGCCTGTGGAGGGGGGCAGATGTGTATAAGTTGAAGACAACCAGGAATGCTCTGGCTGTCGGGGACCCTTTGTTTTGACACTGGAATGGAAGATGCTCTGGAGTTTTTGATTATTTAAATTTTGTGGATTATACACAATATGGCAGGGAAAGCAGTGATATCCCAGAAGAGCCCCACTTTTTTTTTTTTTTTTTTTTTTTTTGTGATGATTAAAGCAAATAAATAAAATCTGACGTACTCTGTTGCAAATTTTTTTCTTTCCATTACCCAAATATAAGTGCACTTGAAAGGATGGCATTACGTGAGGGCAAACAGCAAATTCTTCCTTTCAAAAATGGGGGAAAGTACTTTATTTATATAGCTGGGGCCAGATTCATTTCTTTGATCATGAATTGCAGCTTCTCTGTTACCAGTATTATTTCATACTTCATCTTTTCTCATGTAGTTTCTTTTCCTTTTGATCTTGCTCTGTTACTTCTGCCAGTTGTGCTACATGAGGAGAATAAGTAAACTTGAGACCTAAATTGGCACTGGAAAGACACATCCTTCTAGCTAGTAAATTATTTGTGTCTTGTGTTGGATGCCTTGGAAGTTTGACCGGGATGCAAAAGCTTAGTGATTGTGCTGGACAGTAAAACGAAGAGTTTGTCTGGCATCCATCTGGCACCATCTGCACAGCATTCCTCTTGCACTTGGCTCGTTATGGTCTGGTGTGCTCTAGTGCAAAGCAGGCATGCAAATATACAAACTTTAAGCTCTCGGGAACAAATCCCAGGGTAGACTGTGGAATTCGGTGACCCTTTTTTCCCTCAAGAGCTCTGGAAGGCTGGAGGCTGCAGTTTGTACTTTCTTTTAACTTAGAGATTAGGGAAAAAAGCTTAAGCATGCCCCTTGTGAAACCCAGAGGTCAAAAGGAGTAAAGCTATGGAGACTCCTTTTCCTCCATACTGCTTTGGCAGATAAACTAGTTTTGCCTCTCCAGGAGGAGAAAGAGCTTGCAGCCGTATTAAGAGTACAAAAAGAGCTGGGAGGCCCATTAACCTTGCTTGGCTCAGTGCTTTTCTTGAGGCCATTTCAGAAGCCTTTCCAAGCTCCTCCCTTCACTAGCTAGTGGGTTTCTGGATAAACCCCCTTTGTGGGTAAGCCCTTGCCCATAACAGTGCTTAGTTGTATTTATACAGAGGAATTCCCAAACTTCTCTTTGTGACATGCTGTAGGAAGTAACGATGTATTTTTGTGAATCTCTTGAAAGACACAAGGGCTCAAATCTATCACAAACTCCTGAAATTTTGACCATGGAATTTACTCAATTAATTCAGTAGGTAGGTTTTTCTCTCCTACCCCTGCTTTTGAAGTCCCATCCTCTAGAGGCAAGTGACTACTTGAGAGAGAAATTCAGCTTTCATTTATTAAGAAGAAGTTTCCAGCTTTCATAATCATAGGTAGATGTTTAAAAAACAAAACAAACCTCAAGTGTTAACTAAAGCACCCAGGAAGATAAGCAGATTAAGAAGAATCAAGATTTGCCAGATTACAAATAATTATTTTTAAGCTGAAACTCCTGACTCACTAGTTTTTGGTTTTGGAGTATGACTGTCAGTACAGTTTATTCAAGGTAATAAGCTGTGTTCCACATTATATTACTAGTATGCTGTAGCTATTGCATTTTTCCCTTTATGTGTAGCCAGGAGGATCCAGATGCATATGTAGTACACAGGGTACATTTACAATGCCTGGGGGGTCCATAACAAGCTGTGATATCCTTAGATCCCTGGTTCAGATCTGGCCTCCAGTCCACAGTAACTGAAGTATCCTGCTGATTTGTTCCCAGCTTGCAAGCCAGTGTGATGGGAGTTGGGGATATAGAGATGTTATTTCTTTTTTCCTTATTTTTTGTCTGTGACTAGGTAAAGATTAGGTCGTGCATTGCTGATTCTCATCCCTTCTTTTAGCTGTGAAGTGCTCGCTGGTGGCCTTGCAGGGGACTGATGCAAGTGACTGTCTTGCCATGGGCCTGTGAGTCACCACACAGCATCAGCTTATTTATGAAAATAAGTAACTGAAAGGGATGACATGGGCTAGGGAGAAGGTTTAACAGAGTGATGCCTGTGCCGTTTTGTGCCATGTTTTAAGGAGTGGGTTGTTTTGGTTATTTTTAATAGGCAGTGACTTAACATCTGTAAATTGACTAATTTTTCTTTTCCTGCTTGGCAGAATGTCATGGCCCTCTCCCTTTGGATCTGTTAGTGATAACAGTTAATTTGTGTTGTACCAAAGGGACATTGTTTTGCGCAGCTCATTTAAATGCAGAAATCATGCTTTGAAGTGCCTGATGTGAGCTTCTCCATCCTGCATGAGGTCCTCCATCTCTATGGCTGAGTGATACCCCTGTGGGCATGGTGGAAATCTCATGTAATGTTAGTTGTAACAAAATGTCAGGGAAATACTGACAGACTTTGCAGCTGCATGTGACACTGAGGAAGCAGCGGTGTGTGACCAGGTGTTTGCTGCCTAAGCTGGTGCAAAGGTCCTTGTGGGAAACCTTAGAGAAACTTTTCTCATTGACATCTGGCCCTTGGTGACTATTTTTGTCTTCAAAGTCAATGTTAGGCTTAGCTTCCAGGTAACTTATTCCTCACTTCCTATTTTTGTGCCTTTGAGAAAAGTGATGTACAGCCTGCTGTGTCTCATAGGTATTTTGGCTTCACAGCTGTGTATTTTCCCTTTAATAATGATTTGCAAAAGGATTCTCTTGTCCTGTAATAAGGATTGATAGGCTGTGTGCCAGGTCTGCACAGAGCAATAAGGATGTGGGGAGCGGAGAGCTGACGGGAAGAGCAGGAGCCGGAGCCGAGCAGGTTAGCACAAACACTGCTGGCCATCTGTAAAGACAAACTGAGTTTCTGAAAATAGCGTGACATTTGAATTGAGGCTCCTCTCTAATCTGAATTTATACTTGTGCAAAAAACCAACTTGGGATTGCATTTGCCAGCAGCTCGATTGATTTAGTTGAACTGGCACAAGTGTTGCTGCTCAGTGTGCGCTTGGGAGATCTTCTGTCCCCAGTGCTGAGTGCTTCATTTACGTTTGGTGACAGGCTGATAAACATCACTGGGCAGTTTTGTTCTCTGCGCTGGGGCAAAGGGATTAAAGTGTGTGAGTGGCTTAGGAAGATAGGACATGGCAGGATTTCACTTTCTGAAAGTGGACTCCTGGCTGATGGCTGCTCAATGATGTTTAAAAACTCTTTAGTGAAAGTAAGTAAAAAGCCAAAGTTAATATATGAAGATCATTACTCCCTAGTTTCTGTACAAGCTCTGTTATTGTCCTAAGTGAAAACACGGCCAGTTGCTCAGTGGTAAAGCATAAGGCATCAGGACTGTACTATCTTTGGGAAGGCAGCAAAGGTTTTGTGCTCAGTGGTGAGGTATGAAAAAGGAATAAGTTAACTGTCCTTTCACATCCCATGTGGAGCTCTGTGTGGTGGTAAATGACTTTCTGAATAATTTCACAGGCTCAAAAAGCCCCTGGGCTGGGCAACTGCAGGAACAGCCAGCCTTGGGGGACGGAGGCCTCTCCCTGGTTGGCAGTTTGTCAATGTGGGTCAGGCCAGTTCAGCAGCTGTTGGGGTAGACATGGTCCTGCCCCATGCCCTCAGCATAAAGGAAGTGAGCCACCATGTTTCCTACCTGCACTGTTTTCTGTGGGTTTCTGTTTTATGGGACTGACTGTATTTAGACTTAAACTCTGCTTATCTGCTGTGTGAGACATTCATCAGTCCAAGGAATTGGCTTTATTTATCACCATTTTGCTTTGAATAAGCTGGCAGAAAACGAGCGGTAAGGAAGGGATTTTTTTGTTTGCTTGTTTGTTCCCTTTAGAAGTGAAATGCCATTTAGAAGTGACATGCTGCTTCCCAAGTGCACTGTATCTGTGTTAAAGATTTTGTAAATACGGTCAGAATTTTGTCTGGCTTTGGGTTGTGTTTAATTAATCACCCATTAGCTATCATTAATGTACACTATTACAGTAATTCATGACCTGAGATTTAGTAATGCTCCAGGTAATCTGGGCATGCAGAGTTGATGGGATGGAGGGTCAGAGGTAGAGTTTCTCTGTGGTTTTTCCTGCTTGCTGGGGTCTGATTATGCTACAGTAGAAACAGAATAAAGCACAATGGGGCACCATAACTCTCCTTTAATGCTAGTAGAAGACAAATTAATTCTTTCTGGGTGTTTTAAAAACTGCAGCTGATCTGTATTGTGTCGCTTATTGTTATTCGACAGCAATAGTAATTGATGTATCTTTAGCCTGATGCTTACTTCTCTTTATACATATATAAAGAAATCCTTAAAAAGCTTTGAATATTGATGCAGTTATGTAACTAAAAAGGCAATAAAGGGGAAAAAAATGACTGTAAATTATTTAAATTATTTTTCCTTTTTTTTTCTTTCTTTTTTTTTTAAAGTGTGTAGGACTTATTGACATCTCTGCATTCTTTGTAGGTTTTGAAAATCCCAAAGATCTGGAGTGCTGTTTTCCACCCAAGTGATTTCTGTATGCTTCCATGTCACTAGAGAACCCTTGGAGGACACAGATGATGGGAGGCAGAGGATGGCTACAGCTACTACAGCTGAGATCCCAGTATTGGGCCCAGCTAAACTTGGCTATTGCTGAAGGCAAAGGGCACCACATGGGTTCTGCTCTTCTCTTGCAGTCAGCCCGCACAGAGCCTGCTTGGGATCAACTGGATCCCCACCAGTGCTGCACCTCAATCATCATGCTGGTGCAATGATGCATGGAGAAGGGGGAGGTGGCAGCACTGCACGGTGCCAGTTTTGCAGACATGAGCGGTCTCAACCATTTGCTTGTTCTCCAGCATCTTATTTTTGCGATTTGTTGTTTCTGCTGCACAAGTGAGTACCAAATCAGACTCAAAAGCAAGTGCTGCAGAAGGTACTGTATGTTGCTGGAAAACAGCCCAATAAAATAAACATATGCTGTCATAAAAAAATAGAGCAGAAAGTCTGTTAAATAGAGATTCCCTCAAAGAAAAGGAAAGTATTGTTTCATGCAGTGTACACTGAATTTTCTGGGGTTTATTCTGGTTATTTTGACCTATGAAGTTGCTGAAGCCTCAGCTCTGTGTGTGTGTGTTGCCGTGAGGCTGAACATGCTTAGAAGAAGTCTGCACTCAATGCTGAGAAATGGCAGTGTCTGAATTTTTCAGCAATACCTCAATGTTGGCACACTGTATCTCTGGCTATTCAGAGGACCTAGCTGGTGAGTTTTATATGTAAAGAAAAGTAGTTGAGGAGTATACAGTTTGTACTCAGAGGACCCCGTCTATTTTTAAAATTATTTTTATATATATTTCAAAAGCACAAGACTGCTGCTTGCAGTCAGCTTCCTTGTAGAAAATCTGGCAAGATAAAATTGGAGGAAGATGTTGTGAGGAGTAGGCCAGTTGCAGGGAGGGAGAATGCTGCAATGGAAACTCTGCTGCTTTGGGGTAGCCTCAGCTCTCTGGAAGTAGGAAAAGATGAAGACAGCATCAGCCTGAGACATTTCCTGAGGATAAATTTTGCAGCTCTTTAGAGGAGGCTGCAGAAAAGCTTCAACAGGTTTGGAAGCAGCATCTTGAGGAAGGCTAGAAGATTGGGAATCCTCCTTTTCTCAGTGGCCAACTGATACAACCCAGACTTTGATGTTATTGAGATGACTGATGATTTAACCCATGCTTGATCTTCCACATTTATGGGTACATTCTATGTCTCTGGTACTTGGCTGTGTTACTGCACTTAGGCAAAGGCAGCAGCGACTATTAATAAGCAGAAAAGGAGGTGGTAGAAGTGGTATTGTAGCAGTGACCCCAATAGCACCAATATCTGAGCCTCTTCTTGATCACCTACCATCATGTCATTACTAGTTTTAGCTTTATTGACATGTTATTTTTTCCAACATGTTCTTATTTTAACCATTTTAATATCTGGCACTCAGTGACTGCTTTTTTGGCTTTGTTTTTGGTTTTTGTTTTTTTTTTTTTTTTTTTTAATTAGATCTTTTGGTACATTCTAATACGTCTGTTATAACTTAGACATAGTCCGTTTAGCAGTCCATTTGCCAATGAGGTGCTTGGATATTGCAGTGCCCTGGCACATTTGGAAATGTGTTTCCCTCTTTGTGTAGCATTTTTGAACAAATCCTTAAGGGAGGCTGGTTTGGATGCAGCTAGGCTTGTACTCTCACAGTTACCCTCCAGGGAAACTCCATCAGGCCCTCAAAAACCCAAATAAACAAACTCATGTTTTAAGGTTTCTCTGATAATTGTTTTTACATATGTTAAGGGAATTAATTCCACAGCTTCTGTGGTGTTTGGATTTCCAATTCCTTGTCAGCACTTCAACTTCTTAAGAAGTTTTTGATCGTTTTGAAGAGCTTTCCTAGAAAATTGATGTTGGAAAATCTTTCGCTTGTTATTGAAAAAAAAAAAAAAAACAAAAAGAATTAATAAACAAAAGTGTCGTACTTTTAAACATTTAAGGCAGATCTTTTTGCAACTCTACAAAAGCAAGACGATGGAAAATGTCAGTCCATCCTGGTTTGTGTGCCAGTTACTGACAGGAGGAACTCCTAACCTGAAAGCATGGACTTCTTCATTTCCAATTAAACTCCCTTTCAGCTATAACAGATACGCATTTTCAGTGGATCAGCACAGGTAAGGGCTTGAGTAGTATCAAGAGTATATACCTGCTAGTAGTGCTGATCAGATAACAGATTATTTCATTTCTGCGAAACTGTTGAGATCTGTGGGGGAGCTCCCCCTCCTCACTCCAAGTTAAGCATTTGCAGGGACTGCATGCAAGAATTCATTTTATTTCCATTTTAAACTTCGAAAGAAAATGCAATATGGTACATACGGCTTGAAAGATTGTTGTTTATGGTGGTTTTGTTGTTTTGGTTTGGTTTGGTTTTGGGGTTTTTTAAATCTATTTTGGAATACATCTTTCTGAAATATTTGCGACAGAATAAGATCCAACTTAATTTTCACGAGATTGTTTCACTTCATTTTCTTCCAATTTTTGGTAGAACCGAAGCAGTATTTTCTACTGAAAAAGCTGTCAGTGAAAAAATGTCTGGATTCTGGCCATCTCTTGTGTGTACCCAGTTACACATGGACCTCATCATGTGGTACTGTTGCTCTTTGGTCCATGGACTTATCCTTATCCGTGCTACTTGGGAAGGCTATCATTTATGCACAGCCTTCATTAACCTCCCACCATACTTCAGACTTTCCCTGCTATTCTGTGATGCTCTTCTGGAAAGCTATCCTTGCCTTTGCTTACATCTTTTCCATAGAGCTGGAAACAAGTTCTTCATAACCTCAAAACAAAAAATATCTTTCATCACAGGGCCTATGCAGAGGCTGTGACTATTGGAATTCAAAAAGTTGTTGTTGGTTCATTAAATGTGGAGGGTCAGTAACACTGCTTTAAAAGGTGTATTACTTGTTTTTGGTAATGAAGGGTCATATTTACAGTTATCAGTGCCTGTCTACTATGAAATGACAGCAACTTTGCACTCAAAAAATTCAATATGGCGAGTACATAAATGAAAGGTTAGAATTAAAAAATAGTAAGTTAAAACCAGCGTGTTCTCTTTGGTAGTGTATGAAGGAATCCACTAAGGCCTAGAAAGAAGCCTTAAAAGCTAGCATGTCAAGACCAGGTTAAAGTATGCTTGTTGGTGCCATCTTGGTTGTTTTTTTCTCTCTATTCTGGTTAAGTATGTTTGTCCTTAACTTTTCAGCTTCGATATGTGCATTTTCATGTTTGTTTTTTAATTTTGTGGCATTTTGGTGAAGAATGTTTTTGCCAACTCATTAGGCTTTTTCTTTTTTTCTAGATTTTTGTATTTATTTGACCTTCTACAATTGTCCTTCCTTCCTCACAGCTCAAGAGATAGATAGAAAACAGCTGTGTCTTGTTCATTGGCGCTCACAGCAGGGTTTCTTGTCTATGACACCCACAGACAGAAAAGGGTGCCACCAAAATCTCATTTTTCATCTTGGTCTGTTATTGGGATATAAACCACATCTACTGTTGCTGCTTTATATGCTTAGCAGATGGCTTTGCTGAAACATGACATGGGGATCAAGTGTTTTGGTTTCTTTTGTTTGTTTTCTTTTTTTTTTGTTTAAGTTGCCGTGGGATTTTGGCAAGTTGTTTTGACTGTCTAGTCCCCTTATTCAATACCAAACCACCCAGGGCAGAGGTGGCACTTCAGCAGCTGTGAGAAAGCCCACCACAACTGGCTGCAGGTGGCCATGTGTCCTGCTGTCACACTGGCGCTGCCAGTGGTGGAACTGGTTTGGCTGTTTCATTTTCTGCTTGAAAATAAAAAGTCTGGCACAACAATGCTGAGGAGATGCCCCATTACTGGCTCTCTAAAATGATGCTGAGCAGTGTGGGATGAGGAAGCATAGCCTAAGGTCCCACCTCACATCTCTGGGGCTGTGAGCAATGCCTGTTTGAGAGCTTGACCTCCCTGGTCTCCTAAAGGGTAAAATACATCCAACCAAGGGCTTTGCTTGCTTTGGCTAACTGATAAATTAATTCATATGTACCAAAGCATTCTCTCTGCCATCTCTTGTAAGGCAGTCCAGAGGCAGAGCAGAGTGAGATGCCAAGTCAGGTGCTGCGGAGGGATCCCTGCACTATGTGGGAGCAAACACTTCCTCAATAAACCTCCTGCCTGGGAGCACAGGGATAGGGCACAGATTGAATCAAGTGGGTCTGCTGTACTGCACCACACACATCCCACTATTGCAGCCTCTCAGAAGATGTCAGCACAGGGATGGCCCTGCAGCAAGCACAAGGTGGCAGGGCTGAAGGCGAGCATGTGGTGTGGTATTCCTCAGTCAAGTGCAAACTTAAAACTACTGGCAAGGTGGAAAGACATTTTAGCCCTGCCTTAGGACTCACTAAGCACAACCACAAGCCTGGCGATTCATCACACTGAAGTGAAGGGCATATTTTTCTGCAGAAGCTTTTAAGGGGTTTGCTGGTGTGAGGCGAAACTGTTGCAGTCATCAGTAGCACCAGTTGCCACGCTGATGTTATCGCTACCCATACCATGCAGGCAACTGGCAACTTTAAGCTTCCAGCTATTAATACCTTTCATCTCCCTGTATTCTAAGCAATGTTGTACATTAGCAAAGCACCTTTTTCACCGCATTCCCTCTTTCCTCCCCCATCCTTTAGAAAACAAATTGAATTCACTTTATTCTTCTAAAATGAAAGGCAATACTGTCGGAATTGTACCCAAATTGAAAAGTTCCTTTTTTTTTCATAATATGTTATTGTCAATAGTTGTTTGTTTGTTTGGTGTGTGTTAAGTTTTGGATAAAAAAGAAAAGTCCAGAGACAGCTGCATATACATTAATCTTAGCTAAATGCTTTTCAACACATTAACCCTGGAAGGCAAAAAGGATGTGAACACAGCTGGAATGAATGATTGTTTTCCATTTCAAAGGAATATTCATAAAGCTCTTTATTTTGGAGATTCAAACTGACTGTTACAGAATTATCTCTTTCTGCCTTTTTCAGACTTCCCTTTGCAAGTGTCCTGAGTCTGATTTACTATATATATTTATTTCTATTGAGCTGCTGAAATATGTTGCATGAATCCTTCCCACCCCTCATCAGGAATACCAGTGGTAGCTCTGATTTCTTAGGGATTTTGTCCGTTTATGGTAAACTTGCTGCAAATTCATGAGAGGTAAGACTAAAATCAAGGATCACGGATCATATGCATAGCTTGGTGCTTGTGCCATGCTACTGTAGTAATCTGCCTCTTGTGTCCTGTAGTTTCCTAAAAAGTGCATCTTTTATGCTTTGGTACTGGAGGGCAGCCAAAGCCTTCAGAAAGGTGTGAAGCTGGGGGTATTGGTCAGTGAGAAAATGAACATGAGCTGGCAGTGTGCGCTTGCAGCCCAGAAAGCCAACCGTATCCTGGGCTGCATCAAAAGGAGCATGACCAGCAGGTCGAAGGAGGTGATCCTGCCCCTCTACTCTGCTCTCGTGAGACCTCACTTGGAGTATTGTGTGCAGTTCTGGTGTCCTCAACATAAAAAGGACATGGAACTGTTGGAACAAGTCCAGAGGAGGGCCACGAGGATGATCAGGGGACTGGAGCACCTCCCCTATGAAGATAGGCTGAGAAAGTTGGGGCTGTTCAGCCTGGAGAAGAGAAGGCTGTGTGGAGACCTCATAGCAGCCTTCCAGTATCTGAAGGGGGCCTACAAGGATGCTGGGAATGGACTCTTCATCAGGGACTGTAGTGACAGGACAAGGGGTACCGGGTTCAAACTTAAACAGGGGAAGTTTAGATTGGATATAAGGAAGAAATTCTTTACTGTGAGGGTGGTGAGGCACTGGAATGGGTTGCCCAGGGAGGTTGTGAATGCTCCATCCCTGGCGGTGTTCAAGGCCAGGTTGGATGAGACCTTGGGTGACATGGTTTAGTGTGGGGTGTCCCTGCCCATGGCAGGGGGGTTGGAACTAGATGATCTTAAGGTCCTTTCCAACCCTAACTATTCTATGATTCTATGACTCTAAGTTTAACAACTGAGCATCCACCAGCACTAAGCCCAAAATGTCAGAAATTAAGTGTCAGAATTTAATTTTGGATGAACTGATAATAGAGGGAATAGAGCAGGGAACAAAGGATAATTTAAAAAAAAAATTAAAACCTTTAATGCCAGTTTGACATCATATTTCCTGTTGAGCAAAGTGTTTTGATGAGAAATATTGCAATTAGGTTTTAGTTGGTTCTTTGTCATTGTTTTGGTGGGGATTAACCATTGCTGCTGACTGAGGATGTGTGTCCTTGAGCTCCCACTGCTTTCTGCTGGAGCTGCAGCTGCTGTGGCTGGCAGTGGAGCAGAAGTTCCCTTCCTTGACAGTTTATAGAAATCGGAGAGCTCTTCATTATTCTAGAGCTGAAAACAGGTAATAAGGACCACTATGACAGCTGCCTAACCTACAGCTCCCTTTAGTCACCTCTGAGGAAGCTCTCTTGTTTTACTCTCCCTCCTGTGTGGAGCACATGGGATATTGCATATCTGCTCCCTGGCACCTGGCTGCACTAACATATGGGTGTCCAGGTGGTGTACAGGGATAGGTCCGTCGTCCACCCTCCTGCTGCACTGGCGAGAGAGCGCTGGGACCTTCAACTTACTGCTTGGACCTAAAAGTACAGGGGGTGGAAACTCTTCACTGAATTTCCAGTGAAGAAAAAAGTCTTCCTTATTGTTCATTTATCATCATTATAAGGAATAACTTGAGCTCCTTAGGGAGGAGAACTTCAATATGTTGTTGCAATAGGGTAAGCCCATAATGAAATTTTGGCTTCAGTTTCAACATAAGCATTTATCTCCTTTGTGCATTTCAATATGTGGGAAATGGGAAATAGGAAACCTAGACCATCTATTTTATTCTCTCCCGGGGTTTATTAATCACTGGAAAGCAAGCAATACTTCCTGTAGAGTGTGTTTATTATTGCTTTGTTCTTGCTTCTGATATAAATGTTTTTGAAATGTTCCGCTTTTCTAACTGAATGTTTGCCTTAAATCAGTAGTTCCATTTTGTTTATTAAAACCAAACTTTCCCTTATTGAGTATTGTTGTAGAATTAATTGCCACCCTTTTACTGAGTTCCTGTCTTTTTCAACAAGGGAGAATTAAAGCAGCAGATGCTGGGAATATATTAGCAACAGCAGTTTTCATAGAGCTGTGACTAAAGCCTTGAATTTGCTGTTTTGTTACACAAGTGTCTTGACCTAGAGACTTCCCACATCAAGGCAAATATGAAGGAAGTCCCTCATATTTATGTCCAAGAAGGCCCTACTAGAAGGGCCTGAAAAGAAGACCATGAAGTATTCTGCAGGGTAGGCGTTTTCTCAGTTTCCTCCTTAATCTTTTGCTCTAAACTTTCTTCTGTAAATGCCCTGCAAAATTCAGGGCCCATGCTGACGTATTAAAACCTGGTTGCCACCAAAGGTAGCCCACTCAAGCTTCATACATGTTGTCACTCCCTCCTTTTGCGCCTTGGAGCTGGAAAGCAAGTGGAAAACCATGGCTAATTCTACTAAAGCAAATGACTTCAGGTATGTTAGGGTAAGGTTTTTGACCAAGAAACCTGGCTACTTGCCTGAAATGGCAAAATCCTGCAGTTGCTTTCGCAAAAGCTTCACATTTTTGCACAAGTCCCCACCCATGTCATCCAATTTTATATTTTCCCATGAGTTCTGAATTTTTTTATGTGTATTTCAGGGAGTAGCCATTTGTAATGTTCATTTTCCTTATAGCAATTTTAGAGGAATCAGTGATATAACTTGACTGGGATGGCAGAGCTGATGGCTCAGCTGGAAGATGGCACAGCAAAGGTGAGCCAAAGTCCAGCAGACGTCGGTCAAGCAGGCTGAAACTGTCTGGGTTTGGGCCTGATCACTTTTTGTGCTTCCAGATACATCCTGGGTATGTACTTGCACATACTGGGCGAGCGGCTTGTTCCTTTGATCTGAGGCAGTCTCTGGGTGTTTGGCTTTGTGGTGGGAAAGGAGCCTGGCTGAGGTGTGCAGCTGCTACTTGGATACTAGCAAACAGCCGTGCTGACAAAGAGGAGTTTTGGTTCCCTCTGGCTTAGAAAGGTCTCAGCTTACAGTTAGCAGGCACGCACCTTCAGAGACCTCTATTTTTACCCTACTCTGCTCCAAAGTTTATTTGCTGGTTGCCAGCTCACTAAAGTTTGTCTCCTCAATTCATCTCATGAAAGCCTGGACAACAGCAAAACCAAACCCCAGCCCAGTGGTACAAAACTGGATGGCACTGGGACAGCAGCAAGTGCAAACCATTCTCTTAAGTGTTTTGTTTTGAGTTTTAACCACTGCTTCCTTCGCTTAGTACATGCAGATGTTTCTGGCTCATAAAGGATGCAAACGACTTACTGCATGGCGATGGAGAGAGGTGGGGGAGCTATGGTGGGGCTGGAAATCTACACCTGCAACAAGGGGAGACCTGGAAAAAGCAATGGCAATGTTTCAGGAATTGAGCCCTGTGTTGGTATCTCATCTAGGAGGCCTGTACCTCTAGTGGCTACAAATGTGGGGCTGCAGGGGAGAATGTGCATTTTGCACCAAGTCGAGAAAGGTGGTGAGTAAAGACCATAGTCCAGCCAAAGTAAACTTCATTTAACTGTCAGGGAGGAGAAGTGAAATGGAAAATCAGCTTTGCCCAATTTGTCCATTCCTGCCAACATGGAATTGATACGCGGAGAGACTCCACAACTCGTTAAAGTTGTAAAGTAGGTATGCTTTTATTCAGTGCTGAGGTGCATCAGGATCGCTCCTCCAAAGTATGCACACCTCAGTGTCGTCTTCCGCTACATTTATCCTCTAAAGTTACATGCCTATACATATTCATGATCTATCCCTGCTTCGTATTATAATGAGCTAAAAGGTCCTTTGCACATGCGCAGTGCCTCCCCGTGGTCATGGGTGAGGGTCTCAGGATGAAGTAAATGAGTCTTCCTCTTGTGAGTAGGGGTCTTCAAGATGAAGTAAACGAGTCTTCCTCTTCTTAAACTTTTCACCTTTGGCACAGTTGGACGCCCCAGTGATTACACAATTAGCTGAAACCAGCCATATCTGTAATTCTTCTGTTAACTAGCAAAGATTTAGAACAGATGTTTGGGAGGCTCTGTCTTTGGATTAACTGATAAGTAGGATGGGCAGGCAAGGAGTAACTGATAAGTAGAAGAATGGTGTGTAGAAGGCTAACTAACTGGTAAGTAGGATGGACAGGCAAGGAGAGTAACTAACTGATAAGTAGAAGAATGGTGTGTAGAAGGCTAGTGTGAAATAATTAACTCATGTTTAGTGGGGCCCCTAAATTCCACAGACTTCCAGGCACTAGCGTTTCTTATATCAAGCACCCTGTACCAGAATGTGTGTCTCTTCAAAAGGATGCTAGAAACTTTAGTGTATACCTGATATGAAGGGTTAACTGATGTACAGGGGGGTTAGGGTTAAGCTGCTTGCTTAACATGTTACTGCTTACTCATGCCTGCGCAACAAATGCATGCTCAACACTTATTGTGCTAGCTGGAACAGGGTGGGAAGACCAAGGCTATTGATAAGACAAAGCCAACCGTATCCTGGGCTGCATCAAAAGGAGCGTGACCAGCAGGTCAAAGGAGGTGATCCTGCCCCTCTACTCTGCTCTCGTGAGACCTTACTTGGAGTATTGTGTGCAGTTCTGGTGTCCTCAACATAAAAAGGACATGGAACTGTTGGAACAAGTCCAGAGGAGGGCCATGAGGATGATCAGGGGACTGGAGCACCTCCCGTATGGAGACAGGCTGAGAAAGTTGGGGCTGTTCAGCCTGGAGAAGAGAAGGCTGTGTGGAGACCTCATAGCAGCCTTCCAGTATCTGAAGGGGGCCTACAAGGATGCTAGGGATGGACTCTTCATCAGGGACTGTAGTGACAGGACAAGGGGTACCGGGTTCAAACTTAAACAGAGGAAGTTTAGATTGGATATAAGGAAGAAATTCTTTACTGTGAGGGTGTTGAGGCACTGGAATGGGTTGCCCAGGGAGGTTGTGAATGCTCCATCCCTGGCAGTGTTCAAGACCAGGTTGGACAAAGCCTTAGGTGACATGGTTTAGTGTAAGGTGTCCCTGCCCATGGCAGGGGGGTTGGAACTAGATGATCTTAAGGTCCTTTCCAACCCTAACTATTCTATGATTCTATGATTCTACAAAGGAACAGTAACTCGTTCCTATTCTCCAGACCTCTAAACTGGCTGAAATCAGCTTTGCGGTTTGGACAGTGATTAAATCACCAGGGGACATGCGTGACAACTACAGGTGAAAAGTTCAAGGAAGACTCGTTTACTTCATCTTGAGATCTTTGCCCACGACCACCAGGAGACACTACGCAAGCAAAGACCTTTTACCTCATCATAATATGAGAGGGGGTAGGTCATGAATACGTATAAGTGTGTTGTGTAACCTCATGAACATGCATAAATACGAAGGAGAACAACGTTAAGGTACGCATGCCTTTGGAGGAGTGATTCCCCATGCGCCTCAGTGCTGAACAAAGCATACCTACTTTACAACTTTAACGAGTTGTGGAGTCTACCTGCTTATCATACCTATCTGTGCTGTGGGTGAGGAGAAAGGAGATTTCTGAATATTGGACTCCCATGTAATAGCATGGCCTGATTTCCTGTTGTCTAAGCGTTGGGAAATGAGAGGAGGATTTGAAAGAGGAAGATACAGCATTCAAGCAGTCCAGGTATTCCTATTTAATTCCAGTCCTGAATCAGTTTCAGGCACTTCTGAATGCCTGTGGTATCCCTTCTGTTACCATGAGGCTGAAGTACCTCAGAAAAAGGAGCAGGCCCTCAACCGAAGCCATCAGCTGATGATGTCTTGGCTGAAAAGTATTCATGTGCTGACTGGGAGGAACAATGTTTTGGAAGGTGAAGTGATTGGACCTTGCAGCTGGGTGTTTGCTTGCTCTGTGCCAGGAGGCACTAGCAGGTGTGTGACAAAGCACTGTCTGTTACTGGTGAAGAAGTAGCTCATTGTATATGGGCAGTGCTGGAAAAAGATATGAAATGGAGGAATGATGGCTGCACAGCAGAAACAACTGATGTGCCAACCTGCTGTGCTACTCAGCTGCAGCCCAAGGACTCAATAAAAATTTGGCTACGAGCTTAAGCAGTGCTTTTTACTTATGTGGCATTTGTGTGAGTAGTATAACAATGTAAAATCTGTGAGACTCACAGTTATTGTAATTCCTTTTCCTAGGATTGGGGCTTTTTGTTTTGGCTAAAGATAATGTGCTTAAGCATCCATGTGGTTAATGAAGAGAAAGGGAAAGGTTGTGAAATGTCTTTGAGCTCCTATCTCTGCATAACGGCAGATACAGCATAGGGCTGGTGTGTCTCCTTGCTAGATAAATTCCCAACTGGCTTTTCCTGGTGGCTGCTTAAAGCATGTTTATTCAGGGAAAGAGAAAGTGCACTGCATGGTTAAAATGATAATGGAGTTTATGCAGCAAATCTCAGCTATCACTAACTAGAGGTGATATTTTCTACTGTGCTACCACCTAGCCCAGCAGCATTTTGCAACATAAAATCTAATAAAATCCAGACAAGATCCAGAGAAAGGTGGCTTTGCAGTGAACAGTTGGATATTGCACAACACTGGTTATCAGTGATATAATAGATTCCTGGACCAGCAAATACTGGAGAAAGGAGCTGGTATATCCTATGTGGGGGGCAAAAACCTCAAGGTCAAATGCAACATGGCTTTTTAGATGCTTCTAAGATTTGAATAATTTTCAACAGCCCTACATGAAAAAACCAGGCCTTTTTCCAGCAGTGACTACAATGCAGTTAAAACCAAAATTAATTAAAAAGAAAAAAAAGTAATTTGGGAGAATGCCTTAAATTAACAGTACAGTTTAGCTGGCCAAGACAAGACTATTCTCATATATTACCTAGATCAAGATTTTATTGTTTGTTTGTTGTCAAAGCTAAGAATTTAAACCCAGTTGGTGTTGGTAGTTCTCATGGCGACAAAGCAACAGCTATTCCTGTTCAAGTGCTACACTCCTCATGGCCCAGAACTCAGCCTGAGGCTCCCAGCAGCTCTTATCCAAAACTTTACTGGTGCATGCAACCTCTTCATTTTAAGTCTGCCTTCCTTTATGAACTGTGGAACTGTCAACAGTGAGACAAATAGTTCATTCCAGTGGGGCAGCAGTGTGAGTGATTTATCTTTGCAAATTCAAGAGACTCAACAGGATGCTTTGTTTCCAATTTGTGTTTTGTTAGAAAAGTATAAAAAGAAGAAAGGTGCAAAGTCTAGCTGACGAAAGTGTAAGGAGGAGAGGCAGAAGAGTTTCCCTCTCTTTAGATAACTTTTTATTCCTTTATAAAATTCTACTGATTCCTCATTAGCCTTAGAAATAAATATCGGTGATGGAATTGCACTTAAGGATGAAATTATGAACTCAGATTTAGTAAGAGCTTGAGGCTCTGTGTAATTCAGCTGTTCAAAGGAAAGAGTTAAAATTCTGATCGGGAAAGTCAAGTGATTATCCACTTCCACATGAATGCCCACACATACCTAATACATCAGTGTGTTTTTCCACCCCAGTCTCCATTTTCTGCGCAAATTAAATTAACTGTTGAGAATAGCTTGGGTGAGAGTGGCAGGTTTTGTTTTCTTGGAAGTAAATATCAAAACTGAAATATATTTTCTCTCCTGTCCTTTTGTGCATGTGAACCACAAGCAGATCAGTGCTGTCTCTGCTTTCTGGTAAGAACAAACAATTTAAAGGAACTGGCTGTGATGCTCCTGTTTGTTTATGATTCAGTGATAATGACTTGGTAATGGCAGTCTGTAAGTCATTATCAGCATTTTTACATCTCCTATGGAAATTCTAGAGATACTTAATTTGCTCACTTGGTATATAAAAGCTATTCCTGCTGAGCATAATGTGTTGAATACAATTCTCACTCAGTTACTAGAAGTTCACTGTAAAAATTGTTGAAACTTGGTAAGGGAGCTGTAACACACCTAATACATCAATTTACTGTTTTTCTTCTCATTTTTCTTGTAAATTTAGCTGTACTCATAATTGCAAGGGCAGTTTGAGACGGGGAGCAGGGTGTGATTATTTGTATCTTTATGTTTTTTTTTTAGAACTCTTTTGTCCTCTCTTAATTTCTGCAATATGTCTCCATAAGTCTTAGTACAGTGGGATGCAATTGTGGTCTTAGAGCTGCAAAAAACCTTAAGAAATACTAAAGCATTGCTTTAATGAAAATGATCCTTATCCATTTTTGAGCTGATGTGTATAGTTAGATTAGAAGAGCTGCAGGAATGAACTATGTAACATGAAATAACAGACATTGCAAAGGATTTATAATATTTTCTTTCTTTATATTATTTTTTTTAATCTGCCTTTGAAATGTCTGTATTTTTGACTGTTTAGGTGTATTCCTGCAGCACAGCCTGGGGTTAGTGATCTGATATTGAAAGCATAATTGCTAATGTGAAAAAACACACCCCGTGTTTGTAAATACCAGCATTTCACTAGGACATCTGTCCTAGTTTTATCTGGGATAAAGTTGGTTTTTGTTTTGTTTTGTTTTCCTCAGTAGCTGGTGCAGTGTTGTGTTTTGGCTTTAGTCTGAGAACAGTTCTCATAACACACTGATGGTTTTAGCTATTGCTAAGTAGCACTTACCCGGATCAAGGACTTTTCAGTCTCTTCATGCTCTGCCAGTGAGGAGGGACACAGCACGTCATGTCCAATATATAAACTGGGGAGAGTTACCTGGAAGGGACCAATTGCTGCTCAGGTCGGGCTGGGTATAGGTCAGCAGTTTGTGAGCAATTATGTTGTGTATCACTTGTGTTTCTTTTTCTGTTGTCTCTCTTTTCCCTATTATTATTATGTTTTACCTTATGAAAGTTATTAAATTGTTCTTATCTCAACCCACAAGTTTTACATTTTTATTTCTTTTTTCCCCAATTCTCCTCCCCATTTTACTGAAGGGGAGTAGGGCAGAGTGAGTGAGCAGCTGAGTGATACTTGGTTGTGGCTGGAGTTAAACTATGACACCACCAAGGATTTGGGATGAGCTAAGAACAGTAAATGCTGAACAGGACAACAGCTGGGGAAAACTTACTTTTGGAAGAAGCAGGACAGAGCAGAGCAAGAACTGTTTCTGTCTGGGGAAAGCAACCTGTACTGAGAGGCAAGAAGCCCTTCAAGGACTCTCCCTTCTGCCCACTTGCTGTTTTAGGTACTAGTCTCCCCATGTGTATTACTGAAATTTTTGTGAGGAGTGGGTGGATGGAGGAGAAACTGTAAACATAAGAAAACTACCAATAGGAAACAGCAACTTTTTTTGTGTGTAATTTTTGTGCATGTGTGTTTAATTCAGTTGTCAAAAATGTTCATTTTTACCAGTCTGAAAGACACAATTTCAGCTCAGAATGCTTAGTATTTTGGAACATTGGCAAAGATGCCTCCTAAGCATGAAGTGACAAAGGGACCTGAGTGTGTTTGGGAAGTCTAAACCTTTCTCGAAAAACTGTCCAGATCCTTCAGCCTGTCAGGGAAGAACAAAACAAACCAAAACTCTCCTGCCTTTGTGAACTGTTGGTCCGGCTTTTTTGCATAGAGCAAGTTAAACTGTATTCGTCCCTGCCTCAGCTGGGCAAGTGGATCGAGCATAGCATTGTGTGAGACAGAGTCCTTTGTGTGTAGAAGTCAGAATGTTGCTTTCTTTCAGCTCAGTTGCATGTTTGGCCTTCTTAGCTAGCCTTTAGTAGTGGAAAGATTGTTTATTTCTTAGCAGTCTCTGTTCAGTATCCCAC
Organism: Psittacula echo; assembly: GCF_963264785.1. Classification (NCBI taxonomy): domain Eukaryota; kingdom Metazoa; phylum Chordata; class Aves; order Psittaciformes; family Psittacidae; genus Psittacula; species Psittacula echo. The sequence goes on from NC_137735.1 coordinate 107,532,951, forward strand.
ACTTCTCTCTTAAGTATCTGGTATTAGCAGCTGCTAGAATGTGATGAAGACCAAATGAACCACATATTTATTTATGCAATGACCTTAGCCATTTTTTTTCCTCTTTTTTTTTTTTTTTTTGGTGTGTTTTGGCTTTTTTGGTTTCCTCCTCCAAAGCCAAGCATCATTCTTTGCATTAAATACACTCTCTTCATTTCCCCTTGTATAAATCAATTATATAAACTGTAGAGTATTAGTATTTGGGGATTTCCCTGCAGATGGAGAAGAAGCCACAAAGTTTGAGGCTACTGAAAAAAGTAGAAACTCAAATCTCTACAGGTATTCCAAACAGTTTTTGAAACACTAAAGCAAGTTTTATTACAGAGGTTAGTTTACGTTACACTCATTTATTAAAACCTAAGGACATCTTTATAAAAACTACTGTATATAAAGACAAGAGCAGTGCAATAGCAGTGTAAAACACATTTTTGGTTTACTTGGCAATCACTTTAGAAGACAACATGATTCATAATATGAAGTTAGAGAATGCTGCAAAAAATAGGACAGGATTAGATCAAAAACTAGGTTAGCAAATCACTGGACACTGATACATATTGATTTCAAACATCAAGTGTTATGTAAACAATATTATTGTCAATGTATTAATAAAGAGTGAGAAATCACTGCAACCCTAGAATTTCTAGTTAGCTTAATTAGCCTAAAATTTGACTGCTGGCTATTAAAATTGACAATCAACTATTATCTTCTTAGTGATTTACTATATGTCTAAAAGGAGGATTGAAGAAATACCTGTCTTACACAAGAGAATTTTCGAGGCTGAGAAAAGATGTTTCTTCCTGGTGAGTGGGTGAGGTTTTAGTTTTGTTGCTTTACTCCTCATGCACCATCACTGGTGGCAAAATAGAACTGACTTCAAAAATTACTTTGACATGTTACTTCATCTCTTCTTCAAGTGGGAAGTTCTCATATAGAAGTTACAACCATAATAAAACTATTAAAAACAGTTATCTAAAATATCTGCTACAATATGCTGAAGGATATATTAAGAGGCCAGATTGTTTTCACTCTGTGTTTTTATAAGATTGATAACCAGGCACAAAAGATAGTTAATTACAACACCAAGTCCTGCCCAAGATTTATAACTCATCTTTATATGTCCTATGTTATACACAGCCATTATTATGAAGTTGGACACTCAGTTCTCAGAAAAATTGAAGAGAGAAAATGAATAGGACCAGGAAGGAGTCTTCTGGAGCATAAAATTCTTTAACAGACACTGAGACAGACAGCCGCCATTGTTAAATAAGGTGTATAATGGAACTACACAGTTCTGTAAGTGGTAATTGTAGCTCCCTTATTTTTCCAATCATATGATGATAGACATAGAGGAAAATATATCTATATATCTATTTTAGTCCCCTTTTTTTTTTTTTTTTTCTTTAGAGGAATACTGTGTTTGAATGAGTCTCTTTCTGCAGAAATAATTGAAGAATTCATCGCAGTTTATCTGGGTCACCATGATTTCTACCAGGTAAATGCAGAAGGCTATCAGAGCATGGCTACATAGATGGTTGAGATGTTCAGGTGTCTGTCTAGCTAGAGCTGTCTTACAATGTCCCAAGCAGTACGGGAAAGGGGCCAAAAGTGATGGTAGTAGGGAAAACTTATTTCCCTTTACTTTAAGGCCCAATGAGCATTAGTATTATTCAGGATCTTATACTCTGCTAAACTGGAGAGGCTATCGGATTATTATAACAACACAATTGATGAACAGTGGTTTATCGGCTACGACATGGATTTATCCCTAAATTAATTGGTAGGCAAAATCAGAATTTCAACCAGAGATTATCTACCTTATATTAACTGGCTCTGTATAAAGAATAAAAGAAGACAAACAAACAAACAAAAAGCACATCAATTACAAGGTAAATACTAGAAGTAAAGCATAAAACTGCTCATTAATAACGCACAATTCCCAAAGGGAAAAAAACCCTTACAAAATACAGTAAGTCACACAAACCAGTATCTAATACAAATTCTTTCATGAACATAAGCTTTTTACAAAGCTCTCTGTGGCGGTCATCACTTGCAATGAAAGTAGGTGCTGGTAGAAGGTAAAAGAAGCAGTTACTGCAAAGCGCCCAAGGTAAGACTGATTACTGTAGATATGTATTTTGCTGAGTGTTTGCAAGGGGCTATGGATCATGGAGCTAATAAGAAGTGTGGAGAAGACATGATGCTGTTAGAGGCGTGGATGACATTGCTTCCAGCTGCTTGGTTTCCTTTGTGTTTCTTGCAAGCTGGCACTAATAGTATGGTGTTACAACTCATATGTTCAGCTCTCCCACTGCCAGGACCACCTACCCCTTCCATGTAGAGGCTTTCATCATCAAGGAGAGAGCAGTTTTGACTGTCTTCCAGTATCTGCAAGCTACTTACAGCGTGTCTTTTCTGGGCATCCTTTTTGTTCCCAGCTGAAGTGCTCTGAATAGTTCTGCAATGCTCTGGTTAAATATTTTTTTTTGAAAACTAGAATCTCTTAGGCTTAGTGTGAATTGAGTTTTAAAAAATACTGATTCTATTTTATTTGAAAGGCTGTTTCTTGCAATGTGGAACACCCCAGTTGTGCTGTAGCAGCTCTGTTATGGCTGTACAAGATGAGTTGTATGCAGAGGTGGGTAGGAGGAGCTTCTGTGTAAAGTGAGAATGGGCCAAGCCTAAAGCTTGCCTAAGACAGGATGGAGTCTAATGCCTGCAGGGTGGTACTCACACCTGTGGCATTAGAATGCTTTCTTATTTGCTATTGCCTGCCCTTTCTTGGTGATACTTGGCATTTTTTATGAGCTGGTTTGCAAAGAAAAGGGCATGCACTTATTGGTATCCTACTCAGATTCAGCCTTCTTCAAAGACTGGGCACTTCTGTGGTTTCCAGCCTTGCTGGGGCCCCCATCACTATTTATTCCCGTGTGGCTTCAGTCATGTACCATCATGCAGTCTGGTAGCTGTAAGTCAGCTTTAATCACTCAGTAGTCTATCCTTCTTCAGTTCAACAGAAGACTAATATTCATCCTAATCAAAAAGGTACAAAGGAAAACTTGATTACTTATTGACAAGGTGATCCTTATGTTGGTTATAAGGTAAAATATGTGTTTATTTTAAAGCTGTTCAGATTTCCTGGAAAAAAAATATTAGGCATGAAGGATTTATTTGGCAGTATCATGGCTTTGTGTTATGATTTCTAGATTAACTCTTCTGTTTGGTTGTCATTGCCAGGTTCTCCATGTATGTATCTTAAATAATTGAATTTCAAAGGATTTGCTCATGTAATTGGTACTGTGTGATTTTAAAATAAACCTGTGTTGTGGAAAGTTAGGTCAAGCTATTGCAACCTAATGACCAAGTACTCTCCATACTTCTGTGGTAGCATCATTGCCCTTCTGGCTTACAAATGAATTCTTAGATTTGTGAAGGGTAAATTCTAAAGCCAGTTGGTGGCAGAGGGCATTTGACTATTGCCTTGTAAAGCAGAGGGACAATGATATTGTTGCTTTTAAAAAAATGTAGTTTGATTTTTTTTTTCTGCTTCTCTTTCAGCTTCAGTGAGAATGGGGGTGGTGTCTGTGTTGCTGCTTAATAAAGCTCCCCTCTTCACGAGGGTGCGTGAAGCTAAAGCCAATATATGCTCAGATGTTTGATGTCTTAGCAGAATCATTGCCAATTATCTCCAAACGTGTATTAAGGTTGAAATGGTGGATATATGCAGTTTGACTCAATGAAAGGGATTCACTCTACCTTGTAATGCATATGGCAATATGGTTAACAGTGATGAGGATTGCCAGCATCTACCCTATTGTGACAAAATTTTCACCAGAGAACTTTGGAAAAACTCACATTCAGTATTCTGACACTTAGACTAGGCTCAAATTGCAATAGATGGATGGGGAGGCAAAGAAATGTTGTCTACCAAAGATTTGTCTAGTGATCTTTTCCCACCTATGTGCGGATTTGCCAGAGCAACTTAATTTTTTTCCTATCGAGCATTTCGTCAAATATGATGCTTTCTTTCAGAGACAATATTGTCAGTCTAGAATTAGAATATTGCTTACAGACTGCTTTCTTCTGGAAACTCTTTCTATATTGTTTGCCTATGGAAGCTGTCTGCCTGGTGTTTCTTTTCAGGGGACTTGCTCAATCTTCTTCGTGTAGTCTTTCTCTTTCCAGCATTTTTCAGCTTTTTTCAGCTCTTGTCATTTAGCTGATTTTCTTAAAAGCTGCTCCTTGAAGTCTGATCTTACCTCTCCCATCTTGAGGCACATCAATATAATTTTCTGGAAGACATAAACAACAAATATTCCCATAATGTTTCATGAGCACACAACATAAAATTTTTTCCTATGAAAAAAATCTTGTGAGTTTCTAGAATTGTGGGTTTAATTTCAGGAGGTGAGAGAGGAAGGGAAAGTACAAGAAAGAAAGGTGTTAGGAGACCGCTACATTCTCTCATTAGCTCTATTCGGCCCAGTGTGAGCTTGTTTGATACAGATGGCATAGTATCTTCCTATTGCCCTCATTACCACCATATGCAACAGACCAAGCATAGGCTGCTTACTCTAACTTTCATTCTTTTCATACGATGAAAAATGTACTTCTATTTCCACATGCGTAAATGAGTAAATGTTATATTCATGTGCTTTCCTCACAGAAGCATTGTATTTGTCAGTTTTGCTTGCAGTGCCTCCTGGACGTAACAAATGCTTTAAATCTGCTCATCTTCAACTTGTGCAGAATGTGTGCATGTAACTGGCTCTGTGATCTGTCCACAGATGAGCTATGGCGGTGCGTTGGTAAATTGACTGAAAACCCAACTAAGCAAAGTTTTGATGCAGACTGAGATTGCCTATCATAGTACTAAATTAAAGCAATGCATCTGTTTGCTCAAGCAGGCAAACATAATAGTGCAAATACAGGCTGCTGGAGGCACAGACTGGCATCATAGTAGCAACAGTACTCAATTAACTTCTCCCACCAGAGTTCTTTGCATATTTGGTATTTCCAAGTCTATGTGCTACATTATACATACTGCATTCCATTAATATATAAAATATAAAGAAACATGTGGTGCAGACAGCAGAGTATCTGTGGGAATCAGCATGTTTGGAGTTACCTAGTATTTTACCCATCAAATCTACTCAGTGTATGAGGCTTGAGTTTCAGCTTTCACATCAGTGTAACTCCATTGAATCTGCCCAGAAGCGCAAGGTCAGATAGGCTATCACCAGAGCTGTATTATCTTAATTCAGATTTAGGCATTTCTCACAGTTCTGTTTGCCAGGGAGAGCAAAAACATGCAATTCTGTCATAACTAACTCTCAGGATTTAAGCCTTCACCCAAAAATCTGTCAAATGAAATCTAGGTCAAGGTTTGAAAATTAATTGCTTTCTTGCAGTTAAATAGCCTAGACAGCCTTACTTGTGTTATAAAGTTACTCAGCATTGTTTTGTTCTGTTACTGTCCTTTTTTGATGCTGGTAGAAATGAATACTAACAAAAAATGCAAACCTGCTTCTTGTGAGGTCTGAAGGCTGATGACATTTAAAACAAGCTGTGTGTATCTAGAGAAGAGTCTCCTGACTTAGCTATAACTGATCTAAAAAATACCTGGGGGGAGAGAAACTGAAGAGTATGAGCACATATCATGGCTTGGAGCCACTTATATCTTTCACAGCATCTTCACTTGTTTCTTTTCACTCTTCTGTAGAGTGCTATGTGTGCTTTAGCTCAGATGAAATGCTTTACTAATCTACAATCTGCATAATTTAAGTCACTAGCTTGTTTGACAGTATGCAGTTTCTTTATTTATTTTTAAAGAAATATTAAGAGATGGAGAGGGTAGAGCAGGCATTTGTGTGCTCCAGGGCAGAATGCAGTTTTCAGTGTCAGCCCATCAGCCAGTTACTCTTTAACTGTACCTGAGAAAACCAAATGTGATCCTGGCCAGATCCTTCTTCCAAGGTTAATGTACATTCAAGAATGTCACCAGGGTGGTTTAAAATGAGAGTTCCCAGATCCAAAGACCATAAGAAAGTTCATGAATATTTGCATGCAGCACTGAAGATAAAATATCATTCCTGTGAGTAGCTTCAATTCTCTGCTGTGTCCCATAATGCGTATATAAAGCAATGGCGGAATGAGTGGGAGGATGTGAACAGCAGAGTCAGCTCTGAAAGCCTCTTACATCAAGTCTGAAGCATTCACCCTGCATTTTCCGAGCTCCTGGCTAAGTCTGGTGCCTAATCAATAGCTTCTGCCTGAAACTGTACCCAGACAGGACAGACTCCAGGCTAAGAGGTCTTCTCCTGCTAGTCAGAAGTGAAGTGGGATATGTGGTTGACTAACCAATGGCTGGACTAGCAAAATAGAGAGATACTGCTTCAGATCACTTTGCAATAGCAGGATCACTACTTGCATTTTCCTGAAAAGATAAATGATAATTTCCATGTGCAGTTAGCCGCAGTATTATATCCCAGTCTCCCAACATAGCGCGCTCGGCAACAGAAACCCTATATTTGTCATTTCTGGTAATTTCTACAGGATTTTGGTCTATTTAGAGATGAAGTGTGATTTAGAGTGAAGCTCTGGATGTGGTTCAGGTTGCTCCTGCTCACTAACAAAGGCTGCCATCATTGTATATAGGACCCCAGACTGCCACCACCACTGCTCTACCTGACTGCTCAGTGAACAGCATCCAGTCAAGCTATACTGGTTTTCATTGCCTGGCGAGGAAGTAGCTCACTAAAAGATTGTCTTCTCTACCACAGCAGTGACTTTGCATGGTGGCTTAGTTTCGCTAGAAAAAATTACATCCATTAATAATGAAGGAATAATTCAGAGCCTATGGAGACAATTTTTTTCAGGGACTTCTGTCAGTTTCTGACAAATGAAGTAAACAGTTGCTGCGTTCACCATTCCAGGGCCCCTTGCTAAATCGGTGTTCACATAAAAGTGCCATCAATCACCACAGCCCCTTCAGACCTCAGATAACAAAGCAAATGGTCTCCACAAATGTCCAGATCTCACTCTGGCATAAAATTGTATTACACTGATCTAAGCAGACCTGCACTGATCTGTTCCTGTTGAGGTTCTGCTGCAATGCCTTCAAATCTGGTCACGCTGGGAGTGGAAGAAAAGCTTTTGTTCTCTGCGTTCGTAAGAAGAGCTTGGATACCAGTCTAACAAAGAGCTTTCTGCAGTAAGAAGCCCTTGGCAGATACACTAATTATTACAGGCATTAGGAATGTCCTCCTTCCCCATAAATGGAAGGACAAGGGAGGACAAAGCACAATGCACTATATTTTGAAAAAAGCCTCACAAGATTGAAAGGAAGGATATGGGAAATGAATTGCAGGACAAGCACCAAATGAAAAGTCATTCAGTTGTCTAAACATATTACAAACCAGAAAGAAATAAAACATAATCTAATCCCTCTGCCTGTGGACTCTGCCAAAGAACAGGGAAATCATTTTCATAGCTTGGCATTTGTGCACTCCTATGGCTATATTATACACAGCATATAACATTATATCCAAAATGCATGCTGAAACGCTGCTTGGGTTACCAAGTATAATTCTTGAAAGTTCTGAAATGCCAAAACAAATGCTGCTGGTGCAAGCTCAACTAGGCCCTCTTGTTTGCGTAAAAGAAAGTGGAAAGTCTCAGACGTCTTAGGGGGGGCTCATCATCTTTTTGTTTTCTTTCTTTAGGAGAACAGCAGCATGATTCAGGTTTTTCTGATGTAGAGGAAACTTCAACAGCATCTAAAATTTGCTTCAGGTTGGCTCAGTCCTGAAGAGGGTTTAGTTTTCTTTAACTGATCAGGAGCACTTCAACATTATGCAGTGGCACTGAATATTGCCATCTTGACATAAAGGAGTGATGTTTTGGCCCCCATATTCATTCCCAGAATGAGTTAAATCACCTTTGATGCAGCACAGATTTTCCTCTGGTCTAGACATAAAATGCACCACAGCACCTGCACGAAGTCAGACGGAAAGACTGCCTTAAACAGTGGCAGATCAATTTTGTCACAGCCAATATGTAAAATGACCACCATCACTAGTAGCCATCGCTAATGTTTCTAAAATAATAGGTGGCTCTGGGAACAGACATTTCTTGCTTAAGAGTTTAAACAAAATCCAGGCACTGGAAATTCTCTTCTTGAGAAACCGACTCTGTATTTTCAATTTCTGTTATTTCTGCCATAGCTGACAATTCTGCAAAGGTGGAAAGAAATGTCAAAATACGTTTCAAGGTGAATACCTCAGGAGAATGTTAAGGCTTAAACAGAATAAAGTGCGCCACATGTCAGATTCATCAGAGTTAAGCAACCCCTTACCAGCAGACCTAAAAAAAGACACTGGAAATACCTGGGATGTGTCAAGAACAAAACCAGAAGCTTTTCTACCCTTGTAGGTGTGCTATTGGTGGTTGGGGCACCAATGAGGCCACTGAGAAAATCCCTTTGGTAAGTAATCAGAAATGTCTGGAATGTTTGTGTCAATAAGTTGTCAAGAAAAACTGTGGGACTACACAACAGGCCCATAAACCCAAGGAGGAACAGACAGATGGACTCGTTAAATCTTGATCACATTCCGTGGGGGATATTTTGGTGGGGTTCCTGTTTGAGGGCAGGTAGCAACTGTATCAAACTGGAAGCCTGGAACTTACCTGGCTCAAGTGTGAATAGCAACTAGAAAGGTTATTATGTGCTTTGGATTAAGCATAGACGGAGAACCATGAACCACAACTCATGTGAGTCATGGATCAAGTCTTCTGCAACATGCCCTGAGCACTGCTGGGATGTGCTATGTACTTTGACATACTGAAGGCTGTCAGGAGATAACCTGTAATTGATGCTGGGAAAGCCATGGTCATGTGAGAGATGCTGTTTGCTCCTGTTGTTGCTTTGCAGGTGGGAAGAAACCATCTAGATTATATGAGTTTCCTTTGGGTTGTGTTTATAGCAATGTATTTGCTCATGCTGCAGTGTGTTAGAATCAGTACAATGAATGAGGAAAAAGTCAGACATGTAAAGTGTGACTGGGACAAAATTGAAAGTGCAGGTGGAATAAGTCCTACCTACCGGTCACTGTAAATGGAGATGCATGTCACCTGTCAGATTGTCCTCCTCCCTTACACCTGGGAAATATAGGTGGGAAATAGGCATAGTCTGACTTTCACTGTGCTTTCAGAGCAGAATCACCTGTCTGCATTACGGAAGTTAATTATCATATAGAGGCTTAATATGTTATAAAAGCGAATGCTATCAGCTGTCTTAGACACTTGAGTACTGTAGCAATATATTCAAGAGTAGCAGTGACTGTTTATAATGTTACAGAAAGGGTTACTAGGAAATGTCAAGTGCACAAATTATGATACAGTACAATTTTTAAGAAGAGTTCTATTTTAATAATTTGTTATGAGTGTTGGTAAATCTGGCTTTTAAATTGCACGCTCCATTTCTTAAGAATCTCACCTCTTTTAGCCTGGATTAAACTTGTGTAACACCCATAAGGACTGGGGGATATAAACCAAACTGCGCTTCATATCACTGCTGATTGCTTCTCTCTGGCTTTAAAGGAGCTTTAGAAACTTCGGGAAGATCTTGCATTCTAAGGGGGCAGGCTGGCTTGGCCACTTGTACAGGAGAATGAGCTGCTGGTGGATGACAGGTACCTGCTGGCCAGGTCCGTGGTTGTGCTACTTCCCTGCAGAGAACAGGTTGGTGGGTCAGGGGAGGTGGAAGGCTACTCTCCACACCAGAGGGACATACAGCAGCTTGAAGGGTTTGCACTCTACTGCTGCTTTTTTCCTGGCTAAATCAGAACCTAACAGTAAGACCGGCTAATTAATGCCCACTGGTGTGTAATCACGTGAGAGGTAAAGTTACTCATATCACTGGAGGGTCTTTGTTTGGCTTTTTAAATTACTTTTCAATGTGATGCCATGATTTCTTGTTGCTAATATGGAGTTCAAAGATGGTTTTCAGAGGAACACTGTCTGTGTCATGTGTTTGGGCTTCGTACTGGTCCACTGGTTCAGAATTGTGACTAGGACAGTACTCTGAGCTGGTAGCCAGAAAGCTAGGAAGCAAATTGCAACCAGCCAGAAACTGCTTCCCAGCTCTCCTCCAAAATGAAGAGGAGTGCCCTGCCCCAGGCTTCTTTTGGCACAGCATATGGTCTCATTACTAATGATCAGGATGGGTTTTTTTAAGTGAAGCTTGGGATCTGCTTGGATCCCAGGTCTACCTCACAGACGGTTGGGGGAGACTTGGCACTTGGAGTGAGCCTGGAGAGCTGCTGCAGGCAAGGACTTGTTTTCCCCACCTCCTCCACCAGAATTGCGGGTGTTAAAGCAGCAGCTGGCTTAAGTTTTGTTATTAATATGGCTGCCTGGCTTACAGATCAAAGCTAAGAGAGAAAATGAGTTTCCTGGAGAGTTTCTGGAATATCTGTAGTTGCACAAATTAAACATGTCCTTTGTCCTATCCACTGGGTTGGGAGAAGAATGAAACCACACAGGATACCATTTTCTCTATTTTTTACTAATGGCCATATTTTACAATTCTTACTTACAAAAAGCAGTGATGTGAAACCAATAGGGTTGCTAACATAGATAAATATTACTTACTGTGAATAATGGTTTCTGAAGTAATCTTATGCTTCTGAAAGTCAAGTATTTTTCAATTAGTAACAATGTTTTTCATTTGATATTTCCTGAAATGGTTGATACTCTTGAAAACATTTCTGGAGAGTGAAAACATCCAGGAGAACTTCTGAGAGTTTTTATTTGTTTTTTTCTTTTTTTTTTTTTTAAAGGAAATATGAAGCATTCAAAGTTCTGATTTATGTGTGTTGAATAGAGGAACAGATGAAGTTTAGAAGACATAAACTGAAAGATGAACACGGAAGAGCTACATGTGTCTTCCCTCACTGAAGCACAGCAGTCCGATTTTTAGTGACCTGAAATGTTTTCTTCCTCCTCTTAAGGTCATTAAAAAAAACAAAACAAAAACAACACAAAAAATAAACAAAAAACCAAACAAAACTGAAACCACCCCTGGCCTTCAAAAGCATCCTGATAGTGTGGATGGCCAATTATAAGTAAAACTGAAAGTGAGTTGGACTTACTAATTTGGCAGACATCTATGAAACCCTCACACTACCAAGTGCCTGAATCAGGTGCATTATTAGAGGCTGAAATTCGTCTGGCTGATCATTACCAAATTTTCCTGTGTTAACGTGTGGCAACCATTAAATAACCGGTACGTTGGAAGGCAGACTAATTTGCATAATTCACAAAAAACCCCACACTGGTTTCATTATGTATATCATTTGAACTGTTTTCAAATTTTTTTCAAGAGATCAATAAGAGATATCAATAGAGATATCATGCAATGAACTCTACACTTCTCGTTCCTCTTGAAACTCTGCTCATTTTCACATATTATCAGTTAACTAGTGACCAAAAAGCGTTAATTGCATTCCTGTCATAGAGAAGGATGACTTGAGATATTTAGACATGGAGAAGCCAAGAGGAACTATTGCTAGAGGCAATTTTTTGCCTCCTTCTCCAAGGTCTTGGGCAGGCATATTGCTTTAGAAAGGAGATTATTGCTATGTGTAATTTAATGGCATAGATCCTATAAGTGGGTTTAATCTCCCCTAGTTTTAGACATCAAAATGGTTAGATGCTGTCATTTTCAGGCTCTTTTATTGTCACAGAAAGCAACTGGCACCTCTGCAGATGTTACTCTCCTCCTGGGACAGGTGTCAATTTGGGTGAGTGATGCTGTGAGGACTCCCCTTTGTCCTTAATGGCTTCAAAAGAAACAGACAGGTAATCAGTCCAGGTGCAAGTGTTTAACAGTCCAACACCTAACTTAGCGGATGAGTAGTTCCACGCCCCCGAAATTATAAAAATATGTGACTCTAGGATGGATTTGTTACCATCATGCTGTCTTACACTGCCACATGAAAATATATAATCTTCTATGTAAAAATATCCAAATCTGTGCTATTCACAATCTGGTATCACTAAGTGGAAGTTGTTCTGTAGTCTCCATGTTCTGGTTAGAAACCATCTTCTCTCATGTTTATTCATGAGCAGATTTGATTCATGTTTTTAAGACCTACCATACTAAAATATTCTGATGGTGAAACCAAGGCCTGAAAGTGTTTCCTTGCATAGAGCTACCTTTGGAAAGAAAAGCAGCTTCTTACCCTACATGTGCATGTGGAGTTCCAAAGATACTTCCCCCCCCCCATCTCCCCCCTCCATTGAAAGAAATTCCTTTGGCTGAGTGGCAAGAAAGGGGAGTTGCTGGGGCTCGTGACTGTAGCACCCCGGGAGATGCCGCATGCTCCTGTGGATGGGGTAATAGATGGACGCTCTTTGGTGCAGGTCATGATACTAATTTATTTTTTTTTTCTTAGTACTGCTGTAAAAGTTTTTTACAAAATCTGTGAACTTTTGAATATTTCTACATCAGTGGCAAGGACTGAATTGTCTGAATGTCTCTGATTCCAGCTCATCCCAATTTCCCAAATGTTGATGTTACTGGCTTTCAAAATCTGTTCTCACAAAAGGGCTTTTACATACACCTAAGATACTCAAGTATTCCTCACATTTTCTGAGCTCTTATGCAGCAGTGTCAACCCACATCTAAGATCCAAGAGAGCACAATGAAATGTATGCGAAGCTCTAAAAGAGTGTGCCCTTCTATGTAAAATTCAGGTACATGACAGGAGAAAAAGCTTCTTCTAATGCTGGCTGACAATTTGAATTTAACAGATCCACTACAAACTGAAAGCCGGGTTTAAAAAGCAAGCAGTAAAACTTGACATGTAATTTATGATGTAGCTTGCAAGGACACTGGCATTCCCTGCTTATGCAATATCCTAAAGCACCCAAAAACTTTACTAGAGATATTTTGAAAACAAAACCATGAAAACTTTGGTATAACAGTAGTGCCTGGTTCAGAAAGAAGAGCAGTTATACAGTGTAGTTTTTCATTAAGTCTAGTAACACTTTTTTTGTAATTTCTTTGCCATACACTGACTAATAATTTTCTCATAATTTTCTTATAATTTAAATTTAATAAAAATAAATTTAACTAATAATTTTCTTATCATTTAAAAGGATGCTTATGCAAGCTATACTCTGTGTAGAGTATCTTTACTCATGTGGATAGTCAATTCTAAGTATTGTAGCAGGTCTTTACAACATACAGCTGAGGTTAAATGCAGCTTTATTACACAGGATGATGTATGTGGTTTGTCCCTTGACTTAAACTGAGCTGTACAGAAAAGTGAAGGAGAAATGTGGCCATATGTAAGGAGCTGTGTGAGTATAGTACCATATGAGTGTGCATGCATGTGTTTATGTATATGTGTATATATGCACCTATTATTTATTTATCTGGGCCACAGTTTTTGTAAATGATATCCCATATTTTATAAATAACTGTAGATTAGTTTATTTGTAAAATTCAATAATGAACTGCTAAGCTAAATAACAGTAGGATAACCTGTATCAGGTGAATATTCTGGTCCTTTTATTATCTCTTCTAGCCCTAGCACTCTATCACCTTGGTATCAGCAAAATTATATCTGTTAAAATTGCTACCCTGCGTGTCCTGAAGTCCAGCAGAGGATAAAAACAAACACATTGATGGAAAATGAACATTAGTTTTGAGTGTTTTGATACCATTTGCACAGCTTCGAGGTTGCTGGCTTCTTTCAAGTCCTGTGAAAATAAGTAAAACTGAAAGCCACTTAGAGAGATTTCAGTGGATTTATATTAGAAGTAAGAGAATAATTTTTTTCTAGATTCCGTTTGAAAGGAGGTGGCAAAGTTGGTTTACAAAGCAGATCAGTTTAATACACTTCTTGAAGGTCCCAGATGGATCACACAAAATTCATAGAATCATAGAATGGTTTGGGTTGGAAGGGACCTTAAGATCATCTAGTTCCAAACCCCCCTGCCACAGGCAGGGACACCTTCCACTAGACCAGGTTGCTCCAAGCCCTGTCCAACCTGGCCTTGGACACTGCCAGGGATGGGGCAGCCACAGCTTCTCTGGGCAACCTGTGCCAGTGTCTCACCATCACCACAGTGAAGAATTTCTTCCTCATGTCTAATCTAAGTCTACCCTCTTTTGGTTTAAAGCCATTCCCCCTTGTCCTGTCATTGCATGCCGTTGTAAAAAGTCACTCTCCAGATTTCTTGTAGGTCCCCTTTAGGTACTGGAAGGCTGCTGTAAGGTCTCCCTGGGCAAAACAAGCCTAACTCTCTCAGCCTATCTTCATAGGAGAGGTGCTCCAGACCTCAGATCATCCTTGTGGCCTCCTCTGGGCTCGCTCCAACAGGTCCATGTCTCTCTTGTGTTGGAGGCCACAGAGCTGAACGCAGTACTGCTGGTGGAGTCTCATGAGACCAGAGTTTTGATGATCATGCTCCTTTTGATGCAGCCCAGCAAACAGTTGGCTTTCTGGGCTGCAAGTGCATACTGCCTAATTAATAGTTAATAAATAATTCCTTGTGATTCCTTAAGAATTCCTAATAACACTATGACATACTCTAGGCTCTTCTCTACCTGGCCCCCCTTTCTTTCTCCCATTTTCATTTTTCTCTCCTGAACATTAGAAACCTTCCATAATAACTGCTGCTTCCTCTGCTAGAGTTGAAACTAGATGCGTGTGCTGCTCTCTTACCCTTGCCAGAGGCTGAATTTGCTCCAAATGCAGAATGGTCTATTTAGGAAGGAGGAATCTGTTTCAGTACTTAAATTTTAATCCCCAAACCTGTGGTTTATCCCAGAGTTTTATATTTACTCACAGTTAAATCAGCTTTATTATTTACCTCTGCACAATGTAGGATATTCTTTAATTTCTGTAAATAAAAGGCATATTAATGGCATATGGAAATAGTTTTCTTTAAATAGTTATTTTATTTTTTTTTTAACCAAAAAGACTCATTTTCTTCTTTCACTTTTCAGTATTAAGAGGGCTAGTTGTCTGAGTCAGAACTACAGAAAAAAATATGTAGTAATTACTGTGTTGAGAGCTAGATTTCAATGTAGGATGAAACAGTAATTCTATTTCCTGTAACTGAACTCTGTATGATTTTTTTTCCCTCAACTGAATTCATGTGGCTTTTCTAGCTATATGAAATCTAAAGCTATTTCTTTAAAAATAAATTTCTGAAAACAATTCAAAAAAGAGCGTGAAGTAACTTTTTAACATTAACAAAATTATCAACAGTTAAAAAAATGGGAGTAAACCTGTTGCAATTTAATGTGGTTACTGTTTGGCTTCTTGCTGTAGATCCAGTGTATGTTTATTTGCACATAACTATCCAAGCAATAAATAATTTCTGTTGATTTGCAGCTAGGATGAGAAGTGTAACACCCATAAAATTATCACTAGACACAACACTAAGTGCTGGAAGAGATGTTAGAAAGACAATTTTATGCGGAAATGTCTGTTCCCTCTTTACTTTCTGCCTTTCCCATGTAAAAAGCCATAGGAGAAGTTGAGGTACATTGAGACGTGGAAAAAGAAGCGGCCAAGAAGCCTGAACAATTTTAGCTGAGTGCAAAAGGCAAGAAAAAATTTCTATTTCGTGGTTATCTGAGCTGAGTTGCCAGCTCTGTAAAGAAACAAGCTTTGACACCAGTGGTGGAACTGTGGATGGTTTATTATTTTTAAATTGTCTCACAGCTGCATCTAGATGTTGGCCTGCTGGGGTATAAAATGTCCTTTGGCTGCAATGGGATCTTTGTTCATGGATCAGTGACAGTGTATGACCCCCGCTGAGTAGCCTTTCTTGGGTTGCAGAGAAATTAAAACAGTGCTTGCCTGGCGTCATTGGGCTGAGGTATTCAACTTGGTATGGCGCGGTTTGAATGATAATTTATAAAGGATGGAAATTTCTATTTTGAATAATTGTGATTGCCAGCTGGTGGGTTATTCTCTGTTTATTCTACGTTATTCTTCATTATTTATGCATTTGTTTGCATGTGTGTGCACATTTTGTATGTGTATCTATTGTATGCTCATTTTTTCATGACAGTATTTAGCCTTCTTGCAGTTTCCCAGTGATGACTGCAGTTTTTAGGTGCATGTCTTAATATTAGATTGGAAGCAAATAGACTGTAATAATTCAGAATGAATAATTCAACAATGACTATGACACACACAGAGAATCCTGCTGTGCTGTGTCAAATGTACTTGTGTCCACTATAATCTTACATCACTTTCCAAACAAAAAGCTGGAAGCCAGTTATTTACACACGAAATTAATCTTCACCTCTTCAACTCTGCTGGCTTTCTGTGCCTACAGAACATGAGATGAGGATTTGATCAAGCGATGCCAAGATGAAACTTTGCCCAGAGACTTCCATTCTTTGGTGTGATTATGCAACCAACATGCAGTCCCACTGGCATCAGCAGCTATTATGCAACAGCTGCAGAACCAGGCGTTTATTGGAAGAGGTGGGGAGGAAGAAGGCCATATATCTGTACTGTGTTCCCTAATGGCAGAAGATGAAGCAATTGGAAAGTGCATTTTGTGAATTTGGATGTGCAGCTGTTGGCCTGTGTTTTCTGACTGCTTGGTAAGTCTGACATGAACGTGATGCTAGGAAAATGTGATGCTTGGGTCACAGCAACCTCACAGAACACTGCTACAGGCTTGGGGAAGAGTAGCTGGAAAGCTGCTCAGTGGAAAAGGATCTCAGGGTGCTCACTGATGGCTGCTGAACACAAGCCAGCTTGTGCCCAGGCAGCCAAGAATACTAATGGCATCCTATCAGAAATAGTGTGGCCAGCAGGACCAGGGCAGTGATCATCCCCTTGTACTTGGCACTGGTGAGGCCACACCTTGAATACTGTGTTCATTTCTGGGCCACTTACTACAGGAGAGATATCGAGGTCCTGGAGCAGGTCCAGAGATCAACAAGGCTGGTGAAAGGTCTAGAGAACAAGTCTTATGAAAAGAGGTTGAGGTAACTGAGATTGTTCAGCCTGGAGAAAAGGAGGCTCAGGAGAGACCTTATTGCTCTCTACAACTACCTGAAAGGAGGTTGTAGCAAGGTGGACGTCAGTCTCTTCTCCCAGCTAGCAAGCAATATGATGAAAGGAAAGAGACACAAGTTGTGCCAGGGAAGGTTTAGATTAGATATTAGGAAAAATTTCTTCACCACAAGGGTTGTCAAGCACTGGAATAGGCTACCCAGGGAACTGATTGAGTCACCATCCCTGGAAGTGTTTAAAAGATGTGTAGATGTGACACTTAGGGACATGTTTTAGTGGGGGACTTAACCATGTTATGTTTGTGATCAGATACAATGATCTCAAGGGCCTTTTCCAACCTAAATGATTCTATGATTCTGTGAAAACTGATGTTGTGTGAGTCATCTGGGAATGTAGCCTCCTACATTCCCTAGACAAATCAGATTTTAAAGAGCCATTCTCCTTAAGGTCCTCAGTTTGACCTCCTGTGCAGATCTAGCTTTGTACCAGTGACTCTTGCTAATATTGAAGGAGTTCACTTGCAGGTTTTAAAATTGCAAGTAATGGGTATATATAAAATTGCAAGTAATGGGTATATATAATATAACTGCATCTTAAGATATTTCCTTGGTGAATTGCCAACTTTGAAAAGAAATGTACACTTACTTAGGTGAGATGAATCCCACTGTCAAACTTCAGCTAGTTAAATGTTAGTGACTTGTATAAACTCATCTTCCTGCATAACGTCAAGAAATCAGTGAAGAGAAGCTTCTAAGTGATTCACCCCATCCTAAAAGAGGTGGAAGGGATAGTCTTCTGGAATTTCCTCTTTCAACAAGTTAGTGAGGATACCTAAGTAACTAGCAGGCACTCGACTTCTAAAGGGCTAAATTGATTGAGGTTAACCCTGCTTTTTATTGCCAGTCAAGATTTGTCTAAACTGATCTTCCAGGTATTGGCTTGTGTTCTGTCTTTGTTTGCTACAATCTACTATTATCTGAAATCTCCTTGCTATGAAAAATTTACAGACTGTGATCAAATTACTCTCTTAGCCTTGAGGTCCTTAAACTTCTCACAGTTTGACAGACTTTCCAAAAGTCAGATAAGCTCTCCAGCCATTTCTGAAGGTTTTGCCATCTGTCATTACAACTTTTTCTGCTACAGGCCCTAGTGAAAACAACATTTTCCTCTAGCAGTCTCACCACTGCTAGTGAGATAAAAGATCTTTACTTCTAACTGGCATCTCCTCTTCATATGCAAGAATTTCATTAGCTTGCTTAGACATCATACTGTATAGGAAACTGATGGTGGGTAGTTACCTGTTCTATTAACTGGTTATTTCAAATGGTTCCAGGATACTCTATGCCTGTTGTAACAGAACAGTAGAGAGTGGTGCTGCTACCTGAACTTTGTCTGTGTTTCTACATAAAGTAAAATGTGTAATCTTTGTGTTGTGAAGCAGCAACTTTGTTGCCCAGGTAGACAACAAAGGTGTGCTAAGTTTCAGATCCCAGAGCACAGCACGGTATCATAAGACTGTAAGAAAGAGCTAGATTACAGTCTGGTTTATATTTGATCTTTGTAATACATTTGCAAATTTTTATAGAACTGCAGGAGAGGCATATATAGAAACTGGATGCAGTGAAGTCTGTGAATCCTTTAATGACTCCTTCATCTTCTCTTAGTCTACAAGAATCTTGCCAAAGCACTGTATTACATGCTGCACTGTGCGAGCAAATCTACTTGTGTGCTTCCATGTGGCCTGGTTTTAGTATGTTAGGTAAGGTGCAAAACCCAGTTAGAAGAATCAGTGTTCACATACATTTGTGCTTAGAGAAGGTTAAACCTGATACTTCTGCAGACCAAACCTACAGACGACTTCTACATGTCTCCACTGTCCACAGATTACTGCCTCCCAGATATTCAGTCCTCCCAGGTACAATCCTTTGGAAACTGCAGTATGAAAGTGAGGATGGTGAGCAATTTCTTGCTCTTATAATATTACAGATTTTTTAAAAATTTACACAAATTACAATAACAAACAGAAGTATTCTCAAATACTTTCACAATGGCCCTCAGTAACCAGATGAGCTTTTCTGTCTTATCTGTCAAATGGAATTAAGAGAACTTGACTAGCTCACATAAGTGCTGTGTGCATAAATACACCACAGCCTATGAAGTACTGATTTACTTCTATAGTATAAAAGAACATCACTAATGTCAGGTGCAGCCAGTGATCATGAGAAATTCCTTTAAGAAAGAGGGAAATGCCAGTCAATCTCTTAGCTAATTTTCACTAAACTTGCTTTTTTAAATATTCTAGACCATGTTTGCAGTAATCTACATAGACTAAAAGCAAAAAGAAAATGAGCCAGAGATCACACTCACAGGTGAAATTTATTAATGTAATAAATACTGGAAGATTGGGATATAAAATGGGAAGGTGCGGATTACTCTTGTCACTCTCCCACTGCTTACAAATCCTGTTTTTTTCTGCTATCTCAAACTCCTCCAAAAACCTCCCCTTACAGCCAGCATCATCTTGTGGTGCTTTATGTATTCCCAGGGAAATGACAGGAAGGGTCAAACTGAGCAAGAGCTGGCAAACGCCAAACCAAGTTTTTTGGGTTGTTTTTTTTTTTTTTTTTTTTTTTTTAAATAACATCACAGATAGGTTGCAATAGTAACACATTCCCAAAAATGCATCCGTGGTTTTGTCTTCTTTTGATTGTTCACAGAATCACAGATCATCAGGAATTGGAAGGGACCTCAAAAGATCATCTAGTCCAATCCCCCTGCCGGAGCAGGAACACCTAGATGAGGTTACACAGGAAGGTGTCCAGGGGGGTTTTGAATGTCTCCAGAGAAGGAGACTCCACAACCCCCCTGGGCAGCCTGTTCCAGTGTTCCGCCACCCTCACTGAGAAGAAGTTTCTTCTCAAGTTTAAGTGGAACCTCTTGTGTTCAAGTTTGAGCCCATTACCCCTTGTCTTACCATTGGTTGTCACCGAGAAGAGCCTGGCTCCATCCTCGTGACACTCCCCCTTTATATATTTATAAACGTTAATGAGGTCACCCCTCAGTCTCCTCTTTTCCAAACTATAGAGACCCAGCTCCCTCAGTCTTTCCTCATAAGGGAGATGCTCCACTCCCTTCATCATCTTAGTTGCCCTGCGCTGAACTCTCTCCAGCAGGTCCCTGTCCTTCTTGAACTGAGGGGCCCAGAACTGGACACAATATTCCAGGTGCGGTCTCACCAGGGCAGAGTAGAGGGGAAGGAGGACCTCTCTCGACCTACTGACCACCCCCCTTCTAATACACCCCAGGATGCCATTGACCTTCTTGGCCACAAGGGCACAGTGCTGGCTCATGGTCATCCTCCTATCCACTAGGACCCCCAGGTCCCTCTCCCCTTCACTGCTCTCTAATAGGTTATTCCCCAACCTGTACTGGAACCTGGGGTTGTTTCTACCCAGATGTAACCCTCTACACTTCCCCTTGTTATATTTCATCACATTTTTCACAGTCCAACTCTCCAGCCTGTCCAGATCTCGCTGGATGGCAGCACAGCCTTCTGGCGTGTCAGCCACTCCTCCCAGCTTAGTGTCATCAGCAGACTTGCTGATAGTACACTCAGTTCCCTCATCCAGGTCATTGATGAAGATATTGAATAATACTGGCCCCAGCACTGACCCTTGAGGCACTCCACTAGATACAGGCCTCCAACTGGACTCCGCCCCATTGACCACAACTCTCTGGCTTCTCTCCTTCAGCCAGTTTGCAGTCCACCTCACTACCTGATCATCCAGACCACACTTCCTCAGTTTAGCTGTGAGGATGCTGTGGGAGACTGTGTCAAATGCTTTGCTGAAGTCAAGGTAGACCATGTCCACCGCTCTGCCATCATCCATCCACCGTGTTATTTCCTCATAAAAGGCTATGAGGTTGGTCAAGCATGACTTCTCCTTGGTGAAGCCATGTTGACTGCCCCTAATGACCCTCTTATCCTTGATATGCCTTGAGATGGCACCAAGGATAAGGTGTTCCATCACTTTCCTAGGGATGGAGGTGAGGCTGACTGGTCTATAGTTACCCAGGTCTTCCTTCTTGCCCTTTTTGAAGGCTGGAGTGACATTTGCTTTCCTCCAGTCCTCAGGCACCTCTCCCGTTTCCCAAGACTTGGTAAAGATGATGGAGAGTGGTCTAGCAATGACTTCCGCCAGTTCCCTCAGCACCCGTGGGTGCATCCCATCTGGACCCATGGATTTATGGATGTCCAGATTGCTCAATTGCTCCCTAACCCAGTCCTCATCAACTAAGGCAAACTCCTTCAACTTCCCGACTTCCTCTGGGTCCTCAGGGGTACAGGGCTCCTCAGGACAGCCTCCAGCAGAGTAGATAGAGACAAAGAAGGCATTCAGCAACTCTGCCTTCTCTGTATCTTCTGTCACCAGGGCACCCACCCCATTCATCAGTGGGCCAACCTTGCCTCTGGTGTTGATTTTATCTGCCATGTATTTGAAAAAGCTCTTTCTGTTGTCCTTGACCCCTCTGGCCAGATTTAATTCTAAGGAGCCTTAGCCATCCTAGCTGCCTTCCTACATCCTCTAGCAGCAGCCTTATATTCCTCCTGAGTGGCCAGCCCCTCCTTCCATGACCTGTAAACTCTCCTCTTCCACTTGAGCATACCCAGCAGTTCCTTGTCTATCCACGCTGGTCTCCTGGCTCCTTTCCTTGACTTCCTACGTGTCGGGATGCTCTGATCTTCAGCTTGGTAGAAGCAGTCCTTGAATGTCAATCAACTATCTTGGGCCCCTTTACCTTCGAACAGCCTTGCCCATGGGATTTCCCCCAGCAATTGTTTGAAAACACCAAAGTTTGCCCTGCTGAAGTCCAGGGTTAAGATTCTTCTTGCTGTTCTGTTCCTGCCGCACGAGATCCTAAACTCCACCATTTCATGGTCACTACAACTGAGGCAGTCCTCAACCTTTACTGCTTCGACCAGACCCTCCTTGTTAGTGAGGATGAGATCCAGCAGCGCTCCTCTCCTGGTTGGCTCATCCACCATTTGCATGAGGAAGTTATCATCCATACACTGGAGGAACCTCCTGGACTGTGGCTGGGTTGCTGAGTAGTCCTTCCAGCAAACATCAGGGAAGTTAAAATCCCCCACGACGACCACGGCCTGTGACTGTGAGGCCACTCTCAGCTGCCTGTAGAAGGCCTCGTCAACTTCCTCACCCTGATCTGGTGGCCTGTAACAGACACCCACAACAGTATCGCCCCTGCCAGCCTGCCCCTTAATTCTCACCCACAGACTCTCAACCTGCTCCTCATCTGTGCCAGGACAGTACTCCATACATTGTAGTTGCTCTCTCACGTAAAGAGCAACTCCGCCACCTTGCCTGGCTGGCCTGTCTTTCCTGAAAAGGACATAGCCATCTATGAGCACGTTCCAGTCATGCGAGCTGTCCCACCACGTCTCTGTAATTGCCACCAGATCAGAATCTCCTGACTTAACACAGGTCTCCAACTCCTCCTGCTTATTTCCCATGCTGCACGCATTGGTGTACAGGCATTTCAGGGCGCGAGCTGAGCTCACCGATTTCACCCTACAGGGATGGGAGGCCTCCTGGTCTTCATCAATTCTAGAGTGCTGCCCCACTGGTGCCAGCCCAGCTACAACCCCATCCCCCTTCAAATCTAGTTTAAAGCCCTCCAAACTAGCCCTGCCAGTTCCTGTCCCAGCATCCTTCTACCCCTGCGAGATAAACCTTTCCCACCTATCACTGTCTGGACTGGTGTCTTATAAAACCAGCCGTTATCAAAGAATCCAAAGCCCTGCCTGTAGCACCAGTCTTGAAGCCAATCATTTGTGGACTGAATTTTTGTAATTGATCCCACGTCATCATCTGAAAATGGAAGGAGTGCAGAGAAAATCACTTGAGCCCCTGAATCTTTCACCATCCATCCCAAGGCCTTGAAATCTTTCTTCATTCCCCTCAGAGTACGGGATGCAGCTTCCTCCCCACCTGTCTGGAAGATCAGCAGCGGGTAGTAGTCTGTTGGGTGCACCAGGTTGGGGAGCGCCCTGGTGATATCCCTGACTCGGGCTCCAGGCAGACTACACACTTCCCTATGATGAAGGTCAGCTCTGCATATTGGGCCCTCTGTCCCTCTCAGAAGGGAATCACCTACGACAATGACCTTTCTTTCTTTCTTATCAAGAGGCAGTCTTGAGGTGTGGAGGAGGCTGCCTCTTCCTATGTGACCTTGTAGGCAGGCTTTGTACCACATCCTCACCTACCTTTTCTTCAAGATCCAGGGCCTCAAACCTATTACAGAGGGGCACCTGGGGAAGCAGGGCAGGTAGGGAAGGCAGTTGTCTGTGACGCCCAACTGGAACTTGCTTCCAACCCTCGTCATCTCTTTGGTCCCCTATCTGTGCCCGACAGCGACAGGGCAGGGGCTGTCTTGGGTCCTCCATCACTTTTTGGGGGGTATCCCCCTTTGGCCTTTCTGAGTGGCACATCAGGGAGTTACTCCACCAGTCAATCTCCTTTTCACATTCCCTGATAGACCTCAGTGTCTCAACCTCCTCCTTAAGTTTCACCACCACGCTGAGCAGATCTTGTACCTGCTCACACCTCACACAGGTGGAATGCTGGCCTCCCTCCCCCGGCTGCAGCAGGCTCTGGCACTCCCTGCAGCCAGAGACCTGAACAGCCACGGTTTGGGACAGGACCTCTGTTTGCGTTGCAGCAGGCTTTTTGTGACAAGCTCTCTTTCTGGAGGAGACCATAGTCAACAGCAGTCTGGGACAGTGGCAATAACTGAGATGGTCTAACAAGCGACGGCCTAACAAGCGACTACTTTCATGTTCATGCAAACAGTGGGGCTGTTTTTAATTGCAACGCCATTTTTTGCTGTGAGTTCTGAGAGGCTTCAGTGACTAGTAAAAAAAATTAAAAGTCAACTCCCAGCCCCCCACAGAATTTTCTTTAAAATGTCTCAAAATGAAAATTAAGCAGGCATTTTTCTAGTAGATTTCAGTTGTTAACTTCAGCAGCATAAGAGAAGTTTTGGAGGGTTTTGGTGATCTAAAAGGGTGAATTCTGGTTGCCCTCCAAGCACAACTTCTTTAGAGTTTTTTAGGTGAAACTGCTGGATGTGAGCTATTAAAGTAAGAATGATAAAAGGTGTTGTGTTCAGCAGCTCCCTATGACTCATCACTTTTCAGAAATGAGAAGTTGGGAATGTAATAAAAAATAGCTTGCCTCCCTCATGTGTGTGACTGATTAAAATCTGTACCACTAATCAACATAGAATACAGTTAATGACTGTTTAATTAATTTACTGTAATTTTTGATGATCACTGCAATTACTTTTCCACGTGCTGCTACAAATGACAGTAATGATTTTCAACAGAAAGCAAGCAGCCTGTGTAGTGTGTCAGCTCTCAGAGCAGCATCACTTTAATGACTACAAGGAATTGCTTTAATACAGAATTCAGCTTAGAGAGATCTGATTAGTTAGTTAATATGCACAATTCCCCTTACTACAAAGGCTCCTTTATTGTATAAACTACTCACCTATGTATTAGAAAACCAGTCTTTCAGGAAGAAAAATTGTAGGTGGACCTTGTCCCCTTTTAGATTTGAGCCCAACAGTCATTGTTCTGCCAGGTGACTGCATGAACTGCTGGGCAAACCACTGCTTTTAACACTTACTGTAAATGGTTGTCTCCACAATCATTCCACCTTTGAGATCCTTGGAGACTAAATAAAGGTTATGAATACATACAAACACCAGGAAACAGATTACCTTCTTGGGAAGTAAAGTGAGGTAGATTATTTATTTCACACATAGCCACTTATTATGGTTATTTTTACCCTCCTGTTTTTTTATGATGGGTGCACAGTTTTCACCATTTACTCCTTTGATGATGCTCTGTGGAGGATACAGAATGTTGTGCTGTTTAAACTAATTTCTCCAATGTCTAAAGTAATGTGTCTCATTTGGGATCATGTTGTTACCTAACATGGGACTAACATTAGCAGCATTTCTAATTGTGTTCCAGTGACATTTGTCATATCCCTGTCATTCAATGTCTTAAACTGGTTTTATCTCTTTAGCATATTCAATTTCAGAGGAACTTTTAATAGTGGATTTCAAAGTCTTTTCAGAGGCATGGGTTTTTTTGACAGTGAATGGATTTTCTTCACAGTTACGGTTGTAGATATCTGTGTATATATATTTATGACAGTGTTGATCATGTAAGTTTTCCGAAAGCTTTTAAGTTCTTGAAAATTGTTTGTTGATTGGCATCTGTGTTCTTTCATGACTTAACAGAAAAATTGTTTCCCAAATTTTAAAGGTTTTTGATTTATTTATTTCCTTTTGAGACTGAAACAACCACATATGTGATATCTTCCTAATGATGAGCAACCTAACTGTGGCTAACTGTTGGCCTTTTCTTGAACTGTGCAGTGAAACACCATTATAAAACCGCGGTCATACAAACATGTTTTATCAATTTTCTGATGAAATGCCTAATTGCTTGCTGCGGCTGTCTTCGTCATGAGCTAATCAGGGAACAGTGACAATAAAAGTAATTATGTGGTAGATCCTCGACCTCAGTTCTCACTGCAAATAAATGTCTAACATTGTTACCATTTATGGTAACATTCAGCATTCAGCATTATCATATAAGCTTTCAATGATTTCATTTCTGTCTGGAATTCCATACTATGTCATTAGTTCATGTGGAAATTTTAGCATACTCTAAAAGATCTTTTGCAACCCCATAAAAGGATTATTTATGATATGGCTTTTTGTTTAATAATAACTCTAAGAATAATAAATTGCTTTATACATAATCTTCAGCTCTATTACGTGCTTGTTCCTCCTTGAGTTAGAGCATTACCTGGATTCTTGACATTCAAAATATATGATGGGAATTGATTTTTCATGACACTGGAAGCAATGGGATTTTACTTTAGTGATTTTTTCCCTCTTCTTCATTGTCACTCTGTTAAAAACACCGAGTGTACATAGATAGTTGCTTTGCAGGTGTTTTCAGTAGTTCTCTGGAGCATAGCCTACTTAAAATAGACAGTATTCTGCCCATAATTTTCTTTTCTCTTTCTTTTGAAAAGTGTTTTCTTTCACTTCAGAACTCCAAATTACACTAAATGTTCTACTTAGAAATCATATTGCAACTTTGCAAACTAGAGGAAGATTTGCCTTCCTTGGAGTTTAGATAAATACCTCCACTTGCAATTATCTTTGACTGATGCTGGTTTACCTCCATTGTTTGCTTATCCATCTACTTTATCTAGTCTCTAGAAAACTAGAAGCAAGTAATTGAATTTTATCAATGCAATAAAAGTTTTGGTCCCTGCTAGTTAAAGCTTAATACAGCTGAGATTGCATAATTCAATAGAAGTTGTGGGAGGTACTCACTGCTTCCTACCTTTGCTATTCTAGATCAAACTACTCTTAAATGCATGTCAGAGACAAAGAGGCTGATCTTCAGTTACACTTGTGTAACTGAAGTTACATCTAAATCAGGAGTAATTGGGAGCACCTGACTTAGCTTTTTAAATGCAAACATGAAAATGAAATCAGCAAGCCTTGACATCTTTGATGTGCTATGAAATGGCCAGACTGCATGAGTGTATGTGAGTATGAAGCTCAGCTGTTGTTCTCAGCTGTATTTGCAAAGCGGCTGGGCCTGTTATAAAGTTTCTCTGTGATACTCAGAATGTGAGGAGCTTCAGTATAACCTTGCTGTTTTAGTTTTCAGTGTATATATAAAAGGTGTAAAATTCGCACTTGCTATTACAATTACTACAGAGCACCTAATACCTGAGAGGATGTACGGGGTAGGAGTTTTGTAACTACTACAAGAGAGCCTTTTAAAATTAAGTGTTTTCTATTGTTGTAGAGAAGATGAAATTGGCATGTGGGATGTCACACTCCTTTCTGTTTGTGATGCTGTAGTTTTGTGACATTATGCAGTGCAACTATGGGCTTAAAAGAAGTCTTCTGATGTCACATGGATTTTATGCTGTGATCTGCTACTTCAATAGTGTTATTCTGGATTTGCTGTAATGTAGATGAGGTAATGATCTCATAGCCAAAA
This sequence comes from Psittacula echo, assembly GCF_963264785.1. NCBI lineage: Eukaryota > Metazoa > Chordata > Aves > Psittaciformes > Psittacidae > Psittacula > Psittacula echo. The sequence goes on from NC_137735.1 coordinate 107,560,173, forward strand.
AACCTTACTTAAAATATATGAGAAAATCTAAGAACAGAAGATGTTCAGAACTGGTTTCCAGTATTTCTATCAGCTTTCATTTCTCAGTGTGCAGAGCTCATTTAGCAATAGTCTTCAGCTGTCCTTTTAACTACTCACTGTTATGTTGGAACAAGTCCAGAGGAGGGCCACGAGGATGGTCAGGGGACTGGAGCACCTCCTGTATGAAGACAGGCTGAGAACGTTGGGGCTGTTCAGCCTGGAGAAGAGAAGGCTGCGTGGAGACCTCATAGGAGCATTCCAGTATCTGAAGGTGGGCTATAGGGATGCTGGGGAGGGACTCTTCATTAGGGACTGCAGTGACAGGACAAGGGGTAATGGGTTAAAACTTAAACAGGGGAAATTTAGATTGGATATAAGGAAGAAATTCTTTACTGAGAGGGTGGTGAGGCACTGGAATTGGCTGCCCAGGGAAGTTGTGAATGCTCCATCCCTGGTGGTGTTCAAGGCCAGGTTGGACAGAGCCTTGGGTGGCATGGTTTAGTGTGAGGTGTCCCTGCCTATGGCAAGAGGGTTGGAACTAGATGATCTTAAGGTCCTTTCCAACCCTAACTATTCTATGATTCTATGATTATTCTAAAGCTCAAATACGGAAATATCAACTCATATGCAATGAATCTGCAGTTAACAAGAACGTAAAGAAGTAAATGTTGCAATATGGAGTCTATAATTTACAGAGCAAAAGGAAAAGGAGAATAAAGCATGAAATAAAAAATATGTATTATATATGTATAAAAAAAGATGCAGTGTCTATCATTGTACACCAAGATTGGCCATATTCAGATCGAGGTGGAGAGAACCCTTGCATATTGGTTTCATGTCCTATGCTAATAGTGAAATTTTAAATACAACCAAGAAAGAAAGCACTCAGTAACTGAAGTATCTCAAATTATTTGAATGCAAATGATAAAAATCCAACTGAAAATTCTCTAAAATCTAGATTAAAAATTATTTATTTTCATTATTATAGTACTGAGACAAGTAAAGAAGACTCAGAGCATTGCAGATTTTGATGTGTTTGGTTCCAAACCCACTCTCTGTTTGTGCTGTTGGTCTCCTGCCCTGACATGAAACAGTAGGATAAACACGAGGATATGCAATGCAGAATGAGTTTCAGCATCTGTCTCTTTTAGGAACAGAAAGTGTTTCTTAGCTGTGTTTTTTTTTTTAAGCAATTTCTATTTTTACAATTATACAGTTCTTAGAAAACAGACAAGGATATTTATAAGAGGATAGATACGATTATATCTGTTATTCTAACTCAATATATTCTGAAGGAAATGGAGGCATACACATAATGGTAAATGTTTCTTGACATACCTATCATCTGTTACCAGGCAGATTCTTCAGATGTTGTTTATTCCCAAAGAGTTCTTGCATAAAAGCACTATAAAAGCATTCAATTTAATTTCTTTCCATGTTTTAAAAACCATTATTAGTGCTCTAGTTTGCTGTATTTAGTCTGAGCATAATATAAAAATCTACGTAAAGGCTGTAAATAAAAAATATGCTTTGCCTTATGTTGAAAAAAAATCTCATCTTTGAAAGAGTATAATTTTATTTCTGCTTAATGTAACGATTTTGCAGGTGTAAATTTAAGACCTTTCTTATTTTCAAAACACTTAAAATGGAAGGAACAGATTTTGTTCACTTTGTTATTGTAAATATCTTGAACAGCCTCTGCACTGAACCCTTCTGCCACCCCAGCATCTAATGTTTTCAGTTGACTATCGCCATGCTCACACTGCACAGCTGACCCACTTCAGTGCCAATATCCCAAGTTAAATGACACAGAAAAGACTGCATGCACAGCTTTTAAAAATTATTGCAGCAGAGGATCTACTGAGTGCAGATATTTGCTCCAGTGATAGTTTGTATCCTGTTTAAAAATTTGGTATCAAAGGGAATTCTTTCACATAGCCTTTTTAGCCATCAGGAAAGTATTTATTACTTTGTTTTTGGGTTTTTTTTCACAGCTACTGTGGACATGCTCAGTTACCTGCTGGCTTCTAAACTGCCTATATTTTTATAGGCTTTTCTCTCTTTGTTTTTGAGTAATCATTTGAAGAGGTGTCAAGTAGCAGGTGAATAGCAGCATGCTAGAAACTAAACTATTCTATTTGTTGTCTGAAAGACAATGTGACTGAGAGGAATTCACAGCAGAAACAGATTGCAACATCTAATCAGAGGAAGTAAAATAGACTTGCCTTTGTCTAACCCATTTCAACTGCATAAGGGAAACAAGCATTGGCTTACCCTGCTGGCTGATACTTTTCCTGGTTCTGGACAACCAACAAGTTTCCAAAACTGTAAGCCATGTAGCATAACGTGTGATCACATACAGAGCGGACATTGCCTCTGCATGCTGTTGTGCAGAAAAGCGGGGAACAGCAAGGTAAAAGTTAGACTTCAAGACAATATCCCCTGTGATTTGCATCCTGGATGGAGGCAGGGAGGAGTTTAACCTCACCAGAGCAAGGCAGAGAGATCTGTTCTCCTCTTACACATTAGCACAGTCCCTAAGTATGTGGAGAAACTCTGCCCAGCTGCCTGGCACACTTCCTCTTTTGTGCTCTTCCTTGCTAGTCTGACCTTTTTTAGCCATTATTAATTAACAATATTCTCATAAGGGTGAGAACAAGTGTTTTCAGTAGTCAGAATTCTGATTCCTCAACTTACAATATTTCATGTTATCGCCTCCCTGGCTTGTATTTTGTTGAGCAGCAGTAATGATTTGCCTGCTGCTTGTTGAGCTCTTTGATCTCCAGCTGTTAAAAGCCTGCTCAGGCTAACCAGACTGCAGATTCTTACATGGACTAGTTAACGTGGAAGGGCCCAGCTGATGCACCTCAGCCATGACCTGGAGGAACCACCATGAGGCAAGCCACAAACATTTAAGTTCATTCACTTGCAGTCTGTGATGGTGTTTGGGTTGCAAAAGGGACATCCATCAGGACCTTCAGACCACACAGGCCTTTGGACAGACCTCAGATGGTTTCCATACTAAAGAAGAAATCAACATTAGTTGGGCTGCAAAATCTGTACACTGCATAATGAAGAAAAGTTCTAAATTGGGCTCAGTGTTTCTCAAATTAATGGTTTTCCTTCCTGTCCTTGCACAACACTGCAAGCTCTGCAGAGCAGCCAGCAGCATCTATAATGGATTCCAGACTACTTTAGTTATAATAATATTATTGCTATACATGGTCCTCTTTGTCTCAAGTAAATAATAAAGTGATCTGCCACAACAAAATGTTTAAACATCTTGGGGATGGTTCTACCCACTGCATACTATGACTTGCTTGATTTTTCTCTCTGACATACCTGTTTCAAACATTGGTTTCATTGCCAATTCATAGCATTTAAACTAGAACAGAGAAAGAAACAACAAAACAAAAATAACTTACATATTTTTTTAAAATCCAGGAAGATCCCAAACTGCTTTACAAACTATAGGTTAATCCTGCCATCTTTCTTGGCATAGTTTTTTAAACTGTCAGTTCTCTGCAATAAGGATACATAAAGCCTCTGGTGTTGCTGAGATTCTTGATGTGCAAGGATCACTTCCCTATTATGATCCTGTAGTGCCTTCTAGAACGGGCATGTTTTTTTAACTGTACTAGAATAGATGTACAGGAAGGTAACAATTTCAACAACATCTGTCATCATGAAAATTTGCAGACTGTTTTGGGAAATGTTTTTAACAGTATTTTTTTATGCCCTGGGATATAGGCATATCTCACAGGATTAAAGAATCTATGTTGTATTTTCAAAACACTCATCAGTAAACAGGAAATGTTTTTATGGTATGATGCCACCAATATATAACCGTGTTTGTGAGGTACTAAAGAAAAATTCTTATTTTCTTTACAGAGGGAAAAGCTGAGACAAGTTTAGGACACATTCACAATGCCAATACAAACTAAGAACTTCATTTTATGGGTTGAAAAACTGCTGTTATCAGAACATCTAAGAGGTTGGTGTCATCACCTAGAATAATGGAAATTGAGGCATAAAATACAAAAAGATATTAATAGATTAGGTAACTAAAAAATCAGTGATGAAAATTACAAATCCAGTAGCTCCATTGCATTTCTTCACTGATAGCATGATTGCATATTTAGAAGTATCCATCACCCATCCAATATAGACTGCAGCAGAACCAGACTCTGAGACTTTCTATATAGCAAAATTACTGTATTTTCATGTATATAATCTGCAGATTATCTAATGGAGAAATAAATAGCCAGGCAACCTCCTTTTAGTCCCCACTGGTTTAGCCATTGCTATAATACCCAAGTCTGTAATTTTCTGAGGGAACTGTTTACTCAAAACCCTCTTTCACATGTTGAACACCTTGCCTGAGATCACCAGTGCCTACTACCTTTTTCTTGGTACTTTTTATGTATTCAACTCAGATCAAGTCATCAGTCAGGAGCTGTGAGTTTCAAAAATTGCAGGTTATAAGTTTGAAAATATGGCATCTCTTGTAGTGTTTTACATACTGAAATACGAGGGAAAATTATAGTTTTGCTAAGGAAACATCTAGCTATTTCTTCCATTGAGCAATGAAAGGATTAGAAAAAACAAAACAATTTTATGGGAGCTGAGGGGAGCACAGACAAACAGTTCACCGCGGAAGGAGTGAGGGTTACTGAGGTGATTTATCAATGCTCATCTCCTGCAAACACAGGAAAAGGAGCATATGGGATATGCTCACCTGATCCTAACATACATTCCCCGCTTAATGCTTCAAAAAAGAAAAAGCAAAGAGACAGAACATCAAAAGTCAATAAGGGAAAGTGATCAAGAATCCTTCCAGAATTATCTAATAATTTCCTTTAATGTGTAATGGTGTGGAGGAATTGGTATGAGGCTAATATTTTTTATATATGTGTATATATTCATGCAATCACCATGCTTTTTTATATACACGTATGCACACACACATGTATTGAGCTAGAATAGAATTATTGTACTACTACATATGCTGGTCTTAACCTGTATGGCAATTCTGACTGAAGACTGGGGAATGAATGTACAAAAAAGCTGAAGGAATTAGAAGAAAAAAAGAGAGAAGAGAAAGAAGTAAAAAGAAGAGTGCTTATAACTGAGCACAAGCAAGTCTCCATCTTAAGCAGCACTGTTAGACTCTTCTATTGGACAAGGCCTGCTAGAATGATCCTTAAATCTGTACTGGATACATCTAATACTGACCACTATGACAAAAAACCTCCTCTTCCACTGATCCTTGTCCTTGTGTCAAACTATTACTACCTTTTCTATTGCAAAAAATATTCAACTCTGTTTGCCCTAGATTTACATTTAAAATTAACAGGCAAGTTACGAAATATAAAGGACTACTGCTGTCACAACCCCATCTGCAATATAGTGCTATGCAAAGGTTCAGGACTCAGCCTTCTAAAATACACACCTGACTGTCCTCTCTCTGCCCCCTTCCAAAGCTTTATGTTCTCTTGCCAAGAAAAAAACTTGATGCCTTTCTTGACAGCTTATTTAGAGCATTGTTATATTCAGCTCTTTTCTTTTGCTTCTGTTTTCTTTGGTAACAACAGTTCAAAATAATTCAATGTCATTTTGTCCTACAGATATCAGTATTTAGCTTCTTACATTGCATGTTCTGCCTGCTCCTGAATTATGTCTACCTGATTTGGTCTGCTTTTTGGGGGGCTTTGTTTCGTTTTTGTAGGATTTAACTTTGCAGTAGCCTACTTGTTTCACTCTGTCAAATGAGACCAAACTATGCTTTTTTTTGGCTATGCATATAAAAAAGCTAACCTGGTTTTTGTACTTTTTCTGCGCCTCATACCACAAATAGTGTGGATTTGTGATATCTCGCACTGAAGCTATTTCAGTGTTGCAATTTATACAACTTTTAAAACAAGACCAACAGACACATAGATACACACAGCAGTTACTCTCTGACACCAGATTAAAATTAATTTTATAATGGTTGATGTAGAACAAAGATTTTTAGTTTATTTGTATCATAGAGTAGTAAAACTATTTAACACAAAAAAATGCCAGAACCTGTTTCTCTGAGAACAATATTAAAAGATGACTTTTATTCCAGATTAAGAAATCACTCCTAAGCAGTAATTCTGTAAGACAATTCATGATATAAAGAATTACGTGCTAGAAGTGGTGTCATTCAGCCCGAATTTACAGGCACTTCTAAACACAGGTGAGTGTTCACACTACAAAACTAGAGTCAAAAACTGTATCACAATATGGCTTAGTTTACTTACCAGGCAGATGTACTCTGAAAAGTCATCAGGGGTGGGCTTAAAGCATCTCCTTTTAAAGTATGCACTGTCTGTGATGTTTGAGGCTGTGTCTGAGTTTGAGGCTGTGTCTCTGGCTGAGGCTGTGTCTGTACTTGGCTTGGATCCTGAGCAGGGTTAATCCATCGGCTCTGTCCCTGTGTCATCCACTTTCCCTGGATGCCCCACCGTGCCAGGTAAAATTTGCAAATGTCATAGTTCATTGAAGAGTAATATAAAAGGTCCAGTATCAGCAAGATCACCACAAAAAAGCCATAGATCCACACTCCTAACAGTGCACTGTAGTTGCTGTGAAAGAAAAAAAGAGAAAACAAAAAAGTTATCTATATATCAATAATGGTTGTAGAGTTAGTTTATCAAGGATAACATATAACATAACATACTATAATACTAATATAATAGGCTTAAACAAAAATTCTGTTCTAAAGCATGTTTCCTTAAAAATTATTCATTATTTCAATCTACATACTCACATATGCATGAAATAGGAGGTTTTTAAAAACTAAGTCACCCTGTCTTACAAACATTTTTATTTCTCCCTCTCATCTGAGTATTTGTATCAGCACATAAGTGTGATGTACAATTAGCTTCAATGCTTTAAGTGAGATCACTGATATGTACATGGTTGGTGGATCATATATCTTACTGTGCAAATTCTCTCTCCCAGAGAGTCACCCTACTGAATGTGACAGGGCATTTATGAGAGTGATAGTATTAAACATATAAAATATGTTTAAAAGCTGAGACTGAAGAGTATCTACACTATTGAAAACATTCACCGCTGACATGTATTATAAACCGCTTGTCTTAAAAGTTGTTTAAGGTGCTTGGATTTGCTCTGAATGTAATAATTAATTATTGCTGGATACAGTAGGTACTAGTAGAAGTATAGGCTTTCAAGAGCAACTATTAAAGATCCCTTAGTTTGCTGGTTATAAATTGAAGAGTAATATAAAAGGAAGGAAGAACATTGACAAGATCATATACAATGCATTCCATGGGAGTGAAAATATGTACTACATTTATAAGTATACATTGGTATAATGTGTATATATAAGTAAAAGCCATGAAAATTATCAGATGCTGACATGGTGCACAGAACTGTAAAGCTGTGACAGGTGACAAAAGATATTAAAAGAAATTGGGGGAGAGGGAGGAACAGGTATAAGGCATCAAGAATTTGGAGATCAAAAGGGCAAGAAATACTAAAGCTCTGCTGGAAATGCAGTATTATTAAAAGAAAAATGACTGTCAGGTGTAAATGCAGTTTGGACTGGAAACTCTGTGAGTGAGGAGAATGAGATCAGAACAAAGAAGGAAAGAAATGGATAAGAATGGGACTGTCAGGTATGCAGCAAAGAAGGCTAATCTAGACCTATGAGTTAATATGGAAGTATGTGTACCAGAGACTGCGAAATAAACAGCAAGCAGAAGGGATGCTACCAAAAAAAATATCATTAGGAAGATAGTCTTGGAGGAAAATTGTACTCAATTAAAAAGTGGGCAACGCACTTCTACATTATCCTAAACTTACATAAATTAAACTTGAACACACATTCAACCATGACCTCTTTCTTGGGAGAACTGGATTTTATCAGAACACTGATCAAAACAGAAGTGCTTTGAGAATGAAAATGCTGAGAAGGCATAGAGATGCAGGCCAGAAAGATATTTTTACTTTTTAAAAACATGTCCCAACCCTTCTCAGATCTAAAACATTTCAAGTCTCTGCTTTGAACTTTCACTTCCACTTAAAGTTCTGTGTGACTCTTTCATTTTATACTCTAAAAATAAAAACCCAAACCAAGAACAAAACAGGATTTGAAACAAGAAATCAGATAGAAAGAATTTTCCATAGCAAATAACTGTAAGTAACAAAAGGAAGGTCAGAACTGCTAAGGGGTCCATCCCTGTGTAATTTTAGGATTACGCACACCTAGGATTTAAAAACAAATTCAGTAAATTTCCAGGAGGATTAGAAGTAGAAAAAATACAGTGCTTCTGAAAACCCTTAACTCAAGAGTCTTTGCCTCTACCAAAGACTTACACATGCATGCCTAACTTCACACAACAGTGGTTAGATATTTGTAATGCATTAAAATGTTTGCAGTCCAGACACATCAAAGTATAATAGGATCTGATTAATCCAGGCTTCTCAGCAGTGCCACTCTTGACTTTCAGTGGATTTATTCCTATTGGGGTAAAACTCTTCTGTTTTCACAGAATCACTGAATGGTTTGGGTTGGAAGGGACCTTAAAGATTGTCTAATTCTAGCTCCCTGCCACAGGCAGCGACACCTTCCACTAGACCGGGTTGTTCCAAGCCCCATCCAGCCTGGCCTTGAATACTGCCAGGGATGGGGCAGCCACAGCTTCTCTGGGCAACCGGTGCCAGTGCCGCACCACCCCCACAGCAAAGAATTTCCTCCTAATATCTGATCTAAATTCCCCTCTTCCAATTTAAAGCCATTGCCCCCTGTCCTATCCCTACATGCACTTGTAAAATGTCCTTCTCCAGATTCCTTTTAGGCACTCTTTAGGTACTTAAAGGCTGCTCCAAGGTCTCAACAGAATCTTCTCTATGCTGAACAAGCCCAACTCTCTTAGACTGTCAGAGGTGTTCCATCCCTCTGATCGTCTTCACGGCATCCTCTGGACTCACTCCAACAGGTCCATGTTCCTCTTGTGCTGGGAGCCGCAGAGCTGGATGCAGTGATGCAGGTGGAGTATCATGAGAGCAGAGTAGAGGGGCAGGATCACCTTCTTCAACCTGCTGGCCACGGCCCTTCTGGTGCCGCCCAGCATAAGGCTGGCTTTCTGGGCTGGGATCACACACTGCTGGGTCATCAACCAAAACCCCCAAGTCTTTTTCCTCCAGGCTGCTCTCAATCCATTCTCCACCCAGCCTGTATTTGTGCTTGGGATTACACCAATTGATGGCTCTGCAGTAATTAAAAATCAAGCAGGTTCTACACAAAATAGCTGCAATTCCTCTCATCAAAGAAATAGTGATTGAAGAAAGGAATGATAGAGGTTTGTTTCTGCAGTAACTGAAAAGATGTTTCCAAAACCAAGTGTAATATACAATGAAATAAAATAAATCAAGTGCTTTGAATGGGAAAAAAAAAAATCAGTTTCAGAAACTGTTACAAATTTTCTGCTACTATAAAGAAAATGGAAGTGAAGGCTGGAGAAGTCAGGAAGAAATACACTGTAATAAATCCTATTCATCACTAATACCAATAGGATCCATTTTACTAATAGGTGAGCTGTATTTGATCTATAACAAGAATGGAATTTGTTTTGACAACAATATGAGAGCAAAAAACTCTTCTTACAGTTAACTTAAAAGAATTTGTTTATATTTTAGGTATTTAGTTTCACCCATCAAAATTTTGGTTAGCAAAATTAGACCTATTTTGAATGTTCCAATTTAAAGCAACAATTTATAAATCATGCCATATGTGAGTTATCCATCTGCTCCTTCTAAATAACATCTGTTTCCCACAAGGACAAATTGAAGGACTGCTTTAATTAATAGACAATGGGACAACAGGACTATCAAGAGGGCCCTGTGAAAAATCACAAGCAAAATTAACAAGTACTATGTTTTGTACACAGAGGGTAACTCCATACTTTGATATTTTCCTTTTCTCAGACTATTAAGATGTAATGGCTACTAATTATAGAAAAAATTAAAATTCCTCTACAAATTAAGATAATACCTTAATTAGAAAATAGACCAAACTTCTTACTCTGTAAGGTCAGAGACAGAAGAGAGAACTGGGAATCAAAAACCAATTAAGACTTGCTCTCATTTCACTGAACTGAATGATTTAATTGTCAAAGTTTCATATTGCAATCTGATTTTCCTGTATTTTTGTGTAGAAGTTTCATTTAAATTAAAAATAAAGTGTGAAAAGATTCCAAGTTTACCAAGATTCAAATTGCAGGGGTTTGTTCCTTCACAGGGACAATCAAGTATAATTAGTTTTTTTGGTAAGGTTGTATCTCCTCTCCTCTTCCCCACCTGGGTAGCTTGCCCTGCCCTACTAGTTCTCTTGCCCCTCCCTGTCAATCATTTTGGAGGATTCTGTTTAGGCTCAACACAAGGTTTAGCAGTACAACGCTAAAAATTCATTCTAAAGCTATGTTGCCCTGTCTTCTACTGCTGCTGGCACACAAATACAAAAGATAAATCTGGAGTAAAATTTACAAGACAATTCCCTTTCAGCTTCCCTGTGAAACAGGGTAATTCACGGACCACTAGAAAATCTTAGTAGGTCATTATTTTAAGACACTTCATCTTTTAAGGAAATATGGTGTGTATTTGGATTAGCCTTGATACAGAGCCCACTTGCATAAGTGGAAAGGTTTGTTCTGACCTCAGGGAGCCTTGAATTGGGCTCTTTGAGAACAGTAAATTCTTTTACCATCTATCTCGTCCTAGTTCATCTACAGAACCTTGCTTAGATTTCTCTAACACCCTTACATGCAAATAAAAAGTCAGGTACTTCTATGATGGTTATTACCCACATGACTCTTTCCATCTAATCCATTCACTTTTTGAGACGATAACAAGCAGGTTAGGACCAGGATATATTTTTCTTTTACAAGAGTTTGTTGTTTTTTATGTGCAGCACATGAACAGAAAATAATTAATTTTGGAATTCAGGCTTAAAAACCCAACAAATCAGAACAATTGTGAGCAGAATTCTACAGCTGCAGAGTTTAAATGTGGGCAGATGGCCATAGAAACTGCTTCTTTCCCTATTTTCCTTAAACAGGGCTGCTACTTGGAGTAGTAACACCTTCTCAACGTTGCCTTAAGGAAATGCAAGCTTACATCCCAGGAAACGCTTCATGCTTCCAACACTGTGGAAATCTGTGCAGTTTTTGCGTATATACCTTAAATGTGATATTTTTTTCTATTTTGATTTTATTATTATCTCAAGGCATTTTCCCAACCCAGTTTTCATGCAGAATCTGTTACTGTAGTACCTAAAAGGTCTTTCCAGCTAAATTACATATTTTTGCAGCAGTTAGTAGTGGAATTGACAACCTTATTTATTTATTTGCTTTCTTGCAAACATGACTTTCTGGGAGATATTTAAGCAAATGACAGCTCTGCAGGGGATGTGCTGTACATGTGCTATTTCATCCTCGCATTGCTTTTGGTGCAATGTCGTAGTGTGGTGTGCAAAAGCCATTCAATCCTGAAAAACTGGAATAATAGATAAGGAAAAACATGGATGCATTACAGACTGCCATAACACTGTTCCAGTATCAGATTAAGCACCCCATGGATAGTAATATTGCTGATAATCCACCAAAACATGCATAATAGAAAATCTGAGAAGGTATGAATGTTAGATTGAAGTGAATGTCTGAACTTATTAGACAAAGTTTTATGGAAATATACTTTGGATGGCAGAATTTTTCTCATTTGTTGGACACCATTGGTACTTCTATATTTAATACTAAATGAATTTTTCACATTCAAAAATATTAGACTGATTAACCTGCAGGATCACAAAAATATAATAGCCCAGTATTATGCACTTTTAAAAACATAGACATTTTTTGTTATAGTAATGGAAAAAATGCAAATAAACCTGGTTATAGTTATGCCATGTGGCTGTAGAAGACAAATGTGCTTTTTCAGCTGTGCAACAACAAAGAAGTTACAAGTCACTTCATTAATTTTTCCCTCAACTATATTATAAAACATGAAACTTGTTTTGATGATCGCAAGAATGGCAAAGGGGAAAAATAAACCAAATAATAATATTGAAATAAACCAAGTAATAATACTGAATCACTCTTCCCTGAAAACTATAATCCTTTTTTTCAGTTCACAGCTACTCCCCTACCCTAAATCATTCTCCCCAGCCACAGTAAAATAGTTTTCATTAGAATTTTTTTTCAGTGGTGTGTGAAATTAGATCCAAACAAAGAGTCACTGTAAAGTGAACCCTGGATGTATTAGAATCCAAATAAAGTTAAATTACCGTATATGTTAAATAAAGTCAGAGTGTACTAAAATGCTTTTTACAATGTTTTTAATGTAGACATCTAAGCTTCACTTCTTTCTGCCCTTCTACAGCATACTGAAATTACTGCGCAGTTTTCTACTAATCTCAGTGAGTTCAGGGTGAGTAGATCTCTCTCCCTCTATCTCACTACAATGGTAGATTTTTATGTAGAAAGTTAGCATCTATCCATTTTCCCAACCCTGACTGATATCAGAAGTGATGTTTCAGGAAGTGACAAAAAGGCAATACCAGTTCCACTCTTTCACTTCTCTAAGCTACATCTCCAGAAGCTTTTTATTGTATTTAGCATGATTTCACACACCTTGGCAAAAGATCAGCACACAGCTAAATGTCCACAGGAAATTCTGGATGGCAAAGTACATGGTAAGTAGTGTGTGGGTAGGTCTCAACCATGAATCTTACCAACAAAGACTACAGATGTAGCTCCTTCTCCATCACAACTGAATGAGATGATTTTTTAAAGAAAAAAAAAACCAAACAAAAACCCTCCCAAATCCAAAACCCCAAATCAAACAGATGGCTAAACGAAAATAATGTAATACTGACAATACTCCCTGAATATTTTCATTAAAATCAATATTATAGTTCATAGAATACCAAATAACATTTTCCTCATTGAGGAACTGCTCACACAACGGCCCCATAGTAGGAACAGCCCTATATTTATTGGGGGGGGGGGAGGGGTGTGTGTGGCAGGGCAAGGGGTGTGCATGTGTGTGTACACATACATATGTGAGCAGACATGCAAGCAGAGAATGCAGGAGGCAGAGAAATGTTCTATATCCCAGTGCATATTTTGCAATCAGACTGTACCTGTTCCTCTGCATGTCTGATTTGGAAAGTGGCTGATTACTCTGTCCATTTTATAGAATAATAGAATGGCTAAGGTTGGAAGTTAGGGTTGGACGGGACCTTAAGATCACTTATTTCCAGCCCTCCTTCTATGGGCAGGGATGCCTTGCACTAGATCATGTTGCCCAAGGCTCTGTCCAACCTGGCCTTGACCACTGCCAGGGATGGAACATCCACAACTTCTCTGGGCAAGTGCCTCTTCTTCCAGTGCCTCGCCACTCTCACAAGTAACAAACTTCTTCTTTATATCTAACCTGAACTTCCCCTGTTGAAGTTTAAAACCAGTTGCCCGTTGTCCTATCGCTACAGTTCCTGATGAAGAGTCCCTCTCTGCCATCCTTGTAGGCCCCCTTCAGATGCTGGAAGGCTGCTATGAGGTCTCCACACAGCTTCTCTTCTTCAGGCTGAACAGCCCCAACTTTCTTAGTCTGTCATCATACAGGAGGTGCTCCAGTCCCCTCATCATCCTCATAGCCCTTCTCTAGACTTCCTCCAACAGCTCCATGTCCTTCTTATGTTGGGAACACCAGAATTGTACACACTACTCCAAGTGAGGTCCCACAAGAGTGAAGTAGAGGGGCAGGATCACCTCCTTCGACCTGCTGGTCACACTCCTTTTGATGCAGCCCAACATATGGTTGGTTTCTGGGCTGTGAGTGCTCACTGAAGCCAGCTTATGCTCAGTTTCTCATCAACCAGCACCCCAAGTCCCTCTTTGCTTGGCTGCTCTACTCAGGTTGTTAGTGAAAAGAGGAGCAGAAGGACCTTACCTTAGTAATATCTGGACACATCCCAAACTCTGTGATGAAGTTGCCTGTTAGGCAGACTTGGTTACTTATAAGGGTTGGTGAGGGGCTTACAGAACAGTAAGGGAAGAAATAAATTTGCCGTGTGCAACAAAGAACTGAGTGAGGGGGCAAAAGCCATGCTACTCCATTCTTGAGACTTTTTTTTTACTACTCTGAGTGTGAAGCAGTTTCTGGCTCTGTGAATATATGCACAACCCTTCTGTACTAAGAGTCCTGCTAGGACCTCTTTTCAGGCAGACATTCGGCTGCTGTCATGGTAGCATAGCCATCCCAGTAAACAAAAGGGAAGCACATCCGACTCTTACCATGGAGCAAGCGTAAAGTATGCATTGCATTTGGGCACTGGGGCATACTGTGGTATAAACTCCAGAAGGCTGCCTAGAGGCACATTAATAAAGTTGAATAGCCCCAGGTGAGGGTGCTACAAGTTTCTAGGTTGTCTGGACTGCACAGAGTGGAGAAAATGCATAGCCTTTAATCGGTACATTAGACCTGAGGTGTCTCCCCAGTGTTCTGTGTGATATGTTCTCATGATGTTCTCAGATGCATTATGAGGCCAAGGCAAGGAAATTTCACCTCAAGGACATAGCTGCACATGCAATAACAGGACAGTATAAATCCACGTTAATACAAGACATCTTATGAGGGTAGAGTCTATTTTTTGTCTTTCTTTTACACCACACAGTACACAGACTTCTTTATAGTAGGTGATTGTCATGTAACAACTGTCAAGTTAGAGTATGCAACTTCTACACGTATGCAAGATTCAAACTTCTCTAGGTAGAGCTGTATAAGGAGGGGCTGTTCAGGAAAACAATGGTTCCCTGGCACAGCTGCAAGCAGCGAGTTGAAAGAGCAGACATCAGTATTCCAACACCATAGGCTCCTAGCAGCCTTGCACCTGCTTCCGTGGGAATGAATGACAACACACTGACTGACTATTACACTGCAGAAAACAACACTAAAATCCCTGTAGTAAACAAAAATCAATAGACTGGAATTCCAGTTGTCTTTAATCTTCCCCTTCCTTGCCTTGAAGGGGCTGCACACCAGAATAAAATGGCAGAGGAAAGCAGATTGATCAGAATTCAACCCTGGGGGTTTACATCAGCTGAAGGTTGCCTTCTGTACCAAAAGAAATTGTAGCAGATTGGTGTAGGTAGAGTAGAAAATACTAAGTAAGAGACAAACCACAAATGAAGATTTTGTCATTGTAAATAGGTAATCAGTAACAAAGATCTACTTAGTACTTTGGTTCTTTATGAACAAAGTTACTGACATTTATCTTAAGAGGACAGTCGCCAGCAGTACATGGATGTATCCCAGGTAACAGGCAAGGAGACCACACAGTGTTGATATATAAGCAAATATGTTCTGTTCCCCGACGTCAGTGATTACTCTCCTAGCAATGTTTATAGCCCATGCCAAAGCAAAAAAAAAGCAAAGCTAAAATGTCTTTTCCTTTTGGAGTTCTGTAACAGCAAAAACCTTTTAGTAATGTTTTTCTGTATGTGCAATTATTCTAATTGCTTTCATCATGAAGCACACCTCAGACTATGTTATTAGACCATGAACAGTTTGGTGAAGAGTACTTTAAAACTCATTTACTTACTTATGCATATATCCATCTGCGTTCCCTGTTAAGTTCATCTGCATAACAGTCTGAAATTCTGTCTCATTGCAGCAGTATTTAAATACTGTGTTGTTATGGTGACAGCAAAAGATGTAAGATTTATTGTCAGAAAGACGGGGGCAGTGAAAACCAAAGTGGTAGCGACCTTTGTAGTCCGTATACGGCTCACAGACCCGAAAATGTGCAGACAACACTGTAAAACAAAGAACAATATTGGCTTTGTGAGTCACTTGTGCTATCCGTATGATATAAACTGTCATTTTTCATTGGTTAAGCTTAAATAATTGTTGTCTGATTTCTAAAAAACAGGAATGTTTCAGAACTTTCAACATTATAATATTTAGTATTAAAAGACTACAATATTTCACCTCTTGTTTTGAGTTTAATTGTAACTGTTTCTGATTGCTAGTAGTCCTTGTAAGGGAAGAAATGCCCTCTATGTCAGTAAACACAAAAATATTTAGGGAAATGCTTTGATACTGCTGTTCTAAATATATGGATATCCATAAACATCAACAATGTCCATGTTTAAGTCTCCTGGGATGACATCATAAAAACAAAAAATCTGTGCAAAAACTGCAACAAAAGTTTGATGGCACTTGATTTACAGTCACTGTTCTTGACAGAAAATATCTTCTCTAGTGTAAAGGTCATTCTTTGATAAGGATTATTTTGCCAGAAATAGTAGTTACAAAACAGCATAACAGATCTGAACAACCTTGATTTTTCAAATAGATAGAACTAATAAAATACAGCTCTTCCTGGGATTTCTTACATTTTTCCTTTATTAAACGATCATATAAAGTGTTTAATACATCTCTGAGAGCATTTTTTACAGGAATATGTCACACTATTTTCACCATAACTTGTCTTGGTGGGGGGAGGGGATGGAATCCTCTCCATATATATCCTTTGAAAGCAGACTTGAGGCTGATAGTTGTGCAGCAGCAGGCACACTGCGGTTACACCTACATGGTAAGACTGTGGGCAGATGCAAGCTCTCTGACCATACTTTAAGCCTACTGGTTGCAAACAGCTCTGAACAGGAAGCTGTGTGATTGTCTTAGCTTCCCAGAGCTAATAAAGCTTGCAGAGGGGCAGGATATAGATCCCTTCCAGTACAGGTATAAGCAACCACACATGACTCCCTGTTTGATCAGAAGAGTCTTATAAGAGACAACATTTGGTTCCACATTCTGCCAACATTTTAACTGATTTATAGTTTATGTTATATAGTCCTTAAGACATCATTTAAGATTATATGTACTATACAGATGCCCCAGAAACCTTACACTCTACAGAAAGTGAAATATAGAAGTCAATTCTAAATATTCTTGGCAGCGAAATGTTTTTATTCTAATTAGAGAACAGAGACACAGTGATGCTATGGATCACTTCATGAGGTTTCACCAATCAGTAAAGGTTATTCACTTTAAACTGACAGAATTAACCCTTGTAACTTGGTGTATGCTTTTTGTATCAGTTTACCACTACAAGAGATTACAAATAATGACTTGCATGGATTTAGCTTAAATCTATTGGATCACTCTGCACAGTCCCCGTGGATCTGTAAATGCTTCTGTGTACCTTATCCATCTAATCCTCATTTCTTTCTATGTTGCTTGAAAAAGGCTATTCCTAACAGTTTTGTTTCTCAATTTTATAAAACTTATTAATTTGAATAATTTCTCATTCTTTTCCTGTAGGTCTAGTAAAATTTTAAAGATTGTGACAGTGGAAATTACTTCTTTATTTGTGTGTATAGAGGGAGCCTACAACACAAAACAAAATGAAAACAAGGTACCTTGTACTGCCATCCGAGTGAAGGTAAACCATTATAAAAGTTTTACATTTATATATATGTGTGTGTATATATACACACATTTATGTGCACACAGCACATCTGTCATCATTACTTTAACAAAAGAGAAAATCCTTTTGTAGATTCATTCAGTCAGGAACTGAAAGTGCTAGGAGAATGGTATTTCTAAAGGACCATAGATACTGAGAAAACTAGTTACATATGCGGTTTTGGCCTGCCTGGAAAAAAATGTGTGTTCCAAATCTGTGAATGCTATAATCACACAAAGACAAGAAATTGTCTTTTAGACTTGGGTTTCCAAAACCCTCTGTAAGTCTTGCAACAGGATCTGCAAGTTCAAATTCTATTGAAAAATCCTCAATGCATGTAATTGCATGAACTTATGTTTGTTTGAACAAGCACTTATTTTCCTGCACCCCTCCTCAATTAACATAGCAATAAAGAAAGTGTTCCAGGATTAAGTTTCAAAAAACCCCAGGGGTTGCAGTTAGAAGGGAGGTCATCTGGTGCAACCTCTTTGCTCAAGTAGGGTCACCTACAGCCTGTTGCGCAGAACCTTGTCCAGATGGCTTTTGAATTTTCCCCAAGGATGGAGACTCCCTGGACAACCTGTGGGAGTGCTCAGTCACCCTCACAATGAAAAAAATGTTACTTGACCTTCAGAGGGAACCTCCTATGTTTCAGTTTGTGCCTATTACTTCTGGTCCTGACACTGAGTCCCAAACAAAAGAGACTGAGTACATCTTCTTTACATGTTCCCTTCAGGTCTTTACACACATTGGTAAAATCCTTCCTGAGACTGAACAGTCCCAGCCCTCTCAGTCTTTCCTCATATCAGAGATGCTCCAGTCAAATTCATCATCCAGTACATCTTTACTGAACACTTTCTAGTAGCTCCATCACTGTCCTTGACCTGCCAGCAGTACTCCTACTAAAGGAGCCACAAAGACAAAGAGATTTCCAGCCAGCTGGCTCCCAGCATATACTGATGTCTGACATTGTTACTTCACCAGAAAGTGCAGGACCTAGCACTTCCCCTTGTTAAACTTCATAAGGTTCCTGTCAGCCCATTTCTCCAGCCTGTCCAGGTCCCTCAGGATAGAAGCACAACCCTATGGCATATCAGCCACTCTTCTCACTTCTCTATCAACAGGAACCATTTGTATTTGGTTGTTTTTCTCCTCACCTTGTCTGGTGTCCTCCATACCCAGCTGAAGGATAACTTTCACTGACCCTACAGATTTCTTAGCAGAATTAGATGGCTTAATGTATGTACACTTCAGTTGCAGCCACAGAGAAAATATTACTGATCTGATCAGTTTGACAGTTCTCAGTTTTCAGCCATCCTGACTTATTCCTTCTTAGTTGGAATATCTGCACTTTAATTATATCAGCTGCTCCTATGAAAGAAAGTTTTCTTCTTTGCTAAATGCAAAACCTTGGAGTGTAACACAAATTTTATCATGTGGCTATCAACAGAATCATATTTTTTTTTTTCCGAAGTGTTAAGCTACCAGAGGTGAACAGCAGTCCTGAAAGGTTATACCTAACCTGTATATACATCTAGTGCACGTTATAAGAATTAAAACTCATTCTTTCTGTTTCATAAGAAATCAATACTTCTGAAATTCTGAATCAATCAATCAATAATTCTGAAATTATTCAGTGGTCTGAGAGAGACATTGCATTGTGAGAATGGATTAGAGGACCCTAAGAAATTCAGCTTGCTCATCACTACAAAGTGGTTTACTTAACAGCACATGTGAAACTGACCCCCAATTTCTAGATGGGTCCTTTGCCTATTTTAAAAGGAAAACAAGCCCCAGACTTCTTTGGGGATGAAACTAGGGAAGGATTACTGCAGAATGAAAGGAGAATGAAGATAATGTCAGGTCAGAGGAGGAGTGATGTCTGTAATAAAATGTCCTATCAAACCCTTAAATAATAAAATGTATGCCAGTGATGAAAATAAATGCACAAATAAGAGCATAACATGATGACTGATTTACAGTCTGAATTTGGTAGTCAGTGTGTGGTGGGTTAATCCTGGTAGGCAGCTAAGCACCACACAGCTCCTTGCTCACTCCCCCTCCCGGTGGGATGGGTGAGAGAATCAGAAGGGCAAAGCAAGAAATTTTGTAGGTCGAGGCAAAGACTGCTTAATAAATGAATAAGGAAAAACACCCAAACAACCCCAAAACAACAAACGCCCCCCCCCCCCAAAAAAAAAAAAAAACCCAACCTAGAAGTGATGTCAAAGCACTCACTCACTACCTGCAGATTGATAGCCAAGCCAGTACCTGAACAATTTCTTGATAAACTCCAATCCAGTTTTATTGCTGGTGTGCTGTTACATGGTACAGAATATAACTTCTGCCAGTTTGAGTCAGCTGTGCCAGCTGAGTCCCCTGCCAGGCTCTTGCCCACCCCAGACTCCTCACTGGGGTGCACAATGAGAAACAGAAGCAGCTTTGGCCCTGTGTAAGGACTATTCAGCAGTATCTAAATTACTGATGTGTTACCAACACTGTTTTGGTCACCAATCTGAAAGACAGCACCATATCGGCTGCTGTGAAAAAAATTAACCCCACACCAGCCAGATCTAGTACACAGTGAAAAAAACCTATCAGTTTATTGTAACCTCTGTAATGTCACTTGCTGTATTTCCTTCTCCGAGAATCGAAGACCCAATAAACAAAGTAGGTTTTTAATGTATTTTTCCTGAAAATAACTGTATTTATATCCTGAGGATTAAAGAGCCTTACTTCTACAGGTCAAAATATTGTACCTGAAAAGCTCTTAAGTTGTCTGTTGCACAGATGGCAGTTGTTTCTGAAGTGGAGCTGCAAGTGCAAATTCTCATATTAGTTTTGAAAAATATTATTAAACAGGTAAGTGATATAGATGCCTGGATCTGTTCCTACTAATTTTGAGAGGACAATAGTCTGCCACGCTTCAAATGACTGATTTAAGCTCCTTTTAGTATTTATCTACTCTACCTTAAAAAGTAAACAGCCAGTGCACATAAAACTGTTACTTCCCTCTCTGTTCACAGTTAGGGATCTGCATAATGTTGATTAAATTTTTAATTTAGCTACTAAATTTTTAAAGCCCCAAGGCTTTCAGAACGGCTGGTCTGTATAAGCTTTCCATATGGATCCACAAAAATATTCACTTGCATGCAATTTACTCCACACAATGCCAATCATTTGAGATCCTCTGTTAATTTTGCTACGTGGACGTTCATTTCCGACTTCAAAGAAAAAATGCTGCAATATGCAAATAATCTGTCAATTTTTGCTTGTTAATATAAGCCTTGCTGTCATCCCTGTTTTTATGAATGTGTTTCAATGCATTAAATGAATGTAAGGATCAACATTACTGCAAAGCAAATCTAAGAGTTAATGGTCAGAAAGGGTATTCATCTGGCATGACTGCGTGCTGCTCCTCTCTGTATTATGCATTCCTGTGCAGCTATTACAACTGATAAGTTTTCACAAATCCTAAAAATGCACACCATTTATGGTACTGAAATGAAATCAGTCTGAAGTTTCAGTACTCTCAATCCAATTTCACTCTTTTTTAAAAATGGAGCTGCAGCCTACCTGTTCTGAACTGAAACCTTTCCTTTCAGTCTTATTTGTCCCTGCTCCGAGATCGTTATACCCGTGTCAGAAAAGTGCATTTCTTTCCTAAACACACAGCTAAAGCTGCCAAACTACAACCTCAACGTGAGCCACTACCTTGGTATCTGATCACACCTCCGCTCCATTGCTTCTCGCCTTTTCTAACACTATGAAGACTGGACTCTGAGAGCAGCTGCTCTGGGAACTGTTCTGTTACTCATGCCTTTACTTTCATTCTGTCTGTGGAGTGAATGAAAGTTACATCTCCAATTGTTAAGTGCAATTTCCAACCATGCATACAGATTTTAGAAATTTATTATTAAGACTGTGAATCTTAGTATATCAAAGACTTGGAAGTAAAGCATGACTTTATAGACTTAAGTATAAATCTAGAGAACCCAGAAGGAGTCTTGCTATTAGATTTGCATTTCAGCTCAGTTTAAAAGTCATGTCTGTATCATTCCAGAGAGAGTAGCTTCCAATGGAAACAGCAGTTTCAAATGGAAACATTGTACTTCAGAGGCAGTATTTTTCTTCTAAGAAGGGGAAAAAAAACCCCCAAAAAACCAAACCAAACCAAACAAACAAAAAACCCCAAAAACCAAACAAATAAAACAAAACAAAACCAAAAAAAACACAACAAAAAATCAGAACACTGGTTTATGATTGGGTTTGATCAGGAATAAGTGCACATATACAAGTATGTATATATATTGGTAGCTGACTACTTCTATTTGCACACAGGATGTAATCATAGTGTCCCATTCAAGTGGAAGATAGGTATTTATATCATCTTGATGAAAATGGTTGGAGGAGTGGGATCTCAGGAGGCCTGTGGTAGAAGTCCCCTATAAAGGGTAGTAAAGGTACAAAAACCTAACAGAAATGAGCAAAAGGGATTGGAGCAACTGGAGAAGTTTTGTGATGTTTGATCACTGGGATACATTTAGTGAAGTCTTCCTGAATAATTAGCTTCATTCATGAACCAGGGGAATAATTTTCTGAAATGACTTTAAACTGGAAACAAACGAAGAAGATGGCACAACCCCTGTGTCTGTTTCTATTAGAGGAGGAGGGTAGTTACACAACTAGGGATACAGCGCCATATATAGGGGCTTCAGTGGAAGGACTCTAAAGGAATATAGTGTTTTAAGATTAGTCTAGTTGATAATATTATAACACTGTTATCAAAAGGAGTGTGGCAGTTAACAGCCAAATAATGACCTATCGTTAGCAAGAACCAACTTGAATGCTTCTAAACAAGCAATAAGACTGAGACAACAAAACACACTTGAGCTAATTGACAAGAATCTAACCCTGCATACAAAGTACTAACACCTTTTTCTGGAGCACAAGGACACTTTAAGATACATAATACCTGGTAAAGTTTTAAGTGTGACGGTTAGGTACGTAATGTATTAGAAGTGAATAAGAAATAGTGATGGGAAAAATAATCTTTTGGGATCAAAAGTGCTTCAAGAATTGAGGATAAAAGAGGTTGTGCTTACAGTTGAAAACTCACAAGATCAAATCTATTTGGACTATTTTTATTTTTTTTAATATTCACTCAATTACAGAAAACCTTAATGCCATAAATAACATGTGATTAATAAATACAACTAATAGTCATAGCATTCAACTAACTCCCAATGTAACAACTGACAGTTTTCTGCACTAATCTTTTCTGTGCGCTAGTAGCAAACATCTAGGGCAGATCTAAGCACCAGGAAAAAAACTGATGGAATTGCTCCCTGGTCCAGCCACTTTTTCAGATTTCAAGAAAATAGCATAATATTTGCATATCATGTTGTCATGCATTTTTCTTTTAAAAATGCATAATAGTTAAGTTACATTGTATCTAAATTTATTACAAGTTACATTGTATTAACATACATTGGTATTATGTTGTTAGTTACATTGTAGCTAAATGCACTTCAAGTTACAGTGTCTTACAATAACTGTTACATTGTATCTAAATGCATTACAAGTTACACTGTATCTAAAATGTATTCATCTCAAGAACCACCAAGGTTCCAAGTTCAATGCTTCCCATGCTTACATACTCTTGAATGCATATGCATAAAATCACCTTGCTCTGCTTCCAATGGATCGTCATTTAGCAAAACAAGTGGATAGTATGGTGGTGTTGAGGTTGCTTTATTCTTTTAGATGAGCTGAAAAACTAGCATATCGGAACTGCTTCTTTCAAAATTTCAGCCTGCTTTACCATGTCAGTGTCCCACCAACTTTTCCTTCTTAAACTTAAATTTCAATTGCATTTCAAATTCCATCTTCCAGTTCTTAAATACAAATAGGCTTTATTTATGTATTACTTAGTTAACAATCTTGTTTGTTTTATAGGAACCCAGTATTAAGTTGCACCTATTTTTCCCTGTGGCACACACTGGTGAAAGATAAATTCAAAGTATGAAAGTTACCTGCTGACAAGAGTAATGAAAGCAGAACCATCAGCACATTCAAGGACTGTTGACCACAATTTGTCATCATTGGCTTTCATTGGTCCATTAGAGAATTACCTATTTGAAAAGATGCAACATCACTGTTAGGTGTATGTTTCATCTCATTTTCATTGTTCAAAATTTTACTCCTCCACAAAGCATTGGAAAAGAGATGGCTTCACAAAATAAGGAAAAAAAACCCAAAACCACCAAACAAACAACTCCCCCCCCAAAAAACCCCCAACAAACAAAACCAACAACAACAAAAACAACAACAACAACAACAACAAAAGAAGAAAAAAAAGCTCAAAAAAACCCCCCCCAAACCCCAAAAAATCCCATCCTTTTTTTCTGGACTTAAATAAATTCTCTATGATTTCATTAAAATTCATTTCTCATTTGCACCATTAATATTTACAGCTATGTACATACTTTTCATTAGCCCAGAGTTGAGATGAATCATATAAAGTACTTATTGGATTTTCACACCTTCCCTGTAATCTGCATTCAGCAAAACTATTCTTGTTTTACTGTCAAGAATGGTTTGTTGTATTATGCTTAATAACGGCTAGGAGGATACAAACAATGTAAAAATAAACTGGCTGCTTTGAAAGTCAGTCTGGTTTACCCCATTAGAGGGTGCAGTCATTCAGAAAGTGGGTCATGCAACCAATGTGGTTGGAAATATTTTAAACATGTCTTTTCATTAGAATCAGAACATTTAATGAAATTATTACTTATTGTATGTCTAGGAATGACAGTGAGGTGTGATGCAATTTGGCCAGCAATCATTCTCATTTTTTGCAGAACAGCCCCACAACTGGATGAATCCAAATACATCTTATATCCACACTGATTCAACATCACCAGCTATATATTCTACAGTTCTAGCAGAGGCTGTCCCAGTGCAAGTGCTGTCATCATCAGTAGTACTCTATCCTGTTGTCACTGCTAATGCAGACTAATGTTGGATGTCTAACGTCTTCATCACCCTGAACTCACATTGACACTAGAGAATAAGAAAGAGGTAATTTATTGGTTGGTACAACAACACCTGGAGCTTATAAACCAGAAAGCCTAGGTGGTGCTACTGAAAGCTAGTGTGGCAAGTCTAATTCTTGGGTTGATAAATAATAACAACAATAATAATAATAACAGTTCTAACACATGTATGAGAGTGCAATTTGAAAAAAAAAAAAGGAAAATGGCAATTTATATCAAAAATTACACTGACAGCTCAAGAGAAACATGATTCCAAATGCTTATGAAATAAGTGCTGTATCATATAAATACTAGGTAATTTACTAATAGGTGTCTACTACAATCTACTGAATCAAATAAAAATCCCAAGATGATTGCACCTGTGTGTAACAACACAGGAGGGGTGAAAATCAACATTATCATGAATAATCAAAATCTGAGTAACACACATGGACACAGGAGGGAAGACATAGTGCTAGCTATAGAGTGTTTAGAGACAAAAATGTCTCTGGCACAAGCAGATTCTTTAAGAAATCACCTTACTGTATGAAAAACAACAGGTCACAAACTGAAAAATCACTATAACTTTTTGTACAAGAAAACTTGATAGTTTACACTGTTATCTGCAAGCACGATTAACATCCAAACCACTGTATTTTCAGCTTTAAAATAAGTCAATTCAATTAGAAGGCATAAGCTCATCAGGGGAGGGAAGGGAAGTGCAGAAAACTATGAATGCTAATTAAGAATATTTCTTCAATCACTAATCCTGTTTGAAAAAGCCACCACCTTTCTTCAGAAGGAATATCATATTAGTTAAAACACCAATCAGACAAAGTTAGAATTGCATAAAACCCCAGTAATATTGAATATAAGCCAGAGGTTAAGAATGTAGGAGTTTAATCAAGAAAAACAGATACAAAGAGCAAGGTATTGCCAATATTGTTAGGAATAAAAGCAATAAGTTTTTTTCCTGAGTATGTCAAAGCTGCAGGAATTCTGATAGTGATTCATTACTAGAGGGAAATGTTGGCTTTAGTAACAGTTAATTAAAAAGAGATCAATAAGCACTTCTGTTGTGTATCTGGGAAGACACAGATGTTGGGTATAACTGAGACTATTAAATATTTCCACATCAAGAATAATTAGAATGACATTAATGAGCTGATACTAAGGTTCATAATTTGATATTTTCAAGTCTGTGTAATTTGTATCCAGTTCTTTTAGAAGAGCTGGCTGGGGGACATACATGCTTCCTTTTCTCAGTTGGTTATGGAAACTATGGCAGCTTTCAGAGGACTTAAAGAAACCTAATAACATAAATGAAATAATTCGGGGAATTACAAGCTTGTGAGAATGATGCGGATCTAGAGAAAGTCAATAGAATGGTTAATATAAAATCCAATAAATAATTAAGGTTTAATAGAATTAAGGCATATCACTGTGGCCTTATGGTAAAGTAAAATTTATTGCTGTCAGTGTGGTTGTTGATGAAGGTAGCTTAAAGATAGTAATAATAAATTTCTGTAAAATATTTCACTTAGTAGCATGCAATTGGCCAGGCAACAAGAATGATGGGAAAAAAATAAAAATAAAAAACCATTTTGGTTATGGAAGACTAACTCAGACTGGAAATAAAATGCAAGTTTTTTGCAAAGTACAGTCTTGCTAGTAATTGAGTACAACACAGCCTTACTGGTAATTTTTAAATGAGTACTGTATGTAGAAATCTAGAAGATTTCAGGGAGGGGAAGATTTATTCAATTATGTCCAACAGAACTGGCAATAATGAAATTGGCATTTTAATCCAAGTCTCATGATGCTTGTATTTTTATTAAGTGACAGCTGGGAAGATCAGAGCAAGAGACTAAGACACTAGAGCTACATATCAAAGGCTGGGAAAATGACAAAATCTGCGTAGATATACACATATATATGCGTATATGTGATGATAGGGAAGTGCTCGATTTTATAACTACTACTTCAGTGGTTATTAAACTAAATATTATGATTTTATGGATGACAGAGATCCAACCAACCATTCCTTACTTGACCACTTAAAAATATTTTTTTTACATGCTGTTGTCTGACTAAAGCAGTCATGTTTAGGACAGTACCATGAGGATGTCTCTGAGCTATTAGAACTCAATCATCCAGGTCAAAGACATGGGCAGGAAAACAGGTGAAATGCTATGAGAAAGTGTCTAGATCATAAAAAGTATTTTCTAATGCTAGGCTACAGAATAAAGATGGCAGGAACATGGTATTTAGCAGTGATCTACCTGATTTATTTTTTTTTTTTTATATTTATTATTATTCAAAGCTAACAGGACATTTTAAAATTAGAGACTTAAATTTGAAGGAAATAAAGTAGATACGGTTGTGCGGGGTTTTTGTTTGCTTGGTTTGTTGTTTGTTTGGGTTTGGGTTTTCTTAAAGAAAATTTGGCAGTCTCGAGGCCAAGAGATCAGGTTGTCTTTCTAGTTCTGTAACCCAGCCATTAGAAGGGTGGTCTAATGCACTTATTTTAATTTTTAATTCCCTATTTTAAGCTTATTTGTGGCCACTGTGAAGGGAAGGATATGCCCATCCTTTTCCATATCCATTAGGATTCCTAGCCTCACACCACCTCCTCTCTTCTGCTGGCTATCACGAGTATCTTTGCAGCTACATCATAAAGTAGACTAAAAGAATGGTTGAGGAATCACAGCTTTAGAGGCTTTTTTTCACCCTGTGTTTCAACATACCTACTGTGAAATAGAAAAAATGGGCCTTAAATTTTTTTTTAATTGCTTTGCAATCTTTTTGTGGAATAAGGATTATGTTAGGAATATTGCTTTTCCTTGCAGAAGGTGCAACAGTGAATGACTCAAAAAGAGCAACATTCGAAGGAAAGGTGCTGTAATGCTATGATCAAGGAGGACAGATATTAATAAGAGACAGAGCAGGGGGGTGGATTTTGTTTTTGCTAATGAAAAGTCTGCAATTGCAACTTAACTTCTGATCTCACTACCACTACAGAAACTGAACTTGTTTGCCTTTAACCTCCCTCCTCACCATGGACTAGTTGCAGGCACCAGATATGCTTATCAGATTGTTGTGCCAGATTTTCCTTTTTACTTACACATCATGACATTTTAGCTCTTACTCTGCTGCTATGTACATTGTTTTGGTTACCCTTATAGTTTTATCTAGCTGTCTTTTCTTGAAGGGAACCAGTGAATCACTGGAAAGAAAAACTGCCAAGAGCCATTTCATGTGTCAAGATTTTTATGTAGAAATAATTTTCCCCTCACTTCGAAGCAAAATAAAAGTTTAGTGTAGAAAAGATGTTTGAAAAACGTTGCACATTTTGCATTTTTTGGTTATGAGAAAGAACAAAAGGAGCTATCAGAATTTATTAAATACACCAGCATTGCTTCACAAGATACCTCTGTATAGAATAACAGAAAATAAAGAGATTCAAGAAATCATTTAATCCATCTTTCTGTCACAGGACTAAGTACATCTAAAGCATTCTTAGCAGAAGTTCACAGAATCTCCACAATCAGAGGGGTTTTCTAGCCTTCTCAGGCAATTCCCCTCCAGTGTTTCTCTAACCTCATGGCTAGAAAGGTTTTCCTACATCTAACTTGCAATTCCTTTGTTTTGATTCAAGCCCATTCTATCCACAGTAGAGCTGGAGAACAATTTACCTACAGACGCATTGGTTTCACCTCTCTGCATCGGTCCTTAATTAATAAATACAAAAAATGCTATCATATCTTCACTCAGCCTTTTCTTAGGCTGAAAATAACTTCCACTTCTTACAATCTTCCCTTAAAAAACCTATTTGCTCTACCTCCTATCCCTCTATCTTAAATCTGGTTCTACACTTTATGGCAAGGTAATTTAGTGTCACTGCAATTTCAGCTGCTTGTATTTGCTTAGTGCCAGAAGGTCCTAATAAATATCCGAATAGCTGCCAACTCTTCCAAGGTAAATAAAATTACAGCATTGCATAACTGCATAGAGCCATAGAGCTTCTGCCAATTCTCATAGTTAATCAAAAGATACATAGGTATATAACTGTTATACCAAGACAGGTACATCTACATGTATAGATACAACTATAAACGTAAAATCATACTGCCACATGGGACATAACTGAGGATGACTCTCTCTTTTCACAAGAATGTCCAGCATGCCTTCTGATCTTAGCAAGCACCAGCGACCTGCTCCTGGGAGCCACACCAGCAAATAGCAGTGATGGGCTTCCCTCCATTTCTCCGTCTCCTGGGACATGGTCATCTTTCACAGTTACGATTAAGTGATAACTAGAAAAACTCTAGATTTCCATAATCTCTTATTCCCCACTTTCCTCCTGGAAAACACCATCACTGACCTCAGACACATATTAGCATTGCTGTACTTCCTACTTTGTTGGGACAAGTAGAATCACAAGCAAGGAAGCGGCCTCCTCTCAACCCATTTGCTCCTCCAAAGAAAACAAACAAACCTGGTTGCATTGTGCCATCATTAAGGGGATGAATAACATGGCTGAGACAACCACAGTGGTTGGGGAAGCTGTTTAAAATTTGATAGAAATGAGAAGGCTGTGATTCAAACTTAACTTCTATCTCAGCTCTCTTAATTTCTCATGTTAAAGTAGACTTAAAAATGCATCTAGTATGAGTTCCTGAATGCTATTACAATGAAATTATAATCTTACTACAAAGGCAGCAATATAAATGGCATGACAGAAAACCTGATTATTAAGAAAACATGTCATTTCACACTGCAATTACCTCAAGAATATGTTTATGAAAAACAGATACCAGTTTTCAGTTGACAGTTGTATTATTTGAAATGACTGAAACAACCTATGAAAAGAAACTGTTGGTAGAAACCCTTCTGGATTGTAGTATGTCATTAACATCACTCAGTGTCTCTCCTTAAAAATATTTTAATACACATATGCTTGAAGGTAAGCATGCAAGAGGCTCTACACAACTGCAGCTAAAGCATTACAGTTAGGGTTTTAGTATTGCTAGACAAACAAACTTACACTACACTAACTTGTAATCATGGCATTTTTCACTCATATTTTATAAATTTCAAAATTGAAAATATAATCTACTTTGGTTTATTTCACCCTCCCTATGTTTATTATTTTCCCCAGTTACTCTCCACTTATGAAGAGAAAACATGCACAAGTCCAAAAAGATAAAGCTATTAAGTACAGCCTGAAGACCATCTTGTGAACTTAAAGCAACATATAGCTGTTATGTAGGACAAGGCCAAGAAATCTGTACTGCTACAAGTGACAACTGTCAAAGTTGCTCAAGCATCTCCTGTCTCTTTTACTGCTTTCCCTTACCACCAGCACTTTAGTCAGCCATTGCAACCTGTCCTACAACTACATCCTGATAGACACATCATGCACATGCAAATTGGATTTTAGCAGTTCCTACCCTGACCACGCAGTACACGACGCAGTAGAATCCGATACAGAAGGATTCATTTACTACAAGAGAATTAATTTTAGAGAACCACTGGTATATTCAGGCCTTTTAATCACAAAATTTAACTCAAGAGTGACTTCTCTAAGGCAGCACAAAGTCTTTATTGACAGTCAAATTCCTCTCTGTCTCTATAGCAAACCTAAAGATATTAAAGATGTTACTATAATGTAGCTGAAGCGCAAATAAACTTCAGCTAATCAATTTTTTGGTGCAATTCATTACACATTTGTATTTGGAAGGATAAATATTTGATTTCCTGGATTTATAAGTGATAAGGTCAGAAAATTTCAGGTTGTTATCTGTCCTATAACTGGCCTTTCACTGTATACAATTAGATCTCTTTTTGAGGAAAAATATCTAAATTACTTGGGGGAGACTGTCAGCTATGTAGAAATCCTAGAATCACAGAATGGTTTGAGTTGGAACAGACCTTAAAGACCATCTGGTTCCAATCCTCTTGGCATGGGCAGGGACACCTTCCACTAGACCAGCTTCCTCAAAGCTCCATCCAACCTGGCTTTGAACACTTTCAGGGGTGGACGTTGCGATGATTTACTGAAACTGGTAACTAACTTCAGCTACAAGTTAACAGCAACTTTGTCACTTCTCATAAGCAAAATTCCTTCTGCATCCAAGAGCTGCAGCCTTTCCTAATGCTCTGAACACCATTTAGTTTTGTTAAGAGACTGAAATATTCATATATACTCATTTGCATGTACTGTATCAGCATGAATGTAGGCAGCTGACAAAGGTTTGTGGTAGTCAGCTAGAACTCTTCTTTTTAATGAACTAAACTCAGTTTGGATGCATACCTGGATTACAAACAAGTAATCAAACAAGGCAGCTGAGTGATTTTGTGCGACCAATTTCTAAGATCAGTCAGCTCTATGAGCTGAAAAGAGCACTTCCTTAAAGAATTAATATATAAATCTGGTAAAATTAAACTATTAAGTCAGGTCTATTCATGGAACAAGGTAATCTGAAACTACTGGATTTTGACTCTGAAATTGTGAGAACTCTTGGACTCCCATAAGGCAGGAATTATAAGGAAACATGCACAGCTTTGTAATATTTTTTCCAGAGAGCTTGAAAGCAGGACAGGGTTCATTTTAAAGTGATTAAAAATTTCTATTATTAATCAAGTTATCATTTCAGCTTTAAAGAAATGCAAGGCTCTCCTCTAGGGAAACTTTAGCTTGTGTTTTTGAGCTGCTTTCAGTATAGAACTGGAGCAAAGGTACTTTGATTTAAAATATTACAATTTACAAGTCTTTAATTAATAACGTAAATTCTACTAGTTTATTTGAAACAGTTTGTCCCTGTAATTTTAAATATGACATTGAGAAATAAAAGAAGTTATGAAGGTAATATTAGAGGTTTTATAATAGGCATATTTAAAAAAATCTCTGAAATCTAATAGACAAATATCGCTCATCTCTCTATTATAGCATAGCTCTAAACCCTGAGAATATGTGTATCTATAAACATGGCAGTAAACCTGGCTAACGCATTTTTATTATCCACTTCAGAAAAAATGTAATATACCAACAATTTATCGAGTGAAAAATAAGTGTGAGTAAATGTTTGGTTTCACCAATATATTGTCAACTGTATATATTTACCTATTAAGAACTACCTATAATAGTCTCTATGGGAACACTTTTGATACATTTTCCTTTCAAAATGGCCTCTTCTGAAAAATAAACCTTCCTGTGAAAAGCCTGTTGGTATCTAAATTTTATTTCATTCTCACATTCTTGAACATCTTTAATCTTTATCTGTATCTAAACAGATTGGTTTCTAACCTTTCATCACTCTGGGTTTGTAAAACAGTTTCAAAATTTATTTTGCTCCAAAGTGAAAACATGAGAAGAGTAAGTTAAGCAAAAGTTAAAGTCAACTCATAAAAAAAAGGCTAATTTAAACACATCAAATTCAAAAGAATTCAAAATTCTCATTAAGACTTCTCCCCTCTTTTTGAAGCTTTTGGAAGGATGCTTCCTTTTACAAATACAAATAATTACTCCATTCCTTCACAGTCTAATTAAACATTCCAAGCCCCAGAGTGTTTACACCCATAAAGGGTTTAAACAAGGTTTTAACAGAGTGGGGTTTTAACATAGTTAAAGTTGTACTTTTAACTCTGCCTAACCACTAGGCATAGATCCTTGCAAAGATAAGAGCTTAAGCATACCCTATCTACAGCACTAGAGTTAGTGCTTTCTAAAAAGCTCTAAAATGGTTTTCTGGCCATCAAATATTGAAATGATAACTCATGTTCCTGCTCAAAAATGTCATTATGCTATTTAATACATTTCAAAACCAGAACAATGGTTTTGTCCAGCGACAAAATCTAAAATTTTTTCCATCACGAGGATCATTTTACTATTCCAACACAATGTATACCTTATCTGACATTGATGGATCTGCACTACAAGTACTTTCACATCATTATTCCAGCTTTCCTAGGGAAAACATCTCAATGTGCACTGCAAGCCAGTTCTAAGTCTGGACTGCAAGTACACTAACTGTCCTAGTGCAGACTGATGTGTAGGCTCATCTACCCTGTGAAAGAATGTAGATTGCTTCCAGTATCTAAGCAGGTTCATCTAGATCCATCTCAGCTGTCTTTATACTACAGCAATGTTTATACACCCTTAATGCTGGTAGCAACAAGGCTAATGAGAAACAAAATGGATCAGGTAGCCACCTAGAGCAAACAGGCAAAATTCTGCACCTAATCTACCATTACATGTGCAGTGGTGGTGCTGTTTCTGACATGGGCTGGCTCTTGTATGAATTTGTTCAAAAGGCAAAACTTTTACTTCTGAAACCTGAGACTAGCCATCAGTGTTCCATCAACAGGCAAATAACTCTATAGGTTCCAGGAAATATTTTGGTCAAATCTTGCTCACCCTTTCATTAAAGATAATGATGAAAAACACCCATCAATAAAACGAGAAAGAACTGTCCTTCCTCCTTAAAACATCTGTGATAGTATATTCAAATGTTTCATGTATTGGAATGTTTCTCAGTAACATCACAAATAAAGGCTCTTCTTAAAGCAGACTAGAACAGGATAAGGAGCTGTCACTGCATCAGCCAGAGAAAAAGGAAACTGTGTGGGAGTCTTGAATCAACAAATGCTGGAGAGAAAAACTGTATGGTAGAAGATGGGAGTAACTTATTTCACCTGCTCTTTTGCCTCATTTCTGTTAAACACACCAACCTCACATTGCAGCAGAAAATGTTTTTACTGCTATACACTTGAAGACTACATTTAAAAAGATGGGTTTAAGAGCAGTATGTTTCTGTGCTACTGCAATCATTCTAGCTCATAGCCTTTCTAATTAAAAATCCTAAATATTTGAGCCCCAAAGAGACCAAATTCTTAAAAAACTTAATTTTGAAATTTACAAGGCAGCAGAACAAAGGAAAATGCTACTGAATCCTCTGTCCTCTCCTTTTAATCAGAAATACTTGCAGGACAAAAGAAAGGACAATTTTTAGTAATCAGAACAAGGGGTGAGAAGGTTGGCAAGCAGAAGGAAAAAAGGCATGCAGAGCAACAAAAAAAGTGGCTTTCAAAAATGAATCATCCTTTTTTTTTGTTTGAGTATGCATTTTTGGAACTGAAGAACCAGGCAGAACAAAGCTGTGTTGCTGGTGGTGGCATCACAGGCCCCAACCTTTGTTTCACAACCTTTGTTTTACGGGATGTAAAATGTGCTCATTTTACGTCTACCTTGGGGTATATAGATTTTTTGCTATGCACAGAGGTAGCATAGCACACAAGAGAAGCTACTTGAAGACTTGTATAGAATTGCACAGAAATCCCATTTCTTGGCCTCACACTGGTAGAGCCTTTAGTCATTGAACCAGTGGAGTTGAGCCAAGATGCAGGATTGTACCGGAAGCATTAATTACAGATTGAAACTGCAGTTCATTTAGAAGTAACTTACTTTGTTTAATATTTATTTGTATATGCTCAGTGGGCAGGCATACATCATGCACACAAACTGTACTCCTGGAAAGCTGCAGTTAGAAGTCTTGAACTTAAATGTTCTGACAGGAACTAGATGCTAGCCAGTGCATCTTTGAGATACTCCTATGAAGTCTCTGACCTAAAGAACTTAAAAGGGAATTATTTAACCTCTGTATAATTAAATACACACCTTAATTTATTGAAATATTGTGATGAAAGGATACAGGGATACCTGTATCACTTTAAACCATCCTTGCAAAAAACCAAGCTTAAATATCTTTGAAGGGTCATATAACCCTCCACATTCAGAGATAGTGAGGACCAGGACACAACTTGGACATGTTAAAGAAGTTAAATAAGAACGTAGAGTTTTAAATCACAATAATTTTAAAAATTGGATGCTTTGCTTCTGAAAATTCTGGCTGAATAACTGCATTTCCTCTCAGCAGTAATACCACATCATACACATCTCATCAAAGTCCATGTGAATCCCTTAGTGTCACAGGGAACATTTTCTCAGAGTCTGGTCCCAATGACCTATTCTTTTGGGTACTTTACAAATGTAACTAATTTCATATTGCTAAGTGACAATTTTATTATCTTGCAATGCAGATTGGTTTAGCTTTTTTGCTTGAAAGGAGAATACAGAAAACTTATCATAAAACACGAAAAAATAGAAAAGATGACCAAAAAAACAAAAACAAAAACAAACCCTGGTGGTACAGCATCAGGGGCGAGGGGTAGGGGGTAGAACAATATGCACACAAATTTTATAAGCAGAGTATTATTTTAATCCTAGTATCTCAATGCCTTTTAAACTTCTGTTCTCAAACACTGTATATATTGTAACAAAATGTTTTTGACACTCTTGCCTAAGAAGAATACAATCCTTTTGGCAGCCTCCACAGATGCTGATTCCACAGTGATTTTCTTTTCACTAACCATAAGGCCTTTGATGCCCACTACGTAACATATTTGTCAGTTTGATGGAAGTCATATACCCCAGACAATCAATTGTGTCTTGGGACAGTAAATTATATCCAAAATATACCATATTATGAAATCCTTAGAACTCAAATGTAGCTAAACTGAATCTAATGGAGTCTGTTAAGAGCAGAAGGTTTTTTTACATTTAGGATTAGCTCACTTCAGCTATAGATTCCAAACATGAATTCCAGCCTTCCCTCAAATAAAGAGATCTCAAGTGCAGAAAGAAGGTTTAAAATCTGCCTTTCTTATAATACCTGTAATGACAGCTCACAGGAACATCTCTGGAAAAGTTGATGGAAAGATGGCTAATATTTCAGGAGGTGAATGAGGGGATGAGATACAAACTAAGTGACAGTGTAATGGAAAATGAGGTTGTCCAAGTAATGAAATAGGAGGCAGATGCAAACATGATTTCTCCCCTCCTGTATAACATTATTCTATTCCTTCTCATATTCTACTTCCTCCAGCTGCTTAAGTAATGAATTAGTCTTTCCAGCCGAAATGGTGGGAATAGAAATGACTAGATGACTTCTGAATAACCCTTCCTCTTCTTGAATTCTATTCTGCTTTCTAGTTGCTTCTAAAATCTTCCTCTACCTCCGCCTCATCTCCAAGTTAAGTGACACATGACTTTTTCTAGAAAAAGAAAGAAAAAAAAAAATCAGTCAGCAGTCCATTCCTCAGCTTTCTTGGTAATCAATTGTCTTCTACGCTATTAAACACGTTGCTTTGGTTTGTGGTATTTGAACAATACTCCTTGCCCCTGAATCCTCATGCTTTAATACCTAGACTTCAACAACAGTTAAAAGGGTAAGCATAGACTGCAGCATGTTTTGGTGTAATTTATATCACGTCCCTTTTGCGTTAGTCCTCTAGGATTACCATGCTATTGAGGCACCACAACAATGGTAAAGGAGGCTTTTCAGCCTTTTCCAAGGGGTTTTGAATAGTCAGAGCATCAGTTGTCGCAGCTACTGCAGATCTATGCAACTAAATTAAACAAATTTTCAAATATGTTTTCAAGAAGTTTTGCTTTAAGAAAATTATCTAGATCTGTAGTTACAGCAAAATGCAGCAATCAGCACAGCCTGCTAAGGCTTAGCCAATTCAAGGTCTTACACAAAAAGATAATTTTATTTAGCATCTTATCCATCATACACTAATACAGTGAAAATATTTTTATTGTCCTGGCCACAATACTGAAACATTTCTAAGCATTGGAATCTTACCAATTATGGGAAATCATCTGCCCAAATAACGTTTTATATAGTTTTCAAAAGCCAAATACCTTATTCCATGAGTTTTGAGAGTTTCTTCTGCCTCTTCTTCGCATTGCGATACTGTTAACCTTACTGCCTCATTTGAAAATCTGTACTTGTGACAGATTTAAATGCAGCAGAAATGAAACATTAGACTAATCACTAGAACTGCAACAGAGCTCATTTTTTATTTGTTTTCTTGTTTGGTGTTTGTTTAGACTAATCAACCTAGATTTCTGCTTACTGATAGCACTATCAGATGAATATATTCTAGACAGTTCAGTTCTGTTCTTCTAAGCCAGTTGTTTAAATTTCTTTCACATGTAATTTAACTTGTAAGAATTTACACAAGTTCTTGTTCTTATGAAGTCTTCTTTGATGAAAAGAGACAATTTCCTGTTTGTCCATGGTACAAATCAAAATAGAACATTTTGATTATACTGCATGCGCCAAAAATAAAGTTTTAGAACAAGAATAATTATTTAGAGTCAGCTAAAAATGCTTATTTTCTAAAATGAGAAATGTTTCATTTTTTATATATAGACACTTGAGACCAACAATGACAGAAAAACCCTCATAAATTTATTTTAGAAGCATCCAAAAGTTCATTTTGTTTCTCTCTAATTTATAAAGCAAGAAGAATACACACTGTTCTGGGTCAAATGAAGTATTCTGGGTTGATTTAACAGTTATGTTGGGTTTTTTTCCTCTTTGAAAAGGCAAAAGTGTTTGTATTTAACTCTATTTAATGTCATGCCATTCCTCATACAATATGCTTTAATTTTTCCATACGGTCACTAATTCAGAAATTTAATTGTAATGCCAACTTGATTACACTGAAGTCAATGACAAAAGTTTCAATACAAGAGTACAAAATGGATTTTTTTTTTCTTAAGGGTAGATTTTCAGAGGCATTTCAGTAGGTTAGAAAAGGCTACAGTAAAATTCCTACAAAAAATTTGACCGGCATATCAGTCACAGGTCAAACCCAGATTTTCTTCCACTGAAGAGATTGCTAGATACTTGAAAGTGGACATAAGGAGAAATTTGTCTTGCGGTTAAATTCCTTCTATATCCCTTTCATTAGAGGCTTACAGTGTTTTGAAGGAAAAGTTGTAACAACTGTGAATTATTACACAGTTGTCTATTGTTTTTATAAATGACTACTGTCCTCTGGAGCTCTTATTAGCATGACTATCTTTTAGCTCAATGACTTCTATTGATTAGTTGTAAACACATAGTAAAAGCTATTGGACCAGTTTAACATTCTTGTTCTTGCAATGCAAAGGGCTGATATTCCTTTGCTGTAACACTGCTAATTTGGTATGTCCTTTTGCAACCCACCTTCCAATAAACAGATTCAATTTTTCCAGTATTCTCCACTGAGCACATCTTGTATCAATCAAACTCAAGAGCTTGATTAGCAAGCTAGAATTATCTTTTAATAAGGCTTGGATCTTAATGCTTATTTCAAAGATGCATTTTGGAAATGAAAGTATTGAAACACCAATTAATTTGAAGAAATGGTTTCAAAATGGTTTAGATTAGATTGATGTTTACATAACTTAAAAACTGTTTCAGAAGGTATATCACAGTAGTTCAGAAACCCTACCAACCCTATTCACCATCCAGTGAATAACAAAAGGTCACTTTAAAGGAGGTCTATTCTTAACCTGATACACTTCTAGCTAAGAGCTATTTACTCTCACATAAAGCTTTTTGGGTCATACCTCGGCCCTCTGCCCTTCCCCTTCCCCCACTGTCTTCACCTCAATTGTATACTGAAAATGCCAGACAAAAAGGGTAAAACTACAATTTCATCTTGCTCATAAGTTCAAAGCATAGCAGCTTCCGTAGGCAATTTTGAACAGATCAATTTCCAAAGCAAGTCACCTTGCTTGCATTGTAAGGTAATTAACAGTAATTGGGAAAACCATTCTACCTTACAGAAATCTCCCTCTGTCTCAAAAAAAACCCTCACTTTGAAGTGCAGCACTGGTTAAGAAAGAATTTACGAAAAATCACACTTAGGAAAACATTTCTCAGTTAATCATGCTTGCAGCTTGAAACTGCAACTCTGTAGGCACCAACTTACGCTTAATCCTTCACAGAAAGGTTCATATACAGGTTAGGCATCTGCACTGTAACTGCCTTCCGGCGTCATAAACCTTGTCACAAAGGAGCTCGTCAAATGAAGACTATTGCAAAATATGCTCAGAGATGAGACCAATGCTCATCTGAAGAAGCGTTAATCTTCAAGGAGGTAAAGAGGTAGCAATCAGAACTTAAATATCAAAGTTTGCTTCCTTGCAGGGGACAGTCATTTGATAATTGATAAAAGCTGAAATAAGCACACATCTAAGAACTGCTGATGCATATGAAAAAGTAACACTATTTGTTTATCTAGTAGAAAAATACCAGGGATCTTCAAGTAGATAAAGCAAGCCATAAAGGAATCTAGAAGGTATTGTTTATTGAAGCAAGCAGAAAAGGAAGGACTGACTAGGAATGAAGACAAATATGACAATTAATGTTTACAACCCAATGAGCAATAAGAAAAGCCGAAGCAGACATGTATGTGACAGGCAATACACAAACTTCTGAAGATCTCTGACAGACTGCTAAATGTGTGCAATACAAGACACAAATAGATGCACTTAAGAGACCTGTAGGGATATCAGCTCAATGAACTTGAAACAGGCTGTTAATAAAGTACTATCTCAATTGCAACTCTATAATACGGCCAGTTCAGAATAATATCCACACAAAGGGCTAACAAAATATTTACAATTAAAAATCCAGGCAGTCATATTGGTGTCATTACCCACAGATATTTTCAAACTTTCTATGGGAACAGGGTGATCAGCATGTTTTTGAAAGAAAATATTACTATTAAAAACACAGATCTACAGAAGAACACATACACAGGTTTCCAAGCAAAACAGTGCTCAAAGGTGCTGAGAGTTAACCTGAGGCAAGTGTTTGGGTTGTGTTGTTTGTCTTATGCATGGAGGAAAACAAAAGCCAACTGAACTCAGCCTTACTCAGCTTACAAGCATGTCAGTGGGTCTCTGAAACTACTGAGATAAAGTAAATATCAGTACCACCAGGAACACTAGTGAAGACTTCCATCTTGGTCTCGTAACAATGGAAAAGCATCCCAATTATCCATCTCTTCTACACTCAGACTTCCCATTGAACTAATAAGCTATTAGCTAGCAAGAAAGCAGCATTTCCAAGATGATGACAGAAAAACAGAATAGGGAGCTAGCTGAGACATGCATGGTACATGGAAACACAAAACCCTTGAACATCCAGGTCTCCTACAGCACATTCACTGGCTATAAAGGTAGGTGTTACAGCAAGCAAGGAAGTCTCTGGCAAAGCATTTACAGAGGCAGACAAAGACAAATGTGTATGTGTGTCTGTACTTAAGAGAGAGAATGCAATGAAAAAGTCTAAAAATAATTATTTTTATTACAAGCATTTATGTAGTGGGCACTACAGCAAAAGCGTTTCCACTGTAATGGATCTATCAACCTGCCAACACTACACTGTGGCACCTAATTATCCTGCTACTTTTTTATCCACCTTGCATCATATTTCAAATTGCCTTTGTAGTTGGAACACGAAAGACATTCTGGAAAGGTTTGTTTTACCCTGAGAAAATAATTCATGAGCCTTAGGTATTTACACTACACCACATATATTTATGTCAGCTATTTTTACCACTAAAAGCCAGGCTAAAGCTTCTTTGCTTTTAGTAAAATTTAATATTGGAAAAAAAATTCTTTGTATATTCTGTGTAATTCCTACTGTTCTGTCATGCAAACACATCTTTCAGATTGTTCATTCATATGAAGATAAACTTGGTTATTCTCCCACTGGGTCAGTGCTAGGAGAAAATTAATGCACTCTAAAGCTACCCATAATATATATAAAATGAGTACTTCAAGACTTCAGAACTTTCTTACTTGGAAAAAGGTAACCAGATAATTAAAGAAACCCATTTTTCATCAGGAAAATCAGCAGGTTTACAACACAAACATGCAAACATTTTCTCCACTCTTACAAACATGATTCAATTTGAAAGTGTGCATACAGATAATTTCCGTATATTTAAGC
Source organism: Psittacula echo (assembly GCF_963264785.1). Lineage (NCBI taxonomy): Eukaryota > Metazoa > Chordata > Aves > Psittaciformes > Psittacidae > Psittacula > Psittacula echo. The sequence goes on from NC_137735.1 coordinate 107,600,618, forward strand.
ACAGTTTGCAGAGAGCACCTAACAGCCTTAAGTGATATTTTCTACTTTTCAGCTTTGCACAGGCTAAAGATCTACCCAGTTGCTTCAGGACTCGATGACCAACTGACAATTTAGGTCTCAAGTGTGATAATTAAGCATAATAGAAACATATAATTACCACTACAGTGTTGACACGTCATTGTAGACACACCCTCTCCCCCCTATACAAGTATAACTCTGTCATACTACTGCAATATATGAGTATCAATGCAGTCTGCCTTGTTCAGTGTTTACAGAGTGAGAGCCAGGTTGAAAGTGATCAAAGATCCTACTTCTTTTAATGTACTTCTTTTAATGAACTTGGACCTTTCTGATATCTCACTCCTTTAAATTTTTAAAAGGTAAAAATTATTTTGTCATTAGTTGCAAGCAGTATGACTTCCATTCAAACACAAGGAAGTTTTACTTCTGGAGAGTGAGTGATGTGAAAGTGATTTCCTCTGTTATTTGAAAGATTTCTATAGCATTTTCAGACAATGTATTTTCAGGCACTCATCTTAAGTTACAAGAAATATTCTTGGATATCAATATTCTTTTTCTTTTCAGGTATTTCTGAAGGGTTTTATAAATCTGTCAGGTATATTCATACTGCTTTAACAAAAAGGCTCCCCACTTGAGTGTAGAAGCTTGAATTTCACTTTTTGGATTTTGCAAAGTCACTGCTGTGCTAATTTTTCCGGCCACCAAGAAGGATTCTATATTGGAGAAAGTCAGAATATTTCATGAAAACAACATTTGGGAGCAGAAATGGATGCCAAAGATTTCAAAATGTTCTTGGGTTTAATTTAATTATACAAAACTTGCCTCTGAGTTTATTGCTACGTGTACTTCACAATGCAAAGAGAAATGGCATTTCAGGCTTTTCTGCTTTTACATGTGTTCTCAGTTGTTGGTGCTAAAATTATTGAAAATTATGGGATATATGTGATATGATATATATGATATGTATGTACAAGATGATACATATATATATGTTATATTATAAATGTCATATATGATATGTAAGATACGAAACATATATAAGATATGGTATAACAGTACCACGTTTTTTGTTAGATCTTCTTGAGATTAGTCACATTCCACCAGACAGTAACCTCTCCTGTCATCTGAACTTCTGTGTATTTGAAGAAAGGCACAGAATAGGTTTAGAAAAACAGGAGCGAGTCAAAATCTTGTTCAACCCTTACTCTTGAATGACAAGGCGAAGGTTTTCATCATCACAATGTACACTGTGTGTTCAGTGTAATAAAAACTTTAAATATTAGTGAGCTCATGAGGGTTTTTCCACTTAAAAGCTTAATCTTTTGGAATCTGCCTAAATTAAGCTAGAAACCATAGTACATAGTCTCAAACTGCTAAATGTGACAAATCGAGTTTTCAACCCACTAAAATATGTTTTAAAACCTATTCCAAAGACCTATTTTAGTGAAAATCACCTACTAACTATGATGGAACATACTACACTATATAAATGGAAGCCAGAAACTAGCATGAGATAGGATATTAATAAAAATGAAAAGTGAGAAAACAGACCAACAACTGAAAAGGCTTCTTAGCAACATAGTACAGGAATGAAAAGGATGCTGCACATATGAAGCAAGTTTACGCAAAACACAGGCTAGTGTCCAATTGAACTATCTTTGGATAGTAAACCCACATTTATTTCAGACATTTATGAAAATGTACTTGGTTGAAAACATTAGCACTTGCTACTGGTAACGGGACTACCAGGTATGGGGAAAGTATTCTTAAACACTGTAACAGTTGAAGGTTTTCTGCCCTAAATGCACTTTGAAACTAAAATCAGTTGTGTAGAATGAAAATTCAAAGCATGTTCCAATTCTTTTAAGAATCAATGTAGCTAAGGAAGGACTTAAGTGAACACAGCAGGAAGAATAGTATTTTTTTTCCCATAGTAATCATCATATAATACTTCCTCATTGAGTAATGTTTACATTTTTACAAACTACCTGAAAAGAACAGTTCCTTCATCACTAGAAACACTGCCAGTTTTGTTATTCAGTGTCTTAGATATAGATGACTTTGCTAATGTCCACTTCATTTTAACCCACATCTATTTAATTGGAACCATGCAAAAAAGCACCTTTATACAATTTTCACCAACTCACATCCCCTCTCCCCAGTCTCCCATCTCTTAAGAATTTAAAGGTTAACAACCATGACTAATCAATTAGAACAAGCTACAGAATTTAAGACACTTTAAATCAATAAACAAAATATTAATTTACTTATTAGATTAGCCAGCTAAACAATACTGCACATACCTGTGAAGGTATTTATCTGAAATGTAAGCCTTGTTTCCTTTGCTTGCCCATGATCAATTTCATCAAAATGATGGACTCTGTATTTACCCAGTAACAGATATTAAGAGAGGGATATTTGGAACAAGTCTTCTGGATAAGCTTACATTATCTAAAGTAGGGTTTGCCCACTGGCCCTTGATGATGGATTGACTAGCTGTGATCACTACTCTTGCTTCTCATCTCTAGATGATTTTACATCTTTGTAAAATGTCCAGCTCTTGTGGAAGAGACTGCTAGGTCCTATGCTTCATTTCTAAAATCAAGTACAGAACAGTAGTCCAAGAAGAAAAACAGAACAAAACAAACCACACCATAATTACACTAGGACAAGATATATGTAGTCTATTCAAAGTCTCTAGAAGAAGAGGGGTGAGTTAAGGGTCCCTAAGCAGAAATTCCCCTGGCAGATATTCAGACATTCCAAGGACAATGTTAATATGATACAGGAAGAGAAAGAACTAAGCATAAAATATTCAAGCACTCCACAGTCTGCGTCTTAAAACACAGACTACAAGAGTCTTTTGTCATATGGATATCAGAGTAACATGTAAAAGCAAAGAGTGAATGCACCTACAGTATAAAAGAAGGCAAACCCTAAGACATTGGCTGAGAAGAGCCAATCAAATATATAAAGAGAATGAGGGGAGAAATCTGGAAAGACAAATGATTCCAAACACTTCTTACAACTTCGGCAGCCCAAGGTTATGGCTAAAGTTGTTAGGAAACAGAATACCTTTATGAATACCTTAATGATACCCCTATAAGAAATGTATTCTGTGGATTATTTTCCCAGTAAAGAATGTAATTAAAGGAAAATCATAGATACATCGATGAAATGAAAGGTTAATACTGGCAATGCTGATGCTTTAATCTAGAAGAAATAACAAAAGAGCATGGCTAAAAAGTCTAAACAGCTCCGGAAAGAACTAGAATTCACAGAGTCAAAGAAGGAAGTTAAATCCCTAAAAATAACATTAATAAATACCATATAGGGAAATGGAGGCACCTCAAACTGTTCAGATGACCACAAGGATGCAATGACAAAGGGATATATAAATAACTCTATTTTATTCAATATCTGATCTAAGCTGCTATTATTTGATGTCGATGCTTAATGATCGTTCTGTCTCCTTGAGACAAACTCATGGGAAGACTAACTAGACAGTAGTCCCCTGAAGTATTTTGCCCAGGCGCACTCTGTGACTCCACAATGACGCAAATTCTTTGGCAACACCAATAACTGAAATTTGCTTTCCCAAAGATGTAATGATAACCCATATCCAAGCCAAGGTAATGACACATGGAAGGAAAAACCCTAAACACTTGGTGACTCACTGAAGACATTGCTATTTTCCACATGGGCAAAACTTATGATTTATAAGGGAAGAAAGATTTGACACCTTAAAGATTTTTATTCTTGATTTTTATTTTGTGAGGAGATATATCTTAAGATTGCCTTACACAAGAAGCCCTATATCCCTCAGGACACATACCCTAGTTTTAAAGCAGTCTGAATAACCATGGGGAATTCAGCTCACTTTAAAGTTTCCTTCTGTCTGCACTAAGGGGGCCTAATTCCTACTTCAGACCAAAACACTGTATTATGAACAACAACCAAGTACCATTTCTGTCTCAGAAACTTTAAATCGATACAAGAAACATAGCATAAAGTCATAGTGGAGAACTGTTTCACTGATGCCAGTTGCAAAAAACCAAGATTCTACAGAACCAAGATGAAAGGCGTGTATTTTGTTAATGTTTCTACCATTAACCAGTCAAGTGCCTGGCAATAGTGTCATCCTGCTAACAAGCTGCTGTGTTTCTAAGTTAACAGATTTTTGGTGGAGATCAACCTTTATTTCTTTTTTGTGATTCCAGCTCTCTTTTCCTCTTCTTGTCTACTCATCTTCTGGAACCATGCATTCTGCTCCTCCCACTGTTGCCCTTGGATCCTGAAAACTGGTAAGGCAGACCATTCATGCTCCTGCTGTCATTACTGCTCTGTAACCTCATTTGACTGTCAGGTTTTGCCCATTAAGTCCTTAAAGATTCTATAGCAGAAGGCAAAAAAATGCACAGGTTTAACAGAAGAGTTTCTTGACCAGTTTTGTTTTAGAGAATTTAGGAGTTCAAATTGTACAGAACCATGACAAGCCCTGAGATGTACATTCCCTTATACTGAGCTGACTCTTTCTTCAAGCCATCTGCAGCTTGGCAGAACACTTTCTTGCCTTCAATAGAATCCATCACTCATGATGCTGAGTAACTGAGGGATAAAATGGCAAATTAAATTCATATTAGTGAATGCAAAATAAAGCAGGGAGGAAATGCCGTCTCCTTACTAGCTTTGCACAGTGGTGGGCTCCAACATGGGGTGGACTACTGTATATTGGAGAGCAATGAATGCTATTATGAAAAATTTTGAGCACGTCAGTTCTATGCGGATGGTGATTTGGTACTCAGTAGCAGTCAGAAAGCAGACAGAATTTCAGAAGCTGTTGAGAAAAAAAGGGAACAAAAGAAAGCTCATTATGTCTTGGTACTAGTTTAAGGTTTATCTACACATCTAGAACTGGAAAGGAAACAGGAGGGAATGAGAAGAATACTAAGAGATGCAGAATGCTTTCTGTTTGCAAGCATTTAAGCAGACTAGAAAGAATCATCTGGGAGAGAATCTCATAAAGTCTATAAAAATCTACAAGTGGCATTCGCAAACCAAATAGGCAACAATCATGCATCGCTTCTTGTAAGACAAGTATTACAGTACTATCGGTACAGTAATACTAGTTCACTACCCTCACTTCTAGAGAAACACCTCCTTTGTTTTCCACACGGCGTGCTATTTAATTGGAATTTTTTATATTTTAAGAACAACTGAACAAATGTTATGGATAAAAACATCAACCAACAGCTATTAAAAACAAAACTATGACCTGTAATGCATAAAGTACCTGCAACGCAGATGCAGAAGCTGAGAAGATATATCTGGGGAAATATATTTATCCTGTACTTACAGGATAGAATATCTAGCCCAGCCAGTATTAGACACATGGCAGCAAGCTAGAATGATGCTTAATCTGAGCCAAAACATCCCCTCTTACATGCTTTTTCTGTATCATCTGCCCAATTCAAGAGCCACATGAAGCACAGTCTCCTTACCCTGTCTGCCATCCTCACAGAATGCCTATGCAAAAATAAAGCATTACTATACAAGAACAGATCACGACTTCAAAGTCACCTTTTGATGGCTGCAAAGATCACAGTTTCTGAAACCTCATGTACTAGAAGATATTGTCCAGGCTGTTTGGAAGACTTCTGGGCAAATACAAACTACCGTAGCCTTGAGTTCTAAGGTTCAGCTACAGGAACAAAATCTCTACAATTTGACACTTAGAACCCAGGCTTCAAAGTCTTACTGAAAAGCTGACCCAGCTTTGGATTCTAAAACCACGGAACATACCGAAATAAAGAATTAGGGTCAGAGCACTCAAGAGAAGTCTTCAAACAGGTTTTCACATCTTGAAAGCAGATTCCTGTTAAAGGACAAACCCACCATACTGATGCACACTTATTGTGTATAGCCAACTACTGTCTAGATAGTCAAAATTGCTCTAGCCCCTACACAGGGTATACAGCCTGCAAAAGCTTCAGCAGACTCCTGTAAAGTTGTCAGCCTGTGCTACACACTGCTTAGTTTCTGACCTCTGTAGAATAAGGTTTTCAGAAAAAACAGAGTGGTGCAGTCCTAAACTTGTCTCTAGGAAACCAGCTGATGAATTTTGTTGTCATTATGAGATAAGAATGAGAATCTTCCCAGTTGTTCTGTTTGGTTGCTTGATTGTTTGGGTTTTTTGGTTGGTTTTTTTTTGGAAGAAATCTAATGCTGTATAGCTATTTATGCCTTACTTGTGTCCTGCTAATCACCTGTGCTTTGAGGGTTTTACTTTCTATTGTATTGTGCTTTATGAGGAAAATGATGAAGCTTTTGCATCCTGGCAAACTTTGGTTTTGACCAAAATCTGACACAGCACACCACTAAAAAGACCATGCAGAACAAATGGCTTAGTTTTAAATTGTAAGTGGTATTTTACTACTTCTGTCTTAAAGAAGCATATTCTTCAGACATCATTTCATCCTTTTAATGTGGGAGATCTGCTGCTAACACATTTTCACAAATCCTTCAATCTTATGATAGAACAAACTTGAGTATTGCTTAAGTGGCTGTTTATATATTTTAAATCATTGACATTTCTGCTTAGTCTTGCTGGAAAGTCTGATCCCTTTCAAAAGGGAAAGAAGTCCAGAGCATCTGCCATCCCAATGAATGTCAATTACATCCATCACCATTTGGTGCTTCAGAATTCAGGCACTGTATTTGTTGCATCATGACATTTGTTAGCAGTAGCAAGCCATATAACACATGGCTTGCTTTATTGGGTCTGCTTTGCTACTAATAGCTAGGCAATTTAATTTAGATGACATTCTTCCTTCTTCCCCAAATGAACAAAACCATCATACTGATGGACTACATTTAGCGTGGATATAGAAACAACATGAGATAATTCTACCATATGACCCAAGAGGTACCTATCAAAATTTTTACACTTCATATTAACAGCATTTTCTGACACCGGATTGAAAAAGCTTGTGTGTCTATGACAAGCATAGAAAAGATACAAAGTTCTTTGAGGATCACATCTTAAGCTTTTTTTGGTTTTCAAGAAAAGGACATAGGCAGCTTACTCCCTTAAAACAAGCTTTGGGTATTTTTTTCATGGTTTCCTAAACTCTTCAACCTCTGTGAGTCTCTAGCTTTCCAGTCATGGAAAATGCTTTTGTGCAAGGAGACAGGACTACTCTTCCTGAAAGAGGAATTTCAATGATGACACCTGCAAACAAGCTGATCATATCATGTGCTCAGCATCTCAATTCACAAGAAAATCCATGTTCTTGGGGGGGCAGGTGAGTGGATGCTCTGTGCCAGATATAAATTCATCAACAAGGCTATGCAACTGACTGGTATTTTTTATTGTTTTGGCAGCTGAATTGGAAAAAAATAGAAAAGACATTCATGTTTAAATGTAATAAACACTTGTTTGATTTTGATGCCTGAAACTAGAACACCAAAACATATAGTTCATACTGGACAGAAAAAGAAAAGAAAAAGCAAAGGAAATAGGGATTAGGCTCATGAAACAGGAAAATAATCTTTCTGGTTCTGATCAGTATTGCATGAAATAAAACTGCTGCCACTGTTCTTAGTACCATTTCCTATCCAAACTATGAAGAAGAAGGCGGCACAATAAATATTTCTGAGATAGAAGTCTGGCACATTTTGGAAGTGTGTAGGCGACTGCTGGACACCAAAGCTCTATTAGCCCAGCCCACACACCACCAGTATACTGCAAAACAGTCAGTCCTGACTTTGGTAATTAAAATAAATAACAAGAATTCCATTATTCTCTACTATGTGCCTTCCTAAGCTCGTCAGAAGAGGGATACATGACTGTCAAGGCAGACAGAGCAAAAAAGGAAGAGCAAGTTCAGAAACTAAATGAAGAGAAATCTTGCTTTGATCGTGATGAATGACAGCACTACACTTTCATTTACATTATTTATTTTATACTGGGCTTTTGTTTGTTGTAACATAAAACTATTATGCAGAAGGTTGCAAAAACAATGCTTGCTTTTAAAGCCTAATTATCAAAATATATAAGAATATGAACACATCCTTCTTAAGAAAGGTGCTGACTTCTTTGAAATACTGCTCCTCTTTTACCTTTCCTTAAAAAAAAATCACGTAGCACTGAGTCTTGATGAGAACTTATTGTAAGATACATGCAGAACAGGGCACTTCTGAAAAGCATGCCTGTGTTATTGAAGTTCTTGCTTGATGTTTTAAGGTTGGACTATAATTTATATATATATATATTATATATATATATAATATATATATATATATTATATATATATATATAACCACTGATTTAAGACTATTGGATTAAATCTCATACATCAGAGAAGACTAAAAGAAAAAAATAATCTTAAATGTTTAAAGCTGTGAAGCCTTATGAACACGTTTAGTCCATATTTCCATGACTGCAGTAAGTTTAGAGTGATGTTACTTATGTTCAATAAGTAAAGTAACAGATTTTTTTTCCTGTTAGTTCTCAGCCATTTTGACTCATTTTCATGGTCCTGCAAATATTCCATTGCAGTCCAAACTCAGAAGATTTAGGGAGAAGATAAGTGGAGTCAGAAAATTATTATAAGGTTTACAAATTCTGGAACAAAATTGCCATAAGCATTAACCATGTTGCACCCCTCGTATTATCACTGAGAGATTAGGCCAATTACAAAAGCAGAAAATGAACACAAGTAACGCAAATTAATTTTAATGAGAGCTGCACATATATGCCTGTATGTGTGCATGTGGATAGATATTTATTTCTCTTACGTATAATAGATTCTAGGAAAAAGAAAAAAAGGAAACAAGCTTTGGACTACAGCCTTAGGGCTTAAATGACTAATGATGGATAGAACTTTCCCTGCTAGAAATATGTTACAGTGAGAAAGAAGATAGAGACTGTCTAACAAAGACAATTAATGGACTGAACAGCACTCTGCTGAGAATGGCACAAAAGTGTGGGAAGCCAATGATAAAGAGTAGAAAGGCAAAAGAGGTATTATTACTGCCAATTCCCTTCTTCATAAATTTTGCATGGTTGTATTTAGACTACGGGCCAAGAATGCATCCTGATTCCTGCAAAGGAGTCCCTCAGTGAGGGATTGCTTTCACAATAGCATCCCTCAGACATGGGGGGCATGACCCTACTGCCATTCAAATAATTAGGAATTTACCCATGGACTTACAGAAGTAGGATACCTGTCTTGAAAACAGTTATTCCATGTTAAAGAAATATTTGTTCCGCAATTCTTCAGCTGTGCTCTTCTACTCTGAAATAAAAGTGAATTGTTTCTCTGTCACAGTATAGGCAATTTATAAATACAGTTCTATGTGTGAGGCTTCTAAAAAGTAATTATCATCAGCAATATATGATGTGAGTTTCTTATGTAAAATTATGTTTCTTCTGTAAAGCCTCTAGGGTTTCAAGAGAGCTGCTTTTGGCTGACACTAATCAAGAGATAAACAATGAAACTCACCCTAAGTGAAAGCGAACAGAAATGGGAAGAAGATCAACTGAGGCTGATCTTTACAGCAAAGATGTTAGCTGCATAGCAACTTGTACACCCTGTTGCCATTCTAGCAATACAATAACCTGAAAACTATGAAAAATCACAGGTTAGAAGCAGAAGAGTGCCAAGCCTACAGGACCCCTTCCAGTTAACACCAGTCCTTGAAGGGCTATGGATGTGGCTCAGTAACCACTGCACTGGCTAATGCGCTTCCACAAGAGTGATCTCTCTGCAGCCAGTTATATGGCTACCAAGTTACTTCATGTAGGAATTCATAGATTTGCCCAAACATAGATGAGAGAGGCTGCAAAACAAAATAATAATTAACAGTCTCAAACTTGCGTGTATAGAATCTCCTTGCATTGCTGGCTGTGCAATTGTTCATTTTCTGGCTAGAGTCCAGATTTCTAAATCCCTGCCAACAATATTTCTAAAAATGAAAATTCAGCAATATCTTAATCAAGGAAATGCTGCCATGTCACGCTTTACAACACGATCACAATGAATTACTCTAAAAACTCCACACAATCAAAAAAAGATAACAAGCATAATTATATTGAACTTGCTTCATAAAAATGGTTTCAACATTGAGAATAGACACTCACTGATTTCTCTTGTGACTTTTCAGTTCTAGCCCAATCTGTCAGTAAGCAACTCTCCTAAGAAGCCAGATATGTAACCAGTGTTTTACTCGGGTCAGGGCTCCTGCACCACATATCCCTAATGGGAATTTAGCTGCTGGTATAACAGACAATATGATATTTAGAAGAATTAAAGTCTTAATCCCCACCCCAAAAAATAGTAATGAAGATCATCCTCTGAAGATGTTCAGTTTCCGTTCACACATGCTTGACTTTTCCCCCCCTTTTGGATAGTGTTAAGCTCTTCATGACCATGAAAGTTTAGACTGATGCTATTTTTGCATATAGTCTTATAATGGGTTTTTACAGCTTTCAAGAAAATCTGTCAGCTTTGTGTTCAAGTTCTCCCTTTTGGGATATTTGTACCTTTAGAAATAGAAATATTTTATAGCTTTAGAATAGGAACTTTGGTCCATTATCTTGGCATATTTCTTTCCAAATGTCATGCCATGGTTTTACTGAAAAAACAAGACAGGAACAAAGAACTCAACCTTAACTGTGTAAGATAATGCCAGTAGCCTGGATTTCAATGCATGTTGAACATTAATATATGGCATTCAAGAGAAGTGTTTGAAGCAGACACAATCTCCTTGGAAAAGTTTATAGAATTTTGACTATGTTTTGAATGTTAAAATAAGAACGACCTGGACAATGACATAACAGCAAAATATGTCAGCCACATACTTAACAAAACAATGCTGAGAATAATTGGGCAGGGCAGTAAGTGAAGAAGATTTAAATAAATGTTGATGCTGTTAGGACACTACAGGGAAAAAACCTGCAATCTCCCAAATGTTCACCACAAAGCAAATCTGTCCAAGATGGGAGATAACCATGCTTCACTTGGTAATCAGAGAAAACTGTATTCTCTCTAGCTGAAAATTGTGTGAAAAAGCAGCCCAGAAGCTCCGATATTTGGGAAAGGCAGACACACTATCTGTGTGACTCAAGTGACCATCTTTCCACCACTTCCTTGCATGTTTCAGCTTTATTTGGACAGAAAAGAGACTTTCTAGTGGCAAAAGTACAAGGATTTTGGAGAACAAGTAAGGAACTGTAGACATGTATGAGTTACGTTTGGCAGGCCCCTACCTCCAACAGGCTCTAGGTACTTCATTTCAACCAATTTTTAAAAAAAAGCATGTAACTGAAAACATTTCATTGTTAAATGAAGCATAGGAATGTCAGTAAGGGTAAAATGAAGGGTGCAGGAGGAGTGAAAAAATTATTAACCACATGGAGAAAAAAGTTTTAGTTAGGAACCAGTCAGTTTTCCTTGGTAACTTCCAACTGTCTTCACATGAGTGTAGGAAAGTGCCTTTTGCTTCTTCAGGTAAATTGAAATCCCACTACCTTTTCTGCTTGACATAATAAATCCTCTAGCAAATAGTGTAACAACTATTATACCACACTTCACCGCTTCTGGAATTCCATTCCTGATATAATCTAAGGGGTCTGAATAGTGTCCATTAGAGTAAGCAGGATTTTAGCAGTAACAAAATCAAGCCTCAGTTGTTTCTCAGGGCAGAATTAGAGCTGGTAACAGTCCACAGTCCTGCCAGGGATGTCAAGGTTTGTTGCTTGCAGTGCTCGGTCTGGTTTTCTAGCTGTTGAAGTATGTTTAGGAACACATTTTGTTCCTATGGAAATCAGTGAGAATTCTGTCCTTTACTCCAAACACAGCAGGAACAGACTCCCCATCTGCAACATCAGACATCCTGGCATAAAGTGACAAAATTGGGTGAGCCTGCTAAGCCTCACTAGTGTAGAAAGGTCAGGCTACAAATTAAGAGACTCAAAAGGAGAAATGTGCAATCTGTTGCTGGGGCTGCTGCACATGCAGAGGTGAGGTCTCTCCCTGCCTTAACCCCAGAGAGCATCACAAATCTATACCTTGGCTTCCACTCTGCACACGCAGCCTCTCAGCTACTGCACTCAGAGTGTATCTCCTGCAAGTGAAACAGCCTAGGCAAACCAGTCCTACTGTAAAAGCAATGTTACATTATTCCAGCTGAAGATAAAAGGCAGTTCAGAAGCAGTATCTTAACAGTTGAGATGTTCAGGTGGCTTAACAGAGCCAAGTACTAATGGCTTTTCTCTCTAAGTGTTACATATTGACACTGGGTACTGATCTGTAAGTGGGGAACATGCTGTTTTTCCTGTTGCTTATTGATTCTTGGGAGTAGGGTGTTCCTTTTTTACATTTTGGCAAATAGTATATGCGCATCTGGCAGACCAATCAAAGCAGAAATCCATTGTCCTTTGAACTGCTAGCAGATAAATTTGCCTATGTTTTTCCAGTTATCAGAAAGGGAAATAAAGATCGTTTTTTCCTCCAGTGCTTTAAATCTGAAGTGTTCCAAAGTCTGCACTACGCTGCTCTTAGATTTTTGAAGATTTTTCTCCCAAGAGCAGAGGCTTCTGAAGTCTACTGGATATTATCCAGATGCCAGAGCAAAGATATGATATGGCAAAGAAACTGTTCACCGTGGGTTTTTGCCTCTATCTCTAGACACTAGTTAGCTTCTTCGAATCAGAATTACAACACCAATACCTCCCATCATCAGCAGATGAACTCTTTGCAATCAAGGCAAATGCACAGAGAAAATGAAGACTTCATACTGCAGCAACTATAAAGGCCAGCAAACAGCTCTGTCGTTGTTTTTACAGTCTTTGAAAGAAATGTTTTTATTTAGTATTTCTGAAGCAGTAAGCCAGTTTGGTCTGCTTGCTCTCAGATTTGATACTCTCTAACATCTGTGATTTGGCTTCTGCTCTTACTGGACTTCTAGTGATTATTAACACTACTAACTATTACCACCCATAACTGTTGCAATGCTTGTCTGCACCGAGTGCCATATTTCTTCCTGAATTTTTAAATCCTTATAAAAACTTTCATGCATTCTATTCCTTCATGCAGGAGGGCCACATGTTAGCAGGAGTCTGTGAGAAGGAAGATTTACTTTGATCTTCAGACTTCCTATAATCTCTATTGCAGCGATGTACAAATTGATCTTTGGCAGAGCTCTACAACAACTGAACTCCATTACTGGTTTGAGCAATGCAAAGATTTGGAAGTAACATGAGTTTGTAGTCTCTTTTCATCTACTTTGTAAGTAGAAAACACACCCAGGTCCAAAACTTGCAAAGTGACTAGAAAGTTTGTTCATGTGAACTTGCAGGGATGCAAAAGGTGGAATTTTAGAGACCCGGGAGAGATTTCTCTCCAGAACACATTTAAAAAAAACCAACAATGACAAATATTTCCTGGGTTGTTTCAAATTTAGGTCTTAAAAGTCTAAGTAATTTTGAAAACAGTTTATTAAAAATATGGCAAGCAAATGACAGGTTGGAAAGGAACTTTTCTACATACTTAAGAATTCTCATCTTTAAGAGGAATAAAATGATCCAAACAGAAGACTTATTTCACCTTCCACTCGTATGTGGAAATGCATTCTTTGTTCTATCTTAAATTTGCCAGCTAAATTCTGATGAAAGACGGAAGTGTATCTATCATATATAACAGCAAAGAGAAAACTTTAAGTCAGTTTTTCATCTATAAAGCTTTCAGAGGAAATAATCTTGCCTCAATCTAAATCTAGTTTACCAGAAAACATCAGTATTGATTAGCATAGTGATTTTGAAAAGTAATACCAAACAAAAAACATGGCTGAACCAAAACTATCACATTCTGAAGTGTAAACATTTTATAGTAGCTTATGAAGAGCATAATTCAGCTCTGAACAGGAATAATACAGAAAGAGTTCTCATACCTTCCTAACAACATTACTCATTTCTGTCAAATGAAGCTGTGTGGTTTTTTAAGATCAAAAAATACTTGGAATCTCATATGGGCAGTGGGATTGATGTGCCCTCAGCAAGTTTGCCAATGACACCAAGCTCTGTGTTTCAGTCAACACACTGGAGGGAAGTGATGCCATCCAGAGGGACTTTGATGATCTTGAGAGGTGGTGAACTCATGAAGTTCAACAAGGCCAAGTGCAAGGTCCTACATGCGGGTCAGGGCAACCCCAAGCACAAATAAAGGTGGGGCAGAGGCTCTATTGAGAGCTGCTCTGAGAAGAAAGTCAGGGGGTGCTGGTTGATAAGAAGCTCAACATGACCCAGTAGTGTGTGCTTGCAGCCCAGAAACTAACTGTATGCTGGGCTGCATCAAAAGGAGTGTGACCAGCAGGTTGAGGGCAGTGATCCTGCCCATCTACCCCCTCTACTCTGCTCTGGTGAGACCCCATTTGTAGTACTGTGTGTAATTCTAGGGCTCCCAACACAAGAGGGGCATGGCTCTGTTGGAGCAAGTCCAGAGGAGGACCACAAAGATGATCAGAGGGCTGGAGCACCTCTCCTATGAAGACAGGAGGAGAGAGCTCAGCTGGTTCAGCCTGGAGAAATCTCTGGGGAGACTTTTAGCAGCCTTCCAGTACCTTCAGGTAGTTCATGGGCCCTAAAAGAAATCTGAAGAGAGACTTTTGACAAGGGCATGTACGGGTAGGACAAGAGGGAATGGCTTTAAACTGAAAGATTTAAATTAGATGTCAGGAAGAAGTTCTTTGCTGTGAGGGTGGTGAGGCACTGGAACAGGTTGCCCATAGAAGTTGTGGATGCCCCATCCGTGGAAGTGTTTAAGGCCAGGTTGGATGTGGCTTTGAGCAACCTGGTCTACTGAAAGGTGTCCCTGTCCATGGCAGAGGGCTTGGAATTAGATAATCTTTAAGGTCTCTTCCAACCCAAACCATTCTGTGATTCTATCTGCCTTTGCCTTTCTTCCTACCAAAAACACTAAAGAAGGAAAAAAAGAAACAAAACAAACCAAAGCAAAATCAAGATTCCACTTTGAATCTTTAGTACTGGTTTCTGCCCTTGATGACCCCTTGTCACTAATATTTATATTTTAAATTAATGATGGCTTTGTTTTTACTTGCTGAAAACAAGTATGTTCAACCTGACAGCAAACACATGTGTTCAGGAAAGAAGTAATGAGCCATTATTTAATCTGTAGTCCTTGGAGAATAGATCTGTGAACTTCTTCTCTGAAAGAGGTTTTCTTCAAATATATTTGGCAAAAGGAATTTTAAGGAGATAACATTAGCTGCAACTCCTCTATTACATCTTTACACTGATCAATAACAATCTTACTGCCTCTCAGACAGTAACTAGTGATCACGCAAAGATCACAATGACCGATACAGGAAAAATGCTGGCTATCATTTCTTGTTATTGTACTGCAGTAACATTTTGCTGTTGAAGAAGGATCTGTCTAGGCACAAGATATGCACATAACAAGACTGTGCATTGAGGATCCTATGCTCTAAATAAGCAAGACTGAATGATAAATAGGGGGAGGATGACTAGCAAAAAAATGAAATAGAGGGCTGAAATGATTTGTCCAGAGTAGATAAGTTACAGAGAAAGGAGCTCAACTACCTCCACTAAATACTGGTCCAGCATCTTACTCACCTCAGTTGAGGGACTTATAACACCAGAGAAACAAACAATACTAACTTTATTTCCACATCCCAGCAAAGTTTGAGCAATATGCAACTTGAGCATTATGTAGCTTGAATATGAACACCATTAAAAGCATTTTTGCTTGTGAAAACCAGTGTACATTACATCCAAGTTACTTTGATATAATATTGAGTAAAATACCATATAAATCAATATTGTCATTGTCAGTTCAGCAGTAGCAGTCATTTTTCTCCTTCCTAGTAGCTGGTACAGTGCTGTGTTTTTGACTTTCGACCTGGGAACAGCGCTGATAACACTGATGCTTTTAGTTGCTGCTCAGTAATGTTTAGTCTGATCAAGGACTTTCTGCTCCTCACGCTCTGCCAGGGATGAGGGGAAGCCAGGAGGAAGCAGAAACAGGACACATGACCCAAACTGACCAAAGAGGTATTCCATACCACAGCACGTCATGCCCACTATATAAACTGGGGGCAGTTACCTGGAAGGGTTAGATCACTGCTCGGGTCGGACTGGGTATCAGTCGGCGGGTGGTAGGCAGTTGTATTCTCTTCCCTTGTTATTTACCTTATCATTATTATTATTATTGGTGGTAGCAGTAGTGATTTGTGTTATACCTTAGTTACTGGACTGCTCTTATCTCAACCCGTGGGAGTTACATTCTTTCCATTCTCCTCCTCATCTCTCTGGGAGCCGAGGGAGGAAGGGGGGGAGTGCGCGAGGGCTACGTGGTACTGAATTACCAGCTGGGCTTAAACCATGACAATCATCTACATCCATAGATTTAGCCTTCACATCTCTGTACTTTTTCGCACTCCTTCAAACAGAACACCTTTACCAGTGACAGCTCAGGTGTCTTCTTGCAATTTTAAGTGATCATTGTCCTGAAAAAGTATTATAAAAGTAATACAGGCTTCTTATGAAATATTTTTTTCTTGACACCCTGTTATCAGTCTTAAAAAATGGCAATAAGGCCATGGCAATAAGGGTCTGAGAATTGAAATGGCATAATATATCTTGTTCTTACTATCATCAGTAATAGGCTGGTGATAGTAAGACTGAGCTTTGCAGAGGACATAAAGTACAGACTTAAACCTAAATCACTTTCTCTTTACCTATACTGACTGTGCAGCACTAAGCAGTAAAAAACTAATAGGTTGGTATGGAAATTACAGTCAATGACATTCAAAGGGGACAAGATGCTGACTAAGATGTCATTTCTTTTACTTTCTTTCTCTTCATGGGATTGTCATAAAATTACATCACTGGTATCTTCACTGGTAATGGTCAGATGGTCCTCAATTTACAAGAAATGTTTTGAGACAGATGTCTCACTATTAAGCTGTTAAAACCTCCAGAATCCTACAGGCAAGATAAATATTTTAAAGAACCAAGGCTTGTTAAGTAGAACCTCAAGGTGCTATTTGTCTACTGATATTAGAGAACACTAATACATTTGGAATGAGGCATGTTATAGCACTCTGTTGAACTGAGCTAGGGATAGACTCTTCCTTGCAGTATGAAAGAGTTATTTTATAGTTTATTCACTTAAAAGGAGCATTTCAAGAAAGAAAAATGTATGCTTCTTACAGAAGTTCCTCTATTATTATAACTTACTTCTCCTGTCCTCTAAAATGGTCACAGCTGAACATCTCTCAAGCAATGTTTTGGTTTGGAACTGTATATTCTTAAACATTTCTTACACTCTCCCAGCGCTTCTCAAAGAAACACGGCATATTACAATCTTTCTTTGAAAGCAATGAAAATTGGCAGAACAGTTTCAGATGTTCAACTTGACATCTAGTTAAAAGGGTGCATTTGCTCACTCTTTCTCAAAAAAAGGTACTGAAGTTCCTCTCAGGGTGCAATGCTAAGGCAAGTGGTCAAGACTGGAATTCAGTTTTGCTGTCTTTTCTTTCATTACTACTCCGTCTTCTTGCCAGATATACATTCTTTATCATAGTACATACTCCTACAAATTAAGAATGCTAAAGATTCTCCTGTTTACCTGACTCTGATGAAGTTAACCCAGGAAAGCAGTGACTGATAGCATAAATGGGATTAAGGATCACTGATTTCATCTGGATGACAAAAGTACACATCATCTGAAGAGCTAACATGACTGTGTCATGTTAAATAAAGACTGAAGTTAAAAAGTGGAGGATGTAAAAGATATGTTTAGTCCTCATAACAGAAAACAATATATTCAGTTTTAACAGTATTCCATCTCAGAAGAAGTGTTTTGCTTAATTAGCTCAGAGCACTTCACAGGTACAAGTGGGCAGCTTTTCCTTCTGTTGAGACAAGGTGGAATATGAGGATGTTAAGAGACCTGTCAAGGTCACACCACAAGAAGGTGACAAAGTTACACAATAAGTCACTACAGATTCCCAGCTCTCCTAGAAAAATAAAACTACAGAGACTGCAATACAATGCTTCTCAAAGGGTTCTGAGGTACCATATGATATACAAAGGAAAAGATTGCAAACATCACACTTTTCAGCACTAACGTGTCTAAGGAGTACTTCGAACAAGACACAAGTCAAACAGTATCTTAGTCTCAGCTTTATAGCTAATGGAGATACGGCAGTAAAACGAGGACTAAGAAATCTTGTATAACTCATGCACTCGCTCAATCCCTTCCATATATCATTAATTAAGTCTGGGTAAATAACTGAGCATTAGAAGAACACTGAGTAGGGGCCACAGGATCACACAGGGTTTATTACCTTGGTTTTCTCTTCTGTGGCAAACCACGATACTAGTACAAATACGCTTCGTGAAAAGTAAAACAAAATAAAACAGGCAAACAGACAACTCAAAGGCTCAGAGGGGTCCTGTTGTCATGGAAACAAGTCACCACTAATGAGCTTTCCAAGACGTGAGTGATTAATACCTGAGTCCTGTAAATAAATATTGATTCAAAACCCAAACACACACACATAACAAACCGACTGCCAGCAGCCCAGTTAACGGGCAAACAAACAAGATAACCGTCCCGCAGTTTGCGCTCTCCATCTCCTGAGCCGCGCTGTTTACATACCACCGCCTTGCCGTTCTTCCCCTGCGGGAGGCATACAAAGTTTCCGAAAGGCGAGACGCCGGCTGACAGCAGCAGCGACAAAGGCGGCGATGGGCCGGGTTAGCACCGAAGCCCTGCTCCGGGCCGGCGAGCAGAGCTGCCGGGAACCGGGGCACGGAGCCTGCAGGTCTGCTGTCAGGTAACGCCCGGGAGTGAACAGAAGCGCTATCCGAGACTCCCCCACCCCGAAACAAGCCAACCCCTAACCTTGCGCTAAGTCTCTCTCGGGTCACAGCCACTTTTTCCAACCAATCCCGAAGGAAACCTCGCCGCCGACGCGGGGCCGGGGGCAGCAGCGGCAGTACCACCGACCTCAAGGAGCTGAGAGCGGTGCTTTAGTCCACGAGCTCAAGAGCCGCCACCTCCTTCCCCATCTCTCCGCTCTGCGACTCCCCCGTCCCGTCCCCCCCCCTCCAGTCCCCGCCTGCTTCTCCACCTTCTCCTTCGTTCCCCCCGCCTCCGTTCCAACCAGCTGCTCTCCCTCCACCTGGGGCCGTCTCTCCAGGTGCCTCCCTACTCGCACTTCCGTCCCCTCTACACCATGAAGCCGGCTCCCGCTGTCCCGCACCTCAAACTTCCCCTCACGAGCATCCGACGCTCCCTTCCTGCTACGGGGCAGGGAGCGCGGTGCCCGGCTCAGCTGGCGATATTGCTGCTCGGAGCCGCGTCCCTGCTCGGGGAAGGGCAAAGCCGCTCGGCGGTGGCCACTCACCTTAGGAAAGCCCGGCGGCATCCCCCGGGGGTGCGGGGTGGAGGCAGCGCGGGTGGCAGCCGCAGCATCACCGATGGAGGTGATACCCAGCAGTGTGTGGAGCGCTCCTCATGCCCTCCTCCTCCTCCTCCTTCCCCTTCTGCGGGGCTCGCCGAGCAGAGACGCGCAGCTCAGCTGCTGCCGGCACTGGCCGCCCTCCCGCGGGAGGGAGCGCACTTAGGCTTCCCACAGGGAAGGAAGGGTGGCGATGGGAGAATAAGCAGATGAGGTGCGGGTGGCGTGCGGAGCCGCTCTCCGGTGCCAGCGGGGCGGTTCCCACACTGAAATTGGTCTGTCACTGGCGGCTAGGTTCCCCTTCACAAGGGGCAGGTGGTGACAGTGAGGCGGGTTCCCCCCGGCCGGAGCTCTAACACGCTCCACATGCCGCTCCCTACCCCCGCTCGGTACGAGGGGATTAAGTGTACTTTCAATTTTAAAGAGCATTACATTAATAAAGAGCGATGCGGTGCTTTTAAATCACTTTCGGGGCGTTCAGAAGCAATCCTCTCCGGGAACAATTTAATCGGAGGGATCAAAGCTCGGGCGCCACGTCCTCCGGTGCCTCAGGCGCAGCTTGCCCTCCCGGGGGCCCCGAGAGCTGAAACTCCCACTGCTTCTGGTTCCTTAAGGAAACGCTTTGTAAACTAGGAGCGAGGCAGGGGGGATCTGGGGGCCCTGCCGTTTGTCCACCTGTTCGTCCGTCCGTGTGTTCCCGCTGTGCCAGTGAGCACTTGCTGGAGCTGGCAGACACCTGCAACGTAGGAAAGCGGCGAGCACCGGCCTCGGCTCGGCATCAGCGTCAGAGCTGGGAGCCCTGCGCCGGGCTACGAATTAAACCGGTCGAGGACAGACAGGGTCTGTCCGTTCAGCGCGAGTTCAGGAAGAGGCGCACGCTTTAGGGCAGTCGAAGTCTCATTTTTTCGCAGCGTGACCCTAGCAGACACACAGGAGCAGAGCAGTGCGAGTCCCCCTGACTCTGCAGTGACACCAAAGCACATCTGTACGCCTAGTATGCCCCTTGCTGCTGCTGCAGCAGAACGGGTCCCTCTAAGGCAAAGACTGCAGGAACTCTGTGAGAGAAAGCAGATGTACATGGACTGGTGGGCTCACTTCTCTAAAAATGGCTAAATCTTCCTCTTCTCTCCCTCCCTCCTTTTGCACCACAGCTCTGTAGCCCAACAGGTGGTCATGACTCAGAGGAGGAGACTGCTCTAAACCAACGTCTATAAATGATCTCATATGAATTCAAATTATAATAAAACCTATTTTTCAGTTACATGTTAATGTGTAAATCGTGCAAAGCGGGGAGCTCCACTGTTGCAAGAGTGATGACTCTTGCCCACATGTACATTATTTATCGTTTGGGGATTTGGAGCTATGTTTAAATGAGGCTGCTTGATAACATAATCTGGATGTTCTACACTGCTATCCTATAGTTATGCTTTGGAGGATGTAAAGCATTATTTCTTAACCCTAGTCTCTCTCCCTGACATGTTTTAATTCATAGTCTTGTATGAAACCACATGTTTTGGATATTCACTCAAGCAAAGTGTGTTTCTGCATAGGCGTTGCACATGGAAAGCAGCCACCACAGATATACTTTTCAGATCAGGCAAGAATACGTACTATGACTTTCTTCACATTAGAAAATTTACTCAGTTGTTTAAAAACCGTAAGTTGAACCATTTCAGCGACTAGGTGGGCTGCTGTTATTTTTTCATACAATAATTACAGAGCATAGGGCTGGTGGTCAACCAGTTCCTCTGTTTTTCTCTTACAGTTGTGTAGTATTGCTGATTCCTCCATTTCACTAAATCCAGAGAGGACAAGGGCAACAAGTTGTTCTATTCCCTATTTTTCCTTTCTTTCTTCTTTTAAGCAAATGGTATCAAGGCAGTTCCTCCCACATGGACAGAAAGATTCAAAGCCATTCTTGTGAAGTACCTGGGCTTCACCACTTCCACATTTTCTTTTGAGCTTCTCTTTCTATTAGAGTGACACACTACCAACCTCATTCCTTTCATTGTTGTGAGTGACCAAAGGAAAAGCTGTGGCCAGATTCTCCTTTAAATAAGAGACAAGTGATTTTGTATTACTGATACCTATTTCCTAAGGAGTAGGCATTTTCAAGTAGGTATATGTGTGAGGGAAAAAAACAGGAGGCAGGGTGTTTATTTTTGTTTGACTCTATTTGAGGGAGAGAAAGAAATGCTGGACTTCTACTGGTTTGAGCTTTCAGTTGGCTTTTGGTCAGATCCCAAATCCACACGGCTGAAATGCAACAGACAGTAATAGGAAATGCAAATTAGGACAAGAAATGAAAATTAAATCCTGATCAGTGATTCTGCCATCCCATGCTAATGCCAGATGCAGCAACCAAACGCTTGTGTCCCAACAGCCTCATCATCATCTGCTTGATGTAGTGTGGCTCTTTTTCAGTAAATATAAAATAAAACCAATCTGATATTTTAGGTAGGTAGTAGATGCTTCCTATTTTTCTAAATAGCTACAAGTCTCCCTGCTGTTTAAAACCATGACTCCTATCGCTGTTTAAACTTCAAGTATGTATCTGGTACGGACAGTGACACTGAATTTAAGACAAGTGAGTGATTTACCTATTACTCTTGCCTGGAAGTGGTATCAGGACCAGGTTTCCTGAGTATGGCAGTGTTCATGATTAAGTTTATACTACTTCAAGGTTTCAAATTTAAAGCTCTATATAAAAACTCAGTAGATGGTTAGAATCCAAGCAGTGATTGCTTGCGTAATCGTGGTATAAAGAAGCCTTGAATTGGAGCCTTGTTTGAGCCTTGGGACGATACCACAGTAAATAATATAATCATGAAAAATTGCATAGAGCCACTATTCAAAGATTCCTTTTCTCCCTCTGAAGTTAGAGAAAAGCACTTTTTTAAAGTTCACAACATCTGAGTAGCTAATTTACTGTTTTAGCCGCTTATGGGCTAGCTCTGCTGGCTCACATAAATAACTTTGCTCACGGGGGAAGTCCCACTGACTTCAGTAAGAACAAGATCACACCCTAGGTTTTACAGTACAGAACTCTGCTGAAGCAGCCATGTCGGAGGCCAAATGCTGTAACGATTTGCATGCATGAGTTACGCATAAAGATAAGCATATGTGTAAGCCTTTGTGGGACTGGCCCCAAATTTCTCAGGTTTTCATGAGCAAAGATTGTACTTTGCCAAAACCAACAAGCTGTATTGTTCCATCCTTGGAATTCCATGCACTTTTGCTTTCTGTATAACTGTTAACATACACACAGCTTTTTTTTCTTAGGCCACGTCAGGAAATCTTAACCATGCATTACGAGCACAGAATTATAGTGCATGTCAGTAGCCAACTAATTTTTTAAATGGCTAATTCACCTTTCTTAGTATTTCAAATAGTTTTCATTTGATATTATGACATGAAATGCACACTATTTCTTCATAGTGTTGGGAAAAGGGCACCTTCAAGTATTGTTTCAGTCATCTTTCAGAACTCATCTTTAAATATTATCTAGGGGGAATTTGCATGGATTTTTTTTTTTTTTTTTTGTGAGGGATTTGCATGCTAACAAGGTACAACCAAGGCATTAGATCCTTCCAGATGAGAAGTGTTGACATCAGTAATGAATTAACAATCAAAGTGTTGACTGCAAACAGGGAAGTCCAACCTCAGGTGGTTTGTACACAGTCCTGGCTACCACACGGTCCTGAAAGAATGCCAAAGATGGTTTTCAGAACTAAATGTCAAGGAAACGGCTCAGGGACAGGCCTTAATATTGCTGTCCAAGCTGTTTATGTGTGCGTGTATCTAGCTGTACGTATATGTTTCATTTGCAAGAAGAAACTGATATTTAAAAGTGGATGAGAACCAAGAACACTGGTGTATACTTCTGTAGACATAGCCGACGCCATGACCTTGGAAAGGACTACCTACAACAGAAACATTTTATTATTGTTTTAATTAGCTGAAGTTTCTAAAAACAAAGAAAATGGAATAACAGAGGTAAACCAATAGTTTATAGCTGTGTAAGGACATCTAGCTGTGTGATTTATACACACACATAGACACGTACACAAATACACATGTTCACTTTCAAGCCCACATCTAGGGAAGCAGAATGGGGTGCAACATTACACAGAGAAGATGATTCTGCTGTGCTAGCCCGTGGTAGGGGCTTGTACTGATAAATGCACCCTAGAACACAAGTTAGTGTGTGGGATTGGCATTAATCCTGTTATCAGGCAGGAAGGACATTCACTCCTCCTCCCACACAGCAGCCCACTGTGAATTCAGGATACTCTTTTTTCCATTTGATTGCTAAGCAAGTCAGACTGCACCACCTCTCTCCCACTCGCATGCACCCCAGGCAGATGCTTGTTCAGAAGGGAAAGACAAGAGGATAACTATTTTTGTGTAAGCAAATAAAAGTACTGGTTACTTCTTTGTGTAGACAGTGGGTTACGCTACAAAACCTGACATTTAAAACCCATGAACACTTGTCATAGAACTATTACACAATGGGTGGATTATCCCTCAATAGCTCAGTGAGGCCATCCCTAGTCTCTCTCTCTCTCCTTTCTTTTAGATACTTTTTGCTCTTTCACTTCCTACTCATTGCCTAGGAGAAAATGTATGATTTCCATTGTTCCCAAAAGGTTAACTCATCTGTGCTTTCAGACTGTGTTACAATGGACTTTTATAGCAGAAGGTGGAGAGCTGAAGCAGTGTTCCTGCCCAACATTAAAAGCAAAGGTATCTTTTTTCTGTAAGTAAGGGTGCCATTTTTTTTGAAGATAACCCTCCCTTAGGAATCATTCCATACACAGGAGAGATGTTACCAGCTCTAAACAAGTCAGAGTTGGATGAGACTCTCTAACTGTATTGAAGGGAAGGAAAGGGTAGGGAAGGGAAGGGAAGGGAAGGGAAGAGAAGGGAAGGGAAGGGAAGGGAAGGGAAGGAAAGGGAAGGGAAGGGAAAGGAAGGGAAGGGAAGCAAACAGGCAAGCAAGCAAACAGGAAAGAAAGAATTCTAGGAGGTCTTTGTGGCCACAGTGTCTGGCTAAACCCTCCAGTTACGGCAAAAAAAGAGATGCAGCTAGATGCAGTATTTGGACTTGGATGTGGAATCCTTAGTAAGAGAAAAAAGTGATGGAAGAACAACTGAAATGTAAGTAGAGTTATGCAAAACAAATGGGAAGTGTGAAAAGAGAAAATGTTGGGACAAGTTTTATATTCTCCACAATTTACAGTTTAAATTATTGTACAGTGCATATCACCCAATAGTTTTTCCACAAGATTAATTTTGTCACTCTTCTCTTTCTGTCAGAGATTATTGTACAGAGCTGGATTGTTGAACAGTGGCTACATTTCATTCCAAATATGGCTACACTTTAGCGGTGGGATTGTTATTGCTGAGTCCTGTCTTTCACGTTTTTAAAGGAGTCTGAGACATGGAAAGAGCTACACAGATGTGTGATGACTATATTTTACTGGGAAATACAAAACCAAAGAAAGAATGGTAGCAAATAGAACAGATTTTCTTGTAGTTGCAGCAAAAAAAATCTCTGGAATTTAGGTTTTTTCCCAAGTCTTTGATTCTCTGGGTGCCCTAGACAAGTGGAACGTGTTTTAGTTTAGCTATCCATAACATAAACACAAAAATATCTGGTCTCCCTGGTGTGCTATAGAACATATTGTTTGTAAAGTATTTTAAGATTTTCCAAATGAGAGGGAATTTGTGTTGTTGCTTACTGCTTATTATAAACCAGCAGGAGCTCTTCTACGTCTCACTCCCTCACTGCATGCTCACTTCATGGAGTCTGGATCGTGGTACACATGAGAGACACAAAGGATTGACTCATGTTCATATTTCTTAGATGGCATAAGTGATTTTTGTAGGGTAGATTGTTTAGAATTTTGCTGGGATATGGGTTAGCTTCAGGTTCACTGGTCCCTTTGAGTCCTCTGATCACTGTAGGACATTTAAAGATCTGGTCCAGTGAGGGAGAAAAGGAAAGCTGTTTTTCTTTGAGTCAGAAAAGATTTTATTTTGATGGGTTCACAAATGAGATTTTTCCCCTAATCTCTTGTGTAATTCATTCACATAATCTCTTTGTAGGCACATCATATTAATCCTTGTTATTACAAAGAGAACCTAAAACATTGAAAGTGTCAAAACATACTGCTCAATAGAAGAGGCCAAGTTGTTGGATCTCCCTACTCTTTATACTAGAATAAAGATTTATATCATTTATGTCTTAGCACTTCACTGGAAATATTCCGCAAAGTTTGTGTTCACAGAAAAAAAAAGGAAGTAAAAAAAGAAAGTATTTGAATGAGAAACAGACAGTGCAACATTGAGCCATGCCAGCACAGAAATTTTTCTACTGTATGGTAATGAACTGCAAAAGCTGGGTGAAAGGGTTTTTAATGTGAGTTGCACCCACAGACTGAAGCATACTTTGCAGAGTTGCTTATGTTTTCCTTTATAGTCAATCTCCATGGCGTCTGTCAGTGCAGAGCAGACACACAGAGAAAATAAGTTATAAACCCATCATGGAAATAGGTTTCCTTTGCACAATAGTCCATGCTCACAGGATTTAGATTGCCATCCTTGGGCTAGGATTTGCATACAGTGAATGTGCCTTTACCATTAATGGGCATGGCTCATAATAAAAATCCCTTGTGTACTAATAAGTGATTACATCCAGAAGAGTATTCCATCCTTCTGTTCTGGATTTCTTACAGAAGAACTGGAAAGGAAATTTTTCACTCCATTGTAAAGTCCTTCTCCTGCCTGAAATGGAAACTTGGATGGTCACCTTCCCTGTGACGGCATGCATCTTCCTCACTGTACTGCTGTATCCTCCCTTCTATGCTTAACTTACTGCAGCCATTCACAGAAATGTTTGTGAAAAGCCATTGTACCAACTGCACCACTGCTTTCACCAGGGTCTGGGTATTTTCCAGAAATTCTCGTAAGCTCATGCACTGTTTTAATTTCTCTGCTATGCACTGTTTTACATTTTCTTCAGTATTTTCTCCTTTGCAAACCTTTGCAAAAATGGACACGCCAACCACAGGCAGTTTGGAGGACAGGTATTTAGGAGTCCTTCTAGATGACCTGTGCCTACATCTGTAAAATATCAGACTAAAACAGCTATATATCCTTGAGGATCTGGGTCAGAGATGTATTAGAAAACATTATCTTCATTTTGAAGTGCAACTTCAATACAAATTTGCTTGTTTCATGCTTCTCCTTCCCTTCTTGCTTGTATATACAACACACCCCTTTGTTAGTGAAAGAAGCAGAAATAGGTTATTTTGTACTTCAGTCCCTTAACTGTGCATTCTTGGGCCACTGCTTTTTTTGAGCGAAAAGGAGAATTTGGGTGGCACTCCTACATGAAGAATTACATATCACCGACAAACAATGGAAGAAAACATTCTGACTAATGGGCTGGTAGCCAAACTCAGGGAGAAAGCAAGTAGAGGTGACCCAAATACATTAGAAATTCCTGCTGTTTCTGGAAGCATAGGTTGAGACTTGTCCACTTCTGTCTGAGCTAGATAAATTCTGATCTGTGTGTCTTCCTAGAGGAAGGAATTATAAGTAAGGCTCCTAAAATGAAGGTCGTTTTCTGTTCAACAGAAACCTTTATAAGACACTGCAGTTTTGCTGTCTTTTGCTAAATGATGGCTGTGTATATTTGGTGTTCTGTGAGCAGTGACTGGTGATTTATTTTTTATTTTCAGGATTAAATACAGTAAATGTATCACTTTCTGTAAGCAGTAATTACTAAGCATTTGATGTCATAATATTAAACATGTGTTTCTATAATTTTCATAAAAACGGAAGATTTTTGCCACTCCTTTTGTGGGAGATTTTGATTTTTCTTGGTTGAAACATTCCTTTTTCCTTCTCCCTGCATAAACTATATTTTGCCAGAAAGCATATCAGTCAGTATTGAGTCATATTCAGGTTGCCTAACTTGCCAAGCGGCATCCATTGTGCTGAGATGCTCACTATGCATAACCAGGGAGAGCAATCTGGACTTTGGGGCGGTATGTGGTAGGAGAGAGGATCAGGGAAAGAGAGAAATATCAGGTTTTGGGATTAGTGGAGAACAGAAGTTGGAAAAATAAAGTGTTTTGACTGTCAAAAGGGAAGCAGGCTCAAAGGAGTTGCAGAAGAAAAGGGAAGAAATGTAGAAATGTAGGGAGAATCAAAGAAGGGGGAAGAAAAGCAGCTCATCAAGGAACACAGAGGAAACTGTAAGGGACGAAACAGAATTCAGTTCACTGTAAGGATTTTAGGGCTCCTGTGTAAAGCATGTGCAGAATTAGAGGGCTGGAGGTCTTTAATGCCAACTGTGGTGACAGTGACTGTGGTTGCTTCTCAGCCAAATGCATGGTGGCATTTACACATCAGGGTTTATGAACCCTATTGTGCAGACTCTCATACTAAAGTCCTTTCAAGGCACCCAGGGAATGCTACCAACATGACTATCATGCCCATTGGAGTTCTGGACACTTTTTGGGGCAAAAACATTTGCAAAGAAAAATGTACAAAGGAGTAAATAAAAAGAAGTCACAAATATTTTCAGAACTCTTTCTCAGTTTTGAAGGCAACATTCACAACTAGACCCTCCCCACCCCTCCGACGTGTCAAGAACTTGTCCAGCCTCCGGGGGACCAGAAATGAATGTGAGAGGAATTGAAGAGAATCCGGGTTTATTTTTTGTCTTTATTTTACACAGATTCAATATTTTTTCCAACTTTTCTTGTGTTTTTATAGTATTCCTGCTTTTAAAAGGGTATTTTTTAATCAGTAGCTGTTACTGCTTTAATTATAATGGCAATATTCACTCTACAAAGCTATGTAAATCAGGCACACTCACATTCTGATCTAGTATTTCCACATTCCATTTACTGCAGTATTCTTAAGAATCTTTTAACAATTATTTAAACTGTCTTTGGCCTCCTCTGCTGAAGAATTACATCTGTTTGGGTTTCTTCTGCAACTAAAGCAGCCTGGCTGCCTTCTCTTGGGCTGTTCACAACCCAGTTAGAGATGGGAACAAGAAGATAAGATTCTGTGGGAAACTTAATTGCCTGCTCATTTTTGCTGCACATTAGTAGGGAGAAGAAAATAATACATTATTTTGTGCTTTTTCCTTCAAGGCCAAGACTCGCCCAAAGTTTGAATGAACCAGGCAGAGCTGCTAACAGAAATACAGACACACTTGACAGTGCCTGCTATGAGTGGAATCAGTAAAGACTAAGGAAGGGCCTTTTTGAATTTGTTCAAGTGGTAAACAAGATGGTAAGTATTAATAGCAGATAATAATAAACCTTCACATGACCAGAAACTATATCCAACTGTTGCAGCCTTTTAAGCACATGCAATTGTGGAAAATCTTGCGGTTTTGTCACAGAGAAAATTCCCGCTAGAATTACTAGGAATTTGCCTGAACAAGGACTGAATGACTGCAGACTGGCAGCCCAGCCCTACAAGCTTTTTCTCATGACAGCATCCAATTAAAATTAATGAAGTAACTTCAGGATCACCCAGGGAAATGATGGGAGAGGCAGAGGTAGAACTCAGATGAGATGAGTCACTGCCAAGTTCCTTGATGTTAGAAAGTCAAAAATACTTAGAAAACAGGAATGCTGAAGAATAGCAAGAAACGCTAGTCATTAGTTTGAAGTGGTTCCCAGGCAATCTGTCTGAGGTGATCAATTTGCATATATATAATTCCTGAGGTATAATGTCCTGCTTTCTGGCAATATTTCTAGCCTATCTCACATGTAATTGGGTATTATGATTAAAATGTGAGAGTATCTTATATTTTGTAAGGGAAAAGGATTACGTCTTAACATGCCACTTGGGCTCGATCTCTGTTCACTTCACCTACACCATATTTCAGCTTCTCCTCAACACCTCAAAGCAGCCCAGGGATGACGCTTTTTCACATGCAGCTGACTGTCTGATTTTGCTCCTTGCCCAGCTCAAACCAGTAAATTATACTCTGTCTGTGACCAATCCTCCTCCTTTCTCTAGCTCACCCTCTACACTGGATGTGGCTGAAGGAAGATGACATCCTTTTGCAGGCTAGCTGATAAAGCAGCTGTAAATCAACTTATTATCACCTATGGTGTTAGAGTGGCAAGAGGGGAATGGGGAAGATGTAAGAATTTGGCCTGCTACTTATAAAATGAACAAGCTTGCTTGCTTGTGTTGCAAATGCCACATGGGAGTCACTAAAATCAGGAAGAGTTTCGGAAATCTAATTTGCTTTTCATTGTGTATGCAGTTTGATTACCGTGTACATTTCTCTCTGTTTGCAATAAAAATAGTTACTTTCCAGTCATTTTCATTTTAGGTCTCTCTCTAACACTTGCACATCAATATAACATTTGAATTGCAAATACTGTAAGAAATATTTATTTAAGATAATAACTTCCTCTGGTTTTACTATTTTATTTATATATGTACATTTTTACTATTTTATACTTTTACTATTATAAGGGTTTATTCTGTCTGTCTTCTGGCAGGCGGCTTTTAACTAGCTCCCTGTCTCTAAGTGAAGAGGAAGGGAGGAGCAGTACATTTAATGTATTTTCTCAGAAAACTGTTCAGTCACAGCTTCTAAAAGAAACATCTGAGTATTGTGCAAGAACTTCAATGCACAGGGAAAGCTCCCCTTGACTAGACACTCAGTAGCACCTTGTCTGACACCCATACAGTTTAAATGGTTAAATGAATTCAAGAAGATGTGATAGTGAAATTGCCTCCTCTCCTATTTTTTCCAGCTGCTTGCCCTTCTCCCACCTTACCTAACTCAAAATGAAGAGCTTGCTTGCTGTAGTCCATTACACTGAAAAAGGAACGAGAAACAGCGTCTGAAACAAAAATATAAAACATATCAGCACATGTCTACAGACAACATGATGGTGCCATCCAAATCACTGAACCCCAGAATACAGTGCATTTTCTCCAGAATGCTTGCTGCTCATGGAAATGGTACAAAAGGAATTAAGATAAAACAAACTCCCTAACATGTAATAGAACAAATTCACTCAGGCCATTGCTAAAGATAAAATGAGTTAAGTCCATCAGGGGCCAAACACTTCTCCCAGGCCTCTTCCAGAAAGAATGTGAAACATTTTCCCCTTAGTATGGACACTTTTAACCTTTTCTGAAAAGAAGCAAAGGCCACAGTGGATTTTTACTCCCTTGAGGTGAAGCTGCAGAAGTAAAAGGTCCCCTGATCATAACGAAACAAAAAATAACAGCTTTCTGCTCAGCTTTATGATCAGCATTTTCAGACAACTTATATTTGCTGCTCAGTAGATATTATTTTTTTTGGAAGCCTGTATATACTTATTAGACTTCTGTAACAGAAACAGTTGTTAAGTTAGCAATGACAGTAGGCTAGTGATTTATGTCTGTCCATAGGGTCTGGCTTATCTTTCATGGAAATCAGTTGTAGATGCATAAAGCTGGCATAATCTTAGGACCTATCTTGTTTTCATAAGATCAGTGATTATTGTGGCATTGCCTCTGACATGGCCTGGCAGTGAAACCATTTGAAAGCATGTAAGTCTCAGGCCAATTTCATACAGAAGTATACCATGAAACTCAGGGTGCATAAAGATCCCCAACTAGCTAGATAGTCTGGTCTGTGATCCCCCTTCACCCTTTGTTACTATCACCTTGTCTCTCTGGCTTTAGCAAAGTTACTCATGATATATGCCAACACAAATAATATTAGAAGGCCCCTTGAATTATCCCCATATCAATACTTTACTTTTACTCCTTTGACAAAGAGGTTCCACCTTTTATTTATTATTTTTAGTTAAGTAAGTTGGTAGAATGTTGTCAATTCAGGTACTTTATGTTTGATGAGGTGTAAACAGTCACCTAAGAGGGAAGAGGGCAAGAATCCAGATTTCTTTTTGCCTTAAACACAACACGGTGCATCCACCCGTTCATAGCTATCACACACTGGCTAGAGAACATGAACAGCAGGCTTATATGCTTGTTGTATGAAAAGGGGGAGAGTTGGGCAGCGAGGGACCATTTGAAATTCAACAGAGTCACGTGCAGGGTCCTGCACCTGGGGAGGAATAACACCATGCATCAGTGCAGGCTGGGGTTTTGACTGCTGGAAAGCAGGTCTGCAAAGAGGGACCTGGGAGTCCTGGTGGGCAACTAATGTCCATGAGCCAGCAGCAATGTGCCCTTGTGACCAAGAAGGCCAATGCTATCCTGGGGGGCATTAGGAAGAGCATTGCCAGCAGGTCATGGAAGGTGATTCTTCCTCTCTACTCAGCTCTGGTGAGGCCTCATCCAGAATACTGTGTCAGTTCTGGGTTCCCCAGTGCAAGAGATACATGGAGCTCCTGCAGTAAGTCTGATGAAAGACTATGAGAATGATGAAGGGTCTGGAACATCTCTTGTATGAGGAAAGACTTAGGGAGCAGGGCTTGTTCAGCCTAGAGAAGGCTCAGGGGGGATCTGATCAATGTGTATAAATATATGAAGGGAGAGTATCAAAAGGATGGTAGTTTAGGAGGAGCTTACACCAAGTACTTCATCTACAGGCAAATCTCGTTGCTGATCTCATTCTTTTTGCTCTTGCAGTACCTTAAATTGGTGATATGAAGAAAACTGAGATGTGAAATAAAGAAACAGCCATGACTGGTGCTGGGCCTTTCCAACTGTATCCTGGGCTGCATCAAAAGGAGCGTGACCAGCAGGTCAAAGGAGGTGATCCTGCCCCTCTACTCTGCTCTCGTGAGACCTCACTTGGAGTATTGTGTGCAGTTCTGGTGTCCTCAACATAAAAAGGACATAGAAGACATTCCATCTTGTTGGAACAAGTCCAGAGGAGGGCCACAAGGATGGTCAGGGGACTGGAGCACCTCCTGTATGAAGATAGGCTGAGAAAGTTGGGGCTGTTCAGCCTGGAGAAGAGAAGGCTGCGTGGAGACCTCATAGCAGCCTTCCAGTATCTGAAGGGGGCCTACAAGGATGCTGGGGAGGGACTATTCATCAGGGACTGTAGTGACAGGACAAGGGGTAATGGGTTCAAACTTAAACAGAGGAAGTTTAGATTGGATCTAAGGAAGAAATTCTTTACTGAGAGGGTGGTGAGGCACTGGAATGGGTTGCCCAGGGAGGTTGTGAATGCTCCATCCTTGGCGGTGTTCAAGGCCAGGTTGGACAGAGCCTTGGGTGGCATGGTTTAGTGTGGGG
Organism: Psittacula echo; assembly: GCF_963264785.1. Classification (NCBI taxonomy): domain Eukaryota; kingdom Metazoa; phylum Chordata; class Aves; order Psittaciformes; family Psittacidae; genus Psittacula; species Psittacula echo. Next base: position 107,633,408 of record NC_137735.1, read on the forward strand.
TGTCCCTGCCCATGGCAGGGGGGTTGGAACTAGATGATCTTAAGGTCCTTTCCAACCCTAACTATTCTATGATTCTATGATTCTATGTTGCTCATGATAAATTGAAGTTTGTAGCTCACCTTGACTACCTGTAACAAAACACTGTTAAGGTGCTCAGTTCCTTCCTTCATAAAAAAAAAAAAAAAAGAGCTTTGCCAAAATGTCAATTTACTACAGTCTAGGGGAACAAATGCTCTGTGCATTGGCAAGCAAGCACAAATCTCAGTGCCAGCCAATGAAGAGAGAAGAGAGAGATGTGTTTTTTGTTGAAACCATGATGTGAGCATGCAGTATTTAAAACAACTTTCCATTTTTCTTCTTCCATGCAAGACTGTTTAGACAGAAGGAAGAAGTAAGACTGGTTTGGGGATGCTTTAGTCTGAATAAACTTTCACTTAGAGAGACAAAATAATATGACTGACTTTATATTCACTTTCATTTATGTAACATGTACGCGCACAGTACCTCAGCCTCTGTCAGAAAATGGATGACCTATGTTGAGAGAGTATCTTTGGCGTATCATTGTCAGACCACAGAGGAGAACATCCCTTTCAGACATAGACAAATAAATCATTGTGCTTACCCAACAAATAAAACACCAGAAAGATGTATTGGGGGAATTGTCTTTCTGGGCATGCTGTCTTCTCCTACATAACATTTTTGTAACTTCTGATGACTAGCATGTAATATGACTCGATAATAATGTCTTCTCCCCTTATGATCAATATGAGCCCATTAAAATGTGTGGGGCTATATTTGCAATAGAAGCTTGTTATTTGGTCAAAGTGAACCGAGCCTTTCAATTCTGACTGTGTAGCAGTTATTACCTGATACGCTAGGCACTGTCAAACATAATTAGTATCTCAGAAAAAGAAATACTACATAATAACAGGGATATTAAAATAAAACACAATATCATGTTATTACCATATTGACTTTTATAAGGAACATGACACTATATTAAATGAGAATCCAATTAATCCTTGATAATAAAATAATGTTGAAAAAACCCCATTGAATCATAAACATGGACAATAGCACAGCTCCGTATAAATTTTGAAACACTCCATAGTTTATTTGAGAAAGCTGACTCTGTTCTTGACATTTGCTCTTAAATTCATGGCAATAAAGCTCTGGAAATCCAAGGAGGCGGTTTCTGAATACTTTGGCATATAAAAAAAATCTATGAACATCCAGCCAGCTAAATAGTCCAACCAACAGCGTACGCCAACTTCACTGCTAATTGCCTGCTTTAAGCCAGACTAGCTGAGCATCTGCTACCTTGCATTTTTACTGGGCTAAACTCAACAACTTTTTTTTATTATTTCAGTAACACAGATTGCAAGAGGAATAATTCAGCATTACTGAATATTTTGGCTCATCAGAAATGCTATCTTTCATACTTTAATCCCCTTCCCTTCTTCTTTTTTTTTTTTTTTTTATTTCTAAATTAAATATTGGCAGCTTTAGAATAATTTAAAGCAAAAATTGAAAAATCTTGTTGGAAAAGAGTGAATTTCAAAATATTTATGTTTCCAACGTTTTGTCCATTTTTAAACTATCAGCCAAATCAGTGAAGAATTGTGACTATTGAATAAATCCGTTTCTGGTAAATAAATCAGTAGTAAATTTTATGAGTATGAGTCACCCCTGTCTAGATACTGTACATCATCATTTTCTATGATCATTCTGTAGTTAGAAATATGTCTCATCTATTTGCAAAGCACCGAGTGTATATCTAACCTTGAATTATGTAACTGATGACAACCACTAATGTTTCCATAATTTCTACTACAGTACAGCCTTACATCCCCACTGATACTGGACTCCCATTGGGTTACACCTTGAGCAAACAAAGCTAATCTCTTCATTTAGAATCACTTATGATGTGGGTGCTTAAAAAAGATCACAATAGAGGAAGAAAATGCCAAAATCTGCTTTTTAGAAGTTTACTGCTGAAACAATGGTGGAGTGAAAGATTTCTCACAAGTTTTACAAGAAATCTGTAGAAAAAATCAGAAACTGAACCAACAACTCTGAGGGCCTGTGTAGCACCTCATACAAGACAATCCTTCCTGGAAAGAAAAGAGAAACCACTTCTACTATCTCAGCATTTGCCGAGCTCCAAATGTGGTGAAGCTGCTAGGCCAAGCATCACCTCTGTCTCCATGAGCATGAACATGGTCATGATACTAACTGCTTAGGTGCTGGTGCAGGGTGGCAGTCTTCAGTCTCAAAAAACCCGAGTGGTTTCCTCATTGTAATTTCCTATTGTATATTGTCTTTGAGTCTCTGCTACAGATGCAGATCAAGCTGCGGCAGGCACTGTACAATTGCAGAACAAATAAAACAGAGCTTTTCTCAAAGAGCTCATAGCTTAAGCACTGCTGGTGCCTCCAATACCTGAAATGCTTGAAATTGCAAATAAAAGCAGAAGTGTATAGCCATGACGTATATAAGGCTCCTTTATTTTTATATATACTGGCAAACTCAGAGGCATATGAGGATCTGAGTTTTAACATGCTGATTAAAACTTCTGTGATTATATTCTCATAAAAATAAATATGTTTGGAAGACATTTATCGTAGCAACTTCTTCTTTTTTCATATTCAGAATTTTATCTTCCTTGGGAGACTTTAAATACAGATTTGTAATAAAACTTCCAGGAAGACACAAATGGAAAAAAAAAAAAAAAGAAAAGAAAAAGAAGAAGTTTAAAAAAAGAAATTGCATGGAAATCTAAGAGGAAGGAAAACTATTTTTCTTCTAACTGGCATTCAAACGAAATGGATATAATTGTATTCAAAATATTGATTTGCTAAAAGCAATCAAGCTGTTTATGAGAAAAGGAAAAATAAGAGATTATCATGAGGAAGAAATGAAGGAAAGGAGATTTAGCTAAATTCTTACGTTTCATTTTCATTAACAAGAAAATGATCTGGTAAGACTGGTCTTTGGATTCTGGATTCAAGGAAACACTCTCTTCCTTACTTCTCCCCCACCCCAAAAAAAAAAAAAAAAAAGAAATATTAAATCCGAAATTGTTGCTGGCAGCACAGATTGTGTATAAATAAATTTAAACTAAAACATGTTTAGCTCTTTCTTAAGTAAACTCACTTTTATTCTCTTTATCATTAGTTAATGAGATGAGCCATATCACAGAGAAACCATGTTGAAAGGGTGTTTAAGAAAGCACATACCGTTCTGTTAGGCAGCATCTCACATTTTACGCAAGAACTTACTTATGCAGAAACTGTTCCTCACTAGCAAAACAAAATCTGCAACAGGAGCCACATTTCAATGCAGCAAAAGCCTTTCTCCAGGAAGAAGCAGGAGAGTGGTCTATTTAATTAATATTTGACACCACAGACCAACTTTTGTTCCTTTTTTTTTTGTGGAATGTTTCTTGCTCATTGAGTATGAAAAAGTCAATAGCTTCTTACACAAATGGACCTGAAAAACCCTTCACTTTCTGTTACTCTAGCAAAGACCAGTTACTTGCTTTCCTATGGAAAGTTTCTCTATGTGATTGTAACAGAGCACTTAGGTTTCTAAAGAAGAGAAGAAAGGGGTGAGATAGGACCTTCAGAATAGCCAAAGTCTGAAAAAGTTTTCAATATCCTTTTCAGCTTCTGTTAAAACTCCTCATTTTGGTCATTGTAAACCATGAAAGTTACTTAACAATAAAACTGCCATTTTCATCTTACTGACCTGAATGCACATTGGGCTCAGCTGTGCAGTGCCCAAGTGAAGTACCAGGCTAAGGAAACTACATTGCTTGTAGCACAGAGACAGGTATCTAGTTCAGGTATGTCTTTATACTACTGCAATGATATATATCAATTTATGCAATGAACAGTCAAGGTTGAGATCTATTGATCCTGTGTTGGGGTTCACTCTTAAACTGGGGCTGTGCCCCATTCCATGACAGGCTCCTTCTGGAATAAAAAGTCACTACTGTACATGAAAGTTTATTTTTGAGGAACTGGAGTGGACCCTGACATAATCTTCCCAAAGAGTTTTTATAACTTGACCACCAGTATGAAGTCTTCATTTATATGAAGACCTGCGCCAGTTGGTGCTTTCTGACAGTCTCAAGAGAAATGGCCAATATCAATGGAGAAACAGCGGTAAGACTCAGCATATAAATCTGAGAATGCTTGAACAGAGGCTTCTTTTCTGTGAAATGAGAATACTTAAACATTCCAGACAAAAGAAACAAGAAAGCATCACTAAGAAAAAACCCTTCTGGAAAAACCTCCAATGAAAACACTGCACAAAGTATGTATGAATCACCTCTTCATAAAATGAAAACTGAATTGTTAAGATCTTGAGAAACAGCATTTAACTCTCATACCCTTTTGTGTGGATATTGCCAAAACTGAGGACTCAGAACTGCTCTTGCTCATCTAATGAAATTCATGAGAAGTAAAATTCATAATAATGGCTTCTTGAGTTCTGCTGCTAGTGCTAGAAGCAATAGTGTAAGATTTGCATGCTTCTAAAAGGAAAACTACATTAACTAATGTTAATCCGTGTGCATTACAAGTAAGAATTTTTAAGTGCTCTTTTTTTAGGATTTACATTCCATTAGATTGTTTACAGGAAATCTCATTTATGCATCTGCTTTTTCTTTCCTAGGAAAATGTAAAATTAAGTTATCATGACAACATTTTATTGTGTACAAAATTAGCTTGATTACTGAATCAGAAAAGAATTCCAATATAAACAGATATAACAATAGTATGGCAAATAAAATCCTTACGGCTCCTTCTTCCTGTACTTAGAAAATGAAGGATGATTAGCTATATATCCTAACAGGACCAATGTTGTTGGTATAGTGCAAAAATATTGATTATAAGTGGTATTATGTATGTTCTATTCTGTCTATTAAATTTGTTCTGTTTTGTCCTGGTACTGTTTTTTGTATATTAAAACTATCTGGAAATGAAGGATCCCAAGTATCTGTCTTTATTTTTTGTTCGTTGTAGATTTTAATTTTATATTCATGTCACAGCTGTGACATGTTTCTGTGGATTAAAAGTCTGAAAGAACTGGTGACTTTTCATGACACATACACATAATAAATCTCTAAAAGGATTTAAGGTAAAAGGATAGTAAGTTCTGTTCCTACCTAACTTGAGGCCTTGACAAATAAGACACTCAGCTGCTTAAATTAGGTCATGCTACATAGTTAATTCATAATTCCTGAGGGAGATGCAGCCCACCTTTGACATGAATCATGATTCAGAGGAAACTCCAGGAACAAACTTGTCAACAGAGTTTCAAGTTGACAAGCAGGTATTCTTTGTTGAGGCGCCACAAGACACGAGAGATAGCTCCTCCTAAAGTGTATCCCCGTATTGCTACTCAGGCCATCCTTATATAGTCACTGGGCATACATACATATTCATGAGGCTACACATGAATTACATCATTGTAGCGGAATGGACTCAGTGGGAGATCAATGTAATCAGACAAAAGCCATTTATTATAGAATCACTAACTCTTTATATACTATTGCTTAAAGTTGCTTGGCACATTGTGATTGGATACATATCTTTAAGGCCCTTAACAACTAATATATAATTGGTTAAGCACAGGTATGAGAACCAGACCTTCAAAGCTTGCCAACAGCCCACAATTTAGCAACTCAGTAAATTCCAGCTCCTTCTTATCTTGCTCACACCGCTACTCCCAATTCCTCACTCACGTCCTCCTTCACCTTTAGTTGACCCTTGGTTCATGTCGAACTCCACGTAGGCACTTGCTGATCGGGGTACGTGGCTGTTCTTTGCCAGAAAGTCATCCACACATCATTTTCCAGCAAGTTCCCCACATGCATACAAAAATGTGGTGGTGGTCTTTGAGGGTCGTTTACAGCAATCTTCGTAACTTCTGGCAGTCTCTGAAGCATCAGCTTAATTAACATTACAGACATAGCAATCATCCTGTCCTTCTACTTATCAGTTAGTTTAACTGCTCCCACCCTGGACACCTACTAGTCAAGGATGCTCCCCAGTAGATGTTTACACCAACTTAATGGGTTCATTAACACCACAAACATAGCAATTATCCTGTCCTTCTATTTATCAGTTAGTTTAACTGTGCCCATCTTGGACATCTGCTAGTCCCAGATACTTCTTATCCCCAAGTCCTGTTTTTCTGTTCTGCTTTTCTTACACTTTGTGTACTAAGGTCCTAAGGACCTAAAACTATGTCAACTACCTTCAAACACCGCAGTTATTTTCCATTACAAAGCCATCAAACTTCAGGTTACTTAAAACTGATTACCTTTTGTGCTTTTGTGCTTCCTTGTCTTAATCACCAGCTAGAGGTGCCTAGCATTCTTCATCGACTGCAAAGCGCCTTACAGTGACCTTGATCCAAATAGAAATTCTTTAGTTAGGTACCTGAAGTTAGTTTAAAGGAATTGAGGACTCTCGAGATACTTAGGTAAGTTTATATTAAGGAGAGAAAAAAAGGTAAGATGAAATGGGAAGACATGTTGTGTTTAAAGAACCCAAACGTATTTGGTATTTGAGGTTTCAACATGAAGAAAAACCCAACACCTTCCAAAAGAACATCTGTCCCTCATTCTTTATGTCCTATTTTGGTCTTTGACCTTCCATTCCAGAAAAGAACCTAGGCCGAAAATAAATGCCTTAATCTCCCACTCTGGTTAAGATGGTTACTTGCTTAGGAAAGTACGACTGCCTCTTGAGTCAGACCAAAGGTCCATCTCTGCCAGTACCAAGTCTCCAACAGTAACCAGAAATACTTGTTTATGGAGAAGCACAAATATTGGAACAAACATTGTGTGATGCTTTTCTGCAACGCTCTTCCAATTTCTAACTGTCTGTGGCTCAGGGGCATCCTTGGTAGTTAACAACCTTCAATGTTATTTCTCTTGTATTTACCTGTCAAATGCCCTCTTTAAGCTGTGTAAGTTGTTGTCACCCACAGTTTCCTGGGGCAAGGAATTCCACTGCTGAACTGCATGCTGTTTTAAGATTTCCCTTTGTTTCTGTGGATTTTCTGGTGTTTTCTGTACCACATTCATCCACGCTCAGCATCAGCAATCTTGATGGACAAAAAGCCTTGTAAACACCAATACTACGGAAGAATGACATCAAAGGGAGAATGGTGATGATGGGTGAATGATGGGTGAAGAGTTTTGTACCCAGCTGAAAAGAAACATTCAGAGATATGTTAAATCCAGCCTACTGGAGAACTCTTAAGAGGTTGTTCTGCAACTGCCAGAGTTCCTGAGAGGACAGAGAAAAGCAGCCTCTGAAACTATGCCCCTCCCCACTCCTTGAAGGTTTTACTCTTTTAGATAAAAATAATTTTTTTAAAAATACATTTTTTAAAATATTTTCTTAATGAAAGGGTAGGTTACTTGTCTTTAAAGCCCACACTGAATGCTAAACCTCAGGAGCTGATTGGAACATTTTCTAAATTCCCCTAAAAAAAAAAAAAAAAAGAATGCTGTTAGACTGTGATTAAAAAGAAATGTTAGCGAATGCAGTGTATTGAGAAAGTATTAAGATAACTGTTTTTAAAGATTTAAGCAAAAGACAAGCAAGAAGAGAGATCTGACTTTTCAAGGAAATGCGCTAAGCAGGCGAGACCATGTTTTTCCATGAACTTTTCAGCCCAGCTTTAATTTAAAGTTGGTTACAAAGCACAACCTTCGCAGAAACCAGAAAAAAAGTTTTAGTTGTACTTTTTTTCCTTTGTTTCACACCAAGTTCCTTGTAGTTGTTACAGTTGTCTACCCTACTTGTGTATAAAAACTTAACCAGTGTCTGTGACTAACACATCTAGTAACCTTTTCTGCTCAAAGGGAATGTTTCAGTATCTCCTGGAATAGGTATAGCAAGTTTACTACCTGGTTGAATGTGAAATGGTCTGGGAAGAGAGTAAAAGGATTATTTGATTCCACAGGATTCTCGTGGGAATTGGTATGAAGGATGCATTTAAATTGTGTTATCAGTTACACAATCAGGTGTCTTTGGTGACTTCAGCTGTAGCAGGGAGTTAATGACATGTTGGCAGGCACACCTTACTGGACAGATCAATACAGATAATTTGTTTGCTGATAGTACAATGTTATCTCAGCGCTGGAGTACAACAAAGAGATGGTTTCCCTGCAGGAAAGCACTAACTTTGGTTTTGAAATGGAATGCCTGCAGAAACCTTCTCTGTGTCATCCTGTCTGGTTTCTCAAATCCACAGAGACTTGCAACTCCATGTGTTGGAAACATAGAAGAGAGCTGCTCTTGCAAAATGGCATCATGTGATGTGTGAATAATCTGAATGATGCACTGATGGGGATGATGAAAGGAAACAAGGATAATACAGGTTGCTGAGCTATGGAGTGCTGTGATTTCTACCTATCTACCGCTTTTCTTTGTGTTTCTTTTACTATCTTTTTTTTTTTTTTTTTTAGCCTCAAATGCTCCCATTTTGCTCCTACCCACCGCTTCTTTTCCACAGGCCCAGTTCCTTACCACCCACTTTCACCTGGGATCTGAGATTTCCTGTCCCTATTTTCTAGACAGAGCTTCTCAAAAAATGCTCAGACCTAGAATATAACAGTATGGCACATGAAATGCATTATCAGGAGCTTTAATACAGAAGTTCACAATTTGTGGTAATAAGCTTATTTTTCTTCATTTATTTCTACCTGACTTCTATATGCGAAGGGTAATAAACTTTGCATGTGAAGTCTCTTCGTGAAGATATACAGCTTCAATAGAGTCAAATGTTTTAGCTCAAGCTTAAGTCTCTTTTACAAGTATTTATATGTTGCATCTAGCAAACATATTAAAAGGATGCAAAAATTGGCAGGAATATTTTGACATCAGCTAAAACCCACCAATTTTTCTAAGTTTCCATTTTCCACATCCCTACAAGTATTTGCTATCCCACCATGAGAGAAATACCAAATGATCATAGAAGGTGCTAAGTCCTGGAAAAACTCCTGACCAGGATGTCACATTTTCTCAGATTATCTCACCTCTGCCTCTATCTCAAACACACATTAGTTAGCTTGTTTGAGATGCTGAGTGCTGCTTTTTCATTGCAATTTGGTATTTGGCAGATGAAGGAAGAGACTACCTAATGTCAAGGAACAACAAGGTCAGGTTGCAGGGAGCTGAGGGCAATTGCAAGGCAGGCTGGGGCAGTGTAGGGGGTCAGAACCATGGTACCAGGGCAAGGGGGGCTGAGAAGGTCTGCCGATGTTATTTGGGATAAGATAAGAGTCCCATGATTCCCAGACATGTCTACAGTGACAGGGCAGCTCTGTGGCACCAAGCCAGGAAGTCAAGTCACAAAGACACAGTCAGGATCAGCAAGGAGCATGGCCAGACAGGTCACTACTGTAGTATAGCTCAAACAAGGACCAGGATTGAGGCTTGAGCTAAATTTGGCTCCCAAGTTCAGGAGGAGGTCTCCAGCAAGGCTTTTCAGCTCCTTCTCCTAAGCTATCTGCTTTCCCAATGGTCTGGCCCAACAACGCCTGCCTGTGTCACATAAGCCAAAACCTGGGGGGTGGTGGGAGAAGAGGTTGCAGAGCTTGGTGGTGCCCTCAGAGCCCTGAAATCAAGGTGCAAATGGATCTAATGGATCATTGATGATCTATATGTATGTTGTGTGTTCGCCTTTCCAGCTTTATACTTTTAAAAAATCTGTTCAATTTACATATATATATTAAATTGCACACATGGCTGCTATGGTTACTTTGGCACTTTGGTTCCTTTTATGGGCAGTTAAAAAACATGTACAGATAAATAATACCTGGAAGTTCATGTATCCAATACATGGAGATTAATCTGACCTTTGATATTATCTAAGGTGTGCACTTGCACAGATTTCTTTCTGCTTTGCGAGGGCTTGTTAATTTTCTAGCTGTCTCCTATATTTTTACAACTGTTTTCTCTGAGCATCTCTAATGCTCTGAATGAAAACACTTCTGAAGAATAGGCTCTCTGGGGATTATGCACTTCTTTCAGATACATATTTCAGAAATTTTACAGAGGAAAATAAATGAAAGAAGCAACCCCCCTGTGCTCTATTGCAGGCTCTGTTTCCAGATACGTAACAACTTCTAACAGCAATATGATTTCCAAAAAGTACATTAATGTCAGGCTGAATTCCTCCTATATGGACAGACATTATTTCTAGGAATTATTTGAAAAAGCAGGTATTTCTCATCTGATTAAATTTAAAAGGCGTGATTAAACAGCCCTTCTTGGTAGAACAGTATCCCTCTATAATAGGAAATATAATACTAAATTATTAACATAATCCAAAGATTTCTGATGAAATGAAAGAACCTTTTCAATTCTCAGAACATGAGGACCCACTGGGTATGAGCACACCGGTGCACTGGGGATACTTACAAAAAAATTGCCAGGAGCTATTTTAGCACGGCACAGGAACTTTCGCCATCGTATGAGAGGGCAGTATGTTAAGAATTTGAAAGTAGCGAAAGCCTGTAGGACATTGTCACAGGGATCCACACACCACTCCTTAACCTTTTTTTTCTTAAAAGCTACTTGAACGGTTTAAGAGTAATTTTTGGAGGGTGACACCGAGCAAAGCCTTAATATTGTGCTGACTAAAGCAGGTATGCCATTCTATATTGTAACTTCAAATTGGTATCTCTTTTCAAGGGTTATAGCAGATGACTGATTAGCAACTGATATGGACAGAATGAGTCCTAACAATGAGCCTGAAAATGCTTTTGAGTTTTGCATCTAAATCAAATTGGATTTGTTAAAAAAATTGACAGCTATTGACAACTTATTTGTACCACTGCATGCTGCTCAACGATTGTAACATGATATTTTAGGCAGACATAGAGAAAAAGAGGTTTATCTTCTATCAGCCACAAATTTTTGGGTTTCAGCCTGTGTTTAAATCCAGCATTTACATCTTGCATTCTCACCAGCTTCTTACACCATGAGCTAAAGAGCCTCTGACACTTTCATTATCTTCTGAAGTATTAAGCCATCATCGCATTATTCCTTTTTATTTGCTTCTGAAGCAAAAACTTTGAGAATTCATCTAGACAACAGACATTACAGAGTCATCCAATGGGACATAAATTAATAGTATATACTGATTAATACCTCATGGTACATATAACCAACTCCCAAACCAGAAATTCAGTTATATTATCACTTCATTCCCAAAATGAGTCAATATTTGAGGCTGAAATTAATTGGGAAAACTGTGAATTGCTGGAAATCTTTCAGCAGCCCTGTAATGGAGAGTGTCTCTCAAAGGAATCTCCACAGGGAAACAAATGCAATTAAGGACCAAGGTAACAAACTGCCAAGAAATTTTAAATAGCTAGAGAAGCCTTATTTAAACCCTGATTTCCCCCAGTCAGGTGACCAGGGAGTGTCATCTGTCCCTGAGCTGCTGCAGAAAGATTTGTAAGTACAAAAATGAATATTCTACATAAACATCTCTGTATTTTCTGTTGCTTCCCTGCATATACCCTCCTAACCTATCAAAAAGAAATTAATAGCATTTGTATAAGTCTCCTGTGTGATTCTGGTTTTAGCACCTTGTCTAATGTTTGAAGACATCTACGCTATTATAGGCAGAGTGACAGATTGTTCTGCCTTTCCCAATGCTAAAGAGTGTTCTGAATTGCTGCCTTTACTACTGTAGCAATAATTGAAATTAAAAAAATTAGATTAGATGCTTCTGGACAGTCATAGGTTCCAGAATGCTCTACAACACTTTGCTAATGATCAGCTGCACCAGCCTGAAGCTCTTTAAGGAAGCAGGTCAGCCTTTGAGAAGGTCCCAGTGGCAGAGCATATGTTGTAGTAAGAGACTTTTTTATGGCTTGCAGACAGCTTCATACAAAGATATAAATATCAACTTCACCAGACACTACAGAGTTTGAGCTGGCAAAGGCCTTTTTCTCTAATGCCTGAGAGTGCCATAATAAATGAAATAGGGCACTGGTAAGTATTGTCCAGCTATCAGGCAGCTGAAGGAACAAAGAGACTCAAGAATTAAAGTGGTCTTTAGTAGACAAACATTTAATGAAAAATCACTTTCACTATGTTTATTTGCTATTATGTCAGGCCACAATGACTTTGGGTTTTAAGAGCTGCAAAGATTATGTCTGTGTTAGGTGTATGAATTTACAGAAAACAGAGAAATAAGCTTGAGCCCAGAGCAGAAAAAAGGGTGTTAGGTTGTTCTGAAGGAAGAGCACAGGAAGAGCAGCTTTCCACCCTGGAGAGCAATGACACAAATTCAAAACCACTTGGAGCATGCCGCTAGATACAATTGTTTAAGAACCACTGAGACTGAAGGGATTTCAGCCCTCCATTTTCCCCTTGCCCTCGATTCACTCCTTTCCCTATTATGCACAACTCGTCTCATTTTATAACTGTAACACTCACTTGAATGTGTTATGTCTATGTTGCATTGTCTGACTTGTATTGTCTACAGCTTTGATGAGCTTTAAAATTGCCTAATTGAATAGTTCTATCTCAGATCCTGGGAAGCATGCAGCATTTGGGAACATAAAAAAAAAATTAAATGGTACTTTTCTTTTGTTTTTCTGATTTTGGAGAAAAAATTATTTAAAAGGCTTCCCCAAACAGGCTAGAATACAAGTTCTCCAAAGAGAATGTGGTGATAAACCTTGTTCGTAGTTTTAAAATATTAGTGTATGCTTTTACACTGCTGTTGCTGGGAAATACTTTGCTTCTGCTGACATTCAACACTGCAGCTGCAGAGCTATGCTGGCTATTCAATATGTATGCCAGAGGAGTTGTAGTTCCAAATAAATCAACACAATACAGGCTTTGACTGCAAAAGAAAGTGGCAGTGGTTTCACTAGGATTGTTTCTTTAAATCAATTTCATTAAACAGGAAGCAAATACACATGTGAACACAGTTAAACTGATTGACAACAGGCTTATGTTGATTTAGCTTAATTCAAAGGTGGAATTTTACATAGCAGCTATGCATCGATTTAAGTGCATCTACACAAGACTGCAATGGTTCAATTTAAACAGACTTTCAGTTAAGCCACTTTCACAACAGTTTAAATAGCAGGTTAGATCTTACTAAATAAACACACATGTGGAGGTAGATGACTGTTACTTTTCAAAAAACCAGGGATTCAAATCAATCTGAGTTGAATTTTACACAACAGACCTGAGGTTGTCTATTTGTATAAAACTATCAAGGATCAACTAAGACACTAACTTGAAAATTTTCTTTATTGATCTATGATCATTGTGTTATAACACTGATCTACTTTTAAAGGGACTTAATGTCTTCCAGGAATCCTTTTTTTGTCTTTATTTACTTATATTTTACATGTAAGTTCAACCTCCTCCCATCACTGCAGTGACTTTTTGTTCCTACTTAGGGAAGATTTCTATTTGGTATTTCAGCAGCACTAATCATCAGCCTGTAAAGGACACTTAAAGCCCAACAGTTTTGATCATGAGAATGCTTTCCTACAGTGCACAGAAAAAAAAAGAGAGAGTTTGATACAATACTGAATACCTTTTCTCATCTGTATGTTCAAGTCATGCTTCAGACTCAGTTTTTTTGTTGCATTCCCAGTGGAGGATCTAGGCCATACAGCAGGGAACCGATTGCTGATTCTCATCTGTTTGTAATTCTGCAGTCAAGCTCTGAATCCTCATTTTATTTCATACCTGAACATAAGGGAAGAAAATAACGAAGAGAAAAGGTGAGTTCAACAATATAGCTTTTTATAAGCTGAGGGTTTTTTTAAGAACTTTTTTTACTCGAAACTTTTTGCAGTGTCTTTGAAATACAAAAAGAAAAATGTGAACAATGCTTACTTGGGATAAATATTCACTGGTCTGTGTACATTAGGATGAGCTACAGTGACTGTTCATTGGAATGGTCTCATCAGCACCAGCCAGTAACTATTCAAGGTTTTTGAAAATTAGGCCATTTATTTCAAAGCCTAAATGGGCACTTGGGAACCTAACTTTAAGTAGGCATTTCTCAGTGCCATGCCTGCTAGCCTCTATGATGTGCAATCCCTGAACAGAGGCCCAAATGAAATCTCCATGTTTTACCCTTCTGAAGTCAGCAGAACTTTTAACACTTCTGGTGGTTCCAGTGGGACCAGAATTTCACCCTGTATTTTCTCTTTGATTAGTTTAATGTTCAGCATACTATCAGTGGTTAATTAGTACAAATGGGATTCATTTACTGGGTGAAAGCAGGACTGTGGTGATAGTGATTACCCAACTTATTAGCTTTAATTATAGATTTTTTTTTTTGCCTTTTCCCTGACACAACCAATGAAGAAAAAAACACCAATCTGCAATCAATTTATGGGCCAAAATACTCTTTGTTTTGAGGAAGGGATTCTATAGGTACATAGTGAATAAAAGACAGACTAGGGACAACGTAGGCCCTCTCCGGAAGATATCGGGAAAATTGGCTCCCCGGGATTTGGAGAAGGTTGAGGTTCTTAATGACTTCTTTGCCTTGGTCTTCACTGGCAAAGTCTCTGACCGCACCATCCAAGTCTTGGAAGGCGAACACAGGGACTGTGAGAATGAAGACCCTAGGCCCACTGTAGGAGAGGATCTGGTTCGAGACTATCTTAAAAACCTAAACGTACACAAGTCCATGGGACCTGATGAAATCCATCCGCAGGTCCTGAAGGAGCTGGCAAATGAAGTTGCTAAGCCACTGGCCATCATATTTGAAAAATCATGGCAGTCAGGTGAAGTTCCCGACGACTGGAAAAAGGGAAATATAACCCCCAGTTTCAAGAAGGGGAAAATGGATGACCCGGGGAATTACAGACCAGTCAGTCTCACCTCTGTGCCTGGCAAACTCTTGGAGCAGATTCTCCTGGAAGGCATGCTAAGGCACATGAAAAACAAGGAGGTGGTTGGTGGCAGCCAGCATGGCTTCACTAAGGGGAAATCCTGCCTGACCAGTTTGGTGGCCTTCTATGATGGGGCTTCGAAACTGATGGACAGGGGCAGAGCAGTTGATATCATCTACCTGGACTTGTGCAAAGCCTTTGACACTGTCCCACATGACATCCTTGTCTCTAAATTGGAGAGACATCAATTTGATGAGTGGACCACTCGATGGATAAAGAACTGGCTGGATGGCCTCACACAAAGAGTTGTGGTCAATGGCTCGATGTCCGACTGGAGACCGGTAACGAGTGGTGTCCCTCAGGGATCGGTGTTGGGACCGGTCTTGTTCAACATCTTTGTCGGTGACATGGACAGTGGGATTGAGTGCGCCCTCAGCAAGTTTGCCGATGACACCAAGCTGTGTGGTTCGGTTGATACACCGGAGGGAAGGGATGCCATCCAGAGGGGCCTCAACACGCTTGTGAGTTGGGCTGATGCCAACCTTATGAAGTTTAACCATGCCAAGTGCAAGGTCCTACACCTGGGTTGGAGCAACCCCAGGCACAGCTACAGGTTGGGCAGAGAAGAGATTCAGAGCAGCCCTGTGGAGAAGGACTTGGGGGTGTTGGTCGATGAGAAAATGACCATGAGCCAGCAGTGTGCGCTCGCAGCCCAGAAAGCCAACCGTATCCTGGGCTGTATCAAAAGGAGAAATGTGACCAGCAGGTCAAAGGAAGTGATCCTGCCCCTCTACTCTGCTCTCGTGAGACCTCACTTGGAGTATTGTGTGCAGTTCTGGTGTCCTCAACATAAAAAGGACATGGAACTGTTGGAACAAGTCCAGAGGAGGGCCACAAGGATGATCAGGGGACTGGAGCACCTCCCATATGAAGACAGGCTGAGAAAGTTGGGGCTGTTCAGCCTGGAGAAGAGAAGGCTGCGTGGAGACCTCATAGCAGCCTTCCAGTATCTGAAGGGGGCCTACAAGGATGCTGGGGAGGGACTATTCTTCAGGGACTGTAGTGACAGGACAAGGGGTAACGGGTTCAAACTTAAACAGGGTAAGTTTAGATTGGATCTAAGGAACAAATTCTTTACTGTTAGGGTGGTGAGGCACTGGAATGGGTTGCCCAGGGAGGTTGTGAATGCTCCATCCTTGGCGGTGTTCAAGGCCAGGTTGGATGAGGCCTTGGGTGATATGGTTTAGTGTGGGGTGTCCCTGCCCATGGTAGGGGGGTTGGAACTAGATGATCTTAAGGTCCTTTCCAACCCTGACTGTTCCATGAATCTATGATTCTATGTTCTTCACAGACTAATTTGTGACCTTATACATGAGAGATGGAGGACTTGGGAAATCAAGAATGTTAATGTTCTGGGGAAATGCTCAATTGGATTCCTTTCACTGGGAATTTTGATGCGTTATGTCACCTCCTTTTTCTTTTTTTTTTTTTTTTTTTAATACAATACAATGTCAGAAGGCAAAATATCTTTATTGACTCAGAGATAAGGCAACTTTCATAGTCATGATTAAATGATACGTGTAAAGGGACTGAATCTCTTAGGCAAAGAAATTTCCACTTATAAAAGTGGAATTTTAACAATATGTTCTTGTGAGTTCCCTTCCAGCATGTTTCTGGAAAAGGCTCTTGATGTCATTACAAGTGCCCCAAGTTAACCACTTCTGCATTAAAGAGGCTGATACAAAACAGTTTTTAGCTGCCAGCCAAGGCATAGCTGCTGCTCCTTCATGGATCTCTGGTGACCTCAGGGCTACTCCAGACTCCACATCCAAACACAAAAAGAACAATATATTTACTGTCTGCCCAGAAGAAAAGAAGTCTGTAATTACCATGTGAACAGTAACAGGATGCATGCAGTCTGTCTATAAAGATAAGAAATTAAATGAAGGCTGGCTGAGAAGCATTATACTGAACTTCAAAAAACACTCAGTGAAAAAGAGAGGAAGAACAGCAATACTAGCAAAAGCAGAGTATGTTGGATTTCTGTCAGGTGTAAATATGAAAAACTAGTAATTTAAACAACAACAACAAGAAGAAAAAAAACAGAAGCCCCCAAAACCCAAACATAAATCCTGATTCCCCTGAAGTCAATTGTAAAACTCCTGTTAGCATGAACAAGACCAGAACTTCTTCCACAACAGTTCTGGGTACTTGTCATTGTACAATATGTTAGTCAGCATTATACTGTGATATAATCACTATTAAAATGTGACTGATCCTGGAAATATTTTGCTGTTACCCTCCCTGTTTTCAATCTGATTTCCAGAGACGTGGTTCTACTTCCCACAGCAGCACATATACTTAGCCTGAATCAGACCAAGGGAGTACAGGTTTTCTTGAAAAGCAAAAGACACACACACACACAAAATCTTCCTAAATATTATTAAATGTTCTTCAGGCTTTAGCTGAGAATAGTTTCAAGATACGGCTGAATATAAACACAATATAATCAAATGGAAAAAAAATGGATAAATATAGCCATTTCTACATGTGGCCTGCAAACTACTATCGTGCCATTAACTATTCCTAAAAACTTAGAAAAGATAAAGAGCATGAAAAGCATTTATATTGCCAGTAAAGATAATTTCACTCTGCAGATGCCTGCACTGCCCATGGAAGTTTTTGAGAATCCAAAAATTCAAAGAAGTTGTAAAATTTAATGTGTTAAGACAGCAGTATTGCTAAACTTGCTAACAGGGTGTCATAAATGAGCTTAGAAAATGAGGGTTATCAATATTTATGCAAAATATTTATCACAAAACCATGATCAGCAAACCACTGTAAAAACGGGTTGCAATTTGATGCTAACCTGTACATTCAAGATACTATCCTCAGGCTGAAATACACGTACATTGAATAGACAGAGAGCCTATACAAGAACATTTTTTTTTGTGGTCACTAAGATTTTAGGCTGATTCCCTAAGGAAAAGAAATTTCTTTACTCCTAGTTTTTGTGTGCTTGCTTTTCTTCTCTTTCTACCAGTAACTTCTGAGCAGTTCAAGTTCAGCCAAACTTGACCAATAATTAAATTTCTACAAGCTTTCTAAGTGTAGTCAATAAAAAAAGCAAGACAGCATCACCACTTTGGCAAAGGGAGAGGGGGGAAAAAGCTACTGCATGAGTATTATTTTGCTTGATGCCAAAAAATCCACACAGAAAGCAAACCCACTAACTGCCATTGTCTTCAGTCAGACCTTCGGATCACTGTAGGACATTAACCCATAAAAATGCAGTTTCTATTACCTTTGGTAGTCCCACAGTGATTTGTTCTGAGACTAGGTACAACAACAGATGTGTTACTGATTAGGAGTTTTGCTACTGTCTCAAGGGTATTCAGGACTTTAACCTTCTACACAGAGGGCAAAAGCCACAGTGCACAGGGGCCAGTGATGTGCTTCCATTAAGAGATGATGTAGCCCAGAATTCTTGATCTGTAGTCAGGCTGAGGTGACAGAGTACACAGTCCTGCATCTGTAAGTATTTCAGCACTTGTTGATTTACTCAAAGGTTGAACATTCCCTGATAACCTTGGTTTTGATTAGGATGCCAGGCTGAAAAATAGGTGGTAATTTATTGGAAAATCTCAGGCTCAGTTCTGTAAAGCATACTTGCTGCAGTGACTGGATAGATGTTTATTCCATTTCAGACTTATGTGATGTCAATATTTATGTTCACTTACTACAATAATACTTTAAAATCATAAAAGCCAATCAGCTCATCTCAAGTAGGAATGGCAGATTCAAATATCTAAAATGTGTGGATATTAACTGAATCAGTCTGTTGTATCATCCAATCTTCATACTCAGAATAACTTTTTAGCAACTGAAGCTAAATTACAAAATAGTTATTTGCCTTAGGTGATGTTAATTAGACTATAGGATTTAAAGAAGTTCTCAGAGCACTTCCCTGCGTCACTATGCAGAGAGGGTGCTGGACTACAGGCATCAACTGGCAGCAGAAGTGGCAGAGCTGACGCCAGGGCCCAGCAATGTTGCTTAGCAACTTCCCAGGGCTGACTCTGGCCATTAACTCTGGTGTGTGCTGGGTGTGCAGCACCACCACTGCGCTCACAATGGGAAAAGACTGAGTAAATAGCCCTCTAGAAGAGAGAATGGTAAAGCTGCATGTGCTTGTCCGAGGCAGGACTTCAGCCAAAGAGCCGCTCTGAAAGAAGCCCTTTTGCAGTAGCTATGTCTTAACTAGATCCTTTTTTGTATGACCTAATTCTATCCATGCAATTATAATACACTTCTGAAAAGGACTGATCAATATCGAATGGTACACACCTGTTACAGAACAAGAGCATCTGCACAGGGAATTGCTTCAAAAATGACCTTTTCATTTTATATTCACACTTGAATATGAAAAACACTTTTAAGTGCAAAAAGCCCTCCTTTAACCTGAACTGTAGATCTACCCACAAACCCATTTTGTTTTGCAGACTACATATTATTTTTTTCTTTGTTTGAAACCAAACTTAAGTTGTGTCTCAGTCTAAGTCAAGGTGTCCCAAGATTCTTGGGAGTGTGTCTAGAGGAGATGATTAGAAGGCTGGAGCACCTCTCCTATGAAGACAGGATGAGAGTTGGGCTGTCTCTTCTCCAGGCTGAATTTGTTCTCAGCCTGGAGAAAACAAGGCTCAGGGAAGACCTTATAGCAACCTAAACTGGGCCTGCAAGAAATGTGGAGAGTGACTTTTTACAAGGGCATGTAGAGATAGGACAAGGGGGAACGGCTTTAAACTGAGAGGGTAGATTTAGTTTAGATATTAGGAAGAAGTTTTTTCCTGAGAGGGTGGTGAGACACTGGCAAAAGTTGCCCAGAGAAGTTGTGGCTGTCCTATCCCTGGCAGTGTTCAAGGCCAGGTTGGATGGGGCTTTGAGCAGCCTGGTCTAGTGTCTAGTGGAAGGTGTCCCTTCATTTGGCAGGGTAGGGGTTGGAACTAGACGGTCTTTAAGGTCCCTGACAAACTGAACCATTCTATGATTCTATGAAGATACTGCAAATGAAGAAAATTATGAGTCAACGTCCTTGTTTTCAGGATGGTACCAGGTTGTGCCAGAGCTGAGCCATAATTACAGTCCTCTCTCCAGCTTTCCCTCTCTTGTTTCTCAGGGAAAATGACCCGTGTGACAGTCTATGCCCAGCTTTACTCTTTACAGTTTCCTTGGCTGTGCAGGAAGCTCAGGCCCTGCTCTTCTGTGCAGGGGAGGGTAGCTTCCTTCCTCCTTCAGAGAGAATAAAGCTCAAAGTGGTTTCTTACTTCCTAAGGTGATGGTGAAAGGCAGGTCACAGGCAAGCCTTGATCTGGAGGTGCTGAACAACAACATTGCCTGTCTGGCAGGTCTGACAGCAGGCGGCACATTTGCATTGTTCTTACAAAGCACCCGTAGCTCTTAACCCACACATTTATTTTGCCCCAGAACATGGAGGTGGAAGCTTTTCTGGAAACACATACAACTGAATTACTGAGGAATTGCTACCTTTTCCCCTACTATAACAAAACAACTTGCTGAAAAAGCCCCCAAAATAGTGGCAGATCTTTTATAAGGAAGAAAAAAGCTTTTCCTGTACACTTGCAACATGATTCTGTAGGAACGCTGAAAGCCAAAATTTTGTATGACATTTCACTGAAGGAAAACCTGGAAATAATTTTAAATTCCTTGCCGTTTAAAAAATGTCTCTGAAGAGCAACGTTCCTTCCTTCAATAATTAAGCTCAGTTCTCTTTCAATCAGGCTGCAATGGTTTTAATATAATTTACATATGAACTGCGGAAAGAATTTGATAGCACACTTCAAATAAACAACCAGCTTGTTTTGTAGTGGTCAAGAATAGGCACAGTCTTTTCTGCAATTCAAAATTCAATAATTTAAGTCAGAGCTCTTCTCTTTAGAGTATCCAATCAGTTCCTGCAACCTGAGTGATGCCTTGCTATTGCAACTGCTACTTTTGTCTATTGAGTCAAGTAATTTGAAAAATGATTTCTTGGTGTAAAACCTACCCCAACTATAATGAATACATTTTTGAAACTTATTTCATTGCATGAAGTACTTAATGTAATTTACATTGGCTGATTTTTAACATGCCAGTGATTTATGATCTATCAGCCAAAGAAAATATCCAGCAAATGAAAATGCCTTATGAAAAGTGTGTGTTTACATAGTGAGTTTACATTTAATCAGTGGTCGAAGATGCATAACCAAAGCCTATTTCAGAGGCTGAGCTCTGCCCAGGTATGTCAGCTAGCAGCTGTAGTGACCACTACAGACATGCCATATACATGCCAGCTTTCTAGGGGTTACATGGCTGCCAGTCAACCACCACTGCCCTGCAACAGCACAGAGCAATGCTACCCAGCTCTTAGGGCACAAACCCTATGATTTCAGCTCACCAGGGACAAGGATACTTTGGGATTTGGCAGGAACAGCAGCACCACTGTTCTCAAATAAATGAACAAAAAATGTGTAGTTTGTCTTGTGGGAGTTTCAGCTATTAAGGAAGAGTGAGTGGGTATGGGGGAATGCCAGGGAGCGGGTCCCTCTGCGGATGTACTCTGAATATTCAGTTTTGGTCTCCAGGCAGTGGCATCAAAGACAGAAACTCCCATCAGCCCTGGCCTGCAGATACTCAACCCAAGTTAAGTTGAACAAAACTGACTCTGAAATTACTTTTTTTCAGCTATTATTAATGTTCTTGTTTTCTAAAATATTAATTCAAACAGATATGAAAACCTGTGTCATTGCCACATATCCATTTTCCTACCCACACACTGTCTATCTATATGGTGTTATCTGTCTGAAAATTGAGTTAGCTCCCAGGTTGGATGAAGCTCATAAAACCTTCAGCAAAACTGGGCTGTGTTTTATGAGCATGAAGCCATCTTATATCTTGGGAAAGCATCTGAGTAAACTCCCTGGAATTGCATGGTTTCACTAGAAATCATGCAAAATCTTGTAGGTTCAGCTGTGTCTTGCTTTGAATTTATGAGTTTTCTCAACTTCAAAATTAAATCTAGGGTAGGAACTTGCCTCAATTCAGTAGGAGAGCAACGTACCCATGAGCTAGTACCGAGTTCCTCATGAACACTGCTTTACATTTGAATCCAACTATGTTTATAAGTAACAGAGAACACTGTATTAGCATCCATTGCAGTTTTAAAAAATCTTGTCCTATATACAGAAAATCCAGAGGGACGTGGTCCTGAGAAATTTACTCTATCTCCACATGAGTAGAGGGGCTGGATCAGATGATCTCCAGGGGCAGCTTCTAACCTCAGCTATTTTGTGAACAGCTGTCCTGTGGTTTGTTTGAAGCATATTGCTGCCATCACTAAACTATACCAAATGTAACTTCAACACATTTGTTACAAACATAGTATGAGTCAACTGCAGGGCATCAACACTGACTATCTCTTTTTTAAAAGGAAAGGTCAGTGCTTGTGAGAAGTAACTTTTCTAGAAGCATTTATGGAGGAGGACAAGATGTGTATCTGTTACTGAGCTTATGTCCAGGTAACTTTCCAGGTGGAACATGGGAACCCATCTGCATGTCAGCACCCACAGCGCTGAAAGTGCGCCACAGCAGTCATCTGCACCTTGTACAGCATTTTATTGCAGCACTGCTTGCAGTCTCAGGCTGTTGATTTCAATAAAAGTAGTCCAAGCATTTTTAAGAGTCCTCTACACCTCTGTTAATCAGATTAGGAGGTGTATAATTTAGTATCAGCTCTTACTAAGACAGAAGATGCAAGACCCTTTCTCAAGCATTAACAGGATAAGGAGGTGGAAAACTATTTTTCAAAAATGTATTTGGTGGGAGTGAAAGGGTGAGGTTGAGGGATTATACAATATCACATGTAATTATAGGAAAGAAACTGAGGCCTATGCCATTAAAATCAAACATAGGATCATGAGAAGGGAAATAGTAAACTCTTTTTCCAGGTCTCAAACAGCACAGGTACTCAGGACTACATTTAGGATGCACACAAAATAGTTACTCTCCCAGCTAATTATGCCCTTTGGGTGAGAACCACAGCATATTGGCAGGACAAGGGAAAGCTTGTACTGTCTGTACTAGTGTATAACATTACTCTCCCATGAATGAGAGGGTTTGGTCTGCACAGCTGTCAATTTGGCAGACTCCTCACACAGCAAGCCCTGCTGTGTCTGCAAAAGAGGATCTTTTCTATTCAATAGCTACCAGGCCTAATTCTTGCAAAATAAACCTCGAAATCAATACAGTCTCTGAAATAGTTTTCACCTCTGACTTCATCTTGCTCTGTGTCAAGGGTTCTCATAGTATGGTATACAAATCATTTCAAAGTGCTGTGCCTGTATTATGCTGCAGTTATAGTAGCTGGAATTGAATCTCAACTAATTTAACAGCACAAAGTGAAAAGCAGTAGTGCTGAGGCAGCTTGGTGAGACTGAGCATCCTTGCAAGAGATGTCCTAGAAAGAGTAAGATGTACTCTGAGTCAGGGCTGTGATAGGCCCCAATTCTATGCTATGCTCAAGCACAGAGCTTAGGATGGATTTTCCCCTTCCTCTGCTCATCTGTACAGCTGTTGCCATTGCTGACAATCACACCTGTCATTGTTGGGAATGACAAAATCTGGTCAAAGAAACTTTGGTAAGGATTACTTAGGAGCACTGATACAACATGGAGGCAGCAGGGAAAAACGGAAAATTAATGGCAAGTCTTAATGAATTTCCTCTGAGCAGATTTCACCTCATACATCACACATTAATGCAGAGTTTAAATTTTTATTTAAGTCAGTAATAGAAAAATTAAATTATGCATTATTAATAAAGTAACTTACAGAAAGGCTAAAACCTTTCAAGAAAGTGAAAAAAGAGTTTTTAGAAGCTCTATTGCAGAAGTTGAGATGGTGGTGCTACCCACAGAGAAAAGTATTTGGGATCCTTACTATAACCGCTCAAAAATGTTTCTGGACACTATCAGCTGCAAAGCATTTACTACTGGGATGTGAAATGTCATCCCAGTTGAGTGAGAGAAAGCTTGTAAGACAATAAAACTGGTGATAAAGTTGGTTTTGTTGTTCAGGACTCAATTGTGATCAGATGTGGCTTATATGGTACAGTTGATGTGAAAAGGAGTTCTGTGTGATTCATCAATCTAAAGACAATAGATCTCACAAAAACTAGTTGCCACACAAAGCACTTTGCTCCCCAGAAAAGACATGGAAACCAGAAAATCAAGCCTCAGCTGTCAGGAAGACTACTAGAAGATAAAAAAAGCTCCACAAGTTGCTATGTCAGTGTTACAGATATACATGGGCTTAAACATGTATGTGTGATATCTGGTATATGTGAGGTTAAATATCAAACTTAATACTAACCTGTTCCCATTTTCAGAGACCTCAAGCCTACAAAAGCAGTAAAAAAAAAAAGGAAAAAGAACCAAACCAGGTTTCATAAAGCTCTGTATTGAGGAATTGTGTGTCGCACCCGAGTGCCACTTGGGAGACCTGATCTTGCCAGCCTTGTCACTAGCTTGTCAAGGCCTTCAGCACCCTCCTCACTCATCCCTACCCTGATTTCCCCCTCTGGGGCATGATTAGTGCCATGTTCCTTTGCTATGCAAAGACCTGCAGGTCTTCCCACCAAGAGACTAATGCTGCTTTAAGAGCTTCTGCTTTAAAAAGCATTACTTCTGTTCCCAGGGCTATTATAGCTACACCAGCACAAAACCTGCTAAGAGAAGTTGTAAGCCTGTGGTTGTATAATCTAAAGCAAATGAAGTACTGGAATTTATGATACTGCACATCAGCTGGGTACCATGATAATTCATAGCCTTTTACGTATGTTAACTAATACAAGTGTTTGATTTCTTAAAGTTAATTTTACTTCTCTTCAGATGGTTTAAAAGGATCATGAGCACAGGTGCAAGCAGAAAGCAAAACTGTGGTGATTTAATAATTGCAAGTTATAAAGCAATATCTTACTTTTCCTCTCCTGTCACAGCTGGGGTGAAGTGACGTTAGTACAAAAGAAAGAAGATTGCTTTTGCAGACTTCCTAGGGTAGGGACATGGCCTTTCAGTGGAGAATACAAAGTTGAACAAAATCAAACCTCCTCCCTTACTGCAGTAATAAATAATTACTGAACAAAACCAGATAAGGGCAATTACCAATGATCTTGAGAAAGATTATTTTAATACAGAACAGAGTACTGTTCAAGCAATTAAATTGCTTGTAAAAAAGCCCCCAAAACTCAGCAGGGTTTTAACATCTGCAGGTAGGCAAATCTATCAACACTGCTGCTGTGTTTTCAGTCAGGCACAGCTTATACCATGGCCCTAATCTGTTCATGGTGCTGTTTTTCTGCAATGCCTTGCTACTCCCTTAGAAGTATATATGCTTTAGCAGTGGGAGGAAGCAATGCCTGCCTACCGTAGTGATAGTTTATGCCGCCCTGTTGTTTGCTGTTACGAAAGTCCCTTCACACCCTGCCTCACACACACAGGGGAAGTCTGCCTCAAATTCAGAAATGTTTCTTTTCAAAGAGGCATGGAGGCGAAGAAGGGAAGTGTGCGACACTGGGAGGTCTGGGAGGGAGGGAAGCTTCCCTGCAAATCACGATACGAGAAATACA
Organism: Psittacula echo; assembly: GCF_963264785.1. Classification (NCBI taxonomy): domain Eukaryota; kingdom Metazoa; phylum Chordata; class Aves; order Psittaciformes; family Psittacidae; genus Psittacula; species Psittacula echo. The sequence continues at coordinate 107,659,003 of NC_137735.1, forward strand.
AAAATAATTTCAAAGTGGCAAAGCCAGAATCCAATTCTCAACACTTACCCTGGTGTCAGGATTCTAAAAAAAGGCATTGCATAATCTGAATGCAACAGAGTAATAAAAATAGAGCTTGGTTTTGTGCTAGCAAGGTCTTAACTCAGATTAGAAGCATCTGGTATTGAGCTGAATTTACTATATGAAATACGTTTCCTCTCATATGAGTTGCGCCACGGAAAACATTTATGAACATTTTTCAGTATATATTGTGCAATGCTTTTGTTCTTTTTCATTCAGAATATTGCATATTTGGGTGGGATAACAAGAGATAATACTCAGACCTACATGTAAAATATTCATTCTAGTCGAGTCTTCATAACATTCAAGGCTTCTTAGATACACAGACACAGGGACCAGAGATGATGCTGTTTCTTTTCTTCTATTCACATCTATTTCTGGAAGATGCATCTTGATGAGGGTTAATCAATACTCAAACATGGGCAAATTTAAATATGCAAAGGAGCACCGAAGGTGTCCAGACATTTCCAAAGATGTGGCAACAGAAGCAATTTTCTCTCAGGCAGATTTGCTACCCATGTTCAGAGAGATACAGGTTCTATTTTACATTATCAACATCTTTCTAATTAAATTTCAATAGCTTTAAAATGTTATTGCTGCTTATAAGATTTACTTTAAAACCCTGGAAGTTTGCTTTTCTTAACTGTCTTCTCTCACATACTTTTTTAACGAATTACACTACTAACAATGGCTTTAATACTAAGCCATTTCATTATAAATGGGTTGGATGCAGAGTTAATATCTTGAACTAATCTGCATTTGGCAAGCACATCTCTGCCCTTGTCCTTCTTTCCAAAAGAAATTTAGAATGACAGATTCATTAAATGCCGTAACTAAAATGTCTGAGAAGTTTACCTGGGAGATAGTGTTGGATACCTTGTATAAGAAAGGAAACTAAACATACATTTCCAAGAATCACTGAAGTTAGACAAAGCTACAGGGTTTTTAGTTTGCTTGGTTTCTGCCTGCTTTCTAGTAACAGTAACGGTTGCTTTAATCCTGAGGGCTCAGGTCTTTTTTTTTGGCTAGGTGCCGTACGGACTGTGAAAGTGCAAATGCTCACACATTTCCCTTTGATCTTGTCAAATCTAGTGAGTCTGGTTTTGAGAAGGCCTTAGTCTCCCGGCTCACCTTGTCTTGGTCACTGCTCAGGCTGGGACTCCACTGACTCTGGCAACATGGCTGAGTGTGCTAGCAGTCAGTCACCTGCATCTTTCCCAGAGCCAGCCACCTTCCAAGTTCCACTGCACTTGGAAGTGGAAGAAGAGCTCAGCCTGAACCAAATAATGTTTTGTAAAGGGGTTAGGGAATTGGGCAGCACTCAAAGAAGGGAAAAAAACCTCCTCAAGACCTCCTGAGTCATCTTTCCCTTTGCAACACAACCAGCTTAACGCAGTTTCCAGCCTTCCGCTTGGCATTGAGGCATCTGCAGTTGGATCCTGCTTACGTGAGAGAGCAGATGGAGATGTTGAAGGCATAAGAAGTGCTTCTTCCAAGGAAAAAATTCACACTCTGAGGGGAGGTTGGGGACAGGACGAGTTCCATGACTCACCTTTTGATAATAGTACAAAAGTAGCATTTGGGGAGTCATTATTAGCAACCATGTTATTGGCCACATAAATCAACAAGATTTCCTAGAACAGTTAAGGGCAAGGCCTGTTGCAGCAGGTATTGCACTGTCTGAACAGGGGCACAGGAAATAAGGGACATTACTTCAGGCTTCTGCTTAGCTTTGGAGTGAACTATTGCAGACAAAGGGAAAAAAATAGAAGAAAAGAAAGAAAGATTGATTTTCCTTTTGGCAAATATTTGGCTACAAGGATCTACTCATTTGTCATTTGTCTTGCATTGATAATTGGCCTTTGCAGAATGAAACAAACAAACACTGCTACACTGAATGGCATTTTGTATTGATATAAAAGCCTCTCTGAGGATAACAGACATTTATAGAGCAATTCATATAACTTTAAAATTATCCACCTTTGTCTTTGCTTAGCATTTTTTAATTTAATGGTTTAATCTAATGTAAGCAGAGTAGATTGTGCTGCTGATAACTATGTGAAAAAGACTTATCATTTGTGTGCATACCAACATCCTCTCCCTTAGGACAGGATTTCATGTGGACAATTGCAGGTAGACTATGTTCCCCACCTATTCCATTCTATCCCTAAAAGGGATAGAGAATGGCTGCACCAGCAGATTCCCCAGAAGACCCATAGAATTCCTCAGAGGACCCATATACAGGATAGTACAACCTTCCATTGTTTGTGGTGGGTTGGAAATAGAAAATATACACTGCTATGCTTGCTCTGATTCTGCTCATCTTACTACTTGAGCTGAGTTCCCTTAAGGGTCACTGCCAGTTGCCAAAGTCTGGCACAATACTGCAGCTTCTATAAGGCTGCCATGTGGACTGGCAAAATTCAGGGACACGAAGGCAGCTCAGTCATACAGAACTCCCTGACAGCTCATCCTTCACATTTCCTACCATCCACTCACACACAACACTCCCTGCTTTGAGAGCACTAGCATGGTGAAACAGGGAATTGGGCTATAAGTGCCAGAATTTTTATCCTGTGGGTACTTTCTGGGGGATAACAACTTCACAGCCAACTCCTTTGATGCACAGATAGGACTTGGTTACCACAAAGAGAGAAATTTCCTGTATCTGTTGCAATAATTTAATTTGTGGTGAATTTTCAGCTAAAGTCCATTATCCTTCAGGAAGAGTGAATCTGAACCATTAATGTCCACGTTTTGATATTCACCATGCCCTGTCTTGCTTTGCTTTAGTACCACAAAACAAATACATGGATAGAGTAATTGTCTAGCTGACAGTGCACAGAAGAATATTCCTCAGAGAGTTATTTATACCTGCATGTAGGGCTCACATTCATATTTATGTAACTGGATGAGCATTCTGATATATCAGACTATCACATCAAGATTTTTAAAGGCAGCTGTTGTAAATAACTTCTACAGAGATGCCACTCAACCCCATCTCTTTAATCTTCTAGTGTCCAGGAAGCCTTCAGTAAGCAGAGGTGAAGTGAAGTGTAGCTTTGTGTAAGCTAAATCTTAGAAGTTTCATTTGATGATGAAGCAACATGTTTTACTGACAGTGAAAAGCCTTAGATTCACACAAGTTACTATTTTCACACAAGTTCTAGGCTTTTTTCCAAGCAGTATTAACTTTCAAAGTACATTAAAAAGCAGTGCAAAGCTGAGAATACCTTGACAATCAAAGCTTTCATGACCATACCAAATAATTCTATTAAAGCCATAGCTGGCAATTATCTGAAGCAATATCTTTGGTGACATTAAGGAAGATAAACAGAGACTCGGACTGTATACCAGTGCAGCACAGTAAAATCTGCTTTTTCAGTTGGCTTACTATCACCCAACACCATGGGAACAGGCTGATTCTTCATAGATCTTTGCTAGAACCATGACACAACAGCGCAGCTCTTACAGTCAAAACTGCATTTTAACCCAGACTCTTTGCAGACAGGGTCAGTGTAACACATCAACCGTCACTCAAGCTTAAAGTACACACATAGAGCTCATGCCACCCTCCGAGGAAGCAGCTGGCAGCAGAAACAATGCTGACCCCTGGGACCATAGCCCAACAACAAAGCCAATTCATGTCCCACTCGAGACGCGTTGCTGCATGTGTTTACAGGCACCACACCACATGGGTCGCTGTTCTGCACAGTGGGTCATCTGTTGACCCCTTTAAAGGTGAAGCGGGTATGTGACCAGCTAACCCTTGGCGAATGGCTGCCTGCCCCACACGATGGTGCATCATGGGCTAGCTGTAGAGGCACAACTGTCACAACTGTTCAATATATTTCAAGGTTTCAAAGAGAAGACTTTGTATAACAGTGTGAGAATACATTCAGGCTTATGTTTAGGTTTTTGTGAATGCTGCATGTATACTTGTTGGCAGATATATTTACTGTATGACAGTGGTGAGGTCTACCCTCAATGGGGAGGTGAAAACATGAGCCAGCAATAGTACACTGAAAATAGAAACAATTTTTTGGTTTCAGATTGCCCTTTTCAGAAAAATCAGAAAAGTTGTTTTAGTAAATGATAAAAGATATTCTCAAAAGAGTTGTTTTCCAGATTTTTGGTAGTAAAAATAGCTCTAACACTACTTGAAGAGCAGTTTAGGTTTTTTTTTCCTTAGGGCATGGGGGCAAAGCAATACACAGTTCCACAGAGCCAAAGAAAAGTTTGTTTTGGATGATGTTAAATAAACTCTATGAAAACAATAATGCTAACAGAGGTACAAAAACTAGACAAGGTTTTGGGCACAGAATATCTTCCTAAATTCAGGGGTGGAACTAACAGCCTTTAAAGCTAAACACAGCCTCACAACCAAGTACATATGCAAGTTAGCAGACTTCTGTGTGTGCTAGACTGGGTATGATAATTGTTTAGACGATCTGAAAGAAAGGTAGTTGGTACCTGTGAAATGACATTAAGAAGGACTGAAGCATTAAGCTGGGTAAGGCTGTTGGGACAGGGCATCATCACAGGTGCACCAGCAATGAGACTGCTAATGGCAATTCATCGCTTACCTGGGCCAGGCTTCAAGCAGTGCTGTTTCCTTTCCTGTGTTGTGATGCTGTGGATGCCAGAGATTCAAGGATTAGGGTACGTGACATTTTCACAGCATGAGTCTCAAGCCAGCAGGCTCTTAAATCACCAAGTGTCCAAACAGTTTTCATTGTGCTTTCATCCATTCCCCACTAAGTAAGATCAGCAGGGGAAAAAACTGCCTCCATATATGAAACGAGAATAGCACAGCACCTGCTGGGTTGGAAACTGTATGCATGAGATGCGTAAATGAGTTGACAACAGGAGGACATTGTAACTGGTCCTGCAGCATAAACTCTGCTGCAGCTAATGCAGCTTCCCCAAGATATATGGGGTTCATGAACTAAACCCTGGCTATTACAGAAAGAAGCAGTGTGTCACTCAGAAAGCCTATGAAATGCAGGAAAATTATCCTCATCTCAGGGAAAACAAATACAAAAGATGAAAGCAGCAATTCCAGAATGTCAAGACGGCCTGAGAGGTTTGCAGATGTCCATCCACAGAAACTATAAAAAAATGTCCAAACCTGTGAAGATCAGCCAGTACCAGCTTTTCCCAGCCAGACACATATTGCTGCATAGATTCAGTAACGCATTTTTTACCCATAGTGTTAAGTATGGTACTTATTATTGGGAGGAGACATTGCTCAGCACGTCTGACTCCGCAGTGGCTCAGCCAGAACCTCCTGGGAGTTAACTTCACAGATGCTGACCCTACAAAATGAGATAGAGTATGGCTGTGCTGGGCTGAGGTGCCTAAACTAGCTCTCACTCAGAATCAATAGAGCCACATTAGCGTAATACTCCTTTTCAGGCAGGCTAATGAGCCTGGATTAGGTACCATATTAAGTCAGCTTCCAGACCACAGGTTAAATTCGTCTCTGCTTGATACTTTATGTTATGAAGACACATCCTAAGATCTCAGAGCTGACCTAGGGCAGGAGGCTGGCCAGAGGGCTCCTGAAGTCCTTTGCAACTTGAATTATCCTATGTTACTTGTGAAACAACCCATTTTGAAATCTGTTAATGGAAATGCAAAGTTACTTCCTACCAGCAAAAAACATGTGCCTGATTTCTAACATTATCTTTTTCTTTTGAAGAGAATATTTCTCACAGCTACAAGGCAAATTAAAGCCTTTTTATCTAGAAGTCAGATTTTGTGATATACTGTAAGCCAGTTGCCTCCATTGGGAATTAATGCAATTTCAGTGGGATTACTGAAGTAAATAAATGCTTATCCAGTGAAAGCAAGCATGTTTTTGACCATTAGTTTCAAAATGACTAGGAGAATCATGGAGCATATAAGCCAGTAACCAGACACAAGCCACATATCAACAAAATGCTAGAGGATTTTAGCTGCCAGAAATAACTTCTGCATCCCTTGTTTTTAAAATTTTGTCCATATATGAACTAGTATATTGGCAATTAAACTTGTCATTAGTCCTTTTCTAGGACATACTTAAATTAAACTAAAAATCCTCTGTTAGATAAGATAATATAGTGCTGCAGGATAGTCTGTTAGCTGTTAACAGGAGCTGTTAACTCCCTAAGAGATAGAGGGTCTGGGACTTCTGCTATTGATGAATAACAGAATAATTAATACTGATGCTAAACCCTCTAGTGACAGGTGTATATATGTAGACCATTAAGAGTGGGACTAGAGTAATACGAAAGTATATGGTGTAACATCCGTCAACATAACTTAGATGTGTTTTTTGAATGCACACAAGGTTTAACTGGAATAAAGCCAGATCACAACTCATATCTCTTAACGGAGATGAACAAAGTTGTTTCATCACTGTTCGAACAGTGCTGAAATTAATTTTGTTTATGCTGGTAAATTCCTAAATTAAAGTAAATGTCTGATTTAGATAATAAAAATGCTAATTTTTTGCCTTTGGGAAAGGGTGACTTGTGAGACACAACTTTTTCTCCTAAGAAACGGCCCAGGTCTGGTGGTGGAGGAGAATGAGTTGGTTAACTTAGGACTCAGGCTGCTATTACAGTTTTGTCTACACAGCCAATGTTTTCCGTTGTGGTATTATAATTATACTGCTGTCATGATATGTAATGATGTGGTATGTACACATAATAGACTGGACATAGCCTGAAGCACTCTGTTGATTTCCTTTAGGTAACCTTAACATCTGTCTGTCTACATGGTCTGAGGAAACTCCTCACGTTGTCCCCTTGATGGAGTCTTCCCAGGAGGGCTGTAATGGCTTGCATGAACACCTTTGCCACAACAACTATCAATGGAAAAGGACACTCCCCAGGTCTCAGAAGTAACATCATCTGCACTTGATTTAGAAGTACATTGCCTTCAGGACTGAGACTTCAAGAACTGCTGCCAAAACGCCCTGTGTGATGACTCATACCCTCTAAGTATACCCTGCTGCGTTAATGATGCAGCAAAAGGCAGTAAAAGTGCTTTGTGCTGTGCTGCATCCAAGGTTTCACAGCCATGGGAACAGATGGGAGGGAGGGATGAGCAAGGCTGGGAGCATTTGCAGCTTGCAAGGCTGCTGTGTCAAGGGTATCTCTGAACAGAGTGCCAGGTGCCCTAGGAGCTGGAGCCTAGAGCATTCCCATTCAGCAAAACTGAGCTCCTTGTTCTGCACCCCAAGGTGCCTCAGCTGTTAGTGTGGGTAGCCTACTGCACTCTCATATCTCGCTGCAGTACAGCTCTGGAGGGTGGAAAAGGCAGCTTCAGCTAAGTTAGATGCTATTCCTGCTCTTCCATGCCCAATTTCATACTGTAACAAAGGCAGTGCAACAAAGTCATTAGGAAGTTGGGTGACATGGTTTAGTGTGAAGTGTCCCTGCCCATGCCAAGGGGGTTGGAACTACATGAACTTAAGGTCCTTTCCAACCATAACTATTCTATGATTCTATGATTCCAAGTTGATACAGGAAGAAGGTTTAATATTTGAACTGACTGATGCTTTTTTCTACTCAAAAGATTTCTTTGTATTTCTTGAAGCAAAAAGAATAGGGTAAACAGAACACAAGACCTCAAGGCAGCTAGAATCTGGATAAGGATAATTTTCTCACACTAGCTGCTCTTCCCATTATTTGAACAGGACATGACTCCTGCAGACATCTTACAGATGAGCTGGAGAATATTTCACACAATATACATACCTTATTTAAATTGCCTTCTCAAAAGAAAAAAAAGGTTTCTGTACAGTAGGGTTCAATAATCTCAGCTGAATGTCACTTCATTTATTTGAATTTTGAGAAATCATGTTTAGGCAATTTCCATTCCTGACTTTAAAGTCTTTGGAGCATTTTAGATAGAAATTACAATGAAACAATCCTCAATTTTTAAGTCATTGTTAAAAATAACAATGCCAACTTTCAAATGCACTGAGTGGCTAACAGGGAAAGATATCTAGTGTTTACAAAACATTTCTGTAGTTATCTAATAGTTTGGGATTCTGAAACCACTTGAGAATCTCCGGGAAGTAAAGTTTAATTCAGCCTCTTGTCATGTACAATTAGTTGGTTGCCTTAGCTAGTCCTCAGATTAATCTGTTACGTCCAAATTAAGCTTGAGCCAACACATCTGTGTTGGGTTGTTGGCTGAAAATGAGATTGAGAGTCCTGCATATACAGGCTTTAAGCAATATAGAAAAATTCTGACACTTACTTACTCTGACCATGTTAGTGGGAGATTTATAGCTGTGTTTAATATGTTCAACATTATGAAGAATTAGCTTTATTTGCACTGAGGGGTAACTTCTTTTTTCTTTTCTTTCTTTCTTTTTTTTTTTTTTTTTTTAATGCTGTAGTAGAAGCTGATGTTTAAATTCAAGACATACAGAAGTACATCTGTTTGGACAGACTCAACAATGCCCATTTGTTCTGTCCAAAGCAGTTTGAAGATTAGCATGAGGAGCCTCTTTCTTTTAAGAGAACAGGAGATTGGTCTTTTTCATTCAATCTAGTATTGAAATTATCCAGATACTGAAGGTTCAATCCAGCTGAATACTTAAAAGTCTTCAGTGCCTTTGAAATACCCTCAGGCATCCTGCCTTGCCACCAGCTGCCACACTGGAAAAGCATAGGTCTTCTGCAGGTCCGATGTCACAACTGTCATGCTGATGTACCAGACCCCCTGTAGCATCACAAATGCACTAGGGGCTTAGGATGACACATCTGATGCTTTTATTTGGTGCCCCAAAGGGCAGCTAGCATATTATCAGATAAATAAGTCAAATAGCTCATGTGCATTAACCAAGCCGAGCAGAAGGCATTGCTGACCTGCATAAGCTGAACATCTGGAGCAGGTTTTATGTGGAAAACTAAAAGAGTATACTGAAAATATTCCAGGGCAGTTCTTGTTCATTAAGAGAGCTAAACAGCCTACAAAATACATTGATTTTGACTTTTTTTAAAAATAAATAAATAAATAAAAATAAATAAGTAAGTAAATAAATACAGTTGATTGTGTGGGGCATCAGAGTTTGAACACTTCATGAGGATCAAATACACTGGAATGTCCACAGTTAATTGCTTTTAAATACCTTCCAAAGCAAGTGTGATCAGAATGACTGTTCATCTGCTTCTCCCCTACTCACACACATATACACCCCTTCACTCACCTATACTATGAGCTCACTTAGCTGAAACTCAGATTCCAGTTCTAGCAGAAACTAGTGTGAGTAACTACTGACTTCAGTGGAATTACCATGTACTCAATTTTGACATGTGTATGACTTTGCTTGTCTGCTTGAAGACAAGTGTGAGCTGGATATTTCTCTGCTGAGAAATGAAATGCAGGTTCTTGACCATACTGCTTTCAGTACCTTAGCTCAGTGGTTTTCAGCTGTGCATAAAGACCTCTCTGTAACTGGGAACAGTGCATATGAGACTCAGTATTTCTGATGATACTATGACAAAAGCTATCATTTCCTCACAGAGCCATACCATTGACATTAGATTTGACCTGGGCTTCTGTGTCACTTCAGGTACCACAATTCAGTCAGCTGATCGGAGCTAGCCCAGCTAGAGCCGGAGCCGGCACGCTTCAGTGACCGTGAGGTTCAGCAGAGATTAGGAAAATCAGAGGGGACAGCGCAGAGACATCGCGATTCCCGACATCTCCCGATCCCCGAAGCCCCAGCAGCCCTTGCGAGAGAGCGGCTGACGTGGCAGGGGGCGTTCCCGCGGTAACGGCGACCGCACCCCTGCCCCTTGCCTTGAAAGAGCCTTTGGGAGGGCAGCGACCTCACTGCCCACCGGGCGCAGGGAGGAACAAGCAGGTCGTGTTGTGGACTCTGTTGCTGGTGTCCCAGACTGCTGACCAATATGGTCGCCTCCAGAAGGAGAGCTTGCAGTAAGGAGACTGTAGTAACTCAGACAGAGGCCCCGTCCCAAACTGTGGCTCTTCAGGTCTCTGGCTGCAGGGAGTGCCAGAGCCTGCTGCTGCCGAGGGAGGGAGGCCAGCATTCCACCTGCGTGAGGTGTGAGCAGGTAGAAGATCTGCTTAGATTGGTGGCAGAACTTAAAGAGGAGGTCGAGACGCTGAGGACCATCAGGGAGTGTGAAAGGGAGATCGACTGGTGGAGTAACTCCCTGGCGTGCCAGCAGGAACGGTTCCAGGGAGATACCCCCCAAAAGGGGATGGACCCCCTGCCCTCTCAGACAGAGGGGGATGGCCCGAGACAGCCCCTGCCCTGTAGCTGTCGCACAGAGGTAAGGGACCAAAAAGACGATGAGGGCTGGAAGCGAGTTCCAGTTCGGAACCGTGGGCAACCTTCCTCCCTTCCTGCCCTGCTTCCCCAGGTGCCCCTCCGTAATAGGTTTGAGGCCCTGGATCTTGATGGAGAGGTAGGTGAGGATGTGGTGCAAGGCCGGCCTACAAGGTCACATAGGAAAAGGCGGTCGACTTTGCACCTCAAGACTGCCTCTTGATAAGAAAGAAAGAAAGGTCATTGTAGTAGGCGATTCCCTTCTGAGAGGGACAGAGGGCCCAATATGCAGAGTTGACCCTCATCATAGGGAAGTGTGTAGTCTGCCTGGAGCCCGGATCAGGGATATCACCAGGGCGCTCCCCAACCTGGTGCACCCGACAGACTACTACCCACTGCTGATCTTCCAGACAGGTGGGGAGGAAGCTGCATCCCGCAGTCTGAGGGGAATGAAGAAAGACTACAGGGCCTTGGGGCGGATGGTGAAAGAGGCTGGGGCTCAAGTGACCTTCTCCTCACTTCTTCCATCTTCCAGTGATGATGTGGGACTGAATGGGAAAATTCAGTCCACAAATGATTGGCTTCAAGACTGGTGCTTTAGGCAGGGCTTTGGATTCTTTGATAACAGCTGGTTTTATAAGGCTCCAGACCGGATAATGGCACATGGGAAAGGTTTATCTCACAGAGGCAAAAGGATGCTGGGGTATGAATTAACAGGGCTCATTTGGAGAGCTTTAAACTAGATTCGAAGGGGGATGGGGTTGTAGCTGGGCTTGCCCCAGTGGGGCAGCACTCTAGAATTGATGAAGACTGGGAGGCCTCCTATAATCCTAGGGTGAAATCGGTGAGCTCAGCTCGCTCCTCGAAATGCCTGTACACCAATGCGCGCAGCATGGGAAATAAGCAGGAGGAGTTGGAGACCTGTGTTAAGTCAGGAGATTCTGATCTGGTGGCAATTACAGAGACGTGGTGGGACAGCTCACATGACTGGAATATAGTCATGAAGGGCTATGTCCTTTTCAGGAAAGACAGGCCAGCCAGGCGGGGTGGTGGGGTTGCTCTTTATGTGAGAGAGCAGCTGCAATGTACTGAGTTCTGTCCAGGGACAGAGGCAGAGCAAGTTGAGAGTCTGTGGGTGAGAATTAAGGGGCAGGCTGGCAGGGGCGATACTGTTGTGGGTGTCTGTTACAGGCCACCAGATCAGGGTGAGGAAGTTGACGAGGCCTTCTACAGGCAGCTGAGAGCGGCCTCACAGTCACAGGCCGTGGTCGTCGTGGGGGATTTTAATTTCCCTGATGTTTGCTGGAAGGACTACTCAGCAACCCAGCCACAGTCCAGGAGGTTCCTCCAGTGTATGGATGATAACTTCCTCATGCAAATGGTGGATGAGCCAACCAGGAGAGGAGCGCTGCTGGATCTCATCCTCACTAACAAGGAGGGTCTGGTCGAAGCAGTAAAGGTTGAGGGCTGCCTTGGTTGCAGCGACCACGAGATGGTGGAATTCAGGATCTTGTGTGGTAAGACCAGTAGAATAGCAAGTAGAATTGCAACCCTGGACTTTAGCAGGGCAAACTTTGGCCTTTTCAAGCAATTGCTAGGGGAAATCCCATGGGCAAGGCTGTTCGAAGGTAAAGGGGCCCAACATAGTTGGTTGGCATTCAAGGATTGCTTATTCCGAGCTCAAGAGCAGAGCATCCCGACACATAGGAAGTCAAGGAAGAGGGCCAGGAGACCAGCGTGGCTAAATAGGGAACTGCTGGGTAAGCTCAAGTGGAAGAGCAGAGTTTACAGGTCATGGAAGGAGGGGCTGGCCACTTGGGAGGAATGTAAGGCTGCTGCTAGAGGATGTAGGAAGGCAGCTAGGATGGCTAAGGCCTCCTTAGAATTAAATCTGGCCAGAGGGGTCAAGGACAGCAGAAAGAGCTTTTTCAAATACATGGCAGATAAAACTAACACCAGAGGCAAGGTAGGCCCACTGATGAATGGGGTGGGTGCCCTGGTGACAGAAGATACAGAGATGGCAGAGTTATTGAATGCCTTCTTTGTCTCTGTCTACTCTGCTGGAGGCTGTCCTGAAGAGCCCTGTACCCCTGAGACCTCAGATGAAGTCAGGTCAACGGAGCAGTTTGCCTTAGTTGATGAGGACTGGGTTAGGGAGCAATTGAGCAATCTGGACATCCATAAATCCATGGGTCGAGATGGGATACACCCGCAGGTACTGAGGGAGCTGGCTGAAGTCATTGCTAGACCACTCTCCATCATCTTTACTAAGTCTTAGGAAATGGGAGAGGTGCCTGAGGACTGGAGGAAAGCAAATGTCACTCCAGTCTTCAAAAAGGGCAAGAAGGAGGACCCAGGTAACTATAGACCAGTCAGCCTCACCTCCATCCCTGGGAAACTAATGGAACACCATATCCTTGGTGCCATCTTAAGGCATATCAAGGATAAGAGGGTCATTAGGGGCAGTCAACATGGCTTTACCAAGGGGAAGTCATGCTTGACCAACCTCATAGCCTTTTATGAGGAAATAACACGGTGGATGGATGATGGCAGAGCGGTGGATGTGTTGACCTTGACTTCAGCAAAGCATTTGATACAGTCTCCTACAGCATCCTCATAGCTAAACTGAGGAAGTGTGGTCTGGATGATCAGGTAGTGAGGTGGACTGCGAACTGGCTGAAGGAGAGAAGCCAGAGAGTTGTGGTCAATGGGGCGGAGTCCAGTTGGAGGCCGGTATCTAGTGGGGTGCCTCAAGGGTCAGTGCTGGGGCCAGTATTATTTAATATATTCATCAATGATTTAGATGAGGGAATTGAGTGTACTATCAGCAAGTTTGCTGATGACACTAAGCTGGGAGGAGTGGTTGACACGCCAGAAGGCTGTGCTGCCATCCAGCGAGACCTGGACAGGCTGGAGAGTTGGGCTGTGAAAAATGTGATGAAATATAACAAGGGAAAGTGTAGAGTCCTGCATCTGGGCAGGAACAACCCCAGGTTCCAATATAGGTTGGGGAACGACCTGTTAGAGAGTAATGTAGGGGAGAGGGACCTGGGGGTCCTAGTGGATGGCAGGATGACCATGAGCCAGCACTGTGCCCTTGTGCCCAAGAAGGTCAATGGCATCCTGGGGTATATTAGAAGGGGGGTGGTCAGTAGGTCAAGAGAGGTTCTCCTTCCTCTCTACTCTGCCCTGGTGAGACCACATCTGGAATATTGTGTCCAGTTCTGGGCCCCTCAGTTCAAGAAGGACAGGGACCTGCTGGAGAGAGTCCAGCGCAGGGCAACTAAGATGATTAAGGGAGTGGAGCATCTCCCTGATGAGGAGAGGCTGAGGGAGCTGGGTCTCTATAGTTTGGAGAAGAGGAGACTGAGGGGTGACCTTATTAGTGTATATAAATATATAAAGGGGGAGTGTCACGAGGATGGAGCCAGGCTCTTCTCAGTGGCAAACAATGATAGGACAAGGGGTAATGGGTACAAACTGGAACACAAGAGGTTCCACTTAAATTTGAGAAGAAACTTCTTCTCAGTGAGGGTGACGGAACACTGGAACAGGCTGCCCAGGGGGGTTGTGGAGTCTCCTTCTCTGGAGACATTCAAAACCCGCCTGGACACATTCCTGTGTAACCTCATCTAGGTGTTCCTGCTCTGGCAGGGGGATTGGACTAGATGATCTTTTGAGGTCCCTTCCAATCTCTAGTACACCGTGTAATCTATAAACTATATAGAATAGATATCTGCAAATATTTATATACACAAAGGTAGATATAACAGCAGGAAAATATTAGAGCTTCAACTGACACTGCTTAATTAGGTGTACTCATAAATTTTTACCAGTGTAAATGCCTTCATACTAAAACACTGAGTATGTTTCTTGAATTTTATGTTAGGGAAAAAGAAGATATTTAAAGTGATACAAAAATTACACACAGCTTTGGCCTAAATCAGGACAGGACGCTGGATGGATCTGAATAGCAGAACACAGAACTCTTCAGTCAGATCATGACTTTTTCAAAGGTCACTTCTCAGAATATAATTGTACGTTAAGTACCATTCAATTATGGTTCACAGTTGTAAATGGTCTCTTTTTTTAATTTTTCTTATCACATAACATTTTGTAGCCTCCAGCTTACATTTCTCCTTGACAGACTGAACTTAAATCAAAAGGACCAGATACTTCTTTTTTAACTATGGGAAGCTTAGCAGTGAAGTGTGCTTGCTTCTGAAGTTCTATCACTGACAATGACTGGAAAAAAGAATCAGGAAAATGTGGACTACTCCAAAGTTCCTTTTCAAAAGTACCGTCTGCAGTCAAGAGGTAATTAACTTGCTGTATTGACTTAGAGTTCCGGGGGAAGTGGAGGGAGGAGGGAATCAGAGTAAGATAGCAGCAAGGCTGTTAATGCAAATTTCTTATTTATCAACACTGGTTGCTAAGAAGTACTGCATACTATTAGTGAAATGAAAAATGTGTTGCTTATAAACTTGAAACGTTTATATTTAGCATTTCCTTTAATGGCTCTGTACTTCTCAGCATCCTTATTAATATGCAAATAGGAAAGCATTCTTATATAAGCAGTAACCGTGATTTATGGCACCCAAGCACATTTTCTGGTAAAAACAATGGAATTTGTTAGCACATAAAAATAATGAGTGTGGCGGTAGGGAAGAGAAACTAGAAGAAAGTGTTGTGTTTCAGATGTGTCGGGTTGAGGTTTCTGTAATGACAATACATAGTATTGAAGGTTTTCAAGGAGACTATTACTGTAACCTGCAGATCTAACTTTGTTTGTGAGATGGTAATAATAAATGCCTTGTTAAGATAGGTCATCATGCTTGTGTGCTGTGTGTACAGGACTCCCACTGAATGGCAAGACTTTCTGGTTCCTGACACATATTAGACTTGAGGACTTCATACAGTAAGCAGAACTGGTATAACCATATCAGATAACAGAGACTAAATGAAGCATTTCCTCTGCTTCCCCAAACCCTTTTTGAAACACACAACTGCTTGATAAAAATAAAAACCCTTGAGAATTACATGTACATAGTGTGTGTCAGCATTAGACTGAAACAACACTTAGCATTCTGAGGGACAAAATACCTACCATATCTGGGATAATTGTTAGAGAGTTCATTTGAGAGAGCTGATACTGAAACCATTATTTCTTTGAGATAATAAAACTGTTATTGCTGTCTTGGGGTCTTGCAGGCGACTCATTGCATATTTGAGTGTCTTTATTTAATTAACCACTGCACAATGTCGGTAAAACAGAGGTAGAGTCTCAAGGTCCAGGATCCTTACTCGGAGCACAACAAACTCTAATGATTTAAGTTCAGGCTACAAACGAGTTGAAAATCTTTGAAAAACCTTACTGAACTTGTCAGGGAATTTCAAAGGTATGAGATGTCATGGTTTAACCCCTAGACTTTACCTTCTCTTTTGGTTTCCCCAAGCATTGTTTTTCCTTTCCATGGCATTTCAGAAACTATTTGATCCGTGTGTCCTGACTTAGTAGAGAGGGAAGGGAGATCACCTTGCCTCTGAGAGCAACCAGGTCCTGCACAGCTGTGCCCTTGGGAAGAGCAGTGACCAGGAGAGAAGTGAAATGAGCAGGTTACAGCTGCAAAGTCAGATGGGAGATGGTTTCTACCGGGATCCTTGGGGTGGCGTCTTGGAGTTTGCTACAGCCAAACAAGGCACAGAAACCTGGTGGACAGTTAGCAGGACTGGAGGAAAAGACCTGGCTTGCAGGTTACAGTAAGTGAAGGAGAATACTTAGTTACAAAGTCCTTTTTTCATCCATTTCAGTTTGAGTTTTCTTTTTTTTTTTTGGAGTTCTTTTGTTCATGGTGAGAGGGCTTTAGCTAGTTTGCGATTCCATAATTTCTTGTATGATTTTTTCTTTAGTCACATACAAAAAACTAGTAATTGATTACAAGTTTTTGCCAAGAATAACCAAGAAAAGTAAGATTTTATATTGGTACATTTCTTCCTCACTGCCCTTAGTCTTCTATCTTTATTAAGAGTAGAAAATAGGGAGGGAGAGTGAAAGGGAATTGAAACCTAGACAGAGAAAATTATTTTCTTTACTTGTGTAGGAAAATGAAAAATGCTTAAAAAGTTTCCATCAAGTGACATTGAACACTTCAGTTAAAATGCAGATACCATTTGTCATGAGCTCTAGTTTGGGAGTGTCTTTTTGATTTATGAAGTGCAAAGCTATTCATTGAAATAGCATGCAAATTTCTAAGCTCTGAAAACAGAGAAGTGAGCAAAAACTTGAACTTCAGCTCATCAGTTTGTTGAGTGTTATTTACACAGTTACAACTTAGGTAGCTCACTTTTGATCCTTGGGCCATGACCCTTAGTGTCTTGCTTTTACTGATTCTCTGGTGATAAGAGACTTGAGCTGCTGAATTAGAAGTAAACATGATCCACTGGGTCTGGTAACACTGCTGTTATTGCTTCCAGTTATCACACTGGACTGGTCTAACACAGTGTGTGGAAAATTGCTCTCTTTGTTGAACTGGGCAGAGAGGTGTCTGGTATAAACCACTGTTCCTCTGTAAAGATAACAGTGATTTATTTGGGTTAAGTTACAAGGCTTGTTCTGCTGACACGAACCATCTCAGGGACTGCGTGCAGAGAGAGAAAGCATTAATCACCAGGACAAGGTGAAGCAGTTTGAAGCTCTTGGTGTACACTAAGCCAGAGGTATTTTTCCAGGTACTGATTGGAGCAGACACTCAGTTCTGTGTTCTCATCTTTTGCTTTAGCTGGGTCCATGACAAAATAAAGAAATACCAGGTTCAGCCACCAGTTTAGGAAGTTACGTGCCATACAGTCTTTGCAGCTCACTGATACAGTGATTATGAATGAGATAGAAATCCATCAAGTAAAAGCTCCTAAGAGCTTTACTGCCTTGCTGATGTCCATTTCACGGTTTTAGAGCTCTCCAACTTTGTTCAGTTATGCAGAGCATAAGCTGAAGGCTTGTCTGTCTGGACCAACAGCATGGTATAGACACAGAAGAGGCCTTCTGAAGGATATTAGTCAAAGATAATACAAAGTTTTCCAGGTATACGTGAAGAGCTGCTTTCGGGGAATCACCTCCCACCCTCTCAACAAAATCACAGTGATTGCAAATACAAAGTACTGATAGAGAATATACAAAAAGATGGGAAAATTTGGGTGTAATGAATATGACTAATGTAAACACAGTTATTATTTAACCATACTGATGATACACCACATTAAGTAGATAACAAGGTGTGATGCATGTAAGCAAAACCTACTGTCCTTATAGCACTAACTTTGAACACTTTGCAAAGGAGGAACATAAAAGTATCTCTGTTTTACAGACAGGGGAATAGGCACCTGGTGAGATAAAATGTTCTATCAAGCTGTTAAGCAGACAACCCCAGCACTAGGAACTGGAGCTCATGCTTCTTACGGCAAATGTGACTTTCTATCCACAAAGTATTTTATTCTCCATTTCAGTATATTCCTCCATAAAACATCTATTGTACAGAAAAATCTGTATTAGGTCAGAAGAATAAATTTAGGAATTATGCTATTAAGAGGAATATTGGTTATTCTGTCACTTAATTCACTGGAACTGCAGAAAGCTTGTGAAGCATAGCCTTCTCTTCTTACATATAAACGCTAATGGCATTCATTAAACACAGGCAGAAATGGAGAGCCACAGCCCATTGAAATGAGCAAAAAAGGCAACCCTTGATTTTCATAAGCTTTTTATTCAGTTCTCAGAGGCATGAGTTGGTTGAAATCTCCTTTCTTTTCTGACTGATGCACAGAGATAGCTGAGAGGAACTGCTAACATAGTAAAGTTGAATCAAGCAAAACATCCTAAGGAACCAGGCTGAGCAGTAATGCCTAAAAGGTTTCTTTTACAAATATGAACCTCATTTCACTTTTGAAACTCACCATTTGCCTACATAAAAGGGAAGAAGTAGCAAAAAGCAAGTGTGGCTTATGATAAATCAGACCCAAAGTTCATATATCTGATCTGATGAACTTTGCTTTAGGGATTTATAAATGGCCAGATCTCATTTTTGATTTGGTTAAAAGCTACTATCTAAGCTGTGTCCTGTTGTGTTAGGTTATTTGGCTGCAAGGTAGATGATTCAATACAAAGACATTCTGCAAAAGGCTCCTTGCCTCACCACAGAGCGAACTATGTCCTCAGGAGTTTACTATTCATAGCTCCTGACTACATCAGGAAAAGTCAAGGGCAAAGGGAAAACTGAGGTACTGAATTATGTTAAACTGGCACAAGCCATCAGGTATGAATTTATAGAGGAACATTTATCACTCAGGTTTGATGAATCAGTTTCTGTTTTATAAGAAACTAGGATTTTTTTTTTTTCATTTTAATCAGTAACAGGTGTTTATATGTCAAAAGTATTGTAAGTCTGGTTATTGTTTAATGTCTTCAAAATAAGTCAAGCAGCCATCCTAGATATAGTAATACACTGACCCTGTAAAAGACCGTAGGTATTTATGAACAAAAGAAGAAAGGGAGGCACTTGCTGCATTGCAGACAGGTGACAACTAAGTAATTTTAAATACTAGCTTGGTTTGCTATGGTTAGACTAGACAGCATTTAGCATGCTACTCCTATAGTGCTAAATACTAATTAAATGCTTGTGTTTCATATGTTCTCTCATCCTGCAGTACTTTACCAACCTTTTTCAGCCTTTCAATAACAACTTAACACCCTCATGCCAAGGTAAGGAAAATTATCCTGCAGCTGGAGCATCTGCTCCTGAGCAAACTCTTGTAGTTAGCTGTTTATGTTTGTGTCATGCCTTCATGCACTGCTTTGTTAGGCAGCTAAAGGATTGTGGGATCTATCGTTTCCTCACCAGTTTTCAAATGAGAGGTGTTTGGTTAGGATAAATGTGTGTTTTTATTACTTCAACAGAAAAAAACCCTCCACAATGACATTCCTAACTTGTCCTTTTATAGGAAATATCACCCTTTGCTGCATGGAGGAGAACAAAGCCATGTGCTCGTTTGGGGAGACAGAAACTTTGGCAAAAGAAGAGCAATGTCATCTTTTGCCAGTGGTTACAGATTACTATGTGTGATATTCTGCTCTTCACTTATACTGATGTAAACATTTTGCCATGGGTACTTTGCAATTAGAAAGAACCTCAAAACCAAGGCTGTGTGCTACTTTTTATATTGCTTATAAGCCTGGAAGATAATTTATCCAATGCAACCAATAATGTTTGATGTCCATGTACCTTGAAAGAACATATTTTTCCATGACTAAAAAATTGTGCTACTTTAAGTAATTTCTTAGGTTGGTGGAACTCCCGATCATCTATGTTTTCAAAACAAGCAAACAAAACAGAGTAGCCTGCACATGTGGCTCCCAACAAGCAAAACACATAAATATGCTGTGCGGAACATCTCATTATCTGAGGATAAGAAGTCACACACTGACAAAATGCTTCCAGGTGAGGAGATTAGAGGCCTTTTGTGTCCCTGCTGCACACTCAACACCGCTTCCATTTTCAGATACTGTCTTTAATAATTCATTATTTCTGTTGCTTCTAATCATAGAGATCTCTTCCCATCTTGGTATTTTTTTTGGTGATAGTTTCTTACATCTTAGCGTTTACAGACTCCCAAAAGAAAATCAGTATGTTAGGGAGGTGATTAATTAAGAATGCATCAACTATTCTTATCCTAACCAACAGTTGTCCTAAACAAGAACAAAGGTAACAGTTACAGCCTGAATATTTTGCAAAATTTGTAAAGAATGATGCATCTTAGCAGGAAAAAGTGAGAATAATGTTTTACTTAAGTGTCAGATTGGATTTGGATTTTGTGAGCAAGAGGTAAGATGGCCTTTACAACAACTGCAGTGCTTTTTTCAGCATTCCACAGATTTTATTTTTCTGGCCTTTCTTAAACAAGGGTGCAGGAAAAAAAAAAAGTAGGTTAAGAACTACATGAACTACTCTTTACAGTTTTCTTTCTCTTAAATTCTTATACAGTCGCTCACAGAAACTCTGATCCTTCATATGTGGATAACCTTGTAATAATTTATGTTTCATTATGATGTTCTGTATCTATAGTCATTAGTAAAACACAGCTGTAAATAGATATATCAAATTAGAGCTAGTTAGGCATCATCTGTCTTTACTTGTCCTCCTACAAGTGCTGTCTGTGCAAGCCAGAATGCCTTAGTGAGAGAAATTTAATACTGGAAATAGGGAACAAAAAACCTTAAAAAAAAAAAAATTAAAAAAAGTGCCCTGGTGAATAGTGAGCAGCCGATGAACTGAAATCAACATTTCTGGGAATTCTGTCACTTAAAGAAGAATATCTGCTTTCAGCTTTTCTTTCGTCAGCCCTGGAAGTTGATTACCTCTTTGTTTTTCAAAGGCTTGCATTTTTTTGCAAGATATAACCGCAGGATTTTTGGTCATCTTTGGTTACAACAGAATTCTTATAATTGGCTGATTTTCTTAATTCAGGGCTATTATTATAGTACTTTTCATATTAAAATAAAGCAAATGAAGACTGTACTGACAGAGGCTCCCAAAGGAAGCTTATTATAGTCAGCTTCATCCTTTCTAAGACATAGGGATGTTTAAAATATTCTTCATCCACTCACAAGACTATGTAACTGTTCAAATATACTAATTTCTTTTACATGATATTATTCTATTTTATGATGAGATACTGAAAACCTATTATTATATTTCATGATTTTATTATAAGACTATTACATGTATCTTTGCTCTTCTGCATTACTACCATGAATACACTGTACCTACAGCCTATGATTAGTTCTTTTGTATTTCTCTTCATATTAAGGCAGCAATATACAAATTAGTATCACAAAATATTGGTTGCTGCTAATGTTTTCAACATACACATAATTGTTAAACTAGGAAGTCAGGTAGAGATAGATGGTGGGATGCTACATTTTAATTGCTTTTCTCCAAAATTGCTGTTATCCCAAAGATATTCCCATAACAATAGCAATAGGATTCTGTTCTACAAGACCTTGACAATAAAAGGCAGATATAATTGAGCTGGCTATAGAAAATAATGGCATCTTGGCATTGGTTAGACATTGATTTCCCCACAGATCTCAACTCTTCATTAGATTCTGGCTTTGTCCTTTATTTTCAGTCTGATCATGCACCTGTAGTGGAGTTTTGGGGTGTTCAGGGCATGCAGACTCCAACATTAGTATATGAAACTAGATAAATTAGTTGTATAACATTTTCAAAAATGCCTCCTGATGACAAAACTCACTTGTTCTCAGGAAGCCCACAAAGTTAAGGAAGGTATTCTGAATCTTTGTGTCTGGTTTCAAAACATACATCGGTGATAACACTTCGGTACTAGCTGCTGCTGGCTATACATTTCCCTTAACAATGGTGTACCTTACGACTTATTCAACAGCCTGTGTTCCCCCTCCCTGTTTATTGAATACTTCCTCCCCTCACAATTGCCCTAAGCAGTACATTTTTTAAGGATTCAGCCTGGCATCAGCATGATTTTATTTTTAAAACCGCTTCTTCTGTGTGGTTTGGGATTTTCAAGACAATTGGCCAAGGGGTGGAGGTCAGCTGAGCTGGGCATTTCCATTCTTCTCTCATGCAATATTGCCATAAAAATGATTATGCTTCATCTAATCTAGTTTCTCAAATTCATGACTCTTAAGACAGCCACTAACCTGGTATAAGTTGTAACCATGTTACTGGTGGCCAGCTCAACTTGCGCCTGGGGAAAACATGTCTCTACATTCATGAATCAGGAAACTTTCCAGCCAGTCTGTGAAGGAACTACTACTGTAAAGCAGCTATGCTTTGTTTGGTCTCTAGTGATAGATGTATGCCTTAACAGTAAGTTACTAAAAAGATTATAACCCTGTTTGTTTGCTACTTAAGTGTAAAGATAACAGGAATCAATGCAGCACATGTGCTAAATTCAATTAAGGAATTTATAGCAGTAGTCAAAGCAAGTAACTGTTGAAATGCAGCTAGGAGTTTTCCTTGCAATTGAGATTGATACAAACACTTAAGATGTTAAAGGTACCAATAGCACTGCAACATTAACAAGACCTGTATTTGAGTTTCATTATGTCAGCAATCCATTTGCACAGTGGGGCAATTCCGCTGCCATGTGAAGGTGGTATGAAGAAAACGTCCATTAAAGCTATGGAAGGAGAAGGCTTGATAACATCTTTAGTATTGGATAAGGTTGCATGTTAACCAACGGTATGATCACAGCACCGTGAGAAAATGCTTTTATTCTCTAAAGAGTGTTAGGAGGCCCTGGCTGGCTGCAGAGCCCCCTGAGCTCAGTCCTGCCAGGAAAGTGCCTCACGGCAGGCCTCAGGCCTCCTGCCCCAAAGAGTTTGAACTTAAACAGATGGAAGGTCTGCCCAAGCATCTTTAGATCCTGAGAAGAGAGGCACAAGAGGTACTGAATTTCTGTTCATGTAAGGGTTTATTTCAGGGCAGCCAAATGCCCAAATTTGTGTTACCTTCAAAGGTTTGGGCCAAAGCAGGTGGCCACAAGTCATGCAGAAATATGCAGCTGAGGGAGGACCAAGTGGAACATATTGGGTCCCAGCCTAGCTCACTAAATGTAATGTTGCAGTCATTTAGCCATTCTTGTGTGCTTTGTCTTTGCTCCCCAGAGGAGAATTATTTTCTCTCTGTATTTTTTTCTTTCTTAGATATTTGTATCATATTATATGATACAGCGAACTGGCTGAAGGAGAGAAGCCAGAGAGTTGTAGTCTATGGGGCAGAGTCTAGTTGGAGGCCGGTATCTACTGGGGTGCCTCAGGGGTCAGTGCTGGGGCCAGTATTATTCAATATCTTCATCAACGATTTGGATGAGGGAATTGAGTGTACTATCAGCAAGTTTGCTGATGACACTAAGCTGGGAGGAGTGGCTGACACGCCAGAAGGCTGTGCTGCCATCCAGCGAGACCTGGACAGGCTGGAGAGTTGGGCTGTGAAAAATGTGATGAAATATAACAAGGGAAAGTGTAGAGTCCTGCATCTGGGCAGGAACAACCCCAGGTTCCAGTACAGGTTGGGGAATAACCTATTAGAGAGCAGTGAAGGGGAGAGGGACCTGGGGGTCCTAGTGGACGGCAGGATGACCATGAGCCAACACTGTGCCCTTGTGGCCAAGAAGGTCAATGGCATCCTGGGGTGTATTAGAAGGGGGGTGGTCAGTAGGTCAAGAGAGGTTCTCCTTCCTCTCTACTCTGCCCTGGTGAGACCACATCTGGAATATTGTGTCCAGTTCTGGGCCCCTCAGTTCAAGAAGGACAGGGACCTGCTGGAGAGAGTCCAGCGCAGGGCAACTATGATGATTAAGGGAGTGGAGCATCTCCCTGATGAGGAGAGGCTGAGGGAGCTGGGTCTCTATAGTTTGGAGAAGAGGAGACTGCGAGGGGACCTTATTAGTGTATATAAATATATAAAGGGGGAGTGTCATGGGGATGGAGCCAGGCTCTTCTCAGTGGCAAACAATGATAGGACAAGGGGTAATGGGTACAAACTGGAACACAAGAGGTTCCACTTAAACTTGAGAAGAAACTTCTTCTCAGTGAGGGTGACGGAACACTGGAACAGGCTGCCCAGGGGAGTTGTGGAGTCTCCTTCTCTGGAGACATTCAAAACCCGCCTGGACACATTCCTGTGTAACCTCATCTAGGTGTTCCTGCTCTGGCAGGGGGATTGGACTAGATGATCTTTTGAGGTCCCTTCCAATTCCTAATATTCTGTGATTCTGTGTGATTCTGTGATATGCCCTTCGTGTTGTTTTCCCATTTACAGTAAATAAATGTAAATCTGACAGATTCATCTCATAGATCACATTTTAAGATCTCAAATATATTTGAATCAGACATTTCCACTGTAAAGCTTTAATGTAAGCTCCCTCTCAGAGACATGGTTCTCCTGGATGTATGCATAAAAAGATGGTGAAAGTTTCTCCTTTTGGCATACTGCCATTACTCTGACAATTTAGTTTAGCCTCTTACAATTTTCCTCTTTACTGCTAGTTTCTAAATGCACAATTCATTTTTGTCCAATAGATACCACTGTGGGAATCATCACTTCTTTTATTCTATACCCAGGGGCACCTTTCTATACCATGCCTTAATCTCTGTTCCCATCAGCTATCAACTAGTCCCAGCTGGGAAAGCACAGCACTCACCCACAGCACTCACCCATTAAATAAACCTTTTTTAAAGGGTCCTTCAATTGCCCTGCTCTGGATGGATGAATGAACGAATGAGTGAGGGAGCAGCCAGGCATATTTATCTAACATCCTAAAATCCCTACAGAAAGGATATTGGGTTCTGAAAGTCTTCCAGGCGCAGCGAGATCCCACACAGTGAATTGTACCTGCCACTGCCTCACCAACCATCCCACCCTGCTGGAGGGTGCTGTCCATCCTCAGGCTGGGCTGACTTGTTCCACTCCTGAGCTGAGGCTGTTGTCAGCTTCTGTTACAATAAACTGAAATGAAAATGCTTTGTGTTTGGTTTGCAAGTTGGTGGCTCTTCCTCCCAAAGAGAGAGATGCAGCTGCTGGGAGCCTAGTACTGGTACTCATCACTTCCCGGAGCTGCCCAATTTCCCTGCCAAGGCAGGCAGAAATCTGGCAAGGACATAAGCTAGAGCTAGTATTGCCTTAGGGGGGGGCTGATGTACCAACCCTGTTTTTTAAAGATGTGGTTTCAAATATGTGGGAGGCAAATAGAAAACCACCATCAAACTTCCCTCACCTGATGTCATCTGGTAATAATCAGAAGACACTTCAACTGCATTTAGTTATTTAACATTAAGCACGCTGTCTTGTCTATCCCTCTTTAAACAACTACGTAAATGTACATTATGTCAGTTTAAAAGTAGCCAGACACAATCTGCTGGTACTCTTGACTGACTTGATTACTACAAATTGAGCTTTTAAAATACTGAAGTGGTGAGGGGGAAGGCACTGCACAAAGTAATTTCTAAGAAGCCAGACTGTATTTATCTCGTACATACACTGTTTCCTGGCTGTCTGTGGCTGCCAGAAGAGTTATCCCTACAAATATTTTGCAAACAGAAAACGCAGATGCTCTTTGCCCTGCTCCTTTGAAGCAGATACAATGGCACTCAGCTCCCTGCCCCCTCCCACCTCCATTATCAGATTTCCTCATTTATAGATGGTCTCAACAAGTCCACAATCCTTTTCAATTTATTAGACTCTTTAACTGTGCACTGCTCTCTATTTGGGTCAAAGCTTCTTGAGCATTATAATCCTGTTTCTACAAAGTACAGTGTTCCCAGCTCTTACTTAAATGAGCATTCCTTTGCTGGGCCAATGTGCTTTAATACCTTCTCTCCTTGCACAGCAGCTTTAAGGACATGCCATAAATGAAAAGCAGATACAACATATAAAAATACAAAGGGTTCTTTTAAAAATAGAGGACTCCATAAAAAGGACTGGAGCACTGAATTCAACATATACACTGCACAATTAACTCCATGCTTAAAGGTCCTTCCAGAATTAGGGTCATTTTTGCAAGCGTTTGGCAGGATATTTTACAGCTATTTAAAAACACTCTGTATCTTCAGTTACAAACATTCGTTTCCTGTCAGCTACATGTTTAGCACTTCTTTTACGATGGAAAAGGGGGAGCTCCTGGCACTCAGGCCAGGCACAGACTGCACGTATTTTATACCTCTTGCAGATGCTGAATGGTGGAGGGAAGATAAGCCATAATTATATGCTACTGGAGAGTGGCATTAAGCTACCTACTTAAGATATTGCGATGTCCCAAATGACCCTTAGTCATTTGGAATATTCATAGAGTCACAGAATAATTTGGGTCAGAAGGGACCTTAAGAATCATCTAGTTTCGATTCCCCCTGCCACAGGCAGGGACACCTTCCACTAGACCAGGCTGCTCAAAGCCCCATCCAACCTGACCTTGAACACTGCCAGGCACAATTTGCTCTTAGTGAAGCCACGTTGGCTTCACCCTTGACCTATGATCCCTCTCCCGACTCTGGGCGCCTCTTACTGTCACCAGCATCAGACGGGTAGGAGTGGGATAGATTGAGGTTCTCCTCCCCAACAACTTTAGTTTAAAGCCTTCTTGACCTCAAGAAAGATAAGTATCTGAGCAAGTTTGTGAAATAAAAACTTGTATAGAGATGATATTCTGTAAGTTTTATAAGAAGTTTCTATTCGGTCTTAAGAGCTGCTTGGTAGTAGCTCTTGCTTCTGCTATATATCCAAGGCTTTTAAGAAAGCCTGTAATTTACTATTCCCAGGCGTGCCATTTGTGTAAACAGTGGGCAGATACATCCAGTACTGTATGCATCGTTAAAAGCTTTTAATAATACATGATGAACCAGACAGAAAAAAGGTCAAGTAAACAGTTATAACAAGACTGTATAAAATATGTTGCATTAAACATTAAAACTGGTTGTTTTCCTAGTACTCAAAACTGTTTATTTTGTGTTGTTTCTTTGAAGTATTTTAGAAACCAATTTGCTTTGTGTTCTTCTAGATAACACGTTGCGGTTTTGTTAAGAGTAGCCATGCAGGGTGGAAACCCTGGTGATCTGTCAGCTCCCATTACACAGTTACCTAGTACTTGCCATCGTCTAGTAAAACACAGATGCCTTACAGTGATGTCATATACAGAGGCTGATGCTTTACCTATTCAACATTAAGTGACACCAACAAAAGGAACACAAGCACTTTGCAACCAGAAAATGAATTTTCAGAGGCCAAGGGTGAAAGAGAGTTTCATTTCTCTTAATTTCTGGCTTTGCTTTATTGTTGAAACCAGTGGTGACTCCCAGCCATCTACTCTTATTATTCCCTTTAAACTTTTCATGACAAATAAGAAGCTATTGAGTAAAGTGGTCTTTGCATTCAATTAATGTTTCTTTTATCTTCTCTTCTCACTAGGTAACATCACCAAGTCTTGGTGACCATCTTGCCAGTTATTCAACAAATTCCTAACAGTTCTAAGGTAACAAAAATTTCCTCCTCTCAAATTCTAGGGCAAAAATATTAACAATTAAAATCTGAAGATTCTGATTATCTTAATTGTTGTATCACTTCGTGATCTGGATATTACACATTTCTGGGTTTGGTTTGGTTTTTTTTTATGTATCAAAATTGGGCTCAGCATGGACAGAAAGACCACTCTGCACCAGGAAATCACAGGGTTAAAAAAGGAAGATGTTGCCACAGAGAGGTTATAAACTTGTGTCTACATTGTTTAACCTTATTTATGGAATTTTCCTTTTGGGGTTAGTCATTAAATTTAAATGGATCAACAAATGGATTGGAACAGAAGGAAAATTGCACAAAAGTTATATAAGCACATTTCTGAAAAGTCTGTCATTAGTTTATCATCATCATTAACATCAGGTGGGTAATTCTGCTTTATCTAATCTGCATTTTTCTGTCTAGGAACTCTGACATCTAATTTTAATTACCTCAGCTTAAGAACTATGCCGCTAGATAAGTAGGTACAGCTGCATTCAATCTCACTTACTACCAGGTTGTTCAGTATGTCTTACAAAAAAAAAAAAAATCAAGTTTGAAGTTACAAACAGTAATGTCACAAAAAGGGAAACCTTGTACAAAATTTACCGTACAGACCTCAAATATTCAATATCCATCACTTTTCAAAGTGACGTTTCTTGCAACTAGCAAACCCAGATAATATTATCCAACTGGGTCCTGACCCAACCCTCCAAATATTACTGAAATGAATTTTCATTTAATTTCAGTTGAAACTGAGTTTTTGACCAAGTTCTTGAAATTTATTCAACTATGCAAGGATGCTGGAGAGGGACTCTTCATTACTGACTGTAGTGATAGGGCAAGGGGTAATGGGTTAAAACTTAAACAGGGGAAGTTTAGATTGGATATAAGGAAGAAGTTCTTTACTGAGAGGGTGGTGAGGCACTGGAATGGGTTGCTGAGGGAGGTTGTGAATGCTCCATCCCTGGCGGTGTTCAAGGCCAGTTTGGAGAGAGCCTTGGGTGACATGGTTTAGTGTGAGGTGTTCCTGCCTATGGCAGGGGGGTTGGGCCTAGATGATCTTAAGGTCCTTTCCAACCCTAACTATTCTATGATTCTATGCTTTTGTCACACTTTAAAAATGTATTCAGATAATATGATGTACATATACTCCAGGATTACATATATTTCAGCAGATACTGAATAACTAGAGTGCCAAAGAATGAAGTGTTTCAGGTTAAACACTTGATAAAACAGCTAAGGAAGCCAGGCCCAAACTCCTATTTCACAATTGATTTGGACATTCAAGTGACTGAGTCTCACTGAATATCGGTGGGGCTCAGATTCCTTACTGTATGTCAAAATGTGAAGCAGTTGTTTCTGAGAAGGATGAAGGCGGGAAGATATTGTATACTTTTTTAAAGAAAAAACCCAAAGAATAGTTTACTGCAAGCTCTCTTCATTCAGAGAAACTACAGTAAAACCAACAAAAGCACATGACTTGAAACAGTTGTGTCTCGTGATCGGACTATGTGGTATGTTCGTCCTTATAGCGCATGATGACTTTGTAAGTTCTGCATCCAGTTTCCAGCTCTGTTAACATCATCTGCTCAGCATAACAGAATTTCATAAAGTGGCCAAATTTTGCTCTCTGTAAAAACAAACTGTTCCTAATTTATTTTTTTTTCCCAATTTGAATGGTTATCGGGGACCACAACTAGGGATACACAAATTTTCTTAGCCCAAACAAATTTCCTGAATGTTTGTCAAGTCTGTAAACAGAATGTAAACTTTTGCTAAGTGTTAAAGCTTGGTTGTTCATTTCTATACTTTTTTTCTGTTCTATTTCTTCATGGTGACAAAGGCTATGGATATGCATGAGAAAGACAAAAAGAAGCCAAGTGACACACACAGCTTGGACAAATGAGCTCTGTCAAATCTTGCTGTTAGTTGTTCAAGGTAACACTAGCCCTAGCTGCCTGCCTAGCCTCTTGGTGAATGTTGCTGCAAGGTATTCAGCAGAAATGAACCAATTGTTCCTGTTAAGAGCCTGGTATCTAGTACATACTCAGCTGGCTTAAGACAAAATATTGAAATCTACCTGGCAACTGCATTACCAAAGGTGCAGGTTTCCTTGCAGGCTGCATTAGGGGGCTGATAGCCTCTGGCAGTGAGAAACTGGATAATGTCATAAACCTTAATAGTGAGATTTTCTGGCAGTCATCATTCAAAATCTGCTTTTTCATCTTTTTTCTGCACTGAATTGAAGGCCATACAAGAGAGGATTGCTAGTTTTATGCCAACAAATCCCATTCTTGTCTAATGCAGCTGGATTAAATGCTCTTTGAGGCTTTATGATCTGGAATTACTGTCCTTTAGCTGTAGAATATATGTCTCGATCATAATTCCACAAATTTTATAAGCCTGTATCTAGCTAGGCCTCCAACCAGAATGAGAATTATAATCTCGTCTGAAAAAAAGGATTATGACTACACCCCTCTGCCATCACAGAGAAGTTGTTCCCTGAGGACTCACAAGGCAGGGCTCATAGCTGCTTAATTTCATGAAAGAAGTAAGTCATAGTGACACAGGTGCCAAAAGGAAGAATTACACCAGTTTTTCAGCTGCATACAGAACATACTTGAAAACAGCTTCTTTCTAATTACCAAAAAAGGCCAACAAAACAGTGCTAGACTGCAAAGTCTTCCTTCATTTTCTGTCGTGGTTTCAGCTGTAACAGTCATTTTTAATTCTTCCTAGTAGCTGGTGTGGTGCTGTGTTTTGGCTTTCATCTGAGAACAATGCTGATAACACACAGATGTTTCAGTTGTTGCTAAGTAGCGCTTACATGTCTATCTCTTGTGCTCTGCAAGTGAGGAGGAGCACAAGAAGCCAGGAGGAAGCAGAGACAGGACACCTGACCCAAACTAGCTGAAGGGGAATTGCATACAACAGCACATCATGCCCAGTGTATAAACTGGGGAGATTCACCTGGAAGGCCAGATCGCTGCTCAGGTAGGGCTGGGTATCAGCTGGCAGGTGGTGAGCAATTGTATTATGCATCACTTGCACAATAAACTTGTGTTTATTGTATTTTTTTTCTTTTCCCCTATTAGTTTTATATTCTCCCGCCTTGTTATTTCCCTTATCATTATTATTATTGGTGGCAGCAGTAGTGGTTTGTGTTATACCTTAGTTACTGGACTGTTCTTATCTCAACCCTTGGGGTTTACATTCTTTCGCTTCTCTTCCCCATCCCATCTGGGGAAGGTGGGGGAGAGGAAGACAGAGGGTGAGCAAACAGCTGTGTGGTGCTGAGTTACCAGCTGGGCTCAGGTTGCCCTACATACCATGGCAATGACCAGCTCCTATACCAACTCATGGAGGCTCATTAACTTGTTCCTAGGTGATGCACTCCTGAACAATTTAACAAAAAGTAGGAATAAAACCCTTTCTGTGACTATGTTACCATAAGATGGTTACCCATAAATCTCTGACAAGCCATGAAAACATTCCTCAGGGACAAAATAATTGCTGATGATTCAGTCAGAAAAGTGATAGTAAAGGTTAACTGTCTAGAAAAAAATATTTCTCTAATGAAGATGCAGTATGAGGAAGCTAAATTTGGAATTCTGTAATTTCTAAAGTATGTCAGAATTGAATCAGGCAATTTTCTAAAAAGGTCAATATAAACCAAAAAAAAACCCTATTAAAAATATTGTGACTAGAAGAACACAAATATCCTATTTTTAAAACAGGTAAAACAAAAGACACTGATATGCAAGTGTGGAAAAAGACTTTTGAAGGACCTCAGTACCTTCATGAATAAATACATGGCAATTTAAAAGAAGCTTTGCACAAATTCTAGCTACAAGTTAAGACCATTAAAACATTAAGTAACAAGAGAAAAAAAAAAAGAATCCCAATTCTTCTGTTCAGCCTGAAAATAATAATGTGACCAATACAGGTCAAGAGTAATTTGTAAAATCTACGTTTAGCTTATACCTTCCTGAGAAACAATTAAATAACAGTCAAGAGCTGACAAGCCACCAGCTTCTGAAATTCTCTGAGATTATTCGACAAAGGAGAGATTAGGAAAGGGTGTCAGAGAAAAGATGCACCAGAAACCCTGCAGAGACAAAAGGATGGATAAAACTCTTTTAGAGGAGAGGGGAGAACAAATAGCTTTACAGTGAGGTGACCTGAGAAGGCCATCTGGCCTGAGAGGATATAAGCAGCTTAGAGACCATAATGGCTATGCAGAAAATGTATGGATTGTTCTTGACTACTTGAACCTACCCAGAGAAGGTTCCAGAAGACAGGGGAAGTTAAAACAGCAACATACAAAGGAAACTGCACAGAGATCAAGACATTTTATATGCTTTTGAGGAAGCAGCAGTAGTACGCTAGGAGAAATGCCTGTGTGCTGGAGGTTATTTGCTTATCTTTAGAGCTTGCCTTTGTGCAACCTTTGCTTTTTCTTTTGATCCTATAGCTACTGTACAGAAGCTGTACCATATTGCTGGTCATTGCCTCCCATTCCCTATGTCTTTTCCACAACATCCTATCTAAAACAGAGAAGTGGGAAATCAGAGCTACACTTAGCAATAAAAATGCGAGCACATCATGAATGCAGCTCAGTTTTACTTTTTATTGGTTTCCTAATAATGTAAAATATTCAATTTACTTTTTGATTGTTTCTAAGCATTCATCCTCCTAGAAGCTCTGTAACAACCTTGTGATCTCTTTCTCTTCTCAGCACTTGAGATAAAGGACTTCCTTCAGAAATGTTCTGGATAGAGGTGGATTAGAAGAGACAACTTGACTGATTAGCCTGCAGTGACATGGCTTCAGTAACCAATGTCTGCCGAGTAGTCCTAAGGTTAGAGTAGTGGGTTTAAGTGGCTGTGAAGTTTGTGTGCGGAAATCGAACTCTCACCAAAAATGTTAAAAACCTATCTTAACAGTCCTTCAATTGCTTGCGAGTTCCACCACCTTGATCAAAATCCTACCCACCTAACCTTTCTTCAGGCACCAGCAAACACATACAAAGCAACTTCTGGACTTCTCTTCATGTATTTAAAACATACATTTTTCTGAAAAGACTCCTGAAGCCCTACTTATATTACTTCAAGACATATAGTGTGAATTACTTCAAGACATTTAGATGTGTTCATCATATTTGAGTATGGACATGTCTCATGAACATCTGAGATCATTAGAAATCAAGCATGGCCAATTGGAGTGGAAGACCTAATTCCAAACACTGGTGGCACTATAGGCAGACACCAACTCTCTCCAGTACTCTTCCCTACACATACATTTGAATTTTGAAAACTAATTTTTCCTGGCCAGTATACAAAATGCTGAAGAATGATGTTAGACATAGCTATAGGGCAGCAGACAGAAGGGAATAGTAAGGTGTGGTGACTGGGAGAATGAAAAAGAATATGAATTGTAGACTTGAGTAAGATGGAGGAGATGAAAGACTTGGATTAATAGGACCTAACAAAACCTAGTAGTGTTATTCAGCACTAGATTTTCAAAACTGTGATCAAATCAAATTTCTGGAACCAAAGACATGGGCTTCTTGTGTGAATCCTAGTAAAAAACCTCAATTTTTGATGTAGCTCCTTACATGGTCAAACACTACTACCAGTTACCATTTCAAATATTTATTACAGTTCTTGACTTCATATGTTTATATATACTCTTAACTACCTTCACTAAAATGAAATAATATTAAATCTGTGTCTTAGTTGCTAGGCATAACGTCTAGTAAATATAGTGAGAACTTTCAATACTGAATATTTGCTGCTTAATAAAAATGAAATTGGAAAGCGCAAATTTATGGGGTTCATAAGCAGGGAATCCCATAGAAAGAGATCCTTTGATGTGTCTCAAATGAGAATAAAGGGAAATGACTTCAAGTCAGGTATATCAGCAGTTTCATTAAGGAACTAGAAAATTCAGGGAGATTATTAATTTAGTTTGGTTACACCTCCTCCCTCTCTTCCTCCCCCTCCTGCCACCTTCACCTTCAGCATGCTCCCACATACACACCAATATTCTGTGTATAATTTAAAAATTACTCTTCATCCCTGAACAAAAAGGGAAATTAGATTTCTTGCTGTTCTTTGCTATCACTGTTTTGCTGTTACCACTTTCAATAACGTGCTGTGATGCTGTCAGCTCAGCCAGTGGAGCTTCCCAGTTTTCCTAGTAAACGTGAAAAATGTGAGTAGCAAGGAAAGGCAGGTCTAATTTGTTCAGGAGATTGGCACCCCGCTCTACTTCTGGACTTCCAGTCTTGAGATTTGGGCTGTCTCAGTTTCTAGATCTCGAGATGCTTTCCACCTGCAACCATGTTTTCCCTCCACCCTTCTCTATCACCCGCAGGACAGCTGGTGTAGGACAGAGTGCAGCCACTCTCCAGGTGCTCACTGTGCAGGAGCCAATCATGATCCTCTTTTGGCTCAAGTTCTAACACAACTTCAAAGCCTATAGCACACCACCAGCATGCTTCACACCTCCTCCATCCCCTGCCTCACTGCAGCTGCAAGAAGGTTATCAGATGCTTGGAGACACATACTGAAATGCCTTGCTTCTCTGAATTAACAGTGTGTCGGAGACTGTCTTACAGTTCAGGATCAGATCCTCCATGTACACAGAGAACCCAGCAGATGAATCACTGATGGAAAAGAGGGGACAGGAGCACCCACCCCCACATAAGTTTTTCTGGAAAAAGCGTGGGGGTCAGACATTTTATAAAGATACACAAACAAAATCATCTCTTCCCAAGGCTTTCAGGGAAAAGAGAGGGAACCTCCTCTCTGTGCTACGCAAAGTGACTGATGCTAAGCTCAGGGAGAAGACTTGGATCTGTTTTAGGCCAGGCAGTGTTTTTAAGCCCACAATGCTCCACGACTCCTCCATGATTGCTGTCCTTCACTGTCAGTGCTGCCCTATGCTTTCTGTAGTGAATAACTTCTGTGTTTCACTGGAATGACCAAATCAGTCAAAATTATACTTCTAATTAAAATTAAAAGAAAACCCCAAACAACAAAGTGTTGATACATGGCTTCCTTGGTTTTGAACATGCACACAGGTGCTGAAGCCACCTGTGCCACTTACGTTGTTCCTTGCAGCAGATCCACTTGAGTGAAGCAGCACCTTAATTAAACTAATGCACGCTTCAAATCTCGGCTTGCACGGAAGCAAGTGGCTAGCTCTTAGGAAAAGCAAATTGGCATTTGTTAAGGAACAATGCCTAAAGAAGGGCCCAGCGTTAACTGCCCAGTGCTGTCTGGGTGAGCCTTATGGCTTGTTTCCGAAGAAACCAGGAAGCTTGGAAAGCTGCAGTTGTGCTGCTTGAGCATCTCACAGAAAGCACACTCTTTAATACATTTAAATCCTATTGTGAACACCTATTATTAACAGGCATCCAACACAACACATACTCTGAGGCAGCAAAGACACATCTCAAAGTTAAGTGAATCCAGACTCCAGGACTGAAATAGGGAGGTAAAAAAGTGACCTTGTTTGTTGTGTGCCATTTAGCCACCTGCCTTTTCATTTCATCAGTACTTGGCAGTATGGAAAACTGGTGCAAAGAAAGCATGCTGCATCACCCATGAAGGTCACTTTCTTTGTGCTAGATGGATGATGTCAGGTGGTATTTCCCGAGGCTGAGACTGTGCTGTTCAATTAAGATGATATATTCAAATGTTTCAACAAGTAGCCCAGCCTGGTCACTGCTGGCAAGGAAATCAGACTTCACTATGAGCAGGGATGGGATAACAGTGCATTTGAAAAAACTCACCCTATTTTTATTTCCTTCCTCTTCTGACAACCTCTGTATGCAATCAAAATATTTTAAAGATAGTGCAAAACACATTTTTTAGTTTAGGTATTTTTAAACATTGCCTACCACTATAGAAAACCAAGAAAATTTCACAACGAGTCTATTTCAATCCATGGAAGGATAAGCTCTGTGCAGACTTCAGACATTAAGATACTGACACACACACTAGCATAAGGGAGTAAAGAAGTACTCATGGTTTTTTTCCTGTGGCAATAAGCATATCAAGTCAGTCACTGATCAAAAGCCTACATACTGTTTCTGTGAAAGATGTTGCAAATACTAGAATATGAGCACTATTAAGGCTAGGTAGTCCTTGAGTTTATTTATACTCTAGTCTTTGATGATATCTTACTGCAGATTTTATGTCCTGATCTTATAGAAATATACATAAATTTCACATTGGTCAAGTAGAAAAAGCCATCAAGGATGAGGAGGTCATTAAGAGTAGCCAACATGGTTTTACCAAGGGGAAGGCATGTTTGACCAACCTTATAGCTTTCTATGAGGAAGTAACTAGGTGGATGGATGATGGCAGAGCGGTAGATGTGGTTTTTCTTGATTTCAGTAAGGCATTTGATACTGTCTCCCACAGCATCCTCATAGATAAGCTAAGGAAGTGTGGGCTTTATGATCAGGTAGTGAGGTGGATCAAGAACTGGTTGAAAGGAAGAAGGCAGAGAGTTGTGGTCAGTGGGGCAGAATCTAGCTGGAGGTCTGTGACTAGCGGAGTCCCTCAGGGGTCGGTGCTGGGACCAGTGCTGTTTAATATATTCATCAATGATTTAGATGAGGGAATTGAGTGTGCTATCAGCAAGTTTGCTGATGACACTAAGCTGGGAGGAGTGGCTGACACGCCAGAAGGCTGTGCTGCCATCCAGCGAGACCTGGACAGGCTGGAGAGTTGGGCAGGGAGAAACTTGATGAAATTCAACAAGGGAAAGTGTAGAGTCTTGCATCTGGGCAGGAACAACCCCATGTACCAGTACAGGTTGGGGGTTGACCTGCTGGAAAGTAATGAAGGGGAAAGGGACCTGGGGGCCCTGGTGGATAGGAGGATGACCATGAGCCAGCACTGTGCCCTTGTGGCCAAGAAGGCCAATGGCATCCTGGGGTGCATTAGAAAGGGTGAGGTTAATAGGTCAAGAGAGGTTCTCCTCCCCCTCTACTCTGCCTTGGTAAGACCACATCTGGAATATTGTGTCCAGTTCTGGGCCCCTCAGCTCAAAGACAGGGAATTGCTTGAAAGAGTCCAGCTCAGAGCCACAAAGGTGATTAAGGGAGTGGAGCATCTCCCTTATGAGGAAAGGCTGAGGGAGCTGGGTCTCTTTAGTTTGGAGAAGAGGAGGCTGAGGGGTGACCTCATTAACATTTAGAAATATGTAAATGGTGAGTGTCAGGATGATGGAGCTAGGCTTTTCTCAGTGATGCCCAGTGATAGGACAAGGGGTAATGGGTGTAAACTGGAGCATAAGAGGTTCCATGTGAACATCAGGAAAAACTTCTTTACTGTGAGAGTGACAGAGCACTGGAACAGGTTGCCCAGGGGGGTTGTGGAGTCTCCTATTTTGGAGATATTCAAGGCCCGGCTGGACAAGTTTCTGTGTGATGTACTCTAGGTTACCCTGCTCTTGCAGGGGGGTTGGACTAGATGATCTTTTGAGGTCCCTTCCAACCCTCGGGATTCTGTGATTCTGTGAAAGAGGACTATAACTATTTCTGAGGTTTGCTATTCCTGTTATTTGCAGCCAGATGGTTGTTTTTGTTCTTTTATCCCATGTTTTTGTACTCACACCTGCCAAAGCAGTATAAATAAATCTCAAAAAAAGTCCCTATGGTGAAGGCCCTGAAATCCATAGAAGCTTTTTGCTTGTCCAGAACTGGATCCAAATTTCACTAAAGTTTTACTTGATCAGTAAGTTTGGGGTGAAACTGGAAAGAGCTTAACTTCATTTAGATATTTCATTTATATTCTTGGGTATATTCATGTGGTCATTGCAGTCCTTTGAGCAGGAGAGAATCACATAGATAAACTGGAACTATAATGCATAACATGCTTTGATGCCTTTTTTTTTTTTTTTCCCAGTCAGTTAAATCCATTTTTTATTTCATGTATTATGAGTGGGTATGTAAAAAACTATCATATTTTCCAAGCAAATTACTGCATCAGGCTAATGGTAGACATGTCATTTGAATGAAATGTTCAATATTGATGAGGTGATTGTTTTGCATTGTGTATTATCCTATTTCATAGAAAAATAAATTAACTCCTTTAATAGAAACAAATCTGGTAAGAAATCTTCTATAAGAAACATTTTTCAGCAGAAAGTAACCAATCCTCAAATCCAAGGCTTTTCAGAAAGGAGCTGATCTGAAGTAAAATATCTGTAAAATACAACTTTTACCCAAACTGTTAAAATGCCTTGTTTTAACTTTTTTCTAAATTAAACTTTAAAAAAATTTGGTTCACATTTTAGCATGTGTGACTGGTATGTGGATTACAAATGTGAAATAATCAATATGCCTTTCAAAGGATGTACATTTGAAAAGAAATCTTAGGCACAAGAGTAAGTAGGCAACTTTGATGATTTGAGAGAAAATGCTGCTGAGGATGAGAGAAATGGAGTCTGGTACAAATTTCTCCTCCTGTTACCTATGCACAAACAGCTATCCTGACTGCAGAATCACAGCAGGGAAAGTAATTCATTTACACATATTAAACGATGGTTTGTTTTGTGAAAATGTGCTATCTGATAAAAAGGATACCAAGCTTTTGCTTAAAAGACCAAAGTAAAAATAAAACCTTCTGATGGATCTAATTGAATATTATTTTTAAAGCATTTTTTACAGTTTTCTTTCTTTTTAAAGACAGAAGCAATGTCTCTCAGTTCTAACTATTAGATCTTGCTATGGGTTCATTAGTCATTATTTGCTTGTGAAATGTCTCATGAAGTCCATATTTTGAATAAAGACTGCCTACTCTCTTCATTCCTTCTAGCTTAAGAAAGAAAAAAGACAGCAGGAAGAAGAGCCAGGGTTGGGGGGAATGCAACCCATTTGTGCATATCCCATCAGCATACTTTAGAAACTAGGCTGGAGGGCGGCAACCACTGAGCACGTAACATGCTGAATAATAGGAGGAGGTGGTGAACGCCAACCTTTCCTCTCTTCTCCTGACACAGAGCAGAAGGAAACCCAACTCTGAATGCTAAATGACTATGCAGTATAAATAGGACTTTAGATTTCAATTCCAGTTCACACAATTAACTCCTTAGCAGTTTTAGAGGATGATTCAGGTATATCAATAGAGTTGCCCTGTGCAATTTTAGATGCCCCAGGTTATCTGACAAGTCTGTAAAGGGCTGGCAGATACCAGGCAGGAGCTATGTGAGATGCG
The DNA here is from genome assembly GCF_963264785.1 of Psittacula echo. Lineage (NCBI taxonomy): Eukaryota > Metazoa > Chordata > Aves > Psittaciformes > Psittacidae > Psittacula > Psittacula echo. Next base: position 107,697,681 of record NC_137735.1, read on the forward strand.
GGTCTTTCTGGAGCCACAGCCGGAGGCTGAGCAGCTAACCTAGAGCATCTAAAATAGCATTAGGTACCCATGGTTGGGCATCTAAATCCCTCTTCTGTTCTATATTTAGAAAAGTGGAATTAATCCATTGAAATAAATTGATCCTTCTAGGTAGCATAGCAGTTTTCCGCTACTGCATTAGCAACTAAGTTTTCATCCAGACTTCCCATGGCACTTTTAGGAATTACCACACAGATGAGGCATTGGGGGAATAGAAGAAGCTGCAGTTTTTTGGACCTAGCACAACTGTGACAATAACAACTAGAGTTGATTATTACATCATTTTAGTATTAACTATGATATTATAGTTAAGCTATTACAGTACAACTGAAACATCAATATTCTCTATAACCTGCAGATATCTCCCCCCCTCCCCCCCCCCCCCAAGAGACAATACAGACCTGCACCCCCAGTTCTGTGAATATGTGTGCCAGTACAGGCACAGTACTGATGCTGGTGTCCTCATCTTTGCCATTCCTTACTTCACACATTCCCTAGAATAATGAGCCCCATCATCTTTTGATGAGACTGTGGGAGTTGGTACTCCCAAAATACAACATCAGAGAATCATTACTACTGAATACTGCTCTAGGAAGACTATTTCTGTGTAAGCTATTGAAAATACAATAGCAACATGGGAAGGTCAATATGAGAAAGTATTACTCTATTTCTTCAGAGAAAAAACCTGCAATTAGGGACAAACTCAGACAGCTAGAAGCATTAAATACTTAAAGTTTGCTTTTGGAAGAGTTCATAGGTCCACATAGCTGGAATAAGAACAAAGAATATCTTACCCTACTACATGAGCAACAAAACCACTTACTGAGGAAGGCCCAGCCTTTTTGGCAAGGATTGGTATCTTTGGGCAAATTGGACATTCCAGCAGTATTAGAAAATATGTTGGAGTATTTTATGACAGGACAGAAATAAGGGCAATATTGTTTCTGGCAATGCTTTGAGAAAGACTGAGGCTACCAACATATATAAAGAAGATAAAAAGTATCAAGTAGTATTCCCTCTTGAATTATCATCATCATTTTTCCATCATCAGGAAAATATAATTGATAAATAGCTTTAGAGATCATTAGAAGAAGCAAGAACAAAAAAAAAAAAATAGTCGTTGAAGTGCTTCTGGTAAGATTTTATAATTTTTATTCAGCTTGTCATATACTGTTACTGACCTACGTTGATCTGCAGACAAACAGCTACGTTAGAAAGATGCAGATGTGGAATCCTGAAAGCTTCCATTGAGGGGGGGAGGAGGACTCAGAATTCACAGAGTTCTCACCTTCTGGAAAAAAACTAAGCATGTTTAATTACATCTTTATGAACTGCCAAGATTTTATGTTCTGCCTCAGTCTTCTGGTAAAAAATTTGGTGAGTGTTTTCTTACTGGTTTTAGCAGAGAGCAATGGCAAAGCTGAAGCAGCCCCTTCAAGTGCTTAAGGTGCCAGTGGTTGCTAGCCCATTTCACTCTAGTAAGAGGCTGTTGTTTGGTAGCTTGTTTGGTGGCTTTGCTGAGACCTAAGCTAATATTACATCTCTACATGAAGGAGGTGGAAATGATTGCGTGGAAGCAGAGCTGTAATCTCAATTTTAGGTTGAGTAATCCTCAAGGAGGAAATTGTTGAGTCCAAAGGGAAGAAAAAAGAACAAAAAGCTCTGGGGTGATTTTCATTATCTCATATTTTTTCCTGGTTGCTACAGCTAAGCTCAGTGGAAGCAGACTTTTATGAAACGCATAGGTTGTACTTAGAGTGGAGAGCTGTACCACTAGGGCTTGGACAGTAACAAGAACAGCAGTGGGTGTTGCTGCAGCTTACAACATTACCATCAACACTGCTCTCAGCTACAGAACTAGCAAATGCCTATTAATTTTTAACACAGCTGCTTTACAGGCTTGTCAACAGCCATAAACACAACTGGCATTTATCACCAGAGCTTGCCTGGTGATAACTGTCCAAAATTGAATCTTTCGGGTCAGTGTAAGATTTCCAGGACCTATTTTGGTTAGGTAGAGACTCACCCTTTCCAACAAGATACTACTTGGTGTACATGATCAAGCCTAGCCTTTGCAGTTACTCAGACCCATTCATTTGGTTAAAAATAATATAGCTAGAATCAGGTGATGAAGTAAAATCAGCTTTTGGCTGCAGGCACCTGGCTTGAAGCACTCCTACTTTAGAATGTTCACCTGGAAGACCTGTCTACAGGACAAGGTGGTAGCTGGTGTCTGATTGCTCCTCTCCAATCCTGCCATTAATCACTAGAGTTTCCATTATCTTAAGACGCCCTTTTAAAATGGGAGCCACAACAGCTAGCTGAAGTATAAGATTGCTTTTCTATTTTTGCCTTGTCACTGAAGTGGTTTGGTATGACTAACACCACCACCATCATTCTAAATGGGTCCTGTATTTCTGAATTAATTTATAACCTTTCAACATCAAAAGACAGAGCAGCATAGGTCTCCCCCACCTCTCTCCCAGGGTTTGTGGCCTAACTTTGGGTAGGTACATGGGGAAGCTTAAAACCAAGAAACCTTCCTTCATATCTTCTGGATTCAGAGAGTTTGCAACTATGATATCAGGGAAAAAATGGAACTTGCACCCCTGAAGTCAAACAGCTACTTCAGATTCCTTTCACAGGGTGAAAAGGATCAAAGCCAGAAATTATTAGCAGCCTTTGAACCTATTAATGCTACAGCAGCGGGACTATTGACTATCAACTGGGGGGGAAAATTGTATACGCTTGCCTGTTCTCTCAAGCATATGTGCAAGATGGAGTTGAGTGATTTGTTGAGGTTTTGTAGAAATTCAGTTTAAATGTAACAGAACGGGATATTTCCCTTCTGCAGTGTAATAACAAAACACAAGCTACTGTGAGTTCCAGTGTATTTCAAAAACCCGCTGACTATTAACTCTAACGATATATTGAACAGAATAAGTCTAATGCATAAAGACTGAACTAGATAAGCACAGCTAAATCCTAATGGGATTTAAGATCAGCCTTGATAAACTCTTAGTCTCATCTATTTTCATATTTCTGTGAATTCAGAAAGTCTGTTAAAAGTTTCAAGCCATTGATAAGGCCATAAATGTCTTGATTTTTATTTTTGAGTAAAGGAAAGGCATTACATTCCTGCAGAACCTTACATTTGTAAAAGGCACAGAACTCTGAGCATCTTAGGTTTTTTAGAGTGTCTGAATCAAACTTAATTGACAAAGAAATCACTTTATTCTCACAGTAAAACCTTGGATTACGTTAAGTCTCTGCAATTATGAACTCCTTCACAGAACAGACAATTTGGGAATTTTAAACTTATTATCATAAACCTGTAGAACCCTGAAATATTCTTTAATATATTGGCTGACATTTGCTTGTTTATAAAGAAAGAAATCTACCACCTGCTTTACAATTTAAAGCTTGGATTATGATACCCTTTTCTGAAACAAACAAACAAATCAATAACCCTTAGCTTTCTTTACTCTTTGTCGAGCAGAATGGTAATAATTTGTTGTTCCTACTTTCACATAAGCTCAGTACTTGACTTGGCCAAGGGCTTCAGACTGAAACTTTTGAAGAAGTCTGAAATTTTTCAGTGTTCAACACCCCTGTGGCTAGGTTTTTGTCTCCATCTGAAAAAATAAGTTAGTGCAAGGCGTTTCACATTCTTCAAGGTACATTTTACTGTGTAGCTGATGGTTCGCCTCTGAAGTAGAAATATTGTTTTCCAGGTAATTTAATTTCTAATACTGACTATTAAAGGGCCATTGCAAAGACTGTGCTGGAAAATTATATGTTCTGTTAAAAGCCAATGTAATTCACAAAAGATTAAGTGCTGATTAAGGTGAAAGGTGGAAGAATGGGACTGAAGAGACAGGCTGCTCATACAGATAATTAAAAAAAATAAATATCTGTACAGAACTCTATTGAAATAAGAAGCTACAGAGGTCACCAATTTCATCATGTTGAACTATGTAGGAGACAGTTCTCCTAAACAAAACTCGCACATTAATTTAAGGCCACTTTTTTCCTAAGGAAGGCTGGGCATATTCTCATTCAGGCTACAGACTCTCTTGTTTGCAGGGAAGCGAGGAACAAATTGTAGCAATACCTCAAAGAATCAGAGAGTGCAGGATGTTCTCAGAACCTATCAGTATGGTGGGATCTGAGGATCAAGCTCATCTTTAGAGCAAGTTAGTGCTTGTGTTTACTGTCCCAGAGATGGAGCTCCTCTATATCCATACAGAAGCTTTACCCATACAGTTAGCTTATTTTAGATATTCTTTTAGGTAAGATAACCACCTGGAGCCTGAGCATCTCAATGAGATGTCCCACAGTGACCACTGAAAACTGCATCTGGAGGGGGTGGGAGGAGAGTTCAGCTCTCCTTTGAAGCAAATCCTTTCAACAAGCAATAGCCTGACTATTCTGCTGAAACTACTATTAAGCACAGTGCTGTTAGTATGACACTCGATTATGCTTCTGCTAAGAAACCGGCTGAAGCTCTCTCATTTGTTTTGTGGGCAGAGGGAGGAAGAGAACTATGAGTTATGGTTAGTACTAAAAGAAAAAAAAAAAAAAGAAGAGATAATGAACTGTGAACCAGCTAGATGAGAAAATGCAGGAAGGTGGAACTGCTCATTCCAAATAATTAATTGCTGTAATTGCTGTCTCCTCACACAAACCCTCTCAGGTCAGTTTTGTTAAAACCCAAGTGCAATTTTAGGTCTTCAGATCAAAACTTTTCTTCAGGAAAGAGAATTCTCTAGTTCAGGCCTATAGATGAACTAAGATAAACTAATTATAAATTATTTTAACCAATATTTGTCAGTGCACTTAGGAGAACTATCGACAGTTCAGAGTGTAAAATGGTGGGATGTATTCACTGATGTGTTCCAGCTGTTTTGTCTTTCTAGGGCAATAATTAGAGGCTACAAAACCAGCCTTAGCCTAGCTGGTGTAAGTTTACAGCTGTTCTGCATCACCAAGCCTGCACAAAACAAGACTATGCCAGTAAATTCAGCCCAGTGTGTTAACTTTAAAGTTTAACAAATGTAACGTAGAAATGAAAAGGCTGCAAGGCTGATGCAAAGATTTGAAGAGGAGACAAGGACGATAATTACACTTTGTTTCAAGATCAGCTTGTTAAACAATACAGGTATCAGAGAGGAGTTTATACACCTTATCATGACAGGAATTTAAAAGCTCTAGGAAAGTATAGGAACCATATGCTAGAGATACTTTTTTCTTCCTAATTCTGTCCAATCATGTAAGAAAATGTAATATGATGACCAATTTGCCTTGTTTCTTATTGACACTTGCTTCAGTGTCAGCCTACAGACATCACGTAAACAAGGTAACTTCAGAAGTCTCTATCCACCTTTCATGAATCCTTTTTGAAATATTGCATTTAATACTTCTGTAACAGATTACTGGTAAATACGTGATATCTCCGAGACCACTGTAAGTCAGGGCCAGAACTCATTAAGCCTTAATTTCAAAACCTGTGCTTAAGCTGTGCATTACTCACCAAGGGTGTCTGAGATTACTTCCCTCTCTCCTTTATTTTTATAGCTTGCTTATAAATTGCAAAAATGAAAGAGCAGATGTTTGAGAATCCTCTAAAAAGCAACACCAAAAAAATCAAAACTGTATCTGCAGCTACAGAAAACACTGATATCCTTCTAATAAGAAGTTAACGAGGAAAACTCTTTGTTTTTTAGCACAGATCACACACACCCAAAAACAAAAGAGAATTTAGACTGAGTTACACTGCTTAAAGTGAATGTGACTTAAAGTGAAGTAAACAGACACTGGCTGGTATCCAACACCAGCCTAAAAGAGGGCCAGGCTCCAGCACCTGCTTCTAGAGTAGGAGCAGAAGAAGGCAGGGTTACACTGCTGGCCTTGGGTCATCAGAAGAAAAACAAAATTTTGACTTGATTCTGCATAGTGGAAACAATTGAGGTTGATTTTGTATGTCCTGTGACACATGCAGTATTGTGTGCAGTTCTGGTGTCGTCAACATAAAAAGGACATGGAACTATTGGAACAAGTCCACATGGAACTGTTGGAACAAGTCCAGAGGAGGGCCACGAGGATGATAAGGGGACTGGAGCACCTCCCATATGAAGACAGGCTGAGAAAGTTGGGGCTGTTCAGCCTGGAGAAGAGAAGGCTGCATGGAGACCTCATAGCAGCCTTCCAGTATCTGAAGGGGGCCTATAGGGATGCTGGGGATGGACTATTCATCAGGGATTGCAGTGACAGGACAAGGGGTAATGGGTTCAAACTTAAACAGGGGAAGTTTAGATTGGATATAAGGAAGAAATTGTTTACTGTGAATGTGGTGAGGCACTGGAATGGGTTGCCCAGGGAGGTTGTGAATGCTCCATCCCTGGCAGCGTTCAAGGCCAGGCTGGACTGAGCCTTGGGTGATATGGTTTATTGTGAGGTGTCCCTGCCCATGGCAGGGGGGTTGGAACTAGATGATCTTAAGGTCCTTTCCAGCCCTAACTATTCTATGATTCTATGATACTGCAGTTTATCATTGAAGTCAAGATGCATTTACTAAGCAGTGAGTGGCATAAAGCCAGCAGGCAAGGCCAGCATGCATCACTTTCGCTTTGCTTTAGCCTTGATGCATAGATCTCCTAGGCTGGGAGGAACATTTAGTAGAGTCTTTTAATACACCTTTTTCTCCCCAAGGCAAGATCAACTCTCTTCTGTCATTTCTGACAAATTTGTTGAGGGCTTTCAAAGCTCATAGTAAGAGAGACTCCACAACCCCCATGGCTCACTTTTCAACATATCACTGTCTTGACTATTAAACTAATTCTTCCTTGTTGTAATGCAAGCCTGTTTAACTTGCAGCTGTCCAGTGCTGACGATACGATGTTCCATATATATGGTACAAGAAAATCTGGTTACTGTGATTCTTTCCTACCAGCAGGTAAACGTTAAATTCTACCAAGTGCCCCACAAGCAACAGCATTTTCCTGGCAAAACTGATGAAGAAAGAAAGGAGGTTGGGTGAATGCCTCTGCCAGTGAATCATCAGCAACCAACCACTCTGTATTTTTTTTCCAAAGCTACTACTGCTAATTTGCTCTGGCTTAAGCTGTAGGATTGTATAGACTGTTAACAATAAATATTGATGAATTGCAGCTCTCTACAAATCTCTCTGCCATTTTAAAGTTATAGGCACAGAAATGAAATCTACTTGACTGCTTACTCAAAAGCTCACCATTTAGTAAAAGAAGGAATGAAAGGGCAGCTGACAGTTGCTTAAGGTGAGGGTTCTCACCTTAAGATTTGATGTGAAAGATGCTTAGTTCCCCCCAGTGCCCTGGCTTCAGTAAAGGCCTAATAAAGAGCTTCTACTGATTTCACTGCTTACCCTAAAATATCCTATCCAAACAGCAGTTTGGAGAGAGGAGGTTATTTCCCAAATGTAAACTAATGCCAGACAATATTTGAGCTTGTGCAGGTTCATAGGATTAGGCAGATGTAAAGATTTACCTTTGCAGGCAAGAGGGGATATAGTTTGTTCCTTTTAATTGGCAAAGTATGCAATAAATAGCAACATGGATTTGTGAACAGTACATTTTGTGACAACATTGTTTTTATATGGAAAAGGCCTGAGGATGGGTTTTAATGCGCAGCTTTAAATGTCAGTCTTTTGTTTTCTATCTGGTATTGCTCACCCATATCAATAACCTACCGCCTGCTTTAATAATGTGAAGATGTGCACAGAGAAAGAAGTGTTTCTGAGAAAAACTGGCTCAAATTGAAGTTTAAAGAAACCTTTCACTGAGGATTTTCTGTGGTCCAAGGTAGAAACTGTTCTGAAACGAACAGTATCACAGTATGCTAGAGATTGGAAGGGACCTCAAAAGATCATCTAGTCCAATCCCCCTGCCAGAGCAGGAACACCTAGATGAGGTTACACAGGAATGTGTCCAGGCGGGTTTTGAATGTCTCCAGAGAAGGAGACTCCACAACCTCCCTGGCCAGCCTGTTCCAGTGTTCTGTCACCCTCACTGAGAAGAAGTTTCTTCTCAAGTTTAAGTGGAACCCCTTGTGTTCCAGTTTGAGCCCATTACCCCTTGTCTTACCATTGGTTGTCACCGAGAAGAGCTTGGCTCCATCCTCGTGACACTCCCCCTTTATATATTTATATACACTAATAAGGTCACCCCTCAGTCTCCTCTTCTCCAAACTATAGAGACCCAGCTCCCTCAGCCTTTCCTCATAAGGGAGATGCTCCACTCCCTTAATCATCTTAGTTGCCCTGCTCTGGACTCTCTCCAGCAGGTCCCTGTCCTTCTTGAACTGAGGGGCCCAGAACTGGACACAATATTCCAGATGTGGTCTCACCAGGGCAGAGTAGAGGGGAAGGAGAACCTCTCTCGACCTACTGACCACCCCCCTTCTAATACACCCCAGGATGCCATTGGCCTTCCTGGTCACAAGGGCACAGTGTTGGCTCATGGTCATCCTGCCGTCCACTAGGACCCCCAGGTCCCTCTCCCCTACACTGCTCTCTAACAGGTCGTTCCCCAACCTATACTGGAACCTGGGGTTGTTCCTGCCCAGATGCAGGACTCTACACTTTCGCTTGTTATATTTCATCAAGTTTCTCCCTGCCCAACTCTCCAGCCTGTCCAGGTCTCGCTGGATGGCAGCACAGCTTTCTGGCGTGTCAGCCACTCCTCCCAGCTTAGTGTCATCAGCAAACTTGCTGACAGTACACTCAATTCCCTCATCTAAATCGTTGATGAATATATTAAATAATACTGGCCCCAGCACTGACCCTTGAGGCACTCCACTAGATACCGGCCTCCAACTAGACTCCGCCCCATTGACCACAACTCTCTGGCTCCTATCCTTCAGCCAGTTCACAGTAGGAGAGGACTAGCCCTCCTGGCCCAAGAACATAGCACATGGAGACTGTTGTGTCTCCATCTGGATGCAGGACAGATAAAACTTCCTGTGTTTTGTTGTTTTAGGGTTTTTTTGTGGGGTTTTTTTGAGCTAGCTCTGAATAATCAGCTGTAGCTACAGGGATATATATGCTTTTGTCTCTAGTGGACAGGAAGCTGAAAAATTGCCTTTAGACTGGAGGTTTTGGTAGCATACATCCCCATAGTATCAACGTGGGAGACTTATGTGGCTATTGACTGCCTGGCCACACCTGAAACCATGCTTGCTAAACTTGAAAACCAAGGTGATGTGCTCCTCTCTGAGGACAGAATCCCAGTCTCACGAATGAGTTCAAATCAACTGAACTGTCAGAGTCCAATATAATATCCAAATTATTTTCATCAACTGCCTCTAGGTTACACTACTGGACATTTGAAGCAGCCTTAATAAAATTCACTTCCAGACCTTCAGCTTATCATATCTATCTAGCCTATCTGCTCTCATATGGATTTTAGATTGTAGCTCCTTGAATTACTGCTGCCATTATTGCAAAAGTATGTCTGAAATAGTCACTTTTCCACTCCAGAATGTTTTCCTCTATAAATTTTCATGCAGAACTCCAAACATTTAGAGACAATTTTACTCTTCCTTGAATCCTACAGACACTGCAAAACTTGTTTGAAATTCCTAGTCCTATCAAAGTGTTTGCTTTTTTGACTCTTAAATAGCTGATTTTCATTTAACTGATCCTCCATCTTTTTTCATAGGTTCAAGTCTTCATCTGCCTGACAGATCTTGCAGAACTGTTGTGTATCAAAGGATGTATGATCTGGACTTACAATACACTCTTAATTTTAGCTCTGAAGTTTTTCATATTTGTAAAAGACTCACAGATTTTATCCAAGGTCTTTTAATGAAGCCGCAAAGAAGCTTGTACTTGGTATTCCCCGTCACTTGAAAATGGGCATATGTACTGTTGGTATGTTACCTTGCAGAAGAACTTTACAGACCAGCGCATAAGCCAGTCCTCTGCTCTCTCCTTATTTTTATCTGGTTTGTCACCATGAAAGTAGCACCTACTCAGCATCAAGACTGGAGGCAGAAACAGTAAGTTGTCAACATAAGTCAGTCACCCTGGCTCTCTGTAGAAGTTCTTGTCACAGGCTTAACATTCAGGAGTCTGGCTGATTTCAGAACAGTCTCAAGATACACTTTTTCAAAACAGAGATTTTCTTCCTTTTCACAGAATAAGTGTATTCACCACACCATGGAGGAAAGCAATGATGGAGCAATTCTCCAGCTACCAAGCCAGTTTTCAGTTCACAGCTGCCTTACCACTTTGAACTGTTATTTATCCTTTCTGTGGGCAAACGTCTGACAGATTTGTCTTCAGTAGCTATAACTCCTTTGGCAACATTAGCTTCACTCATCTTATTATTAATCCTCAGACAAATGAAGATTTGCAATTTTGTTATTTATTCCACACTTGCATTATGTCTGCTTTAGTTTTTGAACATCCTACCAATGGATAGACTGCTTTACTGAAGTCCAGACAACCAGCTCTGGTTCCTTGTTCTCATTAACTGTCATATCAAGTCAGATCAGTGGTCCCTTCTTATCTCCAGCAGGGACCTACTCTGATAATTTCCAGCGAAAGATACTTCAAGGGCAGCTATTCGGAAACATATTACAAGATGGATTTTCACTACTGCCTTCCTGCAATTCATGGATGAGCTGAGTTTTGACAGTATGGACGGTACTCCATGGGTAGATGATTAAATTGTAGAGGTTTTCCTCATGAAAAATGGTTTACTCTTAATTTCTGCTAATTGTTTCAGTACTCATTGTGATCTGCTTTTAGGACACTTCATAATTATTTCAGATGGGGCACAATTGAGCTGGTTTATGTTTGTCAGACTGATAGATTCACGTTCCAATACCAGCATCACTAAAGGTTTCATCCAAAGGCTACTGTTTTTTCACACACTTCTAAGTAGGCTAGTATGTTCATATACATAAGCTACTATGAAAATGTGCTCTTTTTCCTATAAAATGATGCTTCTTTAATATTAATATCTGCAAAGTGATTGCTATTCAGCTATTTAATCCTTAACCTAAGGTTTCAATTCCCAGAAATAATAGCAATTTAGTAATTTGTTTTCAAGAACTCATTTGCTTATTCAGTAGGCTCAGTATTTTCGAGACCTTAAACCTGGAATCAATTTCCTGTGGGATTACTTTTGCTCTCAGGCAAAGCCTGACTGATTTTCTACTTACCCCTCTTAGAAGAGATTTCTACAGTGCATTTCCTCAGCATTATGAAAGGTAGGGGTTCTATTTTTGGTTATGTGGTTTTTTCTTTTTTTTTTTGGGGGGGGTCTGTTTTAGGGGTTTTAGGGTTTTTTTGTGGGTGTGGTTCTTGTGGCGGTGTGGGGCTTTTATTTTTGCTAGTGGTTCTCTCTCCTCCTCCTCCTCCCCACCCCCAACTATTATACTCCCCAAAATTACATCTAACTTGGACATGTAGAAATAAAGTGGTGCTGGTTTTCACTCACAGATAAAAATGTAACGAACAACTGCAGGTTTTAAATCTCTACAGCCCTGGATCAAATACAAATGGATTCCTGCTTACTCTCACCTAGCTGAATTACTGCTGCAGTACTAGCTAACAACAACAAAATGACGATTTGTTTTGTTCAGAAATCAAAAGCTTGGCATCTATATAGAAAAGAGGTGGTTTTATTCTGTGCTATGAGGAATACAGCCCAAGACCAGTTGTCTGGTACACCCAGCATCATTGAAACCATGTAAAGTTGTTCATCCAACCAATTTTAATTTCTAGCTAATTTACGTGACTGGGCTGCTATATCATTGTCAGCACACACTGGTGGGTCTGGCCCTAAGTCTCAGTACAGAAGTTATTCTTGATGAAATCAAAGTTTTTGCAAACCATAGATTTGCCTTGTATAGAAAGCAAAACATGTCAAAACTAAAATGTGGGTGACTAAGATTCATAAAAAACCTATTCAAGATGCAATAATTAGAGCAATCAATGCATTTTGATTAACTGATTACTACCTTTCGTCTGCCAGTGGCAGAAATAACCTCCTTCTAAAAAATCACAAACTCATTCAGATTAAATTGGGAGCAGATGGAAAGTTGTTTGTGTTACTGACATTTAGGTTCCTGAATACCCTTCAAAAGCATGCAGTACTGCTACATTGTAGTGTAATTAGAATAAAGCAACAAAATCAATCTCTTTTCATTCCACAAATATAAAGATTATCATCCAAAAGGTCAGCCTGGCATACGACAACTATTGACAACAAGGAGTGCATAGCTTTCTGCGTGTCCTTTTGCAGTGTTCTCAGCACATACAATTGAGACTGGATACAATTTCACTCAGAAAATAATTCTTAGTATGAAGAGACTTACTAGGATTTCTCTATGGGGAGATCAGATGAAATCAGATGGTGTAAGCTCATGCCTCTCAGACTAGTTTCAGCAGGCTTTTACCTATCTTTTACACCAGAATTTGGACCTCAAACAAGTTTTAAAAGAAGGTAAGGCACCTATCACGCATTTACGTTTGTGTAAGTTACTTGGAATAGACTCTTCACCCTTTAAGAAGTTGAATTTGGATGTTGCGCATTCAATTTATATTGATCTAGCCTCTTGTCACTGAAATGGTGACTCACATCCTTTTGTTTTGGGAAATATGTTAACGTGAGTGTAGCATCTATTGTTTTTAAGTGCGCATCCACAGGTGGATGTCAAAAATTAAATCTTCTTCTAGAACTATGTATGTTAATTTGGAAGGCAATTGTTTGCCTACATATAGGTGCAGAACTCACAAAGGAATTACAATACTTCAAGTTTTCAGCAGAATTCCCTGCCCATGGGTTTCACAAACTTCCCATACTCAATCTGAGTTTCAAGCGTCACTGATCAGACACCTGGATTTTGACCTGAAGCCCATCTGTTTTAACTTGGCCCCGTTTAAAGTCACTGCAATCTTTTCCTTTAGATCTAGAGTTCTGACTCTGGAAACGATGGGTACCAGTCAGACATGTCTGCTATATAGATAGTCCTCCCACAAAATTCACACAAAAGAGTATCTTGAACCCTGCTTACATATTCATATAACAGCATTACTAAAATGTTGATTATGTTAATGATTTTGCATCCTAATAAATCTGGAGAAGCATTTTACATGAAGTGGGCAGTTACTTTATGCAAAGTCTTAAAGTTCAAGGCTTTAAAATCACAGGGTTGTTTGTTATAGAGCTATACTGTGTGAAAATTCTGTTTAGTGGCAATATAATCTCATTGAAGTTCATGCACTGTAATTTGGACTCAGCATGACCAGTGATTCTAAGTGTGGAACATAAGGACATTGTTAAGATCTGAAAAAAATGGCACTGAAGAACTGAGATGAAGTGCAATCATAAAACATTGCAGGGCAAAAGAGTACACTTATTTGTGTTAAAAACATAAGTTAACAATAACAAATCCACATTAAAAATATCTTTTGAATTCATCCTGTTTCTTAGGACAAAAGCACTTTTAAAATGCACTCCATTATAAAAAACATATGAATTCTATTATTTTTTATTTTATTTTACTGATTAATCCAAGAGGACTGTTACTAGCTTCTGGGATTTAAGAGTGTTTTCTGAGCCCTTTCATCACATTTTACTTTAGGACACTTTCTACAATAGAGGTAATACCATTTCTCAAAATGTAAATATTTAGTCAAGGGATTGCTCCCCTTATTTACTCTCTAATAATATTGATTAAACATGTTATTTTTTTTTTTGAGCAACAATACAGAGAATTTTCTCTAAGTTATCTTATACCTATAATTTTCTTTAAAGTAATACAATTCCTGCAGTATTTGCCGGATAAAACCCAGGTGCATTAATCAAACTATAACAAACCCTTTTCAGCATTACTGTTCAGTACAGTACAATACCAAATTGATATGAAAGAGTTGCACTTATCTTGCTCTAGTATCCTGGCATCAATACAGGACTGGAATGTATTTGCTCAAGTACTGCCTTTTTTCTTCCTTTTACAGGCTTCACTATCCAAGAGATAAGAAACTCTGAACTGAGGTCAATTTGGTTTTGGTTAGAGTGGAGCCTGGGGCGGGGGCATGGAAATCATGTTTCTGCACCACAGACTAAGTTTATCTTTGCTTCTGGGTCTCAAGTATTCATTACATGTGGAGGAACGGAGCGCTGTTTCCCTCTGGACAGAGCGAAGCTTGTTTATAGGGACAGCCAAGAGACAAGGGACATACGCAAACCTGTGAGGCAGGGAAGGCTGCAAGACCAGCCACCCTCAAGGAACCATGGCACTGATTTTGCCATTTTCTTCAGCACTGTTAGAAAGGGGTGCAGAACTGAAGCTTTCATTGACTCAACACCAGGAGATGCTGCTTTGCTGATCTAGTCACCGGGTGTTCAGAACAGCACAGGACCTGACTTGACATTTGTTTTACACACAGAAACTTTATGCAGGCTTTAATAGGCTGAAACAGATATTGAGGAGATCTAAAGGACCTTTCAGGTCCTGGTATATTAAAGCAGGCTTTTCTAGCTAGGACAACAAATACCACACAAAATTGTTTGGAGGTCTTACACTTGTCCTAGCAGAGAAGGTAAAGGACTGCTTAATTACAGGGAAGCCAAATATTTCCTGTCAAAAGCAGTTTGTAGGGTAAGTCTCTCTAACTCAAGATGTGCAGTCTGAAAACAAGAGATTAGCTTCACTCTTACAATACTTCTGATAGTTGCAGAGGTGAGCTGCTCTAACAGCTCTAAGACCAGTGAGAGCTGGCCTTGCCCAGACCTGCAGACACATCCTCTGATCCTATTGCAGGCATCCTGCAGGACATTGCAGAAGGTGGGGATTGAAGTTGAGCTATGAGATTCCTCTGACCCTTCTTCTCAAACCCCAGGCAGAAGTGGTACGGGATCACAATAGGCAAAGGTTCAGTCTCTCTGTTCCCCTATAGGTAATACAACATTCACATCCTTACCCTCTGCCCAGCACACCTGCACAGGAGCCTGAAAACACTTGCCTCAAGTCCTCCCCATGAAGGTTTATTTCCAGCTCAAGTGCCCCTGGCTGTTCAGAGTGAAGCAGAGCTAGATTGCATGTCCTCTCACAGCACAGGTAAGGGCAGACAATGTTACAGAAAACTCAGTTACACGACTTCCACGTGAACCTGGGCCTGGTCCAAAACCCAGTGGCTTGTCCTTGAGAGGTTTCATAGAATCACTGGTGAAATACAAAGAATGTATTTCATGCATTGCCATTAGCTCTCTTGTACATCAGAAAGGCAGGGGATGCAATCACTCATGAAACCTAGTGCAAACTTCAGGTAGATTTATGTTAGAAATTAGTACAGTAAACACCCAGTCCAATTACTAATAAACTCCTGGCACTGCAGCCACAAAGTCAGGGGCTGCCCATAGTGAGAGCTGTTTTGACACACATCATCTCCTGCTGATTTCTGGAAAGAACTACTCAGAAATTAAAGAAGAGTCTGGCCAAGAATGTAACAAGAATCATTTTCAGGAATTTCGTAGGGCTTTTAAGCTGAGGCACTGCAAGCATGAAATACAGATAGGAATGAAGAAACTGTGAAAGTGTATTCCCGGTGCTAGGGAATAACACACAGATAAACTGTGCAATCAATGCTGTTTATTAGTTTTATTATTTTGCAACCCCTTTATTCATATTATGCAAGCTTATGTCACTTAAGGCATTACAGCTTCTGACACTATAGAGCACACTTCTATAAAAGCCATTTTGACTACAGTTTTGTCCTCAGACATTTTGTTGCCCTTGAGAAACAAACAGGTCCCTGCAGTAAGAGTAATTCTGGTTTGTCTCCATGGACTGCATCAGGTACACGGGGAATAGCATGCAGAATGTGGGATTTACAAGTCTGGAAGGAACAGGGTTATCTGTTTTTATATATGAAATATATTGCAGGCATTATCTCTATTTTAATGAGTTTTCCACTGCTTGATTGTTTCTGGATATTTCTACCATCTTAAGATACAAAAGTCTGCAGAGATACTGAAACAGGCTACAGCAGGCAAAGGTTTCTTGTGTCCCTGACTGTAGCTTTCTGAGCACATAGGTGATCTCTTGACTCTCTAGAAAATCTGAGCACATTGAGCCTTATCCATCACTTTCTTTTGCCACACGGTGGCTCGGCAAATAGCCTGGAGCCTTCAGCTACCAGCCAGGCCAGCAAGCCTCTACTATTTTGGGCTTCACTAAAAGAAGATGAAAATGTTTAAGCAAACAGCAAAGGCCCTAAAGTACAAAGACGAATTTTGGCATGAACTGAACAATTTGGCTGAACCAATACCTTCTACAGGATGCACATTTAGGTACACAGTAAAGTACACCAGAAGCATAACTTCAAACAGTAAGGCAAACATTCAAAGCTCAGTGAAACTTGTAAGTTTTTTCTCTAGTTTGCAGACTAACTAGTACTGTTGGATTGGATCCTGGCATAAAATGATTTAACAATTTAATTAAAGCTGAAGGCTATTTGTTTATTCTGTAAAAGCTCACTAGTAGGCAGGATCAAAATATCAATAACAAATGCTAGGGAATTCTTTCCCACACTCACATGCTCTAATAACACCCATTAATTTCAATAAGTAATCATCTGAGACCAAAGTGTAGTCACACTTCCAGTTTTAAATTAGGCAATTTGAAATTTTCTTCACTAGGTGTCAGAATAATTTGTTTTATAAAAGCCTGAGAGGTAGAAGTGAAGATAGACTTGTTCACTATATAAATGATGGCGGTTTATTTCTTAAATTTCTAAGCCAATCTGTTTTTTGTAAAACCATTTACAATTTACTATTAATTTGCATACTCAAAAAAGCTATTAATGAAAGCAGTGTAATTTCTTCTTTTCCAGCACCCTATGTGAGTGCCTAATTCAGTGTTTTGAATAAACTGAATGTTGGGGTGATTTATGAATACAGAGAATACATTTTCTTTTTTTATTTAGGTATCGTTAAACTGAGTTTATGGCCAATGAGTTTAAATGAAAATGACAACAGCTGTAATTAAATTTTATCCACATGTGTTGAATTAATATTGAATTTTATAGGATGTGTTAGTACAGTTAAAGTGTCTATGAACAGGCAAATAGTGAAGCATGAGTATTTCTTCTTTACTTGAGTGGTCTTGTTTATAAATTCTAAAGTCATTTTACAGGAAAATAATCAAGGTTCTCAGCTTAAGTAATTTCACTGCATAAGTAAGATTTCTTCTTTCAGTTACAGGACTCCAGAAATGTTTCAGGAATGGCTATGCAGAGTTTTATTATGCCATCTCAGTTTTCTCCACTGCTTTAAATGAAAAACACTTTTTTTACATGTAACATGGAGTAGGAATGTGAAAACATAAGTAACACTGATGCAAGTTCTTTCTAAAGGAAGGAAATTGATTTCCCTGTAGATATCTTTATTGATGGAGCAAGAAGAGTTAAAATGCAAGCTGCATGCTAATACACAGAAAAGCAAACTTCATTACTTACACCAGCATAACTGAGACCACAATCTCATTCTTAATTTAAAAGTGTGGATGAAAGGCTAATTTCTCAAGTTGTGCTGTGTTTTCTCCTTTCGACAAAGACTACTAAAGCACTTACACAGAAAAAATGCTTTCAGGAAGGCTGGACAAATGACTATTCAATTATTTACAAGCTAGAGCCAGTTTGCTGAGAGTTCAGTGAAGAAGGCGAGGATTCCTCAAGATACTGATACTTACAAAAACAGGCCCATCTCTGGGATTTGAGATAATGGGATGCTGCCGGTAAGTATGCATGCAGATGTTCAAAACATGCTTAAGTATGTCCTTTGGTTTCCTCCCAGAAGAGACCTGGATATACCTGTAAATTGTTTTCCTTACTTGTTTCTTGCAAAAGAACAGAAAAAAGGAATTCTCACAGATACCAGCAAGGTGAGATACCAAACTGTCATCTTCTTTAAGTCTTATTTGTTGCCTAGAATTTTAAATAATGCTACAGGTATAGCTAGAGACCTACAGACCACTTTCCTTTAACAGCAAATTAAATTTTGAATATATGTATTCTGATATGGATGCCTATATTACCTTTAAATGAAAAATAAGGTGAGCTCATTGATCCCCTCATTGGTATAAAGCTCATTGCTTTATATCAGCTCTTTATTGGAAAGACTGTGTTCACATAATACAATACCCATAATTATTTATCTTGGAATTGACACATAAGCTTAAAGATGAAATACCATCCATGCAGATGAATCCTAAACAATTAATGTTTATTTAGAATCATAGAATCATAGAATAGTTAGGGTTGGAAAGGACCTTAAGATCATCTAGTTCCAACCCCTCTGCCATGGGCAGGGACACCTCACACTAAACCATATCACCCAAGGCCTCATCCAACCTGGCCTTGAACACCGCCAAGGATGGAGCATTCACAACCTCCCTGGGCAACACATTCCAGTGCCTCAACGCCCTCTCAGTAAAGAATTTCTTCCTTAGATCCAATCTAAACTTACCCTGTTTAAGTTTTAACCCATTACCACTTGTCCTGTCACTACAGTCCCTGATGAATAGTCCATCCCCAGCATCCTTGTAGGCCCCCTTCAGATACTGGAAGGCTGCTATGAGGTCTCCACGCAGCCTTCTCTTCTCCAGGCTGAACAGCCCCAACTTTCTCAGCCTGTCTTCATATGGGAGGTGCTCCAGTCCCCTGATCATCCTTGTGGCCCTCCTCTGGACTTGTTCCAACAGTTCCATGTCCCTTTTATGTTGAGGACACCAGAACTGCACACAATACTCCAAGTGAGGTCTCACAAGAGCAGAGTAGAGGGGCAGGATCACCTCCTTCGACCTGCTGGTCACGTTCCTCTTGATACAGCCCAGGATACAGTTGGCTTTCTGGGTTGCGAGCGCACACTGCTGGCTCATGGTCATTTTTTCATCGACCAACACCCCCAAGTCCTTCTCCACAGGGCTGCTCTGAATCTCTTCTCTGCCCAACCTGTAGCTGTGCCTGGGATTGCTCCAACCCAGGTGTAGGACCTTGCACTTGGCATGGTTAAACTTCATCAGGTTGGCATCAGCCCATCTCACAAACGTGTTGAGGTCCCTCTGGATGGCATCCCTTCCCTCCAGTGTATCAACCGAACCACACAGCTTGGTGTCATCGGCAAACTTGCTGAGGGCACACTCAATCCCACTGTCCATGTCACCGACAAAGATGTTGAACAAGACTGGTCCCAACACCGATCCCTGAGGGACACCACTCGTTACTGGTCTCCCGTGGGACATCGAGCCATTGACCACAACTCTTTGCGTGCGGCCATCCAGCCAGTTCTTTATCCACTGAGTGGTCCACCCATCAAATTGATGTCTCTCCAATTTAGAGACAAGGATGTCATGTGGGACAGTGTCGAAGGCTTAGCACAAGTCCAGGTAGATGATGTCAACTGCTCTGCCCCTGTCCATCAGTTTCGAAGCCCCATCATAGAAGGCCACCAAATTGTTCAGGCAGGATTTCCCCTTAGTGAAGCCATGCTGGCTGTCACCAACCACCTCCTTGTTTTTCATGTGCCTTAGCATGCCTTCCAGGAGAATCTGCTCCAAGAGTTTGCCAGGCATAGAGGTGAGACTGACTGGTCTATAATTCCCCGGGTCATCCATTTTCCCCTTCTTGAAAATGGGGGTTATATTTCCCTTTTTCCAGTCGTCGGGAACTTCACCTGACTGCCATGATTTTTCAAATATGATGGACAGTGGCTTAGCAACTTCATTTGCCAGCTCCTTCAGGACCCGCGGATGGATTTCATCAGGTCCCATGGACTTGTGCACATTTAGGTTTTTAAGATGGTCTCGAACCAGATCCTCTCCTACAGTGGGCCTAGGGTCTTCATTCTCACAGTCCCTGTGTTCGCCTTCCAAGACTTGGATGGTGCGGTCAGAGACTTTGCCAGTGAAGACCGAGGCAAAGATAGTCATTAAGAACCTCAGCCTTCTCCAAATCCCGGGTAGCCAGTTCTCCTGATATCTTCCGAAGGGGGCCTACATTGTCCCTAGTCTGTCTTTTATGCGCTACATACCTATAGAATCCTTTCCTGTTATCCTTAACATCCCTAGCCAAGTTCAATTCTAACTGGGCCTTAGCCTTCCTCACCTGGTCCCTAGCTTCCCGGACAGCAACCCTGTATTCTTCCCAGGTCACCTGTCCCTGCTTCCACCTTCTATAAGCCTCTTTTTTCCTTTGAATTTTCCTGAGCAGCTCCTTATCCATCCAAGGAGGTCTTCTGGCCCTCCTGCTGCACTTCCTTCTAGTTGGGATGCAACACTCCTGAGCTTGGAGCAGGTGATCCTTGAATATCAACCAACAGTCTTGGGCCTCCCTGCCCTCTAGGGCTGTGTCCCACGGAACCTTACTGAGCAAGTTCCTGAAGAGGCCAAATTCTGGTCTCCTGAAGTCCAGGGCAGTGAGCTTGCTGCCTGCTCTTCTCACTGTCCCGAGGATCTCGAATTCGACCATCTCATGGTCACTGCAACCAAGGCTGCCCTGGACCGTCACATTTCCAACCAGCCCTTCGCTGTTGGTGAGCACGAGGTCAAGCATGGCACCTCTCCTTGTCGGCTCCTCTATTACTTGCAGAAGGAAGTTGTCTTCCACACAATCGAGGAACCTCCTGGATTGCTCGTGCCGGGCTGTACCGTCCCTCCAACAGATGTCGGGGTGGTTGAAGTCCCCCATGAGAACAAGGGCCTGTGAGCGTGAGGCTCTTCCTATCTGTCTGTAGAGTGCTTCATCCACAGATTCCTCTTGATCAGGTGGTCTATAACAGATCCCCACAGTAATGTCCCCCATCACTGCTCTCCCTTTAACCTTGACCCACAAACTCTCTGTCGACTGCTCACCCATCCCCAGACACAGTTCCATACTCTCCAGCCTATCCCTAACATAAATAGCAACTCCCCCTCCCCCCCTGCTGGGCCTGTCTTTTCTATAGAGCCTGTAACCTTCCATTCCAACACTCCAGTCGTAGGAGCCATCCCACCATGTTTCTGTGATGCCTACTATATCATACTCCCGTAGTCGTGCACACATCTCTAATTCCTCTTGTTTGTTTCCCATGCTACGGGCGTTTATATAGAGGCATCTGAGCCGAGCTCCAAATGAAGCCGGCTCATTGGCTGGAGCGGCTGGAATATCTCTACATTGCTCTGAGCATTTATTGTAGGTGCTGGCAACTGACTGGGTGTGTTGGGATGGAACGATGCCCCCCTCCCCCAACACATCTAGTTTAAAGAAACCTTGACCAGCCTGGCAAGCCTCCTACCAAAACCTCTTCCTCTTCTTTGTCAGATCAGCTCTACCAGCCCCCAGTAGACCTGGCCTACTAACTTGGGTCCCGTATTCAAAGCACCCGAACCCCTGACTATGGCACCATCCTTTTAACCATTTATTAACCTGGCCAATCCTCCTAGCTTTTTTAAGGATCCCCCCTGTATCCTGGAGAATTGATGAAAAGACAATCTGAGTTCCAGAGCCCCTAACCACCTCTCCCAGGGCTCTGTAGTCCTTCTTTATGTTCTCCAGGCTACTTGTATCAACATCACCAGCACCCACATGGATCAATACAAGTGGGTAATAGTCCATGGGACTCACTAGAGCAGTCAGCCTCTCTGCAACATCCCTGATCCATGCCCCAGGTAGCCAACACACCTCCCTCGAGACCGGGTCAGGCCGACAGATGAGTGCCTCTGTCCCTTTCAAAGTAGAGTCCCCTACCACTATGACCCGTCTCTTTTTCCTGGCAGCACCAGTAGTGATCTTCTTTACCGGCGCACCAGCCGGTTGTTTCTGGTGCAAGTGCCCTTCCTTCTTAGCCCCCTGCAGGACAGCAAAGCGGTTCTGGGTGGGAACAACAGCTTTAGGAGGAAGCCCCTTGTTTTTAATTGTCCTCTTCCTCTTTTTTTTGTTGTTGTTTGTTGTTACTATTTCCCAGCTTCCTGGGTTGACAGCCTCCTCCACTCCTCTATGAGCTTCAGGGGATGCCTGAGGCCCCTGCACAGTTTGGGCCTGTCCTGCTTCCTCTCAGCTTCCCTGATATCTTTTTGGCAGTCTTGTCAGTTTTAGTTGCACTTTCTGTAGATATAAAGTTCATATTCTGTGGGAGATACACTCTTAGCATTCTCTGTTAACTATCTGAACTGGTTACATTTGATCCATATTTTTCAGTCTCTGTAAAACCTTAACATCCAAAGACCTACATAAACCAAAACCATAAGGGCAAAGATCATGGAAAAACAAAGTAGTTTCAATTTGATGTATGAACACATAGCATCTATTTTTGAGACTTGCTGATAAAAGAAGGTTACAACAATGACTTGGCACAAAAATTATTAGGTAGCTCTCTTCAAAGTTACAAAGGCTCTTTAAAACTGGGACATCTTTCTCTATTGCATTTGTACAGCACTTTGCAAAACACTGTACAAAAATAGTACTGCTTTAAGCCTAGTGAGTGAAAGACAGCTCTTCCAAAGAAAAACATCAAAGCAACACAGTGCACGATTAAATGCTCATGTTAAAGACTGAACATTAAGATGGAGACGCACGAGCCACCCAGAAAAGAACAAGCCAGGTACTGCTCCTTTCACTCGGGTTACATTTAAATACCAGTTTTCAACTGTTGCACGTGAAGCTATTTCAAATAATTAGCATATTATTTCTCAGGAAGTGTTACAGATGTGTTCTTTTCTGTACTTCTGTTCTGAAGACAGTCAAGCATCCAGCTCATCGATTAAAAGGCAGAAAATGACTAACCGTAGCTTGGCTACACAAAACTATTTCTTTGAAACAGCTCTCTAAAATGGCTCATCCACCTGAAAGCTACTTGAAGTACAACAGGGAATTTCTGTGTCAGGAAAATTCAAGGAGAGACATATAAGAAAAACAGGCTGGGTGAAAAGTATGAGTGGTGCTAGGTCCTCCTTCCTCCACAGTTAACTGTGACATAGGTGAACTGCTGGACAGTGGAGAAGTCCTTCTCCTCTGAGATGAGATCACAATGTATTCTGCCCTCAGACAGTGCAGAACAGGTCTCTGCAGGACAATTACTTCCAGCCCCAAGACAAAAATGCTCCCAAGGAACACATAAACCAGCACATTCTGACTGCTGGTTACTGTAAGTCACATTGCCTGAAGCCTCATATTATTTTAGAATATGTTTTACTACTTTTTACTGCTGTCTTTCAGGTGTCATTTGGCTAATGAATAACCAAACCATAAATTCTGCTTCATCTGCCATTGTCTGTAGTATTTTATGGCAAACTCCAGTTGAACTTTTTTCCTGGTAGGTGGCCATAAATTGTCTTGTGATGATTTGTATCAGCTACCATGCAAGGGTAAAACATAGAAGCAAAGTTGACATATGAAGTCACCTCTAATGTACTGATGACACTACCCAAATATTTAATAAAGCTAAGTAGACTGGTAAAGCCTGGTCAATTCCCTTATAACTTCCCTTCCCTCTGTTCTCTACAGTGTACATATATAATCATCTGCCCATGGATGATTCATACACGGCCCCAGCACAACCTTTGCCACATTACCTTTGTAAAATACATTAGAGCCCTTTCCTCACTGTGAGACCTCCTGCGTCACTGCTGAACAATAAGAGAAACAATATACCCTTGGGCAGGGAAAGGCAGCTGCTGGAGCACACGGGTCCAAGTCAAGAACAGTGTCTTCTCCCAGAAATAAGCTCCTTGAGCTCCATACAGAGCCCTACAGATGAAAGGATTCAAAATAATTGCATGGGTATCATTTGGTAGCAGGCTAGGTCTTCATACATGCAGTTACCCTGGCTCTCGGCTTTCCTACAGAACCAGCTAGACCTGGGCCTGAAGGCTGGATAACACTGCTAACATTTCAACCCAGGGCAGTTTCAGGTGCAAAGACTGTATAGGCCAAATAAGCCACTACACAGAGAAATGTTCCAAAAATCGCATGAGCACCTATAGCAAGGAGGAGAAAAGCATTTGTCGGTTTGTCTAGAACAAACCCTGATAGAGCTATTCTGCATCAGAAACAAAACACAGTTTGGGGGTCTAAACTCATATCTCTGACTGAGCAATTTCATCATCTGTACCAGATCAAACCAGTAAATCACTAACAGTCAGGATTCAATTCATCCTTACTCTCTCCGACAGCAGAGAGGGAGGAAATATTAAACTAGGTGAATTAATCAAATTGGGTTCAACCATTCCTGTATGTTGCTTTCTTTGAGAAACACATTTAAGAACATGAAGAATAGTGGCTGGCATATGCAAACACAAATGTTTACAACAGCCTTCAGTTGCAAACTGAGAGCAGTGATTTGTCACCAAGGTGTTTGACAGCAAGCAGTTTAATTTTATCACTAGAAAATTTAACCTATAATGGCATTAACTATTAAAAGAGAAATCTTTAGCCTTTTAAATGTCATAGGAGTGTTTGAGGAGTAAAATATTATGAAATATAGCCCTGCAGAAGGTTAAATGATTCTGGAAACAATGTTTGCTTCTCATGGAAACCTACCTAAAGCAGAAATCAAATTAAACAAACCTCCTCTGATAATGTAAAGTTGAAGAACTGCATGATGTTTATATGCATAACCTTTTTTCCTTAGTAAGCATGTTGCATTTACACTGTAAAGCCTCAGTTAATCATGCAGCACATATCAAAGAACAAGAGCAATGTCCTCTGCAAACATATGAACATTGGACAGTCCTGAGGGCACAGACTTAAGGAATGGTAACCAGCAGCCTCAAACCAGGTCTCAGTAGGTGGGCTCATGGATGTAGCTGACTGTTCACTGAACACGATCTTTGTGAAGAGTACAAGCATGAGTCAACTATTTAGGCATTATCCTGAATTAATTTATAGTGTGAATCCACAGGCAACAAGTCCATACACACAGCTCTGTGTACCTCTACCACTTATATGCCTCTGTTCCTGCCCTCAAACAGGCACAGATCTGAAGACAGCTTATTTTTGCAGAATACTAGAGCCCTAACTCTGCTTCCCCTATCTACTATAATTTATTTGCAGCCTGTCAAACACAATCCACATTTGTCTAAGATCCTTTTCGCAACAGTGCTGAAGTCTATTATTTCTTCCAGGGCCACAATGGAGAAGCATTTTCATGCAATGTAGCATTTTATTTCCAGTATCTGAAGGGGGCTTACAAGGATGCTGGAGATGGACTCTTCATCAGGGACTGCAACGACAGGACAAGGGATAATAGGTTCAAACTTAAACAGGGGAAGTTCAGGTTAGACATAAGGAAGAAGTTCTTTACTGTGAGGATGGTGAGACACTGGAACAGGTTGCTCAAAGAAGTGGTAAATGCTCCATCCCTGGCAGTGTTAGGCCAGGTTGGACAGAACCTTGGGCAACATAATCTAGTGCGAGGCATCCCTGCCCATGACAGGGGGATTGGAACTTGATGATCTTAAGGTCCTTTCCAACCCTGACTGTTCTATGATTCTATGATTTATACTGATACACATGAGTGCTTCTAAGAGTAAATGGTACAATGATACAAGTTCTTTAAGCAGAAGGAGTCTAATACAGCTTAGAAAAACATGAACTCCAGGTTATAAGGCAGAGATATGGACGAATACTTTTCTTCCTCCAGCATTTCTGTGACCCTAGACATCAGACCCTGATATTTTGGAAAGCACAGTTAAAATCTTGTAACACATTTCAGAATGAATAAAAATGCCACATTTTTCAACAATTTTATTATTTTCTTAAACCCTCTGCCCAATTCTACATTACTAAAGCTTCATGCATCTTATCACCTCTATGAGGAGATTGAAGGACCATTTCCTTCCATCAGGAACTCCTGGGATGTGCAAATACCATTTTCCATTTATTCCTTACTCAGTCAGGAGCAGTACCAAGAAGGAGGAAACACTAATTTCCTTGGAATCTTTAAGTCATACTGTGCTCCTCATACCTTTAGTAGGGAAAGTCTCCAACTGAACAGGAGTTTTATTTAAACATACTAGGTGCTAATTTCTGATGTCTCCAGGAAAATATCCTGTATTTCCTAGAGTAAGACATTTATGCTCATACTATTTTAGATAAGCTTATTCAAGGAAAAACAGCAAGAGCGTGGGGAAGACATTTAACATACTACTGCTTTTTCAAATTAAATATTGTGAATATCCTTCAGCTAAATGCCTTTTTTCAGTTACTTAGCCATGTGGGATGGTGAAAGCAATAGCAATTCTTAAAGAGCTAGTGTGAAAAAAGAATAAAAAAGAAAAAAATCATTTTACAATAGGTGAAGTTTTACAGATTAAACATGACTCCTTATCGAGCTTTTCCTACTTGTATTTTATATTGGACGCAAAGTAACAGTGGTCTTGGGAATGAACTACTCATCATTATTAACAACTTAGCTGGGAGTTTAAAGGGCATATCTGCAATGAATTATTCAAGAACTTCATGAATTAACTACTGAACTTTTCATGTTTTACTGCAGTATTGTTCCACATTGGACCCCCGGTCAGCTAAATAAAGTGAAATATTACTAGTTGAAATTTAGCTATTATGTCAAAATTGTTTTTGACAAGAATATGAAATGCCAGCTTTCTGAAAGCATGATGTTAGGTCAGATAAATAAGGGCTAGAGAAGCAAAACTCCCAAGAACTGAAGTGTGAATATTACTCTATGGAAATGCACTAAAGCAATGGAGAAAAAGAAATGTTGCACTGGAACTGAAAGAAAAAAAAATATTAAATGCATTATGTCAAGAAGTTTCTTTCCAGCTAAAAATTCCCTTCAACTTGCTCTCAAAAGCATGTATGAAACAGCCATCAGCTTCTTTAAATGGGAAGAAACTACAGATTCATTTTTCAGGAAACAATTAGGCCATAAATAATCACAGATGTATTTGAATATATTTATCAGCTTTCATGAGACAAGTTAAAATGTAGCAACAGTTCATTCTAGTGAGGGCAATATTCACTGGAATGTTTTCCTATAGTTTTTCTGTGAAAGCGCATTACTAGCAAATATGAGTTAGAGAGCAGCTACTGTAATTTTCTTACAGGTGGTATTCCACCTGGGAAAGGCATTTGTAACATGCTGCTCACTGGAGAGCACAGCAGTTTGAAGGTGCTTCTATTACCTTGCTGGTAATGGTTTACCCATCTAGTTCTGAAGTTATGTTCTTCACTAATGCCTAGCCACTACCTCTAGAAGAAAGAAGTTGGGTTTGAGTCTTGCCCCATTCAGTGTTTGGTCAGAGGTTGGAAAGTATTCTTTTCAATATGTAAATTCTTACTTTAAGTAAAAATTATAGGGATTGCTCCTAGATCTATTGTGTAAGTCTACTGTGCCACAGTCCCCCATGTACTTCAAGACCTGTGTGAGTTTTGACAGGAAATCCAGGCCCAAGTAGAGGGTAATTATAATGCAATCACAGTAGGTACCCTCCTTATGCACAGTACTCTTCCCCACCCTCTAGTGTGTAGAGATGCCACACTAATGAATGAGCAAAAGGAGGTAAACAAACTGAATTTTTTGTTGGAGTGGAGCTATGTACATTAAGAGCTTGTAAAAATTAGGGTGCTATACAATATATACTGAAATGTTAAAGAACTTTGCATTAGTTAGCAAGGAGAGAGGATTTTTTTTACCACTTCATATTCCTCAACTCTGGAATTAAATAGCTTGGACTATTTAATTTCAAACTGCTCTAATTTTTAACATATAGACTAAAATGGCTTTCATTTTAAATATGATTCTTGTAAAAGAGTCAAGAAGCAATGGAAAAGAGATGAAAGATGATTCATTTAAAACAAAATGAGACTGAAAAAGTTAGCTTTTAGCAAGCTAAGGCCATTGTTCTAGGCTGTCTGTCAGTGTTTGAAGGGCTTTGATCTATGTTGTTATATGAGAAAATGTAACTCAGAGAAACACCCAGCACCACTATACTTAAAAGTTAATTGATTTCTGAAGAATGATCCTGCTTTATTGAGCCAGGCTATACTACTGATGTCATTTATATGCAACTTTCAATACCAGGACCAAAATTATCTGCTACCATACTTGTTCATAAAGGACGCGGTATTTAAGTAATAAAATCATGTATACACAAATCGAGTGACTGTTCATGGCTTAACGGATACACATCTCCTGCTAATACCCATAAAAGCCTCATGTGATTGATGAGTCATCCTAATAGACACAGCTAAAAGATCAATAGCAAAAAAGCTGAGTGCAACATTTGCTTCACATTTCTTCAGATACAGCCTGTCTATTATAACTTTTATTATGTAGCATACAACGATTCACTTTCTATATTAATGAGCAGGATTCTTTCTTCCCTAAATTGATAACATGACATTTGAGATCTGATTTAGTGGTTTAGAGCTAGCGCATGCACATACACATAGGAAGCAAAAGTTAAAAATGATGAGGATAAGAAAAAGGTCAAAAATGAGAACAAGATACACTAATGACCACATCAAGGCTTTTTGTGGATTTTCCCTGCCCACCCTGCTAGGCTTAGAGTGAAAGTACAAGCTCTATTTATCTTGAGTAAAAATAATAAATGGAAAAATAACTCAGTGCCAAGACCAAGTTTCAGAGCTAGATTAATGTAGTGATCCAAAGTTCATATTCTTTTGGAAGACATAAAGACATCACTGTAGATGGAAAACATCTCTGTAGAAGAGATGTGGAAGGGAAATCCTACCTTCATGAAGGGTTCACCATGAAAGCAGATATGATTTTGCTTTAGAAATGTCCTATTTAAAGCAGAGAGAATGGGATGTGGAATGTCTCCTCAGAGCTGAGCTTGTTAAGTTGTTATAAACAGAACTGGCTTCAGTGGCTCCATAGTCACAGAAGAGTATATTCTCATGACTTGCAAGATTCCCCAAACAAAGTTTTCTGTAGAAAGTGAGAATACTAGAAATTACAAGGTTAAAAAGAATAGCATTTTTAAAGGCATCTGAGCAATAGTATCATTTCCCATCACAATGGGTTTGTGGAACATTACACAGGCTAAGCAAGTCAATCCAAGTAACAAGAAAAAAGTTTCAACATCAGCAGAACTAAATTAATAGTTTTAAGAGATAAACTTGGATGTATGATTTCTATTTTCATGCCATTAAGAGATATAAAAAAATCTTTGGATAACCAACCATTCAGGCCAGGTCTGAACTACTGACACCCGAAATCAGTGGAATGAACTTTATCTGCCTCAAAGCCTGAACACTCAAGTAAACTAGTCATTTTTTGCTTTAAAAGGAATTTGCATGCTGGAATTATGGTGGGTTTGTGATTTAATCTGATTAACAAGAAATCTTAAAAGTAAAGCAGTATCAAAAAGGCTCTAAACTAGCAATGCTATAATAAAATGAGAAGCAATTTGAAATGCAAATTTCTTCAGAATTATTACTCAGACCACCTTTAAAAATCTACAGGAAACTGAAAATCTAAGTATCTAGCAAGATTAAAGAATCTGAGCATTAGGTCTAGAAAGACAGTTCTCCCCTCAACAAGGTGTTTGTACATTAACATTAAAATAAAGATATTTAGCAGCAGCTGGCTAATAATCCACCCTAGTGCTGGATATCTGAGCTTGCTTTAAGTACTTTTAGGAAGCTCACATCCTGACAGCTGTGTCTTTTTGGTTTGTAATTTGTTTTTGTGGTGTTTTTTCATTTGTTTAAGTTTGGGATGGTTGTTTTTCTTGAAACTTCTCTGTAGACACCGAAAAAAATTCTTTATCCCTCCCTTTCAGGCAAGAGGGAAGAAAAAAGTTTCACTATCCTTAGTACCCCTTCCCTTATTCTCCCCCTCTCCTCCATTCCCCATTTCATTTCTAACTCCATGTTCATGGTCACAAGTTTGATGCACAAACTTCGACTCCATGTTAGAGCATGTGGAGCCCATGCAGACCATCACCCCTGGCTGCTTTCTTCACATCCAGGAAGGAGGAACAATCAGGAGCAGAACCTATCAGTGCCAGGAAATTCCTTGTGTGAGCATCAAGAGGGACAAGGCTGCAAAGCAATTTAAACTAAGTGCTCTGTGTCCAAATCTGACATTTGTTTTTATTACTGTCACTTGGACTCTGATAAAGGGCATCAACAGATTAGAAATGACACTATCAGCACCATGGTAGCTATTTTTTTTTTTTTTTTTAGAAGTGATAGCAATATGGGACAACATTGAGAAAGAATTTTAATTCTATATCAATTGAAAGAATTAAGAATTACATGTCAAGCTATCTGGGAAAGAAGAAACTGGTAGACATACAACTCAAAAGATTTCCAAGCAGAAAGGGAAGCAAGACTAGGAAGAGAATGTCTTTATATCATAAAGGTCGTAAGCTTCAGACAACTTCATTTACAGTCACTGTGCTTTCACACCATCTTTAAAGACACTGTATTGTGTTTTATTTGGCTTTTAAGGGAAGAGTTTCTTCATGCAGTCCCATTCAATTACATTGATGTTGCATTTGTTTTGAATAGTAACCAGGTATACCAGGTCAGCTGTAGATATATGTTAAAGATATCCACTTCATTTTTTTTATCATCTCCAACTTCATTAAAAATCATCCTTTGCTTTGCCAGAATAAACTTAATACGGTCACTTTGTTCAGGTTAAAAACAAGCATGGGCAAGATTAATAAAAATTGTACGTATCAGAATAGCTCTAGATTTAGTGAATCTATCTCCCCCCCATCTTCTGCCCCAATGAGAGCATCAAAATGCCAATAAAGCTGATATTCATCACCATCAGATCTGATACCACCATGGGCCAAGTGCAGTGGAGAAGTCTTTTCTGCCAGAAACTCCAACTGTGCAACTTTCTTGCCAGTAAGACATAATATAATTTGGACTTTTGAATAATTACTTGCCTGAAGCATGTTTTATGAATGCCCATCTATGGTGTCATAACACTATAGCAAGGATCTAAAACATGCTATAAACCCACTTTTATTAAGTTGCTTTTCAGTTTTTTGCTAGTATAAATCAGGCCTAGGAAGGAGGTCCAATACAGGTCAAGCATAGCAAAGACTTTAAGCACCAGGATCCTAATTATTTTGTTATACTTTTCCACTGGGCACATTTAATCACTGACAGCACTATTTAATATCAACTTTAAAGTTTTTGTTAATTAGAGCATCTCTTAAGAGGTATAGCCACCACTTGGGTGCTGTGAATAGCAAAGTACTTTATAGATAATGCTTCTCATGGTGTATCTTCAAGTAACTCTTAGCAGATTCTAAGCTTTTGATTTTATGCTGCATGACCACACTTGCAGGTAGTCAGCGTCAACTTTCAGATTACAAATTAGTTTGGAATTTGAATGATCTTAAATTGTTTGAAAGTCCTTAGTTACTTACAGCTAGTGGGTTCCCTTCCTTTCTGAACACACCTAGAAAACAATTTCTGTTATAATGGTTATGGGATCATTAGAAGAACAGTTGCTGTTTTGTTTAGAGCTAATCAAAGTGGGTTTGAATGAGATTTCCAAGGAAAGTAGAGCTTAAAGGCAACAGTGTAGGATTTGTAGGAAAGAACGGGTTTGATCAGATTGTAATGACCACATAGTCACAAAGCTGTCAACCATGACATCTTATGTACGTAACATTTGAGATTGTTGTGTAAGCTCTGCAGTAATACATAGGATTAAATTGTAAAAATTTATTCCCATTACGTTATCATAAATGTTAAGAGAGGAGCTGTATTGTGGCTGCATGTCTAGAATTCATATTTTGCCTAGAATCATTTTACTTCACTGTTTGCAATTCACAGCAAGGTTTAGCTGATATATGATATTATATTCAACCTTAAGAAATAGGTTCTTTGAAACATACAGAAAGCTACCCTGAAAACAAAGCAAGCTGATTCCCAAACAGCAATATTTTTGAGCCTCACTGTGAAATAAGTGTGAAATCAATGGTATTATGCTGTCCTAACCAGTTTAAGCAGTGTTCTTCATCATCTTGGGCATCAGGAACACAAAAAATAATTTATTAAAGACTAGAATTACTGTAGTTGGGCATTTCTGTTGCTGAAAAAGCGTGTTTAATTTATCTGCAGCTCCACAATTAAAACTCAGGTTTTAGAGGGTCCGTGAATGTTAGGGTACCTTGAAAACTCTTTACAGGTAAATCCTTTTCAGCATAACTCTATGAGTGGAAAGAATTACCTTTATTTAATGGAGGAACAAGCTGCAGCACAAAGACACAGTGACTCATCTGTCAGTTAAGTGCCTAGATACCATGGGGATGATACAAGAACAGAGAAAAGAGAACAGAGTGTCCAGAGCAGATCACGTCATTTGCAGCTAGTTTTCAGTACATTAATCTCATCTCATTTCTATATTTAATCTTTCATATATTTGTTCCGTTAACCATTTTCCATGCCTGTGCTACAAATGCTACTCAGTCACTTCCCATAAATGTGCATCTTCCATCTGCTTCCCTCCCTTATATATGACGCTCAGTTCCCCCTGTTATCCAAATACGTCTTATACTGGTGGTACCTGAAATCTGCAAACGTTTTCACCTCCCTCATTTGCTCTAAGCTTCCATTTCCAGTGGATCCAGGCAATCAGGCTCCTTTTCATTTCCAGTACCTCTTAGAAAATCAGTTGAAGACAGCTATACATTGAAAATGGACTCTGCAGTTTCTTTGCTCCTGAAGGATGTCTATTTTCCCCTAAGCCTATAGGACACAAACCTGAAGCACAGCTCTGTTCTTCATCTGCTTGTATTGATTTCTCAAAGCTTTCACCTATATTAGTGATCTTTAAAATACTTCTTTTGTGTAGTCAAGAATTCAACATTTTTTAAGTACTCTTTTATCCCTTAGCCGCTAAAAATTTAGACCAATTACACGCATAGCTCAAATTTTTGACTCAAATACCTAAAAGATGGCCTCTGTCTGATGGTACAGAGTGGCACTGAATACCATCAAAATCAAAGAGATCTTCATAGAATCATAGAATAGTTAGGATTGGAAAGGACCTTAAGATCATCTAGTTCCAATCCCCCTGCCATGGGCAGGGACACCCCACACTAAACCATGTCACCCAAGGCCTCATCCAACCTGGCCTTGAACACTGCCAAGGATGGAGCATTCACAACCTCCCTGGGCAACCCATTCCAGTGCCTCACCACCCTCACAGTAAAGAATTTCTCCCTTAGATCCATTCCAAACTTCCCCCGTTTGCACCCGTTACCCCTTGTCCTGTCACTACAGTCCCTGATGAATAGTCCATCCCCAGCATCCTTGTAGGCCCCCTTCAGATACTGGAAGGCTGCTATGAGGTCTCCATGCAGCCATATTCAAATATTGTGAAAAACAACCATTAATATTAATTTCTGCTTCCAAGTATGTGTTTCACAGTCTAAATTTAGGAACTCAGGGAGATGGGACAAAGTCAGAAATCAGCTTGGAGAATGTACACCAAATCCCCTGTGTTTCATACTACCTTACCAAGATCAATCTTGTTGCCACCTCTTCTACTTAAATATAGTAAAGATTGCTATGCTTAGGTTAAAGATAGTTTCAAAGAGACTCAGGCAGATTTCCTTGCCAAAAAGGCAAGTCCATGAAGAGGAAAAAGTCCTTTTGTTCTGATGGATAATCAGAGATGAAGTTCCACATAATACGTACTTCCTACCTGAAATACACATTAAATGACATTGAACTGCCTCCTACTACCCAGTTCCATATCTACTTAAATTCTATAAAAGCACTCTGACACTCAGAGAACACAGGGGTAAATATAAACTCAAAATATGTTAGTTCCTCCTCCTCTTCAGATGCCTTAGTTCTTTGTCTGCAAAGTACTGTGATACCAGTAAGATCACAACAAACCTGTTGTTTAGACTTATGGGATCCTTGTATCTTTTTTGAAGACTCTTCCTTCTAGATATTAAGTTCTTTAAAACTCAGCAAGATACTTTGTTCTCTGTGAGGATAGTATGATATAAATCCCAATGTTTAACTACCTGAGATGTTACTTTAATACATGGTTTCATCTAATAATTATTAGCTCGACCAACTTATTTTCCTTTGATAGAAGTCTGCAACTCTTTCAGCATATATTTTTAGTCCTGTTTGACTTCAGAAAAACAGTATGCATATGAAAAGTTAACATTTTACAGGTGCTGGCTTTGTACAATTCTTCCAAGGCACTGAGACCAGCATTGCTTGGCAGAAACCTACACAGATATTCTCTCTGTCCTTGTTCACAGGACATTTCCTAAAATATCAGTCATATTATAATCCAGACAAAGCAACAGACCAAACACTAGACTGAAAAGACTAGTGTCCTGTGCTGTATGGATACCTCTAGAAGTTAGCAAAGCAACAAATACTCACAACAGCTCATGATCTAGAAGACCACTGAAGACCAACACAACCAGAAATAAATTAACTTGCTCTTAAGCTTTTATTTAAACTCAAAATTGTAGCAACACCCACCATGAAATATAACAAAGGAAAGTGTAGAGTCCTGCATCTGGGCAGGAACAACCCCAGGTTCCAGTATAGGTTGGGGAACGACCTGTTAGAGAGTAGTGTAGGGGAGAGGGACCTGGGAGTCCTGGTGGACGGCAGGATGACCATGAGCCAGCACTGTGCCCTTGTGGCCAAGAAGGCCAATGGCATCCTGGGGTGTATTAGAAGGGGGGTGGTCAGTAGGTCGAGAGAGATTCTCCTTCCCCTCTACTCTGCCCTGGTGAGACTGCATCTGGAATATTGTGTCCAGTTCTGGGCCCCTCAGTTCAAGAAGGACAGGGACCTGCTGGAGAGAGTCCAGCGCAGGGCAACTAAGATGATGAAGGGAGTGGAGCATCTCCCTTATATGGAAAGGCTGAGGGAGCTGGGTCTCTATAGTTTGGAGAAGAGGAGACTGCGAGGGGACCTTATTAGTGTATATAAATATATAAAGGGGGAGTGTCATGAGGATGGAGCCAGGCTCTTCTCAGTGGCAAACAATGATAGGACAAGGGGTAATGGGTACAAACTGGAACACAAGAGGTTCCACTTAAACTTGAGAAGAAACTTCTTCTCAGTGAGGGTGACGGAACACTGGAACGGGCTGCCCAGGGAGGTTGTGGAGTCTCCTTCTCTGGAGACATTCAAAACCCGCCTGGACACATTCCTGTGTAACCTTATCTAGGTGTTCCTGCTCTGGCAGGGGGATTGGACTAGATGATCTTTTGAGGTCCCTTCCAATCTCTAACATACTGTGATACTGTGACAGCAGGAAAAAGATCATTATGTAAACCAACTATAAATTCTTTCCAAGAAATATCTATTGCATCACCAGAGTATCACATCTCCTAGTTTTAAAATACTTCCCTGCAGCTTTACATTTCATTATGTTACAGTGAAGAAATCCCCTCCTGCAGTAACTGTAATGGTTATTAGTATGTTATTTGGGCAATTACTAACGTAATGGTGTCATGGTTCTTAAATCAGGCTTCCAAAACTAGGAGCAATGCATACCAATAACTCTTACATCCTCCCTCAGCACAATATCAGGTAGTTATAGGAAAATTCATGGAGATAAGTGGAAGTGAAATCATTTATGTATATTACAGTCACGTACACAACTGATTTTAAAAGATTTACTTAATCATGAGTGCTTTTTAAAGAACATGGACAAAATACTTGCTTTAGAAAAACCTTATAATCAGTAGCCATCAATTGGATTATACTAAAACCAGGTGAATAGTCTTTTTTCGTATGATAAGGAAGATTTGCCCTCTTATCCTAAAGCACCTGTCCCAGACTGACCCCTGGTTTAGCAGAGTCCATATACAGTTGGCTGACTGCTCATTTTCAAGACCTGCAGTGACATATCCAGCCTCCAGTCCTAAAGCTAACTGGAAAACACTGGATACTCTATTCCTCATCTCATATTTGCACATGCATTCTTTGATCAACACTTTTTAAATCCAGTTGCCAGCCCTCTGCACTATTTTTGGTCAGTCACAGCTTCAATGTTTGACTGATGGCTTGGGTTTGCGAACGAAGATTTAGGAAGGGCATTACCCACACTCACTACAAGCACTATGACTAAGGGCAAGTGGAATAGGCAAAACTGATTGGAGAAAAGCTGCATAAGCAATCAGGAAGATTCTGCATGAGACTGTCATCTCCTGGATCAAGCTCGAGCGACCAAAGGCCTGAACCGCCCGCAGGCAAGGTTGGACCTACAGCTTCCAGTGCACCTTGTCACCTGCCGTTTCGACCCTCGCCTGTCACTACAGGGCTTTGCAAGTGTGAGTAAACCCTTCCAGCCTGCGCAATGGATTTTTTAGGTGAGCCGCAGCGTGGGCAGAACTGTCCCCACCCTTTACACCTGAGGTTTATCTGCCATGGCCTAGATAGCTAGGATGATGACAGCAAAGTCCTCAGGTCGTAGGTTTTGAAAGAGTGTCCTTCTCTTAGATGGAAGACCTTACAAGGCTAGACGAGCTCCATCAGCCCCGGTTTGAAGATAGGAGTTTTCCTTCTCCTATGAGGATGGCTTGTCTTCGCTAATGAAGATTTGGAAAGGGTTTTACCCACGCATTCTGAACAAGACTGTCATCTCCTGGGTCAATCTCAAGTGACCAATGACGCAATAGCACAACATCAAGTGTCTAGGTGGGATTCTGACTTAGTTCAGTCATAAGCCCACAGATGGTAGCCTCGCGCCAGTGGCTCCTCAGCCAAGCGCACGCACCAGGGGTCTGAACCTGTGGCTTCAATGTTTAGGTGCTTGTTTACACTACTCACTGAAGGGGAGTATGGGGATTGAGGGATATCACTCACTAATAAGAAGACAGACTGTTAAGCACACGAAAGGATTCAATCCCAATAGTATCATGACTCAAGAATATTATTTTCTGGATGGCTGAGTTGTGCAAGGCAATATTCTTTCAGTATAAGCTACCAGATTATTTCATCTACACACAAAAAAAGAGGCTGACACCCATACAGAAAGGGAAAATACCTTCTAAATCATAAATATTTTTTTCATACAGAGCTAACTTACATGTCACCAACTAACACTTATTGCAGCATTAAATAGATGACTTACCTGCTTTTCTTTGACTCTCCCCTGAGGCCTGGGGAAGCTCATCCTTCCCCACTGTATCCACTTGTGCCAGTCCTGGCCAGGCCTGTCTGCCACTGACTTAGAGAATGAGCGGGCGAAAACACCACCCTCGAAGCTGGCACAACTCAATCTGCTCAGCTGATATGACAAAAAGCCATGGAGAAGGTAATTTCTTTTTTTTCTGGCATTATTGCAGTATTTCAACATGCTTTAAATTGTTTAAACACCTTACCTAGTGAGAGCAAGTACTAGATATACAGAGACACAAAGTAAAGCCTTTTCAAGAGGAAGAAGAACCTCACAGTTGAGATGAGCTGTGACTTCAGATAAGGAGTTGTTGAATTTTACTCTACTGACTAGGTTCAACATCATTCTCGCAGACCTCTAAGATGTTTAGGACAAGCTAGAGATTCTCAGTACTGTATTCCACTTTTCTCACACTCTACTTTCTGAGAAACTTACCTCCTACTACTAACATACTTGGCTCATGCGCTACCATAAATATATTAACAAGCGGACTACACAGCTTCACAGGAGGCAATATGGGATGCAAATTTCATATTTAGCTGATCCTTTACAGCTGCACAGGGGCCACATGATTAATGCACCCCATGTTTTGGAATTGTCTGGAGCCCAAAACATTAGACCATTTTCATAATGGCTATGCCTCAACTTTATACTCTGAAAAGTGCAGAAAACACAATGAATCCATACTGTGAACTTGCTTGTTAATGTAGCTGCCAGAAGAATGATTTTTCTCTTATTCATTTTCAGAGCCAGGTAGTTCAAACCTGAGTTAGAACTACTTGCCATTGATTCTGGATATCATCATTTTAGGGGGAAATTCAGCAGAGAAAAAGCTTAGCACATTTGCACCCTAGGCACAGAAATAATCTTGGATGTCCCAAGTACTTGAAAACTATGCTGTTTCACAAGGAAATCCAGATCAAAAGTAGTGCTTTTGCCTTAAATATTCTTCATGTAGATTAAGCAGAGAACCTATTTAGACAGTAATTAACATTTGGATATGTCCATATGCCATAAGATGAAGCTTCCAAAGCATTAAGTGAATCTTTTCCATCAACCGTGACAAAGGTTTATTGTGCCAGTTTACAGACTTCACGCAGGATATAGTCAACACCTGCAAATACAACTCCCTTCAAAAACTGGGAAAGCATTGATATGATTTCAATGAAACACTGTATGGCGACATAGCAGAGGTACCCATTTCCTCTTGCCCACAGCTTGACCATCCTCCTTTTTAGCATGCTGAGGAAAATCACCTTCCTGGCTGACACCATGGTATATGTCTGAGGACTGGCAGTCCTCATTTGCATTTGCCTATGCATTCATTTTGTTGTCAGTCTAAATACTACTGGTCTTCCAGGTGTTAAAGCTCTATGTTGAATATTCTTTTATAAAATCTAACCTTCCAGCACTCTTATTTTTTGTCAGCTCACAAATTTTTCACCTCCCATATCATAATTAGAGTTGTTTTCCAAAGAGTACATCTTTAATTAGCAGCAGTTCCTTAAATATACGTAGTGTGATTATTATGTGGATTAAAACCACAGCAGAAATCCTAAGGATGTGGCACTTGCTTTCTCTGTCTTTTCAGAAATAATATCTGTCATTTGAGACCATGCAGAAGGCTTCCTGACAGAGAAATCTAGATTAATTTGCTAGTCAGATTAAAAAAAAAAATAAATCTGCAGTTTAACACCAGCAACTTTTCTGTATATCTCTTACAACTTTGATTTATTTCTTGGCATGTTTTAAAGCTTTCAAAAAAAGCCACTGGAATAACAACTCAAACTCTATTTTGTTTCAATGCAAACTCCAAAATTTTGTCAAAAGGCTTCTCTTCAGCAACAGGCTTTAGCTAAAGTATCACACATTAAAGAATTGTTGATGAACTGAAAGGGAAAACATGCTGCCAAATATTGAAGTATAAGAAAATATTAGTACCTTAACTAAGTGCCAAATTCATGATAAGCAATTTTTTATATCTACAAGAAGGACTATAAATAACATTACCTGTTAGAAAGTCAGTTGTCATCATTGATGTGTCTGAGAAACAAATAATAATGGGTTTCCAAGTGGCTGCTTACTGATCAACTTATTCCAAGCTCCATATATATTCAGATGAACTGCAGACCTGAATGAGCATCACTTAATCCAAAAGCAGATTCCCTCAGATGCCAGTTCTGTATCACAGTCCAAAATAAAGTCTTTCTCCATCCTCTTGCTGTCAAAAGTGAGATGTCAGATGTCCTCTAAAGCCACCTGTCTCCAAGTCAGCTAAAGCAGCACTCCAACTCAAAATCAGATTAAATCGGTTTTAAAGGCAGGCTGCAAGAAATAATTTGGTAATCTGTCATCACCATATGAGTTCATAGGGTTTTTCTTTTCCTAACTATGAGCACCCTGACTGTATCTCTTCTTAGAATGTCTGGAAAAGTTTATATTTAGCACACAACCCCTTTCTATACAGGAATTACAGAAGAGATTTATCAAGATTTTTAAATTCAGAATTGCAGCCTGCCAGGTTTTTTTCTTCACACAGTTCTGAGCCCAGTTGTGAATTTGTGGAGGTGGATGTGTGGGGGAGTTGCAGGTTTCTTTCTCCTTCTTGTATTGGAAAAGACAGCAGCAGAAATGGATACCAGGTTTATGATATTAAGACAGACAGAAAAGGGAACTCTTAACATGCATATCACCATGGAGCAAAGCAAGCAGAAGATGATGTCTCTAAGGGACAGTGCGTACATCACAGTGACGTCATTCAACAACCAACGGTTGTCTCAAACTACATGCAATTTTAAATACCATTGTTGACGATTATGAGATGTGCTTATTTTTGAAAATAAGAAGTGGGTCAGAGCTCATCAGCTTATGGATATTTTTATGATCTATCCAATCAGGGATTCTGAAAACAGAAGAGCTTCTCCTGTGCATACAAAGCAAAGGAGCATTTCAAGCATAAACCCTAAATATGCTTGATCACTGGCTGCACATAATGAACATAAATATCTAAGAGGCAGTTAAAAAGATTGCTGTTTTTAAAAGCCTAAACAGGTGGTCCTGGAGCTTGACAGATTTGTACCCTACCTTCACATTGTAACCCTTAGTTCACTCTGATATTTTCAAGATGACTAGAACCCTAGACTTCATGGCATCAGAAGGTCTGATCTGAGCTTTTGGCTACAAAATCTCTCATGTATTTCTTTGATTTAGCAGATAAAGTTTTCTTGAGATCCAGTGAAAGAAGCTGATGCAAGACATATTCAGAGTATAGTTGTGGTGTAGTTTTTCTTAAATTTTATTAATAGTAAAGAAAGTTAGACATCGAACTACCTTACCAAGGAGCACAGTGCATCCTTCACTGTCCAACATCTTGAAAGCCAGAGTGTCTTTTTTTACAGCACTATAGGTCTGAGGACAAGAGGAAGTGGCACAGGCAGTAGGTGCTGCATTCCTGGAACACCAGCAGGATTTTGCCTGCTAAACCAAGAGATGCTCTTTGGGTAGCAAGGCTGGTTGGTGAGAGATGAAATCTACTTATTGAAGCTGGACATGAGCATATTCAACAGGAAAGCTTTAAACTATGCTTACTGGTAGCTGAAAACCAGAAACCACAGAGAGGGAATAAGAAATTGAGGAAGTGGGGGTGGTGCCACCCAACAGCATAACAAGGGAAGCTCTCACCCTTTCTGCAAAAGTGATGCAACCAGAGTACCATCTGAAGTGCTTGTACATGACTATGAAACACATGAAACAGAGGATTAATTGACATGAACCTGCAGAGCTAAGATGTAACTAGAATGACACAAAACAGATGGAATAGCTCACATAGCCCTATAATGAGTTTATATAGGCTCTTTAGGAAGAACAGGCTGGGAAGACAAGTGGTTGTGCTCAGCATAGTGAGCTGAGCATGCTGCCACTGGTCAATATAGTGAGATGCAAGCAGTCAAGAGGATTTATGGAACACAGAATCACAAAATGTGATTGGAAGGCACCTTAAAGACCATGTAGTTCCAATCCCCCTGCCACAGGCAGGGACACCCTCCACTAGACCATGCTGCTCAAAGCCCCATCCAACCTGGCCTTGAACACTGCCAGGGATGGGGCAGCTACAGGTTCTCTGGGTAACTTGTTCCAGTGCCTCACCACCCTGACAGGGAAGAACTTCTTGCTTATATCTAATCTAAATCTACTCTCTTTCAGTTTAAAGCCATTACCTTCTGTTCTGTCCCTACATCCCCTTGTAAAAAGCCCCTCTCCAGCTTCCTTGTAGGCCCCCTCTAGGTACTGGAAGGCTACTATAAGGTTTCCCCAAGCCTTCTCCAGGCTGAACAAGCCCAACTCTCTTAGCCCGTCTTCACAGGAGAGGTGCTCCAGACCTCTGATAATCTTTGTGGCCCTCCTTTGTACTTGCTCCAACAGGTCCATACACCTCTTGTGTTGGGTCCCCAGCGCTGAATACAGTACTGCAGGTGGGATCTTATGAGAACAGAGTACAGGGCGAGAACCATCTGACTCAACCTACTGGTCACGTTCCTTTTGATGTGGCCCAGTATACGGTTGGCTTTCTGGGCTGTGAGCTCATGTTGCCAGCTCATGCTGAGCTTCTCAACCAACACCTCTGTCCTGGGTTCAACAGTAGCAGTCATTTTTCTCCTTCTTAGTACCTGATGCAATGCTGTGTTTTTGACTTTTAGCCTGGGAACAGTGTTTTAGTTGTTGCTAAGTAATGTTCACTCTGACCAAGGACTTTTCTGCTCCTCATGCTCTGCCAGGGAGGAGGGGAAGCTGGGAGTAAGCAGAGACGGGACACTTGACCCAAATTAACCAAAGAGGTGTTCCATACCACAGCACGTCATGCCCACTATATAAACTAAGAGAGTTACCTGGAAGGGTTAGAGCACTGCTAGGGTCAGGATGGGTATCGATCGGCAGGTGATGAGCGGTTGTATTCTCTTCCCTTGTTATTTCCCTTATCATTATTATTATTGGTGGTAGCAGCAGTGGCTTGTGTTATACCTTAGTTACTGGACTGCTCTTACCTCAACCCGTGGGAGTTACATTCTTTCCATTCTCCTCCCCATCCCTCCGGGAGTGGGGGGAGGAAGGGGAGGGAGTGAGCAAGCGGCTGCATGGTTCTGAGTTGCCGGCTGGGCTTAAACCATGACAACCCCCCAAGTCTTTCTCCTCAGGGCTGCTATCAATCCGTTATCTGCCCAGCCTGTATTTGTGCTTAGGCTTACCAGACCCAGGTGCAGGACCTTGCACTGCACAAGGTTTGCAGAGGCATGTCTGGGGAAGTTTGTGCTGAAAA
Source organism: Psittacula echo (assembly GCF_963264785.1). Classification (NCBI taxonomy): domain Eukaryota; kingdom Metazoa; phylum Chordata; class Aves; order Psittaciformes; family Psittacidae; genus Psittacula; species Psittacula echo. Next base: position 107,740,191 of record NC_137735.1, read on the forward strand.
TGCTGGACAGGCAGATAGAGGTTGTGCTCTGCTGAACTTTCTACTCATGGCTAAAGAACTTATTGAGGATGTTCAGGCACTGGCAGTTTTTATTCCAGTTCGTAACTTGCTGCTTAAGAGCCTAAGGGAGTGAGGGAGGCAAAGATTAAATACCCTGGATTTCAGAAGAATGGATTTTTGTTTACACAGGTGGGTGGGATGCTGTGAAGCATTGCCTTGGGAGGCAGAAGGGCCCAAGAGAGCTGGGTGATCTTCAAGGACAACCTCAAATCATGGGAGCATTCTATTCCAACGTGCTAAAAAGCAATAAAACAAGCCAAGGGGCCAGCTTAAATTAGTAGGAAACTCCTGAGTAACTCAAATACAAAAGAATATATGAAGTTGGAAGCTGAAACAGTGTACCTGAAGGGCACAGCAAGTATTGCCTGGGCAGGCAAAGATGCAGCTAGCAAAGGCAAAGTTGGATTGAAGCTGAAACCAGCAAGGAATGTGAAGGGCAAAGGCAGAATTTCCTTGTGAAAAGCACTACCTACAGTAGAGAAGGATCAACTTAGGAACCACTTAATCAATTGGACGGATCCAGAAGAGATGCATCTAAAATTGGCCAACATCATTGTAAACCCACTCTATCATCTTTGAAAAGCTGTGGTGTTTGGGGGATGTTCCCAGTGACTGAAGGTAGACAAATATGATGTCTTTCTAAATTGGGCAGAAGGACGCTCCAAGATACTACAGGCCAGGCAGTCTCATTTTAATCCCTGGGAAGGTGTCAATCCCTGGGAGCAAATCTTCCTAGAAGCCATTTTCAGGCACTTTAGAAATAAACCAGTGATTTGGAACAGCCAACATGGATTCAGTGAGGGGAAATCATACCTGAACAACTTGTGATGACTAGATCTGAACCGGGGAAGAACAGCAAGATGTAAGTGGCCTTGAGTACAGCCAGTCTCCAATGCCTACCACAACAACTTGCCCTAACTATGGCAAGTACTCCATTCTTCCAAGAATGCCTACCAAGGCAAGTACTCCTACTTTCCTCATAACTCTAGAGCCTAAACAGAAATTCCTGTTGATTCTATAATCCTGTCATTTTTGTATAGTCTTTCATTTTCTACGTGCTACCATGCATAAAAATCCTTTCTCTTGTCATTTCCAAGCCATTAAACTGCCACTACAGTGATTCTAAGAATTGTTTTAAAGTCCTGTGAAAGGATTATGCAAAAGCCTTTTGGCAATGCTGTAGGGACAATACATTAGGCTGCTATATGAATGTGTATATGAGTGCAGGGGAAAACAAGGGAGCAAAGCAGGTAGAAGATTTTAGCAAATTGCGTGATGCTAAACATGAAAGAGGAAAAGCTGTCATTCTCAAAGCATAAGCAAAGGGCAGGGTAAATGAAGACATGAATGAGACTGCTCCCACCTGGGGGTGAAGGGTCCTCAGTCTTACAGGGAGCAGTCCCATTAATTCCAATGGTTCCTCCCACCTGCAAGCTGCATCACCACAAAACTGGTGGCTGCATTTTATCCCAGTACTGCTAGAATTGTTAAAGGACAAAACTGAAAATGATGACAAAGCTAATGAAAAAAAATGCACAGTTTATTTTCAGCCTAATCACTCTGCAGCTTACATGTGGCCAAGGCATTTGAAGTAAATGACATAAAAAAAAAAGGAAAGAAAAGGCTGTTGGGAAATACCTACATTGGGAAGAGCTGATAAAATAAATATTCACCTCTAAGTGCAGATCTGAGACATACCTACATAGCTCAAATCTAGTGAGTGAAAATCTGCTTGAGAGTGAACATTTATATCATAAACGACTAATTGCCTTCCTCATCAGAAAGGCATTTTCATGTCTAGGTTAGTGGAAGTCGCACTTTTTGGTATCATTTTTAAAAAAACACAGCAAGAGTCTACCTCATCACTGAGTTCTTCCTCTAAAATTTGTAACTGTGAGGAATTTAATGCTCAATATGGAAGAAATATATTTGTGAGTTATACCTCCAAGCCATGGGTTTCCCCTATACAAGTTGTTAAAACGTATTAGATCTACAGGCATCTTCCTGCATGAGTATAGCTTTATGGTCCAATCTTGCCTGTGGGCAGTTCAGGCCTTGGTCGCTTGAGCTTGACCCAGGAGATGACAGTCTCGTGCGGAATCTTCCTGATTGCCTATGCAGCTTTTCTCCAAACAGTTTTGCTTATTCCACTTGCCCTTAGTCATCGTACTTGTAGTGAGTGTGGGTAATGCCCTTCCCAAATCTTCGCTCGTGAAGCCAAGCCATCAATAGCTTTATGTAACCTACATATAACATGGAAAACCTTTTCCCTTGCTATAAACAGGCTCAAGCCCACTATTGCTTTTAGCAAAGTTTCTCTATCAGGTATTCAGACTGCTTTTTCATAGGACAATAAATCTATTTTCAGCACATTTTGTTCCTGTCACTTATCACAAGCTACATTTCTACCTTTCCCAACACAGCAACAACACTATCAGTCTCATTCCAGCTTCTCTGCTATATAGAATCATAGGATGGTTAGAACTGGAAAAGACCTTAAGATCATCTAGTCCCAATCCCCCTGCCATGGGCAGGGACACATCACACTAGATGATGTCACCCAAGGCTCTGCCCAACCTGGCCCTGAACACCGCCAGGAATGGAGAGATGGAGGATATCTCACTGCCAGGGATGCACAAATATGTGCATTTGCACACATGAAATGTCCCCATATCTTTCCATAACAAACCTTTGTTCTAATAAAAACATGGCTAGGTTTAGGCACTAGCTAGCCAGGAGAACAGCTAAACCAGGAACCTTACTTTACTGCTCAAAACTCTTAAAGCTGGATCTGATTTTCTAAGCAATATTCTCTAGTATGAACATAATTTTACCAGGCTTGATAGAGTCAGGGATCCTTAGAAAAGAATTCTATCACCTGTGCTACAGAGGCATTCAGACTGGGGAAGGGTCCTCCAAACAAAAACCCAGATGAATGAATTCTAACACTGCTACCAAAAAAGGCTATTTTTGTCATTTTACTTGCATAGCAAGATCAGAGCTTGCTTTCTGCAGCTTTTCAGTAGTAGGTAGAAAAAGACTCAAACACCATAGTTTGCCTTTGCCTTGCTCTGACACAACACAGGGCTGATATTATTCCTGCTTTCTTTTAAGAAGCTTATCAACTCTCCAATTGTTGGTACCAACATCTAAAAGGAACTAAGGTATTAAAGATATTGGCAAGGTTGAAATAGATCAGGTTCCCTTCTATTAGCTGTTAGATTCATTAAAGGCAGCTTATCTTTTAACTACAGCAGGGTTAACTCCTTTACCAATAAAGAAGAATTTTAACACTTTCTGGAAAAACATGCAAACTGGTTTAGATAGTTTTCACTGAATATATACAGGTAAATTGGATGCTCAAATTTTTCCCATCTCAGACCACATAACTGAAGATGGACAGGAAGAAAAAAGTGGGGTTAATATAATTTTTATGGAGGACACTTGCAGACAGCCTTCTAAAAAAATCTTTTCATGATCTTTTAATTACAAATAATTAATAATGAGTTTCAGAATGAAGAATCTTGGCAGCTTATAATAATGAAACACTGCTGAAACTTGAAATGCAGTTGTGCATTATTCCCTTCAGTGGAAAACTAGATGAAATTGACTACTCTAAGGTTCCTCTTTTAATCAAAGGGGTTAACTTACACTCATGTCCAGAGCTGGGTAACCAGCCAGATAATCACTTTCCTTCCTACTCAAACATAGTTTCAAAACCATATTCAGTCTGAATACCTGTGAAGGGACCATTAAATCCACTCTTCCATATGCAAAGATCTAGTAATTTTGTTCTAACTGAAGAATACCTGTCAAGAATAATGTAGGGCTTCATCACTACTGGAAGCAAACCATATAGACTTGCAGGAAATAGTCCTTAAATGATAGCTGATGATAATGGTCTGATTAAAAAAACCAAAACAAAACAAACGTACATACTGGGAATTGGGCAATTAAGATTCATTTTCTACCTCTCTACAGGGCCCCAGCTAGACTTTGGGCAAATTGTTTTGTCACATTTCTTTTATAGGAAGGCATATAAAATCTGCATTTCACCTGTCCTCTTGCCCTGAGGTTTCTCAGGACTCTGAAGTTTTGTGGTGTTATAATAAAAGCAAATGGCAGAGTGCGGGAGATCTGGCCTTTCTGGTCTAAAGCAAGCATAGCAGTAGGAGATGAACCTTTTACTCATTTAAAAGATGTACTTCCAATTTTGTTTTTCAGCTTTCTGTGCTGAGAGTGGTAGCAGGGTCTATGTGCAGACTTTAGAGGAGTACTTCCATTCCCCTGTAAGTATTTTTGCACAGAGTAGAGCCATACACAGAATGAAATTTCAGAACAAACCAATCTTTAAAATGTAACTTTGGAGTTTTTTTTTTGATGGAATGCAACAGGAAGGGAAAAACCACACAAGTTTCTCTCCATGCATTTTCATTTGTGATGATTTCATCAAAAGTTAAAACTATAAAACTGAAGGTCTTATTTTCTGTATATAAAACAGCAGCATTTCTTCTGGAGTCACTTTTGAATTAAATACTATCCCAGCTGCCATTTCTAGCTATTTAATTAGAAAGTTTTCCTAGGAACACAGAGCAAGATGTGATTAAGTTTAATTAGAACCTATATTTATAATCATCCCCTTTAGCAAGTAGATTTTCTGCAATATATATTCCTAAGGGTTGTTCAATCATGCTATCTGAATAAATGAGACTGCTAATGGATGAAGTGCACATTATTAAGCCCACTTCAAGACACCTTGCTCCCTCTTTAGCAACACAAGTGTTACAGGTTGATCACCAGTATATCTAAAGTGCCCAGGGGCAGCTGAGCCAGCACTTTCCATTTCTTTCCTCTCATCTCTTTCCATCCAATTCTAGCTACAAGCCAAACACATTTTTAAACACAGCCTGAGGCACCAAAGGCAAGGATACCTTCCTGCATCTGTCACCTTGTAGTTAGGACACTCACTCTGGAAAACCTCACTGCCTTCTCAAGAGAAGGAAGGGAAAGCAAAGTGTGTTGCTTCTGGAAGAAGAGGGAAGGGTTTCCCTTTCGCCATGAGGCAGATCCACCACAGAAACTGGAGGAGGATTAACAGCAGCAAGACCCAGGACCTACAGGTCCACGTACTAAGCCACATCATCTATTGTTTGCCATCCTTCAACGCATCTGATGTAAAAATGTACTTGCTTTTCACATTGAATCCACAACACAGAAAATTTAAAGACAATTTGAAGATTGCAACTGGCTGCAGCAACGGAAAGTCTTAGTCAGATATTGAAATTATATTACTTCTCCCACCCCCCTCCCCCAAAGCCTTGCCTGAAAGGAAAACAAAATTCCAGGTTGTAATTTTCAGTTTTGCTCTTGACCACCAGAATTATTCTCTGCCTCACAAATCACCCTCAAAGTATTCTGGTTATACTGGACAAGAGAATAAGGGAATTTATTTAGTTTAAAACTAGACACGTGCAGTAATTTCTTTTTCAGATTCTACTACATAATAAACAAAAATCTCTAAAACCATAGCTAACATGCTAAACTGGATGGTATGAAATCCTTAACTGCCAAAGCCAGGTGAGAAAATAACACCATTCATGATCGGCAGGTTAAGGTAGTCCAGCCACCTCACACCTCTGGAGATCTTAATATGCAGAAAGAAGCAAAGCAAGAAGAGCCTATGCATAGATCTAGTTATCATTTTAGGGAAGAGTGAAAAAACTCCACTTGTGAAAAAGAAGCATATATCAGATTGGCTACTGTTGGAGAGCTGAGGGACAATGCAGTGCTGAGCTGCTTTTCCTGCCAGCCCACCCCTATTCCTCCCAAACATGGGGCCAGCTGACTGCATGCCAGACCTTGTTCTTCCAGAGGTCTCACAGGCTTGTCTTTCCTTTTGTTGCTTTTAGGTTTTAAGTAAGTCAAAATGCTCAAAACATTCATTTTCATTATATTAAATAGCATATAGTATTGGGTCACTTGAGCATGCTGTTAGGAGAATAAATCTTTTCAAAAGAGGGGATCTGTTATCAAATTAGCAGGCGTATATTTAATTCCCAAATCCAGGTACAGTTATTCAGTATTTATGACCATTTTTGTAATACACGGGCTGGGAATTATTTCAGAGCCCAAAACCCCAGTTTGTATGTTGTACCTGATGGCAGGAGGACAAATGCAAGGGAAGATTGCCAAATAGTAGCTGGGTCCTCACTCATATGGGACTGCACTCTGCTGCAGGTAAGATTTGTGCTGGCAGCACAGTGCCATGATATCAGCCCTGATGAGAAAGATAGCCTGCTGTTAAGCCTGAGAAACATGCCACGTTTGACTGAACTCCGCAACTCTACAAGCTGACTACAAAGTCACTCTTTGTAGCAAACATGGAAATTAAGCACTCAGTGGTTCCAGTGTTCTCGTAACAAAAGACCTTTGCTTATGTTCACCATCTGCCTAGTTAACACATTAATGAACATACACATCTGAAGTACAGGTCACAGTTCTGTATCCTTTTCTTGGTTACAACACCCCAAGCCTCTTGCATGCTCCTACGTTGTATCAGTTGAGTGCTCAGAAGTCCACAGAGCTCGATGGGATTCATCCTATAGTACTGAAGAAGCCAGCAGACGTTATACAGCAGGACCCCTCTCAATCATCTATCAAAGATTCTGGGAATCTGGAGAGGTCCTTGCTGAATGGAAGTTGGTCAATGTCATTCCAATTTACACTAAGGGAAGACCAAGCAAAATACAAGCCTGTTAGTCTAACCTCAGTTCCTGGAAAAATTATGGAGAAGATAATACTGGATGCTACTGAGAGGCATTTAAAGGACAGCACAATCATTATGCACAGCCAACATAGGTTCACAAAAGGAAAGTCCCATTTAATCTGATATCCTATGATAAGGTCAACTGCTTAGTGGATGAAGGGAAGGCAGTGAACGCAGTTTTCTGCATTTTAGTAAGGCTTTTTATAGCTGTCCCTCACAGTATCCTTCTGGACACATCCAGCTGTGAGTTGAGAAGGTGTATGTGTGCTGGGTGAAGAACTGGCTGAATGGCAGGGCTCAAAAGGTTGTTGTGAATGTGTCTACATCTGGCTGGTGACCAATCATTAGCAGTGTTCCTCAGAAAGGGGATGAAAGCCCTTATGGATAAGCCCACATAACCCATGAGCTGGCAAGAAATTAGGTAAATTCTTTCATTATTTCAATAAATATTCAGACATTTTTACGTGCAAAGACTACTCCCTCTGGGGAGGCGAAGGGATGATTTACTGTGACCTATGTTACAGCCCAGTGGATGCTACTGTTAAGCTCCCTGCTCCCAGTCAGGCAGAGAACAGAGCTGAACTTAATCCTTACACAATGTGGGACATCCTCCTTACTATGGTAGCACTGTTTACTTCCCTTTGTTAAAGACACTCAAATGTGAAACAAAACACTTTCCTTATGCCAAAGCACCAAAGGTTAAATAAAGTTTGAACTCAAGAAGCATTTTTCAGGTTTTCTATTCAATAAGAAAACACACACACTTACGAATAAGCTCAAATAAACAGTGGTTTTATATACAGTATTATTTCCCTAGGTATGAGTTAGTCCCACTCAGGACTCATCAAACATCCTGATAGATATTAAGGAAAGGTGTTCAAATGGAGACAGAAGCAAACACTTCAAACTCTTGCAGGCAGTCAATTCAAGAAAACTTATGTTTACCATCTACTTGATTGACATTTGTACAAGTTTCAGGCATAAGTGTGTGTAGAAACAAAATTAACCTCAGCCTGGCAGAAACATATGCAAAATTTTTTTCTGATTACTATTCCTAATATGTTGCTAAGAAGTTCCTAATATGCACAGATTGAAAGAGTTTATTTCCCCCATCAATGTGTTATCTTTATAGCTTTAAAATTACACATAAGCAGTGAAACCCCAGTATAATTTCTGGGCTATATTTTGCATCAGAAGGGGCACCCCTCACCCAACACCACTTGCCAGTTACAGCTTTAATAACCATGCTTAAGGTAAGGTAGAAAATTTTTCATGAATTTCAGAAAATCCAGATTCAGCAAGTGGTATACACTGCAATTGTCGCTATCTGCTGTCAATGCTTAGGACTGGTGAAGATGTTTCTGTTCGTATACCCACAAGACAGTGTGCCATCTACTTTTACTGTATACTGTTAATGCTATCTATCCGTCTAAAATATACAGCTTTAATTTATAAAGGTTTCTTCATGAGTTGGTTGCAAGAATAGGTTATATTTAACCGGTTGGCACATTATCTGTTAAGATAGGTTAAAAAAGGTTTTACTATACCTGCTGTAGGGCTGTGCTTGTGCTTTCTGGCTTCTGGAGGGAGTTAAAGTTTAAGCAACTAAATGCAGCAGCACTGCCAGTATTGAGAGCTGATGGCATGCATTAGAGATGAACCACCTCAAGTTAGTATTCTGTCTGTAGTTTTAGATAACTCATGGGACAGAGAAAACTTACTGTTGGGCTTTTTAATATTTTCAGTAGTAAGATGACACTGGTTATACCTTTTCCAAGAGCTCAGAGCATAACACACACTAACCCTCAAACAAATTTCCTGAACCGTAGATGTGGCAAAGGTCTTATATAACACTTCTTCACACACACAAAAAAAATACAGATTGCCATCCCATCCAAGTGCAGTTAAAATCCAAACTGACAAGAAAGGAAAGAAATGTGACTTAGCCAGCTCCGCAGAGGAGTGAGCAGCTGTTCCCTAAATGTTCCTTAGGGTTATGCCTACTCCAGAGGTGAAGCACAATATCAAATATCAAGGTACACTATGTTTGCTCTCATTCATTATGAGCCTAGCCTCTGTACAGTGTTGTTTTTTTAGGATGTACCTAACCTTGGGATAAACTTTCTGCAAATATATTCTTTTCCTTCCCTAACTTTTCTCCCTTGTAGCTGTTCTTGCAATAAAATTTCATTTTGCCACAGTATTTTGAACAGGAACTTATTACTCCTTTTCTTATCAGTGATATGTTTTTTCTCCTGTTTGATCTTTAGTTATTTTGGGATCTTGTAACAGTTTTTCTTGGGTGCTGCAAAGCTCAAAGATTCCCAATTCATTCCTCAAGAGTTAGAGGGGAGGTCATTGGATCCATCTTTTCCACTTTAGACACCCCTTTCTTTCACATTGTACATCAGACTAATTCAGTTGCCAATATGTCAAGGCAATAAGGATGGAAGCAGTTGTGCAAGATGCACCTGGATGTGAATCAGACTTTTCATTGAACAGTTATACCTGTTGTGGAAGCTGTTTCAAGTTTACACTGTCAATTGCTTGGTCTATCAGAACTGGAATCCACTAATCCTCGGGGCACAGAACAACTTTGCCTCTAGTGACAGATAACTTTTAAAATGCTTCTAAACTAAACAGAATCTTGGAAATAATGTCTATTACATTTTTCAGTCTTCAAAATTGCAATTTCAATTCTTACACAGTCTCATGTAATTTCTGCAACAGTTCTATGTAAGTCACTGGAATAGCCATGTAACACTCTTCCCTTTACATCACTTAATTCGTTATTTCTCCCAATTTAAACAGCCAGGACTCTGCCACTGCTACCTGCCAAGCCCACTGACTATCCTGGTCTAAAAGGCTGTGAATAATTCTAGATAAATTTTAAGTCCCATATCCTCCTTCATAAAGAAAACTCTTCAGGCTTACTGAACTTTCATGGACTTCATTTGCTGTACAGTAGATGGCATAGATATCTTAGAACATCATTTAATCACCATAAAGATAACTTCTCACAAATGAAAAAGATTAGGCTTGAAATTTACTTTGCATCTCTCCATACCAAAAGAGGTTCTAAAGATGCCAATTAAACTCACAGAATAATGAAACATCAAAGTTACCATTATATATCCAACCAAAGCTCTGGTCATAACCGAGTATTTTTTCATATGATCTCTTAGAAAACACTAAACCATTCTCTACTTCAAATGAAAAGAGCTATATCTACTCTTTCAGGTAAAGATCTATCAGAATGGAAGCATCCATGATAGACATCGCTCACTTTGAAACTCAGGTTTCAAGGCTCGTGGGATAAAGTTTCTTATACCAGAGGTACACAAATTACTCTTCTCTTGATATGTCAGAAGAGGCTTAGATTGATCTCTAATGGAGCTGAAATCCTTCCAAGCCACAGTGTTGCAGCAAAATAGGCTATTAGTTTCAGTTTTGCCTTAACCTCTATACAAAAAAGTCAATGTGAAGTCTCCACATGAGTTTCAGCAGGATATCAATTTGAAAAGCTTAACCCTACACTTAATTTTCACTTCTGCTGCTGCATGTCCATGTGTCTGGCCTGAAGACACCTTGATAAGGGAAGATATTGTTTACTTACCCTCATTCACATAATAAATCAAAGAACAAACTTCCAAATAGAGTTTCCTCACCAATGATTGATAAATCTAAGAGGCTACAAACAGCTACAACCTCTTGTGCTATCTCAGTTGTCTCCCTATGTTTCTGCTATAAAAATAATTCTCTCTTTGTCTTATATACACATTTAGCCTTTTTGTCAGATTCCTGTGGCAATAGACCTTATGTCTTTGCTATCAAGCCAAGTATAAGATGTTTATTTCTTATTGAAGATTTCATTGAGTCAGACATGTTTTCTGCTTCCTTTCATTTAAGGAATTGGTGGGAGTGGGTGTTTTGTTTTTTTCAATATCAATATCCACAGGTTATACAGCCATACAGACATCCTCTGCTTTCAAATGTTGACACTAATTAAAATTCAATGCCCTTTAAACACAAGTACTCAATCTCTGAACACTAAGTGAAAGTAAGATAGACTAACCATAAAAGAGATTCTTTCTCTCCCTCACCCCTCTCAGGACATTGAAGAAATGTGTTCTTCCCAGCTCTTGAGGTTCTTTACTCACTGAGGAAACTAGTTAGTAAAATAAGCACAAAACATTAAAGCACTGGACCATTTGGTGCTGTGGTGGAAAAAGTATTGCACGTTATTACAGGTTTTCTAGTCTTACCTCTGTGCCTGGCAAACTGTTGGAGCAGACTCTCCTGGAAGACATGCTAAGGCACATGAAAAACAAGGAGGTGGTTGGTGACAGCCAGCACGGCTTCACTAAGGGGAAATCCTGCCTGAACAATTTGGTGGCCTTCTATGATGGGTCTATGGAACTGATGGACAGGGGCAGAGCAGTTGACATCATCTACCTGGAGCTGTGCAAAGCGTTCGACACTGTCCCACACGACATCCTTGTCTCTAAATTGGAGAGACATCAATTTGATGGGTGGACCACTCGGTGGATAAAGAACTGGCTGGATGGCCGCACTCAAAGAGTTGTGGTCAATGGCTCGATGTCCGGCTGGAGGCCAGCAACGAGTGGTGTCCCTCAGGGATAGGTGTTGGGACCGGTCTTGTTCAACATCTTTGTTGGTGACATGGACAGTGGGATTGAGTGCGCCCTCAGCAAGTTTGCCGATGACACCAAGCTGTGTGGTTCGGTTGATACGCTGGAGGGAAGGGATGCCATCCAGAGGGACCTTGACATGCTTCTGAGATGGGCTGATGCCAACCTTATGGAGTTTAACCATGACAGGTGCAAGGTCCTACACCTGGGTCGGAGCAATCCCAGGCACAGCTACAGGTTGGGAAGAGATACAGACCAGCCCTGAAGAGAAGGACTTGGGGGTGTTGGTTGATGAGAAAATGACCATGAGCCGGCTTCAGTGTGCGCTCACAGCCCAGAAAGCCAACTGTATCCTGGGCTGCATCAAGAGGAGCGTGACCAGCAGGTCGAAGGAGGTGATCCTGCCCCTCTACTCTGCTCTTGTGAGACCTCACTTGGAGTATTGTGTGCAGTTCTGGTGTCCTCAACATAAGAAGGACATGGAACTGTTGGAACAAGTCCAGAGGAGGGCCACGAGGATGATCAGGGGACTGGAGCACCTCCCGTATGAAGACAGACTGAGAAAGTTGGGGCTGTTCAGCCTGGAGAAGAGAAGGCTGCGTGGAGACCTCATAGCAGCCTTCCAGTATCTGAAGAGGGCTTATAAGGATGCTGGGTAGGGACTCTTCATTAGGAACTGCAGTGACAGGACAAGGGGTAATGGGTTCAAACTTAAACAGGGTAAGTTTAGATTGGATCTAAGGAAGAAATTCTTTACTGAGAGGGCGTTGAGGCACTGGAATGTGTTGCCCAGGGAGGTTGTGAATGCTCCATCCTTGGCGGTGTTCAAGGCCAGGTTGGATGAGGCCTTGGGTGATATGGTTTAGTGTGAGGTGTCCCTGCCCATGGCAGGGGGGTTGGAACTAGATGATCTTAAGGTCCTTTCCAACCCTAACTATTCTATGACTCTATGAGAAAAGTCACAATCAGAAAATAATTGAAGTATGATGGTTCAGCCCTTGTACACAGCAAGGACTCTTTGGAGTAGGGATGCCAAAGCCAGAAAAGCAAAAGACTTTGTTTTCTCTTACTTGCAATGCTCTTTGCTAGTTGTGTCCTTTTTAGAGCTTCTCCTTGAAGTACAAGGAGTGGAAGGTAAGCACAACACAAGCCATTGTGTCTTTTTTAAAGCTTCTCCTTGAAGTACAAGGAGTGGAAAGTAAGCACAACACAAGCCAAACAAAATTATTCTTTTCCCTTCTCATAGTGCTGCTGAGCGTTAAGGCTTTTAGCTGCTGCATTCACAGACTTATTATCCTCTTTCCCATTTTACCATGCTAAGTAAGCTTCAGAGGGAAAAAATTAAATCTGTTTTTCCAGGTTTCTCTTTTGTCAGAGTTAGTAGTAAGAACTGCATTGTTTTAAGGGTAATTCAGAGCCTGTAAGAGCAAATAAAGCAGCCCCTCAATGACATCATAAGTAAAGCCAAACACAGGCTAATGAAAAGAAAAACACAGATAGGCAATCAATAGATAACAAAGGTTACATCACAAGATCTGTTTACCTAACCTTTATATTGCAATATCTGTCTAAACCCCATATGTAACCCTAGAGAAGGAAGCAAAATAGGCTGGCCTCAAGCACAATATTGATTAGAAGCAAAACGCAAATGCCTTCAGTTGCTTCCATATCTGGAACTAGTCAAAAGTGCAAGGTGCTGAATTCTTTATTTTGTTTTTTTTTATAAAAAGGCCGTGCATTGCAGGGGAATTGCTTACAGGCAACTCATCCGAGTCAGAGCAAGCTGCTAGGTTCAGTTGCAGTTTTTCTGTAGAAGGAGAAAGGGCAACTATTTGAAGTGAAGCCTTAGGGGTTTGTGTGTTTGTTTTTACTTCTAACCCAAAGGGCAGTCACTCCTTGACAAGCCTCAGGCATGATACTACAAGATAACAGGTGATAGACGCAATGTAGCTTGTGTTGATGCATGCATGTGTAAAAAATAATCAGTGTTCAGTGAACAGCTTCTGTGTGACAAGGGCAGACAATCTAATGTCTAACCCTTGTGATCTTACCATACCATATACACACACACAAAGCTGAAAGAGAAATCTCCACCTGTGACAGTTGAGGGATACATGTCCATAGAAGACAACTGACAAAAACCTTTATGCATGAAAATGTATAAGTCAGCAGGAAAGATATTTTGCCTATAGCAGTTTTGCAAATACATCTGCAAAAAAGATATAAAAAAAATAAAAAATAAAATTAAAAAAGATATATAAAAAATATATCTTCTGCAAAGAAGTGATTTTACTTGATTTCACAGGTGCTTCTGAGGGCAGGAGAGATATGTATCTAAGGTTCTTCAGGATGAGAGCACAGGCATGTGCACGTAGTCTGTATTTATTTCTCTATTTTAATACAACCAATGAAAGTATTCCTGCTCTATAGGCTGTTTCCATTTTTGCTTTAGAGGATTCCCAGGAAATACATGAAAGCTGAGTGCAATATTCAGGCATCATAGCAGAGAGACATATGGAGAGAAGGAGTGTTACTTTAGAAGCTGCTTTTTTTAACCAGACAAATATGGCAGCTGCTTTCAAACAGTTCACAGGTTTTAGGTGCTGTGAACAGTTTTGAGATGCAACTCTTAAAAGGAATGTGAGCAGGTGGTCAAGGTTCAGGAAAGGCTGTGTTTGATCCTTCAGCATGTCACCTGCTAATTTCCATGGATATGAATACTAAAGCATGCACAGTATTACAAATAACTGAAGGTGCGATGTATTTATAGTTCTTCTGTATCTGGAGTCAGAGTTCCTATGTTTAAGTTTGAAACAGCCAAATAAAAAAATAACCATTTATACAATTTATGAGATTATTGACGTGTAGACAGGTGTTTTTAGAAACAGAACAGAGATGTGCCTAAAGAAAAACCTCTCCATGACAGATGGCAGCCATTATCACCTAATGTGCTTCTGCAAGGCACTTTGCTGAGCACAGTAGCTGAGCATGGTACAGGGATATAAATAAAATGGGGACTAAGCACAAGTAAATACAAAACCTGGTAGTACAAACAGATTAAGGCCATGGTCACTGCTTTTGGCCACAAAATGCTCAGGGGTTTAATAACAGTAGATACATGCAGCTTCTACATGTACTAGTGAGTGGGGATGAAGTTCTGTGTTGTCACTGCAATAAACAAAGGTACTCCTGTGATGTGCTCTACTGTAAAACCTCTAAAATATCAGAAGTGGCAGGAAACTAAGCAGCTTACCAGGACCAGATAAAAGCAGAAGCAGCAAACAGACAAGTAGTATTAAAGTATAACCTTAAATAGTCCAGTGAGAATCATCCAAAAGGAACAGTGATCAATAGCAAGAGTGAGGTGCTCTGTTCAGAAAAGAAATCCAGGAAATCACAAGATACAATTTGTTCACCACAGTGAAAAAAGACATCCCAGAACTTGAAACAAAGAGCCATTACTGTGTATTAAACTGGACAGAGAATGACTATTCCTGACAGCTGGGTAAACATACGCCAAAAATTTCAATTGTTATTAAATACCAAACTGCAGATAAAGTTGTCAGGGTCTGAGAGTCAGGGAGTGTTTGAGATGCATGTAGTAAGATCACACTTGTAGGAATATTATTCATTTATTTAAAAAGATGGGGAACAGCAATTCATCTTCAGAGGGTACACCTGATATTATAAATAGGCCAAGAGCCAAGAGAAAGGACAAAGCAGAAATTCCCTAAATTCCTTTTTGTCCACTTAAAATAAATTCTGTGAATATAAAAATACAATTATGAAGCATTATTATTCAAATACATGAGATCTGTAATAATAGGATATTGTAGACACCCTGAAATTTGCACAGAAATTTAATGCTGCAAGTCATTTTGAGTCTTATATCTTAAAATTGACAAAAATTGAGAAAATTCAGTTGTTGGTGACAGCTGGTAATTATTCCACATGAGATGGAGACACAAGCCGCAGATGGTTTTTTAGATTCTTGTGAAACTGGAGGCTGCTTTTAATTCCAGAAAGAGCTTTCAGTGGCAATGCTTTCTGAAGTTAATCTCACTTCATGCATCTTACTTGTACCCCTTGGCACAACATGGGACCTGCCTTAGCTTGAGCAGCCACAATGTGAACAGGGTCAAGGAACTGATCCATAAAAACAAACAGACAAATGTCAAAACACTATCGCTGATACCAACTTTGTCAAGTACAATCACTGAACACTCTCCAGTTTTGGAGACATGAGGCTGTTAACTGTGATAGTCAAGCCTATCAACACAACTGATAACTCAAAATCCTAACATTTTACTAGAGGACAGTCTTCAAATACCCTCTTTCACTTGAAGTAAGGCTAGAAGTTAAATTCTAAGTGGGAGACATCTGAACTTCAGAGTCAAGAATTCACCCTCACATTTACAGGAACCATTTGTGGTACAGCAGAAATATATCCACATGGATTCTCTTTTCTCCTTCGGGGGAAATCCAGAAGAATCCAGAAACCCAGAGCGGAATAAAACAAAACAGGAATCTCTGAAAGTTTACTTCAATATTTTGAAGCCATTTAGTTAATGAGTCATAGAAACTTCCTAAGTGCACTAATATAGTTTGGTTTAGGTTCTTGCCTTTCCAAAAGGCCATTTGACACAACTGTCACAATCACACAAAGCTTCAATTTAGACAGAACAGGAATAGTTTGCAAGAAAGTTCCTTGAACTCTAATCAGAAGACAATAGCTTCAGGAAAAAATATTCAGATTACTACAGAAGGTAGCCGATTAAAACCATCCTTGTCACTTCCCATAATAAAGCTTCCTCAGACACCATACTTTGAAGAAATTTAACAAATTTTTAACTACAATAGCTTGAACAAATGATTTTAAAATTACATATTTTTCTATGAAAAATTAATATTGAGATTCCAGAGATTCTCCAGTTTGAATAAACATTGTAAAGCTGTTGGTTAAACAGGATTTTTAAAGGTTATGACATACTCTGTACTACCAACTACCACAAATGGGCCTAGACATCAAGAACACTTTCCATCTAGCCGAGAAAATTTAACATTCCTGCTTTTTACATTTTGGTTTAATTCATACTCTCTAGCAGCAGGTGATTTAACATGAAGTCAACAAAAGTTGACTTCACAGAAATATGAGGCACTGAAATATAGGCTTACTAAAACAGCAGAGTCAAAAAAATGTGACAAACAGAAAACTTGAAGCAAAAAGCCATCAGATGAGCTAATTCACTGTTTCTAGCTAAGTCTCCAGGGTGCCTGTAGCTTTGTCCCTAACTCGAGGCAGGTGCTTCAGAGCATCCAGATTAGACCCAAAGATTCCTCCTGATCATCCTCAGCCCCAATACATTGTATGTTAATAGGAGACAAAAAGTTGCTGTATTCAAGATTTAGAGCAGAGGTTTCTAAAATGCCTCAGTGATCAAAAGTTCTTTTTTTCCCCAAAACATAGCAGCAAACATTGCCAGGAAGAAGATGTACAGGCTTGAAGCACTTATCCTGAAAGGCTTCACCCGCAAACGCCTCACCTTCCTCCTTTGTCATAGAAAAGGTGTTCGCACATTTTATTGCCTCTGCACCAGCCTACATGTAAGGCATGACTCTGCAGAGCCATTTGAACAAGAATAGCTGTCCCAAGCCAGCTCTACCCAGCAGATGTGCTGATGAGGAGGTCGTCTCAGAGGTACAGGTGTAGCTTCACTTGGGCAGAGGTTACAACTGCATCTGAGTTCATAGCTTCCACATGTTTACTGAGCACCATACCCACCTAGCCACTGTTTTAAGAATGCATCTCTCCTTTTCAAGTGCAAAACAACCTCAAACCCTGACACCTCCTCAGTGTCTAGAAGTAAGACATTCAAAAGAAAATGCAACTGCCAGATGATGATGTCCTTATATTTCTCTAAATGGACCAAATGCTCGTCCTCAAAGGGTAAGATAATCAGTTTTCATATTTTTGTGTATTACTTTAGTTAAATCAATACTCACTGTGCCTCTTACTGTGGGTCTCTCTATTCACCATGAACAATCCTGTTAAAGAACTCCCACTTCCAAAAACACAAAGCCACATAAGCAGGTACATCTGAGAAGATCCTATACAGGCAGTTGCCAGCTCACGGTTTCGAACGAGTTCTCTGGAATGCCAGAGAAGCTTGACGCTTAGTAAAACTGATGCTAAATTGCATCTCCTAACACAATGGTTAATTACTATGTGAAGGGCAAAGAACTGAAATTTAAAGGCAAATCCAAATAACAGTTTGCCAGGCATTCCAAATATGTTTGCTTTCACGGAAGCTGAACTGCATGCAGTTGAAAATAACTAAGATGCTTGATCAGCCATTCACATGTACACAGCTGCTGCATATAAAGGACACTAAATATAACAGGGAGCAAAAAAGAATAGGAGCCAGAAAAGTCAGCACGGCTCTTAAGATTTCCAGCTAAATGTTTGCTTACATTATGCTAGACAGTGACAAGACTTCTGCAACCGATATTTTGTTGCTTTGCTTGTGTAAATGCAATGTGTATGGTTTCAGCTATGAAATCCACTCAACTCTAAGTACTCTCTCAGATGAAAAACATCTTAGGAAGCCTTTTACAGTGTCTAATTATATGGTAAGTTTACTAAATGTATTAACTGAAGATCATATCAAGAAGCCGCATGTCCTCTTGGCTTGCCCGATAGCCAAAAGAACCCATCCCATGTGTCCCTGGTAATCTACATGGGAAAATTGAGGGGCTAGCCTTTAATGTTTCTCAAAACCTACTTCCTATAATTCTGAAAGGGACAGATCCTGTTTCTGGTAGGGTTTACTACCTGAAGATGGAGGGCAAACCCAGAAACAGCCATTGACAAATACCCCAGAGGTACTAAACCATAGCTGCTTGGTGCTTTAAGCCTCTATTCCTCCATGCAGATGACAGGTTAGCAACAGACTGGTAATACATAGCCAATCTTCAGCCAAGGAATTGCTCCAGAAAATAATCACAGGACTGAGAGGTGCAAAGGTATACTGCTCACCACTGAGACAAAAGTCATATCTCTTAGCATTTATTTCCCGGTTCAATTAAGCAGCTGCCCCTGTTGCTATGGGACAAAGATCCCATGAAGAATCCTGAGCACCTACCTGGCACAGGTACTTCCACTAGGAAGCAGCATGGAAGAGCTGGGTGCAGTAACACATGAATATTCTGAACAGCTGAATGTTCAAGTCTTCATTTCCCACAAATCTGCTCCAGGTGAAGTGTACTAGAAAAATTGCGCCAGGTATTGATTGGATTAGTGTGCGCCTGAATGCTTCAGGCCTAGATTTCAGGGAACAGCAGGTGGGAGAAAGCATATCAAAAGGAACAGCTGAAGGAGGATTTATACTTGGTCATAATTTTGAGACTTTCAGAATCTAGGAACCCTGTTCAGGCTTGTATCCTTTTGAACCAGATACTTTGTAGAAGCACTCAGGTTAAGGAAAGCTCCAGAACAAGAATTATGTACGTACATAAGTTTAATGCAGTTGCTTTGTGCCCAGTTATTTGTGACATAGCAGGTACCATTTCTTCCAGGGAATCCTCAAGACTCGGAACAGCGGATGGCTGGTGCTCAACAGTTTGGCAACAATCCACAGTTTTTCTCCTCATTGAATTAACAGGCCAGGATTTATTTGTTGCACAGGACTGGATGGATGATTGAATGAATTCCTGACAAGCTCTTCCTAGGACTGAGCAGATACTAATTTGTCTTCACAAAACCCCTCCAAAAGTAATTTTAACTACATGCATCATAAGGAGAGCTGAGGAACAGCTAAATTAGAAGTCCAGCCCAAGATAGACAGTACTTTCATAGTACCAGTCACTTCAAATAAATAGAGGTTGCATGGGCTCCTACAAGAAATGAAATCCTGGCCCTACTGACTTCACATCCTGCCAGTTAAACTCCTCTCTCTTCTCCCATACACACACTTGCTTTTCTGCTTTTACCTCTTCTTGAGGCTTCTTTCTTGCCTAGTCCTAGTTTTGACCTTGCATGCTTTATGGAGCAGTCTCTGATCTTCCCCACTGCCTCTCAGACTGGTTTGGACTCCTTCCTGCCTGCACAGTAATTCCTTGTTGCAGAATCCATGTTCAGCAAGCCCCATTAGCCTATTCCCTGGCCTTGACCTTAAGCCTGCCTCTTCCCACAACAATCTCAGGTCTTGCCGGTTCTCCAGTGTGTTTACAGCCTCAAATTACAGCTTCTGCCCCAGGTACCAGCTGTGTTCCTCAGCACTCAGCTCATGGCTTTTTCCTCTGCACTGACAGACAAGGTTCAGGGTGAAGAAAGTCACTCAGGTATACTGTCATGCTACTTACTTAGCCCAGATCAAAACCCTCACCCAGACTTGCAATCTGTTCTGCCTCCTGGAGTCAACAGTTTGAAAACAGGGCAGGAGAAATATGTTCCTTTCTAATTAAAAGGTTTGTCTAAAGGTAGTGTACTTCACATAGCCTCATTTTCACGTTACAGTCACAAACATAATTGTGCTGATAGACTGCAATTTGACAACAAATTCCATGACACGCATCTGTCTGTATCATGCAAAGCCTCACAAAGACTTATCAGCCAACTTTAAGTTATCAAATAACTACTGAAACACTAAAACCACAAAGCGTCTGTAAGGCTTCACTCTGCTAAAACATAGCTCAAGACTAGCAGTCACAGGTTTAGGCTTACCTTTGCCAGCATCTGGACACTGAACTACTGGGAGCTGCTCCCCAAGGAAAGGGCAAGCCAGCAGTCAAGGCCGGATCCAGCACAAGCAGGGCCTTCACTGAAGGCAAAGTCCTACAGGGGCTGAAGACAGCACAGCTGGGTGCTGGTAACAGGATTTGCCCACAGTCTCAGGCACTAAAAAGGGATAAATCAGGTCCAGGAAGTCCAGCCAGGAACAGAAAAGATTAGTCCAGAAACAAGACTTGAAACAAGCCCATAAAAGGTTCATCCAGCAAACACACTGCAAAGACACAAGATCTATCCAAGAAGGCAATACTGGAGACAAGCACACCTCCAACAAAGCTTGGGTGGAGGTTAGTGTTTCTGTGCCCATGGGTGTTGGTGGAGATCCCAGGTGAAGTTGGTAAGGGCTACTAAGGCCATTAAGACCACAAAATGCACTGAAATGTGTTTTTAGCTAACCAGGTGAGCACTTGAGGCAGTTCTGCAGGCTCCCCCAGGTGATCTCTGTGGCATATAGTGCAGCCATTAGCGCCGTTTGCATTCCTCTGTGCATTGGTTCCTGTGCTGGGTGGAAGATTTAGCCCATCCCAGTGCCAGCCCCCTGGGCAGTTCTGCTGCAGTGCTCAACAGCTATACACGTAAAATACTTGTACATGGTCAGGAGAAAAGATGCAGGCATGGCTGTGCAGGACTACCCATGTGAGGCAGTCAGGATGTTTCACATGTATTCTAATAAGATAGGTAGCCATGAGCCATGCATGTGCTGGAGTGGTCACAGAGAACAGTGGAACAGCTGGGTGCATGTACTCTGCAGTCTGGGGGGTCTTTACCAAGCCCAGCTGAAGATTTGCTGTAGGGACCCTGCACCTGAGACCCCTCTCACTGCCTGGACAGTGAACAACTCTCTTGCTCAAGAGGTTTAATTCACCATGTGAGCACTGCTCTGCTCAGAAGGTTACAGGTAGTCTGTTGAGGGGGGGTTAAAGAAAAAAGTAGGGCTTTGTGCATGAGTGGCAGTGCAGGATCTCTCTCACCTCCGTCAGCTGCATGATCAACGACTGTCTCCACTCAGTCAGCTCTTTGCTAACAGAGAGGTGAGGAGTGCAGAAGTGTGGGTAGTGACCCATATTTATGTGGTACTTAAAAAAAATAGCACTTTCCCAAGTGATAACAAAGGGTTTTGTGCATGGTGACCCTACCTCAGGAGCACTCTAGCAGCTGCCAGGGTTTCTGCTTTTGTGTTTAGCTTCTCCTTGGCTTGGAGTCACCTATCGGAATACCTGTCACTGGTACCTTTAAGTCAGTCTGTGAGCATTGTGCATGCAGAGCGAAGCTCACCTAGATCTTGAAAATACTTGCAGAAGCCAGAAAGTTTTGAATTTTAGAAGTGGAGCTCCTAAAATTAACAAAGTCCCTTACCAAGCATGCACAAAGTATATTTGCTTCAGGATTTATTATTTGGCTGACTAGGACAGAGCTTCCACAAAGAAAAAGGTCACATCTGTATCATTACTTCTAATCAGGTGTCAGAAAAATTGTATGTGCTTAATCCAAAACCTAAAGGGACTGGAAAGAATCTCTCCATTCCTTGACTGAAACAACATTTTCCTCAGAAAGAGATCAATACTTTTGGCTGAAATGTTGCAGGTCCTCATCCTTTCCTTCCTCTGCATGTAAATTTAGTCCAGGCTGACAATTTTGGCACAAACAGTTAAAATGTTCCGAATTTTTAAGCAACTGGAAATAATATGTTAATGGAAAGAGTCACTTTAATATGTATGAGACTGTTAGCCCCAGCTGTATCAAAAACGTTTTATTTCCGCTCTGATATCAGAATGAGCTCTCTCACACAGTGGTTTCGTCTGTTCCAGCTTCTTTTCATAAATATGCAAAATATTCACCTATCTATACTCTCCTTAACTGTACCACTGCTATGCAATTTCAGAATTTAAAGGAGAAGAAAAGAAACAGAGTGAGCTACTATGTTAATTTCTCTTGACTTCTCATTTTGTACCCTTCGGGTGACATGGACAGCTTTATTCTCACTGAAATTAGATGTGCAGTGGGTTAATGAAAAGAGCACTCTCTGGTTCTGCTGTAATCAGTTTCATTCTCACTCTCTGACATGGAAGAATTAAACAGTTGTGGGACTTTGTAGTTTTTCATACCACTAACAAAGAGAGATACAATCATTCTTTTCCCTAGAACCCCATAGTTTCGTTTATATAACCTGGTCACTACGTATCAAACACTGTGTCTCACTTGACAGTAACAGCACACATACGACCTCAGTGTCTGTAAGCTTTAGGCATTTTAAATGTAAGCACAAATGTTTATCTTATTTAATCTGTAACTTATACTGGTGCAGAAAGTAATGAGTAACTAGTTGTTTCCTTGCATGTTGACTCTTGCTACATGTACAGATGAAGAATTCTTTGTGTTTCTGGTAGGTTTTGTTTTACCTAGTGCTCAGCTGCAAGGCTATCCTTTATGGGGTCTGGAATCCTAGAAAGTAACACTGTTCCCTGGAACACACATTGACAGATATTTCTGCCCTTTGATTTAAAAAGGCTGACTCAAGGCATTCAGTCAGGAGATGAAAAATCTGGGTTTGTTCTTGAAAAGAGCAAAGAAAACTAGTGAAAGAAAAACATATAGAGGATGGTGTTTCCATGCACCAATGAAACCTGGGATTTTTTTAAAGGTGTGAGCATCAAAATTTGGAGGAGTCATAATCCTTTATGTTTTCCCAGAAGGTGACAAACTGAATGAAACACTTCATTTCACAGCTGAACTTTAACAGGAGACACCATGCTTACCATGCATTATTAATTGCTTGCTAATGAAGTATAAAACTGTATTTGTGTCACCACATTACTTAAGACATAACTGTGAGCAAAGCCTCTTCTTCAGATTGCTTCTATTATGCATCTATTGGTAATTTGGAAAGCAGTTTGACCAAAATTAGTTTTTCAGCTGAAACAAATAATTTT
Organism: Psittacula echo; assembly: GCF_963264785.1. Lineage (NCBI taxonomy): Eukaryota > Metazoa > Chordata > Aves > Psittaciformes > Psittacidae > Psittacula > Psittacula echo. The sequence continues at coordinate 107,763,387 of NC_137735.1, forward strand.
CCAAGGATGTTTTTGCCCTTATATATAATATTAACATCAATAAAGAAATTAAGATGGAAAGGTAACACGACTCCGGTACAGACTTACCTGGCTGATAGATTATAAATCACCAAAAAAAGGTAAAGCAGATTACACCAAGATTGGCTTCATTTCCTCTTACTTGTAATTAAAAATAATCAGGAAATTGATACTTCTTGTCTGTTATTCTACTTACAACTTCATTCCCTCAGTGTGTGGTGCACCGTCATCATTTGGAGTATAGCATGAATTTTCACAGTGCAATATGTAAATGTACTGTCAAAGCTTCTGCCACAGATCAATAGTTTCATGGCAATCTCTGAGCTAGTGGCTCATTTGTGGGAGAAATTTCTCCTGCAGGTTTTAGGGAATGTTAAAGACCTGCATGCCTAGACTTGATACGTCTCATTCTTCCATTCAGTCTGTTCTCATTCTGCATATTAAAGAGGCTCACAAAGACAGAAGAAACAGAAAAAAAGTAGCTACCACATTTTCCCAACCTACTCAGCAGTAGCACATCAGTTCCTCCAAACCTTACAAGGGAAATGAAGGTTAAAGCTCTGACGGGTGTAGGGGTAAGGTGGTGGCAGGGCAGAGTCTCAGACTCACACCCTGCTTACAGGGTGTAAGCCTCCCCCTGCACACCATCAGAAAACCTGCTGCTATAAATCGGTCACTGTGCTAAACTGTCAACAGCAAAGCACCTTGAGGTTCTCCATCTGCATGGGCAATGGCAGCATTAAATGCTGTTGACAGCTTCCTTCCCAGAGGCTGGAGGAAGATATTTTCAGAAGGCAAGGCAGTTTTATTATGCTCTTCTCTTAAATAACTTTGAAATACTTTTGTCATTTTTGTAAGTTATTCATGCCTTGGGAACATAATCCTGTTAAAAACAGAAGGGTGGCTCAGGCTTATGGGCTGCCAGTATTTTAAAAGACAGCTTAAGAACTGAGATTGTTCAGGAAATAAAAATGACAAACACAACTTCCTGAGCTACAGGATAGCTCTTATTTCTTAAAGTTTCTTCTTACTCCCAAAGAAAGAAAGAAAGAAAGGAAGAAAGAAAGAGAAAGAAAGATAGATTATATTATAAAATACACAGCAGTACCTCCTTAAAAGTGGTTTCTGAGTCTGTTTATTAGCAGAAGAGATTTTAGAGACAGACATCTATCAAATTTTCTAGAGTCCTGGGGAACCTGACTGACAGTCCGTTAAAAATTCATATAAGGAATAAAAACCCAAGCAACAAAACATATTTTTCCCAGCAGTGTTAGGGGGGTACATGACAAATCCCAAGCATGCATTTTTGTACCCAATCTTGATTCAGGCTCCTAAGGTTTACTGCAGGAGTAATGACTTTACTGTTTCTGATGTCCATTGTCAATTTCTTCTTTGAAAAGTGCACTGAGTAAGAAAAGGCCAAATCTCTATGGGTGAATTTCTTTGGTTTCTGCCTTCTGTACACATATTAGCATTAAAACCACACTGACTGCCCCCCACCTCCCAAACTTGCAAAACAAAATAGAGCTGTTCTTTCTGAGAGAGAGAAATGCTTTTGCTTTTATTCAGGAGAGTCAGAAAATAGCCTGCAAAGCCTGAATTACAGTTAATGACTCATATGCTTCTCTAGCATTAGGCTAAAATCCAATATTTATATTTTTACGAGCTTACAGAATTGATCTAGATGGAATCTGAGTAGCTGGAAATGATCTGGAATGTAAATAGCTGATATTCCTGGGAAATTGCACCAATATTTGAAACCATTTTTGGAGAAATACTAATTAAATTGCCAATCCTCTTGCTGAGGAGGGGATATAATATTTCTGTCTTATTTCCTAGTATACTTTTACACTGACTATTTTCCTTCTTTGTGAGGAAATCTGTTACTCCACAATAAACAACTGCAAATTGGTGGCTTGGCTGCAACTCTGTGCATCCTAAATTGGTTCCTGTGTTACACTGGTAATTACAGGAAAAATTTAATCAATTATTTTTAGCAGATACAGAGAAAGACAAACCTGATGAATTTCTAACTTTCGTCTTCTTCTTAGTTATATTTGATCTAGTGAAGTGGAACTAGCTAGCAGTAGTTACATCTTGCTTTCATATAGTACTTTTGTCCTTCAAAGTCAAAACATTAAAAATATATATATAAAGCAAACTCAAACTATTTGACCAAGGTCACAGCACGTATCACTGTCAGGCTAAGGAAAAGGATTTCTGAGTCCCAGAGCATCACCAGTTTGAAGCAGAGATTAAAATCATGTGGTCAAAAGGAAAATATCAGTCACTCTGTGCTGAATTAACTTAAAGAGGAACTCCATCCTCTTTCTCCTGTAGATTTGTTAAATCTCCTAGCCTTTGCAACACTAGATATCTTCATTTGTTTTCAATTTTGCCTATTCTGTTAATCTATGTGTAGCCCCAAAACCCATTAACAATGGTGAAAATTATGTCCCTGGAAGCTTCATAAAGGGTCACCAAACTTTTCAGGGTTCTTAGGCAAAAGCACAGTGCTAAAATAATATTTCAAACAAAGTGAAAGTAGAATTCCTTTTAGATTCACTGTCAGACATTACCTGGATTAACATCTTAACCTTTTGGCCAACCCCTTAGGAAATTTTCTCACACATTTCAGACTTATTTGAGTGCCTTTGTCTGGAACCATATGAGGGTATAACTGAAGTAAATGAGAGTATCAACCCCTCAAAAGTTTTTAATATATTTTAGGAGCTACTAAAAGTAATACAATAAAAGTAGGCTTTTCAGAAATTTGCAAGTCTGGTCTGGAAGTTAAAACCAAAATTATCATCTGATCTTCGTTCTTTTTTCCCTCTCTTTCTTTTTATTTTTAGCTTGATTGTTATTCAGGTCAGAGACAGTCTCTTCTTATCTCTAGAGCACCTAACCCAACAGGACCTTGAACTACATTCGGGATACTACACTTCACAAAAGCAAATGATGATTTTGGGTGTGTGTATTTTGACATCATGGCCTTTGTTTATCATGTAGACACTCTTCCCCAGCCCAGCTTTAAAAATGCTTTAGGAAGAACTATTGAAGTTAACCTCATTTGTTCTGCCTCTTAATTCAAATCATGGTCATTAACATTCAGTTAAGAGCTTTTAAACATGGCACTGGGCAAAGATACAGTACAGTGACTGACAAGTGGAGGCTAACCATGTACTTGGAAATTGTAACCAGTGCTAACTTCCAGCAGAAACACTTTCATGTTTCATTTTTTTCATCCATACAAGTTGAATGATTTATTGTGTCAGGCATCGATTCTGATGCAATTTCTTCTTACAAAGAAGAATTGCTTTTTCTCTAGCTTGCTTATTCTTGCAAAATGTTGCTGGTGCCAGTGAGTGACAGGTTACTGTAAGCAGGTACAACTACTCTTGCGGGGCCTCCTGCAAGTACACCATTGAATACTGTATTTCACACCTCTGATATGGCTAATCCTTGGGAGTGCTTACCATGCCTGACACATATTTACAGAAGAGGCTCTCATAGACAATTAAGCTGTGCAGTATTTCCAGATAACCTGACTACTTTAAAAGGTTCCAGATTATGGCTGAGTGTCAAAAGGAGGGACAGGTGGTACTTGCAGTAGTTCATTCTGTTAGCAGTTGCTTTTTCTATTAGGTTTGTATCTCGAAGTTGGGATTCAAGGATAAACACATATATCAAGGTAATACACTTAAAGACAAGATGACACTTGAATACGTGTGTATACTTCATACACATACTATTTATAAAATTTTATTTCTCTCAAGTCCTCTCTTGGCAGCAGTCTAAACATCTGGTTTAGTAGAATACGTGTTTTGCCTTTATTTTAGTGCTATGTTTCATACCAGATTCAGTTAATACTTTAGCAAAACAAGGTTGTATAATAAGAGAATTACCTTCTTGCTCTTCTAGCATCACTGCACACAGTAGCAGACACCAGCAAAATATTGTTCACATCAGAGATTTGATCCTTAAATGCACCTGTGCAAATGAAAGAGAAATCAAGTTCCCTGTGCAGGAGCAGGAAGCTAGAATCCCAGCCCTTTGCTAATGTGGGAGGCAGCTTACCCAGAGTGATAGTTTTTACAACACGAAGTTCTTGGGCTGTGAGAACAGACTCTGCAGGTTGAGCAACTAGATCTGAGTTACCTTAAAGTAATCCTAATTTGCATTTAAGACCAGCACCACCAGGAATAAAAGAAATAGTTTAAACCCAACTTTTTGGCTCCCTTACCTGTCCAGTCCTACCCTCATCATCCCCATTCACCCTTTAAAATGGTGATGGAAGTGACTGAAAAAAAAAGAGATGTACAAGAGGAGAAAAAATTTAAAGCAATAAACAAAAATAAGAAGTTAAAAGCATAAATAAAGACAGATGTATAGCATCAGTCTGAAGAACTGCTAGGGCCAATAAGAATAAGAGATTCATAGTAGATGAGGACACAGACATGAAGGAATAACAAAATGCTTATTTTTAGTCCTGTCTGACAGTTGCTTATGTAACTGATCTTGTAACAAACAAGAAAGGCGCTTTGAAGTAGGATTCAACATGAAAGAGATTGCAAAGATTGGCAGAATAATGGGATACCTAGTTATTGCTTCCCTTTTTGTCTTTGCTAATTGGTGTACCATACAGGGTTGAAGCTAATTTGGGTTACAGTAGTACTAACATTTATTTAATAGCATTTTTTTTTTTTTAATTCTTTATAATGTGGGGGAGGGGGAATAAATATTTTCAAGCCCTGATTTGTCCAGCTTTTTCTAATTTTGGAAAACAGTGCAAAACCAATAGTGAAACCAGGGAGCACATGGGACCAAGCTGAAGATTAAAGACATTCAGAATAATACAGCATCCCAGAAATGGGGGAGAAGTGGGGCATTCCTAAATCTCTTTTTCGTGTTGAAAACAACTGCTGGCAAATGTGCCCCAGTGAGCAACCACAGAGAGCAGCACTGCTGGTCGTGGGTGTAGCTTTGATTCCAGCTGTTTTCTTTGATTTTCAGCAAATTGCTGCTCTGCACCATAGCCCCCCTATCTTTGAACAAGAGTTAAAACATTTCTGTGAAGGAAGTTGTGAAGATTGATTAAAGTTTGAATACTTTGTAGACAAGCTTCCATATGAAATGGTAGGGATTATTTTAAAAGCCTTAAGTCTGGGAGCTAGTCATGTTGCCTGGTTGATTTAACAACCTAAAATGGGACAGCAGCAATTGTTTTTAATAACTTCCTGTCTTAAGATAAAAGTTAGAGAAATTCCACAAAGTTTCTTAGTCTTTGCTTTCCTAATGCTGATCTCCTTAAGCATCAACAGCTTCTAGCAGGAGAAAACCTAGAATAAAATACAGAGGCAAACACCACCAGGGAAGGAACTGGGAGTGGGGCAGAGGAGGAAGAGATTGCTAAAACAGTTTATATGGAGATCATACAGTAACCTACTTCAGATTTTCTTGCTTTTTATGGATCTCTCTGGGCAAGGAAGCAACTTCATATTTTTTCAGAGATAAGATTTTCCTGATTATTAAGTCTCTTACCTTGCTCGTATGACTCTTTTCTCCTTCAAGGTAGAATCATTATTATTGTTCTTTAAGTACTAACAATATACTTGGCAGGAGATGAGACACACTGTTCTATGAAGCTAGGAATTTGAATAGGTAGATACATAAATCATGTACAAAGTGCAATGAAACACCTGCCTTGGGGGATGCCAGGATAAAGAGGTAAAGTGACCTTAGCCAGAATCAACACTAGTATTAAATTTAGAGCACTGAAAGCATTGTATGTCAGAAAGTATTTAAAATACTACCTTTTTATTTTTTTTTCCCTCAGAAAAAATAATCCTGTGTAAGAATTCAAGATTAAAACTGGAGATTCAAGCATTTTTAAAGAAATATAGTATTTGATGCCAGCTAGACTCCTGCATAATTCATAATCACTGATTTTCACAAAATGACTCTTGTATCAAGCTTATAATTTCTGCAGGAAGCTCTAGCCAGTCATTACAATTTAGGAACACAGAAAAGAACAGAGACAAAAGAGGCAAAAGAAGGCATCTGAGTCAAGAATATGCCTCCATGCTATCCCTGCAGAACAGTTTATTTAGTAAATAAGCATAGAGATAAGCTAAGAAATATCTCTAATAGAAGATATACAATGTTTTTCTGTGAGCACAGTTTGCAGCACAGTAAGGTTCCTTCCCTGCCAGGATTGCTCAAGAAGTGTGGAGGGGTTTGTGCAGGAGTTGCTGCATACAAGCAAAAGGGAAGCGCTGCACAAACGACATACAAAGGAGAGGAAAGAAGAAAATTCCGGAAACTGTTTTACCAAGATTTCCTTTGAAAACATACACCGTTCAAAATGAAAACAACCAATCTAAATTCAGAAACAAAGCTATCAGACTTAATTGGACTAACTGACGGAATAGAAGCAGACTTCTACTAATAAGTGGTTGCACACATCTGCTCTCACACCTGAGGTAAGAGATCTCTTTGGTGACACTTCTCATGCGTATTGTGTGCAACTGCGGAGTATTTGAGTATTACATTTTCCTCATCTGAAACACACTTGCCCACAGATATGGGAGTTTCCACTGTGCTTGACCTATTCTTTCCTCTGCCTTCGCCTTCTGTAAACCCCTCCGTTAGGTCCTCATAGTGATCATTTCATCTTGAATGTTGGTAGATTTTATGGAATGTACCACATTTTATCACGTCCTGTCTCAAAGCAAGCACATTCATTTTGAATTAGGCATTATTTAAATACAAACCACTCAGTAGCTTTGCTCCAAAGTAATCAGAAGACAGAAAACCAGCTGATAAAATGGAAACCACAGTAAGTTCCTTGAAATAAGTAGTGATGAACAGATGCCATTGCTGAAAGTGAGACATTAACCTGACATAAATAACGAAAGGCCAGAGGTAGGAAGTCCAATCAAGGCTGAATCAATGCTCTGATCTTGCACAGCCTGACAAATCTTTCTTGCTGTTTATGGCTTTATTCCTCCTCCACTCTGGGATTGCAGGTAGCATTGTGGGAGAAATTGTCAGGGTTTTTTTTTCCCTTTTGTTACTGTCCAGCTTGTGAAACCTGTCAGAGATTGCTCCTGAATGAGGAAATGGAGTTTACCTGCTGGGGTTTGAACTTCATGTCAGCAACTACACAATTGAGATTTTGCATTCCTTTTGACATGTATATTCCCTATTAGCTCCTATAAAGGGCAGAAGATATTTGCACCCTCTTTAGAGAAAGACTAGCATCATCCAGGAACTTCATTCTTGCTATTTAATGTATCACCTCTTTAGGCCATAAGACCAAAGCTGTGATTTCACTACCGTATAGAAATAAGAAAGCTGAAAACATGTAAAGCTTTTTTCCTATCTGTAGATAAGTACTTTTGCTGTAAAATCCTAAATACAGTATTTACAACAGAAACATAATAGAGCTAAAAAAAATTTTACAAGATTATCTAGTTCATCTCTCCGCTAATGGTGTATTGCACAAGACCTTGCTTGACACTATAAATCAGAAAAGCAAACAAATCATAGACAAATTTCACCCAGAGCTAAAAAGCTTTCTTTTAAAAATGACTTTTTTTTTTTGTCCTTGTCAAACCAGAGAACAAACTGTTTCCTTGATCCTGTTTGGAGACACTGGATTCGAACGTTACCCTCAAGGCACTTTTTTTTTTCCTCTTCCTAGTATGACATCCGCATGTCATCTCCCAGTTGAGCCTCACTGACCCACAGGGAAAACTGCTGTGACCTCATTCATGATCTCAAAGAGTGCCAACACTTTTCCCAAACACAAAGACATAATCTCCACACAGACTTTTCAGGAAAGTAATATGCAGACAGGGGTGTCACTGCGTCATCTCCTGCTGGAAAAATACCTTTATAGAGGGGGAAACCTATAACAGATCACTAACAACTCAACATTTTCCCCTGAATATGTTTGTATCCTTAGCACAGACACACTTTTAAAAGGGTAAGTGCTTGTGCACACTTGAGTGAATAGTGGTAATCAGCAAGAAGTAAAAACTGTAAGGCAACATACTGAGCATGTTTGCAGAACTGTTTTACTGTCAGTTGTGTGTGATGGCTCACAGTATCACAGTATGTTAGAGATTGGAAGGGACCTCAAAAGATCATCTAGTCCAATCCCCCTGCCGGAGCAGGAACACCTAGATGAGGTTACATAGGAATGTGTCCAGGTGGGTTTTGAATGTCTCCAGAGAAGGAGACTCCACAACCTCCCTGGGCAGCCTGTTCCAGTGTTCTATCACTCTCACTGAGAAGAAGTTTCTTCTCAAGTTTAAGTGGAACCTCTTGTGTTCCAGTTTGTACCCATTACCCCTTGTCCTATCATTGTTTGCCACTGAGAAGAGCCTGGCTCCATCCTCGTGACACTCACCCTTTATATATTTATATACACTAATAAGGTCACCCCTCAGTCTCCTCTTCTCCAAACTATAGAGACCCAGCTTCCTCAGCCTTTCCTCATCAGGGAGATGCTCCACTCCCTTCATCATCTTAGTTGCCCTGCGCTGGACTCTCTCCAGCAGGTCCCTGTCCTTCTTGAACTGAGGGGCCCAGAACTGGACACAATATTCCAGATGTGGTCTCACCAGGGCAGAGTAGAGGGGAAGGAGGACCTCTCTTGACCTACTGACCACCCCCCTTCTAATACACCCCAGGATGCCATTGGCCTTCTTGGCCACAAGGGCACAGTGCTGGCTCATGGTCATCCTGCCATCCACTAGGACCCCCAGGTCCCTCTCCCCTACACTACTCTCTAACAGGTCGTTCCCCAACCTATACTGGAACCTGGGGTTGTTCCTGCCCAGATGCAGGACTCTACACTTTCCCTTGTTATATTTCATCAAGTTTCTCCCTGCCCAACTCTCCAGCCTGTCCAGGTCTCGCTGGATGGCAGCACAGCCTTCTGGCGTGTCAGCCACTCCTCCCAGCTTAGTGTCATCAGCAAACTTGCTGATAGTACACTCAATTCCCTCATCTAAATCATTGATGAATATATTAAATAATACTGGTCCCAGTACTGACCCTTGAGGCACTCCACTAGATACCGGCCTCCAACTGGACTCTGCCCCATAGACTACAACTCTCTGACTTCTCTCCTTCAGCCAGTTCTCAGTCCACCTCACTACCTGATCATCCAGACCACACTTCCTCAATTTAGCTATGAGGATGCTGTGGGAGACTGTGTCAAACGCTTTACTGAAGTCAAGGTAGACCACATCCACCGCTCTGCCATCATCCATCCACCGTGTTATTTCCTCATAAAAGGCTATGAGGTTGGTCAAGCATGACTTCCCCTTGGTGAAGCCATGTTGACTGCCCCTAATGACCCTCTTATCCTTGACATGCCTTAAGATGGCACCAAGGATATGGTGTTCCATCAGTTTCCCAGGAATGGAGGTGAGGCTGACCGGTCTATAGTTACCCGGGTCCTCCTTCTTGCCCTTTTTGAAGATTGGAGTGACATTTGCTTTCCTCCAGTCCTCAGGCACCTCTCCCGTTTCCCAAGACTTGGCAAAGATGATGGAGAGTGGTCTAGCAATGACTTCCGCCAGTTCCCTCAGCACCCGCAGGTGCATCCCATCTGGACCCATGGATTTATGGCTGTCCAGATTGCTCAACTGGTCTCTAACCCAGTCCTCATCAACTAAGGCAAACTCCTCCAATTTCCCAACTTCCTCTGGGTCCTCAGGGGTACAGGGCTCCTCAGGACAGCCTCCAGCAGAGTAGACAGAGACAAAGAAGGCATTCAGTAACTCTGCCATCTCTGTATCTTCTGTCACCAGGGCACCCATCCCATTCACCAGTGGGCCAACCTTGCCTCTGGTGTTAGTTTTATCAGCTATGTATTTGAAAAAGCTCTTTCTGTTGTCCCTTGACCCCTCTCGCCAGATTTAATTCTAAGGAGGCCTTAGCCATCCTAGCTGCCTTCCTACATCCTCTAGCAGCAGCCTTACATTCCTCCCAAGTGGCCAGCCCCTCCTTCCATGACCTGTAAACTCTGCTCTTCCACTTGAGCATACCCAGCAGTTCCTTATTCAGCCACGCAGGTCTCCTGGCCCTCTTCCTTGACTTCCTACGTGTCGGGATGCTCTGCTCTTGAGCTTGGAATAAGCAATCCTTGAATGCCAACCAACTATCTTGGGCCCCTTTACCTTCAAGCAGCCTTGCCCATGGGATTTCCCCCAGCAATTGCTTGAAAAGGCCAGAGTTTGCCCTGCTAAAGTCCAGGGTTCCAATTCTACTTGCTATTCTACTGGTCCTACCACACAAGATCCTGAATTCCACCATCTCGTGGGTGCTGCAACCAAGGCAGCCCTCAACCTTTACTGCTTCGACCAGACCCTCCTTGTTAGTGAGGATGAGATCCAGCAGCGCTCCTCTCCTGGTTGGCTCATCCACCATTTGCATGAGGAAGTTATCCTCCATACACTGGAGGAACCTCCTGGACTGTGGCTGGGTTGCTGAGTAGTCCTTCCAGCAAACATCAGGGAAGTTAAAATCCCCCACGACGACCACGGCCTGTGACTGTGAGGCCGCTCTCAGCTGCCTGTAGAAGGCCTCATCAACTTCCTCACCCTGATCAGGTGGCCTGTAACAGACACCCACAACAGTATCGCCCCTGCCAGCCTGCCCCTTAATTCTCACCCACAGACTCTCAACTCGCTCGTCCCCTGTTCCTGGACAGAACTCAGTACATTGTAGTTGCTCTCTCACGTAAAGAGCAACTCCGTCACCTTGCCTGGCTGGCCTGTCTTTCCTGAAAAGGACATAGCCCTTCATGACTATATTCCAGTCATGTGAGCTGTCCCACCACGTCTCTGTAATTGCCACCATGGGTAATTGTCAACCATGGGTAAGCACAGGCTTCTAAAGATTCTAAAGGGAATCTGGAAGAGGGGCAGATTATGTATGTGTGTATATGTTCACATGGCTGGGGGGGGAATAGAGAGCTGGGAAGAGCACATAGACATCTCTGGCAGAAACAGAAGCTGAATTTGGCATGCAGGATCTAGGTAAGGCTCCCATTAAATGTATATCACCATAGCTTTTACGCTTGTAACTGCTCAGAACAAAGAGCTTTTGCCAGTTCCTCTTATCAACTGCCAAAATACAGCAACCTCCAAGACATACCCTCCCCACTTAATTTTGTTTGTCTAAAAATACAACCATGATCACCTGGGATGTAGCTGCAAAGCATAAATTAATGTATTTCCATAGCATCAAAGAGCAAGACACATACAACAGAAGGACGATCTGTGTGTACCCATTAGAGGCAGCTGCTGCTTCAGCCTATTCCGATGGCTGGGTTGGCACAGGCACCAGCAGCTATTGTGGACATGTCTGTAAGAGGTGGCTTTTAACAGGTGAAGGATGCATATCTTATAAGGCAGGTAAGACCAACACAGAAAATAAGAGCAAACTTCTGGGGGGCCAGAAGCCAAAGAAAGAACCTTTGGGCTCTCTTTCTATAACAAATTCAGCTTGTCTGGTTACAGACCTTTAGCCTGCAGTATTGCTTGCACAGTGGTGTAATCACATTCTGCTATTACAGGTTCAATATAGATTTTGCGTATTGATTACATGCTATTTCTCAGTGCTTTTTTTTCCCTCACACTTACGTAGTGTGAAGAAAAGCTGCCACATTCTAAAGGTGAAGGCTTTTCACACTGCTCCTTCATCTCTAAAGATGAAACTTGATCATAATTTCTGACCTTCATTCACCACACTCATTAGCAGTGAACCCCATATCATTACTTCTATAATTTCTTTCGGTTTTACTAATGCCATCTCTTTCACTGAGCCCTGCCTCCAATACAACAGATATTCTCCTATATTTTAAATAGATAATTTCTACACAGTGCACAAATATTGACCCACTTTGACAGCATTCTCCTTCTTCAACCCAATCTCAGGAATCTGCATGAACTAGCTAGTGGGTCTCCTCATGCGTATACTTCAACTGAAATCCTTTTTGTCTAAAACTGCAAGCATGTAAAAATAAATTGTGCAAAGTATGACTCCTTAAGTCCCCATGGTTTTTCTCTTTTTCCCAGTTTATTTTGAAGTAACCTCCCATTAAATATCTTTGTTCTACTCTTTTCAGGAATTCCCCATCCATTTACCTTCTAATCCTCCTTTATGCTAGACTGCTTATGTAACACTCGCTTTCTTTTTCTGAAGGGGAAAAAGGAAACACCTAAAGGCCTTGGAAGAAGCTTGTCTAATGCCATTTATGCCCATCCTACCAAATCGTTATTTAAAAACAAGCCTAAACCAAATTAGACTGAAAGAGAAATCAAAGAAGCATTTTAAACTCCTCTGACTTTAATGATCAGACTAAATGTGGGATGTTGCTGGAGTGAGGAAAAAAAGGAAGATCCAATGATGCCAGTGAGACAGGTCAAAATGCAAGCAGAGGAAACTGAGAGAAAGAAATGGCAGAACCAAAGAAAAATAAAAGGAATATTTTGGGCTGAAAAGGAGGTGGAGATGGATGTAAAGCTAAGAAGACTGGCATGGTACCAGGGAGAAAATCTCAAATTTAAGAAACATGTTTAAACATTTTTGGGCTTGCTGAAACCTAAACATCCAAACTTACTGAGCTAAGTATTCTAACAGAAGACACATCCCCTGTGTAATTGCAAGTGACACATGGAGAAAATGTGACTTTTAAAGTAATTGCTCTTGTAAACCATTAAATCTTTGCTTTATTAAAAGCAAAAAGGGGAAAAAGAAAAGGAGCACTGTTGGAGATGGCATTTAAGCATCATGAGACTCATGGATGAGCAATGTGTATATTCCAGAGCTGGTGCTGAATACAGTACAAAGCCTATTTCACACTTCCATGACCTTTTTGCTGAAGGGGCTGCTATTTTACTTCTCAATAATGAGATTTCTTTAGTGCTTAGAAATTCAGATTGAATTGGGAAAGCCATAGGAGCTCTAATGCAAGGTGTTTTTACTAAAAGAATTATCCTTGCATTTTGAAAGTGGAGGGTCAATATTAAATCAGCTTTTTCATTGAAAGAAGGGTGCTGCTTCTTTGCAGCAAGCTATCACTTCATGTCTCACAAATCAATATCTTACCATCAAGAAATCCCCTAATAACTATAAAAGCAGCTCAAAAAAAAAAAAAAAAAATCTCAAATGATCCTTGGTTGTTTTACCTTTCCAGCAAATAAGTGAAAGAAATGTACCAAGAAGTACCAAATGTTCCAAGAAGTAAACTACAATCAAATGGGAACATTGACTTCATTTCTGGCTCTGCAACTTCAGCCTAAACACAAAACAACAAACTGCCTGAAAAGTAGGAAATTATGTCAGTGGATCCCATTGGACACGGCCTGACATCAGAAAATGCCAGTAGATACCCCCTGGTACTTCCGTTGGGAACCTCAGTAGGGATGGTCAGTTCTGTCTCTTCGATTGAGTTTGACACATGCTGGCAAAGTTAAATGCAGAAATGTGTGTTGTGTCTGCACATACATTACCTTATTTTGCTGGCATCTCTGTTGTATACTGGGCTCAGAAAACAAAGCTGTATAAAGACATGAGTGAAAATAACACCTATTACTGCATGATTTTGAGGTCATTTGCTGTAGAGAATTTACAATTAACCAACATGGAGCTGTGCTTAGGCTAACCAGCCCTGCTGAAGGCACAGCTATGCAGAGCCAGGAGGGCAGAGGAACTCCCCTGTCCCTGGTACATACTGTACCAACACCTGCTCATGGTACAGTGCAGAGCCACACATCAGTATCACAATCTGTGATGAAGGCAGTCTGGCAACATTTAGGCTGTGTCATGTCTCAGTTAAAAAGACCTGAAGAATGGCAAGATGTGGTTGCTTCCACCTGGGGAACTTGGGCAGTCATTGCTAGCTGAGGGAATTTTTCTAGTGTGTGCACTCTTTGAGAGAAGGCTAATTAGTCTGAGTACTATGTTAATTCATAGTGCTGCTCTGAGATCTGAATTTGCACTTCCACCCAGCCTGGGACCTGAGCACAGATCCTAATTCAGGACCTTTCAAGGTGAATAAAGGAACTGATTTAAAACTAGTTCATATCTATGCATTTGGCAAAGGTAGATGTATCCATCTGCACTGAGAAAATATTGGACTCTCAGATTTCTGCTGATATTATTCAGGACTTCGTGCTTGCCTACGTTGGATTACAGCTCCCCAGTAACCAACTGAAAAAAAAAAAAATCATGGAAAGGCCTTCCATTTCTAAAGAAACAGCCTCAGATCAAAGTGTTAGACATAAAAATTCTACAGAATTATCATCCAGAAAACATTGCCCAGCAGAAGAATGTAACCCTCATTAGCAAGTTTAAGCTACAAATCCTATGTTTGATTTCCTGTCATATGACCTTTGTTAGCTTCAAAATATTTCTGCCAAGGAAAACCTTCAAAGCTGACACCTTCACGAATATCAGAGGAGAAGGAGATTTGAAAACGCCCTGAGTCTTGTGCCACTTGCTCCCTGGACATTGATCCAGCACAGTTTTTGAGTAATCTCATGAATCTTCTTTCATGTGATCCTTCCACTGGTGGAAGGCCTTGTCTTTCAGGTACTGCTGATTGAAGCAATGTAAATGAGCAGTAAAGGCAAACTTGGAATATCAGCCATCTGGAAGCAATGGTGGGATTAGAAACTCCATACAAAAAGTGAAACAACTAAAATATAGACTATGAATCACATAACAGGATTCAGTTCAGAGACCACTGGGTACCTCACTCATCACTAACTCATGGAGAGATAGTGATTTTTAGCTCTGCCTAGTACAGTATCCCTTCTTCTAAATTTCTGCTTTAAAGTTCTAAGCACCAGCTGGGGAGATAGATGTGACCAGTAATCTACAGGAAAAATACCTGGCTAATAATAATCCTCAAATAACTGTTTCAGAACACACACAAAAAGGCAAGTATAGAGAGGAATGAAGACTAAGTTGTATCAGTCAGGTATAGGCTAGATGGAACAGCTGATGCCATGAAATTTTATGTTTCTTTCCAAAATCTTTGTGTGTGAGGAGCTGTGAATTACCATTCCTTCCCCTCTTTGTATTTTACAGCTTTTTTAGAAATGCTGCTGCTACAGTGCTGTGACCAAAGCAAAGAAGGGCATGTCTGAAACTCCTAAATGCTGTGTTCTTTCCCAAGTGAAATACTCAGTGCCAGCACCTCTCGCTCACATGCCCTTTTTTAGTCCCATGAAATATTTAGCAGTGAAATAAAAATGTTGCTTTTGCTTGACCAGTCCACCTTCCATTTTCCTCTTCATTATACTGCTACAGTCTTTTTGAGAGATAGGACAACCCCCTTTACATACACCTTGAGTATGTCAAAGGAACAGCATTCAGATGCATTACGACACTGCTTTTAATCCCAAGACCAGATGTTATGTTTTAAAGAATGTATTTGCTTTATCTTGTCCAATGGTGTCAGTATTCAAAGAGCAGCTGTTCAGTTTTTAAGTTTCAATATTTGGTGCAAGCTTTTTTCACTGAAAGGGAATTCAGACTTTGTTCTGAAGACAGAAATATTCATTTTTTCCTAAGTATATGGATATTCTTTATTACGTGCATTTTGGGATTCACAAATGTTAATTGATTTTTACAGAACACCTGTGACATAAGAAAATATGACTGGTTTTGATTTCTAAATGAAGAAAAAGAATACACAGATAGTTCAGGTAAAAATGCATCTACTCGGGTGCCCAGAGCACACCTGTGAGCTGAAAAATTCCCTTATTGTGTTCCACTCTCACTGCTACCAGTAAATAACTGACCATGACAGTTTGCGTGTGCATCAAAACTCTTCGAGTAAAATCCATACTCTCGCTGTCATGTATTCGACACATTACACAGGTACAGAATGCCCAAATGCTGAGAAAGAGCCTTTATCGTTATTACAATGGTTCAGAAAAGAAGCATTCTTATAAAAAGTCCTTCATCAACAATCTGAGGGCACATTTGACACAGTGCAACCTTGTTGTGGTTTAAGCCTAGCTGGCAACTCAGTACCATACAGCCACTTGTTCACTTCCCACCCCTACTCCTTCCCAAAATTCTCCTCAGTGGGATGGGGAGGAGAAATGGAAAAATGGGTTGAGAGAAGAACAATTTAATAACTGAAATAAAGTACAATATGATCATAATAGCAATTACAATGTAATGAAAAGAGAGATAAAAAGAGAGGGAGGAATAAAACCCAAGAAAAAATCAAGTGATGCACAACACAATTTCTCACCACCCGCCGACCAATACCCAGCCTGACCAGAGCATCAATCTGACCCTCTGGGTAATTCCTCCCAGTTTACATACTGGGCATGATGTGCTGTGGTATGGAATACACCTTTGGTTAGTTTGGGTCAGGTGTCCTGTCTCTGCTTCCTCCTCGCCTCTTGTTCCCCTCCTCACTGGCAGAGCATGAGAATCTGAAGAGTCCTTGATCAGAGTAAGTGCTACTTAGCAACAACTAAAACATCAGTGTGTTTTCAGCATTGTTCTTAGACTAAAGCCAAAACACAGCACTTCACCAGCTACTAGGAAGAAAGATAACTATCTCAGCTGAAACCAGGACAGACCCACTGGCCAAAGCTAAAGTAACAAGATGAGAAAAAATAGTATTTCTAAAAAAAACATACAGAAAAAATGTTCAAAGAAAAGGTAAAGGTGATAAAGCAACATGCAGGCTCAGATGTGAAATTTTGATGTATTCAGTGGGATAAAAGATGCCTGTCTCAAACATGCTGTCATCCAGGCATGATTCAATCACTGCCACCTGAGCACTGGCATAGCAGGAAACTGGGCATCTGCACAGACCTCTAATAACACTTCCACTGGCCTTTACTCATGCTCTACTTCACTTTTTTTTTTTCGTTTCCAGAAATCTTTATAATTTGCATGGCAACTTTAAACCTACATCCAGATATGATTCTCCTGTGATTTGAAGGTATTCCAAACAAAGAATGAAATCACAGTGCTGGTGGAGTCAGTAGAAATATTTAAATTTCATTTCAGACAGGATTTTATGTCACTGTCTGGGGCTGGCCTTGGCAAACTCCACACATGAACAGCAAATTAATAGATTCCACTTCCCTGAACAACACAGAAATTAAATGCACATGGTAAAAAGAAGTTCTATTAGGCCTGGGAGGATAAAAAAGTTTTCATTAAATAATCTCCTTATTGGAAAACAAAGGTAAATATGTCTATGGTCCCGTCATATTAATTTTCCAGCTATTTGGAACATTTTGCTTGAACTCGAAATATATTAAGTCCAAATATTCAGATATTTTCCAGCTTTTATTCCACTGCCATAATATTTTCAGTTCTAATTAATTTAAATTCACCATGTTTTGTCTGGACTTGCAAATAATCTAATTATGGAAACACAAACAATCCCAGTGACACATACAACTTAGCAACCATCATAATTTTTAAAGTTGAACTGTTCACAATGAATTACTCGCAAGACATTCACATGGAAAACTTGTTTTGAAGAAATATACAAATCATTTCAGACAGTCAATCCCAGCACTTCTTAATCAGCTCCTAACGGAAGCGGACACAATTGAAGTAATTGTTCATTCTAAATTATTCACTCAGCTCTATACTTGCTAATCTAGTGTCAATTGATGTTTATGTGTGAAAGAAGGAAGAAATTGCACTTTGTAGACTGACTAGCTTCAGACACGGTATGCCATTTGTTGTGATTTATGACAGCTTCACATCAGCAGTTGCTTGAACCATAAATTGAGCTGAATTCCCATTCATAGTCACTGATGCCTGGAAGTGATACACTTATGACGTGCTGACAGAAACTCAAGATCCCAAATACATTATAGCTAAAAATGTGCATTACACGGTAACTTAAAGGATAAATTGGCTTCAAGGTATACTCTCTTTTCTTCCTGCCAATGATTAATAGTTTCTTTTCTTTTTTCCAGCAAGTTGCTACTATTTTTTGAAATCTGATTTAAATTAAGAACTCTCTCCCAGGGCAAAAGAGGAGCGAAGCTATCTTCTCTAGCAAGACAGTTGTCAGAGTTCAAGTAACAAGTCCTGCAGGCATTCGAAACAGTAGAGAAAACAACAGATCAACTGGAAAGTGCTGTGCGTAAATAGACTGAGTAGGCTATTTATTTTATTTATGCATGAAAATAAATGCATATGCATATAGCGATGGAAAGGAAAGCAGTAGTTAGTCAGATCACTATGCAACATGTTCTTTAACCTGTCTTTCAAAGAGCATGGTGTCCTTGAGTTTGGTTCCCAGTCACATGGCTTCTTCATTTTCCCTAGAGATGCTGAAGATCATTATTAGAGACTGACGCATTGAACACCAAAGTTTTCTCAGAACACACACACAAAAACC
Source organism: Psittacula echo (assembly GCF_963264785.1). Lineage (NCBI taxonomy): Eukaryota > Metazoa > Chordata > Aves > Psittaciformes > Psittacidae > Psittacula > Psittacula echo. Next base: position 107,781,832 of record NC_137735.1, read on the forward strand.
CAAACAGAATGTCTTTAAGAGTTGGCTGTATGAAACACCCACACCTACCTCGTACACCTCATACTACCTGTGTCTGGAACAGGAAGTGATGGGCAGCAGAGAAGAGAATCCACGTCCAAGTTCAAACTAACCCGCCTCTCTTGTGACCTTTGCAGGTGACAAAAGGAAACTTTAAACAATGTAGTGAAGTTTGGTTTATCAACTTATTGGCTATTTCACCACCTACAGAGTAATCCTGTCTCGCTCATTGCTCAGAAGGCTAACAACAGATAGATACCATGGTTTATTAAACAGAAAATATTCTTTATAAAGATTTGTTGTATTCGTTATCTCCTCCACACAGAGAGTGGAGGGAGCCTGGAGAGTGCTGATAAAAAGGATTGTATTAGACAAATGAACAGGAAGGTGCTGTGTCCAACCTTTAAAACCTGTCACTCAGACTAAGCAATTCATTGTGCAGATAAGCTATTTCTGTGGAGGCCATTTAAAGGAGGAATTCTTGAATACTCTTCCTTTTCAGGAAGGGTAGAGAAGAGAATTGAGGCACATTTGATGAAGTTGTGGGCAGAATACAAACTGTGTGGTCAAAAGTTAAAATATTGTTCATATTGTCACTAGTCCACTTTTTTAGCTTAGCCCTTGTCTCTTAAATGAATTGATCATTTTTAAGTCACCTCATTCCAAGCTGAAATGCTCCTTTCCTGAAAATTGTACATTTTTAGTGGCATGAGAAAGGTTTTTCTATTTTCTATAAATTTCAACTGTTCCTTTCATAAAGAATATGCATCATATATTCTAAAGAACTTGAAAGACTTTCACAGCTGCGCTGTGACCATAGTATATAATTTTATTCACATAAGTGAGTTAAAGGTGTGCTTAGCAAACCCCTGCAGTGCAGATCAGACTGTGCCTTTTGCTGGGCTCATCCACTGTATTCAAAGCACTAAGCAGAATTTGACTTGCTGTCTGTTTATAACATATGAAACTTCAGCACTTATCTTCAGCAATTGTAAAGTACCAATGCCAAGACATTTCAGATTGTTTGTTTTCCACATGAGTATCCAGATCTTAAGAAGGGTAAGTAAGTGCAATAAAATTATTGAACATCGCTATCACTAGAAAAGGATCTGATTTAAGATCTCAGCAGGAACACCTAGGAGCAAGTAATACTGTTCCTCTGAAGCCACCTGAGGTCACTTGCAAAATAACTGATTGTGCACATTCAGTATATTAAATGTCTACTTGCTATATTTGACTATTTTCCTTGTCATTCTCAACACCATACTGCCTGTTCTGGATCTTCAAAGACTATGAGCACCTTCATTCAATCTTTGTTTACAGATATCCAAACTAGTCTTGCTCCTCCCCCTGAAAGTCAATGGCAAAACACTGAATTATGGAGAGTGGATTTAGCCAGCCATGTACTGATGTGCTAACACCCACAGGAAAAAGATATTCCTTAGGAAAAGAAGGCCTTCATCTTGTGAAAACAGCATACCACATGGGACTCATATGGGACTCCACTTACTATAAATAATGGGGCGGTACACAAGCATAGAATGTTGAAGGGTACAGCAGGTTTCAAGACTAGAAAAAAAGTAATAGAATGCATGCTTTTTACTAGGCAAGTATTTTTAAGAGATAAAATGGAGTGGCATGTGGTTAACCTGTAAAGAGCTATCCTCTGCCTGACTTAGCAGTTAAAGCCACATACTTACCTGACTTCAGATGTACTTGTTCAGCAATACTCCTATCTGCACCTTCTTGTCTTCAACAGTCTAGTGAGCATAATCTTTCACATTTACTGTCAGTTCCACTTTGTGGCTTATATGGATGAATTCTTTTATTCATTCTTGTAGTTCTCATCTGCTTTGCACAGAGTAAAATATGATCCAGGAACCTGAAAGAATTCAGTTATGTTACTTCGTCTACATTTTCTTTTTGCTTCTAAAACCTCCAACTCTTTACAAGAAAAAAATATTTCATCCTTCAAATACTTTTTTCTGTAGAAAGCAGAAAGTCTGAATTTAGCAGAACAGTTTCTCATATCATAATACGGTTTATGTCCAATAGCAAAGAATTCATTTTAGCTGCTGAAAAGTAAATATACATACAAGTGAGAGAGAGAATAAGCTAAATGTTTCTACTGCAGAGTTCAGGATCCAAGATCCAGAGGAAATAGAAAAGGTGTTTGTATGATATAGTTAGGATCTTGCTTTGCATTGTCACTGGAGAAACTTCAGTCTTCCCTTAACAATGACAGAGAAAAATCTGTACTTCCTGAAGTCAGCATTTAAGTCAGGGACACAGAATGATGTGTTAAGAATATAATAAGTGCCAAAAATCACCATTCTGAAACTGAGAAGAAGAGATGAAACTGAGATTCCTTTGCATGTCTTCTGTATGTGTGCCTTGGTTTGCTAGCCCTTTTGCTAGGACACCTTTGGCTTTTGTTGTCTGTCTCCAGTGCTTAATGAGGCCTGGTCCACGCCCTGTAATAATATAAGTAATAAGCGTCGGGCCTACCAAAGCAGAAAATTGCAATTTTCAGACATGCAAGACAGATGGCTGTGTCTCAGGGGCCTGGAGTAATCCCAGATGGATTAGCCCTAAATGCAGGAAGATTTTCAAATTGAGAAATTCTGAAAAACTAAATGTCTCTCCTTTTTAATTTTATAGAATTTATTTCTTGTTGTACTTGTGTTCCTGTTCCTACAAAATGATGCAGAACCAGGGCATCCTTCCTATGTATACTGATGTCTCCTAGCCTCTTGGGAATGCTCTAGATGACTAGCAGATGGTGGACGATGACCATAGAAGTGTTGAAACAAGTATTTTCAAAGCTTTACACACAAAGAAAAAGGTACAGAACTGTTGTACCTTGAGAGTTTGTAACACTGTGATCATTTAAGAACAGCCATTCACTTTCAGGCAATTATACCAATCATTCTAATATTTACTGTACATTTTCCAGTGATTAATCTACATCTGTGTTGGCAGGAAACTGTCTAACAAAAAACCTGGCTCTGCAGGGAGTTTTGCATGAAAGTCTGTTCAAAGACAGAACCTGCAGACAGCCTTCTAATCTCAGGAGCAACTTCAGTCCTTCAATTATTTCACTGCAAAACAGGAAATTAATTTTCAGAGCTTCAGTAATTTTACCTTGAAAGAAGTGTCGCTGAGATTTTTCTTTTTAACTTAAAATAACACATCGGTTCCTTTGTGCATCATGGCACTGGTAGACCTCTGAGTTTGGCTTCTTTTTTTACTGAATCTATTACAGACTTTTCAGGTGTACATGTATTGGGTGCCTTACAATGGATCAATTAGAAATCACTGCAGCATCCAGGTCTGGGTGCTAAATGATTGCTTAAGGAAATTAAAGGCAGGTGAAAAACTGAAGAAATACTGAGACTTTCTAATTTAGGTCTTAATAAGCTATGTTAACCCACCCACTTGGGACTAAATTAAGGTATTCTATGTAGAAAACATAGCAAAATTAGCTTATACTTAAAGTGCTTTACAGGAAGAATATCACTAGTGGTTCTTCAGTGGGTCACCTACAGGAAGATACAAAAGGCTTATGTGGCTGTATGACGCATATAATAAGTTGCACGGTTTTTTACAGCAGCAAAGTTTCTCCTCTCAAGGACAAAGCAAATCCTCTCAAGACTGTTCTAGAAATTTCTTTGGCAGGCTCAAAATGCTGTTTCTACCTTCCGTACCCTTCCAGAATAACATTAGTCTTCCCAAAGAAGGAGTAATCCAAGCCACTGTCTTTCCAGATTGGTGGGAAGGGAATATTGAAATCATTTGGCCTACTGGTGAAGCAAGGTGTCAGTTTAGATTGTGCTGCATGTGAGTGCCAGTGCCATACTGAAATACTGCTTTCTTGAATTCCAAAATGCAAAGCAGAACTGTCTAAATCAAGCATTTTTTGCATGTTTTCAGAGGAATCATGAACTGAGCCAAATCTTTAAACTAAGCCCAGTTTCTGTGAGCAGCCTGAACAGATTAAAGGTAAGAAGTCTTCCTCACATCTGGCTAGATGCAGAGGATTTAACAGAATAAGAAGCTGGGGAGCCATAATGTGCCTTTTAGAAATTCCCTACTTCTCCCTTGCTTTGAAAGGCTCTTCCCTTCTGCTCACTCCATCCAGGACAACTGATCTATCTATCTCTGAGCCAGACGGTTTGGTTATGCCAGGGTTTCATTTGTTCCCATCCTATGAGTACACTTGCAGGAAATAAAAGACGAGAACTATGTAGCCCTTTCACGACCATCCCAGACACAAAACAGAGCATTCCTTCTCATTCCTTCTGTTACCAGACGAGACTCAGACATCACCAAACCCTCTGATAATTTCTAAATGTGTTCCACTACCCTATGTAAGACCTTTTTTTAGTATCAAAGTGTTTTGCTGATATTACTTTATGTATATTTGTTCCTGTTTCTTCTGGCAAAACTCCTGGTTGCCACTTGCTAAGAAACACAAATGAAACCTAGCAAAACCCACTCTTTTGAATATACTAAACTTGATCTGAAATCACTCATGTTCTTTTTGTCTGGTTGCATAAGAAAAGACTGTCAGGAAACACCTGATCCAAGCCTCTTCTTTGTCTTTGGTGCCAATTAAATTAAATGAAGCCTACAATTCTGATAGTTGGACAGGGACTATATTAATGCATCTGGAAAAATAACGTGCTTTGTGGGAAGTCCATGGGCTTTTAGGCCCTGGCTGTGCTTAAAATGGACACATTTTTATACAATTTTTAGATATACAGTTGACTTTCAGATGAAAGTCAGTCAAGAGGATGGGGGTCCAAACTTCTTCCTTATCTGCTCAGCATGCAGTGACACTGCATAATTATTTTTACATTAAAAGCACTATATGGAATGGAAAAGGCATATTTTCATAGCGTTCTTCAGTAATTAATGGATGTGATTGAGAGACTTCTTCAGTGAGGCTTTCTGCTTTACCATATTTGCTCTACTTTTTTAGCATGTTCCAGCGGGAATGTTTTTTAGGGATTTGGAAGTGTAGTTTCAAATATCCCTTTCTTACTGTTCAGTATGAGAGGAGTGACTCAATTTCTTCATTATAATAAATTTCCATCTAACCGAAAAGCCTGGCAGGAATATATGATACTTCCCTGCTCTAAACAAAGTGGGTGGTTTTGAGCTTGCCTGTCCTCATGATTTTCTTATTATTATCCATCTATATTATCCACAGGAGAAAGTTTGAATAAAGAATTTTCAAGATCTTAAGATGCCTTGCACATAAATCATTTAGATCCAGCTGCAAACAGTCAAACAAGTTTCTTGGCATTTCAGGTTCCTGACTGATTAATTAGAAAGCCAATCACTTGATATTTTTACCTGATTGTGCTCTCCCTACTCTGTTAGTAAAGAACATAAACCAGAGGTTAAATGGTGCTGGTGTCCAAAACTGGCATACTTACTCCTTCCTACTCTGACTTCACTCGTATTTTTATCACCAGATCCAATGAGTGTTCAGTAAAACCCGTTACTGAATTTATGCCAGAAATTTAGTAATTTTTCATCTTTTATGATCATCATTGTCATTAGGGATTTAAATGCTAGTTTCTACAGGCATAAACAGAATTAGAAAGAATGGCTCATACACAAAATAGAAGAATTCAGCACAGCTCGATTCTGACTGTAGAAACAAGGAAATTGCTACAAGATTTAGCAGTGACTGTGGGATAATTTAGTGTTGCTTAACTGATCTTTTTGAAATCTTAGGTACTTCCTAAATCTTAGGTACTTCCTACTACTTTTGAAATCTTAGGTACTTCCACAGCTCCCACACTTACCTAGTGCCCTAGTCATCTAGCTACAGGTCAGTGCCTGGCTCAGGTAGATATGAGATCTCTCTACAGGTGACAGTTACGAGCCCACCCTGGGTACTGCTGCTGCAAAGCAGTATGACAGCTAGCAGGTAGGGCACAAACTTAATAATAAACTTTATTTTTTTGCCTTGGTCAGAGGTTTCTCAGCTCTGTTCTTCTGAGGTGAGGGCTCAAATTATTCATGCTGCATTGCCTTATGGCTTTTCTATGGGTGAAGCTTCAGTAAACCTGCATTTCCTCATTAGCAAATGTGGCCTTTCCTTTTCGCTCCTCCCTTTTCTTCCCCTGATTTCAGACTTTTCAACTGAATACTGTTAGAATTTCACCTGCTGGTGAATGGGATATTTGGTATCCATTTCTAGAAATCTTTTATAACACAGGCTGCCAATGGTCACCTAACAACAATGTAGGTGATCATCTGCAGGTGATATTTTGGCTGTAACTTATAATAAAGGGTTAGAGGAGTACCCACTCCTTTATATTTGAACTCTAGAAAAGGAGGAGTGGGGAAAAGATGATGAAAGTAAATTATAAGACAACAAGCCCTGGATTATTTTTTGAAAGTCCCCATCCCAAATACTTTCCTGATTGTGGTTTTGTTCAGCTCTGATGATTTTGTTCCCCCAGGGCAGGAACAACGTTTGTGAATTTTCATCTTGAGACTAAAGCAGGAGAGTAACGTAATACTGATATTAGACTCAGGCATTCTTCTTGTGAGAATTAAGACCTTATCACATATTAGGATACAATGCTGGATTTTGGTCAGAAGTGTAAATGGCCTGTCATGAATGTATTAAGTTCGCTAAAAGCCATTTTCTTGTATCTGTTAGTATTGTGCTAAGACAGTCTATTGCACATTCTACACAGCCTACAGCAAAAGGGTTCATTGTTCCAGGGCAGAGATAAAATCTTCTAGGAAAAGAGGAATGGACTCTATTTAAGTTTTCAGTAACAGGTGGCTGAAAAATGGATTTAATACAGGTCCCTTCTTTCCATGTTTGCTACTTGGCCATAGGAATCATTTGATTTCATTTCTACAAAATATGCGGGCTGACATTATTTATAAAGAATTTTTTGTCATCATATTCTTGCCCATAGCTTGCTCATTAACTTTCTCAGGCTAGCCTTGCTTTTGGCATTCTTTACTTATAATTTGCTGTTTATACAGTGCTGCTATCATTTTAAATCCCAGGGTATTCATTTGGTTGTCTCCACCATCCAATCACACTTATAAGAAAAAGCGAAAGGACTTGAATAAGTTTAATAGAAGTGAAAATTCATGCAAACAGAGTCATCTGAGAATTCACAACACTTTCAGGGCAAGCACATATTGGCATGATTAATTTTAAATTTTTTAATGAATGTTGTTGCTAAAAAACTTGCAAGTTTGCATGAATATTCATGGCAGCAAATAAAATTTCAAATACCAGACTGAACTAATTTGATTAGAATGTATTTTCATAATGGCATTTTGAAGTAGTCTCACAACTCTCAAGCAAATTATTCAAGTTTTTAAAGCATTATTAGTTCCCTTCCCATCTGCTAGTACAATGATATATCTCTGGTACTCTGAATAATACTGAATAAAGTTACCTTAACAACTCTCACAATACATACAAATCAGAGACTCCAAAATGAGGAATGTAATTATAAAAAGTTACTTCTGCGTATTAGTAGCCAAATGTATTGGTTACTCAAAAAGATATTGTGGATCATCTAATCCCAAGAGAAAACTTGTTTTACAGAACTGTACTGTGAGAGAACATCTCTCTTGACACCAAACTTTCATTTATGGGGTCGGAACTTGTTGAATGGGGCAAATCAGCTGACTATGCCTCCAGCACTTTAGTGAGCAGTCAAGTCTGCTTTGCCAGCAGACTGAAGGGATGGCAGCCTCAGAGATGAAAAGTAGCATCTGGGATCTCCCACTTCCACCAGCACATCTGAATCTAGAGAAGGATATTTGTTAAGAGGCCAAGATGCTGAGGGAAGTCTCATACTATTGAATAAGGCAGCAGAGTTAGGATAGCAAAGCTTTTCAGTGGAGATCTGCACTAAGATTGAAACTGATTTGACATTTCTGTCAGAGTTTCAATACCATTAAGTCAGAAATGACTGAAAGGAGGCACACATTGCATTTGCTGGCACTGTGCTGTTGTTCAGAAGAATCCGAATATCTAAGCACACTATTTTTTCCTAAAAATGCAAATACAAGACACAGGATTCCTCTAATGTGACCATAATGATGCCTACATGGGTTTGTAAAGCTGAAATCTCTCACATAGCACATCTCTGTTGCTGAGCCAGCAGAGCAAGCAATGCCAATAGCAGCTATTGCCCTTTGTGCAGCCTAGCCACAGAAGGGTGATAGCTCTAACCCTTCCCACTGCCTCAGCAGCAGAGGTCTGCAGGTGGCAGGAAGGCTGGGTGGTGTGCCAGCCTCAGGAGGAAGGCTCTCACATCCTCACAGCCTGCTGCTATGGGCTACCTCAGCTGCCTTCCCTTCTCTGTCTGCTCGACGTTTTTCCTGATCAAAATTCCCTGTGCTTGTTTACCTTCAGTTTGCTCTCCCACTTCTCACCTCTGGTTTCTGTATCTTATCCAAATAAGGTGAGGGGGAGATGAAGCAGTGCTTCAGATGAAGAAGTATGAATTACAGATGGTAGGCTGCTCTTCACCAGGCATCTGTTACAAGTGATCCAAAAGCAGGTATATGTTATGAAATGGCACAAGTCAGAACACATTTTGAGCAGTACTAATAAAACAGTCTGACAATCCACATTATCTCTTATCAGATAACACCCTGTGATTCTGAGGATTTCTTTGTTGTTCAGAGTTAAAAGTACAGCCAGGTCTGCCATAATGATGCTTGTCCTGGACAGATGATAAACTTTCCTACACTTATTCCTTGTTCTGGGCTTTCTCTTGTGAGTCTTCAGTTAGGCCTATCTTTTCCCTATCCATACCTAAGTCAAACCTTGGCCAACTGTGATGGTTTCCTTAGTGAATGGGTCTATTTTATAGACATAATCATAGATTGCATTTTGATCAGCATTTTTCTTATTAATTTGGAAATAGATTTATTTCCCCAGAAAATTGCTTAGAATGGATTTCACAATGAGCATGTGCAGTGCTTCAGCAAACAGCTAGCAACTTTCCTGCCCCTGCTTCTCCTTTCCTTACTACTGCATCAAGTCCTTCTGTGAAACTACCCTACCTGCAAGCAGCAATCAAAGGGCAGTAGCTTTATTAAGACTGCTGTAAACTTTGTGGAACTGAGTTTCTAACAGCTTTATGGAAAATTCTCACAATGTTTCTGTTGACAAAGGCAGGGCCAAGATAGTGTTCTCACAGACACTGGCTGCTAATGTAGGATTTTAGAAGATTTAGGTCATGGATTAGGCCAACAAGATGAGCATCTACTTGCATGCTACCTAGCTCTACATCCTCACCAGTTCCCCACTCCCAGCTGATATTATGGCTACTGGCATCCCAATCACCTGGGCATTTCTAGGCTGCCAACAGAGGACTGTTTAGCATTTTCAGATCTTGTTGTGAGTGTTGATCGTAAAGAGGATCTTCAAGCATGTTGACTTGCTTAGATTCGATCAGACAGGTGAAAAACTGATAAAACTCTTTCTAGATCTTTTTGATTAAATTGTGCTGGGTTGACAAAACAATGTTAAGCAAACATTTCTGATAACCAAACAGTTTTACAAAGATGCAAGTCAAGGCTGTAACAGCAGGAATGAAATTAGAGAATCAAAAGCCAATAGGAAAAAAATCCCATAAGCAACTAAAAAAGATACAGTGAATCAGAGAGAACACAGAGAAAAGAAATTAAATACATACAGAAATCAGTGTCACCACAGATGAGAACTGAGGACTTCAGTAAGGTGATGCATATAAACATGATATAAATTATGGCATCTTGGTATTTCATATTTTTTTTACTTGATATGATAAAAATAATTGAAACTGCTCATCTAACAAGTTTCATAAATCTTTATTACTGCAAAATTCTACCATCATCAGGATGATGTTGACTCGCTAGGATATAGCATCTAGCAAATTAAGATCCCAGATAATTTTTGGTTTTCATTTTGGTAATAGAAGCAAAGCTACTTTCTAAAAAAAAGTTCAATGCAGAAATGTGTCATATTTGCAAGGAAGCTTGTAGATAACAAAGCTGAGAGAACTGAGAGATCAGGAGGTTCTTTGTAGTATTCAACAATGCATCTTATAGAGTTCTTGGCAGTACAGTGTATTGTGTTCAATGTAATTGGACATATGTTGAAAAAGAAAAAGTAAGGATAGTTCATAATGACTGTTTTGCTGTCCTCCTTTATTCAGGATAATATGAAGGACTATAGGTCCTTCTAAGTCTAGGTTAAAGAGGACAAGAAAATGAAAAGAGTGATTTTACCTAAAAAGTCATCCTCTCTCAACAGTCAAGGCAGTTGTTCAGATCAGCCACATAGAAACTATGGCACAAACACACAGATTTGTCTGAAGAAAACCCATGTATCTCTGGGGTGATAATTCATCAGGGAAGAAAAAATAAAGAATTAACTTAGGACTTGTTATCTGAAAATGTTTCTTTTCTAACACAGTTTTTTGTACCTCTCAGTAAGCGCTATTTCGGTTTAAGGAGGATCTTTGACCATGATACACATCAGTGCTCACAGGTTCAAGAACAGAAAATTTCCAGGATCAGAATTCAGTTGACTGACCCGAGTAAGCCAGGTAGAGGCAGAAATTACTGAAGGAATGGGGCTGTGCCACAGCTAGGAGCTGGGAGAACTGTCAAATACCATGGAGGAAGGCCTGACATTAAAGAAACACAAAGAGCTCAGAAGAAGAGGTAGGCAAGATCTTCACTTATGAAGCACAGATCTGGGAGTAACACACTCAGCTTTTGTTTTCATTGATGGCACAAGTTAAACTTCAGAAATGGCTAATGATTTGAGGTATTTTTCTTATTAGAAACCCAAATGGAAATCAGTGAAGGGCTCTGATTTTTAGATAGTGCTCAGTACTACTGAAGGGAAAGCGTTATGCACTATCTTGACACTGGACACCCAGAAATTTGAATATATTGGTCATGTCTGAAATCTTTCCTAGTGTGGCTGTGTAGTAATGTTAGTTTAATGTGGTGCCAGGTAGTCCCATGAGTCTTCCTTCAGAACCTCATGGGGAAAGGCTTTCCAAGTCAGATGGGTCACACTTTTCTATCCGGTCCTGATTATTTAATAATAAAAAACTTGAATGACTTATGCAAAAGTTATTTTCATCTAATTTCAAGACTTTTTGAGGTAGCACAAGTGCATCCCCCTAGCTACCTGTATGAGATGGCAAGTATCAGTGTTACACCTTTTCTGTACTTATCTGTAAGTGACTCACTCTTTATTTCTCTCTTTAAATCCACCCTTGTTGGCTTGACAGCTCTCTTCAGCAATATCTGCAATGATGTTCTCTGTTATTGACTCCAGACTAACATTTTGTCTGAAATTTTGTTCTTTCATATTTCTTTATTCCCTACACTCTGAAAAATATATTACTGGCGCTACTGAGTCCTGTTTCTCTAAACCCTTCATGAATAGAGTTAAAGTAAAATAATAATAGCAATATGTATGAAAGATGGTATAGAAAATAAGGTGAAATGGTTTCCCTCGTCAGAAGTCCATTCAACACTTTTACAGTTACTAAGAACAAGTATCTGACTGAAATTTGGTTTCGATATTAGTTCAGTGTGAAAAGTCATACTATTTGATCAGTCAGAAATGCAGTTCAGTTCTGACAGCAGACTTCATAAAAATGGCATCCCAGGTTTCCATTTTTGTTGTGGTTCCCGTTCATGTGATTTCTTAGAAGAGAAATACCTTTTTACTGATCACCACCTGCCTTGCTAAATCCAGCTTGAATCTGCAAGTCAAGTTGTCCTCATTCTTCATTTATTTTAGTCAGTTAACAGTTTCAAGTTGTGCAAGCCACTTTTGCAATCTCTTTGTCTTCTCCTGGGTGATATCTCTATTACTATCAAATGCATAGTCATCCCCAGCGTGTTCATCAGATTCTGCTTGTATCTGTGACTGACTTTGACAATTTACCTGCCAACTGCAATCTGGAGTTACTCTTCACAGCCTTACGATGCACTACAAAGATTCTTAGCTGTATTTTCTTCACTGGTGATTTGTAAGAGAGAGGAGAAGCCAGATCCATCTCTCAATGCTTGCCAACCCTGCTGCTTCAGCACAGGTAAAATGCTGGCTAGGTAAGATTGCAGACACACTTCTGAATTAGCATAGGGAACAGCTGCTGGGTAGTCAGCATGTCTGGTATAATGACTTAGAAGAGTACAATCCTACTTGGTTCGAAAAGCAATGGATTTGCACATAAACATGCTAGTGCAATGTGCCAGCAAGTATCAGGAGAGAGCTGTTCTGGAGGTGGAAGTAAAAATATTACAAATCTAAAAAACAGTCAAAAAAACTTTACAGCAAGTTCCTTTCTGCAGACACATATAGCCAAATAAGAAGCTGAGAATGTCTGCTTATTATTCAAGTGACAGGTTAAATATTTATGATGCAACAGTGACATTTCCACTCATGTCGATTGGGCGGTTTCATTCCAGTGTCTGCATATATTAGGTTAATACATACCGCAGTCATTGCATGGCTATTTTTTTCCTCTGTTATAAGTCTAGTGCATTTTTATCTCTCTAAAAATGATATTCCAGTTAGCAGAAGACTTCTCCTTGAATTGCTCATCACTTTCTGACATAGTTTAGACGAAATTGCTGCAAGAGTTTGAGGATCCATGATCTAGCTTTGTTCCAACTACAAAGCAGGTGAAGAAAACATTGCTGCTCAAAAGAAATTTTAAGAAGATGTCTGAAAAACTGTGAAAATTGCCTCTTTGTGCAAGCTAGCATGTTAATAAACCCAAAACTTCACCAGCTTCAAAGATCAGTTTCGTTAACTCTATGACTGAGCATTTCAGTTTTTAAATACTCCCATTTATCTTGTAGCTGTTGCTCTGGGGACACACAGATAGCAGTAGAGGGAATCTACCCAGTACATTCTGTTGAAAATAAACTCAAGCAAAAATAATGGGCTACATCATATGATTCCCCTCTAACAAGGAGTCTCATCCTAAATATAGCAAACATCCTTTACTTTCTGTGACTGCAACAGAAACTGAGAATGTGCTCTGTCCCACACTAGCTAGCTGGTGCTCCTTCTCTGGGTTAAAGGAAACATGCACCCTAAAATGTATAGAATAATAGAATCATAGAATCATAGAATAGTTGGTGTCTGAAGGGATGTAAAGACCATCCAGTTCCAACCCTCCCGCCACCTACCACTAGACCAGGTTGCTCAAAGCCCCATCAAGCCTGGCCCTGAACACTTCCAGGGGTGGGAATCCACAACTTCTCTGGACAACCTGTTTCAGTGCCTCACCACCCTTACAGTAAAGAACTTCTTCCTAATATCTACTCTAAATCTACCCTTTTAATTAATTAATTAATTAATTTTTTTAGAAATGTACTTTTTATTTACAGAAAATGTCAAATCAGATACTATCCTAGGCAGCCTGCTCCAGCTGACCTGCTTGAACATGGCAGATGGACTAGAAAGTATCAGAGGTCCCTTTCAACCCCAGCTACTCCATGAGTCTGTGAAACAAATTACCAGTTATTACCTGGGAAACAATCACAGAGAGTTTGGTCTTCCCTTAATGAAGACTCTAGTCCTGGTTGTTCAGACTGCTGGGTGGAAGGCATGAGGGAGTGCATCTCCTTGATGAGCTCAGTCTTGAAAAAAGTTGTCACTTTCTTTCTTCAGGCAGCTTTAAAGCCCAACCTGCCATTTGTCTTATGCCTTATCATATATGTATGTGCAATGGCCTGTGCATTGTTGACTGATTATAGTCTCAAAGCTCCACTTCCTTCAGGTTGCTGCTGGTTGCAGTAAGTGCTGTGAGAAATTTAATGCGAGTTCGGACTCTGCATAAGAAAATCCAGTTTCTTTTTTATTATATACGCTTGCTGGCTAAATAAGGTGCTGTACTTTGGAAATATTTACTGACTTCAAAGAAAAAAGACAGCAAGAAGTTTCCAGCTGTCCTGATTATTCAGATATTATGCCCATTTTGGAAGCTGAGGATGCTTAACCTTCTTGCAATACAGGTATGCTCTAGAATTAAGTCCAAGCCATGTGTTTTGCAATTGAAGCCAACTATTTCTTGCTTATTCTACTGCTACTTATAACTATTACTCTTTCCTTTACAGTCACCTCCTACTGGCGATTGCAAAGGCTTAGGCTCCATCATATCCTACTTCAGTCCTTTTTTTGTCAGGTTACCTGATCTCATTCACACTTACTCTGCAAGTCATCCTTTCCAAACTCTGATAACACTGTTGTACTAGGCTGTTCTCATCCAAATAACATCTTTCTTGAAGTGTTAAGTCCAAGACTAGGCACTTGGGCATGTGAAATTTACCTAGTACTGATCACAAGTAGATGCTTCACTTTACAGGCCACATTACTCTTTCTGCAAAACCAGATCATAACTGCCCTCTTCTGAACAATTTCATCTCATGGATGTAACTCCTGCTTGTCATCCTTTTTTACACTACTGTTTCATACCTGAATTTTCCCAACCTAAATTTATGAGGGTCATTATATATGCCCAATTATAATACTTTGCATTTGTTCCTGCTCAACAGTATCTTTTATTTTTTCTTATCACATTTGGTGAGGTCTTGGTTTTACCATTGACTGGTATGCAGTCTCAGGTCTGTGGAGGCTATAAGCAGAAAACAAACAAGAATTCCATAGGCAATTTGTGACTATTTAAGTTATTACAATATTCTGTAGGAAATCAATACTTAAAATTAACCGAGCTATTTAATTCAAGCTGAAATAGCACTGAAAGCTTTAAAACAGTATATACCTTGTGAAAAACAACAAAACAAACCACCTTCTAATCACAGTTTTACAAACACTATGTTATCTGGAAGGTTATTGATAATATTTCTAGCTGTGAGAAATAGTTCTGAATTGTAGTTAAGCCCCTATGAATCTGAAGGTCTGTGTATAGGGAGAAGAAAACCCATTCTCTATTAAGCGTTTTTTAAATAGTTTTCTTCTTTGAGGAAGGTTTCTCTCTTCATTGGCATTTCCCTTTCAAAATTATTAGTAGATGTGTTTGTTGTCCTGTTTCTACTACTATTTCTTTTACCAAACTCACCTTGCTGGCTCAACTCTTCTCCCTATTTTTTCTTACAGATGAATCAAGAGCTTAGAGTTACTTTTCCTCATACAGAATCTAACGTAATGGGGCTCATCTGCTTGGCGTTTAGGCACTACAGGACGAATATGTTAAATAAAGGTAAAAGACTGAGATCTTCCTCAGATTCATGCTTTAAATGAAAAACTACTTATGTGGCTGTTGTAAATATCTTTGCATCGCTAACACAGGCAAAATGAACAAATTTGTCAGTAAAAGTAAAGTAGCAGGAGAAATCAGAGAGTGATGTACAAGTTATTTTTAAGAGAAAAATAAATAATGGTTCATAAAAATGCTAAGTGATACAAACATGCCAAAAGCGAGGAGGAATCTGATGAAAAATGTTAAGGCCACAAGAGAAGTCTATCAAAGGGGAAAGAAGCCTGAATCAGGATTGTTTCTCAGCATAATCTGAGCATCTATCTGACTCAACATTTACAAGTTATCATTTCAAATAAAACAATTAATTTCAATGCATGCCAGCTGATGAGGAGTAAACGTAAGTAACTCCTAACACAGGATGGCCTCTTAATTTTCATGGTTTCTTAAATACTAGTGAGTGAAATCCTGACCCTAAAGTCAATGGAAGATTTATACTGACTTTCATAATACATATATTCACACTATGCATTTCAACCATGCAGCGTTGCCAGCTGCTGGAAGAACTCTCTAGCTACATTTCCTATACCCTTTCCCTGTTCCCATGCCCATTTATGTCTGCTTATGCTTTGAGAAGGCTTTCTGTTAGATTATCAGGTCCCACAGTGAAGAACAGCAAAACTAGGACACAAATGCAATTTCTTCTTCCCATAATAAATTAAAATTGGAAAAGATGCTAATGATACAATATATTCTAATGAGGATTAGTTTAATTCATCAGGTGTGGCAGGACAAAACAGTTTAAAATGTACTTTAGAATTTGCTCTCTATTGGCCATTAAGTCCCCAGTTCAGGAAGTCTAAATAGAAGATAAAAGGTATTTAAAGTAACTAATTGGCATACAAAGATGGTCATCTGTCAAGCTTACCCTTGTGAATTACAGAGGAACAGCAGGCCTCATGCCTCAAGAGAAATTTAAACTGCTATCTTAACTGCAAAAGTATTTCTGATAAGATGAATTAACTGTATATCTCAGAAATGCACATTCACACATATATTTTATACTCAGTTGCTTGCACAAATGTGTCCACACCACACTTTCAAACAGCAAGGAAAAGAAAACTTTTGGGATACCCTTTCCAAATCCCTACTGTTCCAATTGTGTAGCAGTTCTTCCCTTCTGAAAGTTATTGATTGCAATAAAAAAAACAAATAAAAGGGAAGATATTTAGTAACAATTATTGAGGCTGCTACTTAACATCAATCCTATTTGTTGTGAAACTACATTGAGAAATAAAACTTACGATTGATTAGTATTTATTGTGCAGCATACAGCTGGATTCTTTCCTAACTGGGACAATCTTTGAAAAGAGGATAGAAGAGACTGTTGCTTCAGTCAGTGCATTTAAACTGTGTCAAAGTAAAGTTAATTACTCACTTTTTCTGAAGAAAAGTTAGAAAATATAACTATATTCATGTTCAGACTGTGTGGAGATCAAATGTTAATAAAGACACTTCAGGAGCCAGTTCTCTGTAGAAATTAAATAGGCAAATGCTTGATAATTTCTAGCACAAAAAAAGCAGCCTATGCTGCAACACTGGGAGAAAACTATTGCAAAAAGACACTCCACCACCACAAGCCCACCAGACAAAGACTGTGTCCTCCTGTGAGCTCTGCTGCTTCCCTGTCATCTTTGCTGTTTGCTCTGGGGATTTTTGACAATCTTAGTGAAGCACACACAGAAATAATTACAAAGAGCTACAATAAGTCCATTTTACAGCAGCCCCAATCGTATTATAAAACAAGCCTCTGCAAATCTGATTTATGATGATGTAAGTCACATATAGGAAAGATCAGAGCAAATTTCTGTACACTGTAATGCCATGTTTTCTCAGGACTTAGCCTTTGTGACAGACAAAAAATAACAGTGAACGCTGACAGGCAGCTGATAACTGTCTGTAAGGGGGTGAGTGCAAGTGAATGTCTAAAACTGGACTTTTGCACTCTCAGGCACAAACCTGCTACTTGCTAGCTACAACCAGTGTGGGCTGGGTGTAGACTTCAGTAACAGCTGGACAAAACAAAAGTGACACCTCCTGAATCCTCAAATTAAGCAAGTGAAAGTGCCAGGAGCAAGCAGGGTTAGACTCAGTCTGGGAAGCAAGGTAGCAAATAGTCACATAAATCCTTTCCAAGGCTGCAAAATCAGGAAAACGACCTATAATCTTTCACATAAGGCCTTCTGAAACCAGAAAGTCTACTGCTGACTAAAAATAGAAAGGGAAAATGCAGAGATCCCAGCGTACCAGTCTGAATAGTTAATCCAGAAGTTTAGGCAAACATTTATAAACTGGCCTCAACTAACAAGTTATGAAGCAATGCCTTCTTAATATTGCCTCATGATGCTTAAAGGAATTGACTCACTAAAAATGAAATGCTGGTACTGCCTCTGACTTATTTTATCTTTTGTTTCTTTTGGACACTTTCTTAAAGTTTAATATGATCAGTTCTTCCAGATGAGAAATTCCTTGGCTAATATGCTGCTGGTTTAAAAAGTAGATGCATATTTTTTGCTGGGCTTTAGGATGCCATGTTTTGCCAAGGCTAATAGTTCAGTTATACTGCATAGAAATGCAAGCAGACGTTGCTACAGTGGTGGATACTGAAGTGGTGATATTCCTCCTCATTTTCATCTAGCTCATGCAATTTCACCATCATTGCCTTTAAGCACAAAGACAGTCAAAGGATAAGGAAAACCAAAGGCACTTCTCAGTTGTCATGGAATGGTTAGGGTTGGAAAGGACCTTAAGATCATCTAGTTGCAACCCCCTGCCATGGGCAAGAGTTTTGGCATTTTTTGCTAATTATTCTTCATCAGTGGCACTTTGACAGTTGAAATATTTCATGTATTACCCACAAAAGTACAAGATCAAAAAGATGAATGTCAATATGCAACAAGTTGTCTAACTGGTCTTTCAATCTACACAGACAACATAATTCAGTAAACAGTACCAGAGTCTGGCATCACCCCTCTGCAAAAACTTCTTCTGACAATAGTTCTATTTAACTTAAATTTATACACAAATAATTGTTTTTAAGGCTCACACCTTGGGTCATCTCATCATGATAATTGGAAAGAACAAGTTTTGCTAAAGGTTGATTTTATAAATTTATTGAAGAATCCCTGACATTTGTGTGAGTTAACAGATAAAAGAGATTACAGAGTAAGAGTGTTTAAAAAACCTGGCCTGATCATGCCCTAGGGCAGGACAATGACAGGATAATATACCTACTGTCACTGAGAACATCTGACTAGGATGTTAATTACTTGAAACATTGTGTACTTAATTAGTCTCTTGGGTCTTCAGGCACTGGCTTTTGTCCCTATGTCTGCAAGCTAGTGCATGAACAAAGTGAACTGAACAGTTCGTCACAGCTCTAATTAACAGATTCTATACATAAACCAAGATTATGGCCCTGACAGATGACAAGTGAGCACAGACCCATCTTGTCATCTCCCAGGCTGCTTTCTTTTCCTTGGAGTTTTCCAACCAGCAGATTCTCCCTTCTGCATATTTTCAGCCTCCACAACAGCTGTGCCAACTTTCTTTGCCATCTCAACAATGTCAAGACAAATAATTTCCCAAAACACTTCTTATATATATCTATTGTTTTAGAGATCTGATGTAGAGACAGCTGTAGTCTGCTATGTAAACACAGGGTGAAAGAGCTGATGGGCAGGTAAGAAATGTGTCAAACTATCTGCTGTGCATCTAAAGATTTTGATTTTGTTCTGCCACAGACTGATGTATGCTTTATTCACTAAAATGGGTACAAGTAGATCAAAGTAGGTATGTATGCAGTTGCATATGCAGACAAGCCAATAAAAACACTGAATATTATTATGATTATTATTAAACTTTAACCTATTTTCAGAGTCCTAACTATGCCACCACATTTGACTTCTTCCTGTGCATGCTTTTACGAGCCACAGGATAATACAGCTTTTCTATTTGCTGATAAAATCAAAAGGTTTGCCCAGCTCCCTGGATTCCCTCTACAAACAGTGCTATTTCTGGTAACTTTCCCACAAATGGCATAAAAAGTATCTCTGTGAAAACTGACATCAAGGTATTGACTTCATTAGGGTTCTCTGTTTTCTTTTAAAATCACATTGTGTTTACCAGCAAAGAGAGGAACTTCATAACAGCTGCTCCCACAAACACTCCACTTGCTCTCTATAGAGACTTCACAATCACATATGCCATGTAGAAGAGCAACAGAAGCCCTGTGGGTCTATGCAAGGTTCTAGCTGACCTATTTGTGCTCAGTGAGCTTCCAAGGGTGAAAACAACTACGCAGCATCAAACATTTTTTGCAGATGTATTACATAAATTACATTATACATATAAATTAGGCCATACAATTTAGGAACTGCTCTCAGTATTAGTTGTACTGGTCCTGAGAGACTAACAGGATTAAACAAAGCCAATGCAAAAGACAAATGATAAATTAAACAAAAAATGGGAAATGGTCTGTGGAGGTAGAAGATAGCATGTTTGTAACCTTTTATCAGAACAAGCATTGTGCTTCCAGGCTGAACAATTTATTGCTGTGGTTCCCCCAGGAAAATCTTGATTTTGAATTATGGGAAGATGAAAATACTATTCAGAGACTACCTAACGTAAAAAAAGCAATAGGACAAGTCATATCACAAAAGAGAATTTCAGAATATATTTAGTAAAAGAAAAATCAATTAAGCCAATGTTCCTTCTAAGCATTTGTCTAGTCTTCGAAAAGATTAAACCTTTCTTTGTTTTTAATTCATACTTGTGTCTGGATGTGATTAACAGAGCTGAAGAAAGGAGAAGAAATCCACAAAGTACTGTAATCTTACATCAAATACCGAAGCCTATTGTTTTAAAACAAAATGTTACAGAATGTCAGTTCTGTTAATTTTTGGGGTTTTAAGGTCTTGTCAAAAGTATTCGTCTTTGATCTGATAGTTGGTGGCTAGTAGTTAGGCCCCAAATCCCCTTTTCTCAAGCTGGCTAAAAGAAAAGTATTAAAATACAGATTCATTTTTCTCTCAAAACCTCAAATGTTCATAAAGAATATCTCCAAAAAGAAAAAAATTTAAAAAAACTTTTCTTGATGGGTGTTAAATATGACTACTGCTAAGTCTTCCCTTCTCTGGGAACTGATTCAAACAACCTTTCATTCTGCCACAGGGCAATGTATAAAGATACCTCAGATCCTAAAAAGGCTGGTTAGGAACTGCCTGTGACCAAGCTTCTTGCTGCTCTGAGTTTTCATTCATCAGAGCGTCATCAGAGAGCAAAAGAGTTGTGTGTTATTGGCTCATTTTCCACACTTTTTTGGGAGCATCCAAGTCCAGCTCTTTTGCAGAGAAGCTCAGCCTCCCAAGGACTGTAGCAAAGACAGCCTGAGGGGTTGTTGCACTGAAAAACTAGCACATACTCAGCTTTCCAGGGAGTTCCTGAAAGCCTTAAGGTGCTTCAGATTCCAGCCTCAGCCTTCTGCTATGCAGTGGCAAGTGAACACCCCCTGAAACCAGGCTCAGCAGGAAAGGTTTCTTGTTCTTTGGCACCTGTACCAAGGGGAAATCTTAACCGCCTCTTGGTTAAAATACTTTTCAATATTTTCCTGTTTTCAAAAGGGGTCAGTTTGAGGTTAGAGGGTTAGAAGGAAGAAAAAATGTTACCACCATCAGTAAACAGTAATTAATCTTTTATAACCTTAAGGATCAGAGAATGTTTATCTTTCTCTCTTTTTTCTGGGGTCGAAGGATGATGACAGGTTTACTGCTGCTTTTATTATTATACTCCACCATCCACCCCAGAGGAAAATAAAGTCAATTCTGTTCATTGTTTCCTTCCTAATTTTGTCTTTTCCCTTAAAGTGCAAATTAAACTATTCAAAGGTTAAATATAATGAGGTGTTGCTTTCTGCTACCTGAAGGACATGATCACCACTTCTTGGAAGTCTTTCACTGACCAAGGTTTTGTTGCTATGGTGACTTCTGCTACCATTTACTTTGGTGTTTACAGTATGACAGTGTGTCAAAAGTTTTTTTAGAAAACAAACAAAAAAACAAACCACCAAAAAATCCACTCATTCTCTCACCTTCCTAAAGGAGGTTTCTGTTATTCTCTTTCCCTCACCCCCTGTTTTATGGGCAACTTTTAAAGGCGGAAAATGCTGTTCTTGGTTCCATAATAACCCATCTATAGCAGAAAAAAGCTTTTTCAGGTTGACAAAACATGAGCATCTTCATCCACACTCCAGCCATTTGCATCAGGTTTTTGCTAATGCAGACCAAGCCTCTTCCAGGGCATAAGTGCCTATGGTAGCAGCAGGGACCTGCAAATCCCAAGGGGCTGGTGCAGCAAAGAAAAGGCAGTCATTTGTACTCTTAGAGAGGAAAATAAGAGAATGAAAAGAGCTTCATTAGGGAGAGGGTGTTTGAATAATCCAGACACAGGCACCCTGAGTTCATC
The DNA here is from genome assembly GCF_963264785.1 of Psittacula echo. Taxonomy (NCBI): domain Eukaryota; kingdom Metazoa; phylum Chordata; class Aves; order Psittaciformes; family Psittacidae; genus Psittacula; species Psittacula echo. The sequence continues at coordinate 107,803,620 of NC_137735.1, forward strand.
TGCTGTGACTATGGCTGTGTACTGATAGGGAGACATTGGTCTGATGGCAGTTTTGACAGAAAGAGTGTAATGGGTCAGGATCATACTTTGGTTTCTCCTTGATACAGCAAGTGCCACGAGGCCTCTCAGTGTAACAATTTTTTAATAGCAGTGGGGGGTTTCCCTGAAAAAAATAGTCATGCCTGTTCGCACAGTTTTTACTAGAGAAATTCCAAACTAGTCCTTATACTGTTAATGAGAAAAAAGCTCTCCATTCTGTTCTAGAAAACCTGATGGAGGGTTATTAGATGTTTTCATAGATTTCAAAGTGACTGATGAAGTAATAGGAAACAAAGGATTAGAGAATAGATTATTGTCAGAGAGGGGAGAGGTTAATGAAGAGTTCAGATACCAAGGCACCCTGCATTAGAATATGTATTAATAACTTGATGGAGAAAATGAGAAGCAAGTGGCAGACTGCAGGGAAAAGTAAGGTGGTTTCACTTGAGAGGCCACAGAAGAAAGTAAAAAAAAAAAAAAAAAGTTTTTTCAGTGATTATACTGAAGGATTTAATATTGTTGAGGAATATTTGGAGCGCGACCAGCAGGTCGAAGGAGGTGATCCTGCCCCTCTACTCTGCTCTCGTGAGACCTCACTTGGAGTATTGTGTGCAGTTCAGGTGTCCTCAACATAAAAAGGACATGGAACTGTAGGAACAAGTCCAGAGGAGGGCCACGAGGATGATCAGGGGACTGGAGCACCTCCCGTATGAAGACAGGCTGAGAAAGTTGGGGCTGTTCAGCCTGGAGAAGAGAAGGCTGTGTGGAGACCTCATAGCAGCCTTCCAGCATCTGAAGGGGGCCTACAAGGATGCCGGGGAGGGGCTCTTCATCAGGGACTGTAGTGACAGGACAAGGGGTAACGGGTTAAAACTTAAACAGGGGAAGTTTAGATTGGATCTAAGGAAGAAACTCTTTACTGAGAGGGTGGTGAGGCACTGGAATGGGTTGCCCAGGAAGGTTGTGAATGCTCCATCCTTGGCGGTGTTCAAGGCCAGGTTGGATGAGGCCTTGGGTGACATGGTTTAGTGTGAGGTGTCCCTGCCCATGGCAGGGGGGTTGGAACTGGATGATCTCAGGGTCCTTTCCAACCCTAACTATTTTATGATTCTATGATTCTAATATAACGGAAATTGATGAATCACACCGTTTGAGCTACCAAATCACATGGAGTTTTGAGGTTTTGTCTTTTTGGAAATTACTTCTAGTTTATTACATTACTGAAGTACTCTATAGACATGATCACATAACATCATTTAGGTTAAATAATATAACATATTACTATGTCCTGCAGCTTCCCACTGTCCACTGACCTGGCAGCTAGGATTGCCCATGTCATCTTCATGGACGACTTCTGCTCCTGTGGTGAATTCATCAGGAACTGATATTTGGACACTTCTGGTAGCTATGCTGTCTGTGCAGGTGCAATAATTTGTGCCAGATGGGTGGTGACAAGCAGCTGAGGGGAAGTAATATTTTTTGCCAGAACAGTTATATGTGAAATGGAATACCTGATCACACTCCAGCCAGCAAATTGTACTTAACAGTTCCATGGCAGGGAGGAGACTACTTAGGTATCTCTGTTTAGGATCCACATGTAGTGCTACGCTGGCAGAAGCAGGGACCCCATCTGATCACATATCTGTTGTTCACACCTTCAGTGCAGCACTGTGACTGTCCAGCTATTCTGGATAGCTACTATTTTAAACCCACCTTTTTTTTTTTTTGATGAAACAAATACAGGGTGCAAAACAGAAGAGGAGAAGTCCCTTTGTCAGGTATTACTATATGCAAAACACCTGAATGTTAATACAGGTCCCAAATATTTATCTGAAAAGCTGAAGGCACTAGTGGGGTATGGAGTGTTGGTTGCAACTCCTCAGTTATAGATTCTTTCAGCAGATGAGGCAGATCTGTTACAAAATGAAACCAAATTATAAACAAATAATCACAAAGTGACATCTTTCAGAAGCTGCGCTTCCTTTCTAGCTGTACCAAGAAATAGAAGTTCTGAGTTGATACTTTATAAAACTTAACTTACACATCTTTCCTAAAACACTGGCTTTAGTCTGTCCCAAAACAGTCTTGTGTTTCGGATAGAAGTCACTGAAATGGAGTTTCAAATATTGCATATTTATTTGTTATGATTAATTTTCATTTAAAGCTTCTAAACCCCCTCTATTTATATAAAGTTTGTCAGGAGAATACTCCTAGAAGTCGTAATTTATGAGTTCATGGTTTGAGTATTAGAGCTCTAGAGAGTAATCCAAGGTTTTTAGAGGGTAATTTGTTATAAGTGATTATGCAACTGAGCTCAGATGTTGAAACGAAGATTAAATGCTTATGGGATTCCAACTAAGGTCTTAGCTCCTAAAGTTAATCTACAAGACTATGCAGACATTAAGGACAGCAGGAATCTGTCTTCTGAAGAAAGCACTGTATTTAAAATACTTGCTTTCAAAAGAGGCTCTGTTCTCTTTGCCATTGTGACTTTCAAATTATAATCCTTAGAACAACCTGAGAATCCACAGACATTTTTAAGGGAGCTGAAAACGGTAACTCTTAACGTGGTTTATACATAGCAGTAAATTTGCCCTGCTGAGCCTGCTATTGCATTTCTTAGGATTTCACAGATTAATAAAGATTGAAAATCATTGGTTCAGCAGAAGAACCTTAAATAAACAGCACAGATAGGAAAAAAGAAAGAAAATAAATCAAAGTTCCACGCAGTCACTCTTTCAATTCCCTCAATTCAATTTGCTATGCATTACCCCAAAAGTATTATTAGAGGTAAGTTTAGTAAATAAAATAACTGCACTAATAATGTATAATAATGTTTATAATAATAGTTATTTGACCTTCATTTCTCTTAAGGCAAATGTCATTAGAGAATTGTTATTAATGTTGAAGCAACAATGCCCTCCTTAATAATCAGGAGATGCTTTTTAGAGAAGACGTATTTCCAGTTGCCTCAGCTGTATTTTTTCCTCTTTGTTGTTTTACCCCAAAAGACTTAAGAAAAGTCTTAAGTAAAAAAGAAATTCACAATTTCAAGTGAAAATCATTAAATGGTAAACTATGGTAACAGTATTTTTAACATTTAACACGTTTGCACATTTTAACATTTAACACATGTTTGCAACGCAAACAGAGGTCCTGTCCCAGATCATCTCTGTTTAGGTCTCTGGCTGCAGGGAGTGCCAGAGCCTGCTGCAGCCGGGGGAGGGAGGCCAGCATTCCACCTGTGTGAGGTGTGAGCAGGTACAAGATCTGCTCAGCGTGGTGGTGAAACTTAAGGAGGAGGTTGAGACACTGAGGTCTATCAGGGAATGTGAAAAGGAGATTGACTGGTGGAGTAACTCCCTGATGTGCCACTCAGAAAGGCCAAAGGGGGATACCCCCCAAAAAGTGGTGGAGGACCCAAGACAGCCCCTGCCCTGTCGCTGTCGGGCACAGATAGGGGACCAAAGAGATGACGAGGGTTGGAAGCAAGTTCCAGTTGGGCGTCACAGACAACTGCCTTCCCTACCTGCTTTGCTTCCCCAGGTGCCCCTCTGTAATAGGTTTGAGGCCTTGGATCTTGAAGAAAAGGTAGGTGAGGATGTGGTACAAAGCCTGCCTACAAGGTCACATAGGAAGAGGCAGCCTCCTCCACACCTTAAGACTGCCTCTGATAAGAAAGAAAGAAAGGTCATTGTCGTAGGTGATTCCCTTCTGAGAGGGACAGAGGGCCCAATATGCAGAGCTGACCTTCATCATAGGGAAGTGTGTAGTCTGCCTGGAGCCCGAGTCAGGGATACCACCAGGGCGCTCCCTAACCTGGTGCACCCAACAGACTACTACCCGCTGCTGATCTTCCAGACAGGTGGGGAGGAAGCTGCGTCCCGTAGTCTGAGGGGAATGAAGAAAGATTTCAAGGCCTTGGGATGGATGGTGAAAGATTCAGGGGCCCAAGTGATTTTCTCTGCACTTCTTCCCTTTTCAGATGATGACGTGGGATCAATTACAAAAATTCAGTCCACAAATGATTGGCTTCAAGACTGGTGCTACAGGCAGGGCTTTGGATTCTTTGATAACGGCTGGTTTTATAAGACACCAGTCCGGACAGTGATAGGTGGGAAAGGTTTATCTCGCAGGGGTAGAAGGATGCTGGGACAGGAACTGGCAGGGCTAGTTTGGAGGGCTTTAAACTAGATTTGAAGGGGGATGGGGTTGTAGCTGCACTGGCACCAGTGGGGCAGCACTCTAGAATTGATGAAGACTGGGAGGCCTCCCATCCCTGTAGGGTGAAATCGGTGAGCTCAGCTCGCGCCCTGAAATGCCTGTACACCAATGCGTGCAGCATGGGAAATAAGCAGGAGGAGTTGGAGACCTGTGTTAAGTCAGGAGATTATGATCTGGTGGCAATTACAGAGACGTGGTGGGACAGCTCACATGACTGGAATATACTCATAGATGGCTATGTCCTTTTCAGGAAAGACAGGCCAGCCAGGCAAGGTGGCGGAGTTGCTCTTTACGTGAGAGAGCAACTACAATGTATGGAGTACTGTCCTGGCACAGATGAGGAGCAGGTTGAGAGTCTGTGGGTGAGAATTGAGGGGCAGGCTGGCAGGGGCGATACTGTTGTGGGTGTCTGTTACAGGCCACCAGATCAGGGTGAGGAAGTTGACGAGGCCTTCTACAGGCAGCTGAGAGTGGCCTCACAGTCACAGGCCGTGGTCGTCGTGGGGGATTTTAACTTCCCTGATGTTTGCTGGAAGGACTACTCAGCAACCCAGCCACAGTCCAGGAGGTTCCTCCAGTGTATGGATGATAACTTCCTCATGCAAATGGTGGATGAGCCAACCAGGAGAGGAGCGCTGCTGGATCTCATCCTCACTAACAAGGAGGGTCTGGTCGAAGCAGTGAAAGTTGAGGGCTGCCTTGGTTGCAGCGACCACGAGATGGTGGAATTCAGGATCTTGTGTGGTCGGACCAGTACAATAGCAAGTAGAATTGGAACCCTGGACTTTAGCAGGGCAAAATTTGGCCTTTTCAAGCAATTGCTGGGGGAAATCCCATGGGCAAGGCTGCTTGAAGGTAAAGGGGCCCAAGATAGTTGGTTGGCATTCAAGGATTGCTTATTCCAAGCTCAAGAGCAGAGCATCCCGACACGTAGGAAGTCAAGAAAGAGGGCCAGGAGACCTGCGTGGCTAAATAAGGAACTGCTGGGTATGCTCAAATGGAAGAGGAGAGTTTACAGGTCATGGAAGGAGGGGCTGGCCACTCGGGAGGAATATAAGGCTGCTGCTAGAGGATGTAGGAAGGCAGCTAGGATGGCTAAGGCCTCCTTAGAATTAAATCTGGCAAGAGGGGTCAAGGACAGCAGAAAGAGCTTTTTCAAATACATAGCTGATAAAACTAACACCAGAGGCAAGGTAGGCCCACTGGTGAACGGGGTGGGTGCCCTGGTGACAGAAGATACAGAGAAGGCAGAGTTATTGAATGCCTTCTTTGTCTCTGTCTACTGTGCCGGAGGCTGTCCTGAGGAGCCCCGTACCCCTGAGACCTCAGATGAAGTCGGGAAGTTGGAGGAGTTTGCCTTAGTTGATGAGGACTGGGTTAGGGAGCAATTGAGCAATCTGGACATCCATAAATCCATGGGTCCAGATGGGATGCACCCATGGGTACTGAGGGAGCTGGCTGAAGTCATTGCTGGACCACTCTCCATCATCTTTGCCAAGTCTTGGGAAACGGGAGAGGTGCCTGAGGAGTGGAGGAAAGCAAATGTCACTCCAATCTTCAAAAAGGGCAAGAAGGAGGACCCGGGTAACTATAGACCGGTCAGCCTCACCTCCATCCCTGGGAAACTGATGGAACACCTTATCCTTGGTGCCATCTTAAGGCATATCAAGGATAAGAGGGTCATTAGGGGCAGTCAACATGGCTTCACCAAGGGGAAGTCATGCTTGACCAACCTCATAGCCTTTTATGAGGAAATAACACGGTGGATGGATGATGGCAGAGCAGTGGATGTGGTCTACCTTGACTTCAGCAAAGCATTTGACACAGTCTCCCACAGCATCCTCATAGCTAAATTGAGGAAGTGTGGTCTGGATGATCAGGTAGTGAGGTGGACTGCGAACTGGCTGAGGCACAGAAGCCAGAGAGTTGTAGTCTATGGGGCGGAGTCTAGTTGGAGGCCGGTATCTAGTGGAGTGCCTCAAGGGTCAGTGCTTGGGCCAGTGTTATTCAATATCTTCATCAATGACCTGGATGAGGGAATTGAGTGTACTATCAGCAAGTTTGCTGATGACACTAAGCTGGGAGGAGTGGCTGACACGCCAGAAGGCTGTGCTGCCATCCAGCGAGACCTGGACAGACTGGAGAGTTGGGCTGTGAAAAATGTGATGAAATATAACAAGAGGAAGTGTAGAGTGTTACATCTGGGCAGGAACAACCCCAGGTTCCAGTATAGGTTGGGGAATAACCTATTAGAGAGCAGTGAAGGGGAAAGGGACCTGGAGGTCCTGGTGGATAGGAGGATGACCATGAGCCAGCACTGTGCCCTTGTGGCCAGGAAGGCCAATGGCATCCTGGGGTGTATTAGAAGGGGGGTGGTCAGTAGGTCGAGAGAGGTCCTCCTTCCCCTCTACTCTGCCCTGGTGAGACCGCACCTGGAATATTGTGTCCAGTTCTGGGCCCCTCAGTTCAAGGACAGGGACCTGCTGGGGAGAGTCCAGCGCAGGGCAACTAAGATGATTAAGGGAGTGGAGCATCTCCCTTATGAGGAAAGACTGAGGGAGCTGGGTCTCTATAGTTTGGAGAAGAGGAGACTGAGGGGTGACCTCATTAGTGTATATAAATATATAAAGGGGGAGTGTCACGAGGATGGAGCCAGGCTCTTCTCAGTGGCAAACAATGATAGGACAAGGGGTAATGGGTACAAACTGGAACACAAGAGGTTCCACTTAAATTTGAGGAGAAACTTCTTCTCAGTGAGGGTGACAGAACACTGGAACAGGCTGCCCAGGGGGGTTGTGGAGTCTCCTTCTCTGGAGACATTCAAAACCCACCTGGACACATTCTTGTGTAACCTTATCTAGGTGTTCCTGCTCCGGCAGGGGGATTGGACTAGATGATCTTTTGAAGTCCCTTCCAATTCCTGATATTCTGTGATTCTGTGATTTACTAAAGCATCAGGAAGAAACAGCAAAATCATTTATGCTTCTAATTAATACTTGCCTATTCCTTTTACACTTTCAAATAGAAGGCTGCTCACATTCAGACCATGGTGTAGGTATTGCTAGGACAAAGCTACATGACCTTTTTTAGGAATGATCTAGAAAAACTGGCTTAAGAAAGTCGGAAATAGAAAGATGGAACGGAAGTTACCTGGCCCATGCAGTGACACAGTTTCTCAGCACACTCCTTCCTGGTTTCATTTAATAACATTGAAATATGTAGCATTAAAATCAGTTATGCTTTCTGAGGCATTCAGCGCTTTTTTTAAAATTTCTTTGTACCATGCCCTATTTCAGATAACTACGAAGTTTCCTTCTTGGTTCCTTTTTTACCCTTCTTTATTCCTTCCCTTTTTTTCCAGCATATTCCTGAACAAGGATGCTGCTTGTAGCTGCATGATACTATTTGGTAAGAGCAGACCCAGCTTAAGAAGTTAACACCTCTTAAGAGTGGGAGCAGTGTCCTGCACATGTTGTCTCAGCTGGTACCACATCAATCTGATAGTTCATGTGGTTGTGCTCTTCACCAGATCTGTGAAATCACAGAATCATAGAATAGTTTGGGTTGGAAGGGACCTTCAAAGCTCATCTAGTCCAACCCCTTCTACAATGAGCAGGGACATCTTCAACTAGACCATGTTGCCCAGAACCACATCCAGACTGGCCTTGAATGACTCCAGGGATAGCGCATCCATCACCATTGTTAGCGACCGTTTCCAGTGTTTACCACTCTCATTGCAAAAAATTTCTTCCTTAAATCTAGTCTGAATTTACCATCTTTTAATTTAAAACCATTGCCCTTTAGCAACAGGCCCTGCTAAATTGTCTCTCCCCATCTTTCTTATAGGCCCTCTTTAGGCACTGGAAAGCTGCCATAAGGTCTGCCCAGAGTCTTCCAGGTTGAACGACCCTAACTTTCTCAGCCTTTCCTCATAGGAGAGGTGGTCCATCCCTCTGAACATTTTTGTGGCCCTTCTCTGGACCCCGCCAACAGGTCCATGTCTTTCCTGTACTAAGGACACCAGCTTAAATCCCTCTTCCCTCTCTGTCATATCTAGCAAGCACACTCCTCTGCAGAAATCCACTTGAGAAGAAGGTAAAGCAAACAGTGTTGGCAATGGCAGTAGTAGCCTTTGACAGAAGGTGCAAGTACGGGCGGCTTGTAGGGTAATGGGATCTGTGCAGCAATGGGATAAAAATGTGGAAACACAGATCAAACCCTACTGTTGGATGGCAAACCAGTCCAAAATGCTATGGTCTCAATTCCTGCTTGGCAGTCTGAGCCTAGGAAAGAGAGACAGACAAGATGGAGGGACCAACAAGAAGATTTTGCCAGCATGGCTAGGACTGGGAAGAGCACAAGAAAAATCAAACAACCAGGACTGCAAAGTGATGTGACTTTGAAGGTGGGAGGCACACAGGGAGGGAAGATAGCAAATTCACTGTTGCTGGCACAAAGAGTCATCAAGAACAATACTGGTTTTGTGTTATTTCTGTCACTGGTATTATCAAAGTTTAAATTTACCAGACAAAGAATTGTTGTTTGCTGTTTGTTTTAAAAGAGGCATTTAAACATCAAAATCTGTATGCCTTTTTTTCTTCTTTTTTTTTTTTTTCTTTTTTTTTTTCCCCGGGGTCCCTAGCTCCTTTTCACAGTGTTTTAGGCCCAGAGTTACAGTCTTCTTTCAGTGTGGTAAACCAACCACCTTTGCATCTCCTGAGAAGTCTTTGTCAACTGCCCACATAATGCTAATCACAGAATCCCGAGGGTTGGAAGGGACCTCAAAAGATCATCTAGTCCAACCCCTCTGCAAGAGCAGGGTAACCTAGAGTACATCACACAGAAACTTGTCCAGCCGGACCTTGAATATCTCCAAAATAGGAGACTCCACAACACCCCTGGGCAACCTGTTCCAGTTCTCTGTCACTCTCACAGTAAAGAACTTTTTCCTGATGTTCACATGGAACCTCTTATGCTCCAGTTTACACCCATTACCCCTTGTCCTATCACTGGACATCACTGAGAAAAGCCTAGCTCCATTATCCTGACACTCACCCTTTACGTATTTCTAAACGTTAATGAGGTCACCCCTCAGTCTCCTCCAAGCTAAAGAGACCCAGCTCTCTCAGCCTTTCCTCATAAGGGAGAGGCTCCACTCCCTTAATCATCTTTGTCACCCTGCGTTGGACTCTCTCCAGCAGTTCCCTGTCCTTCTTGAATGGAGGGGCCCAGAACTGGACACAATATTCCAGATGTGGCCTCACCAAGGCAGAGTAGAGGGGGAGGAGAACCTAATCATCAGTCTCCTTGTTATTCCTCACATTATAAAGTATATGACAAAAATAAACATTAGTTTTTACCCTTTTGTTGTGGCAGGGGAGAGGGAAACTCTTTGGAAACATTGTGAAGAGTAATTAAGGGGAGACAGAAACAAAACCCAATATCCATCTTTTCACTCTACTGCATTAAATGACAGAAAGAAATAGAGGAATATATATAAAAGAAACATTTCAAATTTTGAATTTTTATGTTTTCAGGAATGAAAACAGAACATCCTTTCAATCAATGCAAATGCCCCATCTGTTCTGGAACATCGTTTAGAAAAAGGAAAGTATTTCAAACAACCACTTCTTTTTCATGTAAAAGAAGGTTTACTAGGGCTTCCATTGTAATGGCTGTGATGTTCAGCTCAGTGCCAGAACCACAATTTTACAAGTTACAGGCGAACAAGGTGCCAGCCCCAGTGCCAGGTAGCATCTAAGTGGCCAAGGCAGGAACTGAACCAATGTCTTACTAACACAGTGAGTTTCCTGGCTGTCAGAGCAACTCTTAGCTGATTATCCTGCCTCTTTCTCTGTTTCTATCTAGAACGAAAAAAGTGAGAAAAGAATCCAACTCTGATAGTGCCCATGGTTTCATCTTGGCCTGTGCTTGTGATCTACTAAGCAGGTGGGCTGAAGCGGTTACTGTCTTAGAAACAAGGGAATGCTCTGCAGCAGCCGTTAATTAGCACAACCCTTATCTCTGAATTGCTGAAAAGCACAAAGTGAAATCTTGGCAACAGCAATGTAATGGGTGCTTACCATGAGTTGCTTTATTAAGTAAGCATCCAAAAGTAAACCTTAAGTTTGTACAGGAAATAGGTACTAGATATCTATTATGAAAATCTATAAACATGTGGAATGAGGAAATACTATTCCAAGATTAAGAAAAGAATATTTGAAAATACTCATTTCCTATAAAGGGTAATTTTCTTCTGTAAGACAGGTTTTAGAACTCACAAAGCACAATAAGTTTATGATCGTGCTGTTATAGAAAGAGTATAGAAGATAATAAGATTATCATGAACAAAAAAATAATTTGTTTACCCTAAAATATCACTGAGGGCTTCACTAATCTTTTTCTTGAGCATTGTCATCATCTTTAATTATCCCAAAAGTCACGTTGCTGTTGTCTAATGGTGCATTCTCTCAAAACAGTATGTTTTAGAATCAAGCAAAAAGCATTTGACAAGTACATGTCACTGCGAACATCAAAGTCTTGCCATGTAGTTTAAAATTATGTGTTTCAGTCCTAGCTAAAGACATTCTAAATTTATAAATTTGATCTGGGAACTTAGAAATGGAAACTATAATAAAAGCTTGTCACTGACAGAGAGGAGTCTCCAGATTATCTCCTAGCTCCATTCACATGATGAGAATCACAGAGATTGAAAGGCACCTCTACTCTACCCCTCCACTCAAAGCAGGGCCAGCTAGAGCAGGTTGCTCAGGACCATGTCAATTTGGTTTGGAGTATCTCCAAGAAGGAGCCTGCATAATCTCTCTGGGCAACCTGTGCCAGTGTTTGAGCACCGTCATAGTAAAAAGCTTCTTCGTATGTTCAGACAGAATCTCCTATGCTTCAGTTTCTGCCCATTGACTCTTGTCCTGTCACTAGGCTCCACTAAGAATTTGTCTTATTCTTTGCTTTGTCTTCTCTACTCCAACCCATCAGATATGTACACATTAATAAGATCTATCTGGGTCTTCTCTTCAAATTGAGTAGTTCCGCTCTCTCAGTCTCTTCTTGTATGACAGCAGCTATAGTCCCTTTGCCATTTTTTTGGCCCTGTGGTGGACTTGGTCCAGCATGTCTACATTTCTCTTGTACTGGGGAACCCAGAGCTGGATACAGCTTTCTAGATGTGTTGAACCAGGGCTAAGTAGAGGGGAGGGTTCACCTCCTCAACCTGCTGGCAATATTCTGCCCAAAGCAGTCCGGGAGATGCACGCTGCTAGCTCCTAATCAACCTGTAGTCCATCAAGAGTCACAGGTCCTTCTCTGCAGAGCTGCTTTCCAGCTGGGTGGCTCCTTGCATGAAGTAGTGCATGGGATCATTTCTTCCCAGCTGCAGGTCTGTATTTCACTTTGCTGAACTTTTTGACAATCCTGTTAGCACATTTCTTCAGCCTTCTGAGGTCACTTTATATAGCACCCCGTCTGGTGTGACAAGAACTTCTTCCAGTTTCATAACATATGAGGGTGCATATGTCAACATCAATTTCAAGCTCACTGAGGGTGCACTCTGTCCTGTCACCCAGGTAAATAGCAAAGATATTAAACAGTATTTGCCCCAGTATCAAACACCAGGGCACAGCACTAGCGACTTGCCTTCAACTGGACTTGGTGCCATTGACCGTAAACCCTTCAGCCTGGCACTTTGGCCAGTTTTCTGTCCACCTCACTGTCCATATTCCACCAGTTTGTCTGTTTGTCTATGAGGGTCTTATTGGACACATAGTTGAAAGCCTTACTAAATTCAAGATAAGCAACATCTACAGCAGTCTCTTTATCCACCTAGCTGGTCATTTCATGGTAGGTTGTCAGGTTGGTCAGGCACGATTGCTCCTTTGTAAACTGATGTTGACTACTCCACATTACTTTCTCATGCTTCATATATTTTGAAACGGTTTCCAAGATTATTTGTTTTTTCACCTTCTCAGTGACTGAGGTAAGGTTGCCCTCATCTTGACTTTCCATCAAAAGTGAACATTATTAAACTCCGAACTAGCAGGAGCCAATTCCAGTAGAGCTTTTGTATTTTATTATTTTAGTACCTATAAGAAGGAATAAAGGGGTATTCATTGAACCCTCTTCAGGTATTTACTAACCCAGATCTCCCATTACTCAAATCTTTTGAAATTCCTCCCAACTCTCTGGAAAAAAGTGTGTGTTCCTCAGCAGTATACCAGGAATCCATGGTCCTTGCACTCTCTCTTAATTATTCTAAAATGCATTCCTTTCATCTAAGTTCAAACTCCCCTTCCACTTCTTTCTGTCATATTGCTCTACTCCTTCTTTCTCCTACTCCCAGCCAATCCCAGACTACAGCCCAAAGATCCTCAGTATCTTCTGCCCTAGATTACCCCAATATTTCCTGTCCTCCAGCTACAGAATTGGAACTCATTCATGCTCCCATTATTTCTGCTAAAAATGCTTGAAATATGGCTAGAAAAAAAAATTATATTGACTCAGAAACCAAAATACAGCAAATCAATAAACCAAGCACCCAAATAAAGCTCTAGTCTACTTCCCATTGGGATTGAGGGCCCAAATAATGGTATTTCAAAGCAATATATCACTAGGCTCTGCTCTGAACATCTGTAGCATCACAGCTGCCCGCAAACAGCATTTAGACAGCAGGCTAGATGAGCATAGTCCTGAGGAATGAAAGATAATCATCAGTAGAATGAGTTCTAGCAATGAAGCTAATTACATTACATAGTGTACTACAGATCAGAATAGTCTGACATATTTTGGAATAGTCTAAAATTCTGGGATGAGATTCATTCCCAAACATGGTTTTAGGAATTTATTCCTGTGCAGAGTGGATATTCCCATGTACTACTCAGATTTGCATATCATACCAGATCCTCAGAATGATCTTCAGGTGGATCCTGTTCTATCCTAGAACACAACAGGACATCTCTATTGCATGTGAGTTGACGGACACTGCTGTGTAAGACATTCCAAACAATCTTGCAACAAGTGTATCACAAGAGCATCGCAATTGATCACAAGGGAAGACTCAGGAATGTCTCTCCATAAATCTTCCAACAACTATTAATTTCTTTACTGCTATTGCCAAGTTACACACAGTTCAGCATCAATTCTCTGGAAAACTGTTCATAGTGACTGCCTAATCTTTGACCAACCCATGTGCTACTTGCTGTCACTGTCACGGCCTCATCCTGTTGTATTAGTTCTGTGAAAACAAGCCCCCAGGTGTATTTATAGGAATGCTGACATGGGGATCTTAAATGAAGATGTTTTAGTAGTAAGCAGAACAAGTAACATATACCTTTGCTAATGAATATTTTTACTGTCTTCCAAGGACAGTATCACGTGCTCTCAATTGTAGGATTTATGATTTTCACAGAGCTACTATTATTGTCTCAGCTTAACCAAGCCTTTTCTTCCAAAGCAATAGCACTAAGCAGATGGCTTGAAGCCCTGCTTGACATCCTAATCTGAAGCAAAGCTGTTAACTCATGCACACATAGCAATAACTTTTTGTGTTGTATCTGTACTGAAAAATCCTTCTTTCCCCTCAAAGAATTTACAGCCATAAGTCAGCCATGCATATTTTATCAAGGGAATGCTACTTCTAAAGTACTACCAGGGGAAAAGAATATTTAGGACTCTGTCCAATGTATTTGCATTGGCTTTTTTAATTTAAAGAAGGTATGAGAATTTTTTCTTACAACATCTTTATTTTTTACTCATGTAGAAGCTAAGGTAAGCCACTGTACTCAGCTAGGAGAAGCATTCAAATTCTACCTCTTTAATGAAATGGGAGACATTCATCAACTTTAAATTTTTCAATGATATTCAACTCTTTCAGGCCATCTTTAGGAAATGAGTGTCTAGAGTGAGAGTAAAGAAATTCATGTAGAAGCTAAATATGTCTAAGCTACTAAGACGCCTGTCTCACAGGCATCCGACAGGAGCATAAAATTACAGTAGAGTTGAATGCTAAAATATATTTCTATTTCCACATACAGCTTATAGCATACAATGATATGACTCTTGGGCATGAATTTACACTTTTCAGTGGAAAGATATTGTGGGTAGAATACTTTTAGTTTTATCGTAGAATAATTAATGTGTCAGCAACACTTCTATACAAACTTGCAAAGTTGAAGCGCTATGGTTTCATTGCTGTCTTACCTCAGAATAGCTATCTGTCTATGCTCAATATTCTTAGATATTCCGCAGCAAACTTACAGTGCACTTTCTCATTAAGCCCTTATATGACATAGATGCACCATAGTAGTTTACCTTCAATAAAATCACAGGGTTGAAGGGGATGTTGGGTTCTTAAACTGTATAATCTGAGTAATTTAAAAGTTGCAATTTGGAAGATTTGTATCTTTTTATATTCTATATTGATTCTAGAATATACTATTAATTGAGTATACCTACATGTAAAATATAACAATACTTGTTATATCCACAGAGTTGCATGACATGCAAAGTGCTGTAAAATCCATATACTAAACTAAAAATTAAAATTACCAGAGAACATAATGAAGATAATCTCATTAATACTTCATGACTCAGTGAATAGTTTCAGGCATTCTGCTATTTAGTTCAGAATTCAGTAAAACACTTCAGTCATTTATCAAGTAATGGTATAAAAACTCAGACTTGAAATATTTTTCATAACAGACACTCATCTGGCTTCTTTATGCTTCCTACAGAATGCTATGATAATAACTTCTGAGATAGATAGTATTTTGACAGTGGTATATAAATAGATGTTAAATACTCCTATTAATCATGGTATCTAACAACACACAAATGGTAGCAGAAGTCCATAGATTACTATTTCTCACATGAATTCCAGTTTCAGAATCACAGCTCCAGCTCTCTCTTTTCTACTGTCTTGCTATTTTCCTGCTTAGGATGGCTCTAGTTTCATTGTTGAAACCATTTTAATTACAGGAAAACAGCTTAGTTCAATACTTCTTGTTCCTGCTGGTATCAGGGTAGAATAGGTTTCCTTCACACTTTTCCAAAACTGTCCTGTATTGTGCATGATAATTTTCCCCAGACTAGCTGCATTTCACCCGTACTTTGCTGGTGTCAAAGTGCTCTGGAGTCTCTCAGGATTCTGTGAATCTTAATGATAACAGAGTTTCAATAACTGTAGTAAATTCTCATTTTCCTCTTTTTTTTTTTTTGTTTTTTGTTTTATTCAATGGCACACAAGAACAGTAGAGAAAAAAAGTAACTAAATTAGATCTGAGTTACGTTTGTGGGAATTAAAGAGCAGTTGTACTCTGAAGTGTCTCTCTGTGAAATCGGTACTTTGTAGTATCATGTTGCAGTGCCTCAGTGATTTCAGCCCTGGCAAGCAATCACAAGTCTTGTTCCCGCTTGCTTTTAGGCCATTACTGGCAATGACCAGTAATACAGACTGTCATTCAGACCTGTTAATTCTTCTGTTGATGAGGTTGAACTTACATCATTAGTTTTAATGGGTCCCCCACACCAGTGGAAATAAGGAGGATCTGAAAGAGTTGGTAGCGTATGGAAACCAGCACTGGTTTGAATATCAATATTCAACCCCTGAATCCACACCTGCATAAATTGAACTCTGAGAAATACAGTAAGAACCAGTTTTCCCTGATGAAAGATGCCCTAGCTCTGGTGGGTAAAGTGCTGTCCCTGCCAGCACAAATTTCCCTCCTGTGCTGAATGGCCATTGACTAAAATACCGAGTGTAAAATGCAAGTCACAGTCAATTTGCTTCTACATCTAGAAAAAAAGGCAAATAATTAACATTCCTTTTGCCTTTCTTACTCATCCCTTCAGTGAAATACAAAGGCATTAAGGTGATAGGTCCCTTTGTACCTGCTTTTGCTCAGCATGAGATATGTTCATGACATGAAAAGAAGCTAGTAGGGACAAATAGTTTGAAAACAAAAGGTCTAGAGGTTTTTTTAGATGGTGGGAGTTGCATTGCTTTCCCATCTTTACTTTTCTCATCAGAAATGTCATTTAAAATTCCTAAGTACCAGCTGGTTACTACTCCATCTCATAAAATGATGGCTTTGTTTTAGTATCTGTTTTCCTGGGGTGCAAATGAACATTCTCACTTGGACAGTAAAAAAAAAAAAATACTATTTTTATCTAGACTGATATTTAAGTCTTCACTTCTACCTATTTGTAATTATACAGAGAGTTAGAATAAACTCAGATCAACAACTAAAACATCCATGTGTTTTCAGGCAGACTAAAGCCAAAACACAGCACTGCACCAGCTACTAGGAAGAAAAATAACTCTATTCCAGAAGAAACCAGAACATTCACCTGAATGGCAACACCAATGAGAGAAGGTTGTGTAGAAAGTCCCATCTTTTATTTTACCTTTTTATGTGTCTTTCATTGTGCAAAAGGTAATTTTTTTATTTTGCAATCCAACTCAACTTGGTACACTACAAAGCTATCTTGACATAGTGCCTTGCCATAGGTCTGCTCTGGAGACTGCTTACAAATTGTCAAGTTAAGTCAGAAAAATATGCAAAAAAAGGCCCTAGTGTTAGAAATTCTGAGACCCATTTCTTCCTCCAGAAATATTTCTCCTCTCTGAAATATTTACCTTACAGTATTTCCTTTGAGCACTTTTGCAGGAAGAGAGAAAAATCTGAGCCAGATTTTCGGTTCTATGCCCCAGAGACTCCTAGCTTATCACAGGCATGTTGAAGTCAGAAGGCTATATATGTCCCTGCAGTATGTATACTAGAAGCATTCCCATAAGGACAGAAATAAAGACTTGGTAGCATTTATGGAACAGCTATTCCCCAAGTTGCTCAGCACAAATGTTAAAGATGATCCACTCTATGTACTGAAAATCATGTCCCCTTATGAAAGCAAGTGATAAGAAATAATTCAGAAGGAAACATGGCTGTTTCCTGTGTATGATAGACTGGGCAGGTAGTATGAAGGAAGCAAAGCAAAATAAAAAGAAACAGCCTATGAAGAGAAAACGTTATTTCCTCAGATTTTTACTTTGCCAGTCAGGCAAAAATAAGAAGGGAAACAATATTACCTAGGGTTTTTTTACATATAACCTGACCATAGGTAGTCTTACTGAGAAAGAGAGTATTTTCTTAGGGCCAGAATGTTACAAATTGATTTTTAGTAAGAATCTGAGTATAGAGGAAAATATCACAAGCTGCTGTTTGTAATTTAGGAGCCCTCTTGAATTGATTTTTTGGATTGCAGAACTGAAAATATTAGCAATAAAAACTTAAGGTTGCTATCCAGTTTCTTACAGTGAAATATACAATCAGCTGTTTTAAAGACGTGTTTTCTTACATCCTTTGAAGCTTATTAGCATAATGCATAGCTGCAATGCACAATGAACACTCACTCTCTAAGGAACTGTTTTCTTTCCTCTCTCTTTCAAAGGAAAATAAATACCGTGACAGGAGGCATTTAACAGAAAAAAAAATAAAAAAGGCACTCACATCTACTTTTTTTTTAGCTTATTCTAGGTGTAAAGGCAGCCATTTTAGCAACTTATTCATAATCACTTAGCTTTGTAGGTCTTCAGTCTTTTTTGTCCATTCTTTGCACAGACAGTACAGTTTTCCTCATTCCTTGAAATTTAGGTGGTTATTCCTTGTGTTTCCAGAAAGCTTCTGTATGTTAATCTACTCACACAGAGCTCACTGCAAATGAAGTAAGAAGAGCTAGCAGCACTGTGCCATTGAGAGTGTTGTCAAAACCACTATGCAAAACCTAAAATGTTTATTTAAAATATTCCGTCTTAAGTTATTAATGCTGAAAGCACATTAAATAGCTAAGACATTCATGCAGTAAATTAGCTCCTTTGTGTTTGATGGAACTATTCATGTGTGTACATGTTATTAAGAGAATAGCCTTAATTGCTTTTCATCATTTGTACAATTTTACTGTTATTTGCACTAAATTCAGCTGTGAAAATGAGAGGTTATTTAGGTTCAAGTTCTGGCTGTAATGCATTAGCACAATGCTGAAATGTTTACATTGCAAGCACAGCAGAGAATTTGTACCCAATAAAAAAACTTCCAAAAGATTTATGAATATATTTCTATTAGAAAGACCAGTTTGGATTCTGAAATGGAACATAAACTTCCTTCTACCACAATCAAAGCAAAGGAACAGAAACTCACATATTTTCTGGATTTTTTAAAAAGGAGTCCTGAGTAAAAACAGAAATCTTTCTTTATCCTAACACTAGGAAAGGCAGTACAACTAAGTTCTGATTTTGAATACATCACTGTGTATAAAGAAAGGGAATTGGCATTTATTTTCTGGTAGACTTTCTCCATACCACAAAAATAACTGTGATGCTAAATTTGATATATATTTGATAGAACTGACAATATGTCTGAGAATTTACACAGAGCTATGGAATGAGAGATAGTAACAAACCCGACGCCCCTCAGTAGTAGCTTTTGCCCACATATGTAGCATGCAGTTCTCATACCTCACATTCGTATCTTTGCAGTGCACTTATGCAAACTTAGTTACACTTGAACTCAGCATAAATAGGATTCCCCTATATAGAAGTACTTCATACTCATTAGTGGCAAGTAGTCGTACAACAGGGGTTTTCCTCTCAATTACTATTTGTGAGCAGCTAATACAGGCCTGAAGGTCCACTCTGAAACTTGGTCTTATTACATACCTATCAGAAATAAAAGGGGCTCTTTGACAGTGAGGCTTTTACATGTATTTCCTAAGAAAAAACGTACCTGTGGAGGGAGCTTAGGCTGCTGGAAGGAATCACATTTGGCATTACCCAAATAATGAAGGCATTACCCATCAAATGCATCAAATCCCTCAAAAAAATGTGACTGAAGGTTTGAATAAATATTGTGGTGTGTCTATGTCATGGGTTCAGCAGTAGCAGTCATTTTTCTCCTTCTTCTGGTGCAGTGCTGTGTTTTTGACTTTCAGCCTGAGAACAATGCTGATAACACCGACGTTTTTAGTTGCTGCTCAGTAATGTTTGCTCTGACCAAGGATTTTCTGAGTCTCATGCTCTGTCAGGGAGGAGGGGAAGCTGGGAGGGAGCAGGGACAGGACATCTGACCCAAACTAGCCAGAGAGGTATTCCATACCACAGCACGTCATGCCCACTATATAAACAGGGGGCAGTTACCCAGAAGTGCTAGATCACTGCTCGGGTCGGGCTGGGTATCGGTCGGCAGGTGGTGAGCGGTTGTATTCTCTTCTCTTGTTATTTCCCTTATCATTATTATTATTGGTGGCAGCAGCAGTGGTTTGTGTTATACCTTAGTTACTGGACTGCTCTTATCTCAACCTGTGGGAACTACATTCTTTTGATTCTTCTCCCCGTCCCTAGGGAGGGAAGAAGGAGGGTTGGGGGGGGAAATGAAGGAGCAGCTGAGTGGTTCTGAGTTGCTGGTTGGGCTTAAACCACGACAGTCTATCAGTTCCCACCAGCTGCAGATCTGGTTCACTTCATGCAGACCCAGGCAGTAGAGGAATCAAATCATTCTACAAGCTGTGTGAACTAATAAGTTTACAGGAAATGTTTAATAAGCTAATGAGCACTTCTTGCTAAAAGACCATTAAAATAGGGTCAGGAGCTTGTTGATTACATATCTAAGCAATGCTTGATGAAAATAAGGCAGAAATTTAAAGGAAACTTTGTTCAAAAGGATTAATCAGTTAAATCCAAGCAAAACTAAAAAAAAACTTCACTGTTTACAAATCAACAGCAGAGAGCTAGATGGCTTTTCAATCCCTGTTTTTGTTCTTTCTAAGAAGAAAATTTTGGATGTTGATAAGTCTTACGGCTCTGTTTAAGATGACAGTTGCTATACATCAGCCCAACATTATTTCAGCAAAGTTCACTTATTCATGAAGTCCACATTTAATTTCATCAGTTTTCATATAATCAAAGAGTTGATTGGAATTTCTCTGATATGAGTTGTTATGATTGGCAGGTCATATTTATATTGAAAATGCTGCATTAAGATTTGCAAAGTCCAAAAAACACCACAAGAATTTATGATGAGTGTAGCTATATAGCATCTGTCTAACACAACGTTTGAATTCTTTCATTAAAGAAGTCATACAATGAGAGATCGGATGCATATGTCTTTTTCAATTCAGTTAACAAGATGAGACTAGACACAATGCTTCATATTAAAGCACATTTGTGCCTTCCTTTTCCTTTCCTTTCCTTTCCTTTCCTTTCCTTTCCTTTCCTTTCCTTTCCTTTCCTTTCCTTTCCTTTCCTTTCCTTTCCTTTCCTTTCCTTTCCTTTCCTTTCCTTTCCTTTCCTTTCCTTTCCTTTCCTTTCCTTTCCTTTCCTTTCCTTTCCTTTCCTTTCCTTTCCTTTCCTTTCCTTTCCTTTCCTTTCCTTTCCTTTCCTTTCCTTTCCTTTCCTTTCCTTTCCTTTCCTTTCCTTTCCTTTCCTTTCCTTTCCTTTCCTTTCCTTTCCTTTCCTTTCCTTTCCTTTCCTTTCCTTTCCTTTCCTTTCCTTATCTTTCCTCTTACCTTTCCTCTTACCTTTCCTCTTTTCTTTCCTCTTTCCTTTCCTCTTTCCTTTCCTCTTTCCTTTCATTTCCTATTACTTTTCATTTCCTTCCTCTTCCCTCCCCTCCTGTTCTCTTCCACCCCCCTGGTTTAGCTTCTTAAGTGTGAGGTTAAAAGACACATATGAGGTTTCTACTTTTAGAAATATTAAAGAATCAGTCATAGGTAAATATTGCATTGCATTGTACAGGAGGAAAAAGGAATTTTTTGGCTGAAACATCTAAAATGATTTTTTTATTTCATTGCTTGAAAGAAATGTTTATTTCCACCTTTGTTCAGTAAAGGTACTAATTTTTCATCTTTACCTACACAAATACATAAATAGGTTAATTCTTCTTCTCTAGTGCTGTGGTTTAAGCCCAGGCCGTAAATCAGAACCACGCAGTCTACTTCCCCCCCCACACCTTTCTTCCCTCCACTCCTGGAGGAACAGGGAGGAGAATCGAAAGAATGCAACTCCCACGGGTTGAGATAAGAACAGTTTAATAACTAAGGTATAACACAAATCACTACTGCTACCACCAATAATAATAATGATAAAGGAAATAACAAGGGAAGAGAATACAAACACTCACTGACTGGTACCTCGCCCCCACCCCACAGTGATCCAGCCCTTCCGGGAACTCTCAGTTCTACATCCTGGGCATGATGTGCTGTGGTATGGAATACCTCTTTGGCTAGTTTGGGTCAGGTGTCCTGTCTCTGCTTCCTCCCGGCTTCCCCTCCTCCCTGGCAGAGCATGAGACTCACAAAGTCCTTGGTCAGGGTAAACATTCTGACCAGCAACTGAAAACATTGGCTTTATCAGTATTATTCCCAGGCCGAAAGTCAAAACCACAGCGCTGCACCAGCTACTAAGAAGGAGAAAAAGTGACTGCTGCTGCTGAACTCAGGACATCTAGAAAATTGTTTTAAAATAATTTCTTTTCATTGTAAAGCACTTAGAAGTTTCCAGAAAACATCGTGATTAAAAAAACATCAGAAAATACAGGTAAGAACACAAAACTAAACAAAGAAACTCCCAGGATATATTAATTTTTTGAGTCTTTTTTTTTTTTTTTCCCTACTATCCAGGCTTATATGTGAAATATCTGGTTCAGGAACCTTGTCTTACTCTGTTTCAGTAAAGGATCATCTCCTAACAAGCACTGTAGGCTTGAAATTTAGGAATATATAAGGGGAGAAATTTATGAAGAAGCATCTGCGATAGCATTGATATTGCCTCACATTTGAATTCGTTTGGCAATTATTTTGGGAAGCTCAGCTGGGATAATCATCTGATGTATTTTAGTTGTGTGCCAATTATTTCACAGATTTCTGCCAGCTATTCTCACCCTGCATGACAAAGTAATAAAACCTGCTTATAGGACACAGTTAAAATATCACTATCAGCTTCAAATCAGCTACTCCACTAGGACAAGCAGGATTTGGTCTGTATCATGGGTAGTCAAAGCTGATAAGCAATTAGTTTTTGATTGTCACTTTCTCAATTTCCAAAAATATAAGTTAGATGACTGCAAAATCATCCTCCCTACCTCTCCTGTATCCAGGATATCTTGGACTATAGTTCTGGCATCCTCACAGAAGGTTTTTTTGGTGGTATAATTCACCAAGAGATATGTGAGTAGACTTCTGTCCATTTAACGGTTGAAATTGTACTGTTGTTAAACGAATTCAGTAATTTACTTGGGGCTTGAAATGGAAAGATGTTCCCTACCTACTAGAGTAAACTGACTGGAGACATTTACAGTGCAGATAACAAACAAACACCACAGGAGAGAGAAAACCTTGACTTCCAGGTTTGCACCAGATGATAACAAGACCTATCTGCTACCTGGAAACTGAGGATAAAGGTAGACACAAAAATCCACAGGCTGCAAAATAATTTGACAAGAGCATAAAGACTGTCTCAGTAATTTCTCCCAACAGCGGTCCAAACCACTGTTCTGGATGCTTATTCTAAAAGCTGTCCCTTGCCTTGCAGAGGTTGATTTGAAGGGAATTCTCTGAGAACCACAGCATGTTATTTCGTCAGCTAGCTTGTCAACTCAGTAATGAGAAAGCTGTACTGCTATTGGCACTTGCTTTGGTGAAAAGCAGTTTCCAGCATGTTGACAACACTGCAGCCTCATCACCCACCCCGACTTCCTCTAATGACCTTACTGTGGAAGAGGAGTCATGGCGTAACTGAGTGCCTCTCCTTAGATTTAGAAAATCTAAAGAAAATCTGCTTATATTTTCACGAAAACATAAACTAATCTTATTGCAAATCGTAACAGAACTGTTTCCCCAACCTGATTAATGACAAAAAGTAATTTCTTGAAATGCATTCCAGGGAAACAAAAGGGACACTGTTACAGTGAAAAACCCCTAATACAGAGACCCTTAAGGAGAAGCTGCAAAAGCTTTCTAGCAATTATGTTGCTTTTAGAAGTGAAATAACAGAGTTACTATTACCTGTTCCTTCAATAATCCACGTATGGCTAATACAATTTCATATAACTCATCTAACAATATTTTTTTGCTTATACTACTTTAAAAGCAATATGCTTGTCTAAAGAAAAGACAGATCATTAATTTAGGTTAAAAAAGAAATCTGACCTACTTTTTACACAATTTTGACTTTTCAAAATTGTCAGTTCAAAATTAATTGACAAAATGTCATTGATGCTTTGTGTTACTAGTCACAAGAAAAAACTTCAGAAATATGAAAGCAACATTTATGATAACACATTTGAGAATGTTGCTAATACATAGAATTGTGAAGGTGGTAAGACACTGGCACAGGTTGCCCAGAGAAGGCAGCCAGTGGCTGCCCAATCCCTGACAGTGTTCAAGACCAGGTTGAATGGGCCTTTGAGTAACCTGGTCTAGTGGAAAGTGTTCCTGCCCGTGGCAGCGGAATGGAACTAGATGATCACTAAGGTCCCTTCCAACCCAAAACATTCTGATTCTATGATACCACGGCAAGTTGAACAAGTGCATATTATAATGAACATCACATGCTGCTTAAGAGAAAGAACCTGCAAGTTTGGTCCAGCCTGGGCAGATGCAGAAAATGATGTACCACACTCCACTACACCGTGCTTGGCATACACTTGGCTGAGTGTTCATGGTAGCTAGCAATAACTTGGAAAACAGCCTACAAAGCTTGTATTTGAGTACAACTTTCTTATATTATATCTGTTGTACACAGAGGAAACACGGAAATAAATTAGGTATGTACATTTTAAAATTCTCCATATTGTAAGCACATATTGTGAAAATTAATTTCAGCATTCTGGCACAGGCTGCCAGGGATCTGATAATAAAAGAACATTAGCTGCTCTGCGTAGGTGATTGGCTTTGCTCCCACAAGCTTTCCAATATGCTTCCCATTACATTTTAGTTCTTCTGTACTGTGACTATAATCACTTACTAAAGATTCTGATTGATACAATGAGAGCAGGTTTGCATAGCAGAAAATATCAGTATACTCAGTATATAAGCAGGTCTGGATGTAGAGGATAGTGCTGAAGCTCCAAGTGGCTGAATTAAGATTTTTGAAGTACTTAACAAAGGATAACATTTAAATATGAAAAAGAAAAAAGGAGAAGAAAAGAAAAAAATGCAGTAAATATTTATTATATTTTATCAATGATTCTAACTTGTAATGTAAATCATCACTGCAAGAACCCTTTTCTGTTTTGGCAGCTTCTCTTGGATGGGTGCAGGGGTGAGCCAGGAGGCTACTTGAGTGGCCTTGCAAAATTTCTCAGGTTCCTGGTAGCTATACAACGCTTGCACATACTAGCACACTGTTGTGCGCAACATGCATTTCAGCTGGGCAAAAATGCTACTGCTTTGAGATAAACCTGAATCACAGGGTGTATTTTCCAGTCAAGTGCAGTCTGTGTTACTCAGAAGCACTTGCCTTTGATACTCCAACACTGGTTTGATTGGATGATTTTCACAACCTTGTGCCTTTCTTATTTATTGTTCTTAAGAAAGACTTAGTGCTCCTTCACCTAAGAGGTTCATCTTAAAAAAAGACAGAACAAAGTTGGTTTTTAAGTACTTTAGAGTTGACAAAGGCTGCAACCAAAGTAATTTTCCATATCGCTCACTCAGGTATTAAAAAATCAATAGCCTAATTACAGTAAGTCCTGGATATTTTTGCTTTCCTTTTCATCTTTCAATTTTGAAAGTTTAGTATTCATAGAATCATAGAATTGTACAATAGTTAGGGTTGGAAAGGACCTTAAGATCATCTAGTTCCAACCACCTTGCCCCTTCTACCTCACACCAGACCATGTCACCCAAGGCTCTGTCCAACCTGTCCTTGAACACTGCCAGGGGTGGAGCATTCACCACTTCTTTGGGCAACCAGTTCAAGTGCCTCACCATCCACACAGTAAAGAACTTCTTCCTTATATCTAACCTGAACTTTCTGTTTAAGTTTAAACACATTACCTTGGCTTTTGCCAGTATGAATGTTTGAAAGTTGCCCTTCTTACAAGTGAAAGCTTAGGCCTTTACCTACTCATGTGTTCCCAAAAAGGGTCTTTCAGAAAGGCCTGAAATTGTGAAATTCATAACACTTCTGTCAAAGCTGAGAAAAGCTTTGAACTTAGCTTATTGAGTTATGCTGTTGCCTTTCATCCTCTCCAAACTCCTTTGTTTTGTATCTCAGTTTTGGGGGTTTATTGGATGTCTGCTCAGAGATGCTTCTTTAAAATACAGTGATGGCTGTTAGGGATTAGATCTTGCTTAAAATACGGATTTGTGTTTGGAATTACATTTTTTGTTCTAATTGGGAAAAATATTTTTAAAGTTCACAGAAATATGATATTACTGTTCTACTATGCTGTGTTTGATGATATATTTGTACACACTTATACCATAAGATTTTGTAAAACAAAAATGCTTTTTTTAATACTGTGATTTTCTAATAAAAACAGCTTCAAGAGTTTTATAAATATTGGGAAAAGACTTCTAATAATAACTAGAATTCTTATTTTATACAAGTATATACAGGTCTGCAATCTTCAGCAAAATGTTTAACACTAGAGTTTAATAGTTTGCAGTTTAACACTGCAGTCAGAATAAGGATCAGAACAGCAACAAAACTGGAAATCAGGAATAACTTTGGCTATGCTATTTCTGAATCACATTCAAGTATTAAAGAGTTAGTTCTGTGTAATTTCTGATTTAGGTGCACCATCATATTGTACTCAGTCTCTTTCTGGCTGGTATATTTGTAATGAAAAAGCAAAGCTCTGACTCTATTGTATTATTGGTTTTGTTTTGTTTGTTTGTGTTTGGTTGTTGGTGGGTTTTTTGTGTTGGTTTTTTTTTTTGTTTGGTTGATTTTTATTTGTTTGTTTGTTTTTGTAATTTTATGTCCTGTAAGTATTAAGTGGAGGAAGGGATATGGGTTCAGGAATGACATTCTCATTTTTGGATTTGGGTTTTGCTTAAGGTTTCAGAAATCACTGTAGCTAGATTAATTTCCAGAATCTGAGAATCTGGATTATTATCCCCTGATAGATATATATCTTACAGTACAAGGATTTTTAAGATTTCAAACCACTAAATTTAAGGTGGGAGGGCAATAAATGGACAAAAATAATTTTCAGTGCAAGGTTCCATTGCTGTCCTTTTTTCCAGTTCTTCCCCAATTTTCTGAGCAGTGTTGACTGACAACAGTGCAGAAGAATGCGGAATGGCTGGTGAAAGCATTTGCAAATGTGCTGGTAGCAGAGAACAGTGATGCTTTTGCTGCCACATCATGTCTTCTTTGCAGCAGGAGGATATTATGAAGTCTGTCCTGAAGATTTTTTATTTTGCTGAATTTTCAGAACCAGCTTGAATTTTGAATAGGGTTTTTGTATTTGTCAAGTTTTGTTTAAAGCAAATCCTTGTCCTTCCCACTCCTGTGTGAAAACTGCTGCAGGAAAAAAAACGTTAAGCCTTCTTCTAAACATAAAAGTGAGAACAAAATGTTATAGGTCATGATATTGTGCAATGAGACTGCTCAAAAAAAAAAAAAGAAAAAAATCTAGGCACTCCCTGTTGCTTTTATTTCTAGCTTATCTGTTACTTCTGTACAGAGCAGCAAGTCAGATTTCCTGTCATCTGTTTTCCAGTAACTGAAAGCTTGGAAGTTTGTTTTATTTTATTAATCTACTCATTAAGATATAGAGAGTTTGTACTCCACAAAGACATCTGTTCAGCTATTGAGTGAATTATTTATAAGCTATTTAAAGGCAGTATTGCAATAAAATATTTAAATGTAGTTTAGCCTTTGAAATAAAGTCAATACAAAACAGGCTAGGTTTTCTGAAGGGAATTCCATAATACACAGATTCCCTTCCTATTCTAAAATATTTCCTTTAAGATAATTTATTATCAGGACAATGCCTATCTCTGAAGATTTTCCCCAGCATCAAACACACATGCATTTTATTAGGGAAAAAACCCTACAGCTGTAATACTAAAAACACACACATAAATCCCAACAAAGCCAGATTTGTTTACACCCCACAGCATTTCACTGTTAGGGACAAAAAAGTTTTACAAAGAATTATAGTTTGTGTAGATTTACTTCAAATAGCATGTCTCCCATAGCAAATTTTGTTTTATATTTCATGGGAGATTTTTTTTGTTAAAACATTAATTAACATTTGTGAGGTTTATTTAGGATGATGACTGTATATGTTATTATTTTCTTAAGAAAGTAAAAAATGTCCTGAATCATAAATGTCAAGAGTGTTTAATGAAAAATGTATGTTCCCACTCTCATCATGTTAACCACTTAACTCATCAAATTACTTATGCAAATAGTGGCAACAAATTATAGTCAAAAGCAGTTTTCAGAAATGTTCACTTTCCCAAAGGTAGCTATGAATATTTGACCTAAGTAATTAAGAGGGCAGCAAAATTATATTCAATGTACTTCAAGCATTTGGAAAGTTTAGTGTTTCTTTTCTGGATAAGTTTAGAAACTCCAACTAGATGGTAAGATTCTACATTTTTTTTTTTTTTTGTAGGTGATTTTTCTGAATGCATACCCACGTGTACACACAAACACAAAGAATGTCCTCAGTGCTTTTTACGGTTATATTAAGAAATAATAAAAAGAAGACAAAAACAGGTAGACAGAGGGGGCAGAGTAGTAAGTGAAGGTGAATGAGGGAGAGAAAGAGAGGGAAAATAAATGTGTGACTTTGTACATGTGTGTCTGACTTAAAGAGCAAAAAGGAGATGAGCTGGGTTGGAGCAATGACCACATATTCTGATAGTCCTCTCTCTTGCCTACTGCTGCAAATACCTCTGTGTTTCTGCCATGCTTACTGTAGAGCCAAGTTTCATAGCCTTTACTGAGGAAAAAAGCTATTTTCATTGCATCCCATTTTAAAAGAAAGCGAGAGCTTGGAAAAAGTCACTGTGGGGAGACTGCAATAGACATCTGGCTCCTCACTTACAAGCCTTTCCCTAAAGCTCAGTATGCACAGATTAAGCTAAATTGAGCAGTTGTATGTGAATTATTAACAAATGGACAAAATAGCCTAGTTAATAATTGGTATAAATCTCATCCAGAGGTGCATAAGGCTTGGCAGCATTGTCACAGCTGATAAAAATGTAAGGAAGAAGGAAAATAGAAACGCTACCAAGTCAAATGTAAAAAGCATATAATTTTGGCATAACCAGACAGGCTTTGGATGCAGGGAGTTGAGGTTGAGAGGGCACCACCAACGCCTCTTTGCCAGACTGAAGGTAAACCAAAAGTGAGAGCTGAGCAAAATAGAACTTGTGGGTTGAGCTCAGTTTTAATTATACATGGAGAAAATCGTCATGTGAACAAATTCAGTTTTAGGGCATAACATACACAGTCCCTTCTTCCCAATTTCCCACTGTCAACATACCTGACAGCTGTCTAAGCTTTACAAGCATCTATCATAGTTCAAATCTTTTGTGCCTGGAGAAAAACAGCGAGAAACTGCCAGAAGTTCTCATCCTGCACTGTTAACCCACCAGATGAACTTCAGACTTGCATCATTTGTAGTAGTAATGTTCTAACACATTACCACTGGCAGCATCTGTGACAGTCAATGAGGCAAGGAGTTACTGTTGGGAACGGATTTTTTTCAAGAATGACCTTCATTCCACCAAGCTCCATTTGCTGAAGATACTTATATAATTAAAACTCAGCTCTGTGTTTGCTTTTTTTGGTAGCTTACAGTCTAAACACATACTGTGTGACTACGCCTTGCTATGATGGAGACCCCTTATGTACGTCTGGAATAATACAACCGTGAGCATAAGTAGAAAAATCATGCCTTTCTAAAGCTCTTTGTCCTACTAAAACAAGTGGGACAGTTTTACATTCACTAGGTCTTACCCTGAGAGAAAGATCTTGCAGCAGGAAATCCCTGAAACCCACGGCAGTTCATTGCAGCTGAAAATTTTTTCACTGCTTAAAATTCGCAGCAACTGAGATACCAAACCTTACTGAAGATGCTACTTGGCCTTTAGGAGTGTGCTTTACTTGTGACAGTGACAAGTGGAGCCTTGCAGACTCAGACAAATAATGCTATGAAAGCAAATTAATTCCCAAAAATGAAAATACTACGCAAACCGTCTATCCTCTTGGTTCCAAGAAAGTCCAGAAATAGGGTTTGTAACACAGATAAACTTATTGCATAGGTCAACAGACTGCTGGAGATTACCCTGCCAATGCCAATGTTAGTAGGCCCCAGTGAAAATGTTACATGAGGATTTTGGGGGATGAAAGCTTATTAAATCTGTATTTTTGAAAACTAAATCTGAAAAAAAAAAAAAATAAAAATAGCCCTAGCGCAGATGAAGCACTTACTAAAGTAGAGGGCTTTTGACTTTACTGTTCTATAGAGGGCATAAGTGAGTTTATTAATTCAGTCATAAATTTTCCTTTCCTGGCATCTTGAATGTTTAACTATGGAAACTTTATTTAGCATTAACAAAGGGGTTCTTCATATGCATGCTGGCTTGTTCTTTTAGTGCTCACAGTGTGTTTAGTGGCATATAGATACGGAAAAGACAGCTCTGCCCTTAGGATCTTATACACTGGTTTAGTGACAAAGAGAGCAATAAAACCAAAGAATTTGTATGTGAGATGTATGCATATATTCTAACGGTACAAGGTATCTTACAATGTATCTGGAGAAAACATGAGCTAGATCAAAGCTGTATGCTGAACTGAAATTACAAGGAAGAGATATTCAGGAAATGGGTGGGGTACCATGTTTTCTATCTGTGAAAGAAAGAAAAGTATATCACACCTAGTCCAAATTCTTCCAGCTGCAATTGGCAAGCTTTTGATTTTATAGAAAACATAGATTGCCTCATTTGCAGAGAAAATTGAGAAGAAAAATCTGCACAAAGAGATAATATATTTACATGATGCCTTTTTTGTCATATATGGAACAAACATGCTTCCGATCAACCCAAACAGAATAGCCAGCACTATTGTTTGCCAACAGTATTGTACTGATGTAAGATATAATAAATATTTTCTATTTGATGGCCTTAAGACAAGCCCAGAAGTCATGTAAAATTTTATATGACTTTTAACTTAGCAAACTGCAGCATACAGAGTAATGGCCAAAACCAACTGCTTAGGGCTTCATTAAATAAAATTCGTACCACATAAAACTTGTGAAGTAGAAAACACTAATGCTACTGGAAATTCAAGGAAAAAAGAGAAGTATAAGAAAGAGTTAAAATTATGTTCACATTAAATAGTGTTATTTATTTGTTCTTTCAGAAAGTAGAAAGATACATCATGAACAAGATAATATCAATTTAAGGGCAGAGTAATTAAGAGTAAACAGTTACATGTGATGGAGTGGAATATCAGTAACAGAAAAAACTGCACAACTCAAGAGGCTGATTTACTGGCAGCAACGGAATTGTCAGTTGACATTTGCCTTCATAGGGAATGTTGCAAGAATAATGAATTATGATTAAAAGCAGAAGAAAAATTGCTGATACAACCCTGGAGAGAAAGCAAGATGAAAAACACTGTGTGTGAATATTAACAGTCTGTCTGTATACAGAGGTCAACTTGGTGAAGCACACAGTGTTACTGCCTTTTGAACTCTAAAAACTCTTCTATATTATATACTGAAGTCCACTAAATGTTCATAAATGCAAAATGTTCTCATTCTCCAAGAAATGTATTAGAAAGATAGCTATAATCCATATGGAAATCACTGTCCCAGGATGTTAACAAAGGCAACTTTTTAGTAAGATTCAAAAAAAGATTAGAAAGTTACTTATGTGTAAATGGCATTTGTAGATAGAAGATCAAAGACAAATGTCACAAAAGTATTAGAGAAGCAATCCAAAGAATAATTTCTTGCAGAGAAAAGCTGCACAAATGGGCTACTGCATTATGGGAATATTTAGATTATCATGAAAATAATATTATTTATAATTTTTTATTCCAGACACATCTTCTTTGCTTCCCAATCTCACCTTCAAGTTAGAATAGAAGAAAAGGAATAGTTTGTGAAATGAATATTCCATGTTTTACAAGCCATCTTTATTTTAAAATATCTAGCTTAGGCTACTGTCAAAGGAATTTATCAAAAAGCCTCCATATTCAGAAAAATTTTAGTATGCAAAATATGAGCTAAAAATACTTACATACCTAGAGGAGAAAAAAAATAGAATCTTACAGGGTGCTGCTAGGCATAGCCAAAATCTGTGCCTTGCAGCATGAGAAGCCCTGGGAGACAAGACCTTCTGAAGCAAAGGAAGATGCTTCTGGAAAAATGAAAGTAGAGCTTCCTTTCATGAAAGAAAGGAATTCTGCAAGGCACTGAAACCCTTATTTTAATGACTGATTTGCTTTGCTTTAATCTCTTAAACAACTGACCGGTGTAATCTCTTTAGTTATCATTGTAAACAAGATGGAGCCTAGGTGGAGCATAGGATATTTAGAAGAAGTAAAATGGCATTTAAGTTGTATAACACAAATGAAGTACAAACAAAATAAATCATCAAACCCAGATGAATTAGATGGCAGATGTTGGATTGATCATCCAGATGCTGGTAATTCATCCTGCTCAAATCCCTTGTCCTGCATTTCATATAATTGGAAGAACAGAAT
Organism: Psittacula echo; assembly: GCF_963264785.1. NCBI lineage: Eukaryota > Metazoa > Chordata > Aves > Psittaciformes > Psittacidae > Psittacula > Psittacula echo. The sequence goes on from NC_137735.1 coordinate 107,835,628, forward strand.
AGGAACTGGCTGTTGTAAGGTTACACAGTGTTTTCAGCTCAGGAACAAGACGCCAGAGAGATACATGTGAGATAAACACCTTTCGCAGAAGTAGGTTTGATGCAATCGTATATTGTGAATATTCTTCGTTTTCTTCTCAAATAATAGTAAGTGCTTCCAGGTAAACAAATTTTTCCATCTGGAAAGCAGAGGCTTTACAGGACTCAGTGTCGGTGCTCCTGGCCTAATCTATAGTCTCTTTTCTTATTCAAACATTTTAAAGACAGATTTAGCAGAAAGGTTGAATTTTCTTATTGTTGGCCAGTGTTCACCACTTCCTGAAAAAGGGAAAGCATGGGATCAGATAATTTGTTAGATGTGAGATGACTCCAACTACCTCAGGAGGAACTAGACTTTCATGGTAATGCAGCTTTTTCTACTTTTCATAACTGAGGGTGTTCATATTTCTACTGTCCCTAATGAGATTGTCTGTCTCATTTCCATATACCAAATGATGGGTTAGTGTGCTGCAGGCCTGTGATACCATTATGAAAGATACTTACCTGCCAGATGTGGCACATGAAATGTAGAAATGTGTATGAAAACAGCTGCGGAGTGAAGACTACAGACTGCTCTGAGCAACTGATGGCTTATGAATCATATTACATCATGTCATAGAATCATAGAATAGTCAGGGTTGGAAAGGACCTTAAGATCATCTAGTTCCAAACCCCCTGCCATTCACAGGGACACCTCACACTAAACCATGCCACCCAAGGCCTCATCAAATTTGGCCTTGAACACCCCCAAGGATGGAGCACTCACAACCTCCCTGGGCAACTCATTCCAGTGCCTCACCACCCTCTCAGTAAAGAATTTCTTCCTTATATCCAATCTAAACTTCCCCTGTTTAAGTTTTAACCCATTATCCCTTGTCCTATAGCTACAGTCCCTGATGAAGAGTCCATCCCCAGCATCCCTGTAGGCCCCCTTCAGATATTGGAAGGCTGCTATGAGGTCTCCACGCAGCCTTCTCTTCTCCAGGCTGAGCAGCCCCAACTTTCTCAGCCTGTCTTCATACAGGAGGTGCTCCAGTCCCCTGATCATCCTCGTGGCCCTCCTCTGGACTTGTTCCAACAGTTCCATGTCCTCTTTATGATGAGGACACCAGAACTGCACACAATACTCCAAGTGAGGTCTCAAGGGAGCAGAGTAGAGAGGCAGGATCACCTCCTTTGACCTGCTGGTCACGTTCCTCTTGATGCAGCCCAGGATACGGTTGGCTTTCTGGGCTGCGAGCGCACACTGAAGCCGGCTCATGTTCATTTTCTCATCGACCAACACCCCCAAGTCCTTCTCTGCAGGGCTGCTCTGAATTTCTTCTCTGCCCAACTTGTTGCTGTGCCTGGGATTGCTCCAACCCAGGTGTAGGACCTTGCACTTGGCATGGTTAAACTTCATCAGGTTGGCATATCATATCATATCATATCATTAGAATGGTTCAGCTTGAGAAAGACCTTAAAGATCATCTAATGCCAACCTCCCTGCCACGGGCAGAAACACTTTCCACTAGACTAGGCTGCTTAAAGCCCCATCCAACCTGGCCTTGAACACCACCAGGGGTGGGGCAGCCACAACTTCTCTGGACAACCTATTCCAATATCTCACTACCTTCATAGTGAAGTTTTAACTAGTATCTAATCTAATGCACAAATCTTGTTTCCAGCACAGCTGGTAAGCACTAAGGACAAGCCTTCTTGACTGTGCTGGACGTGGGCTATTCCAGAGACGGGATCAATCTGTCATTTTGGGTAGTACTAGGAAAAATCATAAAGCTGGGAGTCTCAGGACATAACATGGCAAGCATTTTTCTCCAACTAAATAGTTATGAATATGTTTTAGGGGAGCGCTTGCCATTTTTTCCAGCACTGCTTAAGGAGCATGTAAGATATGGAGCCCTACAGATCCTTTAATTACATTCTTAACAATTTCACCATTTATTCTGGAGGCAAGATGGAGCTACCTTTCAGAGGTAATGTAATTATTAAAAACATCACATCTATGGATATGTGCTGCTGTGCTATATATGAAGTCTGAGAATAACACTAAACACAAACAAATGAGGTGAATTCTGGACTCCTGTGGATGTTCTTGGTAATTTGGGTAAATGATAAAAACATCCATCTTAATATCCTTCCTATCAGCACCACAAATGCCGTTTCAATACTGGAAATGAAAATTCAAAATGTGTCCTGTGCTCAGATCCTGGACAGTTGTGGTGACTTGATGGATGATTTCTGTCAAATGCAAGCGCTTGTTCTCCTATGTAGGTTCTACTTTATTCTGGAACACATTGTACTAATATGTTACAGTGCTTTAAACTGGTTGCAGTAGTATGTGAGGGTTTTTAAGTTCATCATCTTGTGATGAAAGAGGCACTGGTCTTTATAAAGATTACTGTGCCTGAATAATTTTTTGATGGCATTGTTGTAGGCTGATTTGCTTACCATATAAAATCTCGTTTTGCAACCTCAGTGACTGCTAGTTTACGCTCTTGGACTGCCGTCTAATTGACTTACGTAGACTGATTACTGTTTTCTGATGTTTTAATAAAACTTTTTGGAATGGTAGTGCTAATTTATTTTATTACAAGTAACTATATATGCTAAACATAGGCACAATAAGAAGAACAGTGAGTGCAAAGAAAACTTTTTTAAACTCAAGGTTATATTTGGGGAAGAAAAATGCATGTGTAAGTGAGCTGAGCTGGCTGCTTATCCTTATTAAACAGCCAAAGAGTTGTGCAGCATCACAGAAAGTGCAATAAATAAAATGAAAATGCACATTAGAAACAATCAGTTCCCAAGGTCTTCAAGCAATTTCAAAGCAGATGAATACAGGATCTCTGCCCCTTCAAACTTCTTTTTGGGATCGTAGGCATGCTGAAAGTGCATGGGGGCCAGGAGCAAAATAAACATTTTCTTTCTTGCAAGTTTTTGAGGGGTCTGTCTCCTGAGAAACACTCACAATTTCAGCTCCCAGACAGTCTCCATGTCTCAGAAGTGTTCTGCAGAGCGTGATGGAGCACAGGGCTTAAGCAACTCCATATGTGTAACGAAATATAAGCAGAGGAGTTTATGTTGCCAGAAGGACTTTCTCTTCTTAAGTGAATCACTGCATGTAAGGGTCTGCATAGCTGCTGGACTCAGCACAGTGTCTATTAGTGGGGTTCCATTCAAAACCTGCACAGCATCCCAGCTCTCTTTTCTTGCTCTTTTTTTCACCTCTTGTTGCAATAACCTGTCCCACATCCTCTTCTGTTTCTCTTGCGTCACTGGGAAAGCACATCGAGCTCAATAATCCTTTTTAGTATTTTCACAACAGTAGCATGCATTCCTGCTCTTTTCTCTTTCTTGTTGACTCAAATGTGCTTAAGCCCCCAGGTACAATGGCCACCTTTGAGATCCCTAAATGTCTACAAAGACATCCTTCTCATTATCTTTCTTCCTTGAAGGAAAGAAAAGTAAGAACTTGTTTTCTCCCGCTTCATTTTTGTATTGCAAGGCCACAGCTGGCAAGCTGCATCATTTTTGTATTCTTCCTTTTTTGTTTATGAACTCAGCCATCTTGGAACTGCAGGTGTCAGCCCACAAGAAAAACAGTGGAATATATCAGAGTAAGATCATTGCTGAAAGCTTTATTTTATTAAAACTTTCTTGAAAGTCTAAAGTAAATATGACATTTCTTCTCCCTGAAAAAGTGGTGGCAGGATTAGATTCATAAACAGAGCTTCCATTGCTGACCTCAGGTCCATAACCTGCTTCAGTGTGGGCAACCCACAAAGGACACCACAGAGGGAATGAAAGAAGAAAAACACATACCAGCAAAGAGTTCTGGAAGGAAGATGGAAAGAGAAAAGTGAAACACTACATAAATCCTTGAGCAGCCCAGCACACCTCAGAGAAGTACGAAATACCTCTGAAGTTCTTTGGCCATCTTGCTTTGGACATAGGCATCTGTCATAACACTAATCAATATGGTGTGGATGGTGCCTCGTCTTAAAAGTCCCACCCCTCCATTCCCACTTTTATGAGTACCTGACAACCCGTGTGTGGAGAAGTCCTGACAGTTCTTCCCAGGATGTTTGCTGGGAGAGCCTTCTGATGAGCCACCTCCATTCTCCCAGGGGAAATCTCATTCCTTGGGGTCTCCCCTTCCTTGTCCCTTCTCAGCTGTAGAAGAACAATGTCTTGGAGATAGATCAGTAAGTTCAGCTCTTAGGACACTGGCATGTACTTTGTCAGCCTTCATACAGCAGAAATATGAAAGCAGGGACTCTGCTATAGTTGTATTTAGTAAACTTTGCCTCTCACTGTAATTGTTTCAGTTCTTGTTTTGCTTCTGCCATGGCATCCTAGGCATATATGTTCCTACTATACTCTCCTATTACTGATGCCAACCTTGTGCTTCCTTGAACAATATTCCAAGTATCACAGTAAATGTGAATGACCCTTTGGTCAACAAGCTGCTTATTTGCGGCACACTTGGCCTGGCAGACCACATGGTGGCTGGCAGCCTGAAGCACCTAAGTGCTACATTGGCAGTCTGAAGCAGTCTGATTGGAAAATGTATAACTAACACCAAAGAAGATGATATAAAGTACCAGTACTATCTACCTCCCACAGATTAGAGGGCAGAGAGAGGAGTAGTTTGCAATAGAAAGACAGAACACCAGTGAAAGGGCGGTTAAAAGAATATCTATAAAAAAATACTTGGTTTTATGGCCAGTTTCTTCCAGATATGCTATAACCACACTACAAAGAGGCAGGGTAGAAAGGATAAGAACAGCTCTGTTGGCTGCATGCTTGAAACCTGAACAGCACTCACTAGCTCAGACTGTATTCAGCCAGGAAAGGAGGATAAGGATTTTCTCTGTAGATGACAATAGTGGCATAAGCAACCAGATAAAACTATAAATGTATGCAGAATCCAATTTCAGCTCTGGTACAAAACAGTATCTATCCTGGCATTTATAAATACAAACCATTCCTCTGTGTTTTATATCTCACATAAACAGGAAATTTAAGCTTTTGGTGTAATTACATTAGTGCTTAGAAAGATTTATTATTAATGTAGGCTACATATGATCTGTTATGTTGTACAATCAAAGTAGGGACATTAATGTTTTCATGTATGAGGCATGAGTCAGCAAAAATTTAACAGTTGGTATTAATTGCTTTTATATTAGTCTCAGACTGCCCAAAACCGTTCATGTTTTTATCTACATGGAACCATTCTTTAGGTCATATGGGTAAAAAGTACAGCATCTGTTGCTCTTATTCAAGCTTTATTATCATATGACAAAGAGAAAGGAAGAACAATACCATGCACTGCTTAAAGTGTTTTCACTTAGAACAATTTTATGCCTTTTCAGTTCCAAAATACCTTAAAAAAACACCCTATGACAATTCATTTCCAGGAAAGTCTTGTACAAGGTACCATTAGAAAAGGGACTTAGAAAAACTTACGCTGAATTCTGTGGCTAGCTCTAATCATCCAGGATGAGGAAAGATTAACTCAAACAGGAAAAGGAACCTTCTGGTATATTGAGCCCAGTTTTCTTGTTCTCACAGGCATGATGCTAGGTATACCAGAAGGTCCATTCAGTATTATATTCCCCGAAGCAGCTGGACAGCAAATATGTCTTTTCAGTCCTTATCTGTATTTACCTGTAAAGTCATAAATCAGCCATATCTAACAGAGAACAATGAGGTTATCACCAACACACTACTATAATAATCTCAATGCAGGAATATTACTCACAATAACTAATTACTACTTGGGCTATAGACAGAGAACGATTTTACTTCATGGGCACCATTCTCCTAACACAACAATCTGTCAAAGACACATCCCTATTCTGCTGCAATACAAAGGCAATCAAACTAACGTGAGCATACAACTGTTAGGATTTTTAGCAGTAGTTCTGAGGTCTTCCCTGTGTCCCAAGTTTTACACATCAGGAGACTTCTCACCTTGTATTTGCAAAGTAAAAAAGATTGTTCTATTTCAGAGGGTCACTTCAAAAGGCACTTAGGAAGAAGGCACACTAGAAACCCAAAGAGTGGAGCAGAGCTGCTATAGACACACACCTTTTCCCCCTGTCTTCAAGCACCTTCATGGAAATAATATGGGAAATTGCACAGAGTAGTGTTATAGTACGTTTCTCCTTTGAAACTACTTAGCAGACATCTCCTTGAAAGTGGAGGATCTCTATGTTAGAAGGTGAAAATGGAGTTGCAGAGAAGTGCAGTGGTGTAGATATGAGCACCTCATTTTCTGGCAATCCAGAGAGCTAGGAGAATGCGCCTGGCATATGCAAGGAGGTATTTTCTTTGCATCCAACGCCATCTGCTTGTACCATATGAAAGGACTGGAAGCAGTTAAGCTTCATGACTGAGTAGCAGACAGTTTCAGGAGGGAAAAAAGTATCACAAACTTCTGCAACTGAAGGAAAATGACTAGCATGGAGGGATAGGCAAGATTCAGAAGGTTTATCATTTGCCTGTGTTTCTAGCAATTTTTGTTGTCATCTGCTTTATCCAAACCACATCAGTCTCCAAACATGGGTTTCAGACTTCACGAGAATATTTATTTCTACAGAGAACTAGGCTAGTAGTCCACAGTGAGCCATTTTTAAACAGTTTAAGCCTTCATCTGTTCATAGGGAACATAATGTCTTCATATTTATTTACTAGCCAGAGCCATTCACTTTATGGCTATTTATCTATGAAGATTGTTCTCAAGTGAGTTCTTCATGTGTGCCTAGTATTTCAAATGCCAGGTTTACTGGTTGTTGTCATTGGATACTAATTCTCTTTGCAATGCTCCTGGCTGAATGAATACTGCTAACCTTAAAAATCTGTTTTATAGTAAGAATATTTACATACATAGATCTCCAGTCTTGCTTCTGGAAATAGCTCTTTTTTTCAACTTAAAGTTTGATATTTTTGTGGACACTCTAAAAAATAGCTAACAGCTGGGAATATTTAAAGGAAATAAGATGGGTCCAGAAATGCCAAGATCCATTTTTGCCCTGTCACCTGATCAAATAGGATAAAAAATAGTTGTAGTCTGTTTGATCAAACAGCTCTTCTGTGACTTTCAAAGCACACTGGTCTTTGATCCTAACCAGAAAGCATAGGTCTCCCTGTTGGTTTTTCAGTCTTAGCTACAGTCCAGAAGTGAATAACCAGCTATTTCAGAATTTCAAAGGACGAACTTCCTTCCTTAACTCTTTGCAGCCTTCATAAGCCAAAGAATTGAGAAGGACACTAATTACATACCACTTCAGTCCCTAAATACATTTATTTTAGGTAACAAAGGAGTTGTTTTATTTAGTCAGTCTAGGAGTGGTGCTAATGACTTTCCTGAGGAAAACGGTCCAGGTGCACTGGTGCAGCTATGAGCTTAAGACAAAGAGAATCACAGTCCATGCCTTCTGATTTTTTCTGTTCTCTCCCCGAAACTTTCTACCTGTCCCTTGGGTAAAGTTTCTTCTTTATACAGAGCCTCAAGGGTGCACTTTGTTGGTTTTGGAGGCAGAGGACAGCCCAAAGAGTTCAAGTATTAACATCCTGGCAAGAAGCAAAACTGAGAAGTGTTTCAGTTCCATATAAATGGAGCTGAGAAACATGTGGAACTGATTTAATTCATACATTCCTTATCTTAACTAACAGCCTAGTATTTTTTTATTAGCAGTCTTTAGATTCAAGTTTTATTTTACAGAATAGTTAACTGTAGAAATCTAAGAGAAGAAAAATCATCACAGTGGCATCTGTGAAATAATGACTCATATGCCTACAGAGTCATTGTTTTACACTAACAATATGCAAAGCCAAGAGAAGCTTTCGGTAATGATCTCTACTGAGGGATTGATGATCACACAAATGGCAGGCATCTGCTGTTCCAGAAATGAACTAAACTAATTTAATTTCATCTCTTGAAAGAAAATAATATCCACAAAAGTATCAGACACAGTTTTTCCGTGTTTTTCTCTTATTTTGGGGACTTTGTTATTGACTCCAGTGACAAGCTGGGTACATGAATATAAGATAATAAGGAAACGTGACAGACGTTGAAATGGAGGCTTTGAAGAAACAAATACACAATGCAAACTGAGGAAGGACTGATGTAGAAGTACGTTGGCAAAGAAATGAAAAAGTGTAAGAGGAGGTAGAAATCACAGAATGAAAGGTGAAGTAATTCCTTGGATTTCCACTAAACATACATGCACTTGTGTACATTTGTGACTGAAATTGGAGCTCTCTTACCCCCTGTTCAGATACCTAGACATCAAATCCTCCACTTTCCTTTAGTACACTGAAATCATTAGATAACTACCTCAGCTTTTCAGAATAGTATCATTTCCAGGGACATGTGCAGTTTTCTGAATCCTACCTTCACTTAGTAGGCAACTAAAGAAAACATGGAATTAAATGGATTCTACTATTAGACCTCAGCTCCTTGAAAACCAACTTTTTGTCCTGAGGAGTCCACTCATCTTATAGGAGGTGGATGACAGCAGATAATTCTAATATACCACTTAAACCAAATTCTTGATGAAATAAATGAGCAAAGTTTCACTGATATCAGCAAAGCTGAAGTGATTCATACCAAGTAAGCGGGTGATCCTTAGTAGTTGCTTATACTGTTATTTATTTATTTACTATTAATTATGCTTTTTTTTTCTTTGAGGTAGGAACTCTTTACAGATTTTTTTCATAAACTTTGTATATGCTGTCTTAAGGGATTTCTGGGGAAAAAAAAATAAATACAACCCAAGAAAACCCCAACCAAACTAAAACAAAACAAAACCACAAAAGCTTATTCAATTTTGCAAGTGTTATCAGGAATGCTAGAGCCACATTCTAAATTACAGCTTGATGGTGACTCAGTCTGGTAACACACTAACTTCCAAAGCAGACAAACTTTTTTAGAGAAGTGCTGACAGATGTTATGGAACTGAGGCAGAAAAACAGCCTTGAGTATTTAATGTGGTAATGAGAAATTAAACTGCCTGAAGCATGAAGTATAATTGTTCATTTACACTGAAAACATATTGATGCAAAAACAATCATTACAGTCATGGATGGGAAAAGCTGTAAAATAATAGACCCAAATCTTCTACAAACCACAGTGTTGAAACTTCAATATTTTCTCTAAGTAGCCTCTGGGGAAAGTGCATGCTTTAATGATTGATAACGTTGGTATAGGTCTCTTGGTGCTAGAGGTGGTGGAAAAGTTGGTATATACACACAGTTGTTCCTTACTGAATCTTTTTAAGATCAAGTGAAAGAGCTGACTGAATGCTGTAATGCTACAGATTCTAGCTTGAGGCTATCACCGACACTACCAGTGACAAACAGGTTATAGGATAATGATTAGTGAGGATTTCCTTTTCATAGAAGAAAAAATGAAAAGAAGTTCAGCTGCTGATGTAATCTGAGGCAGCTGCAGTGCTAGTTGCAAAGCAGAGGCAAAACCTGCTATTGAGGTGTTCTGTAACATTTACTTTTTAAGGAATACGCTCTTTACTGCAGCTTCTTTTTTGATGAATAAAACAACAAAACCTGAAGAAGCCATGCTCCCGTAAGGCAGCGTGCTCTGCTGCTCTAGGGTAGATGGGTGGCCAGGAGAAAGTCCAGGTGAGCACCAGGAGCACTAGACCACCATGATTTCATGCTCTTCCCTGCAGCATGGAAGCAGTACCTCTTTAATTACTGTATGTCGTGGTTTAAGCCAGTCGGCAAGTCAGCCACGCAGTTTCTACTCCCCCCCCGGCCCCGGAGGGATGGGGAGGAGAATCAAAAAAATGTAACTCCCATTGGGTTGAGATACAAACAGTCCAGTAACTAAGGTATAACATAAATCACTGCTGCTACCACCAATAATAATAATGATAAGAGAAATAACAAGGGAAGAGAATACGATACCACCTGCTGAAAACTAGCCCGACAGAACAGAGAGTGTGCCCTTCTGGGTAACTCACAGTTACATCCCTGCGCATGACGTGCTGTGGTATGGAATACCTCTTTGGCTAGTTTGGGTCAGGTGTCCTGTCCCTGCTTCCTCCCGGCTTCCCCTCCTCCCTGGCAGAGCATGAGACTCACAAAGTCCTTGGTCAGGCTAAACATTCTGACCAGCAACTGAAAACATTGGCTTTATCAGTATTATTCCCAGGCTGAAAGTCAAAACCACAGCGCTGCACCAGCTACTAAGAAGGAGAAAAAGTGACTGCTGCTGCTGAACCCAGGACACTGTGCAAAGCACATAGCAATGCCTCCCCTGTTCTTTTGAAAACAGACTGCATATAAAGGCCCCAAGTCACAACATGGTTTGTAAGAAATGTAAAAGGTAATTTGTATTAATTAGTCATCATGGAAAAATTAACCTTCGTCAGAAATGGGTTATCCCTATCTCCTTCCACCACCCTCAAAAGTATTTATGATTGGTTTCCATTACCTTTTTCCATCCTTACCCAGGACCTACAAAATTCTAGTTGTTATAGATCAGTAACGTACTTCTAACTTCACTGAGGCTTTCATATAATATCTTAACTTCTCTCTGTATTTGACTTCTATTGTTCATTATCTTATTTGTTTCTGCCAGGTACTTTATAGGAACGCTAAAACTTCCAAATAAGTTTACCTTTCCATTACTGTCACTTAAAAGAGCATGAATATGAGAACAAATTTTTTGACAACTGCAGTTCTACTTTCAGGTCGATCATTATTTTCTATCCTCCATAATGCTTTAAACATACTTAGGTGACTCAAAGAATCTTCTTAACTAAACCTTGTACCTATAATTGAGCTAAAACAGGCTTAGATAAATAGACTTGAATTTATCTATGTCCAAGAACAGGACTATCAAATGTAATCCCCTTAGGCATTAAAGTGCAAGTTAAGCTACCTATGCATGTAACACTCTTTCTCTGATCCTGCTGCCATTTTTACAAGGCTGAGAATCACTGTGCCTAGCGAGTGCCTTGGCTAGATCACAGTCTTTATTGCCTCTTCTTGCCAAAGTTTAACAGAAATAAGCTTTAAGGATGTAAGTATGTCAAAGTGTATCTAAAACACATTTACTGTGCAGAACTTTGTTCAAAACACTGTCAATGTCTTTAAAAGCACAAATTAGTTTGGTAGTAATGGGTGATGATCTTGATCTTTCTAGTTTTTTGTTCCTCCTTCCGCTCTTGTTTTCCATATGTGTTTATCCTGCAGCCTATTTTGTTGGCCAGCATAAAGGAGATATAATTTACATGCCATCTTGTTGGAGAGAGTTAAGAAACATACTTGTCACCTTCACATTTTTTATTTTACCTCCTCTTTTGAAGCTACTTTTCAGAAAAAGGGTCATAACTCACTGTCTGACAAAAAGTAAACGTAACTTTCTGCCCTATGAACAGTGGTGCTTCCTAAGGAAGCATACCAGATTCTGGTCCCTGAACAAGCAAGCTACTCTTGAGCAATTGCCTAATCTGCATTTTCAGGAACAAGTTTATGCATTAGCCTTAGGAGAAAGGCAGGAGCACATGCATCTTTCTATTCTTGCTGAACTGGGACCTAGAAATTAATTCCTCTAAGAAATGAGATTCCTACCTTCAGAAATTTCTGTTTCCTGGGAGTAGCATCAGGAGACAAACAGGAGCTCTTGTCTGGAAGCATTTCAAAGGCTTTTCAACCAGAACAGGGGTCCTTTAATTTGTACTGATGTCCTAATGGTCACTGTGTAAAAAATGTACTGTGGTTATTTCCTTTCTGACTAACATTTTTACTTAGAAAATATTGATGCATGGAAATCTTTTGCTGGATGCAGGAGGACAAGGTTATAGGTCTCAGATGATATCTGGTCAAAGTTAGAAATCACCTTACAGAAGCAGTCATTAGGTCTCATGCCAGGCTCTTAGTGATCCTGTAGAAGACCCAGCTTCAAACCTTCATACCTTGCTCAAAGCAGGGACATGTAATTATTTTAATTACATGCAGTATGAATACATGAATAAATGTTTTGTGGTTTCTTCCAAAAAACCAAAAAAAACCCAAACTCACAAACACAAAAAGTCTCTAAGTTCTCCCTCTGTAGCATACACAATCCCTTCAATCAAGAATTGAAAGCCTGTTAAGCTGCCATTTTCCTTCCTTGCTCTTCTGAAATATCTTCTGGCTCCTAGTGCACACTGTAGTCAGTAATGTAGTTCTTGTAAGCTTAAATTCCCTGACAGCTGCCCCTATCCTAAACAAATAAATAAAATCATCACCTTATATCAGAACTTTAGTGTGAAATAAGGCTACAGTTCCAAAGCAATCACAGAAATAATGTTCTCGTTATTAACTTTATTCAGAGTTCCCACTTCAGAATCAACCATAGCGATCCAATACATTACAAGATTTTTGCATGTAATTTTTTCTTCTTACAATTTTTGTAAAAAAGGTCACTGAGAAAGAACTGATGGAATTTGGGGAATTTAATTGCTTTGAGCTTTTATATTAAGCAGAGTTTATTTGCAATTATGTTTGACTTGAAGCTGAACCTATTCATTAGATACAAAGGAAGTTATTTGTTTGATCATGGACTAATAAAGCTTCTACTTTCTTACCAGGGAGTCAACGACATTATCATTTGTCACTATAATTTTCTTCTTCTCTATAGTAAGCAACAATAGATCTTACTTGCAAAATGATGGGCAACAGCTTTACACCCCATCAGGATCACTGGCAGGGAGCTGTGGGTGGTAACACAGCACTGTTGACTATTTCCTCCCCATTTCTGAATGCCTTCCATAAATAATGAAACTACATTTCTTCTATAATCCTGGTTGTTATGGTAAACAAAGAAATAACCCTGCCACCATACCTCCCTAGCAGAAAGCCAGTATAGCTGAGGATCCAGAGATATTGCCCTAAGGCTTGAAATAAGGAGCTGTCACTCTCTAGGTCAGCAACTGCAAGTAAACCCATGTCAGCAAAAATAGGAGTATTTAGCAGTTTATAAGTGAGTTTAGAATGGTTTATTCCTTCCCCAAACTCTCCTAACTCCAGAGAAATTGTCTATAAAAGCACCTTTCCATGGATTCTTTTCTCTTCTTAGTTATTTTCTTGCTGGGAAAAACATCAGCAAAACTAACTTAAAGAAAAGATTTTGTGTGTTTATCTCAGTCTGCTTTGTCCATTTTTTATTTCCACCTCATTTTTTTCCACACTGTAACTAAAGAAAGAGAAATTAAAACACAGAAAGGACTCAAGCAAAGAAAATAATTCTCAGAAGCTTTAAAAAACCAGTGGATGATTTGAGTATTCATTTTGTGAAACATTCATTTTTCAAGAAGTGCCGTAACTGAAATGAGGCTTCTAGATGCAAGAAGGGCACCATCTTGAGGGGTGATATATTGACTAGACAACACAAGTTTAGTATCACCAGGCGATCATGGAGAGCTACAAGATTCCCATGGTTAATGAGTCTAAGAAATAAAAATAAAAGTTTTTGTTTCTACTTGTGAGGACAGAGAATTACTACTTTATGTGCTGCAGACAGATGACAGGAGCAATTGACAATTTTTCCTAAGCTTTTGGGAAATAAAAGCTTCATAGTACCATAATAAAAATTGAGGTAGAGGAAACACAAATGGAGGAGAGCTGATGTCTGAATGGGAAACACTGAGTAATGGGGAAAGAAATAGAGGGAAAATACTGTAAAACTCAAACAGATATTAGAAATACAAACAGATGGTCTGAACTAGAACTGCATTTCACTTACTGTCTAAATCACTGACTAAAAATAATGAGTATTTTAGATTTATTAAAAAAAAATTCTCCATTGAAGAAACCACAAAATCAGCTCATACCACAAAAAACAAACCAGTCAAAAAATATTTTCACTTCTCTCCTGAAATCCTCTTTTCAGTTCGAGTAAAACACATTAAATAAAACATTGCCAAATAAGAAGAAATGCTTTAAAAAAAAAAAAACCCAAAAAACAAAAAAACTATGGCCAAATCTGACACAAAAATTAAATTAAATTTGAGAAGTAGAAGGTGTTGCCTTGTTCATTTTTTATCTAAGCAGAAAGGGTTATATAAAAACCCTCAGTCTTCATAATTGACATAAGTTATCATATTGCTTATTTTTTTATCTTTCTATCTTTGTTTTAGTCACTTCTTTTTAAAGAACATGTTTGTGGTATCAGTGATTTTGCAGCTCTTATTATTCTCTGAAGTTATACGTAGAGGAGAACCTTCGTCTTTCTGCTGTCATCTCTCAAATAAGAGACGAAAACAACAGAGAGCTTCCTCATCTATGTTGTGTATAGTGACTTACAGACTCGTTTTCCTTTCACTGGTTACTATTGTCCAGTAATAATAATTATTGAATGCAACTTTTTTTTCATATAACACACTGCTAATGCTTCATGCTACAGCCTATGATTTCAGTGGAGATGTCTCTCACCCACAATAATTTTGCTATACAACCTCCACTATCTCTGCAGTGGAAGGACAGGACAGGACGTGCAGCAGTAGGCTAAGTAATAATATTAAAGTTTTAGGTAATAATATTAAAGTTTTTGTAGATATAATCAGCTCTTCTTTGCAAGAAATTTCTTTACTTGGTAAGGTGAATTACTAGTTTTGACTTGACCTCAGTAGAAAGCTATTCCCACTACAGCAAACCTAAGAATAAAATCAGCACTCATCCCTTGAGCAGAGGGGTTTTCAGATGGTTTCGTTGTTCTGCAATTAAATAAATGGCATAAAATGCAGATGTATTTATGTCTGTTGCCACTTTCCCATCTGCAAAGATGATACTGGTTCAGGAAACAGTTTTATATGCTTACACAGGGCTGGCTAGCTTAGATTACAGGTGGGGATTTAATTGACTTCACAGCTCCTGTTCATCGCCTTAGCAGTTTTACTGCTATGTAAAGCATCCTTTTCCTCTCAAGCTGCCATTCCATTTCTTTTCCTTCTGAGAGTCAAGTACCAAAACTTTCTGATGAGGTGAGGAAAAGCAAATGAAACTACTTTAAAATATAATAAAAAAAAATAGGTGGCTTTGTTCATCTGACAGAACGAACACCTCTCTTCTGCACAGATTTCATTTTATTTACAGTTCTGACAAGGGCTATAAAATTACTTGGCATTTTGTGATACACATACTGTCATTGACGTATCACAACAGAACAAGACCGACAAGTGGGCTATAGCACATACATAGCACTAACAGCTGTTTAAGACAGCTTCTCTGTGTTAAAAGCGTTTTCTGCATGGGGTTCTGAGAGCAATAACTGAAAACCAAGCAACCGAGTGACTCTTCCAGCTACAGTTATTCAGGTTCTATGTCAGATAGACTCAGTTTTGCTTTAAACATCAGAGGAGCTGAAACACAAAATGTAAGTGTATTCAGTGATGCAAAAGTGTATATGTTTAAACAGGTATGTTCAACAACTCCAAGGCAAGGTTCTTAGTTTCATGCATTGTCAAAGCCCCTCTGTAGGAAACTAGCTTTCTAATCAGTTTCTGATTTTTCAGGACGAGAACCCTGAATTATAGTTTAAACCAATAAAACTCAAAGGCAGTTGTATTAGAATAGGTAAAGAACCAGGTAGGCCATGCATTTCCAATTCATGAGGATTTTTGCTGGGGGATAAGCATTTCAGTAGAATGTTTGCCTTAGAAAGTCTCATTCCTACTATGCAAACTTGCGCCTTTGTGGCTCAGGAAAAGAATAGGAAAAAAGTTCTCTTGAAAGTAGGATAACTTGGCAGAGAGGCTTTTCTTTTTCATTGCAAACAACAGTCTGCAGGGATAGTTAACGATTTATGAACTTGTTTGCCAGGAAGGTAAAAGAAAAACTAACAAACATATGGCCTAAGTATTTGTCCCTGTCTCCTACTTTTGCTTTGGAGGTTTGGAGTTTGACTTTGCCGTTAGTGTAGGGCAATGAAAACAGACAAAAATACATACTTTCAGAAATGTCTTTTAACCTACATCAAAAGAAGGAAGGCTGTTCCTCATTTCTTATTTATGAAAGGTAGCTAACAAGCAAAGGAAAACAGACAACGAAGAGGCATCTTCCTCCCACCACCAACTGCCAGAGTTGATGTCATGAGAGGAATGATAGTCATTTTTTTCTGCCTCGGATACTTTTCAATCGTATATATAACTCAGATAAATTAAATGGGAGACAACACTAACCATTTCTTTCTTTAAACATTTAATAAAACATTATGATTAGGATGAAAAAAATCCATTGAAGTCTCTTTTCCACCAAACTGAATGATCATTTTTAATGAAAATACTGTTTCTATCAAAATGGTGCAAATAAGAATTACATTTTTTTCAGTGTTTAAAGTGGAAAACTCAAATTTAGACTATGCAAAACCATTACATAATAGCATTTCCCAATCTTAGGATTTTATTAAATAATTTTCATTGGCTCAAGCAATTTTCTTTCCAAAAATGATTTTTATAGAAACAGCTACATCAGTGCAGGCTGGTAAGATGGACAATTATATAAGCACAAAGATATAATGGCTGTGGTATTCCCTTTTCCTTACTAAAAGGAATGGTACACTTCCTGTAATGTTCACCTGTATATCAACTGTGCACATATAGAAGACAGACAATGGAGAAAGGTCTACTGGTGCAAGCCTTTAAGTGAATTAAAAAATTCTCCATAAAATATTTTCAAGAATGTGCTTATAAAACTTCTTGTCTTTTTTAGCTGACAGTAAAACATACTCCCAGGACTTTGGGGCTATTATTTTTCTTAGGACTTAAATCAGGTGTGGCCAACCTACCTGACCCCACAAGCTCCAAACCAAAATCATTATGTAACTACAAGCCACAAGACTCACTTCTAAAGTAGAAAACTCAAATTTAGACTATGCAAAACCATTATGCAACACAATTTCCCAGTCCTAGGACTTTATTAAATAATTTTCATTGGCTTAAGTCAACACAGTCAACATACCAAGGGGAACGAATACTCTGAAAGAGTTCACTTTCTAACTCATACTAAATCCCCAGGGTTTTCACCTCCATGTGGGGTTAATCTGAGGAAAGCAACAATGCTGGGATCAATGTCCTCCAGCCAAGCCTTTGGGTTATGCAAGAGCAGCCTTGCATCAGCACAGCTCTAACACAGAGTACTGGTAAGTGAGCCATGCTTGAACCACACAAGCAAATGATCCACAGTGATCAGCCCCCCTTTAAAAAGTAGGTCAGACTTTAAAAGATCAGGATCATCAAACTACTGTAGGAGCTGCACGTAGACAAAACCAACAGAAAAACAGCAGAGGGCAAGGATGACTGTCAGTGCCGAAACATGCCATTCATTGTCAATATGAAAGCATCTCTGCCATTCTGCAAAAGATGTGATTTTCATTGCAATAAGAACATGCTAATTCATATTCATTATTATTGAACTTTTTAGGTCGTGCAGGCTAGAGATGCAAGATGAGTACACATAGATATAAAAAACTAAAGAGTATGACTGAAAGAGAGAAAGAAATTTGTGGAAAAATAAGAATTATTCTAGGAGAGAACTGGGAGCAACAAACAAGAAACGTATCTGGATGGAAAAGAAAAAAAGGATAGCATGTTGTACTAGTTTATGTTTGTGTGTTTGTTTGTTTGTTTGTTCAAAATGCCTGACAATTCAGGTTATTTTACCTCAGCTTTTAGGATTCAATATTAGCTAATACATTTGCTATGGCTTTTTCTTTCAATGTTTAAAATTATTCTATTTTGTAAGCCATTATGCCCTATGCTACACCCGAGCAGTCTTCAATAATTTGTATCATTCTATAACCCAGCTGTGTCTCTTCTATAAGAGCTTATAAGATCTTTTCTTCTATCCTCCTCCTGATGAATTTTGCCTTCATCATGTGCTTCATGAGCTATGAGTTGCATTTCTTCCCCTCATCTGTTGAGCACCTATTAATACTAAGCAAGAATCAAAAGACGTTTGCAAGCATCATGATGCACTCTCTTAAACTGACTTTACTAAAGGCAAAGTACTACCACTGTCTGCGGACTCAAGCATCCTTTCACAGGTCCGAGCTATGATTCCTCAGTTAGCTAAGCAGAATTGGAGGTGATAAGTTTGGAGGAAAAGATCTGGAGGGGCCAAAAATCTCAAAGCTTTCAAGATAACCTAAGTGCAGGGAAAAAGGTGTTTAAAGTGAATGCTTAAAATTGCTAGTGAAGACAGCATAAAAATCAGAAGCAAAAAGTTTCAGAAGTTTTAATATTCTGCAAGGATCACTAGACAGTAAAAGTTGATTTAGGAGAATATGTTTAATTTAATCAGATTTCCTGCCCAGTACATTTCCATATGTCATTTGGGTTAAGTTCTCATACAGCTGATAAATGAATGGTACAGCAGGACCTCTGACATACTGGTAGAAAGACTAGAATTGTCAGACTGAATTGGATTAGTGGTCCATCTCATCCACCCTGTCTCTTGAACAAAGCTTAAGCAGTTTGAAAAGCATTACAATGAAGAGAGTGACTCTTGAGTTACACCACAAATAACACAGGCAGAACAACTGTGTGAGTACTGATATTCTTTTATCAAAGCAGAACTGCTTAGCTTAAATCCACTGGTGAGCATATCTGAGCTCATGATAGGAAGTTCATTACACTCAGACTGGAAACCAGGCAGGAGAATGCCCTTAGTTCTCACTTCTCCTGTGTCCAGTAAGCACTGCTACCAAGCACCAAATGTGAACTTGCGTTTAGTTGCTACTCTTGCCCAGGCTTGTGAATATTCTTCATAAAGCAAATAATAAATCATGTATTTTCACCATGGGTAGGATTTCCAGATCTCTAATTCAAGATAATGAAGGATTGCCCTACTGCCCCCAGCAGGGATAGTGCTATTTAGGGAGAAGCATTTTCTACAGAGCAGGTACACATGGCCATTCTACAGTACACTCCATCCTATTCCCCTGTATCCAGAAGGGTGCAATGAGGGATGTCAGTAGGCACACCCATGACTAATCTGTTTAGAAATATTCATGAACCTATTACACAGGAATTTAATCTCTTTTTGACGCTGCAGATACATCCATTCCCAAATTCCAACAAGCTCCAGAAGCTCTTTCCCGGCAGTGGAAAGCACTTTCTTTCATGTGTTTTGAAATCACGTTCTTCTAGTTTCATGGAGCACCATGAAGCTGTTGTATTGCAGCATCAGAGAGAGAACATTACTAGTGAAAGTCAATTAGACTGCACTCAAATAAAGTTAGACAAGAGTTTTCCTAGCTCTTCACTGAAGGGTTAATCTCAGCACAGCCCAGAGCTCAAGACTGTCTCACAGATTACAAATACAAAAAAACACCCAACCCAGCCCAAATCTGGATACCATCAACAAATTATCTAGATTGCTGATTGATACAACAAAATTAAAATTGAGGCTGGGAATGAATCCTACCTGGAAAAAAACATTTACTGTTCTTGATTTTAGAGTCCTGACTTCACATGAAGTTGCTCTTCTGCAGGATCCTCCACATAAAACTTTCCTTGAGTAAAGCCTCACTGCAGAAGGAAATCAATTACACCCTCTAAGCAACACCACAAATTTTCTCTTGCAGTTCTATGAGAAAAAGAAAAACTGGTGCTAGCACCTAATATAACTCCTTTTCTCTTCATGTGCTTGCTTTCAAAAACCATATATATAGCACAGTCCACTGCATACTACTTGACAACTTGTTTTAACATGGAAAAAAAAAATAAAGAACAAAGTAAGGTCTAAAAGTTAGAATCAACTCAACAGATCAGTGCTGTGAGGACTACGTTATAGGCAGATCTCAGTTGCCACTAGCTTCTGCTGACTCGCAGCCATTCAGTATTACATCTGCTGAAGATTTAGGATTCTGTTGTATCATAAGGATTGCAGATGTTCCTGTCTGGGAGAACTGCATCTTTTAATTCAGATTTCTTTTCAAGGTTCCAGTGCAATCTCCTGGTGCAATTCCAAGATATATACACAGACAAACTGGAAGCAGCAGCTTCTAACATCATAAACTTGGATGAATAAGTTTAGGAGGTGTGAATACTTCTCCATTGAGCTTAAAGACAAATGTTTGTGCCTTGCCTTCCAGCCAGAGCTGAGCAGGAATTGGCTTTCTCATCTTATTAAACTGAAGTCTACACAAGAGTATTATTGAATAACAAGTGAAAACAGGGAACTCCTACCACTGAAGAACGAAGGGAAAAAAGCGAGGAGAGTAAACAGTTACAGTTAGGTTACTAACATGCTCATACATGCCTCAATCCCTTCCAACTGTGAAATTTAGACTAGGGATTTGGACTGGGATCCTTCTCTTCTGAGTGCTTTAGAAATCTAATTATTTGCTAAGACAGGATGGTGTCATTTTGGTCATTTGAAAAATAGAAATTTTCCCTGATATTCATAAAAACTTCCTAAGTTTCCACGCAAATCCTCTGTTTTGACTTATTACAAATAAGCTTTTAAAGTATTATCTATACCTAAATATCAAAATAGTGACAAAATCATAAAGTTCTTAAATAAAAAAGTAGAAACATAAATCACACAAATCCACACAAAGCTACTTCTGAAGATAGGATCATGTGCAAGACCTTTTTTCCAGACTAGCACTGCTGTTACAATGGAATACTTCAAAAACTGCAGAAAAATGTATAGGGTGCAAGTTGTAGATGGATTTCATTATGATATGTTTATTTATGCAACAGAAGTGTTAAAAAATCAGGATTTTTGTTGTTGAGTACTAAATTGTCCTTACCAAATTATGTCTAGTCCTTTAGACCAGATATAATAATACAGACATTTTCACTTAGGAGATGTTTTATTAAGTATAAATAGAATCATACATTCATTATACTGCATGCTTACAGTTACACACATGCTTGAGTATCTTACTGTATTAGGGATGGAATGTCAGATCCCAAAGTATTTGTGAGGAGGCTTCTAACACTCACATATGAAACACTGTATATATACTAAAAAATCCTCTAAAGCGCTCTCTTGCACAGTTCCTTGTCACAAAAGGTAACATTAGATTGCCTGTGCTGCATGCGTTTTTGTCATTGGTATATTCATCTCCAAAGCAGGTAATCCAGAAAGAATCCTTAATTGTTTTTTGGTAGGAAAAAGAAAAAAACAAATCAAAGATACATACAGCTTTTCAGTCTTAACTAGCAAACCTTTTACCGGCTCAGGGACACCTATTTGCTTGAGCCAGACACACTATGGGGATTGTAAGAGCCATCTGTAAAAGCTATGAAAGCCAAATAGCTGGAGATGATGTTTAGGAGAAAGTTATACAGAAACATTCAAGCATTCAAGCATCTATAGAAACCCACTTGCAGCTCAATTTTGTGCTGTTGAACAAGGATGTGAGAGACCTCCTCCTCCAGAGAAATCAATGTCAGAAAACTTTACCAGTGCTGACCAGGACAGGTGAATTCTGGAACACAAGTGATTCAACAAAATCAACAGCCCCACATGGCTAAGCTATAGAGCTCTTTGAGGATGCCAATTTCAAGAACTAGAAGAGATGAAGTGGTACATAGAAACTATTTATGTAAAGAAAATACAAGGAAAAATGTATAAGATTAAGGCTGAATAGAATCATCGTATATTATAATTAGTTTTCCATACATGCAAACATAAAGAAGTTTGATTGTCCCCAGGACCACTGTGTCTGTTGAGTTAGCTATCTGAAACTGAGTACCTGAGTATTCTGCAATCCCATATTTAATCTTTGAAAGAAGTGGGTTTTACTTAAATGGGCTTAGTACTTAAGCACTTGTAAAGAACATTTGTGAGCAGGTTGCCAGCCAACAATCTCAGCATGTGGGTTTTGCAGTTAGACACTGTTTTTATCTATTCCAGTGCTACAACAGATTAAGCAGCCAGTTATGATTTCCATTTCACAATTTAACATATCAGATCAGAAGCCTCATGCCTCCATCTTTCCTGCATGGTTAAGAAGTCTTGCCTCTGCTCTCCAAATTACAAAATGCAATGTTCAGTCTCTAGTGAGAAAAAAAACAAACCAAAAAGTAATTTTAAGTTTAGAAAGTAAGTTTATTTTTTTCTTTGATAATTTAATAAGCAAGAATCTTTTAGATGTGCATCACCTGAACAGATAATTTCTACCTGCAAAAATAACAGGTTTGCAAAAGAAGAACTTAACCTACTGGAGTCTTCTAGCTTTCATGTACATGTAACAGGAATATTAAATCCTGTTTCAAAATTTTCCATTAGAACTCCACGATGAAATTAAATAACAGCATGAAAATACCATGATGTCTTTATATCAAACAAGAAGAATACTCATGAAAGAGAAAAAGAACATAGCAATCTGAGACTAGCAAAGACAGGCTATCTCTATGCAACTTGTTGATAGATAAAACACTTTTCCACAGCCACTTCAGCGATTACCTATTATTAACAGAGCTCCCTGTACACTGTTGGTTAAGATAGCTCTCTTGTGCTTTCCCCCAGCTTCAGATGAAGGAGAGACCATCTTCAGAACAGAGAATACAGCAGATAGAACTACAGAAAAGCAGAACTCTGCTTTGTGTCTCTTTGCAAGCAAAAAGTGCCTTATGCTGCCATGAAGGTCTGATTTGCACTTCTCTTAGTACAGCTACCTAGCCTCCTCCTCTGGATCTCAGCATAGGATCATACCAGCAGTTTGCACAGGATCAGTATACATGCTGAGCTGACAAGCCAAGAAAAGAAAAGTGATGGGAATTTGGGTAGATCAGCAAAGGGACTGCAAAGCAAACAGTTGAGCACTCAGGGAAATTAAAGCATTAGCAGCAAAAACCAGCAGAAGGATGCGAACATGCAAAGGAAAAAGAGCAAGAAAGAAGAAAAAGAGTGGGGGAAAAAAGAGGTGAGAAAGTGTGTCTTCAGCAAAAAAAATGAAAAAAAAAAAAAAAAAACCAACAAAAAAACCCAAAAACCTAGAAGAAGGATTATTAAAGCAAGGGAAAACAGCAGAAGTGTGACAAGCTTGAGAAAGATAAGGGGAAAAGCAAGGGAACATTAATATATTTAAATACATTAATAACGAAGAAAATCTGTGAGACTTTCAAAAAGAAGACATTCTCGATCTCTACAAATCCTATAAATAACATCTCATAAAAAATGTAAAGATTCTTTGCAAATGTGAATAGAGTTGGCAAGACATAAAAGAAAGGAATAGAAAATGGGTAAGATATGGAAAGAAAAAAGTATTTCAAGTATTGCATCAGAGCATATTATGTAAAAAGTGGGTACCCTCCTTTTTCTATAGGCTAAAAGGTGCTAAAAGCACCATTTAGGTGTCTAAATACTGGCATACTTGGAACCGTGTACTTCCAGCAGGAGCCAGTACATGTAGACTACTGTCAGCTACTTCAGTATCTGTCATTAATCCACAGCACATTGTTTGCAGTAGGGAAAAGAAAGAAATCTGAATTTTGAATCAGAACTTCAGTGCCCTAGAATCTTATTACGATAAATGTTAATGAAGCCATCTTATTTAGCAATACAGGGAAAAAAAATAGAGAGGTGGTCAAGCTCCTCCTGTGCTGGGTACCTCACAACAGCAAGCTGCCTCAGACTGGTACTCTACACGGAGATACTGCAGCGTGTAATTGCTTTCTTCCACAATGACTCTTCTGACAAGCCAACAGCTGGCTTTTTTTCCCTTTTTTATTTTTTTTTTTTTTAATGAGAAGGAGAACAACGGTTTTGTCAGAATGGATTAAGGGTAGAAATGAAAATAAATTCTGAATTTAAACTGATCCTCGTTTTTTCAGTATGTACAATAAGGACAACCCTGGAAAAGATGCTATGAAACTTCATTCAGTTAAATTAGCAATTGTGGGCTGCATTAAGAGTAATATTGTGTTACCTTTATGCCTGTCTCAAACTCCACCAGTTTAAGGTTTGCCATTATAAAACTTGAAGTTCCTAACCAGCTAAACCTAGTGTTGGGAGTGCCCATTTGCAATGCAATTAGTTGGAATTAATTAATCTCAGCCAGCCCTAGATGTGTTAAGTCAAAAACCTCAAAGCTGGAGGACAGCACTGCTGCTTCTACAAGAACCATAAATAGCCTGCACTGTAGATTTTATGGTGACAAATCTAGACACAGAGAAGACCATAGCATGCAAAACTGATAACAGTAGCAGAGGACAGGCTCAGGTTATCTGTATGTGTTCAGAGGGGGCAGGCTTTTAGTACACTCCTCCAAGGATGATACAAAGTTGCTAAGATCCTGGCTCACTACTATGTGAGGAAAACCCAAAGTAGATAGTAGAGAAAAACTGTCAAAATTGGTAAAATTGGTACGATGTAAGTAAGAAGAGAGCATGAAACTGCCTGATTACTGGTAACGTGGGAGTGAAAAATGACTAGATTGCATATTGGGTCATAGCATGCATATTGGGTCTGACCCCCTTTCTAAGGTCCTATCTCTGACACAGACCAGAAGCAGACGCCAAAGAAAGAATGCAAGCAGAAAGGATGCAGTGATATTTCTCTGTATATACATAAAACAATGATTTATGTCTCGATCTTTTTGCTTAATAACCCCAAAAGTGTTTTGCTTCCTTTAATTTGTCTGAGAATAACTCAGGAAAAATAGCCGTATTTTCATATGTATATAAGCTTCTAATTGTGTATAAAATATAACATGATTCTGCTAATGGCAAGCTACACAGGGTCCAAGTTTAGCCCTGAGGTTCCTTGCATAGCCTCCACAGGTTGCTCTTCCCACAGGAAGTCACTTCATACTGATTCTCCAATTTGTTATTCTGTGGAATATTTATACCCTCTCACAGTTGACAGCTCCTTCCCAAAAGGCTAACTATCTTATTATCACATAGGTTTTAACAACAGTTTATTTAGAAACAAAAATGACATTGTAGAATTGTTCTTATTAGCCTTGGACTTGATGATCTTAAAGGTCTTTTTCAACCTAGTTGATTCTATGACTGTATGATTGTATAAGTGTTATTACCTTTCGGAGCAAGAGGGGTAAAAAGAAATGGTCAAATCCTGTTCTACCCTTCTTTCCCTTACAAGATCTGGGTTTGTGTTACAAATGATTAATGATGAATTATACTTACATACATAAAACCACACTGGAACAGACTGTTCTGTATTTTTTCCTGTGTTCAGACTAACTCTAAATTAGTTGCACATGTTTAGGCGGACACACGACTCACACAGTAGTCTTTCCCAAAAAAAGCCTGAACATGCTGCAAACTGTCACTAGGGAAGAGATTCCTGGATAAGTAATCCCTATTTACATATAATCACTGAAACTAAGAGAGATAAACAGCTTTATTTTAATGAGGAAACATTATAAAGTATAGACAGTGTGGGCATATTTATTAGACAGATAAATCCTTCTGATGAATCCCAGAGACTGAGAATCACATTGCTGAAAGAACAAATAGGTCCTTGATGCTAATAGCACAGCATGTAACCAAAAACGAGTCTCCATTTTCATGCTTACAGGAAGCCTACTACACAAACTTTTGGCACTAATGAGACTGCAAGCACCACAAAAACATTACAGATATCTAGAATTCAGTTTTCTCAGACTACAGCTGGTCAGCACTGGGCTCAGAGTGCTATTAGTATAAGTATCTTGTCTGAATATGTTGATTCTGAAATAGCAACTTGTAGGAAACAATGAGTTTCATATATTTTCTGCGGTATTTTTCTTTTTAAAGACTGGGAGACCTCAAAATTCAGTGATTTTTAGGTGGAAATGCTCCTGGGTTTTCATTTCAAGTGATATGGGGTTTATTTTTAATTTTTAAGATAAAATTCAATCTATACTAGAAGATATTAAAAAATCAAACTCTCCAAACTTTTCTGCACCAGAGATTTCCACTGACATGGTACTTCCTTTCCCTTTTCCCTCTCCTTTCACTTAATTTCAAAGTTGGTGGCTGGGACCTTCCATAGAAATGAGAAAGCATTTCCATGCTGGTTTTAAAAATCCCCCTGCAGGACAGGAAATTTCCACTTCCTGCACTTCAGAGGTAGTGTCCCTCATAATCCACAGAAGGGGTTAAGTTGCTTATATTGACTGAAATACGTAACTTTCCTCTCTGATCCCCCAGGCTCTGTGCTGATGACAGCTTCCAGCAACCAGAAGGGTCTTGGCTCATCAATGTCTATGAAGAGAAGTGAAAAGCAGAGGCTAGCATTTGGGCGACAGACAGAAGAGACATCTGGTACTGCTTTAAAGGCACAAGACCATCTGATATATTTAAGCTTCTTGCAATTGCTTTGTGAGTTTGAACTTAAAAACAAATTTTAAAATGGAAAAAATGGAAGCTATGCAAGTGGGAAACCTCACCCTGTAAGTACTTTTGTGCACTTATTTCCATGCTTCAAACTTCTTATACAGGCTGTTGCTAAGATGGGCTTACACGCCTGCAAGACCTTTTGTGCGACCCGTTCTGGCATGATTTCCATAAATACTGTTATTTGCCAGAAACAAAAATATTTACGACAGAGCTTATGTATAAGGCAGTGGAAATTAAGTGCTGTGTAATGAAACCACCCTGCCTCACTGGAGATTGAACAGCCTTCTTCTGCACCCATTCAAGTCCGGTTTGCCATGTCTGACTGGGTGCAGTATAGCATCTTTGCCATGCCAAAAGAGACAATAAAAGCAGTCTTAGATGTTTAACTGCAGTATTTTGTAGAGATAAGCACAATTCAGGTAAATTCTCATTAAATAATCTAAAAGATTGAGGAGACATATATATATTTTCCAGGAGTACTCACTACAGACCATGTGTAGTGACTATGTAAACAGCAACCATGTCCTAGCACAGCCCACCTGACATAGAATCACTTCTTATTCTGTGTTAGGAGGATAGGACTTCCAAACACAGGGTAAAAGGTTTGGCCTTTCCAACATAAGACAAAAGAAGGTGTAAGTTCATGAGTCTCAGCAAAACATCAGGTCCAACCGCAATGCTGTGGCACAGGAGCTGCTCACATCCAGCGTGGGAGTCAGCATGCTACACTATCACTTCTTCACACAGGGAGCATCACAAGGCACATACTCAGCCTGGAAACACCTTTGAGCGTCTGCAAGAGCATTCTGCCCCTGGCAGGGTGATAAGCCCAGATTAAACAGTGCCCATCCATTCCCCACATGAGAAAAAGTGCTCATTTCACCTGCAAACTGAGGTGCATGCACTTGTAGGGGTTCTAAGTTATGAGCTACCCCTGTGGATATTGCCGTGTAATGGCTGTCTATTGGCTCATCAAGAAAGCTTACTGAATTAGCAGACAAGCAGAAAACGCATGCCAGAAGGCACTGGCATGCATTATATAGAGACAGGGACAGGTCCCAGGTCTCTTCTCACTAAGAAACTGCTTCATATTAAAGACATTTTTAAAGAAGTACTTTCCAGTGATCCAGAAAATGCGCAACACAGGGAATCCCTGGGATGTGACGGTGCTAGAGCACTGCAATGAAACATTTGTGATGAATATCATTAACTCTATGCCACAACCAGGAAAAAAATATACATCACTGCCACATAGCAGTGATTTCAATGAATAAGTAACATTAAGTATTTGCCCTGTTCAGTGGCAATTGAACAATCCAGGAAAGGTCAGTTGTGTAGGACCCTATATCCTACCTAAGCGGCAGAGGATGAACATGTCCTATAAATATTTTGCATTTTACAGCAGTAAGTGTATAAAGCATGCGATTTTTTTCTACAGTAGCAACAGCAAACTACAGAAGGCAAGCAAAAAATCTACTTTCTTAGCTCTCTCCTGATAAAGGCAAAAACGGTAAGTATGAATTCCGAATCAGGAAAAAACCTCAGCAAACAGAATGAACTCTCTACTCAAAAGAAATTTATATGATAGCATACAGAACATGCACTGATATAGTGTTCCTCTTCTATGGAGGGGCACTGCACAGTTACAAGCTTTGTTTTACACAATATTGTCAGTAGCATATTTATTAGAAATAACTGTTTCTTGCAATATATTCCTGTGCCATTCTATTCAAGACCTACATCAATATCAAGTGATGATAAGAAAACACGAAATGAGCTATTAAAATATTAAAGAATATCCATTAAGTAGATAGGAGAACAACTGCATACATTAGAGATAAAGGAAGATTATATCTCTGATTTCCAGATCAGAAGGTTTTTCTTGCTGCACATCCATGCTTGTCAGACAACAAAGCTTCTAGCCAGAAGGAAGTCTTGGTTATAGTCATGATTTAACTTTCAGTGTTCATTGCTTGTACATGGGTTGCTTGATACAATTGTTGAATATTTTATCTTTAGACCATACAATTTATCAAGTGTAATTAAGGAGTCTGACTGCAGGTTGAAAACCTTGTACTGATAATACTAATTTCTCTATACTAGTGGGATTAGACACATTGGGTTTAGCAAAAGAAATGTCAGCAATATCGCTGAAAATACAACACATTGGCTCTTCTTTTACTAGCTCAGTCTTTGTATTTTACATATAGTACATGGAAAAATCCAAAACAAAACTAAACAAAACTGTCCTGGTATCTTTTCACTTTGCATGAAGCCAAAGTTCAGATGAGTATTCCTAAATCGCTGCGTAAGAAGTCTGTATTTATTTCAGTTTTTGTTCATATTCCTGAGGTCCTGACTCAGACAGACCTGAAATAGATAAAATTTGGGAAAAAAATTGAATGCTTTCACCATTATGATGTAATTCCCATATGGCATTAATTTGTCTTGAAGTTGGCAAACCAAGTCAAAGCCTTAAACCTAAAAGCAATGGAAAGCTACCTAATGTCATTGAAAGGTTCTGCATTTAATCAAAGCTCTACAAAACTGATCTATGTTTATTTGTAAATGTTGAGTTGTTAAAAGAAATTCCTCAAACTTTTTTTTCAGAAGTAGGGTTTTCAGCAACACTAATATAAAATATCAACAGCTAAAATTTTCCCTGGTGATCTGAGAAGAGAGAAGGTTACCATTTGAAGTTTTTGTCATGCTCCTCCCAGCAACTGTAGTCTATTGATGCCTCCAGAAGCAATCTGTAACTGAGTTAGCGTCCTCACTTGTATTTTCTTCCTTTAGTAAAAGCATTGTGATTTCTGAGTGGAACACAGCTACACAATCAAGTCTCACTAAGAAATTATTTCTACTTACTTAGAGGGGCACACCAGTCTCCAAGAAGAGAGAGAATGACCATAAGAAAGCCAGCTCTGCAGTTAGGATCATGTTTTGAAGATCAGAGATCGATGCTCCAAAGGTGGGAAGCTGAGCTGAAGCTATAAGGAACCCTTTTTCTGACATGGTACACAGCATCACACAGACTCATCCTCCAGCACTTTTCAGCACCAGCAGTCACATCTGGACAAATCCCACTTATCTCAAAAGAATCTCCAAGTAGTTTGCTAATTTGAATTTACTGTAGAATCACAACCAGGTAATAACTAACTTCTATTACTTTTCTCTTCTTGTCAAGCTGTTTTTCTTTTGAAAAGGAAAGAATTGTTTTTAATTTTTTCATTTATTGTTTATCATTATATGAGCTATTTTAAACAGAACAATAGGTTATTTTGCACTATCTTTCACTGTCCATAGATATGGTTCATGGAAAAGCAAATTTATTGTTGCCAATTAGCAGCTTAGGGGGTAAGGGGGATTTTCTTTTTTGCCCAAATGTCCTTCATGTCATAATTTCATTAACTGCCAATAAATAAATTCTATTATAGAAAATTTTGTGTCTCTGTGTAAATTTATGTTTAAGCTCTACTCTGGTTTATTTGTGTAACAAATATTTTTCTACCATAAAAAATAACAGAGCAATCAGGAAGCAAAAAAAAAAAAAAAAAAGAAAAAAATGTTTTTATGAAACCATTAAACAGTACGTTACGAAAAAATATTGCAATGATAGAGAAATACATTTTTTCCAACAGCACCATAATATAGCTGTGGTGCTACACAAAGTGGCAATAAAAGATTAACAGTCTTGGCCAAATACTTGCAGCTTGTAATCTTAGCTCTGAAAACAGAGCAAAATCTAACACAAAATCAGCTCAAATAAAGAGAAATCTCAATTTTAACCGAATAAAGTACATGTTCCAAACACATAGATCCAGGTAATATTTTATGGCATGTGGAATGTTGTATTGCTACTTCTGTCAGTAACTGAAGGATTTTTCTGCATTTATACAATATTGTCCTGGGTTCAGCAGCAGCAGTCACTTTTTCTCCTTCTTAGTAGCTAGTGCAGCACTGTGGTTTTGACTTTTGGCCTGGGGACAGTACTGATAAAACTGATGTTTTCAGTTGCTGGTCAGAATGTTTAGTCTGACCAAGGACTTTGTGAGTCTCATGCTCTGCCAGGGAGGAGGGGAAGCCGGGAGGAAGCAGGGACAGGACATCTGACCCAAAGTAGCCAAAGAGGTATTCCATAGCACAGCACGTCATGCCCGGGATGTAACTGTGAGTTACCCGGAAAAGCTGGATCACTGCTGGGTGGGGACGAGTTATCAGTCAACGAGTGGTGAAGTGTTGTATTCTCTTCCCTTGTTATTTCCTTTATCATTATTATTATTGGTGGTAGCAGTAGTGATTTGTGTTATACCTTAGTTACTAAACTGTTCTTATCTCAACCCGTGGGAGCTGCATTCTTTCGATTGTCCTCCCCATCCCTCCAGGAGCGGAGGGAAGAAAGGGTGGGAGGGGAAGTAGACTGCGTGGTTCTAATTTACAGCCTGGGCTTAAACCATGACAAATATAAACTGTGATATGTTCAGAAAATGTTTAAGTAGGTCTTCACTTAATTGTGATAATTTATGTTATTTTAATTCTTAATTGGTTAGTATCAAATTGTATCTTCTCTTTCATTTTGCAATTAACTATAGATTAAATGCATTATCCAATATTACACTTCCTGTGTAACAATAATAGGACTTATTCTCAATCCTGATTTGGTAAAATCATCTCATAATTGAGTTTCTTTGTAAGGTACAATAGCAGTGGAATATAGGCTAAAGATTTTCACTTTCTATCACTTCCATCATAAAAACTCCCACTTGTTTATCCAGACTTTGAAGACAGAACTCTTAAAAGCCTGAGCTTGGATGACAATTTAGTCTCTCTCCATTTATGTACACGTGATATCATCTAACAATTTATATCCCACCTCAGAAACCTAGACAAGTGTAACTTTTAAAAAGATGTTGAAGAAAAGAGTCTTTTTTGGTCATAGCTATTTTTCTCTAATTATGACAGTAACACATTAACCATTTCCAGGTATGTGCTCCAGGGCTTGGTTACAGTTATCGATCTCAAAAGAAGCTGGGTACTTTCCCTTGACCTGCATTACCAAAGAACATGCAGCAGTTTGGATTTACAGCAATATCTTATTGATAATGCAAAAAATAATAATGCAGTTATGCTACTCATCGCTACAACATAGAGTGAAAATTTTATCCTCCAAAGTGCAGCGAGTGCAACCTGCAATCTGTGGATTTCACATGATGGCAGTATCTAAAAAAAGCTTTAAAGTTTGATCACAGATTTCAGCATGTATTTGTAAGAAAATAGGTCATTTCAAACAAAAGCTATTACAGCTTCTGAGTAGGAAGCAATCAGGCCTATAGTTACAGAGTAGAACATGTGATTTATTCCCCACATTTGTTTACCTAGGATTAATTTGAGGGAAGATTGAAACTGCATATGGAGCTATGGGATAGGAAAATGGTGAAGATCATCAGTAAAAGCAAAAAAATATGTTGTCTTTCCTGGCTTTCACTTTACATTTAATGCACAGTTGCAATCCTCACAGGAATAAAGGAAATTATTCAGTGGTTTCAGAAAACTCACTTCCTCAGGTCTGACAGGTACTATTTAAGGGAACTGCATCAATATAGAAATGTAATATTTATTCCTTCCAATACTGTGACTACGAACAGTTTCACATACCTGAAATGACCATGGAAGTAAGCTTGTGTTATTAGAAAAGTTCGAAGTGTAAGTTTTTATCCATGAAACAGAAATACATGTAAAGGAACTAAGGCAATCTGATCACCTCTGAAGAAAAATAGAGTGGCATGGTGAGGGATAAGAAAAAAATGCGACAACTCTCAGGTTGCCAACAAACACCAGCAGTCATCTCAACAGCATCACTAAATTCTGTGTTTCATGCCGAAACTCTCTAAACTTTCCATTTCTGTTGCACTACCATGCAATCTTCGGATAGTATGGTTTGATCTCATTAAAGTAGCCATCAGGAAAAAACAAGCATGCCAAACACAGTGACAATTTAGCAATTGTCTGTGAGAAACCATTTGCATATATCTGTGAGAGAACCTGAGGAATCTC
Source organism: Psittacula echo (assembly GCF_963264785.1). Lineage (NCBI taxonomy): Eukaryota > Metazoa > Chordata > Aves > Psittaciformes > Psittacidae > Psittacula > Psittacula echo. Next base: position 107,868,038 of record NC_137735.1, read on the forward strand.
TGCTAAGGCAGGTTTGAAAGACAGGCCACATTAATTCTGCTCATTGAGGCTAATTCTCTGCTATGTTAGAAAAGGAATTGTCATGCACGTTTGCAGTGGACGCACACTCCAGATTGATCTCTAAACCAAAAAGTACTTTCATGCAGTAGTTGGATCCTAAAAAAAGAAGTGACTGGCTTGTTTTACTTTGTGGAGAGGGTTGTAATACTGTCTTTGTAAGCCATCATCTGAAAAAAAATCTTTCACTTTATTTTGCTCAACAAAGCATCCTACAGCATTTTTCCATGAGAAGGTGTATGTGCAGTCCTTTGAGATGTTTGGTTTAGGAGTTCAAGATAACATTTTCACCAAAATTATTACTGTAAACTATTTTAACTATTTTTTTGCTTAAATTTAATTTCAAAGTTATATAAACTGAGGAAAATAATTATTTGTGTGACTTCTTCATTACACACCTTTGCAAGCTGTTTCAGAAGATGAAAGCCTCAAATACTTCCACTGTCAAACATCACCAGTGAATTTTATGACTTGCAGTGGCAAAAACGTTCATTACAGATTGTGGATTGCAAGTATGAGAAGTAGCCATAGATCACAAAATATGCTAGTGCTAGGGCTAGCCTTAGATTTAATTTCCTAGGAAAAAAAACCAACAACCTGCTGTGCTCTTTTCAGATGTTCCAATTTGAGCAATCAGACACTGAATGGCACCAAAACGAAGAGTTTTCAAAAGCTAGTGGATTTTGACATCAGGGATCTATCCCACCCTGGTAGCAGAACACTAAGGCTGTGAAAGGGGCGGCAGGATCATTTGGGTTTTGAATTTGACTTTTTTTGAGAGAGAAACTAAAAAAAAAAATAATTCATACTTGTTTTCATTTCATGCCTTTCAAGTTATGAAAAGCAGAAACTACACTTATGTATAATTTTAAATAACCTTCCAATATCCAACATGGAAAATCATCCACAAAAGTTTGCATGTTGATCCATAATGCATATTGCAAGCCCAGTGCTACCTCAGGCAACTCACAATCTGATAGCTTTCTGGAGATAGCTATAGGAAAGAGATTCAGCCCACTAGTTGGAAGGAGCTTTACCGTCTCTGTTCCTAGCGATCTCATGTAAGCTTAGAAATCTGCAGCTAGTCACAGTAACAATCTTTTTTCCTTGTTTGACAAAGTGTAAATTTTCCTTCCAAGAAAGATGTTCCCATTCAAACCAAGTGGCTGTTCCTGTGCTTTTTGCACTATGACTGTTTTTACAGTTCTTATTGCTTGTCAACGATAACCATGAAAACAACTTTTGTTAGAAGAATGACAATTCTTGTTCCACTTTCCATGTTAGTCTGCATAAACGCTTTGTGGGTTTTCTAAAATGTGGGTTTGAGATTAGTACTGTAAAATTATGCAGCGTCCATTAGTGTTTTAAGTTACAGAAATAGGTCAAATATCTAATTTATATAGAGACAAAAACCCTCCAAGTATCTAATCTATTTAGCTATTTTTCAAATCTCTCTTAACGCCTATCTGCTTCTTTAGGCACCTAAGTCTATTTAGATGAACCAATGTTACTACTCTTTCGCAAAACAGGTCACAATAGCAAGTCATAGGCTGCCAAATTATGTCCTGATCCTCCAACACCATTTCTTCATTTCAGTTTTCAGGAAGTCAAATGATAAAGGGTGCCAAACAACTCTTCCAAGCCACTTACTGAAGCAGTATCAGAGCTGAATATGAACCTGACTACTCTTCGAGTGCACGTTATGCCCAAGGCAGCCATAGAGAGTTTTTCTCAACACATCTTTAGATAAGGAGTGAATCCAATAGAAAAATCTAGTTAAAATCCAAAATCAGTCATGTGCAATATCCTACTGCATTACCAAGGTGATGTAATTACAAGTAGAATTCAATTCACATTCTGGTTGATCATTAGTTACAGTTTTACTCTACTACAGTTTGGAAAAAACATCAACCTTCATTAGAGTGGAAAAGGTTTTGACTGTAACTCATTTTTATTTTTTGCCTTTCCAGCTGCTTTTAAAAAGAGACTGGTTTACTGAATCTCTGACATTTCTCTGTTTTCACACACGACGTAGGGGTTGTTGGATATTTCATATATCTTTCCTTTAAGTTTTAAAGCCAATCTTCACTGAATGCAAGTTCCCAAAAATAAAACTCACCCTCTCCCCAGCATCTACATGAAACTTGACAATAAAATTGCTCCATAGGAATGGCAAAAGTTTGTATCTTTTTTTTCTGGAGTAAGTTGGGCTTTCCTTTGGATAGCATCTCTGTCACATGTTTTCCAATAAAATACTGTGGTAGGTGAAGACTTTATATATATCAATGGAAATAATGTTTTTTTGAGGCACAAATTTGTAGTGTATGAGGAAGTTGCAGCTCTCCTTGACTACAGTTTATGTTGTAGTAGGGTAGAATTCCCTAAACATCACACAACTTTATACTCCAGTGTAAGAAGTTTCATGAAAATGCAAAATACTGAAAAAAGATAAGAGTGATTTTATTTATAATGAAAGTAAGGTTAAATAATCTGTCATGTGGATCCAAAATTCAGACAACCCATAAAGGCCAGAGTGGCTTCACATGATAACATTTCTCTGGTTTTAGTTTTGGGTGTTTGTACTTTGAGTCCTGGGGAGTCATTTAGTGCTATGCACTGCAAAGAGTTTTTTCATTCATATATAATGTGGAGCTGTAAAATCATTCCTGAATCAAACTGCAGTATAGCAGCAAATACATTTAAAGCAGTATGTGCTATTAGAAACAATGAGATGGGCTGAAGTCTAAATTTCTCTTACCATTTATAATATAACAGCTTTATGATACAACTGATCACACTGAAGAAATTGTTCTTTTATGGTTAGATAGCAATGAAATTCAATTGGATTTTCCTGGCTCCTTCCATGCATTCAGTGCATAGACTAACGTGTAATGGCCTCATACAGAAATGATTTCTTGTCACTAAAGATGATGTTTTAATCTTTTTCTTAAGACTCTGCTAAGGTGATTTGAGTTGTGTTTTCTTTGTATTTATTTGTATTTTTTAAAAAAAAGGCTTCCATTTTGATTGCAACATTTGTTGGTGCCCTACTGGGCAAACACTGATTCAAACACTAAAAATGATCATTTCAGCACTGAATAAGCTTTTGCAATCTGATTTCATTTTTCAGTTTGGAGGAAGGTTTTGAAGTTTTTGCAAACCTCTTTTTGCTTCTGCAATCAGATTTTTCCCTTCATCTTCGATGGAGAGAAAACAGCCAGCTGTTATCATGTCTCATAAAACACTAGTGACTTACGCCTCTAAAGAAACTTACGCTATATTGCATTCAGATGCAACTGAAAACCATATGATGGTTTCATATGAAAGCTACCTGATGAAAGTGCACTTCAACCACATTACTAGATGTCTAAGAGACAGTCATTGTGCAAGTCTGCAGAGATTTCCAAGACTTACACAGTGAACAAAGACCTTCTTTACAAGACTGTCTAATAAGTTTCAATGGAGCTAGAACTGGCTTGAGGCAAAGTTCAGAATAAGCCAAACCTTGAATGACCAGAGATCTTCACCTTTTCTTCTTAAACTGCATCTTAAGAATGCTAAATAAGTTGAGATTTAAGCCCCTCAGTTTTGTAGGTGACATTCTACAACTGATACCATTTAAATTTATGATGATACTATTCACTGGCTTGAAAGACATTCAGAATTGATCTAGACTTAAAATAAATGCCAAGATGACAAAATGGGTATCCCAGCACACAGGACAGTAAGTAGCAGTAGTGAAATCAGAGCATGGTAGAGTTTTACCTGTGTCTGTGGAGTTTCATCCATGCCAATGCTTGCATTCACACTGACGTTAAAAGCACGTGCACCTTAACCATACATACTGTACGAAAAGTCAACGACTCACAATAACATTTGGTTCCTAAGAGCAAACTTCTCACACCAGTACCATTCTATGGACTAGAAGCATCAATGCAAAAAGAAACACGTGACGAGTAATAGGTGAGAAAGAGCAGTTCTATGAAAGACTGCAAACAAAAATGGAAATATTTACAGAAAATTAAAATGTTTATAAAAGGAAGCTAGGCTTCGAGATCCAGATATGGGATGAATTCGAGAGAATTACAGTGGTGGAAAAACTGCATAGTACAGCAGAAAAAGCACTAAGGAAATCAAAAATCCAGTTTACCTTGGAAACCTTTCACATTGCATCATTGAGTCTAGATCTGGGTGAACATAATGGAAGATTTGAGTAGAATGAGTGAGTGGGGGTTGTTTTCTCAACCTTTTCATTGCAACCTAACCCTGGTATGCAGAAATTTTTTAAAAAATAGTGCCTTGTGGGTCTTTGGCCATAAAAAAGTATTTTCCCCAAAAGGAAAACTGTGAGAGTTCAGGCAGTTGTTAAACTATCCCTGTTTATTTTTTTCAGAGGCACACTACCTTTAAAAATTATCATTTATTACATAGAGGATAAACACTCATTTTTAGAGATGATTTCTACAGCTTTGATCTAATTAAAATTTTTTTTTTTTTTTGAAGACCAAGGAAAAGAAAGCCTGACTAAACCAAATAATAAAGAGCCATGTACGCTAAACATCATATTTCGTATCTACACATACAAGTCAGACTACCAATAGTAATTTTTTAACGAGTAGACTTCTTTATTTCATGGCAGATCTCATCTAAATATGAGTTTTCCTGTAAAAAAAAAGTATTTTACAAAGAGGGCATCTTAACCTTTCAAATATTTCTAATGCTATCATTTACCAAATTTCTCAATCTTCAGTTTTGTTTTGCTGGACTTGAGTAGAATATATTTCCTAAAGTTGAGAGATAATTGTACTAAATATAGGTGTGTATATAATAGGTTAGTAACAGAAAATCTACCTCTATGTTTAAACCTACTGCTAGAGACAAAAATGATTAAGAAATTACTAAAAGAGCTGCTATGGTAAGTTTCTAAACTTATTTATGAAGTGTAGGTAATATTTCAGCCTTACTTGGACAAACTGGGGATAAAAAAGACGTCAGTAGAGAATAACTTCCTCTAAAAGCAAATCGGGTCCCACCTGTCAGAGGCAGGGAATTTGAGCAAATCTGTGCAGCAAGGCTAGGGTTCACGTCCAGTCAAAACCAATTATTTGAGCCATAAGAGATTTTCCTAACATCACTGTGAGGCAGCCCTAACATCCACATTTCTGTAGCTTAATATAACAAATACCTCTTGGATTATAGGAAAGAGTTTCTTTCTGGTTCCAAATTCATGAGGGATTTGTATCCTGCAGATCACAAATGCTTTTTCCTTCAGTGCCAAAGCCTACTTTGCTGCTGGGCCCAGTAGTCTTTTAAAAAACCTTACTCCCTATGTAAAACAGTTATTTAAAGGGGTCATTTTGATATGCTTGGTCTTTGAGCAGCTAGAAACAACAGCATTTTCTCATTCATAAACTGCATGCAACCTGCACACACTCCTACATACACTTCAACACAGGCAGACCTCAGGGAGTAAAGAGAAAAACTTTGACTGCCAACTAATTAGTGCAGGCTGTCAGCTATGAACCCAGGCAGTTGGTAGTGCCACCAAAATCATCCATTATCTCACTACTTTTCCTGTCCTTTGTCAAAAGGCTATTGACTGTTATGCAAATGCTCATGTAGATATTATTTACTATACAAAATAATATCGATAGAGAAATTTTCACTAAAATAGCAGCATTTTTGTTTCCTCCCCCCCTGCAAATTTTAAACAAGAAAGTACATGAAACTGAGAACTTTACCAAGACCCTCCCTCAGATGTGTAAGTTCATCTGTCCACATACGCATAATTCATACACATAGTTGTTTATATACACAGATGTTTATATACACAGTTGTTTATATATACAGAGTTGTCCGTACTAAGATCATTATTAAGATTTTACGTAGCTTTTTCACATGAGATAGAATGGCATTTTAACAAAGTGTATTTAGTTGAACAAGATTACCTGAGACTTTTCAATATTAGGTGTATGTATCTACTGTCTGAGCCTATTCCAAGTCCTTCCTTCATTTCCCAACAAATTACCACCAGAACTACAATATATTACATGAAATCATTCACACTATGATGTAGTGTGGATGATTTTCTGGCAAAAAACTGCCATGTACCCAGATCAGCGAGTGCCTGCGTGGAGCTTGACATGGATTCAGGATCATCCAAGAGCGAAGCAGGACACAAATAAGGAAGTGAGAAAACAAGATAAGAAGGAGTTGGAATTTACTGAATTGCTAAATTGTGAACTGTTGGCAAGCTTTGAAAGTCAGGTTCTCATACCTGTGCTTAACCAACTATATGGTAGTCGTTAAGGGCCTTAAAGGTATGTATCCAACCACAATATACCACATTACTGTAAACAGTTTTGAGCTACAGTATATAAGGAGCTGACATTTTGTATTAAATGGCTTTTGTCTGATCACATTGGTCTCCGACTGAGTTCCTTCCGTGACAATGTAGTGCAATCCAGTTTAGACTCCAAGACTGTTTAATCTGAGTTTAATTTTAATCTGATCTTCTTTTCCTTTCCTGAAGGCAGGAAACATGAATCATTAAAAGCATTAAATCCCAGGAATAGGATGACAGAAAGAGTCTTTGAAAAAGCAGAGATGAATCTGTTAGAATCATAGAACCATCTAGATTGGGAAAGACCTTTAAGATCATGGAGTCCAACCATTAACCCGACAGTGCCAAGTTCATCACTAAACTATGTCACTAAGTACCACATCTACCTGCCTTTTAAACACCTCCAGGGATGAGGACTCAACCACTTCCCCGGGCAGCCTCTTCCAGTGCTTGATAACCCTTACAGTGAAGAAATTTTTCCTAATATCCAATCTAAAGCTCCCTGGCATAATTTGAGGTCATTTCCTCTTATCCTATAACCCAGCAACTTTCCAGCCACTCTTCCCCAAGCCTGTAGCATTGCATAGGCTTGTGACCCAAATGCAGGACCCAGCACTTTGCCTTATTGAACCTCAGACCACCGATCACAGCCCATCGATCCAGCCTGTGCAGATTCCTCTGTACAGTCTTCCTTCCTCCCAGCAGATCAACAGTCCCACCCAACTTAGTGTTGTCTGTTGCCAGCACAAGTGGTGAAGCAGACTTGTCAAGCTTTCTTTCATTGCAAATGAATGCCTTCTGGCTTGTACTCTATGTCACCTGCAGTCATTGCTACTGTATGCATATCAGTGAATAGCCAACATCAGTATCCTATTAGCTGACAATTACTTGTGACAGGCAGCAGCTACTGTGTCTATTTTCAGATCCCTCTATTTGTTTGAGCATTGATATGATGCAACCCTAGCCTAAAGAGAAAGATCAACAAGTCCAAAATCCTACCTGCATACCTTGCCCACAGCTTATTTATTTTGTTTATGCAACACACAGAAAACAAGGTCAGACACAATGCCACCTTTTCCACATTTTGCCCTTGTTGCAGAAAAAAATTGACAATCCTAGTACTGTCATTGATGAAGGATATTTAAATAAGTAGAGAAGTGTTGATCTAAAATGTCTTGACAGGCTGAGCACTACCTGTTCCTATCACCAAAATTGTTATGCAGCAAATAGCCAGAGCATGTAAGTGTTAACAGGCAGCTAAAATAGCAAAGCATAAACGTGTTCATGAGAACCGGAATTAGTACCTTGGTACTAACAAATGTACTGGGGTGACATTAAAAAACAACAAAGGGTCAACTCTTCTTTTTTGATGCCCTTTGCAATAAATTCCTGCGATGTCATCTAACTGGAGCTAACAGCAAGGGTTACATTCTTCTGCCAGCAAACTTTGGTTTTGCAAGTGAAACAGATTGCAATTGACAGGTGAGAAAAGAGATCTTTGTAACCATTATATGTCTGAGTAATTCAATTTTCTGCTGATTCTTAAGTTAGTTCAGTGGTTACCAGGCCAACATAGCACCTGCTAATTATATACCTGAAATTCCCTTTACAGTAATGAAGCAAGTCTTGCCCCTTGGGCTTATGAAGGCAGCTGACACACAGGCACCAAACAAGTCAGAAAAAATATAAAGTTACATCTGATTCTGTAAGGACTAGAAGCTGTCCGGGAAGCTAGGGACCAGGTGAGGAAGGCTAAGGCCCAGTTAGAATTGAACTTGGCTAGGGATGTTAAGGATAACAGGAAGAGATTCTATAGGTATGTAGCGAGTAAAAGACAGACTAGAGACAACGTAGGCCCCCTCCGGAAGATATCAGGAGAACTGGCTACCCGGGATTTGGAGAAGGTTGAGGTTCTTAATGACTTCTTTGCCTCGGTCTTCACTGGCAAAGTCTCTGACCGCACCACCCAAGTCTTGGAAGGCGAACGCAGGGACTGTGAGAATGAAGACCCTAGGCCCACTGTAGGAGAGGATCTGGTTTGAGACCATCTGAAAAACCTAAACGTACACAAGTCCATGGGACCTGATGAAATCCATCCACGGGTCCTGAAGGAGCTGGCAAATGAAGTTGCTAAGCCACTGGCCATCATATTTGAAAAATCATGGCAGTCAGGTGAAGTTCCCGATGACTGGAAAAAGGGAAACATAACCCCCATTTTCAAGAAGGGGAAAATGGATGATCCCGGGAATTACAGACCAGTCAGTCTCACCTCTGTGCCTGGCAAACTCTTGGAGCATATTCTCCTGGAAGACATGCTAAGGCACATGAAAAACAAGGAGGTGGTTGGTGACAGCCAGCATGGCTTCACTAAGGGGAAATCCTGCCTGACCAACTTGATGGCCTTCTACGATGGGGCTACGAAACTGATGGACAGGGGCAGAGCAGTTGACATCTCATCATCAGTGTTGTCTCAGAGTACCCTACTTAACAATTATTCAGTGCTGATAACACTACTTCAAAAAGTTTACATATTCCATTTATATTCTTCCTTTGCAACAGTTTCCTGAAAAGTTCTGTTTCAAAACAGAACTGTTTCCATTACTGATTTTAAGTAGAATATCTGCACTTGTAGGGGTAAAATAAGTGGTTTAGAATCTAAAAAGAAAACCAAAATTATTTCAAAAATAAACATTGTATCTATAATTACTGACAGCAACAATTAACTCTTTACTACTGACATGATTCCTATTACTGCTCTATTAAAAAAAATACAATAAACCTGGTGCATAATTTTGTCAAATACAATAAACCTGGTGCATAATTTTGTCAGAAGCAGCAGGCACAACACTACTGAAGCATCCGAAAGTAGGCCCTGTGCCTACCATCAGTTTGAGAAACCTGAGACATAAGGCAAACTTGTTACCAATGTGCATTTTCAAAGTAATTATTCCTAAAGCAGACCTACATTGCTATTTAGTCATGGGTGACAGGCTTCCCATGATAATTAGCTTTAGGAAATTTATGAAAGAAACTCAGTTCTTTCTGCTTTAACATTATTGAGAGAGATAAGGAGGATTAGGAGCCAGAGGAGAATATTTCTCTCAATGGTGTTATATGGCACAGATAATTAAACCTGACGAATTTCTTTGTCTTTATTCATTGACATTAAGGCTTACAGCCAAACTTTCAGGCAAGAATGCTCAATGCAAGGCACACTTCAAATAAAAGTATTTGAGCTGTCCAAGGCATTGAATATTTGCAACTAGCTCAAATTTTTCTAGCTCAAAATTTTCAACTGAGAGTTCTAAGTTGCAAGAAGAAATTTTCAGAAGAAGGCTCTCTACAGTTTTTATCACAAAGGAGAGAATTGTGAATATGTGCTTTGTATTCTCCTAGCTCTCTTTATACAGAACATCTGAGACAAACAAGCATCCTCCATCACCTGGAGGAAATGTCAAGGCCATTGCAAGTAACAGAAAAAAATCAAAACAGCAAAAGTGTAAACACAGCTTTATGTTGGATAGCTAGTTTTAGGCAGATTGACACATATATGTGCATTTTCTGTAGGCGTAAAACAAATATAGGGGGAAAAAAGCCATATATTTTACAGACCACACAAAAAGGCTTTCAGCACAATTATCAAGCCTTGAGAGAAAGTTATTTGTGAAAGGTTCTTAACAGTGACCAGGGAAGATCTTGCTCAGAGAACAGCATCATTACCTAGCAAACTTTTGTAGAAATTATTTATATGAAATAATGAGAAGTAATATGAGAAGTTTGTTGTTCCCTAATATTCAGCAAATACATTCAGATCCTTACTTAAAAGCATATTGTATCTAAATGCAAAAGCTTACATACAAAGTGATCCGACTTGCATAGAAATAAACTGCACAAAAGACCTTTTAGATAAAAATAATGAAAGCAGCCAAATTATTTAATGTTTAAAGTTAAAGCTGTACGCCTAGAATGCAAAACTATTCATATCAGCTTTGGCAACTGCATTGTAGAGAAGATTTAACTGTCAGAGGAAAAACAGTGTCTTTCTGAATTATCCACTTCTCTACTTAACAACCTTCACAAAACTAGACTGTGCTCACCTATTGATATGTAGTAAATGCTAATAATTCATGGAAAAGAAACTAAGAGACACCTCCATAGAATTGTGCAGCTGCAGCCTGCAAGAAATCATTGCTTTTTTCCTAGGCATGGTGACATCATCAGCTCTTCTGCAATACTGGAAAGACTGAAGGCATCCATAAAAAAACAAATAAACAAAAAAACCCTAGGATTTTTTAGCTTCTCCAGACTATAATACTTGACAGAAAACACTACTGAACATTAAACAGCTTCATGTCACACATGAGTGCAAGGACAATCTCAAACAGACTTGTTCTCTATTTCCGATGCACAGCCTTCTGCATGACGAAAATAAGTCTGTAATTTTCTTAGTGTATTGGTTTTGAATATCACAGCACAGTAAGTTAAGGGTCCTCAGTACAAGCCTGAAGGGCCTTTTCCTTAAAGAAAATAATTGAAATAAGACCACATTATCACATGCTCTAAACGGTATCTTATGTTCCACCAGGCCTGTGCAGCTTCACCAGTTCAATATAATCTAGTATAATTGTTTCATTGCTTTTAGGAGTTCTGAATTCATTGACATAAAGATGTAACAGGTGCCACCTAGAAACAGTCAAGAGAATAGAGAAATGATGCAAATCTTGAGAAACAAAAGGACAGTCAACAGCAGAATGTCAGCAGAGTTGAGAGTACCCTTAAGAGCAGCATCTGTAACACAAACTGCTTAGAGCTTAAGAGTCTACATATAGAGAAACACACTGATACATCATTTCCAGAATTAGTTAAGTAGTTAAAACATGCTTTTACCCTGGAAGAAGAGCTTCCTAGGCACAACCCAGAAGCTGCCACCTCTCTTGCCTGCCCTTTAGGAGATTCCTTCCCAGGAGTTCCCTGAAGAAGCTTGTCCCCAGGAGATCTGGCAGTTCTCTAGGCAGAACCCAGGTCACACCTGAAGTATTATGTCCTCTTCTTGGGCTACCCACTACAAGAGGAATATGGAACTACTGGAGAAAGTCCTGCAAAATACCACTCATGATAAAGGGACTGGAATATCTCTCCTGTGAAGTAAGACTGAGAGAGCTGGGGCTGTTTAGCCTGGAGAAAAGAAGGAAGGCTCCAGGGGAATCTCATCCATGTATGTAAGTACCTGAAGGGAGGATGTGAAGAAGACATAGCCAGGCTCTTTACACTGGTGCTCAGTGACCAGGCACAAACTATCAGGAAATACTTTTTTACTGTGTGGGTGATTGAGCACTTTAATGAGTTGCTCAGAGAGATTGTGGAGTCTCCCTCTTTGGAAATACTCAAAAGCCATCTGGACATGGTGGTAGACATAGAGCTCTAAGGGGCTCTGCTTGCGCAGGGGGATTGGACCAGGTGGTCCTTTCCAGCGTCAGCCATTCTGTGACTGATTCTAAGAAAGTCAGAGGTGCAGTCATAAGCACCTTTTCTTCACTACACCATACAAGCTGGTGGCAAACCACTGAAAAGATTACTTGTTGGAAGGAACATTAGCTAATTACTGCACCTAATTATTTCTTAATACAGAATTTTGTAGTATGGCCAAGTCTTGAACCTCACCTAACTCAAAAATTCAAGAATAGATGCACTACATGCAGTCAAGTATGAGTGGTGAATGCTATTCACAGGTACGGAGTTCAGCATAGAATCATAGAACACTTTGGGTTGGAAGGGTCCTTTAAAGGTCATCTAGTCCAACCCCTCTGCAATGAACACAGACATCTACCAGTAGATCTGGTTGCTTAGAGCCCTGTCCAGCCTGACTTTGACTGTTTCCAGGGATGGGGCATCTACCACCTCTCAGGGTTAACAGTTCCAGCGTTACACCACCCTCACTGTAAAAAATTCCTTCCTTAAATCTAGTCTGAATTTGCCCTCTTTTAATTTAAAATCATTCTTCCTTGTCCTATTGCAACAGGCCCTTCTAAGATTGTCCTTATCTTTCTTATAAGCCCTTTTTAAGCATTGAGACACCACAATAAGGTTTTCACAGAGCCTTCTGTTCTCCAGGCTAAACAACCTCAACTCTCTCAGCCTGTCTTCATAGGAAAGGTGTTCTATCTCTCTGATTATCTTTGTGGCCCTCCTCTGGACCTCCTATAAGAGATCCATGTCTTTTCTGTACTGAGGACTACATAGTACCTGAGCACAAATAAAAAAATTAACTACATTTCCTTCTAGTAGAATTTGGAAAATATTTTATGGAAGTTATGAGATCTGGAATTAATTCTAAAACTTTCAGCTATTCAGGAATAATGTAAATAAAAAGGCTGTATTAAATACTTGGCTATAAACCTGGTTCATTAACAGGAATCTGATGAACCGGTATAACATTAAATCTTGTTATAGTGGATCAGCAGTATTATTTAGCATGCACTGAGCAACTGATTAACAAAATTCACTCATGAAAGTTCTTCCACTGATGCATATAAATATGTATATATATCAGTGACATGTGTTACACAAAAATATATCTTCTATTGCATTATTTGGCTTCAAGAGGAGCCACATGCAGGATCATATCTGCAATAATACATAAATCAAACTGAAAAGGTCTGAGACAAAGCCCTCAGATCTTAGTATAACTTCATATCACGATACATATTTCCCCTAGTGTTGTAAATATATAGAGTCTTTATTAAACCTCCTAATTTACTGGGATCTTTTGCAAACAGTAACACTCACATGGAGAATGTCCTGAACTGAATGGTTGATTGCTGTCTGGATGGCAACAAGGGTACCTGGTGTCTTCATCTGAGTTTGACAAGTCTCCCTAAACTGCTGTTCTGCCAAATTCTTACATACAGCTGTCCCTTGGTCCTTCCAGAGTTGGTAATCAATACATTGAGGCATGGAAATAGTACCTACAATCTGTCCTATATACTTCAAGGCTGCCTGAAGGGAATCTCCTAGACTGTTGGAAATTCCCACATGGAGAGCTCCTGTAACAATTTGTAAAATGTTTTGCTATGAAGCCAGCTAGACATTCAACGAATTTCTATAATTTCCACTTCATACTAGGTTCAGAATAGTGACTTTAGTGTTAGGTTGTGATACAAGTGCTAGGTCCTATTGGGAATCTGAACATTTCACTTTCACAGAAGTGATCAGCTCTGTCTAAACCTAATTTTCACAAGGTAACAGATGTTAATACCTTCATATACTGAGAATGTCTCACCACACCAAACCAGCTTTATCAGTCTTTGGACAGAGATGGGATTTCACATTTGAATTTCTTAGAATTAAAAATGTGATTAGGTGAGACCTGATACCTTACTCTAAATATGCTATTCATTTCCTGTTTCTGATTCCAGTTGATATTAAGTGGGTTATCTGAGCAGTTCTACTTTTAAACTGAGGTAGGGCTCATCATCTGGATTGGATTCTCTCCCTGTAATGCTGTGATAAGGTCCCTATTATTCTTGTAAGGGCAACCTAGTATATACTAGGTGCATAGTGTTAGGACTCTCAGGCCCATTGCATTCTGCGCCAAATACCCAGAGAGCTAGATTAACTCTAGCTGTTAGGGCTGTAGCTGCATTTTATTTAGAAAAATAGTGGGAAGCATTCCATTCCATTATAATTATGGTGTACAAGCATTGCTTTCTCAAATTTACAGAGGTTATTGTCATATAGCAGACCAGACTCTCAATGAAAGGCACTTGACTTGAGTGAAACAGAAGCTGTTGACAGTAGTCTATAGTGATATTTTTAAAAACATGTTTTAACAAAACGTTTCCCCTATGTCATAGCATATCTTATATGCTTTACATGAAGGCAGAGTTTCCTAGGATTCCTATGAGCCTTTGAGTAGATCTGTGTAAACATAATAAAAGGCCAGAAAGAGAAATTACTGAGTATAAAAGAAGCATAATAAAAGAAAAATAAATAAAAATAAATCATCATTGAAAAAGATTGAGGAGGAAAAAAACAAAGCCAAACAAAACAAAACCATATGAAACAAACCTCAAAATTAGACTATGTTTCAGGGAGTGTGACTGTATGGACAGAAAGGCAGAACCCTACTGCAGTACAGGTCTGTTGGCTCATGATTACAATTCAGAAGGTTCTCAGATATCTGAGTGTGACAGCAGCATTTAAAAAAAGCTTAGCAATGAAACAGGTTTTATCGCCATCACTACACACCACATTCAAGGAAATTATTTCCTTGGGCAGTCAAAGAAATTTTTATCTATTTAATTTGGCTTCAGTCCCAGGCTGTAATGATTGATTTCCAGAGGAATGCTGACAAATCCTATTCTGCTCCTGGAAACAATAGCAGAAGGTTTAAAAAAAAAGTCAGAGAGACTTTTTTTCAAATGTGTGTTTAGCTACAGATAATCCCCCACCACTAATAATCACCTACTGGTATATCATACCTTAATTTTCTCTTACCATTTCTTTGATTTGAAGATAGAAAAGAATCATCTATTTGACAGCTCAGTCTCATTCCACATCATCTGAATACTCCAAAAAACTACATTATCTTAAAAATAAAACCCCATAATCTTGCTCATTTACCACTTATAGCAGTAAGGTTACTATCACACTATTTTATGGTACTAGTCAATGTAGCATGAAGTAATTGACAGTAATTCAGTATTGTGGTCAAAAATGAGCAAACCTATTGGATCAGCCCAGCTCATACACCTTAAAATTAATGTACCATGAGAGTGCTGGATACTTAACTGATTATGGACAAAAGGCCAACAAAAAATGCCAGGATAAAAGATATGAAATAAATGAACAGTGTAAGGTATCTAGATGAGTTACCAAAATATCCGTATCAATGAAAAATAGTTCTAAAGCTGGAGGAAAAAATTCTGAAATGAATGCAAATGAATGCATTCCAATTATCTTTTTACATCTCCTGGCTTAAATAGATCCATTGCTTTAATAAATATTTTGACTATCCTCAAGATTTAATTTTCTTTTCTTAAACTTTGGGTTGGATTATCCAAAAAAAGTCAACTCAGACTCTGCGCTTTAAACAAAAAAAAAAAAAAAAAAGGAGTTATTAGCTCTGCCTTGATGGTTGCCAACTTATGAGTTAAATTAAATAACCAAAATCGAAGCATACTTCTTGCTACAACCAACTCGGATGATAGAGAACAGAGTGAGTTATTACATTACTATTTCTGTTAGCAGCCATTACTAAGCATATTATCAGATCCAAAGTGTGCATCATAATGGCAATAGATACTGCTACACAGAGAAAGAATAAAGCAAGTGAGAGGTCCTTCCCATCCCCCCCACACCTCCATTTTTCCCTTCACCTGGACTATCAAAATGTATTTTATCAGTTTGTTGTTATCATCCCAACAATTCATTAGACTAAGAGTTGCAGTCCGATGCTATTGAAACTGTATAGTTCAACTGTACAGAGAAGGCTGAATTTGTCACACAGCGTCATTTAGATGCCAGTGCTTCACAGCCGCCTCCTTCCCTTTGCTTGCTTCCAGTGCCAGCACCAGCACCTAGTGAAGCCCTCTGTGAAGGGCTTCAACTCACTAGGGTAGCAGAGAATTAACTCAGCAAAGAGCAGAGCATGACAGCAAGAAAGGGAGCTGAACAGAATAAATTCACAGGTGTCTGTACAAACCTGACCCCATTGCTGGCTGTTGCAATCACAGCAACCTCCCCCATTTCAGCTCTTTGTTATCCTGGTACTTAGTGAGCCAAGTCAAAGGACTGAGAAGCTATCCAAGTTGTGATCCTACAAAGGAACTGAACCCAACTACCATATTTTTTGTAGTGTAAGGAGAAAATACTGCTGCTATCTTCAGCTCCCTCCTTGCACCAGTGCACTCAAACCCCTTTGTTACCTGATTCAGCTTGCTACTGCAAAAAAAAAGGCCGCCATTTTCTTTTTCTGATTTAATCTTTAGCTATTTTAATCAGCTCAAAGAGAACATGGTCAGAAGAAGGTTGTATGTGGAGCACACAACCACGAGGAAGGCAAGGGGCACTAAACATGGTTAAAGGAGTAGGTCAAAACCAGAGGAACTTTACTTTATGAAATCTGTTACCTGCTGCACATAACAAAAGATGAAAAACCTGATTGAACCTAAAAAGTATACTATTCTCCTTCCAAATAAGGAATGGAAATAAGAGTGATAAAAATCAGGTAATGATTCAAACTTATCGTAATATTTTATAGGATGTAACATAAGCTATTTTTTTCTGAGTCTAGAAACAATGATTGTAGGCCATTTAAGTGAATAAAAACTCAAGATTCTCATCAGTCAACAAGCCCTTTACTAAAACAAAGCTTGCAAAATGAAAACCAAACACGCCCAATGTAAGCCTGTTCAATACTGAGGTATCTGCACAAAGCTCTGATTAGAGAAGAGGTTGAGCAATACCTCAGTGGTCTTGAATTGTAAAAAGTTAGTTCTCAGCCAAGCCATAAATTTAATCTTATTTATATATTTCCACTTAAATGGACTGAATTTAGCATGTGTAATGGTATTAGTTTTACAGTAGTTTGTAGGAAAGAGGACCTTTGTTCTTCAAGGGAGCATGCAAGAACATAGAACTCTCCTGTAAAACATAATTCTAGTCTAAATCAAGTCTCAACACATGGATACAGTGGCAAAAGTACATGAAAATAATATATCAATACTACAGCAGTCACTATGCTCAATTTATCAGAGATGTCTAGTTTCTTACAAGCCCCAAAGAAAGATGGGAATACTGAGCAATTTGGGGCTGCTTATATGCACAGAAGAGAGATGTTCGCTCTGACTTGAAAAAATAAGACTAAAATAAGGTGAAAGACAAAAGACTGGATAGAAAATTAAGTTAAATAATTAGTTCTATTATACTTAAATCTGCTGTATAATTGCTGTAAAATAGCAATACATTAAACAAGGGGAAAACATCATAGGTTTATCAAGTAAAGTCTCATGCAGTTTTAAACCCCTGAATTTACTGTGTTCCTTGAAGTTGCTTCAGAACAGAAAATAGCTTACATTGAGGGGTTTTTTTTTGCATTGAGTTTTACTATTTTTTCTGTCTTCAAAATTTCTCCTTAAATCCATATCACATATCAGTAAAATAAATACTTCATTAAATTTCCTTTCCTTTTCTTGAGAAAGTAATTCATTTCAATAAAGGATGTGAAAATAGAGCTATCCATGCTGTGCATAAACTCTCTCATGTATAATTTCAACTTAGGTTTGTGGATTTTTCTTAGCCTCCAGGCAGTAATTTGCAAGGTTCATTTAATCAACTGAGGTGCTATTATGTGAACAACCAGCTGAAGAAAGTTTATTTCTAATACTCTTCAACAGATCTGCCAGAGAATATTCCCTTACATATCTATATTACAAGTAGTATAATAGAGAGTAACCATTTTATGCTTACATAAATTCCTATACTTATTCATGGAATTCTAGGATTCGGAATTTAAGAAACTCAGATGGCGAAGTTGTTCTTTTAGTATTACAGCATGATCCAGCTTCTAGTCTAGGAGTATAAATTTGCATAAAAAAACCCCAAAGATCTAACAAGAATCTTAGTCTGCACCTGAATCTGGTTTAATTTGTAGTACAAATATAACATTATTGACTGTATGAAATAGCAAGTGACTACACATTTAACTTCACTTTGAACAGTTAGTTCCCCTGCATTTTATTGCAAAGTATACAGCATGATCTGAGTGACAAGATTTACTAGGCCCAATTTCTAAGCCACTTTGCTGTTGTGGCTAGGTCCTAGGCACCTTGATTATTAGATTACTTTCAAGACTGTCATATCCAAGCCCTATCTGTTATGACAGGGCATTTTAGATTGCAGCTGAGTACAAATAAATATTATCATGTTCCCTATGGCAAAATATATTTTAAGTTCTGTATTGAGGCACACCACATATGCACTAGTTTTGTACAAGGATGACCGTAAGTCACTTCTTTACATCTGTTATGCATTTCTTGCCTTTCTTGTGTACTCATTCAGAACTAGATTCTCATTTAAAAATCAAAATGCTGACGGGTCTAATTACCAAGGCTCAGATTAGTATTTATTATGCAGTTATTCATCTTTATAATTGCTAGTCCCAAGCTTCCAGGTTTTTCTCCGAGAAAGAAAAACAAACCAAAATTCAGATTTTAATTATTCTTTTTAATTAATTCAAATATTATTAAAATTGAAAATCATTATTTTGTCTTGCAGAAATCACTGCAACTTGCTCTTTTATTCAACACCTTTTAAACAAACAAAAATCTTTCTTTCCCCAGCTAGGATTGCCACTACTGACATCCTTCCTCCTACTGTAAAAACCAGATGATCTCCTCAAGACAGTGGGAGCAGAAACTGAAACACTGTATTCTGATCTTGGTTTTGTATGACAGGCTGAAAGCATTTCATAACAATGTTCAAATTTTCAGGTTTTTTCATGAGACTGTTTTAAAAGGCCTCAGAAATTATCCCAATAGCTCTCCTGTGAGGTGGGTTGCATGCAGAAACCCAAGTGATAGAGAAAACAAGCAATTAGACTTACGAAACAGTCGTGCAGTCCTTGCCCACAAACTTCCAAATGATCTTGGTTTAAAAGAAAATTCTCAAAGTGTGCCTATGCTATGCAGCCGAGCGTGCAGTAGACCCTTTAATGTGCAACACACTGAGCACCCGAAGAGTTTTTCCATGTCAAGCAACACTACCATAGATTCTGTTTAAAATAAACTTACCACAACTTTAAAAGCTATGTGAAAGCAGACGTCTGCTAGCACTGGACTTGTAATGGTAAAGAGAAAAAATATAAAGCAAGAGGAGTCCTAAACTGAAACTGTTGGATGACTGTAAAATTAGAGAGATTAATTAGCTATTTCTTCACATAAGCTTGTAGATTTATTTTCAGTATAAATATTTATCAAAAAGCTGAACCCACAGATGGCACTTGAACAGCTATATTTTGACATATTTGCTTGTGCCCCGCACTGGAACACACATATTTCTGTAAAATATTATTGTGATAGCTATTAAGTAAACATTTCTAAACCTTAAAGATTTCTCTTTGGGTGAGTTAGTTCAGTTTGCAACTGAAGGAAAGGTTTGCTGGGCAAATCGGGGAGAGCAGCTGCATCCACAGTGCTCTAGGGCTCCTAACAGTAAGGTAGCCAGAGAGAGCCTGCAACCCAGGGGCAGCTCAGCAGCTAACTGGCCTCCTCGCTTATGTTGCTCTGCTTCAGCCTTGCTGAGCCACCCTTTTGCTGACCTGCTGGGGTAGCAGACAAAAACCATAGTGTGGCATTGAAGAATTCAATTATTCCCTTCATGCCCACTCCCTCTCTCTGCAGGGCACTTGTCCTGTCAGCTTGGCTGCCATATTTCTACAGTGCTATTTCTTACTCCAAGAAACAGAGGGAGGGAGTCCTGGCCCTATGTGTCCGCCACACCATGACCCGTACTGGCTGTAACTGACTGGCATGGTAGAGGAACCCACCACGGCAGGACATTTGCTCGCCTCCCTGCACCCACCGAGCTCTAGCCTCTTCATGCTGCCCAAAAACTGTGCTGTCACTTTCATGGTTAGTAACAAATGTATTGTTAAATAACTTTACCCCATGGCATGGCTTTCCCACATTGGGCTGCTTCCAGCATCTCCTCACATAGGGTGCCTCCTTTCCTCGACATCTCTGGGGAGCCACAGCTGCGGTCACACCTTTCAGGGACAGGATGAGCTCCTTGCAGTGCTGGAGGGCAGCAGGACCATGTTCTCCCAAAGTGGGACAGAAGGTGCCTGGTCTCGTCACCCCCTGCCCCAGACAAGAGCAGGGCAGGCCAGGGGCAGTCCGGGGCACCTGGTGTCTCTGAGGGGACAGGCCAAGGCCAAAGTCAGGCTGGGCCGTGGGCCTGCAGGTGGGCCCAGCTTGGTGGCTTGTGCTCCTCACACACTCAGGGGCTCTTTCGGCAGCTATGCGGTTAACCTCTCATTGCCTCTCCATCGCACCCATGTGAGCTGGCAGCAGAGCTCCCCTGGAAAGTCTGGGGCCCAGTGCTGAGAGGGTCCTCTAGGTAGCCTTAGCTGTGTTTCGGTAAGAGTAACAATCTAAACTGTATTAAATTAGGTTTGTTTGTAATACAGAGGAGTAAAGATGTACATATGAATTCAGAAGGCAAATAAAAAGAGAGTAGGCTTTTATAGTATTAGATACACAGCAATCTTAAAACTTAACACTAAACTTGTCATCATCAAGGACAAATTTGCCAGTATTGGAAATTATTAAAGCAACAAAGTACTGGAATCATTCTTTTGATTGTTACCTCTGTTGCATAAAATGTCAAAATATTTTATTTTCTTTCTTACCCCTGTTATCATTTGGGTCTGTTATTTAACACTGCAGAAGTGTTAGGTAATATTTTCTTGCATTTAACCTACAATAAAACCAAGAAAAAATAAGGATTAAATGGAAAGGAACATGAGTGGTACCTGTTCCATTTGAGAGGCCACAGCTTCACCAAAAGCTGAAAGTACAAAGCTTCAGTTATGACAATGTGGCCTGGTATGCACAAAATTAATCAGTTCTCCTTAAATAATTACTGACCTTCTTGGCATAGCTCTTAAGATTATGCAGCATTTTCTTGTACTGTCAGTACAGTGTACACTGGACTAGCAATATCTAGCTGGCCAGGGCAGATGCCCACTCTATAAGGTGACCTTGTTTAAAGAAGACATCATTTTCTATTATAAGTCTCTCAGAATGAGAAATCCATAACCTTCTACTTCAGTGACAGTTATAAAAAGTATCATTAAAAATTGATATATTCATGTTACATGTGCATAATCATTCTAATACACTGCAATTTTTTATTCATACTCCATTTCCTTTTTATAGAACTAGTTCCCAGCAGTGTCTTGCACTTCTCAGAAATATCCTTGCATGCTATAACAATCTTCTAAAAGAACAGTAAATGGAGGTGAAAAATAGCCTCTGCTGAAGTTCCTGCTTAGTCAGTACTGCTCGGGCAGAGTCTGTGTGTCCTTGTGAAGTAGTTTTAACTATCCTGATTTGATAGATCAGTTTCATCCAGAAAGATGAACCTTGTCTTTTTTTGTTTTAAAAGACATGAGACACCAGAAATCTGGAGTGTGGGCTGTAGAAGAGGGCTTCTTTTGCCTGAGGACTAATGTGTTAATGAGGCTAGCACAACAAAAAGTTGATTCCCTTTACAATATGTTTTTGCGTCTCTGCTGTAGGATCTGTTTTCACAGAAGAAGCTATTTATGAACCAAGTTGTCATGTTCTGTCAGACAATCTATGACACTATTCCTATTCTCTGACGGCTACTACTTCTGATTTAACCAATGATAGTTTGCCTCAGGATGGTCATATCAATCTTATCCACTAGGAAATATTCTTGACTTTGATTCCCTTTTCACCTTGTTGCACAAAACCTTTCCCATCTTCAAGAGAAGTCCTAATTGTTAGCAGTGCTATTCACTCAATTAAAAAATATCTTTTGCTTCCTGCTTACTTCCTGTTCTGATAAAACTTGAACAGAACCATGGGAACAGTTCAGCAACAATTCTTGTCTGCACAATACTTCTCAAAAGGAGAAACAGCAGATCAAGATACTATATAAGACTCTTGTACAGCTTGCAGTGATTGGAAACATGAGTAAGGAAATCCTGCTTTGAGTTCTTTTCAGCGGAGTTCAGAGCACTAGTTGCAAACAACCATTCTTTACGGCAGTTCTTTACATTCCTCTGTTCCTTGATATTTTCAACCCAGACTACAGCGGATACATAAAACTTTATACAAACAGGTAAAACACAATAATAAACAGCCCCTGCTGAAGGATGATTGCATGAGCCACAAAATGTGCCTGCCTTCTCTTGGCTTTATGATTATTTCTCATGCCACTTTTCTTTCTGCGGGTGACAGAAAACCCTTTTTGAATTGAATGTGGAAATTTAACATTAATGAAGCAGCAGTTTGATGTGTCTTTGTTAAGTTGAATGGCCAGAAAGTGGGAAGTGAAAATCGTTCAAGAACCCCTTTTATTTGTAAGCTGTGGTGGCCAGAACATGTAAAGGTAGATACCTTCCTCTGCAAATATGTCTTTCCAGTGTTACCAGAGTTCAAAGCTACTTTTTTCTAACAGGGAGCAGTAAAAAAGGAGTCACCTTTGAGATTATCTATGAAAAGCTTCATTCCTGCTCCGCAAAGAATGTCATAAGGAAAGCCCAAGTGCTCACCTGCCTAAACCCTGTGCAAAGAAGGCAAGTCTGTGATCATTAGGCTGGTGTTTCCTTTCAGAACAAGCACTGGAAGCAGCTGAGAAAGCAATTTCAGGGTAGGTAAAGAAAGGAAGACATAAACATGTACTGGGGAGTGGGCTAATGCATCTTTACTTCTTCCACAGAGGTAGGGAAGTGACTTAAGGCTGCAAAATACACTCAAGTTAGATCACAAAGCATCAGTCTAGCACTGGCTTGCTTTAATTCCTTGCAAGGGAAATTTTTCTTTTAAAGTTGGACTTTTCCATATCCAATTCAAAGCATAACTGCTTAACTCAAGCATGTCATTATGTTTCTCCTGCTTTTTTTATCTTTTTTTGCTTTACAGATCTATAGATGCCCTTTTATATCTTGTCAATAAACAGAGTTGTTAATTAAATTATAGAAAGGCTGGATACAGCTCTTAATTGAAAATAATGTGAGTTATGAGTTAACAGAATATGCATTGCTTCATAGGCATTGCTGGTAAGGCAACAAGAGTTACTGGCAAAGGGGAACCCAGTTGCCTTTCAAATCTCAGTCTTATTTTATTGCAGTTAGAGAGGGTAGATAGGGTTACAAATGGTCAGTAGAATTATGAAGTTAATGAGGATCTTCAAATATCTCAGCAATGCATTAACCTTTCAGCCTTAATTCATTCATCTAAAGTTTCCAATTATAAGCTCCACAGGCTGAAATCCTGGCTCCAGCACAGTTAAAATGAGTTTGTCATTGACTTTAATGGAGTCTGGATTTCACTTTTTTATGCGTTAGTTCTGTAGATGTTTGTGTGTGCACACTGGTGTATTTCAAATGACACAGATTCTGATAACATCGGGTGATTCCCAAAGACTAAATCCTCTCTAAAATTCATGTATTTCATTGTGGCTAGGACTTCTTTTGATTTTCTTAATGAGTCCACTAGTAATGCAGAAACCCAGATGTCATTTTAGAGCCAGCACAGGGTAGCAGCAAGAAATCAAGCTGTATCCTTAAGAGAAATGTGAACCAGGAGGATGAAAAAAGTAATTTTGGTGACATTTGTCTCTGTGCCAGTGAGTCTGAACCAAAAATATTCCCAGAAGTACCCTGATGAGTGAAGTATGAGAAAGAAATGAGGCCCTCGTTCATGTTGGTTGTTTAATGCACACAGATAAATTTAGTTTGAACCAGGACAGGATCCCTAGATTTCTTTCTGCTTCTCTTTAACATAGTTTCAAAATTCATACAAGAAAGAGGGTAGAATAAGAGTAACTGATGGATGTTACATAGTTCAGAAGCCCTTCCCCTACCTCACATATCAATTCTGTATGTGGACTGGAAGGTGTCAAGTAGTCTCAGTTTTCTGCTATTTATAGGTACAGCTGATTTGGAGTTTTAACAGCAAAGATAGATCTGGGAACCAAGGTCCTCATATAGCTATGAAATCAAACTGTATGTGAAATTGTAAATGACCTCTAACATGATCACTTAGGCACGTCCCCATAGAGATCAGCTCCAAAAATGGTTAGTTACTGCCAGACTGCATTTATCTTCCGGAAGGTTGTTTTTCTTTAATAGGGTTTAAAAAACTCAAATCCATTTAGCAGGTAACCATAAAGTAGAAAAAACCAGAGAGTTCATCTTTGGATTTCATAGAATCATAGAATCATAGAATAGTTAGGGTTGGAAAGGACCTTAAGATCATCTAGTTCCAACCCCTGCCATTCGCAGGGACACCTCACACTAAACCATGCCACCCAAGGCCTCATCCAACCTGGCCTTGAACACCACCAGGGATGGAGCATTCACAACCTCCCTGGGCAACCCATTCCAGTGCCTCACCACCCTTACAGGAAAGAACTTCTTCCTTAACCTAACCAGAACTTGCCCTCTTGAAGTTTGAACCCATTACCCCTTGTCCTGTCACTACAGTCCCTGATGAAGAGCCCCTCTCCAGCATCCTTGTAGGCCCCCTCCAGATACTGGAAGGCTGCTATGAGGTCTCCACGCAGTCTTCTCTTCTCCAGGCTGAGCAGCCCCAACTTTCTCAGCCTGTCTTCATATGGGAGGTGCTCCAGTCCCCTGATCATCCTCGTGGCCCTCCTCTGGACTTGTTCCAACAGTTCCATGTCCTTTTTATGTTGAGGACACCAGAACTGTACACAATACTCCAAGTGAGGTCTCAAGAGAGCAGAGTAGAGGGGCAGGATCGCCTCCTTCGACCTGCTGGTCACGCTCCTCTTGATGCAGCCCAGGATACGGTTGGCTTTGTGGGCTGCGAGCACACACAGCTGGCTCATGTTCATTTTCTCATTGACCAACACCCCCAAGTCCTTCTCTGCAGGGCTGCTCTGCATCTCTTCTCTGCCCAACCTGTAGCTGTGCCTGGGATTGCTCCAACCCAGGTGTAGGACCTTGCACTTGGCATGGTTAAACTTCATAAGGTTGGCATCAGCCCACCTCACAAGCATGTCGAGGTCCCTCTGGATGGCATCCCTTCCCTCCAGCATATCAACCGAACACACAGCTTGGTGTCATTGGCAAACTTGTTGAGGGTGCACTCAATCCCACTGTCCATGTCACCGACAAAGATGTTGAACAAGACCGGTCCCAACAACTGAGGGACACCACTCGTTACTGGTCTCCCGTCGGACATCGAGCCATTGACCACAACTCTTTGCGTGCGGCCATCCAGCCAGTTCTTTATCCACCGAGTGGTCCACCCATCAAATTGATGTCTCTCCAATTTAGAGACAAGGATGTCGTGTGGGACAGTGTCTGATGCTTTGCACAAATCCAGGTAGATGATGTCAACTGCTCTGCCCCTGTCTATCAGTTTCGTAGCCCCATCGTAGAAGGCCATCAAGTTGGTCAGGCAGGATTTCCCATTAGTGAAGCCATGCTGGCTGTCACCAACCACCTCCTTGTTTTTCATGTGCCTTAGCATGTCTTCCAGGAGAATATGCTCCAAGAGTTTGCCAGGCACAGAGGTGAGACTGACTGGTCTGTAATTCCCCGGGTCATCCATTTTCCCCTTCTTGAAAATGGGGGTTATGTTTCCCTTTTTCCAGTCATCGGGAACTTCACCTGACTGCCATGATTTTTCAAATATGATGGCCAGTGGCTTAGCAACTTCATTTGCCAGCTCCTTCAGGACCCGTGGATGGATGTCGTCAGGTCCCATGGACTTGTGTACGTTTAGGTTTTTCAGATGGTCTCAAACCAGATCGTCTCCTACAGTGGGCCTAGGGTCTTCATTCTCACAGTCCCTGTGTTCGCCTTCCAAGACTTGGGTGGTGCGGTCAGAGACTTTGCCAGTGAAGACCGAGGCAAAGAAGTCATTAAGAACCTCAACCTTCTCCAAATCCCGGGTAGCCAGTTCTCCTGATAGCTTCCGGAGGGAGCCTACACTATCCCTAGTCTGTCTTTTACTCGCTACATACCTATAGAATCCCTTCCTGTTATCCTTAACATCCCTAGCCAAGTTCAATTCTAACTGGGCCTTAGCCTTCCTCACCTGGTCCCTAGCTTCCCGGGCAACATCCCTATATTCTTCCCAGGCTGCCTGTCCTTGCTTCCACCTTCTATAAGCCTCTTTTTTCCTTTGAATTTTCCTGAGCAGCTCCTGATCCATCCAAGGAGGTCTCCTGGCCCTCCTGCTGCACTTCCTTCTAGTTGGGATGCAACACTCCTGAGCTTGTAGCAGGTGATCTTGAATAACAACCAAGAATCTTGGAGCTGCTAAGTCACCCGTATGCCCCTATCACTTTTTTATAGACTAGCCTCTTAGAAATTTTATCTGGATTTGTGGCAGGCCAACCTGCGCTCCTCTTCATGTAGCAGCCACCATGTTTTACTAATTATGGAGCTTGGAGAGATGCAAACCACCTTACACAAGGAGTCTTCTAGAGACCCCTAGGCACAGGTAGTCATCCTGCTACGAACCTTCCACTATGCAAAGTGTAAGCTGCTCTGAAGAGCAGCAAGAATAATTTTTAGCAAGATACCTAGATTTTGCTTATTGCCCTTTTTGAAAATCACATTTAGAAACCTTGATCTCAAAGTTGATTTGTTTGGGCACAGTTATCGGTAAAAGTTTTTGGTCCACTTAAAAGTGTAAAACACTATCATAAAAACACGCTTCATTTCTCTTTAGTAAGAATTCCTTTTTCAGACTTAGTTCACCCAAGTGCTGAAATGTATTTCTTGGGAAAGAAGCTCCACAAAAAAAGTAAATACATGGTGAGGTTTGTCATATCTGTTTCTTAAGTGTATGCGGCATTCGAGCAGATTAGCAGGCTACCTTCTCAGAATGTTTTCTGATGTTCACAAGAGTAGAAGAGGCAGAGTTGCCAGCATTTTTTTCTCTATGTTGCTATTGTAATTGCAACAACTATTGCTGTTGTAAGTGCATACAGTAATGCCACATTTGACCTGGCTGTATTACTCTTCATAATAATGACAATTCAATTTACAGGAGGTCACATGGTATAAAATTAGACTCAAAATGTAAGGTATTACTCACATGATATGATATATGCATCAGTCCAGCAATCTCTCCAAGTTGTGTGCAGACATACCTGAGGTAACTTTAAGTGAGATAGTTCAGGTACAGAGACCATGACAGCTGCAGCAGAATGGAGCTCAGCACAGGCTAATTTACCAATTTTGGCAATTTTCGGTTATCTAAAAACCAAAGTTCTCACTACCTAGATCGGTAGCACAGGGTTGTGCACATTGTGTGCCATGAGAAGTAGTTACAGAAGAAAGGTAAGAATATGCATCAGTATATATTTTAGCAGGTATACGTACGTATGCTTTGTGGGTTTTTATGTATATAAAATCTATTTTCTTTCAGAGCTAAAAAATCCACAAGTAGTAGATAGAATATAGCCAGGATTGTATGTTATAGTGAAGCTGCATAATTAAAAGGCACACTCCATGAGATAATAGATGGGCTGGAGTCTTATGCTTTAGTGTGGATTCCCCTTGTATGCTCAATCTTATTCTCTGTCTTTTCAGATAATTGACAATATTTTCCTCAGTGATTTTGATTGTATTCTGTTGTGATGTTCAATATTAGCCTCCCAGATTTGTGTTGAGCAGTTTAACAGCAAATGCTGTGTTGGAGACAGGGGGAGAGAATTAACAGGGAGGGGGGGAGCTTTAAACCATCCCTTTCTTTCCTTTACTCATAAATATTAATTCTGATGCTGATAGTAAGCAGCAGTCTTACTGTCCGTGTTTGACATTTGTGCTCTTGAAAGCCAAACACTCTTGGAGCTCCTTCAGAATATTTATAAGCAACAGGAAGTCAAGAGGTGAGCGGGTGACACTAGCATGAATATCAATAACTTATTAAATAAATTGTGGAGAAATGTTGTCTTATATTGGAGACAAAGATACATAGCATGATTTAAATATTAATTAACGAAAGGTTATTATTTGTAATATTAAACTGAAGGAAAGGATTAGTAGATGGCAATGATGCATTTCATCTATTTTACTGGGAGTGTTCAAAATTCATGAGGGTTGCTTTAAGACACCAAGAAAAGACTCTCTTTGCTTTCTGGTTTGAGCAAATGTTTTTCAAAAAGTACAAAATCTAAAAACTTTCCCAAACTCAGAGTAAGAGTGTGCATAAAGCACATTGTTAAGCACCCATACCCTCCTTCAAATGGTGTCTCAATTTGTCTTTTTAAGAAATGCTGAACACAGCAGGGGAATGTCCCCTTCTGGCCTTTTGTGGTACCCTTTAAATAGCAGTGGTGCACAAAAGACTTAGCATAAGATCTCACCAGTCAGTCAGGTTCTTCCTTAATGGATTTACTAAGAATTAAGAGATGGAATCTGCTATAAATCTAAAAAAAAAAAAAAAACAAACAAACCCCAAAAAAACCGCAAACCCCAACCACCCAATGTATTTAATAAAGATAAAAACACCTCTTACTTGTTATAAAAAAAAGCAAGACATTTATTTGGATTTCTTTTTCTTAACTTTTTCTATGCCAGGTAACATAGCTCTGCTTACCATGTATCTGCACATTGTAGATACAGACATATGAACAAAGCACTGTAGAATAGTGTGGTGTGATCCTGCATCAGTCAAGCTCCTCCAGTTAGGAATGTGTATAATCATGCCCTTTTTACCCAGGAACTTCATGCTGAATTTACTGTGGTATAAGCACAGGGCTGTGTTAGCTCTTCCTAGATATCTGGTCACTTTAAAGCTCAAGATTAAACAAAGTATTCATTCTTTCTATCATATTTTCAAAAGATAACTAAGAAGAATAAGGAAAAATATTTTCTTTCTGTAAAAGAAAAGACATGAGCCCCTAAGAGGAGCAAAGAGATATGAAACAACAAAGGGTGAGTGAAAGAAAGGAAGTGCATGCATGTTGTTTAAAGAGAAAGCCACTTTTTTTCCGTTATGCTCTAATTCCTGCTATTTTAGAGCAGAAAAGAGCATCCCCTGCTGAGCATCTCTGAGAACTAATGAGGCACCTTGTTGACTGCTATCCTGCATTGCTTTTTAAATAGAATTCATGATGGGGTACCATTTTAAAATCCTAGATCAAACTTGTGCCAAGCTCTCCAGCTACAAATGGAGCATCAGGGACCAGAATTACTGTTTGCTGTGTTAAATTGGTGTGAATTCAGCCATAGATCTGTCAAGTAAGCATCTGAGCCTGCAGGTTACCTGTCTTCTATTGTTTCCCTTGTTTCCCTGAACTTTCAACACAATGAAGTCCCACCAGTGGAGAAGCAATTCTCCACAGCCTTTTCCCTATCGCATTCATATGTTTTCAGCAGTTAGAGATGAAAGCAAATGTAAAAGAATAGAAAAATGCTGTAGGTTTGGATCAGAAACCCATTTCTATGGAGTGTTTTTTCAGTCAGATGGAGGAACATGATGATAAAATTCAGTAGTATTTGGAATACTTCAAATTCTATTCCTTTTGCTTTTGCTTTAACAGTTTCTCATGCCACACTGCGATTTCCTTGGAAATGAGTTCATTTTTGGTCAGTAATAGCAATGCAGAGTAAACTGTGCTTCAAATACTTTACTGTTCATGAAATCTAATTGCAGAGATAAACAGAAGAGAATTTAACTATATTTAGGATTTCTTCATCATTTGCTTCCAACTCTGTGGTTACATATTGATCCTCTGGGGCACTGCATTCAAATTTCATACAATTTACCACTTTCAGGAAATGTGGTCAGTTTTGGAGACCAGCTGCTGGGCTGACTCTGGACATTCACCTGCTTTCTGCTACATCCTCATACAACGAGTTCTAGCCTTGGCTGCATGAAATCCTCCCTTCTACTGTTATGCCATACTCTGTTGGTTTTCCGACATTTCACCCTGAAGTGCTTGTTTCTACACATAGTTTCTTAAAACATTGTGTAAACAGATGCATCCAATGCTATTATTTTCTTTCCAAAGAGCATGATTGAAAACGAATAGGTACTGTCCCTCTGCCTTGAAAAGGATCGCACTTGTGTCTCTAATAGACATGGCAACATCAGCAACATCTGTGGAGCTAAGGCATTCCCAGACTGAAACAAGCACACCAAACTCTCATCTTGGTCCAATACTGAGTTCTTGTCACTGTACACAACCACCATTATTGCTGATTTGTACTGATTTACTATCATGAGCTAACAAATGCAGAACTGCAATTTGAATTACACATATAAATAATTTTATGAACAACTCTTTTTCTAGCTTTTTGTGGAAGT
Source organism: Psittacula echo (assembly GCF_963264785.1). NCBI lineage: Eukaryota > Metazoa > Chordata > Aves > Psittaciformes > Psittacidae > Psittacula > Psittacula echo. The sequence continues at coordinate 107,898,488 of NC_137735.1, forward strand.
GTTGTAGTTTAAACCCTGTCGTCAAGTTAGCCACACAGTCCACTCCCCCACCCCTGCCCCTTCTTCCCCCACTCTTCCGCTCCCGGAGGGACGGGGAGGACAATGGAAAGAATATAACTCCCACAGGTTGAGATAAAAACAGTCCAGTAACTAAGGTATAACACAAACCACTACTGCTACCACTAATAACAATAATGATAAGGGAAATAACAAAGGAAGAGAATACAATACTACCTGTCGAAAAAACAGCCCGACCAAGCAGTGATCCAGCCTTTCCGAGTAACTCCCAGTTACATCCTGGGCATGACGTGCTGTGGTACGGAATACCTCTTTTGGCTAGTTTGGGTCAGGTGTCCTGTCTCTGCTTCCTCCCGGCTTCCCCTCCTCCCTGGCAGAGCATGAGACTCACAAAGTCCTTGGTCAGACTAAACATCTGAGCAGTAACTAAAAACATTGGTGGTACCAGCGCTGTTCCCAGGTCAAAAGTCAAAACCACAGCGCTGCACCAGCTACTAAGAAGGAGAAAAAATGACTGCTACTGCTGAACCCAAGACAGTATGTTAAAATTTCAGAAAAAGTACCCATACAACCTCTGCAAAGTAATTAAGGCCAATTCACTGTATTTAGTTAAATTAAGCCAATTTCTTCTCCCCATTTGGGGTAGGATCAGATGTAGTCAAAGCAAATAGTCAGATTTTACCTTTTCAAACTCCCCTATCCTTCCAAAGATTTCCCATTTCCAGACTATCCTCTTCCATCCCCTTCCCTCCTCCCACCGCTCTGTGATTAACTAACCCAATGCCACAAGGCACTGAACTGTCAGCTAGAAAGGTTGCTTGGAATTTAGTGGGAAATCTACACTGTGTCTTGGAGAAAGCCTGCCGAGGTAATATACAAGGTCAGGTGGATCATGAGCTTAACAGAAGCACTGATGGGAACATCCCTTTTATATGTATGTGAAATAAAGAGAAGAGAAACTAATGAGGTCACACTGTCATCAAGCTGTAAGATTTTCACCCTGTAAACTTACTTATGTTTGCATTTAGGGAACTTGTTTCCTGAAAATTTAAAGCTCTCTATTTATATGCATATTGAAATAGGTTGAAAATGGTCTACATGTTAGATGGAAGAGGTATAACACCTAATTGCCAATATAACCAATGCTACTATCTCATTTGATCTAATTTTAACACCACAGGCATGAATACAGCAAGATAATGTTCAAATATAGCTTTTCAAACCCAACATTTCTGGAGGGTTTATTTTTCCATATAACTTTTTTAAGTGTTTCAGAAGAGAATAATACAGCCACCATTTAGCTTCCCTTAAAAAACTATCTATCTCATTATGGCTTAGTCTTCATGTGGATTTTTCCATTTTAAAAATCTTTCTGTAATCAATGTCTGTTTATTAGTTTTATTATAAGCTGCAGTCACATACTAAAAAATATAAACTGCATTGTGAATGAAGAAGTCATGCAAGAGCAGGAAAAAAAAATCAGCACAAAATAGATGGGCTTCTTTCTTTGCATGGATAAGATAGAAGTTTACTATTTTGCTGCTTTCTAGATAGGCAAGTAAAATGCTTGTCACCTTATTTGAAGAGTCAGGCAATCAAAGCCTATTACACTGATAGTGATTTTCTGGGCCATGATGTCTAGTCTCCTGCTGCTGCTACAGGCAGCCACATTGTATATTCTTATTCATAGGTGATCAGTTTTCCCTACCTAAAGTTAGTCCCTGATGGGTATTTCAGACTTTCACTCCTGCAAAGACTGGAACCTTTTTTGATGTGCTTGTAACTGGGTTAGAAGTAGAAGAATAGTGTAATTTATTAATGATTGAAATTCCACAGAATGTCATGAATAAATAAGAAACAATGCTTTATAAAATAAGATTAGCAACGGTCTCAAAGCAGAATGGAGTTCAGATGCTTAGAAAAATCCAAAATGATACTATGCCTGAAGGTAAGAGATAAAATTGATAAGTTGTAAATATATTAAAATAGAATTAGCAATGACTTTTAGGACAATATTTTTTACCTATCTATCTGTTAAGAGTGGAAAATGGACATCAGTTTTTATAATAATTCTATGCAGATATCCAAAGGTTTAACCTGACAATAAATATTTGAGTATCAGAAGAACAGTATAACTAAGTAAAAGTTCCTTTATTGGTTTTCACAGACCTTATTTTTCAATGGACCTCCACAAATTTGCTTTTATCTTTAATAATTAATAAATGTCCATTGATAAAACTGAAGAATATCAGAAGCTTGTTGGTAATAGAAAATGCCTACTTTTGCAATATTCACACAACACACAGCTGCTTTTGATGGTTTTGGCCATCTAGTAGGATGTTGGATTTTATATCTTACTAGTGCAATAGTACATTCTAACCTAATTTGAAATTATTGAGTAATTTGTATTTGATCTCTGAAGACATTTGTCCTTTTGCTTTTAGTCCCTGCAACAATTTTATTTAACCTTTCTTAGAAATACAAAACAAAATAGGTCTTTATTGCTATAAAAGAGAAATAAAATGTATTTTCCTAGTTTACAGTAAAGACAGTAGTTTGCTGCGATTTCCAACATAGCATCAGACACCTATAAACGACAGTTAGTTTGGCTTGTCTTAGGCATTTATGCAGCTGTTGAGGTTAGCCTTGCTGAAAGCAGCACTAGTCACTGCCTGAGTCTCCCTTATGGATTCCAGTGGAAGTGGAACCTATCTGTACAATAACTGATGGTGTCAGCTGCCATATCTATAAAAATCCTAATTTATGAGTCATTTACATAGCCTACCTTTTGTGCCTGCTGCACAAGCTTATCAAAGATCCGTTGTCAGTGATGTGGACAGTGGGATTGATGCACCCTCAGCAAGTTCGACAATGGCACCAAGCTGTGCGGTTCGGTTGATACACTGGAGGGGAGGTATGCCACCCAGATGGACCTTGACACAACTGATTGGTGGGCCTATGCCAACCTCATGAAGTTCAACAAAACAAAGTGCAAGGTTCTACACCTGGATTGAGCACCTGTATCTAGGGCACCTGGGTCCCAGGCACAGCTACAGGTTGGGCAGAGAAGAGCAGTCCTGTGGAGAAGGACTTGGGGGTGTTGGTCGATGAGAAACTGAACATGAGACAACTTCAGTGTGCGCTTGCAGCCCAAACCCAACTGTATCCTGGGCTGCATCAAAAGAAGCGTGACCAGCAGGTCAAAGGAGATGATCCTGCCCATCTCCTCTGCTCTCATGAGACCCCACTTAAAGTATTGAGTGCAGTTGTGGTGTCCCCAACATAAGAGGACATGGAGCTGTTGGAGCAAGTCCAGAGGAGGGTCACGAGGATGACCAGGGGACTGGAGCACCTCCTGTACAAAGACAGGCTGAGAAAGTTGCGGTTATTCAGCCCAGAGAAGAGAAGGCTGTGTGGAGACCTCGTAGTAGCCCTCCAATATCTGAAGTGGGCCTGTAAGGATGCCAGAGAGGGACGCTTCATGAGACTGTAGCAATAGGACAAGCAGCAATGGTTTCAAGCTTCAGCAGGGCAAGTTCAGGTTAGATATAAGGAAGAAGTTCTGTACTGTGAGGGTGGTGAGGCACTGGATCAGGTTGCCCAAAGAAGTGGTAGATGCTTCATCCCTGGTGGTGTCCAAGGCCAGGTTAAACAAACCCTTGGGTGACATGGTCTAGAGTGAGGTATCCCTGCCAGTGGCAGGGGGCTGGAACTAGATGATCTTATGGTCCTTTCCAACCCAAACCATTCTATGATTCCGTGATTCTATGATTTACAGGAGAAACAGCACTGCATGTACTATATGTGCATTTGGTGACTAGGTAGGAATGCATGAGATGAAAGTGTGTATATGCAGATGGAGTTGGAAGTATTTTTAACAGTAAGGATTAAAATCAGCAGCTGTATTGTCATAATTCACTAAACACTGGGTCTCTGAAATTCAAGGCATCTCCAAGTTGCAAAAAGGCATGATTCTATGATAAGTTTCTTTACATGAGTGCTGAGCTGGGTAGAAATGCCCTTATACCCATGTTGTCTCAGTGCTGTGCTCCAGTAAAAGTATATATGTCCAATGCATATATGTTAAAAGTATATATATAGTTAGTGTTCAGAAAAAGTATAGATGAGGCCCTCGGTGACATGTTTAGTGGTGGTCTTGGCAGTCCCGGTGTAATGATTGGACTTGATGACCTTAAAGGTCTTTTCCAACCTAGTTGATTCTGTGATTCTGTATTCAACCTGTATATTATCATGGATGTTACCATGGCTCTGTATTTCCCAGAATGGATCAGATTCATGTCTCACCAGTGCAGAGGTGAGGTTTATCTGCATCTGTGTTATACGCGTTTCCCCAGATACCCTCAACATATGTCAGTCTAGCTATCTAGCTTTATTTTCATCTTTTAAATGCTGCCCATGCAATTAGAATCTGTCAAACCACAGAAAAACCATTTGCTAGTGACTGAGTAAACAAATGTATATTGCTCTCTGTTCAATGTATTCTATAGAATAATACAAACTCTGAGAAAGAAATTCCCACAGCTAAAAAAAAGAAAAACAAAACCAGGCCAAGACCTGAAGCTGAGCTTCTAGTAAAACTGGTTGTTGTTAAAACTAAAACATAGGCTGGGTATCTGAACCACAGTGCATCTTAAGAGATCACGCTAAAATGGATGGTCAGCCACAGACAAACATTGAGCTACTTTTAAAGTACCAGAGTTACCAGTCGTTTCCCAGTAGGCGTATGCAAGCCTCTGCAAGGACTGGAGGACACCAGTGCAATCTGTAACACAATGTCCACAGCAGGCATTACAACAGCTTGGCTATTTCGGTTACTAAAACAATAAGCAGAAGAATGTGAAAGACATGAAGATATAATCCACCTGGGAATCTGAAAGATGAACTTCTCAGATGCAGTTTACTTTCGTTTCTTATATTTTGCCAAGGCTGGTAAGTTTATGTGGTTTTGGGTTTTTTACTCCTAGAACTATCATTTGAGCTTGACTGCATCTTTTCTTTCTTGTTCCATTTTCATCTTCTATGTTGCTAAGAGGTTTCCATGGCAATTCCAATATTGGATTAAGGAAGAGATACTACTGAGGCTAACATATCATCTCTGGTGTTGCCTAAGCCAACATATACAGCTCTGCTATGGGGGAATGGCCTAAACATGTTATGAACTGTTATCAACTGATGTGGATAATGAAAGATAGTAGAGTAAAATGACATAATATCAGTAGGCTGCAGGGAAAAAAAATCAAGATGCTCTGATCCTCTGCAAAGATAGATTAATTGATTTTGATGGAACTACATTAATTACTACCAATTGAGAACTCAGCCCCAATAAACTGCACTTATCACATTAATTCCATGAAAAACAATACAACTAACATTGCCTGCATTGAAAACATCACTGTTCACTGATGTCAGAACATACCAATGCCCACAGCACTGGGAGCATTCTGAATGGCTTCCCTTCTCTTTGTAATATCCAATATTCATATTTTCCTGTATAGCCTCAAACTGTGACTTATAAGCAATTTTAAACAGCTCAATAATTATAGTTCTGCTATGGAAGTATTATGCCTTAGGTAGGACCAGTATTTTTCAAAAGGTATTAAAAACAAATTATCATAAGACTATCAATTAAATCCAGAAAGGGTAGCAAAATGCAAATAATTGTCTCTTGGTGTTTAGAAGCTAACTTTCTATCCCAAGATATTTTATTGAGGCAGCCTCCAAATATGTTGCTCAGACAATGTGTACCTGAATGCAGACTTTCTGTATGCAGAATCCACCCGCTTGCTTGTCTGACATCACATCTCAGCTGGCTGGGCTAGAAAAAATGTCTTGTGATTCAATCTTCATGCTCAGCATGAGCTCTGTCATGGGAGGGAATACTCAGGATGTTTCTCTTTCTGGTACAGACTGTTGTTCATCAGAAACTGAAATAAGACCAGAGATCTAATTTTCTCCAGCCAGTAAACATTTGTGTAACAGTCACTGCAGGCCTGGTCCAGGTTAAGAAAAGGCTAGGCCAAGCAGCTGTAAATATTTGGACTTATAAAGTATTCACAATAACCCATAAATAGGCACAGTACTATGCGTGTGCTGAGGCTTTATCTAAGCTAGCCAGTTCTGACAGATTTAGAAAATGTATGGACAAACTAGAAGAGGCGGGTGGGGAGGGAGGGGAGATTAAATACTACTTAAACTATGATTTAAAAACCAGAGAGTTTTCCAGATTCTCTTTTGTTTTTTGTTTGGAGTTTTAGCTAAATAAATAAATAAATACATACATACATTAATCCACAGGATTACCATCCTTCTTGAAAAATTTCTGTCCCTTCATGGGATTTTGGTTTTGCTGCTGATGCTTCAGAAATTCAAACAAATGGATGTTCCATCTCTTTGTTTGTGACAGAAAATCATATCACCTCACGTTGCATCACAGTGCACCTTTCTCATTGTGATAGCTAGGTTTTTAGTGTAGCTTTTCAGTGCATGTAGCTGTCTGTGGGCAGTCTTATCGTTGTCACAGTGAGATTAAGGCTTGTCCTGCTGGTGGGATCCCAGTTTTAGCTTCCTACCAATTATGGAAGTGCAAGCAGAACGCTTGTGCTTTGGTTTGGATTTGTTTTTTCAGAGCTGTAATCTAAAACACAGAGTCTTGCAATTGAGGAGATAGTGCTCAACCTGAATAAAAAACCAGCTGCTTTTCTGGAAAATATTTGAAGCCATAGCTCTACCTGCTGGAACAAAGGGAAATGACACTGCATCAAGAGGCTAAAAAAGGATGAGAAAATGGTCTATATCATATGCACCTAAACAGCTAAAATTTTTCTCTTGTATTATGTGTTTGCCTTCAGGAGTCACAATTTAGCTTTTGTTTGCAATGGCCAAAATATTCACAGAGTTTTTGGGGTTACATGAGGTTAGACTTGAGATCCTCAGAAGCCTGTCCCTTACTTGCAACCCCTGCTGGAATAGAAGCGTTGGGCACAAACAGTCTTTATAGAGGGAATGAAATGAGGGGTATGGAAAGGTTAAAGACCTGCAGTGGTATCGATCTCCTTTGAAGTTTCTGATAGTAGCTGTTACAGATGGGGTTAGTCACTGGCTTATATTCTAATGAACAGTAAATTTATAAAAAATGGCAAAAATGACAGTATTTATAAATCCTGTTCTGGGTTCAGCAGTAGCAGTCATTTTTCTCCTTCTTAGTAGCTGGTGCAGTGCTGTGCTTTTAACTTTCAGCCTGGGAACAACGTTGATAACACCGATGTTTTTAGTTGTTGCTCAGTAATATTTACTCTGACCAAGGACAGTAACTCATGGATAACATTTTCAGGAGCATCCAAGTGAGTCAGGCAATTCTAAACATTGCATATGATGTCACCAAGCTTCTATGAAAGCAGCAATGGCTAAGAGTCTAAGTGACGCCTTTGGGGTTTATGTAGTACACTGGTTTGTGGTAGTTCTTAAATATTTTATTTACTTGCTTTGATTCTGTTTGAGTATTGGTTTTTGGAAAAGCTTCATATTTCATATCAGTCAGGTTAAATTTTAGCCCTATTACAGAACGAGTTTTCTGTGGGATTTATGACTTCTTTTTATTTCTATAGCTCTTCCATCTAAGATTCCCAGTTCTGCTCATTGTCTAGGGATTCACTTCATTGTCTAGGTGATCATCTGTATTATTTTCATTCTGCTGCACAAATCAATAGCAGAACTGGCCAAAGCAGTTAGTTATTTAACAAAGAACTGATGAAAAAATGCATTTTGAAAGTATCCTCAAATCATTTGTGTGGTTTCGTTAAAGATATATTTTGGCTTTGCAAACTTATTATTTTTCTATTTCAAATCTTCATATTTGCAATCAACACTGTTTATTGGAGTGCAGAAGATCTTTACTACGAAGCTTTTTGGGTTACATTTTCTGTAAGGCAAAGGAATTGATTTATTGCTCTTCTTCCTATGATTTTTGTTTTGTCATAGAATTACAGAATAGTTTGGGTTGGAAAGGACCTTAAGATCATCTAGTTCCAGCCCCCTGCCACTGGCAGGGACACCTCACTCTAGACCGTGCCACCCAAGGGTTTGTTTAACCTGGCCTTGGACACCACCAGGGATGAAGCATCTACCACTTCTTTGGGCAACCTGATCCAGTGCCTCACCACCCTCACAGTACAGAACTTCTTCCTTATATCTAACCTGAACTTGCCCTGCTGAAGCTTGAAACCATTGCTGCTTGTCCTATTGCTACAGTCTCATGAAGCGTCCCTCTCTGGCATCCTTACAGGCCCACTTCAGATATTGGAGGGCTACTACGAGGTCTCCACACAGCCTTCTCTTCTCTGGGCTGAATAACCGCAACTTTCTCAGCCTGTCTTTGTACAGGAGGTGCTCCAGTCCCCTGATCATCCTCGTGACCCTCCTCTGGACTTGCTCCAACAGCTCCATGTCCTTCTTATGTTGGGGACACCACAACTGCACTCAATACTTTAAGTGGGGTCTCATGAGAGCAGAGGAGATGGGCAGGATCATCTCCTTTGACCTGCTGGTCACGCTTCTTTTGATGCAGCCCAGGATACAGTTGGTTTTTGGGCTGCAAGCGCACACTGAAGTTGTCTCATGTTCAGTTTCTCATCAACCAACACCCCTAAGTCCTTCTCTGCAGGGCTGCTCTGAATCTCTTCTCTGCCCAACCTGTAGCTGTGCCTGGGATTGCCCTGACGCAGGTGTAGGACCTTGCACTTTGTTTTGTTGAACTTCATGAGGTTGGCATAGGCCCACCAATCAGTTGTGTCAAGGTCCGTCTTGGCGGCATCCTTTCCCTTCGACATATCAACCACACCACACAGCTTGGTCTCATCGTTAAATTTGCTGAGGGTACATCAATCCCACTGTCTATGTCACCAACAGATACGTTGATCAAGATCAGTCCCAACACCGACACTTGAAGGACAGCACTTGTTACCAGTCTCCACTTGGACATTGAGTCATTGACCACATCTTTTTACCTGCAGCTGTCCAGCCAATTCCTTATCCACCAGGTGGTCCACTGGTCCATTCGCCAAAGTTATGTCTCTCCAGTTTAGAGACAAGGATGTAGTGGAGAACAGTATCGAACATTTTGCCAAGTCCAGGTAGACGTCAAGTGCTTTGCCCCATCCATCAGTTCCGTAGCCCTATCATAGAAGGCCACCAAATTGGTCAGGAATGTTTTGCCCTTAGTGAAGCCATGCTGGCTGTCACCAAGCACCTTGTTGTTTTCATGTGCCTTAGCATGTCTTCCAGGAGAATCTGCTCCAAGATTTTGCCAGGCACAGAGGTGAGGCTGACTGGTCTGTAATTCCCCGGGTCATCCATTTTCCCCTTCTTGAAAATGGGGTTATATTTCCCTTTTTCCAGTTGTCAGGAACTTCACCTGATCCTCCCCTACCCTGTGCCTAAGGTTTTCATTCCCACAGTCCCTGCATTTGTCTTCCAAGACTTGACTGTTGTGGCTAGAGCATTTGCCAGTGAAGACTAAGGCAAAGAAGTCATTTGGAACCTTAGCTTTCTTCAAATCAAGGGTGACCAATTCTTCTATTTCTTTCCAGAGAGGGCCCATGTTATGCCTAGTTTGTGTTTTGTCTCTCTAGCTTGTCCTTTGTCAAAAGCAGTGGAACATTAAAACTAGAATATTGGGGTCTAAAAATGTACGTAGGGGAGCAACCATGAGCAAAAGCATTTCAAAATTCTCAGTTGTGTTGTGAAACCTATTTTGCAGCTGTGAGAAGCAGAAGGAATATTGCGCTGTTTATGCAGCACTAGGCAGAGAGGCTAGCTTGCTGTAAATGTGCCAGGGCGCCTTCAGAGCTCAAAACACTGAAAGAGAGCACCTTTGCACTCCTGGTGCACTCCTGTTGTGTTAATGCAGTGTTTTTCATAATGGATATATAATAGAAATTCTGCAAGGGCATAGTTGTGTTGGTCCTGGAGCTCACCTGGAGAGTGCAGGGTGAGCTTATCCACATGGCATGAGTACACTACCTGAAGACATTTATTGTAAGAGCTAGGTAGTTGGTTCAAGAATCCAATTATAGTTATTCTAATATTATACAAAATTGTGCCTGCAAGATATCAGAACACAAATATGCGCATACATGCGTACATCTATATCCACACACAAAATGTAGCAGTTATCAGGGTTTCTGAGACCTTTTCAATGCTAAACCTGGAACAAGAACTCTCCAAGCCTACAGCTGTATTCAGTTTGCAGAAGCCCCAGCCCATGTTTATACAGTCTGTATAAACATGCTGCCCTTCCTTATGAAATGGCAGCAACTCAAAGAACCCTTCTGAGCTGCTGCTCCTGCATGTTTTGCTACTGCAGTGTAAAAACAAAAACCATAACCAAATCTGATGTGAAACTGAAGTGTGCTTGATAAGAAAATCAGAAAGCCATTTTTAATCTCCTTTCCTTCTGGCTCATGGCTAGTTTTATCACAAAGGGGAATTTGCTGCCTGTCAAAAGGAATGGTTATTGGAAGCTGGAAGCATATCATCAAGGTTTTTTTCACACGTTCACTATTATAACATATGAAATAGCAATTTGGACTACCATAGCAGAAGCTCTTAAAGCAAAACAATCCGCATCTGACAGTATAATTCTAGAATATCTTCTTAGACCTGTTCTACATTCTGTCTGCCTGTATGCAAGGGGGAAGCATGATTTTTTTCTGTAGTGTTGTTCACAAGCTTGTACCATTCTGGAGACTGGACCTTTGTATTGAGAAGGAGCAATACATCAGAGACAAGAAATGCAGTCTCATTTTATGCTGAAGTAAATTCAAAGTGTGGCTTTTTCTACAACTTGGAGCTATTCTTACACTGGGATGGGCATTCATGAAAGGAAAGCAATGCACAGGCATCTGGAGTGTTGGTTTATGTTGTGTCTCTGCTGGAGAGAATCGTCCTCTGGACCAGAAAAGGGGCTTTTAGCTTTCATTTTACATCACTCCAGTCCTTTAATGCAGTGACCAAAGTGAGATTCTTTTCCAAGGTTTTCATTTGGAGTGAAATTCTGGCTCTTTGAAGTCTATAACAAAACTCACACAGCTAGCTCTCATAAGAATCTGCAAGATTGGCTTTTCTTGCAGAGAGAAAGCCTCCAACAGTAAACTTTGAGGAAAAGCTCTGGCTTTTTGCTTATGCCACATTTGCTTCTTCTTGGGTGCAATACGGCATGTAATGGCCTTTCCCAATTTCATCTGTAGCATGCTTGGAGTGAGATAAAAAGCAGTCTTAAAAATATCCAGAGGAAGATCAGATAAAATAAGTGTTTGGGGGGTTTATTAGATCACTCAAAAAATTAAGAAGGAAACCCAACCAAATGCCAGCCAGAGCAAGACATTAAATGTTTCATACTTATATGCAAGAACACTGAATCTCTTGACCCTCAGTGGAAGTTTTTCACTGGAGACTTGTCTTGAAATCAGGAATTTCAATATGAAAATTCACATTAGAACAGTATGAAGCAAAGCGACAAAATATTGTCTGCCCATATTTCTCCCCAACCCAACGTTAATGGCAGCAATTTAAAATAGCAATATTATTTTGTTGGAAATAATCTATTCGATTGGAAACTAACTCTCAGTTTGTCATGGAAGCTAATAACGAGAAAAGGGGTGTTTTGTTTTACTTGGTTGTTTGAAACTCCAGAGGTCTTTAGATTTAAAGCAGGAATGAAAGTCTGAGGGTGAATGGATAATGTCACTTATGGCTGCAGACCTGCAAAGATACCAGTCTAAAGACATATAAAGGTACAAGCTGAAATATGTGGGAAGCTAAGATCTCAGTATACAAGCTTAGGAAGTAGGAGAAATGCTGATATACCCATCTGAAGTACCAATAGGATATACCACCAAATATTTTAACAGCTTCATGTACACGATGGGGTTACCAGAAAGGAAAACAACAGATCTTTATGCTACCAATACCACACGATATTGAGGGGCTTAAATATCATCATGAAACAGAATCTTTGAAACCTTTGGGAACAAAATGAAAAAAATCAGATTTTTGTGGTCAAAAGCATTTCAACATAAGTTAAACACCTGATCATGTCTGTGAGCTTGTGACTTGCTACTACCTTTCTTTCTTGTTCTGCATATGTGTGAATGACTTTCTGGCAGAGAATGGCCACGTACCCAGATCAGCAAGTGCCTACGTAGAGTTCACATGAACCAAGGGTCAACTAAAGGTGAAGGAGGATGTGAGTGGAGGAATTGGGAGTAACGGTGCGAGCAAGATAAGAAGGAGCTGGAATTAACTGAGTTGCTAAATTGTGGGCTGTTGGCAAGCTTTGAAGGTCTGGTTCTCATGCCTGTGCTTAACCAATTATATGTTAGTTGTTAAGGGCCTTAAAGATATGTATCCAATCACAATGTGCCAAGTTATTGTAAGCAACTTTAAACAATAGTATATAAAGAATTAGTGTTTCTATAATAAACGGCTGTAGTCTGATCATATTGATCTCTGACTGAGTCCATTCCGTGGCACATATGAAGTGGAGATGGAAGCATAAGTGAAATCAGTAGTCTCTGGTGGACATTTTGACCAAAAAGAAAGATGAAGTGTGTCTCTGTTTTTGTAATGCCACTTCTCCATGTCAGTTATTATAATCTTTCAAACCTGTAAGGAGAAGACCTGAAAAAAAGCAGACAGGAGGTGGTCTTCAAAACACTCTGTAAGATGGGAACCATGTTCTCAAAAAGTTTCATCCTGACCTTCAAGTTCATGACTAAAGTCTTCTAAAACTCTTTTGCATCAGCTAGGGAAGATGGTAATTAATCTGTAGGAAGAAATGCCTGATCAACCAGAAAGGGCTAGTGGATCTGAATTGTGTTCCACATCTTTGAGCATAATAGCACAATTCTCTAAGAAAAAAAGCTTTCATTTCTTTCCAGTGAATTTTGAGCAGGTTATTTTGAAGCAGCTGCGAGACTGCCTGGGGTTTCTGTTTGTTTCAACATTGCTAAGATTTAAGTGCCTTGCATTAGAATTGAAAGTGACCCTCTGCTATTATGGAGTCGAGGACTGGAATAGGAAATCAAAGAGTTCACCTCTCTGCTAGAAGGGAAACATGCTTTCTCATTTAGAGGAAACAGAAGGAGGGAATCAGGTTTCCATAGTGATCAATGAAGAAAGGATGTGGTTACCTGGAAACAGTACTGCTCCCATCCACTGAAAAAGCCTTTCTTGTATTTGTTTATTGATGAGAGATCAAGGTCAGCTCTTCACTCACACGAGAGTCAGAAGCTTGGACTTGGAGCAGCTGCTCTGCATCTGATATGAGCACAACTGAGTACAAAGAGCTACCAAAAACTTTACATGGGGCATCTATCATGTTTATTTCTAAAAATGTCTATTTCTGTTTGTAAATAGAGTCCTTATTGTCAAAGGCTAAAGAAAAGCAGCTGGTAGTTTGGAATAACTGCTACAGTTGCTGCCATCTGAGGCCATGTGAGATCCACTGACATGTAAGATCCTTCTTGCATGTAAGATTCTTCTTACAGCCAGTCAACTATCTCTGTGGAGAAAAGTCTGTCTCTAGCATTTGCTAGAGACATTTGTAGTTGTACTCTACAGACATTTGCAGAGCTCACACTGCCAGCTACTCCTGTCCATGAAACAGGAAGTCTAACTCTTCCTTCCTTGCACCAGAGGTTTGGTGGGTTCCTCATTTCTTAGAGCAGAAGGGTCAAGGTGGTGAGATTTTGGAAACGTCTTCAGTGAGGATCTAAGGGAATAACTGGAACTTCTGGTATCTGTATGTTGCAAAAACTACCCATGCAAGATTAATTTTGCAAAGAATCTCAATCAAAGCACTGAAATACTTCTGAAAACCTTGGCAAGTCTTCTAGCTCTATAGGAAAAACTGGATTTATAGCTAAGTCACTTGACTATATCTCAGATTCCAACTTTTCCTTAAAGCTGCTATCCCGTTTGAAACAGGACATTCAGTCTCTAAAATCCTCGGAAGATCTTAGTGTATTTAGGGAATTTCCTTCCTCTGTTAGAGCTGGAGACAATAAACTGTGCTGCTTATAGAATATATATAGAATAGTTAGGGTTGGAAAGGACCTTAAGATCATTGAGTTCCAACCCCCCTGCCATGGGCAGGGACACCTCACACTAAACCATGCCACCCAAGGCCTCACCCAACCTGGCCTTGAACACCGCCAAGGATGGAGCACTCACAACCTCCCTGGGCAACCCATTCCAGTGCCTCACCACCCTTACAGGAAAGAACTTCTTCCTTACATACAATCTAAACTTCCCCTCTTTAAGTTTGTACCCATTACCCTTTGTCCTGTCACTACAGTCCCTGATGAATAGTCCATCCTCAGCATCCCTGTAGGCCCCCTTCAGATACTGGAAGGCTGCTATGAGGTCTTCATGCAGCCTTCTCTTCTCCAGGCTGAACAGCCCCAACTTTCTCAGCCTATCTTCATACGGAGGTGCTCCAGTCCCCTGATCATCCTCGTGGCCCTCCTCTGGACTTGTTCCAACAGTTCCATGGCCTTTTTATGTTGAGGACACCAGAACTGCACACAATACTCCAAGTGAGGTCTCACGAGAGCAGAGTAGAGGGGCAGGATCACCTCCTTTGACCTGCTGGTCATGCTCCTTTTGATGCAGCCCAGGATACGGTTGGCTTTCTGGGCTGCGAGTGCTGAAGCCGGCTCATGTTCATTTTCTCATCGACCAACCCTTCTCAGAATACAGCCCTTCCCTCAAAAAAAAAAAAAACAAACAAGAAACCCCCCCAAAAACCTCAGAACAAAACCAAAAAGAGAAAAAGAAAAGGAATACTGGGTAAAAATAAAAGAAACAGCTGAGCAGCAGGGTAAGGCACCTTCCCAGTTTGAAAGTAACCCCCTACCACCACTACCAAGCATCACAGCATCACACAGTGTGTAGTCAGAGACAGAAGCCAAGGACTGGGAATCATCTTGCAGAAGTGTAAGATTCTAAATTTAAGCAGGGAATTTGAAGAAATAAGGTGCCCACTTAATTTCCAGCTTACCTCTTGAAAAAGCTTTCAGCTAAGACCATCAATCGCCAGTGCTGACTCCATAGTACTGCACAATCCCACCATAGCAACTTTAAATTGCCTAATATATGCACACTTAAATTCAAGCGTAACAGCGCCTGGCAGAACTGCCTGTATCTTCCCATCCTTGCTACTTGTTTTGTTCACTCCAGCCGAACTGCAGAGTTGTTTGAAGCTGCTCTTCCTATAGGCTTCTTAGTCAAAAAAGAAAGCCTTGCGTCCCAGTGGGACAGCCCCCATGTGCCAGCAGCCAGGTAGCACTGGTGGGCACAAACCCTACTGTTTGCAGTTCTGTGCGAAGAGCCAGACCGATCAAACAAGGAAGGACAGATTAAACTGTGGGAATGTGGCTAATATAAACAAGTGACTGGGGATGTTGCTAGAGAAGGCAGAGTAAGGAGGCACATCTGCTGACCTGCAAGGCTGCATGCTTGTTTGAGGCTGGTTCAACAGCTCTTCTCCTCCTCTTGTTTTTTTACTCTGATGCAAGCAGCTCCTGGTATATGGTATATGACAGGATAAGTTCACAGAGTATTATAAAGCCAAATCCCTTTAAGGAGATGCCTAGAGAAGGTGCAAGAGTTCTCAAAAAGCACTGAACAGGTGCATGAAGGCAAAGCATCAGACAGCAATGTGATACAACAAGGTGATACAAAGGCCAAAGTGCTTTCTGGATGTGCGTTTAGGGATATTTTTTCAGTAAAGAAAGGGAGATGTTAACATCAGTACACACATCATGGAGAACCTCATGTGGGATGCTGTCCACACTTCTAGTTAGTTCTTCTAGAGGGATGAACAGAGACTGAAAGAGACGAAGCCCTTGAATGATGGGAGAAGTATAAAGTGTATAGTCACAGATACAAGAATTTATCCAGCTTTGCCCAGGAAAGCAATCACAGGGACTCTGTAATCATGAATCTGTTATCTCTGAGGAAATACTGCCTGGGAAATGTTTCGGGGTCATCTTGTGTTCTTCAGAGATTATTCTTGTTCTCTGGGAACAAGGCCAAGAAGATTGTGTTTATCATTAACTTTAATGTCATTTCATGTCAGTTCAGTTAAATCAAGAAAAAATGGTAAGCCTGTGATTATGAATTGTTTTCACTCGGAGACTGTCTCAGCTTTTAATTTCATAATCAGACTTTATTCAAAATACTGTCTTTGATAAACTGACTTTGAAATCCTTCTGAAACAAACAAGAAACCAGAGGTACCTATCTAGCTGTGTAATGAAGAAAACTAATCAGAGCTCTGAAGTAGTATAAAGTTATTGCTCTAACATAATTTCTGGTAGTTTACAAGAGCTCTTTTGTCTTATATTAGTTTATTCTTTGTATATTCTTTGTTTGTTTAAAGAAAAACTCCACCACACAATATGTCTCAGATACGTTCTTGTGGCAGTCTCTCTTAGAATTACTTTATGCCCTGAAAAGGAAGTATTTCCTTTTATCTGCTAAAAGTTATATTTCAGTACAAGTCTTCCACAATTCTTTTGTTAGAGAGAAAAAAGATTTTTGGTTGAGTACTAACAGTGTACTTTTTTATACTTATATGATTTTTACTTATTTATAGATTTATATGAGTGCCTTTGGAAATTACTCTCCTAAATAGTTCCTATAGTATGCTAATATGCTTGAAAGCTTTGTTAACCTGACATCACTGTAAACAAAGGCCATTATTTCCTTAAATTCTCTTACTTTCCACATCACCCAAAACCAGAACACTATAATATGCAAGCTCTGTGCATCTTCTAGCATTTTTCTGCAGTCCTTCAGCATCACTGCAATTCAGCGATAAGGATGTCATTTATTCATCTATTTTTAATTTATTCAGTCTACTGTTGAGTCATAGTTGGGATTTGATTTTTCTTTCACTGAGGCAAATTGACAGGGATAAGAAAAACACAGTTTCTTAGAAAAATAAGTAACCAAAAGAACAATTGACAATTGTTGTACCCCTCTTCGCCCCCTCCCCTCCCCCCCCATTAGTGTTCAGTATGTAACTCTCCAATTACTGTGTTTGCAAAGCAACTGTCAGGCTTCGGGAGGGTATAGTAACATAACTCATTACTGTCACTCAGATCCTTTGGAGTTAGCACACGACAAATTTCATGTACATCAGTTACTGAAGGCAGCTGGCGTTATCTGCTAATCAATTCACTCAGCACAATGTCAGGTTTTGAGTTTAATCCCTAGCTGCTTGCTGTTTTCAAAAGATCAGACAGTAGAATAGCATTGGGGGGGTGCAGCAAGGATGTGTGTGGACCAAAGTACATGGGGGACAGAAGGGCATTCCAGATGTCAGAGCACAGGAAAACTACATTTATTTTTTCAGCTAGCAGCAAATGAATAATGAAAAGATCTATTGCTCTCTGACTTGATTGCAAGAACACACAGAAACTTCAGGTAAAATGTCCAAAGCTCCATTTCAGTAGATGTTTTGCAAAGAAATAGTAAACCATTTTTCAAGAGGTCTTACTGTTGAGGTAGTCTGAAATGTGGCTTGGAAAGCTAATTCCTGGAAGAGTGAGGATTCTCTGTGCAATATCTTCAGATACAGTCATCAGTTTTGCTCTTTCTTCAGCAACATTCCCACTACTCGTATTGACTTTGAGAGCTGTTACGATGCATCAAACCAGCAACTGCTGCAGCAAACTGAATAATTAGAATAGCATAAACAAGAGCTTCCTCCCTGTTTCATCCATATTTATGAAGCAGGGAATTTTCAGACCTAAAAGGCTTGTATTTGTAAGCAGGAGCTAGGGACTGCAATACCTGCGCTGCCCATCAGAGGTACATGGACTTTCTAACCATTTACTTTGTATGTTCAACCTGGTCCTGACAAAGTTTCTTATACTTTGAACTCCAAATTGATCTTTTACTGCTTCTTTGTTCTGGTCAGCTTCTGCCTCAAGCTGATTTGGTTGCCTTTTAGTAAGGCACACCTCCAAGTATCCAGGAGGAAAAGATATGGAGAAGATCTGCTGTACAGATGGACAGAGCAGTTGGAGCAAAACCAGAACCTACATCTGTAGTGAGGAAGCCTGGGTAGCACTAAAGATTCACTGGAAACTACAAATATTTCAGATGTTTATCTGCCATTATCTGTTCTGCACCTGAATTCTATGCTTCTTAGAAGCAGAAGTGCTTGTAATACCCCTAAGCTGCAGCCCCTCCTTACAGAGAGAAACTGGAGATTCAGACAAGAAGAGTCACACAAGCAGTATAAGGAATGCAACCTGGCTTTTCTAAATCCTGAAGCCAATGCTGCAGACTTTAAGACTTTTATTCTAAACCCTAGCACCAAACTAAAATAACTGCACCACCTGAGGAAAGTGATGTCTGTCTCTAAAGCCTAGGGAGATGTTGCCTCTGTTAGAAGTAGTACATGCCATTCCACAGCTCCCAATGGTGATACCCAGCTGGTAAAGATTACCAGCAGAATACCCACAAAAAAGGGCTCATGAACTCCTGGCATGGTGCTGCTAGTATTCCTAGCAAATTGAAAGAAATCAGTAATAGAAATGTTTAGTGCTCACTGACCTACCATGGACTCCACATTTCTAAAGCCTTTTCCTTTCACAGAGGCAGCAGCAACATCTTTGTCTTTCCCAGTTTGTCTCTGATCACAATGCTAGCTCCAGAATGCCACAGTATGATGAAAAGGCAATCAAGATTTATTGAGTGGTCACAGATCTCTTGAAACACAAAAACTTTATGGTCCTTTCTGTCCTGAAAATGTGCACAAATATTAATGAAGGAAAGCTTTCTTTTTACAGTGCAATAAGTTAGAAGATTATGTCTGAAACAAGTTGTATTGATGATAAATTGTCCTCATGAGCAGTTTTCTGCTTTTGTTATTTACATAACTTCACAGGTCCCAGATGAGCAGACTATCATGAGCAAATGAAAGAAAATATGGTCAAGCACGCAGTGCAAGGGTCATACAAAAGAAGAGAAAAAATAAAACACAGGGCAACCTGAAAAAACATCCAGATGTAATCAGAACAGATTAGTGGTTTTTACATGGTGTCAGGAACTTCTGTTATGAGAAGATATTCAGATATAATTAGGCTCCATGTCACAAAGAATCAGAACTAATAACACTGATGCAAATGTTTGCAAGCTGGGGATATAGTGTTCTCAGGGTCTCTGAAAGAAGTGCTTTACCTTTTGTCTGTTATGTATAAGCACAGCCCTAAAGAGTTGGAAAGTACTTTGAAGGGTCAAGTTCTCTAGTGATACTAATTACTCTGCTGATAACAATTACTTCCTTGCAACTGATTAATGTTTCTTCTTATTTGTTGTTATAAGAGTTTACTTTTCACATAATCGGTTTAGCCCCTTCTGCTTTCTGTAAAAAGACTGCAGATATTAAATACTGACACAGGATATGCATTAAAGGCTTGTGTTTATGTCAGGTCGATTACTCATTCTGTAATTGCATTCAAATTCTGTCCTACTGAAACCACTGATGAAAGTTATTACAGTGATCTTCTATTGTCTCACACCTGACACCTATGAATCTCAATCAGGTCTAGGTAGAAAACTGCTATGATTAAATACTTTGAAAGATTTTGGTTTGACAAAACTTTTACAGGTATGAATATCTACAATAAAAAATAGCCATGGAGAAGCAAACTTCACATTTTAGGATTCTGTTTTTCACATTACTTGTAACTTTCTGCGTTCAGTTCTGCTTCATGCAATCATGGCAGCAGCTGTTACTTGGGAGTGCTCAAAATCTCACCAAATCAAGCATATCAGTACACTGACAAGTCAACTAACAGATGCAACATATACCATATTCTGATGCTTATACAACGATCTTTTCCCATGTTCTTCTGACCATTCACACCAATTCTGTTTTATCATCTTAATTCCTTCAAAGTTACATTAGAGTGAGATGAAAGAGAATGCAAGTGGATGAAACATGGAAAGTAAGAGAAAAAGAAGACAGAATCAATTAAGTTAATTAATGGCAGGCAAGCCAGGAAAGAAGAAGTTTCTCAGTAAGTTGCAAGTGACATTAAATTCAGACAGCAGCCTGGGGAGAAATAATGAGGTTACCAGGTCTTTTAAAATACAATTAAATACTGCATGTTGTAATTTAAAGAA
Source organism: Psittacula echo (assembly GCF_963264785.1). NCBI lineage: Eukaryota > Metazoa > Chordata > Aves > Psittaciformes > Psittacidae > Psittacula > Psittacula echo. The sequence continues at coordinate 107,918,728 of NC_137735.1, forward strand.
AGCAAAGCACTGTAGTACTTGGAAAGGAAAGTCAGATTATGACTTTGACTTTGTACAACAGGGCTCTGCAGGAAAGGGCATGAAGCTGGGCAACAGAAGACACTGGCAAAACCTTCCAGGGCTCTTGTTTGCTTGCTGGGAGACATCAGGTAAGTCATTTACCTTTTCTTCAAGTGGATTTTTTAAGAAAATGATGCTTATGCAACCATATTCACTTTGTCTGACAATTTGGGAATTTCCTTGGCCAATTTCCAACACATTTGACAGAGAGTAAGCTCTAAAGACATTACATTCCGTAAAGTTTCATGAAGGCAGTAGTGGTTTCAAGAGAAGTCTTTTACTGCTGCCTCTGACAGAGTACCCAATTATGTTTTAGAAGTCAGAGAAGGCACTAGATATTACAGAAAGATGTTAAGGAGTAGTCTTTGTTGGTTATGCCATCCACTAAAGTCTCTTTTCTTCATCTATTCTAATTTGACTTCATCTATCCCTCTTATTTACATTGTAAGTCCCTTGAGGCATACCTGTCTGCTGCTCTATCTTTAAACCATAGCACTGGTGGGAGCCCCAGTCAACTTAGATCTTGCCTATGATGCATCTCATAACACAAAACTATGTTCACCTCATACAAGAAGCTAAAGGATATTTTTATTAACAAATGACATTGTTTCTTGTGCTGTGGGCTCTCTACAAATAAATAGAGCTGTGTACTTTTCTTTTCTGACATATATAAATATATGTACATATGAATGATTTCCAGGAATAAAGCTATCCATGTTTTATAGCTTCTTGGGACACACTGCAGCAGTTCTATAACACACATCTTCTGCCTGCTTTTCCAAAAAGGAAAATTACAGTTTGCAAAGTCAAGGTGAAGAAGTAAGTCAAGATTAAAATAAAAAAGTAAAGCACAGTTCTACAGGAAGATGTTACGAACAGAAGTATGCACTGTTCCTATAGGTCATGCCTCTCAGAAATAGCTCTTCTGGGAATACAATGCAAGTCTGAAGACTGTCAGATTTTCAGAAAAGCCTACAGCAAAGCAGGAAGCAATGAGACTAAAGTCTTATGGTTGAACTTTATTCTAAGGCAGAGTGGAATGTAATAGAATTTCTTGCACAATTTTGGCTTAGGACAGAAAAATTCCTCATGTAACCTACAGTGCAGTAATATTACAGTTAAGCCAGTTTTAAATGTAGAGCATTCTTAGCTATAAGTTGTCAGTTTAACATTATTTTATTAACTGTGCTTTCTGTTTACCTTTATTATATAGACAACGTATCAGATTTGTTATCCAAAGGGTATGATAGCCAAATGACACAACATTCTTGGCACAAAGAATAAAGAATAAACAGCATCCTGCAGAATACTCTATTTTTTTTTTTTTTGGTACATGAATAATTTAATAGCTGTCTAAATGACAAGGAGTAAAGAGATTTGTAGTACAACACAGTAAAATCTTAAAATGAGAACTAGAAAATGATTCTAAGTATTTACAAGTTAGGTTTTCTCACAAATTCATCTCACAGATGTGGCAATTATTTTCAAATAATTTAGCACACCTTGAAAGCCTGATAACCTGCTTGTTGCATGACTTCATCCACTGTGCTCAGTGTTGTACTAATGTAAAATTCCATGAAAATCAAAATGATAACTATGTCCTTATTAAAATTTAACAGCCTCCCCTGGATGTAATTGAAAGGCTGGTATGTGTACTCTGCAATTCCTCCACAGATATAAGAATTGTGCTACTACACAAACAGTGCTATGAGGACGATTTTAAAAAACGGATAGATGAATTGAAAGGTAAGGAAATGCTGGATTCAGAAGAGAAATTCACCATCACAATAATTTCATGATTTTCCTGTTCATTAAGTACAAATCTGAACACTGTGTAACAATTCAAACAGCAGTTAAGTCAGACAAATTTAGAAGAACAAGAATTAGTTCACTGAAAAGGTATATCTACTTCAGTTTAAATGGAATTTAACTTAGATTGAACTGAAGTCTGCTTACTAAAGTCTTCTCACAGCACTAGATTGAGCAAGATGTGAATGCAGCCTGGTTTTGTTTGGTTTTAAGAGGAAGTTCTTGAGATGTGTTTAATACGTAATACATTATTTCTAAGTACAGATGAAGGAAAGTTTTCAATTAAGAAGAATTATTAGAAAAATGATTCAGAATCCTAAATGTCTTTTGACACACACACTACCGAAGACGTCAGAGTTTTAGCAGAGCAAAAACTCTGGTTACTTACTGGAAGGATACGTCTAGAAAATAATTTTTATTTTGGTGGAAGAAACATTTTAGTATTCATCCATAACTTTGCAGGCAACTTTCCAGGTCTCATTAAGCTAACTTTTTACTGAAAGAGAAAAATCTGTAATTTTGACAATATATTGTGTTGTTCCTGTTTGATAAAGCGATTGAGCACTTGCCTGAACGGCAAAGCCCATCCGCAGCTTAACTATACAACTATAAAGCATCCGTTTAAATACAGAGACAAATCAAAGACACCAAGGCACATAAGAGAAAGGGTTTTAATAGTCTGCCATGAAGTATTTTGGAACATCTAAACAACAGTCCAGTAAAGGATTATTGCACTTGAGGCATGTATTTCTTCCCATATGGTTTTTTTCTGTTGATAAACATTTCCATTGATAATAAGAAAATCACTTCCATTTTGTATTTTCAAGGAAAGTAAACACTCATCATGTGGTCTTACTCCACACTTATTTGGTATAGAATTCTTGAGTTATCAATCACCTGTTACAGTATGATTGTCGAAGACTGCCTTCTTCGCTTTCTTTTTCCCTTGGGATACTAAAAGAAACAAAACAGCTTTGTGACCAAAGTATTTGCAGGATATGATTGACAGCTAGTGTATGACATCATTAAGCATACAGTTATTATAGGATTATTTGATTTAAAAGCTTCTCAGTGCACATTTAAGCTTTCGATAAAGTAATTCATATAGATAGATTGAATTAAAAACTACCCATATTGGTGTCATAAGGCATTGGGTCACTTCAGCAAGTGCACTAGACCGTCAAATATAAATGTTTTGTTTTTGAACAGGACCAATAAATAATGTCATGGGCTTTTAAATTATGTTTGCCATAAATTGAAAGATTCAGCAACTGAACAATATCAATGTTGTTTTGCTGCTGGCTTTACGCATTTATTTCAAATCATGAAACTAATTGTTTCTAGCTAAGCTTCATCAGGCTGAAAGCAAAACTGCCTCTTGCGTTTTTTCCCTATCCATCAAACTACCTGTGCACAGTAAATTATAAATGTTATGCTTCATGTTCTCAGAGTTTATCTGGCTTTAGTGGATGTCACAGTAAATAATGAATGCACATAAAATTCATTCGTTTTGAATGGATTTAGCAGAAGTAAATCAAATGTTTTTTGAAGGAGCTTTTAACAAGAAGCTATTAGATTTTAGCAATTCTAATAATGAGGGAAAACATTGAAATGAAAGAATTTGACAAAACTACAACATCCTAAATGCAAAACAAGGGTCAAGTTATACTAAACCCTTTCAGTCTTCTGTGACTGTTGTGAGTTCAGCAGTAGCAGTCATTTTTTTTCTCCTTCTTAGTAGCTTGTGCAGTGCTGTGCTTTTTTGACTTTCAGCGTGGGAACAGCACTGATAACACCGATGTTTGTAGTTACTGCTCAAATGTTTAGTCTGATCAAAGACTTTGTGAGTCTCATGCTCTGCCAGGGAGGAGAGGAAGCCGGGAGGAAGCAGAGACAGGGTACCTGACCCAAACTAGCCAAAAGAGGTATTCCATACCACAGCATGTCATGCCTGGGATGTAAACTGGGAGTTACCTGGAAGGGCTGGTTCACTACTCGGTCGGGCTGGGTATTATCAGTCTGCGGGTGGTGAGGTGTTGCATTCTCTTCCCTTGTTATTTCCTTTATCATTATTATTATTGGTGGTAGCAGTAGTGATTTGTGTTATACCTTAGTTATTAAACTGTTCTTATCTCAACCCATGGGAGTTACAGTCTTTCAATTCTCCTTCCCATCCCTCTGGGAGCGAGGGGAAGAAAGGGGAGGGGGGAGTAGACTGCGTGGTTCTGATTTATGGCCTGGGCTTAAACCACAACAATGAGGCAGTACTCATCTGTTGACTTCGCCACTTACAGGGGTGTTTCTCCTCCTTCTTTGGGCTTTCCAAGTGATTGCCTCTCCCACCAGTTTGCCGTTAAAATCTGACTGAAGACACTATTTCCCACTCCCTTTTCCTCTCACCATTTCAGTGCTTGAGCACTAGCAATTGTTTCCTTATGCCTGTTATGAGATAAACCTGCTGGTAGAAGACTCAGCACTTCTTGGCTTCTCACATAGAATGTTTATTGCTCCTGTTCAAGTGATTGATGCTTGTCCTCAAAATTTGTGATATTGTCAGTTACTTAATCTAAGATGTAGTAATAAACCTTTCCCCACCTTTCAATAAGCCTCCCCAACCCAGGGGTCATGTGCTCGCTGGCTTTCCTAATACACCATTTTAATTCTCCCAGCTGCAGCTATCAAGCCTTTTGCTGTCAACCTTTAAAATGACAAAATCCATACTTTCCTCTTAATGCTATCACAAACATGAATTACTGTCAACTTAACTTGGCATGTTCTGGGTCATCAGGTAATATTATCTTGCAAAGCTTCTAGCACTTTCATGAAATGCACTGAATTTTACTACGCCTCATTGCTTTCAAGGTTGTGGTATAGTTATAAATGCTTTCCCCCAAGGTATAACTGAGGAAAAGTTTTTGCAGCCCAAAGGCTTCCTAGACTGTAGTCTGCAGCAAAGATTTCAGTGTCTTCTACTGGATCAGGCTTTAATTGGAAGGAAATTCACAGATAAAAATTAATACGAGAGGGCTTTTCCTGTCTTTTTAATAATAGTTGTTATATAAACCCAACCTCCCATCTCATTAACTGTCTAAAGTTACAATAAAAATACAAATATTTGATGGTGGAATGTTGTTATCTTATCCCTTCCTGAAATAAGTACATGGTGTAATACATCACTGTCCACTGAAAACACTAACTGCAGAGAAAATTAATTGCTTAATTCTACTCTCTAAGCTGCAAGCTAATTAGCAGAATAGCACTAAGCATTAGTTATCAGCTCTACAGTATTTCTTTAAAATGTCGCTCAATTTATTCACTACTAGGAGGTATACTGTATGTTTCTGCGAAGTTATAGCTAGTCCCAAGGATAAACACTCAACATAAAATGGTATTTAAGTATTTAAGCATTACTGGAGTTAGTCTCTCCTGATTTCATATCCTCCAAACAAATTCTTCATGCAAATGATCCTACTCCCAAGCTTAAAAGCATCTATCTTCTGAAAAATGTTTCAGTAAATAAACGAAGTATAGATACATAATGCGGAAGGTATATTATTGTGTGGTCTCAAAGGAAAATGTGAAATTACTTTCACTTACACACAGTATTTCATCAGACACCAAAAGTTCAAGAAATCATAGAATAGTTAGGCTTGGAAAGGACCTAATTCCAACCCCCCTGCCATGGGCAGGGGCATCTTACACTAAACCATGTAACCCAAGGCTCTGTCCAGCCTGGCCTTGAACACCACCAGGGATGGAGCATTCACAGCTTCCTTGGGCAACCCATTCCAGTGCCTCACCACCCTTACAGGAAAGAACTTCTTCCTTATATCTAACCAGAACTTGCCCTCTTGAAGTTTGAACCCATTACCCCTTGTCCTGTCACTACAGTCCCTGATGAAGAGCCCCTCTCCAGCATCCTTGTAGGCCCCCTCCAGATACTGGAAGGCTGCTATGAGGTCTCCACGCAGTCTTCTCTTCTCCAGGCTGAGCAGCCCCAACTTTCTCAGCCTGTCTTCATATGGGAGGTGCTCCAGTCCCCTGATCATCCTCGTGGCCCTCCTCTGGACTTGTTCCAACAGTTCCATGTCCTTTTTATGTTGAGGACACCAGAACTGCACATAATACTCCAAGTGAGGTCTCACGAGAGCAGAGGGGCAGGATCACCTCCTTCGACCTGCTGGTCACGCTCCTTTTGATGCAGCCCAGGATACGGTTGGATCTGTGGGCTGCGAGCGCACACTGAAGCCGGCTCATGTTCATTTTCTCATCGACCAACACCCCCAAGTCCTTCTCTGCAGGGCTGCTCTGAATCTCTTCTCTGCCCAACCTGTAGCTGTGCCTGGGATTGCTCCGACCCAGGTGTAGGACCTTGCACTTGGCATGGTTAAACTTCATAAGGTTGGCATCAGCCCACCTCACAAGCGTGTCGAGGTCCCTCTGGATGGCATCCCTTCCCTCCGGCGTATCAACCGAACCACACAGCTTGGTGTCATCAGCAAACTTGCTGAGGGCGCACTCAATCCCGCTGTCCATATCAACGACAAAGATGTTGAACAAGACCAGTCCCAACACCGATCCCTGAGGGACACCAGCTGGTCTCCAGCTGGACATTGAACCATTGACCACATCGTTTTGCATGTGGCCATCCAGCCAGTTCTTTATCCACTGAGTGGTCCACCCATCAAATTGATGTCTCTTCAGTTTAGAGACAAGGATGTCATGTGGGACAGTGTCAAAGGCTTTGCACAGCTCCAGGTAGCTCACGTCAAGTGCTCTACCCCTGTCCATCAGTTTCGTAGCCTCATCATAGAAGGTCACCAAATTGGTCAGGCAGGATTTCCCCTTAGTGAAGCCATGCAGGCTGTCACCAACCACCTCCTTGTTTTTCATGTGCCTTAGCATGCCTTCCAGGAGAATTTGCTCCAAGAGTTTGCCAGGCACAGAGGTGACACTGACTGGTCTGTAATTCCCTGGGTCATCCATTTTCCTCTTCTTGAAAATGGGGGTTATATTTCCCTTTTTCCAGTCATCGGGAACTTCACCTGACTGCCATGATTTTTCAAATATGATGGCCAGTGGCTTAGCAACTTCATTTGCCAGCTCCTTCAGGACCCGTGGATGGATGTCGTCAGGTCCCATGGACTTGTGCACATTCAGGTTCTTAAGATGGCCTCAAACCAGATCGTCTCCTACAGTGGGCCTAAGGTCTTCGTTCTCACAGTCCCTGCGTCCACCTTCCAAGACTTGGGTGGTGTGCTCAGAGCTTTTGCCAGTGAAGACTGAGGCAAAGAAGTCATTAAGAACCTCAGCTTTCTCCAAATCCAGGGTAGCCAGTTCTCCTGATAGCTTCCGGAGGGGGCCTACTTTGTCCCTAGTCTGTCTTTTATTTGCAATGTAATTATAGAATCCTTTCCTGTTATCTTTCACATCCTTAGCCAAGTTTAATTCTAACTGGGCCTTAGCTTTCCTCACCTGGTCCTTAGCTTCCCGGACAACATCCCTGTATTCTTCCCAGGCTGCCTGTCCTTGCTTCCACCTTTTATAAGCCTCTTTTTTCCCTCAAAGTTTCCTGAGCAGCTCCTGATCCATCCAAGGAGGTCTCCTGGCCCTCCTGCTGCACTTCCTTCTAGTTGGGATGCAACATTCCTGAGTTTGGAGCAGGTGATCCTTGAATATCAACCAAGAGTCTTGGGCCCCCCTGCCCTCTAGGGCTATATCCCATGGAACCTTACTGAGCAGGTTCCTGAAGAGGCCAAAGTCTGCTCTCCTGAAGTCCAGGGCAGTGAGCTTGCTGCACGCTCTTCTCACTGTCCTGAGGATCTCGAAATTGACCATCTCATGATCTGATGTGATTCATAAGATCACCTTTCACTGGAGAATACAGCTAATAATGCCTAAATAACACAGCTAATTCTTTGAAATGTAACTGCTGTGTGTTGATTTCTATTCTTCAGTAATCCTCCACTTCACTACTGCTTTTCCAGCATTGCCGTAAGAGTTTGAAAGGAAGAAGACTGCACAGACTTAATGCTGTGAACTATATGCTGCTGGGATGAGTTTTATAGAATGCCTTCTTTGCTGCCATTTTTGCTTTTCTGATAAGTAGAATATTAATTCTAATAGATAAGAGAATAATAAGATCAAAGCAATTGGAGTAATTACTAGATAGCTGAAACTCTACTGCACAGCCCAGGCACTGTATGACTCATTGTCACCATGGTCTGCACTTTTGCTGCTGAGTATATATTAGTTGATGAAAAATCACTACTGTTATAACTATTTCCTTCTTTAATAGATAGTTCTATACCAGTGAAAGTATCAGTAGCAATACATTGTGACCTATTTATCTGAAATTTACATTTGGAAGGCATCTGTTTGTGTAAGATTAAGAAAAGTTAGGTTTTATTTATTTATTTGTTTATTTAGTTTCTTATTAAGGACCCTTGGCCGTAGCTGCTCTTACTCCATTAAACAAACTTAAATTGATCAGTAAAGGCTGGAGATACTGTTTCAGAAATGCAAAGCAATCACGGAAAGGACAGAAATGTAAGGCACAAAAAAAATAAAGAAAAAAAAAGAACAGTGTCACAGTCAGACATTTTTATTGGAGGAAAACAATAGTTCAGTCAAGTAACTCAAGGAGTTATTGTTATTTTGCCTAAGTAGTCAAATTTAATTACCAACATTTTATAATATTTTCAAGAAATAATTCATTTAAATGACAGGTCTTCCATTTGAGCCTGAAAGCAAAAGGATCAAAAAGGATGTGCTTTATGTGTATTTTAAAGCTCTTCCTTACCTTCAGTGAAACAAGGTTGCTTAAGACTTACATCCCCTGACAGTGGCAGAGCTATAGAAGATTATAAAATTGTGCAAGTCTTCAACTAATTCTGCAGAAATTTACACAGTGGCAAAGTAAAGGCAATAATCATCTCCTACCAGCAAACCAGTTAACTGATGCCCAGCAAGTCTCCAAGCAATGGCTACTTTGGAAGACTACCCAACTGTTACTGCTGAACATCAGGTTATACAATAGGCAATAACACTTTGGCCAGCCTGGGTAAGCTACCCCAGCTATGTCCCTTGTCAGACTCCTCCCCACTCTCAGCCCCCTCGATTTGGGGGACAGAGTGAGAAACAGAGATGGTCTTGATGCTGTGTGAGCACTGTTCATCAACAGCTACTGGTGTGTTATCATCACTGTTTCCATCACCAGTCTAAAATACAGCATCCTGCAGGCTGCTAGGAAGCAAACTAACCCCATCCCAGCCAGGCCCAGTACACTCACGCATTTAAACTTTCACAAAGCTAGCTCTGTCCGAGAACAGGAGTAAAGAAATGAAGATTAAAACAGAGGTTAGTGTGCTGTATCTCACAGCACACCCCTTGTGAATCAGAAATAAGAGAGCTTGATTTAATGTGAATACTTACCTCTTGCATTTAATAAAGTTAGTGAAGTCAAATATCTTATTCATATTTGTGTTATGCACCAATAACCTTGAAGTCAGGTTCCAGATTTTCCCCTGCTATACTTCTGCTTGCCTTGTTTCTCAGCTGTACTCCTTACTGAGCTTTTAAAATAAAATGGTTTTTGTAAAATTAAAAATATAGCTTTGTGCTTTTTAGCTAGGATAGCAAAATTACTTTTTTTAGCACAAAATTCTCTTGTGATCTTGGCTGAAATTAGACCACTGGTGCTACCAGAGTGTTTTTCAACTTCTAACTATAATTGGTTTAAATTCTCATCTCCTACATGTGCTTTGCAGTCCTTAGTATTTCCTGACATTTAGAGAAAAGTTGAATAACTTTAATTCATTAATTTCATTAATTAACTCATTGTGAGACTGCAGTGACTTAAAGCAAATCAGTCTCCAGGGGTTTGGGCATTAAGATGAGTCAATGTAATTTACTACTTTTATAAAATAGTTTTTCTTGAACGAGCAATTTCCTACAGCGAAAAGACAGGAAAAAGAGGCAACTCTGAGCCATTTAGGAATTAGGATTTAAGAATAAATTAGGTTAAATGCCTTATTATCGCTTAACTAAAGCTATATTAGACACATGTGAACAAAAGCATCATGTCAAGGTTGCCTAGAAAAGCTTAATTCTAGTATTTCTTACAATAAGTACTTGATTTTGTAGCTTCAGTGTTCTTTCTGAGCAGTTTTTTTCTGCATAGCAAAAACTGCACTGTTGTCAATATTAACATAGTCCCTAAAGTTATGCAGTTCTGTTTGGGCTTCAGGCAGCAAAGCAGGTTCTGCTAAATAATAGATTCTTAACAATAAGATGTTGGGACAATTTCCTCCCAGAGGAAGGAAATGTCAAATAGCAATATGTTTGCATATAATTATGTTACTCTCTTTCAGAACATCCTTATGCATGCAGTGCTAGGCATAGTTAATCAAATAAATCTGCATAGCTAATTCGCTGTGTACTTTGAGGTCTGCTTTACTGTGTTAGCCCTAGAGGCAAGAGAAGAAGAGCAGAGGCTGGAATGTGCATTCGCCTGTGTGCATACCCAGCACTATCAGCAGGTATTCTGGTTTACAGCTAGATCAGCATTATTCTTCCCAGTGAAATTTCTTTACAACTGGTTGGTGAAAAGGAAACAAGGCTTAGACAGAGCCAAATAAAAACAATCACATGCCTTTGTTCTGCAACACATGATGCTTGTGAATTTACAGGTGACAGAAAGGCTTGAGGACTTCTTTTAGTTCTCTCTGGTCTGGCTGTATGGTCCTTAAATATAATCAACCAGGACATTTTGTTGGGTTTTAATAAGCAAATCATGATTGAATATTTAAGCTCTTTTCCACAACAGGATGTCATAAGCAAAAGGCAGAGAAGGGTCTGTTCCGAGACTGAGTGGCTGCTGGTGACAGCACATCACTAGTGGCAAGGAGCACTGCAGTCTTGTCTCCCCTTGCTTCCCCATGGCCCTCTGCCAAACCGGTGTAGTAGGTCTTTCCACCCAAGACCCTCCTATCTAGACTCCAGTGCTCTCTGCTGCCAGCATCCATGTAGCAGAGCACAGGTTCCAGTAAATGGTACAGTTGTTCTGCTAGGATACTTTATGATAAAGATAGGCCCAAAGCTCTGGATGTGAGCACCCCAAATGACTTAAACTCTTTAATAACATGAGTAAAACCCCAGAGCTGAAGGAAAACCCAATTCTAAACGTAAGCCACATTTCTGAAATGACCTAGCGTGGAAAAGCATATGAATTTGTTTGAAAAAATTACTTAGATCGTTTCATGGACTGAATTTACGGCATGGCCCCATGGCGAGCCCTCAACTCACCAGGACTGTGAAATAGGTGTAGCGTGAAAATAGCAGCAGGGAAGAGAGAAGGCTGGACACTTACCTCTCCTGGTTCTCTATCGTATATGCCAATGTTATGGTCCTGTTCCCGAATGCCTCATTTAATCCTAGTGTTTATGGGCAGGTGAGAGAGGGAGACAGGATGGTGGTATACATGCGAGTCAGTAAATCAGAGTACTGACCCCAAAAACTGAAAACTAGAGGCATTTTATGTCCAAAGACAAACCTGTAGCCCTTGCTGTAGTTGAACAGAGAGTACTGGATATGTAGGCAACTCGCCCAAAGGCTGTCTGCAGTGGATCAGGCCACCCTGAGTGAGGCTTCCCTGTAAAACTTACTGATTAAGTAACAAAAATTAAGTAACTAAAATTAACAATTTTATTTCTCAGTGGCAGTGATTACTGAACACTTTATCCCCCAGCCAGGTTGGACAGAGCTTTGAGCAACCTGATCTAGTGGAAGGTGTCCCTGGCCATGACAGGGGGATTAGAACTAGATGATCCTTAAGGTCTCTGCCAACCCAAACCGTTCTATGATTCTACGAAGAGCGAAGAGCCAGAGCTCTGCTTTCCGCGCCGTCAGCAGGCCAGGGAACAGCACAGGTGACAGCGTCGGTTCCCGTTTGAGCCCATCCCGTTCCGTGCTGTCCTCGCCCGCACAGGAGGCTGGAGGCGAGACACCTCACATACATTGTTCCCCCGAAACCCTCGCCCCGGTCCGCTTCCCAGGTCTGCGGCTGCCCCCTGGTGGCTTACCGCGGCACCGCCTTGCCGGCCCACCACCCCATCACACACACACACGCACGCTTAATTTTGGGATTAGGGAGTGAAATGAAAAGAAGGAACAGAACCTAATCCAGAGGGATCAAAGAACAGTGTTCCGTGTGACCTAAGAATAGATGTACAAACGTAAGCGTGACTGCGGTCAGGCCAGTGCTTGGCTCCGTAACAGGGAAAGGGAAAGCTCACCCCAAGGGTGCGCAGGGGGTCTCCTCATCCTTTGGGATGACCTCAGTGATGATCAAAGCCGAGGGCTTAGGTCGGCACTAGAGAAATAAGGGATTAGAAGCCAAAGCCAGGAATGCCTAGAAGTTAGTAGTCATCCTCAGTATTACTTACAGAGCAACCTCCAAATTTCACAAGTTTTCTCACGGAAGTGTAGAAAATTGCCTCAGAAACTTCAGTCCACTTCTCAATCAAATTAAAAGTTTATGAAAAAGTGAGGTTTTTTCATAAATTACTTGTATGAAAATGACTTCCATTTTTAAGGACTATCTGAGGACTTTCTGACATTTTACCTGTTCTGCTTCCAGCTCTGGAGTCCTCAGTACAGGAAAGGCATAGACCCTGTTGGAGACGGTTTAGAGAAGGGCCACAAAAATGCTTAGCGGGCTGGAGCCCCTCTTCTGTGAGGAAAAGCTGATAGAGTTGGGCTTGTTCAGCCTGGAGAAGAGAAGGCTCTGGGGAGGTCTTTTGCAAAAGAGAGTCTTCATCTTTAGTTGGTCTCCTTTAGAGCTGACATAAATGCAAACAACAAAATTAATTCTGGCTGTCGTAAGGCCTGCGTCCCTTAGCTGGAGATCTGAACAAATCTATGAAAACTGCCACAGGACAAAAGAAATTAAAAAGATGCTAATGAAAACAAGAACCTTGCTCAGAGAGATTGTATGGCTTACCTAAGATGAGAAAGTGAAAGTCAAAAGATAGGAAAGCAAACCTTACACAGAAATGACTGAGAGGCTGGGTGAAAAACAGCAAAGGGAGATTATGATATTTCGATGCAGTCAGGGGATCGGGTTTATGAGAAGCCGCATGCCCATGCAAGTCCATGGTATCAGCATTCAAGTACTCGCTCCAGAAAAAGCAAACCTTGCGTTTTCAAGCTTGAATCAGTTTCTTCCATAGCCACTAGCTGACGCTGCAAGTAAAGCTCTCCTCTAGCAAGCAGCCAAAACGAATGGAAGGCTGGCAGAGACGAAGACAATTTAATTTTCGTGGGTTTTTTTCTCCCAGCTATTTTTTCTTCTCCTTTGAAGAGTTTATGATCTAGCTATGAGCACTGCTTCTGAATCCTGGACTTTCCTACATTGTTGCCCATCCTAAGGGAATGCTGTTCTCACCTTCTGCAGCACAGTGATTAAATAGGGCTTGTCTGGGTTTTCTACTTGAGTATATTTTCCCAGAGACTCCACCACTTAATATTACGCTTGCAAAGTTAAAAAGTATTTTCCAAAATTCTTAAACAAACCTACTTTGATCCATGGAAACAAAGATCAACAATTCCCATCTCTGAACTACTAAGAAAAAACAGTCAAATCTGCTATCATTTTTAGAATGATTTCTTTTTCTCACTGATAAGTAATACCTCCTTTGTTACAATAACTTAATGATCTGATGTATTTGCCTCACCTTTCCAACTGTAGGATAGATATTTTAAATTCTACCTTTCTTTCTAATGGAGTCCTGGAAAAAATTCAATTTTCCACATGAACTATGCCAGATAGGTTTAATTGTTCCTTGGTTGTATCATTTATCTTGTGTGTTTCCTCATTCTGTTAGGCCTGCTGGGGTGTTAACAGAAGAGTTGTGTCTGTTGACATCAGAAAGACAAGTTATCTGTGTGGAAAAAAGTCCCTGGATTTTTAAAGAGTTATTCAAACCTGCCAATTCTTTCCCTGGGAGATCTCATCTTCCTGTTACTGAGAGCTCAGAAAAACACAAGAAGCATTTGCCACCTGGAGCACACATGCAATATTGAAATAATGAGCATATAATCATATTTGCATTTGGACACAAACTCCTTCATTTTCAGCTCTGCATGTCAGCAAGAGGAGCCTCAACCTATAAAGACTAACTTTTTCATGCTGTGAATGATTGCACAATTGTATGTCAGGCAATTTGCAGGGCAGAATAGCAAGGGTAAGTGCAAATTTTTTTTCACCCCAGCCTAGATATCGTACAACATTACACCTCTACTGCTGAATATTTTTTCCTACATCTATCAGTTTCTAAAATGTTAATACAATTTCAATTATTTAGAAAATGTAAAATCTCTGATATGGACAAAAACATTAAAGTCCTTATTTTCAGTTCCTTACAGTGTCCCAGTAATAAATGCATATTAGCTCATTCCCATCTTTTCTAATCTTCTTTATATTAACTCTCAGGTTCCACAGCTCCAACAGAAATGACAGTTTGTGCACTGAAGCAGTTAATAATTTTTTTTTCTGTATCATTATTACCTGTGATACGTGACTCTAGAAATCCAACTACAATATTGCCATGAGTGGCACTAACCCTATGATATTGACATAACCGTGGTGCAGGTATTATTTCTACAAATATGAATCTAGAATTTGGGGTTAATCAAACCAAGTGATGTGCAGGAAGGTTGGAACTAGATGATCTTAAGGTCCTTTCCAACCCAAACCATTCTATGATATGATTCTATGTGTATACAAGTGTTCTCAAAGTCACCTCAGTTATGGTCCCACAATACTGGATTGCTTTATCTGCAGTCAAAATACAGTTAAACCAAGGCTATTACAAATGATATGGTTTAGTGTTGGTGAGATTTGGGGAAACAAGAGAGGAGGATAGACAGACGAGCGGTAGTAACCTAAGCAGAAAGGGAGGGACAGAGGTAAGGGAGAGGAAGCAAGTGAGGAAGCAACTGGGGAATGCAAAAACCTAAACAAGCCCTTTGGGGAAATAAGAAAGGTTCTCAGATTTTGGAGTAAGCTGGCATTTAGGAAATCCTGCATTCACTTCTTAAGTTCACAAGAGTATGAAATTTGTTTAATGCTTTCTCAGACATTTGCTCTAGCTTTCAGTTAATTCTAGTTTCAAACAAACAGCATAAGGGAAATAAGAGCACAGCTGCCAGGTTGACTATCCCAAGGCAGCTAGGAAGAGCTGTGTACTATTCCTGTAGCTTGTTTCATGTAAACACCATAACCACTTCATTCCTTGTGTTTCATATGTACAAGCTGCGGCAATGGCAAAGGTGTATTTCTTTAGTTCCAGATTGGTTACTTTTTAACAGGAAAATGTGAAAAATCACCATTCTTATATTTGTTTTTTTTTCTCCATACCTAGCTCATTTTAAAAATGTTTACTTTCTGGTTGCCAATACTGTTGGATGTTCATAACACACACACTACTAAAGGACAACAAACATTGTAGGGTAATACTAGAAGTATTTAATGAAGAAGTTAAATTGCATCCTAAGTTAGAAAAAGACATGATCTGAAAAAATGGATTCACTACAAAGTTTGATCAATAGAGAAAAAGATGATGAAATTATTATTAAAACCTGAACTGTTCTTTTTGGTCTTTGATACTTAAAGCATTCCAGTAAAAGCAAGGATATTTTCAAAACACCATAGAACCTGTCACATCTCCTTTCTGCACAAAGCCCAAGTGAAATAGAAGCAAAGTGTCAATTACTTTTAGTAGAGTATTTGATCTCTGTGGGATCCTTTAACTTGATTCTCAGTTGAGGATCTCATTATTTAAGTAAAAAAGTACATTTGTTTAACTTTTTATGTAGGAACAGCAATTATTTGCTCAACAACAAACTTCCTTCTCAAGAAGATACGACCTCATTCTTCTCCATCGTTAGATTCTACCCTTGATTTCTGCTGTCTGCATTATTTTTATACTAATCTGAATAGTTAAAGAGTAATTTAAGAGCCCAAAACCAACTGTAAGAATCTACTAGCTGCTTACTGCATTGCTGATGCATTTATAGGATGTGGCAGATTCTTAAATATTTAATATAACTTACTTTTCCTTTTAACCATTCCATTCTATGTGAAGGATCTCATGAAATATGAATTATGCCTGTGTAATGTTTTGCATACCGTAGTGGCTGCCTCATTTCAGTCATATTACATACACAGCTTCTATGCAAAAAAGAAGAGAAAATGCTTAGTTAAGTGTTATTCTGTTCCTAATTGAGGTTCTCAGGTTTCCGCAATCACTACAAATTCCCTGCTAAGCATAAAGATCAAGAACTGGAATGGTTTTAGAAAGCAAACTCATCATGACAATCTCTGCAGTGAACCAGAACATGACCAATTTAAACACATGAAAATTCAACACCAGCTTTTAGTTCAGCCTTTACAACCTTTTTGAAGGCAAAATTTTTGCAAAGGACTTATTTTCCAAAGCAATTTCTCATGCACCATCATGTACAAAATAACCAACTGCTCACAGGTACACCAGTTTCATTTGCTTATGTGAGTGGTAGTCCTAGTTTCAGGTGGGTGCACAGGAAGAGTTAATTATAGAAGTCACATCTGGAAAAAGCACTCAAGGCACCTCAGCAACACTGTTTGGTGGCTGAGTTCAGAAGCAGGAGCAGGGTTGTGAAGGGTGCTGCTATCACTCTGAGGGGCCTTCAGCTGCGATATGACAGCTGTAGACCAGCTGATCCTCAGAGCAAATACACATGTTGAACTGTTATATGTGCTGGTTGTACCTGTCTGAATAAGTCCATTCATCACGTGTCTTAAATGGCTCATCTCCTTCCTCCTTGGTCTTCACAACAATGGACTGTGTCTGATCACCACAGTAGGACTACCTACACAGTGGTGGACTATGTCTGACTTTTGATAACTTCAAACAGCAGCAAGATAAACATGTTTTTGAGAGGACTGAAATACTTTTGATTCCTTCCCTATTTTCAGATACTAGTGTTGGAGGGCTTTTTGTTAGTCGTGCATATCAAAGCATGTATTTTTCACTTATGGCAATGAATCTGGGAGCAATTCTTCTCAATGACATAAAAGAGATGTTTCTTGCAGGGTATGTGTGATACATAAAGGTTCTTAATGAGAGGATCTACATATATAGCAAGGCCTGTCCCTGCCTAGATAATAATTATATCTTACAAGTATGATATTTTTGTAGTGTTTCAGTTAATACAGCAACCCAAACTTTCCTTTAAAATCAAAATCTTCTAATTATTTCCATGGTTATAGAGAAGAACTTGCTAATACGAATCTTGGAAAGCTCAGAACTATGACCTTAAATAGAAACATTTTTGATTCCATCCTATTTATGAGGAGGCTTTTTACACCTTCAATCGTTTGACTTGGCAATAGGTAATAATTCCTACTGGTTATTTTCCTTTCCTATTTGGGTGTGAGCAGTTGAATTTGAGGTGGTTTTTCAGTCTGTATTTATGAACTTATACCTTCTTACTGGGGAGTATCTTCATAGCTTGTAAGACATACTGTTTTCTTGGATTTATGCCAGAGAGGGATTTATATCTGGAATAAGTAGTAACACTTCTATCAGAATATTAGTATATTTGCCCCCTCACTAAAAGAGCCCACACAATCCCATTCTTTTTCGCCAAAGGTCTGTTTTCTGTTTACAGCAGAATTGTTGAATAACAGGGAAAAAAAAAGAAATCCTCAAGAAAAAAAATTCATCATGTATTTTCTCTGGCAAAAGAATTCTTTATGGATTTAAGTTTTCGCATCCTTCCTTCTTTCTCTTTCTAATGTCCATGAAACATGCTACAAACCATTAAATCCTTCCTCACCATTTTCATGCCACCTAATTTTTAAATCCTCCGAATATCTTTTAATATCATAGATTGCAAGTGCTGTTTAATGTCCCCAGACTGGATAACATGCAAACTTCACAATATCTTGGTGAAGACAAACAGCTTTTTTACCCTTGACAATGTTTATTTGACATACAAGTAGAAGTGGGATCAGTGAACTCACCAGCTGACTCCTTGGACCAGACTTCATGAGGTTCCTTTCAGAAACATGAAAAGAGTAGGAAACTTGCAGTAGTAAATATTCCCAAGGGTATCATAAAGCAAACAGCTTGCTGTAGTTAAACAAGGAGAAAAAAGTGATAAAGTGGTTAAGTAGATCATTACATGAATGATGGCTTATAGTGAAACAATTTATTATTTTCTTTAAATAAAAACTGCTAACCTCTCAGTGTCTATAAAACATCTCATGAGACATCTTGTCTTACTTATATGAATATTTTACGGTAGAAAATATGAAAAATAAATTTGTAAGCTTCTATCACATTCCAGGTACAGTTTTTTTTTTTTAAACAAAAGATGTTTAACAGATTGTAGAAGCGAAGTTTCATTAACAGACAGCAAAGCAAAAGACTTGAAGAGAGGTGTCAATTTATCTGGTCTGCATCTGAGATACGAGTAAAAATGAAGAATAAGAGGAAATGGAGAAATCCACTATAAAATTGGTTGTGACTCCTATTTTATACTGCTATGGATCATTACTGACATTTATATTTAATGTTTACCCTAAGTTTCATGTTAGCATTAAATACCTCAGCTTAGCTCTGGAAAAGTAAGAATGAGGAACTTGATTTTTCAGCAGGAAAATATAATCACCAATGAGAGGGCAGTGGAAATACCTCCATGGAATTTTTTAAGAGTAAAGCACAAGGGGGTTATTTAATGAGAAAAGGGTGGTTTACACTATGACTTCCACAGAAAACATATCCTTTTTTTAATCAATCATAAGAAGAAATACTTCATAGGGCCTTAAAAAACAGATTTCTTTGATCTTGCGACACCCCAGATCTAGGTATACAGGTTAGCTTCTACTTCCCAAAACCTGCTACATGCTACACTTTGCATCCACATTAAATAGCTTATTAGCATCCTGATATGCTTCTTATGGCCGGAATAAACTTCTTGCAGGTAACACACTTCCAGTGCCTTCCTCTTCACTGCGTCTTCACTGTGCAGGCATCTAGGCTGGTTTTGATTCCCAATGCGTGCTGTGGGTGAGGGCTTTCACTCATGCAGGAACAAGTAGTAGAGGAGCGGAAAGCCCCATAGCAGTTGCCCCTGTCTGCTATTAGCAAGGAAAAGAGGGCTACAAGACTAGTGTAAGCATTTGTTTTCTAATGTGATAGTATCTTCCAATTTGCCCCATCTAACAGCAGGCAGAAGATATGTGTGTAATTTTAACCTGATCAAGTTATATGCTGCACAGATTTCAGAAGTGTTGCCTTCAAAAACCTCTTCCAAGAACTGTCCTAAACATTATTTATTATAATACAAGTAATCTAATATGCATTTCATTATATATATGGAATATCGTGTGTCTCTCATTAAGCATCAACTCATGAGACACGAAAGCCCAAATCAATCAAGGAATAGAAAAAAAAAAAAGGAACAACAACAAAAAGACGAAGACTTCAGTAGGCATTCAAATAATTTCACAGTACCTGCCATTTTTATTGGATCTTAGCAAATACAACTTTCCTTTCTCTCATAGTTCGTATTTCAACTGAGTAAAATGGTACTTCTGCCTGTATTGGCTTATGCTGTTTTCTTGGTTGCTTCTGGGTTGTTTTTCTGCGAGGAAAATAGAGAAAATATAACAAGCAGTGCAGTGCTTGGGTGCCATTTGGAGTGTGCAGTATTTCATTCCTGATACTAAAACAAGTTCAAAGGCCAGAATAAAGCTGAGAATATTTCCTTTTTCTGATCAAAATAGTTTCTATTTTTATGGAAGCAAATACCTTCTCAGTTTTCATTTTTAGCAATTCTATCCAATGTTATTCTCTCCATGTATTTCTTTTTCAGATTTCTTTTTTTTTTTCCAGAAAGGCTGTTGTGATTACTTTCCATATTCTAGGTATTAATACTGAAAATAATTTGTGTCTTCTCATTCTAAGTTTATACCAAGCTAAATTAAATAAGAACATACACACAGGAAAAAAATCAAACTAAGTTTTTATCAGTGCACAGACAAAAGACTGTATTCGGCAGACTATATTTATGGGGTTCTGAAACCAGAAAGAAGAAAATATTCAGAAGATCTTAATTGGCAAAGTTCTGTTTATGTCTCTTGTTGCCCTGTGGGATTTACTTTTTGCAGAGAGTTTTCTTCTTGCCTTCATTTTAAATTAAGACACATCTAACGTGCATTGATGTAAAAGGGAGATCGTTATTCCTTGGTTCTTCTGAGGTGGCTGGAGATCCTTTCTATCTGCTTAATGGTAGAGACATGTCATTTTCTGTTGTCCTTAGTTCCATTTAATTTAAAATTCATCTGTCTTGTAAATTGGTTTGGGATAAAATCTTCATCTGGCTAAAGTCATTGGAAGTTTTTATGTTGGCCACAATGGCATCCTGAGATGTCACGACACAGCAGATCACATGCTGCAAGTTTCTCCTTCATTACAATTAAAGAAATTATGCTGCAGCACATATGAAGGCTCTCAGTACCTTCTTGGACTGCCTGCCACCTCTCTGTGCCATTTGTATCCTTCCAACTTACTCCTTCCTCCTACATCCTGCTCCTTTTCAGGGATATTTTGAAGCATACTGTCAGCATACTACCACATTTGCAATGGCAACTGCACATCAGTGATTTCCAGGACAGATTTCATTCTAACTCAATATAAAAACAACATATGACTAAACATTGTGAGCATGTGAAATGTATCTGGGCTTCACAACACTGCTGCTTCACCATCTACTTGAAGCTATGCTTCCTCTAACCTGTAAACAGGCACCATCTTGTTTATTGTAGCATCAGAAAGAGGACAAGAAATACATTCACATTTTTTTCAGGGCTACAAAGTTCACAACAGTAGTCAATAAGATGAGTGCTTTATCTACATCCCCTCCGCACTGTGCTCTTAGTCATACACACTATATATCATAGAATCATAGAATAGTTAGGGTTGGAAAGGACCTTAAGATCACCAAGTTCCAACCCCCCTGCCATGGGCAGGGACACCTCCCACTAAACCGTACCACCCAAGGCCTCATCCAACTTGGCCTTGAACAGATGAGATGAGATGAGATGAGATGAGATGAGAGGAGATGTGTTCCAGAAGAGTGTAAGTAGATGAAGCTTTTGTGATACTTCTGCACGAAGTCAGGAAGCTTTCCAAATCCAAACTTTATTTTTCCAGGGTTAGCAATGTTCATGTGTTTATGTATGTGTATTTCCCTCATATACGTTATCTTCAAATATGATGGGAGCAAAGCATTACCATGCCTCATTCTCTGCTTTTTGTCCCACTAAAGAAAGAATGTCCCCATGCTGTGAGAAATGAAGCATGGCTATTTATTGTCATTTTCACTGAGCTTGGAGGTCTAAGTTGCACATTTTCTCCTGAAGATGAAAAGGAGACCAATAGTTTGTATCTGTCTAAGGAACTTCCACTTTCGTGTGCTCATGGTTGGAAAGTTCAGCTGCAGACCCTTAGGACAACTGGCCCAGATTTTTCTCAGCCTGTTTAGTAGATCATATTTACTCCTCTTTGACCCATTAATAACGATCAAATGAAAGTAAGCCTGACTTTTGCAGTGGGGAAAAGTCAAACCATATGATGAAAGCAATCACAGGAGGGCTGGAGTAAGGATGTGGTAGACTAATTAGACCTGGGTTTCCTGGTGGGAAGATCTGCAAGCATATGTGATCTCATGTCTTGAGCTACGGTCTAGAATATACACAAGCAGGTTGGGACAGACAGGCGAGGTACTGGGACAGTATCTGTTCTTTCAGGATGTATTTGCAGTGACGCAGCTTCCACCAGAGTCTCTTCTGAATGACGTATTCATTCTGGTGTCAGGGTTTAGTCTTCCAGAGTGAAACTAGATCTGAGATTTTGTAGTCATTACTAATAGCAAGAATGCTAACATTAGCTACCTAAACACATAATAATAGCAAGAAAGAATGTAATCTTCCTATATGTCTTCCCTTTTAAATTTCAATTGAACATGGTATTCTGCCTTTTCATTAAATGTGAGGAAAGCATGCCGTACCCCACCCTAGAAATGGCTGTATTTAGCTCTACTGAATGTGTAAAGATTTTTATCAGTTCCTTATGAATTTCATTAAGATGCTGAGGCATCTTATTGTTTACTGTTTGTGAAAGCCTGTTGAAATCCTGTAAGGAAAGACAATACAAAGCAGTGTTAATTTGCCACATTTGAAAAGATTTTGCTAAACTTAGAGAAAACTGCATTGATTTTGTTTTATTTTTTGACAATCGCCTGTTTTCTTTAGTATTTATTCTTTCTACATTTCAGAAGAGTATTGTGATTGAATTTTACATATAAATTCACATTTTCTTTGGAAATGACATTTTTTTCTTTTTTTAAAGCAGGAGAAAGTATCTAGAATCTTTTTGGGTTTAATTTTTTGTTTGTTTTCTAGCAGCTCTTATAAGAAGAGCTACATTAACAAATCATTTGGCTAGACTGCTTGTGCTGACTATGTCACATCACTTGTACAGCTCTGACAAATCTCTGATCACTAACATACCTAGTTCCTCTAGTATAATTTCTTCTTCTCTGTACTCCTGGATAATTTTGTTCATATGAAGTACATTATTTAAATTGTAAACAGTGATATACCTGAAGCAACAAATGGCTTTGCATTTATTAAAACTGGGAAAAAATTCTAGCAGGAAGAGTGAGTTCATGGATTCCAGTGAAGGCTACTAATTGTTTTCTCAGACTGCTGGTGCCACCTTCTTCCTATTCTTTCCTTGCCCTCTGTAAAATTGTTGTGGATACAAGTGGCAAAAGCTGCTGGAGACCCTGGGGAGATGCTGAGGAGGTGGCCTCTTCCGAATGCTGCATTGCTGTGACCAGACTTCTCCCAGAGGCAGAGGCTGGTCAGTGTGAAGTTGTCTCCACTATCTACAAGGTACTGTGCGCACTGCGCGGTCATGTCCTTAGCACTGGAGCAGAGAGAAAAGTGTTCACACTGGAGAGAAGCCATGAAGACTGAGAAGTGGCGTGAGGCAGCAGCTCTAAGGAGAAAGTGGAAACATTCAGCTGAAGTTTCTGCAAAAGAAAAGCTCTATGTGCTGCAAATCATTACTACCTCATCTGAGAGAGACGGATGTGTTCACTTTTTGGAACACTCACCAAGAAATACCCATCTCTACCTTCAGAGACGGGTATTTCAAAGAGAAAACCAACCTCTGAGCCACAAAAAAACATGAGGATTCACCAAAGGTGAAAAGGTATTTCTACACTAGAGAAGGATGAAAAAATAATGGATTTTCCCACGAGCAATGGAGCCAAGCTTGTGTCACTGTTAAAACATGAAGCATTACAGCTTCTGACTTCCTCTTTTGTCTTGTGGAAAGTGCTCCAGCTGCAGCCACAAGTTGGGAGACAAACAAAAATGCACAGAGCTTGCAGTATAGGCAAGGCTTAATTGGGCTTGGGGAAAAAAAAAAAATTCTGTGTAGTTTTTGATTCAAGAAAATCAAAACTTACGAATGACAAACTTCTTAGAAGTTTATAGACTTTAAATCTTCTTCCATTTTTGTGAATATTCAAAACCAGAGCATTTTACAATAAGTTTATTTGTACCATCATAACTCAGAATCAGAACGTGTGACTCTCAGATTCTTCATCAGTGCATAACAAAGCATTTTATGCTTGAAACCAGTGTAACCATTTGGGTTAGAAATAGGCAACTCTCCAGGCTCCAACACAATAGTAACAGAGCTGGGAAGATTATGGATGTGTCCAGTACCCTGGCCCAGGGCTCTACGCAGTGTTACGAGTCAGAAAGAATTTTGCTCTGGTTTCGACTCTGGACACTGCTTCCTTTATGATGGAAGGCTGAAATAGGAACTGCATTCATGTGTTTGATCTATAGCGACAGTTGTGCGTAGCTGTGACACTTATGGGTAGTTGCTTATGCCCCAGTCATGGCAGGCATTCACAGCTCTGTAGTTCTCCAGTATTTGATCCTTGTATCTTCATTCCTCTTTTTCTCTTCATTGCTTTCTAATGGTTAGATTAAACTGAATGTATATTTCATGGATTGCAATAAGCAATAAGGTTAAACTGAATATATATTTCATGGATTATAATATTTCTGTTTCTGCCTGTATACATAACTGAAAAGTAAGATTTTGGAGATATTTGCTCATCCATTAGCATACTGTGTGCGGCACAGACCTCTTTGCTACTCTTCCCTGATAAGCGAGCCACCAATGCCACTTTAGTCATAATGCTCTTACAGGCAACAAGGTATATTTGTTCCTTTTCATCAAACAATCAGCAATATTGGTCATCTTCCTAGAGGAGATCAGCCTAAAGCTTTCTAAAATAAGGTCATTAAAACTGCTAGTTTAGTTTTGTTCTAGCCTCGTGACTGACAACGCCTTAGGGGTGAGAGGACTGGACTTATCTCCTACATCCTGGAAAATACTACCTGAAAGCTGTCTATCTGTCTGTCTTGAAAAACTTTATTGATTGGCAATTACATCACATAGGATATGTAGTTGCTTTGTCCACAATGAGTGAGCACTGTAGTAGTCATGGTCACTCCAATTCCTGTTTCCCAGACATCTGAGAAAAAAGTAGAGTAATGAAATCACTTGGTCAGTTTTCAATGGAAAAGAACATTTCTGCTTTGTGCAGAGGTCTGCTGGAGGCATTATTTAGTTGGTCTGCATTTCCCCCACTTGGCTTTTTCTCTAAGATCTTGAATCATGATCTGCTTCTCAGGATATACTCTTCAACACTAGGAACACTCTAGGATGTCAAGAGTTATCAGTGCTCTATTTGCCACAGCTCCTTTATATGATTTTTGCCTTGTTTGCTCAATTTGTTTCAAACAGTCCAAGTATTCTTGAAAGACAAATAGGCATTTTGACCTACTAGCATGACATCCTGGGCATGAACTTATGGAAATCTGCATCATAAATGATTCATTCTAACTCCTGCTATGAAAATGGCATATAACTGGCTTATTTAAGGGCATCAGATAAAACTTACCTTATGCCTGTACAACTGTGTTATTTCTGTGCTGCTTGTAGCTATCGGTAAGGAAGTGGCAATGCTCTTAAGCAGTGCATTGACAGCTCAAGAGTA
Source organism: Psittacula echo (assembly GCF_963264785.1). Classification (NCBI taxonomy): domain Eukaryota; kingdom Metazoa; phylum Chordata; class Aves; order Psittaciformes; family Psittacidae; genus Psittacula; species Psittacula echo. Next base: position 107,943,799 of record NC_137735.1, read on the forward strand.
TACATCAAAGGCACCTGGTGGGAGATGGCTTTTATAAAATCCCTGTGGTAATCTACAATAGCTGCTCCTTTCCTCAAATCACATCTTTGACATACTAGTCAAACTTTGGGTGTACAACTTTTTTACAGATACCCCTTTGCTATTTTGACTGGCTCTTTTGACAGCAGTGATCTACATATATAGTCTGCTCTTCCCTGTGAGAGACAACATTGAAGTCTTCTTTAGCTTCTGATGAAATGGTCTTGCCGCTAGTTCATTGCTCTTACTAGGGGTTGTGTTTATTTAAACAAATTATATCACAGCACCTTCATCTAGGGGTTGCTTCAGTCATCACACACATCTAAGAGACTGTGGAGATGTTGTCGGATGTTGTCGGATAATTCACAAACTCCAATGGTCCATAACTGATTTATTATCATTAGGTATAGAAAGCTGTTCTGCAGTTTTTAAACTGGAGGGGGAGGAAGAGGAGCTAAAATATAGCATGTAAAAGTGAGCCAGAATGGCTTTGTTATACATTTGGTTGCAATTTTACCTCTTCAGTTTCTGGTTAGTTCCCCTGGCTCTTCTGTGGGAGAAGTGGTACTATGATCATGACCTTTTGCAGTTTCTGCTGCTTTTTCCCTATGTTTTTAGACAAGAATGTGATAAATCATGATGCTGATATCTGAGACCTATTAACAGATCTTCCTGGCAACTCTTGATAGTCTTCTGCTGACAATTTGATCTCTAAACAACACTTTCAACCATCTGTATGTACCAAGTGGCGTCCAGATTTGATGATATAACACTCTTTGGCATGAACTCCTGGCAATATTCTGTTTTGAGCCAAGCCAACTCCTTTGACTTTTGGGAAGGAGCAACTCAGAGTTGCTTGATCTTTGCAAAGGTGAAGCTTCCTGACCCCTCAATATCTAATACGTTGTTAACATTGGCCATAGCACTTTGGGAATATTTCTAATTATTCCACTGGCCTTATTACTCTCATTACTTACTGCTTTGCATGTAGTTGTTATTTTCAGCAGCAGCTGTTTAACCATCTGAATCATTTTATCCCAGCTGAAATGTATTTGGAAACTATCTTCTTTATGCAAAAACATCCTGATAATCTTTTAGCAACTTTTGCAACGATGTGACAAGGCATTGTCTGTTGGGGGCACATGTTTTGGTTTCCCTTGTGCATCCGTTCTATGACTCATTTGTGCCAGTTTCAGTGCCACCAAATTAAAGAGTTCACTTACTTCAGCTGTCATCGCTAACTTCTGTACTGTAAGCACTGAGTGAAATCTCAGCCTCTTTTCTAGGTAGTCTGCTTGCAATTTGAACTGCTGCAGGAATACTGAGAACATGCAGCCTCATTGTTTTAGCTTGGTTTGACTTGGATACATTTAGTTTTCTTCTTTTGCATTGTGCTGGGAAGTTTGCAGTTCGATGTGACTACATCTGTACTTTCAACATCCTGCTTGTTTGCATGCTGCTTCATCATTTCAGCTGGTGTGTTTCGCCTGTGCATCATTAGAATGGGCTGAAGGAACAAACAGTTTTGCCATCTCTGCCATTTTTAACTATTTTTTGGAAAATTCCTTTGATGCACTTCATGTAGTTAAAGGTTTTTTCACTAAGCAGTAATCAGTGATGTGCTTTGGTTGAGGGGTGTGCGGTGGGAAAGTCCTTCTGCCTTTTACTAATTTTGTGCAAAGCTTTACAGCTAAGGGCAACTGCAGAAACCATCTATTTCTAATATTTAACGTACCCAAGAGTTCATTCTCTCAGTCACTTTCTATCTTAGCATGGTTTGGTAAGCACATAAAGTTAGGAAAATAGTATTGCTTAAAGTTATAATTTGCTGAAATACAAGTTCAAATATAAGTTATAAAATATTTGTTAAACTTAAGAAACATTTTATGTGAAATTGAACCTTTGAAGACTGCTTTAGGGAAGTCAAAACAGGAAGTTAGAATTACTGAGTATTTTGCAATATTAACTATTATGCGTTGTTTGTTAATAGCAGGAGTAATAAATCGTATTTGTTTATGAAAGCTTGGTGGCTTTCCAGATCTCATGAACTGTGGGGCTTTGTAACTTGCTTAAATTTTTACTGTACCAGTTTAGATTTGACTTTCAGTTCTGCTACAGTGAATACCTTTATGTAAGCAGAGTAATAGAAGGCTTTCTTCTCAGCAAGTAGTGGGAAGAAAATTTGTCAGAAGGCAAAGTCTGCTGTACTTGAATGCTGTGGCATCAAGAAAATAATTCCTCATGGAAGCTCCTATTTTCTGGGTTACACTGCTCATAACCTTCCAGCCTGTCGTGTTCAAACCCAGTTACCCCAGGAAATGAGTTTGCATTTTGCTTTTCCATGCAATAGAGGAAGGAAAGGGAGGGTTTGGATTTAGAGAATTCTGAGCTTGCTGAGGCAAATTGAGCATTAAATCCTCAGTAGTTCTGAATTCAGCTAAACAAGTGTTTTCACTTGTTTCACTTTCACAAGCTGTTTTTTTTAAAGCACTTCAAGTTTTCAGGTACATGTAAGTCCCAGGGCTGGAGGAACTGCTTCACGGGTGTGATCTACACTCAAGACATTATAAAAGTCTGCAAATTCAAAGACATTCTGTGTGTGTTTAGTACTTAGAAAGCATTAGTAATCAGTTTGCCACTGACTTTATAAAGGAGCCATTTCAAGCTCTTATTTATGAATATATAACAAAAAAGCAGAAAATGTTATGTCAGCTCATTTGTAATACTAGACATAACTAGATTTGCAGGTTTAGAGGTGTGAGGTTTTTACATTGCTTCAGTGCCTTCTCTTGGATCCAAGCAGCAGAAGTTAATCAATCCACAGTAGGCCTGTAGGGAAATGCAGTTGTGCCTCTATTCTTTCAGTATTAACATAGCAGAGGAACTGAAGAGCTGCTCATATGCCCGGTGCTGTCAGTGGAAAAACATCCCTTGATAAGATTTGGAATTTCTTTCTTTTCTGAGCAGGAAGTTTTCTTCTTAGTTTAAAAATATATTCCTTTCTTTACAACATGCAGTCCTACATCAACCAAGGAGCACAAGAGAATACTAGACTAGTTAGACTCAGCAACGGAGAGATTTTGTAGACATCAGGAGGTTGAGGACTATAATGAACATTTTTGGGACAGCATTTTTGTTTCTCCTAATTTGATTAATTTTGGCTGCAAGTACTTGAAATGTGGAAGACAGTATGGAATGAGATCCATTTGTCTTGTCTGAGAAAACATAATTTCCCAAAGAGCAATCAGTTTGTTTGTGTGATTGTACTTTACTTTTGGGAGGATGTCCTTATGTATCTTGTAGAGAGGGGAAGTAGGAAGAAGGATGGAAGAACAAACGTGGTATGTTCAATGGAACAATCAGCCTTCTTCATCCTATAAGCCACATGTCAAAACTCTTCATATGGCTAACATTCCCAGGGGCTGTGCCATGGACCTGCAGATGTATGCCTGGGAGTAAGGCACAGGTGAGCAATAGACATGGCTCACAGAGCATCCTCTGTGGAAGGGGGACAGACATGCTGCCCAAATCTTTTCCCATTTTTTTCTTTTTCATTCATTTTGTTTTCTTATTTGTATTGTCTTCATCTAAATACTGGTAACTAGTTTCCCCCTTTGCAGGCTTTTCCCAGCCATCCTGACTACTCCAGAAAACTGTTGTGAAAGATATATACCAGCAGTACTAATCTGTCCCTAGTTTTTCCATCTGATCCCTAGATCCTCAATATGTAGCATGCAACACTTGTCTGTACACAGCAATAGCTATTTCAGCTGGCTGGAGTTGGGAGCAATGAACTGAAGCATCAAAGTTTGCTTGCCTTAGAGTAGCATTTTTTTTGAAACCTGCACAATCAGGCGCTCAGAAGCATAAGCACATTTACCAAGTAAAATCATTAGCTGGTGTCATTTCAGAAATGAGTTTCCATAAACACACCAAAAAGTTGGTTCTTCTGCCTCAAGGGGCATGAGCAGATATTTTCCATTTCATTCTCTTTGTCTTTGCTTTGGTGCTCAGAAGTCTCACCAGTGATGGGAGAAAGGAAATCCACAATAAAAAAGTCTGTGATTTCAAAGAACTAATACTATAAAAGCTGGATTGTTTAGGAGAGGTGAATGAGTTGCATGGTGGGAAATGGTTTCACTCAAATCTCTCAAGACTGGAGACAGAAAGAGACATAATATCTCCACAAAAAGTCCTATGCTCTTGTTTCAGGACTATGGTAAATGTTCGTATGCTTCTGAGTTGCTAAATCTTCTCCCTCCTCCATTCATTTCCTGGTAGAGTCAACAACCATTTCTTCGGGACTGTGTTTGATGGCTGTTTACTAAGCCCAGAATAACTGAGGTTTTCTCACTTGGTTTTTGACTGCTAAACAGGAGGTATCTTGAAACTATCTCAGTTTTCTGATTTCAGCAGTACTGTTTTTAGATGCTTTTGCTATAACTAGCTCAGCTGCACTGTAATTATCCAACTGCATTGTTGATTTAGTTAAAAGAGTTATGATGAGACCAACTCCTCTGAAAAGATGCTATCATGGATTGGAGTAGGAGTAGTGAAGCCAATATTTCGCATGAAATAAATGTCACTTTTATTAGCCAGGTAAATACTTTTAAATTAAGCAGAACCCTATACTGCAAGAGTTTGGTTTCTTCAGGTGTCTGATTTTTACTAAGAAAACAAAATTGATTTTGTATTTTGGACTTTCCAAAATCACATTGAGGGGGGGTGAGGGTATGACATGGCCTATGCTGCATTCAGCCCCCCACACTGAGGCTCCCCTCAGGGTCAGTCCCTGTACCCATTAATGACTTTGGTCATCATTTCAAGATAGGGGGTGCAACCTAGGCAAGAGCCCATGATCCCCACAGGGGGGCCAAGAGCACTTTTCTGGTGCTGGAGAAGCCTTTCTGGGAGCGACATGGCCCAGGAGAAGGTTCCCTGGGTGGGAAGCCATCAGCCCTCACCACCAGAAAAGGACACCTATAGGCCAGAGGATGCTGTCATGGGGCAGAGTTCAGAAGAATCCGACTAGTGTTGGGGGATCACATCAGATATGATACCCCCAGTGGCTTCACTGTGTATTTTCTGCCTGCTGTTCCAGAGTTGTTACCAGGACATGTAGTGAGAGAAGGCTCACACTATGAGCCAGACAAAGCCGGAGGAAGAGTGAAGATGGGAAAGCTGTCTGGAACAGCTGTGGCACTCTCCTTGCGGCCACCACTGCCACCACAAAACTCATGCACATGGACCTCCCTGAGCATGAGGCCAAAGGCCATCAGGGCAACCCTGTTCTTGCAGTTGGGCTGCAACATACAATTATAGAATAGTTAGGGTTGGAAAGGACCTTAGGATCATCTAGTTCCAACCCCACTGCCATGGGCAGGGAACACTTCCCACTAAACCATGTCACCCAAGGCTCTGTCCAACCTGGCCTTGAACACTGCCAGGGATGGGACATTCACCACTTTGGGCATCTACCCATGGGAGACAGAATACAGGCATGTCCCTGCCATGTCTCCCCTCCAGCTCCAGATGGGGATAGAGACATTGCCCAAGAATGGCTCTCAAAAGCCATTGCTGCCTCAAGGCCACTTTAACAGTATATAATACAGTGTATATATTATTACAGAGTAATTACCAGTTTATAGTTGGTCGTATTTTTCTATGCATTCACATGCGTAGTAAGTTGTATTATTCTTAGTGTGCAGTTACTTATTGTATTCTGACAGCATGTTTGTTCAGGTACCTGCAAGCTAGACAGTATGTCCTGGAATTTGTTATGAACAACGTGCATCTGACTTCAGTGCTATGCAAGGACAGGTCTTCTCCTGAGGAAGAGTTAACAGCATGAGAACGAAAGGAAAATAGACTTCAATTTATGGAACAAATAGGTCTGCAAATACTGTTTGATTCTTTTTGAAATCAGATTGGCTGAACAGTGGTGTAGAATTGTTTGTCCAGATCATAAGACACATGTGGGAGCGCATAGAAAAGAATGGGACTGCATGCACTGTAAGCACTTTTTGCATTTTAAGAATTCTTGTTCAGAAGTTTGCAAACACAAGAATAGGTTTTTTATTGTGGATTGCTCTGTTACTGAAAGTGATGATCTTTACCATCAAAAATAATATTTTGTCTTTATAGTAATAGTGATAGAGACTCAAACTTTTCTCATCAGAGCTCTGGCATTATTTTTTCATATTTTAGTACATTTCCAGTCTAAATAGCACAACTATCCATTTACTTCTGATGTTCAGTAAATAAAAATACCCTGAAATGAATGACACTGGGCCAATTTATACTGAGGTTGAGTCTCTTCATAATGTGTCACCTGGTCTGAACTACCACCATGTTCATGGGAATGAAAGGGCTTCCCCAGCCACAGTCAGTAATGCCAGGCCACTTCATTACATCATTTCAGAATGACGGAAATTTGGAAAAGGACTTGAGCAGTGAGTCCTATTTTACCTTGCTGGAAAAAGATATCCACACCTTGGTGAGAATGGCCCTTGCATGGTGACCCAGAGTGGCAGCCATCCAACACCAAGCTGTTCCAGTGCCTGCTTCTCACTCCAGCAGTAGATGGGCTTGGAAAGAGTGGAGTCCTGATAGCCTACTTCTCCTTTGGGCACAGCTCCTCAGCACTTCCTGACCATTAGGAAAAAAAGCAGCCCAAATTCAAAAGTCAGACTGCCTTCAGCTCTGTACATCTTGAGAAATAAAACTGGGGCAGTAGGAGAGAAAAGGAGGAAGACAGAAAACGTAAAAGCACAAGCATATATGACAAAAATGAAATGGCCTAGATTAATACGATGCTTCACACTGGAGCTGGGCATCAGGGGAGTGAAGAAACATTCCTCTTCAGCATTAGGTACCTTGGTGTCCGTGAGCTAGGACACACCACTATTTATGACCAAGCCACATGGCCCAAGGCCTCATCCTAAAGACCTTCTCATACCACCTCAGTGGGACTGAGAAAGAGGGACTGGAACTCCTGAGACTTTGTGTTGGCAGGTCTATATAAAGCAGAGGGCTGTACCATAATTAAGGAAGCTATCAATACCTGCATCAGGCTAAGAGTGCAACGCTTAGCACTTAGTCTAAGTTGTCTTGGTTGTGCGGGGTGAGACATTCAAAGCATTTCCTTCCCTGGTTTTATTATAATGCCGTCACATTCTCTTCTCTTCCTCCAAACGTTTGCACTGGTTCTCTGTGCAGCTAGGCAGCTCTGCTGAGGTTTGTACCCTGACTGATTCACAGTGCTCTTTCCCTGACCCTGCTGTTGCTTGTCCTCTATTTGAGTTGTGGGTGGACATGGTTCAGGAGCACCCTGAAAGTAACCCAGCTAATGTGTTGGGCTCCTGTCAAGTGCTAAGAGGATGCATTCACCTCCCTGCGTAATAATCAGGACTCAAAGCTGAGGTCTCAGGCTTGGTATGGCCATGAAGCCAGGTGGCTGGCTACACGAGAATAGATGGGCTTGCTGGGGCCATGGCTGGGAGGTATTTCCAACACCAGAGCTTGGCAGTTCTGGAGGTCCCAAAGGCAGTGTCAGCAGTGCATGCTGGGCCAAGGGAAGATGATCCCCAAATAAGGACAAGGTCTGACATTGGCAGGGGAGTAATAACTAAGAATAGACCTTAGAAGAGTCTGGAGAACCACAATCACAACTGTCCATGATGGCATTCAGCCTGGGGTAGCAACCAATGCCAGATGCTGCCTTGGTTTCCTCTAGAGCATGGCAGTTGCCTCACAGTATGGCAGATTGTGCCCTGAATTCCCTTAAAGGTGAAAAATCAAAGCTGGGTAGAATGCTGGCATATTTCAGAGATAACAAAAAGGCCTTAAGAAAACAACATAAGCACTTGGCACAGATGAAGAAACTCATCTCAGTGACACCAGATTTTTGTAGAAAATTGATCAATTTAAGTCAATTTTGGTTTGAAGCCTGTTGATAGTGCACAGAATGGGACAGATTATACCTCCATCCCTGGAGAAAATATTATGGGATTGTTTTATTTTTTGCTCTTTTTGTTGGTGTTTGACAGCAAACAGTTCCTTTTCGTTGTTCTCAGCTAGTCTTTCATTTGCTTAACTATGACAGGCTGTGACTGTCATGCCTATTTCTTTTCCTCTGCAGCAAGCAGAGTCTTCTAGCTCCGTGGTACTCTGCAGTCCCTTATATTTGTTCAGCAGCATTAGCTATCACACCTAGCAGCTGTGGGTTTATTTCTGACGCTGGAAGGGATTTCAAAATGTCCAAGACCTCATGCCAGAAAGCTGTAGCGTTTTCCCTACTGGCTATGTTGTTTCAGTGTTATATCCTAGAGACAGCTATGATACCTTAGTTGACAGAGGCAAGGTTTTCACAATGAGATAGGTTGGCATGAGCTTGAATTTTCTACATTATGAGATCAAAGATGGGTTTAGGCTGTTGCAGAAGGTATCTCCATAAACTTGTAATGACAATAGCTCATATTTCTGTCTTCAGCACTAGCACTTGTTTTTCTTATGTTTACATTATATTTGCTTGTGCAGGTGAGTTATCCCAAGACAAATACAGCTAAGACAATCCTGATTTTATTCAATACTGCTTCCAGAAAAGTAGAATCAAGGCAGAGGCACAGACTGATGTCAAAGACTTGTCCTATATCAGAGTGAGGCAATGGTCTTCCCAAGATGAGAAGGAGAATCTCACCTGATGATTCTCTGTGATCTCAATTATTCCTGAACCCTCTAAACCATCACACAAAGTGACAAAAGAAGCCATGGCAAGAGCCAAACTGTTCCACATAGGAACGAAGACAAGCTCAATTAGCATTTAAAAGCATACACGTGATCCAGATCCTTGTTTTATACTTAAAGAAATCCAGAAAGAATTTAACATTCCTGTAGGTCTTTCAGTCTACAACAACTGTCACTTCCCAAGTCTTCGTTGTAATATTTCCACTCCTAGACAGAAAGCACTTCTTAACCCATGAATAGATTATTCATCTTTCCTTGGAAAACACTTTTAATCCCATTACAATCCTATTAGGCATTTCAGTGGAGTGGTACCTTCAGCAATGTGTTTGCTGAGTTTGTTTTGTAAATGGTTTGAGCTCTGTGACCTGATCTTTCTGACACCCTTTTTCAAGTATGTTTAATGTTCCTAGGAGTAAAATTAATCCTCTTCATTGGCTTTCTCTTTCTTTTGCTTTTTTCCAATTTGCTGAAACACTTCAGTCTGGACCAAAGACTTGATTTTCTTACTTCAGTGCCCTATTTTCACATTTAAGGGTGGCTGTAACTATTTTGGTCAAATACAGACAGTAAAAAATCTTTGGGAAAATCTCAGCATTCGTCACCATTGAACCACAATGTCTTTTGCAGGTATATATTCTCCTTCCCTTTACTTACTTTCAGTAATACTTTGACTTTTCTTGAAAGGACAGGCTTCGTCATCCATTGTTTCACTAACTGTCCCCAGAAGGAGAGCCAGCTGAGAAGCCCAGATCTCAGCAGCTGAGGTAAAGGAGATCATAGCTCCTCACGGTACTAGATAGGAAAAATGTGGTGTCTAAGACAGAACCACAAAGGTAGGACCACTAAACAAAATTAGGGAGGTCAGACTTGAGTATACAGATTGAATGCACCAGAATCACACCTGGTGGCTGAAGATAAGCAGACCTAGATCTTAATGAAAGACCTTCCCTCAAAATCTTTGGACCCAGGGCATTAGCTGAGAAACCTGGAGATTCCTTGACTGCCTACCTTCAGCTGGGAAAAATATATCTAATCCAGAGTCGTCTAATGACACACATCTGTTTTTGTCACAGCCAAGTATGTTTGGCTGCTTTGCATCTAAGTTACTTTCATTACCAGTAGGAATTCATTTGGTAATTCTCATGACTTTTGTCTACAAAAAATGATACACTCAACATTTCAGTGACTGATAAATGGGTGTTTGAATTTTGGTATAAAAATAGCAATTGAAATTAAACAAAACTTTGACTTAGAATTCCAATGAGACAAAAAAAAAATGGGTAATCCTTTTGGTAAGAAGTTGAATACTTTAGCTTACTAGCCCTGCTGCTCCCTTTAGTTTCAATTAGCTTTCAATCCAAAGCTTTTTATGCTATTCCATATGTATGGCAAGATTCCGTAATAAAAGGTCTCAGGCTTCTCCTTCCACTCACCTGGAGCTCAACCCACAGACTGGCTTCCTGGCTTGACCTCAGACCTGCCTTGTCTCTGTGGATCTGCCACTGGAGATACTCCTGGGAGAGATGGGCTAGCAGAATAGGAGTGAGCAGCACTGAAGAAACAGCTCACACCACCAGACCTTGGATCAGGTCTCAATACCAAGTGACACTTGATAGTCCCAGGCTGTAGAGCAGTTTTCACAGGTAGAGTTGGGAAAGAAAACAACTTGATCACAGCAGCTGTCTCTCCAGAGAAAAGAGCTCTGGGACACTTACGGCTGTACTTGAGAAATTAACTGTTGTGCGTCAGCCTGCTTGGTCTCTCTGGGGGCATGAGAGATAGGACTGGCTCTTGAATAAAACGTGAAATCATCAGAACTAGAATGTTTAGTTTAACTTTCCCAGATCTCTGGATGAGACTTGAGCCAGAGTTGTATTAGGGATACTTTAAAACCTGATCTGTAGCCGTTGCCTCTAATGAAGTGCTGGCAAAAAGCCTATATAAGTGTACTAAAAAGAAAATCTTAAAAAACTTAATCTACAATTGACTTTCCTTCAGGGGATGTATTTAAACAGTGACTTTTGCAAGTTTTCAAACAATTTATCTAGAAAAGAATGACCAGAGGTGTTAAGGGTGGTTAAATGCCAGACATCCCATATAAGGGATATAAGGAAGAAATTCTTTACTGAAAGGGTGGTGAGGCACTGGAATGGGTTGTCCAGGGAGGTTGTGAATGCTCCATCCCTGGCAGTGTTCAAGGCCAGGTTGGACAGAGCCTTGGGTGACATGGTTTAGTGTGGGGTGTCCCTGCCCATGGCAGGGGGGTTGGAACTAGATGATCTTAAAGTCCTTTCCAACCCTAACTATTCTATGATTCTATCCCAGAGGCAATAAAGCAAATATATATGGGTATATAGCCCCTATTTATCTCCTACAAACTCTCCAGCTGATGGTACTGTGTTCTAGCCAGCTTGTGTTCTCTTTCTGCCACTGATTCCTACTCTTGTATAGGGAAAGGCTCTGGAGAATCAGTCAATGCAATACTCCTGATGTTTATGCAGAGTGATGGATTTGTCAGGTGTTTTCACTGTTATAGTTTCGTCTTGCTCCCTTCCCACATCTATTTCTGCTCCAGCCAACTCTGCTGAGTATTGCAGACTAACTCTTATATGGGTGATTCAGAGCAACTCATTCTGGTTCAGTATTTCACTGTGTAATTATAGGGTACCAGAGTTGTTATTAACATTGGTACAATGCAAAGATACTATCTTCATTCTCCATATGTTCTGTCAGAACAAATGTTATTGCTTCAAGTGACATTTCCGTACCAACTCATGCAAACGTAGCCATTTTCTCCTGCTACTGCTGTTCATTTTTACCTTCCAAATAACTGTTTACACTTTAGAAGATGACGTGAATCCATCTGTGTTTTGCAAGTAACAGGACCATGTGTCTGGTAGAGGTCCGTTGTATACATAATGTGAGACCATGGGAGTCAAGGAAAGCAGTAAAAACATCAGCCACCGCACTGTCTTAATGATGACAGACATCTAATTTGATGTTTAGCCAAATACTTGTTCCAACATTTTCAGAAGGAAGTGCCAATGATTGCCAGAGACCTCCTCAGAAAGGCAGAATGCTCCATCCAGCCAAATGCTGGGAACGTTTGATTACTTGCTGTAAATATGCAAGTAAACGGAGTGCTAAAGGAGGTAAGTGAAATGAACAAAAGGATGAGGCAGAACCACTGCTTTGACACTTGTGCTGCATTGCAGGACTCTAAATTTGGCACCAATAAAGTCCAGATTTTCTTCTCCTTTCCTCTAGACAGAAGTCTATTTTCATTTAATAGGGCTATAACTGAACTTCTCCATTCCTCACTTTCTCCAAGTTGAGTCAAGCATCTTGATCATCCCTTGCATTCCATTCATGATCCAAGTGGTGTGTTTCTTTTGGCTTTTGTCTTAGGCTTACTGAGCCTATGGCCAAACTTTCAGTTCTAACATCTTTGTTCTGTCCTTCCAAACAGAGGTAGGGTAAACGATTTTTAGCCTACCATTCCTTTACATAGTACAAAGTAACATTCACAACTTCAACAGGGTTCTACATCCCACCATCTGACTCTCAACACTTTCATCAAGAGCCTGATTGTCTTCACTGAGCATCCAGAAACTGTAAAATATTTAAGGTTAAAATGAGAATTTGAGGTCTCTTGACTATCTATCGCTAGTCAAAATGCAATGCATCAGGTTTACCCTCAGAACATCTCGTATATATTCTACAGCCTTTTCATATTGTCATGGTGGTTCTAGAAGTTCTGATATTCACAGCCAACTTCTTTTCATGGATGCAGACACAGGAAAGATGTGTCAGTGATAATCTCATGTACCTGGTGCAATCACAGCTACACTGACATACACTGTATGCTATTCATACCTCATTATGTCCTTATGATGCAGTGTCATCATTGTGTGGCATGCAGGCAGACAACCCATTCAAAATTCATCTGAATTTCAGCCAAGGCAGTAAAATTGAATTACTTACAGATACTTGTCACCAGAGTTGCTTTTTTCTCACAGGTGGTTTTTTTTCGGTTTTGGCTGTTTGGGTTTCTTTTGGAAGAAAAGAGGATGAAGTCTCTTTGTCTTCTTCAGAGCTCTAATTTTGGGCAGCCGGAAATCTTCCAGAGCAAATCAACAATGACCAATGCAAAGTGAAGTAGTGTAAGTCACAGATTAGTTAATCATACAGGATTTATTAGGTACACATGGTTGTTCATTGTTAGGTGCCTCTGTGCTTATTTTCAGACTGTCCTGATATGAACTGTTAGAAAAATCAGTCTGAAAATAGAAAGACATTTCTAGAAAGGCTTTTAATAAAAGACAAATATCTGCATATATTACATGCACGTCAGTCATAAAACAGGTGTAGCAATTAACTTTTAATTCACCTCCTTGGAAATGGACTGAACACATAATTCTGCATTTCAGTTTATAGACAAGTGATGAAGAAATTTATCCTCAATAATATAGATTTGTTACAACCATTATTTCTGCAACCCAAAACAGGGTATTGGTCTTCATTGGAGTATTTGCTAGGTGTGCTGTAGCTCAGAGTATCAGTCTGCTGAAGGCTGGTTTTGGTCACAGACTGCAGTATAACAAAAAGCCTTCAGAATATGTGTATCAGCAAGTATACGCATACAGGTATCCCTATTCACTGTAACTCCAGCCAAATCAAGGTTGTGTACAGTATACCTCCTTTCTTTTTGGAGAGCACATTGTATGAAATCCAGATTTTATATAGAATTTCATATCAAGCAGGGAACAGAAGACTTTCTTCATTTTGTAGAAAGTCCTCTCTTTTGAGATTCTTGAAAGCTTTGTATCAGCAAGAGTTATTGTTGCTATTATAATCTAGACTCACACCTAGATTTCATTTATCTCAAATACTTGCCTCGCTTCAGATAAGTAGGCATACCCTCACGTCATCTAAATATTCCAAAGGGATGAACAGTGCAACCTTTCAAGCAGATCAAAGTCAGCGCTCACATTCACAATCCCATTTCTTCTTTGCTTTTCTCAGTTTATTTTTTGCCTACTCTAATGACATACAGCTCAGGTGAAGAATGCATTGACTTAGCAGAGCTCGGAGGAGCCCTGCATGAAGTGATGTAGGTCTCCTAAAAATATATCTTGTTCCTTTCATCTGCAAATCTTTCTAAAAGAGGCAAGTTGGAAATGGGGTTGCCTCAGAGAGAATTCCTGTGAATACAGGAAAAAGCAAAAAGCTGGCACATGTAAAAGACCAGTAAGTGCAGCAAAGATTTAGGAATGTCACTTGCCATATGTGCGTGCCAAGTAAAGAAACACAGTGAAGTGCTTCAGCCTTGTTAACTATGGGGTTTTTTTAGGACAAATACCTTTATTGTCTTCCCTTCTGGTGCATTTGTGTTTTCAGCCATATCAATTTTTTACTTTAGAAAATGATTTATGAAGCCCATTGCCCTCACTGATTACTTGTCTCCTTCCTTAGCAGAAACAAATGCAGGTAACTGTGGAACAAACAACAATTATTTCACTGAAATATCATTAGAATTTCCACTCTGGCTGCAGATGGTTTCAGGTCTTGCGGCCAAGCAGAATAGCCTACTCTTTTACAAGAGGATGGATCAAAAGTCCTCACTATTTTTCAAGTTCACAGCTACTGCTTATATAACCTACAGCTGCTTCTATTTATTTTTTGTCAGTTTATGAAAAGCTTGCTGTCCTCAGACTAGCAGAAGGAAAAAACCTAGCAAACCTGTCCTGTCCATGCAATGCGATTCTTTCTGAGGCCAAAAAGATGTAAAGATTACACGTTATGAATCCCAGCCAGGAATGTGTCTTCATCTTGCGCCCAGAATTCCCTGATGAGCTAAAGATGTTGCTTCTTGGTAATGTTAGGCTCATGTTTGCCCTAGGAATACTTCTGAATGAGCCTGGCCCTCCCTGTACTGTTCAACTAGGCAAGGCTCCAGGCCTGCACTGGTCATCCTCTTCCCTGCCAGTTCTTCCCATTTATTTTTCTGACATGCTTTCTGTGTTCTCCCCCCTGCACTCCCCATTATAGTTCTATTTTTGCATGTGTGTTAGTGTGGTGCCTATGTAGCTTTCTTCCGCTGTAAGCCTAATTAAATCTAATTGCATTGCTTGGGTAGCCTTCTACAGAGCTTTTTCTGCAACATCCCATTTGGTTTAGCTCAAATGTTAACTAAATGTGCACATGTCTTTCTTAAAGCATGTCAAATGAAACAGAGCCTAGGCTATATAAAGCAAGTGTGGTTCTAGCATGTTCATCTTAATAGTGGATAACATGGAGTAAAATGGAACTCTATAGCTGCTCCCTCTTTAACCTCTCCTTAGCTGGAAATTGTAAATGCAGGTAAACACACTGCAATTTTAGTATGTTTGTCAGGGTTTTTTACTGTGTAGGGATTCACAAATTCCTGAAGGGAGGTGGGGGATATGATGAAGTGAGAGAAAAAGCCCTTCACAGTACAAAAGGTGAAGGTTAAGGTATTGCAAGTACTGGAGCAAGGTGAGAGCTCAGTTAATGCTACAGGACATGGAGCAAGCTCCAAGACAGCTCAGTGCATCACTTTACTTATGGGGAGAGGCTTATGCAGAGTGTTCACCATCCATTTGGGGCCTGGACAACGCCTTACTGGATTTATGAACTTACTAGTATCTCTACTAGTAATGTTAATCTTTGAACTAAGATAATGGTTGTTATGCTAAGGTACAATGAATGGTTTAAACTGGTTTGCTGTTCTTGCTTGTATGTTTTACAGGGACAAGATGCATGCAGTAGGTACTATGATGATGTTAATCCAAATTATCTAGCTGACCAGAGCAAGGGGTGGAGTACATAATAAATAGATTCATGTTCAGATTGTGCCCACCCCTAGAAAGAAGAAAACGTCTTAAGTGTTGGCACTCCTTTTTCCTGCTCAAATTAATTACGTGAATTAATGATCTGGAGTTTTTGTTAGTAGGCAATAGTTTGAATGAAGTAAATAAAAATTCCCTGAGTTGAGACTTTTGCCTGTGACTTCTTTTAAGGACAAGGTATACTTAGGTGAAATGGAAGAACTACCAAAGTGTCACAAGAAAAGCTTTGAGTAGGAGGCCCTGACTATCCAGGGGACATAGGTCCAAACTAAAGAACACACAAGAGAGCAAAGAAGTTGGGCAAGGATGTTTACTGGACTTACTATTTTGTTTAGACCATTTCTTGTATTCCTTGGCTAGAGTCTAGAAAAGCAGTAGTCTTGTGAAATTCACGTGGCATTTCTGCGTATATGCCTATGTGACTGCATGCATATGTTTACACCTATAACACATCCAGAAAGTTAATTGTAAGCCAAACAAATCACATGCCAATCATGTGTTTGGGGTTGGAGTGTGCAGAGTCACTGCAGAGTTGGGACCTGGGAGGTGATGTCAGTGCAGCAGTTCCCTAATTGATCACCATTTTACTGGTGTGATTTGTCAAAAAAAGACAAACGTCTTTTGTTTGTCTCTGAAATCTTTTAGCTTCAAATCAATGCATCTTGCAGTATTATTTGCTACTAGCTTAATTATCCTTCTAGTATCCAAGTCTTCTCTGTATGGAGCTTGTTAGGAGATCATTATCAGGTCTCCTCAAGTGTTTATCTTGTGTGATGGAACAAAGACAGGCTTTCCAGCCCTTAAGCCATCCATCTTATCCTTACACCTTCTTTTTTGACGTTTTTAAAAGATGGACACTGGCAGATAATCTGCTGCCATGTAGTTTGGAAAGGGAAGAGTCAAGACACACTGATCTTCGAGCCTTTTCATTTTTTGCCATTGAATTTGTCTTTTTCTTTCACACAGGAATCTGGGTAATTGGATAATGCCAGATTTAGGCCAGAAATATCCATGGTTCTTAGATTTACCTGTGTCTCTGTGTGATACAATGCAGATATGTTTTTCTAAGAACATTTTTGATAGTGAGTAGGCTCTTCTTCCAAATGCTAGGACCTATCTGTATCTATTCGGTGTCATGAAAGATCCTGGTCCTTCACAGAACTTTAGTTAAATGGTTTTGGGAAAGGCTAACCAAATCACCTGCTTTTGGTATTAAACCTCAGTGCTTTGAATCATCCCCTTCCCTCACCAGTAAATATTGCTTCTGTTATTCACTAGCTACACAGGCAGCATAAGCATTATTCTGAAAATGAGGAACTAAGGCTAAATGCCTGAAGAAGCTGATGTGAATTTTCCCTTTGGCTATATCTGCATGGCATGGTGCAGTGTTGCATAGATACTCTTATTTCCATGCAGAGTCCCACTGAAGTCAGTGGTTCTGTATTTACAGACTGTTTGCAGCATCAGGTCCTCAGTTTTGCTTGTTAAAATGGATAGATAAGGCATTGTATAGATAAAATGTATAGATAAGACACTTCAGCCTAGGCTGAAGCAAGATTGATATTTTTGATATGAGCATAATGATGCAGCTACAGTTCACTCTTCTGAATTCTTCTACACTTACACATTTCTGTCAGTATGACCTAGAACAGAAACACACTGAAGTGACTGCAGAGCATGAAAATATTACAGATATATGTCAAATACTACATTTCTATCACAAATCTTTAATACATTACATGGTGTGTATCTGGGGGAAAAACGTACTGTGGTATTGTGATAGAAGGCTTATCCCATTGAAGTTAAATTGCTGGAGGAAAGAAGAAAGGAATTGAGAATGCAGAATTAAAATTAGCTGTTGTGGAGCTCTTCTGAGCTGGAATGTGTATCAGCCATATGATACCTGGAGCACAGAATTGCTATGATCTGCCTTGTTGAAGGAGAGGAGCTTCATCCAAAATATCTCTCATGAATGTCACAAAAGTCGCATTTACTATTCTGGTATATTGTCATGGATGTGTCTTAGATGCAAAAATTATATTTGATCTCTCTACGTTCTCTGCAGATTCACTGTAGTGGGAGTAGGATCAGGCTTTCGTTAGATATTTTGTTCTGCACTCTGTCTATCTGTCTGCACCTCCCTCTCTTGTGCTCTCTTTTATCTTTCTGAGCAATTTTCTCCCTTCCTGCAGGGGTGATTGAAATGATCCTTTGAAGCAACCAGCTTTGACATTTAGAAAAAGAAAAGAATCAGAAATGAAAGAATGCTCTAATTAGGCAAAACATCAGTTAAAGCTCAAGTAAAAATTAAAGATTCTGATCAGTCCTTTCATGTAAGCTTAAACCACACTGGTTAGCAGAGGGGCTCATTAGAGGGTGCTTCCAGAAAGTCCAGATGATCAAGCAGAGGCACCCATGAGCGTCCAAGACTGTATGTAGGAAAATTAAATATTCACCACCCTTCACATAGCACGCTGTGACCTACTGCCCAAGCAACTGGGGAAAAGAGAAACCTGTTTACACTGGGGCTGTTAAACACGGTTCCAAAAGCGAAAAGGGGCTCAGAAGGGTGTGTATATTCTCCACTGTTGGTTTCCCTGAGAACTGAGCCCTGTGGGCCAAAGTGCTTGCACACGTGTGTGCTTAATTGTACCTGTGTGATTTAGCAAATATATGGCAAGATTTGGAAAAAGATCTTTTCAAGTCCATGGTCTTTTGTTCTTCCACAGTGTTGTCCCCATTGTAGGTACACCATACGTTGAGAAAGTTCTGAGAGTAAAGCTTCACCTTGTATCCTCATGTCTTATGACCTCCTGACAGAAAAAGCTGAATTTGGATGCTGTGAGAGCTGAGGCTGGCACTTCTGCACACAAAGCGCCCACAGGTCATTGTTTCGGCTGTAATGCCATTGTTAGGAGAGCGGTTGCTTTTGCTGTGAAAACGGCACACACAATATAATGAGATGTTCTGAGCTTAACCTCAGAGACTTTCATCAAGGCAGGGCTGGGGAGGATGTTGGGAGCCAGTGGGTTCAGCCTCACGGTGCCTCAGCCAGCCAGTTCACAGAACCCACTTCATAACAGTAGTGAGATACAGCTTAAAAATGAATAATTGTGGCATGCCCACTCACTGCCCTTTGAAAAGCTGTTCACATTGTTTTACTCACTTTCCTTTTCTTTTTTTGCTGAACAAGGAATATTTTTCTGCAGTGAGGTTGTGCGCTGCTGAGGTTTTTCCCAAAGCTTTTTCAACCCATTTAGTGTTGTCAGGTGAAAATGCTGAAGGAACAAGATGGGTGGAACTCACAGAAGCCTGTGGTCTCAGCTTTCCTGACTTTTGGGTATGCCCAGTTTCTATCATGGATGATTTTCATCTAGTTATGGAGGTTTTAGCTCTGGGCCTGCAGGCAAATGAATGCCTCCTTAAAAGCACCACCAGAGGTCCTCCCGTTGGAAAACTGCACACCCACAGGAGGCAAAATGGATGAAATGGGCACAGTGGCAGGAGGAAGGTCACAGCACTTAGTCAGGACTGGGAGTTTATTGCCTTCATTAATAACATTCTAGCATGTGAATGTGGAACTGCTTCTACATGCTTTGCAGTTATCATGGTGGTGCTCTAGAGGTTTTCATAGTGTTGTCAAGAGTTGACAAAGAGGTGGATGCCTGGGTGGGAATTATTTCCTCATGCACAAGAGCAATATAGATTTAAAAAAAAAAAAAGAATAAAAGAAAAAAGTGCTTTTTTGGAAAAAATGGGCTCAGAAGTACTAAAATTTTGAACTGTTGGCAGAACAAGGAAGAGCCTGTTCTTTACTCCTTCAGTCATCAGGCTTTTGTTGACAATTACTTTGGCATGCATAATACACACACACACATTTGACCATACATTTATGCAACCTCCTGAAAAAAAAAGCAGAGTGTGACGGTGTTTGCTTCCGCAGCCTTCTCTTAACGTCCAAAGTGACAGAAAATAACATTTAATAGAATAAGTCTTGTATTTCTTTACATTTAAATACATGTATTTTAGTTTTGTATCACTCTCTGACAACACTTACTGGCAACAGATACGGTGATACCATTTTAAAGTTGACTCCCTTGATAGCTTCAATCAGATCTGACAAGGAGTCTGTTCCCAACAGATATTTGTTGGGGCTTCTTGGCTAAAGAATATTCCCAATCTTTTGACAAATTCAGTGTCTCAACACTGTGAATCTCACACCCACCACCCCCAAAATACTGTCAAAGCAAGTGGTTTTCTTTAGAAATGTCCTCTTTCCAAGTTTTGATTGCTGAAAGTTCTTTTTCAGATTTACGAAGTCTAGCTTGTGGGAGGATCTGATGACGTCTTCTCTTTTTATCTTCATCTGCATCATATCCGTTGCCCCACAGACTTGAGGGCTGATTCCTCACTGCATGCACCCCTCTAGCCTGCCTGTGTGTACTAAAGAGGTTGGAGAGCACATTTCTCAATGCTGGTCCTTAGAGCAGGTCCCCTGAGCTGAGACACCTGTGGTGCTACCACAAGCAAAGGCCAGAAAGTCAAGTCGTGTCACCAGATCACCTAGCACAGTTCAAAGAGTAACAAATATTGATTGCCATCTGCTGACTAACGGTGACAGCTATTCATTATGAACAGTATCTGGTTTTCTTGCTCTAGTCTCATAGATTATCTCCCTGTAAGAAGAGACCTCTGGAAGGAGAAGGGATGCTCTTTCCCTTAGGGAGCGATTTAATCTGCCCAAGGGAAGGAGACATCTGGATTATGAGGTGGATCAGAGGGAGCAGCAGCAAGGCTTTAGCAAGGCAGAAATTTGCAGCACAGCAAGGAAGCGAGAGAGCACTGAGAAATGCAGCAAGCACACTTTGAGCTCCATGTCTATGTAGAGAAAACTTACAGAGCTGAGGAGACTCAGCAGATAGTTGCAACCCACCAATAAACTCCAAATGGTATCTTGAAAGCAGTGGACTGACTTTCTAGGATACAATGGGCAGGGAGAGATTTGTTTATAAGCCTTTTAAGCTGCTCTTCTGTCTTACTTTCTTACCTAGTCACTTGGCATTTTCTGATCTAACAGGTTTTTGGTCTAATAAAGACTGTCTTTTTCTAAATCTTAATGCCTTCTAGGTTGTCTTTGAGCTCCCTGTGAAAGAAAAGATCTTGAGATTCATATCAATCCTTGGACTATTACGGGATTCTATCACCCAATATGGTGGTTTTCATAGAATGAGTTAGTAATCTGACCTGATTTAAGTTGAATCACATAGTAGTAAATGACACGTTGTTCTCATGTTACCAGACTTAACAGAAAATCCTGAGACTGAATCATCAGATCACCGTGAAGATAAGGTGCTTTTCCATTCGCTGTGCCTGGTCTCTGCAGATCTGCTCTGAGGTGCATGGTCAGATTGCCTCTGCCTCGCTGCAGGGACTTCACCTTTGCAGAGTAGGGGATGTTTCAATTCCCTCCTTCATCAGGGTGCTGTACATCCCTAACACTGAGAAACTGCCTCACAAATATGTATCTTCAAGTTTTGCAATGCTTTGCTGTAGGTTATGCTTTCCTTTGTCCTAGGGGTAGAGGGCACTGGCAGGGGCCTGGACTAGTGATCAGATGAAGTGTGTGATGGAAAAATAACACTGCCTTGTGTGGCTCTTTTTCTGCCCAGCTCTGCTCAGCTGGCACCCCTTGGGGCAGGGACTGTCTGACCCTGTGTAATTGTAAGATGCACCTTGATGGTTTTGCTCTTCACTGAGGCTGCTGGAAGATGCCTTGAAGAGGAAAAAGGAGCAATTCTTTCCTCTGACTTTGGCAGATCAGGTGTACTGCTGTTGTGCTGCCCCAGGTGGGCCAGGTGTATGCATTAACCACATTGCCTTTTTCAGATACTCACCAGCAAATCAACCCTGCATGGCAGAAGTGAATGTTAAACCTCTCCAAACGCTGGTTCAGCAGCACTGTTCTCCCCTTCTCCACGGCTCTCTATGGACTGAACCTGCCCAATCTGGGTTTAGGCTTAAGCTTTGGCAAAGGCAGTGGAAAGTTTCCTGGGGAGGAGCAAGTTCTTTTCTGCCCAATATTCACAAATATGCAGGTGTATATTAAGTCCACACTGTCCATGTGAGAAAGAAGCACATTAAAAGCAAAATAGGCACCTCTCAGAGGAAAAAGAAAACATCAGTGTGCAGCTGAACTTGAAAAAATGTTATATGATATCACTCTGAAACTCTTCAGTAGGTTTGTAGCTGGTCTAACCAGTCTTTTACATCATGGAATCTTCCCCTACATATTATTCATTAAACAAAGGTATTTATTAGAGCAGAAACTGCAGCACATGGCATAGATAACATCTCTAGTGCAAGGGGAAAAAAGCTCTAATCATTCTTTAGAACACACCTTGCTTTTGTGTGAATGGCTGGTAATGCTCCTTCAGTGGCAGGGACAACGTATTCCTGAGCAGTACATGGAGGATTTACACTGTCAGAGCAGTTGGGAGCCAGCAAATGCCCTACTGCTGCTTCCTCCCACCTTGTTCATCTATGACTGTTGCTTTTAGTATGCTTTTCTACCTTGTTTTTCTGTGTGTTCCACATAGTGAGATTCCAGCTGCTCCTAAGGGGCAGCCTTCTAAATTGATACCTTTTGCTCTTTTTTGTCTGTGTATGCTTATGAGAGTCTCCAATTTTAAGGGGTCCACCCAAAGGTACAGGCAAAAAAGCCATCCTGCTGGCAAGTGGGCTTACATTTGGCACGTGGGAGGCTGTAGAGTCACTTGGAAGGCTTTACAGTTGCACAGCTAAAAGAAGATTGAAAATCCCAGTTTAGATGAAAGCAGAAAGGATTATTATACTTGCACCCATGTATGTTTTGACTGCTTGCTAAGGGCTGAATTGGAGCAAAGGCCTTCTCCAAATGAACTGAATTACACAGGGAGTGTTAACCATTCTGGTGGCACACAAGCCTTTCTTCCAGTTACTTGCATAGGTTGTTCATCTTTCTATATTGATAAATGTTTTTCTCTTGAACTGGAACTGTCTCTCTTCAAGGTTTCAACAATAAAAACTCCTTAATGACTGCACACTGCTCCATGATCAAGGATATTTCTCTTTCTGCAGAGCTGTTCTTTGGAAATGTGATGTTTTGACAAGAGAGCTGAGTTGCTTGTGATAGAAAAACTCTCCTTCAAATGCAGGAACACTACATACCTACATATGTACCTATCTACGTGGATATGCCGCTTGACCTTTCAAAATATAAACGTCATCAGACTTTGGATCTTGACTGAGTAGCAAACTATCTTCTGACATTGTTCTATACAATTCCAAAAGCCTTCAGCCATTCCCCCAAAAGAGATAATGCTCATGAACGGCTGGATTTTTCTCAGTCTGCCTTTATTGCTCTTCTCCCCGAGGTGAGTCGTATAAAGGCACCTGTAATGATACCTCACTGCCTTATTCAGCCAGTAGGGGCCAGCAGCTTAAACCCAAACTCCGAACCCACAAATAGGTAAGGTAGGCTAAGGTTGCTGCTGCAAACAAGTGTTAGCCAAACTATAAATGAGAAGGAGCGGATCTAAACAGTCCTGGACAGACATTCATTGTGCAGTGTATCTGGATACATTAAGAGAGATCAAACACTTCTTTATTTGGAAACAGCAGAGGCTGTGCAAAGACAAATACGATATGCTGTTGGAGGCTTACTGAATTTTCAGATCTTTTTATGGTAATGTTTCTGAGAGAACTGCTAGAACAGTGGGCATAAGGGAGCAAATATGTATGAATTAAAATTTTATTACTTTTAGTCTAGCATCAGATTTGTAATGTTACTTAGTAAAGTCATTTTGGTATATATATTTTAAAGAAGATATTATTATTCCCTATGGCATTACTAGTATGCTGCTATTAATATTTAAAGTCTTTACATAGGACTACTGTGAGTTTGATCTTCAGGGTATTAAAAACACTACTTAAAAAAGAAAACAGACCCTCGTAAGGAAGAACCTCAGAAGTGTAATAAACAAATTGTTTAAACACATCAGAAAACACTAAGTGAAAAACATTAAAATGAACATATTTTTGTAAAACCTCAAAATCACTGTAAATGACACATACATGTTCTTTAGCCAAATAGTTTTTCTTAAAGTCTTTATATCATTTCACACTTGCTTCTGAGTGTCTCATTGTCCTGGGAAATTTGTGGTAACTACGTACTATCTCTTCTTTGACAAAGACCATTAGCACTTAACAAACTTTTAACGATATGAGGTGTAAGAATCACTTATGCAGTCAGGGAAACACAGCCAGCGCTGGCATGGTGTGGGGTAATCGCTCAGTAGCAAGGCAAATGTGCTACATGGCATCATGATAATGGAAGGAGTAGTTGAATTTGTTCCAGTGGTGAAATAAACAGCGGTCCCACTTACTGATCACCTAAAATCCTAGAAAGGATGTCCAGAGAAATCCTGTAACCTAGCTCCCTGGACCAGAGCAAATTACTGATTCAGAAGCATGACAACAGCAAACCACCTGCAGCGTTTCCTGCAGTACCTGCGGCAGAGATGTGCAGAAACAGTTCAATAGCTTCTTGGATAGATTTCCTTTGCTGGCAGATCTCATGTGCTAGGGATGGAGGTCACCACTGTGCAGTTCCCTGATGTCCAACAGGAAGTTCACTGGGCAGAACTTTGCCCACTTCATAGCAAATGATTCACACTGAATTGAAAAGCTCCAAAGACAAGACAAAGACAGGTCCTTCCTCAAGCATCCAAAGTCACAATTGTAGTCTTACTCCTACAGAAGCTGTGGAAGA
Organism: Psittacula echo; assembly: GCF_963264785.1. Lineage (NCBI taxonomy): Eukaryota > Metazoa > Chordata > Aves > Psittaciformes > Psittacidae > Psittacula > Psittacula echo. The sequence continues at coordinate 107,968,243 of NC_137735.1, forward strand.
CCCGTCTGCAAATTCAACAGTTGAAGCAAAGCAGGAACCTGGGTCCCTGACTTCCTGGACAAGTTTTTTCAGTCCTCAGGTGCATCGTGTATTCTCAGGGCAGCCTCACTAATTTTGATCAGAAGTTTCAGTCTGGATTTGAGATTCTTTCCTAACAAAAGCTTTATTTGTAAATTACCCTATCCTTGTTAGCAAGATAAGATAAAAAAAGGAGGAAGGGTAGTGCCCCTCTTTTTCCTCTGTGATTCATAGCCATCTTCAATCTGGGATGGGGGATTTGGGACTGCAGGCTCCTGCCAGACTTCAGCCAAGTGTGTGTTTAAGGAATGCTAAGTGTACAAAAGCAGAGATCCCAGCCAGCACCTCTGCAGGGCACCGCAGTACCACTACCAGTAATTGTGCTCAGGGCTGACATTGCACTGAACTGCTTCACCAAAGGTGCACTTTTTTGAAGTGTTAGCTGAACTGTGGTTATTTTTCCTTCTCTGCTGACTCTCCGGATGAAACTTCTTGTTTATTTCGTATATGCTCCCATGTTGGCCCAAACAACTCCAAAACAAAATATGGTTCTAATGTTCAAACTTGTTTGTTTATGCTGAGTCCTTGGTGGCAGCCATCTACCTGTGTACTTATATTTAACTTAGCAGAACACTTTGAAATATCTTGAGGTTGGAAAGCTCTTGGACCACTGAGAAACACTATGAGATGGGATGTAGGATGTTTAAGACACATATCAGTGATACACTGCTGATTTGCTACATGCCCTTCGGCAACTCACACCTGGTTTTACATCTGGTTTGATGTAAGTACGCTTAAATGTATTTTAGTGTTTTATCTATTGCAGCTATTTTGCCAAATAGCTATCAGTGCCTCAACAGAATGCTTTGAGAAGCTAACTAATGTTAGTGAAGCATTTGGTATTCTTGCATAAAAGACACTACAAAACCCCAAATTATTATCCCTTATGTTGTAAATCAGATTTCACTCCATTCCTAAATACTTGCTTTATCTAAGGCTGATAGAAAAACTAAGAAGCTCATAAAAAAAAAAAAAAAGGTAAGATGGAGTTGCCTGAGGGTATCCTTAACCAGAGAAGATCTTTCCTTTTCAGATGAAAAAGACATCTACACTGAACGATTTCACTAGCCAAGCAACAATAAAGAAAAGGCTACCTGCTAAGTTAAATAGGTGGTAATTACTCTGGAGCTAGAGAAGAGGTGTGAGAAGAAGGCCAAGACAAGCATCCCACTTATGCACTGCTTAGGCCTATGAAGAAGGCCAAACTCCTATGGATCCATTAAAAATCAGAAGTTAAGAGGTCTTTATGCCTTGCTGTCCCATAGCTGAAACAGTTATTTAATCACCTCCTTGTGCCTTGGTTGCTTAGGTAGGTTTCCTTTTCCACTCTCTGCAACTGTATCGTTGTGCTACAAGCCTTATCTAAAATGTTGTGATTATGGTTCATTTTCACTTCCCCTGAGCTTCCCATCCTCAGCTTCTCTGACAACAAACCCTTGTGTAATTTCAGGAGATACAACAGCAGGGACATGTAAAGCAAGCGTGCACACAAAGCCCATAACTGTGAGCAATAAAGTAAATCCGGCCTTGTATTAATTTTAACCAGCTGGTGAAAACTGAGCTTTCTTCATGCTCTTACTTCATTGTTTAGAAAAATGGTTGGCGAGGCATTGTTCTTGCAGATGGAGGGAAATTTCTGCCTTCAGTAATATCTGTGGAATGAAGTTGCCTGGAGTAGGCATGCTACGGCTTAACTGAGGACACTCTCTGGCAGTCCTACACTTCAACAGTGTGAGCTGGTAGTTTTCCACAGACTTTACACAGTATCAGGACATCAACCTTTTTTCCATTAACTCATCCTTTCTGCAGCTCTGTGGTTTCCTGTGCATGTTCTAGTGCGAATTTCCTTCCATCCACAAGTTTGTTGTACAGCTTTTAATTCACGAGGCAAGAGGTTTGCTCTTGTTTTGACAACTGTGAAATGCTGAGGGCACAAAAAAAAAAATGCTAACAGCAAACACCCTACATTTCACAAAGGCCTACATATTCTTTCTGCTACCATAGCTGAGACATCCAAAAAACATGCCACGTCAGCGTTCTAGGCACCAGGAAGCGTCTGCTTGAAATTCACTTTACCAATCTCCTGTCTCTTTCGGCAGCCTGAGAACATGAGCACCAGAGTCTCCAACAACACGTGGGTGACCATGTAGCTTGCGGACCTGTCTCGGAGCTTGGCAGCCCAGCTCAGTGTGGCCTTAATAGATGCTCTTGCCAATTGCCTCAGCCTTTACTGCTGCCACTCAGGCTGCTCCAGTGATTAACATGAATGGTGGCAGTGGCCATGCTCCTGGCAGATATCCCAGTTGACTTTTACTATCTAATTAAGTCTTCTTGGTGACATCACCAGGGGAGGAAAAAGGAGCTCATGAACCTGGTGGTCTAACTTAAAAGCTGCTGCTGTCTCTCTCCACATCTCAAGCTACTTGTGTGTGATGCTGCTGCTCCCTTTGGTCATCTAGTACAGGAAAACAAAGTGAGATGGAAGTTAGACACGGTCCTGTCAGTATGACAGCCCTGAGGACCTGGCCCCTCCTGTAAGGTTTAATTACCTTGCTGCTTTGCACAAGTTCCCTCAGGTAAAGAAACCTCCTACTGTGGCTGTACAAACTCCTGCTTCCCTTGACAGCCCATCAAGAGCGCATCTGCATGTGCAAGGCAGCAGTTTGGGCTTTGGCAGTGTGAGCGAGTCCTGCCTGCTCTTGTGTGCAGCCTGCTAGCAAAGCTGTCTTTATAAGGAGGTGAAGAGCAGCTAGGGGATCCTCCTGCATTACCACCCAGCTGGCTGGCTCCACACACCTCCTGCTTTGCTGGAAGCACAATTTTGGACAGGAGTATAAAAGTGACTCTGAGAAGGTAGGAGCTGAAACACAGAGAACAGAGCTGAGCTGCCTGTTGATTTGGTTTTGCTGCCTTCCTGAGCATGCATTGGTTGATCATTTTTAGTTTTATCCAGGTGCTGAAGAGGGCTTGCTTTCTCTCTGGCTGTGTCCTTTAAGAAAGGGGAAAAAATTAAGAATTGGTTCCTATGTACTGATACAGTTATGCTACCTATATATGCTGCATATAACTGCACCTGAGCTGAATAGTTCTAACACTTCTAGTCTGCTTCTTGAGGTACTTATATTGGTATTGAACTGATGGTGAGCAATAAAATTATGCTTTTTCTGAACCTTTACTGTCTCCATGTTAGAACTGTGACCAGGGTATGTTGTTAGGACTATGTTGTCCTAAACTCTGCACATCATCTGTACTCACACTAATAAAACTTGTACATAGACAGATTAGACTTTAGTAGGAAGATGCTGTTAGTGAAGTGGTTCTTTTTCCGAAACAACTGGATGCAGTTGGCTGTTAGCAAAGGATCTGAGCATATTCTGACTGACGTTACTCCGTCTGGCGCTGAGAGTGATTTGAACCCTTCGGTAATTTTTTCCTCTTGTGAAATAAATATTTCTCACACCAAGACGCCATATTGGAGTAGTATTTCACCTACCCAGAGTAATCCCAAATTAATAGTGCAAAACAAGTCTCTGATCCCTTAAGACATTTCCAACAGAAGGAATTTTGTGGCCATGTTAGTTTTGACAGAAGTCAGCTGGCTCCTGGCAGGATGCAGAGAGGTTCCTCATTCGGATGAGGCTTAAACCTGGCAGTAGTTGTTAAAATCATTGTAAGTATCAATTCTCTCATTTTTACTTGCTAGGGAGAATGTATTTTTTAAAGCAAAGCTTTCAGAAAACTTCCAGCGGGAGAGCAACCTGTGTGGTTTTGCTTTGTTAAATAAAAGAATGTATTTGATACATTGTTTCTGATGACAAATTCAGATACCAGTTCCTACTAAAAAAGCTTGGCTTAATAGTGGTTCTGTAACACTTATGGATCAAAGAACCAACTCAGGTTCCTTTGCATGTTAATTAACTGTGTTTTAATCATGTGGTTTAGATTTTCTGAAACGGAGGTAACTTGAAAGAAAATAGAGAAGAAAATGTCTCTTCCACAGGCTTCAGTTTGTCCTAGAGACCTGCAGTTTGAAAAAAATGTCAGTAATGGAGAAGAAACTGCTTCCCAGTCCTCAGATTAACTCTTCTTTGCGTTCAGGGACAAGCGGGGACATTCCTTTCACTCTCTCACTGCAGGTTTAGAAAGGCGAAGTTATCTTCCCCAGATTTTTGGGTTAGTTAAGGTGATAAGAAATCATGGCTTGATCTGTGCAGGAGTATAGTTTTATAGATTACATGACTGGGACTATTTTGTCATGAACTTGGTTGTTTCACCATTAAATTGCATTGAATTCCATCACTAACTATAAATGCCCAGTGACAACTCATGCACTGTTGTTGTCTTTGCAGTCAGACAACAGGCAACTGAACACTTTATAAACAGCTTTTAAAGTGTAACGATTTGCCCTGAACAGTGCAAAGGACTTGTTTCCATGATCCTTACTTTTCCTCTATTAGATTCCTCCACCTAGTGATACCATTCGAAGTCATTACAGTCTGAACACAGACCGGATCAAGTCAATATACAAAGTCAGTGATGTCCAGCTTCCTCTGAAATGGGAAGAAATGAAGTGTGAACAGTCCCTTCTGAGATCAGAAGACCATGTATTTTAAAGCCAAGGGTGCTGTGACATGATGTTGTGGCATTAGCACCCCAACACAGCCATCATTCGAGTCTGCTTCTTGGCACAATCATTCCTGCAGATAGAAAACCAAAGCAGCATGCTGCCAGATACTCCTGTTGAGCTGCAATTTGATGTGGCTGAAAGTCGTGGTGAAACTGCTTTGTATAAAACTTCCTTTGGTTTAAATCCCTGCAGGGTGTACTTTAAATCCCATAACTCAGATCAAAACTACCAGCTACAGACCAGGCAAAACCACAAGTTTTGACAGATACACAGCCACAAAGCAAACTTGAGCCTGCCAGCTTTGAGCTGCTGTCCCTGCCTGGGACTACACGCTCTACATCACCCTGGCCTGGGACCTCAGCACATGCGAGTGCTAATGGCACAAGGCCTGGCGCGTCCCCTTGGGCTTCCAGCTTCTCCAGCACCGGAGTGCCTGGAGCAGCACCGGCTCTCCTCAAGAAATAACACCTTCGCTTGACACAGGTGGAAGGGCTCACCTGTACTCCTGCCTCCACCCGCCGCTTTCCCTTCTCTGCCCGCACTCTGCTCCTCGTTTCCTTCCCCTTCCTCAACCGCATCCCAGCACCTCGCTGGCGCAGGGAACGGGCTCGCCAGCCGGGCTGCAGCCCCGCTAAGCGCCTCGGGGGCTGAAAAACTAAGCCCGGTTTGGAGCTACCACGCACCGCCCGCTGCTCCCGTACCAGCCACCGCTGGCCAAGCCCCGCTCCCTGCCGGCGGGGTCCCTGCCCACAGAGCCGCAGCGGGAAGGGGCTGCCCATCAGTACACCGGGGTGCGGCTGGGGGGATTTGGGGTGTTTGAGGTCCTGCTCTTCCCATGGCTGGCTCCCTCCCTCCCGGCAGCGAGGCGGGCGGGCACCCCCCGCCCCAACCCCGCTCGCCCCGCCCGGTCCCGCCCCGCCGGCGCGGCTCCCGCGGCCGCGCATTGTGCACCGCGCCGCTGCCCCGGGCGGCAGTGCCGGCAACGGCTGCTCTCTGTTGTGGAGCCGCCGGACGCCCCATCCCACCACCTTCCCCGGCCTCCGGCACCACCCCCCCCGGCGGCGGCGGCGGCCGGGGTTCCGCACGGTGAGTGGGGGGCGGCGGGGACCGGGCACCTCAGCCCGGCGCTCGCCCGGAAACCTGGGGGAAGGGAAGACGGGTCTGCCCCTGTGTCCCCGTCCCCCGCCGGCGGGCGCAGCGGCTGCAGGGGGATGCGGTGCCAGGGGCTGGGGGGCGGCTCCAGGGACTCCTTTTGTACCCCAATAGCTGGGCGGCGGAGGGGGTTAGTGAGAGGGGCCAGTCCGCAGGGACACGGTCCGAGGGGGCTCCGGCTTTGTCTTTTCCTGCGAAGTGCGATGAAATAGCAGCTTTCGTAGCTGTTTAAGGGCTCTCTGTTAATTCTAAACCGCGGGGTAGCAGTTTCTGCACCCTGAGAGAATGTGAAATCAGCGTTCGTGCAGACACTCATCTCCTTTTTTTACAGTCTGAAATAGCTATCTCAGGTAACTGGAGTTGACTCTAAATGTGATTCCTGTGGGTTGACTGCTCTAAGCCTTATTCACACAAGTAAGATCTATGTGCATGAGTAAGATAATTTTTTTGCGGAATGATATTGCATGTTTCCACCCTGAAATGTATAATCTCTCGTGGCTTTGGCAGAAGATGGGCTTGTCCGTATCAATGTGCGTGTGTGCAGTTGCTGTGAATTTTGGCAGCTCATAAGTGATCATTGGTAAAGGTCCGGTGTCTTCCTTTTCTTCAGGAATACATGAAGTGGGATGTGTGCCAGTGTTTTCATACTGTAAAAGCAGCAAGAGTCTCTCTTAGAGAAAAGATCGAGGAAATGATTTAGCTTTTGTGATGGTCGTCGTTTCCAGCCAGCATACTTTTAAGCATTTCATTTTAAATTACAGGAAACAATCAGGTTTTGTCTTTAGCAGCATGTTGATTAATGATGGAAAGATAGGTCAGACACTAAATTTTGATGCTTCATGTAAAATAAACATTTTTCCTTCTGTCTTCCATACCTATTAGCTTTTAAGAAAAAGGGGACTATTAGGTGATGATTAGGCAGCTTTCTTACAACTTGAATAAAATAAATAGTTCAGTATAGGCCAGCTATAGAAAAATGGACACGCTTGGCATGGAGGGCATAGCTGGATGTGGAGCTGTGTAATGCCTAGCAAAACTGTTCTTTGTTCATAACTTCTCTCATAGCCAAAGCATGGCATCTCTAAAACTTAGTTCTGGGAGTCACATGAATACTGCATATAACTCTAGTTAGTCTATGGTAGACTATTCATATATGACTTGCTATGAAACATGGATTGACAAGGATTTCATATTTATGATACACACCATTGACTGAATGACTTAATGCTTCATCTTTCTTTTTCTCATTAATAATCTAATTAGGGGAAGACTCTGGAAGGAATATGGAATTGAGACACATTCCCAGTGGATTCGCAGTGAAAAAGACACTGCAAAGCAGACAGTGTAAGAGGAATATCCAGAAGTGCTCATCACCCAAGGCAGAGCCACATTTTGGACACTCTTAGCTTGTGTTTAGGCTCCAGAGTAAATTGCTGAATTTTCAGGTCTTTCTTTTCAGTTCTCAGACTTTTATAACCACAGTTCTTTGGGGGACCTTGAGGGAAATGTGTCTGTGAAAGCCAAGTTCTGAGTCTTCAACACTTAAGAAAATCAAGCCCTGAGCACTTCAGAAAACCTGATGCTTGGGTTACAGTCATACCTCCCCCTATTTCCATTATAGAGGCTCTTTTAATTTTTACAGCAGATAGAATTATAGCTGTAAAATGTAGCCACAATAAAGCAAGCCAGTAAAATTACTTTAATTGGGTATTTTTTTTAATGTAGGAGCCAGCGGGATTAATGAACAGCTCCATAAATACGTATGATAAAATGCAAGATTGGTAATAGAACTGTAAGGGGCACTTAATCTTTAGACAAACAGAATAGGTATGGCTAAAAATAGTATTTCCTGTTTCAACAATAGAGTTAAATATTGTAATGGATACTAACTGCAACAAGGTAGATTGGTCCAGAGCTAGAGGCTTTGACCATTTGTACCTGCTGACCTCACGGCCTATTTCTTTATTTCCCTTTAAAGTGTCACTCTTGAATGTGTTTTTGACAATAAACCACAAATGCACACCAAAAAGCTATTCTTCAAAGGGAAAATTAGAGCACAGTGGCACTGTAATTCCTCGAATGTATCCTAATCTTTCGTAGCTTGGTGCAAGCTGCTGAGCTGTGTTCAGGTTGTGCCTAGATTTACACAAGGGGTTGGTCACTCACATGGGCAAGAGTTTCCATGCACTAGAAAGAAAAGAATTAGGTCTGGTTCTGATCCTTTAACAGTGAAGCGTTTCAACATCACTGCTAGATAAATGCTTTCATATTAAGGTCAATGAAGATTTTTGCCTTTCTGAAAGCCCTGATCGTGGCTTCTCAAGGAGCTGTTGAATTATAAGAGCTGGTAATTATTTATCTGCCTACATCTGTGGCTCAGGGCTCATTGACACTGAGCACAAAGGAGAGAAGAAAATGACAAATGCTTGTCCAGAAACATGTCTTCTTGATTCCCCTGGTTTATTAGGGCAAGACTGGCAAGTTTGGGGTGTGGAGAAGACAGTGGTTAATTAACTAGTGCACATCTAGCCCTCAGAAGATGGAAAATACTGTATGGGGATCATTTGAATTAAGTGCTGTTACTCCCTGCTATTAAAGAAATTACTTGCCTGCTCTACTCAAGTTGGAGTCGTAGGCAATTTTAAAGCATTATTTAAACTGTGGCTTAGGTCTCTCTAAGCAGAAGGGCTAGGGAAAGTCTTAGAAAGAAATAAGAGGTAAAGGTTTTCTTGTTTAAGTCTTTTAGGCTTTTTTTTTAGTGATTGAAAAATCTGCGTATATGACAGGGAGGAAAAAGGAGTCGAATAGAGCCGAATGAGAAGCTGTGGTACGAGGTAAAATTCTGATACTGTTCTCTTGTGCCACCCTGCAAATACATTTGCATTTAAAATTTCCAGGCGAGCCAAACTGTAGGACCAGTGCAGAATGCTAAACAAAACCTGACAGCTAGCTTGGGAAACTCCACATAATGATGCCGGGCATTCCCTTGCTTGGACAACTGCCTTCAAGATTATTTCTTGTCATGATTATGGATCTGAAACAAAGACAGGTGCAGCAAAGAAAAGGAACATTGGTTTCATTCCAAGCTATTTTCACTTGAAAGTTGTTTACTTTCTGTCGCATTACTCTGTGACTGCTGGAAGACTCGCAGGAACTGTAAACCCCAAATCCTTCCTGCCCATCAGCTAGCCACAATATACTCCTTTGTGTCGCTTAGGCTGAAATTCAATCTGCTCAGGAGGCTGACGAGTCCTTCGGGGAGCAGTTGTGGCCTGAAAGATATTGGGTATCACCACAGAGGTACCCTTTATGCTGCTTTTTCAAGCAGACGAAACAGCAGCTCCTTTGGGGAACTTGGTGATGCATGTCCTTTCCTAGAATAAAACGTATTTATGCTCAGTGATGGTGTGATGCAGAAGCCAGGACAATCACAACTGAGGAAGGAACGTGAAAGGCATCAGGAGAGCTCGGTGGGTTTTACCTTTTCATCTGCTTAATGATACCTATACTTGGGTCTGGTTTCGGTTTAGTTCTCGCTGCCATCTTTAAACCTCATAATTCACAGCGTTAAGTGAGGTGCAAGCCTGTTAGCACTGACATTTGAGTTGAATTTCTGGGCCTGTGATACTTGAATGGAACCAAAATTAGGAAAAAATATCCAACCATAGTTCAAACAGCAGTAAGGGCCACTGAAGTTGACAGCACAACACTGGTAGGGTGCAGAGAGCAGAACTGATATTCAAGGAGCGTTTGGACGATGGTCTTGATTGTATGTTCTAGGTTGTCCTGAGAGAGGCAGGGAGCTGGACTTTATGATCCATATGGGTCCCTTCCAACTTGATATATTTTATGATTATGATATATTCTATGTATAAAACTTGGGTGTCTGCAGTTACTGGCAATGAACTGTCCCTCTGCAGACAGACTTGATGGTGCAGAACAATCCGAGGAGCCTGAGGGATGGAAATGGGAAAATAAAATGAATGATAGGTTAACGTGTGTACTGGGTGTGAAAGAGCACATGCAGAGTCAAAGACTGGAACAAATCAAGGGCCTGTGGTCAGGCATTGCTGCTGCAGTGAAGCAGTGAAACAAGGCAGCTCAGTTATCTGTGATATCCTGGTTATGAATGCAAGAATAACAGGCTTTGCATGTGCAGCATGGATGCGTCTGACTCCCTGGCTTTGCCTTTGAAAGTTTGACAAGGAAGGGAGAGCCATTTAGGAGAGCAAAGGGGGTGATTTCTGAGGGATGATTAAAAACGCTTAGTATGGATATCCAAGAAGGAAAGATACCAACAATTTCAGGTGGGAGATGCTCCAGAGATAATCACTTAGCATTTGCAAGAGCGTGCAACTATAGACTTAGTGGGCTGCAAAAGAGAAGAGAACTTGAACGTCAGAAAAAAAAGCTTCCTAATGTAATGAAGCTAAAGAATCTTCCATGGAAAAATGCTGGTAGCATTGTTGGTTGGGGGTTTGTACAGCTCATAGAGAGCTCTGGACAATGTTCTGTAAGGCTGGCAGCTCAGGGTTACATCTCCTCTGGCTGAACTGTGCCTGGCAATTAGGGTGGAGGTTTTGGAGACAAGGCTCTTTAGTTAGCAGGCCAGCTCTTCTGCTGGGAATCAACTTCTCAACAACCCTGTGTGGTCTGCTGGAAGGGACAGTCATCCTCTGCTAGCTTGGATAAGATGCCTGTAGGGAGGGAGATGGCCTGGATGAATTCATAGATCTTATTCCATCTTTAGCATATGATCCAGGAAATACATGTGTGCTTCTCTTGCTGGCAACTGTCATGCATGCAGTTATGCTGTAAAACAAATGCTATAGCATCTTGTATGCCTTTCTGATCACGCAGCAAGGGAGGATGGGAGGAGGGAAGCGATGGAAGATACTTTCCTCTGGTGAGCACAGGTCAGGCTGCAAATACTGCTCAGTTTATGTTGATTCTGTTCATTTGAGTCTTTGGACCCATGTTGAATCCTCCTCTTGAGGAAAAGCTAGAAAGCAACAGGCTTGGAGTGTTTTCCTGTTTTAAGTTCCAGCCATTATTGGCAAAAATGAATGTTCTTTGACAGTGGTTACCTTTTCCTTTGCTGACTCCTGTAGTAGACACAACATTGCATACTCGCCAAAATGTGAAGAGCGACTTCAAAAGTGCGCACAGCTCTGCTGAAGTGGTAGGTGATGAACAAAGAGATTAGAAGGGCCGAGGGCCGTGATTCAGAATGCACCACAGTCAGAGCCTGCTGCTTTGGATCAGCCCCAACAGTTCCTCAGTCCAAGAGCTCGTGTTTGCTTATGTTTGGATTTAATCAATTTCTTTGGGATTAAGGTATTTTTTTTGGAATGTGGTTCCAAGAATATAAAGAGGTTGCAATTTTGAACTTAATTAGTTTTATGGTGTTACTGTCTTCTCATGATACCGTGTTCCTCTCTTCAGATACAAGGTGGGTCAGTTTATGGAGGAGTCTGATTAAAGGAATCACTGAATAGTATGAAGTATAATAGTACAGTAACGTACCTCTCCTGGGTGGTTGGATGTTTTAGCATATAATTTTTTCCTCTACTGGATTTCTTGTTGTTTCCCAGAATAAACCAGAGTTTATATAAATTAGACATGCTTTTGCTGCAGAACAGGTGGAGTTATAAGTGCTCCAACATGCTGGTATGTTGTTGCTGGATAAGGAGGAATGTTTTTATTCTGATTCATAGTGGCTGCTTTAAAAATCAGAGACCATTTGACTGTCTTCAGCATGAATGGTTTATTGGAAGGCAGGCAGAGAAAACATTGACAAACATTTATAATACTGGCTTGAGGATGACTCTCCTTTAATTAAGTGTACCCTGAGTCCAGAATTGCTTCATCTAGTGACTTGGTACCAGGTTTTTACTTCCTGCATCGTCCATTTGTAGAGGAAAGTCAGAAGAAAAGAAACTATGAAATTTTGTTGTCTTGGTTGCAAAGGAAATCAGAAAGCTGAGAGAAGTTAAGCGTTCTTCCAGCTTGAATGTGCTCATCCAGCCCCTGTGTAAGCCAGTACTGCTGGTTTTCTTTTCACCACTGTATTAATTTTTCTTTCTGTAAAATATTCTGTTAAAGTTCTCCCCAGGAAGAATGAAGGGCTGCTTTTGCTCTGATTAAGCACTTATATCCCGATCCAGAGAAATTCAACCAGCAAACTGGTTAAATTTGGTAATGTTCATTTATTCTAACGAGTGAGTAAACTTCACAACCAACTGTCCCTGTAAAAGGAACACACAGTGTTATCTGCACTGATTCATAGGTATGGTTTGTAATATCAATTACCTTTTAAAGTGCTGGCACTACGGATTATATAAAGAGAGTCTTGATTTGCTCCTGACCGCTCCACTGGTGGTTACCATGACTTTGTGGTCGTGGTTTCACTTGTTTGTCTTGCTGTTCTTGTGGTGGGGTTTTGTGGTTTATTTGTTTCGTTTTGTTTAAATTTATTTCCATTTTTGCTCTGGAGGATGAGGCAAAGGCCTCTGTCAGCATGTGATTGGATTTAACATGATTTGGTTGGCTTGGCATAACAAAACCTCTACTCCTAAATAAAATGTTGTTCCTAGTATAAATTATCCTGTACTGTATCCTATCAGTGAGGTCTGAATCAGTCCAATTCAAACTGCCAGGAAAAAGACATTCTTGTGGTAATTCTGGCATCCCTGAAGATAGAAAGTATTGGAAAATTTTGAGAAAGAGCTTGTTCTCAATAAAATATCCAAGGCATGTATAACTGAGAAGCAGCTTGGAAAGTTCAGATAAGAAGTCAGATGTTGGCCCAGACTTGGGAGATTTGCTTGCATGGATCAAATTTGGCATTGCAGCATGCTTCCCAGATTAATTCTACAATGTGTAATTCCAGCATGAGTCGATTCTCTGTTTTATTCTGCATTACTTTTGTGCATTTATCATTATTAAACAATTTCCTGGAGGTACTCAGGCTTAAGTATGTATTCGTACGACTACCAGAATTGTCTGTGGTTATACAGACAGGACAGAAAACCTCAATGCAGGTTGGAGAATAATTTTTTGCCATATACAGCACTGTGTAGACCTTGTTACAGCCATCACGGATTTCTCAGAATTTACCAGAAGATTTAATTTGAAGAATGGTCCCCGCCAGGAACAAGATACAAGGTTTATATTTGGCATACTCATGTATAGTAAATTCCTCTTTCTTTTTCTGTTTTTAGGGTTGAGTTTTAAACATTGGCTATAAACTACTGGCATCATCCCTTTTTACTCTTTTGCTGGGAAAAAGTATCCAAAAGAATACTTATTAGCTGGTTTAAATTCAATTAACTTCATTTCCCTTTCATGGCGTTCTTAACAATGTTTAGTGAGAGATGCAACTGAATTGCAGAGCTGTTCTTTCCCCCTGAATACGCTGAGGTCTGGAATTCCCGTGAAGGTTTTTTTGATCATTCACATTTTAATCCTGGCCCTCATAGTTATTCTGTAGCATATGGAAAGTCCTGTAGATGCTAATTCTGGAAGCTTTTGTCATTCTTGCTTAACAAATAGTTCTCTCATTACGATACTGCCTGAGTATCGTGTGTTTATTGGTGGTTTTATTAATTTTTTTGCCTTTAAACCCTTGGTTTGAGGGTCTAAGACCACCCCAGAGGACAAACACAAACCTAAGTCCTTGCCCTGCATGGGAACTTTTTATGACTAAATGAGGGAGATTCCTCTTAACTGATCTGTACTCGGACCTCCCTGGACTGTCAGTTGCCACTTTAGCAGCATTTAGATATCCTCGAAGGTAAATCTCCACCCCATTGAAAACATTTTAAAACTGAGCACCTCTGTTGCAAAAACAAGCCTTGTGCTTGTTGGGAGCTGTAAAAATATAAGTTCATAAAGCCTCCCTGTCATCTGTGTGTTTAGGCAAAAATGTGTTACTCTTTCTTCTTTGCCTTGCTTTTTCCTCTCATTCAAGCAAATGGGCTGATGAATGGTTAGGCTCAGTGTGCCCCTCCTATTGTCTGTTTTGTTTGCTTGCCGCCTTTCAACAGCTTCTCTATTCAGTTTTAAACAACAGGAGAAGAAAAACACTACTAAAAATTAAGATACTCTATTACTGTGTAATCTTGTGAAGAAGGATGTTCTACTTCATCCAGAAATGGTCAAACTAGAAAGGTTCCTTGCTCGCCCTTGAATCTGTGATGGCAATAAGAATGGTAAAAGCACACTGAAAATGACAAATCATTGCATTGCTGAGTGCAAACTCTTTCTTGTATGTGGAGTACTTTGTACCCTGAGAAGACTACAGCCTGGAGTGTGATCCTTTAGGCAGCAGAGGTTCAAAGGCAGAACTGTCAGGGCAGTTAACTGAACTAGGTTCTTTTCTAAGTATTGCTTGGCTTTCTTTTGGTTTTCCATACAGGTACGTATACGTACACATACATATATATAGATAGAGCTGCAGACACACCATGTTTAACAGACCAAGTATGAAGGCTGACCTGCTCTTAAAACAGCAGGCACCACTCTGCAGGTTTTGAAGTGTGTCCTCCCTAGTGCCCTGTGTAACCTTGTTTAGGGAATTAAATGGAATAGGACTCCTGGAAAGATACATTGTGTATCTAGATTATGACTTTCTGGTACTGATACACCTGGTTGAAAAAGTGTCTGGGGCTTGCCATCCTTTTGACCCAGGAGAAAGCATGTCCAGACAGGCCCCGGTCAGCTTCTGTGTGGTGATACTGTCGCCAGCAGGTACTCTGAAGGATGGATGTGGCTTTACGCTGCTAGGACATACCCTTGAATACTCCTTGTTTCATGCGTTTACAGGGGAATACTACATAGTCATGAAGACCAGTAAAACAGCTGACACATCTATTGGGATTCCTGCTCTTTCAGCCTGAGCTTTCCAATGTCTGGTGCTGAAGAGCTCAGGATAGCTTTTTATCCGCAAGTCCCACTGAGCAATATTTACATAACTTGGGGCAGGATCCCCTGTCATTTAGTCTTTGGGTATGACCCAATGGTCTATCACTGTATGATCCCATGTAAAGTCTAGAGGTGTGTTTGGGATGGTCACAGTGATTAGGACAACTCTTCCTGGAAGTGCATGGGGAGCTTAGGCAACTACTGGTACTGCTTTGGGTGGCCCCAGCAGCTCCATGCATGCATTGAGAGATCTGAGGTATAAGGAAATAAAAGCCATTTGCTTAAGTTCCCCCCTGCTTTTTGTTTTTAACTCCTGCATCCGCTGTGTTGCAGTCTCCTGCCTGCCTCTACAAGTGATACACTGGTGGAGCACATTTATTAAACTGATAGATTAGAGAACAGGAGATAACAGTGGCATTTGAAGACAGTGCTGACCTCTGAGGAGCACAGCATGGTGTGCTGGAATAAAACTGAAGGATGGTGTCCTTGGTCAGGGCGTCCAAAGTCATTTAAGAGCCATTCACTTTGCTTATGTTTTAAAAACACTGTTGTTGAAAACACTTTTTGCTGACTTTACAGCAAAGCACCTATCTTCCTACTTTGGAAACAAAGAACAAAACCTTTAGCATGCTAGTGATGCAGGTCCCCTGTAGACCAACACTCAGTTAAGTTTTTAATTTATCATGATTTACCAAGAGGAAGTTGAATGGATTGTGGCACTTTGGGTGGTGGCACAAGGTGTCTGGGAATGGTGAGTCCAGTGCTGTTGCAAACAAATCTGAGTGCTCACAGCTTGCTTTGTAGCTGATGAGCGGGGCTTACACGGTTGTGTAAGAGAGTTAGACGAATTCTGAGAGAGCACTTGGGTAACGAATCCAAGTGCAGCATTTAAATGAACAAGTGCAGAGAAGCCGAGTAATGCCCGTGCATTTAGAGTAGCTAAATGCAATTAATTTTGCATTGAGTTTTTAGTTATGAATCCTGTCTATAAGCAGCACCATGTGCCCTCTTCCTTGGAGCTTTTCCATGCAAACAGTGCTGTCTTGTGCTGTAGCTGATGCCTGCAGCACTGACAGCCAAGTCTTGGTGCTGTTCTATTCCCCATCCTTCCTTCTTCCCCACCTCCTCCAATTACTTTTTGGTTTCATCTATATAATAATGTAAATTGCTACACTAAACCTATTACTCTCTGCAGTTATGTTTCTGTTGCTGATTTTAGTGACTGGAACTGTGCAACAGCCTAAAAGATATGACCATATGAATCAGGATACTAGATCATGTTGGCGTCTTCTAGTTTCTACTAAGTGGAAGAGCAGATATTGCAAGCTTGAAAATATACAAGGGAAATACTTACCACAGCCTCTATGCATGGAATAACTTCAAAGGAGGATGCAGATTTGCCAGCCCTACTGTATCTCAGCACACCTAAGTGAAATGCAGCGCAGCACCCTGGTATCTAATTGGAAGATGGACATTTGGCAGAGCACAGCTTCATGGATCTGTGACCTTGTGCCTTGTCCCAAGTTGCAAGTCTGTGCAACAGGGGACAGTGGCAGCAGGGAATGAGGACAGGAGAGAAGCAACCTTCCAGTTTTCTCCTGTCCTTCCCAGGAAAATCTGAGCCTCATGAAGTCACCCTGAAGCCAAAGCAGTTAAAAACCTCACGACATCAACCCACCACCCATGCTGGAGAGCAGAAATCTGGTCTTCATTTCGGTTAAATCTTGTCCAGCCACCAGAGCCCCTTTGTATTTGGTCCTTAGGGTGATATTCCAGCTGTTTATTTTAAAAAGCCAGTCTGGCTAATGCCTTCCGGGGGGGGGGGCGGGGGGAAGAGCCTTCCTTTTTACAGGGGATACCAAGCCTGGAGAGCCCTCTGGCTCCATAGAGGACATTGATATTCCAATAAAAACAAGCAGAGCCTTTACATAATCCAAAATCTCTGTTTCCAGTGTGTTTGAAGGCTGACTGCCGCAATATCTTATTTGCTGTGCTCTCATGCTCCCTGGCAGTGCTCTGCACTGTAGCATTTCATTGTATGTTTTTGGTAAACACAAAGGCATCTGTCTTAATCTCTCATTTTGCGGGCGATTCAGTGTTCTCTTGAGCCTCTGGCTGCCTCCTCAGCCTTTTTCCCAAGGTGGAAGTTAAATTTGGTAAAAACGAGGAACAAATATGTATAAGAGGGATTGACCCAGGTTTTCAAGTCTTGAAAATTACTGTGGAAGGAAACCAAATGGGCTTTAGCCCTTCTTAATTTCTGTTTATTTTTTTAATAGAAAGTCAGATCCAGCCCAGCAGAACCTGTAGACTTCTGGTCAATTCCCACTAATTAGGAAGGCAACAGATTATATCAGCTCTTGAAAGCCTGCCTGCAGACTGCTCCATCACTGAAGAAAATATACATGGAGGGGTTTGGGGAGAAGGAGCTTTCTCTTGTCTCTGATTTTTGTTTTTCACTTTTGAGAGCTATTTTTGTTTGTGTGGTTTTTGTTTTGTTTTGTTTTCTCATTTTTGAGCATCACTGTCATGTTGGAAACTGACTTACTAGAAACTAACCTGGCCTTTAATTAGTGGATAAGAGCTACCAGACATCATCTGAAGAACATTTTGACAAAACCACGACCTTCCTGGTGTACATATAAGGTAAATTGAAGGAGAAAGCCCCAGGATTTTACAGCAGCTGTATGTATTAATAGCAGGCTTTCAACCTTTTCTGAGGGTTCCGAATTAATTTTGAGACAGGGAAGTAATTGTTTAATTACCTTTACATAGAGTGCTGAGGAGTGAAAAAAGCTGTGTTGACTCTGTATGGGGAAGGGAGCATCAACAACCTGGACCATCTTTTCCTGGGGACAGCTACCTTATATTCATGTCAGTGAGGTCTTCAGTATTCAGACACATACTGACTTGATGTGAAAGAAATGGAGTCCAACAGCCTTTTCTGGTGTCTTGTAAAGCTTTTTACTCCCTCAGCATTTGAAAGTGAAGGGAAATGAGGAGGAATCTTGGGGTTTGTTTTTGTCTGGCATGCTGCTGTGAGATTATGTGGAAATGCTTTCATTGCTTTTTAGTTACCCATGAATGATTGTGCCTAGAACATGTCCTGAGAGAACATATGCTTCTGCTCTTGCTTCTGTTTAACTATCGTTTTCTGTGCTGCCTTCCCACAGCACCTACCTCAGTCAGATTTTGGTCTGAGGCTCCAGAGTTTGGGAACAATGCAAAAAAAAACCCAACAAATACAAATTAAAAATCTTTAAATACAGCTACTTTTACGCTACTTTGTCCTTCATAATGCTTGGAAGAAAAATTGTGCTACTATAGTTAATTTTCATTAAGGTGCAATTGCCCTTGAAGCTCGGGAAGACTTTCCCCTGAATAAAAAGTCTGAGAAACGATGCTTAGGCTTGTGCAGTCTCTCAAGCAGCTCTCAGCTTTGGGGTTTGGTTCTTGGGGGTTTCCCCTTCTTTATTCTCTTTGTGTCTGAACCCCTGGCAGCTTTCCAGCATTGTTCTCCGACCTGCTGTGAAGGAGTGTCAGAGCGGTGCTCTCCTGCCGCTAATTCAGCAGAGATTGAGTGATAGCATTTGGTAAAGGTTAGAGATGCCAGCTGAGGGTAGGTTCAGAGTCACCCACCTGCTCACGTGCCTCAGCTTGTGGTTTCTTCCTGTTGTACATGCCTGTTTCTTACTCTCTTCTTATCTACCAAAGCTGGCCATTGCTCTTCAGGATGTCTCTTCTGAATCACCTTTTTCTTCATATTTTTTTTTTTGCATAAGTGGAGTAAGTGATGCTCCAGTGTAAATACTGTGGCCCTGGCAAAAGTCTCTCCCTCTCTCCCTTCATTATAAAAGCTATTTAGCTGGTTGTGTCTCTGTATGATGCAGAACAGTGACAAACAAAAGACTCCAGGGAAATTTCTCATCAACACGCTTACCAGCCAGTACTGTCCACCAGCACAGACTGAACAAGCTCCACAGTATGCCTAGATACCCAGTTATCTCCTAATTTTAGCTATTGTAATAAGATTTCTCAAAGTTTGGTTTCACGTGTAGCAAGGCCTGGTTGGGTTGTGCTGCTGGATCTGAAATCTAAATCATCTTGCCCTTCAACTGCTTGTGATACTGGATCTCCAGTGCTTTCTCTGCTTTCCTGGAAGCTTGAAAATTCTTGAACTGTATCATCTTTTGTTGAGGAAGCAGTTTTGTTCAGGTTTTAAATGACTCCTGCTTGTATAGGTTTGTTACCTGCTAACAAAAAGGTGGAAATAGTGTTTGAAAGGTTGGTAGGCTTGTGTTCTTCTTGCACCAGAAGAAAATTGCACTGGGGCTTTTGCAGGATGACTGTGATAAAGCACAGCAAAAATGCTGCATTGCCATCCACTTTGCAAACAACTGTTTCCAGTTAGAATATGGAGAGGCACCCTTTGTCCCAGCTGTTTGATACAGCTCGTGCCCCTCTGCCAGCAGTTAGTCTTGCTTGTGTCTGCTTAACAGAACAGATTGTGGGAGCTCTTCAGGCACAGAGACCTCAGGTTAAACTGGGAATAGGGGATGCTTAAATGAGGATGGCTGTCTTAGTGCTGGTGGCTGCTCCTCCTCTGTCCCAGGCAGGAGGGATCCCTGGGATGGCAACTGCTTTAACCCTCTCACTTGCATCCACAAAGGGATCTGTTTCCATAGTGTGACAGTATCTAAGAAGCAGCTTAGACTAGTTTAAATAAATCCATTTAACACCACTGCAGCAATCATGTTTTGGCAGAACCAGAGTGTTCCTATGAGCCTGGATAACATACTAGTTTTGACTTTAAATTGCCCAGTATTATTTTTTCTAGCAGCTCTTTTCCTCTCCTGTGCCTGGTGAGAGGTTAACACTTGGCGTTTTCATTTGTGAGTGGGTTTTTTGTCCACGTGTCTTGGTACATGCTCCTAAAGCTCAGGGAGAGCAGTGAAGGTAGCAGGCTGCCTTTGGTCTCTCAGCAGGTGCTAACTCTCCCTTTGCTGGATGCAAACTCATCCATTCGTTCATCTGCAAAAACCTCCGCAGTCTCGGAAATTTCGGTAGGAGTGAAGACATGACAATGAAAGTCTCTCGGATAACCTGGCAAATTAAAATGGAGAAAACACCACTCCCCAGGCTGAAAAGGGTCATATTTTAAGAAGTTTAAAGTTCTGTAGAACTTGAAGCAAGCTGGGGACTAGTTGGGTAGTTCAGGATAACTCATTGCTTTTAACAGAGGGGAATGGGGAAGAGCTTTTAGGTTTTCCTCTTTTTATTGATGCATCAGGGTTCTTTCCTTTTTTCCCCCTCCTCCTTCTGTTTTATGATAAGGATGTTTCTTTCAAGTTCAGCTGATACCAATTTAGCCCTCAAGACGGTACTGAGGCTTTCATGTTTGTATGCTCACAATAGTGGCAAGTTGGGACAAAGCAGTGCCATGATGGTTGATGGAGTGACATTATATTCTGGCTGTAGAATGACGAAAGGTAGACTTTTAGTGATACCAGTGCTGTTGCAGTTATTTAATCATGATTGTACTTCAGCAACTTAAGCACCTTATTAGCAGAACCACTATATTAGACTTTGAATAAGTACGTGGAAATGGACGCTTAAAATGCATACATATTTATACGTGTTCTAAGTTAGTAACAAATAAGAGGTGTGCAGAGAACTCCTTGGAATAAGGAAACAGCTAGAGCAAGCTCCAGTGAGGATGCTACAACCTTCTTCAGGGAAATTGAAGGAGGCTGTAGTATCCTTCAGGCTGGCTCAGGCTGAATTTTTCTCTGATTAACTACCAGCCATCCTGCAGGAACAGCTTCCAAATAATTTTCTCCTCGGCCAATAGGCAGGGTTTTCTTCCATGATTTCTTTGCATCTTGTGAGCCAAGCCAGCATTACACCTGCCGTGTGGGTGCATTCGCCGGCTTTGCCGGTGCCAGACCAGCTGTGCAGCAGCAGTTGCCATCTGTCAGGAGTGAGGACAGATTGCTAGTACAGAGACTCAGGAAGTAATTAGAAGGCAAATTTAATTTGCTCTTAGAGCACATGGAGGTCCAAGTGGCTCTCCCTTCCCCTGCTGAAAGAATCCAGGGCTTAAGGGGAGGCAGGGAAGGAAGGAAGGAAAAATGATAGGAGGGAAATACAGGGAAGAAAGAATTGAGCTGCATTCTTGCCATCTGTCCACTTGGACTTGTGCAGCTGCTCTGCCACTGACAGGTTGCTGTCTCTCCACCCAGCACAGACAGCCAAATGCCTTGCATCGTGATCACAAATCACTGAAGATTAATGCTAATAAATAGCCTGGTCAGAATAAACTGTGCCGTGAGGCAGAGCACCTAGCTGCTCAAAAACCTTAGCTATCCTCTCCCTCTCCTCATTTCTCTTTTCTCTCCACGGAAGATTTTCCCAGAATTTGGAAGCCAAACATAATTTCAGTACACATGCCTTTTCTGGATCAAGTCCTATGCCTCTGAATGCAGCACCATCAGTTTTGGAACATTAAAAGGTTGTGTAGAAGCAAAGGGTAATGGCCAGTTGGAGCTACAGCAGGAGTACTTCTGTGCTTATAATTAGTTAAGGATGTGCTTAAATGCTTAGAGCTTCCATCTGCTACCTGGGGCTGCACAGTTTCTGACAGTCCCATCTCCAGGGGCATGTGGAAGATGCCCTTCTTTTATTTGTGAAGAGTATGTATTTTGCATCAGTAGCTTTGGATGTGGAAAACAGGCAAACACAGACTTAGGGGTAGCACATTCTCAAAACTAAACAGCAATATCAAGGGTGTAGTGTGCTTTTCTGAATGGCTTTAGGTATCTTTCTTGAAATCTCAGTTGGGTGCTCAAGAGGGGTCTGAGGAGTTCCCTCAGGGCAAGGTGAATAGAGTCCACCACTTCAGGAGCTGCAGGCTCTTCACGTGGTCTCATAACTACCTGGGTTCTGATCAGTGGCTGTTGACATCAATAGAAAAATACCTTGTGTATTCAATATCATAAAATCCAGCACAACAGTTTTTTGTTTTTCTGTCCTGGTATTACTAATGATCCTAGAGATTTTCCAGAGATAGTCACTGGCAAGTGTCCCTTCCTGAGCCTGAAGGGACCAGTTAGGCAGTTGTTAATCCCTAAGTATAGGTCTGCATTTGAGGCATTCCTGAAAAACTGGGTATCGTTCAGAGGCTCAAGGTGTATCTCACAACTATTCAGAGAGGTGATGATAGGATGTCAGTTTTAACATGCCTAGTATTTGCGCTGTAGGACTTTAAATTATTGATGGCAGGAGTGCAATGATAGCTGAGTTGAATCAAAGTGCTTTTTTGTGATGGTCCTGCTGCTACTTCTATTTACCTCTTCTTTTTTTGAAGTCAGTTTATTTTCCACAAAACCATTCCCTACTTACTGCCTCCAGCACACGAAGTCCTGACATTGCTGCACAGTCTACCTAGCCTCTGGCTGGTTTCAGTAATGGAGGATTGATGGAGCCGTGAACATGCTGACATCTGTTTAATCCCAACATTGACATCTCCCTGAACTTTGGCAACTGAGAGATGGAGACCTGGTCTGTCTTCTCTGAACAGCACTTTATCCTCTGTTATCCAGGCATATCGTCCTCACTAGAGAGGAGTCAAAAACTGTTATATCTTTTCTCCTTTTATTCTCAGAGGGTTCAGGCAGTAGTAGCTGCTTTAAGAATGGCAGCAGATGTTAGGCGGTGGAGCTGTATTCTGGTGTTACTGAGTTTCCTCAGGAAGCTTTTGACTAAGCAGCTGCTGTCTCATGCGTAGTGAGAAGCTGAGTCTGAGTGTAGTAGAAACGTCAAAGGAAATATGAGAAGTCACTGCCTCCAGCTATTTGCTACCTTTCTTCAAAATCTGCAGGGCTGGTAGAGCAGAAAGTATCTTTGTATTGCATCTGGCAGCTTGACTGGAACGTCACCTTCCTTGGCAGCGGAGCTGACACCACTGGATTTTGCGCAGAAACAGAGCATAACTTATCCCCTCTGCCAGCTTCCCTTTGGTAGAGGAGAAGGGGCAAAAGGGGTAGTAATGTTATAATTTCTTTCATTTCTCTCTGCAGACTTGGAAACCATCTGTAATGAGCTTAAGATGAGCTGCCTACTTACTGTTCTTACTGGTATTTTAAATTTTTTCCCCTTTTCCCTCATGTTATGGAATGCAAGTGGCAATTACTTTTGTTTTCAGGATGCATGACTGCAGAGTGCTTCCCATGTAAGGACTGGACTCTTTTTCTTTATTTTTTTCCCTTTTTTTTCTTCCCTACATCCACAGTGATTCTGTAAATGGAGAATTATGATGTTTTACATTCTTTTTGCCCAACCGATGCCACCCAACCAAAAGTTTCTTCTGCAGCCAGAGCCTTGTGAGCATCTCTTCCCAAGCTCCACTACAGGTCTTTGCATATGTCTCTAATCTGGTGCCAATGCTGGCATTGTTAGGCTTAGTTATCCCTGCTGTGGCCATAAGTAACCCCAGCTCTACTCTAAAAATAAAGAAATCTGAGTGGTTTTTGTTCTGGTGTATGCTGAAAGGTGCTGACCCAGAAGCATGGTGGTTTGAGTGGAGATGTCCACCTTAATGTTGATAGGCCTTGGAGCATGTTCAAACTCTACAGATTTGTGAAGAGAGACAGATGAAGTTGCCAAGGGGGCTTGTGGGTTGTGACCTTGTCATTCCTTTTTGCCACACAGACTTTAAATTCTTGCTGCACTAGAATCACTTTTGGCTCTGCTCTGCTGTCAAATGCCTCTCTCCCCTTTTTCTGTTGCTTCTTCCAAAGCTTGCTTATTGCTGTCTGTGCCAGGAGCGGTGGATCAGATGAGAAGGGTGTGATTTGTTTCTCTAAGATGGCTATGAGTCTCAGTTGCCCACGATCCATCAGTCTCTTAATCTCTCCATAGAGGGTTGCTGCTGTTCTTAATAGGAAGCTAAGGTTCACAGCGGATGTTTTTCACATAGGCTTTAGAAGCAACTGCCTCAAACATGGTCTGGCACCTCTGCAGACAGAGGCTGAGCGCTGGGCTTGGAGAGGGGCTGGGCTGAGGATGGTTGTGGGCAGGACCTCCTTGCAGTGCAGGCATTACTTATAAATAGGAGAACAAACCGAAATGTACCCTTTTTGTTTTTCCACCTCCCACAGTTCTTGGGAATGAGGAAGGAGGCCAGTAAGAAATGTTGGCATTTTAGTGAAAAGCAAAGGCAGCTGAAGGGAAAGGTCTCTTATTTTGTTATTATTATATTTTTGGGAAATGTTGCTGCAGATATAGTGCCAGGCTGCTGTACAAAACATCCTGTCTGGGTTTGCTCTGTTTTCAAATACAGAAGTAAAGCAGTTGACAGTCCCTGTCCATGAGATTGCCAGAAGTGACTAAGCCAGCAAAGGAGACCCAGCGGGTGCTGAAGTGAAATTCTTCCAAAATGCCCTCATTTACACTCACTGCATCCTTTCCCAGTAAAAGCCTTCAAATGCTGCTTCAAAAATTCATAAGTTTGAGTGATTTAATGGAAGCAAAGGAAAGACTTTTCTGTTTTGTCTTGAAACAGCCTGTGGAAAGTTCAAAGGGAGCTTTAAGTATTTAGTTATGCTGCGTTTACCTACCCAAGAACTGTTCTCCCCAAGTTACCTGAAGCTTTATTTTTTTTATTGAAATCACTGTAGGATGTTGCCTTTTATGTGAGGCCTGTAAATGAACAACCTGTAAAACCAAGGCACTAATATATCAAATAGGAATTTAGCTGAAGGTGATGCAAGTTATGAATAGGATTTTCCAGTCTTTGCCTGCTGAAATTGTAATCTGTGTGCCATTTGGTCTTAGGATCCCTACATGTAGGATTTGGTCTATGGGAAATAAAGAATGGGAAAGGTTAAAATATGAATTATTGGAGTTTAGAGCGTGGAGAAAGTCATGATCTGAGATAAGAGGGGAGATCTTTTGGTGCTTTTAGACTATGTTAAACTTGTAATTAGCCTCTTAAAGTTACATGTTTGGTTTTGGAAGGTTCTAGCTTTTTCTCTTGTCTCCATGGAGTTAAATTTGACACCTTTTAATGTAGAGCTTTCTGTAAGTTTCTCATCCAAAATTCTTTTAAGAGTAACACCAAGGATTTTCAGGAGAAATTACCGCGCCTTTAGGTTTCTATCTTTGTAAGTTTATGTCCCCAGAGATATAAAAGCAGATTAAATGGCACTATTGCAGCAGAAAAGAAACAGCAATACATGAAACAGAAACAGACTGTCAGGAAAAAAAAATCAGCTACGAGAAGTCAGCATTAAAAACAATCTTCTTACTTGTCTGAGGTGCATGCTATCTCAAGCAAAGTCAACAGGGGTTTTCCTATCCATTTCTGTAGACAGAATTTATCAGAATTCATCCTTTGGATATAATTTAATTTAAAGTATGAGCTTTAATTTGATTAAAGTGAAATATCTTTTTAAATGAGGAAGATCAGGGTCGTACAACCCAGAAGAGATACTGCCATCCTTTTATCTCTGGCAAAACAAAAAGAAGAAAAAATGTTTTGAACCGGCAAATCTTTTACAGGTCTGAAAGAAGAGTGAACCAAGGTGCTTGGGAAGCCAGGTATAATATAGGCTGAAGCCCATTGTTTTGCTTGTTGGGACCAGTTTTAGAATGGCTTTTTAAATGGCTGGGGAGGGGAAGGCCAAAAGTTCTAAAGGCCACTTACTTCATAGGCTGAAATAAGGCTAGCCTGCCCAAAGCAAAATCTACGCATGTGTAACTTGAGGAATAAAGCTAAGAATACAGACGGTGCATTTTTCATTGATGTCTTCTCACGTCATTCTTCCCATGCACTTTTTTCCGCACTTCTGGTTGATTGAGCTGAGCTAGCAAAACTCAGAAAGTAATGACGAAGCCTTTGCAATTTCCAGCCATCAGTATGCTTCTCAGTCATAGCAGTCCCAAATTAAAACCTTCCAGTAGAAAAAGGTCCGTAATGGTGCTGCTGTGGGTTTTCACATGGCAGATCATGATCACGTCAGCCTGACAGGCTGATAGCAGTTTAATTGCAATTACCATTTCCAGCCACTGTGTTGATTCTTGGCTTGTACCTTGAGTGCAGTCACTGAAATGATACAGCTTATTTGCTGGCCACTCACAGCTGAATTGAAAGACGTGCAGTAATACCCAAAATTAGAGTCCTGTGACTGATTTCTCTGGCCGTAGCTGTCTGAGCTGTAGGTTTAAGTGGGGCAACTGTGTCAGTTCCACTGAAATACTGATTTACAGCAGCTTTCATTGTCAGTCCTGAGGAGGAACTGTCATTCCCTTCCCTAAGAAAGTTCATGCTGTATGAGAAATTAATTTCATCCAGACTCACAAATATTTTTAAGGTACAGTCACTTAGAAAAAGAGGGCAGTTGCATTAATGTATTATTTATAATGCACTTGCAATGCATGATCCTGCAATTTACCCTAGATTTCTGAATAGTTTCTTGCATCTGGACAACGGGCCTTTCTGCCAGAAGTGACACTTTGGTTTTGAACAAATTCCAAAATACCTCTTTTAAAAGCAGCATCACCAGCCATGCTACACCTTTCCCTCCTCTGCCTCACATGCAGAATCTGGAAAGCACATTGCCCTGCAGCTCAGAGCAGTTTAAGCTGAATCTGAATTTCTGACAGCTTTGGGGTCCAAAAACTTGTGAAGTCATGTTTCTTTCTATGATGGTGAGGAGGTCTCTGAAGCTGCAACATGACTGTTATGTCTGCAAAAATATTTTGGGTTGTTCACAGTGATTCTCCTCATAGACTTGTATTGCTGCTTTTCCCTATTGAGAGATGAAGGGATGGGTAAGTAGTATGTACCTGAGAAAACGGTAAAGCAGTTCTGTAATCCTGTCTTTGCCTGATTTAAAGCATGGTATCAGTATTTTATAACAAAAGGCTATATGACTTCTTGATTTGCTTTACCTGCTAAACTAACATACTGATTGCTCAGCTGGTGTGAGGCAAATGCTTAACTATAGTCTCCTGGAACTTCTGTACAACAGCATCATGGGTTGGGTTGATTTTTTTTTTTATTTTCTGGCATTCTCTTTTTTTCCTTTCCTCTGAACCTATGAATAGTTTAAGACATACAGGATATTACATGAAAGCAAGGTAAATGTCATTCAGAAGTTTTTAAAAAAGTAATTTATACTTCATGCATGCATTGATGAAATAACTGAGCTTTGATCATCGGAGTTATGTCAATTTAAGTAAAAAAGACAGTGGAGGTTTATTATGAAGTAACCCCCTTAAATCCTGAAGAATAGCACTGTGATGTTGGTTTATTGTTCCAGCTAATCAAATTATCACAGGTTATAGGCAAAATGGAGGTTGTTTTTATTTTTCATGTGCTAGCACAGAAAAGTCAAAGCTTGATCTCTAAGCAAAACACTATTTGCACAGCCGTAATCTTTTGAGAACCAGATAGCTATTATTACCTTTTCTGCCCATAATATCTGTCTAAAATCAGTGGGACTTCTCATATACTTTACATTAGAAGATTAAGAATCTTCTTCAATATGCCTTTTAAACAGGGAGGGGGAAAATGCCAGAATTCATTACGAGTCCTATTATTTTAGATACGGACTCTAATAGTATCCACTTCCAGCTGAGCTTTTAGAAGACTTCAGTGTCCTGACTACTCTGGCAGTTTTGGCAGACACTTTTAATATAAACCCAGCTATATCAGGAAAGCTGTACTCTGATATTGCTTGCTTTGCTTAGAGCGGTTTTTCATGTAGGAGTACAACATCTAGCTGTGTCCACAGGAGTTTTTCTTGGTCTATCCAGTGTCCTGTGCTCATATCCTGTGGTTTTGGTATACATCCCTCACTTCACATTTCGTCATGTGTCATCTCCTAGATGCACATGTGTCACTGGAAAGGTTGCTTTCCCTTCCTTGTACTCAAAATACCAGTTTGTGGCTCTGTAGCCTATAAGCTGCAGGTAATTTCTCCCATTCTGCAGGCTGTCTGCTGAGCTGCTTATGTGTGAGCTTCTTAACGCATTGCAGTCAAAATGCACTGACTTCGCACCACACTGTTATTTAAACTAACACCTCTGACTTTGACTAAAATAAGTGGTAACAGAATGAAGCTCACACCCATAGAGCAGACAAAAGGTGGGAGTAAAAGGGGATTATTTAGTTCTGTCAAACACAGGAAAGATTAACCTTAAAATGTGTATTTTTAAACACATGCAGTTATTTACATCCTTGCAAAGTGGGTATGAAATGCCACAAAACAAAAGCAAGAGCAGTTTGTACCCAGGATAAACTGAGCCAAAAAGGACATCTATATATTCCTAGTTAAATTTAGCAGTGTGTTAGAGCTGGTACTAATGCCTCTGCAAAGTGCAAGGCATGAAGAACCATTCTTACAATGTGGATGCGGGTGTGTGTGAATACCACTGTGTGTCTGTCTGTATGTGTGTATGTATCTGTTTTCCTAATACTGCTTTATATTTATTGACAAGTGATTTTTTAAAAAATAAAATCTTTAAATTATGAAGATATTTGTACTGGGGTTAGAAGTCACATAAATTCTGTGCTGCACCAAGATATCCACTCTGGGGTTGTTTATTGTGTTAATAGCCATCTCAGAGAGGCACTTTAAGAGCTGACCAGGCAATGATATTATGGCCATCATTTGAAGATGATGAAAGAATTTCCAGTATATGTAAATTATGCATTTCAGAATTTTCTGGGCCTTACAGGACAGCTACTCTCCAAAGGTCATCACTGCAGATCATGCAGCATATTTAAAACGTTTTTCTGTTACCTCTTTAGTGCTGAACACAGAATTGCTTTCATTGTGTCTGCTCATGGAAACCCTCTTAGACTCTTTAGTGGTAAGTGTAGCTCTTGGTGTTGCTGTTGCTTCCCCCCAAAGAAAATAAAACAGAAAAGGGAAAGGTTCAAGAAGAAATGTTTAATTCTGTGAATGATGAGGTAGAGCAGCATTTACAGTTGTGCTTATTTTACTTCTCTGTGTGTCAAGTATGGGCTTATTAGTTCACTCTTAAGAAACAATTGCTAGAATAGCAATATTTGTAATACTACTTTTTGTTCATCTTCTGTTACAGAGGTGCTTTATTTGCAAGGGCTGACTTTTTTCAACCAAATTGTATTGCCTGTCAAGAATGTTCATGTGACTCTTGGAAACCTGCTGCAGAGTCTTCCCTATTTGCTATTCAGTCCTGTTTTCTTCTCCCTGTAGCAGGTAAGCACGTGTTTCTGCAATGCTATTTGCAAGTGGGAAATGTGTCCAATTTCAAATACCTTGTGAGTTCGTTTTGTTGGACTCAGTAGGATTAATATCACTCTTCCAAAATTTTCCACAGAAATCGCTGTATTTTCTGCCATAGAAAAATATCTGAGTAACAGTGCAGTACTGTGGGAATTTTAACATCAGCTCGTGTCAGTCTACATCCCTCTAGCTTTAGTGCAGCTTAAAAAATGGTATGCGGGAACTTTCAGCTGTGAATCTATTTACAGCTGAATCAGGGTTGTGCGCATGCAATGTAGAAAATTGCTTGAATTTCTGCTCTCTGAGAGGAGTCTCTAAATAACTTTATGTCTTTGGGGAGAAAAAAAAAGCCCTGAAGTAGGGAGCCAGAATGGGTGATGGGTTTTACCCATCATGGCAACCTCAAGGTGAATGAGAGGGTTCAGATAGTGTTCACCAAGATCATAGGCAACCACTGCAGAAACAGATTAATCTACCCTGGCTGACAGTGTATTGAAGCATATGAGGAATTCTCAAATGACCTATATATGATTGATGTGTATGTGGGTGTGGCAAGAAGTGGCACTTGGACAGCTGAGCGGTAGTAGTATCTTACACAGGTGCAGCTATTTCTGCTGAGGTGCTTGGCACAACCTTCTAGAGGTCCTCCTCAATATTCGCTAGAGTTGGATCCATATTTGAGATTCAGGGTTTTTAGGAAGGAGGAGATTTATACAGATTTCTTGAAATCACTTTCAGTAGATGCTAGTCATTAAAGGAGAGCGTGTATGGGGTTGTGTGTGTGCATTTATGTGAAAGGAAAGTAAATGTGCTTAATCTGTCTTTGATGTTGTTCGGTTTTCCTTTTAACATTATCATAGCATGTAGTAGCTTTTTTTTCAAAGCAACTTAGAAATTTTCTCAGAAGACAATTGCCAGTTTCTCCCTCTAAAAGAATTTTCTTTCTGAACATACTGAGATACTTATTTTCTCTTAAAATTTATGTACTTTATCACTAAACTGCAGAATTTAACCTCTGCTATGGCTTCATGTTATTTTTTCCTGTGGTTTTTAAGCAAGTAAGTTTTTCTAAAGGCTTTGCTCTTGAAAATTTCCGTTTCGATTTACTTGGCAGTAACACATGCTTTATTCCCAATTTGTAGCAAGTGGTAAATGATGGCAATGCTTATTCCATGCTGCTTCATTGCAGTGGTAGTTGGATTTTGCTTACAGTGGTTACTTAGTTTCATCTCAGGCTGCAGGGGGAAATGGTTCCTTATAATCTACAGCTCCCACTGAGGCCTCGCGCTATAAACCGGTGCAAGGCTGGGACCTCCAGCAGAATTTAGCTTGTTTTGTAAACTGGGCACGGATGTTTGAAAGTGAGATAAATCATTTTCACTTGCACTGCAGTCTTTCCCTGAGGATTTCTAGGGTGTTGTTAGCTACTGCCTCTCTGGATTCCCTGAGAAGTGAGTTAGTGGTATCAGTAGCAGAGAAGGGAGTATTGTAAAATGGGAACTTGATAATTCCAGGTCATGAAGAGAGTATGGGTAGGGGCATTGCTCTTCTCTGTATAAGCAATTCCTCTGGAAAAGTTGAGGGGAGAACCTGCATATAATTTAGGAAATCCTTACTACCTCTGCCCATGTTATTTCAAGCATACACAGAAAATTTCAGCTCCGGAACCTTCCCTAAAACAAATACTCACACCTGCTGTTAACTAAGTTAGTCTACCAACTAATCTGGTTACCAAACATGAGTTCTGTCAGCAGCAGCTCCAACTACAGTTGCTAGGAGGATTCAGCCACTGCCAGTAGAACTAAAAGCTGCTCTAATGCTTCACTGGAATACTTTGAAGAGTTCACTGTGAACACTCTGTTTGTTAAACTTTTTATTCTTGGTATTCTAAATAACTGCCCCTCAGAGTAAACAGAGACACATGTGAATGCCTTCTGTTTCTAGCAGAGCACTTGCAAACTATCCCACTGTAAACTGGTTATAGATTACTGTGTAATCTGTAACCTTACTGTGACATACAGTCAGATCAGATTTCCCACCACACAAGGAGGCTAAACAGTAGGGCTTGAGGAACTTGCCACCACACTGACTGGATGTTTGCTGACTGGAAATACTAATGAATAAAATGAAAAAATGATGCCTGGTTGCTCCTAACCCAGCATTTTATAGCCACTTGGGGTTTTTTCATTGCAAAAGCCATAACTTGCTGGTAATATAATAGGCTTTAAGTTATGCTTATGGTTTTATTGTATTCAAATTTTATATTCCAACAATGTGCATATTTTCAGTTACATTTATTATTTGCTCTTCACTGTGGTATGATATAATTTAAAGGTCTTAGGAGTTTAGTCCTACTCTAACAGGGACCATAGAAAACACATCTTGAAGGTTTCAGGTCCCCATTAGTTTGCATCTGCAGGCCACGGCCTTTGTAAATGATTGTACACAGGTTTTACTTCCTGGAGGTATCCCCTGTTAGTCCATGGAAATGTTACAGGCTTCAAATCCAGCACATATGGAAGCCTTGGCATGGCAGGGGCCTAATCAGAAGCAGCAAAATAATATGTTTGCTGCACTTACAGAGAGACAGAAGTCAGTAGGAGCGTGTTGAGATAATAAAGGAGGTTAGCGATGTTTACTGTGTCACAGCTGATAAGCACTCAGTCTTTTCATAATTAGTATTACAGAAGTTCCTGGTGAAGATGTAACTCTTTGCTCCCATTTTAGTCCTCTAATACAAACAGGAGAACCTGACTATTTTTAGTTATTAATTCTCCTTGTCCACTGTTGCAGTGAGTGTTACTCTAAGCTCATCTCTTCCCTAAAACTTCAGCTGATTCCCTAGCCAGAAGATGCTCTTAGCTAGCAAATCTGATTTGCCTTTCTGTTGAGGCTGTCCCATGAAGGCTGAAAACGTTGTCCTTTTCTCTTTCCTTTTCCCTCAATGCCTTTGGCCAGCAGCAGACTGTCCTAGAAATACTCATTATTTAATATCTCTCTACTTGAAATACCAACTGAGCTTGTAAACCAGAGATAGCTCCCGGAGGTCTCTTCATTTAGGGTCAGAGCATGTACTTGAGGAAATGAAACATTCATTAGGTGGATGCCAGATTATTTACATTTGTATCATGATCAATAAGGCAATCAGAGACTGGGGATGACATTCAGCTCATCTAATTTTAGATATTTGCAGCTTGGAATACCATATCCATATCTGAACTACTCACGTTATGTTCTCTTTATAGTCAGTGGAAAGAACAGGCACATTCCCAGCATGACTTTCATGATCAGGTTTAAATATCTCTTATAGGATGTGATGAAGTGCACCCTGGACAAGCCCAGGTTTCTCCAGCAACTACAGACTAAGGTCCAGATTTTCCTGTACATCTCTGCTTGTGATATCCTGCTCCTGATGTCCGTTATCTTATTCTAAGATATATTTCTAAGATTTCCTAAGATACCTAGTATCTAGGTACCTAGTAGGTAGTGTTGAATGAGCTTAAAAATGGAAGGCCAAGCTAATGGGAACTTTAGCACAAGAGCGTCTTAATTGCAACTTCCAGTTCGGACCTCCCAGGTCACTACGCTGCTGCTATAGTTTTGGGTTTTTTTAAGCACTACTGTGTACCAGCAATAGAGTTGGAAAGCCTTTTGCCTTTAAAAAAAGTTATTTCAAAACATTTGAACCAAGAAGATTTTCTGTTGAAAGCATTAGGAAGGAAACAATACACTACAGTAAACAAACACTGAAACTTTCTTTTTTATTCCAGCAGAATAAGTTTAGATGTGTTTTTTCATATGAGACACTAAATTCTTGTACTAAACAAAGCAAGGAAACTCAAATGGAGTTAATGAACCAAAATCCTGGATTCAAAAAGCCATTTATCTTTATGCCAGTCTGAGTCAAAAGTTCAATTCTGGATATACTCCTTCCTCAAAGTGTTCAAATCTGGATCCAGAACTTTCTGTTAAAGCCGAATCTCTAAAACAGATGACTAATAAAACTAACATAATGACACACACATATATACACACGCATCTCTCCTTTTTAACATGTGGAGAATTAGCTGAGGGGCAGGATTGGTTTAGATCTATTTTATGTATAAAGTGATTCAACTCTCCCTTCCCTGTCCTCCTCCCTTCTCCCAGTCTGGCCAAATGTTTGTGCTGGCTCTTACTGTTGCATAGCCAAAAACTGCAGAAAAGAAAATGATTTGGTTTTCTTTCGTGGGTTTTGGTTTTTTTTTCCTTAGCAGAAAGATAAAAGTTTTGGTTTATTTCCCTCCCCCCCTTGGTGCAAACAAATGGCATTCAACGTGCCCTTGTGCGTTTTTTAATTGTACCCAGCTGTGATTACAGTCCCACAGAATATATTTTTGTGGTTTCTTTTGTTTTGCTACACTTCACTGGTGATTCACAACCTAGAAGGGATTCACCCCTTTTAGGAGAAAGAGAATTCACTGGTTTCATGACCTTTTATTTCTGCAGTAGAAATGGGTGAACTCATTTGGAATAAATACAAACCAAGCCTACATTACACAGGATGAAGTTAATTCCAAATCTGACCTTTGAGAGTCTTAGAAGGAGGAAGAAAAGAAAAAAGGTTGTGTGTTTCTTATCTTTTCACTGGTGCCTACCATTTGCAAGCACCAAAATATCTCAGCAGGGACACAGGCTTTATGAATGTGTGGCCTGGTAAAAAGCAGAACAGTGGCAAAACTGGAAGACTCTCAGGGCTATGCCCGATTCTTAGGTACACCCCAGGACTGTGGATCCACTGTGGTGGGGGAGATCCTGCTTCTGCTTGGGAATGCCCAGCTACCCTGGTTTGTTTGAAGCTGCTGGAATGCTGTGCCACTCCAACCCACCTCACCACCACAGCAGGAAACATTAGAAACAGCACTTTGAAATATCATGTTTTGCCCCCCATTTGATGCTAGGCTGTAGAGAACTGAGCAAAAGTGCAAGGCAAGGAAATTCCATTTGCCTGACACGAATGTGTCCCACTGGAAGCATCTCCCGCCAGGGAAGGGTAGTGCCCTAAGGCTTTTCTCCCCCTTTAAGCAGGAGGTGACACACCACTGCTCCTGCAAGCTGCCTGAGGGACCAGGGGACCACGGACGGACCCTGCCTGTTGCATTGCTGTGCTGCTGTGGCCTTTTTCATGCCATCTGGGAAACCAAAAATTGGACATCTTTTATAAAAACCCCACACATGATGGACCACACCTGCAGTGCTGCATTCAGTTCTAGGTCACCCAACACAAGAGGGACATGGACCTGTTGGAGTGACTCCAGAGGAGCCTTTGAAGATGATCAGAGGGGTGGAACACCTCTCACAGAAACAGGCTGAGAGAGCTGGGCTTGTTCAGCCTGGAGAAGAGAAGGCTCCGGCGAGACCTTATAACAGCCTTCCAGTACCTAAAGGGGGCCAACAAGAAATGTGGAGAGGGATTTTTTACAAGGGCATGTAGTGACAGGACAAGGGGGAATTGCTTTAAAATGACAGAGCGGAGATTTAGATATCAGGAAAATATTCTTTTCTGTGAGCATGGTGAGGCACTGGCACAGGTTGCCCAGAGAAGCTGTGGCTGCTGTATCGCTGGCAGTGGTCAAGGCCAGGTTGGATGGAGCTTTGAGCAACCTGGTCTAGTGGAAGGTGTCCGTGCCTGTGGCAGGAGGTTGGAACTGGATGAACTTTAAGGTCCCTTCCAACCCAAACCACCACCCAGTGTTCCTGTGGAAGGGGGCCATTTCTAGGTGTTTGCAGGAGTGAAGCTGTTTCAGTCAGGGCGGCTGTGTCTCAGCTGACCACCACCTTGGCTGCCATTTTGTGTGCCCTCCCCTGGGGCCGCCGCGGCCGGCAGGGGGCGCAGCAGCAGCTGGCGCTGCCCGGTGCCGGTCGCTTCCTTGACAGCTTCTCCTCAGGTCGGCTGCGGTAACGTTCATCCCGCCCGAAGGAGGTGTAACAAGTCGTGAGGGGCTCTGTCAGCAAGTTAAAATCTGGTTGAAAGCAACGTGCCTGGGAGCATGCCTTCACTATGGTGCATTTTTGTGTGTGCTTTCTACATGGCTGTTCTCAAGGCTTCCTCCTCACACACCCTGAGGGGCGCATCTGAAGGGGACACCCAAGCCCAACCCATCCTGTCTGGCCTTCCAGGTATCCTTGTTACCTCAGGTCTTCAGCCCCTCAAGTATCATCAGGGTGAAACCTGGCATGTGGCTCAGATGGGCCTGAAATAAATAATTACCAAAAGTCGCTGGCTGACGCAAATGAGTTTGTCAGATTTTAAGGGTCAAGGCCAAGCAAAGGCTGCAGTGTCTCTGTGAGGCTGAGCTTTGTTCATCCTCCTGTGATTCTCCCCTCAGCGGTCACCCTGTCTCACTGTGAAAACATTGAGTTAGTGAAGTTTGGTACCAACCTATTCATACAGACTAAAGCATCCTAAAAGGGCTTGGGACAGATTTGAGCATGGAGCTCAGCACAGTGCAAGCTTCCCTGCTCACAAGAGGTTTGACATTAATTTTTTCCCCATGGAGTATTCTCTGCAGGGAGTGATTCAAGCAAGTGCTGGCTGCAAGCCTGGGTCTAGCTGGCGTATAGCTTTCTCTATGAATGAGCCATGCAGCCTAGAAACAGGGTCCATGACTTTTGGTACCAGGATCTCAGTGGTCCAGCAGAGCATCTGGGAGTCTTGCTTGAAATAAGTCCTTCAACCATTCAGCTTTGGAGTGGGGGAGCTCAGTCTGCATGGACTTTCAAACTGCTGGCCCAAGAGCAGCAAACCTGAAAGACCACAGATGGCTCATGGTTTTCGATGCCATGAAGCCTAAAACTGAAACCTTTATTGTCCCAGCAGTTTTCTGAGGATGAGCGTGGAAGAATTTTAGTTTTGCTTACATGTAGAGAATTTGAAGTATTCTGCAATACAGCCTGAGTTTGGAGAACAGATCATTTGAAATGACTAAAGGAACGCCTGGTGAACAAGAAAGCTGGAGCAGCAGGACTCATCAGGAAAAGGAAACAGGAAAGATACCACAAAGCTGCTGAAGATGCACAAACCTGCTGAATGATATCTCTGTTCTTCTACCACATCTCTCAATAGCTTTGAGGAGGCTGTTGTTTATGCTGACTTAGAGAGGGAGAAGTACCTCCACTAGTTACGTCGTTGTTGCTACCTTGTGGGGGAAAGAAAATGTTTTCTGAAAGGAAATGTAATGGAATTTGCCTGACCTCCTTGATAATGAGGCATTCCTTCCAGGTGATAACTCCGGTGGTGATGTCATGGTGATGTCTTATTGAAGACTGAGACTGGCTAATGAGCTGGAGTGAGAAAGAAGGTTTTTCCAAACCTTGCTGTGGAGTCTAAATAATTCCAGCACTCTGCCCTTTTAGATAAGTTATTTCCCAGAGCATCCTGAGAAAACACTGGTATGATACGTACTGTGAAGTCATAGCACTGGACCTGGTGAAGATTGAAAGGTACAAGTGTAAAATAATTTGTGTGATGAAGTCTTTTTTTATCCTTGCTGTTTCCACTTCCTGGTATCTAAGTCCGCAGGGAGTGTCTCAGCATGTGTGTATGAAAAGATGGCAAAAGGTCCCCACTTTTACGTTCCTAACGAAAGTTCTACCATGCTGAACACTACAGAGTCCAACTATACCATTAGGTGTTGCAATTTTGGATTATCTTTAAAATCTCTCTGGCAGCTTTTCCATTCACAGAATTACCCTTGTGATACAAAGGGAGAATGATAAATTTTCTGAAAGAATCCATTTGTAGTGAAGGCTAGGCTTTTGTGACTTTTACAATACTACAGGGTTTGTGCCAGAGAGCTCTAGCACCATTTGAAGTACCACCAGAGTGAAGGATCCCCCAAATTTGCAGAGCTGTCCCTTGCATTGCATTTTTCAGAACTGAAGTGACCTCCCTGACTTATACAGAGGAGGTGGCAGTAATCTCAAGACATGGTTCATATTTCCAGCCATGCTCACGTTCTTAGAGAGAACATCACACAAGTAATATCCTGGGTTTGAGAGTGAAGTCAGAATATCACTCGTAACTAACAGCTGGCCGCCAGTGCAGTTTATTAGAAACTCAAGCTAGTTACCAAAGTGAGTTCTTTATCTTGGTGACCTTCCAAGGCAATCAAAGCCTTCTTGGAAGACCTTGAATCAGAAATGTTTGGATGCAAGAAAAACAGCATTGTGCAGAACACAATTCTGATCTCCCAGGGTTCACAGGGTTGGAAGGCGCTGTACCATATATAACTGTAGAAGACAGCACTGAGATACTGTAGATGCTATATCAAGGTCATGGTGTACTAGGATCCAATTAAAATTATGCAAGATAGGCAATTTAGGAAAGAATTCACATATTGCTCAGGAAGGAAAAAAATTGTATGTGTTATGAGCTCAGTTACTTTGTAAGATTAATTTTCCTCTATCTCATGATCTTGCAATAAGAGCACAAAGCACTTTAAATGCTTGATTTGCTTATTGATCAGAACTCTTGAGACCTTACTTTCTAAATCACAGTTATAGGTTTGACTTCCATTTAACAGCAAAGCTGTGGGCTTGCCTTGGAGTATACGCTGGTTGCAGTGGGTTGTGAATTTGGTGAGTAGCCAACAGTGAAACCTGAAACAGTCATGTCTGGTGCTCAGAAACCCACCTCCTTCCCTGGAAGTAATGTGAATGGAAGGTGGTAATGCTGCAGGTCCTATAATCCAGAGCATCGATCATCTCCTACTCCAACATAACCATCACGCTTATTCAGGTCACTGCACTATCTTTAATTCCCAGAACCTGTAAAGAGATAATGAGGACTGATACTGCAAGCTAGGGGAAATGCCAGTTGATGGAAAGCTTGATATTTTGAATGGAGGTGTAACCAGCCTATTCCCATCCTAATTCTCTCCTCATTTCAAGGACGAAAGATTTGGCTGTATACTGTTATTTTAAGAACTGCTTATATTGTTATGCTCTGTAGACCAAAACCTGCTGCTCGCAAAGGGGACAGTGTTTCATGCGTGCTTTGAGCTAAGGTTTCCTTACAGGTATGGCTAGGTTTCTGACCTGTATTAGATTAGGCTGGTAACTGGGGAGTTATTCTGAGATTGGGGCCCTGTTTTGCTGCTTGGAATACAAACACCAAGTAGAAAGGGTAAAGAAGAGCTGAAAAAGAGCTCACAGTCCAAACAGGCGAAGACAGACTTGATTCCCTTACAGACAGCCGAAGAGTGGTTTGCAAACACTGCTAGCACCAGCATTTTGATCTCCTTTTTCTTTTTCCTTTCCCTTTCCTTTATATGTGAAAACTTTGCCTGAGGAAGAATTAGCTGCCCAAGAAAAACAAAAAAGGAAGAGGGAGCAGAAGAGCAAAGGGCGATGGAGGAGCAGGAAGGGAGCAAGGTGGGGAGACTGGGAAGCTCAAACAGACAGTGAATAGATAAGAAGTGTCATCCAGTAAAAAACTGTAAAAAGAAGCGACACAGATGGTTGCTGCAGACTGCATGGTCCTTTTGGTCAGATGCTCGTTTCAGTTTCTACTGAGAAACGCTCCTAGGCGTATTCATGCTGCTCTCCCTCTCACTGAACAGCACTGGGAAGGGAAGGTCCAGGAAATTGGCCCTGATCCTCTACAGCTTGCAGTGATTATGGGTGTCCGTGTTTGGTGCAAGCCAGCCTTATCTCCAAGGCAGGCAGTGGAACTGCAGCAGCCATGGCTGCCTGCAGATCAGGTCTGAAACTTTGTAGGATGGGCTGCACTTGCAGGTGGTACTGCAGGAATGGTGAGGGGGACAGAGCATCCCTTTCAAAGGACTCTTCTTAGGTATCACCTTCTGCTTGCTTGGGAAGGAGATACTATCTTGAGCATTTCTTCTTTTTGACAATATAAAAGAAAAACCTCATGTGAGAGTCGTTCATGCAGTTGAAGGAGAAGAAAGCTCAGCTCTGTTTAAAGGGAGACACTGTGGTCATGCAGACACAGGGTGCAGAGGTACAGGAAGTACACAGGAGGTGTTTCAGAGGTTGAGGAGATGGCCTAGTAAGCCCATGTCCCCTCCGTAAATCGGTGCTTGGCTGCAGTGAGGGCAGAAATAAAGCAAAGGACTAGCAAAATCAGGGCTGTCCTGTGACCAGCCTCAATAAACAACAGCCAGAAACTGTCATTGAGAGTGGCTTTATCTCCAGAGGTTGCAGACAGTCAGTGGGATGGAGGGGGAAGGGTGTAAATAGCGCCTGTTTAGTTTCATGCTTTCTTTATTCTCTTTATTCTTTGTTTTCTGATGATAAAGGAGCTCTATGTAGATATTGTAGCAAAGGAATTGGTGAGTCATAAGATTTGCAACTTCAGTTCCCCCTCTGCTCTTTCTGTTTTTTTCCTGATAGTTGCATCTCCTTCTTCCTTTCTGCCTTGCCCCTCCTCTGCTGGTGCAGCAGGATGTGCTGTGCCTTTAAGAAGTGTAGTTTTTCAGAGGACTAATTCCTGAGCTTTGGCATGTGTCAAGGCATGCCCTAAGTTTTGTGGTGTGGTTTATGAAAAACTGAAGTGCATTTGTCAAAGGAGGTTTTTAACTCCTTTCTGCCATAGATACACTTTACTTCTTTGTTCTTTGCTTGTAGAGCACTCACCATTCAGCATTTCCATAGGGACTTCCGCTCTCTTTTCCAAAAGAGGAGGGGAGATAAAGTGAAGTAGCATGCCTTTTTTTATTATTCCTTTAATTAAAATTTATGTTTATTGAGTTATTTTTTACACAGCAAACCTCTGGTGAGTAAAGCTGAGATAGCAAATCCTCTAGCTGATTATACCCTCCCACTGGCACCAATAATGCTGCAGTGTTAACCTGTCGTTGCAGTAGCAGCCCGGTGTAGCCAAAGACACGTTGACTTGTAGCAGTCACAGCAATGGCAGTTTTATTACAAATTTTATATATTGTGAATTTCTTAATGTTCTCATTCTTGAACAATACTTTTTGCTTCCTTTCCCCTCTTATCACAGTCAGGAAGAAACGTGTAAGAAGACAATATAATTGTACTGTCAAAATTAACATAGCATTATGTAGATAAAATAGAGGGTGTTGGTTTGTTGTTGTTTTGGGTTTGGTTGGTTTGGGTTGTTGTTTTTTTGTTTTTTAGCAAATCTCATTCTTTTGAAACCAAGTGTATGCTTGAGGAGGTCCGCCTGGATTTTTTTGACATCTGCTAGGAGCAGCAACAGGATTGTTAAACCACAGCTCCCAGTGAGAATGTGGCAGGCATTACCAGCATACCAGGAGGTAACTATGGAATTACCTTTGGTGATTATTTTTAAAGCAGTGTTTGCTATGAGGTCCTGGATCTGTATGCTAATGTCTTCGTGTAATAACAGCATAAATCCTCTTGGGCTGTCAGCCTATATTCGTGTACCTGTACTTTGGTTTAGGCCTCAAGATAGCAAGTAAGTCTAGGTGAACAGAATTCCCCTCC
Source organism: Psittacula echo (assembly GCF_963264785.1). Taxonomy (NCBI): domain Eukaryota; kingdom Metazoa; phylum Chordata; class Aves; order Psittaciformes; family Psittacidae; genus Psittacula; species Psittacula echo. The sequence continues at coordinate 108,008,776 of NC_137735.1, forward strand.
GTCTTCTGCACCATGGCGGCTCCGGGATTTACCATGCAGTCCCCCGCAGGATGTGGGCCCCACAGATGAAAGAATGGTGTCTAGTAGAGACAGGCCTGCTTTTATGAGGAGAGATGTTGAAGGGAAAGGGAGGGAGCAGGAGCTAGGGCTGGATGTGCCTTCCGCACTGAGGTGGTTGTGTGGCTTTGATTAAATCACTTAACCTTTGAGCTGCAGGTTTCGAGTGAGTGGAACAGTGGTATTAGCACCGTGTATGGCATGCTGGGATTAAATGAATTAACGTAACAGTACTTTACAGTCTCAGCTCTGTAAATGTGCTGAGTGCAGCTGTTCTATTTAAGAACCTTGTAGTGCTCGTTATTGAGCCTACAGGAGGGCCCCCGCCAATCCCCTGTCCTCCCCTCCCTCCCAATTAGTTCAGTCAGTGCTCTTATTCCTTCTCCATGACCAATAGTGAGCAATCTCTGCGCTTAGCCTCTCAATCCTGAAGCACTGCTGTATTGCGACAACTCTCTTCGCAAGTGACTGCTGAGGAGCGGCTGCACCTCAAGCCCTTCTGAGGAGCTCTGTATTCTGCATCGCCCTGCAGCTGCCCGGGCCCAAGGTGTCCCTGGCTACCCAATCCCTGCCGCATCCTCTCAGTAATATGCTGGAACAGGAGGCAGAAGTCCTGGAATCTCTTGACATCTCTGCCACCTGCTCATGAGGTGGCCTGGGCAAGTCACATTGCCTTTCGCTTCTTCACTGTAACGCTGAAGTGTGGATCATATCTTTTACCTTCATACCCAAGAGGTGCTCAAGCTGAATTAATGAATGTCAGGGATGCCCGTGGATGCACAACACAATGTAAATGTGAAGTATTACTCTGTAATTATGGGTACAGGTAAACCTTGTTGAAAATTATTTCTTTTATCATAAATCAACATTTGATTATGTGAAATCATAGGAAGAAGGAAGAAGTGTAGAGAAAGTCTGTTCTCTCTTACCTCAATCTAAAATTTTTCAGGAAGCTGGAATGCTGCCTCTCCCACGTGTTTCGGTCATGTGTTGACTCTGAATCTAGTACTGGTTGCTGAGATTGATGGAGTGGCATAAAAATAGTCTGATTTCTAAAGGTGTAATATTTCAACGTACAGATGGAAAGAGGTCCTTTTTTTTTTTTTTTTTTTTTTTTCCATCTTTTGGGATTTGGCATTTTATGAGGAAGTGAAGCATTGCTTTTTGCAGCTGTTGGCTGGCATATCCAGGGTTGATACAGCAGCTCATTGGGTTCAGTCAAGTAGCTAGTGAAGGATTTTAGGAAAAAAAGCAGATGAAATATTATTACATAGCTGCTGACATACTGATATCATGAGGGTATGGTTTGTCCATCTCTGGTGCTGCTGAGAGATCAAAGAGTTAAAAATTCCAAGGATTCAATCCAGTATAATAATATTTTGTGAGGTCTCAATAATATTTTGTGAGTTCGCAGTAACTAAGAAGCAGAGAAGCAACTGAGCTAGTTGGAAAATGAAACTAGATGGAATTATATTGCCACAAGTTTATCTAGCTAGTTGTTTCACTTAACAGGCTAGACACACGTTTACCTGAGCTCTCAGCAGAAGCTCAGACCCAGTTGTGCTCCCTTGCTCTCCTTGGCTGTATTATCCTTGGAAATGGAGTGCCCTTCATCCGATTTGAACAAAGCAGTGTTCTGCTATATCTATTTTTGGGTACTGATTTGTATGCTGTAGAAGCTGTCTCATTCCTTAGAATACAGCCATATATTATTGTGTTTATTTTCCTTTTGCTGCTGTGTACATAGTGGATTGATGTTCGTTTGTTTGAAGGATTTAAACATCTGGAAGAGACCGGGGATAGCGATGTCTTTGTGCATAGGTTAGATGTGGAGCTGCAGGTCCCTTCCAAAGTGAAGTGGTATCTATGTGCCATCTACTGTGATGCTTATTTGTGTATTTGAGGGTTTTGGTGTGGGAAGAACAATCAATATAATGCTTATCCAAGGGGCTGGGAAAACTAGTACTGCTGAAGGTTAAAATGCATCTAGTTCCTAGGTAGTTCTGCAGCTGGTTCCAGTAGAGGTAATACCGATTATAAATTTTGGAAGTAAATATTTATATGCAGTAAATTTAGGTGGGTTTGGGTGAGTAGTGAAAAGAATCAGTTTTCATTAAGATGTGTCAGTAAATGATGCACACAGGGCACATAGGGCAGATCATGCTGTGAGAAATTCAGTTCTCCTGTAATGTAAGCTTTGCCATATTATTTGGACACAAACAAATCCAATTATAGCCTGAGTCTAGACAATAGGTGATCAGAGATGAAAACAATAAGTAGAAAGTGTGGAAAAAAAAAGAAGGTGTAAGTTCTTCCGTATTGCAGCCGCCTTTCCAGTGAGTGCAAGGTTACTCCCTTGTGGCTTTTAATTTGCAGACCAGTGAAGTAGCAATAGAAGAGCAGTTCTTATGCTCTGGCTCAGTCTATTGCAAACAATTTTGTTTCTGAGAAAGCTAATCCCTGTTTTGTTGCATTACATCCCAGCAGATGAGCCAGGCAATCCTGAATTTAAAACAGAACCACAAATGAGTGACAGCGAGCTAAGCACAGGCTGGAGTCTTGTAGCAGCATATCCTTCAGCTCCAGTGCTGCAGTCAGAGACAGAAGATTTTTCCTTTGAAGATAAGACACCTGGGGCTTTTGTAGAAACCAAGTATGCCCCGAGTTGTGCAGCTGTTATCTTGATTTAAAAATAAAAAGGCAGAGAAAGACAAAGCGTCTGGCTCTTCTGTGCATCACCAAAAATTCCTCAAAATGCTAAAACCCAAACCAGCGCTTTTCATTCTGCACTTGTGTCGCTTGTGAATACTTCCCATCTCGTGGCTTATGTGACACTTCCAGCGGAAGCAGGCTCTCAGGCGAGCCGTGAGGCTGTGCTGAGTGCGTACAGGAGAGCGGGAGTGTGCCTATGTATATGTATGAGTGAGAGAGTGAGAGCGCGTGTGTGCAGTGTCGTAACGTGGCAGGGCACAAGCAGTTATGAAACTTTCCAATAGTCTCAGTGCGTCAGTATTGGTTGCTTGGGTGCTGGGTTTTTTTTTCCTGTCCGTTGCCCTCCAGTTTCATTTCCGAGTGCAGAGAGAGGGAGGGAAGGGGTGAGAAATGCTCGCAGAGCCCCCCACGCGGCTGGAGGAGCCGAGCAGTTCCCACGACAGGTGGAGCACGCCACCGCGGCTCTGAGCGAGATTCCCAGGTCATGGTGCCCGGAGACAGGGGGAGGGCAAGCCCTCGCACTTGGGACAGCTGCAGTTGCAAGGGGCCCCTTCCAAGTGCTGCAGCAGCAGCCAGAAGTTTGACTTTTATTTTTTGAAAGGACGGGAGAAATTATTAACCACAGTTGATGACGTCAGAGTTGATCTGATTAAAGGTTTGTTTTCTTGCTGGCAGAGGTGTGCTCCGTAGAGACTGGTTCTCTCTTCTTTTTTTTTTAAGTTTCTTTTTTGAACAGCAAACGGAGGGAACTGCTCGCACTGCTGCCACTGCTGCTGCTCCAGCTGCGTGTGTGTGTGTGTAAACAGGATGGTGTATCTGTAGCTGCCACGCGCAAACACACATTTGACCATGAGGACTCTTCGCAGGTTGAAGTTCATGAGTTCGCCCAGCCTCAGTGATCTGGGCAAGAGAGAGCAGGCAGCCTTGGATGAGCGGGGGACCCAGCAGCGACGGGCCTGCTCCAACGCTACCTGGAACAGGTAAGGTCTCGCACGATGTGCTGACTCCCTTGAAGCCTCTCCGTGATTATTTAGGCTGCCTTGCCCCGAGCTCGGCAAGGTTACAGTATGTCAGGCTTCTGCATTTGCGTGTTCCACATATCAGTTTGCGTTCAAGTAAAAGACGGGAGCGGCTTTTCTCCCCATTGCTGTTAACCTTCCTCTTCAAGGCTGATAGCAGAGAGCCCTTCCTGCAGATGGCTCAGCCTGCTCTTCCTTGTGATGGACAAGGACTTATTTCAAAGGGCCCTGCTAGAAATAGTCTTTGTGTCTATCTAGATACTCTAATTCGAGGTTGATTTGGTTTATTTTAGTTATAAAAGATTTAAATATGCACAACTATTAAATTACATTATCTTTATCTGCATAACTATATATATTGCTGGTTGTCGATACAGATATGACAAAGTCTACTCAATCTTCTTACGTTAATGTGTGTGTATGTGAGCATGCAAGCACACAAACTTTGGACAGAGAGAAATAAGCCCTGATTGTTTCCTTTATTGTGTTTATACATTTGAGTTTTATTACTGTTTGACAAAAAAAAACACCCATGCAAACATTTTGTTGTTTTGTCATTTAGCACAGATACTCAGAAAGCATCTTAATGACCATTTGGTGACACTCTTAAAGATGAGTCTGAGTGGTTAGGAATTATATTCTTATGTCCTTTTTGAAAATCGAATGTCATCTCCGCTTGGTCACAGCTCGGAAAGTGTCATTTGTAATGTTTCGTAGTTGTATGGTGGTAGAGCTGTAGGAAGAAAACCACCAGTGACCTATAGACACATTTGCTAAAGATATTTCAGTTTTGAGGGGAAAAAATAGAATTATAAAATAATCATCTCTCTGTCCCTCTCACCACTCAATTTGTGGTTTTATGTTTTCATTATGAATTAGTTGTTGAATGCAGGCAGCACACAAGCACTGAAACTGTGTACTGGTCACAAAAGAGACTTGGTTGCTGCTCAGATATCACACAATTTATATGACCTGGAGTTGTACCCAAGGTCTGGATGGTGGTGCTAATTAAAGGCTAAACTGGGCCACCTTGGCTCTTGCCAGTTGTGACTTCACTTGGTCAGTAGTCCTATGGAAAGCAACGGGGAGTAAGATATTCCATAGTATGAACCAAGGTGGCAAAATACAGTCCCCAAAGCCTTTTTGTGATGGTGTGCTGACAGCTTTTATTGACACGGATTAGCATTTCCAGGTCTTGCTTGTGGGTAGGGAGCTGTGGAGACAGATGTGAATGGAGAGCAGGTCAGTTACTGGGCTTGATGGGAGAGGGAAGAACTACAGGCAGTCAAACCGGAGGGTTTTCCTAAGTGAGCTGGAGTAAAGGTTTTACTTGGACAGGTCAGGTATAGCTCTGGCTAAACTCAGTTGACAGTTATTGAGCTAGACATATGCAGGTTTCATTCAAATGATTAGACAACTCTCCTGTTGCCTGTTTCTGGTATAGGTGTCTGCAAGTCATCCTGTCACTGCTTTGTATGAACTCAGGCCTAACTGTGCTTTCCTGCCACGGGTTGCCTTTTGCCTGTGCAGGAATCCCTGGACCATCCCTGATGTTTGGTGACATGGGCCTTCAAGACATCTTGAGAGTACTGGCAGGGCAGGCTGGTGCTGCCTGCAGTGGCAAGTCAAGTGGGCATCATGTACTTCGGCACTAACTGTTGCTTAAAGCTGTGGCGAGGATGGCAGATTACAAGCAACATGCACTGCATGGGCATGGGCCCTTTATTACTTATTTGAGAGTGCGAGCCTTTGTCCTGAGTGGAAGAGAGAGTGAGGGTAATTCTTTCAGGCTCAAAAAGACCTGTATCCTCTATTGGTTTTAAGAAACTCAGATATTCTACAATCTGTAAAAACTGGAGCTTATCCTCGGGAAAGCCGAGGCTTAAGTGACATTGGATTAGTTGTATTAAGAAGTTACCCACTGTAGCTCCTGCCTATCACCAGAGCATGCCCATCTTGGCACATGTAACAGGGTCTGATCTTGAGCGGATTCAGCTCTCCTGGTGAGACCACAATGTCAGTGTCGGAAACTGAGTGTCTAAACTTTGATTCACCAGAAATCTCTGGTGAGTTTTGGAAATCTTGGGCTGTGGAAGGTTTTTTATTTTCACCCTGCAAAATTAAAGCTTCCCAGGAGAGGACTAGCATACTGTACTTTGGTCAATGGGAACATTTGTTCTTCCAAATTAAAGGATTGCCTGTGCTGTTTCGTTCTGTGCAATATCGAGCGCAAGAGCTTTCTGATCAAGGAAGTTGAGATGCACCAGCAGAGCTCTTCCCTCTCACCAAGCCTGGCTGTTCTATATTTGAATGTCTGCTGTTTTCTTGCCTAATGTTAGCAGCTGTGCCTGGGTGTGGCATGTGTGTATCTGCTTTTGAAAGAGGCTTTGAACCAAATTCACCAAAACTGACGTGGGGAGGGTTAAAGCACAACCGCATGGCAGGCCCTGCCCCACATGAGACTGCCAATCCCATGCTCAAATGTGAGGTTGAGTGAGGATGAGCAAGGATGCTGCCTCTGCCCTGCTGGGGACTGTCCTGGAACGCTGTGGAGCCAGGGTTTTGCTCCGGTGAGGTCTTCTCTAAGGTAGCAGCTCTGCCACTGTGGGCTTTGTCTGAGGAGGATGGGATGTGCGGTTCCCCTTCTGCAGTTGGTTTGCGTGTGGCTGCAGTCTGGCTGCCAAGCAGTGTCCTCTCCACCACCTCCGCTCTGCTCAGACTAGTCTTAGCCCTCAGACTGTTTATAGCAGAGGGTGCCTGCCTCTTTCTGACAGCAGGGGAGGGCAGACTGCAGGGGCTTAATCGCAAGGTTGAGTGTGAAAGAGGCACATAGCACTCAGTACTAGCAAGGAAAGTCTCTTTCTCTCCGATTCCTTTCCTTCACCTCCAAACTAAATTGCTGTGAAACTTCTTGACACTGTTAGATCAAAGGGAAATCAGTGCTGAGCTGCTGTCTGCTACTATGCAAATTAGATTTTATATCATAGCTTTTTCTGAGGTTGCTTTCCCATGAACCCCGAAAGATCTGTACAGCAACACACCAGCAGAGCACATTAACTAGCAACCAACAGCAACATAGTGGAACAATACAGTTTCGTTACAGCTCGCAGAATTTGCATTGGATTAAAATAGCTTAGATTTTTTCACTAGCATTGTCTTCAATTCCTTTTCTCCCCCCCCCCCCCCCCCCCCCCCCCCCTTTCTGCTTCAGGCAAAAAATGAGGGCTGAATGCTGACTAAACCAATTGGACTAAGAAACCCAAGGCTTTTAATCTTGAGCTTGCAAGCCGGGGGGCCCTTCTCAGGGCAAATAAAATCCATCGTGAGGTTTTCATTCTGACTGAGCTAGCACAGAATGCCTGATCAGGAGCTGATACTGTCTTGAGTTGTGCTGTGCAAAGCCTCTAGTCAACGGCCCTTGCATCCTCTTTGGTGTAAGAAAGTGGGGAAAATTCACGGAAACATGGAGTAGGAGACAGCAAAGAAAAGGTGAAGAAAACAGAGATGAGATGCCTGTGACATTAGTGAGATCAGCAGGAAATCCAAGGAGACATGGATTTATGGTTTGGGCTAATTTTTACAGTGTTGTAATAAGCACAACTTTCTGTAACGTAAGTTTTGCAGTCGTGGGAGCCACATTTCATCTTCTAATTAAAAATGAATGTTTCTTTAGATCACAGGGAGGCTTTTCTAGTGGAAAAAAAACATTCCAGACCAGAATATTTATCTGTGATTTCTCCTTGGAAATTTTCTTTCTTCCAATATTTAGTGTTTATTTAGATGATCTTAAAGGTCTTTTCCAACCTAGTTGATTCTATGATTCTAAATATTTTCAAGTACTTCTGCTTGTGTCAGGATCACATTCTTTTTCCTAACCCTTAATCTGGCTCTCTTTTCGGAAAATTTAGCTGTGTGTGTGCATGGGGGGCAGACAAAGCTGAGCTGTTGGGGAGTGAAGGGGGTTTACCAGCTGGTCAAGCCACCACAGCACCATGGAACACGTCAGCCTCTACTGCAGTAATAGGAAGTGGGGGTGGGGGTGGAGAATTGCTGCTCCCCGTAGCCCTCCAGACATATTTGTACTTGCTTGAATGCAAGTGTAATTGGAAGCCAAAATCTCCTTAGTCCTATACTCTGTAGAGATAGTAACTCTGAGTAACACTTCAGGGAAGTCCCTTTACCTGTCTTTCTCAACTTCTTCATATGCAAGAGTAGTGTTTATAGTTGGTGAAGTTAGTGAACTAATGCCTCTCAAACTTTTTGAAGATGGGAGTTTTGCAGACCAGCTTATTTTCACTTGTATGATCCAGTTCATAATTGCAGCTTATCCCTCATTGCAGATTGCTTTACCTTGGGTAGAAATTTCAGAAACATAAATGAACTAGCAGCTGCAAGCTGATTTTGAAAGGGTCAGGGCCTCATGGAAAGCCTGTGGAGTTGCAGCTGGACCAAAGCTGTGCTGGAAATGGTCTCTTCCCTATTGGATTAAGCTAATTCAGAAAAATGAGGCTTTATTCTGGAACAAGAGTGCCTTCAAGGACGTTTTGATGCAAGTATATCAGGTTAATTATTGTTAATTAGCTATTCCCATAACTGTTCAAAGGAAATGAGGCCTAAGTCACTTAGTCCCTTTGGAAAATGAGAGTGTTGCCTTTAACTACCCAGTACTTGCAGGGTGTGACTATTCACACAACATTGGTTTTGCTCATGGACTTCACCTGGAGTTCTGGAAAGGGGAGAATTTGCAAACAGTAAATAAAAAACACCGTGATATTTTTACCCATGTTGTTTGCATACAAATGTAGTGAGTGTTTTAGAGAACCTAAATTACCTGTGTGTTGTGCACAAATGAAATGTGGGCTGCTCCTCCTGCTTTGCCAGGAAATGCTGATCTGGGAGGACCATGGCCATGGTCAAAGCAAACCAGAAGGTCAGGATTCAGACAGAGACTTGTGAGCTCAACTTTTTAGTTGTTCCTCAATTCTGTGGACAAACTGATTCTGACCTGGCAGAAAACAGTGTTTTATTCACAACAGTTTTTCCTTCTTGGCTTCTTAAAAAAGTCAATGAAGAACTGGGGTGTGTGGTACTTTAGTGCTAGAGGGAGCCAGCTTCCCACCCACAGAAGGCAGTGGTGTCCAGATGTACAATTAGACACTCAAGAGGAATGTGTGTTTTGGTGGTATTAAGCTAAATAGGCAGTGGTTTTCTATTATGCAAAAATCAGAATAATAACTCTCACCTTCCTTGTCTTGGTGTTCACGCTGTTAGGTTGGTTGGGAGTGCTGTCAGTGAGCATCCAACTTTGTGCTCTGGGGATTTACACCTCCCAGATCCCCTAATGCTGAAGCAAACAGTGGGGAAGGTCTGCACTGGGTGTGCTGGAGTTCCATTCCCCATGTTTCAGGAAGCTGAATAGTAAGTCCTGGAGCAACCACCTCCTCTGGAGTATCAGGCAAATCTATAATGAGTGTCCAAAGAGGTGAAGTTTCTTAGGCTGCTGGATTGATTTTTGTTGCTCTGAGTGCCTTCTTGGTTGTAGGTAGTTTTCTTCTGGCAATCTGTGGACACTGTGGGATGGATAAATTCAGTACATTGCTGGAGCTGCCTGACATTTTGTCTTAATTCTAAAGGCAACCTCCCAAAAAAACCCCCTAGTGTCTGCAGTTTTCCAATCCTGATTTCCCTTCCTACAGCCAGCCTGCTTTAGTCATGCTGTCTCTTCCCTGCCTACCCAGTGACCTGTGAAAACTTCCTCAAAGGCTTCTTTCTGCCCTGCTGCTGGTCTGTCAAAATGTCTTCTTCCAGCTGTAGTCTACAGACCAAGAGTGACCTGTGGCATAGGTTTTTATGGAAAGGTGCCTGCACAATATATCTTTTGCTTGGACTCAGGTTAAATAATACGTCCATAGAAACTTACCTTATTCATACCAGTTGAGGAGCTGGCTAATGAACTGGTTTTGTGCTTTCAAGAAATACCATAATCCCGCGACTGGGAGGTTTGCCTTTTCTCGCAGTGTGAAGGGGGCTGTGTCTTGTTTCAAAGGTGCACTGCTCAAGTGCTCATTTCTTCCCAGTGTGCCATGTTCCAGCAGAAGATACTGGGGGGAGAAACATTAGAAACTGCTCATTCTCTTAAGCAGGAGAAATTGCAGCACTGCAGGAGTAGGAGGTTACATCTGTGCTTCTGTGGATGTCTGTTGGTACAGTACAGCAAACACTGGCCATACAGTGTAAGGTCTGGTCCTGAGTGGTGACTGGAACCTTGTTCAGTACTGAGCATGGGCAATTCAGGAACTGATTGGGGAGGAGTGTTTCTTTTGGGCTTTTTTTTTTTTTTTTTGTCTCCTCTGAAGTGCTGTGTTCATGTACAAACATTTACACACACAGCAGTTGCAGGGAAGTTGTTCAGCATAGTATCAGTGTGTGAGTGCACCCATTATTAACTTTCAAGTTGTAAAAGAATTACAGAGGGGAGTTTACAAGGCATTTTTAGTTCAGGTTAACTATTAAAATAAAAGTTTAATTACACACATTATTGACTTAAGCCTCAGCGAAGGCTGGTCACAGGCGCAAATAAAGCTGATCCACCCACCTCAAGCATCTTGCAGGACTTCTATGTGTAAGCAGAAGCTCAGATTTTCTTTACCCAAAAACGGTTTACCTTTCTGACTAAACCCTTTTAAACAATCGCTCATTATAGAAACCATAGCATTACTTTGATTTAAGTAAGGCTTGGGTTTGGTTTTTTCATTAGCTTAAGGTAACTAGGAAGATTTAATCTAGCTTTTTATTACCCTGACACCAGCTTATGCCACCAATGCATTCCGGTTATTCCAATTTCTCTTTGTTGCCTCTTCAGCAAGTGTGGAGGGCCAGATTCCAGTGGCATTCCCACATCACCCACAGCCTGGGACTGCATGCCTGCACCCTGCATGCAAGCACTGCTGTCTGCAATGGGAAGGAAAGAAAGGTGGTCAATGTAGAGGAGCCAAGACTTGTTTTCCAGACAAGGAAGTTGTCCCTCACTACAAGGGAGATCCCAGGCAGATTGAAAGATCACCGTGGGGATGTTTTATGTAGGTGCAGTTCTACTACACACATAATAACTTAAATGCTCAAAACCTGTCCCCTTCATTCTTGTTAAAAAAGCTTGCTCTCTCTTACTTCTTTGAGGAATAATAATGGCCCTGTTAAGCTGGAAAGAGAAAACCTCCCCCTTGTTCAGAAAGGAGTGCCAGAGAGAAGGAGAGAGAGCATGTTGGCTTTTAGGAGAGATATTTAGTCATTCTTTTCTGCGGAAGGCTGGCAGGGAACATTGCAAAGTTCATTTCCGAACCAGAAGAGCGTGTAAAGATTGCTTGTTTTATTCACTACATTAATCGTACTTCACATATTACTCATAATACTAAAATATCCAAATCGCTTCACTGTATACCAGAGACATTTAGCTGCCAATTTTCAAATAATCGTAAATTGAGTGTGTCTGTTTGAACCAGCCAAAATAAGCTGGGTTAGATCACGAATGTATGTCTGAGTATGGGGGCGTGGGGGGAAAGAGGGACCGCCATGGCAGAAGGAATGCTTAACACCTTGGAAATGTTGTCAAAGGAGCAAAAAAGAGAATAGCGGTTCCTATTTTTATCGCTTGTGCATTTCTCATCAGCAGGTCATATCCTTCACCTGCCACTTTTAATTTCCTTTTTCCACAGATGAATGTGACTGAGCTTGCCTAACAGTGCATCTCTTTGCTCTTCAGCATTGTTGTGTGCCTGCATTTCACATCTCTCTGTGCATAGCATCGGGTTTACCTTCCAGCCCAGTCTTCTGCTCCCACCAAGCATTGAAAGCAGCTGTCTTACCATGGACCTGGGAAGGTTTCATGTGGGCACCTGAGATCCCCAGGCACACTCCACTGCTGCCTGGCATAGTGCCTGCAGTGACATCCCCTTGCAGTGGGAGCAGCTGCTTGTGTCTGGATCTGGCCCTGGAGCTGACTCCAGGCAGAGCTGACCAAGCTCATTCACCAGGAGGAATCAGGCTTCCTCCCTCTGGAGACCTTATAAACAGATGCCACCTTTAGCTCTTCTTCACAAGACTGGGCAACCCCAAATTCTGGTATCTCCAGGATGGGCAAATCTGGTCCCAGTTTTGCTTTCCATTGCTCCAAAGTTGGTTGCTGCTTCATTGCACCATATTCCAGTGCAGTGTGAGCAGAGGGAGGTCAGATGCAAAGCTCAGAAAAAAGATACTGTGGAGTCACTGGTAAAACTGCATCCCCAGGAGGGATATGCATGCTGTAGCTTCTCATTCTTGGAAGATCTTTTCAGTAGATGTTCTAGGGGTGAGATTAAATTCAGTGGCTCCTAAATACATCTCCCTGAGTGTCCCTGAGGCTTGTTGTTGCTGTTCCTTGCTACTGTGGAGTACAGACTGGGAGGAGGCATGCAAAATGAGAGACACACAGAATGAGAAATGGCACAGAGCAGGAAGACTTCTTCCCTGTGTTTTTTGTAATATGCCTTAAGATGTCATCTCCTCTTCTCAGTTGCAACCTTGAATAGGAAGAGCCACATGCCAAAAATGTGTATTTTCCCTTTGCAGATAGGATTGTGAGGGAAGAAGGGAAAACAGTGACAATGATGGCATGTAATGCTGCTATTGGTAATCACACTCATTGTTATGATTTTCATGAATACATCTTAAAATACCCTTTAGTGATCAGTGTCATCATCTTTATTTTATACGTGGGGTAACTGAGTCAGACAGAAATGAAATAACTTGCTGTCACTGCCAGCAGTGGGAATGGTCAATTTAGTAAAGCTGGCATATTGGAAATTGAGTAGCAGTAGTATGAACAGTAGAGTGGATGAAGGCTGTGTGCTGTCATCGGGAAGCTAAAGCATCTGTGTGCATGTTGAATAAAGGCTGAGCTTATCCTGCCGTATGTTCTTGGTCACTGAAAGATGCTCCTCTATGCCAGCTGAAACCTTAAAGACCTTAATGGTTTTGGAACTTCCATTCCATAGTTAAATGTGGTAGAAGTTCCCAGGCAGTTCCAAGAGTAAAGGAGTGGGGATGGGCTGACAGATGGAGGGACCACATGAATCTTCTTTCCTTTTGGAGTCAAAGCTGTGAGGCTATGAAAGGTGACACCGCGTTGGGGAAGGGGAGTAAGACTTCTGCTCCCTTCTACTAATGCTGGAAACAGGTTTGGTCTCACCTTTCACTGGCATTTCTTTACCACTGTCCTCAGACCTAAGCTGAGTGATTTAGAATGGTGTGTCATCACACTAATTGTGTCAGGTGTATTTCAGGAGCATTTCAGAGCTTCATCTTGAAGCACATGCTCACTTTGAGGTGCAACCTTGTTCAGTTCATGGGACTGGTAAGCATCCCTGTTAAGCACGTGGATTGCCAGATACCTAGAGTACCTTGAAGACTTTTGCTGTTGAGCATTCTTGAATTTACAGGGCTGGTGACCACGTGCCCCAGGAACAGGCAGTGTTGGGTATGTGACTTTCTGTTGAGCTAGAGAATTTTGTGGTTTCAGTCCTGTCTTCGGTTGCATCTGATTGCAGAAGGAAGTCATCACCTCTAAGCAACTTCTGCTTGCAGAACAGTTAAAAATGGCATTGAAAATGAAAAGGGAACATTTTTGTAGGACAGATGGTTGGCCTATGCTGAGCATATCACTGCCTCTCTTGCTGTCTGCCTTAGAAACTCTAGACTTGTTCTTTTAGCACAGGCCTAGTTTTCCTTTAGCTGAAGCAAGAGCGTGCATCTTTGAAAAATGAGTTAGTGGTGACAAGAATCAGTCTTTGTAACCAATTTCCCATTCTCTTTTGTTTCATTTTTGAAAGTAAATGAGAGATTGGTTAAATTGACTTAAAATTCATAATTGCCCAGTGTTTCTTTTATTATTCTTTTTTTAAGAACTAGCCATTCTTGAGATTACATTCTGGTAAATTGATTCTGTATTGTGGGTTAAACTTCAGGTATAGCGTCTAGTCTGGATAAGTGCCAATTTGTTGATAAAGAAATCAAGTAACCATAGCTCAGACAAATATATGCCAACAATTGCAGGAATATCATCACCAATCTCATAGTGAAGCTGTTACTTGTATCTGTAGTGAGCCATAGGGACAAAAATAAACTTTAAAATACTTAACATATGCTTAACATAAAATATATATAAGAAGTTTACTTAATATGCTTAAAGTACCTAGAAGAAATAAATAAGCTTAAGTTTTTTGAAATTCGTGGTTTCAGATGTGCAACTGTTGAAGTTGAAACAAATCAAAAAGAACTGATTTTCAAAGATGCGATCTATTTTCTAGGCAGTAATGCCGTTTAAGGCGTCTGAGATGGCGTACCAGCAGTCATCTATGACTTTTAAAAGGTCTTGAAGTGCCTAGGCAGGGATGTTAGACTTATTGTGGAAGTGATACCCTTCTAAAATATGATCGAGTGCTAATGATTCCTGATGTCCTCTTTCAGTATCCACAATGGAGTAATATCGGTGTTCCAGCGTAAGGGTCTCCCAGACCATGAACTTTACAACCTCAATGAAGGAGTCAGGTAAGAGACTTGCCTTTACACAAGGTGTCTTTAGCCGTTGTGCACAGAACTGTCTGCTGGCACTTGTGCTATAAAGCTCCTACAGCAGTATTACAACGTTTTTTTCCTAATGGTAGTTTCAACCGGTATTGTCAATTTGGCCTCAGTGCATAGTTGTTGCTGATGTGTGTGTCTACGCCTCATTTCATAGTGGAAGCTGAGTTCCTCCTTTTGCAAGACAGACACTCGGATGTGAGGAGGATGGATTGTTTCAGTCTGTCTTGACATACGAGATTGAAATTAAGGAAAGGAAAATGGGGACCCCTCTAGTAATGCAGCCCTATTCTGCTGCAACAACACTGCCCTTTCCATAGGTGTCAGGCCTAGCTCTGAAGTCCTTCCCTTTCATCTGCAAAGGATGTAAAGTCTGGTGGTCCCTTACATCTAGCTGCTGCTTCTGCACAAGCTGAATATGCTGTAAATGTTATAAAGCTGTTTTCTCAACACAGTGACCTTAGTAACACAGTTTAAGGTTCCTACTTCTTTCTCATACTGTGATGATACCATTTGCAACAGACTAAATAGGAGTGAGATTATTCCCTCATTTATAACCTCATTTTAACCTCATAGCAGTCTTCCAGTATCTGAAGGGGGCCTACAAGGATGCTGGGGAGGGACTATTCATCAGGGACTGTAGTGACAGGACAAGGGGTAACGGGTTCAAACTTAAACAGGGGAGGTTTAGATAGGATATAAGGAAGAAATTCTTTACTGAGAGGGTGGTAAGGCACTGGAATGGGTTGCCCAGGGAGGTTGTGAATGCTCCATCCTTGGCAGTGTTCAAGGCCAGGTTGGATGAGGCCTTGGGTGACATGGTTTAGTGTGAGGTGTCCCTGCCCATGGCAGGGGGGTTGGAACTAGATGATCTTAAAGTCCTTTCCAACCCTAACTATTCTATGATTCTATGTATAATGGGAACTCTTCTTCCTGAAAAAGTAAACTGAAAAAAACCTCAAAAAAAACCCACCCAGAAAAAAAAAAAAAACACAAACAACCAAACAACAAACCAAAAACCAAACCCAAAAAAAACCTAAGAGAGAAGCTGAAAATCCTACCATTCAAATTATTTATGCTATAATTGTAAAGATAAGCTTACCAAGATATAAGCTGATATCTGGATTTATAGCACTTCACTTTTTATGTTTTCTAGCACTTACTATTGCTTACTAAACCCTCTCTCCTTGACAAGGGCAAGGTGTAGCAGATTTCATTTTACAAATTTGGCCCAACTCCCAACTCTGTAGAATAAAGGTAGGAAAGAAGATGCACTTCCAAAAGACAGACAGCTTATTACCTTCCTAGCTGTCTTCAGATAATAGCCTCAGTGATTCCCTTTCCCTTACTGCTTATTCCCACTCAATCCATGTTCCAGAATCTGACAATATCCACAGAATATCCATATATTCTGGGATTATCTCTCCCTGTTTGGTTCTCAGTCTGGAATAGCTGGCCCAGTCTGGTTCCATTGTTTGTGGAAATATCCAGGTGAATGACATTTAATCTCTGATTTTTCTTTTTCCTGCTCCCTCTGTCTTTTTGAAATTAAAAGAAACTTATTCTCCAGCTATTTCTTGATTCTCTGGGGAGAAAGTGACATATGAAGAATAGCTTTTCTAGGATGGCTGTCAGTTAGCATGATCCATCAATCATTTCAAGTTAGTTATTGGAATAATAGTTAATCATTGTTACTGGAAGTGCAGTTAGGATTCTTTAGCTTTGTCTGAATGACAAAAGAAGATGGTTCTGGGCTGAAATTTCCTGGCCCAATGCATTTGCCTCAGGATGCTCATCTGCTGGTAAGAGACAGAAGAGGAAAAATTATCTGCTGATGTGACAGAGATGAATAGAGTCTTGTATGAACCAACGAACAGAAGACAGACATTACAAATAGACTGTTCTTTTTTCCATTTTATGATGGGCTTTGCTTCCACATGATAGACCCATTTCTTTTTGTTAGGGTAAGGATAACACTGCTTTGTTGTTACCTCAGCTGATCACTCACTTTGGGGGGAATGCCTGGTGACTTTTACCTGAGCTGATGGACAAAATACTGTGAAATCTAGACCAACCTAGCAAGCTGCTGTCAGAAATGAGGCACCAGCAGCATAGCTGTCCTGGAATGAGTGAGTGTTTGGAGAGATGCAGCATGGCTTTCAGGACTGGTTCTTTTCTACTGCTGCTTTGAGATTTTCCCTCTTGTGTCCAACTTGGCCTGAACAGCCTTCTAATTTATTGCCAAAAGCTGTCCACCCTCTCAGAGACAATTCTGAGTTTGTTTTTGTGTTCTCGTGTGTGTCCTGCTTGCTTCATTCATAGCAAAGTTAAGCTGAGAAAACTGCGAGTGAGCAAACAGGACGCAGCAGCCAAAAGATCTGTCCCTAAATGAGAGCATGGTAGTGGTATTTTTTAAGCATGCCTGTTCACATGCCCAGCCATGGCCTCTTGCCAGAAGCTACTGTATTCCTGGTGTTTACTTCATTTTATTGCTGATCACAGTCAATAACATTTTAGGGCCTCCTGACTATTTGCATACAAAGCCCTTTTGCCTCACTTAAATTCAGCTCAAAACATAACTAAGAAATACTGATTTGACACAAGCCAAAAAATAATCTGGCTTACTGCTATTGTTATTTAATTCAAAATAACTTTCTTTGGGTTAGTGTTATTATTGAATACAAAAATATCTGATTCATAAACATGACCTCAGAATTGGAACAAGTGTATTTTGCCTTATGATTGCCTTAGATGCATTTTCCCAAAAGTACATAAATGCAAAGAAACAAATAGCCATTATTTCCGCTGGGCAGAATTTGAGTGTGGAAGCCTTCAGGTAAACAGTTAGTATTAGTAGCTTTTCCAACAGTTACAGAACTAAAAGAAGTTATTTTATTTTGCCACTTCAGTTACAGCATATTATGGGGTGCTTTCATAATTAAACCATGAATATCAAAGTTGACTCACAGACCAAGTGTAAATATTTAAACAGTTAGCTTAAACCTGCAATATTTGCACATCATCATTTTGACTCAGGAATGTCACGTATATTCAACTATTGCATGTCACATACATGCAAACAAATACGTATAACTTCCTTTTCTGAACACACATCTTGAGGCTTTGAACCCTGGTTATGTATGCACTGATTACTTCAAAATAAAAAAAAAACAAAAAATTGAACAAAATTGAACAAAATTCAAAAAAAAAGAAAACATCAGTGGGTACAAATCTGTACAATACCATTTACTTTTCTAGGTTTGACTCATAAAAGCTGCCACTCATGTACACCAATGCCTTTTGACGCGATTTGCACTCTCCTGGCATTAGTAAGTGGCCTTAAATATGGAGTTTCATGGCTCTCAGAAGCCCTATTGCCAAAAAACACTGTGTGATTTGTGTCTCTCTCATATTACTGTAACTCCTGAATAACTGCTAAAGCTAATGAAGTATAGTGAAGTGATGAGAAGATACTCCAGTAGCTGGGAGTATCACCAGTGTATGGCCTGTATGTTACTTCTTATGAGCCCTTACTAGGTGATTTAATAGGGGATTGATTCAAAAGTCATGTAATAAAAACATATATGCGTATACTTACTCTTCAGTGTTTCTCTTGGTGCCTGTGACTGTAATTGTATAGGAATTGTATAGTGTTTTTTCCTTTTTCATTTCATGTACCTTATGTCATTTCAAAGTGTTTATTTACACCACTTGTAAATCAAGGACGAAAAAGAAGGAAAGGGAAACACAGTGGAAGCCGGATGTCCTGTATTAAAGCTAATGCATATTTATAGCTACCTCTTTTCTGAGTTTCAGGATACTGATTTGATGCAAACAAAGGACATTTTAGTGGCATTTCCTCTTTCGCAACAAGAGTTCAAATCTAGTAAAATCGCTTGTTTGCATTTGCTTCATTTAATTTTATTTAATAGATATTATACAGTGTTAGACTTTCTATTCTGAGTAATGTTGCAAGAGTTAATTTCAAAATGAATCAAAGTAGCAGCAGCAGGAGGTTACAGAAAACTCAGGAGCTATTTTATCATATTTTATGTGAATTTATATTATCATCTTAATTTATGTAGTCATTAAACTTCAGGCAAAGACCTGATACCAATGATAGACAAGCTTCATAAGAGCCCTTGACTGGCTTCAAAATCAGATGTGCTTGAAGTGAGGTTTTCTATCTGATCAGGGGTCTCATTTAGGTTTAATCAGATTTTTACCTGGATTCTATCATGATGCCCATGTACCTATGGTTATTCAGTAATCTGGATGATCCGAGATCTGACAGGTGACAACCTAGCTGATTTTTGTTGAGAGAAATATAGCAAGGTTGGAAAAAAACAAAATTACAAGCAATGTCTTGGATCCGGTTTTATTGTGGATCTCTTTTAAATGAATCTGAAATGAATCTGGGTGCAGAGAACATCAAACACCAGTGTTCTGATGTGGCCTGAGGGCTTCAGTATTTCACTAGAAATTAATTAAGTAACATGAAGTATCTGTGTTATTCACAAAGCAAGACACATTAATTGTGCTGTCAGTTCTTCCTCTACCCTGTAAATAGAGATGCTAATGTAGCTAAGTATTGGTTGGTGTGATGCAGTCCAGTGCATATAATTAGCTACAAGGGGGTTGTTTAGTTCACTCACAGTTGGAAAAATGGAAATGTGATGGGATTTTATCAGAGGACTAGTTATTGGACAAGTAGAATATAATTTTGTATTTCCTGCCCTAAATACCAGGAATTATTAGTAGAGCCTAAAATACGAAAAGAGAAGGTATTTGCAAATTGCCTGCTCAAGACAATGAGGAATCTGGAACTAGACTTCAATGAGCTGCTAGCTTGAGGAGAAGGGTAGAAGATTAAGCAAAACCTGTCAACATAAAGTATCAGGATTTTTTTGAATCAGTGGAACAAAGAGATATCTGGGAATAAATTGTCTTTATCATAGGAAAATTCAAAGCTGCAAAAAAGCCTTCTTGTTATTTTAAGCCTAAAAATAGTTATTATTCATGTTCAAAGTGAGAAAAACCTTCATTGCCATTGCTTGTGATCCAGAAAAAAAAATCACACCACTCGGACAGTAAAATTTCACTTTGAGTGAGCATTCCACAATTTGGCTGTAGCATTCTTATACTCACTGACATACTCTTAAGGCTTTAAGACTTTGACAGTCTTTGGGGCAAGTGAGTTTTAACCCCTGCCAAGGGGTTGTCAGTGGGTAACATTGAGGATGGAGTCTCTGGGCACTGCAGGGGTTGTCCTCTCCCATATGTTGCAAGAGCAGGCCAAGGGGCCTAGCCATACAACGACCATTTGTGGAGAGATCTATGGCTAAAGCCTGAGCTGGCTTTGAAAATTTTGGTCCATATATAGTTTGTCTGAATTAATCAGCTTTCTAGCTGAAAAGGATTTTGACACTTAGGCACATCTGAAAAACTCCTTCCTTTTGTTTATTTTCTATTCCATTTATGCCTGGAGTGTTTCCATAGGATGCTATGAGGTCAGTATAGATAAATAAATAAGGTACTGTATTTCAGCCTCCTGAAGATTGACCTGCTCCTCTTTTCCCTGAACTTTCAGGAGATCTCAAGAGGCTGTGCTGAAGCATGTGTGCTAAAAACATCAGATCCAGCTCCTGCAGACTTTTTCATGGAGCGTACGGATATGCTGGACTAACTAAACCATGTGTATTTATTTACTACTTAAAAAACTTGATTAATTAGTTATTTGTTAAAGACATAACCCAAAGAGATAGATGATAACATGCTACTGAATCTATAACTTACATAACTACTCTAAGTGAAGTAGGTATTTAGATTTTAAGTTGAATTTGATATCATTCTTCGTGGGACCTGAGGTGGTCACAGAGTCAGGTTTTCAAAAGAGCTCCAGGCCAGATTTTCATGTGTTTAGAAAACCCAGCTGGGGCTACACTTCTATAAGGTCCAAGCTCTCATTTATGCATCTAAATAGCAACCTGAGTACAGAGAAGTGTATCTAGGATCCAGTGTCTGAGACATAAATACAGCTTTGTAGCAATGCGTAGTGAGTTTTACCTGGATACAAACATTGGGCTTGGGAATCAGGTTGAATTCCATTTTCAAATTTGAGGGTTGTTTGTGAGAATTTTTTTGCTTGTGAGTTTGGTTTGCTCACTGAGATTGCTTTGTAGGTTTTAGTGTAAAGGAGTCATAAAAGGCAGTTAAGGAGTCATAAAAGCCGTTAAATTCCTACCTGCTTTTTGACTGAAAGTGTATGAAGCTTAAGCTGTTCTGAGTCTCCTGAGTGGAAAATCATGACCCTTTCAATGGAAACTGGCCAAGTTTCACACCCACAACAAAACCCACAGAATTATCATCCTGCTTTGGATTTCTCTCTAAATATTTTGACACAGCTCTTTTTTTCAGCCTCAAGCAGGACAGGGATGTTTTGGCTCTGAACATACCAGCCAAGTCACGTGCTCAGTTTTTGGCCTAGACCCACAGATGGGCAGAGAGCACCAGGTGTTCTCCCATGTCTGCAGTGCCAGGCACCATTGAAGCCCTAGCACAGCAGGAAAACAATTCCAGCATTTGTAAAAGGATTAGATGTAGGAGGGAAAGCATCCTCTTTTTGTCAGATCTTAATTTGTTTCATATGTATTTGTGGAACTGAGCCATCTAAAAGCACAGCAGATGTTTTTGATCATACGGAATGCTGGTTGGGAGTCTTGGTATTGTTGAACCTGTTTGCTCTATTTGTAGTTAGGCATTGCTGACAGGCTCTGTGTTCATATGAAAATATTTTGCTATTACTGACCTCACCTTTTCCATGCAGTGCATAGCTAATACAGTTTGCCAATTACGCAGAACCTTTTCTTCTTCTTTTAATACAGGCAATTATTAAAAACAGAACTGGGATCTTTCTTCACTGAATATCTACAGGTAGGCGTGTGTCTTCTTTAATTTAAATCAGATCTCCTAATATGCTACTGAGCAAAATCATTTCACCCACTCTAAATGCTGATCTGGAGATCCTTGAAACCATTCAGAGATGTCCACCGACTTCTCTATGTTGTGTCATTTATGGACTAATGAGATTTGTATTTTATATATATGTGTATCTAGTTAGATAGTGGAAGCCCAAGCCATGGAATAGATTTGTGCAGTCACTGTATTGCTTTATGACATTGCTGTCTTTCAGTAGACTTTCAGACATTCTCTTTTAGCTTAAAATTGTAAGTTCTTGTGTAAATCAGTTAAGTTCCTTGTAGAATAGTTAATGGGAAAGACATTTAACAATAAGTACCCATCTGTTGAAGCAGTATTTTCCTGCTTCTCTAAGACAGTACATGCTTCGTAGGTAAGCCATTTGAAGTTTGAGAAGCACTTTGTACCGCACAGAATACGTGCTGTATCCTGAAATCAGTAGGTGATTATATCAATGTTTGACAAGTGTCCCAAGTGATTTAAGCAAGATGGACACAGGAGGAGTCCTTTGATGAGTTATCATTAAAACAAAAGACCCTCTTCACTGTCAAAAGTTAAGAAAGAGCAAAATGTGTAATGTGATGGCTGTAGGGAAGTACAGAATTGAGTAAAGGTAGTCTGTATTTTGTTTTACAGAATCAGCTGCTCACAAAAGGCATGGTGATCCTAAGGGACAAGATCCGGTTTTATGAAGGTAACTTGAATTTTGGCATGCCTACCTATATCTGTCACAGGAGTTTCAGCAAATGCATTTTGGATGTAGTGTGATGCATTCTGGGAATCTTCCTGGGACTATGGAATAGTTTGTATCATTTTGTTCTTGCAGTTTTTTGTGTCCTGCCTTGGTGTTCCCATTGATTTTCATCAAGGAGAGGTGACTGCCTGGAGGAGCAGAAAGGAAGTAAAGGAAAGAGTAACTGCAGCATGGACACTTCTCCTTCAGTTATAGCCTGCTCAATATTAAGGAAAAGTGGAAAAATAGACTGAGATTTCTTAATAAACAAAAAACCAAGCACTAAGATCCCAGTTAGTTGAAGTGTCTGGCTATGTCCAAAATAATGTTGTAGCTTTTTTTAAGAGTTATTCTGGATTCATGTATGCGTAATGGAGTCAGACAGGTCAAGGAGCCATTTGTCTGTCTGCACCTTCTGGAAGTGTCACCTTATGGAAGTAAACATCAAGGAGAGGGCTGAAGCACCTCTTTTATGAAGGCAGGCAGAGAGAGTTGGTTTTGTTCAGCCTGAAAAAGAGAAGGCTCCCGGGAGACCTTATAACAATATAAGGTCTTCGAATACCTAAGAGGGCCTGCAAGAAATCTGGAGAGGAACTTTTTACAAGGACGTGTAGGGATAGGACAAGGGGGAATGGCTTTAAACTGACAGAGGGGAGATTTAGATTAGATATTAGGAAAAAATTCTTTACTGTGAGGGTGGTGAGGCACTGGTACAGGTTGCCCAGAGAAGCTGTGGCTGTCCCATTCCTGGAAGCGTCTAAGGCCAGGCTGGACAGAGCTTTGAGCAGCCTGGCCTAGTGGAAGTTGTCCCTGCCCATGGCAGGGGGATTGGAACTGGATGATCTTGAAGGTCCCTTCCAACCAAAACTATTCTGTGATAACCTCACCCGAAGTGTCATTTTACAGTCACCCTCATTTAATGTGTTATGCTATTGTGTGGCATTTAGATGTGCTCTTAAATATGCTGTTTTGTACTAGATGTAGGCATACAAGTTGCACCAGGGGGGTTTAGATTGGATATTAGGAAAAATTTTTCCACCAGAAAGGTTGTCAAGCATTGGAACGGTCTGCCTAGGGAAGTGGTTGAGTCACCATCCCTGGAGGTATGTAACAGATGTGTAGATTTGACACTTAGGGACCTGATTTAATGGTGGACTTGACAGTGCGGGGTGAACGGTTGGACTCTTTGATCTTAAAGGTCTTTTCCACCCAAAATGATTTTTTGATTCTATACATCATCAGAGGATGAAATGGTTTTGGAATATCTTGAAGAATTATTGCCATGTAAGCAGTCTGAATATCTCTGGGGAGCCTTGAGGTGATTTTAAAGAAGTGCATCTTTTCTTTTCCAAAGCTGCAGTCATAATACCACTTAGTCTGAATCACAGAATCCCAAGGGTTGAAAGGGACCTCAAAAGATCATCTAGTCCAATCCCCCTGCAAAAGCAGGGTAACCTAGAGTACATCACACAGGAACTTGTCCAGCCAGGCCTTGAATATCTCCAATGTAGGAGAGTCCACAACCCCCCTGGGCAACCTGTTCCAGTGCTCTGTCACTGTCACAGTAAAGAACTTTTTCCTGAAGTTCACATGGAGCCTCTTATGCTCCAGTTTACACCCATTACCCCTTGGTATGAGTTTGAACTGAATTTGGGGTTCTTTGCAGCAGAGGCAGCAGCACTGCAGTCACAGAATATTAGGAATTGGAAGGGACCTCAAAAGATCATCTAGTCCAATCCCCCTGCCGGAGCAGGAGCACCTAGATGAGGTTACACAGGAAGGCGTCCAGGCAAGTTTTGAATGTCTCCAGAGAAGGAGACTCCACAACCTCCCTGGGCAGCCTGTTCCAGTGTTCCATCACTCTCACTGAGAAGAAGTTTCTTCTCAAATTTAAGTGGAACCTCTTGTGTTCCAGTTTGAGCCCATTACCCCTTGTCTTACCATTGTTTGCCACTAAGAAGAGCCTGGCTCCATCCTCGTGACACTCACCCTTTATATATTCATAAACGTTAATGAGGTCACCCCTCAGTCTCCTCTTTTCCAAACTAAAGAGACCCAGCTCCCTCAGCCTTTCCTCATAAGGGAGATGCTCCACTCCCTTAATCATCTTTGTCGCCCTGCGTTGGACTCTGTCCAGCAGTTCCCTGTCCTTCTTGAACTGAGGGGCCCAGAACTGGACACAATATTCCAGATGTGGTCTCACCAGGGCAGAGTAGAGGGGAAGGAGGACCTCTCTCGACCTACTGACCACCCCCCTTCTAATACACCCCAGGATGCCATTGGCCTTCTTGGGCACAAGGGCACAGTGCTGGCTCATGGTCATCCTGCCGTCCACTAGGACCCCCAGGTCCCTCTCCCCTACACTACTCTCTAACAGGTCGTTCCCCAACCTATACTGGAACCTGGGGTTGTTCCTACCCAGATGTAACACTCTACACTTTCCCTTGTTATATTTCATTACATTTTTCACAGCCCAACTCTCCAGCCAGTCCATCCTGTAGTTAGTGACTCCATAGCTCCCAAAACACCCAAGACAAAGTTGGGAGCACAGAAATTTTGGGAGCATCCATCCTGAGCAGGGCTCCCTTCCTGGGTCAGCAGCAGCAGTAGTCCTGCCCTCAAGTCTCAGGTTGTCCCGCATCCCATGGTTTGAGTTTCCCTATCCAGTTGGTGTTGAAGTTTTCAAAAGTGAAAAATGATCACTTCAGAGCACACTTTAGAGGGTTTTTGGCCTGCAGTGGGTTTTGAAACAATGATTTTTTTTATTCTTATATTTCTTACAGGGGTCTCAGTTAGCTTTTAGAAGCACTGTGAAAAGTACTGCATGTATTTTTATGTCATAAAAAATTGACTATATCATGCATCATTGAAATGAGCATTTAGAGTAACTCAGCTTCCTAAAATCTGGCAAATGCTTATGGTAAATGTAGGGATCTTTGCCTGATGGCAAAACAAACATATCATTGAATGGAAATGAAAGTCACATTCCTCTGTGTGAAAGATGTTCACCATCATCAACAAACCATAGGATTTCTTCCAGAGCCCCCTGTAAAAGGCCTGCCTGGCAAAAGCAGTTCACCCTGCAGCCTTTCTGAGCCGCTGTACAGAAATCCATCACTTCAGAAAGCAAGCTGCCCACAAGATGAAAGGAATGTACACTAGTAAATGCGTGTTTATCTCAACAGGGTAATTTGTTTTCATGCAATTCTAGCAGCAAATTTGAAAAACAACTGATGTTCAGCACCCACACCTAGAGCCAGATTTGTAAGGGCTTAGTTTCCACTTAACCTTAGTTTGTGGGTAACTAGCATATTTAACTCTTTTTAAAACTCTGCCCTCAAGGCATAGAGGGATTTGGTTTCTCCTTCATGGTCAGATTTACCTCTTTGGAACACCTTCATATTTCAGACACTAGTATATGGAGGTTATAATACAACAGCATTGTTGTGGTTTAACCCCAGCTGGCAACTAAGCACATCACAGCCACTCACTCACTCTCCCCTGGTGGTCTCGGAGAGAGACTTGGAAAGGTAAAAGTGAGAAAAGACAGTTTATTAGGTAAAGCAAAAGCTGTGCACGCAAGCAAAGCAAACCAAGGAATTCATTCACCACTTCCTATCACAGGCAGGTGTTCAGCCATCCCCAGGACAGCAGAGCTCCATCATGCGTAACGGTTACTTGGGAAGGCAAATGCCATCACTCTGAATGTCCCCCACTTCCTCCTTCTTTCCCCAGGTTTGTATGCTGAGCATGATGTGATATAGTCTGGGATACCCCTTGAGTCAGTTGGGGTCAGCTGTCCTGGCTGTGTCCCCTCCCAGCTTCTTGTGCACCCCCAGCCTGCTTGCTAGTGGGGTGAGAAGCAGAAAAAAAGCCTTGGCTCTGTGCAAGCACTGCTGGGGTATAACTAAAACATCCCTGTGTTATCAACACTGTTTCCAGCACAAACCCAAAACACAGACCCATACAAGCAACTATGAAGAAAATTAACTCTATCCCAGCCAAAACTAGCACAGGTATTTATTATTATTACTATTACTGCTACAGCTGCTAGGAAATTTTGAACCAGATTCCCTGCTGTGTTCCACTGGAATTAATGCAAGACAAATTTAGAAAAACATTGAAACCAAGAACACCCTTTTCAGTCTTGTGCACAAGTGTGTAGGACAGAGAGGACTCCTGCCTGGTGGTACAGAAACAAAGACCTTGGCGTGGTTCACACGCCAGCAGCTGCAGTATACCATGGTGATCCACATTTGTCACTGAAAGCACTTAAAGTCATTAACCCAGGAATAATTCAGGAGTTGCAGATGGGCCAGAGCTGGTGCTATTTGTCATGTACTTAAAAATGCAGGGAGATCAAGTATCCCATAATAAAGATTGGCACTTAGCTAACTTTGAGTAGGAGATGCTTCCATGCATAGTTTCTTTGTGATATGTGTGTAATTCTGGGCAAAATGTTCCTTGGCTGAGTCCCTAAGTAATGCTGTAATACAGAAATTAAGAATAGTATCTGATTCTGACACCAATAGTAATATTGATTGGTTGCTACTGAATTTGCTTCCTGATAAGCCATATTGTCTTCTATGAATGCCTCATAATCATTGATGCATATATCTCCATAATACTTGCTGGTGGAGGTGCAGTGGCATTGCTCTCCTTTCACAGTTGGATTAGGGACACAGTGATGCTAAAGAGCTTGCCCAAGGTCACACAGGCTGTTCTGGGGAACAGAGATTTGAAGCCAGCATCCAGGTTTTGACTGCATCCTTTGAAAGTTACAGTAAAAAATACAGCCGCAACACACTGTCTTTTTCCATAGATCTTGGGTGAGATTTTCTCTGTAACCACAGATACAGGGAAGTTAAGGGGTTGCTTTGAGGGGTTGCTTTGTGGAGCATCTCCACAGAGAGTGGTTTGCTCTGCTGCTTTGCTGCTTGGAGGACAGAGGGGAGAGTGGTGGGGGAGGGATTTCTCTGCAGGAATGCTTCCATGTTTAACCTGCTGTGTCCTCCTCGTGCTGCTCTCCTTGTCTACAAGGTATTAACTGCAAGAAGAGGAGGAGGAGGTAACCTGGGCTATTACTGTTTGTTCTTCATACTCAGAAAATTTGAGTAAGGTCTAATGTGAAAGTCTTTGAGTTTACTAAGAACATCAGATGTGTCACCTGAAAAGACACAAATACTGAATGATCTGATACACGAAAGGAATACTATTTCCATACTGCTAATAGTAGCTGTTACATGATTCATCTTTGTGTATAGTACCATATTCACATTGTTTCCTACATGTCTCAGTCGTTGCAGTTACTTATTACAACATAAACAGTTCACTGTTTTGTGTTTTCGCAGGGCAGAAACTACTGGATACCTTAGCTGAAACCTGGGACTTTTTCTTCAGTGATGTCCTGCCCATGCTTCAGGCTATTTTCTATCCTGTGCAGGTGAAAAATTACTCTGTTACTATAGCATCTTGAAAAACTGGAAAAAGCAACTTTACTGGTTCATCAACAGATTGATGCAATCCTTAACTCTCTCTCCTTAGGCCAGCCTCCCAGTGCAGCTGTTCTGTATAGTCATGTCATGCAAATAAGTTACTTATGCAAACAGGTTTGAAGTGCTCGTGTGAAAAAGATGAAGGGGAACTTTGAAAACCAAAGTGGACTGCAGAAAGGATGGTGATTCCTTCTGCCAACTGACACTAAAAGTCAAAAAAGGTTATGAATGATAAGGTCTAATATGCACACTGTGAATATACACACAAGTGGAGCTGTGTTGACTTAAATATCTTCATATGAATTTGTACTGGAAGAATCTCCATTTTTGAAAAGAAATTGTATTTCTGAGATGGAATTCTATGCTATTGTAAGTGCACAGCAATAGTCAGTGGAGTGAGACAAATTTACATGAGCACAGAATTTGACCCCAGTAATTTTAGATCCACAATAGGTACTTGATCTGATTTGGATGAAGGATCAATCTTCTAATTTAGTGATGGCCATAGAGTGTTGTTTGTCACTTAAATCCCAAGGAAATCCTTGTACCAGATAGGTACAAGTGACCTTCTGGAGCTGCTCCTATATGTCCAAGGATTTTAGTAGGAGCTTGTTGCCTAAACATATTTGAGGAAACTTCAGAAACCTCCCATTTTTCCAAGTGGACTTTACACCTAGAAGGACTGTGCCAATGTTAATGGTATTACCATTTGCAGATAATACAGACATGAATTCAGTGGAAAAGCTTCAGCTTTACACAGAATTTGATTCTGAAAGGGAAGACCTCTAGAAACACGCAGGGCTACTTCACCCATTCACTTGTGTCTTCCTAACAGAAACTTTAAAAAAGATAGAAATAAGATGGTATTAGAACACAATGGGATATTTCATGTTCCACATAATTCAAATGTAAGGCATTTGGACACCTAGAGATATAGGTAGGCTCTCAACGTGGTTTTCCAAAGCACTTGACTAAATTAGAACTCAGATGTTTCTGAAAAATGCATCAAATACTCCTTTTCACTGTTGTATTCCTGAAGCCTTTGAAAATAATTTAGCAACACAAGTCTCCTCTCCTTTGAGATGGAAATAATTGCTTGAATTTTTAAAGGAGCCTAGAGGGGTAAGAACCTTAAATCCCATGCAATTTCAAATAGATCTGGGTGCCTGATGTTCTGAGGTTACTTCCAAGAGCTCAGCTGGTGCTCTTGTGAATTCAGTTCATTAGAAATTGAAGCAAATTTGCGGCCTTCAGTATATATTGCTAACAAAGTGAAAAGGAATGGGTGAGGTGGAGTGGAATTGGATCAGGCTTCTTTATTCCAAACTAAGATAAGTCAGTACTAGCTGTGTACCAGACATTCCTGGAAGTGCTAATATTTGGCTGGCAGCACTCATAACTGCAGGCAAGAATATGTATGTACAGCCATATATACCCAAGTAAAAAACCTTGATGCCAGACACAGGAACAGTTTTACAGCCCTTCATAAGGCATGCAGTGTTAATCTCTGCAAGCAGACTTAGCATTGTATCCTTCAGGTGAGATTTTCTTCAATGAGAATGTATTCTTGAGCTGCAAAAAGATGTCTTTGAAAATGCATTATGAAACTTTAGCTCTGCTTGTGCCTTATAGTGAAGTCTTCCAGACTGCAGAGAAAAGGGGGATCCATAGGTGGGCTGAGTGGGGATTCCCACTGTAATTTAAAGACAGTAACCAGACAGTACTAAAAATCTTGAGAAGCAATAGAAATTGTCTTTTTCAACCCTGCTTTAAAAAAAAACAAACAACCAACCGAAAAAACCCAACCCCTCAAACCAAACATACATGATACTTTTCATTACTGTTAAAGTACAAAATATCCATATATATCCCGTTCTCAGATATGATCCCCCACACCACACCCCACCATTTTCACACACAATCAGGCTCAGTCATTGTGTGCAACATTCATTACTGCCAAATCAAATTCAATGTTCAGACTTGTGGGCTGCTCTGTGTCCTTTGTATGTTTCCTTTGCATGTTTCCTTTGCATGTTTCCTTTGCTTTTCATTTAGGTTTACCATTCTTGTAATCCCTTAGAAGTGGAGGAAGGAATTTTGACAGCAGAGTTTGAAACTCATTTTCATGCTGCTCATAATCTGTCTTGCTTTGTTTCTGTTTCTAAGGGGAAGGAGCCCTCGGTTCGGCAGCTGGCTCTTCTGCACTTTAGGAATATAATTACCCTCAACATTAAATTGGAAGATGCATTATCACGTTCTCGGGCCAGAGTTCCACCTTCTATTATTCAGATGCTATTAATACTCCAGGTAAATTGGCTACTTTTCTCAATCTGTTTTCTGTATCTTTTTGTACTGTATTGCTGAAGACTTCTTAAGCAGTCTCTGATTTTGCTCATTCATTGAACACTTCTTATGCAGAATTACAGAGCTTCTGTGCAATTAACTGTGGCCCTGATACCTAAAAGTAAAGACTGCAGAGGTTCAGATCTCATGCCTTAAGATCCAGAGGGCCTGAGAGTAAAGGCTTGTTTTGAAACGTGGGCCTTGAAATACAAAGTTTTGCAAGCAGATCAGTGTATGTGGTAATAATGTGACTTACATTAAATGTTGTGTATTACTGCGTTAGCAGTTCTGGATATGAACCTTCACATCTGGAGTAGGCAGTTTATGGTTGAATCGTGGTCATATTTGGTCACTAGAACCAAATTCTGTCAAAGCTGTTGATACAAAACCATTAAGACCAGATACTGTTATTTGTCTTAAGTGTTAGATTTCTTTTTTTTTCAGTAGTAGTAGTGAGGAGAAACAAAATGAGGAATTCCAAGCAAAAAAGTTTAGGATTTTTTTTGCTTAATTAAAGAAAAGCATGAGTTTGTGTTGAGGAGAAGAAAGGTTGAGGCAGAAGGGAGGGAGAAAGTCAGGAGCAGATTCCTAGGAGGTGAGGAAGTTGAGATTTTCTTGGCTGGTGATTTTTTTAATAAACAATTTGATTTACAGCAAACGAAAGGATATAGTTTCTCACATTCAAAATGTTTCTTTGCTCTACATTTCCATATGAATTAGTTCTGTGTTTGAAATTGTTTCAAATAACAGGATAATCTAAAGGTCAGTGATGAAAATAGAACAAGGAGTAAGATTCTCTTTGCTGGGTGAAGAAATGGTATTTCACCCCTGCTATTGCAGCGTACTTGTTGGAGTGTGTATAGTGGTGTGTTGAACCTAGTTTTCTCAGAAGAAGATACTTATATGATAGGACTGCCATCCTGCCCCATGTCTCACTTCTCCCTAGCCTCCGTCTTGTCAAATGCTTCTTGAAACTGCTGGCTGACTGTGGCGCAATGGCAGTAGTATCAGAGATATTAAGATTCCTAGGAGCTTCATGGAAATTAGTATCTGGAGAGAGGAGAGGAGCCTCAGGGTAAAACTGGAGTATGGTTTTAACTGCATAATGAGACATCAAAGAATTCACATAATTGAACTGTGAACCCAGCTGTGTTAATAGACACCAGAGACTCCACATGAGAGACAGCACCATCGCAAAAAACTTAATCACAGGAGGGTTGTCTATCAGGCCTCATCCCTTCTTAGATGCATTCTAAACCAAGCTTCAGCAGTGTCATTACTAACAGATCTGCAGGCTTTTTTGTGGTTTCTTCATTAGAGAGTCTGTTGGCTATGGGCAGGATCCGGCTTCGAATGGATTCAGTGGTGAGCTGGGAACTGAATAACATCCTGATTTAGAAAGTTCATAGGAGGTGATATGGAGTCATTTGCCAGGATCATCGCTACAAGAAACTGTTGCTTTGCAAATCTGCTTTCTTAACAACCAGAAGTGTTAACAAGATGGATGCCTGTTTAGGGTAAAAGACCAAATCCATTCTCATTGCAAATATGCTGATGGAAATCAATAATGAAGTGAAAGGGAGTTTGCCCCTGGGCATTTATTTCTGCATACGTTACCTACATGTGGTGGGAATGGTGAAAGCCCTTTCTTGGGAATAGATCTGCCAAACTTGTGGTTTAAAATCTAATGTAGCAAAAGGTCAAAAGAAGATCTGGGAATTAGCTGTTTACATGCTTAGCAGTGTTAGTCAATAATTGGATTTCAGAGCAAAGGCTTTTTCCCAGGCTCAAATGTCACATTAAACACAAGCAAATTTTATACATTTGTGGTGTAATAATGGAATTTTCTTGTCTTAGTTTAACTGAACATGTGAATAGGGCTGGAAGAGAGATGACAATTCAGCTGTCCAAAGAGCATATCGTGGAATTATGTGTGGGGACTTTCCAGACTGGGAGATGGTGTCTCAGTGTGGGCATTGTCTAATCCCTATTTCTATCTACCTTGTGTATCTCTTCCATTAGAATCTCATTGACACTGGATTGGACTCCTGTGGCTAGAAGATGAGTCTAGTGATGCTGACACTGGACCAAGTGTTGAACTTGGTGCTAAGTTGAACTATTTTTGTCCTGGGCAGCCTTGTGCAGCTGTGTTACCTAAGGAGCAGGCTATGTTCTTCAAGTCAGCAGCTGTAATGTCAGCTGAAGGTCACAGGTTGACAAAGGCCCATGCTGACGTGCACCAGTCTGTCCTATTAGACTGGATTAAAGTGGCAGAGATTTGGTAACTAATGCAGGGTGCATCTGGTATTGCTCATGTTTTAGCTTGTTGTAGTGTAGAGGAAAAGATCTGTCAGTTTGTCAGGTAAAGAAAATTTCCTTATGGAGTGGAAAGAAAGCTTTTTAAAGAGGAAATGGAAGCTGCAGCAATCCTTGGGCTTTAAATTCAGGAGGTAGTTGCTGATTTGGCAAAGCTCAGTAAGCAAACGTTTTACCTGAGCTTGCGTTAGCTTCACTGGCTTCAGCATGTGAGCAATTTCATTGACTCCTGTGAAGTTACTGACCTATTGCAAGTTGCACACGTTCCTTGTTTGCTCAGTGGGCTGCACTCTGTGAAGGAGAATAAAACAGTCCCTGCCGAAGACCTCCTGAATAGAAGGGCCTGAACTTCATTGTTTGGGTGACTTTTTTTTCCCTTCTTTGTATCCTTTTTTGTTGTCCACAGTAATCGGGCCAGCATAGCCTGACCCAATTACAATGCACAAACTGAAATGTTAATCCTTTGTGGCAGCTTTATAGGCAACATAAGCTGAAGTGCCTTCAGGATATTCCTGTTTTAAGTTGCAAGGTCTTCAAGAGCAGAGTCATGGCTGAGTAAAGTAAAAGAATTACAGAATCATAGAATGGTTTGGTTTGGAAAGTACTTTAAGATCATCTAATTCCAACTCCCCTGCCATAGGCAGGGACACCTCACCCTACACCACGTTGCCCAAGGCTTTAGATAGAGCTCACATAACTATGCCGAGTAGTTGGTCTTGCCTTGATGACCTTTCTCTTTGGGTGAAATTACAAAGCTGGAGAGAGAAGGATAAACAGAAGTAGAGAGTGGAAAAGAATTTTCTCCTTTGTGCTTTTGGAAACCAAAGAGAGCAAAACTACCACTAGAGGGTAAAGAATCTGACTTACTTCCCAAAGGATGTTAAAGACAAGCTTTGCCACTGAAACTGGAACATCTTTTCTCCAGGTGTCTCTCCTGAGGTCTGAGAATGTTGGAGGAGAAGCACTGAAGAGTGTTTATCTGTATCTTTCAGTTAACGTCAGGTTTATTTGCATTCACAGAATCTCTCTGGGTAACCCGTGTTATTTAAAAACCCTAGAAGAGCACAGCATAGTATCTTTCGTGCTGAGGGATGAGGCCTCACTAAACATAAGCTCTGACGAGAAAAATAAAACCTGTGGTTTCCTTTTTGGCTTCTCTGAGCTTCGTTTGAACTCCCTTGTCTGTTGTCTTTCTCTGTAAAAGAAGACAAAATAAAACTGTCCAGTGGGACCTATTTGTTATCTCTGAAAAATTCCTAAATATAAGTTCAGCTCCTTGTACTTTAAAGGGGTGGAAAAACACATTGCAAGAGCTGAAAGCAAAATCCAGACTTCCAGTTTTCCATCTCAACAGCCACATAGCAAACTGAAGACAGTGTAGTGGTTAAAAACGAAACACCCTTTGCTATGAGAAGACTGCAGGGTCCTGCCTGTGGAAAACAGATTTGCCGTAACTCTACAATATGTGTCAGCTGAGGTCAAATTTTTATAGCCATAGGCTTCTGAATTTGGTGGTTGCTTTTGAGAGGTTGTCTTACTAAGTCTCTTAGACCTGAAGCACCGGTTGAACAAAGTGGTGTGGGCCGGATGTTTCAACATGCTTTTAATTTCTCTTTACCTTTTTCTGAATTCCTAGTTTATAAGACAAAGTAGAAACCAATAAATGTATTTAAAAATACAGTTAAAAATAAAAAAAAAATAAAATTAATTCCCATAAGCCACATGCACTTCCCCTTGGTTGTGCATTAATGTGTTTTCTTCCTTCCCGGTGAGAGGGTGGCTTGTCTGTGTCATTTGCATCAGCCCCATAAGCACATAAGGAGTCAGGTAGGAAATTTTAAAGCTGGGACACTGGCTGACACGAAAGGAAGAGTCTTTCATTGCTTTGTGTTGACATAATAAAACTGGGAATCTGGTCCTCAAGATTTACGCCTTAAGAGTATTTTGTAGAAACAACACTCGCTTCTAAGTAATATCCTCCCTCTTATTCTGCCTTAGTACCAGCAAGTATGTGTCTCTACCAGCAAGTGTAGTTTGCAATAATTAAATTGACACAGGTTTGTTATCCTGGAATGAATTTGTATTGCCATGATTTTTAACAAGGCATAACATTCATTTGTTGTAAGAAAAAGAGCTTTTTGAAAGACAGTCTTGACCTTTTTGCTATTGAGTACTCATCATATTTGATTTTTCTTTTCTTCATATGGTTTTCATTGTTGTGCTAGTTTTCTGGTGCTGGGAATCATTTCTGTATGGAGGCAGCAAAAATGCTAGAACTATTTCATGTACATTGTGGTGTATTGCCTCGAGCAGGTTAGAATGTGCTGTGTTAATGAGTATGAGACAAGAAGCTGGGAACTGACCAGAAAGTTCAAAACAGTGACAGCATCACTAGCCAGAATGCAATGCAGGGGAGCAAGTACCAACCATTGGCTGGCACTTTGGTTGGCCAGTGGTGCCAGGCAGGAGTGTTAAATACACTATTTGTACTAACCAGAGTAGTAACTGACTTGCTTGGTTGTCAGTCAAGAGTAATTCCCCTGCCATAGCTGGGGACCTTGGTGTAAGTGAGAAGAATGTGAGTCAGTGACAGTCGATGGCTATCCGTTTTCCGTTTACAAACTGTAGGCTTATAGTTAAGGAGGGAAACTCATCAGAGGTATTTTCCCTCTGTAATGCTTTTATCTTTGCTTCCACTTGGCACTTATTTCATGGCTCACCACAAGTGGGTTTTCTCTAGGGGCAGTGATGGGGGGGGTGAGTGTGGTTGCTCTTAACCATTTTGTAAGCCAGACTGACAGGGGCTTTATCAGTATTAATTCCAATGTAGCTTCCATTTCTGCACCACAGAAGTTGAAAGATCTGCACTCATGTGGATCCTATTTGTAACTAAGGCCATTGCCATGTGAAAAGAACGGATTTCATTTTGAAATCAGGTACTTTCCAAAACTAGCTCTCATCGTATTTGCCAACACTATGTGTTGCCACTTCTGTAATCTTAAGCAGTGGGAAAACAGGAAAGCAATATAAAAATATTGTAGTTGTTTTGCTTTGTTACATACGAACCAGTCTCACGAACACCATGACGTAGTAATTCAAATGTGTGCCTTGTCCCTCCTCTTTAACAGAAAGACAGTGTTCAGTGGAGCATGACCATAACTTTGTCCATGTCAATTAAACACAATTATTTTAGAAGGCAGTTTGCATTGTGCAAACTCCTTTGGGCGTACATTAGCAATGCATTTTAAGAGTACCTCACTTTAAATATGAAGGATACCAAAGGTATGGCTTCAGATGGAGTTGATCAAACACTGCAGCAGTTGTCTAGACTGCTCTGACTTATGATCCGTGAGGTTCCTTGCAGTTACTGCCAATTTGTTGTCTTGCACTTTGGTAGGTGAGAAGTGCTTACTAGTCCTCCTTCAAATTGCTCAACACTTGCCTTGGGGCTAGAGTGGGCATGCATGGAGTTCTGGTGTAGCTGCTGCCTGTGGCACCTGAGACAACCTTAGCCCATAATAATGTACTTGTGCAACATAAGTGTAAGTTGTTTCAGCTCAAGTCAGTTAGATGCATGTTGAACCTCAGCTAAACCAGGTTATCTATGCTAAAATATATGTCTGTCTCCTGGAATTTGCCTCCATTAATGAAACTGGCCTATTAAAACCACTATAAGTTCATTGGTAGGCAAATCTTTACTCCTTAAATAACAGAGTTAAATCAGTAAAATAATTCTTAACTTGAATTAGAATGTCATAGAATCATAGAATAGTTAGGGTTGGAAAGGACCTTAAGATCATCTAGTTCCAACCCCCCTGCCATGGGCAGGAACACCTCACACTAAACCATGTCACCCAAGGCCTCATCCAACCTGGCCTTGAACACCGCCAAGGATGGAGCATTCACAACCTCCCTGGGCAACCCATTCCAGTGCCTCACCACCCTAACAGTAAAGAATTTCTTCCTTATATCCAATCTAAACTTTCCCTGTTTAAGTTTTAACCTCTTACCCCTTGTCCTGTCACTACAGTCCCTAATGAATAGTCTGTCCCCAGCATCCTTGTAGGCCCCCTTCAGATACTGGAAGGCTGCTAATGAGGTCTCCACGCAGCCTTCTCTTCTCCAGGCTGAACAGCCCCAACTTTCTCAGCCTGTCTCCATATGGGAGGTGCTGCAGTCCCCTGATCATCCTCGTGGCCCTCCTCTGGACTTGTTCCAACAGTTCTATGTCCTTTTTATGTTGAGGACACCAGAACTGCACACAATACTCCAAGTGAGGTCTCACGAGAGCAGAGTAGAGGGGCAGGATCACCTCCTTCGACCTGCTGGTCATGCTCCTTTTGATGCAGCCCAGGATACGGTTGGCTTTCTGGGCTGTGAACACACAATGCCGGCTCATGTTCATTTTCTCATCGACCAACACCGCCAAGTCCTTCTTTGCAGGGCTGCTCTGAATCTCTTCTCTGCCCAACCTGTAGCGGTGCCTGGGATTGCTTTGACCCAGGTGGGGGACCTTGCACTTGGCTTGGTTAAACTTCATAAGGTTGGCATCAGCCCACCTCACAAGCATGTCGAGGCCCCTCTGGATGGCATCCCTTCCCTCCGGTGTATCAACCGAACCACACAGCTTGGTGTCATCGGCAAACTTGCTGAGGGCACACTCAATTCCACTGTCCATGTCACCGACAAAGATGCTGAACAAGACCAGTCCCAACACCGATCCCTGAGGGACACCACTCGTTGCTGGCCTCCAGCTGGACATTGAGCTGTTGACTACGACTCTTTGCATGTGGCCATCCAGCCAGTTCTTTATCCACCGAGTGGTCCACCTATCAAATTGATATCTCTCCAATTT
Organism: Psittacula echo; assembly: GCF_963264785.1. NCBI lineage: Eukaryota > Metazoa > Chordata > Aves > Psittaciformes > Psittacidae > Psittacula > Psittacula echo. Next base: position 108,045,898 of record NC_137735.1, read on the forward strand.
AGAGACAAGGATGTCATGTGGGACAGTGTCTGACACTTTGCACAAGTCCACATAGATGATATCAACTGCTCTACCCCTGTCCATCAGTTCCATAGCCCCATCATAGAAGGCCACCAAATTGGTCAGGCAGGATTTCCCCTTAGTGAAGCCATGCTGGCTGTCACCAACCACCTCCTTGTTTTTCATGTGCCTTAGCATGCCTTCCAGGAGAATCTGCTCCAAGATTTTGCCAGGCACAGAGGTGAGACTGACTGGTCTGTAATTCCCTGGGTCATCCATTTTCCCCTTCTTGAAAATGGGGGTTATGTTTCCCTTTTTGCAGTAGTCGGGAACTTCACCTGACTGCCATGATTTTTCAAATATGATGGACAGTGGCTTAGCAACTTCATTCGCCAGCTCCTTCAGGACCCATGGATGGATGTTGTCAGGTCCCATGGACTTGTGTATGTTCAGGTTTTTAAGATGATCTGGAACCAGATCCTCTCCTACAGTGGGCCTGGGGTCTTCAGAACTGCAGTCCCTGCAGAACTTGTGACTTTATCAAGTAAGAGGGGAAGGTTTTAACTTAATTGCATTAATTTGTACAATGTCTTTTGTGTACAAATTTGTACAAATGTCTTTTGTGGACCCATTTGAGCCAGTAGACTGAAACTGGCATAAAAGATAGATAGCTTAGAAATTTTGACTATTGAAAAACTCTGAGCAGGAAAGGTTCCCACGGTGCAAGAATCCTTTGAGGCATGGTGCTTTAATACTGTAATTCATGGGTTGTCTACAGGGGGAACATAAGAAAGTTAATCTAAGCTACCTTTTAAAGAAGATTAATTAAACCTCATTAAAACTCTGTATGGACACTCATTCTGAGAATTAAAGGGGTAGGAAGGGAGACAAATTAATGACACTTGAGTTCTACATCAGAGGCTTAAGCACAATTTATCTAACCAGCTTTCTCTTCTTAATTTAGTGAATATAATTTCATTTTCCTGGGTGTCTCCAGGTAGACAAAGCCACAGGGGAATCGTGGCTGTTTAGTTGCTCAAGGCTTTACAGGATGGGATCCCAAGAGGGGACAGTCACTTCTTGGCTGTCATATCTGACCACAGACCTGGGAGCCATCCCAGGTGCCACCAGCACCCTGGGTGATATCTACCAGCTATGGCAGTGATGGTACCCAGCACAAAAGGGGAGGACCTTTTGCTCTCTGTGATTGAGTTGTGTCCATACGGGTAGCCAGGTGAGCCGATTCTGTGGTTGGGGTCACTGGTGCAGCATCTTCTGGTCTTCCTGCTGGGTTCACCTGTCCCTGATCACAAGAAGAAAAACACAAGTAATGTCCAACAGAAAGACTGCAGGGTTCTTTGTAGTGTTGCATACATGGGCTTCCCCATGATTTTTTGGAGACAAGTCAACATCACTTTCCAGTCAGATCTGTACTGAGCTGCAGCTGGGTTTGGAGTGGTTTGGATAGTCCCCTGTGCAGGTACCAGCATGCCTGTGTCTTCTTACTGCCTAAAGCTTTCTGGCTGAACACACGGCTAGCAGAGAAACTACCCACTGGGAGATTTCAGAGGCAGCCCATGTGCTCGGTCTGCTCCTTGAGCCCTTCTTGTAGCAGACACGGGGCTCCAAAGTGCTCACTGCATTTTAAACACCAGTGCTTGCTGGTAGCACAGCTTCTTCCATCATCTTGCAGGCTGCTGTGTCACCTTACCTTCCCATACATTACCTTCTGACTCTTTTCCCCTCCCAACACCATCTTCTTTTCTCATGGGACAGAAGGGAAGAAGGCAGAGAAGCTAGTAACTGGCAGCATGTTAGTCACATGGAGGACTGTGTGTGCCACTGGCCTGTTAGACAGTCTCAACTGACAAGCATCGCTCAGTGATGTCCAAACTGCAGAGTCCTTCTGGAAGCAGTGATGACCTGAGCAAGTTATGGGGATGTGGGCAGCAGCTGTTGGAAATGCAGATGCTGTGAAGCTCCATTTGCCATCCAGGCAGTGGGAGCTGGAGCTGGTTGCATTCTCTGGCAGGCAGCCATCTGTCCGTCTAGTCTGGGGACAGACAAGGGCACAGCCAGAGGTCCTTTCCCTAGAAAGGAGGTGTTCCCCAGCATCAGACACTGAGCGATTTGCCCACGTTGATGTGAATGGCAACTTTGTGGAAGAATCCCCTGTAATTAGATAGGAGCGAAACAAATTATTTCCTGTATGAATTGTTTGTAAGCAACTCTGGCAGCTGTTTGCTTTCAGTCAGGAGTGATTTCTCCTGGGGTTTCGGTGCTGCCTGTTTCTCTGTCTCTACTATAGAATTTTATTATTATGGAAAGATGTGTTCCTATTTAAGCTGACAGGGTGATTAAAACAAATTACATAAAATACCCTAGCCTCTGCCTTCTCCCCAGAAGGTGCACTGAGAAGGGAAAGAATTGTGAAAAGTATGGAAGCTTCTGCTCTGTAGTGCCACCCAAGTCCACCCCAAGCCATTCCTCTCCTGGTCTGTGGTTGCTAGTGACAGAACCAGGAGCCCACAGGGATAGCACGTACCATGCTGGTGGCATGGGGACTTGTGCAGTGGTCTTTGAGGTTTATTTCTGCCGAAAATAAAAAGGCTGTGTGCTGCAGTCTGGAAAAGACAGGGGGTGATTGAATGAGTCTCTTGGAGACATCCTTTCTCCCATGGTGAGTGGACAGGGTTAACTGTCTTCTATCAGTAATTTCACAGACTTAGCCGTAGCTCTGCTGCAGCTGCGGAAGAAACAACCATGTGGCACAGTGATATGTGACACATACTGTGGAATTCATTAACTTGTCACTACCCAATTATTACAGGCAATTAAAAGGTAAACAGTTAATCACGTGACAGAGCAGGAGTCAGATTACTTTATTTGATTTAAACTGTTAATCTGTTGGCAGCCTTCTCCTGTTTCTAGTGAGCTACCAGGTGGTTGCAGCAAAACTTCTGCAGCGCAAGGTGACAGTGATGTGACAGGTCATGACTGCAAGTCAGCTGTGTGGGTAGTCATGCCGAGCATCCCCAGTACATCCTGGTTTTGCTGTGATAGAACCAGCTAGCCATGGTGGTGTGGTTTTGCTGAGAAGCAACCATCCATCAGGAGGGTGAGAGCTGTGGTGGGCAAGACATGGGTGCAGCGAAGGTAGAGAACTGCTCCTCACTCATGTGCTCTTCACAATGGATCCAAAGGCCTCTGGTTTTAAGTCATTAGGCAGGGGATTGCTGTGCTCTTGACTCAAATGCAAAGCAAAAAGCAAGCATGCTGCAATCAAGCAGATGCTGCTGGCAAGAGGAAAAGCCATTGTTTAGCCTGGCTGGAATCTGTCAGAAAGGTATTTTGCAAAATACAGCTGCTGGAGTGGTGCTCACATAAAAGCAATTACATTTCTTCTCCTTGAGGAGCTGAGAGCTGTCAGCTGCTTCTGTTTCTGGCCACCGTGTATCTCCAAGCCTCTCTTCTTTCTAGTGTGGGTAGACAAGAGCCTTCATGCACTGTGCACTGTATAAACACAATGAAAATATAGTCTCTGCGCTAAAGTTTGTGTAGCTTGATGCCAGAGGTGGTAGATGCATCTGGACAGACAAATAGAGAACGGGAGGAAACAAGAAGACAAACATGCTAAAAGTGATTTTATGACATATAATATGTTGTTTGCCTTAGTGGTCTAGGTGTCTTGTAGGGACAGTGTGGTCCTTCTTGCCCTCTTGTAGGCTGCCTGTTGGGCTTCAAGAGAAAAAATAAATCCTTCATTCCTTCTGTATCACTCATGAGCCTTTCTTGTGGTTTCCTTGTTTAGATGAAGAGAATAAAACCTTGGAAGAAGCATTGGGGTATTTCCACTGTTTCTCAAAATGTCTGAATGGCATGAGGACAGATGTTTAGGCAGCATGAAGCTAATGCAGCTGTAGTAAAGCCTGTGTATAGTAGACGAGGAATTGCATAGTAATTTTGCCTGGAAAGCTCTAGAACATGGTTACATATGTGGCTGTGTTGTTAACATTTAAAACAGAACCAAGGAGAAGGCTTGCTCTGTGGAGCTGGCTGTGTGATATTCTGTGAATTAAAGCACCAGCCAGCACTGAGGGGAGAAAAAAGGGACTTTCATTTCAGCATTAGAGTCATATCAACAAGAGGTAGGTCAGGGCATCTGCTGGTTTCAACCACACAGGTTTCCATTACGTAAAGACCTACCACAGTTGTTTCAAGACTTGCTGAATGGTGCTGAATTTTGCCAGAGCATGGAGTTGCCAGAGTGCATGTCCCTAGTGGGTGGTAAGTACGAAGGAGGGGGAAGGTCTGTCCTTCAGAGCCATTCCTGCGATCACATCCTAATCTGTGTACTGTTTGCAACTGGGGAGTACTCTGCTCAGTGCTCTCTGCTTGCAGACTTGGATTTTGTATGCTTATTTTTCTTTGTTTCTTTTTATCCACTACACATTGGGTTGCTGAGAGAGGGTTTCTGCTCTAGATCCAGTCAGTTATTTTCCAAGAATTCTGAATTGGCAAAGACATTTTTATTGAAATTAAATCATTCTGTAGAAATGTGTTGCTTTCAGCAAAGCTTTTGCTGCAAGCCAGGAGGGCTTCCTCAGGCCCAGGATGCCAGGTACCTGGGCTCCAAAACTTATGTGATGTGGGATTGAATGGAAGATCTACCTGCTTGTGCAAGAGAATTACCATGAGGCACTGCTCATTTTCCAGTTACCCTGGTGGGTTACTTGTGCCTACACAAGCAGCAGGCTGAGGGCAAGCAGCTGTCCTGAGAGTCTGGTTGCCTGAGCCATTCTTTGGTGTCTGAGCCATGCACCTTCTTAAGCCAGGAGAGATAGGTGATCTGGAGGTGATCTGCTGCTTTCTGGCTCAGGGGAATGAGTTGTTGGTGATGAAAACAGTGTTGCTGCCAGAAATAGCAAATACTTTAAAAATCCAGAAGGCAGAGCTGACACATCTGCTCAGTCTATTCAAGGGTATTTCAGAAAAGAAGAAAACTCATGGAGTAGATTCAGCTACCTGTAAAGGATGAGGCAGTAAGGAGGATGCTGAGGGATGAATTTTCATTAGTGATTTAAAAGGGGAGTGTGGCTGTGAAAGGCAGTATCAGAAATCCTCACAATTAGTCAACAGCAGTCAAGTTAACGTTTGCAGCTCTTCAAAAGCATTTCTTGAGTGTCTCCTCAAAAGAGCCTGGATGCACTGAGGGAGGGCTCTGCCACCCCTTTTTCTGTATGAGTACCCACCTGAAAATAGATGCAAGATGGATTTACTTGTAATAAATGTTAAATGAGAAAACACTCAGAGCCAAGAGTAGGTCAAAGACTTGAATGCTCAGAGTTAAAAGTCATCAATTCCCCAGCAAGGTTAGATGAGCTTAATGTGTATAGATCAGCAAGAACTTCAGGAGAGAGCCTAAAAAGAAATGAGAAGCTTTATTCTCTTGGACATTAAACATCACATCTAATTATTTGGTAACTCGCAGGGTGATCTCTGCATGGGGCTGCACAAGCACTTTTGTGCAGGTGTGTGCTTGCCTGTGAGTGCAATGTGGCAGTGGTAAAACATTTGTAAATGCAGATAAACTAACTCTAGGTCAAATTTATTCCATAAACTGCTCTTCAGAGACACTTACCTCTGCGTAGATTCATTTGGTGGGTTGTTTCAAAGTCATTTTAGCTTATTTGACTGAGATGATTGCAGCTCTCATCTGTGCCCAGGGGAGTCACTTAGCTGGGAAGCAGACAACCTCTAGCCCTAAAACTATGAAAGACAAAAGTGCATACCATTATTGTTGGATCTTTATTAGCAAACTGGCTGTTCAGCTTCTGCAGGATCCTAAGCACTGTACTTAAGTCCTCAAAGGGACTTCCTTACTTTTAATCGTTTCATATCTTACTTATCTTCGGTCTTCATCTTCTGCTTTGTCTTTTGCAGTCTCATATAAAATGTCGAGTAACAGTTTAAAGGGAGATTGGATTTCTGTGGGTCATGGGAAGACTAGCCTGTTCGTAGTCTTTGATCCTTTCTGGAAAGAAAAATCCTATTGCTATCTTTCTGCAGCTAAGCCATTTGAAAAACTCTCTCACCAGCTGAACACAAACCATGTCTGAGTGTTTTGTCTTCCTTATCTTTTGTCTGTGTCTCAGTGCCACCAGTGAAAGGAAGAGAGAGACAGAGCAGCTTCTCACGCTGACATTGACATAACTTGGCACTTGCTGGAGATTAAAGTGAATATGACAAGATCTTTATTTCTGAGGCAGTCGCAAGGATCTGAAGTGCTGACTTCTGTCAATATGGCAATTGCAAGCTTCTCTGCCTCTCCCTCCCGTGAACGTTGTTGCTATGAGAAAAACAACAGGCAGAGATGAGACAAGACATGATTTAACCCTTTGAATATTCTAGGCTTTACCAGTGTGCCAATGGCTTAGGATAAAATAAAGAGAGGAAAAAATGTTGCGAGGCAACACTACCGAGGTCTCATAACAATACAGCCATGAACTGTGCAGCTGCATCTGTCCTTACTGTGCAAAAAAGATACCGGTGCCTAGGAGTGGACATGTAATGCATAGGGCACAGCTTCCTGTGGTTCTAAACCAGTATTAAATAGTTAACCTAACAGGGATTATTCTGCCTAAAAGCAATTGAGAATTTGACGTACAAGTCCTGCTTCTCACATTTCCTCCCACTGTGAGATATACCTGTTTGTGGCCACACATAGTGTAGTCCTAGAGGTTTACTGAAAATGAGTCCATTACGAATTCTTAGCCTCCTCCATTGGGCTGAGATTGCCCTCTGAGAGGTGAAACTGCTTTCTTCCAGCTTGTTCCAGTCTGCAAAGATGTGTCCTCCATTTCCCCCCAGCTCAGGCACATTTTCTCATTCTGGTTTGGACTGCTGCAGAGAAACCCTCCACAGGAAAGAGGGCACAAATAGTTTAAGCAGATCAGGTTCAGCTTAGTCAACACAGGCTTGAACAAAGCAAAATCTCATCCCTGCTTGAAGCAGTTTTGATTCTGTTTTGATTCTGTTTCCTAAAGGTTAAAAAAATGACCAAGTTGTCTGCTTGGAATGAAAGTGGTATGAATCACCAGGGAAACCCAGGAGGAAGTACCTGAAATAGTCTGTCCTGACAAACACAGACAAGTGGGCTAGAAGCAGGAGCGGGAAGATTAAACTTCCAGTCCTTGACCCCTTTCTGCTCCCAGTTACTTTGTTGGAGGGTGTTTCTTTTGACCCAGATGTCTCTTCAAAATGGATCGACTGATCTTGTAGTCTGTCTTAGTGAGCTGCCAGAGTTTACTCAACGTTTTTATGGGACTTGAAGCTTTCAGTTGGAGAGCCCTCCAGAAATGCTGAGCCCCATTGAAGCTAGTAGAAGAGCGTGGGCTAACAACGTGCTCTTGCTGTAAAAAAAGCTAATGATACCCTGGTCTGCATTAGACAAGGGAGGTGATCTTTCCCCTCAGTACTCTTGAGGTCACATGTGTGTCCAGTTCTGGGCTCCTCAGTACGAGACATGGGTATGCTGGAGAGAGACCAACAAAGGAGCATGAAGATGATAAAGGAACAGGAGCATCTCTTATGAGAGAGCTGGGACTGTTCAGCCTGGAGAAGGCTCAGGGGGATCTTATCAATCCAACAAATGCCTGAAACAAGAATGTAAAGATGAAGCCAAGCTCTTCTCAGTGGTGCTCAGTGACAGGACCATAAACAATTGGTACAAAATCAACACAAGAGGATGCATCTGAACATAAGGAAACACAGTCTTACTGTGAGGGTGACTGAGCACTGGCACAAGTTGCCCAGAAAGGTGGAGGCATCTCCATGCTTGTTGACATTCAGAAGCCATCTGGACATGGTTCTGGGCAACTGCTCTGGGTGGCTCTGCTTGAGCAGCAGGGTTGGACCAGGTGACTCCAGAGGTCCCTTCCAGCCTCAGCCATTCTGTGATACTGCGAACATCAGGATTTCATCAATATAAGTGGAAAAATTCATCACTCACTCCATGGACCTGTTTTCACCCAGTTTCCACCCTTGCTGGTTTGGGCTGGATTGCCAGCTGATGCCAGTCAGCATAGTTCCACTTAACTGCAATTAGCATGCAGAATTAGGCTGAATGATTGTTGTGAGCAGTCTGGTCCTTCTCTCTCAGACAGCAGAAGGGTTCAGCATTGCACTCACCTGGAAGGCTGCAACTCCGAAGAAAAGCACTTAGTGAAAGTAACAAAGAAATCCATCTTCTCCCCTATTCAGAGGGCTCAGTAGTTACGTTGGTTCCTTATTTCTGGAAGCTAGTTATTCTATCAGTTATTGATCATCTTCATCTTGTTGGTTAAATAATTTCTAGCACATATTGTTTATGCTTCAGGGCTACTGCGAAGTCCCATGCAGCAAGTTTTTACATCACTCTTTGCCAGAAGCACAAATGTATTCACAGTATCATAGTATGTTAGAGATTAGAAGGGACCTCAAAAGATCATCTAGTCCAATCCCCCTGCCAGAGCAGGAACACCTAGATAAGGTTACACAGGAATGTGTCCAGGCGGGTTTTGAATGTCTCCAGAGAAGGAGACTCCACAACCTCCCTGGGTAGCCTGTTCCAGTGTTCCGTCACCCTCACTGAGAAGAAGTTTCTTCTCAAGTTTAAGTGGAACCTCTTGTGTTCCAGTTTGAGCCCATTACCCCTTGTCTTATCATTGTTTGCCACTGAGAAGAGCCTGGCTCCATCCTCGTGACACTCACCCTTTATATATTTGTATACACTAATAAGGTCACCCCTCAGTCTCCTCTTCTCCAAACTATAGAGACCCAGCTCCCTCAGCCTTTCCTCATAAGGGAGATGCTCCACTCCCTTAATCATCTTAGTTGCCCTACGCTGGACTTTCTCCAGCAGGTCCCTGTCCTTCTTGAACTGAGGGGCCCAGAATTGGACACAATATTCCAGATGTGGTCTCACCAGGGCAGAGTAGACAGGAAGGAGGACCTCTCTCAACCTACTGACCACCCCCCTTCTAATACACCCCAGGATGCCATTGGCCTTCTTGGGCACAAGGGCACAGTGCTGGCTCATGGTCATCCTGCCATCCACTAGGACCCCCAGGTCCCTCTCCCCTACACTGCTCTCTAACAGGTCGTTCCCCAACCTATACTGGAACCTGGGGTTGTTCCTGCCCAGATGCAGGACTCTACACTTTCCCTTGTTATATTTCATCAAGTTACTCCCTGCCCAACTCTCCAGCCTGTCCAGGTCTTGCTGGATGGCAGCACAGCCTTCTGGCGTGTCAGCCACTCCTCCCAGCTTAGTGTCATCAGGAAACTTGCTGATAGTACACTCAATTCCCTCATCTAAATCATTGATGAATATATTAAATAATACTGGTCCCAATACTGACCCTTGAGGCACTCCACTAGATACAGGCCTCCAACTAGACTCTGCCCCATAGACTACAACTCTCTGGCTTCTCTCCTTCAGCCAGTTCGCAGTCCACCTCACTACCTGATCATCCAGACCACACTTCCTCAATTTAGCTATGAGGATGCTGTCGGAGACTGTGTCAAATGCTTTGCTGAAGTCAAGGTAGACCACATCCACCGCTCTGCCATCATCCATCCACAATGTTATTTCCTCATAAAAGGCTATGAGGTTGGTCAAGCATGACTTCCCCTTGGTAAAGCCATGTTGACTGCCTCTCATAACCCTCTTATCCTTGACATGCCTTAAGATGGCATCAAGGATAAGGTGTTCCATCACTTTCCCAGGGATGGAGGTGAGGCTGACCGGTCTATAGTTACCCGGGTCCTCCTCCTTACCCTTTTTGAAGACTGGAGTGACATTTGCTTTCCTCCAGTCCTCAGGCACCTCTCCCGTTTCCCAAGACTTGGTAAAGATGATGGAGAGTGGTCTAGCAATGACTTCCGCCAGTTCCCTGTTCCCAGTTCTCTACAGGAAAGCCCACACTGAGCGTGCCTTATTTCTTTTTTTTGTCTGTGCACTTCTCCGGCTATCACTGTTAGCAAGAAGACGTTGAATTTAGTTAAAGTTTGGTCTGACACTGCACAGCTGATTCTGTGCAGTGGGTTACCATTGACGTCAAGATTGCAGAGACTGAGAAGAATCTGTTATCACATCTGATACCTCCACAAGTTTACTCTGCTGCTCTACAAATGTAATTAATTTGTATAATACTGGGGATTCACTTTGCAGGGCTGACTCCCAGGGAACAGTTGGGCAGTTGGGGGTGAGAGGGCCCAATATCTCTACCTATTTGGGCTTCCTGATTTTGTGTTGGAGCTCAGGGGATTCTTGCAGGGGTTATGAAAGCAAGATCTTCGAGTTTTTCAGTAGAGTGTTGTGCATGTCAGCTGGAGTAAATGTGAGTGGGAGACTCCCACGATGATGCTCCATGGTGCAGTAAGAGCAGCAGCTCTAAACAGCACTGTGGTCTCCTCCAAAGCATGAGGCTGTGTGGGTCTGGTCAATGAAAGTGCCACAGTGATGTAGAGAAAACAAAATTTTTACACACCTGGGGACCACCCCTGAAGCCTTTTCTCAACAAAGCAAAAGGTGAAAAAAACCGGGAGCACATGCTGTGCCACTAGTGGTGCACATGGCAAGGACTGGTAGCCCATTTGTCCTCAATTCCATGGCACAGTGATTTCATGCCTGCCCTGTGACCAGGTTTCTCTGTGTCGCTAAAGTTTTAGGGGGCTAGATGTGATGCAGTGAAAGGTGTTACATGCACCAAAATGGCATAGTGATGGCCTGTAAGGACACTGTCTTCCAAATCTCTTACAAGCAAGGCTGCTGATATCCCTTTGGCTAAAATAAGAAGCAGATCTTGCTGTTTATGTGGTCACCAGGGTGTGCACTTGCCAATTCTCCACCAGCAGTGTTGGCTGAACGATGTGTGTTTTCACTATAGATATTATTCTGTGTCTGCCTTGCGGTATGTCTTGTGACTTTTAATTTCAGTTTTCCCTAGAAGTAGTTGGGCAGCTATTATTATCTGGTGTTTGTTAGTTTAACACCACTCCATATGTGTTTCTTTCAGATGTAGTGATCTGACCTATTGTCAGTTAAAGAAAGAAATGTGGTTCTTAATGAGTTTTCCTTTCCTCCAAAGAATCTGTTGCTTTTAAGCAGGAAGTAGTTATATTTCTTAGCTGTTTTTCTGTGTGGCTAAGACAGGGCAGTACATGAGGCCAGGACCTCACTTTACATTTGGGTCTGACCCTGTAAACTCTTCTGGCAGCATGTTTCCTTTCACATAGCATTAGGTCAGGACTGCTTCAGCAGTGGTCACACCTTTTTGTTGGAAGACTAGGGTGGAGGCCAGCCATCAAGGATGCCCCAGCAGACCAAGGTTCAAGGTGTGTTATTTGGCCATGAGTTGTATACAGCCACTTCCTGTCCCACGGGCAGAGAACTTCGCTATTCTTGGCCATCAAGTCACCAAGAGTAATTATTGCTGAAATACTCAACCAAATAATCCAGAAGTCTGGATTTTACTCCTTTCTTCCCTGAGTCTAGAAGTTGGTAACACAGGATCTAGCTCATGGCTGTTCCTGCTTGGTGTCCCCTGCGGTAGAGCTACTCTCATGTAAAGCACCAAGACATGCTGCGCCTCCCTCAGTGCCATGTCCACTCCTGGCAGGGTGCTGGGCTTGGGTCCTGCTTCGTTTGCCCACCCTGACCTCAGAGAAGAGAGATTTTGTTTGTTTTATCTTATTCACATTCTATTTTATTTTTCATTTAAAAGCCATCCAGCAGTTTGTCAGTTGAAATAGAAGGCAGTCTTGTGCACCAATACTTACTCATGTAAACATGCTGATCAGCTGAAGCATCAATGCTGAAGCTGAGTGTTACATCATTTGATCAATGACCAGTGTATACTTCAGCACACCTACTTTTGCAGGTGGGCATGAAGTAGTTCCCACTGTTACATCCTGTTGTTAGGTACACTTAAAAATGGGAGATATCTTTTCATGTGTAATTTATTAGGTAAATGGTCCTATAATACTCTGTGCTAAAGAAGCAAGTGAAAAGAAACTGGGTGATAGCACCATTTCTAGATGTTACTAGTGGTAACATAGTAATAACATTAGTCATAACTGTAAACTGTAGAGGACCTACAACCTTTTCTAAGTACTCAGCAAAACCCTAAGTTACTGCTGGTCAGTTAAAAGCAGTTTGGTGTTTAATAGAGGTTTATGGTTATTTTCAGACGGATGACTGGGGAGTTACCTGGGACAACTTGCAGTTTTCCTGGCAGAATTGAAGCAGCCTGTGGTAAAGATGAATACAGGGAGGCTCATACAGCAGAGGAGCTCAGCATATGATGGAGAGCTTACCCAGGGCCTGAAAGAGGAGATCAGGATGGATGTGGGGTATTATGAAACAGCAGATGTCAAAGGGACAAAGCAGAGGGTTAAAACAAAAGGAGTCAGGCATGAGAGAGTGATGGCCACATGGAAATCCAGCTATGAAACCAAAGTAGAATAACATGAGCCAAGCATCAACGGAAAGCAGGTAGGTAGCAAAAAGAACAGCCAGCAGCTAGGTTTATTTCTAGCCTCTTGGCCTGCATGAGATATCACCCTTGAAGTGTGCCTGATAGCCAGAGGATGTGACAGCTTTAGCTGTAGCTCTTTTGTATCCAACTGTTGTGATTTATGTGCTCAGTTCTCTGGTCTGGTGCCTTGCCTACCATCAAGAGAGTGATACATTTCAGGATTTTTTTGGTAAATAATTTTTAAGTCAATGTAACACACCAATTCCCAAGATTTCAAGACAGTTGGGTGCAGTGGTGAATGTACCATTGTTCTGCTGGCTGCTCTTCCCACTTGGGAAGAAAATTTCATCTTTACTCTACTTAGTACTGTGCTAGCAAGCACTTGTGAGCAGGCTGTAATTCGCAGAGCAGTGGGACAGAAAATGAAGCAACCTGCTCAGTGGCCCAAGAACAGACTTTGTTTCTGGGGCTGTATTTTGTTATTGATCTCCCTGGGCAGGCTGTTAACAGTGGGGATTTGCCACTGAAACAGCAAGGGTTTGCCACCTCTTTGCTCCCTAATGCAGGTGAAAAGGAGATGTTCAGCTTTGCAACCAGTTTTTGGGGTGAGAAGCAAGAGGCATAAGCAGCAAATGATACACAAGCTCCCTTTCTGCCACATGCCAGGGTTTCACGAGCCAGGCGTTTTCTGTAAGATGTCCTACATCTGCTCACAAGAGCATGGGAAGCCTACAATTCTGGGTCCTAATTTAGCTGTGCTGTCTAATGACATACCAGACCAGCAGGAGCCTAAACCGTTTTTCATGGTGTGACTGTCTTTGGGGGTTGCTTCATGTCTGGGTTTTTTACCAGAGCCTGAGGAAGTGAAGTAGCCAACACCAGGTGAAAAGTGGTAGAAGGCAGATGATTAATTTCTGCACTCCTTTGCAACTCACAGTCTGAATTCCATCCCGATGGACTGGGCTCAGTGCAGCCCAGTTTATGGTCATTTCAGAGCATTTGTCTGGAAGTGCTGATACTATCCAGTTACATTTTAGGTGTCTTCTTTTTTTTTTTACCACAAATTAAGGGATTCCAGTTATTGTAATGAATAAAAAGACAGAGTTGGAGCCTTGGAGGGCCGTGTAGCAATGCCAATCTCATTGCAGAGGGACAGATGCAGCAGGCAGGATTGCATCTTACCCCGAGTTGGATTGATGGCAGTTCTACCTGCTTCCGTCACTGTTCACTCCCTGTAAAGAGAAGAGGGTGTTAAAAATTACATAATAGGATATAGAAATCACGGGTTATGACTGTGGTTGTTTCATTGCCATGGTAAAATAAAGGAAGGATATTTGATTCTTCTTTTTTTTTTAACTTTTTTTATTTCTTCCTTAAGAAAAGTTGTGGCAAATGTTACCAAAATAGTTTCAGTTTCTGTCAGATTTGCAAGTCATGTACCCTGTGCTTAGATACAAGGTTGTTAATGGCTTAGTAGTATTTTTTGTTAAAACATATGTTCATTAAAAAATGGTCAAAGCGATTCATCTTTGTTGTACAGCATTCAAAACACTAGGGATATCAATAACTCCCCTTAGCCTCAGGGAAGGTTTAATGTTGTGCTTGAGGAGGACTCTTCAAGTCCTTAAATGCCTGTCTAGAGTGGCCTGCGCTTTAGGACCATTTTGAGGCTTAGAGAAGTTCTATATATTGACAAAGGAGGCTGTGGCCTTATGTGGGGTTACAAAAACCCCAGCTATTCTTCTGAACACATTTGTTTATTTTCAGTGCCAAATGTATTCTTTCCTCCGTGCTTTTATAAGAAGCCTTGTGCCCTTTAAAAACTCAGTAGGAAGGAGCTTGGGGTTAACTGACTTAATTAACAGGGATGGAAACCTGAGTGGTTCAGTGTGTCCATTCTTGCTGGAATGACTTACAGTTTTGACTCATAGGGTTTTGTTCCCAAATACAAGGAATGTTTGTTCCAGCAACATACTTGAGTGCAGTAATGGGGGGTTTGCGTGTGGTTGGTGCCGCAGTGCAGCAAACAGAACAGTAACTTCACAGAGTAGTTACCTCAATAACCTGTAGTCTTTAGAGTATAAGGCCCTTCTGAGAGTGTGTACAGATTTACATATCAAAAATAGTAGTGTATAGGTTCCTTTCAGTGCTTTGGAACTACTACATACAATTCTGTTTCTAAATGATTTAATTACAGGTTAATGAAGTTAAAGACTTGGATACCGTGTTACATGGAGAAATAACCTTTCTCTGTTCTTGATGCTGAGCATAGACCTTTTCCATTTGCAATGGTATTCACATATTCAGGACTGAAATCTCCATTATCCACGCCTTGAGAGTAGGGCAGACTCTTGTCATAATGTTACATTATAATCCTTCCAAAGATAATGAGGTGACTGTTGTCGCATTTCAAAACAGTATGACCAAGATGAGCATTTGATCCAGCAGCTACATTCCTCCAGAAGTACTAAGGTACTTGCAGCTGTTTGATATTGAGCTATTTTGTCCCTCAATTAAGAAATAAATAGGTCAGGCAAGGCCTTTGAAAGGAGTTCAATAGATACATCTCATTCTTGCAGAGAAGCATGAAACTCTACTGCTAAAATGAAATTGGGTTCATGAAAGGTCACAGTTATCTTTTAAAGTAAGATTTTTGCATGTCTGAAGAGTAAATATTGCATTGAAGGTAAGGTTAGAGTCTGTTTTACTGATAATATTACAAGTTTTCTTCTTTCCTCCAGATTATGATACAGCTTCGTGCAAGCTAAGCAGCCAGCCTCCTAGATATGACTTTTGCCTTATTGCTGTATAGTGACATGCCAAACTAGTCAGGTGTCAAGAAGTAAGTACGTGAAGAACCATGAGCTGCCAGAATAACAGGAAAATACTTTTTATTATTTTATTGGTGGCTTTTAAGTCCTGCCATCAGTTTTTCAGAAACTATTTTGACATGGTTAACAATCGCAAGTTTGCTATACAATGAAGCTAATTTGCGTGTATAAGCACAATCACTTACAAATTTGAGAAAGAGTCTAAAAAGGACTCCGTATATCTTTAAATATATATAGATAACCATGTAGATAGATGCATAGATATCTATACATTTTTACACATAGATATATGAAGCATTTATAACCATATTTTGCTTCATACTAAACTTCCACTGGAACACTGAATATGGTGTCACATCAACAAGTGGTTTTACATATGGCACAATGCATGGGGTGGAAACCTCTGGTGGAGAGAAAAGTTTAAATGTGCCCTTGGAGCTGGCAGCTAAAGCAAAGCAAAAGCTTTCCCCACCCTCTTACAGCTGGTCTGCTTTAATAGGTGTTCATCCTTTCCCTTGAAGCTCCTTGCCTGCTTCAGCCCCATATGGTGCTAACATACAGTACCCTCTGAAGTGAGGTTTGCATGCTGTTGTAGTAACAAGAATTGGCAGGTCAGTCACCATTTCAGACACTTGCTGTTCCTCATGCCCCACTACCAGTTGATTCAGAGGTGCCAGTGCCACAGCAAACCCCTGCTCTGGCCACCCTTCAGCTGCACCAAGGGCAGCCCAGCCATGCCTGGGTTTCACTAAAGAAGTGAAATTGGAAGAATTGCTGAATTGTAAAGCCCCACATTCTCAATAGGGTTATGAGGCACCCCTGACCTTGTTACTACCTTTGGTATATCTCAGCTAACCTATTGTGAGCTGATGTGTGAACCTGCAGCTACCTTCTTCCTGGTCCATGATCTTAAGAGCTCATGAAGAGGAGCAGGGGCTGCCTTACACCCTGTGACCCAACCTTTGACAGCCTACAGCCCAGACCCCTGGGTCAGGATGCTTCCCAGATGTGTCATGTTGACACAGCTGCAGCAAGGATCAGCTGGCTCTAGGTCAGGGGACATTTGGCTTTGTGAGTGGCATGCAGTGATGGTGCCACTCTGCCCCTGGGCAGGGGCTGCAGCCAGGCAGAAGTGGCCCCAGCTTGCTCTGAGACACTCCTCTGGGCCACTTCCACTGGAGTAATTAATAAGTGATGGTGTCATTGTGTGGAATGGTTTAGGTCTGGAAAGCTGAGAAAGTCCTTGCTGACTATTGGGATGTACTTGTGTTTGGTTAAATAGAGGTCTGGAGGATGTTTGTCATTGAATAACACAGAAGAAACGAATTCAGGAAAAACACTCTTTTACAAGTTCAGGACATGGTCTGCAGCTTGTTGCAGTCCTACTGTCACAGGAGCTCCACACTGAGAAAGTGGTTTAAGGGAACTGTCCCATTGGGCTCCAGCAGGAAGGCCTGGAACAATGGCCAACACAGGAAGGATGTCACAGGTGGATACAGCACATCTGTGCCAAGGTGCAATGGCAGAAGAGAAGTCACCATGGCTCCAGCGGACATCAGATGTTTTATGACTTTTCAGTATGTTTTGAAAAGCATCCCATGGATGATCGCAGAGATGAGGAATAAGACTAATGGCAGACTGCGTTAATACTTGGAGCTTTACGTAGTAAAGGTGGTGTTTTGTTGCCTCTTCACTTCAAAGGTGTGAACTGAAAGAGGCTGAAGTGAAAAGTGGGGTGGAGATTAGCTCTACTCTTGGGAGACCAGGATTGAAGGTTTAGGGCAAGGCTGAAGAAAAAGCTGATGCAAGTGGTTAGGGAGTTGGGATTTTGAGAGAACAAGATATTCCTCAGGAGCACTGAGCTGATGGGCTCTCCAGGCACAGCAACTGCAGGGCAGCAGTGGTGGGACAAGGCAAATCTGTGCCCTCTGATGGGAGTGTTGCAGCAGCTGGACCTTAGGGGTCAAGTTTCCATCCTCTAAGCTCACCCCAGGAGCCTACCCCAACCCAACAGAGCTGCTGAAAGCCTCCATGTATTCCTGCCAGAGCATAAGTCAATGCAGAAAACAGCTTGGGCTTTTGAAGCATTCATCAAAGAAGCAAGATTGTGTACCAGAACAGATAAGTCATAGGCAAGAGGGAAACCAAAAGAACTTCTCAGGCATGTAAGGCTGATAGGAAATCAGCCTTACAACTGGACAAGGACACTTTTATCACTCATACACTGTTGTAGTTCTGCTACTGGTAAAAGTCGTTTTATGGGCAGCATGGTACTAGTGACTTAAAGGGTTTCATTCTCCACAGCTGATATTTAGTTATCCTATTTCACAAGTATCAAAAATACTTTAATGTCAGAAAAGAAAGTAAAACCTTACCACAAAGTGTAAGCATGAACAATGCTAAATATCACTGGCTTTTGCCACTAGTATTATGTATCACATTTAGGAGACTAGTTCCACATGTAATTGGTATGGGAGCCTGGAGCAGATGGCCTAACGCGCTGGCCTTTGCCAGTGGGTTATGAGCCTGATGCAATCATGAATATGTAGTAAGGTAGCAGGCATGACACCCTTCTGAGGCCTGAAAAGATCTTGGCTAAATCCCAGCAAGACATGAGGGAAAACTCAGGAGCAGATTTCAACATGATAAAAATTGAGACCCTTCCTTCTGTTACTTAAAACATATTTTTCTGATATAGGCCAACAATGACTTGGAAATAATATATGCATCTTTACTAAGGGTTCTGAATTATTCCTATGTTATTTCTGTCTGATTTAAATTGGTTGAATAGCTATGGAATCATTCTGCTGTTACTTTGGTGTTTGCAAGCTTTCAGATTCACTGCATATGCCCTTGTGTTTGTATTTATATTTGTGATTCTCCCAAAGTTTTACAGGACATAGCACATCTCCAAGGATTGTTATTCATTATTTAAAACCCACTGAACTGAAATCCAAATTCCATCCATTCACTGCTGGCCATTATTTATTTTCCATTCATAAACTTTCATCAGGTAGCGCCAGGCAGCGTTCAGGCATCGCAGCAGCCAAGAGGTGAAGTAAGCCATTCACAAACACGTTGCAGGCTGATAGTCACCCGCAGACACTGGTTGGTGAATCATACTGAGCAGTGAATACACCCTGAACATCAGGATCCTTTCGCATGCTGAAGGAAGTGTTGCAATTTTACTCATCTGATCTGCATATTGCTCTGTGGAGGCTTTCATCCCAGCTTGCTTCTTTTTACAATAATTCAGGGACGTATTATGAAATCTGGAATTCTGCTAAATTCAAGCAAACTTCTTGCTGAGTATGACATTTAGGATCTTAATTCTGAAAGAAGATATGTCAAATATATGCCTACATAGCAACACACTAAAATGTGAATTTACTTGGGGTTGCAAGAAGAATCCTACACATGAGTAATACAGGGCTGTGCTGAAACAATGCAGGAGCATGCATACTGCAGCTGTAAAAGTGGAAGGGAGACTACAGCTCCACAGGGTTTTCCTGTCACCTCTGCAGCCTTGTAAGCCCATTTGTGTGTGGAAGTGCGGAGTTAAGAGCTAAGGACAAAAGATGTCGCCTGTGGGTGAATCTTACCATGATAATTATAATGTGACTTTTGCCTGGATAATGGCAGGTGCCAGGGAGGAGGTGAGGAAAGAGAGAGAAACCTCTTCACTATAAATATTTCTTGCTGAAAATATCCTGGAAGAAACGTTTTCAAGTGTCTCAGAGCAGCCGTGTTGGTATTGCTTAGATGGCAGTGACACCCTGTGGTACCAGCCCCTGGTGCAGCCCTCAGCGGTGGTTTCTTCAGGAAGTCATCCTGAACAAAGAAAAAACCAGGGATATTTTTAATTCACCTTCACAGACCACATACTCCGTCCTCCCTGAGTGCCTTTGCACTAAGCAGGATGTACCTTTCTGGATTTATATGTCCTGGAAGTAGCTACTGCCTCTTTCTGAGCATTTGTGTAGCGCCTGCATGGTGAGTCTCTCTGTTTCGACTCACATCTCTCGCCTTTACAGTAGGAGGAATCAGCTGTAGTAACAAACCGTTATCACATTGCAGTGCACCTTTGCTATACAACTCAGTGAAAATACTTGCTGCCATTCCGTTTGCCCTGCTGAGCAATGAATGCTGATGGTTGGAGGGGACAGTGCTCATCTGAGTATTTTTTCTCTTCCAGGGGGTTCACGAGTCAAAAGGTGTGACTGAAGATTATCTGAAACTGGAATCCCTAATCCAGAAAGTCGTTTCTCCTTACTTGGGCACATATGGTCTGTATTCCAGTGATGGACCCTTCACACACTCTTCCTGTATCTTGGGTAAGAATAACAGAGGCTTGGTTTGACACAGCCCAGGGGGCTTCACAAAAACATTGGTCCACACAGGGCCAGGGCCCACACAAGTGGAGGCTGCAACAAATAACTCAATTTGGTCAGGCTCCTTTTCTAAGATCACGCTCTTTGCAATGTGCAATGTCACAGTGGACCTTTACAAAGGCAGAAAATGAAAATGGATCATCATAACAGTGCTCATAAATCAATCTGATTCTGGAGTGTTTAGCATTTCCTTTTAGTGAGAAAGCTTTAACACAGGATGCTTTATGAACAGTGAGAGGAAGAAGCAAGAAGCCGTTTCTAGAGCGCTCAGTAGTACCTGTTCATTAGTGCTCAAAGATCATACAAGATTGTTTAAAACAGGAAATAGAGTAGGAATTTGTCTTAGAGAAGACTAACGGATAAGCCTTCAAACATGTAAAAGCTTTCTCCAGAGCAGAAGGTAATAAGCTGTTCTTCAACCCACTGGAGATAAAACCAACAAAGTGGACCACACATAGCAGGGGAAATTCAGATTACATGGAAGGAAAAAATCTCTAATGCCACATAAACCACCTCTGGAGGCTGTTAAATCTTCACTGCACTGTATACATGTCACATACATAGGCATTTGTATGGGGAAACGTGGTCCTGCTTGGTGGCAGAAGCTGAGTGATGGACCCTCTTGAGTCCCTTCCAGCTTATTTTCTGTGATTCTTTGAGCTCTGAAGCATTCAGTGAAGGCAAGATTTGGCGAAGATGAAGGTTTTTTGAATATCCCATGTAGTAATTCAATCTGTTGAAAATGCAAGGGGATGCTACCAGCTTAAATAAAAAAGGAAATGTGGTAGTCCCTGAGTAATTTAGTGTAAATACTGTGATGTCCTGCTTGAATAGAGAAAACAGAGGGGAAAATAAGTTCAATTGTGTGTTTCCTGTGCAGTCAATTTAGTCTGTTTGCTTGTCAGAAATGGTCAATAAGGTAGATGATTTTCCCTTGAAGCTGAGTGGAAAAATGGTTGTATTGCATTAGGTGTTAAACAAATCAGTTTTACATGAGTAAATAGAGGCCAATTATTTATGGAAAATGGCTCAGGATTACTACTTTGTATTCATTGCTTGCCATTAAAAGGCCACACGCATTTAAATGGAGCCCCAGATTGATGTTTTCAGAACACAAGCTTTTGTATGTTAGGGTAGAAAAAATGCACTCAAAAAAAGAATAAAACCCCAGTGAAATTTTTTGTTAGAAAATATATGTAGTATTACATGACTGTGGAGTTCCTAAGTCTGCTGCTTTTAAACTAGCACATCTTGTTCTGTCCCACTATTTTGGTAGAATGATTTAAAGCTGTGACATACCATCCTTGGGACTGGTGAGGTCACTGACCTCTTTTCTTCCCTGTCTGGCCAGCACACCCAGCCTTTCCTTCCACTCAGGCCTTGGTGTGAGCAAAAAGCCAGGGTTTCTGTGGCAGGGCAGCCCCAGGGAACCTTTTGTGTTTGCCAGGTCAAACTCCTAACAAAGAAAAAGTCAAAAAAGTGAACTTGGCTCAGTTGATTTCACTACTGAGGCAGACAGAACTGCAAAATGCAATCTTAAATACAGAAACTGGTGTTTTCAGTAGTACAGCATACAATTGGAATTTGTGCCCAATCTATACATAATTTTAGAGAAGACTGGCATTTGTAAAGGAAATAGTGTGGTTTTCAGCCTGACTTAAAGCAGGAAATTTATATGTAGTGATTGACTTTCAGAGTGTAATTAGGTTCCCTTCTCCAGCCGTGCCCCTTTCATGGGGATGGCAAAGTGCGAATAGCAGGAAGAAAGCTTCAAAAGTGAGACCTATTATTGACACCGCTTTTTTCTGTAGTAAAAGTGAGTCTGAGCACTGAGGTCTACAGTGAGTTTGCATGATGGTCATTTTGATCTAGCTGCTGGAGAGCACTCCAGCCCTAAACCACCGGTGAAAGATCTCCGTGCTGACTTGCTGCCACCTGCTGCCCATTCTGTGGAAAAAGCCCACTTGGTTAACAGCAATAGGCGTACAGTCACTGCCGCATTGAGTGCAGGTTTGCTCCCAAAAAAAGTTGCTGTGGGCACTGCCTTCCAATTAACGTTTCCAAACACTCTTGGTGCTCTCTCCTTCTGTGGTCTCTGAATGATGCTTTGAATCTAAGTTGTTTAGTAAAAATGCCTGTCTTAATCCTTGTGCCCTAGATTTGAAGACACCTGATTTTCCTAAGGTGGTAGAAAAGTTAAAATTTCAACTTCTATAAATTAGTGATGACCTTTACAGCCTGAACAAGAACAGAATTGCACTTTCTGTTCTTGCCTGAAGAAAGTATTTGCAATTGTATGTCAGGTCTCCCACAATATTTACTGTTTTATTCCAGCTGAAGTTGTATGAATATAAGGAAATCTCAGCTATTATTTGTAAAGACAGGTTTGTGGTCTTCAATATGCTAAAGAATTCTAGGAAATCTGAAGCCCATTGATCTACTGAACTAGTAAAATGTATTCTCTTATAAAGGGGTCTGTCATATAGGAAAAGCTCAGGGATATGACTTTTCTTTTTAACACTTGTAATTATTAGTACCATGATAACAAGTGACTTTGTAGATATTACTCTGGATCTTCCTCTGTTCACAGAAAAGCGGTTCTTCAGGCGTTCAAAATCAGGTGACATCCTTGCCAAGAACCCCGTGGTGCGATCGAAAAGCTACAACAATCCACTGCTGACACCAGTGGCCGAGTATGAAACTGAGGGCATGGCTGCCAATGGAACAGGCATCCGAAGGCACTCTGTTTCGGAAATGACCTCCTGCCTGGAGCTCCAGGGGTACTCCAACCTCACCACCATCATGGACAATGGTTCCAAGAGCTCCATGACAGCCACGAAAAGCTCACTGTCAGGAGACCAGGAAAGGCCCAGCAGCGGGTCAGTGCAATGCTCTAGCAAACTCAGCACAGCTGAGCAACAGAAAGGACTCTTCCACTCAATGGACGACACACATAGGTCTTTTGAGCTGGACAGGGACCCTTCCTTGATTCCAGTTCCATCTTCCAGCCCTGAGAACATAGTGGATCAGATTTTGGAGTCAATTGACTCTGATTCTGAAGGCATTTTTATTGATTTTGGCCGAGGCTGCTCCAATTCATCAGCATACAATGTGGACGTGAACAGACAGAGCATCATGTGAAGGACATTAGGAGACAAACCTTGGAGTTTAATATAATATATGAAAGTTACTAGCGCATTGAGTCAGACTATGGGCAAGCTATGTATGTCTAGGGCAGAACCTCTGTTGTAGGTCATCACATCTGTACTGAAGTACAGAGACACAAGTTTACAGCAGGCAGGAATCTACTGCAAGGGGGAAGAAACTCCAGTGCCATTTCTCCCTGTCTCCATCACTTTGCAGTTGGGTTTCCTGTTGTCTTTATAAACGTAGGGGTTCAGAAGCTGACAAGTGTCTGGTGAAATGCTATTAGTACAGCTGGCAGTGTTTGTTCAGTAAAACAGCCTAGCAAATAGCTGTGTTCACTTTTAGTTTTCTCAAGAGATTTCCTGTAGGCGGCAGATTGTTCTCTGAACTGTAACACCTCAGCCAAAGTAAAAAAAAATATCCTTTTAAAAAAACAAAAAAGCCCAGAGGCTGTGGGCCTTCATGCCACAGAATCCAGTGATAAAGAAGCCTATTTTAATCTGGTACATCTTGTATGCACTCCTTTGCCTAATGGTGAGTTAAGATTTCTTGAAGAAAGGCAAATAAACAGAAATGTGCTACTTGATGTGACGTGATGCCTCATGTCTCATGTTCTGTTTCACAGCCAATACCTTGTGTCTGTGGGAGAGTTGTCTTGAAACTGGCTTTTGAGACCATGTTAATATGCTCTGAATGTGGCACTTCGAAGAAATCTGTGCACTGTTAATTCCTGGAACATCCATTGTATGGAGCGATTCCAGCAGAATTCAACTTGTTTCCTAAATAAATAAAAATATGGCCTCTTGGTGGAAATTCTCATTATATATTTATATTCTTAAAGAAATACAATAATGCATATAATGTCAATTATGTGTTGATATTTGGGGATTGTGAACCTTGGAGCTCTTCTCATCCTGAGCACTCCCAGCTCTTTGATTCTCCCTCACAGTAACATCCTGTTGTAAGAGCTGTGTCAGTGGTTTTACAGAGGGTTGATGTATATAGGTAAAGTAGAAATCCTGATGCATAATAGATTTTCGATCAGATGGTTTTCCAGTGAATAAAGAGCTACTTCAGATCACTCCATCCTAGGCATCTCCTCTGGAGGAAAGAGTCTTATGGTAACTCCTGAGCTGCTCAGCAGAGACTCATCATCAGTTCAGTCTGGCAGCGCCTGATGCTTAGTTCAGATGCTCAAGGACTCTCCAGCTTTGCTCCGCACTTGCACTGCTGACCCCAGCATTCGCCAAACTCTTTGCCAGGCTTTGATTACATTTCTAGGCTCAGGGCCCCACTTCTGATACTTGATTTCCTTTGGCCTCACTACTTGATCTTTTGGAAAGTGTTAGCTCAATCTTTTGCAACCACCCTACTTCACTGCTGCAGATTTCAGCTTCCAGAGAGATGTGCAGGCTCTCCATAACACAGAGATTTGAGAACCACAGAAGCCAGCTGAGGAAGGAGCCTCGTAAATGAGGCAGGGGGTTAGTGTCTGCTTTGTTTCTTTGTGTTTGGCATGTTGAGCTGGACAGCTTCCCCTACAGGTAGGCACATAAGTTAGGTCATACTTCATAGTTTCCTTCAGACAGAGATAATTGCTTCTATGTCCCAACAGTCTCAAACCTAACAGTTGGGGAACACACTTGGATGAGACCATTGGATGTGGGGCAAAGTCAGTGTGGAGGAACTTAACAGCAACTGGCAGAAAGACAGGTGCAGCAGAACATGCCCTCAGCAAGAACAGCTTGGATGCCTGCATGGCATCCCTTAAGTGGGCTCTTTAGGGTCAAAGCTCAAGCAGCAGAAAAATCTTCCATAACCTTTCAGGAGCAACAGCAGCAGCAGCATGTAAATCCTTCAAAAGATACCGACGAAGGTCCAGGACTACATTGGAGAAGGGCAAAAAAGCAAATCAAAACCAAATCAAACCCAGCCCTGCCTCACCCCACCCGCAGAACTGTGACTACCAGCTGTGATAGGGTTGAATGAGTATTTAAGGAAGTTGGGTTCAGACCTGTTAGGATTCATTACTTGATGTTGAGATGTTTTGTGAGGGCTGCTGAGCTGAAGTAAAAGGCTTGTATTTTTGGGGGTGAAGAGGCTTTAAATTGGCTTAAAGTAAGGTAACCTGATGATGGTGTAATGGAGCAGGCTGAGCTCTGCTCCTGCTGTGGTTTAGAGCTTGCTGAACTAAGCTTGTCTTTGCTAGCAAAGCTGGTATCACAAGTGTTTTGTCTGCTATGCTAAAGTTCCCATACTGGGGTGATGCTAAGGAAGGAACAAATGCATTCTAATTTAGGGGTTGCAGCTGCAGTTTCAGGGGTCTTTTTTAATTAAAGAAAACATTATTATCTTGGTGGGGTTGCTTATGAAGAGCCTAAAATTCTGAAGTCAAGAGTTAAGTTCCTTACTGCAATGGTGATGGGGTGGCATTTTGTCTCTCCTTCAAGTTTAAGTTAAAATATGTAGGCAAATACAACTGTAAATTGAAAAACTGGATGTGATGGTCTAGCTGATCCCTGTGAAAGCCACCCTCTCCATTGTCCTCAGAGATGATGTTTAGCATCAGCTTGTTCCCCAAGAAGCAGCATGACTTCGGGCAATGTGTTCTCTGTAGGCAGATGCAAGTGCAGCTGTGCTTTACCTCTGGGCTTTGAGGTATGTCTGGTTTGTAGTTGCAAGAGCTCATGTATGTGAATGTGCAAGGTGTGGAGTGGTGTAATCAGACCTGGCCCTGGGAGGACCAATCATGCGAGTGATGCTGAGCCAGGAGTTTGCAGGCAATCAGAGACCAGTGTTCAGTGACTTTAAATGCTGCACAGATGTGAGACTACCCTGATTTGTGATTCATCTACTAGTAATCCCAATGCAGACAGGTCACGGATGTGGTAGTCTAAAAGGCAAATCATGAAGTCATTACAAAGGAAATATGTGCATCAAAGAATAGTGCAGGTTCTTGCCAAAATATATTTATGAAGTGATGGCTTTCAGCTTTCAAATGCTGCTACAGGAAGTGTCCTGATCCACCAGTGGTACTCAAGCTTTGTTCCTAAGGGGCATTCTCTGTATGCCAGTTATTCCTCTCCACCCATTCTTTGTTATGATAAACTGTGGCATTTTGTATTCTAATCCAAAAAAATCAAAAGCTCTCTGCAATTTTCCTGGTTGTGATGGCTTCCAAAATCCTACAAGGGATAATACAGAGCAACAGATAGCACTTAAAGCTCCTGTCATATGGCACTGCAGGGTGAGCATTATGCAAGCAAAAGGAACTGGGAGACTAACCTAATGAACAGCTGCTGAGCTCTGTGTAATACAGCTCCCTGGAGCACAACTGGAGATAACGGAATAATTGGCTGCAAATAGTGCTGCCCAAATACAGGGCTTTTTTTCCTAAGAAATGGGGAAAATGACTTTACATTATTCAATTAGCTCCTGGCAAGCTGGTTTTGGTGGTGCTTTTGACTAAAATAAATGCACTAGCCCATACCATCTGAACAACTAAGCTGTGGTGACAGAGGCTATGGGCTGTGTTCTCCTAGGGCCACTGTATCAACATGTGACAATACGAAAATATCTGATACCTCTCAAGTTCTGGTTAGAGATGTGTGGATTACCTCTTTATTAGGATAATATGCTGTGAGAACACTTCGAAAATAAGGATGTCGGAAAGCTCTTAGTGTTAGTTTTGGGCTCTGGTCTATAGAGGTGCGACTATCATTGCAGAACTTTTCTCAAAGTACCAAAATTTGGAGGTGGGGAGTGAAAACCCAGATATCAGTTGAGCTGGCGCTGCTGCAAATAACATATGCAGCTATCTTAATAATACAGAAATCCTTGCTACTGTGCTCTCCAGGAGAATAAAATGCTAGGTTTACAATTGGAGTCTTTTTTGCAAAAAGGAAAATCTGCTTCTAAAAGGGGAATAAATATATTTTGCCTTGAAGAGCTTTCTAACATCCCTTTCTGTTCACATGGTGTGGTAGCAACAGCAGCAGATTGCTATGCTGAGTGGTTTGGAAGTTCCTAGACAACTCTTCCTGTACAAAGGGAGGAGATGGTGCTTGGGGCTGGAAGAGCAGACCAGCATCTTGAGCTGGGCACAGGGTGGAAAGTGCCAAGAAAGCAGCGGTGCCATTGTGTCCCGTAAAATCCAACATGGATTAGAGCTGCTGGGCACAGGGTGGAAAGTGCCAAGAAAGCAGCGGTGCCATTGTGTCCCGTAAAATCCAACATGGATTAGAGCTGCTCAAGACAGTTGCCTTAACTGGCAGCAGGCTTCAGGAAACCACAGACCACCTGGGGTTTTTTGGGCTGCTGTGGCTCACTTGCCAGCCTACCCTTCCCAGGAGCATGATCAGAGAAGAGCTGCCAGGGAACAGCTGCTGTAGTCATCCAATGTGGCTCCTGGTCCCTATGTGTGGCCTGGAGGACCTCAGGCTCTTGTCTATTTTCAGGCAAAATCAGACAGAATAGTTATCTCTGAGGGATGGAGATTATACCAACTGATTGAACTGCTCAAGCTATTGAGAGAAGGCCCAGACAGTGGTTCAAATGTTTTTTATGGTCCCAGGATACATCAAACAAGTGGACGTGAACTCTTCCAAATGCTGTATGTTGGCCTAGCTGCTCCATCAAAACTGATGTTTAAACTCACTGGTTTCATCAGAGTCAAGCTGATGCATCATTTCCCTGAATCATATATCTGGTTTAAAGCTGCTGCTTACTCCTGTGCATCACCCTCAGAAGCCACTTTCTGGGGTGATCAGCAGAAAGGAGCTTGCTTTGACTGAGTATCTTAATGTCATAATTACACTGGCATTTTAATATTCTTCAGGCAAGTAACTTGACTGGTAATTAAATAATGAAAATAGCTTATTCTTTCACAAAGGGTGCACCCCTCGGGTCTTGTGTTGCTTAATTGGATTAGCAAGTTGGCTGCTCGCCTGCTTATAGCAGCATTGCCTACCTGAGAGAGGAGCTGCCAGGATGCCCTGCCAAAGCCAGAGGAGAGAGGGAAGGGAAAACTGGGTGTGTGAACAGCCATGGGACTGTTGGGGTAATAACCTGCCAGAGGCTTTTGCTAGTTACCTTTGTAAAATTAGGTATTGGAGGCTAAAGTTGTATTTCTGTTACTGAGGGTCTGCATCAGCGTTTTCACCTTCAGATTGCTAACTGTTTCAGAATATATTTAGTTCCTAATTATTCTGTGACTTATAAAATAAGTCCTAGCCCTCTGAACTCTGGGTTTGGAAATCAGGATTTGAAGGGAGTTCTTAGGGCACTGCTGTCTATACAGTGAAGATCAGTCTCGGGATCAGGTTGGTGCGCTGGAACTCAGAAACTGAGATGGCTTAATTCCGTGTCCTCCACAGGCTTTTTGCATAGATTTAAGTCACTTAATAGCTCTATACCTCTTCAGAACATGGGGATAATGTTCTTATCCGTCTTTCCTACGTTTTAAATTGCTGAGTGGATTGTCTGTTGCTTGAAGGTTTTGTGATAAAGCATGCATGACAAGAGGAGAGGAGGCAGTGTATTAGACAATGATTGAACAAATATTAGCAATACAACCCTAAGTCCTGTGTATTTAACTTTGTTGCAATCATATTCTTTTAATGTAGCTGCATCACTGATTTAGGTCTATACATGATAATTAATTCTTATTTATGATCCATTCCCTATCTGTCTACATGCCTTGTTTGGCTTTTCTCCTCAGCAGCAATCTTTGCTGACACGTTTACAATGACACTAGGCTGTTTCTTTAGCTGATGTTAGCTTTGAGCACCTTGTGGGGTTTTTCCCCTCAGCCTTTGTTACTTTGTTCTTATCAGCATCAAGCTTCTTACTGCCCATTACTCTAAATATTTTAGATCGCTCTGAAATGCTTCATGTTCTGTCCTGAATATACTTAGTAATCCCCAGGAGCAAATATTTCTCCTTCACACTTCATCCATCTCTTTCAATCAAAAAACTGGAAAGCATTAGGCTTGATTTCCAAAGAGGAAAATTTATGTTCCCACTTGCGATAGTTTTGTGGAAAATTGAGATCATAATGCTCTGTTCTTCATGATCGGTTAATCTGTTTTTTTCCCAGATACAGATATAAAGGTTGCTAGTTTGTAAGTGTTTAGATGATACCCTCAGGGTTATGTTGAAATACAGGTATGGTACTTGCATTCCCTAGTTCTCTGCAACAATGTCTGTCTTTCATAAATACTCTATTATTTGCTGTGAATTATTAAGCTACTTCATTCTTAAACCTCATGGGTATGCAGTCGTCTTGGATGGTAACACACTGCAGAAAGCTGGAGAAGCTGGTAACCTCTTGGGATACCCACAGGCAACCTCTTTGCACAGTAAGATAGAGTAGTAATAGTAGAAATGGAAATGCTGCACCTAAAAATTGGGAGCAGAATGGCATGTGAGTGCAGACAAAAGATGTAACCTATTTAAAGGCAAAACTGAACTGGCTTCAAATGCAGCAAAGATCTCACCCCACCTCTGTGCCAGCAGCTTTGTGATTTCCCCATTCTTAAGCCTTGTTCAAGCCTCCCTGGGGGAGGAGAGTGAACAGAAATTATTCTGAAGAAAAAGGCTGTGCACAGCTCTGAGCAGAGACTTTTGTAAGGCTTGTGAGGGGAGGCGTTTGTCAGGGTAAGAGTGGAAAATGTTTTTGGTTTCACTGGTTCAGTTTCAGTTCTGATTAGCCACACAAATGTTCACTATTTTTAACTGCCTTTTGTGTCACCCACTCCTGGAGTGAGGAGCAGTGGCAGTCGAGTACATTGTACTGCTGGCAAACCAGGCAGTACTCCAGTGGATAAAAGCTTTCTGAAGAAAGGTCCAGATTACCAGGGCAGGTTGAGTGAGAGGAGGAAGAAAAGGTTTTGCTGCACAAACCTTCCTGCAACTCCCTAGCTGCTGCTGTGCGCAGCGAGGGGGAAGGCGATCAGCTGCACTCCCTGGGATATGATGAACATTGCCAAGGGAAAACAAGCTTGGGACGTTAGTTCTTTTCCAGATTGACTTCTCCCCTCCTTGGGTCAAACATCAAGGACTCTATTTATGCAGAAAATGGCATTTGGTTGCCAAGGCCAAAGGTGGCATTTGGAGTTTTACTCTGTCAGACCTAGACAGACAAATATATCTGCGGCAGCACTAGTCCCCCTGCCTCCTCTTTTTCTTGGACTTCTAAAAGCAAGTAATTGTTGGTTATTTACAAACTGCTCCAATATTTTGGAACTGGTCTTGCATGTGTCAAGCCCTGAAAGACACTATAGATGCATCTGTACTATATAGACCCATCCAGATACTTTAACTAAGCTCATCCATGGAGCACCACGGTTCTTTCTGCAACCAGAGACTGCAAGCATTCAGAGCAGCTGAGGAGCTTGCCCTGTCAGTCTGGAATTGGCAAATGATGAAGAAACAGAAAAACTGAAGCCATGCTTAGCAGGGAAAGAAGCTGCACATCATGTTTGCATGTGCAGTCCCAAAGGACCAAGCACGCGGTTACTGTGCAGAA
Source organism: Psittacula echo (assembly GCF_963264785.1). Lineage (NCBI taxonomy): Eukaryota > Metazoa > Chordata > Aves > Psittaciformes > Psittacidae > Psittacula > Psittacula echo. Next base: position 108,076,316 of record NC_137735.1, read on the forward strand.
CCAAGTGAATCCAACTTTCTGTCTGCAAGACTCACTTGATTTGCTCATGCTGATGCTGATGCTGGTGCTCATGCTCATGCTCATGCTGGTTTGGTGTCCTACCTTTTGCATCTTCCAAGAGTTGTTCCTTAAATGTGCTGTATGGGGGGTTCTTGGCTGATAATGCTGCAGTTCAAATGCTTCATTTTAAAAACAGCGAACATGTCAGTCTTGGTTCAGGTTGTAGGAGTATTCAAATATAGCACTTAGTCACTGCTAAACAGTCTCATACATACAAAGATATAGGTTTGGTTTTTTTCCCCCTTACTCTTGAAACTGTCATATTTTTTTCCTCTTACTGGTTAAGTAGATCTTAGGGATTTATGTGTGTCGTGGGTGGGTTTTTTGCTTGTTTGTTTTTCCCAGAGGGTGTTTTAAGTCAAACACGAAGTCCTGCTTTTCTGCTCTTGGCACATGCCAGGATTATCCCTCTGTCTTTTCTAATACAGATGGCTATACTGCTTTATTTCTTCTTTTGTGCAGTAGCTCTGCCAGCCAGCTCATTGTGATACTCTGACAAAAGCTGACCACTGGGTTCATGTAAGGAGATGATCCCTCAGCAGTGTGCCAGTGGCCAGGCTGTGTGTTTAAGAAGGGAAACATAACTGTAAACAGCACTGACTTAAAATGATGATGCTGTTTTACTCTTTACATTGGAATTTCACTTTCCCCTTATTAATGTAATTGCTGTTGCCTCTCAGACCAATCTTGTTGACTCTACAAGCTACAAAGGAAAACACCAGAACACTCTTCCTGAGCTTCAAGATCTGATTCTTAGGCTCCTTTTGGTATGACCAAGAAGCCTGTTGATGATGGGGGGTGAAGATGGCAAGGAGATGCACCAGAGCTGAGCAGCTCCTTGGAGGTATTTGTTTTGTAGCGTGGTTTGCAGAAGACGATTTCTCCCTTACATGGTCAGAAGTGGTGAACAGCTTCCTCCAGCAACACCTCCTCCCCTCTCTTCTCCAGACCAAAGCATGTTTAAAAACTACACAGAGTAAAGAGTCTACTCAGCATAAACGCTCCCCCTTCCAGCAGAGGTTTTTCAGGAGGGATGCACAGTGCAAGGTTTGTTCATATCACTGCCACAAGCCGATGTTTCCCAGTTCGGGAGTCTAAAGGCAATTCTCAGAGGGGAGACCCTTCCTCACAACTGGCTGGGTAGCAGTCAGCCTTCAGAGTAAGATTTTCTAGAGCCTATTCCTGCAGGATTTCTATGTCCTGGTGTCAGCATGCACAGCACCTGTGCTTGGCACCACAGGGAAATAATATTCAGGACAAAGTATTAGTGAGGGTTGTACAGTTTTCTAAGGATGCGCCTTACTGCCCCTAAAGAACAACAGCTCCATTTACTGATTCCAAAAGCTTGTTCCTGAGCCTTACCAAGAAACATGGATCTCCTGTACATCTCAAGATTGCTGATTGATATGCATCTCTGCTTCTCTGCAGGCTTAGTGGTATCACAGCTCCCTTTAGGTGCTTCCTGGTTTTGCAGTGGATAAGAACTTGTACAATATTATTGTGCTACTATCCCAACTGGCCACTGGATTGCACCATTGCTCCAAATAAATGCATCTGGAAGCGATGTAGCATCTGAGAGCAGAGGAGACAGCTCTTTATATAAATGCCTTTTGTGTTCTCACTTTCCAAAGTCCCTCTGAGAGAATAGCAGCAACATGCTGAGCTTGCTACAAGGTAATCAGTCTTTGATCAAACTCGTGTCTTCGTTTTGAGGGTGGTGAGGCACTGGAACAGGTTGGCCAGAGAAGCTGTGTCTGCCCTATCCACAGGTTGGACAGGGCTTTGAGCAGCCTGGTCGAGTCGAAGGTGTCCCTGCCCATGTCAGGGAGGTTGGAACAAGATGAGCTTTATTGTCCCTTCCAACCTAAACCATTTTATGATTCTATGATTTGAGGGCTGATGGGAACTGAGAAACCTGACAACTTTAGCACCCTTTTATTTCCTTGGGACCTGGTTCCTGTAGCATACTCAGCCACACAGAGTATGGGGAGGAGCTGGGCAAAAGCTGCTGTGTGGCATTTCAGAACACTCCTTCCATGGTCTCTCAGCTCATGGTGAAGGTGAGAAGCTTGAACAACTTGGAGAACTAATTGCTCTTTTGAAAGACGTTGGTGAGAGGAAGGATAGCAGGATAGCAGCAGAAAGCCATAGTTCAGGCTGCCCAACACAGCCAGCACAGCAGGGCCATCTCCTGAGATGTGGAGAGCTGGGATATAGAAGGCCTTTTTAATGAGCTGGAGCAAATAGCTCTTGCAATAGCTGTCTTGCTTTCATACCACACATCAGCTTTCTAACCCTAGGCATGCCTGGAGTTGCTGATGTCTTCATGATACCCCAACTCAGGAGCCAGCAGCCTGAGACTGGGGCACTGCCACAGGGCTGCTGAAGCTTGATAACTACAAGATCTATTTCTGCAGAGAGATCAGATGACCCTCCTACAGATTTGGACCTGGGTTCCCACACAGCAACTCTGCTTCAGGTACTCTGCAAGGCAGGGACCTCTACCATCAGTGTCCAGGTCCACCAGTAGGTTTCCTCTGGAGTCTTAGGGGGAGCTTCCCCAACCTGACCTGCCACAGCTTGTGCTTATACTGGAGATCTCTGGTCATCCGGTCAGTTAGATCCTTCTTTGTCTTGCCTTGGTGCTATTCAGCTGTAGCAAGTTTCCAGTAGACCATGACTCTCTGTGATGACTTTCCATTGGCTGCCTTGCAGCCATAGTTTGCATCCTGCTGTTCACCTGAAAGCCACAGTTTAGGCATTTCTCTGGCTCATCAAGGTGTCTAGGGAAGGCCCTCCAGGCTCCTCCACAGGTCCCAAGCAGAGTAAATGGGCAGGTTACATAGAGGCTGGCATGGAGTCAAGAACTGAGGGCCAGGGTGTCCTGAGCAAGGCAGTCTCTTGTTCTTTCTGTGTGTGAGGTTTTCAGGATGCACATTACTATCAATAAGCTCAGAAGCACATTGCCTCTGAGAGGCAGCCTCCCCTGCTTTCCCTGGGTTCAAATGGCATGTATTTTCTGGAAGTAGTGGAGGTAAAATGTAGCCATGAGGCAGCTGACTTCTCCATTTCAAAACATCTTTACTTGAAACGCATTGTTCTGATACTAATGGTGTATGTGAGGCTCAGTGGTCTGTATTGAGCTTTCTTCCTGGCACAGCATTTCAGCCAAGTGCTCAGTCTTCTTTCTTTCTGTGTGCCTGTACCAGAGCTGTGCTGTCTCTGCTTCTGGACGTCCAGGCTGGGCTTTCTGTATCTTCCCATCTCATCTGTGCCCTGCTTATACTGCACCGCTCAGAACGGAATACGACCCATTTTTCTCTGGTGACACTGCTCCTCTCATGAGTGTTAACTTGATTGCTTGTGTCTGAAATCCGTGATATTAACTGAGAACCTTTCAGGGAATGCAGTCACCATCAAAGACCCTGAAATGCTGAGCAAAGCCTTAATGCTGAGGAAAACCTTAGTATTGTAGGAAAAATGTCTTTACTGGAAGGGTTGTCAAGCACTGGAACAGGCTGCCCAGGGAAGTGGTTGAGTCCCCATCCCTGGAGGTATGTGAAAGATCTGCAGATGTGTCACTTAGGGACATGGTTTAACGATGGACTTGGCAGTACTGGGTTAACGGCTGGACTCAATGACCTGAAAGGTCTTTTCCAACCTAAACAAGTCTATGATTGATGAGCCACCTTGGTGGCTTTTCTGAGATATGAGGAAGATGTAAGGCTACTTGCACAGAATTAGTATAGCTGTGGGCATGGGAGAAGAGGTGGCACTGAAATCATGAGAATAGCTTTGCTTTGCTTCAGGTGGTGCAGTGGGCCAACACAGCTAAGGGACACCCATTCACAGAGCTTTCAAAAGGAGGAGCGATTATCACTGCATCTAGTTGTTTAGCTCATGTGTAGCTGATCTTAAGGCAAAGCAGACTTTAAAACAAGTTCAGACTGGGGCACTTAACTCATGTCTAGCAAGAGATATTCATTGCTTTATCACTGTGCCCCAAGACCTTGACTAAATTAAAAAAGAACTTCAATAGAAGTCAGTGGAATACTCATATGTGTAGAGAACGCAGGAATGATTATCTGTACAATACAGTCCAGCACTGTTATTTTAAGAAATAAGGCAGAGTAGATATTTATTTCACTGAAAACCAGATATATTGTGGGAACCCAGAAGTTAAGCTTTGTAGTCATTGTTGAGCTGTAATTTAAGATGCCCTAAGGAAACGCTGGGTTCAGAAAGAATCTGTATCTTAAAAATATATCCTCAATGTAGGTAGGAAGTAACTCAGCTTTACAAGTTGACAAATAGCTGTGATTGTTTGAGATTCTTTGATGTAACTTTTCATTCATTTTCAGGGATGCTTAGGATGATTCAATTATGCTTGCAAGAAGGTTTGACAGTTTGTTGTTGATAAAAGCTCTATGCTGTTATTCCTTCTATGTTACAAAGAAAGGTCTATGATATTTGTCTGACAAAAGCCTGAATTTAATATATATCCTGGAGCTTGAGATAATAGGTTTTGTGCTTTTATTTATACGCCATTAGTGTGGTAATATATTAAATTGCATAGTAGCTGTTTTGGTTTGCACACCTAGTTTAAAAGACAAAACTACATTTAACTTGCTGATGTTGTTGGATCAACACATTTTATATACTGTGAAGGTGAATATTGTGCTCAGGTTTTTTACATCTTTAGGCACGAGGGGAAAGAAAGTATAGGTGAAGGGAAGGGTAAGTGTATATCTCTGCTGTCATTTTACAGTATTTACAGGTAACCTAGGACAACATTCTTGTGGCCTAGGCAGACTGCATTATTACTCATGTCCTTTGGGAGTTTCAATTATTCTTCTTAGGTAACCAGCACAAATGATCCAGAAGTTCAAGGGCTTGCCCAAGGCTATAAAAAGAACTTATCTAAATTAATGATTGAGCAGATCATTTCATAGTGCAGTGAGCACACAGTCCTCCAGGCTCAGGTATGAAGCAGAGAGCTAGGAAACACAAATGAGACCGAGAAGTTAAAGCCTGAGGACACTTGTAAGGGAATTGCACAGAGCTCCCATCAGTGGAGAGAGCCTCATTCCTAGAAAACCAGATCTTGGTCCTCTACCCTTTTGCAAGTCCTTATTTTTTCTGGCTGTGCTAAAGGCTCACATCAAGGTAATAGCTGCATCAGGTGGTGCCATATACTTCTCCCAGCTCCACATGTTTGCGGTGTCTGAGCACCTTGGCTATTGCCTGCACTGTTTCAGCACTCAAGGTCAAGCAAAATGGTCCAAACCTGAAGTGGCCCTTTCACTTTGCAGACAGCCTTTTCAGGCTCTTTTCTGCCCTGTGCCGCATGAGGATGACTAGGAAGAGTACAGGATGAAGCCTTTCACAAATGGCTTTCACCAGGCTGGAGTGGCAGTGTTTAACAGTCTCAGTTCAGGAGGTGATATCGTACTTTCCAATGAAGGCCTTCCTTTTTACACCCAGCATAAGCTCGGAGTCATGTGAGCAATAGAACTTGTAGAAATGTGATGAATGCTTGACATAGGCACTGTGGTTAAGTGACCTGCTCATATGAAGGTTGGTTATTAGGCTGCATGGAATTGTGTGGTGCCGAAAAGCCATCTTGCTTTGTACCTCCAAGGGAATTTGCAACAGGATTTTTCTGGAAAGCACTTGGAAAAATACAAATAACTACAAGCACTTGCTGTACACTGGACTAAATAACAGTGTGTAATTTCTTTAACCTTGTGAACTGGAAAAAAGGGGCTTGTAATGGACAAGGACAGTGGTGTTTAATCCATGACCTTACAAGGAAAGCATAGCAGGAACATCGAATTAAACTCCCTTCGATGGACTTTGTGCAGCCAGATATCAGAAATGCAAAAAGGGACAGAATATCAAGTAGAAGTAAGCACCCCAAAAGAGCTGGAGTAGGAGCATGCTGTGAGCCTAAAGCTATGCACAGAAGACCAGACTTTATGTTGAGATTTTCAGACACCAAAAAGGAGCAGAGTGGCATTATTGCTTGTTTTTCATCTGGAGTGGAGCAACTAACTCTCAGGTGGGATTTTTCTAGGGTTTCTAATCTGCAGGGGTTTGATCTCAGTTCTCCACTTCAATTGAGCATTAATAGAGAGGAGACGTGTGAGTAAAGCCAGCAGAATGCTTTATTTTCTCTTTGCAGATGTGAAGGCTGTTTTGAAGCAGGAACTGGTCAGTGTCTGATGGCTGAACATGGGTGAGGAACAAGATTTGTAACTTGATTTCTCATTTCTTTGGTGTTCAGAGCCTTCTAAAATGTCATGTGCTTGATGAAGGGCTTGACTGTGTTTTCCCCCCTCTAAGAATGTGACTAACAAATCATTTGGGTTCCTCAGCAGTACTGGCTCAAAGCTCTTCAATCTCATTATCTGGTTCTTAAGTCAGAAAAGAAAACACTTTTTTATCATATGCTCAGTGTTTATCATATCTGGCAGGGGCTGGGTAGTACCATGAAAGGCTTTGTAAAAACAAACTGGCTGTTAATTAGGAGGAATATGTATGTCTGTCCACGTTTTGTTTGAGGCAGGAACACCAGCTGCAGACAGATGTGGATTCTGGGAGGAGTTTCTCCAACCACATTTCTCCAAAGCATCCCCTTCCTCTCAATCAGCATCCTACTCTGCCAATAGCTGTACTTTCACAAGACAGGTGTCACTAGAAACAGCTGAAGGTCTTTCTAGGTCATTCTTGAAGGATAAGCTTTCTGCAGTGGAGCAAGAAGGGGAAGGAGGGAGGGAGACACCCCATGAGATTGTGGTGGGCTCTGTGGGATGGCGGTGCAATTCAAAGTGAGATGCAGGATCCATAAAGCCACACACCTCTCCTCCAAATCTTTCTACATAACCCACTTCACTGCAAATATATCTCTAAAAAATCAGCATGCTAAAATGAGCCATAATTACTGAGAACAAATGTTTCCTAGAAAGCCATGTGAAGACTAAAACCAAAATCACCTTTGGACAAGAGAGTTACACAGCAGCTAACATCCAAAACCATTTGATTTTATTTGATTTCCTTCGGTTCTTCTTTTTTGTCATTACTTTCTTTTAGTCTTTTGTTCATAATTCGAGAAGTTTTAGGGCAGAGTATGCCCATGTATGAGGGATGCTGCATGGAGCGCATTTCTGCTCAGAGCCTTAGAGACTCTCCCATACCATTCTTTTCTTCCATTCTCTTGCAAGGACTCTTTTCCCCTTTTCCAAGCTTTCTAACAGGTTGGAATTGCCCTTCACTCGTTTTTTTTTTTTTCCCCCTTTTTTGGCGGTGAAAGGGAGGGTGTTGTATTTGGTGGCAGGTTTTTGGGGGTTCTTTTTGGTTGGTTGGTTTTATGGGGTTTATTTTGACTTAGTACTGGAATTGTTAAGGTTTCACCACAAGCCAAGGTGCTAGAAGCATCACCTGGTGCTTCAGAATGGATGAGGATATGCCTTTCAATAGCTACCATGTTAAGCAAAAAAAGCATTACCCTTTTGAGTGTTATGTCTCATGCTATACTTTGGTAAGTATTATCAAGCACCCATGCATGCCATGCTCTCTAGAGACCTTCCGCTAGTTCTCAGGCTTTGGCTGCACAGGTGCGGCTTTGAGATGCACACTGTCACGTGCTGAGCCATTTACTTCCAGCTACAGAGCAATGCCATGGTATTTCTAGCTGTTAAATGATGATGCCTGGTGCCTTGTGCGCTGAGATCACTGGTGCTTGTCTCTGGGCATTCATCTGCACAAAATGAAAAGCTCTCTATAAAGATAAAATAACACTGTCAAGAAGTGACAGTGTGGGAGACAGACTGCAGGGAGGGAGAGATAATATCAAATCCTGATTCCCTTTTGGATTGTCTCTTGCTATGTGCTACACAGCCCTTCCTCCAGCCCTTTAAATATTTGGCAGCAAAGTACCATGTGTTGAGATTATGTTTGTGTAAGGACATCTCCTGTGCACAGACTTTTTTGTACCAGTAGAAAACACCGTAAAAATGGCTTAGTGACTTTTGACAATGACTGAGAAGGGGAAATTATTTTCCATCAGCATTACATTAAATGTCAAGCAAACAACCACAGAGAACTTGCCGACAATCATTTCAAGGATATGGGGGGGTTTGTTGTGGTTTTTGGCTTGGTTTTTTTTTTTTACCCTTGGTGTGAATTCTGCCTTTTGGGAGGAAGAAGCAAACTTAAATTTCTATCCAATGAGGACAAGCAGAGTGGCAATCTCACTTCCACTGCCCAAATTCTATCAGTCTAACATAGCGCGAGAGGCCTTTTTTTTCCCTTTGATCTCCCCGCTGAGGTGGTTTCAATAACTGTTGGTCGTGGCTCTCCTGGTATAGACTGTAGCCTTCTACAACTGGATTGATGCCAAAAGAGATTATATTCAACATGTTTTAATTATCCAGTTGCTATCATACTGATTAGTTAGTCCCTGAGCCAAAGCTTTCCGATGCTATAGCCAACTTGACTTTTGTAGGTTAAGCAAGTGACTATTTATTGTGCGTGGAAACAACAAATTGATTTACCAGCCATTTTACTTTCTCTTCAGAGCTGTTAGGCTCCTCCAAATGGTCAGATGAATCATCAGAAGTACAGAAAAGGTGGCAATTGTGGGCTGAGGTTAGCCTTTGAGAAAGCACAAGCAGAAACAGAAATGGGTTCAAACCATAACTTTCAGATAGTGTTGGGTTATGTTGCTCTGTTAAGAGTAGAAAAGTAAATTGACATGTTAGGGTAGGAGGTACTTTCACAAAAACTACCAAATGAAACCCCTGCCTTGACTCTGAATGGACAGTACAACATCTAGAAGAAAAAAATAATATTTTATGCTTTGCTTCAGTCATGAACTAGAGCATGTAACGATGGAAGTTTCAAACAGATTTGGGCTTCATCCTGTGCTGGTTCTCTTGAAACCAGCAGGATTTAAATGGCCACTGTGCAGAGGAAGAATATCCTCCTGTGATATTTGTGCGAAGAAGTGTGCAAGAAGCCCAGGCCAGAGGTGAAACTTGGGAAACTTTGTCCCTTACTCCATTAATTCATTCCACCAAGTAGCACTAGTAACATGCTAGCACTAACATAAGCATCCAAGAATCTACTCAAAGGACAAGGCTCCAGTGCTCCCTGCTTGTATGGACTCACTCCCATTGTTTTCTAAGTGGCAGGCCTGTTTTCGATCTTTGTGTTGTGGCTTTTTGTAAAGAACTATTTATCTCTCTTAATATGCTTCTTCCTCTCCAGAAAACTTCTTAAGCTGTATCTTTCTTTCATCACCAAAGCAGGAAAGATGCAATCACCTTCCATCTCTACTTATACTTCTCTCACTTCACCTTTAAGAAACAGAAAAAATCTTCTATTTTAGAGTCATAGAACCATTTAGGTTGGAAAAGACCTTCATGATCGAGTCCAACTGCATTCAGAACTTTGTTAGGCAATTTTTTGCCTTTGGTATCTCTCTGTCTCCTGAAAGGAAATAGATAAATCCTCTGATTTGAAATGGATGTGTTATCTGTGCTCAGCTTGCGGGAAGCACAAAGATACATATATACTCTTCGGTATTGGCCTTCACCATGTATTACCTGCAGAAAAAAGCATGTAAACGTCAAAGCAGGGAATCTCTCAAGAGAGGAAATTAACAGAAATTCTCCTAACTTTGATAATTATTTTGTTTTACCCCCAGGAGAGAAAGAAAGAAAGAAAGAGACCAATCACACGATATTGCTGTGGAATTACTGTTGTAACAAACGGGATGGCACCAATTTCATTTTTCCACATTGAAAGGATATTTTTTAAAATGTCAAGGCGTGTGCAGATGTTCAACTTCTTTGGCCTAAATGATGTATTTCAGTGAGGCCATGAATGCTCTTTTTTCTGTATTTGCACTACTGTGGAGCTTGTCCTCCAGCATACAGAGCACTTGGCTGGTGGTAGGTGAGGGGAGTGCATGTTTCCCTAATCACTACAGAGCATTAAGGGCATCTCAAAGATGCTACAGCACTGAAAAGAATAGCAAAAGGAATAGCCTGTAGTTACTCGTGCAGATTTCTTCACCCTCAAGAGACACCGTATTTGCGACTGTTTTCTACCTCTAAACAGCTTTTCTATAGATTTTTTTGCTGTTTGCTGTTGTTTATAACACAGACCCAACTCTTCCCTTAGTATCTTTTTTAATCAAAGTCTTCTAGACCAGAAGGAAAATTTTACTGTTCAAAGTGTGTAATTGCTCCTAACACTTAGAATTCTGATTTTGGCTGTACTTTATTAGTTTAGTTTATGCCAGATCAGGACAAATTGTGCGAAACTGTTGCTAACTCTTATCAGCTGAACTAAAATAAGCCAAAATAAGCACCCAGGCAGCCTTTTGCACAGGTTTGACTGAAACTTTTTAAAATCATACATCTTGGTAGACTTTCTTTAACTGAGACACTGAAGAGTGAAAAGCCTGAGCCTAAGTTGAAGTCTGGATTTCATTGCAGTATTGAGGCCTGGCTACAGACAGGAAGGCTAAAAGCACAGCAGCAAAAAGCTGAGAAGAAAATTAGAACAGAAGGATCCAGTTTATATATTTATAGCATAATATTTATAACATAGGTTGTTATAAATAGTTTTGGGTTTTCTTTTCCCTACTAGAAAGTGTTTTCTATATATTCTTGTCTTGCAACTAAATGATGCTTCCTTCCCACTCCTCCAAGTTTTTTCCTCCTCCAAATCCACAGAGCCTTTGACCTTGCATTCAGGAAATACCAGCTGAGGGTTTTTTAGCCTCAGTGTAAATAGCTGAATTCAGTGCTGTTAATGTTTTTCAGCTTTGTTTTACAAGATTTATAGACATGGAAACATTATGGCGTACTTAAACACTGAGATCAGTTCAACTGTCCTTATCTTTTTGTTTAATAAATAGAGTGTTAACTCCAGTTTGTCAGGTTGGGGTATGTGAATGCATGTGTGTGAGAGGAAATTCAATGAGCTGTGGTGCTGAGAGCAGCAGATTATTTTTTCTCTTCTCCAAGCAAATAGCCGTGATTGCAGTTCAACCACACACCCCAAAAGAAAGAGTACAGGCTGTTAATGTGTGTCAGACTCTGGATTTCCAGTTTGTTGCATTGACACCTGACATGGACAGAATTGTGCGGTGGTTTAAAATTCGTATGTTAGGCTTTGAGCAACATTCACTGCCACAGTGATGCTCTCTGCATGCTGTTGGTTGTTAGCAGCTCAATGTATTAACTTTACATTCACCTTGCACAGAGGCAGATTTACTCAAAAGCTAAAGCAGAATTTTGTTTATAGAAATAATCTCAGTCTAGGCATAATTTGATAATGTCATATGAATTAACAGAAAGAATCTCCAATTAATGTTCATGTTTTCTGAAATAGATCATTGTGACACAAAACAAACTACATTTTTAAGGCATAAAAAAGCTATTAGATTTTAGAATTTTAGATGGTGGATAAATGTTATTATTTCTTTACTTTTTTATTAATGCTATGTGGTTTTATGGGGAATGTAGTTAGAAAATTGAGATCTGGTTGAATTCCAGGGCTTACCTGGAAGTTCAGGACCACTCAGTAAAACCCTTTACTCCCATGCCTGGAAACACGTGCATTAACTTCTTAATTCAGTTTTGGAGATTGCTTCTTCATGCATTACTTTAACATCTGATTGACGCTTTTGTTTTTACTGGCCCCACTGTAGGATGGGCTGCATGTAGTCTATTTTATTTGATTATGCTGGAGGCCAAGATCTACTTGACTTCCAATTTAATCTGGCTTTGTTTCCTATGAAGCAAACTTGAGCTCAGTCCAGTGAGATGTCAGTGAAGGCTATTTAATTTTGAGCGATGGTTTCTACCTTGCAGTACTGAGACCACCTGCCACATGATAGAGTAAAATGCAGACAGCCTGGATGGCAAGACAGTAGTCTTTTTCCAGAGGTTGTTACTCCAATGTTAGGGCGAGACTTCAGCAGCATTACAGCAATCCCTCTATTACTGTCTTCTGGAACTGCTCTAAAAGGTGTGGGGTAAGCACAGCATGAGAGGTGCCACCTCTCTCCAGTGAGCAAAATTCCATCCAGCTACCATCCATCGGAGCACTTGGCAGTAATTTGAATCAGCAGTCCCTCCCTTCAACCATGTGGTGGTGGTGAAACACTAGAGGTGAGAGCCAGGCGGCACCTGCAGTGAACAGAAATAGGGAAAGCAGGAGCCCACAAACACCTAACAGCTCTTGCTCAGGTTTCTCTTGTCTTATGCTACCTGGCTGTTGCTCAAACCCTATCTCCTATTCTCCTAATACTTCTTTCTTTGTTGCTTTGATTTCCACATACCACTTCACCTCCAGAGTAAACCCACAAGAGGAAAAAGTAAGAATCGTAGAGTTGATACTTGTCGTCACCTTGTCTGTTTAGCCCAGTGGGTTATAAACGTGCCCTGCCGAGTACTTTGCAAGGTAAGGATCTGTCCCCAAGTGCTTGTTAGGCACCGCTGTCCTAATGTTCATTTAAAAACTTTATGCCAGCTGAGGATGTTACTAGTAGCGCTAATTGGTGTAACTTGGCTTCCTTCACTTTACGTGTGGGCAATTGACAGTCTCCAATGTTTAAGAATCACTCTATTTGTAATGACACTTCACGCAACATCTTTGTACAACCTCTCACATCTGCTAGAGGCATTTGCAACGTCATCAGAAAGCGTCCTCTAACTTTTGATCACGGTAATGATGCACTATGAGTTCCAGCAAAGAAATTTGCTGTTCTTAAATAGGTTTCAGAATAATGTTGGCTTTCATTGTACTCACTTCTCTATTTTAAAGATTACTTTGCACCACAAATATCCCTAGAACAGCAATATATGAACAGAGATTAATGTTTTACATACTGGGACAAGTCACGTCAACTCTGCCTGTGTCTTGCCAAAAAAATAACAAAGCTAAATGAAAATGATAGTATGGAAATGACAGCACACACTTCTCTTGCCAAATGCTCATTTCCAGCCCTGCGTGCCCTCTCCCGCAAACTATGGAGTGTTCAGCAAATCACATTTCATCTTAAACATAGACAAATATTCAGAGACTTGGGGATCTTCACCTTAATGAGAGACAAAGCATTAACATAAATGAACAGGACAAGCCCGGTATTTCACTAGAATCTACGTAACATATGAAGGATGGATGCACTTCAGCTTTAAATAATTACAGACCCCTTTCTGTTCATAGTTACTTAAATTACTTTAAAGGTGGGTGAACTCAGTACAGGAGGTTTTGTCTAAATATAACTGATGATGAGTTACTTAAGTAGGCTTTTGGTCTGTTCTTAACTTCCAGTGCTTTTCTCAAGGTGACCGATAATAATTTACAGCAATGGATAGCAGCAATTCATAGAAAGCCAGCAGGCAGTGCCGTTGATTTTGACCTAAGCTTTCAACTGGTGAGCTACCAATTACTTCTATTAAGATTTCAGCTGCTCTTTGTGGAAGTACACATGGCACTGGCTCTTTGGCTGTTTGAGATGGCAAAATAGCTGAAATATCAATTCTCTTCTATTGATAAAGCTCCTGGGCAGTAGCTGCTGTAGCGCTGCTTCCAGATCTGGAGACTTTTGATCATCTCAAGTGGAGGACGTAATGTGCATATATTATTTAGCAGTAATACCTAATTGGTCATAGATACAATAGATACTTACGGATGGGTTTACAGAGATGTAACAGAAATGTATGAAGTATACGCTGTGCCCCAAAATTTCCCTCTCTTTTTGGCAAGGATGGATCAAACGTAAAGTTACATGAGGAAAAATATCAAAGCCTACCAGGCAAATCTTGAATTAAAATCTAATTGAAGTTCACTATACAATGCTTGATTATCTGTGTAGGCTTAGAGATTTTAGTGCAAAGTGAAAGGCTTATTTGCTCAAGTTTGGACTCTTGCTTTTTGTTTGGCCTTTTTTCCTGGGTGCCAAGGAATTTATCTAGCTTACAGCTTCTAAAGACACTGTATAAGGGATTCTAAAACTACCTCTAATAGCAGTAAGCAGATTTGCAAAATCCTTTCTCTTCTGTGCAAAGATCATCAGAAATACTATTCAACTACTGGGAAAGCTATTCGTTGTTATCTGCTATCACTGGAAACTCCAGCTATCTTTATTGCTAGAATCAACCTTAATAAAAAAATAAACTGCTATCATACACTAAAATGTAGACACGCATATAGGATAAGGAATATTAATATGACACACAGATTAATCTTGCTTTAAGCACCAAAAAATTTATTTTAAGTTACTTCCTCATAATTTTATTGGTTTTGAGATTCTTGGTGGGATAAGCTAGAAGATAGTTCTTGGCCTGCACTGTCTAGAACACCTTCTAGTAAGATAACCTGTACCACTGCTGGCTCTGCCTTCCTGCTTGATTCCTGTGTGTTGTAAATTGTAAATTACATTTACATTAGATTGTAAATTCCTGAGGGCCTGGTTCCCTTCTGTTCTGCATTTGTGAAGATCCTAGCACAGAGAAGACCTAGGCTTGAGTTTCTCCAATACATATAAAGAAATAAAAGGTTATAGCCCAGAGGCTGAGTAATACCATCTATAGAATATGTAGGATTTCCCTTGTAGGTTTGGGACTTTCTGGAGAAAGTTTCTGTGTACAGAGATTTTCAAAGAATTTCTAAGCTCTATACACCTCTCCTGAAATTTTTCCTGCTTTATTTACAACAGCTTTTGGCTTTTTCATGTGCAGTGGTTTTTCATAGTAATAACCCCTAAGAGAAAAGGCGGCATAATGCTTCTGAAAATACAACAGATGCGTGTAATATCATTGCCCTCTCTACAGGGACTTCTGTAAACTGATTCCTTGCTGCACTCAGCATGTTAACATCCAGGAGCAGAATATTGCTTGTGGAATTTATAATGGGACCAGGGATTAAAAAAATTGATCTGTCGGGTTTTATAACTACAGGAGCTCCAAACTGTATGTTACCAAGCTGCCTCAACTTTGGTGGTTTTCGAACACAACCCAGTTTTGCATTTACAGCCTATTCTGAATATTTTTCACTTGGTACATCCTTAGGAAGAGGCTGTCAAGGAGAATGATTATCTGCCAAATACTGATGTGTTTGAGAATATTCAGCACAAGTTTTGGTGTGTTATTTAAATGAATGACTTCTATTGTCATCCTCGAAATATGCATCGTCACTCTGGCAACCTCTGTATCCTGTAAGGCGTGCAGCACAATGAGATGTATAAACGTACCAGAGGCAGGCAGAACAGCATACATGATGAATGAGAAAAATAAACCATTAGGAAAGCCTGGGGTTAAAATAGAAGAGACAAAAAAAAATCTCTTGCAGAGGGGTGAAGTAGGAAAATAGGGTCTGTTCCATTTTCTTGTGTCTTGGCAGATTTCTAGGAGTACATGCAAGGGCTCAGAGTGAAAATATGCATGAAAAATGGAAAACTCCATGAAAAAGCACAAATTCCTTGTTTCCAGCATTCAGTTCTTCTGTAGCATTATTTTGTCTTCTCTGACTCCCTGTTATTTGCCACTGATTTCTCAAGCCTTCCTATGAATAAAGTGTAGCCCCTGCACTGCTCTGCCAGGCTCTTTAACCGCTATAATTTTTCTGGTTCAGAAACCCCTTCTTCCTCGTAAGCTCTTTGGTTATAAAGAATTATTTTCAGGCGTGCAAAGCTTCAGTGGATGCCCACAATCTCTGCTGTTATATTCCTGCCACCTCCTCACCCCCTCTGCACACATGATGAGCACTAGCTGTCAGCGGGCTTATTTCCAGTACATCAGCTCTAACATCCAGCTCTGTTCTAAGCTCCAACGTTGTCTTTGCATATAGCCCCTATCTTTTGAGGGGGTATATAACAAACATATTTCCCTCAGAAAATGAAGGGGAGGCAGAATTGCAGCTAGTGTTTTCTATTTTCCTGATAAAAAACGTTATAATTTCAGTAAGAAAATGTACTCTTTTTTTTTTTTTGTCTTGTTCTTGGGTTTTCCTTGTTTTGTTGGGTTTTTTTTCCCCCAAGCGTTATCTTCAGATCATGACTAAATGGATGAAATTAAATGCTTTTCAAATCAATTTTTTATTAAAAGCTCTGGTATTAGAAAGTGGGATATTTCTGTAAAAGTGTGCAACTCTGAATGTGCAATACCCATTTGCTTTTCAATGAATTATGATTTAAAAAAAATAAAAGTTATAACAAGTTTATAAACTTTTACAGTCCTGCAACTGGGAAGAATTTCAATCCCAGTGCAAATCTGTGCAACATCTATTTTTAATATCTCTCTTTCTTCCTAATAACTTGCCCAGCTTTAATCTGTACTTTTGCCTTTTGGTACATGTGGTTACCAGTAGGGCTCTTGAGTATGTACAATCTGGTCTAAGCCTTTGTTTGACTTTCTTTTGTTGTTGTTGTTATTTGTTTTAATAACCCTAAATACTTTCGTGGAAATCCTGATTCTTGGTGAAAATGGCAGAATACATTATTCCTATTTGGATCAGCATTCATTTCTATAGGTAGTTGTTCTGCAATAAGTGTATCAACACAGCTAAAGCAGTACAAGTATTTTTAGTGTTAGCAAGTTGTTACATTTCATTTTCTTAGGATGCATTTTTGCCAATTAGGTATTTAAAAAGGTTAAACACCATAAGCCTTTGAAGCTGGGGCATGTACTATGTACTTCGTATTCTTAAGGCAAAGAGCCCTAGTAGAACCACCATCTTCTCAGAGGAGGGCCACGAGGATGATCAGGGGACTGCAGCACCTGCCGTATGAAGAGAGGCTGAGAAAGTTGGGGCTGTTCAGCCTGGAGAAGAGAAGGCTGCGTGGAGACCTCATAGCAGCCTTCCAGTATCTGAAGGGGGCCTACAAGGATGTTGAGGATGGACTATTCATCAGGGACTGTAGTGACAGGACACAGGGTAACAGGTTCAAACTTAAACAGAGGAGATTTAGATTGGATATAAGGAAGAAATTCTTTACTGAGAGGGTGGTGAGGCACTGGAATGGGTTGCCCAGGGAGGTTGTGAATGCTCCATCCTTGGCGGTGTTCAAGGCCAGGTTGGATGAGGCCTTGGGTGATATGGTTTAGTGTGAGGTGTCCCTGCCCATGGCAGGGGGGTTGGAACTAGATGATCTTCAGGTCCTTTCCAACCCTGACTATTCTATGATTCTATGATTCTATAGACACTTGTTAATGGGCCGCTTACCTCACCCGTATGGGAAGTCCCAACTTCACTTGTCACATGTTCAGCTAAGGCCAGAGTTCTTTAACGACTCTGGACATTCTAAATCAACCTGCAAATACCTTGACTTCCTCTGCTGCACCTCGTCCTACAAAACCACAGGGCCCAGTATAGCTTTTTCTTGGTTCTTTTTTATTTCTCTTATGAATTATAGTTACTGTCCATGCTAGTCTAACTGCTTACCAATCACACTCAAGTTCCCCATTTTCTCAGCTGCTGTTCCAAGATCATTAGACTGTTTATCATTGCTTTGCAACTCGTGTTATTTAGCTTTAAGTACATATATTTCATTGGCTTATTAATGCTTCTTGTCTTCTAAATCCCCCCCTCCCCCTTTTTTAATGAAAAATGAATATAATTTAGGGCTCTTCAGGTGAGATCCAAATCTGAGAACTTGTATGACAGCATCACTGGGATTTGTAAATACTGCATTATTTGTCATACGTACTAGAAAACCAGAACTGCCACCCTACCCCAACTATTCCTTAATCTAAAACTTTCTCCAAATTACACTTGCAGAAAGATAATCCATGGCCAAAAAGTATGATAGGATAAAGGCATCATGCAGATTTAGCACAAATTTCTTTGGAAAGATATTTTATTCTTCCCTTCAGAATTACAGTCTGTGTTTAGGGACTGGTCTTGTGCTTAGCATGCACAGTGTTTATGCAGTTTGTCTTCCATGCTCATGCTTTGACGTGTTCTCCACATGGGACACTGGAAACTCATTCAGAGCAGAGGGGAGCTGGACAGTCTGCACGTCTGAGCTTTGTCCTTTTGTGTTATCTTTTTTATCTAGACATGCTACTTTGAGATTTAGGCAATTCACCTTTTAGATATTTCTAGTGAGCAGTTCATATTTTTTAAACAGCAACCCTTTCAAACCCTTTTCTAAATGATGGGTTTGATCCCTGTAATTCCTGATAGCACTAAAGTATTTACCTTAACTTGTCCCATTTCAGGCTGAGGCTTCATAGGTAGGAAAACTAATGGGACGTGTGTAAGCATCTTCAGCAAAACATGCTAATAATTCCACGCCACTGGACAGTAACTTGTCTTTTTCTTTATGGTGAGGCCCTGAGAAATTTGCATACATTGAGGGACAGGGTAGTATACAACGTAAAGAATGGCTCCTCTGGAGGTGCTGCTTGGTGTTTAAGTCAGCTCAAGTAATGAAACGAGGGCAGTAAAATCGTACTTATATAACACTAAGAGTTGTCTTTTCATGGTGTTTCTTCAGCACTGACAATTATTTCTTAATGATGCATTTGCAGAGGAGCTTGCTGGACTTCTTGGACCTAGCTGAGGCAAACTGCAGCACCACCAGCATCAGTGGAACTCTGCCCATCTAAATGAAGCCAGAGTTTTTTGCACCGTCATTTGCAACATGTGCTGCTTGGCCTGAAGAGAATTGCAGTTGTAAACTGGCTTTTAAAAATATTTTCACTCTTGAAAGAAGCCTGATTGATGAAGAATATGAGCCATTCAATTACAACTCGCCAGATTTTACTAAGAACACTCTAAATATGCAAATTTATGGGAGGGGAAGCAATATTCTTACTCTTATTTAGGACGGGTTTGATAGAAATAATTCTTTTGTCACTTGTTACAGAGAAGAATTATTAATTTTGCTTTGTCTGTAGAAAGGCAAAAGCCAGCAATCATGTTACAAAGTAGGTTGCATAAATTGGTTGATTTTCAATGCCTCTTTCCCCATCACATCTCAGGAAGAAGAAAAGACTTCTTAATGGTGCCAGGTTCTATTAGAAGAGTAGTGCAACATAGTTTTAATTGATGCATACCATGTCTTAGGAAAATAACAGGCAAACTCCCTGACCATTCAATTACCATATAAATAAGAATGTGCATATCTCCTCTCATATCAGCATCTTCCTTTTTTTGTTATTGACGAAAATATGTTAATGGCTAAAAGCAGCTTTTCATTTGAATAATGACTTAATGCTTCTATGAATTTCAGATGGTGGATTAAGCCTTTTAAAGAAAGTTTGCAATTTCCCTATAGTTCACCAGCTGCCTTTGCTCAGGGAAAAAAAAAGCAAATGGGAGACTTCAAACCTCAGCACCTGCTAGGGTGCTGCTGTGGTTTATAAATCTGTTTAGGAAAATGAAGCATGCAAGTTCTCAGCTGTCTTTTATTCATAAGACTAGCATTGATGGGAGAGAGGAAAAATCCCACTAGTGTGTGTTTTATGGTGTAGACCATGTTTCTTTTTTGTGCTTTGCCAGACGGAAGTCATCCTTTTCAGATAGACACTTCAGGTTTACAAGATCGCTGAGGAAACAAGCAGACCATAGAAGTGGCATCAGATCTGAGTCAAAATTACTTACATGCAGGACACTAATGTTGATTGTTCAAGCAGGTAGTTATTTATGGAGAAACAGTACTAGCTGTTGCAGTGCCTCCTTCACTCCGCACCACCAGCCATTCCTGATGCTGCAAGTTTTGTCATCTCACTTCATTCTACAAGATAGTGGATTCCCAAATGCAGCTGCCCCATTTTCATTTGCTTTTTCTCATATGTTGGACACCAGACATCAAACTGGCTTTAGTCCAGCTAAAAAAATCACTTACACTCCAGTCACAATGACAGAAACTGTGGTTAACAGCACTTAAATTACCATGAGACGTATGTCTGGTAGTGTGTAAAGATGCGGTTCAACAGCCAGCATCTAGGCCCTTCTCAATTTCTGAAGGAAAGCTCGAAGTTCAAATAGGTATTGCAGTTCAAATCACTTTCCTATTTTAGGAAGAAATATAAAGGAAATACCTTTCTTCCCACATCTCACTTCTGAAATAATTTAGACCTGAACACGGACTCTTCAGTAGGAGTTTTGAGTGTGCGAGGAAAGGCCAGGTAGTGGTTTGACGCTGAATCGTGTATCACTGGAGCATCCCAATCTGTAGTTATATGCTATGATACACAGAAGCAAAGGGCTCTGCAAGTGGTGGTTACTAGACTGTACTGCTGTTAGAATTGCAGACATTTCTGAATTAGCTAGTGAAAAACAAAGCTTCCACTAGATGGAAGGCTATTCTTTCTGCTTTCTCCTCATCTCTTCCCCCTGCTCTCTGAGTCTTGGAGCTGAAGGCTACTGTGCTTTGATTGTACTTTTCCGTGTCACTTGGAAAAGCACTTACATTTCAATGGCAATTCACTCTGCAAGGGCCATCTTCTATGTCTGATTTTCAAAACGTGTACTTAGCACATCTGTCTGAAAAATCCAAACTGTTAATTATTAGCTCCAAATGATATTTCCATTTAAGCTGAAAGCAGGAAAAGCATTAGGCTTTTCACAATAATGATTTGTTTCTCCCAGGTCAATTCCTCAGAGTATCTATGTCTTTCTACCCCTTTCACTGGAATAAAAATTTAAGTTCATTTGTCTTGCTAGAAAGGAAAATCATCTACATTGTGCTATACACTTGGAATGCTGCAGATAAAGGTATGTGTATAAAGAAAGGTATCCCTTAGCTGGTATTTGCTGCCAGCAGACACTGGGTTTCTCTCCCAAGGTTCAATATTGCAGTAGTTGTGCTATAACAGAAGGACCGGTTTCATTAGTGTAGAAGAGGATTTCCTGGTAGTGGAGTAAGACTTAATCGAACCATCTTCATCAAATAGGAAAAAGTAAATAGGGTTAAAGCAAGCATGACACTGATACATAAAAGAAATAATATTAAAAAATACAGTTTACGTTCTCGTTATATATTCTCTGCAATTTTTGGCCATTTCTAATTTTATACATCCATTTTGAAAAGCAAAACACTACACTCCATAATAGCATACAGTGAAGTTTCAGCATAATAGATAGAAGTCAACAGAAGCCATATGGAACCTGAATAGGATTGTCTTGCTTTGTTGCCCATTATCATCTTGGTCTAGTCCCATATGGTGATTGAGCTCTGTTTACATGACTTTGATGTGTAGGCATCTATGTTATTGGAGCTGTTAACCAATTAATAAAAATCTACTGCCATATGTGCTGATTCTACAGTTTGCCATTTTATTTGCATTGGAAACTGATTTGGGAAGAACTCTGTTCTCAGTTCTGTTCTAATGATAATAATGTCCTATTATATAGAAACTGCACTCACAGTTGTACTTGTAAGTTGTGCTTATTGAGAGGAGCTCTTGGTGTGAATTGATGCAAAACTTTGCTAGAAGTTCACATCAAAGCAGTTCATCACCTTAACCAATCTTCTTGGCCCATAACTTGGGCACAAATTTTGGTTAATGAACTCGTATCAAAAAGCAAAGTTTAAACCATCACCTTACATGTAATTCAGATAGGTGCTAAAGATGTGGTAGAAGGAAACTCATGAACAGGTTTCTGGACAAGGGCTGATGAAAATGATGAAAAGAACTTGATTTTGAAATTTTTCAGCAGTTGTTACAGAATTTAGATAGGGGTATAAATTTCATGCCTTGGTTGAAAACCAGATCTTTTTATGCATTTTGTTAAAATCTTCATGAGGAACAGAGTTTTTCATATCTTGTGTCAAAAAAGTCATAAATTTTCTAGAAAGATCTGGTACACATTGAGAGGCCATATCTTGGCTGGGTGGATCACTGCTTAGGGCAATGTGCTTCCTTCTGAAGCCTGTGGTTGCAGAAGGTATTTCTCAGGAAAATCCACGTCTGTAATCTTTCTCCATTGATCCTTACTTATCTCTGTCCTCCAAGAATTACCAGCCAGGCTGACTTTGCTTTTTGTTTACATTATCTACTAAAGCAACAAATGTATTTGTACAGCACTAGTACTTCAGTAGTACTTGTGGGTCATACCACACTACTCTTGCTGTTATTCTGTGCCTCATAATAAGCTCGTTTGAAACAAGAGTATGGACGATTTACCAGAGTAAATTGGTTTGCTGCTAAATCCAGTGACGCTAACCCAGCAAATGAGAATTTGGCCCATATCAGCTTTTATTTTATTCAAAAGGGAAGGACTTTGAAAAGAGCCTGTGGATTTACGGGACTGTTGTTACTATAGCTCACTAATGATAATTACTGTGGAATTTCCTGTTTGAGGAAATCCAACTGTGAGTCCATAAACATGTGTGAAAGCAATGGAGAGGAAAAACAAAATCTGACCAACTCTTCAGTCTCTTAAATCTTTCTTTCAATTTGCATCTTTTCTTCAGTGTTCAATTCTATTTTGTAGCAATGAAAGGCTCTGACACATTGCCTGAATGGAGAAAGTACTATAGAAACTAAACCAGAAACAAGCAGTTATAGAATCATAGAATCATAGAACAGTTAGGGTTGGAAAGGACCTTAAGATCATCTAGTTCCAACCCCTCTGCCATAGGCAGGGACACCTCACACTAAACCATGTCACCCAAGGCCTCATCCAACCTGGCCTTGAACACCGCCAAGGATGGAGCATTCACAACCTCCCTGGGCAACCCATTCCAGTGCCTCACCACCCTCTCAGTAAAGAATTTCTTCCTTATATTCAATCTAAACTTCCCCTGTTTAAGTTTGAACCCGTTACCCCTTGTCCTGTCACTACTTTTTTATTGATGTATATGATTTTTTTACTCTCAGTGGTGTAACAGAAATTTTTCTCTCCTTTTAAATTACTGTTTTTGCTTCATTATCCACACAGTAGTACCGCACTGACACTTTAGAAATCAGAGATGCATTGAAAGAATACTGGAGGTTCCACTAAACTTATGTATTTATGTTGCATTCATTATAACGAATATGTTGCATGCATCATAAATAGACACAATGCTCCATATTAAGTCATTTTGCAATAGAGGGCTCTCATTTGCAACTTTCTCTAAAGCAAATTGTAACAATAGTGAATTATATTCCTTAAGCGCACCTGTATATAAATTACAGATTTAGAGATGACAAATAGCATACATTTGGTTCTGGTTCATATGAAATGAAAGGCTAGAATATATACACACAGCAGAATCAAAATGGGTACACTCTCCTATATAGTACTCTCTTATTTTGAACAATAACAACAAAATGGTTGCACGACTTATTAAGCTTAGCTGGGTCAGATGTCACAGCCTTACTCAAAACCATAACCTTGCTGTCTCTGTTGATCTTTCCTCCAGTTTGCACAGTGTCAGTTGGCCTCAGTGCTGAGTCTTATCTTAGAGACCCACCATGCAAACCTACTGCACCTTGAGAGAAAACAGAGGTGATCTTTTACCAAATAAAAAGCTGCAGCCTGATGTTGTTTCACTATTTTATCAGTAAAACTTGCTTTCTGTGATTGAAGTCTAGTCTATACTTAGCTTTACATCCTACCTACAGAACACTGATCATCTACCAGAGCAGTTAAAATAAAACAAGCAGTATACACCTTTCACAGGCATTCTACTGACAGGAGATGATGAACATTTGAGTTAGAACCAAAGTCTTCTAGTGATTATCCTTCAGTTCTTACAGTCATCACTGCTCTGATTTGAATATTGCTGCTTGTAAGACCTCAGTTACTGGAAGCTCCCTTCTTCCAATTGTCTAATCTCCTTTTACAAACTGAGCTTAGTGTCACAGGCCATGGTCCATGTAAAGCCATCTCTAAACAACCTGTTTTTTCAGACACGCAAGGGGACATAGAGAGGTTGAGGTACAATAGGGGAGAGTTTCATGCCATCTGAAAGATATGGAAGTATGGTGGTCCAGCCAAAAACCTGGACTTGCTTTCCTCTCCTCCCATTTGTGTACTGATCTAAGGAATTAAATGTCACTCTCAGCAAGGACCTCATCATGGTTGCCTCAATCTGGAAGAAAGCAGCCTGAAGTCCTGTATCAGTTGGGAGCTAATTAAGGACATAGGAAAGCCAATGGAAAGAGACCTTTTTCTAAGACTAAAGTAACGCTAGAGAAAAAGGTCTCTAAGCATCCTGGTTTCAACTGGGATAGAGTTAATTTGCTTCCTAGTAGCTGATGCAGTGCTGTGTTTTGGCTTTAATCTGAGAACAGTGCTGATAATACACCGATGTTTTAGTTGTTGCTCAGCAGCGCTTACTCTGATCAAGGACTTCTTCAGTCTCATGCTCTGCCAGTGAGGAGGGGCACAAGAAGCCAGGAGGAAGCAGACACAGGACACCTTGACCCAAACTAGCCAAAGGGTATTCCATACCACAGCACCTCATGCCCAGTATACAAACTGGGGTAAACAAGAAAGAAGTAGGGAGCATTTGTGGTGATAGTGTTTCTCTTCCCTAGTAACCCTTACGTGTGTGATGGAGCTCTGCTTTCCTGGACATGGCTGCCTGCCTATGGAATGTGATGAATGAATTCCTTGTTTTGCTTTTCTTGTGCCTTTGGCTTTTGCTTTACCTGTTAAACTGTGTTTATCTCAAACCATGAGTTTTCTCGCTCTTAATCCTTCTGATTCTCTACTCAGCCCCACAGGGGGGAGTGAGCAAGCAGCTGTTCAGTGCTTATTTGTCAGCTGGGGTTAAACCACTACAATGGGTTCTGTAAGATAAACTTAACACTTTATTCACCCATGAGCTTCACTTGTACAAAATCTCATTTTGAGGCGGCAGTTGGCTGCAATTGGAGATGAACAAAATTATTATGCTTTAAAATAATAAGATTTATTCTAAATCCATTGACTGGACATGTCCATAAAGAGGAAAGTAGAAGCAGTGTTCTTTTTGGGTAGCAGGCAATGTTAATATTTAATATTTAATAAAAATGTTAATACAATAAAAATAAAAATAAACACACTTGAAACAGACAAAATTTATATGCAAAGCAATGCCAGGGCATTCAGGTTGCTTACATAAAATCTCAAAGGCATGATTGTAAGTAAATCTGGGAACTAGGCAGTCTGAACATGCGGTTTTGCAGAAGAAACCTGTGAGGCAGGCTTTGAGGTAAAAAAAAAAGATATGACATTTGGCTTTTATGGCCTCAGGGGTTAGTCTAAAATCAATCACAGGCATGCTGTGCCTTAATTTCAGGTCAGACCTAGTGGCCACAGCAGCCCAGGAAAGACACTGGAAAGTCTAGAGACTTTCATGTGAGACTTGTACTTGGTGAGAAAACGGACTGATCCAAGCAGTTACAGGTTCTTTTATCTGACCTCATTAGTACACAAAGCTTTAGAACAAATGCTGAAGGAAAAACTAATTAAAGATGTGGAGGTGTGTGAAACTAGTTGAAATGCAGCAGGACTTCACCAAAGACAGAACATACCAGACTAAGCCAGTATCTTTGTCTGATAAATCATTTTCTCAAACAATGAAAATACAGTAGATCAAATCTATATGGACTTCAATAAAACATTTGAGAGGATGCCATGCGAGAAAATATTAATTAAGATGGAGAGATGCGGATGAATGTAAGAAATGAAAACTAAGGACAATAGCGTGAGCTGAAAAGGAAATTCTAGATGGAAGGAGGTTACTAATGCAATTTCATAGGGACTGATCTCAGAACTAATCTTAGTTAAAATTTTATTAGTGACCTTGGCACAAAAACCATGAGTGTGCTAATGAAATTTGCTGATGACATAAACCTAAGACCTGCTGTTACAACAGAAAAAGAT
Source organism: Psittacula echo (assembly GCF_963264785.1). NCBI lineage: Eukaryota > Metazoa > Chordata > Aves > Psittaciformes > Psittacidae > Psittacula > Psittacula echo. Next base: position 108,102,209 of record NC_137735.1, read on the forward strand.
TGGAATACCCTGTGGAAAGAACTGGATGAGTCTGCAGACAGCAGAAAGAGAAATGACATGCAATTTAGTAGCAGAGAAACGAAGTTGTGCACTTAGCAGAAATTCCTATTAATTTTAATAAAGTGGGGTGAGGAGGAGACTTCTCCAGGTGGACAGAAAAAAGAAAACATATTGCATGAACTAATCCCTCAGAAGCAGGAGTGTGTCCACAGTAAGCCATTTTCTGTTTGGAAAAGGCAGTACCAGGGGCACTCCATGCAGCCAAAGCATGGCCATACCGGGTCAGACCGCACATCCTATAGTTCCCCTTTCTGACAGTGGTCACCAGCCAAAGCTAGGGAAGGTGAGTCTGGCAGGATTTTCCCAGAGCAGTGGAAGCATCCGGCAATTTGTGACTCAGTGAAGCAGTGTCCTTGTGCCTCTAATTGTCTTCTTTTCCCCTACAAGTGATTTATCTCCGCTTACTTCCCACTCTTTTACTGGCAATGACAGTTTTGTAGTGAGAGTTTGAGGGAGTATAAAGAAAATGGCACGATCCCACTGAAAATGTGGGACAAAAGATCAACCCGGAGGTTTTTGCTGTGATGATGATGTACTTTGGATCTCTGCTAACTGCATGGGGACACAGGTAGACCTAGAAGAGCTACTGGTGTCACACACATGTAAAAAAGGTACTTTAAAAGGGTAAATATCAGTCCTTTTTACACAGACTGGAAAATTACACTGAGGAAAATGGAGCAATGCCACCAAATACTTGCAGACAGGAGTCCACCAGCACGCATGTGCCTCCTCTCTACATCACTTAAATGAATTACAAAGGGTGGGGTCCTCCTCCACAGCTCTTTGGCAACGTGTTCATTCCTCCCCGCTGTAGTCAGATGGCAGTGCTAGAAAACTTGGTAACTGATTCATTTCCCCCTAAACAACAAAAGGGCAGTAAAAAGAAATTAATCTCCACATTTTGCCGTCGCATCGGTTTTGTTTCCCCACCTCAGTCACCCCACAGACCTGCGGGGCGGCCAGGGGGCCCTGGGACGGACCCCACCGCCCCAGCCTCACATCCTCCGGCCGGCTCTCGCCTTCTCCCGCCGCAAACAACCCGCGGGAAACGAAACTGAAAGGTCGGGGTCGTGCTCGGTTTCCCACGGCCGGCGGCATTTGCTCTAAGAGCTGCGCCCGGGCCGGGTGGAGGGAGCCCCTCTGCGTCAGCCCCGCGGAGCCCCTTCAGGCCGGGTACAGCGAGGTCCGGTACAGCACGGCTCAGCCGCCAACCCCGCTGCCTCCCGGCGGCTGGGGCTCTCCTGCGCGCCGCCTCGCCCCTCCTCCGGCCGCCCGCCAGCAGGTGAGGCCTGCCCCGGGGCGGTGCTGCCGCGGCCCGCTTGCCTCGCCTCGGCCTGGAGAAGAACCTGTGGTGCCTGCGAGTCCTCCCCACCGCAAGGTACGTGAGGTTGGTGCGGCCCGGCTGCCCGCCCAGGGCAGGCTCTTCCGTTCCCTGGGGTCCCGCTCTCTGCGTCGGCTCCTTATCCTCGGGGCCCGCGGCGGTCTCCTGTAGGTGAGGCTAGGCTTCCCGGGGGAGAGGTGATGAGCAACTTGCTGCTGGGAAAGAGCTTGAGGGCAGCAGGCAATGCTGCCTGCGGGAAGGAACCCGGGGGTTTTTGCAGGAGGTGCTTCGGATTTGTGTATAGAAATATATAGGTGTGTGACAAACCAAGCTGCCTTTGTGCTTCTCATTGTAACAACATGTTTTGCTGCCCTTTGGATGAAAGGCAAAGCAACCAATTGGGTAGTCTGGAATTATGCCTCCCTCCCTCAAATCTTGCTCCATCTGGTAGGGGCTGTACCAAGCTCAATCCACAGAGGGTGCTTGTAGGCTTTTAGTACATCCTTTCTGCTGGACACCTGTATTTTTACTGTTTCCCACAATAACATGACTCAGAGGCCTTAACGAGAGACAGGTTTATACCGTAGCAGGTATTACATGAGACTGCTGTTTCACACGGGTGCTTACACCTCAGTCTGAGAACTGAGTTTTGTGGCTATTTGCACAAGGATATGACTCATCTGAATAGGATTCTGTGTATTAAGAACATGTGAAATAGTTTGATGGGTCTGATAGTAGGTGAATGTGCACTCTTGTGGCCATTCCCACTAAATTAATGGGAGAACCTCATATTACAAAAAGTTTCTGCGTATGAATCCTACCGAAGAATTGGAGCTTGCATGAATGCGAAATCTTGCAAGAAAGAGGGAAAATGGGATGAAGATTACAACAAGCAATATGTTGTCTGGATACGATACAAGTTGTGCATGTTGAGACTCAACACTATAACCCATAAAATCTCTCTTGAAGAATATCGCTATCTATACATTGGTATGTTCTTAGGGTTTTCTCTTCTACTCTTTCTTACCAGTCATTTGACAAATTAATTCATCCTCACTCCCACCCATTGTAATAGGTGGATGCAGTTCATTTTTCAGCATTCTTTCTGTACGTGTTCAATTATATATTTGACATATAGTTAAAATCTGTATCAGGATGCATGTGCAGAAGTGGCTGGATTCATGTTGTATATGAAACTTCTGTTCTCACCTTTTCAGATGTCTGAGTGATGACCTTTCTATTCTGTAGTTTTGCAGGCAGAAGGTGGCACAAAGTTTAGTTAAGGCTGATTTAACTCCAGGGGAGGCTGTGGTAGGCTGGGAGTTTAAACTGGAACCGGTTCCTCTGGTCTGCTGCCATTAGCATTCCTGCAATTCCTTCCATCCAGCCCCCCTTCCAAGACCACCAAAAGGCTGAAACCCTGCAAACATATCAGCTAAGCCTTTCTGCCTACACTTGCAGGGCAAGTAAGCAGCTCACCTGAAATCTAAGGGAATGGCCCATTCCCAGTTAGATGCCTTTTCCTGTCCCACAAGGGTAACTGAATGCACAGCCAGGACTTTTCTATCTTGACACTGTATGTTGTACTGATGACCTTTGCCAAGGTTTTGGCTTTTTTTTTCTTTTTAGCTCAGATAAGCTGTCAGCCTGTTACTGAGTCTTTGAGCTGAATAATCGCTCAACTTCTTTTCATCTAGTCTTTTACTTCTACAAGTCCAATCTAGGTTGCTGGATGGAGGAGTAAAGCTCCTCATGGAGCAGTACTCGGAGCCATTGAAGGTAGGAGTCTTGCTTCTATCACCAAAGCCTTTCCAAGGAGAAGTTCCACATGCTTTGGGGAGGTGTTCTGTCACCTCAGTGTGATTTTTGCCATTGATGTGTTATAGACCTTTAGTATGCTGCCTAAAAGAGCATGCCATTTTAGCCTGAAATCTAGCAGTTTGCTGAGAAGTCTCTCAATATATAGAAGTCAGTGATGTTTCTGAAGTTCAATTTTAAAGTTGCTTTTATACAAGTTGCTTATTCTGGTGCCTTCAGGAAAAAAATAGGCAGTATTCTAGGTGGAGCTAACTTTAATAAGTGAAACTGAACTTTATGTGTGGTTTACTTTGTTGTTAGAGCAGGAATTCAAAAAGTAAATAAACATGGGGAGATGTAAGCTTTAGTTTTAAAATTCTTTTGGGTTGAATAAATGTTTAATGATAGTACTGCTGGGGAAATGTGTAAATAGTATTTTTTTGTAACCCTCTATGAACTCTTAAGCTTTTATTCTTTTTCTTTTTCAAGAATATAGAGCCATGAAGTCACTCTGTGACTGAGCTGAGCAAGCGTTCTACATGCATATGTGGGTATTGGTTTTTATTGATTTTAAATTTAACAGATATTTTTCAGATAAATTGTTCAGAGTCAAAACAGTCCTTGATGTGGAGTGTTTGTGCATAATATAGCAGTGTTTATTCTGTGCTGACTGGATTGGTTCAATTTTGGAATTCAGATACAACAGAACAGTTATTGTTTAATAGGCATTTTGTTATTGAAACAATAACTCCCATTTTATTTAAAATTGATCTTTTAAAATTAAAAATCACAATTTTTATATTCTTTTAATGGGACTTAACAGAATGTTATGACACTAGGGTAAGTATGGCAGATGATAAAAAACACAGTCCTGGATCTTGCTGTGCCTAGGGATATAGGATGCAGCTCTGAGAGGTGGAAATTAGGGAATCCAGGCAGGATGCTGCTCAGGAATGGGTTGAGCAGCCAAAGCCACCTGGGCATGACTCCCCAAGAAAGTCTGAGTAGCTCTTGCTTCTCACCGCATCCACAGCTGGGCTTTTAGATTTCTTGCCAGCCTCCACACCAACATAACCTGCTGCCAGGCAACTGACTATGGGAGCTGTGTATGACCTGCTTTTGAGTTACAGAGGCTGGAGTCACACATGTGGACCCCTTTGCATTTGAAGAAGACAGAAGTTATATTTGTATCTGGCAGCTTTCCTGAACATCCACCACTTCAACTCAGCTGAGCTGTGGAAAAGAAACAGCTATTTCATATCCAGGAATGAAGAGATCTGGTTAGGATTTATATTATAGAAAGAAAAACTAAAACAAATCAAAATCAAAATAAACAGCCCCAAAACAAAACCACCAACAAAACAACCCACGCATAGTTGCCCATTGTGAACAGTATCAAAATCAGTGATGCTTAAGATTGAAAAGGAATGAAAGCACAGAGTAATTATAAAAGTATTGGCAAAAGACCTTTATTTTAGCAACACTGCTGGATATTACTATAATAAGGCCCAAATTCTGCTGTATGTATACACTGTTTAAGCCTGACAGCTTAAAAACTGACAACTTGGTGCCTTTTCAAGGAGACAATTATCAAAAAAGCTTTCTTTGCATCAAATTAGAGACTGGCAGTTACTATTACCAGTGTACTAAAGAGTGTCTTGGCTGAACCATCAAATTTTCCCTGATCTTAACTAAAATAAGCTCTATTATTATAAAATATAAGGTATTTTTGAAAGAGAACAAAATATGATTTATTTATAATATCTAGTGTAAGAAACAAGAACATTTGAGGAAGGAAGAACTAAAGAAGAAATAAGTATTTCTTCCTTGCTTGTACTGGAAGTCTTTGGTCATACTTACTGAATCTTTCAATCTTTATTATGGAGCTCACTTTATATGATAGTGATGCAATCCATGTTCTTTGAGAGCTTGTTAACTCTTCCTGCTTACTCTGTCTTTTGGAAGCATAATCTTTGATCTATGATGACAATAATTTTCATGGCATGTGCGGACAGTGACTGCAGATGGGGAATAAGTAGCATGAGCTGATGAGCATGAAGAAATAACAGTCCTCTAACCATGCAAGTACTGGGTGCGATGGATCAAATAGTGCATTTGTAAGAAATTTTGAATCCTGTGAGTGCTACCATCAGCTACACCTGGGGCTGCAGGTGCTGCTGAGAACCAAGGAGTCAGTGGCCAATGCCAGGTGCTCAGCACTGAATTCCAGGTGTTATTTGTGTTTTTCTGTAGACTGGTGACTAGTGTTCTTCTGTTCTCTAACCCATTCTTTATGTCAAGCTAGTCTCCATATTCTTAGTTCTTTTAAGAGCAAAACATCTCTCTCTCTGTCTCTCTGGTTTGGGGCAATACCAAATATATATATGTACTCCTTTAAGCTATTTTTTTTCAAGCTTTTAAACTATTCCAAAAGTAAGTGTTATATTTCTGTTTTTACCATTCAGGGAGTATGGCAGGTCTGTCAGTCCAGGGGAGCAAGCTTCTCCCTGGGAGTGTTGCTCTGTTCATATTATATGTTGTCTCTTGGCAAACTCATAGGTAGCTTTCAAATCACCCAAGAGAAAAGTTTTGTTTAATGACTTACAAAGTATCTTGTTGGAAATTGTTGACAGAAATAAAAATGTTTTTAAGATCATCCACGTTAGCTCCAAGACCATCCCTCCTCCTCTTCACTGCATGCAAGCCTTGCCGCTATGACTACATCTACTATGTTACTTAACCAGAGGGAAAGACAATCATCATGATAGAAATGAATGGTGTTTCTTCAGATCATGCTGTCCTGTGCAGAAGCTGCAGTAGGAATTACATGGAAATAAAAAATACTGTTTAAGCCTGTAAATAAAAAATATATCTTTGCACACATATAATGTGACCTAAATTGAGGGTTGAGGCAAACTCATCTCTGGCATTCCTAAAGGTTTGCGTGCTAGGATGAGGAAGCACATGATATGCTTGTAACAAACTCTGTGGGTTCAGATCCATAAATAAAGTTTTAATTAAAAAACCCCACAAACCTGACATGGTAGTCCTATTGTAGGATATCATATTGGCACCAGTGTAGGCCATCATCAAGGCTGAATCTCAAAATTAGCCATATTAATTTCTATGCCTTGACGTGATAACTGATAGCAATTGTAGGTTGCTATTTCTGAGCCCAATCAATGTAAGAGGATGTAACAGCTGATGTGCTAATAGGAAAAAAAAAAATGTTGAGGCAGAACAGTCTTGGGTTTCATTTCAAGCTACATTAGTTGGCACAGTTTTTCTGCTTATTATCCTCAGTTGGGACCCATTCAACTTTTTTATTATCTCTTCTCTCTTATCTTGTTGAAATCCCATTTCTTTCAGTCAGCCTTCTCAGTAACCCTTCCTGAACTTACTCATGTGATTCATGCTGTATCTTACTCACATGCTGCTTTTGAGGTTGGGAAATTTCCAGCCCACAAATAAAGTTTTGAAGAACTGAGAATAGGGTCTCAGACTTGGAAGTTTCAGGTAATACCATCTAGGCGATGATAACAATCCTGCCCAGAGTAAAGAAGATCCCTAGCAGTGTAACTTAATTGCCCTTCAGTGATGTCTGCCTTCAGGGCTTTTTCTTTGCTTTGTTCATTCTGAAAGTATCTTTTATACTTTTTTACATTAATATATTCTGGGAATGTATCTTTTGACTGTAAATTCTTAACAAAGACTGCAGCCGACACTGTGCTGTGCAGTGCACTAGGTTTTTCTAACTTTGAAATTCAGCCTTTTGAAGACTTTGGGATTCCTCTTCTACGTGGCTTACAAGACCACCAAGGAATGCACTGCCATGATGCTGCAGGATTGTGGTGACAAAGCTTCAAGAAGATTCACCAGGCGTTAGGTGTTCTGTAACATATGGCAACAGCATAGCACAATAAAGATAACATGTAACAAGCTATAACATATGCCAAGTTTCTGTAGATAGACACTTTAGAACAATCTAAAACAATTTAAACCTTAAATTCCCTGCAGAATGCTTATGCATTTGTGTGCCCTCATGGTAGCCCTCTGCGGAAATTTTGCTCGCCATCCCAGGCTTGCAGCAATGAGCACAGGGAACTTGGGCTAGGTGCAAAAAGACATGCCTACGGAAAAGTTGCAAGGTTGTTTACAGGGAAATAGCTTTGTGGTTTTTTTGTTTTGTTGTTTGGTTGTTTTTTTTTTTTTTTACCTAGTCTCCAATGAAGAATCTAGTGTGAGGTGTCCCTGCCCATAGTAGGAGGATTGGAACTAGATGATCTTAAGGTCCTTTCCAATCCAAACCATCCTATGATTCTATGATAATATTTTCCTGATATCATATAACTGACACTATTCCCATTTTGTCTGATGTTGCACTCTCAAACCTCTGTTGCTTTATGCACACATGCATGTCTACTAAAAATTTTCCACAGAGAATGCCTACCACCAAAAAGGCTGTAAAACTACCTCAGTGTGACCATTAAAGAAAACCTATTCTGTGTAATTTGTTAGACCACTTAATATCAGGTCTATAATGTGCACACTCAAAAACCAGTGTATTGGATACTACATCCTGAAATGCTTCATGGTGTCTTTTATCACATATCTAAGAGCTAGAGAAGATTGTGAATCTAAAGCTAGTGAATCCATTCTTCTTTTGAAGAAGGCATTGAATTATTACAGGAGCCTGCATAACCTACAAACAAGAAATTGGAAAACTAAGGTGTTTCCATTCACAGAATTTCCGCATCCGTCTTTACTGTTATAATTCAGTATTTTAATCTAGCTTGTGAGGCAGAAAAAAGCACATAAATTATTTTGCATGGTGTATACATAATCTTTCATGTGTTTACACATACTAAGTATATAAATTAGTTCAAACAATGAAAAAGTCAATAGTGTTATGTACTTTCTCTAAATCTCACTCTCCTTTCTCTTCTGATTGATGTTACTAATGAAAGTCTGTAGTGTCATGGGAACTTCCACTTTTGGAAGCCGTTCTAAGCTTGAGAAGCCACTTACTTGAAGCTTGAGGCTGAAATTCAGAAGTTTGGCATGTCTCTATGAAGTTGGCTTTGAACAAACCTAGGCACTAAGGATTGATCTCTGCAGCTACAGAAAATACTGATGCTCCTAGCAGCGCGTTTATATCTAGCTTCAATTTGTGGTACATGAAAACTGTGGTTTCCTGCTGAAGCTAGGTGCTGTGGGAAAGACTTGCCACAGATAGTGGATAATTCTTGAATTCCTCAGGGAGTTTTTAGTAGAAGCAGTGATTCTATGCTTGGGTGGAAAATACCTAAGAACATAGGAGTGCGATCCTATTCCAACTCAATCAAGGTCAGTGCATGTTACAAGTTCAATATGAATTATGGTGGTGATTTCCTTGGACAAAGAATCTCACTTTGTTTGCGCATGAATGCCATCAAAGCTTTTGTGTGAAGCTCTGAAGCCAGAAATAACCAATTCCTGAAGGTGTAGTATCATTTTCACTGCTCTGGTATTTCTACCGGGTCTTGTTAATTTGGCGATGGTTTTCTGATCTTGCTTAATGGTAGGAAAATTCTTTTGAGACAGTGTTCAGGCAACAGAATAAGTTGTGGTTATGTTGACAGCTTTGTCTCTGCATCTGGACTTATCCATACTGTTTTGCTTGACAGAAAGATTAAGCAGACTTGGCAAACTCACAGTTGTAACCTTATCTTTGCAGTCAGAAGCCTACAAGTCAGGATAAAAGATATGTTATTAAGACTTGCAAAGGAAAATACTGCAGGAAAAATAAATAGGAAAAAAAAGGAGATTTTTGTGCGTGATTCATCAGTTGTCTTTACAAGTAGAGCTTGTACTACTGTAGACTGGTGTTATACAAATGCAAGTGATATTATAGTGCTCTCTTATAAATCTTCAGTTTAGTTCTGGGTATGGTGGCCTCATTGTTTACTCTAACCTGGTGACAGTCCATGAATAAATATATAATGATTTGCTGCAGTTAAAATAGAAGGAAGGATGACACTGTTATGAACCTGAAAACTAGTAATTTTTAAATAATTAGTTGTAATTAGCTTCACATATTTCATTTCTTATTTCCTCTGACAGCTGATAACTTTCCTCATCTCTTGGGGTTTTTATTGCTTAAAAAAGGCTTTTCTCCCTTCTGAAAAGATCCAAGCAAAGAAACTGATTATTTACTAAAAAGGCTGTGGAGATATCCAAATATAGGGTGGTACCAACTAGGATCTGTTAAAAGTACCTACTAAAAGAAAGAAATTGTAAGCTAGGGAAAAAGAAATCTTATCCTTTATTTGTTATAGTTATTTCTGCTCTTAATTGTACAAACAGTAGATTCAATTTTTTGTTTTGTTTTAAAATGACATAGAAACATCATTTTAATTATGAGATGTCCTTGAATGGTTAAAAGAGCTTATTTTTCCAGCCATGAACCTAGTACGGCCCAATTATTAGAAATCAGATTAATATAAATTCACCTTTCAGTTTCTTTTTATTTCTTCTCTCTTCTTTCTTTCCCAGCAGACAGGAAGTGTCAATGAATTGGCTCTAGAGCCAAATGATCCTTATTTGCCCTTGAGATAGCTTACTGAGGATTTTAAAGTCAGATGGTGAGAAAAATTTACACTAATGTTTAAGAAGTTTCATGAAAGCCTACAGAAGCCTGACTATATCTATGAAAAAGGAAAGAGGGGGATAATTAGAAGTCATATACCAAAGACTGGACGCAAAAGCAATAGTACTATATTCCTGAATGGTACTTTTCAACTGAAGCTCATGAAGAGCTCTGCTTTGATACCATGACTGACACTGAATAGTATGCTCCTCCTTGAGAAGTCCCATTTATTTTCATCAAGTATCTACCAGGTGGGTGCAGGATGAAGTTGAAGGTTTTGGTTCCAGCAGCTGCAGTGGGGGGAAGTGCAACCAGATTTCATTGTAATCTTGGTACCCGTGAAGGTACTGTGAAGCAAAATGTATCTCAACGTGAGTTAAGAATGGCAAGATCTGATTAGGTGAAGAGTGGCAGAGCTGCTTCCTGATTAATCAAGCAGATAACACTTCTTTGAGGCATTGATTCATAAAAACCTTGAACACTTAATTCATTTTATCTGGACTTCTATTGAGCATGTATGTGAGCTGGTGCTTTATGGCAGTCCCAGATGCTTTCCTCAGTCTAGGCCTGATAGAGCTGTATATCCATTTTATGTTGAGGCACAGCAAGTGACTTAAAGGGATGTGTTCTTAATATACAAAGGATAAAAAAATGTGTTTGGAAGGAGGCAGAATATGCTGTCAAGTGCTTTGTTGCATTGATGGATTCTCAAAGTGTGCGAGGTTGGGTTTTCTCTGTTTTCGGTTTTGTTGTTTGGGATTTTGTGTATGCGTGCTATATAGTCTTAATCGACCCTCTGAAAGAGTGGAAGGCTTCTTCAGCCTGACTCTGGATTCTTTCCAGGTTGCTGTGGTTTAAGCCCAGCTGGTATCTCAGACCCACACAGCCACTCATTCACTTCCTCCCACTCCCTTAGAAGCATCAAAGCTGCTTCTAGCTTAGAGTACTCATTCCGACTATTTCATGTGGCATTTATTGATTATGGCAAACAGCTAAGACAAAGACAGTACATATATTAATCAGCCTAAAGAAACAATGTTTTTCTTGCCAACTGTGTGGGTAAAGAAAGTGTCTTACTAGCTTTTTTGCTGTGGTAAGCTATGTCCACATCGTTGGAAAGGGTATAAATGTTGTTCAAATAAAAACGGGCATTTATTTAAAATGCTAGATTTTGGATTCTGGCAGTTAGAAGAGGCTTTACCTGACAATCTTTTTTACTTCTGATCATTGCATTAATGAGTAATTTGTATGTTCTTCTCTGCTATATGGCTTTGCTGTTTTCCACAGTCAATTTATGGTATCTTTGTCCTCTTGCTTTTTTCTCAGACTCTGCTTTCTCATGTTTATATACTACTTATTAAATATTTATTAAACATATCAAAGGGAATGTTTTTGGAAGGTACATAATGATAAGTTGCTGGGTGCACAAGCTTCTCTTTCAGGTGACCTAAAGAACTTGAGTGCTGGAAAACCTACTAGTTGTGGGGGTTTTTTAACCCTGCTGCATTCTTTAATTTAATAAAAAAATGTTCTTTTTGCTTGAATTCGTACCTTCATTGTGTTAATACTTTAACCTGTAACAACACTGTAGACTGTAGCAACACCAAAGACAACTTCAACATGTAAATAATATAAAATTTCTGTATGTTTTCTATTTTTGTGATGTGCTGACAGAGAAGAATAATGAATAAACAGTATGGGCCTGTCAGATGTTAGCATAGGTTTAAGTAAGTATATGTACAACTGATCTACTCATATCTTTAGATTTGTGTAGCGATTAGCATAGGTATGTTTGAAAGTTCAAAAAGACCTGCATACCAGTGTTGTACCTCTGTAGAGCCTTCTTGTCATGTTTCATGGAGATTAATGGGCTAATATGTGTCATTCCTGCAATATGTTAACAGTGTTAGATTTCTTACAAGGGAAATAGGATTTATTGTTTTCCAGATGTTAGAAACTTTGATTCTTTCCTGAGATAATTTGTGCCTGTTTGGAGGTGCAGTTAAAGCGAGAAAGGTAATAAATCAGGTGAAATGACAGGAAATAATTTTACACGACAATAAGGAATTGGCAAGATTTCTTTTTAGGTTGACTTTTGTTAAACTATGGAAAAGGTCTGATAGCAGAATCCAGTTAATGATAAGGTATCATTTCAGCTACCATGCTACTGCTATTGCTTCATTTCTTTTTTTACAATGTTTTACCTGAGAACTACTCTATAATGTGCATGAATATAGACAAATACCTTAGAATAAGGTGATGAAGTCTTCAGGGTAGAAGTCTTTGTGCTGGGACAATGGTTCCACATTCATTATTGCCAAACATACATACATACAAGCAGATCAGCCAGCAGCAAAAGTTTGACCCAGATCACGCAGTAATGCACAATCCCATATCTGTCAATTTAGTCAAAGTATATTGAGGCAGCAAAAAAGCATAAATCCTTATTTATGTCAGCTTCTGGAGGACAGGAGATACTTGATGCCACATAAATCTTTCTGACAAAAAAGTTAACCTGCCAAAATTGTTTGAACAAATTTGAATTCAGAGAGTTTGTTTATGCTATGTCATTTCTTTTTCATGTGACCTCATTTTTTCTGATCCAGTGCAGGGGACTTTAAAGTCACACTTAATATATCATTGAACCATGACACAAGACACTTCTCATACAGATTTTAGCTAGTTGTTTTGGAGCTCATCTTCTGTATGCTATACCAGGTAAGAGAATTACACCTCTAAAAGACATGTGCATAGCGAACACAGGACAGGAAGCCTTTTAGCCATGTTTCAAGCTTTTAAGTTTACCATCAGGCTTAGGTAATTTTTTTTTCTTTTTCCCCAGCCTTTACAAGTTAGTATGGAAAGATCTGCCTCTTCCTTCCTTTTCCTTTTCTGTTGCTTCCTCTAGTTCCCATTACTCCATAGTCTTGGCTGACAAATTTGTTATTTTATTCTGTAGTTTTGTACATACAAGAATTTTTTGTCTTCTTCCACAAACATCACCTGTCATCAAATTTTGCCCACAAACCCCAGCAAAATAAAGTGTGTACAAGTTGCTAGTGAGTTTTAGTTTTGGTGGCAAGATGAGCAAGAAACAGTTGAACATTTTCTTTGCAATTCTAACAGCAAGAAAACAGTTGAAGCTTTTGAAAAATTGTTTTACAATTTTTCTTCGGTTGTAATTCCAAAGCCTCTATAGAAATCTAGTGTGGGGTGTGATTTTAAAAATTAAGGTTCTGAGGATGGGATGTGCTGATGTGAATAGAGGAGAAATTTGAGTTGGACTGAATATGGAAGGAAGTTGGTTTTAAGGTTAAATTTGAAGCGGTTATAGTTGCTGCTTGATTGTTTTGCTGGTATCAAACATATGAACTGTTCTGGGCCCTCCTAAGCCTTTTGGCACAAGCAGATCAATGATCAGGTTCTCATCTGAAACACTTATTAGTCTGCTTGTAGTAAAACACTACCAGGCTTTATAGTACTAAATTTCCTGCCTTGCATGGTAAGTTATGGTAACTTGCAAAATAGCCAGATAGAAAATATTTAATCCTAATACTGGTGAATTAATGGAAAAGTAATTGTTTTGGGCAACCCAAAGCCTAACTGGGTCTTCAGTGTGCTGGTTAAGAAACAATCCAGTGCAAATGGAGAAATAGTGGAACAATAGGTGCTGTTATCATCATTTAACTTGATTTTGAATTGAGATTTATAGCTTAACATGGTCTGTATGTTCACCATATAAAATGGCTTTTGGAACTTGCCTCCTGTGCTTTACAGTACTACTTCATTTTGATGCAGTTCAGAGGTGGGAGAGTTGATGTTAAACCTCAGTATCGCTACATCTTGACAAGAACTGAAAACATTGTCCTGTGTTGCATAAATGTAAGAAGAATATTAATTTATTTTAAAAGCCCTAATTTATTCCACCCAGAGGAATCCCCAGTGAATAATTATGCAATTAAAAAACCCTCTTTTTATCATAATACACCAACCCTTTGTCCAGTAACTTGTCAGATTAATTTAATTAAAAACCGCAGTCTTAAAAATATACTTGTCTGCAACTGAAAGTATGTAATCCCTTGGGATGGAAGTGCTAGTTAAAGATGAGTTCAGCCCAACATAATTCTGCCACATTAGTGTATATTACAGTATATTAATTTAGAGAGCAAGTTCCGTACATGACTGATCATTAATGTTTATTATGATTATAGTAATCTTTGCTTAGTCAATAAACATTTACACTGAACCAAAAAATGGTGTAGTGTGTCATATTGCAGCCACTTATCCATGTTTGGATAATTTTGTCCTAATGATGCAGCAAGCATACATGGCTTTCTGTTAATTGGTTATACATTAGACACTTTATTTTTCCACGTGCTTTCACTGTGCCAGATGAACCAGTGGATGTGATAAGAAAATAACTCCACTGTTTCAGACAACAAGAGAGTATTCCGAAACCTCTTTGCTAGAATGGGTAGAAACAATCCCTTTACTTTAGTGCTTTCAGAACTGTAAATGGCTGATACATGGAGGTATTTATATGCAGTAGGGAAACAATCTTTATTTCACTCTGACATGCTTAATTCTTCCCATAAATAGATTTTTGACTCCTTCCAGCAGAGAAGGTATGGCAGGGTGCAGGGAAGAGACTGTGCTTACGTATTTCATGGTTAATGAAATGATAGTGTCACCAGTTTCTCAGCAGAGGAGGAAAACTAGAGACAGGCAGTGTAGTAGAACTTGTAGGTTCAAAGTATAACCTGTTGTTTACCTACCTGCTCCTGTCCTGCAACAGAGTTGATCACAAGCACTATAGAGGCAGGCACATTGCAGTAGACTTTGAGATTGGACATAGTATATAACTGTGGGAAAATGTTTTATTAGGCAGCCTGCAGTCAAGACTTAGCACTCAGAGGAAGGACAGGAACGAATGGAGTTGGATTTATACCTCCCACAGTAGTTGTTCATGGCCCAGGACAACCTGTAAATGGCATCCTAGACCACAACACAGGCTCTGCCACAGGAAGGGTGTCGTTGCAGTGTACAAGGCAGTAACACTGTATTTTTATATCTTTTTATCACTCCAGCATCCATACTATTTGAAATAATTATGTTCTAAATTTTATTATACACGAATGTGTAAAACCGACCAAAATGAATATTGTTTTCTCCCCAGGCTCTCTCTGGGGGGAAAAATAACTGTCCAATAACAAATTTCTCATTTCAGAAGTGCGCTACACAGTGTTTACCATCCTTCCTGCTGAGAATTCACTTTTCTGCACAGTGTAGGAAACACTGTTTTGTTTATTTTATATACAACGAAGGTTGGCCTTAAATGAATGTGGTGCTGGTTAAACGTTACTCAGTTTATGGCATCAGAAACTGAAGTCTGATTTATTATCAGAACAAGTACAACATAGCATGTAGGCACTTCCTCCCTTCCCTTCAACATTAATAATTTTTTTGTTCTGAGCAAGGGGTTAAGAAAATGCTTCGAAATTAGATTTATAGTCTTTGGTAACAGCACTTACTCTTTCTGTTAAGTTACTGGTCTCTCCTGTCTTTGCTGCTGTACATCCATGTGGTGAACATAGTTTGCTTTGTATTCACACTGAATTCACACTGGTAACTCAGTGATGAAATTTGTTTATTGAGGTTGTTGAGCCATCAAGCTTCACCAAACATTATGACAAATGAAAACTGTTTAGAAAATCACAGTTCTAGTTGCCAGTATAATTTTAAATACTGAGGGAATACAAGCACACACATTCAGTCAAGTTTCATTAGCAACAAGACAATAGAAAAAAGGAGAAAAGAAGAACTTGGTAGAGAGGTAGACAGGAAAATAATGTTAGGGGGTGTGTTTGTGTAATTAAAGAATAATGCTTTAGTATTTGTTCAAAAGTAAATACTGAGGGAGCGAACAAACAAACCAAAAAGCCAAATCAAACAAACCAACCAACCAACCAAAACAAACAAACCAACCAAACAGACTTGGGCTTCTTTCCAAGTTAGGTCAGTATATGCCATCACCAAGTAAATGCTGTTGCCTATTTTCCAAGCACCAATTGCATGAGTAGTAGAAAATTGCTTTCAGAGAAATCAGTGCTGTTTGATCAATGTGTAACTGGGTATTATATTGCACAGAGACTCACAACGGGGAGAGTGTCTTCCTTTCTTTCTAATATTCAAAGCTGTGTCTCAATCCGTTGCAGGAGTTAACCTTTGTGTGTGCTGCTTCTCTGATCATTATAGGAAAAGAAGCTCAAAATTCCCCAAACTAATGTGGTACAGAAAGAATAAAGATTTTGTTTGGATTCTTTTTAAGGCCATATGCATTTAATTGTTACTTTTACTCTTCAGTTTTAACATAATGTTTTTCATTATAGGCTTAAAACTGCAGAAGTTCATATGTTATTTTTGGGACAGAGTAGTAATGCTACAACACAGGGTTATTTTTTATGGAGATGTGTGTTAACCATTGTAAAATCTTCAATGTTTTTGTTAATTCTGAAAAACAGTGTTGTCAACTTCACATTTAAGAACCCAAACCATGTTAAAATCAGGTAAATGCTGAACAGTTGCAGGAATATTTCTAATATTTTGCTTTAAATTCTACCATGACTTTTTGTGTATTAAGTGGTCTGGAAATCAATTTATGCAGATGCAGTTAAGAGTAGTGATTATGCTTTTAAAGTGATTGAAATATCCTTACATAGTTGCATAACCTTTTGTAAACTTGTATTGAACTTTTCAAAATAGTTTTCTAATTGCAAATGTTAATTTACCAGTATGTCTGTCATAATCCTTCTTTTAAAAAAATAATAAATTATTGAATAATTTTTTTCTTTTGAAAATGAATTCTTTATGGAAAGTTTGGTTAAAAATGTTTTGACATTGCAGAGAAAAGTGCCCAGCTCTAGGAATATGTGTACATTTATCTTTACTGCACCAAAATCAATGGACCGTATTACAGTAGTAAAATCAATTTGGGATTAGAACCCAAATGGAAAAATTAATAAAATCAAAGCTGTTTAAATTTTCCTGAATTTCATTGTTCAATAGCACTTATCTATATTGATGTGTGGAGGTAACACTAGAATATTTGCTTTTCCAGCCTTCACAGTGCTTTATTTTGAAAAGGGTATTTCAGTTCTGGCAGTCTTGCTCTAATTGCTATGCATGGTCCAGCTAATTTTCACCAACATATTGCCAACAAGGAATGGTAGGTCAAGAAAGAGTATAAAAATAAATTGTGTCAAATACCCTAAAGCAGCTGCTAATGATGAATATGGACTTTGGATTTGGGTAGACATTGTGTAGGAGATTAACAGAGGAAAAATACTGTTTAGTGCAGACAACCTATGGGAAGAAAAGGAGGATGTTTTGAATGTACTTTTCATGAGTACATTATGCATTCAGCTCATGTGTTGCTGTGTTTATAGATTCCATAGCAAAGTTTCTGCAGTATTATAAATAATAAAATAATCTTCTGAAACCACTTTACCTGGTTTTGTAGACATTACCCCTTAGCAAATACTGGGTTTACACAGAATTCTCATGCGATCAAAATGTAAATTGCAGACTGATGTTACATGGTGAGCTGTGTCACATATTTTAAAAGTAACAAAGAGTATCAGTGGATGGCAAGAACACTGGGGGGGAGGGAGGGGAAGAGAAGCCACACCATTTAAATTTGAAGAACATACCTGACAGCTGAGTGAACAAAAAGAATAGGCATCAAAGACCTCTGTGCTTTGACAAATGTTGGGAGGAATCCCTCGCCTTTGTTTGGACTATCCATAGAGGCGAGTTCATTATCAAGCAGTTCTGTGTGCGTGACTGCCCTCATTTTCAATAAAGTGATGCTCTTTTAGGGATGTCAGTAAATAATAACCTTGCCTGTGGAGGGATATAGACTGTGGTATTTTGTAAAATACTTCCAAATTTCTATTATTAATAAAACGCTTGTAGTGCGGCTCTTTTGGGCTTTTTTTTTTACTGTCTTTTTAGTGGTGTAAGGTGAGGAAAGGCAGTAAATCTGACAGTTTACTAGAAACAGTGATACGTGGTGTGGAACACTATTAAGGAGATTATGTTATCTCCTAGGAACAGAGAATGCTGAGGTCAACGGGAAATCAATTTCCGAGGGTGCTACAATAAATTTGTCTTGTAACTGGAAACTTTCTAATTGCAGCCCCAAGGGAACAGTAAGCTGAAAACCAGGCAGATGGTTTCTTCCCTGTTTCCCTTATTCTTTGATTCCACCTAAATTATTTCTATCTTTCTAGTAACTTTGTGTGTTAAATGTTTGCAAATGTTATAACGCTAACGTAGTTGCTGTCAGTTGTATGGTAACTTTGCTGTACAGAAGCCAGATGTTTTTCAGCAGGTTTTCAGAGAGATTTAAATCTGTTCTCTTTAGATTGAGCCACTACTTCTAACTATAGTGGTAGCAATTAGTGTAAAGGAGAAATTGGTTTTCATTCCGTGCTATGCAGCAGGACTCTTATCTTTTTTCTTTTTATTTTTCTTTAGCTGAGGACTCAAGGAGATGGCTTTTTTCCCTGTTCCATTAATTCATTGAGACTTTCACTACTCACATCATCTGAAAAGCATTCCAGTGTCAAAGATATAGCCTAATTTTTATGAATTCTGATTTTATTTATGATTTACAGTTAAAATCCAATGGCATGGAAAGTCCTGATGTAAATAGGTACTTTAGAAGGAAGGTAAAACCCCATTTCCTTATAAGAGCTTTGAGAAATTTTTGGTTGGGGTGAAGACTGTGAAGATCAGATATATTGAACTTTGGCTTTCTTTGTTCCAAGTTTGGCTGAATGCAGGTAGTAGCTTATGAAAAACAAACTGAAAAATGTAATAGAAAAGTAAGTCACAAAGAGTTTATTGTGGTCAAGCTCCAGCTTGAGCGTAGAGCAGCTTGAAAACTCGGTGGGTTTGGAGGCTAAGGGATATGAGTTCAAGTGGGAGGTGTAGGTTGAATTTGAACATATGTTCCCCATGGCAGAGGGATTGGAACTGGGTGATCTTTAAGGTCCCTTCCAACCTAGAACCATTCTTTGATTTCTACAAAATGTAAACATTTTGTTTAGGAAAAAAGCAGGAGGAAATTGTTCAGATAAGATAGAAATAGCTTTTTCCCCCCCTCCTCTTCTTTTTTGCAACTACACCTTGCTTCAGAAACATTTTGAAATTTTGTTTATTTGAAGTAGATACTTTTATTTACTTGAAGAAGTGTCAATCTGGCAATTACTAATTCATCTACGATATCTGTAACAACTTAGTGACAAAAAAACCCCATGCACTATCATGTTAGTTGCCAACTGTTAATTTTGGAAATGTCTAAATACCACTCATAATAATAATTATGGAATAACACTCACTAAGTTGGAGCTTTTTGCATCATAATTTTAAAACAACAATGGAATTCTCAGTTTGAATACCTTGTGGTAAAATTATTATGAACTGAAATGCATATTTAATATATAATAATAATTTTTAACTGTTGGACTTGGTGACCGTAAAAGTCTTTTCCAACCTAGTTGATTCTTAATTCTGTATCTGGCTCTGAATTGCTTTTGTTTCTTTAAGCAAATTGTTGCTTAGTGAGAAATTGCATAATTTTCTGTTTTGAACTTAACAGGACTTATCCTTCTGTGCATGCTTTTAACTTGAGAGTTTCCTGTAAAAGGATATAATATTTTCAACAGGAAACAAGTAAGATTGTTATAAAACCGTTGGTGTTTAAAGATTTTCGAAATGGTAGAGCCATGTTCATATTTCATCTGCAATACAGCACGTTATGGAAATGCACGGTTGCCTTTGGTGATAATTACTATGAGTATCAGATCTGTGCAAATTTGCGGAAAACTTTCATTAGCCATCACAAGCTCTTTTAAATATTATCATGGTTAGCGGGTGCTTATTTTACTGTACTACTTGGGTGTTGTTGTCATATACTAGGATGCAAATTTGTTTTGCCTGCGTAAACAGATACCCGAAGGACAGACTGCATTAGCTTGTTAGAGCCTGATGCTACTTCGCACACACAGTACCTGTGATTGCTCTAATGACTAATTCCGCCTCAGGAAAACAGATAAACATATGTCTATAATTAGACAGATATTTACTTGCTTTGCCAATGTACATTTTATTTCTAAAAAACTACTTATAGATCCTTTTTCTGGCTGAAAAAAGGTGGTGTCTAACTTTCAGGCTTGTGGGTCCAGAATAAACCTAGTTAAGCATTAGGATGTGCAGTGTGGGCATCAGCAAGCAGGCAAACTGTCTAGTCTTTTTTTGGTCCAAAATAATTTCCCAATTTCAGGGGCTTGAAGGAGAAATAAAAAATTTAACCTCTTGGCAGAAGAGAAGAACATGCTTGTGTATGCCTTTTTGACAGCCAAGCCATGAATTTGCTGTTTTCTTTTTATTTAATGTATTTAGATGAAAACAAGCCGGCATAAAGTACGGGTGTTAAATTAACAGGAAAGTTATAAAAGCTCGATTTCTTTCTTACCTCCACATCTGAGACTGGGTTTTTAATTTAAGGAAAGCACTCATTTTGCTTTTTGGAGCAGCTGCTTGGGGAAACAGATCTCCTGAATTGTATTCTTCACTTCTGATGCTCACTTTGAGTGTGTTACTTAGTATTCTGTTTACAAAGCACTCCACAGAGTGTTTGACAAAAAGCAGTGATTACGCACAGGAACTGCTGGTTTTTCAGGTTTTTTTATGTGTTAATGCTCACTTGCAATTTTCATGAAGCGCTTTCGTGTGAGATGTGGGGTATGGAATATTTCCTGTGATAAAATTTACAACTGCTGCAGAATAAGTGACTTTGGTGTGAGAATATGGAG
Source organism: Psittacula echo (assembly GCF_963264785.1). NCBI lineage: Eukaryota > Metazoa > Chordata > Aves > Psittaciformes > Psittacidae > Psittacula > Psittacula echo. The sequence goes on from NC_137735.1 coordinate 108,122,895, forward strand.
TATATGTATCTTCTTGATCAGAGAAATAAAACTAAGAAATAATTTTGATTTAGTTGTTTCTGGAATTAATCTGCAATTTTGATGTTTATGATTTAAAATGTGCAATATGTAAGTATATACTCTAAAATAAAAATAGGTCAGTTTTTTTGAGTTGTTGTCATGCATAGCTTTTCTTTCTTTGGACCACTGTTTTAAAATATTTTTATAATATTCTATGTTGTAAGAAAATGGTGGCCAGATGCTGATGATGGTTCCTCGACAATAATTGGACAGTAAGATTTCTGGGGTGTTTTTTTGTTTTCTTTTTATATCTGTAAAGTGAGTAAAATATGCGACCTTGTGATGACAGCTGCTTTTGTTTGTTTTTGTAGGATTGACCCAAGGACCTTTTCATCCTGCAAGAATCAGTTAGCAAGATCTGCGTAGTCTTGTTCCTAAGGGGAAACATGTCTGAGATTGACTATGAGAAGTTAGCTGAAATAGGTAAATATTTTTTTATTATACTTCAAATGGCATCTGTGTATAGTTGCAGGTGATTTAATAGAGGATATTCAATAAGTGAGAGGCTTCATCTGTATGTTGTAATAATTCTTGGAGCAATCCAAAATGAGTTACAGCCACTGTACTGATGTGTATGCTACTAAAGTCATTAGGGTTGAAGGTTACTTTAATACATTCAACTTTTTTGAATTATTGGTAGATGTTCCTACTGCAATTCTAGGCTATTGGAATATCACCATCATCACATATTGTGGCACAAATGGGAGTCATTACTCCAAACAGACAAGTGTTGAATGAGCATAGAGATTGCCGTATTGCATGTTATTTCAAAGATGTTAGTTGAGCTGAGCAATATGACTATGGCATTAGCAGCCTCGTAATTTTGAAAGATCAGCATACTTTTTCTTTTTTCTGTGAATTTTTGAGGATGCCAGGCTGAACACCAGGGCAAGAATGTTCCAGATCTTACCTCCCTCTTCTTACTCCCCCCAAACTTCCCTTTCGTTTCTTGCCTTAGCTCTGATTTCTCCACATCATGACTTTCAGGAGCAGATGGCTGGTCTTTTAGCTCCTAGGGGCTGATTCAAAATCCATTGAAAGCAATTTTCCCCTCGGCCTCTGCAAGCTCTGGATCAGGCACCTCATGTTGTCTCCCAGCCTGGGTTCAGCAGCAAGAACAGTGTAAGTAGTAACGATGATACTCTGCTACAGCTCACGGATTAGGGCAATAAACTCGTCTATCATGTGCAGGAGAAAAATAGAGCAGAAGTCTCCATCAGTTTGGAACAACAAATCTTTTTTCATTTGTGTTTATTACAAAACATCTCTTGAGGTCCAGTCCTCTTGTACACACATTGAGAAAAAAGAAGGGCAGGGGAGTGGAGGAAGGAGGTATGAGAAAAAGAATATACAAAGAATTATCTTACTGGATTAGAGTTAACTAGCTTTTTGGTAGATATAGTTGCTGTTGAGACTTCTTTAGCCTCTGTAAGTGCAGTACAAATGGGCATGCATATTTACTTTGCTTCTCTAGTTCTATGACACATCTCAAAAAGCTTGATATCTGTACTTTGTTACAAATCCTTACACCTGCTTTTTGGAAACATGTCTTTTTTTATGCTTAGTACAAAATAATTTTTTACAGAAGGATTTACCTCTGCCTCTCTGTACCAAAGGCTGTAGTTAACATATTGATTGTTTCTGTTGTATTTACCTGGAATATACATTTTGCCTTTAATAAAGCATGTTAAGTTTCAGTGGATTATGGCAGGTAAATGGTTCACAGCTGCTACTTTGTGTCTCCACAAGACTACGGTTTTCTATTTCTTTTCCTCTCTCCCTTTTGCAAGTTTTTGTTACTTTAGGTGGTTACAGTGCTCAGACATGAAAAAAAAAAAAAACAACAAAACAACCCACCACCAAAACAAAAATCAAATACACAAAACAAGGTTTTCCTTGTTCTGAGTTTTAACAGGACTTAAATACTTTCAAAAGGAAAAAATCATGACATTCATATACTACATTATATTTGTATTATTTTTCCCAGCGCTTGGATCAGAAACATTCTTTAGAGTAAAAGAATACTTTCCCAGTTAAGGTTAGTCTAGCTTTCTACATATGATACACTTTTAAATGGTAGAAAAATACACATTTTGCAGATAATAATAAAAAATTAAACTTTTTTGTATGTATAAGGAGGACTCTAATTGTGTATTTCTAAAGGCAGATTTGTTTTCCTGTAGGACTGCTGATTTATTTTCTAACACTGTAATATGAATTCAGACATAAAGAAATGTAAAAGTAGTACATGTGTTCCTTCCTCCTATTTATCTTTGAGAATCCCAGCCACTAGTGGCATTTTTCATCCTTGTGAAATGCATTTTTAGTACAAATAATGTTAAAAATAAAAATGAGACAATAAAGCTTTCATGTGGCTGTTTATAGGCTAGAAAGATACTGAGGAACTGTGAGTGGAAATCATTCTGTAATATCTACTAAGAGTTTTTCTTCTAACACTTATTCGGTACTGGCACATAAATCTGGCTGAAATCAATACTTAATATGTTCTTTCTGCCCTAGTGTCTTGCGTGGTGGTCAAGGCATATGAAATACGCAGATGATCAGAAGGCACAATATTCTTAAAGCATTTTTTAAAGGGTCACTAATAATATTGTAGATAAAACCATTAATTCTACCTTATTAAAATTTGCATGACAAAAAGAGATGGATGATGTACAGGGAATGATGCACCTTATCAGAATTTTCTTTTTACATGTGCCTTTTCTTCTTTTAAGCCACCATCAAACTTGTCCGTTAGTGTGTCAATTTAATGTTATTCCTGCAGGTTCTAGAAAACATTCACAAGAATAGTGTAGAGTATTATTGACAGTAATTATCCCAAAATCTGTGCTTATTTGGGTACATACTTAGGACCAGTTCTGTTTGAATGTTGTAACAGTTTGGAAAAAAATAGGGGAAAAAAATAAAATGTAACCGAAAAATCCTGGAACAAGGTCAGCTAACCTTGTGTTGCATATTTCAGTACTGAGTAGATTTTAACTCTAGGATATAATCCAGAATCTTACTGAAGTTGAGGGAAGGATGATCATTCATTTTTACTGTGCTTTTGAGCAGGCTTTTACACCTTTGCTTGGCCTCTGGCTGGAGTATGTGCTTGATGGACATGTAGCTGCATTTGCCCTATTGCAAGTTCAGAAAGTTAAAGGATTTCAAGGAAACTGTGGATTTGTGGGGGAGGTGAGATGATTTGTTTGCAATTTGCTACCTTTATGCAAAGTAATGAGTCTGCTGTCTTGAGAGCGTTCACGTAGGGTGTTAATGTGGAGTAGCTATCAAAGCACATGGTAGCATACTGAAGCTTTGACTTCTCCACTTGGGCAACCTTGAAGTAAAAGTCAAGAAGCTGTAGATGGATACAAAAGCGGATTGTGGGAGTGTAGAAAATTATGAGAAAACTCCACTAGTTGTGAATATCAAGGTCACAGTATGCCAGCTGTCCAGTCATTGTTGAGATTTTTGTGAGCAAAACAGTAGATACTAAACTTAAGGAGGACATGAAGATAGCTTTAAAGTATTGAAGGGTTGTATTTCCCACACATGAGAAAGGGTAAAGGACAAGAAACTGATTTGAAGCTGCAACAAAGAGTGATAAATGGCTGTGGTTTTGACAGACTGAGCTACAGTTCAACCCTTAAATAATGTGTTGGAGGCAAAAGTTTTTCTCTGTTCATTAGCACTTAAACAGTCTTGCTTGCTCCTTTAGAACTGCAAAAGGATGAAGTGGAAGATACACAGTCAGAACAGGAAGAAACATTTATGCCTCCAGCACTTGAGGATCCTGAGCTAAATATCAATCACCCTTACTATGATGTTGCAAGACATGGCATCATCCAGTTAGCAGGTATGTTTGGAAAATACTATGACTTTACCTTACTACACCCCTTACCGCATGTTTCTTACTGTATTCCTCAAGGTGATGCATAGAAATCATGTTGCTGCCTTCAGCCTTCATCCTGAAAATCAGCTGAACAGTAATATATGAACTTAGTGCTTTTCTATGGATTAATTATGAGCTAAATATTTGGGCTTAATCTTGCTTTAAAATATAACTATAGCTTTATATTATAATCTAAGGCCTAGCTGTGACTGTAACAGATCTGCACTTTATTTGTGATAAGCTGTTTTGTTTTCTGAATAGCTTGAAGTGTTGTGTAGTCACATTTAATCATTTTCTAGTCTGCCTTGGAAAGGGTGTGCAACCAAACTGATATGGGTTACTGTATAAAAACTAACAAAAGGCAGAAAGAAAACTGTTGACATAAGTGTTAACTGCATTTATCATCTGACTTTCTGTTGTGACATGGAGAGAAGCTATGGGTACATCGCATGTTTGACTATTGGATCATTCAATGTTTACAGTTATTTATTTTTGAAACAGTTTGGCAGTGTATAAGACATGTTTATGATATAAAAGCACTTCTTTACAGTATGCATAGCCTATTTTTTTCCTTTGGGCTTATTTTTGGCACCAATGTGCTTGTTAAATTAGTATCATTAATAATCACAATCCTGAACTAAAGAAATTGATAAAATGGGAAACAAAGAGCAGTATTTAACACTGTTCATCCTAATGAAGTCTAGGTTTGTGCTGTGCTTGCTTTTTGCACCTCATACTTCAGTGAGCCTAGATTATGATTTTTCAGGAAAATTATGAACTCGGGTTATACATAGGTACCTTCTTGAATTCAAGCTGTAAACAGGATGTTGTCCAGGAAAATATCAACTTTAGCAAAACCTTTAGTGAGGTATAGGTGACTAGGGGAGAGAAACCTCTGGTAATTTGGCTTCTGACTTACAGCGGGACGAGAATTTTACCCATAGTAACTTCTGATTTGGAAGCATGTTATACTCAGATAATAATTACCTTCTCCTTCTTCAAAACTAACTATCCAACATAAGACTCAAATTCATAAACAAGGGAGTAACAGATTCATGGTCTTGTGATTCAAAAGCTGCTACCTGCTAACCCACTATAATGTTTCTCACTCAAGCATCAGTTTTGGGATGGGGAAAATACCAAGATACAGAAGTTATAATGAAACCCTTGAAATCACACTGACGAAGTGTGAAATACATGTGTTAACTGACACACTGGATACACCCAAGTCACTCTAACTGTCCACCTAAGAATCTCTTCCATCTGCTGTATTGCACAGTGCAACATGATCTTTAAAAGAGAAATTCAAGTCTTTTTTTTCTCCTGCTAGTATGTTCAATATCAAATTGTGATGCACTATGTATTTACTGCTTCAGTTTTAGCCAAGCACAACTATTTTCTAAATGTTTGTTGTTGCTCCTCATTCTTCACTCACTTAAAGCTGCCGTGGAAGTTATAAGCACTTGTTATTTGGTGGTGTTAATCCTAAAGGGTCCTTTAGTGTTTATTTTCCTTGGAGGAGCCATCATGATTTTTGTTGCTATGGGCAGATCTAGCAGGTAATGGGCTGAAACCCCAGAGTCTGTGCTTAGACAAAGCTCCTCTTCTCCATCCCTTTAGACTGAGGAAAAAGGGGACAAGTTGGCAATCTTAGTAAGTTCTCCTTGACTGATTAATAAGACATTCCCTTGATTTAAAAATAAAGGAGTAAAAGTTTATGTATTACCAAGTCAAACAAAACGTAACTTTTGTAGTCTCAGGAATCCATCATTTGACTTGGAAGAGTTAAAATGGTGGAGGAACTGAAAAAAGGGGGATATTTTGGCATGAGAAGAATGAAATACACTGGAACAGTTCTCCTTAAATATTCATGCTTTTACTGCTGGTAAAACAGAGAACATGCGGTAGAGACAGAATTATAACCAGCCTGCCCTTTCTTGAGTAGTCCCACCTGGCTTCATCTCATATATATATACACCTTATGCCTGTGTTAGGAAATAGGAATATACTTCAGTATGGAGTGAAAGCCACAGTGTTTTTTAAAAAGACCTACCTGTACCTTCTATAGTTTCATCTTGGAACTTGCTCTGTATCAGTGTTTGCTTAAAATAAAGTCCAAATATAAGGTATGCTCCTGGCTTAAATTTGCCAGAACAAATGGAGGTATTCACAAGATAAATACTAGAAGGATGAAATGTTGGATTGTCTCTGATGGTTTTGTCCTCAATACTGCATTCTCTTGCAGGGAAGTAAGTCTCCTAGAAAAAGAGTGATTTTAGGTGAAAATATTTGCAGTAATTTATCCACCTCTTACAGTTATCTAGTTTCCAACTGTTGAGTAACAAAATAATCTAAAATTTATCCTTGCTTCTCACAAATTAGAGTGATTTATAGCTGCTTTCCATAACAATAGCTTTGACTGTATGCAAAGGAGATTTTTTGAGTTGTATTCAACCAGTGTGAAAATACAATTAAATAAGAATAGAGGACATTTTTAAAAGATGTAAGCTTTAATAACTGTTTATTAATTACAGACTGATTTATGTCAAAAATACCAATGTGCAACTGGCAAAGCATATGTAAATGGAACAGTGCTACAGCGCTGGTTCTTTTTATTTCTATTTTGAAGGAGGGATTTCAATCTGTTACTTTAAAAGAAACTTAAGATTGTTTTTCTTTGTGGCAAAAAGGAAGAGACATGTAAGTATATGTGGCACATCATGCTTCCTTATTTTCTGTAGTTTGCCTTCTGAATGTTTGGAGCTAAAAACCAGTGCAGAAAGATAGTGGAAGGGAGTACATTTTCCAGAGAGGCTGGATGTTATCCACTTCGATCTAAAAATATTTGGTGACTTTAGACTGTGGAATAAAATAAATAAATACAAAACTACATTTTTGATCTGAAAGCAAAACATCAAGGAGCAAAGCTGAAATCGCACTTCTTTCTTTGCTTGGTCCCCTGTAGATGTGAGGCATCTTTACCTTCTGAGTAAGTCCAAGTAGTAGGGAAATAAGGTTTTTGTGGAATAAAACCACAAATCTGTGTTGATTTAAAATTGCCATGCTTCCAGTTACACTCTCATTTGAATGTGCAAATAACTGCGTCTCTCCTCTTTACCCTTCAAACTGCACTTCTGCATATTTGGGTAAAAATTCTATTCTCAAAATCATGGGATTCAAACTATGTCAGACTGGGAAGCAAATGCTCTATCAGATGCGATGGGCATTTCCCAGGGTGCTCAGCCACAGCCCTTCTGATGGAGGGCACAGGAAGCCTCCTTCTTTTTTGATCAGCACTTCACATGTCATGTTAAAATTTGGTGTTTTTCAAAACATTATTGATACCTGTGAAGAAAGAACAGCCTCTTTGCTTTCGTTAGCTGCCGTCACTAACTGGAACACTGGCACTGTGTTATGACACTGGCACTGTGTTATATAGTTTGTAATGAAATTGAGGTTCTTGGTCACCTTTTCTGGTTTGCTGTTATTGCTTGTGCAGCACTTGTTGGTGGGAGAACAAGGTGCTCTGTTCTGTTGGTAATTTGAGAAAGTTTCTCTGCCTCTCATTTTTCCCATTATTGAAACTACGCAATTATGTGTATTTATATTCTAAGTGTGTATCTGTTGCAGCCTTTTATAAAGGTGGTTATTTGGCTTTCTATTCAAGCAGTCACATATGACCACCAGTAGCAATTAATGGCTCGTTTAGTACTTTAACTGGAGATCTTTCTTAGATTTATTTTGCTGGTAAAAATTATTGTCTCTAACAGTATTCTACAGTGCATTGTAACAGCAATTTTTTCACACATAAGTCATGATTTAGAGAACAAACTTTTATTAGTGTTTGAATTTAATTTTAGTAAATCATTCATATCAATGCATGTCACATTATAATGCATTTATAACTATTCTGAGAATATCAAATGAGACACTTTAAAGTAACTTCAGGAAATAAATTATGGTCTGTTTAAGAACAATATGCACACATACCTGAGTACATACAATTGTAATGTTGTGCATATTCTTCCTTTAGTGGTGCTCAAGCACCTTATTTAACCCTGGGGCCAGATTTTTTTTTTTATGCGAAACAGGCCTGGTGGGATGAAAAAACACCTTTGAGAGAATAAAAAAAAACAGTCAGTCAAAAAAAAGAACAGGAAGAATAAAAGAGCCAGCAAGAGAAAGCTATGTTTTGGAAGTCCAAAATATAGGACTATCGTGATAATTATCAAAATTCAACCTGAGTTAAATCTTTAAAGGATGTTAAAGCAAACATCAAAAGGTTCTTTGGTTGTATAAATCAAAAATGGAGAAGTGATTTTCTGTGAAATAAGAGTGGGATGGCCATCAGACATAAACCAGCTATATCTGTCAAACTAAATTAATACTTCATCTTGGTTTTCAGTAAAGACAATGATTTTTACATTATTAGGAAATCTTTTTAAGTCCTGTATGTGATGTTCATCTGCAATTTATTATCTAACTCCTGCCACCTGTGTTTAGGAAAGATGCATTTACATTGGAGCAAGGTAGAGAATAACAAGGTCAGGGAAGCGATAGGTGGTCTAACATGTTTCTGAGCAGTAAAATTAAGGCTGGGAGGGGATATGATTATTGTCCAGAGCACCCTTTGGGATGGTAAATAGTACTGAAAGAGAAGTGCTGCTTCAGCTGAGTGATGTCATTGTCACATGAACAAATTCGTACAATTTTGCAGTAACTTTTAGACTGGAATTTTGAAACCAGGTTGCCAGTGGTAAAAGCAGTGAGCAAAATGAGCAAGGAGCAGAAAGAACTAACTAGTTTTTTAGATACACCTCAACAAATCAATGGAAGGGTTATGTGATACAGTTCCTGGTGATAACACATGCTTGGAATTAATAATGCAGAACGAAATTATACCAAGAATGTCAAATATTAACTCAGATTAAACACCTTCTGGGGTGTTTCTATATTGCTGTTAAGGAAATGGTATCTTTCATGTAGACATATGTTGAAATCCTAACCTCCCAGTCTTCAGTGCCAATTTACCTTCAGTATGAGCACGATTTAACCTCTGCACTTGGCTTTCCAGAGTCAAACTTGGGTGTGGGGTGGGCATGGTATGAACACCAGTCTTGTCTATACAGACAATGTGGGTGAAGCTGTCATGAGTCAAAGAGTAAATGAACTGGAGTACAGCAATATATGCTTTGTCGGAGGAGCCATAGGTCACTTAAGGTCACTTAAGGATATTCAGATTATGAAAAGCATACTTGTATGCCTTGCTTGTGTTTTAAATGTGGTCTGAATGTAGCAGTGCTTCTGGAAGACAGTATCTAAGAAAGCTTAAATTGGGTTTAAAAAAAAAAAAAATCTAACTCAGAAATGTGACAAAGCAGATGCCCCAAGTGCTTGTAGACAGAGTGGTATTCTGATAGATTTCAGATTTCAGAAATAAAAGTGAAAACCGGTCACTTACAAGACTGCTAGAGAAAGCAAACCCTTTATATTCCACAACTGAATGCTGCAGGAAGGCTTAAGTTTCTCCTGTCAGGAGTTAAGCACCACCAATCACCTTTGAACATGACTTTCTCTGCTTAGCTTCATCATTTTCCCAGGAACTGCTTCATTTCATTGCAGTGGTGGCCAAATTGCTTTCTCTAGGCAATGTGATTTGACACTGAAGTTTCGCCGTATGTTTTGAGTAATGATGGGTGATAGAAGTAGCTTGTATCAGAAGATATAAGGCATTCTTCAGGTCAGATTGGGGGGTTCTTACTGAATAAGTAAATGAGTGTTGTCTTTACTAATTGTTTTGTTCACTAGGTGATGACAATTCTGGAAGGAAGGTGATTACCTTCAGTTGCTGCCGTATGCCCCCCTCCCATCAGCTCAATCACACCAGATTACTGGAGTAAGTTTCTCTCAATCTCCTGTGTGGACTACTTTGCATTTTATATGTGAACTCCTATTAACTTGTTTCCGGGTGAATGAAGTTTCAGGCAGGAGAAGCAGGAGGCAAGGAGTGAAATGAAAATAGGATGTAAGACTTACTAGTGTTAATATTGAGTGAATGAAATGTAGATGAAACTGCCAGTTACTTCACCTGGAATCTTGACTAGCAGAAGCAATTCACTGTGTACTGAAATTAACTTGTAGTCTTGATTTTTTTTTTAATGAATTCTGATTATATTTTAAAAATTCAATTTATGATGAAGACCAAAGAAAAAATAATTTTAGTACTTTAGTGTTCCATACATATATTCTCATGAATGTCAGTGTTTGCCTCAATTTGTTGTACTTTATGTCCTAACTCACTCAGCAAGAGCGTTGTTTACTTATTTACATCTGAGTCATTTTCCTTTTTTATAAAGATCTGCATTATGTACAGTATATTATGCTTAACTGTTTTATATGTGTCTCACTTTGTAATGTTTGGGTTTTTTTGTGTTAGATGAGGTTACAAATATGTAAAATTGCAACATTCTTCCTTATACACTTGCTGAAGCAAGGTACCAGGACATGTTTTTGCCTTGTAGTTTGTCACTACATGGAGATCTGTTCTGCCATTAGAGTCCTGTCCTCTTTAAGCATTTTAAAACTATTTGGACTTCTTGTGCAGCCTCCATTGCCAAAATATCTGAGCACCTTTCAGCTGTCAGTACCCTCCATCATTGGAAAGGACAGAAATACTGTTATATTTTCAGAAATAGAAAAGGATTAGAAAACAGATTACTTAAGAAATGTGTTTGAGACCATGTTCTTCATTTTTATGCTCTTCACAGCTAGGGTATTTCCACAGTGTTAAGCCAAAGTTTCCTGTGTAGCATAGAGGGAATATTAGCCCCTAGGAGGAAGAACCATTCCAGTCAGCTCCTCACCTGGAGGAGCTATCTGCAATGATTAATAGGAAATGCCAAAGAAAAGAGTGTGAGAAACCACATTTCTACCAAGTGTTCCTCAGTTCTGTGAGGAGACACCTCAATGAAACTAGTGTTTCCGGCTCTCATGCTCTTCTGGACTTAAACACTTACATGTTTTCCTATATCTGAGCTGACATCAAATTCACTTGGAAAGTCTGTGCTAAGAGAGCACCAAAGGCAGGTGTCTGAATGTGAAGCTAGCAATACAACTATCAAATTATCTGTTTTTAAGTAGTTAGACCCAGATGTTAAATTCTGAGGAAAAGCTGCAGAGTAGGCCCAGATTGGTAGGTATTTTGTGGTAAAATCTCTGAAAGAATTGATTTGGTAAAGCTTTTGTAATGTCCCTGCAATTCTGTTACAGCCTTGGAACAAGTAACTGTACAAAAATACTGGTTATTTTATGCCCACAAAACTCTCTCAAGTACAGGCTTTCTGGATGCAATGTGCCAAGGAATTTACATGCTGTAAAATAAAGCATCAGGCACTTCGCATGTAAGAACATATATATATATTTTATGTAAGAAGATATATTTTAATTTCAAACTCTTCTTTAAAAAGTCTTGAATGACTGTTACTACTACTTCTTCTGTTAAAATACCATTAATACTCAAGTTGGGGATCAAGCCAGCATTATATTAATTGCAGTGGCAACCTTTGTCCCAGGCTGTTTGCAGGCTAAGATTTACAGTATGCTGAGTGAATAAGCAGGTAAATGCGATCATGGGAGTGCAGTGTAAGAGTTGGAGTTATGATCTTTTCCATGCAAAGCTGGATAGCCACAGCGGCCTTGATACTTGCAGATAGCCACAGCATAATAAATGTCACATGGTACTATGTATTTTATTGAATGAAAATCACTTACATACAATTAAAAGCAATAGCTGGGGCTCGATTACAGAATAATAAGCTAGAGAAAGTTGAAATCTAATAGAGCAAGAAGTGAAGCCAGATTGTACTCCTCCATCATTGCTTTATTTGAATCATTTAGCTGTGTGATAGGCCATACAGTATTCTCAATTGTAAGAGAAAGGGAAGAGACAAGCATCTTAAACTGTACCATAAAAGAATGAACACACAGAAATCTGCTTATAAAGCGTGCAGTATTATTTCAAGATGGGAATAAGTATTGTAGTTCTTTAAATTAGTTTTAAGGGAAATGATGTATGAGCACAGTCTCCATCACACAAACAAGAGAAAGGCAAATATATACAATAAAACAGTTTAGAGTAACAATTTGTAATTGGTAATTAGGTCTAATGGTTTTTTCAAGAATTTAGAAATTTTTAAATTGAAAGGAAACCCCAAGATTTCATAGAATCATAGAATCATTTTGGTTGAAAGGGACCCTAAAGATCACCTGGTTCCAACCTCCCTGCCATGGGCAAGGACACCTTCCAACCTGGCCTAGAACACTGGCAGGGATGGGGCAGACACAACTTCTCTGGGCAACCTGTGCCAGTGTCTCACACCACCCTCAAAGTAAAGAATTTCTTCCTAATCCCCTCTTTCAGTTTAAAGCCGTTCCCCCTTGTACTGTCACTACATGTCCTTGTAGAAAGTCCTTCTCCAGATTTCTTGCAGACTGTGGAAGGCTGCTATAAGGTTTCCCCAGAGCCTTCTGTTCTTCAAGCTGAACAACCCCAACTCAAAATCTTAACCTGTCTTCACAGGAGATAGATTTTTTTTTATTATTTTTTTTATTTATTGTTTTGAAAAGTCAAAAATGATGTTGTTTGCTTGGCTAAAAGGAAGGAATTTACAAAGACAAGAAGAAAGCAAAATAAAGTTGCTGACAGTTAAAAATGCATATTTTTAAAAATTTCTTGGAAAATTCAGTCCCACATTGTCTTCATCTTTTAGTGATTCATGAGCACCATAGTTTTTGTCACTATACACATTCTTTCATATTTCAGGCTTTGCAGTAATGTGGAATTATTGGCAACATTGCCACTAGAGCAAGAGGAACTTGTCCGATAAATACATTGAAGCATATACGAATTTGCAGTCACTAGTGTTCTGTGCAAAAATAGCACGTTTTCTTTCTCAGTTACTGTTTTAATAATCTCATCCAGTAAACTGTCTTAAAACTAAAATGTTATCTTTCTCCTCAGGTACTTAAAGTATACTCTGGACCAGTATGTAGAGAATGATTATACAGTTGTCTACTTTCACTATGGCCTGAAAAGTGTGAATAAACCATCTCTGAAATGGTTACAAACAGCCTACAAAGAATTTGACAGGAAGTATGTCCCCAAAATATTTGGCTTACTCTTTGGGTTGTGTAATGTCTGTAACTAACTTCCATGAAGGAAGCAGATCTTTCCTGATCTGCCCACATCTAGCCGAGTTCATTTTGCCATTGCAAATTCTTACACTGATATAAATGCAGCTGGTTCTCTTGTGTCTTCCGTGCAACGCTGTTGCCTTTTCAGTGCACTATTTGACAAGATACCTGTGGCACTTTGTTGGTCATCATTCTTGATTATCTCACAGCTGTGTTTGAACCTTTGATCGTCCCAAGGCTATGTGTGTACAAAACCGGGAAAGATAAGTTTTTAACAGTCCATCCCTCACAGGCCTTGCAGCATTTGTTGGTTGTTACATGTAAAGCCCCAGAGGGACAGCTGTGCTTGTATATGCCTGACCTTTGGAACAGCAATGGCTATGGCTCATAACTTCATGATTTAGTTGGTTAGGGTGAGTTGAGGCCAAAGCTTCTAGGTAGATGGAAGTTCTGATATTTATTCTCTGAAAGCACATGCTTACCAACAAAGCAGGAATTTCCAATTGAAATCAGTTAGTCTTTTACTTGTTTGAAAGTTATTTGTTTGCAAGTTGGCCTCAAGAAGGCAACATGACTGAAAGTAAAAATATAGTTCTTTCCTGATAGTAAGAGTGTATGTGTGTTTGTGTGTGTGTGCATGTGTATGTTGGGGGAGATGGATCATAAGTGTCTGATTTTTCCAATTTGGGAGATGAAACAAGAAGCAGATCTCAAAAAAAAGATACTGTGAAAAAGATTATTGGGTATTTCTAGAGTAGACTGGGAATAGGGCCAGTGAAATACCAAACCTTACTTTGGAAATTGAAGTTGAGATGAGCACAACACCTCTGGTTACTTTAGTGACAGAGCTCAGACTTTCATGAATGTCACCCAATAGCCTCCTGGTACTCTAAAATCCAGTAAGCAAGAAGATGAGGTTGTGCTTAGCAGCTCTCAGAGCAGCAGTGGGAAGCTGTCATCTGAAGCCTGTAACTGCTTTCAAGAGATACTGCTCTCCATTCAGCAACAGACCAAAAAAGCTTATTTCTGCTAGCAGGTTTCTGAATACTATTAGTACCATCTAGCTGTTCTTTTTGGGACTGGATAAGGGAGAAGAAAGGCAAAAGTTCTCTTACATTTTGTCTTTGACAAGAGATTTGGACTACAATACTGGGTTTTATGCCATGCATTGACAATTTCTGAAAATAAAACATTGTACCATTTGCCTTCTGAGAGAATCCCAGGTCAAATTTACAGTTGCTGTATGGGGAGAGGTAGTACAAGGGCAGTATCTTCTTTGTTGCCTTTTGCAATGCCTACAAGTGGACAGTATGACTGTCATTTATGCCAGACATCTGTTCTCTTCTTTCCCCCGCCATGGCCCAGGTAGCAGGAGGACCAAAGAGGAACAGAGAAGCTCAGGTAGCCAGGCAAAACCATACACCCATCATTTTGTTCACAGTTGGAACGTCTTAGTATATTGTCATTGAGAAGCTCAAAGCAACATTCACAATCCAGCATGTGTGTTCAACTACACTAGCCAGAGGAAAAAAAAAAACAAAACAAAAGTAGCACCTTTCAGACTTCTTCCCTGTGTATGTTTTGGAGTCAAAGGAAAAAGAGGACAGAGAAGAGTACAGAGGATGATAGTAATTAACTAGCATCATGAAAGCAGATGTTCAGCAGGTACAGTTTCAAAAGAATAGATCTTGCTTTGAAGGTTTACAGCAGAGACTTAGTAAAGTCTTTTGGATGTTCAGTTGTAATCTAGGAAATAGCAATGACTTATGCCCATTGCTTCAATATACAAAACAAAACGGAAATGTCAATAAAACTATTCAGGAGTTTTCCCTGTTAGTTTTTATTGTTGATTCTGGATTCTTGTCCACAGTGGTGCCAAATGCACAGGGGTAATTATTTGCTTGTGTATGATAGTGGCTTTGTGAAAAAGTTGCTTTTGTCATTCAAAGATGTATGAGCCCAATTAAAACCCAAAGTGAAGAACTGTTATAATTGCTGTCTTAGTCCCTTTTCCCTCTCTTATTATAACCTGTTAGAAGAGGGTTTTTCTTAGGAGTTCACGATCATTGCTTCATAACAGCAAGCGGTGAATACTTTGGGGAGCAAACTTAGCAAAGTAAGAAGCAACAATTTATATATAAAAACAGGATATTTCATTATGTGTTTCTTAATTTCATTTTGCAATAATATTGAATAAGAGCAGAGTCTTTTTGTGCGGCCTGGTTTCCATTTCAATTCCAGCCTACTAGAATCTATTGTTTATGTGTCATGATATGACAGTGTAGAATCAAGCAAAGATACAGTGAAGAAAGGGTTTTGTTTTATACAAAGGAGACCATTCAGTTCAATACAGCATGGAATTGGCTTCACCTCTAGTAATTATAAACAAAACAAGACAAAGTTAGTGGTAAAAATAGAAGATTAGGTGTAAATTTTACATCTGAAAGTTTAGAAATCTTCTCCAACCTGAAACTCCTATAAGTAGGAAATAAAAGGAGATTAAGTAATTGTTTGTAGATTCTTCATTCTCTTCTTAATATTTTCTTTTTCCCCACTTCTGCACCCTCGGTATTAAATCTACGAGACAGCAGACATTGCTTAAGAATGTAGTAGTGTTACCTTGGCCTACTATTGTATCACCAATAATGACCATTTTTTTAAACTTGGGGAGGGGAGCTTCATTTTACATTCAGTGTCTTCTGAATTAGGTCTTTTTAATGTATTTGAAAAGAATGCTGTCTAATGTTCTTGTAATAATACCTCCCATTCAGTTGTAGCTATTCATTTCTACCATCTATGATACTCAACAGTCTTCTAACAATTTCATTTTCTTTTCCTAGGTATAAGAAAAACCTTAAAGCACTCTATGTTGTACATCCAACCAACTTCATAAAAATTCTGTGGAATATCTTTAAACCTCTTATAAGGTACTTGGCAGTTTATTCAACACATTTTCCAGTTTAGTATAAGGTGGTTTGTTCTCTAAGTTGCTTTTAAAAAGCCTTGAAGTAAAATATGTCACATAACAGCACAATACCCATTTAAACTGTCTTAAATTAATGAGTAAGGTGAGCTTAAGCTTGGATGTGAATAATAGGGTAGAGTTCTTTTAATTCTAAGAAAAGAGAGGCTCAATTCATAGTAGTGTTACTGGTGTGTTAAAGTAAATATTACCTTAAAATGTAGTTATTCTGTGGACCATGAATGACTTTTTTGTCCTGTTTGACAGCACTTAGCACAATAGAACCAGATCCATGACAAGTTGCAAGGCAGTATGATAAAGCAGATAATAAATCAGACTTTCAGTCTGATCTCAAGTGCTGAGACGAATAGGAATGATACTACTTGTGTGTTCAAAGTTAATGGATAAGTCCTGAAGTGCCCATAGGGATTTGAGATGGAAGGTATAATAGTGAAGGTGAATGTATTTTACTGGTGCATTTATTCCTTTGCATTCTAAAAATTGATGATACCTACAAGGAACTGGCAACAATGGGCAGATATTTCTAAGTGCTAAGGTGGTTGGGCTTTCCTAGTTTCTGCTCCTGAACTTCTGTAGTTTCAAAAGTAGTTCTCTTTTGCAGATGAATGTCCTCAGGGCTGGAGGACAAAACCAGCTTTTCCTGAGAAGCCATAATGAACCAACTAATAATGTCCATTACAGTAGCTGTCAAATAATTCAGTTTCTGACTGGTAGAAAGCTAGTTAATTAGAGAAAGTTTAATTTCTAGACTGATCAGAGGATGTAAAAAGCGTGTGAAAAGAAAAAAGTAATTACAGCTAAAAATCATGCAGAATATGCTGTTCTTGAAATGGGAAGACTAACGATAGATGTTTATTTTAACTGGCACTAAAATAAATGCCAGAGATCCAGGACATAAAGCAATGGTTAGGAAAGTGTGACTGAAGCAGGATGTCTGCTAGGTGATGGTGCCTCAGGAATGGGGATAGATAATTTTTGTAACTGATTTGTGATGGGTATGGAGAGCTTTCTAGGAAAAAAAAAATACAAAAAACAAAGACCAGAAAATCTCTTGATAGACTTTAGAACACTCAGGTGAAACCAACTTATTCTGAGAGGCAGCTGAGAGCTCCTTAGGCATAGCTCCAGGCAAGAAGTTCTAGGACACTTAACAGTTTTCAATCTGAGCCTATTACTGCACTCAGTGGAGTCATAGTTGGACAACAGTTATGCTATTTGACTTGGAGTAGTAATTGGCTGCTAACTCTTACAAAAGAAAATTTACAGGTTCCTGTTCCAAATACTTATTTTCCCTGGATCTTACTATGTCTCTGTAAATAAGATGAATACCTTTTTGTCTCAGAACAGCATGATGCACTGGCAATTAAATTCTTGTTTACATGGAATGTGAAAATGGATGAACATGATAAGCTTAAGCATTTATATCTAGAAGAGAAAATTCAGACCACGCTTATCATCTTAGGGCATCATCAAACAGGGCAGCATCATCTTGACCTTCTGAACACCCTGCTTCCATTAGGATGACTGCTCCTGTTTTACCAGTCTGTACCTGGACACTTGCTCTGAGTCTAATTTAGTAACACTGTCTGTTGTTAAAATATGTGACCACTGGAACTGACAAAATAATTGAAAGTATGACTAAATTCTGAAAGGGTCCATAAGCCAGAAGGCAGGAATTAGCTGAAGCTAGGGAAAAAAACCCTCTTTACTCCTTAAAACAGTTTAAGTGTCAAATGCCCAAGTGTAAAGAAGTGCTTTGGGTTGACTTAAGTGTGGGTTTGTCAAATAAGGGAAAATGGAAGGATATAATTTTAAAACTGAAGTGTGAAACTGTCCATGTACAATTTGCCTAAATTATACTCACTGAAAACTAAAACCTATGAACAGTGTTATTTTACTAGAATGGTACAATTTTAAATTTGTTCACAGTACCTTTTCTTTCCAGCCTAGAATAATCTTATTCTAGCAGATCATGCTTTTATTTAAGTGTCAATATTAAAGTTCACGAAAAAAAGGAAAAAAAAAATAATAATCCACTGGACATTGTTTTTCCAAGCTTTTTTTTTAAGAGCACATTTCTATGTGTGAGCTAAAGGAAGCCACCCACATGTTATAAAGGGAATATAATATACATTTACGTCAATGTGGTGGTGATGTGGCCTTTTCAAGGCACAGCAATAATTTCTAAATGCCCACAATTTAGTTACAACTTATGTGTATCTGTAGCATGTCCTGTATTGCCAGAGGTGATTAGCTGAGAGTTAGCTGAGAGTGTTAGCCTGTGGCTTAGGTAGGATGTTGAAATTGCCCACTATTTTTGAATAAAAGAAATACTGAAGAGCTCTGAAGTTGTACACCCACAGACTGATGCCCATCAGTCCCAAAAACGCTTGCCTGGCAGCAAAATTTAGCTCATTTCAAATAAAAGCTAAAATGCTGAAGTGACTTAACACTTGTACCATCTCCCACTAGAGGGAGTGTGTGTATGTGTATTTGACAATCCAGGGATAAATCCATTAATGCGCGAGAATTTTGTTCCAATTTTACTGTCAAAATAAGTTGAGCAAAGTATATTTTTTATCATAAATACCTGTTATTTTACTTGGCACTTCATTACAGGGCAGATATTTTGTGTTGTGGAAAAATACAAAATTATTTCAGGCCATCTGTATAAATGCATTGCTAAGCCTTGTTTGAACACCTCATCCAGTAAAGTAGTATAATCTGTCTGAAAGTCAAGACCTAACTAGTGATACTTGGTGCTTCAAATTTGGAAGTCTGTTTTGAACAAGTGCTAGAAAAGCCTTATTATTCAGGATGTTTCCTAGAAGCTATCTAGACCTTCTCAAAATGGATAAAGCTGCTCAAGTATATACACTATCCAGGCTGTGAAAATCTTTCCTGTTGCTTGCTACTTTATAGTTTGTGTCTACAGTCCAATTATTTTGTCCTTTGAAGGGAGGAATGCCTAAATAACACATTTTGTTCTGTTGACCGTGTAACATTTTCTCCAAAGTTAATGGGTTTTTAGTGAGCTTTCTAATGCTATGTGAAACCTGGTTTTCAGTGGCTTTTAGAGTACTGTTTTTCATATCTATGCAAATCAAAAAACATTCAGATGGAAGTCAGTTATTTTTCTTCAAATCAGACTCTCAGGCGTGCTCTGTATATGTTTGATCATATGAAATGAAATACATCTTACATCTCCTGCTGCTTCAATTACAGTCTAATTTTTGAGTTGTATCAGCACTTACATTTTTGTAATAGAAACTAAACCCTTCATAAATGTTCTTCCCATGCTGATTTTTATACTTCTTTGTGATTTTGGGGGGGTTTTTTAGCCATAAGTTTGGGAAGAAAATCACCTACTTGAACTATCTAAGTGACCTCAGGGAGCATCTCAAATACGACCAGCTAAATATCCCTCCAGAAGTCATCCGGTATGTGGCAAGTTTAAAATACGTTGTTTCACCTTCTCTCAAGTAGAGTTTCATCTTGTTCACTGTATTTCAAGAAGAATCTAATCCTAGTTCTTCAGTGATTAAAAGTCTAATTTACCTGTTTATGCTTGGTTGGATTTAATTGTAAAAGTTGCATTGCCATCAGAGATCTGCTGAAATGTGTCAGGTGTTTGGGGAAGAGAATGTTGTGTAGTTTTCTGCAGATTTGGGATATCTCCATCTCAGCTGTGGAGCATTTTCTTAGTGTAATGACTTCCTTTTGCTAAGAGCATTCACTGTCAGCAAAGTGTTGATTGACTTTAAACTATATGGATACATCTACTGTCAGTGGATCCATTACTTTTATATTGTGCATGTATGTGCATTATGGAGAAGTATTAGAGAGGGATCAGGAGAGAAAAAGAAATACATAGTGCTGGAATTGTCAAGTGCCAGTATTAGTATCAATAACAGTCTTTTTGACACAGCGCTTTACATGGAAATGCTTTGATGTACTGACAGGAAGTGATTTTATGTCACTGTTGAATGAAAGTAACTGGAAGCTTTGATTATGACTGTTATTGATGCCTGGTGGGTTTTTACACACCTTTTGTGTAAATATGGAATAACAGAAAATACGTTACAGCTCTAAGGTTATAAATTGGATTGCATGCTTGCCAAAGAAAGAGGAGTTGTATTTTGAGTAGCAGATAGATTTGGATTTTGCTGTTGAATTATAATACATTCTATTTTGGGGGGCACATTTATTACTATGCTCCATTTGCTGAAGCAAAAGAGCTCTTCTCTGCCTTATTTCAGTATCTTACCACAAGTACTACTTAAAAATGTTCCTAATGCTTAAATTAAATGCAAGTTTTGTAAGACTAATATACACTATTGTCAGGAGATCAGCATCAGGAACAATACTGGTAGTTGTTCATACATATAGTCTGTCAGCTGTGGTGCACAGAAAACCAATGATTTCTTGATTTTTGCAGACATGATGAAAATCTTCGTAGGAAACAGAAGGGCAAACTGCCACCTGTGGTTAAGGTGCCTCCACCACGGCCACCTCTACCTACCCAGCAATTTGGAGTCAGCCTGCAATAGTAAGCCATGAAATTTCTAAAATATTTTATTTCTATACCTTGCAGCCTTCTGTGATGCGCAGATTCACCAGACAGAATGCCTACAAATATTCTGTTTATTATATGCTTAGTTTCTCATTCTCTTTGAAAGCCACAAAACCGTGCTGCTAGACAATAGGTTTTATGCATTCAGAATAGGTCTCACAGTCCCAGTGACCTGTGTGGTCTTCACATTTACAATATCTTTGTGGTATTTACTGCTAGCATGACGGCACAACTTTTCTCTCAGTGGACAGAAATTTGCCCAGATACAACGGAGTCCTGTGCTAAGCTGTTGTTGGTGGATGCTGGCAGTATGAAAGTGTTTTGGAGGTATTTTCTGCATAGGAAAACCAGAACAAATTCTCAGGCTCCAAAATGGCTGAATAAAGCTAAAATGGATGCTTTAGCCTTTATATATTGTTGTTTTGTTGCTCACATATTGTTCTGATCAGAATTTTATGAACTGAATAAAATCACTCTCTTCCATAAATGCCCTGACAGCTGTTTACATAGATTACAGCACTGTATGTGGTATAAAAAATGATTTACTTTACACAAGGAATGGGATTACAATAGTGCTTGCAAGTTTCAATTTTGGTAAAAAATGACAACAAAACCCACAAAATCTTCTAGCTTCCTACCCACTGTCATTTCTGTCCTCTTTCTATTGCATCCTTCTCAAAAACAGCCGAAGAATATTGTTCACATTCAGCAAAGGCAGTTTAGTCTGTCTGACACTTGGGCATTTGTCGAATATCCTCCCACCCCCCCATCTACTTTTCTGGTTCTAATGATTCAGTTGTAAATGAGATATAAAATAGAATTTTTCCCTGCTTAAATGTTAAGCATTAATCCTCTGTGGAAAGCCTGAAATTAGTATAATCAATATCTATTGCGTAAGAGCTACTATGACATTAACTTTTATGATACCTCTTTAGAGTTCAACCTAACACTTGGAACATGGCTAACTCACTTCCCTAATTCAGAGAATATCTTTTAGGTGGGTTCCACTGGGTCATTAAGACGGGCAATGTTTCATGATGCTGCTGCAATAGTAAAACCAGGACTATTTGCCGGCATCAGGGCACACTGTCACTTGCCTCCAGCTTAGCCTGGCTGCTCAAGCAGCTCTGTCAAACTTCTCACAGGCTTATGCAATCAGACAGCGTGTTATATGCCACTGTTACTATAGGCTACCCGTATTTTATTTCTCTGACTATGCCTGAACAGCTAACAGCGTCTTTCATTGGGCTGCACACATTGAGGCTGTGGTGGCCACCATTCCTAGCTCTATCACTTTCCAGGTGAGTTACCATCAGCAAATCATGTCCTTGCTGCATGTCTTAACTTTCCCTAAGTACAAAAAAGGTGGATATTTCCTAAAGAGTTTTCTGTGGAAAATCTGTGGGTGGAGAAACACTGAGAGAGGTATTACTATAATTTTTGACCCAGAGAGTTCCAGCGCTAGTGATGGAGGTGCTGACAGACAGCTGCCCTCCATGTGTGGATGCAGCTCACAGCACTCATGTGTCCAAAGTGGATGTCCATAGGGATATTTGTTCCTTCTGTTTGCTCACCCTTGTCTGAATTTCCTCTTGCAGAAGAGAGAGTGAGGCATCAGTAGTAAAAAATTACAAAGTAAGTCCCTTAGAACTTGTAAATGAGAACTAAAGGAGTTAATTTTGACTGTGTTTGCAAAGAAAGGTAAAGCTAGTGGAGGAGAGGGAATGGTATGTTTTGGGAGCTTCTAAAATCTGAACGAAAAATGTATCAACTTTCATCTGATGAATGAATTGCATTTTCTAATTCCCTCTTCCGTTATGATCTCTATAGACTATAATGACAAAATGGCAGTGACCTCCCACCTGTCTAGCAAAGAGGCAGGTTTGAAGTCATCTTCTGGATGAGGCTCTTTCCTTTCCTGAAGAGACTTACAAGGAGAATGGTTTCATTTTGTATAGGCTTATGGGAATATGTGTACCGTATACTTCATTACAGTCAGTAAAAACAGTACTGTCAGAGGTACTGCTGAGATAAAGCTGCTGTTGTTAAAGAACTGTTTCTCTGGAGTCTTTTTCTTCAGTTTAAGAAAAGAAATGGTAAGGTCCATAGGCCTGAGGTTTCATCAGATTCAGTACCTATGGGATAATGATTTCTATTCAGTCAGTAAAACACTGGTGAATGAGATATATCTAAGGCCATCATAGGTGGCCTAATTTTGCCAAGATGGTTGATAATGGCATCTGAGTCTTCTGGCTGTGGAAAGTGGAAAAGCTATAGCCTTTTGAATGTGCCTCCATAAAAGCAGCAGGCAATGCTCTCTTTGGTAACACGTCCTCATGTAACCCTTTTCTCAGTTTATATGGATTCATACATTTGCTTTTCAGAGATATAATTAGAAGAGCGAAGTGAGTAAGCGCTGGTTCACAGTGTCTCACTTTTGTCCAGCAGGCGGCGACGGGGGTTGCGGGGGAGGGAACCTGTTTTGTTAGGACAGCAAAATTAAGCTAAAGGAAGTTTCCATCTAGACACTGATAAATGAGTGTCTGGAACCAGTGCCTCATCTTGGAGGAATCTATTAACTGATAAAGACATTTTTAACCTTGTAGTAGGATTTTCAAAATGACATAAGGCAACTGAGCATTTAAAAATTATGGAATGTCTGTGATAGCTGGGAATTTAATGCTTTGAAATGTAATCTATACTAAATTTGGTTTAATCTATGAGTGACCTGATGAAGGGCTTATTGTCAGGCTAGTTCAAAACTTTCTTATGTTACTCCTATCCACTCAGGATCCAAAATCTGAATTTAAAATGGCTGCATTTGATGTCTTTAACCCCTCAGTGCCACTCTAAGCTCTTTGTAGGGAGAAAAATAAAACCACACACTAACCTGACTTAAGAGTCCACCCAGCTTTATTTACATTTACTTGTCTGGGATCTGAGCATGTAATTTGTTAGGCACAGATGTGAAGTGGAAAACCTTCCTCATTGTGAGCTCCTGTGGGAACTCAGTAATTTGATCTTTGATCCTAGAACTTGAATCTAGTACCAAGTTATCTTGAAGTTTCCACTGAAACTGTGCTAATTCAGACAATAATCATTGAGCTTAGTAAAGGCAGTTAAATCATCCAAAGTTGACTTCTGTCTTCAGAATAAACTGTGGGGGACCAAAAAAATTGGTTGTCTCCCTATTTAATTCTTTATGCCTACCTGTATAGAGCAGACTTGCTCAGTTTGCTGGATTTCAGTCCTACAGTGTTTCTGATCCCCAGCCTCGATTGCCAGTTTGCCAAATTGTACCTTTAAAGGTTTGAATTCATGTTAAAAGCTATGTGATTTTCTTGAAAATATAAAATAACACAACTAAAACTAATGTTCATCTTCATGGGGATATCAGACAGGAAAGTCCTCCTGAGGGGGTTTTGTCCACACTTAATTTTTCTTTTTTAATGTAATGGGAATCCAGATTTGACAGGTACTTAAGAATGTGTAGTACAGATTGGGTGGGACAGTTTGCATGTTTAGGGTTTGTGATGTCGGTCTCTAACTTGCTAATTTGAGCTTCTTACACGCAGATAGAGTGAGGAGAATAACAACCATAACGAGCTAGTTGAAAGGTTTATCAGGCCTCATGTCATGTCTCTAATACAGGGCAGTAGCAGATGGCAGCAGGGAACAGTGTTAGAACAGAGCAAGTGTATAGTGATACTTCCTCAGGTATAATGTCCCAGCCTGTAGCGATCAGAGACTTGCAGAGGAGAGTACAACAGTACTATGAAAATTACTTTCTGTTACTGACCAGTAGCTATCACTTTTATAAATCCAGACATTTCACAGAATATTCATGTATTGTGTTGATATAGCAAGACTATTCTTCTGTTCTTTCATCAATGCTACCGTCACATTCAAAATGTAGAGTATCAGGAGTTAGCTATTCAGAATATATCCTCACTAGTTTGCACTGCATGTCAGGGTGAAAACAGGATTTTGATTCTAAAAGTAAATTAGCAAAGATTTTAGGTTTAAAAAGGCAAGGAAAAAAATTGGAGAACCCTCCGCCTATATTGATAGATAAACATAGTTAAAATTCGTGAATGAAGCTTCCTGAATTTGCAACACTTTAAATGAATTATTAATTGACTACATGGGCTAAGCAGCATTGTTTTCCTCTGCGTTTTCTATGTTCAGCATGCTCCTATAGACCCCTGTTGCTGCACCTGATTGCCTCTGTAATCAAGGAAGGTTACAGCTGAACTCTACCACAGAACACAGAGTCGACCTTCACCAGCTATTGACATTGTTCTGTTTTCTCCAATTGGTTTTGAAATCTAAAATTAAATATCTTTTGTGAGAAGACAGGAAATATTTTGGTTTTCTATCTATTGACATGGATGGGGAGAGGGAGGCAGAGAAAATGCACAGAATTGCCACAACTGTACAGCTTTTGTTTGTTGAATTGTTATCATAAACATTTCAGGGTGCTTTCCTTTTGGTCATAATCTTTCTGCTTGTGCATGCTGTGCATGCGTGACCAGCAAGGAAGAATGCATTCTAAACCAAATCTCAGCATGTCTCAGCAGGGAAAAAATGAAAAGGAGAGGAAAAGCAAAGAGAGACAAAGATTATCAGCCAAGAATACTTAATGACACTTCAGAACAACATATAAAGGCCTTTCATGATAACTGTCCACTGTCTAGAAATGAGTCATTGGATATATAACGTGTTGAAGTAACTAATCATATATCCTTTAGTGAGAAGTACTCATTTTCTCTGGCTACTGTGTTTACCAGAATAGATCCTTCTTGAATCTGACATGTTGCTGCAGTACAATTCAGATCTGTGAATCAGTTACGGAAAACTATACTGTGCACTGAAATGCTCTGTTATGCTTGCCTTGTATGCAGAAAGAGATCTCTCATTTCAAATTGCCCATAGTAGCGCCTGATCTCCAATATCAGTTCACATTGTCCATCATAAAGCACAGCTGCTCATCACACCATCCTGAACAAGGCAAGAAAAATGCAGGTTACTTGACAGGATCCACAAAGAGAGGATGGAGGTGTAATTTCATTGACCTCTGAGCTGGTCTGATTTACATTAGCTGAAGTAATGTCCCTGTTATTTTCTGTCACCTTAGGTCCAGTAGACCAAATGCTATGTCCCACATTGTGAAATGCTATGAGAACATACATCCCAGCTTTTCCCAGTGCTGCAAAAGCAGAACAATCCTTTGCACGTGACTTTCAGTGAATATCCTACTCTATTTTAAAATACCATTTATCCTGAGAACCTCTTTCATTGTACTAGGAATGGAACCTTTCCTTCAAAGGAAACAGGAATCCTATAGAAAATGGTAGAAGTGCAGAAGCGGTATCTTTTTTTTTTTCCTAGAAAAAAGAAAAATGATGTGTAGGTTTTATTATTACAAATTACAGCCCAGTTATTTGTCTCGCCTCTCTGACAGATAAACTAGTGCTCAGCAGGAACGAGTGCTGTAAATAATCAGTTTGCTATTTATACACTGAAATGGGAAACACATTTATGGCTAACAATAATAATTAGAAAACATTTATAAAAAGCTGCTGGGTTGTTATTTGGTGCCTCTGGAGTGAGCAGCTGTAAGAAAGCAAAACCAATCAGAGCAACTTCAGAGAGGCTGAGAATGAGTTCCATGAGCTTAAATTGTCAATAATAAAGATGTAACAGCTTCCAAGCAAATTAAAGCCTTGATGATGTTCCCATTTAAGTGAGTTAGGCTTTCGACTAATTTTAATAAAAGTTGCCCTAAATGTTTCGAGTACTGATTTGAATACATGGAACAAAATTATTTTACATATAAACAGTGTGTTATAACTCCTCTATTAGAAAGGCTAAAATAAATGTGGTGGGATTTTTTGGTTTTTCCCTTAACTTGATTTGCTCCAGGCTTTTCCTCGCTGATATCCTAACCATTGACCTTGGTACTGACCTCATCTCCCAGCTTCTTTTCCCGCACCCAGGGTTATAATTTCATTGGGGATTTCAACTTTGCATGATGTGCAAACAAGCACTAAAACTTCCTTTCTCATGTGGTTTATTAGCAAGGCTAATTTATTAATGGGGCTGCACAGTCATTGCCTGTTTTGTTCTATGTTGTTGCAGCAGGGTTGTTATACAACTGATCTGCTGTGAGCGAAAGTAATTCACATACAGAAACTGTCTTTCAGAGTAGGGTAGGGGGTTCATTTGTTCTGCATTTGTATGTCTCTGTCTCCTTTGCTGTGACCATCTTCTGCAGGGGATGTTAAGAGAACTCATGGTACTGAAGCAGAGTTTTGTTAATTTTTCCTCTCCAGAGTCTTGGTGGAAAGCAGGAGGAAGGGGAGAACAACCTGGGTCTGAGAGTGCTGCTCAGTTCTTGCTTGGTTGTAACACTAATGCTGACCTTCCACTCTACAGTGTCACCAGCATGCGTAAAAATGCTGTAAGATTATTGAAGCTGGAAGGAGCAGAAAAGACTAGGAGTGAGGGGGTACATATCCTGAAAGGGGCTGAGAGGATTTTGCTGCTAGAGAGATATTTTACATAGGTACCTGATTGTCACTGTGGACAAGAAGAGGACGCTGCTCTGAGGACTGGGTCATAAACTTGGTCCTGGTAGCATTTCAGTCCATGGCCTTTCCTAATGAGTGATTTTTTTCTCATGAAGCACTTACGGGCTCTGGTTTAACTTGCATAAGATGTCTGTGATAAGGGAGAAGATTTAGAGTGGACTTGGTCTTACAAGTCAGGTTATAAATCTTTCTTCTGGCCATTATCATTTTGTTATGATACTACAGAGAATGATTACTCCAGCAAGTCCAGTACTGTTTCATACTGAAATTAATGGTGCCTTGCTAATGTGTAAGGACAAGAAATTGTATAATTTCATGTAAAGATCATTTCATGCAAGAGCAGAAAATAATGAGAATTACTAATGTTTTAAAAATCATACTTTAGGATTATCTGAATTAAACACATTCCTTGCTGTTAATCTGTTTCTTCCTGCAAGTGCTTTGCATACATTGTAGAATTTATGTGGTCAAATGTCTAAAATTATCATGCTATGAACATAGTTTTGTGAAACTTGGCTAAATTTTTTTCATCAAAATTTCTATGTCTGTTCACATCAAGGAAAGTTCCCCTTTCCTAAACAGTTCCTGTTAGATGTAGATACAGCAGTGTCCAAAAAGTAGTATTAGCCCACATATAGAACAGTATTGAATTTTATACACTTTGGATTCTGGTATGGATACTTTGTTGAAAAAGAACAGGAAAAAGTTGTTCAATTAATTGATTTTTAGTAAGGCTCACGGGAGAGCTATGGGCTTACATCAGCCAAATTTGACAGAGGAGTGAAGCTTTCACAAATACTACAAGGTCTTAAAAATCATTGGCTGGAAGGAGAGAAGCTATAGCAGGAACTCCAGTTTCAGTTGTCTTTGGTGTGCTGGTGCATTAGTTAGTGTTTAGATGGTCATTATTTATGAGCTACTCCTTACCTTATGAGGAAATATGAGATAAAGAGGTGAGGGTAGGAAATTAAAATACTCTGTAAGGGAAGTGAGGTTATAGCGACATAAGGAAATTAACTCAGGTTACTATGATGAGGAAAGAGGTAGAACATAGGATACAAATCCATAGCAGATCAACTTCATTAGTTCTGTAGCTGAGGGAACAATTTATTTCCTTTCAAACGGTTGGTCTAAGTATTAGAAATAGTAGAACAACAAGCTCTGGGAGCTGGATTAACAAGTTTATTATAATCACGTAACAAATTGCATTGTTTTATGTAGTACTAGAGGAAGTAGCACACAGTAGAGGGGAAAAAAATATGGTCTAGGAGAATCTGGGTAACATACAGGCACACAGATATTAGTGCTTGGGATGAAATTGGATGGTGAAAATAGAGAAGAGGAGGAGTAGGACTGGGCAGGCAATGAAACTGTAACTGGAAGAAATGTCACTGGTGGCTCAGCATTGTGTCCCTGGAGTGATGAATGAAATCAAAATATTTGATGGCTGAATAACTGAATAGCATGAAGTATATTCTCCTGTCAGTTTATGAGTAAGAGACGCAAAACCACAGAGTGATTCAGTACCTAGGTCATGATCCTGCTCTGGGTCTTTCTGTTGGCAAAATACCCTCACCACCCCCATATGTGAAGCTGGGGGTGACCAACCTCCAAAGCTTGGAGATCCAGAATTAAGCAGTCCACATATCTTGTAACTCCCTTCACAGGCATAGTTAAAACAAATAGGAGGAGGTGGGGCGATTTGACAGTTTCCCTACCCATCCATGCTGAGCTGACTTATGTTGCTGTAACATTTATCTTAAAGTAGGTTTTATGTGTAGTGTAAACAACATAGTGGATTGCTCCTTCCATGCAACAATGTTACAGAATTTTATTAAATATACTCCAGTTATTATTAGTTGGTCCATGTTAATACAGCAATAAGCAAGCTTAGGCAGAAATAGTGGAAATCACAATATAAGGAAAAGAAAAAGACCCAAAGATCTCTGGAGGTGCAACCTCAACTAGTAGGACTAGGTTAAGGCTATGTTTACATATTGTATAAACATCCTGCATTTTCTGTGGATGAGCTGCAGCATTTGCAGCCTGTCATGATACAGTCACAGATCTCTGTGCTGTTTTGTGCTGTTGCTTTAGAGTTTCTTTGTAAAGCTGGTCACCTTTTAAATATCAAATATGAAATTGTGCACATAAATACATAATTAAGTCTGCTTTAAAATCTGAGAGTGGTCCTTTATTTTGTTGTTGATTACTCTTACAATGTAGCAGAATACTCAGCAAATCTGACCATCTCTTTTGTTATACTTCTTAAACTGGCAAAGACTTTTTTCTTTTTTAAATAAGAAATATGATTGCAGATTTTTTTACACTGTCTAGATCAAGAAGATACTATGTTCAATTTTTTGCCTCAACTGTTCACTCATACAAGAAAAAAAATCCATTTCATGGAAATCATTCAAAGCATTAATAATCTTGCTGCATCACTTTGCCTTCAAAATAAATGGCACAATATCCTTTTAATTATACATACACCGTAGCTTAAAAAGAGACAAGTGACAAAGAAAAATCTGCATGATAAAAGGTCCCTAAATTTGCAGCATCCCTTGATCAAGACTTATTATAAAGCATTTACTGCACACTCCTTCCTTGCCTGCCTCTAAGCTGTCTTGAAACCCTGTTCTACCAACAGTGTCCAACTAAATCTAGTCAAAGCCACCACCACTTCTGTCACTGCATCATGGTTAAAAGCAGCCCTGCTGGGGCATGCTGAGTGAGGGGAACAGAACTAGAGCAAAACCAATCTCAAGTAGATGCAAAGTTAGCCTGCAACATCATTCTTCTGCTCTTTCCTTGATTCCCTTTCAGGACAGTAAACAGCACTTGTTTATTTTACAGATAAATAGATATTGTAGGCCCCCAATATCTGAAGGGGGCTTACAAGAATGCCAGAGAGGAACTCTTCATCAGAGACTGTAGTGGCAGAAGAAGGGGTAATGGCTTCAAACTTAAACAGGGGATATTTAGGCTAGATACAAGGAAGAAGTTCTTTACTGTGAGGGTGGTGAGGCACTGGAACAGGTTGCCCAAGGAAATTATAGAATCATAGAATAGTTAGGGTTGGAAAGGACCTTAAGATCATCTAGTTGCAACCCCCATGAATGTTCCATCCCTGGCACTGTTCAAGGCCAGGTTGGATAGGACCTTGAGCAACCTGGTCTAGTGTGAAGTGTCCCTGGCCATAGCAGGGAGGTTGTAACTAGATGATCTTAAGGTCCTTTCCAACCCTAACCATTCTATGATTCTGTGTTTATTAATCAGCGCTGTTGCAGTTATATAGCTTTTCTAGCAAGAAGAAAATGTTTAGGAACAGCTCTTTGAATAGAAGTCCAAGCCTCTTGTTTCAATGGCTTGTTCAGGGAGTGTTAGAGTTGTGGAGGACTCACTTATGTTTGGTGCAGGCTCCTTAATCTGTGAAATTTAATCGCAGAATCGTTGTGGTTGGAAGGAACCTCTGGAGATCATCTAGTCCAATCCCCCTGCCATGTGTGCTCTCAGGTATCTCTCAGGTTTTTGTTGAGACTGCTCTGTCTTGGTTTGACCCTTTATCTATAAATGCTATTTAACGGCTGTTACCTTTTCTTTTTTGTTTCTTTTTCCTAACAGTATCAAGGACAAAAATAAAGGTGAACTAATCCCCCCAGTAATGAAGGAAACTGTATCCTACCTAAAAAGAAAAGGTGAGTTTTGTATCAAGAGAGGATGTGCCTTTTGGAATAAGGACAATAGTATGAAACTATATAACAGTGCCTGATCCAGCAACATTTCCATAGCCCTTTGTGCTCCAAGGTCCCAAAGTTTCACGATTTGTTGCTACATCTTACAGTATATATACCTCTAGCCTAGGTACATTTATCTTACAGGTGATAGAACAGAAACAGAGCATAACACAGTTATGTGTCTGGCACAACATTACACAGTGGTAGAACTGGGAATGATTCGTAAGATCTCTGAAAGAAGGGTGTGAATTTTTAATAGGTATGTCAAGTGAAGAACATCAAAATGTGTTTGGTTCAGTTATTTGGAGGGAAAAAAATAGAAAAAGAAACTTCACTGACATTTAATATGCCATTAAGTTTGGCTAATATTTGAACAAATTTTGAGGATCAGCATGATTTTTCTGAAGACAAAATCCAGATGCAGATCTCTGTATTTCTATTAAATGAGTTTCATCTGAGATTTCTGCTCATTTAGAGAGCTATTTTAAAGTAAATTTTGAGTAAATTATATTCTTCTACTGACAGGCTCAGCCAAAATCTTCATCCCGCAACATTCCCAATTCTGAATTTGCATCCCTCATCTGTCATTCTCAACAGGGTAAATTTTGCTTTCAGTATTCAAATAGTATGCATCATTGACCTCTATTCGTTTTAGCTACTGCCACTAGGATTTGGTCTGGGTTTGAGTTTATTTGAACCTGAAGTGAGAAATTTCTAACTTTTTAAAAGCATGCATTGAATGTGCTTCACGTTTGTGAACACAAAGGGGAGGGCAAGCAAAACGCTGCTTCTCAGCTTTATTGCTGATTTTCAAGGCATATCCTGGCTTCATTTAAATCAGCACAAGATCATGCTGATTTAAATGAGGACAGGCTAGACGGTGTCTTGCCATCATCACTAGGCTATGCTCCTTTGTATTTTAGCTTTAACCCGTGGTAAATAAGGACATTAAATAACTGCCCTTTTTATTTTTGTTTGATTTCATATACTGAGTGAAGCTCATTAATTACATGAGAGTAAGAATGAGAGAGACATCCACTGCAGTGGATACCTGCTTACAGCTTACAGGCAGTGGAGCATAGCATCTATAGAGATACTTGTATACAGAACAGCTAGCTCCTCACCTCTTGAAACTGCTGATTTATCTTCAAAATATGTGCAGCAGCCAAGGCCAAGTACTGGAGTGGGGCTAGTTCTGCTCTTAAAGGTGTATACTGATCTGCAGTAGATGAAGAATTTCTAATAGACTTTTTTGAAGGCCTCTTGGTTCAAATACACGATTTCCACTCAAGCCCATAAAGCTGTTGGATGTGCTATTTCCAGACTGGTGCTAATGATGAAGACTTTGCAGGTGTAGCTTGTGTCAAATATTATGGTTGGATACAGGGAACGTAAATAGTTCACTACTAAGAATGTTAAAGGCAAGTGACAGGCAGCTTGAGACAATCCTTGTAATTATAATTGTAAGTGGATAATTAGAGCTTGTGTAGTGTATCAGTGCAGGCCTCATCTGCAGATGAAAGCCAGACTTTTTTGTGTTTTAAATTGTTATGAAACAATCATCCTTACATATATTTAGCTTATCTCAATAGGTAAATACCTCTTTCTCACTAATCACAGGAGTCGAGAGAGCTAAAATGAGGATGGATCTGCACTAACATCATTATTTCTCACAGCTGTTATTGTTTAGAAATTGAACAAAAATATAGTCACTAAAATGTTAATAGATTTAAATCTTTTGGCTGTGCTTGGGAGGAGGGCTATGCATATCTAGCACTTTCTTGGACCTATTTAAAGATTTTAAGGAAATAGAAGGTTTATGGCCATCATTTATTGTGTTAGTGACCAGTAACTGGTAGTTCTTGCACTGATCTGACACAAAACCTCCATGTCTTGCTTTTGTTCTTTTCTCGGTGTTTTGTTTCATCAGTATTGAAGCAATCCCATACTTATCTCTGTCAACAATTGCTGAGTTCAGCTCAGGTACCCACAGTTTTCTGAAGCAGCAATACCAATCGCACAGTACAGGGGAAAAATAGCAAGTTAGCTCTCACAGTTGTGATAAAAAAGGGTTGGTTTGACTTAGTCGTTGAAAAATTTCTTCTAGATGAAATGTTTGTTATTCTGAAAGCAGTAATCATACTTGGGTTTTCTCCAAACTTCATCTCTTTTTTTGGCTAAAATTTCATCTGTTCAGTGCAGTATCAGCACAGTTTGTAAAGGACAGTCTCTGAGGAAATGTGATGATACTTCTGAACAAAGCCCTTGTCCTACTTTATATGTCTACGCAATTCAGTTGGCATGGCCACTGATACCTAGTCCAGCCCATGCACTTGCTAGCCAGACTGTCTCTTTTTTTTTTCCACTGCTGTCTGTCCTGTGTCCCCAGGAAGTAAGGGCATTTTCCAGCCAAGCCCAGGTTTGCTCAGAGCTGTCATATTCCCTATCATAAAGAGATCTCCACAAACCAGATTTCTAAGGAGATGGCTTGTCAGGTAGAGTGTTTTCTGACATTCTCAGCCAGCTGATGCTTGAAAGCCAAGTACCTGCCATGCCAAGGCTGTTAAGCAGTAGGTGATAGACATGCATTTTTTTGCACTTGATTATAAGTGTGCAGGTATCTGTTGTACCTGCTGTCTGCTATGATTTTAATTCTTTCTCTAAATCTGGAATATCTCAATTCTGCCATCAGCTGCAGCGAGTGTCGGTTCCCGTGCTGACAGCCCCGGGAGGCTGACTGGCAGCATTCTTTGCACTCCAGACGCAGCCATGAGCACAGTGATCATCTTCCGGAAGTGACAAAAATTCACTGTCATTACCCTATTCCATTTGATTTTGGCATAGTTTCCAGCCTCGCAGAATTAGAAGGGAGTGGGTTTTGGTTTTCACCCTAGGTGCAGTATTTCCACTTCTTCCCATTGCTGCATTTTCACATCTATGTACCTGAAATCAGTTTCTGGAACTGACTTGGATCACAAAAGCTTCTGCAAAATCATGTTTCATCAACAGGGTTAATATTCCTTGAAACATCAAAGACCCTCTGACATCTGTTAAGTCCGTTCTCTACAGCTCAAGCTCTTATTTCTTGAACAGATCTGATGCAGGAGCTGTGGTGACATTCAAACTAGGCACCAGCCTGCAATAGTATGCTACCAGGCTAAGGAAACTTTCAGTCTCTAAAGTTCACTCAGCCATCTCCATCTTAATGACTCCAATCCCTTTGACAGATTGCTTCATATCATAATTTTCTTTCTTGAGGTTTAAATTTTCTGCCTTAGTTTCAGACAACACTGTTTACAGAAGTGTTCTTCCCTATGTGGAGGCATCCTTATCTGTACAATTGAGCCAAAACTTGCCTTTTTGTACTGAGTTATTGAGTGGGTTCTGACAGTAGCAAGCATGTCCTCATTCCCAACAGCCAAATCAACGTTATGACAGTAAGTGTGGGTTTCTTCCTCATATATTTATCTGAGCAAGGTAACTCTCACTGGATCCAGTAAGTCACTTGGTACCTTAGCAGAGACTAAAGAATCCACTGTAAGCAGATATTACATCTGTTTGTGTTATGTAAATGAGCTCTATTATGGCTGATGCTTCAGACACTATTAGAATAAACACAACAAATTAAGTTTCTTAATTTCTACAATAACTTCCAGGTTATTTTTTCAAGAAAGGAAGAGAAGGTAGCCATTTCACCACTGTCATTCTAGCTCCACTTTAGAGTAAAAAAATATTTTTAAAGTTTTTAATACAAAATTTTAAAAATCTTAATTCCAGTTCATGCTTCACAGGGAGGAACTGGTTTCCTAAAATGGGCTCTGAGTATCTGAGAAAATCATCAGCTCATTAGGACTAAACCTCAGAGTCCATCTTCTGGACCAAACCAGAAAAGTCACCTTAATTCATAAGTAAGGTGTTGGTATCATCCTGAACACAATTGATTATTTAGTCAGTTCAAAGAGGAAGGACAGATTTAACATCGCGTATCTGTGGCTAGTTCATCATGGTAACCAGCAAACCAGAGGACATTTTTTTCTACGCTGAGCCTCAAAACCACAACCAGTTCCTCTGTCTAGTTTATAAATGCTTGACTTGCACTAAATAAGGTATTTTTTGTGTACTACCTTATGTCTACCATGCCACGAGAAATTACCTTGCTTAATTAAATATTCACTGTCTTATCAGAACAATTCGTAAGTATTTCTAAACTGGTGTCATTCCTTTGGCAGTAATGATCTTGATGCTTCGCTTACAGGCCCTTTTGTCCAAGAGGCCCAACTTATGCCGCAGGGTAGTAATTTTCTTTCTCCAGTTAATGTGTTCTCACATGTCCTCAGTCCCTCCTTTGTGTGGAAGGGAGACCGTAAATGTGGGCTGTTGCTTCAAACCAACTTTTCTGTAAGTCCATGCTATGGAGGGTGTATCTTCCTTTGTATAGCTTCCGTAATGCTTAGGGGACAGGTTTGTGTGAGTGGCTGAAGCTGCTGGTGCTGCCTACACCAGCCCATCGGGCAGAGAAGGGCCTGCTCTCTTCAGAGTGCCAAGCCTCTGAGGCAATTTTATCTGTCATAGCGTTTAGGATTCAGAAATGCGCTTCTACTTTTAAACTCAAGTAAGATGTCAGAGCAGAAGTTCCCATTTGTGTCTTTTACTTACATGTGTCTCTTCCTAGAAAACATATTACAGATTGGATTTAAAGTACTGTGATAAATTAAAAGCTAGGTAGTGTATGGCTGGTGGTTTTGGTGTTTGTTTAATCAGTAATTAGTTTAGTTAGTAATTTGTTTAGTTAGTACAACTCGCCACGCTCTCTTAGTTTTTAAACTCTGACCTGCAATTTGGGTGTACTAACTGATGCATACTAAAAGTAAAACTGCTTGGCAACATCCATACTTTGTTAGCAAACCCCCAAACATCCGGAGGTTAGGTGACAGCTTTTAAGGGAATTATTTGATTCATTATGGTGGGTATAAACTGCACTATTTAGACCTGCATGAAAATGTCAGGTTACAAGCAGCAGGAATGTTGCTCAAGTCTATCTCAAATAGTAATACACTGTAATTTGTATTGGTCATGCAAAGTGCCAATTTGAAATATAGAAGTAGGGTTATTATTGTTAATATATTTTATGTTTTCGAGAGTATGGCCAAAGGTATAAATGAAATGCTTGTCTGTGGTTTAAACAATTTAAAACAAAAGCTAAATTGATGCGATTATTACTAAAATTTCCAAAATTTGATAACATTTGCATTCTATGGAATGGCTGTATAAGGAAACAGCTACAAAAAATTGCATAGAGAACTGATTAATAAAGAGACTGTGTGAGATCAGCAGCAGCTCAGAAGTAATGGAACAATAAACTCATGGTGAAGGAATCACACTACAGAATTATAAAACAGGAAAGATAACTGTCCCCTATAGGGAAATTATCTTGCAGTAGCCCCCATTGCCAAGTCTTTCTCTCTTACCTCATCTCTTTTGTTGACTGGGAGTGCTTTGCAGCACAATTTTTGTTCAACATTGTCTCGTGGTACCACAGGAAAATCCTCGGCAATGACTAAGGCTTCAAAACGAAATGGTAATAACCATGCTATAGAAGTTTAATGATAAAGTAAAAAATATCCTATGGTATGATTATAGTGACAGCTAAAGCTGTCCCTTATCTGTTCAATAGCAGAAGCAGTGGTAAACATTATTAATCTTTCCTCCTCATCCCCTCCATGAAGCACAACAAATCTTGCTGATGGAGAAAGTTTTGGTTCCATTTTTTAATGTGAATGAATACATTCTGGTAGTGATAGTCAGAACAGGTAGAGATGGATGGTTATGGATTCTGAATAGGTTTGGATTGCTGCAGCTTAGCGAGTTTTCCTCCTGGCCTCCACATCTTGTGATCAATCAAATACCTTTTAAAAATGCAACACTGGGAAAGCCTGACATGGGCCATATAAACAAGTCTGAGTTCTTGGCTCTTTTGTTTTCATATGAATTTTTTTACCTAGGGTTCATGGAGATGAGATAAATCCCAAGACTGGTTCGTGTGCCATCAAATAAAAATGAACCTTGTAATAAGAACAGTTTGTGGTTTTGGTGCTCAGGCATTATAAATAAATTATGTTCAGAGGTGCCAAGTGTAAATTCATAAATCCAAAGGCTAGAAACTATGCCATTCAAAACTGCAAGGGCACAAATACATTTTGGATTCTTTGGAGGATGCACAGTTCTACATTCTTGCTGCGGCTCAGCTGTTCAGTAGAGCTGGAACTGTCCCTTCTCTTCCTCTCTGCCCTTGATCTTCTGTGTTCCTTCTTGCACTGCAAATCATCTTTACAGAGTACAGACATCACACTCACTTGTTCTGTATTCATTGCACAAAGGGAAAGAAAGGCTATGCTATCTCAAACTTGTACTGTATTCTAGCTTAAAAAAAACCCCAAAACCCAAAAAAAACCAACTACACACCCCCTAAAAAAAAATAAACCCATAACAAAACTCAAATTTGACCTAAACATAAAAATTCACAATTAAAATATGCTATAAACTCATGAGCCCTCACATCAGAAATAAATTATTTCTAATTCTTAAAAAGGAATCTTACTAAATTTAGGTAATCTGCAAGAAGATGTCTAAATCGGTTGTATTAACGAGAATGATAGTCTCTTTCAAATCAGGATGGACGCTTCCTAAGATTTGGCAGGACCCTAGTGAAAAGAAACATTTCCAAACTCAGTTTGGGACAGAAGGAATTTAGATGCTCACTCTGCTTTTTGTCTTCTGAAAGCAGACAAATTATCAAAGGTTTTTGGTGCCAGCAACCCTCAAATCAGGGATGACTGAAAGAGAAAGAATGTAATTTTCTCATCTCCCTTTCTCTGACAAGTTTGCAGCAATGTGACAGCATGTGTTGCTTTAATTTATCTTTATCAGTTTTGATTTTCTGTGTCTTTCCTTTGGGACAACTGATTGGGGGGGCATAAGGGAGTTAAGTATTTTTAGTAACAGTTTATTAACTCAGAATGTGACAAAGTTGTGTCATTGTACTGTGAAATTTTGCCTACTGTGGTAAAAACCATCTTATTTCAATGTGGAATGAAGTGCCTGCCTGTTTTCATTTATGATTACTGACATTGAAATAATTACTCAGTTAAGTTCTCAATCGCAGAACCATTTTTCATTGAATACAGATGGCTCCTTCACTAGTCACACACTGTGTTTTCCCCACACTTAATATTTAAAATAAAATTTCACTCTTTTTTTTTTTTAGTGAAGGGTAGCAAAAGTCCATGCTATCTATCTATCTGTCTAGCTATCTATCTATCTTTTTTTTGGTGAGTGCAGGGAGCAGTTTGTGCTGATTTGTGTGAGGCTCTGCAGCATCGGTAGAGTACATGAGTGACACACAGCTGCATGTTTATCAGAATTGGAAAGCCCATGTCAGTCATCCTGTAGCAGTGTTCTGGCAAGCACTACTGCTCCAGAGTTGGTATTCTGTATGGACAGTGTTACCCATGCTATAAATAGCAAAATAGTTCAACTCATACACACACACACACACAAATTCACTTTAAAGAGACAGCTGACATGAGTCATGCTGTAAATGGGATTTGATTGAAAAACACTACTAACAAAAATTAAATAGGCTACTTCAAAATGATGTTTTTAGGAGGACAAAACTGAATGCTTTGAGCTGTAATGACCAGGATTATCCTTAGCCATTTTTGTTTCTTCATCCCTTAACTCTGGTAGCTCTAGCATGAATTTTGTCTGAAAAAAGAAGACAAAGGGATTCATTTCATTTTAGTGTGAGCACCTTGTGTTAGCTTAATTATGGTAGTTCCAAGAAGTAGCTTTTTTTCCTCCAGTGTCTGAAAAAGAAGAGACAAGATTGAAGAAAATATTTCCTGACTGTGTATAAGGCTGTGTATTTATCCATCACAGTGGAATAACCTATGAGAGGCTTCAGGTTGCTTTCCTCCTTCCCATCCCTTATTATGAGATCACAGTTGGAGGCATATGCTACTGCTGTTCAGGTTTTGTTACATGGGAAATGCCATCATGTTTTCAGGTAGCTTTTCCCTGCCCTACATAAAAACACAGAAAGCACTGAAAGCAATTAATACGCTTACAGACTTCCAAAAAAAGTATCCTTCTCAGTTCATGGCATATCACAGAATTCAGGAAAATATATTGCAAAAAGACTGTCTCTGGACCCAGGCTTATCGTTTTCTCCCTTCAACAGCATAACTGCTGTTGACTCATTTCTCTTTACAAGTAGGCTGAAGTTATGACCCTTATGTTATTTAAAAATTGCTATATTATTTTCTGGTCTGAGTATCTTTTATGCAAAAAAAGAGGTGGCTCTTTTGCTATTGTGGTTCTTTTACTGTAGAAGAAGAATATAGCTTTTTCTTTTTCCTGAAGAATTGCAGTAACTTTTATTTAATTAGTGTCATGTCATTTGGGTAGGTTGCCCAAAAATCTAAGGAGGATTGAAGATACCTGCTTTGGTAGTTGGCTTGTTGCCACCTGTGATCAAACAAATTGCTGTATATTGATTCATTTCAGCTGACATGGTAAATGAATTCTGGAAGAAGCACAGATATTGCCTGTATCCCAGATTTCTGCAGATGAGGGTAAAAGTTGCTTTTCCCTTCTCTCAAAAACATACCCAAGAAGAGCTTAGTGTTATGTGCCATTACAGTAACATTGATGGGATGCAGGGCCAGGCAAGTACAGCTGCTGTCTGTGCTACAGATTAATGTCTTTAATTAGACTCTTGAAAGCTTAGCCAATAAAGGCATAAACGTGTTAAAAATTTATATTTATTACATTGTAG
Source organism: Psittacula echo (assembly GCF_963264785.1). NCBI lineage: Eukaryota > Metazoa > Chordata > Aves > Psittaciformes > Psittacidae > Psittacula > Psittacula echo. The sequence goes on from NC_137735.1 coordinate 108,162,767, forward strand.
TTTATACAGTGAGATTCACATCAGATTACAACATTAACTATTAACCTAATTCCTGCAAACCAAATTGCAAGCGTTTATGATGTTGTTTTTCTGAAAAACTTGTTTCTACAGAAACCTTTAGTCCTAGTCCGCTGGCAGCCAGCATAAATTTCTACAAATTCTCAGGAAATTATTGTTGTTCTTGTTTGCTGAGGGCAACACCTTGACTAGCTCACTGTTCACACTGCCTCTTCTGAAGCCATGTCTTTAGACTGGTGGCACTATAAATCTAATGGAACAATTTTACTATGGTGATGTTATTTTGCCGTAATTTTATTCACCTGAAGTATGATCTGATCGGGAATAAGGCAAGTGGTCAAATAGATCAAAATTATTGTCCATTTGGTTCCTTTAGTCACCACATATGTCCTTCTTAGATACTGTAGTTTGAAAAGTCGTACTCCTTCTAGTACTGAATGCATGGGCTGAAGTTTTAGCATTCAACCTGAAATTTAACAGGCAAGGGTGTGAATGCTTAGAAAGTAACTAGGAGCTATTTTCAGCTAAACTCCAGCTAAGCCTCTAAATCTGGTCAGCAGAGCACTTTCAAGTAGAGCTTGGGGTTCTTTGCAAAAGTCTTTCAAAGAAGTCTATGAAAATTTACATCAGTAGTACATTATCAGTTCTTTTAGTATATTGATCTAAATTCATATCAACAGTACTACCTATTATTCTGTAAGCATTGTTGACAAATTGTTAATATTTTAAGAAGCACGGCAGACAACCCACTGACTTAGAAGGACAAATATATCAACAATTTTATGTTTTGTCAGACCAGCATAGGCTAGTATTTTACATTACTCTGCTTCCAGCAGGAATCTCCAATTCAGGCTACATGTGAGCCAAACTGCACAACCTGCAGAGTGGTAGGAACAGCACAAACTGGTGAGAAGGAGAGAGAGGGCAATGGGGATTTTACCAAACTAAAAGGCAAGAAGTGTAACCCAGGTCTCAAGAAAAGTAACACTTCTTGTCCCAGTCCTGTTCTGCATAATTGTTCAGGTTAATAACTTACCTTGAAAGTTGTTGTCCAAATTAGACCCTTGATTGGGTGCAATTTATTAACATTTTTCCTCTGTAGCTGAAGTCAGATTTTGGTTAGTCCACAACAGGAGATTTATGATAAATATTTCATAAGTGCTTCAACACTAGAATCAGGTATTTCAAAATACCCTGGGCAGGCAGAGTGCTAACTCCCACTGGCTTCCAGAGAGAGCAATGGTCTGCCCCAGACTACCTTTACAATGGGGAGGCCAGTACACCTCCCATGGTAAGAAATATGCTCTCTCATCCAAAGATCCTATGAAATATTCCCTAGCCTAAAGGATCTTGTCTCGCCCACTGGCAGAAGAGGGAGCCTAGAAAATCTTTGCAAATTCCCTTTTTAGCTTGCTAAAGGTTTAAAGCAAGAAGAATAGCAAATTTACTGGTGTGATTTGGTGCTCAGTTTTTCAGATACACTGAGTTAGAGTGAGTATATAAAAAAAAAATGTATAAATCTAAATCGCTTGTATGTTAGTAGGTGCAATTGAAAGCTACTTTTGATGAAAAATTATAATTGGCAAGACACTCTAAAACATGTAAGGAAAGTTGGTATTATTTCTATGTGACACATCAAAGAATGTGCTGTAGGCAATGCTGAAACATGATTTGATCCAACTTTCTATTCTTAAGGACTTTATTTCCAAAAAATTAGTGTATCACTCTGTTCTCCTTTCAAGTGAGCCTATAGAGAAAAACAAGAGAGTGACAACTTCTACAGATGAGACCTGCATTAATTGTTTTTCAGGACTACAAGTAGAGGGCCTCTTCAGAAGGTCAGCCAGCATCCAGACTATCAAAGATGTTCAGAAACTCTACAATCAGGGTAAGCTATCATCATACCATCACTAGAAATAGCGTGTGGGCTTTGTTGATCTTAGTTTTGTTGGTGAAGCGGAAATGCTACCTTTCTTATAATTAATCACAAAAACTTTTGTAACATAGAATAATAAAAGCACTAGTACAGAAACCTGAAAGACAGCAGCAGGCACCTAATGCTTACTGAATAGCAAGTCATCAGTTGATGTCAAGCCAGAGCTTACAATATTTGTAGCAGCTAATGAATGATAAGGTAAGAGTCAAAAATGGTCTTTTTTTTTTTCCAGAACATTAATATTGCCTCTTTTCACTATACTGTAGTTACAAAGTACGATATCTCTGTCATTTTGCCTCTGGTGTTTTTTCCATGGTTATGGCAAGGAAATATAATTTTACCTAATTTATGAAATACAGTGAAGTAATTTTGAAAGTCACTGACTTCCCTATGAAGTCATTTTATGAAATGCCTTTTTGGGGAAAATCTCTTATAAAAAAATTAATAAAACTCTATGAAAAATACGAAATAAAATCCCAGGAGTTTAGCAGCAGACAGCCAAGAGGTTTTCTGTTCAAAATGTACAGTTTCTAACAGTGAAACAGTTTTTAAGCAGTAGTTTAAAGCAAAAGTAAAACATATGATTGAATACCATTTTTTCTTCTTTTTCTCCTTTAAGGCAAGTCTGTGAATTTCGATGATTATCAAGATATCCATATTCCTGCTGTTATCCTAAAGACTTTCCTTAGGGAACTTCCTCAGCCATTGCTAACATTTGAGTGTTATGATCATATCATTGGAATAACAAGTAAGTATAAATAAGTTTTAGAAAAATTTACATAGCAAGTTGAAGTGGACCAGGCTAATGCGTAATCTCTGCTGTTTGGTAACCATGACACAGTTGTGGATATATAATATTATCAGTGCTTCACTGCTGCCATGGATGGACAACCCCGTAATCTGTGCCAGAGCAAAGTGGTCAGGCCTACAAAGACCCTTTCTGCCTTTTACAGGGTTTAGTGGTTTATCTGTATATCATGCTGTATTATGAAGAATCGGATCAGACTTCTCACTGTGAGGGCTCCATTTTTATATCATGGCACAGCACTGAGTCAGTCTCAGTGATGCAGATTATGTCAAAGCAGCTTTAATTTTAGTAGCAGGGTTGGCAGAATTGTGGAAACAAAATTTTTTGGAGGAGATTGTTTTTATTGCAACTGTTCCCATGGGATAACATATTGGGGAAGAAAGAATCTAAAGCCAGGAGAAGACATTGATTATCTAAAGATCTGGCACACATGAAACTACGAATTGTAAAGCTTCAATTATGTGGCCTTTGTCAGGGACTAGAGTTTACAATGCTGGCAGGGTAACCCTTAACACATGGGGCTTGAATATCTGAGATCCCAGAATATCTGGGAGTTAGTACCTAGTACTTGTAGAGACTGGTATTTTGCCATCCAGGCAATAGACAGGCTAGCAGGGAACCCATACGGCTCCCAGTCACAACTCACAAGCAAAGCTGCTTTTTGAGGAAATTGTATCTAAATGGAGTACGGCTTCCAACAGAGTCTGTTAGCGTACCTCTTGGTAACCACGGACTGATGTTCTTCAAAGTGTAGGTAATCATCACTTGTAATGACTGTTGCTGTTGGGGCAGGGCATTAAAGTAATTCAGACTGGGGATAAATCTCAATTGCTACATGTTTGTAAAGTGTGGAAATACAGCAAGTATGCTGTAGCTAGGTATACTGTATTCTAGGAAAATTTCTTGTACTGTGCCCAAATAAATACAAAGATAGAAGGAAGAAATTCTTCACTATGAGGGTGGTGAGGCACTGGCACAAGTTGCCCAGAGAAGCTGTGGCTGCCCCATCCCTAGAAGTGTTCAAGGTCAGGTTGGACGGGGCTTTGAGCAACCTGGTCTAGCGGAAGGTGTCCCTGCCCATGGCAGGGGGTTGGAACTAGTGATTTTTAAGGTCTCTTCCAACCTGAACTGTTCTGTGATTGGGCTTTCTTGCTATGAAGTGTGATGTCCACTATCTTTTCTTGATGCTGTAGTGATATCCTGTAAAAGATCTTAAGCCTGAATACAGTGCAGAAGGGAGCTTTGAAGATGTGTGATTGCAGACAGCTGTCATGTGATGATTTGAAAATTCTCATTCTGTCTTGCGGAAGACATGAGAGCAGAGTTGTGATGTATCTATTACAACTCTTAACCTGCAAACCCAGGAATAGAGTATCTTTGCTTTCCAGTACTTTGAAATTATGGTGAAACTTTTTCTTTAGTGAATTCTATGAAACATGTTTTTAAAGAGTTATTGATGAGACCTGTGAAATCAATTAGCTGAGTGATTGAAAAATTAATAAAATCCTGAAGCTTCTAATTGTCAAATAACTTCTTTGGTCATGAAAGCTGCTAACAGGAGTTCCTTTAGCCAGTATGCTAAACTGCCTGCATTATTTACTCTGCAGAAGGCTGACAAAAAAATATTTGGCTCAGATTATTCTGTTTTATGGGAACTAGTAGCTTTGCAGTGGGAAAAATGTCAACATGGCTCACCATAGTATAGTTTCATGTATTTAACTCAGAGCATTAGGGAATTTTTAACATGCTGGAAGTTTGTGCATGCACACATTCTTATGCATGCCTCTAGCTGTGTCAGGGAGAAAGAAGTGCAACAAATGTAGAAAAACCATCAGAGCAGATGGGCTAGTTAGGTCAGGAATGATCAGACCTTTTTCCAAATTGGTGTTAAATTTTCAGTACCAAAATAATTACAATATTGTTCAGAAAAAACCAAACAAACAAACAAAAACAACAACAACAACAAACCACTTGGTACAGCATTTGAAATATAGTCCAGAGTTAGGATAATGCTCACCCAGACTGTCTACATGGTGCAAAGAGTTTGGGGTCTGGTTCTGGTTTAGCGCACCTGTAGAAATGGGTTAATGAACGTGCATAGGTTCATCTCTAGAAAATTCTTACCCACTCAAGTGACTTTCTAATAAGTGTTTGCCAAGACAGAAGAGTTTCCTTCAGAATCCTAAAAGTGTTTTTAAAGTTCGTAAAGTGCCAGAAGAGTGTTTTGGGCAGGACTATGTCTCAGCAAGAATAAAATCAAAGCATAAAAAGTAGATGTCTCGATTCAGTGTGTAGAGAGATAATGGGATTCAAATCAAGACCTTTGAAAGTCCTCTCTAGCAAGTAAATTATTTTGGCTATTTCACTGAATCAATACTCTGGAAGTTATCAATACTCTGGAAGTTAGTATATAATATATAGATACTTTATCATATATCTTAGCCAGATATATGGTAATACAAAATAAGATAGGTACATTCAAGGGGATAACCCTAACTGTTACTGTGGTTGTGGAGGTCAGTAGAGCTGAATTTTGTGGTCAATTTTACAGACAGCTATTTAAAGTAATTCCAACAGATACACATAAGGTATTATTTCTGGTAGTATTTTGATGTTTTGGAGTTAAGACTGAACTGACTTTGACATTGCAGGTGTGGAGAGCAGTTTACGAGTCACCAGATGTAAACAAATCATTCAAGGACTTCCTGAGCACAATTACGTTGTTCTAAAGTATCTGATATGCTTCCTTCATCTGGTGAGTATAAGCAACATTTCCAAAATACCACTAGTCTTTCATTTCCAAATCTGTTCTTGTTAATGCAACATGTGACATCTCCACAGGAAATACAACTGAGCAGTTTAGAAAGGATGGTGAGGTCGTTGTGCAGTACTTGTCAATGGAATGAACTCTAAATGCAGAGCCCTTCAGTTCTAGTAAAAGTTAGTGCTAAACAATGATCTGGCCATCCCTTTCCCATGAAATTCTTTATATGTAATGAAAACTACTAGGTAAATTTTAGTAGAACTCTGTCTGCACTGAAAAATGTAAAGTCCTGTCCTCTCCACTCCACAAATGTATGTTTTTATTGATTTAGTGGGGTTTTTTCCTATTTTGGAGTGAAAAAAAAAAAAAAAAAAGTCAGAAAAAATAGTTGTGTAATTTTTGATGCCAGAGGAAAATTAGGTGAAATCACCTTTTCCTCCAAAGTATAAATCTTGGGCAATTAAAACAACAAATAAATTAGTGTCATTTTAGAAAATGACAGAAATATTAATGAGCTTTAGAGCAACAGTCAGCAAAATATTTTATATTAAACCTTAAAAATAACATTTTGCTATTTAAAATAGCCTTTCATTCTCTAATTTAATACAGTGTTAAATGAAAAACTTCAAACATGCCATTTTGCAAGGATTTTTGGTATGATTCAGGTTAATAAAATTATACATCTTTTGTCCTACATTTTGATTTGTTAATTTTCTTTTTTACCCCAGTTTTTGGAATCTCTGCAAGTGTAAGGGTTTAGGGAAAACCCATTACAAACAGTTGTATGGTTAGCTTAGTGACATCCTTTTGTTGCCAGTTTATGTGCAGGAAAACATAGTAATTTCCCTTCCTTCTGCCTTATCCAATGCGTTGCCTCCTCTAGATTGCATTTTCCAAATCCAGATGCCTAAAATTGAAGATCATGGTGTAGCTGCCACCTAAATAAAGTGAGGTAGCCTTCAAAAGTCCTAATCACCCACCAAAGCAATGTATGTGGAATGACACCAATTTTCACCAGTGAAGAAATTCGCCCTCAGTAACTGTTTTTAGGCTACAATCATGTATTCCATATTCTAGTCAATAGCATATTTCAGAAACAAGTACATTTAATCCCTTTTTCTATCAAAATACTAGAGGAAAGCAAGATTGAAGGAAACACCTTGATACACCCTCACTCTGACGGCACTTGCAAGGTTCCTGTAATACCCACATGTTCATTTACTGTTGCTTAGCTGAACTCTAATGCTATTAAGGAAACACTCATGTCATTTGCTATTATTTTAGCAACTATATCTCTCCTCAGTGTTATGAATTGTGTAAGTGACTTTATTCCAATAATAGATGCACCATCTCAACGCACTTCTTAAGAGCTGAGCACTTGAGGTGTTAATGAGATGTGCAAAAGCACTACATAGTGTTTTCTGTAATTGGGCGACAGAACATAGCATTATTTTTGAGTATGCCTTGTTAGGTAAAGCACAGCATCGAGTTGATACTGGTGCTCAGATCTGCAATTTTTGCTGATCCATGGCTTTTCATCCTTAATATCTCAGGGAATATTTGCATTTGGAAAGGTCAAGGGAACGTGAAACAATCTAGGAGCTAGAGACTGCTATTCATTGAAGATTGGTGTGCTGCACAAGCTGCCACAATTCAAACTTTAACAGACCACTCTACCAATAATCCTAGTTTTTACCTGCAAGCTTCAACCTTCTTACATATAAGAGGCAATTTAATTCTTCCATGAGCTCAGCCTTGAGTAGTGCAAGAGGTACTTGTGGTAACTTCATGAAGTGGGATGAATTGTAATCACTAGACGCGGGTTTTGAACACTCCAAGTTTGATACAGGCTTGTGGAGACAGGATTAAAAAAAAAATCCCTATTTTCTCTGGAGTCTCAACCCCCTTACTTAATGAAACAGCTCCTTCTAGTCCAAGGAACTTGGAGCTGGAGTAGTGCTAGAGACAGTGCTACTCCTACAGAAGTAACAGACTTGAATTTCAGAAATGGGTCCAAACCCTTTAACCTTAGATTAGCAGTGATTTTGCCAGCTATTACCCAGAGCACTGTGAAAGGTATAAGCTGCCCATGTCCACTTTGTAGTGCATCTGATCACTAGAGAGGGATTCGCAGTGGACTCTTGGAGCTGCAGTGGACTGGGGTTCTTAGGCAGAATTGGGCAACCAGGAGCAAGAGGGAAAACAAAGTCCATTTTCACAAGTCAGTCCCTGAATTATATCTGTAAAAAATGTCAGTGCTCGCTAAGCCGATTTCTCAAAAGATGGGTGTGCAAACAAGTGTTTGTTTTCCACAAGCCATGTGTTGCACATGCAGTGAAGTGGATTTATGAATGCACATGCAAACTTTAAGGGCTCAAAGAAGCCTTCTTGCAAATCATTTGGCAAAGCAGTCAGAGAGCTACAGTTATCCAGTTCTGAAGCCAAAAACCATTTAGTAGAAAACTGTAATTGTACTTTCCACAACACTCTAAGGCTAAATAATCAGGAAGGTTTGTAGAGACAATAATATAATTTAGATTGTGGTTTTATAGCCATGTCTTTGTTTTGGTACCAGCTGATACAGCCGCCTCTACACTTACACACTTTCCCTCTCTGCTGCTTATTTCTGCCGCTGCAGTCATGCCTGATGCAGGGGAAGGGAGGCTGAGCTGGCTGAAAGAACCACTGCAAAAACCTGCCAAATTCAAAATGTCAGACTTGGACCAACTAGAAGAAATAGACAAGGTTTTGGGGCCCATGAGCTATGCTTCAGATCTGTAACTGAAGCAGCAAAGTTAAAGCCAAATGCACACTGGGGAAAAAAAAAAGTGCTCTGAATTACTGTTTTGTCTCAATTGCTCGTCCAATTGGAAAGTGTAATTAAGCACCAGCAAAGCTTGGGGGTGGCTAGAGATGACAGGGCATGTTGGGAAGAATTAGATGACTAAGCCTCACAGAGCAGACACAAGCAGTTGGCATGTCTGCAAGGTAGCTGAGAGTGGAGGATAGAAACTTATATTTCCAGTCAGTTTGTGGGGGTGTTTTAATATCTAGTAATTTTCTTTTGAAAATGTTTTGTGGAGTTCCTTTCCGCATTGAGACTGAGAAACCAAAGAGATGGTGATGTCCTTGGCATTTTTAAAGTGTGATAGTAATCAGCTGTTTCTACCCTCTGCATGTCACTAAGTTCATTAGGTAGTATAGTGGCTGTCTGGTAGTATAGTGGCTGTCTCCTGCAGTATCCATGAGGGTGCAGGGATGCAAATTAATGGAATCCAAAATCATCACAATTTTGCTGGGATGAATTTGGTATTTATTTTAGGATAGTGAAGATGTATATTTTGCATTTGTTGATATGGCAATGTGTTTATTCCCAGCAATGAGTTTTACAATGGACAAGTATTATTTTTCTAGAGGACTGCCTTTCAATATAGGCTGTCATTAGTTACTGTTTTTTCTATACATGTTCCGGTGAAGGGAGAAAGCCAACAAAGTAGAGCTGTGTAGTTCTTTGTTGTAATATTTTTCGGTCATGTTCAGATGATTCCTTCAAAGATATGATCTTGGTCCTTGGAGAATTTTCTTTTATTAGCTTGTCAAATTGACAGATCAAGTATATTTTCAACTGAAACTGAGACAAGGGTTACTAACTTTGTGAAGGAATCAAAGGAGTCAAGGGGATTAGTCCAAATGCTAAATGTCATTTGTACCTCTTGGATAGAACATAGCTTTGGGGTGCAGTTATTTAGAGGAGTAGCCCATAAGGAGGCATGCTGCCTTTACATGGTCTAGTTTGGGAAGAAAATATCAGCTGCTCATCATGGTGTTGTAGATGAAGTAGATGTGTTCGTGTCATTCAAGAAAGAAATCTGGCATTGGAATAGTGAGGGGGGTGAGATGATGTGTAGCCCAGTCCCCTCAGGAAGGGATAAAGCCATTACCACTGTTGTGACAGGGTTTTCCTGCTTGCAGCTCTTGGCAAGCCAGCAAAGCTTATTGTGGAGAGAGTTGGAATCAGTTACACACTTTTTCTTGCATCTGCTGAGGAAGGCATTGCTGTGCATTTTGGAGTGAAGCAAGGTGCCTGTGTCTCTCTTGAATTCCTAAGTGTCAACCTCATTCATGACTCACGGATAAGGTTTATCTGCCTCAGATGATGGGGAATGAAACCTGTGTTACCAAGCAGAGGGCAACTGGAGTTTATGCATATGCTAAGAAGTGTTCACATAATCATAAAGTTTTTAGAGATTTTCCTCTAGTGTCCTCAGGCTTTTCATAGTACTACAGAACTGCTTTTTCAGGAGGCACTCAGAAGGAGAATTTTTGCTTTCCTATTCCACTTGACATTGTAGCTGGAAGAATACATGAGAGATTTTGCTCAATAATTCCCTGTTCTAAGATGACAGCTTCAGAGTAACAGTTTGCAACAGCATGGTCTTCCATGAAAGATTACTAATCAACAACTGCAGGCATCAGCCTGAGAAGAACTGAATTACCTCGGTCAGGAAGAATCAAGAGCACCTTTGGTTTGCTGGCTCCTTACAATAGCAGAGAACTTGTCAGACAGGACACCCAGGCCATATGGGGTTTAGGATACCAGTCATGCAATGCAGGAGAGCAAAACACACACAGATTCCCTGCCAAGCTCACACAGAGAAAAAATCGTATCTACTGCTACCCAATTCTGAGCTCACATTCACAGACAGAAGCAGAAAACATCATCCAGGCACAGAACAGGCTTCAGTGCTGTGTATTTTACCTATAGCTCATTATCACCTCCATTGCTTCAGAGGAATTGGGTGGATGTTGAGGTGCTTGGAAGTGAAGTCATGCATCCGTGGGAGAAAAAAAATTCCTTCTAAACCCCTGCAAACAGCTCCACAATTCCTCAAGGCTTATTCTTTAGAGAACTTAGTACTGAAGCAGATGGGGTAGCTGTTTATGCTGTCCTTCCCCACCCCTCAGCAGATAACAATAGATTCCATATAGAAGGATAGGAAACAATTTTCCTCCCACAAGGAAACAGTTCAGCCTTTTTGCTTGGCTTACTGACATCTTATCTTGTACTTGAGGAACACAGACTCCAGTAGCCCCATAGCTCAAGGCTACATAGTCAGCCCTGAGGCTGTTAAGAAGTCAGCAATATACTGTGGCCAGGGTCTACTCCCATTATTAGTTCATTCTCAGTTCAGGATGGTGTCTTGTCTCTCACTCTCTGTGGCACCTGTCTGCATACATCTGTTCATGTTTATATTTTCCCAGGTTTCACAGGAGAGCATATATAACAGAATGACAGCATCCAGCCTGGCCTGTGTCTTTGGTTTGAATTTGATCTGGCCGTCAAAAGGACCAGCCTCTCTGAGTGCTCTGGTACCTCTGAATCTCTTCACTGAACTACTGATAGATTTCTACATGAATATATTCAACTCCCGAACAGTGCCTGGTGAGATCTTACCTTAATGCTTCCAGAAAAGAAAATGGAGTATGACTGCCTGAGGGAAAGGTCTCCATGCCTCAGCTGGTGGGAACTGTATATTCAGGGTTCTTTCCTGTGAAGAAAACTTTACAGAGTAAAGTATACAAAGTTTCTATAACTTGCCAAATACCAAAGATATTGGGAGAAGCACACTGCCCCATATATTCTTATCACATATGGGAGAATATGTACATGAGCATTCAAAGACCAACAGGTCAAAATGAATTCCCTTATTAAACTTGAGCAGCTTACAAAAACTGGTGTATTAAAATCATGACACTATATGCCAGTCTTTCGTTTCTTTGGGGATCTGGAGACCTTACTATGTGCCATCATTTTCTGCATGGGCAGGGCTAAGTTCTGGATCACTCCTGAATGTACAGCTTTCTTCATTTTTTTGTTTGGATTTTAATTTTGTTATCTGAATACAAGTTTGTTAGAAATTTTACTATTAATAAAGATGGAATAAATTTTTAAGATACTAAAATTTCTAAACTATTTTTTCTATATATTCAAGTGTCTTGTTTTACAGCAAAAGTTGTGGGCAGTTGTGGCACATCAGGTTGCAATTACCATGGAGAATAAAGTGTTTCCTGGGTAATTTGAGTTGTGCAGACAGCTAACTAATTATGCTTGCAAATATCTAATATATGCAGTTAATCACTGTAGCTGCACATGTAAAGTGTGTGGAAGTGTTTTTTCTTCTTATAAATTCTAATGAGGAGCAATAATGTTACGTTTTTTCCTCTAAATGCTTGGAATTTTCATCAGTGGAGTTATACCAGTGAGTGAATAATACAGAATATAGACTAACTTTGAGAAGAATACGCATAGTGTTAGGGCTGCATGCTTTTGCAGTTTGAGTTGATAGAAATTTGCTCTTCAAATCAGTTTCTCTAGAAAGTAATGCGAGCAACAACCTGGATAATGTACCTAATATAATTTTTATACATTGAAAGTCTATTATAAGTCTCAATGTGAATAATTAACCAATGTAAAAGGAGAATTTTCAGTGTTTTCTTTCTAGCTATTCCGTTAATATTTCTTGTATTTGATGTACCCTAACACACTGCTATGTCATTTTTTAACACTGATTGGTAATGGGGTGGTGTAACAAAGTTATCATTATAGTAGCCTGAAAAGAAAAAGAAAATTGACCAGTGGTAAAAAAAGGCAAGTAGTATTTTCTCTAATGCTCTGTACAATGCTAACAAAACAGAGTGACAATTTAGACTTCAGTAAAAGTAATACTGTCAGATCAATTTAGGCATTCCCTCCTCTGCAAACACAGAGATAGATGCTTTTTATCCTGTAGGTTCTAGCTAGTTGAGGGTGTCTACTTCTGGCTTTCCTCTTAGCAGTTACAAATTGCCTGCCTGTGTAAAAGGTGCAAGAAAATCTTATTGCAAGGGTAAAGAGGATTTGTTCTCGGCAATTTCAGGAAATAACCAACTATTCAGAAGGCTGGATGTGCCAGGCCTTCATTTGCCCAGTAGGTGTCATCTATAGCATTAGGCAATGATTAGCATTTGAAAAAATACAGAGGCTTTAGCACAAGATGTATTAAAACCAACTTCTCACGTCACAGTTGTGTTTTTTTCCCTAGCTCCTCATGTGTCTTAAAGACAACTTTTTGGCCTTTGAACATCTGTAAGTAATAACGACCTATGACTCCCATTTAAATATAGAATCTTGTGTAATACAAGGAGAATAATTAACAAGTATTCATAATTGTTGCTTTTCAGCAAAATGAGATTCCCAAGACTAAAACTGTCATAGTTTTCTATTGCAGTTCATCAGTTTTACATCTGAACTATCATCGGTGATAGCATTCTAGCCTTGTATTAGGAAAAACAAACAATTTTGCTTAGCACTGCTTAGTGACTTAGCAGCATGATTCTGTGCATCAGCACACTGTACTTATAGGGAAGGAACTTGGCCTCTGGGAATTAACAAAACCTGACTATTTTGCCACTCTCTGACCTTGGTCAAAATACACATATGTTAGTTTTGCTGCCTGTAAAAAGAAAGAACACCTGGCATTAGAAAACTGCTTTGGGATTGAATGCTGGTAAGTCCTATAAAATGGTTGTTTTCCATTTCACCTATGTCCTTTTCCAAAAATCCAGCAACATCAAATGGCATTTAATCTTCAGGCTACACTGCATAATAGGAATGTGAGTCCTAGATAGTTTTAGCACAGTAATGTACCAGAGCCCTGTAAAGTGAAATCCTGAGTTCATGGAAGTCAGCTTTGCCCAATAAGTTCCCAGAGCCTGGGGACAGGGCCCCCTCATAGATTTAGTTTTTCAACTCATCCTAGGTTATGAGAGGGTGGGAATTTGGCAGCAGCAGTCATGCTGGTGAAGCAAGCCCTCAGGGCACAGCTGCCTCTGGACCCTTTACTTTTACAAGTAAAAAGTTCAAGCAGTGAGGATCCCTTCCTAATTTGCCTTTCTGTAGACACACAAGATGATAGTTAAAGCCAAACTCACTCTTTCAGTATTGGTCACATGCCAAACTGCAAGTCTTCCTTTTAGTGCTTTGTAAACTACCATTTTCCAGCACTTTATAGCTCTTCTCATTTAGTGAATGAAGAACAAAATGGCGTTTTCTCATCTCAGGGTACTTTCTTCTTTTAAAGAACAGATAACATCTGTTATCCGTCAGTGTGGGTAATCTGATGCTGCTTAAGAAACTTAGACGCTCTGGTTCTGATCGCTATTAGCACTGGTGGAGGCAGAGCACGGCAGAGGGACAGGGAGCTCCTGCTCCCCCTTTACCTTCCCGCCTTTCCAGCAGGCAGTCCGAGACAGAAATAAGGAAGGTACTCGCTTCTACTCCCGCTTTTCCTTGCGATGCTGCCTGTCACGGGATGGGACTTTCCCAAATCAGGGGCACCTGGGTAGCAAAACTTTCCTTGTGATGAACCTCAGCTCTGTTTCCCCTACCCCAAAGGAACTGGTGAAATCCTTTGTCTGCGGCAGCAGCCCCGGACCTCTGTCCTGAGTGCCAGACTTAACTATGATATTAAATCAGCTCTCATGAATTATTCAGAAGAGTTTGGAGTTAAATTCATGTTAGAGAAATGTATGTTTCAAATTTCCTGACTCTAAGAGGAGTCCTGGAGGTGTCCCCTGCAGTTACTTTGATAACAGTTTCTCTTTACAAATGATAATTGCACAATTCCGGCTTTTGTACAGTGTGGCCTTGTGAACTCTTCTCTCCGATCAAAGAACAATTTTCAGATCATTTCCATAGCAAAAAGAAAGTGATTATGGAGATAATCTGTTGGAAACACACATGCTGGATTTCAGTTTAAAACAATAAAATGCAGTCATGGAATGAGAAATCAAGTGTTACCTAGCTGACAATATACAGAGAATAAATTGCCTAAGCATTTTAGTTTACTGAGCTGTTAGGAGCTGAAAATTGATCCCAAGATTAGTCTGATTATCAGGATGCCTTCAGCAACAAGCATTGAAGGAGGAAGGGAATACTTTTCTACCCTGAATCTATGAAGAAATGTAAGATTGAAAAATGTCATTAACCGAGGGGGGTCTTTACAGTTCTTACAAAAAATTTCCATCAATGAATATCACTTACATATGTGCAGATGATCTGTCTGTGTGAGCTGCACTCCTTGGGCAGCATCCCTTGCAGAATCTCTCAGAGCCTTATAAACTTTAATATATTCATCGACTCGTGAGGAGACTCGTAATAGAAAGGGCACAGATAGTTTATTCACATGCTCAATGTATATTTAGGTTACAAGTTGAACTTTCAATGGGATTGATAACACAGTCACCCTTCCTCCCCCTCCTTCGTTTCCTGCATAGTTTGTCTTCACAACCCTGGACAAGTTTGGCAACATTCCCACTTTTCAAGCGGCTGTGAGGGTGTTGGAGAAGAAAGTCAGAGGGAGTTACTGCAAGCACCTGTGATTTATGAGGTGAGAATCTCATGTTCAGTTGAAGCTCTACTGGCCACTCACATTCCTGCTGACACTCTATTAATATGTTTTTACCTACAAAGAGAAGTCAGAAGCAAACATACCCTGCTTTTAAATAAGCACATCCTCACTGATGCCAAAAAATGGTATGGCTGTGAAAAGTATGTAAATGTGATATATGTGGTTGGTGTGTGAAAGGTGTTCTGCCTTTCCCAGTGGAGTAATACTCATTTTCACCGCTTTTTCTCTTTATCCATGCATATACTGGAAAGCCATTTCAGTGTTTTGCACCTAATGTAGTAAAGGATTCCGGTGTCCTCCAGCATCATCTGAGAGCAGTGGAGATTGTAATGGGGTACTACAAATGCTGTCTTCTTTCTTGCAAACTGGAAAGCTTGAGAAAGGACTGCCTTAACCGATGGGATTTCTTTGGGGATACGTTGGGGATTTGGATAGGGAGCTGGACTGGACACTAAGAAGGAAACTTTCAAACACCACCAGGAAAGAACCACTTTTCCACAGTGGGCCCATAGGCACCTGAAAACCATTACCCAGCTTTGTCACTCTGAGGGAAAAGAATCTTGGTTTGCCTCTCTGCTGGTGATACACAAAGACATGATAGTTCACATGTTCTCCTGTTTCTTCCTAACTTGGGTCTGCTGCCTGTTCTTCTCCAAAGCACAGCTCGGTCTATTATCTGCTTTATTTTCTTTTGCTTTAATCCTCAGAAACTTACTCAGTTACTCAGTTAAGTTACTGCTCATTCTCCTCAAGCCTTACTTACATGAAATCGGGATTTCTGTGGTTTTTTGAGTTCTTTCTCTATTACATGGACTGTATTCCCCAATACTGAATTGTACTCTCAAATTATTTTTGCACTTCAACCTTTAATTGCCCACAAAAAGCAGTTTACGGCCTCTTAATCTTCTGTGATGAAAATTATCCCCTTAATTAATGGGACAATAGAAAGCAACTGTAAAATGCATCAAACTGCATCATCTTTGGTGTCTTAACTGGATCTGTGCAGCAGTCATGGAACAGTCTTTGGATGGATGGATTTTTGACACTTCACCCATGAATCTCTTGACCCAAAGGTCTGCAAATAGTAAGGGCTGAAGTAATGTACTTAGTTTTTCTGCTTCAAAAGCTTCCAAAGAAACATGTTCTCCCCTTGCTTCACCTGCCAGTGTTGGGTTTGTTGGGTTTTTTCCCATATGTATTTTCCATTCCTTCAAAGCTGCATCCTCTGCCTATTGCCATTTACATCCTTCTTCATTTGCAGTCTGTCAGCATATGGTGCTCACACTCATGCACGCACCGTCTCACTGTGCTTTTATGGGGACAGGAGCTGTCTGAAGCTCTTGTGGCCATTCTGTGGCTGGATAGACTGAACTGAACTGGCAAGATGCTTGGTTCTGTGGGGAAGTTTCACATTGCAGTGTTTGAGTGAGTGAAATTGCCCAAATCACGTTTCCCTCATCTCTGAAGCAGAAAGAGGTTTATGCTTTTGATAACCAGATTAAACTTTTATATCTAATATCCCAACACTGGTGATGAAGGGGAAAAGAAGTTAGGAAGATCTTTCCCTGTCCGTATTTCCCACTACTCCCAGCCTTCCTTATCAGCCTTGATTTTTTGAAAAGCATACTACACCGGTGCATATATGAAATGCAACTGCAGCCGATGTCCAGTGAAGCTAATATTGTGTTTAATAATAGAAACAGCATCTCATCAGGCCGCATAGCTCCCTACTCTGAACACGTGCACAGAGCTGAGCAAGGCACAGACTGGTGTCGGTGTCTGCCTTGTTCCATGTTAGGGGTTGTAGAGGGGACTTGCTTCCCTCCTCCCTTTCCATCTCAGTACAGGAGCTCCCTCACACTCACTGGGCTACCAAACAGCAGCAGCCACCACCCCCTACATGCTTTCATGTTAGTCCCATCTGCAGGGAGTACTTAATGCTACTATCAAACAATTACACAAGCAAGTTGTCAAACAAATCACTTTCACCTTTGCAGAAGGATTAGCAGACCTACATTGTATTCCTATACTCGCATTCTATTCTGAAGCTTGAATAAATCTGTTTTAGCGTATCTTTGGCTTGTGGCTGACCTCCCAAGCCATACTGCGGCAAAAGCCTTCCAGGGTCCAGAGTGCACACTGCCAGCCCTGATGGGTAAGTGGCCATGGCACAAGGACAAAACAAATTCATTCCATTACAGAATAACATTACAATTCAGTCAGATAGTATCACTGTCCTCCACACCAAAAGAGCTCTTACAAAATAATATAAATGAGAGGATGAAAATAATGAGAGGCTTTGTAGAGCTCTCTCATGAGCCCTGACACCCGGCACGCTCATGCCAGGAAGGCAATAAACACCCTATTCTTTGCATGTCACAGTATCACAACTTCTCTGCATAATTACCACTTGAAAGTTAATAAGACTCCGCTCCCAATGTGATGGCTGTATTTTCTGTAGTCGCTGCATGTTCTGCATCCACAGCCATCCCTAGGGACCCAGCTGCGGAAGGCTGCCTCAGAAATCAAGTGATTTCACTTTCACCATTGCACCAACGCCCTGAATGGATGGTGCAAAGACGGAGAGGTGATTCTTCCTTCTCGCAAGAGTTGTGATGGACAACACCAGTGAAGAGCAGGAAAAGATGGGGCACATAAGTAAACCAAAGCAGCCTAACTAATATAGAATCATGGAATCATTTAGGTTGGAAAACACCTTTAAGATCATCAAGTCCAACATTTAACCCAGGACTGCCAAGTCCACCACTAAACCATGTCCCTGTGCACCAGATCTACACATCTTTTAAATACCTCCAGTGGTGAGGGCTCAACCACTTCCCTGGGCAGCCTGTTCCAGTGTTTGACCACCTTTCTGGTGCAGAAATGTTTCCTAATATCCAATCTAAACCTCCCCTGGCGCAGCTTGATGCTGTTACCTCTTGTCCTGTTCTTTGGGAGAAGAGATCAGCTACCTCCACGCACCATCTTGTCTCAGGTAGTTGTAGAGAGCAATAAGGTCTCCCCTGAGCCTCCTTTTCTCCAGGCTGAACAACCTCAGCTGCTCCTCGTAAGACTTGTTCTCCAGACCCTTCACCAGCTTTGTTGCCCTTTTCTGGACCCACTCCAGCACCTCAATGTCTTGTTTTGAGGGGCCCAGAACTGAACACAGTATTTGAGGTGCGGCCTCACCAGTGCTGAGTATGGGGGGATGATCACTTCCCTAGCGCTGCTAGGGAGCACAGGCACTTGAACTTTTTTAGTTCTTCTAAACCACCAATGTTTTGGGCCATAGGTACAGTGAAAGCAGAATAAAGCAGTATATGCCAGGCAAGGCAGATTACAGCAGGCCAGATCCTGGTCTCTTAATGACCCTTTAATTCAGGCTTAATCACAGCTGCTGGAAAAAGTGTATTTTGGCCTCATAATTGTTTTGAATATCTTTGTGTGTCCAAATAAATGTAACAAAACACAACAAAACTGTACAAGAAAAATGCCACCTGAAAAGTGATCACTGCAGTCATCAGATGCAGGGGAAGAGGAACTGACACTGATGAAATGTGGTATCACAGGAATGGATTGGTTTGGTGGAGATCCCTGGGTGTTTGCTCCTAGTTAGATGGGTAAATCAGCTGGGGGTGATGCCTGTCACACACTGCTTATGCTCCCTGATCATAGTGGTTTGGGTTGAGGAAGTTTTAGGCTAATCATGATCCATTCAGAAAGCATTTCAACAGTAATACATTAAATCATTCTTGTTTAAATCCTGTCATTAGACTGAGGATCCAGGTCAGTGCAAGTGTCTGTCTGCCACAGCAGATAGCCAAAGCTGCTCTGCTAGAACTGTCACCAAATCTGAGAATTGACTATGTGTCAAGCATGAGTGGATTGACGTTAGATGTGGTATATCAAGCTTTTCATACATGTATCTTGTATCACACCTCTTCCAGTCTTTACATTAGGGGTCCCAAAGTTGAACAAACACTGTGAAGCTAACAGCGTGTATCAGAAGAGGTATTATACATTTTTATACACCCAAAACTTCTGTTCTGGGCACATTCCTTTGGCTTTATGCACATGAGTATAGCCAAGTGCAAATTAACTATTCATTTGATTATCATGAGCAATCATACTGGGATATTTCAAAAGCGTTCCTACTTGTCCTTCTTGTCAGCAAACTTCTCCCTCTACCTGTAAGAGGTTTATGGTGCCTTTCTCTTCCTCTTGCCAGTGAGAGCCCCAAAAGCGGCCACAGGCTGTGCTTGCTGCTCATAGCCCCAAGCTGCTTCACCTTCTGTAGAAGAAGAGAAGGTAAGGTGGGACAGGGTGAACACTGGACAGACACATTTCTGGTGAATACACCCTAAATGGTGAGAGTGGGAAATGTAACCGTTTTATGACAGCTGGTTAGGTATCTCTATCTGTGCTGTGCCAGATTTTGTCCCCTGCACCCTAGAGCATCCTGCTTCTTGCCTTCATCGCAAGCTTCCAACCAAGCCAGCCTTGGTCTTTAAACCAGGCCTAACCCTGTTTGCTCCATTCTTTGTCGAAGGAGAGCTGATAAGTTAATATCTTCACATTGGGAAATCTTTCATTCCCACATTTTCCCTTGCCCATGACTTTGACAATCATTTTATTTGCCAAAGACTTCCTTCTTCATGTTGTTCAGAGAGGAATTAAAAAGACAACTGAAAATACCCAGAAATCACCTAGTAAGAAGAGTCAAATTAATTATTTTAAATAAATTGAATTCCCTTTGTGGCTGGTTTTTCTCCGACTGCACTATCAAAAACGAGCTATCAAAGAAAACTATCATTAGTTTTTAATTCAAGATTACTTCAGAGAGCGGCTGTGGCACGGCGGCTGATGGCTGCCTGACATCCCTCTCATCTCCACCGGCTGCTGACGGGCACAGCAGTGGCGGCTCAGCCTGGAGATGTGCCAGCCACCAGTAACCCGGGGCCACGGCACCACCTGCTCACCACAAGTACCCCCCTGCCTGCAGGCCCCGGGGCTGGGGCTCTAGTGTGCGTTAGGAGCAGGGCCTGGGGCTTGGGGAAGCACTGCTGCAAAATGGTGAGATGTTTCCTCTGCGTGGTTGGTGAAGGAGAGGGGGAGGCTGTGACAGGAGGGTCCCAACTACATCTGTCTTTACCAGGAGCTCTGAAGCCCTCCCAGCACAAGGTCCATCTACCAGCCCAACAGGATGCTGCAGGCTGCCAAACAGTGAGGGTCAAATCTCATCTCCAACTGGGAGCATCTGAACTTGGTGCCCAGAGTTTAATATATATTATGTAGGAACAGCTTGAGCCAGCATCTACAAGACAAGATGTGCACCCACATACACTGCTTAAATGCTTTATTTCTCCTGCGCCTGGGAGGGGCCAGAGGACAAACATCAGAGCAAAATTTTACAGACACACTGAGCATTTGCCTGGCACAAGTTCCTGTGTGCCATGACCATGGTGCCTAGCCAGCTGGCCAGGCTTGAATGGGCATTTCTCAGGCTGAAATGTCTGGTGTTAGTGGAGGGTGGCTTTGGTACTACACAGAGGAAGTCAGGCTCTTGGGGTCAGTCCTGTTTCTGCCAGCGCCAGTTCCATGGTGACCCTGGCAAATTTTTGCACCCCTGATTCCTGCTGACCACATCACACTGCAGACACCAATGGAAACCAGTACTTAAGTAAGTATATCACTCCTTTTTTAGCTGTGGTGTAATTGTGATGATTTGAGGGTAATGATTTTTTCTGTCTAGGCAGAGAAAAGCAAGTCTAGACCCTTTCTGTAGCTTTCCCGAGAAGTCCAAGTGTTTGCCCAGATAAAGCTCTTGCGACTTCTTCCAGCGCATGGCTGGGCATCCCTAGCTCCTGGAACCACAGTTCCTGTGCTAATAAACTGGTAAACAGGTCCTGATAGTTCAAGAAGACTCAACTTTATCTTGGTGCTTTAAAACCTGCCTCAATCAAAAAGCTTGATATGAGCTTAGGTGGTAGGGCTCTGGGAAGACCCCATAGCTGGGAAGCACCACTAAAGCTGGGGAGCAGCACCACAGGCTTTTAGGTAAGCACTCAATTATTTTCTCAACTATTTTCTTTGAAGATGCACATCTGTGGCACCGCTATTATTATTATTATGCCCTGATAACAGATAGGATATTGTGGATTTCTCTCCAAGAAGATTTAGAGTGTAGTTTATTTTTCTAGGCTGTTCGGTGACCCCAAAACCAAGGTCTGTTCACCTTCCCCTGCCTGATACCCTTTATGCTTGCACCTTGCAGGCCTCTATGATGTAGCATTGCTCCAGCAAAACAACCCAGCTGGACTGCTGCTGGCAGTCAAGGAGTTGTTCCAGTGACCTGGCATTGCCCTGCTTATCTTGCAGAATTAAGGAGGGCAAAGCCTTGTGGTGCATCCCCGGCTCCTTGCAGCTGTGATGGTGGGAGTGCCACCACCCTTCAGGCATTGCCTGGGGGCTGGGCAGCTGGGGGTGGGAGAATCATAGAATGGTTTGTGTTGAAAAGGACCTTCAAAGGTCACCTAATCCAACCCCCCTGCAATGAACAGGGACATCTTCAACTACATCAGGTTGCCCAGAACCACATCCAGCCTGGCCTTCAATGTCTCCAGGGATAGCACATCCACCACCTCTATGGGGAACCTGTGCCAGTGTTTTACCACCCTCTTTGGAAAGAATTGCTTCCTCACATTGAGCCTGAACCTCCCCTCTTTTAGTTTAAAACCCTCATCCTATTGCAACAGTCCCCACTAAAGGCCTCTCCCCATCTTTCTTATAAACCCCTTTTAAGTACTGAAAGGCCACAATAACATCTCCCCAGAGTCTTCTCCAGGCTAAGCAACCCCAACTCTCTCAGCCATTCCTCATAGGAGAGGGGTTCCTCTGGTGGCACAGCTACATTAAGGGATGGAGGAAGACCCACTTTTGCCTGCTGGGCAGGGAAGCATGAGGGGCTGTCCATTAGCTCTTCCTTTTCCCAGAAGACCCTCCTCCTCCAGGCACGTGCTGGTTTTGTGCTCCCTATTGGCGCAGTTGCGTTGTCACCTCCTCAGAGGCTGCCAGCCTGGCCAGCATGAGTCCATATTCCAGGGGGAAATGTCCCAAATCCAGGGTGCCTTCTCCAGATGACCTGCCCCTGCCCTGCTCCCAGATGGCCCATGCAATGCCATTTACAGTAAACTATTTCCTTTTGTACCCTTAAGTGAGCTTTTGACTGAGAAAAATAATTTGATGACCAGAGGGGTAAAAGAGAAAATGAGGCAAACCACCTCATGTGAAAGTCCAGCAATCCCCACCTTCATCTTGAGAAAAAGGAACTAATGCAGGCTGTAGGTGCCCAGCCCATGGCATGGTGGGGCTGGAAGCACATTTTGCTTATAAGCCTTTTAAATCCACTCCTACCTAACATACAGCCCAAAAAGGAAGGCTTGTGCTAGCATTTTACCGTGGACATAAACTTTCATGTTACTTAACAATATTTCATCTTACCAGTACGTGGAGGCTTGATGGCATTTGTACAGGGATTTATTTGTATTTACAATTCTACAGCACTAAATCAGCCCTGGAAAGCCCTACCCAGCTCCACGGTACTTTTCAATTCCAGTGTGTGGTTTTACTGCTTTTACACTGTAGGTCTCTGGTTTTGAAGGCAAATTTGTGGAGCAAATGCAAATTGGGAACCGTGGAGTTGAGACCCCTGGAGGCAGTGGCATCTGCCTGTCTTTGATAAGAATTTCTGAGAGTGAAAGTACTTACAGTGAAATTAAAAGCTTTGATCCATTTTTTTTGTTTCATTATTATTTCATGTCTAAGGCCTTTACATGTGCCTTTCAATTCTTATTAGGCTGCAGTGTTTAGTTACTGCTCCAGCACTATGAGGGCAGGGCAAGAGCTGGAGGCCACCCGGCACGTGATGTGCATTGCTGGGACCCACCTCATGGCTCCAGTCTAAGCCCAAAAGAAAAGAGGTCACAAACACATGCAGAGCAGCACCGCCTCAAAATCAAGTGTCACTCTGGCCCTAGCACATTAGGTAACCATATGCAAGGCAGCCCTGTGGCAGAAGAGCCCATTGTTGTGCTTGGCTAGCCAGGCTGGTTGTCATTATCCTCCAGTCCCTTGTAAGGGCTTCTCCAAAGGCTTATAGCAAGAGCCAGAAATGTCTCTAAAACAGACTAAAGGATCTGATGGATGATGGTTTGTAGAGGTGAGTTCCAGCTTCATCTTTGCCCTGCACCAGAGGTCTTGAACAGAGAGTTTCCTTGTTGCACCTCTGTTTCCATAGCACTTCCATCCCAGCACAGTCTCAGCTCTTCCTAAGCTGCTTGGAGATCATGAGAGAAATTTCACTGAGAGGACCAAAAAAAAAACCAACCCAAGAAACATGTAGAAATACCATGTGAAAAGTCCTTGGAATCAGCCATTTCCATCAGGCTGGAATCTCCCACACCTGGGCAGGGTCAGACAAATGAGCCTTGCCACCGCATATTGGTAACAGGGCTTAGTCAAATCCATACCTGGGCAAAATGTTCCCATGAGTGATGGTGATGGAGCTACCACCACATCTGTCAATGGCCATGAGGAAGAAGGGTTGTGTCAGGGCCTCCTTTCCCTTCCTAGCTTGACACTTCTGCTTATTCTTCCAAAGCATGATGGGAGTGTCAATTTGAAGGAAAAGAATGGGCTGAGCAAGTAAACCAGGGAACCAGGACCTTCCCAAGGTCAACATTACATTTAGGTCTTAGGTAGCAATCAAAGCCATGTGCTCCCATAAACTTGCTGGGATCTCTTCCGAAGTGTATTCAAAGCATCAGTTAGGAAACATTAAACAGTCTTTTGTCTAGCCACGAGCTAAGGGAAGCTGGCTAAACCAAGGAGCCATCGCAGGTAAAGTACAAATATCAGTGTAAGCAAATCTTTGGGGTGGCTTAGAAGAGCTTAGCAGCATCAGCTGATAAGAATCATACTGATGTTCCCTAACGAACAGTAGCCTTTGGGGCTACCACCCAGCGCAAACATAGAATTGAGTCTTCAGGTGGCAACAGGGATGTGCAGCAGCAGTTGTCGCCCATCAGGTGTCTGGTCCTGTGACAAGGAACCTCTCACCATTGACCTCCGCTATGCTGAAAGAATGGAATAACACTGCAATGACCCAGGTAGGACCCCCAGATGAAGTGAACTACGTGGGTTTTCTTTTTGCAGTCATGAAGTAACCAAAGAGTACTGAAGGATGTAACACTTGGTCAGTGGCTCAATGCACTTTTTTTTCTTTTATGGTGTAATGTCAAACCATTAGGAAATTTCTGACTTCCGTAAGTTCACTTTAAACAGTAACGTGATTTCATGCCCCTCTACTCTGCTCTCGTGAGACCTCACTTGGAGTATTGTGTGCAGTTCTGGTGTCCTCAACATAAAAAGGACATGGAACTGTTGGAACAAGTCCAGAGGAGGGCCATGAGGATGATCAGGGGACTGGAGCATCTCCTGTATGGAGACAGGCTGAGAAAGTTGGGGCTGTTCAGCCTGGAGAAGAGAAGGCTGCGTGGAGACCTCATAGCAGCCTTCCAGTATCTGAAGGGGGCCTACAAGGATGCTGGGGAGGGACTATTCATTAGGGACTGTAGTGACAGGACAAGGGGTAACGGGTTCAAACTTAAACAGGGGAAGTTTAGATTGGATATAAGGAAGAAATTCTTTACTGTGAGGGTGGTGAGGCACTGGAATGGGTTGCCCAGGGAGGTTGTGAATGCTCCACCCTTGGCGCTGTTCAAGGCCAGGTTGGATGAGGCCTTGGGTGACATGGTTTAGTGTGGGGTGTCCCTGCCCATGGCAGGGGAGTTGGAACTAGATGATCTTAAGGTCCTTTCCAACCCTAACTATTCTATGATTCTAAGGTGCTTCTTTGTGCGCTTATTTCTAATGCCACCCCTTCTGAATTCTCCTTGGGTTTCTAACTGAGACAAAGCAACAATATTTCCATGGCCAAACAAAGAAGAAGTGGCCCCAAAAAGCAGAAGAAGACAACTGGGAAGGGCTGCTGTGAGGAGACCCGAAAGCCTGTCGGTGTGAAGTATGCTCATGTCCATGTCCAGTAATGGCATGACCATTTCTTTTTCAGCAGCTACAGCTTAAACCACAACCCTGGGTTTTAATAACATAGAGCAAGCACATTGGCAGAGGGACAAAGATGCCCTGGATGACAGGTAAAGAGGAGGTCTGGTTTTTGTTAAAGAGCTCTTAACTTCTCTGGTACTTTAGAGGCTGCCTGTGCTCGGCTACCAAGGAAGGAGGGCTCGCCAGTGCCTGTCGCTCACAGGTTTGGAGCTTTGCTCATCAGTGTGCAAGGACATAAAATTCCCTTCCAGGGGCTGCATGGGTCTCTCACTCTCCCTTGTGCTGCTGCAGCAAACCTCCCCACTTCGGAAAATGAGGAGTGCGTGTAGCGGGGAGGAGATGTAATTTTTAAAGAGATATTGGGCTCACTCCTGAAATTATTGTTTCAAGCCTCCTCAAATGGAAAACAATGAACCTAGCATCAGCCTGATTTTCAGGGCAGTGCTTTAGCCATGGCTCTTTCTCAGCACCCTGGGCTCTCCTTACATTTCCCTCGGCTTCCTGAGAGGGAGGTAAGCGTGCAGGAGTTGAAGTGTACAATGAGGGAGCCAGACCACCCGCTCTCTGGGCCAGCCCACCTCCCCGACAGGCAATGGAGAGCCGCAATCACGGGAGCACTTCTGCTCTGCAGTCTAGCCACAACCGTGGCGGGGGGCAGGAGTACACATGATCAATGGAATAGCGCCGTTCCCACACAGAACGGACAAAGCACAGCCACAGAGATGTTCATGGCGAAGTTTGCATCTCGGCAATGGGAAGATGGCTTTGTCAACAGCAACTGGCCTACCGGTCAGCTGTGCCTCCAGCATGAATATTGAGGAGAAAGGCTATTTATTGCTGCAAATCAAGCCCAAAGATGAAATACAAAAGTGAACTGAAATTTTTGTGGTAACTGCTTAATGAGTGAGGCTGATAATCAAAGGTTGGAGTGTAGCATTTCTGCTGTATTTAAACAGCACTGAAGTCATCTGCAATCCGCCGGTACAAATGCAAACAACAACTTCAAAGAGCAATGGCATCTTTTCTCTTTTCCCTCTCTCTGGCTAGAATCTCTGTATGCCTGTGTACGCTTTGTAGTATTTTTTTTCTATCATGACAATTTAATTTTTTGTTTGCTTTTTTAAGAGAGAAAAAAACCCCAGCAACCCACCCTTTTGCTTTAATAATATTCACCATGGTGAACTTAAAAGTGGCTTACAGAAGCGGAGTCTGGCATTTTCTGTTTGCACCAGTCAGTCGCTAGTGATTGATCTCAGAAGCCAGGCTTCATTTTCGAAGTAAAATAAGCTGCAGTTGGCAAAACCTGATTAAAGTGAGTGGAGTTTTATCTGATGTGGCTGTTGCCGCTCATTTCAGTGTAATGTCTCTCTTTTCAACTACAGAAGACCTGCAGAACACAGAACAAAAAGTATGCAGCACATTATAACACACTCTTCTAAAAGTTTAAGTGTTCCTAATAGGCCATCAAACTGCTAGGAAACCAGCGTGCCATGGGTACGTTGTTGGCACATAGCATAAAGTCTTCATATAGGTGTTGTAGAGTCTGTGTTGTCATCCTTACATAGAAGTCTACCTCAAGAGAAGCCGCTAGTTAGACTGATGCTAGCATTAAATTAAAATCACTGCCAGAGATCATGAACTAAATGTAAGAATAATGGAGGGATCTTGACTTTGCTTAGTGATTTTGGGGCTTTTAGGGAGGAGTGGATCCATTGTGGTTTCTACCTCTAATAGTATGAAGCCCGAAAACATCTGGGACCTTGAAACAAACAAGCCGTGCCACTGTTCCTCATTCTGCTCACTGGGAAGAGCTGATATCACCCCATGTTACTTCCCAACAGAGAGAAGAGTTCCATTTCCTCTCATTTCTGAGGAAGGGGAGCCAGGGAGAGAAGGAACAGTAGGTGAAATTACATTTGAAGAGGTGCAAATCTAAAACTGACAGTCTTGGAGACAACACATTTCATTCAAATGGCTATTTGCAGAGTAGCTCCTCTGCATGATAGCTAATGGCATGTGAAAAGGTCCTACACACAGAAAACAGTCTGACATGTTAAAATAAAGAGCTCTGAAGCTGTGAAGTCTGGCGTAGCTGTAAAAATAACTTTTGCTTTGGGAGGGGAGGCTGGGAACCCTGCAGCTCCCGATTCTTTTCAAAGACAATGCCCGGTACCGCAGCGAGGAGCACAGAGGCTGCCGTGGCTCCTACAAATCTCCACCAAAACCTTAATTTAAATTACTGTTGAAGATTAAAGGCTAGCATAAGCCTACACTCCCTTGCAACCACATTAATTATTAAGGCAACATGCAGAGCACTGTAATTGGCTCCTGTCTGTTAGCATAGTGCTGAGTTTATAGGTTAGGGTGGTGGCAGAAGGAGGATGATGATGATTACATATGATTTCTGGGTTTGCTGGCTTGGGGGAGAGGTATCTTCTAAAATTGGAAGCTATGTGAAGAAAAATCAGGATGCCCTTCCCATAGCAGATGCCAGGAGAGAGGAGAGAGCAGCCTAGCTGCAGGCAAAGCAAGGAAGCTTCTCCTGCTAACTGCAGCCCAAAATCAAATGGTGATGCTGCCAGGAAGTGAAAACAAGGCAACACTTCTGCCCCCTTGGACAACCAAACATATAACACCCTTTCCCCCTACCCCTAGAAAAAAAAACCCACCCTGTTTCTGCTCTGCATAAGCATTAGACACTGTGGAAGTTTTTATGCAGCTGTAACATTGTCTTGCTTTCATTTGTTTCATCCTATCAGGAAGTTCTGTCGCTTCCCCTGGCCAGAAACCAGACATCTCCTTTGAGAGACTTCACTACATTTGCAAACACCCTTACAAAATGGACCCACCACACATCTGAGGAGCACCTGAGAGTCTGAAACCAATGCCCACGGGTCTGTCAGTGGATCTGCTACAGCCAACTGTTAGTCCTCCATTCACAGCAAGCCCCTCTCCAGTAACCCACCCTAAGAAAAGGCCACACTGCTCACAACATGCACAAAGGATGTAAGGAACATGTGTAGACAGCTTGGCTGATGTACAGCACCATGTCACCCTGTGATAACCTTTTTCTGCCTTGAACCCCAGGTTTGCTCCCGAGCTGACTCAGCCCATCTCAATTTGGGCCAGGCCCACTGTAGTGTTTAAATACTAGTGAAAACTTCAACAACGCAACCCACAGGAGATGCAACAGAAAAAAGGAGAGATCTGAGGTACCACCAACATCTCTGCATACAGATCCAGGGAAGAATGGGGCAGGAAATTAATCCAACAGGTTGCAAGCCAAGAAAGGGAGTGGACAGACTGCCATCTTCCTGGAAGAAGGAAAGCAGAAAGTACCGTAGTCATTCTGGCATTGCTTAAATCTGAAAACTGAAGAAGGCGGTGGAGAAACCAGCACTGGTCACCTTTCCCCCTCAGCCAGAGTCTGGCCATGGAAGGGGTCACAGCTTTTGTCCCTGGGCAGGACACGCTGTGTCCCCTCAGCAGCGGATATCACCACAACGACAATGCCATTAAATTGTCAATCAAGTTTAATGCATCATAAAGAAGTAAAACTACATTGGCATATTTAAGACAAACACTTTTTTTTCTATGCACACTATCCACTGGACAGTCCCCTTTCCAAAATAACTACTTTTAACAGTCCAAGACAGTTCTTCAGAAATTCTTCACATATGCAACCTTCCACGCTTTTCCTTGTTTTATTTGTCTGAGAAGGAAAAAAAATCATTAAACCTGAAAACATTTACATTGCAAGCCACGTTAGAATGCATAATTGGCATACAATAACCAATGTATAACAATTGTGTTTTACTTAGTTCACTTTGTTCATCAATAAAAGAATATAAAAATCTTGTTCAACCGAGTGTTGTGTATTAAAATAGATTTGTATAGTACTGCACAGTTTCTCCCGGAGTTGTGAAAATGGTTGAAGGGACCATGTGCTGCCTAGTGATGGGCGACGGAAAAAGCCAGTCCCTCGTGTGGTTTGTGTTTTATTAAAACAAAGAATAAAGATATTCGGCACCATGTGATATGCTGATGTGAGAGACTAGCCTTGTGTCGTGCTCTGGTGGCTTCTTGCTTCCCTTAAGTACCTGTTGTGCTAATTGATGGAGAACTCATGAGTGACAGAGACGATGGCATCTGGTGAGTGGTGTGACGTTGAGAAAAACCGGGGTGCCCATCACTACCTTCCCAGGCAGGCCACAGCGTGATGGGGTCCCTGGGACCTATGGGAGGGCCAGGCGGACCCTTGCAGTATCAGGAAGACTAGCTAGTGAAACAAACAGGCGCACTGGGGTTTTCTCAGGCTAATGCTAAATGCTTCCCAAATGTGCTAAACTCCAACGAAATATTAAAAAGGAATCAAGTTTCCAAAAAAACAAAACCCAACAAATCCTTTAAATTTTCCATGTCCTGTCCCTCCCCCAGAACCCTTGATATTATCCACTACGAGAAACAACCCCTTGAGGCAGGGCTCTTTTTTTTTTTTCCTGTGCCGTTTCAGCAGATACTTCCGCAAGAAAAAAAAAAAAAAGAGAAAAAATCCTAATAATAATAATAATAAAAAAAAATCACGTTACATATTTTTAACAATAAAAATGCAGTACAAAAATGTAAAGTTATCTTTTTGGCATATTATCTGTACTTGCAAGAAACAAAAACCAGACTATTTATTTGCTTTATTCCTTTAAAAAAAACTTCTCAAATTAACAAAAAAGAAAACCCCCAAAATAATCTCTTTAAAAAACAAACCCCAACCTGCCAAAGATATCCACTATTATGGTTTATGCTAAACCTTGCACAAAAACTCCATGAGAAAAATACGCCGATAGCAAAATAAGTAAAAAGGACCTGCAAAAAAGTAAGGAGTTTTACAGTCATACTTTTTTAAATACTTCAGAACGCATATACAGAAGCATCAGCATGAAAATACTTCAATATTTTACTAGAAATGCTAACTTCATACAGTTTCTTTATTTAAATATCTGCAATTCTCAACTCTAATAATACTGAAAAAAAAAGGATCTTTTGTTTCGAAGGCTCTGTGAGCGTCTGTGACGCCATTCTCATCAACATGGCCCCATCTCCAGGTCGTCTGAATCAACGAGGCCAACTTTGTTCCTCTGATAAGAATCCATCTCGAGTCCTAAGTAGTTCAGTTTCTGGTTATCTCACCAATTTCCCTCCCACACATAGCTCTCAGCCCAACTACTTCTCTACTAGCTCACTAACTCTTTGCATTGAAATTTTTCCCCTTAAAGCAGAACTGGAAACCCGTCTGCCCCCAAAAAAGGATACCCCGTTTCCTATCGGCCATTCTTTTCCTGTTCATCCTCAGTCATAAATACATTAAGGCCAACATAACAACAAAAATCTCATAAGCACTGAAGGTCTCGGCAAATACAAAACCGCAGCACAACCCACTCCGTGGGAACCTGCTGCCACAGTGACCTACAAACTGGGCTGATTGGTTTGGAAGTTTCTATTTTGCGTATCAAAACTGAGATTGTTCCTTCTCTCTCCTTTGTTTCCGTTTAATCTCTCCTCTGCGCATGTGTGTAAAGTTTTTTCTCCCCCCTTCTTTTGCTTTCTGGCAGCCGGCTCTGTCAGTTGTTACCCTGTGATTGCTGCAAGGCTTTGTGCATGGCAGCGGAAGCAGGGGAGGGTTTGATCCAGGGGACAGTTAGCAGGGAGGAGGTGGTGGTGGTCGTCATGGTAACCTGAATCATCTGCTCGTTTTGTATCAGTCTAATGAGGGTTTTGAGACGTTCCAGTGATGACTGAGTCCCTTTCTGCTGGGCCAACAGGCTGGTTTTTAGCTCTAAGCATTTCTGTCAAATAAAGAGAAGGGGAGAGACAAGACTGAGAATACATTCAAATTGGTGTCAAACATCTCTCCAAACATCCTTTTTTGTCTTGAGTGCATGTCCTGCGCAAATGAAGCATATTCTCCTTTGGGGACAGCAAAACCACAGCTTAACGAATGGAGTAATCACCAGTGCTGCATACACTGCAGAAACTGTCTAAGGTAACGATATTCATCCCAGTACAAGTGCATTCAGAGGATGTTTCTGATCTCAACCTGCAGACAGCCTGGCAGAAATGCCTTATGCACTGCAAAATGATTACTGGCACGGGATTGTAATAGCTGTATTACTGAGAAGTACCACAAGCAACAGTGAGTTCTCTAAATCTTACCAAAAGGCATTGATAAGCGCTTGAGGGATAAACCTCACCATGATGCATTTCGTAAGTGCCACACATTTTAGGGAGTCGGTACTGGGAAGTTAAGTTGATCTCTCTGAAGATAATGTCAATACCTTTCTGGCAGAAAATTTGACCTAAGACAACTACTGTTATACCACTGCAGTCACAAAAAAGGCTTTTCCTACAGGGTGGCCAAACCGCACCCCACAATCACTGAAAACATTTCATACAAACCTACATGGAAACGAGACCAAGAGCCAAACAAAGGATTCCCAAATCTCCCTCTTCTCCATGAAGGCATAAGAAAGAATCAGTAATTCTCCTTTCCCTCCCCAGCCACATACTGCTACAGCTAACAACCCATTCTCTACACTGTCAACTGGCCTGTGAGGGACTATATGAGAGAACAAAACCTTGAGCCTGTCAGCCAGATGGAAGAGGATGGTGGCCTCTAGTACCTGAAACCTCCTGTTTTCTTTCTCTCAGATGGCCCAGGGGTCTGGCAAAACCAGTTACTTGCTCTCCTCTGGCTGTGGTCTAGACTGCTCGGGGCAGGGGGGATTCTCTAGTCCTGGGGAAGCAGGAAATGCTGACCTGAAAGCCAAGCTGTTTGAAAAAGCAACCATGTGGAGCTGCTCAGAGGTTGGTTTAGAAAGATGAAATTTCAGGTGAAGCATAAATCATGTTCTGTTTTTACCAAATAACACCATTCCACCTGTGGTGTATATGAGAATGCTCTCTGTAATGTAAATCTCTGTTAAGGTAAATATCAGAAATGAAATTGCTCTGTGCCAGAACAACTTTAATTGTTTTTCTCCTTTCAAGTGGGTGTATCTCCAATAAATACAATCATTGGCTGATATTACAATTCAAATAAGACAGTGCTGCCCACTGAAAGAACCTGATTCTGCTTAGGTAGAAACTTCCTGATTTTGACAGCCTTGACATACACCTGATAACTGACTGCTCCTCAAATGCTTTTCTTTTTCCAGACACCTCATCCCACCGCACTCTCCTACGTACTAAAGATATTCCGTACCCCAGAGTCACTTCTTCATACATATGTGTGCTTCCATTAGTGCTGATGGTGGCTATACCCACTTCCCCACTGTGATGTCTTTTAATAAGTCATTGCTTTTCCTTCCACTCTATTTTAAATGTGATAAATATTTTAACATGCCTCCTCTGGATAACTGCAATGGTAAAACAAGTAGTGACCAGTTACTCTGGCAGCTGCCACTTTGATTTTTCCAGGGTAAGAAAGTTTCAAATAATTTATTAAGCTTCCCCTTATGAGTGGGCCTGAGGTGAGGTTGCCCCAAATAAGTTCCTTCAGCCATGGAGGACAGGAATTATGGCTTTTCATTCATTACTGCCAGAGACTGGTCCTCATAGCATGGTAAAGCACGGGAGACATCTCCAGCCAACATTTAGCTTTGAAAGGAGTTCATGGAGAAAATTATTGTGAATCCATTTCCAGTCATGGAGTGGCTGTTACAACATTCAGCCCCTGAGTCAAATAAAGATGGTTATTTCTACCTAATCTCAAGAGTTTTGAGCTAACAGAGATGCAGGCACCACTGCAGGACACGGTTCTGACTAAACTTTTCACCTGGAGAATGGAAGTGCCTTAAAGTCAGTGGGTAGATAAGAGCTGTGTATGGCACTACAAAGAGGGCATCCATGGCTATTTTGGGAGGGGGAGAAAGAGGAGGGGATGTGTGCGGCAGGAATTCAGGTGATTTCTCCTCCTCAGCCTGCCAAAGCAGCTTGCTTTTGTGCATAAAGGAAATCTCCATGATTTTCCTCAGAGAGAAACACATTCATACTTGAACATCTATAGCTTGGGAGCATACATCATTTTCTACTCACAAAATACCAGTTTTTCAGGCATAAATGCTTTATAAACATCTCTGCAGGAGACTCTGTGTTCCCAGTCAGGTGTCCTACCTTCACCGCATTGTTGAGAAGTCGATCTTTTTCTTCTAACTGTCTATGCTCATTCTTCAGCTCACTGCTTCTCTTTAATAACTTTCGTTTCTCTTCTTCTTTGACTGTGGAACAATAAGATTAAGGATGCAGAAGTTAAGAAAAGGACACATGGCAAAATTGTGTGCTTGACAGAAGAAAACAGAAGGATGTATTTTGAATAGCGAGTTTCAGGTCTCATTAGCCTTTTGTCAGCAGATACAGCCAAATAAATCTGGAGTTTCGGCTTGCACACAGGACAACCCAAAAGCTATAGTGCACCTCTGAGATGAATTAAAATTAATCCTTGGACCATATGTGTTGCAGAGGTCTCCAAGAAAACAGTGAATGGTATTTAAGAACAGGTCTGTCACCTGGAATGGCAACAGTTAGTGACCCTGGCTGAAAAACACAATCATAACAGTACCAGACCTCTGCAAAGTTCCTTACAAATATGATCTAATGCCCCAAACAGCCCATTGTAGGAGTGCAACAGGGAACTAAAAAAGAGTAATGGTCAATGCACAAATATCATACAACATCTGACACTAATGACTGCGATTCCAAATAATACTGAAACAATTAAGAACTAATATTGCTGTGGTCCCAGAGATATTAGTCTGGCATCATAGTGCATACCCAATTACATGGCTCTGCCTAGCCTGACTGTGTCTCTCTGCCTCCCAGCCTGAAGTAATTCTGCCTCAAAATCCCATTTCTAGGTCTGTTGTTAGGAAGGCAACACTTTGATAATAGGCTCCTCCACAGAGTGAAGGTCCTGAGGGATCAATCTCAGCTTCCTTAAAGAGAGAAGTTAGCCCACCGTGAGGGGAAGGGGAGAGAAAGTGACCTTCTGTTCCCAGGCTTACTAATGCCATCTACCTGGTGGTAGTACAACACTACTTTAACATTAGTGCCATTAGTGCCATTAACAAAGGCATCGCACGTCACATGTAGGGACCCCTTGTCAATAGCTACGTTAATCCTTACCTGTTTTATGAGTAACATAAGAGTGAACAATAGCCAGAGTTCCAGTCCATGGCACATTGTCATCTTTCTTTAACACCTATAAACCCAGGAAACAATAAAAAGTTAGGACTCCACAAAGACACACATTAATGTTTTTTCTTCCTCCAGCCTCACAGCTCTGCAGGACCAGATCTCGGGTCCCTGTCTCAGAATTTGCAAGCTGAAAAGTAAAGAGAGAATACTTTGAGTAGCCTTCTCCATTGGGGCTTACTCCTTTACACATCACTATAAATAGTACTACCTAACAGTGGTAAAAAGGGGTTACAAATCCTTTGTTTCTTCTTGCCATGGCCAGAAGACATTCTTCAGCCCCTGACATGTAGATATCTACACTGTCAGGAGTGTTGTCTGCTCAGCATGGTCCATATGAAAACATGCCTGCATGGATCTAATCCTGGGCTGCTCTGATCTCTGCAACTGCATACAAGAACTTCCCCTTGACATTTTCAAAGAAACATAAATTATCTCAATGCTAAACTCTTACGCACAAAATCTAAGCCTCCACTCTACGATTTAGTGACACTGTTTTAGTAATCATTGTCCTGTTCATGCAGTCAACATCATTCACAGCCAATAGATAAATCAGTATTTCTGACATGCTGATCAACAGTTGTGTGTAAAAACCACAGCTTTCAGATCCACCGGTGAACAACATACCCTTCTGACACTTTCTCCCTCATTTATAAGACTTTCATTACTTGTCTGGCAACCCTACATGCTGGTGGTTTTATTTTAAAGAAGGGGGAAAAAGGAAATGAAGAAACATTTCAAGAGGGCAAATCTCAGAGGATGTGATTACAGGGAGGCTGAGGCAGTCAGTGTTTGTTCTAACTCTCGGACAATGAAAATTCCAGAAACAAATGCTGCAAATTGTACTAAAAGCCTCTTGGTATTACTTTAGCTCAGGTAGTCCCCTAAGCTGTGACTACAAGTTAGATTAGTTTAGTGGTACACAAATTCGAGGTTTCTCCCTTTTCTTTTCTCTGGGTTCTATGCTCCATGTAACTTACCTTCTGTTGGCACTTTGGACAGACCCAAACTCCCTTGGGGGCAGTTTTGAGGGGTGGGTCCAAGCAGTTGAGGTGATACGCTCTGGGACATGTGCCACAGGGCTGCAAGTTAACACCACGCTTGCAAGCAGTGCAGTGTTCATCATGGTGGATTTCATTCTGCAAGAGAAGAAAATGGATGGCTTTGGTAAAGTCAATGCATTGGCAACTCCTCTCTATGGAGTATTCAAAGCCCTTTCAAAGGCTCATTCAAACACAAAATCTAATTGTCTGGCCTCTGTAGAAGACAGAAATAATGGTGTATGATAGGAACAGATACAAACAAACAAAAGAGCCAGAAGCAAGTTGCACAAATTGAAACAGTGAAATAAACCCCAAGTAATCAAACAAATACAGGAGGGAGCTGACTAATATAGCCACTTTGTGACACAGGAATTATTTCATTTATTTTTGATAATGTGTCACTCCAACACAGCTCTATTCTGAAGTGTAGGTCAAAGTCAGTATGTGGATCACTTGTCCTTCAAGACCAAACCAGAAAGAAACAAGCAAGAAAAAGTTTTTTGAGAAAAAGCACAGCTCCATGTTTTAAGCCCATTGCTCAAAGAGCAGCTATGAAAATGGTATGCTCAACCTTTTGCTATGTACCCTCTTTTATGAACCCCTCTAGATGGCTCCTCTGTCCCTCTGTTCTTGCTGGTACTAACTGTTCCCTGTTCAGTCTTGCTCTGACACCCTTTCTCCAACAAGACTGATTACCACTTTGTCTGAAGAGATATATAAAATGAACTAAGACTCATCAACAAAGTTACAATGTCATGTAGTAAATCGTTATGCTAATCTGGTGGCAACATTAATTACTCTTTGTATAATTAAGTGCATTTTAATAAAGGAGATACTGATTTTGAAACTCTCATGGCTTGTGAATCATAAAAACTCCTAAATTTTCCTAGTGCTTTTCCAGGAAGCAGAATAATAATTCTGTATCTTAGTTAATTCCAAAAGCATAATTTCATTTTAGAGATATTAATTATAATGCGTCATGATAGTTTTAGGCAGGCTTATATCTTGAATTCTAACTCAGCCCCACCAAAAAAATCACTCTTTAGAAATTCCCTGCTCCAAAAGTCTCAAAATTTTAACCTCAGTGTAAAGAGAGTTAATCTATACAAATTAGAATGGTTAGTAATTTTTCTTAAAATTTTCATTAAACCCACAAATCTGGACTAGCAATTTCTCAATCAGTGGATTCAACAAAGGGATTAAACTCAAGCCATTTCTTGCATATGAAAGCCCAAGAGTTTATCTCTTTGAAATTCTAACTTAAGGGCTCAAAGATTTAGTTACATAGGAAATGTTTCACACAAGCACTATGAAAGGCAAAGAGAATACTGCAATTTTGTACCTTGATGGAGACTAAAATAATCAGAAGCAAGCACTGAATTACACAGTGAAGAGAAAGACACTGGTAGTACACAAATTTTGCTACACATACCTTCCAGAATGCATCCTCATTTGCTAGCATGTGAAAGAAGGGCAAAGAAAGGATTAGTGAGAAATACGTCACTGCAGTGAGCACTACTTCTCAGGTATGGGAGTAATTTCATTAAAGTGGTGACACAAGAGATCAGGACATTGCCAAAATTAATGTGGGCAGGATAGAATGCAACAGCAAGTGGTGGAATCAGCATCTGAGATTTTAAAATGTACATTGCAGGCATCCCACGATGCTAAAATGCCATAGTATGAGAAGGACATTCTATTTCAGATTTTCAGAAATGTTCATACCCAGCTCCTCTCCACCTGCCAGTAGTCAAAAGTCTTTCTTAAGGACTTTAGCCTGCTGGGTGATGAACAGTCTGGCCCTGAACCAGCAAGGCACTTAAGTGGATGCTTAACTTGGAGTATGAAATGGGTGCCGCTGACTTACCGTTAACCACATGTTTAAATGTTCAGCTGATTCATGGCCAAAATAGTCAGATATCTGTGAGAGTCAGCTTTGTGTTATCATCAGCTCTTTATCATCAAACTACTCCCACCCAAAATGCCAAGATTTCCTGACCTTTTGATGAACTGAGCCTGCAGTGATTGCATTCACAGCCTGATAAGAACAAGAACCATCGGAGCTGACTGGAAAGCAGACCAAGCCTTTCATAAAAATATTTGTGAAATTCATCACACTTTGATCCAAAAATAAAAAGCCAGGAAATTTTAACAGCTTTATGAAAACTGCAGAGTGCGTTGCAATTTTTGCTGCTGATTTTGTAAGAGTCTGGTGCACGCTGTCCCAGTGCCAAACAGCTGATGGAGAGGCCTTTCTTTGGATTAAAGTGGAAACAACGAAACTGATATTTCTGTCCTTCAGCTCCCTCTGATCACAATGTCCCAGTGTTATCCCTCATATACGGACCAATTTGTGAGTTGCTTCCTGCTGTTACATATTCATTTTGTACACTGATGTATGCATACACATGAAGATGCAGCATCCAGTGCTGCCACTCATGCACGGAGCGCAAGAACAGGGCAAGCACAGAGTAAATATTTCTACTCCAGAAGTATTCTCACAGACACTAGCAGTTTATGGGCTTCCCTTACCTGGAGTTTGCATCTTTAGTCTTACATTTAACAGCCTTAGATAGCTGGGTTTTTTCCTTCCATAAATTTGCCTATTTTCCCAATAATTGTAGCATCCTTTGGTAATGAGTTCCATAAATAATTACAGACTTGAAGATGTCACTTTGTATACACAAATACACACGCAGAGATCCACTGTGATATGACACCACGATTACTCAGGGGATATAAATGTTATTCAGATACACTAAGGCTTGATAATTGAAGAGTCTTTCCTACAAATGATGCATGTCAGAGCATGTGACCTCATTTCAGGTAAGGCATTTTCAGATAAATGAATCTGATTAATTGGCATTTTGCTCAAAATTTACAAGAATCAGTCTTTTCTGCACTTCTGGAAATTACAGCTGTTTCCTGCACTTCACAGTATTTGTTTAGTTTGCTTAATTCTCCTTGCAGCTCACTTCAAAAAAACAAAACAAAACAAAACCAAAAAAACCCCAACAGTTTAAACATTTTAAAATACGCTCACTTCTGCCTTCTAGTTGCTGAAAAAATAAACTGAAGACAATTATTTTAAAGGAGCGTTTTATAAGAGAAGTGGAAATCAGCTCTGCAATAAAGGTGAACAACTATATCACTGCAGTGCCAAGCTGTCTGGACAGCGTCCGTCTTCAGTTCAGAGCTTGCACAGCATCTACCACAGTGGTGCCTGGTGCACACAGCTAACAAACCCCTACAGAGGTGGGGAGTTCTACTATAAAGAAGTCCAGCTTAAAATTGTCAGAACATGCAGAATACCAATGCAGATACAGGACGCTGGAAGAAAACCCCCAAAGATACAGGACTTGAAGAGGAATGAACCATTTAAGAGAGAGAGTGCTGATTTCCAAGTGGCCCTGAGACAGCCACTTCACTGGAGCGCTGTCACTTGCCTACTTCCTTGCAAAGAAAATGGGAAATGTGGCGGAAAGAAGGTCAGAGATACCAAGCTCTAACTTAAATGAAAACAACTGAGAGGCTAACAACCCAGCTTGCTAACACTGCCATTCTTTTGTGTTTTTTCCCATGTGTTTACATGGGAAAAACAAGTACTATGATAAGACAAATAATAAAATATAATTTTAATTTTGAAGATAAAACTAAGCCTGGAATAATGTTCTTTCCACTGGGGCTCACACAAGCATGGGCTCCTGCTAAGAGGCATGTCATCATAGCTGTTTACTTTTAATAACCTCTCTTGTCCTCTGAGACCCTATGCATTAGAGACATATGGTAAGTAGGCCAATTGTCTGCATCTAGCACATGAAGTTTTGAAGGTAGAGAGAAGCACCGCTGAGTGTCAGTTGGTTATCCTGTGGTGCAGCAATTCAAGGCAGGGCCAAAAAGATGAATCTCAAGCACTAGACATGACATTTGACAGGTATATCAAGCTACCACTGAAACACTGTCAGAACTTCATATCTTAATTGAAATTACCCCGTATACGCTCCTAATACTGAAACAATATTTCGCTTAGAAAAATGACTACCTTCCCTTACCTATAATATACCTAAGTTATAAAGGCAACACAAGGGTAAGGATAATCACGTCTTTACTGGTGTTCTGTCTTCTGAAATGCAACTCAAGCTTCTTGCTTTCCCTCTTAAAATCCTAAATTGGCCACATCTGAAGAATTACACTGTATTTAATGTTCTCCATGTTTCATCTCCACCTCACAACTCTTTGCCTTCTCTGTATGTTGCACATTTTTCCTGGAATAGGCTTATTCACATGTTCACCATCATCCCCAAAAGGCTCATCAGAGTTGTTCATTCTCTAGGCTTTTACCCTCAAATTTTCAGAATCTGAAGTTCTTATAAATACCAGATTCGAAGGCATCTTCAAGGCCATCAAATATAGATTTATGATTTCAGTTCTTGGAGTCAAAAAAATAGCATGGGTTTCAGCCATTGTTTTTAAAACCTTAGCCATTGAGGATGGACAGCAGTTTCTTAAAGCTGATGAAAAGAGGTGAATGAAAAGCCCAGAATAGTTATTACTTTTTAAATCCCGATTTTTCAACGTATATATTTTAAGCACTTGGGGTTGGTCAACACTGCCTTCAGTCCTCTCAGTGCATGGTGCTTCCAATACGAGAGATCAGATTTTCCACTGCTTGCAGAGACTTTGGATCCGTTTCTACATAGCTTTGACCTTTAGCTTTATCTTTCAATTGTTTTTGCAGGAAAACCATCTATTTTCACTGCACACTAAAAAGTGCAGGGACCTTACACAAAGTAGTGCCCTATGGTGGCCTAACAGTAATTCATATGAAATCCTACTAATAAACATTTAACATGTCATTAGAATAGTAGTATATTCGTTTAAAAATATGCTTACCTCTTGTTGAAAGAAACAAGGGGTTATTCAAATAATTTGATGCAAGGCGTTTCCGCTACAAAGGAAAAGAAACAAACCACAGTGTCATTGAAAAGTACTCTGGTCGCCTTTGACAATCTCATATTAACAACCCCATGAGCTTCCCTCATACATAACCAGCTATCCAGAAGCCAGTTCTGTGACTTGCCTACAGTTTGTAGGAACATACTGAGTTTGCAAGCAATGTATTAGGGCCTAAGCAAAATATTTCTCTTTTCAGAGGCTAACGTGCACGACCTCTAGGAGCTTACGGTGGTTTCAATCTGCTGAGGTCACCAAAAATTTCCAAACTTATAAATGCAGACCACTGGAAACCTGACTGAGATGTTTTAACTCATTTAATGCATCCATTGCCAACTTGTCAGATGGTAAAAGCTGTTGGTCAATAGCAAGCCAAGCTTCATTAACAGTCTATATAACCCCTAATTGGTTCTCTGAGCCATCCAATACTTGTACGGCAGGACTGGAAACAGTACTATTTTCCGCCATTAGATGTTGTTAGACTCTGCTTGGAGGAAAATTAGAGGGGTTTTGCTAATAAATGATTTATTCTGTGGTGAGTAAACTGTTCTCCTATACACGGGTGCCTGCCAGTCTGTTAATGAATTTTGAATAGATGCTTCTTCCTCCAAAAAATATCCAGCCTGAAATTTAACCCTTTCCTATGAAAAAAAAAAAAAAAAGAAAGAAATAAAGAAAGGAAAAAAGCAACTGAGGGTGGGAAAAAAGCTTTGAAAGCAAAAAGCACAACATTCAAGCAAAGACATAAGACTGTGATCACATTTTTGTAATCAAGGAAGTTAGCATCACCACTACAGATGCTGAGCTCCTGCCGTTTTGAGGGGCACTGGCAAATAAAAAGTCTAATTTATATGCAACTTCAATTTAAACAATCATGAATTAAAGATCATTCAGTAGACTAACCGTAAATTAAACTGCACCAAAATGCCTGAAAAGCCACAAAAAACCTCAACTCACTGATTAGCAAATCAATCTGAGCAGCTAATTGATCAGAGAAAAACCATCTGCCTCCATTTTACTTGAACAGCATTCCCCATGGTCAGTACTTAATGACAACTCCTAATGAGGACACAGCTGATCAGCCACAGGACTCTTTCAGAGACATTGCTTTCTCCATGCCATCTTTCACTTCAGGATATGCTTTTGAGAATAGATATAATGAGAAGGATGAACCTCCTCCATCACCTCTTCTATCCCTGCTCCAAGATAATTAAATTTCTCACACTGATCAGACTAGAGCCACAAAACTCTGCTGCAAGTATTTTAATACACTCATTGGGACAAAAAGGTCTAAGAGAAGACACTACAAATTTGATGCTAGCAGGGCTAAGGTTCCTAATGTGGTAAGTACTGGATGTATGGACATCAGTATTTGCTCTGAAGAGGTCATTAGAGAAAAGTTGATGAGTTCTGAAGAATTCAAATGCCCAGAGCTGTTCTGGAGTATAAAAATCTCCAATATTTTCATAAAAAGAACAATCAAGCACTAAGCAGCTTGACTACAGTAGTGGGTTTCTTCTTAGCTTCATCTGTCTGCTGTCTGCCAACAAGCACAGAAATCTGAAATGCTGGCATAACAAAAATTCTGCATCACTTGTACCTAAATAAAAGCCTAAATGAATTACAGGAATAAAAAAAAAAAATAAAAAAAAAAAAAAAAAAGAAGAAAAAAAGAAAAATCACTTTCTTTAGGCTTAAACAACTCAGAACACAGAGATAACTTGCTTAAATGGAGAGCTGGCTGAAAATCAGTTTCATTCCTGTAGGAAGTTCAAATTGTAACCCCAAACTGTGGCAAAATTTTAAAGGTGGAATTTTACTAAGCTGAATAAATGCATATATGTCAGTTGAGAAAGAAAGAAAAAAACAATTCCAGAAAATATTTGGCCTATTTATATGCTGCCTTTACACCAGGTTTGCAATTCAATATTATTTAGGACCACATTTTGCTACTACTATAAATGTAACAGCATAACTGTAACAGACAACAGACGTTATCCAGAGCATTTTATTTTTAATTATGCATTATTGTATTTATTATGCAGGCTTCCATACTCCCTGCAGAGCACACTGATTCTTAAACCAACACATTCGTTTTATGAACACCACTAATAAAAAAAAGCAAAGTTCTCCATTTATTACTTGACACAGAGGAAAAGAGAAATAGCAACGCAAGTTTGAACATAATGCAGTGTTTCTGTTCTTCAATTCTGACCTAAAGGGACTGTCTGTGTGGGTGAAAGAGTAACTAGGTCCTGCATTAATTTAGTCCTTTTGGCCTTTATTAAAACTAAGACAAATTCGAGTTTGAAGCAAGTGAAAATGCAGTGAAATGTGGAGTGAAAACCTGTTGCTTAGCTACTGAGAGATCTTTTTTTTCTACATCAATATCTGTTTGCAAGTAAATGTGTGGTTCTACGTTCATGTATACTTGTCATAAGAAGCACTTAAACCTTTTATTGACATGAAACAGAACTGTGATAAAAAAGTGAATGATAAAGTACCTCTGTTTCCAAGAGTCCACTGTAGGCTGGATTTGCTGTGCTTCTTCTCTTTCTTTCCTGACGCTTGCTCTGGATTTCTGTAACCATGGAAAGAAATGTGAATTGTGTGTTTCTCATTCATCGGGGAAAAATGTAGATCTAACTTGTTAAGCAAGATGCTCTTACCCTCAACCCCTTGGGCTTTGTGTTCAGTTTCAGTTTCTAAAGTATAATTGGGTTGCATCAGCATTGATATTTGCTGCAGTTCAAGGTTTGACATTAATAAGCTTTTCCTTGTAAGATTCAGAATACAGGCTTTTTTTTTTTCCTTCCTCCAAGATGGACTTCTCCTGCCCTACAAGATTTTTATTATGATCCCTTCAGACACGTATTCAGCAAGCATCAACAGAGAGCTTTCAAAATACTATCAACGTCTGCTATTAACAAAAATGAAGCATTTAAAGCATTTAAAGAACTTAAGCCTTGTAATTCACATCAGATGAAAGCACAGAGATCCTTATAAATTTGATTTACATTACTTTTGTTCTGTGAAGGTTAGAAAATGCACGGTCAGAATGGTATGGTCAGACTGAGCTCTAACTAGGGCATGACGATTTATCCATCCAAAAATATACAACATCATGATTCCGAGCATGCAAAATGTTGTTACGAGCTGTACACGTATTCGTGTCACTGGAAACAGCAGCACAGAAATAGGCTCATCAAATTGCAGTCCTGTTCAGAAAAGAATGTCCTGTTCAGACAAGACAACTCCCTCCCACTAAGTGATAACACCTATTCAAGAGGGTACTTGCTGAGAACTGCATTCAGCAACAATTAGCCATGTGCATACTTCTGTAAACACACCCAGAAAGAGTGAATGGATTCCTCCACCACTGAAATCTGTATTTTTAATACTACTTTTATCTGAACTAGGATTTTGTTTTCAGCATACAGAATTTCTTTTCCAGCTCTTGGCATCAGTTCAGAATGGTGAGATTATTACAACCACGTATTTTAGAGCCTACTTTT
Source organism: Psittacula echo (assembly GCF_963264785.1). Lineage (NCBI taxonomy): Eukaryota > Metazoa > Chordata > Aves > Psittaciformes > Psittacidae > Psittacula > Psittacula echo. The sequence goes on from NC_137735.1 coordinate 108,206,621, forward strand.
TAGTTTTGATAATAATGTAAGAGCAGGCATACTTTAGGAAGGAGAGACACCCAGAATCCACACCATGACATGAAGTGTGCACAGCTGGGCTGATGCTCTATTCCAAAATGTTTCCTATATGAGTATTGTAAGGCAAAGCTTAGGCTCTGCTCTGAGGTGTTAGAGGGTCCCCATGATGGTGGCATCTCCCCTCTGTCTGGCTCTAAGCAAATCTCTCAGAATGAGAGGAACTGGCAGGAGCTCTAGCACTTCAGCCCAGAGGACCAGGAGAAAACCCAACAGAAACTCAGGACACCATCTGGTTCTGAACTTTTGGTATCTTTTTGTCCATGTCAGAGCTAGAGGTCTATTTCAGAACATCCTCAGTGCCTGAAAACGACCTTCAGGATATTGAGCACTACCTCCCACTTGTAATCCAATGATAAGATACAGTCCAGCTTTTAGGATGCTTAAGATACATGGGAATTGGATTCCCAACACATAGTTCTGGCTTCCAGGCACTCCTTCCAAATGTTGATCACCTCCCCACAGAGCACAAGGAGCCACAAAACACTTCAAACTTTGCTTATACTAAGTGGTACTTGCATTGTCAGTCACGTCTTGAACATAGTGTCCCAGTGTATCTAGAGACAAGGCCAACACTTTGCGTGGATTTTGAACTGGCCTGAGATCCAAGATACTGATTTGAAACTTTTCGTTCACAAAACACTATTGGCTAAGCTGCCACTCTTGGAGTGATGGATGTATCAGAAGGAAACTCGATAGACAAGAAAAAAAGAAGAGCGACTACTTGCATATTCTGCCTAACTTTTCCCACTGGCACAGTAACATGTCACCTCACATGCTCAGCAGGTGTCTTCTCCTGGGGCAACTGAAAGAGTACAGGCAGGTCTGTATTCACAGTCTGACATGAGCTAGACATATGCTGCCATGCGACTCAGGGAGCTATCCAGAATCTCACTACCAAGAAATGCGTGATCCAAGGCTGCTCCAAGATGTGCGATAAACGCCATGGCTGCAACTACTGCCAGCATCTTGTTAACATCCTCAGTGCTACACAGACTCCAAACCGGAGGGTCTTGTATAGGTAACAGTTCTGTTCCCCTGTGAAAGTATTCCCTATGAAACATTCATCTGCCTATGCTGAAATCTCCATCCTGAAGCTTCCAGACCCTTAGGCATCAGGAATCGGGCCTCAGCAGCAGTGTTAAGTGCTAGACATGGATCCAGTAGCCTGCCACAGAGCCATCAGAAAACAGATGGTTGTTCTTTCTGTCAGTGTCACTTATTTACAAGACTGGGGAATGCTCTCAAGGCCAAAAGGTGAGAGATGTCACAACAGAGGAACCATGTGCTTGAATGCTGGCAAAGAAATAGAGGAAGTGGCCCTCCACTGATTCTTTACTTTTGTCTCAACAGTGTGAATTAACCCATGCTATGCGGTCAGTGAATCCAGAGCTTGCAGCATCTCAGCACCCTCGTGATAGTAGGGGGAAAAAGTTAGGCTAAAACCCCAGGCTTAGTCTTTCAGAGGTGGTCACAGGGATACAAGATCATGACTTGTCACTGGCTCAGAAAAAGAAACAAACAATTCAATACAGCAGAGCTTTCTGTGTCCATAACTGGGCCGAACGGCTTCACAAGAGAACTGTGATGGATCTGCAGCTCTCTGCCCTTTTGGGTCCCAGGTTTAAGAGAAAATTTCTTTGGTACATGCGCTCACCAAGGCAACAGAAATATTTGATGGAATCTGAATCACATATGTGGTAGATGCCTGGGATGTAGCTTTGGAAGAGGCATCGCTAGGGTACAGAGATAAAAGCTGGCTGGGGGGGAAAGTAATAGCAGTGGGAATAGATGGAAATAAAGAGAGAGCGAGAGTAATGAACTGAAACAACTCTAGATGTGCTCCACCCTATGCAGCCATCAGGGAGGGTGAGCACAATGTCAGCACTTTATTTATGGAAACCGTGAACAAAAAATATCCATGCTTGTGATATAAGATGTACATTTAAGAGTGTATCTGTCGATAATCACACCAAGATAGAACAAAAGCATACATGGTATATACAATCTTTTGTTAGGTGTTACTTTTGCTATATAGTGTTCATTTCAAAACATGGTTTAATAAAGTAAAATTGGTTTTTAACCGATTAAACCATTCCAGTAACATAAATGGAAATATTTCTGGGGTTTTATTTTGCTATGGTAAATCAAGATGTGCATTTTTAGAATGACCTGGACTAAAATTTTGCTTTCTATCTACTTGGTTTTGGCTTTGTTGTTTTGGTTTTTTTTTACACAATGGTAATGCTAAAAGGTGTTCCAATAGCCTAGGGAAAGTTATTTAATACGTTACAACCATGCACTGCATCACAAGATTGGGTTATCTTATTCCTTAGTTTATTAATTTAAAAAATGTAACCCAGAAAGAAAACTCAAAGCCTCTAAACTGTAATACATTTGACAGAGATGAATACATCTGAAACAGCCTTTTGTTGGCGGTAAAGCTTCAATGAGCTGCTGCCTTCATCAGTAAATATTCTGTATGGTCATTCTATGAGGCTTGTAATGATGATTTATCTTCAAGGAAAGCTGTACCTTGCAGAATGTCAGTCAGTGGAAGCAGCTGTATTCATTTACTGGCAAAGGCCTCAAAACATGCCTCACACTCAGGCTCTCCAGAACACAGCTCTTTTCCCAGTAAGGGAAACCTCTGGACGTTAGGTAGAAAGGCTGCTAGGCTGACAGAGAAATTCATCTAGAAGTGGATCATAGCCCTTCACCACAAAACTAATGAATAAAATGAAAAAAGCAGTAACACTGTGAATTAATGATACTAAGTGAATAAGCCTTTAATGACCCAATCTTGATACAGTTTAATTCCAAAAATGGGAAATTGAGAAATACATTAGAAGTACTAAAATAAACCGAACCGTGTAATGACCACAGCTTTCTGATAAATAGCAATGGCTGATAACTGTAAATATGACATAGCACTAAAATAATAACCCTTAGCATGTGAAAGCTGTAAGGGCATTTCTGACAGTTGTAATCACCAATACTCATGAAGAAATACCCTTTCCATAGTAAATAGCTCTTGGTGGGAGCCATTTATTTAATGCTAGTAGCAATATAAAAAGTGAATTTGCCTGAAAGAATTGATTCTGCAGGATTAGTATTGTAGCAGTTAGGTTCAAAATGTGTGTCTATGCACTCACTGTAGAACAAACAGAGCAGAGCGGGTCTTGGTGTTCTGAACATAAGTGTTAAATCCATACAAACAATTTATTAGTTGCAATAAAATCAAAGGGTAAAGAATTATTCAAAATTAAGTTCTCTCTGTTGTAAGCATAACTTGCACTTCAGCATAATTTCAAATGTTGTCCTATTTTCCTTAGACAAAGAAAACAAGGACCAGTCATCATTTGCACTTTTTGCATTATAAATCTTCCCGCAGAATTGCTGTAGCTTTTAATTTCCATTTCAATCCATTACCATTAAGGGATTAAAAAGGCCGATGGCTTAAAGTTTCTCTAAACCACTTTCAAATTCTCAGCCACTGGGTCATTAAATGATTTCTAAAATGCAGAGTTAAAGAGAAAAGAAACTGAAAACGGGCAACAAGACCCACAGAAAACTTGCTGCATATACTGAAGAGACCTTACAATTAAGATACTATTTTCTGCCTAATTTACAACCTCTCTTAAAACCAAGGAGCAGAAGCACAGGGAATCTCACTAAAAAGAAATCAAGCTGTAAAATGGTAGATACCCCCTTAGTCAGCAAGGTATCTAAGCACATGCCCAACTCTAAAGCAAATAAAACTGAAATTTAGTGCACTGGAAATTCGTCAGTATTTAGAATGGATATTAGGAAACATTTCTTCACCGAGAGGGTGCTCAGGCATTGGAACAGGCTGTTCAGGGCAGTTGTGGAATCACTGTCCCTGGAAGTGTTCAAAAACCACGTGGATGAGTCCCTAAGTGACATGGTTTAGTGGTGGACTTGTCAGTGCTGGGGTAATGGTTGGACTCAATGATCTTAAAGCTCTTTTCCAACGAAGTTGATCCTATGATTCCACGATTTTCCTGTCCATGGCATGGATGGTAAATGTCAATGATAATTACAATTTTATGTGATCAAGAATCTTTGTCAGCTGACACATATATGAGCGTTTTCTCCATATACCAGTGGAACCACATCAACTTGCATTAGCTGAGCATATGACATATACATCAGGATGTAGACTTTTTCGTAAAAAAAAGCTAACTATGAGAACTAACCCACTCTGGCAAGAAACCCCCAACTCAACTCACACTACATGCCAAATTTGCTGAACAAACTCTTTTTATCCTTCTCGTCTATGCTTTCAGAAAGACAAAGCTGAGGCAAAGAAAGGTACAGATCTGTCAAGTCTTGCAAGGTATTTTTGGAAGGCTGGGAAAGTAAATTGAATCCTATGCAATACTGCATTTAGTTTATGTGCAATACTTGTTTGATCTCATATTCAGAAGCTTAGGAAGGCATGCTTAGCAACTCACACAAAAGCAGGATGAGACTAGAAGTTTATTTTTTGGCTAAATTGGGGCTATTTTACACATTATTCTGTGGAACTCTAGAGATGACAGATGATTAACTTACTTAAAAAATGAAATGCCATCCCACATGGGAAAAGAGGAGAGAACATGCTTAATACAGAAGATAAGGATAAACATTTTTGAACCTCACTGATTCTTCAACCAGATCAGCGCTGGTCATAGCCTTTGCAAGCTTTTTGCTTCGCTATTGTCCTCCAGCTGTTAACATCCTCTAAAGGACCATGATGACTGAGTAAGCCCAAATGCCTCCTTATGCCAAACCTGTGGTGCTGGCTGCAGAACCAGTTCTCAAGCCACTTGAGCTGTGCAATGGGATGGGAGGCAGAGCAAGTAAGGTCACCCATTATTTTGAGGTTGAGAAGCACAATTTGCATAGATAACATTTCACCTGATCTTTCACTGCCCTTCAGAGGACAGAATCACCAGTTCCTCTTGGCTGCAGAACAGCCAACAGGAAAGATTTCACTCAGAAATGGAAGTGTAAAACAACATAAGACATCTTACCTTCCAAATGTTCCGTTGTAACCAGTCCTAATGCTACCATGAAGGCAATTTTCTAAAGAAAAAATAAACAGGGGTTAGACTTTCTACTACAACAATCATGGAAGAAGTAAGTAAATAAATAAATCTAGCATTGATAGCACAAACCCAGCAAAGGCCTTTTAGAAATGTATCTTATTTAAATGCATTGTAATATGAAGAACTTTAATTGAAGATTTGCTTCAGATATGCCTGGCCAGTTACAGCCTACTTGTATGGCTATATGAACTTCAGCAGTTCAGACACTTATGAAGCGAATGCTGTATGACTACTGATTTTATACAGTGCATGATCAAAATCCAGTCAATTCAATCAATTCAATTTCATGCTGCTACCTGCATTGTTACTCCACTCTTTGGAGAAGTAATTGTGTATTATTATTACTATCTGAAAATGGCACTGCTTTTATTGGATGAGAGCAAGCTGCATGAAGTAAAACAAGATATGATACACTTCCACTGAACTTTACAAAACATCTGAAGCATATTGAAAGTCCCTTCCCCCAAAAAAAACTTCCAGAAATTTCTCTTCCCAAGTTACAGAAAGAATATCATGTGCATGAATCATGAAGAGGTACACTGGTACACTGATCCAGTGTTTCCCCTCAACGGGAAGCAAACAAACATCTCCTGCTGCACTGGTGAACTCACTTTGCAGTGAGGAATCTGATCAAAAATATTACTCAGAACTCTTGTACACTATATATATACAAAACACATCTTCATACTAACAAATCTTCAGAACATACCAATGCAGTAATAGGAGAAGTACTGGAGCAGATCTCAAATTTTCTGTCAGTGATTTTTCATTGGGAAACTTTTCAGAAAAAGTTTTGCTGAAGCTTTTATTCCATCTTTTTGATGGAAAACTGAAATTCTGCTGTGTTGTTTCAAGCACAAACTGAACTGAGCTCAGTTTTGAGTCACACCTGTGGTACTCTGGGGCCTTGGGGATCTCTTCCTCTTCCGCTGTGCTGAACAATGTGTTGGATCATGTTACCCAAGTGGCATCTTCATGAGGTGCAATTTCACATGAGAGACAATTTGACTATAAACCCCAAGCTATTAGAAAATCCAAGGAAGCAAAGCCCACAATCCAACTCTAACGAAACAATTAAAAAAGATGCAATTATCATACTCACCACAAATAAAATCTGTATATTTAAGTCAAACTAAAATACAGTGCTTAAGCAGCAGAAGGTCAAAACATTCTGTTTCATCCAAAGAAGTGTCAGGAAAAGATGTTTCAATGCTTCCAAGTCAAAATTAGTTTGAACCTTCTCGTTTTGTGAAAAGCCTAATGATTCAACTTTTCATTTCATTTCAGGATTAAATGAACTAGTAAGTCACTAGAACTATCATTTCCTCTGCAGTTCTGACTTTAATGCAGTGGAATTGTGAAAGCAAGCACACCCTCATTTGATAGATTAAAAGATCTAGCTATGGGGTGATTTCTTCAAAGTCTGAGGGTCAGGATTGCTCATTTATACCCCTCTTGTATCTGTGAAAATATCTTTGTCAAACAGGTGAACTAACAGCCTCGTAAGAAAGGAATATTTTCTTTCCACAGTTTTCTGGCATGTAACTCTCCCTGCAGATTAAAAAAATGGTGATGTAGAATCTCATCACTGGCAATTTAGCTATATTCACGCTATATTTCCGCCTTCCGTAGCAGTGGTAATGGCAAGCACATGTGTTCATTTGCATGTCAGACCTTGATTTCAATAATGTTCACTCCTTACATGTCTAAACCACCAGATAGACACAGTGGGGGCTCCACACCTGAAGGGAAAGATGAATATTTGATCCGATATCCACTGTGCAGTTCTGAGAAGAAAATTAGCCAACTGAGTAGAATTACAAGCTTCACCTCACTCCCACCAAAAAGTAAGTTTGTGGCAGGATGCATCTCAGCACTCTGAGGAAAAGTAATAACATTCAGGTATAGAATCAGAAAGTTGGAACGGTTAATGTGCAATTGTATTATCCCAATGGAGCGCAGAACGCCTGTATTACCCGAAGATTAAACTGTAGGGGGAACATACATTTTCTGACATCTAAACTGAAATTATTTGAGTACTGGAATATTTGCTAAACAATTTCCTCTCTTCATGATAAAATCATCTGCATACATATCTAATTAAATGTAATGACAGCATACTTGTTTAACGTATGAAGAGCCTTCATAAATGGACGTGATAATTATCTCACTATTAAGCACAGGAAGGGTTAGCTTTTATAGATATTTGAAAGATGGTTCCTTTTTAAAAAATCCCAGTAGAAGCTGTATTCTTTTTAATAAACTTATTATATTAACAGTAGATTTGTTTTTATGGGCTTTGCTATTTCACACTCGTGTAGCTCGCTACATTCGACTCAAAGTACTACTTCCACTGCAATGCTTTTCTTTCAAATATTGCAGAGTTGGTATTGTTTCTATTTCTCCTCTGCACAGGAATCTACAAAATGGAGGCTTCAGTTTCTCCAGATTTTCAGTCCAGGCCAAACACTAGTATTTAGTTCATAATTGCAATGTGTCTCTCTTGTCTTTCTTACATGGGATTAAAAACACTGTTAGCTAAATACCCAGCTTTTATAGCAAAGTTTTTTCTTTTAAATAACACCTGCTAGAATGTCCTGGAAAATGTTGTCAGAAATATAAAAATTTACTAATATAAAAATTCTTAACAGTGAAACACTTGGGGAAAAAGAAATCTGTTTGTTTCTGTGCTGTACTCAGGTTCTTTAAAGAAAAAAACCAAAACCACTAAAAAAACCCAAACTCCCAGGCACTTGCTCCCCAGAGGATTAGCTCCCCTGAATTAATCCCTTCATTCCTTTGCAGAAGTCACTCTGGTGGGAGAAGACCCATCACTAAGTAGGCAATTGTTGACCCTCATTCCCAGCAGAGCCCTGCTGATGGCAGGAAGTGGGTGACTCACTCCTCCAGATCCTCCTTAGCCCTGGGGGAACTGAATTCTTCCAGCTCGTATCCCAGGACAGGGCTCTGACCACTGGACGTGGGACACCCTGGGTGGCAGAGACCCTCTATCCTGCTTCTGGGAAAGCCACTGCATAGCCACACGTCCATCCAGGTATCCTGGCTGTAAGACAACGGACATGAGGAGCTTTGGTTTAGTTTAATGATGACATACTTGGGAAAGGAGATATCTCTGTCTTGTGCAAAAGGCATACCTATTGCAGGAGTTGTGTCCGGGATCAGCTTCATGGCTTCCCAACAGAATGATCAAACCAGGAACAAAAATACAGTAATTATCCTCAGTCTTTTCTGTTCATTTAGGTACACTCAGTAACTACATATGGTATTCCTGGCTACTGGTAAGTCTGGTTATTTCTGGTTTATCTGTTTTAAGTTTTAAATTTAATCTGTTAAATCCCAGTCTGCCATGACTAGCATTTATGTAGAGCCATACTGGAGCTCCTGCCTCAGTTTTGTGCTTTGAAGATAAATAAAAATGTGGAGAGAAGTGCCTAGAGTGCTTATTTTCTTTTAAAAAATATCATGGTATCTTTGTTACTCTTTGCCTTAAACTTAATAATCTGTTTAAAAGCCATGAGTGCTTTTAGAAATGCACAGTATGTCTTTTCATGAAGCAAAACAAAGATTTTTATAAAACCATTTCATTTTGTAATTACATGTTCTATTTATGTCATTACATGTGTTTACACTAATTATGCTGTTAGTTCTAATTACACTAACTGCATAAATACATGATAATCAACTAAAGTTTACTTTCAAAGAACAAAAGAAATTAACTCAACACCTATTTAAGGCTGTGAAACAAATCTATGAAAAAAAAAAGAACCACCATACTTAAGGACATAGCATTCAGCATTCTACCCAGAAAACTGTGCTTGCCAAGACCTCCAGTATACATGGTAGGAACAATATTCTTGGTTACCAAAAAGGTAGTCAGGATATTCTAGTCAGCAATTTCATGAAAAGCTCATTAACTCTATGAATGCTACACCAGAAAGTGTGCTCAGTCCCAGGGCCTCTTCCTGCACCTCTAAGGAAGGCTTTTGCTCAATATTCTTTCAATATTCTTTATGGTAATCAGTTACAGGCAAAGGAAAAATTATGTTTTTTCTAGCATTCTGTTTTTAAGTGGGATCTACTAGCCCTTTCTGCCTATAAAGTGCTACACAATAAATAATCTTTTGGAAATACCTCCCTAAACAAAACAGGACTCTACAACCCCATCATTCGGTGTCAATGGAGATTCATATGAGGGTCAGATTTTAAACCTGGGAGATTTCCTAAGCGCAGTTCTGCGGAGCTTCTTCATAAAGTTGTGATATTTTAGGCTAAAAGCCACTATTATCCTTACACAGCTTTAACTATACCAACCTCTTAAAATGGTAAAACAAATGACCACCCACATGCCTCAAGCAACATTATAATTTTATATCGTAATAATCCTCTTAAAACTACAGCTCCAAGGATGCTTTTGTGCTGTACATTTATTAGACTAGAAAGGTTAAGATTTCACATAGCTGAGCATTTCCACAACAGAAGTAGATTCAGTTTGTGTAACTTCTCAAATTGCTGCAAAAGTACATACAATCTAATGTGAATACATCTAGTAAAAAATGAAAATGCCTGTTAAAGAGAGACCCTGTTTCTACAAGGACTTCTGATTTATATTTTCAGTTTACATCACAAATACAATTCATGAAAGAGATTTAATCTTATAACCTGCTTTCTGCTCTCTAACTCAGTTTGAAGGTCTTTAATGTATTTCAGGCTAGAAAAAAACCCTGTACACGTGGGAAGACATACACAGTAAATGCAAGAAACTGTATTGTTAAATGCAATATAAAAATTGCAGTGTTCATTACAAAGAAGATGTAAAAAGCTCAGCTTATGAATGAATTTTCAATTCAACCTCATACACAACCTGTAAACCCAATGATATATATTTGATAACATAAAAGAAAGTATCTGAAATTTGTATACACCTTTGGAAAGAAACTCAGCAATATCCACATGAAGTGACTAGATCACTATGAGACCTACAAATCTTACATTTTGTGACACTGGAAGTTTTGATGCAAACCAAATTTGTCAGAGCACGTCACCGGAAGGAAAATCACCCCAATTGCAGTGATAGGGTAGAGAGACAAATGGCCGGCAGAATCATGAGCACAAATGCAGTAATGTAATATGCACACAGAAAAATGTTCAGACTTGGCTGCCACAACTTAACTGTACTGCATCCCACTTATTTAAAAATAAATAATTCACCTCTGGATTTTCCTCCTTTTTCTTTTTGGTAGCAGGGGGTCCCTGAGCTGACTCTTCAGGAGGTTTCTTTGTCTCCACTTTATTTTCTGTCTGGGTTTGGACTTGAGGCTGAATAATGATAACCTAAAAGACAATGTAGAAATAAGAGAATTCACTATATGAATCTGGATTTTTCTGCCTGGCAACGTTGATTCTTCTTTGAAGGCTACTTGATATGCCTGCAGAAAACAAATACAAGTCACAAGCCAAAAATATATATAAAAACCTGGATTCCTAGGTTATGCTTCTAGAACCATACTTAAGTTTTTAAAAATTAATTTTTATTGGTGCATTATAAACCTACTGCAGCCTAAGGGAACCACTTGATCAGTGCCTCTGAAAATTAGGACACTTTCTATTTAGAGAACTTCTGAAGCTGACTCAGCCTAGCTTTAGCACTCATGTTGTCAGTGATTTTAAGGTCTTTCCTTTGATTTTATTTTGCATATAGGTAGAAGAGATGGTATTATCACACATTCAAAACCACAGTCTAATTTCAGTCATACCAGTGTTTTTCAGAATAAACACATGTGGATGGGAAAGAAGATACTCCTCAGTACTACTCATGTAACTGGGAACAGAGTTCAGTCCTCAGCATTTATGTGTTATGAGCAGTGGATGTTCAGTTTTGCATAAACAAAACAAACTATATGTGGTTTAAATTAAAAATAATTCTGGTTCAGAAGCCATTGGAATTACAACACAGATCTCTTATACACGCATGTATGTTAGTATATCCAGCTGCTCATATTTGAACTACCACATGAAGATTTACATGATGCATGTAACTCAGAAGCTATTAAGCTGAAAGGAATGAAGGACAATTTCTGACCTCAAAACTACACATGTGACTTTACATCCGTAATCAAAGCTTCATGAAGGACTACGGAAGATCTTTCCAAGCTCACCTTCCTGATGAAGGTTACTGGATTTGAACACTGGGCCTTTTCCATCTATTTCACTGTTAGCTTTCAATCAATGTATTTAATTGTTAGATACTTTATCTCAATTCAGTCACTCTAGAAGATTCAAGAGCATAAAAAAGAATGGTTTTCTTAAGCAGCATCCAATTTAAGTAAGAGAAAATTAAATTATGTTAGAGAAGTGGAGAAGAGATGCCTGCTTTTATTTACCTCAAAAGCCATCATATATTCTTTCTTAGTACTGTACAAGAACCTGCGCTGCCAACAAGACCCAAAGTAGTAGGAATCTAGTAGCAAATTATAGTAAGTGTCTCCTGGGTATGTTAGCTTTTATTGAATTTGTTTCTGGTATAAAAGTAGTGAAGTTCTTGTATTTCACAGCTGAAAAGCAGTACAAAGAAGAAACAAGTAATTCGGAACTTGTTTTTTTTTTTTCTTACTGATTCATCTGCTGATCAGTTTTGAAATCCTGAGCTCTCATTTCATTTAGTCTTCCCCTGGAAGTGTAGAAGGGAATGCCTGATTATTTGATATGCTCCCCTGGGGTCAGTCAATATAACTAGTATCATTGTGTAATTGAAGAGGGAGTCCATAGGAAATTTGAGGCTGCACAGAATTCAGGGATATTATTAGTGAGGACTGGTTTAAGGAAATGGAAGATCATATGGTCCCATTAATGTCAGGCTACATAATGATGCATTTTGTTCCCACTAAAAAATATGCTTGTACACAGATAGATGTCTACCAGCACCCATGTGTCCCCCTAAGAATTTTCCCCTTGATTTCTCATTATTTTCTTCAAAAAGAACCACTGACACCACCCTGCACAGGGCTGTGCACTCCCAAGGGAATATTCTTCTTACATCTGCAATGTAATTGCTGTGCCTGATAACCAAAAATAATGCCATGAAAAGCAGAACCTACCTTGCTGTCGGCACTAATGAGGAGTGGTTGCACTTTAATGCTATCGTTGACCACAGAGACAGTCGCGCTGGTGCTGATAGGAGTTGCATTGTTGGGGGAGGTGGAAATGATGGCGTATGCCACACCTGCACTGTTCAGAGGTGATGAAATAGCAGTAGGCTCGGTGACACTTTGTGACTGGCTGTTAGGCGTCTGTACATGGCTGACAGTGTTATTGGCAGTCGGGAGGGCAGGGCTGGGGTTTTTGATGCTGACTACAGTTGCCTTCTGGAAGGTAGGAGGCTGCTTGGAAGGTTGGTCTCTGCACGGGGAGACAGGGAGGCTGTCTGGAATCAGGGTCTTTGGCCTAACCTACAAACAGAGAGCTAGAAGTTACCAAGCACAGCCTCACACCATAATGAACAAACACTGCACACATGCACTCTCCCAGTAGAACCCCTAGCTGCATTAACCATGGAAGGGGAGCATCTAGAAAAACATAATGTAGCAGCTCAAAGTAGCCAACCACTTATTTACTTGTAGATATATTCCCAGCACTCCTCAGCTGGGTCATTTCGGAGTCCTTAACTCATTGCAATGCTGAACGAGAATGGAGGAAAAAGTCAATTCCTCACTTTTGTTACCACACATCCATACCAATGCTACTCAAGTCACATCCAGTTCTCAGTAGGGATGTTTAAGCCAAAGCCTTTGCAAAGAATGGAAACCCTAGACACAGTAATTTCCTGTTCTGAAGGGTACAACACTCTTGCTATGAATTAAGGAGTGGGAACCGAATCATTAAGGGAGTTGTGGGAAAGCACTTACAGGAACAGTAAGCATATGCACTTATACTGGTGTATTAGTGAATGAAGATCCCCACATTTTTAAGATGTACCACGTCTAACAGAGAAGACATCAATCACGCAACCACTCATCTCACCAAAAGAAACCCACAACCATCAAACTTCATATTTTGTTGCTGCAAGTAAGGATCTCATTTGCAGCTGTGGGTGGATGAAGAAGGAACTTCCATGCATGGAGGGGGAAACTGTTTGCCAAGATTTATGAAGTCTGTGGCTTTACTCAGAGCCATGAACGATAGGTGCGAACAACTGTCTCCAGCTAACGTAATGTGTTTCCAGTGGGGTAATTAACGTCACCCTGGTGACATGGCTCTGCCTTAACAACATGTTAAGTACAGTTCTAGGACTGAAAATAAATAATTTAAACTGCTTCGCATGAAGTTAACTTCACTCCCAGCTTGTTTGTTACTACGGCCAGATAAAACAGTCGGTTCCCTCTGTGCTTATTTAGTCCTGTCACTTCTCGCACCTTCCATACTGTGAAACGAAATGACAAGTTGTAACAGACAGACATGGGAAACAGCTGCCTGTGGCACTGCACTGTAGTCTACAGGAGCCCTTCCAATGATGCCGACTTCAATCTGCAGCCTAAGTAAGCAATTTAATGAAAACATGGGGATTTACTAGTGTGCAGAAAATAATTTTTCAAGGCTGGCCGTCATCCTCTATCACGTCAAGGAGATACGTACCTGTTTGTCCCCACAGCAAATATTAAGGGCAGCAACACACGTATTGCAAGCTCTTTGTGTTTTCATAACTCAGTCTGCAATTGCCAATAGAATCCTAAAACTTACAAGCAGAGCAAATGTGCAAATTGGAGACACAGTCCTGCTCAGGAGTGTCTAAATTATCAGTAATCACGGCAGATAGAAAGCGAAAGAGGAAACAAAGCTGAATAAGAGAAAAGAGAAGGATTTGCCCGAAGTCCTGCAGCAGAATCATGATAAAGCCAGAAAGCTGCTGTGTTCAGCTCACAACTTTGGGATAACACTGGAGGCCTCACAGACCCACTGTGAAAGGATGCTAAACTATGCTAAACTAGGTGTAACCATATTCAAGATACAGTGACAGTAATTGAGGGTGTTTTCTCTTTTCCCTCTATCCAATCACTTTACGTAATGATTATTTCATTTATTTAGTTGAGATAACAGACAAACACCCTGGTCAAGTTGTTTAAGAGGAATCTATAATTAGCTTCATATCTGTAATTAGTTAATGGTCTTATTTTCCAAAGTAGTGCACAGAGGATTGGTTTAAACCCGTCTTGGCTCAGGCATTCTGCAAAACTAAGGCTTCTAACACAAACAGCAATTCAGTGCAATAGGAGACGTGATACGCAAAGCACCTCATTCATGTCTATACCAGTCAGTTATACAAGCAGATCTTGTAATATCTACTTTTATATTTTCATAAAACATCCTTTCTCTATTATATCTTATATAAGTCTCTCATATGCAAGCCTTTAACAAATTGCTCATGCTCATGTGCTCAGAGACACGTTCACAGAAATAGTATCATTATTCAGAAAAAAAAGTCTGAGAAGGTTGGCAAAACACAGTTAAAATGTATTACCATGGCTAAAAAAAATCCAAATTTAATTCTTAGCTGTTTGGCTAACATCTAAATTTTACCACCTCTCCTTAAAACAAAATAATTTTCTTGTACATTAATATAGCATGTTACCAACAGAAATACTGTAAACACACAGATAAGCACATATATTCAGGGGAAGAGGGAGAGAGAGAATAAGAAATTGTTCAGATCAAAGATTCAATAGGACAGTCACTGAGATCTTTAGAAAGAATCAAGTCTGACAAAAAAATCAGTTCAGGAGTTTTTCTAGCCAAAAACTGTCAATGTATCTGTCACTCTTAATTGTGCCTTTATATTTAATCAAAAGCCTAATTACAACTAAATGCCTATATGCATATTCCAGCTATATCTTTTCTACACTATTACATATATATATAAAATACATATATTGACTGTCAGATGTAATACCTCAGCGAATCCTATACATGCCCTTAATACACATTCTGCAAGTTGTGGATGAATGCATATTACTTTGCTATAAAATAAGCTCTTCCTGCACAGGCAATTAAACAGACTTAATTTTCCAAAGTAACACACTCCATATAAAAGTGCTGCAGACTGAAATATCTGACACGATTTACCATTCCGATACAGCACAAGAACATATGCCGGGCGTTTTCTGCCACCGTGTGATACAAAGGAGGTATAGCGGCCTTCACAGTCTAAAGCCTCTGCAAATTTGCTGCCACATTCAGCTAACATTGTGAGAGAGTATTTATTTGCAATTATAAAATAATGATAAGGATTGACTACACAAAAACTTTCAGGTGATCTTGAGTTAAAGCTAAAATAAATTAAAGT
This sequence comes from Psittacula echo, assembly GCF_963264785.1. Taxonomy (NCBI): domain Eukaryota; kingdom Metazoa; phylum Chordata; class Aves; order Psittaciformes; family Psittacidae; genus Psittacula; species Psittacula echo. Next base: position 108,222,155 of record NC_137735.1, read on the forward strand.
TAAAATTATGTTTAATTCCAGAGTCCACAGGCATGAATCCAAAACGGAAAGCAAGCATAGAAGCTCCTTGTGCTCTAATAGCTATGAACCTTCTCCCTTTGAATACAGACATTAAGTGTACACACTTAATAATCAGCCAAGTGAAAGACCTTTAGCAGACTTTCACATTAAAAACCAAACTGCTAATCTGTGAGAATAAACAGTGTCAGCTAGGAAGAAAAAAAATAAATGAAGGAAAGAGCTAGCTCAAATTCCTGTTCCTCACAGCAAAACTGTAGCTTAAATTTGGGAGATGAAAGGAGGACAGTGGCTAACAGAAGATAGGCTGAGAAAGTTGGGGCTGTTCAGCCTGGAGAAGAGAAGGCTGCGTGGAAACCTCATAGCAGCCTTCCAGTGTCTGAAGGGGGCCTACAAGGATGCTGGGGAGGGACTATTCATCAGGGACTGTAGTGACAGGACAAGGGGTAACGGGTTCAAACTTAAACAGGGGAAGTTTAGATTGGATATAAGGAAGAAATTCTTTACTGAGAGGGTGGTGAGGCACTGGAATGGGTTGCCCAGGGAGGTTGTGAATGCTCCATCCTTGGCTGCGTTCAAGGCCAGGTTGGACAGAGCCTTGGGTGACATGGTTTAGTGTGGGGTGTCCCTGCCCATGGGAAAAGAAGAACCAAAGAAGAACTGGGGAAAAACTAGGCCAGGGTGCGAACTGCATTCCACATGCAAGGTATCAAAAAGACATTTTCTACCAAAAGTAGCACAGGTGGGATGGCACCAGTCCCCATTACAAGAGACACAGAAATAAAAGGTGCACAAGTTTAGTAAAAGAGAAGAAAAGAGAAAGAATAACAGAAAACATGTATGTTACCAAGTGAAAACTGCAACTGCTGGCGAGCGCTACAAGTAACAATTCTCCTGTAGCTCAGCCCTCCTCTCCCCAAATATCTTTCATTTAACTTCTGACAGCTGTCAAAACAGAATGTGATACTACCAGGGCTCTAAATGCAGGAGAAGAGAGAGCTTCTTCTTGAATGTAATGATTTCACAAACCTATGTTGTTCTTGGGGTTCCTCAATACCCACAATAACAAACATTTGATTTTAGGTGGCAATATTCAGACACTCCTAGTACTTCCCGAAGAGTGTGCTGTGGGTGAGCACACTGTTCAAGAAGATATTCCCGAACCTGAGAATTCACTAGGTGGGGGGTGTCTGCTTTTCAGAGAGAGAAATAACAGGGAGCCCAATCCTGTGAGATGTGCAGAGTGCTCTTTTGTTCAGCAACATCTAATATGTATTTCAAAGAGTTTCAGAACAGGAGGGAATCAGCTCCTGTGACTAATACAACTTCTTGTATATCCCATATCAATAAGCTCCATCCAGATGTCCCTATATGACGCCCAAAGACTTTCATTACACCAAAACATCATTCCAGCTCTCAAGAGCACAAACTGTTGAATACCGCCGTGGTGAATGAACTGCTGAGTGGCTGAAGTGGGAGAGCCTGATGTGTGCCCCCACTGACAAAGGCAACTGTGGTCATGGGCAATCTATTTCCTGAGCTACACCCCATCAGATGAGCCGCTCCCATGCTGTAGTAAAGAAAAAGAAGATAAAAAAGAAAACCTCTTACAAAATAAGCCCTCAAGATCCAACCCAAACAAGTATGGGGGGAAAGGAAGACAAGGAAAGCAAAGCACACAATTCCTCCCATCTCTGTGGGCAATATTACTTAGTCCTGAAGGACAGGATTTAATTAGAACAGTTATCTCTTTGTTGATCTGTTGGTGCTATGAGAATTATTAAGGGCAATTCTAGTAAATGTGTTCTCCTTATAGCCTAGCAAAGAAAGGAAGTTAACAAGTGCACTTCAATCACAAAACCAGAAGGGATCACCATGATCCTCCAGCTCACAGACTGGCCATAGAATTTCTGCCAGAAACTGAAGACAGATTTTAAAAGAAAATACTAATGACTTCTTAATGATGAATTCATCACAAGCCCCAATAAACTGTTATAATATTTTATTATACCCACGACTGGTGTTTCATTGCAAGGTTGAATTTGCCTAACTACAGCTTCCAGTCCCTGGATCTTGTTACAGCTTTGTCAGCAATGCTGAAGAGCCCTCCCCCTTCCCTATATCAGATATCAGCTGGATTGGGCTCAGCATCAATCAGCCCTTCATACTGGCAGGGCCGATCTGTATGAGAGTAAATTTTTCAGCTCAACGCAATATCACATTGCCTTTGAGAGAAAGGCCATTATTCACACTTTATTTTCACTTCACCCTTGTACTCGGAGCTTAAAAACAAAAACTCAAAATGGATTTGGCACAATTCATATGTCACAGAGGCAAAGTGCTGGGAGCAGCAGACAGAGCTTTCATTCTTGAAAAGCTTTAGAGGATCACACAGAAAACATTAGCAATGGCTGATAAAATGAGTGCAATATGGGGTAATTATATCCTTCACCAGAATGAACAGATGCACACTGACTTCAGTAAAGCTGTGTCTATTTATGCCAGCTGAGGACCGACTCTCTCCCCTTCTTTTTGTATTCAATGAAAATCATGCAAAAGAAAAGGTTCTGTGTAACTTTACAGCAATGACACACCCTAAAATCCAGATTGCCCAACTGAGCTTTGGTTGATTTTTGGTCCCTTTCCTGATAAGCTCCTATTACCTTCAGCCTGGTTTAAGACCACAGTCAAATTAAACACAGTTTATTTTCTTGCCACAGGGAGAAGATTTAAAACCACATGTGACTATGGATCCACATACATTTTTCTTCCTTACCCTTGACCGGCGTACACAAAAATAAAGGTGTGCTTCAGGGTGCATCATGAGGAAACCCCAAGCAAGATGACCCAGTTCAGTGTATCCTACGTTGACTTACAGTGTAAGACTCTCCTTAGCATCTACACAGAAAAATGATATGAAATGCAGCAGCTTCTCCAGCCCATGTTTCTAATCCTGCTGCTCTGGATCATGAAGACCGAAGAAGAAATCTTAACCTGACTTAAACCAACAGCAAATCTGAATAGACTTCAGTAAGGCCAGAACATATTCAGATTATGTGCACTACATCAGACATTTTCCACTGGACTCTACCTACAGTGCTTTGGTATTTTAATTTGTTAGTCATGAGGAGCCAACTTTAGGGTATAGGTGACAAACAGATAATATAACTCCTCTGCAATTTTTAAGAAGACAAAGCTATTTAATTTAGTTTTTATTCTCCTTCAGCTTTGCTTGGTATTACAGAAATGGAAGTTTTGCTGAGAGGGATGTTTGTGTGGGAATCTGCCAGCTCTGCTTTTTATGTTTGTTGGCATAAGACAGTCAGGTGGGAGTTCTTTATTAGAAATGTTACCAGTGTTTTGAACACAAAACTGTATTTTCACAGGAACTTGAATGACTTTTGCTAATGAAATGTGCATTTTCTCCTCCGCTATACTGCCTTTATTTTCTAGTTTGGCATTGCTGGTATTGAGTTGATGATTCATTAAGTGGCTCTTTTCCATTTGCAAAAGGGAAAACTACCATTAAACCAGCAAATTAAAATCAATATTATTCCAAAAAATAACTAGTAGGGGTTGAAGTTGACAAGGATTTTTGCTTTTTTTATTTTTCCTTCTACACAATGATTCTGTCCTTGAATATGCAGTTATCTATGTGCCTCTGAGGAAAGAATTTAATCCTTATTGTTCAGGATTACAATACAAATATAAAAGCAAGACTGTGATTATACACACCAGTCAATAACTTACTTCCATTTCTACTCTTTCAGCATTACAAGTCAGCTTGCTTCTCTCATAGATACTCATCAATGATTAAGTTACTTCAATTTAAATATAAAGTGTCCATGAAGCCTTTAGGCATAAATGAGTGAACATCTGTTGGTTTTCCTCCTGTCCGTATACTTTCATAGGCGAGCTCTGGACTAATCCACGCAGCATTCACTGGACTCAAACTCTGGCATCACTTCAAAGACCATGGATACCACTGCTTTGTACCATCCATCACTTTAAAAGCTTTTCCTGCTTCTAGACAACAATAATGGCACATTATAATGATTTGACTCATTTACTAGCCAAAATAAAAAAAAACTTGAAAGACAAAATAACACCGAAAATAATGACAAAAATAATTTCTGTCTGCTGACAGCCTGATCAAGATGGAAGCACACAAAAAGCTCAGATATCAGGAGATGAAAATGAAGGTTCTAGGGACAGGAAGCAGTGCAGTGAATTCCTTCCAGCCTATGCTAAGGTATTGAAGACAGAGAAAACCTTCCTATCTGCCTGTTTGTCTAGAGGCATACTGCAAGCTTGTACAAATGGCACAGAGGCTCAAAGAGACAGCACAGTCCAGATCCAAGCCAGACACGGATCTGAAGCCACACTTCATGCATCCGCATGAATGAAAATGGTGTCAATGGATAGAGGTGACACTTCTCATCTTCTTATCTTCTTCTTCAAATACTCTGCAAAGCGGCATTTGACGTGCAGAAACCTGAGCTTTTTCACCTAAGAAAAATGTACCATGTCAGGTATTAAAATGGCTTGAGTATTTCCTGGGGGCTTGTATGGGTACTTCAGGCTTCCACGTGCAGACTGTCATGGAGATCTGACTTCCATGGAAGTCCTTTTCAAAGTTCATGGCACTGACTCGATCTGAAGGTCTTAAGCATCAGTAACAGCCAATTCTGTTTCTTCTTCCCCACCATCCTTGATCAGTTCTCTCATGAAGAAGAGGTAACAGAGAGAGGTACTTTGGAAAATTTGCATCTGGGTGTAGTCTCTCTGGATACACCACGCACGTTTATCTTTGCCCACCATACGTATTTATCTTTCTGCAGGAGACCAGATATCTTGTCACTGCCAACCTCTGGCATATCACTATCCACAAGGAACAGTTCTTACTGCATCACCTTAGTCATACCTTCATCTGTCTTGGCTGCACTACAGCAGTGTAAAATACATATTGTGGAACAATCCACATACTCCAACAAGTCCATGCCTCTCCCAGCTATTTATCAAACCTATCCACTAGTGCGGAACTGAGATTCCCATAGACTTTTCAATACAGTACCATGTTTTCATCCCAATCTTAAAACCTCCCTCTGTAAAGACAGTATGAAAGGCCAAGGTGCAGAGATTCTCTACAGCAAGGCTGATCCTCATACAGGCAGGCATCTCAACCTTGTTTTCTATGAATTAAAGACACAAACCTCATCACTTTCTACAACAAACATTTTCCATGTTATACTCCTCTTACAGAAATATATAGAGGCATGCAATTAATAGTAGCATGCCTATTAAAAATAAGCAAACTGATAAAAAGGAACTCTAACTAAAATTCTCAGCTGCACACACTTCTTCCCAAAAGGAAAGAACAAGAGGAGAAATAGCTTACAACAGATGTTAATCTTCTTGTTTTAACACATTACGGGAAGATGCTTCAAACACAGTGACAAGCACAATATAAAAGCTTGTACAGAATAAAACAGATTAACAACTATATCTATTAAGGGCTACATTTTCAGCTAGGCTTTTGCAAACCTTTCTTTTGAAAAAGCAATTTTGTTTCTGTTTTCTGCATGCATACAGTCAATGAATATTGAATACATTTGCAAACCCCTTAGCCTGGTTATATACCATGCTGATTAAGTTACCTTGAATTAGATTATCTCTCTTTTCCTTCACTAGCATTCCACCACATCCCCATGGAAGCACTGAGGGTTATATACCAGAAAGGTGCATGACATCCCTTAGGGAATTACAGTCCTTTTCTGATATTGTAAAAATGACTTCACCCAATTCAATTATTCCTTACCCAAACAATGAAGTTCTCTTGTCTCTCCACTGCACAATTCTGTGTAACGTTTTATACAAACAGGTACATCTGCTAGCTTTTTTTCTAGTTTTACAAAAAGCTGACTTGCATTTAGCAGTATTTTTCCACTTTCTAATGGCTATGCTCAGTCTTAACACATTACACTTAAAGAAAAATATGTTTGTATATATATTTACAATGCAGAGAGAGGCTTTGCCGCAGACCAGTCTGTTAACATATTTCTTCTACAGTATACAGTGGCATCAAACAACTTGGGTTCTGTCTACAGGAGTAATTTTGCTTTCAAGAAATCTTAAAGACGTCCTACCACCAGGGAAGCCAGGAGTAGTGGTTGGGTTTGGTACACACATGAAGAGAAGCAGCAGCTGTCAGTCAAGAACTGAGCTCAGGAGTACTATGACAAGTAATTTTAAAAATGAAAATGTGCATTTAAGTTTTGGGAACATCCAGAGACCACAGTCTCTGACTGGGCTTACACAGTACCCAGTGATGAACAAACATACACTAACGAAAGCCCCTGTCCCAAAGCAGCCTGCAGCTTAGTGACCGAATTCAGGCCCTACTGAAATCGCTACAGAAGATAAAAATTAAGCAGCAGTTGACAAAAGAACTGGCCAGAAGCGACTGAAAAATACGCACGCTTCATCTAAAGTGGTTGTGCGCACCTGCACGCTTTCAGCACTAACCTGCATGACAGCTCCACTGCAGGCACCTGCTATGAGACTCTGATCTATCCTAGTCAGCAGTGTCCCGAGCAAAGCCATCTGAAGCCCTGCCTTCAACAAGCACTAGAAAAATAGGTCAGGGAAACAGCATTATAATCTGATTTAACTGCTACTCAAATCATCACAGGCTCTCCATTAATTTGAATGAGAATTGGATTGGACCCAAATTACTGACAACAAAATCGGAGGTTTATTTTAACATCTTCATCATTTCATTTAAAATCTTTCATTTGAAGAACATAAAATAAGATTTCCCACGTCTCCAGGTGGCTACAGAGTGACTTAAATTTCTATGTAAACCAGTTCAAAATAGACAGACTCTCTGCACTTCAGCTGCAAACTGGAGCCCCAACCTGACATAAGGGCACCCTCTCCTTATAGTCGATGGGTGCCACAAAGCAGAAGAACAGCTCAAGAGTAAGAAAGTGCATCACTCAAGTGTTTGAGTAGAGGACCTTCAGGATCTGCTGTAGAGCATGTAGTTTCAAAACATCTCACCCAGCTGGAAACCTCACAGGCCAAAGTAAAAATATAAAGACTATCTGGAATTAACTTCCCAAACATCATAGCTCATAGCAGAAATTTTATTTATTTGATGAAAGCAAAAAATAATTTCATATTCTCTAAGAAAAAAAGGTCTGCCAAAGAGGCTTGTTTTGGCAAATAATGAATGCCTAAAGAAATATTGTTTGCCTTGTGCAATGAACTTGTAATTAATGTTTGTTTGCTCACCATTTAATAGCAGTTCTGCACTAAGTGATGGGATTTTGTTGCCATTTGTGACTGTGCAGATTTTGAAACTTCATTCCCCATATGGAAGAGCTCCCAGGGGGTCATATCATAAACCCATTCAAATGAACAAAGCAAATGACAAATATCCATACAAATGTAGAAAATGAGAAAACGGTATGTATAGTTTTACGTAAGTACTGTTAAGTGCCTCAGTTTACTTGTGTGGCATTTTCCTGCTTGACTGCATAGAGCTAAATCAAAAGAGTCTGTCTAGATTAGAAGAGTGAACGCATTAAAAATATAAAATTCATTTAGACATGATGAGGGGCCTTTAAATGGAGAAGTCCCCTGTTTCTTTCTTGCCAGCATGGCAATGTCTATGTCTCTCATGACTACATCTAAATCTAAAGGGATTCTGAAATCCCCAGAAGATGACGAGACTGGCCAAAAGGAGAAATATCAGGTAGCAATCAGTGTGCTTTTAAGAACACAGACACTGACCTGGATTAATCCCATTAATCTACATGCACCTGAAATAGAAGTGCAATCTGTCAGACTAAGTGTGAAATCACTTCCAGAGGGTAACTCAGAGACAAGTAGGCTCCTAACACGGTAGGGATCCCAAAAGGGATTCATGAGACCTTCAACCCTTCCATGGACAAGAAGAGAGGCAGCAAATATAGACAGGATTAAGCCAATTTAGGTGATTGCCACTGTGCCTGCACTGCACTTGCACAAACTCCACCTAGATTTAGTTGCTTGGGTAAATAGTCAGCCATACAGGTGGGCTTATTGAAGCCTTTGCTGCTAGGGCTTCACTGCTATCAGGGCTCTGCACAACTGCTAAAGCTAGACTTCACAGAGATGGAGGTCATGGAATGTACAATACCTTGCAGAAAAAGATCCAGCTATAGCTAACATGTGTGAGTACAGACATTGTACTGCTTGAACTGTCTGTATGAAATACTGTGGACTACTTGGTAGAGGAGTGATGAATATAATTTTGCTTTGAAAAGGCTGTCCCCTTAAGTTGCTGCTACATGGGCACTCAAAGTAGAGGTTTTAGCAGATGCCAAACTCAGCTGGACCCTGCTTGTTAGTATGCTTGGGACACAGTGGCAAAGCTGCCTTTCACAAAGTCAGTTCTAGAATGGTAGGATTGTGCCACTAACTCAGAGTAAGGTACAGCAATCACGCCTGTCACCCAGTGGGTGACAGTCGTAGTAGCCAGCAGTAGTAGCCAGCCTGCTCTGTAACCAGGTCTGATGCATAATAGCTGGGAGGACATGCACTGTGACAGCACAGCTTTACATTACTCTGATTTATGGCTATATTAAATATATTTCGAAGGCATGTGACTATTTAGTTAGAAGCCAAACTTTCCACTTGTAGATGAAAACTTGATCTCTCTTGAGGCATCTGGCAGAAAGCTTTGATGGGTGAAGGGAGTTCCTCACTAAGAAATAATACGGAAATTTTAAACTTCTCTGTAAGCCGTGAATGGGAGAGGAACATACAGACCATGGTGAACTGCAAAGGAGGACACAGCCTGTAAATGGGGCAGTCTGTTGCTGAGGAAGTACTGGGCCTGTGAAAGAGCCAGAAATAACTCAGAACATAAGATGTATCTCTGATAACATGGTCTTACATACAGCTGCTTACTTAATTTTTAGTTTTGACAGAAATGAGATTTCTATGTGGTTATTTCCTGTGCTATCTATATGAAATAGAAGATTTAGTAAACTATGGCTTAGGGCTGCTGAGGAAGGGTTGGTGTTTCATTAGTATTAAGTATGATTGCATAAACTGGTCTGAAACTGAAGTCTGTATTTTCACAAAGTGAAATACAAACAAAAACACTGCCATGAGCTAAATAGCAAGACAGAAAGGATTTATGTTCTTTTTAAAAACTTGAGAAAATCAGCTTCCTCCACTTTTTCCAATTCTTCGAAATTGAATCTAACAATGAATGAAAATTCTTCTACTTAGAAAAGTATAGAACTTTGATACTTCTCTAAGGGCAGCATTTGCAATGACATCATCATTACTGAAACATAACCTTAATGATAATTTAAGCCCCTGATACAGGTCTTTCAGTTGCTCTTGAACCTCATCTATTTTCAGGAGCAATCTGCTCATCTTTAACACCCCAAAATGGCAGAAATCAATGTGTTATTATGCTGTAAGAACAACTGAAATGCAGTCTAGAACTTGATAAGAAAACTATAACCTTCCTTTATGTCCACAATTTTGCCTTCCACAAAATGTAATTTAAAGAGAGAATTTAAGAACTTTATCTTAGAAATACTCTGTCCTCCAGGCAGATTTAGCTCACGGATCTTCTACCAGATTCTGCCACTACAAAAATATTAGGAAAAAAATAAAGGAATAACAGGAAGACCCAACATTGACTTCAGTGCTTGAGAAGTGTTCATATATGAGAAATAGACCACTAAGGGCCACATAGGGAGAAATACATTTATACTTAATAATCATGAATTCGAAAAGCAAATCAGAGAACTGTAGCAAAACCCTTGTTGAAAATTACACCCAAAAATGTTGAGAAAGAGGTTTGAAATGGAGAATAAATTGTGTGGTTAGGAAAACAGTGAGATTCAGAAAAGAAAACACAGCTTGAGAAGATTTTTATAATCTGTGAGTGTAACTCTCCTTTCACTCCTACCCAGACAATCTTGCCTCAGTCTTGCACCTGAGTTCATTGCACCAAAACTTGATACTGGGGTAGACAGGAATAAGGCCAGTAAGTTAGTAAAAGAATGTGTGAGGTTAAATCTCAAACAGAAAGGTTAATACTTCCACCCCTTTTTTAATTACAGAATTGCAGATTTTCACTTCTGTGATTTGTGATTCATCTTATAAAGCATAAATTTGCATTTCACCTTATGTACTTTGTTCTTTCACAATGAATCTACAAGATTTTTATCACTTTTCATTGTGCTAACAGTATGCTCCCAGAAGAAAACTGATTTATCCTTTTTTTTCTTTTTTTTAATGAATTAGAGAAAATCACAACTCCGCAATTCAACTCACTGAAGGTGAGTCTTTACTCAGCAAAATGAGTGTGCTGACTTACCCAGGCCTGGGTATCAGACAGGAACAGAGTAGGATACATACAAAAATAACACAAAGCCCCATTTGGAACTGTATTTTGTACCTGAGGTAGCACTGCTGGTCCTTGTCCTGCCAACCTCTGCAAGGAGCTGACCTGAGGAACCTTAATGGGCACTGCAGTGATAGTTCCCAAAGTCTGTTGGAAGAAGAACAGTTGAACACAGCTTAAAATACTTGCACAGCTTTCCCAGATAGAATCTGCCCAAACCAGTGGTTCCCTTTCCAGCTCTTTCTTTGTCTCTTCTTGACCTCTGATGGAAGGGTGTAGTAATACGTCGTCCATTTGAAGCTCTTCTCCTGAATAAAGAGTCAGAGACTCTTCCTTCTCTTTAACCTCTTCCACAAAGCACCTTTAACTGAAGCCTGTTGTCTCCTTAGAGCATTTGGTAATTCTGAGTGAAAAGGATACATCTCTCATTGTTGTGAAGTTTTTTTGGTACACAAAGAAAACACAAGCACGCTGCCATGGCTGAAGGCTGTCTAGGCACTAGCTTGTTTTCAAAAGAGATCTGAAGGAAGGTGAAATGCACCACAGTGAAACTTCAAAATGTGCATTGGTATGATGATGCATTTCATAGTAGCCAGGGTCACAGAAGTTCACTGTGTCTTAGTAAATAGTAAATACTGAATTATTAAAGCTGAAAGTTACCTATAAATCTACTACAGCGCATTGTAACATAATATTCAGCTAAGACAACATCCATTTCAGCCAACACAGCAGTTATTACTATCCACGCTTTTTTAATCTACTCACACTTCTCTCGGTTGTGCAACAAATTAATCCAAAACTTATTTAAGACAGAATATAATAAACTATTTCTGTTGGAAGGGACTTACATTGATCATCTAGTCCAATTGCCTGACCAAAAGTTAAAGCATGTCCAAATGCCTCTTTAACACAGACAGGCTTGGGCCATTGACCATCTCTCTAGGAAGCCTGTTCCAGTGTTTGACCACCCTCTCAGTAAAGAAATGCTTCCTGAACTTCTCTAAATTTAACTCCCCTCAAAACAAAAGCATCGGATCACAGCCAGCAAGATAAAGTATGCTAATATTAACCCAAACTGGTGAAGAAATTTCTCAATAGAAAGCAAAATACAATGCAATCAGCTCGAGGAAAGCAAAACTGTGGCAAGTCTGTAGAGGTATGTTCTCCTCAGATTGCAACAACAGAGTGGTAAAACAGCCTATTTCATTCTAGCTACAGAGTCTGATGAGAATACCATGCATTTTCATGCAGAATATTTTTAATAAACTTGTCCTACAGAGTTCTTATTTTTACTTCTGCTACTCCTCTTGGAGACATTTGGGGGTGTGATGTTCTATATTCAGCAAAGAATAAAATTAGCATGAGATTTGCCTGAGTTAAACAATAAGAAGAGCCGTACTGTTATAAACATGCAAGACTATTTTGCCTGAGTACTCATCAATTATCAGTACCCTGGATTATGCATGGAAAAATATACTCCATTAAACTTCCATCGTGAGCCAAGGTCAGGGGAAGGATGCATGGAGAAAGCAGCATTTCCACCCATGGTTGACAAAACAAGTTACATATTCCCGCAGAAGTAAAGGTATTGGCCACAGTGAGGAACAGAATGGAGTATTTCCACTGCAGTTATCCTTACCGGGTGACACAATGAATAAAAACAATTGGAAGGTTACTACGAACTATCTGAATGAACTACTTCTTTACCCTGTCTACCATATCACAGCCTTACACACTGGGAAGCACAACATGATGAATTCCTGCAGTTTGGAGAGAAGGAGAACTTGAGCGGGCACCTGCTGCTACTGCCACTTATTAGACATGTCACAACTTTCTGCTTTATATTAGCATGAACTAAAATTAATTCAGCACAGATAATTGCTTTTTAAGGTGAATACCAAAGTGAACTTTCCAACCCACACTAGAGGAACTGAACATTTATCACAAGTATGATCGATATTTTCCCTCCATCCCAACACTGCTTATACATAAAATGAGATTTCTTCCACAACGGAGTAAAGCATGAGTTTTCCTTGGAAATCCAGGAGCACCACAACTTCTCCTGGGCTGCATATATACCCTCTACAAGAACTCTGTACAAAAGTGCTACAGAAGGTGCAGCCACACTTAAAGCATGACCTTCCAGAAGTTCTACAGAAATTCTTGTTTAACTTAAAGTTAAACAAGAAGTTCTTCCTTTTGGAAGGTTGTGCTTTAAGTGGCTGCACCTCTCGTCATTTTTGTATATGCTACCTGTGACCTTGTGAACACATATTCCAATATTCCTATTCCTACAGATACACATGAATCTGCAAGGATTTCCAAACCGGCCAGCAGAATGCCATGTATTAAAATATGTGTTTTTCTGGTTTATGTTTCAAAACACTGAACAATTGAGCCAAAAAGAATGGGAATGAGAAAAGAAGCAAAAATGCCATAAAACTACTCTGCACTGTTTTCTTAGCTTCACTTGAAGACAAAGCCAGGATGTATTGTTTGTGGGTATCAGTAAAATGAACTATCATTAGCTCTGTCACCTGCACTCTCAAAAAAATTGTCAGATTTATTTTCCTGAAGTATGAGTTCTGCAGCAATCTTGAGAGAAGAAAAAAACAAATTACGGCTTTCTTAGGTTATGAAATTTTCAGTGATGAAGATGCAGCCTCCTGTTTACAAATAGTTTTAGAGTAAGGATTTGTTACTTAATATTCAAAGAAACAATCTCAGTGTAAAACTCATATGGCCAAGGGAAAATTCAAAACCTTAATCTCGCACTAATAATAACACTATAGTATTTTCAGACAGAGAAAAACCTAAGAATCTATTTTACTTTTCACTATTTACCTTGTTTTGCTACTGTTTCCCAGCTTGGGCAATAAATAGTTCAAGCTGTTGAATCAGCAGAATTGAATGACAGAAACCTCTGTACTTTTCCTGTAACACACTTCATCTGTTATCTCAGGGTACTTCACCTAAGTCAGTGTTATCGTCCCTGTTTCAGTGATGAAAAAAGTCAACATTTAGAGATAAAATTATGTTGTCAGGGCCAGACTGTTGTGCAGGTGAAAATGCAAGCCAGGCTTCTTACATTCAGTGTCTCATCCATGTGATTGATTATTGATTATCTCATCTGTCGAAGTAGAGTCACATCTGAGTCACCTCATTTTAGGTCAGGTTTTAATGATCCATCAGGATGTCTCTATGATGATGGGCGAAAGAGGTGAAGTATAAAGCAGAGGGAATCACAGTTGTGGTCTCTGCAATGAAGGAGATGCAGGGGCTAGAATGGATGGTTGGGCAGTTTTACTCTGGGTGCATATTTCAGTGCATTTCAGAGCACTGCCTTGTTCCAATTTAAGCAGTAAATAAAGGAGAAGATAAAACCACTTGCCTGACAAACAAAAAAGTAAATGTCTTTATCTGATGTTTTTGGCCAGGCAATAAGAACTGGACAAACTCCCCATGCCTTAAGCTGTAGCAGGATGAATACTGCTCACACTCACCTTAATGCTTCAGTTCTAGCTGGGTCCTCAGCTCATGGGCCGCAACAAGTGAGTAATCAAGACACCTCCCTCAAAAAAAGGGAACTAAACTTCTTTTCCTTGTTAACAGTGCCACCTATTTTCACTCACAAACCTCCCAGGCTTGCCATGGTGAGACTGGTGCATCAAATACTCATCACTCACTAATTCCATGCTCTCATTTTCATCCAAGTAGGCCTTTTTTTTTCCTCTTTCCATTTTTCCAATTTGTTCAGAGCAAGCTGGTGCACATTCGTATAAACCTTTAATTAACAAGCTGAAGAGACATTTTTCTGGCAATGCCTGACCTTTAAGCACTTTGTATGAATTTATTGATACCAGCAGAAACAATAATTTAAAAGGTTATTTTATGAGTGCTGAATAGTTTATGGCAGCACTTTTGTCAAGATAAATGAGTTTCTTGTTTCTACATTTACAGCTCTAAGCATTTTAATAAAAAAGGTTCATAAAAGTCAAAGATAACTCCAAATCTCTCCTCTATCTAAGTCTACCTGGGGTTTTCTGATGACTTCCTGAAACACATAAAGTGTGGAGGGAGCACTGAAATGTGCAGCAATGGGAGGAAGTGAAGAGATGAGTTTCAGTTTGCTCAGAACTGTTTTGCTTTGATAGTATGTATTTCAGCCAAATTTACTATCTTTATACTGAGACATTTTTCAAATAAAACCAAATTCATCAGGTGTCTTTCATACTGTCTAATTAACTGAACTTTAAATCCAGCAGCACTTACTATCCCAGGCAAGCATTTGGGAGCTCATGATCCCTTGCTAACTCCTACCTCAAGCAGCAGCCTCAACCCTGGACTGGAATAGGAACCTCAGCCACTTCATCACCCACTGTAGAGGTTAATGTCGACTGAATGCATACAGCTGCAACACAAACGGTTTCCAAATGCCTGTCTTCAGTGACTTATACAGAGCAGTTATCTCGTATGTCAGAGACACCTTTTTCGCTTCAGCAAGCCACAGATGCCCTCAGACAGTAACCACAGCAGGCCCATTCTGTGGGTGTCCTGCAATTTCAGTTGTTGGGTAAACGTAATTGAGCAGCACGCTCCAGAGGGTCGCATTTCAAACTGCAGAAACAGGTGAAGAGATGCAAATCAAATGATCTTTTTCAGTGGTCAGTTTACTCACTAAGAAAATAATAAGAATTTAAAAAAGAGAAAACCAACTCAAAAGCCCCAAAACAGGAGGACACAGTTGCCTTAAAAGACAAAAAACCAGTTCCTCCCACATGATCAAAAGAAGATAAAAGATTTAGAAGTTACTGCCAAGTGCAGTTAAAAAAGAAAATAATTTCTCACCCTCAATTTTTCTATTAATACCAAATAGCATTGTAACTATTTGCTATATTTTCTTCTCTTATGCTTCTTGTGCTTTAGATCAACAGCTTCCCTAGTCAAGGCTCTCAATGACAACTGAGGGATAGAAATGTGGGGACAGTGGCAAGTGGAAGACAAAAAGTGAAACGAAGTACAGTATGGACAGATAATAAGAATTCAAAGGATGAAGGATAGAGATGTTTAGAGAATAAAAGGATGCTGAGGCAGAAACGAGGATGAGATTTACATTGTCGATGATAAGACCAAGGGCCATACATTTAGTTTTCTACTAATAGATTATAACTTCTTTAGTCAATACACGAGTTTTTAAATCCACGACTTCTGCACATTCGTGATTTTAGTAAACTTCTGCCTTTCAACCCTGAATGAATAAATCTCTCTCTCCAGATATGTATCTCTACTTTATTGAAAGATATTTACATTTTGCTGTTTGCGTAAATATAGTTGTAAGACCATTGCTATGTTTGCTATGAATTACAAATTCCTTTTCCCTCTCATTTGGATGTACTAAAAAATGCTTAAGGACCTGTTCCTATAATTCATTGTCCATACAAAACTCATTGTTGAGCATGGATACATAGCAGTTTAGGATTAGATCATAAACTGTTCGGGACACAGCTCTCCCCACATTCCAGAATTACACCAGTACAGGGAAAGTCACTGAAGTCAATCACTGTAAAGAATCAGACTCACTGAGTAACAGAAGGTTAAAAAGCCATACAGTTTCAAAAGCTTTTCACTACAGCATGTTACCAAAATAAACACTTAACTCAGGAACATATGGGTTTGTTATATCTTAGCAGAACAGTTCAATTATTTGAGTTCAACTGACACTGCATTGCTGTATTATTTGCAAACTATTTTAAACTAACATCAACAGTGCAGCACAAATACTGTGTTTGCACAATGTATTACAGAAACACTAATCTTTTTCTCTTTAAAGTACATATGCATCTCTCTAAGATCTAGGTCTTCGTGTTGCAAATAAGACACCTAAGCTATTAAAAAAATGTTTTTGTCTGTTATGTGTTCAATAATGGCAACAACAGTTTTACAGAATGGATTTTTAATGTGGTAGTGACAGGGGAACAGATTGCTATGGCAACAGCAAAGATGAAAATTCTTAACCTGAATGGATCGTCACTGAAGTAATTGCAGGGTTTTTTTACCCATTCTACATCCATTTTACAACTTGAACGCAGCATTCAACCTTGAGCTTGCTTTATATAAATGCCAAGCACTATAAGCAGCCTCCAAGTTCATTTGACTTAAAACTTGCTGCACCTTACCTCAATAATCCAGGATGGTTGCTGTCCTCTAGCTAACCTAACCATCTGAATGCTATTATTTTTCCACATAGAACACCAGTAAAAGCTCTGTGCGCTTGGATGTAACTTTGAGGCTCCTGCAAGATGTGCATGCACACATATTTTCTCTTTCCTTCTAGACTTCTATAAAAGTCTGTGGAAATAATTTTTCATTTCAAAATATGGTCAAATCACTGTGCATGCTGTTTCTAATAATCCGGTGGAATAATGGCATATTTCAGTTTCACAGCCAGACTGTATGCAAAGAGACTGCACTTCAGCCACATAGTTTGTGTAAACGGTAATTTAATTGGAATTTCATAGGCATTTACATATTTCTCTTCCAGCTTTTCAAAGTGTTTGTTTTCCCCACTTCCTTTCTTTTTACTCAGAATTCCTTAATCATGCTTTCATGTGCACATCTATTATTGTTATGAAGCAGACAATCAGAAACACAAGTTCTATTGTTTTTTAAAATATCAGTATTTTTTAACCATCCTTTCTTTAGACACTAAAATACCATTTAAACCAACCCTCATTATAGCCAACTAACGATGACTCAAACTGCACAAGATGCTTTTGCACTCAAACAGCCTACAACTGCCCTCACTGCCCGTTACATGGCCCAGAACCAGGGTAGCCACAAGCAGCAAGACGCAAGACCCTGAATTCCACACCTGATTTGAAAACAACATTATACCAAATTCTTAGTTGCTGCTGAGGCCTTGATACTCATCCTTTTCAACGCCACTCATCTGCAAGGAAACCCACAGTGGTATCAAAACTCATGATGGTAGCAGAGGAGTACATGGAGAGGTGATACAAACAATTTTCTGCTTTTACTGTGGCTCTCAGGCTTTTCAGAGCACCTTCGAAGTTATGACTGCTTTTACCACGGCTTTCGGACTTTTCAGACCTCTACCTACTTGCCACTTGCAGATTCCCATCTGGGTAAACTCAAAAGTACAAACTGTTTGAACACACTGTGGGTGTGTACTCTGGCAAAGGAAAAACGTGATGAATAAAGTTCACGAGTTTCCCTGGTTCAGAAATCCCACTGGTTATTTACGCAAGAGGACAGATAGCTGTGTCAAATATGAGTTCTTAAACACAGCTTCCACCACATTATTTACTGGTTAGGATTTGGGTTTTCTAAGGCACCATTATTTTTATCAAAGGAAAGTAAGGAATTTTCACAGTCATTAGATCACACTCTAAATTTCTGAAAAGAAAGAAAAAATAAAAAAGAAGAAAGCTTGCCTGTGTGACTGCATTAGCATGCACACACCTGTTCTGTGAGGTGAAGCTTTATTCAGAAATCATATTCAATTAATTAAGTCTCCACCTCCAGCACAAATGAGTATAGTTTCACTGAGTTGCAACAACAACGCTCAGCAGCTGTGATCACACCTATAGTCTCTTGCTCAGATGATTCATAATAGTTTTGCTGTTTAACTACTCAACTGTTCCAGGTTGATGTTGTTTTTAATGACTAATGTCTTCAAATTACTTATTGTCTGTTCAGTCTGCAGAAATGTTTCTGAGCAAAAGGGGAAATGCGCGCACAGCATGTCACACAAAGCAGTTTCTAGCTTCTCCCTCAAGTGAGTTGAAGCATAAGTGAAAATCTTCACCAGAGCCCCAGAAGCTGCTGAAGTACTACTGCTCTACCCCAGTTGCAGGACATGAGGATTAGGGTATGGAAAGAGAAGACAGGGGGAGGGAAAATAAAGGACGAAACAACCATCATTCCTTAGTGATTTAGGAATCCTCACCTATCGGAATGACCCATGCAGCCTATTAGGAGGTACTGAAAAATTGTCTTCCAAATTATTCCACTTTAGCACCCACAGGGTGCTAGAACTGCTTTTGCAGTTATTATACATTCTTCAGTCACTCTGAAGAACTGGAAAACATGAGGGAAGTGACAGCCTGAGATGATCTAATTGCTCACTACCACACAGTCCCTTTTGTCAGGCCCCGAGCTGAACTAATTCAGCTTGCTAACCAGGATAAAGAAAGTTTTCTGCTAGTTGGATTTGCTTAGGAAAGTATCTAATAAGCACAGTATAAAGGCAAGGGTTAAAGCAAGGATTCTTAGCTGGGAGGGAGGGAGGGATGGACAAAGACCACAAAGGCAGAGGAACAGAAAAATGGAATGATGGTTCCAACCTTTCTGAAGCATGGAAGCTATCAAATCAGTTCAGCCATAATAACTGGATGTTATTACCAAAAGTAAATTCCTTGAGCATAAAACTTGGTGAAGGAACATGAAGACTTTGCCTGAATTACATATAAAGTGTGTATAAACATGACTGATCTTAAAATTCTACTGTTAATATATTTAGTTGTAAAATGAAGCAATAACTTTCTCAGGAAATGTTAACTTGTATGGGCAGCACTTCCCATTAGCTTTCTCCATTTTTTCTGTAGGCAGACTACTCAGCAATATTGAGCCACTTGCCCGTTAACAAAACTCAGTGGAAAACACTGCTTTAGTACAGCATGGCAGAATTACCGTTGCTATTGAATTTTTAACTTTGGTATTCCATAGTCCTAGGATTGCAGCTGTGAAAAATCATTGTAGATATTGGTATGTATCAGCCTTCTTTGAATTAAAAGAAAAAACTGAAATACAGCAGCACCTCATTTAGTTTTGGAGGCTGATAAACTACAGTATTCACTTACAAATATAATTGATTCTTTGATGATCCAAACAAAAAGGCTGGTCTTTAATGCTGATTTGTTCAGACAGCAACAGGATTTGGCAAATTTATGCTTACATAAATGAATTAATACATACATATGCAAGATAAATATACAATATATGTATGTGAATACATGAACACACATTTCAGAACACGTAATAATATATTAAACATGATATTTTTCCAGAGTTGCAAATAACCAAAGTGAGCACCAGTGTTTCCTTACAATAACAGAGCCAGGAAATTTTAGAGTTAGTAAGTAGAAAAACTCCTTTTCCTCCTGAGCTGCTGCATTAATATTAGCAGTAGCAGAACTAGTCTTATAAATGCTAATGTCAGCAAAGGTTCCTCTGTTTCTGAACCTCAAAATTGCATCTGTTCTGAAGTGCAGAAATTATAAGAAGAAAACCAGCAAAAATCAAACTACAACTCTGGTCTACTATCTAGCCCATGTGACATTTTCTGGCTTCTACTTAGGATGCTTCATCCTGCTAGTCCCAGATAAACCTGGATACTGGGACATCTTTCAAGGTCCTAGTAAGCTGAGTTTCAGAAACACCCCAATGTGCCTGTATCCAACCTAGCTCCAGCTGAAGTGTCCAAAATCACCTTCTCACCCCCACCCCCTCAACTGCTACCAAGCCTTAAAGACAATAAAATCCTGATGTGCTTCATATTTATCCATTAATATTCTCTGGACACCTGAAAGTTTGCTTCTTGGCAAGCATGGAAACATCACGTTTGAGGAGGCAACAACTCTGTACCTTGAACATGAACAAACACATGAAGGTAGGCATGGTACAATATCCAGCTCTTAGGTGCCTTACTGCAGGTCTCAGTTAGTCATCCAAGTTTTCCTGTGTAGGGTATCCAGAGTTTGATGGGGCACTTTGGGAAGAAATTTGTAAATCAGGACCCTAGGGCAGAAGATAGATATCTAGATAGATGTGTTCAATAGGAGTGTTTTACTGTGCTACTGACTCCAGGCCTTGGTACTTTGCTCTGAAAGAAGAGACATGCTTCACTGGGATTCACCTCCTTGAGCCCCTCCCTGGAGTCTAATAGATCTTCAACCACTTTCATTCAAAACACTCCAAGAAAACTATGCTTTCCTTTCTTCCTCCTTCTCATCTTTCCCTTCAACCAGTTTCTCTGGAGTTCATTCACTCCAGAGAAAGATTTCAGTTCCTACATTCACACACGGCTCTGTAAGCCATTTAACTATCAGAACGTACTTGGGAGAAAGACTCTTCTTCCAAGATTTTCTGCTAAATTAGTCAGTGAGGGAAGAATGTGGTCTTATGGCCCAGGGGTTAGAGAACGCTTTGGGGAAAAGACAACCCACAGTTCCAGCCAATGTTTTGACCACCTTGTTGTTCAACCCTGTTATCAGCACAGCAGTTCTTACAATACCTCAGTGCAAACATTTTGGCACACAGGGAACATGACTAGTAGAAATAGAGCCATTATGGATTTCACTCGGATTCAGACTTGATAGCTACTGAGCCGTTTGAAGATCTAAGTTTTGAACTCCAGATAGCTAGTTCCATTTCAACACTGAAGTACTTCTAAAGATCTAGTTTAAAACACTTCTGATAGAAATAAAAGATGAGAGAAAATATGTCCTATTTTTCAGCTGTATGTCCTATGTTTTCAGCTTGTATACTTTGCAAATTAGATAGCACAACAATAATGCCTTCATAGATGCAGAACCATGAACTTTTATGAGTCTTAACTCAGTTCAATGAAGGTCTGTGCAGGTACCCATACGGAGATCATGACTTCAACCCAGTCATTCCCAGACCTAAAAGGGAGAAATTGTGTTGTTTGGGTTTTGGGGTTTTTTTTTGTGGTTTTTTTCTGGTTTTGGGTTTTTTTTTTATTTTTGGGGTGGCTTTTTTTGGGTAGGGGGTTAGTTGTTGGTTGGTTTTGTTGTTTGATTGGGTTTCTCTTTAATTGGAAAATGGTATCTTAAATCCCAAATAATTGCCAGGGAAACAAAAGAGAACTTTACTACCTGAAATTTCTATTAATTTTTTAGACTGACTGACTGTTACTCACACAGGGTTATTTATGTCATGACACTGACCCAAAAACCAAAATACTAGTAAGGGATGCTACTCAAGTCTTCAGTTATCTACTTACAGACATGAAAGTTCTGTGTAAGCCTCCATCTTGACACTGCAAACTGAAAAATCATAAAATTTAGGATGAATAGGTCACAAAGATTGGGGTTTTTAAGTTCCTTTTCAAAGAAAATGTAATAATAATGATCATTAATGGCATACAAAGCCTATTGTACTACTATTAGGAAAATGGTGGTGATGCAATCTTGTAGATTAACTCTGCTGGTATGAATCTAGCTTCACTGTACTTGACTTCAGTAGAGATACTACAAATTCACTTATTTAAAAATGCTCATAAAATTTGTTGAGTAACACTTTATTATTAGGAAGACATAAATTCATTGAAGGACATGTATATCAAGACAAAGGTTGCTCCTCCTTCTATATAATAACTTCTAAATTCAGAAACAATTTCTAGACACAGGCTGGAGGAACCAGAGTTTAAGCTCATATTCCTCAAGATTTGAGAACAAAGTATAAACACTTTGAGCCATCATACTAATAGCTCAAAGCCATTTACTCTGGCTTTAAAGCCCACATTAAGAACACAAAAAACCTGAAACCTTTTATCTTCTCATACTTAATAGGGAGGCTGGGCTTTTCCAGCAATACTAACAAATGCAGTGTCTAATTTCCTGTATAACAAGAAACATTAGAAAGTAACACAAGTCACCAAAATATAGATTATTTGCTTATATTTTGAAAAGTGCAGGGGAAAATGAATAGTAATGTTTCACTCTGAAGAAAAAATTATAAAAGCAAATAGGGTCATGGGACTTTATTAGAGGACATGCTAATTAATTACTACATACATTCTTCTAAAATCATACCCCACAGTATCCCTAACAAATTTCTACAATGTTCTCATTGCTATTACACTAAAATAGCTGCCTTTAAAAAATACTTTAGTTTACCAATTCTTTAAAGAGAAAATGAATACTACATTAAATTAAATAAGGCTTATTTGTGTTTTTATTTTTCAACTGTAAGGACAGAAACGTTTAAGGAAAGACCATTACATCATTATTACTGTTTCAACAAACTACAGGAAACACAATATTACTTAAATTTTATCAAAGCTGTCATGAGCTTTCTGGTACTACCTATTCAATCACTGCTAGTTCAGTGATTTTGCATGTAAAAATGAACTTATCTCCAAACCAGCCAGTCTCATTGTTTTATTCAGTGAGGGATACAGCAATCAAATTTTTTGTAATATCACTATCCATCACTATGTGTGCAAATTTGATGACACAGTCACTGAACTCGGGTCTTAATAAAATCAAACAGGCTAAACAGAGGTCTATAATAAGCATCTTATTGAGGGATAAAAAAAACCAAAACAAAACAGTTGTACCCATTAACTAAATGTCTTGTATAAAAGCAGTGGGAACATGCTCTTGCTTTCACTTGTCAAATCTCCAAGGACAATAAATATTGTCCAAACGGCCAAAGAATTAGAATAATCAAGAAGATTAAGACCCCAGCACAGAAAAGCAGGTAAATACAAACTCAGTTACAAGCACATTATTAATCCTACAGAAAATGTGAATTATACACATTAAACTCAGTGTTATGCTCAAGTAAAGGATAGACTTGAACCTGTTTTCTGAAATTATTGATATTGAAGCCTGACCATAAGCTCAACAAAAAGAATTTTGGTTTGTCTTACCTTGCTTGGTACCTGGCTTATTTTAAAAGGGTCTATGTTTCAGTTTTCATAATGATAAAAATCCAAGTCCAATGCAAGTCTTTCTACTCAGAGGGCAAAAACGTGACTCAAGACTACAGCATACCTTCTGCACAAGAATTATCTGCACTGAAAGAACATCAAGCCTAAGAGTGATTTAAAAGCAGTCAAAGAAGAAACAGGCTCATGATAAATAAAAGTTAGTAACTACACTTTTCCCACCCATACACACATAGATGAGTATCAAAAACCACATGATATAGCTGTTAACAGGCATCCGCCAACACTCTGTCCTTGTCACTGATGGAAATATATCTATCTTGCCATTCAGCTATTCTCTAAATTTAGAGATGAGCAAATTTGGTTAAATTTGGATCAGATCACTTTCTGACTCACATTATCCTGCAAGTTAGCAATCCTTTGCACGTCACACAAAAAAGGCCACTAAATGTAATACACAGTCTCTTCTCTTTATGAGGCACTGCAAACAGTCAAAGCAAGGAATACAAAAATATATCATTAAACAACAGGAAACCCATACAAACACTTCTGATATAAACAGCAGAACAGTGCTTATGAAATATGCATTCAGAGAGCCAAATCTTTAACTAGTGAAAACTCACATAACTCCATCATTTTGCGCATGACTATCTAGATTCTTAGACAGTGAAGGTCTGCTCTTCCATACAGGAATACCTCCACAGACAGAATTTTTTTCCCTTTCTCTTTCACATACACAAACACTTTTAATTGCTTATTGTGTAGCAATTTAACTTCAATTTTTATAAAATGGCTGTGATGTGAAGAAAAGATAACAACTAAACCCTAACATCAATAAGTGCTAATAAATATTAATATAACATAAGCACCACTTTTATTGCAATGTGAAACCAGTTTATTATCCACAGATGAAATCAAATTGCTGCCTTTATTACTGTCAGGAATGACTTCTAAGATATTTCTATTTACTACTTGAATATTCATCAGCACTCTGTATTTACAGCATCTAGTCTCTCTCTCTCTATGCCTGCCCCACATTTATACACAAAATAATTTAAGAGCAGTATTTTCTGATCAGTTCTCCGATTAATTTAGACACAAATGCACATTATGAGACTAATAGCAGACCAATTGCTAAATCTGATACAGTTATAACATCAACAGAAAATCTTATCATGCTTGTATTTGCAATATGAACACTGAAAAAAGGTAAATACAGAGTTTCCAGACTGGTATCAAACACTCAAATTCCTTCAAATTATTCAACTACCCACAAACTCAGTGGATAATGAAAAACTACCCTTTGACAATACACAGAACTAAAACATTTGGCAATATTCCAAAGCCTTTCATTTCCTAAAGTGGTGCCTTTTATTAAAGTAACAGTATATAAGCGGATGGTTTTATGCATCCTGTAATTTAGAAAACCTGAGAGATGATTTCCCCAGCCCCAAAGTTGATCATCCTTCATTACAACAAACTGCACTTCAACTTACACAGCCCTCAAATTTTTTATCCATCCCCTCGCATTCTTTTCCCCCCATTTTAAATGGAACTAACTCGAAAATTCTGACATTTTCAAGAATGCCTGCCTGGTAATTTCTGTGAGGCACAGACAGCCTCCAATTACAATGAAATAACTACAGTGTATTACCATTTTCAGAGCATTCTTTGGCTTTCTGAAGTGAATCAAAGCTCTCCATGGGAGCTACCCTGATAAGCATCAGAACAATAATGTGCTATAAACTCTAAGCATTAGAACAAGGGATTCCGAACTTTGTTTACATGGATGATATCTAAGCATGCATAAAAATATCCCAGAAACTTCCTTAAGGGGACTGCCTATATATTCCTACATTTTAAGACTTTCCCTGTTAGCAAGTTTAAAAAGGTCCCCAAAAAAGGCATGAAATTCAAGCAAATGCATTTCCCTCCTTTCACCTGGTCTCTTTTGTTTGGTTCCTTATACACAGGCCAGATAATCACTTCTGGCTATAAGGATCCATATATACAAAGAAGCTGAGACCTCTGTCATTCTTCTGCTGTATCAGAAATCACTGGCAAAACAAAAGTAATTTTAGTTAATCTACTTCCACTCATGTTCCTCAGTAGCGACTCTTCCCAGACACTTGCAGGAGGAAAACACATTCCATCAACACTGAATTAGCACATCCATACCTACATCCCACTTCACATGAACCTACAGAGATGATGCTTAGTGACACAAAGGCTGCAGATGACAGAACCATAGCACGGTCTCCAAAACTGGGACTTGCTATTGTTTCCAGGTTGTTTAAGTTCTTGCAGCATGGTGTTTGTTCACCAGTCCCCACAGAAACAGATTTGGAAAGATTGCTCCTAGATTCTTACAACGAAGCATCAGACAGTCAGTGTGAGTCCACTTTTGCTTATCCTTTCCTGCTGAATACTCAGTTGCCTTCACTGGAAATGTTTGGCTATATAAGGAATACCATGTTGGGTCTGATCAGGTTTTATTCAGTTCCTGAGAGTATTTATTCAGTCTTTGATACCAGTGGGTGTTTGACCCTATTGCAGACCAAATGAAAATGCAGACAGAGAAAAGCAGAAATCCATGCACTTTAGATGTATTGACCATATATGTACGTCTGGGATATTTAAAAGGAAGCCATTTATAATCAAGAAGCAAGTGCTTATTCTGAATCTGACATTTAAATATCCCATCAACAGCAACCAGCATTGCAAAACGGTTTAATTAACCTGAAAGGATGTAATTTTATGCTATTTAGCAAGAAATACAAATTTTAAAGTGCTTTTACGCAGTATATATCCAAGCACTAAGGCCAAATCCTGCTCTTAGCTACCCGTATTTAAATATGGAGTAGATTCATTTACCTCCCTTAATAAACCTGCAGTGAAGATGGTACAAATACAAGCAGAATCTGTCCCACATACTCTATAATCCATTTCCTAAAATTACCATGCTTTTTACAACATTCTAATGGTGGAGTTAAAAGTTAGTAAACCCCAGTGACAGAATGGATCACTGGATGGTGTGTGGGGCTGTGAACCCTTGGGGTTCCCCCTCTCCTTGTCTTTTTGATCTAATCTGCCTGAGCTACCTGTCCTTCTCTACATTTACAAATACTTCCTGAGGATAACTTGCCTTAAAGCTATCAAAGGATGATGCAGGAGACTGAATATGTAATATTGAATCCTTTGAGGTCCAGAACTAAAATAACCCGATGTCTTCATCCTGCTCATACTCACAGTGTGGCTGACATCCTTCTGAAAGCCTGAGAGGTGTGATCTACTTGACAAAATGTCAGACTGTGATGGATTAATCTCTCTGCTGTGTGACCCCAGAATTCACTTCATCTCTCTGCACTCTGATTCCCCCACAAATTTTGTCTTGCCTGCTTGCATTACATGTTCTTTAGCAGAAAAGCTCCCTCAAAAACCTAAGTCTTCAGTGTCTACTATGGAGACCAAACAGGAAGGCTAATTGAGTAGTTTTTGACTCTGTTCCAACTCTCTGCCCTATACGGGCATCTGTGTGTCCCCAGGCAAGACACTTGGCTTCAGGTACCACAAGCAGAATTTCTCGTGGGCTTTAGGACAGGGAATACTTCAGACAATCTCTGCTTGTTTTAACCCCTGCAGAGTTTTTGGCACAAAATGCCCTACCTATGCTACTACCCACAGCAGCTCAAATGGGATTCCAGAGAAGGATTTTGGTCCTTAGGAGCTCTCCACAGACAGGAGACTTTCCAGGATTATACTTCAGAAATCCTCTGTCTACAATAACTCTGGTTTATGAACCCATGGGCATGACAACAAGTGCAGTACCACAACCATCTCATCCTCGGGCCTTCCTGTTCAAAATCTTCCTGCCACAGGCTTTCTCTGTAGTTCTCTCCTGTATTGTTATTCCTAATAGAACACTGTTACCACACCAAATTGCCCCCATAATCTGGCAGAAGCAGACGGATAGCTCAGAGTGCTAATTTGGCCCCGGCAAGAGATCCAGCCCCCACTTCATGTTTGTGGAGATTGTAAAAAACAGCACAATTTGGGGAAAGTCCATAGGAACTGTCACCCACACAAAGCAATCACTGCTCTGTCCCTCCAGGAGAGGCATTCAGAAACCAGCACAGTGCCAGACAAAATGAAGCACAAGTGAGCCCTCAACAAAACTCTTCAATATCTTGAAATTAACAAGCCATTGCTGATCATCCCACACCTGGAGAAAGATATGACTGGTATGACAGTAAGACCAGAAGCCAGGTACTCCAGAAACACAATTTTTCTGGTACATTACAACAGACATTACAGATAGCCTGGTACACTTCTGATGCCAACAAGACTGCCAGTCCTCCTGTTCATTGCCAAAATTACCACGGTAGTCATAACTCATAATGCAGTGTCTTCATTCTTCCCCTCCCCTAGACTTTTTTGGAGCCTCTGGATCTTTCTTTCATCCTTCTCTGTACTCACTAGTTATTTCTGCCTGCGCCTTGGCACGCTGAGATCAATGTGGATGCTGAAAACTGAATACTAGATCAACAAGTATGGGGCAGTATGGGGCAAAGAGCTATGTCAAGAGCTAGACGGGGCCATAGCATGCTCCAAGGACTGGTGGGACAGTTCTTGCTCCCAAAAATGGAGTGTGCAGCATGGACATGTTTGAAGCATTCTCAAAATGACTGAAAAGGCCAGTAGTGTTGCTGCCAATACATGGATCCTTCCCAAAGCAACCCCTAGGAGCTTCCTGTGAAGAAGCATAAATTGATCTTTTATTTCTCAGTTTTCCAACAGCAAAATGTGGAATAATAGCACCTTAGTCATAATAATTCCATATTGTGAGGATAAATTAACTATTGCCATGTACTCAAGACACTGTGGCAACATGGATCATAGAATAAAGCTATCTATAGCCACATAACCAATACAGATAAATATATCTATAAATAAAAACTCTAAGTACTACTGCAATACAAATAATAAATAAAAGTGAAAAAGACTTAGTCATACACGCAGGTGGATTTCCAATTATGGAGGAAGCACTTTTACAGAGAGCAGAGTGGAGCACATTAAGTGGGATGGTGAAGAGAAAGGTAATACATCATTCTACAAATAAATTATTCTGAAAAACAGCCATCACAGGCAGAGGTATGTTCTTAAAGTTCTGGAATGCAGTTTTTTCTAGTGAATTGAATATAGCTAAGAAGTATATATGAACATCCTCCTACATGTACAAAACCCACTTTTTCGTGGAACAAAACATGGATATCCACATAGCCTGCTCAATCTAAACGCGGATGCAAGTAGTTCTTTGAGCTGTGGAGTTAATGAAGCATTTGTGGAGAACAGTTTACTATCTTGCCAAGAATTTATAGCACTATAAATCCTCATACTGTATTTTACTTTGAAATAACCTCCCTGTATAGACAAGCCCCAAGACGCAACAGCACATGTGCATGGGGAAGCTTGCCAAACTTTTCTCCAGCTGACCCAGGGAATACATATGTGAGAAGGAAAGCATGGAGAAGAGCAGATTTTATGCTGTTGCTCATGGAGTTCTGATGTTGGTGGAGGGAGTCGGTGCCTTGCTAAGATATTTTCTAAGAGCCACAAAGAGTAATAGAGGCTGGAGCATCACACCAGGAACACAGACAAGAGACAGCTCTTTTATTACAGCAGTATCCAAATATCCCTGCACCTAATATCCACTTCACACTTCAGAAGCCTCTGGGACCAGTACACATACAGAACACGACAGGTGTATTCAGAGAATACTGCTGGGCTGCACAGATATAGGTAAGATAGCAAACGTCTCTCTGGAACTAAAGAAGTGGAGCTGCCTGAGAGGCAAAGGTTACCTTCAGCAGTACCCAGCATACTGCTTCCAGGACACTGACAGCCATTCTGCATCACATTCCTGTGGGGCAATGTTGAGTGCCTGTATCATGGTGCTTCATGGCCCAGGGCATATATGGCCTTCCAGTGCCTTTTTTTCTTTCACTACAGCTCCTGAAAAGCAACCAAGTGGTCTGAAAGCTGTATTCCTCCCTTTTTGCTTGTTCTCCCAATAGTGGGCTGATCCAACTGTCTTTCAAATGGCAAAAAGGCTTTCTTCTTTCCCCAAACCAGGTTCTGGGATGCCTGCTGGCCCTCAGTTTTGCTATTTCGAAGAGAATGAGGAGGCGCATTTTCTTTACCCAGCACATTGTTCCAGCACAGCAGATGGGACCTTGTCCTTCAGCAAAGCAACCTCAGATCCTGCTTTAGTTAGAAAATGGTGGCTAGGATAGGAAATAGCAAATACCACAAAAATACAATTACAATAAAAATGTAATTTGAGAGGTTTATATTAAAATCTTTTTATACCAAGAGCACTTTGTAGGTACAGGCATGCTGATATCCTACAACTACCCAGTAGCTCTAGGGCATTCTCTATACAGAACAGCAATAGCTATTCTCTGAAGGCAAAGCAGTCCTAGCGTGTATACAGCATATGCCAGCAAAATTCAGCTTATGCCAGCAAAATTCTGCTTTTGCCAACATAACTTGCTCCGGATCATCAAAATGAAGCTCTAACCTTCATTTCTCTAAGCGGGAGAAAGAGCTATACCCATGACATCCCTGCACATATACTTTCATCAATGTAGCTCCATCAGTCATGTCTTCATACACTGGATTGACACTGAAAGGCTGCCAAGGAATAGACCTAGCACTAGTTTCTGGAGCTCACAATTTCCAATGCTTACAGATTTCAATCTTTGTTAATATTGCAACATTTCCTGCTTCTAATAAAACATGTGATATATATCTAAATAATCTTCCAGTATGTTATGCGTATATTTATTTAGATACTTTTTTCAGTGCAGATATGGCTTCCATTACAGTCAACAACGTTTCAAAATCATAAAAACAACAGCCTAAAATGAAAGTGCTGACATGCAGCTACCCAAATGAAAATTCTGTAACAAATTTACATTTAATCCTATCTATACTTGAAAGTTCTGTATTCAGATTACAGTGTTCGATGACCTATTTTTTTTCTGCTGAGTTTCATTTAGCATTTCATTCTTCCTGCTAGATATCACTTGAGATGACCGTACACATATCCTGATCCCCTTAAATGCTTTTGAGCAGAAACCACTGCTCAGAAACTCGTAACATTACATTTTATGCCCTTGCCGTTTCCCTCACTTTGCAGATATAGAGGAATGGGCTACAACAGTAATCTCATTTACTACTATCAGCTTGCCACCTTAACCCAGTTTGCAGAAAGCTGTCATTATCCCCCACCTCCAAACTTCATTCATTTGAGCAGAAAAAAAAAGCTTTTCTGAGAAAAAAAAAAAAAAAAAACCAACAAAAAAATAGAAGAAGATAAAGTAAATGCTTATTAACAAATGTCAGCTACAGTGATTGTAGTTAAGGTGTTACTGCTATTGATTTGTAATCACCACTCTGGGAACAATCAAGAATACTGAGCATGAAGCAAGAACAGATTTTTTACTGGACCCAAAAAAGAAATCTTGCAAACCAAATTTAGTTTGGGTAAAAGAGTGCTAATTAACATGCAATCCAGCACTACGCTTCCTGACAACTTAGGACCAAAGGTCAGCTTGCATTTATTAGAATTTATAACTCAGTACTTCTAACTGTTCTTATCCATGCCTGCTGACTACTATCCTCAATAGAAGAAACCATATATATATATAGTTTCATGTAGTTTATACAATATAGTTTTCTGCCTTAGAAATTTGCCATTGCTCAGCTTCTTCTTCCATAAATAATATAATCAGAGATACTAAATCACAAAATTATATTTGCTGAAAACTTGCAATGAGAAGACATTTCTAAAGTAAAACACCGAACCTTTAGCAAAAACATGGCAAACCCCTAGTGCTGGACAGTATTTTCATGCTATTCCAATAACGGCAAGCTTCTGCCTAAAATGAAGCTGTTCTTTGTGAGAAAAGTTGTAATGACAGGTCAAATACTGCTTCAGATTTGAGAGAACATAGAATAGAAACTTATGCATGAGCACCAGTGTACTGCAGATTGTAGTACACTGCCAACTGCAGAATCATAGAATCATAGAATAGTTAGGGTTGGAAAGGACCTTAAGATCATCTAGTTCCAACCCCCCTGCCATAGGCAGGGACACCTCACACTAAACCATGCCACCCAAGGCTCTGTACAACCTGGCCTTGAACACCGCCAGGGATGGAGCATTCACAGCCTCCCTGGGCAACCCATTCCAGTGCAACACGCTTACAGTAAAGAATTTCTTCCTTATATCCAATCTAAACTTACCCTGTTTAAGTTTGAACCCGTTACCCCTTGTCCTGTCACTACAGTCCCTGATGAATAGTCCCTCCCCAGCATCCTTGTAGGCCCCCTTCAGATACTGGAAGGCTGCTATGAGGTCTCCACGCAGCCTTCTCTTCTCCAGGCTGAACAGCCCCAACTTTCTCAGCCTATCTTCATACGGGAGGTGCTGCAGTCCCCTGATCATCCTCGTGGCCCTCCTCTGGACTTGTTCCAACAGTTCCATGTCCTTTTTATGTTGAGGACACCAGAACTGCACACAATACTCCAAGTGAGGTCTCACGAGAGCAGAGTAGAGGGGCAGGATCACCTCCTTCGACCTGCTGGTCACGCTTCTCCTTTTGATGCAGCCCAGGATACAGTTGGCTTTGTGGGCTGCGAGTGCACACTGAAGCCGGCTCATGTTCAGTTTCTCATCAACCAACACCCCCAAGTCCTTCTCTGCAGGGCTGCTCTGAATCTCTTCTCTGCCCAACCTGTAGCTGTGCCTGGGATTGCTCTGGCAATGTGGAAGGCAGAAGAGGGACCTGTTTGCCCTTCTGAAGAGATAAATGCGAAGTACCATGGATAATTCAACAGCATGGTAGTCTATCAGGTTAGAAAGTCTTTTCCTTTAACAACACTTAGAGAAGTTACAAGCTTGCAGGCAACTATTCTAACCAGCAGTGTTCTCCAGCACCTGGTACTGTCAGGTCACTATTGAGGCTAAATACATTAAATATGATTTCAAGCTTCTTCCTTCACTGATTTGGCTCTTTTTTTTCCTATGGCTCCTGACAGTGACAATAAAAGATAGTCTTTCACAAAATGATAGACCACTGAAATACTGAAACTTTTATCTATGATTATCATTCATATAGTCATTTGCCAGGATTCTATGAAATACCTACTAGGATAGTGTCGAGTATCTTTCCAATAAAGCATAAAACCCACCTTCAGTAAAGGAAATTACCCTGCATGAATACAGAGCAGGGATTCAAAATTAAAGTTCCCCACACAGCTAGTTAAGTGTATCAGAAAAATGACAGGACAATCTGCTTCCCAAAGTGGATGGATGTGCCTTCCATTTGTTAGAGGATGCAATAGGTGACGGTCATTCCCTGTCCAGTGTTTAGGAAGGGGCCTCCTGGGTATTAAGAAACCTCAAGCATTCCAACATAGCCTTCATTTACAAATGTCAGGTACAGTTTGCCTATTGCCCTTATCCATATTGTGTTGTTCTTTCCTGATTATTAGGGATTTGTATCCTGAGCTTGTGAAGGGGAATTAAAGTACAAAAAATCCAGAATACCCCAGGCTCTATGTGAAGAAAGTAGAAAAGAAATCCACATTTCCAATGACAGCAATAATAGTTTACATCCTCTTCTCCAAAGTTTTAGGAAGGCTTTGTCACTTTTTTCACATTTTAACATCATTAGCATCATTGCCTTCTCTTGACATATACTGTGACTGGAGCAAAAACTTCTTTTGTGTGGCTGTTAACAGACTGCACAAAATGATGTGTCCAGCAAACACCTTCCCTTCCTCTTTTGACCTCCTTTCACGAATTCAATCCATTCATTGCATATTAGATTATTCAGAACATAGGCATTAAAGATATACATACACCTGAAGCTGGAAACAACAGCCTGCCAGCTCCCATACAGCGGTGCTTTTGGTCCCTCTGCCTCAGCGAGGGAAGGTACCGGCACACACCACGGGTACCTGAAATGCCAGCACAGCCAGGAGACTCTCCGCCCCTATGACCAGTCTCTAAGCTTGCAACGTGGCAACCAACATTTCTTCACGTATCACCTTGCTGTTTCTAAAGAACTGCTGCTTAATCAGAAAAACAGCGACAGAACTGGGGGCAAGCAACAAGAAGCAGCCAACTCCCCCCTGCCCAGCGCAGCTCTCCTCGGCCAAGGACCCGCATCCCATCCACGCTGTCGGAAGTGAGAGGACCTGTCTGTCTCCCAGAACACCCGCAGCCCCGGGCTTCAGCCCAGTTCCCGCTCTACCTCGGGCAGGACGATGAATACCCCGTACCCCAAGCGGGCAAACACCCACACTCGCTATGGGACGGAAGCTTCCAGCAGCACCATGAGGAGAAGCCCTCCCCTTTCCAAGGCAGCGGAGCGAATGCCCGTACCCTGGGAGCACTTGTAGCCCCGCCACCACCCGTAGCCCCCACAACACCCCCCGCTTCCAGCAGCCGCCCCTCCCCGCCCCGTCGGGTCGCCGGCCCCGCCCCGTCCCGCCCCCCGCGGCGGCGGAGTCCGCAGCGCGCCGCCCCGCCGCCCGCCCGGCGTTACCTGTGCGTTGGAGCCGAGCTCGGGCGGCCGTCGGGCGCCGAGCAGCTTGGCCGTGGTCTGCAGGTTGATGGGGGCGGTCTGCGGGGGCTCCACGCCCAGCCCGCCGTTGAGGTGCGCCGTCACCATCGCGATGGGCGCCTTGGCCGGCACAACGGAGATGGCCAGGCTCTTCCCTGGGCTGCCGCTGGGGCTCCCGCCGCCGCCGCTGCCGCCACCGCCACCGCCGGGTGCCTTGAGGAGAGCCGGGACGCCGCCGGGCTTGGCGCTGCCGCTGGCGCCGGTGCCCACCAGCACGGCCGCGGGGCAGCTCCGCACCGCCAGCTTCTGCCGGGGGAGAGAAGGGGAAAGAGAAGCGGCATCGTCACTCGCCGGGCTGCAGCCAGATACCGGCCCTGCTCGGTCCTCCCGAGCGCAGCGGCTGGGTTGGCCCTGCCGGGCTCAGCCCCGGCAACAGGGGTTTGGGTTTACTCC
Organism: Psittacula echo; assembly: GCF_963264785.1. Classification (NCBI taxonomy): domain Eukaryota; kingdom Metazoa; phylum Chordata; class Aves; order Psittaciformes; family Psittacidae; genus Psittacula; species Psittacula echo. The sequence continues at coordinate 108,256,398 of NC_137735.1, forward strand.
CCCCCCCCCTTTATTATTATTATTATTATATTTTAAGGTAATTCTTTATGGAAGGGCGGGCGGGCAGGGGACAAGGTTGCGCTTTGCCTCCTCGCTCGGGAAGTCGCTGTTTACTTGAGGTTTCCAAAGTCTTTTGGTATCTGTTTGTGCCCGGAACTACTAATCCGGGTATAGGTCTAGATAATACTGCAGTTTACTTAATAATAGAAGGCTTAAAGAACGTTATTTTCAACTTTCCCTTCCATTGGTCTGAAAGTCCCTTACACGTGCTCACCTTACCCCAGCGCTTCGCTTATTTCTCATGTTCCTTCAGCCTCACGTCGGAGTCCGTTTTTCGTTTCCCCTTGACTTCCTCTCCCTTCTTCACAAACTTCCACTATTGGTTGTTGTTTTGTTTTGTTCCCCCTGCCCCCCAGCTAACTTTTCTCCATAGCACCCATTTTAACTCGCTGTTCTCTGTTTTTCTTAACAGTTGTGCTTTTAAATTGCTACAGAGTGGCCATTCTGTCGCCTGTAACAGGGGTACATTGACTATGATCTTCTTAACTCTATCCCTTACAGGACTTGCATGTGGGATTTCTATAGGCGCTGTTAAGTTGCTGTATCGTAAATGCCAGCGTCTGTGCAAAAAAGTTCTTGCACTTGAAATAATCTCAGAAGCTGTTCTTATTAATGCCGTTTAGAATCACAGAATTGTAGGACCAACTAGGTTGAAAAAGACCTTCAAGATCATTAAGTCCAACTGTTTAGGCAGGTTAGGTATATGTGGGGGAAAAAAATGCCAGGTCAAGCCCCTTTTGATACTTTGAAGTATTAAACATCTCATTTTTACGAGAGTTGACAGTAAAGGTACTTTGTCCTGCAAAGACTTCTGCCTGTAACGTTATTCACTGTCTGGTCCTGTTGGCTTCAATGCCATTTTATCTAATGTGTAGCCCTCTACCAAAGGCCACTGCCTCTTTAGGTCTGCTGCTGTACTAGTAAAGTCATTAAGAGTTTTGTTGTCAACTTTGCTTGTTTAAAATACAGTGTAGATACATACATATATCTGTGTGTATATAAAGTTACAGTAATGCTTAGTTCTTTCCAGAATTAAGGCTGAAAGTCTTCTGTACATAAAGTGGTACAAAAGTAACTGACTTCTAAGAACATAGCTTCCTTCTTACCTTTAAACCCATTACACACTTTAAGGCTGCAAAGCCTTAATTGTCAAATATGTTTGCTCCGGGAACTGCAGGTTTTGTGTTCATGTGAAATAGAAAGTGTGCACTTTGTCAGAGATACCTGCTTCGTATTTTAATATAAAGAAACATTTTTTTTTAATGACATTATCCTAGTAATGATGACTTCATATAAATTGTTTTAAGCTTTGTTCAGTTTTGCCTTCACCTCTCATTCTCCATTATCCCAACTGTCATCCCAAGGAAGCATCAGCAATGTTTTCCTTAGACTATGCTGTTGCACATCATAGATCATTTGAAGAGGAAAGAGGGAACTTTTCTTTCAGTACAGAAATACACCTGTGTGTTTAAAAGTACTCAAGTGAAAGCCAAGCAGCTCAGGTGTGTTTTATGTAGGTGGGAAAAGTTGCTTGTGACGAAATCCTATACAACTACTCTGTTTTGTTGTAGTACAGTTTTCCACTGGTGTTCCTTGTACTTACTGAATGCCCCAGGGGTGTGGTGATACAGATGCAAAGCAAGTGCATGCAGGAGAGCTGAATACCATCTCTCCTACTATACTGCACACCTCCTTGCATGGCACCTTATTAACCTGTACAGTGACACAAAGTGTTCATATTTAGAGTTCAGCTTTGTGGTTGTATTTTTTTTTTTTATTTATGTAATGTGAGAAATGCTAAAAGCTCACAGACTGTTGGAAAATGCTGTACCTGGTTACAGTGCTAGAAATCTATCACTTAACTGGAGTTAAGTGAAATCCTAGCTCGGCTGCAGACAACCACAGGTTTGCTGCCAACATCAGTAGTAGCCAGGGATTCTTTTTTATGGAATTATGAGCATTCGCTCTCCCTGATAGGTTACTGTATTGATGAAGTGTCTTCTAGTGTTTGTCCTCAGACATGTGAACATTTTGATTTCTGAATGGAAAACTTCTCACAGAAATACATAGTTTTATTGTACTAATTTCCATTTTCACTGAAATAAAATTCCTAATATGCAATATTCTAGGGGTCTTGGTACAGCTTTACTTTTCTCTTGGGCAGTTCAAAGAACATCTGAGCAAACAAACCTCCATGATCCCAAAAGATACACAATCTTTGGTATCTCAGTGGAAAAAGCAAGTAAATTAAGTAGGAGCCGATTATGACTTTCTTGACAAAATTCAATAGCAAGTGATTGCTTTTTGTCTTGTTTCAGAGGAGGAAATTGTACCAAGAAATGCAAAGCAGAAATTCTGTATAGAAATAGAAAAAATCAGTACTCAAGCTACTATCCATCCGTTTCCACTGTTCTCCCTATCTGTATTAACTGTTAGTTTTCTGTATCTTTGCATGTGATATGTGGAGGTATTTTCCTAATAAAGTGACAAACCTGTCTATTCATCTGTATGTGACACAAAAAGCTAAGGAAATAAGGGTTATTGCTTGTTTCAGTCTAAATGTGATAAATGTGAAATGCTTGTCAAGTTGAACATTCATCTCCTTACGGAAAACTTTCATTTTTATTTAGGTTTGGGGCTCTTTTGTAAGTAAATATAGGGGAAAAGGGCCAATCGGCTCATGCCGGTCACCTCCCTGGGGAGCAACACTGTGCTAAGTTTATTTAAATAACTGCAAGGTTTAGAAACTAGATCTGGAAGCAGATACAAAGGATCAGGTGCTCAAGATTAGCTTCCATAAGAGAGTTACAGAAAAACTGTCTGTTTGGGGAAGGGCAGCGACAGTATCTCTTCTGTGTCTCATTTAATTCATTTTTTGAAAATGGACCTACCAAAACTTAAAAAATACCCCCCTTAATCAGATTGTGTCTGTTAGGAGATGAGCTGTTATGCAGCTTTTCTTTGTAAGAACTGTTTCTACCTTGTACCCTGTAAAAACCTCGATAAAGGACTGTTGGCAAAACCAAAAATTACTATATGAGAGATTAAAAAAAAAAAATCCTCAACAAAACCTACATCTGCTGTATTCTGTTTCTTCCAGAATAATTAAAAGAGTAGTCTTGGCTTTTAAAGAGAAAGGAAATCTGCATTTCTGTAACCAGTGAGCGTAACATGTTCTCTGACACTCTTGGAATTATGAATAATAAGAAACGAAGCAAGCTTTGGACACTGCAGCTGAAAACATGTGCTGATGTAGTGGAAGAGCCAAAAGAGAAAAAAACATTGGCTCTAAATGCTGGAAAGCAGGTCGCTGCTTCTCATCCACAGCATAACAGTTCTTACAATACACCAATTTTCAAGCGGCGCCTTTTCAATAGCAACACAACTTTCATTTTCACTGCAGGATGCCACAGGCAAACCGGAGTTTGAAATATGTATGCCAGTCACATGCAAACACACTACAATGTGCTGGAAAGCTGCCACTTGTTTATGATTTCCCATCTTGTATGTGGCACAGTCTCAACTATTCAAAGCAGAGCTAATATTTTTTTCCATATGTATCAAAATAACTCTGGCCTTTCTATTTATTTGTACACGCAAGCCCTCTCTCCCCCCACTCTCTCCTTTCTATTGAGGTCTATGCTGTAAAGGTTTGCAGGTGAGAAGCTACTGCGCAGTAGTTTCAGCCTCCCTACCAGTGGTAACTTAAATGCTACTTCTTCCCTCATGTACCATGAATCATTCTGTTCAGTTAATAAAGAAAGGGAAAGAGCAAAGGGAGAAAGGATTCGAAGGGGGCTGTGCTGTCGTGATACACACCCTGAACAATATGGTATACGAATGTACGTACACTGCAGAGACAGCATCACTTTTAGTGTAAGGCTTTGATCCGTTCATTTTCACTCTGCCGTGGCTTACATCCCATCTTCAAATCCTCACCAATACAATGTCAACTTTACTTTACACATACATCTCAAATAGAAATATGGTCATACTCTACAATGGAGGACTGCTCAGCTATTGGCTGCTCTTTGCCATGGCAGTGATTTAAAATAAACACATGCCTCTCAACAAACCTTCACATTTTCCTAGTAAAATATGAGATCTGCTTAAAAAGGACCTAAAATTCACTGTCCATCACATTTCTGTTTTAACACCTACGTGCTGTAGATAGAGATTTCAGTCCATTAATTTTTCTAGAACGATGCCCTCCTGATGAAGCAGTTTCACTGTGAAAAACTGGACTTGTTTTCAGAGCAGTATCAGTTCTTAGTGGCCCCATGGCTAAGGGAAAACATTTGGCATAACCCTGAGAGTTTATTTAGCTTGCAGAAGACTGGCAATCCACTTTCAAACCAAAATGATGACTTGTCAATTAATAATTTAGCATTCAGCACTAATCTAAGGCCCTGCATGCAAAACAGCAGAACAGACTTCTCCAGCAATGAGGGCCGTGACCTCTGTTCATTTACTCAATTGTCACAATAAAATTCTCTTGAACAACAGAATATTTAATATTCAAAGAGTGACAACACACAAATGCATTGTGGACAGGCCACCAGCTATGGCACTTTAGTATAGTGTCTTAGGACTTTGGTACAATCCTATGAATTTCAAAGTATTCCTCATGCATTTCCAAGTTGCTACTTATACACAGCTGATCCTGCCTGATCTATACCTTAAGTCATGAACCAACCACCCGCAAAACTTTATACACTGAAACAAAAATGAGCAGGGCTTCGGCTGAGCATCATCTACACACATACAGAGGTACCCACAGGAGGTTGGTGGGTGTTTATGGAGGCAGAAAGCTCTGCAGTCTGTATTTTATCTCTGGACTTCCATAAAAAACACTTCCCTTTGCATAAAACCCTTGGGCACCAGGTTGCCTATGCCCAAAAAGAAGACTTTAAAACATGTTTTCATACAATGAGGATGAAAAACCTCACATGGAAAAGTTTTAGGCGCTGTTCCTGAAACACTACATTCAATGTTAACACTGTGTTCAAGATGTGCAACCGAGGAGGAGGAGCATTTTTAAGCAAGGCTGGGATAGTTCCTCCTGCCAATCTCTCGGTAAATGACCTGTCAGTTTGATGCAAGCGCTCTCCCTGCAACGCCCAGGCTGGGGCTGGGGGAAGGGATGGGGAGAAAGGAGGGGAGGGAGGGGAAATTGCTCGACAGAAGTATTTTTAATGACCCCCAGGGAGGGGTCAGCATGGCGCGGGATGCTGGGTGGTATGCAGTGGGCAGGCAGCAGGCAGCCTTCCTCCCTTTCCTCCCACTCCTCCTCCAGGCCGGGGCTGCATGACACCCCCTCGGCTGCTCCCTGAGCAAACCCCTGTCCCCCTGCTTTTCCTAAAGGCAGCCCCCCAAAGCACGGTTAATAACGGAGGAGGTAGTGACTGACCGACTCGGTGGAACTCGGCTGTTAGTTTCTGTCAGGAGGATTAAAAAACCAAACCAAAAATACAAAAATAGCTGAAGGAAATCTGGGACTCAATGGAAACAGCCTTTCCATGGGTGGACTTCCAGCCAAAGGAGGCCGAGGGTGAAACCCGAGCAGGGGGTTTTACGTGTGTTGAAGTACAATCTCGGCATTATGATTTTTTTAAGGCTTCTTTTGTCTGTTGGATTCTTCTCCCTCTCCTTTCTCTTCCCCCCCCCCCCCCTTTCTTTTTGACAACTTCCTGCCTGCCTGTCATTAGAAGTAGGAATGTATTCCTTTTTCTCTATCAGATCTCAGTTAATTAGCCATCGCTGCAGCAGGCTCAAGGATTTAAATTCAAAGTGAAACTCATTCTAATCAAAACTGCAGCAAACTGGGGGTTTTGTTTGACTTTAACCTGAAAGTCAGTTATTGTATCACTGATGTACATACCACATTACCAGCTGAGTGCTTTCAGCATCCCTCTATCAGTGTGAAATATTTAATCGGCACAAGGATCCAATCAGCACAGCAGAGGGGAATCTAGTGTGTGCATTAATTTACTTTCAGTTGAAAAGCAGTAAAGCAGGTCAGAAACATATAACCTTCTCCCTTCCCCCCCTCTACTTTCCCCTCCCAAACAAATACACAGCACATCAGAAGAGTTTTGGCGGTGGGGGAGGGAATGAAAGCCGCCCTGTATGAATCCAGATTGGAGAGTCAGACAATAAATGAGTCATTCCTGCCAAAGAATGACAAACACTGCCTGGAACGGAAGAGGGGAACAACACCCCCCTTCCCCCCTTAAACATACCCCCCAAAAATCCTCTCTCAAATTAATTATGTTGGGTAATTGTTTGTTTTTTAATCTTTGACTCTTTTTAAGCTAGAAAGATGGCTGAATGATTACCCCTTCTGTGTATGACATTAATTAGAAGGAAAGCAAATGCCAGAAAATAATGAAAGTCTTTCTATTAAGGTGCAATGGCTTTGGATTTTCTGACCAGCCCTGTTCCCCAGGAAAGGCTTCCATAAACGTTATTGCTATTAAAAATCTGTTTCAGAAGCATTCCCAAGCTCTTCTACACATCAGCAATTTTATGTACCACAGAAGCATACTGCAGCATACAAAAGCTAAACTTTTTCTGCTAGCAAATTTACCCTATTTCTCACTTATTCTCTGAAGACAATCACGTTCCTTATCTCCTTCATACCGTAGCGAGAATATCGACATGCAGTTTTCTTTCACAAAGGATCGTTTACAACATGAATGTTACGTGAACAAACTTGTACAACACTGCAAGCAAAGCCATCGCGCAGAAATGCGACAACAGGCAATGATTAAAGTTCCACCACAAAAACCCCACCCCAGCTCATCAGTCTGATGTGGCGAAAGCTCTTTGCGTGGCTACTTTCCAAGACAGGGCAGCAATGAAGAATTAGCTGATTTATGTAAAGAGAGAATTTTCCAAACTGGTAAACACCCTAATAATGGTAACAGTGGGCTTGGAAAAGCACATATTCACTCAAGTGCAATTAGCCTTTAATTTCTGAAACCATTAAACAGCTTGCTGACTGAAAAAAACAACACGTTTTCAACTGTATTGCTAACTGACAATCCACTCATCAAAGCTCAGAATTATCCGCTTAGTGACTTGTAAACAGCACTTTTTAACTAACAAGGAGTAGGGGGGAAAGAGGATGATATTTAATGAGAAAAGTCAGATTCATATTATGGAACATTCTGGAAGTGCCTGTGCATCTTGAAGGAGAGGAGGGGGAGCTGGGGTGGGGGTGTTTTTTTTAATAACCTCACAAATAATCCCTCCTCCTTTCTCTCTCCCAAACCATGTCAATGATCAAGGAAATGAGAACAAGGCGCTTGATTCACAGCTGACTCTCTCTTCTTGTTACATCAGATCAAGAAGGAGCAGTCTAACGGGGGGCTGATTTCTGCAGGGGAAACAAATCTACAAGCTGGCATTTTGTCTGCTACTCCTATTAATTAGCCCACTTTTTCTGTCAGAAAAGGAGCTTCTAAAACTTGCAACAGAGTTACATGTGTGCCCACTCGCACATACGCTGCATACATGCTTCCAGAGCATTAAATATTATGCATGTAGGAGAAATCCCTCCCAAAAAAATCTTCAAGGAAAGAGCGGTTGGTTTCCTATTTGATTTGATGGATGGATCTCTATTTTTTTCCTTAATCCCAAGAAAAACTGCGTAGTAAACTGCTAACAGTAAGATGTAGCCCACGCTAAAGCTCCTGTTAATGACAGCCTTCGGATGGGGTGCATTGTGCTCTGGATCAGGTCCATAGTAGCATGATTGCAGCTCAGTCTGAATGTCTGTGAAATGCTTCTTTTAAACCCAAACTTACAACAGATGAAAACTTCGGCTTGATCTCACTTAGAATAAACCAGAAAGCATACAGGCATCCTCTTGGCAGGTCAGAGGAGGGTTTAAATGGCTCCCCGCTGTGTAACAAGGGTTCTCCCCTAGCCCCAAAGCTGGAGTCCTACTTGCCATTAGCAGCTAAAAATTTACATCCTTTTGCTGTTGCCAACTTCAGTTTCCCATGATTTGCCATGTCCTTTGCATTCAGGAGGACCGAATTCATCTTGGCTTTATTTGATAGTAAAACCAAAAACAGCTCTCCCCAAACAAACACACAAAACCAAAAACAGTGTACACCATATAAACACTAATGTGCTTCTAATTTAAGTTTTGAAAAAACAAAGGCAGAGTGATTAAAGGCCAGGCACATGCAGCTCAGCATATGGAGCCACAGTAAGTGCCCTAGAACAAGTTGAATGTTTCCATTGTGTGAAAGACTCATTCATTATAGCTACAAGATGCAGTGCAGACATTTGCATTTTTAGAGGGGCATCTTGTCATTTTTAGATAAATCATGGGACCCAGACCTTTTCTAAACGGCATCAAAGCTTGCATTTCTTGATATCCTGCCTCCTTTTGTTTCAGTAATCTGCCTCACAATTTTCTTTTCCTCTGCATGAATGTCACTAAAGTTTGCATCCTAGTATGTCTGCAGCCTAAAATGTGAAGTCAGGGGCTTCTCTTTTTTACTTAAAAACATGCTGCTTCTTATGATCAAACAAGGCAAAAAGAGATGCAACTGCACGCAATGAGAAAAATAAACAATAATTGAGTAATTTATTGCATATAGTTTCAAAGCTGCTGCCTCCTGATTCACATTCCCTCCCCCCTTTTTCCTTCCACCAACCCCCCCCTGCCCCCCCCCCCCCGACCTGATAGTAATTTCTTTGATTTCTCCCTCCTTCACCCTTGCTTAAAATCAAATTTGGAAATGCCCATCTTCCTTGGTGTGGCAGGAAGAACTGGCAATACAATAAACTAAGCCAAATTTTGTTTCTTTATTCCCTGCCCCCTCACACTCCCTTTTTCCCAGGTAATACAGACACCTCCTGAAATGAACAAATGTAACTGTGAAAAGATACAGACTTCCCATGGGATCAAACCATCCGTTCCACAGTATACATATAAAGAAGAAAGAAGCTAAATGGTTGCATTTTCCCCAAGGGAAGGCACAGCTTCAGTTTGTGAAGTATTCCCATCAGAAATTCTGGATAAGTTGCAAAAAATTCCTGCTTCGTCTCCAGACCTTGTATAGACATTTCCCCAGCAATTCTACATATGCTCATGTCATCCTGACAGTGCAAGCTTTTAGTATTACTGTGTTACACTGGAGTGATTACTGTTTTCCAACGGCAAGCATATTTGCATGGTAGTTATGAAACTGCTCGGAGCAACCTTTCAATTTTCCAACACTCCAAAGTATAGCTTTGGTGAAAGCAAACAAGAGGAAGGGGAAATAAACAGCCCAAACTGAGTGCCTACATCTAGGCACCTCTGTCCAAATTCAGGCTCTTGTGTTCACATGGACAACTGCTAACTGGCACATGGGCACCAGTGGCCACAGGCAAGGTCACCTATGCTCATACACCCTGAACCCAGGTGACCTTGCTCATTTTTGCACATGAACGTTGGGATAGGAATAAAACTGAGCTCTAGATTTTGTTGCAGAACCTGAAGACAGTGCTTAGTTCAAAGGACAGAAGAGGAAAGCAAAATTACGAACGGGTTTTTTTGCAAAACCCACCAGCTATTAGCACACCTTACTAGTGAAAAACCCATGTGGCTTGGCAGCACAGTGAGTAGTGTCCTTTCACCCCAGTCTCTGGCTGGACCTGTGTCTACTTCTGGTTAAGCACATCAGAACGGAAATGTAATCAGAGGTGTCTTCTAAGGTTTAGATAAATCCCTCTGCCTCAGTTTTCCAAAATGATAACATGTCTTCCTTGTGAAAATTAACCGGCTAGCATATATTAAATGCTGTTTGTTTGTTATTAAAGGTGAGTTGAGTAATATGATTTCATCTTAATCCAACAAGATTATGGCTGTCGTATCAAAACTACTGCACTATCATACTGTTTATCTAATCTTGTCTGCAGTATTTTCTGATGACCTCCAAAGGAACCCTTGTGGAGATGAAGATGGGACTTCACAGCTCTAAGCATTTTTCTGGGTCTATGTGTGCAGGCCTGGCCACATAATGAACTAAGTGGAGGGCACAAAGTTAATTACATGTCTTTTTCTTTCCACAAGTTGCATAAAAAGCAATCTATGGATCCAGAAATGTAGTAAAGGCCAGAGTCAGAGATGGCAAACACACAACTGCTAACTACACCTCTATAAAGAGGTGTTAAAGTCTGAAGAAGAAAGGTATTCAAGGAAGATGGAAGGGAGAGGAGACAAACAGGGGGCCAAATTTCTCACAGTAGCCCTTCTGGAGCACCTTTTGTGAATGGACAGAGAAGAGTTGAAGTGGCAAGCCTCTGAGAGATTTTCCTCTTGCTCTATAAAATAAAACAATTTACCATAAATTATGAAATGAGAATGATGAACAATTGTGCAGGTGCTTTCCAGAAGTAAATTAGAAGGATGAGTTGTCAGTGGGCTTCCATCTCAAGACCTCTTACTTTCTCGTACACCTTAATATACAGAGGATGACAGTCTCAACACTTTTCTCTGTCTATTCCCACAATCTCCAAGCATCCCTCTATCATTCATAGAAGCCCCTTTGATCCAATGAAACCCCTCCAGAGGTAGCAGATCTGAGTACATCTGTGGAAGGAAGCTGCAGGAGCTTAAACTGAGACACATTCACATGACATATCAAGCCACAGCTGGAAATTGAACCTTGATGTGCAAACCCAAAACATTATTCATCAGGAGAGCACCCTCGTTCCTCACTTCATTTTTCCTTCAGTTGCACCACTTCATTTACCATGTGCCCTGTCCAAAACGTAAATTTGGACAGTCAAACCGCCCTGTTTATCCAAACTTATGGTTGAACGTGCAGGCAAGTGTGGCTGCCACAGCACTTGAGGCAGCAACAGCAGTGAGTAGGTTTTTTTCTGTCTTTCAAGAAGTGGATGTTCAAAAAGGTAGATTATCAAACAATGGATTATCAAAACAATTTCAAAAACCTGGCTGAATGAATATCACCTGATCAGATACCACCCCTTACAGAAGTAGGGGATACTGGAAATTAGGAACTCCAAGCCCCCTGTCATGTGCTCAGACCACTGTGCAATCCTCTACTTTTTTTTATGGGGGACATATAATGGCCTAGTTCCTCTAGGGACATGAGTGGTTTAGACAGATAAAAAAAAATTAACCTCCCTTCCCTAATCCCCCCAGTCTGACAAAGAATGCTGCGTGAGTACATACATGTGAAAAATCAAAAGCAAATTTTTACAGTTTGAGACTCACAAGTAATACCACTTGACTAGATACAGATAATTGATCAGTCATAATAAGAGAGGGATACAGCATGTAATATTTTGCTTTTAATAAGACTTCAGAGAATGCATGAAAAAAACTATTTAGAACGACTGAACTGTATAAATACATTAGCAGATTTGAAAATATTGGGTAAATTTAAGAAACAAGGGAATGATATGCTTTCACTCTAACTTAATGGAAATGCAAATGATAAGATAATGCTGAAAGGGAAAGAAAGGTATACAGCAGCAGTGTTGGGAAAGAATATTAAAAAGAGACAAAGGAGCTGCTAATGAAGGACTGTGTAGATTCTGGGATGAAACTAAGACACTACACAACCATTATTCCAGAGGCCAAAGAGAGAGTACCGAGCAATAAATAATGCAGATCATGCCAATGGCAGTAAATAAAACAGAACATAGAAGACAGAATGAGAAAGAACAGACTAGGCCCACTTCAAAACAACAATAGGAGAGGAACACAATGGCTAAGGAGAAAGCAAGGACACGCTACACAGTAACTCTGCCGTCGCCTTCACACATAAAGATGGAGATGATTATATAATGCACAGATAAAATGGAAATTATCTGCAAAGTTTAGACCCTAGTCTGCAGTTATGAGCATGTGAACTGGTTGCTGAACTACTTCCAGCAACAGGAGAAAGCAAGACATTTTGTATGTTGATTTTCTTGGTAGTGGAAAGCACTTACGTACTTCAAGCATGAGAGCTATACAGGGAGCTGTGCAGAGTGACAGAGAACTGTGTGTATACTGAGACAGGATTCAAGGGCACAAAAGAAAGGCAAGAAGAGAATGCGAGAAGCTTTAGCAAACTTTTTTACAACTTTGTTACATTTAAGGATCAGAATAAAAAACATTCCCTTGGCCTTTTTTCCCATTGTGTCCTAGGAGTGCAAAACATCATAGCCACTTAATAAAAACCCTTCCTCAGCCAGTCACTCACACCCTTTGCCTGGAACATTTATCACAGCCAATAGCTTTTATTTTGATAAAAGCCATTCTGCAAAGAAGCTGAACACAAAAAATGACAGGGTGGTCAGTAAAAACTGATGCTTTGTCTCTCCAGTTCTCCAGCACACACACTTCCATTCGGGATAGCCTTTTTCTCTGCAAAAGTGGAACATTCTTCAAAGCAGAAGACAACGACTAGGACATGGCCACGGAGTTCTGTGGCAGGTTTGTGCAGCAGCCGCTAGAGATCTGAGTTCAAATGCAGGTCAAGCCATAAGTGGGAAAGGAAAAGAAAGTCCTTGTTCCAGCTCCCATGTTGCAAAATCATCTGGGGTGTAACCCCCACCCCAGGATAAGACTGGGCTGCAGTTCTGTGAACTGCAAAGACACGATGTAGAAAAAGAATGGGGCAAGTAAGGAGCAAAATGATGCTTTGCTCATTCCAGTGGATTCCAGCTGAGCAGGAGGTGAGGATGTCAACAACACTCAATGTGAAAGAAGTAGCTCTCTACACAGCTTCTTTATTGATAGTGTGACTGCATCCAGCTCCATATCATTTTATTCCTGCTTTCAACCCTGCTTTTAATCTTTTTTTTTTTTTTCCCAAAGAACTAAAATCTTTAAAAGGAACTGTGAAAAAATAAAATAAATGATTGTCTTCTCCAGGAGGTGACTGGAACAGGCCGTGTTTCACCAAACATTGTATGCCAATATAAATTCACACTGCTTCTAGAGAAATCCATCTCCTGGTCTCTTGATCATCTTCCTGTGCCATCCCAACCTACATGACTGCACCAGCATTCAGATAGATGCACAATAAACTAATAGCTCTACTTATTAAAGCTAACCTGGCAAAGAAAACAAATACAGGTTTTAACAAAGATCGCTTACCAACCTCAGTTCACACCCTAGTTGTAGCAACAACTGGGCCAACACAGCAGAAGGAGGCAGTGAGGAGAAAGAGTGCAGCAGGAAGGAAAAGCACCCTTCCAGAAGAGTGCTGGCATAGTGTTTGGGCAATGATGGGCATAGGCTTGGCAACTTCACAGTGAATTGTGAAGAAACCAGGGAGAAATAAAAGAAGGGATTAAAGACTAAAAGCAAGAAAAAAAAACACATGCAAAAACCCATTAGGACAATCCACCTTGGCCAAAGAAACAAAGTAAAAAGCCACCATGCCTTTCATTGCTAGGCAAACAAGTTGTAGTAATGCTACTTCCAGTAGTAATCAATAATCAACACTTGCTTTCTTCAGTTGGGTATTCAACCGCCTGGGTGGAAACAGTCCCGTTTCCAGCAGACTGCTGCCTACAACATAACCAAGGATAATATGCAGACTCAGCACAGAGGCTAAAGACTGCATGGACGCAGTCAGTAAATGACCCTCTCAACCCTCAGAGGATTATAGGTCTCTGTCAAGTCATTTAGAATTAAAATTTGACCTGTCTTAAAGCATTTATAGCTTGCCAGGGAACACATTCTTTATTCTCAACAGCCATTTCAAGGAAAATAAATCTCTTGGTTATAAAAATTATTATATTGTTATATTTAATAATTCTAATAACAATTTCTACACACAAAAATTTTTACCAAAAAGGCTATGCACAGTAAGTTCATACCTCAGTTTAATATACACTAACATACACATGTAGACCCATCCACCTATGAGATACCACCCTAAGTTTTATGCTGACATGAAAGTAATAAATCAACCTGAAGAACGGGAGCCATCAAAAAAACAAGTCAACAAAAATGATTTCGAAAAAAACAAAAATCCATCAAATGCAAAGAGAGGGAACAGACAAGGGAGAAACAGGGTTATTAAGGGAAAGGCATTCAAAACTTAAGATTTCTTGACAGCATTCTTTCCAGGAACCAAAAGCAAGATGTGCTGGAATGCAGTGCTGTGCTAGGCTAAAGGCAAATGCATTCGATTTTTTAACTAAAAGTTTCAGAAAGAACTAAGGACAGCATCAGAAATGTTTTCTTAATGTGAAGGTGGACAAGGCGGCAAGAGACAAAGACTGCTGAATTCAGCAGTAGCTAAATCTATAAATGGGAAAAGCAATCTGCAAATGGAAAGTTTTCCAAACTGAAAAGAAAGTGAAGCTCCTAAGTATTGTAGCAGTGAGCATGACTGAATCTCCTGCTATTTATTATATCGGTATCATCCATTAGCATCACTGCACTTCAGGGCTTATCAGCATTACCATTCAAAAACTCAATATACTAGAAGTTTATTCGTTGATTGCTTATCTGGGGAGGGTGTGGATGAAAGTAAGATGGTGCATATGTTGAAACAGGGCACATATGTTTTCAGCCAAGAGATTTGTGTTGTGGTTTTTTGTTTTTAAATGCGCTCTATGAGCGATTTCATAAGAGAGTTTGCCAGTTATCATACGGCCTGAGTGTAACAGGACTTGCAGTGACACCCTTACGTAAGCTGCAGAAAAAGAGGCCAAGTCCAGTCCAGAATGACTGGAAGGTGGAAATAAAACCAGGCTTTTGATCCTGACAAACAGGGCTTTGCATAAGCCAGTGCAGTCTTTATGCTGTTCCAAGAGCAACTCTAGACCTGAGGAAAACAAAAAACAACCCAATTGTTTTGGACTGGCACATGTGCATGCCCAGACTAGCCTCTCTGCCAGCATAAAGGGAAGATGAGGTGCCCACTCTCAGAGCAAGACAGCTATTGTGCCAAGGAGATGAAAACGGGGCCTCAAATTTTGTGATATTTTTTTATCTTCCAAGATTTATGCCTCTGCAGTTCCCTCCTCACTGAACTTGGTAACTGCAGATTTAAAGCTGGCACACCTACAGTTCAGAGCATTGCTGGACTATCAAGTCAGAAGAAACTTCTACTTCAGTTTATGTGCTCACTGAGCTTTATTCTTCTCTCCCACAGCAGACTAACATCTATCAGCTTCAGGAGATTGGTTCAAACTCAGAGTCTTGGTTCAAACTGATGTAAAAGCAGTAAGAAATCCAACTGAATGTCTTTAAATGGTCCTGCTACTTTCTCTCTGGTCACTATTTTCATAAAGGGCAATCACAAGCAAGGCAGACTAACTTGATGAGGCTCTCTCCACTGTCAGTTAGAGCTAGCTCAAACATGGAGCAAAGCATGAGGCTCCTCAGTCACCCCACGAGGACCTTCCAGAACCCACTGTGAGTTGATAGACCCATAATCTGTCTGGGAACATCCTACTAATGCCTTTACATGGAAAGAGACAAGCACCTCAAAAGGAAACTCACCCCACCTGCTAGGTGAACTCGGCTATGAGGAGGTCTGTTTCTCTCCACTGACACTAGGCATGTGGGCTTCTAATTTAATCATCCCTATTAGGTGATGAAGGTTGGAGAATTCAAGCCCAGAAACCTAAACAGTGTGACATTCAGTCATGCAAACACATTAGTTTTTATCTTGGAGATGTATTTGTATAAAATTAGGATATCTCAGTGAGGAGTGAGCTGCAGGAATTCTGTTCCCAGACCATAAATCAGACTCACCTTGCCTCAGTCTAGGCCTTCACACCTTAGACCTCAAACATCTGATGTTCAGAGAAAACTCCCAAATAGATGATGTTGGCATTTAGTCTGGCTTCTAACATGTTAAGAATTAGTCTAAATGCCAAAAGCAAGAAAATTTGTATACTGATCTCAGGGACAGGCAATTTTGGTATAGACATCCTGCGTCCAGGTGTTCAGGATGCAGGCTGATGCAATCATGATGGGGCATAATTTGCCATCTGACAAAATATCCTCCCATCCCTGAACTGCACCTGCAGCAATTGTCTCCCATACACGCGGATGGGCTGCTGCCTAGCCAGCATTCCCCAAGGCAGGGACAACATTGCCTGTGAAGCTTGGTAGCCTCACCTTCTCCGTTTCCAAGAGCGCCACTTAGTTGTTCCTGCTTTTAAATAAAAGGCAAAACAACTCCTCAAACATGTTCCTCCAGGTACACAGGCAACACGCACATGTCTTTTTGACACAGCCTTGCATGGCAGTCCTCCTACCTTGGAAAGTTCTGGCTTTCCATGAGAGGCTGCAGTGTTGTGTGAGAACAATTTTTGTTAGGAAGTAGGCTGATACTGTAAAGGTTGCTCATCCTAAGCAATGAAGCTTGGGTGTGACCTCATCAACAAGGATTTTTGCAACTATGCAGGAGACAGAGCAAAACGACCTAGAAAAACTCAGTGTCCTGGCATAGAGCACAAGTACAAACAAAAGTTGGCTCATGGCAACAAAAAATCCGTCCTTGCGTCATCGTGACTAAACTATAAATGAGATGCCTGGAGTTTTTTTAATCACTCATGACTCTTCTTAAGGGCTGGCAATATGAGAGTACATTTCCTACAATTTTACACAGAAATACTGTTAAAGTGACTTCTAAAGCTTTTTTATACTGAAGTAACAAAGTAAAATAAAATTTCACAATGCCTAGTTTCTGTCAAGTGACTGGTAACTAATAGTATAGGTGCTATAGGCTTTGAGCCTGTTATAGTAAGAAAAAGTGAGTTTTAGGATAATTACTCTGCATTGTGTTATATTAAAATAGCAATAGGCATGGTTTGCTGGACCACAAGCAACCATGGAAAATACACTGGTTATGAAAAAGATAAACCCTTCAAATGCCTTAACAATTTTTCACAGCTAACTGCAGGAAGCTACATGAGCATTTTTATTTTCCTTGGCCTCTCCCTATGTTTCCTAGCATGTTGGCAAGAATGAATAAGGGCTACACACCTTCATTAGCATCTTGAGGAACTGTTGTTCCTGAAAAGCAGCCACATTTACCTTGGAGATTGGCTCAAAACTGGTTCCATTTTTCTTGGGACAAGCTCCAACAACAAAGCATTTGCAATGACTCCCTGTCAGATCTGTAGGGTATTTTTATTTGCTAATTGCCCATCACTGCCTCAAGCCACAGGGCGTGAGTCAAGTTCCAGACCAAAACTGCTTAGCTAGGGGTGCACAGTAACACACGCCTACCAGGAACTGCTGAAGGGACAAAAGTCATTGGTGTAGATGCACAAAAAAACTCCTTTGGACCACCACTGGTTTTCATCTTACAGCCTATCATATCCTGCTGGTTATCACAGAGTGTTCTGGACATTACTATATGCACAGCTAAATGTTTTAAGGCAACTTCAGGATTATTTAACCAACTGACCACATAGCACCAACAAGAAAACCTAAATCAGTAATTCCTGCATGAAGCTTACAATTTCTTCCCAGAAACCATTCTGAAACCAAGGTTAAACCTCAATTTAAGGATTTCAAGTAATAGCATCTACTGCTTTACTAGGTTAATGACTTGCACTGTTAAAAATCCTCATCTTATTTCCAGTTTAGCTTCTAGCCACTTAAGCATTTTTCCCAGCTACAAAGAATGTCTGCCTGCTAACCCAGATGTTCTTTTCCCAGAAAAGAGGGATGATGATTCTGGTTTTCTCCATGAGGACATCCATACACACGGAGGGCACTGCAGTTCGGGTAGAAGGAGCACTTTTGGCTGCTTCAACTTATGTCTGGGGCCAAATCAGTTTGCCTTATTTCTGGGAAATTAAATGCTTACTCTACTGAATGGCGAACCCAGCTCAATACTATGACAAAAATGAACAGGGCTAGCGGTCCCATCAGCAAGTTATGTTTTACTTTCAGAATTTTGTGCACTGAAGCCAAATTCTCTTGATTCACATCAGGAGATTTTCCCAGGACACAACTGCATCACATAAAATTAACCCATTATATTAACTAATGGTGCGTAAATAAAAAGCATTAAAGTTACACTAAAATCTATATTCAATGAACAGTTATTAGTAATAAAGAGCTGAGTCAGAGGGAAGCTTGCCTATGGCACTGTGTTAAAATTTCAGTAAGATGTATTGCTCTTTGGTAAAACAGTTTTGCAGACTCTTTTATCACTGGTTTTGCTTTTAAACCTACTAATGTAATAATAAAAACTAGGACCAAACTAAAAGAATATAAGCACATCAGCCAGGTACCTATAACACGCACAATCAGCAAACTTTGAAGATTTACTGGTACACTTACAGACCTATGCTGTAACTAAATGAATTCCCATCCAAGCAAAGACCCAGTAGGAATAGTAGTAGGAATAGTAGTAGGAATAGTAGTAGTATGGCTGATGGGAAGAAAACCCAACACATCACCATTCATAGATTCTTACGCTACAAAGGATGATCCAGAACACCTAGTCTGACATCTCATATAACACCAGCATAGCATTCAACCAAGCAGAGACTAATAACTTAATTTTAGGTAAAGCTTGACCTTCCAGAGAAGGCATCCTTGCTTTCATATGAGGATCTCATGAAATAGCAAATCCTCTATTTCCTTTGGTCATCCCTTCAAATAGTTAAATTTTACCCTCCTGCTCTCTAAGCCCTTCAGCCTGGTTTCTGACTGGAATTGCTGAGGAGTTTTACCTGCAGTGGTTGCTAGGTTTGTTAGGGCTACTGGGCCTCTCGTATGGCCAGAATTTCTAACAGCTGCCTTGTTGCTCTAGAATTTGTGTATTTTAGTCAGACTTAGGGAGCCAAAACAGGCTGAGTGTGCAGGAGCATGTAGTACTCATGTGCAATGCAGCATGTGCAGTCCAGCCTTTCGCCTAGATCTCAGCCATCTGCATTCTAGAAACATCTCCCTTTTAAGTCTCCAAATACCCCTAGCTCAACAAAGAACAAATACCAGCTCCTGTGAAGTTACAGCAGGGAAAATGGCAGCTAAAAAACCTCAAAAGGCCAACTTCGAAGTTGTTGAATTTGGTGCTTGGGTTTTGCAAAACCTGTCATTTGGGAGGAAGGGTGGGTGGTTGCTCTTTCCCCCTCTTTTTCATTAAACGGCTCCTCAGAACTTGGGAGAGCTACATCTCTCATTATGCATTCCTCCTTCTGGAAATAAATACTTGTGTGGGTTGTCACATTAGTCAGTAGATAGATGTCAAAAACAAATTACAGCCTGGCATGGAGCCAAACATTGTGTGAGCGTTATAATGGAGTATTGCTATTAGGAAGGTGGTTGGTTCTGTGTGTAAGAGGGCGGAGCCTTTTCCAGGAGCAGAAGTCTTACAATGAGGGACTTTCTAAAGAAGGAACAGAGAATCACGATCTCATTTCATTCCTTTCCCCACAAGGAGATATTACACAAACACCCCATATGGCTCATCGCTACGCAGAGAAATCCTACTCCTTCAGCGCTCTGTGAAGTCAAAAACAAGCTAAGCAGTCCCACAGCTCACTTCAGCTTTTAAATAAACTGGGTCCCTCCAGAGGGATGGGAACCGAAAACTTATTTGTTCTTTAAAGGTCTAGAGACCATCTCTCTCTCTCTGCCTCCTATCTCTTTCTCTCCCCCTCTCTTTCTCTCATTTTACAGGTTTTGATCAGTTCTGGTGCCAGTTATGATGCTCCGATCAAATCCTTTTTCAAAAATAACAAGATTTAAAAACGTACCCAGCATCCAACCCTTAGCCTGAACCCCTAGATTTTCTTTATCTGAGAGATCTGTATACTGGAATATTACCAAACTGGTCCTAGGTTAAAAAGATACATTATACTGCACATTCGTGCCCCATATTTTGTGTATGTGTAGATATAAGCCAGGGAAGGTACTCAACAAATAGTGAAAATTCTGCATTAAACCTGATGAACACAAGATTGATTTTGAGACCCTGAAGGCAGAGGAGACTAAGTTCCATAATTAGATTTTCTGATGAGAATATTTCAATGAATAAATGGAGTTATTTCAGTAAATCCTGGAACAGTTTGAAGATCAGCTGTTGTTATGACATGCCTTCCCACTGCTATGCTACCGCAGCTCTGGAACTGGAGTGGAAATTAAGAGTGCAGGGTCTACAACTGCATAGTTCTTCGTCAGAGAGATGAGAAAAAACCTCATAGCCCTCCTTCCAGTTTAGCAGATACAATGTCTCTGATCTTAAAATACCTTTACATACTGCAGTTTAAAGACTAGACAAGATCTTAAGTAGAACACCACCACTAACATCACTATTTAAATATTTCTGAACCAGGTCACTAATAGTGAATGTAAATGAACAATATAAAACATAAAACAACCCCAAACCAACAAACAAAAAGATTTATACAGTTTCATTAAGATTCAGAATGCTGACAAAACTCACACATTCAAACATTTCAACTGGAACTAATCACAGAAACAAC
Organism: Psittacula echo; assembly: GCF_963264785.1. Taxonomy (NCBI): domain Eukaryota; kingdom Metazoa; phylum Chordata; class Aves; order Psittaciformes; family Psittacidae; genus Psittacula; species Psittacula echo. The sequence goes on from NC_137735.1 coordinate 108,276,900, forward strand.
TTTAAAATATAAGACTTTTAAAACTCAATAATTTACAAGGGTTTTCCCCCCCAACCCCTGGTAATCGTCTCTATAGAGTGGTATTGCCAAACTTTCATGAATAATCACTAGAAATCCAATTATTTATACAAATTAGAGTGAAAAACTTTATACAGTCACATGATTCCCACAGGGCTTTAAAAATAAAGTCAAGTACTGTGTGATACACAGCATCCCTGCTACAGTTAGCCGTGCTTCATTTATATGCTATATACTCAAGCTGCACAATGAAACTAAATTTTCCAGCAGCATTTTACCTCATGCTGCTGTTCAAAACTTGTATGTCAGTCCTTACTCATTCTTGGTGAGTCAGAAGCTTTTAAACTTTCAGATTTCGCCCTTCTTATATTTATGCATCAAAACGGACCAGGACTTCAATTACTGTAAGCAATGACAGAGCACAAATGTTTCTCTGAATCATCAGTAACCACATGAGTATTTGGAGGATTGTACAGGAGGATTAAGTACTAGGTATGGTTTATAAATGTGAATATTCAGGTGAATTCAAGTAAACTGAAGTCAGTTTTGCACTCCCTAAGGATCAACACTCATATACTAATCATGGTTTTAGAGACTATGCCTGGCAATGTTTGTCAGTTTATCACAGGTCAGCAAGGACACTGTGTTCTGGATTCACACAGACAGGATCTTGAATTCCAAAGTCCTAAGTGCTTTTGTGACCGTGGGCCCAAGTTTTCTTACAGCACTTAATACACAGAATTACTTGATAGTGCTATTATGAAATACGAATGTGATAAAAAAACCCCAATCCTCAGTTTGAATCATTTCTTTGCTGTAAGACACCCACACAGGATTTCAATGTTTGTCTTACCAGCAACTCAGTAACCCAGAGGTGTGTTTATTTGTGTTCTCTTGGTTTGTTTATTTGTTCAAACAAAACTTCAACAATAAAAGAAAATACAGGCAGTAATGACCTTCTGTTTACAGAGGTATAATAATATTGCCAGATTTTATGCTTTGCAGGATAACTGCAGCAGAGCTCAAAAAAAAAACACCCCACAAAAAAGTTATAAAACCTCTTCTCCATAAAACCAACAAAAAAACCCCTAGCTAACATCCACAACAGGGAACTCAGAACCACCAGGTAAGAAAATACTGGGTTTGTTATTGTTCTTATATTTTTCACCTATCAGAGGAACTACTCTGGTCTTTAATTGGTCTCTAATGAAATATTTTAAGTCACGGGACTGCCTCACAATATACTTTGCACATTAATGCAGATCACATAAGAAATACGAGCACTGTCTTTCAGAGAGCTGCAAGCCACTGTCCAGTCTCCTGAGTGGTTTTTGTGTGTTGTGGCTTTCTTTTTTATGAGTAGTTAATTATGCCTGCTTGCAGTGCACTTGTAATGATCTTCAAGCTCTCCCTTTTCTCCTTACTATATCCATTTCAAAGGCTCCAGACTGAATTCATCAGTATGCTTAAATTACGTGAGTATGCCAATGACTTTTAGCATTCAGTGTTGTCCTTTCAGATGACTACACCTGCATAAGTCTTTTTCTGGGTGTCATTACTTTCAGCCACTGGGAATCGCTGGGACTGAAGTGCTCCCATGACTGAACATCAAATAAGATTTGGGAATCTGGAATACAGTGAATAAGATTACACCTCTCACAATACCATATTGGAAAAGTCATCTGGATCTGGAATCAAGGAGGAGGGCAGAATACCTTACTGTATCTGGTTCAATAATAATTAGGGTTCTATATTTTCCCCCTCTGTATGAATCAAAAATAAGATCAGCTTCTGAACTATAAAATCAGGGAAAGTGCCTATACTACTTCTGTTGGAAACCCTCCAAGCATTGTTCTAAAGTTAAGAGCTTCAACACCGAATAGTCAGTCTCAGTGCGTAAGACTCAGGCTTTATCAGAAATGCTGAATCAGTTAATAAATATAACACAGTGCTTTTGGTTTGGGTAACAGATTCTCAATACTTTTTAGAAAAAGCTGGGTAAGTACACATCAAATAAATTAAAGCAGACTGTATATTTTAGATAGCCCAGTCTCTGCTGTGGATTGGATCTGTGGATCTGCTGCTCATAAAATGTGATTATTCATACGGTTTCCAACTGTGGTCCTAATTCTGAAAACTTGGCAGGGAATGCCAGACATCAGGAGGAGTATCTCATATGACTAAATATGTCAAATGAGGACATAGAATGGAACTGGACAATAACAAGCTCAGTGACACCAACCTAGAGGTGTGTCTTTATCTTTGAGGGCTTATTCACTTAATAGGAGATTTGGCTATGTGGTTATCTTCCAAAGCACAGAACCATGGCTTTGAGGGAGTTATGTTTTAACAGACATTCTGCAGAATCCTGATATTGCCCATGTTTCATGACTGTGCATGTCTGAAGTGCTTTTTTCATTTGATTGCCTCCTTTCACTGAGGCTATCTTGGCATATATTAACAATCTGAGCATGATGAGGGGTTTTTTTAGCTTCTTTCTTCTTTTAATAAATTGTTCTAACTTTCTAAATTTTCTATTAACCTAATGAGCACTTTATCAGGTTCTTAAAGTTGTGTACTAGAAGAAAAACTGCAGATCCCAAGTTGTCAATACATAGATAAAAAGGTTCCTCCATGTTAAAAAGAAAAAGGTTAGGGTGAAATACAAATTTAAAAGAAGCTCAAAAAATCTCGCAGACCATTTCTATTCCAAGTGTAAGTTTTGCAAGGATGAAAGAGAAGAGAAATAATATCTTTATAGTATGGAAGAGTAAGCCATCTATAGTGTCTGCTTTTCATTTTTGCAACATTTTCTCCATGTCTTTCTCCTTCCTTTCTTCCTAGGGAGCCTTGAATCCCTCTACTTTTCTCCAAGTCCTGCAACTTTAATTCTAAAGTTCTCCAGATTTCCTAACTGGTGGCATTTGTCTTTCTGAATTAGAAAAACAATTAAAAGGAAAGTTCTGCTGTAATTAATTTCATTCTTTATATGACAGCCGAACACAAATTAAAGAGACTATAAATTAGAGAAGCAAGTCCTGACATTCAGCACCCTAAGTACTGTTCTGATCCTGCCATTGCAAACGGTTAACGTTAGAACTGGAAAAGCTTCAGAGGTCTGTCACACACCAAAATAGCTTTCTATCATGACCAAAGGTAAAAAATACCTGAATTCTCCAGTTTTGCATGGAGCTGACAAAGAACAGCAAGATACAGGTTTGCTAAATCCTATAGTAGGTGGAGATTCATTATTTATGTCTCTTCCAGTAAGAACAATGGGCCATCAAATGAAACCTGTAGAAGCCAGGTTCAAAATGGAAAAGCCTTTTGAAAGGACACTGTGGGTGCTCAAAACTTACTTGGGGTCAGGGGAAAACAAGACATGCTCACGGTAAAGAATGCCACTGAGGACAGCTAAATACATGGGGACTACGTTTGGCTCAGGAAACCTGAGACAAAATAGCTGGTGGCTGGGGAGATTTGAGAAAGTTTCCCATGAACTTGTCTTGCTCTTCTATTTGTCCCTACACATTCCCTTCTGGCTGCTAATGCAGACAGGATACCAACCAATACTGGACGGATGTCCACTCTGACTCAATGCAACCACTATTATGTTCTCATAATAGTAACCAGGCCTTTGGTTTTTAACCTGATTTTGTGGATGATATGTAAGTGAGAAAAACTCAACTCAATTTGCAGAAGGCAGGATAGTTTTGAAGCTACAGTGTTTAAGAACACCACTTTTTTTCAAATGCAAACCTGATTTTGAATCAGAGAGAGCTAATTAGTATGGGACTTCATGGTGCAAATTACTCTGAATCATTTTATGAGGATTAAAATGTGGGTATTTAAAAGACACATGAGGAGGAAAAGTTCAGTCTGTGCTGATGATGAAAACGAAAAATCATAAATATTTTAGCAGTCAATGGAACAAGAGCTGCAATTTTTACGGTCAATCAGAAAAAACACCGATGAATAATATTCCTTTAACTAAGACCTTTGTTTTCTAATTAATTTAATTCCTTTTGAAAAATCTTCCCTTTCACTCAAATGCTTAGCTATCCACTTTTTATCTCCTCGGTTACTGTGCTGCTTTCAGCCTAACCTCAGCGAGCTGAACTTAATAAAAACCCCAAAACAGCAAAAGAGCCTGCCAGGAGAGTGAACCTTTCTCCATGCATGTGCTATCTGAATTGGGAGTGTGAAAATAACTGTAAGCTGGCAGAAGTTTTGAAGCTATTCCTGCATCTTCTGCAGTCTGACCAGGGTCACCATTTTCTCTCCTACTAAATTGGCATTTCTTATGTTTCTGATAGCAACCAAAGTCAAAAACATAGTGGGCTGTCCACACAGTCTTTAAGCAGAAATAAACTGAATGTCCTTTCGGTACTATACAGCTGACAGATGTCAAATCTCTTCCCCATTTAAATTGGGGTTAAGTGACACAGTGGAGGTGGGGGGACTTTTGCAACTACACAGTAAACAGTAACATTTCCTGCATGAGTTCTACCTTTGAATACTCCATTTTTAACTCTTTTTCTTTTTTTTTTTTTTTTTCCTGGCAAGTGCAAGCAACATTTGACTTTGATCAAATGCCAACTAGATTGTCAAGAAGCCAAGAGCCTCCACCACTTTTGCACACGACATTTAAACAAATTAAATCAAGCACAGGGAAGACTGAAATGTTTGACTTGTGCTGAATTGGGCGGTTGTAATCAATTAAAGCACTGGCTGTCTTATATCCTGTTGTAGGACCTTGCTCTGCTTCTGCTGAAGCCAGAATTTCATCAATAACTGCAATCAGATGGGAACCTTCACCAGCTACATCTGCTTTCTTTCTTCCATAGAGTAATACATGCACTTGTTCAAAGGCCATCAGACAGGGCTGCACTGTTCTGCACCACCAGGATGGTTAAAATTATAACACTCCATGGTCAGTCTTTACTCCATTAAAAAGTTAACAAATATGTTTGTATTAGATTCTGACTACTACTAAAATGCATAGGGAGTTATACACAAAACAGCAAATGTGTATTATCCCTAGAGTGTTGGCTAGTAGTTAAATACTCTCAGTGTCCCATGTTTTTAGGTAAATTAACAGGCATCTGCTGTGCTCATCTTCTATAGTCACATGCAACACTTTGCTCTTCTCTTGACACATTTCTAAAAGAAACATCAATCAGTGTATACCTGTGAGGTAAAATGACTTTCAGAAAGTGAAGGAATAGAAATTCAAGCAAAAGTGTGAAAAAGTCTTCATTACATTTCTTGCAACGTCGCTACTGGAAACAAAAAACTTGTCTACACATGTAACCATTCCAGTTAGCTGCGGCACTTTAAATTTACATCCTGACTTAAATAAGTGTAAACAAGCTGAAATGCTCTAACAGACATCAAATAATGAAATCAAAGAGATAAATACACACACACATTATCTATATGAGAACACACATAAGTAGGTATATATATTTATGTGTGCGTAAGTATCTATATGCATGTATATGCTAAAGTGAACCAATTGGCTGATATGTGCTAGGATAGGGATTGGTTTTTTTATGATTTTGGATACTTTCTATTAATTTATATTAGAAGCAAATTGTACAATGGAGCTTGACATGTTAAGTATTATTTCAGTAATTAGGTACTAACTGTACCAGTTCCTCTATAAATGTATCACCACTTTGTCTTTGGCTGATCTTCCAATATGAATTTCTTGCTCAAGCATCTTAAATATAATTCCTATGAAAGGGTAATGAAAGAAACAAAAAACTTGGTCTTCAAATACAAAGGTATATTTTTCCCTAGCTTGATCTTGTAGAAGTAAAAAGTTTGAATCTGTCGAGGAAACTTGTGAGACTCATGAAAGAAATGTTTCATATTTCTATAGTAGCTTTCCTCCAGTGGATCACAAGAAAACATAGAAGATGGACAAATTCTTTACTTTTATCTTTCTCAAACTACCACTTTTCTCTGAAGGGCCCAACACGTGTTATTTCTGACTCAGATTTGATATAGTGTTTTGAAAATGGACTGCATGTTTGCATTTTTAGAACATTTCAATCCAGGAAAGCAAAAGGCATAAAAATAGGCAATGCAATATGTCATTATACTTCTCAATCTCTCTTTGGATACTACTGTCAGTGTAACATAACAAAAGTGATTGATTTGAAAGAATGACAGAGTCTATCTCTGGCCTTTTAAACCTCTTTTTGGCTGTAGAACCATGCAAATTTATCAAGGGAGGGGAGAAAGTAGCCTCTGTATGTCATGCCAAGAAAAACACCGAGTTCATACACAGCAGCACTAGAAAAGAAGCGGTACTGCAATGGCAGTGATACACAAACCAAGCCTTCTAGCACTCCTCCACTCTTTGCCTTTCTCCTTCAGTATTCATCAATTATTTTAAGCCTAACCCCATGAAAAAGCACAAGCTTGTTTAATAGGCCACACTGAACCTTTCTTGAGCCACAAATCCAAATGTATAACCAGCTTCAAACTGCATTTGGAGAAAGACATTTGTAGCAGGAGTTACACACACAGCCAGCTCTTGGCTAAGAGGTACTAAACATTCTGTTTTCCTCAAAGTCTGTATTTTTAGAGAGAACGGCACGTTACTGGAAATGTGTAGTAAGTTGAAAATCAGCTTCAGACTTTAAGATAACCAAGAAAAAAAAACAATCTTACCACACTAAATATAGTTAAAAATCACTTTTACAGTTTTAGTTCTACTGAAAGAACCTTCACTGTTTTTCCTCTGCTGGAATGAATTGATTGGGCATTTTCTCCAGGGAGACCTAGAGTAGCAGTGGCTGTCTCTACCCTTCTTTTCAAGTACTACATAGAAATGCCATCCAGGAGCTTTCTTAAAGCTTTATGAGAAAAAAAAATCACTCTGCTGTGCTAGAGGTACAAAAAGAGAACTCAGCAATCAATATGTTGATTAAAAGGTTTATTGTGGATATATATTTTTTTAACTGTAGACTCAAATCCGTTCCCTTCACTCTGGAGACCAGTAAGTTTCTTTGTGTGTTATTCATGTTTATTCAAAGCACTTGTTTCAGAAACATGTGCATCTAGTCAAACACAGTGTTTTTTGCAAATTATGCAATATAAATGCTTCACTTCTCTGCCTTATTTAGACAAAAAGTAATGTAACTTCTCATTTTCTCTTCTCACGCAGAATGTCATTCTGCTCCACTCTCCATGACCCAGATTATACTCACACTATTTTAAATTTTACCATATGACCTCCCACTGGAGAAGCATGCACTAAAACCGAAAACTGTTTCACATTTTAAGTATGCTGTGTCCCTCTAATGATACTATCAGAGATTATTTTAACACACTCATTTTATGCCTTTTAGAGCATCTTTGACACCAAGCAATCCAAAAAATACATGAGCTGGGGACAATACTGTATTAGTGGCAACTGATCCAAACCAAAGAATGAAAATTAAAAAGAAACCCAAATAACAAACCCTGCTGACTCTGGATCAAGATTCATTCCTGCAAGCAAAGCAACAGTAGATTGATTATTTTTTTGGCTTCTTGGCACATTTACAGTTAAATTGCTTCATTTGAAATAGAATCAATATTTCTAATTATGTCAATTACAGTATTAAAAATATAATGATCTACAGTGGAAGAAAAACAAGGATATAAGCTGGTAAAGTATTCTGGATATATTCCAGTACAGTTTTCAGATCAAGATACATTCTTTATGCAAATAAAGACATAGAAACAGAAAACGTTGGGTCCCAGCAACCTCAGGCAGTCATCTTTGCACTCTTGTTCTTAGGCAGGCTCAAACATATTCAAGTATATCTAGACATTCCACCACAGATATTTGTTTAAACTAGCCACTGGAAGACAGATTCTACAGTCACATTTAAATGACTGGTGCTTTTAAATGCTCATTAAAATAAACCCGGCACCTTTTTCACCTCAGCTTCTGAACTCATATTCCTAGTTTCCTGTGTTCTAGAAAAGCCAGGTTTTGTAAGTGATCTTGTGCAGCAACTTTTTTTAATTGCTGTAACTTAAGAAGCCCTTAATTTCTAAATCCTAAAATATACAGAAGCATTTGCTTTGCATGACGATGCATGAGTCTGCCTATGTGGAGCTCTGGTGCATGTCATGAGATTGCTGTGTCACAGAGTGCCTTGGTGTATGCAGAGCCTGCCCTGTGCTGACAGCACTTTTTTTTTCATCTTCCAGCTTGCAGAATAGAAATGGCTGATACATCTTGATGGCTCAAGCTCAAGTGGTTTCACTTCAGGTGATGGAGTGGCCACGGACCAAGAGTATCAGCTTGGCTCTACAGTACCTGCAGAGGATTGACTAACACGGTTGGTTTGGGAGTTGTCTATAGTCTTCCCAGAAAAAAAGAAAGCCAGTAAAAGCTGGAGCTTGAAAAACTAGTCTGAAAAACATATGTAGTATGAGCATATTGAGGAACAAAGTCATGCTGCCAAAATAAGAGAAACTGCAGGTACAGGTGAAGAAAAAAAACAACTTTAGAGAACAAGCCATACCCAGTAGTTACTTACAAACATTCAAGAGCACAGAGAGAACAGAACCAGAGGGAAAAAAAGTGAAAGTATTCCTGATTTGGCAAAACGTGTATATTTCTACTTATAAGGTGAATGCTTTGAAATCCTTTACAAAATCGATGTTTACTGCTTTACACAATGACAAATTCCCCAAGAGAAAAATTGTAAACAAGGTGTTCAATGCCCACAACTCTCCTGGAGACATGGATAGGAAATACATGCTCTCAGCACAGATGAGAATTAAGACATACTTTTCTAATGGTAATGGCATTTACCAATCTGCTGGAAAAACACGGGTATTCATCTGCACCTACTGAAAAATCTTCCTCTGCCCAGCCCAGTGCTTTTCAATGCTGCAGCACTCTGAGCAGAGTTTACAAGGATTGGCTTAATATGTAAATGCACCACCATAAACCCAGGATTGGGAAGTTCTGTTTCCCTTACAGCTGCAGAAGAGAGCAGTTACACACTGTATTAAGTGGTGCACCCTACAACCTGTTCGCTAATGCCTCACACTGTGTCTGCATCACTGGCATTCAAAATGAAGATCCATCCAAGGGACTCATCCCAGAGATAGCCTGATGGTGAAACACTTCACTTGACATAATTATTTTCACACCATATAGATTAATCTGAGTGCTTAAATTCTGCTTGCAAGTTCCTAACTAGCATTACTTGACTGCAGAATTTCTAATTACAAGTATTACCATTTCTAATCTTCTGAAGCTCTGCCTGCTGTGTCTGCATCCGAGTCATCACATTACAAGGTCCTCTATTGTCTTGCTGCATTCTTCTCAGGCCTTCAAATGTTAATAAACTAGAATAATGAAAAGGGAGGATAACAGTAGGTCTGAGTAGGATGATAGTACATTTCAATTTCAAATTTGGGACTTTCTAGTAATGGGGGACAACTGAAAGCTAATGTGGGCTTACCACAGGCAGACATCAGAAAATACTGAGACTTTCTGGTCATGCTACAAAGAACCTGAGCTGAAGCGAGTAAAGGAGGAAAAAAGTGGAGATCATTGACAAATTCAGATTAAACATAGGTGCTAGAGTGCCACAAAAATAAGTCCAGAGGAGGGCCATGAGGATGATCAGGGGACTGGAGCACCTCCCCTATGAAGACAGGCTGAGAGAGTTGGGGCTTGTTCTGGAGAAGAGAAGGCTGTGTGGAGACCTCATAGCAGCCTTCCAGTATCTGAAGGGGGCCTATAAGGATGCTGGGGAGGGACTATTCATCAGGGACTGTAGTGATAGGACAAGGGGTAACGGGTTCAAACTTAAACAGGGGAAGTTTAGATTGGATCTAAGGAAGAAATTCTTTACTGAGAGGGTGGTAAGGCACTGGAATGGGTTGCCCAGGGAGGTTGTGAGTGCTCCATCCTTGGCGGTGTTCAAGGTGTTGGATTGAGCCTTGTGTGACATGGTTTAGTGTGAGGTGTCCCTGCCCATGGCAGGGGATTGGAACTAGATGATCCTAAGGTCCTTTCCAGCCCTAACTATTCTATGATTCTATGATATGCCAGGAAGGAAGAAGTAAAGGAACAAAGATAACTGGCCTTGCCAAAACCAGCCAGATCCTCCTGCAGTAAATAACATCTCTGGCAGAATCACAGAATAGTTAGGGAATGGTAAATAACATCTCTGACTCCTGGTCACACAGGCCATGGCCAAAGGGCCTCAGACAAGCAGCAGTAGGGACAGCTATGGCCACTGAACCATGACTCCCTGTCCTTGAGCTCCCTGCTTTTTGCCAGAATTTGAAGTGGTCTGTGTATCACCCAGTAGACATAGGTACCACCTTTTAGGTACTCCCAAACCCAACAGAAAATGAAGTGATGCAGAACAGAAAGCATAAAGTAATTTTGGAATTTTTGGCAATAAGGCTTTATGGTATCAATCCAACTATGAAAATGCAGTGATGGAAAGGCCCTATAATTCTGGTACAAATCAATGGAGTATAACTGCAGGGGGAATATCAACGTTAATACAGTTAATCCATGGCTGAATTTATCTTAGTGAATTGCTAATGTTCTTCCTAAAACAAACAGGCCAGGTCAGTTTGCTCCTTTTTACCTTGGCAAGCTCCTTTTGTTACAGCTCAACATCCCTTTGAAATAAGCCACGCCACGACTAGTTTTTAAAGTTAAAAACCTCTACAGTGGGAAGAGGAGCAGCAGAAGATTATAGTTCACATGAGTAAAGTACAGTCTGCCAAGAGAAAAAAAAGTTCAATTCGTCAGTGCTGGGTTGTGGATTTGGAATGCCAAAATTATTAAGGTCAGAATGCAGCACTGAGTGGCAGACATAACAGCTTCTCAGCATACATCCATGAACCTGACTGTACACAGCACTGATCAAAGTCAGCTTTGAGAGAACATGTAACAATGAGATTGTCCTTCAAAGAGGAAAAGAAGAGATCTTGCGGAAAAGAACTGGCCAAATCCTCTATCATCAACAAGAGAGAAATGCCTGATCCCTTTGATAACAGGCCTACTTTAACAGAGGGAACTATCAGTTCATGTGGTGACACTGCATTGCAGTTGGCATCTTGGAACAATGCTGCCACTTCCACCCTACACCTGTAGACTCAAAGCAAACCAGTCACGTCTGAGGACAGGGAACACTGGATCAAAACATATCCATTCCCCTTTCCTGACCTCACCTCAGTCCCTGCTGAAAAGATTGATAATACTGGAACTGCACATTCAATCACTGAAGCAGCTTTATACACATCAAGCCTGGGGCCTCATCCTTAGACTAACCATGGATGCTAGTGAGGGCCTGGTTTTACGAACCACTGATCTTGTAATCGACAACCCGAGATAGAAAGCTCAGTCCAGAAGACCATAAAACTGATCTCTGGTGATTTCAGAGGAAGAGGAAAAACTGGGGAAAAATGTCAGAGTCTCTGTAATTTCATTCATTGTTACACATCCTGTAATATGTAATTACTGAATGATATAATGGGAGAGATAAGGTAAGGTTGTTTTGGCTTGCTTTGACTGCACATCTCTGTAACTAAGTAAAGCTTTAGGTATTCTTTGAGTTTACCTTGGATTTCCCTGTTTTACTCATTTCGTTTTCTAAAAGCAACATCCTGTAGTGATTTTTACTTTAAGATTACTTAAACATTCTTTCAAGGCTTAAACTACTTTACTATTCCCATCTGTAAGGAAATAACAGAGGGAGAAAATTTACACTTCAAAAATCTTGATAAGACATAGTGAATATGTTCAAATTCCATCTTTCTTATATTCTAACCAATAATAATAATAAAATCTACTGGTGTCCCTCCTGTCCCATATCTCATTTCTTTCTTCTGCCTGTGAGAGCTAACATTATCACAAACATATTATACAACATATTCCAGCTCATGCAAACAAAAGCAGCACAAAGAACGCAAAGAAAAAAAGTACACAGCAGTTTTGAATCATTCTTCACAAATAAGACTAACAGATCATCTTACAAATGAGCTTGATTTTCACCGGCACTTTGGTTGCCTATAATGCTAGGTGGGTTTTTGTTTGTTGCCCACCAATTGTTATTTCGGAGTCACATAGAGGCCACTGTTCAACATTCATCCTGCACTGTATCCCCCTGATATATTCCTCATCCTCCCTTCCTTTCCCACTTCGTATCACTCTTTGTTCTGCCTGTACCGAGGGCCCAGGCACACAGAAACCCAGTGGGACATGACTGGAGGCAATAAGGATGGCAGTAAAGCAGCAGGGCTCTGTGTAGTAAAGTCTGTTGCAAAGCCTATTGCTTACCCAGGTGCCACTAAGATTGGCTCAGAGAATTTCTCTCTCTCATTCTAAAGAATGCTCCCTGAAGACTGAGCCACCTGGCTCATAGGCATCTCCCAAAACTCACTCACACGTGGCAGCTTTGAACTGAATTCTCATGGACTTTGCTCCGTTAATGAAAAGAGGCTTGAAGTGGAATGTAACACTTCTTTATAAGGGTTTTAAGACCTCTTTGAGCTCGGACAGAGGGGAGTAAAGGAGCCCTTTGTATAAAAGAAACATCTTTTCTAAATGTCCAGTTTAACTAACAATGCTGCTAATGCCACTACTTGGTCTTAAAACCTTAATGTAAAGCAACAGAGCTTTTCCTTTTGTGCACTCCTAACATTTTCCCATGTATGTGTTAATATCAGGACAATAAATTTGAGCATAACAATAATATGATTGGCTTCCTCAGACCTTCTGAGTCTTTTGTTACCTCTCCCAGATCCCTCAGGTCATGCTGGAAAACACTTGATCTAGTTACAACCTTTTCCACAGGGAAGCTGAAGCACTGGTCACAATAAAGCACCAGTAATAAACTGCATCCTAATGAAGGAAATTTCTTCCTGGTTTCCCAAAAAAATTCTCAAACACTGATGGAATGCATCACACTTCATCCTTTACAAAATGCCCAGATATTACTGTGATTATTACTTCTGTAGAGGAGACAGAGAATTAGGTTTAGGATTATCAATGGAGAAAGTCTCCAGGGTGAGGTGTAGTTTCCTAGGCACTCCTAAATATGTCCTTAATAGTTACTAAAATCAAGTAGAACTAAAGATACTTGGCACTGTGAAGCCATACACAACGTCATAGAAAGAACTGGTGACAGGGACAGGAACAGAGCCAAGACGCTGCTGAGAAGTTAATTTGTAAGAAATACACTATAGAAAATGGATCTGGAAAACCCATGTCCAGTGAAAAACACTATTGTATTCAGGACACTCCACAAGACTGTTTCACTCATCCACTCTGATTTGGGAACTACAAAACTCCTGAAATCTCAGGTGGTTCAGGTAAATTCTGCAAATGCATCTTAACTAAAGCAACGGATCAGAAGACATTAACTTACATTCATTCTAACCTCTTTTCTAGCCATTTACAGTTATTTACACATTGTCCAGAAAGGATCTTTAAGCATCTGTGCTTTGCCTGCCTTAGGACTAATGACTGAAAGCTGGTTTTTCTACTGTTATGTCAAATCACAGCTGACTTTTGACTCCGGTTGGGGATACAAGTGTGTGTATTGCAACGGTCCCATTCTCATTCACATGCATAACAACACAGCTCCTATTAACATCACTGGAAACACAAACGAGCTTGGAAAAGGAGAGTGGTTTCTTCAGCCAATATAAGGTCACATAAACCTATTGCCTTTAATAGCTATAAGCAAAGCAATACCAGGGAGGATCTTCTACTTTAGATATTCAGCATTACTGGCTGGAATAATACTCACACAACTATTTTTTAAAAAGTGAAACATCTTACATAATTTTAAAGATGTTTTATCCTACTTGCTCCTTGCTGCCTAAAAAGTGTAGCTACCTTGCTCTGAATGCCTTTGAGAGCCTCCCTGGCTACACTCACTTCTCCATGTTCATAATGAAAGACATAGAGCACACAGCCGCCTCTGTCTCTTATCTTCAGATTTTTTAAACTTACACACTTTAATTTCTGCTAGTTAAATCAGAATATCTAATAAAAACTGCGCTAGCAACCATAAAACCAGTGTGCAGTGGGAGGGGGAGGAGAGAAGGCTAGCTTGTTGGCAGCTGGTGCTTTTATTACGAGGCATTTAAAAAGCCTGACAGCTAATGCACTTTACTAAGACACTGCGAACTACATACCTTCAGAAGAAATTATAATAGCTAATGAGGTTTGGGTTTGGTTGTACATTATATTCCCCGCTTTCCGGGCAGACGGATGCAGCATTCTATATACCCTCTCTGTGCCAGATGAATTCAGATGGTAGCTGACAGGGATAGATTTGGAAGTAAGATTTATCTCAAAGTATGTCTCCATGTTTACACACTCAGCATCGTTTTTCATATCCACCTTTAACCATTATTCCTCCATGGCAGTAGAAGTCAGGTTCTTAATTATGTGAAATTTTTCATTGTAATAAAAGGAAACATAAAGAGCCTTGTGAACACACTCACATTTATAACTTATTTACAATGCGTTTTCAGAGTTCCAATAATTCATGGTGCTAAAGGTGGAAGACTTCACACACTAGCTGTAGTATTAATGCTTTGAAAAATTATTAGCCAAACTAGGAATTTTATTAGTCAGATTTTCATGTTAGATGTGCTCTGCTGGGATTTCGCTATACCAATGCTTACTTCATGTTCCGACAATTTTTCTAACTAGCCTAAGATATTATTGTATTAGGTGATGATTTACTCATTCTATTAAGCCCTGACACTAAATACATTTTATGCTAAATTAGTTCTTTCTTAAAAAGAAAGACTTTCTCTCTGTTAGAGAAAAAAAAATAAAAAGAACCCTGTTCCAATTAAGACACAAATGTAACCTCTGCAAGATCTGAAAGATAATAAATTTATTAATTGTCCACTCTTTTCATGAAAGAAATACTTTAGCTTCACGGAATATAAATTGTGATGGCAAGCTGCTGCTGAGGAGAAACTCATAACTAGACCTATTTATCTGTAAGTTTTCCTGCCAAAGAACATAGCATTGCAGGAAAGTCTTGATACCTCTTTTTGTTGTTGTTGTTTCTAATGTAAAAAGGAGCAATATTTAACTGTTAGTTGTGTTGTCAGGAAAGCCATAGGAAATTAGCAGCCATACTCTTGAATCCTGTGGTCTCTAATGAGTGGCAATAGCAGAGCAAGTCATAGCTCAGTTAGCAAAGGTTCTTACCTCTAGGCAAGCCCATAAGACCATACTGCACCAACCTCAAGGTTGTGCTGCAAAAACTGGGGTGGGGGGACATGGACGACATTGTCCCTAGTAAGCCTTGTTCAAGTATCACAATAAACCAATGGCCTGACATACTAAAAGTTGGGTAGAGCTCACCTAAAGTAGAATCATGGAATAGAATCATAGAATAGTTAGGGTTGGAAAGGACCTTAGGATCATCTAGTTCCAACCCCCCTGCCATGGGGGGGACATGGGCAGGGACACCCCATGCTAAACCATGCCACCCAAGGCCTCATCCAACCTGGCCTTGAACACCACCAAGGATAGAACACTCACAACCTCCCTGGGCAACCCATTCCAGTGCCTCACCATCCTCACAGTAAAGAATTTCTTCCTTATATCCAATCTAAACTTCCCCTGTTTAAGTTTGAACCCGTTACCCCTTGTCCTGTCACTACAGTCCCTAATGAATAGTCCCTCCCCAGCATCCTTGTAGGCCCCCTTCAGATACTGGAAGGCTGCTATGAGGTCTCCACGCAGTCTTCTCTTCTCCAGGCCGAACAGCCCCAACTTTCTCAGCCTATCTTCATAGGGGAGGTGCTCCAGTCCCCTGATCATCCTCGTGGCCCTCCTCTGGACTTGTTCCAACAGTTCCATGTCCTTTTTATGTTGAGGACACCAGAACTGCACACAATACTCCAAGTGAGGTCTCACGAGAGCAGAGTAGAGGGGCAGGAGCACCTCCTTCGACCTGCTGGTCACGCTCCTTTTGATGCAGCTTAGGATACAGTTGGCTTTGTGGGCCGCGAGCGCACACTGAAGCCGGCTCATGTTCAGTTTCTCATTGACCAACACCCCCAAGTCCTTCTCTGCAGGGCTGCTCTGAATCTCTTCTCTGCCCAACCTGTAGCTGTGCCTGGGATTGCTTCCACCCAGGTGCAGGACCTTGCACTTGGCATGGTTAAACATCATAAAGTTGGCATCAGCCCACCTCACAAGCATGTCGAGATCCCTCTGAATGGCATCCCTTCCCTCTGGCATATCAACTGAACCACACAGCTTGGTGTCATCGGCAAACTTGCTGAGGGTACACTCAGTCCCACTGTCCATGTCACTGACAAAGATGTTGAACAAGACAGGTCCCAACACCGATCCCTGAGGGACACCACTCATTACTGGTCTCCAGCTGGACATCGAGCCATTGACCACAACTCTTTGCATGCAGCCATCCAGCCAGTTCTTTATCCACCGAGTGGTCCACCCATCAAATTGATGTCTCTCCAATTTAGAGACAAGGATGTTGTGCAGAACGCAATTCGACAGTTTAGGATGTGTAGGATTTTGTACACATTCTCAAAGGACAAAGGCTTTAGGAAACATAGATCTAACAAGAACACTATTTCAGATCACTCTGCTCTTTTCTGAACAAAAGGTTCCCAACTGCCATTGAGAACTTCCCTTGGTCTCAATGACTGTACTCATAAATGTGGATCATCCTATTGCAGCAGGTCCATTTGTGATAAAACTAAATACATATTTCCTGATGAAACTGGTAAAAATCACAGTTATTTTTAAATTGTTTTCCCAAGCGACAGAAATAAGTGACTACTTCTGTTGCACTAATTATATCCTTTTCATGAGGAAAGTATTACTGGCTTCTATTTCAGACTTTTGGCAAGTAGATTCACATTTTTCTTATCAAAGAAAACAGGGATCGATACCTGTCTTAAACTAGAAACAACAGAGAGAATGCCATGAAGTGTCTGGCAAGGTATTCATCTTCCTATCATATTAAGGTTTAGAAAGGAGTCTTTCTTAGTCTGTTCCATAATTTCTACTTTTGAGTGATGGCTACCCAACAATAGGTGTCTGACCCTGCTCTTCCTTGGTTGCTGATGTAAAACATTGCTGCCAGACTACTTATATAATGAGATTTTATTTGAGCACTGAATTTCTGAAGACCTAAGGACCCAATTCCCCTCCAGGATATTTTGGCATGAGCACCTCAAAAATCAAGCACAAGAAACACAGACCTTTTTTACTTATTCTTTGCATCCTTAGACAGGACAGACACACCTGTAGCCGTGACAAACTAAGGGTACAAGACCTGATTCATATAAAGCCAGACATACTATGAGAGGACAGAATCACATCATCACCATTTAAGGATACTTGGTGCTTTCCAGGGCACCTTGCTAGGTCCTCAGCTTGAATAAATCAGTGTAACTCCACTGATACACCAATTTGCACTTGCTGGTGCCCTGTTTATTGTCTTTTGAACAACATCTCATAGAAGCGTCTCATGTATAATTCTTGCCTCTGATTCTAGTTTATTCTCACAACCATGAACATTGTATAATGCATTCTGATTAGATAAGCTGATACTTTCAGTAATTTATGATGAATCTAAGGTCTGGTCTACACACAGAGAAATTACACCGATTTAACTAAATCGGTTTCTAAATCAATTTAGTTAAATTGGAGCAGCTCCCGAGCGAGGACACATAAATTGGTTTAAGAATGGCTAATATCATGTTAGCTTAACTCAGTTTTAAGACTGTCCACACAAGGGGGTTGCAATGACTTTATTAGATTGATTTACAAACCAATTTATTTTAACCAGTACTATTTGTGTGTAGGCCAGGCTACAGAACGAAGCACAAAATGCAACATTAATTGTCAGTATTATTACTCCCAGGAACTAAAGAAGGAATTAGTTAGAATAAAGTTTTAATTTGTTAATGAACAGCACATGTGCCAGAATAAAGCTAACAAACAATGTTTTGTTTACATGATAATTTTCCTCAAGGCAGCTGATATGCCATTAGTAAGTAAAAGTCACATGTTGTTACATTACAACCATAGTGTGAAAAGGTTAAAATGTAAATAGACTTAAACATCTTGGGGCTATTGTGATTATTGCTAATTTTTACTTATATTGCAACACAGATGGAAAAAAAAAAACCAACAAAACAACCCACCCTTCACTTTGCATTTGTAACTTTATTTTTTTTCCCTTAGTTTTAGGTTTTGGATAAACAAATCCCTGAACAATTTAACACTTATTTATTTCAACACACATGCTAAGAAACTAGTCCTTTAAATAGAAAACCTACAGATTAGTTAATGCTGTGGTGACAAAAGATTGAGATGGTTCCCCTTCCACACTAATTGTCTACAACTACCTAAAGGCATCTGAGTAGTGGCTGAAAATGTACATAAACTGAAAAATATTCAAATGCTTCCAATGCTAACTCCAAGGCAAAAGGCAGAACTTCAAGTTTCCTGACACAAGGACAGTCCCCTTAGTAACAGTGACCTGAGTTTGAAGAGACATCAAACGCTATTTGATCTGGAGGATGTCACAAAACAGCCAGATTAGAAATCCCTTCTCTTTTGATAGCAAGGATGTAATCGTGATGTCATCTGAGAGAAAGAAGACATTTCTGTGAAACACTGCTTCACGTTCCACAGGCCTTAAAATC
Organism: Psittacula echo; assembly: GCF_963264785.1. Classification (NCBI taxonomy): domain Eukaryota; kingdom Metazoa; phylum Chordata; class Aves; order Psittaciformes; family Psittacidae; genus Psittacula; species Psittacula echo. The sequence continues at coordinate 108,295,632 of NC_137735.1, forward strand.
ATTTCACACTAGGCAATTGGAAGTGAGTGCAGAAAAACTAATTTTGTACCTCTTTCTCCATAATATACAGGAAGCCACTGAGCAGTGATGATCACAAGCCATTGAAGTGTAAATGTCACTTGAATAGCCTGGACAGATGGGTCTTTTCATAGAGAGATTAGACTATGGCTATATGTCCTGGGGAGAGAGGCAGACAAGACTTCTGTGCATGTACGGTAGCACATGCAATATCTTATGCCTTTTAGGTTCATAGATATAAGCAGGTCTTGTTCCTTGCTCAGGATTCTTGCATCTCTTGTAGGTACATTTTTTGATTGCTGCATTTAGAAAATGCAAAGATTTCTTGACAAACTCTAGGAGGGTCTTAGAGATGAACAGCTGTTCACATCAGACGTGACAGTCCCCCTCTCCCTTCCACAAGATTCCCCCCAGCCCCTCCACACACACCGTATCTTTCACAACATCCTTTCCAGTTCAAGACAGGTCCCAGGGCCGTTCCCCTCCATCCTGCACACTTCCCAGCTGTACTCTTGGTAGCTGCCGGTTTTGTCGCTGCCATGTGTCTCAAATGCTTACTGTACTAGGCTGTCTCACTGCGTTTCAAGAATCTGTTCAGAATCTGATTAATTACTTAATGTTTACAAAGCACTTTGAAGATGAAAGGAACTGCAGTATCAATGGTAAGTACCATGATTATTTACTCTTCTGGCTTTCCTCTCTTTGTCCTAGTAGAGAATTGGTGACCACCTAGATTTTGATCTATGAACAAAAAAACTGCATTTGGCATGTGGAATTCAGCAGCACACAACACACATGCTCTGTGTGTTGTCAAACCAGGGAGGCTCACATTTAATTTCTGTCATCACATTCTCATATGGTGGCTGAGACTGTTTCCAGATAGGCAAAATATTTCAGTGAAATATATTTCATGTCTTTAACAAGTAAATATTACCCCTGTTTTTACAACTATTGTTTTCTCACTTGGCTGAGGACAAGAATTAATTCTCAGCTCTTGAGGGGCTAGTCAAGGACAACACAAAGGATCCTGACAGCACATAAAAATGAGCCTTGGCCCAAGCAGCCAACTGAACAATCTGAAGAACTTGGGGATGAGTCAGGGAGATGCACACAGATACGGTATCACCAAGAACCAGAAAACAGCAAAATTACAGGAAAGACAAAGAAAGAACTATGAAGAAGAGCTTAGAGGAACTCTTACTTCTCTGAGAACGCTCTGTCCCAGGATGGGCAGCTGGAGGTATTCAGAAGTCTCCTACCCAGAAATGCAGTGTCCTCAAGAGAAAAAGATACTCACTGGCTTATGCTGCTTCTTTCTTGTTCCTTAACAGACCAGCCCACAATCCACACCTGAAATGCCGAAGTCACAGAAACTTCTAGATGACTGCCATGATGTCTTTAACATATTTGGGAATTACACTAAGTTTCTGTTTCTTTTCGCAGCATTTAGTATACGGAATACGTAATTTGCCTCAAATCAGAAATATATTTTCTCCAAATTTCAGCCTTCGTCCATAGCCTTCCAACCACAGGATTAAAGAGAGATACTGTCCCTTGAAAAATGGACACTTTCCTTGAGGCAACAAATGAGGACTTCTTTAAACCAACTCTGCTTTGAACTTCCCAAATAGTCTGGCACAGTCACTGGCTTTCTTGGCAGTGACTGCAAATCTACTGATAGCTACTGAATGACTGGAAAAAAGTCAATTTTGATTAAAAAAAATAATAAAAAAAAGAAAACAGTAACAAATGGATCCTACCTACACAGCAGACTGAAACACAGATGCCAGCATTAGCAATAAGTGAAAGAAATACTGTTTTCGTATTATAAGGTGCTGACTGCTACACAGCTTAACTGTAAGCATAAGATGTGATTAGTTGCAAACAGGTAGGACTGCTCTTGCTGAGTTCAATTATAAGAAAGAGCTGATGGATACACAAAGAAGTTTGGTATGACTGCACATGCAATGCACATTCAAGTTGCCTAAAGCCAAAAGCCTTACCTATATGAGCCATAAATCACTCCCCTGACACCACGCTTAGACCCAGGGGTGTGGAAATATACTACAGACAGTCCCTGTTTCATAATTAAAGATCAGCAAGAGTTTCAGTCTGTAGTACTCCAGAATAACCTCTTCTGAATGAGATGGAAAGCCATGTTCCAAATGAATTTTTAAAGGAAACAGTTAAAACTCCCTGCCGAAGAGGGGGGGTGACATTTTGCACCATTAAAAGCACTCGTCTTTTAAGAAGTTCCACGCAACATAGACAAAATTCAGAGTTCCATCCACATGAGGGCAAGGAGGATGCAGGAATTTAAAGGACTTTTTTTTTTGGTTATGACTGAAGTGCAGTTCCTCAATGACAAGTGCTTGTGGATTTGTTGTGTAAAGTTGCTTTTGTCTTTGTAATTGGGAGCACAAGTCCATCTGCCAGAATGTGCTTGGTATCTCTCTTTGCAGGCTGCCATTTTGTGAGCAAGGATGTATACATCCCCCTGGGTGACCCCTCCCTAAACCCATTTGTATAACCTGCCAGCTGTTCCTCTCTCTGACTCTTCCTTCCATTATCCTTTAGGAGTGAGTGTAAAGAGGGAGAAAACCCCATATACACTTACACGTACACATATGCATACGCAGCCACAAAGAAGATAACGGGGACAAGAAGGCATCCCTTTGACAATGCAGACTGGCATTGTTCTGGTGAAGAAATGGCCAGGCAGCAAATCACACCTGCCACTGGGGGGTCTGCTGCAGCAGCAATGCAATCTGCAGCCTGGCTTTTTTCCCTTAGGACTCATTTCCCTTTGCTTCATTCCTGCTAGAACTGCCCAGCTTCAAAATCCACACACTGGGTGAAAGAAGGATAAAATGCATGAAGAGTCAGAAAAGACACAAATCTCAGTGAGCAGCCTTCTCAGAATGAACCGGTGCAAAATTCCATTCTTAATTACATTAATATTAATATTAAAAGACTCCCAGGAAGATGATGTAAGAACAATTCTTTCTGAACACTGCAATAGATGAGCATGACTTTTCTTTTCCCACTTCAGAGTGCTCTTTATTAACTTTCAAAATGTTTTAATTGTTTCTAATGTTTCTTCTAAGAGGAATTTCTTGTAGTGGAGGAAAAATGTTTGGTTGGTTTTTCATGAGTAATTCTCAATGGAAATTCTCATCATTAGAAATATGACCTTACATTTAAAGAGCTACAAGGAAAATAGCATAATTAATTAGTCACATTATTTTCCCTCCAGCATATTTTAAAAATTAGCAACTGGAGAATGAAGGAGATGGGGGCTGATCTATAGCCCTTTCACACGACAGCTGTTGCACTGATAGCTCCAGGAATGCACATAGGGACAGCAGGATCATGCCCTTAATAGTAAGCCAGGCTTAAGAAAGGCCTGCAGATAGGCACAGATCAGGCCTCTTGCCATCGTATCCTCAGCACTCTCACTCTCCATTAAAGTCAATGGGAACAAAAGAGTCTGTATGGGCATTTTAGTGGGTACCTGATTTAAAATCATCAGCATTTTATAGCACATGGACTTATCTTAGCAACTGGAGTCCTCCTAAGAATGCAAGGCACTGATTCTCCACCCCCATACAAACCAGTTCTATGCCTGCACAATTGTATTGATTTTAATTGTGTGTCATATCAGCTTACTCCAGTGTAACAGAGCTGAGAAGCAGGTCCTGAATATCTAATCCACAAGCAACTGTACTTCAAGTGTCTCTTTATTTGCATTCCTACACTCAGGCACCATTTATCATGAGAAGTATTCAGTACACAGCATTTTAGAGTTTTACGCTCCTGACACTTCATCATTCCAGAAACTACCTCTCCCAAAATAGAGAAAAACAGCATTTCATGAAAGGAACTGTGTTTGAGATTTTGATCTGAGCCTCAAGATTCAGATCAGCCTCCTAGCTCACACATATGGAAACACCTTCTATGCTTCAAAAATCGGCAGTTTTGAGATCTCCAACTATCATTCTATTCTCACGAGTACAGAGATAGAAAAGCAACTTTATGGCTGCTTAGCTCATGCAATCAGAAAATAATGATTCAAATTTAGGCCAAAATTCTATCTTAATTAAAGGACTGGTGGGCAGAACTCTAACTAGAAATCCAGATTAAGTGCTACCACATTTTTGAAAGCTAAGGTACACCACTCTCTGCATCACTTTCCCACATGTAAAACGAGGATGATGCAACTGTTTTCCCCCCGTCTTTCATTGGCTTCATTTGAATCTTGAAGCCAGGAATTCTTTCAGCCCAGACATGATCTAGCAACTCCAGCTTTTGTAGTCAAACACTTTATTACCCCCACCTGTCCTCACCCAGGACTACCATTCCCTCAGTAGAATTCTGAATGTAAGATACATATATGTTCCCTCTAATTGTGTCAATGCAAAGTTCAGGCTTAGATCAAACCCAATATTCACCATTAGTTGAAGGAAAACTTTTGTGCTTTACACCCAGGAGGTTGAGGTGAGTTCACACAATCCTAAACATTTCATACAAGGCACTATTTCCAGCACTGGCTTAGTGAGAGACCACTCCAAAGCAGTAACATCACAGCAATCTGTCTTTCTATGGCTTGTGGTTTGAGATGTTTGTGGGGCACCTTTAGAGGCCACTCTGGTGAAACTGATATTATTTCTGAAACAAAATACACTGTGTAAAGATATTAACATGAAGATTAATATAAAGTAACCATTTCAGAGTTTCTGATGCCAAATATCAAGAACAACAGCAATCAAATTTTTGTTTTCTCTCTCTGGTGATCCTGTTTCATGCTTTATTTCTTGACACTGGTAACTTTATCCATGATTTTGAATAAACACACATTTGTTGTCTGAGATTAATATCTGGCCAATTAACAAAGTGCAAAGAATTGTTACAGACTTAAAAAAAATCTGAGAAACAGGAAGACAAGTCTTCAGATTATATTAATCAGCATAATTCCACTCATTCAAAAGGAATTACATAATTTACACCAGCCCAGGAGGTGGTTCACCATTTTAAATTAGGATCTTGGTTTATTTAATGTCTTACTGCAGAGCTCTGAGACTCCAAAGCCACTCTGTCCTTACTTTTATCTATTTACAGATAAGCATGTTTCCTTAAAACAGCTTCAACTGCCACAGTTAAAATCTTAAAACCTGCTTAGGTCTAAACTTATTACTTCCTGCCGGGAATGTCTGAAAGGAGTTGGAATATTAATCTCTTTAAATAGGTCTCCTGGGAATATATCAGTGTTTTTCCTCAATAGGATGCTTTCTGTGGAATTTGATAATCCTTAGCATTTTCAGCATTTCACACAAAGCATCTTTCTTAAGGAGTGTCTTATTATACGCTAGATTTAAAACGTTTGGAAAGCACTGAGAGCCAGTTCTACCTTTACCCTGAAGACAAATTGTTTTTTCTTCATTCTTTAACAGCAATAAATGCAGGATTTCTAAAAGAGCTGTTTAAAGGCAAGCAACTGGTATGAAGTCTTCCATTTGTTGCCTGTGTGTACTCAGCTTTTTCAAACAAAAAAAAATATATAGTTTCTACTTTGTCTTCTCACAGGTTGGTTTGTGTATTTGCTCCTATGCTGTCTGGTTTTAGTTGCTACTTGTACCATACCAGAGCTCCCCCCAAACACGTAGCTGTCCATGCTACTGCTCAGCTGTCCATCTTGCTGCTGGAAATACAGAATCCCTTCTCTGCAAAGTCATAGTCCTAGGAACTTGCAAGTCAGAAAAGGGTCTGTGGTTCAAAGATTTCGAGGTCAAAAGGGATTGTTTAATCTTCTGCCTTCTGAGCAGGCATCAAGTCCCTCTGAGGAACCCCTATATCTGCTCAATAACTTCTGACTGGGTTCTAGCTTCGACTCCCAAAAAAAAACTGGCCCAAATTCATGGTCCACTGGTTGTGCCAGCACTTCACAGCTGCTCTGGATACCATACTCTTGAAATGTGTTTTCGGCTAGAAAACAGCTAAAGGTCTGGAAACAGCAGAATCTGCTTAAGCCCCAAAATGTAGGGCTTGTCATGGTAGGTGATTCAAAAAGGTATAGGGAACACTGAGAAGCAGCATGATTTTTAGAAATTCAGTCCCAAAGGCAATGTTCAGAGATGCAAATGTCTTGTCCTGTAATTGTAGTTGAAAGAGAAAGAAGTCTTTGCTCACTGAAGAACACAATCTGGAGTTATGCCTGAGATGGCCATTGGTGCATTCTCTATAGAGGTTCTCACATACTGGCAGGCATTCTCCTGTTTCTCAAGCTGTGGTCATTTTAATCTAGCTGCACCCAAGTACTGAAGTGTTAGTTATCACTTCCAGCAATTCACATATTTCAGGCTAATGACAAAGCTCACCATTCTCACTTTATGCAAATTAAGACAGTAAATGTATTTCATTGTGTTCTAATTGTATGATAAATTCACATTTTTAATGCTGTATTTTTTTTATATTCATTTTCATTTCCTTTTAGCCTATCTAATTTATTAATTAATCAGCTGTCTTGAAATATAATCCAGGCACAGTGTATTTCATTTAATGCAATTAAAAACCCTGAATGTTTTCTGGAGGGAATGTTTCTCAAATGGAGTAGGTCTTCCCTCTGGGAATTGCTGCACAATTTAGAGCAATGTAATCCAGAGAAGACTGGTCTCACTGATGAGTAGTTCTGTTTGTACTTTTCCCATACAGAAGCTCTTTTTTGGGCGAGACAAAGGGCAAAACCCTGAAACCTTTACTCAGTTACTGAGTAAATCTTTCACTGAACTCATTCCCCACACTCCTCAGTACTGTTGTTTCCTTCTCAGTTTCTCAGACTTATTCTGAAGGATGTCAAAGGGATTTCAGCTAAGTAAGAAAAGAGTGAAGTTCATCCCATGCATGGGGCTAGCGCTCAATCCAATCTACTATATCAGCCTACTTGCAGTCCTCAAATAGCGTCTTGAGTTGGAACTGAGTGGTGGATTTGAGTCCTGTTTTAAATACATGTGAAACAAATATAATTAAGTTGCCTTAACTGAGGGACCATGATCAAATAAAACTATAAAAAAAAATTATGTTTATCCAGACAACACCACTGACTATTGAGAGACTCATCAGTTCAGCAGAACTTCACAATTACTTTATACGCTGAGATCATGCAACAAACAGAGGGTTAGGACCTCAGCTGTATATAAACATCAGGATTAAATTGTGAAGTACATAAGGGAAAGAAGGGAAAGAAAAAAAGGAAAGATATACTAGTCATATACTAAGTGCATTTTTTCTGTCTGTTACTTGCCTATCACGAGGCACATGGTAGTAAATGAACTTCAGATGAAGAGCACAACTTGTTAGCTAACCTGTAGCCACCAGCACACACATAAACTGCAGCAAGCAGAAGGCCCAGCCTTGCTTTTACTAAAGTGGGGTTAAATTTCTTTTTATCCAAAATTAAGAATAGGCCAATAAAAATAAACCTCTAGTACCAAACTACAGAAATCTGCAGCTGTTCAATTTGCTGCTCCAAACCAGGGCCTGCACAGTCTTTACTTGTATTTGAAACAAACAGTTGGCAGGGTTACTCTTTTTTTTTCTGGTCAGCCAGTAGCTGCATTGCTGTAATGGTAGATCTTTTAATTCCCAGGCACCATTAAGTCACAGAATGGCTGCTTTTCAAACTGCATTAAATTGTTTAACAGATATTACCCGCTCTAGGAAAGGCAAGTATATTCTAGATTATCATGGGTATAGTTAGCATATCAGTTTTGCAGCCACTCAGTTTTCACCACTTTCTTTATATTAACTTGATTATCATCTTAAAAACAAATCTAAGCTGTGCCATTGCAGTCAAACTCAAAGGATGTCTAACATGCATAAGATTCGCTTAGAACTGCTGAATACTGGGGTGACAGAAAAAAAAAGAAGAAGTCTGATGTGACTTGCCCTGGACACATCAAATAATTTTTTATCTGTTTTACTTGCAAGTTTCTGTTTTGCTACTTTATTCCCGCAGTCATCAGTAAGTTCCATTTAGATTTTAGCTGTCACCTCTAATGCCTACCTTTGTAAACATAATTCATTTAATTAACAACTTGTCTAGTGGCTTTTTTACCTTTTTTCCCCTCAAGGCTTATTAAAGCCTTATTAAAGCCACTTGCCAGGAGCATCTTCACAGAAAGCACACACATGGATGATAGTTATGTGAAGATCTCAGATCCACACTCCTTATTTCATAACCCACCTGGGCAAGTGACGCCAGGCAAAGCAAGTATCTTACAGAAATATAAAATTCATTTAGCACCTTCGCCAACAGGCTAGGATGGGGTTCACAGACTGGACTCTTCTGTGCACACAGGGGAACTTGCAAAACTTTATAGCATGGTGAACATACTAATTTAACTGACACAAGGAGGTAATGTTAAGTAGGTCACAGTTTTAACTAGCAGCATGCCTTTAAAGCATCCACCACCTAAAGCACAAATTTCAACCTAAAGAGGATGCAGTCGGCTGCCCCAGCAGATGTTGGGCCTGAGCTCCCTAACATTGCTGCAACCAGGCACAACTCTGCTGAAGTCACTGCCACGGCCACATGAAGGACTGTCCCTAGAGAAGCGGGGCCATCATTTTACAAAGGGCTTGACAAAGCCACCCCAAAGACCAGACTCACTGCAGCTGGGGACAGCAAATGTGGAAGCTCAGGCCCAGACACAGCCTCTACACCAATGTGCCTGCATGCTACCAGTCCCACCTGGATAGACCCAGTCATCTGCAGAGCAGGACTCCCTGCATGGGACATAACATGTGCTGGAGATCATCCAAGTACAAGGTCAAGGCAGCTCTTTGAATGCAGCAGCCACCTTGTGCTTATTCTAGAAGGTCTAGGCACGAGGACGTGTTCGTGCAGGTGGCTAGCTATAACAAACTGCACAAATCAGGCTTGCTTTGCTGCAGCAAGGCTGAAGGAATCTCAGTGCCTCTTGCAAAGCCCTGGATGGCAGGTGGGGGCAGCCACAGTCATACCGCAAAGCCTGACATAGGATTTGTTTCCACCTCCCCCATCCTGCAACTGATCCTCCCCTCAAAACAGCAAAGCAGAGAACTTTCCACATCAGCTTACTTTTTTGGATCTAGGAATAGGAGATGAAAAGCTTGGGCCTGCTGCTACTCCTCTTCAAATAAGAAAACAGAACTTAACCTATGAGCTAGGTCCAGCAGCAGCTGCCAAGTTTAATGCAATGCCAATTCCAAGGAATAACAGTGTTACTGTCCTCTCAAGAACCAGCTGCCCTTTATTTTTACTGTCATTTCTCATAGATTTGAGACATTGCAAAAAAAAAACCCCAAAACTACAGACCTAATGGCTTATCTTTAAAAGCCTGTAGATGGTAGATGGCAACACAGACTGCCTGTCATTACATTCAAAGTCATATCATATATTTAGCAAAGTGACTTCATTTACTGCACTAAATTCATCCCAGTTTTCTCTGTGTGGCTGAAGATTGGGATGCTACAGATGCATGGAAAGAGAGGTCAGGAGTTGACCACCTAGAACTGAAGACCTTAGTTGCAGAAGAAAACAATTAAGCGATACTGTAGCAAATGTTGAAAACCCAGAAAGCATTAAAGGCAAACAGAACCATTTTAATAGTTTTTCTATGCTTGCCTGTGTATGACAGCTGCTTTTTAAATTTAATCATCTTAGAGCAGACTTCATCATACATAGTAATGGTGGCATTCACCTGCAGAGAGCTACTAGTTTGAGCGCACTGCTGAGAGATGCTCTGTTTCATGAAGAAATGTGAATGCAAGGGAGAAAAATGTCAGCATTGTGCAAACAAGAACCTTTGTCTATTCCACACTCCAGAAACATCCATTCACATGAAAAGGATGAGAAGATTTAAAAAAATAAGTTCAACTGAAAACAAAGATTCAAGTTCTATCTGATCTCTGGGTTTTAAGCATGGAATAAGTTCAAATTCCTGTTCTTTGTAAAGAACACCCTTTGCTGTCCCTTAGACACCCAATGGCTGTGGGAGAGCGAAAACTGGAAAATGCCACTAGTGGTGATGGCGCACACGACTTGTTTAGACACTAAACCGTGCTGAGCACCTGAAATGCCACTGATTTCAGCGGGAGATGAGAGTGCCAGCGCTCCACGGGAACCAGACATTTTTCTTTTTAAATGAAAGAGCAATCCCCAAGAGACAACCAAGCTTTCAGCTAAGGAGGTGTAGGTTTTAATACAGTTGGCAAAGTAGCAAGTGAAAAGAAAAAAGAGAAGACACTGTATGTGCATCTGAGTTGCATAACACTGTCCCAGGCAAAACACATATTACTTTCTAAGATAAGCTTGCAGAAGGCAGTGTGGTTAATGAGAGCTGTATCTGGCCCCCGGGCACAGCTCTCCTCACAGGCTATTGGAAAAGCACTGAATCCCTCTGCTAGCTCATACAAACATTTCTGCTGCAAACAGAGTCAACTTGGATCTCTTGTAGACAGACCTCTGAGGTTACCAAGTCCTGCCATGCCAAAAGGGAGGCAAGCGCTGCAGCAACAGCTGTTCCTAACAGCTTTGTTACAAATTTATGAAGGTAAGCCCTGACACAGAAACCCAAGATGAAGTCAACTCCCTTAATCTGTCAAGTACATATTTTTCTCATTATTCAACACTTAACGGGGATGACAGCCAAGATTAAATAGTCACTCATCTTCTGTGCCATTATAGCTCCTGCATGATTGCTTCAAATTAAATCTAACAGTCAATGAAATAGTCAATATTTAATTTACTCATTGCAGGTGGCGATTTAGCTCCAGTTACGATATCATTTAATGACAGAAATATTGGTATTTATCACTTTTTATGAGTCTTCAGAAGATACAGGGTTCCTTCATCATGCAAAATGTCCATGCCGCTTTAAGTCATATGTTACTCTTAGAGAGTGCAGATTTTGAACATTAAGAGTGTGCTCCTTTTCCCTGCTTTCCTGGGTGCTCATTATCAGTGAAGAGGCATAAGGGTGCTGTGTGAGTCTCCAGAGACCTAGTTAGCTACTCATGACAGCACCTACACTTCTGTTCTTCTAAGAGCACCCACTGACTAGCTAGTGGCGCATAGCATTTGAATTTAGAAGAACCTGATGTACCAATGACTGTCCAGGGCAATCACGGTTAATTCCCACTCTTTGACCTTGCTGGCTTACTTACGTAAAAGCCATTACAGAAGTAGGGGGAGTCCAACCAGAAACATTTTGGTGACATTCATTACTGACCTTTTGACCACTTAAGAGTTCATCAACCAAAGACAGATCATTTTCACCCTGTTTCTACAGGAGAAAACAAGCAGCAATGTTATTGCTCCCTTTTAATGAACATTCGATGATGTTTTGCTTTTTGTTAGCACTATTTTGTGTGAAACAAAATACAAACTTCAGCTTTCTGATGAGACAAAACTTCATGCTGAAACCCCTTTGCTCCAAAAAATGGGGCTTCTCCAAAATTTCATCAGTTACTGCAATACAGGAAACCTCATCACATCTGCCATGGACAGTTTAGCTCTTGATTAAAAGTCAGAAATTACAAGGAAAAGGCACGATGAGGCTGGGCATTTAACTTTCTCTCATTCCTTCTCTTGATGAGGGGGACTGAGGGACAGGTCTGCTTTAATCCCCACACAACTCAAAGGAGTACTTGCTTGTAAAATCCTGTATTCAAACTGACTCTGGTGGGTGACTAGCTGAAAGCTGGTACAGAGCATCAGCAGACAAGCACAAAGACTTTAGCCCTTCTCTCCCCTTGAAAATCTACAGAAGCTTACCTGTGCTTTGGGACCCAGGCAGCTTTGTAAGGGGATGCCTGAGGATGGCCTCTACCACCCCCTAGCCCCTTGTGAATTTCTGCCCACAGAAAAATACAGCTGAGTTTTCCCAACATTGCCTTGAACAGGGTCCCTTCTGCACTATGAATACTGGCAGCCCATTATTTCTGCCTGTGCGTAGGCTCAGCTGCAAGAACTCACGAGGAGGCTCTGAACATCCCTTGCTCCTTGCTCCCCACTGGATTGAAGTGAAAAATCCTGTCCTCACAGCAGCCACTCACAGGCAAGGCCTCCTAAACAGAGATGCTAGTGCATAAAAAAGGATCCCTTCTACCTGCCTGCAAAGCAAGAAGCAGCTCAGCCTAAGACAACATTACAACCTGCGCAATTACGCAGTCGATAAAGAAAGTTTAACGAAATGTGCTTTTGTTTCCTGTAAGTGCTTTAGTTAAAAATCTGCTTTGGGATTAATTTGGGTAACAATCTGCTTTGCTAATCATGTGTTTGCATATACTTGTTTGGAATTCCATGTGTTGTGTATGTCATTACAGAGCACACAGTTATCATACTTCGCTTTCTGTTAATGTGTAAAGATCTGGTTGAAAACCAGGCACACTTCACAAAAATATCCCTGAAATCTTGCCTCTGTTTGCTGTCACAAACACTTCAAGCGGTTGGTCCTGCCATGAGCATTTGTACCAAACAAAAAACTTTTCTGGTTTTCATTTAGAAATTTCTCTCTTTAAATTTCTGAACCAGACCAAACGTATTTCTAGTCTTTATTAAATTGACATAATGGAACAATGAGCTTGATACCACAAAGATTTTTTATGCTTCACAACACCAAGAAATTCTAATAGTTTTATGGTGCATTGAATTTCCAGGTCTAAACATAGACTGATTATCATGGGGGGGGGCGACAGTACAGCAGAAGAAGAGAGAAAAAGATTTTTGTAGCCATATGCTCATTCTCATAAAGCTGCACAATTAATGAGTTGAATAATTTCATATTTGTAGCTATTTGAAAATAAAAATGTGCCCATAGCCAAAGAACCTTCCTTCCTCCTAGAGATCAATTTTTATTTATCTGAATTTTGAATGTAAATGCCTACAAAATGTGGGTGCGTTGCTTACATTTATGCATCTGATAATGATCCCATTTGAAAACTACAAGGCTAACAATGGACAGCCAGATTGTATCTTTGCCCCAAGCATTGTGGATAACTCTGCCTCCTCAGCATCCTCATCGGGAGAGAATCAAATCTCTGCCTCCCCTTTGCTCCAAGGGATAGTAATTTGCTGCTGATCTACGACAGCAGTAAATTACAATGCACCAACCCCACTCAGCAGCGCCCACTGATACCCTCGGGTGATGGAGCAAAACCCTCTCCCACTCCTCTGTCCATCTGATGATAACCATGGGAAGAGGCAGGAGGAGGTGCACCACACCTGTGTGGCTGGAAAGAAGCACTGCTCCAGGGATTTGTAGGTCAAGTGATGATTTAGCAAAGGTTTCCTCTACATTTACCACGCATGCATTTCAGTCTGACCTTGTGCTGGCCTACGGGACGTTTGAGTGTTTACATCTGCTGTATCTCAGGCCCAGTTCTAGTCACCTCAAACTGCTCATGCCTTCCAAATAGTCCTGCTGGCACACAAATGCCTCAGCAAATCCATGAATGGTGCATAGAAGTGTAGGAGGTGGAGAAATGGTTGGGGTAAAGAGAACTTTAAGGATAGGGTACTGTAATTTGTCAGCCAGCTTTTCTAAGCTTCTAGCCACAAATAACTAGAAAAGACTCACTGGGAAGAAAAGCACAGGTCTCCAGGCAAAAATGGTGTGCTTTTGATTGGACTCCAACCAAATGTTTGACAGGGCTCCTCAGACTGCAAACCTAAAGGCCAACCATCCAGAAACTACTCACTAGGGGTCTAAGGCAGATTTTCACATACTGGGCACTGAGCTGCTTAGAAAATCCAACTATGATCTTCCAGTGAGAGCTTCGGATACTGAGCACTTTGGAAAATCTGGTGGTAAATCCACAGTCCACCCCTTTTGTTTCATTAATTGGCTGCGGGGTTTAATTTCTTCATCTTACTTTCTTCCCTCAAGTGTAATTCTATAATGAAGGCAGCTGATATGGGTTCATGTTTCTGAGCACAGCTAGATATGCTGCCTGTGGTGATTCCCACTTAGAAATATATTGAGTTATCCAATGGGCCCCTGGCCTTCCATATAAATATGCCTCCAGAATGATTTCAAGTCCACGCAGGCAAATGATTACTTGAATTTCAAATAAAGGCATTGCTAAGGACCATTATGGAGACGTTAGAAAAAGACCACCTCTGGCTCAGGAAGTCCCCGAGCCACAAATTGCGGGAGGTTGCCTGAAGTATCCCTGCTTACCTGCTCTGCTGTAACACCCTTCCCTTGTACCTGTTATGGGCCACTCTACTATGACAGATGGGATAATGGGCTAAATGGACCTTTGATTTGACCTTGTAAGTCACTCTTAAGTTCTTATGGACGCTTTTGTTTTTAAGAAGCCAGCATCAGTAAGAAGTGGGGCTTCAAAAGCTTCAATCCTGTGTTTCAAGTTGTCATTGCCAGAATAAAACACATGAATTTGGCAGGCACATGATGAACTCTGACAGTAGGTTCCCATTTGACTGTCACCAGAAAGAATGCCTAACCTTGACTTTCCAATATTTCCTAGCCTTTCTAGAGCCAGAATGAGTGCAGATATTACAAAGAGTACTTGGGAAATTACATCTTAAAAAGAGTTTATTTCTCTAAATACCACAGGCAAAAATAGTAGGCTGGATCCAGTAAATTGCTGTGGCTGTGACTGCAATTTGAAAATGAAAAGCTTCAGCTTATGTCTTCTCCCTAATTTACCTCCACTTCAGGGAGGTCTGGAGAATAGACAACATAGATAATTCTAAGTTCTTTCAGGGATTTTAGAAACTTTTCTTTCATTCAGAAGACTTTTACCCCTACACTGCTTTGAAACAAATAACAACCTGGGCTGTGAAAGTACAAGCTAGTATGAGCTGGAAATCAAACTTTTAATGGCATTTAGGCGTTTGTGCTCTCTTTGATTTCAGTAACAGTTAAAAGTTTTTACACGCCTAAAAACCTGGGACTACAATCTTGCAGTGGTATATAAAAAGCAACACTGGCAGCTCCAAACGTTCAGAAACTCAAGACCTCAGCCCCTTCCCACACACACAAGAACAGAAATGAGCTTGAAAACACTAAGATGCAAGCAGAATGATTCAGGTGGGCTCCTGCAAATGGATCGAGTTTTTGAGTTTCTCTCCACCATCAGTAAGCTAAAAACTTTTCTTTTTTTTAGAACAAAAGCTTAACATTCTCTGAGAAAACCTGAGCCTTAATCCAAAAAGTATTCACCACTGTGGTATCTGTGCAAAACCATGACGGCTGCCAGTAAGGTGAGCCCCAGCGTCCTAGTATTTGAAATTAGGGTTTGAAGCCTGAGTTACATCACAAGCAGTAAAATACTCATTTAATCTCATCCTAATCTCCATCTGTCAACATCCCAAAATCACAAAACATACTGGGACAACTAGGATTACCTCTCCAAAAGACTCCTGGAATTGCAATAACAGGATCTCTGCACTCATGTCAGCCCAAGATGGAAGGACACTTGCTAGGCACACAGCGGTATCAAAGTAAATGTGACTTTCCCACTATTTTACTTCAACAAGCAACAGACTTTACATTAGAACAAAAAGAGGAAGCCAAATAATAATAATAATTAAAAAATCCCCACAACAAACTAGGTTTTACTGTTGTCTGAAAACTATAGGAAGGAAATGTCTGAAAATGAAGTCAATGCATTGGCTGTGCACTGCAGGAATCCCAGCAGCACCACTGCCAAGTCACTTACATAGCTGATTTTGAGGTTACGCTGTCCCTCTTTATAGCAGGGCAACTGCCACAGAATGAGGTGGTGGGGGGGACACTGGGGAGCTACCCCACTGCTGGCAAACATGAGCCAAGATTTCTCCAAATTAAGTCTAGGTGCTCAGTGAACCTTGGCAGAATTTGTTCTATTTCTAGTCCTGCCAAGAACTCAGATTAGAGATGCTCACTTCTGGAATTGACCCTGAAAACCCAGAGAGAACCAAAAACTGATTCCACTCTCACCCGCCCCAATCTCTCGCACATGCCGTTGCATCTCGTTGAGCTCCTCAGTAATCCTGCATCTCATGCCAACAGGACACAGGATTATAATTGCACAGGAGTGTCTCTGCAAGTAAACCAGTAAATTCAGACAGAAAGAGTGACTAAACTCAGTGTGATTAACCAACACAATAAATTCTAATGACCAAATAGCTTGGACCAATATTTACCAGTGCATGCTGCTGAGTTGATCAGAATACAGAACTCTCTGTGCATGGAAGAGATAACCTGTTATCACGCTGCAGCTTGTCTTTCACACCACATGCACCACTTACTACACAACTGAAGCACAGCTTAGCAATTTTATTCAGCCGGTCTGCCACAAAAACTCAATTTAAAAACTGCATTATTGTAACTTGTGGATATGGATCCCATTAACTAGCTCCTTGTCAGATCATATAAGCACCATTTCTTCACATTTATGGTACAATTTTGGTAGAAGCTTTTATTTTCTCTTTTTTTTTCCCTCCTTCTCTCTCCTGTGTTATCTCAATCTGACTAAACTTTTTCTATCTGCTTCACTGTACTTTTTCCATCCCTCTGGCATTTTAAGACAGGAGGAGCATTTTTAGAAGCCTGTTCATTCACTGGAGAGGCACATACTTGCTTAATACGAATGGAATGAGGGAGGAATCCCTTCAGGTACCATGGAAGGGGTTTAAAGACACTTTGCTGCTCTCCAAGATACTCTATTATTCAACAATATAGCATGAACAGTAAATAGAAACTCAAAACCTGGCATTTTAAGGTTCTCAGTTCCAGGCATATAGCTTCATACCATCAGAATGTGAGATGTGAATCCAGTAAACCTGTTCATACAGTAAAGCTGTTCATACCTCTCTGGTCACCACGCCATCCTGTTACCTCTGCTTCCCTATCTCCATCTACCCAGTCTTCTTTTGTAGGACCTAAAGCTCAAATCTATGCTAACTCCACTGTCAAAGTTCTGCCAGCCCTTCCCTTCCAAACACTCTCTTTTTTCTCTTTTTTAATCTAGGACTTCTCTTTCAGCTGATTTAAAACCAGACTGCTCTGATCTGAAAACATGGGAAGCATTATCAATTCTGTAATATTTTCATCCACCAAGTATTAACTCCCTTTGTGCTTTGAAAAAAATGCACTTCAGCACAATTCCAACTCATACGTACACTCAGCAAGGCAGAGCCTGGCCAGTTCTATAGCCTTTCTATGGTGCCCTTTTCAACTTCCAGCTGGGACA
Source organism: Psittacula echo (assembly GCF_963264785.1). NCBI lineage: Eukaryota > Metazoa > Chordata > Aves > Psittaciformes > Psittacidae > Psittacula > Psittacula echo. The sequence continues at coordinate 108,312,891 of NC_137735.1, forward strand.
GTGGCCTGAAGGCTGCAGGTACCTGCACCACAGCCTGAAAGCCTGGGAGAAGTGGAGTGCCAAAGCGACCTACATTTCTCTCACAATTCCTTAGCTTGATAGAAAATCAGCCAGACTTGAGGCAGGATCTCAAAATCCTTTGGCTTCACTCTGTGCGCTCAGAGAACCACAGTGCTGAGTGGGAATAATAAATAAGCAAGGTGCTCTGATAAAGGATGTCCTGGCACCCCCAGATTGCACAGGCTGGAGGGTTTGTGTGAAGGGCAAGACTTAGTGCCAAATGGGACTTAATCCCTAACAGGCTGCTGTTGTCATTTTTACAGGGTCTGTAGCAAACTAAAAATAATGGAGTAACACAAGTATTTCTTCATATTATAAGATTACATTTTTCAAAACAAATGCTGTTACCTAAAAGCAGTGCAGATATGGGGAATGCCTCATTCATCCTAACACGCTGTCTAGGATAACAAGGCCAATAAGAAGTCAATTTTAAGTCAATAATATTCACTCTTCCTACTGTTTGCTTCTATTTCATTCAGCTTAAACACTGACAGATCAGTTTCCAGTTATAGACAGGTTGTCATAATGCTGCTGGACACTGGGACGTGCTACTAAAGCCATGTGAAGAAATGTCAGTCCTGACAGTTAATGACATTTCAGTTTCAGATTAGTAAAACATAAAATATACAAAAAAAAAAAAAAAAAAAAGGCAAACAAAGCCTTGACTCTCACCACTTGTTCACTTTGAAAGAATTTGAGTAATATCTACCCACAATGTATCAGTCTCGACTATTTTTGATGATTTAAACAGCTTGAGAAGGACTTCCAAGTTTGCTGACACAACTTCTCTCCCTTGGGAACTTGTTTTGCCTGGATAAAAATCACTGTTTTCAACAGAGCCATTCCTAATTTAAATAAAACTGAAAACAGAATCATGCCTTATCTTATGCTCCCAAACACAGTGCTTAAGTAGTAAAGAGGTCACATACAGTGTGTGGCAAAGGACAAAGAAGACAAAGTCAATTCCTTATTAATTCCTTATTGTTAAAGTTCATGAAATAATGCTAGTATGTATTTCTAATTCCTGATGCTACTGAAGATCTCCTGAAGGATGTGCATTGAACTTGGGCAAACAACTTTGAGATCTTGAAAGTCCAGGAGTTACAAACTTATTCTCAAGAATGTAGCTGAATTTTTCTTTGCCACAGCATCACAACCAACACAACAACGGCTTTACCGCATTTGTAACAAGTCAATAACTTCAAAGTTGCCAATATGACTACCTGTGCCCCTTAACCAAAACACCCACTGGGCGGAGCAATGCATTTAAGTCTTGAGAGACAAAAAATGCAGAAATGCACTAGTAACTATGACACACTGTTCCAGGGAAGCCCTCTTAGTACTTTTAACACTTGGAATTCCTCTTTAAAAACACGAATAAACTGAATGATGCAGCAAAAACTGTATGTAACTTCTTGCTGAAGGTGATGGGAATGCTTCACTGGTAATTGGATAATGCTCGAAGTGAAAAAGCCACAAGGCTGCAACGAAGAACCCAAAAGTCCTGGTTTCCACCCTTGTACTCTACTGATTAGACAGCATTTTCCATAAGCATTTATAAACAGAGGCTTGAAATCACCCAGGCTGCAGGTCAATAGGCACATATCCTGGTTAGCGTGGAAGGTAAAATCAGTTAATGGTAAAATCAGTTAACAATAAAACAGCACACAACTGAAACTCACAGCAAGGTAGCTGCCTCTCAACACGGTCATAGTATTTCCTTGAAATGTGAAAGATAACTTCTATATGGGATGACTAAGGGAAAATAGAATAGAATTTGGAAAGTCTATCTAGGTTATCTAGCCCAGTACGGTCTTAAGCAAATCAAATGGGCTTCTAAGTGATCCTCAACTGGAATACCACATCTCACATGGCTTGCAAATTCCTTACGCTTTATGCAAACTCCTGCAATAGTTGACCATCATGATGAAGAATCAAGGACTTCAGTATATCTGCCCAAGTTCTTCCACTACCAGTCTGTTTGGAATAAACTGCACACTAAGAGGGACAGTCATTAGCAATACACATACACAGCAGTCTTACCTCATGCAATTCCTCTACGAAGTGTCTCATGTTACAAAACCCATAAAATTAATTTTCTTTTTTGAACTTCACTTGCTCATTCAATTACCATCAATATTGAGATCTTCCCAAAAGGAAAACAAAGTCACTGTAGTACTTTTAAAAATATTTTTTCAGTACCCCATGCTCTAAAACACAATATTTGAGCATAAATAGTCCTTTTTTTTTTGCAAAGCAAGAACTGCTCTGATCTCTCTGCTGCAGTTAATTGATACATTTTGGCACGTCAGAGCACCAGCAAAAAAACAAGCAACAAAAAAACCCAGACTGAAATTCTAACAAAAGCCTAAGGAAACCTTTTCTCTTTCTATATCTTGTACTTATTCTTTCCACACTGGTCCTGAAAACAAAAGCCCAGTTTTCAAGGCAAAGGACACCTAGGGGGACTTTATAAACAAAGTATTTATCATCTTAAAGTCCTCTTTCACAACATTAAACCAACGGGTAACGTTAATTAAGTCATACAAAAACCCCTCCAAATCTATTCCCCTCATTAAAACACTACAACAACAAACCATTGGTATGTTCCACTGATCTTTAAGAATGTACATGAAAAGGCTGAGTCTTGATACAAAGCTTGCTGAGACTTTTACATCTTCCCCATGTAAAAATGGCAGGGCTGGAGCCTCAGTTATCAGTGAAAGTTCTGTTTTGGAAGCTAACGATGTGCAGCCTTGGGCTGCTAGAGGGAACATGCAGCAGTAATCACACTAAAGAACTGTTACTAAGGCAGATATATTGCTTTGCCATCGTATCTATTTAGCAGTTCTACCCCAGCCTGTCTCTACATTAAGACAGTTTAGAAAGGGAAAGCTCTCTGTTTTAATCATCTTAATGCAGTGGGCAGTTAAAAGGATGCATAAAAATGTTGCTCTTTAAAAAAAAAAAAAAAAAAAAAAAGGGTTTACAGATTCTTTCCACTTAGCTTTTAATTAAAGGAAGGAGAGGTGAGTTCCTAGATGGGAATGAAGCAAGCCTGTGGGGACGTGCTCAGGACCCAGAAGGCAGCACTTAGGTGATGTCTTCCACACACCAAGCCTGAGGATGGACTGTGACCACTGGGGTGCTGCTGCACTGGCCTGATTTACTACGGCTTCTGCTTCAAGTGGTCGTCAAAGCAAGTTCAGGCACGGTTCATCATTATTATTTCATCAATTAAATGCACTATGCGCAGCTGGCAGCCAGTGAAGTAGGCTGTCACAGATGCATCCAAATCCAGGTCAAAGGGGGTCTTTGTTCTTAAAAAAAAAAAAGAAATCCACCGTGGAATGGATGTTCCATACTAATCAAAACAGAAATGGTGGAAAAAACAAAACCTCAAGATCTAGCAGAAGTTGACCAAGGGGAAAAAATAGCATACTTTTGTCTCTCTCATTATTCACTGGGAACACTTTATCTTCTTGGGTTCAAAGAAACTTCCATTAAGGCAAAAATTCAATACTCGGCACTACTTGCCCTTGCTGCAAAAGGCTCGGAAAATATCCCAGGCATTTAAGGAATTTTTTCTTTCCCAGAAATCTTATTGTTTTGTTTTGAATGCAGGAAACAAATGACTGATACTGCCCAGTCACTGGAATGCCCTCTAAACCTCACTGCAATCCAAGCCTTTGCTACAGGCAGCTTTGCTCTCCCAGGGTGATGGTAGAGGTGCAGTGACCTCAGCAGACCCAAACCACACAGGTTTTCTTCTCGTCTGAAACAGCCATCCACAAAATTCCTTTACAAGCCATGTCACCACAACTGAAGAGCAACCTGGGTATTGTTGCTATTTTTAAAGCACACTTTTCCTTTGCTTCAGAATCTATTTTTATATAACTTCCATCTTACAGATACTCTGAGTGGTCAGCACTGCTGGTCTTTGAAATCTAGCAGCTCTGGAGCCTTTGAAAGTTAGTGTAGTGTCTGTTCTTGCAGACTGATGGTGATTATTTGAGGCATCAGATGGATCACAGAGACTTTTCGAAAGAGTTCTATGTATTTTGTACTTTGGTTCTGTTAGCTCATATCATGGATATTCCCATTTGTTCCAAGTCATTATATGCGTGGCTTTATACAACATTGATCATAGGGGTGGGTGACAAATATGTTTTCTTTTCAGAGGTTATCAGCTGACAAATAACTACCATTAATCTTAGCTTTCCATCCAAGATGTAAGGATTTAGCCCTCATCTCCTTCAGAAATTTATATTGGAAAGCAGTTCAGAAAAGGAATAGGTATATCCTTCCTTGAATGGCAGCCAATGAACTAAGATGCCATGCGGGAGGAGGAGAGTGTAGCCAGCATCATTAAACTAAAAGCCCAACCCACACGGCTGACAGGACTTCATTTGATCATGAGCAGCAGCTTAATCTTCACTGCAGCAGCAGAAAGGCAGGCCAAAGAGGCCTCGCTCTGCATTGCTGAGGAGTCTATGTATTATTTCTTTTTTTTCCAAGTGGTAAGATAATCAATACTGAAAATGACAATAATCAATAACTGTTCCAAACCTAATTACAAGCCATTCTCCACACATACTAAACTGTCAGTATCATTAATAAAAGCATAAGTGCTCTGATCTTGCTCCCCTTTCAATCAATAGATTTCAATGGGTGCAGCTAGAGTTCCCAGGCATAATATGTTGTTCATCCTTTATTCCTCTTCTTTTGTATAAAAGATGGCACTCACTGCCTTGCTTCTGACAGGTACAGAAAAGGTCTGGCCACAGAAGTAATGATACACTAGGCATCTACCATACTTAAAGAGAACATAGCATGTGCAATAACTTGGGTGTGACACAGCAGCCTTTTCTATGCATGCATCTCAAAGCATTTGCACATTAAGTGTCACATTAAAGCACAGTCCGACTAGCCTCAACAACAGATGGGTCACTAAGGACAGAGATACGTAATGATTTGCCCACAGTTAGAGAAGAGAAACTGGAAGCTGGACACAGTGTCAGACTGCACAGTGTTTTGCTTGTGATGTTCTTTTAACAAGAGCCACTCGAGGGCCCTTCCTTGGATGTATGTAAAATACACATTTATCTTCACATTTTCTAGAGCTTAAGCCAAAGATAAACACGACTTTGTTCACAGAATTTGAGTGTGGCCCCTCTGTTACGGGTGTGAGAAAATCAGCATCTTCTATTACTCTGGCTCCTAACAGAAAAAAGCTTTATTCAACAGTAAGCATTTACAGGCTTATCACCTACAGGATGGGATGGGACAGAACAGGGTATTTCAGTTGGAAGGGACAAACATCTACTCCAACTGCCTGACCACTTCAGGCTGACCAAAAGTTAAAGCTCGTTATTAAATACTGTCGGAATGAGAGCCATCTTAGTGCCACCACTGCCTTGGTCCTCCTGGGGTATGGAGCGGCTAGGGAGCTATGCCTGTGCCCACAGAAGTGGCTCTGCACACTGGATCTAGGAGACCTTAACTGAGACCAAGCTCTACATCAGAGGCACTGTACAACCCCAGTACCAGGCAAACCATTGCCCTATGGATTTCTTTATCAAGAGATATGAGAAAAGCCAGGCTGCTTAGAGAAAAAAAGCACAGGCAGGACAACTGACTTGAGGCCAAACTGTAACTCAAGAGCAGTTACAAAGGAGTTTCAGCCCATTACTGATTTCTCACCAACAGTCCACAAACATCTCTCATTAAATGGCTTTGTCAAGCCTAACTTGCTTGTACAATTTATACATCTCTCTTTGTTTTTCCCTCAAAGAAGTAACTCCATCAAAAATAAGATGTACTTCCTTTTGCACTTCCATAATATGCCACTGAAAACCAACTGTGGATATTGCATACTGAGAAAGGTGCTGTAATAATCAAAGACACAGACTGCTATCACTGGGCTAACCACGTACAGACGTCAGAAATAACCAAAGTTTGTTACAAAGGAAGCAGGAAAGAAAAAGATACAGATCTTCAAGGCATGTTGGGAGTTATGGTCTCTGAAAAACAGTGATGCTTCTACATACAGTTTCATAGCTGATAACAACCTGTCTTTACCTCCCAGGAGAAGCTGCAGCTCTTGGTTTCTCTGGTGACACAGCCACTCTCCATCCCATCGTGACATCCATTTCAGTTCCCACAGCTCTGACCTCAAGGGAAGCCAAGCAATACCAAGAAATACTTCAAAAAACAGCTGAATATCACTTCTTGGATTTCAGCACCATCTTGAATCATGTGCCAAGAGAAGCAACCACTTAAGAGAAGCACATCTGTCAGGCAGTCCATTTTCTAGCAGCACTCCTGTCTCAAGCTGTCTCCAGCTGTGCAACCCCCTGCCCCAGCCCACAGACCAGTGAAGCACAAAGCTGACTAACATGCTGCATTTGGCACAGATGATCCTGGAGCAGGACACTGGCCACTGTACACTGCTGCACTTCAGTGGGGTATTCAGTCTGCCTTCAGTGGAAAGGGAAATGAGAGGCAAATTCTGTTGAGGCCCTTCTCTAAGCAAGAGGCATGACAGGCCTGAATATGTGAGCTGGAAACCTCTGGAATCAATAGGATTGTCTTCCCCAGGCTTTGAATCTTGCCTGTGCAGTACAGCACCTCTTTTAAACTACTAACAATGTATTCAGGAAAGGTAGTAATGAACATTGTTCATCATCTTTGTCAGTGACATGGACAGTGGGATTGAGTGCGCCCTCAGCAAGTTTGCCGATGACACCAAGCTGTGTGGTTCAGTTGATATGCCAGAGGGAAGGGATGCCATCCAGAGGGACCTCGACATGCTTGTGAGTTGGGCTGATGCCAACCTGATGAAGTTTAACCATGCCAAGTGCAGGGTCCTACACCTGGGTCGGAGCAATCCCAGGCACAGCTACAGGTTGGGTAGAGAAGAGATTCAGAGCAGCCCTGCAGAGAAGGACTTGGGGGTGTTGGTCGATGAGAAAATGAACGTGAGCCAGCTGTGTGCGCTCACGGCCCACAAAGCCAACTGTATCCTGGGCTGCATCAAGAGGAGTGTGACCAGCAGGTCGAAGGAGGTGATCCTGCCCCTCTGCTCTGCTCTCGTGAGACCTCACTTGGAGTATTGTGTGCAGTTCTGGTGTCCTCAGTGTAAAAAGGACATGGAACTGTTGGAACAAGACCAGAGGAGGGCCACGAGGATGATCAGGGGACTGGAGCACTTCCCCTATGAAGCCAGGCTGAGAAAGTTGGGGCTGTTCAGCCTGGAGAAGAGAAGGCTGTGTGGAGACCTCATAGCAGCCTTCCAGTGTCTGAAGGGGGCCTACAAGGATGCTGGGGATGGACTATTCATCAGGGACTGTAGTGACAGGACAAGGGGTAACGAGTTCAAACTTAAACAGGGGAAGTTTAGATAGGATCTAAGGAAGAAATTCTTTACTGAGAGGGTGGTGAGGCACTGGAATGAGTTGCCCAGGGAGGTTGTGAATGCTCCATCCCTGGCGGTGTTCAAGGCCAGGTTGGATGAAGCCTTGGGTGGCATGTTTTAGTGTGAGGTGTCCCTGCCCATGGCAGGGGGGTTGGAACTAGATGATCTTAAGGTCCTTTCCAACCCTAACTATTCTATGATTCTATGATTGTGCTCAGGCCAAGTCTGCTTAAAACATGCTGTTTCAACTAGGCTTACACAGCTAGAACGTGCTGTAGTACACACTGACTACAAACTCCCTAGTGGAAAGACAGCATGATAAGAAGTCACACAGCACTATTACCAGTGAGGGTTTTCATGACAAGCTACTACTCCTTGACAAAAGACTCCAGAATACCTAAGACTTTACTGGAGTCTGAGTATTGGCATTTTCACAGCCGCAAAGAACATGGTTCATTTTTCTTAATTTAAAATTAATTTTATTATTAATGTAAAAATATATTATGACACTTGTCTAGAAGTCATTTCATTATAAAAGTACCTTTATATTGCATTATTTCAGATCATAACAACACCGTGTGCTACTTCTTATTATAAATTAAGGTAACTTAGACTTCATTTTTATTATAAATTAAAGTAACTTGGGACTGTATCTATTTTTGTTCTGCATTTCTGTAAAGAGCAGGAGAAAGGAGCTTGAGCTGTGACTGACATTCATAGGAATTGCCACAGTACTTATGAAGTAAAAGAAAGCAATGATTCTGTGCTCCCATTATTTGCATTAAAATGGCACAGCCAATGCTAAAGCAACTCTTGTACATTTTAGAATGTTGTATGACAGAAGATCAAGTCACCCTTACTCTGCCCTGAAGTGATAGCACAAACACAAATGTAAAAATAAGCAAAAATATATAAATAAGACAAAAGCCTCCTGTGTTTAGAAACAAACTAAAACAATCAACACTAGTGCTAAAACCAGTAAATTTTACTAATGACAGTTGTACGGTTAAGGCCAGACACTGCTTAAATGCAGAGTTATGAACATCCATGTAGTTAAATGTTGCAATTCCACACTAAAACATGCTTGACACACTTCCAAATTTTAATCTTTTAACTCTGTTTCTGTGTATGTATAATAGCAATTTCTGGGATAGTTATAACAACCCTGAAGTGTTTTACTGAGTTTGAAATCTGCACAAGATTATAGCATCCGTTAACTTGAACTGCAAAATACTAACATACATAATCTGCATGAACACAGTGAACTTTGTAATATTTAATAGACATCCACAACCTTTAGCATTAGTTAAGTAGCTGTACACATGCACTCAAGATAGTAAGGGAATATAAAATATGTGTCTGGTCAGTGTTTCATTTCAATTTACCCTAGAAAAAGAAATATCTGCTGGTTCAGAGTTCTACTGTTTCATGTTTTTCAAATTCCACAACAAATTATGCAAATGATAGTCTCAAACCAGAATATTTTGTCTTTTGACAGATTGTCCAAAACCCTCACGTATTCTTTCTTAACATAAATGAATTGTCTAGGGCCCATTAATTTTGCAAAAGTAAAACAAAATTGAAACTCAATTTTAAAAAGAGCTATTCCAATCTTTTAGAAGACGCATATGTATAATATATCGAGAGAGACTGCAGTACTGCATATTAAACTCAGACAAACTGGAATTAAAATACACATTAAATGTTCAACAAAATGGCTTCAAAGAGGCAAGTCCTGTCTCCTGGATGAAGATACTCATGTAACTACATTTAGTTAGGGACTTTTGTGGGCTTCCTGGGCAAATAATGGGCTCTAATCTCAGTTATTCATGATGAAAAGAAGGCAAAGTCATAAAATGGCATTAAAGGCACATTATCTGCTAATACAGCCTGCTCCAAATGTGATTATTATTGTAGAACATCAGCTTTAACATGAAACCCACCTGAAATCACTAGATTTTTTTCATTAATGTTTGTTCTGCCATAAGTCAGTTACTTGTGATTCTTTCATCCTTCTTGCTCTTAATAGCATTGGAGAGGCCACTGCCACAGAGAGGACATGGGTGGTACAATAGATGGCAAATAGCTTGGGTGATCCATGGGCTCCAGTAATGGAGAGCTTTCAAGCTCATAGCTAGACAGCTTTCCTGAAGATGGGTCAAATTAAAGTTCAATTCAGAAGCACATGTTATTTACCAGAGAGGTCTCTTGGGTGCCAGATAAAAAGGCATTTTTCTTTTGTCCTTTTTTTTTCTTAATAACTCAAGAATATTCAGTTATGCCTTTCATATACTTATATAAATACATACTTTTAGAATTGTTGCTGTTATTTACATGTTTCCAGGCATACACCTAAATTCTTTTTCCAGGAAGCTCTCTCTACACAATTGTTACAGGACTGGAAGCTGAAAATTTGGCAAGTAGCTACTATCATAGGCTAAATGTTCCTCAAGTACAGCATGGACTGAGTTTTTACAGCCATGCACACAAAAAATCCCTTAGAAGATGGGCATTCATGTGTTGACACACCTGGCCATAACACAGACCACACGAAGAGAACCTGCACGAACAAGATGTTTAAAGTTCTGGAAGCTGACAAAGATCCCAAAGTGCAAGAACTCTGATCAGCCCGTGCCTAGGGGAAGTGTGACTTTGGGAAGTGGGGAACTCTTGGCTTGGGATTACTGAATGACAACCGTGGGTGCAATGGCACCTAAGCACTGGCCCTGCCAGCAAATTCTGGCAGCTTGCTTCTATTTGCTTGACAGCAGCAAAAGTGTCCTGGGTCTTACAGACCCAACTGTGGTATGGGATCCCAGAAATTCTCCAAATAGAAGCCAGTTTGCATAGCTGCATTTTGGAAAAAGACACAGGGTTTGGGATGCTTGCTGTTACTCTTCGACATGTTACCACTTTAGCCAAAACAGAAAGACAAAACACAAAATGCTGTCGTGATATGACAACATTATTCTTACTTGCTCCCCTTTGCAGCTGGTACCATTCAAAGAAGCTAGATGGAAGCTGTAAGACTTTTTTCTGTTAGTAAATAAAACCAGCATCTATTGGGACTTGATTATCCTGCATCGGGAACGGATTATTTTAATGGAATAAGACTTACGTAGCAAAAGATTCCTAGTAACTACAATCACTCTGAAGTCTCAGTGGTGTTGTAGAGCAGATGAAACTCTTAAAGAAGTTTAGAGGACTTCACATAGCATCCTCAAGCTGAGCTAGAGCACTTTCTCTTTCTACACATTACATACACACAAACGGAGAGGGACAGTCTATGAGAAAGCTGCAGGAAGCAAGTGCAAGTGCACCACTCAATAATGACACCAGGGTTACTGTCACTTTAACAAGCTTCTACTATAGTGCTATTATCATTCAAAGCTCCTTATCACGCCAAGTGCAAATATTATGACTAGCTGAGCGTCTAGAGTAATCATTGCCGTAACTGTGTACGTATATTTGTATTTAATATTGAGGGCTGTTGCTGTCACCAGACTATAAAACCAAACTGGCATTAACATCAGTGCTGAGGATTTGCATAACACTGACAAGGATAAAGACTGGCACATTGCTTGATGTGAACTACGCAGGCAGCTTCTCTTTACAGCTCAGAGCAAATGGCTGACCAGCACCAGCCAAGATTAGAGGGTTTCTTATCAGATGCCAACTTGACAGCCAACTGAATAAAAAGGGGCACAGCAAACAAGCACTGTTCAAAACAGAGGGAGCCCCATCTACAAAGCTAGAAATCATCTTGTTGCTGCCTAACTCAACAATGATTAAACAGAATCTGAGTTGAAACTCCAACATGTCTGGCAAACAGGGACCTTCCCATGAGACTCTTTCAGGTGGGAGCAAGCTAGTGCAGGTACCCTTTGAGGCTGGCCACTACCAGACCACATCTACTAAAGCTGCCACGGGGAATCTGAGATAATACACACTGTCACCAGTCAGATGCTCAAAGATGAAGTGTAGGTTCGTATTTTCAAAAAAAGATCTACCAGATGGATTTTGGTAGATTTTCAGAGCATGAAAGCATCCAAGCTGTGTCTTAGCCATGGCCCACCGACATGGGTTAACCCTTCGTGACGCTACCCTGGGACCCAAGACAAGGGATGCTGTGTTCATCTCTGCCACAAAGCTTCATCTTCCAGAGGGGCCAGGGGTTCCCACTGGTGAGAGTAAAACGTTGGGCATTACTGAAAATCTCTCCATTGATTTCCCAGTACCCTAGTGTGTGAAAAAGTAACATCTTACTGCCTGGGAGACTGTGATGTTCAGACACTGTAAAAGAGAAGAGGTACAGTGACTGCAGTGACCCCTCATTCTTATGACTACTTCTTTAACAAAAGCAATGGAAAACTGTCTTAAACAAGCAAAAGTCTTGTATCATTTTTCACATGTTAAAGTATTGCAAAGACTCATGGCAAATTTACGTCCAAGTTAAATTCCCCAACTTGTATCACAGGCAGACTTGACCGCTGTCATTAACTAAGCTCTGGTCAAAAATGCAGTGGAATGTTGCAGCTTCAATTTCTCACAGCTCAAAGGAAGCAGAATGTTCTGTGAATTAATGTATAGTAGGATCACATAAAACTGTATCCATAAAGAAATCATGGGCACACGGACACATGATCACCTCTGCAACACCTACCATCATAGACAGCAGCTTCCATTTCCAGGAACTGAGGCACTGGGTGTCTATAATGGAATATGGGCTCTGCATCACAAAAACATACACTTGTTTTGGTTAAATTGTTTCTATCTTGCTTTTCACTGGCTTTTCAATATGAACATACAAAGTTGAGAACCCTCAACAGTGGCACTAATTATTTTTTTTTAAGTCATGTTAAATCCTAAATCAGATTTTGCAAATTGCTACTCAGATCACTTTTGCTGGTACCAAACAAACTGAATGATTCACAACAATGGCATTAATCAAATCCTGAAAAGCCAAGTGACCCCCTGCTCTTGCTTGATAACTGGAAAACAGTGCAAGAGAGGGCAGGAGACTGCAAGATTAAAGTTAAACAGATTCAGCAGGAAATTGAAGCCAGTGATGCTCTTGTTGCTACATTGTGCTAGGAAAGCGAGCCAGCTGTCCTAGAAAACAAGAGGGAATTTGCAAACATACCCAGTGCACAACTTCAAGAAAGCAACTGACCAGGTCTGATATATAAAAACACAGCCATATTTTGCAAAAGTTTTCATATACTCAAGTGTTTGGGATATACATTTGGATATCTGCAGTGCTAAAACTGCACTGGGATTGAGTACATTCTCAGCAAGTTTGCCAAAGGCACCAAGCTGTGCAGTGCAGTCAACATGTTGGAGGGACGGGATGCCATCCAGAGGGACCTTGACAGGCCCGAGAAGTGGGACAGGGCCAACCTCTTGAAGTTCAACAAGGCCAAGTGCAAGGTCCTGCATTTGGGTCAGGGCAATCACAAGCGCAAATACAGGCTGGGCGGAGAATGGATTGAGAGCAGCTGTAAGGAGAAGGGCTTGGGAGCGTTGGCTGATGAGCTCAACATGAGCCACCAGTGTGTGGTTGCAGCCCAGAAAGCCAACTGTGTGCTGGGCTGCATCAAAATGAGTGTGACCAGCAGGTTGAGGGAGGTGATTCTTGCTCTCTGCTCCATGCTGGTGAGATCCCACTTAGAGTACTGTGCGCAGTTCTGGTGTCCTCAGTGCAGGAAAACCATGGACCTGCTGGAGAGAGTCTCAAGGAGGGCCACAAAAAATCAGACATCATAAGCCTTCTGACTTTATCAGCTCATGTCTGTGTTTATTTGGTCTGTGATATCACCTGGTGTGACCTAGCATAGGACACTGGGCATCAAACACTAGACAAGTAAAAGAGAAAAAGAAATGGCTTTTTTAAATACTAGGCACTGTTCCATTACACCTAGAAGGGCACTTTAAATCAGTATTTCCTAATTATGATAGTAACTGAAATTTAACAGAGCAAATATTACACAGTGAACACCACTAAGTATGTTTTATATAAAGATTAGATCTAATAAGACACTTGTCATATATTCCACAACTGCCAAATGATTTTTAGAAACAGATTTATTGAGGGTGACCAGCTGTATAAAAGACTGTCTGACCTGTAACACTGTAGTTAAAGAAATTATCAGCTTCAAAAAACAGTGAAATTACTTTATGTATTATGGCTACAAATGGTGACTAACTCAGTTACAACGGAACTCCACTAGCAAAGGGAAAACTGTTCCCTCTATTGTTTTAAGTAAGCTTCATTGTACATTTGACAGCAGTTTGTGCCTAGATAGGTTCAGAGTTCTGCTTTTGATTACTTGTCTCAAGCAGTAGCTGTCTGGGGTTGCTATGCTCATATCCATTTACTTCCTTTTGGCAAAAGACTCTTAGAAGCATCACTGGGGATACAGAATAAAGCTTTTATAATTTAAAATTATGTATTTTAAAATAACTCAGTTGGGGCCTCTATTTTTAAAGGATGTTCTGTAAGTCAGTTTCAAAGATACAGAATTTGCAGTGATGCTAAGCTCTGCGCTCACATTGAGATTACACACATCTATATGTAAAAATAAATGTATATATATGTATACACAAAAATTAATATACATGATCATGCTATGAAATCCAAATCCAACTTCAGACTCTGATTTTTAAGATACCATCCTAAGTACTGGAGGGACTGTCATTTGGCCAAGTAACCAAGACAAGCTGCAGTTGTGAAGTTGGGCTCTGAGCTGATTTGGTTTCTCCAGGCTTTCTGCCAGCTTTCTGCAATGAGTACAGCAGGTCATGACAGGCCCTTAATGCAACATCCTAATCAGTGCAAGAATCCTAGTGATGTTTTTTAAAAACAGTTTTTAATAGCTTGGTATAAAGCTGTCTCTAATTTCAGTTTTAGGCACGTCTCTGTTCTTTTTTTTTTCCTCCCATTAATGAAAATTCATGCTCTTATGTTTCAGAGCTTTCAAAGAAACAGTTGCCAGGGTTGATCACTACAAGTGTACACTGCCAGCACGATACCATTATCACCTCTTCTTAAATTAATATCAGGTAGTTTACTCCATCTCAAAAATATATCCTGAGACAATCAGTTTAATGGCCTATGCAGGTGCACTGCCAGATCAAGACGGATAGAGCAAGACAGCCAGAAGGGTACCTTATGTCTTTTCTAATGCCTCGTTTTAAGTTACTTTTAATTCCGCAAATCCAATTTTTCCATATTTGAAGCTTCTTGTAGCAGGATTTATATCACATACCCTTTTTTTCCTTCACTTAAACTTCCTGTTTCAGCTGACCAATAAATATGCTGCCTTCTACAATTCCAGTAAAGGAAGTTTTCTGTGGGCTGGTGTCATGAGATTGTAGTTTACATACAAATGCTCCAAGGAAACCATGCATCCACAGATGGCTTTCAACTCACTCTGTCGACCAGCCTAAAAGACTCAAGCTAGAAAAAAGTATTCCATTTGCACTGGGAACATCCAAGAAAGCTCATATACTATTTAAAGAGATACTGTGCAATTCCTGTTTGCTACAGCTGCAAAGCCACATGATCATAATTACTTCTGTGAAGTCTCTTCTGCTGACTAGGTAGATACCACAAAGACAGCACAGCTGTTAGAAATAAGGGCCAGATCCATAAACTTATCTATAAGCTTTTCATTTCAAGGACCTATTAGCTGCAAAATGCCTCTATGGATCTGCATACAATTCAGGAGAGCTCTTCCCACTTCTGCCACAAACTCTTAGCATGATCTTTGTCACATCACTTAAGCCTCATCCTTTACCTCACCTACCTGTGAACAGAGGGAAGGGAGACAAGCATTATCTACAACAAGGACTTGGGGAGTTTGGTATTAATTTGTGCTTATTAATTGCTTAGAGAGCTGAAGAAGAGAGAGAAATGTAAAAGCAAAGTCTTTTTATTACAGCAAGTTGGAAGGCAAAAAGTGGGACAACTTTGCAATCCTCAAGGAAGGCTCCCACCTGGGAAGGGGCGTACAGAGGGATGCAGCAATTGAAGGAGCAAGCACTGTGCCATCAGGCTTGCAACTAGTCAGCCTCTTTCCTTCATTCCTGCCTCCTGCAGAGTCCCCCACTCTCTGTTTCTTATGTACTCCTCAAATTTATTTAATTTCACATTTTAAGTACTTCTCCCAAGCTCTGTGTTTGTTCTCCCCTCAAACAAGGTCAGAGCTGGCACTTTACTCACTGCAAGCTGAGTCCCGCCAGGTGCTGAGCTCCCCTGTGAAATGCCCCACAGCCAGAGAAGTCAGCGAGCACCAACTGAGGGTGCTCAGAGCTTTGCAGAAGGGCAGAATCCCACCATCAGAGAAAAAACTCAGCAAACAAATCTCTCCTAACATTTCTTCACAACACAGGCTAGCTGATGCTTCCTTACTTGCTTTACAGTTACCCTGATTTTACACTGCAAGACAACAACAGGCCTGGAGAACTGTGTAAGTCACCCAGAATGATCCCCAGTACATTACAATGCAGGAAAATCCTTCAATGCTTCATGTTATCAGAGCAGTGACAAGGAATAGGCGATCTGCCAAATGAAATATCCAGAAATACAGCCTTGTTGGTAAAGGGTGTAAATACTTCATCTCCAGGATGATAAGGCAATATTCTATATATGTCTATATTCTTTTTTTTTTCTAATTTAAATTTGACTCATAACTTCACCAGCTGGAAATACATGTGAATTTCTAAAAGAGTTGATAGGCGTGAAGAGAATGGTCATGCAATATTAGCAACCAAGCCCTTTCTTACACAGCTAGCTGTCCAGAAATCTTCAAATATTTTTCATGGGCAATTCCAGATGTTCAACCTCTGGCTTTTGCTACTATACTAGTACGTAAGTAATTGTGTCATACCTTTAAATGATCCCTTTTGTTGTGACCTATCATGTCAGCCAACTGATAGAAGTACTTTGTAGAGTCTGTAAACCACTGTTTTGAAACAACAAGCAAAACATATGTACAGTAATATAAGGGGTATGTTTTGGAAAACCCAGAAACATTTGGCTTGTACAAATTCATATTTCCAGCTTATCTGTCCCCAAACAGCTCACAGATGGTGCACGGGTCTATATTAATACATACCATAATGCACTTTATTCTGGATGACTGATAATGGGATTATTGCTCATACACCAAAGCAAGACATCCAAAATTGTATCAGTTTATTCCTAAGGAACAGAATGATTGTCAGAGCTTAATATGTTTATCATCATGAGGCTGAGCCAGCGAGGTTAGCTCTATACAGTTCCTGGAAATTAGAGAATATGATTGTGTCCCAGGATTCACAGTCACTGTTTGGTAGAGCAACCGCCTATAAAAAAGGACACACAATCTGAAAAGTGATTCTCTTTGGAATGATTCACAGGAATGTTTCAGGACCTTGTAACTAACAAAGCAGTGAATATGAGGAGGTTTATGGACACATAAACGGTAGCTTCTGAATGCTCATTCTCCTCCCCACTTGCTACTCAGTCTGTAAATGGCAATTTGGTTTCCACATTTCTCTGCATGGGTGGGACTGAGCAAGCCAGCTGAAGAGGTCATTTCCTCCCTGCGGGATCCAGTCCCCCAAAGGGTTTTACTCTACCTAATCTGACCCTGAAAAGCATCTTCTTGCTACTAATCCTGACAACGCCAGATATCCCTACTGTGTTTTACAGAGACCGAGGGCTGAACAGACAGAGAAGCTAGATTCCCTTCTGGCTGCAGGCATTTGAACCAGTCTTCTGCATTCAAGAGAGAGCCTCTTGTGCTATTTAATGGGGTTTTAAGTCAGACTTTAGGGACAGGGCTCATAGGCAGTAGCAGAGATGATGGGCTGGGCTGTAACCATTTACATGGAGAAAAAGAGGCCTTCTCTAGGGCTGTCAAGCATCAAGATGAGAAGATGCATCACTAAGATGCATTTTACCAGCTTAAACTTAACTTTAACAAGAGTATTTTTATTTACAAAGCCACAAATTACAGTAGGCATGGTGGAGACTGTTAGCAAACAACGACAAGATGAAGATACCACCAGAAGGAAAGCCAGGAACCAACACAAGGGTAAAACACCCTCCTATTTCAATACTGTGCCACAGAAAAACATCTGTCAAACAGCACTGCAGTCTGAAGTAATCAGTGCAACTAATTATCACTAATTGTAATATAGTTTCTGTCTTGCTGCTAATACATTTAGACTTGCTAATCAAATCAAACTATTCCACCTTGCCGTGCTGCTTTCAAATAAACATTTCAGCAAGGATGAAAAATGAAGCTTTGTTCTCATTTTTTTGTTATGGCTGTCTGGAGAGGCCAGTGGCTTTTTTCATTTATTTCACACTGCGACAGAAGTAGTAGAAAATACCATCAGGAAGACTATTTGGCACTCTGAATGTTTTCATTTAAGAGCCAGAGCAGGTGAGCAGACACGTGCACAGTACTGCGCTGCCTCTCAGCCTAACACAGACACCACTGCTGCTGCCCACAAAGAAGGGGAACAGCTCAGGTTGCTCCCAGCAGAAATGCAGGTGAGCAGCACCTTTACAGGATGTCCACACATCCACTCAGCTGCAGAGCTATTGAGAAACACCTGATTTCAGTGTTAGGAGGTAACTGAAAGCCAAGGCAGTGTTGTGGGTAAACAATAAACTAGACATAGAAACCCTGGATTCAGTTTCCAGCTCTGCTGCAAACTTCCCAGCACAACCTTGGCTGCCTTGTTAAATACCTCTGTGCCTCAGTTGTCTGTCTGTGGAAGTGGGATTACAATGAGTCTTTGTCTAAACTGAAAGCTCTTCAGATAGAAAATGTTCCCCACTATATTTCCGTGCCTGGCTTAACACAAAGAGACTCCTAACAGGCTTCTGGAAGCTCTTTCAATAAGTAAAATGTGCTTTCCAGAAATGAAATTACCTTTGTAAATATACAATTTTCCTTCAGCCTGAAAAAAAAAAAAAAAAAATTAATGAAACTTCTGTCAAAAACTGCACTGTACCATACATTTTTAATAGGTGACCATCCTGCTGGGGATTTTAAGGTGTACCAGAGATCTGCACATTCTGAAAAGGAGTTTCAGGCAGATAAAAAGGCAGTTCTAGAGTACTGATGCTATAGAAGTGAATACTACTATTCCACCCGTAGTCCTGCACAACATACAGCGCAATTTGCCACAGACATAAACTTAACACTGAAGTAAGGTTTGAGCTTATTCCCCAGAGTATCAATACAGCCCTCAGAAATCCGTAAGGTTCCTGAAAGATCAAACTCTCTAACCCTTCTGGTTTTTTGAGGACCTTCTCCCAGCCTAAATCCAGCCACTTTTATCTATGCAGCCAACAGCTTTCTGAGTGAAAACCAACAGCCAAGTTTCTGTATTATGTCACAACAGAAACACATCCTCAAAATGCTGTCATCAGTAAACATGCAGTCACTTCACTCCTGCTTCAAAATATTAGCCACTATTTTTACGAATGCAAATGCAGAAAAGACCATAGTTGTTATAACAGTGGAACTGTACCTGAATATTTAGCAGTGCCTTAAAAAGCAATAACCAAATTAACTCACGGCTACCATTAGCTGCCAATTTAGCACAAACGTTTGCCACTCCTAACAAAGAAGAAAGAAAACAACTAAATATTTTATACTGAAGAGTGTCTCAGATTTTAATTAATTTTAGTCTTTGAACTTTGCAAGCAGCTACTTGTAACAGAGTTTACAAAGGCCATTTAAAATTGTGATGTTGATCAAGAAATCAATGCCCTTTCACAAAAGGCAACTCATTAGGAGCAAACATTCATAACTGCCAAGTTTTCCACATACAGCAAGCAACACCTGGAGGCTAGTGAAGAAAATCATAATCAGGGGGATTTAAAATTGTGACAAGATCAAAAATAGCTGAATACAGACATAAAAAAAAATCTGATCCGCTTAAAAAGACTTCAGTATTTTAAAAAATCACAGCCTGTAACTGTTCTCCCCTACATTCAATTAAAACAATTGTTTTGGAATGTGAAATCTTTGAGGAAGCCTGACTCTGTGCTGCGAGAGGCACTGGCATTCCACTGAACGTAAGAGGCACATACACCTCAGAGCAGAAATAGCCTGGCAAGCCATAGACTAGTTCTGTGAGGCACTTCCTAAGTGGTACTACACATCCTCAACACCCTGCAGTTCAACAGGATTGTGAAGCACACGTCATCTTCCTGATGTTTGAGAAGAACAAGGTAAAACCTGGGGCACTGTATAGATGTGACTGACTGTCACTGCACTTTGGATTGCCTAAATTCCAACACCCAGACCGAGTATCCATTTGAAGAGATTCAGAGTGTATCTAAAAGGCTTTCTAAATGGCAACGCTGGAGTCAGTTTGAGCAGGTACGTATAGCTCAACCCACAGCTGGTAGGTATAGCTCAACCTACCAACTGTACTTATCTCCTGGTTCCACCTAGGAAGCAGAAAAATCAATTTCCTGTGCTATCATCAAACAGAATATGCTTGGAAGGAACCTGCAGCTTAGAATGTTACTAGGATATGTAGTCAGTGCCTACTGGAAAGCTTCACCCCAGAACTACAGCACATCAAAAACTCCACTGCAACCTTCATTTGGCCATGAAGTCCTTGCCTTTAACCCACCAAAATCAAATGAAGTCTATGAAGCAAGACTGAAGAAATTTAGTGGTGAACCCTTTCAATAATCACAGAATCCTCTGGTGGAGGATCACGCACTATATCAAAAATGAATTTAACCTAAGGTGCATTGAGGAACCGGAGCTATTCTGGCTTTAAGAAGGAACCAGTGCTGTGGATGAAAGTTCACAGATGAGTGAATACAAAGAAACTGTGCAGGAAGGAACAAGACCTTTCACAGTACACATCTGTCAGCTCTATCAGATTTCCAGCTAACACTCTAGCATTAATAGACACCCCATGGATTTTGCATGACTTGCTGAAGGTCTATGCAACTGTAAATTACCACGCTGATTGCACTAATGTATACATGGAAATCTCTATTTCTAGGAGACAGAATATAGATAATATTCCTCATTTGAATTTTTTGGTGATTATTCATGAAAAATTGAAGCATAATTTAATATTAGTTACTAAGACAGTTATAAATAGTCTGTAGTTAACTGCTACAGAACCTTGTGTGAAAGCAAGCAACCAAATGGAAAGATTTTATATGACAGGTCTGTGGGATTAATCCACTCCATAGCATGCTGCAAACCTTTTGGTAAAATACCAGTGACATTGTTGATCAGTGTACCATATGCTGCAAAGTAATACAGCACAGTTCTGTTTTTGTAAAGAATGGTTTGGGCCAAATGGCAGCCATAATCCTGAACACAGGTCTTACAAACCAACCCATAGCCTGGGGGAAACATAAAACTATTTGTTTGTTTGTTTATTTATAGTAAGGTTACTTCAGCTGAATCAGCTCAGTAAGCTGGCTCATCACATCACTGCAGGAGCATCATGCCAAGGCAAGGTAAAAGGTGGCCACATCCTCACTTAAAATAGCACCCAAAAATGTGAAAGCTTCTGATAACTTTGCCCTTGCTGAAGAAAAATTAAGTCTTGCCGATGATGTCAGTGACAGCAAGAACAGTAATTCTCATGAAAACGGAGCTCCTGTTTGTGATGTGATGAAAACACTTCTCCTGGCTTCATTTGGCCCTTGTCTGATGCATGACTATACAAAGACCTCTTGACAATATATTGACCTAAATTAGTCCACCAGGTTTTCAGACCTCTCCTCAAATCTTATTTCAAGACTGCCAACAGAAACAAATGAGTGAACAGCAGTGAGGTTGTACATTCTGAAGGGAAGAAGGGCTTTGTTTTGTATTGTAAAGAGAGAACATTCTCAGTTTCTCAGGGATTTCTGTGTTGTACATCTTTGAATATAGATATTTTGATATCTTTGAATTCAGATATTTATATGATCATGGCAAAATTAAAGTTATATCATTTATATGTATATACACCACAATTGGAGTATTCAGCATTCTGATACTCAACAATCTTGAAGGTATTTATTCTGAAAGTATACTATGGTGATTATTTAAAATAAGAGCAGTGTGCTACTTGTGTTTTAAAAATAGGAAAGGAGGATCAGGTATCCTTAAGGGACCGGCTAAATTATACACAGGAAAAAATCACCAAAGCAAGGAACTGATTTTATGCCTCCAGAGACCCAATCCAGTCAGACAACCACTAGAACATTCTTTCCAAGTCATGTCAAATATGGGGGTTTCTATACCTCTTTGTTCTTCCTTTTTTTGTCGCTGTCATAATTAAATTAGCTTTTACTTACCTACCAAGTGGTCAACTGCTCTGCTGCCCTTCCTCAGAGTTAGTTGCTAGATGGAGGACGAAGACAGCAAACCCTCTGAAGTACAGACAGTCTATTAGACCTGTATCTGCGGTATGTTACAACGGTGCCTTAACTTTGGCTGGCACATCACTCTGGACCTAAATAATAACTCCAAACCAAAGCCCTACAGGTTCCAGAAAACTTTTGATTCATTCATGAGGTTCTTAGAGTGGCCTCCTCCACAAAGCAAAGCAAAGCCTGAAACTTTGCATGGAGTAAAGCAGGGCATATGGCCCACTCAATATGAGGGGTTTCCTATAGCCTCTTACCCTCATAGGTGTTACCTATACCCCAGAGGGGAAATTAAAAATATGTTTCATTTTAAAGTTTTATTGCCCTTTGCAAATACCAATTAGAAATGCAAAATACAGAATACAGTTTAGCTGCACAATCTGGTGGCAACAGCATAGACAGAACAAAAGCCAAGCTCTATGTCCATCAGAGGAAGCAGGGACACAGACAGCAACTCCTGGAGCAGGTGTACCAGGCAAAGCCTCATCCTGCAGAATTCTCAGCCATTTCTGAGGATGGTCAAATGCCACTGCTGCCTACTGAAATAAATGGAAAAGTAGAAATGTTGTTCACTAGTGCCAAAAAGGTGCAAAGCTTCTTCTTATGACTTGCTAAGTAGGAAAGAATTCTGAGCTACTTATAGCAAGGGCACCTTTTCAGCTTGAAGAGTCCACCACTCACATCAGATGGCAGATGAAACTCTTAGGTAAGATTAAGCGTAAAAGAAAAACAAAAAAAGTATCAAAAATACTATAATAAAACCATTTTAAAGCTCATTTTCTAAGGAAGTGATACTTACAGAATTACAATACTTTTGTGTGCTACTTTGAACCTATTGTGGAATTTCAACAAAACTGGACAGAAGGGTAGACATCCTGAGGATATTAAATTACCAGCAAGCTTCACAAAAACATGAGGCTCATTATTTGGCCTAAATGAATGTCAGGCAACATTGACCACCTCTCAACAGGCACTAGAGAATTAGTATTTGAGAATACCTTTGTATTCCCCTGTTACTGCAAGACCTTGAATCAGTTTGCCTGTTCCTTAAGCACTAAGATAAGGCACAAAAACATCAAAACCATAGTTTCCAAAGACTTTATGCTTACAGAACAATATATATAAGAGAGAAAAAAAGCCACAGGACCATTAGGCTTAAATAACCACAGCTATGTATTTGCAGCAAGTTGAGATCCACACCATTTTGGCAGCCTGACTTAACTGAGCCATGTTTCTACAGTGTTTTGAATGTCAACAATACTGCAGAAAGCTTTCTGTGATGTCTGTTAAAGAAGCAAGCAAAACAACACCTATTATAATTCCACTTCCACACATGCATAACTTGGCCTTGGAAACATCTGTTTGCAGAATTAATTCTGACTCCATGCTCCCAATCAGATGAAGCCTCTCTGTGCTTTCCTTTGCTTTGCAGCACAAGTGTTTCACTTACATATGAAACTCAACAAGTCACTGCTTGACATTTGGCTTTAGCATTGGGGGTTTTCTTAACCCGAACGAAACCCTTTCACGTTTGGGGATTTCCAAGAGTGAATGTTAATACATTTTCCCCATTTTAAACCCATATTGTTTCAGCCGTCAAGGACAGCACAACTGATCTGTAGCCCACTGACTGAAGGCAGTGAGAACTACTTGAGCCGGTAAGGAAGTTGAACTGAATCCAGGCTGTATGCCAGGGACCCTTTCAATTGACTTTGAAATGGCTTTGGGTCTGGGTCTCTACTGGTGAGGAAAACACTGACTAAATCTGGAGAGGAAAGAACATGTTGAAGGTAACTTGGGAAAAAGTCACTTCTGAGCATGTTTCTTGGAGAATTCCTACAAATTTAGTGAAGTTTAATGAGTCCGAATGTCAATTGTTCCTTCCCATCAGAGAACCCTCAGGGGCTGCTGGACTAAGGCTGACACTGGAGATAGGAACTCAACTGATCAAGGGCCTGGGGACAGGGACCAGAGGTGCTGCTGTGATCAGTCCCTCCTGAACAACGTACACATGGGGCTGTAGTTACAGATGGTTTTCAACAAAAGCTCTCACTGTAGAAGCACTTAGTCTGCTTCAGCTGAAGTCAACAGTAAAACTCGTATTGACTTCAGCAAGAGATACTATAGGCCATTGTCAAGAGCTTTTGAAAATCCAATGCTGCGTCATTAAGCTAACACAGCAAAAAGCAGATCTGTTGAGCAAGAAAAGTCTAGCTGCTCACACTGACACTTCTTAGAACCGAGCTGCACTTAACTGCACTATTTACGCCTTAAGGAACAGACCAAAGAGCATGCTGGAGAGAAAATGCAACCACAGATATAGAACTGCATTTAAAACCAGACTCCTTGTATTCCATGCAAGCTTCTGACTTTAATCCTGTAATGTTAGCTTTACATACGCACACTGTTTCCTACCCCCCACTGTGATCAGTGTAGTTTCAGTTTGAAAATTACATTTTGTTACATCATCTATAGACTCGTTATACTTGGAAGCATCCCATCTGCAAAGTGATTCACATGACGCTGCATAGATATAAAATTCCAGAATGATCCAATACAATGTTTACTTCCAGCTACTAAGTCCAACTAAGCTGGGGGGAGGGGGAAGAGGGTTGAGTCTGATGCAAACCTGTCTTCAGCTCTTACAGACCGTGAAAATACATGGGGAGCTTTTCTAACCTGCCAACCACCAGGAAGTTCCAACATCCTTAACAGGTAGTCTTAATTTAAGATGAGTTACTCCAAAGAAGTTTGAAATAATTAGCCAATACCTGAAGGCCGTGGTCAACTTTGTGAAACAATCACTGCCTCTTTACACTTCTACATACACTAGTTCTTTGTGAAATAAACACACCCCGGCTTCAACATGAAAATCCAAACTACGCACCCTTGCAAATCAATGTACTTATGTGTATCTCTGCATCAGAACACAGTAGTTACCAAAGGAAATGAGGGGAGACAAAAAGAAATTAACAGGGTGCATTTATTGATAGGTCTGTTAAAATCCCACTTTTACTCATACAGACCCAAGTTCTCCACTAGCGTAAATGTATCGATTTCAGAAAGCTCTAAACTAGCAGAAAATATGACCCATCCCCCAGATGTCCCATTTGCAGAAACAAGCCTACAGGATGGCAAACAGCAAATTTCAAGTACCCCTGTAAGAACTGTGGTTAGTCTAAAAGCAGTTTCGATATTACAGCACTCCACCAACTTCTGCGTACATTGTAACTGCGTTACTCCTGGAGTACGCTGGAATCAACATCAAGCTCTCTGCCTCAAAAATTCATAAAAGATCAAGTCACAGAGTTAAGCTCAACCTGCCCTTAGAAAGGAAGTACCAGTGTCTGGATAGCCAATGTTTAAGACAAAACAAAACAAAAACATAGCAACTCTGTATTATCAACCTTAACCACATAGCTCTTCTATGAATTTTACAATGCAAAGGTTATCAGCAACAGCATGTCACATGCTGAAACACTTATGGTAGGGGAGATAGCTTTAAGTGGCTCTTCTTCTATCTAAATTCATATCTGTAATTTAATTTTTAACTTAATTCTTAATTTTAAGAATTCGCATAATTCTTTACATTTTCATAGTCCTTTATATTTGGAGAAGGCCAGAGATATAACATTAACCAATTCAAACCGCTGCACTGAAGTAAACTGGTAAAAAATTTCACCTATTTCAGCTATGTGAAGGCAAACTTTGGGTTGAGTAAAATAACGACAATCCTTTCCTTTCAAATGTGCCCACATGCATTATTGCCTCTTAGTAGCTTTCCTGTTTGAGTTTTTCAAACACCAAAAAACAACCTAAGTGTTTATCTGCTGGCTCAGTTCATTAAAGTGAAATGAATGGCATCTTGCCCCTTCACATCATACACAGCTCCTCTTCCTCCCATGGGAGAAAACAAACATACGTCTGTCTCTATTTGTAAAAAGCAAGTTATAATGTGCATTGGTCAGGCTATGGCAAAAAGCAAGTTATAATGGGCATTGGTCAGGCTTTGGTCAGAGAGCCAAAGCTCCACCAATTCTCCTCCCCCTAGATGGCAGCCAGTACCTCTGAGCACAGAAAGGAGCAGTGTGAAGTGTGGAAACCTCCTACTCTCCTCCAGTGAAAATGCTGGGAGGCCACGCAGAGCCTGCTAATACGGCAGAACCCCACAAACACAGCTTTTTAAAATACACTCCTACTTTTTCTAACAATAGGATTGATAAGATGAAACAAAGAGTTTTACACCTTGAATCTCTAAAACTAGCAGACTCTGGCACTTCAGTTAAGGTGGTAAAATATCATTTTAATACCCTGTGCTTCTCACAGCACTTTTTCTGGGAACTGAAGGGAGAGAAGGGGAAAGCTAGAGGGATAAATCTGTGCCTTTCAGTGTTCAGCTGACAGATACAGAGGAGATACAGGAAGTTTTACATCAAAATTCTTGAGAGAGAAGGTGGTGTTTTTTCCAGTTACCATCAATACCCTTTTTTTGTCAGGCTGACCTTTCTGTGTATGTTGCACCAACATTACATCACACTTGCTTTCTTTTCACCTCTCCCTCCCCTTTTTTCTGTCATCCAAACTCAGAAAAGCATAGGCTGACAGGCCAGACTTCACTGCTGTCCCTTACTGGCAGAAAGAAGAAATAAGAATTAAAATACTGCCGCTGCTGCTTTTCTTTATGACAGTGTTTAACACTCTATCTGAGTTTATTAATCGCAGTTTCGCAAGCTCACTCATTCACTTTCAAGCATGCATCTGTACAAACCATGCCATCTTCTGGTGCTTCCTGGCAGCAAAGAAGAAATAGCAGTGTCAGAACTTAAACTGTCACCTCCATCTCTTGACTGTGTAGAGAGCCCTTTCTTTTACACCCTGAATCCAAGCACAATGCTGCACTCTGCTAAAATGTTTCAAGCCTCTTCTAGGTACCAAAATCACGATGGAGCATGAAGTGCCAGAAACCTTCTGACTTACTGTGAGAATCCCAATGTGGTCCTACAAGCTAGGTCACCAACCTCTGTTTTGAAAAAAGAAAACCAAAACCACAAACCCCCTCTATATTCAAATTATTAAAAAAGACATTCCTATGACTGATGCTTTAAGAACCAGAACATAAAATAATTTGAAATCAGTTTCTTAATATGACAAAAGCATCTGTGCATCAAGAAATTTACGACAGCTGGAACTGACTCCCAACATGCAGTAAACAGAGACTGGCTAACACTCTGAGTTACCCTTTCATCCCCTAACATTTTTTGCATGTCCTGGAGAAATAGTTCCAAACATTACAGCTCTCACAGAAGTTGCTGCTATGTGTTTTCTTTCCCAGCAGCCAGCCAAGGCTCCTCAATGCCTTTGTATGTCACAGATTCCCCTGGATGTTAAGAGACTGGCTGTTTGCTTCCACTTTCTCTATTGGAAAGTTGTCTAGAAACTCATTCTTCTTGTCACTTCTTTGAGACCAACACAAGACCCAACCTTCATTTCTATTGTAGTTGCAGTAAGAGAATCACTGTATAATTTACCTTTACTCAACGTGTATCTCTCAAGTTTTAAAGAAACAATTGTTACACACCAAGCACACCACTATACACTAATCCCTTAGCATACGCAGCTCTCCATTTAATTATGTGATGTAGTCATGTGTTTCTATGCAGACTCATTACTGTGGAGGAGTGTCACACCATTGAAAAACATCCTGACAGCATGAATTCATGACTGAGTGCCAGGAAGAATTGTATAAGGTCAACTATATCTGTGGTAGCTGAGCATCTTCTGGGGAAGAGAAGAGTGGTCAGTTACGTTATGGCACAACCCTGATACCACTAGGTCAGTGAGACCTGACCTAACCCAACTTATACAGTCCCCAGTCCCACCACCACTGGCATTTTGATCCCCTACCAGGCTGCTTACACAGCTCCTAATAGCACTGGTCTACAGTGGTAAAGTTTGGGGTCCAAAAATACTGCTTTTTAACAAAAAGGAATATTGGAAGACTACTCATTTGTTCCCTTCTTTTATAACAGCCAATATTATTCAACTTTAAACAATGCCACTAGTATGCTTTTTTTTCAGTTACATTTGCTTACTTTTCTACAGTGAGCAAAATGTTAAGAGTAAATTAAGCCAAATAAGATTCAACTATGTTTATGAATCACATTGATTTTTCTGCGTCTCATGTACCAGATAATGCTACAAACATTAGGAATCTGAAAAGAGAGGCAGTAAAGATAGGAAGCCAGCTGGGAGCCAAAACTACCAGTGTGTAGTGGAAGTTCAGTTTTCACTGTATGATTACCTGCACTACTCCTTATGAACATTTACATTAGAAACAGATAATCTTAGTCATGGCAAGTGATAGCATCAGACGTCAACATCTCTCAGGCAGTGTTGATGTATTTTCTTACTTGCCCTATGAAAGCTGAGGTAGCTTTACCTAAAAGAAAAGTAAGAGTGGGTTATTTGTGCATTTTCCTAGGTCAGCTTTAAATTACCTCTTGGTACACAGTAAGGGAAGAAAAATGACACATCCATTCTGGGAGTTAAGAATAAATTCAAATTAAATGATTCAGCTTGAAACCACTACACTAAGCAGAGATATCATAACTCTAAATAGAGAGTTATTCAAACATTTTAACATGGACATCTGAATATAGAAAGGCTAGTAATGACATTCCAGTAGAGAAAAATCAATCACACCTCCAGTTACAGCTGGTAATTAAAATAAGGTGGAGTATATTAGCCTTAAGAAATAAAAGTGCACAGCATTTCAAAATGTCTAACCATTAATGATTTCAGTTAAATTAAAACTCAGTTTGCTGCACATTTCCTGGGTATAAATTCAGCAAAGTTTGTTCCATGAAAGAATGGATCAACTTCATACTTCATGCAAATAAACAGAGTAAGACTGAAAAGTGTGCATAGGCATACCAGTCCTTGTCTTAACTAACCACGTAGCATCAAACTTGCAGAACAGAATTTCTGCCTATTATCATTAGCTTATTAGGCTTAAAATGTTAGCTTCTATTTCTTGTGGGACAAGAGGAAATGTCAGAAGTGGAAACTGCTCAGACCTATGCCAGCTATGGGTATGCATACAGTCACAACCTGCCTGCTAGCAGTTCCTCCAGAGAAGCTCCTCAGCTTGCCAGGAAATGGGAAAGACAACCATCTTCCCATCTCAAACTTTTAACTATCCCTCTTGATCTCCCACCCCAATACTGGGGTCTCCCTGTTGTGTTCACAAAGAACCCATAAGCTTAAACATTTCTCCCTTTATTTTAGATATCATCTCTTACACCTGTTTCTCATTCTCTTTGAGTGTTTGGATCTCTATACAGTCTGTAATCCTCTTCTGCCAGGTGAAAATTTTTTTCTCCTTAAAATATGAAGGGTGCTTATGGCAAAACAATTGAGTTAAGCAGAATCTGACCCTTGAAACATAAATCTCTGTGCCCACTTCTCCTCCTAAGCCATTTCCACTAAAAAAAAACCAAACAAATCACTAAACAAAACAAAACAGGAAAAAAACCACTCAAACATTTTGGATGCTCTTAGTATAGACAGAGGACAGTTATCTCAGAATAATATTGGATAGGCTTGTAAAGCAACCAAATAATTTCTGGTTTAGACTGATTCATTGCACATTCAGCATATCAAACCAAATTCCAATGGACATCCAGTATTCCATTTCAAGTACTAACTTCAAGCCTTTCTAAGTTGAAATAGTGTAATGTATTTGAAGGAATTGTTCCTACCTAATGGATCCTTAACCTGGGAAGGTAAAAATACTTCAGTGGATCATAACCCAGCAGACTATAGGAGCTCGGACCTCAGCTGTGTCCAGAATCTTCATCATAATAAAATTCAGGTCATGTATGTGTCCAATCTGGTGAGAACAATGCATCTGAAAAACTTTATATGTTCACATGATAGGTTGCAACAGCCCAGCTGATGAATACATAAGTATCTCCTGATAAAAAGATCTTTTTCAAGCAATAGTGAATCATTAAGTAAATATGTAGTAATTTTTGTCTAGTTATTATTTTGACTTTGTCCTGGCTTAAACCACGACATGGATTACCATTTCAAAGCTATTTTTTTAAAGAAATTACTGCAAGTGACACCAAAATCTGAAGGTTTAGCCCGTTTTTTGAGAAACACCATAGGCAAACTAACAGTGGCATCAGCTGAAACCAGCTTAATGAAAGACTCTTAGGGACCAAGTAAAACATTGTAACAGTGGTTAGGCAATTTAGGACCCTTTTTTTACAAAGAGTAGCTTGGTGATGGTAGAGAAAGTTATATCCACCTGGTCAAGATGCTTGGAAAGTATCAACAGTCACAGTTCAACTGAACCCAACAAAACTGCTAACACTAGTAGAACCAAACAGTGCCAGCCAGTAGAAGGACCTTCAGGAAATACATTAGTAGATTTCAGACCAGCTTTCAGGACATCAGATCATCTTACAAAATCCATCATTACCATTTGACAGCAATCAGTTTAATAGGTGGTAATTTCAAAGAGCAAGCAGGGACTGAACTGCAAAAAAAATCACAACTCCTCAACTTTGAGAAAATAACTATATGTATAGTATTTTCTATAAAACTATGAACATCTTTATAGGATAGCAAATCCATAACAGTGGATGGAACGGACTGCCTCATCCAGCCTAAGTAACATGCTTGGCAAAGACACTCAAAGATGAGTTTTGGGGAAAGTTTATTCTGCCGCTGTGTATGGCAAAACATCAGTTACTATTGCCTTCAATTTATTACCCACTTTGCACTACCTTATGGTCTGGGAGTTCTGGAAGGCAATATCATTAAGCCAAGCACTAAATGCACACAGGACAAAGGCAGATCCAGATCCAAAGAGCTTACAGTTCAGCTCTTTAGAATGAAAAGCCAGAATGACTTTAATTAAGAAAATGCAAAAGGAAAAAAAGAGAAAATAACCAACTATAGCCAAAATTTTTCAACCAAGAAGCCTGAAACCCAAAGCTTGAAACCAGACTTAGTCTCATAAATAAAAATTATATATTAAAGGTGCCAGAAATACGAGTTCACACTGAAGGCCTCACAAGCTCTATGACTTAAAAAACTCACGAATGCAAACAAAAATCAGACTCACAGCCAAGAATATAGACTGACGCTCAAATTCTATTCTTAAAACAGGTCTCTGGCCTTTCTTCCACCCACCTAAGGCATATATTAAATCCAAGTGTTGGCATAGATTTCAACCTAAGTTCCATCAGTTGTTATGAATTTACACCCAAGTCTCAACATCACTGCACAGGAGCTGCTGATGACTCTCTTTAATCATCAGTGCTAGTCCTCTGTGTATGTTTGCACACACACATGGGGGGGAGAAGGGATGAATCTCCAGTGTCGAAAAAATCAGCTGAATGCTGCACTCCCACACTGAGTTTGGCATATGAAAATCATAGGCTTTTCACAATCCTCAGTTATATTATTCATGCAGAATGCACTCAGCTTTCTATTGTTCCTGCTCTCATTGTTTATAAATGAGTCTTTGCTTCATCTTGGGATGGAAGTTCCTTTAAGTATCCCTTAGTAAAAGTACTTCTGTAATGAGGTGCAGTTCTAGTGCTCAGAGGGTTAAAGAAGTTTCCGGAAATGTTTGTGTTTCTGAAAAAAGAAAACAAACAGTATTTTCTTTCTTTATTGAAGGAAAAATGAACAACTGGAGCTGGTTGATTTGTTTTGGCCAATCTGATACACAGGTTACTAATTGCTTCCTAAATGTTTTGGAAAATAATTAAATTCTTCATTTTGTTCTGTTACCACAATATTTGCAAAGGAAATTTCTAAATATGTTAAGACTCTTGCTTTTATACCTCACTTATATATTCCCAGCGCTATCACATTAAAAAAAAATTACTCTGAGACATGGTCTTCAAATGTCGTGCATAGCGTAAATACTATTTCTCATGACAGGACATGAATTGTAATCAGAAACTGCCGGTCCCTTCTGTTATGGCCAATACAGCTGCAGAAAAACATATAACCCTTTGTCTAGCAATACTGCAAATTTCATGATTTAGCTTGTTTGACAGTTCAGGCTGTCATCATTAATCCTGGTGATGGTGCAAGATTCTGATGCATTTCCCCAGCTTCGAGTTTTTTCAATCCAATTTAAGTTAATAAACAGTGGAGTGAATTGTAAAAGAAAAAAGTAAGTTCATCACATGGCAACTTAATCACTTTTGGCTTCAGAGGACATCCTTCTGCTTTGGGTCTAATATCACAGCATTTTAAAGGTAGGTGGGACTGTGTCTTTTCCTCCACCATTTGTGGCACACTTTCTGCTTTTAAAGTTCAAAGGACTTCTTTTACGCTCTTATTAAGGTTGAGATATTGCAGATCCAAAGGGGATAACAGGCAGACTGTTGCCTGACATACTGAAACCAGAAAACTGAGTCAAATTTATCCATCCATATTTTAGAGTGAGAATAAATTTCTGTTTTGAACTAAAGATTCAAGAAACATAACAGTTCGACAGTTATTGGAAATACATTTACATTTTACTAATGTTAAGCAAATAAATAATTAAATCTCTCTCAAAACCATCTCCTGTCTACTTGCAAATACCAATGGACTTTATGAAATTGACGGGGTTTGTCTTTTTAATATTAAACCCTAACATATTAGCTCTTAACACAAGTGTAATGAAGCCCTCCCCAAGAGCAGTATCTCTAAGCCAACAATCTCTATCTTCTTTGGGCTCTCCTAACACTCTGGACTGCTTTCACCTGCCCTCTCCTCTTCTCACCTGCTTCTCTCCCTCTGGCCAGATTCTGATTTTTATCGCACCAGTGCAAAATCTGGGTAACTCCAGGGAAATATATTTCTGGATTTACACCTGCCTAGCCAGCAGAAAATGTAAATTGGGCTGAATAGTATTTTGTTCGCTCATAAAACGCATTTTTTCCCCCTTTAATTTATGAGAAAAAAATAATGACGTCTAGATTCTATTGGTCATACAAATAATCAGTAGCTCTGCATTCCTTAACAGACCCTATTGAAAAAGGCTACTCACAGACTTTTCCACTCAAACATACAAACAGAACTTGGTCTTCAATTAGTAACAGAGAGAACAAAAAGTATTTATTTCAACAAAGATAAGTAGTATAGGTCATTTGAAGGAGTGACTAACACAGTATTTCAACTGGGCTTAAAACAACAGTTATTTGTTTATATATTTGCAGTTTAAGTGACAGGTTTTGTCTAAGAAGAAAGAAAAAAGGTTGCAAATATCCCTGTCACTGCTATATTCCAATTAGTTTTAGAGGAGTAGAGACGATAGATTATAATAACCCTGTGTAACACTGGAGAGTAAATAACCTACAAATCTTGAAACTCGCCTGTGTGCAATGAGGACTAGCATGAGTGGAACAAATTCAAGTTAAAAAGTGCATTGAAAGAACCTTGGGTTGTTTTTTAATTTAAATCCATGCCTATTCAAAACAGTCATATCTGAATTTCTAAGAGCAAGCAAAATCACTATGCATTTACCATACTAAATGCCTTTTTCATCAACTAACAAAACAGAACAGATACAAATGAACCAATCAGGGATTTCGAGTGAGCTATCAGTGCTAGAAAAGCTACTCTGCACATTCCAGTTGAGTCACCACAGAGAAGTAGAAAAAAAAAGGAAAAAAAAAAAAAGGGGGGGAAATAAATTACTGTGTGCAACTCCATCTGTAAACTGCTTCTCCCGCACTGGTATGTAATAAAATGTGTTGCTAAGATACAAGCTGCTAAAGAAGTTCATTAAAGGACACTTTAAACAAAGCTGCTAGACTCTTTTCCCTTTAAAGACTGCTTATTTGGTTCTGTCCCTTGTGTTTATAATTAGATCCTCTATATGAGAAATTGTGCTCCATTCAAGCCCACTCAGCAAAGAATGTTAATAAAATAACGTAAATAAGGCACTGGCTTAGGTTGCATGTATTTATGGGCTACAGAGCTGTTGATAGAAATACATCAGAGTTCCACTTGTATTTTTAAATGAAAAATTAAGCTTCTCCAAGTAGCTTCTTCCCAAGCTGGAGAGCAGAAATGTCAGCTCCTGCACCCAGCATTAACTTAACTTTCAGAAAATACTTTCAGGCAAAGAAAACTGGCTTCTTGCCCAAAGTTTGGAGTTTCTGAGATGCCTCTCATATAAGCTTTTATGTGTGAGCCTTTGTTATCTACACTGAGGTAAAGGCCAAGATTGTTTATGTCTTTCACCTGGCAAGCTTTATCTTTTCCATCTGTGTATGAGTTCCTGGATGTATGTTAACAATTTTCAGAATTTCCTTGATCTTAAATATGTTAACAACACAAATAAGACTATTTTGTCACATTTTCATTGCCAGGAAAGATACGTTATCAGAAAGGTCTTTATCTCATCTTATATAAAATACTTTTAGTCTCCGTAGTAACATTTTCATGGTAGGTGTATTTTGGCTTTTGTTTTGGTTGAAGGGAAAAGAATGGGCAAGGCATACTTTGCATTCCCTCATTGTGGTGAAATTACATCTAAAGAAGTAATTTCAGCATTTATCTGTTCAGCACTTAATAACACATGAGATGCATAAATCACAGATCAGAGTTAGTATCAGTGATCATATAGGAAATGTTACTTGTCACTTTGTAACTTGCATCTCATATTAAATTCTGCATCACAGTCCCCAGTATGTATATATTTTTAATTACATTTTCAGGCTCATTTACATGCGCATATTGGCTTTCTGCCTGAATGATATCAAAGAGAAAGACCTTATGCTCATGCCCAACCACACATACGCACAAGCACATTTACACACAGAGTCTGCACATTTCTGAGAATGGAAGCTTCTCTCATCTTTCTCATTCTTAAGAAGGCTTCAGTTCACCAATAAATCTTTAGGCAATCTTAGCTGATTCAAAGCGCTTTAGAAAAATGGAAAATTACAGAAAATGCAGGTTAATTTCTGCACATGTCAAAAATATCAGTGATTCTCACTTGACTCATGTTAATCAAAATGTAATACACATTTTCACTTTCTGTAACCTTGTGCGATTTTTCATCGATAGCTGAGTTTGCACAGAAGGGCTATTCCATTCTTTCTCACTGGGTAAGAGGTAAGCTACATCTCAAAGTACCAACATGATCAAGTTAAATCAGTGTGGAAAGGAAAACAACCTATACACTACACAGATCTAACTTCTGTTTCAAGACTAATTGTATGTTTCTCTTGATTAAATGCAAGCAATCAGACAAACTTTCAGGCCAACACACTGTTCTTGCCACAGCCTCAATGCCCAGGCTCTTAAGACTAAGTTCCAACTCTAAAAATAAGATTGCCTCTAAAAACCTCAAATTAACATAACCCATCATATCTACAGAATTCCCAGGTACTTATTGTTTTGCTTTTACTGCAGCTGCATTTAGGGCCAGTTCTCTGGTTTACTTTTATTCAGTCAAAGGGTCATTTTGAACTCCTCCATGGGTTAAAAAAAGAAAATACATCCTCCCATTTTTCCCCTTCCTCTATATATTAACCGGAAGGGTCTGCCTGTACATGTGCAAAGAAGCCCTGTGGTACATATTAGATTTCAATAGATGCTTACTATTGGCAGTCGCAGGTTGTAGCTAGAACTAAGCCGCATCAGCAATTTCATATGACACTCTGGAAATTGCTACTACATAACAATAAGTAGCTGAATCAAAAAAAGAAAAAGGGAGGGAAGCATGTTTAAGGAAGCACATTTTGGCTCAAGAAGAACATTTCCAAATAAAAGTAGTACCATCTTAAGTTAAAAAAAAAAAAAAAAGCAACAACAAACAACCCAAACCAAATAAAACAAACAACCCACAACAACCCATACATTTATATCCATGCATACAAGGGAAGTGTGGTTAAGGTGATTCAGCTATGAGGATTGGATAAACCAAATACAAGTCTGTTAGGCTGAAATAACCGTCTACTTTCATGGCATAAAGACAAATCTGCATTTCAATTAGTATAATTCTTTTTTCTTTTTTTTTTTTGTTCTTCTTTGTTCTTATCTTAAACTTGCAGCCCATTTTCATACTTCCTTTACGTCCAACTACTCTGTGTGTGCAAATTGCCCTCCTTGACATCATGGCCACACATACACCATTTACCACAGCCTTGTCTTATTGATTTGCAAACTTCTACCCTTTAACTCTATTGATTAGAAACTGTGTTAATGCTTCAGATTTTGTTTTGGGGGACAGAGGGGAGAGGGAGGTATAATTTTATAATCAAGTGCAAAAATACTGCATATTTTATCTTTGATCACAAAGAGAAAGGCATAGAGAGAAAAGTTAAAAGTAACTCTGTATTAACGTGCCTTTATACGCCTTCATGCTTTCAACTTGAAAATCAAATCTGGAATGAGATGAAAAGAGATTTTCTCTACTGGAACATACCAGAAGTGCTTAGAGTGATGCAGTACCTCATTGGAAATGTGAGTTAAAATTACCACTCAAAACCCTTCTCTAGCACCATGTTATGGAAAGAAGACATTTAGAGACATATTCTCCTTCTCTTCCACAAGCAGAATGAGTCCATGGACAAGATCCTGAAGCAAGGTGAACTAGTATAAATGCCTGATGTGATACACTGCTCTGGATAAGCTGCATACATAGGACAAACCAGTGAAGAATTTGTTTCATTAAACCAGAGCTCTAGACAAAGACTCCTGCAGAAGCACCACTTTTAACTGTCTAACTGTGTGTACTAAAAAACTAAAATAAATTCTAACTCCGAGACATAGAGTTCCTATATAAAACTCTACATCCAGTTTCTCTGAAAGGGTCTCCCCTTTCAAAGGGGATGTATTGTGTACATCTGAACAAATACCTGTTTCCTGCAAGTATAAATTAGATACTTTACAATGTGTAACAGGTAGCAAGTACTGTTAGTGTAAAATCAGAAGTGAAATAAAAAGGTATTGTTGGCATAATTCCTTTTTCTGAATAGACAAAGGCACTGTAAGGAAAAAATTGCTAAATCACAGGGATAATCATCATAGCCAGCTCCTCTAATGAGGCATCATGGGATTACTGGAGTTATTATAAGAGTCATCTTATTGAAGAAATTCAAAGTTAATTGAAATCAATTGTACTGTTCTGACAGCAGGTGTTTTAAGTGGCTAAAATATCAAAGTGAACTCTTTAAAATGGTTAGAATGAATGTAACATTTACTTTTCAACTCTTAGCCCTGCCAAGTGATATACTGTACAAGTACAGAAAAATGTACAGTCAAAGAAAAATGCTGGAATGAAATAGCATTTCAGATGCCAGTCAAGCAGCTACCAAACAAAAGGCGGTTCTAACCACCTCCAGTGCAAATTTTCATACAGATGTGTGATTCCCATGAATCTTACAAGGGCAACCTAACAGAAGACAGAAAGCCACAAGTATACATATTTCCACTGTGTTTCACCTCTATGAAAATGTCCTTCATTATCCCCTTTCCCCAGTATGAAATACTACTGAAAGCACAAACAGAATGCTAGGATTGCCATTATGCAAGTTTCTTCTCCAAGGAGATGAAGACAAATTATTCCCTACTTTTGTCACTTTTTCTACAGATAGCAAAAGCAACCAATAAATTACTAGCTGATTCTAGAACTTAAAAAATAAATAAAAAATAAAAAAAAAAAACCGAATTGAAGCTTTCTGAATTACAATCCAGAACTAATCTTTACTTTAATGCAGTAAGCTTCATTTGATTCTGCAGTTGTTCAGATTTCCCAGCAAAGTCAGCAAGACCTCAATGTGCAGAAGAACTGCGAAGTCAAGCCCATATTTAATACCTGCTGTCTTTGTGTTTAAAGACTCAATGCATTGATTGAAAAGTTTAATACTTCAACTGGGAGCTCATCACCCTGTCTCCCTCGACTTCACCAAGTCATACATAGATGCAATTCTTGCCACAACAAATGGGAGTGCTGTGTGTACCTTGGGACAGAGTTTGACATTAGGTTCAACTTGATTTGGAAACGCCTTTCAGGTTTTTCTTCAGTTCTCACTGAAGCTTATAACCCTTTTTTACTTCAACAATTTTGAAAGTACCCAGCCGTATGAAATACTGAGCTTTGGCAAATACCAATAATTTACCCTTTAACATGGGTAAACAATGCTGCCATTTCCAGGCACAGCACAGCATGAATTTCAACAAACCAAAAACACACTTTCTCCTTTTCTCCCAGCCAAAGATACAACATCAGTAAAACCAGACATCTTGAGCTAAATCGTTTCCAACAACTTGCGTAAGAACTGTACTTAAATTTTAAGAAGTCTAACACTTTCCACAAATAGGCTTTGCTGGTGATCACCACAGGCAAAATACAGTCAGCGATTTAATTTCAGATATACTACCCAAAAATACAAACCAGCAATAACACAGGATGGGAAAGTCTGCCTGACACTAATGTTGATTTTCTGCATAGATAGTAAATTATGGTAAAGAAATGAGGCAGTGCATAAGTGAATGGCATACACATAATGTCTTTCAGGAAGACATATTTTTATTACTGCGCTCTAGGACAGGCTGTCTGAATTCAGAGTTCACTGCAGTTGAAAAAAATAGTAGCCCACACATGCTCATTGTTAATTTTTAAGACCTGGCTTACCACCTAATGCTTATATCAGTAACAAGTAACTTCTAACTGGAGGTTAAAGGTTTGTGTATTTGTTTATCTTAACAATTAATAAGAGGCAACTTTCTAAAATTAAAAGACCCTTAATGACTCTTTAAGGACATAAAGAAAGCAAGAATCACATGCAGCAGAGCACCTCTGGTGTGCTTTAAGGCCAATGCTGGCTCTTATGATAGCTCTTTTATTTACATATAAATGCTTGTTGCTTG
Organism: Psittacula echo; assembly: GCF_963264785.1. Lineage (NCBI taxonomy): Eukaryota > Metazoa > Chordata > Aves > Psittaciformes > Psittacidae > Psittacula > Psittacula echo. The sequence continues at coordinate 108,351,674 of NC_137735.1, forward strand.
ACAATTTAGATAAAAATGTTACCGCTGCTCTGCATGTGCTGTAGATTGAAGGTGTAAAACCACTGGACCAACTAATGGAGTCTTCACACATCATATCTTGTTAAAGAAGAGGTAACCCACTCTCAAATGCTATTACAATTCATCAAAACTATAGCAGATGAAAGATACTCTTCTAACAAAAGTCTAACTTTTGTCTTTCTGAGTTGGATGCCAAATTAAGTATTGACTGAAGCTGCATCATTTCAATAATGAAAATGATGGCTCTGCGGTGCTTCTTTGAAAGCACTGAGAAAATATTAAAACTGCATTTAATTCCATATTTCTCTAAACAACCAACATAAAAGAAGTATCAATGGCTGGCCAGGGATCCTTAATTAAGTTGCAACTTAAAATCCAATTGTGCGTAAAAGTCTACTTTATACATTTACTTCATTCACCAAAAGTTGAGTTTGTCATTCAGTCTTTTCTCTCTTTATTTGTAGCTTTCAAGAAATGGAAATACTACCAGAAATGCCAATGACTACAATGGAAAACTGATGAATAGGGGTACTGAAAGATAACCCTCACTCCTGCTGTATTTCTAACAGATGTGGATGATGTGATCATCCATTCATTTTACTATCTGTTTCATCATCCACATGTGCAGTTTAATTGAAATGCAATTTTAGCATCTTTTGTATTCAGTGCATGCACAATCAAAGGTATACATTATTGAATTATGAATTAGTTGTGCCTAAACAAATCTTCGGGGGGGGCAAGGAGGGAAGGAATGTAAATACTTATGTAGAAATAACCACCCTACTTACATTGCCTGCTTAAGTGTTTTGGCATAGCCACAAAAGTGAGAGCTTGACGCCTCTAAAAGGCTCCAACCTTAGCCCATCTATTGTCTCAGTAGCCTTCAGTGCACCTCCTGCATGCCCTCAAGGACCGACAGTTCATTTATAAGCCATTACCTAACGAGCAACTACTAATTACAGCAAGTCTGCAAAGTTACACCACCATTTTATGACTTGGTCAAAGGCTAAGACCTCCACACTCATTTCACTTGTGACCCAAGAAAGATTTCAGTTTAGACCTCCAGAGGTGGCAGTCTGGAGCAAAAGGACACCACACAACCAGCCAGTCTCTCATTTATAAGTTCCTGTTGCACAGGACGACAAAATCAGTAAAAAAAATCTAGGGTTTTGCCTAAAACCAGTAGTTTCCTGCTAGGCCAAATAGGCTGTTTACAGAATTTTAGTATTTTACGTTTAGTTACTTCATAGTTTATAGATTCATTTATAAGGTTATGAGAAGGGCAAGTCATAAATATACGACTGCTTACTAGTTAGTTTAGATTATACATAAATATGTTGTGCAAGCATAGCAAAAACCTTTTTCACTGAGCTGAATCAGAACATTCAAACTGTATTTTCAAATGTGTCTCTCTGCCTTATCTAAATTCCAACATGACACATAATAAATAGCTTCTCATTTACTATGATCATAAAAATTTAAACAGCCTTGAAATAGTTGCTACAATACAGGGGAAAATGATCAAATGTATGTTCTAAATACCCACTTAGAACAGTAAAACTATTTCCATATTGAAGAAAGAACACATAAAGATGTATTGTTGCAGTAAAGGCTGTTACCTTGTTTAAAAAAAAAAAATCTTCTACTCAGTATAGTAGTATTAGACTCAACAACTTGCTGTTTTACACTGCAAAAAAAGGACTAACAGCCCTTAGCTATCACGTAGTGTCAGATTTGCTTTAAAAAAGAAAGTATCTGATTTGATTCTATACAGTGATTAAATATCTTTGTGCTCTGCTGAGTAGGGTATTCTATCCCCTCCCCCCTCCAAAAATGGCATCAAAGCAATCAAAATGGTAATGTTCAGCATGAATGGGGCCCCATCCCCCACCTTCAAACTCTGCAGACTTTTCTCCATGTTAGAAGAAACCAACACCCCTTCCTCACAAAATGGAAGCTTCCACTACCAAATTGAGAGTGCTGACAAATTCTGATTACAATAAACTGGAAGGAAAAGGGTGGCATATAACCACTACCACCTATGTGCAAAGATTATATATGCACGGATCACTTTTCAACTTTAACCACAACTCCGGCAAAACAAAACAAAACAAAATCAGGGGAAAAAAGAAGGGGAGAAAAGGGGTGGAATTGCACACGTGCACCTTCGCTTCTTCCCGGAGGTCCCTGGCCGGGGAGGAGGCGGTGGCTGTGGGGCTGGCAGCGCGGCGCCCCACGGGCGCTGTCCCCAGCCCCGGTGCTGAAAGGGCTGCTGCATTCCGGTGGAACCGCGCTCGCTCCCGTCGCCCGCGGGGCCGGGAGCCGAGGGACGGGGAGGGGAGCTCAGCACTGCCGCGCCGGCCCCCAGGGGAGAGGGGCATAAGGAGCCGGGGGGGTGGAGAGGGAAAGTTAACCCTGAGGGGGGGTGGCTCAAGCAGATCTCCTACTGGCTTTGTCAACTGCACTTCCTGCACTGGAAGTCCTGGAAGTGGGGACAGGGGCCCTGGGGGGAGGTGGTGCGGATAGTTCGGTGAGTGTGAATGCGAGTGTGCGGGCGTGAGTGCGTGCACGGCGGCGGCGGCCGCTGTCCGCGGTGCTGAACGCCCACCGCCCCCCGCCGCGCCCGGCAACTTTCCTCCCGGGGGGCGGGTCACTGGCGGAGCAGCGGTCCCGGGGGTCACTCGGCACAAAAAAGAGGGACGAGAAAGTTTGGGGAGGGAAGGGGGAAAGAGAGAGGGGGGAGGGAGGGAGGTTTCTGGTTTGTTTTGTTCCCCTCCCCCGTTTTATGTATTTTTTTTCTTCCAGCAGCTGAAACAGGTTAATCTGTTTTTATTCATATTTTTGGAAGGGGGGGAAAAGTGAAAGTGCCTAAGTGAACTCGAATCAAAATCTAACACGTCAGATCAGACCAAGGGAAGAGAAAGGCAAGTGGGGAGGAAAAAAAAAAAAAAAAGAAGAAAAGAAAGAAAATAAAGTGATCAATAAAAATCAGTTTTGTAATCAAATCCAGCAATGGCTCCTAACTCGGCTCCAGCCTCCTCCCTCCCAACTCTTGCTCGGCACATTACACGGAAGTGCACAAAGTAGCCCAAGACAGGAGAATTTTCCATATTCCTAAAACATGTCGACCAACTCAAAATGGACGCCTCATTTTTTTTTTTTTTTGTACGTTTTAACTACTGCTTATCTTTCTACTACTAGTACTAAAATCACTCCTTCCCCCAGCAAGACATTCAAGACTCCGACCTCATTTTGAAAACATGCATTTTCTTACTTTACGCTTAGGAAAATGGATGTTATATTCCCTGCTGTCAGTATTTTTCAGCTAACGCAGACACTTTTCGGATGTTTAGATAGTGCATTGTAAAAACAAGAAGAAAAACCAAACACAACTGAATCGATCTGTTCCTTACTTGTTTCTCATTAAGAGCTGCTATTCTTGATTGCCTTTCATGGATTTGTTTCTTAAGATCCCCGTTCTGCAAAAACGGCAACAAGATGCATATTAGAGGCAAAGTGTAAACTAACCCCTGTAATGAATAAACTTGCGATCTAGAAATTGTTCAAAGGCAAAACCGTTCCACCAAAGCCATACGAAAGCATGCACACACAAAACACCCTCCTTAGTAAGAAAGCTCAGTGCAGGCTACAAAATGAGATCTCTTACTGATAAAGTTTCTCATCCTGCTGTCCCAGCACAACTGCGCTTATTACAGCAGGGATAAAATACTGAATAAGAGAAAAAAAAGGATCTGCATTTACCTGTGGATCTTGCTTCATCTGTGCAACTAGTTTCTAAAAAAAAAAAAAAAAAAAAAAAAAAAAAAAAAATCACCCCCAAAAAAGGAGGAATTAGAAACTGTTTCAAGTTTAATGGATTTTTTTTAAATGTATGTATGTGTGTGGACGGGGGAGGGAGGGGGGTAAGGAACAAAGAGGCAAGTAAACACTGCGAGTCAGTTTCAAGCAAAGCTCATAAATATTCAAGTCTCGTCCTAATCTCTCCAACACACACACACACTCGCACACACTCACTCACACTCACGCACACACACTCAGCACTATCACCGACCGCAACGTTAACTCCGCATCTCCACAACGCACACCACATACACACACACACACAAAAACCCCAAACCAAAACTCAGCCAAACAAGCCGCAAAACTACTTTGGCGAAGTGTTCGCCATTGCCGCGGGGGGCCGGGGGAGCCCCGGGGGTCCCCGCCGCGGCCTCGACCCCCCCCCTCCGCCGCCCCGGCCGCGGCTCCGGCCCCGCTGCCCCCCTCCCCTGATCGATAGACCCTGCGACAAGAAGCGAAGGCTACTTGGTAAGCATGCACCACGGGCTCCCTTCCGATCCTCCTCTCCCTCTCAAAAGCGCCGGGGATACGAGAGCATTTTTTATTTGCTTATAATTTTATTGTTGGTATTTTTTTTTACCTGATGACATTGGATTTCCACTTTTAACGCCTCTTGCAAGCTGTGTAGCTCCATCCCTGCAACTTGCCAGGCACTTTCCTGCCACTTTCAGATCCGAATGAAGTTTTTTTTTTGTTTGTTTGTTTGGTTTGGTTTTTGGTTTGGTTTTGTTTGGCTTTTTTTTTTTTTTTTTCCTCCTCCCTTTCTTTCCTTTTTTTCTTTTGCTTCTTTTTTTTTGGCTTTTTTTTTTTTTTGGCTTTTTTTTTTTTTTTTCTCTCTCTCGCTTTTTGCAACCGACCCGCTGCCAGGCAGCCACCCCTCCCTCCACGGGAAAAAAATAGGAAGTAATTAAAAAAAGAAGAATAAAAAAAGGAAAGAAAGACCAGAAAAAAATAATAAAAAAGTTAAAAATAATAAAAAGGACTGGCAGTAATAATAACAATAATTGAAAAAAAAATAAGGAAAAAGCGACAACAACAGTCGAAAGAAACAACTACTCAGTCTGCAAAGCAAGTTCTTTGCCTCTTTGCTGGGGACACAGACTCATCACTCACTTTCCGCCAAAGTAGGGGGGGCCCCTCCCCCCGGCGCCCCCGCCCGCGCGCCCCCGCGCCAACCCCCCCACTCCCACACTCCCCCCGCCACCGCCTCCTCCCCTGCTCCGCCCCGCAGCCGTTCCACCGCCTCCCGCCGCCAATGGGGACGGCAAGGGGCTGGGAACGGGAGGGACTATATTTCCTCGGAGTGCGCGCCTTGATTTCACTTTGCCTGGGGAAAAAAGTTGTGCCTCGGCTGTCAATGCTAATTCGGCACTGGTGCCCGGATGGACGGGGGGGGGGGAGTGTTGGAGTGAAGGCTTGCGGCCCGCGCATGCGCCCTCACTCCGCCGCCGCAGCCGCCGCCGCGGTAGCCGAGTGAACAACAAAGTGTCGGCGCGCGCGCGCGCGCGCCCTCGCTCCCCTCCCGGTTGAGGGCTCGCGGGGAGAGGGGCGGGGCGAGACTGCCCCCGCAAACACGCTGATCGCCCCCCATCGCTTCAGGGCTGCCGCCGCCACGGGCGCTGCTCCGTGGCTCTACACTCCCGCACCCCCACGTTAAAAGGGCTGTTCTTGGGGCGGGAGAAGGGACCTCCCCGCCAGGCGAGAGGCAGGTCCTCAGCGGCTGGGGAGGGGGAAGTTTGTGCCGGTCCCGTTTCACACGCACGCACGCACGCACGCACGCCCCCTCCTCCCCCGCGCCATCTTCTCCGCGTACTCTGCTGGTCCCCGCTCCGCTTCTCCCAGTTCTATATTTCCCTGTCCCAGCCGGCACAGGATTAGCTGCTACCCGGAAAGCCGTTCTTCGCCCCGTCCCGCCACAGGGTGTGGGGAGGGGGTGTGCCCGCCCCTGGGGCGGCTGCTTCCCCCCCTGAAAGAAAGAACTTCCGCAAAAACCTTCCCCAAAACCTTCACCCCTCAGAAAACTTCTCTGAGCAGCCCGATCTCCTGCCGGCGTCCCGGCAGCCCAGGAGAACCGGGATAATGCGTGGCACAACCGGCACCTGCAGGAGGTCCCGGCTTCGGCACCGGGTGGGGTTTCAGCCAGGTCAACGCACAGCTTCAGGAAGCAGGGAGGGCGTTTTCCCCTTGGCAGCGCATCGAGTTGGAGTTGTTCACCGTTCACCTCATACTCGGCCTCCTCCAGTACACCAGAAGAAGCTGCTCCACGCCTGGGTTGTACCGAGCCCAACAGTTGGTGTCCTCGCATCCCAAAACGGGACGTCATACCTGAGTCACGTTAAAAAGCAAAGTGGGTTTAGAGGAGCTAAAACACTTTTCTGGTGGGCAGACTGTTTTCAGGTCTGCAGCTGAGAGCACAAGCACCCAAACAACAAGTTGCAGCAGCTAAAGGGGCAAGACATGGGACGTCTGGGATACTCTTCATGCAACCCTCTCAAACAAACTTGCTGCTGAGGGGATGAATGGCAAGACGGAGCCACAGCCGCAGTTTAGTTACTAAGTAACAGCAAAAAGACTTTAAACCGGAAGGGTTGGCTTAAGTGGAAACCCGAGTTCATCCAAGTCAAGCCACAGTTCCTTGGCTGTCTGCAACAGATCCATGTGCCACTGGGTCACTCAGCACCATTGATGAAGTCTAGATCAGCTGCGGACAGAAAGATATCACCTTTACGTGTCCATGCAGCACTTTCGTTCCACAAACACGTGACCCAGCTTCAGGTCGTATGGGCAGACACTGTCTGATCCAGCATCAACCCTGCTGTCAATTTTGTAAAATACATTTAAACTGGCAGCACAAATTTATATGAAGTCAATATTTTGCCATGCAGCTGCGGTAGTCTCTATGCAGTAATAGGAGCTGTGCAGTTAGATTTACTGTTGTCTTAACGCATAGCCAGAGTGGGGTTGGAAGCCAAAAATAATGCTCAGAATAAATTTATTAATAACAGTCAAAATTTAGGACAAGTTTTAACAAGGAGTTAGCTGATAGAGTGCTAGGGACAAGAACCTTGGTGCATACATACTCCCATTCCTGCAACAATTGAACGCTGGTATTTCATTTAAACTGCACTAAAACGTTAGGTTGAAACGCACCCTAAATGATTAGCCACTATTTAAAACACCACTGTCCTCCAGATGTGCTTGGGTGCCAATTTTAATAACCAATTAAATTCATTACAAAACTAATTAAGGACACCAATATAGCACCAATACCAACTTACATCAACCATACTGTAATAAAAACTTTGAGATACAACATGCTGGCAGTCTGAAGCAGTGTATCCAATTTTCATTAAACTTCTGAAATATACTTTGTCTGAAAATAACACAACTTCTTACATTATGATCGTACTAAGGTTCATGGAGAAATATTCTCAGCCTGCCAAAATTAAGAATAAAGACTAAGTTGAAAAATTCTATTAACCTTACAAGTAAAGAAATTATTTTAGAAAAGCCTTATTCAGGTTAGTTATGTTTATTATGGTTCTGGACTACATTTACAGCATTTGTTTAGTGTCTGCACACTGCTCAAATAGGTAAAATCAAGAACTTAGTTTCACTCTTTTTCACAAGATAATGTCTGTTTTCCACAGGGTATTTGGTATCTGGATTGAAAACATTGGAGTTCTTACTGGGAAGTTGTGTAAAACACATTAATCTGCCAAATACATTTGTGCAATAACATTATGCAGTCACCTATAAAAATGTTAACAGCTTTATGCAGTTTACTTGAAGATTATGGTGGCAAAAGTCATCCTACTTGCTGGAGGGACACAAGAGCTCAGTGGGCTTCCCTTCCACCTCTTCATCTGCCTAAGGGACACTTACAGTTTAGCTGGAAAATGTGAAGGAAATGGGAGACCAGGTAGAATGTCTGGCGGCGTTGCAGAGGGGTCTGCTTAAGCATGGAAATTTATGATTGTTGCTAACAAAATGAAAGTAATGTTATAGAAGTGTGACATGTCATGTGATTAAACACATTTTTGATTGACCACTGGAAAGATTATCCTCGCTCTTAGAAGTTGTGGAACTTCAGAAGTCCTCCAGAAGAAACTGTACCCCTCTTTTCTCCTTACAGTGGAGATCATGTTCCGAGCCTGGATGAGGACTTTTAGACAAAAGTAGTCTGCAGTCCTGGAGAAAAGGTGTGTGTTCTATAGTGAAATATAAATGTAACTTCTCTGTTGCCAAAAGTTTTGTTGGTTTCTATGTGACTTTGTTTGGATGAATAAGAACCAAGAGGCCAATTTTACAAACACTTCTGCTCATGGAAAGCTTTATGCATATGCATCAATTTGAGAGTCCTTGGTAATAAAGTTACTTATGTGCACAAGCGTTTCTAAATCACACACTTTTTTTCTGCAACAAGTTACTGCAAAAATGTATTTGATAGATTGACCTACCTCACAGGATTACCTAAAAATGCACTGTACAGCATCAACAGAAAGCCAGTAAATAACACTTTTTGTGACAGTATTTCCTGCATACAGAGACTCAGGCCCAATCATTGTATCTAGAACACAAACCACACAAAAGTTCTTTCTTCTAATGCTTCTAATTACAGGTAGCCAGGAATCCAACAACCGGGAGTCAAATCTCAGACTTCAAATTCCTACAAGAGGTGATGATGTTCCTTCCTTATTAGATACAATTACTGATTCAGAGGAAGACTTGCAAAGCTACAAAGAAGATCAAGACACTTAATTGCGTTTGGTAATGTCATATTTCTCTTACCCTTAACTTGGAAAATCCACATCCCCACATACCCTCACTTTCCTGCAAAGAGTGCTACAAAGGTGTGGAGGAATAAGGTAATGGACCATGATTTGTAAAGACAATCAGTGGCTCTTCTGCAGAAGCCATGCACTTTGAATGCCTCTTCCCAAACTGGCAAGGAAAAGTATCTGAAGATAATAAGATCCTGGGAAGGTGAACAACAAGGGAGCAGCTGTTTTACACAGGCTGCCTTGGGAAAGTACTTGAAGTGAATGGCAATGTACAATGCAGATTCATCTTTGTACAAGCCACTATCAATTTTCCTATGAGAGCAAGGGCTCTTTTTGCAGGTGGGAATAGCCAGTTATAATAAAAGTTAGGAACCAGATAGGTAAGAAAACAGAAGAGCAGAGCATGAAGCCACACTGAGGGGCTTAAGGTGAGCCAGACTATCCAAGATACGTAGTTTGCTCTGTATTTTCTGGATACCTCCATCCTGCAATATGTTCCTCCCCCTTTTAGGATCATCTCTCCAGCTTAACTGAGAAGACACTTTAGAGAACAGGAATTATTTTATGGAAATAACTTTTTCCTCTTCCCAAAGCCAACTTAATCAGGGACTAGAAACCTTCAGGAAAAGGCAGATTTGATCAGGAAATTCAGGAGTTCCCTATGATTACCAGAGGGAAGGGATATGAAGAACAATTAAATGCTGGTGTCAAAGATGTGCAGGAGGCTGCAACATTCATCTAAAGATCTGATCCTCTGGGTTCATTTCTAAGTCTTTGACATCCTCATTGTCTCATTACCTGGAGTGCCCGTATCTCCACACTTCCATCACCAGAGCTGCAAATTGTTCACTTTTCACAGGTTCAGAAGTTAGCTCTTCCATGTAGTTGCAAGAGGAATTGCATCCTTTCACTTCCTTGACTTGAGTAAAATCAGGGTCACAGGATCAGAACTTATTCTCTTTTTGTTGTTTCCGCATCATGCATTTGAAAGCTGAGAGGACCCCAACTATTAATGGTGCATTGTTAGACAACAACAACATCAGACTGCATTTCAATCCCTTTGGGAATTCAGTATAGGAAAAAAAGAGCTTACCCTACCAACCATGATAAAGACCTCTGCTGAACTTTGGCAACACTCTCTTAACTGGAATTCCTCAAGCTATTATTCCTGGTGTGCAGCTTTCTTCCTCATCTTGTTGTTGTCTTTGGGTTGTTTTTTTGTCAGCAAGCTTTCAGTTCCCTCCAGATGCTGTTAAACTCACATACTTTATCCAACCTGATCCTGGTTCCTCAGATGGTTCTAGAAGTATAATGACATGGCAGGAACAGGTGCCTGTAGGTGAGGCAAGCACTAAGATACTTAAGCATATCTTCACTAGCGATCTGACGTCTAGTGATCTTCCCACGATACAGACAATCCTTTCACCTACCCCCTTCCCCATCTCCTGCCAGAAAATCTCTGACTCCGAAAAACATTTATTCCTCCAAGGCAGAATGGAAAAGAAACAGCAAATCAACATCTTACCAGATTTCTCACCCTGTTGGTTTTGAGTATGTAATATTGTCATTTATGAACTATATGATGTAATAGAGAGTATTACATTCAGCAATAATCTGAAGTTTGGAGGACAAATAGGATAGGATGAGAGCTCAGCATGATTGTGACTAATTGGAGAAATGGTCTGAAAAAGTAATCTGCAAACCCATGTGAACAAGTATTAGAGACTAAATGTATGCAGATATAATCAACTTCACAAATACAGAGATAGGAACTAACTGCTTAGATAGTAATTCTGCAGGAATGAGTTCATAATGGATCACAAGCTGAGAGTCAAAAACAATGTTATTGCAAAAAAAAAGGGCTGAGACGCATAAACAGGATTGAAGTGATTAGGATACATGAAATAATCCTTCTGCTTTATTCAGCACTGGCAAAGTCTCAGCTGGACAGCTATGTCCAATTTTGAGCACTGCACTTCAACAAACACGTGGCTGAATTGGAGGGAAAGCAAAGGACATTAGCAAGAGCAATCAGAGATCTAGAGAATGTTTAATCTGCAAATAAAGAGTTAGTTAAGGGCTTGCAGTTACTTAGGCTAGCAGGATGAACATACTAACAGTCTTCAGATATATAAAAAGAGGAAGGGAATAACTGGTTCTTCTCATCTCAGGGAGAGAACAGGAAGGGTTAGATTTACATTGCAGAGAGAGATTCAGAAAAAACATTAAAAAAAAAAAAAAAAAAAAAAAAAAAAAAACAAACAAACAAACAAAACCCCACATATTTAAAGGCAAAAGTAGGTAATGCTAGTACACATTCCTTTTGGAGATGGTGGAATCACTGGTACTGGAGATCTCTAAGAAGAGGTTAAACAAACCGTCTCCAGAAAAGACAGGAGAATGGTTTCATACCCTCTTGGAGAAATCGGAGAGGCAAGATGACCTCTTAAGACCTTTTCTGGATCAATGTACTATTATCTCTCTGATGATAAAGCTGAGACATCATATTAGGATACCCTAAATTGTATCTACTACCAGCTCTCCTTCTTCTTCACAGGGTTCCCCCTGCTAATACTCAGCTGTCCTGTTTTACGTTTCACTCTCTAACTGACCTTGCAGAAGTCTTATTCCCAGTTACCCAATTAAAATAGATATTAACCTTATGTCTTGCAACATATTGCTTCTGTTGTTATGATTACTTGAATAGCAAAAGTAGAAAAAAGTTATTATTCCATATTTCCATCTTCCAGTTACCAGCATCTTTAGACTTCCTGTCATCTTCATATGGGGGAAGTGATGTTAAGAGAACAAACACTTTTTCTTTGTAACAATTCCAAGTGTAAAACTTAACTTGAAGGAAGTCTAAAATACTGCTAGTCTTTAAATAATTATCAAGATTTTCCTGAACGTATTTATTTTCTTGCTTTACTCTTTCCACATCTGTAGAAATTATTTACACATACTGACTTCTCAGAAATACTCTTAGTATGAGTCAGGACAAGCACAAGATCCTTCCTAACTCAAAGACTCTAGAGGCTAGTAGATATAAACACAATCTCCTGGCTTTCTTTGTTGAGAGAAGGGTCACATCAAAAGCTGTAGAAGCTACAGTATCTATAAGAGAAGACAGGGTGGTGTTCTAGGGTATTGGTATAACCTAAAAGCCGATACACAGTGATTTTAGAGTGCAGCCAAAAGGCTATACTCACTTTGGCCTGTCTCTAAAAGTTACTTCTACAAAATTAGCATTCACAATGGAATGTCCTGCAACTTTTCTGCAGTCTTTGTCCTATCATTATAAGAGCAAATTTCCTCCTCCTTGCTCTAGCAAGGTATTCAGGATTTGACTAATGGGATTTTTCTGACATGCTACATTCATTCATATCAGCTGCATCCCAGTTTTGGAACACCGATTTCCTCAACACTGAAGATTTGAGGACCCAGAATATTATACTATACAAATACCATATTTTTAAAGGTATTTACACCTCTGACCTGGATCCCAGGCGCCTTTAGAAATCTGACTTGTCCTGCAAATCACCAATTTTTTTTATTTCAGAAGGTGTTAGGTGCTTGTATACCTTTAAAATCTGTCTTTTCCCTGAAGGTACGAGCTCTTCATCTTGTGGTCTGAAGCCCATTGTTTGCAATTAAATGGTTTTCTTTCGATTGTCAGCTCTAAGTATTTCTCTAGTTATAACAATCTCCCTTGTTCTCTCGTTGTGTTATAAACGCTTTCCTGTTCTGTCTTTCATCCTGTCCTTCCATCTCTCTCTTATATTCTCCCTGATTTTTCCCAGCTATCTCATTTTAGCCTCCTCTCTGAATCACAGGATCAGACTTTCCAAGCAGACTGAATCTCAAGATAGGACAAAATCCTATTCAATGCGCTTACTTACTTACGTCTTTCTTACTTCAATGGAAAATGCATGATCACACCTGCAAAAAAGATGTGGCCCTTTAAATCCAAAAAACCACCAGTATTTGTACGCATTTGGCAAACTACCAGTGTGTTACATGACAGTGTAAATCAGCTGGGCTTTTGCTTTTGTTTCAGTCCTTGGAAAGTCCCTGTGCTGTCATACCCCCAGATAAAAAGACTTCTGAAAAACACAGACATTCTGATACAGAGGAAAAAAATCTATTAAAATCAAAACTTTTGGCACATTTGCAAGTCTCAGCATCACTGTCCCCATGCTGTTTTTATGAAAAGCAGCTGCATCAGTAATTTTAACATAACTTCACGTAAAAGTGATAAACAAAACATTTCTGTCTCTTGTCAGAAGTCATAGAATCATAGAATAGTTAGGGTTGGAAAGGACCTTAAGATCATCTAGTTCCAACCCCCCTGCCATGGGCAGGGATACCTCACACTAAACCATGCCACCCAAGGCCTCATCCAGCCTGGCCTTGAACACCACCAAGGATGGAGCATTCACAACCTCCCTGAGCAACCCATTCCAGTGCCTCACCACCCTCTCAGTAAAGAATTTCTTCCTTATATTCAATCTAAACTTCCCCTGTTTAAGTTTGAACCCGTTACCCCTTGTCCTGTCACTACAGTCCCTGATGAATAGTCCCTCCCCAGCATCCTTGTAGGCCCCCTTCAGATACTGGAAGGCTGCTATGAGATCTTCACGCAGCCTTCTCTTCTCCAGGCTGAACAGCCCCAACTTTCTCAGCCTATCTTCATACAGGAGGTGCTCCAGTCCCCTGATCATCCTCGTGGCCCTCCTCTGGACTTGTTCCAGAGGAGTCATCATGAAGAATTGACTGAAGTTCTGTTACTCATCCCCCAAAAAATTACAAGCTAGGTACACACGCCTTATTTGTGGACAAAGAGTTAAAGTCAGCTCCATTCTTTACCCTATTTCTTTTTATTCTAACTACCAAACTTAGTTTTTGTATGCTGCTTCTCACATATCACCTACTCTGCAGTGCCTGGTAAAGTGCATGGCCTGCTTTTTGGAAACATGATTCCCTATAGGGGATTTTTGTGTTAATTTTCCCTGGGAAGAGTTTTCTTCTCAGTTGATTCCTTTTGTTTTGAAAGAACATTTTGAATGTCTCTACATAGACTTTTACATCCATGTAAATGACCATAGAAAGTGTAACACGGTGAAATCCCAGTCTCTAGTACTGTCCCCATATTACAGAGCAGCCCACATGGAAAGGTGGCTAAGCTCCACATAGTCCTGGACATTTGGGAAAAGCTGGTCAACAAAGTGTTCTTCCTGGAAAAGGTTCCTGCTACGTCAAGGAATTGTACAATGCAGCCAGTGCAGAAAGAACATCTGGCACCTTACTAGGAGGAGATGTGCCTGGGCTGAACTGCTGAAGCAAGTCCTGAGAGTGTAACACACCCCTGATTTACATCTGTGGTATCAGTGCCATATAATTGCTGCTTGTAAGATTTAAATCAATGCAGTGTGATTTTCAAAAGCTCTCATACTGGGCTAACATCACTAACTTGGAATTGAAGAGTAAAATTCAAATGAGGTATAATAATGCTAAGCACTTCTGAAAATCCCCCCATGACCTTGAGGTTAAAGGAGTATTTTAAAATTTGATCAGTAAATTCTGGGTGTTGCAATTCTCATGTTGGAAAGGGTGCTAACTTTTTTTTCCTGGAGAACCAAGTCACTTTGAATTGTATCAAGTTATACCCCTGAAAACAAAGAGTAGCCAAATTAATCACCTTTTTATTATTTTGTTGTTTTAGGCTAGACATATAGGCACCGGGGCATATAGCTAGTAAAGCATAGTATTGTGTCAGTGTAAAAGGTATAGAAAAGAAACTTGCAGTGTCATTTGGACTTCAGATACCCCATCCCTTTCAGGATGCATGCATTCACACTTGAGTCTCATTGAGTCATTGAGATTGAGCTCCTAACCTCCTTTGAGAAACGAATCCTATCTCTGCTGAATATCACCTACTCACAGACATTTCACATTAATGAAGAATTCAACAGGATATTGAAGTTGACAGCAAGTTCTCTCCTCACTTTTAGTTGATCTGCTTCCTTCCTAGGAAATGAGCAGTTCATACCTTCCAGCATCACTCTCCAGAGCGTGCCTTGACCTCCTTTTCAGGCAGGAGGTAATGAGCCAACTGTTTCTACAAAATGCTTTTTGAACAGGTTCAACTCCCAGTAGCACATGGAAAACTTGGGCAGCTTGATACATAAACCTGGCTGAAAATCACAGTAATGCAAAAATGACCCACACTAAGCCTGAGGTTTCCCAGGCTGCCAAGGAGGTTTAAAAGCCTCTTTCCAACAAGTGTTATGAATTTAAATCTCTCAAGCAGTTTGGAAAATCCTTTATTTAAGCTTTCTAGTAGGGAAAGATAGGAGAAGAGAGAATAACCAACTATCAGCCCAAGCCTACTCACACTTCAACCATACTGTTACAGAAGAGGTAGCTGTGCCACTAGTGTCTTCACTCTACCAAATAAGTCATCTGTCATGGGGAAAATTTTGTGTTTGTCCTAAAACCCTAGAAACGAGGCCTGGCTCTGGCATAGGCCACAAACTTCCTGATCTCTGTCATCTTCTTGTGGTCAGTGTAGAAAAAGCACTGACACCTGTCATCTTGGCTCCATCCCAATTGACTTAGCTGCTCGATGCCACATTTTGCTTTTACCCAAAGTGCTGCAAACATATCCACAAGGTTTTGTTCCCCCATGGGCTGGCAGTGATTTAACTCAATGCCACTTTTACTTCAAATGGAAATATTAAATTAATTTTGGTGGTAGAACGGAACAGGACTTTGTAGTGCAATGAACAGACAGTAACCCAGCAGGGAGCAAGAGAAGTATTACAATGAAGCCTTCACCTTTCTTTGGCTCTGTGCAAAAGTCCCCAGCAGTACTCACATTTTCATGGGACAGTCAAATTTCTACTGAATAGGATGAAAAGATGAAGCAGCCCATTTCACCGTATTCAGCAGGCTCCTGCACATAGAAGCCCTGTTTAGCATTTCTGCTGAACAGAGCCCTAGGGCAGAAAGTATATTGAACTCCCATAGTGGAGTACCAGTAATGGCTTTTTAAAACTATATCAATTTGTATCATTTGCAAAGCACGAATATTTAATCTGGTTTTAATTAAAGAAACCTCCTAGATATTGTATTTCTTTTTCTCTCTTCCTCCCCACCCCCTTTTTCAGTTTTGTTGTTGCTGCTGTTGTCCTGCTCTTCCAGGCTCGCTGTGTTTTGCAAGACTGATCCAGTCACCAGGATCCTTTTATCACTCTGCTTTGAAAAAAGAATTGAATTTCTTTTGTACATTGGGGTGAATTTGTAAATAACACTCATTCAACAAATTTTGCTCCAAGGATCACTCTGGGAATATATTCAGATCAATATCATCCCTGTTAATATCACTTGAAAGTAACACCGCACAGCACCGCAGCGAGGCTATGGGAATATCATCTTCAAAATAGGGGGTCTAAGAAAGTCAAATGAGAAGTGTTGAGCAACAGGATATTGTTCATGCAGTCCATGCACTAATTCTCTTGAGCAGGGTACACTAATTATCTCCTAGTATTGCCAGCAGCACACACATAAGCTCCCTGGTATGATAACTGCGCTAGGAGCTGTATATGCTGAGGTTAAAAAAATGACATGAAATTAAATGAAATAAATAAGTACAAATAAATAAAGGTAGATAAATAAAAAATAAAAACCAAACCATAGTAAAATAAATATAAATATTAATAAATTAAATTAAATAGTTATGACCAAAAGTCCCTATGTGCAATGCAATTATTGGCTATTGTATCTTACTTAACATGTAATCACAGAGAATAGCTCCACAGAATATTAAAAAGTACATTCTGCATTCTCAGGGTTTTTTTCTCTTCTTTAAATAAACATACTGAGGTTCTTTAAATAGTCCTCTCTGCACTAAGCATAAGTGCAACAAAAGATGTGCAAAGGCTGCAAAACACAACAGAGCACCAAAAAAAACCAGATTAAACACTTGAGTGAATGACTCAAGTCATGACTATCTCCTGACCCTCAATGTTCTGATAGGGTATTAAAGTCCTCTCACCTCACTGATAAGCTCTCCTCCAAAAGCTAGTAAAACAAAAGGCTTTTGAGCACTTTCCAGAAATCACCAGGGCTGTCAAAATAAAGGAGGGGGTATATACGCTAGGTGTATACACCTTGCTTGCTCCCGTTTCCCAGTTGAAAGTAGGCAGACTTTAAGTGTCTCTGCAAGTCTTGAGTGTCTCCCAGTGTCTCCCACAGGAAGGTATTGTCCTCCAGCCGTGCCCATGCTACATAGATAAAAACAAACATACTGAATTACACACAGCCTGAAAGTTGATGCAAATCTCTGAGCTGCAATTGATCCAAATTAGTGATAAAGGCCACCGGTGTCCTGATACTTCCTATGTATTTTCCATGCTACATTGCCAGTCTATATACTTTCCCTGAATTTTTTCTGGGCTAAATGTCAGCCTCCATGTCCTTGTCCCAGTTAAATATTAGGTGAGTTGTATAAGGATGCTCTGTAATGCTTGTTTTACTCTTTTTATGTCTCTGCAGAAACCTTTTTTACAATTTTGCCCATTCTTGCAAGACAAGCGTTGGACTTGCTTTTATAAATGCCCTTTTTTCTGGACTTAAATCCCCTTCTAGTCCTTTTATATTTTGGGAAAAACTTGCAAACCTATCCCAGGCAAAAGACAAAACCAGAATCAGAAAGCAAGCAAAAGGAAGCCTGAATTTACTTTAAGAACGTCTCATGATTTTTTTATTCAGTCTCATGACTAGCTAGGAACAGGCTGACTCATGACATTTGAGTGCCCTGGCTCAGCAATACTGTTTTCACTGTCAGAATGCCTGTGTACATCCTCCGGTCCCTGCGCTCCTTCATATCACCCTCAGCTGATTTGTGTCGCTGGGGAAATGAATGATTACAAAAGTTAAAGGAGAGGATTTGAAAAATAAATTGGGTCTAAAGAACATGACTTGGAGAGGTGCCTCCTGTACTGGCTGGCTTCTGTTCCTAAAGGTTTCCCTTCAGATTCTCAGTCATAGATCTACACTGTAAAGAAGCATCATGAAAATAGATGTGATCTTACTAAAAAGGCTGTCCCAGAGACTTTCTCTTCTCATTTTCCATCAGTGATGAATCCCTTTAGGACAACTTTGCAGCAACCAAGTTAAACAAGCAAACAACTTTTCCAAGTATTCCCTCACTTAACTCTGCAGGAATGGAAGTGAGCCTGTTGGTCCCTCTCTTCCCTTCCATTTCTTAGCTTGTGTTGATTTGTTACAATGTCAGTGATCCAAGGCTTTGTGCTAATCTTTTTTTCTTAATTATCTTTATGTTAGGCTCTGAAACACATGACTTACCTTCCTGAATACATTCCATGCTCATCTGCTCCAAAACGATAGGAAACTATGAAATGTATTTGCCACTAACAATATTTTTGTATCTACCTAATGTAAAACATCCTCAATTACTAGTTCAAATGCTATACATAAAATACTAACAGGAATCCAGCAGTAATCATAAGCAGAATAGCAACCAGAGACTTAGCTTCAGGTCTGGGCATCTGTTTTACAGTATGAAATACCATCAATTTTGAAACACAATTCTGCAGCTCACATGAATAAATCTTGACACATGAGATTAGAACCACTGAAATCAATGAATTCCTTTATTCAGCCTTAACGCGCATTGACTTCAATGAGGCTTGCCTAAGGACATGCAGGGGTTGTTCCAGTGGTCTAGCTTGCTTGAGTGCGAGCTGCAAGACTGGGCATACAGCTTGCCTTTCATGCCAACAATAATCCAGATCCTTACACCTATTTCATTCATTTCATTATTTTCATCAAAGCCGGATCTGAGCTCAGTACACCAACAAGGCAGTAAAAGTAGATTTTTTTGCTATATAATGACAAGAATTATTAATAAAATAATAGCAGAACAAGAAAGAAATTCAGCAAGAGCAGGGTAAGAAGAATAATGTTTTCATTAGCCACATATTGCAAGGGAAAAAATTGTATTTGGGCCCAGTCTGGAACACCTTAGAAACATCATATTCTTGCTGAGCTCAGGAGGAATTCAGTGAGCATAAATATGGGATGGATGTCTTGAGAAGATGCAGCTACTCAAAAGAGCTGCAGAAAAAACGTATGTGGCAATGGCGTTAAATAGGACAACACAAAAGAAACTGTTTAAACCAAGTTCACTTAACTCTTGCAATATAGAAGTTTGCACTTCTCAGTTCTGCGCTCAGTCTTGGGAAATTAAAGAATTACAGTAATGTGTCCACTCTAATCAGCAAACGCTTTAGAAAATGTATCCTCTTTCTTACCTTATATATACATAATCTGAAGACAACTGAGTATCTGCACAAGGAATCATAAACCAGTTTGAGTTGGAAGGGAGATCTAAAGGTCCCTTTAAAGCAGGGACATCTTCTAGCAAATATTCTTCATCTGGTTCTAAACCATAGTTCCTATATCAGAGCAAAAGAAGCCCTCAAGTTTATCCTATAGAGAGGGTAAATCTAATTCTAGCCTCAAGATGGACTAAAAAATACAGTATAAAAGGTTCACCATTCAAGCTAACATCCCGGCAGAGCTTTGTCACTACTAGATGACTAGACTGTGACTCATACTACAGCTCAGCTACAGGAGTCTGAGCAAACACACCATTACTGACACACCTGCACATAAAACACATCAGAGCTTGGAATTCAACGAGCAAGTAGGAAGCTCAGATACTTCTTTGGTGGAAAGACGAAGATGGGGCAATGGAGAGAACATGCTATTATCCCTCCACCAATGAGTGGATGGGACCAGGAGCTGTTTTTGAAAAGGAAGGAGGTAGCAACATGTTGAGGGAAGCTGCTAATTGATCTTAGGAAGAAAGGCCATCTGGGAATAAAATGTGACCCCAAGGGACCTGTCTGAGACTTTGTGCCTCCTTATCCCTCTTTCTTATGACTGGGGCTTGAAGTCACAAATCTGGCTCAAAACTCCATTATACTATGTGTAATAAAAATCAAACAACCATCTAAGCCCTACTTGGTTGATAAAAAACTTGATGCCACCTTGACAGGAATTTTAATTTCAGTGAAAACAATGCTGATTGTTAATATATTTTAGTAATCCTCAGTAAGGTTGAAGCCCAGACTTCAGAGGCAAAAGTGAAGCTATAATGGAGTGAACCCGCTTGGACTGTTACCTTCGTTACAATTCAAAAGTGAAAACATTGATGTGAAAATGATAGATATAAAACTATCTCCTCCAGAATGGATATGTGCTATCAGCAGCACAGGCAAATATTTTTTAAATATATACATGTAAAAATCTTTAAAAAAATCCTGGCAATGTATCCTAGGACACCAAGGACAAAACACTGTGATGAAATCTACAGCTGAACAAGAATAATTTGCTCTGCCAAACCAGCCGGAGAAGTTAATCTAACTTACCATTTAAAATAACATTCAACCTCATGTATATTGACATTATATTTCTCTCTCATCATATAGACAACTGTGTATACTGACATTATGTTTATCTCATCACACAGACAATTGATACACAGTGAATACATGGCATTGATGTATCTACATATGTACGTATATATGTCTACGTATGTATGTACACACATATGTAAATACCAACATACACACACTCACACTTATATGCACACCCCCACATGCTTAAATGTAAGGTCTACTACTAAGTTTCACTTCAATCATTCAAATCTGGCTTCTAAACACAAGCCCATGCCGTAGCACACAACTGTGTGCGTTGAATCAGCTCCCCAAGGAGCAGAGGCTGTGCAAGCAGTTTCCTTAGTTCATTATAATCACTGCTTCCAATCTCTTGTTAGAGAGAAACCCTATCACCAGGATTCTTTAGAAACCTGAGGCAAACATCTCTTCATTTAAACTGGATCACTTTGCTGATGTCAGAGGTATAACTGAGAGGGCAGTGTTTGTAGGAAGACCACTTAAACCCAGCAATTTTTAGTGTATTTTTTTAAAGCCTTTATAAGGTTTAAGCTTCCACTATATCTCTGTTAGCACTAACCAATCTTACACCAACAGGTTCAGTATCAATTAAACAAACTTCTTTTTCCCTAGCGTAAAAACACAGGGACTAAAAATAAACCTGTTACAAAATATGCATTTTGTTTATACATATTTACACAGACCTCAGATCTGAATAGATGCAGTACCAGAAGGATAAAGCCATCTGATGCAGAAGATCAGTAAAGCAATCTGTAGGCTCTACAGGGGCCAGAAAAGAAACATTTGTATGGTGGCAAACAACATTACGCAAGACATGCATGTGCTTTAGTTGTGATGGAAAAATAGTTGCATAAGTTGTGTATTTGGAGTGACTGGATCTTGTTCGTGCCTGCACACAAAAGAACAAAGTAGCATCTCTCCTTTGTGTACTTATTAAGATTTCAAAGCTCAGTGTTACATTCTTCCTACATCAGGATTTAACTGTTTCGGCTTTTTTTCCCCTCCTCCCTCCCTTTTCTTTTTTATTTCTTCCTTTTTTTTTTTTTTTTTTCCTTCCTTTTTTCCATCTTTTCTCTTTCCTCCCCTCGCACCCCCCCCCCCCTTTCTTTTTTTTTACGTGTCTCTGGAGTTTGGTTTTGGAGGCAGGAAGTTCCCCTTTATTTTCCATGATCTGCTCCTCACCACCCTGCCACTCCTGCGTGCTCAACACACATGATGTGTCAGCAAAGTGAATATGCGGGTTGGTTTTTTTTCCCGTCACTGAAGAGGAATGTGATGGGGGAGGAAGAAGGGTGGAAAAGCCTTTCTCCGCACCCCTCCTCCTCCTCTGTAGAGCCTGCTGGGAAATGTAGTGCAGCTGCAGCCACCTTGGAACAAAAGAGAGCAGGGGCTGCTGCGCCCCTTCCCCACATAGGGTCCCTGTGTGAGGGACTCTCGCCAAAGGCTTTTTAGCCAAGGAGCAGGTGGAGAGGAAGAGAAGGGACTGAAGGTGAGCTGGCTTCCTCAGACCACCTCAGCTTCATTGTTCTTGGGGTTTGGTCAACTTGGTTGGAAAGCCTTGCGTGCACATGGGAATCCCACATGCTGTGGAGTGCTAGGGCTGGGCCAGGGGCATGCCATTGGCACCCTGCTCCATGTGTTGGGGCTTCAGCTCCTAGGCCTAGGGCTACCAAGTGGGAAAACTTATGCCCTGCTTTTAGTTTTGTGTGTAAGAGGCCTTTAATTTAAAACATGAGCAAGAAAAATTCTTCCTTCGGTTTGATTTCATTTTTATGCCTTCAACTTTACATCTCACCAGGACAACACAATATCCTTCACAGCTTTCAACACATTCATTTAAATATTCCTAAATGAAAAATTAAGGGGGTGTTCTTTCAACATTATTGTTGGTGTTTTTAACCTACACCCAGTTGCACGATTACCCCCTACACCACTACTACCACTCATCGTGTCTCTATTTTCATCTTTGTTTCTGTGTTTACTTTCGAGCTGGGAGAGGGGGGGGGGGAAAAGGAAAAATAAAAGAAAAAAAGTGAAGTATTTTCTTCCTTTCAGCCTCCCGGGCAAGGAGCAGTGAGGGTAGAAAATGAAAATTCTTGGCAGCCCTTTGGGACTTACTATTATTATTTATTTATTTATTTTAAGGCAACCAGGTGCTCAGCCTCGTGCCTTTACAGGAGGGGGGCATTGGCTCTTGAGCGCGGAAAGGCTTTTGCTAATGTGTAGCCAAGAGTTTTCCCTGCGATTCGTTCCCAACGACTGCAGCACAAGCAAGGCAGCAGCCCGGCTCCCTTTCTCTCTCTCCCTCCTTTGCCTTGGTAATTACTTTAACTTTCAGCTCCCCATCCCCCCCCGTTAACCTTGGATCCACAGTTCCTGCCGATGACTCTCTGCTCCTTCCCTCCAGTACATCAGCTGTTACTTTTCATTTCATGGCTCACTGGTGAAACTCTTCAACTCTTTTTCTCTTTACATGTCCAACCTGTTTTCTTCCCCAAATGCTTTTGACTTTTCGCAAGATCTCATTTTTTATCTCACTAAAGCCGCCGGGCTTGTGTGTTTTAGCGGGGTGAGGAGGGGAGAAGGAGGAGGAGGATGATGAAGGACAGCGGACGTGCCCAGCCAGCCGCGGATGCTGGATCCACTGGGCTGCAGGGAAAGCGGCCGGGGGAAGGGGAGGGATGCTCAGGTCTCTCCTCTTTGCCTTGCGATGGGAAGTGGGAGAAGACGGGGCTTTGTTCTGAACCTAGGGATGGCGAAGTGCGCTCAAGTTCAGCCCTCCTCTTCCGCACTGACACCGCAGCCCTGAGCTTGCTCAGGACTGCTGCAACTCAAAGCAAAGAGGAGAAAGCTCCACCTCCTCCAGGTCCACAGGAATAATTTTACACTCCCTATCCATCCTCCTGTCTCAGCCTGAGGGTGGGATGAGGTATGCAGGCAGCGCTGCTTTTCGTAATGTCTGGGGTACCGCTCCGGCCAGAGAGGCGGGAGCAGCAGCGGGATTCCTTGGGTGGTTTGTTCCTTTTTGGCTTTGGTGTGTGTGTGTTTTAATAACTGAAGCAACAACCAGCAGAGTCTACATGAAAGGAATGATCAGCAGGCACTCATCGTCACCGTGTCAGGTGGGGGAAGGGAGACACATCCGACTGATTTAGTGACTGACTGGGGAAAACAGGCTTTGACTGGGAAAAGGGGCTGTTTGGGGGGAAGGGAGAGAGAGGGGAAGGGTTAAGAAAGGAGCATCTGCCGAGATGAGCAGGCAGCCCTGGAAAAGCAACTCTGCCCCGTGCCCCCTGAACAGGGCTGCACAAGCATTGCTGAAGCAGCTCTGCCTCCCCCTCATTGTTTGGGGGACCCCAAGCAGTGATGCCATCACGGGTGTCCTGGATGTCCAGTTCAGAATAAACCATGAGGACTGAACCCGACTTTGCTCACCAGACTCCTGTGGACATCAGCCTTGCTCAGAGCTCCTGAGAGCATCCAGCAGGCAGGGTGGGTGTGTGGGTACCACCTCCTGTTCCCACTTCAGGACTGCCCTGATTTTACATGAATTGCAAACCTTGTAATCAAAATGAGATTAAGAGTAGGATGACTCAGTTTCACATACACACGCTAAAAAACACTGCTACCATTTTTAGTGCATACTTTGTACTTTTTCTGTTGTTAACTAATATACTTAGTCTTTGTTCTCTTTCCAAGCCTGCTTCAGTGACTCAGTGTCATTTAGATATGCAAGCCAAAACCATGACCTGTCCATGGACTATAGGGACATGGCAGTAACCATACTGCTTCCAGCCATGGTGTTTAGTCAGGAGAGGCATTGAACACACAACTGGGAAATCATCTCCTTATGGGGCAAAAGCCATATTGCAGTGAGGGAACAGGGAGGGTCACTGTAGCGAGATTGTGGGAGAGTCACAAATCCATAGGGAAACTGTCTCTAGTATCTCTACCATCCACAGTTTGCTGATAGGGAGACTTTGGATGTCTGCCTCAACGGGACACTTCCAAATTGAAGTGCAAAGTGTCCTTAATGCTGCCCGAGACATCCCAGGCTCAGAGAGATGAGATTCAAGAAGTGCCTTCTCAAGAGTTTCTTGTTAACCTTAAGCAGTTTCTGCTCCACTTGCTGACTTTGGTGGATTTTATTCAGAGGTTCCTTGGCTCTTTCAGCTCATGTTGCATTTATAATCCAGCATCACACCTAAAAGGCCACAAATCCCACTCCATAGCTGGGCCTATAGAAGTGGGGTATGGCAGCACTTCCCATCAGAGAGCTACCTCCACCACAGAGGTGGGTGCTGCACCACAGCAGCACCGTAGCTGGGAGTAACATGCTTTCTCTCCTGCTTCTGTTCACATCCTCCTGTTCTCCACCACCACTTACAGGTATGTGGTTAGCCAGGTCAGAAAGCTGATCCATACAACCACCACCCTCTCAGAAAAATATATTGCTTTTCAAAGCAGATCCACCCCCTGCCCTGCCTCATTCCTTTGAAGTGCTTAAAATTAACATTAGTCATGGAAAGGTCGTCATCTGGGTAGTCACCAAGGACAGGAAGAAATTATCAGTTACATTGAAGACAACATAGCCCTTGATAGCGTTAAAAGAATTTAAACCTCTTCCTTGTTTGTTCCTTTTAGCCAGATGTGTGAAGTGGCACATTTCCACATACCAAGGTGCTGCTAAGTGTAATGTGTATTAGCAGCCTACAGTACTTCATTATACCTTATTCTAATTCTGTACCACCCTTAAGATACAGCTGTACTTCGGTGACAAAAATAAGAATTTCTGAACAGTGTTCAATACACACGGCTACAGCGTTCCAAATGGTGACAGCAAGTGCAACCTTTTAGCAGAAATAAATGATAAGAACAACAGACTTTTCATGATTATAACTTAGAGTTAAGAAAAAACTAACAAGCTTGAATCCACTTGTCAAGCAGGTCCAATGAAGAGTCTGGCATTTTTAAAAGGGGCAGAAAACCATCCTTCAACTTGTAGACCAGCCCTCTGCATGCTGTGGAAATAAGTGTGTATATGATAGATCTAATAATAGGTAGCTGTCATGGTGATGGGTGCCCAGAATAACTAGTATACCCCCTCTGCCTGCTTCTCTCTGCTTTCCTCTCAATATCCCACTTTTTCAGCCTCTCTGTCCCCCCAACCTCTCCTCAAACTCAGTGAAGACCCTGGACTGCCTCATCTAGCACTGTTTGCGCAACTGGATCCTAAAGGGTGACGCATTGGCAGCGAGCCTAGACTACCAAAACAAATTGGGCACAGGCTGTCTGTACAGAGATAAATCACACTTGCACAGGAGCCGAAGGAAATCACAGAGCTGCTTCACTTGATGAACACTCAGCGAATGCAAAGTTGATGGGAGACCAGGCCAGGCTGACCAGCCCAGCCTCTTGCTGGTGTTGGAGCAAGAAAAGGAACACGTGCTGTGGAAATAGGGGTGGGGAAACAAGAGAAAAAAGTATCAGCTTTCCTCTGGCAATCCTAAGGAAATGTCTTCACTATTCCAAGACAAACTTCAGTATAATTTTTGCATTTTCCTACAAAATCACCCAACTCCTACTTCTCTCTCTCTTTTAAGGACATCAGTATTTTTCAGTCATAAAAGAGTCTTTGTAATCTACTCATTTTGTGAGGCCTTTTGTTACCTCCATATAATTCTCCCAGACAATTATTATCACAGCCATTGTTACACAATCCAGTTAAAGTAGTTCTTTTGCGCCTCCGTCTCTTTCTCCTGCTACAAAATGAAATGTTTGAATGAAGAGTTACATTCCTCAAGATAATGAGCTCTCCAAAAGGAAGGTAATGGAAAGTACATATTAATTAGCAACACTAAATTGTAGGATGGTATTTATATCACATTGAGAGATTAGGAATGGAGAAAAAAAAAAAAAGCAGTTTAGTTTGTTTTCTGTGGCACAGGCCATCTTATTAAAACAGAAAAGAAAACCCAAGCCAAGCCAGGAATACACAAGCCTTTTCTCCTAATCAGTTTCTCTGCAGAAACGAAGAAGTGGACGCATTTCCTGTCAGTTGATGCCTCCCTAGGGGCTGCTGTGTCACTGACCACCAAAAAGTGAGAAAATTTCAGATCCTCTCCTTGAAGTATTATAGTATTCTACCAAGGACATTTTACTTTGCCTACTGCATCCCTGGAGTAGGTAGGAGAGTTACAAAAGCTTCACCGAGGCTAGGTTTGAAGCAACATTGTCCCTTGTGGTTAGACTCATAGGGGCAGAAGGCATGAGTTTCCTCTGTATTTGGATACCTCTCCAAGCAAAGACCT
Organism: Psittacula echo; assembly: GCF_963264785.1. Classification (NCBI taxonomy): domain Eukaryota; kingdom Metazoa; phylum Chordata; class Aves; order Psittaciformes; family Psittacidae; genus Psittacula; species Psittacula echo. The sequence goes on from NC_137735.1 coordinate 108,378,155, forward strand.
GTCCGAGACTGGCTCCAGGAGCAGCAAAGTACCACCAGGTGCAAACACAAGCTTTTTCAAACCACATTGATTATGTATACCTGCAATTCCATTCCACATTTTCCAGGTGTCCCAAGGTCAGCTGCACCACTGCTGGCAAAGCATCTTCCTCTTCCTGCAAGAGGACTGCTGTCTCTGAGGAGCATGTGAAGGGCATGCTCTAGTCCAAAACCAACTGCAGTCAATACGACGGTTAACTTCCAGAAGCTTAGATCAGACCAGTGCTTGACAGCCTTGTCCACATCATGCAGCATTTTCTTCATGCTTCTCTGCCAGCATATTCATACTGCTTGCGCTTCCTCAACCAGATACAGCATCCTGCCGAGAGTAACTGCAACCACACTGGTAGTTTTATCAGGACTGTTGTGTCAGCACACACACCCCACACCCTCACCACAAAGCAGTGCAATGTAAATGTGGATAAGTTCATATTCAATTAGCAAATTGAAAGGTTTCCGGATGATATCTTCAGAACCCAAAGTTGCCAATGTTTAGGCCACTTTAGGGTTTCAGTTTCAGCTGCCATGAGCTTTTACTAGACATCTCAACCCACTAGTGAAGGTGCCTAAGTTTGAGACACACCTTCAGGTGTTCATTTTTATTCAAGATTGGTATTTTTCAGCAAGTTCTAGTCAAGCAACTGGGGGCGGGGGGGGCTTGGAGGGAAGGGGGGGCCGTGGCCTCCATCTTGGGCGCTCAGCAGTGAGTGACGGTGGGCAGCGGCAGGTCTTAAGCAACATGGGAAAAGAAGACTAAAGTTCCATCATGGTTGGTGGCTTATTCATCTATAATCACAAAGGAGAGGGGTTTTTTTCTCTTTTTATCTTTTGTGCATCAAAAGGAGCGTGACCAGCAGGTCGAAGGAGGTGATCCTGCCCCTCTACTCTGCTCTTGTGAGACCTCACTTGGAGTATTGTGTGCAGTTCTGGTGTCCTCAACATAAAAAGGACATGGAACTGTTGGAACAAGTCCAGAGGAGGGCCACGAGGATGATCAGGGGACTGGAGCACCTCCCACATGAAGACAGGCTGAGAAAGTTGGGGTTGTTTATCCTGGAGAAGAGAAGACTGCGTGGAGACCTCATAGCAGCCTTCCAGTATCTGAAAGGGGCCTAGAAGGATGCTGGGCAGGGAATCTTCATTAGGGACTGTAGTGATAGGACAAGGGGTAATGGGTTCAAACTTAAACAGGGGAAGTTTAGATTGAATATAAGGAAGAAATTCTTTACTGAGAGGGTGGTGAGGCACTGGAATGGGTTGCCCAGGGAGGTTGTGAATGCTCCATCCTTGGCGGTGTTCAAGGCCAGGTTGGATGAGGCCTTGGGTGGCATGGTTTAGTGTGGGGTGTCCCTGTGAATGGCAGGGGGGTTGGAACTAGATGATCTGAAGGTCCTTTCCAACCCTAACTATTCTATGATTCTATATCGAAATGTAACTGTAGCAAGGAAAATCTTTGAAAGCTTTAAATTATTCCACACAAACTCTGCAATTTCTTTGAATTTTATTCAAAAACTGAGGAAACACTCATGTGCCAAAAGCCTCCCTGTTTTTTTCAATTTTACCAATCATTCTGAATAAAGATTCTGTCTGAAGTTTATATTCCTATACCGTGGGACAATGCTTGTAGCTATAACATGGACAGAAGCCATCTTCTCCATGTTCCCAAACCAGGTAACTATCTCAGCTATATGTTAAAAATATAGTTTTCAACCTGACTTAAACCTATTTGAAGCCTTGCTTGAGCAGTTGGAAGCAGATACTACTTTTTGTTACAACACACAAGTTCTATGATGTGACTCCAGATTTAACCCAGCAGGAAAGCAAGACGCTGGTTTGTTTGAATGCCATAATTACAGCCTTTCTAACTGAGGATGATCCTGATCAGTGTAGCTGCTATAGACATCAATCTAAATATAGATGGGCTCCATGTGACTGTATGGCAGATGCCAATTTGCTATTTAAACCCTTCTCTCCCTGCAACTTGCAAAGAAGAAATAAATGATCAGCGGAAGAGGGAGACTCCAAGACCTTACCCATTTAATCATATGCAAAGCTAAATCTCTTTGCAGAAGTTAGTAAAAGTCTGTAGTTGAATAGCACAGGGAATGCGTAACTGAAGACCAGAGTGGAATTATGACTTTGATTGTGTCATCTTGATCTTTATATTTGCCCCTCAAATAAAAGAAAAACAAGACCGCGTGCTACCTTGACTACGCAGTATTCATGTGGACCAGCTGACAGCTAGTGCCACTTAAAAGAGGAGGTGTCTTGCTCCTGTGGCACAATAGCATGGTTCAGAGAAAGCAGAGATAGCAGAGATCATGCAACACAGTATTAAGGTAGAAGTGAAAGTAGGCAGAAATTTTCCATTTCAACCACTACTATCTCCAAGGTAAAAGACAAAACACTGACTTAAATTAAAAATAAGTCTAATAGTAAATGAGCAGTAGGTTAAATAATGAAGAAAAGCGTACCCTAAATCTGATGCAATACAGTAGAATATACCAGTGATTTTTAATCTATTTGTCTTTTAACTTGAATTTCCCCAAAGTCTCTTACTAGAGATTGTAAGTAAAATAAATACTAAAGCAAATAGTAAAAGCCTGTTACTGATCATCTTGATTTTTTTTTCTCTTGCTAGAAAATACTGCCCCCAAAGCAAACGTCCTTTGTAAGACATCTATTTGCAGGTCAGTTTTAGAAAGAAACACATTGCTTTGCTGTAGAGAGACACATTTTGCACCACCTTATATTTTGTTCAAATACATTAATCTCAAAGGAGCACTAGAGTGATGGATCCCAAATCAGACTTGGCAAGAGGAGTGGAAGAGAGTATGATATAGGAAGCCTTGTATCTGCTCTATTTGTGTGATGAAAGCTGTGACCACTTATTCAAGACACCATGGCTAGTAATAGCAACAAAATCATGGAGGTGAAGCTTTAATTTCTCCTTACAAGAGACCTGTGTGTCTGGAATGTGCAGGAAAAGGGTTGTGCAGCTCCCTGTCCTCGCACTCTTATCATGGGTGCAGGTTACTGAGCCAAAGAAACACACCTGAGAGCAACACCCACCTGCCCAGGTATCCGCATGGGCAGTCTATTTGGCTTGCCTTTTTCATACAAATAGTCATGTTGGCTTCATGGATTAACCGAAAGGGTTTCATCAGTGATGTGCAATTCCCTGCCAGTGCTGAAAGAAAAAGGACCTTCTGCTTGCTGTTTGCTCCTCAGAGTAGTAAAAAGAGTGTGATGGCATCATGGAAGTTATTTTAGGTTTATGTACAACAGGAATTCAATCTGTCCTATTGTATCCAATAGACTAATAAGCTACAGGCAGTTCTTATTCTTTATAACTTTTTTATTAAGTTACCAGCCAATAAAACAGTTTCTCCATTGAAGAAATTGCCCAAAACGGTTTTCACTGATTACTTCATCTTTCAAATTTATTTTCAGCATTGATATAAAGTTAACGTTTTCATCTGAATAAAGTGTTTTTACTACTTCTGTATAGTGTTATAGCCACACTAGCTTTCCTTCTATTTCCTTCTATTTCACTTCTTTACATACTTGCTTCAACTTAATTTCAAAGACTTCATCTGTTTTCTTTGACATAGCCTAGAACTGCAGATTTTAACAGGGGACCAGCTTTGACTTGTTGTTGGACATACCTGAAGTGTTAATATATGCTAGCAGAAAATATATGTTCTTTTTCCTTAAATGAAATTTTGCCTGTGAGACTTTTTTTTTAAGTACAGAAGTTATGTCACTAGCGGGAATCAACAGCACCAGACTTACAGCTTACCTAAATATGGAAGTTCACTTCAATTTAAAAACCAGATTGTGGAAACATGATCACAAACAACTAAGTGAAAATATCTTAAAATGTTGCCAGAACAGGTAAACAGGATAAGTTCATTTCATTTTGCATTTGAAACAGGAAAATACACACAGTCAATTATCACATCTCAACTAAGGGGTGGTAACTTCCTAAAGCACTTGAATTCAATCAACCTGATGGATCAAACTGATTTTTTTTTAGCATGACAGAGAAGAAGAAAAATCAGATGCACCAGATACAAACTTGCTTTGTGTTCACACTTTTTATTCAAACCATGTCTCCAGAAAGAAAACCAGAAGCTGCACAGAACTGAAACCTATATTTTGGATGCCAAACTAAATACTTATTTCAACCTGAAATATTCACCTCCCCCCCCATCCTATTTGTCTTTTAAAATGTGCTTAACAGCATTTTTAAAATGAAGCATTGTTTCGAAACACAAGACAGTGAATTCAGTAGTTAAAAACATCCAGATTTTTCTACTTTTTCAGCCAAACCCCCACTTTTCAATGAGTAAACTGTGTTTGAAAATTTCACTAGTTCTACCACTGAGAGATGTTCTATAAAATACCATTTTTTCTATGCAAACACTTTACCTCATTTATAATCAAAGGAACACTGGCCTGAGCCATCAGTCAAACTTAAAAGGGCTATTTGCGATATTAGAGAGACCACATGGGGAGACTTTGTCATTCTGGTAACAAAGGCCTTTCAGAATGACTTTGCCTTAAGAATAGGTACTTTTAGGATTGAATTTGGGATACACAGTCTCCCAGATGCATTTATCAGAAATGCTTTGTTTCAGGTAGAATCATCTTGGTTTCCATTTCAGTGACTAAACAGAAATTATAAGGCACAAACAACAACAACAACTATTACTATTTGCTTGCCTACTTTCTCAAAGGTTTTTTTATAGGTCTTTCAGTAAAGGAAAGCTAAGGAAGATTTAAAAGCATTGATGCTGGGAACACTGATCATTATTCCTAAATTGCTTATGGAGTTATTTAAGTGCTAAATGCCACCTGTCAACATGAAACCACCTAAACAGATTCACATAGGCTCCTTCCTTAGTGTTTACAAAGATGACTTGCTCCATAACCTCCATACCTCTTTTTATTGCTGGGATGGTTTTCAATCAGAGCATAGGGAAATGGCACAAAAAAGGAGAGATTGGAAGGGAGATTAGTACAGTTGAAGAGCCCTGTTACTCAGTCAAAATATTTTACAGGCTACTCTTCCCCCAGTCCTGTGGTAAACGCAGGAACAAGTGGGCCACAGTCAGCAGCAGTGGGAAGAGAAGAACATTTCATATAGCCTAGAGATGCCAAGTCCCTCCTCAGGTGCTCGCAAGTCTGGAATGGGGGATTCCTAAAGCACCTGTCAGGAGCAACGGTATCCAAGCTGCCAGGTGACATCCTTAATGGGAAAAATGGGGAATGGTCTTATGCCATGCCAGGGGGATGTGCAGGACACCTGGAGACTCCTCAGAAAACTGAACGAGAAGGTTTGAGAACGTCATAAATGCAACAAAACCACCAGAGAGAACTGTTCAGACAGCATCAACAGGAGTGAAGGGCCCAATCCAGCCCACATGCTCTCCACTGCCGAAACTCCTGTCAATACCAACAGGAGCAATGCTGGACTCAAAGGAGAAGAGTGACTCAGAGCACTCACCGCTTTATGAAAACATTTTCCCTATCAGCAGTTTCACAGCCCATTTGCTTTGCCTTTTGGGGTGGGTTTTTTCCCATCTTCTCTTTCATGTAATCTTTGGAGTTTTTCCTACTTCAGCTGAATGTTATGAAAAGCTGAGGTTGCTTTTTCTTTTTCTTGCTTGCAAAACAGTTTAAAATATTTCAGGGCAGGAGCCAATCAGAGCAGAGGGGTAACAACCACCAGTCAAATGAGGGAGATTCGTGTATTTTCCATCTCATTAAAGAAATAGCGAACCCCTGTGCTATGGCTGTCTATTAAAGGTGCCAGAGCACCAGGCTCTCACTGGGAGCTACGCAAATTAAATACAGAGCTACTTGCAAGGAAAAATGACCAACCTCAATGCCTTTGATGCGTCATGGTCCCTGGAAGAGCCACAGCAATTCCACTTCAGCACAATCTTAGTTGTCCTTGCCTTTTCATCTTCCCTTTTCATTTTATGTAGTAAACTGTACTTAGCTGTAGAGCACATCTGACAGCCGTCCTACTCCAAAGAACTTAACACAGTGGTGGCAGCAGTGCCTCCTTTCAATCTCCCTGCAAAGCTTCAAAACTCCAAACTGTCTGAGGTGCTCTGCCCTTATTAGTTACCCCTCACACTGCTGTCATCCACTTTGATTGCAGGCAACTGGCAATTAAAGTATGCCTCAATTTTACCAACGCAGAATAACTTCCTCACCTCCATGCGCTGCTGCAAAACATGTAGTGCGGTTGTGCGAGAAACCTCAAGACAACCTTTGGTCATAAGATGCTGGTATCAAAATCAAAACTTCCCAGCTGAGTGTGAGTGGTAATGAAGGGAAAGGCTTCCCAACTCCATGAGGAAATCCTGGGAGCACTTTGGCAAAGACCTCATGAGCAAAGGAGGAGCAGCACAGCCAGGCTGAACGCCAGCCTCCTTCTTTACAGGGATCACTGGAAAGATGTTGGGAGGCATCATTTAGATCCCTTGCTTTGGCTCTCCCCTCCTGCTTCCAGCTCCCCTCAGCTATGAGTTTTCCCTCAGGTACGCTGAAAGCTCAGACATGGTTAAACTGAGAAATGATAGATAAGACCAGAAAAACTGAAAGACTGCCAAGATTAAACAAAAAATAATCCTGGGAGTAGCAAGGGGGGTGGGTGGAATCATTTGGAGACAGAGCTGGGTAGGAGAGGACATCTGTGACCAAGGTGTAGGTTGCTTATTGTTCCTGGTGTACTCAAGGAAAATTAGACATGGTGACAAAACTGTGTAATGGCGCTTCTGGTGTATAAAGTTATTTGCACAATTTCACTGGTGAGGAACACAACATGAGTCTTCAAATACAGTATTAAAGTGTAGAGCACAGTCAAGGTCTCTTAGAATCAGGAGCCTAAAGTACATCTTCAGTTTCCTTTACAGTGGTCCTTCTTCTACACAGCTCTTCAGGACATTTATCATTAGTTACTTCTATTAAGTATTTGTACTGAAGCAATCAAGAAAACCCATTATTTCTTCCATGTATTGTTCAAACACACCATGAAATCAGTCTTCCCTTAAGAGAGCCCCAGTGATTTTAAGAAGTCGTACATCCCCCAGATACAGACTGTCTTTTGAATGGGAGATTTTGGGGCAGGTGTGGCCTCCAGAACAATTTACAGACAGCCTAACTAAAGACAGCCGAGGTGAGTGACATATGGGGATAAAAATCCATACTTGCTTCCAAACTAGCAGTGTTATCCACCTACTTGTACAGGCTGGACCCCACACAGGGCTGCCACTGCTGCACTCTTCCTTCGAACACCTTGGAAACGACACCCAGGCCCATCCTGCTCTGCTGAACACATTTTCTTACACCTCATCTGTGTGAACAACACTGAATTTGCCACCCCAGTCATTACAAAGACTTTTTTCCTCACAGATAGTGAAGGCAAAACTCAGCATTCAGGCTGCAGCAGATCCCGTGGTCAGGCTGAGATGGTGTGGTTGAGCTCTTAGGGTGGCACAGTGGGGTTCCTGTGAGGAGGTGTTGCTGGGGGTTCTTCTGTCTCCCTCTGGCAGTGCAACAGTGGAAGGACAATAAGATCCGCTCCTGAAAGACTTCCACTGTGTTTGGCTGTCAGGAAGGGTAAGGAGAGGTACCCGCTTCCCTTGCTCTCCTCAAGCACTGCTGCCCCATCTTGTCGTCTTCCCATCCTCAGCTTTGCCTCATGTTGCAGCTTAGAGACCCCCAAAAATATTGGCATTATTACAAGCACCTGCTCCCCAATACTTCCCTGGCAGGCTGCAACACTCCACTGTGCGGACTTCTCTTAACTTTGTGTGTGTGTGTTTTAAATGGCTTTTTATTCTTCCTGTTACAATTTCTTTTTACCTCTCATTTATCTTCGTGGGTTTTTTTCGCCCCCCCCCCCATCATTACTTCTGTGTTCCAGGACTTCTGTACAGTTCTAAATTTGCCTACGCATAGTCTGTTTAAGCAGAGTGTTTTTAAGGTGCTAAAATCATTTGAGTTCATTATTAGAAGTGTAGGGGAAAATAATCAAGAGAAGTTAACCAGCTGCTCATACTTCTGGTCCTTTCCAAACAATTTCTAGTTAAAACAAATACATACACTTGGCAGTTGGTGGTGGTTTTTTTTTCCTCTAAGAAGTCTAACAGCATTTAGTAGTTTGAAAGTGTCTTTCTACAGCAAACGAAGAGCAAGTGCACATATGCAGTAAGATAATTGTTCATATTTTTGTAACTATTATTTTTGTGCCTATGCAGATATTTACAGGACTGGTTCTGTGGGTCTGAAGCCACTAATAAGCCACAGTTAAGCATGTATTTTTGTGCATGCGTGGGGAGTACTTGCAAAGATACACAAATAATTGGGGTAGAGCGGAACTTTCTCAGTGACATGTCTCCTCTTCGCAAAGAAAAGTAATTTAAGAAGTATTTTCAAAGCTGTCATTAGAGATCCTGCCACTGGGAGCTGAATGAAGACAGTATTGTTCCCCTGATCTCTCGGGTCTGGTTTAGAGGACAGACCACTTGTCAGCAGCAGACCAGTGCTGAGGCGGCTCTGTGCTGGCTTGGGGACTTGGATAAACCCATTTCACCATATTTCCCTACATTTAATATCAGCGACATGACTACTGTTACATTTGTATATTTAAAATCTTTCCCACCCCCCAGAGTCTTGGCCCCCACACACTGTTATACAATGCTGCTATAAGCAGAAACTCTCAACTGGCTCCATCTTTTCCACAAAGACAATAGCAGAAGCTCCCAGTCTCCTGTAGCATGACAATCAGATCTTAACATCTGAATTACAATTTGCTCCCCATATGTACTGGTGCGTGACCTCCTTCTTCCCCCACCTTTGTGCACATAACCACACTGCTTCAGCTACAGCTTCTGGGGGCAAGACAATTTGTCCATGGGGCTCCCTGGGACCTTTCAGCCAACGAAGTGGATTTTCTTTGGTTTTAATTTCCCCAAGCGTTGCTTCTTGACACTGCTGATAGCTGGTATGGATACCAAAAGCATCTAAACTTTTATCTCTTTTGATTCTGGTTCAGGTTGTTTAAATAGCATGGCTTGCTCCTGGGATGGGAACTGCACAGTGTTTCTCCAGGACGCCAGTCCAAAAGGAAAAGCTGTTTCGCTTCCTATATTAGGTTCATACTGAAATGTAATCTCTGGCTTCCAAAGCTAGGGCTTAGACCAGGCTGTCCCATGTGATTATCCCTTTGGGGGGCTTCTGTTTCCAGCAAATGCACTTAACAAGAACTTTCTTCAGCTTGGTGAGCTGTTTGCTCCCTCAAGGCTTGATGCTGGGCAGACCACGCAGAGCATCCTCAAGCCAACAGTTCAGGGTCAGCTTTTTGCCCCTGCTCCTCTGGGGCTAGAAACTACAAGAATAATTTGGGAGGAACGGTCTAGGTCAGCTCATGGGCAGAAATTGCCATCACTGAGTTTGCACATATGCTGCATCTGGCATAGTATTACCTTTCCTAAGTGAGCATGTTTTGGTAGTGCTTGATGAAGCGCAGAGGACTTTTTAAGGATAAGGATGATGATAACACATTAGGTATAAAACCTTCCACATATACAGAGCTGCTCGAGTGCCTACACAATTTCTCCCTTGCTTAGCCCCCATTTGGAGAGCTCTGTTGGCATAAAAGCTCTGCCAGCTGTTGGCACAGGGGTGATTTCCCCCTATGCATTGAGTTTCTTTACCTCTGCAGTGATGATCTGTTGCTCTGAAGACCCAGATGCATGGAGCTAGACCCAGGAAAAAAAAAACCCAGAAGGGCAAGCTGAAGGGATGCAAACACCATGTATTCAGAGGGAAGCTTGTGCCCCTTGAACACAGAAGAAAGATGGGTCAAAAGGTGTGCTAACCAAGGGTGCTGCTTTCACTAATTTTGCTGCTTGCTAGAGGAGTAGGGAGACACATTTTCCCAGTGGCAGCAAAGAGAAGCTCAGGCATTAAAACCCAGGACTGAAGGCAGAGGGGAGGGAAAAGGGGAGAGGCAGCCAGCAAAGTCATTGCAGGCACAAGCACATATCACCCTCACACCTCAGCTCAAACCCTGATTTAGCACAGGGGTTGTTTGCCCCCATAAGAATTTATTTAACCTCTCCTACCCCTATTTTATAGAGGATCTGGCTTCTCACACCATGAGGAAGCCCTTGCAACTTTGCAGGCTCTTAACTCAGCCTATCACACTTTTTTCCTTCAGTATGGGCCCATTTTTAATAAGGCCTGCAATCCCAATCCTGCAGTCTCTGTACAATAAAAGCATCCACTGATCCCAGTAGGATCAGGCTGCAAAACTAATACTTTCAGGTGCTTTTCTGAGTAAAGCAGAAAAGCCGAACCTTTGAAGCCATATGGGATCCCTCATTGACCCAAATACATGACACGGATGAATGAACGCTCCCATTCATTTAGGCTTTGCATGGTACATGTAAATACAATTGTCACTGCCTAGGTTTCTGAAATAACACCTTAATAGCTCTGAAAAAGTCAGCTTTTCTCTTTTGTGGGTCTTTTTTCCCCCAGTTCATTATGGCCCCAATACTGCCAAGACTTAAGCAGGTGCATTATTTTAATTCGTTATTTGTGCATTATTTTAATTCATTTGACCTCGATGGGACTATTCACATATGTAAAGTTATGCATAAGCTTAAATCTTTGCAGAATCAGGATTTGTGGGCTTAATCTAAATCCTACTGAAGATTTCAGTCAGGTTTGGATCTTTCCTTGCTTATAACAGAGCTGCCTTTCTAGCAAAAGATATCTTGACTGAGATGAGAACCTGGCCAGGGACTCGGCTAACCCAGAGTCAGTTCCTTTTGTGGATCTTGGAGAAGGCACTTGAGTTACTCCTTTGTCCAGGCACTTCAGAAAGACAATGCACATGTATGCATACACACACAAAACAGATTAAAAAGTCTTGTGCTTATATATTTTCCTTGTTCTCTAAAAATCTCTAACTGAATGTAAAATCTGTGAAATGTGAACTCAAAAGTAACAGTAATTACGCAATCCAGTTACTGCTGGGTTTCATTCTCACACTACTCAAGTCCTTTTTAGTGGGGGATTAGAAACGTTCCTCCTTACAGGCCACCTATAGGTGTTAGAATCACAGTAGTGAAGTTGTAGCTGCAGCTATCAGCCACCTCTGTCTGCCCTGCAGCCCTCAGGGAAGTAGGTCTCCTGCCATTGGCATTGTCAGGGTGTCATCTTTGTGAATCCAAGAAAACTCTGCAAACAGGATCTACCCCTAGACCAAGAGTCACCATTCTTCCTGACCTCGTAAGCTGTATACCAATCACTATCAATGAGCTGAACAAAGGGCAAATTCCAGAAATAGCTCAGAAGTCAGAGGTGAAAGTGATTCTATGCAAGATTCCCCAAACATCCCTGTGGGCCACAGCAGCTCCGAGACTCTCTCTTGCTTCTATGGCAAGGCATCAGCTTCTGATGGCTTGCTGATGGCTTGCATCCTTTAAGTGTGAGGCATTCCTAGCAACCCCCAGCCCTTGTGTCCACACAGCCCTGCTGACAGTGGTATGACAGGCACAATACAGGACCTGGAGCCTGAAGCCACAGGATGGGCACCATGCCTGCGCTAGCCACACTTCTGCACCTGATGCACAGACCTCCAAGTCGTCATGAGCTGAAACAAGTACCAAATAATGGCACTGTAGCAACAGGTGTGACTGAATTCAAAAGCATGGGCAAATAAAGCAGATCTTCCAAAGTCATCTGCAACACTTTTTGGAGGTACGAAGGAAAGTTCTCATTAACCTGGCAAAGTCACCACTGATCTCAGTGAGAAATCTACCGAAGTAAGTCGTGTTTAGACAGTAAGCCACTTAGGATGTGATTTGAAGGCTTTGGAAGTCAGTGCAAGAACTCAAATTTATTCAAATACATTTGGATCTGGCCCTAGACACCACAGAGAAAGATCCCTTAAAAGTAACATGAGATTCTCAGGTAAGATTCGACCTTAAGATATTCAGGAGGATATTCACATCTCTTCAGTAACTCCTTATGTTTCCCATAAGGCATCCCGGCTTTCACCAGGAGTGAAGGCAATAAAGATGCAGTGTGGTTTCTATAAAACCTTATGTTTTCAAACGCTCACATCTATACAAAACCTGTGCCTTTTTATAGTCAAACATAATAAGCATTGCCCTTAATCCACAGCTGAGTTTTGGGTTGTTTTTAAAGAAACAACATTGTTAAATACTAATGCACAAACTCTTTTCTTACTTTTTAAAATACTGACTTTTCCCTCCTTTTTTTTTGCTCCTGAAAAAATACAGTCCTGAAAGGATGGCATTCATCGGATCACAAAGGAGATAAAAATGCTGTTTTGAAACAAGGAGATCTATAGATTTTTTTCATTTATTAAAACATGCAAAAGAGCCAGCATTCTAGAAAAGAAATGCAGGCAGAAGCATATGCAGCTGGCTCAGGAAGCTCATGCATTTATATTAAGATGCTTCGATAACATTAAGCACTTTGCTGAACTCTAAATTTTGATTGCACGAGTTTTTCAAAAGAGACTATTGTCCACAGAATAAATTGTGGACTTAGGCCCTCAAGGTCTTTGTGGATCACTTAGGCCAAGCCATCTTTAAGGGGTCTCTACTGTATAAATCCATTAGTTAAAAACTTGACACCTTATTTCTTTGTGTTTTGATGCTTTAACTCCTTTTAAGCTGTCCTGGTTTAGCAGTAGCAGTCATTTTTTCTACTGGTGCAGCGCTGTGGTTTTGACTTTCAGCCTGGGAATAATACTGATAAAGCCAATGTTTTCAGTTGCTGGTCAGAATGTTTACCCTGAGCAAGGACTTTGTGAGTCTCATGCTCTGCCAGGGAGGAGGGGAAGCCGGGAGGAAGCAGGGACAGGACACCTGACCCAAACTAGCCAAAGAGGTATTCCATAGCACAGCACGTCCTGCCCGGGATGTAGAACTGAGAGTTACCCGGAAGGGCTGGATCACTGCGGGGTGGGGACAAGTTATCAGTCAGCGGGTGGTGAGCGGTTGTATTCTCTTCCCTTGTTATTTCCTTTACCATTATTATTATTGGTGGTAGTAGCAGTGATTTGTGTTATACCTTAGTTACTGGACTGTTCTTATCTCAACCCGTGGGAGCTGCATTCTTTCGATTCTCCTCCCCACCTCTCCAGGAGCAGAGGGAAGAAAGTGTGTGGGGGAAGTAGACTGCGTGGTTCTAATTTACGGCCTGGGCTTAAACCACGACATAAGCATTATGAAAAAAACCCATCTGCTTATTAAAGCAAGAACTTACAATGAACAGTTACAATGAAAACATGGAAAAGGTGGCCTGCTGACTGTTACCACTGTTTGTTTTACATGGTGTTGGCAAAGAGAAAGAAGGATCATCCAGATAGGAAAGACTATTCCAGCTGACTAGGAAAATTATTTTTTTGACCCGATATTCTCTCTCACACTTGTGCTCTTCAAGAGAGACAAGCAAAGAAAAACCCATGAAGGAAACTGAAAGAAACTGCCCAGTCTTTTCTTCTTTTCAGGAAGATGGATTTGATTGCTTGCTCTTGAGTCACACACACCACTTTCCCTTCCCTCCTTGTAGCTTTGCACCTGAAGAACTCAACTTACTCTGCAGGCATTCAAGGTTCAACATGGCAAATTCCAAATGCACACAGATTCATTAGCTGGATCCCTAGAATAGCTGAAAATAGTTTACCACAGACAGGATAAAAGAAAGGGAAAGGAAAAATTAAATCAAATGCACCTTTTTCTCTATCTCCTCATTACTGAAAGTTTGGGCTCACTTTTCACATAGTAGAGATTTGATATTGGCAAGGGACAAATCTACAACAAGCACCAGCTTTTGATTAGCTCAGGGTTCCTCAGGACCTTTGGGAAAACTAGAAATATGGGCACTTCTGGGGGTTTTTTCCTCCTTAGAAGTTTCAGAAAAGGGGAGAAATGCAGCCCTGTAAGTCAGGGCTGGATTTTAATAACAGGATTGTATTTGTGCCAATCCACAATATACGCACTATGAAGACATTTTAGAAGCTGTGCAGTCTCAGCCGCTGAAGTAATGAATTGTTTAATCTTTTGTCTTCTCTCCCAAAGAGTACACAGCAGAAAAAAAATTCTAATAGGCTTGTCTACTTTGCTGCATTTCCTCACTGACATTGACTGTTCACCTCTACCCACACTAAAATACACACAGACATTCACTTCATTCGCCCTCCTGATGATCTTCATGCTTCCCTGCAATAGGACCTTCCTACAGTTCCTACGGTTGTGGTTGTCAGACCAGGATCACACAGAAGTGGCCAATGGACACATTGGGCTGGGGCAGGACAGAGAAGAAACGAAACTAGGTGCTCGGTTCTACAATACCACAACAGTCACTGGACTCCACTGGTGCTTTGCCCTGGGCGCAGTCTACAAAACTGATGCTTATTCACTGATTCTCTGAGAAAACAACCTGTTTAATTCTATAACACCCATGGAGATCAAAAACTTACTGAGACTGCCTGACCATTCCCATCTTCATCACTGCACCGGAGGTTGGCCAGGGGATCCCCAGAGCTTGCCGCAGACTTTCAGCCTCTGCACAGACTTAAATCTCTTACAGACTGATTGCAGAGGGGGACTTGTTACATCCATCAGCAGGACAAATGTAGCTTTGGAAGTTAGATAGGAGCAATTTTCTCAGAGGAACCCATGCAATTGCACAGGGCTTCAGTATGTCAGTCGAAAAAGGTGGAGGCAGAATGATATAAGGAATATTTTAGTTACTCTGCAGGGCATGAAAATTATTGTGCAAACAGAAAAGGAGTGCGCACAGCCTGCACTGAATGCTGTTATTCCATGTTTTTCTGAAACCCTGCATTTCTGTCACTCTGTGATGCCTAGATGGTTATTTTCCTAATAAATATGTACCTCCAGTGTGGATTCTGTAATACCTTGCAAAAAGTTTGTAGTGTCAGCTTTGCTGAACAGGTCTTAAAGTATCTCCTTGAAGATTAAAGTGGACATTAAACTAAGGCCTTGCAATGTAAATGCTGGTGCTTTTTGTTCATTGACTGAACTAGAGAGCACAGGGCAGAGTGTATTTCAGGTTAATATGAAATATATTTGGTTGATTGTTTTTTGTAGGGGAAGTGGAAAAACTGCATATGGTGATCAAGTGAAGGCTGCCATCCAAACCCCATGTTTTTCAACTTTTAAAATTACATATAAGTGTCAAAACATTTAGACTATGTCAAAACAAAAACATTTGGGTTTTTAAAATAATTTTTTTTTAGGATAAAACAATTTAATAAATTCAGCTCTAATCCACAGAACACTGATGAACTGGGGTTTACGTCACCTAATGAGTAAAAAGTTCCAGCAGGAGTTGTTACTCTGCTGTCATGTATACATCCCAGGCACAGCTGGGGTCACCATGCTCTTGATGCTCAGCACAGACTTAGACACTCCATTCAGGCAGGATTTTACTTGAGTCACTTCATTTCTGGCAGTGTTTCTTACAGACCAGCCTCAACCTTTGGTATCCTTTTGTGTTCACCACTACAAACATCTTTATCATGGACAACCTGACTTCTCTTCTGCTCAGGTGGGTCATTTCATCACTTGCCCTACTCAATAAGAGACCACTCACCTCCATCCTCTATTTCTGCTTGGGAGGGTACAGCTACAAGCTCTGTCAGTGTGTAATCTCCTGCAGCACGCACAAAACCTCTATGATGGCTAAAAACCTGAGCGTTTTGGCAAGATGCCTGCAAGGCTGAGTGTAAGGAGAGGTAAAGTACAGTGACCACTAGATGGCTTTCTCTGGCAAACCTATAGCCTTCTGCTGTAGGATGACTTTTTTCTCCCTTTATGTTTTTCACCTTATGATTTTCATCTTAACATGGAAAAAGAAAAAAGCAGCAGAATTAGTCTAACCACCCTTTCCATGGGAAAGACCACCCTGAAGTTTCAGAGCACTTTTCTTTGCTGTCTTCCTTCAGTGACCTGCATGCAAGTGAAAGCTTCCCAGGTATTTCCTTCAGGAAATCTTCCAGTCAGCCCAGAAATATTTTTACACTCTCCTGACAGCCAGACAGCTGATATAATGACAACCTGGATGTTAAGATCCAGCATATTGCATCGACATTCAATACCTCCTCTTCTGAATACCTTACCCAGCTCCGCCTCCCCTTCACATGATCAGCCTATAAAATTAGACTAGACAAATTGCAGACATGTGGCTATAATTATCAGACCTCAGTGAAGGAACAGGAAGGATTTTAGTCCATTCAAAAATAGTCAGGTAACTGTTGTGAAAAACACTGAGATAAAGGCAAAGAAAACATGATCCTCCCAGAGCAGCTTTATCTGTCACTCCACTGTCAAAAGGTGGCAACCATGTTTCCTACTGCAGCTGGCTCTGCTGCAGCCTCACAGCTCTTCCCAGCAGTCAAAACATTTGCCTGTGTCATGATTACCTTTTTCCTTGATTAATACCATTTCATTTACTCTGATGTCTGTTCTGTTTCGCTTTTGGCTCAGCCAAATGCAGCTGTCAAGAGTTCCAGTCCTCTCAAGTCCATGAGAAAAAGGGAAGAAAAATGGACGTCTCCTCTGTACCAACATCTCACCAGTGTTACTGTTGGCAATGATACATACATAGATTCAAAAATAGATAAATAATATATAATTTAAGAAAAATTACTGCAATAGGAAAATGCTGCAGACAGAGATAACTTTGGAGAGAAAAGAAAAAGGATTGCAGTATTGTTAATACCTTGCCTCCTCTACATGGTATTTATTCAATCTTTCTTGTCTTAAAGCCTAAACTAGCAATTTTTAAAGATTAAAGGGAACAACTACTTTTGCAAGTAGGCAGAAAACCTACAAACTCTGGAATCTAAAGTACTAAAATGTTAAATGAAGAAAAATACAAGCTTCTCAGTTCTACAAAGTTTACTTAATACTTTACATTAGCTAAAGTGACTAATGGAGGTGACCCAGGTAACTCAGCTGAACCAAACTTCCTCCTGAGGTAAGGTATAGACACTAGACCCATGTAATTTCTGCTCTCCATAGGCAAACACTTTTAGCTACGTACATGTGCTATTAAAATGTGTACTGTAATAGCAGGCAAGTGACCCAAAACGGAGATGAGAATGACAGAAGATAGGAAAATTGCATACCATTTCAACTGTTTCTTTGCATCATTTCTATCACAAGGGATGACAAGGTTTTACAAGGCTGATTCCTGCTGCTGCTGCTCCCATTTTCACAATCTGATGCTCCACCCTCTCACCTAATTTCAGCTGTTTCAGCAGAGATATGCCCATTTCCACCTGCTATGATTTGGCCCAGTAGGATTATTGCCCAAGAAGACAGACAGTCTGGAGGCTCAGGCTGTGCTGGTATAAAATAAAGGAGCAATAACAACTTGGGTAACTTTCAGGCAATAAATCCCCTCCACCAGACAGTATTCACCCAGATATTCTCAGTACACTAAAAACAGAGTATCTGAAGGTACCAGCTGATACCAGAGTCTCTTGGGCCTTAACCTTGTAGGTGCTACCCATGAGAAATTACCTGAACTTGTGCATTGAAGTGGAACAGTTTATATGCCCTGTTATGAAACTGTGAAAAGTCACTGCAGAGGCATTGTGGTAAGTGTTATGGAGAAAACAATTATCCAAAATAATAGATAGGAACAGACAAATGGACCCTAGTAAGACCGTGGCCCTGTGTACCTTTCTGGCAGTGACAATGGTTTAAGTTTCCCCAGTCCCGATTTCTGTCCTTGTGGCTTTATTTGAATAGTGAAGGTGGATACATCCAGACTCCAAAACAAACCAAGGAGCCACTCCTACTAAAGCACTCAGGTTTTTGGCAGGTTATTTTCAACTTGGATCAGTTGAAATCAGGGCACTTTACAGCACAGACTCTCTTTGCTGGCAGAACTGAAGCTGAATATAGGGGCAGAAAGGAGCTGCCTGTGTGCAGGAAGAATGTAGTGTTTGGTAAGTTGCTCCTGAGATTTCTTTGAGCAAATACATTAATCGGTAAAGGAAACGCAGCCAGAAAAGGTACTAGGATCTCACAAACAGCTTTTTCAAAGCTGCTCAAATGATGATTTACCCGATGAACTTTCACTGTTTATAGGTAAAGACACAACAAGATTTGAATGACAGAAATTATAAAAAGATAGAAAATTAACAAGACTAAAAAGGTTATCCCAGCATTTGTTAGGAGACGATCAGCATACTTTCTCTGTGGAAGACCACTTATATCTATTTCATGTGATGCTCTCCTTTACTGCCAAAGGATTAAAGCAGGGAAATCTTTGGTCTGTAACAGCATATTTAACATTTACTGCTGACTATCCCAGTTTTTAAGAAGGCTGTCTCCGGCTTGTACTTCCCAGCGTTCCTCAGTGCCTCTTGTTCTTGCAGCCGCCGCACTGAGCAGACTGAAGTAGATACCCAAGCTTCATCCAGCCGTTCGAATTGCTGGCATCTGCTCTGTAATGTGCAGCTTTTCAGTATGATAATAAGCAATTAGCCAGGCATTTATGAACATGGAGAATGGGAGATTTGTACATAGTGCAAGATTTTCTGCTGAATGCACCAATAAATACTACAGGGATAATAACAGGCCAGGTACCTGAATCACCAAATGTTTTAAACTGCAGCAGAAAGGAAGAGGTCATTGAGTTAAGTAAATTATCAGCCACTATTTGATTGCCCGGAAGTTAAAAAGCAGCACAGTGATGTTTATTCATCTCTCCAGATTTACGTAAACATCAACAATCTTAGGCTAACTTTCCTTCATGGCTCAGATGGAAAGCTTAAGCATAAAACCTTCATTATATACTACGAAAACAACAGAAAAAAAACAATACTTAAAGCAAGCCAAAGAGATTATTCTGTTTGCTATGCCCATCCCAACAAAGTGTTCTTTAATCAGAGCAGTGCCAGCCAAGGCCACTTTGTGACATTTTCCAGGCTGAAACAACTTTTATCTCCCTGGTTTCAACATTTTACAGAGAAGGAAATAGAGGCTTGGAGGTTCAAGAGCTCAAAGGTCTCCAGGCTGGCTAACCAGTATTTGCTTTTTGTAAGTGTACTTGTTATCTGATGGGTGAGTGGAGATGAGCTCCTTAAGGCTACAGCGGAGGTGACAAGCCTATCTCCCAGGGACTACAGATAGAGGGCAGAAACACTAGCACAGGTTCAAAAAGCAGAGGATCATTTCCATACAGCATGCCCCACAGGTCATTAACTGTTCTGAGAGCACCACAAGAAGCAAAACAACTCCTAACACAGCAGCACAGCACTGAAGCTGCCAGGTGCTTCCTAGGATGCAAACTCACTTGCCTGCCACCAACCAAGGATTCTGCATACCACTGTACCTTGCTCAGTACAGACATGACTACAATCCCTCAAGAAAAACAAAACAAAACCTCATGTGATTTCACTCCCAAAATAACATTTGCAAGCCTGTGCCATTTCCACTATTTAACCTACATCCAAGATGCGGAAGCCAAAATTAGATAAAGAATTCAAATATTGCTCTGCAGCAGGAAAAGATAGTACCACCACCTTGCTCCTACTCACTGCTTTCACTTGCTAGGGACATAAGGCCTATGTTCTTCCTCTCTACAACATCACACTGGATGCTGTAGTTCATGCTTTCCCATATGTCCAATAAACCCTTTCCAAGGCCATCCCATGAGGGAATAAGGGTTATCGCCATCCCTGGTCTTACATATTCAACCTAGTGTCTGCCCTTGGCTAAAGACACAGGTTGTTTAAGTGAGCCCTTGCTACACAGCAACCCAAAGAACTTGGATGCCCTCTAGATTTTGTACTGCTGGTTCAGTCTTTTTTGCTACATGCAAGGCTTTTGCACTTTCTGGTCACTACTGAAAAGGAGCAATGGCCATACAAAACTAATCATATTACACCTGGTTACTTATTCTTCAAATTTTTAGTCAAATCAAGGACTACATGAGATCTGTTTGATGAGCTAGGTTCAGCATAAAGTTTGGTTCACTATATTCACATCCATAGAGTTATATTCTGCATAAATTGAAAGTCTAATTTCAATGTTGGGGTTTTTTTTCTTCTGGAATTCATGTTATTTTAACCAGCCAATATCTTACATATTGTGTGTAGCTATCAAGGTGTTGATAGTAGGGCAGGATGCAGGTGCTGCCTCTGCGAGAAGAGGCCAGGGGCTGCCCCATGACACTCATGGCCAGTACCAGCTGACTCCATAACAGACCTGCCATAGCACATAGCTAAGGCCAACCACCAAGATGGTGGCACCTCTCTGAAAACATGTATAAGAAAGGGCAGAAAACAGTACAGGGAAAGAGCAGGAAACAGAACATGGAGGTCAAAGGAAGAGCTACCACCTTATGGCTGAGCAGGTATTTCCAAAGGGATTGCGGCCCACAGAGAACCCGCATGGAACAAAGGAAAAGAACTAAGAGGAAGGAGCAGCAGAGAAACCACTCTGCAAACCCCCTCATATTGTTTGTGCCACTCATCTTCCTATTGAAGAAACTGAGTGACCTCCAGCAATTACAAGGGCAGGAGGGGAGTCTGGAGTGAAACTGAGCCTGGAAAAGGGGGAGAAAGGTGTTTTCAGTAAGGGTTTTAGTGCTTCGGGTAGTTCTGTTTTAGTTTTTGTTCCCCAACACCCAAATCAATAATTAAAATACATTTAAGTTGGCAATAAATTGATTTCTCCATGTTGAGTCTGTTTTGCCTGCAATGGTAACTGGTAGGTGGTAAGCAACATCCCTTTCTATCTCCATTCATGAGCTTTCTTGATCTCATTGTTTTCTTCCTCCATCCTGCTAATGCAGCAGGGGAACATGTGAGCAGCTGGGTGGGAGTTTGATTGCTGGCCAGAGCTGCCAAACCTATCTCCCCTCCCTTTTTTCTTCTCCATTATTAGTACATTGTGCTCAGTTTTTCAATGTCCTGGAGTTTCTTTGGTTCTCAAGATATATTAAAACCTATTCAGTTGAAACATCCCTTCAGAAATCCTGGGCAAAAGGTATTTCTACTGGAATTTACATCCCCTCAGAACAGAATAACTGAAGTGTGAGAACTGCTGGTGCAGTTTTACTTCTCCTGCTGATGCCAGCGTTCCTTATCTCAGCAGAAAAAGAACATCTTCTCTTACACCTGAAACCACAGAAACTCTTCTAAAATCCCAACATTGATGGAAAGACTATTTAGGTTCATTTTAGGTGGATTTAGAAACTGGCACATAGCTCCATGGCTGCTTGTTCCTGGGGTTTCTCCCTGCCTCTAACCATAGCATAAACTAGTGAAGTGGTAGGGGGCTAATCTTCATGCTACTAATACATGTATATGCATACACACACTGAATGTAAGAAGTAGTACATTTCTTCAATGATAAAACATGAACTGTTCATGTTCCTCATGAAAAAAATTGTCCTAAACAGCATATTAAATCCTCCATTACTATGACTGTAACTAGAAAAATATATATTAATGCACCAAATTTCAAACTGACTGAAGGAAAGCATGTGCTTAAGTGGATCTAGGATACCAGATCCAGGTGTTAAATAATCCCAGCACAAGGCCATATTGACATTGCACATCAGTAAACACAAAACCTCCAGTCACAGAACTTCAATTAAGGGAATGATTATGATTGATTTATAAAAAGATATTAGTGTACAACAAAACAGAACAACCAAGAGGCAGTGCTGAGACAGCAGCTCTGCTGGCTGTCGGCAGGGCATGTCAGCAAAGAGGAAAGCACCCTCAAGTCCTAGACAATGTTATTGTGTAATCGAAGTGTAGCAAATGAGTAAAAATAACTTCTGAAATAGAGAAGAAGCTGCTATGTAAGAGACTGATGCATTAGATTTACTGGATGAGAGTGTGGGGTTTGGTGTGTGATCATCTACCAGACAGTCCAATAGGTGAAAGAGGAGGAGGCCAAGTGCTGGACATAGTCAGAATGTAAGCAGCACCACTGACTGGGGCAGACACTCCTCCAGTTGCTGAATTACTATTAAAAGCAATGAGAATATTTTGTAACTGTGATTAAGTGCAAATGCTTCATATCTTATTTTGGAAACAAAGCTGTTTTAGTTTCTTCCAAATGAAGTTATTTCAAGTTAGCGTGTATTTATGAGGAAGATGCCAATATGAACAAAACCTGTCCTTTTTAAAAAAGAGCTTTGTAGTGTTGTTTTATTTAAGTGATTTCGACACTGCTGTGGCACATGATGAAGCTGATCTTTTAAAGGTATTTGGAGAAATTTGTTCTTAGATGGCCAGCCTCTTTCCTGCCTTTAGGTCATACCACGGCATTGATTTTTGAAACTAGAAGTCAATTGAGAACTTTAAAAAAAAAATTAAATCAATGCTACGATAAGGCTTGTGAGCTGCTATCTTTTCCAACATTTTCTCAGATAGTCAGTGCATCAGTTAGAGTCTATAAACTCGGCCTCTTTCACATAAGCTAAAAAGAAGATAAGTTTGTTAATAAACTGTAAAGCCTGCTCAGTTTCCTTCGGGTCAGCTCTACAAGCTCTCATCTGTTCACTCAATTCATGCCTTACACCTTTCCTCCCATGATATTTCCCCACCCCTGTCTAACATGGGACCAAAGCCAGGCTGATTGTCAGTATCTCTGAACCCTTCCCAGCCTGATCAATGCTTATTTAACAAGAAAACACACTTGGGGCCATGATCACCAACTTGCTAAAGGCTGTGACACACTTGGAAGGCGAAACATGGCAGAAAAAAAAAAAAAGAAGCTGGTCTTAGAAGTTTATTCCCACAGTGAATCAGATTTTCAAGGGTGTCTTCAAAGTAAAGCCTTAAAGACAAAGGATGCTGTGCGGTTTCATCACCCATAAAAGTTACTCCAGTACAAAATTTTATTTAAGATACAACTTGAGTATTTTAGTGGTTATAGCCGCAGCTGCCGGAATCACATGATTATGAAAGATTCCCAGTTTCTATTTCCTAGCTTAAATTCGCATCTTCCCATGCAATTGCTATTGGTAAGCTTGAAACATAAGATCCAAAAGCTTAAAATTTGTGAGACAAAAAGGCAGGTTGTTTTTTTTTTTTTTTAAACAAAATGATCATTTCACTTCAAGTACTTTTAAAATTGTATTGTTTCTGGTTGAAGAGTACAATATAAAAGTTTGGGGAAAAATTGATAGGAACCCCACTATCTCAGTTTGGGTGGGATACAGCATGAATAGTTATTTGTTGATTACTTGGGGCTGTAGGAATGTAGTTTCTGTTTTGAACAGCTCCTCTTACTTCCATTCTCATAGGGCAACTCTCATGTATTCTAAGAGTGCTTACACGGCTGAAAGAACTTGGAAGTGTGAATGAAAGTTTCCTCATTTTAATGTCCCACAGCAAATGGACATGAACATCTTCTGTCCCACTCTTGTCAAAAAGGTTTGAGACTAAGGGTGAGAAGTCCCGTATTTACCAATGGCTCAGGCTACAAGTTCTCTCCCGAATAAAATTCAAAATAATATTTTTAATATGAAAACTCCTGCCTAGGTTGTGACCTGGCTGTTGGGCAAAACAGCCACACCAGCTGAACCTACTGGTGCAAAGGGGTTTTCACAGTTTTGGTATGGTAAGAAAACATCAATTTAAGAATTTGTAGTATAATCACGCTATTTAAATAGAGCCACTGTGAGAGTTGTGCTTTCTGACTCCATATGCATGGCATATTTCAAGTTGCTTGAACAGCCATCAGGTTGGTTAGTTAACTCTACTCCATGGTCACACAGGACACATTCTTGATCTCCATCACAAGCCAATAGGACAAGTGTGCACTCAAGGTCCAGTTGGGCTTTTTCAAATCCTCTTCCGAGTTACACTCCTGCATTCTTTATCACTTCTGACAACTGAGCTAGCTGGTTTAAAGCTAGTGTATACATCACTACCCACGGTGTTGCTGCCCCTTTGACCTCTGCATAATTCCACTCTGATCCCTTTAAATTATAAACACTAGCAAAAAAAAAATCTTTTAAAATATATTACAGATTTAGCTCCAGAGTGCCTCAGCAGTCATCTCTGACTCCAGTAACTGCAAAACATAGGTCTGTGCAGGAAGAGCGTGACTATCTTGACTCACTAAAGGGAGCTCTGAGTGAAATACAGAAATCCCTTATGAATGCAGCCCAGGTGTCTTGCACTCTAGTAGCAAGAAGCAAGTAGGGATGGCTTAATAAATCACCTCTGTGGGATCTGAGAAGCAATCATAATCAGCCTGTTTTGAATAATGTCCTGAAATGACAGGAGTGTCACAGGAGAAGGATTCACATACAAAAACGTTTTATGTAACTTGCTTTTTTCTCTGGTAAATGGAATGCTCCAGAGTATGAAAAGGGGAGTCATTAAGGCTCACTGGATATTTAAGAGACACCTCTAGCATCAATGTAACTGCACTGCCTCTCTTTCAATGGAGTGATTTCTGCTCAAGCTGTTAAATCCTTCTCTGATCTGTCAGCTAGGGAGGGGGTTCAGAGCTCCTTTGTCTCCAGCAGTTTAACTTAATTCCACTGATGTCTCACAGTTTATCAACTACCACCTCTGATCTGATCACTTGGATGAGCGATCAGAGCAGAGTCATCTAATTTGTACCAACAGTGGGGACAAAGCAAAAGAGATGCTTGCCGAGTCCTTACTACACAGAAGCTATATCGCTAGTGCAAAACATAGCTCCACCATTATTCAGATGCAGGGTCACCAGGGTTCAAGGTTGGACTTTAACTTTATATTCATGCTCGGGATTTTTTTGGTTTTTAAACCTAATATTGTTAGAAGAGATGGCAGCCGTTGCTGATGCACAAGTGCATCAACTCGGAGTAGTAACCATGGTTATCAGTCAAGTTTCTGGATCCCAGCACTCAAAGGGAAACCTGGAAGTTGAAGAACAAACTGTCACACTGCCACAGGCTCAACTACAAATAGCTCACTTGCCACCCCCAAATTTAACCCAATACAAGGTTCTTCATCTAATAACCTGGGAAGATTACACCTGTGGCTCATGAGAGGGCTCCAAGAACCCACTCCCAAGAAGAACAGAGCAAGTCTGACAAGGGACACAGCTACAATGCTGATAGACCTTGTTGTCGCTAAGGTACTTAATATAACCAGAGTGTGATTTTTACAGAGGAGAGCTGGTAATATCCAACTCAGTAGAAAAACACTGCAAAACTGAGCTACACAGAGCACCTTTCCTGTTGGTATCTGGCAAGATTAGTCCCTATCCAAGATTCATGAGTCCTTTATAATAAAAGGAAAGGCATCTTCAGTATCACTGGGGTAAGAATAATCAAATTTGATTTTATTTTGCTAACTGGCCACATTTCTATCACACTCTGTGGATAGAGAAATACATACAAAGTGTCAAGTCAAGCATATGTGCCAATTCAGCCAACATCTCATACACAGACTTAATAGCTACCCGATTAAGAGCAGTCCTAATGTAAGCGTTATCATCATTTGTGCCATTATTGGCACAATAGTCCTTGACCTAAACCAGATTGAAATCGCTAAATTAATTTGTTACGGAAAGCCACTAACACACCACAGAGTGGTTTGGGTTGGAAAGGACCTTAAAGATCATCTAGTTCCAACCCCCCTGCGATGAGCAGGGACAATTCACCCTAGACCATGTCACCCAAGGCTCTGTCCCACCTGGCCTTGAACGCTGTCAGGGATGGAGCATTCACCACTTCTTTGGGTAAACAGTTCAAGTGCCTCAGCACCCTCACAGTAAAGAACTTCTTCCTTATATCTAACCTGAACTTCCCCTGTTTAAGTTTTAACCCGTTACCCCTTGTCCTGTCACTACAGTCCCTGATGAATAGTCCCTCCCCAGCATCCTTGTAGGCCCCCTTCAGATACTGGAAGGCTGCTATGAGGTCTCCATGCAGCCTTCTCTTCTCCAGGCTGAGCAGCCCCAACTTTCTCAGCCTGGCTTCATAGGGGAGGTGCTCCAGTCCCCTGATCATCCTCGTGGCCCTCCTCTGGACTTGTTCCAACAGTTCCATGTCCTTTTTATGATGAGGACACCAGAACTGCACACAATACTCCAAGTGAGGTCTCACGAGAGCAGAGTAGAGGGGCAGGATCACCTCCTTCGACCTGCTGGTCATGCTCCTTTTGATGTAGCCCAGGATGCAGTTGGCTTTCTGGGCTGTGAGCGCACACTGAAGCCGGCTCATGTTCATTTTCTCATCGACCAACACCCCCAAGTCCTTCTCTGCAGGGCTGCTCTGAATCTCTTCTCTGCCCAACCTGCAGCTGTGCCTGGGATTGCTCTGACCCAGGTGCAGGACCTTGCACTTGGCACGGTTAAACTTCATAAGGTTGGCATCACAAGTGTGTTGAGGTCCCTCTGGATGGCATCCCTTCCCTCCGGCGTATCAACCGAACCACACAGCTTGGTGTCATCGGCAAACTTGCTGAGGGCACACTCAATCCCACTGTCCATGTCAACGACAAAGATGTTGAACAAGACCGGTCCCAACACTGATCCCTGAGGGACACCACTCATTACTGGTCTCCAGCCGGACACTGAACCATTGACTGCAACTCCCTACGTGCGAGCATCCAGCCAGTTCCTTATCCACTGGGTGGTCCTTCCATCAAATTGATGTCTCTCCAGTTTAGAGGCACAGATACCATGTGGGACAGTGTTAAACGCTTTGAGATTTTTACCTGAGTCCAGGTAGACAACATCAACTACAGCTTTGCCCCTGTCCTTCAGTTCCGTAGCCCCATCATAGAAGGCCACCAAGTTGGTCAGGCAGGATTTGCCCTTAGTGAAGCCATGCTGGCTGTCACCATCCAACTCATTGTTTTTCATGTGGCTTAGCATGCCTTCCAGAAAAATCTGCTCCATGATCCTGCCAGGCACAGAGGTGAGACTGACTGGTCTGTAGTTCCCTGGGTCATCCATTTTCCACTTCTTGAAAATGTCAAGTAACTTTTCCAGTCATCTGTAACTTCACCTGACTGCCATGATATTTCAAATATGATGGCCAGTGGCTTAATTACTTCATCCACCAGCTCCTTCAGGACCCGTGGATGGATTTCATCAAGTCCCATAGACTTGTGCACATTCAGGTTCCTTAAATGATCACAAAACTGATCCTCTCCTACAGTGAGCCTAAGGTGTTCATTCTAATAGTCCCTGCATTTGCTTTCTAAGCATGGCCAGAGCTGGTGAAGACTGAGGCAAAGAATTCATTAAGAACCTCAGCCTTCTCCAAATCCAGGGTAGCCAGTTCTCCTGATAGCTTCCGGAGAGGGCCCACATTATCCCTAGTCTGTCTTTTGTTTGCGACATAACAGGAAGGGCTTCTATAGGTATCTCTGACATCTCTGGCCAGACTCAGTTCTAACTGGGCCTTAGCTTTCCTGACCTGGTCCCTAGCTTCCTGGACAACATCCCTGCAACATGCTGTAACAGCTATCAGTTATTGCCAACCATCGTGGGCCAGCTCAGCCACAGATCATCTCCTGCTATCCCAGGCACATATATGCTAGCAGATCACATTCCTTACACTGTGGAACATGCCTGTGAATCTCCCCTGGCCCATCCATGATTTGGCAAGGAAATACAAATTAACACATTCTGGTAATCTTCCCTTCTCCTGGTCTCCATCAAATAATTGCTACCCTGCCTTACAGGTCAAGCAGTATTTAAACCTTTAACATCAAGGACAGGGCTCTCATTTGCTCCATTAGGGAACAGGACTTCACCTTCTAGCTTTGACTTCAACAAGCCATTTCATTCACTAGTAGAAATTACTTTTATTGCCAGCTGTAGTACCTCAGCAGTAGTTGCTAACATGCCTTCCCCCCTGCTACTATTTCAATGCTGTGCACATTTGCCCTTGTATGTGTCACTGCTGTGTTTTTGGAAGAGCAAACTGAAACTTTAATTAAAGAGGTTGCTGCTTCTTCCCCCTCCCCCCTTCTCCCACTTCCTTTTCTGATGTTCCAAGGCTTGCTTGCACTAATCACCGTTGAGATCTGTTAGTTTATACAACTGTATTTTAAGATTCATGCTTTTGGAGGTCATTTGACTCATTTATACATCCACAGGGATGGCCTGATTTGCTCAGCTCAGCTTCACAGCTTTCATTTACAGCAGGGCTGCTTAATCGGCTTTGATAAGATCATGAAAAGAGACAAAGCAAAAAAATGTACAACGTTACAGATGGAGAGATAGAGAAGTTTCTGCTGGAATGAATCAGAAAGAGCTGACTGCTGCCTGCAGTTCCTGCCCTGGCTTTATTGTGATTTAATGTCCCGAAGATTTTTTATTTCCACTACCTTCCAGGCCACTGCCACCTTATGGCCACAGGAAGCTGTTTCAGTGGAAGAAATGTACGTACTGCTGCATCTTAGCATTTAGGGAGCTGACAGCATATTAGACGGCACATTTTCCAAGGCACTCAAACCCTTCATTCTGAGGAACATCTTTATAACAAGTACTTGGAAATCATTGAAAATGGTTTTTTTAAGCAGACTTTAGAAAGCCAACACAGATATTAGTGCATGTGCTTGTGCTATAATCACACCATCGGGATTTGGTTAAACTAGAAAGGCTAAGAAAGTTGTTAGAACAAAGAACTAGGGTTTTTTTCCCTAATTTTCAGTCAAAGAAAGAAAAGAATAAGCAAGAAACAAAAAACGGAAAAAGAATGTTCTTATTTTGAACAACTTGGCCACAACTCACTACATTTTAAAGCAAAGCAAAGCCAGTGGTGCGCAGGAACCACATCCATTTTGCATCAGAATTAAGAGTATACCTGCAGGTATAGGTTAAGTGCCACCTTTGACAAAAGGAATAAATACCCACCTGTCTCTCTTAGATGGTTATAGAGTTCCCATTGCTATATCAACTGAGAGCCTTGCAATTTTAACATGTTCATCCACTGCACACATCAGTGACGTGAGATAGTGCTATTATCCCAGCTTCACAAACATGGAACTGAGGCACAAAAGCAAAATCCTGATCTGTATTGCTGAAGCTAAGTAATTAAGTTAAATGGATGAAACATCTCTTTTGCCACCCAGTTGTTATACTGGATATTGGAAGACTCAGGGAGCTGACACTAGGAGTGTGGCAAGAGCCGAGGTGAGCGGATAAAGCTGCATAATGCGCACCTTTTCCCAAAACCCACTCTAGCAATCACACCTGGTGAGGGAGATTTGTTGTGAGGTTCAGTTCACTGCTGCACACACCAAATATTTCTATTTGAGCTCCTTCTGACTCATTTCAGGGTCTCCCTTGGCCTGTAGCAGTTCCATACAGGGAACTACTTTTCCCCACATGGAGAGAGGTGACAAAAACAGCATCAAGCACTTCACATCCACCTCTGCAAGCAGGACCAAAAGCTAATTTGGGCAAGAGTGGCTGAATCCAAACTAGCAAAGGTTGGCGAAGCAGCGTGTTGCTGTCTGGGCGAGCTCTCCTGAAAATAGAATTCCCAGCTTAACAGACAGCACCACTCAAACCCAGCAGAAGCTTTGGTGGTGGTGGCATTTAAGACCAAACAAGTTTAAGGTAATTTTTGTACATGATTTTCATTTTCTATTACTTTGCATGTCCTAATTCTATGTAGAGACAGGAAAAGAAATGTAAACAGACTTATTGAGAGCAGCCCTGAGGAGAGTTGGTTGAGTTGGTTGACAAAAAACTCAACATGAGCCAGTAGTGTGCGCTCAGAGCCCAGACCCCAATCATATCCTGGGCTTCATCAAAAGGAGCATGAACAGCAGGTCAAAGGAGGCAATTCCCTCCCTCTACATGGCTCTCCTGAGACCCCACCTGCAGTACTGCGTCCAGCTCTGGGGCCCTCAACACAGGACATTCACAGATCTGTTTGAGCAAGTCCATAGGAGGGTCATGAAGATGGTCAGAGAGCTGAAGCACCTCTTCTATGGAGACAGGCTAAGAGACATCGGCTTGTTCAGCCTGGAGAAGAAAAGGCTCCAGAGAGACCTTAGAGCAGCCCTTCAGTACTTAAAGGAGGCCTACAAGAAATTTGGAGGGGGACTTTCTACAAAGGCCTGTAAGGATAGGACAAGGTGGGGAATGGATTTAAACTGACAAAGCACATATTTAGATTAGACATTAGGAAGAAATTAGGAAGAGTGGTGAGGCACTGGCACAGGTTGCCCAGAGAAGCTGCAGCTGTCGCATCTCTAGCAATGCTTAAGGCCAGGTTAGACAGGACTTTGAGCTACCTGGTATAGTGGAAGGTGCCCCTGCCCGTGGCAGGGTGGTTGGAACTGGATGATCTTTAAAGTACTTTCCAACTCAAACCATTCTATGATTATTGTGCCATTATTAAACTAAAGGTAGAAAATATCATATTCTCTGACTTCTAGAGCAGCATGTCAGCTGTAAACATGCATGCAGTTTGCAGAGTCAACAAGGTTTTTGGGTGTCTGTTAATCCTGACCATTTCACACATACAATTGGAAGTCAACTAACAAAAATACAAATGCTTCACATTTGCATTTACAGGGAGCTATTAATTGCATCATGGATACAGCCAGTTTATCAGCATAAGTAGGTAAATAGATTGCATGGCTTTGTGGCTACTATTCCAAAACAGATTTCTCAAGTCAACTGTGTGCTTACAGAAATCTGTCTATAATCTCTTAATCCTTAAATAAAAAAAAAAAAAAAAAAAAAATAACAGCATCTTAACAGGAAGCCTACATTAGGTACAATCCACAGCCATGCATTAACCTAGCAGCATTTACAGGTAGTCAACAGAATAGTTTATAAGCAACAAAAATTGAGGGCTAGCTCTTATTCTGGTCAGCACCTTAATTATTCTGGCACCTCAATGGATAAAGAAACAACAGTCTTCGGCCTGGTCTGCCTGCGTGCTCAGTAAAACCAGAATAGTAACTGCAAGGCCTGTGGTTCAGCACACATTGATTTCCCTTGGAAAGTTTAGGTGAGAAAGTCCTTTCTTGGTTGTTTATTTCTCTGTTGTACGATACCACCCACCAGAGTACCCACTGGTTCCTATTTCGGCATTTAAAGGAGTGACCAAGTGTTCAAAGTAACTTGGGACTGTCAGGATTGAGCTGTGAGGCCACATAGCCAAAGAAACTGGGATGTTCTACAATTGAATTTGATGAACTCTCTTCACTGAAAACCAATTCCCTCCTCTATCTGCTACAGCAGTATAATATTGAGACGGCATAGCAAAGAGTCAGATCCATTAGATACATACAGCCACTCAGAGCATTTCGACACACAGGTTTTGTGTATGTATACCTACTTTGGGATGTAATTTCTTTTCAAAGGCATTATCACACCAGTATATTTGCTGTTCTAGGAGAAATACAGTTAACGCAGCATTAAGGCAATTTACACCAACATACCACTTATTTTTTGTCTCTCCTATATGGAAATTAACAATAGTTACAAGGAACAATTCCACTAGCACACTCATATCAACCACAAAAGGTCTGTAGGCAACACTGCGATAGGAATTACCTTGCTGTTTAGTTACTTGAGGACCCCAGACAGAGGTCCTGAGTGAAGCTAGTACAATAAATGATCCCACATACAACATCCTTAGTCAGAAGTTAACACACTGCCTCACCTGCTACCAGTTAGGCTTTATAAGGGCTTCCTAATTTGTCTCTGGCTAAACTTACCTGCATCAGCCTAAGCAGCTTAATCTGGTTGGAGTTATCAGCCTGATTTTGCTTGAAGCATTAGGGATAGCTGAATTCAATCAAGGTATCTATTCTCACCTAACAGAGGTCCTACTGGAGGCATGTTGGCTGGTGCCTCAGCCCATAGAGATGATGCCTCAGCCATGGAGATAAGCCGCAATCTTGCCTCATAGCCATGGAGAGCCTCTCATAAACTGAGCACTACAAAAGTCTAATGTGACTTGTTACTAATTAATTACTTGTTAATTAATAATTAATTATAATATAATTTATATTAATTAATTATATAATTAATTATTAATTAAAATAATAAATAATTAATTACTTGTTACTAATGTAACACGCCATGCTGTGCCCAGGATCACTGCATTCAGCTCCTTCATCTTCTCTCTGAGAGAAAGTTACCAATAATGAAGTGAATATTGGAAGCAAAACTGCCAAAGTGCTATTTCCATGCCATCTGAACGGGTTATTCAGAGAAATGTCAGAAGAAGCCTTTATCTCCACCACAGAAAGTACGTGCTTGTTGGTATAGTTAAATCCTACAGGAAATTTGACAGCAGAAATTTCTGACAATGGTTTATAATCTCACAACCAGGAAGTTCTAAGAAGATTCTGGGAAAAAAAAATAAAGGAAAAAGAAAGAAGCATTAAATAACAAGAGCTCTTCCGTTTACCATTTTACATACTGGGCCAAAGCAAACCTCATACAGCCTTTCCTCTTGCCTGTTGAACACACTGGGATTCCTCTTTATTACCCAAGCTTTGAGTGAAGTCAAAACCCTTAAAGAAGTGACAATCTACTACATTTTTTTGCATAGATGTTTGTTAACTTTCTGGCTGTTTTGCTGTTCATGATGTGGTTATAGCGGTTATGTTCTGTTAGAAACTGTCATCCTGGTCACTTTGATTTAATTGAGCATCTGATTTTTAAGTCTGTCAAGGATTTAAATATTTCTGAATCTCTGCTAAGGCAGAAGTGAAAAGGCATGTGATGGTATTTTCCAGACAGATACGGGCTCCAGTGGCTTTGGATAGCCTCTAAGTTCCCGCTGTCCTTGCGCAGCTGTGATGCTGACACAGCCCCTGCTATCATGGTATTGGCTTGACCTTCTCTCACCCACACAGGCTCCACAGAAAATAGTGACAGCTATAGCTTTTACTCAAAAACATGGCCACAATGTAAGGGCTGAGCAGCGGTATCACCCTTCTTTTCTAATTACAAACACTCAGTATTTGGAAGTACCAATAAAGTACAACACCATATGTGGAAAAAAAACCCCAGGTTTAGCTTTCTATTCTGAACTAGAAGCAACCTTTCCAATCTTCTACAGGAGTGCCATTAGTGTTACACTTCTGTTCACTCTCACTCCCCATGGATTTTTTTTTTTTCTTATGCCAGGTAAAGCAGAAAGATTGAGAAAAAAAACCCTGCTCCTGCCTCAGGCAAGTCTTTAACTTAAGAGCCCTCACAGAGGTGAATAATCAAACCCTTATTTAGAGTGAAAAGGGTTAATGTCATTCATTTAACAGAGAAGTTTTGATAGAAAGCCTGGGATTTCACCAGCCCTGATCTCATACTGTCTTCCTTGCCTTGAAGTGCCAGCACGTGAGCTGGTCCTAGTCCCCATCTCTTTCATGAACCCCATGAAAAAGCATCACCACGTATACATATGTATAAACCCACATATATACACACATATATGCATTAATATATATATCCACACATATAGCTAGCATGTCTAACTTAGTATAAGGACATTACTCAGAAACCTGCTGTTTACAAGCTAGGCACTGTAACTCAGAGATCAGAAAGAGCTTGTAGTCAAACAGAAAGGGAATTATTCTTGGTCCACCAAAACTCTGTGATGGGGGGATCCCAATGAGCAACCCAGCTTTCCACTCTTCCTCCTGTCAGCAAACACAGACAAGGCTAGCAGCCCTTTTCCTAAGTGCTCTTCATGATTCCCCTAAATGGGCCTCATTTGCATGTATTTCCTGTAATTTACTCACTTCTGACAAGCCCTAATGATTTCTAATCTTTTAAAGTCCTTTTTGCTCTTTCCTTAACTTTGTTTCCTCTGCGAGCATCTCCTCTGAGGGACATACTCTGGCCTCTAAAGAAGACAGTACATCATCTATGCTCCTAAAAATCAACAGAGACTCTTGATATGAGTGAGAATGAAAGGAGAAGGCAGCAATAAAAATAAAGTTCATGATTAAAAGAAGTTAAATGTTTTAAAAACTGTTACACAACAGTAGGGACGAGTCAGAGCTGACACAAACCCAGTTTTCTTTTTACAAGCGAGTTAGTACTTGAAATACTTTATCTGGTACTACCAAAGTCAACAATAATTTTGCCATTAATTTCCACAATGGGAAAAGACAATTGGAATTACAGTAAAAATGTGAGTAGTTTGAAGAAAGGAAAGGGAAAACTGAGGAGTTATTAAAATAGCACTGGGTTTCCATTGTTAATGCTTGGTAAAAAATAATGCTAAATTTTAGAAAAGTTTTTGTTAGTGAAAAACTTGGTACAAGTGAGTATTCCTACAGACACTCAAGGCCTTCTCCTGAGTCCAGTAAAACATGCAGAGCTTCTGCCATAGGGTTTATCATGGAGCCAAGGCTGCGGAAGGGGCCAAACTGCAACACCATTGATCCTCCTGAATATGACGTATATCACAATAATACCAAATATCATGAATAGCCCCATTAGACTCAGTGGGAATTACTTATGATGGAGGATGTTACTCCACGTGAGTGAGGGAATTGCAATCTGGCCTGCACAAAACAGCATCGGAGCCTCTAACATGTCTTGGAGCTGGCAAGGGGTGGCAGAGTGAGGGGCTTCCCAGGGAGTTTGATCTGAATTTTTGGGATGTTTTAGGGAAGAAGATGCTGGCAGTTTATAACAGCACACTGTGGAAAAGTGAGCTGGCAGGATTGATGAGCCAAGGAGAGCTGATCACGTTGATTTACAAGAAATGAGAGAAAGACACATCAGACTGGGGACCAGTCTGTACTGAATATTGCAAGTACAATATTGGCAAAGGTACAGCAGTGGCATTAAGAGCAGCTATTGAGGAAAATAAACTCAAAAACGTGGAGTCCCTGAATGACCATTTGATTTTAGAGAGTCATGTGATATGGTATGGGAGAGACAGAAATATGTTTCTCACTCTCAGTGCACAACTGTCTGATGTCTTTATCAAGTAAGATGATTTGCCAGAGTCAATCAGAGATTTAGTTGAGCAGGTTGAGAAGGAAATGGAGATCCATAGTTTAACTCTTTTATCCTTTTATTACAGATTTTCATGTGTTGGGGTTTTTTTCCTTTTTTGGGTCATATGTTTTTATCAACTTATTTTCTAATGAATACAAAGCCTAGTTGCTTTTTGGATATGCATCTTGTCATGGTAAAAATGTCTCAGCTGAAAAAGGACAAAGATACTGTTAGAGAATGTACTAGGAGGAAGTTTAAGACATAAGTACACAATAAAAGGAATCACCACGAGTGAAAGGAAAAACATAAAATACCTGTGTTCACAGGAAGTGGATTTAGTACCAAGCTGACAGCAGAAGAGACAGAAATCCTCTATCTAAGAACAAATTCAATGCTAAACTGAAGACATCTTACAGATACAACAATAGCTATTCAGTTAGTATGAAAACAAGTTACACACACACACTGAAATCCCAAGGTAACATTCATTGTATTTGTGTAATAGGCATTTATAAACCTTGTATGGACAGTTTGACCAGAGGCTGTTAGCTATGGGAAGGGCAGTCCTCCTTCACAGCTAGGTGAGTGGCTTTTGCTGGACCACATAGAATCACTGGGAGTAGCTTGCACAACTTTGGGGGAAAAAAACACTTCTACAAAAGGCTTGCTTTGTGCTCCTCATGCTTTCATTCCGGGTGATATTTCAGATGACTTGAAAAATCTGCCTGCATCAGATAGTGCATTGTAATTAAGTAAGATATGGATGCCATGTCTACAGATGATGTCAGTGCTAGCATATGATGGATAGTGATGGACAAGGTCATCAGCTGTTGTTGCTCTGGGCAGCAGCATAAGTTATCTTGAGTGAATACTGTAAGGTGTATTCTATTTTAGCAATTGCTAAGTACAAATATGTTGCTCTCGAGTTCAGAATCACCTGTTAATGCTGTAGAAAGGTAATTGCCTGGGGAAGCCCAGTCCTGGTACGAGAGGGGAAGACCTATGTGATGAAAAAAAAAAAAAAACGCTTGCATTCAGGTCTTCCATTTTGCCATTAAATCAGGAACACGCTGCAAAACATAACCATGATGCCACCCTACTGCCATTCATGCAACAGCAATGATGTATCACTGCCCAATTGTTTTGATAGCCACTAAAAAGAAACCTCTTGCTATCCAGGTAGATACTCTTGTTAAAGGGGCTTTGACCCCAAATCTAAGCTGGTCTTGCATTTCCAGTGAGGTCTTCAAAGATACAAGCAAGTTACTACACCATAACAAATAACTGCATGTCAGCTGAATCACAATCACTGACTGTATGCACATGCTTAGCTCACTGCTCATGTATTTCAGTTTAATTTAACTGTCTTTCCTTGTGGTGAAAGTGGACTCAGTAGCTGATTGCTTACTTTCACAAGCCATTTAGAAACCTGGCTGTGGAGGTCAGGATTCACATTTGTGTGCCAGTAATGCATATGACATGTAATAAGCACAAGCTTCTCTGTCATATGGCTTTTATCTCACTTCATAGCATATATTAATTACTAGCATGACTGTATTTTTAAAACCTGCTTAAGCAATAGTAGGCTGTATTTGCATGCCAACAAATATAATTAGATAGCTTTCATTTGGCACAGATTTGACTGTACTAGCTACAAACAGGCAATGATTACCTTCTGCTGAAGAAAAGGAGGGTAGAGAAGCAGAAGAGAAACTGGATGTGAAGCGTTAGTTGATGGTACAATGTGCATGTTGCTGTCACTCCTGGTTTTCTGCTTTCCCTTTGAAGGTAGCTCTCTAACTAGCTTGGGTTTTGCCTGAAACCCAAGATACATCTCCAGACAGATATATCATATAAACCAGAATAGTCTGATCCTCATTTAAAGTAGATAAGGTTGTCCTGGGTTCAGCAGTAGCAGTCATTTTTCTCCTTCTTAGTAGCTGGTGCAGTGCTGTGTTTTTGACTTTCAGCCTGGGAACAACGCTGATAACACCGATGTTTTTAGTTGTTGCAAAGTAATGTCTAGTCTGACCAAGGACTTTCTGAGTCTCATGCTCTGCCAGGGAGGAGGGGAAGCCGGGAGGAAGCAGAGGCAAGACGCCTGACCCAAACTAGCCAAAGAGGTATTCCATACCACAGCACGTCATGCCCACTAGATAAACGGGGGGCAGTTACCCGGAAGGGTTAGATCACTGCTCGGGTCGGGCTGGGTATCGGTCAGCAGGTGGTGAGCAGTTGTATTCTCTTCCCTTCTTATTTCCCTTATCATTATTATTATTGGTGGTAGCAGCAGTGGTTTGTGTTATACCTTAGTTACTGGACTGCTCTTATCTCAACCTGTGGGAGGTACATTCTTTCAATTCTCCTCCTCAGGGGAGGAAGAATTGGGGGAGTAAGTGAGCAGCTGCATGGTTCTGAGTTACTTGCTGGGCTTAAACCATGACAAAGGTGAAGGCCATTAGATTATTCTGTTTGCTGCTACAAGATGCATACAAAACACTGAAATCTGTATACTTCTCAAATAAGTGGATTCACTAAACCCACTCTGTTTTTTTGCCTACATGTAACTGGGTCTTAACATGTGAATATGTTTGCCAGTTGCATAACCAGCTTCAACTGTGATAATCTACATTAAATAATAATAATTATTATTATTGTTATAATAATTATTATTATTAAAAAGTGAGTTTCCTGTGAAGGAAGCAAATATTTTTATCCTGAATCTTTCCTCCAGGTGATTAGGTTGCTGCTTACATTCACTTTCTTGTCCCTTTAGACTCTTGGCTGGAGTGCTATGTTTCTGCTCATTTGTGTTTTTTCTAGATACAAGGTGAAAGCATGCTTCCAGCCCAGACACTGCCTTGGAATAGGCCAGGTCCAGTGAGAGAACTGGGAGCAAAGCCCGGAGCTCCTGCACCCTGGTTCAGTGTCTTCATCAGAAGCCTGTCCCAGCTCTTCAGCCAAGTCTTATAGGTTACATGCAGGGAATAGTCCAAAAGTGATGTCAAAGGTCTCTCTTGGCTTGCCAGTGGTGAGGAAATCCTGCATTAAAGCTGCTCTGTTACTTCCAGCTTACTCTCCCATGCTGGTGCAGATGCTGGGTAAGTGCAAGGCTTTGGCAGAAGGAGAGGGCGTCTCAGTTGGAACTCTTCTTCATTTACTTGCTGCAAGTCACAGCCTTAATGCATCTGTAATTTTTCTCAATTTTGTTAATGGCAGGTCAGCTGCTTCCAAACTGTACTTTGCACTTTGCTCCCACTCACTTTATTTCCTTTCTCCACCATGGTGATTTTAGAAAGAGAGAAATGAAAAAAAAAGAAAGAAAACTTTGTGGCACATCAATATTTGTCTCAATTCATTGTCTTGCATGATGACTCACCGTCAAAATACTGCTGCAGTAACATTTGACATGCCATGCTGGAACAGCTTCTGAACTGCTACAATGTGCTATTTCCATCCAGAAGATTATGGGGGAATTAAAAAAGCAGATCTTTTGACACAATTTAGCATAGCAACTTCAGTGTATTGTGCTACTTTATACCACAGAGTCGCTACTAAATGGGCTGTTTGACATGATGCATTATAAAGGATTTAGAGGTGTCATGTATAAGTACTTCATAGTCTTTGTGATGCAAATGAAAAAGGATATATCCTGGAAAAATATTAGGAGTATTGCAGACACCATTAGTCCAAAGGTGTTTCTCTGCACAGCTGTGCCATATAGCCTGC
Source organism: Psittacula echo (assembly GCF_963264785.1). NCBI lineage: Eukaryota > Metazoa > Chordata > Aves > Psittaciformes > Psittacidae > Psittacula > Psittacula echo. The sequence continues at coordinate 108,416,940 of NC_137735.1, forward strand.
ATCAAGTTCTGGTCCTTACTAATAACCGTAATTAGGGCCAAGCAATGGCATCATAACAGCTAAAAGACCCTTTATTCTAGCAGTGTTAAAACAACAAGTGCTGCATGCCAAACAGCTGGTAGGAAGCAATATGTAATTAAAAGCAAATAATGACACCGAACATTCAGATCATGTGTTTCTCCCATGTCTTTCAAAGTTCTTGTTTGCATAGCTGTGTGCTTCCTGTTCACTTAAAGATAGCTGCAATCCATCCACTCTCCCTTGCACTGCAGTTGCAGGCAAAGTTAGACAGGGAACAGTGAAATTGGGTAATTACAGACTTTCAGCACTGGTGGCAAAACATGTGAAAAGGAGTTTTTAGTAAGCAATGAACACAGAGTTACACTATGTGGACAAACTCTAAAATGTGACCGCCAGCTGCAAAGGACGAAGGAAACCGCTTTTTGTCCTGTGGACGTGTAACCCTATGTCCTAGTTTCAGCTGGGATAGAGTTAATTTTCTTCCTAGTAGCTGGTGCAGTGCTGTGTTTTGGCTTCAGTCTAAGAACAATGCTGATAACACACCAATGTTTTAGTTGTTGCTAAGTAGCACTTACTCTGATCAAGGACTTTTCAGTCTCATATTCTGCCAGTGAGGAGCGGCATGGGAAGCTGGGAAGCAGCAGAGACAGGACACCTGACCCAAACTAGCCAAAGGGTATTCCGTACCACAGCACCTCATGCCCAGTATACAAACTGGGGAAGCTACCTGGCTCAGGCTAGGTACTGGTCAGCGGGTGGTGAGCAATTGCATTGTGCATCACTTGTGTTTTCTGAATTTTCATTTCTCCTTTTTTTGTTGTTCCCCATTGTTATTATCAATATTGTTATTGTTGGCATTATTTCTATTACCATTATATTTTACTTTATTTCACTTACTAAACTGTTCTTAACCCACAGGTTTTACCTTCTTCCTATTCTCTTCCTCATCCTTCCTGGGTCAGGAAAGGGGAGTGAGCGAGCAGCTGTGTGGTACTTCGTTGCAGGCTGGGTTTAAACCACAACACCCTACATGTTGCAGTGAAGCCCCCATTTTCAAGTCACAGACCCTCATATGTGCTCTCAGCACCAAAGTGCTCCCTGACTCCCACTCAGTTTACACTGTGCTTATTCAGAGCTGAGAAACCCTTTTCATCTTTCACTGCCATTGCATGGCACTTCCATCATCTTGATTACCTTACTTTGCAGAGATCTCATATGGGTTTTGAAGGGACCCTCCCCAGCATGGGTACAGTTCTTTTCTGTGCCTTTACATCAGAGACAGAGAAGCTTCTTTGGCCCCCATGTTTGAAAGGCTCCTCTTTGCAGGTCAAAATTCTTCCTTCTGGCTAGCAGTTACTGTGCTCAGGCTGCTCAGTCTACTTCCAGCCTCCCTCTCCGGGAACATGCTGCAGTAGGCCAGACAGCAAAGGAGATGGAGAGGCAGCTTGCAGCTGCTTTTGAGTATTCTGGTCTCCGTCGACTGAACTTGCTGTCGTCTGATGGGTGTGGATGCTTTCAGGAGCAGGTTTCTGACAAAGCACCAGGCCTCATGTCATTCAAAGACAAGCACCACCTGGGGACAGTATAAATATATTCTCTGGGAAACCAAGGTAAAGTCTTCTTCTCACCACTCATTCCTTTTTGTCCTTCAAAGACTTGAAATTTTTTGTGTTAGTTATTTTTCTTGGGTTTAATTTTCAGAAGCAAGTGGACCAAGCTATTCAGCCTTATCCAAATAGCATGTTGTCCTCAACCTGACCTGCTGTGGTCACAGGACAGGGTGATGTTCTTTGAGCTTACCAGCCAGGTCTGCCTGCTCAGGGGGAAAAGGCTGTTTACCCAGACCTCAGGAGCTGTGGTTCAGAATAATTGGGGTTCTTAGCCTTCAAAGGGTAAATACATATTATCTGCTAATCACCCTAAGCCTTAAGGATTAATAGATGATCTAATCTCCAATGATCCAGTTCAACATGGAAAGGCCAACCGCACATGAAGCCTGGAGTGCGTATGTCCTCACTGAATTTTGGCTCCAGTGGAGTATGATAAATCAGTTTGTATTTTTGAAGCAGAGCTGCAAGACTGTAATAATGCTTCCATTTTAAGTGGTCACTACAGCACCAACTGAATATTTTATCAGTGTTTTACAAACCAGACTCCATATCAGTACATGTATTAACAGTATTAGCAGTATTAATATTTCATATGCTTTTAAAGTGTAATTAATAAACCCCTGCTTCTTCCCAGACCACAGTGGGTGTAGTTCCACGCTTTAGAACAAGTTTCTCACAGAGGACAGGAGGAGGCCAGCTGCTCAGGGTAATCTCCACTTCCAGAGCTTGCACCATAGCTAATGAAGAGCAGCAAAATGAAATCTTGGCTGGGGACCACTGGGCTATAAATTTGGTGCACAGGTTAAGTTGATCTATCTGACTTGAGGAAATAGGGGCTTGTGTGAGCATATGTCTGTATAAGAGGGTCCAGGTCTCTGTGCTGCAAATTAGAGATGCTGTGGTGCCACTAGATGAAAGAGTTGCAGCTTTCTCTTGCCTATATGGACCCTTGACTCCTGCTAGCCCACATCCCAATATTTGGCTGACAGCAGAGTGAAGGTCAGGTGCAAGTTTGTAGATTGGTCCATGTGGTCATTGTCCTGAGTAAAATCCCAATCCAGAATAGGCTGCTGTGCTAAACGTGTTTGCAAATGTTGCTAGTGATACAGCTATGTTTCACTCCTTGAGTGCTCAGCATCTGCTGGAGCACCAGGTGGCCCATAAGCCCACACCGGGTGGCCCATGAAGCAGATGCTGTGTGGAAAATGGGAAAGATAACCAAGAAAATTTTAAAAAATGCTTAAGCAACTTTTCCTATTTTGAGCCTTTCCTGCACTTCATTTGTCAAAAAATAAAAAAAAAATAAAAAAAAAAAAAAAAAAATAAAAAGGCGACTGAAAAAAAATGAGAATGCAAAAAAAAAATAAATTGAGAATGCAGTTATAACCAGGGCATCAAACCAAAGACAAAGACAGATGGAATGAAGATTGGCTCAGACCATTGTTTTTAATCTCAAAGTAAAACTGAACCATTAGCTTGAACTTTTTCTTGACACAGGATTGGAGTGGAACCAGGACACAGATGACACTAAATCTGGCCTGAATAAAAAATGCAGCAATTCAGCTTCCAACATTCACGGGGAGGTTTTCAGAACCACCTAAGCAAGCGACACGAGTGAAATCTACTGTATTTCCAAAGAACGTGAATCACAGATCCTAAAAATGATTTGGTATTTTGCTAAATTGGATGACAAAATCCTATTAATCTAAAAAATGCCAATAACAGAGAGATGTGTAAGGACACCTGAACATCTGAACCTGGATGATTGGAGTTCTTTGAAGAAGGTTTCGCTTATATATGTGTGTATTTGTTCTGCTTGTCCTCAGCATAAGTGATCAAATGTCTTTGCTCTTCTCTAACATTTATTTCCTTTTGTCAGAAAAGGACTGACAACTGACAAAAATGGTCATTGTAGCAATTGTCAGCTTTAGATTTATTTTTTTGATCAAAAATTGCTAATAGCTGTTTTTCATGCAAAATTAAATCCTTTTTTTGATCCAGTCAGATCTTCTAAACCAATGATTTCCTGGAGAGCATTTGCAATACCCTACAGCTCCCTGTCCCTCTGTTCATCCACCTATAAAACCATGATAATAACAATATTTACCTCCCTCACTCAAGTTTTGTGAAGCTTCATTAAGAAATGTTTTCAAAGCATTTTGAAATTCTTAAATGCAGGCTTGTCCAGACAGTATAAAATTCAATTACACTAGAAACTAAAAAGCCATGATTTAATGCTTAGCATCTGGGTAAAACACGAATCTAAAAAAATGCATATTATAACTGGAGACCAGAAACAAAACACACAATACAAGAGGTGGATCTCTGAGCACAGTTAATATGATAACTGCTTTCATATAATTTACCTCAAATAAATTAGTTATGGCTTGTCAAACCAAATCTACAGCTAACCCTGCGGACAACAATGGAGAAATGAGCTGCAAACATGCCTGATTACAAACTGAGTGGCTTTTCTCAGCCAGAGGACTTGAGCCCAGCAAAATCCAGCACCTTGCAGCAGATGATGGAGGGTTAGGGAGCAGGAACAGAAATTTGTATCTAGGCAACATCAGGAAGCCTATATTTGGGAAAAAAATGTTCTTTGTTTCTTTAATGAAAAAGTGTGTTAGTAAGGACATAATTGGCTGAGAGATGTTAAAAACCTTCTCACTCCAATGTAAAATGTGACTTCTGGATGATTATCAAACTGTAACAGGCAAGAAGATGACAAAATGCACCTGTGCCAAAGCATTACCAAATAGGCTACTGCCCACTCAAAGTTTGCAGTTCACTGCCTTTCCTTTGTGTTTCTTTCCACAGCTCCCAGGAAAATACTTGACTGTAACACATAAACCATTCAATGTCAAGATTTATACCATGCTCCTATCGCTAGCATGAGTCAGTGGGCGCAGGGCCCTGGTTCAATAATTTACTATGAATCTGGCTTTTGATCTTCTAACAGTTATCAAACCTGCCTGGCTGCGTGACACAGCAGTGCTCATCTCGTATCAGCTCATCCTTCACAGCATTTGAGGGTTAACATTGCAGTAGGGTCTAGGAAGGATCAGGTGACCCCAACCCAGTATAAAAGGAAAAAGCCTGCAAAACCCCCTAATTGTGCATTTTGGTCAATTCAACAGAAATGGGATCACTTGCCCTGCCTGCTCCTGATGAAATATTGATAGGGAGCTCATGTCTGAGCTCACATAATCGGGTGTTAACAGTCCTGGAAGTCTGGTCCCAGGTAATGGGCCGCTCAACGCAACAAACCTGCTACCTATCTACCATCCATATGGGTAGAGATGCTGAACTTAACAGCATCATGTGTCTGATCCAGCAAATACTTACATATATGAAGGGGGCTGCTGCTGTCCTTTAAGTTACTCAAGTGTGTAGAAGTTTGCATGACTGAAGGATGAACTCCTTACAGCTTGTCTTTCTGTTTTCTAAAGGGATAAAAAGAGCAGAAGACGCAGCTTTCCATATACCAAAGACTTAGCTTTGTTTTAAGAATGATATAGACAGAGGTATACCAACCTGCTGCATGGACTTAACAGCACATCTTGGATATATACACAACTGCTCATCGGGTGATGGAGTGGAGTACATTTCAGCCTCAGCAAATTTCAATTGGTGTTATGCATCAGATGACAAGCATTTCAGCCCTGAAATAAGTTCAAATCAAATAAAATCAAATCTTTTTCTTCCTTAATACTCTTACTTTCTGTTTCTCTGATTTTTCAGAGCTTGTTGATATTTCTTCAGTCTACAAAGTGAAGAGCAGAAAGCTTTTTAAATGTGGTGCTGATTCCCGAGGGAGCTGGGTTGTTTCTCCTTTCAATCATTTTTACTGAGCCCCATCCAGCACAGAGGAAGGGGAGAGTCACACATAGCGTACAGGCTAAAGCCCTGCAAAACGGCTGAAGGCAAAGTCATCCTGTGTTATGTGGTAGGGTTAGCTCTTCAGTGAAGATTTTATTTCTATGTCTTGAAGGAGCATTTTATGTTAGTAGCTGGTCTTGCTCTTGTACTCCAGACATTTGTTTCTGAGGACTGTTAGATTCCAGGTGGGGTTTCACGAAAAGGAGTACTTAAGTGATTGTTTCCTGGAGTTCTATCTTTTAAAGTACATAAATACTCATAAAGCTCAGAATTTCTGATGGAGTCTTAACCCTTCCTTAATCAAAACGCTTATTGTAATATTGCAGCTTACAAGCTAGTGAAACCTTCCTGTGAGGATGTGGTATTTGTGCTTTTATTGGTTATTCTTCTATTTCTGTCAGATTATTTATATGACAGAAGCCTGTACAACTGCTTTTATTTAACTTTGAAACAGGAAGACTCAAGGGCATATTTATATCATACCTACACACAGACAAAACTATTGAGTTCCTCTTTTTTAGACAGCAAAAATACAGTAACAAAATCTTTTTCTCCACGGTAGCCAGATAGAGATTAGGCAGACAATTCTTCCTCCCAGTCATAACATCATACAATTGTCTAAATGCATTACTGCTTGTTTTAGTGTTTTTTTCGGCAAATCCCTACAGACCACACAACAAAGCCAAAGATATCAGGCATGAAGCTGATTATGAGTTCTTAATTTAAGAACAATTATTAGCCAACTTACAAAAAATCATAGTGGAACTAGAATTGCATATCTCTGATTTTCCATCCATTTCAATGTTAAGCTTGTCTTGTCTTTTACCAGTGGGAGGTGATAATAAAGCTTCAGTTAATGCATTTTCATAAGAAGTGGTCCCAATTATTTGTCCAGATAGGCAATTCATAAGGCATAAACTCACTGTTTTTATCCAAAACAGAGATGACTGTCATAAGCATTGCAAAGTACAATTTTTTTGAGAAGCCCTTCTTTCTAGAGACTTTCCTGTCGAGTTTGATGAGGAAAGGCATGGGTACCACAACTCCTACATGACTTCCTTGAGATGCCTCTTAGCAAAAGTGTTTGGAGATGTACTGTCCTAGAAGCAGCCTACTCAGATGGAAGAGTTTTTCCTTTATTTAGAATCATAGAATCATAGAAAGGTTGGGATTGGAAAGGACCTTAAGATCATCTAGTTCCAACCCCCTGCCATGAGCAGGGACACCTCACATTAAACCATACCACCCAAGGCTCTGTCCAATATGGCCTTGAACACCACCAGGGATGGAGCATTCACAACTTCCCTGGGCGACCCATTCCAGTGCCTCACCACCCTTACAGTAAAGAATTTCTTCCTTATATCCTATCTAAACTTCCTTTGTTTCAGTTTTAACCCATTACTCCTTGTCCTATCACTACAGTCCCTGATGAATAGTCCCTCCCCAGCATCCTTGTAGGCCCCCTTCAGATACTGCAAGGCTGCTATGAGGTCTCCACGCAGCCTTCTCTTCTCCAGGATAAACAGCCCCAACTTTCTCAGCCTATCTTCATACGGGAGGTGCTCCAGTCCCCTGATCATCCTCGTGGCCCTCCTCTGGACTTGTTCCAACAGTTCCATGTCCTTTTTATGTTGAGGACATCAGAACTGTACACAATACTCCAAGTGAGGTCTCACGAGAGAAGTGAGGTCTCATGAGATTTTACCATGGTTTATGCATAAGGTGCTCTGTCAGGACTCTTAGGACACAACCGGGTGACCCTGATGCCCAGGAGACAGGACTGCGGTCGCTCTGTTCATTCCTCAGCTGAGCTGCACACAACAGGCAGAGGGTGAGCAGCCTTGCCCAGCCTCTCCTCCCTAAATAGACACCTGTGGCTTGAAGGACTGTGGATAGTCAAGAAACAGTGGGTTTTTCCTCAAAGGAAAGGTTGGCAACTTTTTCCATGGAAAACTTCAAATTCTTGCAAGCCAAACCTGAATACTCTCATTTTAAAAAAACAGAGGCATCTACAACCAGCTCCACTGTCTACTGCAATAAAGGAGTGGATAATCTGCATAAGGTCAAAATATTAGCCACAGCAAACTAAATGACACTGTGGCAGTATTTAGGAGGAAAAGAAAGGCCAGATAGCCCATTGCTGTGATGTCTGAGATTTCCTCAGTCAGGACCAAAGCAAGCAGCTGAGCCCATGCAATGCAAAGACACAATCACAAAGCTTGCAGAGGCAAGCTGCCACACACAGACCTCATTTTAATGCCTTTGTTCTCCAGGCACACTTAATCCAAATACAGCAGTCTTTTGGTTACTTACAGTACGACTCAACTGAGTTTTGGAAAGGCTGCAAGGGAGCATCATGGAAAGTATAGTTCAGGTGTTCCCATATTGCTGTTTTTCTCTGTGGGAGAGATTCCATACCCCACCATGCAACATGGCGAGAGAATCCCATGGCACCTATGAGTAAGTAGGTCAATAAGAAAAACATCTCTATTTTCCCCTCTGTAAAGCTTATCCTACCAAGTACATTGTATAGCGCTAAACTGAATTCTAAACTCAATCTCCTACGGAAAATTAGTGGATGGTAGTTTTATTTCTATTTTTTTAGCCCATCCAGAATGAGAAGAGTATTTTTCCCCTAAAGACCTCATTTTCTGGGGCAAGCTCACCAGAAAGTAGCAATGATTAAACATTTGCAGTGTGATTAGCAAGTACACAGATGCAATAAAATACATGTGAAGTGTTTCCATGTTCTGTCAGGGACCTAGATAAAAAAAGAAGGAAAGATGTGCACAGTTATTCATACGACTCCATCCCTGGCTCTCACAACAATAACCAGTTCTGTTCTCCAGAGCCTGCCCCAAACTTTGCAGCCACTTTTGATTTTCAACCTCGAACCTTTAATCTTTTTACAAGGCAGTGAGGAAATTCAGTCCTTTACAGACAAACGCTGGAAGAGCGAGACGCACTGACACTTTCTGGATGCAGTTATATTTTAATCTTTGCCTAACAGACTGACTCGCGGCTCGTAGGTCATCTTCCCCCTTTCAGATACCCCTGGTTTCTCCTAGGTGATCTGTATGTAAATCAGATGAACCTACAAATCAATACTCCTTTTTATGTTTAATTTTGGCATGTAGCTGTGCTAACAGTTTCCTTTTGTCACAGGTCCCACCCCCACTTCAACAAAAGTTTTGTCCTTGAAAAAGCAGTAGGCATAAATGAGATCCTGCATTTTCTATTTGTGAATTTATTCTATAATACTGTGAGATTACTTGCTAGGAGATAAAGATTTGAAGATATATAAAGCCTTTAATGTTAGATTTGGATATTTTTGTCACACAGACAAACAGATGCGATCAAACTTAACACTCACTAAATATATATCTTGCCTTGAATAGTTATTAAAGTCTAAAATGAAATGAAATCCTGCCGATATAAAATGAAAGTGGAATCTGGAAGCTGTAGTTTTTCTTCTTGTTCAGTAGTGAAGTGGTTAAGGATTTTTTCTGAAGAACTTTAGAGGCACAATGGAGAAGCACAGAAGCATAAATCTGAAGGTTAAATTTGTATTGGCTTTGCTCCTCCTTCCCATAGGAGCACAGATGGTAAAAACCTTAAAGCTACCCTTGCTATTATCATGGAATAAATGAATTATCAGGTTTCTCCCTCACAATGCTAACTATGGAAAGCACCTTCCTACTCACATCATGATCAAGATCATTTAAATGAAGAAGTGCTGCTTGTTTGAAAAAAAAAAAAAGAAAAAAAAGAGGAAAAGTAAAATAAAAGAGAGATCTCTCAAAGACCTGGACCACCCTTTGGACTTGGAGCAATTGCTTCCACACAGTTGCCTAAAGCTGCAAAGCCAGCTAAGCCCGCTGGATTTCTAAAATGATGCAAGGTGCTCTTTCCTGAGCTTCTGCATCAAAGAGACGCTGTTTGTTTGTTGTGGTGGCTGCAAAAGATGCAGACACCTGAGAAGTGGCACTCCTAGAGGGAAGGCAAAGAGAAAAAGAAATGAGCCTTGCATGTAGCTTCCTGGGAAGAGAGCGAGCAACGTGAGGGATAATGAAAACAAGGCAATGCAAAGCACTAAGAAATGTACTGGAGGGAAATATTCTCTCTGCTGTTATGATTAAAATTATCTGTTGGAAAAGATGAATCCCACTCTGCTCGTGCTTCTGCAAGCCTTCGCGCACAACTTAAGACCACTTTAAGACCTTCACAGGCTTCAGGAAAGCGCCTCTCTTCACAGTGTACATAAGCAATTAAAGTAGACGAAACTGGGATTTGAGTTGATGTTCCAATGTTAAAATGCGAATGAAACACAATCAGGATTTAAAACTCTATGCTAATATTTTTGCTCAGATTCAGTGAGAAAAAGCAGCAGACTGTGAGAACCCAGTGATATGGCTCTTAACTAAATAACATTACCGGTTGGACCCCCAAGGTTAAAGTGAGCACTACGTCTTGCGTACACTACCTACAGTTACTTAGTGGTTGTTACCATCTGTTCTCAAGCCTCTCTATAGCTGGAGTTCCGCTGTTGGTTTTTCTGCTCTGGATATCTAGGGGTTGTATTTTCAAGCTATTTTCCACCACAAAAAAAAAAAAAAAAAAAGCAGCTATGTGACCAGACAGCTAACCCCCTCTGAAATTCTCAGTAATCACCTTCTTCCAAGAGCTGCATCTCCGTGAGCGACTTGAAGAATCCCATCTAAGCAGCAGGAGGTGGCAGCTAGGAAAACCTGCATATATGTTTACATCTATATGTTCTGTGAAGGTGACTGTTCTCAGTGAACACTGAGCTTATAAATTGTGACAAAGAGTAACAGTTTGCTTCTCTTCAACTGGTATTACTGTGCATGCCTGCAGATTATTGCTGCTGTACGGAGAGCATGTGGGAAGGGATGTACTCTGCTTTCTGGGCAGAGCTATGGCCTGATGTGTCCTAATGTATGAAATTAATGGGGTTGTGTTATACAGGTAATTTATAGCTTGAGGTTTCAAAGAGATAGGCATGAGCTTGAAGAAATGCATTTTAATTTTAAAAGGGGGGGATAATCTAGACAAATATTTGTTTTTCTTCAGTAAAATCATATATAGGTCCTCTTTCCCTTAAATTGCCATGGTATATAATTTGGAAAATATTAGTCATTCTTCTTTCAAAAATACAAGTAGGGAAATTACATGGGCACTGAAGCATTCAGATGTAAGTGATATCATTAAAAAATAGCAGAAATACAGTAAGGAGAAAATTAACAGTTGTTCCCTTCAAAAAAGTTCCACAAAATTATGAAATACTTCCTCTGAGTTATGGATTGAGTCATTTGTGCTGCATTATTTGTACAGATGAAAGCAAGTTATTGCATGATTGAATAACACAATTAGGTTTTTATTGCTGAGATCTTTTTTACAGCCAGTGTTTGCAGCACAGCAACTGTCCCCACCAAAGAGGGTTGCGGGGGGACTGGTACCAGGAAATACAGGCAGAACCCAGCAGGACAGGATGAGAGCATCCACCGATGACCAGCACAGGTGAACTGATGAAGGGAAGCCAAGTATCTTTCGCACGACAGAGACTATTTTTTGTATCAAACCCTCAAGTAGTAGGTGTGGTTTTCAGCACTATTAGTTTATCCTTTGAGTGCTTAGAACGGCCGCCATAAGCTTTTGTCCAAGGCTTTTGCTTCCAACTGCTTATGCATGCCTGCTGCCTGCTTTGTTCAACACTGAGGTTTCCCTGGATTGTAGAAACTGTCCCTCTGGTCTCTTTGGAGTCCCAGAAGCCCAAAAAATAGCTTCTAGTGGAAACAGCGAGAAAACTACTTTTTTCCAACTTTTCCATTCTCAGATAAGTTCTTTTAATATCTGGCCTCATGGACGCCATGCAAAAAGGCGGATGGTTCCAGAAATAGCCTCAGAAGTAGTGGTTTTTTTGGTTGTACTTCTTGTTCACACCCCTTTTTTGTGCAACTGAATTTGGAGGAAGCTCACAGACATCCTCCCTGTATGTTCTGCAGCCCCTAAAGCTAGAAAAGCAGAGAGGACAACAGCTCTCACCTCACTTTAGCTCCCCAGAAGCACGGCTGCTCCTACAGCTCTCTGAGAAACATGACCTGCTGGCTGGCAAACTGCAGCCACTACACTAACACAGATGGAGCACCACACCACTTAGTAGCTTTATTGCACAGAGTGACAGGAAAAAAAGCCTGCTGGAATGAGCCTAGAAAATAGCAAGAGGCAGACAGCAGGAGCTTGGGGATCACCATTTACCCTGTGGGGTGAAAACTCTTCATGGATAAAGAATTATATTGCATCTCTACCAATGTCATTCCAACCATGGAGCCAAAACAGTGATGACAGCAGCAAGCACAGCAGGGACAAGGAGAGGTAATATGTGAGGGCAGTAAGAGCGAAGGAATAGAGCTCACCCTGGTAGACTTCCCAAGGAAAGACAAGACAGTTTCTTGGGTTTCCACCTTAATGTGCCACTCTGAACTCTGCTATAAAAGCACAGACAGGCAAAGACCAGCCACAAATGGCCAGACACACGATTTGTATGGACAGAGGCAAATACCAAGCACTTCCTAAACAACAAAACAGAGCACAGAAAAAGGAAGCATCCTCATCCAAGAAAACAAGGACAACCTGAGGCATGCTTGACTGAGCAGAAATTGTTCAAGCTGCTACCTGCAGCAGATGCATAGGCCTCTCTGAACAGGAGCAGCAAGACAGGGTATAAGGTATGAGTACTTCAGTAGCAGCAGCGCACTGGACCATCAGCTCTGGAGTGCAGCTGTATTATAAATTATGCACTCAGACAACATTTAATAGAATTAGAATATCCTGAACCGGACAGGACCCATGAGGACCATAGAGTCCAACTCTTGATTCTGCACAGGGCAACCTAAAAGTTAAATCATATATCTAATAGTGTTGTCCAAATGCTTCCTGGACACTGACAGGCTTGGGCCATGACATCTTCCCTGGGAGCTTGCTTCAGTGCTTCACCACCTCCTCAGTGAAGAACAGTTTTCTAGTATCTAATCTGAGCTTCCTCTGATGAAGCCTTAAGCCAGTCCCTTGCATCCTATCATCGGACACCAGAGAGAAGAGGTCAGCGCCTCCCACTCCTCTCCCCCTCATGAGGAAGTTGTAGACTGCAGTGGGGTCACTCCCCAGTCATCTTCTCTGAGCTGAACAAACCTCATCCGCTCCTCATAATTCATGCCCTCTAGTCTTTTTGCCATCTTTGTTGCCCTCCTTTGGACACGTTCTATTTTTATATTTTTATTGTGGAGCCCGAAACAGCACATAGTATCCAGGTGAGGCTGCACCAGTGCTGGGGTAATCACTTCTTTCAACTGGTTAGCCATATTGTGCTTAATGCACCCCAACATGCACTTGGCCCTCTTGGCTGCCAAGGCACACTGTGGACTCATACTGAGCTGACAATCAACCAAACCCCCCAGATCCAGTTCTGCAGGGCTGCACACCAGCCTCTTGCCCACCAGTCTATACATACATCCATACGTCTAGTACAACCTCCCTGCTGCCCACAGCAGATGATCTTTAAAGGTCCCTTATGACCCAAGGCATTTCATGATTACTCTGTCCGAGGTGCAGAATCCATTATTTGTTCTTGCTAAATTTCATATGGTTACGTTTGCGCATCTTATCCCATGACATCGCCCATTCATGCAGGAGGTATGGGTAGCCCTACTCTCCTCAGCCACACCTGAAAGGGACTCTCTACGATGACTAAGACTTTGTTCAAACTTAATTCTGGACTAATTATTCAGATAGCGCATTAACAAACACTGTTATTTTCCAGCATCTATTGACATCTTTTTCTCTGAACAGTCAAAACCAAAATTCCCTCTGACCATGACTAACTAGTGTGTGAACAATTGCATGATATCTTTCATTTCCATAGTCCTGAGAATGAGCTTGCATGGAGAGGAGTTTTAAGCCAATGCAATTAGACAATGAAAGGGAGGAAAGAAGCACAGGTTCTACCTGAGCACCACCGTACTTTGTATAGAAGCACTCCATTATGTTGAACTGGAGGAAGAGAAGGTTAATTCACAAAACAGACATATCTTCAGCAAGACAGAGTATATGGTGGGTGGTGAAGGTTTCATTTGTTTTCTCTTAAATATTAAAAAATAAAGTGTAGTAACCATAATAATGGCTTTTGGACAAAATTCCAGCTAAATGCTTTCAGAATAGCTGCACTCTGAAACAATTTGACCAGAAGAGGTTACATACAAAATAAACTGAAAGTTTGCATTACTACTGGTCAAGTAACAGGACAAAGAAATATTTAAAGCATACCAAATTCCCTTGGACACATGTAATTATTTTTCCCTGAATATAATTTTCTGAAAAACAGAGAGGAGTCAGCACTGTAACATTCACTCAACATTATACTTGTCAAACAATATTTACCCAGTCCTTTGTTTCATGATGATATCTGTCCTGTCTGATTTTATGCTTTCTGTTTAATTAGGTTTCTGTTAAAATAAGCCCAAAAGGTATTTGTTGAGTGTTTCACACAGACATTCCTCACCTGCCTCTCCTACTGGGCTTTTGCTACTGTGGGTCTCTGGCTGGCATCATTTACCCTTCAGCATCCACTTGAGTATGCTCCAGTATCCACGGGCTCAATGACACCTATTATACATGAAATCATTTTAATTAGTTGTTTGGCTAAGAAAGGGGAAGATGTGATCTAACAGTATGATCACTAGACTGGGGATGCTGACTTCTCAAGAAAAAGTTGGTATCAAATTCTTCTCTAGCCTTCAGATAGTTATTTCGGTGCTTTGCTTCAAGTTTCCCATCTGTAAAGCAGAAATAGTATTTCCTTACCTCACAGAGGTGTGGTGAACTGCATTCCCACTTCACCACGTTCACTTATCCTTCCAGCTTGATAGCTACAGATTTTAAAAGATAATGCTCTTATTTAAGGAGGAAAGGGATTTCACACTACTGGAAGTGACGGCTTTCTGAGTTTGAAAGCCGGCTCTCCTTTTAGCTCCTGGCGGTGCTGATTTACCCTGGCAGCTTGTAGGCTTTACCTACAACAAAAAAGGGGATGCAGAAACCATGACAAATTATTTCCCTGACAGAGATCAGGGCAAATTGTGAACCTGGCTGGTGAATTTCACACCCACCAGTATCCTGAGCACAAAAAAGGGGGAGGCAGCAGAGTGTCCACATTCCTTCTGATTGCTGATCACCAGTGAGTGTTTGAAAACACAGGGAAAGTTGCCAGAGGTTTGAACAACCCCATCAGAAGGCTTGGTGTGTGCACACATAAGCTGAGGCACTAGCAGGACCTCCTGAGTAGCAAAGACCATGCTTGAATGTTTCAACTTGTGTGTACCTTCATGAGTGACAGCCTACAACAGGCTACAATACTAAATGCCTCAAAAGAAATTTTGAATCTTTCTGTTCTTCTTCTACTCCCTGGCCATAGTCAACCTGCACTGATGAGAGGTCCAAACAAGAGGACTCTGCCCGTATGCACATTCAACTGAGCAATTCACTGCATCAAGGAGAACTGAGCTTCCAGCTTCTACCCCTGCTGCATGAAGTTATTTCACCTCCACCTCAATCAAAGGCCGACTCCAATAGATCATTGGTAGATATTTGTCATTAAGGATTCATTACTGGGATTGCCCTTCGATATATACATGAAAAATCACTGCCTCCTCCTCCTCCAATCAATTTGATATACAGTTTCGGTTGAGAAGGCTGTGAGCCTCACTGGCCTGGGGCATGAGAAATAAGGTCACTGCAATTATTCAGACATTAGTTAAGCATGGTACTTTTCTGATTTTTCCTCCCTCTTCTCCCTAAGTTGAATCTTAGAAAGGTACAATGCCTAAAAATGCTGAATAACATTAATCCATACATTGGATTTTTTTTCTGCCTGGTATCAAATGTATTGGCCTCCTCTTTATCTCAGTCAATAGATCTTAATTTCAGTCTCCGGAGAAATTGGGTATGCTAATTACAATCACCTACTCCAAAATGAAGACCTTGTTACGAGATGTTGAAACGCTGACTTCCAAACAGAAGAGTGATATTGTGCACAGACAAGGGGTTTCCCTTTGAAAACACATGGTGTGGTTTTTCTGCAGATGAAGAGCGGCCCTAGCTGAAGACGCTTGCCTGCAAAAAACCAGCCATGCACGGCTGTCAGCAGAGAAACTCACTTTCCAATGGCTTCCCTGCTCCTGGGCCTCAAACACTGACCTGGAGAAATCCAGAACTACTGCAGCTACTAGCAGGCTAATTCAAAATAGCAGTTGAGGTAGAAAGAAGTGAAGCCCTTCTAAACCCACTGCAGCTCAGCTCTGCAGGTGCGATCCCACAGGGTCCTAGCTACGGGGTGAAGGAGGATGAGATGTCAACCAGAGGCAGATGAGGTGTACAGGAGAATGGGACATCCTGCAGGTGGATATTTCCAGGATACTGCCAACATTGGTTGGCTCAGGGTAAACCTGCTTGATTGTGTGACACCAGGCTGGATGCATTCGGCCAGCTTCAGTACAGGCAAAGCTCCTTAGCATCTGCTTGCAAAAGCCATGTAGACATGCTCTAACATCACCCACAGATGTTCACATCTGTGACATGCCTATGCAGCATAATCCAGGGCTATGAAGACACCTGGGGTAGCTGTGGAAGGACCTGGTTAAGACCTACAGTAGCACTGCTGAATTCCTCTGGCATCTGCACAAGCTCATCTAAATCTCACTTGGGCATGCACAGTCTGGCACTGTGCTTTGCAGACACACTTCAGGTTATTCTAAAGAACAGAGGAGGAATCTAGTTCCTCATAGCAGCAGTCAGCTCCTCCAGTCCATAAAAACTTCATCTCTCTTCCTAAATCTCCCACCCAAATAACAACAACTTGCTATTTCAAGAGGAAATTATATTGAAGTCCCTTGAAAAAAAAAGCTTTCTGCATTATAAAACCCTGAGTATACCACTGCTAACATCCACTGCTGAAAGGGCCACATAGAAAAACAAAACACAAATTTATTATTAAAGTCTATGTCATACAGGAAGGGCAACCTTAATAGTGACAGTTCACAACCTATTTATGCTTTACTCTGTAACCTTCATGTCATTCTTTTAAATACAGTTGTTTGTAATGTCACAAAAAATGGCAAATATCCTACTTGACATAAGAAATACCCATTTAGCTTAGGTACATCCATTTTCTTTCCTAGAATTACTATTTCTAGGAAATGACAATGAGAGATGAGCAGTAAACGGATATTTTTTTAGGGTTCCTGTGATTAGCACCAAACCAGTGAAACTGATGTCTTGCAGCTCTCATCTCTCTTCCAAGTTGTGAACCTCTCTGGGTGGCACATCCAGGGGATGCACAGAAAGCCTGGGGCAAGCTGAGGACACTGGCCAGGCACCACAGAGAATGTGAGGAAGGAGATGCCTGTCATAATCTCCCGCTGGCACCCACTCTTGCCCTGCGGTAGTTCACTGAGAGGCTGAGGTGCTGTTACCTATGGCAGAGTCAGACATACACAGTTGTGTATGCCCCAGAGCTGCAGACAGAGTGACGGTACCCACCTGGACACATGCAATGGCACACAAACGCTGCTGCTGAGCTTTGAAGCTGCTTTGTACCCTGATGCAGAGGTGTTTCACAAGGGCTGTTGAGAAGTGTTTCACTGGCAAGCTTGATCAAACCATCTGGCGCCAAAGCCCCTTGCTGCCAGCAACACCGCAGTCACTCCCCAGTGAAGAGTGAAGCCATGGATGCTGGTTCAAATAAGAGACATGTATCAGGAGAACTTTTTCCCCCATCTGTCTTAATTATACTGAATTCAATCATTTCTTTGAAGAAAGAAAACAGTGTTCCCTGCCCCCCTGCATACTGAGTCACCTTCTCAGGTCCAGCCCTATGCTGTAAGTCACTTCCAGATATTCCTCAGTGTTTATTACAGGAATTACACCTTCTGAATAGGCTCACAAAAATTCATTTTGGACAAATAAAAGAAAAAGGCCTCTCTGTGCAATCCCAGTTTTGTTCTGTTTGACTAAGGAATGGCATTTTGTACTAAATTGTTGGTTGTGTTTTTCTCTATACGCATGCAGCTTTTCCCAAAGTGTAACCTTAGCAGTTAATAGAGTGACTCCAACACAACTGGCAGCTCCCCAGCATTTCCAGGCTGTAGGAAAGAAAAGCCTTTATGAAAGAGGCATGTTGCTCCTTCCTGCCCAAGGTCTGCTAGGTAGCAGAGGTTCACTGGCAAAGGGTTATTTGGACATACATGGTGACTGAGAATAAAACTGTTGCTTAGAGATGCCTGGCTACTGAAATAAGTGCTATTTGTTTCTACCTACAGGCACTCGATAATTTCCACTTGATGGGCTACCCAGCTTTACTTGTAAGCTGAAAAGATTTGGGGCAAGGGGGTGTCTTTGAGCCACTTAATAATTAAACTAAGACACAGCGAAGGCAGAAGAGGTTGAGAAAAACCTATTTACAGCAAATTTAACCTTGGCATAACTCAGGTCATAGCTAGCTTCAACTTGGCTTGGTATTTTTAGAAAAAATATAGAAGCAAAATAATAATATAAAAGCAAAATAATACTATATCAGATTGAGCAGAGAAGAGATAACATTATCCTACAAGGTGAAGTTGTAGTTGGAATTTTTTCCCCTTTTCCTTTTCCAGTGAAATGTAGTCTTAGTTTCTACCTCAGACGACAACTGTGCAGCCCTTCATGGCCTGAGACCTGGAGGATGCAAAGACACAACTGGGTTGAAAGATGGAGATGTTGGATCCATCTGAAAAAGAAACTACACCAGGGCACCATCATGTTACAGTGTCCAGAACAGCCTGCTCCTGGTGCTCAGGATGGCCTGCCACATGTAGCTTGTGTTTTACCTCCTCAGGAAGCCCTCCAGGGAGCTGGGTGAGCAGCAGACTTTCTTTCTCCTAGAACAGAGATAGAGCTTCAGCTTCATGGTATCTATAAGAAAACTCTGAGCTAGGCAGTCCCTAGGGTTTCCTTGGGAACCCTTTCAGCTCAGTGCTTCAACCTACATTAGGCAAACAAGCTGGGCTCCCAGAAAACACGAGCACAGCAGGTCTGTCCATGAGTCCCCCTCTCCGCTTGAGAGTGGGCAGTCAATACCAGAGTTCAGTTACCTCCTTGGCACACAAATCCTCCGCAGCAACTCTGGCTCATCTGCACCAAGACTACACAACCATGTCCTAAGGGCTGCACTACCAGCAGGAGGAGATCCCTCCTGGAGTGGCTGAAGGCTGCTTTGTACGACCTGCACCACCATTTTCATTGATGCATTGCAAAACACATCACAATTCAAGAGGGGCATCCTCAGCTTTAGAGTTTGGGGGATAAGGGAAGGGTGTTAATCTGTCTTTCTTTGGTGCATAACTCCTCTCAAAGAATGTATCAAACAGACACAAACCCTGAAAAAATCTGTTTTCTGCAGCCCCGCATTCCTAAGTTTCTAGAACACATAAAGGGCAAAAAAGGAGGAGGAAGGCAGGAGTGAAGTATTAAGAACCAGTGAAAAAGGGAAATGGAAACAGATGAGCAACTCAAAAAACCAAATGGCTCCAAACCCAGTTTTCCACACAAGCTGTGACACAATCCTTAGCCTGGAGGTGTTGAGGGTATACCACCTACTTGCGTGACTGATGTGCCTTAGCAGTGCACAGCACTTTCCCAGCCTGCAAGTCATACTTGCATTCTCACACACCAGTTACATTTTATGGCCTGAAAACAATAGTAATGATGATAAGAGAAACGCTTATAATGTAGCAAATTAATATTGCTAGCAAGATGTTCAATATTGCCTTTTCCAACAATGTTATAGAGATAGGAGAGCGCCCTAACAAATTATGTGAAGAGTATAAAAATAATAAATTAAATTACAAGTGAACAGCAACTCAATATTTTGCATGAAAAAAATCAATTTTCTCTCTCAGCTCTGTTATACAGCCAGCAAAAGAAAGAACCCAGCATATTATCTCCTCAGACTCCAAAATCACCGAAGTAGGGACCTTGCTATTTTTCTAAGCCATTAAGGTTTCTTCCTTTTGTACTGGGTTTTGTTTTGAATTTCTCCTTTCACCCTCCGCTGACTCTGTGATACGGTAACTTTATAGGTGGCGCTGAAAGTGCTGCCTACTTTTATGTCAGTTGATATTTGTTATTGTGAGACCTACTTTCTCTGCTTATAACTTTGCCCAACTTGAAACTTCCTGGGTGAATTTTACCATTCCAGTTATCACGCTCAGATAGGCTGCAGCGCATTCGCATTCGCTGAATTTCACTTCGGTCCAAGTGAATCTGCTCTTCCTGTAAACAAAATGATGGGAAAAGATGTGGTCTTACCCTGGTAAAAGTAAACACACAAACTTAGTGCTCCTTTTCTTGAGCAGGACACCCTTCCTTTTGATTTGTATCCTGAAATTCATGGGAGATGGCTTGCTTGATGAAACGAAAGCCTTTTGTGGGAAGCATGAAATTTTGGGAAAATCTGGCCCAGTTGTAAGACTATTAAAAGATCAGTTTGTACAAGCACAGAAGACTCTTCTGAGGCTTCACAGCTTATTTCTTTAACTATTTTATCCACTCTGAGCCTGATGCAGGAAAGATTACGCAGGATGTTCCCTGAAACTGTAAATTCAAGCAAAGAGCTCAGGAAATGTGTCTGGAAACAGCAGCCTGGAACAGACTTATCCATTGTGGCTGGAAACCAGGTAGGGAGGACACTGGCTGAGGAACCAGGAGATGAGAGCTAGGGCTCAGAAACAGCGTGTGACTGGATCGAGGCATGTGGAAAGTAAGACTAATACAGGCCAGAAAACAAAAATTAGGAGGAGAAGGGTAATAGACAAAGACTGGTGATCCAGAGCAGGGAACACAAAAGGAAAAAGTGCATCACACAGTCTTATAGGATGGGATGGAGCTGAAGAGACCTCACATTCCATGAAAACCAGCTAGGAAAACTGGATTGAGAAGCTTTATCCCTGTTTAGAATCAAATTGAGTGTTAACACAATGCTGAGTAATGGGATTCTTGTTTTGTGTTAATTTGCTTCTAAAAAACCTTAGGCAACTTCATAAATGCATTAAGAGGACATAAAGAAGTCAGAAAAATGCCCTTGAGTATACAGTGGTGACACGGAATTACACCACCTTCGTTTTGCCTTTTATTATGTCTTTATTTGACTTTGTAAGCCCAGCCATGCTTTTTAATGCACCCTGTGTGTTTGTTTGCCTGTGTGCACGCAAACATCCAGAGACACTTGCCAGCACAGATTTTACGTGGGCAGACTCAGAAATATCCTCCACCTGCCAGCAGGGACAGCAACCAGGCTGCGCCTGGAATCCCACCACTGGGCTCCGGCAGGTAAGAGACAAAAGCACAGCAGGGGCTCGAAAACTCAGCTGCTCCTCAAAAGTGTCCTCCTCGGCACTGGTGAGGCCACACCCCAAATCCTGCGTTCAGTTCTGGGCCCCTCTCTACAAGAGAGACATTGACGTGCTGGAGCAGGTCCAGAGAAGGGCAACAAAGCTGGTGAAGGGCCTGGAGCACAAGTGCGATAAGGAACGGCTGAAGGACCTGGGGGGGTTCAGTCTGGAGAAGAGAAGGCTCAGGGGGGACCTTATTGCTCTCTACAACTGCCTGAACAGAGATTGTAGCAAGGGGAGTGTTGGTCTTTTCTTCCATGTAACAAGAGACGGGATAACAGGAAAGGGCCTCAAGTTGCTCCAGGGAAGGTTAAAATGGAATAGTACGAAAAATGACTTCACTAAGAGGGTTCTTAAGCATCGGAACAGGCTTCCCAAGGAAGTGTTTGAATCCCCATCCCTGGAGGTAGTTAAAAGACATGTAGATGTGGCACCTAGGGACACAGTTTACTTGTGAACTTGGCAGTGCTGGGTTAACGGTTGGACTTGATAATCTTAAAGGTCTTTTCTGACCTAAGCCATTCTCTGATTTTCTGAAAATCCAATTAAGCCTTTGCAAAAGCATCATTCTGTAGCCCTTCCACTAGGCTTCATTTCAATTAGCTTTAGATCAGGTCATCAGTAATTTTTTTTTACAAATAGAGATTTCACATAGAGAATATAAGAAAGGCATTGAATAGCACTAAGCAGGCTGTAATGGGAAAAGGGTAAATCAGAACTTAGAGACTTTTTTTCTTCAGATCTTTCACATTCCTGCTGAAGCTTTCACCTCATCACTGAAAGCGCAGTGCTTCCCATTTTTCTCCTGAAAATCAGGAATAAGTTTACCAGTGCAGTCTTGACAGATTTTATTTGCAGGAGCTAATAAATGATGGCTCCAGTTGAAGGCCATGCACAGCTGTAGGCATATGTTGCTGCTGCTGCTTTGGAAAGTTGGCTTTTAGGGGTCACGTAAACATGAGGTTAGCTGAAATGTGTATCTGTCATACTGATGTCGGTGGGATGTAAGCCCAGTTTCTAGAAGTATGGTATACCACACATACAAGTACAGTATTTGGGGGAATAGGTGTTACACACTTCCTTACCTTGATAAAATTGTGTATGCTACAAAATCTTCTACTGATGCCTGTGGAGGAAGAGCACCAGTGAAAGCACTGCTGTCATGTTCACACCAGAAAATGCCCTTTTTGCCCTGCTGTGAGATGAAAAAGAAAAAGGTGTCATAGCAAAGGCAGAGTAGTCCCAAGAACACATCAGGTGAGGGACCGTGAGCGTTGCCGCACCGGTGCCTGTAAGTAGGCCCATTATCTGCCTTAGCAGTGATCTGTGCCTCTGGCAGCCGCTGCAGTGGTGTTACTTGCTGAGTCCCCTGTGTCCAGTCTCTTCCCCACCAGGACACTTGGGCTCCTGGAGTTCACTTGATATCCCTGGATTTCATAGGCTCCTGTCCTAAATCCACAACTGCTGGATGGATTTTGGTGGAGGACCGGCTCTGTGCCTGGTGGATAACAGGGCAGGCACACACATGCTCATCTTCCCTTTCTCATCCAGTTGGATTCTGTGGAAGAAGTGAGACACACATCTCGTCCCAGCACAGCACCTGCAAAATCTGGAGGGAAAGGATGTTTGGAGGATGCCTTTATGCTCTGCGTGCAGCAGCGAGAGAGCTGCCCCACAGCAGCAAGGGAACACCACTTCGGCGGGCTGTACTGCCATCTAGCCCAAGTACGCTGCTGTGGAGCATGCCACAGACTTAGCTAGGAGGATGTTAATGATCCAGGCCTGCAATTTTCAACCTGTGGTGGAAATATCCCCACAGAGTAAGAACAGCTTCCGTGGTTTGTGACGGGTCATGCAGCAAAGCAAGCCTGTTGTCAATACACTTAAATCCCCTAGATAACAGGCTGTACCGCCACTGGAAAATATTTAGGGGACTGCAATTGGAAAATGTTGAAAACTCACTGGTTTAGACTTATTAAGCAATAGCTCAGCTTCTGTGGCAAAAGAAAAACCACGAAAGTGTTGTGGAAGTGGACAGTGATGCAGTCACTGTAGACAAAAATATCTGTCAGGACAGATAAAGTCCAATGAGCCACTTCTAAAGCCTGTGTTGGGCTAGAAAATAAAGGCATATTTTTCCTAGTGTCATAAAGCATCATATTGCATTGGTGTAGCTTCCTCTAGTAATAGCAGTTGCGGCCTCCTCACTTTCTGGGCATTTTTAATGAGACCCACGAGGGCAGTTTGACTCCTTAGGAAGCTTGCATTCAACATGTACAATTTTCTGCCCCCATCAGTATTAGCACACTCTTTGCAAAGGCAGGTGAGCCACTGCAGGGTTGCTGTAAGAGGCACTCACCCTTCAGAGTGCAGAAGAAATCCAAGTTGTTAACCACTTTCCAAAGGTACCAGGGTAGCGACAAATGCATCATGGTGAAAGCCTCACTACCTATTTACAAAAGTAATGGTTGCAGTTTCCTCCACCAAAACCCAGGCCGCCAGCAGGAGCGCCTATTCCAGGATTGTGCCAACTAATACCAGGCAGCTCCATGTCTGTTCAAAGGATGCATTTATGAGTAAGGATGTCAGAGAAGGAGCTGTAGACTGACCTGAGATGCTGTGCTGCCCCACTAAGAAGGTAATAGGGAAAAGCTGAATTTAATGGAGATGTTTTTCACTGCCCAATTGATATGTCCATGTTGCTGTGACAGGCACAAGCACAAGTACAGTCCTGCTACTGAGAAAGGGCCCTAGAGTGAAGCCATCCCAGGAGGTGGATTTTCAGCTCCTCCTTCAGCAAAGCCATCCCTTGACAATGGCATTCTCAGCAGTGGAGACTGAAAATGGCTCATGTCTGTTCCAGAGCACCTGCAGACTTGGGACAGCCCAGCCAGTGATTCACATCCAGCCTTTCTACTTACAAAATAATAAATAAACAACTAATCACACTTTTCCAAAAGTGGCAGTTTTATAAATATCCAAGGCAGATGCTTCATCTGTTCTGCATCAGTGTCATCTAGCTTATGTAAGCAGGCAGAAGTGTCAGCATGAGAAATTTCCAAACAAAGGGCCAAACATCACTTGGACATTTCCCTCCTCCCTCATGGTTTATATGGATTTGGGGTTTGTTACATTTTTGGTTTAATTCGGTTGAACTGTGAGAAAAGGTGTGAACTATTTTCAGTGCTATACCCAAGTCTCTGGTTTGAAAGGGCCAAAATGCCCATCTAGGGCCAAAATGCCCATCTGTAGAATACTGAGGGACCAGTAGGAGCAGATAGCTTCTCCTCACAATTAAGTGGCTGTTTCCACACAAGAAAGAAAAATCATTTTTACCTCTCAAAGCAGCCAGCTAAAGCTTAATGAAGACTCACAAGCCAGAATAAACTTAGTAAGCCTGAACTGATGAAGATAAAGATAATCATAAAAGAGAAAGGCTCTGCTCCCATGGTCACTGCAGCAGCAGCATCCAGCTGAAGTCAGCAGCAGGGAAGCCTCTCTCCGAAGCATCCCATGGGCGGGAGGCAGGTCTTGCAGCTCTGGAGAGTTACATGCTCCTCCGACATGACTTAAACAAGGTTGTACTCAACCAGTTTACCCCAGTGAGAACAAAAGTTTACTTTCATTCACAGTTCAGGTTATAAAGCTCCATGTTTCTGACAAAAATATTCGCCAGAATATTTTTGGGGCTCTGCTGCTTGGTAGTCCTCAGGTGCATGTTCCAGTGAAAACAATTTGTGGATATAAGGGAAGAGGAAAAAGAGGAAATATTTTCTTTTTTTTTTTTTTTTTAAGGTGTTAATACCCATTTCCTTATTTAAATTTATTTGATTCCCAAACAGGAAAGGTACAAGGTTTAACATTCAAGAAGAGATCAATGGCCCATCAAAAATAACTGTGCTAATACCTCCTTTGAATTTTGCTTTTGTGTTTGTCTTGCTGGAGCCTTGATTTGTTCCATCATTTTGCCTTCTTATCCTTTCGCCAGCTGGGAGAAGAAATAACCTTATGCCAGAGAAGGACCTTCCTTATCACTGATGGAGACAAGACTCTGGTGTGAAAGTTTACAAATCTTGGGCACAGGGAGGGGAATTTCTCAAGGCGCGTAACAGTAGTTTGCCACATCATCTTTCTTGGGGTTGAATTTTCTCTGAATGCTGCCTACGTACTGGAATAGGTTCCCAAAAGTTGCCAACAGTAGGATGTTCCTTCACCCAAAGTGAAGAGTGTCAACACACAGAATAACTGTGGTGATGCAAACATCATTTTATCTTGTCCTATATAAACTCTTCCATAAACATAAATTTTACATGTTTTCATGCTTTATTCCTTGACTTTGGACTTTTACTCATGGCCAAAACCAAATACATTCCAAATTTTCCTTAGGGAGGAAAACTTATTTTCTCTTTCAAGTCACACCAAAAATATAGCTGACCCAGTTACCACTGCATGCTTTAGAGCTGCTCAGTCAGAAATCAGCTGGGGAAAGCAGGATGCACAAATGACATTCTGAATCAAATACATAATTAAAGGGTACTAAATACAGCTGGCCATAATTTTTTCAAAGGAAGAGGATTTTATAGAGTCTTCTGTAAATCAACATCTTTCAGTGTTTTTCAGGTTGTCAAAATTTTAATTTTTCTAATGTGTCACATATTTTGAGCATAGCTATTTCTACCAAAACAGATAGGAACTATAAAGGAAGAAGTAATTTAAGCAAATTTTCAGGTATGTTTTTCTTTGTGGACTGTAACCCCCCCTCCCCTGAAATTATAGCTTTATCAAAAAGGCAAAATTTGAATTTTCCTCTGAAAACTTTTTACCTAAAGGTATTTGACCACCCTCATCAAATGCCTGTAAAGTAACAACTCTCTTGTGATTAGATCAATAATCCAGGTTTAACTGACATCTTGCAAAGAGGTTATTTACAATTTTGAGGTGATTATCAGTACTTTAATTTTCCCCAAACTCTACATTAAACTCTACTCTTCTGAGTGTTATTAGACAACTATTTCATGAAGATGTGAAAAGAAACTTCTATTTCTCCATCCCCTGAATACAAGGGCACGTTTTGAACACTGCAAAATGAAACAACTTTAAAATATATCATTTTTCTCTCATGAAAAAAATACATAGAACCTATTTTTTCAGGGGAACCAAGCATTTGTTACTTCCTTCTGTCAGCCTAAATCAATTTAGCATAACTATACATGCCCTTACATTGCTTCTTATTTTTTTATTTTTATTTGATCACACAGCAGCTCTTCCCTCTCAAAGGCTTAACTGCTTCCAATAATAATCAGAAAGAAGTAACCTCAGAACTTTCTCAAAGCATTTCTCTTCTCATTTTTCTTCCTCCTCCAACCTTCCTGTAAGCCTCTTCTCCCCAGAAAGAGGAGAGGGGTGTGAAAGGCTTTAATTAATTTATCTATCATACACATTGGTGGAAAGTGCATCCCCTGAACTATTTCTTTGTTAAGAGTAAGTGCCTCATCAATCTCGAGCAGATCAACCCACATATGTAATTAAAGCCAAACAGGGTAATGACTGCTGTGATTTGAGGGCACACTGGAATGATGCCCCGGGAACACACCCAGCCACAGCTCATTCCATAAGCCTACCTGCCTCCTTGCTTGCTGTAAGCAATCTTATGGAACAGAAACCTTTCTCTAGCAAGCCAGTGATGGCTTTGGCCAATTTCTGTAACACTTGCCTTGCAGGGGAGAAAGGAAACCTATGACAGCAGGAACAAGAGAAGCAAAGACAGGGTGTTGGTGAGCATTTTCCAGAACAGCTTTATGGCCTACCATGGGAAATGGGCCATAGGAGGTCACCTCTGTCAGCAAGCATTTTGCTCCCTTAAAGGAGGCTTGTAAGCTCCTCAGATGATGCTTGGAGATCCTCTGACTAATTAATATCCCAGGCTACTCCTTGCTGTAAACACAGCTCAATTCCTATCTTGTACACACTGTGCTTGTTCACATGCTGCAGTAATTAGAGAGTGATAGTAAGATGTGCCAAGGTGCAAGTAGAGGAACAAGCACATTCACTACACAGTTCTTTAATCTTTTCCTGCATATAAAATTCAAATTCAGAAGTTTTCTTTTCCCTCCTTTACCTCTGGTTTGTTATTTGGGTTTCCACTTCTGTGTTAAGATCTCTCCAAGTCATGTTTTGCAATTTGATTGCAACATGAACAGAGTCAATTATTTCTACTAATTCTTTCACTTAAGAAACGAAATTTTACATTGACTGGAGTGCTGATTACAATTGTTTCAGTCAGAACAAATTTCTTTTAGTCAGTTCAGACCTGTTTTACTGTTTTGTTAGAAATATATTTAATCATGAAAATGTGAACTTACTTGCAAATGTTTTATATTGTTGTGACTAAAGTATCTCCACTTAACCTGAGAAACAATTAGTGCCATCTTGGCATTAATGTTGTTTTGATTCTTTTGGGTTTTTTTTTTAATCCAAACTATTCTTTTTCATAGTTTGTTGGCACTTTGAGAAGGAAAAGTTATTTGCAGAGCTCTAGCCTTTGTAACATATGTGTATGTCAGCATGACTACGTGTTAATCTACAAATGATCATCTATTCTGGGAACCTGATCTTGAGTTGAATCATAGAAATGCACGCTGCTGGGTATGTGACAACTGGAATAATTAGATTCTTGCTAATTTTCAAATTCATTTGGATGAAAAAGTCTTTTCCATTATTACATACTACTGTATCATAAGAAAAGAGTTGCCCTCTTGCACCTCAGAAAGGGCAGAATTTAGATATAAATCTTGTGAATAACTTTCATCCAGTAGGATGAAATATATTAAATACTGAAATATCTTTATTTGTTTTATAGTCTTCCACCATAGCTTTATTTCACTGTGAAGTTACAAAGAAAGGTAAGTAAATCTTACATCTTCCTAAAGAAAATGTCAGTCCTCCAACAGGGCCTAACCTAACAGGTCACAACAGACACACACACCAAAAAAAGTTGCCAAGGAAATGCACAATAAAGCGCTTGTGCCAAAAAAATGGTAGAGCTCATGCTCTGTAGATACTAAATGCAGAGCTCTTTTGCCCAGGCTTCAGAGGTTTAATATTAACTGTGTTTGCCTGATCCTGAGGATCCTTTAAGGGCAGTGAGAGAAACAGAAACTCACAGAGCAAATTTGTTTTAAACGTCTACCTTACACAAGTCATTGTGCTTTAGCAATGCTGCTTTCTTGCTGTTGACTAGACGAAGAATCCCAAACAGGCTGTAGAAAATTTAGATGTCTAAATGTGCACAAAGTACATCCAGATGCCTGCATACAATGGCAGAGATGTTCCGGTTCCAACAACCAGCATTACACTGAAATAAGCCTTTAAACTTCACAATTTACCTTTATATCTCTGAATTTGATAAACTATAGATTTTATTGTAAAGTTCTGGTTTCTAGTCACACTGTACACTATCAGCCTTACTGGGGCCAGTGTTGCGAATTAGTAAGTAACATTGGAAATAAGTAAAAGTGGAACTTGCAGTTGTAGATAAATTAGGACAAAATTGTGTAAGAGTGATATGCAGACTAAACTTTTTCAGAAGACTTGAAAAATTCCACCCATTTCTGTTTTCCCCTCTCTTGGGTGCAGAATAAGCATCCTAAGGTTCAACAACTGATACAACGGAGAATCTGTTCAGAGACTCCTTTAGTGCATACAATACAGAACACAGACCAGCAGAGTCCTGTGGAAACAAAAGCATTTCTCTACTGCTGCAAGATGGATTGAAAAGGAATTTGGGAAACAGAGTGCTTGGAAGCAGAACAAGGGGACTAGGCTGGCTAAAAGAAATAAAGTTATCAAAACACAACAGTAAAGTAACACAAGGGATATACACTGAGCTGATGAAAAGCAATACAGAAAGGAACGAAAGCTGCTTGTCAAATTTAACTAATCGGTAGGCAAGCATTTGGGTGGAGGTTCTCTAAACAGCAAGTATCTGTTGAGAAAGTATTTGAAATTCCTAGCAGCGCTGAAATCCCTTTGCATTAGCCGAGACAGTTTTGCTCTCTGAGCCGCACAGGGAGCGCAGGATTGTCAGTGTTAGCTCTGAATTTTCTGGCTTTTGAGAGTTCTATTATTTTATCACTGTAGGTTTTGTTGTTGAGGGCTTTTTCCCCATGCATACATGCAGATTACGATTCTGCTCACAAAGCTGCAACAAGTGAAGAGAAAACTGGCTGCCCTGGCAGAATTCCCTGATATACTTTTTGCAGCTACTGATTGTATTCATGTTTCTCCCAGAGCAGCTCCCTGCATGCAATGAGGAAAACATACAGGCAGTAGAAAAATAACTGTCAGAGCAACAAGCTTTGACTAGCCTCTCTATTGCCTGTGAATGTATGTGAAGCGAAGAGAGGTGGTGGGGAATCTAACCGTGACTACTGTTAGCAAGTGAATACAAATTTCATGTCTGGGTGACCATCTCCTAATTGCTGCTGAATTTATTTTTCTTTCTCCAGTAGAGCTGACTTTTTAAGACGGTTCTTCCTGAACAGCCTGTGCAAAGCCAGTGCCTGCTAGGAGGCAATTAGCAAGAATTAGTGCAGGTGCTTCTCTTGGCTCCTGTCCATGGGAGTCAGCGGTGAGCTCAGAGCTCCTCACCCTCTATGCCAAGCTGTGAAGACACCTCTGGCAGGGATGCATGGGGCTGCTCAGCTCCTCTGCACAACACAATTGAGACTTACTAAGAGAAAGCAAGATTTTTTTTCTGGATGTTGGTTTATTTAAAGCTGACTTTTCATTCTAGTTACTGTGTCTGCATAATGGACAAGAGCACTTTAGCCCCTAACTTTGCCATTGCTGATCAGTATTGATCTGAAATGTATAAAGTCATTGTGTGTTTAGTCCCTTTGGGAGCCAGAGCTGAAAAAGGAACAATTTATACATGTTCCAGTTATGGCAAGTTAGTCATTGGATAAACAGATTTACCATGCCAGTAATTCCAAGATGAACTGGTAAAGTGAACAAAATCGTTTTAGAGTTTAGCAGCATCACTGTCTATGTTCAGTACTAACAACTCACGCTTACACTATCATTATGCAATTTTGAAGTGGCTTAAGAGATGGGTGCATACAGATGGAGCAGCTGAAGCAAAGTGAGGTGCAGTGACTTCCAAAGTCGTTCAACAGACGCATTGAGAAAGGCAAGCATGAAAACCAAGTCTCCAGAGCTATAACCCTCTATTTTTCCTTTATAACCCCTCACTTTATGGCCCTTTCATTTTCATCTCCTGATTACTGTCTTCTTTATCCAGTGTAAATGTACACAGAAATAGTGCATCCAACAAAACCTCTTAATTATCTTCTATGTGTAAGAACTAGAGAACCCACAGTTGTTGAAGAGTTGAACTTCTGCATGAAAAGAAGCATGACCAGGCAAGGACAAGGGTGGCAATTCTTCTCCTCCTTTACTCTGCTCTCATGAGACCCCACCTGCAGTCCTGCATCAAGCCCTGGGGCCCTCAACACAAGAGGGACACGGACCTGCTTGAGCGAGTCCAGAGGAGGTCTATGAAGATGATCAGAGGGCGGGAGTAATCTCTGCTATGGAGACAGGCTGAGAGAGTTGGGTTTGTTCAGCCTGGAGAAGAGCAGCCTCTGGAGAGAACTCAGAGCAGCCTTCCAGCACTTCAAGGGGGCCTACTAGAAATCCGAAGAGGGACTTTTTACAAGGACATGTAGTGACAGGACAAAGGGGAATGGCTTTGAACTGACAGAGGGGAGATTCAGATTAGATATTAGGAAGAAATTCTTCCCTGTGAGGGTGGTGAGGCACTGGCAGAGGTTGTCCAGAGAAGCTGTGGCTGCCCCATCGCTGGCAGTGTTCAGACCAGGTTGGATGGGGCTTTGAGCAACCGGATCTAGTGGAAGTTGTCCCTGTCCAAGGCACTGGTTTGGAACCAGGTGATCTTCAAGGTCCCTTCCAACCCAAAGCAATCTAGGATTTGTGAGGTGGGCAAGGGCTTGAAGAGAGGGATTGAGTTAATTCCATGTATTTTTATAGTGCCTCACAACTATGACTGAGGTCCCTGGGGCTAACGCTTACAGATGCCACAATTAATATGTTGATTCTAATATCCAATTATTCAAAAAAGTTATTGCATGGAAACTGAGGATCCCATCCATAAACATAATTGTATTAGTGTTATTGAATACTAACTTTAACTTACACATTAAGTATAACTTGTGTCTAATTTTCCACACTTGGTTCCTAAAGATAGATATAAATTTATATTGTAAGAAGAAGCACCCTTGTGGTTGGGAGAGGGCTGCCCTAGGAATTACATGAAAGATGTTCTTAAACAGCAGGTGGTACAAAGTAACACTGCAGTTGACTATCCAGAGTCCTTGGCTGCTGACAAGTCTGAAAAGGTAAATTGGGATAAACATAGGCAGTTGAGATACTGACATTGTACAGGTGGGCTAGAAGAGCATGTTAGGTGAAGCAGCAGCAAGAGCAGCAGCAAGTCTCAGACATGGGAGAGAAATACAGCTGTTGGAGTGTGGGTGCTCTGCATCACTTATGCATGCACCAGTCCAGATTCATCCCCTCCTGTCACAGTATCACAATTCTCTGCCCCAAGACACATGCTGACAGTGTCACAGCCACCAATAAAGTATACACACAAATTAGAATTTGTGCAAGAACCACCTTAACTGTGACTGCAAGTTTCCAATATACAGAATTTCATACAGAGCGCAGAATTGGATGATGCAGTAGGCACTTCTCTGTTCTCACTCTTATTCCCTAGCTGTATGTAAGCTACAGAATAGAGTTTCATTAAAGCAAAGGATGTATCAGAAACCACTGGCACAGTAGAACTATGTTCCCACACAGCATAATTGAGACAGCAAGAAAAATGGCAGGTCGTCCTTCATAAATATTTTAAAATTAAACTGCAGAAAGTCTGACTTGCACTCATTTTGTGAACTTTAAAGATGACTATTTCTATCTCTACACCTACATATGTTCCTACACAAAATACTGTACTAATTTACAGTAAAAGAACACAGAGGATTATATCCTGACTGAGACTCATACCTTAAAACACAACAAAAATAGTAATATTCAGAGATGCAGAAAGTGCAGAGTAGAAAGATATACTGGGGGAGGAGAAATAAATTCACAAAACCCACTAAAAATTGGGATTGTGAGGAGAGTGTCAGCTCTGTTGCAGATAGAAAGGGTAACAGCCGTGCCCCATGATATGGCCAACCCTTGTTTAACATAAATCAGAATTAATACTGATATGCAAGTATAGCTTTCACATATGGACTTGTAGCTGACTGTCTTGATTTAAAATACTACATGAAATGTAGAAAAAGTGAGTCATAAAGATTAGACAGGATTTTTCCATTCTTTCACACTTTCTTGTTTACAACAAAGCATCCATTGCTCTAGATTAATTTAGTTTGGAGTTACTATTTGCATCCTTAACTTCTTGGAAAAGAAATTCCAGATTCAACATGATGCTTAGGTACAAATAGGGCTTTAAAAAAAAACTCTTCTCTAGGCTGTCTGCATGTTTGTAGCCTGAGCTGCACAAGTAAAGCTAGTAGGAGTTTTTCTGTTAACATTAGCTATGGTACTCCCTCCAGCCAAACCCACACATTAAAAACCTCAGAACTTGACCCCCTCACTTCCCCATCTCTTTTAGGATTCATGGGATTTTTACCTCCACTCTTCCCAGGTCTGACACAGGCTGGAAGTCTTTGAGGAAGACACTTCACTGGGAAATGCTTCTATTTGTTGTTTTAATTAGGAGAAATATGCGATACACAGCTTTCAGCTAAAAGAAACAACAGAAATCTTACCTGCCACATCTCACTTGTCCCAGTGAAGACTATCCAATATTCGTGACCTCAGAGTTAAACTGGTTCCAGAAAAGAAAACAGCAAGGCAATAGCTTTGGGCTTCCATCCTAAGATCCAAACCACCACCGTGAAATAACTCAAAATGTTTACCTAATATAAGCTCACTCTCCCAAGTGTTATATGTTCAAGAAAGTATTAATAAGAGACAGGTTTTTATACTCCAGCAGCTACTCTCTCTCTCCTCCTATAGCTGGTGGAAAACTAGAATAAGGTGCTCTGGCTAATTTGGAGAAAACAAACCCATGTACCCTCACCTGCTCTGTATCACAGTAGCACTGCAGGTGATAAGCAAGGCACAGATCTAGTATTAATCACTGTAGCACTGTGGCCAAATATCATGCACAGCATAACCTGCACAAGGCACCAGGTTTTGTATCTGCCATATAACAAGGGCCACTGTTAAGGTCTGCTGTACACAACACTCAGGATACTCCTTCAATCTGCTGGTGCGGACATACAGTTTGAGCATGGCCTTGGCATGCAGACTGATGCTGAATGAAACCAGAATCAAATTGATCACCTTGCTCAATTTGCCGCAGGTTCCTCCAAGATGGTGACTTTCTTCAACCTTCACAGAAAACAACTTTTTGGCTTGGGAAGCTCAGCTGCATCACATAGCCAGAGATTAAAAAAGAAAGGAAAATAAAGAGAACCAAGCAAAGCTTCTCACAGACGTTAAGGGCTGCATGCCTCTGCTCTCTGCAAAACTGCTTTCCGTGTAGCCATCTAGTGGAAGGCAACCGAAATGTTCCCAATTAGAGAAAAAGAGAGGATTATTATCAGGCATTCAAAAGACCTTCTACAAATACCCAGTAAATTGAAAAGGACAGCCACCTCACTGAGTCTTCCTAAAGCATAATTTTCAGCTACACAGTATCAGTTCTATTAGGCAGCCTCCTGTCTTTAAGAAAACATACTAAAGGATCCCCAAATGTAATGGCTTGATTTTGCCTATCAGCTTGATTCTACTTTGATGTAACTCTGTTCTGCATTAGATCAGTTTGGTTTTGATTACATAAAGGTAAATGAGATGGGAACTGGGCCTATTAAGTGCATATTTAGCTGCTTCCCTAAGCAATCTGTTTTTTCCAAACCAGGGTTTGCTTATTTGAGACAGGTGTAAAAAACTAGCAGAAAACTAATTCACTGCCTGAAGAAACCTGGTTTTGTTCTTACCATTAGCACAGCCACCAGTGATCCCGGAATACTGAAGTTTCCCTGCTGGCTGTGAGCTGCTCCATGAGGCAAAATACCCTGGGGAAAAATTCCTGCTCCTTTGTAAGTGTGAAGTAAATGCATGCAGCACTATACCAACTTAATAAGGAAACCATGAGGGACAAATAAGACATTTCTTTGACTAAACTGTAGCAACTAAGTGAAGAGAAAAACCAGGCAGGCTGCACTCCATACCAGGCAAATCTCTGGTTTTCCATGTATTAATAAAAAGAGAATGCAGAACTGCACTACCTGTCCTTGCTTCCCTGTTCCTTCTTCACTCCAGTACTTTCATTTTAATTGCAAGCTGGGTTCACAAGAAAAAAGTTCCTCTGAAAGACTGAGAGACGCTTTAGTGAAGGGCAACAGTGGAAACTGAATGTTAATTCTCCTCCTGACTTCCACTTACTCTCCAGACTAGAGCAATTTACAGCCATATTCTTCCCTCAGTTTCTCCACCTGTAAAATAAGAAATGGCAGGGTGAGAAAACACTAGAAGTTGGGGTTCTTTTACTGCAAGCTTGGTCTCATCATGTAAGTTTTGACATTAACAGCTATGTCCAGCTGGAATACTTCTACATAAGATAAATGCCAACGAGTAATCATCTCTTCCTGGTTTTACCTAATTTACAAGTGCTGTGGACTTGAATAGTTTCACACCCAGCTCTGGGTTATGCCAAAGCATTGACTAAATGACAAGAGAACCTGGTTTAATATTTTGCAAGTATATTGAGGATAAAAGACACCAGTAAGCTGTAAACTGAGTATTGTTGGATCTATGCAGAGCTGAACTGGAAGGGGAAAATCAGCAGCCTTACCAGCATTTTCAAATCATACCATTGAGTGAAAACACATCTCTGATTCCTCATGTCAAAGAGTATCTTACTGACTGATGCCAATAGAGCAAGAGGATAACCGTATCTAAGAAATGTATGTAAAGGCTTCATACTGAGAAGCAGAATGACCGTACTGCTTTGTTCTGAGTTCCCTTTTACTCCACAAAAAGCTGAGATAACTGGACAGACTTAGGTTGTCTGAAGGACAAGTTACTATCAAGGCTAAGTTGGGACTGAAGAATTTGTCCTTACATGGTTGGCTTTAATTTATAATTTGAGCTTTTTTTTGCCTCCAAGATAGTCCCATAATAAAAGGAAACAATTACAGAGTCTATTCTCAGCTTTTCGTTGCATTTTTCCTAGAAACATAAAGGTTTCATTCTTTATTTTTCTGAATTCCCAGGGTTTACTTGCACAACTTCCATTAATATTGATGCGAGTTAGATACCTTAAAAATCCCAATGCACACAAGAAAGAATAGACTCCTAAGTGAATGTCTATTATAAAATGACAAAGAGCTGTAGTCTTTGCAAAAGCCAGCAAAGAGTATTCTTCTGTTTAATGCGCTAATAAGTGTCCTATTATCCATTTAGTTCAATTACACTGAATGAGTCTGGTTTTTCCAAAGCCTTTCACTTTGTCACAGTGAGTACGGGGAGGCTGACAAGAAAGATGAGCCACTGCTAGCTCTTGGGTAGCTACACTGATCTCTCACTATACCTCAGTGAGAACCAGGATCCACTCATTAGCAGAAAGGAAACAGGGATGACAATGGTCCCCAGTAGAGCCCTCAAGGTACCAATCTGACAATGATCTCATTGTAAACCTCTTATCATCAAAATGTTTTTATTCTCATCCATTACCCAATCTGTAGGGCCTCAGACTTAGAAAACAAGGAGGAAATGGCTCCCTTCTGAATTGCTGGGAAGAATATAAGAATGCACTGAACAATTTAAGCCAAGAGCTCCATGGTTTTTGATATGCTTCTTAATTCTCAGAAATTGGCTTTGTTGTTTTTCCACAGCAGTGACTATTTCTTTTAAGAGACACCCATTCTCTTTATAGAAGCCCTTCACAGTGCCACAGAATGGGGACCCGATACACAGTGCTTTCAAGTGGAGAAAGTATACTGAGGTATCCCAAGCATCAGTTATATCATCACAAGTTAGTTAATCTTACTGCATCAGAACAGTCAGTATTTGAAAACAGTAGATGCAAAAAAATTACTGACTTCAAAGAGATTTCACAGTATTTAGTATAAGGTCTATATTTAAAGGTGCATATGCAGGCTTTTGTTTTATCCCACCCCATCTTCCACATTTCATCTTTTAGCAATTCATTCAACATGTGGAATACTAGTAACAGAAATCTTACGTATATATACACATATATTCCATTCAGTAAATAATCCAGTTTCTCAAGTTACTTAGATAGGTATGCAATGGAGTGTCACTGCCTTAAAGAAGCCCCTTTAATATATTGGCTAGTAACACATTTTAAAAATTGGCTACATTTCTTTTTTTAATGAGGTACACCATAACAGTAGCTTGTGAGGCATTACAGCATGTCTCATAAACCATAAGCAATTGAAAAATTACATGGTAAACATTCACATACATAAATACATGTGCATATGTGTATTTATATATATGCTTATATACCCTGATACAGTTATTTGAATCTATTGCAGGGATTGGATTAAAGGGTCAGACAAATTCCTTTTCTTTCCACCATTCTTGATTGGGATCCTGTCAAATCATTGCTCATTTCCATCTACCGAAACTTTGGAGGAGGAACAGCTGCTGTCATCTTGATCCCTTCTGTCCCTGTCTTAGTTTTGAGTTCATTTTCCTAGACAGGAGATGCTACCCAGGTGAAGAAAGCCCCGTCAGCATGGTACGGAAAACTTTTCCCTCTGTCAGGTACACCTGATTCCTAGCACTTCATTCCTCCACTGCTGCTGTTGCCTGCATGCTACAGCTGCTGGGAGCTGCAACAACCACTGCAGCCTGAGGAGAAGTTAGAGCGAAGCTTTATCCCTGACTTTCCTCTTCCAGCTGTTTAAAGAGAACCAACTAAGTTACACCAACACACATCAATTTTATACTGGCTTAAACAGTTCAATCGCAAGAGTGCTTCTACCAGTGTAATTCCCAGGCTATTGTCCCTACTATTGGTACAGTTACACTGTCACGTCTTCTGCCTTACTAGGCTGTTGATACTGTCCTACCCCAAGAAGCAAGCGTTATTTGAGGAGTCAAAAACTATTTTAATATAAATAAATATGAAATAAATCAATAAATCAAGCCCTAACCAGCTTCTGTGTGGAGATACTCCAAGTGAGAAGGTTTCTTTTGCCTGTTAGAGGAAGTTTAGGTTCTTCATATGTTTTCATGTCTCCTTGCTCTGGGCACACACCCCAGCCTGCAGCACGCACACATGGTCCTTGATTTCTCCTATGAAAAGTGCTCAACTTTCCCATCTACCCTACGGCATCTGCATGTGAAAGAGAGAAAAAGACTGGTCTTCAGATTTTTATTTTTTTTTTCCAAAAAGAAGCAAGGGTTTA
This sequence comes from Psittacula echo, assembly GCF_963264785.1. Taxonomy (NCBI): domain Eukaryota; kingdom Metazoa; phylum Chordata; class Aves; order Psittaciformes; family Psittacidae; genus Psittacula; species Psittacula echo. The sequence continues at coordinate 108,454,491 of NC_137735.1, forward strand.
TCTCATCCTGATCCAATTCAGCATGAACACATTGGGATGTAGATGTGAGCTCTCCCACACACCTCATTCCTATCCCTGCTTGGGCTTTGCAGAGAAAGTTGGAAGACCAGAAAGTAACAGAAGCCTGACTTCTTTTCGCTCAAAATTAGAAGTTCAGTATGTTCACCGGCCAGGATATTTGACTATATATACTATGGCAGATACAGTTAAAACAAAGTACACTTAACCTCACTCCTCACAGATTTTGATCTGATACTATGGAATGACCAAACTGATAAACACATGGGTCACGTTTGGTGCATTGAGGGAGAACACACAAGGGTGTTGACTGGAGTTGTAGAAAATCAGCAGAATTTCAAATACCATCCCAAGTCTGGATAGCGATTACACACTTTAAAGACAGCAGGAGGTGTGTACAGGAAAGAAGTGTCCAGAGGACACTTTTATGAGTTAGTTAAAAAAGTGCTGCTCAGGACATTCAACTCACAGAATATTGAAATCAATGCAAGGGCTACCACTATCAACACTGAGTATCGAATTGATCTTGAAGACAGCGGCTATGTATTTAGCATACTCATGCATATTCATAGTTTTTCCAGGAACTAATTATATTTGCATCCTAATTACACATGCACTTTCTTGCTGAGTGGGGGTCTCTGGTAGTCTTCTTCACTGTGTTTACTGAATGACCTCAATGCTTGTGCACGCTTGCAAGGTCCTAGTGTTGAGTTAGCAGCTGGTATGTCCTTGCTGCTGTTCTGTTCCAGTCTTGCTCCATGCTGGGAGCCACTCTGCTCTCTTGAAGGCTGGCATCCTTGGTCTTATTTGTTATCAGTCCTTAGTTGTTATCAGTCCCATGATGTTCCTTCCCCCATCAGCCAAACATTCCTTTCTCTCTACATGTCAGTAAACTAGAACGGTTTGGTCTATTCTACTATGCTAAAGGCACACACGCTATTGTTAGTTTAAAATTTAAGCCTACACCTACTAACAGTAAACAATACCTTGTTGTAACATAATACTTCTAGGTGATTCAAGGAAAGAAATAGGTCTTAGGTACAGTATATCATTAAAATCCAAAGACTGAAGGCCTACTGGGCATATCAGCCTGGACAAGGCTATCAAGTAATAACTGACATTGGTTATGATTTAATGTATATTTCCAGGTGTTTGGACAAAAACTTCAAATTTGCTTTTTTATCTTTCATCTTCCAGGAGTGATTGCGCTAGTAGTGTTTATTATCAGCAAGGTGTGAAAACAATATGAGAAGTGTTTTAGGAACATGTACTGAAATCAGGATTCATTTTGTACCCTTGAAATCTCATTTTCTTCTACTTTTCAATAGTCCACTAAGAGAGCAAAAATAATGCAACACACACCCAAGCTTCTTAATATACGCCGCAGAAGGCAATCAAGGATGCCACTGAAATAATAACTTTCAAGTGACCCTTGATTTAACATGAACTTGAAAAAAGGAGTCAAGCAGTTTTGGTTAACAAACAGGCAAGAGTACCACAACATAGTTTTGAACAAAATTCCAACAGGCGGAAGGTAAATGACCTGCCAGGAGTATTTTTCAAAGCTCTAGTTAACATGGGTTTAGATGCAGGCAAAATTCCTTTGATAAAACTGCAACTCATTTCCTCGTGTAAGTTCAGTATCATTATTTACTGAAAGAAACAGAGATCCAGAAATTAAATTCCGGATCTCAGTTTGGACTCAAATTAAAAACAAACAAACAGGAACTGAGGAAAGCCTATAGAAATAGGTGTAATGTGTTTATAAATAGATTGAATTATTTAACACCCTTGATATTCCATGCCAATTTTTTTTTGGAGGACAGATAGGAATAAAGGAATACATAGCCTGACAAATGCAATGCCAGACCCAATTTGCTGTTTCCTGAAAGACATCCTAAATAACTGCAAAGGCAAATTTAACTATGATTACACCAGGGATGAGCTCAGCCCATTGTTTTCTTTCCTGGAGGCTATGACACTGAGTAATTATTAGAACGTTCCTTATTGTCAGCATTTGAAGGGAACAAATGACTTGGTACAAGTGTTTATCTGAGCACCATTTATTGATCAGTTGGCTTCCAAATCATCTTTGGCACTAGTTATTTGACAAATATCTACATATAAGGCTCTTCTGGCTACACCTATGGAGCCTGTGGGCTTCACAGAACCTCAAATGTCTTTTGAATAGGGTTTGCAACCTTGTATTGGTACGGCCAGAATTGTATCAAAGGTTTCACAGAATTTTACTTTAACATTGCAACTAACAGTGGCATTAGCCACATAAAACCTGCAGTTTTAGTCTCATGAAAATTTGATGTTCCATCAGTGCACAGGTTGAGAGACTGTATAGGCTTTATGTGATATATAAGAATTTCTGGCTGAACAGAATAACTTGGACAGCCTCTGGAAGGTGCCTCACAGCTGAGGATTCAGGTTGCCTGGCAGACTCTGGTACAGAATTCTTTCTTAGTCGTTCTCCTTCTTCTAGAACAGTGAATGTTAGAAGAAATGAGGCAATTTAAAAGCTTTTTCAGCTTCAGGGTATTAATAACATCAAAGTTTAGAAGAAGTCTCTCCAGTGTGAAAAGCTGATATGCCATAACCACAGATATGCCAGTATATGCAAGCACCCCTAATTATCTGTACTAAAAAAACCCACCATGTAGCAAGCACTTTGCTGTGTCACAGGGACCTTTAGTAAGTGAACTATCTGCTGGGAGCCAGAAAAACCTTGATGTCTGGGATAGCACATTACAATTAAATTTCATCCTGAGCTTATAACATTCCCTTCCGCCATCCCACTGCAGGGATGAAAAGTGTCTCCTTCACACATTGCTGTATGACTTCTTGATGGAAGTGTTTTGTATTTTAGAGATTAGCCCACCTACTTTATGCTATGGTACAGGAGTTGCCATGGGAGGTACTCATTATAGCAGATCTTTCCACCCAAGTGCTAACAGCACAAAACTGATTTGCTCTAAATATCTTACTAACTCTCCTGAAAGAAATGAGTTGAACCTCTCTTTAATGAACTAACATGATTATCAGTCCATAGTATTACAGAAAAGTAATAGAAAAAAAAAGGAATTATAGTAATGGCATACTTAAATCATTCTTTGCATTTGTTCCCAGAACAGTTGTGCAGAAAATGGCTATTCTTTGACAAGTGGATTTGTCCTTGTTTGGTTAATTACTGAAATTTAAAATTTACTTGGGAAATTCCTGTCCTGTTTGAGTGAAGATCCTATTTTATAAGGGCAGTCACAGCACAGTTATACTGAGGATATGAAGTGAGAGACTATGGGCTTTCTAAATAAATGTGCCTGGTTTTCAGACAGAGGAAAATAACTTTCCTCTGTTAAGAGACCACATAATGTAACCCACAGCTATATACACTTTACAGGCAAAGGACTCAGCTGTCAGCTAGGCTGTAGACATTTACTATGAAAGGAGTACCCAGAAAACTGCTAATCCTACCTTGAAAATCTTGTCTTTAAACCTTTCATGACAGGACAAATTAAAGAAAGCAGCATTTTGTGCATTTCATGTCATGATTATATTATCACCTAATCTCTGTATGTATACATAGAGAGCCATCTGATTACTTATTTCCAGGCAGAAAATTGACCACCACAATTTCAGATGATGAAATGGCCAGGAATCCATACAACACTGTGCATCAGAAACATGCTCCTTAAGCTAGCCAAAAGATAGCAGGAATAACAATATAGTTAGCAACTGATGAAGACACAAGCCCTAACCTGTCCCTTTTCAGTTTTGGCATCTAAGATGATGACTGAAAAGCTGTGATCATGTTGTTTGTTCTCAACATCAGATTCAAGACCTGTGTCCATTTTCCTTAATACAATGCATCTGCTACTCCACAAGAAAAAAAAAAATGGTATTTTTTTCCCTTCCAGTCATGTAGCTCAGGCGCGGTACAGTACAACACATTAAAAAAATAGCAACTATGGAAATTTTTCTTGCATTTAGACTAGTGAAATTTGTATTGGCAGGAAACATATTCTCTACACAAAACTCCCTGTGGCTTTCAAACCTGCTTGTGGACTGATGAGGCACACTAGCAATGACTTTGAATATTTCACATTTGCTGAAAAAATATCACATTTTTCAGCTGTTTATTATGAGATATTTCCTTAAGGGAAAAAAATGTCATAAATAGCATTCTGGAAGAAACACCTTGCCTTGAGACAGGGTGTTTATCAAAACATAATGGAACCTTTGAGAAGTCCTTTCTCATTGGCACTCAGCTACAGGAAACAGTAAGAACCAGGTTGCCCAACAACCCAGGCTACTCAAACCCAGTACCTTTGCCTGGACTGCAAAGGACATAAGGTTATTTTTTAAATATTGGTTATTGTGCTACTGTATTGTATAAGGTAATCAGAATATTTAATACATATGTTAATTTAATCAACAACAGACTGGCTAGAAACCTGACTTAAACTACACAATGGCTTCAAATAAGCAGCCTCCTGCTAAAGAGTGGAGAATCATGGAAAGACCTTTGCCTGTCCCTTAGAAGATGCTGCTCTCAAGACATACAATATCACAAGTTGGAAGGGACCCACATGACTAAATACATTTCTTTTCTGGAAACAATAGATTTGATGACTAAGAGATTAGCATTCACTGATGTTCTAACTCTTGTTTCTTCCTCCCAACATTGTCTTCATCAGTTTTACAGATTATTGACACTTCAATTGTTTTGAGTCTGCACTCTAGGCCAGGAATGGAGAAAGACCTAGTGAAAATAATTCCTAGGGAGAAAGTAGTAACTACTGAAATAAGATCAAGCCCTGAGAGTAGAGTAGTATACATAACAATCTCCAGTCTGTGACAGACTACAAGCACTGTTAGCACAGTTGGTTTTGCCAACCTAGAAGCAGAGTGATCCAAAAGAATAGGAACAGTTGAAAAATGAAGATACACTAAAATAATCTCCCTAAGGAAATTCTACAGATAATAAAGAGCATTCTACTGTAGGATCTGTAGAAGCAAAACTTCTGACTCCATACCACAGGGCAAAGGCCTTAGGGTAAGAAAGACAGGTATGTAGCTCTTTTATTGCATTAAAATGCCTTTCTCTCATGTTCTATTCTCTTTCAGTTATAAAGATTAACTATGTTCACTTAAAGAAGTTATTGGGCACTTGAGCACAAACTCTGGCAGTTTTCTCATCTGCAGCACACTGCACTCAGAGAGGAAGAGAACCAGTGGGCTCCATGCTTTAACACCTGAAATCCTCCTTGTTACATGGATGCGTGGAGGCAGCAACATGAAACAAAACAAAAGGTTTTGCCTTCAATATACTCAGTATATATTTCAGCTGTGATTCAATACAGACAACTCCCCAGCACTAACAATCCGTCTGGTTAGTATTAAAATTTCCATACATTTTCACAAATGCACAGAAAATCCAAAGCATTTGCAAACCCAGGTGTATTGTACACAATATTTTTAGCAAGCTTATTAAAGTTGCCATGCACTTTACACAGGGATGACTGACCAAACCTGTGTGGCCAAAGTGCACCAGCTGTTGGAGACTTCTTCCTTCTGTCACAAAATGCAGGCAGATGTAGAAAAGGCAGCTTTCTGCAGACAGGTACAGCTGGTGGGTCAGTTGTGCATCAGCTACTTAAGTATAGATTACCACTCTCCCTTGAGTAAAAAGCAGTCTCAAGAGTCCTTTAGAAATAAGAATATTATAGGACTGATGTAGTCATGTTAATAATGGACAATACAGCTAAGAGGAGGCTTTTTATTAAAGGCTATTATTTGGTTTAGTGAAAATAATAGCGTAACTGCTGTTCAGTCGGTTTCCCCCCTGAAGTGCATATTATTTCAAGTATTTCTGGATGTGAAATGAGGGCTTTATTATCTTGGATTTTTGAAAAATAAAATAAAAGATGAGAAAAAATCATAATGTTTCCTGACATTTATTCTATACTTGAATCACAAGGACTTAGAAAATATCTTGTACAACAGCTCTCAGTATCATTTTCTTGGAATTTTTGATTCTGACAAAAAGCAAATTGCAGTTTCAAGTAATTTAGATGTTATACGTAGCCCCCTTAAATGTGGATCCCCTTACAGTCCTCATTTGAACATTTATTTCAAACATTATCTGCCAAAAATGTTTTTTCTTTTTTTCTAAAGAACTCTGAAGTTTATCATTTGTTTCATTGCTGACACTCGTTAATTATACACACTGTAATGAATTTTCAGCTAGGTCAGCTACCAGAAAAGCATCTTTTCTCCCTTCGGGAGAAGCGATGGAATCACATTGTATCTACTGTGCACCAAAAGTGGCCTCATTGCTGTTGATGATAGATGGAGAAAAAGGTGACAGATTTTGGAGCCAGCCTTACCTTAATAATCTCTAATTCAGATGAAGTCTATTCATAGCATAGCTCACATTTATTTAGAAAAGAACACAAACGCAATGACTGCAAACTGAGCAAAGCAAAACTTAGTATCGGGCTTTCTTCCTGGCTGGCGTTAAATGAGCTCCCTGCAGTGGAAAAATCCAGTTAGTCAATGATGTTTTTAATAAAGATGACAGAGCACGTTTTGTGAGAGCACATGATATAAACTCCCTCATATTTTGCATCTGGTTTAAACATCACTGATGGTAAGAAAAAGGTTACTCTTAGGAGTACAGTAACTGCCAGTAGCAAGGTATGAGTTGGTATTCTTTTACATAATGATAGCATGTCAAACTTTCTGTCATCTCTTCTTCTATAATGGGAATTTGCAATGGTATCTCCTTGCTAAGAGAGACAAATAAGCAAAGAAGCTAGCAAAGTAGTACTCAAATGACTTTTACTTGCCAAGATAACAATCAAAACATGTATCTTAGTAAATATAGCATCAATGTTTTCCCATCCCATAAATATTTTAGAGATGTCAAATCTCTCCCCATTCTTTGGGAGGGCAAATAGGAGGACCTTTGAATAAGAGAGCAACAGATTGACTTTTAAAGTCAGTGTAATGAAACAAAACAAAATAACCCCCAAAAGAGACATAAAATGTGCACCTCAGCCATCACCCAGCCACGAACGGACTGCAAAAGAACCTATACCTGTAACCTACTTTTCAGAGTATGGCCATCTACAGTCAAAGGGCACGGACCAGAGAAGTACAATGAAAGACACCATGAAGGCCCCCTAGAAGCAGATTGCAGCCCTCAAATTATAGCGGAAGAAACTTCTCTTTCTGCAGACTTTCACAGCCCTACTATGGTCACTTTTCCCACCCTCTCTTCTCCACAGCACAAGCAACCTACTTCAGGCACCCCCATTATTTCCACCAAGCCATGATCAAGGAAACAACTTTTGCTGCTGGCAGCAATGGGATCACACAAGCTACCCCTTGAGGGTGGTAGAACTTCATTTACCTATACTGCTCAGAAACAATGAAATTGCTGCTCACCTGTATAGCAAAGTTTTTCCTTGAATGCTTGTGTTTGAGAAGAAAGACATTTCAAACACGTACTCTAAGAGAGACAGTCATCAAGAACACTGTTTTTAATGATGTGAGAAGTGCCACTCTTTACATATCAGACTACAAAAGGTAACACTGAAAATCAAAACCAGCCAGCAGTTCAGTATACTTAATAAACATAAAATTATTATTTGAATAAGAGATTTTTCAGAACAGAGTGAAGACCTACAAAGAACATAAAGAAGAGAACATAAAGAAGGACTACAGACACCTGGGAGAGTTGGTTAGGGGCTCTGGAGCTCAGATTGTCTTTTTGTCAATTCTCCAGGATACAGGGGAGGACCTTAAAAAAGCTAGGAGGATTGGCCAGGTTAATAAATGGTTAAAAGGGGGGTGCCATAGTCAGAGGTTTAGGTATCTTGAACACGGGACCCAAGTTAGTAGGCCAGGTCTACTGGGGGCTGGTGGAGCTGATCTGGCAAAGAAGAGGAAGAGTGGTTTTGGTAGGAGGCTTGCCAGACTGGTCAAGGTTGCTTTAAACTAGATGTGTTGGGGGAGGGGGGCATCGTTCCATCCCAACACACCCAGTCAGTTGCCAGCACCTATAATAAATGCTCGGAGCAATGTAGAGATATTCCAGCCGCTCCAGCCAATGAGCCGGCTTCATTTGGAGCTTGGCTGAGATGCTTCTACATAAACGCCCGTAGCATGGGGAACAAACAAGAGGAATTACAGATGTGTGCACAACTACGGGAGTATGATATAGTAGGCATCACAGAAACATGGTGGGATGGCTCCTACGACTGGAGTGTTGGAATGGAAGGTTACAGAATCTTTAGAAAAGACAGGCCCAGCAGGCGGGGAGGGGGAGTTGCTATTTATGTTAGGAATAGGATGGAGAGTATGGAACTGTGTCTGGGGATGGGTGAGCAGTCGACAGAGAGTTTGTGGGTCAGGGTTAAAGGGAGAACAGCAATGGGAGACATTACTGTGGGGATCTGTTACAGACTGCCTGATCAAGAGGAATCTGTGAATGAAGCACTCTACAGACAGATAGGAACAGCCTCACGCTCGCAGGCCCTTGTTCTCATGGGGGACTTCAACCACCCTGATATCTGTTGGAGGGACGGTACAGCCCGGCACAAGGAATCCAGGAGGTTCCTCGATTGTGTGGAAGACAACTTCCTTCTGCAAGTAATAGGGGAGCCGACAAGGAGAGGTGCCATGCTTGACCTTGTGCTCACCAACAGGAAAGGGCTCGTTGGAAATGTGATGCTCCAGGGCAGCCTTGGATACAGCGACCACGAGATGGTCAAATTCGAGATCCTCAGGACAGTGAGAAGAGCAGGCAGCAAGCTCACTGCCCTGGACTTCAAGAGAGCAGACTTTGGCCTCTTCAGGAACCTGCTCAGTAAGGTTCCATGGGATATAGCCCTAGAGGGCAGGGGGGCCCAAGACTCTTGGTTGATATTCAAGGATCACCTGCTCCAAACTCAGGAGTGTTGCATCCCAACTAGAAGGAAGTGCAGCAGGAGGGCCAGGAGACCTCCTTGGATGGATAAGGAGCTGCTCAGGAAACTTTGAGAGAAAAAAGAGGCTTATAGAAGGTGGAAGCAAGGACAGGCAGCCTGGGAAGAATACAGGGATGTTGTCCGGGAAGCTAGGGACCTGGTTAGGAAAGCTAAGGCCCAGTTAGAATTAAACTTGTCTAGGGATGTTAAGGATAACAGGAAGGGATTCTATCAGTATGTAGCGCATAAAAGACAGACTAGGGACAACGTAGGCCCCTTCCGGAAGCTGTCAGGAGAACTGGCTACCCTGGATTTGGAGAAGGCTGAGGTTCTTAATGACTTCTTTGCCTCAGTCTTCACTGGCAAATGTTCAGACCACACCACCCAAGTCTTGGAAGGCGAACACAGGGACTGTGAGAATGAAGACCCTAGGCCCACTGTAGGAAAGGATCTGGTTCGAGACCATCTTAAGAACCTGAATGTGCACAAGTCCATGGGACCTGACGAAATCCATCCGCAGGTCCTGAAGGAGCTGGCGAATGAAGTTGCTAAGCCACTGGACATCATATTTGAAAAATCATGGCAGTCAGGTGAAGTTCCCGACGACTGCAAAAAGGGAAACATAACCCCCAGTTTCAAGAAGGGGAAAATAGATGACCCAGGGAATTACAGACCAGTCAGTCTCACCTCTGTGCCTGGCAGGATCATGGAGCAGACTCTCCTGGAAGGCATGCTAAGGCACATGAAAAACAAGGAGGTGCTTGGTGACAGCCAGCATGGCTTCACTAAGGGGAAATCCTGCCTGACCAAGTTGGTGGCCTTCTATGATGGGTCTACAGAACTGATGGACAGAGGCAGAGCAGCTGATGTCATCTACCTGGAATTGTGCAAAGCATTCAACACTGTCCCGTGTGACATCCTTGTCTCTAAATTGGAGAGACATCAATTTGATGGGTGGACCACTCAGTGGATAAAGAACTGGCTGGATGGCCACATGCAAAGAGTTGTGGTCAATGGCTCGATGTCCGACTGGAGACCGGTAACGAGTGGTGTCCCTCAGGGATCGGTGTTGGCATCAGTCTTGTTCAACATCTTTGTCGGTGACATGGACAGTGGGATTGAGTGCACCCTCAGCAAGTTTGTCGATGACACCAAGCTGTGTGGTTCGGTTGATACGCCGGAGGGAAGGGATGCCATCCAGAGGGACCTCGACACGCTTGTGAGGTGGGCTGATGCCAACCTTATGAAGTTTAACCATGCCAAGTGCAAGGTCCTACACCTGGGTCGGAGCAATCCCAGGCACAGCTACAGGTTGGGTAGAGAAGAGATTCAGAGCAGCCCTGCAGAGAAGGACTTGGGGGTGTTGGTCGATGAGAAAATGAACATGAGCCGGCTTCAGTGTGCGCTCGCAGCCCAGAAAGCCAACCGTATCCTGGGCTGCATCAAGAGGAGCATGACCAGCAGGTCGAAGGAGGTGATCCTGCCCCTCTGCTCTGCTCTTGTGAGACCACACTTGGAGTATTGTGTGCAGTTCTGGTGTCCTCAACGTAAAAAGGACATGGAACTGTTGGAACAAGTCCAGAGGAGGGCCACGAGGATGATCAGGGGACTGGAGCACCTCCCGTATGAAGAGAGGCTGAGAAAGTTGGGGCTGTTTATCCTGGAGAAGAGAAGGCTGCGTGGAGACCTCATAGCAGCCTTCCAGTATCTGAAGGGGGCCTACAAGGATGCTGGGGAGGGACTATTCATCAGGGACTGTAGTGACAGGACAAGGGGTAATGGGTTAAAACTTAAACAGGGGAAGTTTAGATTGGATATAAGGAAGAAATTCTTTACTGTAAGGATGGTGAGGCACTGGAATGGGTCGCCCAGGGAAGTTGTGAATGCTCCATCCCTGGCGGTGTTCAAGGCCAGGTTGGACAAAGCCTTGGGTGGCGTGGTTTAGTGTGGGGTGTCCCTGCCCATGGCAGGGGGATTGGAACTAGATGATCTTAAGGTCCTTTCCAACCCTAACTATTCTATGATTCTAAATCACACTCACACAACCAATACATCTGTACTCAATATGACACTTACTGTAAGGAAGAACTACTCAAATGAGTAAGGTATGCTAAATCACTGTTCATCTACTAGATCAATAAACATATAGCTTACTGGAGAAAATACTATCAACTACTAACAGCAAGGAAAAATGGGGCAGTGGAAGGTTGTGTTTGTTCATGACTCTATTTTTGGTGACAAAAAAGGCATCATGCAGATTTGTTACAGCTACAGCCAGTGTATGAAAAAGGTAGATGCTCAGATGCATTTAAAACTAAAACACATCCAGAACTCCACCAGGGCTGCATATTGTTATCATTCATGGTTTCTACTTACAATACAATGTATGCATATTTCTTGTAGACAAGGCCTGGGGGAAGAGGGAATTCAAATGAGATATGCCATAGTTTGGCTGTCTGAGTCAGCCTGATTAGACTTTCATATATTCAGGAAGATTTACAAATGGATTGTGTGCCTTTATTTTGAAAACAACCTTGTCTACATGACAATCAGCAAATCCAGAACTGCTGCCCTTTCAAGGACACTTGTCCTGAGCATAGGAAGGTACAAAAAATATTGATAATGGAGCTCAAAATCCTTCTAGCTTCCCTAAAGGAAGAAACAAAAGACAGTCTGGAGGCTTTGAAGAACCACAGCTAAATATAAAACATCTATTCTGTTGGCCTTGAAAATGAATTCAGTTATAAATACGTAACCAGAACCAAACATTCACCTTTGCAACTTTTATATCTCCCTTGCAACACTATCTGTATTCTCCTTACAATATAATTCAAAGTCTTCCTGTAGCCTTCACATTTCACATAACTACATCTCCTTCACATCAGCAGCCACTGACAAACTCTAGGATCTATATGTCCCTCCTCAAGAGCACAGTTGGGCTGGCGTGGACCATGGTGCAAGGAAGGCAGGAAAAACCCTTGACCATCATGTTCACTGCTGCCCTTTCACATCTTGGAAGCCTTGCATCAGTGGGCACCATAAGCCCATGAGCTGCTGTCAAGCTTCTTTTCAAGGCAATAGTCACAGCCGTGTTCTCTTACTGACAGCTGAGTTGCAGCCACAAAGCTTTGCCCTGTGTTGAGCTTTCTCACTAAACCATTTATTCCCTGCCTCATTATAATCTTTCCAAATCTGCCAGAAAATGTGCTGCCTCACTCTATGACTTTTTTTACCCTTTCTTCTCAACTCAATCATCTGTCTCAGCACGTGAGATGTGTGCTTCATACTCCAAACCTGGGCCCTGAAAGGTGCTAAGCTGCAGAGCACCGCAACGGTCAGCAGCAACCTGAGGGCTGGTGGCAGCGAGGGCTCCCTGTGGGGGAGCAGGACAGGCTGGGGGGGACCCAGGACAGCTCCAGCCCTGGACATGAAGAGCATCCCTGGGGACAGGACAGGATGTCAGCAGAACTACAGAGCAGCACTGCTGCGGGGTGGCTGGGGCAGGGACTGAAAGCCCTGGACTGGGCTGAATGGGGTTTGGGACCATGGTCAGGGGGTCAGGGTGGGAGGGAGTTCTCGGCGGGGCTGAACAAGGACAGTAAAGTCTTTTAGTGCCACCAGGGCCCCGACTCAGCTCAGGCAGCTCATGTGTACTGGGGCACAGAAAATACTATGCTGTGTTGTGATGGGCTAAGACTGGCTAATATTTCAGCTGCTTTTATATGCTAATATACCTTACATCTTTGCTCTTAAGTCAGACACAACCACAGAATCCAGTGTACTCTAGTAATATCCTCAAATATTTCTTTCAAAACTATCAAGTTATAGGATAGAGGTTATTTGTCACATTTGTCAAAATTTTCCTTCCTTTGAAACCAGCAATGCCCAGACTGAAAGTATCATCTTTTCAACTTTGTTTCATATTAAACTTCTTTTCTTTTGGGAGGTCGGGGGGATGAAGGGAAACCATCTTCTTGTTGAAAAAGCTGTTTAAGCTGTTTTATCTCTCCTAGTCTAACCACTGTCCACGTAATCTGAGACAGCTCTTAGAAATGTCTTCAAGGATTTGTTCTACTGCTACCTTAGTGAAGATTTCAGTTATGTCTAGCTCTTAATATAGAGACTTACTATAGAAGCATGATTCATAACAAGGTTGTGCTGCATCTGCTTTACCTTGATTAGAACGAACTACCATATCTCTGGGAAAAAAAACATATATGCAATTGACTTGTGTTCTGTGTTGCTTATTTTCTGGAGTTGCTGTAATTGTTTTCAGTGACACTTATTTTTTAGAGAAAAGTTTTGTAGGCCAAAACTTACAATAAACATAGTAGCATCAGCTAGGTCTGCTTGCAGTCATGTCACACTGAAATCTATAAAACTTCCTGTCTTTGTTTAGCCTTGTCCATAAAAGTATTTTTTGTATACTGTGTAGATTATTCTATGTCATGCACTCATCCAGGTCCTTCCTCCTGTAAAACAAACACAATTGGAATAAAAGGATTTCAGTGAGGCTGAAGGAATTCTAAAATCCTCCATCCTCTGTCTTTCCTTAATTCATTGTTCTCCACATATTCAGAATCAAAAAAAAATCTCAAATAATACACACAAACATTGCATGCACTGCAGATAGTTTCCAGCTTCTTAATTAATTTTTCCACAGTTTTACTCACAGTGTCTGATCTGCATGCCGCTCTATGCTGTGGTTCACCTTCGTTTATCCTGTCTTGAGAGCCCAAAGACCACTGTCCTTGTCAGATTTCACTGGCAGGAGCACCAACACAGAGCACTGGGATCAGTGTGCAGAACAGGCATGACCTATGCAACCCAAACCAGCTTTTCGCCCAAAGAGCCATGCAATGATCTTCCCTGCACCTATCAAAGCAATTTACACATAGCTTCTGTTACTCATTCAGCTGTAATTTGTGGATTCATAACATCCTATAGCGACTAACCAAGGCTCCCACTAAACAAAAATAGCTTCAATTTAGAGCTTTATTCTGATCTTTGTGCTGCTATTCCCTTGAGCTGGAAGAATTGTTTCTGCAGCCAGGTGGTGAACCTGATCAGTAAAGTCATCTAAGTGGAAACCATCCTAGAAAAGAAATTAAGTTCCAAACCAGTTCCCTAACCTCAGCTGCAGCAAACATCTGCCAGCACAGAGGAAACAGTTTGAACTGGGAATGGATAGTAGTACTACTTTTTCTGGCAGTGGTATATAAATCTATAGCCTGCCTTATTCAACAAGTCTTGAAAGGTTAGCTGCAGACAGACGAGTTGTTAAATATCTTGCAATAAGCTCCCAGAGGAGAATTATATCGAAAAAAAGATCAGGATGAAGGATCTTTCCTCATTATTTTATGATTAACATTTTGTACTTTGTTGTGCTTGCTTTTTTTTAAATAGAAAGACAACATTTCAGTCTGCTACCTAATGATCTAAATGAAGCAACACTGGGCTAAACCATTTCTTGGTTGGAGAGACTCCTCAGCTTGAAAGAAGCACAAACAGAAGATTACCATAGATGCTGGGAAGACAAAAGACAATGCTTTTGCAAACTATGAAACCCCACTATTGAGTCATTAAACAATCATCACAAAGATATACTAAAATATTTTTCCCCATCAATTTAGAAACACCTTCTAATGCTCATTGCAACTTTGCTCCCAACTCAATCTCCTTAAAATCTCACCTGTCAGCTACAAAACTATTAAGATTTTCTTTTTCTTGCAGACAGTTGGAGACCCAATTCAGCTCACAGTGATATCAAGAAGATTTTTTTTCACCACCGTTTCACCAGTGACTTAAAGGAGCATTGTGCACTACTGGCAAGATCCTCAAGTGTAAATGAGGAGATTTAGAACAATGTACACTAGATGGGTGTGTGAACATAGGCTCTCACCAGTTTAAGGTAGGATTCACCCCTAAATATGTGCAAAGTTGCTCTCTGTTAAGTGCAACAATTTAAAGACAAATTTATGTTATGACAAAAGAAAGGGACAGATTTCCCCTTGCTCTCTTATCAAACAAACCAAAAATCAAACAGGATTTTTCAAAAAATGGAATTCCAGTCCCACAAGTGATAGTTTTCCCATTATTTAACTCGTAGAGGAACTATTACAGAGATCACATGGGTTTCCCAAGCACACACAGAGATTTATCAAAACCCCTAAGCCAGCATCTATCTTCAGGACCATGACAACTGGACAGTGTTCTAAAAGTTTAATATCTTTCTAAAGTTAAAGTATATTACAATTCTTCTTCCTTTATTAATCTATTGTGTCTGATCTTCTATCTATCCAATGATACCACAGTATATCATACTAAAAAACAGGACTGTATCTTGTTAATGATGCCTAGAGGAGCTAGTTTCCCAAGCACAGATAGAAATGTTCTTAAAACATTGTCTATACTTCAAAAAATATTCAAATATAGTCCCACTACAAACTTATAAATAAAATCTGTTTACTTTAAAAAAATAAAAGACATACCAATACCTGACAAAAGACATTTTATTCCCCCCGCTTTGGTAACTGAGAGGTTTCCTGAAAAAGGATAAAGCCAAAAAGTCATTATCCATTAAAAATAAATTTAGGGAGGTTATATATAGTTTGATGCACTTGTACTTGCTGAAATTTCTGCATTTATGCAGACATATCATGAAACATATTAATAACACAAATGTACCTTTTCAAGTGCACGGAGATATTTGTGCTCAGGCGAAATGCAGGTAAAAAAACTATACTAAAGTGCAAAGCACTGGTCCAAATCCCTCCCCTGATATCCATGAACAACAGTTATCTATCACCTCATTTAGAAAAGCCAAGTACTTACAAGCAAGAAAATGAGTATTTAAGGACCCTATAAATCTTAGGCTGCCTACATCATAGACTAACTATTATTTCTAGGTATAAAGAAATGTCTATTTCATCATAACAAAACAGCCCTAGCTACAGAATTTAGAATAAACATTATTCTCTACGTAAACACAGCATAAAAAGGCCTGCATGAAAGCATGCAATATGAAACACTGCTTGGCCTCAAAAAAGAAGATGAATGTAAATAATTTTACTATAAAACAGAATTGAAGGCTGTTCCTCATGGACAGCAGGTGCAATACCATTGTCAAGAAATAGCACATTATCATATAATTCTTGGCAGTTAGAGGGTTTTTTATCAGCCGAAAGGACATATCCATACTAGCCTGTGTACATAGTGTACTGTATATCTATAAACCAGCAGACACTATCCACAAAAGCATGTGCCTCTCAGTGTCCTCCATACCACCTTTAAGTTCACTCCCTCACAGAAAACAGCTGTCATGCATCATAGGACAGTTACTGCGTACTATGGATGCCCTACATTTATGTTAAGAAACGTTTTGTAATTCTCCTTACATTTGACAGCATTTTTAGATTGATTTCCAACAGAACCCATTTCATTCAGTGTACACAGTGGATGACAGCCTCATAACACTTTGCTTTTTCCTCATTCAATGAGAGACTCAAGCCTTTCTTACTGCATGCTATTCAAATCCTGCTCTAAAACTTAAAATAATGAATTCCCCCCAACCCTTTTTCTTTTCCCTCGTAAGATTTCTCAGCAAAAAGCATGCCTGGTTGTCTCCTGAGTAGCGAGTTTACTCTTACAAATACCTAGCAGGTACAAAGAGTGGTGCTGGTGGCAGCTGAAGACCTGAGATCAAAAGAATCCCCTGATGTTAAACGCTAAGTTGAGGTATTGCTTCCAACAGAGAGGGCAACCCCAGCACAGAGCACCACTTGTGGAACATTTTAACTAGTGGCTAGTGCTGAACTGTGCCTTCTGCAGCTTTCTACTAGTTTTGAATTTTTAGGGATCAATTGCAGTTTCTGTGAATCTGAAGTCTCACTGAAGTCCTTATCAGTGAATTTTAAGTATGATGAATATTGTGGCTTTAAATCCATTTGAAATTGGAAAATCTTACTCATAGTACAGATTTTTTAACAAGTGATCACTAATAGTGTGTTCCTCATTTTTGCATCTCCAGATAATGGACTAAAATTTGCAGATGTCGCAAGCATTCAAGGCTGTAAATTAAATCAACTGACGCTGTGCCTAAATATATAAAGTACTGATAACACTAATTGCTGTAAAAAGCAAACAAAATGCCCCATTCTAAGAGATGTTTCTCTTAGCAAAGCCCTTCTCTTCCTCTCCCTTCCAGCTCCATATTTCTTAACTCATAATCAAAACTGGCTATTAGATAGCACACCTTTACACAGGATAGAGCAAAACACAGATTACTTGAGTCCTATGTACATTAGGTGACAGGCTCAGGTAGTGCAATGAAAATATGAAAATATATTGCTTTAAGATGGAACGTGCCTCATAAGCATGAGTGTTGCACATCTGCAGCACAAATTATCCAGAAACCTGGATAATCCTCGCATGGATAAATCATAGAATCAGAATCATAAAGTTGTTTGGGTTGGAAAGGACCTTAAGATCATCTAGTTCCAACCCCCCTACCACAGAGAACAGAACAGAATCTCTTCTCAAAGGGGAGATTGTATAGCAAGCAGCAGAAAGACCATAAATTGCTTTCTGTCCACATTAGGTAAAGAATGATGGTTTCCACTGTGTCAAATTCCAGACACTTAGCCTGAAACTTGTTATAAAAGGCTGTAACAGAAAGAATAGAGGCAGGATTCAGTTTTGAGATGAAGACATAAATCTAGGTGTCTACATGCAGGTGATTATACATGCACTTGGTCAACATGACCTAGTGGTAGATACCACTATCTATAAAGTTTTCAGCCCAGCCATAACATGTCTACTTTAGAGTAATCGAAATCAGTCTTTGGCCTCCACTGACCTAATTACAGAGCCAATGGTAATTTGCAGTCAACAAGAGCTCATGCACATCCAGCACAGGCAGAGGCCCAGACTATTAGTTCTTGAAAACATTAATCTCATTTATAACAATAAAAAAGAGAGTCCAACCATGAGGGAAATGGTTTCCTCTGGCTCAGGCAGCCTCAGCAAGTGGCACCAGTAATTTTCACAGACCTGTCCATCACCACATGAATTAAGTTTATAACC
Organism: Psittacula echo; assembly: GCF_963264785.1. NCBI lineage: Eukaryota > Metazoa > Chordata > Aves > Psittaciformes > Psittacidae > Psittacula > Psittacula echo. The sequence continues at coordinate 108,472,574 of NC_137735.1, forward strand.
AGGTGGAATCCCTGTGGAACGAGATGCAGAAAAAGGGCCCTCATCTTCCTGAGCAAAGCAGAAGACAGAATAACTTTGTACTACCAGAGATGCCTCCATTTATCCCACGTGGAATAGGTATGAAGAAAAGCAAAATTTAACATATTATGCCTGGAGGTCTCCAGTTCATCTGCATTTGTATGTGTCCCACAATCTAAGTTGCTTATGAGGAAGCCTACTGGAGTGAAGTATGCTTGTTGAGGATGTTCAAGATTGTACATCTTCCTCTGACCTTTCATTAACACCAGCCTATACCAGGAACACAGAAGTAATACAGCTGGCCCTGTGTGAGCTTGGATTCACCAGGAATCTTGCTAGGGAAAGACGAGTTGGTAGCAAGGAACAATGGTGCTACCACCATTGATGAAAGAGTGGAAGAAGAAAAGAGGCTGTTACATTGTTAACTAAGTTAAAGGTTTAGAGTTCTCAGAAATACAGGAGGAAGAAGGTACAAAGTCTCCCAAACATGCGCTTACTAGGAGTGTGAGACTGAATCTCTTCAGGTGCTCAAGTGCTAAAACATCCCTAAGCCCTCTATAGAGGGCTCCAGAGATTTAGAATAGCACCTAAAATATAAAAAAGCTATTTAACAGTGGTATCAACAGGCAGCTGAAGATCAGGAAAACTTATAAAATGTAGGTAATGTGCAGAAAGCCATGTACCAGAAACAGTTTTGACATAGGGTTTCAGAAGGTCAGCCTTATAGACTGTTGTAGCCAAAGGAAATTAGGAAAGGACCATCTAAGGAAAAGCAGGGAACTAGCTCTATACATAAAATAACATGTCATTGTGCTAGATATTCATCAGGCAATGGAGTGATAAGAGGAATCATTGCCACTCCCTCTCCCCAGAGTTTTGTGAGTCTACCCAAATACCCACCTAGCGTCACAAAAGCAAGGCCAGATCTAATGAAAAACAGTTCAACAACTTCTACTGAACTAATTGCAAAGTATTTGAGGCTTCTGGAAGTTTGGCTCATGACAGCTAAGATAATTTTAAGTATTGAGAAACCTGTTCTTGATTAGCATGTCTTTACCTAAATGAATACACAAAGTCTTTTTAATGATAAGCTTGCTGACACTTTACAAAAGACTAGAAGTTTTGTAGCTGGGAACTAGGACACAATAAAAATCATACAAACAAATGAAGATTCATAACAAAATGTGCCTTTGCCTTGTTGTCCACCAGGTTAAATCACCAGCTATCCAGAGTTCTTCATGCACACTGCTTGAGTTCTTTTGGCTCAGAACAGGCAACAAATGCTGGCGAGCAAATGGGGCTTTCTGTTGATTTTCCCCCCAGCTTCCTTCAGTCAATAGCAGATTGAATTTCATTTTTCTAACAATGACTATAGGCTTAGAATAACAACTCTTACATTTCCCACAGAGATGATGGAAAGCAACAACAACAATAAAAAAATCCTACACAAACATTCTGGCCATCTGGACACTGAAAGGCAGAAATAATGCCTCTCTACAGCTAGGCTTTTGTTACATGCCCACAATCTCACTGTGGGTAGAATTAGGTGCTGTGTTTCTACCAACTATCATATGTAGATAATAACGTGACTTGATATTCATAAAGAAATAGTTTTCTATAAATATAGAAAATGTTAATAAACCTGGTGGCTTCTTAAAAGTTTATGGAGATACAGCCAAAACTATGACATCTCTTTGTAAAATGAGAAAAAGCTTACATGTGAAAAATAGCTCAAGTAATTAGTATTTTTTAAATTAAGACAGTTCCTGCTGCACAAATCTGCAAACTTGGTACAAACTAATCTTTTGTTTGAAGTCTGGTAGAGCAGAATTTACATTACAGTCAGAGAAGGAGAAAAATTGACAGTCTTGACCTATTTTGCAGCTAAGACTGAGCAGAAGAGTGCTGTAAGCACTTTTGGATTGCTGAGATATGTTACTATGACAAAATACTTCACTCTTTCAGAACATGATTCACCTTAATACTGGTGTGTTTGTAAATATTAATTAGGGCTAATGACCCCACTTTGAAGTAAGTAATTACTATTACAATGATGGTACAGTTCTAATAATGTACAGAAAAAACTTGAAAATGGCATCAAAGAAATCTCTTTTCACAGACATTTTTCTAACTGAGGTAGCAGAAACCAAACTAAACAGACATTCCCCTGACTTGGAATTTTGACTTTGAAATAGTCAAATCTTCTTTGGACAAATTCATTATACGAAGATTGCACATTAGTTAAGGAGTATTTTACTGAAACATGCTCCACTACCCAGTATAGGGAATAGTGCAGAAAAAATCCTACCCTTTCCTTTCCCCAATTTTTAAACAAAATTATTAAAACACACACACACACAAATAAGGGAAACATTTTATTTCATTTTGGACAGATCATATCAACTGCTTCTGAATTTTGTAATTTTTGCCTTTGACAATGAAAATGTTTCAAGTTAATATGAAATTCTAATTTTTAGAATATTTTAGGGAAGGAATTATTAATAATTCACATAGCTCCTCTACTGTACTGACCCTCTTTAAGATGTGGTAGAGCTCTATCTCCTTGGGGAAATGGGTGTCATGTCTTCCAGAGCTCTTTGATGCACAGGGATGAACATGCCTCATGCATCACCCCTTAGAAGCCTATATAAATGTGCTAACTAGCCTAGACAGCCACCTTTGGTACTTGGCAGCACTGGAGATGAGCATAGCACATTAGGAACAGCTTACAGCAGGGACAATCCTATTAAGAGACAACAGGAATGGCAGTTCTGCTCATTCCCTACAACAGTATTCTAAAAAAGGTGAGTTTTCATACATTCTCAAATGTTTCCCTTGCTGGGGAGAACAGTCGTATTTAACACACCCTGGCTTTAGTGGAATTGAGAAAAAAAGTAACTAAAAAAATTGGAAACACTGCAAAGAGGTTTCGGCCTAACTTTACATAAATGAATAGGGAATTGAGAAATAACAACTGGAATCCACACGTTACACACCACTAGAAGAAATGTTCCCATTTCTTAGCCATATTAATGGAAAAGGTTTGGATTTTATTATGTAAGTATGGTTTATTTTTAATGTAAACACTAATCCTTCTCTAAGAAATTTATTTCATTCTCATTTTTTTCATCAACTTTCAAATTTCTAAGTCAGTCCATATTCTGCAATGCAGCTTTTGTAAAAGATCTGTCACATGATGCCTGACTTTGCAATTGTGATTTTTGCTATTGAGGAGTTATTCAGTTTTGTTATTTAAGAATAAACTCTATTTCATTTCCACTCATATTCTTTCTCACTGAGGACCATGAGACAGTATGATATCCTGAGTGGCTAATTAAGAGATTGGTGGTGACATTTCAGCAAATTCAATTCCCTGCTGCGAGATATTCCTTTAATTCCCTCTTTTACAATTTTTGGCTAGAAAGAAACAGACAAGAAAATAAAGCCTTTTTATAGTTATTTTGAGGTACTTGGGGTTTTAACAATTGATCAGGTAAACACTGCAAAACACAAAATAACAAGAGGAAAACCCGTAACAACACTCTAATGCTGCACCGACCTGTATTTTGTTACCTGCCAACAGAAAAGTAGGTGCCAATGCCTGTATTATCACACAGCGCCAAATATTTCTAGTCATCAAGTCTTTTCCACAGTGTAGGTCAGGAGTCCTTCACATTAAAATACTTGTTAGTAATTCTTCTGAAACCTTCCAGGCAACAATGTCCAACCATACAAGCATAAAAAATAGAATGAGGAAATGCCAAGAATCCTACTAAGTGACCCCAGAAAACTCCTTATCGAAAGAGCATTTTATAAATGGACCTTTTCTTTAGCACTAGGAGTTGACAGGTAAAGCAATTTAAAAAGCTACACTTCTGGAATAATAAAAAGTGCAAACAGTAGAGAACATGTTTATCTCCTTTAATAAAAAATGTATTTAATAAAAAAGAAGATATTTTTTATTTTCCTGTTTATTACATTTCAGCATGATATCTCCATTCAACTTCTTGGCTTTTTTTCAGCAAACTACACCTGAAATGCCTCACCCTTGGTAAAAACAGAAGCCTCATGCCTTTAACGGACCTGGCATGGTGGGTGATGCAATCATGTGGGCAGTGACCTTTTCAGTTTAAATCGAATGTGTCTTGTGAGGGCAACGCTGGATTCGTCTTTCAGTTCCTCTTTACATGTTCTCTGCCCCCTACCGAGACAAAATTACAATCTCTATTTTCAGCATTCAGGCTGAAGATGGAGTCGGATGCAAACCCCTGTCTCTCTTGTCTTATACAGTTATTTCTGATGATTATTTTTGCTGCTGGAACAAGACACTATTTAGCATTTTCTAGAACAGGACTTCATACAGCTCTAGTGTAGCTGCAAACCAGAGCTTGATTTAACCCAGCTGAACAAACAGCTTAACTGCAAGCCTTGGAGTGAATCTCTATTCCTCCAGCGCACGTTTGGAGTTGGTATTTTAACTGGAACCAGTCTAAATGTTTCAAAAAAAAAAAAAAAACCTCTATGGGAGTTTTCACGCATCACTAAGACTCTGCCTAACCATGCTTTTTGGTTACTTCGTCCAAATACTTCATGGATCAGAAATCTGTGCCAAAATCTGCTCAAGGCAGGTTATGGTTCCTTGAGTCTGCAGCACACATGCAATTCATGGGATTGGTATCACTTGCGCCAGCTGGCAAAGGATGAGTGGGCCACCTGGCAGCCAAGGCTGGCTGGAGTGCAGGCACCCCCCAAACACCCCTTCTCTCACTTTCTGCTCACCAGGAGACCGGAGCCAGCTCACACCTGCCAGAAAGCGATCAGATGCAATCTCTATCTGGCAGTGCTGGTTTGCCCCAGAGGGGTTACGCTGGAGGCAGAGTCTGATCTTAAGACTGTTGCAATAATGAAAAGGAATAATTTTAAAGCCATTGTAATGGGATATTCTGATTACAAGAGAAGTGATTGACCTACAGATTGCTAACATCAGTGTTGTCTGATGCTGATGTGAAAATTCAGCTCCCTGGGCAGCAGAAAGTATTTTCATGTACTGTACTTTCATTGCTCACTCTGGAAAACAATCAGTTATTACAAAAGCATAGGAGTCACCTGGCTTACATCCACCTAGGATGACACATAGTGCCATAATCACGGTTTTGGTTGCTTAGACCATAGGACTTGCATTGGGAAGCCCGGTCTACTGGAGGCTGATGTGGCCTGTTTGACACAGAAGGGAGCGAGCTGCTTTGGACAGAGACTTGCCAGGCTGGCCAAGGCAGCTTTAAAATAGATTTGTTGGGGGAGGAGAGCACCGATCCATCCCAACGCTGCCAGTCAGATGCCAGTACTTGTAATGAATGCTTGGAGCAATGTAGAGCTACTTCAGCCACTCCAGCTAATAAGTCGGCTTTATTTGGAGCTTGGCTCAGATGCCTCTATACAAATAGACATAGTATGGAGAATAAACAAGAGGAATTAAGAGATGTGTGCACATCTATGGGGACATGGTATCACTGGATCATGGGAACATGGTGGGATGGCTCCTATGACTGTAGTGTTGGAATGGTAGGTTATAGGCTCTTTAGGAAAGACAAGCTGGGCTGGAGAGTATGGAACTCTGGCTGGGGACAGGTGATGGGCCAACTAAGAGTTTGTGGGTTAGGGTCAAAGGGAGAACTGCTATGGGGACATTACTGTGGGGGTCTGATAGAGGCCACCAGATCAGGAGGACTGCTCTATAGACAGACAGTAGCAGCCTCATGCCCTTGTCCTCATGAGGGACTTCAACCACCTCGATATCTGTTGGAGGAATGGTACGGGCCAACACAAGAAATCCAGGAGGTTCCTTGATTGTGTAGAAGACAACCTCCTCTTGCAAGTAACAGAGGAGCCTACAAGGAGAGTTGGTATGACCTCATACTCACCAGCAGGGAGGGTCATGCCACCTCCAGGTGGCTGGAAATGTGACGCTCCAAGGCAGCCTTCGCTGTAGCTATCATGAGATGGTTGAGTTCGAGATCCTCAGGACAGTGAGAAGAGCATGCAGCAAGCTCACTGCCCTGGACTTCAAGAGAGCAAACTTTGGCCTCTTCAGGAACCTGCTTAGTAAGGTTCCATGGGATATAGCCCTAGAGGGCAGGGGAGCCCAAGGATATGGCTGATATTCAAGGATCACCTGCTCCAAGGTCAGGAGTGTTGTGTCCTGACAAGAAGGAAATGGGGCAGGAAGGCCTTCATGAATGCATAAGGAGCTGCTGAGAAAACTCAGAAGGAAAAAGGAAGCTTATATAAGGTGAAAGCGAGGACAGGCGACCTGGGAAGAATACAGGGAAATCGTCCAGGAAGCTAGGACCAGGTCAGGAAAGCTAAGGCCCAGTTAGAATTGAGTCTGGCCAGGGATGTCAAAGATAACACGAAGGGCTTCTATAGGTATGTTGCAAACAAAAGACAGACTAGGGACAACGTAGGCCCTCTCCAGAAGCTATCAGGAGAACTGGCTACCCTGGATTTGGAGAAGGCTGAGGTTCTCAACGACTTCTTTGCCTCAGCCTTCATCAGTTTTGGCCATGCCATTCAAGTCTTACAAAGCAAACGCAGGGACTGTTAGAACTGAAGACCTTAGGCCCACTGTAGGAGAGGATCAGGTTCAAGATCATCTAAGGAACCTGAGTTCAGGTTAGGTATAAAGAAGAAGTTCTTCCCTTATGAGGGTGGAGAGGCACTGGGGCAGGTTGCCCAAAGAAGTGGTAAACGCTCCATCCCTGGCAGTGTTCAAGGCCAGGCCGGACAGAGCCTTGGGCGACACGGTCTAATATGAGGTGTCCCTGCCCACGGCAGTGGGTTGGAACTAGATGATCTTAAGGTCCTTTCCAATCCAAACCATTCTGCGATTCCATCATACCCCTCACCATACCGTGGCTGACCATGGAGGTGGGCATTCCCTTGAAGATCAAGTGGCTTAATTTACTACATGAAGGATTGCAAGCTCTCTGACACACTTATCTCTTTTCTCAAAAGTATATAATTTCTTATACTAACAAAATTATAGTAGAGATTTGTAAGACTAAACAAGCTGTGATCAAACTCAATAAGCTTATTTAGCTTTATTCTTTATTTTCCAGAAGAAGCATATATAGAAATGTGGTGCTAGAGCCTGAAAAGCATACTGCCAATATCAGGTTGTTTTTTTGCTTAGTTGCATTTGTGGGGGGTTTTTTGTTTGTTTTAATAAGAGGATTAAGTATTTAAGCTTTTCATTTTTACTTTTACTTAGAAGCTTAAGTAAACTCTATACACACGTTCAGGTAGTTTATAGTGAAGTGTAACTACAGCAATCATTTTAGCAGACATTCATCTGGACATAGTGGACTATGTGGAAGACAAATACAAAGTTTAGTTCAGTTCAGCATCTTTCAAAATAAGACCCTGAGCCTCTTAACACCCACACCTTTGAACAGGCCTACTGAGTTTAAGACTGCTCAATCATGTTAGCACTGAGGATTCCATACCTAAATTCAGTGCTGTTGCATCCAATGAAAAATGCATTACACTTCAGGTGGTAATATTTCAAGATGTGCTACATGAAAGCACTCTGGAAAGAAAATGGCACATCCATGCACTGTAACAACTGCAAAGTTACATAAAGCAGAGATGACTCAATTTAAACTAAAAGTTATTCAGAAATAGATAGCTTTGTACTTTTATGCAATTGTCTATCATACTGTACTACAAGGTGAGAATATAAACTAGGCAAAAAGTATTCATAAATGAATGTTTAGAAACTGAAGAGAGATCTCAAATATCTTGTTTTGGGCCAGGCCACTATCCTTGTTCCAAGTGCTCAAGGTATCAGAGTTGGGACTCAGCAAAGGATTTTGACAAAATCCTGAAAATGTAGTAAAAATGTTTGATTTATAGGAACAGAAAAATACACATTTATACAACTATTCCAAATTATCAGCTCTCCTTTTCCTAATTCACTTCAGCTCCAATTTATGCTCCAATCTTTAAGGCATACAAGTTCAGTAAAGGCTAACTTCAACCTCTAGCACAACTTGGGAGAAAATGGCATACTATCACTGTTTTAAAAAGCAGCCCTAAAGAGTATGAATAGCATACTCTGGAGAATACTCTTACATGGTTTATTATGCAGACATGAATACGTCTTCTGTCTGGATTCCAATGTGCTGGGTGCTGTACAAATCTAAGAAACACAATGCCCATCCTAAAAAACTCCATAAACTGAACCGATAATGTATATATCTCTTTAAGAAGCACCGTGAATGTCACTGTGAGACTGCACATGTTAATAACCCATACAGTTCCTGACTCAGAGAACAGAGAGTACTGGAAGAAAACTAACAGGAAAACAGAAGCAAGTAGGAAGACAATATAGCAAAAAAGCTACTGTTTGCATAAATCACATGGGGGTTGTCCTTAGAAATTTGTTATTTTGTATGAAAATGCTGTACATTCCCATGCATTTCTTGATCAGTATGTTCTTTCTGAAACACAAGTAGACAGATGTTGGTGCAAGTTTGTTTATTTTAAGGTTTGCATAGGCATTTTGCTTCTGACAATTATGTTGTCAGACACATCATTTCACCTTGCAACCAGATCAGCCTGGAGACGTACCCATGTACCCTCATAATACCTTGAAATTGCCCAAAGTACATCTCAACTAGAGGTAATAGAAGGATAATGCTGGGCAAGACCTCCACAAATGATACAAAGTGTAACTGAAATATATTTGTCATTAATCTGTAATTAAAAGTTGTAATGATGAATATCTAGTGATTTTTTCTTGGTAGCCTGTAACAATATTTAATTCTTACAGAATTTCTTATGTTAGCTTCCACTCTCCATGGCTATAAATAAAGACTATTGAGACTTACTTATTCCTTCAATTGACATAACCGAGGTTTTATTATTTTTCTAACAACCTGCTACCTACTGGAGGACAAATCATCCTTCAGTCCCCTCATCTTCACTTCTCTTCATCAGACAGACAATTATTCTAACTGCTTCATTGCTCATCTCTTCTTCCCTGTTATAATCTTTTATGATTGCATGTGGATATTTTGCATCCACCTGAAAGCTTGGCGCCTAAATCTGGACAAAGTATTTTACCTGAGGGCTTCTAATTATTTCACTGTACTCATTAGTGATATCCAAGCCTTAATTCCTCTTAGAACATTGCCAAACAGTGCTTGTGATCTGCTATAAAGCCCCAGGCATCTCCAGTCTGTCTCTGTTGTACCAGTTATTCCACACTCTGCATTTGTGGAGGGTCTGCTCCTTTTATTTCTGAGGTGATACATCTTTCATTTTCTTTCTGGGATTTCCGAAGTCCCGTGCTCATTCTTAAAACACTTTCAGGTCCATCAGCTAAGTCACTGCCCTCCACTAGGAGGAATTTGCAGCGACCAATTGCACTTCTTCTGAGGAACTTCTAAGTGTTCAACACTGACTGACTGTAGTATTGCACTAAGCTGAACCTCAGTTTTTCTACTATGAGATGACATAAAAGGTCATCCTATTCAACCATGACCATCATAAACACCTCAAGAAAATAGCTTCTAAAACTTTCTTTTTAACTAAATTCTTTTAAAATGTTGTGCAGTACCCTCTTTTTAGTCACTTTTATGTTTGTCTTTGAAACCCAACCAAGAATGGGGCTCCTCTGTGTGTCACGCACTGCTCAAAGAAAGAATATTAATACTACAGAGCTGCGCAAGCAGTGTGCTTTAGAAGTGCACAGGATAGAGAAACGGTGTACAAAACAAAGGAATAGCAAAAAAGCATAATGGTTTTATGTTGAGGAAGAGAATGAGACAATCAGGGAAAAATGAAGTCAACAGTGGCTGTATGAGGGGAGCATGGCACAGGAAAAGTTAAAGGGACAGGAGTTGAAGGAGGCTGAGCTGAAGAGAATATGAAAGAAGGAATGGAGAAAAAGCAGGTGACCTGCAAAGAGAAGATGAAGTCTATTTAAAACTGCAGAATTCTCAGAACGCCTGAGGCTTTTTGCCTTCAAATTCCTGCAGCCATGCCTGCCTGCTGGCGTCTGTAGACAGAAAACTGCTTCACTGACCACTTTAGTGTCTCTCTACAGTTTCATTCTTATCTCAGCATTTCTGAACACAGATAACACAAAATACTTGGTAAATAGTACTGACCTCACCCATAGGCATCCTTCTAGTTTTGTATTACACGGACCCTCAAACATAACTACTTATTAATTTTTAGATAAATTAGACAATTAAAAAGTCTATATTCTTTGGGAGGGACAAGAATCATCCATTTGATCCAGAATTCATCAGGAGAACATGGAATGCTTCTGTATGTTTATGCAAATCGCACTTGATTAGGGTTATCTACTCCTTATTGTACTGCTATCTGCCTGGCCTTAAAAGAAATAACTTCTGTGCAGAGCATAAGGATCCTGGGAGGGGTACAGATAGAGCCATCCTGGAACAGCTCCCAGCAACTGCAGAGGTCAGACAATAGCTGAATACAACAGTAGTTACAGGCAGAATGAAAGGCGTTCTTACCACAATTCAAAGAGGTGGAGTGAAAAGCAAGCAGGAAATACAAGTGCCTTTAAAAACTGCAGAGGGAAAAAAGCTCCCTAAGCAGGAACTCGAGGGAGCTTGCCTGCAGAAGGCAGCAACTTTGAGGTTTTGGGGCTAAACAAGTGGAACACCACAAAATTCAGGGAGAAACCTCCCCAGCTTAGACAGGAAAGTTCAGGAGCACAGATCTGAAAATCTGTAAATCTTGTGATCAGACAATAGGGTCACAGTGCTTGCTAGTAACAGAGCCTTGCACATTGTTTCTGCTAACAGAACCAAAGAGCAGTTATTTTTTCTCCTTTAAGACTGTGTCTCTGTTACTGCAACTATGAAGGAGCAAGCTAGAATATACCCAAACTGTGGGAAAGGATAACCTTAACCTATTCAGAACCTTCAGGAAAGCAAGTTCCTGTGGGATATTGTCCTGGTTTAGCAGTAGCAGTCATTTTTTCTACTGGTGCAGTGCTGTGTTTTGACTTTCCGCCTCGGAACAGAGCTGATAACACTGATGTTTAGACTGACCAAGGACTTTGAGAGTCTCATGCTCTGCCAGGGAGGAGGAGAAGCTGGGAGGAAGCAGGGACAGGACACCTGACCCAAACTAACCAAAGAGGTATTCCATACCACAGCACGTCATGCCCAGGATGTAGACCTGAGAGTGCCCGGAAGGGCTGGATCATGGCAGGGTGGGGGTGAGGTACCGGTTGGTGAGCGGTTGTATTCTCTTGCTTGTTATTTCTTTTATCATTATTACTATTAGTGGTAGCAGTAGTGATTTGTGTTATACCTTAGTTATTAAACTGTTCTTATCTCAACCTGTGGGAGCTGCATTCTTTTGATTCTCCTCCCCGTCCCTCCAGGAGCGGAGGGAAGAAAGGTGTGTGTGGGGGGAAGTGGACTTCGTGGTTCTGATTTATGGCCTGGGCTTAAACCACGACAGATATTTACCACAGATAATAAGGGTATTTCAAGGGTTAGGGTTTTTAAGCAAAAGAGAACTTTTCAGAAGGGCTGCCAGATTGACAATGCAACAAAAGGCCAAAGGAGAATGGATTTTTTTGTGTGTGTTCCTGGATTAGAGGAGATATTAAAAACACAAGGAGTCAATGATGGAATCTTAAACATAAATGGGTTCTAAACCAGCAGAGTGCCAGTTAAAGATTTAATGGCACTGTGACAGTGATACATTTAATTTTATATTCAAGGCAATAACACTGGTTTACACCATTATAGTGCAGTGAGACACATTTTAAAAGTGTATCTGAAATCCCAGGAGGGCAGGTAAAATCAGTTTTCCAAATTATTACCTGAAGATGGTTCAAAATATTTGTCCATTTTAATAAAGAAGAAAAACACGTGTTGAAAATATATTGTTTGAAGGTTAGCCCAGGTAACAAAACTGAGGAGTAAGTCTATGCTTTGGGAGTCACAGTGTCACAGATACAGTATCAGTGATTCTTATTTCACAGAATCACATTTGGGTTTGAAGGGACTTTAGAGATTACCGAGTTCTAGCACCCTGCCTGTGGCACCTTCCACTAGACCAGGTTGCTCAAAGCCCCGTCCAACCTGGCCTTGAACGCTGCAGGGATGGGGCAGCCACAGCTTCTCTGGACAACCTGTGCCAGTGCCTCACCATCCGCATAGTGTAGAATTTTTTTCCTAATATCTAATCCAAATCTCCCCTCTGCTAGTTTAAATCCATTCCCCTTTGTCTTATCACTATATGCCCTTGTAAAAGGTCCCTCTCCAGATTTCTTGTAGGCCCCGTTTAGGTATTGGAAGACTGTTACAAGGTTTCCCCTCAGCCTATTTCCTGCTAAAAGCTTTTTGTTGTTTTTCCACAATTTAATCAACTTATATGCTTTAGAATAGCAAGTTCTCTCCAGAAAGTAATCTATTTCTTAAAAAAGAAAATACACTTAAGTCAAAGAGTTTCAGCCTGCCAGCATAGCACCCTAAGCCTCAGCTGTAAGCTAGCAACTACGGCAGGGCATGAGAATTGCAGCTTTTAGGTTTACTCTAACGGGCTTAATTTTTACAGCTACTGTTGCAATGTAGTACATGATTCCTGTACATGATGCAAAACTGGGAGCCATCGCTTACAACCTGTAACTGTAGCAGAGCACGGTACCTTCTCTCCAGTCACTTCACACTAAAACTAATCCCACGTACTAATACACCTCAGGGAGAACAGGCCGCAGAAGGAGCGGCAAGTAAATCCAGGCTTTATATGCACAGAGCCCGGCACACAGCTGCATCTCCCGCCGCAAGCCAGCCTGGAGCCGGCCCTCCCCCGTGAGTCAGCGGCAGCCGCTCCTACCCAGGCAAAGCCGGTAGACGGCTGTGCCGGGACGAGCGCTGCCGGCCCGGCCACGCCTAATTTCGATCCCCCTGGGGCGCCATGCGCAGCCTCATGCGAGCGGTGGAACACCACAGCCGCCCCCCCGGCACCGGAGCAACCGCCCCACCTCACACAGGCCCGCGTGACGAGGATTTGAACGGCCGGCGCGACACCCACGCGCTCCACAAGGAGCATGCGCGACCCCGTGGCTGTTGGCGAGACGAGCCCGCCCATTGGGCAGTAGCAATCATGTGACTCACGGGCCAGTACCTCCCGCAGGCCGCTGGAGGGGGATGCGCATGTGCGACGAGCACCGCGGTGGCCGGCGGCGCTCTGCTGTTTAAACGCATTTCTTCTCCCGTCGTCCAGGAGGGACAAAATGGCGGTGGCTTGACACCGGGTGAAGCGACACCGGTTAGCCGCGGAGGTTGAGGGTCCGGCCGGGGGATGGTGAGAGGGTTCCGAGCCCGGGTATCCTGTGATCACACTCCGTTTCCTGCCCGACGCAACTTCGGCCCGGCAGCGCAGCACCGCCGGGGAAGGCCGTCTGCTCGGCCCTGCGCCTGTAACGGCGTGCCCTGTGAGGGTAAGTGTCAGCTCTCCCTTCCTCTCTTTGCTCCCCGGATTGCCTGCTTTGCCCAGGCGTGGAGAGGGCACGGGGCTCGCCACTCCAGGGCTGAGGCCGGCTGTGGGCCTGGGTGGGGTGGTTAGGGCCGGCGTATCGGTGTCCCTGGAGGGAGGTCGCCACCGTTCCCGGCGGGTTGGTGCCTCCCCCGAGACGCGTGAACGGGTGTACGTCGCCCCGCGGGGCTGTCCGCCCTGGCCGGCTGCGGGCATCGCCTTCGTCAGGAGAGGAGAGAAGAACGCGTATCTGGGGTGAGAAGAAGAGAGGATCTGGCCTCATATGTCACCCGCGGGCCTCAAACGGAAGGGCTGTAGAGCCACAGGGGCGGCAGGGAGGGAGGAAGTTCTCCCTTGGAGCCTCTCCCCGGGGCCTGGTTGCGGTGCTGAGGGGCAATGGCGTTATGGGCAGTTGCACCGCGGTTGGAGGCAGCAGTACATCAAAGCGCTTAAAAATCGCAGAGCTGCTCTGTAGTGCGTGTGCGGGGGGGGGGGGGGAAGGGGTGGAAATTGGGGCAGTTCCAGGGGGCTGCAGCTAGGCCTGTGGTGAGGAAGCGAGCTTGACTTGGTATGTTAAAGTCGAAAGCCGAAACCCGAAGATCCTCACAGGACAGGGGAAACGTGGCGCAGCTGCTAGGCGGCAGCCCGGCTTCCGCCGCTCTTGCGCACCCGAAACGCCACAGGCGTTTCCTGCTCTTCTATGCACCCAGGACCGAAAAGCGTCTGCGGCGTTCTGCATCGCCCGCCTCAGGTCTTGCAAGCATGAGGAGATAGCAGAGACTTCGGCTGGACCCCGTCCTAGGTTGGGCGCTCCAGTAGCGCGGGTGTTCTAGCCTTACAGGTGATACTGTGGAATGCAAATGGTAAATTAAGCCTTGTTCTCAAACTGCTGCATTAAGTAGGGCAGCTGTAGTTACTAGGTGGATTTGGGTAGTTTAGCAAACATCTGTATTGTGGATTTTTTTTTTAATAGAGCTGTTTCTCAGTATCTCAGCCTGTACAGAACATTTACTACTAAAACTTCTTCAAGGTATTGAATGTCAGATAGAGGTGATTTTGTGTTGCTTCTTGTTTCACAGGTTAGAAAAGATATCTATGATTCTCTTGCTCCTGCCCTCAGAGATATTAGATTCTGTTGTCAGTATTAATGTAGAGCAATTGTGTAAATACACATAGGTGCAAAGTACTTGGAGCCAAGGCCAACAGGCTTACCCCTTTTCTATGAGTGGAGAACAGGCTTTGTAGTTAATGTGCATGTCATGCTTAAGTGGCCAGGTTGAGAGTGGTAATTTTATCTTCCGTGGAATCCAGTGGTGTAATTCCAGGTTTTACTAGCCTTTCAGCTCTGTCTGCTGCCAGAGAGATGCAGTCTTGTCTTCCTCTTGTTGCAGGTGTTTGTATATCCTTGTGGGAAACTGGACTGGGGAGCAAGTATGATTTTAAAATAAATATGTTTATAAGTGGGTTCCCCAGCCTGCAGAGAGTCAGGCAGGGCATGGTTGGACCTCTACTTTCACACAAAACAGTCTTTTGTCACTGTACTTGGAAAGATCCTAATAACTTGACCTTATTTGTGAAGCATGTCAAACCAGAATTAATGACTTTGATGCTTAATCCAGCTGCACAGCAGTCTTGCGAAGATTTACTGTTCTATTTACAAATATTTCACCAGCTAAACAAGGTGTTCTGTAATTATGTATTTTTATCGTTTTAGGTTCTGAAATTCAACTATTTGCAGATATTTTCTTAATCTGGTCAGGTCTTAGTAATAAACCTGAAAGGGTTTTTATGAAGACTTCTAACTTGTGTGCTTGCTTGAGACTTAAATTACTACAGAACTGCATCTCTTCTTTGCAAGGTTTTCAAATTTAGATGAATAGTAATAGTCAAACTATCAGATATAAGCATGGTTATTAAAAATAAACTTTTTTTGCATATAAAATCTGAGTGATGTGCTTGCTTGCCTTTCAGGTACAAAATATCATAGCTAGATTCAGCCTTTGTTTTGTATATAGCTGACAAGTTGCACTTTGGTAAAATGGAACTCAGAAGTTAGAACTATTATGGACATTGTTTCCTCAAAGTTATTTTCCTTTACATTGCAGAGATAACTAGCAAAACGACAATTGGCTGCTTACAGTAATGCTCCAAAATCTGTGATATGCTTTATATGTCCTTTAGAGGAAATATAATCTGATTTATTTGTAATAGATTTTTTTACAGATTTCGAATTAGTAATATTCTATTGATCCTATTTTTTCAGCTGCTGTAAAGCAACTTAACTTCTTAACTTATCTTAACTTCTCTTGCTGCTTACATGGGTATTGAGGCAAGAAGGAGTTGAATATGGAATATTTAAACCAGATTTTTTTCCCCCTTTTTTTTTTTTTTTTTTTTTTTTGCAGCCCAACAGAGTAAGTGGTGACCAGATACATGACTTATGAGACTGAAAGTAATTTTTCTAGCCAGCATTGCTGCTAGAGAAACCTCATCCCATAATTGAACTGTGTGTTTGTGTTGTTGCTTAAACTTAAGATCAAATATAATTTATCAGTATAACTTGAATCTCAAGTTCCGTTTCCTGTTGACACAACAGTCGTTAGAAACACTTGGGTTTTAACTGCCATTCCAACTTTGACCTACTTCTGTATTAACTCCGATTCCCATTATTTGTTCCAATTAAAACTCCACTGTTCTACTGTTGCTTTCAATTTAATTTCTGTGCAATTGATTCTGTGCATTTTTTTTTTTTTTTTTTTTTTGCACACAGGTGTGGAAAAATGGCAAAGCGAATTGCAGAGAAGGAACTGACTGACAGAAACTGGGATCAGGAGGATGAAGCTGAGGAGGTAAGAGATATATTAGACTCCCCTCATACCAACCCTTCAGGTAGGAGGGTAGTTATTTTACATGTGCTACTTATCTTGTGGGTGAAATCCAGTAAAATCGATTAAAAGTGTAGCAGTTAAAGATAATTTTATAGAAGTGGGGTTTTTTTTGTTTGTTCTTTTCTCCAATGAAGTTTCCGATACTTCAGACCATATGGCAAAGCAGCTTTTAACAGTTAAAATGACATCAGCAGCCAGGGGAAAGGAACTTTACATTTCTAAAGGGAACTCCAGGCTTGTTAAAATGGATAATACTTTTGAACTCTTCAGATGCATGATGGGTATTTATTAAGATCAATAAAAGCAGTTTTGGGATTTCTTGAGACAAATATTTTTCATGTCTCATGTCTTTTTTTTTTTTTTTTTTTTTTTAATTAAGGTCAGTAATAGTTAATTTCAGAACTATGTTAACATTGAGTGCTTAGTTACATAGCCAGGGGATTTAAGCAAACAGTCAAATGATCTGCTTCGGGTGACATGGTTTAGTGTGGGGTGTCCCTGCCCATGGCAGGGGGGTTGGAACTAGATGATCTTAAGGTCCTTTCCAACCCTAACTATTCTATGATTCTGTGATTGTAAAAGGGAGATTTTCA
Source organism: Psittacula echo (assembly GCF_963264785.1). NCBI lineage: Eukaryota > Metazoa > Chordata > Aves > Psittaciformes > Psittacidae > Psittacula > Psittacula echo. Next base: position 108,489,609 of record NC_137735.1, read on the forward strand.
CATTTCATGTCTTTTACTTACTTATGGCTGATGTATTATCTCTAAATAGACTGTGCTGCTAAACGTGTTAAATATTTAAGCTTGTAAAATGTGAGAAAGAAAACTGATAGTACTCTTCCAGAAATCTGAGTGTAAGAAAACTTAATTTCCTCATTTATTACAGGGTAATAAGTAATTAGTCATTAGCTGCCTTTGCTAATACTTGAACTACAGTGGAGTGCAGGACATTGACTTACAGCATGCATCTCAACGTACGTTCTCCAAACTGAAGATTGTAACAGTGCAGTACTGATAGATTACCTTCAGCAAAGATATCTTACAGCTTTTCTGAGGGAAAAAAAAAAAAAAAAGTCTTGAGCTACTTACTGTAATAAGATTGAGATTGCGTGAAGGGAAGTGTAATTTAGAACAATAAAGGCAGAGTTTTGAAAGAATCAACTAATGCCCAAGTAGCTGGCAAGCTAGTCACAGTGCTGCGTTTTCTGGGTGTGCTGGGTTGGTTTTTTACTTCCCTTACTTGTTTGGGAGCACCGTTACAGTTGTGTTACAAAACTGATCTCTGCCATCTCTTCAGACTATGATGATTTTATGCATTCAGAGAATTTCAGTAATGATTTCATAACGTTCTTTTAAAGGTGGGAACATTCTCAGTAGCTAGCGAAGAAGTCCTGAAGAACAGAGCTATTAAAAAAGCAAAGCGACGAAATGTTGGATCAGAGGTAATGTAATCACTGGGCATTACTGTTGTAGCTTGACTCAGTTGCTAAATGTGATATCTGTGCTCAGGTTTTTACTTATTTGGGCTTGTAGTAATACTGTATAAAGCTGTTGTTTGGAAAGTATATGCAACTAGTCAGCTTACTGTTACATAGAAAGAATAAAGCTAGAAGGAAAAAATGAGTGATACTAGTATTAGACTGAGTGAAGAGAAGTATGTATTTTTGAAGTATAAATGCAGAGTGTTTTAGACACAGTGTCATCTACATACGAGTAAAATACGATTCTAACTGCTCCAGTTCATTCTTTGCAGAGATGGAAGCCTAGCAATTGAAAGTTAATCCATACTGGAGGGCTGGGGGATGCCTCAGAGGCTAAATAAAAGCCAAAATACAAAGCTGTTCTGAGAATAAAACCATGTCTTTTGTTAAGAATGTTGGAACTTCCCCCTCACCATGTGAAGAGTTTTAGTGCCACCTACTCTTTGCAGTAACAAATTGAGAATTGAAAGGAAGTTGGCCTTTGTTACAGGTTTAGTCCTTGCAAAAGTATTAACCCAGTCCAATCAAATTGTAGTCCTTCCAAAATCCCTGACAGACACTTTGTGGTATATAGAATCGTAGAATAGTTAGGGTTGGAAAGGACCTTAAGATCACCAAGTTCCAACCCCCTGCCATGGGCAGGGACACCCCACACTAAACCATGTTACCCAAGGCTCTGTCCAACCTGGCCTTGAACACCACCAGGGATGGAGCATTCACAGCCTCCCTGGGCAACCCATTCCAGTGCCTTACCACCCTAACAGTAAAGAATTTCTTCCTTATATCCAATCTAAACTTCCCCTGTTTAAGTTTGAACCCGTTACCCCTTGTTCTGTCACTACAGTCCCTGATGAATAGTCCATCCCCAGCATCCCTATAGCCCCCCTTCAGATACTGGAAGGCTGCTATGAGGTCTCCACGCAGCCTTCTCTTCTCCAGGCTGAACAGCCCCAACTTTCTCAGCCTGTCTTCATACAGGAGGTGCTCCAGCCCCCTGATCATGTAACTTCCTGTGAAACGTTCTTTGAACAAGGTAGGCACCATGGCACATATAGGACAGAAACTTTACCCGTAGCTTAAATTGCTTTTGGATTGGGTGGGACAAAGTACAATTAGGGGGCTAGATGTTTTTCTCCAGTGTGTTTGATTTCCCTTCTGTTGTCCAGGCAGCATAAATGAGGAAGCTGTCTTATCCCACTACTGCCTACAGCGATCATAGCCACTAGTGTGATAGAGGATGCAGTTAATTAAAGGATTCCACTGGAAAGAGGCTATGCAAGAAATAAACTACAACTTAAGCAGGAGGGACTTGGGGCAAATGGAATAAGAAAAACAGAACTAGCTGAGAAAGTCAGCCAGATGATTGTAGAAGAAATAGTCAGGAGGCTGGGAGTCAGCAGTTAAGAGATCAAAGCTGGAAGAAGAGCCAGGATGTGTTGTGGTTTTAAGCCCAGATGGCAGCTAAGTACTGTACAGCCTGCTGGCTTTTCCCCCCATGGTGGGATGGGGAGGAGAACTGGGGAGGGAGCGAGGGAGAGGGTAAAACCCATCGGTTGAGATAAGAATAGTTTAATAATTAAAATAAAATGTAATAATAGTAATAAAAGGGGAGATAACAAAAAGAGGGAAGAAAATTACCTCAGCTGACACCAGGACAATAGGCTGGGCACAGTCTAGAAAGCAGAAGAGATGGCAGGACAGCTGAGGTTGCATAAGTAACCAGTGAAACTCTTACAAAAAGGCAGTCTTGAACTTCATTTATGTTCCTGATGAAGCAAGCAGAATGCTGCAAAGAAAAAGGCTGCAGTTTAACTTGAACTTCTGGAGATGTAGGTAGGACTGATCAGAGAGACACAAAGTAAAAATAGCTACCTAGAAGTGAGAAACAGGACTGCACTGGAAAAAGTAAACCACAGAGTAAAGCAAAAAGCCCATGCCCAGCAGGCAGGATACTGGAATAGAACCTGAAATGGGCAAGGTTTGCTATTTCTTAAGTGGCAAAAGCAGGTGAAACTCAGAAACAATTCTCCTTTTCCTCTGATGGCTTTTCACAGACATCGGAAGTTCACTTCCAGTAATAACATACTCATTACCTCAGAAGACGTTATACGTAGTACGTAAAAGTGGCAATGCCTATTTATGTCTAAATCACACTGCATCTTTTAAAACATGTAAGAAACTGTGCCCTAAAATCATCTGGTTATAAAGAGTTATCAGAACTAGGTAATGAGAAGGCTGCAGAAAGCATACATATGTTATCAACTGGAGTCTTTGCTTCTCCCATCAGCCACATTGGAGTATTTTGGGCAAATCACAAACGTTACATAGGTGACTACAAAGTATGCTGGTTTTGATGAGTGGCTTAAAGAGTTGGACTCAAATTGCGATTGTATATGCTATATATTTCTGAAAATAAGCCTGCAATTATATTGCTGTGTAATTATTTAAAGAAAACAAGATGCTATGAATGCCTAAATAGGTAGTCAAACACATCCGCTGCTCTGAATAACTTTTATGTAGCCACTTCCTAGATCTGGTTTATTTTCATGCCAAACATCTGAGTCCTTTAAAAATAGTAGCAATATATGTCACAAGGAAGCTGTTAACTTTGCTTACATGGCTGACTTGGAATAATGCACCCAAATGACACACTGAACCAGGGTAGTAATAAAATGAATATCAAATGGGCATAGGATTTCCATGGAGAAGATGTATGTAACAGTCTGTCTTCTGTGTTTTTTTTCTTTCCCCAGTCTGAAAGTGGAGGTGCTTTTAAAGGTTTTAAAGGCTTTGTATTGCCTTCTGGAAAAGGAGGAGGTGGCTTCAGCGGATTTGGTAATGGTGCAGGAATAAAGCCTTTAGAAGGGCTGTCTAATGGCAGCAGTAGTGTCACTAGCACACCTTCTTTCAGCAGTTTAAAGACCAGTCCTGAAACACAAACACAATCAGCATTTGGTAAGTTTTGAATAAGCATATATCTTTATCAACAAATTCAGCCATAAAATCTGCAGGGTTCTTTTAATAATGAAAAAAAAAAAAAAAACAACCCAAATTAAGACAACCTTGTAGTTCTATTTTGAGACTTTATTCCTCCTTTTAAGTTTTCTTAAAATAATTTAGACTGCTGGAAAGACAAGTTACCAAATGCATACAATTTTAAGAGGTGGAAACTAAAATTGTATTTGATCTGATACCAGAGGCAAAAGCTATATAGGCACAAATGGGACTGGAAGACATTGGTATAAGACATTCTCCAAATAGTATAAAAGAGCTGATAACATGTTCCACTTAAATAATTGTCCTAATTCTCTGAATTGAATTAAAAAAAAAAAAAAAAAAAAAGGCAAACTAATGGAAAATGTCCATTTAGTAGGACAGTTTCTTTGTGTGATTGGGTTTGGGGTTTTTTTTTAAGGTTTTGTTTCTGTATTTTTTGCAGTTCTTGGTAAATATATGCTGCATAGCTAAAATCTTAACCTTTTAAGATACAACCTTGGAATATAACCTGTACCACTTATATTGCAAGCGGTCTTATTAGAATTTTATCTGTTACATTTCAAGATACTTGAACTATTCTGGCAAGTCTGGCTCTGGTGTCATGCTTTGGTAGTCCCCAAAGAATATTAGTTCTATCCCTTTGTGTCAGAGATGCAGAAACATTAAACATGCCACAGAATAGAAATAGTGGAGTTTGAAGTTTAGAGTAAATTAAATTTCAGTGAGTTCAACTAAATTAGGAGAAACTTTAATGAGGATTTTCTTAATTTGCTTAATATGGTTTTTATGTGCAAACCACTTGAAAATGTGCAAAATCATGGGCTAGTGTGTTCAGAGTTTCATAAAGTACGAGTAGCAAGAGATAAGGGAATATTTTGTTTTAATGACTGTCAGAGCTTAGTAAAGCTTGAATTAATATTTTGGAGGTTTTGGTGAAATACTAAACTCGTCATTTTTTAAATGTTATTCTATACAAGGTTTTTTTTGGATTATTTTTTTTTTTAAATACATAGTAGATGTGCTCCATCGGCTTTGTCTAGCCCTGAACTAACTTTTCTAAACTTGGTGAGCTTAGGTGTGCTTCACAGCATTGTTTATTTGTACAGCAATACCTGGTACATAGTCTTGTGATCCAGGAGAGGTATATAACTGAGCAAGAATGAGTGATTTGATAAAGGAATACGGGGAATATTAGTTAGGCTTTTATGAGAACCTTGCTTTCTGTGGAAAAAAGTGTTCTAACCCTTGTTTTTCCTTCTGACAGGATCCACTATGTCAAATGGTCCCACTACTACTGCATTTACTGAGAAAAAGGCTGCAAGCCCAAAAACTAATGGTGGCAATCAACCATCGTCATCTGGCTATGCTCAGAGTAAAGTTTGTAGCTCTAGTGTTTACCACAAACAGTTAGCAGGTTTAAACTGTTCCGTCCGTGACTGGATAGTTAAGCATGTAAACACAAACCCACTGTGTGACCTGACACCCATCTTTAGAGACTATGAGAAGTACTTAGCAAATATTGAACAGCAACATGGGAGCACTAGCGATAGTGGCTCTGAAAATGAAAGCAACAAGACACCTGGCGCTCAGTCTGTTTCTGCATTTGGGAATGTAAAGCTACAGCAAGGATCAACGTTTTTGTTTAACAACAAAACTGAGGACACCTTGGACAAAAAACCTGAAGCTGCATCAGAAAGAAAAGACCCATCGTTAGGAGCTACATCAACAGTCTCATTTAATTTTGGCAAGAGTGTCGACAGTTCTGTTTTAGGTTCCCTTGGTTCAGGAACACTCAGTAGTTTCTCATTTTCTCCTGGGAATTCAGGTTTGTTTGGGAAAGATACAAACCAGGCTAAGTCTGTCACTGCAGTATCCACCAATGTATTGGAAGCTCAGACAGAAAGTGGCAATAGTGATGATAAAGGTAAATTCTATTTAAACTTATGATTTTCATGGTAAGCTGTGAATGTATATGACTTAAGAATACTACAAAGATGAAATAATACTAAGTTGAGCTAGATCATAATTGCCTTGAATTTGAAGGTGCAAAACTACTGCCAGTCTGGAAATAGGTTGGCCTTGCCTCCTGTTTAAATAATACTAGAAATATATGTGATATGATACATGTTTTGTATCACAAAATCTGTCATAAAAACCTTTATCACAGAATCATAGCATGGTTTAGGTCAGGAGGGACCTTAAATATCATCTAGTTCCAAACCCCCTGCCATGGGCAGGGACACCTTCCATTAGACCAGGTTGCTCAAAGCCCCATCCAGTCTGGCCTTGAACACTTTAGGGATGGGGCAGCCACAGCTTCTCTGAGAAACCTGTTCCAGTACCTCACCATCCTCATAGTCAAGAATTTCTTCCAATGTCTAATCTAGATCTCCCCTCTTCCAGTTTAAAACCATTCCTCTTTGTCCTATTCCTACATGCCCTTGTAAAAAGTCAGATTTGTACTTTCTGTAATAGAATATAATTCCTCAGCTGAATACAAGACTTGAAATGACGAGATTTTAAAGCAACTGGTATGTTCCTCTTTGAGCCTGCAGGATATTTCAATCCTGCTGCTTTTCCTAATAGGTTTATCAAGATATCCCCTCAGTAAAATGGATAAGATACAGAACAACTTCATACATCTTACTTCATAGACTGTAAGGCAAATAAATTTACATAATACTTGACAATTTAACTCATTTATCTCATCTGTGAACAGTAAGCTGATAGAAATCCTAGCAGTTGGGACTTGATGGGCATAATCCTGCCACAATGTCTTTGCTGTCATTACTGCAGTTAATTCTCCCAAATTAAACCTGGCTGTTTGGAAGCATTTATTAATGCTTTACTTGGACCCATTTGTAGAGACTATTCTTTGAAATTTTATAACTTCCTCCCTGACAGAAGGTTTTGACTTCAGCTGGACTTGTTAAGCTTTGTATTTCTGGGTTTGATTGTTTGGTGGGGGCTGGGTGTTTTCATGCCATTTAAACTGAAGATGAGGATAAAGTTGCTTGAGGTGTGTGGCTGAACAAAAATAAGGCTGTAGCTGTTTCAGAGCCCACATTGACCTAAACATACTTTGGCAATCACTTACAGGCCACACATGTATATGTCAAATACAGCATGAATAAGTTAATTCTAATACAGTGCCAAAAATACTTTCATATTATATACTTACAATGTAACATCTTTTTTTTTTTTTTATTTAAAGGAGAAGAGGAAGAAGAAGAGCCACCAAAAGTCATTGTTAATGAAATAAAAGAGGATGATGCTTTCTACTCAAAGAAGTAAGTGACTTTGACTTAGACCGGTGAATAGAATTATAACTTGGAAAATAAAGCTTACATACTTGCATATTGTTGTTGTTCACCACTGCAGTGTGTAATTAATGGTATATATGTTCTTGACTTCTTAGTTAAAAAAGTTTGTTAGGAAGCAATATAGAATATGAAGTTCTACTTGTAGAAAAGTTAATTACAGACAAAAATGTAAGATCTTATTAAAACGGTTGTGTAGCTTGGACATAGGACTATAGTAGCTTGTGTTCTGCTTGCAGTCACTGTTTAACAAACGAAGATGTTTCTGCCTTCAGGTTTTGTAAGTTTAAATTGTAGGGCTTGTACCACAGAAATGTTGTGTTGTACTTCTGAAAAATCAGTCGGGTCCTCAGCTATTTGCATAGCCTGTGATAAGACTTTTTCATCCGAAAATGCTGATTGTTGTATGAGGGAGTGAACGAGTTGTACTTCTAAGTTCAAAATGAGACTAGCTGTACTAGAAGCAGGTTTTTAAAGCATGTTCAGTAGACCAAGTAACTGCTTATCTGCTTCACACTTGGCACAGAATTTGTCCTTCTACAAATTCCTGCATTATCTGAGGGAAAGTAAATGCTCATTTGCGAAGAATGGCATTAGATTTGTTAGTTTCACTTCCAAAATGTTTTAAATTTTCCATAAAACTCCTATTATAGCTCCAGAGTAATACAGCAAGTCCTTATGGCTTTGTAATTTGTGTTTTTTAAACATCTTACAGTTATTACTCCTTACAGACCCTGAGTACAGGTTACTGTGCATTCTACTTTTCCCTGAAGTAACACACTTGTCATTTTGCCACTGAAAGAAACAATCAACTTCCTCTTTCTGATCTGGAAGTACTATCTGTTAGCACTTGAAATAAGGTCAAGGGGAACAGAGATCTATGCTACTTGCAGCTTGTTCTCTTCTGATTATTGTTACACTAGTGACTTCTGGGAATCAGATTCATACATACAGTCTGCGTGTATTTGGGAGATATCATTGCATTCTACATATTACCACAAAAAAGGTGGTGTTTTTCCTTTTGCACAGATGCAAACTGTTTTACAAAAAGGAGAATGAATTTAAAGAAAAAGGTGTAGGAACGTTACATTTAAAACCAGCAGGAAATGAAAAAACTCAACTCCTGGTCCGAGCGGATACCAATTTAGGTAAGTCAGTTTCTTCTAGTAGCAAGTCTTGATGTGAAATTCTCTGCCTATCATTAGGGTTACACAGCATAATAGACTTGATTGGTGGAAACTTTTCAACTTTTTTTTTTAGTAATTTCAAGTATTGAACAAGCAATTGGATGCCCCTAGAAAATAGTGCACATGAAGTAATATGAGGAAGCAAAAGCTTATGGTGTATGTTTTGAATGTTCCTTCCCACCCCCCTTTTTAATAGCTTTTCTCCATCCCTAACTTGAGTGCCTTGAAGTGTGGCTTAAGATCCACAAGTTACATATAATTGGGGATGAGAATGAAGAGGAAAAAAGTTTGTGCTGAGGTGTAGGACAGCTGTCATTTGTCTGCCATTCATCCTGAATATGTAAATTGTTGGCCATATGGGCAGACATGACACTGTAGCTAGTGGTAAAAGGGGGCATTATATAGGTCAGGCATGCAGGATTTTGCTGTATGCATTGCTCTTACTGCATGCTGAAGTCCAACTGTTGAACTGTGTTTCAGCTAACTTCAGCTGGATCACAAATGGTGGAGTAACCCATAGTGTGATAGTTCCTCTGAGTATCTTTTGAGATGAACATCAATACATACAGCTAATTAAAGAGGAAAAAACCCAACCATTTCTTTGCTTTTAGAAGTTAGGGGGCCTTGATATGTTACAGGTTTTTTTCCAAGTGTAATGTTGAGTGTTTACACACTCAGACTGTGCAAAATCAATTATTTGATAATCATCATTGAGAAATGTTGCTTTATTTCAGTACCTGATTGCAACACACTTGCATGTGGGGTTCACGTGCACTTGACAATTCCTATAAAACTGAATAAACATGGTGCTTACAGTAGACCTCAGTATTAAAGCCATGCTGCACTGCAGGCCATAGGTACATCTTACCTCACTTTCAGTTTATAATGTACTCTAGCAAGTCTTTATGAAGTCTCTGCAGAGGTCTGGTGAGATTGAGACTCCTGTGTTAGCCACTTCTGAATCATTACCTCTTTCAGTGGAGAGAAGGTTTGCCAGCAAAGAGCAGTTCACAGCAATAACACTAAAGGCAGATGTATGACAGTTGTCAGTGCTTTGAGCATCTCCCTGGGCATTTGAATGTGTTGAATAGAGCAGGTGAAAATTTGATTTCTCCAAGTTACCTAGTCTGTAATGCAAGTCTGAATTTTTCACTCAGCTGATGCTGATTTCCGTGATGTTGATTTTACATTCTGTTTGCCTTCATCTGAGGTGTGCTGTATTAGGAAATCTCTCCTGTTTTCTTCAGCTCACACACTTAAAGACATTTCAGCTTGGTGTTTCCAAGCATTGGTTTCTAGAAGCTGCTGCAGTCATAGTGATGCACACTTTCCTTTTTGCTATCTTCACACAGTGCTGTAATCCTTTCCTAAAATCTCACTGTGTTGAAAAACTGAACTGCAAAGGAAGGCGAAGACTGACTTTCCCCTAAACACTACTACCGTGTTCTGAACTATTTACCAGGTTTACAAACTGTGTGCATCTTCCGTGGAAGCAGATTTGAGTTTGTTTGCAACTGTTTTAATAGACCACTAATACTGAAGCTCTCAGACTCACTATGTAATTTAACAAGTTGATGTAGAGCTGCTGTTAGTAACCTGGTGGTAGACCACATCAGACATGTTGTACAATTTGATGATATAATACCATAGTTTGTCCAATATTAAATTAATGTGTCTCTGTGTGTGTGTGTGTGTGTGTGTTAAAGCTAACTTCTTGCTTCTGCTTACGTGCTCTGTGTGATGGTCAGAATGAGTAACTTGCATAAGCATCCACTAAGCACTGTGACTGGATTCCTCCTTTGCTTCGTCTCCCTTGTCCCCTTCCCTTTTTCCTGTGTGTCCCTACTATCACTTGATGTTCTTCAGAGTTCTCCCTTTAAAAGAGGAGGACACAGTATTTTCAGAGATTTCCTCATGAGGAAAGAAATCTGAGAACAGTGGCCATGAGCAGATGCTTAGGGAAGAGTAAGACAAGTATACCTGATATTTGTGAATTGCCTTCTTTCCAAGTATAAATGTAAGTCCCTATTTAGTAAGTATACTAACATCTATCCTGCAGTAAAAGCTGAAGAATTGCTAATTATAAATTTTTTTCCCCCCTCATACACAGGAAACATACTGTTGAATGTTCTAATTCCACCTAAGATGCCATGTACAAGAACCGGGAAAAACAATGTTCTTATAGTTTGTGTTCCTAACCCACCAATTGATGAGAAGAACCCAGCTGTTCCTGTCACTATGTTAATAAGGGTGAAAACAAGTGAGGATGCAGATGAGTTGCACAAAATCTTACTGGAGAAAAAGGAGGCTTAAATAAGTTGTAGTTAGTGATGTGAGGAATTATTGCCAAACTGCTGCTGCTCTTTTTTCCTTCCATAAGTTCACTTGAACACTTAACTCTTTACTCTGATATTAAGAACTGTTACAGGGATTCTGGAAAAATTCTGTGAGGAAAAGCTAAACTAGGTAATAAAAGCTTTAATAGAACACAAGTGTTGGACTGTGCTCCCTCATTTTTCAGTATCTAAATGCAGGACCTCTTGGGGATAAAGCACATTGATTTAAATTGAAGCCTGTTTTTAACACTGGTCAATTTGACTGAATGGACTGAAATCAGACTGCAAAAATATGGTACCCAAGCTTCCTCACAGACTGCAGTGCAATGCAACACCTGCCTCTCCAGAAGGGAGGATGCTGAAGTGTAACTGTTGAAACTGTTTCTAGACTCCAGATTTTTAATTTCAACTGGTCTGTAGTATTCTGGTAAGACTAAGTTTTCAAACTCTGTGACAACAGTGTGCCCCAACAACAATGATACTATATATTGTACTGTGTTTTACAGACTTGTGTGCTTTTGAGACTCTTGAGACTGCATCTCCAGCTATTTAAAAGAAAACTTGCTTGCGTAGTCTTGTTGACAGTAGTGTTTCTTAGAGAACTGTCAGTTCTGTTCTTACTGTAGCAACAAGCTAATGATGTGCAATAGTACAGGCAGACAACTGGAAGATTATCTTGGACCACAACTCCAGCTGGCATTCCCTGACTCGTGACAAGTTGAGGCAAAGGGTTGCACTTCCATTTTGGTCTCCGGAGGAATTCTTCCCTAGTCCCTTGGGGTACAGCTGAAACCCAGCAGAGGCAGAGTTGTCAGTGGTGTACTTGTCTTGCTACTGGTACTTTTCTGAAGGTAGCTTTTTTCACAAATTAATTTCAGGATTTTTACAGATCTTTGTATTGCCTCTGGCCATTACCAGGAAATACATGCATAGATGTGTGTGTCAGTCATTATTTTTCCCCATGTCCCAAAACTTCAGTGCTTTATTGTGTTACATTAAATAAAGCAGTAGTTCACAGGTTTAGGACAAATTTTCTATCATAAGTAGGGAGCCCTGGCTTAATCTATAACTTAGTTTTCAGCTGTGTTAAAATTAACCATGTGGTAGTAATTTGTTGGTCAGAACATCATTCTGGGCTCTGCTTCCATCTCAACTTTATCAGACCATATGTGGTTATTTAGTCCTTTTGCTTTTCACATCTTGTTTGCTGGAAGTTCCTTCCCTAAGAATTGGTTTTCTGCTTCACTTCCTGCTCTGGGAACTATGTAAGAGCTAGATATTTAATGTTAAACTTGAACTGCTCTCAGGTCCGTCACAGTGACCAGCTCTGGGGAAATAAAAGAGACATGACAACCTGCCTCAGGTTACTGTGGGCATGGAGGGAAAAATCCCATTCCTTAAAAAAGATAAAAGCATGATTCTGTGATGCAGTTCTTGCAGGGAACCTGGGAATCTACAGGAGTAGCATCCTGTGGTGGGGAGAAAGTAGTAGCACCAGTTGACTGAACACAGCGCACGGTACCTGCTTCCCACTGCTCCTTGGAGGAAGAAAGGGCTGCCTTTACTCTTAATTCACTGCACAATTCAGGTTATGGCCTTTCCCCTTCTCTCTCCCCCCTTAACTAAAAGGAGGAAAAAAACTCTAGGATCTTGACCAAAGTTCAAAAACAAAGGCCTTTGCTTGCTACACTTAAGTCACAGGAATTGCATTTTAACACTCAAGCGTAAAGGGAGCTCAAATATCATTTCAAATATTTGAAGTACAAACTGGTGCCTTTTTCTTTCATGTGGCTGAGTACTTACCCCTTAAAAGTGGCATTACTGTCCTCAAAATAGTGTCCTTTCTAAAAAAAAAAATAATTAAAAAATATAAAAAAATCTTGCTGATACCTAAATTGGAGGCCAGAAGCTGAAGACATGCCTGGTAGTTGTGTGAACAAAAAGCAGAATGTTGCCTGAAAGTTTATTACAGGCTCAGGTTTAATGTCCAAGGGCTCAATTAGTTTTGCATTTGTCTTCTGGCTGTAGTGTCTGAAATGTGTCTTAAATGTGTCTCCATGCAGAAGGGTTTATGGAATATAAGGCGCTGATGTTGTAGGTGAATTTCTTATGCATCCCCCAAAGAGCAACTGTAGAGGTTGTATAAGTGGTCTTGGGTTTGTGTTTACTGTTGACCGCTCATAGATGTCTAACCTTCTTCATCCACTGGAGCATGGACCAACTATCTTAAGGAAGTGAGAGACAACCAGCTTCCTCAGTATCCTTAGTTTGCCTCCACACTGAGGCAGTCTTGGTGTTTTGCATGCACCTCTTGGGCCCAATTCTAAAGCTGGCAAACTGAATTGTTTGGCTTGTGCATCTCTCCTGTTTCCAAGGGTGGGCATTCTGAGGGTGAGCACAGTGTAATGAAAAATAAGTAGAATAATAATAAATTGTGTTGGAAAAATTAAACCTTACAATACCAATGGTAGCAAATAATAATTTCTGTTAGAGGTGGGAAAGATCAAATGATGAGACACCTTAATTCTTTAGCACCATACATATCTATGGGTAAAGCTAGGGGCAGGTATATAACTGGAATCTCATGTAAATGAGAATGTCAAATATATGCATGAACATGTGATACTAAACATTTTACACAGGGAAAGTTGCCACTAAAAGAACAGGGAAGAATTTTACTGCAAATCAACATAATTAATAGTAACCCTGCCATTATCTGGACTATGACACAGTAAAAGTCAGTCATATGCTTCTCACTTAGCCTTCAGTTATAAAGCACAACCCTGCGCCAGTACTTTCACCAAAACAAATTCTTGATGATGCTTCAGTTTCTAGTGAAAAAATATTCAACTGTATCAATACTGTAAAAGACCAGAGATTATTAAATAGAAATAAAGGCTTAAATTAATTAAAAGCTAAAGTTAGTGGAAAGCATAAAAATTAATATGCTGATGCCTTCATAACAGTGTCACGTGCTATACAAGGAAGGAGCTGTGATCAGAATTCCAACTCGGTGAGACATTCCTGTATCTTGGTAGATACTTAATGTATGTAACAGTTGGATATAGGATACCTGATGTTAAAGATGCCAGTTTCCTCCCTCATCTGAATTGATGCCTTCACTGTTTGAGCTGTACATAGGTGGAGGAGTGTCTCATGGATCATGCATTCTTCCTTCTGATGTAATTTTGAAGTTTCAGCTGCTCAGAAATCTCTCCTTTCCCTCTCAACATCATCAAACCAGAAAAATCATGATTTCTGCTTCCTGTAATTCTCAGAATCATCTGTAAGGGAGATTATTACAGTTGGTTTACATTTTATTTTAGGATACTAAATTGCTATATGCAGGGATTCTTTTGTAACGTACTTAAAATTATCTATGCAGGAGCACAACAGCGTGTTCCTATAATCCCTTTTAGATGATAGATGTGAAAGTTTAAATTAATTTACAGCTCAAATGAACATCTTTTAGAACGTAAATCCATTCGGAGGTACGCTTTACTATTAAGAACTTAGCTCAGCTCCCTGTGCAGCACTGTAACATTTAAAATGTCCTTAAAGACTTTCTTTCTGATGCCTTAACTTATTTGCATTTGCTGAAAGTTTGTAGCTGGTGCCTGTGTGCAGAGATTACCTGACATTAAACAACTCAAAGTGGCATGAGCTCGTATAAATCCAATGAAAATGCTGAATGTGACGATCTGTTAATAGATTTCAAAGTGCTCTGAAGTTTTCAGAGGATACTTAAGTTTGACTTATCTTGTCATGTAACAATGTTTTCACTAGTTCTGATACATTGAGGAAGTGTACAAAAATCCATGGAAAATGTGAATAAAAGAATGAAAGATAAGTGTCTTGTGTGGATCGCTTTCGCTCTGAGTGTGTGACACTGCATTAATAAAATGAATTTTACAATCAGTTGCTTGCAGGTGAGCTCCTTGCCTAGAAAACCCTGCACGTGGCCTTAGTACTGCTAAAAGCAGCAATGTCCTACTCTGCCCCTTCCCCACACTGCTTTAAGACCTCTTGCACTGCAAAGAGCCAGTTCAGCAGAAAGGCTTCTTGCCAGGTCAGTGAGCAAAGTCGTCTCAGAGGGAGGAGGCAGGGCTGCCTCTGACAAGACAGAGGAAAACTAGTTCTTACAGGCTAAAAGAATGACTCTTGAGAACAGCCACTAAGAATTTCTCCGCTTGAATACTGAAAGATTTAAGAGCAATATTAATTGGTGTTTGCCTGATTAACGATGCAGAACTTATTTTAGATGTAGCCTAAAAGCGCTATCCTAAAGCCAGGCCACAACGTGATTCTTCTCTTCATTGGTTTGTGATAGTTTGATAAAAAACTCCACCAAAAATATCCCAAATCAACCAAACAATAAGAATAAAATCAAAACAGACTTGTCATGACAAGTGTAGATCTTGCACAAATGAACCATGAACTGCTGAGACCATGAGAGCGCCTGTCACCGAACTGTACTTCCTGCCATTAGCCACTATCATGCTGTTTAGCCCTACACCTTAATTCTGTTCATAGCTCTGGACCTACCCACTTTATGCCTGCAAATGGAAGCTACTTCTCACATGAAGATACACTTAATGGTTAGCAAAAATAAGTCAACATCTCCCCATCATCACACCCCCAGTTACAATGACGGAGAAATTCAAGAGTCTGTGTTCCATTTTTCAAGCATGCAGTTGCTATTAATAGCCACACTTCTACCAGAATTGCCCGGTATTTTTTTGGCTTCCCCCTGCAACAAAGGATAAAGAGGCTCTGCCTCCTGGGTGCCTATTTGGCAATCTCACCATAAGTGCCACAGCACATTATTCCACCCTTTATGCTCACTACCAGTAAGGAATACATTCAAACTCAAAAACCACTAGGCACAGTAGAGAGAAAACACTATTAACAGAATTCATGGTCATTTAAGAGGTCTGTTTATTGGCTGCAGGGTCCAACACTTTCTTCACTGCTGCCGTATGCAAAGTCAACTCCATTTTTGGTGCACAAAGGTTCTCCTTGCTCTTTGTTCAAAGGGCTCAGTATAGTGCCAGCATGATTTTCAGCCCATCATCTTCTAATCAACACTGATGGATCAATGAGGCAAAAAAACCCAAACCATGCAACATGTGTTAGTCTGATAAAAGTAGGCTGAGAATATTTATATATTTACACAGAGAACGTTCAACATTGTAACCTGCTTGCAGCCTTGTATTACCTTGACCAAGCATCAAAACAGCTACATTCTGGTGCAAAATACTTTTTCATTTAAGGTTTGGTGTAAAAGCTTTCACTTCACAATGCCTTTAACTGGATTCTACCACACCTATTTTTGACACAGAATTTCTACACACCAGTGTGACACACTTCTAGTCGTACCTCACAAAACAAGATACGGCATTCGCAGATATCTGACTGCTGTAACCACAAGGAATCCATTTTCCAGAGCTTTCAGCCGTGACCTTTGGAGACCATAAGTCTTTCAAACACAAAGGGTGAGTCCATAGGAGATGAACTGTTCTTCCAAGAACTATAAATTTTGCCATTTCTTGACGCTGCTACACACAACATGGATAGAATTTAAGACTACTTCATTAATTCCCTAAATAAACATTTGTTCTTAAACCCCACTGGATAACAACAGGGCTTAGGCACTTCTGAAGATTTTATCTTATATCTGTCTGTAATAAGGGGAAGCTTCAGACTACAAAAGACAGGACAAGCAATCGTCTGGGAAGGGAAAAATCAGTGACTGTCAAGAAGCAGATCAATAGTCTTGGAGTGTAGACTACGTATGTGGACTCCACATCCATACGGAACTTCAGTGACAAGGTGGGATTCTCTACATCAGGGTCTGACAGAAGAAATCTGTCTGCAGAGCCAGAGCCTTCAGTGTTTTAATTAAAACTTGGTTTAAGAATATACTTTGGGAAAACTGTTTTACTGCAATAACTCACCTGTGCAAACAATCCTGTTTTCTGGAAAGCAAACTGTGCCCAGAAATGTAAAACTGAGTAACAGTGATCCAGAGCCAAACACACTTAAGTCTTGTAAACAATGAAGACCAGGAGAATAAAAAGAGAAGGAATGTGAACCTACACGAATCAGATTAGCCAAGAGAGATTTGTGGCATTTCTAAAAATGGCTTCTTTTAGAAGGAGACTTGGAACCCACCCTGCGCTGGCTGGCTATAAGAGAACACAATCTCACACATGTCACTGTCTCTAAGGCAGAGCAATAATCTGCTAATACAAATTAATTAATTTAAGAGCTTTCTTTAGAAAACAACAGCTTTTACTTCTTAAATCAACAGCAGTGAGAAACCTGTTAAAGGGTGAGAAGATTTACATCCTTGCATTTGGCATCTATCAAGATACGTCATCTATGGAGAGTTCAAGTAGTAAACCTCTATCTCCAGAGAGAGTGAATGAGCAGAAGGAAGAAGTTAACTACTTCAATGAGGTATGGTGGGATTCTGTAAATAAATAAAGCTGCTCTGCAGAGCCTCCCAAATCTCTTAATCATGCTGCATTCTCAATCATCCACATAACTAATGAAAACCATTGTGCTCCAACAGTTAAGACATCGACAGCCACACAGCCTTTATGGCACTCCGAACACACCAGTTTATTCCTCAGCAATTGTTTAAATGGCCCAGAGGCTCAAATGGTTCACTGGTTAGGAGCTACAGAATTAAGAGCCCCTCCAAATTAAACAGGTGAGAGGCTCCTACTAACATTCCCTTTTCTTTTTTTGGTTTAGTGCAATAGCATGCTAAGGGTCCAGCTGTGCCATTTTGACCCAAGCAGAACTTTAGTTATCTTCCCCGTCAATCTGTCTATACAAGGACAATGAACTACAGTTTCCAGGGTTTGTTTAAAAGCAGAACAAAACATGGAAACTGTTTCCCCCCACTTGATAACAGAAAGTGGGAGCCAGGGACAATACATAAGAAGTCTAAGTTTAGAGAAAGAATAACTGAGAATCTGGCACATCTACTTGTTTCCAGAAAGCACTATTGACATTCAGTAGACTTTTTGAACTCTGTTTTCTATGGATGTACATCTGGGCATACCTGTACCATTTTCTATTAGAAAAGGCGAGACCTTGTACCTGCTATGTACCTACAGCATATCCACTAGCAAGATACAAGTAATAAATTGGCTCTTTTTAGGACATTTACATTGCAGTCCTTCAAAAACTAGGTATCAAAATCCACCCGCATACATATAACAAGCAGATGATACCTCCTGCATAACAGGTGTGGGATCTGAACTGTACCTTCTGTAACATTGCCCTTGTACTAATGTACTAGTTTATAATCATTCATTTGCTCTGAACTCCTATGCAGCAAGATTTGCTCGGTCTTCCAGATCACGTGAAATTAACCTATCTGAATGTTATACACAATAACAAGCATTTCAAATTACTGTCAACCGAGAAGTATTCAGGCACCTAGCACTGGGGTTCCAATCTGGATTCATTTCCTTTTCACGTGTGTTATTCCTCTAACTGTTTGACTGAAACATATCAATTGTCACTAGTAGTACAAATATTAACCCTCTCTCCCTTCCCTCCATACTGAATATTTAAAGGAAAACTGAACACTGATTGGCCTGGCCCATCAGTATGAAAGTGCAGAATAAGGAGCATCTTGAGAGGCTTCAGAGTAGGACTGGTCTTCTAGCTGAAGAGTGGCTTAACTCTCTCAGCATGGGCACAGGGAGAATATTTCTACTGACTGACATTAGGCACATTGCCTCAGGACCTCAGGTAAGCACCTAAGCTGCCTAGTGAGCTCCTTGAGAGGACACTTCAGCTGCTGACTTAGGACTCCACCTCTCTAACCTGGCTCAGGAAGAAAGCCTAGGCACTCAAGTTACATGCCTCAGGTTAGACCATGTGCACACCCTGACATACACACACAGAGAGTACCACATAGTCCCACAGAGCAAAGTTAAAAGGCTGCAATGTGAAAAGTGGCTGTGCTGGTAATGACAAAATGAACGTTTCTCTAACGCTGCTGCAACACATTTGAAGCAAACTGAAAACTGGTCAGCTGTCCCTGCCATGCACGCGTGCTGCCTAGAAATTCCATCACTCTGTGCTATGGTGACTGCTGCTGGGCCTAGCCTCAAATAGAAAAAGACCTCCTTACCATGCTGGATTCACCATGTTGGGCTGAATGATAAAGTTAATCTCTACCTTTATGCTGAAGTGGAACTATTCCCATGGAATCTGAGGAAAAAAGGCAGAAAGTCCTATTCCAGAGGTTAAGTCATCATACGCTATTGGCAGAATAACAACAAAGCACTTTGGGAGGGAGACGAAAGTACAGACTCCAAGCACGTGCCACTTCATAACTGTGGCAACAGCATTAGATTGAGGCGCTTAGAGTCTGAAAAGTGACAAAAATGGCATCTCACTTTCCCTTTGTGCATGTATGGAGTTTCCCATGCCCTAAGCAACACACTACCCCAACCCACTGCTGTGCCAGTTATGCAGTCGTAAGTAAACTAAGTATTGACTGGCTCCCATATCAAAACAGTGAACCAGACTGCAGTAGTCTCAGTATTGAATCATTTAGCTTTTCAAATGTCAAGGACAGCAGAGTTCTGCTATGTAGAGAAAGCTGCATTTTACCTGTAAACATAAGGCTTTTTTCCTGAGAGCTCCTGACACAACCTTCAGGCTTCCCACTATGCATTTTTAGTCACTTCTTAGAGCAGTATTACATTTCAATCTAGTCTTTCAAGAAAACGCGCCATGCTTTGGCATGTAACGGTACAGTGAAACACCAACCAGGAGATAAAGAATCCAGGCAAGCTGCCCAACCATTAATCAGCTCTCATGCTCTCCTTGGCTACAAATACTACCACAAGGATGACTTTATGTACTCTGAAGTCCAGTGCATGCAGGAGGATATTGGTTATTGGTAAGGTTTTTAGATTCTGGAGTCCCATTATGGCCTCCTATTTTTCCACTTGAGACTCAAACTTGTATCGATGCAGCTAACAGAGAGATAAGCAGCATTAGTACTGGATATGAACCTCAGCTTTACTATAGCAGCACATTTTAGCCTTCTTTTCACTGGCTCATTTTCTTAGCCAGTTCTTGAGGATGAAAATGTTGCTGTTCTTTGGTAGATACAAAAATCTGTCAGCAGAGTTCACCTGTCCTAACACTGACATGTGAATAAATGGGAGCATTTTCAGCCTCTTAAGCTCTGAGCCGCTGCACGTACCAAAATGGTGATGTATCTTTGTACCATCTTTTTCCTTTTCCTTTCCCAGCAGGAAATTATTCTCTCACCCCTTCAATCCCCACACGCACACACACACATTCAGACAAACATTTAAGCCAAACCGACAAGGAGAGTGTATGGGTGACAGTCTATGGAACAATGTTCATTAGCACATCATTATGAAATTCTCAGGTTGTTTCTTTCAAAGAATATAAAGTTTAACACATTCTGTACATGTTGTTGGTTTCTTAGTTATAAAGTAAACACAGTAACAAACTGTCCCTAAAGCATTGACTAGTTTTAAACACAGCCCCTTCTCGTTTTATCTTGCTCAAAGTTCTCTTCCAGTCAGAAACACTCAGGTGATGTACTGCAAGTGGGCATTCGGTGTATGACAGCAGAGGAAGGAAGAAAGAGGCACTTTTGATCGGCTGGTATTCTTGGACTTCCCTTTTTCCTGCGGAGGTTTATGTTCCTGAACACTAGATGGTAGTGTTAGCACAGAAAACCGCTGTGGTTAGGCACTTGGCAACAAGGCTCCAAGGCAGTGCCCGCTCTCTGCTATGTCATCAGAATTGGTTTCTGCCGCACTTCCAGGATATCTGGGCAAGAGGGAAAAACAAAGAGATACAGCGAACTTAGAAAAGCTCCTGAAAGTTGCCACAGCACCAGAAAGCATGAAGAACCGGAGATGCAATTGCGGACTGCAGCACAGTCCCCCTTATCCTGCTAAAGGAATTCAAAACACAATGAGTATGTGACTTTGCCTATTAAAGTCCAACTTAATTCCTCCCCAGCTGCATCCTAGTTGAAAGATGGTAGGCCACAAATATATCCCATCATGTAGAGATGACAGCTGATCTATTAATTATCATTTATAGTAGGATGAAACAACGTGCATCAGACATCGTGGTGTAATCTTCCAGAGAAACAAGTGGAAGTGCCATTAGACGGGATGCCAAGGGTTTTTCTTTTCTTGGAGAAATCCCCAAGACCCTTAGACAGACTTTTGGTCTGAAGATGTGGGGAATTATTTATTCAACTGTTTAATGCATTCTTATAGCTTGAAGCCTGTATTTCTGCACTCAAAAAAACTGCCATAAAGCCCACTCCTTTTGCTGGTTTCTCAGCTCCATGTTGTCCACATGTGACAGACTGTGAACCTGTAAAATATCTGTCATAATCACGGGCATCTTTCCAAATGTGGACAGTAAATCCAGCGTGCTGGCACAGCAGTATGTAAGTATCTGGAAACTGTGTTCCTATGTCCTTTTCAAAACTACACAGAGAACAAAGAGCATGGGAAAAGGGAGCACATGCTTAATTATGACTTAATTAAGAGGCTGTTCATACACAGCTGCACAAAAATTGATCCACAACTCCAGAGGGCTCCAGCCACACTTGTTAAGAAAGACACATAGCGGAGTCAATGCAGTAAAGGACCACAAAGAGCACTAAGGGATTGGATCATCTGACACACAAGGAGAGGCTGAGAGAAGTGTGATAATCTAGCATGGAGAGAAGGCTCAGAGCAGAGGAAGTCTTATCAATATGTATAAACTCCAGACATTTTAAAATGCGCTTTGATCACTGCCGCTGGGACTTAGTTTCTTAGTACAGGCCTCCTAAATTACCCAAGGGAGATGAGCATCTTTTCCGCTTTACCCTGCCCCACGTGTAATGCTCCCACTTGCTGGAAAGCTGCCATTAGCACAAGTACATTAATTCCAAAAAAGCACTGAAAATGGGCTCTACCCAATGTGCCAAGCTAAAGCAAACACAGGTAGTGAAAAACTGCAGATTAGAATTCTGCCTTAGAGCCCAGACATTTTGTGTCCTATTTCTGTGCATCTCAATATATACACCAACTCCTGCAACCGTATGTTAAACAAATTAAGTCTCAGAAAGGATGTTCAAGCTCAAAGCAAATATTTGAGCATGGAGGCATTTATGCCACCCACTTAAGCAAGTATTAAATGCCAGCAGGAACAATACATCTTCTGTGAACTCCAGAATGCCTGTGGTGAGAGAATGAGTGAGCTTGATAACTCCAGCTAACTAGCTGTAAGATCATCAACACAATTATCATAAGGCATAATTGCATGTTTTGCTGAACCATTGTTCAAAATCCACCCTTAATTACAGAGGAGCAATTTTTACTGGAATCTGTAATTTCTTCTAAATGGAAATCAATCTCTACTTACAGTGAAAGAGCAAATGTAGAAACATCTCCTTGCTAATTATAATTTCCACCTTTACCTTACCAGCTACGATTTCCTTCTCTGTAGAGTAAAAGCCGGTCTACTTTTGCAACAGGCTCTGAGAGCTGAGCCTGCAAATGAAGACAAGACTACTACAATCACTGTGTAATAGACAAGGTGTGTCCTCTTTTTAGACCCACACAAGAAAAAGCAGGCACTGATCAAAAGCCCACAGCTCAGAAAAAACTATTCAGCAGTCACCCCACCTGCCAGATAGGAAGAGAAGAAAGAAGATTTCAAGTTCTTAGAGGAAGTAACAATTCTAAGGATCTTCCAAGGTTAGAGACAGAACTTTACATTGAGCTGGAACCACAGCTTTATTCCAGGGGATTCAAACTTTATTCTGGTCTAGATTTTGGAGTTCAGCAATGGTTTTGCCTGAGATCAAACTTTCTTTCTGTCCGAGAAGATTACAGAATCACAGAATATCAGGAATTGGAAGGGACCTCAAAAGATCATCTAGTCCAATCCCCCTGCCGGAGCAGGAACACCTAGATGAGGTTACACAGGAAGGTGTCCAGGCGGGTTTTGAATGTCTCCAGAGAAGGAGACTCCACAACTCCCCTGGGCAGCCTGTTCCAGTGTTCTGTCACCCTCACTGAGAAGAAGTTTCTTCTCAAATTTAAGTGGAACCTCTTGTGTTCCAGTTTGAGCCCACTACTCCTTGTCTTACCATTGGTTGTCACCGAGAAAAGCCTGGCTCCATCCTCGTGACACTCCCCCTTTATATATTTATATACACTAATAAGGTCACCCCTCAGTCTCCTCTTCTCCAAACTAAAGAGACCCAGCTCCCTCAGTCTTTCCTCATAAGGGAGATGCTCCACTCCCTTAATCATCTTTGTCGCCCTGCGCTGGACTCTCTCCAGCAGGTCCCTGTCCTTCTTGAACTGAGGGGCCCAGAACTGGACACAATATTCCAGATGTGGTCTCACCAGGGCAGAGTAGAGGGGAAGGAGAACCTCTCTTGACCTACTGACCACCCCCCTTCTAATACACCCCAGGATGCCATTGGCCTTCCTGGCCACAAGGGTACAGTGCTGGCTCATGGTCATCCTCCTATCCACCAGGACCCCCAGGTCCCTTTCCCCTTCACTGCTCTCTAATAGGTTATTCCCCAACCTGTACTGGAACCTGGGGTTGTTCCTACCCAGATGTAACACTCTACACTTCCCCTTGTTATATTTCATCACATTTTTCACAGCTCAACTCTCCAGCCAGTCCAGGTCTGGGTGTTTCCAGTAGTAGGCACCAGCAATGTCTGTGTCAAAGAAATTGCTACTACGTTTAGACACAGGAGACAGCTCTTAACCACTGCTGTTTTCTTAGTTTTCAGAATTATCTCAAGAGTTCCACAGGCATCCTCACTCTGCAAGCTGGATCCTTTTAAAGGCTAACAGGCTTGCTGATTGATAAAGAGTTCAAGCAGACCAATTGTTTTCTGTAGCCCACCCGTATTTGTAGGCAGTCAAGAGTTATTTGGATGAAAATCAAAACTTCATTAACTGTCTGCAGAATGTAAAACCCAACTTACTGTACTATCCTAGCTCAGCTGAACAAATGCAGAGTTGGCTTTCATCAGTGTAGTAATTGACATAGCTGGACCAACAACATAGGGGACTCTGATGATTCATGGTATGACACACAAACATCATTATGTCTAGTTAAAGACACTGGACACCTGACAGATTTACAGACATCTTGCCTAACTCTGACCAGTCCAAGCAACTTAGATAGAAACCAAATCTAAGAGTCAAAACTGGCAAAGGACGTCACTCCAAATTCCAGAGCTGCCTTTCTGTAACCCTCCCACCCACAAGTCTTGCTACAACTACTGATGTCAGTGGATGGGCTTACAACAAGTTGCATACACTCATGAGATGGATGAACTTTCCAGTATTAAAGCAACTAGTGTTCCCCTGGGTGTTTGTCAACTTGCCTGAACCATCACAGAGCAAAATCAGCCTGCAGCCAGAGTACAGGTTGATACCCTTCTACTTGTTCATACTGATTTGCTGCTAGTCAGCAAATGAGGTTTGTGATGTTTCCTTACAAAGAATACTTTTTTCTCTGTCTTAATAGAGGAATCCCCTGATACAGAAGACTGTCTAGGAACTAAAGGACTCTCTGCTTATGTGTAAAACATGCTAAAGCTCACCTGTTAAAATCCGATGCAATGGCAAAGTGATGTAAGTTAAGTGTGCATAGAGTAGAAAGTTTTCATCTGTTCTGTTCAGCTTCAGCCACGAGCCCACCAGAGAACGTCCTGTTCCGGATAAGGACCGTGACCTCAGATTCGTTGCATTGTGCAGATCTGTAAAGGCAAAAGACAGCAAGCTCAAGGTGACTGTTGTACTTTCTGTGTTTCACTGGAACACTCCTGAAAGTCAAGTAAAAAAAAGGAAGACAAAGGAAAGCCTGCTATTCATTGTCTAGAGGTAAGTCACATGCAATACACTACTACTATTTTTTTTTATCAGTCAGGTCTTGCCTGACACAGAATTCACTATTTACAACTGAAGCTAATGAATGGTATCAGCAGCTGGCAGCATTTGTAAGCAGCCAGGAGAGGGAATGAAGCCTTTGCTACCACATTGCACAAGCAGAATCCTGACCCATACACAAAAAAATAGAATATGCCTAAAATTAAGAAGTTACTCATGTAGAAATTCACAAGTGTTAACAGAAGAAAAATTGTTTCTTATGAAGAAAATTGACATCTACCAGATAGGGGAGAGTCAGCATTAATATGCCCTCAGCCAAACTTGGTACGCTTCAGTAGTGCCATTCTTCTCATAATTAGAAGTTCACAAATAACTTTTAAACAAAAGGATACCAAGTCCACTGTCAGCTAGAGACATGTTTTATAGCTGCAGGTCTCTTCCACAGCCAGGAATGCATATGCTGCATTTTTTGAGTGTTTCTGAACTTTCCCTCCATTCCCATGAAAAAATAAGCCCTGTGCCACAGTGCTAAAAGCAGATGTTGAAGTGAACGGAGCAATTCTGGACAAGAGTGATCCAAGCTCTGGGATTCATTTGTTTAAAAGTAGGTCCTGATCCAAACAAAGAGGTCCTAGCAAAGGAAAAATATGTAACAGCAGCTACTCTAGCAAGATGCATTAACAGTGTGGGAGGAAGGAGGCTATTCCATCTCCCCACACATTACCATTATGCCAAGAGCATTGTGATCATCAAGTCAGAAGAACCTGACTCTGGTAGCTAGGATAAGTATAATTCTCTTGCTGTTTCACACTTGCACACAGCAGAAGTAAGCAAAATGGGTCCTCATGGGCTGTTCCTGTCCACAGCAGGTCTGTCCGCACTGGAGGCAGCATAGGCCAGACTAAGGCCACTGTTTATTTTTCACCTTTCATGAAATTCATCACTGGGATCTGTGCCCTCTCCAGACAAGTCTGTTTAGCAGATACTACTCCTCTCACCTCCACCGTCATCATCTCTGAAGAACTCCTCACTGTCATTTGCTGAGTGTGATTTTTTCATCTCAGCAATGCGATTTCGGGGCACTTTTCTCTTGAGGGATGGAGAGAAAAAGGATGGGCGATTGTTGCGTTCTGGGGTTGGTGGCGTGCTGAAAGAAGTGACCTGAAAGGGAAATAAAACAAATGCTAAAGGAAGTTCTGTTTGAAAAGTTCTAATGCTTCCACTAAGAAATAATCAGTCTCAAATATGTGCCACGAGGCAACGATATGTGTAAAATAAGAATCATGACTGGCATCTAGCTGTAAGGTTTATCAGCATGGCCAGAAAATGTCAACTGAGGAGTCATCTCAGCTTCGAGATGCTCATCAAGATGAAAATGTTTTGATGTATCATCAACCTCCACTGTTACAAAGTCTCTCCTGAGCTGATGACTTTTAAGAAGGATTTATAGTCATGAAAGAAGAAAATTAATAATTTAGGCACCAAGAATGTCAATTTTATTTTTGCATGTTGAAATTCAGGAAATTTAATGTATTGCACACACTAAAATTGTGCATCTTAATTTCTTTCACAAACACAAGGTAGTAGTTTCCCTGCTTAGAAGGATGTCACATGGGATCACTGTGAAAGCTCACAGTGTCTCTGTGAAGCAGGGTCATAAGGCAATTACTTAGCTCAAGATCCTGACACAAAAGTGAAGTCAATGTACGATTACATGTATATTGTATTTCAATAGAGGATGGGAAAAACAAGTTGAGATGCCCCTGAAGATTTGGTCAGTTCAAGTGATGACTAACACAAGTATATAATTGTCTATGGTAAAACACAGATTAGGGATGAAACTATAAAGACATCCTTCCTTCAGAGCAGTAGTTGCTCTTGAGTAAACCACAATTATAGTCAACCATACTTATTTCAGAAAGAACTGAAATGTAGTGCTTATATACTGGTTTTGCTAGTAATATTTTAGCTTCATCTCAAATGAAGAAAATAAATAGGGATATCTACTTTGCCAATTGAGGAAATTTTTATCTAATCTTTCTTTCTTCACAGTTAATTTCACAATCCCATAGCTATCCCTGAGGTGACACCTGATACTGCTCATCTCTGTCCATACAAATAAAGAGGGAGATGACATGTGAGTGAGGATGACAGGCAAACAGGTTGGTGTTGCACTGCAGAAAAACACTGTGTTGTCCCTCTATCATTACTGTTAAAAAAAAAAAAAGTAGAAGCATTCTACCACCCAAGTAATCTTCTCTTTAGTGCAGTTTTTTAATTCTGCAGCCATTTCATATCACACCTGGAGGGAAAACCAGAAACATATAAATCACCATTAAAACCATTAGCTAAAAGCAGCAATCATACATTATCAAAACTATTGTGACATTTTCCAGTTGACACTGGAATTTTTGGAGCCAAAAGTTCAGGAAGTCCCTCCAGGCCTGATCTCTCCTGGCTGTATCTCTACAGTAGAAAGCAAGCACATCCAGTTAACGAGCTCTGTGCTGGCAGCTCATTTTGCCTCTTAGGAAGCCAGAAACAAAAATCATACAGCTTGTATAGAGACATTCGGAAGGAGTCCTGCAGATCTTTAAATTACTCAACTTAGCTGTTTCATACACAGGAAACTATACTAGAATCCATCAGGAACCATCCATCCCAGGTCAGGACATATCCGTGTAGGTATTCTGAAGACACTGCCTAATCCGCATTAATGAAGTAAAATGCCTCTACAGAAAACAACACACAGGACTGAATAAGGGTGAAATCAGCATCTATGGACTGATTCTATTGCCATTTTACTCCAGTTGCATTAAAACTAAGCAAAAATATGGTAGTGCCTCTAAATCTGCTTTAATTTTATACAGGCTTCACGTTGGCAGCATTCATCAGTGACAAAATCTAACAGTATCATTTCCTGTGAAGGTTAGAAAGCAACCTACGTAATATACAAATTCTACATTTCTAGGTAAATCCCATCTTGTACAGAAATGGAATC
Source organism: Psittacula echo (assembly GCF_963264785.1). Lineage (NCBI taxonomy): Eukaryota > Metazoa > Chordata > Aves > Psittaciformes > Psittacidae > Psittacula > Psittacula echo. The sequence goes on from NC_137735.1 coordinate 108,517,157, forward strand.
TATTAATTTTCATAGAAAACAGGCAGAATCATCATTTTCCCTGGCATCAACATCGCTGTTGTTTCAACAAAACACTCCTCCAGAAGTATGAATCATCCAGTCACCTCTGTATTTAGCATGTGCTCAAGGAAAAATGAGCTAAAAATTCATCTGCATATACTGAGCGTGTTCAAAATACACACAGGGAAACCCAAGTTTAGAACCCTGATGTAAATTAATCCCAGCTTCAGTCTGTCTACTGGCTTTGGAACAAAATATGTTCATGTTTAACCTTAAGTCAGTATCTCCATCCACTACTTACTCTCTCATGCACTGGGGATTCTGGATTTGAATCTTCTTCTGTCCCATACGGTGAAGTGTCACCAGTAGAAACTCTACTCACTGCCATCTCTGCATGTCCTTTCCCTTGTGGCCCTTTCATTCGGACAAACTCCATGTTGTTGTACTTATAAAAGCCAAAAGACATTCTTTGAGCCATCTTAGCTGCAACACTCACCTACAATGCATCAAGACAGGAGAGGAAGAACACGTAACATTACCTCCATGTTTCAAAAAACAGAATGTTATCAAAGTTATCTAAGAGTAAGTAAAAAACATAGTGAAAGTCAAAAACGTAGTAGATAATGATCATTATCTGGATTCTTGAGAAGCATGTTAAGCACAATCTGAAGTGATGTCCAAAGGGGAAGCAATCTTACAGATACAAAAACAGAGGCTCAGAAAAGAATCAACTCCTTCAGCTATCCAAAAGATGGAGTTATCCAGTGGCACCCTGAGATAAAATAAAAAGGTTTTCATCCAGACCCACACAATGTGCCACACCAGATCACAAGAAGCCACATGCACAACTAAACACAGCCTGTGCAGGGACACTCATTTGAGTCCAAAATGCAATAGACATACACACACAATGCTTCAAACTAGCAAAGTGCGCTGCACAATTCTGGCACTACGTGGTGGCAAGTCAATTCAGACATTTGTGCGTCCACATTGTCAAGGCCAAAGCTTGAAGAACCAGCCTCCATGTACAACTAACCTGCCTTGCACTGCTTGCCTCAAAACCCTGACAGCTTTTGAACCCTCTTAACAGACAGAAGGGCTCAATTTCCAGTTAACACAACTGAACTGAAAACTGAACTGAGAACAGAAAAAAGGAACAAATCAATATGAAAACAGTCAAGATTTTGCCAAGTGAAACAAGTAGGACTTACCCATATGTTTAAGTGACTTATCACAACTTTCAGCAGTTTATAGCCTGAAAGGGCCAAGATGCCCATCATGTAACACAAATCATACTGCACTAAGAATTACAGAATCATTTAGGTTGGATAAGCCATCTAAGATCATGTAGTCCAACTGCTATCCCATTAATGCCAAGTCCACCACCAAAACACGTCCCTAAGGGCCACATCTACACATCTTTTAAATATCTGCAGGGATGCCAGTTCCACCACTTCCCCAGGCAGGCTGTTCCAGTGCTTGACACGCCTTGCGGTAAAGAAATTCTTTCTAAAACCCGATCTAAACCTCCCCTGATACAAAGAAAATCAAGTAACCTTCAACAGCATAGAGAGATTGCTTCTGTTCTGTCAAAAGAATGGTCAAACTTCAATTTTTACCTTTGGCCTTAATTGAGTATTTGAAGTGATAACAATGTAAAGTAGCTGTGTGGTCAAACAGGACAGTCCTAGGTTAATAGGTGACTTTGACACATCAAATCCTGTCTTTCCACTACAGGGCTTTCTTCTTACATTGTCTTTAGTGATTCTGCATTCTCATGTATTTTCATAACCCACCTACAGATTTTGTGAGGCCATAAGACAATGGTGGGACAGAGAAACAATTCCAGTTTCATGTTCCCTTAAAAAACTTCTAGAAGAGAGTGATTACTCACATTTAAAACAGAGATAAAGGAAATTATTCAGAAATTGTCCTGACAAGGGTAGAAACAAAGGGAAATGAAGTTTAGAATCACAGTAGATATTGTGGGGACTTTTTTTTGTTTGTTTCCAACCTCTCAGGACTGTCTTCATAACAGAGAAGTTTATTGGCTTTTGCACTCTCTTGACCTCAGCCGTAAGTACTGAATTTGGAGCTAGGAGTGCTGGCATGTCATATTTCTGTAGGAAAGCAAAGAAAGCTTCTTTGTGTGCCAGTGAAACTACAGTGGTCTTCTGAAAATAGCCGTCAAGTGCAAAACACGCTAAAGAAGAACACATTTTACATAAACTCTGATAACTACCTTGGTGTAAGTTCTCCATGCAAAACATACCTCTGAAGTAACCAGAAATATCTGTGACCTTTCACAAAAATGAAGGGGCACCCAGAACAATGTCATTCAGACCCATTCCTGTGTCACATTCTTTACTGCTTATTAACTTCACTACTTCATTCCTTTTGGCAAACATCAGAGTAATATATCCTGATCTGAATAGTCTCAGCTGTCCGAGCCAAAAGCCTTACTTTTCAGTTAACTTTCAAAGCCAAGAAAGACAGACTACAATGCAGATGATAAACAGGACAAAAAGCTAACATACTAAGCAGCAAAGAAAAACTGGTCAGAGCTCATCACTGCCAAGGACTCTGTCTTTCAGAAGCATCTTACCCTGTTGTCATAGACCTTCTTGAGTGCTTCATAGCGGATAGACCCCTGAAAAATCACCCCTTGGAAGGTGTTGCTTTTGTCACTGGCCACCAGCTCCACACAGACCATTTCTCCTTCTCCCACAGTCATGTCACTGAAAACCTGCCAAAGGTGCAAGATGAAACACTTTAAGGCAAACCGCAGCTGTTAAAGTTCAAATATATTCAGATTCCCAGTATTCCCCTTAGGCCCAAAACAGTTTCAACATAAATGGCAGAAGGCAAGGGAGCTGTATGCTCCACCCCAGCCTTTCAAAAAAAAAAAACAAACAACAGACTTCAGGCAGTCCACATTGCAAAACTTGTGTTGAGATAAGCAGCTCTCAAATTAGCCTGTCTTGCTTCAGTTCATCATAAAGACAGATGCCAAAATCCAGCTTTAAGCTCAGATGTCAAACATCAAAGAAACAGGAAGGTCAAATAAAATAAAAACTACTAGAAGATAAGCTCAATTAGCCAAAAGCATTTGTACAAAAGGTACAAGAAAACAGCTGATTGGGGCAGAAGACTGGATAGGACAAAACTCCGCTGCTGCAACAAGGAACTTACCTCTTCAAAGCTGTCAATCATGAAGAATATGTTGGGGTAGCTGATTTTTGACTCCTCTCCTTTACTGTCCATTGGGTGTTTGCTAGGAGATGCAAACACTTGCTGAGAAAGACATGGGGGAAAAAAACCACCAAAACATCTCAATTAAATGTACTCAGGAATGAACGCACTGGACAGAAGGCAAGTAATACCAAAACACCACAGTCCCACACTGCTCAGTCAGCCAAGGTTTTCACTTACACTAGAGATGCTGGACATGCTGCAGACAAAGCTGAGCTGGTTTCTGACTACAGCCTGTTTTGCAATAGTGATAAAACTTGTGAAATCCTTGAATTTTCACATGCAAGTTATCAAATACCAGCTGCTCCACAGTAAATGTCCTTGTGGGTACCTGACCTCTCACCATCCCATGGTACAGCTAAGGTATCTGCCTTTTCACTAACAGAGAAAACCACCTTGAGCTGTCTTTAAGTTACTGCAAAGTGCTGCAAAATAAAAGCACGCACAGCAAGAAAGTTACTGTGGAGTAGCTGACCTAGCACTATTTGCTTGTACAGTTAATTTCATTGTTACTGTTTGCTTAGTACCACAATGAGATCAACATCACTCAGTAATGAGAAGCATGGCCCTCAGCAAGACAAGCATTTGATTTCTCATCCTCAACTTCTGCTTCTGTTTCTTTCTCTCTTCACTGTGCTTCTTCTTGCATGTTCCTCCCTTTGAAGCAGCTCCTGAACTCCTTTGGTCACTTCACTTCTCAAAACAACCTGTGTTTAAATAGCTAAAGGCTTCAGATTTTATCATTCCAACAAGATTAACAAGCAGGTAAAGAGGAAGAAGAATTCATACCAGGTAGCTTTCTTTGCTTCCACCTCTGTTGGCAAACAAAATTTTGAATTAAAGAATCTGTCAAATCTCAGTACACTGTGAATGTGCCCAGACTGTCAGGCTTGTCATCCTCTCACTACAAACCACTCCACGCAAACTCATGAGAAATTGCTTTTCCTTATTTGTACTTACAAAGCCTACATGCACATTTAAATATAGGTTATTAAAAAGAAAGGTTGCTTCATGACAAGAAACAACATTAGACAGCAACAAGTTTCTGGTTGCATAGCTTAGGTACTCCACTGGTATGAACAAAATACATTTGTCGTAGGTCTGGAGTAGCATAGCAAGTCCTATCCCTGAATACGACTTGCTGTCCTAGGGCTTCTACCTGTTCACCACCTGGCTACACACTGACAGGATAATAAATTCTTTCTAAAGCAAGAACCATCAGGTCCAAAAGAGTTGGGTTTTGTTCATTTAAAACTGAGCCTCAATGGTGCATGTTACAATGAGATGCTCTACTGCAAATATGCTTTCCACAGTATATGGAATTGCCTTTTCTCTCCATAGATCAGCTTCATGATCCTGAAATTTTACTAATATTTACTGGTAAGTTCCAATGTGTGCTGAGTTTCTCCCAGAAAAGGGGAGACAAACATTCAGAAGCAGTCCCACAGTCCCACATTCCTCTAGGAATGAGTAACAGAAAACCTCCTCCTTACTCTGAACAATGCTCATAGGCACTGAGGGCAGGTACCTCATCTTCCTAGTTTTCAAATCTTCACTTTAAAGATTCTTCTCAAAAAAATTTTGCAGAAATTAATTGGGGGTGTTTCCACTAGCAAACAGTGGAAAACGCAATGAGAAATAAAAGGCCTACATGAGTGCTGAAATGTGATGTCTCAACAGCACCAGGAGAATTACGCACCTAACTAATGCAAATTGCACATACAATAATCAGTGTTGCTAGTTTTGTTTGTAGGCAAAGCAATGCTTGTTTCAAAATGGTAAAACAAAATTAAGGGATTAAAGAGCATTGGTTTATTTTAGGTAAAGCCATGCAAGCAGCTGAATGAGCTAAAGAAATGGAAATGTCTGGGAGAAACAGCCTTCTAAAGACAGCAGGAGCCTTCAAAAGAAGGATTTCTGCCAACTAAGAGAAGTTACTGCAAGATCTGCTGGAAACTGATTAAAGAAGTCCAGAGCTTCATGTTCCTATCCCCTCTGTGCTTATAATTCAGTCTTCTCTACTGTATTAAACCCCGGATTAACTGTATGCTGCACAGAAGCAAATGATATACGCCTTTGGCATGGAAAAGGAAGGAATGAGCAGCTTTAGAGAGAAAACAAGAATCTCAAAGTAATAAAAAGATAAATTGATAATCAGTAAATTTTCTACCATTCAAAACCCTATAGTACAGATACACCCTGAAGGATTCTCATAACTTTGGTCTCATAAAATTTCAGGTTTACCCTCTGACTGGTCAATAGTTGGGCATAATCCTCCCTCAGCACACACACTCTTCATCCTCCACCCAAAATCCTGTAGGCAGAGATTATAAATCTTGAAAGCATGCAGAGGTCTTTATAACGTTTCGAGCAGGGCTATAGAGGACATTTAGATGCCTGGCAGGAAAGATCACTAAACAAAGACTTGAGATGCTTCACAAGAATGCAGCTGTCAGATCCTAGCCTGAGAACCACAGCTCTGGTTTTGATACAATTTTTAGGATTAGGTAATACTGCATGCCAACCTCTTATCCACACTAATAATACAGTAATCTCACCTGAGATTTCTTCTTGTGAATATGAATATCTCCTCCATCGGAACGCGTGCACACAGCACATGTCACTACATAATCCAACTATAACAGAGCACCAGATAGAGAAATAAAGGTTTAGTTAGAAAAACAAAGCATTCATGTCTGTGAAGCAGAAGACATTCCCTCATCATTTTTTTTAGCTGTTTGGCTAAAAACCAAGATGTTTTGATATTTCCATTTTCTTTATTCTCTTCACTACACTGAAACTCCTACAATTTTCAAGCCTGTTTGTTTGTTTATTAACTCAGTGATACTGAAATTTTTTGCACAGATGCTGCTGAAGTGCACAACCTGTGGCTAAAGAAACTTCTGTGAATACTGTTTAACACTGGCTTACTGGTCAGTTGGAGGAATGAGCATGACACACACACACATATATGAGCACACTTTAAAGTAGAAATGGAAAAGATAACCTCCCTTCAAAAAGGGAAAAACATAAACACTAATGAACACAAGCAACACATTAGAGAGGTCAGAAACCATTAATGTAGCCTGCCAAGCCACCTGAAAACACATGTAAGGAGCAGGTGCAACAGCTCTGGACAGCAATGCCCAGCTGTAGCAGTATCTCTGAATTCTGACTGTAGCAAACGGATTCTGGTTTTATTGAGCAAATAATGGTGGAAGCTGCTCTGTGCAGAGAAGTTCTGCAATGAGACTTTTGGGAGGAAGGAGAGAGAATGAAGACAATTTATTTTCTAGGATGTGTGCAATGAGCCAGCAATCAACAGAACTTTTAAAGGATCTCATATGACTTTAGGAACATTCAGTTTCCCTAAGCACCAATGTAACATATGTAATAACTAAACAACTTATGAGTTAATTAAGGAAATAATTTGTGCTAGCTTTGTATTTCCAACAACAGCAACAAAAGTTTTATTAAAGTTCTAATAAAGAGCAGCAAAATCCCAGTGTAATCCATAGGACCTTTACTGCACTTCTGCCTAGCAGCTCCCCCTCTTAAGCTGCACCACTACTGTGAACTCTAACAGAAACGTTGCTTGTCTAACAGTCTTGTTCACTCTCAAAAGCCATCAAACTTGACAAAGCCTTCCATTTTGCAAAACTTCGCTACAAAGCATAAAATTCAGCCCAACTTTATTGGATATATTTACACGTTTTTGAGGAAAGCTATTAAGCCTCTACTGAAAAATAGCAAACATCTCAAGTCCTGTTCATTTAGACTCTGAAAGGCAAATTAAAACCATGTTTTCCTTACATGCTCCAGAAGTACTCAAATCCCCCAAGCTAGGGAGGAAAGGGGACAGATCAAAGCTTACCCTGAAACCTCACCAGCATAAATAGCCCATGAAAATTAGATAAGCACCACTGTTACCTTCTGCAGGATGAGGTTCAAGTAGACACTCTCTTCCCAGTCAATGTCGGGGTCACCCAGGCCAGGAAGCTTCTTAGAATCTCTCCGGTAAACTTCAACTTCAACCTGCTAAGAAAATATCACAAATCCTTGAAAGATATTACTTAAAGATACCTATATGCAAACATAAATTGACACCAGAATCTGCATGTTGTGGAGCTTCCTGCTATGTTTTTCTGTCAGAATTGGATTTTGCTGACCATACAAGGTCAGCCCTCATGGAAGACTCTGTGTGGAAGCAAAGCTGGGGATGTGAAGGGGATGTGAAGAACAGGTGAGAAAGGCAGGTCTGTGCAGGGGAATCTCAGTTATGGACAGCAGCTTCATTTATTCCTCATTGCAGGTATGGTTTAGCAAATATTAATAAAATCAGGGATACACACACATACGTATTTTTCTTACCACAGTCCCTTGGAAACGAACATGTCACTAGACTAATGTTCAACATCATCTAGCAGGTAGCTGTTGCATGTTCCCCATTGGGATGGGAATCTCTGGGAAGACAAAGTCCACTAATTAATTCCTTGCAGAGGACATTTTGGTAACCCTTCTGTATTGGGTTTATGTGGCAAGGTTTTGGTAGCAAGGGGCTCCAGGGCTGGCTTATGTGAGAAGCTGCTAGAAGCTTCCCCTATGTCTCATAGAGCCAACGCCAGCAGCTCCAAGATGGAGCCACTGCTGGCCAAGGCTGAGCCCATCAGCAATGATAGTAGCGCCTCTGGGATAATGTGTTTAAGAAGGGAGAAAACTGCACCACTGCAGCCAGAGATAGGGGTGAGAATGTGAGAGGAACAACACTGCAGACACCAAGGCCAGTGAAGAAGAAGGAAGAAGTGCTCCAGGCATCAGAACAGATGCCCCTGCAGCTTGTGGTGCAGACCATGGTGAGGTAGCACACTTAACAGATATCAAAGCTGTAAACTATCTTGACACAATACCTCAAAAAGCATTTTTTCTCTGTATTTGTGAATACTGTGACAAGTTGACAAAGCTATAAACAGGCAATTCATGAAACTTTTTTTGGCTTTGGTCAGGGCAGAGGATGAAGGGTAGTGCTCATCTGTTAGAAAACAGATTGTCACAGAAGTCAGAATATGTGAAAGAAACCAACTAGAGTAAGATTCAGCCCTATAGTAAGTGTGCATTTATTTCAACTCCTCTGGGAAGACCGAAATATAGGGAAGAACAGTTAAAGAGTATTTCAAGACTGACACTATCATCAGATACCATGATAGCCAAACACACTTTTCTATAATGCATTTTTTTAATTCACAAACATCTGTTTAAAATGCCTATAGACTCATACATCATTATTCCTTTATTTATTTTTAAAGCTCTGTCGTGGTTTAAGCCCAAGCTGTAAATCAGAACCACGCAGTCTACTGCCCCCCCCCCCCCCCCTTCTTCCCTCCGCTTCTGGAGGGACGGGGAGGAGAATCAAAAGAATGCAGCTCCCACGGGTTGAGATAAAGACAGTCCAGTAACTAAGGTATAACACAAATCACTACTGCTGCCACCAATAATAACAACGACAAGAGAAATAACAAGGGAAGAGAATACGATACCGCCTGCTGGAAAAGACAGCCCGCCCGAAAAGGGGACATGCCCTTCCGGGTAGCTCCCAGTTACATCCCCGGGCATGACGTGCTGTGGTATGGAATACCTCCTTGGCCAGTCTGGGTCAGGTGTCCTGTCCCTGCTTCCTCCCGGCCCCTCCTCCTCCCTGGCAGAGCATGAGACTCACAAAGTCCTTGGTCAGTCTAAACATCGGTGTTATCAGCTTTTTGTTCCCAGGCCAAAAGTCAAAAACACAGCGCTGCAACAGCTACTAAGAAGGAATAAAAAACTGACTGCTACTGCTGAACCCAGGACAAGCTCCTAACCATGAATTTTTTATTGGCAACAAAATCTCACAAACTAATGAGAGTTACCACAAAAAGCTAATACATCTTTCCCAGCTGAGGGAAAGAATCCAATCTAAATTCATCACCAAATAAACAAAGGTGATATTTGCACTTTCATGCCTAAAAGCACAGAAACATCACATTTGCAAGATTCCAGAAATACCCTGTGAAACAAAAGCCTTCCCTGTCTCTGAAGACATAGCAGGAGGATCAGGTAAAGGCAAGGACTGAGTAATTGCAGGGTACAACTCCAGCTCTAAGGTCAGGGTAAGCAAGATCAAGTGCTCAGCAGACACCACCTCCCTCTCTTCTGCCTCCATATCATAGAATCATAGAATAGTTAGGGTTGGAAAGGACCTTAAGATCATCTAGTTCCCATGGAACCTTTATTTTAATGCAGGCAGTTTAATCGCCTCTTAACAATAAAGTTAAAATTTTTTCAGGAATCAGCCACTAATTTTTTTCTGCTGGTGAAATTAATTGACACACTGAACTACTTCTCCCCAGCAATTACAAAGCCATTGCACAACTTTTCCACAGAATGCTCCACAACCCTTTGACAAGTAACAACAGAGAAAGGGCCCTTCTTCAATGAATTTTTCCCTATGCACTAATTTACAGTAGGATTCCTGGGTGGTACAACCTGTGAGTTAGGGCATTGTGGACTGTGAATCACCACCACGGCTATTCTCCAAACCAAGTGCTTAAGCCACACTCTATTACAAAGGAAAATAATTTAGTCAATTTAAGGAATTCAATTTTTTTGCTGGGCAATTAAACAGCACAAGGTATAGACCTCTATTCAACAGGTCAAATGAGGCATGACAGGAGTGACCTCTTCCCAGAGAGAAAGGAGCCGTAAGAAGCCAGATGCAACAGAGGCAGCACTCATCAGACCTCAGAAAGACAGAAGATGGACTTCCAAATGCTCTCTATGGCGCTGGCACCTGCTGGACGTGTTTTGCAGCTCCTGCTCGTGCCCAGGAAAGCATCCTTGGTAGGCACCAGAAGAATGAACCAGCTTTACCCAGAATTACAGTAGTAGCACCAAGAAGCCAGCGCTTGCTACAGCAGCCAGTAGTTTTGAATGCCTTACTTTCAACACCATCAAAGGATCTGCTCTATAAAACACAATCAGCCCTCACCAGGATGCTGTAATAAGCAACACCACTGCTCCCTATCTGACTAGTAATACGCTTCAAAGTGCAGGCACCCAAATTACAAATCACTTTTGAAAAAAATCTCACCCCTTATCTGATAAACACCTTTATCTGCAACATCTGTCACTCATTTCTAAACAATTCTTCCAAATATAGAAAAGGTATCCATAAGGCATCTTGACACTTTCCAGGGGCTCAACTTCCCATGCAAGTGCTCTAGGTCACAAATTAATCTCGGCTACCCTCTGCTGCCATGGTACTGGACATGTGAAGGTGGCTATGCAATATAATGTGAAATAAATCAATTGGATTGGTTCAACCCTTAGCAAATGATCCTGCTGTCACTGGCACACTGTGGAGTCTCAGGCAGGGCCAAGGACATAGGACAGACTGGGGCTGACTCAATTCAGACCCTGCAGCATCAGTCAGTAAAGGAGGCATCCAAATCAATCATTAAAAATAAATATAAAATCTAAAAACATCTCATGCAAACAACTTTAACCACAAATTTTCACCATTCTATACACCTTAACCACTAGTGTTTAAATCAGCAATCTAAATTTCTTGGCAGGCTGACCTAATTCATCTATGTCCCAAGGAAGCTTGCTCAGCATCACTGCACTTATCTTCCTGGTACTACATACGAATGGCATATATGCCATGAATAGAAAAAAACAAAACCTGAAACCTCAGAAACTCCCATTACTCAGGCTCACTATGTGCAAAAGATGTAAGACCACATAAATACTGTAGAAAGAGTTGACTTAGCTGTCATCAAGGGATTTTCTTCATTTAAATCCCAATCCAAAAAACAAGGGGTAAGTACTAGCCTTTTATATTCACTTTTATATTCAAGTGAATAATTTCAAGTGAATATAGGCATTTGTGATTGACAGCATAGGAAATAGGAGACCGGAGTGTTCACTGTTCTGACCTTTAAGTGCTCAGACAACAGCAAATAGGAGTGCTGTCAAAATCACAATGATGTCCCAGTAACAGAAACCATTATGTGAGTTTAGGTAAGTCAGTGTTGCCAGTGCTAAGCACAATGCTTCCTAAATGAAGAGAAACACCTGCTTTACAGAAGTGTTGTCTGGTATTTACATAGAAATCACAATGGTAAATGTAGGCCTATTTTTTTAAATGTATATATAAAAATATATTTAAAATATCAACCAGTAAATAAACAAGAATTTCTTAGTATACCTCATGCTTTTCATCAGAAAAGGTTTTGTGATACTCTGGGATTAATTCATGTTGTCATGTTTGTCCTTCTGGAGTTAAGAAATGATATGGCATGCTGGATTTTGGACACCTGAGTCCTCCCAAGAAAACAGGCCTTTCTCAGTCAGAGATCCAGGAGACACTGGGTCTTTTTCCAGGTCTCCTGCTGGTTCACTTGGCCATGCCTCTATGCTTGTTTATCTGGCTTTAGATTACATGTGCCTTCCTGCAAGAGTGAAAGTTTATTAATAGAAAGAACTATGTAAATAGTAATTATTTATTCCCAGTGAAATCCAAAAGCCAGACTGGATATTTCCACATTCAAGTGAACGTAATGACCCTTCTACAGTTTCAGCAAGCTGAAATCTATAATGTCACCTTCATAAAACTTTCACAGGGTTATTAAGCTGAGGCTGTAAAGGAATTACATCAGCTAGGCTGACCTCCTACGTGCCACAGGCTTTTTACCCTGCTACTTCTTCACAAAACCCAGTTAATCACATTTGATTAGACAGTGCCTGGGAAAATACCTTACTTTGAGAACTCGTTCCAATGATTAATCATCCTCTTGGCTGAAAGTGTGCAACTTTATTTAATTCAGCTGCTTTCCTTTTGCAGGCTCTGGTTCTCATCATGCCTATTTTCACTGTATTAAGAAGCTCTTTAATACTCAGGTGGGATTTGGTGGTGGGTTTTTTTTGTTTGTTTGTTTTGGTTTTGTTTTGGGGTTTTTTTGGGGTTTTTTGATCATTTATAATCTGCCAGATAAACCAGACAAAATTTCTTTAGGAGGTCTCCATGCCTCTCAGCAGGGCACCTCTGCAGAACTTGTGTTCCTTTATCACCAGTACTGGAGTTTTCTGGTATGGGCAAAACGCTGGTGTGCACTCTTACCATTTCTTGAGAACTGCACTTTTTCTGATCAGCAACACTACTGCATGCTAAATAACTTGCACTCTGTGCCTTGCCTGTCATGTCCAGAGCTTGTGTGCATGCCTGACACTGAAGTATTGAACTATACTAATAAATGGATCGACATTTCCTAAAGATCAGGCTGCGCAGTCTGATAGTCATGCCCTCATCATTCATGCAGCACCAGTGTGTCACTCACAAATTTGAACCCACTGCAATTTTATAATCCTGGTCACCAACCCCTTGCAAACACCTCCACCTGAGGTTGTTCCCGCCTTCGCCCGCTCCATTTTACCACTCCTGCTAGCCAGGACCCCCACCATCACCCTGTCATTCCTCACTCCATTTCTTTTCCCTGCTTGGCAAATGTTCTGGCTACCTTCTTGCACAGCTTTTGGGTGCTAGTATGGTCCACCTCTGGGACTTCATGGGCTTCTGTGCCACAATGCGTGTGCCTACTCCAGAGTGACAACCAGAGGTCTTCGGGAGCCTCACAGGTACTTCCAGTTGCAGCTACTCCTACCTGCAACACACATAATTACCAAAACTGTTGTCAGGAGTTACCATCTGCACAAAAAAATCCCTTATCATAAGTGTATAGGAGAAAAGTGTCTATTAACAATGATGTATTTTATTCATGAAAATACATCTTTTGAAGAGGTATATATTATGTGCTGATTATCTTTACAAAAGAACTCAAGCCACACAACACCTTGTACTAGAAGCCAATAGAATGCATGTGTAAAGTTACACACAGACAGCTGGAACACTTTTATCATAAAACCCAGAAAAACCCATCTAATACTCCAGTCTAGATTCAAAACCTTTGTGATAAACTGGATACTTCTTCCACCACACCTATTTGCTCCCCAAAATTTCCAGAATACAATCAGTTTTTTTAATTGATATTAATAATAAGAATACTGGCATATTTAGTACCTCCCCCACACCCTGAACACCTCTCACTGAGAATAGCAATAATTCTATATAGTTCCCAAGGCATTAGAGCTGTTTGATGAAACCATGTGAATAGGAAACACCCTTGTTTGCACTGCTTTGCACATAAGCCTTTGAAAAACTCCTGAAAGGAAATCTACAGTCAAAATCAATAGAGGCTATCAGCTGAGCAGCACAGAAAACATGGGGTAATAGGAACAGGGTTTGCAAGAGGCACTAGTTTGTTGGTATTCAGAAGCCATCCAAAAAAAGCAGATTCTGGTTTTCTGTTAAACAGAAATATAATGGGACTACAGGTTGATCTAGTAGTAGCACCACTCTTCAGGGTTTTTTCAGACCATAGTCACTAAAAAAAAGAGTAAAGGGGAGGAGGTTGAACATGGAAAGGGAGAGAAAGAAGATATAGTGAACAAAATTCAGACTTTTTCCACAACAGAAGCTCAGTGAGGAAATACTCCTACTGTCCCCAGAGCCAGCTCAATACAGAGTCTGAATTTTTATCTTTAGGATTTTACACTGACAGGTTTGGTTCAAAAGATCAGGAAAAAAATAGGGAAAAAAAAGTTTATTTCACAAACTAGTCCATCTTCTACAAAAGCACTGACCAAAAGAGCTAATGTCCTCCTTTCCCATGCTTCCGCTCCACTCCCAAACACACTCCTAGCTTGTTCTGCTCTTTTCTTGTGCATTATCTGCCAACTACTCATTTTACTTCCTTCCACTTTAACAATCTCTTTTTAGCACTGATGAACCTTTACATAAACGGTGTAACCCAGACAGATGTTAACAAAGCAAATTGGTATTAGCAGCAGCATAGCATGTCTCCATTTTCTAGACACTTGAACACCTGATGTTTTGTACCTCCGCAGGCACTTATTTAAGCACCTAATCACATAGCTGGGATATCTGTGTGGCATCCTGTCCCCTCACCCCAGCCACTAAACCCACAGCAATAGGAAACCAGACAGGTTTGGTACTGGCATCTATGTAGCTGCTGGCACAAGTCAGGAACTCAAGCTGTTAAGCTTTCCTGTTCCATTCAAGCAGCTTCATACGGAGTAGCACCACTCCCACAGCATGAAGTTGGAAGTAAGGATTTGTTTCACAGTCTGCAAACAGTCACAGACACACATATACCCCATCCAGACCCTCTCCAAGCAGGAGTGTTGGTGATTCAGGACATCAGAAGAGCCACCCTATTGCAGGTGTGATACTCAGCTGTTTTCACATCAGATTAATATGTAATTGATAACATACCATGCTTCATACAGCACAAGGCATTTAGTCACACATTCAGACTGTGAAAGATTACATTTTTACCAGCATAAACAATCATGGTAAATTTTTTCTCTTATGGGAATGAAAGATGTCTTAAAAGAAAAACCACGAAAAACATTTGAAATACAACACTGAAGTGGTGCTGAGTGCTAGACACTGGCCATCGAGCAGTGTCAGGACAAAAAAATAATTAATTTAACTGCAACGTTAATTTAAGTTCTACTTATATTCCCAAGATGGGCAGAACATTGAAACCCCTTTTCTATATGGATCCTTTGAATACAGATTACAAGTAATGCTACTATAGAAAGACATCTTATGGATGTGAGGGGAGAGAACTTGTGACCACAGCAGATTTTTATTAGAACCCAATGGACAGACAGCAAGAACAAATCTTAGAGCATAAGCAGTCATCTTGGGCTCCTTTAACCACAGAAACAAACCTGTTTTTCCCCAACCAAAGACATCGATTCTCACTCCCGAAACTCAGGTGTCCAGTAACTTGACAATATAGTACCTTCAATGGATTCTCAAAAGCCAATATACTTGTGGACTTCTGCATCATCTCCATGACTAATCTTACCAAGGCTGTCATTGATACAAATGCACTTTGGAGGCAGCAATCAAGCTGCAATAAGCTACTGGAATGCTTGGAAGAGCTTCTAAGAAACACATTAAGAGAAAAACCCAGGTCCTCTGATAGAAGCAGACCTCTATTAGAATGCCAAAGATAAAGGGCATTTAGTTTCTATGCTTTACTTTCAGTGTAGCTCTGAAACGCTTCAAATCCCAGCAGGCTTGCCCCTAACCATGTCAACTGAAAGAAAAAAATACATGCACACCCCCTTAGAACTTTCAGAGTATTATTTAAAGATCTAGCAACCCTGAGTTTTGAATCAGTCTCACAAATATTTCAAGCTAATTTAATACACTGGTGCTGGGAAAGGAAGAGTTATATTGATTTCTGCACCTAAAAAAATATAAATCAATTAAGCTTCATGACCCTGATTTAATGCAGAGCACTCAACCCTTGTCTGAACATTTATGGTTTTTTTACCAGCATGTGTCAGGTCTGAGACTAGCAGATATTAGAAGGTAGATTCAGTCCGAGCCAAGCTACCCAGTACCAGAAGAGGGTTTGTGTGCAATGATTCCTGTTCATTTTGCTCTTGAGGGTAACTCATTTAAAAGAAAAGGAAACTTGGAAAGTAAGACTGCTGCCTGAAACCCAGTGGCAATACTGTGTGACAAATGCCAAAATCTTTGTCATGTCTCCAGCTTTAGCACCTCCTCTAACTCACTGGAGCAAGCACAGAGACTGATCTCCAAAAATCTGCCAGAACACACCCAAACTTTCCCTGCAGTGTGGAGCTGCCATTACAGCACCATTCACTTCTTTCAGCAAAAACTTCCCACCTCTAGACCACTGAGGCATGAGTCACTCCTTGCTTCTTTGCCTACATACTAAAATGTATGAACAACAGGATGCAATGAGGTTGTAGTGAGGTGCGTATCGGTCACTTCGCCCTGTAACAAATGACAGGACAGGAGGAAACGGCCTCAAGCTGTGCCACGGGAGGTTTAGACTAGATACTAGGAAAAATTTCTCCACTGCAAGTATTGTTAAGCATTGAAACAGGATGCCCAGCAAAGTGGTGGAGTCCCCATCCCTGGAGGTAATTAAAAGATGTATAGATGTGGTGCTTAGGGACATGGTTTAGTGGTGTCCTTGGCAGTGCTAGGTTAATGGTCAGATTTATGATCTTAATGGTCTTTTCCAACCTAAACAGTTCTATAATTTCTGCAGCCTGAATTCAGAAGGAGGTATCCCAGGAGCTGCCAGGACTCCTTGGCACTGAGATAGGGCATTTTCCCAGAACAAGAAATCACCACAGTCACTTATCTCCAAAAGAGTTGTGCCTCGTGTGTATTTAACAGGCTGCAAGAAGCTGCAGTAATACAGACCTGTATATAAAGCCATGTTTTTGTTCTGTAACAGCCTGCCGAACATCATTGCAGAATGTACACCCGATAAGACAACATGAACGGATTCAACCAAGTCACCCATGAAAATCCATCTGCTCACTCATCCGCTCGGCATCGACAGACCTGTCTCTATTAAATGGGAAGAAAATCGAAGTTGCCTGGTATTTTCTGGAGCGTGCAGAGAAGCCCTATGGGAAGGGTGCATCCCCAGCTCTGTCAACATAGAGAAACTGCAGAAGGGACAATGGCATTGACAACAGATTACATTATAAGCCTTCCCTAGAATGTTCATATCTGACAGAATATTTAAAAGGGGACAACTATATTTAACAATGCCCAAATATACTAAAATAAAGAAGACAGATTATTTCAGATGCCATATGGGACTTTCCTGGGATTATGGCTACTGTAATTTTCACTGGCAGTAACTGCAGAGAACAACAAAAAGAAAACCCTGCAAAACCAAAATCCAATTCCCTTTTCCCGGACACTATTAATTATTCAGAAGTTGCACCTGATCCTCCTGGAACATACTCTGGAGCCCACATAAAGGCAGCGTAATGCCCAGTAGCTATGGCAACTTCACACCCACCTTAGCTATAAAGCTGAAACAAAGCCCACTGCAATAAAGCGACTGTAAACTGCTTTGTGCAAAAGGCAAAGGTCAGCTGCAGACAAAACCAACCATTTTATAAAAATTTGCTTCAGTATCAATTACTTTGATTTCTCTCCCCACAACCACTTTGTATAATCAAAAGCTGACCAACCGAAAGCACAGTAAACGATGTAAAAAGCTGACAGTAATTTCTAGTGTCTCTGGATAAATCCGAACAGCAAGAAGGCATCTCAGTCAGGCTCCAGAGGCTTGCAAAGGTTCCTTCAAAGGTCCAAATGGGACAAACTGTGTGCCCAACAGCAGTTGCTCATCTTTTCCAGGATGCAATTACCCAGGAAAGTCTATTCATAGCTTTGGACTCCCTCTTCCATTTGTCGGCATGAGAAATGCTGGGTTATTGGAACTTCTGCTACTTATTCATGACTTTCAAGAAGAAACTTTGCAGCCCATAGGCAGTATTCATGACCTACCATGCTGACATTTTGCTTCAACATTCAACTTGGAAGATTTACTGCAAATGCTATGTGTATTTGTCAGCAAGGGCACAGGAGGGTGTTTGCAGGTAGAATAAGAGCCTTGGAGAATGGCAGTGGATTATCCTCTTTCATCACTCAAGTTGCAGGACGGCTGATGACACATGAAAGGTGTTACTGCAATAGACACTGCTCCTACTCCAGACCATACTACTCAGGAGCAGGACGTTCACAGGTGGCTACCATCAAACATACTTTTTAAATTGAAATGTAAACAAACTATTCACCCTGTTTTGTCACACTTATCTGTAAAAGGGAGCGAAACCCATTCAAGCCAAAATTATGCAGACTAGATTGCAATAGCTGCAATATTTCCTACCTTGAAGAAGCCATGTCAGTTTAAATAAGCAGCTGAACTTGTTGGAAAATGTCTTCTCCCTTCCTCTCTTCTTTCTCACATCTCTTCTATATATTTAGGACTCCACAACAACAGCAATAACCTCATGTAAATGAGAGATGCACTTTGGAAGGGCCCAGTCACAACAGACGAGAAGAGAAGCAAGATTAGTCAGAGATTTTTACAACAGATCAGACATATGCATATGCCTCGCTATATTATTCTGCAATTTATTTTACCCATATATTTAACGGGAAAGACATTCTTGCCCTCAGAAGTGAATGGCAAAATTCTCAGCAACTTCAGAAGAGCTAGGATTTCATTTCAAGATTTGCAAAGTATTTGCAACTTACGCAAACATACCTCAAGGTAAATTTGATATTGGTGTATCTACAATATTCTAGATTGAAATGTTTAAAAACCAGGCAAACCACTGTAACTATGATCAGATCCCAAAAGGGAATAATTACATGTTCATTAATATGAACATTCACCACACAGGACCTTTTCTTTGCGACCAAAGTAATTTGCTGGATTTATAGATCTATTTGCAGTCCTGTCACTGAAAGCCACAGACCTTGTAAGGTTTGTTAGTCTGTATGTAATAAATAGATAAAGCAACAGTAATGATTATAAATCACGCAATGAGTGCTGAGGAAGCTAAAAATAAAACATGAGATTGAATAAACCATTTCTATTTGGTACAAAAATACAAAGGGCAGTAAAATACTGCATTGTAAGAATTTAATTTGTATTCTGTTGTCACTAAAAGACTCCACTTGCAATTATGAAATTGGACATACACATTTGGAAAAGAGCCATTACAAGGAGGATCACTAGCATGATTTGCACTACTTTTTTATTCCCGAGGATTGATATTAATTGAGGAGGTTAAAACACGCAGTGATTTCACCATATGTAAATTTCAGCATGGTTCCAAATCACTCAAGTTTAGCTTTTATCAGGCAAAGAGCTAGAGCTATGCTTTCTTTTCATAGTAAATTTGGCATTTTAAAGAGTAAGCTGACTAGGCTGACTGCTCTCCCTTCTTTGAATCAAACAGAACTAAATCCTTAAGGGAATAAGATGATCACAAACTAGATGGCTCGGAAACTTTTCCTTGTGCTAACCAAGAGCTTTTAGGGAGCAAGTCTTGTACACCTGTGAAGGAGAGCAAAGCAGCTAAAATTCCAGTCTTGTACCACTTCATTATACAATCCTCTTCTACCTTCCACCAATGCACAGTAACACTGAAAGGCTCAGGCTGGGGAAACGGAGGCAACTGTACCCACAGACCAGTTGACTCACAGCCTGTTCACCGAACAAGCGCAGTTGCAGTTTGAGCTTGAAAACCACAAAGTCAATTCACACATAGCCTTTATTCCCACCCATTTCTTTTCCTTTTGATATTCAGTTCTACAAAGCTATTCCCTCTACTCACATGGGTTTCAGTGCTGCTATAATTCCTTACAACCTAACCTTTCTCCTGTCATTTATTGAGCTGGTTGCAGATGACAGCTTAATGACATAAGACTGCCCTAAAGTCAATATTTCAGTTCACCTCAGGGCGAAAAGTGCTCTGATTTGCTACGTCCAGCCACTGAAATTCAAGGTTAATTATGCTGCTCATCATCCCAACTCCTTTCAGAAAAGATGAGGTATCCCTGCAAACATCCCCAATTTCAATCCACTGGCAGTCTCTCCTTCCACCCAACTGCAGTTCTGGAGGAAGAACAGACTCTGGTCTATGACTAAGTCTGAACTAAACAGTAACCTTTAAAAAGTCAGACCTCATTTACCTCTAATGAGACAGGAGTAAAAGGCAAGCAGGGCAACCTATAGCATCAGTTAGCAGCTAGAAACAGCAGCTTCCTCCTTCTTCAAAGACAGAAAACACCCTCCTTATAACCTCTGCATTCTGTAGCCCCACTCATTTGAGGGCACACACCAAACTACTTAGATCCTGCACTGTCTTCAGTATTTTTTCACTGAATTCTCACTTTCTTCATTATTATATAAGTTTATATCTCAATATTAATCACATTAAAATCAATCACAGCTCTTACAAAAATAATCAACAGGAATTCCTACCAAACGTATTCTGTTTTCTTCTTTTCAATGAGCACAATTCATTCCTTCTGGATCAGAAAGTAACAAAATCTTTGAAAACAAGGATTTAACAAGCTTACACATCTAACTGTTCCCAGTATCTGCATACTGTACATAGAGAAGCAATATGAAGAACAAGTAAATTATAAGACTGAGAAAAGCTAATGGGACCAAAAGAATTACAGGCTAACTTCAACCAGCCATAATTGAAATTACTAAGGTGAAAAGAACCCAAAAAGCCTAGTTCCATCTTTGCAACTCTAGCAATTGCAGAAGAGGTATAAAAAATGAAAAATAAGAAAAGTGCAAGTTGTTCAAATTACAGGAACAGCCTGAATGCTTGATGATGCTCATCAGACAAATGAGGGGAAAGCAATAACATGCAAACCGTAAGATACACAGGGTATGGAAACAGATTTCCCCCTGCACAGCTCTGGCACCAAGAAAGCCATTTTAACTGTGGCTAAGCAAGACAAGGATGAGAGTTAAAACATGCTGATCACTATCAGCAAAGCAAGAAATCACTGTATTTGAGTTATTGACAATGTAATCCTAGCTCCCGCCTGACACTTTGTACTTCATTAATTGCATCAGCTTTGATTCCCCAATTCAAATACTCCATGAATCTGCTAAACTGGAGAAGGCTCAAGGGAGACTTTATATTCAGGTCTTCCAGTACCTAAAAGGGATACAACAGGAAATCTGGAGAGGGGCTTTTTACAAGGGCATGTAGTGACAGGACAAGGGGGAATGGCTTTAAGATGACAGCGGAGAGATTTAGATTAGATATTAGGAAAAAATTCTTTACTGTAAGGATGCTGAGGTACTGGAATAGGCTGCCCAAGGAAGATGTGAATGCTCCATCCCTGACAGCGTTCAAGGCCAGGTTGGACAGAGCCTTGGGCAACACAGTCTAGAGGAAGGTGTCCCTGCCCACGGCAGAGGGCTGGAACTGGATCAGCTTTAATGTCCCTTCAAGTCTTGTGATTCTAAATCAGCTTTCAAAACCTGAAAATGCAGATACATATCTGAACACTTAAGCATTACCAAACATGGCACCAGACCACAGAGTAGCCAATGTTTTCAGGTGTTACAGGTTGCTCACTGTTACCTTATTCCTGTAATACTATTTCCCAACCTTTCTGAAGTCCTCCTTAGAAATCCACAAGTGCCTGAAGCAACACGTAGCATGCCTCCTGCAGAATACAGTCAGCAAAATAAGGAAAGGCATGCTACATCAGTAACAAGGGCAGCAGACTAGGACATAGGAGAAATAAGATTACAAAATGTTAATAAATCATTGTATTTCAAACCATCTCTTTTGAATGTGGAAATGCATAAATTGGGTTACTGACCAGAAAACGCAAGGGAACAACTGGTGGACAGACTAGATATCTAAATTCTAATTACTGGTGTTATTAGAGATTTGATTGCAATATTCCAGGGCTTCAATTCAATTGCATATTAATTTCCACACTGAAACCAGACATTTTCATACCCCTAATAAACAAGCTGACACTGACTGTAATCCACAGATCAAACACACAAAGTGCTGTGCTGACCTAGTAGCCTGATGGGGCTTTAGGGAGCTCCAGGCTGACACTTTTACCTTTTCCAGGGTGCAAAGCCCAGCCTAGCAGTGCTCTTCTGTCCCTCAAGCCTCCGTGACTCAGATATGCTGCATTTGCGATATTGAATTATTCATTACAATTCTATCAGATGGGGAAATTGGGTCTGGGCTTCTTCCCAACAAAGTTTTTCTCTCTGCTGCAGACAACAGAGCACCTCAGCCACATGACTCTGGGCTGCCATGTTTCACTGCAATTCATATCAAATTCACTTCTGATCCTGGCTTTCTTGTCACTTCTATCTGACTGCTTAAAAAGCATTCTTCAGAGACTGGAAGCAATAAAAGGCACTTCATTAAAAATACCCCTGCAGCCCACACCCCCTTCCTGAGTCAGGAGTCTACCAACTGTGACATCGTGAGGATATTTCAGCTGATTGCTCACTTTGCTTTAGACACAGATTTACTTTGGAAATAGGACAGAATATGAAATCATCTCCACCCTGAATGCTCATTAGCCTGCCAGGTATGTCACAAGCATATTACAAGTCACAGAGAGACCCATTTCTGTTTGGGCAGAGATGTTCTTGTCACACCTGCAGCAGTATTTTTCTCTTCACTTTTGGCAGGCAGTCTGACACAGCACACACAGGAAATGGAGACAAGTCTTGCAAAAAATGCACTGTGAGCAGAGGCTGTCAAGTATCAGCTCCTTTATGTTCATGTATTTAAACAACCAAACATCAGCAAAATAGCATGAGAAAGCACAGAAATTTCTGAGAATAATTGTAAAAGAAAAGCCAAATCTGCATTTAAGATGTTGAACTCCTTACAGAAAAACCGTAATATCAACCTGATAATGCCAGTGTCCCTTTTTCATTCTCCAAATGAGAGCAACGTTGATGGATAAGAGAATGGTCAAGGGGGGACACTTTACTGCTCTCTACAACTACCTGAAAGGAGTTGAAAAGCTGAAAAGTGGGGGTCAGTCTCTTCTCCCAATTAGCCAGTGATAGGACAAGAAGTAACGGCCTCAAGTTGTGCCAGGCGAGGTTTAGATTGGATATTAGGAAACGTTTATTCACCAAGAGGGTGCTCAGGCATTGGAACAGGCGGCCCAGGGGAGTGGTGCAGTCACCATTCCTGAAACTGTTCACAAACCGTGTACATGAGGCCCTTAGTGACATGGGTTAGTGGCAGACTTGGCAGTGCTGGGGTAACTGTTGGACTTGATGATCTTAAAGGTCTTTTCCAACCTAGCTGATTCTATGATTCTATGTTGTCCTTCTGGAGAAGCAGCCACTGCTCCTACTCACTGCAACACCTCCACAAACTTAGCACAACAGAAGAGTAGAGGCAGAACAGCTGTCTTTCTGTACTGACTTGCACATGTTGCAATCACTGTTCCCACATACTCTGTGTAAAAGGAGAGAATTCATTTGGCAAAACGATTCATTTTTTGGCTGTTTATTTCTCTGCTGCGTTCAGATAGCAACATGGAACCCCCACTGAAGTGCACCAAAAAGTTCTGGAGACATCTGTTTGCTTACAATGGATAAACAAAAAATAGCACTGCTCTGAAAGGTACAACAGGAACAGCAATGTAAGATTTTATAAACTTCCATTTCTGCTGGATGCTGAGTTCAGGTTTTCAAAGCTTCCAGCCAGACAGATGGTGATGGTGAATTAGAGATTCAGCTATGAAAATCCTGTGATTTTCAGTGGGAGTCCCGTGCCTGAAGTCATTTAGCTTTGGAAACTAACTGATCTCCCACCACAGCCAATATCTGTTGTGTCACAGGTTCAGATGCACATAAACATGTAAATGATGGCTCCTGTTCAGTTCTGTTTCTGAAGCTGCAGCCACAACATCAGTAGCCTAAGCTTTTTGAAGACTTAGCAGCCTGAATGACTACCTCATGCATTTGGCAGAGCTACTCTTCCATGCTGAAGAAAACAGAACCTACTCCAAAATCCAGGCAAGCTCAGGATACATACCAACTGTGTCTTAAATTTATCTTTTTTCACTGCTTTGTTCTATAAACACAGCACCCTTTTCAGGTGACAAAGCATGATGCAAGGCTGAATGGGTTAATACAACCTCACTCTGCTGGCCTGTCACTAAGGTTTTACTTTAGTTTCCCTACTTGGCAGCTGTCTCTGTTAACACCATACCAGCACCTTCCACAGTCCCATAAGAAAGCAAAGCTTCTCTACAGAAAGATCCAAAGCTTGCAATTCTAACAAAGCATACGCCTGTTGCGCTGGAAAGAGCCAGAGGTACTAGATCTTGATCTAACACCATTTTAAAATCAGAATCCCAAGTCCAACCACTTTAACCTTTTAAAGCTGTAGGTTTTAGCAATGTACAGGACCTTTTGTAAGTAGGGATCGGGGCTTACATTTTCCAGTAGGTCCCATCAGCTGGTGTGTGAGGCAGCAGCAAAGAGGTTTCTTGAGTCTTGACTTAACAGCGCATACAAAGCAACAAGTCAAAGCAATTCCACCTTCAAAAGCCTACTAAATCCCTAAAGAAGAGCTATGCTCCACAGTGCCCTGCCTGCACAGGTCCTGACAGATAGGGACTGTGATTTTGCTTAAAGACACAGAGAAGAAGTATTGTCGAAATTTGGCAAATAAGAAAACACCTGCAAGAGTGTTAATTGTGACATGCCAAAGAAACACAGAGTTGAATGCGCTCCTCTGGGATCCAAGAGTCTGTGTAATGGATACAGCCTAGAATACAAGATGGCAGTTCTGCCTTGGCACAGACCATATTAAAAGATTAATTGCTGTTTCACCCACACATGCACCTTTTAGAAATCGGTAGGGTGCAAATGAAAAGCAAATGGAAAGACCAGCGAGTGCATGAAGTAGATCACTTAAAAGGCCCTTTAAAATAAAATTCATGATGATAGAGAACTTTACCATCATCACCTACTGATACAGCAAATTATGAAATTTATTACTTTAGGCAGTTGTGACTAAGCTGCATCCAAAGCATTGTCATACAGATTTAAAATTGATCAAAACCTCTAATCTTGAGCCTATCAGGTTTTTGCTGCTTATCCTCTATTACACTTCAACTTAAAATCAAATGTTATTGCTGACACTCTTCAGCTCAGTAAGCACAGAAAAAACACTGCAAGCAGGCACGACTTTTAATCATACAGGACAGCCATCAAAACCTGAAAAGTGTTCGATAAATAGACACTTGCCTCTCACTGACATGAATCATTACACCATGGCATGTAAATGATGCAAACATGCCACATGAGCTCTTCATCTCAGAAAACAAACATCATCATTGTCAGCATCGAGATAAACAGCCCCTCTCCACTCAATCCAGTTTTGTTGTTGTTGTCACCAGTCCTACAGATTACTGTGCTCAAAGCAGTGCAAATCTTATTTTCATGCATATAAACTAATGCTCTGAGACGTCATGGCACAACGATTCAATTCATGCATCTCTGCCAGACTTCAGTCAACTGACAATTGCCAGGCAAATGCAAAGCACATATATAATATCTATGGAAGAACTACAATGAACTTGTTTTGCATATATCCAAGCTACAGAGAGACCTACTTCCATGGTTACCTAATATTCAACCTCTGCATGGCCCATGGAGAAATAATCATCAGACTGTTTGGCACAGCCTGGGCACAAGGCAGGAGCCAACATTCAAGACAGAATGTCCAAAACTACAAAGTAAAATAAAACCTGTCTAGTCATAATTCAAAAAAATAGGAGTAGTTGTTTAGCGTCTCACTGCACAGGACAAAAATTAGACACAGGCTCAAAAGTTAGATACAAGAGGAGTTTTAGCAGCGAGCTAAATATCAAACAGGAGATCCGCACAGATAACAAAGAATCACCAAACTATAAAGTTTTACAAAGCAGCTAAAGTACTTCAAAGCCACAGGAAAGGTCCATTTCTCAGAAGGTGAGCAAAATGCACAGTCAGGGGGGAGCTATAAAATACTGTGTGTGCTATAAGGCACACCCCCCATCTTAGCTGTTACGGCAAGCGATTCACTAATGCTGATTTTGTAATAACTGCCGCTTACAAAATCACCTTACAAATTAAGATTATTTATGATGCTTTTAGGAGGTTTAAATAAAGCTCTGAGAACAAATACAAGGGTTTATTTCACTGTCTCCTCTCCATGAGAGGTTCAAATACTTTAAACTGAATAATAAGGTAAACAGAGATTGATCAGGGTCTGTGAATCAATTTAAGTGACAAGGCTTCCTCTGAGGTTCACCTTCCTTTTTTGGGAAGGACAAGAGGTTAAACAACCCATACTTTTATTAGGTTGAACAAAGCCACAGTATTGTTTGATGTGAAACAGGAATGCATTTATAGTCATTTAAACAACAGTTAGGATGAAAAGTCCCTCCAAAAGTCTTAAAACTCCAAGGGTGCTGGCTGAAGTCAACTAAACAATTAATCTGTCAGAGATTGTGCCATCTTCTCCTTCGTGGCTGTCATGATGGAACTTGGATGAGTGGGGGAACAGCAAAGATAATTCTGCCCATTTCTGTATCGCCAACAAAAAACATTGGAAAAATTTTCTGGGACCATTTTCTCAAGGGAGCTGACAACTATGTCAGCACATTTAAACCCAGAGAACCTAGTTAAAAATACTATCACATGCACCAGGGGCAAACATCTGTGATTCTACAACACTGTAAATTATTTACATGTGTCAAGAAGTTAATCACAGTCTTTTTTAAATCCATTTATCTTCCTGTTTTTGATCCTCTGCAGCCATCTCCTTAATTCCCAATAAAACCATTATTTCTCACTTCTATATTCCCCACCTAAGAAACCTGTGATGAAATGCTGAAAAGTTTCTCAAATCTCTAATGGGAAAATACCTGTGCAGCAGTACTAGGCTACCTTATCACGTTTTCAAGAAAGAATACTTCTATAGCAGTGGATATTGTCTTCAATATAGATTCTATGATTATGAGAATACATTTGTTTCTTTACTGTTTGTTACTACTGTATCCCACCTACAGGAGGCTGCATGCATTCTGCTACTTAATACACAATGAACACAATAGGTGTTCATTCCTGATACTCTCTCAGGCAGGGCCTTTCAATTTGTAAAATATCATAACTGATTAGCAAACCAAAAATCAGCATGGATGCCCTCCCTTTCTGCATAAATGTGTGCTGACCAATATAAAAGCTTCCCCCAAAAAGCATGTAAACTCTCTATCTCCTCAAGCCTGTGATAGTGAAGCTTATTTATACTGCTGATACTTCACAGTGCAGTGTATGTTTTCACACATACTTCATATATGCATATACCACTATAAAGTATATGCACACACTGCATATACTTCACAGCATTAACCACAGTACTTCTCTATGAGCCAATTCTGCATAACTTGTGTTGGGCACAGCTGGAGATTCCTTATCCTTGGTTTGTAGTTCTTCAGATGTGTTAGGTACTCCAGATGACCAAATCCCATGTTAACTTAAATTTCCCCGGTTAAAATATGTCATTACTCACCTTTTTCCCCTCTGTACTATCCCCAGTGACATAGGACAGTTTTCGACGGACATAGAAGAGCATATCATCTTGCCGGGGTGCCCATTTCTCCATAAAATATGTTGAAAACATCCAAGTCCAGAACACAATACGGTCATCTTTGAAACACCCTAAAAAGCATAAAAAGAAAGGAGAAATGAGTTGTGGAATTAGCATGTCACATTTGATTGTGCTCAACATGACACACAAAGTCTTTGCTACGCATGGTGCAGCCAAGCCCAAATGTAGCAGAAATACCCTTCCACAGCTCAAAGCTTCTCTAGAGTGTACAGCATAGCTGTCATTTTGCATGAACCCACAGCCTGTCTTTGGCTGTTTTCAACCAAAACCACCTTCTGGCAACCAATCTGCCCCTGTGCACAACAGACACAATCAGGGACCACAACTGTGTGGCTATGCCTGTGCCACAGAGAAGGACAAGACCAGCACACTGAGCAAGAATACAGCAAAAAAGCACTCAAGTAATTTCAAAAACATGTAGCGCCAACAAGTACTCCAGCTAATGACGTGAAGCCATCGGCTTCCAAGAGGTCTATTATATGCTATATAGCCAATCCATAGCACATATTGGCAATATAGCCAATCCTTCAGAAACTACCTTACTTACACCAATACACAGAAACAAGAACACATCTATGCAGGCGAGACTGTAATTTACCCTCTCTCTGACAAAGAACAAACCCCAGCTCCTCCTCAAGGAACCGAGGAGTTCTGAATCCCAATTAAACAAGAAAAAGCAGTGGGAGAAGGTGAAAAATAGGAGAGGAAGATGCAACAAAGTCTTGTTCAAGGAGACAAATTACATCAGCAATAGCTTGGCAGTTGGCTTCTTGCCAGGAAAAGGAGGTGACATCACACTTTGTGAAGCTCTTCAAAGCACTTCACTGTAATAAAAGAGCAGAAAGTTCTGCATCTCTTCCGTGGCATAACGCTTGTACACTGTTAAAGAACAAAATTTATACAGACAAGAAGAGACGCCACTACTGTGCCTGGTGACAAGGGAGCTGAGTTTCTCCACTGCTCCTACTGGAGGCTCTTTGATGGAGTAATTGCATCCTCTCCTCAGAGCCCTACTGAGAGATAACTGCGGCTGTTAGCAGTGTTTAGCTGTCCTAAAACCTGCGAAGAAACAAAGACTAGAAGTAGCACCTGTATTTCTGAGACACAGCAAAACCCTGAAATGGATGATGGGTAGTAGCATTATGTACAAGACAGCAAAACCAGCGGGGGGTGTGTATGTATACACGTGTCGGTGCCAACCTGTCCTTCAGAACATCTATCCTTTACACATTATCCTTTGGCTTATCTCCCTAAAAGCTATACGTCAGCTGCCAGATTGGTACACACATCACTCACCAGCTCTCAGCTACCGTTCAGGTTGGTGTGTTTCCCTCCCAGCACTACACTGCATATATGAGATATGTTCTGCAGAGGAAAGAATCTTGCATGAGACAGAAGTGACATTTATTTACAGCGGTATCTGAATTAAGCTTTAGAAGATTTTTTCCAGTCAACTGCTGACACATACTGTAACAGTGAACACATTTTTTCTTAGACACTGGTGGCTAACTTCAGGGCTTCATAAAGCAATCAATCAATCTTTTAATTCACAAGTGTAACTCAGCACATTTTCCACTTCACTGTGTGTGCAATATTTGCCAGACAAATCTTTCTTCCAATCTTTAATTACTGTGGTGGGCAGGAAATTAGACTTTCAAATTTTTCAGCAGACAAATGGGTGATTGAAATCAAAATCTCCAACTAAAGCCAAAAGCAATATTGAAAACAAAATGAAATTCCACTGATGGGCCATGCACAGAATACACTAATCAACATCAAGTAGGATAGTATTTGAAAACATGTACATAGCTGGTTATATTTAAAAACAAAATAAAATGAAAAGGCTGAGAAAGAATAGAAAAAGGCCAAGGCAGTTAGCTCCTATGCAGATTAATTCCAGGCCATGCTGAAATTGCTTTATTTGCATGGCTGCAGTGAAGTCATCTCAATTACTTAAGGTGCAATAAAACATAATGTGCAATCGTGAATAAAATCTGCAATGCATTCAAGTACTACCCAGTTTTTCCAGCAGAGAAAGGGAATGAAGCACTAGAGAGATGAGATATGGGATGGCGGGCACTTGCACCATCTGAACCCCTCCCTTGGGCATGGGTGAACAGGTCTGTATGGCAAACAGCTATGTCTGACAGCCTACCACATAACAGTGGATTCAAATGTGTTCAGACTCCCAAAACCAGGCTGAGAAAAGACAGTTTTATCATTAGTCAGTATATTCACAGATACCTCAAGAAGAGAAAAACAACTATGAAGGTTTAAGACTATACTGCTGACACACGGTGAAAGGCTCTAGCACATCTGCAGGTTGGAAATTTAAATTCCATTCCTAAGCATTCAAGTAACGAAGTTGAGGAGCAGCCCCCTCAGTTGCAATAGTGAAGGTAAAAATCCCTACAGCTGTAAAGATAGAGCTCGGCTTGGTTAAGAAGTTCCATGTGGTACCAGTGACAGCCAAGGACATGAAAACCCAGTCCCATTGCCATATTTAGCCAAGAATAGAAAACCGGGCATGCATTCATTGTGACTCATTAATGGTTTCAAAGAAACTTATTAAATCTCATGAGGTTTGAGTACCTGAGTTCCCAGCCTTAATTAAATGAGGGAGGAGGAGGAAAGGGGCAGACAGGATTGCCCTGAGTTCTTCTGGAGTCTAATGTTCAGAAGTACACCCCTTTGGTTTTGCTTCATAAATGAGTAAACAAAACCCTATCTGAGCCACTCCTAAACTTACATAAGGATGATTGTTTGTTTGTTTGTTTTGGGGGGAGGAATAGTTTTTCCCTTATAAAGCAAAAATCACTGAGTTATCTAAATCCACCATAATAAACAAGTGTTAAACCCCTTCTAGATTCTGTCATTACCAGCAAAGATCTGAGAAGCTGTCACATGAGCTGCTTACACTATCAGAGAAGTTTTATGCAATAAAGCAGAGAAGTTCATGAGCTCTTCTGAACTATTTATGGGTGGTTACAACAGAACATTACTACACTCAGGAGAACAGCAGAATGGGGTAAAGTACCAGGACTCTGGGTGCTTTTACCCTTGCAAGGGAATGCAGGACGAACTAATCCAATGTATTCACCATTAACCTAAACAGAAAACCAGAGGACAAAAGTGCTGCAGCAGTGAAGCTACTTCAGCTCTGCAGCATAATGCAGAAGAAAAAAACCCTGAAAACCCTTATAGCAAAGTTGGATGGCCATCAATTCAAAACCCCACCTGCAACAGAGGAGATGTAAAATTGCCCTCCAAGCTTCAGGGATGATTGCAGACATTGCTGTAATTAAAACCAGCCTGAGGATGTTCTAACTGTTCCGACTGCAGTGGCTAAAAGACTTCTCTTGAAGCCAAGAAGAGCCAAGCCACTGCAACACAGTTGCTTTTATTAAATTTTA
Source organism: Psittacula echo (assembly GCF_963264785.1). NCBI lineage: Eukaryota > Metazoa > Chordata > Aves > Psittaciformes > Psittacidae > Psittacula > Psittacula echo. The sequence continues at coordinate 108,547,999 of NC_137735.1, forward strand.
GTAGCAGCAGGAAGGATGAGGAACAGCCTTTAAAATCTACTATTAAAGAGCATTAACTTGGAAAGGAGACAAGAAAATCTGTAATTGTAATGCAGACTTCCTAAAACTTGAGAGGGGGAAAAATCTATTCCAATTTCAAGCCAAAAACTGTCAGATCCAGTACATCCAACCCAAGCTTGCCTTCAACTATTAGATCCCCAAAAGCACAGCATACCCTCACAGTTCTTTTGGTGGTTTACAGCATCTCACTGGAAGCTTTCCAGCTTTGCCGGGAAGAAACCTGGAAACTACTTTTAAAGTTGTTTTGGGTAATGGTTTTGAAACTGTCAGGCTAACAGTCCAACAGACAAACTTACTCTTTCCAATAGACAGAAGAAAGCACAAAGCCTTAATTTCTCAGCTTTTACCACAGCACCCTGTTGAGGGGTCTCAGCTGCACTGAAGATAGTAGAGGGAACAGTTCTGTCCCCATTACATGCCTCCCACCAAAGAAGTGGACAAACTCAGCTCACAGTTGGATTGCTGATGACCTTAACCCTCTGCTATTATTCTCCATACTACTTCTATCCACCTGGCAAGGGCTGAGATCAAAAACCGAAGCCAATTTTTCATAGCCTGGAGAATCGTGAGTTCGCAGCAGCTATCTATGACATTGGTCATCGTTTGAATAACACTCAGAAGAAGCGCATGCACACACATACTCTACTGTTAAGTTGGAAGGCCCTTAATGAAACCCGGCACTTAAAAGCTCTTCAGTATTTGGGGACACTTTTTAAAATGCTAACATTTTTTTTGTTGCCAGAGGAGAATTTAAGCCTTCTGCAACAGCAGAATTAGATGATATTTGCAAAGGAATCAAATGCCATCTATAGTTGAGAGCTTGTCGCAAGTCAGCTTCCTGAAAACACTCCTCCCCTAGCAAATTCTGCTGCTAAATAATAAAATGGAATTAAGACTTCAGACTATAAATCTTGGTACACTAAAAGTTGATTATATAATTATGAGACCTTTGTCATGAATAAATCCTAATTACAACAACTTACTGTAATGATTCATTTACATGGATTTTATCCTCATTAGAAGCAAGATTTATGCCAGCTGCTGTGTAATAAACGTCTTCCTTTTTACCTACTAGTTTTCTATTCAGCATTCATTTCGGGGAACTGACACCAGATCCACATAAGAAGTTGTGGTTATTATTATTTTTTTTTTTTAATTAATGCTTTTCAAAGTATCAGTGGACAAAGAGAAGTGTCAGCATATTATATTGCTTCAGAGGAATAGGAGGAAAGATTTTCCATTTGGTGGATAATAATTTTTTCAGCATGTACCACTTGGAGATTAGAGGAACAATAATTTCAGCTAGAAAAGGGTATAAGGCTTGCATGACTTGTTTTCACTCCTGTAGCCTGCCATGAGCTACTCTTCACCATGAAACATCGTAAAACTCATTTTATCCATTCTGCCACATTACGCATTCATCCGTAAAATGAGAATCCTTAGATGTTTAGAGGTTAATTAAATGCTTATGAAGTATTTCAGTCCCAGCATGGAAAGCAAACTACAGTTTTAAGTGATTTGCACTACGTTTAATTTTTGAGTTTAGCCAAGTATTCTGCAAGTACAAGATGAGAAGTGCTTCGCATAGACTAAAGCTGCCTTTGATATTATAAAGTTATAATTATGACTGTATAAAACCAGAATGGACATTCTCTGTCCAATGATACTTGCCAGCTGTCCAGATCATTAGAAATCTAAAGTTCTGTCTTCTTGCCATGCCCACATAAAAGAACAGCATTTAATCCTTTCAGTTTGACCTCATACAAACACAGGACTTTGCCAAACTCTCTGAAGTTCACTAGCAATCAACAATGTGAGAGCAGGGAACATAGAGGGAATGCATCCCCAAACGAGTAACCTCCAGAGCACATCCTCACAGCATGTTCCTCTCTTAAAAATATTGAGGCTGGGAAAGGAACACTGCTGCTGAAGCTAGCTGTAATGACATCACACAGTGAGAAGTGTGCTTTCGAAAGCAAGCAAGTCCTAAATCTGTCAGAAAAGACAACGTATACCTCCAACATAAGTTTTTCTGGCAGAACTCTAGCTAGAAAAGGAAGCTATCATGGTAACAGCAGCTACAGGTCCAAGACGGATGCCACAGATTAAAAATCCTGCTTTGCCACAGACAAAACCCTCTTCTCCTTACCCTAGAATGGACGTAACTATTCTCCTATCCCATCAAGTGTTGCATCTACACATCCATTAGCATAATATGAAGAGGATAAGAATATAATTAAAGATGATAGAATAATTTAATAACAAATACAGCACATGCTTCTCTAATAACAGACAGTAATTTACAAAGAAGATAGATAGAAGCTCATTTGAATTGGAATGAAGAACAGTTGAAATCAAACAGAAACATTGCTCTTCCCTTTCTTTCCATGGGCATTTTAAGAATATGTCCTTTAGCATACTTTCAAACTTGCACACATATATTAGACTTTGTTAAAGCAACACAACTGATTTAAACCTTGGCTTCATAGCATATCTATAAAGGAACAGACAAAATTTGCGCTTCAAGCATTAAGCCATCAATGTTAAAAGGCTGAGGAAAACATCATCCAATTACTCTTATAGCTGCTGTGCCATATTTACTCATTTGCCAACAAATGATATTGCCTCTCTTGTATTTCTCACCTTCTAAAGGACTAAAAGGCAGTCATCACTACGATCCCCAGAATCACGATGCAGTTTCAGTACACACCCTAAATTTCAAGCCTGTTCTCACCAGATAGTTGGCTCAAAGGCCCAAAATAACAGGAGCCAGAAGCTGGCACTTGCATAAAAGACAAATGCCATCCTCTGTGTGGAGAGGGAAAGATAAACACATTTCTATGTTCAGGAATAGACTGCAGTAATATAGTCTTCCATGAAGGCCTGTGAACAATTCCTGCAAATGATTCCATGAAATAATAGGTCCAAAATACTTGAGATTCAGAGAAACTGACCTCATTTTCAACTGATAACTTCCATTTCCTAAACCACAGAAATGACTCATTGCTGTCTGAACAGAAGTTGTGCTTAAGCCTCATGGTGAACAGGTAATGAGTGCAGGAAATAGGTAACGAGTGGTGTCCCTCAGGGATCGGTGTTGGAACCAATCTTTGTTGGCGACATGGAGAGTAGGATTGAGGCACCCTCAGCAAATTTGCCAGTGACATTAAGCTATGTAGTCTGGCTGATATGCTGGAGGGAAGGAATGCCATACAGAAGGACCTTGACATGCTTGAGAAGTGGCCAATGGCAACCTCAGGAAGTTCAACCAAGCTAAGGGCAAGGTCCCCCACCTGGGTTGGGGATAATCCCAGGCACAGCTACAGGTTGGGCAGAGAAGAGATTCAGAGCAGCCCTGCAGAGAAGGACTTGGGGGTGCTGGTCAATGAGAAACTGAGCATGAGCCAGCTTCAGTGTGTGCTTGCAGCCCAGAAAGCCAACCATATCCTGCATCAAAAGGAGCATGACCAGCAGGTCGAAGGAGGTGATCCTGCCCCTCTACTCTGCTCTCATGAGACCTCACTTGAAGTATTGTGTACAGTTCTGGTGCTCTCAACATAAGGACACAGAGCTGTTGGAGCAAGTCCAGAGGAGCCCACAAGGATGATCAGGGGACTGGAGCACCTCCCATATGAAGATAGGCTGAGAAAGTTGGGGCTGTTCAGACTGGATAAGAGAAGGCTGCGTGGAGACCTCATAGCAGCCTTCCAGTATCTGAAGGGGCCCTACAAGGATGCCAGAGAGGGACTCTTCATAAGAAACTGTAGCAATAGGACAAGGGGTAATAGGTTTAAACTTAAACAGGGGAAGTTCATGAGAGATATAAGAAAGAAGTTCTTTAACGTGAAGGTGGTTTGGCACTGGCACAGGTTGCCCAAAGAAGTGGTAAATACTCCATCCCTGGCAGTGTTTAAGACCAGGTTGGACAGAGCCTTGGAAGACACAGTCTACAGTGAGGCATCCCTGCCCATGGCAGGGGGTTGAAACTAGATGGGTGTTAAGGTCCTTTCCAACCATAACTATTCTATGATTCTATGAAATAAACAATAGTGGATAAAATGCAGTTCTGTTCTAAAGATCACAGTTTATCCTAGCCTGTAACAGGTTCCCTCCTATACCTCAGAGCTTTAACTTTGAAACTCTTGTAAATGTCAAGCCACAGTTATAGCAATACAGCTTCATGGTCCATACTTGTAAAGCACCTGTCAATCACATCACATCCCTATCCCCTGCTTGCAAAGTGATAGAATTATATCACTCTGGGAAAAAAAGAAGGAAAATGCCACAACATCAAACCTGTTGATTAAAGGACTAAAGTATAACCTTCAGGTATATTTGACATTCACTACTGATGGCTCTCCACTATCCCATGCTCCTCCTGATCCTTCAGGCTGTCCCCAGCCCAAATACAGAGAAATTTCATTATATAATTAGATACAGAGTTTGCCTAGATCATGAAGTTTTCTCTTTTATTCACATAGGCTATTCAATCACAGTCAAGGCTGGTTCATCAAGGAATATTCATCACAGAGGTGGCTTTTAGGAGATACATATTCCCTGCACCATAACCATACCCCTACCTAACCACCTGCTTTTTCACCAGATGGGGCAGATTAGTGCCATAACTGTTAAGACAGAAGCTTTGCTTTCAATATAGCACAACTTCCAAACATCTAAACGACAGACACTTCACAGTTTATCTTTGTCACCACGATTTACTGCCTTCTTCAACACAGCATGCATGTCAACTACAACCAGTTTCCTGTCTTCCTGGAAAATACAAAATAGCTCATTCATATTGCAGCATCACTTCAGGTATCATAAACAAGCTCCTCCTTTCTGCCTAGGAGAGAAAATTCATGCAAATTAAACTTGCTTGTGGTTGTTAGGAATGCATATTCTTCCCAACTACAAATCATCCATGAATAACTTTGATGACACAAAATGTGCCTTAACAAAACATCCAACAGAATGGAGACAAATCCGAATCAGACAACAAAATCTACATCCATCCATCACTCAGTTCAAACTTCCTTCTTTTGTGACGGGTCTGCAGAAATTAGTACAAGGTGTATTATACACAGAAGACATTTCTAATATTGACCGTGTTTGCTCAAATTCCAACAGCAAGAAAAAACAAGGCTAACACCTGAAGGTGGAAGTGACCAACTCCTTCTACATTACAAAAATTTCTAAAGAAATTCAAATGTTTCAAGATTAATATCATGTAACAATGCTCTCCTTTCAGTGAAACCAAAGATACTGCTTTTTCATGCTAGCATTAGAGAGTGCTTGCCCTCTTGCCAGCAGTATAAAAATACTAGCTGTTAATATGAACAACAACATAAGCCACCAGCTCTCCATGTGGAGCATTTGCTTACTGAAGACCAGAAATACGTGCCAAAGAAGCTTAATACTACTAATAATAAATAATAATAAAGATATCTTGACCCTGAAGAGCTCATAAGGAAATACTATTATGGAAACACATGAAGGATGAAATCTGAGAACTGCCATTCCAACTTATGCCCAGCAGAACATGGAATACCACACCTTGTTTCTAACAGGGGCCACGAGCCTCAAAAAGCGAAAATCAGTTCACAACAGGTAGGTATGGGATACCCTTCTGCACAACCAGGTCTCATCATAATGCTTAGCAGTTGGAGCCTGTGCTGCACCTTAAAACATGAAGATTTTTGTCCTTTCTAGAACACTGGAGTTACCCTAATTCACCTCAATAACTTCGGGAAAAAAAAAATCATCTTAAGAATATAGGAATTCCTCTTTGCAAGTTGCCAAGTCCTCAGGCTCAGTTAATAAATTCTGATAGCAAAGAGTGGTCCAGTTTTGGTTGGGATTTTTTTGGGGTGGGGGTTGTTTTGTTGGGGGGGGGGTTGAGGTTTTTTTTAATATTTCATAACACGCAGAACTAATTTTGATGAGGATAATAATAGAAAAAGTGATACTGCTCATGTCAAAACTTTAACTTTGCCACTTTGGGGAAGAAAACACATTGCAACTCAGCCAGCTAGAGTGTTCCTAGAGCAAGATAAAATCCCTTTTGCAGCTTAGCACAGGAAACTAGCATATTGTCATAGAAATGAATGAGCAATACCAGCACCTGGTTACTAAGAGCAGGTGATACATTTCCAGGGCAGTGACCACAGACAAACACAACAAATCTTAGTGCACAGCCAAAATATCCTCCAGGTGGTTTTGCTACAGATATCTCCTTCCAAAGCCTTGAATTTCTCCATTAAGTATTAGTTATTTTAAGCTTTTTTCCATAAAAAGAACAGATTTTTTTCCTTTTTTAAATGCAAACAAAAGCATCTGGGATGAAAATGAAGAACTACACTGAGAAAAGGAAAAGATTACTAGAAACACTAACAAATCTCCTGAGCCAAGACAAAGCCACCACAAATGATGCCAGATTTTTCAAGCTTCCGTAATGACCAGAATTGGTATAAGTTTTAGCGCTATTCTATTAACTACGTACTTAAAATATATGTCTCTTAAAAACACAAGCAAAAAATAACTGTTTCAATGTATTACATTAAAAATATCTGCTTTGGCTATAAAACAGGAATTTTAAATGGACTGTGATTTGTTGCAAGTGCACGCTGAGACTACAAGTGGTGACTGAATGGTAAATACCTATATCAAGAGACCAAACTAGAGTTAAGAAGTCTTGAATGTATTATAAAACTTAATGCAAAAGACATGCATGAAACAGCTCTTCCAGTCAACAGGAGTATTTCTTTAAAAAAAGGCACTCACAAGTAGCAAGCAGCAAAAAGAGAGAGATATAAACATCCTGGTAGAACAAGATTATGTCTTACAAATCTTTACATCCATGCATTTCAGGAGAAAAGAAAGAGGCCAGCTTTAAAGCTAACAGCTAACTGAAGTCAGCAGTTACAATTTTGCTCTCCAATGCTAATGAAAGACCACACCAATCTCCTTTCAGACGCTAAACTTCAAAAACTTAATTTCTCATTAAAACCAACCCCATCGAAGGAGAGAAGCAAGAGCACTTCACAGCAATAGATGGCACAAAGAAAGGCTGCCATCACAGCCAGGACTGCATTGCTCACAGATGCAGTGCTCTGGCTTTGGCTTCTGTTGCAGGCTATTTTGCCTGCCCTGGGAAGCTGCCCAGTTTCTTCTAGGGAGTAACGGATGCTTTCTCTTGAGGTCAGCTTTGCTTCTTCAAGTTGGGAAAAACAAACAGACAAAAAAACAAACAAAAACCAGATACAGCTTTTTTTTTTTTTTTTTTTTTTTTCCAAATTTTATTTAAGTCTTTGTACTTCTCGAGCCATCTCTGAATTCTCCGCTAGTATAATAATGCACGAAACGAAAGCTGTGCTGGCTGAAAAAAGCAAGATGAAACAGAAACATGCCCCATCCCTACTGGAGTAGTACTTGTAAAATTTAAGATATTATTTCAAGGCCTTACCCAGTTCTTTCTACTCCGCACTTGCACAGATTCCCGTAACTGCACAACATGCCAACAAGGTCAGGCGTGTGTATATGGCGATGCCTGCATGCTCTGCCACTGGCTACGGTGATGTGCTAATACTGTATCCCATTTGCAGCATAACAGTGATACATGTCAGCTCTTCATAGTCTGAATATCTTTAAAGTCCTTCTACTCAGGCTGCAAAGATACAAAAGGATATAATTCCAGACTTTTTTCTGTCTCCTTTTTTTGTTTCTATCTGTGAGACTCGGCCAGAATCAAATTTCCTTCCCAAACTTACTATGCATAACTGCTCTGGTATCTAAACCCTATTGAGATTTCATCAAACACTGTTTGAATGGGCCAACTTCAAAAAAAGGTGAAGCAGAGTATGAATACTGTAGTGACATCAACGAGCAGGGAACTACAGGGAAGAGCCCTCAACACAAGCCTGTTTGCCAAGTAGCCAAAGCAGATTACACAGTGCAGAACATGATAGAGTTATTGCTAAGTTGCCCTAGAACCAGCATAACTTAGAGGCAAGATAGGGTACAACAGAAACAGCAAAAAGGAAGGGGAATATGACTCATCTAATGTCTTCTAAGCCTACTTTGTTGTTTCTCTCTCCATAAAGCCCAGATTTATGGGCACCATCACAAAGAGAAAACTACATTCATTTACCCTCCATGCATACTGACATCCATCTTCCTCTGGTATTTGTATCATCTGAGACCATGGACCAAACCACAGAAGTTCCTGCATGTTTTGGGGGAAATATGGACTCTACTATCAGGCTTTGAATGCCATTTTGACACAAATACTTCTGACTATGTGGAAGGAATGCATTTCTTGAGTTAATTTTCTTAGCCAAACACCATTGAGATTCAGAATGTCTGAAAGACTAAAGCAATAAAAAAAAAAAAGGGTGAATTTAGTATTAAAAACACATAAATACATAATTATTTCACCGCCTTTCAACATAGTTCAGAAATGCTAGGTGCTTCCCTGAAAGACATGTGCTGAGCAGCCAAGAGAAATGAAATATTTCTGGTTTTACTAACAAAGACTCCAATCTTTCTTGCTTCTGGTGAAACAAGAACTTCATTCCATTATGGAAAACACCTAAGCTAATATAGTTGAGTGAGAAGCTGGTGCAATGGGCACACACTCCTTTCCTTTGTTCCAATTTCCTTATGATTGAGTTGGGATAAACAGCTTCTGATTTGCTATAAGGGAGGGGGGGGGGGGGGAAGTCACCACTGAGATCCAGCACTCGTGCTTCACAAATTAAAGACCTCAATTCATATTTACTCTCCCATCCAGCTTTCTTTTGTGTAGGAAATCTGACATCTTGATACTTTTGACATACGCATTTCTTTCTGCAGGAACAAAAATCACAGTGTATCAGCTGTCAAGCCGTCAAGATGACTAACACTCACATCACTGCCACATCACTATTGTTGTCCTGTTTAAGCACTAAAAGCGTTTGTCAGAAATTTTCTGTCAAATTAAAATACAGAAAAGAAAATAGCAGAAATCGTTGTGAAAGAGAATTCCCAGCTGGAGAAAGAAAAATAAAAATAAATCATGAGTTAATTACAAAATTATCTCTCCTCTAAATATTAACATGGATGACTGTAATACCTGGAATAAATAAGTAGTTATTCCTAAACCTGATGTGTCAGGATGATAAATTGTCAGGAAGAAGGCACTTCCATATGTTAGAATTTTGTACTGTTAGATGAAGCTTTTGACTAAAATGCGTAATCAAAAAAAGTGAGAGAAAACACACAGCCTTTCTCTAGCACAGCGCTTGTTGAAAACAGCCTAATGCCCTATTTGGTTCACAATTTTTCTCTTGGGGTGAACTAAAGTTCAAACCCTGGGCACTACCACAAGTGGCCTGGGAATACAAAGGAATACATGAAAGTATCAACTTTCCCTCATGGATGCTCACATGGCAACTCCAAATACACTTACGTATTTTCTGTTGGGAAAAATCCAAAGGATGTCATCTGTGGCTGATAGTTCCTTCTCCCACCACAAATTAGTGCTCTTGGCATGGGGACAGCAGAACAGGTGTTGAATTTACACCTCTACAGTGGCAGGTCAGATTATTAACATGAGCTAACATTGAATTCTCTTTTTTTCAGTCTGCCCAGCTGGGAGCACCCCAGGAACAGAACCAGCGACTGTTCTGCAACCTCTGCTGTGGTGGCAATCATCTCCAGCAGACAGCAGGATGGACACAGCCGGGGCTTGCAGCCTCTCAAACCCTCTCAGTATGAGTCTGCTGATCATCTATTACATGTCTTTTCACATTAATTCCAGGTATTTGTCCTCTAAAAGCCCAAGCCAGTAATCTCACAGATATGTACTGCTTACAGGCTAGAACTGCCTTCTAGAGCTCATGGAAAAGACAGCAAATTAAAGGCACTAAGCTAATAAAATAATTAGACTCAATACTACAACAGCAAGAAAAACTGAGATCCTAGTTTAATGCTTATCCAGAAAACAGCTGTGGATCAGCCAAGAAATCCATAAAAGGGTCTGTAACCTGGCTGCAGCCAAGCAAGCATTGATTTCAAGGAAATCCATACTTACACTGCGCTATAAAGCAGTGTAGTTACAAATTCAGAAAGCCACCCCACAGCATCAGTGAACTCTTACTGCATTTGGGGCTTATCATCAACCAAATTATCTGAAGGGAATCAGAATGGAAAGAAGTTGTCCCCTCTCTCTTAACATGAGAAAGTAAACAGCCCCCCTTCCTCCACTTGAGTCCAGAAAGGTGAGCTTCCTTCTTCCTTTTCATTAGCTTCAGAAACTAGAGAACCTCTTGGAGGTAAAAAGAAAGGAGATCAGCAGAAAACACCACTACAGAGAAGCAGATACCGAAGAAGTCAAAGGGTTTTCTTACATTGCTCCACCCAGCTGCATAAAGACTAAGTGTCTGAAAAAGGAGAAATCCTGAACAAAAAAAGCATATCAATTGTGTTTTCTTCAGCCTTCAGGCGATTTTCAATGCCACTTCCCTCCATCTTCTCCTCTTTGAGATGAAATTCTTCTACTCATCCCCTAGACATTGCACCAGAAGACCTGCCAGGTCTCTCCAGCCTTGCAAAACTCCACAAAAATGGCCATGCACTTCCATGAGTGGGTACACAGGTTCCTCTCAGGTGTATACGTCCACCTGTCACCAAAGATTTTTCAGCGTTTTGCCCGAGCAGTCAGGAATGATACAGTGTCATATGATGTCATCTACATCTTTCCCTGCTTAGGATGCCAATCATCCCTATCGTTGTGTTCAAAGTATCATGCATGCTTGTGCTCTTCACAGTAATGGCACAACTGTTTCAAAACCTGAGAAAAACTCACATAAAAAGCCTTGTAAACAACTGAATGAAATCCCTGTAGAAAGACATATGACACAACAATAAGGAGAGTTCTGTAAACGTGATTAAAGTCAATTTACTATCATCATATGCACTGAACAAAACGCTTCTTATAAAGGCATCATGTCCCCTTCGCCACCCAATTCTTACAAAATACTTTATGCTAAGGTAAGAGAGGGGGTAGGGAAACAAAGCACTTAAAAACCTGCTTAAGACCTGCTCAGGGACCCCAGGAGCCCTGCGAGTGGCCGCTGCGCTGCAGCACAAGGGACAGCGCCCGGCGGCCCTGCCCCTGCCGCGACGCTCCTGCCTCCTCAGCACCAGCGTAACGGCCGAGCACGGAAAACGGCTCTAGCTCCCGCCAGCACCGGGAAAAATTGCCCCCGCTCCTCCCAGCGTTCAGAACAGCTCCCCAGGCAGGGAAACTGAGTTCAACTCAAAAAGAACCCAGGAAACACGAGCTCGATGCAACGTCCAAGGACACTGGTTATGTAGACTCTCTGAATACATCACAGAGCTTGAAAAAGCCCTATGTTTTCTAAAGTGAAAATAACAATTTCAACCTGCACATGTCGACTTTAAGCCATATATATTAATTTCAGCTAACAGCTGTACAAGCAAACTGGGTTATCAGGGATAATGCACTGTATGTCATACCATTTCACAGATGTTGCAGCGTTTCACAGACCTGTTGAAGAACCACCACGCCCATGGCATGGGGTTGGAAATAGATGATGTTTAAGATGATCCCTTCCAACCCAAACCATTCCATGATTCTGTGACAATGGAAAATCTGCTTTTGTCCCAAATCTGAACCACAGCACCACACAGGCTGTGATGAAAAGGGCCAACTGAGCCAAACTCAATACAAAGGCCTATCTGCTCAAATGACCCATGTGACATCTAGGCCACAAATCTCCAATATAAGCACAAGCCACACCAAGCCAGGCCACCAAAGGTTCTCCAAACACTCAGGCAAGAGGCTCCTGCCTTCATCAACTGCCTGAAGCAGATGACCTGCATGTGGCAAGTGGCTCTGAACCAGTGTCCCAGGACAGTCCCACCCAGCCCATCCCAAAAGAGTCAGAACCTCCCCTGGTCATCAGTGGAACCTGGTACAGGAGCACTCCCCTACTCCTTTCACCTACAGCAAGCACAGGCCATAACCAAGTACAAGAAGCATGGCTACCATGCTGCTGGTCCTTACTTGGGCTGTCATCCTTCTGCCCAACACCACCAACTCATTCACAGAATCACCTATGTTGGAAAGACCTTTAAGATCATCAAGTCTAACAGTTACCTCAGCACTGCTAAGTCCACCACTAAACCATGTCCTTAAGCGCCTCATCTACACAGTTTTTGAACACTTCCAGGGATGGTGATTCCACCGCTTCCCTGGACAGCCTGTTCCAATACCTGAGCACCCTCTTGGTGAAGAAATGTTTCCCAATATCCAATCTAAACCTCCCCTGGTGCACCCTGAGGCCGTTACCTCGTCCTATCACTGGCTAGTGGGGAAAAAAAGACCAGCCACCTCCTGGTACATCCTCCTTTCAGGCAGTTGTAGAGAACAGTAGGGCCTCCCTGAGCCTTCTCTTCTCCAGACTAAACAACCACAGTTTCCTCAGCCATTCCTCATCACACTTGTGCTCCAGACCCTTCACCAGCTCTGCTGCCCTTCTCTGGACCTGCTCCAGCACATCAATGTCTCTCTTGTAGTAAGGGATCCAGAACTGACCACAGGATTTGAGGCGAGGCCTCACCAGTGCCAAGTATAGGGGGATTATTACTTCATTTAATAGCCATTTCTCCACTACATTGGCACTAACACATCAACTCAGAACCATCACTTAAAATTATCAGTTGCTCAAACGCTGACCTACAAATTACTTAAAACAATAGAGTGCCTTTCTAATATTGTTTTGAATATAACAGTGACTGAACTGCCACAAATAAGTTCAGACTCTCCTGAAGACTGATTTTCACAAAACAGCTCCCTTTAAAACCATCCCAACACTTTGTTCACCTAGCACCTCCCTATCAGTGCATTTGTAAAAGCTCTGCTCTCAGTAAACGGGCTGCCACTATCTCTCCATCATGCTCATTTTAAAGATTCATTTAACCAGGCTTTAGGCTCAGAAATTTTTTAATTGGTTATTTAACAAACAGATAAATACAACAGGTACTACAAGAACAGCTTTTCACAGTAGGCAAAGGGTTTGTCTATTTAAGTCATGTAACAAATAAAATGCACTCTTTTTAAAACAGGTTAAAATAGATATATTAAAAAAATACACAAGAACAGAAAGGAAAGCTAGGATAAACAGGCTCTGCAAAAGGTACTTCTCTCGAGCAGGGGGCTGTCTTTGCCTGAGTGGTTGTATGTGCGTGACACTAGGGGTGTCTTCTTTTTACATGGCCTGTTCCATCCACACAGACAATCAAGAAGACTCTTCCACCAGTTCTGCCTGAGAGGTGACTGGCTATCCTTGACAATTTGTCCATGCTCCACCAAGTCACACAGGGAACCAGCCAACAGAGCGGCTGAGGCTGAGAGTTAGGTGACAGCAGCCTACTTCCTCTCCCACTCATGCTCCTCCGGCCAGTCCCTGGTGAGGAGCTTGAACTGGACCTGCTGGGGGAGGCTCTTTCTTCACCCTTCCCTTCGCATCATGGCCACCAAGGTCACTTGGAGATGCAGACACTGCACTGGCAATGCCACAGGACATGTGAAGGTGTGGAAGTGCTTTTCCAGCTCCTGGGATGGAGAAACCAGACAGCACGTCCGCAGTCAGTCCTGGAGCTCCCACCATCACCTCCCCAGTGCTTTCTGAACTCCAGGGCCCGTTCCAACCACATCTAGTCAGGCAAGGGAAGTCCAACAGACAATGTCCACCTAGAAGCACCAAGGAAACAAGAGATGCAACAAAGAAACTCCCTGTTAAAGGCCTCTGGTGCAGGGCAAGGATGAAGCTTGAACTCACCCTTACAAACCACGGAGTCCATCTGGAAAAACAAACCCAAAGTACCCACAAGCCCAAACTGCCCAAATGCTAGTCCTTCCTCACCAGCCAAGAGAAAAAGTAAAGACCTGGCAGGTGGCATCCCTTCTCTGTGCCACACAAGTGATCAAGCCTCAACCTTGGTGCCACTGAGTATGGAATAAACCTGATGAGAGGTTTGGTAAAGCAGCATTACCTTACCCTTCCGTAAGAGATCACACAGAGTTTCAGCACACAAACTTCACTACACTGCCATCATCCATCAGATCCCTTAATTTGTTTTAGAGACATTTCTGGCTCTTGCTATAAGCCTTTGGAAAAGCCCTTGCAAGGGACTTGGAGGATCACAACCACCAGAGCCTGGCTACCCAAGCACTCCACAGGGGAGCTGCCAAACCACTGCTCCCTGACAGCTCAAAATCCACACAACCTGCATCACCCTATTTCCTTCCCAAACAGTTACAGGCAAGGAAGGAGAAAGACCAAAACCCTTACCCCTGTTTGCCTTCTCATACTTAAGTATTACACTAAGGCTTTGTGTAAATCTGCCTTGATTAACAAGCAGCTTGGCTACAGAACTTACTTCAAAATCAAGTAATTAAAGAGGATAGCTGGTGCTAATCTAACACATGTACACAGACTTCCTAATAAATGTAATCATAGTATTTCTGTAACACATTTTGTGTCTTTCTACCTCCCCATTAGCTACTGGCAAGCAGGAAGAGAAACACAGACACAATGCCAACAGATCAGAGCATGGCTCTTTTGTGAAGCTGCTTTCACCTGACTTGATATCACATTAGAAAAAAGAGGCATTTAGGTTGTTGATCTGTCAGTTATTCCTGGTTTATTAACAGTAAAGTTAGTTGGCCTTGCTATCCTACAACTGCCTTTAAAACCTACATGCTCTTTACCTACATTTTCCTGCAGCTCCTGTTTTAACCTCTTCTCCTCCTCTCCCTAAAAGAGCTGCCTCCTTTCTGTGCATCCAGAAAGGATAACAGACCACAACTTCTAGATTCACTACTGAAACACCTAGTCTTCATAGATACTGTACATTAACACTGCATAAGAATACAGCAATAGCACTTCTAGTCAAAGGCACAGTTAATGCATGTCTAATCCTGTGCCACAGACCTGTGTATGTGCAGCACCCAATGGAGCTCTGCTCTACTCACCTGTCCATGCTCTCCTTGGATTTACGCAAGCTTCTACAACCTACACGTATTTGTGACCATGAACCACACAACAGCTTTTACCAAACACTGTGTGTGTAGTTTTTCAGGGGGTTGTTTTCTTTGTTTCGGTTGGGTTTTTTGGGGGGTGCGTGGTTTTTTGTTGTTCTTTGGTGATGGAGTGTTTTGGCTTTTAGCTTTTTTTTTTAAACCTACAAACTTCCAATTTAGTATAATGGCTTTCTTCACAAGACGACACAGTGAGTAATTACTGTGTATAAACTGTACTTACACCACCCACTTTACAATTCTCCATCACACACAAGACCTGAAGCATTCTTCTTACAGGTTGAGAAGTCCTAGCCTACCAGTTAAACATGTCCTGTACAGAAATTATCCCCATGGCACCTCTGCTGCCCTTCATTGAACCTTATTAAGATGAGCATGTGCCATGGAATCATTCTGCAGCAAAACATTGATTTCTACCCCTTCCCTCATAACTTCTAACACCTGACTTCCTCTCCTGACTGCACTGAAGAACTATTATGGAATTACTACAGCTCCAAAACCAGGTAATACCAACTTGTTCTGTGAACACAATGTTTGAAACTCAGCTGAACCCAATATCAGAGTTTCTAATGCAACCAGGTTTGGGGCATACACGTGCCTTTCCACAAAACTATCTCCTCTTCTTCCCTGCTCTTCAAATATTCCCATTGCAGAGCTCTACCTAGCACAACTAGATGAAACATCCAGGAACAGCAGTCAAGATTTCAAATGTGCCCTTGTACAAGAGAACACACTAACGGGCCTAGAAGAGGGTATAATGGAGCTCTCATAGACAACACTTAAAATACAACCACAGTATGAAATTGCACAGCTTTGTATTGAGGAAACTGAGCCCAGAGCAATTTGGTTTGAATGGTTACAAAAATATGTAACACAGGAAAAGAGCCATAACAAAGAGGGAAACTCAGTATTTAATGTGCTTTAATTTTCCAAGATTAAATTCATGAAAGCCCTCTGCAGCAGCAATGGAAACAATTCCACTCACCTGAGGAACTCCCTTGGAACTGAAGAGCAATCAACCAACACAACCTGTTTCTCAATTGCCTTCTTACTGATAAGGTCTTGTACAGCTGTTTCTGAATTCAAAGCATACTTTTCTGCTATTTTCTGTTTTATTGAATTCCAGCCAAAAGAGAAGGGATTCGTAAAAAAAAAAAAAAAAATATCCTGAGTGTGGCTTTAGGCACATCTGTAATGTACAACGAAAGCAGAACAATATACAACACAAACGGAAGTTCTTCCACAGACTGAATTACTTTTTCTAGGTCAAATTTAGCACCTCCTTATACAGAAAACAGCTAAAAAGCAGTAGAACAACTCCCACGAAAAGATATTGTGAAAGAAAGACACCTTGGCTCAAAGACTAGATTTGTTAAGCATTCTCTTGGGGGTTTGCTGGTGTTGGGGGGGGGGGTTAATTTTCTATTTTCTTACTGAACAAAGATTTTCTGCCCAGTACTCACCTCACCATTCTAGATACCAATAACACATCTTATCTATGTATTCAACTGCTGTCTAAACCCCTTCTTGTCACCTCAGAAAACTTTAGTTTCTAGAGCACTTTGATTTCTGCTTTCTAAACTTTGCATACCATCTGCCAGTTCAATCACCTTTATCATGTTTGTTTTAACTTTGTTTTCTCCCACTGAGAGGAGAGGGGCACTCAGGAACACAGAATGAGCTTTGTAAAGGTCTAGCACGAGTTCATGTATTAAAGTCCAACTCCTCAACACATATTTGTGTAAGTCATGCAAAGAGAGTAACTCAGCTGATTCTGCAACTCATGCTCAAGTATATTCTAAGCAAATGAATACTTGTACTTAGTAACACAAACATTAAGGTGAATGCTTGTTTTCACATGACAGCCACATGATATCATACATGACAGTGCTGTAATACATTTGATGCTGGCTGCCAAAATACAACGGGCATACAAATCTTCATGAAATATTTTGAAAGACCACTAAAAGTGACAAAGATATAGCTGAACATGCCCAAGTTTGAACATTCACAAAGTGTTCACAGAGACTGGCTGGGGGCTTAGAGCTTCTTTAAACGTAGACCATCTTTTGATTCCTCCCATCTCAAAGACAAAAAAAATCTTGCTTATTTGTTACTTCATTTCATGCAAGTAACGAGAATATTGAAGTAAAACAACTGTTCACTCATACAAAACACGAGTATCAGTGATTGGATCCTGGGCACTGTGGTTTTCCCTTTATTTTCTTTGGGATGGTTTCTGTATTACTCAGAAGAGGAAGGTGGGGAAGACCTTTCTGACATCCAGATTTGTTTCAATTCTCCATTTCCATGTGCTCTTCTCCTGCTGCTGAAGACTGCTGTGTATCACTATGCCTGGGAACACAAATACAGCCTCCTCTAGGGGAAGAAAAAAAAAAAAAAAAAGAAAGAAAAAAAAAGGAGAATGTATTCTTAAAGCTCACGCCTCTCTGTCAGTCTTCTCTCTTCTATTGCTACATATGCTGTGGAAACCATCATTTTAGTTAATGCTTAACAATGAATCAAAGCCCACAGGATTTAAAAGCATGAACTACTGTGTACCACCTGCAGATACCCACTTTGAAAAAGTGGAATTCAGACTGAACTGTAAAAAATTTGAGAAGCGTTTTCCAAGATGGAGCAATCTCAGATGTTAAATTTAAAGAGAAATAATTAAATACCATATGTCAGTATGAAATACCAAATCGTGTCAGCATTTTACAAGCATCTGCCAGTTTACTTTAAATATCTAATTATAGCAAGGGTCAACATAACTGACAGGATACAGTTATCTGCTACTGAACTTTGGTGCACAGAAACTACAAACTCATTTTCACCCAACAGTTATCAGCTATTTTGCTGTAATTCAGCCCCTCATCACACATGGTAGTTCAGTTTCCCAGAAACTGCATCCAAACCCCACTCAAACCCACACGCAACTCCAGAAGGCACTGAAGCATCATTTCCAGATTTCATTTATTCACTTCGATAACACCAGAGGAATCACCTAGTTATGCCTTTCACGTTAGCAAATAATGCACATAGCTTTTGTGTTTCCTTAACTGACCAACTGCGGAGAATTCATAACAGGTGCAACCATCCTCCCTTCACAGAGGCAGCTTTGAGTCCTCTGGATACAACCTCTTTAAACCCAGTGGAAGAGGGATGAATTGTTACATGTTCCCTGTTGCTCCTTCCCGAATCACCCAGTGACAGTCCCAAACTTTCCAAGACCTAAATCAAATCTGGGAAGATCACTTGGCAACTTACGAAGTGTGCTGGCACTGCTGGAGTGCAGGAAACTTCTTCTCAGTGAGGGTGACGGAACACTGGAAGAGGCTGCCCAGGGAGGTTGTGGAGTCTCCTTCTCTGGAGACATTCAAAACCCGCCTGGACACATTCTTGTGTAACCTTATCTAGGTGTTCCTGCTCTGGCAGGGGGATTGGACTAGATGATCTTTTGAGGTCCCTTCCAATCTCTAACATACTGTGATACTGTGAAATGTGCATTTTCAACTCTAGATATACATGCTATTTTTGTTCTCTGCCAAAGCAATCACAGATCAAAGACTGCTAGTCCTGTAAATTCATGACATCCGATGTCTCCATTTTCACACTTAATAAATACCACTGTTGAAGCACTATCTGAGAGACTATTGTGGTAGATCAGGTAAAACCAGTAAATCATATTTTGGAAGAGCTCCAGCCTTATAAAACTACCTAGAGTGTGGCTGTTACAGATGTTCTCATGTATGTATCTCCCCCAGCATTTTATCTTTGCTGCAGGCTGCTAGTTAGCATCATGTTGGCAAGGCAGAAAGGAGTAATTATTACACCAGCAGTTTGCAGGGAAGCAGAGCTCTTTCCTACACATGCCTACCACCACACACTAGTATTTTCCAAATTCAGTTTCTTTGTTCTAAGCAGTACATCAGTAGCAGCTTTCTGAGTGAGCAGTTGGTAACTCTGCACTGGAAGCTGTAATTCTCACTTACCTTCTAGACCACAAACCCACTCGCTTTTAGAAGCTGACAACCAACACTTTCACCCATCTTGCGGCCAAGATTTAAAAAACCCCAACTGTTTGACACTGCATCTCTCAACTGGGGTCCAACATGACATGCATACGTAAGAACACTAGTCTACAGAAGGAGGTGGTAGTAAAAAACCCAAGCCCTTTAAAAATCCCACTTTAGATTATTTTCTAGAGTCTTCAGGCTAAAGCAAAGTGGTACTTAATGTTATGTCCAACAAATGTAACATCTTTGCCAGTGCCTAGATATTTAAGTTAATTAGTCAGCACTCCCTTTAGCATTTCCATTATTAACAACACAGGCTTCTACGATTACAAATATAGCTGTTTGGCTAAAAGTGAAGAGTGCCTGCCCACTCACATACATCCCAGTGAAACCTCCCCCTCCCTGCGAAAGCAGGCTCTTCTCTTTAAACAAACCACATTCATACGAGGAAGAAAAATGTTTCCTCTAACAGCTTATCACTTCACTCTGAAACCATCAAAGGAACAAGGAACCAGTCTGAGGCCAGCCTGTTGGCATTGCATGTAGCTTGCAAAACTGCAGATCTGGAGACCATCAATCCCCTCAACAGCACACCAGCCTTTTGTGCTGCAGGCATCTTGTGCTTTACTTGGGGCTGTCAAACAATACCTTTCCCCACACGTATAAGATTGTGATTTAGTCCACAACAGAGCTATTGAAAACAAGAAAAATTGTCTCTCTGGGAAAACAGACATTATTGATTAAAGCAGAGAAAGGAGAAACAAAGGAAGAATTTTAGTAACATGCACGACATACTAACTTCAGGCAGAAAGAACACAAAACAACTGTCCTAACACCAGCAGCACCCTACTCCCTCAGACAGAGAGCAACTACTGCAAAGCTGCTACTCAGTTTAATAAATGCAGGTCTAATCTACCATTAACATGTCAGCTGCTGGAAACATGCCATCTCTTTCCATTTGTAACCAGCACCACTACTAAAATTTTCCTCCAAAGCAGAGGAGAGCTTGCACAGCTATGAATCCCTACAGATGCAGAAGGCTTGCATATGGGTGTACTACAGTGAAGTGGCCCAGGGAATATGATACTGGATTAAATATTTAAGAACCTTCTAGCTTTTTTCCCCCTACCCTGCAATGGGACTATGGTTTGACACTTCACCTCTGTTTCTTCTGCCCTCCTTGGGTCTCTCTCCCACCCACCACATCACCCTCAACAAGCCACTCCCTCCAGACTAAAAGACTGTTATGAAATACGGTTTATAAAACCAGAAATAGTCACAACCTTTATCTGTTGGGAAATCACTACCTCTGTCCCATGACAGTTACATGGCTCCAAGTAAGAACATGTGAGTTGAGAAAGAAAGGTCTTAGAAAATTCCTCAGCAAAAGCACATGAAGGCAATGTCTGTTTCTGCTTTTCCCCACCATGGGGCTTCAGAACACCCTGGCTTGTGATGTTGCCACAACAGTTTTGAAATAAAGAACATGAATCTTAATTTTCTTCCATTCAATCATCAAAGCACTGAAGCATAGATCTTACATTTGAGGCGACAGATAAAGGCTCCAGATACAGCCGGAGAAACTCCAATTTCTATTTGTGCTTTTGTTTTCCCATATTATTTGAGAAAAAGGCCTTCAACCTCAGGGTTCAAAGACAGTTATGAACAATACAAGGTAAGTGCTACACTCTTAATTGCTGCATTTTTCACAGAATTTGTCTTAAGAAGAAACATTTGTGATTCCTTTTAAAGTTTCTTGCCAGGAAAGTAGAAAGAAGGAGATCATGCCTATGTTTGATTTCCTTTTTTTGCCCCATTCAAAACAATATAGGATGAAAAATGTAAAGTACTGGCAGATACACAGAATAATTCACCTTGGAAAGGACTTTAGAATTCAAATTTTGACCCCAAAAATCCCACAGACTGCTCTGTGTTCATGGCTTTTGTTAACAAAGCAAAATTTATGTTATTTACAGGCACTGGTTTTATTCAGATGGGGAACAAAATCATTAAGTCTCTTAACACTGCAATATATGAACTGTCAGTTCATATATTTCATATATGTTTTCGCTGTTATTATCATTTGCTCCATTTTTCTGCCAAACCAACAAGCTTGGGAGTGAAGAGGACAGTCCACACTGGATGGACCCATACTTTCCCTGACACACTCCACTGTGGCTATGCTACTGTACTCCTCCAGGATGCTGCTTACGGAGGGAGCTCTCAGCCCTCGCTCACCCTTTGTCCTTAAGACATTAGTAAAGTTGTCAGCCATAGTTCTCCCTCTGAGGTAATGGCTTATTATTTTGAAATACCAGACTGGGAATGCAGGTGCAGAGTGCCAGCAACTTCCCAAAATCACAGAAGAAATCCACAGGAGAGCGGACACTAAACCCAGACCTCTGATGTTCAGCATTAATGGTTGGTATATCCCTGCTCAGTGTGTGCATGCAGGGCTAGGGACTTCAACTGTGTTCCAGGTTAGAGTGTGACTCATTCCTCCCCCTTCTCCTGTAGGGCCAGACCACCCAGTAGAAAGAATGATGAACAATCAAACCTCAGGTTGACTAAAGACTCAAAGTCTCAAGCAAGCACTGGATGGATGACCTTCCTCTATCCCCTAGTAACACTTGAAAAAAGTCCCATGACAGTAAAATACCACTAGCTGAAGGTGATGATCCTGGCCATGTTACAGTAAGGAGCAGCCTGCCTCTGGCGTAGAGGACAGCACAACTTCCAGAAACGGGACACCAGCCTGATTAGAGTGGTACTTACATCATTAATAGATACTTGCAGCACCAGGACCATCTACAAATGTCAAATCATAAAGCCACAGAGCAAAACATTAGAGCAAGTTCAAGACAGAATTCCAAGCCAGTCCAAACATTTTAATTTCTTTATGCTGGAGATACCTAGAGATGGTATTTTAGAAATAAATGCAAAACATCAAAACTTAGAAGTAGCAAACAGCTTACCTAGGATCTTGCACTTTGCCTGCTTTTTCATTTCAGGCTCACAACCAGTTTTTCCCACTAGCTTCTAGGAGCAACTAGACATGCTAAAACAGGGGACAAGTACCAAAGGCAACATTGTTCCATTAAAAAACAGTTTTATCTTGTCATAGGATCCGTGCACTGAATTAAATATGTACATATATATATATGGGGGGGTGTGTGTATGTATCACCAAATAAGCTAGCCTGACAGTTGCTGAACAGAAGAAAGTTAAAAACTTCACAATAATTATTCTGATCCTGGAACAATTTTAAAGCTCCTACAGACCCAGAGCACCCAACACAAAGCTTTAAATCTTTGTTCCTTTTTTAACTGAAAGGAAAAGAAAGCCAATTATGACACACAATCCAGTCTGAATCTGAAGAGTCAGACCAAAGAACACAGCATAACGTAATCTTGTAATATCAAAGATCAAAGAGGATGAAATTAGTTTGTCTTTATTTACATAAACCACAGCCTACTCACAATTCACATGATGCTTTGACTAGAGTTTAGTCATCCTTGCTATGAAAAACACAGGTCATCCATTCAAGTCTTTGTTATTAGGCAGAATTACACTCCTCATTAAAACCAAGGAAAATAAAGTACTTAAACATTCCTATGAAGTGTACAGAAAGCTAGATCATGATTATTTAGGTAGCCACCTGGGTTCACAGAGATCTCTATTTCCAAGACATACTGCAGTGAGTTTGCTGCTTTGTTTCTGAAAGGATCAGGCAGCCAATAACCAAGCAAAAGTGACCTGTACAAGGCAATAAACTCATCTCCTCAAGAGACTGATTACTAAAATCACACTAAACATCTTCTGTATTATTATTATTATTATCCACCTCTCAGGGTCCTTTAAGGCAGGTAAGTAAACATATTCCTTATTTAAGATCTAACATTGCTAGACATTCAAAAGCACCTCTACCTGTTCTCTGAAAAAGCAGAGGAATAAATGTCTGGTGAAGTCTTTCACAGCTCTTAGCAGAATACTATAAATTCATTTCAAAACACTTCCCTCATCTTGATGATGTTTAAGCATCTCCAGGCAATTAAAATCAAACTCTTCTTAGTGCAAAGACAGCTCGAGCTTCACTGGCATTTCAATCCATCTCTCAAGTTCCTGCTGATCACATGAAGCCCTGCAAGACAGGACCAAGAACTCTCAACGTGCTACTTCTCCCTTTATCCAAACTCGGTCGTTAGACATGCAAACACAGATTGGAGCTAAACCTATCTATATTATTTCCAGATACAGATAATCAGAAGTAATGTATTTTTCACATATAACTGATCAAGGGAAACACTATGAAGTGTTCAAAGGGCAAATGCTGCCAATATTCCTTCAGAAGACCCTACAGGCTGCAGCTCTGGCAGACTGATAAAGTTGTAGCAACACCTAATGCAAATTTCCTTAAACAGAGAATGCAGGCATGGAGACACCCCCTGCAATTACTAATATAGTGCCTCTCTGCTCTGTGGTAGCTTACAAAAAGCTAGGCTGCTACTGAGCCAGAAGGATTTTCCTCACCCCAGCACTAAACACATCAAACCCAGGCTGCCGACTCACTGAGCACATCCCGGTTAAAGGGAAGAGACAAAGCCCAGCAATGTTATTTCCCATGCGGGAAACCAGACACAGTACAACAGATCAGGTGGCCTCAAACGCACTTCTGTTGAACTGTGCCCAGGTTACCCAACTCCTGTACAGGTGCAGTATGATGCTGCATCTGGTATTTCTGTATTTTATTTCCTGCATAGCAGTAATCAATATATTCTTTGGCATCTCACACTCGAAAAGAGCAGTCTTGATTCTCTGACATTCACCCTGCTTAGCCCAAGGGGCTGCAAACAGACCAAAGCAGTTTCACATTCTTTTGAATACCAACTGGAAGAAAGTAGCTTCACTATTCAGGGGGTTCCTGGGATCATGAAGTGATCTTGAACGCTTTCTCCTTACACCTTCTCATTCACTTCACGGTAATACTTTCCATGTCAGTAAGCGGCCACCCTGATCCTACTTAGCACATTTAAGAGCATAAGTAGATACAACAACCATTACTAACTATTTAACTGCAGGGTTTTGGTTTTCCTGAACTGTAGCTGGAACATAAGACATAACTGTATTTCAACTGTTTATGTCTTCTTTTTCTATTGACCAGCATCCTGAACACAGATGAGAGAGAGACCAACATGCTTCATTCTTCGGGAAATTAAATTTTTCTTTTCTTTAGAAAGAATCCAAACAGATATACTATTAAATTCTTAAAGGATCAATCCTGAACTGCAAAAGTAAGCTGCATTTTAATCCCTAATACAAACCTTCAAACCATCTTAAAAGTTCAAAATAGAACCCAGACTTCAAAATGGATTTGTAACTAGTTCCCTAAAGACTTAGCGAATATTCTGCTAGAACAACAAAACCAAACAGTTAAGCTATCTAGAACTACAGTATTACATATATAAGAGATGGATGTTTTAAAATACCCTGACTATTCTCACTGTCAGGCTTACAGATTCATAATTCAGGCTGACTGACTCATTCTCAAAAATTAGGTATCCAGCAATTCCCGACAGCATCCAAAAACGAAGAGCGGCATGCCTCGTTTTAAAACCAAAATTGCTTATTTAGAGGCGG
Source organism: Psittacula echo (assembly GCF_963264785.1). Lineage (NCBI taxonomy): Eukaryota > Metazoa > Chordata > Aves > Psittaciformes > Psittacidae > Psittacula > Psittacula echo. The sequence goes on from NC_137735.1 coordinate 108,572,821, forward strand.
CAACAAAATATCTGAAGGATATTTTGGAGTTTTTTGGTTAGGTTTGTTTGGTGTTGGTGGTTTGTGGGGTTTTTTTGTTTTTGTTTTTGCCTTTTTTTTGGGGGGGGGGGTTTCTGTTGGTGTCTTTTAAAGAAATCTTGGCTCCTTGAGGATCTCCACTCTGACTCTCATAATTTGAAGATGTATACTCTTGAGCAGGACATGAAAATCCCATAAAGTTTCATCTCCATTAAAAACAAAGAATAAACTAATAACTCAACTGCTCAAAAAAACATGTAAGAGCTGTAATAAAAGAAAGACCACATTGTATTATTGGTCTGGAATGATGTATGTCAAGCTCCTGACAGAAGCTAACCTTTCAAAGTCAAATTACAAATCCCCTGGCAACACTGGTGTGTAATGGAAAGCCTGACAGGCCATTAGTGACAAGAGCATGAACAAGGTTCTAATAAACAATGAAATGGAATTCTAAATGAACCACCATAAAGAAAAAAAAAAAAAAACAACAACAACAAACAAACAAAAACAAAAAAAAAACCAACAACAAAACAACGCAGCATTTACCCTGTAGGGCTGCAGCCCTAGAGTTTACCCCAGATGGCCATTCCCCATGACTTGATCCTACACGGATATTCCTAAATATCCTATGCTTGATTGCTGAAGTGACAGGATGGGATCCTAGGGCAGCCTAGAATCTCAAAACTTCTTCTGACATGAGTTATTTTCAGCCTTAATAATAAAGACCATGATTTGCCTCTGCCTGTAGAAGAGGATTGCTACACAATCCTCTTCTAACATGTCAAGGTCTCCCAGTCCCAGGGTGAGATAGCCATTTGTCCTGCTCTCAGTCTCACCAACCAGCACAGAAATACACCCAAAAAAAAAAAAATAAAAAATCACAGCCTCTCTTCTGCTCGCTGATACCAACAGAAGGAAGTCTCTGCAACAAAATACAAGCCACCCAGCACAGCCCTGCCAAAACGGCAATTTCCCAGCAGCAGCATTCAACTACTTTGTTCTCATTGATGCATTGCAGCTAGATGCATTACCTTAAAAACCTGCACCCTGGTTGCAAAATTACCTGCTCCAGCCCTGCTACAAACTTACCTTCCACTGGACTTGCCTATGTCTGATGAACCTGAAGTACAAATAATACTCTTTGCATGACTACTACTTGCTGCGGCCCACCCCAGTGCCGCAGCACAAGCTCTTCTCTCCCACCCAGTGGTTTCTCCTACACCACCCTGTCCAAGCACTCACAGGCATATCAAGAAAAAAAAAAAAAAAAAAAAAAAAAAAACCAACAAAAAAACCCCAGTAGCTTTAAAAATCATCTTTCCCTTCTACCTCTAAAAAATATAAATCTTATTATACCCATTTCCATTATACCTGGAATTTCTTTGCTATTTACTCATATTTCTCCAACACAAATCTGAGGTTCCATCCCCAGGATGAGCTGTTAAAGCACTTTGACTTCAAAGTACTTATTTTAACTCAGATTTAAATAAACTGTTCTGATCTCACTTTGCATTTGCAATTTCTGGAACTTTTTCTGGAAAGAATCTTCCTGGCTGGAATGCTGTGATTTTTTTTAATTTTAATTATTTTGGTTTTTTACTGATTATGAAGCACTTTATAAACATTTTTGTTTTACTATTTATAAGTTACATTAGTATCTTTTATTGCTTCAGTATTTGACTATTCATTTTTCATTGAACATTTCACATTCATTAGCTGCAAAACATTTCATAAATAGGACCAAAGAACTCGGACAAATATTAAGGTACAAGCAATAAAAGCTGTATTTTAAACTATAATTAAATCTTTCTAAAAGGCCTGAATGAAATTAAATTTTTCAACACATTTGTATATTAAACTAACTCATTATAGGTGACATTACCAGGAGTTAGTGAACTTGGTTGTGTATGTCCCTCAAGATTCTGTTAGCATAGATTTGATCTGTCATTATTCTTGCTTTTCACACTTGAGAAAAAACCAAAGCTTCTCAGGTTTGGTAGTTTCTCACCTTTGACTGGACAAGTCACTGAACTCCAGGATGATCCACAAATGAAGAAAATGCTTTGCTTCTGCATGAAAGCTACTCCTGCCAAACCAGTTCTGTACTGCTGCAAATTCACACCAGACAATTCCACCTACTCAGTGGCTACACTTTCTTCAAAGTTTCAGAAGCAAATATATATAATCCTTCTTGAATATTATAATTCAACTAAAGTTACTACACTATGATAGAATTAAGGCATGAATCTAGTACTTTCAAACCAAAATTACTCATTCTTCTTTTTAATTCTTCATTTTAACCTCTTTTGCTCTCCAAACTTTTCTTCCATCATTCTTCTACGCATGTTTTCCCAACCGAGTCTTTATGTTTCCAGCATATTTTCACAATGCTCATGTGCACAAGCACTTACTGTATGCCACCTCACCTTTCCTCCTCTCAAGAAGGCTAGACACCTATTTATTTCCAGGATTTATTCATCAAGATAATTTGGCACATGAATCATCCCACTGGCTTTACTCACATGACAAGCCCCGAGGTGCCCTGCTGCACAAACAAGTCCAAACAATCCTCTGGCTCTAAGGATGAACATTACTCCTTCTGCTGTCCCTATGCCAAGCACACCCTCCTCTGCCCTCCTCTAATACCTCCTCTACCACCAGAAAAACCAAACAGCAGAAAAACTTAATTACTGGTAAGACTATAAGGCTTTTTGCAGGGTCCAGCCTCTCCACTGGCACCTACGATCATCACCATTACAAACAGTGCTTGGTGGCAGCAGTTTTCAACTGAAGCCCATGGGGCAACCACCTGCTTCTCAGGATCGTTGTCTTCATATTTCACATGGCTACACATCTCCATTGCTGATCAGCCACAAGTCAAGACATTATTCACATCTACCTATTCATTTCTTCTTACTCATTATAATTTCCAGTATTCACAAAGTCACACCTCCATGCAAGCACACTGTGCTACATTAACAGCAGGGCAATTAGGAAAATAGGGAAACTAAGCATCTGACAACATTACACAGTAGTTTCAGCCAACACTGAAAATAAAACCCTCCCAGTTCAAGGCTTTGGCCAAAAAGGTAACTTCAGAGCCTTACGCACAGCCTGGCTGAGGACACATACAGCAAGTAAGCTGTTTCCCCAGAAGAACTATTTTTCCACAGAAATGTTCTAACAAACGGCATTTTGGAGCAAGCTCTGCACACAACACCATTGTAATACTCTATACAACTGGATGACACTCACAGCCAGCTGAAGCTTCTCAGGAAGGCATCATCCTTCCCCTCAAGCAGTGTGGTAAGGAGTCACTCATGAGTCATTATTTTTAAGCACGATGTCAGATTTGCTGTATTTTCTACCTTACATGAACAGGACAAAATGGAAGATTCCATGCAAGGAGGCTTACATTTTTGGACAATACCTGTCCAAATTCTCATATGATATTTCTGATATAAAGCAATTCCTCTCACCAAAACCCAGTGTCAGCAAAAACAGCGACTTCCTCCTTAGGCTGGGGAGTAGGGGCTCACTTAAAGGCAATACACAAAAGGAGAGAGGCTGTCCAAATTATGTCCCAGTGACTCCCATTTTATTGTTGAGGGGTTAACAGCACTCAGGGAAAACTCAGAATTCAACATCATTGCCAGCTGATATTAAGAGACTCACAACAAGTTTAAGCTACTGACACAGCTGGAATGGATTTGGGAATTACAAAAAGAAACACCACTAATATAAACCCAGATGTGGGTAAGCTCATCCTGAAACCCAACAGGTGGGTCCGTTTTGAGTAACATCACCCAGGCACAAAAAGCAGACAAAACCTCTCTATTAACCACCTGAACCTATATGGGACTGTGTCCACTTTCTGAAGTACTGAACTCAAGGAAAGCCTGCACCTCTGCTGTGCTGCCGGTGCCCAGCATATTCCAGAACAGGCCAAGTTATTCTGACTTTGTTGCACACCCTGCAACAGCATTCACTAGTGCAATCCAGACACACATAAATTTAAGCTGTAGGATTACACCTGATAACCTTCTGTTTATCTGTGAACTATATATTGTGCAACACTTCAGAAGCTCAGTGCTTTTCTTAAGAGAAGTGTTCAAACTATTTACTTCCCCATAAATAAATTACAGAATAGGGAAAAGGAGCACTCATTCACTGGGAGTGACAATGTTATATATCAGGTAACGTGCAGCACACAATGAAATTAAGATCTTGGAAAACCCTTCAATATACAAAAGCAGATATTTATAGCACAGAGAGACCCTTCAATATACAAAAGCAGATATTTATAGCACAGACTCACAGAGGAAGCTTCCAGTGTGTTCCTCCCAAACTTCAGGTAATAATATATGCAGATTTAAAAAAGCTGGTCAGATACTGTGACAATTTGCATATTCCTATGACAGCCTGAGTCTGCAAACTCTAATCCTACAAATGGTCCCACTTTGTGACTGTAGTGCTTGGGGATTAACAAGGGGAGTGCCAGCAGGAACGGATATTCAGCAGCTACTCTCAGAAACAGCCAGCATGGAACAGATTCTCCCTGAATTAAAATCACGACAGCCACCACAGCTAAAGATCTATCACATCCACAGCTGCCCAGGGCAGGGAGATCCATGGCACTTTTCCACCTGCAGTACACTGCACTTGTGAGAAAGACATAGTGGCTTGGCAAACTACAGTGCTCTCAGCTGAAAGTTCAGCTCCATTCCCTGGATATAAAAACTGAGCAGCCAAGGCACTCCTGTGGTGACATATAACCTATTTCCACACAGGTACAGACATACACAGGCAACTCTCCACAGCCAGCATCAGGCCATCAGTCCAATTTGCTAAGTAGTTCTCCTGAGGTTTTCCCTTTAAGTCTTCATCTGGTAGAAGTGCAATACTGTCCCATTACTTGTGTGATTATCCCCAAGTTACACAGCAAGACTTCTCATGATGAGCTACTGTGGATGTGTGTTCACAGGCAAGCCAAGAGGAAGCATTTCTATGTTCTTACCAGCCACCACAGTTTTTCCCTTGCCCAATTTCAGTAAAAGAAACCAATGGTGGTATTTCTTTTCCTGTGAGCATTTATCTTTATTCAAACATGATATGGCCAAACACACGCTGACAACAGCTTTTCAATGAACGAAATCTCACAGGCATTTAGATTTTGTGGCTTTTTTTCCTGTTCTGTTTACAGTTTCTTTGCCATAACACTTTATTTGGCCATGTAACATTATTACACTACATAAAGCCTGGAGATCCAAATCCATTGGAAAAAAAGAAGATAAACAGGAAAGACTCATCTCTTCTCTTTGCACAAGCTTCTTTACGTGCAAGGCAAAAATAAAGAAGGGAGAGCCCACTCCTCTCCTGGGAGACCACAGTAAGCGCCGACAGACAAAGTGACACATGAAGGTCACATAGACAACCAGAGAGATTTCCCATGCCAATCCACATCATAAAGACAGTAAATCTGGGACAAAAACTCATTCTGAGTTTTAAGGAAGACTCAGAAAGGGAAACTTTCAGGACCTTAAAATGAGCTGAAGAAGGAAGAGACAATAAATACTTCATGGAAGAAACAAGGGAAGTACTGCACATCAGCACTCATAATTTAAAATCCTGACCCTGCCAGGACTTCTGGGCATTCATCCCCTTAAAGCACAGGTTCAGTCCAGGATATACAAAAGTTCTGAATAAGGTATAAATAATTTCTCACATCAAAACCTTCTGCCTATGATCTCCTATTGCACGTAAACCCAAATGATTTCTACTCATTAGCCCAGCCAGAAGAGTTCCCTGATGCAAAGTATTTTGGTTAAGAGAGCTGTTGTTCCACTCTGTTGCCTAAAGTCAACTGAATTGCAACTTCAAACTTAAATTTTGCAACACATAAGCCTTTGCCAAAAGCTAAATAAAGACGTGTCCTGTAAAATCTGCATCAGTCGAGAGGTAAATAAACAGGATAGCCAAAAAGCTGAAGGAAACCTCCACAATCAAGAAAATTAACAGATCACCAAGAGCCACCACATTCATCATGTGTTTACTAGACCACAGCAAGCGGCGTGAAGTCATATACTCAGAGAAGGGAGGTGTCTGACTCAGAAGAGGAAAAAAACCTATAGGGATCATTTGAGAGCCATATGAGCATATGCACTGGAGAAAGTAGCACAAAATTTGTTCTGCTTGTATTCCAAAACACATGATACATAGTTTACACTTAAAGAAAACAAATGATCAGCTCATGTGCGTAGTGTCTTCTGACCATTTATCTCCAAGGGCATTTCAGACAATGGAGCAGAGACCGCTGCTCCCTCCGGTTCCCGGAGACTTCGAGGAAAAGGGGCCCATCCCCGCGGCAGCAGCACAGCCCGGCAACGCACAACAGGTTTCCAGGCCCCTGTCGCCGGTTGCACACGGCGAACCAGGCGCGGGCCGGCCTCAGCCCGCAGCCATGAAGGAGCAGAGGGGTCCCCGCTGCTGCTGAGTTCTGCCCGGCCCCGGGGCGCCTAGCCCGGCACCCACACCCAGCCCGGCGGGGAGGCCCCGGCTGCCGACTCACCGAGGCCGCTGATCTCCTGGCGGAGGCCGGCGCGGCTCCTCTCCTCCGCTATCGCCCGGAGCATCTGCTGCAGGGAGCGGTCCAGGTCGCCGTTGGCCTCCTCGTCCCTCGGCCCGGTGCGGCCGCCGCTCCTGGCAGAGGCCATGCTGCCGATGATCTCATGTCAGGCCGCCCCGCGGAGGCAGCCGCGGCACCGGGCGCTGCCGCCCCCACCGCCCGCACGGCTCTCCCGGCAGCGGCGGGCGGAGCCGGGGGCCGCCCGATGGCAACAGCGAGAAGCCCTCCTGGCCCCTCTACCTGCGGGCGGGTGAGGGGCGCGGCGCCTCTGGGCTCGCCCCTCAGAAAGTTACCGGGCACCGCCTGGAGCCCACACAGACACCGCAGTCCTCCCCACAGGCGCTGCCCGGCCGCGCTCCGCCGCTTCCTGCCACAGCAGACACGGGGGCGGTGCTGCCGGCTCCTCGTTCCGCCTCGAGGCGGTTCCGGGGCGGGGCCAGCAGCCGACGGCCCCGCCCCCGTGGCGGGAGCTTCGTTGTCCCCGGGGAGCATTTTCGTGGTAATGAGTGGATATCATAGGGTCACAGACTGGTTAGGGTTGGAAGGGACCTTAGACATCATCCACCTCCAACCCCCGCCAGAAGGTGCCCCCAACACCTTCTTACCCATCTTTGCCTCTCGCCACGTCCTACACATTTGCCCCCAGACTCCTGCCATCGCAGACAGAGCTCTCTGCCTGTTCCACTGACATCAAATCTTCTGAGCTACTGCTTCCTTCTTGTTCGCCTACTCCCTGCCAGCTGTAATCACACGTGTATAACACTACGGGGACAAAACCCAACCTAAGGCATCCTCTTGAAATATCTACCCAGAGCTGGGCCACCTCTTAGCATCAGCACGTTTTCTAGAGAGGTGTAATGTAAATCAGGAATGAGTGATCCCAGGGAAGAATCCAGCTTGTGCTGCAGAGACTGGACCTCAAGCCCTGCTGCTGCCGCTGGTGGTTATCCCCACCAGATACCAAAAACAGCCAAAGCTTCCTCAGCTCATAAATTCAGGATTTGCTAAACCACAGATGGAGAGCAATACAGCTGCCTGCCAGTCCTTCTGTGTGAACAATTTGCTCAACATTTGTTTTGTTCGCAATATCACCTTATACTCTCCTCAGTTCCTAAAATTATTGTTAAGGCTTATGCAGCCTTCTGTTCTCTCTGAAGTCCTATTTGAAACTTAGCGGGCCTTGAAGGAGGTGGTGGGAAGGAGAGAAGGGGACAAAGGGCCCAAGATTTCAGTTGACATGATTTTACAGATGAGCTTTTCGCTACAGCTAAATAAGAAAGAAAAGTTTTCAAATGCTGCACGATTATTGTCCAAAATAGCAAAGATTTAACCCATGTTTCCAGTTTCAGTTTCATGTCAGCTTCTGACACCAATAAACTAACAGACACCTGCTGGATGCTATTTACAATCATACACTGATTTCCCGTTAAAGGGGTATAGACAAGAGCATTTTCTGTGCAAGGCTGAATGGGACACTTCAGAGAAATCTGAAGTTAACCTAGCATTTTTCTAGTAAAATATCTACTTTTTTACAAAGCAATGGCAAGTGTGGATACACAATCACATGAGCTGAGCACCTCTTCCACTGTTCACTCTGATAGTTTTCTTTCTTGGAGAGAATGAAGGTTTGCAGTCACACGCTGGCCCTGTAAAAGCATGCTTTAGAGTTACTTATCCTATGGGCTTACAAAGGCGAGGAGCATCAGAAGACTGTCCTATACTGTTAGTCTCCAAGTTGTCCATGACATTGCCAAGATACGACACTTAAGACAGGAGGAAGGAATCTCTCTGCTGCAAGAGGACATCATCTCATTTGCCTCACATCATGCTGTACTACCCAGGGATTGGCCGTTTTTCCCCAGTAGATTATCTCTTGATCCAAACACCACTATCACATAAGGGGTACAAGGAAATACTTAACACCTGTAGTGCCACCAGCCTGTGGACAACCCTGCAACAGATTCTCCATTGCCTCCAACAGTTCAGCCTCTCTGCTGAACCTTGAACTCTCACCCTAAAGTTCCAGCAACCCTGCTTAAAAAAAAAATAATTAAGCAAACCTGCTGCTGCCCCATCCAGGCCTTTTGGGTAATGAAATGCTATTCCTGTCCCTATTCAGTTCCTAGCCCAACCTTCCACTTTCTCCAGCTTCTACCAAAACAGGCCAATAAATAAAATCCTCAGTTGTTTTCTCTTCATAGGCCTCCCTAGCCAAGCACACCTCCTAGTAGATCACAGCTCTTGTTCAGGAGAGGGGTAAAGTCTGTTTTCTTAAAGGGGGTATTGATTAAGTACCCTTAGGATCAGTTAGGAATCTGAAATGCTAATTGATTTTGGTTCTTAAAGATACCATGGTACTTTTTAACAGAACAAACCCCTCTGTCTAGCCGAACTCTGGTGGAGTTCTGATAGAGAGGAAGGATTGTATTCTATCTTTATTGCTCCTAAAGGTCTTCAGTGACACCTAGAACCATGTTATCACTATAATGGGTACCAGGAGTCCCATCCTACCATGCATGCTCTCACTCAACTCAATTACACACAAAATAATAAATTCTCTATCTTGCAACAGAGTAATGGGTGTTAGGGCCATGGGGTCACTTTGTGGCCTTAATGGCCCTGACCAGCCTCATCTGAGGCCTCCACAAACACGCACAGGCTGGGGACTCTTTAATCTCAGCCCTGAGACTTTCTGACCTATGGTGAAAGCGTGTTGCTGGTCTTTGGTTCTGTCCCAGTTGTGCCTATGTCTGATTATGGATGCTGTTGATCTGGAGCATAACCTGCAGGATGACTTCTCAGCCATGAATTTGTCTGATGACTGTGGAGGTACTTTTTGATGTAGGCTCTGCTTTACCGTGTTCCCTTGCTTAGGTTCTGTAGTGGCCCCAAAGGCCCTCTCAACCTGGGAGTCTCCCCCAGTTCCCTGGCCCCTGGGGAGCTTTCAGCCTGCACAGTACCCTAACAACAGATCCCTGGGCTTTCTCACACAATAATGCACTTCGTGTCCTGGTATAAAAAATGTATATTAATCAACAAGATGATTAGGCCAGATGGGTCAAAAGATAGCCTGAACTCATATTTTTAACTTAGGATGTGTGATCTATACAGCAGAAACCTAAACCAGTACAAAACCTGAAGTTCATTTTAAGCAAGTGACTTAATGTTGAGAAGAATGTCTTTTGAATTAGTCAAGCTTTACTACCTGTACATAAGTTGAGGAAGTTATTTATATAAGGCTATGTTTTCCTTACTATGTTTATTTTGGTAACAGCTAATAGTGACAGTTTGCAGTGCTTGTTAGTAAGACCACGTTGTGTGTGAATATCTAATGAGTTTGTAAGTTAGCAAATATGGGCTTATTTAATGCATTTGAATGTGTATCTAACAGATGAGCCCCCACGACAATGCCTTACAGTACTAATCCTGTCAAAACTTGTGTAGCTACTTATAGCCTGTCAGAGATCATCATTACTTACGTGCTTCAAGCTCTGTATGTGCATAAACTTTTGCAGAAATAGACTTTATAATTCTGAAGCTTTGAAAGTTGTATTCAACCTACTAAAAGCATGCAAAGTAGCTTCATTTTGTAATGTCTTTGTTGATAATAATGAATTCAGATTTATAACAGCTACATGTTGCAAATGAACATTATACCCACTTTGAAGGGCATGAAATGCAGCTTTGTGCTGAAGAGATTAAGCAATTTGCTTAAAAGTACTAATTATATTTTAGTCATAAATTGGGGTATCTCCATCTTCAGCAGCCTGCTGCTTTCTGCTCAAGGCATGCTCATGGGTCAGTGGGCCATCCAGGGAGTTTATATGCAGAAAATTACTTCTGCAATCTCTATTTAATTGCGTCTATAACTGCATCAAGGCATTTGGACTCAGAACACAGCAGGTTTGGACTTCACATTATAAATTGTGTCAAACTGGTCAGCTTGAAAGATAATTCAGAGTTACTTCTGGAACTGTCCAGTGTTCAGTACAGGACTAATTCTGCTGCAAGGATTAAACCTACAATTAAATATTCTGAAAGTTATATCCATATAATGTTGTGAGATTTTTTTCAGCTGAAACTGTCCCTTGTAATTACTCCTCTGAATGCACAGCAGAGTGCTTAAGAACTTGTATTTCTGAAGTTAGAGCTATTCTATCTGTTTAGCTTTCTTTTGTCCTTCCCCCCTTGTGCTACTCTTGTCATGACTGTCGCTACTTTCATCAGTTAATTGCCACAGGATATGCTGAATGGAAGCTGGAGATGCTCAGCCTTGCATTGTAGGAGTAGAAACATATGTCTGAACTTACATGAATCGTTTTCAGTCTAGCCTGATCCCTCTATCCTGCAGCCCAAACTACTGAGTGTTCTGCACCTGAGCCTTTTATCCTAGGCTGCTTCTCTGCTGTTCCTGAGAGTGTAATTATCTTAATACGATTGAGACATGAACTGTAGCCTTTGTGATAACAAGCTCCTGGGTTTTATAAACCACTTGTACAAATCCATGTTTCATTGTTTTCCTTGAGATGTTTCTGGGTATAGTACAAGTACAGCTCACCACTTATGAACCTACCCCAAGCCCTCCATCAGCTCAGTACATCTGAAGTCCACGTAGGAAATAACTATTTTTTTCTATTACATATACTTCCCTATGAGGAAATGGGGCAGCCCCTTGGTAAAGGCAAGCCCCTTGTGGGAAGGAAGCTTCTGCCAATCTAGGTATGGCTTTGTATTCAGGGTACAGGATTTTGATGAAAAAAATGAACTGTCTGGGAAGTTTCCTCAGACAATAGAGGCAATGTGGAGCTTGCGCAGACTAAGTATCTGCTGGGAAGTTTGTCCAAAGCAGTGACAAGCTTAGCATTGCTTTCCACTGCAGTGTTACTTGATGCTAATACATTGCTGAGTTCCTTAAGTTCAAGGAACATAAAGTATTCACCTTATTTATGTCTTTATGCATGTGTGATCTTCGGCCTGTATGTGTGTTGCAGGCTTTGAATGCCCAGGCAGTAATAATAAAGAAAAGTTCACCACCTCTAAGGGACACAGGATTTATGAACTATGAACGTGTAAAAGAGTGCTTGAGTATGACCTATGTCCTCTGAGATGATGAGAGATGTCCGGCTAAAGAGAACTGGGTGGTGAGTGTGCAGTGGTTCAGCAAGATGAGTCAGTGTTGTGAACTGACCTTGTGTGACACCGAGCTGTACCAATCTGGCTGCTTACGGGAGTCTTGCATGTTTGCAGTTCACTTCGGATGATGGTGAAGGCTTGTGCAAGACCTGTTTGTAGCCACAAAGAACAAGTTTCAACCTGCCTTAAAGAAAAAAATTAAATCCTAACAGACAGTAATAGAGAGTATAAAAGAAATTACTTTAGAAAGATTATCAAATAATTCACAATTTATAAAGAATGAAGCGATTAACTTGATTGTTTTGGGAAAAGATGTGTGATAACTTTCCAAAAAGCCCCTGAATTTTCAGCAGTAATTTATAAATAATTACATGGGAATTTGGAAATGAGTATTTAAACTCCTGAATTTTTGTGTAGACTTCTAGAAAAGTGAACACAAAATCAAATTTGAAAATGAGTAACCATTGTATGAATGCAACTAGTAATGATTGAATCTTTTACTTTCAGAAATATCTAACAAAATGGATATTTGAAAAGCTTACAATTTCTGTAATAGAACCATGGTTTTATGTTACTATTTTTAATGTTATGTTGATTATACTAAATTGTGTAATTATGTTAGTATGTCAGTATTTATTTTATTGAACGTTAGTCAGTATTTTAGATAAGAGGCAAAATCAACAAAGAACTTGTGAGCAGAAAGCAAAAGGAATCACACTCGCCAGCAGACTTGGAGTTGCTCTAATAAATGGCATAAGCAGCACCTGTAGATAAAGAACTTGGTATGATGGGTTTTCTTTAGATTCATGGTTTAAGCAAACATTCCGAATGGGTCAACTACATTCAAGACAGTTCAGCTCTGGGACAATGGAATTTTTTGAAGATGGGTCTCCAACTGCTATGGTGTGTTGGTGATTTTGAGTATCTTACTCATGACAACATGATTTTTCTGCACACTAGCTCAAGATTAGATGCTAAGGTATTAAGCTCACTTGGTTGTCTCCATAGGATTTTGCTTTTCCACCAGTGGTGAACTGAGAAAATGCAGTTAGCTAGGGTAGCTATAGCCTTAAGCTATGAAAACGGTCTGTATTTTTTAGTGGCTTGCAAAGCATTTATTGGTGCCCTGAGTGATGATTACTTCTGAGAACTCTTAGCCACGCTCCTTCCAATAAATGCTTTTATAAATCATGGGATCTGCTGTTGCAGAAAATTATAGAAATTATACCTATATGTATTTCTTAAACTGATATGCATCTAGTGAGTTCACAACAATCAATGATCACTTCAAATCATCCTAAATTTTGTTCATCTGGTATAATTACAAACAGTTGCCTCCTAAATTTCAGACTGAGTACCTTGAAGGTCACATGTTGTACTTTTATTGCACAGTAATTTTAAGTGTACAGTAATTTTAGTGTAAGTTTCGTGCACAGCAATGCCTGTAAAGTTACGCCTTGTATTTGAATCAACTGTACCTCTGAAAAATTAATATTTATTTAATAAAATTAAACAAGTTCATACTCACAAGGTAAAACACAAGAAAATAGATACAATAAGACTTTTAAATCCTAGTAAGGCCTTGATATTTCAGGAAGCCTTGGACATTACTAATCTAAACAGAGTACACACTTTCAAAAAACTGGTCCTGTCAAATAGCTGACAAGGGAAACTGCAGGAGAGGGATTGAGAGAGACTTTTTGAGGTCAGGGAAAGTCCAGAACCAAGAACTAGCTTTGCCAGAAGGCTAGCACCTAGCCTCCTAGACCAGTACCCTTGACAAATGTATCACTAAATACCTAATTAAATTCTTGCCTAACCAAGCCTTCAGCTGGTATAATTGGGGTGGTGGTTTGGTTTTGTTTTTTCACATGGACACAGGAATTGGTATGTCACTTAAACCGTCATATCAGTCTGGGTTACTTTAGACTAATTTTGCCTCAGTGATTGGCACTAAATCCACAAGGTATGAAAGTGCAAGAAACTGTATGCTGGCTTCAGTGGCACAAATTGCCTATCAGTTTGAGTGGTTTATTCTGAGGCAGAAAGATCACTTATTTTAATGGAAAAAGAAATCTGAAATTCTGCTAATGACTATAAAAGAAAACTTGACTAAAAATTATGTCAGGCTTTATGAAGACCACCTGCATCTAGTGAAAGGAATCTGAAGAGCAGTAGGTGTGTTTTGGTGTAGACTTTAGCTACACAGGTATAATTAGTGACAATGAAGGAAAGAAGCTTTATGAAAGAGCTAAAATAGTGGGCTGGGAGGCAAAAAGTGTATTGGTTCTTGCATTTTGTAACTAACATACCTCGTATCTGCACAAATCATAATGGCAAGAGTGTTTAGTGCTGCACACTCTTTTCGGAGTTATGGGTTCCCTATCCATGTAAGAGTGTATTGCTACTAATTGAGTAATTCATTAATAGTTGCTGACACTTTGAAATTCTCAGCAGAAGCAGGCTATTGAGAGAAAGGAAATGTTGAGAAAGATAATTCTAAACTTAGTAGAAGCAGACATGCAAATCAGCAATTGACACTGTCTGACCAATTCTCTTTTACAAGCCTATTGATAGAAATAGATCTATGTTCTTAGTATTTCCCATCAGCCTGGTATTTCCAGCTGAAGGCAACACTAAGCTCAGATTTTCTGAAACAGCTTATCTTTAGGTGTATGCAGCCAGATTCCTCAGTGGGGTTGGAGTGGAATTAATGCTTTCAGGATCTATTAAAATGTCTGGTTTTCAACAGTTTCTCATTCAACAAATGTCCAAGCTGCTGAAAAATGCCATCCTAAATCATGAGGGTCAGAGTAATGAAATTAATGGCTGGTTTATATCTTTGTCACCTTACTATGTCTATTAATGTTCCAGAGGAACCTATAGGAAAGGGTCTTTAAATATCAAGATAACATCTTTGATTTAATTTCTTCCTCTTCTTCTTGCTCCCTGTACTTCTCTCAAGCCACTGCTGAAATCCATCTTCCTTATGGATTAATCCCTGTTCCTGAACGTAATTGTCTTGGGCACCTTTGCCCTAGTGTCCCTGTTCTGCATATACTTGCCCAGGTGTTTCATTTTAATCAAGTACTAAACAATGACTAGGCTGAAGTGACAAATTTTGAGTAATATTGATGTATTTCACCTACTTGTGGTGCACATGAACATGGTCATTTGATTGGTAATGCATTGGTAAATGCATTCTCCATAATGATGCTTTGATGGGAAGGATAAAGGCTAAAGCTGGAGGTGTAAATAACTGGTATCTGCTGACTTGTTGCTCTTGTTTGTTCTATTTGTTGTTCTATTGTCATAGGTTTAGCAACATACAGGGGTTTAAGGACAAAACAGGCCAATAGTTCATCTCATTCAATTGCCTATATACCACAGGTCATTATGCTTCATGCAATAAACTCTACACTAAGCTCAATAAAAACAAAGGAGGATGTTAATTTCAATAGACTTTCAAAAAGCATGTTGATAAAAGCATAAATCTTGAATACATAATGTCTTATCCAAGGCTCCACCAATCTGAAGTGTAGTGAAATTAGTTTAGTTTTCCATTTTTCTAAAGGCATGTTGGTACCTGACATAAACCAGAAGTTGTTTGAAATACAGTAGAGCTTTCTGTGGCTGGACGTTATGGTTTTACTTCTGGAGAGTGTATGTGTTTTCCTACATTGTTTAGATATTGTCTCTTGTTAAAAGTAATTTATATAAACATAAATCTTATCTGAGCTTGTAGCCTCCTTTCACAATGCAGAAAGAATTCCCCAGATGGTGTTTCAGAGGGATTCTGTTTCCTAAAGTAAAAGTTTCTTTACTGTTTTGTGTACAAGCTTACTCTCTGCTGGGTACCACCAGCAGTAGAGAGTTGAACCATTTGAAGACTTGAGGTCTCTAATGTTCTTTCTGTTAGTGGCAGGTTGTTCATTGGCCAGATGTAAACTCCCACACTTTTCTAGGGAATGCTGGACTTGAAGGAGTTTATCCTACTCTAGGAATTGTGTGAAGATTATTTTTCCAGGGTTAATAGCAAAAGCAAATTACTACAAGTTAATTACCAGACATGAGATGTCCTGCTTTCCCTCCCAGTAGCTGTGACTGTTGCGGCCATCTCTGCTTGCTACTAGTGCTGAGGAGTGAGGCTCATGTCAGACTGGAGCAGTCAGAACAGGAAGAGACAGTTTGTCGTCTGCATAATCTAAGGCCATTCGTGGTTTCTGGGTTTTCCCCTGACATGGTACTTCTTCATGTAGTGGTGCTCCTCCTTAGCCAAATTTTTTTGGATTAAAAAATGTGTTCCCCGGATCAGCTTAAAAGGTAGAGACATCTGTTAGATTTAGGGAGCTTATCATGTGGCTTACCTCAGGCAAAAGGCTATGGGATTTCTTTTCCTGATGCAGTGTAATAGAAAAACAGGCAGTTAAGGAGCTTCAGGAGGCAGGATGCCTTTTTCCTCTGTAAAAAGGCTTCTCTTAGCATATTTAACATAAATAAGCTGAAGAACATCAATTTGAATTTCACTGTTCTAATTACTTGTAGAGCTTTGAGTGATTACTTGATGTCTTGAATTCAGGCAGAAACCTTTCATTCCTGAACATGAATTTGATTCCTAAGGCCAAAAGCAACAATGTATTGTGAACAGCTCTTCTTCTTTCACAGATGTCCTTTTCCATCTACCCAAAATGTGTCTGTCAGTTTCTGTCCTGGAAAATCCTTTATCTAGTAAGTGTTACTTGTGAGGAGCGCCAAGGGGTGCTTTGAGTTGAAGGCTTTACTGTGCATGCCAATGCTCATATCTAGTCCTAACTGCTTACAGGGACTGCTGAAGTTTTATGAATGTCAGATGCCAAATGCACAGAATGGTTTCCTGTGTCTTACTAGCTCTTTGTGGAAACGTTAAGGGAGAAAAGCAATTTCCTGTCAGGAAGAGCTAATGTCTCTAAGTGCAAGCATGAAGTCCCTGCAGAATGGTTTCACATGCTCTATCTACTTGCCAAACTCAATCAAGTAAATGGAAAGACTTAGTAGGTAATTAGCTAGTTTCATTGTTCATGGATGCCTGGCTGTATATTGGCTCTGACAAATGCTTTCATTCAACAGCGTAATTGATAACTGCCAGAGTTTCACTTAATGAGCTACTTTGATGTCGGCTTTACTATGGTGGCTTGATTACATCTTTGCAGATAAGCTTGGGTCAGTATCCCCATTGTGAGGCTTACGTGGTCAGAGGTGTAAACACATATACAAGTCTTTGCAATAAGTAGAAGAGTATCATGCCACTTGGGAAGATCATATGCATTTGGGCGATATGAAAAGAATAAGGGTAATATTTGCAGATTAACCCAAAGGAAAAATGTCATACATATAGCTTGGAATGCTTCAGTATCCCTTGCAACATTAAAAGGCTCTAAATTATGCTGGGTCTAATTACTATGCATGTACAAAGGAAGAGATAGTCTCTGTCCTGAAGAGATTAAACAGATTAGTTCTATTTCTTATGCACAAAGCTTTAGAAATCAATGTTAGAAGTCTTTAAAAAATCAGACATGGCAGCAATCAAGATAAAGGAATTGTCATAGCAAAAGCATCCCAAAATGTCAGGTCTTGGATGTCACCTGACATTTCACGCACAAAAATCTGTTTTCCGTAAAGCTGGCTGCAAGCCTCACTCGCATTTATTTTCTTTTAGTTTTTCCCCGTTCTCCAACCTTTTTGTTAAACCTAGGTGACTCCTGCAACCCATGAGAGAAAGGAAACCTGTTTACAGCTCAGTCTGCTCGTTCTTTACATGCTTTACTGCACCTTTACTAGCAAACCAAGCAGACATGAGGCTGGCCCTGAACCATGGCACACAACTCTTCCATACTGGTAAGAGTCACTAGTGCAGCTTTGCTCTGGGGAAATGGTTCCCAGCTGCGGTCTGGGGGCTTGCACAGGATGGTGACTTGTGGTGGTGACACCTTGTCCTGCAAGATAAGCAAGTTTAGCTGTCTGGGTGTCAGCTGTGCCCATTTATCGAGGGGACAGAAGAGGGTCCCTGTCTTATGTGCTAGTCTTGTTTTTATTATAGCCTTTGAATCTGATGAATAATTCAGGGTAAAAATAAGTTCAGTAAGGGAAGTACAAATTAATGAGCAATAACACCTACTGAGCATGTCTCCCAAGTCTCTTCAGTGAAATGTACTCGATCAGGAAGATATCAGGAGATCACATTTTCGGTCTGGGGATCTTGCTGTAGTTGAATTCAAGCACTATATACCACATCTTCAAATGTTAAAGAGGGATAATAAAAATGTAAACAGACCTAACAGCACACAGAGGAACAAAATATGACTGGGCAGAGCTGACATGGTATATAAATGTTTAAAATCTGTTGGAGAAAGCTGTCAGAGCCCTGGGGCTTCGGGTGCCTGGGCTCAAGGCTAGCCCAGAGTTGATGTAGCTGTTAGCCTTAAAAGAAAGATAAGCTTCAGCAGAGGCTTCCCCTGAATATCTCTGCTGAGAAACCTTAGTGTGAGTTCCTTGCACTACTTTTGAGAGCTGCTTTCAAGCTGAGGCTCACACCTTTAATAGCATGAGCTTTGCTGCAGCTATGCCTATGCCTGGCAATCTGTCCTGCTGATCTGGACACTTGGCCAGACCTGTGATCTTGACTTTACAACCTATTTGCTGTGAGCTTACCTAATGCTCAGGGTTAGGGACTGCCCGTGAGCACCCCTCAGGTCTGCTCTGCTTCCTGGCTGGAGGTGATAGGGCAGGCTGTAGCTGGTGAGGACCCTGCACTGCCACAATCCTGTGTGGATCCCCTGCAGCTCATGTTTCTCCTCATGCAGAGCAGCCAACTCTGACAGCACCCTGACAGAAGCTACTTTTGGTAGTCTTTCACCAGTGTGTGACCCTTGAGAGAGGTTTTCGAGCATAAGAACATGTGCCAATGTAAAGAAGTTTTGATGCAATGTTCCCTTAGCCCTCAGAAACAGAAGGGTCTGATGTCATTGCAACAACTGTCATCGTCTTGCACTATAACAGCTATTATTACGTGTGGTAGGTGTATGTAACAACCTAATATTGCTGGATGGATAATGTCAGCAGGCTGCCACAGTAAAAGTGTTTGGGTTTTTGGGTTTCATGGTGGGTTTTTTGTTTGTTTATTTGGTTGGGGTTTTTTGTTTATTTTGGGAGATTTTGTATGTTTGGTTTTTTAACTAAAATTTATTAACCTGAAAGTAGAACATTTTGCTTTGGAACTAACACTGGTGTATAGGAGTGAGGGTCTGCCACTCAAATGGCCCAGCACTGAGGGGATTCCATGACAGTGTGGGCTAATAAATATGTTTCTTACAAATTCCATAGAAGGATTTGTTTTCGAATTAAATATATTATTTTTTACTTAAAAGAGACTTTGGTTTTTTTTTTATATATATATATATATATATATATATATCTCACCACTGTTTGGGACAGCAGACACTTCACAAACTCCCGTATTTTTTACCTCCCCTTTTTGATCGGGGGAGGGAGAATCAACAAAACTTTCCATGGGAGAGACATTCAAAATATTTCTGCTATAGTGATAACTCCATCAAATGTCTTTTGACACATCCTGAATATTCACCAGGGATTAAGGAACACTCTGAAAACATGTGTCTTCACCTCACAGATTGTCCTCTCAGACTGATATAATACCTCACAAAATTAGGTGAGAGAGAACCTGATCTTTCTTATAAGCAGCTAAAATGGGTGACTATGTGAGGAAAATGAGATGAAGGAAAGAAAAAAAGAACAACAAAAACATGGGTTTGTGAGTGACACCAGGCAATTTTTTGGCTAGAAGGGAAAAATGCTGTTATTTTTACCATAATAATTGTTATTCCCAGGTCCTTTTTGTGCTAAGTATTGTACAAACAGAACAGAAATACAAGGTCTTTCTCAAAGAATGTATGGTTTGGCATAAAACAAGAGAAAATGAGAAGATACAGATTAAAAGAGCACAGCAAAATACAAAGCAGTAGCATAGACACTACAGAACCATTTCTAATTCAATTCATTCAAAAGTGTCTATACTAGAATTTGCAGTTGCTATCAGGCAGCCCCTGGTCATTAACATAAGCTGAAAACAAACATTCAGGGCAGATGAACTGGCAAATTGGTCCTTGTTAAATCTACAGAAACTCCACCTTCCACACAGCCATATCTGATGCTGGTGCTTGTTGCAGCAGCAGAGAATTTTCTCTTCCTCGAAGATTTTACTGGCTACTCAGCAGCATGTGCTGTTCTGCTGGACGTTTGATGATTGTTGCTTTTCATTACAGCAAAGTAATGAAGCTCTTCAATCCATATGTAGCAAAGATTAGAAATACCTTGACAAGCTTAGGAATGTGGGAAATCTAGATTCTGCTCCTGGCTGTGCCACTGACATGCTGGCCAGTCCTGGACGAGTCAGTTCAGACCAGTGTGCCTCTGTTCCTTGTGCAACCTCTCCTGTGCCAAACTTGTATAGACAGTAAGCAGTGATTTATTTCTGTCCCCTTCAGGAGATCCATACGTGTGTGAGGCCTAGCAGAGCAGATCATTTAGCATGATGGACCCTTTAGGTAGTGCCATAATGGTAATACTCAAAAGGAGGAAGCTTCTTATCTAAGCAGTGAATGGTATGTATGGGGGAACTGCAATACAAGCTTTCACATACTTCTAATTTATCTTCATCTTGAAGGACAAATCTAGTGACAGAAAATAATCTAGCTTCTCAGCCCAGCAATAGATTATGACTTGGTTCCTTTCATTGCCAGAAAAATGTGGTTTGGAGCTGCACTTTCAAAAGTGCATAAAAAAATAGCTTTGCCTTATATTAGGTCTTTATGATCTGGTCAAAATGACAAGTGATGCTAATGATATTAGGAAACTGTATGCAGATGTCTCATCCCGTTTTAAAGTCAAGAATGGATCACATTAATGGCATTTCCACTTGTTTCCAAAACAGTTGACAGAAGTTCTGTTTTGAGGTAGAAAAGCTTGGAGATATTCATCATTCATTAGTATCCACTCCTCTGAGAAAGACTTTAGAAGCAGAAGAAATGAGCACAGCATATGTGATGTTATATGAAACATCTTGGGTATTCAGGTGCAATCCATGGTACATGACTATTCAGTTTTCCCAAGTTGGCGTAACTCCCTGTTGCATAATATTTCAGAGCAAATAAAGTACTGATTCTAGTGTGGCTGTGTTCAGGAAACAGTGTGGTAACAGAATAAATATGTCCTAACACACCTATCTACTATATTTAAGAAATGAAACCAGTCTCATGACTACTTTAAGCAGCAGAGAATTTCATGTGGCTCCTCAGCATATGAAGTTCTGTAGATAGTAGAAATGATTCTCAGCCCTTACCTTGTCAAATATACATAGCTATAATCAGCTGGGCCTAAGTAGAATGATGTTAGACATAAACCTTTTAAAAGACTTTCAAATTGCAATGTTTTCAATTACATGCTTCAGTGTTTTAAATGAGTAATTGAACCTTATTATAATATTAACGTTCAAAGGATATGGGTTAGGAGCAGGGGAATTTGTTGACTCTGTGAATATGAAATCAGAAAAGCTGAGTGACTTGAATCTGCCAGTAGGATGACAGTAATTAGAAAAAAGTGGCAAAAACCCCCACTGAAAAGCAGTCATTTATTTTTCACTCATAGAGGAAAAGGCAGAAAGGACTAGAGTTCACCTGGTCTTGACCAAAGAAAAGTGAAACAATTCATTGTGTCCTTCAAAAATCCAACCCAAAGTCCCTTGTTAGTGATGGTGATAGCCTGAATAGAGCCTCTAATGGGCAACCACACAAAATTACCATTCAAATGCCTGTGAATTTAGGGGTGTTTAATGACATTCGTGTTTAATGGTTTCCTGATGAAAAGGGCCAGAGAATATACACAGTACCACAACATGACTCCAGAAAGTGTGTGAAATAACCTCCTGTGCTTCTAACTTCGAATGCTTGGCTTATATCGAGAACAAGAAACGTATCATGAAATATGTGTCTATATTCAACTGATTACTCTGTGAAGTTCTGAAATGTTTTTGCCTTTGCCTCAAACCCCTCCCCTCCAAAAAAAACCATGGTGGAGGGAGTGAGTGAGAGGCTGCATGTACTTGGTTGCCCGTTGGGGTTAAACCACAACAGTCTCCTTGGTTTATTTTCTGATTTTAAGTAGAGGTTGCCCAAAGCTACATAAGGAAAAAAGAAAGCTTGATGGGTCAAGATGGTTCAACAGCCAAGAGAAATATCCAAAATTTTGGACCTAGGCTATGACAATTTAGTTTATTCTCCCCTTAAATTCTTTGTACATAAAGATTTATGGGTTCTGGGGCTTACTGGCTAAGTATATACTAGTAAATACCACAGGCCAGGGTCTAATTCTGGGGGTAAATGCTATGACACAGCCTGCACTCAGATTTAAATACTCTAGGCACTTTCAAATTTCCCTACTAGGCATTTTTGGAAGTGCCTAGTAAGCACTTCCTACTAGGCCCTTCCAAAGAAGTGGAACGATCTCTGTGCTGCATTAACTTCTGTGGGATATCTGACAGACTGCTATTGGTCTGGGCTGAAAGCATACAAACGACTATAGTAACACTTTAATTGTGTAGACAATTATGTCCCAGTGCTTAGGGCTGTATACTTATTGTATACTTATCCCATATACTTATTGTCCATTCAAGTGTTACTTTTCTTCCTAGCCAGTCCAGGCTATGGATTTCTGTGCCTGTTCAGTATGTTTCTGTGGAAATGAGGTTGTAGAAGTGCCAAGAATTAGGTAGGATGACCAATATCCTACACTTGGGAGGAAACCAAATTTCTGACTGGTTGTGATTTGTGCCTGAAGTTTACACCAGTACAGACAGCCATGGCACCGCACACTGTTTAAACCATCATTTGATGAGGACGTTCAAAGTAACTCAATGCCCACAGCTAAGTGGGCCTTTCAAAAGTATTCCATACATCTGGCAGTGATTTATTTCAAATAAATGATATCAAATAATGTGTCACTTGTGGTTGCTGAACTCTGAAAAATGTAAGGAGTTGCTGGTGCTGTTCAGATAAAACTACAATCTTCAGTATTTTTGACAATCTGGTTAAATTTTGAAGGGCTTACTGAGGCTTCTACTGATTCAGACATAAGAAGCTTTCTGCAGGATAGTAAATATCCTGTGTTGTGTATGAAGTAATTGGTTTTGTTTTTCAGTGAAATAGTACAATACATATGTTTTTCCTCAGTTTCTGTGCTAAAAAATGTATTTCATTACATCATGAAATAAATCGTAAAGAAGCTAATAGCTGCCATCAGGTCAATCTGATGCAAGCCTAATCAAAGTAAATGGATATACTAAGACGCAAAAAGAAAGAAAAAGATATTTCCTTCCTCATGGTACAGTTGCACACAGTGGAAGGTCTGCTGAAGACAGTGTTGTGTGGATTGTAGATAATGTTAAGATACTTTATAGCAGGCTGTATATAAAATAGACAATGAAAGTCAGCAGAAAGCTTGGAAAAGTACTGATAAGAGCATGAGAAAAGAGAGAAGCACATTTCATGTTCTTCTTGATCAAAGAAACAGTTAACTATTGTTTCCTTTCAGACTTCTAGATGAGTTTTTATAATATACAAAATTCCTCAAATATGCATTCCTTGTGATATCAATATTGTATTGAAATGGAAATAAACCTGCAACTCTGAATTTAGGCTAACTATTCAGGAAACAGCAATTTCCTGTATGTTGAGAGACAAATGTATGGTGGTTTGTGGTTTCCAAACAACTGAAAGAAACCACAATGTAACTTATCATTTCAGTGCATGTTTTTTCATTATGGAAGTTTGACAGAAAATAGCAACAAGTCAAATTGGCTGCATTATTTATTCTGCACTGGTTAAGTAACTGTACAAGAACAGTGCTGAATCTCGCTTATAATTCTAGCTTCAAGAATTCCATATGTCTACAGTGTATAATGTGTAGAAATACCACAAGTGGCTTGAAATAAGCTGGTTCAGATTTGATGGCGTTAGCAGAAAACTCTGCCTAGGCAAGTTCACTCATACTTTATGCTAGGTTGGAAGCTGCTCTGCCTTGTGTTTCACTGAAAAATGTAGCCAGACCTGTACAACTGAGAACTGTTCAGACTTGGGCAGCATTTATTTTGTTAAAGAGGATAAAGGCTGTGCACATTTTCTTATACCAGCTGCTTAGAAAACCAGAGCTTACAACATGACAAAATCACCAAGAATCGGTTCTTGGTGAGAGATCAGGACTTGACAAAACTTATTTTCTGGATAAGTACGTTTTAAAGGGACCATTTTAATCTTTTCCTGCTCTGTACCAGTCAAAGAAAACTAAAGTTAATGTGCTCTTCTGGCACTAAAGTTGAAGTCGAAACACTAACTCTTCCACTGTCATCTATATCCACCTTCAACATGTAGCTGCCTTCCAGTAATGGTTCAGCATTTGTCTTGCATCAACAGGGTATTATAAGCTTAGCCTGTGAGCAGTGCAGGAAGTGCTTCCTTCCTGCTCTGATATCACCAGTATGATAAGCAGCCCAGATCAGTATATAATTGCCTTAATGACATGCATACTGCACTCTAAGCATGGCTTTAAAGGAATTGCAGTAAATAGCTGTGCAGCAGTTCAGCTGTTACTAGCTTGTCACAATTAGGGCAGAAAACTAGTCATGCTCGGCTTTAGATTTTGATTTGGGTTTGTTTTGGGTTTTTTTCTGTCTGTGCAACACAATGAACATTAACAAAGAAGCCAGAGCTTTTAATTTTAGAGATATTAAAATTGTTCAGTGGATGCCTTATGTATTCTTGTACCTTCTTTGTGGTGACATTGGTTTTAAACAGTCACTATCTTAGCTGGACTGTTAGAAAAAAGGTGAATTATTTAATTCAATGCCACGATGTCTTTGAAATGACTTCTTTAAAGTTATATTATAACTTGTAGAATGACTGATTTCTAGGAAAAGCCAATGAAAAGATACAAAAATCTCTTTTAAACAAACAGTCACACATGTACATGCACACATGCATACTCATTCCTTGTTGTCTTTGTTATCCAGCTTAAACTTTCTCTCCTACTTCTGCTTGGTTTCATGGTTAAACGTGCACTTTGTTAGTAGTAAATTACTAAAAATCTTTAGCTGTCCAGTTTGGGTAATAATCCCAAAGGTGGGTTGGTGCTTTTATTTAAAGACCACATCACTTGTTGTCTATAATATCTCTGGCTCAGATGTTGCAGAAACTAGGTAAGTATGGTTTGGTAAATATGATCTCCTGAATTAACTCAGTTGAAATTGAAGTCCATGCTTTTTGTGCCTGGAACAAATGACAGAAAATATAATAGAGGTGAAAGATACATAGGTCTTGCTTTCTGTCACAGGGTATTCCAGATAAGTGTAATTTTTTTGGTGATTCTTTCAGTGCCTCAGACTTACAAGGGTCAAATCAATGCTATCACTCATGTAAAAAGTTTTTATGAAATGCAGTTGTTGGTTTTGAGATAATCAGATAGTAATAATGAAAACTGTAAGAATATATGTGAGACAATTGATTATTCCATGGTAGAATGAGTTTGAATTCATCATAGTGAGACAGTCAGGCAATGACCGCTGAAGGTAAAACAAGGTATCAGTAATAATTCCATTTACTGATCTTAATCCATCTTGTTATATGAATGAACTTAGAGTCCAAGGAAAGCTAAAAAACATGAGATACAGTGAAAGGCTTTGAAATTAGAACATTTCTATATCTTTTTTGCAATTAAAATACTCTCCTGCTATGAACTTTAAGAATGCAATTATATAAGAAACTAATCAAACGCAAAAACATCACATACATCAATCATGTACACTCTTTCAAAGAAATACGTAAAATGGGGGCTTTCCCTTTATAAAAATTAGACTGAAGAAAAAGAGACCAAAGACACAAAACCTTCTTTAAATTGATAATGACTGCTTTATGACTGTCTTTGGGGTAAGATTCTGAAGGTTGGGTTCTCAGTTGGGATGTATTGGCTATGTAACAGTGGAGCTGTGCCAGTCTACAAGGGCTGAGGATATGGCTATTTGTTAGTAAATAACATAAATCTTTAGTGTAACTATCTTGGACACACTATCTGCTTTTTGTAGCATGCAGTGTACTTGGGTTTTGGTCCTTAATGAATGTGGAGTGAAATTTCACAGCTGATTTCCTAAGACGCTTACAAAAGTCAAACCTGAAAGGACAGCTATAACACAACACACTGTTTCAGAAATAAAGCTCACATTACAAAAGTAATCACCTTTTTGTGGTTTTCTGATCTATGTCATTCCTAATAGGACCCACTACAATGTAATACTATACTGCAACAGTCTGCCTGTACAATAGTAAAACTCAGCAAATAAACTCATTAATCAAAGTAATGTCTACTGTGGAGTGCACATATACACAAACACGCTGGTTTTGAAAACTAGCAGAGGTAATTTCTCTCACCCAGTCTTATGCTTTACCCTTCTCCAAAAACATTGGGGAACGCAGGACTTGGCTTTTGAAGTGCTTTCAATTAGCAAAGTGGTTTGTATTGCTTTCCAATAGCCTGATGCATTCAGTGTAGGAAGCCCTCCCCTCCCTGCTGGCTTAGAGCTGGCAGTGCTGCAGGGTGGCAAAGGACAGCCAGGTCTCCTGGTGCAGCTTGGCCCACTTGCTACGCACTCAGATCACAGTGGAATAGGGGTTCTAAGCAATGAAGCAGTTTGAAATTGCCTGAAATGGATGTGACTACAGAGCTGCACAGATTCCTTTGGGTCTTTATGAGGATCCAGAAGCACAGTACGTATCATTGTACTGTGGATTTATTTTGTTGTCACAGCCTAAGGTCATTAATCATAGTGTCTTGGGTTCAGCAGCAGCAGTCACATTTTTGCCTTCTTAGTAGCTGGTGCAGCACCGTGTTTTTGACTTTCGGCGTGGGGACGGTACTGATAAAGCCGATGTTTTCAGTTGCTGGACAGAATGTTTACTCTGACCAAGGACTTTGTGAGTCTCATGCTCTGCCAGGGAGGAGGGGAAGCCGGGAGGAAGCAGGGACAGGACACCTGACCCAAACTAGCCAAAGAGGTATTCCATACCACAGCACATCAGTCCCAGGGATGTAACTGGGAGTTACCCGGAAGGGCACGCGCTGCTCTGTTGGGCTCGTTTTTGACGGGTGGTATCATATTCTCTTCCCTTGTTATTTCCTTTATCATTATTATTATTGGTGGTAGCAGCACTGGTTTCTGTTATACCTTAGTTACTGGACTGCTCTTATCTCAACCTGTGGGAGTTACATTTTTTTGATTCTCCTCCCCATCTCTTGGGGGGGGGGGGGGTAGTAGAAACTGCGTGGCTGACTTGCTGACTGGCTTAAACCATGACAAATAGAATCATACAATCATAGAATAGTTAGGGTTGGAAAGGACCTTAAGATCCTCTAGTTCCAACACGCCTGCCATGGGCAGGGACACCTCACACTAAACCATGTCACCCAAGGCCTCATCCAACCTGGCCTTGAACACTTTCAGGGATGGAGCATTCACAGCTTCCCTGGGCAACCCATTCCAGTGCCTCACCACCCTCTCAGTAAAGAATTTCCTCCTTATATCCAATCTAAACTTCCCCTGTTTAAGTTTTAACCCATTACCCCTTGTCCTGTCACTACAGTCCCTGATGAAGAGTCCCTGCCCAGCATCCTTGTAGGCCCCCTTCAGATACTGGAAGGCTGCTATGAGGTCTCCACGCAGCCTTCTCTTCTCCAGGCTGAACAGCCCCAACTTTCTCAGCCTCTCTTCATACGGGAGGTGCTCCAGTCCCCTGATCATCCTCGTGGCCCTCCTCTGGACTTGTTCCAACAGTTCCATGGCCTTTTTATGTTGAGGACACCAGAACTGCACACAAGACTCCAAGTGAGGTCTCACGAGAGCAGAGTAGAGGGGCAGGAGCACCTCCTTTGACCTGCTGGTCACGCTCCTCTTGATGCAGCCCAGGATGCAGTTGGCTTTCTGGGCTGCGAGCACACACTGAAGCCGGCTCATGTTCATTTTCTCATCGACCAACACCCCCAAGTCCTTCTCTGCAGGGCTGCTCTGAATCTCTTCTCTGCCCAACCTGTAGCTGTGCCTGGGATTGCTCCGACCCAGGTGTAGGACCTTGCACTTGGCATGGTTAAACATCATAAAGTTGGCATCAGCCCACCTCACAAGCGTGTCAAGGTCCCTCTGGATGGCATCCCTTCCCTCCAGCGTATCAACCGAACCACACAGCTTGGTGTCATCAGCAAACTTGCTGAGGGTGCACTCAATCCCACTGTCCATGTCACCAACAAAGATGTTGAACAAGACCGGTCCCAACACTGATCCCTGAGGGACACCACTCGTTACTGGTCTCCAGTCGGACATCGAGCCATTGACCACAACTCTTTGCATGTGGCCATCCAGCCAGTTCTTTATCCACCGAGTGGTCCACCCATCAAATTGATGTCTCTCCAATTTAGAGACAAGGATGTCACACGGGACAGTGTTGAATGCTTTGCACAAGTCCAGGCAGATGACGTCAACTGCTCTGCCCCTGTCCATCAGTTTTGTAGCCCCATCATAGAAAGCCACCAAACTGGTCAGGCAGGATTTCCCCTTAGTGAAGCCATGCTGGCTGTCACCAACCACCTCCTTGTTTTTCATGTGCCTTAGCATGCCTTCCAGGAGAGTCTGCTCCAAGATTTTGCCAGGCACAGAGGTGAGACTGACTGGTCTGTAATTCCCTGGGTCATCCGTTTTCCCCTTCTTGAAAATGGGGGTTATGTTTCCCTTCTTCCAGTCATCGGGAACTTCACCTGACTGCCATGATTTTTCAAATATGATGGCCAGTGGCTTAGCAACTTCATTCGCCAGCTCCTTCAGGACTTGCGGATGGATTTCATCAGGTCCCATGGACTTGTGCACATTCAGGTTCTTAAGATGATCTCGAACCATATCCTGTCCTACAGTGGGCCTAGGGTCTTCATTCTCGCAGTCCCTGCATCTGCCTTCCAAGACTTGGGTGGTGCCGTCAGAGTCTTTGCCAGTGAAGACCGAGGCAAAGAAGTAATTAAAAACCTCAGCCTTCTCCAAATCCAGGGTAGCCAGGTCTCCCGATATCTTCCGGAGGGGGCCAACGTTGTCCCTAGTCTGTCTTTTATTCGCTACGTACCTATAGAATCCCTTCCTGTTATCTTTCACATCTTTAGCCAAGTTCAATTCTAACTGGGCCTTAGCTTTCCTAACCTGGTCCCTAGCTTCCCGGGCAACATCCCTGTATTCTTCCCAGGCTGCCTGTCCTTGCTTCCACCTTCTATAAGCCTCTTTTTTCCTTTGAATTTTCCTGAGCAGCTCCTTATCCATCCAAGGAGGTCTCCTGGCCCTCCTGCTGCACTTCCTTCTAGTTGGGATGCAACACTCCTGAGCTTGGAGCAGGTGATCCTTTAATATCAACCAAGAGTCTTGGGCCCCCCTGCCCTCTAGGGCTATATCCCATGGAACCTTACTGAGCAGGTTCCTGAAGAGGCCAAAGTCTGCTTTCTTGAAGTCCAGGGCAGTGAGCTTGCTGCACGCTCTTCTCACTGTCCTGAGGATCTCGAATTCGACCATCTCGTGGTCGCTGTATCCAAGGCTGCCCTGGAGCATCACATTTCCAACCAGCCCTTTCCTGTTGGTGAGCACAAGGTCAAGCATGGCACCTCTCCTTGTCGGCTCCCCTATTACTTGCAGAAGGAAGTTGTCTTCCACACAATCGAGGAACCTCCTGGATTCCTTGTGCCGGGCTGTACCGTCCCTCCAACAGATATCAGGGTGGTTGAAGTCCCCCATGAGAACAAGGGCCTGCGAGCGTGAGGCTGTTCCTATCTGTCTGTAGAGTGCTTCATTCACAGATTCCTCTTGATCAGGCGGTCTGTAACAGATCCCCACAGTAATGTCTCCCATTGCTGTTCTCCCTTTAACCCTGACCCACAAACTCTCTGTCGACTGCTCACCCATCCCCAGACACAGTTCCATACTCTCCATCCTATCCCTAACATAAATAGCAACTCCCCCTCCCCGCCTGCTGGGCCTGTCTTTTCTAAAGAGTCTGTAACCTTCCATTCCAACACTCCAGTCGTAGGAGCCATCCCACCATGTTTCTGTGATGCCTACTATATCATACCCCTGTAGACGTGCACACATCTCTAATTCCTCTTGTTTGTTCCCCATGCTACGGGCGTTTATATAGAAGCATCTCAGCCAAGCTCCAAATGAAGCCGGCTCATTGGCTGGAGCAGCTGGAATATCTCTGCATTGCTCCGAGCATTTATTATAGGTGCTGGCAACTGACTGGGTGTGTTGGGATGGAACGATGCCCTCCTCCCCCAACACGTCTAGTTTAAAGCAACCTTGACCAGCCTGGCAAGCCTCCTACCAAAACCTCTCTTCCTCTTCTTTGCCAGATCAGCTCCACCAGCCCCCAGTAGACCTGGCCTACTAACTTGGGTTCCATGTTCAAGATACCTAAACCTCTGACTATGGCACCCCCCTTTTAACCATTTATTAACCTGGCCAATCCTCCTAGCTTTTTTAAGGTCCTCCCCTGTATCCTGGAGAATTGACAAAAAGACAATCTGAGCTCCAGAGCCCCTAACCACCTCTCCCAGGTCTCTGTAGTCCTTCTTCATGTTCTCCAGGCTACTGCTATCAACATCACCAGCACGCAATAGCCAAGAGAAAAAGGAGAAACTGCACAACCATCTTATATCCTTTGTGTCTCAGGGAACCTATGACTGAGAGGTGGTATCCAGACCCAAGCCATTGGAAACCAGAGTAGTGCTTATCTTCTTTCTTATTTTACTGCAAGTAAAGAACTTCACAGACCTTTAACACATCTCACTTGCCACCCCTTCCAGTCCCGCTTATACCTAGTATTAAAATCCTGTTTCAATCGTGCCCTCTGAAATGGCACGGCAAAACAGCAGCGTCTGGTGAACAAGATACCAGACTGCGGAACTAGACCTGACCTCTGGCCACAACTGATACAATATATGTTGTTGGTCAAATCACTTTTCTGTGAGCTTTCACTAAGCTTTAAGGACTGTTCCTCCTCTGTCAGGCAAAGTTACAGTATATGAAACCAGTCAAAGACAATTGTCACAACATATTCATTTCTTGTATGAGACTACTAAACCTTTGCTAAAATTAGGAACCACAGGAAAAGTTAATCCCACCATGACTTAAACTGAGCAACGCAAGGTACAGAGCAGTCAGAAAACAGTGACGCCACCCATTTTTCATGATGCATAGTTAAATGTAGGCATTGCTTTGGTTTATAGATTCATCTGTGGTACTCTAAATCTAGAATTCATTATTGGGGGTTTTACAGGGGCAAGCCATAACTGCAAACATGTCCTGTGATGCTATCTTCGCTACTGCAAGAATCCCAGTTCTGGCCTCTGCCTGGCCATGCTTGAACCACTAGTGACTCCAACTGCATGAGTGTGTTTGTTTCTGTATGTGAGTGTACAGGTGTGCTTGCATGGAGGCTCAAGGTCTTTTTTAAGAACAATATTCACTCTTTTTCTTATTTGCCCACCTGATAAAGAACAGTATTATGGCAGGATACATTTCTATGTGGGCTTTATTCCTTTATCTTGATGACTAGTAGTAGCTCCATAACTGCAACAGATTTTTCCTTTCTGAGATGAGATTCAAAGTGCTATAATGATTTCTCAGTCATACCCAGTGGAAAAAGAGAGACCTGGTTTTCACTTTCATGACTGTAAAGATGGAATTAAATGACTGGAGATGTAATAACATAAAACCAGTCAAACTCCCAGTTCTTTCCAGGAAATGAAAGCAGTGTCATATTTTGAGATAAGGTCTGGCTGGATATGTTCTCCCTTTTCATTTGAAAAGAAATTCCCAGAGAGTGTTCTTTCCATGCAGCTTGAGAAAAGCGCTCAGCCTGCTGCTGTACAGCTTTTGGATGACTTCAGTTTCTATAAAAAGAAGATGATCTCATCTTCAGTACTTAAAGATGTATCACCCTATCTTTTCCCCTTGCCCAGCACAAAGAGGAATTTGAATTTACGAAGCCTGAAGCGACTATGAAAGGATTGACCTGAATGAGAGAAAGGCATTAGCTTTAACCCCTTCCCCACTTCCCGCCTGTATGTGCTTATATCCTCACAGGAAGAACAGTCATTTAAAGCAGCTGGTAGTTGAGATTCACACAGGGTTTGTGTGGTGGGCTGCAGAGATGCTGCATTGCTTCACTGCAGACAGCACTGCTCCCTCTGAGTTACAGCATCACTGACCTGTGGCAGCACCTGGGTACAGACAGTGTGTAGCATGCTCAGTTCTAGAAAAATAGGTTAGGATAGATAATCCAGTTCATCCCCTGGATGGATGCAAGTACTGGTAGCCTCCTAGAAGGGAGATATTCTATATTGCAGGTTTGTTAATATTTTCAAAACAAGAAATGTACAGTGTGAACCCTGATGTCCTATTTTGGCGTGCCCACAATGATTTGGTTTTTAAAAGACCTATGGCACATATCTAAGTCGGCGGGAAATCCTTAAGGTGCTTAGGCTTTCAAGGGCCAAGCTGTTCATTTAGGGACCAGATACTGAAGGGTCTTTAGGCTTCAGAAACCTCTTGATGCTGAATTTTAATTGAGGATTTAAGAACCTAATTCAAAACACCTTGACCTGAGGGGTTTGGCTGTGTGTATGCAGCAAGGCTGATTGCAGAGTAGATGTTCGCTTTATGTGCTTGCATTTTTATAATAGAAGGGTGGGGTTTTTCTGCAGGGTCATTTAGTAAACTTTGACTAATTCCAAAAAGAACTTCTAAGAAATGCAGAAGGGACATATACTGTGAGAAAAAATTCGTGCAGGATATCTCTTGCATCCAACACTCAGACCCTTGTGTATTCTTGCAGTAGTTTCCCATGAAGACCCAAGGCCCAAGAGGAGAGAGACTGTAATGCAGAAATGGTCAACAGTACCATATTTGTTGCATTTCCTAGCTAAATATTCAGCTGTTTGTATCTTGTCACTACTTTGTTCCTGGCTACCACTGATAGCACCAACCTCAAACTGCAGTCCAGCCCTCTGTTTATATTTCAGTTCTTCCTGTTGGATCGCTTCTGAAGAAACTCCTTAACTTCATCTAGTAGTTCTAAAACAGGCCAAAACAGAGGCTGAATTGTCCTGAACACAATAGGTGTACTAATGAGTAAGAAAATTTCCAATATCCCAAAGTATCTTTTTCCGCTTTGTTTTTTCAAGGAAAAACTTGAATCTTTCAGACTGGTTCTAATCAATGCAGTTCAGTCATCTCAATTTACCTCAGCCAGCACCATGCACAGAAAGGTCGCTCTATATCAAAATTCATCTTCTACTGCCTTCAAACCAAGGCTCAGATCTTGCTGCCATGTGCAGCATTTCTTATTAGGGGTATCACTGTTATTTTATTACAACAGCAGAGACAGCTCACACAGAAGCACTGTAAAAAAGGGTGATTTCAAAGGAAATTATTTTCTACTGTGAGCAGTAGATGCTAATGTTATGTTTTGTTTGGAGCGGAAGGACAGAAGCTCTGGATTGCTCTTGCACAAAGCCCATTTTCCCTTAGGTTTCTCATTACCCATTCTTCAGTTCTGTCACAAACATAGTTCAGAAGCTCTCCAAGCACTCTGTAAATGATTGAACTTTACATACTAGAGAAATATACAGAGCAATGAAAAGGTACTCAAATAATAACAATTATGAACAAAAACACTTCATGTTTGTATAATGTTTTTCAACAAGACCTTTCAAAAACACTTATTTAGCATTAATGAAGTCCCAAGTATTTCTTAAAGGAAGACGAAAACTGTATTGCCTTTATGTGGTTTACTGGTAAAAAACTGCTGCTGTCAGGGCGCAAAAACCCAGCTATGTAATAACTTGCTATAACGTTCAGAAAGTGAGGTGTAAGGATTCTGCAACTGAAAACACAAGCTGAATTAATAGCAGTACAATACAGAATGATCTGAGCTTAAAGTTGGATGAAGTTTGCCAGAGCTCCAGAAATTAGTTTTGTGAGGTCTTCAGTGAGCAGGCAGGAGTTTTGCTCTGTGTTACAGCTTGACTAGGTCATGGCCAACACTACAATAAAACAATAGAGCCCTTCAGATTCTGAGTAAGGGTTTCTGTTGAACTCATTCTAACAATGATGTTAACACCAGAGGGAACAGATACTTTATTAAGACACAGCTAAACGTTTCCTTTTATGACAAAAAACAATGGTTGTGGAAATAAACCCATCATTTGACCCTACTTCTGGGTTTGAAGTCTGGAAGTTTGAAGTTTTACATTACTTTTGCTATACACACCAAATTACAAACTAAAAGTGGACTCTTACCCTTATACATGCTTGGTAGTTCACTTTGGGGGTAAGCTGGCAAAAAAAAATTACTAGGAAATAAACTTTGAAGTAGCAAACTTTGTTCAAATTTGAAAAAAGTTGTAGAAATAAGTAAAAAATCCCAAAGAAGAGTCAAAAGTAGAATTCGCAGTAAACTGTCCAATTTAGAATGTTATCTTACTCATTGGATGTTTTTTGTCAGGAGGTGCTTCGACCTATGAAGGACTGGGTCTTCATTTGCAAGTGGATCTTCTCCTTTTATACTAAAGCCAAAATCTCTGTTCAGAGCAAAAAGTACACATGTATCATGGGATTTGTAAACTATCTTAGAGGGAGTCTATTACTCAAAAGGCTTCCCAAGAGAAAAGATGAGCATGAGAAGAGGAATAGGCTTTGTATTATCCCTCTACCCTTCAAACACAGTCATTATCAGGTAAGAACATTCTGGCACCAATATCTCAGATGCCTATGGCAGCACCTCAGGTGACGTGCTCTGAAAATAGTGATTTTTTATGGTGGACTTTGAAGCTTCATTGACATTCAAAAGCATTCAGGATACTTGGGTTATGAATGGAGATGAGAAGGTAGCCTTGGGCAGCACCCTTGAGGCTGAGGTCTGTTCTGTTAGCCCTGCTGGCTAAAGCTAAGAAGTACTTTAGACAACTCCAGATCAAAGCCTAAGACTATGCATACTCAGAGTCTGTGTTTCTTGCTTTTATTCCCAATTTTAAATGAAAATTTAAGGCTGTCTTCTTTAAATAAACCTCATTGTTTTAATTTTTAATTTCTTTGCCATTTAAAAGGAATTCCACTGAACCTGACAAATTAGGGATGCTTTCAATTTCTCTAGAGGTACATACCAAAGTAGTGCTGTAGATAAACTAGGTGGGCATTTGAAGAACTGAGGGATATCTTCTCCAAAGCTGAAATGCCAGCTTAAGGCAGGTACTGTCACGGGCTAAGGGGGAGAACTCATCCCCTTGAACCAGGAGAAAGACAATCAATAGCCTCAGAAAATCTCAGTCTTCATGCAGTTTGCAACTGACCCTGAATCAGCATTATTATCATCAGCACTGTTTGCCATGAACACAGGAAAAAAATAGGTTCTTTTTCTCTTTTCTTCCCAGCTTTTTCTCCTTTATCACAAAGAAAGAATGACATTAATGATGCATTTTTGAAAGTCATTATTACCTTGTCAGCTAGAATCCCCAGATGAGACTGCTGGAAGTATGCAGCCTAAGGATCAATGAACTAAAGTGAAAGACACTAATGCAGAGCTATTCAAATGGTATTTCAGTGGTAGCAGTTTTCTCTGATTGCAGAATCTCTGGAATACATCATGTTACATTACCTAAATGATGATTTTTTTAATAATTGTGAGTCACACCATAAAAATATGAGTATATAATGTCTGTTCTATTGCCAATTGAATGGAGCACAAGAAATGGCATGAAATATGTCTTGAGTTTTAAAGAGAAAGAGCAGTTCAATCCACAAGAAGTACAGCTTTAAGCAGTCATGAGCTTTCTTGTACTAACTGAAAATACCCCATACTTTTAAGAATTAGTTCTTAGTCATCTAGTTCTGATCAAAAGTATTCCTTTATAAAAATAATATTTGCAAATATTTACTTGGTTTTGATTTCATGAATTAAGACTATTGTCAGAAATCTGCTGGGTTAAATAATACATTTAGCACAGTAACAAGTCTAACATCTCTGTATTTAACATCTCTATTAATGATCTGGATGACTGGGCAGAATGAACCCTTAGCAAGTTTGCAGATGACACCAAACTGGGAGGAGTGGCTGATGCACTAAAGGGTCATGCTGCCATCCAAAGGGACCTTGGCAGGCTGGAGAAACGGGCCAACAAGAACCTCATGAATTTCAACAAGTGCAGGGTCCTGCACCTGTGGAGAAGCAACCCCAGGCACCAGCATATGCTGAGGGCCACCCAGCTGGAAAACAGCTTTGCAGAAATGTCCCCTTCCTGTGTGTCCTAGTGCACGGCAAGTTGAACGTGAGCCAGCAATGTGCCTTTACTGCAAAGAAGGTGAATGGCATCCTGGAATTTGTCCTGCATTAGACAAAGTATCACCAGCATGTAGAGGGAGGTGCAGACACAGACATACTGGAGAGAATCCAATGTCAAATTAAAGGTCACAAGGATGATGAAAGGACTAGAGCACCTCACATGTTTGGAAAGGCTGAGAGCTGGGACTGTTTAGCCTAAAGAAGAGGATCTGGGGGATCTCATCAATGTATATAAATGCCTGAAGGGGAAGTGTAAAGAGGAGAGAGACAGGGTCTCAAAGGCAATGGGCAAAAATCTGAAACACTGCAAGTTCCTTCTGAACACCAGGAAACATTTTTTACTGTGGGGGTAGCTGAGCATTGTCCCGGGTTGCACAGAGAGGTTGTGGAGTCTCCTTTCTTGGAGATACTCAAAAAATATCTGGGCACTGGTCCTGGGTAACCAGCTCTAAGTGGCCCTGCTTGAGCAAGGGGATTGGACAAGATGATCTCCAGAGGCCCCTGCCAACCTCAACTGTTCTGTGGTTCTGTGTTAATGTTGGGCAGGAAGTTTAAAAAAACAAACATTTTCACGTTTCAATCCCACAAACTTGTAGTGATTAATTCCATGAATACCACAGAACTGTTTCCCTGTTTGTGAGCTGGCTGAGTTCATCTTGGATAGGCAGCAGAATTAGAAGAAGCCATTCTGAGTTTGTCTTCTAGGGAGTAACCCTTTCTTGAAAGGTGAAATCAAGCCCTTTGCTGATTTTCTACCACAGCAAAATTGAAGTAATGACATAGTGATATTGACCTAGAAATATATGAGTAAGCTTTCATTTCACATTCAAGGCTTGATTTTTCTTCTGTTAAAATCAGCAGCAGTAAGGACTACCATGAGTATCCTAATCTGACATTGAAGCATGAGGTTGAGGTTGTTCTTAGTCCAGCTCTCCAACTAACTGCACTGTGCATGGAGGAGTCCAAGTATGTTTAGCACATAGTGGAAACCTAACCTTGCCTTCATGGAGTCTCGACACTTATGTTGATATGTTCACAGAAATACCAAGGGAACAGCTGATGTTTTGGTTTTCAAGTGTATTTTAGACCTACATATAGCAATGTGTATACAATGCATCATTAAACAAATAAATAATTATTTGCTCACCAAAGTAAGGGACATTGCTAAAATAATCAGATGCAAAGGTATCTTGCCTCCCAGGTCCTCCTCTCTAGCCCTTTCTAAATTGAATTTAGCTCAGATTACTTAGCAAGTGTGATTCTTTGGGTGAAATGTATTTCTCAGCCTGTAAATACATTATTTCAGTGTAATGAATATGAAATGCAAGCTCGTAATTCGGTATATAATGTACATATCTTAGGTGTTACCCAGGGATGAATAGATTTTATTGAGAAGATAATGGTCTGAAGGGTCACTGCTTTCGATGTGTCTCCAAGTCCAAGCAGTGTTAAACTATAAATGTTTGAGCTGGGTAAAGCTGTTGTTGTCTTGCCTAATTAAACCTCTTCTGGTATCAGCTTTATCTTTCAGAAAATTGGAATTCAAAGTTGGTGAGTTCTCCCTAGATTTTTGTCACTGCCAATTATTAAGGCTCTCTTTCTGGTTATTGTTGGACAAGCTCTTTAATAACAGTATTGTTAGGGTGGTCACGGTATCATCAGCAATATCTAAATCAAGCTTACTGTTGTTAAGCTAGCTGGTCTATATAAAATAGAGGTTAAATACTTTCTCATATAAGTGCCCATTCTCATAATGAGGTAAGCAATTCCAGAAAGGTGAAACAAGAGAAGACATGCTCATTTGACTCTATGTTAAACTGAAGCTATGTTTACCCAAAATATAGAAATAAGCCTTGCTATAAAAGTTTAGATGTCTATTATTTTCATTGGATATCATAATATTTCTATATGTTCAAGAATGACATTGATGCTGAAGCCTGTCAAAAGCTTTCCCAAAATATGTGGCTTGGTGGGTTTTGCTATTCAAGTATATCTTTGATGAATATTCTTAGGGTAAAAATCTGGTGGGCACATGGTTTTCTGGAAAGAAATGTGTCTTGCTCTTTCTTTATTTAGTTCTTTAATTCTGTTTAAGTCAGTACTGTCTGCGGAAGACTAAAATGACCCTAAAGCCTGCATAGTTGTTGCGTAAGCTTAGGTCATTTCAGCATTTTGAATGAAATGCTGATTTCACATTGATATGAAAGCTTCTCCTGATCTCACAGTTTGTCTGTTCTGTTTTTTTAAAGGGAGAAGGGATTTTGTTTGTTTTTCTTTTTTTAACAGTTTGGTGATTTTACTGATAACCTTACCAATTCCAGCTTTTTGTGGCCAGTTTCTTCTAAAGCTTTTCATCTTTACCTGAAACTGCAATGGTTTTACATTTTCTGTAGCTTTTTCACAGCTTTGTTTGTGATGTTAAATGACTTGGGTTCTGGCTGTGTTTAATCTTTGTATTCTTTTTTCAGAGGCATTTTTGAGACATGGATGGTAGCTTCAGCTTGCATCTCTTATTTCACACAGCTTTATGTGTCTTCACTTATCAAACTTCAGATTTGCATGTCTAGAAAGCCAGTGCAATTGTTAAGGCTTCCTCAGCATTGTCACAGCAGATGTCAAGCTGATTTCTTGTACTGGTCTAACCATCCCAAAACTTACCTCATTCTTTGTTTCAGTTTTATATTGCTTTTGCTATGCTTTTATGTTAACTTCTTGCCCTCTGTAAAATGTTGGAGCTTTGAGGATTTATGTATTATTTTAATTCCATCTCACATTTTACCATGCGTGAACTACTAGAAAGACTTGGGGTGTTGGTCGATGAGAATCTCAACATGAGCCAACAGTGTGCACATGTGGCCCAGAAAGCCAACCTTGTCCTGGGCTTGATCAAAAGGAGTGTGACCAGCAGGTTGAGGGATGTGATCCTGCCTCTCTACTCTGCTTTTGTGAGACTCCACTTGCAGTTCTGCATCTAGCTCTGGGGCCCTCAGCATAAGAAGGACATGGAGCAATTCCAGAGGAGGGCCATGAAGATGATCTGAGGGCTGGAGCACCTCTCCTATGAAGACAGGCTAAGAGAGAGCTGGGCTTGTTCAGCCTGAAGAAGGCTCCAGGGAGACCTTAGAGCAGCTTCCAGTGCCTAAAATGGGCCTACAAGAAATCTGGAGAGGGACTTTTTACAAAGGCCCGTAAAGATAGGACAAAGGGCAATGGCTTTAAACTGTCAGAGGGTAGACGTAGATTAGACATTAGGAAGAAATTCTTTACTGTGAACATGGTGAGGCACTGGCACAGGTTGCCCAGAGAAGCTGTGGCTGCCCCATCCCTGGCAGTATTCAAGGCCAGGTTGGATGGGGCTTTGAGCAACCTGGTCTAGTGGAAAATGTCCCTAACTGTGGCAGGGTAGGGGGAAACTAGGGAAGTTTAAGTCCCTTCCAATGCAAACCATTCCATGATTTTATGATTCTATGATACTTCTGCTTTCTATGTCAGCACTTGTATATGCTCAGACATTCCTACAGTGTTTCTCCAATGAACTTTCTCAGGCATGTTCTCAATTACAGCATTTTGTTTTCAGGGGCTTGATTTTAACAAGAACCAGTTCACTGTTCACCCTAATAAATGTTTGTGCAATCACAACTGACAAAGGCATTCAGTGACAGAAATAGATGGCATGAAGAGTGGAAACACCTCTTTAAGCAACACCACTGGTTTATGCCAGCTTGAACTGTTAAAGGAGCTCCAGTGGAGGAGATGATCCACTCAGCAGTGCTGTCAGTCAGGATCTGAAGGCCACTGTACCACTGACCATTAACTTCAGCACACCCTCTGTGAGTGTTCACCAATGCACAATTCATCTTGCATGTGTCATGGCAGGTGTTTCATGCAGATCTAATCAGCTGTTAGCTGGCTTCTGCATCAGAAAAACTCCTCTGTTCTGAAAGTCATAATTAATGCTAGTCCTACTGAGCTTTGCTGCCTTCAAATTTACAACTTTATCATTAGCTGCCAGTGACTTTTATCAGCTCCTAAACACTGACGTTGGCTTTCTCCAAGTCTTGAAACAACATTAGTACATTTTTTGCCACCTCGTGTCTTCCTCTGTTGCACCCAGTTTTCTAAGTGCCTCAGATATACTTTGTTTTGTCTTTAAAATGAAGGATTCTCAACACTGCAGTTACCTAGTAGATTTTGCAGGCTTATCAAGCCTGCCAAGAGAAAACCTATTATTTTAGCAGGCTGCTTGCCAGAATAGTTATCTTACTGTGTTCCTGCATCTTTATTTGTTTCTACTGGGATAGTCTGTGAGCTTATGATTGAGTTTATGACCTTGACAACCATTGCATCTTTGATCCTTAGTCTCAAATTATCCAGTTTGTATGACTCTATCCAAGCTAAAGATCCTGCTAGCACAGAAACCATTTTCCTGTGCTAGCATTAATCAGTAAGCATTTTCACTGTGCTAGAGTGTACTCTGAAAAAGGAATAGTATGTCTTGAGCAGCATGACTCCTCTCCTAGAAGGAAGCGAGGACTGAGTGTGCTGGGTTCGGCTGGGATAGAGTTAAATTTCTTCACAGTAGCTTGTATGGGTCTGTGTTTTGGGTTTGTGCTGGAAACAGTGTTGATAACACAGGGATGTTTTAGTTATACCCCAGCAGTGCTTGCACAGAGCCAAGGCTTTTTTTCTGCTCCTCACCCTACCAGCAAATGGGCTGGGGGTGCACAAGAAGCTGGGAGGGGACACAGCCAGGACAGCTGACCCCAACTGACTCAAGGGGTATCCCAGACTATATCACATCATGCTCAGCATACAAACCTGGGGAAAGAAGGAGGAAGTGGGGGACATTCAGAGTGATGGCATTTGCCTTCCCAAGTAACCGTTACGCATGATGGAGCTCTGCTGTCCTGGGGATGGCTGAACACCCGCCTGTGATAGGAAGCGGTGAATGAATTCCTTGGTTTGCTTTGCTTGTGTGCACGGCTTTTGCTTTACCTGTCGAACTGCCTTTATCTCAACCCATGAGTTTTTTTCACTTTTACCCTTCCAATTCTCTCCCCCCCCATCCCATCGAGGCAGGTAGTGAGTAAGCAGCTGTGAAGTGCTTAGTTGCCAGCTGGAGTCAAACCATGACAGAAGGTTACAGCTTTTTTCTTGCACTTTATTCCATCTATTTGAAGTAAAGGAAGAAATTGTAAATTATTATAATTTCCTTTTTTGTTTAATTAGGAGAGACAGTTTGGGAAAGCTTAAAAAACACTTGTGTACTGGAAGTATTTAACGTACTTGTGTAGGTTAGCCCACCTCCAGCTATGTCTCACGTTCCCTTCCCGGAATCAGTTTCCAGCTTCCAACATGATGCAAACTCTTCCACATTGTCTTTCTAGAAAATCTAATTCATACAGCAAACTTAGTCAAATTCCTTGTCAAATATGAAAACTAGAGCTGCTCATAAAAGTAGCTTGGGAAGTCTTCTGGAGAAAAACGATTGCCATGAGTCCTGAATACAGACAATTTGAGAAGCTCTGTAACTTGTCAACAAAAAAGTACCTTATCTTAAACAAAAAATACAACAAAGAAATACTTTTCCATGAAAAACACTTTTGACAGGAAATGCTCAGCAGCCTTTGTGTAGGCAAGTGACTCTTGTTACAACTCCCACTTTCTGCCCACTGCTTCATCTGCTGCCTTCTTGCATGGGATTCTGATACTACCCTGCTCAGAGCACACAGAATGCAAAGACAAGGCAGTACAGGACAAGGGGGTAGCACTCAACTCTTCCTCCTTGGAATAGGTTTTACTTTACCTTGACAATTGTACTGCTTTAGAAAGCAGAAAGGAGGCAGCGAGGCTTAGTTTAGAAGACCATCTAATGCCCTCCTGTTCTTCCTTCTTCTGGCATTAAAGAGGCTGATCTCACACACAAATTGCAGAATCATGGTAGAAGCAGTTAGTCTGGAGTTACAACACACTAAAAAACTTCAAGAAAGAGCTGTTGAAACTGAGATACCCTGATTTCCACAGTGAACCTTTGTATGCTGCATAAATCAATAAGCTACTTTGCAACTGCTTGAGATGAGAATACTCCCAAAAAGCAACTTGCTTATGGACCTATTCCCTCAAGCCTTTTTAGAGGAACTTGTTGGCAAATAGCTATGTTTTAAGTGAGAGTCTGCTCAGGAAAACATTGGCCAGGAAAAGGTGTGTAGTGGTAGTATGAGTGGCTGAAATCTCCTTAGAAATCAGACTTTGTCATTACTCTTGATACTGCAATATATCAAGTAAGGGAAAAGGGCAGCTTCCATGGCAGATACACCTCCCTGCAATGACAGCACATTTCATCAGCCATTTCAGAGATTAGAGGACAAGGCACATGCACAGAATAATTACCAAATGCCAACTCAGGCATGAAAACAAGGCAAAAAACCCTCTCCCTGAATTCTCTAGGAGAAACTGACAGAAATAACACAACGGCTGTTTTAAGCAACAGTTCAGTCATCCAGCTGTGCCAGAAATACGTGTCTCCATAACAAGATATGAAAGGGTTGGGATGTTCCATTACTGAGATACCAATTAGCTAAAATGGGGATAAAATTGGTTAATACTTCAGCTGATTCAATCAGCTGTCTTTAAATTTAAAAGCCAGAATAGTAATCATTTCAAGCATGTTCTCAGCCATGCAATCATGACAGCCTAAGGATGAGCCAATTCAGAAGATGCATCCAACGAAGCTTATCAAGAGCAGGTCGACACACATAATTTGATTTCTATTTTGGCTTTTCATTTTTGAGCCAATCATTTTTATGTTAAGAATTTACAGTGATACACCCATCAAAGCACTGACTAATTACCACTAATACACGTAAAGATATATGAATGTCTTACATACCAATAGCAAAAGCTTTTCATTTTCACTTTGCTAGGGCACTAGAAATCTAGGCAAGTGGCCTCTCTTCTAGTTTTTGTAACTATCTCCCTGTGGTAATGCACATATATACCTATGTGGTTTTGAACCTTCTCTCCAAGTCACCCATATGAGCCATCTGGCAAGCAGTTCGCGGTATTGACATGACAGCACCTGAGCTAATCTGCCTGGTTCTCTGAAAAACATCTCCTTAAACTCAGCATTGCATCAACAGAAACTGCTTTGGATATTAGGCATTTGTTGAACCCAGGTGATATCCTTGTTCTGCACACAAACTGGAAATATTTCCCAATCTTTACATTTGTGTGTGAGGCACCTGGAGCCTCTCAGACGGTTTGCACACACAGTAGGAATTGCAGGAGTTGAACACTCAGTTCACACCACCAGTCTCCTTAGTCATTAAGTCTGGCTTTATAGGACAAGTCTGAAGAAACTGGGAAAAAACCCATTGAGAAAAATAGTAAATAGCCTGTCCATCAGAAGACTTTCTTTCTAAAGCGGCTGGTTAGTGATTGTTTTGTGTCTTTCACCTCTCAGTTCAGTTGCTGCTGTTTCATTGTGCAGTTTCTAGCTGTCATAGAGGAAACAAAGAATAAAATTTGCAGGATGACAAAACAGTCTCTTCATACCTAAAGTAATAGAAATCCTCCTCTTCAAAATA
The DNA here is from genome assembly GCF_963264785.1 of Psittacula echo. Classification (NCBI taxonomy): domain Eukaryota; kingdom Metazoa; phylum Chordata; class Aves; order Psittaciformes; family Psittacidae; genus Psittacula; species Psittacula echo. The sequence goes on from NC_137735.1 coordinate 108,616,698, forward strand.
TCCCTTAGCTGCTTGCTACAGATGATTTGTACATTAAGAGAACGTTTACTGTATTCTCAGTAATCTCTTCGAGATGTTACTGTGGTTAGCATCTGTGTTTGCTTTTTGAACCAATTGACATTTTATAGAAATGCACTGAATCTTTTGGATGTGCCATTACCACTGAGAAATATTTCAACTTTATTGGTATACAGCCTGATTAAGCTTTGAGAAATGATTAAAAGTGCCATACATTAGTTTTTTCTTCAATTCCTCAACAATTATTCTTCTCTCATCTGAAACCGTGCCATGCTGTGGCACATGCCTACCTGTTCTAGAAGCTGCTAGAGCTATTTTAAGAAGCATATATGTCAATTTTTTTGAAACATGCAAAGCACTACCTTTTATGTTTTCACTGATATTTTCAATTCATTTATGTATTCTTTCTGAGGTTTCAAATCCATGAGTAATATCCCCATGGTATTGCACAATACTATTAAACACAGATCACGTACCTTTCATTCTGCATGATCTGATCGTGCTCCAATACATCTTCCTAAATTCTCTTTAAATTAGAAAGTGTCAGATACAGCATGGAAAATTGAGGTTCTCTCTGTCTGTCAGAGTACCATTCTCTACAACAAATCACTTATCAAAAGCCATTTCCGGGTTTGTTTGCTCTGTTTTGTTTCATTTTATTTAATTACATTTGCTTTCTCTATTAAGGATAAAATATCCCATTTTAAAGAGATACCCAATGCAGTGCAGAGAATCTTTGATGGAGGACCTGCAGTCCTGAATTCAGTGTCTGCCTCTTCTACTGATTTCGTCTGTCTTTCGGGATTTTTTCTTTTTTTTTTTTGTGTCTTACTGGCTCATTTCTTCCACCTTCTCTCTGTGATCTCAGCTCAGACTCGTATGTTAAACAGACTCTTAATCTGTGCATACATGATAATTGAAAATAGATTCTCAGAAAGTGTTAAGCAGACAAGAAAGATCTCTGCATGCTTTACATGCACTGAAAGACTGAAGAACGCAACCAGTACTATGTAACATCATCACATAAAATCTGACTATTCTGTTACTTCTTCACCCCCTCACATGATCCTGTGGCACACAGAAATGGGTGATTTATTTCACAAACCAACCAACTTTCACTTGCATTAATAAATTTTTCTTGTCCTTTTGAAAATTCAGACAGCGTATCCACTTCTGTTAGTTCCTTCTGTGTTTTGCTATTAAAAGGTTTGTCCATGGCAGCAGTCAGACTGTTACTCTTCAGACTTCTATTACAAAGTCCTTTTGTATTTCCCTGAAACACTCGTCATAATTTTAATAGACCAAATTACAGTAAAATGCAGGATTTGTCCTAACAGAAATGCTTCACATTATTATGTGACTTCTGTGAGCAACAGCTTGGGAAGTGTCATATCTGAGTAAGAGCATGTGAAAACAGAGAGATAAAAATAAAATAGGACAAGAATAGGCAAAAAAAAAAAAAAAGTGGATTTTTTAGTCAGAAAGAAATAAAAAGCAAAGTAATACAGCAATGATTACAACTTCATTATTTTTAGTACAGCTTCCCTTATAACCACAACCCATCCATATTACACACAGTTTTAAGGTGTAAAAATTTGCAATATAGAAATATCAATACGGTCAAAAACTACAACTGCTTTGGCTGCATAAGATGAATAAGTGTGAAGTTCTAATGATGTGCAAAGTACCCATATCCATAACTAAACACCAGGAACGACTGAACCATGCCCAGCTATTTGCAAAAACAATGTAGCCATTATGAATGTCTTCCTGTATTTCTTCCAGTTGTGGAAATGGTTTGAGATATTGCTGGGGGCAGGATGGACTATTACAGGAAGCTCTAGAGAAAGCATTCAAAATTACTTTGAATCTGAATGATCAGGTATTTTTTTTCTCAAACTATACCACCTCTAGTACTCCTATCAGAAATCATTTCCACAGATAATGCCTTCTTAATTCAATATAAAAATCAAAGCTATGGAAGAGCTCTACTTGTTGAAATAAGGTCAGTAAAACTAGAATGACATTATTCTCTGCTCTTCAAGCTGATGAACATTGCTGAGGTCAGGAACAAGGTTCTTCCTTCCCTGTTAGTCCTGGATCATGCTGTATGTATTTTCTAGATTAAAATCAATTCACTTTTCCTTCCTCAGTGTTGTTCAGCAGAGGGATTCTTTTGATTGACCTCCTTCCTTTTGAGGGAGCTGGCGGAGGTCATTGCTAGGCCTCTGTCCATCATCTTTAGTAAGTCATGGGAAACAGGAGAGGTGCCTGAGGATTGGAGGATGGCAAATGTCACGCCAGTCTATAAGAAGGGCAAGAAGGAGGACCCGGGTAATTATAGACTGGTCAGCCTTACCTCCATCCCTGGAAAGGTGATGGAACAACTTATTCTTGACACCATCTCTAGACATATCAAGGATGAGGGGGTCATTAAGAGTAGCCAGCATGGTTTTACCAAGGGGAAGTCATGTTTGACCAACCTTATAGCCTTCTATGACGAAGTAACTAGGTGGATGGATGATGGTAGAGTGGTAGATGTGGTTTTTCTTGATTTCAGTAAGGCATTTGATACTGTCTCCCACAGCATACTCATAGATAAGCTAAGGAAGTGTGGGCTTTATGATCAGGTAGTGAGGTGGATCAAGAACTGGTTGAAAGGAAGAAGGCAGAGAGTTGTGGTCAATGGGGCAGAATCTAGCTGGAGGTCTGTGACTAGTGGAGTCTCTCAGGGGTCAGGGCTGGGAGCAGTGCTGTTTAATGTTTTCATCAACGACCTGGATGAGGGAATTGAGTGTACTGTCAGCAAGTTCGCTGATGACACTAAACTGGGAGGAGTGGCTGACACGCCTGAAGGCTGTGTTGCCATTCAGTGAGACCTGGACAGGCTGGAGAGTTGGGCGGGGAGAAACTTGATGAAATTCAACAAGGGCAAGTGTAGAGTTTTGCATCTGGGGAGGAACAACCCCATGTACCAGTACAGGTTGGGGGTTGACCTGCTGGAAAGTAGTGAAGGGGAAAGGAACCTGGGGGCCCTGGTGGATAGGAGGATGACCATGAGCCAGCACTGTGCCCTTGTGGCCAAGAAGGCCAATGGCATCCTAGGGTGCATTAGAAAGGGTGTGGTTAGTAGGTCAAGAGAGGTTCTCCTCCCCCTCTATTCTGCCTTGGTGAGGCCGCATCTGGAATATTGTGTCCAGTTCTGGGCCCCTCAGCTCAAGAAGGACAGGGAATTGCTTGGAAGAGTCCAGCGCAGAGCCACAAAGATGATTAAGGGAGTGGAGCATCTCCCTTATGAGGAGAGGCTGAGGGAGCTGGGTCTCTTTAGCTTGGAGAAGAGGAGACTGAGGGGTGACCTCATCAATGTTTACAAATATGTAAAGGGTGAGTGTCAGGATGATGGAGCTAGGCTTTTCTCAGTGATGTCCAGTGATAGGACAAGGGGTAATGGGTTTAAACTGGAGCATAAGAGGTTCCATGTGAACATCAGGAAAAGCTTCTTTACTGTGACAGTGACAGAGCACTGGAACAGGTTGCCCAGGGGGGTTGTGGAGTCTCCTACATTGGAGATATTCAAGGCCCGGCTGGACAAGTTCCTGCGTGATGTACTCTAGGTTACCCTACTCTTGCAGGGGGGTTGGACTAGATGATCTTCTGAGGTCCCTTCCAACCCTTGGGATTCTGTGATTCCTTTTATTCTTGGACTGCCCAAAGGCATGCTTATCACAGGAGATACTTTGGCTTCACTTTCTTTGTGTGTCAGGTGTTATTCAGCTTCTCTGGATGAAGCTGATGAGTTATGTGACAATCTCAGCACTTAATATGAGTTCGTTATATATACGAACAAATATTTTCCTGAGATACCTGTCTTCAGAAGGCATTCTGAGAGTTTTCAGAGCATTGGTGGATTTCCAGGTTTTGTAGTCAAAGATAAAAGGTGAAATAATCTTTTGAGTTGAAGATACACAATTCAGTTTTTCCTTTGCAGACTCTGTAGGCTTTTTGAAGTTGATGACAGCACCCCTTACTTTGCCTGCTCATAAAATGATTTCTTCTTTCCCTCATTAGCTTTAATGCAAGCTAGTTTACTAGCCAGCTGATGGTAAAAGATGTTACTGTGCACACGCACTAAGAATATGACAAAGTTTATGATGAATTTAATTCACTCCAAGTTCAGCATTAACCAGTTCAATACTTTTTGGAATCTCAGCTCTTGGATTCCCTTCCACCACTCCCAGATGTCTTCCCTACCCCACAGTAGGTGAGGCAGCCCAAGAAACTTTAATTTTCAGCTTGATTAATTCTATCCAATGCCACATAGGAAGGATATGTGAATCTTTCTATATGCCCAAAGTAGCATTCATACTGCAAATTGTGCAAAACTTATCAAAGATGGCCATAAAATCATTTGTTGAATAGTGCTTGTTAGCAGTAAATACACTTATACATGTCTCTCTGAGGAAGCTCAGAATTACTGTGTTAATCTAAGACATCACAGGAATTAACTTTGAGGAATATTATTTCCAGTTTAGCTACTGTCTCATTCTGTTCCACAGCCAGGGGAAACTCACTTTGCATGACAGCTTTACATGCAGCATGTCATTCAGCACCTTGCAGGCTCCAATCTTGATTAATTAATATCAATTCAGAAGGGAAAAGTGATAAAATAACTAGGTGACAAGGAAACAATTATATATTTACAGCTGTGCTAAAAGCTTCTGCAAGGGGTTTATGCAGCACAAACAGCAACAGCCATGAAGACATAGTTCATATCTCAGTGTTCAGAATAACTGGTGATTCCTTTCAAGAGTTTGCTTTACCTTGAAGGACAGACAGATACACCAATTCTCTTTTGTTTCTGTTATACCTGTCATTTGCAGAAAGGAGAGAGGTGAAGCTCAGGGCTTGGAAAGAGGGAGGAAGAAAGAAGCAATGTTAGCTGGAATGAGAGAAGAAAACAGGTTGTGCACTAGAAATGAACAACCTGAAAGATGGAGGAGTATTTACAATACTGTTGGTTAGGCATGACAGTTTGGCAGCCTCTGCTAAAAATCTTTTCCTCCATACCTCTTAGACTCTTGTTTCTGCTTTTCCTTGGCAGAGAAGGAGAAATGGAAACTGAAGTCCTTTGGGCCTGATCCTTTGTTGCTTGTGAGGAAGGGCAAAATAGGAGCTTAACTGGACCACTTGCAGACACCTCCTCAAGCCTATTTTTATAAGCATAACTTCAAGAAGCCCAATGTTTTCTCATCCTGGATGTAGGAGAATGGATGGTTTGACTGGTCTGGACAGAGTATGGACTACAACATCATGTAGTTAGATATAGATGCATTTTGAGCTTTTCCAAATTGGTGGTTGGTTTTGCAATTAGTATGTGATAGTACTGGATCTGGGAAAGAGTTTTGGGGGTGTTCTGGCAGAAAAAAATGAGTCCCAAAGGTTGCGCACCTGCTTGTGTGGGGAGTGCAGTTCACTAGAGGGAGCCATTGCCTTTTCATACCAGTTAGCAGCTACTTCACTGAAACCAACCAGAGGAGACCGAAAATTTCTGGGACAGAACAGCAGCTGTCTTCTAATATTCTCTCAGTCACAAATTTTCCTCTATACAACGTAAATTTCCCTTGCCTTTGGAAGAAAGATAGGATAAAAGGCAGAAAGATTTTCTGAGATGCTGGCAGTCAGTTGAATATTGGATACCAGAGTAAGAGCTGGCTCTTCTTATATGGTTCACCTCACTCCATTTGAGACTTCAGCTCTTTATTCTCTTTGCATCTAAGTCCATTTCTACATGTAATGCATTCAAGATGCAGAGTATTCCCTTTCCTCCTATAAAAAATACATTACAACCTTACCTGGAAGAACTCTCCTACAATCAAAGGCAGTATCTCTTGAAAACTGAGATGAATAGTAATTTATTTTGTTAGGCAAAATCGGAATCTCTAAAAATTCTTAATTAGTGGAAAGTAAAAAAACCCCTATAATTAAAAGCCAACTATTTCTTAGTTCAGACATAACACAGTTACAGTACTGGATGCAAAATAAAGTGAACCAAGAACCCTAAGTAAAAATGGAATTGGATCCTGTATTATGAGGGAATAAAGTCTGAATATTAAAGTTTAAAGCCTGAAGAATAGTATCTATACTAGTACAAATTGTAACCCCTCCAACACAGGGAAATGACCGGAAAAGAGATGACACTGGTTTAGATGCTACTGTGCTCAGGAAATCTGAAAATTATTCTTGCTCAGAATGTGCAATTTAAACCCAGAAGGAAGCATTAAACGATTTCAGTCTCATGCCTGCATGTCATGGGGTGTGGCTTTTGAACCACTGCTGAATCATCCATGGAACTTCTGCTTTCTACTTTGCAGTTACGCAATAATTCTTGGAATTCACCAGTGATTCATTAGTGTATCATTTGTCATGGTTGTTCAATTAGTTTATGTTTGTGTTTAAAAACTTCCTCTCAGTTTTTCATGGACAAGGACTTGTCAGGCTTTGTGTTTGCCAGGCTTCATCTTCCTTTCTCATTTCTTCCTGCCTTTCTCTTAGATAAAAGTAAGATATGAGAGTACCTGGTCTTTTCTTCCGTCAGAGGCTCTCATATGCTGTAACCAAGTTCTCTCCTCATGCATCATGCTTGGACAAGCTGAAATCTTTGTCATAAGAAATTTATGGGATTTTATGCAGACATTATTGCTTCCAGTGATCTTCATCATGCTGTCTTAATATTTCAGTAAAAATATCTCTGTCCCAACTTCCACTCACAAAGAATGACATGAGTCATTTATATTTCAGCATCCTAGTGGCAGTTTTGTCTCTAGGGTGAGTTCATTTCTCCCTGTGATTTTTCAGTCCTTCTCAGAGATCCCATAAACAAGGCTTACCTTCTTCATTCAGATGTGTAATATTTGCATCTGGCTATGCATTTAGCAGGCTCTGTTTGTGTGTTGCTTTACCTCTGTCATTACTATCTCTTTGCCAATTTTAGTGTCACTTGCAATTTTATCAGCAGTGTCCATTCCTGTCATAAAGGGAATGACACTGCTTTCATTTACACTGCATCAGCTGTATACAGGGGCCACTGGGGAAGAAACTCTTATGTGCAAACGAAATTACAAAACCGTTACATACTTCTTGGTAATAAGTACCTACACAACGTAACTGGAATGTGTCTATATATAGGATGTCCTTGGTGTGCCCCAAAGATACGTAAGTTCTTGCCTTACAGAATTTTTCCTGAAGCTGAACATATTCCAGGATGTTTTTATATGCAGCAGTGACACAACTATGTCTAAGTATTGAGTATGGAAATCTTCAGCTCTAAAATGCCTTGGAAACGCAAAGTATGAAAACCTCTACTAATTTTCTGACTTCAGCTAATAAATTCTCTTGGTCTTAGATATATTACAGAAAGACTAGATATAGATCTTAAGGTCCTTTCCAATCCTAACTATTCTATGATTCTATGACTCTATGTATCTATAGACATATATCTACAGATATCTATATATCTATACAATAGATATATTCTTAGATACTATTTCAGAAAGACTATTCTCTTAAAATTAATGTGTGGTTTCTTTGAGGAAAAAATCCTTTAATTCTATTAACTTTTTTTAATCAGCAGAATTTTTTTGCAATTTATAAATGAAGCACCTCTGCAGCACCAAACCCTTCCCTTTCCAAGATACAGTTGAATTAATGTTTGCCATTTCTAAGGGGTGAATTCTTGCTTCTGAGATTTTTGAGTGCTTCACTCGTGTACTTTTTTGCTTCATTTAGTATTAAATTGAACAAGGGATGTTTATTTGAAACCTTACCTTGTTGAGATCTTTGTTTTGTTGATCAAATTACTAATCTGTAAAATGCAATGTCTCTCAAAGAATCTCTTAGGTGCCAATACAAATTAATAAGGCTGCTATTTGCAATAGAAATTTTTTCATGCTATGTTGAGTCTATTGAATCTTCCTAAGGAGCAGAAATGCAGGGTTTTTTTCTTACCCTGTACTCCATATTGCCCTTGAGAACTTCAAAGCATAAGGAAAACAGCGGAACAAATGAGGGAAGGCAAGCCAGATGGCAACAAATGCACAGTTTTAGTGCAAAGAGGTGAATCTTATATATAGAATCATAGAATAGTTAGGGTTGGGAAGCACCTTAAGATCATCTAGTTCCAACACCCCTGCCATGGGCAGGGACACCTCACACTAAACCACGTCACCCAAGGCTCTGTCCAGCCTGGCCTTGAACACCGCCAAGGATGGAGCATTCACAATTTCCCTGGGCAACCCATTCCAGTGCCTCACCACCCTCTCAGTAAAGAATTTCTTCCTCATATCCAATCTAAACTTCCCCTGTTTAACTTTTAACCCGTTACCCCTTGTTCTGTCACTACAGTCCCTGATGAAGAGTCCCTGCCCAGCATCCTTGTAGGCCCCCTTCAGATACTGGAAGGCTGCTATGAGGTCTCCACGCAGCCTTCTCTTCTCCAGGCTGAACAGCCTCAACTTTCTCAGCCTCTCTTCATACGGGAGGTGCTCCAGTCCCCTGATCATCCTCGTGGCCCTCCTCTGGACTTGTTCCAACAGTTCCATGTCCTTTTTATGTTGAGGACACCAGAACTGCACACAAGACTCCAAGTGAGGTCTCACGAGAGCAGAGTAGAGGGGCAGGATCACCTCCTTCGACCTGCTGGTCACGCTCCTCTTGATGCAGCCCAGGATACAGTTGGCTTTCTGGGCTGTGAGCGCACACTGAAGCTGGCTCATGTTCATTTTCTCATCGACCAACACCCCCACGTCCCTCTCTGCAGGGCTGCTCTGAATCTCCTCTCTGCCCAACCTGTAGCTGTGCCTGGGATTGCTCCGACCCAGGTGTAGGACCTTGCACTTGGCATGGTTAAACTTCATAAGGTTGGCATCAGCCCACCTCACAAGCGTGTCAAGGTCCCTCTGGATGGCATCCCTTCCCTGCGGCGTATCAACCGAACCACACAGCTTGGTGTCATCGGCAAACTTGCTGAGGGCGCACTCAATCCCACTGTCCATGTCACCAACAAAGATGTTGAACAAGACCGGTCCCAACACTGATCCCTGAGGGACACCACTCATTACTGGTCTCCAGCCGGACATTGAGACATTGACCACAACTCTTTGCGTGCGGCCATCCAGCCAGTTCTTTATCCACCGAGTGGTCCACCCATCAAATTGATGTCTCTCCAATTTAGAGACAAGGATGTCGTGTGGGACAGTGTCGAATGCTTTGCACAAGTCCAGGTAGATGACGTCAGCTGCTCTGCCCCTGTCCATCAGTTTCGTAGCCCCATCATAGAAAGCCACCAAACTGGTCAGGCAGGATTTCCCCTTAGTGAAGCCATGCTGGCTGTCACCAACCACCTCCTTGTTTCTCATGTGCCTTAGCATGCCTTCCAGGAGAGTCTGATCCAAGATTTTGCCAGGCACAGAGGTGAGACTGACTGGTCTGTAATTCCCTGGGTCATCCATTTTCCCCTTCTTGAAAATGGGGGTTATATTTCCCTTCTTCCAGTCATTGGGAACTTCACCTGACTGCCATGATTTTTCAAATATGATGGCCAGTGGCTTAGCAACTTCATTTGCCAGCTCCTTCAGGACCCGCAGATGGATTTCATCAGGTCCCATGGACTTGTGCAAGTTCAGGTTTTTAAGATGGTCTCGAACCAGATCCTCTCCTACAGTGGGCCTAGGGTCCTCAGTCTCACAGTCATATCAGATACTACAATACTCTCTATCTGTTGACAAGTCCTGTGATGTCTATTTCATGTTGCCACATTTTTTAATTATAAAAGTAGACTCACAATGCACAGGATAAGGGCCAGGGGCATTCTCAGGATAGAGCAGTTGAGGCACATGACAATTAAGTGACTTGCCAGAGTCACACAGAAAGCTAGAAGAGATTCAGGAACTGGAGGTCCCAAGGACCAGTTTAGCATCTTAGTCAGAAGTTCCCCTCGTATCATGCCCTTTACCTGATGTTTCAGGAACCATGACAGGGGACAGAATTAGGACTGATCAGGGAGTTTCATTACTCTTGTCAAAACACATGATAGCGACTGAAGGAGATACTTACTTCCCAGACACAATATGGAGAAGGTGCTTTGCTCATAGTAAGTAGGAGCGGAACAGAGGCAGCATGAAGAGCAAGATTTGCAAGGGCAGGGTGAACAGAAACGGAGAGGAAGAAAGAAGCCAAAATAAGCAAGGGGCGTGGGTTGTTGAGGAGTAAACTTGTTGTGGGAGAGTAAGAAGCAACTACAGATCTTACTGAATGTGAGAGGTGAGGTGCCAGGAATCCAGCGTGCACTTAAAGCAACATGAGGCAAAACTTATGAGCCTGTGAGCTTCTGAGAGCTTTCCTGAGTTTGCCTGTGTTTGGCCATATAGATGAACATCAGAAAATGTGCCAGAAAAGGCTCTCTCCACTCCTTCCCTGGAATGGTTACATTTTCTGGGCTTTCCTTTTGTTTTGCCTCAGAAAACAAAATAAACTAAAATATCAAACAGGAAAAAAAAAAAACAAAAAAACAAGCTCCTAAAACACCAAATGTGGAGCAGACATGAAATCACCTTTGAATTCACTAGGTGGCAACCCGGAGTAAGAAATCAACGCTAGTGTCTTCAGCCAGAACGTCTGGTTGGACCTTCACACACTCCCTGTCCCTTTATCTTCACCAAACAAACACAAGCTCTGGTTGATCAAATGATCACCTTCTAAACACTAAATAAAATACACACCCTGCATATGTGTAAATATTGTCTCAGTTGGCCAGTGCTCATGCTGACTATCGCTGCATTTATCTGATTTTACTCACAGCCACCTTTGTATGGCTTTGATGTGGCATTGAGGCTACCAGCTCTGACATAAGCCTTGGAATTGTAACTCTCTTTGCCTCCTGAAAGCAGAGCAATTACTTTCCAATCAAGCAGCTTAGGAGTGTAGAGAAGAGATATAATTCATTTGCTTGAAGTATAAATTAATTACATGTGTTGAAATGTTCCAGCTTTATTGAATATGGGTTTCCAAGGGAGACATGGTCTTTCTCTTCGCTTGTTCTCCTAGAGTAATGGCAGCTATGTCAGTAAACAAAGTGGCACACAATTTAAATGTATATTTTTCTTCCAGTTGAAATATACCCTTTTTGTCTTCTGCTTATAAGCCTCTGAACTGAGCCATTTATAAAAAGAAATAATATCAGTATATGAATTCATATGCTCTTCATGCTCTTCATTTCTTTGTGAATGGAAGCAACTCTGTGGAAGCGTCAAAGCCCTGAGGGCACAAATAGGCCTTAATGTGCCTGCCAGCCTCACCTGGAGTCTCCGCTACACCCCCTGCTCATTGGCCTAGGGGTCTATTTAAGCCTGGCCTTGTGGTATACCCTGTCTTTGAGCTTTGTGGTAGAAATGCTGGTCTTCAGCCTAGCTGTGCTCCTACCTGACCATGGACCCTGTTGAACTGGACCTGTGTGTTGACTTTCTGGCTTGACTTCATGCTTGCCGTACCACCATGGACCTGTCTGGTGGTCGCGGGGATCTGTCTGACCCTGATTACCTTCACCAGACCTGATCCTGACTTGTGGATTGATTTCCTGTCTTGATGCTGGACCTGCGTCAATACCATCATCTACCCAATGGCCTGAACCCTCTGCTTCCTCTGCAGTTATGGGCCTAACTGCTTACCTGGGGCTATGGGGTGGAGGACCCTGTGCTGCTTGCTGGCTGTTTCACCGTTGTGGCTTCTAGCCCAAGGGAGCAGCTGGTCTATGCTGTGCCCTGATATGGTCTGGAGTTAAGAGATAGTCAAAGTCTGCTGCTGTGAAAGCATGTGAGAACAGAAAAAGCAGTTAGGTGTGGAAGTACTGACAAGCTTTGCACATGCTGCAACTTATCCTGCCCCTAATGAGCAGGAGAGATGAGGGTCGGAAGTCCCTTTGAAATCTACTGCTGGTAGCAGTCTGCTTTAAACATCAGCTTGCTCATGGACCTAGCAGCCTCTCTCTCCAGCTGTCCAGTTACACAGGTTCAAACCAGAAAAGGGTGCTACCTTGCCAGTGAAGAGCTTCGATCATTTGGCCTCAGTGTCAAACTTGGCACATGGCTGACTTTTGGATGTCACAACGTGGCCACTGCAGGCCTAGGCTGAGAAACCTGCAACACCTTTATCGGTACAAGTTAGTGGCTGTGAGCTCTTGGTTCTCCTTGAGTTTCCAATTCCACTGAAGTCGCTGCTTCCTACAGAGGCAAGCTGTCATCTCCCATCTGCACAGTTTGGGAGCATCTCAGAGCCCCTCTGGGCTTATAGCAGCATTCCAGCCACTCATCTGATGCAGAAAGATATACTCTGGTGTGTCACCCTAAGCTAGCAGCCTACTCAATGCACAACTAATGAAGGATGGAAGAGAGGTGCTCAGCTCCTGTGCCTTCCCCTTCCTTCCTGTTCAGTCCTCTCATGTGTCTGCCAACATATTCTGTTCCAGCTTTATGGCTGTAAAATGGGAAAAGCTCTTCTCAGCCTCAGACAGCAGCAGGATATAAACCTACCCCTGGCTCGGAGGCCTCTAGGCAATACTGTTTGTGGGATGCACAGCTGAATACATCAACTGCCAGGTTCGTATGGTGAGTGATACTGGAAATTACCAAAATGTCTTTTTCAGATATAGATCTGTATGCAATGTTTATTTAGCCAGTCATTCCTAACCTCACTGTAGAATGATAGCTTCTTTTATCATGGAATCAGCAATGGCATTGCAATTTAAAAGTGCAAATGCAGTAGAGGTAGGCATCCTATGCTAGATTAAATCTAAGCCAGAGAAAGATGGGCTCATTTTGGGTAATAACAGAGCTTTTGAGCTATATTTTTTCATCTTCACTAGATAATTTTTTAGTCCTCCCTTTGTAGCATTGCTAGTGTTATTAATGTCATGGGCATACTACTCACAAAGTGCTTATAATGTTAGCAAATACTTTCTTGATTCCACTCCCAGCTCTGACTTGATGAGTGAGTGTGCACTGCATTTCTCAGTTCCCTTCAATCAGAAATAAACACAACAACTTGGGTTTTGATTTTTTTTTTTCCTGAGAGTATCTTGAGAGATATTCACATAGGCCAAATAAATCAGCCATAGAAAGACTACATTGACTTCAGTGGGCATAAATCATATCATATAAAATGTTGCACAAATACAGTAGTAGTTACAGCAGAATATCAATTAATAATACAGTATTTTTCAGGTTTTACACTTAGAAAACTATAAGACACTTAAGTGTAGTGACCAGGCAATACTGAAACAGTTTTTAGGATCTTCTGACTTATACTTTTAGTGTTCCAGTTCCCAGTTCTTCACCAAATACTCATTATCTGAAAAGAATTCCCCTTTCAAATTTTTGCTACACATCTTTTAAATGTGTTATGCCTGAAACAGTGGAAGGAGCACTAAGAAGCCTGAAGTGCTTTCTTTCTACAAGTGCAACCTTAGCAAGCAGATTGTTCATTAGCTGTGACCACATGGTCACTGTGTATGTTTTTAGATGTGGGCCTGTGAAGTGAAAGGACACCACTAGTGGAAAGATGGCAATTTAGAAACACCTGTTTGCAGAATTCCAACACCATATTTCATCTCCTCTGTTTGCTTTTTATCTTCCCAATACCAGCAAATTGCAGGTACTACCTGCAATCACTACCTTCTGTAGGGTTTATTCAGAAGGATAGGAAAGATGGGTCCTGAGGAGAGAGGTTAATAAGATCAGGCCTGAAATCCAGGCTTGGATCAATAAAACAGGTCTGTTGTGCACCAAATGGAGACTATGAACCCTGCAAGTTTCTCTCCATGCATGGTGTAAAACCATTCTGTACTAATCTGAGTAATTTACAAGCTTGAGCTGGAATGAAAGCATTTCTGGGGAAAAGGAGAAAATACCTTGTCTTCCAGTGTGGCATTGTGGAGTTGTACTACATGAAAGGAGAAGCATGCTGCCTGCACAGCTCTCCCACAGACACAGACCATATTACCATGGGGGAGGAGAAATATGGGGCAAACTGGTCAGAAATCAGAATTAAAGCAAACCATAAATCTGATGGGTCAGTTGGAGATCAAATCTCATTTTCTGACATCCAGGCCTTTTCTGGTAATGTCACTAACGGGACAACAGTATTCAAGAACATCATTCTCTGTTGGTAGCAACTGTATTCTGTCCATGTCTCTTTCCTTCCTCACTTACCTATTTATACAGCAAGCTTTTCAAGGGGGAGGCTATTCTTCTGTGTTTGTATAGAGACTTGCACAGCAAAGACAGCATCCCTTGTGGGATTTCTGTGTCCAGCTGAAAGATAATAGAAAGATAAATATTAATTGCAGCAACCTCAGATATACATAATGGAGAAGTGTATGCAGTTTATCTTATTCAATGTTGGATTTTTTTCCTTCACTGTTACTTAGAGGGTATTTGTATTCTGTGCCATTTGTGTATATCATAAACATTATTTCATTCCAGAAAGACCTCCATCCTAAAATTCAAGGCTTGTATAACTCATTCCATGTCCAAAATAGAATTCTAGTAAAGACAGATTAAAAATTCTCTGGCTTAGATAACTAAGCTTTATATGTGAAGTCATTTTTTACCCATTTAACTCATGCTACAAATGCAATTATTGTATTTCATTAAAATAGTGTAAATATAAGTCTAGAAGCCCAGGTTTCAATGACTTTAGATCTCAAAGAGCCGGAAGATTGAAAGGAGCCATATAGCCACTCAGGAGAACTCAATTCTTGCAGGTCAGGTTGAAGTATGAGCAAATAAGTGTCCATACACCTGAGCGCACACGAATATGCTCTTAAATTAGAACTGACAGCAAGTATTCTCTTTAAGTCACTGTAACCTTGGCCAATTTCAAGAGCTCTGAACTAGCTTGTAAAGCAAGCTGGCTCTAGTGTCCAGTTTCATCTGGATGAGAAAGTGCTATATAAAGGTGAGAGATTGCTATCACTAAGACCTGTGTCTTCAGTCCTCAAGCTATCGCTTCATCCATCATATTAGTATTTTGGTGCAAGAGGGGTGAGAGAATATTAAATGTTAATGGGGATGTTAACTTCACTCATAAATATTTCAGTGGATGAAAGAATGCTTTAAAATGGTCAGCGCAGTTAATATGCTCTGTAGGAAACAAAAATCTCTCCTCAGACTATTTTTTTCTTTATATTAAGCTTTTCAGGATGTTGGTAAGATGAATTACAGCTCACCTTTAATAGTGCATTTCTTTCCAATCAAAATAGACTCTAATATCCTTAAAGATGCAGGACTCTCTTGTTTTAGCAGACTTTGGATCAGATGTCACTACTTCGATAAAAGAAAAGATTTTTTGGAAGAAAATATGTGATTTTTCCTGGGAGATACTAGCCTATTCTGCAATTAGAGTGTAAATTCCAACATGAAATGGTACATTAGGTTTATATCTCTGGATGCCTGTAAACCAGAAGAATATCAAACAAGGGCCTTTTCTCAGCAGACTGAGATGCAGAAGAAAAAGGTCACATTCTAACATATAGTTTCACAAAATGTATGTTTACATTCCTGACAATGTTGAATTCCCCCTTACACTGATGAAACTGTTAAGTACAATCTGTCTTAAGATGATATTCTTCAGTTATCAGATAACCAATATCAAAGAGATTCTTCCAAAATCCTGACTGCTGCTCAGATCACTGGACCAGAGCATGGTATACTGATGTAAAAATGTCAGTGAACAGCATCTGTACAGTCACAAGGTCTGGATCTGTAGTAATAATGACAAATAGTTCCCATAAAGCACCTACTCATCAGTAAATTATTCTATTAAAAAATGTGTAGTATCAGTTCTTAACCACTAAAAACATAGTTTGAATTCTATATTGTTACAAATTCATTGCAACATCATTTGCAGAGCAGAAAAGACTTGTTAACCCTGCTTTCCAGTGTTATCCTTTGTAACTTGCTCTCTCCTGTCACTGTCACAGGATTCTGCAACCATTTGCTCTCAAACCTGAGATCAATGCTCTTTCAACCCATTTCAACCCTAGATTTTTCTTCAGAAACCTTTTTTTATTGCCTGTTTCAATAATTGCTCTATTTAAAATGAAGTAAAGCAGATCTCAAAGCTGAGGACTTGGAAAGAAGCTTTAGAACTGTCCTTGCCCTACCTCCAGGGCACTCGTACTGCAATGCTTGGGCCACAGCTGAGCCACAGGCAAACCTCAGATTTGCAGTGCCAGCTGGTGAGTAAATGCTAAGGCGTGGTGTGAGTACAGGCAGGCATCAGAAAGGATGGCCACGGGGTACCTAGAAGTCGTCTCTGAACTATATGGCAGATGGAGAGGACAGGCAATGTCTAGATAACATACTTGTGAACACTGCACAGAGATTAGAATTTCCAGTAACTTGTAAGGGTTTTGTTTCTATTCTATTATTGATTGTGGCTTCAAGTTAAAAAATCATGTAATTCCAAGCTCTTGTCCTTGCCTATGAATACTCTTACAACTTGCTATGCTGTGGAATTTTCTGTAACTCAGTATTTGTGTGGATTACCATTCTGACTTCTTCTTTTTGGGTTTTTGTTTTGGTTTTATTTGTTTTTTGTTTTTTGTTTTGTTTTGGGGTTTTGGTTTTTTTTTTTTTTAGATTTTGTTTCAAAACCACCTTTACCATCTTACCACTTTGTAAGTTTGAAACGCTTCCTACGACAGCCCTATTTTTATTCAATGCTACCTGAGCTGTCACGTTCTCACGGCCTGCTGAAGGCTCAGCACTGCTTTAGCTTTACCCAATCTCTGCTCCCTGATAGTAGAAAGGGACATACGGGAACTGCAGTGGCAGTCACAGGCATGCTGCTTAGGAGATCATTGCTGCTCCTTCGCTTTCTACTTGTTGCTTCAGAGCAAGTCCCTGTGTTGGGGATGTGTAAGGCAATTTGTTGACAAACAGGTAGAGAAAAACTGTTTGACTTGGTATATGCTGGCTTTCTTTTCACATTAGTCATGGAGAGCTTTGTCTCTTTCTATGTTTATGATACCATGGAGCTCTTTGCTTTGGTTCTCATCTCTGTGTTTTCAAAATTTTTATTCCATCACCTTCTCTCCCCATCTTCTCTTCAGCAAGATCCATTCTCTCCTATCTTCTTCAACTGTCCATTCTAAAGAAATAGCGGCAGCACCAAGGAGCACAAGGAACATCTGTCATGTGTGGTTCATTCCCTTTTTCTCTTCTCCCCCAAGGGGAGGTTTGTGCATGCAGAGTAGTGCTTTATTTCAGGAAGGCTTTGCTTGCATTTCCTATATAGATGCTGCTATTTATGCTATGTTCTTGGAATGAAAGAGGTTCATTTTCTGACATTCACTAGTTTTCATGGGAGTTTTATGCAAGCTGAGAAATCTGTCTCCCTCACATATGTGCTGTACCATGTCTTTCATCTAACCTTTCTCTTTAAAAGAAACACAGCTCTGCCTTCCCCTTCCCTGTGTCTTTCCCTGTCATTGCAGAACACTCAAGAGACACTATGGTCAATTAAGAGGGATTACTGTTTGGATGAGACTTACAGATGTAACACTTGGTATAAATTTATGTAGCTCCACTGGCTCCATCTCATTTTGGCTTTGTAAGTGATATTCATGTTCATGATGTTGGATTTATGATGCTATCCGCCTGGATGATGGATGTGTATTGTCTTGTGGTAATACAGCTGGGATGGTGGCAATGACTCCTTATAAAACGAGATAGATTATATGCTTTGCTTTTAATTTTTTTTTTCTTTTTTGTTTTTTTTTTTTTTTTTTGTACTCTGATTAGTGAGGTACTTCAGTATTTAATGTAGAAAGCCATGCACGATAACATTTGGCCTGTGTTACAAATGTTCTCCAAATTCTGGTATGTCAGCATCACTAATCAGCTTTTAGTAGAAAAATTGCTTTGATCAAGCAGGACTATGGTTGTGGAATACAGCTGCAAATGCCTGAGCTGCTGGATGGTTCTCATTAAGTATCTATGTTGTATTCCATACATCCATTGCATTTAGGAGAACTGACACTAAAGAGGAGACTTTGGGCTTATGTGAGCTATAAATGCACTTACAGAAAGCTTGATCTGTAATAAGCAATCTTTCTTGGGATGTGCAATTAGAAGAATTGAGATTAATTCAAAGTAGAGCAAAATGTGTGAATGAGTCTAGCAGCCCTCTAGTAGGTGAACAAATTAAAGGATTGGCATCATAGATAAGCATCAGGACATAAGATTTACCTGATTGAGATCTGGGTACAAGTTTGGAGCTTTTACCTGGGATTTTTGTAGCTGCCTTAGTCTTGCCACTACTAGTCAGGGCACTGAAACAGCAGAGATGTTGATATGAAGTCATCAGGTTGGATGAGTTCTAAGCTAAATTTAATCCTTTTTTAAGCTAGAAGAGCTAGGAAATGAATCAAGCTTGCTCAAACTTTTCAGACTACCAGTGGGATTGATTTGTGATTGATACATATAGATAGTTGCAAATGATCAAATTTCCCCATTTTAAAGCTCTGCCGTTCATCAAATAATAAACAGTAATTGGCAGTGTAATATGCTCTTACACTGCTGCTGATGTGTAATGAAACATGACATATCTGGTTAACTTAACTGGTTTAAGTTAACTCATTTCATTCTAAAAAGGCCTGGGAGATTCAGCCCGGATGGCTCAGCTGATGAGCTGGAAGCTGGTAAACTACAGCAACTTACTGATTACCTGTGACTACCTCTACACAGTCACCAGGTAATACATTCATCATACCAATTGCCATGAAAGAAGAATTTGAGTCTATTTCTTTCCCAGTTTTAAAAATAGTTAAGGCTGGAATAGCACATGGCTCCTTAATGTTTCTAATGTCCAGGGATGCTGGACTTCTAGAGTTACCTCTGCTGAAATTTAATAATGCTACCACATAGAAATGCCTTCTTGGAGCTATGCTTTTCTCTTGAATGTTTAACAACAGGGGGGGGGGGGGGGGAAATGTTGAAAATGTGAAATGCAGAAGACAGCAACAAACCTTTCTGGCCTGTCTGGTAGAACAAGAACTACAGCCAGACTAGAAAAGGATTAAAAGCTCTTATGCATTTGAAAATGTCTATTTAGCACCTTTTCATTCTCATTTTCAGGACTTTTTGATTAGGGATGCGCGTTAGCAGGCACTGTGTATGAATGTTTGCTATTAATCCCAAATCCAGCACAGCAAATGAGGTGCCAAAGTCATCTATGCTTTTGTTTCATGACCAAAAACAGCACTAGAGATCAAACTCCATTCTTATCTTCAAATTAGCAAAACTTCATTCTCAAATAAAACCGTACATACTGTATTCCTGATCTTGTGAATCACGTAGTCTGCTTCGTCTCTGGTATAGATTACAGTAGTTTTGATCCATGTAGCTTCACATAGGCATTTTCTAATCTGACTTTTTTGATTATCCTGACTGCAGTATACTTAAAAATAAGTTCACATCAGACTGCATTGTAGCCTTCCTGATGATGTATTTCTAAATCATTGGAATGAGTCTGTGAAAAAGCCTTTTCTTATTTGTTTTTTTCATACTGCTGATAGGCACCCCTTTGTACAGAGTCCCGTAACTCTATTTGGTCCAGCCTTTCCATGTGCTGTTGCCTTTGGCTACCTGTTGTTATAGGTAGTGGGGTCCTTGTACACCTCTTAGAAGGCAAATGACTGGGATGTTTCTGTGATACTGTCTGAAGAACAAGGATCCAGACCAAGCAACATCTAACTCGTGTACCTCTTTTGAGGAGTAGTTCTGCTTTAGGGTTTTCTTTCAGATTAACTTCAAACAGCATCTATCAGAATTTAGCATAAACCATTTCAGCTCAACATAAAGACTGTAGTCAAAAACAGCATATATTTTTTGTCCTTCTGGGAATGATGAATTAGCTAGTGGGTTACAATTCAGAGAGTAAAGGAAGTCCTAACAGAAAGCTTTCTTTATTTTCAATTACAACATTATGAACTTAATTCACCATTTTGTGAGAAAACTTTTACCCTGGTCTGACTGCAGTGGAATTTGGCACACTGATCAGTACAGGAGCCTCATGTTGTACTTCACATTCATATACAACCACAGCTATGGCACCAAAGTTCAGTTGAGTCTCAAGAGTATTAAACTGGCTTCATGAAGTGATATTTCAGGACTCTAGATTTAGAGAGGTATTCCAAGCTCTAAAAAAATCTTTGAGAGGGAAGAGCCTACTCATCAGCTATTACAGAGAGATCATTCTCAAAACCTCAAATGTTAATCAAGTTTCATATCTTTAAAATTCACTCTTGCTTGCAAACCCTAGTTGAATTTTATTTACCAGGTAAGATTAAATTGAAAAGGCTCCATTTTACAAATACTCAAGAGCAACCTAAGGACAAAGGTGAGGGATTACACCCAGTGCTTAGAGAGGCCTGCTTCCTCACATCAGCCACGGAAAGGATCACTGTACTGACCCACATCATGCCAACACCGTCAAGTTACTTTTTCACAAACCCAGTTAACAGAAACTGCAGCTTAGGGAATACAGCCAATTCACAGGCCAGGAATATTAACTCGATTCCCTGTCATCTTTGCTTAGTTCTACATCAAAAACCATGTTACTTTGACCATAGATATTACACAGTTAACCAACCACTCTGAAGTACCAAAAAGCTTTCTCTTCTTCCTCTTCTACAGAAGTATGACTCCTCATTATAACTGATGCTTAGAGCAAGCCCCTCAACCAGCAGTGGGTTCACTGAAGTAGGAAAATATTATCATTTTGTAAGTGGAAAAATGTGGGACCAACCTACTCTGACCTGCCTGGCACAAATGATCCATCACAAGAGGCAGTTCTGAGAAGGCTGCAGCAAACTTCAGGACTTTCATAAAAAGGAGTATGTCTTAGTGGCTCTTAACAATATGAGATGAAAGTTCAAGCAGATAACTGTAGATAGTAGGACATTCCCTCACCAAAGAAAACAATAACTTCTGTGTAACAAAGAGGCCTTTCATTTTCACTCCTGGCTCCTCCAAGCTGCAGACATTTCAGTGTTCTGTGACTGTTCAGGGTTTACTGCAGTGATAAGATCTTATACGTGACTTTTGAGAGGAATGCAAGAAGGACTGGTTCTTCTGTTCATAAGAAATCTACCTCAATGGAGCCATGCCAATTTATATTAGAGAATGGTGGGGCCCTGATTTCCTAAGTAGAAAGTTATTTTTGACATTCCTGATGTTTCCATTGCTTGACCTTTCAGGTTTTGCACAAAATTAATTGTCACCAGATGATGAAATAAGTTCCAGGTTCTCATTTTTCTAAGTAAGCCTTCATATTTCTTTATGGACACATGAAAGATTTCTAATTTAAGGAAATCAATGGCTCAGTGAGTTATGCTTCTCCGATCTGTGCACAGATGGGACCCCCACTCAGCACATTCCTGTGCTGAGTGAATGTAGGATGGGGTTATGTCCATCACACCGGTTGATCCCTTTTTAACAAAGCAGTTTGCTGAGCTCTTCCGAAGATTCATTCTCTGTACATGCTTTCTTAGGAAAGGAGGAAGAGAGACCCTGAAAATAAATCCTGAGGCCATATTAATAGGTGTGTAGATTCTATGATCAGAAGTGAATGCCCCTTGTGGCAGCAGCAAAGGACAGAAATACTTCTCCATGAAGCCAAAGACAAAAAGAGATTTCAGAACTGGATGCCAGTACCACGCATTTGCATGGCCTTTGGGCAGCAGATCTTGTGAGATGTTAATCTACTGCCTTGAAGTATTCTGGAAAGACTTAGAAAGAAATGTCATACGAGGTCTTTCACCTCCTGCTTCAGTAAGGAGTTTTCTGTCTGAATAAATGGGACATTTCCCTGTTTCATCTGCAGCCTTATAAATACAGTGCAGAAGTGGCTGAAAATTATTTACCATTAGATGACATTTTCCATTGCCAGGATAGCTCAGTTTTCCCGACAATGCCCATGATAATCTGTTACCAACACCAGCCTCCAGAACAATCACTTCTGAAGTTGGTAGTCACTAACGAGTAACTCCTTTGAATAGATTTTTCGGTTTCAGTGCCACTCCCAAATGGACAGATGCTCTTATTGTAACAGCAGTAGACAGCTGCTTCCCTTGTTGTTAACCTCTGCAGACCAGATGATGCATTAAGACTGAGCTGTAGAGGCGATTATAGTTCCTGCCAGATTATGTCTGAAGAAAAGTGACTGGATGGAAGGAAAAACTTTTCCATTGTTTCTCATTCCAACTTGTCCTCACTCTCACATATTTTACAATCTCTGTACATCCCTGTGTTTTAACTGTGTCAGCTCTCCAGCGCTCTCACAAACATTGACTTGTTTCATCAAATTATTTAAACCATTCTTTTCAAGATATCCTATATTCATGGAATACTTCCTAAGAATTAATTCACAAAGGCATTACTCCTCTTTCAGCTCAGTTCTCAAGGTCTACACCCACCAGGATATCTGCAGGAAATTACAAGCTAATAATAGCTATGCAGAAAACAAATGAGGATCTTCAAAATACTTTAAAACAGATTCCATGTTTTATTTGGTTTTTTTACCTTTTGGATTAGATTATCTCTTGCCTGGTACATGTCACCATCATGCTTTTTAATCTCTTTATTAAACACTAATGTCTCTGCAGACATAAATTTTAGCCCTTGTACTGGACTAGAGAGATGAAGCACAGCAGAGTATGGAAGATTCTCTCAACTACACCCACAACAGAGAATGTAAAGAAGGTTTGGAGTTTGGATCCTGGAGGTTTCCATACATTTCATGGCATTTTGAGGCTTCAGGCTTCATTCTGAAGGGGAGACGAGTGTTAACGGATACAAGTTACTCCTGGGGAGATTCTGATTGGACAGAAGAGGAAACTTTTTCACAATAAGAACAATCAGCCATTGGAATAAACATAGAATCAGAATTACAGAATGGTTTGGGTTGGAAGGGACCTTAAGGCTCATCTAGTTCCAAACCCTTTGCCATGGGCAGAGACACCTTCCACTAGATCAGGTTGCTCCAAGGCCTGCTCCAAAGCCTCCTTGAAACACTGCCGGGGATGGGGCATCCACATAATATTTCCAGGGAAGTGGTGGACTCCCTGATGTTGAACAGTTAAGGTTCAGCTGGACAGGGTACTGGGACATCTAGCCTAGGTCATGCTTTGCCTAGAAATGCTGGACCAGGTGATTCTTGAGATCCCTTCCAACATGTTATTCTATGATTCCCCCTCAGATGCTTATTGGTTATATACAGACCTGGAAAGCCAAGGCTACAGGCAAGTTTTGTTCTCATGGAGCCATTGATCCAAACTGACTCTGTAGAATTCTATAAATTACTCCAGAATTACCCACAAGGCAACATACAGCAAGAAAATTTGCACTGTTGCTTAAACAAAGACATAGGAATTTACGCTGATTCCTTCTCTTGTGCTTCCTTCAGGGAACACTGTAATTATGCTGAGGTTAAGTTTATTCAAGGAAACATCTTCTAAATCCAGACCAGCTCCCCTGACTTCAGTGGAGTTAATATGGATTACACAAATGTTAGCAAGGATGAGATTTGTCTTAATTTAGGACACATCTGCCAGCACAGATGGACCTGAGAGAGTTTATTGTCATGTTAGTTTCCTACCTCTGTTTGCGATTCTTTTGAGCATGGAACAAACCCAACCATTTTAAAATCCTGCAGCACAACAACATTATCCCCCCCCTTATTGTGGCTGCCGAATTCCACCAGAACATGAGATGGTTTTGAACTAAGGTAAATCACGATGGCTTTAAAAAGCAACCTCTTGAAAAATAATGGCTAAAATTATCATCCTGAAACTACTTTGCAAGGTGATTAACTTTTTTTGATGGGCAGTTCTATGACATACTCCTGGCTGCTGTTTTACCTGAGTAACAGTTTGCATGACTGTAGCCCAAAGAGCAGTTTGCCACACTCTTCACCTAGCAAGACTCCAAGAAGTTTATGTGGAGTTTGCCTGATAATAACTGCTGGTTTTATTATTTGATAGCTGTCAATCTAAAACCAAGAATTGCTACCTTTAAATCAAAAAGGTTGTTGTGATTCTGGGCCTTAATCTGTTGATTTTTAAAATTGATTTTATTATTCTGTTGTTCATTTTGATGCTTCAACAAGTGAATGAAGGAGCAGCACCTTCTTATAAAACTAGTAAGAGTATTTTGTAACACATGCAAGTGGCTTGCATGCCATGAAGCAGAATTATTTCTTTTTCTCTGCCATTCAATATGTCTTGATGTCTATTTTTTATTTTCTTTAAATTAGGCAAACAATGTGCCTATTTTCTGTCTTAAGGAAAAAAAAAAGAAACAAACAAGCCCACCACCAAAAGCCAAAACAACCAAAGAATTAAAGAATTCAGGATCCTATTTTACAAGAATCACTGTTTGGAGAAAGTATTGATTTTACGATGGAGAAAGAGATCTTGTTCTTAAGCTCTGCTTTTACTGCAGAGTCAGAAATCTTAAAGGTTTGTATATTATCATATTGCTCTAAGGGATAAACCCACTCTTAAGCAGATCAGTACCAAATTTGTACAACTAACCCCTCTAGTGTAAATGTTAAAAATCCAGTTCCAAGGAATGAAAGACAGAAGGGTAGGCTCTTTTCTGGTTTAATCTGATTGGCCAGAGTACTTATGCCAGCACAGGCTTTGAGTGCATTGTAGACTGAGAAGGAATAATGCAACTTATTGTATAGCAGAGCAAATCTAGAGTAACTCCTGTATTCAATATTCTCCCTCAAAAGTAGTGTGAGAAAAGTCAAACCAAACACACTGAAGATGACATGCAGACTTTGAAACAAAATGAAACACATATGGGGAGGAAATTGCATTATAATCATTTGATTACATATTTCAAACAGATTTCTGGGGCCCATGGCATAACCATAAAGGACATGGATTTAGTAACTTCAGTGATATTAGTGTAAACCTAGAGTTGCTGCAGTGACATCATGTTAGCCCCATTGATTCTGTAAAATATTGTTGATATTTGTCTTTTCCCCTCAGCCTATTTTAAGTGGGTGATTAAGAATTTTGTAAGCTGAGCTTTCGTGCAATAGATCATTCATACCAGCAATTACTCATCAAGCATATTCTCAGCTGAACAATTTGATACAACAGGTCAGATTCAGATCTCCCAGTGATTTGCTCTTCATGAAGTTACCTTGAATCACATTAAGGTTAATCAGAAGCAGGAGGCTTACGTTTTTCAGGATGTAACCCAGGAAACATAATTCAGGTGGCAATTTTAGCCTCTGTTAAGACTCCCAAATTCAGAGCTCTGAACTAGAACCATTCATGATGCAGGGTTCAGACATTCAGTTCTGAATTTTCCCTCCATGAGAGATGCCAGAAGTTTTCAGACAGAAGAAGGTAAAGAACAAAACCACCTACCAATGATACAGGTGAGGGGGGAAAAACGATGCCTATGAGCTGGAAATCAAAGCCGCAAAACTGTCTCACCTGGGAGCACATACTAGCTGGGGGATTGGTGAAACCTGAGCAGGAGGGGCAACAAGCATATAAAGAGGTGCTGAAGGAGCAGGTAGCTTCTACCCACAGGGACCTTGAGGAAAGGAGCAGGTGCACTTGGCTTCAGGGAGGGAGTGGATGTGGAAGCTCTTCAGTGGGAGCTGCCTCAGAGCATTAGTTTTCCTTTTGTGG
This sequence comes from Psittacula echo, assembly GCF_963264785.1. Classification (NCBI taxonomy): domain Eukaryota; kingdom Metazoa; phylum Chordata; class Aves; order Psittaciformes; family Psittacidae; genus Psittacula; species Psittacula echo. The sequence goes on from NC_137735.1 coordinate 108,642,487, forward strand.
CAAGTTTCTGGAGGGCTGAAGCATGTGCAGCTTTTGGGTTATATTAGTCTTCTGTTTGGGACAGCTGTGTGCAGGTAAAAGGCATCTATCTGCAATCTTTCCTCCATTTCTGTTGTTCCTCTCTTTGTATTGCTTCTATTTCTGATTTTCTTATGTTGTTGGGTTTTGGGATTGGTTGGGTTTTTTTGTTTTGTCTTGAGTGTCAACTCTGCTCTAGGAACTGTGTTGGGAGGGAAGTTTAGGGCTTCAAACATTTGTTCTGTTGGAAGATTGCTGAAGTGGCTCTACTGCAGATAGGCTGGAAAGGACAAGGAGCTGCTGAATCTTTGTTTTTAGTTAATCCTTCCTCAGAGACTGGAGATAGGATTAACTTGCGTGGGGAGGAAGTTTCTGACACAAACTTTAGTACGACTTGCTCCTTCCAGTGCCTCACCCAGACAGTTTTCCTTTTTGTAAGACTGTGCTAAATCTCTCATTCTATATGTTAAAAAGTCTGGTCTTCAAACCATATAAAGACTCCTTATTGCTAAAGGATTTGAGAACTGATGGTGGAACTTCTGATGCTGCCACTGGAGGTTGGGGTGGGGGGGGCTGTACATTTAACCCTAAAGACAGTGGTTCAAGTTTCCCCTATAATGAGGCTTTGCTTCTGTTCCTTCTGATGTGTATGCTTGAGAAGCAACATTTCTTATCTCCCTCACTAAATCCTTGTGTTCCCTATTTTGCATTAAACCCCCAAATCTTGAACTTTTACAGGTCAGCTAAGCTGTTTCCTGCCCACCTGCAGTTCACACCCCTCTTTTATGCTTGGGTGGAGTTAGCACTTCCAGATCCTCCCTTTTGTGGCAGAGCTTGCAGGGCGAGAGAAGAAAGACTTTTTCATGGTTTTTTGGGGGTAACTTTCTCTTTTAGATCAAAGCCTGAAGCCTCAGATTGCAGTCTCTCGGCTTGCTGCAAACAATCCCACACTTACTACAGTTACTCTAGAAAAACCCTTCTGTATGTTTGACAGCTCACTGCATCCAAATAAATCTTATGTCATCTACTTATATGCAATGAAGGAATCAGGTGAGTATCCAGTATTATGCTTCTCTTGAAGATAACTACGTAATGCGGCCATTGAGTGCAGTTCCCACCAGTTTGGTGGAAGTGGATCTGAATGGGGGAAAGGGAAATATCTATAGGTGTAAGCTATGTATAAGGTGAGCATCTGGTCCAGATTTTCTCTAAAGTGTTATTATAAAATATAACACAAATAACTAGTACTTCAATGAGGCTGATTAATGATAGCAAGTGTTAGTACTGTGCCATTTGACTCTCGATAGGTGTGGAGCAGAACTATTAACTATGGATGTCTGTCCAAATCTTGCTAATGAAACCAAATGGTCCACAATCCAATACCGTATCTTTGTCTGAACACAAGTTTCTTGCATAAAAGCTTGAATTCCCCTAAGTAAACCTGCTAAGAGAAACTGGGTAGCTTTATTTCATAGTCGAGGTAGCCAGCCTTTGCAATGACTTCATTTTTTTTTTTTTTTTAATTATTTTTATTTTTTGTAGACAAAGTAGTCATAGTAGACTTGTGGTCAAAGATGTCTGGTCCATGGGTTCAGTCATAAAATGAATTTCATAACTGCTTCGCAATAAAACATTGCTGGCAGTTACCTAGAGCTGCCTTATCTGTTCCCTGCTGTTCTGGCAGACTGTTTTGAACACCAGCTAGAGCTACTCCATAAGCTGATAGAAATAAATTATTTCCTTATATCACACCTTCTCCCCTGTAAGCTGTATGCAGTCTCCTTTGCTGAGAGGCATAAAGAAGAGATCTTGGTGGGGAAAAGTGAAGGGATAGTAGTGAAAATTGGCCAGCAGACAAAACAGTCTTAAAAACTTCCACTGCCGATTGTTGCCACTATGCACAAGGTGGAAGGAGGTGGCTGTGGACAGGTAGAAGCTGTAACAAGAGACACCATCCCATACAGCTAACATGGAAAACTGTGCATGCATGGCCACCTGAGACACATCCCATGACTGAAGTGTGCATAAGTCTAAAACAGACTGTAAGTGCATTATAATAGTATAAAAGGCTACTGATGTCTAGTTATACCTGCAAATATGTTTTGGGTTACAAATTGCATCAATCACCCTGCTTCTGCAGATTCTGTGGCAAAAGCTTCCTACACTGATGAGTGCATCTCAGCAAAAGGGGTTCTATATGGAGAAATCTCTTCTGCTGCTTTTAAGGCAAGCAGATGCAATCTTGTTAATTGGCAGACTGGGAGGGATTTTGTTTGATTTTCTCTTTGGTCTGCAGAGAAGCACATTGGCTCAGCCTTGGATGCCTCCTGGAGCAGGGAGAAGGAAGATTAAAGAGAAAATGATTTTCTTAACACCTTATGTTCAGCTTTACTACTATGGAAATGTGTCAGCATATTACAAAGCTGAAGGTCTAGCAAATTTCTGAAGAAATAACATAACTTTGTTCTCTGTTCTTCTTAATGTTACTATCACATTTAATCTACCTAGTAAAGTTTAAAAAAGCAACCAAAACTCAACAGCAACAAACCCCAACTTTGCTTATCACCAGAGCCAGGCTAAGAGTTACTGAATTGGACATTGGGTGAGCAGGAAGACTTATCTGTGAGAAGTAAAATAATTTGGGGAAGCAAGCTTAAAAATAGAGCATGTCTTTGTATTTGCTTTCACGCAAATTGGCTCCCATTGAAGAAAAGGGTGTCAGAGCTCAACTAACTTGAGCACTGATCCTTAAGATGTATTTCTAACCTGTGCTAGAAACTTGTCCCTTTTAACAGGTTTAAATTTGCATTGGGTCATAACTAAAAGCTTCCCATGACCAAGCAATTGCAAGAACTCATCTCCAGGAGCACAGCAGAATGCTTCTAAGAGGAAGTAGTTCCCAATGTACCACAACTTTGGAAAAACTGCCATTGTTTTGCTGCTGACAGTACTGAACAGCTGGAGGGGGCTCCCCCTCAGAAAATTTGACCTGCAGTTGCTGAACTTGGGAGCATCTCTTGGGACTTGGCAGTTGACATTGCAGCAGGAAAGCTTTGTGAGCTGCAGCTGAGCTTCTGAACTATGATGTAGGGCTGGGTGCAGGTGCATATTTTGTTTGAAGCTGTGAGGATTTTCAGACTTTCTAAGGCATGCTGTCTGGAAGCAGTGACATGCCTGGCTGGTCAGAAATGTAGGTACTGTGTCTGTTTATGCAGCCCCTACAAACTGGGCTGCATACTGTGTGGTTCTGGGAGGTCCAGATGCTGTGTGACCAGAGGTTTAAGGGTTTCTATTCCAGGAAACAGGAGAGCTGTGACTATGTAGGAACTCTGCCCTGGCTATAGTATCAAATCTGAAATGGCAGGACTCAGTGAGTGCTTATTGGAGCCATGTGTTGAACGTGGGGAGAGCAGCCTTTGCCATCCTCTTCCCTGCTCCACCAGATTCTCCTTGGAAAAGAGGAATTTTGGGAGGGTGCCTACTAAAAAGAATTGCTTTGAGATATGCTGTGGATCCTTCCCAGCTTCTGAGAGACAAGTGTAAGGACCTTCAGAAGCGCAAGTTTACAAATAAATGCAGGGTGAATAGGAAGGGTTGAACTAGTTCTAACAGCCTTGTTAAAATGCCTCTCTCTTGCAGAAAGTGCAATAAGCTCCCTGGTGATCAACAACAGCAAACCACTTGACAGCACCTTCCAACAAACAAGAGGGGGGCAGCTTGGACCTTACAAGGCTGCCTTGTTCAATGTACCCAATTGTGCATTGCCTCCCAATCTTGCTGATGTAGGAGATGTTAACAAAGTTTCTGATGTCCTTAAACAATACCTCTTCAGAGTCGGGGATGATGGGACTTGTTTGTATGACCCAAACTTCCTAGGTATCTGTAACCCACCTCTTGCACCCGACACAACATACAGGTATAATTCTTATTTCTTACAAAGTGAATACTACTCTTAAAACATAGCAGGAAGCAACACTGAGTCTGTAATGTTCATTTCTGAGGGTATGATGTTAATTACCAGTCCTGAACTGAAATGATCTGCTGCGAAGGTAGTTATATGCAGATGGCTTGGCTTTGTTCTAGCACTCTGCAGGTGGTTTGCAGTGGTGCCCTCGCAGTGGTGAGCTCTATCAGGTTAAATTCATAGATCAGTAGGAAAATCCATGTGTGAACTGCTGGATCTGTATGTGTGTTGGAGTAGATAATCCAGTGACAGCCTCTGATTAGAAATTGCTGGTAGAAAAGGATTTTGACTAGAAAATGATGTTGAGATTATTCACCATGTATTTCATGTTGGCTGATCTGGACCTGCTTGCTTTGTTTTGATGGCTCCCTGGAGAACCAAAGTCCTCCTTGGTCTCCAGCTCCAGGAAGCTCTAATATTCCAGGAGACTTCACATTGAGGCCAGGTGGCTTGCAGGCTGGTCTGACCCCTGCTGTCTAATGAAGCTGGCCATCTGGGGAATGTACGCATCATGACAGCTCTTACATGAAACACTTGTTTTGCTGTTGCCAGCTACTTAAAAACCATAGTAAAAATAGTAGTCACATGGAGCTGTATCTTCTGTGGAGACCTAATATACTTCCCAAACAAAACACTATGGGCTCTCAGTTTTGCAAAAATGATCTAGTCTCTTTGAGACATTTTTGAAATCTCAAGCTATTCTGGAATGGAAACTTAATTTCTTTGCCAAAACAGCGTTAGCCTGTCTCTTCAAGTTTCTCCTCTAGCAGGAAAAGTGCCAAAGATCTCTATTGTTGGACAAAGTTTTTGACTTCCATACGGAAATCAAAACCACTTGTTGTCCTAAATAATGAGGCTGTTCACAACAGGGAATAGCAAGCTAGGAAAAGCTATCATCTGGAAAGCTATCATTGCCAAGGCCCACAGGAATGAAGTGCAAACTGTGCATGACATGGCACAGAATACTCTTCCATGAGTAATTCTATCTGTTCTTTATAAGGTCTCTGGAAATATTCTGTTACCTTTGATGGTCTCCATCTAATGCTTTGACAAATCCTGAAGTCTGACCAGCTAATCCTGTGTCTTAAAAATGCTACTAAGGAAGCTCAAATTTCAAATACCTAATTTAACACTTTCTCCTCACAGGTTTAAATACTTGTTGCTAGATACCACAGAAGGTATTGTGAAAGACCAAACTCTCTGGTCTGACCCGATCAAAACCAGACGAGGTAAGTCTTTGGCTTTGCTCAGCTGTCCTGAGTAGCCGTGCTGCCTTAGGACACTGTTGATCTATAAGCAACACCTAGCCTTCCCTACAGTTTGAACAATTTTGTCAGACATTCAGTATTGGAGTTAGCAGATTTAAATGTGGAATATTTTTCTACTTTTGTGTACTTCAAAACAATTCCTTTAGTAAAGATAAAGTTTGTACATGTGGTCTCAGATTTTATGTGTGTTGTGGTATTTGATGCTGTTGACATTTCTCAGTAATACAGATACTTGTCATACTGGCTAACCTGCTGAGAAAAGTTTATAAACCCTAAATGCTGACCCTGAGTCTTAAATCTGTTTCCCATAAATCATCTAAGACTTCAGGTATAGACATAATCAGTTAGCCTTTCCTAAATCACCAGCTTTCTCACATTTGGTAGTGGTGTCCAAGGTCAAAAATAGGATCATAGGAACATTATTTCCATGCTGTTCCAGTTAAACTTCCCTCAAAAATTGATACCTGGCCTGGTCGAAGGAGTGGAGACATGATTGTCATTACATCGATCCTAAGTGTTCTTGTGTTCCTTCTGCTTGCTGGCTTTCTTGCTTCTGTGTCTTCTGTTGTCATGTAAGTACTAGTACATTTTACAACTTCCAGTAAGAATACCTAAACTCTGTCATCAGCCTTCTTTCCTAAGGCTCCAAGCTACTGTTGCTGGTCTTGTTTGAGATGAGACCAGATGGTGTCCTCCAAATTTTGAAGCTGGTAACAGGAAAAGGCTACTTTATCAAAATCTTCCTTAAGATCAGCTGCCCTTGTAATTATTATATAGCCTTAAGCTTACTAACTGCCAGACTTTACTGTTGGTTTTCTATTATTTCTTTCCCCAGTAGCCCTTACTAGAGTTTCACATACTTTAAGCCTGTACATTCTTTCTTACATACTGCAGCTTTCCATCCAGTCAGGAGTTTGGAAACTGTCTTAAGGAGTGCAGATGTTGCAAAGATTACATAATGTCCTAATTAATGCCTCAATTTTAATTTGTCTCATCTCCAGGAGAAGTAAGTTACCCCTTTCATTTAATAAGCAAGGCTGTGCTGGAGCTGTCTAACTCAATTGGTCTATGCATGTTGTTTAGTCTTACACAGCTAAGCTGAATTTTTAGAGAGAATTAAGTAAATTTTAGAAATGGTGAGTATTAGGGCTGCTAACACCCACCTATTTAATTTACTTGGAAGTGATGAGTGCTCTGTATTCAGTCAGCACTGCCAGGCTGTCCTGGATTAAAGGTGTGGAAAGCAAAAACTGCACTGAAAATGACTAAAAAAAAAAAAAAAGAATCTATGGGCCTCTCTGATCCTAAATTATTTCAGTAGCAATCAGCCTTTCAAAAGTATTGTGACAGTAGGCTCTGAGCTCTGCTCAGTTTCTACTGACACTTCATAAAGGCTTTCACTTGCCCACCAGGAGATCAGAAGAGTCTTCTGCAGAGACAAGGAGAATGTCTCAGGCTGTCCAACAAAGTGAACCAAAACCACAGTTAAGCTCCGAGTGAACAACCTGATTCAAGTCAAAAGTGGAATTGCCACTGAATTGCTACAGGTGCTAGACCTACGGGACTGTCTCTTCTATGCAATGCTGGTCCAAAACAAGCTACAGAACACAACCAGACAATGGAAGATAAATGGCATAGATAAAATAAGGACAATTTTTTTTTTTATGTCTTTCAGTATGTGATAGTTTGTTTTGTCCTAATGAGATTTGATTTGGCTAATTGCCTTGTAAAACACATATCAAATGCCTAGACTGAGAAAAGAATCTTCATGAGATCCTTCAACTTCAGTAGTGTGATTGGAGGCTGTCTAGTACGTATGTCTTATCTGGAGTAAGCACTACTGCAGACCTCTCATCTGCTTCTCACAATGAGATGATGTTGTCATTTGTATTTCAACCTTTTGCTATAGTAACTGATTAGGAATATAAACCCCAGGCTGCTTCAGAAAAAAAGTCCTTGAAGAAAACTAGGGATTAAGGGTTAGTCAGTGGGGAGCTACTACTACATCCTCAGGATTTTAGTGACTGTGTCATGAGAATTCCCTTTTTTCCTCTCCTTCCCTAAAAGAAAACAAGCAAATTCCAATTGCCCTGTATGTAACAGAGAACTCTTAACTCCTTGCTCTGACCCAGTGTAAAATCATTATATTGGATGCCATAATTCTATAACTGAAGCTTTTCCATTTTGCTTAAAGGAGTTGCTTGACTCTGTGTGTCAGCATAATAAAATACAACACTAGAATAATCCAGTCTGTTTTCTGACAGTATCTACTAAGACATGCACATCAAGCAGTTTGTCTCTCTTAAAAGAGAGCTGCTTTTAGTTTAATCCTGCTAATGGGCCTGGTTTAATAGCTCATATTTCTTCTTGTGCTTCTCATGTATTTCATTTAAAATATCTTCACTTTATTTCTTTATAGAAAAATTCAGAATGGATTATAAGGACTGTAGTGATAAGACAAGAGGTAATGGGTTTAAACAGGGGAAGTTCAGGTTAGATATAAAGAAGACATTCTTTACTGTGAGGGTAGTGAGGCACTGGAACAGATGGCCCAAAGAAGTGGTAAATGCTCCATCCCTGGCAGTGTTCAAGGCCAGGCTGGACAGAGCCTTGGGCAACATGGTCTAGGGTGAGGTGTCCCTACCCATGGCAGGGGTGCTGGAACTAGATGATCTTAAGGTGCTTTCCAACCCAAAACCATTCTATGATAGATTTGACTATATCCAAATGGTATATTTATTTTGCGAACAGTCAGATCCCTGGCTACATCCACACTGGTAAATGAAATAGATCACAGCCCTTTCTTTTGGCCTTGAGAGCAAGTGACATGGCATGGCTCACCTCCATGTGGCCGAACATTTTCCTCTTGAAGCAGAGGGCCCTTGTCCATACTGCTGTTCGGAATTTAATCTCTTAAATGTTCTATGACCATTATGACTTGAAATATTTTGCCTGAGGCTACTTGAACTTTTCACATAACTGATTAGTTTTCACCTGGAGAAGTTTTTACTGCTTGTAGATCTGATCTCAGTGATGAGAATTTATGTCGATCTTTTAACAGCTGCACTTGCATCTAAAAAGCTTCTGCAACAATCTTGGGGAGCAAATATAAGTATTTGTTGCAAAAGAAAGCAACGTTGAAAATTGATACAGTGATTTCTGAGTGAATAAAACAGTAATATAGCAAGCCTCTCCAAAATTCTGTAACAACTTGCACATAAGGTATTGCCTATAATTAAGTAGAAATTATACCTAATAGTTTGTCAAGGAGTTGGCCAGACCTCAGCTTCAGCTGACCATTCTCAATCCAACTCATCAATGGTCCATTGAATTAAATGGGCCCTCACATGTTTAAGCACAACCAGACTACTACTTTGGAGTTCTTCCAAAGCTTACTGAATTCATATAGAAAACATTCTGTATATATGCAGTGTACTTAAAATTACTCTTTCTGGCTTTTACCTTTCAGAAAATGAACTTTTCCAACAGCTAGGAATTAGCTAAAGACAGTGATTTGTGAGTACCTTCATAAAAGTGACAGTGGTATGTCAAAATGTGTGACAACCCACAATAAGAAATAAAAATGAATTATGATAATAGAAATTCAGCTGTATTTCTTTGATAACCCGTAGTGAGGAAAAGGGTGCTCTTTCAGCCTATGCTGGGTAAAATTACTCTGTAGTACTCAATAGAATGTGATGACTGATTTAAAAGCAATAAATCCAATGCAAATTAAGCTTACACTTTTGTTGAAATAAAAAAGCCCTGAATAACCCACAAGCTATACATCTGAAATATATTAACAATGAGTGTTGTCTCATATTTGCTGGTGCTATTATTTACAGTTTACTATTTCACTACTCAGTTTCTCACTAGGCAATCACATTTTTAGCTGAAAAATGCACAATCTACTTTTTATGGTCTTGATAAATTATGATGTTGGGCTTTCAACAAAGGTGAATTCCTTTTCCTTCCTCTCCCACTCCGGTTTTCCTCTTCCCTGCCCACTCTGGCCATTACTTTGAATGTCAAATAAAAATGAATGATGTTCATAAACTAAAGATGCATCTGAATTAAAATTCCAATAATGCTGAATCTTGGATGAAGGGAGGACTATTCTTTAATAAAAATAAAAAAAAAAAGATACAACTTATTTGCTTGTAAAGGTGAATTATGAAAGAAGTCAGAACCACATTATAAAACATAAGAAATTTATAATACTTTTTTATGTGCTTTCCAAATTCATATAGAACTGCTCAATAGTTGCAAGTTGCACCTACATTAGTGGGCTATCATTTTTTATTTAAAACAAAATCCTCTGAAACTATAATTACAAGCAAAAGCTCTTATGTGGACATTACTGCAGACTGACACTATGGGTGACACCAGCTGGTACCCTAGGAAGCATATTTGTTGTGCGTGAGAGGGTCAGAGTATTTAATAAAACAGTGATTGAAAAGCAGCTTTGACAAGCACTATATCCCAGTTAGCAGCATCTGCTGTAGCAGAAAGCTTGATGAAGGCATGGGTGAAGCAGAAACTGGCCGTTATTACAAATGTTAGATGCAAACATTCTTAAAACATAGTACAGTCACCACCTGAACTCTCCTACAATGCAGTCAAACCACAGGTGTGACTGGTCAGTGTTAGCCACCCGTGACAAGTCTTGATACTGCTGCCTTCTACCTAATGAAGAAAACCTGAAGATTAACCATGGAGTACCCCGATAACTTATTTCCTTGGTGGTGAGGGCAGGGAGACCCATCCAAAGAGAAGAAGGTGCAACTGGCACTCATAGTGCCGATCTGGAATTGGAGGAGTAGTGGTACCTATGGAAGGCAAAGTTTAACTTTCACATCACACAAAAACCATGGTCCACTCAGGTGCATAAGTGTGCACTTTAGAGTCTGGAGAGAGGAAGGTGCATTCTCTGTTTCTGAGACTTACCCAGCATTCAGGTGTGGGAGATTCCAGTGCAGTGATCTGGACATGACAGATCCATGTAGGACCATGGTGCCCTCGCCAACAGATGGATCCAGCATGTTGCTTGCTGGGGCTCTGTTTTGTGGGCTGAGATGCCTGGATCCCTGCCCTGGGTGATGTGACTGCTGCCACAAAGCAGAGGTTTTGCAGTGCTGGTGACGAATATAACAAGGCAGGAGCATCTTAGCAGCTCTCACTCTGCTTAAAACCTAGGCCCAAACTCCACTGTCCAATGGCTTAGTCACTTAAAAAATGCCACAGTTAAAATATGTGACCTTGGTGAAAAAACTACAAAGCTGATGAAAAAAGAAGGCTTTCTCCCACAGATGGCAAACAGAAATAGGGCATAGCAAAGGAAAAATAACTGAAGATAAGCCAACAAATTATTCTGGATAAGGAATGTATATGCGATAACATAAGGAAACCATCATTTTCCATGAGGGGGTCAAACATCGGGACAGGTGCCCAGAGAGTTTGTGGATTCTCAATCCTTGGACATATCCAAAACCTGACTGGTCAAAACCATGAGCAGTCTGACATAGCTCTGCTTTGGATGATGGACTACATCTCCAGAGCCCTCTTCCAACCTAAGTTTTATGATATTGCACTGTTTACATACCCATATATATACATCAGGAACCAAGTATGTTTTGCAATACGGAAATAAACTATTCACAAATGCACAGTTGTACAGTAAAAAATGCATACAGTATACAGTATATAAGCTATGCAGTAGAGTTGCCACACATATAAACTATAATACAAAGTACATCCTCCACACAAGTACTATCACAACATGATAAGTTTTACTTTTCTCTGAAGACCATCTGACAGGTGCCTCAGCTGCAGGGTATTATGACAAGCAATGCTTAAACTGTCCTAGAAGTCAGAATGCACTTTGCACAGAGTTCATCTCTAAAGGGACTTGTTTCTGCTTGAGTACACAGTTACACTTTCAAGGAACTATGGAGCTACACAAGGCATCAAGAGCTGACCTACTTGTGTGTATACTGTTCCTCTTATTTGCACTGTGCAACATTTAAGAGATCCTCTCTTGCAAAAAACAAGAGCTCATTGTGCTATCTGTTCTGCAAACAGACAGCAAACCTTGCTCAGACTAGAATAGCCCAGCACTGCTTTGTTTGCTACCACAGAATCTGTTCCACACAACAGAGAAAAGCTTGAGATCCCGTACATGGAGAAGACTGATTTTTGCAAACTGCTGTGCTTTTATACACCATGTTAATAGCATGGAATTAGATATCATAAAAGGAACATAGGATTCCACTTATATCATTCAAGATGCTTCATCCCAGGATGAAAAAGACATGTGCTTGAAGGTAAGCATTTATATCATACATTTTATTACCTCAAGCCCATATATTCCTTTTTTTAATTCCTCCTTTGTGTTTGAAACCTGAGGTATTGCACATACCTGGCACGTTCGCTATGTTATGCACCATTTTGTAAGAAATGGAATATTAACATCATTATTTCCACCTACACTGAGCGCTGAATCATCTCTAACAGAACCACTGTATATTGTTTCAGTTACGATGCCCCCTGGGCACTCATCCCACAAGTCCTGGACTTCTGCCTAGAGAAGCACTGGGTTCTGGGAGAATTTTAAAGCCACTTCTGAGTTGCTGGAAAACAGACAACCCAGTAAAATCTATACATGAATTTAGTCAACAAGATAAAACTCCAGGAGACATTTATGGTTTTTTTACTGTTAGTGTTCTAGTTTGACTTGGTAAGTTATATCTTGCATCAGCTTCGTGCATTAGCTATATGTATTTTCAGTACATATTATGTATATTACTGATCATCTGAAAATAGGAGGCAGGTAAAATATTTCACTGTTTCTTCCTGACTGCAGTTTCTTCACAAGTAATTTGGAATTTCTACCATGTCTCTATCCGGTGTGCTTTTTTATAATAGCACTGACAATAACACACATAGTTGAGTTTTCCCACCATTTTCTATTAAAGAAACCTGGTTTTAGCTACGTTATGATCTTCCCAACATCCAACCATTCTGGCAGGCTTTTTGCAACAGAGTAAAAAATTCTTGATGAAATAGACTTAAACACACGATCCAGGATCAAGGTTAACGGAAAAAAGTTTGTTTTGTCGTATTTGTTTCTTCCTTCAGTGCCTGTGGCACAGGAGCTTGAAATTTCATGTTAGTGAGAACGTGAAAAGACATAGCATATGTGCAGAGCACAAATCACCTCAGGTTATTCTCCTCATAAAAGGAAACTATATCAAGCTAAACCATATTTTAATGTATTTCTATGTGGGGAGGGCTAAGCAAGCCCCCAGTAAGACCCAGCAATCTCCCATCCCGTCATCCAACCCTGCTCTCACCTTTCAAGTGACCCCTCTCCAAAATGGGGGAGGAACAGCCAGCTGGAGACACCAGAGGGGCACTATGGCTGTCACATGTAGCGCTGGGCACAGTAAATCCAGCAGCCCAGGGACTGAAGGTGAGATGGCTCCTCTATCTGCCTCATGCCAGGCTGCTGCATGACCAGCTTCCACTTGATGGTTTTGGGGAAGCTATTTTTCTGGTGTTTTGGATAAAATACCAAAACACTTCTCTTCAAGAAGTGGGGGTGGAGAGCTCAGGGGCTGCAGGGGAGGCTGGTGGGGTGACAGGGAGCCCGATTCCCCCTCCCAAGATGGCAGCGCTGTGGCTGCACAGGGGGAAGATGGCTCCTACCACCAGGCTGGGGTGTGGGTGCTGGTTTTCAGGCAGACCAGTGCAGAAGCAGTGAAGGAACTAATCTCGTAAGAGAAAGGCACCACGAGCAGTTACCAGCTGTGATGGGCAGCCAAGCTCCAGACCCACAGGTCCTGCAGTGCCCAGCTCCAGAGCCTCTGGCAGTGCCCCTGCGGGGCTGGCTGTTGTGGTGGGCAGCTCAGGACCACTATGTCCACACCTGCCTGCGGCCTCCAGCTGGGGACCAGCAGCCACCATGGCTGAAAACATACCAAGAACAGCTGAACCCTGCTGAGGGGAATGGACCCTGCTGATACCTGGGCCAGGAGCTTAACTCCACCTTTATTTTTCAGCTTGACCACCTGAGGAAACAGGCCAGCTCCTCCAACAGCTCTTGGAGCTGGGGGGCACCTCCAGCCAAGTTTGGGTGAAGCTTCATAATCTCGAAGCTAATTACGATTCCATTTAATTAGCAGCCATGGCTGCAGCTGGGTAGAGGTAAGTGCCCTGATAGAGGGAAATTGTGTTTTGCCAGAGGCAGAAGCTGTTGCCTGTCCCTTAGAAGCAGCATGAATCTAGCTTTAAACCAGCTGCTGTAACTAGCCATTGGAAAGACACTTGTTAGTTCTGCTGATTAAAAAGTAATTTACAGCAATTTGTTTTCATTTGGTTCCCTAAAAGGACGGGGGAAAGAAGTAAGTATGCTTGTAAAGACGTGTCATAATGCAAATCCATGGTGAAGCAAATCAGGGATGTACAGGTGATATTTACCTTTATGTTTTGTGGCTTCTTAGTGTTTGAGCTTAAACCTTACTGTACTGTTCTTTTAATCCTTATGCAAGGCATTTATTTAAATTTGTTTGTATACAAACCTTGCAGTAGGTTTCTTCAAGTAAGTCTGTAATGTTCTTCAGCCTCTAGTCAAATCATTTGTTCTGCTCACTTTCAGTCACTTGAAAGAAATTACCCTTTTTATATTAACAATGATATTAACGATTACATAATGCTTTCATTGCAAAGCATTTATATCAGAAAGTGAGTGCTATGCCCACCAGTGCAACTCAGCTTTCTACTACTTATTAATACAATTAAAGTATAGAACTGGACTTGTAAACCTACTATGTTCCTGTATAAAGTCATGGAATGGTTTAAGCACAGACAGGAGCCATCTAATTAAAACTACCACAGGAAGCTAAACAGAACTAAACTCTTAAAAAAGGAATCTGACTGAGTCACAAGTATTAATATTTGTGCCAGGTAAGTTTCTGTGTTACCTGGAGAATAGCATAGTTTTTTGTATTCCCTTGAATTTTATTTTAGTATGGGCAAAAGGAAAATCTTACTGACTTACCTATTCTCTGTACACTAACTCTTGGTTTTGACCCTGTTGCCCAAAGACCAGTTTCTGTAGTGTGATAGCAACACAGCCCACAACGTGAGGGCTGCAAACTGATTTTGACCTTTTGTGAATAACAGCCTTGCATTGCTACAAAATATTCTGATGCCTTTCTGGGAAATATTTCTGGGATGCCTGTTTGTAAATATTCTTTTATAAATGTTAACCAGACTGATATTTGTGGAGTGTATACCCTTATGCTGTCTGGTCTAGTGGTAATACAGGTTTTGGTTTTGATTCTACAGATCTTCTGTTATAGAAAAAGAATCAAAAGACTGTGGGTTGGTTTTGGTTTTTAGTTTGCTGAGAAGTTGAAGAGTGAAATAGAGAAGACAATGGCTTTTTGTACTAAAACTCTTGAAAAGCTTTGATCACAATGCTGGTTCACTTCAAGACATCAAATCTTGTCTTGGCCTTTTATATAGGAGTGTCACTGCACAGGATTTCTAGTTCTGGTGTCTCCTGGTGTGGAGTATTTGCTCTAGCAAGCAGGTGAGAAGATACTGAGTGAAAATGAACAATGAGCCTGAATGAGATTGAAATCTTGGGACATTCCTGTTACTAAAACCTTTTAACTATCTTATCTCTCCACAAAAAACAGGACTAACACCTAGGTGAAACTACCTGTAGGCACCTGCATTTTCTCAGAAGGAAATTTTTCAGCCTGGAACACTCTGAGAGGTAAATTGGGTTTGACTACTTTTTTTTTTTTCATCTCTATTGCTAAAGAGTCCCAGGAAGGGATGTAGCAGGAGAAAGCAGCCATTTATTAGAAAGCTGACTCATAAAAAGTTACCCACAAACTAACTAACAATTGCTATAATCAAGATTGCATTAGCAAAATAAACCCAGTTCAACTTGTCTCTTCATAAGAATGAGGAATTCCAAAGAGAGCCATATTGCAAAGTGAGTCAGTACTGGAGTTGATAACTTGCACAATAAATCAAGTAAAACTGGAGATTCTAGAAACTTTTATGACGCCTCTAGTTGAAGAAACTTCAATGCACGTAACAAAACAACATTGAAAATTTCTTACAGAAATTTCTTATTGTAGTATATTCTAGTAAAATATTAAAACTCAAAAGTAACGATATAGCTTTTGTTTTTTCTTCTGTAAATGCTGGACCTTCGTAATATAACTTTTCAAGCATTTATGGGTTACATAGTATTCAAATAGTTAAAGCTGAGGCCTGAAGGCATTGCTATGATAATCCTACATGAATGTCTTCTTTCTTGTGAGTTTCTGCATGAAGGCCCAAATTCCCAGATGAAAAAATAGAAGGTAAGTGTTCTAATATTCCTGGGCCAGGATCTACAATCTTTACTGGAATGATAGCATACATTATCATGAAAAGCTTTGTTACAACATGTGTTAAATAAGATCTGTAACTGAGATCTCACACCAAAAATCATATATGATATATAATATGGTTCTCACCTGTTGGTGATATTAATCCAAGCAAACATAATGTAAATGTTGTAAAATGCCTCATATCTCTTTAGTCATACTGCAGGATACAAGGCATAGTAGCTGGCTGGATACAAAGAACATTGCTGCTTAAGTAAGGTTTCATTTGGCTTACATCCCTGGACTTAAGTGCTACATTTGCAGCTTCCCTTGTAGACTTGATCCTGACTTCACATGAATTACAAATACACATAACCTCAGCTATACCCCTGTCATGCTTTCACCCCAGCCAGCAGCTAAGTGCCAGGCAGCCACCGGCTCACTTCTCCACAGTGGGATGGGGAAGAGAATTGGGGAAGAAAGGTATAATGTGAGTATTTGCAACTTCCTGTCTGGCTTCCTCTCTGCCCATTCTTTATAGTAATATGCTTGATTTGAATTCATCCTTCCAGTCTTTATAATGTTTCATTTAATTTTGCCTTTTCTCTCTCTCTCTTCTTCCCCCCCATTTTCTTTTTACTGTCTTCTCTTTGGTTTTGTTTCTCTTCTTTCTTCCATTACAGTTCTGCCTCTCCTTCAAAATGGCTTATCTCCCTTTCACGCTGCTTCACACATTGTTGCTGTTCAGAACAGCAACAGAACAGGACTTTGTGACAGAGCTCCTTTGTTTTGTTGGGTTTTGGTTTGGATTTTTTTTGTCAGAAAGGCGCAAAAGACAGCTCCTTAGTTTTTCAGAGCAAACTCATGTATTCAGACTTTGTTATAAACAGTTCAAACTAAATTCAAGGTCAGAAAGACTGCAGCTAACAGAGCTAATTTCCCACATCATTTAACCTTTTTAATATGTATTTTTCCACATTTGCCTATACCGAAATGAATACACACTTACTGATGCTAATGTTACTTGGATTTTATTTATAAAACAATTTTATTTATATGAACTTTTATTGTAGGAAAATGGAGTTTTATTACAGGAAAAAGAGCTTTATATTAATTTATTCATGATTATTATTTCAATAATAATTTAATAACTGTTAATTATTGGAATAATTTATTGTGGGGAAAAGCAAAAAAGCCATGGTAAATGGATTGAACAGGTTGTATTTAATCCTAAAAGGGAGCACGCTATAAATTATAATCTGGCATTTTGTCCTGTGTTCTTTGTAGACTAAAATCTGTTACTGAAACCTTTCAAATCTTAATACTAAATATTATTTATTAAATAATATTTATTAATTATTAACTATTATACTATTAAATCTTATAATACTGTGCAAAAGAGACCTCAAAAAATTTCCGAAGAAGCTGTAGTTTATCATCCCTTCCCTGTGTAACTGACAGCAGCAAGAAATTGTACACACGGAAGAATACTGACTGTGATTCTGATGGTGTGGGAGGTGGCCACAAGGTAATGCAGAACTTGCCTGTAGTTAATGCTCTTGACTGTAAGTAGGGAGAGGCGTTGTTGGTATCTGTCACTGAAGATGTGCTTGTCATTTGGCAGCTTTAAAAATAATCTCTAGAGTACACCTGCAGTTACATACCAAATTATTTTACAGATCATGTCACTCTGCAAGGCTTATACACAGATAGTACTGGAAGTCAAAGGTTGCCCTTGAAAATTAATCTCTACATTCAATCACAGGTAAACTCTAAGTGAACTGACACTAGCCTTTGAAAACATACTTTGAATTTCTGATAGTATCTTTGTTCGTCAAGACATTTTATAAACTATTCTGTCTACAAAGATGACAAATTATTAAGATCCAGTCAGCTCCAAGGTAGAAAGAAGTAATCACCTATCAAGGAGTAACTAGAAGTTCCATTGTTCATGTAGAAGGAATTTTATCTCAATCAACAGTGGCAAATCAGCTTCCTGCTATGAAAAAAATGAAGACATGAGTTAGTGTCTTTAAGATACTTTTCAGCAAGCTCAATAAACTTTCATTACAAGTTTTACTTGCTTTCTTTCAAACAGCAGGTTCTGGCATAACGTAAACTAGGATTCACTTTATATTTACTTTATCATAACCTATTAAAAAGCAAGATGTGAAAAGTAGATCAACATTACATCTCAGTGCATAAAAGCACAGATTAATAAATCAGACTTGTTGCCCCTTCCAGCCAAAACCCACCAGCTGCATTTCTTATCCTGATTACATCACTTTGAGTAATATTTCCAAAGTCTGCAAGAAAGACCAAAATAAACAACCAAATTAACTTATTGTCTAGTACACTTAAGAGAAATATCTGAACTTTGTATAATGTGAAAGAGAAATCTCAGGTTGAATAAGCGGTAAGATTCTGTAATGATTATATTTTCGACTGTAGCAATAGTACTTGCCTTTCTTTATTCCTTCTAGAAAGAAACTCCTTCCTATTTCAAAGCTTAGAGGTTTCAACACACTGCAGCATCCTCTTTTGGCTGCCACTTTTGCTACCAAACTTTCTGCTGCTTTTCTTGTAATGGTTTAATGGTTTTTGCTTGTCTCTGTCATATATATTTCAAACAATGACAAGGAAATATAATAGAAAATAATATGTTGTTACATCTTGTTGTATGTTTGGAAAAGCATGGCAAACCTCCTTTTTCATTGTATTTTATATGGTTACTTTTGTACCTTATTTGATTGGCAAGTGATGACATACTTTGTCCTTAGTGACTTTCCTAACCCCTCAGAAAAGAATCCAGAGCTTATGTAATTTATTATTGTTGGGAACACTGTTGGGGTTTTAAAATAATGGTTATTGTAGTCTAAGGATATAAAAGGAGCAAGACTTCCAGGAAAAGGTAATAACATTTAGCAGAGGAATTAATTCAGACTGAAAAATGGAAAAGCTTTCAAAGGCCTTTCCTCACAAGTATTTCCTCTCATATTACTTTTTAAATCTGTGTGAAACAAGGAAGGGTATTAGGTACTGTAAATCTACAGGATGGGTCTGCCCTTGAGTCTCAGGCTCAGGAAAATATTTAGCAAGTCTTTGTGACTCCTATCTACAGCTGAAAAAATATTATGAGTTATTCAGCAAATTATTTAGTAATACATTCTAATGTTATTACAACGCAGTGTCAAATGGCATTCCAAGCTGGATTTCACACGTAGTTACTGGGGCTTAGGGAGAAGAATATCATCTGCTGCTTCTAAAACATCTTTGACCTTCAGGTTTACTGAACCCTGAATATCAGCCTGTTGAAATACCTCGCTGACTGACTGGCAGGAGCAAAGGGTGCAAGGCAAAGAGCTAGAAGCATCGCAGAGCTTCGCTAACTCAACCAAACTTCAGGTTTCAGGTGAGTTACGGGTTTTTTATCTCCTTTCCCACTCTCTCTAATCCTATTCTCCATCTTCCTGATCACTACGAATATGAGTCTCCAAATCCTTGTGAAGTGTTCTAAGGGACACTGCAATATAGTAATACAAGAAAATATGACAAAGGGAGAAGAGATGTCTAAGGAATATTACATGGACAGTTCACAAGGACACAATGTTCATATACAAATTGGAAGTTTGTGAAGCCAGTGCAGCCAGCACAATTACTCCTGCCAAAACTAATAGCAAATATGGAGTAAAACCAGTGGGGTTTTATCTGCAAAACTGGCCATCCTCACCAAAACTCTTCCTGAAACTATACCGTTATATCAATACAACACTCACATTTAATGAACAAAAAAGAACAGTCAAATCTATCATACAGGCATGCAAAACCTGTGAATCCTGATTGCATCCCAAAACAATAGAAGTGACTGACTACAGAAAACAAGAAAATCTTTTAAGATCTATGTTTGGGAAGCTTAGAGATATGCAAAATCATAGAATAGTTTGGATTGGAAGGAACCTTAATATCATCTAGTTCCACCCCCTCTGCCATGGGCAGGGACACCTTCCACTAGACCGGGTTACTCCAAGCCCCATGCAACCTGGCCTTGAACGCTGCCAGGGATGGGGCAGCCACAGCTTCTCTGGGCAACCTATTATGCCAATAAGAACTTCAAGTCTTCAAAAGTCTGTAAGATGGTACCATGAGTAGTTTTGAAAACCCCAGTTAAGAGATTAAAATCAGAGAATGGCACATTTTCAACATAGTTTTGCAACTGGAATTTGGGTGTAAGCAATTAAAAAATATTAAAAACTAACAACCCTCCTCTCCCCATCCCCCCCCCCAAAAAAAAAAACCCAGCCAACCAAAAAAAAAAAGCAAACCAAAACCAAAACAAAAACAAAAAAAATTTCCAGAATGAAAAAAAACCCCCCAAAAACAAACCCCAAACCAAAAAGACAAGCAGTTTGAAGCAGAAGAGAGCTTTGGATGGCTATTGGCTCTCAAAAGTGAATTGCAAGTAAAGGGCTGCTCTGCTGTCACTGCAAGTCACACCATTAGCCCCGATCATGCCTCCATCAGTTCAGGCAATCAAGCCCAGCATGCTGTAGAGCCACAGAAGGTAACTGCAGTCCCTTTTTGCTGTTTATTTATCTTTTTATGTGTGCTTTGTTCTGCCTTCTCCTTACCCTAATAATGGTTTGTCATCTTGAATGCTATCAGCTGTAAGTTTTCACAGCACTAACACCACTGATCTTCAAGTTTACGGGTTCCCTTTCTCCTGGAGCCGAGAGCAGGTTCTTGTATTCCATACAGACTCCCAGCGGGCTCATTTGTATGAGCAGATCAACGAGCGGGAACCGTTCCCGGGCGGACTCCTGCTCCGGGGCAGCTGTTTCCCAGCCGGCGGGAAAAGCTGTGGGAAGGGGATGGCTCCTCGGCGCCGGCCGCACCAGGTCTGGGCTGCTGGTACGGACTGTTGGTGCCGCCGTTTGCTTCCAGAGAGCGGCCGGGATCGCACGGATGGGGCTTGGCTTTACCTTTGCCTGGCGCTTCCTTCGTGTTGAACTTTTTGGGGTGTCTGCGTGTATTAAACTGCCTGGGAAAACCGTTTTATTCAGTCAAAGCGCTGACTTGACTTTTCAGTCAGTGAATAGAGCTGTTATTTCATGGGTAGATGTTTACATAAAATTTACTTTCTTGACCAGGAAGAAAAATACGCAATTAGAATTTGGTCTGATGAACCCCCCTTGTGTTTGGAGTACAGACCCGGCTCCCATTCAGTGCTTCCAGGCATTCCTGTATTACAGTAGGGACAGAGCCTTGGGTAACATGGTCTTGTGTGAAGCATCCGTGTCCACGGCGGGCGGGTTGGAACTAGATGATCTTAAGGTCCTTTCCAACCCTAACTATTCTGTGATTCTACGATTTCCAGGCTGCCACAAGAAAAGGTTCTTTGAAAAGCCACTGCACACACCTTTTGTTAGCCCAGTGTGCCTTAAAAGGAAACCGGTGTTGAATACTGGTGCCCCAGACCTCTGTTTTTCTAGGCATGCTCATTGAAGAAGTGTTTATTTTACCTAGTAAGGGAATATTCAAGACGAGTCGCAGTTGCTCAGTATTCAAAGGCATGGAGAGATTTGAGCTTGATCATTTGTAGCCATTTAGCCATTACTAAATGATAGTTGCTGCCACTTACTTGCAGAGCTACTGCTTCCAGAATGCAACTTCAGGGATAAAAGGAAGCAGAAAAGACTAAAATGTTGGTACTGTCAGCATCCTTTGGTAAGATGCTTATTCATTTTGGGAAGTTATTAATGTAACTACTAAAGCTTTCTTGGGAGTTCTTTCCCAAATACTACCCTGGATGGGGTTATAAAATAATACAATCTTTTCCAGAATAACTACGTTGCACTTCCTTCATGTGTTTTTTTTTTTTACATCATAACTTTTTCATATATAAAGGAATCTTGTTCTCTAAATTTTGAAGTGGTTTGCTCTAGATAGGTTATTGTTCTGAATTTTGAATGTGCTGACATTCTTCAGATGATGGTAGAGCATCTTTGTAGGATACTGTCGGTGAAGGAAGGGAGCATGGAGAAGGAAAGATTTTTCTACTTGAGAAGACATTCTGGGTGCATCTGCAGAAGAGATCTGTCGTTTTCCTCAAAAAAAAAAAAAAAAAAAAAAATTACGAACCTCCGTCATAGGGTCATTGTTTTTTGTTCTTTTTGTTTCTCTCCAGTTTCCGACCATAGGCCTCTTGCTTCCAAACTAGCTTCTAGCATGTGAACCTGAGAGTTGGTAAGTGGCCTTATATGCTGTAGGGTCTGGCAGAATGCTTATTTGAGGGATTAGGGTCTGCAGCCTGCAATGTCCACAACCACAAACTAAGATATGTTTCAAAGCCAAACAAAAAATACATCCTCATAAAAACTAATCCCAATAATTAATGTAATGAAACTTGGGGATTTCTAGGTAGGCAAACTTTGTAGCCAGGTTCTCTTGTCAAGATACAGTCCTTCTTGTGCTTTAGACATAAGACAGTAGAGATGATACAGAAATAAGGTTTTATTTAAAATACTTGCAAAGATAAAACTCATGTGGTCAGGTGGAGCAGCCGGGTGGCTACCACAGAGCCTCTCACCATCATGTGTTGCAGAAGTCTGCCTTCCACAAATGTGGTTGAATCAAAAATGAATTCAAGAAATGCATTACTTTGCTTGAAATTAATTTTTAGTGGTTATGACAAATTTTACCTTGAATAAAGACACAAGTATTTCTCAGCTACATGGATAACCTATATCCATTAGCTTCAAAATGTCAATTGTCTGAGCTTAAATGGAGCTGTTGTAGGTTTACACTCATACTTTGTCATCTTGGTTTCTGTTAGTGTTTCCCTTAACTGCGATACCACATACAGAGTCTCAATTTTAAAACACTTGATAAAAATAAATAGAAAATGCTAACAGTAATACATCTGGGCTTGATTTTGGCCTTTTTAAGGTAGAAGCATTAAGAATTATGCTTATTTTACTTAGGGCTCAGCAATGGATTCATCAGAATGATCAACAATTGAAAGTGAACAGAAATCCCGGTAACTTACGTTACAAAGGTTATACAAAAGTGACTCTTAAGGAAACTCTGAAAATACAGTGGAAATACACCCCTGAAAATTGGATATGAGAAGAACATCATGCTTGAAAACTTGAACTAATCCCAGAAATAAGTTTCTCCACTGAGTGCTTCATACTTGGTTAAGCACTTTGTAAACTGAAACAGTTTGTGCTGAATGTAGCAGGAGGGCATGGGATTCTCAGCAACGTATCCTTGTGTAGGCATTAGCTAGCAACCTTATTTACATGTCTATTAATTGCTTTGGCTGAGGCCATTTCATGTAAAACATTATGGTTTCAGTTAGATGGTTTCAGAGGATTGTGAAATAAGAGGTGTTAAACATCCGGATTACCAGATTAACAGGAATTAGAAGTCTGTAAAGGTAGTTCTGAAAGACAAGGGTGTTACTAAATCCTTGATTGTGTACAGTGACATCACTGTATGGTTTAAATGCATTTTCACTTCTTTGCAAATTAACCATGAAAGCCAGATTTTCTCAACAATTGTTGTGCTAGCTTGTGTGGTGAATACTGACATAGAACCAAATACACCTCAGAGAGTCATCTGTGGTCAGTAACACCTGAACAGTGGGCTGGATGAACCCTTGATCTGAACAGGCACAACTGTTCTTATGGTTGTGTCTCCTAAAGTGAGAACAAATGAGAATAAATATTACTGCTTTTCCCAGAAAACCAGAAATTTGTTTCTTTGAAATACTGTGACCTGTCTCTTTGAAACAGTTGTGCTTACTTTCCATCAGACATGTATTAGGTAAATGATTGGACAGTCCTGTTTTCAAAAATTCATTTGAAATGATGCTTGGCAAGCCCAGTGGACTGAGAATTGGTAATTGTCAAGTTACAGTTTTACATCTGCTGCTTAGAAAGTTTTGAGCTGAGAATTTCCACGGGTTTAAGTGGAATAAAAATCGTGCATTGTAGCCTTTTCTTTTCTGGAGTCGTAAATGTGTTGTGTATGTAAAGATTGAGAGTCACATGAATTGCTCTGTGGGCACTTCCACACTACTAAAACTGTTCCAGAAGCAGTTGCAAGTTTTCTCTGCCTGTGCTTCAAGCCACTTGGACCAAGCTCTTACCAACGTGAAGCCTCAACAGAGGTAACATTTGAATCTCTCAGAAATTACTTGTGTCATACCCACAACTCTCCTCTAGTTGCCTTTAAAATGAAGGGCTTTCTGTTCTCATCAGCTGAACAGCAGTTAGGCAGTTGGAGGTTGAACTCCTCAAGGCTCTGTCAGCACAAGGCTGCTTACAAGCTTCGATGCAGCTTCCCAAGCCATCAGAGGTGTGTTGTGTCACAGTTACAGAACTCATGTCATGATAACTTGCGTATTTTACACTTTTACCATGAGTATTTGTTTGCATTTGTCAGCATGTTGAGATCATACAGGGAGAAAAGGATGCAACAATAATGTACCAGCAAGGACATACGACATACATATACACAGGGGCTGACTTGTTTGCAGTGGGTTTCTATAGAAATACTTTAAACATTGTTTAAATCTGACCAGTATGCTGCCAGTTCTCTCAGCAAGCAGATAATGGATAGTCTCAATGCAGCAGAATTAAACCCAGTTAGTATCTAAGCATGTATCTGGATACAATTTCTAGTATGCAAGTTTTACCTAAGTTGAACTACTCCAATCATTGAGCACCACATTAACTGTTTGGGTTTTTTTTTTTTCCCTAAGGTGGTGTTACTTCACCTACCACTGAATTGTCTCAGCACTAAAATGATAAAATTACCAGCCCAGTTACTAACAGTGGTAATCATCTTGGATTTTCTAAGCCGCCTCTCACCTCAGCATTTGCACGAGAGCACCTTCAGGGCCATATTGTTTTGACACTGACACATTTGTATCTGGCAATCCTGGAGGGTTGATTCAGTCAGGTATCTCTGCTTATGTTCCCCATGGATTTGATCTGTTACGCCTGCTGAGGTCACATCACACCAAAATGAGGATGTACAAGGAGTGGAAGCGGTGGGTCTGTCACATGACCTTTCTGTCTGAATTGTGGTATGTCAACTTTTTACTCCCAGGTCACAGAAACAAGTTCTGCTTGTTCTCTAGTATGTATGTGTACAGAATGAAGAGCTTAGAAGTAAGGTGCATGCTTCTTTTTGGACTAATTACTGCAATGGGTCAATTACTGCAATTGTGGTGTATATGGGGTTTTGTCCCTGTTCTGAAGTAGGTAAAAGACGTTAAGACATTATGCCAAGAAAAGTGATCTCAAATAGTGCATGAATGCTGTATTCCTCTCTCCTAAACCCATACTTGCCTTTTTATATGTGGTACAATTGCTAAGGATCTCAAGTATCAGTTCGCAAGGCTTGATCTGGTTTTTTTTTAAAGGTAAAAATCAAAAGCAAGATCAGCCTGAATATAGACCACACTCATCCTTTTCCCTTTGAGAGACTGTATTTATGCATACATCTCTTCTGAAAGTGAAGCCTTTTAGTGGCATCACTGAAAGACTCTCACCTCTACAATTTGCTTCTCTAGTCAACATGAATGTGCGTTTTTGAAAATTGATAGTCATGCTACTTTGGATGCTGATGGATCAGCTTAGAACACAAACTGTTGCTTCAAGTTGCAGCAAAATGAATCAGATGAGCTATTTATGACACTGTTCACTGAAGTTATTTATGCCTATGTAACTCCTTATCCTGTGCTGGCAGTCAGATCCAGGGTAGGAAATCACATTCCCTCCTTTGGTGAGGGAAGCTTATGCCTAGCATTGGCAGTTCTGCTGTCCCTGCAGTCACTGCTACACTGCAACTTGTATAACAGCCTCCCTTGACCCAAGCACCACTTACTTGTATGCTGAAAAGTAGATGATGCATAAGTAAAGGGGTTACTTTAATTCCTAACATGCACCATAAGAAGGTAGAAGTGCCTGGTTTTGGTTTCCTCCCCCATCAAAGAATCTTAGGGATGGGACTGCTTTGTAGCTACCTCAGGGTTTAAAATACAGTCAAAAGGGACAGACCTTGAAACCTGGCTGTTCCATTTATCTGTTAAATTAAAGAGTAACTTGTTCAAGGCCCCGTTACTATTACCTGAGCACTGTGAAAGAGCTAACTGTACAAAGTGGTATGTTAAACGATGTTTGCAAGTTCTACTGAGGGTGGCTCTTTAAAAAAAAAAAAAAAAAAAAAAAAAAAGTATAAATGGAAGACATTTACTGAAAAAAAAAAAAAAAACCAACAAAACACCTTGTTGCCCATTTCTTGTCCTGTGTAATGATAGTGATAGGACATCTCTGATGATGGCATACACTCCCTTAATAAAATACTTAAAGCTAAATAGACCCCTGTTGTATAGTAGCTAAAAGATTCACCATTCTTCAGACTATTCAATTCTTTGCTGTATTTTTCTATTTCAGCAAATGGTTAAATAAATACAAACCAACCCAAACTTCAGTATTTGAAATACAGTGTCTGATGTGGCTCGAAGAGCTCTGAAATATCACTAGAGGCTGCTCTTTTGTTCATCCTTCCGACTACCGTAATTTTTTCCACATCTGCCAATGGAGCCAGAATTAAGGGGCTGATGCTAACTCATGATTTACACTCAGAGTAAATGATTTTATTTAATAGACTATGGCAGTAACATTACTATTTGACATACATCTGTCTACAATAGAAGTGGGCACACTTACATGGTTGAAACATTCCCAGAGGAACCCATTATTACTGCTCACATCATTCCTTTCTATGCAGTAACCCCCCACCTGACCAGACACGAGTTGTATGCAACAAGCACAGTATCAGTGGCACATTACAAAGTAGATGTCCACTGTACTGCTTATACACAAGGAAGCTAGTATATGAACATAAGATCTAATTATGAGCAACCATAAACCAAATGAAGCTCTTCAGCATACACTGAGGTGAAACATAAGCCAGATGAAGTGATTCAGGCTCTCTCAGTGTTCCATAACCAACTTCATTAACTTGGCTCCGTGGATAAAGCATGGCCATCAAAATAAACTGGGCTTCACTGGGATAACTAGGTAATAAGAGTCTTAACTGCAAACCAATAGAATTTTTTTTAAGGCTGTTTTATTCCTTCCACTTTTGGGTGCGGTGAAATATGTCACAGGTGAAATTTCTCCATCATGCTTATAGAGATGTATCATGTGCTTCTGTAAAGTAACTAGCATTTTCATAAGGTTGCAGCAGAAGACTGAAGTCTTACTGGCCAGCACAGGAATCACCTGAGATAATGGGCAGATTCCAGTAACTTGTTTTAAGAAACAGAAAATAATCCTATCTGAAGGCAAATGGATGGAGCTGCAGTACAGAAGAGCCAGACTGAAAAAGGTCTTGACCAGTGGTAGTGTGTGTCTAAGCAGTGCACTGGGGATACAGCTAAGCAGGTTACTGTTCATCAGAAAAGCAAGAGGCTTACCTGCACTTCAGGAACAACATCTGGCACTCTCTTATTAACAGAACTGTATCAATGAACAACAGTTACTTCAACATTCTAGAAAACTGCTTCATTTGAAAGGGGAACATTTGTCTAACAACCTCTAACGGCCACATGCAGATTCAGCTTTGTAACAGGCAACTGTAAACACAGTTCTTGCTGTTGTCACCTGGCCCCGCAATCATCCACACCTTATTCTGAACTGCGTTTGTGCATCTCTGCTCTTTCCTGGTCATTACTGTCTGGATACTCTGTAAGATCCAAAGTCAGGACTCGACTGAACATAATGTCATCGTGCTAAAAGGAGGAAAGATCATACAATTGAAAACACTTCTGTCATTCGAAATAAGCATTTCATAAATTACTGTGAGATGCAATAACAAGCTTGAGTTACCAAAATGATCTTTTCATCGAGCCACTTATTTCTGAACATAGAGTAGTTGAAATATACATGACTCACTGGAGTAACACTTAAAGTGTAAACCAGTACTTCAACAAACCCCAGTGTGTATTATTTAACAAAAGTTGGTAATAATTAATTGTTACCTCTGGACACACTCCAATCAATGCGTCTGCTTTGGAATAAAACTCTTCCTTTAGAGAAATAACTATCATTTGTAACTGCTCATGTGCCTGCTCTCTAATGAAACTTGATACCTTTGGGAAGAAGCCAAATATTTCAGTAAGTTAGTTCTGGCAGACTTAAACCATGCTGTAATTAGGGAATGATGAGGGAAGAACTAAACTACATTAGCTCTAGAATTCAGTAACTCAGTTAGGAAGCAGGATAAAATGAGAAATAAAACAGTCTTACGACAGACACTTTGCATGTTCCTAAGACAACCCCTCACATTTGCTTTGCGAAAATGCTCAATAATCATTCACTTCAATGAGTAAAGGTACAGAAAAAGGCTAGTATCAATGCAAAATATTGCACTTAACAGAATGACAAAGAAAGATGGAAATTCCTGAACAAGGAAAAAAGTGTGAAAAGATTGTTATTGGCAGTATACTGCGGTCCTCAAAATGCATTAGTTCACTGCAGACAGCATAATTTTTTTCAATTGCCTGCAAAATAAAGGGACAAACATGAACTGATAAATTGGTGACTGAGTAAGGCAGTGCCCCACAATATAAATTAAATGCTGAATGAAGGAAAACCTGTACATTTTTAATGCAACTTTTGCCTGCACTGTTATATCGATGTGATATGGAAGTCATTTTCTTAATGGAAGCACTGCCTTTAAGGAGTTACATAATTCGCATTCATTTTACAGTGCAATTACAAGTAAATTATTGGAGATCTGCTTCAACATAAACTGTAAGAAGGGACAGAAAAAGACTTGGGAAGTTGTGAATGCCCCATCCCTGGCAGTGTTCAAAACCAGGCTGGATGGGGCTTTGAGCCACCTGTGGCAGGGGGGTTGTAACTGAATGATGTTCAATGTCCTTTCCAACCCAAACCAGTCTGTGATTCTGTGATTCATAAAACCTGGATACCAGTGAGTATTAGCAACATATATACCATGCATCCTTTTTGCTCACTTGCAGTATTTAATTCCTCTGTCTGAAGGCTCTGGTACTTTCCACTAACAACCGCATCTCAGAGATAAGGAACAAGATATGAAAGACTCCAGGTGCAGGGAAACATTAAGTTAATTATACCTGCAGGTCACGGCAATTTTGCTTTTGCTCATTTTGCAATTTAAAACACTTTTCACACATGCTCAAATAATAATGTGACTCCCCTTATATGAATCCCTAGATAAACACTGACGCCAATTCAAGGAATTTTCTAGGAAACAGATGTTCTGTCAACATCTTCCTGCATTTCAAGGGCAGCTGCTCTCCAAGCACATTACACATTACCACCTGTATCGCATCCTGTTGATGGGAAAAGAGCAGCTCTATTTGTCATTCTGCCCCAGACTCTCTGCACTGCACCCAGCCAGGGCAGAGCAGGCAGGCAGAGGACTGCAGAAGGGCAATAATCCAAGCACCACCCAGGGTGATGCAGGTGGTGTGCTGCAGCCTCATGGCAGATGAGCGGCTCTGGCCAGGATGATCACAAAACAGGCAAAAGCACAATTCAACCTGAAAGCAGGAAGCAGATTAGCTGGGCCCCAAAGGACTCAATGAAAGGCCTAATACAGACAGTACTAAGGCAATTTCAGGGTTAACCCTGATATGTAATATAATCCAAGTTTAACTGCTCTTTGGCCATGAAGTATTATTTATAGATGATACATTTCTAAATATACATTAGACCAGAACTTAAAATACTTAAAACTTTCTGCATTGATGTTCTTTATTTTCTTGGATATACATCTTATAAACATACAACTTGCCAATTTACTGTTTCTGTTCTATCATGATGTTTTGTTGCAGTGACTAGGTGTTAGCAAAAAGGGGAAGAGAAATTAAGAGGAGGACAGAAAGGTATTTTAATCAAGCAAGAATTCATGTGGCCAAACCAATGGAAGTGATAGCCCTCAATTGTTTTTAATGTGTAGTTGGCCAATTAGATAAGAGCAATACTCCAGTGATAGAATGACTCGATTCCAACAGGCACATACACTCTAATACTTCTTAGAGGCCCTAAAAATTCCAACTGAACCAATCCACCAGCACTTCACCAGTGACCTTCCTGTCAGACTGTACCACACATGGCACAACATGGCATGCCTTCAGACTCCTGACCAATTTTTCACAACTTCAAAGCTTGGGAACTAAGTACACACTTAGATTTATGAATTTAAATCTAGCCCTACTCTAAACCCAATATATTTTAAAACAGGTTAAGACAGCGTAACCAATCTCTTTATACCAAACTATAATGAAAAGTAGCCATTCTTATACAAAAGGATAGCACTATATTGTTGATAGAAAGATAAAGTAAAAGGGACCAACTCACTTTATCGATGTTTGTGTTATCCAGGGCAGCATCTATCTCATCTAAAATAAAGAAAGGTGCTGGCCGAAAACTGTAGAAAACAAGACAGTAGTTTGCATTTAGATGCAAAAATGTTAATGAACATTCTAAGCACTTTACAGATTTCCCTTACTTTATCATAACATTTTGGTAAGAAGTAATGACAAGAAAAGAATAAGGACTTTAATAATGTCTGACCACGCTATTAGCAGATTTTTTTTCCAACAGGTTTGTAAGTAAAACACTCTCTATCTTCCTGCCACTTACTTAGCCACATACCTGGGTAAGAGCCTAGTATTACTTTTACCTGTGTATAGCAAACACAAGAGCCAGGGCTGCCACAGATTTTTCACCTCCTGACAAGCTATCCATTGGCATAAAGCGTTTTCCTGGAGCCACACAGTTAAAGCCAATGCCTTCCAGGTAAGGCTCCTCAGGATTTTCAGGACTAAGGAATGCCTGGAAACACAGGTATTTCATTATTAATAATGACAGCTATACAATTATTAAGATGGGTATTTTTTAGGTTTTTAAATACTGATTGAGGTAGTGTTGGAACTACCAGTACGACAGTTAGCTTCAATTGTAGGAAACCCCTGTTCATCTAGACTGAAGAGCAGCATTATAAAATTCCCCAGTGAATATGCCTTTTTCAATGAACCATGAGGCAGGAGGCTGATTAACAAGACCACCTTGGGAGCAACACCACATATCTGTTATTTACAAACTCTCAACTACTAAATAAGCTCGATTTTATCACCTTTCATACAAATGCTTTAATTTTTTAATTACTAAAAATTCAGACTTCCAAAAGAGTTTTCTTTTTTGTTTGGAAGTAAATGTACTTCCACAATTGCACTTTTTTTGTGAAAATTAGTTTTACAAAATCTTCCTTTGAGGTAGAGAAAGATTTTAATATAGGTAGGCTTTCTCTCCTCTTTGTATCCTTGTTCCTAGGTTCAAAAACTAAAAGCATTATCTTAAAAGAATGGCCATTTTAGGAAACCATTAAAAAGGATGATGGATAAGCCTGCTGCTACATGGTTTATGTTTCCTATTTAACAGAATAAACAAGAAAATAATTCAGTATCTTTCCTTCTGCACAAGTGGATACAGATAAAATTTCCGTAAGTGACACTCAATTCAAATGGCTCTTCTCATATTTACAGTGGAAGAAAAACAAAACAAAACACTACACGTACTTCAATTTGAAACAATTTCTGTGGTAAATAGTGCTGGAAGCAAGATACAGTGCTCGCAGGATCTTTGTTTTGTTTGAGGTACACTTATTTTTCTCTCTTTCTCTGCTGAGAGAATGCCTATCATTGTAATAACACTGCTTTTCAGGCTGTAAGCATGTCAAATATCTTGCAACGCAGCTCCCAGTTCTGTGCCACTAGACCTATCTATGCAAGAGGAAGTTTTCAGATGTATGGACACTACTAACAAAAATCATCTTATAGCTTACTAGGGTATATATATTTTTGCTCATCAAGATATGAAAGGAAATTTCTCTCTCCAAGACATTTCTCTCTCCACAGAAGAGGAATGGAAGAGAACTGGTATCGAACCCAGGAATGAATCTGTCTATGTGCAATTTCTTAGGCTGTAGTTTCTTTTGAATTACTCCTAACACACAATGTGCTGATGAAATAAATTCTACTGAGCAATATATTCTGTGCATGAATGCTCTGAGTCCAGAATCTCTGGAAGTTAACTTAATCGATCAAAGCTTCTCCTTTGTAGACTGGACAGTAAATCATTATTAATAAATGTTATTAATATATTAAGAAATATTAAAGGCAATTTGCTGTTAATAGTTATTAAGGTTGCTTAAAAAGCATCTGTTCAAGGTGCAACCTAGGCCACCTCCTCTGATGGCAAAAATCAGAACTAATCCTTTCTTTAGCTAACCAGAGCACACAGAGCAATCACTTCTCTCCCAGTGCAATCAGACCAGCTTCCTTCAGCTGCTATGTTTGTATCTAGTAGGCAGTTTTAGCTTTCCAGCTAATCACAGAATAATCTCTTGACCAGGCTGCCACTATGGCTCAACTCAAGGCACAGCATCCCAAACCTCAGAAAGCAAGCACCCAACTAATTATTTTTGGCAATGCATCTGGAAAATGCTCGTAGTTTCAGAGTGATGCAAAGCCCAGATCTGACAGATGTTCAGTCCAGGGGAGAAGGTATGTGCCCAGTCATCAGGAAGAAGGAAATGCTTTATTATCCTGTCCAACCTACATGCAGAAAGGATATACTTAAAGATACTCAAGATGTTCACTGAGTATCTGACAGGAGAACACAAAATCTGGTTGTCGTGGTTTAAGTGCAGTCAGTAACCCACGCAGTCCGCTTGCTCACTTCCCCCGCTTCCCCCCCCACACCCCCCTGCTCCCAGGGAGAAGGGGAGAAGAATCGAAAGAATGTAACTCCCACGGGTTGAGATAACAGAAGTCCAGTAACTAAGGTATAACACAAACCACTACTGCTACCACCAATAATAATAATGATACGGGAAATAACAATGGAAGAGAATATAATACCACCTGTCGATACCCAGCCCGACCAAGCAGCGAACTAGCCCTTCCAGGTAACTCCCAGTTACATCCTGGGCATGATGTGCTGTAGTATGGAATATCTCTTTGGCTAGTTTGCGTCAGGTATCCTATTTCCGCTTCCTCCCGGCTTCCCCTCCTCCCTGGCAGAGCATGAGACTCGGAAAGTCCTTGGTCAGACTAAACATTTGAGCAGTAACTAAAAACATTGGTGTTATCAGTGCTGTTCCCAGGCTGAAAGTCAAAAAACACAGCACCAGCTACTAAGAAGAAGAAAAAAAATGATTGCTACTGCTGAACCCAGGACACTGGTTTAAGACAGAAAAGAGTTCAAGCCTGAGTTTTTAAACATTCAACCACCTACATGATTTGACGTAACCAAAACATTTGGGAGTTTCCCCTTTATTTCCAGCAGTAATACTGGAACACTTGCAAAGATAAAAAAGATAAAGCATTCACAACTTTTTAAACTATTTAAGTAGGGTATAAGGAGCTTCAAATGCAGCTATTACCTATTCCTCCTCTGACCTGAAAATTCGTATGTCTGTATTTGTGTAATTTTCTTCTTCAGGACTGAAACCGTCTCTGGAAACCATAAGTGTTGCTAATTCTCTTATTCTAGACAGCAAAATATCAAGTAGGCTTTTAAGCCAAGCCCATGACACACCTGAGCACTACTGTTCCTACAAAGTTTCTTGTAGATCTCATCGATAGCTACAGAGGCGTGCTCGAAGCACCGGCTGAATAGCTCGTATCTCCTTTTTTTCACTTGTTCAAATTCTTGCTTGCAAGTTCTAGCTTCCTTCCTGCTGGTCTCAAAAGCTACGAAAAAGGATTACTGAAATTACTCCACAGTAAGCCTCTGAGCAAATACACAGAATAAATATATGTTGTGCACCATAGTAAGCATCAAAGAAAATACTTATTGCAGAAAAATATTCTAATGCAGATAGAAGATACCAACATTCTGAGTTTCCTTCCAGATTTCAAATGGAGCCTCCAAAAACTGAACAGCTGGGATGTATTCAATCTGTTTTATGTCTGGAGCAATGAACAAAATTCTTCTCCCAATTCCTTCTGTAAGCTGGGCAGCCTTAAGCAGCACCAGCATTTGCTTTTTGCAGCTTTAGAACTCCTTGGTTTTCTTAATATGTAATGTCTGCAGTGCTCTTTGAGGGGAAACAGTAACTGCAACAATGCTCATATCTGACTTCTGGACAACATGTATGTGTTCCTTCAATGATTTAAGAAAAAATTAAATAATTTTATGATTAAAGTGAGTACTATTTAGAAAATAAGTAAAAATATTTTATGTCATTTAGCAAACAAAATACCTTTCCAATCATTCAAACTGTATTTCAATAAACTACTGCAGAGTTAAGAGTATGTTAATAAATAGTTTACATATAATGACAACTAAGGATGAACACTTGAGCATAAAAGATATCTTAATATCTGAAAGAAGAAAAGGCAGCAGGACCAACCCTGGAAAGAGGAATTTCAGTTAGGGTGAAAACTCTCATAGGTTAATGAGAAAGACTCAGCATTACCATCTATTGATTCTTGGAACTTGTCCCGAGCTATCTGTAGTTTCTCTACTGCTCTCAGGTTTGGAGCAGCTGTCTTCATTAAAGTACTCTCTTTAGATTTTATTTCCTGCTGCATCTGTTTCAGATGATCCTGTATATCTTTATCAGAGTCTAGGTCCTAACGGAAAAAAGTAAAAATGCCAAAGCAGTAAAATCTGCTTTTATGCCAAGAAGTTTCAACATACACAGCAAGCACCCACGGTTTCTGGAAGAATTCCCCCTCCCACTCAATAGCTTTAACTAAAAACCACAATAAACACAAAACTCCAATCCGAGCCTTAGTTCTCAGAATAAATTTACAAGGTCTTAAGTATTGTTCCACAAAGACCTTTAGAAACAGACACAAATTCCCATCAGCATAGAAGTCTGGGTTAAAATACAACACAGGAGGAGGATTAGCTGGCTTCATTGAGAACCTGTCTTCAAACAAATTCCAGTGGTGACAGATTCTTCCCTTCCTCTGTAACCAGCCTCTGACACAAATAGAGTGTTGGAACTTAAATGCGGAAGGTAAAGGAGGAAGAAAAATCAGAGTTATATTTACTATCTATCCATTCTATTTTTTATGGTTTAGAAAAGCTTTAAATTAAATTTAGTTATACGGGAAATTGACCTATCCAGAAATCCCATGCAATTTGTACTATGTACGATTGCAAAAGCAAAACACAAATACACATGTACTTAAGCTTAACAGTGGTTTTAGTAACAGTGATTTAGGGACTAGGTTGAAGAAATAAATAATTTCAACAAATAAAGTATTTTAAATAAAAATTCTATCTCTAGTAACTTCAAAGAAAGAGACTACCTTCAGGTCTTCTGGTAGGCTGCTGTAGTCGATCTGAATTGCCTCTTCCCTTTCATAGATACTGGATGTAGTCTGAGTGTCTTCTGTTTCAGGTCCTAGCTATAAATAGGAAGGACATTCCAGCTGAGAAATATGACAGTTAAATTTTAAACCATTAAAGCAATACATTAAAAGGGTATAAAACAAGGAGACAGTGGTAACATGAGGTAAACTTATTCCATAGCTCCTCCCCTAGCCAAAATGGACTTAACAGTTATCTGAGTCTAATTAAAAACCATACCTTTTAAATGAAGATGAAATCATCTGCTAATTTATTTCAGTCTGAAGCTTAGAGGAAAGCAGCAGTAATTTATTTGTAATGCATTTAGAGCAATGTGCATACTTTAACTCTTCTGATTGGAAAGGTTTACATTTCCATGATAATTCAAGCCCCTTTAAGTAAAGGCTCTGAAGTGTGTAAGTCAAGGCATTTCTGAGTTGGCTTCAGAAGCAATGAGTAGCATCAATTCTGTACAGCATAAGCAGAATATCTCCTGGACAGTGTACACTTGGATTTCAAGCAACTGCTTTCCCTTGAATGGAACACGTGCTGCCTGTTGTTGTCAGTCCCTTTCCCACCAAGATTCTTTCTCAGAACCAAATCTCAGTGGTTTTCTCAGGGGTATTCATTAAGAATCTAAGTTGTTATTCCTACTGCCCATCTGCTCAGTTTCATCTTTTCCTTACTGATTAGCATCAAGAGCTGAGCTGCCTACATACTCTGGTGATTAGCAGTCCTTTCCCTTCAGAGACTGCCCATCTCTCTGCATTCATTTTGTCTTCTGACCCACTCATTCACACCTATCCTTCAGAAAAGCTACTTGTCTAAGGAGTGGTATCAGCAAGACTCCTTCCAAATTCACAGACTAGCTACAAGTCCTTCAAAACCCATAGCTATTCTATTTTGAAACAATGGGGAAAGTTTAACTTCCCCTCACAGAAGATATGCTGGAAAATGAGGGAAGACTGAGAAAAATAACAACGGTCAATCCCCTGATGGCAGAACATTTCTATTTTAGCCTACCCCCCCAACTGCTGTGAATATTTATAGCTACTGAAGACAAATGGACAATTTTAGACAGCATTTATATTATGGATGATTAATGAAAGATTATGTCAATTCATGTACATGCCATATTTATTTACATTTCTGAAGTGACTCCCGTGTGTCCCTTTACATATGTTTATCTCAACTCCTTCATATTGATTTTCTTTTACCACAGCAATTTTACATATTTCACAGAAACACATTTCAAGCACAAGTAAAAAATACTTGCAACAATATTTCTGTCTACAAAAATAAAAAAAATAATAAATCCTTCTCCTGAATGGGTAAGGCCTAATCACATGAAAATAATATTACTGTCCAAGATAAACAGTCCTGTAAGGAAAGATAAGTATCTCTAAATTCAAGACTGTATAATTGCTCGTCCATGATATCCATCTTTTATAAACATTTTATGTACCTCAACTTCACTGATCTCATCCAGTAATCCAGATAGCAACTTTATTTTCAAGTCCTGCACCTTGCATTCGAGAAGCATATTATGTCGTTTCAATCTTTTCTCTTCCAGAGCAGTTTCTATAGTTGTAGCTTCTTTTTGTAATTTTGTAGCTTCTCTATATAGACAAAAGATACAAAACAATTAAAGAGCAGAAGCCAGTAACATCCACAGCCATATAGCATGAAAAACAGTTACCGAGTTTCCTCCATAATTCCATCAAACATAAAGGAAAACTGTACTTCTTCCATCCCCTTCATTCTCCAAAATCACTCAAGAGACACCTGGGAACCACAAGCTATTCCTGCAGGCAAAGTTAATACTCTGCTGTTCTGTATTAGCTTTAACTATTGCAAGGTAAATGCTAGTAGCACAGACTTAGTTTCAGCATATTGCCAAATTCTCACTACAGGATGTTCAAATATCCACCTTTCCTAACTGCAAAAGAACTCTCTTTTGTTCAGCTCTGCTGAACATGCATGGAAATTTGACCCTTTAAAAATTTAATCAAGTATCTTTTATCATTACCCTGCTTGAAATACATAACTCTTTGCAATTAATTCCTTCAAAAGCATCAAGTTGCTAAGTAAGGCAGAGACACAACAGCCTTATTTTGTGAAAATTACACACTATAAAATTAATTACTAGGTACATAATCTGCAAGCTTGTGTAAAATTCCGGAAGTTTCCCTAGCCATACTGTACCAACATGTCTGTTTTTAAACACAGGCTCCTGATTAAGTGGCATTAAACACATCAATAATAAAGCACTTGATTTAAAAAAACAGTAAGGACAAAACAGTGACCTAAAATTAGTATTAGTTTAAGGTATCCAGCACTTGAAAGGCCTGGAGAAAATGAGAACGCTGAAACGGACCAAAAAAAAGATAGTTTCTCAGTAACTGAACCAACCATACCACTCAAAGAAAACCATGAAACTACCAGTAAACTTAATATGCCGTCCCCACCAAGTTGTAAGCTACTTATCGGAAGTCACTACATATTTATCAGAAATCACAATGAGACCTAACATGAGGTAGATAATAAGATAATGTTCTTCTGTACATTTAATGGGATGGTTCTCATTAAATAATCTCATTCACACCACTTTTGGGAACCAAATGCTGAATCAGAAACTCTCTTTAACTAATGCATACTGAAAATGCAAATTACCATGTCTCTAATGAATCTTTCACAAGAAAACAGAACAAGAGAAATTGAAACATCTGATCACTACAACTCTTCTAAATATTACCACATTTATCATTTTCCTAGGAGTAGAATTAGCAATTACCTATTAAGAGTTAATAATGTCTTTCTGAACTCTTCAACTTCATTTTGGGCTTTTGTAACCTCGGATTTATGAGCACTTAATCTATCCTTAAATTGTTGCCGCTCCTCCGCAATTTCATTCACTGTTTTTAGAAGCTTTTCTTCATCCTGCATAGAAATATTTACAATTTTAACCTTTCACCAAAAGATCTTGATATGGAGCTTTTATTATACAGAAAGAGTGAGTTACAGTTCAAACCTGTTAAAATACATTCAAATGTGTTACAGCACAAAATCTGAAAGGTCTGGGAAAACTGCCTGTCTTATATATAGGAATATCCAGATGTTTTGTATACATAGGCACAGCGAGCTCCGGATTTGTGACTGTACTAGACTAAACAATGCAGCCATCAAACAAGGCAGGGATCCTAGGATGCCTGAAATCTGTAGGCTATTCCTTTTTCCTTAGTCTTTTATACCTGCAAGAAGGATCCTACCTGCTGTACATCTACAATGTATTTAGCAACATCTAAGGTAACCTGAAATCTGAAATCCTTTAAAAAGTATTGTTGATTAAAGAGAAATCCCGAGGTAACCTGAAGAGAACAAAAATCTGTGGAGGTATTCTACAAGGGTCTTCCCCTATATAACCTAAACTGCTAGAAATTAGGTGCTAGAATATGGTAAACCTAATGCCACATGCATGAAGACATGGTCCTAGAGACTATGAGACTAGCTAAGAGACTAGTATTATGGCAATCTAATCAAGACGTAACTGCTCTTGCAGTATCCAAACAAAGTACCTTCAGAATTTAATACCAATAATCCTTCTCCAGGACAAAACCATCTGAATTTGTTCAAAGTCATATTTCAGAAGAATTATGCACACAGGCATGAAGTCAGACATGTTTTTGTGCATGACTAAGGGTCTATTGTTTTTCCTCTGTATCAGAAATACGGTATCTTCTAATGTTAAAATATATACAGTTCAAATGATGCATGTGGGGGTTTTTGCCCACTTTGGGGGAGTTTTACATTTCACTTTTCTTTATTCAAAGCACTATTACACATCTTTTCTCCTTCACTTTCCAGTGCACCACAAGCAACATCAACATAACAAAAAATTACTTACAAGTAAAGAACACTATGAAGGAGGAATCCATACAAATTACTTTAACTAAAAATCTAAATTCGTTTTCACAGATTTATTTTAAGTCTATTAAGGCTGTGAAGCACCTTAAAAGATGCAAAGCACTGGACTTGTTTACTATTACTCCTAGAACCTTCTAAAGAATCTCAGCCACTGCTGCTAGTTTGATCTCTAGTCATATGCTGTGTTTTCATATAAACTAAGCACAGTGTAACACTGCATACTAGTAATTTGTAAGTACCCTAACATGACAGGTAATCCAAGGTTAATATGACAATATGCAACTGCATTTTTTCTAAATTTACAAAGTCAGCAC
This sequence comes from Psittacula echo, assembly GCF_963264785.1. NCBI lineage: Eukaryota > Metazoa > Chordata > Aves > Psittaciformes > Psittacidae > Psittacula > Psittacula echo. The sequence continues at coordinate 108,681,802 of NC_137735.1, forward strand.
TGAATTAAACCCTAGAAAAATTTCTCAATAGCATTAACTATGTTTATTCAAGATTATTAATTAAATGCTCTCTTTCCTTAGTCCCAGGTAGAGAAATGTACGTTACAGTTACCTTCTGTAGCCCCGTAATCTCAGCTTCATCTTTATGAACAGTCTCCCTCAACTTGCTGATGGTGTTTGTTAACTTTTGTAGATGATCACGGTTATATTCCAGCTGAATATTTAGTCTTGTCTTCTGATTTTCAAATTCCAGTCTAGTCAAAGTACAGTATTTCAAAACAACGCTTTCAAAACAGGCTGACAATTAAGTCTATTTAAAGTTATTATATGACAGATTTTCATTTTGACTATTTGGATAGCATTTTTGTATCTTCTATATGAACACAAAAATTTGCATGCATCTGAATCATTGATTCCATTATACCACATCCTGTGGATATATTGGAAGGTACAAAACCACAGTGATAAAAGTTAAAAAAAATACAATATACAGTATGGCCATGCTTAATATGGAAAGTGACACTAAAAGTTCAAGTATCTCAGTATGAATGATATACCTGTAAATAATGTAGGTATGAACTGGGCAAAAGCTACACTGATGCTGTGTATTTACCCAATGCCTGTGCTCCCTGCTCAGCCACTGCAAGCTTCCTGGTCAGCTGGCATGTATGTTTATCTGAGTATTGCAAGAAACCTATCTCAGTTAATAGATGGCAATTAAGAAGCATGAGACCAGAGTTTTTCAAGCCATGTTGAGCCTTGCTTGTTATCTCAATGGAGATCTGTATTTGCTTATAGGGGTACAACAGCAGAAACTTCTTCATGTTTTGCTGTGAGAAAGAACTGAAGGAAGCAGCTGTTTACAGAAAGGTCTCCTCTCAGCTCTTACTGTCTGCCTCTGAGCTTACCGAATGACTTACTACTGGTGCTGCATCTGTTGTTCAAGCAAAAGGGTTGGCCCAACACCAGCTCCAGGCTCTTTAAACCTGGGCAAGAAGGCAGCACCATAGCAGAGGTTTACAGGTCTAATGTTCGCAAGGTAGGGCACCAGCAAGGCCAATGCAGTGTAGCATAAGGGCGTGTAGTGATAGAACAGGGAGAATGGTTTTTAACTGAAAGAGTGTAGACTTAGATTAGACATTAGGAAGAAATTCTTCACTGTGAGAGTGGTGAGGCGCTGGTACAGGTTGCCCAGAAAAGCTGTGGCTGCCCTATCCCCGGCAGCATTCAAGGCCAAGTTGGACAGGGCTTTGAGCAACTTGCTCTAAAGGAAGCTGTCCCTGACCATGGCAGGCAGGTTGGAACTAGATGAACTTGAAGGTCCCTTCCAACCCAAACCATTCTGTGATTCTAAGATAATGCCATGTACAAATCTCCTCTTTTCACTGTTCTGTTACTAACTTCATACACTTCATCAGACTTCAGTTCTTGCATACATAAGTAAATGACCAAATCACTTCAGCCAGCAGGTGCTTTAACTGGAACTAAACGTACTGCATTACTACCTTACTGCAGCCCTAACCTAACACACATGCTTAGACTACTTTCTGAAAACCAGTCAGCGAATCTCTTAGCAGCTGAAGAGATAGCTGAAAACAAAATGGAGTTCAGTACTAGCCATTATGCTAGTCATGTAGAAAAAGCGTATTTCCTATGAATGAATGCACAAACTCTCATCTGCTTGCAAACACCTGTAGTACAAGGAAATAGTTCATTTTAACATTCTCATTCTTTAAAATATGAATTCGTTGTCCTGTGACATATGCCTGTCAGAGGGGAATACCAGCTGAGGTTGCCTGTGAGAAAATATCCTGCTTTCTTTAATAGTATGTTCTTCTACCAAATCACTTCATCTCACACCCAGTTCTCCCTTAAGCTTTTTGATACATGAGTGAGCCTCAACACCATCCCCAATTTGTGACAGAGCCATTTTTCTATGTAGGTTTTATTAAACTACCTTTTGCTTTATTTTCCTACAACAGTGCTACCAAACTAGCAAATGTTACTTTTCCAGGTTGTTGCAAACTATCACTGACTTTAACTGTCAGATAAACCCAAACCATTGCAGTGCAACTGCTCACTAATCCTTGCAGTGCTAATATAACCTTTTACAGTCTTTTAGGTTTTTGTGGTATTTCCTGTGACGGAGGGAATTTACCAGTGTGCCCAATCTAATACAAATAAATTTTTAAGATTTCAATTACAAATGCCACCTTTTCTTATCAATCTCCTCTTGTTGTCTCACACGTTCTTGTTCATACACACGAATATTTTCTATACCAATTTCTTCACAGAATTCCTGGAAAACAGAATCTTCAACCTTCAAGCAAAAAGAAATGGAGCAAAAATTTTTCATGCTGTCTTGCAACCAGTCAAACATCCAGACAATCACTTCAGTTTACTGTTTCTGTCAGTTCCCCATCCAATGAAGAAGAGAAAGCTGAATGGTATACAGGACACTAATCAGATACATCAGGTTTCTCAGTGTAGCTCAGCTCTTTGTTCCAGCCCTTTCAATGATTCATAAACATTAATTACTATGTTCCATTTATAGCAAGGCCACAGCAAAAGACCTGCTACAGAATCTCTTATTTCTTAACTATACAGCAAATACTAACAAAAGCTTTAGCCAAAACCAATCTTAAAATTCTAATGAAAGACTTCAGCAGGTAAAGAGCAGGTATAGTGTATATGGCAAGACTGAACAAAGAAACAGCAACAGCCTACAGCATTTGAAAGATAACCCAATGGACTGAACAAAATTTTAAGTTAACTTCAGAGGTCAAAACCCAAGTATTGTTTATACTGTTTTGATATGCAGGCTTGTTTAACCAGGTATCAAACAAGCATACAACAATCTTAAAACCAACACCAAAACGAAACAAAAAAACCCACAAAAAAACCCAAACAAAAAGCCAAAAAAAAAAAACCAAAAAAACCCCAAACCCACAACATCCAAAAAAGCCCCAAACTACCCAAAACACCCCTCCTTCCCCAAAACTTCTTCCTCCCCAAACAAAAACCCGAAAACCAGTGAAATAAGGAATTTCTTGATAATGATCATGCATACCTCAACCACTCTCTCAGAATAGTAAGAGTGCACAGAAAATAAAGCCCAGATATTGGCTACTTCCCAAGAGAGGAATCCTCACTCTGTGCTGCTCTTTATCTATTTTTCTAGTATACACTGGCGTAACAGGTCACCACCTAGACATGATATCCACAGAATTCAGAACAAAGCACTCTAGCAGTGCTGAGAACTGTTCTCAGCTCTAGAAAGCTGACACAGAGCTCTCTTCCTAATGGCATGAGCATGCCTGATCTATTCTGCATGTGAGTTACAGACCTGATGGATCTTCTTCCAATTAAAAGAGAGAGAGAGAGGATTTCCATTAAGACACTAAATGGGACCTGCTATGACTGCAGTGAGAATGCTTTTCAGGAGGACAGTCACATATGCAAGGACTGTCTAACTAGCGGATGTACTGACTACTGAGAGATCTGCAACTCTTCCGGGAGCTTACAGAGTTTAGCGTACATACATGCTGTTACAGATCCACATCAGCCAGGAAGACTTCATGCTAAAGGGAAGTTACAGTTTAGTCACACAATCATGATGCGTAAATATCTCTCCACAAAAGAAGAGGTCCTGTGACTACAGTTTCTTACAAACAATTTGGCTGTTAAGAGCCTGAGAAAGAATACACTGGTACCAAAATTTACCCCAAAACCTAGAGAGTAATTTGCTGGGATTTAATCTACAGTTGAAGCTTGCACTGAGACCTCTAAAGCTGTGAATTACAATTGCCTGCTCAGTACTACAAAGTGTAAATCATATTTATTAGCAGACCAGGAGAAGGTGGGGGAAAACCAACCAATTTCTTCAAACTCAAAAATTTTCTCCTATGTCAAATGAAATGAAATTAAAGTTTATACATTAAGCATATATATATATATTAAGCTTAATTTAATAATCTAATATTAAAGAAGTATATGATTTGGTTGGTTTGTGTTTGGCACATAACAGTCAAAGAATTTTGATTTTAAGGAAACTGATTTGCAAAGCTATGACACATATATACTATGATCCAACTGCACCTCTGTTCAGTTACCTTGGTAAGAAAGGCAAAGAATGCAGGAAGATTGTTGGAGTAACTTATAATCCTTGTCAACAAAGTTGTTTACAAAGTTAAAAGTTGCTCACTTTCTAAAAGCAGTAACAGAAAGAAGCTTCTGCAGTACAAAAGCATAAGCTGTCATGACTAGGACAGGAAGCATTACCTCATTAATTTTCTTCTGAAATTCTTCTATTTTTTCTTTTCTTTGTGCTACTCCTTCCTTCAGCATATCATGCTGAGACTCAATATTTACCAGTTCACTTTCCAGTTTTGATTTCTCCTAGATAAAAAGAAAGGAAAAAGATGGTAATTTTTCTTAATAGGATGGTCAACTTTCTGGAAAATAAGAGAAGGTTCTGTTCCAGAATAACTGTATTTTTTTGATTAAAAACACTGAATACTTTCTTCTATAATGCCACTTACCCACTATTATTGCCAATCTGCTTGCAACCATTACAGTTTTCATGAGCAGAAAAACAAGTTACCCAAGTATCATTTAAAGTGACTTACAGAATAAATGATAAACCAATCTTACCAGAAATTCAAATTTAAAACCTAAAAGAGAACAAGCCTCACGTAAATTACTTTGTAATCTTGGTGGAGGTTTTTTGTATTTTATTAATTCCTCAGTCGTAACTGCTGTATGCAAAACTTGAATACTACTTCCTTAAGTAGCTTTTTCTAATTCCTTTTATTTCACTAGTAATTACAGCTTAGGCAAAAAAATGTAATTATTAAACACAAAAATTACAAAGGCTTAGTACTATACCGTGTAGAGATTAGCAAGATGTTTCTTTTTAATAAGCTCTAATTCACTCTGTGAGTATTTAAGTCGTGTCTGCGTGCCATGGCACTGAGCATACAACTGCTTCAAGTCAGCCTCCTTACGCTTGATCTTCATTAAGTCCTAGAAAAATACTACAGTGTGAGAAAAAGCATTTGAAACAAACCATGACTTACTTGGAAATTACTCTTTTTCAGATTTATGCAGTACATAAAGCTAGCCTCACTGACATAGGCCCCATTCAAGGCAAATGCTGAGAGCATTGGTCATATTCGATACCAATTTTGTAACGGATTTATTTCTCAAAAGAAAGCAAACACTTCCAAATTCCTAAATTCCTGCTTTATCCCTCTTCCAAAATAACTCAAGTATGACAAATCATGTTACACTGACAGGTTTTGGTTTGTGCAAATATTTTTACATTGACAGCATCTAGCATCTTCACTAAAAGTTTTCAGGTATTCTGAACAACAGCTTTTTTTCCTTGAAGAAACTTTTCTCAGTGTTGCCCTCGCTCTCCACCTCTGTCATACATGAACCAACCCACTAGGAAAGAACAGAGACCCACAGTTGATTATTATTAACTAGAAGAGTATAAACAACTACTACGTCCTGTCTGTGTCTTCCAGAAGTTTTGAAAATTACCTTTTAGAAAATCATCTTCCCACAGCTGAATTAAATTATTTAAATCCTTTATGTTTTTTGCAGTTAAGTGTTTTTTAAGAGACCTACCTTTAGCTCATTAATCAAGCTATCTCTTCTTTCTTTCATTGCATTCATTTCTTTATCATCCCAGTATCTAGCTTTAAATCTTAAATCACTTGATCCTCCAGAAATCACTCCAGACTTCATAAATAAAGTTCCATCAAGAGCCACTGTCTGAAGACAAAAGAAAAATAAAATTAAAATCAAATACATCTGAATGCAAAGCAGCCAAAACATGCCATGAACTAGTGCCCCAGATATGGCGGTTAAGCAAGCATCAACCACATTTTAGTGGGACTCCAACATTCTTTCCTGTTCCAAACCTCCTAACATGAGACACATGAAGCTACAAAAAAAGTCTGCTGTTTCTTGGCACTAGTCACATTTTGGTGTCACTACTACTGATCAGAAAAGGAAATGAAATGGTATAATTTTCTTTTATTTAGGAAATTAATACGAGACATTTGTGTATACACTGACAACTTAGAAGGCTGTGTCTGGCTTAGTAGAGCAAACCAAGCAATGTGATAATGGAGTAAAGGAAAACAGCTCATCTGTAAACAGAAAGGAGAAATTTTAGTAAAGAACATAGGTGTTTTTGTGACTTGATTCCAAGTAAAAATTATTTCACTTAAGGCTGTTGTAATGAAGATTTTAAAAGGTTTACCAAGTACATAAAAGTTTTCTACAGACTATCTACAGCAACAGAGATAAGCATAAGAAGAAAGAAATGCAGGAAAAATAAGAGAAGCTTCAGCCCACACAACACTGTCTTCATCTACAACTAATACATTCTGTCAAAGATTTTAAATAATTTTTGAAAGGATTTCTTCATTAAAAAGCTAGCAAGATTAAGTTTGTATTGTTAAATCAAACAGTTTAAAGAACAGAATTACTCCTCCCTCTTTCTCCTCCTTTTCATTCTGAGGACCATACCAAGAAATGTACTTGGACACTATCTAATTTGCCTCCTTTTCCAAGGAAATCACTAAAACCTGCTATCATACAGAGGAAAACATAACCATGTGAAACATCTGGGGGGGCTTATTTATATGGGAATAGACTAGACAGCACAGTATAATTCTGCAATACTTTGTGGGATGTTTATAGAAGATTTATTTAAATGGCATCAAATACATAACTGCAGTGAAAAACATATGGAACAAAATTCAGCTTCTTACTTTCAACCTCACTGGTCCATCAAATGCTATTTGTTTTGCTTCTTTAACTGTTTCACAGACCAAGCCATTCCCACTCACAAACTGAATCACTTTTTTCAGTGGAGCAAATGGAGTTTGCACAACATCCACCATCATTTTAGCTCCTTTTATCTCTCTTAACTTTTCATTGATTGGTTTAACCTGTAAAGCAAGTAAGCAACATTTAGAATCCATGTTGTTACAGCAAAGCATGTCCAAATCTGAGTGGTCTGGGGACAGGATGTACAGATCAACAGAACATGGCTCTGTAAAACTAGATACAGATGTTGTTTTCATTTCTATGTATACTGTAGTCCTTAAATCTGTATAACTTATTTTGCTGTGCATGAAATGCAAGTACATGTAGAATGGAGAATAATATGAGTTAAAACATTTGTGAGAGAACAGCTGGAATGCACACAGCTCTGCCTGGGGAAGGATGATGAACTGAGAGCTCATAGGTAATGACTGAAGAAACATCTGGTAAAAATTGTAGTGGGTGTCTGCTACAGGCTGCCTATCAGGATCATAGAATCAGATTGGTTTGGGTTAGAAAGGACCTTCAAGATCATCTAGGTTCAACCCCCCTGCCACAGGCAGGGACACCTTTCATTTGACCAGGCTGCTCAACACCCCATTCATCCTGGCCTTGAACACTGCCAGGGATGGGGCAACCTGTGCCAGTGTCTCACCACCCTCATAGCGAAGAATTTTTTTCTTAATAGCTAATCTAAATCTCCCCTCTTGTCAGTTTAAAGCCATTCCCCCTTGTCCTGTCACCACATGCCCTTGTAAAAAGTCCCTCTCCAGACTTCTTCTAGGCTGTCTTTAGGCACTGAAAGTTGTTCTAAGGTCTCCCCAGAGCCTTCTCTACTCCAGGCTGAGTAAGCCCAACTCTTTCAGCCTGTCTTCACAGGAGGGGTGCTAAAGCCTTCAGGTCATCTTTGTGGCCCTCCTCTGGACTCTAAGAGCTCCACATCCTTCTTATGTTGAGGTACCCACAGTTGGACACAGGACTGCAGGTGGGGTCTCAGAAGAGAGATGTAGAATCATCTCCCTCCATCTGCTGGCCACACTCCTCTTCCTGCAGCCCAGCATAAAGTTGGTTTCTGGGCTGCAAGCATACACTGCCAGCTCACATTGAGTTTTTTATTGACCAACACCCCCAAGTCCTTCTTCTCAATCCAGTCCCTGCCCAGCCTGTTATTTGCGCTTGGAATGAGTAGAGTGGATGAGGCCTACAGGCAGTTAGAAGCAGTGTCATATCTGGTATCTAAAGAAACATATTAATATTTCTCAGTTGCATGGCTACTCAATAGTCTTTGAATGATCATAGCAAGTGAAAGAGGTGCCTAAGGACTGGAAAAAATTGTGTCACTTCTGTGTTCAAAAAAGGGCAAGAAAAAGGACCCAAGGAACTACAGGACAGTCAGCCTTACCTTGATCCCTGGGAAGATGATAGAGCATCTAACCCTAGGAACCATTTCCAACGTAACAAAAGTCTTGGAGGACTATTCAGCATGGATTCACCAAGTTGGTTACGCGTGACCAACCTGATGGCCTTCTGCGAAATGACTGGCCTGGTAGATGAGGGGAGAGCAGCAGATATTGTCTACTTAAACTTCAGTAAGTCTTTCAGCACCATCTCCTGCAAGATCGTCATAGAGAAGCTGATGGAATATGGACTGGCTGACAAACAGCGAGGTGGACTGAAAACTGGCTTGGACAGACAGATCCACAAGGTGGTAATTGGTGGCACAAAGTCCAGTCGGAGGCCAGTAACTTCCCACATCAGAACTAGGACCAATCTTGTTTAACATCTTCACTATCTGAATGATGAGGGAGAACTACATTTTGGCAAGTTTGCTGATGGCACAAAACTAGAGGGAATAGCTGATACACGAGGGGCTCAGGCAGCCACTCAGAGGGACCTCAGTAGGCTGGAGAAATGGGCCAACAGGAACCTCATGAAGTTCACCTCATAAGTGCTTTCCCCTAACACTTAAGCCTATTTTAGTTATGCTTAAATGAGCCAAGATCAAGATTTACAAGTGTATTAACTTGCTGACAACAGGAGGAAAAAAAAAAGAAAAAAAAAAAGGTACTTACATCGAGGTAATCCAGAGCAAGAAAAGTTTCAGGTTCAGCTCGTTCTTGTTTTAGGAAGCGAATGCAATCTTTTGCTGTTTTTTCAGTGGCAACAACAATAGCAGTCATATATTTGCTGAATACCTTGGTAACAGCAAGCTGGTACTTCTTATGAATAGGATGACACAGGTCGAGCAGTCTTCCAAACTGAAGATACGGAGAAATATTGGTATATTACTTTAGATATCAAATAATATTTCTGCATGCAAGATGCTGAAGTAGTAAAACATGTTACACATCTACGAGCTGCACTCTCTTACAATAGCTGTATATCAGAAAAAACAGAAATTGTAGTAGTCATCAATCCAAATTGCAAAGTATGCCTTCAAATCTGAAGGGAGACTTTTAACTTTTTTCCCCAAGATTAACATTACGCATCTCAATGTTTTACTCAACTTAGCATAAGTGTGACAGAGTGACAATAGCAAAGTCAGCCAAGTTTCTTTTTTGGAGAGGAAGTGAAGTATCTAACATACAATAAGATCTTTGAATGACAATAAGGTCTTAAATAAATAGAGCTATTAGCTGGAAAATGGTGCCAACAGAGGCACTGTCCCAGTTTCAATCCAAAAAAGAAGCATCTTCTTTCTTTAGAAGCATGAAAAGAATAAGAACTGCTTTTCTTTTACTACATAGTCCAAAGAATCAAACCTGTTTTGCCATATATTGATATACCACTGCCACAGATAGAACGATTTAGTTCTTTGCTGTACATGCTCTCACTAAAGGTCTTTTGTTCCATTTCTGTAATTATAGGTATAGTTGAACTTTCCCTGAATAATTAAAGGTACTAACCCACATTCTGAATATTTTAACATATAAATTCACGCAATAACATTTGATTTTTCAGACATTCGAAACTATACAGAGGATCTACATGCTTTCAGACACAGGCATTTAAGTCCAGCTGGAATGCCACATTTACATGAAAACATTTGTCTGAGCTGTAGATAGAAACATTCAAGTAGATGGGCTGACAGCCCAAATGAATCTGTAACAATCGCAATCTTACAATTAAAACTACCAATGTAGGAATGCCATTCTGAAACTTAAATTGCAAAAAACTGTCATCAGCTACAAAAGTCACTTTATTCATCAGAAAAATCCATGAAAATGCACAGGTCACTCATACATGAGGAATCACAGAACTGCATGGCTGTTTCAGTACCTGGAACATTCACCAGCCATTACAAGATTGTTTTATCAGAACGGAAGCTTTAAAATGGACATAAAATCTAAGTATTTAAAAGCAGTATGTCATTTTTCACCAATGAAATTCAGAAAACAGACACCAAGATTTCCTCCAGTTCTGCCTAAGTATTTAGTTCTGTACACCTGAGCCTAAGGAGCAGCTCAGAAAAAACTGTCACCTTATGTGCTGGTGTTGGGAAAACTATTGCAGGAACAAGGGTAACTGAAGCAAGTATTGTTAAGACTTTCTGTAATGCGACAGTTTACGTAACCAATTTTACTCACCTATTTTTTACATATTAGAAACCATCATATCTGTAAGTACTTTTAAATTTCCAGCTCCTGAAGGAAAAATAAGAGAACATTCTAAATACCAGCGGTCCTTTAAGCCAGCAAGGTACCAACAGTTTGATCCAGTTCTTTTCAAATAGGGTACAATGCAAAAAGTGAGCAAAAAGACACATATCAAAATCGTATTTTTTGAACATCTCATTAACATGGATTAAAAGATTCTGAATAACAGCTGAAAAGTTTTGTTGTTCTTTGCTCCTTGATCTTTTGTAAAACCTCAGAATCTGGCAAGTGTCTGATCCTGTTGTTTTTTTCAAGAGGTTAAGGATTTGCTTTTCAGCTCTGAAAAGAACTGGATCAGACTGCTGACACCTTGCTGGTTTAAAGGAGAGCTGGTGTTCAGAATATTCTCTTTCATTTTCACTTATGTTCTTATGGCAGCACTAGGAAGCAGATATGTCACCTTTAAAACAGGAAAAGGTGGGACCTTCCCAGCTTGTACAGCTCAACTATATATATCAAAAAGGATTGCTTATACTAAGACATACTCAGAGACCAACTATTCAATTGATTAATTAAAAAAATTCTTATTTAGGATAGCTTCCAACATTGGAGGAAATATTTTTAAGTGCCAATAAAAAGGTGTAAATATGCCTCACAATCAGTGTCTGCTCACGATTCAATAAAATCAATACACAGAACACTTAATGGCATCACTAAGGACTAATTTAAGTAAAATATGGTAACTGATAAGCAAAGACAGACCATTAGGTAAAAATAAAAATTTCATGCACCTAAGTAACATTGTCCTTTGGAAGAAGCATTCCTTCAGGAATAAATGGTCTCTCAGATAACCCTCCAATTCATTTGTCCAAAATAAGTCAGTCAAAAATATGTTTGAAGACAGAAGAATATAAAACCAGAAAGAAAAAAGAAACAAACGGCACAAAAATCACACAAGAGATCAAAATTATTCTTTGATGAAATCAGTAATACATTCTGGTAATTGTGAAAAATAATGACAGTTTATGCTGCTATTCTTTCAGCAATACCATTTCACCAAGTACAGTCAAGCAAGCATAAAGTTTAAAAGAATATTCATGACAGTCTCATTTACTCTAGCTGCTTATTCAATCTAAGGCAGAATTCTCAAATCTTAATTCTAAAATAAGGCTTTAAATGAGGCCATTCAATTACCACAGAATCCGGATATAGTCTTTTGAGACTTTCCAGGATCTCTGCTCTCATTTGCTGACGCCTTCCTTCATGGTAATCCATTCTGGCATTCTGCAGTTCACCAACTACTTTGTTCAATTCTTCATTCACTTCAGCCATTCGTATTTTTGCATTTTCAATTTCCTTAGTTAGTACTTCCTCTTGCTGCTTTTTTTCTGCTAATGATTCACTTCGAAAGGAAGCAAAAAAAGGAAAACAATTTACTATTTCATTCATACAAGCTTTTAGGTTATGAAAGTAAAGGCATTCTATGGTCATAAACTACAAAAATCATTAAAGACCTGAAGTATCTGTATGAAGTTATTATACAAGTTGCGTTCTGAAGTATAACCTATTTTTAAGGTTTCAAAATTGAGTTCAAGTGAGAGTTTTTGCCTTTGTAACACGCAACCATATTGTTTTATCCTCCATCAATAAAGGGTCTGGTATTGGAAAAATCAGAAGGATTGAGAATTCTCATGCAAAATTATTACTCACCTTACACACTTGCCAAAATCACTAAGGCTCTACTGCACTCTACTACAAGTACTTAATTAAAATAATTTTACATCACATCAATCACAATGGGTCTGCTGCTCTGAGTCCATGACAGAACTTCGTTCAGTACACAGACAGCATTAAGCCAAAGCACACATTAGAGATGCACAGAAAAAGATCGGTTGGGGAAGAAAAAACATCTCTGCAGATCACTTACTCTGACCTCCTGCACAAAACACAGGCCACCATCAAAATTCACCAGGTTGCTCAGACAGTAAAAATGAAGTCAAAGGCAAGACCCAGGAAGTGAGACCTGAGCTGCTAATATGCAACATAAATACTAATGCTTTCCAGAGCAGCACCACTACAGTATTACCCTGCCCTCTTACTCAGAATTTGCACACCAACAGCCCCACAGTGATAAAATTTACACACCTACAAGAAATTTGAAGCAATTATAAAACTGGTTTCAAACAAAATATGGATAAGGCATCAGACCTCCTACTTTATTTTAATAGGCAAAGTAACTGAAATATTAATTAGAACTAGTGAGAATTCTCATTTGGATTAAAATTTTAAAGCACAGAAAAGAATTAAGAAATAAGAAACCGTTATGTTAATCTGAGAATATGTAATATGCTAGAATTCCAATTAACTTTTAATTTTTTAAACATACGTGCATATCTTGGCATATTCTTCCAACTTCTCTATCCGTTTTTTATGCTCTTCTACCTGTTCCACAGTCTGTTTTATGTTTCCCTATGCAATCACAAACAGAATGTGTTAAAAACAAACCAGAGGAAAATGACAGTTTTACAGCAATGTACAAAACTGTTAACTCAGAACAAGTACCGAGACAGTTTTTTTCTCACTTGTTCATATTTTATGCTGAAGTAGTAACACCTCTTTTCAACAGTAGATGCCAAATTGCACCATAAATAATTATTTTCTCAAGGTCATTGCTGGATTTTTCATGTTTGGCTACAGTTCAGAGAAAGTCTCTTCAGCACAAAGAATCATGATGGAATCAAATAAAACAACTTTAAACATACTGTTAGTAAATTACAGGTGTTAAAAAAAGAAAGGTGCTTTTTTTGGCCAAGGTTAACAGAACCTTCCTCCTAAGGACACATTAAAAATTTGATGTAGAGGTTCCAACCTGATACAACAGCACTGTATTAAAAAACTAACAGTGAAACAAGTATTCTCAGTTACTCAAATTGAATAAAAATACATTAACTAAAGCATGTAAAAGAAAAAAATAGTTACCCACACATTTTGATAAGCCTTAATTCTGAAATCCTTGTGACATTTTGAATAGCTCCAGGAATGGAGAGTCCATAACCTCTTTGTGCACCCACTTCAATGTTTGACTGCCCTCAATATGAAATGGTTTACCTTATAGCTATTCAGAATTCTAAGCTGTGCCTGTTGTCCTCCATCTTATCACTATAGATGCCACTCTAGTAAGAGCATGACACTCTCTTATTCATACCCTCCCATTAAGTAGTTGCAGACAGTAATAAGGTCTCCCTTTCAACTCTTCTTCTCCAGGCTGAACAGATACAGTTCTCTCAGCCTCTATTCATAAGCGAAGTGCTCCAGCCCCACCCAGCTTGGTGGCTCTCTGCCAAACTCAACCCAGAACATCATTATCCTTCCTGTACTGGGGAGCCCACAGCTGGACAGAGCATATTAGATGTGGTCACACATGCTGCATTGTGAGGAGTGATCACCAAGTGCCAGTAGCACAGATAACTAATGTCAACTCTGAATGGTCAGGCATGCATTTTATGAACTCTTTCTTGTTTCCTTCTCAACAGGGATTTGCCAAGTTTTAGAAACACAAGCAATAGAGTTTATTTCACTTCTAGATACTAACTAGGTTTTCCCGCTAAGTAGTACTTCAAAAAGTAGAATTTTATCAAGATAAAAAGGATGTACAATCATTAACTTAGATATCATGGCAAGAATGACTTTACACCCTCACAGATATACAGTAAAATATAGACTTTTCCATACAAAAAAGTTTATATCTACAAGAATGAGGTGTTAGAAACTCTTAGAAATTATAAAGTCTCATCTGATGGATTTTTAAGTTTTCTCAATGTAAAGAGTCTCCTCTAAACCTTGACTCTACAATTAAACATGTTCCTCTCTGACTTTTTAGTAGATGACAAAACTGCAAAGTTAGCACAGTTTGAAGGGGAAAAAAAAAAAAGGTGGGGTAGAGGGGGAAGAAAGAACCCCCAGAACACTGAATACAGCACAGTTTTCAGCAAAAGACAGATTATCAGCTGAGTTTCTGTCTTTTCTACTTCTATCAGAAGCCCCATGCAAAGTTGAACTATGAATTGGGAAATAATTTTTCTAAGAAGAGAACTTCAGGCATGGTGACCAAGTCATAGGCAAAAACGTAGGTATTTTATTGTCACACGTGTGGATCTGCAATGCTAAAAGAAAACAGAGACAAAATGACAGCCATGATCTCTGTTCACACCAAAAACCCTGCCTCTGAAGGGCAACAGAGGAGTGGACACCAAGGAGGTTTTACCAACTACAACACACTTGTATGCACAACTGACCTTAAAAACATTTCCATCAAAAAGGTAGCTGTGATCAAAATAAGTGTCTAAATGGTGTGAGTACCATGCAGAGGTACAACAGTGGCAGGACATCTCAAAAAATATACTTACAAAACCAGGAACTGATTACAGTCAAGCATATATTCTGTGTAACTGTAAGAGATTAGAGGCAAAGCTTTCAAAACCAAATACTCAGTGTAGACTCACACAGCCATCCCGTGAACAGATCAGAAGCCATTTTGCAAAGCCTGTTGCAACATGAAAACTAAACTAACATTTGCAATGTAACTCATTCACTGAGGGTGTGTTCATGACAAAGCATTTATATAGACATTTACGTCAGAGGGAAAGGTAGAGACACATTTTTCTCCTTAACACATAATTTTAGCTTAACACAAATACCTCAACTTCTTTTTTCTTCCTCCAATTAAGTTTCAGCCTTTCTTCATCTGCTTTTTGCTCCCAACGAAGCTTTTCTAGCTGCTGGTTTAGTGTAGCTACTTTCTTTCTTGCTATTTCCTTTAGCTCTTTGTAACGCTCCAACTGGACAAACAAAATAAATAAATTCACTCCACTGAAAGTGGGAAGGCTCAAGTTCAGTTACACTTTCAATTAATAATTGCCTCCTTTATCATAATTAAGAGTATGAAAACCACCCAATTCTCCAGAAAACCTATCTACTAATTGCATTATGAAAAGTTATATTTTATGAGAGAAAGATTCAACCCAAAACTTGCACTTAATAGTTCTTGCCTATAGTCTTGTTTTAGGCTTCTAATGACTCTGATTTTTCAGGGAAGTTTATATTTTACAGTATTTCACAGTCAATCTTAAGGCTAACACTAGTTTCTGCACAGCCCAAAATCAGTGCAAATTTGCTTTCTGGTATTATGAATACCAATTTTTGTGTCATATCTATATATATACACATATATTTTTTTAAGTTAACTATAAATAGTTTAAGCAATCCTGCAAAGATATTTCTAGATGACCAAATGTCTCTGAAGTTCAAAGTGAAAAGATTAACAAACTAAAACAACCCTGTGAGGTTCTCCCTTGATAAATCAGAAACAATCTTCAGGAAGAGGCAGTGGAGAAAAGCTAGCATTTAAAGTGTTTCTGGCCACACTGTTGCAAAAATAGCTTTTTCAAATGTGAATGCACTGTAAAGTGATGCAGTCCTTTCCTTCTAAAGTAACTTAAAATAGCTCCCTTCTAGATTCTGACCCAGAGTAGATGCTACGTATACTACAAAGTCTTGTTTGCAATTTTGGTGTCTTCTTTTTCCCTAATTGAAGATGTATTTCTGGACCCCAGCTGACAAGCCATTACTGAAATATTACATCAAATATTACTCTGAAGAAGGGGAAAACAAACCAGACAGAACAACCTAACTATGGATAATCGCATGTAGCTACAACCCGAATACACAGATGACAGTCCCCGTGTACAGCCTTTCTGAAACTTCCATCAAACTCTTCCCAACTTCCTGTTCACTAAGAATCCACTACTTCCTCCAATATGGTACCTTCTCACATTGTTTAGCAGACATTCTTCGCACCCTAGGAGAGATGCTTACCACTTCCAGTCTCACAATGGTGAATTTCTAAGTATCTATGCATCTTAGATTTACTTCTCAGAAGTGTTCCAGATTTGGAACTTCTGTGAGAACTGACTTCATCCCCCAAAAGGGGACAGCCCACTCCCCCAAGAGGCTGCATCATCATTTCTCTTCCACTGATGAAAAAGTCCCTAAATAAAAGTTATAATTTTCTTTGTGTTTGAGCTCAACAACAAAAGGATCATTAGAAATTACAGGTTATTGGTCGAACAACAGTTTTTCTGTCTTAAGCAGAGATTTTTGGGCTTCACTAGTAAACAGTACTTTTTGGCCTCCCAATTCACCTGTCTTTCTCCTAGCTCAATATCTGCTGCTCTCTGCAATATTTCTTCAGCTTTCTTCTCAAATGCTCTCCACGCCTTCTCAATATCATTTAATTCTGTCTCTAGTTCTTTTATGTTCTGCTTTTCCTTATCACAGGATTTCTCCTTGTCCCTTATCAATTTTTTTGCCATTTCTACTTTCTTGATTTGGTAGGAAGTGTTTTCCTTTGCTTTTATATAGAGGGGTCTCTGCTGAATCAGCGATGCTTCCAGAGTCCTAAAAAAAACCAAACAACAAACAAACAACAAACAACAAAACCAACAACCAAACCACAAAACCAGAATCAAAAAAACCAGCTAACTACCACAAAACACATCCAAAACAACATAAGAACAAAAAAGAAATGGAATAACCCCCTTCCAACCACAC
This sequence comes from Psittacula echo, assembly GCF_963264785.1. Taxonomy (NCBI): domain Eukaryota; kingdom Metazoa; phylum Chordata; class Aves; order Psittaciformes; family Psittacidae; genus Psittacula; species Psittacula echo. Next base: position 108,698,850 of record NC_137735.1, read on the forward strand.
ATACAAATAATCAGTTGTCACTGCAGAGTTACATACCCACAGTTGATTTTTTTTTTTCAATATCCACTGAAAACAGAAATATAAGTAATGAAATAAAACCTTCTAAAAATTCAATAGAAAACAAGTATTTATATGATGAAATTACTGATGACCTGGGCATGGTGCTGGAAGAAAAAAAAAAAAAAAAAAATCAGTGTCCAGATATTACTTTAGTAAACTGCTACAAACTGAATTCCGTAACTTTGGGGTATCACCCAATAGCTGTAACAGGAAATGCACGCCTGTCAAACTATTCCCACTGCAAATTATGCTTTAGCTCAACTGTTAAGAGAATCTGATCAGAAAACCTACTTCAGTTCTCTTTCCATGTGCTGCTGGTCTCTGTTTAGTACACCAAGCCTTTTCTTCTTGGCTCTAAATGCATCCTCTGCTGTAGAAAGAGACTCTTTTTTGAGACTAGCCTCCATGTTCTTTTCATCCAACCTTTTTTTCAGAAAGTAAATGTTTTTTTCATTGTGATAAAGCCGGAAAAGCTGCAATTCTATCTTTTCTTCATCCAGTTCTTTGATAAGTGTCTGGTAATGCTCTGCCTACCAACATAAAAATTGTATTTGTGGCTTATAAATAGGATTTTTAATCATTAGCAGTTTAATTTCAAGTCCAAAGTAATATAAAATGATGTACCAGTAACTGTATTCCATTAATGTCTGCTAATCATAAAAATTATGTAAGTCAACAATTAAATTAATTAAACTGGAAAACCTACACTTTCATTTACTTCATATTTTATTTTATATTAATTATAGTTCCCTACCCTTTCATACTTATTATACCATACTGAAACAAATACTAGCTGAAAAACAATACAAGATTTTTGGTTTTAAGAAAACCTATATTTAAGTTCATGAAAGATGTAAAATTCAATAACATGCAAAAAGAGAACAACTTTGAGCTACCTCCTCTTTCTCTATCTTTGCTTGCTTGCGTTCTGCTGCAATGCTTTTCTTCTTGTTGTAATTAAACTGCGCATCTTCTTCTGCTTGCTGCATTTTTTTCTTTTTCCGTTCATAGTCTTCAGCATATTCCCATGAATTACTGATCTGTTCAAAAAGTTGAGTTCTCTCCCTCGGCTTCTTCATTGCAATCGATTCTACTGTTCCCTAAAACAAAATTGAAAAAAAGCAGCACTGTTTAAATGTTTTAGAATGTCACTAGAGGTCTTAGAAGAGGCTTATAGAAGAGAGGCTTTAGAAGGTCTATGCAAAACACCTTCAAACTAAATCAACCTGCACATATCAATATGCAGAATGACAAGATTAAATCTTCTTAGCCTCTTTAAAAGAACTGAATCTCATTTTCAATGAAAAATAAACACCCTCCCAATATTTCAAAAGCCAGCTGAAATTAATGCGCTACAAGATTACATAACTCTCAAAGTTATAGCACAGATTTCCCCATGCATGAGCTACTCAAATCTTCACTGATCTGAAGGAGTTACTATTTTCAGTGAAGTACAGGAAATAGGGTTTGTGATTTTTATTCTATTTATACTGTGGGCAAATGCCCTCATCATAGAAACCATTATCACAGTAGGAATCCATATAGAGGATTTCGGTAAAAGCAAAAACCCCAGTTCTTCCTTGGGAATTTTCCTCAGCAACTATAAGGAAGACAATCGTGTGAAACATATTCATTTAAAGTATATGGGATTTCTGACCTATATTGTTAAATACTTGTGAACTAACCCAGCAGGATTTTTAATCCTTACAAAAATTACTATAAATTTTCATATATCTTAACTAACAGCAGTGGTTTAAGATACAATTATCTTTTCCTATTTATAATACTCTGAAAATTTAATGTACTAAACATTTATAAATAGACCACCACATTTTCTTATATATTCCGGATAACACAAGTACCTAATTTCTTCCAGACTAGCTTCTTTCTTACCAGTGTGCTCATGTACACACGAAGCCCCATTATTTCCATTTTGTAGTCTTGTAATCTTGGCCAAGGTCAGGAAAAAATGTATTGGCTTGAAATTAGCTAAGGCTGCCCTCTTTTCTGCCAAACAGGTAACTAGGTATTCCTATGAAATAATCTTGGAAGCTTTTCTTTTCTTTACAAAGTACCTTAAATGCTTACCTGAAAAATCAGGCAATTCCTAGCTTTGACAAGTATGCCTATTTTTTCAAGTTCAGATATGTAAGCAGATCGGCTGATAGACTTATTATTGAAAAGAAATTCAGAACAATTACCTAAAGGTGGAAAGAAAAAAGAAATTGCTACAAAATGGATACAACATAAAATCCATAGGAAATGAACTAAACTAGTAAACAACCTAACTGTACAATTTCCTTAAAGAATAAAAGAGATTTCATGTGGATTGGCTAAGGGACAGCGGACATTTTGTGACCAACCCAGACGTCTTAGCCTTAGGAGACGGTGGATATGAAGAATACAGCTGAACAATGGACATGTGAGCAATCCCAGCTGTTTGGTCTTAGCCAAACTCTGAATTAAGTTGCAAGGTCTGAATTCAAGTTACCCAGGCTGCAAGGCCTAGCCTTAGGTCACTAAAGGACAGTTGCGTGCAGTAGAATAAGGAACTTGGCATTTGCTCAAGGTTAACAAGATGTGGGAGCGGGATGGTGAAACTGCAAGTTATGTGAGAAAGGTAGCGAATGGATAATTCTAGCTAGCTTGTTATCTGCTTCAAAAATGTGTGGACTGCACTTTTGAGCCAATCAGAATCTATATTGGTTGCATCAGCTAGTTCTGTAAACTATAAAAGCTCTTGGTGTGTGTGAATAAATTTGGCAATCGCTTGATCACACTGATCGTCTCTGCGTTGTCCGTGACTCCCACGTCAACAATTTCAGCTACCCTCTTAGTCATGTCAATAAAAAATTCTAGTTGCATACTTCCAAAAGATATTAACAGATGCTTATGTGCTCATGCCTCCAGCAAGGTGTCAGATCCCATTTTCTAGAGCCTATACCATCTACATATTTCAAGTGAATATCAATAGATCAAAGTATGGAGCAAAGAACTTGTATTAATCACTTGTTTAATTTTTTAACTTTGCCTCAGTATGTTTTTTCAATTATAATACTTGGCTATCAAAATGCTATTGAAGGACTATAAGAAGTATCATGATACTCATGGCCTTAATCAACCCAAATACACAACAATATTAGGCATCTGAAATTCTAAGTTGAATATTCTTGGTCTCCATTTTTTATACATCAGACAAAAGAAAGTATATACAACAGAATCTACTACTTACCACGGATAACTCTTGAAAATGTTTTTTCTTCCCCATCTTCTTCACAATATACCATCTTCACACTAGCGGTAGAAGAAATTGGTCTTCCAACATGTGCTCCATGAATAAGTTCTTGAACACTTTTAACTCGCAAATTAGATGTCTTTTCACACATCACAAAACTAACAGCATCCATTATGTTAGATTTACCTAAAAGAAATAAAAGTAAAAAAAAAAAAAATTTTAATTGCTTTGACATGACAGAAATTAAAGGAGACATTTGATTAACAATCAACTAAAAATCACATATGTAAATGCAAAAGTCTTTACTAATTAATGTAATATTAATAGTACACATAATAAAGAAATACATTTCTAAGATATAACACACTGGCAGCAGATAAGCCTGTCTGTAATAAAAATAATCACAAAACTGATCTGTTATTTGTTCAGCCTTGTTGAACAAAGTTTTCTTACACAGGCATCTATCTCTAGAGGTTTTTAGTTAAACTGAGTGATCAACATCCTGATTTGCCATTTTCTTTTATGTAATGCTGTCACTGAAGTTTGCTGCATAAGCTATCACAACAACTTTTCTAATATAACCCTAGTGTTCTAGAGAACACAAACACTTTCCCAGATCAATTCACCACAGCAACAAAGTTCTCTGATGATACTCCTTGGCAAAAAATTCTCTTCATTAAATTCTCTTTTTATTTTCCCCCTTTAGTCTTGAGCATTTCTGTTGAGAGCTTAATTATTTCCTGCTTTCAGCCTTGCTACTTGGCAACATTTTGACTTAATTCTCCAAAATGTCATAAAAGGAAGAATACTAAAGGGAAAATACATACATAAAATACACAATTCAGGGATAGCACAACATTCACAATTTTTCTCCCAGATTCATCTATGAAACATATTAAGATTTACCAGGAAGTGTACCTGGAAAAGTATCCATAATTTTGAGACTTTCCAGTATGGCACAGCGAGGATAGGATGATAACGAATATGATAAGAATTCTGAATAACAGGTACATTTATAAGTCTGACTTCAACTAGTTAAGTGAAAAAAACAACAGTATCTAGATATCTAACTCATAAAATAACATTTCATTAGCAGACTGGAGAAAGTAAGACCAAATGCTAATCCCATTTTGGCTCTCTGTTAGGACAATGTTCACCTCCTACTGTACTGCTCTCTGGCAAACAAAATAAAAAACCCCATAATGATCTGGAATCACATGTAGAAACTATGGCTTTTGTGGTTTAAACTACAAAGCAGCTACCATCTTCCAAAGCTACTATCGCTTTCCCAGAGGCATTTACTCGCATGGCAAAAGCCAGAGACTCAAATAAAGAGCGCCTTTCCACTGCTACAGTTTACAACCTAGATTATTGAAGTAAACCATCTTTAAGTGGCCTTAGTAAGTCAAACTACAATTTGGAGTGGCAAAGGCATGGTGCGCTGTTTGCAAACAGCTCATTCTACAAGGGCTGAAAAGAGAAGACAACTAAAACCTAAAATTCCTTTAACCACTCCACCTCTCTCCCTCCATGCTGGAAAAAAATCTGTAATTCCAGTTGAAGAAGCAATTCTGACTGGACTGCCTGGGTGCACCTGAAGGGATTTTAAGCAGACCCATGAGCCTTTACTTCTCCTCCACCAAGCCCTGCAACTCTATTCCTCAATAGGCAAGTTGTAACCATCCCCAACCATTCAGTGCAGCCATGCTGGCCCTATTCCTGCGCCTGCACCTGAACTCCTACTGTTTCCCCCCCATGAGGCCTGTGGTGTTCACAGAAAAGACCTTGCAAGAGCCCCAGACTGAAACCTCAGTCCTGGTAGCTACACTGGAGAAACAGCCCCCCCACACAGACAAACGCTGCTACCTGATCCATTGGGCCCGATAATGCAGTTGAACTTCATGAAGGGGCCTATAACCTGCTGCCCCCGCCACGACTTGAAATCCTTCATCACCAGCAGCTTGAGGTAACCCATCCCAGCAGCAGCAGGTGACGAGAATCTGACGCCCTTAGCTCCGGCACTTTTCCACACCACCCCCAAGACTTAAACACTCAACCAGTGTATTTTACTGGTTTAGCTTCGGGGGGGAAGGGAAATCCCCTAACCGTGCACTCAGGCCCCAACTCCCCCTCCCCCCCACACCTCTCCCCCTCAGCCGGCGCCACCGACGCCGCGCCCTCAACGCCTCGTGCTCGCAGCCTCGAGGGGGCGGAGCCGCCGTTCCCATCGCGACCCCGTGTGTTGTTCTCCCAGCCGCGCTTCGATCCTTGGCCGTGTGCGGACACGCGCGCTTTCTCGGCACCATGAGCAAGCTGGTGCTGCAGCGGGAACGGCAGGAAGCCGCTGCCCTAGAGCGGCGGCGGCAGCGGGAGCTGCAGCGGCAGAGCCGCATCTTCAACGCTCGAGTCCGGACCATAGGGGTGAGGGCGCGGTCCCGACCGGGGCACCGCGGGGAGGAACGGCGCTGAGGAGAGCGGTCCAAGGCGGGGGTAAACCCTAGGGCAGTGCAGAGGAGGGGCAGCAGAAGGAGTGGGTGCCCCGGCTCCGGGGGAGGGCGGGAAGTGGTCGCCTCAACGGCTGGCGGGAGCGCGCGCCCCCTCAGCGCCTCGGCAGCGTCCCCGAGCACGCGTGGTGCCAGATAGGGAGGAAAACGGGGAGCAGTAAACTGAGGCTCTTGTAGAAAGTCGCTGGCGAAAGCGAGTTGTCCTCTAGGTATCGTCAGAAGTTATTTTTGGTAGCTGTCGCTGTGTGTGTGTGTGAGAGAGAGTGCCTGTGTGAATGTCTGAAAGACAACATGGGGAGGAAGAACCCCAAGAACCAGTACAGGTTGGAGTCTGACCTACTAGAGAGCAGTTCAGCTGCGAAGGGCCTGGGAGTATTGGTGGGCGATGATAAATTGACTATAAGCCATTAGTGTGCCCTTGCAGCCAGGAGGGACAATAGTATTCTGAGGTGCACTGGGAGGAGCGTGGCCACAGGTCGAACGAGCTGATTCTCCCCCTCTCCTCTACCCGGTGATGCCACATCTGGAGTGCTGTGTCCAGTGCTGGGCTCCTCAGTACAAGAAAGACAAGGAGCTACTGAAGAGAGTCCAGTGGAGGGCCACAGGGATGATCAGGGGTCTGGAGCGTCTCTTATGAGAAGAGATTGCCAGAGCTGGGCCTGCTTAGAGAAGAGAAATCTGAGAGGGGATCTCATTAGTGCAGATCAATATCTCAAAGGTGGGTGCCAGAAGGATGACGCCAGACTTTTTTCAGTGGTGGCCAGTGACAGGATGAGGAGCAATGGCCATAAACTAAACTGCCGGAAGTTTCTCCTTAACATGAGGAAGAACTTTATGTTGAGGGTAGCAGAGCACTGGAACAGGCTGCCCAGGAGGGTTGTCTCCCTCTCTGGAGACATTCAGAACCCACCTGAATACATTTGTTTGTAACCTGGCTCTAGGTGTCCCTGCCTTGGCAGAGCTGTTGAAGTAGATGCTCTCCACAGATCCCTTCCAACCCTAATGATTCTGTGATTCTGTCTGTAGAATTAAGTAGCATAGAACCAAATGTAGAACTGGTGAAAATTAGTCTGTTGACTTCTTTGGACTGGTAGAATTGCAGCAGATGTCATTTTGATCCATCTTGTCTCAGGTATGGAAATGTGTCTCAAATCAGTGGAAAGATATCTCCACTTTATCTCTGACAGCACCTTGGATTTGTACTTGTCATGCTTGTGCTAGCATTGTCATAGTTGCAGAGGAATATAGCAGTTACCAGTTAACGAACAGGACACGTCCATCTGGTACAGCATCCTGACACACGTATATAAACAATAAATGGAAGGAGCTAATAACTTTTTTTAAGTGATGTGAGATGAGTATAGTAAGATAGTTCAAATTTTGTCATCAGGAAACATATTTCTGGTATTTCTGTTTTTTTCTAGAGCTTTAAAAACTAAATGTAAACCATAAATTCTTAGCTAATGGAATAGCTGAGAATGAAATAGTGTATCTTGGTGTATTGAGCAATACTGAAGTACACCATCTGAAGACTTTCCTAAAGGTTTTCACAGAACTAATGTATCAGACAAATTTTGATAGATCTGTTTACATGACACGAACATCTGAAATCAAGGAGAGCCCATTGGAAAAATTTAGTAAATACTTTTATTAACATTATTTGATGTACCTTATTCATTGGCTGAACAATGACTGCTGAGAGAAGGGGCTATACTTGTGCTTTGAAGTTGGACCAAGTCCAAAGTATGAAAAGTTAACAAGTTTATCTGGAGATATGTTATGTTAGTATTTCCAGTGTGGTTTTAGCTTCTTTGCTTTCTCTTTCTCACAAGTTTAGCTGAGCAGCTGCCTCTGACAAACTTAAAAAATCAAAACGATAGTTGACTTAGACACCACAAATCCATAAGTAAGGATTGAGTAGTTTAAAAGCATGAGATGATATACTGACTGGAAAAGAGAATGGAAACCAGGATATTAGGCTCTTTTTCTTGATTATTGCTAGTTTTATTATTACCTTGACCTCTGTATCTGTTTCCTCATCTGAGTAATGTAAAAGTAAGGCGCCACTCTCTTCACTTACAAATTTAATAATTTATCCTCAATCTATCACTGGTTTCTCCAAAGAGTTCAGATGAGTAGTCCAAGTGAAAATTTATTTTCCGTTTATATATGAACTATTATCCATAAATACAAGTACTCTAGAAATTAGCTGCTTCAATCTTTGTAGTAAGGGATTAGTTATTTTAATGTTTAGAAGTTAAACCTGTAGATTTATGTGACTAGGAATGGTTGTTTTAGGGTTGTGTTCTTGCTAAGTAAAAGCTGTTCAAATGGGAGAGAGCTGACAGCGTAACTAAACTTGCGCACAGAAGTCAATACATTGACTTCCTGCACATTGCCAGAAACTACTAATGAAGTCATATTGAATTTCTCTTCACAATGTTTCCTATCGTTATACTGAAAGCTTAGTTTCTGAAATTAGACCTCTAAATGAGTTGATACTTAATACCTACTACACCGTTGGTTTTGGACAATGATGTGGAATTCTTTTCCTAATTGGTATCATCAGTAGTCCTTTACAGCATTAACAATGTGCATTTTCAGCCATAATCTGGTTAGGCCTTACTGTCTTGATCTGAACACTTTCAGGTGAAGACTATCAAAATAGTTTACCAGATTCTTGGCGAATTGTCATTGTTTGTTGACAAAAGGTGACTTGACCGGTTTTAAAAAAAAAAAAAGAAGAAATAAAATCCAGGTTTCTGCTTATTAATTTACCACCTTTGTCAACAAATACGGAACTTGATTCTTTTGCCTAAAATGTAGATGACTGCTACTGTTTGATGATATGATTTAGGGTATTATGCTTTGTTCCAGGTACAGCTTTCCAGGGATGTGAATAATCTGTACCATACCTATTGGGTCATTGTAAATGCTTGCATGTATCTGAAACGGCACCCGGTGTTGCATTTTGGCAACTACAGGAAACTACATGGCAGTTCTATCAAATTAGAAAATTTCTTTTCCATTTCTCATTATTTTTCCAATGTGCTTTTAGTGAACCACGTGTGTTTTTTTCAAATCTGAACTATTACACCTTCCTGTCATCTTGACTGTCAAAATACTTACCTGCTTTATAATCAAAAGCAGAACAACAAGAAAAAGTAAAAATGCCAGTTATAATTGGGAAAACATATTCTCTGTAATGCAGCTTAAAATGCTTATAGATCTATATATCATGTAAATATGGTATTTAATTCTGATTTGGTGCAAAAATATGCCTGTCATTATTAGTGAAGCAAGCAAACACGAATATTACCGCTTCTGTGTTTTCTTTTTATGTCACTCACATTAAATAATGATATGTATATGCTCCGCTGGTAGTGCCTTTGTATCTGTCTTGTGCAACTGTGAATCAGTGTAGTTTGACAGTGCCTGTAATTGTTCAGTCCTAGTATCTCTTTCAGAGCTGGTGTTTGTTTGTTTGTTTTTTTTTCATTTTAATAGGTTGATAAAGATGCATTGGATACCCAGGTTAAGGAGAGGAAAATTCAAGAAGCAGCTGAAAAAGCACGAAATGAAGAACTTGGTATATCCATAGATACAGTGATATTTCTGTGAATTGATAAATATGACATCGGTTTCCTGCTTTCTTTTTGCCTTCATGTATTTCCAGCTGCCATATTTGTTTCCAGATGGAGCCTCTCTCCTTGAATCTTGTTATATCAATCAAGATATATAGACAGATATACATATATATATATATAAAAAGGCAAATTAGTGGGCTTTTCTCTAAATTCAGACATACAAAGGGAATTCTATAATGTGTAGTCCTATTTAAGTTCATATATTTGCATTGGTAAAGCATGTGTTTTCCTCAGTATCTTGAGATTTATATTGAGATGATTAAACTGGTATACGTTTCCTCATAGGCTGGAATTGTCAGTGTTTTCTTTTAAAACACTAGTGATTGTCAAATAGCATTGTTTAGAGACCTGAAGATATGGGAGGATTAAAAAAAAGACTTACTATTGTTCTCAGAACAGTAGTGGCAAATTTGTTTGATTGCTTTCTTGTAGAGTAAGTCTGTGTTCTCTCTGGCCATTCAGTAGAATATACAGACTCTGTAGATTATTCTTACTAGAAGTCATTTACAACAAGGCTGTACGTAGGAGCCTTTGCTAAGTCAGAACACACAGATATGCAACTATTTCATACGTGTCCCCTGACCTCAAAACCCTTTGGGGCCCTCTGTGTTTGGAATGCTTTCCTGGGATATCATATGAAAAGGTCCCACAGACTGAGGTCTCTGTGGGTTCCAAGAAGAGCTAGAATGGAGCTGCCAATTTCCATGCTGTACTTCAAGGGCTGCTTGTGATTTTCCTGGCAGAATACCTGTCAGACAGACTCCTAGGAAACTGCCAGAAACAATGTGTAGTCTGTCAACAGAGGAAATGTTCTTTTCTTGTGAATTATATTTAAATGGCTAAAATGGCTAGTTTGGGGTGGGGGATGTTGTTTTTCACTCAAACTAGATCATGTTGGTTAAATGAGCAAGAGCTATTAAGCTGTTCAAAAACTGTTAGTGCCTGCTAATTATTTTAGTGCTATGTTAGAAAAATTATTTGAACTATGAAACAACTATCTGTATTCCTTTTATTGGGAGCCTAAATTGTGTTTCAGTTATGACCATAAACTTAAAGTAAATGGGAAGAATTACTATACAGTCCATTTCATGAGTTACTACAAGTTTTATTCAAATGAAACCTCACAGTTCTAGAAGTACTTATTGTTGTCTTTGCTTCACATGCATATATTTCATTGTAGCATTAATAAGAGAATTGATACCTAAAAAACTGAAAGCATGTTAAAAGTAAATATTACTAGCATTAGAGTGTTTGCTGGGCTGGTACTCAGAGATGAAGTACTCTTTCCTAAGGTATAAAAGTTTGAAGACTTAGATACTATTTATTCCTCTTCAAAATTTTATTTTCCATTTTACATGTGCACTTCTAAGAGTTGTGTTTTCATTGTGTTTGTTTTTCTCTAGCTAATGAAATGAAGCAAAATGACAAGATCATGTGTATGTTAGAAGAACAACATAAAAATGATATCAGAAACATAAATAAGGCTACCAGTGAGTTTCAGAAGAATTTGCAGAAGCCAGAAATGAGACGTGAATTTGACCTGAATGATCCACACGCCCTAAAGAAGGACAGACCTGCTCGCGTTTCAGACGATGATCCTCGATGTACTGCATCTGGCTTGCAGAAGTTTTTGGGTGAAGATTTAAACTATAATCAGAGGATGAAGTTTCAAAAGGAGCAGTTAAGAGAGTGGTCTCTTCAGCAACAGAAAGACTTAAAGAATGCATTAGCTGATCAAAAATTTGCAGGTAACAAAGGAAGATAATGAGGTTTTAATCTCCTTTTTCTGAAATCCTGATGTATCTGACAAAAATATGGTATAGCCCATTGTGTCAGTCTGACATAGCAGTATTTTAGTATATTCAGTATTTAACTTTTAGAAATACTGCAGCAGTTTTTACTTCACGAGCTGTAATGTATTCAGTTATCTCACTTAAGAAATCTATATTTAATAACATGTGATTGTAATATTACCTAGATTTCATTTCTGTTTCATGCCTCAAATGATGTATTGGAGCATGCTGAAAAATCATCTATATTTTGCATGCCAAATGGTATGTTTACTTCATCAGACCAAATTGTCCAGTTTTTACTGTTCTATAGCAGACCAAATAATACCAAATTTTCTTTTCTAGCTTGTCATGAAACATTTTTTTTCTGCAGTACTTATCATACTTTTTCATTTTAACTTCTGTACTGTTAAGACAAGATGAGTTACTTAATGATTTAATGAGTCATCTGAAATTCCAAGATGGAAAGCTTTGGTGGTAGGATTTGGAAATCCTATGTAATTCAGCCTACAATGCCTGGAACTCTCCTGTCTGTCTGTCTGTCTGCCCCTCTCTCTTATATTGGCTTACTTCTCTAGCACATTATGTCCAAGAATATTGACTAAATTTAATTTTAATCTAATTTAGATGATCTTCATGACAAATACAGAGTTGCACTTGACCAAAAGACTATGAAGCAACAGCAAAAAGAAGAAGAAAACAGGCGTGCTGTTTGTGCAGCTACTAAAGATTTCAACAGAAGCCAGGTAAATTAGTGTTTTGTTGGTTGGTTGATTTTTTTTTTTTTTTTTAAGTGGAGACAGAAGTAAAATAAGATGTGCAAGAGTACAATGAGTAATGGTGTTTTCACTGAGGTTCTTAGCAGCTAACTACCAAGGTTGTTCCAGTAACAGGAAGATAAATTCTATTTGTTTTGTTCTTTCCAAGGATCTAGCTATTGTCTGTCTACTTACCCTCTGTCAAAATTCCCCCTCCAAGTTCTCAGCTTGCTGGCTAGAAGGCAGCAATAACTCCCCAATCTTTCAGGGACTTCTAGTCTGTAAACTGAGCAAAAGAGCAAAAGCCTCCCATCCTTCCTTCTCATTTTATATCATTTGTCAGATAATCTTAGCTGTGTCTGCCTGCTTTTCTTTCTACTTGGAACCATTGCTACCAGTAGGGTTTTTTGTCTTTATTGAAGTTAATTCCCCTCAGCCACTGGTTTTGGCACTTTGACTTCTTCCTTGGTATTTGTGCACATCTCTTGCTTGTTTACCAGGCATGTTTTGGAACCTGTTGAAACAGGACATGAACCTTTATCTGTCTTAGTACCATTACCTGTCATGCCTCAGTTCTTTACCTTACTGCAAAGATTTATTTTATTTTTTTATGTGCAGCTTATACGCACAACTCAAAGGGCTACATGGAGGCTATTAATTTGGTTAAACTGTATTTGGTGTGACTTAGCTTTAAATTTATTTGGTCACGTCAAAATAAGCCATATTAAAATTACCCACATCAACTACAGTATCTTTTTGTTTAAGTATATAAGCATGCAAGTGTGTAAGCGTTGCTTGAGCCTTTCAGGGAACATTTGGCATATGGTAATTGAAAAGGCTTTCGCTGCTTGAAGTCATGGCTACTGAACAGTATTTTATATGAATAGCCATGAAAGTACCCTAAGTGGCTGGTACATTTAGGGTAGCAGTAGTTTCCCAAATAATTGTTGTCACATAAATTGATTCCATGGAAAAAATCCTGAATTTGTGATATGGTTTGGGGATAGGGTGGTAGGTTTGTGTGTGGTATGGGTTTTAATGTATGGACATATACATTCTACACAACTGGTGTGCATTTTAAATATATTCAAAAGTCTTGGTCTGTGTTTTTTCTAGTATAAGGGCATGATAGTGGAGGTTAGGGCAACAGTCTCCTTTTAGTTCTTATTGAAACATGAAAACCAGAGGTTTCAGGTTGCCAGGCCTTTCAGTGATGTTGACTTTAAGAGAAAGCTGTTACGAAGGTATATTCTATGCATCTTTTTCCCATGAGAGGAAACTAAGGCATTCAGCCTGAGGATGCACTTCACAGGATAAATCTCTGTATCTGACCTCAAATGTATTGAACGGGAGTCTCCAGCAGTTTCAGCATTCTGAGCAGCCAGTTTGAAGACCTTAACCTCTTGAGGGTACAGTCTCAGACTGCATTTTGTTCTACACGTATCTGCCTTAGCTGTTGGTGGCTGCCAAGAGAGGAACTCCTTTTTCCTGTTCCCTGAGTTTCAATCATTTTTTAATTCTCTGTCTCTTCCAGTTGATCTAATGATTATGAAGCTTCAGGATGTGTTAGATCATTTCTCAAATCCAAAAGAAAATTAACTGGTCTAGAATGTGTGACTGCTAGATCTGACTAGGAGGTGTGAATGCACAGTCTGAGGTGGCAGTAAAGGAGGGAAGAAAGTAACACTACCCTTTCTAAGGCAATCTTCAGTTATTGCAATTTGGATAAAGTCTAGTATGAGAGTGCATCTTCAGAGAGGAAGAAATTTCCTAGAATTTGGCTTTGGATCAGCCATTGTCTCCATGGCCATCCTCTGTAGGCCTTACGGTTGCAAGTATCTTTAGGGGATGTAAAGAATGAAATATTTAAAAAGAGAAAAAAAACCACAACACAACAAACCCCAACAAACAACCAGAAAAAAAAAAAGGCAAAACAAACAAAACATAAAACCCAGCAAGTGATGTACACCAGAAGAAACATGTTTTAGCCAATCTGCTAGTCAACTAGTGAAAAATCCCAGCAGATGGGTGAAGGTACCTCAGTTCTTCACAGCCTGCTTCAGTACAAGATTTGATGTTGCTGCCCCCTGTGACAGTGGTTCAGCTTCCATACATAATACCACTGCCAGTGACTTTATTGCTAAGAAGCTTATCTTAATGGTTCTTTTTTTGTTCTTCTTGAATTAATTAGTAGGACAATTAATTGATATGTTTGGTGCCATATTTCCCAGTAGCGAAGGATCCTGTACTGTAAACATTTTAAATGTGTGTGGTTTCTAGAAAATTAATGTTATCCTTCCTCTCAGGTTTTCTGTCATCTAAGTATGTGTTAACCAGGAACACCAATAATGCTTTTATCCTTGGTATAAGAGAAGAATTCTACTACCTTAAACTGTCAGTTATTCCTGCTGAAATTATTCATAAGACATAGTAATCATTTTAATTTGGGAAGCCAGGTAACAGAAATGAAGACTACCTGAAGTCCTGACTAGAATACGTATTTTTCATCGCCTTTGATATGATTCCATAGCAGAATCTTACCATTGCAGAAAGGGTTTCTTCAGAAAGGGATAGTAACACTTGGAAATGCCCAGTTTAGCAGTACAGTGATAGATAAACTGACTGTGTTTTTGAAATCGGAAAGAAAGAGTCATCTTGCTTTGTATAGCACAAGATTTGAATCCTTTCCAAGACACTTTGTTGATAATGCGAAGAAAATGAGAGGATTTTATTACAGACGATCTCTAACTTAATGACCTCGTATTTATAGACTTGTTAACAGTCTTATAGACCATATGTCCTTAGAATTTATTCCTGGGCATACCACAACAGCTTAATAGTTTTATGATAATGTTGTTATTACAGGCATTTGATGGCATTATTCTGGTTCCATATATACCCAACATTATGCTGTTACTAGCACATTGAGAGCTGGCAGCCACTTCAGAGAAATGTTTGTTGGTTTTTTTTTTTTTCAGGCTGTGAGTAAATTATGTATTTGCATTAACTCTAGAGCATTTTTTTCAGTTGAAATGAAATCTTTGAATGCCTAAACACAGAATAAGAGTGGGAACTTCTTGACATTCTTTGAAGTGTGGTGTGCAAATACGTTTTATCACTTTTATCCTATTCTTCATAGTCGCTGTCTAGAATCATCGTTATTTCAACTTTTATCACATTTTCAGGCATAAGGGAACATAGTGTACATACTGATTTTTAACAGACCTTGCTAAGCGAAATCCTTAGGTTGAATGTGCTGGATGTGCAATTCACTATCTCATGTAATATGTCTATGTCATGTATAGTATGTCATGTCTATGTGTAGTAAATACAAAGGAATTGTATTTACTACACAGATTAATAATAATCTTTCACAAGTTCCTAAGATCCTGGAGAGGTCACTCTGGTCATCTGTGAGCTTTGTGCTTCTCCTTTCTGGAGGCATTCAAAATGCACCTGGACACCTTCCTATGTAACCTGCTCTAGGTGGCCCTGCCTTGGCAGGGGGCTTGGACTGGATGGTCTCCTGAGGTCCCTTCCAACCCTAATGATTCTGTGAAAAGCACTTCAGAAGCTGTATGTTCCTTCAGTCCTGTGTCGGCAGCAGTTAATTTGTCACACAATTGAGACTGAGGTTGGGCAGAGAAGAGGTTCAGAGCAGCCCTGTAGAGAAAGACTTGGGGGTGTTGGTCGATGAGAAAATGAACATGAGCTGGCAGTGTGCGCTCGCAGCCCACAAAGCCAACCGTATCCTGGGCTGCATCAAAAGGAGCATGACCAGCAGGTCGAGGGAGGTGATCCTGCCCCTCTACTCTGCTCTCGTGAGACCTCACTTGGAGTATTGTGTGTAGTTCTGGTGTCCTCAACATAAAAAGGACATGGAACTGTTGGAACAAGTCCAGAGGAGGGCCATGAGGGTGGTCAGGGGACTGGAGCACCTCCCGTATGAAGATAGGCTGAGAAAGTTAGAGGCACTGGAATGGGTTGCCCAAGGAAGCTGTGAATGCTCCATCCCTGGTGGTGTTCAAAGCCAGGGTGGACAGAGCCTTGGGTGACGTGGTTTAGTTTGAGGTGTCCCTGCCCATGGCAGGGGGATTGGAACTAGATGATCTTAAGGTCCTTTCCAACCCTAACTATTCTATGACTTGGTGGTGTTATAAGCATGTGAATTCCTGTCCTCTTAATTCTTCTATGTGCATTTCTTCTTTTACTTTATGACTTGAATCAACAGCAAAAGGAAGCGTTTAGTAGTAGGGAAGATGTGTAATGTTGGATCATAAATTAAAATAAATAAAGGAGTGTGTATTTGTGCATCTCTTTGGTTTTGTTTTGTTTTCTTTCCATGCTACGCCAATGGATTATATTTTATTAGGGATTTCACTTGATAAGTGAAATCTGATGCATTTTCTGAGTTTAAAATCTTTCGTTTGTGGTGTCATGGCTATGTGTAGAGGTGGGAGTTTCCTCCAGTAAGATTCCTAGGCAGTTCAGAAATTTTAGGCTCTTCTTTTACTGAGAAGGTTAGGGTTACAATGTCTAAATGCTTTTTTTTTTTTTGGATCTATTGCTAGATCAAAGTGCAGTGACATTAATAAAGTGATCTAAATATGGCTATTCAGGGTCAGTAATTCTGTAAGGTCCATCCAAAATTACTTTAAGTGTGATTTACTCAGGAGTGTTTTCAGAACTAAAAATTGCTTGATTCTTAGTATTAATGAGCTATAAGTAAATACCCAGATGTTCTGGTTCCATGTTCCCAAAATATTGGATGATTGAAAATCTTTGAGGGTTGTTTTTTTTTTTTTTTTTTCTTGGAAGCTGTAATGTTGTAGTTCCTCTCAAGTTATTATCGACTCTTCTGGAGGAAAAACCCAACTTCAGGGAATCACATTTTGGTTTAAAAGAAGTTCTGGTAAAAAATTGTACCCACTGACTTCAATGAGACGAAAACATGGCCTTTAGTTTCCAAGGTATTATTCCATGTTATGATGGCAGAGCCAGTAATTACTAGATCTGAAGTTGATGCTTTGCCACTTGAAATTTTATTTGCTTGTTTTTCCACTTGTCTAAAAGTAGACATTTTATTTTCCTGCTCCAAAATGTATGTTCCTATTAGATGGCTCTTAAGTATTTTTAAGTTGCAGATGTGGCTTAGGTAATTTATACTTCTAAAAATAATAAATGTATCTTTTATTAGTTTCTTTGTGCATCAGATACTTTTGTTATTTTAATGGAAACCACAAGGCTGTTTTCAGCCATTGAATTTATTAATCTAGGATACAGTTCTTGGTGTTATTTATTATTTCTTCTTCTGTACGGTCCCTAACAGGTTGTTGTGCATGTTGGCATGGAACAAATAGAAGTCATACTTTGAATCTTCAGGCTTGATGCCTGGAACGACAACTGTCATCCAAACTCAAAGTCCATAAATATAAATGTAGAGAGAAAGCCAGGTCAGCAGTCTCCTCTGATGGCATAGATCACTGTGCTTGCTGAGGATTCTACTCCATAATGTTTATCTCTTCTAGTTACTCTGCCTACTAATTTTCAACTTCATGTTATTTTTATCTCCTATGACTTCTTGATGCCTAAGCCTTAATTTTTCATGTGTCCTCATCCACTTCCTAAACATGTGTATGCCAAACAGTGAACTGCTAATTGGCAAGAAAAGTAGACAGCTGTTGTATTTAACTCATACAGTGAATATTCTCAAGCCAGTGATTTTTTTAACAGAGCATGAGATAATCTTGGGCAAACTTGGAGAGATAGGTATTCACTGATCTGTTGCAATCAAGGTAAATGCATAAAGCTACATACGTGAGACACAGGTCTGGTAACGTGTGCTTTTTGAGCCCTGGGAAGGAGGAGATTACCTGTCTGCTGTCTAAATGCAAGCCAGCACCATACATTTTTCCGGATGGTTTAGTTCATGTATTACAGAAGAATGAGACATGATTAGAAATGGATGATGCATATAGCATTGTCACTGTACTTCAAATTAGTTTACTTAGTCTAATTCTTCTTTGGAAGGTAATTTAAAGTAAAATCACCATATTTGGTTTCTGGAGTTTTGCCAAGGGCAAAACTTCCTCTGAATAGGAGGCTATGAACTCATAATGGTCATTAGGAACAGTGTTTTCCACAGGAAATGCATGTTGTGATTTCTGGTACTACAAATCATAATTCAAGTTTGCATTTTGTATCAGCAAAGGCAACAGATTCAAGGCTGCCTCTACAAGCTTAACATAGGCGTCACTTGTCTGTTTCGATGTTGTGAGTGCTTAACCATGCTCTTCACATAGATTTAACATCTAATATAGAATCATAGAATAGTTAGGGTTGGAAAGGACCTTAAGATCATCTAGTTCCAATCCCCCTGCCATGGGCAGGGACACCTCAAACTAAACCACGTCACCCAAGGCTCTGTCCACCCTGGCTTTGAACACCACCAGGGATGGAGCATTCACAGCTTCCTTGGGCAACCCATTCCAGTGCCTCAGCACCCTCACAGTAAAGAACTTCTTCCTTATATCCAATCTAAACTCCCACTGTTTAAATTTTAACCCATTACCTGCCCAGCATCTTTATAGGCTCCTGTCGTGGTTTAAGCCCAGGCCGTAAATTAGAACCACGCAGTCTACTTCCCCCCCCACCCTTTCTTCCCCCCACTCCTGGAGGGACAGGGAGGAGAATCTAAAGAATGCAACTCCCACGGGTTGAGATAAGAACAGTTTAGTAACTAAGGTATAACACAAACCACTGCTACTACCACCAATAATAATAATGATAAAGGAAATAACAGGGGAAGAGAATACAACACCTTGCCACCCGCTGACCGATAACTCGTCCCCACCCCGCAGTGATCCAGCCCTTCCGGGTAACTCTCGGTTACATCCTCGGGCATGACGTGCTGTGGTATGGAATACCTGTTTGGCTAGTTTGGGTCAGGTGTCCTGTCCCTGCTTCCTCCCAGCTTCTCCTCCTCCCTGGCAGAGCATGAGACTCACAAAGTCCTTGGTCAGACCAAACAGTGTTATCAGCTCTGTTCCCAGGCTGAAAGTCAAAAACACAGCACTGCACCAGCTACTAAGGAGAAAAAAATGACTGCTACTGCTAAACCAGGACAGCTCCCTTCAGATACTGGAAGGCTGCTATGAGGTCTCCACGCAGCTTTCTCTTCTCCAGGCTGAACAGCCCTAACTTTCTCAGCCTATCTTCATATGGGAGGCGTTCCAGTCCCCTGATCATCCTCATGGCCCTCCTCTGGACTTGTTCCAACAGTTCCATGTCCTTTTTATGTTGAGAACACCAGAACTACACACAATACTCCAAGTGAGGTCTCACGAGAGCAGAGTAGAGGGGCAGGATCACCTCCCTCGACCTGCTGGTCATGCTCCTTTTGATGCAGCCCAGGATACGGTTGGCTTTGTGAGCTGCGAGCGCACACTGCCAGCTCATGTTCATTTTCTCATCGACCAACACCCCCAAGTCTTTCTCTACAGGGCTGCTCTGAATATCTTCTTTGCCCAACCTGTAATTGTGCCTGGGATTGCTCCAACCCAGGTGTAGGACCTTGCACTTGGCATGGTTAAACTTCATGTCCTGGTTTAGCAGTAGCAGTCATTTTTTCTCCTTCTTAGTAGCTGGTGCAGCGCTGTGGTTTAGACTTTTGGCCTGGGAATAATACTGATAAAGCCGATGTTTTTGGTTGCTGGTCAGAATGTTTACCCTGACCAAGGACTTTGTGAGTCTCATGCTCTGCCAGGGAGGAGGAGAAGCTGGGAGGAAGCAGAGACAGGACACCTGACCCAAACTAGCCAAACAGGTATTCCGTACCACAGCACATCATGCCCGAGGATGTAACGGAGAGCTACCCCGAAGGGCTGGATTGCTGTGGGGTGGGGGGCGAGGTACCAGTCGGTGAAGTGTTGTATTCTCTTCCCTTGTTATTTCCTTTATCATTATTATTATTGGTGGTAGCAGTAGTGATTTGTGTTATACCTTAGTTGCTAAACTGTTCTTATCTTAACCCATGGGAGTTGCATTTTTTCGATTCTCCTCCCTGTCCCTCCAGGAGCGGAGGGAAGAAAGGTGGGAGGGGAGGTAGCCTGCATGGTTCTAATTTACGGCCTGGGCTTAAACCACGACGCTTCATAAGGTTTCCATCAGCCCCCCTCACAAGCATGTCGAGGTCCCTCTGGAATGCATTCCTTCCCTCCAGCGTATCAAGCAAACCACACAGCTTGGTGTCATCGGCAAACTTGCTGAGGGCGCACTCAATCCCAGTGTCCATGTCACCAACAAAGATGTTGAACAAGACCAGTCCCAACACCAATCCCTGAAAGACACCACTCATTACTGGTCTCCAGCTGGACATTGAGCCATTGACCACAGCTCTTTGTGTGTGGCCATCCAGCCAGTTCTTTATCCATCGAGTGGTCCACCTATCAAATTGATGTCTCTCCAATTTAGAGACAAGGATGTCACGCGGGACAGTATCGAACACTTTGCACAAGTCCAGGTAGATGACGTCAGCTGATCTACCCCTGTCCATCAGTTCTGTAGCCCCATCATAGAAGGCCACCAAATTGGTCAGGCAGGATTTCCCCTTAGTGAAGCCATGCTGGCTGTCACCAAGCACCTTATTGTTTCTCATGTGCTTCAGTATGCCTTCCAGGAAAATCTGCTCCAAAATTTTGCCAGGCACAGAGGTGAGACTCTCAAAGCCACTGATTCAAGATTGTAAACTTTTATCATAAATTTCTTCCATATTGTGTCTGGCCTCCAAATATCCAAACTGGTATTTCCTTGTCAATAAATGTGAAATTATTTTTTATTAATCCTGTCTTTTCTTAAGAACAAGAATTATTTCTCCCCAACTTACTTGCTATATGTGACATGACAATACTGAAGAAATGTATGCCAAGTAGATTTTTTTGATCTTAGCCAGCAGTACCATGGTCACAGTGATGCTATTGACAACTGTATGCAAATTGGAAAGAAACCTGTTATGATGTGCTGACTTTGTTGATCCCTTTGTTTCCCTCTTGGAAAAGCTCTTAGTTCTCTCCTTTCACTCACTTCAGGCTGCTGAACTATCTGAGAAAAAGAAGTTGGAAAAGTATCAAAAAATGAAAGATGACATGAATGAAATTTCTAGCCTCCTTCAAGGAGACCTACTTTCTGAAAACCCTGACCAAGCAATCAGTTCCTTTGGTACACATCGTGTGATCACAGATCGATGGAAGGGAATGAATAAGGATCAGCTGAGGGCAATCCGTGATACTCAACAGCAACAAGTTCTGGAGAAACTGGTATTTAAGCTTATTTGCACATTCTGTATTCCTGGTCGTAATAATAGACAATGTTTGTAGAAGAAAATATTATTGCTTGCCCTGTGTGTCCCATTGTAAAACTATTTTCCTTTGAGCTGAATTTTACCCAAGTGAAACTGAATACAGTGTCTCTGAAGCAGCTGGGAAATGTCATGGAGCATCAGAAGTGGACTGGAGCCGTGGAGTTGTGCTGGGAGGAAGGTTGCTGTGCAGCCCAGAGTGTAGGGACCTGGGGGATCTTAGGACATGTTCCGTGGTGGCTTAGCTGAGGAGGAAATTCTTGCACAGCCTGAGACCAGGTGTTCAAGGCCAGGTTGGATGAGGCCTTAGGTGACATGGTTTAGTGTTGGGTGTCCCTGCCCATGGCAGGGGGGTTAGAACTAGATGATCTTAAGGTCCTTTCCAACCCTAACTATTCTATGATTCTATGATTCATGATGCAGCTCAGGACTTGAGCCTGTATGAGCTGCCTACAAGGAATGAGAGGACTGGGCTGCTCCATAGGTGAAGAGCCACGAGCAGCGGGTGAAGGCAGGGCAGACCAAAGCAATGTTCTCATGCTCACGGGTGCACAAGCAAGACAAATAAAGCAGGTCCAATGATACTGCTCATGTACGTTTCACAGTCTTGAAAGTTCATGAATGTGACAGAATTTCTTTTTTACTGTCCCACACAACTGTGAGCCATGCTCTAGGACAGAATTACAATAGAAAAACTAAATATTGCAAAAAAATTGCTGCTCTAAAGGTGAATGGAAGCAGGCAGTCAAAATGAAGAAAGCTATAGTTCCTGTGCAGACATGAGTATACAGGCGTTGGTATTGTGAAGGAGGAAGCTACTGCTAGATAAGACATTGAGTACAGAGGCTGGATTTGTAATAGCTAATATGTAGCTGTTGATTTTTGATTTCTTAATCCCTAAAGTGCCCTATGCTGCACTATGTTTTATCTAGTGCTGTAATTAAAGCTGAAGATAAGGGAGTTGTTTTCCTGGCTTTCCTGTGACCCTAAAGTAGAGTTTTTTGCAGCCTGGTTTCTTGAATCAGTTCGGTATGATGTCAGACAAGAAGTGAGGAAGTGATAGTGTAACAGGGGCAGAGGAGAAAAGTTTGGGTCTACTCATCTGACATTGGTGGCTCAGTTATTTCACCACGTTAGCTGTATTACAAGCCATACTGATGTCTACTAACTTCTGACCTCAAGAAGTTGCAACTCTTGCTAATAAAAACCTTAAAAAACCCACAAACCAACCTATCTTGCTGCTCTGGGTTTTTCAAGAGATGTAATACATTAGAGAGGAATACTGATTAACTTCTTCTAGGCAGCAGACCCTAATTTTCTTATGTAGAGGTAGGAGTCTGTCTTGCTCCCTGGGAAAGGATGGCTTTCTCATCTGCAGTATCCTACTTCTGCCTAATGCGTGAGCTCCCACCTAGTTTGGAAGTGCTTACTTTTTCTCCATATTTCAAATGCTACCCCTAGTATTCAGTAAAGGCAAGCAAGTTTGTAAGGAATTTACCAATAAGCCTTTATATATACTGTTTCATCTTTGAACAAAAGAGAAAATTAAGCATTTTTTTTTCGTTCCTGAAGAGGCAAAACCAGGAAGAACGCCAAGTTGATGCTGAATGGGACAGACAAAGAATACACACTGCAAGAGCGCAGCTGGTTTTAGAGCGGCATCTACAACGACAGAATTGGGAACGCCGCCGAGCTTTAGATAACATGAACGCAGACATGTCTCAGCAGCAGAAATCAAAGTAAATACCAGAGGAGTTTTCTTCTTTTCAAGTAAAATTCTTTACCATTAACACAGTACCTTGGCTTTCAAAGAGCCTTTTCACTTGTATTGGTTGTAACTTTTTAAAAAATACACTTGTTACAAGTTTATGCTTGAAAGAAAGAAAAGAACAATTCAGCTTAAGTGTGTTTTTCAGTACTATTTAAATAATCTTCAGAGAGTAGCTTATGATTTTTACTGACTTACATGTATGAATTAATAGCTGGAATTCTTAAAAGTGTTCCACTGAGAACAGATGGTTTCTGTTGATAGCAAAAGAAGAGAATAAATAGAATTAACTGTGTAGGAAATTATATTCATCAGGTGTAAAACAGTATGTATTTCTTATATTTGCTTTAGTTTTCTGAAACAAAAAAGGATGGGCATCAGTGGAACTGCCAGGTTTTGATAGCTTGGAACCCAAATGGAGCTTTTCCATTTGTGTATGACAAAACCGGGTGATTCTTTAGCTAAGAGCTGGACAGGTCTTGTGTCTGCTGTAATGGGAAAGGAGGAAGATAATTTGTGACGGAAAAAAACCCCAAGTGATTCAGTGTTCTCTGTTTTTGAGTTTGGTTGTTTGGGGTTTTTTTCCCATCATGCATGCATACATTGGTTTTACAAAAGAATTTCCAGTACCTGATGCTTTCTTCTTATGAAAGCAAAATTCATAATTGTGTTAATTTATTGTGAGATTTTTCAAAGGTTATTTTAGGATTGAAAGAAGAAGTTTCCTATATTGAGATGTGGCATACATTTTGGAGGGAAAGACCTAGTTTATTGAATTCCATTATTAATTCTGAATTTTATGAGCATTTATGAGTGTTTATGCATAACATCTTCAGGATACCTCTATATATCATAATGAGAAAAAATTTACTAACTGCACTTTTTTTTATTTGTTGCCAGGAACATTTATCTTAAAGAAGAAGAATATTCAAATTATCCAACGGACGAGTATTTCGCACAGTTTAATACAACTAGCCGATGACATTCTGGATAAATCAACCTGAAATATAGAGAAGTATGTAGACGTATTAAAATTGTTAATTGAACAATCCCATGGTTTATTATTTTTAACTGTTTCCTACCCTGTGCAAACGGTGCACTCAGACTAAAGGAGAGTATACTGGGCCACATGTGTTCTAAGAGGAAAACACTGTCATAATTTTTAAACTTGATTGTTTTTCTAAAAAAGTGCTAGTAGCTTCAATAGTAGGTTGTTTGACTGTTGTGTCTCAGGCTTAACTGTGAGGTTTACATTATCCATGCCTTTAGAAATCCATTTCTGTAAAGGAATTCCAATTTAAAATATGATGCGACTTTATGCACTTGGGCAGAGGGGAATGCTGTCTGACATGGATCACAAGTGGTGCACACTTAGCAGATTCTATGGGAGGGAAGAAAGATGATCTAGGCAGAAAGTTTTGGGGTTGTTTGCTTGGGGGCTTTTTGTTTTGATTTTCTTTTTAGGTTTTGGTGGCTTTTTGTTTTTTGGTTGGTTGTTCATTTGTTTTGGGTTTTGGATTTGTTTGTTCTTTTTAAGTAAAAAAAAACCAGCCAGACACAAAAGCAGACAAAGGGAAAGAAATGGAGAAGTTGGTCAGAAATGCTACTTGTATTTCCTGAATATTAGGAGTAAGAAGAGAAGATTTTGACCATTACCCCAGTGGTTATAGCAGGGGCATGACACAGAAATGGAATGTGGGTAATAGTAAGTAGGGAAAAGAATGAGGGAAAGTATTGCTGCATACACTGCCACTCATTAGAAATAACAGAGAAAATTTAAGGGCAGTGTGCCTCCAAGGGAGAGTGTAGGAAGAGTTTACAGATGTGATGGAAGGGGGTGGGCAGGAAAGGAATCAGGCATGCACCAAACAAAATCAAGGAGAAAAATCTCAGCTTGTGCACAGTAATTCAGGGAGTTCCCTTCGTAACTTCATGGTTACAGAATTTATTTAGTAATGGAAGAGGCAGTCAATGCCATTTGAAAAGTGAGCAAATGAAGCACATAGGAAGAAAATATGGACAAGCAATGTAAGAAACTAACTGCACAGAGAAATGGATGATGGAGATAACCAGAAAATGAAATCCAGAAAGGAAAGCGATGACATACAGGGGACTGGAAAAAGATTAGAAGACTTAGTGATCTAAAACAGAAAAAAGAATGAGAAAGAGATGAGAAATTCAGCTAAACATCCAGAGCGTCTAAGACTGTCAACCCTTAATAAAAATAGAGAGGCCACATATGAGAATAAATCTTAAAGTAAGTCTGTGTAGTTTTCCAGAATCTGGAATGTGAACTTGGGGTAAAAACATCCTGTTGACATTGGCACACAGTCTGCTGGCTTTTCTTTGCATCAGGATAAGTGGTAACTGGATTCTGGTGAAACAGGTTGAAGATGACTACGCCAAGCTAAGTAGAAAAGGTTTTTAAAAAAACAGAGGCTGAGGTAAACTCTAATGAGTTATTCTCATCTTTGTAAAAATAATGAAGACTGTATGGTTCTCAAGATTGTTAGGAGGATTTTGAGATGGTTGAAGGAAGCATTCCTTGAAAGGGGACTGTTCAAACAGGTCTATTTACTTTCCTTGAAAGGAGGCTCTTTCAAAAGAGGTCTGCTTGCTCAGCTGAAATAGTGGCCCTGTGAGATCAGGCTGATAGGACTAATTACCATTTTGAACTAGGTGATAACAACAGGAGTTTGTAAAAGACCATCGTTAATTCCTCTAAATGGAGAGGAGGAAGAAAAACAAGGAAAACATGAAAAGGGATAAGGAAGTGTCTTGGGGCAGCAGGATAATCTATGGCAAAAAGATATGTTCCAATTTTACTATATTAATACAACTGGAACTAATTGCAGTATAGATAGAATTAGGTAGAAAAGCAGCATTGCTGGAGAAAAGCAACTGAAGAATGTGCTATTCAGAAAAGCTGGAAGATAAAGCTGAGAGAAGCTCACACTTGCATTGTTAATGATAAGCCAGACTACAAAGAAGTAAGAAAGGATCGTATTCAAGAGATTCTCATGTGTTAGCATTTGGAGATCCATTTATTTGTCAGACTGGGATTCACACATGGCTGGATGTCTTTGTAGTATTAACAAATACTATATTGAATTGGTAATCTCAGTTCAACTACAGGTTGGTTTGTATCTGCATTGAATATTTCAGGCTCTGATTTTTTTTTTTTTTTTTTTTTTTAACTAACAGAAAAACAAATAAAGTGTTGAAAAATTCATGAAGTTGTCTTTTTTTGTCCAGCTTTATACAAATATGTGTTTACGGCTGTACAGTTTAACATACTGCTCGACCTAGTCAGATAACATTTTTGTTCCTTAAGGAAGGACTGTATGATTAAAGCCTTTTTATATTTACCTACTTGCTAGCATAAAAACTTTTTCTGTGAAGTTACAAAAATTATAGATTTCTCAGTTGAACTATGATAGAAATTTAAGTAAGGAGACTCTGCCAATTCAATAATTGGGTAGGATCAGGTGTTACTAAATTCCATGGAAAACTTTTAGCATGATCAGTCATATTTGCAAGAACAACCATACTACATTCTACTTGTTTCAGAATGCAAAACCTGAAGTTTATTTTGAATGTTAACAAAAAAGCACAGTCAAGTTGTATAAAACATACCTAAAGTAAAGTGAAAAAGGTCTGATTGTTGTTGATATTTTATGCCAACTTGTTTTGTTTTGCATGGAAACAATTCATATTTTCAGTAGACATATCTCAACATAGTAGGTGATAACAAGGGGGTGCAGGAACTTCTCAAACCTATATGGTTCTCTAACAACAAAGATGTGGACTGGTATTTTCAGCTTTTGAAATGTCACACTTAACTTTTACTGATGAATACTGAAATAAGGTAGACAAGATGTATCAGAGAAGCATTAACAGATAGTAGGTACTGTTTGAAAATGTTTGTTGGTTTCCATTACTGAGGTATCCTTTTTTTCTTTTTGGTGTCTGTTACATAATCACAAATTTAATTTACAAATCAACGTGGCAAATTATTCATAGACTAAGGGACACATAGGTCTTAAAACTGGGAAAAAATAGTTTCCAAATCAGAAAAAAATCAGTTTCTGAAGGAATAAACTACATGTTACTAAGTTTTCCTAATTTTCCTGCTGCAAGGACAAAATAAATTTTATTTACAGCTATTAGTGAAATGTTACTAGTATTTTCCTCTTATCTGATGTCACTTCAGTAATGCTGAGAAACAAAAAGAAAAGCATTTAGTGAAGGAATGTTCATTCTCGGCCCTGTAATACAACAAAACCGTACTTCACATTCTTGATGCAAGGAAGTAATCTGTATGAATTAGGGAAAAATCTACTGTTCAGTCTGTTCCAGTAAATTGTATGTGTGGTTTCTGTCATACAGTGTTGCAGTTATTAATGGAGTAAAATGCTTTTCAGATAACAGCACATGGAAGCAGGAAAAATTGAGTATATAGTAGACATTCTACTCAATGAAAGACTGATAATGTAGTATGAGGAGTATTTCAGGTGATTGTTTAATCAGGATAGATACTGCTTTTTGGACACAGAATTTTATCTAAATGAATTTAAAGGTTGTTTTAGCTTGTTTAGGTTGTTATTGCTACTCTTCTGTAAATTTCTGTTGCTACAGACCTATAGCTGTGCTTATTGCGTGAATCTTTGAAGAATTTTTCAGTACTTTTTTTTTTATTACTATAGTTATTACATGGGACTTCATTGCACAGCCAGACACCTTACTGATGTACTTTGTACTATCTGTGTTCTATGCAGTTGACTTCAGAAAGGTACTTTTTACTGCAGTTTAAAGCCATAGTTCTTCTTGATTATCTGTCAGCCAGGAGAATTGATCAAAATATGTACAGGAGACTAGTTATGAAAAGTGAGTACCATTTGAATATATATTTGTCCCACGTCTAGAGAAATATGCACTAGTTACTTCACTGATGTATGAGTATGGCAAGAGTATTTGCCAGTCAGGAAAGGAAGAATTACTGTTAGAATTTTTTTTGCTATTGCTGCTCTTAACTCAGAAATGCAGTGCTGCTTAACAAAGTTATAGTGAACTCTCACCCTGAGAAATCCAATTCCTGTGGCTTCTTATTAGTAATCCTGATTCTTCACAGAAGAAACCACAAAAATGTTGCCTGTGAAAGAAACCACGGGAAATAAACAGCAGCCACTAGACGTCATAGTAAAAGTTGCACAATTGCAGTTAACACAGCAAAAAATACTCATGCTAAGCTCCAAAACCTAATAGCCCCCTTCTTTCTATCTGTAGAAAAGATGGATAAAGGTAAGTAATTCCTTTGTAATAATATGTGATGTAATCTAATTATGCCATTTTGCAATAATCCAAGAGAGTGGAAATACTGAGGATCCAGATACATCACCATCACAGAAACTTGAAAGAAAACAGGACTCCAATATGTGCTCTGGCTTTCTTAAGAGTATTTGCTGTTACAGTGGTACTGTTTGAAATATGTTTAAAAAGAAAGAGTACTGTAAGTACTAGCTAGCTATGCCACAGCATATAAAAAGGAAAAATTGCTTTGAGCTTTATCAAATTTTATGTGACCTTTTTCCATCAGTATAATTTAAGAGTTAATTCATATCACTTCCTTAATTGAAAATGCTAGAAATTAACAAGGATTGGAAAATACTGACTATACAGGAAAAAATTGACAGAAAGAAATGGCCAGCTACATAAAGATACCACCATTTTTTTTAAAACAAAACATTTCTTTGGTAATATTAAAATATTAGTTAACTATTTTAATGCCTGTCACTGGCAATTAAGTGGTATTAAAATAGATGTCATGAAAATCAGTTCAAATACTTGAAAGCAATGACACTGCCTTGGAGTCAGGATGAGTGAGGACATTAGTGAAAAGATAGATGTGGAAACAGTAGAACTTGTGAACAGTTTAATACCATGATATATGAGAAAACTCAGGTAAAAGAAACTGTGCAGATACATAATAATTGGAGTTTGATTATTTTACCGATTTGCTACTCTACTCAGCAGTTTGCAGCAAACCATCTAGCTGGAAAATGCTGTCTGTCTTACCACATGCAGAAGGATCTACTGTCATTTCCCAGGTTCATGTTCCTGCTGGGAAAACAGTCAAGTCAAGCAATGAACAGTTTGAGTTGTGAGTTCTTGGGAGATTCAGGTCTTCCTATATCTGTAGTTGTCTGAATCTAGCTGAGAGATGTGAGTACTAAGTCTAGACTCAGGATAACTGAAATTGCAGTGGATCAAGGATTTTAGCCTACTACTGTATATATGAGTTTGTAATGTGTAAGTGTAGATGCATACACATACACGTAAATGAAAGTGAAATTTTCAAAGCCATCTGCTTAGCTCCTGCTGACTTAAAAATAAAATATAAAAAAATACTATGCTTCTGGCAGGATGGCCAGCAACACAGTTCATTCCAACAGATATCATAAGCTTTTTTTCTACAAAGAAAATGTTTTTCACTGGAAGCTTAAATGGCTGAAGAATGAGATTCTGCCAAGGGTAACCAAGTGTTATGTAGCTGCTGTAGAGCTGGAAAATAGCGTATTTCAGCTATGAACTGCATTAAGGAGTGGTCTAAAGGCTCTTAGCTTTTCTATTTTTGAGACCTTAGTAATGTATAAGGTTTCTTACAAACCTGAGAGTATTAATCATGTATGGCTCAAATAAGTAATCTCTGGTGGTGTATACCTATGTATGTTTAAAAGGTATATAATACGTGAAAACCTAACCTCTGGGTGGAACCAAAATTTCATCCAATACCTTTTCCTGTTGTTTTTTGCTTTATTCTGCCCCTCTCCTCAATAAGCTCTACATAAGGCCTTCAGTAGATATATTTTATATAAACAAAAAGATGACATTACAAGAACCTCATATGTTAGATTATCCCTTTCAAATGATGAAAGAAAATGTGAAGAGTTAAGCACACAAACAGAAGAAAAAGGTTGTAAATGCTTTGCTTTCCAGACCTGCGTTACATTCTAAGATCTAGAAAGAATAGACAACAGACCTAAACAATCAGAAAATGGGAGTACAGTAAAAATGCAAGAAGCTCTTTTAACAGATTTGAAAAGTAAATGAAAAATCTCTACAGCTTTCAAAAAGCCACTAAATTAACACGAGCACCAATACTGTTAATAGGAAAAAGCTTGTCATATAATGTATATTTCAATTTTAAAAGCTGAAGAACACTTTGTTCTCATTTTAAAAGTGTTTGCTTGCTGCACATTTTTAGTTAGCAAAATTGTGTGTGGATGCGAAAATTATAGATGAAGGACTTGTGCTTCCTGAAAAATATTAACACAACTTGTGGAGTTAACAGAACAGCAGGTTTTTTTCATTCCTACTTGCTACTCAGTACTAGGATGGTAAGCCATTGTTAGCATCATATGTAGAATATAACTATAGTTTTCTGTAAGATGATGGGCTAGAATTTCACTGAGACAAGGATTAGTAGCAAGGTTTGCAATAGACAAGGGAAAACAGATTCCACGCTAGTTAACTAAATCATCTATATATTCAGATATCTAACCAAGAAACAGAATGGAAAAAGAAATACAAAAATAGAAAAATAATTAAGTAAATAATAAATGATGAAAAATCAGAAACAGCAAATCATGGCTGTGTGAAAGTTGGAGTAAGTTATGAAAGTAAAAATTGATACTTCTAAGTTTGAGCCTCTTCAGATACGACTTATGAGATACAATTTTTAGCCTCTTCAGATATAATTTATGAACAAAATAGACCAGACATCACTGAGGTTCTGGTTGTGATTATGGACACTGTTGGCTGCAGCCAGGATCTGAGACTGAAAATGTACAGTACATTTTCATACGTACAGTAATTAATACAGTAAAGTAACATACAGTTATGTGACCACTCCCCAAAACATGAGAAGCAGCATGTACCAAAGTCAAGGCATTGAAAGGTGACAGTATCTGTAACTTCCCTTTCACTCTGAAGTAAGTGTGTCCCTGTTATTCTGTAGTTTACAAGATGCATTGATTCACTAGTATTCTGCAAAGATGTCATGGTTTGCCACACACCTCTGTTACTCTTTTCCTTGCTCATTTCTGATTTAGTGGTTTATACTTTGCAGTTTGACAAGAAATTACATGTTCTGCACAGGCTTAACACAGCTAAACACAGAAGCACACTGGAAAGACTGAATCCTCTTACAATCTGGATACTTTTTTGAGACATTGAACTGAAATCTTCAAGTTTCTTTCTGCATGATTATATTCAAGACCTAGGTTGTGTAGAGATGGAAAACTCACAGACTATGAAATGGACCTGTATTTCAAATTACATTCTACATTAGAATAAATGAAGCACAAAAAGTAAATAGTATAGAAAAAGAGAGGATCTCTTAGCACTGTTCTCCTGACTTGAATTTTCTTTCTTCCCTTGCTGATAAAATTCAAGTTTTGAATTGTATACCTTGAGGAAGCAAAGGATTTTGCACCCTCACTGAAGACAAAAGCCCTTGTCATATTAAGGCTGGAATACATCACTTTTAAATTTAACCTGTCTATAAATAAGCTACAGAACTGTAAAATTATTCAGTTTATGAACAAATACATCAGAGTGGAGCAGAAAAACCCCCTCTGTCAGACATAAGTAAGGATGAAAAGATTTTAAAGGAATAGTACATGGTTTTCTCTTCTAGAAATGTGATTTGTGCTAAAGAAAATACATTTTGAATAGCTGTTAGATAAAACTGTTATGCCCTGAAGTTATAATCTGTAGCTCAACATACTGAAGGCTTAGGAAAAAAGAAAGGCCTCAACTTCCTCCTTCAGTGCTATAAGACTGTTTTATTGTTACATTTCAGTACAAAAGAATAGCTTATTAGAAAAAGCTAATGAACAATATAAACATACCTAGTTTGACCAGCACACAAATAAGTTCTCTCTAATTATTCTAGATTATTTTTTAGTAAAATGAACTGTTAAGGATGCTCATATAATAATCATTGTCCCAGGGTTTATTGACCTGCCTTACTACGAATCTAAATGTTTGTTTAGTTGCATTGTGTGTATTAATTCATATGTTTCAGTTTAGTGGAAAACTTCGTAGTTTATAACTAGCTATTCTAGAATTAAATACTGGATTGTTGATATTTTCTTTAAGGTAAATATCAAGAGAAAGTATTTGAGTAATACATTTCCATTTAAAAATCAGTTCATACAATAGGACTCCAGCATAGGAGACTTCCTGTACTTTGATAGAATAGTACAACAATAGAAGAGACTTCACTGATAAATGAAATAATGGGATTTAAACTTATCCTATGATGATGAAATTTTGCAATAAAACTCCTACTTTTCCTCCAATGCCACATAACCACACGCAGTGTGGTTTGCTCAGACCTGCAAGTGTGCTGGCTGACTGACTAGTTACAAAGCTACACTGAATGGCAGTGTTGAATTTCTGCTGCATCCTTTCTCTAAATGGGACAATTGGCTTTGTTCTTTCTTCTTCTCAAAGTTCAACTTGTGAAATTCAAAGGAATTAATATTTGAAAACTTTACCTCCTTTTATTTTGGTTGAAACTGGCAAGAGATTCAATGTGTTACTGGGAAGAGAAAGCAGGAATGCAGGATAGATGATGTGGGCTCTGTGACTGCACAAGTCTTATTTCCATAGGAAACAAGCAAGTCACAGAATCATAAGATGGTTTGGGTTGGAAGGGGCCTTCAAGATCATCTAGTTCCAATCCCTCTACTGTGGGCAGGGACACCTTCCGCTAGACCAGGTTGCTCCAAGCCCCGTCCAACCTGGCCTTGAACACTGCCAGGGATGGGGCAGACACAGCTTCTCTGGGCAACTTGTGCCAGTGCCTCATCACCCTCATAGTGAAGAATTCTTCCTAATGTCTAATCTAAATCTACCTTCTTCAGCTTAAAGCTATTTTCCTGTAACAGTAATAGCATAAATACCATATCTTCTCTAGCCCAGGTCTCTGAAAACATAAGATGCATTAGGAAGCACTTTTGTATAATAGTAACTACATAGACCACTTGCCTGATAAAAGTCAGTAAGCAGCATGATGTTAAACCTAGTAAAAGACAACGGATGCTATAAATAAGGACAACTACCAAGTAGAAATCGTAGCCACTGAAGAAAAAGAGCTGAGAGAGGTATGGACTCATGGGGGAAAGATTATAGCAGTTGACACTGCCCCAAAAATCAGATTAAGAAATTATGTAACTGAGCAACGTAGGATTCAATACCTTATGCTTGGTTCTGATTGTCCTCTATCAAAAAATTCAGAGAGGGGCATTTTTGAGATGAGAGAGAGGAAAAAAAAAAAAAGAAAGTTTTAATCTAATGAGAAGAATAATTTGTGGAATAGTTTAGAACAGTGGAGACCATGATTACATATCCTTGGTCTGCCACACATTTCATGTCTGACCACAAAAGCGTTCTTCAAGCTTTCTCCGCTTTAATTTCCAGTCTGCAAAAGGAGAATAATTCTATAGCAAATAATATAAACAAACACTTAGATTAGATCTACTCCTACTTTCTGTGCTCACTTGAAATCTGAAAATACTATTTCACAGCACTACTGTGAAATTATAAGATTAAATAATTGCATCAAACTATAAAGACAACTAAAGCAGAAAACTGACTAGAACAAGATAAATGCACTAGAGATTTTGTGTCACCATCAAAAGATATAAAAATATGTAAGATAACTTGATAGGTACAATGGACTTCAGGTTGTAATGGGCAACTGGCCCGGGTATCTCAGCTAATACACACTAATTAAGCTATTACAGGTCTCATCATTTTGACTTACTAGTTCTGTAGTTCTTGTGAGTATCCTCAGGTTTGCAGAGACTTATTAACTGCCTTATGTGCCATGTGATAACACCCAACTGCTTCTGAAATGCAGCCAACCTTGAAAGTAGAGTGATTGCGTTCATGCGGAATTGCAATCTAAATTAGGCCTGGTTTGGGTTAGCTCTGCTGTCTCCAGTCACTCAAGCTTTCTACAAATAGTATAGACAAAGTGAATGAGCCATATTATTTATTCTCTGATAACAGAATACAATGAAAATGGAAGACAATACACTTAAAAATGTAGAAGGGAATGTTTGAAAGCAACACATAATGTAAGGAAATAGAGTCTTTGAGATGGTTTAATAAAATCTAAAATAGTTTCTTTATAAGGTTAATGAGAATCTATTGAACTACTTTAGGCATGGTGTGAAAATTATTATACAAGCAGTCATGTTTCAGGGCTTAAGCCGATTATTAAGACCAGAATCTGATAAATTACTAAAGCATGTTAAGAATATGTGTGGTTTCATTCAAGGTGATGGAGCTATTTATGCTTAAAGATGGTATTCACTTAAGTGCTTTACCTGACTTAGGAGCCAGTAGTTCAGTTGTAGAAAGGTGATACAATTATGAACAGGTTCTTCGGAAGGTGTCTATTATGTCTTTCCTTTATTTTCCCCTAAAACAAATAGTATTAAGTTACTGTCAAAAGCAGGATATTATGATAGATGGACAACTGGTCTGATCCAATTGGCAGTTCACATTCTTATATTTTCTTGTAACTAGCAAATTTTCAGTGCTAGTTTTGTTTTTCCTTTTTCTGTGATGTACAGAGGAGAAAAGAATTATGGGCCCTATCTTCTGTATGATCTGTTTGATCTCTAAAAATAGAAGAGGTGTATGCATTAGGAAATGTAAATTACTAGAAATGTGCATACTAAGAACAGACAATAGAGATCACCTTTTTAAAACATTATATAGCATCCAGGGTTTTTTAAGTAGATGGGAAAAACATTTAATTCTTCATCAATGATGTCACTAAGCTTGTAGCCCAAATGCTGTTCTCATTCTTGGCAAGTAACATTCAGCAAATGTATGGTTTTCAAATGCTGCTCAGATTCAGTAAAAACCATTTAGGCAAACAAAAACTGTTGTGTCTAGAAACTGTTGTTTATCTTTAGAATGGAGCCATGTTAATAGTTTTAATATGCTAAAATGTGAGGTCCTAAGTGCACAGCATAATCAAATTCTGATCATCTGACTAAATAGCACTGTCATACTGTGATCTGAATTAACACTATGTGCAAGAGAAAGAGAATATTTGAATGCTGAATCCTCAGGCTCTGTATAAATTGTACTCAGATACTATACAGGTTTTTTATTCTTACTTTCCATGGAAAATATGGTTGTGTTTCTAACTTTTAGCTGTATTGGTTTTGATGTTTAGAGAAAACGTGTGTAATACATATAATAGTTGTTATGCTACATCAATATTCAAGTTTACTGATTTGACGAAACTGGTATCTGTCTTTCCTTGAATCTTGAAGGAGATGTACATTGAAGAAACACTGTGAGTTTTGGTTCGAAGGGATTAATGTCCACATCTAAAATCATTAAAGTCACTAGTGGGATCTCTGTGCTTACACTGTCCCCTGTTTTCTGATGAGTGCTTACAATTTTATCAAAGGAAATTATGGTATTGAGTATGAATAGAGTTATCTTTGTATCTACTTCAGAGAGAATAAACATGAACTGAAGCTTTTTGAGTATAGTATCCATAATAGTAGACATGAATATACAAAGAGATGAAGTAGAACAAGCAGAGTATTCTTTTGATGATTTATGTGACTGCCAACATGAATTTTCAGGTGTAGTTTTTCTGTTCTTAAACATATATATTTCATTATAAACCAATGTATAGTGCCATTTTTGCACAGGGCTATCCTTTTGTACTTGGGATGGAGGACATTCCTGTGAGGATGACAAGAGTACTGGAACAGCTTGCCCAGAGTGGCAAAAATTTCAATGAAGTAAAATTCTTCTGTGCAAAACTGAAAGTTTTTATCCCTTCTGGAAAGAGTTTTGGGTTCCAAAACTTAGTAATGTTTTCAAAATTTATTCAATAGTTTTCTTGTGGACAGAGTTAATAATTCTGTCTTCATAATGAATCCACCCATATGTACACATGATGTGAAGGTTTTCCAAAGACTCAGAAATTATATGATCTCAGTAGTTGCAGGGAATCAGAACCAATATTCTTCTATGATTTAATAGGAAAAAGCACTCCAAGCTGCATAAATAGTACCAATAGACTGCAACTGAAGAAGCCTTGTAAGACAGAGAGGAAAGGTATAATTTTTTGGGAGACAGAGAGGGTGGTGCTTTGTCCTCTGCTGCTATGAGGGATTGCTCTCTCCTAGTTGAGGTAGAATATTCCAGGTTATTTTGGATATGAAGAGCAAATCGGTGACTCAGTGGATTCCCGCCTTCTCAATTTGAGACAGTCCTGGAGTTGTGTAGATGCCACACAACTTGCCATTTAAAATTGGGGGAGAATGAAAAAAGGTAAATCCATCTTTCTTCCATCTTTTCAAATGACATATTTTTTCTTACTTAATGACATAATCCAAGACCTAGTTGCTTATTTTTAGTTGTTACAGCAGGCCTATTACCTACAGAAATGTATATTTGCCAGTGTCACTTTCCAGTCACAGACTCACTCCCAGTGATTAGGGATTAATAAACTTCCCTACAGCATGATAGAAAATCAGTAAGGCATTCTTCCTCACATAAAACTAAAACTAAGCACTCTATGGATTATATTTTCCGTTTTTGAGAGTCTGCGTGTATGTGAGTCTCATGTATGATCATTTTGCAGTTTGCTATGCCAGTTAATAATTTGTCACTAATACTTTCCATAAAATTATGTCCAAAATAACTAATGATGCTTGCTTCATGTGTATTTGTGTTTCAAATTCAGAGTCTAAGAATGTCTAAATGCTGATTTAGCTTTGCCCAAGGTTGAGAAATCTGTACGTACTTTTTATTATCTGTTACCTCCCATGTAATAGTTCCCCAGCATCTACTTAAGTAGTGACCTAGGATCAGATAAGGTCATTCTTTATCCAAGTACCTATTGTCACAAGTCTTAATGGAAGTTAATAAAATTGCACATTTATATGTCTATTGAATGTGGCCCAGGCTATTAAAGTAAAGTGCAAGAGACAGAAGTACGAACACACTAGGAAAACAAAAGAGCAATTTAATTTAGCTTCTAAAAAGTACTTTAGACAATCTAACCTCCTTTCTGCCTCCATTTCCTTTTTGTTTTAGCCTTTGATGTTTGCCCTAGAAAACTTATTTACAACGACTATACCAGCTCACCTAGAAATCACTCAGGAGAGTTGAATGAAAAGGAAATTGCAATAATACAGTTGGAGTAACACAGAGCAAGAATCAGCTGCAGGCAGGAAATTTTAACATACTGAGATAAAAATAGTTTCACAAGTTTGCCAGTGTGCTGAATAGGCCAGTCTAATAGATCGTGACCTTATATTAACTCCCTAAGATGTAACGCAACCCAAGCATACCCAGGGAAGCAGCAGTTCACAGCGGAAAGTATTTGCCATCCATTGGGAAGGCAAGTCATGACCATTTATGTATGCTTTTTCTGTGCTATATAGAAGAGTCTTTATCTAACGCTGAGGTGGAGCATTTCTACACAGTTACAGTGTCTGGGTAGAGAAAGAAGGGATTTTTAATGGGATTCTTCACTTTTACAAAGTTTCTTCTTAGGAAGTGTCCTGGGTTCAGCAGCAGCAGTCACTTTTTCTCCTTCTTAGTAGCTGGTGCAGCGCTGTGTTTTTGACTTTCGGCCTGGGAATAATACTGATAAAGCTGGTATTTTCAGTTGCTGGTCAGAATGTTTACTCTGACCAAGGACCTTGTGAGTCTCATGCTCTGCCAGGGAAGGGGGGAAGCCGGGAGAAAGCAGGGACAGGACACCTGACCCAAACTAACCAAAGAGGTATTCCATACCACAGCATGTCATGCCCAGGATGTAACTGGGAGTTACCTGGAAGGGCACGTGCTGCTCTGTCGGACTCGTTTTCAGTGGGTGGTATTGTATTCTCTTCCCTTGTTATTTCTCTTATCATTGTTATTATTGGTGGTAGCAGTAGTGATTTGTGTTATACCTTAGTTACTGGACTGTTTTTATCTCAACCCATGGGAGTTACATTCTTTCAATTCTCCTCCCCATCCCTCTTGGAGGGGGGTTGGAGTAGAAACTGCATGGCTGACTTGCCGACTGGCTTAAATCACGACAGGAAGATTCTTGTCTTTTAGAAAATTCTTAAATCTCACATTATGTGATGGACTGAAGCAGCAGGTAAATTGAATTTCAAATGTTAATTGGAGATACGCCTCCCTTACCAGGGACAGCTAAGGATTCCTAACAGTTTGGCTAGAATCATAACTATAGATGAAGAGTTGTAGCTTACACTTTGTGTTCATAGGAGTGTTAAAAGCTAAGGATTTCCTTTCCACCATCCAGTTCATAAACCTAGGTATAAAAGATGTATCGGATACTGAATGTCTACTTGCTCTGCAGTAGACTGGGTGGGGAACAGACATTGGCCTGGCTACTTGAATTGTTTGAAAGAAGTTGAATGGATGTTGGGTTTTGCTGCTATTTTAGACAAAAAATGTATCTGTGAAAGAGATGCCCTGCAAACAAATCAAAGCCACAACTCATTACAGTCTCAAACGACTACAGTACACTCTAAGTTTGAAAAGTAAAAACCCCCAAACCACAACAAACCCACAGTTCTTTTTTTTTTCTTTCTTTCAATAGTGTATCATTGTAACTATCATTGTTATAACCACTGAAGGTCAAAAAGTTCTTCATGCTAGCTTCTATTGCAGAAGACTCAGCAATTGCCCCTAAAATATTCTGATTTTCCTCGTGTTGCTATAGCTGCCTCTTTCATCCATGCCGGTGAAGCTTACAGTAAGAATGTTGTAATTGTAACATGCTTCTTGCTGTCTTAAGTAGTTTTCGCAGCAGTACTGTCAGAGTGCTTGTGAAGCTTACCATATGGTTTCCACACTTCAGTGCTGACTAGACTTTGGCTATAGACATGAACAACACATCTTCAGAAACTCACATTCTTTACTCCTTGCATCTTGCATCAGTTCATTTTTGCAAAAGATCTGTAATAAACTAGTCTTCATTAAAACAGGAGAAACTGAAATAAATTGTTCTCTAAATGTAAAGCTGCTGCTCACACACGAGTCACTAATCTCTGGCTGCTTAGGTAGCACTGTTGCTCCTTGTACACCTCTTGAATTTATTTTATAGTTAATAAATTACATATTATTGATAAAAGTTAAAAGGCTGAAAATACTGAGGGTGCTAAGCAGCTCAACTATTATCACAGACAAAACAACTAATTTATGTGAACACTGACATCTTCCTATTAACCTGTTCTGCATTTGTGTGTTCAGCTCTCACTATAGTTTTCTGCCCTCAGTTTTAATAAGGAATATTTTGGCACACATGTGCTTTTGTTTGGCCTCTAAAAAGAATTCTGTTTTCTATTTTGTCATTCATGGACATGGAGTTTTCAATATAAAAATTTCAATGGAGTTTTAAATATATTTAGGTGCTAGTTCATGTTATATTCATACACAATTAAATGCCTTAACAAATATCTTTACAAATGTAGCCACCCTTAATATAAATACTAATTAGAAGTGTATACACTACATTGGGAATGTTATGATCCAGACAATATTTTTTCACGCATCTTTGATTTTGCACTGTAGGGAGTTTTCATTGATGAGCCTCAGAGACTAGTCATCCTCCAGACAGTAGAAAAAGAAAATCTATCTATTTAGATTGTGCATTCTAAGCATTATAGGTCAATGTGGTATATAGAAGAGAGAGGTAGTGTAGCTGGCTGTGGAAAACTGGCTGTGGGATATCACTTAAAGTAACTTTAGTTAATACAGTTATTTTCACAGTTAAATGCTGAATTTTTCTTTTATGATTTTCCTATGTACCTTAAGTAACCTTTCATCTGGCTAGAAAGGGTTCAAATAATAACTATAGAAGATTGTTTCCCTGACAATTTTAGCCTTCCAGGTTTCTAGGTTTTCACAATTAGTTGTTTAGTTCTTTTTCTTCTCATGAATTACAGAAAAAGAATTAATCATCAGACTTTACATTTTTGGTAAAACCTGTGATTTGTCTTAGAGAAGGGTACATGCAACCTGATCTAGTCGAAGATGTCCCTGCTCATTGCAGGGTGTTGGACTAGATAACTCTTGAAAGTCCCTTCCAACCCAAACCATTCTGAGATTCTATGGCTCCAGTGAAAGTAAAAGTGAAGTAATCCAGTTTACCATTTATATAAATCAATACAGCTTCATCAGTTGCTGTGTTTTCATACTAACAAATCTATTTTAGCAGCTTAAAGACTAGAAATACCATGGCTATGTCCACTGCTGAGGTTACAGTAGTATAGAGAGAAGATAGCAGAGCCATTTCTCCACCCTGAAAGATGTTAGTGTTTCTTGTTTGAGCTGACTCTGCAGGTTTCAGAAGCACAGAATGGCAGGTTCTGGTTTTGTGAACCTTGCTCACTGAGTAAGAAGGTCTCTTCCATGTGTTCTCACACCTGAATGGAGGTTCAGAAGATAACAATTCATCTGCACATCTGTGCAAAGAAATTAAGAGCAGTAAGACCATTCCACATCTTTCTCAGCTTTGGGATTTGACAAACAAAAGAAAAAGGTGCAACATTCTGATTTGCTTTCCTTCCAGACCAGGCAGCCTGAACATAAGTCAGGAGGATTAAACACAGCTTTGATTAGCTACTTGAGGAGCTCAGCTACTATTAGTATTACTATTATGACAGTACCAATTTACAACTAGTACAGCCATAAGTTGGCTTGTATTCCTCAGAAGTGCCAAGATAGCAAGAAGGAATTTCTGATTTTCTGGACCATAATCATTTCCCCAGCAGTCATTCTGGCAGGACCTCATCCTTATTCCTTGGGCCACTGGAAGAATGGCAAAGATGCATCAGATGATGCATCTGCCCTACTTTCTTTGCCTCATTGCCCCCATATTTGTAAAGCCATTACCTGTTTGGCTTCAGAAATAGTTTGTTAGCATTTATAATGTGTAGTCATCTGTTCCATGCAGAATTCTGTTATAAATTCATAGTGAAGATTAAAATGAGTGGAAACCTAAGTAGGTATGATCTACACAAGAAACTCAATATGTCTTCTATAAAGAAAAGCTCTGCCTTACAGACCTCTGGGTCTGTAAGATAAAGAGCTGACTGGATGGCCACACACAAAGAGCTGTGGTCAATGGCTCAATGTCCGGCTGGAGACCGGTAATGAGTGGTGTCCCTCAGGGATCTGTATTGGGACTGGTCTTGTTCAACATCTTTGTCGGTGACATGGACAGTGGGATTGAGTGCACCCTCAGCAAGTTTGCCGATGACACCAAGCTGTGTGGTTTGCTTGATACGCCGCAGGGAAGGGATGCCATCCAGAGGGACCTTGACACGCTTGTGAGGTGGGCTGATGCCAACCTTATGAAGTTTACCCATGCCAAGTGCAAGGTCCTACACCTGGGTCGGAGCAATCCCAGGCACAGCTGCAGGTTGGGCAGAGAAGAGATTCAGAGCAGCCCTGCAGAGAATGACTTGGGGGTGTTGGTCGATGAGAAAATGAACATGAGCCAGCTTCAGTGTGCGCTCACAGCCCAGAAAGCCAACTGTATCCTGGGCTGCATCAAAAGGAGCGTGACCAGCAGGTTGAAGGAGGTGATCCTGCCCCTCTACTCTGCTCTCATGAGACCTCACTTGGAGTATTGTGTGCAGTTCTGGTGTCCTCAACATAAAAAGGACATGGAACTGTTGGAGCAAGTCCAGAGGAGGGCCACAAGGATGATCAAGGGACTGGAGCACCTCCCGTATGAAGACAGGCTGAGAAAGTTGGGGCTGTTTAGCCTGGAGAAGAGAAGGCTGCGTGGAGCCTTCCAGTATCTGAAGGGGGCCTACAAGGGTACTGGAGATGGACTATTCATCAGGGACTGTAGTGATAGGACAAGGGGTAATGGGTTAAAACTTAAACAGGGGAAGTTTAGACTGGATATAAGAAAGAAATTCTTTACTGTGAGGATGGTGAGGCACTGGAATGGGTTGCCCAGAGAGGTTGTGAATGCTC
The DNA here is from genome assembly GCF_963264785.1 of Psittacula echo. Taxonomy (NCBI): domain Eukaryota; kingdom Metazoa; phylum Chordata; class Aves; order Psittaciformes; family Psittacidae; genus Psittacula; species Psittacula echo. The sequence continues at coordinate 108,741,032 of NC_137735.1, forward strand.
CATCCTTGGCGGTGTTCAAGGCCAGGTTGGACGAGGCCTTGGGTGACATGGTTTAGTGTGGGGTGTCCCTGCGAATGGCAGAGGGTTTGGAACAAGATGATCTTAAGGTCCTTTCCAACCCTAACTATTCTATGATTCTATGATTCTATGATTCTATGATTCTATCTTTCAGAGGATCAGCACTTTTGTGGACGATATTGTTCCAGGCAATGTAGTCTGTGTAAATACGTAATGCATTTAATGAAGTCCCTCACTGGAAGCTTTTAATAAAATTAATCAGCCATGCAACTAAAAGGAAGCTCCCTGCATAGCTAAATAGTTGGCTAAAATTTTGACTAAGCAGGATAAGTGTATAAAAGTCAGGTTTACAATGGACTGGTCATTTGCTAAGTTCAGCAGCGATCTGTGCCAAGATCTACTTTATTCAGCATATTCATAAATAACCTCAAGCAGAGGTGAACATTTAGATTCAAAGTTTGTAGAAGATACTAGGTTATTCAGGGTAGAAAGAAGAAGAGAAGACTGTGAAAGAGAACTTCTAAAACTGAGTGACTGGGCAATAAAATGGCAGTTGAGATTCAGCATAGATAGACGTGAAGTGATACACATGGTGAAATCGAGTTGAGTCATATGTAAAATTGAACCAGCTGTTACCACTCAAGAACAAGATTCTGAGGTTATGATCTCTGGTTTCATAAAACATTGATTCATTGCTCAGTGACAGCCAAAAAAACAGGTCAACTGTTAGGCATTTTCAGGATTGATAATGATAGAACACCATTATGCCACACCATTATGCCATCATGTACATTTCATTCAAAATTCGAATATGGTGCACAATCTGATCCCTTGATCTCAAAAGGAGATTGCAACTGAAAAATGTTCAGAGAAATCAAAAGAGGTAATGAAAGGATGAAGTTTCTATAGAAGGGATGGATTAGCATGCTAGGCATTTTTAACTCTGAAAAGGGTGATTTAGAGGGCTGATGGCAGATCCACAGAATCCTGTCTTTCATGTGGACAGCTGATGTGGATCAGCTGTCCACTGTCTCTTCTCATACAGAAACTAAGGACTGCCAAATGAAGCTGGCTAAGCCAACTTCCAAAAATATAATATGGTAGTTCTTTATGTAAAGGATAGAACACCCACAGAACTGCTCACCAAAAGGCACTATAAATGCTCATATTTATGTGTATTTTAAGGGAGAGTGGACAAGCACTTAGAAAAGAAAATCACTGAAGATTACTAAAAAGAAAGATTCCATTAAGCTCAGGAAATTACGAGAGCTGAATGTAACTGCAGACTGAAGGACTATTGAAGGGAAGTCATCTGTTTTTTCTCTGTTGCTCTTTGTTGAGTATCCACTTACAGCTACTATTAGAAAAGATACTAGACTAAATGGACGCCTGGTTTGAATTCATAGATGCAGTTCTGATCTTATATGAGCCTTATTTCTTTTGTTCAGCTGCTGATGCTGAGCACTCATGCTGAGAATATAAGTGCAAATAATGTGTTTATGTTTTAAAAACAATAAAGACTGAAGTCACCTAGTTAGAGATTGTTGGGAATGTGGTGTTTTCTGTTATTAGGATATATTTATTTAGATATCTAAGTAAGAATTTTGAGCTAATATTTTCATAACACATGAAGGGAGTCTGGCTTCCAAATCTGACTGAATTGCAGTCTAGTTTAGATATTTAATTGGTTTTGTTTTTGAAAACTGGGACATAAAATAAAATACAGACAATATTAGAGAGTAATGATTCTGGTTAAACTTACGTTGACTTTTGTGCTTTAGTTAAGGATTCATCTCTTCTCTTATTCTTTAAGATTACTAAGCTACTATACATACTTTCTATACATGGTGAGAAGAAACTCATGTTTCTGTTTTAAATTTTCATCTCCAAAGCCTATAAAAACAAAAAACACCAGAGTTCAAAATCAAGCTGATGTTAATCATGATTTTCTAGGAACATGACTGTTCCATAAATGTATTCTGTTGTTCATTCCAGCAGAATACTGCACTCCGCATTTGCTGATTCACTGAGGCTCCTGTAACACTCCAGAATGTGTAACCCTTTACAATAGCTTTTCTGAAGAACCAACTTTTCAGCTAAGACTCAACAAAAAATTATGTGATTCCTTAATGCATATATTTCTTAAAACCTCAAACTAAACAGTTTAAGATCTAGAAGAATATTGCTGTCCAAGATTATATTAATACTTTCATATATTTCAGCTGAGAATTTATGTATGAGTAGAAGTTCCCAAGGCATTTGCATTAGATTAAGATTCAGTCCACCACAGCTACAATGTATAACCTTTTCTTTAATGAATTCCAGGCATTTAAGAAGAGTATATTTTACATTATTAACTTCAGCTTAATGCTGTTAACAGCAGTTAATCTTGTTATTTGTTCAACTTCATGAGATTTGTGCAAGTTTAGGATTTTGAAAAGAATATAATTATATTAGCATAAAACTATTAATGAAAGGATAAATAGTGAAATCACTATTTATTCACTGTCTACCCAGATGGTACCACACTGTCCATCATTAACATGCCTACTCAGTTCACAGTTAAGTCTACTAGTTAGCACACTAGGACTCTGAATTCCACCTAAAGACTCCTCCTGGCTGATTAGAAATTTAATATATTTGTGAGTATATATATATATCTCCCTATATATATGGATATATATGTATATACAGTATGCCTAGCAATCTCTTAAAAGATTTCTGATAAAATTGGGGCTTTTCTTCCTACATCAAAGCTTTTGCTTATATTATTGTTTTTTGCAGTGTATATTAATCCTCAATAATTGTCATCTGTAAGGTTAGCATATCACTTTAGTTCTTAATGTCAGGCTAATGTGCAGTAAAACATCAGGTAGTAGACAACAGCCTGTTTCTTGGTCTGCACAGCTAGTAAATATTGAAGTGTATCAGTTCCTGTGTGTTAGGCCTTCATTTGGGAAGATGCTTAACATAGGTTGTCACTTCAAGTACTTAACAGTTCCACTGGTGTTTAAATTCCTTGTTTCATAGGGGGTTTGTTTCTTAAATTAATGTATGCCACTTTCTACCTAACTAAACAATTTCTATCTTGCCAATATATGATATGTGTTTAGATGCAGGCAAATTGCCAGAAAGGCTCCACTATATTATTTTTCTCATATTGTTAAAAATTGCCCTTAGTATATCAGAGGGTCTAGTACAGGCAAATCTGTTTGAAATTCAGATTCTAAAGTGGTTGCAAATGGCTAGTTTAGGAGCAATGAAAATTTTAGTCTACAGCAGAAGTTGCATTACCTTGTTTTCTTTAGATCTGTGGGACAGATCTGAGGCCTGTGCCTGTGTGGACTGAATGTAGTCTGAAAATTATACTCCCAGTCAGTATAGTAGATTTATTTTCCTGTTCCTCACAGGGAAGCCAAACTGCTTTTTTGAAAGGAAACACAGCAGGTATGAACAGAAATATTTGCTTTTAAATTATCTTCACAGTATCACAGTATCACAGTATGTTAGAGATTGGAAGGGACCTCAAAAGATCATCTAGTCCAATCCCCCTGCCGGAGCAGGAACACCTAGATGAGGTTACACAGGAATGTGTCCAGGCGGGTTTTGAATGTCTCCAGAGAAGGAGACTCCACAACCTCCCTGGGCAGCCTGTTCCAGTGTTCCGTCACCCTCACTGAGAAGAAGTTTCTTCTCAAGTTTAAGTGGAACCTCTTGTGTTCCAGTTTATACCCATTACCCCTTGTCTTATCATTGTTTGCCATTGAGAAGAGCCTGGCTCCATCCTCATGACACTCCCCCTTTATATATTTATATACACTAATAAGGTCCCCCCGCAGTCTCCTCTTCTCCAAACTATAGAGACCCAGCTCCCTCAGTCTTTCCTCATAAGGGAGATGCTCCACTCCCTTAATCATCTTAGTTGCCCTGCGCTGTACTCTCTCCAGCAGGTCCCTGTCCTTCTTGAACTGAGGGGCCCAGAACTGGACACAATATTCCAGATGCGGTCTCACCAGGGCAGAGTAGAGGGGAAGGAGGACCTCTCTCAACCTACTGACCACCCCCCTTCTAATACACCCCAGGATGCCATTGGCCTTCTTGGCCACAAGGGCACAGTGTTGGCTCATGGTCATCCTGCCATCCACTAGGACCCCCAGGTCCCTCTCCCCTACACTACTCTCTAACAGGTCGTTCCCCAACCTATATTGGAACCTGGGGTTGTTCCTGCCCAGATGCAGGACTCTACACTTTCCCTTGTTATATTTCATCAAGTTTCTCCCTGCCCAACTCTCCAGCCTGTCCAGGTCCCGCTGGATGGCAGCACAGCCTTCTGGCGTGTCAGCCACTCCTCCCAGCTTAGTGTCATCAGCAAACTTGCTGACAGTACACTCAATTCCCTCATCTAAATCATTGATGAATATATTAAATAATACTGGTCCCAATACTGACCCTTGAGGCACTCCACTAGATACAGGCCTCCAACTGGACTCCGCCCCATAGACTACAACTCTCTGGCTTCTGTCCTTCAGCCAGTTCGCAGTCCATCTCACTACCTGATCATCCAGGCCACACTTCCTCAATTTAGCTATGAGGATGCTGTGGGAGACTGTGTCAAATGCTTTGCTGAAGTCAAGGTAGACCACATCCACCGCTCTGCCATCATCCATCCACAATGTTATTTCCTCATAAAAGGCTAGGAGGTTGGTCAAGCATGACTTCCCCTTGGTAAAGCCATGTTGACTGCCCCTCATAACCCTCTTATCCTTGACATGCCTTAAGATGGCATCAAGGATAAAGGTGTTCCATCACTTTCCCAGGGATGGAGGTGAGGCTGACCGGTCTATAGTTACCCGGGTCCTCCTTCTTGCCCTTTTTGAAGACTGGAGTGACATTTGCTTTCCTCCAGTCCTCAGGCACCTCTCCCGTTTCCCAAGACTTGGTAAAGATGATGGAGAGTGGTCTAGCAATGACTTCCGCCAGTTCCCTCAGCACCCGCGGGTGCATCCCATCTGGACCCATGGATTTATGGATGTCCAGATTGCTCAACTGGTCCCTAACCCATTCCTCATGGACTAAGGCAAACCGCTCCAGTGACCTGACTTCATCTGAGGTCTCAGGAGTACAGGGCTCTTCAGGACTGCCTCCGGCAGAGTAGACAGAGACAAAGAAGGCATTCAATAACTCTGCCATCTCAGTATCTTCTGTCACCAGGGCACCCATCCCATTCACCAGTGGGCCTACCTTGCTTCTGGTGTTAGTTTTATCAGCTATGTATTTGAAAAAGCTCTTTCTGTTGTCCTTGACCCCTCTGGCCAGATTTAATTCTAAGGAGGCCTTAGCCATCCTAGCTGCCTTCCTACATCCTCTAGCAGCAGCCTTATATTCCTCCCGAGTGGCCAGCCCCTCCTTCCATGACCTATAAACTCTGCTCTTCCACTTGAGCATACCCAGCAGTTCCTTATTCAGCCACGCTGGTCTCCTGGCCCTCTTCCTTGACTTCCTACGTGTCGGGATGCTCAGCTCTTGAGCTTGGAATAAGCAATTCTTGAATGTCAACCAACTATCCTGGGCCCCTTTACCTTCAAGCAGCCTTGCCCATGGGACTTCCCCTAGCAATTGCTTGAAAAGGCCAAAGTTTGCCCTGCTGAAGTCCAGGGTTGCAATTCTACTTGCTATTGTACTGGTCCTACCACACAAGATCCTGAATTCCACCATCTCGTGGTCGCTGCAACCAAGGCAGCCCTCAACCAGTCTCTTTCTTGTTCTCTTAGTACTTCTAGAAGATTGAAAGAATTGTAAAAATGCTTTTTATTTTTATTCTCACAGTAATCTTGATGTTCATATTTAATTACCATAGTGAATTTAATGTACAACTCAGAACTAACAGTAATTACCAGTAATGCTTTAAGCACGCTATGGACATCACAAAACCAGAAATAACATTTTTACCTTTTGCTTCAACTACCATTTTTCATTCTGACCCCTCCAAAGTCCATGAAAAAATCATGTTCCACTTCTGCTACTTCTTCAAGTGGGAGCCCGTTAGACCCTTACAGACTTGATACAGCCACAGAGCCCGAAAGTAAGGCCCCAGATTGCAGTGCAGCAGAGCAAGTACTTGAGTGAGTTGCTCCTGTCCCTTTGTATGCCTGCATTACTAGTTGTAAGACAGCCTCTGGTTATGCCTTTACTTGCGTGTTTAACACGATTGTTGTAAGAAGATGACAGTTTGCTTTTCTCCATTTCACCTATATGGATAAGCCCTCTAAGCTCTTCTGTTTGGAGACTTTTTATGAACCCACTGAAGAAATCAGGGATTAAATGAACAGAAAAACTACAGAATCTTTTTAATCCAACAGGAACTCTGTGTTAGAATTCAGGTGCAGCTGCCAGTTGCACTAAATGAAAAATTTACACCAATTTGCTTTTAAGTGAAAAATTTATTTTTTGTTGAAATTCAATTTTAAGTTGCATCTCCCCTTCTCCTGAGCTGAGGCTTCCAAGAGGGATACACCTTCCTCAATGTCCAGTGGTTGCCTGGCTCCCACAATAGAACACTGTATGTCAAAGGCTACTACAGGAAAGGAGGTCAGACTCTCTAGTACTGCATATCAGAGTAATTATAATGAGCTATGAATCCAGCAATGAAAACTAGTCTTGAAAAAGAACATAGGATCTTGCTATTTAAAACCTTTCTTTTCAGAACCAGTGTATCTCAACTGCAGTATTCAAGGGCAAATCTTAATACTCACAAATTAAGAGTAAAAAGAATTTGTACGTTAATAAATGACAGCCTAGAATAATGAATATATGGCTAATTAGTATATGTGTACATACCAACTGCATGCCATTTTTCATTTTGTTCGCAGGACTGAGTATGTCTAAAGTCATCTCCACAATGTAAAATGTTTCACATAGCTTGGATTGGATCCCATTTCCTATGAAGTAAGGTAAATTTTGCCATAGACTTCAGTGGACCAATCGCCCAGATGCTTGTAGAGTCATTTGAGATAAAGCAAAGAAAACGAAGGAAAAACCTGAGACACAGGACAATGGATAATAAGGCTCACAAAATACTGCAATTTGGAGCATGCCGGAATTTATATGTTTAATTACATTGTCACACTGTATCATAGGAAAAAGAAGTCATATAAAAACTAATCCAATTTTTTAATTGAGTACAAGTGTTAGTATCTCTCTCAGTTAAATAATTAGCAGATAGTAGGCTGTTGAGTATCAGGCAATCTTAACTAGTTGGAATGTGTTAACAATTGTTAGCTGACTTCATTAGTCTTTGGACAAAGCTTGCATGTAAATGGATAAAACTGTCTTGGTTATTTGCAATTAGATGTTTTTAATTTTTTAAAGACTAGCTTTCAAATAAAGCATGGCATATTTCAACCCTCTGGGCAGTAACTATTTCCATTGATTTGTTTAGTGCAACTGTAATGTAGTTTGCTTGATCCTTCTGCCCTTGAAATTAATAGCAAAAATTCCTGCTGATTCCAGCAGCAAAACCAAATCTACATCATAACTAACCACAATTCCCCTACTCCTCCTTCCCTCACCAAATATCATTAGAGAGAATTAATTTTAAAATGTTCTTTAATAATCTCCTGAAAGACATTTACTCTTTCAATTTAAATGTACTTTTTAAGTGTCAGAAGTTAAGAAACAGGTTGCTTAATATGAGAAATAAAATACTTTGAACAATGGATTTCATTTCAATCTGTGCTTATGCCAAACCTGTGGATAGAAAGGAGATAAGTACATGGCATATGTTATATAGTATATTGCAAACACAAATAGCATTTAGAAAGATCAACATTAATGCAATTTTCCTGCTTAAATGCATCCTTTGTGTTTTAGGTGGTACTAGTTAAAGCTTATTATTATGCAAACTAAATGAAAGAGCCTAGTGAAATAGGCTGTTGTCAGATCCCACATGATGAATTGTAACTTCAGGCATCTCTGTTTAAATCTCTCTGCTAACCTGTTCTCAATTAGTGACATCTGGGACCAGATTTTCTTCCATTTGAAGCAGAGGCTTTAAGAAGTTTCAACTCGGGGGTGGGGGGAAGGAAAAAAGGAAAAAAAAAAACCCCACATTAAAAAAAGGAGACAGGAAATGTAATAACAGGAAAAACTTTAACTCCAAGTCCTATATATGATTTTACAAGCAGTGTCAGAATATCTTTAAGTATTACAACTAAGTGGAGTGCTTTATACCATGATGTGTTGAAGTTCTGACTTTACAGTGACCAGTATTTTTCCAAGTCTAAGTTTCAAAACTTTGGTTAGGATTTTTTAAAAAGCTATTTTTTTTTTCTTTTTCTACTTTTTTAGATGAAGATATGAACTAGAATATCTTTGAAGAAACATTAATAAAATTCCTATTCTACATATAGAAATACAGAAATACAAAGGATACTGCACCTCCTTATTTTTCCAAGAGTTGGAAATCCTCTTCTGTTGTAAATTTGCGCAGTTTTGTTGAAATCAGTGGAGCCATGAGGATTTGCACATTTGAGAACTTTGACATATATATATTTACTTCCTTTACATTTTTGGTTATGACATAACTTCTGTTTTTCTTCATGCCATGGGTGACTTTTTAGATTATGTATCTGTTCAGTCTTTCCCTGAAATTATTGCTAGAGTGCAGGAGTCCTGAGGCAAAACGTCTAACTTGCTGAAATGTACAAATGGTCTTTTAAATAAGAATTCTTCATTTTGAGAGACATTGAACATTAACCTCCTGTGTATTTCAGCTGGAACTGGGCATGTGTTGATCCAAAACCCAGGCCAGCATAAAAATGCATACATATATACATAAATACACAAACAAAGAAATACATACTCAAACTTCATATTTATGTGGTGTTTCACAAATAATTGAGTGCTTTTCATACGTGTTAGGGTCAAAAGAGAGGGTGGTAATTTAAGTAATTTTTGTATGCGTCCCCCAGAAAATACATATACTGTTCTTTTGATAACTAAGACTACCTAAACAATTCATTGTACGAATATGCTATGATATAAATGTATGTAATCCATTGTATAAATGTGCTATAATGACAGCTCCAGTCCCACGTTGCAAAGGAAATGTCAGCCCACTGTCCTATGTACAATGGAAAACAGCTGGTTTGTTTACTTTTATTTGAGTCCTCTGAAGCATAGAGGAATCTCCAAACAAAATACAACCTGTGTGGTAAATGGGAATGCCAAAGCCAAAAGTAGCACAAACTGAGTAAAATGTGAGCCAGAGAAACTCACACTGGCTGATGAGCATTTTCTCATACTCTACCAAAAAAAAAAAAAAAAAAAGTACAAATTTTGAACGTTATCACATGGGTCAGAGATAAGACAGAAAACATTCTTTGTGCATTCTGGTTCTTAAGTGGTATACAGCCTTTGCAATAATAACGTATAACTTAAAGTTGTGGAAGGCTGCTGTATGTGTTGCTCAACTGTGTCTGTTAATAAGAAAGAGATTGTAACAAATCCCTTTTGTATTACTCTAAACAGAACAAAGGAACTTTAAAGTGCCTTTATTAATCGGTGTGTCACAGAAGCAAAGAGTACCTGTGGAATACAATGGTTCCAGGACAGCCATAGCAATCATCAGAATAACATTGTTTTTTACTGTAAGTACATATACCATTATTGCAATTTTTTTACTGAAAGTACATATACCATTATTACTATCATTAGTTGCTGTTTATATCAAGGTATTATCTCAGAGTCTGCCTTTCCAAATGGGATATCACAGTGCCAATGTCTGTGTAATCAAATAAAGGAGGGATTCTACCATGTTTAGCTGTGCCTGAAACAGATTACATTTAGCTAACACAATGAACAATAGTCACGATGATGTGATAGTATATTTGCCTGTAGTCTACTGAAAGTCCCTACTACTGTGTCCTCGCTCCTGATTAAAGTGCATATGGGATATGCTTTCCTGAGATACAAACACACTTTTGTGTCTATTCTTCAAGAAAGTAATTTCTGAAGAAAAATTCAATAACAAGCTATCTAGCTTTTTAAAAGGAGAACAGTCATTGCCTCTTTCACAAAAGAAAGAAACTCAGTATATAGGAGAAACAGACTGTTCCACTTTTTCAACAACTAAAGTTAATTTTAGATGTATAAAAGCAATGCTGATGTTATTGTTCAGGTCCTCTTCTCCAATATTGAGTTGAACAGAAAACCAGCAGTGAAAACTGTGGGAGCTCCAGCATGAATTTTGTTACTAGAAACAGAACAGCAAAACAGAAGAGAGTTTATGAACATTTCTTGTGTGGCGGGCTTTTCTAAAGAAGGAAATATAAACATGGTACCAACATTGTAGCAACATTTGTGACAATGAATTAGGTCAAAAAGACCTCAAACTGTGTGAGCTGTCAGAATATACAGAAGGAGGTACGAGTAGCATGTATGTGAAAAAGATTCTTTGACCCATGATGGAGTCTGGCAAAGGTTAGCTTTTAAATAGCACTTGAGAAATGGTAGTGAAAGACTACAGTTCCCAACATATGCTTTGTAAAATGAAAAGCATCAGTGAGCTTTTCTGTTTAGGACACTACATATAACACAGTTCAGCAAAGAATTTAAGGGCATTAGGTGTGTGAGTAATCCCACTGAAGTTAATAAGTCTATTAAAAAATGATGAAGTGTTCTGCTATATTGAAATCAGACTACATACCATCTCATGGGATCAAGGCTTACAGCACTCCAATAGAAATATTACCATTTACTTCAGTGGCAGTTACTTGCAAAGTTAAAGCTATTATTAGCTTTGCTGGTTCAGAGCAAACAGTCAAATTTCTTTCACTTAGGAATAGAACGACAGTAGTTTAACATGTGTTGCAAAGTTTCCCAAAGTTCAAAAGAAAAATGCATCTAAATGACTAGAGACACTTACCAACGGGACACAGAAATATGTTCAGCGACCGCTAACATGTATCTGCATTCAGCATGTTTATCAAAGCACTTTAAATGTGGAAGATTCTCAGCGTATCATAGAGAACTCCTATGAATTTTTGGGGGTTTTCTTGCACTATGACAACGTTGCTCAACTTTCTGTTACATATTGAAGGCAGTTTCTTGTTATCCAGTGGCAGTTCAAGACCTGGCTTTCAATACTTTTGTAGTGGTCAGGAAATGGGCAGAATTAAGTTACACACAATGCATCATATGAAATGTAATAAAACCAAACTGGTCATGATTGCAATATATAGCTAAGCAGTAGAATATGCAATATAAGGTCAAATTATGATTGATACTAATGAAGCAAACAAAACAGTGCTGGTTTTTGGTATTGCTACTGCTAAGTGGAATAGATCGGAGGAGCAAGGCCCATTATAACTAAATGAGTGTAGAAAAGTCAGTAGATTACTAAAGTAGATTGCTTAGTGTTTGATGGAAAGTGCACTATCTGTGTGTCGTGTGTCTGCGTACTTCTTTGTGCGTACATCTCCTTTACATTTAATTGGTTTTTTCCTATTCATTAAGTTACTACTATTATTATTATACTTTTATTATTATTATATTATATATTATATATTATTATATTATATATTATTATTATACTATTATTATTATACTATTACTACCTATTCATTAAGTTGATACTGCTAAGTGGAATAGATCGGAGGAGCAAGGCCCATTATAACTAAATGAGTGTAGAAAAGTCAGTAGATTACTAAAGTAGATTGCTTAGTGTTTGATGGAAAGTACACTATCTGTGTGTCGTGTGTCTGCGTACTTCTTTGTGCGTACATCTCCTTTACATTTAATTGTTTTTTTCCTATTCATAAAGTTATCTTTATCTTTTGATGGGAACAAGCAATCTAAATGGTCTGCTGTAATGAATGGCATGCTGTAAACATATCTTAAAGTCAACCTTAATTCTGGTAGCTTCAGGACATGGATACAAAATATATACATTAATATTTCACCTAATTTTGTATATTTTAGTGCATTTATAGTGAAAAGTCAGACCTGAAGGTAAAACGTTTAACCAGTGTTCATTTAAGAAACGAGTTTCTTTCCGAAACTGAGAATGATATTTTTTGATTTCTACAAAAGCAAACTGTCAGTGAAACCATTGGAAGATGTAAGTCTGCATAGGTGCTTTCATTTATAAAGTAAGGAGGTTTGTTTTACTGCAGGGTAAAAGTTGGGGGCTGATTTATGATGCTAGCTTTGTCTTAAGGTTTTGGCAAATTCTCAAGAACAACAGCCTTAGTAATTGTGCAAGGTCAGTTCAACTTGTAAGCAGTCCAGATCACGGTCATAACAGAGGCAGGCCAGTTTCTTCGGCAATCTGGATTTTCCTTGTAGGGAAGAGTTAACAGCAGAATTGGCCCCACTGAAGTCAGTGGGACTTTTGCCAGTGATTTCTGTAGAGCCAAGATTTCGCTCGTCTTTAGCAGAGCTATTAAATGCAGTATATTGCATAAATGGAGGGGAAAAGTGAAAGCTACAGATAATGAAACTTCTTATTTCGGATTCATGTTAATGCTTCTGCAAATGTGTTTCTTACTAGCAATCTGCTTTATGAGAGTTAAGACTCAATTTATATTACTCCTGAATATACAGAGAATACACCTATTTAATGGGAAATCTGAAATCTTGAAATAATCCTGTTTTCTGACTGGGAATGAAGCTAATAGTTACACGAGCAAGTTAGATCCTCATAATGACTAGCCTGTATGTTTGTGGAATGTTTCAAAAGTAAAGTACGATGTATGGAATAACTATAAAAGCAAATGTATAGATCTACTATTCAGCTGGAAATTTTGCCTGTCTGTACATTTTGAAGTATAGAGAAAGTTATATGAGAGCTATTCTGAATACTAACGTTATTCTAATGTAGACGATTATATAGGATGCTGCTTTTAAATGGGTGAAATAGAAGTTGAGCTAAAATTGCCTCAGATTACTTATGCCACATTCATGAAAAGTTAATGGCTCAAGGTTGCTAGTTTATAACAACTAACTCTTATGTATGTAGCTTGTTTAGTTTTATGGAGCTCAAACCACTTTACAAATCAGGTTATTCTTATAGATAAAATGAGGCACAGAGAGGTAAAGTATTTTGCCAAAAGACATCTCATAAGCTAGAGGGAGAGCTGGAAACAGATCCTCTCTTAAAGTCTGCTCAAACTTGCTGTTTAGCAGGCCACATTTCTCACAGATAATTAATTCCTAAATAATTAGAACTTGCGTTAGGTTGGGGGGTCATTTCTGAGAGCTGACTGTTTTCTCTACCTGCTGTTAGTACAACTTTTTGCTGTCTGTATGTCACATCCTCTTTTTTTACATTGCACTAGAGACTATTCTTCCCTCTCGTAGGAATATCTCATTGACCCAGTCCCAAACTCTATGACCAAAAAACAGTTGTGAAATCATAGTTGAAAGAAATAAGAGTGGGAGGAAAGGGTTTTCTGGAGTAAAATGGGCTGTACAGGGTGGTTGATTTGAGGTTTTTTATATGGAACCTAAATTCTGTTGCTAGCTCTGCTTCCAAAGCTCAGCCAGGAGCTAAGAAAAGAATGGCAGAATAGTCCCTGACAGGCAGAAAGCTCAATTATTTTGCAAAACTGGAAGGAAGTACATTACAGCTTTTCTCCAAAGACTCTGAGCCAGTCTCCTCATCTATGTAGTCTGTGGCTAATGATGTAGTATATAAAAATGAAAATGTCTGCCCTGAGACCTAGAAGCCACAACATGTAGCATGGAACAGTTTAACCCATTACGTTCATTTAATAAGGTTAATCTGTTTACTTTTCCTTCTGCAGCTGTCCAAAGATATTCTGATCCATTCACCCTTCCAGTTAAGAGCCAGTGTTCGTCAACTTTGCATATGCCACATGTCAGCCAGTTTCTACAGAATTGTGCCAGAAAATATGGTAAGTTTATAATATGCTTGCTACACCACAATAACTTTTCAATTAATTTGTGTTAGGTACCCTCCCATAGCCACCACTCAGAACTGTGTAAACATTGTGTAAATGCAAGGCCCACTCCCTGTGTATATTATTAACATGTGTTTGTAGAATCAGGCCACCAAGGATGATCTTGGGTTCCTGAGACAAAGATATTACAGCCCAAGGCTGTAAAGTCTAAAAGATGTGGTACATTAAATAATATTTGGGAACCTCTTTAAAAGAAACTAACACTAAGGAAAAGAAACAGAAGCTGTCTATGAGGCTGAGGGAAAAGGAGGAAACCCAGCATACATGAATTTGTTGAAGAGCTTTATCAGTGTTCATACTCTTCATTGACTGTCTGCTTATATTATACTGAGTTTAAACTGCAGTTTCTATTGGTAAAGATAATTTTTTTCTGGCAGGCTGGGAATGTTTGTAGATGGATAGGATGGCTTCTTTCTTTATTAGTCTTATGCAAAAACTTTTGTAAATAATACAGCAAATTCATTAAACAATTATGAAATAGCTGAATGAAGCAGATTTTAAGTGATCGTAAGGGAACGTGGAAGACTGTGTGGTCCTGATTTTAAGCTGGTAGATAGAAAAGACTCTGGAATTTTATTTATGCAAACCTGTAATGTCTTATATTCACTTGTGTATTTTCTGTTTCCCAAAAATCATTTGGTCACATACTTGGATATTATTTTTGTTTGACATTGATGGAGCTCAGATTTATCAGGGATGTCAGGAATTGAAATGGTGTTTTGACAGAATTGCCATTTACTTTATGGATGTCTTTTCCCCACCCTTTATGAGATTTTATGTTTGTTTGAACAGTGAAAATAGCCATTGCTACAGATGCTGATTAACAAATTTAAGTCACCGTCGGTGTGGTTGCAGCTAAAGTGTTGACTGATCCCTGCTGTTGTTTGTTAGATTTGTGAAGGCCCCAAGCAAAGTCTAAGGCATATGCCATCATCCCCTCCAAACTGTGTGTACATGACTCGAACTGCTCTCCAGCTTATCCAAAAGGAGGACAGCCTTCCTAGGCCACGGGTCCCGGAAAATGGCTTGCCTATTCACACATAAGACTAGCTCTGCCTGCAGCAACATGAGTCGAGAAGGGGAAAGAAAATTTATGGGAAGGGGGAGATCTGAGAGACTGGGAGGATGCATCTCTACAAGGAGAGGCAGGAAATGCCCCATGAATGTCAGATTGAGTTATTCCTGATTTCTACAAGTAATGCCACAAGGGAAATGACATGGATCATCAAAGCATTCCTTTATACCCCAATAAACTCCTTCTTGTCTTAGAAGCAGACGCTACACATATTAATAGAAAACTAGTGTGTGTTTCGAGTATCCAAGATAGCTATATGCATTTTGCTTCATCAGACAAGAAAGAAAATGTAGGCAACACTTACAGATGGATACAAACTCTAAAATGGGTAAAAACTCAAAATGCTTAGAAGCAGTGCTGTTGAAAAGGGCTCAGGGTTATGATTCCGAGCCTGGAATATTTAACTGATTCATGCAAAGAGGAAAAAAAAATGTTCAGAGATTAATCTAGCAGTGAAGGGTTTGTCTGTACAAGAAAAGCTCTATAAAGTAAGCCAAGCCTCTTCTAACAGTCTTTAGGTATTTGAAACACAGAGCCCAAGTAGATACCCTGGTTTGGATGCAGGCATCTGTATTGCTACCCATATGGTAGTAATATAGTACCCATATGGTGTATGTGGCTTCAGCTATTGGTATCTACATAAGTATATATATGTATATATGTAATACTACTTATATAGGTACTACATATATAAGTAGGTTATTATATAGGTGTTATATATAGTAGGTATTATTGCATAGGTATAAATATTTTATTATTTATATAAAGAACAGTCCAAATTTAGGATGGTTATAAATGTCATCTGACATTGCAATTATTCTGGAAGAAGTTCTGAGCCAGTCCTGCCTTGACTTTAGAGATGCCATCATAAGCCATATGGCGTAAATGTGGTGGCTATGTCAGCCTTCTTGGCTAGGCTTGGAGGCACAGTTTCGTTCACAGCAGAGAAACAGGAGGGTCTCAAGTCCTCCCACCTTCCTTTGTTTACTTAGAGCCTGTAAATAAGCAAAGGACTCAGGTTGGTATCCATTTGGTGTGGATAGTCAGTAGTTTGGGATTTGAGAATGAAGATTCTCAGTAAATCATCTTGCATGCATCTGTAGCACTCAGTCATGTATTCTTCCTATTAAGAAGGAAAAGAGGCCTTTTTATGCATCTTTAGTGTGGCACATTTCCATAACGAGAACCAGTTTTTTTTTTTGCCATAGGGCCCAAGAAGTGAAACTTCTTGGGCCCTATGGCAATGGAAATTAAATCTAACTACAGTTAGATTTCATTTCTCTTTTCTTCCTTGCAACATTCTTCCTGAAAACAGAGAAGACACAGCAATTTCCTTTCCCTCTCTTTTGCTCAACTTCTGGGACAGATGGGTGGAGCAGAAAAAATCAGGATATATTTTACCCTGCAGTAAGACAGAGGAGCTGGAAGACAGAACAGCTGGGACTACAAGGCAGAGGTTGATGTCCTTACATAGGCTTATTCAGGCCATCTCAAGAATTCCTGTTCCTATGAAACTAAGTAACCAAATGACATCTGTGAACTTGCTGCCATAGATGGTTTGATTTGTTAGAGTAATTATAAATTCTTTGTCAGTCTACTTGTATGTATCTACTCTCAATAAGACCCTTGGAAATGACTTGCGCAATAATTTGTTATGCTGTCATTACTCATTAATCTGAGCTTCTGCAAATGATTTTTATTCTTCTGAAGTAAAAATAAAATCCTCATTAAAGAATTTGTTTGTTTTAAAAGCTACACAAAGGATTACTGGGCTTTTGCAAACAGATGTAAGAAAAAATTTGGTTATGCAAAATGTTCTCTCACATATGCCCTTACTTTCTGCTGACTTCCAGGACCTTTGAATTGAGCCCGAAGTGCATGGCTTAGCTTTCTACAAAGCTTGGGGTCAGTAATTGGAATCACATGTACTCAAGGCCACTAAATCTGATTGTAGGTGAGAGTGCCGATTTATGCTGGAAATGTGTATTAATATTATGCAAAAAAAACCCACCCCAAATGAAGGAAAAACCTACTATCAGATCTGCAGACGACCATAGCCATGATGGTTTCTAGAAATATTTCTTAAACTGTTCCTTGAATTTGCTTTATTTCTGGTGAACAGGTTGTGGTGGCAAACTAAACAGGAACATGGAACAACCTCACTCTGGAGTAAGAATGTCCACACATGGTGTTAATCAGAGTAACTCGTGTGGACAAGCTATTATGTGTGACTTTACACGGTTTTTGTCAGTTGAGTTGGAAGGCACCATGAGAGGGTTAGTGGAGTCAGGTTCAAAAGCAACAAAAGGAAATGGCCCCTCACACAGTCACTGGTCGATCATTGCAACCTATTGCCAGAGCATATTTTGGATTATAAAAGTTTTCAAGAGCTTATGGGGAGACAGGATAAATAAGTGGAAGAGGAATTCACTGGAGGCTGCTAAGTACACAGAAACCACATTCCACCGAGGAAATGCTTCAAACTCAGAGCAGCTGAAGGCTGGGACAGCAGTTGGGAGACTTACCATGTGTTTCCCTTGTTCATACTCTTCTTTTGGAAACCATTTAGGATCATTGCTGAAAATGGGCTATTGCGACAGTTGAATGCTTGGCCATACGGCTATTTTTATCATAGAATAGTAAAATTATTTGGGCCAGAAAGGACCTTACAGATCATGTAGTTCCAACCCCCCAGCCATGAGCAGGGGCACTTTCCACTAAACCACATTGCTCAAAGTCCCATCCAGCCCCATTTATATTCTTGAGTAAGAAAAGAGAAGAACAAGTAACCTGGTGCTGAACAAAACATGCACACTTTCAACTCTTACTGCCTTAAATACTTTTCCCAATGGGGCATTTTGAAAAGAGTTACTCAAAAATTGCATTACTGAGTAGCTACAAGAGGAACAGTCTAACCAGAGTCCATGTGGCACAACTACCAAGTAAACACACACTGATTTCCAACTGTTTGAGTAAAACTGAGGGCAAAGTATAGGTGATGAACTCTCCATTTGTTTCCATGCACGTTTGCCTGCAAATATTATCCCCCTCATTATCTTAAAGATCTTTGCAACAGCATAGCCAACTGTGTGCTTTCAACTTCAGCTCTTCCTTTGACCACTATCAGTGTTTGTGTTCCTGTTTAAATAAGATAAGGAGGTTTAAAAAAAAAAAAAAAAAAAAAAAAAAGAAGAAGAATAAGAAGAAAGGGGAAGATGGGGGGAGGGAGGAGAGAGCTGACTGCCGCATTGGGGTTGAAATTCTCATCCTGACTTTTTAAGGAATGGGGAAGGGGTGATTCCCCCCCCCCCCATGAATTTCATTGAAAGATTCTAGAATATCCCTCCTTTATAAAATCCCTTTTTATTGACAAAAGTTGTGTTGGAGTAAAATCCACGGAAAGACCAAGAACGGGGGTTGAAAAATCTCCTCTCCAGAGGTTAAACCTTTCCTTCTCTGCTAGGTGGCTTCTTTTGTTTTGTTTTGCCTTTGTTTGTGGCTTTCTCCTCCTTGGCACCGAGAGAAGTCGCTGCATTTCTCCTTCACAGAACCAGTCACGCCGGCCTTAGATTCACGCTGAGGATCTGTAAAGTTTTCCGAGCTAAAGGGAGTCGCTTTTACAGCGGGGGGTGTGTGCGTGGGGTGGCGGGGAGAGAGGTAGGGTATCAGCAGCAACGGGGCTCTGCCGCCGAGCTGTGGTGGCAGTTCTGTTCTGCTGAGCACTTGCAGGCGGTATAATTAACCAGGCAGGCAGTGAATTAAATCTTTGTAAAGCCCACCGAGTGGGGGGTTCCTGCAAACTCTTTTCCAACCGGTCTCAGGCGGCTGGGATAACATCAGAAACAGCAGCAGCAACAAGCAAAAAGGAAGGAGCCCGCCGGACGCTGCAGGACAGCCAAGCCAAGCTCGGTGTGAGTGCTCCCGCTGACGGGCAGCTGCGGGCGGCCGATGGACAACCTCTGCGGGGCCCGGCCGCTGCGGCTGCTTTTGCTCCTGGCGCTGGTGCCTTCGCTCCGGGGCCAAGGTAAGTGCGGCAAGCGGCACAGAGCCCAGCCGCGGGCGTCCGCCGGACTGCGCTGAGCCTCGCTCCCCCTTCTTCCGCCGCCTCCCCGGCGCCCGTGGGCCCGGCTGTGCACCGGGGCTAGCGGCAGGGGTCCGGGCCAGGAGACTGTGGGCGGCGGGACGCCTCGCTGCCCCGGTGGTACCCGCTCCTGGGGAAGCGGTCGGCCGCGCTCCGGACAGCGAGCTGTGACCCGCGGCTGCGGATCCGTAGGGCAGTTGTTCCTCAGGGCTTCCCCTGGTGTCCCCCGTCCCCCCACCTTTCCCGTACCCCTGGGCGTCCCGAGCAGGCTTTAAAGCGCCTCTGCCACGTTCAAGTGAGCTGAAAGGCGTGGCGTGCACCGGTTCCGCAGCAGCTGCCCACTGCTGTCGGCTCCTGCTGCCCCCCGGGGCCGCCGCCTCCGGAGCGCTTTAGTTGTGCCCTGGAGGGTCGATGTGAGGCTCCGCCGGGACGGACTTGGCCAGCAGCAATTGGTGAGTGGGTCCTTTGCGAGGCCGAGCAGCGCTGTCTTCCCAGAGAATCAGCCGGCCGGGTTCCCGAGAGTGGCCACGGGGCTCTTGCAAGCCAATGTCCCAATAGCGTCACAAATGTCCCTTATCGGAGTGTTGGCGCTGTCGCGCGTTGCCCCTCTGCAACGAAAGGTGCCCGGTGTGTATGGGGGTCGGGTGAAATTGCACACCGTGAAGGTGATGTATCCCAAAACGGGTGATCAGGGGAAGTGTCAAGTCTGATCTGCAGGGGACCAAATTACATCCCCCCAAGAATGAGAAACAGGAGCACGAATTACTTGAAATCTCAGTGGAGCAGGAGGAATAGCAAAGCAAAGGATGCAGGCTTTTTGAAGATAAAATGTGAAACATTTATGAATTATGGTGTGTGATGTGGTTGCTTTTGAAAGCAGGGATCTGTGTCCAGGCCATGGCTCCCTTCCCATACTACACACTTTTCCCCTGTTGTCTCGATACTGTATAAAAAAAAAGGATATTCAGTTGTTTTAATTCAGTGTAGCAATCCAATGAAAATAGAAGTGGTAAGATATGACAAAGAAACTACTTCTCATATGGTGAGAATAAATTTATCATAGCTAACATGTAAGTGACTTTTTCTATTAGAGTAACCCCAAGGGGACATTCAGACTTGAGGCTTGATTGTGCTGTAGTCCAGGAAAACGTTTAGAAACATATGGTCTCTGGCATAGGCTTAACAATGGCAGACAAAAGCCAGTGAAGTAAGCTGTTACTATCATAGTGTTTTGGCTCTTTGATTTTCATATGGAAGAGCACTACTCACAGATATCCTTCAGAATATTTGCTTTTTGATAGAGAGATGTTAGCCACTCCCTTTTAAAAAAGGAGGGACAAAATAAAGTTTAGAAAAGCAGTATTTAGTGCCAGAATCCTCAGATCACTCCTACTTTCTCTCAGATAACAGTACATCACCAAAAATGTAGCTTTGATATATCGCAGTGATCAGACATAGTAATTTTAAGCATTCTGAGTTATGGTAAAACATGGAAGAATTTAATCTTGTAATCTCTGCACATTTAACCTTAATTACTGGACTACTTCTTAGAAAAAGTATAAGTAATTAGATATATAAGTTCAGGTTTTCACAGGGTTTTTTTGAACGCAAAATATAGCCAAATTTGGCTGTAAAATATATACCACATTTTTATTCTCCAATAAAAATCCATACTCTAATTCGCTGAGAATTTCTACATCTATAGAATTCTAAATGCAGTACACTAGATAAAATTAGATTTAAATATCTAAAACCAGATGATAGTTCTGGCTTAGGACACTGCATTTTGAAGGGTAGATTTCACTCAGGTGAAATAGTTATTGGTAATTGTAATTGCTGAAAGAAAGATACTTTTTTTTCTGTATTATTTCACATGGCCATCTGTGTTTTGCAGGCAAATGAAGTAATTACCTTGTGAGATCATGTTGTTTAAGTGCAGGCTCTTTGGGAGAGTGCCTTCTTTCGTCTGTGTGACTAGAATAAGGGGGGTCGGGGCAAAGATGAGCTCCTAAGTGCTTTAGTAGTATAATGGCCAAGTTACTAGAACAACATATTTCTGAAACAGCTTCTTCCTAAGCTTATTACCATCAGGTTTCTTAATTGCTTTTCATTACTAATGAATCACCAAATCATCAGTATCTATTAGTTAAAGTCCTCATTCTGAAAAAAACCCCAAGGGACTGCTGCCTTCAGTGGAACTGTCCAGTGCATGTAAATATGGATACGCACATCATTCTTTGCAGGAGTAAGGGTCTTAAAAACCTTCTAAATTTTATAATGCAACCTTATTTTATTGCAAAATTTGCATTTTTAAACAATTCTTGTTGTTGTTGTTGTTGTTGTTTTCCTTATAATATAAACTACCATCTACTGAAGAATATGAATTGTTCACATCATTATGTCCAGTCACTGTCTGAATAGTTCATCCTCTAGCTGCGTCTTTGGCATGTCTTGGTGCTACAGGCACAGACAGTTTAACTCACTAAACATCTGGAAACATGTCTATTCAGAGTGAGCTTAGAGTTTGTAATAAAGAAAATGTTCCACTGACTTTGTGGAATGAGTTTTATTTTAAGATTATGATTTTTACGTGTGCATTTACAGCAATAAATTTGTAAGAAGTGTATGGGTGGAGGTAGAACTTGCAAAAGGCTAAATCTGTGCTTTCTTGCCTGCTATCATAGATAAAAATCTCCCCCCAAAATCACATAGTACCGAAAACTAGAGTTCTAAAATATGAGTGCTATCTCTAAATTAGTTTTGAGGGTTTTTTTAATAGTCCATTTTCAGACATGACATTTTATTGCAGTCAGGGGAAGAGCAAAATGTTAAAACTCTTGGTTTTCATCTGTGTAATTGAAAGCAGACTTGTTAGTGAAATCCAAGATGAAAATCCATAAACTAGCTTATCAAGTTACTCCAGTATATTCATATCACTCTGTCAGATTTCAGGCACTACCTGATAGCAGGTCAATGCATTTTCAAAAGTTATTTATTTATTGTTGCACTTTAGCCCATTCTACAAGTTTCATATCAACTTTACATGTGTTTTTAATAGATAGTTGTATTGAGACCAACTTGTTCTATAATACTTTTATTAACATTTTCTGAAAGATGTGTGTTAGCCCTCAGGGAGTTGACAGAAATAGAATTACCAGGGACCATGAAAGAATTTAAGTTTGCTTTTGTGAGTTATGTATAGATGTAAAAAAGTAGGTGACAAAAACCAATCCAGTAAGCAGAAGACATGGATTTACTAGATCTAGTAAAGTATCTGTAGAGAATAAAAGGGGATGAGACAGAGAAGATCAAGAAAGAGAGCTGAAATCCAAATAAGAAACCATCAGAGCATAGTCAGGAATTTTAATGGTAACATAGAGTGGTTTAGTATGAAAAAGATAAATGAACAAAAGCTTTTGTGAAAAAGGTAGCAAAAAATGATGGCTAGCAGTGACAGGGAGTAAGGAAAATGAGCAAAGTTAAGAAAGAACAAATTAAGAAGGTCATTTTAGCCAGAATGGGCAAAAGTTCTTGTAAAGCACTCAGAAAAATATCAGGCACGTGTATTTATGTGTCTATTTGATGGAAAGAAGTAGGCCAGCTGTTGAGATTTCAATAGTCATCACATATAATTAAACTGGGATGGTGGATAACAGTGCTCCAAGATAAGATATAGAGGTGAAGGCGCAGCATTGAGAAGATTGCAGGCTGAGAAAGGATGGAAAAATTGTCCACAAAGAAGTCCATGAAGGAGTTGTCAGGAGAAAAGGGAATACAGAGGAATAGGGCACAAGAAGCAAAACCAGAATATATAGGAGAGAAAGGGTCATTACAGATCAGTGAAGAGCCCTAGAAAAATGTAAAGAATTTCCGGCCATAATATTTTGTGAGTAAAAATTGGTTTAGAAATGCTCTGAATAATGTCAAGTAGGTGGAGGAGTAGTCAAAGTAGTACCTACAAATATGATGTGCTGGGTAATTTACAGTGACAGGAAGAGTGTATATGGTAACTGTGACAGAAACCTGCCTGTTTATACACTTCGTGAGGATTTTTGTCCTGCTGAATTAATTTCTGGCAAGTCACTGGAGCAGTCCGGTGAAAGTTGGAAAAGTCTTCTCTGATCAACTGGATGCACCAGTCCTAAAGAAGGATCTCCAGTGCTAATGCTGTCCTGAATTCACAGATTTGTATTTGTAATAGACCAGGTTGGATGGGGCTTTGAGCAACCTGGTCTAGTGGAAGGTGTTCCTGCCTGTGGCAGGGAGTTTGGAACTAGATGATCTTTAAGGTCCTTTCCAGTCCAAACCATTCCATGATTATATTTGACTATGTAGTTACTGAAGTGTCTTGCCTTCATTTATTTAAACAAGTAGCACTTTTCCCCCCTATTCCTCTCATGAATACTTTGTCTTTGATTTGTGCTTGTATAACGTCCTTAAAAGTTTTGAGAAATCGCCCTTTTGATTTCAAGTATGTGCTGTTGGATCTTAAGAAGATACTGAATTTCTAGATTCTCACAAATTCTCATGAGAATTCTTTTCAGTAAATCAAATTAGCGGAAAATCTTCATTCAAAAAAAGCTGAAGGATATCTGGGATGAGGTTTTGGGTACATACTACACAAGTCTAGGAATTATGTTGTTTTCTGGATTATGGTAGCATCCATAAAAGACCCATGCTGGACAAGGATGTAAGATGTTCACTGCTAAAGGGTTCACTTTTGAGTCTAGTCAAAATCTGGATTGAGACCTTAAGATTAATAATAAAGCAATACCTAAAAAAATCTTCTGTCTCAATGCCAAAGTAAGTGTATGGATATTGAAATACTTTGCCAGATTTATTCCAGCTTTTTAAGGTATTTCCAAGGATTTAGTAAGCACTGGAAGGATATACTGTACAAATGCTACCAGCAGTACATCCTTTCAAAATACTACAATCCCCCAGCCTTGAAGTTCTCTACCACTGACTAAATTTCAAGTATTGAGTACTTCTAGTATCAATACTTTGGCAGAAAATCTGGAAGAGCTAGATACCTGTTTGCAGCTCAGTATACATAATTTTAAAAATGAGGAAAATCTCATGTAAGAAAAAGTTTTAGTAATGTTTTCTCCAAAACAAAACTTTCTCCAAATCATTGCCATATAATTACATGCCAAAAACTGGATCTTTTTTTTCTTCATGCTCTGTAAAGTCTGTGGTTCCCTCCATACTTGAACCTTGTCCCACTGTAGATAAAGTTTATCCCATCTACTTAATGTTTCCAGACTAATCTTTAAATATGGCAGTAGTGAATATGAGAATCCTTCATCATTGTCCATTATTTTTTTTAATATATATATATATTCAGCAATAAACAGCTGAAATGTGTGTTTAGAAAGTTTTATGAAAGAGGTAACAATTAAGCTATTGTTAGTCCCTTTCATTTGTATGAGCTTAATCCAAAATGTACTGAAGTAAATGGCGGTCTTTAGATAAATCTTAAAGAGCTTTGAATTAAGCCCAAATATATATATTCAAATTAAAGCAACTGAAATAGGAAGGATCTGAGAATATGACAAAGCAGCATGTCTCAGAGTATCGAACATACATATGCTTAAACATTCTTGTATTTTCTCATGAAAAATGGTTACAGGAAAAGCATTTTCACAGTGGGATTTCTCTATTTTCATCTGATCAGAAAATGAGCAAGAATAACTATGCTTTTATATACTGCTTAAGTGAAATAGATCTACTCTGTTCTTTAGACCACCTGTGTCCATCAGAGCTGTGAATGCACTCTTTTTTCCTGTTTTTGTGAATATGAAAGTCTAGGATAGCCATTACTTATACTAAGCTGTTTACATGATGCTGACTTGGTGGGCTGTAGTATTAAGTTTCTCTCAATATCTTCATGTCTTCTAGAAATCTTCAGAACAGCCTTCAGTCTTCTACTTTCAGGATCTTTTGAACTCCAGCATCCTCACAGAAGTCCCCAAAATAATCTACCCGTAAAGATGAAAGAATTCAAGTTAATTTTTTTACAGAAAAGTCATCCATCCACATGAAGTAGCAATCTTCAGACACATAGAAGGTTGTTGAAGTGTGTAGTAGCCTGCGTGTAAGAAACAGTAACAAAAAAATTAGGTCTCAATAGGCTTTTGAAGTGGACGGTGAGGTAATGTATTATTAAAAATTCTCTGTCATTGCCTAGAGCGGTTGTGGGATCAGCCCCACTTGATATTGTTTTGAACAACTAGATAGGAATCTGCCTAAAACTGACCATATTTTATCAGTTTTGCCTGAGATTAGTGGGTAAGAGAAGACAACCCCTTCAGGGATCCTACATCCCTGTCTTTTATGGTGTTTTGATATATATTCAAAATGCCTTATAGTCTTCCTGCGACAGATGGAGTCACTTTTTCTAGCTTTTTAGTAGCCAGTTGTCTACTTTCTTGAAAAATTTTCTTACTAGGCCTGAAACAAAATAAAAAAGCCACAGTAAAGCACTTACTTTCCCCACCAGAGAAAACAAGGCATGTTGCAACATAACATTGCCTCCCTTAGGACTGTCCTTATCATCAAACATAGCAGCTACCTCATCACCATGAATGATTTTAAGAGCTGCTTTTATAAATTGCAAACAGACATCTCAAAAGGAGGTTTGGCCATATCTGAAAAATCCCCCTAATTGTGCGATGGCCACTGCTGGTGCCACCAGAGCCACATTCCCCATAAATGAGTGTTCTCCAGACCTAAGAAAATTTCCAGTAAAATGTTGGCTGTTTTAAAACCAACCACAAAACACACTAACATACCAGGCATTTCCTTTAGGGTGCTGCTGCTTTAGTTTAGTGTGCTGACTGGGTTTCTTCAATGATTTCAGCTATTCTGAAATAATCACACTTAGCTGAGAATTCATCTGAAGTTAAAGGTTCAAACACTTAAAGCCTATTCAGGAAGAATGTCATATTTCTTAGCACATGAACTGTAAGTGATTGCCAGTCCTTAAAGATCCAGTATGACCTCCACACTTGGAAGACAGAAGCACTATTATAATAGGCTCTCTTTGAGGGCAAACAGTAGAGAGACAGCCTTGTGGGCTGCAACAGATGCACTAGAAATTGCTTCCTGGCTTGTGCTGTTGTGGGTATTACAAGAAAAGGCATCTTGGCTCCAAGTTTTATGTTAGGAAAGTTTAGATTGGTATATTCTTTAAGGGAATCTGTAAGAATAATCTAGTGTGGAAGGACTAAGAACAGCTTACTGTTGAAGGGTGACTAATGCCACAGCTCAGCTGTGTCTATTCATCTTACCCCATTGGTGTATTGGCATATTTGATGTGCAGTCTTGAGGTAAACAAGAATGTCTCTGAAGAAAAAGAGAAGCTCCTATTCATTTTAGTTCTTTCTCTGCATACGAAATGGAGGAGGGGCATTTTCATGCCAACTCCAGCCTGAAGAGATCCAGCAAATACATCATCTCAGATGGAGAATGGTAATGGTTTCCTATGTCACCCCATTACTCCAATTCAAACCGTTTGTTTCAGGGAATCATGAGGCCTGATTTTCTGATTTATGTCTTTCTTTTTCACAGCTTCAGGTGTCCTTCACCCTTTCCTCTACTCTGAGTGCCTAATCCCTAGGTTTATACACAAGATCAAGATGTAACAAGGCTGTACTTATCATGTTAGTCTATTACCAGTTGGACTTTTGAAGTCAGCTGGCTTCTCTCTTGTCTAAACATATCTTTGGGTCTATTTGATGCTTTCAGGGACCAGCCAGAGTGTTTTTGCATTGCCAGAAACAGCATTTCCACAGGACAGCCAAAAACTCAAGACTACAAATCCCAGCTGGCAGCACTTGACTGCCGTCCCTGCTACAAAAGCAACTGACTTGTCCACCTAATATTAGCCAGGTGTCATTGTTCCAAGAATGATTGCCTTGGCATAGCAGATCAGGCCAAGCACACTTTGTCTGCCCTGAACCTATATCACAGTTGAGCCTTGGCCAAAGCGATGTGCAGTCGCTCAGGCTTTTTTTGTCAGGAGACTACAGATGTAAAGGGAGGTTGGAAGACAATGTGACTCTGAATAATACAGGTGACCAATGTGTTATTTTGAGGATCAAAATCCATATGTAAACTTGAAGGTTTTTTCAGCTGACAGATGGATGAGCATCACTAGTAAGAGATTTTCTTGACAGGACAAGAAAAGTTTTGTCAGAAAAGAATGCTGTGAAAGTTGGAAGCATTTTTCTTACTGGAAATCTAAATGAATGCATGTCTGTTGTAATCATGAGTTCCAAAAATTCTGGATGACATACTGTTACTGAAGCATGTTGGACTAGTGCTGAGCTTTCACAGAGTCCATCTGCTGCCTGTGTCTGCATATGCTGAGAAGTGATAATCATGTTCTGTTTTCTCACATTCCATAGTGCTGAGACTCTGACAGAGTAAATTGAGTGAAGGCAAAGACCTGCACCACATTTTACAAACGTTATCAATATATGTCTTTAAAAGATTAAAAACATCAAAATAAGGAGGTGTGACTTTGACTCCTTGACCTGCGCTCACTTTCAAATCCATACCCAGCTATAGCTGGTTATGTGGGCTGAGAAGTCGATGAATTTGATGGTCACATCACTTATTGCACTGAAGAACTGGAAAGCTTTACTAGCACTAGCCTGTTAAACCCACCTAAGCTCAGGTGTAGCATTGGTTTGATATTATCACTAGCTTTATAAATGTTCCATAGATCAGCACTGAGTAATGAACAGCTATCTAATCCTGGACTGTACACAGGATTTTCCATCAGCAGCAGCTGTACAGAATAGCTGCTGTTATAGATTGTTACTTAAAAAAATCTGTCCCTTTTTGATCTAGATGAAATGCTACTGCCGTGAAAATTATCCAGTCCTTTTTATTTCTGCTTATTTTTTTTGCACAATTCCCAGAAACAATTCAGGGTTTCTCATTCCAGGAATCATGCTTTTGGGTAGCATTCTTCAGCTTATCTTTATTTTGCAGAAAATATTCACTGTAGCAGCTGAATAAGCAATTATTACATCATAGAAGTCTAAGGTTATACAGATTTTAACCACATTCCTTGCTTTGAACTCCCACACAGTATGGCAATCCTGTTAAGATTAGCAGACTACCTTTTTTTAAAACAGCCATATGCCTGTATGCATTTTGCTGATGCAAGCATAGTTCATTGCTAGCACATGGATGCATCATCTACACAAAATACTTGAATTTGTGTGACCTCTAATCACTTCTTATCTGACAGGTCTTCTTTGTCACAGGTTTTGTAAAAGTAGAGATCGGAGTTCCAGATGTTTCTACTGTCCTCTTGAGAGACTCCTGAAATCTCTGTCATAATACTAATGTAACACCTTGACATGAGGACAGGCATCCTTGGTTTTTACCATACTAACACAACTCAAATTCTTTTGGATGCCCTGCTGCACATACTTATTTACAGGGACGAAGCAGTGAAAAAGCTGCATTTGATTTTATCTAATATAGACTTGGATTTTCTCAATTAGTCAATTATCATGCAAAATTACTGTATCTGAGTGGAAAGGAAGTAAACATGCTACCATCTTAACAGACCTCTGGTTTATCTTCATACTTCTCTGTCTTGTGACACCAAAAAGCTGAACAATTACTTCACAAACTTACAAAATGGACCAGGTAGTGTATTCCCACATTTTACAACTTTCCTGTAGGATTTCTCCCTCCAGATAAAATGGCACATTTCAGCTGGACACAGAAAATATCATCAGCCTTTCCTAGAAGTGTTTTGTCTCTCAGATGCCTGAGATTTCTCTGGCTCATTTGTATGAAACATTATGCACTTGGCAAAACATTAAGGGGCACCAGGTTCAGCAGAACAGTACTGTAATTTCTGTTTGATCATCTTTAGCACTCCAGCTCTGAGGGGTGCCATGAGCAATAAAAGACACATGGTCACATTCAGAGAAAAACCACATCACTTTCTTCACAGTAAGTGACATTCTCTGAGATGTCGTAATCAGCGTAGTTTCTACCATCTGCTTCCTGCCTCCCTTTCCTTTCAGATATCCTGCATTACAAACCTCCAGTTATGAGAAACTGAAGAGAGGCCATGGCCCCCGATGCTTTTAGTTCCCTGAAGAGGGTGTAAGGAGGCATAAGTGGCCTCAGTATGAACTGCTTGCCCAAAGGCTTCCAACTGGGAGCCATATGAATATGCACATGTAAGGTTGAATCCACAACAGTGGAAAACTACAGTTACGAGATGGTAAGTCTGTCCTGGTTCTGAATACTCATTAACAACTCTTCATGCCAAAGTAGTCACAATCGATTCCAACACAATCAGGAGTTGACACGTGAAGTGTGAGACGTGCACTTTCTCAGACTTTGAAAGAGTAGAGATTTGTCCACAAATGACCATTTTTAAAAGCAAACTTCAAGGCCAACGTAGAGAAAATGTTTTTCACTGGTTTATTCTTACGTTTTAGAAGAATGGCCTTGAGGGTGGAGTCCTTTTTTTATTGCTTGTTTTTCACTTCCCTCTATTCTCAAGAGATTTTTGGCAGGATCTTTGAAGGATATGAATTGTGATGTCACCAAAACAATGAGTCTGGACCACAGCTCTCCCTCAGAAAACTATCTGAAATCCTTCTTTGCCTGGGTGCACTCCTACAGGCAAGCTTGCTTAGCTTGGCCTGCTTTGAATTCTTGAGTTATTTGGTTGCAATAGAGGTGTGTTGCCAGAGCTGGAAAGGAAGAGCTGGCGTCCAGAGCCAGGGATTGTCCTTCTGAGGAGGAACTTGGCTAAAGACCCATTTGTGCAAAGCCCTGCAAAAACCTGCAGCCAGCTCTGCACTTGAGTTAAATGTGTATCATTTTTCAACACAGTTAAGATTGATTGCAGACAACAGCACTAGAAATAGGGTTATTTGTAACACATTGTATGAAATTTGATGCATACAGCGTTTGTTAGCAATACACTGGCAGACAGAGCACATGAAACAATGTCCCTATTCCCGAAGAAGAGATCAGACACAAATTCATGTCTTTCAGCACAGTCAGATATTTATTTACAAGACTGATTTTCTTTGTAGCATTATGAACTGCAGTTGGCTTTCAGACACTGGCATGAATTCTGGACACACTGAGGAATTCGAAAGGAATACTGCTTTGACTTTGTAATAACAGAATTTTGACCATTATTTTGGGTATGCAAGTAAGACTAGAAGGGTGACCTGGGTCATGGAGTACAGACCTCTGTTATTAACTGACATTTAAAGTAATTTTGTTTGTAACTATAATGATTTTCTTATTAAAACACATTTGGTTTATTTGATCCCATAATTCTGATTATTGTTTACTACTGTAATATTTGTTGACAGGAACTACACTCTTTAATAAGCTTCACTTATCTAGGCTTAAAATGGTCTATTTTTTCCAACTTTTCCTCATAGAGTAGGGCTTTGATTCCTCTGACCATCTCTCTTGTCTTTCTTTACATATTTTTCCATTTTGATGTAATCTTTTCTAAAGAGGGATGGCCAGAATTATGCTTAATACTCCAGAGCTTTGTACTGTAGATCAGATAATTACCTTAAGAGTCCCTACCTTAAGATGAATGATGCATCCTAAAATCTCATTTAACTCTTTCCATTTTGCTTTGAATTGTTGGATTATAATCACTAGTCGGGATATATATGTTGTTCCCTGCAAACAACTGAGTTACTTGAGGAAATTATCTTTACCTGCTTATTTGTCCTTTCCCACATATGAAGATCTGCCATTTGAAGTACTCATGTAAACTGATATGTGTCAAAGTAAGTGTGATCATGAACAGATTTAATATTTCCACTTATTTTGATAACTGCAACAGGTTAGGGTTAGGGTACATGAAGAGATGGAAAGAGGCTGTAAACCTCATTCTACATCAAGGGCACCTGGGGAATGATGGTTTTGTAACTGGTGTAGGGAGAGCCAGAGGAGACAGATGCTTGTCCTTACTAGGCTATGCAGGAAGTAACTTGTTAAGATGGATAGTCTTGAATATAATGCTGCTGCTGCTTATTGAATTTTGCTCCTTTTAGATATGCTTGGAGCAAAACTAAGAATGAGACAATCATGTGAGGCATTTTATGATCCAGTAGAAAGATGGTCTGGGAATGACCCATTGTGCGCTCCCTGTTTTGCCACCTGCTTGCTGTGTAATGTGGACAAGTAATTTCATCAATCTTTACTTCAGCTTCTCCATCAAAAAGAAGTAAATGAAGTTTGCTTTCCTCTGTGCAGCACAGCAACCTACAGATGAATGGGTCTTACTTATTTTTTGTTAAGTAATTAGTAAAAAATCATCTAGGTTGGAAGGGACCTCTTGAGATCATACAGTGTCTGAACACTCACAGAAAAGAAGTGTTTTGCTGTATTCAGATGGAACTTCATATAGTATAATTTGTGTCAACTGCCTCTTGTCCTGCCAGTGGACACTGGAGAGAAGTCTGGCTCCATTTTCTTCATCTGCTCTTGTCAGGTATTTATAAACATCAATCAGATTTCTCCTGAACCTTTTTTTCTCCAAGCTTCACAGTTCCAGCTCTCTGTCTTTCCTCACATGAAAGATACTCCAGTGCATAAATCATCTTGGTGGACACAACATTCCAGATGATGCTGACTCCAGTCAGCATCATGATGCTCCAGATGATGGTGAGCTCACAGCACTTCATTGATGCTGAGCAAAGGAGAAGAATCACCTCCCTCAACTCACTGCCAATATTCTGTTTGATGCAGCCCAAGATGGTGCTGGAAAAGAGAGAATTTGTGTCTGATCTCTTCTTCGGGAATAGGGACATTGTTTCATGTGCTCTGTCTGCCAGTGTATTGCTAACAAACGCTGTATGCATCAAATTTCATACAATGTGTTACAAATCACCGTATTTTTAGTGCTGTTGTCTGCAGTCAATCTTAACTGTGTTGAAAAAATGATACACATTTAACTCAAATGCAGAGCTGGATGCAGGTTGCTGGCTTTGTGAGTGTGTATTGCTGGCAGTGTCCTGGTGGTCACCTAGGTCCTTCTTTGCAGAGCTGCTTTTCAGCTGGTCAGTCCTCAGTGTGTACTGGTGCATAGGGCTTATTCCTCCTCAGATGCATGACTTTGCATTTCCCTTTGCTGAACTTCGTGAGTTTCCTGCCAGCCCATTTTTCCAGTCTTGTTGAGGTCCCTCTGGATGGCAGCACAACTCCCTGGTGCATCAACCACAGAACATCATGGATTTGTATCAGCTGTGAACTTGTTGAGGGTGTACTCCTTCCCAGTGTCCGTTTCGCTGTCCACTTACCTAACTTTGTCAGCTTGTCTATGACAATGTTACGGGAGACAGAGATAAAACCCGTATTTGTATCAAGGTAAAAACCATCCACTGCTCTTCACTCATCGACCAAGCTAGCCACCTCATTGTACAAGGTATAAGCATGATATACCTTTCATAAATCCAAGCTGACTTCTCCTGATCACCTTCTTGTCCTTCATGTGTTTGGACCCTGCTACCAGGAGGATTTTTTCTGTCACCTTCACAGACAATGAGAAGAGGTTGGCCAGCCTATAGTTTCCCAGATCTTCCCTCTTGAAGATAAGGGAAACTACGTCTGTCTTGAAGATGGGGGTGGAATTTGTTCTCTTCCATTCTTCAGGAACTTCTCTTGTTCACCATGACCTCTCAAAGATAGTTGTGAGTAGCCTGGCAGTGACATCAACCAACTTCCTCAGCACTCAAGGGTGCATCCGTTCAGGGCCATCAAGCAAAAAACTTACGAGAAAAGAGAAAACATTAGAAAACTGTCCCCCTTGATAATCAGATTTTTTGTTTTTCTTTTACACAGATTGCATATTTGTTATACAAGGAACTGTTCAATATCTGGACTACAAGATAATTAATAGGAAAGTATGACTCATGTTTATTCCAAGTTCTGATACACCTGCTGTGCAGCGAACTTTTGCACTTGGAATATGAAGCAAATCTGTAGTGCTTGTCAGTTCATTAACAGTATTTAGATTTATTAAATTAGAGACTTTAGCAAAAATATCCTCTCAACAAATCATTATCTTCATTATGATTTCCCTTAGTTTCAGGGTTCTTATAAGTTGGTATCTGTATTAATTTTTCTTTCATATGTTCTCAAAATGCTGTCTATCTACAATACTTCTGCATTTACAGACATGCTTTTGAGTACAGCATTAATTGAAAAATAACCTCAGGAAAAAAATAGTTCTGCAAACTAACTTGTAATGAGGTTAATCTATCTTCCATATCAGACAGTCACTTGATTTCATGGAATCATAGGATGGTTTGCATCTGAAGGGACCTTAAAGATCATCTAGTTCCAATCCCAATAGCGTCATTAATACTGTATTTTTCAGGATTTTCAAAGGTTGCTTATTGCTACTGATGTTTTTGATAATCAAGGAGTGCAATCTGACAGATCCTTTTATTGTGCAGTACTCTTATCTATATGAACTTTTTTCTGCTAGAGTATCAAACTCTAGGCTGTATTTATGTGGCAGGTAAAGGGAAACTGTAATTTGCTTTATCTGGACTATGCTCCAGCATCTGGGCTTATTGCAAGGTGCTAACAAATGCTTCGTTTGGCTATGGCTGCCTTATTGATGGGTGCACTATTCTGTGTGTAGATTAGGGAAAACGAATGGATTCTCTTTTTGTTTCATGTGTTTGTTTTTAACTGGCAGATGCAATACCATTTACTAAGGTTGTATTAAATATATTGTCTTTTTCTTTCTTTCCTCATTTCTGCAGATCTTTCAATGGAAGAATGCTGTGACAAGGGCATTGAATGGGCAAATAAAAACAGAATATGTACTTCTCTACCCTTAATATCTGAGTCCAGAGAATGCAGGTATATAGTTAAGTATTGTATATTAAACTACAGTTTGTATTTGCATGTAAAACCATGGGAATGGCAGGTATGGAAGCTGATTTAGAAGATAAAGTACCCAGCTCCTAAATTCAAGTTTTTCAAATCCACCTCTAGCCTTGGGGAGTACTTACTGAGTACCTACTTTTCTTCCATTATGTCCTTTAAATTTTTGCTGTTCTAGTATAGAGTCATCCAGCTCTATCTGTTTGACATGTACTGCCTCTTAGGCAGAAGAGTACTATACTCACAGGGCTTGGACTTTGCCTACAGTCAATACATCTCAGTGTGGCACCACTAATGTCAGCAAAGCTTCTTCAGTTTATAAGGATTGTGGATCTAGCTTAGCAATGGTCCAAATTCTTGAACAAAAATGTATCAAGAGACATGACAGATCCTGTACATGAATAATCTATGGATTGAATACATACATATGTATTTACGTAAGACAGCCTTTTAAAACTGTTTCTTCCGTGTAGTGCCACACAGGTAATTATCCTGCAGGTCTCAGTTGAATTGCTGTGTGTGGCAACTTAAAGTTTAAGTCAAGGAGATTACTGGTTATGTAGAGTGTCTGACTTCCATCAAATGTATTTGACCACAGACAATAGTAACCTTTAGTTTATAAATAGATTTCTTAAACCTACTGACATTTAATATGATCCTAATTTTTATTATGTAATCTAGCAAATGAAATAAT
The DNA here is from genome assembly GCF_963264785.1 of Psittacula echo. NCBI lineage: Eukaryota > Metazoa > Chordata > Aves > Psittaciformes > Psittacidae > Psittacula > Psittacula echo. Next base: position 108,775,804 of record NC_137735.1, read on the forward strand.
TAAAAGGTTAAAATTATTTGAACAGTAATATTTTGTTTATACTGAATCTCTTATATGGTTGGGACATTCTTATTTTTTATGTCAGTGATAGTTTGTGTTATTTTTGCTGTTAAATGCACTTGTTGCATTTAATTTGTGGAGTTAACAGTTTGTGATTGGTAATTCGAGGGGCAGTTTCACAGAGGACTTTGTATTTAAGACGTTACATTGCTCCCATCTTTTCAAATGCATTGCAAAGTGATTTAACCTCAGTAACTGTAGATGTGTTGGATTGATCTTTATTATGGAAAGAATGTGTCTTGCAGGCAAGTCTGTCCATGTTCTCTGACTTTTGCATTTATATTGGCATTGAAAGCAGTCTCTTACGCAGAAGAATTGACAGATAGGACTTAAATCCCAATTTAGAAAATACCTTGAAGAATCAGAAGAGTTACAGACAAAACAGAGGCAGCAAAAACAGGAAACCAAGTTTACTGAACAATCTGGGAGTGAGAATCTCGATGATTTAATTTGATTAATGTGAGTTGTGATTCTGCTGTAAATGTAATTTATTCTTTTAAAGACTGCCATTTTAGAGAGCCTTTAGGACTTAATAGGAACTGAAAACACTTTCTAACACTTCATCTAGCTTTTGTGCATAATTGATATGTAATTAAGAAAATCATAGTGATGTAATGGTAATTCAGAAATGGGTAGAGTCACGTATTCTGTGAGAGGCATGAGCATTTATTGACAAACAAAAAAAATATAGATAAATGCAGTTCAGTTGCATTCATTCATGACTGCATGATAAATAAATACATTTATGTTTGAGTGAAGCTTGACTTCACTCTAAAAATGTGAACCTTTGGCTCCTTTGACTATTTTCTTTAATGGCAATATTATTTTACTCCACTTACAATTGCAAACTGGCTTATCTGTGAGATACAGAAAAATCCCTTTACAATGCCTTTTCAGACAGAAAAATAAAGGACAAATACTACTTCTACTTGCTGGTGCAACTGGAGCCAGAATGAGCAGTGAGGGAGCATGATTCCCTTTGCAAACACGTGAGGGTAATGGCACCAATTTTGTACATTTTTTCCTGCTGCACAGAGATGCGGGCAGAACCAGGTTCATTGCACTTGCTGAGGTCTAGGCAGGTGAGAATATGGCACAGATGCCTTATTGGTTACAGATTTTCCAAAGAACTTCCTTTCTATTTAAACACCTGCATTTAAATAAACATAAACAAATGTTTATTTAAACACCTGGCATTTATGCAGTTGTTTAAACTCCAGCTGGGATCTTTTGACTGTCCAGTGCAGCACCGTGTTGAACAGCATAGATCATCTGACTTGGAGGGCTCTAAAAGAGCATGGCCTCTCGAGTGTACAAACCCATATTACTTCAAACCAGATGGAGCTGTTTGCCCTGTGTATTTTAGCTTAGGTTTGCAAGGTTAGCAGTTGAATGCAAGGGTAAAATACGTTGTGAAATGAGCAGTTTTGATGAAGAAAAAATGATTTTGTGCAGTTACTTTGCAAAGACCATGCAACACAGAACAGACTGGATGTGAGTACTTTCCCCAGCACACATTACAAGAATTTACATGTGAATTTACATAGTGAATTAGAATTGCATCCCCTTGACCTTTTCCCAACAATTTAAAGCACATTCCTAGTAATCAAGAAGGGGTTCCACATGAGTGCTGAATTTCTCACACCTGCCATGTATGCTAGAAACAAGCTGACAGATCTGGGTTTCAATATCTTTTTAGGATCCTTCCCCCTAGATCTCTTGTGGCTCCTGAGGGCCTTGCTATCCATGTGAGTGGTACTTGCTGAATATGGCACAGGTTAAACTGCAGATATGCTCACTTTCTTGTCAGCACAGGTGAGCCAGGCCCTTTCTGAAGTTCACGTGAATTCACAAGATCTACTTGGCTTTTGTTACTCAGTTGCATCTAAGTTGAAACCAGGCTCCGGGCTCACTGTCCAGTCATATCTGCAATCTCTTACTGTGGTTGCTTGTGCCACAAACGAGTATACCCCAGTGTATTATCACTATGGACAACAATGATATTTTTCTGTGTCTTCATGGCTCAGTAAATATGAGTGTAGAGTTTTAATGAATAATATCTTTGGCTGTCATAACAGCAGCTTTTTGCCCATTCATCTATTTTCTTGTGATGTGGTTAAGCTCACAGCAGCTGGGAATAAAGAGCACAGCTGCCTTTTTCAGTTTTGTTTTTTTTTTTGGAACTCAACCTGCCCAATAAATCTTCTTCATTTTAAAATGAGGAGTTTCACCTGCCCAGAGCTTTTAGTAAGTGAACTTAATTCCTGGGCCAGAAACTGTCTATCTCCATATGAGAATTGCATGCCTTTAGCGCTGAGTAAAGTCTTTGGAGTTACATTATTTATTATTAGTGTTGCAAGAACGCATAAAAGAAGAAGCTACAGAACATTCTGCTAGGTACAGTGCAAGAACAGAACAAAAAGGTCATCTGTTTTCCCAAGCAGAGAAAAGTGGCAGCACTTGGATACAGACTCAGACAGGAACACAAGGAAGTAATGAGACTAATGTATTTGGAGTGATAGGCACCAGATGCTGACTGCTGATGGATGTTTATTGATTTATGCCATTGTAAGTCTAGGAGAGCTTGAGATTTTGGACATCAAAATTGTGACAGTTGTATGTATGAAAAAGCTGTTTAAAGTTACTTTTGGAGAAGTTGTCTTTATCAATTATTATCTCTTCTCTGTAGTCTGCTAAGTGTGCCTCACAGTCACTAAAATTTTTTGGCTTCACAGTGAGAGCGGTTGAACAGTCTACTATGATGTGGTGAGGGTTTTATTGCCACTCATTTAGGATAATTTGCTTACTTCACTTTGTGAATAATGCCAAACTGCATCCTTCTCTGTCACATGATCAGTGTTGTTTCTCTACATAATACATAGGATCAATATAATTTTACCCTTTACCTTCAAGAAAACTTTTATTATATAATCTGTAAAGTTTTTTATGAATTGCAGCTGATTAATTTTGAGATTTGTTGAATCAATTATTTTTACTTGAATCCTTTGCTAATTTATAAAACATGATCAAATGTATGTATTTTCATTGTTGAGGCACTCTTTATTATTTTCATTTGTCATACTGTGTTACACATAATACCAGATCTTGCTCTTAATTTTCTTAAATCCATTTCTATTGCATGTTAAACTGCAAACTGAAAGGACCAAGAGGGGAAAACCCAGCTTGTCTTTGCAAAATAATTCTGGCACGGAATCAACCTCTTTTTAATTCGAATATTTTTTGTCCAAGACCTTCCACTGTGCACATGAATAGAACTGACATAGTTTGAAGATATGCTAATAAGTAAAAGGAGAGAGGGAGAGGGTGATGAAATGAAATGGACAACAGAGACATTGTTTCAGAGAAAAGTTAGATTTTAATGCTTTAATGGAAAGAAATGAAAGGAAAACCAGGTGATTATGAAATCTGTGCTGGTTTAAGACTGCATCCTCTGCAAAGGAGAATAGTAAATATGAAGGGGTTGTGGAGATAAATAGGCATGTAGATTTTCAGCTGGAAATTTATTCCATAAAAACCAGTAACATCAGTTAAATATAAACAGAAAGTAAAAGTAAAAATATAAACCATTATTTTTTATCTTGATTTATTATCAAATTACCTAGTAATGAAATAACTTTTAGATCAGCATCTGCAACAAAGAATAAGGATTTTTTAAATGTCCGAGTGATTTCTGTTCACTAGTGAGCCATGAATAAAACTTATTTCAAAGATACATGATTTTACCTGTAATACTCTGCATGAATGTCAGTTATGAGTCCTCATGCTCCCAGATATTTCATATTTAGTGTCTTAACATTTCAGCCATATTGCAAATAACCATTTATTTCAGTAAAGTTCTGCTGCACTATTTTAACTGAAAATCAGAATATGGCAGATAAGGTAGAAGTAGCCTTTTAATTATTAGGAGTGACTAAAAAAAATACAGCCAAAACCACAGGAAAGTACTCCTCTACTTTCTCTCTTTTTAGAGACCAACATTGTATGCTGTTCGTAGACATGAAGTTAATAGGAATGCTACACAGGAAATGTTGAAAGCTTTTACACAAAGAAACAAATCAGTAGCCTCTACCGGCTAATCGTAGAATCAGCTGGGTTAGAAAAGACCTTTCAAGATCATCAAGTCCAACCATTACCCCAGCACTGCCAAGACCACCAGTAAATCGTGTCACTGAGGGCTTCATCTACATGGTGTGAACACTGCCAGGGACGGTGATTCCACCACTGCTCTGGGCAGCCTGTTCCAATGCCTGAGCACCCCCTCAGTGAAGAAATTGTTCCTAATATCCAATCTAAACCTCCCCTGGTGCAGCTTGAGGCCATTTCCTCTTGTCTTATCACTTGTTACTTGGGAGAGGAGACTGACCTCCACCTCAGTACAACCTCCTTTCAGTCCTTCTGCTGTGAAGTAGAAAGAGGGTATATATTATATTAGGGTCTGAGCCAGGGGGACACACATAACCTAGCAAGGATAGGGATGGATACTCATCATCTCAAAAGTACTAGTCTGAAGAGCTTGTGGTGGTATGCTTTAGCAACCATCAGCAAAGGGAAAAGGATAGTCAGCTGTGCAAGCTAAGTTGCAGCCAGAAGACTAGTACTGTGCAGATTTTTTAGCATTTTTCTTCTTCATCTTACAAGTATTTCTACCTCTGTTACAGACATACAAGTGTTTACAGTCTCAAGTAATATTTGCTACCAGTGCAACTTCACTGTAGGATTTGGGCAGTGAAGTGTGATTTTATTGTTGTTGTTCTGAGAATGAACAAATGGTATTTTAATCTAGTATTCAATTGATGTTTAATTCCTTATTACAGTTGGGGTGGGCCACATGATTTACGAATACAGCTGTGGGAAACATTTTAAGAAACTTTTTTGTTCTGGTTGAAATTGCCAATTTCTCAGAGATTTCAAAGAGATTATTTGTATTGGGGGGGGGGGGGGGGGGGAAGCCCACAGTGGAAATCAAACAGATCTACTGAAAGACTGCTGTTGTTTGTCTGTTTATTTGTCTGTGGCTAACAAATCTAGCTCCTCAACAGGACCTGGAGGGCTAAAGGAGCTGGAAAATCTCAACTCCCACACTCTGGCGCTTGAAGTTCAGGTTTTACAGGCTCCCAAAGTCCTAACAGTCAGACCACCCCAGAGCTGGGCAGGGAATGGAAATTCTTCTTCAGAGGGAATTTCAGCAACAAAAAGCTGCATATTCTTCCAAACTGGAACTAAATCAAATATCAAAACCTTCAAATATTCTGCCAATAAAGTTACTGTCCTGGGCTTAACTTCTTGCTGTGACTTTAGAGTCTATTTTCGAATAATTTGTTCATTAATTTATCCTGGTTTTTGTTCCCATGCATTGAAATCTCATAGCTGTTTTTGTCCAAGGGAGAGCTGCACAATCAGACCATTGCAAAATCCAATAAATAAAAATTGGGGATCTTCAGGATTGTAGCTTAACAACCTTGACATAGGACTGTAGCTTAAAAACCAATATGCACAGAGATGCAGAATCTTAGCCCAATACTCATAAAGCCCCTGCTTTTAGTGGGCTGGACTGGATAACCTGGCCTTAGAGCTGAGGGAGTCCCTCACACCACTTGGGAAATGAAAGCTCATCTTATGGTCATCGAGAGCAGGGAGGTTACTCCAGAGGTGATGAATGGGAATCCACTTATCTCAGATGAGAGTAGAAGCCTGTGGCTCAGTGGTGCAACTAGCCCACCCCTCTTCCTTACACTTTCAAAATATCTAACGGTGTAAATGGAGGATTTTTAAGAGTAAAGGGTAATAGTGTGCTGAATATCTATACATGTTTTTATGTATTTCTAAGCAACCCTTTAAAAGATTTTACTTGTCAGTTCACATAACTAGAGATGAGGGGGAAAAAAAGTAGGTGAATACTCATAAAAGCAAACAGAATGTGTTCAGTGTTGTTGTTGGTCTGTAAGATATATAAGATTTCCCATGCTGCTGGGTATAGAAGTGCATTTATAGGGTTTTTCTGTGCACTTCTTATAGAGCTCTAACATATCAGGGCATGACCAATTGTACTGTAAACAGAATTTACCAGCTTGGATTGCCTTTGGGATAGTTTCCTTTCCCCCTGGCAAACTCAGGTTCCATCATTCTTAGTGAAAGAAACTGAGTTATTACAAAACACATGGATATGTTTATACCCTTGTATGTGTAATCTGACTTGCTACTGTTCTTTTTAGCTTTCTCCATTTCTCAGTGTCTGTTACAGGAGGTAGCAGTGGAAGAGCTTTAAACTGCAAGCTCCACCCACGGTGCTACCCAACAAAGCCAAGTTATGCTAAAAACAGTGTGGAGAAAGGGAAGATATCTCCTTCGGTGGGCTTTGCATTCAAGTGGCAGTAGCAACAAGATTGGAGGAGTTTAAAACCTCCTCATACAGATTATTTTGCCACAGGAAGGAGTTTTTAATTTATTCACTGAAACTGAGATAAAATAGAATGATTTTATGAGCAGTGGAAGTACCAAAGAGCTGAGTTTCTGCAGATTTTTATCCTTTCTCCTCTGCACATCTTCTTGTCCTGTAACACTGTTCTCTCCCGTCTTTCTTCAATTCTTGCTTGCAATACACTCTTCTCACTATGATTTTCCTTGGTATCTTCACTTCCCTGTATCTACATTTCCCCCACAGAGCAACACTTTGAGCTTTTTCAACATGCTGTATCTGTTCATTTGAGCAAAGGGCAGCAGGTGTGAGGGTAGCCTGGCTGCAGGACTGCAGACTCTCGCTTGTCACTTCCATCAGAGCACTGACTTGGATGCCACCTTGTCTTCAGCCATCAGTTATTACAAAACATGCAAGAATGCAAGTCCTAAAGACCTTGAGCTCTGTGGCAAATGTGGTTGAAGTTACCCATTTTCATAAAAAAGTGTTAGGGCATACCGCAAGGTAGACAGGCTGTTAAACTGTATTAAACATATCACCCAGACGTTCTGCCTGCTTCTAAGAATATTTGACATTGTACCTAAAATGTGAACCTCTTTCCATAAGATAAATGCTAATTATCAAAACTTGCATTACCTGTTCTTGACCTATGTATGACATTTTTCTCCTATTGCTTCCATCCTTTTGTCAGCATGACTCAGGTACAGTGCTGCCGCAGCCAACTGGAGAAGCAGTACTGCTCAGATGGGATTGAGTTTGCCAATGTACGTGAAGAGTGTGAGTCACATATTGGTGAAAATTCCACCTGTGAAGCTGACTACTTCAAGGTGAGACATAAGAGGTACTCCTGTTCATCTTTAAGAAATGGTATTGACTGTCTAGATTACTATTAAGGGTTGACTCTGAAGGTCACGATACTCAGTTTGATGCACATAAACAGGTTTTTTCCCCTCCTAAACTTCGTGTCTCTGTTAAGGCTGTCCACTTTATGCTTCTTTGAGATAAACAGTTCCTTGTTGAGTGAAGCAGACTGTTTCATTACATTTTTAGCACAAGCAAAGGGTAGAATGCAAAAGGGTGGAAAGTCTTGAATGGGTAATTGGCTATGAAACTAATTTTGCATAAAGATAAGACATAAACGCTGTAGGATGGGTGAAAAACTTGGCCACATTTCAGACTTTAGCTTTCATTAGAGCTTCATGGATTAAGGTCAAACTCAGTGATTTTCAGTAAAGGGGTAGGACTGAAGTTAATCCTCTTAGTGTACTTATTATTCTAGCTTGTGTATGTGTCCTTAGATAACACCATTTTGATTTACAATTGAATGGAGACGTGTAAGCTTGTGATAATAGTATTTGATATTAGAATAAAAATGCCTACTGTTGGCATCTTTAGTTAATCTATGCCCTGCCTTCCGCGTTTACTACCATCTTTGCCTCTCAGTTTTTGAAAGGGAGCCTATTCATAGCACTCTGCAGAGTGCTTTTGGAAGAAAGTTCTATCAGCAAGATCTTGACCTTGACCATGACCCAGTCATTAACAGCTCTGGTCCTGTTACAGATTTCCTTCAGTGGTGATGAAAATAGATGAGAATGATTTTAATTTTCCCCACTGCTCAAAAACGCTAAGTGTTTTAGGTCATTCAGTTAAAAAAAAATCAACTATATAGAAGATGGCAGATAATGTCTGACTCACAAGTTTCATGTCTCTTCAAAATGACATCTTGATCATGTTCCTGGCAGTAGGATGTCGCTGGTGCCAGGGCTGTGAAGTGATCCATGTTCTCACTGTGAGCGTAAGAAAGGTAACACATGCTGATGAGGCTGGCATTGTTGGGTTGTCACAAACTTGTCTACATTTGCAGCCTGATTCTGTCCACGGTGGAGTGTGTCCCCCAGAGGAGCCATAAGTCTCCTGTTGGCCATGTCCAGGGTATCACAGTATCACAGTATGCTAGAGATTGGAAGGGACCTCAAAAGATCATCTAGTCCAATCCCCCTGCCAGAGCAGGAACACCTAGATGAGGTTACACAGGAATGTGTCCAGGCGGGTTTTGAATGTCTCCAGAGAAGGAGACTCCACAACCTCCCTGGGCAGCCTGTTCCAGTGTTCTGTCACCCTCACTGAGAAGAAGTTTCTTCTCAAGTTTAAGTGGAACCTCTTGTGTTCCAGTTTGTACCCATTACCCCTTGTCCTATCATTGTTTGCCACTGAGAAGAGCCTGGCTCCATCCTCATGACACTCCCCCTTTATATATTTATATACACTAATAAGGTCCCCCCGCAGTCTCCTCTTCTCCAAACTATAGAGACCCAGCTCCCTCAGCCTTTCCTCATAAGGGAGATGCTCCACTCCCTTAATCATCTTAGTTGCCCTGCGCTGGACTCTCTCCAGCAGGTCCCTGTCCTTCTTGAACTGAGGGGCCCAGAACTGGACACAATATTCCAGGTGCGGTCTCACCAGGGCAGAGTAGAGGGGAAGGAGGACCTCTCTCAACCTACTGACCACCCCCCTTCTAATACACCCCAGGATGCCATTGGCCTTCTTGGCCACAAGGGCACAGTGTTGGCTCATGGTCATCCTGCTGTCCACTAGGACCCTGCTCCTGGCTTAGAGATTCTTCTGTGCAGCCTTTGCTATTAAGAAGTGTGTCCATCCCAATGTGCATGGGGCATGAAAAAATATTTAGCCCTATGTGTCAGTACTTTGAAGGGCTATGAACAGATGAACAAAGACCATGATGGTTCCTACTCTACAGATTCAAGTGCTTGCAAACAGAGACAGGTTTATAACAGCAGCACTATTTTAAACACATGCCATGGGACAACTCTAAACCAGAATAGAACTGTTCAAGGAAACCCACTTTCCCATCAATTGACTGGTGTTTCCCTATGTGGGCTTGTCAGCATGAGGAAGAGTTAATGATGCTTTTCACAATGGCCAGACTTCTTTAAAGATGTCAGGTTTTCATGGCGACAGCTGTATTATTAAACAAAATGAACTTGGCCTTGGTTTCTGGCCCTGAGAATAAACTGCTCAGCACAGCTCATGTCACGTAACTGACATCTTTCTCCTGCAAAACACAGTGTGTAAGGGCAGTTGGGAACACTTGCTGGCCTGTGCTAACCCCAAAATATGCTTCAGCATTGTCTGAAAGGATGTTAGTTGCCATTAGAGCTTCCTAATATTTAAACATTACAGATGATTGAAGGGCAATGCCAAAGCCCATATTCTGTCCCTGTTTAATTTACTTGTATAAACACAGTCAGTGTTATTTAATCGTCATCAGCCACATTCTGCCTCCCTCTTCCCCCACAATAGGAATATCTTACACTTAATAACTCTACCAAGATAGCTGTAAGTATGTCTTTATAGATAGTCTGTTTGATCCATGATGGACATAAATGATTTATGATCTAATATGAGTGAACAATTCATTATTTCTTTCGTTGAATACAGTTTGAACCTGATGGCCTTGCAAGACAATGTATCTTGCAGTTGTGCTGTGCTGTAGCAAACAAACTTTAATACCAAGCCCATCTGATATGAGCTTGAATCTCGTTTTGCCCGAGTTTCTCAGTTTCTGTTTAGCTCAGGTAGCATAGGAAATCTTTTGTATCTTCTTTGTCTCCTTCAAAGAAGCAGAAAGAGTGATTTAGTAATTCAGTCAGTAGGATTAATCACAGTAGTTTGCAGCAAATGAGGCAGCAAATCTTTCTTTTGAATCTAAAACTTGTGATTGGAAAGAAGATAAAAGGACCATATTTTGAAAACACTTGCCTTGGCTTTTACACACAAAGGCAGTAGGCATAGGTAATGATGGGCATAATTTTACTCCTTTGTTTTTTTGGAAGCATAACATCTTGGAAAAAAGGATGCAACAATTAACTTTTAAATCTTGATCAAAAAACAGTAATCAATTTCAGATTTGTTTCTGGCACAGGCAATGTAGAAATGGATTTATAAAAGGTTTTCTTTTCCCAAAGATCAACATATGGCCTTATCTCCCCAGTTTTGGCAAGAATACGGTGTTTGTGTATATTGGGTGAGCATAAAAGTTCTATTGCTTTGGACTGTTGAGCTTATTTTTAATTTTTGTTCAGATCTTCTAAAGTCCTGAAAAATTCCACTGGCTGACTTGAATTTTTTTTCAGTCTGTTTTTCATGGCATTGACTGCTTAGTCTGGGTTTCAGCAAGTGAGAGACCTCTTGTGGACAGATAGGCAAAAGCAATATTAATACATGGTTCAGCCAGATCTAGTAATTTAAATAATATGTCTCTTAAACTCTGGTAACATACATAATAAAGCACTACTATACATTTTTACTAATTAAAAGACCTTATTGATGATAGAAATTTCAGGTGTTTTTTAATTACACCAAAATTAAATCTTCAAGCTTCTCACATGTAACTATTCCCTTATTCCTTTCCATCTTTATTCCTTTCTGTGAAAAGGCAAGATATAAGAGCAGACAAGGGATCATAGGACTTCAAGTAGGACACAGGTTTCTACCCAAACATGAATATCAAGGCATGGCTCTGAAACTGCATGGACTTTTGCTAATAACAGGGGAGAGGCAAAGAGAAGATCATAGAACCATAGAATAGTTAGGGTTGGAAAGGACCTTAAGATCATCTAGTTCCAACCCCCCTGCCATGGGCAGGGACACCTCACACTAAACCATGCCACCCAAGGCCTCATCCAGCCTGGCCTTGAACACCACCAAGGATGGAGCATTCACAACCTCCGTGGGCAACCCATTCCAGTGCCTCACCACCCTCTCAGTAAAGAATTTCTTCCTTATATCCAATCTAGACTTCCACTGTTTAAGTTTGAACCCGTTACCCCTTGTCCTGTCACTGCAGTCCCTGATGAATAGTCCTTCCCAGCATCCTTGTAGGCCCCCTTCAGATACTGGAAGGCTGCTATGAGGTCTCCATGCAGCCTTCTCTTCTCCAGGCTGAGCAGCCCCAACTTTCTCAGCCTGGCTTCATAGGGGAGGTGCTCCAGCCCCCTGATCATCCTCGTGGCCCTCCTCTGGACTTGCTCCAACAGTTCCATGTCCTTTTTATGTTGAGGACACCAGAACTGCACACAATACTCCAAGTGAGGTCTCACGAGAGCAGAGTAGAGGGGCAGGATCACCTCCTTCGACCTGCTGGTCACGATCCTTTTGATGCAGCCCAGGATACGGTTGGCTTTCTGGGCTGCGAGCGCACACTGAAGCCGGCTCATGTTCATTTTCTCATCAACCAGCACCCCCACGTCCTTCTCTGCAGGGCTGCTCTGAATCTCTTCTCTGCCCAACCTGTAGCTGTGCCTGGGATTGCTCCGACCCAGGTGTAGGACCTTGCACTTGGCATGGTTAAACTTCATCAGGTGGGCATCAGCCCACCTCACAAGCGTGTCAAGGTCCCTCTGGATGGCATCCCTTCCCTCCGGCGTATCAACCGAACCACACAGCTTGGTGTCATCGGCAAACTTGCTGAGGGTGCACTCAATCCCACTGTCCATGTCTCCGACAAAGATGTTGAACAAGACTGGTCCCAACACAGATCCGTGAGGGACACCACTCGTTACCGGTCTCCAGCCGGACATCGAGCCATTGACCACAACTCTTTGCGTGCAGCCATCCAGCCAGTTCTTTATCCACCGAGTGGTCCACCCATCAAATTGATGTCTCTCCAATTTAGAGACAAGGATGTCGTGTGGGACAGTGTCGAATGCTTTGCACAAGTCCAGGTAGATGACATCAACTGCTCTGCCCCTGTCCATCAGTTTCGTAGCCCCATCATAGAAAGCCACCAAACTGGTCAGGCAGGATTTCCCCTTAGTGAAGCCATGCTGGCTGTCACCAACCACCTCCTTGTTTTTCATGTGCCTTAGCATGCCTTCCAGGAGAGTCTGATCCAAGATTTTGCCAGGCACAGAGGTGAGACTGACTGGTCTGTAATTCCCTGGGTCATCCGTTTTTCCCTTCTTAAAAATCGGGGTTATATTTCCCTTTTTCCAGTCGTCGGGAACTTCACCTGACTGCCATGATTTTTCAAATATGATGGACAGTGGCTTAGCAACTTCATTTGCCAGCTCCTTTGGGACTTGCAGATGGATTTCATCAGGTCCCATGGACTTGTGTACGTTTAGGTTTTTAAGATGGTCTCGAACCAGATCCTCTCCTACAGTGGGCCTAGGGTCTTCATTCTCACAGTCCCTGCATCTGCCTTCCAAGACTTGGGTGGTGCCGTCAGAGCCTTTGCCAGTGAAGACCGAGGCAAAGGAGTCATTAAGAACCTAAGAAGTCATTAAGATATTTATTATTGGGATCACTTGAGAAGCAAAGGCAAATTTATGGGCAGTGAAAGTGTGTGGTAGCAACTCCATCATTAGGTTGTACTATTCATGAAGGCAGTGATGGTTCTAGTACGAATGGGTGAATGGTCATTGAAACATGCCTCCAGGTTGCTGGCAACCTTTGGAAAATGGCTGCAAACACATCAAGAACTGAACTGATATGGAGTCTAGAACTGCAGTCTGGACTAAAGGATCAAAGTCTTTCAGAAAAGGCTAACAACCCTGGAAAAATTTGTGTGAAAAAAAGAAATGTTGAGATTAATCTTATCAGAATAGTGATAGTTATAATAATACCAGAGTGCTCCGTGAGCGTAAGTTAAACTAGCCTTATCATTGCTATATTACTACCATTCCACAGTGGGAGAACTGAAAGAAAAGGTGACTTTCTAAGTTTAGAAGTGAAATATGTGGAGTTCTGAGTGTACTCTGAGCACAAAGCCATTCAACAGCTTATTCATCTGTTTTCTTTAGTTGAGCAGGAAATGTTAATCCTTAGGACTGCCAGTGCAGAATCTTCTAGGGTCAACATTAAAAGCTAGTTACCATGAACATCAGTTAAGAAAACGTTTGACACTTTCCATCTTTGTTTTGGCTGTGGTAAAGCAATATATATTATTATCATTTTCAAGGTGTTAAATCAAGATGCATCATGCACACATAGGTTGGAACAAATGGTTCAATGCATACTATTACGGTAAATGAAAATGCAGTTTCTTACAGATGTTGCAAGACTTAGCAAGCTCTGTAATTGAAGATTCATGTTAGCTGGAGACAGAGGTCTTTCAAGTGGTGACTCAACCCAGACAAAATGATGAACATAAGTCTATTCAGCACTTTCAGGAATGGCAAGATTAATGATTACTCTTTAAAAAGTCTAAAGGAACACTGTAAATCCCAATTTGAACATTATGCGACAAAAAAAAAGAACTAGACTGAGTCACTTCATATGCCTAACAGTAAAAGACAGTGAGGATATCCAGAAGTATATGATGTCAAAATCGGGCAAGGCTCTATTCAGTAACTTAAATAAGGTTTGTTATCAAAAATACACGAGCTTAAGTCAATGAATCTGTAGCACAGTTTTCATTTCTGTCTTCTAATTTGTGGTTGAGAAAAATGGAAATCTTGACAAAATTATAGACAGATGTTAAAAACTTTGAGAAGGATGCCTCATGAAAATGTTAGACATGTTAGACAGAATACATATTCAGAAATGTTGCAATTCTTGGAAGAGGTCATCAAGTATTTATTTCTAAAGTCATCCGGAAAAGCCAGAAAAGATGGAAATATCCCAGTCACATTAGTCATGAAAACAGAGCATCCATCACTAGATGCAAGTAGCTGGAGAACCAAGTAACAGAAATGGGTAGTGAGGAACTGTCCCACTAAACAGTAGTTAATAAGGGAAAACATGTATCTTAATGTTAGAGTGAGCATGAAAACAACAGCACAGCATTGGCCAAGAGGGGAGAGTTCCTGCTGTACAGCAGTCTGCAGCAGGGAGAGAATTTGTCTATGTATTGAAAGACAAAGTACAAAATAGCATGCTTAGATACTTCAAAATGCTGTAAAGTAGAAGAAGATTGAAGAAACACAGAAAAATTATTTTATTATTTTATTATTTTACTTTCACTCTGCTTGAGGTGTTAGAAGAACCTTTCACTGCAGTACAGAGGGAAAAACATGCATAACACCTTGTAGAATATAGGCAGGGGTATGCATCTGAGAGTAATGAAAGAAATGTCATAGTTGCCGCCTTTTCGATAGTTGTAGTGCTTAAGGCACCAAATTACAGACTTTTAGTTCAATGTTCAGTTACTTGATATTCATCTGTTCTGTTTCATGGTGCAGGCTATTTTTCTCAAGCAATAAACAAGTCTGGAAGAATAATTAAGAATAAAAGCCTAAATCTGCTTTTACGTGACAGTAGTGGTAGCAGACTAGTTCCAGAGAACCAAACATCTTTGCTGATTTCTAACAGCAAGGAAGAAAACTGAATTAGTTAGCAGTGTCCCCTCAAGTTTAACTAAAAGGAGGCCTCCATAGGATTAACTTGCCCTGTGTTCACTTCTGTGGTGTATTCCGGGCTGTAGTTCAGCAGGTCTGAAAGAGGCAGACCATGTTTTGTTGCTGGAAGCCATGTCAGGACTGTGATGCTTTTAAATAATGTTTGACTATGTAGTCTGTTTTTCAGAGCAAAACTGCTTCTCTTTATGACATGTTAACACTAACCTTGGATGAATCATGTTTGTTGGCTTGTTTGTCTGTTAGTTCAGAGAGGGGTATTTTTTGCTGGTTAAGTTGACTAGGCAGTTTAATTATAAACTGAGTCATACTCTTCATTGATTGTGTCCTGTTTTAATTGAACTGGACATAAAAGGGAAGCAGAGGTCTTAAGAGGTTCCACTGTTTGCTGGTGTGTGAAACTGGACTATGCAGGCAGAGAACCATTCTGGTCCTTCACATCACCTTTCACACACATTCACACATACACAGTTTTTGTGAGAACTGGATCTGGGTTCTGTGCTTGGCTGTATGTAGGCCTGATGCAAAGCTCACTGAACTCAAATACAGATCAAAATGTCTGAGACTAAGTATACCAGGACTTCTTAAAGAGTTTGCAGAATGTATTCCATAAGTTTGCCAAGGTGGGATGACACTATTGACACTACTGACAAAATTCACATTGATTTGTTCAGGGCTAGGATTTGCCTCTCTTTCAATTATTATTTATTTATTTATTAACAGGTATGCTGCTACTGTTGTCTGCTGGGAAAGAATGCCCAAGTTCAAGGACAGAGTTGTGAACCCAACCCAAAGATAGGATACCAGTGTGGAATTGTCTTCAGAGCTTGCTGTGTGAAGGGTCAAGATCTGTCCATCAGCGATGATGCTCCTAAAAAGGAGCAAGGTATTTTACGTTGCAAGTGTAAAAAGGGAAATGCAAAATGATATGAGGTACAAGGAGTGCTTGTACTTTAAATTATTTCTGTTGGAATTCTGTGTGGACATCCTGATCCTTACAGGCACTATGTTGGTGAATTTTTCCTTTTTCGCTTAGCAGACAGTCCTAAAATTGCAGAAAAGTCATACTGTGTAGTGCTGCCTCCTTAGTGGGCAGTTGAGCACTGAAAACATGCAGTCTGGCTTGCAGATCACCAGTGACAGATTTTGAAGACATCATCCTAACCAAACAAAGTCAAGCCCAGACCCTACCACAAGAGCTTGCTTTGGTCAGCTTGAGCCAGTGGGTTATCAGACTTGTTTCAGGTCTTTCAAACCTGGCTTATGTCAGTGTCTGCCCTTATCAAGTAACGTTTAGAAACGCCATTCCAGTTTCTTTGTGTGCCACTGTTTCAGCAGGGGAATTCTCCTTGTCCATTAGCTCTGGCTGAAGTGACTGGACTAGTAGATACCTTGTACTTAGAGCACTCTGCTAATAAGAAAAATTTTTAGGCTCAATGTACCTGCATGACATGAAAAAAACATCAGCACCTGAAAATCCAGATTGTGAGCACAGCATACAGTCTTTCCATACTTACCCTTGGAAGCAAGTGGTGTGCATAATAACCACTATGCATATGGTTAGTATGGTTTTAGTATGGTCATTGTGCCAAACATTGTTCATTGAAAAAATAAGTCTATGTCAGCAAGCAGGGCAGGACAATGTTCTCACCATTAAACTAAGAAGCAAGCAGGTAGTTCAATATATCTCAAATATCCCTATTGACAATAAAAATTGCCTGTAGAAAGACAGAGCCAACAATATTAATAGACACTTAGTCTCCATTTTGCAAGACAGCTTCTTGGACTAACACCTTGTGTTTGTGTTATGCAATAGAAAGACATTTAAGGCATTCTACTGCAGAGCATAAGGCAAGCTGATTTCTTGTATGACACTTTCTTGATAATGTAATGAATATTCTCTGGTATTGTGTCCCCAGAGATCTCTATAAAATCAAACCAGATTTGGACAAATTGATTTCTTTATCTTCCTTATGACCAAAATGTCCCTATAGTGTGAGGACTCAGTGTATCAACCCAGCCTCGTGCCACTGCACAAATCTTGCTTTCACATCCATTATTTATTATTTATTATTTGCTTGCAAGAGACTTCTGTTTGGATAGGCTTATGGACAATCATATGAAATGATACCAAGCTTCCTATTCAATAACCAGAATATTTTTAGATTTTGTTTTTACACATCTCACTACCAGCCTATCATTTCCCTTGTGTTCAAAGTGACAGGATGGGAAGAAGTCCATTAGCTAGTCCTTTGGGCAAGCAATGGGTTCAGACAGTGAACCCATTTCAGCCTTTTATGGTTTCCTTGTAGAGAGAAACAACTCTCAGGACACATGCATGTAGCACAAGTACCTCTGATCAAAACTCTGAGTTAAGGTATATGAAGTACATATGAAAGAATGCCATAAGTAGGTACCCAAAAATTGGGTGTGAAGTTCTTTTTGGAATGAAGTCTAAATAAATAACTGAGATTAATGTGATTTTCATTATAACTGTGAATACCCCAAGCTACTATAAAGTTAGTGGAAGCCAAGCATGCCTCAGCAACATGTCTTATGAAAATGAGGTTAAGCACTGGTTAAAAGCCTAATGTTAAGAACCTGCATTTGAAAATCTCAGTCCAAATTTAATCTATGATCACAGCACGACTTTCATATTGAATCAGTCGGATGGAAAATGCCTGGTGGCCATGTACATTTGAATGGCAAATTTAAGTATGAAATAGCTGTAAAATATGTAAATAATGTTCTTTAATTTTGTCCTGGTTTATCCAAAACCCTAGTCTGAGTCCCATGCCAAGCAGTCAGCTTTTTACTAATGCCTATCTCTCCTCCTTTTAGTTGAAATTTCAAAGGAAGAACTAGACCAAGAAGATCCCTATCTGCATGATGGCTGCAGAGGTAAGTCAGGTGACTAGTCCTGTTAGCCAGCTCTTTTGTGATTGCCTCCAATAAAAGTGAAGCAAACTGAGATCTAGAGATTAGTCAAAACCTTTTGCCCAGGCTAGTTATGGGTAAAAATAACAGAATGAAGATCCTTTCTAAGAAATAGTAGGCCATTATATGTGATGCCTCAATAGTTCTTAAATACAAGGGAGACATTGTCCTCCATAATGGAGTCCGTTTTACCCACCTGAAACTTAGACTATGCATTTAACTTTTATTTAACTTCTAGTGGGTAGTACCTCAGAGGTGTTACCTATTGAACCTGTGGAGTACTCTGGATTCTCCAGGATATGGGGATCCTATATTAAATATGTGCATTCTTTTATTCTGTGAATGCTCCATCCTTGGTGGCGTTCAAGGCCAGGTTGGATGAGGCCTTGGGTGGCATGGTTTAGTGTGAGGTGTCCCTGCCCATGGCAGGGGGGTTGGAACAAAATGATTTTGGAGGTCCTTTCCAACCCTAACTATTCTATGATTCTATGATTTTCCTCTTGGGATGATCAGGGTGATTGAATATGAAATGAAACGTGTTTTCTTTTTCATACACCGCCTCAAAAAAGGAAAGAAAAGTGTCTATTGTCCTCGTTAGTCAGACTGTTCTGCTTCCTGGGAAGAATGTGTTGTTGGGATATTGTTCTGCAAGGTATTCTGATTTATTGCTTCTCACATGTGATTTACATGTCTATAAACTTAAACCAGCAGTGATTTATTATTTTCTACAAGCGTCTCATAACTAAGTAATGTATTTAGGATAAAATCAATTTAGTAGTCTTATATTCTAGTTGAGAGATGATTTACTGTGTGGCATGTTGCATAGCTTTACACTCTAGAGAGGATGGAAATGCCTACTAGGTCATTAGCTAGTCAAAGCCAATGCCGGCTGTCCTTGTGTCCAGCTGCTAATTATAAGAGATGACATAGGAGAATGTGTTACATATTTTCCTAGCATTATTTCTTTATGTACTCTGTTGCATTTGTCAGTTAATCAGGTGCCTGCAAGAGATGGATTGGTATGACTAGTTACATATTAAAGTTTCTTTTTACAGTATGTTTTCTGATAAACTTGGCATGCCAAAATTGCTTGTGGTCTTCTGAACTTCACTAGGGGAAACTTAAATTTCTTAGGCAATGGAACTTCCAGCAGTGTGTTTTGGAGCACCTTTCTGGTATATGAGGAAATTAATTCTGTTCTTCCAACAGCTTCATGATAGGTTTTACTGTGGCTGACAGCAGCTCAAGTATTAGCAAAGGTTCAGAAAGCAGTAGCTGTCCATTTCAACTACAAGACTATGGTTCCTTCTAATGTCATTGTCTTTGCCAGTACTGTGTACAGACCTAATTTTCTGTGGTGTAATAATGGCCCTGTCCTCATTGGAAATCTTTACACTTAAAAAAAGATATTTAGTTCACTCAAAAGTTTAAAGTATTCCAGCTGCATTGCCAGCATTGATTGTGTTTTTCTTAACCCTTTTGTTATTATGCCTATCCAGCTATTCTGAAAAACAGAAGAGGACTGGTTCTATTTGTAATAAGAGTATCAATACTCATATAAAAAATGGTTGGAAGTACATAACCTTTTCTCTACTATGAGAATATGAAATGTTTTTAATATTAAAATTATCTTTTAACAAGTTCAGAAAAAAAGGTTTTCTTAATGATGAGCTAAATGTTGTGTAAATGTCCTGTTATATTCTCTCTTTATGTTTGCCAGAATAACCCCACCTTTGTTTCTCATCCTTTGTGACTCCTGCAAGAGCCTCACTACATTGTTAGTTCTCCAGTACTAAGTCTTCAGGTTCTCTGAAGCCTTTGTCATTCACAATAGCCTCTTCTCCCTTTCATGTTTCCTGCCTACTAAGTAGGAAAAGAATGCACACAATAGCTAGTTCAGGAGTATGGTCCTAATAATGATGGGCTAAAAATATAGCCTAATGCAGCTAATAGAGAAAATGTTTCATTAACTTACGATGATGCATCTTGTCTTCCTTATTTTACAGTAATCACCATTACAAATTTTTAACTTCCAGCCAAAACCTGAGGAGGTGTCTGAGCTCATCAGCACTTTTCCTTCAACTTGTAACAGTGACGGGCAATGGCTGACTTCTTAATACACTTCTTGAATTCACTTTTAGAGCTAAAAGAATCAAGGGATTACAAACACTTCTTTTGTATATGTGCATGTTAAGTTATCTGTTTTCTAAATAAATCAGAAAACATCTTGTATATTAATGGTTTGTTTCCGTTCCTGTGAAGAGCCTCTTAATTATATAAGACTTGTTAAAATATCCGATTAGGTGGTGGTCCATGCTCTCAGCAGTGCAGAGACACAGGATCCAGTTACGTCTGCTCCTGCTTTGTTGGATATCAGCTTCAAGCAGATGGTGTCAATTGCGAAGGTAAAAGAAATAATTGTCTCAGTTATCAGCATTATATTTTTAAATGAGCAAGACTAGATTAGAAAAGATGCAGACAGAAGAGATCAGAATATGCTTTGCCAGCTGGCAAAAGAGGTGACATCATAAAAAGTTGATATAAATGGAGGGTTGGAATGAGAATTGTGGGAAGATGGAATTAAGAAAGAATCAGAAGGGACACAGGATTTAGAGAGAAGAGGCAGAAGATTCTGAATTTATTGTTATGAATAAAACCAAAATAAAATACCTCTTCTTTTTTGTAATAGTAGATAGTAATTGATAAGGCAGATGAAGTAGAGTAGGATTCTTCACCTTGTTAAGGACACAACTGACAGAAAGGATGAAAGTTTTGGATATCATATGCGGCATAGGAAGAGTCAAGAGTAAGGATTACGTGGCATAGGAAGAGTCAAGACTAAGGATTAAGTGTCTCCCAGAAGAACTGAAGACATATGAAGTTAAATGGGCTGGGATAGGGGTCATTGTATTTGACTTCAGACATGTGCAATGTAGATATTTGCTTCTGAGCAAATATCAGCCTAGACTCCTTTTGTTGCTGACTGAGAGGGAAGCACCTGCAGGGCACAGCTCATCTTGCCTGTTCTGCATAGCTATTCTAGGATGACAAGCATTACTTATCAGGAGTGCCTTTTTCTGTCATTGACTGAAAAGGGAGTCTAGGTAAGTAGGCCGTATACAAACTTCTGAATATAAAATAGGTATCGATGATTGATCAGGTCAGGTATTGAAGATTAACTTACTGTGAAATATAAAAAGGAAAACTTTTACGTTTGATATATGTGGATGCCAAATGATTTAATGTTTCTTATTCACACTTCTTTGCTCTCTCCCTCCCACCCCCAATAATTTTTCATATTCTAGATATTAATGAGTGTATCACTGGGACACACAGTTGCGGGATTGGACAAACCTGTGTCAATACGTTAGGATCCTTTCGCTGTCAGCGGGACACGAGCTGTGGAACTGGCTATGAACTAACAGATGACAGTCGTTGCAAAGGTACGTCCTGTGCAGAGAAACTGCAATTTTCCAGACATTGGTAAAAAAATAAGTACATCATCATGTCATGCTCTTTTACTTTTGGTAAATAGGTGTGAGCCATAGTTACAAAGGGACACACAGGCAGTGCTAGTTCTTCTGGAACAGTAGTTTTCTAGCTGTTGCCTTGCAGATACCAGATCAGGCTGTCTGTGTACTACTACAGAGACTTCCAGGAGAGATAACTACATTTCTTTTACACTGGCAATTTGTGCTGTGCAATAGGAACTTGTCTGAGAGTGGAAACACTTGATTTTGAAGGCCCAGCACTCACACTATACATGTTTTTCTGGTGTTTACTTCTGGCTCGCTCTAGCCCTGTCCTGTGAATTAGTTTCTTGTTAGTGAGTGGAGTGTCTAAGTCCTGCCTCTGGACCATGTCTAATAGTTTAGTTTCACCTGAAAGAATCAAGTTTGCACACTTTGGAGTGTTAAATGGAGTGTGGCAAGTGGAGTGACAAGGTGATTCAATTTGAAAAGCTAGATGCACCTTTTAAAAAAAAGTAAGCCTTTATCCTCAGGAGGTTTAAATTTGTTACAAAAGGATAAATTTCTTAATCACAACATTTTTAAGTATTTAAAAATTAAAAAGGGCTACAAATACTGTTCTTGACTAGCTGGTTTTGAACATGAGGGTAATAGTCTTTTTTTTACTTAAGAAATGACTGAATTCAAGTTGCATCTAGCTCAAAGTATGCTGTTACATTCATTCATAACTTCACCTGACTTTGTAGAAATTATTATTAAATTAGCAGCAGATTCCATTTGGTGTGGAATAGGTTTATACTATGGGAAAGTCTGTTCCCCCAAAGCCTAGAACTGTTTAGAAACAGACAAATTTCATTCAACTGGGTAAATTAACCAAAATTATGGGTGAGGTTATATTGTAGGAATTGGTCAGTGATGAATAATAGATGGACTAAAAAAAGCTTACTCCAATGAAAAACCTGCAGAATATACAGGCAATATTTTTCAAAGTGTCAGGGTCTAACTTTGATCCTTTTGAAGCAAAATTTCTGTTGATTTGAATGACATCAGATTTAGGCCAGCAAATATCTTACCTGCAAGTATTAACTATCTTTCTTTTCTGGAATAACAGGAGTACAGATAGTAAATTATGAATGCCATTAATGTTAGAAATTTCTTATCTGGAAAAGATCTGTTAAGAATGTTAATTATTGATGTTATGTTAATAGCAATGAAAATAGAAAATTAATAATCTTCAGGTATGATTTTTAAATACCAAGGAAAATGACTGAGTTGTTCAACATAGAATTGTAGAATAATATAGTTAGGAAAAGACCTAAGATCATTGAGTCCAACCATTAACCTGCTGAACCCAATTTAATATTAATCCATCATAAACTTAAAATGGGCTCCACAATCTCACAAAGCTCGAGGGATAAGCAGTGGCATCTGCTGTTACATCAACTGCATGAGTGGGAAAGCTGAGGCATCCTATTTGTGGAAAGTTTCTGTATTTTAATAGCTTTAGGATATGGCAAACATTAAATTTTAGTTGCTTCTATGTGGATAGTGTTACATTCACTAGCCCTTGTCTTCGTTATCTGAACTATATTTTATTCACAAATATTTAATGTCAATTCTGAACTGGAATATTAAATTGAAAATAGTATTTATGTGCATTTAAAAGCACAATAACACAAGGATATTGCAAGCCTTAATATGGATGAGAATCAAGGCCAATTAATTTGCTTATGAAAGAAATTAACATCTGCATTAGATCTGAAGTTAAAATTTAAATTGCACTTGGACATATTAAATCTTGCTGACTTAAGCAGAGCACACTGCTGAATCATGGCTGAACACTGCTGAACATGATGCTTCAGGTGCTCTATAACAATTTTGAATCATTTAGTTGTGAGAGCTAAACCTGTAAAGCATAATAAGCACACAGACCCTCCCTATATGTAATGTTAATAATGAAATAATAAAAAAATCTTAACGTGTTCTACTTGGTTTTACTGTGATTCTGTTTGAGCTAGTAGGTCAGATTAATCTTGCATCACTGCATTGAATTGCATGGAGGTATGCTAAGGGTATATCTATTTGACATTTTTAACTGTCTTATGTTTCAAATGTGATGAAAAAGCTTCTGTCAAACTCCTGCTAACAATTTTTTTTTGTGATGTACCAGATATTGACGAATGTGAGACTGGTACTCATAACTGCCCCCCCGATTTTATCTGTCAGAATACTCCAGGATCTTTCCGTTGCCGACCCAAGCTACAGTGCATGAATGGGTTTATACAAGATGCGCTAGGCAATTGTATTGGTAAGATATTCTTATTTCGGTGAATACTTAAATGTTGCCTATGAGTTAAGTTTAGTTTCAGCAAGTTCTGAGCTTCTCAAGTCATTCTTTGTGCATGTATGTATTGCTTTATGTGTTTTTTCTGCTACTTTAAAGGAAGGCTTCATCTTACATGCAAGATTTACAGATGAAAATAATTTAAATGAAAGACTTAAGTACTGGATCTCTATTTTTAATGAGATTTGGTTACCTAAGGCACTTACCTACTCTTGAACATTTTCCTTAAGTTTTGGGGTATTTTATCTGAAACAAAAAATTTGCAATATGTTTTACCTCTATCCAAAAGGTTTCAACAAAAGCTTAGTATAAAAAGCTGTAATTTATTAAATTGTCTGTAACACACTTTGTTGATATTAGTATGCATAGTTTTACAGGTATGTAGGTCTTTCCAGACCTGTCCTCCATTAGTTACAGCTTATCACTGTGCATGAGAATGATGGGCCAGTTATGACACACTGGGGAGGGAGTTCTATTTTAAAGACTGATTGCAATCTGTCAAGTTAATGCCTTGTTTCCCAGACTCCTACAAAACAGAATTATAACGTTTATGTTAGTGGTTTCCAGCAGACTCTAAATGGAATTGTCTAATGTGACCTACAAATCTATCAGTTATTCCCTTGAGTAGTATTTTCAAGTCTCAACTTAACTTTGAATTCCCCCATCGGCATAGCGTGTCTTGGACTTGTGGAACTGGCTGAGCGGCAGCAGCTGCCAAGTCTAGCTCATTGTCAACCCCTCGGTCTCCTGACCATATGATACCCTGTAGTGCCGAAATCTGACACTGGAAACACTGAGACTGAAAACAAAATTGCAGCCTTTAAAATGAAGTGCTTGTGCACAACAACCCCTTTGAAAAAGTGTATCTGCCATAGCTAGCACCAGGTCCATGGCAGTTAGTAGTTAGTTTGCCTTCACAGACATGTCAGTTTGCAGCAGCAAAAGTTATGTCTCCTAAAATGCATTTGCTCAAAACATATACCAAAACAATTTCAGAGGCTGATTCAAATGTGAATCAAATGCTACCCTATATGGTATTGAAGGGAAAAAGTATGAAAACTTTCCTGTCTTTTCAGTGTCTTTGTAATTTGAAAATTTTACACTTTAGTGAGCTGAGATAGGCTTGGCTCAAATGTTTCTCATTATACCAGGTCCCCTTCTCCATGTCTGGCAGCCAACGTTTTGCAAGCTGGATGCTGTACTTAATACTATACCATGCCAACTAGAAAGCAGTAGATCTTCAACAATTAACAGTACCACTGTGTAAAATTATGATAATATCCCAGTGAAAAAGGAAAATTTTAGGTAGAGAAGTATTTGCATGAAGCTGGACATTGCTGAAGGTTATGGGATGCAAACCCAAACACTCACAAGCAGTGCTGCTCCTACAAACTGTCAGGTCTTACTTACACTAACATTTCCAGATAGCCTCAGTATCTCCTGCAGCCACTGATTCCTGGCTCTGAAACTCTTTTCCCCCAAACTAATAGCACATGCTAACCTTGCGTAACAATGGGCTCCTTACCATCTTGGCTGCGTACACCACACAGATTATACTCTAACACAGCTTAGTCTTATTACATTTTCTGAGATTTTATTTTACAATGGGTTCTTACCAGGCAAAAGTTTTCTTTGTCACAAAGTGATACAATGTCCAGTTAGTAAAAAGCCAGGCATACATTTGAAAGATGGAAGAGGGTTGCATAGTCTTGTAGTAACATAAATAAGCTATTCACATTCTTACGTGTTTACATGGACAACTTATCCTAAGACAAAGTAAGGTATTCATGGTGAATACCTGTGAGCAGTAGTTTATCTCTCTGGAAAAATAGAGTCAGCTACTACCTATATGAGCACATACTACCAAATAGCTAATTCACTGAGAGCCACAACCCACAGACTGCAGTGTAACTGGTTGAGCTGGTGAACTGAATTGTTGGTTATCTCTTCGTATTGTTTAGGGGAGACCTTCAAAGGCTTTTAAACAAATAAAAAATCTATATCCAATTTCCACTGCTTTTCAGTGGGATTTGGGCTTCTCATACCTCTCCTGATTTTCACTCTGGAAGCCTTATATCAGTGAAGCTAAATGACATGAATAGTTGTATTCTCCCATGGGCAGAACTTTTAAAAATCTGAGGAATTATGTAAGGAAAGCATCTTAAACATCTTCAGACAGCAGATAGTTACACTAACTTATTGTGCTCTTTTAGATATCAATGAATGCCTGAGCACCAACACACCATGCCCGGCTGGACAGATATGTATTAACACTGATGGCTCATACACCTGCCAGCGAATGTCACCCAGCTGTGGCCGAGGTTATCATCTCAATGAAGATGGAACAAGATGCGTAGGTAAGTAACAGTTAGGAAGAAAACACAGTTTGAAGAAAATAAATAAATCTATCATTTATGTTTACCAGTTTCTTGAACTTTGGCCAAATTTTTCACATTCCCACAGTCAGTTGTTGATCAGTCCTTTCCCTCATGGAAGTCCTAACAAGTGAAGAATGACAAGTATCTACTTTCTGTCCTTCAAATAACTCATGAAACCCTATATTCTGAGAAGAGGAGAAATAATAATCATCCCCAAACATATGTTATTGTCTGTGACTATATTAATGTATTGGAGCAATGCTGTGTGGTCTTCTCAATACACAGAAGTATAACACAAAGCCCACTTGATGTTGCATAGAAGCCATTTAAGTAGTGTTGAAAGGGATATATTATGTGCCTTTGGGTGGCTTTTAACTAAGGTGCCGTTTGCAAAGTGAGGTATTTTTGCATGTGTTTTCAATTTTTGTAAACGGCTTATATCAAAGCACTGCAAGGAAAACAGAAATATCTAAACATGTTGCTCTTCTTTCAACTTGCATGCTCGGAAGAGTGCTTTCAATCACTTCTCTCGATTTTTTAGATGTGGATGAGTGCTCATCCTCTAATCAGCCTTGTGGAGAAGGACATGTTTGTATAAATGCCCCAGGCAACTACCGTTGTGAGTGCAAAACTGGCTACTCTTTTGATGTCATCAGTAGAACTTGCATTGGTAAGTTGCACCTATCTACTTAAATAAATGCAGCCAGGGCATTTTAAAAAATGATCCTGTGTAAAGAATGTTGCTGCTCTCTGCATAACCTCTTTCATCGGAATGCAAAATTGACTACTATATTATTTGTATAAATCTAATACCATATTAAAGAGCTGTGGATACTTCAAAGGAAGATGTATTAGTATTGTCAACATGTTATCTGTTATCCTATTAAAAGGTAAGATTATGAGAATGTGTGTAATTGCTTTCTGTGATATTTTTATATGCACCTACAGCGAAACATTCCTTTGGAAGATCAAAGCAACTATCTTCTTTATAGATCTAATTCAATTATGCACGGGAGTGCTTCTAAATGAAATTTAGATCTGGAAAGTAAAAATCAAGCTTTTATGACCACATTCTTGTCCAGACTACTACTGCAGTGAAGCCAGCCAATATATATCTAGACTTTTGTATATAATTGCAGATATCAATGAATGCAGACGCTATCCAGGCCGCCTTTGTGCTCACAAGTGTGAGAATACTCCTGGTTCTTATTACTGCACTTGCACCATGGGATTCAAACTTTCAGCTGATGGCAGGTCATGTGAAGGTATGGCTGTCATATGCTCTGGCTAAACAGTGTGAGATACAACTTAATGCTCTTTAGCTATTTCCAAATGATTTTAGCTTGTAGGACTGCACTGGAATGGCATGAGAAATCAAGCCATTGTGTTATCTCCAGTTATGTGAATGCTGTTAGTCGAGGCCACTGTAGCCCAGAGTTCAAATACATTGCCCTTAGGCTGGATCATGCAGAGATGTGTGGGTCTGCATTTACTGCATTTTGAAGGGTGATCCAACTAGGTTGGACTCAAGACCTTTAAAACCAGCCTTGCTGATATCCAGATAGAAAAATGCAAGTGTAGTCTTGAAGACTTCCTCCAAGTCATACACCTTGAATAGCACAGTGCAGATGAGCCTATACTGTGAGACCCTGTTGAGCATAATACACCCAAAGCCTCCTATTTCCAGCTTACTCAGTGACATGCATCCCATCTTTTTTTAATGAAAAAAAAAAGAAAATTGTCATCAAAACCTTTGTTTTATTCCTGTAATAGGAATGAAGAATACAGCAAGATGTTTGTGGTTCAGGTATATAATTTTGCATTTCAGATTTAAATGAGTGTGAGAGCAGCCCCTGTAGTCAAGAGTGTGCCAATGTGTATGGCTCCTATCAGTGTTACTGCCGCCGTGGCTTTCAACTCAGTGACATAGATGGGATTTCATGTGAAGGTAGGTATTACCATTTTGCAGATAGAAGATGAGTGACCATTTCTTATTCTAACTATAACATACATGAACAATTCCAGGTACCTGTATTTGTTTCATTTTAACAGTTGACTGTCTTTGGTATTTTCCTGTGAAACTATGAAACCATATTTAATGTCCAAGTTTAGAAATATTTCTGCTTGTGTGGTGTCAGTTTGTTTTTTACACTGATATGTAGCTTGCATAATTTTGTAACTTGTCAGAAATGTAGTGTTGGGTTTGGTTTGGTTTGGTTTGGTTTTGGTTTGGTTTTTTTTTTTCCTTAGGAACTAACAGAATTTTTAGTCTTCAGCAAGTGAAGATGCAAACACATATCTTACCTATGTAATATATAATATTACTAGGTAGTATTTTATATAGCCTCTTTTTGTGGCTGATTCTGAACTAATGTGTAAGTAGGTTCTCCTCAAATACAAGGAGGATGTGGGTGTGACCTCATGGACAAGATCCTGAATTTGGATTTGGGTCTACAGGACTTACTAGACAGTCAGACCAAGGGCAGATCACCTCATCTCAATTTTCTTTTTGTAAGAACAAGGATAAAACTATTCCTCTCCCTCCCTTTTGTAAAGTACTATGATATACGTCACTGTGAAGTGCTTTGCTCTTATGCATTTAGTTTACTTCTTGGGCCCTTATATTGCTTTTAATTTTCTTCACACTTCCATTCGTTCCTGACAGCCTTATATTGACTAGAGCCACATCTATCTGATGATCTTTCTCCTTGCCCAGCAATTAGAATAATGAACTTGCTTTTGAAGCTTGCAGCAGGAACACTGTACATGTGTGCTTGGTTGAATGTCACGAATCCATAATAAAGTAGTTTTCTTTTTAAAGATATTGATGAATGTGCTTTACCTACTGGAGGACATATCTGTTCCTATCGATGTATTAATATTCCTGGGAGCTTTCAATGTACTTGTCCTTCCACCGGCTACAGGTTGGCCCCCAATGCACGCAACTGCCAAGGTGAGTTCAGTAACTGCAGGAAGACCTAATTGGGTTGTGGACTTCTGAAAAGTTTATCAAGTTTTTATGTTTAAAAAGTTGTCTTTACCTACAACATTATCAGTAAAGCAGTAAACATCAGCTTGAAATCTGAAGAAAACAATATTTTATAATAAATATACTGGAAATTTCTGTTGTAAACTATAGAATGAAGTAGAAAATACTTTTTATAATATTACTAAAGAATTATAAAATATTCTGGAGATTAAGATTCCCACTGTGAATGCTATGAAAAGTTCACACACTTTGTTACAGTTCAGCATTAAAAGAAAGTATCATGTAAGCATTTCAACAAATATCTAGGTCTTGTCCACTTAGTGGCACTGCTGCTCTTCCTTTTCCTGTTCTTGCCTGTTATTTGGGCTAGTTTCTTCTTTTTTGTTCTTCTGCCCTCTTCTTCCAATCCTGTAATAATGTTTAATTGCACCCCATGTTCTCTAGTACCTAATGTGATACTTTCATCACCTGACACCTGCAGGTGTAGAGGAATGTAGAGGAAAAGCATGTGTTTAATTCACCTTTTTCCCTTTTCAGATATTGATGAGTGTGTTGCAGAAAGTCATAACTGCTCTTTCAATGAGACTTGCTTTAACATCCAGGGGGGCTTTCGCTGTCTGTCTTTGGAATGTCCAGAAAATTACCGCAAGTCAGGAGATACGTAAGTACATTCTTTTTCAAGGTTGAACAGTTTTTTGGTGACATGGTCTCTCATGCCACTGCCTACTGAATACAGAACATGTATACATACAAATATGTATTTTGTTGGTAGGCCTACGCTATGTTTTGCAAATACAGGATTGGTACCTTTCTCATGCTCCTGTTTGAGTCTAAGAAAAAGGTATCCCCTTAAAAAAGGCCAAGTCCCAGTAGTTTGCATTTTGATGATATCTAGAGCCATGAGCAGATGTTCTCTTTCTGGCTACTTTGCAGGCAACCTGTTTGGAGGGTGATACTCAGCTTCAGATTCTGACTCCTATTCTCTTTCACACGTAGTCCTTCTTTACTATTACACTATTTCACTAGCACACAGTGAAAGAGTTCTTTTTAGGTCCCTCTCTGAAATCTTACAGGTGCTGTTGCAAAGTATTGCAAGAATGTCTTATTTTTAGTTCCATTTTACCTCTGTTAAAAAAGCTGGAAACCCTAGGAAGGGTGGTATGTTAGCTTCAGCTCATGTTTGTGTCTCTTAACCTAGCTCAAAGAAAGTCTATTCATTCTGGTGTTGAAAATATATGACAGCTTTCGGAGCAGGCACAGCTGGCAGTTCATTTGTACTTATCAAATGGTGCTAAGTTGAGAAGCTGTTTCAAAATTTCAGTCTTGTAGCTAGAGTTTATGCTGGTGAAGATGGCTGCTTTTCCTCGCACCCTGTGGCTCTATGGCCACCCTTTATGGCCAACCTGTACTCCAGCAATTGTTTCAAGGGTTGCTCCATGGTCCCCCACATGTGGCCCACGCTGAGGTAAGTGTTTCCTCCACCAGCTAGGGAGGAAAGGTGATAAATCACATTTGTCATCAGCTCGCTATTGCTTTTCACAGTCAGTGTTCATATACCCACCATCTTTTAGATAAAATCAAGTGCTCTGTGGTACCTCTGTAGAATGAAGCTAATGCTGACCATCAGAGGGACTTTGTGGGGATTAGTTAGTTTCCATTTAAACCTTAATCTGTGAAACGCCATAGAAGTGTCACAACAGATGTGTTTGATCAGAATGCTATAGAGTGAGTTCATGGTATAAGCCCAGATACTTATAAAATATGCTTGTATTTTTACAAGTGTTAATAGTAATTGAATTTTTGATCAGTTTGTCACATCACTAAACAAGTAGTGCCGTGTGATGCAGATGTTCTCTTTATTTGTAATATTGTATGTTCATTTATATCCTAATTCAAAAAGAGTCATTTACAATGGGCTACTAAGCAGAATTAGCAGATTTCTACTCTTATGGACATCCTTGAGTTACAAAGTTCAGTTTATAAACCACGAATCGTACACACATTCCATTTCATCTTCTATCTGATCTATATTTTTATGCATATGTTGAAATTAATGGCTGAGATGTTAAGGCTCTTTTAGGGAAGGAGTAGAATGTGTGAATTGTTTTTCTATGTCTGGGTTTTTGGGGCCCTGTAATGGCTTACTCTGCCAAATTCAAACAGACTCATAGAGAGAGATTCTTCTGATGTACTAGGGCTATAATTAGGCTATGAGTCAGACACAAACCCCATAGCTGCTCAGTGAAGTTCTAATTACTTTAATTCCTTGAGTTACTATCTTGTTAGATTTATTAGGTTTTTCCCTCTCAACAATTACAGACAGTTACTAAATTTATTGTAAAAAATGTGTTTGCATAAACCAAAGAGAATATGAGTTCATTATCTTTATTGCAAAATGTTCAAGTTAGTTCAATGGGGAGATGGGTACTCTCATGTTTAGCCAGTATGCGAGTATTATACCAACATGGTATAAATTTAAACATTGTTAAACTTAAACATGGGTTTAAACTTAAAACAGGGGAAGTTTAGGTTAGGTATAAGGAAGAACTTTACTGTGAGGGTGCTGAGGCACTGCAACAGGCTGCCCAAAGAAGTGGTGAATGGTCAAGGACAGAGCCTTGAACGACATGGTCGAGTGTGAGGCATCTCTGCCCACGGTGTGGGGGTTGGAACTTGATGATATGAAGGTCCTTTCCAACCCAAACCATTCTATGATCCTATGATTCTATGCCAGAATCAGGGTTTACGTCTTGTGTTACCTTGTGCCCACTGAGGAACAGTCTGATAAGGCAGCTCTTTAGCACCCTTTTAACATCCAAATGAATTTACATATTCTTGAATTTTATTTTTTTTTTCTTTTTTTGACATATATAACCCACCATAGCTGATAGATAGCATATCTTCAATAGGTTTTGCATGATAATGACATTAAATCATTTTCTTACCTAACCTAGTGCCAGGGTTCTGAAATCAATATAGTTGGCTTCTTATAACATCAAATCTAACACAGATACCATTTCCCTCTCCTTTTTATTCAAAACACATTTCAGTTTCACCAATTTGGCACATCATAAGAAAGACAACACATTTTCCATTCTATCCAGTTGGCACCTCAGGGGATTTTTTACCCTATTCTCCAATATTTTCTTTGGAACAGCTATCATTTAATAGGCCTCAGTCCTACAAATCCAAGTTTGTTCATTCTTATTTTTCCTGAAAACCCTTATATAGAGACAACAGTACTCAGTGATCCAGAAGTTTCCTTACCTAATACCTTTAAAGCAGAGATTTTTGCATGGTGGCTGTTGCAGTGGTGATTGTCTTCAGGTGAAGTAATTGCAGAATCATCCTATGTCAAAGGCTGAAAGCTCAGGATGCTGTATAAATACGCTGAGCTTCAGGAGGAAACAGCCTGTGTAATCTTTCCAGAGGCCAGCAAAGTGCCTGGCATGGCCTGATTCTTAGTGGTAACAATTTTATTGAAGGTCTTATCTCTTTTGCTTAAATTCATTTTTTTTTTGCCTTGATCAGCCTTTAGGCTTGGTGTTTTTCCAAGGATAATTAAGATCTACTCACAATAGAACTTAACTTGCTCTACTGCCTTGCCAAACACTTTTTGTTTTCAAATTGCATAACAATTAAATTCTCTTTATGCGACACTGAAGTCTAACATTTATAATATTTAAGCCAAGAAAAACAGCAGAAAAGATAAAGAAGTGGTTATGGCGGCGTGTCAGAAATGTGTGCTGCAGTGAGCCAGATCGGGAAATATCTTTATGTTCTAGACATGTCTGCGTATTATTAAGATTACCTGTCACTTTTCATTATTGGGACCTGTTTTTAACTGCTTAGAATTCCAGAACGTAACCAATGGCTAAAATTTCACATGCCAAGTGTCTGATTCGAACTCAAGTTTTGGCAAATATTGGCAAAAGCCGTTCACTCATTTCCAAGAACAAGCATAGGGAGCAACACATTGTTTTGTTCATTTAAGAAAAAAGCAACAAACAATGGTCTTCTGATTTAGCAGATCTGAGCTTCTGTCTCTTCTATGGCTTGAAAACTCCTTGAGACTTTCCAGCTCCAGACAGGAGGGACATGCAAGGTTGTCCATCCTGTCTGCTGTACTGCTGATGCTGTATTCCTGTGTCGGCCTGAAGTGGAACTCCAGATTCAACTCTGCTTAAGAAATGTCTGTGAAAATCGGCTATCAGCTGGTTTCATTCCCTTTAAGTTCTAGTCCAAGACAAAACCCCCCTTCTCGACATAGCTGCTCTATTAACATCAATGTAGGGATCCATGATGTGGTGATGCAGCCTGGCTGATAGCTCACCTGGGCCTCAAGGTGTGGTGCAACCTACTGGAAAGAAATACAGACTAACCATAGCAGGAGCAAAGGCCATTGTAATGGAATATATTCAAGGAGATCTGGAAGGTTATTACAGGAAATCCATAGGGTTGAATTTCAGAGATATGTAGTGTATAGTTTAGTAATAAGACTTGCTTAGTTGCTCAGCATGTCGAAATGTTTTCCACGTATGAAGTAAATTACAAAGTCATAAATCCTGCTAATAAAAAGTTCTTGTCTCTTCAGCACACGAGGAGTTGTTGCATACCACTCAACTCTTTTGGGCACAAAGGAGTAAAAACGAGGCTCAGAAATTAGCAGGAGGGAAGGCAGAAAATATTTTCTCCTGATTTCTCCATTAGGAGATGTTGTATTCGTTATCTAAAACGGAATCTCTTTAGTTCTGGTAGTTTTCTTTTCCTTTATGAGTAACCAGTGTTTTGTATATGAAACTCATACTATGAGAAATTGTTCAAAACCAATATTTCAGCCACAAAATCAAACGTAGGCGAACAGAGTAGTGAGTGAGCTAAAATAATCAGGAACAAATTCAGGAAAAAGTGTTTAGCAGCAGCATGTGCTTATTTTTCTAGCTCATGTGCCTAATTGCAAACATTTGCAAAGATGTATATAATCCCACCTCACTGCAAAGCAGTGCATGTTTTATTTGGGCCCTGGGTTGGGTTCCTCTGGTAGCTTCTTGCTGTTTCCTCAGCCCTCCCCTTCTCTCGCTGGGTCCCCTGTGCTCTCTCCCACAGCGACACGGCGTGGTGGCAGGGTATGGTGGCTGTACGGCCAGCTCATCCATCCTAAGATGCCAAGGAGCTGGAGCAGCATCCCGGATCTTGGGCTGCTTACTCACTAGTGGTAGGTTGTTGGATTCCCTTGCCTTACGATTTTCTTCTGGACACTGAAGGGAAGTATTTAAATAAGGTCTAAAGAGTACACGGGGATTTAAATGCTCACTGCTTATTGCCTTCGTTGTACATGACCCCAGAATGAACTCTGGTTCTTGAAAGCAATAATATTTGCTATCTCTCCTTTGTGGTTATTTGATGAAACAATTAGTGAATAGCAACTAAACCTATAGTGAAGTGTGTAGCGTGTGTAGTGCGCACCCTCAAAGAATATGATAAAAGATAATGAATTCTGAATAATTCTAGCTCCTAGCTGCAGGTACATCAGTCTTCACAAATGAATCAGGAAAATGTCGTGATTGAGAAAGTTGTTATTAGGAAACTGGAAGCTTTAGGGTTCTGTTCTCTTAAAAAATCTAGCTATTATTATAAAATGTATTTTATTTATAAAAGAATAAATCAGGGCATTTTTATAAGCATGTAAATGCTCATGAGTAGGTACATGATTCCAAAAAGATTTACATGAAGAAAACATTTCCAACTAAGAAATTAACTGTCTTGACTTGTTTCATGATTTCAGCAAAACCAAGTAATTCTTTTTAGTGGAGTTATTGATGACATTTCAGAAAAGAATGCAGAACTTGCTATACCTGAAAATATTCCAGGAGTATCCACACCTAATTAGCTGGTCATCCTGTGAAGACTTGTGCATGCTCTTTACACAGATGAACAAAATTAAGAATGCATTTAAGTCTTCAAAGAATTGCTTTGTACTTTCATTTGCAAGTGGTATTAAAAGAAAATATAGAACGCATTAACCGAAGAACTGAGGGTGCTTTTAATTACTCTTTTTGAAAGTGGTTATTTTGCATATAATGAAAAGTTTCTGGAATTCAGGTCACGATGCATTGGCAACAAAATGGGGTTTGCTTATGAGCTACAGTTCTGTTAATACTCAATACTCCTGATAGGAGCTCTATTTCATATGTCAAAATAAAATAAATGAAATGGGCACTCACGTGTCCTTGAGGCAGTAAGAAGCAAGCCAGGCTTTCATGCTGGAGCATTTGTTAGTAAAGGAGTGAGTAAATAGTTTAGGTTCTAAAGCCTCAGCCTGTGAACTTAATATTGCTTTTGAGTGGAGAGACTCTTGTACATAATGTAATTGAGTCATAGCTGTGCATGAGGCAAGTTTGGAGCTAAATGGACAACCTCATCATACCCAAATTTTGCAAAGTCAATATCCAAGTGAGATCATCATGTCTATCTCTACTTCCATGCACTTGTCTTGAGAGGATACTCACCACAACTTGAATGTGGTGTTGGGCATCTTTAATCTGAAATTCATATAAACTCTCCTTGTATGCAATTCTTCAAACACTTCTCAAACCCATCAGATATCATGACATGTCAGATCTCCATTAATGTGCTGGTAGACTACAACATTCTTTAATAGCAGTGACTTTCATGCTCATACCTGTTGTGCCACAGTCTACTGGATGAACTTCACAGTTCTCAGTAACAAAAAGGCGGGAGATTGCTCTTTCCATGCAAATCATGATTTCTAGTGCTGATGTTCATTGTTCACTTTCAGCCTGTATGGGAGATTTCTTCTTAGTCCTCTTGACTTTTTCACTGTAATATAATGTCTTGTGATAAGGGAAAGAAACAGCAAAGGGCAACTTTCTTACTCACCAGCATCATTCCTGTAACTCAAGGCTGCATAAGAGTGGACTGAATGTGTAGGTCACATGCTGGAGACATCAAGCTGTTGGACCTTGCTTTCAGTGCTTTCCTAGATGGGTGTTAAGACTGACTCATGTTGGCTGTCCTGGTAGCACAGAGGAATATTGTGCCAAATCAAGAGGAGTAAGGTTTTCCTTCAAAGTCAATAAAACTTAACATACAGGCAGTGTTGGAAATAAGTTTTACATTCCTCTGTATGCTGTCAGATGATGAACATACGTAGTGCAGTATCTAAAGTGCCTCTTCTCTCTCAGAAAGACTGACTCTTTGTATATTTGTGGTTTTCAGAATACTTTGCTCAGTCTTAAAATCCAGCCAGACATGCGAAGTAGGACACAGTCAACTCAGTAACCACTTAGGATCTCTTCCTTTATTTAATATTATGTCCAAACAACAAAAGAATAACACTGAGCAAGGGGGAAGGCAGCGTTCTTCCTGGGAAAAGCTTAGCTGATCTAGATGCAAATAAACTCTCACTCGTACTGAGGTGCCAGGCTCAGTCCATCTGTGCATGCAAAGGAAGTGCAGCACTTCTGAAAATGGCAATGCTCCTCCAGAAAAGTTCGTCCTTGTTTAAAAAATGCCCATTTGCAATAAGAGTGAGGTGCCAGGCTGAAGAATGGATACGCTGTGCAAATCAAGATATCTTTTCCCACCCCCACTGCCCTTGCTCTACTATCACGCTTGCTAAATGTACGCTAATCTTCCTCTTGTCTTGTGTTCTCACTTTTCTTGCAGTCGCTGTGAGCGCTTGCCTTGTAATGAAAATAAGGAGTGCCAGAGCCTGCCTCTGAGAATAACCTACTATCACCTCTCTTTTCCTACCAACATTCAAGTACCCACCGACATTTTCCGCATGGGCCCTTCCAATGCTGTCCCTGGGGATAAAATTCTGCTGTCCATCATCAGCGGGAACCAGGAGGGGTTTTTCACCACAAAAAAAGTGAACAACCACAGTGGCATTGTGGTCATGCAGCGGCAAATCACAGAGCCCAGAGACCTTCTTCTGACAATTCAAATGCAACTTTTCCGCCATGGAACTGTCAACACATTTATTGCCAAACTTTTTATCTTTGTCTCTGCACAGCTTTGATCCCTAACTTGATCCCTAACATTGGCTACCTTTTCTCTTTTAAAAGTAGCTTTTATTTCCCAGTTTTAATAAAGTTTTAGTTCATCTGTTGCATGCTGCACTTGCATTTTATTTGCCATCATCATTACAGTTCTCCACTTTCCCCCATAACTGAATGTCTCAATTTAGGGAGATTCTTACATGTACTCTGTGACATTATAAAAAGCAGAAACAGGTGTCCAAGAGCTTATTGCCTGAGTATACTGAGTACTGAAAACAATTCATTTACTTCACACAGTAGTGGAGTTGATTTCATTTGATGATACACAGCTGCATATTTTCAGGTCTAAATTTTTTAAACAAAATAGGCATATAATTTGACCTGTCTCAACTGAGACATCTTTAGCGAGTTTCGTCAATTCAGGGGCAAATTTTCTGTGCATTTTCTGAAAATCTATTAAAGAGTGTAACTTAGGCCCTTAGGACCTCACAGTGCCCCAACACACAAGTGGCTTTAAAAATCGGGAGCCATATTCTCAAGCTGCACTAGTTATCATTGCTCTGTTGTAGCCAATGAGCTTGTGCTGATTTCCATCAGCAGATCCCAGTTCTAACATTTAAAGACGGTACAAAAGAGAATCTCTTCTAAAGAACATTTATTGATGTTTTTCATCTTCTTTTCTGTGGAATTTTCACTGAACTGAAAAACTAATGATGGGAAAACAGCAAGGAAATTCCTAACAGCATTCAGCTACTAGCAGAGAGCTCTTTTCTATTTCACAGGCAATATCCTGAGATGTGTCTATAGGAACATTTGAAAAAGATATTTAGTTGGTCTCTCTCCAACTTCCGTATCAAAGCTGATAAATATTTAATTTTAAAGACTTTACCCACGACCACTACCGAAAAAATCCCAACCAAACCCTAGCAGCCCTGAAAGACATGCCAGAATTCCGATATAGAATCATAGAATCATAGAATAGTTAGGGTTGGAAAGGACCTTAAGATCATCTAGTTCCAACCCCCCTACTATGGGCAGGGACACCCCACACTAAACCATGTCACCCAAGGCCTCATCCAACCTGGCCTTGAACACCGCCAGGGATGGAGCATTCACAACCTCCCTGGGCAACCCATTCCAGTGCCTCACCACCCTCACAGTAAAGAATTTCTTCCTTATATCCAATCTAAACTTCCCCTGTTTAAGTTTTAACCCGTTACCCCTTGTCCTGTCACTACAGTCCCTGATGAAGATTCCCTGCTCAGCATCCTTGTACGCCCCCTTCAGATACTGGAAGGCTGCTATGAGGTCTCCACGTAGCCTTCTCTTCTCCAGGCTGAACAGCCCCAACTTTCTCAGCCTGGCTTCATACGGGAGGTGCTCCAGTCCCCTGATCATCCTCGTGGCCCTCCTCTGTCCTTGTTCCAACAGTTCCGTGTCCTTTTTATGTTGAGGACACCAGAACTGCACACAATACTCCAGGTGAGGTCTCACGAGAGCAGTGTAGAGGGGCAAATCGTTCGTCCTTTACTGCTACAAGTTTCTTCATTCACCTCTATGCAATCAAGAAAAATGTAGCAAATACAACAGGAATTTCTTCAGAGTTCTTTTGTTTTGTGAGCTGGAAAAAGATTTATTTTACTCTTCAGTCTTTGTATTGATAAATATTAAAAGCTCAGTCCCGGAGGTATGATCTAAAAATCAGTGTTGTTTACATGATCCTAGGCTCAGATATCTATGCCGCCTGGTACGTAGGCAGAATAGTCAGTCCTCAGATGAAGAATAATCCACATGAATGCACATACGAAAAAAAAGAATGCTTCACCAAATAAATGCAGAAGACACAGGAAAGGTACAAGGTTAGAAACTGCGAACATTCTAAGCCAAGATCACAAGCCTTAATCACCTGAACACAAGGAATTACTCTATTAGCTGTAAGCTGCAGGCTCTTGGGCTCATCATCAGCCAAGGACTAGATTGGGGCATGATTGCAGCACTCTGCCAGAGTATTACATGTTCCCTGAGGCAAAGTTTATCCCAGCTGGCTGACAGGAGTTCAAGTCTCACAAGGAATGCCAATGTTTAATAAGTCTGTTGACACATACTTATGAAGCTGCCAGAAGTTGCCAGTGGGGATAGAGTCCCAGTTTTAAATATTGAAAGCACAAGCCCGTGCTACTTGAACTAATGGGGTTTCTTACCACCACAGAAGGTGCTCATATATAAATGCCTTCTGGCTACCAGTTCATTATGAGGCCGTAATTAAGTAGGATAAAGATTCAAAAATAAACTTAATTTTTGCAAGCATTAATATATATTTGTTTGGCAGGAAAGGAAGGCAGTGTGAGAATTTGGCCCTCAGTATTGTAAAATGTTACTATATTAATTGCATTCAGCAAGTAATTCAAGAACATGGAGCTCAGATCCTCCTGTATTAGGCGCTTTAATGCTGCAATGTGGCTGGAACTTTCAAGAACATGTATGTAATTATGTAGTGCCATTTTTGTGCACGGTTCTTTCCAAATGGAAATGAAATCACAGTTCCTGAACCAAAGAACTTACTAATTGAATCTAAGAGAGAATACGAAAATAAATTGCACCAGGACCCGAGAAGAAATGAAAAATTATATTCAGGAAAGATCATTTGCAAAATAATCAGAGCAACTGAGTTGTTTCTTAATTTTTTTCTCTTAAATGAAAAAGATCTCAAAGAGGCACCAGCTCCAGAGCTGCAATTTTTGTTAGAGGGGGAAAACTTGAAGAAAAGATTTGAATAAAGACATTTCTCAGCACTTAGGAAGAAACTTTTGTCACTCACTGTCCCTACTATAGAAGGACATGAGCAGAAAGGAAAACATCAGTTAATCAGAAGATCAAATGTAAAGGTGATGTGTAAGGATAAAATTAAAAAGTATTTTAAGATCAGAGCACATCATTAATAACAAATAACAGGATTTTAAATAGATGCTAGTTGTCAAAGAAATTACTCCAGGAATTGTCTAAAAATGGGATGTTGAGGCAGTAAGAGAACAAAGTGTTACCCAACTGTACTTTGGATATGCTGAAGCAATTAGCAGGGATATCAAAAGAAAGGTGATAAAAGAATGAATATTTGAGCAGGAGAAAATGAAAGCATAAACTCAAATTTAGTAGTATGGACAGAGCATGCAATAAAAAAAAAAAGTTGTGGGATCTATAAGAGGAGACAGAAATGGTGCAAAAAATAGAGCTGGCAAACATTTGTCTGTAACATGTATGGTTACAAGCTGGATTATCTAAAAACCAGTTTTAGTCAGGAACTAACACAAATCACTTGTGACCACTGTGATCCTCAGTTTCTGTATGCAGGGTACCTAATTCATGTCAGAATGCTTTACTTCAGTGAATCAAAAGTGAGAATTATGAATGCAAGTCTTAGAACTTCGTCTTAAATTCCTGGCTTTTTGGATGAGAATTTCAGAAATGTTCCTATTTGCCAAATTCTGTTCTAGCTGAAGGCAAGAGTAAAGCTCCTTTTTCTTTCTAGGAAGGAGCAAAGGTAGACCAATGCTGAGTGCTTCAGACACTCCCACCAGTGTTTCTGCATATAAATCCTATTATCTAAATGCAGCTATGAAAATGTAGGATGCTGTATATATTGTATCAGTAGTACTTCATTAGTAATGACGTTCCAGTGTGAGTTATGCAAGTTACTGTTTATTGGTGTCCCTAAAACCTTTAGAGGATGCTATAGTTATTATTTGCATTATGTAATGCAAAGAGAAAAAATTTTAAAGAACTTTTCCAGCATTTTTAAACATGTTGTTGGAAGTAAAACCTTTCTGACTTGGCTGTTGTGACCCCAGCTCAGCAGGATCCCGAGGAAAGATGCAGTGTTTGTTTGCATGAATGTATAGATGTAAAGGTCTGCTAAACTCTCCTATATGCAGCCAGGGGAAAAAAAGAAAAAGGGGGGAGAGGGAAACAAACATGAATGATGCACATTTTGTTTCAATTCTATTTATTATGTATTTTGAAATAGACTATATTAAGCTGGAGCTAGCCTGTGTAATTTAGCTGATCCTTATTTCACAGACATGAGGATCAGCTAGCTGTAAGTCGTTTCTTAATTTGGCAGCTGAGGTTTAAGGGGATGGAATCTGTTACTGTAGATCAGACTATTATGTCCATATATCCCTAATTAATCTGTTCTGAAATGACCAGCATGAAGCATTTCAGCAAAAAGCCGTATTCTGTTCTCTGTGAGATGTCTAGGAAATGGCGAAATTTTGTACCCAGGTAACAGTGGGAAGTAAAAGGTCTCTCCTGGCCTCCATCTCTTGGCCAGTCTCAAAACGTCAACTACAGAGTGAAAATCACAAGCCAGGCTCAGCTGGTGTAAATTAAGGCAGCTTCACTGCCTTCCTGTGGACTATGCCCGTTCACATCTGTTAAAGAATGATTTCCTTAATGTTGATTCATGTTTTCTCTTTTATCTTTATTTTAGCTTCATGCAATATCAGCTTGTTTGGCTTTGCTTTCTTTGGTGAGCAAATGTGGGTAGCATGTAATAAGAAGTCACTGATGTATTTGGTATTAATAGAGCCATAAAGTCCCGTAGAGTCAAGGAACATCAGAAAAAAGATGGCTTGTAGGTGTGGACTTGGGCAACATTTTGAAAACAGCAAGACCCATTTGTTTCTAGAGGTATCTGGCAAACGAAAGCTTCCATTTTTGTTTCCCTTTTACTCAGTGATTTTTATTTCCTTTTAATCTTTTAATTCCCCCCCTCTGACACTGCAGTCTTTTCTTTTTCCACTTAGAAATATGAAGAAATGGGCAGGTCAAAGTTGAGATCATTTGTGGGGCTTAGTCACATTGTAAGTCCCAGCATAGCCCTTTCATCTCTCATGAACACAGACTGGGTATTGTGTGAAGTTCTTGAACTGTAAGTGACTTTAAATTCACTCTAGTGGACAAGGGTGAGAAGTCATCATTTAACTTTTAATAGACTTTCAGGGACGAATGAGCAGCTGGTTGAGATCGAATATGAAATGACCCTTACCATTTCCCCAAACTCAGAATTCTATCTTTGAGGTTTTAAATAATACAGTTAACTTTTTTCATCTCCCAGTTTCCATTCTTCTGTTTTCTCAGTTTAAATGGAAAGGGGGCATGTGAGCTAAAAAAAAAAACCAAACACAACAAAAAAACTTCAGAGAGGCTTTTCTGGCTCTTTTTGCACTGAAAATCGTGAAAGAAAGTTGGTCTTTCAGATTTCCAGAGTGGGAATTGTTTCTTGTTTATATGGCTGATATCACATGGAGTACAAAAAGGCTTGTGCAAATAAGCGCAGCTTCACTGAAATTGGTGAGACCATGCCAGCGCACTGCAGCTGAAGATCTGGGCCTAATTGTTTGGTCTTGTTTGTACTTTGGAAGAGATTTTACATGGCATCTTGGCATCTCATGCTCTACAATTCTGCGTGTTTTCACATGTCTGGCTTGAAGAACTGGATTTAATGGGATTTTGACCGCAACTCAGCTAAGCCAAGTTTTTCAGTGGTCTAGCAGTTCTGACGATCTGCATTTGTCTCAGCTTTTGAGGTGAAGAATGAACACTTCTATCAATTATAGTTTCTAGCTCCCCAGATTGCAAAACACAAAGAAGTAATTAACTTTCAGAATATATATGCATGTTTCTCTCTCGTTTCTCTTAGTGTCAGACTTGAAAAGACAGATACTATCCGTTGCATTAAGTCTTGTCGACCTAATGATGTCAACTGTGTGTTGGATCCAGTCCACACAATTTCCCACACTGTCATTTCACTGCCCACGTTCAGGGAATTTACAAGACCTGAAGGTAAGTGGTTTGTTCCTTGTTCCATTTAATAGACTACAACATATAAAACCTCCACCGGAAATCCTTGCCTAAAGCCAGACTTGCTACCGGTGCAGTAAAATGTTTGCACAGTTCCAAATTATAGTGTACTATTCATTTAATTAAAACCTTCGATATCCAGGAGTTTTAATTTTATGGGGCAGAGAAAGTCATTCAGAGCTCTAACTCACATAGCTTCCTAGGAAATAAATATTGAGTCTGAATTCCCAGGTACCACATTTACCCACATAATAGCCGTGTGCCCCATGACTTTTTTTCCCTTTTTGCAGATTTTGCCATAGGAAGTAGGTACTCATTATATTCCTCTCATCTATTTGTGGTCTGTTGTTTTCTATTGACAGGTGACATGTTCCAAAAATATAGCCTTTGTCTATACAAAAACATTAATCACAAAATACATTCTACTGAATATGCTATCTAGTAATGTGATTTGCTAATTTTTGACCTATGAAATAAATGTTTTCTAAAATATAGAATAAAGGAAGGGAAATTTCAAGGGCTGGACAGGAAGTTTCTAAGCTAGGATTCTCAAAAAGTATCCAAGAGCATCTGTCCAGTCATCTGAAGTGAATTTTCCAGCCCCAGATGCTGCATTCTCATTTGTTTAGTTCCTTCAGCTTCTGCAGCACCTGCAAGTCTTTAAGTCCTGCAGTTTCATAAGGATTGCATTCACTTTGCTTAGTTCACGTACGTACATACAGATCAAGAGCCAATTTTTGCTGCTTGGCACTGGTATTCACTTTCTGGCAGCTTCACTGGGGACTGTGTACACATCCATAGGTGGGATGACTGCTTTCAGCCCTGCTTCTTTGTAGGATGAACCTACTCAACAATTTGCTGTACGGCACAGACACAGAGAGAGAAGTGGCAGAGGAAGGAAGATTATTTTGGAGGGGATTTTAAAGCACCTAAATCTCCATTTCTGATGCATGCAGAGTCTCAGCCTTGCTGTGTCATAAATTTGTCCTAAATGAAAGCCAAAGTTGTTTCTTCACTTCTGTACCAGGCAAAAGAAGTAGGGCAAGAGATGTCCCAGTCCTTGTTCCTATAGGAACAATTTAACCACCAATAACTTAGCTGTGTAGAGCTGCTATAGATTGTGCCAGGCCTGTTTCAGGCCTTGGCTGGCCCTACTTCACAGGAAGCGGAGGAATGCCCCATAGCCACTTCTACTCCCATACACGCCCCTTCAGCTTCACCAGGTGTACTGGCAGCAGAGCTAAGGATTTGGCCTAGGATGCTTCCCAAACTGTTCCCCTCATTAGTCCACCCTTACGATTTAATAAAAAGAAATGAGACCTAGCAATCTGAGAGTATGACTGAAGCCCAGGACATGTTCCTAAACTGTAATTCAGTGCATGGCTTTGAGTGAATTCTTACAGCTCCATGATTTATTTTCATCATCTGTAGAGCAAGGATAATAATGAGAGTAGTAATACTTACACACACACACCCCACCACACACCTCCCAAGGGGCTAAGATACTCTTACTGTTTTTTAAATCTAAAACCTTTTTCCAATACTCAAAAGGGCTCTAATTTGTAATGGCAATATTTTAACTGCCTAATGGAATCAGAGTTCAGGGGTTTATATGTTTGGTCCCCCTCCCCTGCCCACCCTGTGGATCCTCAGTGTTGTCCTCTTTGGGACTTTGTCTGGAAGTCTGCCTGATTTCCAAGCATTGTCTTTCTGGACTCTAAAAGTAATAGTGTTTTGGCTTCAGGGTTTCTTGGATGGTGTAGGAGGAGAAAATAAATCTGTCTGAGTGCTCCCTTCCCCCAGATTTTCTTTCTTTTCATTTTAAAGGACAAACGGAGAGTGGTGGGGGAGGGGGTTGTCCTCCACCAGCTTTGAGGGCAAGTCATTATGGATCACATTCTGTCGGGTTCTTCAGTGATGTTTTCACATACTTCTCAGTACATTCTGTGATCTTGTTTCTTTGCA
Source organism: Psittacula echo (assembly GCF_963264785.1). NCBI lineage: Eukaryota > Metazoa > Chordata > Aves > Psittaciformes > Psittacidae > Psittacula > Psittacula echo. Next base: position 108,820,644 of record NC_137735.1, read on the forward strand.
GAGATTATTTTTCTTCGTGCCATCACACCTACATATCCGGCCAACCAGGCAGATATCATATTTGACATAACAGAAGGAAATTTAAGAGATTCCTTTGATATTATCAAGCGTTACATGGATGGCATGACAGTGGGTGAGTAGTGTTTTCTGTTTACTTTCTTCTCTCAGTAATATTGTAGAACAAGGTCAAGGAAATTAACTCAAGTAATTAACTCCCACCTTGATTTTCAAGCCTGTACTGATTTATTATTCTCCAGTCCAATCTATGTAATTTGAACTAATATCACAATTAGTTTTTTATTAAAAATAGTAGAGGCCTAAACTTCAATTTGAGAAATGTTCTAACTTCTTTCAGAATGGGTGCTAATTACAAATGCAAATGGCTTCATTTTAAAATGATGAGCTTTGCCCATTATAATCAAACCTAATATAATAATACAGCATGTTAGCAAAGAGACTGTAAGTTTAATTAAGGGTTCTTGTTTAAACAGCATTGCACCAATTTTTGGATAAAATTTTTTTTAAAGCAGGACTGAATCTACTGGAACTGTTACCTGTTTTAATACTTAATGACAGACTGGTTCAGTTTTAAATAAATATCTTTGTTGAAGGTAAAAGGAATCTGACAAATGCTGTGGTTAGGAAGAAACTTCATAATGGAGCATACACATTTGATTTACAGTCTCAGCTTTGCAGGGAGGGAACGTGGCAGGAGGTATACCTGTGTATACGGATCATGTTGTAGACCTGCATCTACTTATATAGCAGGGAGTGGCTGCAACACAACCCGGGGTCATTCTTTCTGGTGGGCTGCTCTCAGAGCAGGGCTGTTTTGGGGGATATAGTGCATAATGTATGCAGTATATAATGTGTATAGTGTATCTAGTGTATATATATATGTATACATGTACACAGGTATCTATTTACAGTGTTATGCTGCTTGGCTTTCACTCTGGGAACCAGCATACCCAAGAGTAGGTGGCAAATCATGTGAGGGTTGCAGAGCAGGAGCAGGTCCCAGCTGATGTGCTGCTCTGCCTGATGCAAGTTGCTAGTGCTGTAGCAAGGGAATATGATGTGATTCTCATGCTTAAAGAATTAATATGCCAGGTATTAAAAGGTAATATTTGATTGCTCTTTATTGATGTCTATTTATGAAAATAGAGGACTACTGTTCCCACTGAACATTGGTGCTTCAATATGTGAATGTGAAGGTTCTGCTCAGGTTTACACATGTGAGACTGTATCAGTTTTCAGGAGTCAAAAACACAGCAGAAACTGGGCAGAAATATTTTACAGTGAAAATAGTGGATTTCTCTGTGATTATTTGTAGTGCTCTAATAGTGAAACAATGCATGGTGCAAGGTTTGGTTAGGGTTTTTTTTCTTTAAATCGATTGCATATCATGCAGGTCATAATTCGGACCATGTTACTGGAGAGTAAGTTAGCTTGTGTTTTAGAAGTACTTGTGTTTCTCAGTTTAAAAAACTTGTAGATGTGGCAATTTGGGACATGGCTTAGTGGTGAGCTTGACAGTGCTGGGTTAATGGTTGAACTTGATGATCTTAAAGGTCTTTTTCAACTAAAACGATTCCATAAATCTATGTGCTTCTGGGTTTTCTAGCAGGACTTTGGAAGAATAGGAAAATTGCTGCTCTGCTTCTTCCATGCTGATGGTTTGTGAAAAAGTCATACTTAGCATGATCTGAAGGTGGCACTCTTGCATTTCAGAAGCGTGATATTACAGCCTGAGTTGTGGAAAGGTTTTACCAACTGTAGATAAAAATCATCTGTCATTAGGTTTCTATTTCTTTCTTTATCAAACAGAAGTATATATGTGAATGCTGAGAAAGAGGGAAAGTCTGCTAAAGTGGGATGATAAGATTACAGATTTCAGGTATTGGGTTGAGTCTTTAGAAGAGTATAAATGTTATCAGATCCCACAGTAGTTACAGTAGTTTGCTTTTCGTGCTGTGTACTTCTTTCTGTCTGAAATAAGAAAGAGGATGTGTTTAGAAATTTGGCTGGCCAAGGTATTCGCCTGAGGGAAGCTTTTCCATTCTGAATAACAGGACTGCATGTCCATGGTATTTTACTTGGTAAATTGGATATCTGCCTCACAGCGTTAGGAGAAAAAGGATATTCTTATACAGCAGGTTGAGAGGATATGATATACGCCTAAGTACATTCCCAGTTCTGCAAAAGAATTGAGCAACTCTTTCTTCACCTCAGTTCCCCCATGTGCAACATGGAGATGATAAAACATGCCTACTACTGTCTTAATTAATTCTTGTATGTAAGATTCTTAATTAAGTCCTCTACATAAAACTACTTTGAGATTATTGGATGGAAGCTGCAAAGTAAACTGCCTGAAGCAGAATTGGAAAATGGAAAACAAAACAAAACCCCAGCTGATACTTACCTGAAGGAGCAGAGGTTCAGGGCAGCATGTGGTATGTCTGAAATCAGGATTACAAATAATTCTGCCAGCAGCAGTACTGCTGCTCTCATCAGAATGTCACTTTCTTCTTGTTAATAATCAGAATGTTAGATGTTTCCATGAAAGTGCTGAGTAGTTTTCAAGACAATAAATAAGATGGGATCCTAGTCCTCCAGAGTTCAGAAAGTGAGTCCCTCTTGTAAAGAAAAAAGAAGGGCTTGCATAAAGATGCAACAAGACAAAGGGCATAAACAATATCAGAAAGCTTCGTTGATTATCCCATTAAGTTACATGAACATAAGAACTGTGGGGATGTAACATAGGGACTCTAGCAGAACAAATTCCCAACTAGCTCAGTAACCATTGTCCAACATATAAGCCAGTAACAGAGAGGTATATAGGAATCTTTCTGCAAATGTAATGTTCCAACTTGCTGCAATCAGCAGTTTATATGCTTCTGGGAAAGTGCACCTGGGCCACCATGCTTGGTGACCACCGATGGACATATGTCTCTTAAATCTGTGTAACCTATTTTTAATTATTATTAATTTTTGCTGTATGTATTGTAAAGGAAAGAATACATTAACCCTGAAATCATGGATGTGTGGGTAAAAGGAATAATAAGCATGTTTCATTCTGTGTAATATTTCAGGAGAAATGACTAGAGTATCAAAGCTATTTAATCTGCTAATGGAAATCAGATCATCAAATACCTTTGTCTACAAGACAAATTTTCTCTACGAGAGAAAAGGTAGAAAATCTCTACAGGAGTTCTGTGGGTTTATTTTCTTTAAAGAAAAGACATTGGCTAGCTCAGAGAGAGATGAAATGCATAACAGCATATGAAAAAAAAAGCATGAAAATAATTACTAGTGTTACTGAAAGGGCTGAGTGTAATAAAACCCCCTGACTTTATATCAGAGCGGAGGAAACTGATGAAGGCATTCAAAGAAAAGAGGAAGCACTGAGAAAAGAGGGGGAGAAAGGACAGATCAATGAAGATGCCCTTGCAGGAAATCCTTCATTAATAAACCAGGTTTTTGCTAGGTTGTCACAAACACGAGATGACACCTTAAGAAGGACCTATGTTTGTGTGAATGGAAAGGAACAAGATGCTCTCAAAATTGTAGCACTGAAAAAAAAGTGAAAAGGTACAGGTTCTTTTTGGTAAAGGCTTAGAGAGTAAGAGGAGCTGTTAGAGGAGTTACAGAAGAAAAGTGAGGACTTCAATGCTGACAAAGAACTGTGGACTGAAGAATCAGGTCATCAGTTTTAGCCATTATCTATTTAAGTTGACACTGAGACATCAAGGAGAAGATGTTAGTGAAGCTGAGAAATATGTAGGGTTGGATGGAGAGTGGCTTGTCAGACTGTTTTGTGATTTGTTGATGGAAAGACAGAAGCTGAGGTCATAGGGGGAGATGAGAGTGTGTAGGAGCAGTTTGTGAGGAGGGAAAGAAAAGACACGAGAAGCAGAGGAAATAGCTGCTCCAGGAAATGTTAGAAAAAGAAAGAGCACAGTCTCCCAAAGGAGACGTAGGAAAAGCAGGCACAAGTGTGGAGAAGAAAGAGGTAAGGACAGTATTGCAAGATCAAGGAAAGAAAATATATCAAATGGGAATCAGTGATCAGTCGTATCAGACATGGAGGAGTCAAACGAAGTAAGAACAGACTCCAGAACTAGCTATGCCGACCTACAGGAAGTATCTTCCAGTGGAAGAGAAGGAATGAAAGCCAGCCTGCTGGAGTTATAGTGCATAGACTTCTTGCAAGCTGAAGAAAAATAATTGTGTAAAAAGCTGTCTCCAATATTTCTACGTTATTGTATTAAGAGATGTGAAACCCCTTTCTTTCATGGTTCAAGAAGTGCTGTAGAGTCTTTGCTGCCTGGTGTGGTTACAGTCCAAGGTGGCGCTGAATCCAAACGACACTATTAACAACTGCACACCACTTATTAGCATGGATGGGAGGAAAACAGAAGTGCAGACCTATCCAGTTGTGGATTTTTTTTTAAAAAAGCTTTTATAGACTTTTCAGTGCATTCCTCCTTTAACCAGCTGTCAGTGAAAAATGAAGAATGTATTTTCAACCTGTACAAAAATGTCCTATCAATGCCTAAGGTGTTATCAGATACTATAAAACATTTCCCCCCTCAGCTAGGCATTCATTTCCTTAGGTGACTGTAATACCACCTTGTAGTCTGGTAAACTTCAGGAAGATTGTAAAATTTTGTCATACAGCAAAAAGTAGTTTTGATAGGCTGAAATCTTTCGTGTTGCATTCGATATTAACTTAAGCAGATACTCTTGCCTATTAATCAGAATTGTATTATTCTGATCAAAAACATGCAGAGTCAATACAATTATAAAATTTCACTTGTAACTGTAGAGCTTCTCAAGGGTGTTGTACTGGTGCTAGAATACACTGATATCAGTGTTGCCTATAATTTTACAGACATGTACTGCTGTTCTCCACTGTTATGGCAAGGATTTCACTGCTATCTCTGTGCTGGCTTTCCAGCCACACGTACATGTGTGAGAGTTCATGATATTACCCTTGAATTACTACAGAAAGTGTCTCAACTTTCATTTTCATTTCAGCACAACAGTAGATTTAGTAGTAGTCTAATTTTTACTATGGTATCATGATGATGTAGTATGTTCCAGAGGCTGGGAAGACACATTTAAAAAATGATCATAAGGTAAACAAAAACAGATACCATAAGAAAATCTGTTTGTGTAATCCATATTAGTTGGGGACAGGAGAAGGAGACTGGAGGCTTATTTGACTTTTGAGGAAACCTCTCCTTAACACAGGGTAGTAGTTCTGTGTCTTCTAAGTAGTTTGGCCATTCCCAGTGTGGCAAGGTCTTTTCACAGTCTGCCACGCTGTGGTCTGACATTTGTGTGGTCTGACATTGGTATGGTCTGACATTACATTCAGAGGCACTGGACTGCAAAAGATTCGGTTCTGAACTTTGTCCCTGGACCCACTCTGCAGTGCTGGGCAAGTACTTTCACATTCCTCTCTGCTTTTCCCTTATCCTCTGTTGCTTTAGACGTTATCTTTGGGCCAGAGGCTGGCTGGCTCTTACCATGCATTTGTTGCCGTGTTTAGCATAATGAGATCCCTGGACTGATTTGGGCTTCTTGGCACAGCTCTAATGCTGAAAGTAGCAGTTCACCTGCAATTGCTTCTCTGTGGGGAAATGGAGGCTAGGTGTAGGCAGAGTCAGGGTGTCCAGGAGAGCTCTGCTGTTCATGGGTGAGGATTTCAGCACATACGTTATCTCCCCTTGTGGGTACTCTTACTAGAAAGTAAGCAACAATAGCCACCTTTTGTCATGACTATAATGTCATTAGCATGAAATGACAATGGTGTCTGGCAATACAAAACTGATGCTGTCCAGTCATTCACAGTAAGCACAGAGAGCAGGGACATAATTCAGCAGGTTTCTCGACAGGCTCTTGCAGCCTTACATTAAAAAGACACAGTCCCTTTCAGTATCTTTGTTCTGATTTCATCTAAGCTTGCCCCTTTCACAAGAGGACTCCCTCAGCAAAGAATATTTTGTGAGTTTTTCTCTATGCCAGGTTGCCCTGTTGAAATTAGTAGCTATGCATTTGAGATGAGAGTGCCCAGAAGCCATTTGGTAAACGGAATCCTAGATTTATTGCCTGAACCTGCCCTTTTGGGATGCTGATGAGTGCACTGTTCAGTAGTCAAATCTCTCAATACCCTCCCTCCCCTCCAGAAAAAATGTCAGGCTGGAGAGCTCTTCTGGAGGCAAACAGGCAACTTGAGCAGGAGGTGAATTTCCATTTCATATCTGAGAAATGCTGAAGGTGCTTTTCTGGTGAGAATGAGTCTCATGCTCAAGTGGAACAACCTTCCTAATGCCAAATTTCACTCTAGCACATTGCAAGTATCTGGTTAATCAAACACTCCTCCTTGACCAATGTTCATCTCACCCCTCAGGTAGGAAGGTATAATATATCACAAAAACACTCATACAGACCACCTTTAGTTACAGCTTCCATAAAGCAAACAGACAAATAAATCACACTGCAGCTCTGACGGAGTTTTGTGAACTGTGGCATGAAGTATAAAACCTGCCAGCTTGGGAAAGAAACAGACTGAGTCAGGGAACAGCTAAGGGGACTGCCGAAGGTCCTTGATTCAGATTACATAGCATGCATTTTTTGGTATTAACTTTAAACACTGAGCTGAGATATTACATAAATGAGCCAATAAAGCCATATTTGGAATTCAGTACACTGAAAAACATCCTACAGCAATTCCTCTGAGAGAGTTCTGTGTGAATTCAGCTTTCTGAGGTTCTTTGCCCTGGTTTAGAGTAGTCAGAGACCTACTTTTCTGAGGATCTCCAAGTGTGAAATATTTGTGTGACCGATTCAGTTGCTTCTGCTGCTGCTCCTGAGTTCGTGTGTTGATAGCAAGCATCTCATTCCTGCAGTAGCACCTACACACCCTATAAAAATGGAGACAGAAGATAAAAGACTCAAAGCATATCATAAATCTTTCCCAGTATGATGCACAGATGCATGGATTACTTTAAAAACTTTTATTTTTAAAGGGGTCAAATGTGGTGAAATGACCCCTTATTTTAGCCTTGTTTTGAGAATTTGGTCAGGGATTAACACGCATTAAGATTCAGAGAGCTTCCCTTATCAGAAGTTCTGCTAACAATACCCGCAGAGCTGTCGCCTGTAGGTGATGACTGAGCAGCTACAGAAGGGCTTTCATGTCAAATCCTCAGGATTAGGTACTTTTCTTCCATGGTAAATTGAATCACAGAGCCATATCGCGCTGTGTGCCACAGCGTGGCTTTTTGCCAAGAAATGCTTAGGGTGACAATAATTAATTGCCCAGGTGTCATGGATATGCTACAGTATCCAAGCTTGGCTGAAACAGAATAATGTGGTTGCAGGACAGGTAGGGTAAACAAAGCCACTCTTGCTAAATGGAGAGATTGCATGTACATGATGATGTACCACAGTGGACACTAAACCCCTGGTAATGAGGTAGTAGGGATAAAATCAGGAAGCTGATATACACGTTTTTTGCCTGTTTTGCAATTCAGCCCATAAGTTTTTTCCACCTGTTTTTGTAATATGTGAGGTTCTTGTACTACATAAAGTATGACATGTTCTCAAAGGTGGAAAAAGAAGGATTAAAAAATGTATGGTGGAAACTATTTTTTTCATAAGGCTACTTTAAGTACAGTTATTGCATTTTAGGCATGAGTGATTTCACAGCATTGTCAACGTTAAAACCCATTGCAAGGTTTGGCTGGAAGGCAAACCAGAGATCTAAAAGCACTTCAAGTTTGCCAAACCAAGATAAGAGCACATCTCTCTGAAGTTATTTGGTATCCTTAATAAAGATCATAGTATTTGTAAACTAGCCAAACCTCAGTAAAATCAAAGGTTGTTTTTAATTCTTTTATAATAGCAAGGCTTCATATGATCCAACACGACAGATAATAGCTTTGAAAATATTTACCATTTGTTTCTGGCCAAAAAATGTATTAATACCATGAGGCCTCTTTATTGCTTCTTTATTTGATATATTTCAGCAACCAAAGCTTTCTAGAGAAGCCCAAGTGTTAATGAAATTAAACTTCATTGAGTGGTTGAAGGATAGCATTTCTAATAAATTGAATCCCAAATTTCTGATCTCTTGAATGAGGCAGAAAGATGCCTTTTCATGCTGAAATGCAGTTCCTGTACTGTAATGTCCTTTTTTCTTCAGAGGTAAAATTAAAGGCAAAAAGAGAAGCAGATTCCATTTTAGTTTAACTTAACCTGAGATCTGTACAGTAGGTGGAAACTTCAAAGACTATGAGTACCTGGAGAGTTCTAGAGACAAATGTTTGCACAGTCTTTAAAGGAGGGCCTTGTCTTTACATGGTTTAAAAATGATTACTTTAGTCAATAGATGCTCTTACCGTGGAGAGATATGAGCAATAGGTGTTGCTTATGGTCGCAGGCTTGGGACTACCTTGTTACACTACACTTTTTTTTCTGAGGGATGTCTTGCCCTTCCCCTGATCCTCTTTTACACCTCTCAGAGAAGGAAACAATACAGCTTTGAGCTGCACTGTTGGATAGCAGTTATTGAATTGCCTCAGGGACACAGGTATTTTTGTCTGTTCCTGCGATAACATGGTCAGCACTGCACCAACTGGCCTAAGTCATTAGGAGTCCTGTTTATACCACTGAGGTGATACTCACCATTACTGTACCTAAACCGCCATTGCCTTTCTGTTCCCTAATAGGGAACACTGGGATTGTATTATGTGATCTGGAGCTTTGCGGGTGCTCTGAAGGGAAACTCCTCTCCTGTCAACCTCTGAGCTAACACTCCAGCCCTTTCCCTGTTGTCAGCATTAGTGCTTGTGTGGCAAGCTATGTTTTTGGTTCTTTTCTTTCAGGTGTTAATCCAAGGGAAGGGGTGGAGGATATAGCAGGGCCACTATTTTTGGTCAGCTTAAACCAACAGTGAAATAGCCCTGAGTGTATGTACCTTATGAAAATATGATTTTATGTTCAGACTGACTTCTGAAGAATTTATAAGCCCTTGGTTTCTCAATAGTTGAAAATTAGGCCATTCTTTTAGGAATTTGAATAAAGATCTGGGAGATCCATGTTTGAAAAGCACATGTTTTTGAAAATCGTGTCCCCAGATACTTCAGCAAAGGTATGTATAGCCAGCCACATTGCTATGAAGCAGTTCTCCATCAGCATGGAAAACTTGTTAACATCCAACTCTAAATTGATTCTCGAAATCTATTATTTTGTGAAGTGTTCACCATCAAACTTGAATGAAGGTCTAATTCACAATGTTACGAAGGCAATATACTTCAAAGCAAGAGGAAATCTATTTCAATACTTGTATTTTGATTAATGAGTTTTCTGTCCTGTAACCATGTTTATGTTTGTCAGCTGTGGCAGCTCAAGGACTAATGATATCTTCAGAGCTATATTTCTGTATATGATTTGATGCCTGCAGTGATGATTACCAAGAAATATTTCATTTTCCGAAGAGCAGCCACTTATTAGTAAAAACAGATTGTATCAGAAACTATCAGAGCACCACACAGCAGGAGCCTACATTGTTATTGTCACAAATAATTGAGAGAAATACAGATAGCTTTCAGGAAAAAATAAAAAAAAAAAAAAAGAGAAAATGAAAAGGATTGTTTAGCTTTTGAGAGATGGAGGAATCTAAGGTATACATTAACTGTCTGAAGTCAGCAGACATCTGGTGGTCTGGGAAGCGCCTGTCATCTGACAGCTAGATTGTGCCTTTAGGCACAGTCATGAACTAAGGAGGACTGAAGGAACATAATGCCTGTGAGACTGCTTACAGAGGCACAGCCCACTGCTGTGAAGCAGGACAAGAAGGGCTTCTGCAGGTACATCAACAGCAAGAGGAAGACTAGGAAAAATGTGCCTATGAATGGGGCAGAAAATCTGGCGACTAATGACATAGAGAAAGCTGAATTGAATGACACCTTTACCCCATTCTTCACTGATAAGATTGGCCTTCATGAGTCCTGAAGCCCTCGTAGCAATAGAAGAGTATGGAGCAAGAAATACTAACCCTCAGTGGAGGAGGATCAGGTTAGGGAACATTTCATAGAATTATAGAATGACCTAGATCATCAAGTCCAACCTTCGTCCCATCACTGCCAAGTCCACCACTAAACCATGTCACTAAATGCCACATCTACATATCTTTTAACTATCTCCAGGGATGGTGATTCCACCACTGCCCTGGGCAGCCTGTTCCAATGCCTGAGCACCTTTCGGTGAAGAAATGTTTCCTAATATCCAATCTAAACCTCCCCTGGCACAGCTTGAGGCCGTTACCCCTTGTCCTATCACTTGTTACTTGGGAGAAGAGACTGACTCCCACCTCAGTACAATCTCCTTTCAGACAGTTGTAGAGAGCGATAAGGTCTCCCCTGAGCCTTCTCTTCTCCAGACTAAACAACCAGAGTTCCCTCAGCCATTCCTCATCACATTTGTGCTCCAGACCCTTCACCAGCTCTGCTGCCCTTCTCTGGATCCGTTCCAGCACCTCAGTGTTTTTCTTGTAGTGAGGAGACCAGAACTGAGCACAGGATTCAAGGTGTGGCCTTACCAGTGCCAAGTACAGGGGGACGACCACTGCCCTGGCCCTGCTGACCACACCATCTCTAATACAAGGCAGGTTATCATTTGCCTTCTCGGCTGCCTGGGCACACACTGGCTTATGTTCAGCTTCATCAATCTGCACCCCCAAACAAAAAACTGGACATACCCAAGTCCATGAGAGCTGATGGAATGCCCCCACAAGTGCTGAGGGAACTGGCCAATGTCATTGTGAAGCCACTCTCAATTATTTTTGAAAGACTGTGGTGATCAGAATTTCCTGTGGACTGGAAGAAGGCAAATGTTACTGCAATCTTCAAGAAGGAGGATCTAAGGAACTACAGACCTGTCAGCCTCACCTCAGTCCCTGGGAAGGTGATGGAGCAAATCCACCTGGAGAATATTTCCAAATGTACTGAGGACAAGAAGATGGCTGGGAGTAGTCAACAAGGGTTTATGAAGAGGAAATTGTGCCAACCCAACAGCCTTCTACAAAAAGATTACTGGATTAGCAGATGAGAGAAGAATGAATGTTGCTTATTTTGACTTTAGTAAGACAGAGGCATTAAGGTTTTCAACACTGTCTCCCCTAATATTCTCATAGGCAACCTGAGGAAATGTAGACTTGATAAGTGGACAGTGAGGTAGATTGAAAAACATCTGAACTGCCACACTCAAAGGTTTGTGATCAGCAGCACAGCTAGCAGCCAGTCACCAGTGGTATAACTGAAGGTTCAGTACTGGGGCCAATTTCTTCATTAATGGCCTGGATGATGGGACTGAGTAACGGGCTGAGAGGAACCTCATGAAGTTTAGCAAAGGGAAATGCACAGTCCTACCCCAGGGAACCAATAGCCCTGTGTACTAATACACACTGAGGCTTACCAGCTGGAAAACAGTTTTACAGAGAAAGACCTGAGGGTCCTGGGGGACACCAAGTTGATCCTGAGCTAATGACGTGCCCTTGCGCCAAATGCAGCCAATGGGCTGCGAAAGGAAGAGCATTGGCACCAGGCTGAACTAGGTCATCCTTCCCTTCTACTCAGCACTGGTGAGGTCACCACTGGAGTGCTGTGTCCACTTCTGGACTTCCTGGTACAAGACATAGTGGACATAGTGGAGAGAGTCTAGAAGATGATTAAGGCACTGAAGCATCCATAATATGAGTAGAGGCTGGGAGAGTTGGTGCTGTTCAGCCTGGAGGAGAGGAGGCTCAAAGGAAATCTGACCAATGTAATGGTAGGAAATAAAGAAGAAAAACTCTTTTCAGTGGCACAGAAAGGACAAAAGTCAATGCGCACAAATTGAAATACAGGACATTCCATTTAAACATATGAAAACACTTCTTTACTGTAAAGGTGGTTGAACACTGGAACTGGTTGCCTAGAGCTGAGGAGTTTCCATCCATTTAGGTATTCAAAACCAGACTGAACACAGACCAGAGCAAGATGCTCTAGGTGACTATGCTTTGAGCAAAGGATTGGTCTTCAGAGGTGCTTCCTGTCTCAACTGTTCCATGATTTTGATTCTGGATTGCAGTGACATTGAAAACATGACAGGACTGGACTTCATAGCTTTCACTGTACCAAAGGCAGTAAAAGATTCTCTATAATGTGCAATGGTTGAAGCATTATATTTTCAAAGCTAGGATACATTATGCGATTACCCAACAGTTGATCCACTTCCCTTCTCCCCTGGGTCAGTAAGTACTCTAGTAAGTATGTTGGCAGAGCAAGTTAAGCACCAAAAATCATTATTTTGGCATAACCTTTGGAATAAAGAGCAGCCTTTAGGAAAGGAATTTAATTAAACTTTAATGTATGCAGAGCCTCAAAGCTTTTTGCAGGGAAAAAAAAAAAAGCAAACCCTGGATAAAATACCCTAAAATATGTATTTTCTGTTTGTGATCAGGATGTGAATTATTTGTCAACCTTATTGATGAAGTTCATATATTTGTAATGAATACTGAATGAGAAATAACTTTTTTCTTACAAATCTTAACATGACTTCTTTGAGTTGTCTACAGAGCAAAAAACCAATTTGGCTATATAGTTTTGGCTCCACCCTATAGATAAGTATTTACATGTTTTAGGTTGAGATAGTCTGGTATTCAAGCCTAACCAGCAACTCATTGTCTATGGTTTGATCCAAGGAAGCACCCAGCATGGCTGGATTTTTTTCTTTTGCTCACTTCTGGAATGATCCTATCAACTCTGCCTTTTAAAATAGCCGCTGTAACGATCATTTCTCTAGTCCTAAACTTCCTAATTGCCTGCACATCTTCTTTGAAACTATAACTCGGCTCTTAAGTAACACTGATGCATCTGAGATGTTTACTCTTAATTTTGAAAATCTTGGCCAGCAGTATAAAGCAAGAGGCCTAGAGGAGAAAAGCAAACTTGAAATTATAGTCCAGGATCTTGCATTAACATGAGGAGATTGGTCTTCTTGTATTGCTTAAGGGAAACTCATAAACATGCTTTTCCCCTACAAAAAGTTGTTCTCCACATGTTACACTAGCATGCTGGTGTTCAGGGCTGTTTTTCTTTTAATAGCCATGCACTGGCTTTAGGTTCCAGGAGGCTGAGGTGATCACCTCTGCTTCATTACTTCAACATCCACATGGGACTAAAGAAGTTCACTAATGTTAGGGGAGAGCCTATGTCCATCCTTTGTATATTATCATATGTACCTGTTGACTGACACAGACTAGCAGACTATTTAAAGGTTATTTTTCTGATTCCAAAAGACCTACTGTTTAAAAAAGCACAGTTACTGTTGTATTGTGGCAGCTAGGACTGTTCATCTCCGACAAGGATGTAAAAAAGACTGAAGTGGTTTTTGTGGGGAAACAGATCCAGGAACAGCCAAATGTGGGACTTCAGGACATATGCTGAGATTAATTGAAAGTTAATATAAAGTACAATAAATTACCTAAGTTTCAGTTGAGTTTAGGCTCCCGCTCCACAGCTCTCACCACGTTCTCTGGTGGTTCAATTTTTCCAAATTAATAATTTCATGTTCCAAGTATCTGTTTAAAGCACAAGGAAAATAGCTAGAGGAGAATTTATAAGGTGTCTTTTTGTGTCATTGAAATCTCTTTCTTGTAGTTGTCGCTAGCAGCTCATCCCATAAGCTCCATCTGAAAAGAGGCAGCACCATCTGTCATTATGTAATAGCACATTCTCTTGACAAGCCTTCCTGTGTTGGTTTTTTTTAAAAGGGGTACATTTTGTGATGGATATTTTTTAGCTTTCCTCAACCCCTAGACCTGTTGCTATCTATGAGTGTATTTTACAGTGGAGCTGATATTAGCATTCTTATGCAGTCATATTCCACGCACTAATTCATATATTTCATATACTGAGTTGCTGTTAATTCTAGCTAATGCCAAATACTCTTTTTTTATATATAAATACTCTTTTTTTATATATATATGGTCAGTAGTTCCACTTGCAGTAGAGTGAATGAAGACTAATTCTCAGTTGTCCTGTTAGTTTCTTTTAATATTGCATGGCCGGGATGCAAACACAAGTTTCCTCCCCAGTGCAGTGTATGCTTACTTTGAAGGAAAAGCAAACAATGACCTATGCTCAGACTTGTTTGTCTGCCTGTGGTATTTCAAATATATATCCCATTCTTATTCTTTTAGATATCTTTTACAGAGTGCTTCATTTAAAAGAGATCTCTGAATTAATAAAAAGATGTGTTTTGTTCTATTTAAGACGGGATTAATATGTTAACTATAGATTAATGATTCAGAAAAGTGAATTGTTCTTCTTTTCACCACCTTATGCTCTCTTCATAACTCCTCACCATCCATCCTAAGTTTAGTCAGTTTGTGGTCATTTTTCATTGGATCACAGCTCATACAATGAAAGAATGTAAAGAAGAAAGGGAAAAAAAAAGCAAATTTTCCTAAATAAAGTGTTGGTTCCTAGAAAAACTGGCCAAATGAGTACTCGCCTGTAATGGCATATGTGAAGTCTTGCACTAATGAAAATGGGGCAAGATTTTTTGATTCAACTGATAGTAAAAAGCCACATCTCTGTTAACTTGCCACCAGAGAAGAATCACAGAAAGGAGACTGTGTGCTTGCTGTGAGGAAAAAGAAAAACAAAAAAAGTGGTTTTGTTACTCTCCTTTGGCATGTGATGACCAGAACAAAACAATATAGCTGTAACCGTGTGTACAGGGGAAAAGATGGGAAGGTGGTAAGACAGAAAGGTCTCTTATTCTTGTTACTTAACACAGAGCTTGAAATGTGGTTGAGGGAATTGATCACATTTTGGATAACTGTGTTTATTGTATTTTCCTGAGCATAGCCCATGGGCTATCTGGAAGAACAGCTTTTGATTTGGCAGTAGTTTGGATTGTTTCTATATCCACAACGGCATATGCCTGCATATGCAGGTAAGGCAAGAGGAAATTTACTTCAGCACATCCCCTCTTCCAGCAATCATCTGATACAGCTCTGCAGTAATCAGCAGTCCTTGCTGACCCTCTCTTAAGCCTCTGATTCCTTGCCTGCTCTCCTAATACTTCTCAGCTTTTTTTGGGGGGGTCCTTAGAATTTAGGTTATCTGAGGCTCTCTTTTTGAGGAATGCATGCAATTCATGTCTGTACTGTGTTCTTATGATGATACTGATTTAAATACTTGACTAGACTCAAGAATCAATCCTTGTGGAAAATACTGTCACCTTCACTTCTGGAACAGAAAACATAAAACCACATATCCTCACTACTGACCCCAAACAGCCTTATCTACTGGCAGTGTGAAAATAAGCTTCTTTAGTTCTGCTTTGCTTTCAGGCAAACTGTGGCCATCTCTGTTTAGAGGAACTTTCTCTAGAGAAAATGCAAATGCAGTATTCAGTGAGAGGTGTAAGGAACACAGTGACCCACACTCATTGCAAGTGTAATTGCTGCAAATTTTGTGGTTAGCAATGAAAAGAAAAAAAAAAAAGGGGGGAAGAAAGAAAAAAAAAGGAAAATAAGAAAAGGTTTGGGTTTTCTTTAAGTATTTAAAGAGCTTATTATTTAAGTATATAAAGAGCTTTGCAAGTCCTCCTTCAGCGTACTGTGAGCACTGAGCTTAGCACAGAAGCCAGAATTAGGAGTCTGGATTTCTAGAGACAAGATATGAATGCATGGTAATGTGGGGACTTGTCATCCAGAATGGGTTAATATGGTAACAAAACAGCAGTGTTTCTCCTAAGTTCAAAATAGAGCTTCTTAGCAAATCAACTGCCTAACGCAAAATTACAAGCAGAAACCAGATACAGAGGTGAATTGCCTGAGGTTCTGACATATTTCAAAGCAGAGAAATGTAATGATATCTTAAAGAGGTATAGACAAGCCAAGGAATACCTGTGGCATATAAAGAACAAGTCTTATGAGGAATGACTGAGGGAACTCAGGTTGTTCAGCCCGGAGAAAAGGAGGCTCAAGGGGGGACCCTATCGCTCTCTACAGCTACCTGAAAGGAGGTTACAGTGAGGTGGGGGTTAGTCTCTTCTCCTAAATAACAAGTAATAGAACAAGAGGAAATGGCCTCAAGTCGCACCAGGAGAGGTTTAGATTGGATATTAGGAAAAGTTTCTTCACCAAGAAGGGCTATCAAGCACTGGAACAGGCTGCCCAGGGAAGTGGTTGAGTCCCCATCCCTGGAGGTATTTAAAAGACGTGTAGATCTGGCTTTTAGGGACATGGTTTAGTAGTGGACTTGGCAGTGTCAGGTTAACGGCTGAGGCTGATGATCTTAAGGGTCTTTCCCAACCTATTCTATGATTCTATCTGATTACAATACCAGAAATTCTGCTGAAAGGCTTAAGAAGATTAACAATATTAGCCTTAACGCCTTATTTATCCCATCTCCGTTGATAAGCAAAGCCTCAGTAATCCAGTGACAGCAACTCTAAGACTTGGCTGTTATCATTATTCTCACTTGTAAATAAGTATTATATATTATTTAGGTTAATGTCTTCACCTCATATGGTACATACTTTTACCTTAGACAAAACCAAAATATGAAACATGAAAGAAGAAGAAACAGAGCAAGAGGGCAGTTCAGTGTATTCATCACAGAGCTTTAAAAGTTCCGGGCCATGGTCTGACTATCATTGCAGAAATAACTGTGACATCCAAAAACTTGCCGCCTCCCAAGCCAAGGCTGTTTGCTTACACAGATCAGCGGACAGAAAGAATTGGTGTAGCTCCTGTTTACAATAAGGGCAAAGTGTGGAAGAAAAAGAAGACTTATCACTGTTTTTTGAAAAGAGGTCAGCAAACCATGAAGATACCCAAGCAAATCTGGGACGTGTAATAACATCTGTGCTCAGTTAACAAAAAGCAAAACCAAACAAAGGGGAGCTGATGGAAAGTAGGCTGCTTGGCCTGTGACACATAGGGGTTTCTGTAGGCTGAGTCTGTGTTTGGCTCACAGATTATGAACTGAAGAGTATAAACAGCAACAGGAGCACATGAGAGTGAAGGGTAAAAGCACTTGCTTGCATAGATGTGCCTGTAGGCAAGCCAACAGAGAGGCCCAGTATTGCCTGGCATATGAAATTCAGCAGCAGTATGAATTTCCTTGTTCAGTTATCAGTGATTCACCCTACTTTAATATAGCTGAATATTTGCCTGTTTGTTTTGGAGGGGAGGGAGGGGTGTGTGTTTGTGCAAAATGATAACCTAGCTGAAATCTTATTTTGTTGGAAAAGGATGTGAGTGAATTTGCTTAAATAAACTCAGACTGCAGAGTCTGGAGCTCTGGTCCCAGAGAGGACTAGCTGATGGCAGTATTTGAGAGCCCTCTATTTTAAGGTCATTTAATGAGCAACACCACTGTTCTCCTGGCCTCTTACAGAGGCTGACTCACAGGACAGTGTGTAATGCTACAGTGATCCAGGACCAAGTCCCAACCTGCAGTTATTCCCATGTCAAATCTGAGTGGCTCCATTCAGCTACTTTGGATTTAGATTGGTATAATAGAGATCAAAGAGCAGTCAGTGATTCTGTTTAGTACATTTAAAAATGGTAACCTTCCTATTACTATAAAGTATGCTTTTATACTTGCTATTCAGCTATAAACGCTGAAGGATGCCAGACCACAAATCTGGACCCAGTAGTAGTCTGCCAAAGGGCATAGTGGAACAACATGTTTAGGAAAATGTTGCAGCAACTGATAAATCCACATTGCTTAAAAACATCCAGAATTATTGCACATGGCATCTGCAAATGTGTCCTGTGCTAAATGCCCTTGAGATATCAACTGATGCATTCAGCCATGTATGTGAATTATATGTACCAGGCATGAGTCTCAGGCTTTTTTTAAAGACATCTTAAAGACATGTTTGTGGAAGTAGGCAAAAGGTACTGCTGGCTTTGTCTGGGTCTGGGTTAGCTGCGTTTTCCCTCATCCCTAATGGCACATGACATTAGAGAATTAGACACAGGTAGCATCAAAAGGCAGTGACACATTATAGCAGGAAGTCTTTAATGCTGTTCCTGAAACAAACTCTAGGACTACTGCAACAGGATCACTGGGAACTAGATAAACATGTAGCCACATTTCAGGCTCTGAGCAGTTTTGCTATTGCATGGTTTCCACCCTCATTTGTCCTTGAGTTTGATGGAGAAAAAACTCAGGTTTTCCATTTTAGCCCTTTTCATTAAATTGAAAAAAAAAAGCTCGCAATGAGTAAATCTGCCAGGAACTGAAAACCTGCCACATGCTTTTGTCCAGTAGAACATTTCATGGTTTTATTCTTACTCTGTTTTTCTACTCTTTTGCACATTTAGAATGACTGCATTCTGATACACACAGATAAGCACAAACCCATCTGAGTTATCTTATTTATTTAATAGGAGAGAAAGAAAAGTAGTTCTTTTGCACTGGTGATCATTTCAGCACCATCTAGGACACTGACACAGCAAACTGGATAAATAAATATCATAAGAGTATTGTTTGTTTGTGCATTCACTCAATTTCTTGCTTTGATGTATGTGTCTTAACATGTGCAGCATTCACTTCTCAGACGATTATTAGGCTAGATTTTAAAACTGCAGCAAGAGAACTGAGTGGAAAAGTACTGCCACATGGATCACAGTGTGTTTGCCTGTTCTACCTCGAAAATAAATCTTATATTAGCAGAATGCATCCAAACAAGAATAAGAAAGTTACTAACTGCTTTGAACGCTGTGTCAATAATGTATAGATAGATGCCATACTATGGCATAAACTACCTTTAGGAGAATGGCATCATGTCAGAAAAAAACGTGATTTGCAATCCCACTTCTAGGCTACAGTAGACTCCACTGGAGTAGAGCAAGAAAGTGTAGAGCACTATAAAAAGATTGGTAAATGGAAACAGCAACCTTTGCCATCTGAGGATTGGTGATCACCGCATGAGCTCTAACAGGCTTGGTTAAAAAGCTTGCCAGTACTGAGTGATTCCAGTGCTGTGTGTTTCTGTGGTTGTCAGTTAAAGCAGCGCCTGCAATAATGTGATGTGCTGTTAGCAAAATGCTTTAAATGCTACCCTAAAGGGAGGGCAATTTTAGCAAGGCTTTTCTTTTTCAATATATCATCTGCCAAGCCAAACCATTTTTATAAGGTGCAAGAGAGCAGCCAAGAAAACTACAATAAAATAAATAAATATGTATATATATATGTATGTATGTACATACATATAAATTGTAGGGGGAAGGAGGCTTGAAAATGTATTCTTCAAATATGGCAAGCAAAGCGAATGTGGTGAAAAGTTTGCAATTTTACTGCATGCTGAAGATATTAGTTAGTATTTAGGAAAAAATTGTAATGTCATCACTGCCTTAGAAGAAGGTGCTGACAGTCTGCATAAGCAAATGTTTACCTCCCCCATCAGATCTCAAGCCAATGTGTTCGTAGGGGACTGCTGTAGGAGTTCATCTGGGACTCTGGGAAGGCACTGGTGTGCTGCCTGTTTGTGAAGCATGCAGAAGGAATACATACCAACTAGAAGGAAGGGCAGCAAGAGGGCCAGGAGACCTCCTTGGATGGATAAGGAGCTGCTCAGGAAAATTCAAAGGAAAAAAGAGGCTTATAGAAGGTGGAAGCAGGGACAGGCGGCCTGGGAAGAATACAAGGATGCTGTTCGGGAAGCTAGGGACCAGGTTAGGAAGGCTAAGGCCCAGTTAGAATTGAACTTGGCTAGGGATGTTAAGGATAATAGGAAGGGATTCTATAGGTATGTAGCGCATAAAAGACAGACTAGGGACAACGTAGGCCCCCTTAGGAAGATATCGGGAGAACTGGCTACCCTGGATTTGGAGAAGGTTGAGGTTCTTAATGATTTCTTTGCCTCGGTCTTCACTGGCAAAGGCTCTGACTGCATCACCCAAGTCTTGGAAGGCGAACACAGGGACTGTGAGAATGAAGACCCTAGGCCCACTGTAGGAGAGGATCTGGTTCGAGACCATCTTAAAAACCTAAATGTACACAAGTCCATGGGACCTGACGAAATCCATCCGCAAGTCCTGAAGGAGCTGGCGAATGAAGTTGCTAAGCCACTGGCCATCATATTTGAAAAATCATGGCAGTCAGGTGAAGTTCCCAATGACTGGAAGAAGGGAAATATAACCCCCATTTTCAAGAAGGGGAAAACGGATGACCCAGGGAATTACAGACCAGTCAGCCTCACCTCTGTCCCTGGCAAAATCTTGGAGCAGATTCTCCTGGAAGGCATGCTAAGGCACATGAAAAACAACAAGGTGGTTGGTGACAGCCAGCATGGCTTCACTAAGGGGAAATCCTGCCTGACCAATTTGGTGGCCTTCTATGATGGGGCTACGAAACTGATGGACAGGGGCAGAGCGGTTGATGTCATCTACCTGGGCTTGTGCAAAGCGTCAGACACTGTCCCACACAACATCCTTGTCTCTAAATTGGAGAGACATCAATTTGATGGGTGGACCACTTGGTAGATAAAGAACTGGCTGGATGGCCACACGCAAAGAGTTGTGGTCAATGGCTCGATGTCCGGCTGGAGACCAGTAACGAGTGGTGTCCCTCAGGGATATGTGTTGGGACCGGTCTTGTTCAACATCTTTGTTGGTGACATGGACAGTGGGATTGAGTGCGCCCTCAGCAAGTTTGCCAATGACACCAAGCTGTGTGGTTTGGTTGATACGCCGGAGGGAAGGGATGCCATCCAGAGGGACCTCGACACGCTTGTGAGGTGGGCTGATGCCAACCTTATGAAGTTTAACCATGCCAAGTGCAAGGTCCTACACCTGGGTCGGAGCAATCCCAGGCACAGCTACAGGTTGGGCAGAGAAGAGATTCAGAACAGCCCTGCAGAGAAGGACTTGGGGGTGCTGGTCGATGAGAAAATGAACATGAGCCAGCTTCAGTGTGCGCTCACAGCCCAGAAAGCCAACTGTATCCTGGGCTGCATCAAGAGGAGCATGACCAGCAGGTCAAAGGAGGTGATCCTGCCCCTCTACTCTGCTCTTGTGAGACCTCACTTGGAGTATTGTGTACAGTTCTGGTGTCCTCAACATAGAAAGGACATGGAACTGTTGGAACAAGTCCAGAGGAGGGCCATGAGGATGATCAGGGGACTGGAGCACCTCCAGTATGAAGCCAGGCTGAGAAAGTTGAGGCTGTTCAGCCGGGAGAAGAGAAGGCTGCGTGGAGACCTCATAGCAGCCTTCCAGTATCTGAAGGGGGCCTACAAGGATGCTGAGGATGGACTATTCATCAGGGACTGCAGTGACAGGACAAGGGGTAACGGGTTCAAACTTAAACAGGGGAAGTTTAGATTGGATATAAGGAAGAAATTCTTTACTGAGAGGGTGGTGAGGCACTGGAATGGGTTGTCCAGAGAGGTTGTGAATGCTCCATCCTTGGCGGTGTTCAAGGCCAGGTTGGATGAGGCCTTGGGTGACATGGTTTAGTGTGGGGTGTCCCTGCCCATGGCAGGGGGGTTGGAACTAGATGATCTTAAGGTCCTTTCCAACCCTAACTATTCTATGATTCTATGATCTTAAATAATCCTTTCTTGAACTGTGCATTTCCTTCTGAATCAAACACCCTGTCAGATAAGTCAATTGTCAGAAGGAGGTGCCTGAGGAAGGGGGTTTCCACCAGACTGCCTCTGCTTGCTGGCTGACCTCAAATTTATGTGATTTTGACCTTTTGGATACGACCTTTCAGATGAGAGACGTTTGGTACCTCCCTGCTCTGTGACACCGGACCTAGAAAATGACCCTGAAGTGAGAACATGTTTATGATCTGATCTTGATCCTTTGGAGTCAATGGCAAAGCTCCTGTGGACTTTCTTTTGCATAGGTCTGAAACTGTAAAAGTACTTTGTTTAGCCACCTTTTGCCAAGGCATGAGTAAGACCTCATGACGCAAATGGGCCTTCCCCAGGTCCTCTCCCACACTATGCCCATAGGCCAGGAGCCCCATTTCAGCTTCAGTCCCTGCCTGAGCAGTGCTGGAAGAGGGCTTGTCTCCAGCTCCATCGCAGCTGTATGTCCTCTTGTTCTGGACTCTGACTCACACATTGCCTCTGCAGTTTGACTTTGGCCCAGTGTCATCACTATGAACTTGGCCAGTGATGTGGGCCCTTGGATGAACCTGTCTGCCTCTTGGCCTGCCCTGCTGCCTGGCTGGAGTGGTGGGACAAGCCTGATCTGGAGAAGCCCTGCCTTGCCACCTCCCTGAGGACCTCACCACTCTCAGCCCCCAACAGTCCTCATCCTGCTGCATCCCAGCACTGGGGCTTCTCTGTGTAAAGCAAACAAAAGGACTAAAGCCCAAAAAGACATAGCTCACTTCTTCCTTGTCAATTCCTTCCTCATTATCAAGCCCTGAAGTTGATGAAGGAATGGCCACCATCCATGTGAGGAATGACACAGGAACAGATGCCGTAATAGTCTCACTTTCCTCACTAAACTCCTCTGCTGGGGTTGTCCACACTAACAATTCACAGATGATTTTTATCTGATGTTTATAGGGAAAATGTTGGTTTTACTGTTGCATTACAACTCATTTCTACTGTTCCAAGTGAAATGTGGTTTTCAACACAGTCTCAGGTGTGCATGCTTATGTAGTTCTCAGGGCAATGTGTGTGCTGCCTTACCTAGGGAAAGTCTTCTTATGCTCTACTTAAAAGCAGACTGCTTACAGAATTTATCTCTCTGAATAAAATGTAAAAAAACCCCCATTACTAATTTCAGAATATGTAGTTTTTCTGCATTAGCGGTACTTTAGTGTTCTTTCTAGATCTTCTTTAAGGTATTTTGGTTTAAAAGTTGTATTTTATTCTTATTTTACAAGCATTCTTGCAAGCTCTTTGTGGATCTAACTTTCCATCAGCTATATTGAAAATGAAAGGGAGTGTAGCTCATCCAAACCCATCTGATTCTCCTATTAATCTCAGCAATCTATTTCTATCTCAACAGGTGTAGTTCGCCAGGTAAGGCCCATTGTTGGACCTTTCCATGCCATCCTGAAGCTGGAGATGAACTACGTCATGGGTGGAGTGGTATCCCATCGTAACATCGTCAATGTTCACATCTTTGTCTCTGAGTACTGGTTCTGAGAGAGTGTTTAAATTCCCAGACAAGTGAGCCACTCCAACCTAAATCATTACCACAAACTATTATGTCATATACTTTTTTGTAAAATGCCGTAGCATTTTGTTTTGTTTTGTTTAAATATTTGGTTTATAGTTTAAGACAAATAACAACCTATTATGTTGATTAGACATAAGGTGGAGCAATTTAAGTGAGCCTGATGTAGTTGTCTGTATAAATAAGTAGTGTGTAAAAGTGCTCGGCTGCCTAGTGAAATTTAAAACTTTTCTAAATGTTCAGGTAGATATTAACCATTGCTCCTTGGCCAGAAAACTAGAGCGACTGAAGATATGGAACAAAACGGATATCAGAGTTCATTGGAATGAATATATGGTGTCTTTGGATGGACGAAGTTTGGTAAATATTGGTAATTTCACCTCAGTATTAACTACCTTGAAGGAGTCAGGTTGTCAGAAAGTGCTAAATACTCGCTTTCAGGTCCCAGTAGGATAACTCTGAAGAGGCATCCAGAATTGCCAATTATTCCTGAAAAGTTTAGCCTAGATATTTAAAAAACGCCATCCAGCTATGGCTACAGGAGGAAATGCAAAAAAGAATCAGAAATAGCAAGAGGCTAGCAGGCTATTGCACACATTAAAAAAAAATACTCCTTTTTTTACCTATTATTTGATTGTAAGATTATATTTGTTTCTACTTAAACAAGTACCTCTCACTGAAAGTAGCCTCTTACAAGGATAAGGCATATTGCTCAAATTCCAATCTCATCTGTACTCAACAATACATGGAAATCTCAGACCTGTACCTCCTGTCTATTATAGAGTAAAGCTCTGTACCTTTTAAAAATCGGTAATAAGATTAGCATGTTAAACTGTACACTTGCTATGCACCAAAGCGAGGCATATGTAATAATATAATGAAACTCTCACAAATAAATGAATGTTTAATGTAATTTCTGGGCATCAAAGTAATGTACCTTTTTTATCACAGAACAGAAAATAAATAGCTCCATGTTTCAGTTTGTTGCGTTTGTTAAGATATGAGGAAATAAACAAAGTCAGATGGGAAATACTCAGAAGTATGTTATGGTTTCTGCTTACTGGAAAAAAAATAGATGATATATCTCCCATAAGCAAATTAATTCAATGTATATATACACATTCCCCACTCAAAACAGTCCTCTGTTTTATTGGTCATTATTGGCACTAGGCATTTGTCCATTCCTTTTATACAAAAGCCCCTGAAGCTCAAGGGAATCTTTTTATTGACCTGAATGATCTTTCAAGAAGAATGATAAGGATCATCCTCTCTGATCCATTGCAAATAAAAGACAATAGCAGCTTTGCTGTGTACGTACAGAATTCTTCATTCCATTCTCTGTGGCAGGGAAGCTTCTTTGCCTGCAGCATTCTCACTCCTTAAAGTAAGATTTTATAACACATTCTCGTAAACAAAATTTGACTGAAAGATACCTTCTTGACAGTATTTGTTCCCCCCACACTTACAGAGCATCCTGAGCCCATACACAGCCTGGTTTTTAGGATGCTATCAGTTTAAAATGTGTCCAGTGTTGTCTCTGGCTACCTCTACAGTCCTTATGGTTTCAATAAATAGTTAACATATTTCTGTAGGCAAATTATGTGAAGCAGACATATTTAATAGCAGGTGACCGTCATTCAGCTAACTGATGGAGATGTTGGAGAACTCCAGATTACAGAGCTGCTGTTGACTTCAGGGATTAATAGCCAATGTAATTCTGATTTAGATTGGAAAGTAAAATGTTTCATTATGCTAACAGAGTCCAAGAAAAGAAGACTGAAATGCTCCCTTTATACCACTGAGTTATTTTTCTTGCTGGTGTAAGAAAAGTAAGTACCCTAATACCAAAAATACAGAAACTGTTTCCATCTGATTCTCTAGACTGCAATTTTTGATCCTTTATTTCCTTTGTAAGCGGTATTTAATTACAGTGGAAAGAACTTTGGGACAGAAATCTAATTTTAGGATCAAACTGATGAACAAACTAATTTACTAATTTCTCCTTTCTCTAAAGGAGAAACCACACACCACCACAGACACACACCTCTCCCCTTCTTCTGTCTGCATTTCTGAGTAAAAATAAGATAGATGAAGGATTACCACTACTTCCTGGAGACCTGCTTTTCTACATTGTCCCAAGTAATCTTTGCAAATTGCGAACAGCTTTTTAAATAGTCCTGATGTCATATGAGAACACTGATCTGGTAAATGATTTTATGTTTTATGTACAATAAAATTAAACAGTGTTTAGTGCCATGGTCACTGTGATACGGCTGAACTTTTAGTAGATCTGCATAGAAAAACTAGATAATTCAGTAATGATAGGAAGGATTAAATATTTCTCTCATCCAAAGCTGTAACAATAAAGTTTGATTTGTTGTAAATGGGGCAGAGTACAACTATTTGTAGTTTTTACTGGCAAATCATTAAAGCTGTTCAAGTGGGAGAACGTGCTTACAAAATTGTCACTGTGTGACAAAGCATGTGCTTTGAGGGCTTTTCTTTTGCTGTGCTCTCTTTGGACTGATTAGATCTAAGTTCAAATCATTTTAATTGTAGGGGAGTAAAATCACTGGTGAATAAGTATTTAGAAGAAAACAATGAGAACAAGTATAGGCTGCTGGGTGTTCATTAGTCTGCTTTTTAAGAGTCATCTGCTCAGTCATACACAGAACTATTATCACGTGCCTTGGAAAACAAATTGCACACCATTAAAAGAATAAGTAATAATAAGACACACTTACAGATACTATATAGGCTCAATTTACACGATAAACTATCTCATTTGACACTAGATGAGTATGGAGAGACGAAAATCAAATGAGCAAAGGCTCACAGGTGCCAGCAAGATTCCCAATGCGAGAAGCAACAGCTCTCAGGTTGTTCTGCCACAAGTCAGGCACCCTGCATAGATGGGAAGGCTTCTTGTGTGTCACAGGGACTGCTTCTAGGGCAAGTTTTCTGGCAGGAAAAATTGCCTGAGAGTTATTTCTAGCAGGATTAAGACAGTTTGCCTTAGTAAGCATTCAGTGTACATGGACGGTTCTGAGTAATTTAGTCAAGAGAAATAATTAAAACCAGGGATATTTCAGATCAAGTTTCTGATAGACTGAAGTACTTCTTCAGTTTAAAACCACTTCCTGATGGATCTGTAATGTGTTAGCAGATAGAGAAGGCAAGATAGCATAGTGTATGCAATCCTAGCATAGTTACTTTTTACATAGTTACTTTTTACAGTTACTTTTCCATAGTTACCTTTTACAGAGGGAGGGCACAGCAGCCAAGGACAATAGCAATGAAGAACAAACAAGTTTCATAACAGTGTTTGAATCAGTACATTCCACACATGATAAGTTGGTGCAGTGATGACAAATGCTATTTCATGATTTGGAAAGAAATGCTGTCTGCTTTTCCAGGTTAGCTGTCCTAACTAGTGTATGGTAAGTGCTGGAAGTTGCTGGAGACTGACTGTAACACCCCAACATGGCAAATTGCTTGTCAGCACCGTGAGTAATTCCATTAATTTGGAGCTTTTGTAGCATTAATGTGTTCCTGTCTCATCCAGAAACTCAAACTACTACTGAATTTGGCCCATGAAAAAATATTGTTGCATCTGCTTTGCCTATCCAGTTCATGACTGCTTCTGTGCCTGAACACATGCAATCAGTCAGTGCTGCGAGCCTGGCCCTGGTGAAATCTCCTGCCTCATACAGCGTGGGGTAGAGTGAAAAGCATAGCCCCAGATGGCTTCTGGAGCACAGCGAGCTACAACCAGTGTCCCCAACATGTGACAGACTGCACTTCTGAAAGCAGGCGCAGTGCAGTTTTGTTCTTACATCCATGTCGGTATAATGGAATTAAAACAGAGACAGTTTCCAGATTAAATACAGTACGTCCTTGTAATGACACATAATTGAACTAGCAAGTGTATGTGGATGACAGCCCGTATTTCAAGCATACTGGTAACTGAAGTGAATGCAATTATTATTTAATATCTAATTATATAAGGTCACCAATTGAACACCACCAACCTTACATCAAGTGGTGTGTAGATATACCGCTGTGAAGATGACTCCTTCCAGGAGTGAGTGTCAGTAAAAATACACTGTTTGTTCCACTGAACACAGAGAATATGCTCTACTCATCAGTCAATGTGATCTTGATATCTTTGTTTTCTAAAGGAGTGTTTCTATTTTTGGTCTGTTTGTGAAACTGTTGTTGATGGAGAAAATAGTAGGTGCCAGCTGTGGCAGAAAAAGAGAGTATGGGCTCTTAAAAACATTTTCTGTGAATGATAGCCTCTGGTGAGCCTCTTGCAATGTTTCAGCAGTTTAGATTTAGTATTCTATGAAAGGCTTTTACAGGTATGCAGATGTGACTTTTCTGTATTCTGCGGTGGTGTTAATCCATATTGCATAAGAAAATTGTGTATACATATGTATTAGGTGTGGCTTGCTAGGCTGTTTGGAATAAGAAATCCTGATGCCTGAGGAGCAGTTCACACCTGCTGGAACGGGGAAGGTGTTCATGCCATAATCATATTGCCTTTACCTTACCCATCTGAGCTTGACAGCTCATCTCCCAAGTTTCTCACTCTTGATACTAGTGAGAACACTAGTACAACTGGACAAGAAACCCATCACAGGATGATATCGATCTGTGGGATGGCCTTTCCCAGGTAGGTAGTCCTTCGCAGAAGTTAAACAGCAGCCTGTGTATGTACCAGGCTCAGGTTGCGGCCGTGCTATATGTGTCAGAGGAGCACAGATTCCTCCACATCCTCTCTGGTTGTAATTCCCCTTACATCATTTCATTGTGACTTGGTTTGCTGAGCTTTTGTGAACGTAAAACACTGCTTGCTCCTCCTCCACAGAAACGGCAGAATGACTGAGGGATGTCAGCTTGCTTGAAGTAAGTGCCTTGGCTGCATTTTGTCTTGTCTAAATGAGACCATTGGAAAATGATTTTGCTTTTTGTACATGATCCGTGTGCTGTATCAGCACAAAAGTAAGAGTCAATGTAGAAAATATTTGGATGTTTCCGCCCCCTTCTCCCCAAATCTGTTTCATTTAACTTTTTTTGCTAGTGAATTGTGAGGGTACTATTTGTAAAAACAGTAGGAAAAATATTCACACAGTGGAAAAACTGCACTTTCATCTACTTTTTGTGTGATGATCTAGTGCATCTCAAAAATAAGCAAATGATGCTAAGGACAGCAAAGTAACTTATTTTGAGGCATTCAAAATGAATCCATGGTAGTTCCAAGAAGAATTTGAGACAAGGCTGTCGGAATTCAGTAGAACTGGAGTAAATAAATGTGATCCTTAGTATTAGATATTCAAGCCCAGGCTGGTTGTGGTTCTGGGCAACCTGGTCTAGTGGAAGGTGTCCCTGCCCATGGCAAAGGGATTGGAACTAGATGAGCTTTAAGGTCTCTTCCAACCCAAACCATTCTATTGTTCTTTTTATTTCTTTTTTTTCAATTTTTGAGAAAATAGAAATCTGTGTACAACAGCATTCTGCAATCTTTTCCTACTGTGGGCATACCTACTCTCTTGATATTCTGTCTTCTCCTTTGAAAGGTATAGCAAGGTTCAATTTTAGATGCATTGGCTGCTCCTTCACTTTAGTTTTTTAGTATACTTAACACCCAGTCAGAACTAATTAAACATATTCCTTTGGAGTTGTGGAAAAGGCATTCTCTCTGACAGGAAAAAAAATCCTTCCCTTCCCTTCCTTGGGATTTTTGCTGGCTCTTTAAAAGATGTCAGCTGAGGTCTCTTAGAGATGCTTATTCCAAGGCCCTGCTGTCAGTCGTACTCAAAAATAGCACTTGATTGTCCTCTCCTGGCCAAGTCTGAAGTGAACACAGTTTTGATAAAAATGCCAGAGCCGCTTCTGTCTGTACAGCATGTGCTTAGCCATTAGTTAAGCAATGCCGTTTCTTCTAAAGAAAGCGAGAGAGACCAGAATCCGATTTATATCTCAGGGCCCTGAGTTTGGCTGAGGTTTCATACCTGCCTGCAGGCAGTCCCACACCCTTGCCTGCCCTCTTCGCACCTTGGCTCCTGCCCATCCCACCAGGGCTCCCTGCGTGCCTGTGGAGGATGCCCTTCCCTCAAATTACCCATCTGGTGTGATCCAAGGGGTCCTCCCTGCTCTGCAACAGCAAGGAATGCCACAGCCCTTCCCAACAGCACTCCTGCTTTCTGAGCATCTTTGTTCCCTGCTGCCTGTGGTGAGCGCAGGAGGTGTGAGGCTGTGTGGAAATTGCTGCTACTAGACAAGAGAGACATAAAGTACACCCACCAAGTCTCCAAAGCCATTGATTTGATGAAAGATTTTTCATTCCGGCTGTGGCTGAGAATGCATTATCTGTTCTGTAATGAGCCCCCTTTTTTTTTTTTTTTGCTTTCACCTCATCCTATTTCATCCTTTTTTTTCCTCTCCCTTTATTTTTATTGGATTCTCTTCTCCGTCCCCTTATTTTCACTCCCTGCATCCTTCTTTTTCTTTTCTTCTGTCACTGAGTGTTTATTTGTTAACTGAGCAACTGAAATTAAACACGTCCACCAGACCCAAAAGAGACATCTCGAAGAGCTGCAGGAAGAAAACCTGTCCTGGGGTCACTGCAGACAGACAAAGACACGCCATGCTTTCACACCCCAAATGTTTTACCATGGCACTCTGAATCACATCTAGAGCACACGAAGATGGCCACCTTCATGGGACAGCTTATGGCCACCCTTTTTTAAACTTACATCTTACAACTAAATCTACGTACCTCATCACTTCAAAGTGCAATCGCCAATGTGAAGCATAGAGCAACAGAGAAGACTCAGATCCCTTCTTTTGTAAGATATTTCCATTTGGGATGGTACTTTGTCAGTCCCTACAGGAAGAGAGGCCACACAGGAGGTCCACAAACTCATGTTACAATCATGTTCTTGGTGCATTACAACACATTTAGGGTCTGTGTTAAAAGGCTGGCTTGTCCCATTAGAAGACCTGGGACTTTGAACCAAAGCAAGCCGGGGCTTTCCTTCCCGTCCTGCGAGGGAGATCCTACAAGAGCAAAGCATGGCTGTTTTATGATCACAGCTAGCTTAAGTAAGTCTGGCATTGGTATTTCTCTGATGTAAATGGATTCCCTTACATCACTGAAATTAGAAAAACAATAAAAAAATCAAATGAAGTGAAAGAAAACCAGTTGTATCACGTCTGACACCACAGACAATCAATATCTTGACCCAGCAATTCTTGCAGAGTGACCTTTGCAGGCTGACTGCTGAGATGGTGATTAGCTCTTTTGTCTTGCCATTAGCTGACGGTTCTCACATGAGTGAGATCTGGTGCAGGTCACGCAGTGATGGTGGGGGAGAGCTGATAAAAGAGGAATGCTTTTGGGTTTCCTTAGTTGGGCTGACCCTAGCAAAGGCAAGAGCAACTTTCTCTGAACCTGCCCCATCAGTGACCTCAGACCTGATCAGAGGGACCACCCTCAACTCTGGATGTGAGGTAAGTTAAATTACATGCTGCTGAATTGTCCTAATACTGCCAACATTTTGGGCAGAAGTTGTAATAATGATAAAAAAGCATCAGTGTAACGGATACCATCATAACTCCGTAACTACAGTTTAGGTTTTGAAAATTACAAATATGTGTTTAACTAAGGCTAACCAAAAAGTACTAGATGGTGCTGTAACTGTGGCCAGCTGTCTAGTATTTAGAAATTAGAAGAGAATGTTTTTTCCCTTCCAAAGTGGAAAAATTGCTGTACATTTGTACATATTGAGCGGGTGACCATTTGTCCAGCTTTACCAGGAAGTGTCAGGTTATCTGTGGTATCCACAGATGACAAAGTACTTTGTAAAACAACTGCCCAAAACATAAGAAGAAAGGGACTCTGCAGCATTCAACTTATGATGTGCTTCACTTCTGATGGACCAGAGACCCCCTCTGCAGCCACTGGATCTCATATTTGTTTTAATTCAGACCCCATTACTTAACAGGTCATGGTAAACTTTGCTTTCTTCAGTAAAAGTGAGCTTCACTTTGTCTTTAATTATATACGTGAGACTTAATTTAGTGATATTTCTTCAACACATGCAGGCAGATCTGTTCTTTCCAAACTCATGTACCTTTGGCTGCTGATCTCTCTGTAAATGTTTGTGAATACAGTTTCTTACCCCTACCCTGAGTAAGCTTCACACCTGACCTTCCCTTCCTTAAGTTTATCAGGTGTGGAACAGCTGGGAACATGGAAAGAGTATTTCAGCTGCTGATGCCTCAGTCAAACAGAAGTGAGATGTTTTGCCCCCACAAGCCTCCATGTTTGTAGAGCTGCTGCCTCCCTGTCAGACAGATACCAGTGAAATTTATACGGATGAGATGAGTGGATAGAGGCAGGAAAGCATCTGTTAGCAAGCCAAGAAGCAGGCATTAATGCAGTCTGAAAACATCTGGGCTTTTCCGGGCTCCTCCTAGGCAAAGGTTATACTGAAATTGTTGGCGGTTCAGGCTTGACTTTCTGATGTCTGGCCAAGCACAGTTAGCTGATAGGCGTGGGTGGCTGAAAGATTGCTCTCATTGAACAGCATTGACAAAATGAGCAGCTTTTTTATTTCCCCAAAACCCACAAGCTTTCCCAGATCTGCAGATGAATGGCTTACTGAGGCAGGGTTAGATCTTTCCTGGCTTACTGAGGCAGGGTTAGATCTTTCCTGGCTTACTGAGGCAGGGTTCGATCTTTCCTGGCTTACTGAGGCAGGGTTAGATCTTTCCTGGCTTACTGAGGCAGGGTTAGATCTTTCCTGGCTTACTGAGGCAGGGTTAGATCTTTCCTGGCTTACTGAGGCAGGGTTAGATCTTTCCCGGCTTACCGAAGCAGCGTTAGAGAGCAGCTGAAACAGAACTCCATGTATTGGCTAGAGATGGGCTTACCTAGGCAGTGGCAGAAGGACTGAAAAGGCACAAGTGGTCAGTTGAGGTGAGATCCAGAGATCCCCCTCTTCAGAGGTGGTTTTGTAGTCAATACTTGGTCTGGAGACTGCCTCTGCAGCACCTTCTCTACAAGGGGAGCAGAGGGAGAAGAGCAGTTCAAAAAGCAGTTTGGTCAGGAGGGCCTCTGGTATCTCTGCAAGCAGAATTCATGCCCCCTTTCTCTGGAACCCCATGTCCTCTGAAACATGGAGGCAGTGGGTTGGCAAGAAGGGCTGGGAACCAACTGGTTCATCCTCTTTTCCATGGCAGTCAGTTATGTTCTTGCAAAATGGAGAAAACACTCCTACTGAGGAAAGGAGGAGGAAAAATACAAGCCAACAGGATTGATCTCCCAGCAGGGATGTGCTCAGCAGAGCTGGGTGGGCAGATGTGCACTGTTGAGAGCTGGGGGGAGTCCAGAAGCAGATGAGGGTAGATGCATGAGCCCATGGAGGGAAGAAACGCAACTGTAATAGAGAGAAGGGCTCATTGTGTCTTTACACAGCACCAGGCACACAGGGAAGCCACACTGGCTCCACACTGTGTTCATTGTACCAGACCTGGTTTCTTATCTGCTTGGATGCTGTGTCAGGGATCTGGATGGCTTCTCCAGTGCCAGCCACATAGGGTCAGTGTGGGGTTCCCAAGCTTTCTAAAGCAATATTATCCAATTCATGATTTGTCAGGCATTCAACATCATAAAGAGACCTCACCTCTTTACACCATGTTTTACCCATTTCTTTTATGGAGGTTATAGAGACAGGTACCTGAAAAATACGCATTTTGATGTTTTGCTACCGAAAGCAAGTTGTACTGTCACCTTGGGTTGCAGAGGCTCCAAGGGAGAACACAGATTTTATTAATTGGCTTATCTTCATATGTATCTTTAGTAATACAAAAATGTTAACATATTTTGTAAATATTTTAAATTTATAACCCAGAAACTTCACAGAAACAGTGGAAAGGTGGTGATAGTAGTTGGGGAGGCCAAAAAGAAAAGTATCTTCTGCAGTGCTGAGCTCCGCAGAGAACAGCTCTGCAACCATGTTGCTGAGGGGGATGGCTTTTGTTGGCTCCTGCAGTCTGCAGTTGGGAGCTGGGAGGGCTATCCTGAGCTGGGAGGGCCCTCAAGGGGTGGTTTGGTCCTCCAGAGCCACTCTAAGGGCTCAATACAGAGCTTCCACCTGCAGCTCTTGGTCCTTGGGTGCTTCTTTCCTTGAACTGAGGGAAGCCTTCAAAATGACATAAATACTTGCTTTTGGGGTGAGCGGGTGGGAAGCAAAGGGATTACTAAGCACCAGAGCCAGCTGGAGAAGGGAGGAGAGGCAGCGGCAGCTGGGAAGACCAGAGGCCATGTTGTGAAGCCGGCTCTAAGGAAACAGTAGCTCCCTGGAACAGCTCTTCAATCTGAAACACCCACTGATGGAGGTGCAGGTCTACCTGAAAGGTGACTGTGAAACGATACAGGGCTGTTAATCTGTAAGGAATTGTCTGGGGTCTCCAGGGAATTTGGTCAATTGATCACCCATAATGCTCAGCTGCAGTGGCTCCTCCCCAGAGTATCAGTCCCTGTGCATTAGTTCCCTGTATCCTTCAGCTAGCCCACCTAGTCCTGCCACAATGACCCCAGGCACACTGGTAAGCAAAAGAGTCTTGTTTGAATTTGTCCTGTTTGTCTCCGCATGGCCTCAGGACCACAT
Organism: Psittacula echo; assembly: GCF_963264785.1. Taxonomy (NCBI): domain Eukaryota; kingdom Metazoa; phylum Chordata; class Aves; order Psittaciformes; family Psittacidae; genus Psittacula; species Psittacula echo. Next base: position 108,854,556 of record NC_137735.1, read on the forward strand.
GTTGTGAAAGTGGACATTCAGTCAGAAACACCACTCTCAGCAAGGACCTGAAAGGTGGAATTCAGTTGCTTAACCATGGGCTTCTAGTGCCATTTTTTGGTGTTTCGGGATGTCAGAGACAACTCTGTGTTGCTCAGGATGTGACAGAGGACTTCTAGGAGATCCACACCCTTCTGGAAGAGGGTGGAAACCAGGGGGCATCTTGACTGTCACTAACTGCCTGGATTTCAGCATCTGCACTCCGTCTCCAGGGCACCCTAGAGCACTGAGCCCTCCTGGGGCCTGCCCTGGTGGGACAACACAGGTTAGGCACGGCTGATATTGCCATATCTAAACTGGTGGCACTTTTCTGTTTCCAGTAGTCAAGAGCTGGCTTTATTTATGTGGGACTGGATCCAGTAATTTCTGCCAACAGGAATTTCATCACTGAATTCAGCAGAATAAAGGCTAGCACAGCTTCATGCTCATGGGCTTTCAAAACTATTTGTTAACAAGCCACTGTAAAAGGGAAAATGAGGTTTAGTCTAATAGAGATAACAGGAAAATAGATTTGTGTAGACAAAAAAAAGCTGTTTTCTGTCATCTTGCCATGCTTCTCAGAGAGGATAAGCGAAAGCAGATGTTGTCTGTAGGGAAAGGTGTCTATAAGAAATGAAGCACATCTGGAGCAGATTTTTCAGTATTATCTTGTCTAGCTTGGAAATGGAAAATGCAGACTGGAAAGTGACTGGGCAGAGAAGCTGAATATGTTCAACCAAGAACTGACCAAACCAGAAGAGCAATGCAGGTGGAAAGAAAGATTGAACAAGGAGCTGGGAAGAGTTGGCAGCTTCTGGGTTTGCTTTTCCTTTTTTCATCTAATTAAAGAAATGCCAGCCCAATGGGTTTAGATCTGAGTGGTTGAGTGGCTGCCAGGTAATATCAGTGCAACTGCTCGGATGATAGGAGCATTTGATAGCTACCTGTATGTAAATCAGATGAGTTATTTATAGACCACAGACTCCGGGATATGAATGAGAGGTGCTATCACTTGGCCGGTTCTTGTCAGAAGAAAACCAACAGGACTTCCCAGTCTGACAGAGCTGTGTCCAGGAAGACCTCCGTGTGAAGTACTTCCAGGGGTCTTGTGGGATCGATCTTTGTGGATATATCAGTGGAAACTACTAATGGCAGGTTTGGAAGCTTAAATCCTATTATTTTTCTGATATGTATGAAAAAGCAAAGAGAAATGAATATTTCTTTTCACCCCATTCACAGAAAGCACATCAAGATTATGGTTCAGGATGAATGAAACAAATCTCATCTTTTAAGTCATTCTATTAGTCTTAGCATTCATCTTCTTATTAGACTATTTTAAAAAATATTAAATACACAGACGTTTTAGAAAAATTAAATTAATAAATACAACAATACAGGAAAAAACTGCATGCCATAAATAAATAAAGACCATTAATGTGTTGACAGAAAAAACTGTCACTGAAGGAAGGCAATTCTGTCTGTAATATCTGCTGCCAGTGAATCTGAGCAGAGGGCCAGCAAGGGTCTGTAACTGAAAAGGCTGTTGAAATGAATTCACTCTGATATCAGGGTCTTTCTGGAAACTGGTGTGAGCTTTAAATGAAAAAGTCTAGATCACCCTGTTCTGCTCCATTTGACTGGAATTTGAGGACTTCAGTCAAAAAGTGGAGTCTACAAAAGTAATCTTATTTTATTGTCAGATCCCCAGGCTGGGAAGGCAGACTGCAGGCTTGGTTTGACAGGAAAAGAGGGAGTTACAAACGTTTGTTTTCCTTCACTTCTGCTCCTGATCATTTGGAAAAGAAAACATAGATGAGTTAAATGCAGTGCGGATAGTGCTCATTCTGAGACAGAGGATGTCATAACAAAAAGAGATAACATAGCTATAACCAAATTAGCCATGTCTAATTTACAGTGCTGTGTCAGGGACTATCAGATACAGATGAACTCAACAAATCAGCTTCAAACCACAGGTGCCTCACTCAAGATTAAGTCCCACATGTGAGATTAAAGGAAATCCAAGAACCTAATTATTTGCAGTATATTAAGGAGTTTACATCAGATTTCTTGAAGGAGGAGTTTGTAAAAGCAAGTATATTATAGCCTGTTTATAGGCTAAATACCAACCTGGCAATGATGTTCTGCTTATTTAATTTCCTTTGCAATTCTAATTGCATACACAAGTCTTCTTCCTCTCTGCTCTCTACAGCTCTTCAGGACCTGCCACACTCTTTGGAACATTGTGTAAGTTATTGTGTCGCTACAAACAAGCACTGATCTGTTCTGCAGCTAGTAAATGTTACATGAAACTTAATTCATGCTCAAATAAGGAGCACTCAGGTAACTGCAGCCCTGGGTCTGGCTCATAAATGCAACATGCTAAAATAACCAAGTAGCATCCATCTCTGAATTTACACTGCACATGTCTTGTCTAGACAATGTGCTTTTATTCTCTTCTAGTTGTGGTAGTTGCGGTTCACGGCCTGAACTTGCTTTCCTGAAGTCTCAATGGAGCATTGCCATTAGTTTTGACCAGAGAATTTCATTAGTGACTAAATCTCTTTGTCTCTCTTCCCACTCCCTGTTTTCTGTAATTCTTCTACAATGCTAAATGCATTAGACCCTCTATAACATATCAACCTTATTTTTATTTCCAAAAAACTAAACTCTTGGGGTGAGGAGTGTGGGGATAAAATGGATAAACCAACAAATATTTGACAGATCTGTGGATCTGCAAACCATTTTCCACATGGCCAGGTTTCCGAAGGCCTGCAAATGCCTAGTGAGATTGTCGTAAGAGTCAAGACAGATTAACTAGCTGTGATATTTAGGTATGTCAATGTGGGGTTTTTCTAATCCAGTCCTTAATCTCCTCAAAATTTGGCAGTATAACAAATAAGAAAATACATACTAAGGTATTTACAGAAAGGCATTTTTAAAAAATACAATTATTTCCTGATGGAACATGAAAATAAAATACACTGAACTTGCCAGAAAGTAATGTACTTTCCCACTGCCCCCCTTAAACCAGAGACTATGTATGTATGTAAACCCTGAAGCCAAATGACAGTGCTATAAGCCCTCCAACTGGCACTAAGGAATTGAAATGCTGGTATTCTGTAAGATACTCAGATGATATGATTTGACTAACTGTAAACAACCTACACAGCAGAGCAAATAACCACTTGTTAAACAGTGGAAGAAAGTCTACTGATGGGATGACTTGCATCCTCTTCACCTTCAGCTTATGGTCAATAAATCTCATTAGAAAAGTAATACTGCCCACTTATCCTTTCAGCACAAAGAGACTGTCATCACCATGCTATATTATTTCTGACCTCCCAGTATTTGCACTGCTGACCTATTATTAGTCAAATTATATCATCATCCATGACTAAGTTGGTTTGTTAGAAGCCAGTGGATGGAATTGTTCCAGGTCACTGCGGAACTCATTGATGGAAATAAAAGCACTTTTTCTGTGGAAAAGAAAGATGAGAGGGACAGGTCCAAGTGATGGGGGGGAAGGAGGGGCGAGGGAGGGAATCTTGTCTGACTGCAGCTGGTGATAGATCAAATGTGCACCCTGATATGAGGCCTGAAATGTCTGGATGCAGTAAGTTGTAACTGCACACTTAACTGTGTTACATATCTCAAAGAGGTAAGAAGCAGCTCAGGAGGGTTGAGCTTTATTTTCATGTTCTCTATAGCCTTGAGTAAGTTGTGTAGGCTTTGTCTACACTACCAAGCAGTGAAGTGTAAAAGGATCGGGTTTGGAGACTGAAAGTTGAAGGTAAGGAGCTGATGTTCACCCTCCACACACACACCAACCTCACAGGTTGTTTTTTTCCCTGAAAAAAGTCTAGTCTGATCCATAGTGCTGAACATCCATGAGGCTTAGGAGCCATCTTAGTATGCATCTTAATTTAGTTTCATTTAGGGTGAATCCAGCTGTTACTGTGACCTCTCTACAATATATAAAAAAAGCATTTTAGGTAGGGACAACTAGGAGATTAATTTCAGAAGTGCACTAATGGTGCAAACTGAAATGCCAACGCAGATAACCCTTTTACTCTTGCTGCCTCATAGGGATATTGCTATGCTAGATCCATTTTTGTATAACCTGTTTGACTACTATGATAATGATAGTAGATGTGATGATAGCATATTTTATTTCAGCATTCACTTGACAATGTGTAAGCAAAGACTAAATGATGTTTAGTAGGTGCATAATTAGCAGAGATCAGACTAAAAATGAAAAAGGAGGTGGTTTTTCACATGATGGGGAATTAAACTGTGTGGTTCCTTGCTACAGGATATTGTAGATAGTAAAACTTCACAACTTTACAAAAGTAGCTGCACAGATTCCTAGAAGTAAAATTCATGGAGGGGCATTTTTTCCAGAGACTCTTCCTGTGTCTTAGGAAGCCTGAGCTGCAAATTGCTGGAGGATTGGTGTTTCCTTGGGAACAATCACTATGTGCTTCCCTAAGCACACAGTATTGGCTGCTGCCAGAGACAGGGTAATGGAGCAAGACAAACCTCTGATCTAACATGTTATAATAACCCTTGAATTGATCATGTCTGTCTTTAAAAAGCTTTATATTTTTCAAATTTAGTCATTCAATTATTCAGGTTTTGAATTATTTTTATTTTAAATACATCTCTTTGGAAATTATATTGTGGTTCCCAGGGAGAAGGAAACTGGATATTCCTTCTGACAGAATAGCTGAGGTCCTCCTACTGACTCAGTCCCACTCTAGTGCCACAAGACTTCCCTCAAAGTTGGGCAGGGGTCCACAATGGGAAAGGACACAAACTCTGTCTATAGTGTGGTAAAGCACTGAAAACAACATCTCTACTCCAGCCTCAAGTAGCTGGGGACTGGGCATTCATGTTTTCATACAGAACTGTGATCTCCCCAGGAGTCAAATGCTTTTTATGAAAATGAATCTGTTCAGCCCAAATCTCAGCATCCCACGAAACAGCACGCCAAAAAATTAAAAAACTTCCTTACTGGCTCACTCTGAAGCTTTTAATTTGCCACTGTGGAAAGCCTCAGTGCACACATACAACGCAGTATAAATCTACAGTTTATATGGGACACAAGGAGCTAGTGTTGCTGCTGGCCATGCTCAGACTTTTCAATATTCATCAGTGGATCAGATGTTCTGGTGGCTCAAACCGGGTCTGAGAGAGCAGTTCCATAGTATTCAGAGGGGGTTGTATACCCTGTGACAGGTTTCATTCTCACAGCCAGTTTGAGAATATCCTGCTCCTCACCAGTCCTTTCAAACCTTGCTCAGGGCTTCGCTGTCCCATGGCTATGGCTGATGTGGCTCTTTAAGAACATGTGCTGTAAAACCAGGTCTTTTACATGGTCTGTATTAAAACATGAAATCACCGCTTTGTGATTCATGGGACAGACATCCCTGCAGCCAGTTTGTTAGGTGTGCCAGGCCCTTGTCTTCTCAGGCACTAGACTAGACTAACTATATGCTACCTCTAGAATAGGTCCAATATTCTGAAGGGGACTGGTTTGTTATTGTTATACAACATTTGAACAAAAACAGATGATAAAAAGAAGAAATTTTAGAATGGAGAATGGGGTTTGAAGGAAACACACCTGCAGCCAATGAGGTTAAAATAGTGATGAAATTAACTGTTTGCTTTCCAAGGAACAGTGTTTTTTATATAAAATGTCCTAAACTCAAGGGAATTATCAGTCCTAAGGGATGTCATGTAGTTGTGATATGGCATTCAACCTGTTTGCTGCAAGAGTTTGCTTTCAGCTATATTGCTTGAGAAAGATTTAAGGTATCCTATCTAGCTGCAGTGACACAGAGCTGTGACAACAATACTGTGGTTACTTTAGCTAAAGTGATTATATTTTTAAATGGGAATAATTAATTCAGTTCAGAGATGGGGAAAGCTTTGTAGTGACTTTACTAAATTCTAGTTGTGTAACTGGATTAAAATGGCATTGTAGAATAGCAGCACTGTATCAGACATCCTGGTTTTACTTCTTTAAAAGCTTTTCCATATCTTTTCCTTGTCATAAGATTTGAGATTCCAGTTTGGATGGGTTAGGTGTAAGTTTTATCAATGTCAGGGTCACTTTTGTTTTCTTTAGCTTTTATGTTATATTATTAAATAAAATACAAGATGCTCCAAAAAAGCGACTTTCAAACCATAATACTTGTTCTTTTTAGCAACAGATCTGTACAAAAAGCAGGGTAGCGTGTTTGCTGTTAAGAGCTTATTGTAAAGGGATGCACGTGGAAAGCTGCTTGCAATGCATGGAAGGAAGTTTGATCTGGTCTAGGAGAAATAAGTGCCATCTATTGGGACTTTATCCATTAGCAATTAGCATATCTCCACACACATCTCCCTTCCAGGATGTATTACTATACCCATTTTCAGTTTGAGGTTTAGATTTTGTGAAATGGAGCTGTGCAGTATGGGCAGAAAATGGCCAGATGCTCAAAGGAGCCAGCACAAAACAGTGAGATCTGTAAACTGGAGGAGAGTCCTGGGAGCATGGGAAGGATGATGCTGTGGTCCCATTGAATTTGAGTGTTACACTGCAGGGTATTTATCCATGCATTTATGCAGCATTTTGTCTCGCCAACATCCCAGGGCATACAAATGAAGGGCAGAAACAAGAGCCAAACTATCCAGTCCAATCCCTTGCAGAGATAATGTTCTTGCAATTAAGGAAATTCACTCTTATTCAGCCAAAATAGGTAATGGAAACCAGGTTAAGCAGGCCACCATCTCTCCTTGCGCTCTCTGTATCATAGCTGCTTTCCTGCTTTTACCCTTCCTGCTTCCTTACTGCTCCCCCAGCCCAAAAGAGACGTCAGGTCTCTGCTTTGTGTGCGCTGGCCCCTCAGCCTCTGCTTTCCAAGAATGGTAGTTCCCTGTGCCATGGGCTGAGTTTACCTAAACATTTCCCAGATAGGTGCTTATACTCCATGATCTGAGACTGAGAGCTAAACCTTTGGTCTGACCTGCAGCCATTGTGTGTGTTGCTGTCCTTGAGCTCCTGAGTTGTCCCTGATGGAGTGGGATGCGGATTTATGAAGAGGGGATCTTGGTTGGGAATGTGAGGCAGATTTAGGAGTCTTGGTCCAGCCAAATTTTTCTAATGAGAAACTTCTCCTGCACACAAAGTGTAGCTAATGCTAGAGTTTTCACTAAACCAAGATAAGAAAGAATCCTAAAGCTAAAGCAATTCAAGGAACAAAGCTTCCCTTTCTCCTCCAAAGAGTTTAACCCACAGGCCAATAGATTTAGTTGACGAAAGGATTGGAAAATCTGACACATGCAGGCAGATGCAGGCATGTATAAGATACATAAGTAGTTACCTGTAGGCATAAGGATTATAATACAAACATACTGATGTTTGTCCTTGCAAAGGTGGGAATGTTAGTATAAACACTAAAGTGCTGGTTTCTATACCATCATGTAATGATCCATTTTTGAACCTTGATAACATGCGGGCCAAACTTACTCATCCATTCAGCTGATGAGCACAGAAGCAATCTTCCGCTCTGATGGTATGGTGTTGCCTGGACAGTCTGCAGGTGTTTGAGATCTTGTCAAGACTGCCTGGGCACTGACTGCCCCTCTGGAAAGGTGTGTATCTTCCATAGCTCCAATATCACATCCGCCAGCCTGGTGTGGGTATCTTGGCTAGCCTAAATAGTTTATTATGGCACTGCACATCTGTGTTCAGGAACCTGAATTGCTCCCCTCAGGAGCTCTGCTGGAGCCTGTATTCAGAGAGAATTATGGCCAGGCAATAGCGGATTTTCACCAACGCACTGTGGAAGGAAGAAAAAAGTTATAATAGATTACAGAGGGATTGCCTGACTAAAATGCTCCCAGCTGTGCACGGGAGCAGGGAGTTTTGTTACTGCTAGCAGGAAAGTGAGTAAAATGCCCACTTTGTTAGTTGGGGGAGACCCAATTTGTAAAGTTCAAATCTGCATTCAGACCAAAGTCCAGGGCTATTTTGTTCAAAGAAGTGGGTATTGCCTGCTGTGGAGACAAAAACAATAGCCAGACTGGACTGGCAGAGAGTGAGTTGAAGCTTTCAACAACCAGCTTCTCATTTCTTGGAGCACTGAGCCTGGATGCAGTTGTCCACAAGTGACTTAGTGCACAAAGAAGCTGTATTGGGAGCGCTGAGGCTCTGTTAGGTAGATAAAACGCTAGGAGCAGATTAGACTGCAGTGTGCCGAAGGAACATGTGTTTTGGGGAACAGCAGAAGGAGCAGAAAGAAAAAGACAATATAATGTGCAGAAGCTAAGTTTTTGACAGTATTGTCAATTATTTGAAATCTTGGATTTCTCCTTGTTCAACCACTGGTGAACTTTCCTGCTGCTCAGGAGCTTTCCTGCTGTCAAGGAGCTGGGTCATTGCAGAAGGTGCAAAGAGCTCACATATAATGGATGCTGCAGTGGAGAAGGGCCAGCTCAATGGCCATACTTGATTTAAAGTAGTGAACTGCACCAAAGACAGCATTTATGATGTTGTAAAAGTAGCATCTGCATTGCTCAGGGTTATTTAAGAACTACCTTTATTGAATCACTCATCAGGTCGGCAACATGAATTTAACAGCACAACTCCCCTGCTCCCCTCTTTTATCTCTCTGCATGATGTACTTTTATCCTGAGAAAAAATAGAAGTAACTGGTCCTGACAACAGCAGTCATTTGAAGAAATGCAAATGCTGACAGCACGGAATTGCTCAGCAGCAGATACCAGTTTTGCACTTCAGGTTGCAGAGGCCACAGAGAGCTCCAAGTGCTGCATTCCCAATGAGGATAAGATCATTGATTTATTTCATAATTTCACCTGCCTCCCACTGATAGATGGCTGCTTATTTTGATCCCTGGAAAACAGTTCTGCACAATAACATAGGTGCATTGAATGCTCCAAAGGTCAAACAGCTTGAGCATGGGAAAATATTTGTGAATGAGGTCCCAAAAACCTACTGAAAGAGGTGATTTCTGGCTCAAAGATTAGTCTTCATTTAGAGACTGAGAATTTATTGCTGCCCAAACCAGCATTATCAGCTTTCTGTCAGCAACAATCATCAGGATTTCCTTTCCCAATCAACGTGAGCTGTGACCTCATCGTTGCAAAGGTGAAACCCTGACAGGGATTAAAGGCTAATAGAGAGAAATGAGGTAGCAGGGCTAAACAAAGAGGAGATTGTTACATGGCAATAGCAAACTCGGGCAGAATGTTACAGCTGAAACATGAACCACTGAGCCAAAGGGGGAAAAGTGTATTTTTAAGAAGAGCCAGAGCTGGGTCTCTCTTTCAGTGGAGAAGGAAGACAGGCTGCCATCCTTGCCATCAGAGGTTTTTGAAGCAGGATTAGCATAACCTTGTGGTTTGTCAAGTGTTTAATTGCAATTCTGCAGGCGCATAGCCTGAAAGACACTGGAAACCAATTTAACAATCATGCATGTTGTTATATACATTAAATTGCTCCTGTGCACACATAATATTTAGTAGTCTGAAACAGATATGCCAAGTCTGGGGGCAAGGTTTAAAATGTGAAAAGTGATGAAAGGCAAATACATGCCTGATATTCATCAAAGCAATTTAATACATGTCTGAATAGTGCAAAGAGGTAAAAGGGATTTTATGTTGTTGATCCGTGAGTTATTGATTATTTTTTTTTTTTTTCCCTCATCCCTTCAATTTCTGGAACCAACAAGTTATTCTGGGGGGTTCCCTTCTCTTATAGGTCACTCTTGGCTGCCACAATATCTCTTCATCTTAAAACTCTGGATCAGCCGCTTCTTCAGTCTCCAACATATCCCTGTTTTTTCCAGCAGTGTTAGACTTGTGCTGTAGTCCAGGTCCAGGTGTTTTGGAAGTTCATGGCATCCAAGTTGCTTTCTGCACATTTCAAATATCTTCAGCCCACCAGTACAGGGTAATATCTCCTCCTGCGTGTTTTGGATTCTCTTTAAAAGGGACCAGATAATTAGACCTCTCACCAGAGCACAGGAATTACCTGAGTGCTGAAGGTAGTCAGCACTTTACCACATGAAGTCTCTAGGTTGCAATCACTTGTGAGCTTGCAAGTGGAAGATCAGAAACCAAGCCTATCTCAAATGCACCAGAATAGTACAGAACTTAACATGGATCAGATGTTATTATATTTGATGTGGTCTACTTGCAGCACATCTCAAACTGGAACAATGATTTCAAGTGGATCTTAAGCACGAACGGTGGATGAAAATATTTTTATTATGATAAATATATATATTAATCAGGGTCCTCACTGATACTAAGCAGCCTTCAGAAACTACCCAGAAACATCTCCAGCCTAATGCATTTTAGGGCTTTTTGTGAGGAATCAATGCATACTTAAAACCTCCAAAGTGCTTTATTCTTTATATTTTAGAGATTAATGTCAGCCACAAATGCAACCAGGTTAAGTCTTCCCTAGTAACGAAATAACCAACTGAAGCAATCTGGTTGATCTCTGGCTCCCAAAAGGTGGAGCTGCAGGAACAGCCTTCAGCTTGCTCTGAAACTTGAAGTCAGTGGATAATCCCCAGCCCACAGGGAAGCATTCAGATGCAAGGCTGGTATCTGTAGAGGGTAGCCTGAGTGAAATTTGGTTCTTAACTAATGATAAAAACACACAATAGCTTTTGGAGGCTGAGCAAAGTCAGTTCCCTTTCTGGGCTGGATTGTGTGGGTTTGGCACTGCTGAAACTTTTCACTCCAGGGTATTAAAATACCTAATTGTATGAAAATCTTAGAAATATTAGGATTTAGCAATGCTATCCTTGAGCTCTTTTCTTTAGTACTACCAGACTAAGAAATATGAAGCCTACTAAGGTAGAGGTATAAAGAGTCCTGCAGCAAAACTGAAAGCTATACAACATGAAATGGCAAGTGGCAGGCTTTAGATTTGTTAGACAACAGTTTTCAGAGAGGAAGACACATACATCATATTGAACTGAAGGGGAAATTTAAGTAGGCACAATATAATTACCTTCTCTGGAATAAGGCCAGGAAACCAGACTATGATCTTTATTCTCAATGAAAACTGCATGGATTTATGCCTGGAAAACTATTTACCAGGAATAATTTATTAATTTATATGCTTTATTTTATTTTCAACTTAATTTTTAGTGACTGACCACCTGCAAACAAAGATAACTTTTCTCTCTTTTTTCTTCCTATCTTCAGCTGTGATCAAGCACTTGTCAGAATCCATTTCAATTGCTGTCTTTCTTGCAAAGTATTTTTTTTTATTATTTTTATTTTTGTTAATTTAATTTTTTATCTTATGCTATTTCCACTTCATGGATAACTGGATCTCCAGGCACAAGAAAGCTAAAAAGGTTTCAAGAGCTCAACCTATTTAAATGTCAGGTTTGAATGTTTTTACTAACACTGGAGTTTGAGGGAGGTGGTTTTGCAAACTTTTACAACACGGGAATATGGCCCTCCTTGTTTCCTCTCTCTCTCTGCAAACACACTCTGATTTAGAGTGAGCTTGAACTACTTTTATTCACTATATATATTGAAGACAGGCTTGGTGTTTGTATTGGCCCAGAGCCTGACATGGCATTTGTGAGGATGAACCACAAACGTGTACTCCAGCTAAGCCAAGCTAGGAAAAGGTGTGCTACAACCAGGAGCTGCCTTCTCTCCCCATCCCTCCATTTCCAAACAGTTAAGGCAAGGAGGAAAGTGCACTTCGGGCTTCCCCTCTGTAACTCTTAGCCATGGCTTCCTCTCTTACATCTCACTACTCTCAACAGGCACACACTGAGACCACTCACAGTGCGAGGTATGGTCAGGTCTGCGTGAGCAAGCTTTGAGAAAGAAATTCTTTGAAAAGAGGGTGGTAAAACACTGGCACAGGTTGCCCAGAGGGGTGGTGAAAGCGTCATCCCTGGAGACATTGAAGGCCAGGCTGGATGTGGTTCTGGGCAACCTGATATAGTTGAAGATGTCCCTGCTCATTGCAGGGAGGTTGGCCTAGATGACCTTTGAAGGTCCTTTTCAACCCAAGCTATTCTATGACATGCAGGGGCAAAAGGGGAGGAACATGGAAGTGGTCATAAATAGATGATGCTTTGGCTTTTTTTTCCAATAAATTGCAATGCAACACAGCAAAGCTTTCACAGAGGACAAGACAATATGCCCCTAATAATGGGCAATAACTGAGCATGTTCCCAACTGGATCAAGGAGAATATTCCAGGGAGGTAATTATAACTCTATATTCCAATCCCTTGAGGAGCTCTGCCCCTAAACCCAGCTAGCAGTAACTCACACACTGCAGTGAGCAAAACTCCACTGTGTTATACAAAGATGTGTTCTGTAGTAAGATTAATCCGAAATGGTGTGATAGAGTGGTTTGGCATGTGAAGGAACTAATGAACTGCAGAACTTTTTGACTTGATAGTCATCAGATCTCATCCAAGCTGGTAGCAGCCAAACTCCCCCAGACAGAGACTCTCCTGTTCCTGGGCATTTTTCACAGGGAATCATGGCTTTCTGACTGCTACCCAAACATCCAATACAAATAACACCTCCCTGCCTAGTAGCTTGCCTGAGATAGACTGGTCCAGTGCCAACAGAGCTGATAATTGATCATATTTGAACAGGTGCCATCTTAAGGTTCTACCTATGCTGAAGGACGTCAATGGAAGTGCTAGAAACCAATTGCCAGCTGAGACCCAGGCTGTTACTGTCTGCCAGTATGGGAAAAGCTCCTGGGACACTGCCCTGATGGTATTTGTGCTGTACTCATTCTAGGGGCAAACCTGGACATTCTTTTCCAATATATTTACCGACTGATGACTGATGAAAGGAGGAGATGAAATTTTTATTAGTATATGTGAATCAAACCTGATTTGGTATGTAAGGGCTTTCCAAGGACCAGCCACTGCAGAACGAACTAGCTCAAGTTGAGTCCCTGTGCGTTTAGTGATGCTTGGAGCTGCAGGAAGGGATCAGGTCATAAGGTGGGAATGGCTCCTGTGCACAAGGGTCATCCTTGTTTGATGTTAATGGGAGCTTCAAGATGCCTGTGTAACTTCCATTTTCAAAGCCATTTACTTTCCATCTGTGCTCAGCAGAAGGTTATACATCTGGAGGTAACTCCTACAAAATGTAGGAGTCACATTTGCAGTGTGACTGGAAAAAACACCATCACTTGAGCTCATTAAGGTTATTTGACCAATTAATTTAGTGAAGCTAAGTAATTTTTTTGCTTAACCAGCAAATTCAGTCTACTTTATTTCCACAATATTCCTTGAGACTGTATTGCTGGCCCTTAGTATTTGCAGTTCCATACTTACTTAAACTTGTGGTGACACAAGTAATTGTGTGGTGTTATTTCTATCTAGATTAGGATGCACTCAATTTTCTCTGGTTTTATTCAAATGCTGCAAAGCTTTTAGTGAAAATTTTTCTCTTCTTTCACATTAAAATATTCATAAACATTTTTTTCATCTCCACTTCAAAACCTAGATTTCAGAGAATTATCTACCTGAGAAAAAAGTTATTATTTTTAAAAAACAAACAAACACCACCACCAACAACAACAAAAAAGCCCTGAAAACCCCTTTATTTCATTCAAATTTTGAATTTTGTGAAGATAACATCATCCAAAATTTGGAAAGCTTTCATCAGCTCTGAGCCAGATAGATTTATAAACTTGCACAAGTGGATATAGTCTGATGGGTTGGTTTTTTTGACTGAAATGATTAAAACTTCTTTCCATTTAAGGTTAGCAAAAGCTAACTGAGACGGTATATTTCAGCATCTTCTCTAAGTGAATTCTTAGGAATTCAAAGGTAGACATACCAAGAAACTGTAGTTAATATGTTTCCCTGATACATTCTTCAGTCATTTACACATCTTTTTGTTGTTTGATCGTTACATTAGTCAATCTTTTCTGCTTCAGGTGTCTAACTTACATTGTTGTGTACGGATCTTTGACATTTTTTCCCTCAGAAACCCTGCAGTGATTAACAAGACATTTTTATACACCACGGGGGGGGGAAATCAAGAGAAGAGGTTTCATCTTTATACAAGCAGGTTGGCTTCATTTCTTTTGGAATATTTTCCCCTTTACTCTTGTTAAGAGAAAATTATGTACCTGCCTAGCTTAGTGCTCTTAGCAAGTTTCTTAAATGTGAAAGACAAGTAGGACAGTACTTTTAAGGGAGATTATTGGACAGTGTCTGGAGAGGTTGAAATACCTCTTTAAGAAGCAGGTATTTTTAAGAATCTTGGATCTAGGAAGGAAGTTGGAAGCTGCTGTGAGCTCAACTCTTTGTTTGCCAGAAATCAATAATGATGATAAGAGATTATGCACCAAGTAAATAATGTTGAGTAATGAGCTCTGAAACTCTTCTGAAGCTTTAAGCTTGCATTTACTTCTTTCATTTCTTCTACATTGGTCTGTATAAATCTTCTTAATTAAAAAAAATCAACATCTGGAACAAACATTGTTTTGTCATGTAAACCACAGTGCTCAGTAAGTCTTGCTGTTTCTGGCATTAGGAGAGAGCTGAGGGGGAGCTTGTGGCTGTGCCAGAACTGTACCTGCTGAGAGGATGGACTCTGTGGAGTTTTATCCATCCACCCCTTCTCAGGAACACTCTCCCCTGGACCTAATTCTCTAGAGTGTTCCATTGACCGGCATCTTTCTCCCCTGTACTCAGTCAGGTGCCCCTGTATAGGGTCAACCCTATGCAGGAGGGCATAGAAGGAACATGGATGGCATTTTCTGTTTCAGGAGCTACCTGTGGCTTGCTTGGGGTCTAGTTTGTGCTAGGTCTGCTGTAGCTCTGGGCTGTATTACAGCACTAGAGGTGGCTGTCTGCCCAGCAAAACCTGCAAAGTTTACCTTCCTTTCCAGCTCTGAACTGCCTCCCCAAAATAATCTGCTCTGTTATGCTTTGTTTGAAGGATGGCAATGCCAGTTATCACATCCTGCCCTTTCACATTCCCTGTTCCTTATTCTTGCAAGTCCCCATCTCTTCACTTGCGTCAAAGTGAGTGTTGAGTCACCACATGGTGGACCATGCAGGAACTGACAAAAATAATAACACGAACATGATGCAGCAAAATTGGAACAGTCAGATCAGACCACTAGCACAGATGGATGTGTGTCCACAGAAACACTCACAACAGTACAGCATGGGCGGCAAGAAGGTGTAAGGCACCAGCAATGAAGAGCAGGCAGGAAGAAGGGCAGCAGAGAGTCCTGGAGTTGGCTTCCAGCCTTCCTGTTGGATCAGCCCTCTGAATCAGCTTGTTCTTCAATGAGGTGACTGCTGGACCTCAAACAACAGAGCAAGGGTGGGAACCAGCACTCAGGACAAAGCAGGACTGCTCCTTTCTGAGAGCTTTCAGTCTGCAGCCATCCCATTTGCCTGACTCAACTGCCTGCTCTGGATCATCAGCAGTCACCACCAGTGCAGGAGAGAGGCAGGGTAATTTCAAGGCAGATTATTTAAGTCATTCCTAGTGTCTGAGTGGTACAGTCTCCCACAGGGTACTTACTGCTCTTCCCTCCATCCTTGTCTACCTGCCATGGGGCAGAAGCCAGCCTGTGAGGCTCACAGGCAACCTCTTCTAGATGTATGCAGTTGCACCAAGGGCTGAAAGGTTGCTGAATGGTAAGAAAGGCTGAAATATTCCCTAGTTAATGATGTCCCAAGAAAATACCAGCATACCACAGGACAGCAACATTGTTCTTGTTTAAAGGAATATATGAGAGGCCAGATGAAGGTATCCCCTAAAATAAGCAGATGAATTCCTTAGAAAGGCTCTTTGCAGCATATCAATATGCATCAATACAGGAGTAAAGCAGCACAATTCACTTAAGACGGGGAACACTGTTATACAGTGAACACAGTGGCTGAATGTGCTGTCATGTTTAAATCTCAACTCTTATTAATGGAATGGGAGAGGGGAGGAAGAAAAGACAGAAATGGCCCATTCATGACAAAACCAGTCATTATTTTTTTCTTTACAAACAATGGGGAAAAGAGGGAAAAGTGCTCTCATGAGAAGCTGTATGAATTTCCTTAAGAGGGTGTACTTCAGATGGAGAATAAGCTAAATTCTGAGAGATATTTGGGTTACCAAGGTAACAATGCAGCTTTTTGAATACGAAAGCAAACAGATGTATAAGCCCAAAGTAAATCATTAATGTGCATCAGTATTTTTGAGATGGGTTGGAGTGACTTATATATTGTAGTCCCTTTTTATTTAATATTTCAAAAGTGTTCTTTGATTTAAAAGCAAACACTTAATAGGCCTCTCTTCAGACAATTATGCTCCCTTTTCTACACAGCACTCTGAGAAGAGACTGGTTACTGATGCCATCTAGTAGAACAAACACACAAACTTGATGGAGTCAGAACAGAACAGAGGGGCCTTGGTACATCAAGAAACTTAAACATGGGCATTATTTTAAGGTTGCAAATCATCCCAGGACTGCTCAGTTTCTTGCAAACTTGTACTTGCTTCAGCACCCCGCTGAATTCCAGCTTCCTTGGGCAATCTGCATTATACTTTTTAATTGCAGCAAACAATTTTTGTAAAGGTATTTTTTAACTAAGTCTTTCTATAATAACAAATGAAAAAAGTAGCTGTAGATAGGTTGGGGCTAGACACAGCTTTTTTCCAATCAACTATCTTCTTTTTCATATCCTATTTTCCTTTTTTAATACAATTAGCTCAGTCCAGAAGACCCGTTTGTCTATTCATCACTGCATGATGAATAACTCCTAAGGTAGGTTAAAATGTCAGTTGAAGAGATTTTACACATGGCTTCTTCAGGTACTGAACCTCTAATGCTTGCTAATAACTGAATGATCATTTTTCCCCCCCAAGATCCAACCATTGTTCCAACTTCCCTTTTCATTGCTATTCTAGTGACATTCTCAAAATATTGGCTACATATTTAGCAGTGCTAAAACATGATCATTTGAAAGTGCTACTAAGATGGAATAAATCCAGCTTAGAGGTACTCAGCTCATCAAAGTTTATGATCAATAACACAGGATCATTTCCCAGAAGAAAAAAAATACACTGCCAGCCTAACAGTATGGAAGGGAACTAAACTATGATCTGTAGTTAAAGAAATCTTTGTAATTACTTTCATTAGTCCAGTAGAGAAACAGATATTTTCTCTCATATGGGAAGTGTTAAATCTGTGGCAATTTATTCAGTTTTTACAGATGGAGTTTTTACAGTTCCTAATGCATATGAATGATTACAAAAAAATAAGTTCTTAAGAACTCAAGTAGTGTATCTTCCCAGGATTATTTCTGGAAGCTCCTATTTGCTGTACGTTATTTGCGTCCCATCTGTCTTGACACATGAGCAGCAGCAAGTTTGTAAGCAGCTGCTATTGAAGAAGGTACGTAAGAGCTCCTCTGGTTTCTGCAACTCTGTTAACGATATAACAAAACATACGTTTTATTGCAAATCTCACCTCTTTTAGACAATCCTGACTACAGCAAATGCCTGTCACTTCCAGCTGCAGAGGACAGCCTGGTAGTGGGAGCAAGCAGCACAAGGAGGAGGGGGAACTCTGCTGACCTTCCCTGGGAAGCTCCTAGCCGGATGATGGTGCCATACCACATCACTGCTGACAGTTCCCTGAGCAGATTCCTTCCATGGTTAATTAGCTTTCACAAAGCATGAATGGACTAGTTTTCTATCAGGAGACTGAATTTTAGCTGACAAATTAGACAGATTCCCCCAGGCCAGAGTTATGTAGCTTTGCCAGACCAACTAAAAGTGTGATTTATAACAGATTCCTCGGTAAAGGCACTCCTAGCTTCAGGAATGAAGGTGCACACCATACTCAGACTCTTTGCCTAACATGATGGTCTTATAAAACTTCGTCTTCTGCTAAGAAAAACTGACTTTGTTACCTACTTCTGATTATCAAGTGATTCCACTTTTGTCCAACTGTGACTGTGCTGAGAAACTACAGTCTGTATTCAGAAGTCAGGCATGTGCAGGTGTAAATAACACTTCAGGAGGTAAGGGGGAGCGTTATTTTGAGAAGGTACACCAGATGAAGCTGGATGGAGTTTCTAGCTGGGAAAACAACTCAACAGATTTTGTCTAAAATATGTCTCCGGGTTTTGATGACGTTGGCATAAAAACAGAAGCAGAGGAGCAGAGATTGTGGCCTGTGGTGTTCAGGCCTCTTACCTTGCATTAATTACTTGCATTAATTATATAGAAATATCTCATCCTGCATGTTCCCCGGCACTGGGGCACTGAACAGCATGAATCCCAATGCCTATTATTTCTGAGCGTAGCCCCAGGGACATGATAAGCCTGCTATGCCGATTCACCCCGCAGGCAAGGATGCCTATTTCATCAGTGCAGGGCAAGCATGGGTAAAAGACAAAAATGAAGTCTAGCAGACATGAATGCCATATTATGCTTTATTTCTCTTCTCATCCTGCCTCTAAACCAGACCACACAGAAAAGCAGACAAACAATATGTTTTCTCAGGATTAATGGGAAAACCCAGAGTCTTCTGCAGTTGCAGAGTCCCAGGTAAAAAAATGATGGGCAAGGAGAAAGGGGAAGAGAGAGGGCAGGAGGGGCTTTAGACTAACATAATCCCAGACCCAGTTCTTGCCAATGGAAGCTCCACCTCCAACTCACCACTGGATTTTCTCCTTATTTACCCCTCCAGCAAAACCGGTATTTGTACTCGGTGAATATCAGCACTTACTCCGATCAAAAAGCAGGCTCGCCCATCCCTGACAGTGTCTTGAACATGCCTGTGTTTGCACGGTATTAATAGTTAATATTTACTTTAATTATTAATTTATAGTACTTAACAACTTCATGCAGTGTTATTGAGGTACCAGGCACATTAGAGGCTGGTGAATGATGGTGCGGAGGCTAATAAACCCCATGGATTCTAGGTCTAGCAAGTGGATAATGTGTGGCAGGCTGATGCGGGCACAGTGGGCTGGTTTTAGCTGTATGGGTTTTGGGCTTACACCAATATTACACAGGTGAACATATGGACAACCCCCTCCTTCAAAATTTGCTTTTGTCTATGGGAAATCTAATAGCTCCATAGCATTATTACTCCCAATCATTAAAGACTGTGGGATTTTTAAATTTAGAAAACCGGAATCCTGTCATGTAAACACGAATAATGACTTTTGTGGAGGCAGCCTCTTATAATCAGCACATGCAGAAGGGAATTATCTAATTTCGTTTATATTTGTGGTGGCTTTAGGAAGTTAAGATGGTGGTTTAAAAAAGTAATAATCCATATATCACTTAGCTTTTTAGCCTAATGACATGATCATGTGGGAAAAAAAACATATAAAACATGAATGGAAAATAGTTTCCCTTCCAATATGCAATTAGATTAACTTTTTGGACAGCTTTTACATACTGGTTTAAAAGAAACTTAATTTTCTTTTTTTCAGGTCCACAGGTATGGCAACAAGGTTTCATCTAATATTTCTTTAGTGTGTTAAGGTTTTGAAATTTAAAAGGCAATAAAGTATCCTCATATCCACAAATCTTCTGAAATCTTCTGAGGACGCTACTTTAGTAGCAATATTTCTTCCCTTTTTCAAAATTTAGGTTGCATGCTTCTTTCAAGGGAATATAAAGCTGGTACAGGACAATTTAAGAAAATAAGATTTGAGATTTTTTAATTAGCTGTTTATGAGTTTCATAATATTATACCAAAATTAATACAATTTTGACTGCCCTTCACTCATGACTATTAAACTTTTCTTATAGCTGCAAAAACTGACAAAGAAAGTCCTGAAGAAAAAGATTCTGGAGAACTTAAGTTTAAACCCTTTATTTCTCTGTATCTGTCAGTCAGTCAAACAACTCTATGTAACTGGATAAATTTTGTCCTTAGAGACAGACATATAATGTATGTGGCAACTTCCAGGTTACCATTAGCATCTTCTCAAACATTATTTCTTAAGCTAAGACTGGCTTTCATAAATGCTCTGAAACCAAACTTTGTAAGTATTTGTTTCCTAATAACTAAGCTACAGATCCCAGTCCTACTGCCCTCATCTTACAAAACCTATCTGCTGACACAGTATTGTAAGTATGGAAAATCTAAAGTTTGATTTTTTGTGATTTAGTGGGATCCTAATATTATTTGTGTGTAAGCTAAATGAAATACTGTAAATCTGCCTACTGTTTCTTGTGATTTCAGTTTACAATAAGGCTTCATAGAGTCAATCATCAAAATATTTTACATTTCAGAATGGAATTAGCAAATTAAATGAACTGAATATCTGTAGTGAATAATACGAGCTCAGTATAGTCATTCAGAGATGGTTTTAAGTGGAGTTTTGCAGCCCATTATTTTACCTCCACTAGATGTCAGTCTATTGACAGAGCTGGAGGGGTTTAATCCCTATTTCATAGTAAAGAGCATGGTCAGAATCACGGCTACAATTCTTTACTTCCAATCACCAGCAGTAACCCAAAAGAGAAGATACTCTGAGTCACTACATTGGTTTTTCTTGTTCTTTGCTCTTTTCCCCCCTGCATTTTTCCTCCAACAAATTTCTCAGCATTGACAAGGTCCACCAATGCTGATAAATGGGAGCAGCGCCGAGTAACACGGTATTCCCCGCAGGCATTTTCCCTTCGCCCATCCATTCATAAGGGGCCAGGCTTGACACATCTACTCAGGAGGACTTCTTCACTTGTGAGTTCCTTGAAAATATTTAAGTGAATGCCTTTTTCACTCCCTGACAGTGACCAGGTGGTGAGGAGTGTTTTGGCTATTTCTGTTGCTCAGTAGGGATACTTATTTTTATTTTCTGGAAAGGATGTATCATTTCAGAAAGTATTGTCACCACTCCAATAGTATCTTTATAAGACAGCTGAAGGATCCAGGTTGGACTAAAGGTTTAGCAGATGAATTAAACCTCCCAAGCAGCAGAATCATGATAATATTTCCAGGACTGTACACAGGATTTTGGAGGATTTTGCTCGCAGATGCTAATTGATGGCTTCTGCAGCCCCAAAAAGGTAAGTTTCCCAAGTGCAGCTCTGCAAACACAATGCCATCCCAGCATGTCAGATTTAATGGGGAGAGAGTGAGCAGACACTGCATGCAAAAGCAGTGCCTGCTTGAACTCTGTTCTGTGATACAAAGTTACTCCATGCATGCACAAAAGCTTGGTGAGCTCAGTATAGAGCACGGGAGTGATTTATGTGTGCTTACTTAATAGCAACTGCCTGGATGGTCAGTTATCCAGGCTGCTGAAATCCTAAAGAACTGCTGCTGCTGTCAAAACACAGGAAAAGCCAAGATTCTCACAGGAGAGATGAGATCTGACTGTATTTGCATGGGAAATCTGTATTATACGGCAAAACTTTCAAAATTAGCACTGCTTGTGGGAGCATTTTCACATGGGAGTATAGTACTTAAAATAACACTGGATAGTTGAAAAGGTCACAAGAGGACACTAGGAACTGCACACTCTCACCTTCACAGTCATCTTCAATAATCCTCCTTTCCCACAAAACCTTAAACGAAATGCTTGGAACTTCTTTCAGATATCCTGTTTCTATGCAGCACAACCCATTTCTGGTCATGCTTTTCTTTAAACCTGCTGCTTTCCTACATCCATCTTTTCTTCTTTAGTCTCATGGTCAGTGTCAATGGCAGCCTGTCTTGTGGAGAGAGGTTTTCCCCTGTTTTGTGTATTGCCTGGAGCATGCCTGTCCTTTCCTAGGACAGATGTTAAACTGCAGTAATTGACTTTCCCCCCTGCCATGGAGTTAAACTATATGATTGTCAACTGACATCCAAAAAGAGGAAAAATCAGTGAGCTTTTTAAGGTTTAGTTTTATCCAAATTTGCATTTCCTCATAGAGGAAAAATAAAAATGTCAGACAGAGGGTCTGACAGCGAACTGTATCCCACCTTCTCCTATATGCATAAATTTTCTATTTTGACTGCACTCACCTCCTTAGTGATCCCAATCCAGACTTACCCTGGCTCTCTCAAAAATGAGAACATCACTCCCCTTGTGCCAACCTGAGTCCTGACTTAGTGTATCCTGCAAAATATCAAAGAATAAATTCCTATGCTTTTTACAGGTCTCCCTGTTTCTAATATGCCACATGTCACGTATTTACACATGTAAGCAAGTGCAAACACTCATGCACAAACTGAACCAGTCATCCACTTCTGCAGAGGTGGGTGCTGTGTGCTGCAGACAAAAGGGATCCTGCTGTGCCCATCAGACCCTGGGGTTTTAAGCAGGCAAGCCCTGTATGTGACGCAGCTCCTGCAACACAGGTTTTGCCACTGGGTTCCTCCCAGTTCTGGTAATTAAATCCCAAGTATGGGATTTAATGTAAACCCCTGTAAGAGGGAGATTCTCTGTCCATGAGAATGAATTTCTAAACATAAGGAGGCCTCTCCCTGGCCAACCTTTTTGCTTTGCTTGTGCACAGGAATCACTTTTTGTCACAACCAAAAACTGACTGGAAGGGAAGAGGTTGCTGTGGCAAGGGAGGGAGCCAGCAGAAAGGCAGGCAGAGAAAGGCACTTGTTAGGATCACTGGAGGATGCTCAGCCAGCTCATATACAAGATGATCAGCCCAGCTGGAGGACAGGCGAGGTGGCACCTGGGAAATGCATGGAAGATGCAGGCAGAGCTGTGCACAACACATATGGGTCAAGATGGGGAAAGGGAGGAGGTAGTAAAATAGCATGACTTTTCCTCTGTTCTTTGAGATAGCTATTGCAAGGCCAAAGCTAATGACAAGTAGAGAAATAAAAATGACCTATTATATCACATATCAACACTAGTTGATAGTGTTTAAAATCAGAATGCTGGAGAAATGCAGAGGAAATGAGCTAGGGCTGGAGGTAGCCCTCATACTCCCAGGGCTGACATGTATTCTTACTGATGTGTAAGTCAATCTCTGTGCCCCTTATACACAGAAAAATGCAGGACTATGCAAGTTGGCATATGCGTAGCCTCCTTTAACTTAGCATCAGCCTTCTTACAATTCAGCTGCATCTTCTGCCACACCTGACCAAAGCTGGACTTTAAATTCTACATGAAATAAATAAACTTGTATATGTATAAGGTGGAATTCATGTGCAATGAAATTCCCAAGGTTATTAAGGAGCTAGATTTTGGGTACCAGATATCCCAAGTACTGTCTCTGATCCAGCTCAATAGGGCAAAGATTGAATCCTTCCATACACTTGTGCAGTTGCCAAATGTGACGATGATAATGCTGATCCTGAGAAAAATCCACTCCATACAGATGTACCATAAAAACTTTGTGAAGGGCAGATGACAGTCACAAAATCCCTCATTCACTCTGGAAATCGGACAGCATCTAACAAATGAGGTGAAAGTATAGCCTGACAACTGTACAGTGAACAGTATTTCATCCACACTTACTTCTTGGAAGATGCCATTCATTTCCATGATAAACTGCAAGTGCTTCAAATATCTCCTCCAGGGCTCTGCAGGCTTTCTTTCCAGATGGATGGATTTCATTCTTATGAAGAATTAAATTTATTTCTGCTATTACATAACAAAGGAGTGACACATACATCTCAACATCAAATGCAACCACTCTTTTATGGTCTTCAGACATGTGTAACATCTCATCTGAAGCCAAATAAACTCTAAAGTTGTTGAATTGGGACTTCAATAGCTATTTGGAGGATTAAGACAGTCTGCAGTACCCATTTCATATGGATTCTTCATTGCTCCCAAATACCTCCAGAAAACTTAAAAGGTGTTTCGTGTTCCACCTCCGGTGATTAAGAAGATGGTGCTCTCTCCTCTCAGATGTGTTCTCCCACATCTTTAGCATAGGTGTTCAGAATTCCTTGGCCAATTACTGTAATTTGCTTGGTGTAAGAAAGAAGTTGAGGACCAGCATGAGGGTATGGTGTGCTCCACAGCTCAGCAGATCTGCTGTGTGGCTCACTGCTCAGCAACAAAGGCTAATCAAAAGCATTTTCCCAAGTGCATCAATCAATTTCACTGGATCCTATTAAATGCTAGATCAAAAATAAAAGCTTTGGTCTACAGCTTCAAAGCTCTGTGGCTCAAGTCATACTTAATCTAATACAGGCCCAAAATAAGAGTCAGAAAACCAATATTTATGCCGGAAACATAACATGCTGCAGGAGTTGCTTCTTTAGTGTAAAGTAACTTTTTCCAGAGCCCAAATTTTATCTTCTGATGGGAGTTGCCTCCAATAAAAAAAGGGCAAGGCTAGTATACATGTTGTGATTAGAATGAACAGCCATCTCTCAACATTTGAGACATGAGGGATTCAAAGTCTTTGACCTGCTTTGCTTCCCACAGAGCCATCGTTTGTTGGAATGAGGGAACTATCTCCACCCAGAGTCTCAGCTGGGACAGATCTTCCTCTGCATTCAGCTTCAAACACCAGGGCCTCAAGAGACCCGTCTTCCTCGTAATTTTATGCAGAATTCTAAAAATAGGTTCTGTGTAATTTTGTTTTCAGATGGACTATCTGGCTGTAGGTGGATTGTTTCCCTTCTAGTAGTTCTTTAAATCTGTGCTAAGAAAAACAAACATTATTTAGATTGTAACCTCTTTGAGGGGAAAATCAGATCTTTAAGGGATCTGCCAGTGCTCACAGAATCAAGCAAATCAGATGAGCTCAAGATACAGCATTTGCAAGTATTCTGGTAAAAATTACTAAATTCTATGACTGATATCCCTGAGACCCTGCAAAACTCCCTTGTGAGAAACCTATCTCAAAGTATTGCATAGCCTTGTAATAAAGGTGGTTTTGAGTATGCTGTTGAGAATGAATGAAAGCACGGAAAGACTAAAATGAAGAAAACCAAAATCTCTGTGGCTATATAAGGCAGTAAAAAAAAAAAAATAAAATGTGCAAAAGAGATTATATGCATAGGCAAGACTATTTTTCACATGGATCCATGAGTAATAATCATTAATATTGATTGCAGAGGCATTTGACGAAACATGGAGCAAGTCTAAACAGGGTAAAGCTGGCCTATGGAAACCGTTGGAAGATATCACCAAGATCAGGACTCCGTTAAGATTGCCAGAATGAAAAAAAAAAAGACTTTTCTGTTCTGCATTGCTTTCTAAGTGCTCTTAAAAAGAAAATACTTATATGTGGAGCTGCTGTGTGCTATCTAACTCCAGGGTAAGCATGAGTTATTTCTGCCTTCCTTTATATCAACTGGGGTTAGGTTGAAGCCTTAACAATGGAGTAGTTTGAATCGGAGAACTAATGCATCCTCATAGTGATGTCTTGGACCATATCTATGGGCAATTCTGTGTTTTCAGCTATTTAATCTGAAATATTTTGCAAAGTAACACTTCAGTACACTACGTGAAAAATCTGTATACTTATGGAGTAAAAGCTGGTTAACAGTCTCCTTAGAGTATAAGATGTTTAAAAAAAAAAAACCCAAATCCCGAAACAGGTGTGTATAATGGCTAAAGAAAAAATCTGACAAGATTTGTGTTTGACAAAAGACAAGCAAAACGTCAGCTCAAAGACAGTGAGTTAAATGGGTTTGCTGGACAAATAGCATCCCTTCCCAGACGGTGCAGTATACAACCAAATGCAAAATTAGTAATTTGCAGGTAAATTTCACAGACCACATGTGAACATGTTGTCAGATTTTAGTGTACTTCACTGCTTCCTTCACTGCAGCTATGATCTGCTGGTTGTATCTACCTCAACTTTTCATACATATGTTTAGAACACACTGAAATGCTTATTTGGGACTGGAATCCCCAACCGCACATAGGACGAGGGGAAGGACCAGACTCGATGGCTGCGGTGCGCAGCCAGCCTTCACAGCGCTCCGCTCCATAACGAGAGCCCACGGTTGGCACCCCGAGCCGCCACGGGCCCGCGGAAGAAGGCGGAACTGAAGGCTGTCCCCACGGTCTGCTTTTTACGAGGGGAAAAAACAGTGGTTACACTCCCTGGACCCACACGGGACACAGTCCCGATGCCCGCCCGTGTCCCCGCAGCCGAGGCGCCCATCACCCCGCAGGGCTCCAGGCCGGCCTCGCGAGGCGCACCCCCCGTGCGGCGGGGCCTGGCCGCCGCCATTTCCGCGAGGCGGGAGGCGGAGCTGGGCCGCGCCGGGGCAGGCGATGGCGGCGGCGGCGGGATCGCTGCCCGCCGTGGCGGCCGCGCCGGGGTCCCGCCTGGAAAGCGTGCGGGCACTGGCGGGCCTGTTCCGGGAGGCGCAGCACAGGTAGCGGGGAGGAGGGGCCGCCCGTGGCCACGTGCGCCGGGGAAGGGAGGTCCGGCCGCGGGAAGTGCCGGTGCCGGCGGGCCTGGGAGGTCTGTGGCTCGCTGTTGCTTTCAGCGCACTCCTGCCCCTTTTGCAGGGAGGACCGCAGGGAAAACGTTCCGCAGTGCCCACAGAGGGACTTGTCGTGTGCCGCCCTCCCTGCTGTGAAATCTCTGCCTTCCCCCCAGGGGCTGTTAGTGTGGGGCCTGGGGCCAGTAGGGTGACCTGTTCGTCTTTCGCTCGTTTCCTTTGGGGTCCCATGAGCAGCTGGCAGTCTGCTTATCTGCCTGAGGCAGGCCCAGGGCATGGAAGAAAAACTTTGTGCCTCTCGGTCACAGATGACAGCAGCTGCACTAAAAGCAGGTGCGCTCAGGTAGCCACTATGGGGCGAAAAGCCACGCTGAGCGCTGCAGGGTGGCTAGAAATGGGCGAGGTGTGTGTCAGAGGCCTTGCTGGGTGACTGTTCTGTATTGTGCCTGAGAGGCCAAGGCTTTGAGATGAAGATGGTGGTTGTAGGTAACTGAGGGCAAATGCTATGCAGTAGGATGGGCTGCAGGGGCTTCAGTGGGAAGAAAGGTTGAATGCCCCTTAGTGTTAGGATAGGGAGAGAAAGCATGGGGTTACTGGAGAAAGCATGGAGCTGGTATGGAGGGTAGCTGTGGCTGTAAGGTAAGTGGGACCTCGCAAAATTGCACACCGCTTGTTGGCTTTGGCAAAGGTTGGGCATGCAGAGGTTCAGCTGTGTGACAATGCTTGGAGTAAAGCTTTTCACTCTGCCTGGGAGGTGGCAAGAGGCATATAGGTTGATGTGAAGCTTGTGCTCACTCCCTCCTAACAGTAGCTGTTTGAAAGTTATTGCACCTAGAATGAAGAAATCAAACTTCATAGCTTAGCATAAAATGGTGGTGGTGGATGCTCTTTTCCCAGCAGCACCCCCTCTCCCCTCTCTTCTCCTCCTCCCCCCACCCACCCACCCCCCAATTCCCTGTTCTATTTTTGTTAATTAAATCCAGAATTAAAAGTCAGGGTTGGAGGAGAGTGAAGACATACTTTTTATCTTTGAAGAGAGTAGGACCTGTGCACATTTTGATCTTACATGTTGGTGTTTTCCCTGACTCTTTCTTGCCTTCCCTGAAATCTCTGACAGTGTTTGACAGAGGGGTAGATATTCCCCCAAAGTAGTCAAGTTTTGTGGGTACATGTAGGCCAAAAGAGAGACACTGTAATTGCCCTTCCAGAAGGACAAAGTTGTAGTGTTAGCCCACATCCAGAATGGATCAGAGTGGATTTGGGAGCAGCTTTGGCAATAAATTTGCCAACTGTGGAAAATGCTGAACCAGAAGATGCAATCCAATGGATGTTTGGTATTTGAAGTTATGATACTTAGTGACGATTCTTTTGTTATTATGTGATTGTTCAGTGCTTGTGGAAACAAAGTAATTTGAAAATGTGAGTGCTAGTGGCCTGTCATTCAGAAGCAAAGAAGGTGAGAAAATACTGCCTCAGTTGTGAGACCATGGTGTAGAACTTGGGAGACTTGAATTCAGCTGTGTGCTTTAGCTGAGACTTCGACAGCTTTTGAGCAGAGGACTTGATTTCTTTATGCTTCCATTTCTGTTCTACAAGGGGGAGAAAACGGTTTTATTCTGTTACCAGGATATTGTGAAGATAAATACTTTAAAGGCTTTTTAGGGTCTCTGTTTGTAAGTATGGAATTGTGCAAGTATCTAAAATGGATATGCAGATTTACAAGCTTCTGGATTCTTTGCATAGTTCTTGACTAATTTCATGGGGTTTGGAGACCTGGTCTTTTGAACAGGGTTGCATTAATATTTTTAACTCTGTTCACTAGGATGTTATCTTATACAGTTTTGTTTTTAAAGTCAAGCATGTAGGTCTTGCTAGGAGTGACAGTAATCTTTCTTTTGGCACAGATACATGAATTCTGATTCTTTGTTTTGACTTAATGAGAAATTGTGTATGTCTTCCTTGCCTGAGAGCTGGGCCCCTGTACCCTTTGCTTCTGCTTCCTTTTGTATTCCTGCAGAATACTTGATGCTGAAATCAAGGACAGGTGGGAGTAGCAAATTGTGAAGATCCTGTTTTAGGCAACAAAATAAAGGAAAGCGAAATCTGTGGAATACCCACAGAGCAGTTCTGAACGAATTTCATGGCCTGTTTACAATAGGAGGTATTTTTGAATCTAAAAGCTGCTTAGCAGGCTTTTTGCTAGTTTTATAGATTGATATTTAAAGATTAGGGAAACACTTGTGAAAGGAAAATCCTTTAAAGAAATACATTTTAAATACTTGTATCTGCTGGTTTTATATGTATGTGAATCTTTGTCGTACTGCTGGAAAAAGACTGTTCTTTTCAAAAATAGTTCTAAGCGTTGGTTGGAACAGTTACCTGAAGCCACTCCTGGCTGATTTCTTAGTGTTAGCTAAGCACTTCCTGCCCTCCTCACTAATTTGAGAGTTTAGGTTTTGTGCAGAAGGATGATTTTAATTAAATTCCTTTGTAGCACACATTCAAATTACATTGATGCTTAAGTAAGAGTTGATTAAAATTTTCTCTGAATAGAATCCTGCTTTATACCAAACAGCCTTTAAGTCATTCCATGGTCATTTGGAAGACTTTTTGAATGTTCACTTAGGCTTTTCTGTTTCAGGAAGAGATTTGGTTTCTGCCCAGAAAGATCTGGCTTGAGCACATGTAATTTTTCTTTCACAGTGTGCAAGAGAGATTTGGAGTGCTGTCTCTCCTCACTGATAGGTAAAAATCCACATCTCCTTCCACATGCACAGTGAGGACAGGCACTTTCTGGTGTATCTCATACTTGCTTTGTTAGGACAAGTTTTGTCTTTGTATTTCACTGGAAATGTCTACACTCCAAGGTTGGTGTTTTTTAACTTTCAATCCAAAATTGAAAAAAGAAGTTGCCACAATGGCCCAGTATGCGTGTGATCCAGTGTCTGGCTAAAACTTCTGTTTTGCTGCATAACTCTGTAATGAGAATAGAAACTTTTCCAGGTAAGAATAACTTTTAAGGTGCCATTTTAATGGTAGAGTCGCAAGAATGTGCACAAAAGTACTTGCAGCTTTTTTTTTTTTTTTTTTTTTTTGATTTGTTTTACTAACTTCAAATAACTGAATGTTGGGCAATAGTACATTTCTGTATTTTTAAGTTGGGTCAGGAAATGACTAGTTTCATGTGATAATCCAACACATTGCATAGACATAATACGAAGGAAACTGCAGTTGAACCGAGATTTTTCCTATTTTAGGATAATTGTAGTGTTTAAACACCAAGTAGACTAACAGCTAATGGTTCTGTATGGCATCTTCACTCAACAGAGAATACATGGCTTTTGTGTATTTGGGACATGGCCTGGCTGGGTGCTCCTTTACCAGACCGTAGCTATTCTGATGTTTAGAAAAACTTGTGTCTGGATGCATTTGCCATGTGTACGGCGGCATGTCAGCCACTGAATCTCTTTTGGCATGCATGCCTGTCATGAAGCGGCTGGAGCTGTACCACTTCTCGTTCATCGAAGGTTCAGGACCCATGAATGTCTTTTCTTAGATCTTGGAAACTAAACAAAATTCCAAACCTTCTGTCTGGTTATGTAAGCTCCACTGTTTTCTTTGTGCCTGAAGCCAGCTCTGCTTTTGGTCTTTGTGCTACTTTAGTATTTTCTCCTCAGGATTAGAATCATAGAATGTTTAGGGTTGGAAAGGACCTTAAAGTCATCTAGTTCCCTGTAAAATATATCTTGATGCTGTGGTGAGTTTTTTTTAATATTTTAATATAGATGGAGATTGTGTGAGTATATTGATTTTGATCAACTGGGAGGTTGTAGAATAAAACACGTATTTCCTGGAGATCTGATACATAATGTTGTAGTAACTTAATGGTATTTGTAAACATTGTTGTATTTCTTACAGTACAAGTGCTCTCCCTTCTTTGTAAGTCTACCCCACACCCTAACAGACTTCAATACTGGATGCAGTGTACTGTCAGTAAGATGCAGACGAATATGAAAGTGTTATTGTTGAAACAATAAAAGTGATAAGAGGCTTAGGAAACATGAACTGTAAGCAAAGGTTGAGAGAATTGTTTTTGTTTAGTCTAGGAAAGAGAATGTAGCAGGAGCAGCGGTGGGAAATACAGTCTTCAGACATGTTTAAAGGTGTTACAGGTAGGATGTGAGGATACGGCATTTAGGGACATAGTGGTGGAGTTGGCAACCTTAGGTTAACGCTTGGACTCAATGATCTTAAGGGTCTTTTCCAACCTGAATGATTTTATATTTCTGCAGTTTGGTTTATGAACATGTGATCTCTTGCGATAAAGAGCAGGTAGAATTTCTAATTGTGCAAATCATTAGGCCTTAGAGCGAGCAGCTGAACACAGCTGATACTGCATCATCCACTAATGTTTGATCAAGAAGATTTTAAATTCTCCTTTAGGAAGAGTTTTCTGTTTGAACATCTTTTGTTTAATCTACTTTTGTTTAATATTACTTTCCATTTCATCTAACTGTCTTGTGTTCATAATTTAGGAGGTATTTCTCAACCTTCTGTCTTGGATCTTAGCTTTCCTGTTTGATCTTGTGTACATGACAAGCCTGTTTTAGGTTCAAGGAGGCTGCATCTGGATTTCCCTTTTTTGATTCTGGTTAGAAGTATTAGATAAGTGAATTTACTGGACTTCCCTTTTTTGATTCTGGTTAGAAGTATTAGATGAGTGAATTTATTGAGCTTCCCCGTAGGAATGCCAGAAACACTCTTTGGTGTGGTTTCTTTTCAGCATAAAATATCTAAAACTAAGTTAGCAGTGTTTGTAATGTGTTGCTTTCATATCTTTTCTGAACATAAAATCAGGGAAGAGAGCATGTGAATAGCTGTAGTTTGTAAGTGTGCATATCTTTGTGACAGAGCATCTGCAGATGGGCCTGTCAGTCCTGGGGAGTCTGGTCAATCTGTGTGGTGCAGCAGCATCAGCGCTTTCATCCATTCATAAAGTGTCTCTTTATATGCTTATGGTTTTGCAGTGTTGTTTTCCTAGGTCTTGATACTCTGAGAAGTGACATGGTATTTTTTGTGTTGGCATTGTTTTCTGCTGAAATAGAGTTGACTTTCTCCCTCAGCTTTGATTCACACACTTGAAAATGATGCTGGTGCAGCCACTGGCTTTCTCTATGACTTCTCTTTCTCCCTCTGGTGAAATTTGTAGCAGGGTATTTTATAATGGAGCTTCCAATACCTTTTTCTTCTGAAACATCTAGTGCTGGACATCTAAACTGTGTTAATGAATTAAAGCACTTCCTAATTCTTAAAAACCCATGTGGTGTCATATATAAACGTGCTAGCTACATGCATTAGGGAGACTGCTTTTTAAAATTAAGATTCCAAAAAGCTGTTGGAAAGCTGTGAGGAATACTAAGGCAGCACAACTCTCCCACAGCTCATCTTCTGAAAAGGCTGGTGGAATGATTGTGTGCATGTCTTTTGCTCTCTCTACTTGAAAGACCTTATATACTATGGATAGTTAAGAGATTGTTGCAGAAACATCTTCATGTTTACAGGAAGATTGTCATAATATAGGCTTTTTCATAGCAGTGCATTTTTTTGTTGTTGTTGTTGACTACAAATTCCTTTGTTTCAGAGAAATGGCAAAAGAAAGTATATTTCAGGATCTCCTGGAAATCCTGAGGAGCGCCTCAAGTGAGATTGAGCAGGCCTACAAGGACTCCTCTGAATTGGTAGATCTAGACACCTGCCTGCTGCTTATAGCAGAGTGTTTCAGATGTCTGAGGAATGCCTGTGTTGAGTGTGCCAAGAATCAACATGTCATGAGGTATAGTTATGATCCATTTTAACCCATCCAAAAGTATAATGTTATGATATTTGTGTGGTTTTCTGCAGACGTTATTATTTTACGCTACTGTGTTAGTTGATTTATTAACTGGTATTTCCTGTTTGATTCAATCACTTGAAATTAAGTATGCAAGAAACAGAAATAGCTGACCTATTTGTAGGTCAGAGTTTGGGGCAGTGCTGAATAATAGAACAGAGTGTTTGTGTCCTTAGTACAAGTTGATTAGGCAAATGATATAAACCTTTTGGAAGTCTGACTGTAGAACTGTCCTTTTTTTCGCTTTCATTCCTTTATATAACATAATGAATAAGTAGATAGTCTTAATTATCAGTTACAGGATTACTATGTTTTTTAAGGTACATGTGTATCTGTCTGGCACTCATGACAAAGTATGGCATGTAGAATTGTGCATATCGACCCTGATACATATAGAGGTAAACTGATACTAATGGATGATAAGAAGTCAATCTGGCTCCTTAAGTTATTTAGACTCTCTTTGCAACATCCGGGGGATGCTTGGGATACAACCAGCTGTAGTTACTGAAAACATGGCAGCCTATCTGCAGTTCTTTAAGAAGAAAAAACCTAAACCAAAAGCAAACATCCCATCTAAGAACCCAAAACCCATCACCCCCCAAAAAACCAAACCATAACAAAAAATCCCAACAAAAGAACGCGGTTGTGAGTTTGTTAGAACATGAAGAATTGTTGTGGAGCACACTCTTAAAATTTGGGTTCATAGGGCTTGTCAAATTTGGTTTATTGAAGTAAATATAATTTTGACATGGAACAAAGTTGCAGCTTCTGTTCTGGGGCAGAATTTTGTTAATGCCACAAAGTTGCAGGATTTTTCTTAGAAGGCAGTAGTTGTAGAACAATGTAAATTTAAGTTCAGGCTTTTGCATTTTTGTCCTGGCAGTGCTAGCACTCATATTGTGGGTCAAGAAACTGCTCTGACAGAGTTTATATGCTTTTTATAGATGTTTGCTGGCTGGACGTTCAGCCAGACTGGGTTTCTTATTGTAAGTTGCTGTGGCTCCATAGTTACTCATGTTTACAAAATGTGGGAAGCAGAATTGTGAGGCTGGGAGCTGGTAATATTGTCCTTTTCACTAGCATGATAGATACAACCCACTTATGGAGATCTGAGTTCCATTAATTTTCTAAAGCTGAAAATTTCATCTGCTTATACTGCATTCTTTGACTTCTGTTTTTTTACTCTGTAGCATGCACATCATGCACATCCTGGCATGTATATTGTCTACCTCCAGGATTGCTGAGCTTTGGCTGTAGAATTATTTTGGTGGTTTTGATTCCAGATGGCTTCACTTCACTGATTTATCCTTACTTTCACCATGTTTTTCCATATCTAGCAGTATTCAAGGTCAGGTTGGATGGGACTTTTGGCTACCTGGTGTAGTGGAAGATGTGCCTGCCCATAGCAGGGGGGTTTGACTAGATAACCTTTAAAGGTTTTTTCTGACCTAAACCGTTCTAACTATAATTTTTTCTCACTGGAGAAAGATGAATGATTAACTTCCTTGCTTCCCTCCAAGAGTTTTGTATGCTTGCTTTTGAACTGGCCGTGTTGTTTGTTTGCTGATGGTCACTAATCACTTTGTTGTTATATAAAATCCTCAAAGTTTATTAGTAAGTAAGGTACAATGACACTTTCCCTGAACACTTGAACTTCAAACAAAGCAAAGTTTTTACACAAATAAAGCTGTTTAAATTACAGGAATAACCTGCTAATTTTTAACATTTAATTTAGAGGAATAGCAAAAAGAGAAGAAAGGGTACTTGGTTCTGAAGGTACTGTGTCCAAAATTGTTAATATGCAAGCTAATGTAGTAAACCTGTTTGCTTTGCCTCCAGTGGTAGTAGTGTGGCTACTGATAGTCAGGCACAGTTAAGTAGGAGAAACTGTCGTCTATTTCAGAGTTTCTGAAGATGTTAAAAACTTGCTATTAACTTCAATGAAAGCCTTTTCACTTTGAGTGTATTTCATATAAAATGTTTTTTTTTCCCCCTGTTTAATAACAGGAACCTGGGTCTCATCTCTACATCTGTCCATTTGATCAAATTGCTTCATGGAATGCAAATCAAAGAAGAATTGTTATTGACTGGTAAGGTTATGGATTTTGTTAAACATATAGCCTGCACTACATTTACTTATGTGGGAAGTCTTGTGGTGGTGTGATGTCACCTTACTGATGGATTTTTTTCATAGATTTGTTTAATTGTTTCTTGAATTGCAGTTGAGAATTTGGAGAGAGAGAAGAGAGTGGTTTTCTTTACGCTGCTTGAAGAA
The DNA here is from genome assembly GCF_963264785.1 of Psittacula echo. NCBI lineage: Eukaryota > Metazoa > Chordata > Aves > Psittaciformes > Psittacidae > Psittacula > Psittacula echo. The sequence goes on from NC_137735.1 coordinate 108,889,117, forward strand.
AATCCAGCCTCAGATCTAGCCCAGTTGTATTTTTGCTCAACTGTTCCCTGTAGATTGTTAAAGGAAATATATGTGGAAAATTCTTTAAAATTAACCAACCTATTTGAATTGAAAAAGGGAAAAGTTCCTGTAATATCTCCATTCCAAATACATTCTGCTGTTTTACTGTCTTTTTGTTTGATCTGCAAGCATAGTGAAATAAAGGAATACTAACTTTTTATTTTGATGACACTTGAAACAATTTAGATGATTCCAGGAAACAAATTTTGGCTGTGACTTTTATGAATTTTTTTTTTAATTTTCATTTCGGTACTGTGGTTGCTGGCCAGTCAGGATATGTGCCAAGAACTAAGCACTGATTTGAGTAGTGTTCAGATTTCCCTAATGACTGAGGGTTTTTCTTCATGCAGTGAAGAGAAAATCTGACTGCAGTATCTTTCCACCTTAATGGCAGTTCTTGCTCCGGATTTCTAGCAAAGTCATTTCACTGGATATTAAGACATTTTCAGTAATTTTCTTCTTTATAATCTCTTTCCTTCTGTGTATTTGGAGCTTGATATAGGGCATTGGATCCCAGTCTTTACTGTCTGTGGTTACAGAGAGTAGGGAACGTTTGGTTTCTCTTGCTACTTTTATTTGTTTTCATTCCCATTACTTGGAGGAGGTTTTTACTGGGTTCCTGTTGCTGCTTTATATCTTTTTGTGAAAGCAAATGAAACTACTGTCATACTTTAACTTACCCTCAAACACCTTTATGAAGCTGGGAAAGAGCGCTGTAGTCCAGGATACTCATTTTTTTCCTTTTGCTGCTGTATTTGGCTCAAAATGAAGCCTTTCAGGCATGTGACAGTATTGTGCTTAAGCTATGTTCACTCCTTCATCTGCTGCTGGACTCCTTCTTCCAGGGAAGGATTGGTGATGCACAGCCCTTCAGTGTGGGAAGACCAGAACTAAACCCTGTGTGTTTTACTGTTATTCTACATAGCTATTCAACAAATGAGTTTGAGTTATAACTAAAATGTATGTATTGACCCAGGATAGATGGTTCATTTGATACTGTGTGTAGTATTGATCTCACTGGGAAACATCTGTGATGAGCATGGCTGGGTATTCCATGTAAGTTAGTGCAACAAAAATTTTTTTTAGACAAGAAAGCGTTGCTAATTCCTTGCTGAGTGATCTGTTCAACTTTGTTCTGAGTGAAAATTACCTAGTGCCTAGAGCACCGGCCGCTTCCATAGGGCATACCTTGGAAGTTAACAGTTACATTCCACTGTGGATTATTAGTCATACTTTCAAAAGAGACACAAAATCGGATAGCACTGTTGAAACAAAGGAAACCCCTGAAATTAGTAAATATTACTGTGTTTATTAGCTATATTTCTACTTCATGATTGATTCTCCTTCTCATATTTCACATAGGAAATCAGGTCACAGGGCTAGAGTAGCAGTCTGTTTTGTTCTAGCAGATAATTAGATGTTAAGTGGAATATTTCAAGTTGTTCATTTAGATATGTGTCCCATTTCTGCCCTTAAATGGTTGCTTGGATTTGATGATCCCTCTTGGTGCCTGTTTATATCCTTCAGGTATTTTAGATACTTTAGTATTGCTTCCATAGCAACAAAATACAAGGATAAAGCATTAATGCTGTATCACAAAGTGAACAACACTAAATGTTCAGTTCATGTCCCTGTGAAAATTTCCCAGAGCAAATCAGTGTAGGCTGTAGAAATTTGAAGTTTCTACATTATTGTATTTGTGAAGAAGAGAGATTGAAAACTCTTTATGCAAACTGAAGAAATCATTTAGCCTCATCTGTGGTATGTTTTCACTCTTTATCCATTGGTAACTGTTAAGACTGGTAAGTCTGAATGGTGTGATAGTTTTTATAGTAAAGTTCAGTATAGTGCAATTTGTAATGGATAAAACCAGAAATGAAATAAATTATGTATTCTCAGGCTACTACTGTGACCAGTGTGGTGTTTCTAAGGGAGGAGACATGATCAAAACAGCAAAAAAGGAAGTATCACACAGTATCACAGTATGTTAGAGATTGGAAGGGACCTCAAAAGATCATCTAGTCCAATCCCCCTGCCAGAGGAAGAATACCTAGATAAGGTTACACAGGAATGTGTCCAGGCGGGTTTTGAATGTCTCCAGAGAAGGAGACTCCACAACCCCCCTGGGCAGCCTGTTCCAGTGTTCCATCACCCTCACTGAGAAGAAGTTTCTTCTCAAGTTTAAGTGGAACCTCTTGTGTTCCAGTTTGTACCCATTACCCCTTGTCCTATCATTGTTTGCCACTGAGAAGAGCCTGGCTCCATCCTCATGACACTCCCCCTTTATATATTTATATACACTAATAAGGTCACCCCTCAGTCTCCTCTTCTCCAAACTATAGAGACCCAGCTCCCTCAGCCTTTCCTCATAAGGGAGATGCTCCACTCCCTTAATCATCTTAGTTGCCCTGCGCTGGACTCTCTCCAGCAGGTCCCTGTCCTTCTTGAACTGAGGGCCCCAGAACTGGACACAATATTCCAGATGCGGTCTCACCAGGGCAGAGTAGAGGGGAAGGAGGACCTCTCTCGACCTACTGACCACCCCCCTTCTAATACACCCCAGGATGCCATTGTGTGCAAATGCTGTGCAAAGTGATGTAATTATAAACTGTTGCTAAGATTTATTCAATTGAATCTGGACTGCTTTGTGTCTTCTTTGCTAGGAAAAAGACTTTTTTGTAATAGTTTATCTTAGGCCCAAGAGTTATATTCATGCCTAATTTGCCTCTTCAGTGTATTTACTGAAACAATTCTAATACAAGTTTTCAGCATATCTCTTTTTCTTTTTTTAAACTCTCTAAAAAGCTAGATGAATTCCTGAAAGCTTGTAATGGACTTGTTCCTGCCAACTGTAGAAAAAGCTGTTGTTTGTGTGTATGGTATGCCACTGAGGCAGTGGGCCAGAAAAGCTGAGGGTGACTTAGTATGTCTGTCCTGGAATATCTCTTTAAGGCTTCAGAGAAGTTTAAAAATAACCAGTTAATTCCTACATATGGCATATAAAGGTTGTCCAACTCCACCTGCAAGCCAGTCATCCCTGTAGTAATATTTTCCTTTCTTTTTATACGTATATTAAAAGACATTTTTAGACCCTTCCTGTATGGTGTTGCTACAGATAGCTGTTTGGCCACTCTCTTTCTCCCTGCTTACCTCCCAACACTAGTTGCATTTCATAGCCAGTTTCTCTTCTTGTAATTTCTTATGATGCCTAGTATTAATTTGTATTGAGCAATTCATATTATGTAGTACTTAGAGAAGAGAGCATGCTCTAAGGAGTTGCACAGTGAAAGCCAACAGCTAGATGAGTGCGGGGGATTGATAGGCAATGATGCTAAACAAGTGTTTGACAATTTGCTAAATTTCTGGACAGTGTCAAAACTGATTTGTTACAGGTAAGTCACACGTACTTGTAAATGCTCTGTTTTGTAATTGCTCCAGCAGTCCTCCCTCTTCTCTGCAAAAGATAGAACTCCAAGTTCTATCAAGTAGAGAAAAATTCAAGTGCTACGCTTCTTGGACAGTATCTGACAACTGGGTTTCACCTCAGTGTTCTTGTAACTATACATGCTGTAGGTCTAGGAAGTGGATGTGGAGCTTGGATATTCCTGGTGGGGAGGCAGACAAGATGACAAATACTTCTCTGTTCTCCCCAGTTCAAAATTAATTTGGATAGGGATTGAAGATGCAGGAACTCCATCTATTCATGTAGAAATGCTGCATGAAGTAAGGTCTGTTATGTGTTTTTTTTTAAAGTGATTTGAGACTACAGTCTACCAACAAATCACTAAGTGTCTGCAGAGTATAGATTTAATGGAATTTTCATAGTATCCTCTGCACATCCCTTTTGTTTTAGTTTAATTAAAAAAGAAAAGTCTCATCATAACAATGGTTTTTGTTTTGGTTTGGTTTTTTCCTCTGCTGTGGGTACAAAGATCAAGAGCACTTGCCAGAGTAGCAGGCTGATGAAGCTGCCAGATGAACTTTAACTGAACTTAAAGCAGACCCAGATCTCTTAAGAGCTAAGAAGTAGTTCAGTATGTTAGGGATTGCAGCAGACGTAGGAAATATCCTTGTCAGAAACCCAAGTAGAAAATCTCCTTCACTTCATAGCATGTGTCTTGGTTTGGTTGTGGGATTATTTTTTTTTTTCCTTTTTCCGATGGCAAATCTTAAGCTTTCCAGCAGAATCTAGCAGACCTTAGGAAAGGTACATTGAGGTTTGTTGAGATGATGGATCTTTGGATTCCAGAGTGTGAGATCTATATTTAGGATTCATCTCTGAAATCTGGAAAAAATGGATAACTTTGTTTCTTCTTGATAAATTGCGAGCAAGGGCATGACTGTTTTGAAGCAAGCGTATATTCTATAGGCTGTGTCCCATCTGATCCTTTTGTTGATTTCCACCCCTACCCCATCCTGGACAGAAGAGCTTTAATCTTTTTTGTTTGTAAATAGATCTTCTCAAACCTTTCACCGCTTCAAAATACTGCTGATGCTGAAGAATGTACTTTGAATTCCAGCATAATTGCTTAAAAAGCATTTATCTGCCAAAATACTTTTCTCTCCTCTAGGATAAAAAAGGCATTGAATGCCTAATAGCTGCCCTTCATGGGACAATTTGTTGTGCAAGTTCTCTGAATGAGTTGATTGTCCTCTCTGAACAGAACTGAATGCAACTGCACAGTATCAGCTGCAGAGCGATACTGTGCTGTTTGTGTGTGCCTGAGAGAGGTGCTCTGAGCATCATGCCAGCATTCCTCAGTTTCAGGCTGCTGGTGATACTTGAGCTAGCTTTAAGTCAAGTAGCCTGGGTGTTATTATTGTTATGCTGTCCTGATACTATCCCTCTTAACTTTTTAGGGGTTTTAATCTACCAGGGTAAGCTACATAAAAATTCATTAATGGGAAGATGATAACAGCATCTGTTCAAAATCAGGGTCCAGATGTGCCAGCTTTGTTGTACAAAGGTTTAGGTCATTCACTGCTCTTAATGTTATGAAGTCCAGAAATGATGGGTAGATTATCATGGATGAAAAGCTTGAATCCTTGAACAGGAATTTGACTTTGCTTCCAATTTTCTAAGAAATGTTCAGGTGTAGTTAAACTGCTACAGATACTCTATTCAGAACAGAACTTGAAACATTCCTTTACAAGTAGGGATGAAAGATGACTCTATGTAAATTTTTTAATACTTGGCTTATTATAGTAACTTGATCATTTTCTGGTAGGATGTTCAGCAACATGAATATCATATGCCTAACACCTGTTCACAGCTCTTTTCTTGAGGGAGGATGTGTAGGAAAATATGGAATATCTTGTTTTAAATATTTTACAAATGCTCTAAATGCCATGTACTTACAAGGGAGCTATAAAAGAAATGCTTCTTGCTTCTAGCAGAAGAGAAGGAAGCCTGTGATGCTCTTCAGTAAAGACCACCTGAAACCTGGGATCAGCTTCAGTGTGTTCCCCAAGTATCAAACTGATTTGGACTTGATCAGCTACCATGTGTATTTTCCTTTAGTTAATGAAAAGGCAATTGCTGTTGACCCATTGCTGCCTTATAGGTTGATTGTGGTCTAGGAAGAAAGTACATTGAAAGGTACTTTTTAATCTGCCAGTGTGGAAGGGTCATACTCTGCAGAAGAAACGGCAGTAAGTAACCTTGGAATTCAGAACTCTAAAAATAAAAACATCATCACTCCTTTGTAGAGATTAAAAAAAAGAAAAGGCATGAGGGAGAGTGTGTGTTGCTTCAAAAAGAAGAGGTAAGGAACCTAGGCTATATGTAGCTTCCAGAGATACTATTTCTTGCAGAAGCCAGATAGCTTAGAAGTATTTCATCTTTGAAATAAGAAGGCAAAAACTTTCTCCCAGGGTTTACAGGAAGACATCATACGATTGAGCAAAGAAAGATACTTGATTACTTGAACTTCTGAAGGTGAAGGCATGCTGTGTTTGAAAATCCACTGAGTTCTGTGCTGTAGGAGTTCATGTAGTGGTAGAAAATCATGTTGACATTTTGTTAAGAAGTCCCTGAAAAGAAATGAGGAGAACTGAAATTCACAGCAGCTGCATTGGGTAGCTTGTCTATTCTAAAAATTGTTAATACAAAGTTGTTTTCCAGGCTTTACAGAAAATAAGATGTTTAATCAAATTATTTTGTTTTCCTGAAGAAGAATCTGAGTAAAATGGGAGGCTTTGAGTTGTTATGTTTGCGAAAGTATTCCTCAAAACAAAAATGAATGAATAACTCTTAAGTGATTCAAGTAATTTCTACTTCCTCAAGAGACGATAGGAGAAATAAACCTTTCAGTTCTGTCCTTACTCAGTGAAATGAAACATGGAAATGAAACATCTTTGCTCTTACCTCTTGCTAGTTCTATACTCAAGCATTTGCAAGTTGGAATTGCACTGGAAAAATGAGAGTGGTTAATTTTGATGGTGTGGAAAAGCAGGGGAAGGTGACATTCTCAAACCTGCTGAAGAACACTAAATTGATTTTCCTTTATTCTTTTTTAAATGGGTAGCCATGCATCCTTACCCATTTCTTGATTCTTGTCAATATTTATCTATCTGTTAACTTATTTTCTTCCCCTGGAAGGCAACGGCAACAGCAGCAGTTGCACTTTTGGTTCCACTAAAAAGACACAATCTTAGCAACTGGAAAATGAGCTAGAAGTAAATACTCAGAGTTTTTCAGAAAGTGTCAGAGTGGTATTTTTGCAGAACTCATTAGTTTGAAAATCAGGGCTAGATGCTTCAGTGGGCTTACATACTAGCATAAGAGTCTATCTATGGCCTGTTTTTGACAACTTTCTCTTCTTTTTTCCCCTGTACCTTACCATTTGGCGTGACTGGTCATTCAGCACTGTATTTTAAATTATCAGGAACTCGAAATGGAGTGGTCAGCTGTGGAACCTAGATAGCCTTTAATGCATGCCAATATTGACCAAATGAGCCTTGCCCTTATCCTTTGTGCTTCTTGTTTATTTCCTGTTTGGTATCTTTCATGTTTCTGTTTTGTTCTTAAAAAAAAAACCCCAAAACAGTCATCTCTCACAGCTTTTTGTAGTTCTTTAATCATGTTGCTCTGAATGGTTTCATTTCCAAAATACTGCTTGTGGTTTATATATGAAAAATAAACATTTTAAAACATGCCAGGAAAGCGTGAGGGAACGGTAGATTTTTACTAGACATATATTGTAGCATAGTGAATATCCAGAGCTCACCCAAAGCATTTGGAAAACCATTGCTCAGTTTTATTGCCTATAAACAGAGATCTTTTTTGCTGTCTGGACAACAAGTGTGGAGACACAGGATTGGTTATATGGATTTCATTGTAATGTGACTACAGTTGGACAAGATGTAGCTTTTAAATTGTATCCTGCAGACTCTCAAACACAATGGCTACTATATTTAAACCAGCAGGACTAAGGAAGGAAAGTTAATCCTTCCTCTCATCCCACATCAATGCCCTCTATATTTATCTCTTGAGGAGAATGCATGCTGTTTTGTTGGGGATTTAGTTGTTGATTTGGTTTTGAGAGATTTTTGAGAGCAAATGCTATAAATTATTACGCTTCAGATTTTTGCACGAGTCATATGTGATGGGCTGGTTTACGTGGAATGAGAGAGCAAGTGGTTATAAAGCTTAAACCATTTTACTTGTCATACAGAGTCAAAACATCCTGAACTGTTAATAGGTGACATTTGTCAATTTAAGTTCATATTAGCTTTTCTTTCAAGGGAGAGGAAGTGGGAAAGAGTGGTTCCTGAATGGACCCACAGTCCATGGGGTGCTGAACGTGCCTCAGTTGCTTGGCAGAAAAGAGAATTTAAAAATCTGCACTTCCATTTATTTTTGTATTTGGGGTTTCCTTTTGCTTACTGCTAGGATAATTAAACTACTTCTGTTTTACAGCTTAAATAAACCAGACACTAATTTAAACAGACTTTTTTTAGCCAAATAAATAAAGGACAGCCCTGATCATAAGAGTTGCCAGTTTCCATGTGTGATTTTTGCTTTGTCTGTTAGGCTTTTTGTATGGAGGATTGGTGCCAGTAGTTTGCTGCCACTGTTAAAGTAAAAACTGTAATTACCTTGTCAAAATAATATTTATAGTATTTTCGGGGAATAATTGTGGGAGTGTGACAAATATATTATACTCATCAAACTTTTATGTAAACATAAGCATGAGTTTCTTATTTGAGTTATTGGTGCTGGTTTTGGCCTTTGTGTTTTTCCAATCTGTAAAAATAATATTGGGATTTTCATGGTCTTTGTAGCATTTACAGAGTGTATGCCCTAACAATCAGTTGATACATTATCTGGTGGAAGTAAACTGCTGTTTGCACTTGTATTGGGATTTTGGTTTCATGTTTCCTTAGCTTAAGAAAATCCTGTGTTTTTGTTGAGTTTCGCTATCCCTTAATTATTATAGCTCAGAGCATTTTACTACTTTACCAAACAGGAAAGTTTTAAGTAATTGGTTTGTTCTCTTGGTACCACTTGGGGTTGGTCAGGGGTAGTTTTTTTGTTTGTTTGTTTGGGTTTTTTTGTTGGGGTTTTTTTGGTTCCTTTGTGTTTAGCTCATTGAGTTTTTTATTTATTGTATTTTTTTTTTTGTATTTGATAGCAAGTTTGAGTGCTTTAGAAAGGTGACTGTGAGCGTCTTCCAGAAACATCTGTGCTAGGAAGTACAATGTTTTCTAACAGCAGACAGTTACCCCTTTGCTAGTTAATGGTGCAGGCAGGACTCTAGGCATTCTTGCTGCTGGGCAATGGTAAGTTACCAGATGCAAAAGTGTCCTGGTTCCTCCCTACACTGCAGTTCGAAGTTTACAAGTGCTCTGTCGGTGCTGTGTTTTGGTGAATACTGCCACAGCTTTTGAAATAATTGTCTTCAGAACATCTACAAAAGGATTACAGCCATGCAAGCTTCACCCTTCCTAGGCGTGTCAACCTGCTGCCATCTTCTGTAGGCCAGAAGGTTCTCCTGGTGGTCCTCATATTTTCGTCCAAAAGCCATTAGAGGCTGTGGAAAGACTCTGATTTGGGTGGGCCTTGGTTCAGGTGGTTGTTCCAGGTCTTTGGCCTTTGGCCTTTTTTTCAGAAACTGCAAAATAAGGAACCAGCTTTTATACCTCTTTCAGCTGTCTGCAGAAGGAAAAGAGCCAAACGTGGACTAAGATGAGTCAAACTGATAAGTTATCTGGAGATAGCTAACACTGAATTCTCTTAACTCGTGTGTGTGTAGTATTGCCCATGTCTGCAGCGGTCAACTGTTGGTCTGTGCAATGCAGGTCCCACACTTTGAATCTTGTGCAGTGTGTACAGGCACAATTAACTGTACCTTGCAGGGTTAGTACAGTAAAACATATTTATGTGATTCAGCAGTAACTGTCATTTTGAGTAAATGCCAGTGTTACCATTGTTTTCAGCCTGACGTGTCTGTGTCACATGCACGGCTTGGCTGTGACTTCAGGTATTAATATGGAAATTTAGACATGCCTTAATTTTTATTTTTATTTTTATTTGTTCTCATTTTATCTGGAATGGAGTGAGTTTTGAGGGGTGCGAGTCCAGATCCATTGAAGAAGAGCAGCTTTAGGACAAGGGGCCCTATTTAAATGCAACATTTTCTTAAAGGGGAGGGGAGAAGGGGAAGAATGACAGAGTGGGGCTTTCAGCAAAGCCTAGATCATCATTACTAGACCCTTGATAACACAAGCAACTGTACTTGTAGGATCTTGTGTCCAAATACAGTAAGCTCCAGCTTGCTGTGTTTATCCTTTGTTAGTCCTGTGGAAGACTCCCCTCTTGTTTTAAAACCATTTCCTCACTTTGGTCTAAGTGTCCTACCAAGTTTGAATCTCAATAGTGGGATCTTTTCCTACCTTGGGCTTGATTCTCTACTTTAGTCCTGTTGCTTCGGCAGAGATTGGCTGATTTAAGCTATGATGAGCTGAATTATTTTATTTACTGTGGACTGTGAGCATAAAAATGTATTATTGCAGTGGCTTGTTGAGGCGCAGTCTGAACTACAGACCAGATCCTGCCTAATGAGGTTCACCTATCAGATACTGGTGACATGGATGGCATTGGAAGCAGACTTTGAAATAGTGACAAAAAGCTCGTACTTCCCAACAGTTCGATGTTTGTTGCAGTGATGATCAAAACGGTTCTTTTCATGGTGTTAATGGAAATGGTTTTTGATTTCTGTAAGGGGAGACAGGTGTTGACTGGCTCAGAGTCAATATAAATAATTTTGCTTCAAGGAGAAAGACTAACCGGAGTTAATATCCTTAAGTCATAGCAATTAGTAGGTCAGTGGGCTGTCTTGTAGGTTTCCCTTTTGTTGTTGCTGGTACTGCTTTTTAGGCAGTATGTATAGCTGTTTTGTTTTGTTCTTCCTGCTGCAATTTGAAGGCTTTCTAGTACAGCCTGCCAAGATGTTGCTGATTTATGACACATGCATAGTGGTTCTATAATGTGGACTGATACCCACTTGGAGCACAAAGAAAATGGGAGTTTGCTGATGTCTATTTAATTAGAATAGTTTCTGGTTACTTTGGTTGAAGCTTGAAATGAACAGTAATGAATGTTATTTCCGTGGACCTTTACAGTGTTCTGTAAGTCCTTTCCTTCCTTCATTCCTTGTTCTTTACTGTCTGCTGCCCTACAGGCAAATAATGTCAACAAGATTCATACTGAGGCAGGTTTCTCATCTACATAAATATATGTGAATCAAATTTGCAGAAATATCTGTAGACTTAAGATGGTCACCAGTGGTTTACTGTGATGGTGTAAAGGTGTGTGGAAATTACTGTTCTGTACTGGATAGAAAATGTATTCCCTGCCTTCGGGTGGAAAGGCTTTTGGTTTTGCTTTGTTTTTGCTTTGCTCTGACATTGCGTGCTGAATCGGCAGCTGCACAGAGAAGCTGTGATGTGAGCAGAACCCTCATCTTTCTGATCATCTTACCTTGCAGCAGCTGCTCTGTGGCTGTTTCTAGCTTCCATCTACATCAAAGGCAGGAAGAGGAACCAGTCTTTATCTCGTAACATTTTGCTAGGCTTTCACCAGAAATGAGCAGACATCGATGGGTTTTGCCAGTTACATACCATCCCTAATAGATCCTGTGGTTATCAGCAATGATGGGCATAGTGCAGGTTGCATGATTCTTCCCTGTTCCTCCTCCACCACAGCTTCTCTTATGGCTATCATGGAGGAGAAGAGATAATCTTTACAATAAATGTATCCTCTACATTATGTTCTTACAGGACTAGGTGGTTTTTGTTTTACTCAGCAGGGATGTCAAGATCATAAAATCAAGGTGGGAAGCATGAGGCAAACAAACCTTTTAATTCAGAAAGCTTCATGAAGACAGGGTGTCCTAAAGGTAATGTAGGGAGAAGAAGCTTAACTGTTTTCATGTGTACTGAGAGAAAATGCCCCTAGCAAAGAATCTCCCGCAGAAGCTGGAGAGTGCTGTTACTCCTTCCTCCAGGGAAAGTGAAAATGGAAGGAGGATGCAAATGAGGTGGAGGAAGATTCAGGCAAGGAGAATAATGGGAGGCATCTGCTCTGTGGGTAAGTTATCATCTGTTTGGATAAAAACAAATGATAAAACATTTGAATAAAATAGTTATAGTTATGTAGAAGTTCACCATGGCATTCTCTCGTCCTTTTGATTATTATTGCCATGACACAACTTCCAGACTCTGGTTAATGAGCATTGTTCTGGTGGAAAAGGAGAGTACTGTCTGTAACCGTGGCTTTCTGGATGCCTGCTACAAGACATTTTTTTTCCATTCTGCAATATACTTTTTTTGCTAGCAGTTTTGGGCTTGAGGAGAAATGCGGTGTGCCTGTCTTTCACTTTCCAGTTAGAATTTTAGGGAATATTGCCAGTGCAGAAAGGAAAAGTTACAAATTTGTACTAGGAGACATCAAGTTTTTTTCCTTTCTTCTACCCTCTGGGTGTACATTAAATGTGATAGCCAAGGAACCGTAACAAGGCAATGAGTAGCTGCCTTTATAGGTGTAAAAAAAAATGCAGTGCCCAAAATGTGGATACTGTTGGATGCCCCAAAACTATTGCTGTTTATTAATGGGGGAATGCAAGTAAACATCCTGAATATAAGTTCACTTGTGGATTTCTGTCTATTGCAAAAGGACCATGATCCATTTATTAGCCAGGTACACATTATAAGTGGCCCAAAGTGTGTGGGGGGAAAAGTCTAATATCCTTTCCACAGGCTTACAGAAAAAGATCATTTAGCTTTTCTAGGGAAAATATAAGCACTGTGGTGGAAATTTTGGTTTAAATGAAACAACAGCCACACTATGCCATCAAAAATAATTGGAGAAATTTGCTCATGAGCTTGGTTAGTGTTTTACACGTTAATCTTTTTTTTTTTTTGACCTATACAAGGTATCATGTAGTAGTTGTGTCATATGGTTAGATACCACGAATAACGCATAGTGGGTGGCCAGTCCTCCTTGTTATTTTTCTTGGTTTCCTGGCATGGTTTAAGTCCAGGTTGAGACTCCCCAGTACTTCAAACTTGCTGATTTTGCTACAGCAAGGTCTTTAAAGAGACATTGTCTGTTAGATTTAGGCTCAGCTTCTAGGTTGCTGGAAGAAAAAGATTTTTACATTCTAACACATGCAGGAAGCTTATAAATGCAGTTCCCAAGTCTGCAAGCACTTAGATGTGTTTTACTTTGCATAGGAGAGTAATTTAGGCATGTGTTTTTGCTGTTTGTGGGGATATAACAGGAGTACCATTTATTATGCCTTTAGACTTTAATAGATAATTTATTAAAGGAATTAACACACTTAAGATGTTTAGTTTCCAAAAATGGTGCAATTAAAATACCAGAAGATAAAGAGACTGCCCCTGTTACTGTATTTAATAACTATTCCTAATGCTGTATGAATTGGAATCAATATGAAACTGATCTCATGCCAGGCAGTGGGCTGTAAAACTGACTTTTTTCCTAGTAAATGCACAAGTAAGGTTGGTTTGAAAAATTTTTTTTTTTTTAATTTACCATTATAAGATCTCATTAGAACTACATTTGCATGAGAGGCTAATTTTATTGGGTGGTCTGATGGTTTCTTCTAGCTCCCTTCTAATCCACTTGTAACTCTACAGTTCTAATGGCATGGTGGGGATTTTTCTTGCCTTTCAGTCAAATTCTCCTTTTAGTAAGAACAAAGTGTTTTGCCTAGACATTTATCTTCCAAGAACAGAAGGGTTGTTCAGTCAGTGCACATACTGTTCTGTTAATATTAGAGTTGGCATTTCTGAAGGGAAAGAGAAAAAAATTAAAAGCATTACTTTCTTTTGGAGGTGGAGAAGATGAGGAGTGGGAACAGAAACTTATTAAACACAACATTCTCGGTATTCCACAGATGGTAAAAATGGGTTACTAGTCTGCACTACAGCAAGTGCAGTATGATCAAGGCGGAAATATAATCGGTAGCTAGACGTTCATTTTATTTACAGAAATAAAATACTAAGCACTATTTTAATAACTTTAAATGACATAGCCCGTATGTGCATTATACATTCAATTTGAGCAGTCTAGACAGACTGTTTTCCAAGGAAAATACATTTTCATCAGTATTTGTGGTATGATTCATGGTGGTGAAGAGGCAAATAACTCTTTTTATGACTGGAAGTTGCTTTAACTTGCAGCCACAAGGAAACAAGTCAATGACCGGATGATAGTGGTGGAAACTAGCATTTTATAGTAATAGAGGTCTACACCTTCTGCTGAGTTGAAGGTTTTATTTTTCCAGGGATGGCAGTACATCACAAAACATTCTGACATTGTTTACAAACAACCAAAGGTGATCTGTGTAATGGCTTATGGTGTACAATTAAGATTTACAAAACTCACAGCTGATTTACAAGATGTGCATGCTGTTGGGAGGCTGTGATTTGATCGAAGTACTTGTACAGCTTCAGACATGCTTTGATTGCATTTATTTTATATCTCTATGTAACTCCAGTAAAGGCAGAGGATTACGCTACCTCTGTGCTGTCTACCCCAAATAAAAAGCATGAAAATCTCTTTTTATGACTGTTGTAAGCCTCTGCAGCTTAGGCCAAAGTGATTTGTGAGCAAGTTCATGGGCTCCTGTTCTTCCCTAGAGAAATTGTAGTAAGAGTTTGACAGATAAGTCTGATTATCTCCCAGGAAAAAAACTCATGTTCTGTAAGTAGGACATAAAAATGTGTACGAATATGAACATTTAAATAATATACATAATAATATAATAAACCAAAATAGACTGCACAACATAATGGTTGTGTATAGCAATTTAATGAGGAAAAATACTGGGGGGGGAGGGGGGGAAGGTGTGTGTGTGCGAGGGTGAGAAATTGCAGTTAATCTTGTTAATAGAGGCTTACCAGCAGTAAGCTCTTCTAACTTTGTTTTCTAATTTTCAAATGAAAAACGCACACTAAAGTTTGGTTCAGATAGTGTGTGATCAAAAGAGATTGAAAGGAACAAATGGAGCTGTGATTTTGAAGGTACTGAGCTGGTGGAGTACGTTTAAGGCATCTTCGTGCAGGGCTGTAAGAATCAGCTGCCTCACTTGTTGCATGGGTGGCATTGAGCAACTCTAAAAGATCGGTTTACATGTAGACAAACATTTAGGTACCAGAATTTGTTAGAAAAAGAGTCGTTGTTTCCCCTGTATGGGTTGTCTTGTGGTATAAAGAGGTTGTTTTTGTAGAACTTAGAAAATTCTCTGTAACCCACTGTAGGTTCATTGTGAAAGCTGAGTATTTGCATTTGCTAAAGAACGTGCTGCCTTTGTAGTAACCATTGATATCTCAAAGGGGGAGAAAAGGTCTTCAGCTCTTATGGCCTATCTGTGTATCAAAAGTTGCATCTTAGTACATGTAATTCACAGTGGTTGACCATCAGGTTAAAAATAGCCTTGTTGACCACACACAGTGTAACTTTTTTTAAATTAAGGTTTAGCTGTGCTGATAGCTACAGAATTATTTGTTAAAGTCAGTGCTTACAGACACCAGCAGGTAGGGAGTGGATTTAAGATGTTAAATAAGTCAGTCCTGCGGAAAAGACATTTTTTAATAATTATGAGTAGTATTTCCCACATACTAGCTAATGCAGCTGGAAAGAGTGGCTGGCAGTTATTTTTAGCTTCATAAAGATCCATACATTTTCAGGGAAAAAGTTTTAATAGTTGTCTTCTTATTTTCTTTCTTTTGTTTCCTTTGCTTTTCCTTCCCCTTTTCACAAAGCATAAGGCTTATTGAGTGGATGGCAGAATGGTTTCAGCTGGTATACTGTGCAGTGAAGTTGGTTTTAATCAGCTTTTGGATTTTTCTTGCTTTTGCTGTAAGGACAATTACATTGTTGGAGAGAAGAAAAGCAGTATCTGTATTCTACAGATTCCTACGCATAGTTGAATCATAAGTTGCAGCAGTCGAATTCAATAGAGTTAAAACAAAAACAAAATAGAAGCATGGAAATTGAATGCTAAGAAGAGACTTGCATAGCTGGGAATGCAGTACTTCTATTGTGGCATTTGCATTTTTTAACGCATGTATACCTTACTGTGAATTAATAATTCTAGTTGGACTTTTTTTGGTGGTGTGTGTATCTTTTTTTGGAGCATAAATACCGAAGTGTAGGTTTGCAGTGTTCATATCAATATTTCCTGTCACTTGTAATAGCCTAGCACCAAGCCACCAATTTTTTCTGTCATCGTCTGTTAAATGGTGGGAGAGAAACATTGCATGTAAGATATTTGTATACTTCAAGCCCATCCGGTTTATATTTGGGGTTGGGGGAAAGTGTTTGGTTTTGGGTAGTGCTTGATTGGTTTTGATGGTTTTTTTAAGTATAAGGTCACAGGTACTATTGTGATAGGATTCAGAGAACATGCTACGATTAGCTACTCTACTTGTGGTGCTATGACTTTTAATGCTGTTTGCCCCTATTCATCATACACTTCCCATCTGTGACTTCTGGGTATGGTACACAGATTTATAGCATCATTTGGGTCAGAAGCAATCTTAAAGATCATCTACTTCAAACCTCTCTGCCATGGGACACCTTCCACTAGACCAGGTCTCTCAAAGGCCCATCCAGTTTGGCCTTGAACACTGCCAGGAATGGGGCAGACACAGCTTCTCTGGGAAACGTGTACCAGTGTTTCATCATCCTCATCATTAAAAATTTCTTCCTTGTATCCAATCTAACCCTACCATCTTTCAGTTTACAAGTGCTGCCCCTTGTCCTGTCTCTACAGGCCCTGGTAAAAAGTCTCCAACCATCATTTTTATAAGTCTTTATATATTGAAAGGCCGCAATACGGTCTCTTGGGAGCCTCCTCTTTTCCAGGCTGAACAACCCCAGTTCTCTCAGCCTTTCGTCATAAAGAGATGCTCCAGCCCTTTGACCATTTTCGTGGCCCTCCTCTGGGCTTGTTCTTACAAGTCCATGTTCTTGTAGTGGGGACCCCAGAAATGAGCACAGGACTCCAGGTGGGGTTTCACAGTATAGGTTGGTCTAGCTTGTTGGTGAAGACCCTCTTGTCTCACTTGGCCAGGTGAATCTCATCAGCACCCAGCAGACCTGGCTTCTCAAAAGTAGATCTGTGATCATATAAGCTGAAGCATAAATATTCACACTCTGGTATACAAGCCATATTTGTCCTATGTCATTGACCTGACATCACACTAAGTACTTTGAAATGAGTTAAATTTTGTGTAATATGAATTATTTTGGTTTTTCTTTTTGTAAGGACAAGGAATTCAGACGCTGCAGAAGCAGTCTAACAGTTGCACTATAGTTGTGACAGAATTGATTGGACAGATTGTGAGCTAGGTCCTGTTGTATCTAATCTGTATTCCAGGAGTACTCAATTACTTCAGGTGTTTGTAGATTCACATCTTTTGAATTGCTGAGATTCATCAAGTGAGATTAATTGGATGGGAAAATGTTGCATTATCAGAGCATCATCCTTTTTTGCTTATTTGTGAATAGATACAGTATCTTTTGTCTGTCAGATTAAATGCTTGCCCATATATTGATTTGCACCTTCCAATTAAAAGAAAGATGTTAACCATTACTGGTTGAAATGGCACTTACTGGCACTTACAGATGAAACTGTTTTGTTTTCCATGGTACATCCACAGAATCTTGACCTTTTCCTGGATCCTTGTTGCTTGTTCAGGACATTGCAATTGAACAAGGGCAGTGTTAGTTGCTTTCACAAATATTAAGACTCCAGTGTGTTAATGGAGAATTTGTAGCTATTTATTATTGTACTGCAAATGTGTTCATAGCGTTTGATCTTTGTAACATTAAAGGTAGCAACTTCTTTTAAAAGATCTTTAACTTCTCCCATTCCCCCTCCCTTCCCCCCCCCCCCCCCGACTGTAGGGGTTTTTTTTTGACAACATAAGCTCTAATAACCAAAGAGTAATTGATAGCTGCAAAAGGTCAAGCGAATTTCAGGTAAAGATCAGAATATAGTCAAGCAACCTCATGTCCTTAGAGAGATCTTTCTCATAGCAGAGCAGGTGAAGAGTTCACCAAACACCCTATTCCTAGGATTTAGTGCTTTGTTGGCTTTTTCTAGGAGGGAAGTTTTTCCATAAAATGTCTGCTAGAACAGTAGCGTGCCCATGCTTGCTGTCCTTCAGAAAAATTCTGAGTCAGCAGGATGGGAACCAGATGGATGGGAGAAATGGAAACATAATGACAAGCAGAAAGTAATAAAAAAGAGCAGATGTTCAGGGGGACAGAATAGCATAAAGGAGAATATGATTCAAAATGCATTATGGAGAGAATATACATACTGCAGGCTTAAAAAACATATATGGAAAAAAATTACTTACTATTCCCTAAGCCCAAGCGACCTCATTTTAGACTTGCTTCCTTTTTATCCCAAGAGGGCATATGCCCAGACCTCTGTAGGAAATCTGGCTACCAGCTGGCCCAGCACCTTTCAAAGAGTCCTAATTTTATATTTGCAGACCCTGGCAGTATCAGCCACCTCCATCTGTAATGGGCTGCTCATTGTAATATCTATCAAACTGCATTTTAACATTTAATATTAAGTTTCTTTGCCAACCTATTAATAAAGGCCAGGTTTTTGAGAGCTGTCAATAGGGCCAAAAAAAGTGTTTTAATTTTGTGAGGTCTGTGGGTTCATGCTTTTGTTTTTCATGAATTTACACCTTTTGACAGACTCTAGGTTATTAATCTGTATGATGAAATAATATCTTCCCATATTTTAAGTCTGTATTGAGAGGAGGCTGGAATAAATCCTTCATGGTAATAGTAAAAATCTGCCATATTAAATTCAGTGTTAAAATCAGTGGTAAAGTTACTTGGAGTACTGGCGTTTTTCTGGGATAGAAGTCAGAAAGTACTGAGCACATCATCATATTGTATAATGACTTGTCCAGCTAACCAGAACTCAATGTGGGTAGAGAGTGAACAGATTCAGTTCTCTCGCTCTGGCTGTACCTGCTGCAACAAAATTTGCAAGCTGTTTCTGGCCAGCATAGGGAGGGTGCCTGAGGAGCTCTCTTAAGACCAGGCAAAGCTGCTCTTGCAGAGTTCAGGTGATGACAGACGACCTATTTGTTAATTTAATAAGGGGAAGAAAGCCACCTCAGATCTGGAAGAGGCAGAATGGCCACTGCCCTGCGGCAGCCACTGGTTCAGCATGGGTCTGCTTCAGTTTGTGCTAACTGTAGATCCAGTCTTTCATTGATGTCAGTCTGTCTTAAACCTTGACAGAATTAGTTAATTTCTGTAATCACTAGTAGCCAGGTGTTTGATCAAACCATGTTTGATATTCCTATAAGTTTGGGGAAAAAACTGAATTTGTTTTGGGTGTAATACTTGAATACTTCGTAAAATTGTTTGCATTGGAAGAGAATAAGCAAATATGCATTGAGAAAATGCAGTGAAATACTTCACCCTAACCTTAATTGAGATGGATTCTGTAGTATACAACCATGATGCTGAAGTTTGTCATTTATTTGAAATTTATTAGTGTTTCTTTGAATTCCTGTTAATATATATTCTGGGTTTTTTTTCAGCTCTTCGTTGTAGCCTCCAGTTTCTTGGAAACATTGCAGCAGGAAATGGAGATTCTCAGAATAGCATTTGGAAGTGTGCTTTCCCAGATCTCTTCTTGTAAGCATGGATGCAGTGGTTTTTTTTTTTCTCCTAAGTAATTTCTGTGGTTATATTCAAATCTTTTCTACACGATAGTTGTGCCTCTACTAGCACCGTGAAGCTTTGAAAAATAATTTTGGTGAGAATGGGATGGTTGAGACCATATCCTGTAGTTGGTTTTTTTGTTAGTCAACTGCAGAGGTCAGGACCTTTAAAAACCTGCTTGCTCTAAGCTAACAGTAAATTGATTTCATTTAACAGAAATGGGAAGAAAACTTCTATTTCAAATTAGAAGCTTCAAACATAAGCTTTATTTAAGAGGTCTTTTTAAGTAGTTATACTCATCTGGTGTCCTCAGCATAAGAAGGACATGGAGCTGTTGGAACAAGTCCAGAGGAGGGCCATGAGGATGATCAGGGGACTGGAGCACCTCCCCTATGAAGACAGGCTGAGAAAGTTGGGGCTGTTCAGCCTGAAGAAGAGAAGGCTGCATGGAGACCTCATAGCAGCCTTCTAGTATCTGAAGGGGGCTTACAAGGATGCTGGGGAGGGACTCTTCGTTAGGGACTGTAGTGATAGGACAAGGGGTAACGGGTTCAAACTTAAACAGGGGAAGTTTAGATTGGATATGAGGAAGAAATTCTTTACTGAGAGGGTGGTGAGGCACTGGAATGGGTTGCCCAGGGAGGTTGTGAATGCTCCACCCTTGGCGCTGTTCAAGGCCAGGTTGGATGAGGCCTTGGGTGACATGGTTTAGTGTGGGGTGTCCCTGCCCATGGCAGGGGGGTTGGAACTAGATGATCTTAAGGTCCTTTCCAACCCTTACCATTCTATGAGTCTGTTATTTCCAAGAACATACCTTTTTCTTCATTCACTTTGCTGCTACGCAGACCTGCCGGTATCTGTGGATCAGGTGGAATCTACAGAAGTGACATAATCTTTGTATCTTCTGATAATTCTGCCTCCCTCCCAGCTTCAGCAGAATACCTTCCTGGAGGTTCGATTACATATGTGTAATGAAATATTACATACATGATTGTGTGCTGACATATGACAATATTGTTGATGTGTTTGGTCATTTTTTTGCAGTAAGCTAGTAACAGAGGCACTTCCATTCAATTTGATAATCATTCTGACTGTGTTTTTGGAGCCTACTTGTCAGTACTGGATGGAGAAGTACCTTATGATAATAGAAGCAGATGATCATTAATATGGTTTCAGCCAACTTCTAGAGCTCCAGTTAATTTCAATTTAGCATTAGTTTTGTAAATTGCCTGTTAAGTTTGACCTTCAGCTAGAATTTGGGTGGTTTTCTTTGCAGATAACTTCTATCCCTCTTAGGCAATAGTGAACTCATAATTTTTTAAAAGACAGCAAAGAAAAACAACCTGGCAAGCTGAATGCCACTAGTTTGTTTTTCCAGGTTCATTTGTAACTTACTCTCTAAACTTCTATTTTCTCTTAAAGGACATGCCTAACATACAGTGATAAGAAAATTGTTGCCTATTGTTGTATGGTCCTGTTCACCTGCCTTAATTCAGAGAAAGTGAGAGAACTACTGGATCCTGGGAACTTGACTGTGGCTCTTCATGTCCTGAAAGTCTACAAAGAGCAGTTGGAGTCTGAGTGGTCGTACGTATCTTTAGATTTATTTCCCGCCCCCCTCTGAATTAGGTGTTTTTCTAGTGTAAATCTCTGTATTAAAAAGTAAAAATTTGTGATACTACTAAATAGTAAATGAAAATCTACTTAGAAGTTAGTAATTTGGTACAGATGTAACTTTCATGATACTTTCACTGACCATTTTGATTGCTGCTAAAATAAGACTACATTTTCGTTTAGGATATAGACAGGAATTTTAAAATCATGGGGGGTTTTCTTGTTGTTGTTGTTGAAACAGGGTTCTAGAATCACAGAATGGTGCAAACTAATTTATACTCGTGTGCTGGTTTGTGTGGATTTTTGAAATAAAGTTAACACACAATATAGTCTTACAGACTTCAGTTATTGGGTCATGGTAGGAAAACTTGTATGATTACTGCTTGTGAGTACTACGTAAAACATGGGTGGGGTTCTTTGTTTTTAACAGATCAGTTGTCTAGTGCGACATGCGATCATTTTTATACCAAGACAGAGAAGATGTTTTATTTGTGAATATTGCACATTTCATTTTCATAGTGTTAACAGCACCCAATCAGTGGTCTTACTCCATTGAGTTTGTATGTGTTTTGCTAGTGGCCGTTCTTGTAAATATTGTTGTCAGTTATGCATTTGAGAAACGTTCTGCCTTGCGTCAGCAAGGATACACATTCTGTTATTTTTTTATGTGATGCATTTCAAGAGGATAAAAGTTTGTATTTTCTTGTAGCATTCTTTTGAAGGTCATGTTGAAATTGAAAATTGAATTAGAAAGATTTGTCAGGGTTTTACTAGTTACTTGGAAAGTCTTCAAACAAAATTAAGATGATCAAATGCTGAGCAACTGTAATTTAATAGTTTGCTTTTGTTCTGTAAAATGACTTCAGAATTGGTTGGTGGCTGGGTTTTTTTTCATAACCAGGTCAATTTGCTTAGGACATAAATAGTTTTCGAAAAGCCGCGTTTCAGGATCAGGCAAGCAGATTTCTGTTTCAGAAGTGACAAACTGAGTCTTCAGTTTTGGCATCTGTCAGTATAAATACATGTGAAAGATTGCTTTTCAGATAATTATCTTGATTATCCTTCATTTTCTTTATCTAGCAAAGATATGCTGAAATGCATTTTGAATGAGAGATGAAAGCCAGGGAGAGCTGGAAGAGGTGGTCGTGGTGTTAAATTTATTTTTTTGAAAGTCATTGCAGAATAAATGGAGCATCAAAATAAATGCCAAGGTATTAATTTCCCTGATCTTTCCAGCCTGAAGTGCGTTCTGTTGATGTTACTATGAAGATGTCTTGCCTCCACTATGGATGTTTGATGTGGGTGGAAAATGGTCTCTCTTCAGAGTAGTCTTGAAACTAAAAAGGAGCAAACTTCTATACAAGATGTAGGACCATGATGAAGGAAAAGAGATGGGTAGAGAAGAATAATCCTAGTCCTGCTATAAGGCAGTTGCAGAATGTTTGTCCTCTAATTCCTGTCAGAACACTGAGTTCCTCAAACAGGGAGTATGATATAAAAAAGCATCGGATTATCATCCATGCGTTAAGAAAACAATATATTTGATTTTCTTTCATAGTATTAAACACTGGTTAGTTAAATCTCAAAGCTTATTATCAGTTTTCCCAACTGAAAGAAAAACCAATGACTTTGTAGTGTAAGTTTCTTGGCACCTTGAACTGAATTCTAAATGGAAATCTTTCAATAATGTTGGCACTGTTTTCAAATCAGCACAGGTAAAGCACATTCACAAGTGCAAAATCAAAGCTAAAAGGTGCATTGCAAAAAGTATTTGAATAGGTATTCAAACAGCATTATCTTGAAAGTGAAAAAGATAATTCCTTGCTAGAAGGGGGCTGATTTTTCTGTTACTCTGTAGCTCTTGTACCCATTTGCCTCCAGTTTCTTGCCCTCATTTCATTTGTTCTTCTAATGCTGTATTTCTTATATCTTCCATCTCAAGAAACACATTCTGGAGAGTGTGTTTCTCCCTGTTGTTAAGTTTTTCTTATTGTGAGCCAATATTTATCATATTGATATTATCATATCAATATTTAGCCAAGGCTAATTTAAATGGAAAAATATGTTCTTCATATTTACATCCTGAAAATCTATGATATTTATACATTAGAATATGTGTAGTATCTTTGGTCTACTTGGTGTGTAGGGGAAGGTAAGAAAGTAACATTTTCACATCCTTCTGAAAAAAAAAAAAAAAAAGGTTAGTACAAGAGGTTTATTTTTCATATTTTCAAAGGAAACCTGCTAGTGTGCACCATTCCTTATGCAACAGTGATTTTAAAAAAGATATTTTTTTCTTGTTTTGGATATGTCTTGGTTATGATTTTGTTTCTTATTGTTTTATTTTCTCCCCTCTCCTAGTTAGCCATAGGTCAGTGTGTTACTCTAATGTAATGCTTTTATCATAGACTATGCATGCATTTTGTGAGCCTGTACTGCACAGTGTATTTCTGTGGAGTTAAGGGTTTGGAGAAGCCTACAAAGTTAGTAGAACAATCAGTCTTGCAATATCTTTTTAATTTATTTTTAATTATCAAGAGCTTTTTTCTTGTCTTGGCTTTCTGAGAGGTGAATGTGGATAGATGTAGTCATATAATATAATGATGGTACCTTCTGTTAGTTGCTTGCTTTTCTTTTTCCATTTGCTGAGCAGCACAAAGTAAGCTAGCCAGCTCTTGTGCTGACTTTCTTATGTTCTGCCTACTCGAGCAGTTTTCTCTGTTGGTTCTCCAAATTTAGGGGAGAACTTTATTGATGCCAGCCATGTTTCATCTTTTTCCTGTAGGAGACTGTTGTGAACTTTTCACTGCTCTTGATTTACTAGCGTAACATGCTGCTCTGTCCTGTGATCAAACAGAGCGGGCCATGTCCAGAAGTGGCTCCCTAACGCACACATTGCTATGAACAGAAAGGGTGAGCAGTAAACAGGATTTCTTACTTTGGTAGAAGCAATATTATTTACTTTGGCTCATGAAAGCTGAAGAATCTTGTCCTGAATGTAAGAACGTTTTTTTGGACAGCAAGAAGTGAAAACCTAAACTTTGTCCTTGGGTCAGTGTTAGTCCTGATGCGTAGTAATACTATAGGACAGCCTTTGAAATTGTGTAGGTTTGCATGTGCAATGATGCTGATGATAGAATGATATTCTAGTCATTATAATAATATTCAATTTTATATTCAGTAATAGTCAATATAATTTTTTTCATGACAGCCTTCTATTAATTATTTTTGATATTGAATCAGTTGCAGGTTTCTGCAATTAGGTGTGTGAAAGACAGACACGGTCACTGCTGCTTTGAGGATATATTTGAACTCTGGTGCATTGCTGCTTTTGCTTTGGCGTCCATTTTTATCATTGCATATAATCTTCCTCATTGGAACAAGTTCTTGGTTCATTACTAAAGCACTTTTTATTTCCCCTCACTGAAGAACTACAGTACTTTCATAAGGTATATTATAGTCAGGTAGAAGTGTGTTAACAAGATTTCTGTCCTTTTTCTTCTGAATTCAAAGCTAAGCTTTGGTTGCCTCTCTGGCTGGACTGTAGAAAAAATGTTTTGTCAGCAATTCATTGAAAACTTGGAGCTGTACTTCAGCTCTCACTGAAGTACATACGACTAGGAGTGCTTAAACGAATTTACATAGCCTCAGTATTTGCAACAGATCCAGTACTCTGTTGTAAAGATTTGGGTCCCTTGTGCCACAACTAAGTAAGTACACACCAACCATTTTTAAGTGTCTGTTATGGCATTATATGGCTGAGTTGAAATACAAACTATTTTTCCCGGTGGTTATGCTCACTGCTGGACTCATAAATGACTGGAATTAAGATGTTCTTACTTTTAAAGTTAAAAATATTATTTAATTCTGGCCTACCTTCTCGTCTCTCAGCTGGAGCATCCAGTTTCATATTACACTGAATAGAAAGTAAATGCCACGTGTGTTTAATCCTCTTGGCTGGGCTTTCTTGCTGTCAAACACTGCTTTCAGGTATGGAAAATCTTTCTTTGAATAACCAGGCGACTTTTGGTTATAGGCAAAACTTTATTCAATACTTTACTCCCTTTTATTGTGCACTGAAATTTATGACTTAATGTGCCTCTAAGTTTGTATCCAATGAATTCCACAAATAAACACTTAAGATGCTCAAATTATTTTTGCGGTTGCTGCCATGAGCCATTAGGACAGAGGGAGGACATCCAGGGCAAATATTCGGGTTTAAGTTCATTGGCTGAACTGTAGCCTCTCCCATGGGGTCCTCACTAGTCCATTCAGCTAGCACATGTTGGGTTTTCTACTCTTCACCCATCACAGGAAGGCAAGCACATCTTTTAAAATATTTTTTTTTTGGCAATTCCTCCTCTGTGATCCTATATTCGTATTTAAAGTCCAAGTCTCTAAGTTGGAAAAGTCCTTAGGGAAAGTTCAGGAGGAAGTTCTTGCCAAGTGTGACGCCTTTGGGTTCTCCCCCCAGTCTTGCAGCAGTTCTGTAGGGAGAGATTTTGTCAGAGGAAATCTGAGATTATTCTGAGCAGTTCCTCAGGGCTCCTTTTTTAGGAGCAGCTGTTGGTAGCGGACCTTCTGCAGTCCCTTTTTTGTCTGCCGTAAACCCCTCTCCCAGTTAAAGAGAACAGAGGAAGCATCTTTAAAGGAAGACAAGGGTCTCCTATCAGTGAAGAGGGAATGTCTGAAATGTTGGCTATGCTTCCTGAGATGGGTGGGTTATGGGAGCTAAGGCCTTAGTTCAGTGACTTCTGAATCTAATCAGTGACAGAAAGACAAGACATATGCTTTTTAACAGATTGTGAAATAGAGGAGGGCTATTTTGCATATCAGCATAGTGAGATTGAGACTGTAAGTACTGATGCATTTTGAAAATGTGTTTGTAGATGGACAGCGTAACAAAAACTGCATCGGAACCTGGAAGAAAGGAAGGTTACAGTGCTGTGATGCACATCTAAGTGTGTCTTTGAGTGTTACAGTTTTCATTAAGTCTTCTCTATTGTATGCTATGAGCTAAGAAATAGTTAATAAATTTAAGAAGGAAGTCTTAAGAAGGAAGTCAGTTCTAGGAGTGCCCTGGTCAGATTTTATATTTAGTCCTTGTATGATCATACCTGTTTATCCAGACCAGATGATCTGAAAGCTAATTTCATTAAGCTTGTGGTTACTTGTAAGCATCAGAAATGCTTCTGTCTCTGAAATCTGTAAAGTTGCATTGCAGAATGTAATTCACACAATAAATATTCTCTTGCACTGATGCTTCCTCATCTTTCTCTTTGTGGGAGCTTTATCCTCTAAACAGCTCAAAGATTTTTTTTTAATGTTGCTACCTTTGCTATGTTTAATGCTAGATGCTGAGTGGCATTTGTAGATGGTATTAATTAACATATATTAGACAAGGAATTCTTAAACTGCTTCTAAACTTATAGTTAAGACAGCTCCTGAACTTGTTTCAGGCTAGCAATCTGGTAATCTTGAATAATAAGAACTATTCTGATGCTGATGCTGCTGGTCTCACTCGCAAAGGCAATGATCTGAGGCAGATTGTGTAGCTCCAGCTGAGGTTCTTCAAAACATTGCTTAACTGTCTGTATACCCCTTTGTTTTGTAGTTTTTGGCTAAAATCTTAGAGCAAGAAGAAACTGGAAGTTTCAGGACTGAAAGCTGTTGAAACTTACCTGTCTTGTCCTGGATGTTTTGATCTGTAGTTGGGCTTGTGAGGAGTGCCCAAAGCTTGCTGCTTTCAGAAAGTTTTAAGGAGTATGATGTTACTGGATATTCTTGAAAGTCTTTCCAAAGACGCTGGCTCTGCAGAAACAAGTTCGTTTCCTTTCTTGGATATGATTCATGGCATACGCTAATTAAATGATCCTATCTCCTTGATGGTTCTTTGCTGTGCGGTTGTCTTCTAGAAAATGTGTTGGTCTTTCCATCATGCAACTGCTATTTAGGCTATTAGCTTCAGAATTAATACCCTCTAACTTTGGTGAAAAACTTCCATGCTGCTACAGGAATGGTGCATGAGTGACCATTCCTGTCCTGTCCTTAGTTCTAAAACCTTGTCCTTTACTATAGGCTTCCCCTTTCAGGTTTGTTTGCTTCTGTCTTGTTCTGCTTATGATCACAATTATAATCGGTCTTTCTGCATTATGCATCTTTTGGTTCTGCTTCCTCCACCCCTATGCTCCATCTTCTGTTCTGTTCAAACGGATGGGTGTGGTTTTCATGCACTTGTGAGACAATAAACTATGTTCTCTGTATCTTCCATCTTTCCAATATAGCTTTGTAATGGGTATGCTGATTTAATTCTTCTGAAGTGTTGATTCCCATGTTGTATGTGCGGTATGCTGAAAAGGCTTTCCAAGCACTGTCATTAATGAATTTATTTTTTTTTTTCCCAGTGAAAGCTTTTCCTTAAAACATGTGGAGAGCTATGCCTTAGGCTCTGGAAAATTGTAGAGCCTTTAAAAAGTCATTCCTCTGCATTTCCCACACATCCACTCCCTTTTGGGTTTGTATTCATCAACAGCAGAAAAGTGTGTCACACAGTTTAGAAGCTTACTGTATTTAGAAGAGAAATAGGCACAGAATGCCATGAGATCTGTTTTAGAATATTGAACCTGCAAACATATGTGTTTTGTAAAATAATTAGGAAAAAGTAGTACAAAATTACATTATAATTTATCTTAACCAAGACCAGTGAGTATTCTAAAAGCTGTTTATTTAAGAAATACTTTGGTGATTCCGTTAGAGATGAGAGTATAGCTTGTGTCATCAGTTTTTCCAAGTGTGTGCACAGGGTAGCGTGGCTACTATGGAAAGGAAAAACAGGTTGTATTTTTGATTCCTGAAGAGCAAGGAACAGAAATCCTCCATTTTAAAATAAGAGGCGTAATGCGCCTTTTGGCTTCCAGAAAAACGATATTAAGAGTGTGGTCAACTGTTTGGCATAGGAAGTAAGATTTTCTGAACATCCACTTTCTCTTTTGGAAACCGCAGCTCAATGATGACTGTAAAGATTGGGCTGTGGGGCTCCCCCTACCCATCTTTTGCCTTTGGTTATTTTGTCCTGGCTTATGGAAAGTGGAAAGAAGTGTGGACAGAAACTAGTGCTGCTGTGGCAAGGAGTCTCGCCCGTGGGCACAGATTTAAAGCAAAGATGGAACTCCTCAGTGGAGTGCTTGTTGCTTAATTGGTATGCGTGTGGTGGAGAAAGCAGAAAATGTTACTTTTTTTTCCATTTTCTTTATTTTTCTTTTTCATTTTGGGCTGGCAACTCTGTCTCTTCACTCTGACAATTTAGGGTGTCCCCTGCCCCCTTCTTCTATCCTCCAGAAAGTAATTCTTATTTTTAATTCCAGGAAAATTGGAGTTACATTGCAGGTTCCAAGTTCAGCTGTGGTTTTAAATAGTACTGACAATTGGAAAATTTCCTTAATTGTAGAGATCTGAGTAGATTCTACTTTCTCTTTGCAGTTGCAGTGTACTGGCACAGATTTCCTCAGTCTTTCAAAGCCCAGCCTTACATATTTATTTATCTTGTCACCTCTTTCTTCTTGTATATTTTATGGATGGTGGGAAGCAGGAAATCATTTTCCTTTTTTTCCTCCTTTTTTTTTTTTTTGACTTGGTAGCTCTTCAAAAAATATAATTATCCCCACTTTGCACATAAATAAAAATAAGTCTTTTCTAGTGCCTTTCGAACTGAATGGGATTGTCTTCTGAATCAATGAAATATTACAGATAATCTGAACTCAGTTTTCTAGACCTGAGAGTTGAATTGGTGGACAGTATCAGGGCCTGTAAGGAAGATGCATTCATTATGGGTAATGCCTTTTGAAGATGGAAGGATGTTCACTGTTTGCTTGGTTCAGCTCAGGAGAGAAGTACTGTGATGCTTAATACATGGGGTTGAACCTTAAATATGGAAATATGTTTCCTTATTCTTTTGAGCAAGAAGTGCTGGTGTTCAAGTAGAGTGAATTTCCTAGTTTCTAGAGGTCTTTGTGGCAACACATGTATTCCAGTTTTCACTAGATAGCTTTGTACTTGTAATTGTTTTTTAAATAGTCTTGATAAACTGCTTGCATTCTTGTGGAAGTACCAAAATATATCTGTTTCTGAAGTATGTTCTGGTCCCGAGCAATTCCACATAAGGCATACTGTTTTTTTGGCATCTTGAAACACTGGCAATATGGCTTTGAAAGGTTAGATATCTAAATTGTGGTGGGTTTTTTTCTTCAAAATTTATATGATTTGTTACATTTGTTTCTGAAACTACAAAAATGGCTATTTTATTCTTACTAAATACTTTGGATAGAGTCGCGTTATTGTAGGATGATGAAAAATGCTTTTGGTTTTGAGATTGGAAGAGAAGTTTGGTGATCAAATAGAGAATCACCATGTCTTTTTCTTTCTTCTAAAACATTTGTGGGGGTTTTCTTCCTCATATTCTGAGACCAAGGACACTTCTCTAAACTTGCTAATGGGATCAAATCAACTTAATATGGAGTATTACATTTGATGATAAAGTTGATTGCTTACACCAGGCTTTGATTGTAGAAAGCTTAGTGGTCATTTGGAATAAACTGAGCACAAATGTAGCTTATACCATTTCATCTTGGCTGCTTCTCAAGTTCAGTTTGGTACAATGCAGCCCTTGTGCTATTGTAAAGTCTTTGAACTGAACATCTCCTCCTGTATTTACCTACTATGTAAGCACTTGATTTTTTTAGGATTTTAGCCAAACAATTTTTTGAAAGTCAAGAAAATTGGCATATTTAACACTGTTCATTTGTTACTGTGTTATGCTTGCATAACAACTTTAATTTTCACCATTTCCTTCACTAAATTACCATGGTCCTCAGTTTATCCCAGTAGTTCTGCTGTTGGCCCCAAAGAAAGCTTAAATCTCCTACCAAAGCCTTTTGTGTGCATCTGACATGCCATATTCAGTCAGTAACCCAAAACTGAATGTCTTCTTTTAGTTCAGAATTGTGGATGGCCTACTTTTCTTCTTCTTTTCCCCTGCCTTAAATGAAAAACAGGAGAGCTGAGGACTAAAGACAGTAGATTTAATTTTCTGCATCCTTGCCTAGCTACCACCAGAATTTCTGGGCATGTCAGCAAGAGTTGAAAGTGCTTTACTCCTTTACTAATTCTTCTGTTATCTCTTGGTGATGATCTTTTGCAATATGCTACTGCTCTGTTCTTCATGGTACAGTAATGAAGGAAATTGATAAGGTGAAAGTGAAACATATAGAAGCAGAAATTTCTGAGGTGTAACGTCATGTCGTGAAATGAAAGGGTATGAAGCACGTAGCTCCTTTATAAGCAGAAACTTTATTCTAAAATACTGCAAGCCCCTCAAGCAGTAGAGGTCTAATCCACAGAACGTGAAATATGTGTGTGAATAAATACAAGAATGTAGACCCAAGTAACAGCTAAAATACAGGTTGTCTTCTTTGCAATAGTAATCGCTAATGTGCACCTAGTAGCACTAGTTCTTTTTGAGATAATACTGATCACTTTTTAACTGCATGGCAAATGGACAAGAAGATTTCCTCTAAATAAAGTTATGAAAATTAAGGTTGAAATTCTTAGCCTGAACTGCAAAATTGAAAAACTGAGGTTTAGATTGTCTGCTTAAGTGCACTTTGTCCA
The DNA here is from genome assembly GCF_963264785.1 of Psittacula echo. NCBI lineage: Eukaryota > Metazoa > Chordata > Aves > Psittaciformes > Psittacidae > Psittacula > Psittacula echo. The sequence goes on from NC_137735.1 coordinate 108,919,697, forward strand.
TACTTCGTTGTCAGCTGAAATTTATAATTTATGAGGCTAAGTACTATGTTCTGCACAACTCTGATTATTATGCTTTTTTCTTTTATATCTCCAGATAACAGTCTTTGCTTATACTCAAATACTTGAAAAATGAAAGTCAGTTGTTACCATTCCAAAGGTTCAACTGTGGATGGCTTGTAGGCAGTGAATTGTTGGTTCAGAAACTGCAGAAGTGTTCACCTTGACTACCCTGCTGATGGCTTGATTCAGTTGTTACGGCTGAATCTGTGCTGCTCAGTTGGAATACATTTGTGCTTTTGACTTTGAGGAAGCTACAAGTTCAAATTTGTGTTGAGAAACTCTTGAATCAGTACTACACTGCTCAGAATGCCAATTTTATGTTAATGATTCCCTATGCCTGTACTTTTTTTTTTCCTTGAACATGTGTACAAATATCGGTTAAAAAAGAAAAAAGAACATCACAAAATAGCTTTTATTATCCCTCCTCCTCTTAAAAATGTCTAGTTTACAGTAACTGAACCAGATGCTGGCTAAGTCCACAGTTGCCGTTAGAAATATAATAGCCATTAGTCTTTTGGACCTCTTGTTCTCATGTTTCCCCAATTGTCATTGAGTATTCGTCCAAAAAATACTTCATTGCAGCTGGAAGTCTTCTATGTTATCTTCCTGTTAGCTGTGTAGTGGATTATGGATACAGAAAATAAAAGGCTGTCAGCAAAGTGAAAAGTAGGGAGAAAGTGGAGGGAATATTGAAATCACTTGGTTTTCATATTATTTTAGCTATACCTTTTCAGTAGCTTAATCAGCTCAAAGGATGCTCTGAGATTTGACCTGTAATTATTTATATTTAATAGGTAGACGTGCTGCTTTAAAAATACATTGTTTAGTATGCATATACCTATGCAGCATATATAATACTGTCAGTACTCCTAGGAGTGTATTTTGAAGAGTAAAATATTTTTACATACTTTGTTGTTACCATAATGCTAAAGGTACATGTCTATGTTGAAAATAAATGACTAGCGTTTGCTGTTGACTGCTGTGAATGGTTCTTGGGAAAGTGATAACTGTAAATACTGGTGGTAGGATAAGGCTAGACTGACCATACCTCTGTGCCTTATAGAGCAAAGAGTTAGATTTGGTTATCAGCTTAGGTTCTATTACAAAAGGAGACGAGGCTATATTTTTTGTTAGTTGAGAACAGCATTTTGCTGCCTTATATCTGACGAAGAAGTTTCCATTTGGTTTGATGTTTTATTAGATTTTTTTAAATAAGACATTATTTGGGCATTTTTTTGACTGTTTGGTGCTAGTAAAATACTGTTGTGAAGAGTAGCATAATAGTTTTCAAGCTTGAACTTTGATTTTTTTTTCTGATATGCATAAACAATTGGATGAGTGTTTTATTATTTGAATTGTGGTGTGCCTTTTGTATAACTGGCAAGAGACCCTAACCAGCTTTCCTTCGAGCATTTGAGTGTGCTGAATTGATGGGAAATGATCATTGTTGTATTAGGAAAGATGCTGCAGGACAACACGCAATTATCTTGTGACAATTTCTGTCTATTAGCAAATAGGGCCAGGAGCACGTAACCTGGTCATCAGCAGGATAAAATAGCCAATGCCATTTGGAGTAAATGCAGATGCTGATTTTTGTAGCACCAGTAACACCTTTTTTTTTTTTTTTTTTTTTCCCTCTCTTTAGGTTCTTGATTGTTACAGACTATTTGCTGAAATGTCCAGAGTTGGTAGAAGCCCTCTATGCCAAACTGAGCAATCAGGAAAGGTAACCCCAAAAACCAATGTGGCTTTTAGTATTTAGCATTCCATATAGAGTATCCTGTTCACATGATTGAAAAACTGTGTGGTTTCATAGTTGGCACAAAATCTCTAAATACATGTTTCTATGTCAGTAATGGTTTTAAATTGGTTGGTTAACATTACAGCTTAGCCACAACTGGCAGTGATTTATGTAGGGTTGCAGAATCCAGGTTGGCGCCATTACTTGGTAAAGAAATACTTAAAAAAAAAAAAAAAAAAAAAAAAGTCAAGATTTCATGCCTGTGTCTTGATTTCATAAGAGCACCACACCCTGCAGTGTTTTGCAGCTGTATTTTAAATATCCTCAACTGTTCATACGCCTGTTGTAATTACAAGAAATTAAAGGAAGCCTTTACTAAAGTTGGAAATGTGTCTCCTGCTGGTTAACAGAACCTAAAAAATGCAGATGCCCATTATTACTTAATCTTTTAGTATTTCCACTATTAAAAACATGAAATGCTTTAACAATCCTTCACCTTGAAAGAAACTAGCTAGTTTTCCTTCAAGTGTTTCTGTAAATATATGCTGAATTAATGGGAAATGGTCCTTGCCATATTTGGGAAAATGCTCATTTGCAATTGCTTTAATTGAAGGTTAGGGAAGATAAATTTTTGGAAATCCTGTACTATGATTCTACTGCTCCTCCAACTGCTTGAAGATCTTGTCATCTTGTTTGTGTAGTCAATATAGCTTCTTGTTCCCCATTGACCCAGAGAAACTCCAAGGTCCCCCTATGGTACTCGCAGGTGAAAGACAAAGCAGTAAACAAAGCAGTCCCTTAATGTTGGAGGTTTTTTCCTGGTTTGGGGGGAGGTTGTTTGATTTGGTTTTTGGGGGTTTTTTTCTGTGACTAAAGCCACAGTGTTATTACAAACAGGGGTACAGACACTGATCAGAGATTAGAAAGAAGCAAAAGGGGTGGCAGGCAAATAAAGAATATATGATAGGTTGAAAACCATAGATCAAACAACATTGTATACAATAGGCATGGAAAACAAGGAATGGGAATGCCAAGGAGGGAAATAACTGTCCCCTTCCTTTATTCAGGCTGACCAAATGGAAATGAATATGAGCTGTGGGCTTACTGTGCCTGGAAGTAGGGGCTCCTTAACCAGTTAGAAAGAATGCTATAAATGAATGAGCTAGATTTAATTCTTTTGGGGGATGTAATGGATGGCAGTTTGTATGTTTTCTTAATCCCTTGAGGACAGCCAGGACTGGGTTAGGTTTTCAGTTGTACTTGAAGCAATAGGTGTAATCAATTTCTAGAAAAGTCTCAGCGGGATTTGTTGCATGCATCATGCTACAGAGGGTGATTTGCTACCTCTCCAGAAAGGCTTTTGGTGTAGGCATCATATGGATGATCACATGCAGGATGGGTAGTCACAGCATATTCCCTGAATTTGTTATCAATCCAAGAGTTCTGCAAATCAAGTAAACTTCATTAAGTTTTTCAAAAGCATAAATCACAGTATAATTTAATACGAATTTGATACTGCTTAATTTACTGTCAAACATATGGAAGTAAGTGATGTAGAAATAGTCCTTTTGCATCTGAGCTGTAGAAGAAAACCCTGTCGTGGCATCTTCCCATGTCGTGTTTGCATATTTAAGAATGCATTCTTTTGAGATATATGAGGAGACAAATCCAATTTAGATAAAAACATTTTGACTGTCATTAACTGGAGGAAAAAGTAACTGTATAAACCAAAGCATAGGGAATTCATTGTTTCTAAACGAGACAAGGAGCCTTCACCGCAAGAGTTGCCGCACTGGGTGTCCAATAAGGCTGACCAAGTCATATAAACGAAGAAAGGACAGATGTGGTATTGAGGTGTCTGGGGAAAGCAGTTTGCACTCATGAATATATGGTAACTGTCAGTATCGTGCACATTAAATACACTTACTTTAAATATATTTACTGAAATGAAATTAACTATGCTGAGAAAGTTTGGGACTACGTACCTTTGTGGTGACTCTTGAAGTTGGCAGTTGCCTTAGATAACCGAAGTATATGCAGTTGCGTAACCGCAGTTATTTGCACTATTCACAGTATTCGCACTATTCAGAGTATTTCCTGTAATTGAAATCTAGTGCATTTGTGATACACTGGCCATAGTGCATGCCATGAAGTAGTTCTTGTTGTAGAAGTGGATCTGGAATCTGAATTTTCAATTCAAATAGAATTCTTGACTTCCGAACAACTCTCTCTTTCATTTCCAACAAATCTAAGCACTTTGGTGTTGCATGTCTGAGTTTGCAAATGGCCTGAAATAAAAACTGTGATAATATGATCAGCTTTTTAATGGTATTCTGGCTTTGAAAAGTGTATGATGATGTGACAATGCCTGCTGTTTCTCTGCAAGTGATTACTGCAAAAACATATGGCTATGGTATTGAGCCAAAAAACTAGATTCTTGAATTCATTGCCAGATCTGAGATTTCCCTGCACGTGTGTACAAGTATTTGGCAGAAGTATTTAGAAAAAGCCTATTTTGCTTTAATCCAAGTTAGCCTTGAGTGTAGACAGCGTAAGTTAATGTTTTGATAGTCTTAATTACATTGTAAAACCTTCAAAATGAGTTAATCTGTATTGTCACTTTTAAGAAGGAGTTTTGGTTTAATAGTAATGAAAATGCAAGTGCATAGCAACTGAATCAGGTGTTTTTAAGATGCTCAACTACTTGCATCTTTAGTTTTCACTTTTGTGCCACTTCATGTTGAGTTCTCAGTGAATGATGTAGCCATTTGCCAACTTACCAGATGGGGGGTTTTGTTCTTGGTGATGCTCACAAACACAGAATAGCACTTGCTAAGAGGTTATAAACCAGGTATGCTTGATAGAAAAATTGTTTGGTGATAATAAAACAGATACAATTTTACAGTATTATTCTTAGGCTTAGCAAGACTTCACTATTTTTTTAATAACGACCTTCCAGATTTAAATTTCACTTAATTGCTGTGGTTTATTTGCAGACTATAGGAGACAGCAATGTGTTTTACTGATGATTGCAAATACTTTATAGGAGTTGTTGTAAGTTCCTGCCAATTTGGTCTGCTTTTGGAAGAACTGGTTTAAATTTGGCTAGGGGAAAAAAACCGCAAGAGAATGACAAAAAGACTTTTTAAGTGGTGTCTAAGGAAAAGGAAGATGACATGGCATGATCATTGCCAAATAGAAATAAAATCATAAATAGAATACACAAAATTATATTTTAGATGTTGAACTGAGTGTTACAAAGATTCATGATGAAACATGCTACAACTGTCAATACAGTTGTCATATCTGTATTTAGCTGTATGTAGGCAAACAAGTAGGAACAAACTCTGCCACTTGAATGGCTAAATGGTTCTGAGATCATTTAAAAGAAATTACCAAATTGCATTGTGTAGGAGAACTAACTTGGAAAGATTCGGGTGAGTCTTGGAAGAAAGCAGAGAGAAACAATAGAAGAAAGGAGTGTAAAGGAACTTGCACCAGAACAAAAAGCATTGCTCTCAGGAAACTGTTGGCTGAATGGCAAGACTTGCTTGAAATTCAGGGGAAAGATGGGCATGTCCTGAATGACTGTGCCTGGAAGAAAACTCAAGAAAAGGGTTTTGACTTGAAATGGCTAAAAAGAGCAGAAAACTTTAAAAGAAATTAAGTACAGGTGGTGTTTTAATGTCACTCCCATTTCTCTGGAAGGATTATAGTTGTCTAAAAGTGCACCCAGTTATATTGCAAGAGGAAGAGTAATACAGAAAACTTCCTTATTTACAACAATCTCATCTCACTAATACAGTTTGTGGAAATATGTAGTGACCCTCCAGCTTCTTTACAAATGTATTGCTTGCCAGTTTTTAAACATGTATTACTTGGATCAGTGGTACAACAGTAGCTGACTAGAACTCTGTTAAACAAGAGGCAATATTTTATTGGAATAATTCCTGTAATCATAAAGTCTTTGAGCAGCCTGCTTTTTTAGCTGATAAAAACTGACATGTAAAATCTAACCCTGTCTTGAGGATGGATGACACATCTGTGCACTTAGTTTGATTTTTGCGTAGTCTGAGGCCAAATCTGAAAGCCTTCATTCAGTTGGGGATGTTGGGTAAACGGACTCTGCTAGTTTGTAGGTGGATAAGAGTGTGGTACTCAGTCGTAACCTGCAGAACAAACAGAACAACTGCTTTGTGTCAGTGCTCCATCACATACATAAGCAAAGCCTGTGAGAGAGGTTACCAGTGCTTGACAGCCTTCTGTCTGAAGTCCACCCTTTCAAAAATGCATTGAGTGCATTTCTGTGCTACCATGTTGAAAAAGCTTTTTGTCCTTATTCAGATAATTGTTTAATGCAGCTGTATTGATGACATTGAGGGTTGAGTTTAGCAAGAACTGAGTAGCTGTTAGGTGATTAATAGGGGTGGGTTCTTGGAGGTTAATAAAGCAGTGACCGTGCTTTTTCCACAGAAAAAGACATTTCTCTTACCCTTGTGAAAACCTGCTTGGTAAATTTAAAAAAAGAAGAAAAAGCATTTGAACTATTCCACATGTTTAAATGTCAGACCTTCCATCTGAATTGCAAATATTTTAGTGAAAGAAAACTCTGAGCTGGCTCCTGAATTCATTCAATAAATAGCGCTCTTTCAGGTTGAGAGAATTACAGTGGGACTTCACTAACCCATGTGCTCCTCTGTGCTGGAGGTGAACTGGGAAACTATAGGAGGGCCTTTGCCACATGAAAGTCCAGCTTCCAGAAAATACTCCCTGTTTGCCCTAACAACATTAAGGAGTATCGTAAATAAAATGACATTAAAGCTGTTCAAATAAATGACAGAAGTGTATTTTATAGAGCACTTTGTTATGCATCCACTTACTTGCTGGTTTAATATACTGAGTAGCTCTTACTAGGTATATGAGGAAGTAATTTGGATTTACTGTAGTCCATCTAGTGGTAATTATAAAACAACTTTAAACAACAGAGTGTGCGTATCAACTTTTATTTTCCCTGTTTCTGCTCACAATTGGTTTGGGCTCAGGGAGGAGAATGAGTGAAGGACTGCGTTCAAGTCAAGGGCTGTGAAAAGTGGTATTTTCAATGGAAGCTGTCAAATAGTCTGTGTTTATTTTGCTGAACTTAACAACAGCTTTTAAGAGTTGTTTTGGTAAAAATTTTAGACATACAGAATCTGCGGTCAGTGCTGTTAGGACATAAGAAATTGCAAATTGAAATAGACTTGAAAAAAAATATTGTCTTCACTGTCTGGCCAAATTGTATTAATTGAATGATGAATTAAATTAATGGTGTGCAGAAATAAACCACTGATCAGGAACTGATTACCAATGTTCATAAGACTTAAAAATCAACTCTGTTACTGGCATACTAATTGTATATTTTTTAACAGTATCTGCTTATTTCTACTGATACTTCTGTATGGCTTGGTGAATTTGATTGACCAGTTTCTGTTTTCTGACTCTAGGGTTACTTTGCTAGAGCTGATGATGGTGAATGTATGTGAGAAGAACCTACATACCAGTGAAGAAATGCATGTGTTAATGAGACATGCTGACTTCCTTGCAGGCTGTTTCCAAGAGAAATACGAAGCTGTGCTCAAGTTAACTTCTGCAGAAGATGCAGATGATGAGGTATGTACATTATAGTACTAGAGTCTTCATTGCCACTACTACCCAAGTGGCACTTGTGTACATTTCCAGTTTATACTGGGAAAACACCGATAGAATTCAGAGTAGAATCTATAGACAGCAGCCCAATTTTGCTTATAGTTTGAGGATGACAAAGAATACGGTTTGGAAAGAATACTTTGAGGTAGAAATAAATATACCACATTGTTAAAGATCTCAACATTTTAAAAATATTTGAGTTGTCACATGTTTGCATGTTTTATTATGTTCTTACTAAGGATCCCTTCTATGCTTGTATAATTTATTTGGGTTGTGAATTAGACTTTATTCAAATATGAATCAAAACTTAAAATATTTATTTTATTTATAGGTGGGAAACAGCATCTCTTATTTTTTTTTTCTCCTCTCCTCTCCTCTCCTCTCCTCTCCTCTCCTCTCCTCTCCTCTCCTCTCCTCTCCTCTCCTCTCCTCTCCTCTCCTCTCCTCTCCTCTCCTCTCCTCTCCTCTCCTCTCCTCTCCCCTCCTTCTCTTCTCCCTCTCCTCTCCTCCTTCCCCTCCCCCAAATCTGTCTAAAAATGGAGTAGATGCTTTTTTTGTTTGTTTGTTTTTTCCTAGGAGCACTAAAGTAAGTGAATCTTAGGTTTGGGGGTTTGGGGAGCATTTTTTTTTTAATGTGATGGTTGGTTATTGTTCTGTTTTGTTTTAACTTAACTGATGATAGCTTGATAATTAATACGTCATTAAGGTCCCAAATACTAGAAAATGCATTTGGCTACTTGTAAGGCAGATATTCGTGCTCTATTATGACCTGGAACATCAAGTTCTGATTGTGGAGAGATGTGGTGTGTGTGTGATTGGCTCAGTGCAGGTGCGTTGTCTGAAATGTGTAGTGATCCTCCCTGAAAGCAAGGACTTTTGTTAATGGCTCTTCCCCGTTTCCCAATGATCGGGGGCTCTCTGGCCCTTGCATGGCTCTAACAAGGCAGCAGTCCTGGGGCCAGCTAGCATCCACAGCATCGAGTTGCAGAGTTTGCTGAGCTCTTAGTGGCAGATGGCTCCTGTCTCCTCAACACCCAGACACTTGCCCCAACTCCAGTCCACATGGAAGAAATTTGTTATTGCTTCAGACTTAATGAACTGGTTCTGTTGAGGATGGCCACAATGAAGTCCCTTTGCCAGCTAAATAAGAAGGCTTTTATGGGTCACAGATGGTTTGTGGGTTGCACTTTGGGAACCTCTGGTGCAGAGCTCAGTCCTGGATGGCCTTATTTTATTTCCGCCTTATGAAGTATCCAAGAATTGCTGGCTACTTGCCATACCATATAGTGCAGTAAGGAGGTTTAGGCCATCTAAGGGTAGAGGTCTGTTCAAATAATCTGGTGTTATTTTTACTCTTGCTTTCAATAAGTTGTTTGAAGATCTAACAATGCCCTTGGGAAAACTGGAAGCAACTTGCACCTAACTTGCAATGACATTATTTGTGCTGTGTTAGGTCATCATATTATCAGTGGGCAGTGTCAGGTCATATTGGTCTCCATTCCTGATCCCTCTCATATAGATAAAGTTTTAATGTTTTCAGCTGAGTTAGGGGTGAGCTCTTTTTGCTTTTAAGACAACTAGCCAAAAAACCCTGAGAAATCTAATATGTTTTAGTCAAACATAGAATTACTTAGTCACTGATTCTCATTGTTTAATCATGCTTAGTTTCAGAAGTGTAATTAACATTTTCCTAATAATATATTTTAAAATACATTGTTTTAAAGAGTCACTTCTAACTTCTGTCTTGCCAAGTGACCACAGTGGTATGTTGAGATTGTGTTACCAAATATACACGTAATCAGAAGCATTTTGTTGTTAAAACAAAATTAATTTGTAATAGTTTTATTTGTAGAAACTCTCAAGAATGGCTGTCATAACTGCTTTACTACCAAAGTGAAAAAATACTGATCTTTAAATGTTTTTATATGGTAATGTTACACAGTGTTGTACTTGACAATTTTTTTGTTTAAATGGGCACAAGAATTTTAAATGTATATTGAGAGGTGTTATGAAAAGATATTAAAAATAATTTTATGAAGAGGTGATATTTGGATGCATAAAAAACTCCCCCCAGAAATCCAAACCAAACACCACCACAACCATGTCGTCTTATCTGTCCAAGAAGCACAGGTTCCTACCATCACCACAACTGCTTTGTCTAAGTTATATTAGAAAACTTCATTGACTGCTTCTGGAAAAGGTATGAGCTTGGCAGTAGGAAGACATATACTGAGACGACTCCAGCTTTCCCTGTCCCACCCTGTTGTACACTCTTTTTTTTTTTTCCTCTTTTCTTCTTCCCTTCCTCCCCCCTCCCTCCTCCTCCCCCTTTTTTCTTTTGCCGGTGTGTTTACTTTCCAAGTATTCTGTGGTTTCAGTTCTTGGAAAAAAACATTTGTTTGTGCCCAGCCAAAGGAGGTCTCTGTCCAACTTGAAGGTGCTGGGACAGCAGTATTGAGAATATTACTGTAGAACTTCCCTTGCTTGACACTGATTTTTTATTCTTCTTGCACATAAACATGATGTGTGATGAGTATCACTATTTGGTGGGAAATGTGGATCATCTGATGAGCGCAAAGTGCAAGCTGCAAGTCACAATAGCTAAATAAATGGAGAGCAATGACAAAACTAGAAAATGTGTGTATATGCATATTGTGTATATACATTTATTCATAACGTATATTTGCTATGGGCCAAGACAATTTCCAACTTAAGTTCGTAAAGCTGTTAGTTTTCTTACAAAAAATCACACCAATTTCTCCTCAATTATATAAATATTTTAGGGTTTGCGTAAGAGTTGTGCTTAACTGAAAAAAAAAATGCAGTTGTGCATGTAGTCTGTCATTAAAAATGCTGTAGGCAACATCTGTGATATTAAACTAAACTCTGCCTGGACTGTTCTGTGTCCCTGAAGCCAAGTGCCTTGGTCAGGCTATGTCTGTATTAGTAAGCTGTCTTAGACTCCAAAACTGCAAGGCCACATTTGAAAACTGCCTTTTGGGAACAATCCTTGAACTGGCCTGACTCCCAAAATGTTTTCTGGGTGTCCCATCTACTGTTTAATTTATTATATGTCGACATAGCTTCTTTTCCCAAAGGAAACTCAGGCCTTGCAGCTTCCATCTTAAACCAAAGAAAAGCTAATCATATGCTTCTGCAGTGCTTAAACCAATGTTTTAAATAACTTTTCCATTATAAGCCTGACTTCAGCATCATTTTGCTCTCAGTAACTTTGAACCATACTTGCAAAATAAAACCCTTTCCTGGATTTTAAGTTCTTATTTCATCTCTTTATAAGGAACATTTCTCTGAGTCTCTCTTGAAATATGTTTATTTTGAAACTTCAGTTTACTTATTTACTTTTCAGATTATATCCATATCAAGATGACTGTCAGATTTCAAAACATTTTGGGTTTTGAACAGCGTCTTGTTGCTGAACTTAAAGTGTTCTGCTTTATTGCCTTTCTTTCGTACAGGTGGAAGGTGAAAAAAGAAATAAAATTGGAAAATTGGGGTGGTGCTGGGGAACCCAACCAGAGATGTTTAAACAGTTTTGGTTTTTTTTTTGAAAGTATCAAGTTTCAAATGTGAATAAGAATTTGGGGGTTTGTTTGTGATTTTTAAATAATCTGTTCCTCTTCTCAAATCTAGATGAAACACTTGAGGAAGTGAGACAGATGTTGGGATAGAAGGGAGAGATGGTGTTATAAGTCTCTGGGAAGGGTAAGGCTGAAAAAGAAAAAGCCACGGCTCGTAGTGTCCGCCACTACAGAGCTTGCATTATGTACATGGATAAGCGGGTGCGCATAGGCAGCAAGGGTCATTGTACCTTACTGGTGTGATTTATAGTTGACTATTGATACTTGCTTGCTTTACAGATGTAACATTGTCTTGTGCAAAGGTAAATGCTAAGTGTAGGAGCTGATGGGACTTACGGTTAAGCTACTGTCTTATAACAATGCAAAATGGCTTAAAAAATGTTAAATACCAGTTTACTGTCTCTGAAATACAGTTGGGATATTCTTACTTTATAACAGGACAATGACCGTTGTATTGGCTGATTTTGTGCCATTAAAAGCAATTTGTTGAATAACTTAGGGAAGATCTGCATCCTCCTACACCTGTGTGAGGGGGGGGAAAAATGAAAGTACAGCTTTAGGACTTGGACTCTGTACTGATTTGTTGCCTCCAAGGAGCAAAGAATGGATGTAATCATAGTGCTTAATTACTGAACACTATTGCTGATGATTTCAATTATGTTACATTGTCATGTGGATTCAAAAATGTTGTGCTGTTGGTAAGTAAATACCTCTTTGTCCAGGACCAGGCAACACAGGAATAGTTACTGTGGCCTATGTCTGAGTCTTTTCAAGGCTACTTGAAGTTTACATACCACACCTTGTGTTGACTCATCTTGCAGTCACAGTATGGTTCTTGAGCAATATGTGGTGTTCCAAATTATGCCATACACTCCTCAGGTAGTTTCTGTAAGTGCTGGATTGTCATTATAAGCACACGTCAATATAGTCTGTGAGAAAAAAATAGTTCTCTGGCTGAATAAATAATATGCAAATAAAATTGTGCCTTATACCTAACCAAAATGCTGCATCTCTGATCCCAATCCTATTTACCCAAGAATAATGTAAATTCTCGCAGCCAAAGTTCATGTGACCACAGAACTTTACAGAATTCCTGCGGATAACAAATTGGTGTCTTGCAGGCGGCGTTTGTGTCTTTAAAGTGGGACACTCCTACTGAATAAACTCAAAGAAAACATTTATACAGAAATAATTTTCTCAGCTAGTAATTTTCTGTATTTCTGCTTTTGGAAGCTACGGTGTTTTTGTTAAAATTTTATCCTTTATGGCTCTGTTTTGGTTTCCCCATGATTTTTCAGGGCACATATAACCTTGGTTGACTGTAGAAATTACTGCAGTGTAATACATTATTGTTATTCTAGAAAGATGTCCTCATTTTATATAAATGTATTCTTGGCAGTTTAGAAGACCTGCAAAGAACCTGAGGTGCTGAGAGTTCCTGTCCTCTGTTTAGATTGCCAGTTTTATGTTCTTTTGGTATCCTTTATAAGCCATTTTCACGAATGTCATATTAATTTACAGGAAGCACTGGTTACAATTCGTCTTCTTGATGTTCTCTGTGAAATGACATCAAACAATGAACAGCTAGAATATCTACAGACTTTGCCTGGTTTGCTTGAAACAGCCATAGGTGAGTGAAAAGCCACAAGGTTTTTCAACTGTTGGCTTGCTCCAAATCATGTTGCTCTGTGAATGAAAACATGTTTTTCACAAGTGGTGGTAATGATGATACTGACCTTTAATAAAATAAATAAATAGGAAATTTAGTTAATCTACATTTTCAAATATTTGATTTGTTCCTGGAATTTTTCTGCTTCTCCTCTTGCTCTGGAGAGAATCAACAGAGGCTTGATTCAACTGCAGCAATGCACTATTTATGCAGTGAGAGTTGTGCAAAGGACAACTGCCTCCTATGTTCTTCCACAGGCTGAATGTGTGGGGAAGAATTTCCTCAAGAGGTAGAAAAAGGACTTTTCCATGCCTGTTCCCTTGTGTTTCCCAAACTCCTGAAAACTGAAACAAAGTGCAGTTTGAATGTTCTTAACCAAATTCAGTTACTTTTAAAGGTCAGTTTGAAAGAATTTGTCTTCTGCTAAGGAACAGCAAAGGGCTGTACACAAAGAAAATTAAGCCAGTATTGTCCAGAAAAACCCTATATACTTGGGGAGGAAGGAGAAGGAAGTGTATATATGCCTGTGCCTTCCTAAATTTTAGCAGTTTCGGAGACTACCACCATTTTCTGAGAAAATTGTAAAAGTTTATGAATTTTAAGGAGAAATATGTAATATTTTGGCAAAAAAAAAAAAGAAAAAAAAGAAGGCTGAAACAGCTGTTAATTGTGACTATTTTGAGATTTTCAGAGGTGCTTTGCTGAAAAAAAACCTACACACCAAAAACCTGAAACAAACCCAACAACAACCAACACACAAAAAAGAAAAGCCACCACCAAAAAAAAGCCAAACCTATTTTAGATGACAGGTTTATATTTTTATTCCTTACAGTAAGATGACTAACAACAGGATCTATTTTGTGCATGTGTGTATGTTTTGAGGAAACTGAAAGGTACGTGTTGTATCATCTGAATAAGTAAACTTAAATGAGAATTTCAGGGAGCTGCAGCTCACAGTTCTCTGTAGAAGTTTACACACAAGTCGTCCTGTCTCTAGCTGTGCACAGCCTGACTTTTCTCCACAGCTGTCTCCAGGCTAATGAAATGAGTGCATGCTAGAACATTGCTACCATGTGCATCCTTTTTATTGCTCACGTGCCCTCAGCCAACAATAATTTATGTGCTTGCATAGTTTCTTTAATGCTACCTTTTGGCTACAAGACTGCTTTAATTCTGTATTAGCAGAAATGGAAAAAAGCTGTGTTAATGCGTTATATCACCTTCAATATTTAACTCAGAAGACCAGAAGAATAAGGATAAATAGTGCTAAAGATTTTAATCTAACAGATTTTTTGATAAGTTCTTCAGTTTATATGATGAAAAGTTTCCTGTTAGAAGTTAGCAAAAATGTGATTGAAAGATCTGAAAAATAGCTGAATAATCTTTTAAACATCAGCTGAGGAGTGTGTTTTGCTGTTTCCAGTAATTGTTGAATTACATTAGACCCTAATGCTTCAGTATTAACGATACCTTTAGCACTGTTAACAGCTTGATTGCACAGTGTTTGGGGAATATCACCAGGGAGGTAAATGGTCTTTAGGACTGAGGGGCATTTTGGAAGAACTGTTCTTTGGGATGAGAGAATGGCAGACTGAAGTGTCCTTTAGTTGAGAGTATAGGTGACATCCCGGGAGCAGTTGCTGTGTTGTGTTGATGTGCAATGTTTTGGAGGACAACTGTTTTCTCTGGGTTGGCATCATGCATGGAAGGTGGCTGGTTTTATTCCACCTTTTCCTGTACTTCTCTTTCCAGATAGGTGCACTGCTCATTGCATTTTAGTCCGCACTGTAATAAAATTTGAGAAGCTTTATTTAATTTTTTTTATGGGTTTTTTGTTAGATTTTTTTTTTTTTTTTTTTTTTTTTTTTTGGTTTAAATTGTTTTCTTCAGGGATCCCTCTTCAGGACAGGCAGAAGATTTAGGAAGACTTCTTATGTATTGGGTGTGGGGAAGTAGTAAGACTTTAAGGCAAAGCAGCACACAAAGTGAAATGCCATGAAAAGGATGCACGACTGACAAATTTCATGAATGTACAAAAACAGACGAATTTCTGTGAAAGAAGAGTTTGTTAAAAGCAATTTTTATGATGACATTTTTAGGGGCAATCAGGAGAGCGTTGTTTGGTTGGGTTTTTTTTCCTGTTTCAGAATATGAACTGTTAAGTGGTAGCTGTCATACAGGAGGCCTCTAGGCCCTAGTGTAGTTTCATATTTAAAAAAACCTACCAAAATGTAGTTACCTGTTTATCAGCACAGAGATTTTTTTTTCTTCCCTGTATCAACCATCTGGGTGTGAAACTATAAATGATGGTTCCTCTAATTTAAATCCAGGAAATCTAGTGCTCATTCTGCTATGGATGTTGCCATATCTAGAACAGAATGAGTGTAGGGGTTAATTACCCTCCTATTCTGTAACCTGGTTTTGCTATGTCTTCATTGTTCTAATGTAAGTTGCATGAAGAATCCTGGGGATAGTGGCATAACAGGACATTTTTTAGTATTGCAGGTCACTTAGAGGGGAAATACTTCTTAATTTTGAAATATCTGTGCAGCCTTTAGTGAATTTGCTTTTCAGCTATATGAGCTCTCCGGTGTTCACATGATTTCAACTTTTCTTCTAGGTGTGTTCTCTTTGTAGGATGTTATTTTCACAGATTTTAGTTTCCTTTCTCCCTGATTTCTCCCTGGAGCATTGTAGAAAAAATCCTAGTTGCCATAAACTAGCATTTGCCATACAGGAACATTAGTATTTCTTAGTTGACAAGATTACAGCACTGAAGGATTTGTTCAGGTGTGTAAAGGTGCTATCTGTACTCAAAATCCTCTCATGCTACAGAGCTAGAATGGATTGGAAAAGAGAGAAAAAAGTAATTTTGTGATTAGGATGTGATGTTGTGACAGGCTTTAGCTAAATGAAATTTTCTAAAAAATCCTTGAGTTTAGCAATGTATTTACAGTGCCAGAATCAACAGCCTGCAAAGTCTAACTCTTCAAGTACAGACTGATAGCACCAGCCTTCAGACTTCCTGTCTGAACTATGTAGATGTGTAAAAAGGATGCAAAACCACCTTCTGACCTTGAGATGGCCTTTAATGGTTATGCTAGCACAAATTAAGAAATTACAAAAATTCTCAAAGTTCTTTTGACATAATTGCTGAATATCTCAAATTCTGTTGATTGACTTTGAACCTAACAATTAGTAGTAAAGTTTTGTGCAAAGTGATACTAATTTTCATGTGGTAATTAATTAATTTAAATATTCTTGTTTTCTGTAGATACCCTGAGATTAACTCATCTTGCTGGGAAACAGACTGTAAATGTATTTACTGCCACACATGCTATGACAGGGCAGGAAGAAGTTTTGCATCCAGCTGTGGATTTTAAATCTCATCTCATTCGTTTGATTGGAAATCTGTGTTACAAAAATAAGGAAAACCAAGACAAGGTAAATTTATACCTTTTTCTGGCAGAACTCTGACATATGAATGGAAGAGTATGCCTGACCGTAACATCACTGATGAAAATATGTTGTTGATCTAGATTGGATAGAACTGGTCATGTAAAGGAATTACTATCACAGATATGCTGACTTTTTAATAACAATGTAATGTACGCCTGTCTTTTACTTTAATCCTATAGAATGCAGTCCAGTGACAAATTCCTTTGTTGTTTTCACATTTATACTTTCTTTGACAAGAAAATATCTGAGACCAAAGCTCAGCTTTACTTTGAAGGAAATGGATGAGAATTGTTGCATGAATTTAATTTTCAATCTTTGAATTAGTATCTAATGTTTCTTCCCTCATTCCTCTTATATTTTTTCATGACACTTTAAAAATGTAGGTCTGTTTCCATCAAATCACTTTGAACCATTTATCTTTAGAATTTCTGTATGGAAAATTAGTTTTGTTTCCACAATGAGGAAAAAGAGGAAACAACAGCATGTTTTTAAATACAAAACCTTTTTTCTTAAGAGTGATAAAAGATGTGGTTTTCTTCCAGGACTTGCTAGACTAACCTAATTTCAGCAAGAAAAGCAGTCATGAAATGATGTTGTCTTACAGCTCATCTGAGCACTTCCAAAAATCAATTAGATTATCTTACTCTTTGGCTTAAGCAACCACATATGGGATTACAGAAGTCTCAGCTTAGTGAAAGGTTTCTGTTTCTCTAGTTCTTCCTTGTGAGTTTCTTGTTTTACAGAAGCCTTCTCTTGATTCCCATATCTTCGCTTTCTCTTAAAGTGTCTTTTTTTCTGGCAGCCTTGTCCTGGAAAGAAATGGTCTTGAGTAGCCTTTGTTACTTGCTGTTTGTAATTGAACAGGGAAATTTGGGTTTCTTTTCCTTTCTTTATTAACTTGAATCAAAGTTTTCACCTGCTGTCAAGGAAGTAATTTTTAGGCTGGAAAATGAAAAACATGGAAGAAAGGCTGTATCAAAGAAGGAATGGAGAATCTGAGGAATGCTACCCACTTTGACAAATGCTAATAATATGGGTGTATAGATGGGAAATACAGTAATGATCCTCACTTTCCCCATTCATATTACAGAATATAATAAAAGATATTAACATTTCTGAAAAATTAATACTGTTAATCACTCTTGCATACCTCAGTCTCTGACCCGTTACGGTATAATATGTGTTTGTGTAAGTGAAATACATTTTTGTGGAATACCATATGATAGTGGAGGGGAAGATGTTGCTTCCACTTGAAAGGGTTGATTTACTACTTATTGTTCATTTTGCTGGGATTTTCAAAGGCCCCTGGAGCAATTAGGCAAGCAGACTTAGTGTTTCCAATGGAAGGTAGGTATTAACTTGCCTTAAACTGCCTGCAAAATATTATTGCTTTATGCTGTCTTGAAAATTACTTAGATTCTTTTGTGTGATATCATGGAACATTATTTAAGTGCCGTTGAAACTTTAGAAATGCCAATACTATGATACACTGTCTGTACCTTCAGTTTGTTTCATACATTTAAATTGGTTCTGGTAAATGCACTTGTCATTTTTAAGGCCATTTCCACACATAAACACATGCTTGTGAGGAAGGGGAAAGCAGCCCGTATCATTGCACAGCTAAAAAAAAATGAGGTTTTGAGATGAGAGTGAATTGTTCAAAGTGGTGTATGAGTCAGAGCTAGAACTGAATGAAAGTGGGGTTAGTTCCTGGGTTCCCAAACTCAGAATAGTATCTCACGATATAGATCTTACTTTATATCCATTATTGGGTTTACACAGAGTTTACTTTCTGTATTCAGTCAAAATTAATGTAATACCGGCTAGATTGTATTTTTATGTAACAAGCATACTGGCCAACACATCTGAGAGAACTTGGGCTTTACTGTTGGCTGTTGCTTTTGTGCGGCTTTCTGTGTGAATTCTAGGCACAAGCTGGGAAAGTGGCCTTCTCTGCAGTCAGTTTAGCTGGTTGCTTAGCATGAAAGGGCACTTACCAAAGGCTTTTGAACAGCACTGCTAGTATTCTGACTCTAACTAGCTGAGGCTTTTACACTTGTTTTCTCTAATATTTTGCTGTAATTTCTAGTCCTAGAGGAGTTCTTTTCCCAGTAACAATGATAATGCATTAGTAAATTGAGTAATTGTGTACTACTGCTAATAAATAACAAAAAATATAGCCCCTAATTTTATAATGCATGGCGTTGGTCTGCCTGACCTATTCTGAAAACATGAGCCATTGGACCCCAGTGGTGACTTGGGCTAAGTGCCCTAAGTGGACAGAGTTGCATCAGTATCTTGAGGAGCTTCTTCTAGAGTTGAGTGACTGCCTGCCGGTTCTCTGCAGGTGGGTCTTGAGCCAGCGTATGTTTTGTGCACCACGGGTCTGCTGAAGTACAGTGGTGAAGTCCTACTGCATGGGGCATTAGTGACAGAGTGAAAGCAACAGAATGCCTGAAGCAGAAGGATAATTGCTCTGCAAAGGCTGCTTCACCATCTCTGTTTATGGTTTCCACCTGCAATAAGAACAATAATTGCAAGGGATTAGTGCACTGGTTTGTGGGCAGTGGTGAAAAATCTTGTAATGCTTTGAAATGAAGAAATAGAGTGCTTTATTGCTTCTTTGCTTTCTGTTTTATATCGTTATTTGTTTTTCTAAAAAGCATTCTTTAGCTTGTACTCTGTTAGCACCAGGAATACATTCTTTGCATCTTTTTTTCCTCATAGTTTTATTTACTATGTGATATTTACTATTGTGATAAGTTCTTAAGATATAAAGGAGTGGGCAGACATTTGAGTCGTATACTGAGATGCAGTTATTAAAATGGGTCTTGCCAGGCTTACTGCCCACTTGCATGTTTTGTGAGGCTGGATGGGTTGGTATTTGTAAGAAGAATGTCTGATAAAATGTTCATTTTGGACTGATAAATGTTTGGTACATGCATGTCTTTAGATGTGCACGCTTTTGCATAAAGATAAGAGAAGAGAAGAAAAAATAAGTGTTGTACTTAAGACACCAAACGTTGAGCTACTTCTGTGCTGAACCTGCCAAAAGCCTACAGCTGATGTGCAATTCTCCTGTGCTTTCTGTCTCTGTAAAGGGAAAACCTGTAAAGAGTTATTGTCATGCATATGGTGCAATCCTGTATTTTGTTATTTTGTTATGTCTCGTTGACAAATACACATTGTATGTTTTTCTTAAGTATTCTGGAAGGAAGGAGATGAGTTCTGAGGCTGAGCAAGGAATGGAGGCTTTGGCTGGTAGTTAATGAATGAAGTTATCAAAGGAAAAGTGAAAACTTCTCCATGCTCCCCTCACCTTGTTTGACTTGCCTTCTGAACACCTCAGATTTGTGATTTGGACAGAATTTATACCTAATTTCTGCTCTCACTTTTTGAGCTATGAAGTGATGGATTCAGTGCAGCTCTTTCTGCTGGTTTAGTATAGTAGAACTGTTTTAATGAAGAGTAAAACTTCCAAAAGAAACCTAATGGATGAAGTCTAGAGGTTATAATCCTTTATTGTAGAAATGAAATAAATACAAAATAGGTCACAGCAATTAATCTGCACCTCTCTTTCTTTGCTCATTTACAAGAATGTGTACTGGAAGGTGAGATGACTGATCTCTGCCTCGTTGTGACAAGTAGCATTACTCTGCACAAACTTATTACTGTTCCCTGAAAGTATTGTTTATGTTGTGAGGTGTTTATGCAATATGACTTGTTTAAAATACTTGATTTAATTGCAAGTGTCATCAGTACTTGAGTAAGGAATGAAATAATGTAGACTTTATTCTGCATTGTTTCCCCTCCTCTCTTATAAAGAGAGGAATTAGATAGGCTTCAATCACAAGTCTTGCTGGAGGACGTAAATAGGGGATTGAAAGGAAGTAGAAAGCTTGACAAAGTTTAATTGCAGTCTTTATTCACTATTCACTTTAGTGTTCACTGTTACCTCTGAGATCAAAGCGGGGAGTCTGAATTGCCTGAGGGTTCTATCCTGTGAAAACTATTACTGAAGGATGCAGTGTTGTCTGGAACAAGCTAGATGTGAGACATGAGCTGCGTTACTTGCAACATGGGAGCAGCCAACTGGCAGAACGTGTGCCTACTGAGATCAGACTGCACTGTTGCCTTTTGAGAGGGATCCTGAAGGGAAAATTTTGATGTTTCTGAATGCAAAGTTAAGCCTAACTTAGAACAAAGCACTCAGATTGGGTTTGGTGCTGTAATCTGTTTGCATTGGCTTTGCTGTCTTTAAGTGACTCTCATTACTGATAGAATAGGTAGTTTATTGCTACTTGCTTACTCTAGCAATACGTTTAGTATGCTGGGGTAGTTTGATATATGCTGTGAGACCTCTGTGCTCTCCAGAATAGTGAATGCGCACAAGTGTATCTTTGAGATGTCTCTTAATCAGCCTGTTTAAAGCAAAACCGATGCCTTCGGGTAAATAAAGTAATCCATACCCTTAGGCCAAAGACATTTTAGATACTAGAGATGCTGATGGACCCAGTGATAGGATATTAGTCTCTGAATTCAGTGTGTGTTTCTTCGGTAAAGTTGCTCTGTTTATATAGAGGAAAAAAAAGAAGTGAAATACAGGGTTGTCTTTGGTACTGGCACCTTCCTACCGAAATGGAATCACTCTAATGAGGTGAACAATTTATGAAGGAATTTTTTTTACATGCCTGCTTTTTATTTGAGGTGGCAGCAATGCTTCCTCTAATGTAATTATGTTGGGGTTTGTCACTGCAGGCTTGAGAAAGTTTTCTGGGAGAAAAGGTGGTGGTGAAGTGGAAGCTTCTACAGAATAAAGTAGCAAATAAAACATCTGGATACTGGTTTATGTGATTACCGTAACTTTGATATTTTTTTATATATATATCTAAGCCAAATTGCTGTATATGAGACTAGCTCCCTAATTTGAAGACTGTTCTGCCTGAAAGTATAAACAAGATTTGACTTGTTTGGAATTCGGTTTTTCATTCTTTTTTTCATTCGGGCAGGGTGTGTAATGTATCCAGTTAGAAGACAGTTAGAAAAAGGTGCCAGCACCTGTAGATAAAATTGTCACTGTTTGACTCCTTAACTTAGTCTTCTTGCTGTAGTGATTATAAAATAGAAAATTTCAAACTAAAGACAAATACTTTGTTTTACTTAACAATTGGCTTTTTCTTGCCTGAGGTTTTCAGAAAGACTCTATGAGCTTATCCAATTTCTGGGGTTTTGGGGGGGTTTTCGTTGGGGTTTTTTTGTTTGTTTTTTTCAGGATTAGTTTAACTTTTTAAAGTAATTACATTTGTCCTGGCATGGCAGGATTTGAGTTACTTGCAGTGAAGAGCATCCCACATTTATCTGTGTGCTGTTGAGAGAGGGAGGAGAAATAAACTGCTTTGATTTCTTCATTAGAAACCTGCATAATTGTGGTTATCATATTTTCCTAATTTTAAACATAAGCCAAAAATGGGCAAGATTCTTTACTTAAGAGTTGAGCAGAAACAGTGGAGCCTTTTGGGTATGGATGATCCAAAGTTGTGAGCTCCTTCACAACTAACTGTAAAGTTCTGCCTGGTTCCACTGTTTGAATGGGGCTGTTCTAATGTTGTGCTTGTCTGTATGTTTTAATGCTTTGCTAGACAAGGACAAAGCATTCAGGGAGTTGCAGGACTGAGCCCTTTAATGGGTAAGTTTTGTGTAGGTATAGCACTGTAAAAGTCATCAATAAAGCTTAAAATGGGCTTTCTCAGAAAAGTGCTTTAAAAAACCTAGGTTTTGCTGGAGAAACAAGATTCCTACCTGACTGATATAGACTTACCCCAAGTAGAAAAGTAGCTCTGGTTCAAGAGTGTCTTTAAAAGTGTCTGTTTTGACATCCAAGGTAACTGTCTCTAGTCTTGGTCCCATATGGATTTTATTTTAGTTTTCGGTTCCGTCACAATCGATTAATGAAGTGCCAAGATTTTCTTCAAAGTGCTGGAGACTGTTAAATACAAAAGAATTACAAGATCTCCAAGTGGTGGGACACTATGAGTATTAAAGGGTTGATGTGGATTTTTTTTGACCTTAGGTCAGAGATACGTGCCCACTGCAGTATTGTTTATGAAGTGCTAAATTATTTTTAGAACAATATGATTGATTTGTTGTTAGAGAATAATCCAAAACTATTATGTTGTGCTGCCCCTTTACAGGCAACAAGTTATTGTTCACTCTTGTTCTGCTTCTATTCCAATTACAAATTTTTGGCAATTGGTAGAGTTGATCAAGTTGTTGTGACTTGTCCAGTTTGACCAGTTTCACTTGAAGTTTTCTCTTGCGAGGAACCTAGATGGACTTAGGCACAGGCAAAGTTTCATATTAAAGGTAATTTTAGTAATGCATAAGCTATTTTTTGTTTTTCTAAAGCTTTTATTTTAAACAGATTCCATTTGATATTTAAATTGCACACTACATAAGAGATATCTTCACGTATTGATTGTCTGGATATCCTCAGTGATTAGGTGAAGGCTGACATATGCACAGTACCATACTTAGTTTCTTGTATGTTATTGGCTTGCTTCATGTGGAGGATTACTATAATTGCCATCTAACAGATAAAGGGGTATAAAGATCCATGTGTTTATTATTATGTTCTCATGAATCATAGGCTGAGATTCTGACCAAACCTTGAATATACATAAGTGTAAACTACATTGGCTTCTGCCAATGTGAAGATGTCTGTAGAATGATTCTATGCAGCATACATTTGCCAAAAGCAAGAACAGGACTTGGGTATTTTGGAGTAAAAGGAAGGCTGTGAGAGGAAGATTGTCTTGTGAAGTTCAGTCTTTTAAATTCAGATGTTTGATAGCTCTAGAAATTAATTGTTTTGATTTATAGTGAAAAGGGAAGATAGAAAAAAAGTAAGATGGCTAGATGTCTTCTAACATTCAGAATTAAAACAAGCTGCCTCTGCATACCTTTCCATAGTCAGTACCAACTTATGGGCTTGTTGGCCTCTTCTTGACTCTGGAAGGTTTTTGAACCCTGTTTGGTGTTTAGCCCTATTGCCCTTGCAGCACAACACAAGACTCTAGCCCTTTTTAAAGCAAAGCTCAGCACGCTGTTGTCAAACAGCCATTTCCAGACCTTTTTCAAACTCACAATAAACTTATTCTAAGTATTGAAACTGCATCTATAACATTTATATTTAATTTGCCTAGGGAGGAGCAGCACATATGAAAATACTCATTTTAAGCCAGACTGAAATTGCAAAAAAGATAAGGTATTGGCCTTTATATGGAAGAATTCTCAGAGATTCCTGAAGCTCTTTTCCTGGTCCAGTGGACTGAATAGTAGTTACCAATTCATGTCTACCATGTGTATAAGCTTGATGTTCAGCAGAGAGTATTTTGTGCTGTAGCAGGCTTTTTAGACTTATCCATTTGCAGAATGACCTGACATAGTACTTGCTTGAAACGTATATTGTGTGGTAGTCATCGCTGCTTGGACTAATTTCTGTAAACACAGGGTAAATCATATAATGAGGGGTTACAGCTGTGCTGTGGATATCAGAGGTGGGTTCTTGGTGTGTTACCTCCTTTGTAAGACAGAGGAGTGTTCTCATGGACTTTGCAGGTGTTTTCTCTCTTCAAGAATAGCCCCAGCATCTTTTGGGTAAATACCCTAGTTTAAAGTCTACTGAAAACTGAAAATGTCTTTGCTTTCCTCATCAATCTCAATCAGCTTTGTAATTTCTTTGTCCAGGTATATATTTTGAGGCCTATAACAATGCGAGATGATGTGACCTAGCATCTAGAAAAAGGAGTCTGGGAGTCATGACAGCTTTATTTTTCCTTTCTCCAGCTTGGATTTAAATGCTTCAGTAAGACAAGGGATGTTAAAGTTCCAGTGGCTTGCAAAATATTCTGAGATATTCAGAATTTTTTCATTGTTGTTCCATATATCATTCTCAGTTAAGTTAAGAGCACTGTATCAACCAAAAATGTTTCTCACTTGTTTACTAGCTGGTGAAGAACTTAATCTTTTTGGGGTACTCAGTGTTATGAAAACCGTTACTAAAATAACCACCTTCTGATGTGGCTAATAATTTTTTTTTTATTTTTTGAAGGGTCTTGGAAGACGTACTGAGCCCTGTATTGCAGGCAGAAAATTTGTGTTTCCTACTTATTGTCAGTGTTGCTGATGGTTTGAACCAAGACCACCATGTGTAGAAAGATGTCTGCCTTTCTGAATACTTTTTCTCCAGCTCGGGTCTGAATTGTTAATCCAAATTCTTTCTGCTTTTACTGGTGTCAGATACAAGTGACACATATTTTACATTATGATAACAAGGAATTTCATTAGCTTTCTGTGTCATTTTTCGTTGTTCTAACCTCGGCATGAACTTGGAGTTTTCCTGTCTTACCTTAACTGCCATCCTATATGCAGTTATTTGGGTTTTTTGTTGAGGAAATAATGGAGCATAATATATGTGATATTCTACATTTTGTGATGAATTTACTGTGCTAACTCATGGATTTAGTGGTACTCTGTGCTACATTCAGGATGAGGAGGACATGAAGGAGACTTTATGTGGAGGCTTGTGGAAGGGGGTGGTGGAGCATTCCTTACCGGTGGTCAGCAAGCAGGATGCTGAACAAATGCTACTGAACCCTGATATTAATTTTCCCACAAAAATCAGAGAAGCATCAAGCTAGATAGAAGCTTACAAATGTGCTTACACAAGTCTGGTGTTTTGTTTCTGTTTCGTCAAAGTGGAGTTCAGTTACTTAACTCCCCGCACTCATGTGGCAGCCCATCGTTAGGTTCAGTAGAGGTGAATTGTCTTGCACGCTTCATCCTGGCTTTGCCTTATCAAAAGCCTTCAGTTCTATTCACCTGTGTGCTTTCGAGCCAGTGTAACTTCTGTCACCAACCCTGAAAAATGTAAAATTCCTGTTGAAGCACGAGGCTGTATCAGAGCACCTGCTTAGTCTTGAGATAGAGACCATTGGTTTCCCTAGTTGTGGATTGTTGGGGGTTTTTCTCACTTTCTCCTTCTTTTTCTTTGTATCTTAGAAAAGAGAAAGTGCAGACTGTCTTCTGCAGTTTTGAATTTCTGCCGTTGGGTGATGCTGTTTGTTCTAAATTGTTAGACCTGCAGTATTCTGGTGCTTGCTCTTCAGCATTAGCAATGCTTGAGCGAAGTTTGGTGATGTCAGTAACCAAAGGGGACCAAAGTATTTGAATCGTGTCATGTTTAAAGGCTGCAGAAATGGGGAGAAGAGAATAAATGAGGGTGCACATGTCCATGTAGGCAAAGATTCAGCCTGTCCGGCTTTTATTTGCAGGATTTCATTCAGTTATCTTTTCTGCTTGAAATGCAGAGCTCTTTGAAGAGCCCAAATGTTATGAGAGGGCTGCAATAATAGGAAAATAATTAGTGATCACTTTTGCACTGTTTTATTAAATATGGATTATCTCATCTCATTGATGTCAAAGGCCAATGATTGAAAGAAACCTACCTAGCTTTTCATGCTTTCTTTTAGCTACACAATAGTAGAACAGGTGAGGAGAACATCTTGTATTCTTTAAGAAGATTTTAGAAAAATATTTCAGTTATCGCATTGTTTAAGGACTTTATAAATAGGGAAGATCTTCTGTCAGTGTTTTGAGGGAGAACAGACAATATTTCTTTTACAGTCTACCTTTATTTTGGCAATTCACATTAACTGTGCTTTTTGAAATTGTTTTATGCTTTAATCAAAAAAGCTCTAGTGTTTCTATAAAGAAGTGGCAGAGGTAACAGTCTCATTAGCATTTATATGTTTGAAACTGCATCTCTCCCAAGTTCACACACCATAATTGTGGTCAGTCAGACTTGTTCAGATTGTTATGGCAGAAGTGGTTTATAGGAGGGATTTTGAAAGGACATTGACCATAGATCTAGTAAAGACACTGGGAAAACAACTGGGTTTTAGTTCAAGTTCCTTGAATGGAGCACTGCCTGTATTTAGATATTGTAGCAGTGGGAGTAACATCAAACGTACTGTGTCAAAATCATCTGAAGCACTGAAAGTCAGAGTACCCTCATGGATTTGGTATGAGAGAGAGTAACTGAATAGACAACAGCACTGCACGTATGTTTATCCACCTTCCAGACACTGATACAGATGGATGCACCTTCACAGTACAAAATTCTGAAGTGCACTCTTTTTGCCATTGGTTTAGGTTTGGGGGAAAACAAATTTCTTTGTGCAGGTTCTAAATGGCTAAAGTAGGCATTAAAACTACTGGCAGTTGTGATGCACAACTAATGGATAGTTTTGACCAAAGTTATTCTTCACAAGATAAAGTAAGATTTAAGTTCAATATAATAACTAATATCTAATCACTCTGGTGGGTTATCATAAATGTCCTGTAGGGGTAAAAGTTTAGTGATTTGAGGACGTACAGAAGAGAGCTCTACTTTCTTTCATATGTACTTTGAGCACCAACCCACACACTTGTACTGAAACTGCAAATACAGTCTTCCTGTCAAGATGGTGTTCTTTTCTTATTGTTCATTGTTGTAATTTATGAAAATGAGTATTTTCCCTAAATGTAGGGAATACGGAGGTTGATAACCAGTAGAAATAAGCTATTTTCTGGTTTGCTGTTTGTAATCTAGTGAAAAGACAAGAGGTAACAGTTTTAAACTGAAAGAGGGGAGCTTTAGATTGGACATAAGGAAAATGTTTTTTATAATGAGGGTGGTGAGGCACTGGCACAGGTTGCCCAGAGAAGCTGTGGCTGTCCCATCCTTGGCAGTGTTCAAGGCCAGGTTGAACGGGCCTTTGGGCAACCTGGTCTAGTGGAAGGTGCCCCTGCCCATGGCAGAAGGGGGGGAACTGGATGAGCTTTAATGTCCCTTCCAACCCAAACCATTCTATGATTCTATGATCTTAGGTGAACAATACACTGTTTAGGTCTGAATGCTGCAACAAACTTAGGTCATTCCAACTCATTTCAGGAGAACTTTTAATTGCATTAGTAAGAGATGCAGAGCAGGGATGCCAAGCTTGTGGTTGATGTTTTTTGCTGTACTTTTTGGATGGTCCCAAGGGGCTGTTGGCTCATAACAACTAGCACTCCTTTGGACAACACTCGGGAATGGCTGGGTATAGGGTGTAGGCTATAGGCTCTTCCCAAAGAGAGGTATGGGGAAGGTGGTTCTGTGATTTGATTTTGTGGGGTGAGATTAAGGTGAAGGAAGAAAAGTCTACAAAAGAGAACACTGTCATGCTGATATGAGCCATGCCAAACTCTGCAACCCGCCCTCCGGGCTCAGAATGGTTCCTAACACTTTTTACTTGCTGTTCCCACTAGTGACTGGCCCGATCCTCATGTGACACTGACTGTGTTTCTTTGCCAATGATCCAAAATTACAGAAAGTTGAGCAATTATTCTCTACATTTACCTAAATTCCTATTACCTGAAGAATACGCATTTTCTTTTAATGATTCACCAAGCATAACCTTTGCACAGGATCACATTCTCTTATTAAGATAAATTTAGCCACCTTGGTGAGATTAAGATCAACTTTACATTTAGAAAACACAAGGATCCTGATGTTGTGATTTATATGTCTATAAAAGCCATATATTTAGTATGCATGATATACAATAACTCAGGTATGCGTGCTCTAGCACTAAATTTCATACTGAAAGCTTGCTAATGCCTCAGGCTATTGAGCGAGATGATACATGAAGCTATACATAAGGAGACTGCATACTCATTTCTTAATTTACCTCTAAATTACAACTACCAGAGGGGTTTTTTGAGTAGTTGTGTCTCTAAATGTCTTGCAGTCTGGGAATAACAACTGCAGGTACTATGGAAGTAAAATTCCCAGCTTTTAGGTGAACTCTTATATGATGAACATAATTCTAAGTTTTTAAATTTGTAAAAGTGTCATACATGTTGTTTTAAAAATTCTATAATAAATGTATCCTTTTATATGGTCAATTTACATTAAAATTTTATTATGCAAAACAAGACATGCATATATATCCTCAAGCACTAAGCCAATTGTTTATCAAATTTTACATGTTCTGTTTAGCTTTATTTATATTAGTTTTTGCCTTTTTTGCAACAGATCACTGATTTGATTACAGGTCTGTGCTTATGAAGTCAAACCTGCAGGTTGTAACTGAAAACCTAGAGAGAGTTCTTGTTTCAAGGCACAGCTTCATTACTCTTCACAAAGTAAATGTCTACACCATGTTGTTAAAACCTCATTAAAGGAAACTTACACATGCACAGGGACTCATCCTAGCAAGTCCATTAAATTAAAAAAAAATCTCATATGAGCAGAGCTGGAGGGTACATTTCAGTAGCTGAAATTTGTATCAAAATAAATGCAATCATAAAATTAGGGTTTTTTTAAATTTTCAAGACCTACAAGTCACTGTTTTGTTTTGTTGTTTTTTTTTTTAAGAACAAAGGAAACTTCTATAGGAGTTTATTAATAAACATTGTTTTCTTTGAAGATGGTTTTCAAAGGGACAGGTTGACACTTTTATAGAAAAGCCTGCAGGAGCAGGTTGACAGTAATGGTGGATCAGAAAGTGAGAGGAGAAAACTCATTGAATCAGGACCTCAGTCAGCTGCCACCAGATGGATCTATTGTAGGAGTGTTAAAAATGTAATTTTTACTTTTAAAATTAAGAAAGTGTTTTTAAGCTTTCTTTCTCCCCCAGTACACTTCCTTTCTTAGGAAAGGAAGAGAAAGTTGGGGCTGTTCAGCCTGGAAAAGAGAAGGCTGTGTGGAGACCTCATAGCAGCCTTCCAGTATCCGAAGGGGGCCTATAAGGATGCTGGAGAGGGACTCTTTATTAAGGACTGTAGTGATAGGACAAGGGATAACGGGTTAAAACTTAAACAGGGGAAGTTTAGATTGGATATAAGGAGGAAGTTCTTTACTGTGAGGGTGGTGAGGCACTGGAATGGGTTGCTGTCGTGGTTTAAGCCCAGGCCGTAAATTAGAACCACGCAATCTACTTCTCCCCGCCTTTTCTTCCCCCTGCTCCTGGAGGGACGGGGAGGAGAATCGAAAGAATGCAACTCCCATGGGTTGAGATAAGAACAGTTTGGTAACTAAAGTATAACACGAATCACTACTGCTACCACCAATAATAATAATGGTAAAAGAAATAACAAGGCAAGAGAATACAACACCTCACCACCCACAACAAAAGTTTTATTTTTCAAGATGGAGCTGTTCCTCATATTAAGTCCAGTTTCAATATTTTACTTGAAATATGAGTTAGATTGTTAACAACTTGAAAAAAATAAAGCAATCTGAAATCTCACCTCAAAAATGATTAGACTGAAATGGAGCACACTGGATGTTTTTACTTTATAGGCAACTATCTAAATTTTTTTGTAATGCTTAAAAGCAACAAAATTATATTTCTGCAGTTATGCAAGCAGAATGAATCTCAAATTAAAATACTGCAAAATAGCCTTGATTATACCCATTCATATTGCAAATAGATCCCTTACACTGGGTCTTCTGTTCCTCAGGAAACTGTCATCAGGGGAACATAATTTTCACGGCTTGTACCATATCTACGTTGCACAGTGAGTTACGTACATTGTTCAAGACTTACAGTTTTGCACTCATAGTTTTCAAAGTACTACTGGCTTGCAAAGTAAATTTTTCAGCCTCTAAATTCATAAAGTTATGTTTATACAAAATTTGTCATGTTTTCAACTGTCATCCTTTTTTCTTTGCACATCATCAAGACTGCTCCATAGCTCATTTTTTTAATGTTGTCTTTTGGCATCTCTCGATGAACTGCATCTTGCCATCAGTGAAGAAGATCTGACAGCGCATGTAAAACAAATAATAATTAAAAAAGTTCCAATTGAACGATTTAACTTTTTTTTTTTTTTTTACCAGGAATGGAATGAAAGTTATGATTCTTAGGAGATTTATTTGAAAGAGACAATTTGAAAATCTCTTTCACATTATATATGAGTAATACAATCTAAACACTGGTTATGGGAAGATTAGTGATGTATAATGCAGTTAGTTTCACCAAAAGTAACACCTCTGTTCTGTATTTTTCCCAAAAAGGCCCCCCACAGTAGTATATTATGGCAACTGATCAGTTTGTGTATGTGTGCATATATGTGTATGTATGTATGTATATAGAATCATAGAATGATTTGGGTTGGAAAGGACATTAAAGCTCATCCAATTCCAACCCCCTTGCCGCAGGCAGGGACACCTTCCACTAGACCAGGTTGCTCAAAGTCCTGTCCAACCTGACCTTGAACACTGCCAGGGATGGGGCAGCCATAGCTTCTCTGTGCAACCTGTGCCAGTGTCTCACCACACTCATTGCATAACCTGTGCAAAGGTTATGCTTGGTCACTCATTAAAAGAAAATATGTATCCTTCAGGTAATAGAAGTTTAGGTAAATGTAGAGAATAATTGCTCAACTTTCCGTAATTTTGGATCATTGGCAAAGAAACACAGTCAGTGTCACATGAGGATCGGGCCAGTCACTAGTGGGAACAGCAAGTAAAAAGTGTTAGGAACCATTCTGAGCCCGGAGGGCGGGTTGCAGAGTTTGGCATGGCTCATATCAGCATGACAGTGTTCTCTTTTGTAGACTTTTCTTCCTTCACCTTAATCTCACCCCACAAAATCAAATCACAGAACCACCTTCCCCATACCTCTCTTTGGGAAGAGCCTATAGCCTACACCCTATACCCAGCCATTCCCGAGTGTTGTCCAAAGGAGTGCTAGTTGTTATGAGCCAACAGCCCCTTGGGACCATCCAAAAAGTACAGCAAAAAACATCAACCACAAGCTTGGCATCCCTGCTCTGCATCTCTTACTAATGCAATTAAAAGTTCTCCTGAAATGAGTTGGAATGACCTAAGTTTGTTGCAGCATTCAGACCTAAACAGTGTATTGTTCACCTAAGATCATAGAATCATAGAATGGTTTGGGTTGGAAGGGACATTAAAGCTCATCCAGTTCCCCCCCTTCTGCCATGGGCAGGGGCACCTTCCACTAGACCAGGTTGCTCAAAGGCCCGTTCAACCTGGCCTTGAACACTGCCAGGTATAAGGTAGGATGATGTGGATGATTCTTCTCCTTACTTCCTCCCTATGTTCTGCATCTCTTGCAATGATTCTTGTACTTGTTTTAATTACAGTAAGTGGAAATAGACCGTGGATCCCATTGGCTTGGCCATGGAGACCCTTCATCTCAAGATGTTTTGTGTAGGTAAACCTTTGACAACTCATTGCTAGTTCATTTGCAGACCTCTTGAGTTGCAGCACGTGGTTTTGAAGCTGCTGTGCTCTGCTCCTCTATTAGCCTTATGACATTCTCCAATTCCTAACCTTTTCAGTAGTTTGTTTTCATTAAAAATAGTTTTCAAAATACAGATAGCTCTCAACCTGCAGGAGGGTTTTGTTAAGTATTACATTTATCTGTTTCTCAAAGGGTGCTCCAGGGGTTAGGGGTTCGGAGTCAGCAGTGGCACTTCAGAATGCAGTTGAGCTGGGTTATGAAGCAAGTAAACCATGTCATTTGATAACTGATTTCCTCAGCTGTTATGGGGATGTAGTGTAAGGTGCAAGGATTTATTCTGTTCTTTTATATTGGTATGTTTGTAGATAACTGCTGGAGGGGGCCAAGTACTTAACTATTACACTACTGTAACCTAGAGTATAATTTGGCTTGTTTTCTCAGTCCTTTTGTGGTTTGGCAATTTGGAATTTTCCAAAACTATAATGGAAAAGTTATGAAAACTTATGCTACCAGAATCAGCCTTTGTAACAGTTGTCAGTGGGAAAACACTCTAGCAGTTATTTTTAACTGCAGTTACATTAGCAAAAGGGTTGCAAGTATCAAGAATGATCAACAGTCATTAAAAGATTCAGAATTCTTTTTCAGTTAAAAATCAAAAAGGAAACACCATTACTAGCAAAATCCTGGAATATTTTAGGATTTGGTTCTGTTTTTGTAAGAGCTGTAGAAAAGACCCCAAACCAAAGTAAAACCCTTTCTGTTCTGCAGTGTGAGGAACATTAAATGCTTAAATAGTATGCATGCGCAGGGATTTCCCCATTTATTTACTTAAGCTGATAAAGAATAATACTTTAATG
Source organism: Psittacula echo (assembly GCF_963264785.1). Lineage (NCBI taxonomy): Eukaryota > Metazoa > Chordata > Aves > Psittaciformes > Psittacidae > Psittacula > Psittacula echo. The sequence continues at coordinate 108,952,066 of NC_137735.1, forward strand.
CAACTATGCTGGTTTACAAACCTTAAGTTAATACCTTTTTTCTTTAAATGATGGAAAAGGCTAGTTTGTAATCTTCCGTAACACTGATATTTTCCAAGTTTTATATTAGTATACAGTGCCATTAGCTGCTCCATAAGAGGTTGGCAATTCAGAACACCTTCATTAGTACATCTCCAGCTTTCATTAAATTACTAGTTTATATGACACAGCTGGTGAGAAATCAAATTTGAGTTACAAACATATTTATAAATTGTTGAAATAGTCATTGTTTTGCAGAATGTGATAAAGTGAGAACAAACACATCATGTTACTGATTATTAACTTGAATAAAACCTCTCTTAATGTATTTGAATACCTTTCCATTGAAAAGTGTTTCTCTCATGCCACAGCTTCCCTTGCATTGATATTATGAAATCTTTTAAACACATCACTGAAAGTCTGTTTTCTTTTAATGCTTGTTTTCAGCATGGGAGAAATCATTTAGTCTGTCTGGGATACATCTGTCTTGAAGAGAGTACCTTCTTCAGGCAAAGTTCTTAACTTTGAGGGTTTTTTATTCATAAAATATGTGACTAGGTATTCTCAGTAGAAATGTTGCTGTAGTTGTTTGTGGCATTAGTTCAGTCATGAAGAAATTAATTCAATCTGACTTGTAAACGAGGTTAAACTGACCCAGAAGTTACTCTGTTCATCTATGGTAATTTCTTATTTTTAACACTGCTTACAATTTGTTTTACTTTACAATAGATGCTTTCTACAGACACATAATACTGAAAAGGCATAAGAAATTTAAATATGTGAACTCCAGCACCTGTCAGTCTGTTATTGCTGCATACGGCGTAAATGTGATAGGTTTTAATCGCTGTTCTTTCAGGTAATATGGGCAGAAACTGATAGCCAAGTATATAGAGCTTGTGAAAGTAGATTGAAAGGAGCTTGGTGTTTGATCAAGGTTTAAAAAGGACCTAGTCCTCATTATGAAGTTGAGCTGAACACTTCAACTTTCTCTTGCCTTTCCTGACTGTTCTAATGAAAGTTGACAGGATGTATTTGTGTACTAAGCACTGAGTAAATAAAAATTGTACTGAATTTAGTTATAAAATGGCTTGGAGGAAGAAATGAAAGGGCTTTACAGTGAAGTGCTTAGACCAGGATTGATAGTTTGTACAGGATTATAAAATAAAAAGGGAGCCAATGAATTACTTCTGAAAAATGAAAGAAATGTACTTGCTTTGCTTTCTATTTGAAATTATGTGCTAGCTGTTCTATTTGGATGAAGAATACTCCATGACTTGAAGGTATCATAAAGGAGAAAAGTTATTGGGAAGGAGATGGGAGTCAGTCTCAAAGAATACTCTATGTCTAAAGCTTCTTTCCCAGTGCAAGACTTGATTTGCACCTGCATTAGCCTCCTTTGAAACCTACCCCAGTAAGCTGTATGTATTGCTCTGCAGTAAACTGAGACCACATCTGTTACTCCTGAAACAAAGCAGTTATTGTAATTGCAAGATCTGGTTTGTTTGTTTGTTTGTTTGTTTTTTCTTTGAAAAGGACCGTAGTTCTGTTATTTATATGTTTCTTGGAAAATGTAGCATTTTATATATAATGGAGTGTGAAATGGGCATTGCTCAGTGAGGAGTATTATGTATGGTGTTATTAAGCAATGGAGTTGTATGGCTGGGTGCAGACTTCTGAAGGCTTCCCTGACTGGTCTGATTTAAAACCCAAGCAGCAAACAGCATTAAACTGTCTTCTGGCTTTAGTAGTCAGCCAGGTCCTGCAGCTTGCCATTTACAAGTTCTGTAGAGTTCTAGAAAGGCATTTTACACTCCTTTGCTGAAACACTTGCTTTATTTTACTGTGCTCTAACCTAATGAAAAATCTAATTATCATTAAAGATAGTTTTATACTTAACATGTAATATAGTGCATGTCCTTTACACACGTACAAAAAAAATTACTGGTTTGTTCTTTGACCCGTTACTAAAATCTTGGAAGCTCTGCATACAAGGGAATGTGGAAACAAAATAGTGAATGCCATTAATAATACCAGTGTGCTGTTTCCAATCTTCTAGCCTGCTAGCTTTCTTTTTTACTTTCCTCCCACCCTTCCTTGGCTGTGAACTTTGGGTAATATAAATATATACAATATCTTATTCTTTACAGTTCCTTGAAAAAAATTATCACTATTGAAGCCACAGAATTGAAGTAGGAAACTCTGGGGAACTATGGGAAACTGCCACCACTTGGGTGGTTGTGGTACTTTGTTTTTAGTCCTAGGGTCTGACAGTGCACTGCAAGTGCTGCAGTTCACTGTGTGCAATTCTGTTGTATTTAGCTGCAGAATTTTACCATGAAGTGCATCAATCACTAGCACAAATCACTTTTATGTTTCAGAATCATACTAGATCTTTTCTCACACATTTTTTCATTTGAGTATTGTGTGTTTATATCTTTGCCACAGATAAATTTATATGTCTATGTCGTGGTTTAAGCCCAGGCCATAAATCAGAACCACGAAGTCCACTTCCCCCCCCACACCTTTCTTCCCTCCGCTCCTGGAGGGACGGGGAGGAGAATCAAAAGAATGCAGCTCCCACGGGTTGAGATAAGAACAGTTTAATAACTAAGGTATAACACAAATCACTACTGCTACCACCAATAATAATAATGATAAAGGAAATAACAAGGAAGAGAATACAACCGCTCACCAACCGGTACCTCACCCCCACCCTGCCATGATCCAGCCCTTCCCAGAACTCTCAGTTCTACATCCTGGGCATGACGTGCTATGGTATGGAATACCTCTTTGGCTAGTTTGGGTCAGGTGTCCTGTCCCTGCTTCCTCCTGGCTTCTCCTCCTCCCTGGCAGAGCATGAGACTCACAAAGTCCTTGGTCAGGGTAAACATTCTGACCCACAACTGAAAACATCGGCTTTATCAGTATTATTCCCAGATCTAAAGTCAAAACACAGTGCTGCACCAGTAGAAAAAATGACTGCTACTGCTAAACCAGGACAGTATCCACCCCTTATTCCATACCATTCACGTCATGCTCAGATCCCACATTTTCCATATACCCTCACTCTCATCTCAGTGCACTGTTATCTTAGTGCACAGACCAATCCCTATAAAGCTGCTGAGTCCATTCGGTCCATGATGGTGGGCTCCATCTCTTGTAACAGTCTTTCAGGGCAGGAGAGGCCCATTGCAAAGTCCACCCCTCGATCATGAGTCCATCTCTGTGTTGCATCTCTGCTCTGATGGCCTGAAGTGTCACGGGCCCATCAGGCTCAAAATAATTCACCCTCCCCTGCAGCAGTCTCTGCAACTTGTTGTTGGGGACTCCACACAGCTGCCTTCCATCTCCGACGCTTCCAAAGCACTGGAGGGGCCCAGTGGATTAGATACTCGCCCATACTGTCCCACACACCATGACACTCATGACTGTCCAGCCCTGGGGAAAACCTCTCGGTCCCCCTGTGTTGTCTAAACCCAGACAAGACCCAAACCTGACTCTGCTTAACTCTCGGGATCAGACAAAATGGCCATGGGTAGAACACACTCTGTGTGTGTGCCAACATGGTGATCCCCATCACAATCAGCAGGCAGGTCCCAAGGGTACCCAAAGGCCATTCAAAACTGTCAAAACTCAAATGCTGCTGCTGTACTTGTCACTGAGGCTGGTGTAGCTGCTGTGCTTGAAGGCTCTCTCACCACCAGCTTTGCTTTTTCTGAGTCCAGATCTTCCTCCTCTGCCTTGCTGGAAAGTGCTGCGTGGTCTCCTGCATCCTCCTGGGGCTCGGGCTCACGGGGCTCGGCGGACGGCTGCTGGGGGATGCTCTCGGCTGCCGCAGGGCTGGGCTCGGCCGTGGGGCTCGGCTCCTCCGCCGCCTCCTCCCGCTGCTCGGCAGCTGCCTCCTTCCCCTCCTCGGCAGCCGCCTCCTTCCCGGCCTCCGGCCCCGCTCCCGCCGCCGCTTGGTCCCCGGGGCCGCTCTCCCGGGCCGCCTCGGCCGCCGCCGGCTCCCGGAGCCGCTCCCCCTCAGCTCCCCGCAGCTTCACAAAGACGGACGCGAGGACGAGGGCCAGGACAGTGAAGAGCAGCGGGACGGCCAGGTACAAGGTACAAGTCCACGGCCACGTCCATCCCGCCCTGCTGCCGGAGCCCGCCCGTATTACAAGCCATTACCGTAAAATACAGTGAAACAAGAACCTTAGCCCAAGGCCCACACTTGATAAACACTAACACAGCAAATACCGGCTCTAAGTAAGCTACAGCATACTGAAACTGTGACATCAAGAGAAACAACTTTGAGAGCCTATAAATCAGCATTGTGCCTCAGTCAGATCTGTTGTTATCTCAACCCTTCCTGCCCCACGTTGGGCGCCAAAAAGAACTGTCGTGGTTTAAGCCCAGGCCGTAAATCAGAACCACGAAGTCCACTTCCCCCCCCCCACCTTTCTTCCCTCCGCTCCTGGAGGGACGGGGAGGAGAATCAAAAGAATGCAGCTCCCACGGGTTGAGATAAGAACAGTTTAATAACTAAGGTATAACACAAATCACTACTGCTACCACCAATAATAATAATGATAAAGGAAATAACAAGGAAGAGAATACAACCGCTCACCAACCGGTACCTCACCCCCACCCTGCCATGATCCAGCCCTTCCCGGAACTCTCAGTTCTACATCCTGGGCATGACGTGCTATGGTATGGAATACCTCTTTGGCTAGTTTGGGTCAGGTGTCCTGTCCCTGCTTCCTCCTGGCTTCTCCTCCTCCCTGGCAGAGCATGAGACTCACAAAGTCCTTGGTCAGGGTAAACATTCTGACCCACAACTGAAAACATCGGCTTTATCAGTATTATTCCCAGATCTAAAGTCAAAACACAGTGCTGCACCAGTAGAAAAAATGACTGCTACTGCTAAACCAGGACAGTCTAGCATTGAATTGGGTTTTTTTTAAACCCTTGGTTCAAAGTGAAGTACAAGGAGAATACAAAGTAATGCTGGACGCAACTAAAATCATCATTAGAGGACAGAACATATGACTGCAGTTTATTTTTGCTTGCTGAATTCAGAAGTTTCCAAGCAAGAGTTGAAATCCTTGACCTTGGGAGTGGAAACAGTTTTGCAATACAGTAGCAATGTGGGAGAGTGATAACACATGTGGCCTCAGTGAGGGTGTGTATTCGTCAAAGGAGAGTATGAATTTGAATTGCTTTTTCTCCTTTTCCATTCCCACTTACTCTAAGTTGTAAGCTGTTGGTGGTTTTCAGGGATATTTCGGTTGAACTGGGTTTCAAGGAACAATTGAAATGTTGAAGAAAGGTAACAGCAAATCAGGTGTGTAGGCTGTTGGGAGAGAAATGAAGTAAGTACCAAAGTCGGCATGAGCCATAGAATGAAGAGGTTACTAGAGGGTCACAAGACTGTTGTGTTGATTTTTTGACTAGAAGAGTGTGTGGTCATGTGTACAACAGTAATGAGGAAATCTTCAACAGAAAAGTTTGTGGTAATTGTTTTTCAGTCAATGTGAATGATTTTGAAGATTAGTATATTTTGTGGCATGCCTGGAATTTTATTCCAGAAGAAAAGCTATACCAACATCATATAAAATGTGAAACAGAAAAGAAAAACAAACCAAACAAAACGAAAACAACAGAACACTCTCACCTCCCAAAAAAACCAAACAAAAAATAAACCAAACCCCTGATAGACACAACCCACAAAACAAAGTCCCTTATTTTAATTGTGAGGTGCTTAAAATGCTTTGTTAAGCTTAACATGGAAGACAAAAATACTGTAGCCACCAAAACAGTGGCAGCTTGCCAGAATGACATGGAACTTTGCAGAATCACAGAATAGCCAGGGCTGGAAAGGACCTTAAGATCATCTAGTTCCAACCCCCCTGCCATGGGCAGGGACACCTCACACTAAACCATGTCACTGAAGGCTCTGTCCATCCTGGCCTTGACCACCACCAGGGATGGAGCATTCACAACGTCCCTGGGCAACCCATTCCAGTGCCTCACCACCCTCACAGTAAAGAATTTCTTCCTTATATCCAATCTAAACTTCCCCTGTTTAAATTTTAACCCGTTACCCCTTGTCCTGTCACTACAGTCCCTGATGAATAGTCCCTCCCCAGCATCCTTGTAGGCCCCCTTCAGACACTGGAAGGCTGCTATGAGGTCTCCACGCAGCCTTCTCTTCTCCAGGCTGAACCGCCCCAACTTTCTCAGCCTGTCTTCATACAGGAGGTGCTCCAGTCCCCTGATCATCCTCATGGCCCTCCTCTGGACTTGTTCCAACAGTTCCATGTCCTTTTTATGTTGAGGGCACCAGAACTGCACACAATACTCCAAGTGAGGTCTCACGAGAGCAGAGTAGAGGGGCAGGATCACAGTATCACAGTATCACAGTATGTTAGAGATTGGAAGGGACCTCAAAAGATCATCTAGTCCAATCCCCCTGCCAGAGCAGGAACACCTAGATAAGGTTACATAGGAATGTGTCCAGGCGGGTTTTGAATGTCTCCAGAGAAGGAGACTCCACAACCTCCCTGGGCAGCCTGTTCCAGTGTTCTGTCACCCTCACTGAGAAGAAGTTTCTTCTCAAGTTTAAGTGGAACCTCTTGTGTTCCAGTTTATACCCATTACCCCTTGTCCTATCATTGCCACTGAGAAGAGCCTGGCTCCATCCTCATGACACTCCCCCTTTATATATTTATATACACTAATAAGGTCCCCCCGCAGTCTCCTCTTCTCCAAACTATAGAGACCCAGCTCCCTCAGCCTTTCCTCATAAGGGAGATGCTCCACTCCCTTAATCATCTTAGTTGCCCTGCGCTGGACTCTCTCCAGCAGGTCCCTGTCCTTCTTGAACTGAGGGGCCCAGAACTGGACACAATATTCCAGATGCGGTCTCACCAGGGCAGAGTAGAGGGGAAGGAGGACCTCTCTCGACCTACTGACTACCCCCCTTCTAATACACCCTAGGATGCCATTGGCCTTCTTGGCCACAAGGGCACAGTGTTGGCTCATGGTCATCCTGCCATCCACTAGGACCCCCAGGTCCCTCTCCCCTACACTAGTCTCTAACAGGTCGTTCCCCAACCTGTACTGGAACCTGGGGTTGTTCCTGCCCAGATGCAGGACTCTACACTTTCCCTTGTTATATTTCATCAAGTTTCTCCCTGCCCAACTCTCCAGCCTGTCCAGGTCCCGCTGGATGGCAGCACAGCTTTCTGGCGTGTCAGCCACTCCTCCCAGCTTGGTGTCATCAGCAAACTTGCTGATAGTACACTCAATTCCCTCATCTAAATCATTGATGAATATATTAAATAATACTGGTCCCAATACTGACCCTTGAGGCACTCCACTAGATACAGGCCTCCAACTAGACTCCGCCCCATAGACTACAACTCTCTGGCTTCTGTCCTTCAGCCAGTTTGCAGTCCACCTCACTACCTGATCATCCAGGCCACACTTCCTCAATTTAGCTATGAGGATGCTGTGGGAGACTGTCAAATGCTTTGCTGAAGTCAAGGTAGACCACGTCCACCGCTCTGCCATCATCCATCCACAATGTTATTTCCTCATAAAAGGCTAGGAGGTTGGTCAAGCATGACTTCCCCTTGGTAAAGCCATGTTGACTGCCCCTCATAACCCTTTTATCCTTGACATGCCTTAAGATGGCATCAAGGATAAGGTGTTCCATCACTTTCCCAGGGATGGAGGTGAGGCTGACCGGTCTATAGTTACCCGGGTCCTCCTTCTTGCCCTTTTTGAAGACTGGAGTGACATTTGCTTTCCTCCAGTCCTCAGGCACCTCTCCCGTTTCCCAAGACTTGGTAAAGATGATGGAGAGTGGTCTAGCAGTGACTTCCGCCAGTTCCCTCAGCACCCGCGGGTGCATCCCATCTGGACCCATGGATTTATGGATGTCCAGATTGCTCAACTGGTCCCTAACCCATTCCTTGTTGACTAAGGCAAACTGCTCCAGTGACCTGACTTCATCTGAGGTCTCAGGAGTACAGGGCTCTTCAGGACTGCCTCTGGCAGAGTAGACAGAGACAAAGAAGGCATTCAATAACTCTGCCATCTCTGTATCTTCTGTCACCAGGGCACCCATCCCGTTCACCAGTGGGCCAACCTTGCCTCTGGTGTTAGTTTTATCAGCTATGTATTTGAAAAAGCTCTTTCTGTTGTCCCTTGACCCCTCTCGCCAGATTTAATTCTAAGGAGGCCTTAGCCATCCTAGCTGCCTTCCTACATCCTCTAGCAGCAGCCTTATATTCCTCCCGAGTGGCCAGCCCCTCCTTCCATGACCTATAAACTCTCCTCTTCCACTTGAGCATACCCAGCAGTTCCTTATTTAGCCACGCAGGTCTCTTGGCCCTCTTCCTTGACTTCCTACGTGTCGGGATGCTCTGCTCTTGAGCTTGGAATAAGCAATTCTTGAATGTCAACCAACTATCTTGGGCCCCTTTACCTTCAAGCAGCCTTGCCCATGGGATTTCCCCTAGCAATTGCTTGAAAAGGCCAAAGTTTGCCGTGCTAAAGTCCAGGGTTGCAATTCTACTTGCTATTCCACTGGTCCTACCACACAAGATCCTGAATTCCACCATCTCGTGGTCGCTGCAACCAAGGCAGCCCTCAACCTTTACTGCTTCGACCAGACCTTCCTTGTTAGTGAGGATGAGATCCAGCAGTGCTCCTCTCCTGGTTGGCTCATCCACCATTTGGATGAGGAAGTTATCATCCATACACTGGAGGAACCTCCTGGACTGTGGCTGGGTTGCTGAGTAGTCCTTCCAGCAAACATCAGGGAAGTTAAAATCCCCCACGACGACCACGGCCTGTGACTGTGAGGCCGCTCTCAGCTGCCTGTAGAAGGCCTCGTCAACTTCCTCACCCTGATCTGGTGGCCTGTAACAGACACCCACAACAGTATCGCCCCTGCCAGCCTGCCCCTTAATTCTCACCCACAGACTCTCAACTCGCTCGTCCTCTGTCCCTGGACAGAACTCAGTACATTGCAGCTGCTCTCGCACATAAAGAGCAACCCCACCACCCCGCCTGGCTGGCCTGTCTTTCCTGAAAAGGACATAGCCCTCCATGAGTATATTCCAGTCATGTGAGCTGTCCCACCACGTCTCTGTAATTGCCACCAGATCAGAATCTCCTGACTTAACACAGGTCTCCAACTCCTCCTGCTTATTTCCCATGCTGCGCGCATTGGTGTACAGGCATTTCAAGGAGGGAACTGAGCTCGCCAATTTCACCCTAGGATTATAGGAGGCCTCCCGGTCTTCATCAATTCTAGAGTGCTGCCCCACTGGGGCAAGCCCAGCTACAACCCCATCCCCGTTCGAATCTAGTTTAAAGCTCTCCAAATGAGCCCTGCTAATTCATGCGCCAGCATCCTTTTGCCTCTGTGAGTTAAACCTTTCCCACGTGCCATCATCCGGTCTGGAGCCTTATAAAACCAGCTGTTATCAAAGAACCCAAAGCCCTGTCTAAAGCACCAGTCTCGTAGCCAATCGTTTACAGACTGAATTTTCCCATTCAGTCCCACATCATCACTGGAAGATGGAAGAAGTGAGGAGAAGATCACTTGAGCCCCAGCCTCTTTCACCATCCACCCCAAGGCCCTGTAGTCTTTCTTCATCCCCCTCAGACTGCGGGAAGCAGCTTCCCCCCCACCTGTCTGGAAGACCAGCAGTGGGTAGTAGTCTGTCGGGTGCACCAGGCTGGGAAGCGCCTTGGTGATATCCCTGATCCGGGCTCCAGGCAGACTACACACTTCCCTATGATGAGGGTCAACTCTGCATATCGGGCCCTCTGTTCCTCTCAGAAGGGAATCGCCTACTACAATGACCTTTCTTTCTTTCTTGTCAGAGGCAGTCTTGAGGCGCGAAGTTGACCGCCTTTTCCTATGTGACCTTGTAGTCTGGCCTTGCACCACATCCTCACTTACCTCTCCATCAAGATCCAGGGCCTCAGACCTATTACTGAGGGGCACCTGGGGAAGCAGGGCAGGAAGGGAGGAAGGTTGCCCACGGTTCCGAACTGGAACTCGCTTCCAGCCCTCATCGTCTTTTTGGTCCCTTACCTCTGTGCGACAGCTACAGGGCAGGGGCTGTCTCGGGCCATCCCCCTCTGTCTGAGAGGGCAGGGGGTCCATCCCCTTTTGGGGGGTATCTCCCTGGAACCGTTCCTGCTGGCACGCCAGGGAGTTACTCCACCAGTCGATCTCCCTTTCACACTCCCTGATGGTCCTCAGCGTCTCGACCTCCTCTTTAAGTTCTGCCACCAATCTAAGCAGATCTTGTACCTGCTCACACCTCATACAGGTGGAATGCTGGCCTCCCTCCCTCGGCAGCAGCAGGCTCTGGCACTCCCTGCAGCCAGAGACCTGAACAGCCACGGTTTGGGACGGGGTCTCTGTCTGAGTTGCTGCAGTCTCCTTACTGCAAGCTCTCCTTCTGGAGGCGACCATATTGGTCAGCAGTCTGGGACACCAGCAACAGAGTCCACAACACGACCTGCTTGTTCCTCCCTGCGCCCGGTGGGCAGTGAGGTCGCTGCCCTCCCAAAGGCTCTTTCAAGGCAAGGGGCAGGGGTGCGGTCGCCGTTACCGCGGGAACGCCCCCTGCCACGTCAGCCGCTCTCTCGCAAGGGCTGCTGGGGCTTCGGGGATCGGGAGATGTCGGGAATCGCGATGTCTCTGCGCTGTCCCCTCTGATTTTCCTAATCTCTGCTGAACCTCACGGTCACTGAAGCGTGCCGGCTCCGGCTCTAGCTGGGCTAGCTCCGATCACCTCCTTTGACCTGCTGGTCACACTCCTCTTGATGCAGCCCAGGATACAGTTGGCTTTCTGGGATGTGAGCGCACACTGAAGCCGGCTCATGTTCAGTTTCCCATCAACCAGCACCCCCAAGTCCTTCTCTGCAGGGCTGCTCTGAATCTCTTCTCTGCCCAACCTGTAGCTGTGCCTGGGATTGCTCCGACCCAGGTGTAGGACCTTGCACTTGGCATGGTTAAACTTCATAAGGTTGGCATCAGCCCACCTCACAAGCGTGTCGAGGTCCCTCTGGATGGCATCCCTTCCCTCCAGCGTATCAACTGAACCACACAGCTTGGTGTCATCAGCAAACTTGCTGAGGGTGCACTCAATCCCACTGTCCATGTCACTGACAAAGATGTTGAACAAGACCGGTCCCAACACCGATCCCTGAGGGACACCACTCATTACTGGTCTCCAGCCAGACATCGAGCCATTGACCACAACTCTTTGCATGCAGCCATCCAGCCAGTTCTTTATCCACCGAGTGGTCCACCCATCAAATTGATGTCTCTCCAATTTAGAGACAAGGATGTTGTGTGGGACAGTGTCGAATGCTTTGCACAAGTCCAGGTAGATGACATCAACCGCTCTGCCCCTGTCCATCAGTTTTGTAGCCCCATCATAGAAGGCCACCAGATTGGTCAGGCAGGATTTCCCCTTAGTGAAGCCATGCTGGCTGTCACCAACCACCTCCTTGTTTTTCATGTGCCTTAGCATGCCTTCCAGCAGAATGCTCCAAGAGTTTGCCAGGGACAGAGGTGAGACTGACTGGTCTGTAATTCCCCGGGTCATCCATTTTCCCCTTCTTGAAAATGGGGGTTATGTTTCCCTTTTTCCAGTCGTCGGGAACTTCACCTGATTGCCATGATTTTTCAAATATGATGGCCAGTGGCTTAGCAACTTCATTCGCCAGCTCCTTCAGGACCCGCAGATGGATTTCATCAGGTCCCATGGACTTGTGCACATTTAGGTTTTTAAGATGGTCTCGAACCATATCCTGTCCTACAGTGGGCCTAGGGTCTTCATTCTCGCAGTCCCTGCATCTGCCTTCCAGACTTGAGTGGTGCGGTCAGAGTCTTTGCTAGTGAAGACCGAGGCAAAGAAGTCATTAAAAACCTCAGGCTTCTCCAAACCCAGGGTAGCCAGTTCTCCCGATAGCTTTCGGAGGGGGCCTTCATTGTCACTAGTCTGTCTTTTATTCGCTACGTACCTATAGAATCCCTTCCCTTCCCTTAACATCCCTAGCCAAGTTTAATTCTAACTAGGCCTTAGCTTTCCTAAACTGGTCCCTAGCTCACTGGACAACATCCCTGTATTCTTCCCAGGGTGCCTGTCCCTGCTTCCACCTTCTATAAGCCTCTTTTTTCCTTTGAATTTTCCTGAGCAGCTCCTTATCCATCCAAGGAGGTCTCCTGGCCCTCCTGCTGCACTTCCTTCTAGTTGGGATGCAACACTCCTGAGCTTGGAGCAGGTGATCCTTGAATCGCCCAACAGTCTTAGGCCCCCCTGCCCTCTAGGTCTATATCCCATGGAACCTTACTAAGCAGGTTCCTGAAGAGGCCAAAGTCTGCTCTCTTGAAGTCCAAGGCAGTGAGCTTGCTATGGCAATAGTGATTAAAAGAGCTGAAATTAATTGTCTGACTTACCCAACCATATCTCTGTATTTTTTTCAGAACTTTGGAGTAATTTCAAATCTTCATTTTTCACTATCCTTTGGAACGAAATACAATTCTGAAATTCTGATGATCTTGTATAAGTTGTTTCTTCAGCCCAGTTCTAGTCACGTAGCTAATTCTTATACTTAGTTTCCTTTAATATTATTTCTTGTTTTGATGAAAGAAAAAACTTAAAAGAACCTCTTTTATAGCAATGATTTGAAATCAGCAAGTAAGACTATCCTGTTACTAGGTTTAGTGGATAAGATAGTGAGTGACTAGAAGCAGAGAAACATACTCTGACACAAATTTGTATAGAGCAGGAGTTTAATACTGAATGGTGCTTTTCTCTTACTGCTGCTGCCAGGATAGGCAAAGATTATACTAGCAAATGTGTTTAAAGCAAAATCTGTCTTCTGTTGGGCTGTATTTTATCCATGTTAAGTAGCAGATCTAAACTTAAAAAGACCTAAGAGCCTGCTCCTCATAGCAGCATCTATTTGTTAAAAGTAGCCTCTGTTTCCAAAACTGTAAATAATGAATAATGAAATGATATAATGAAATAATAATGAAAGCTGAATTGCTTGAAAAACAAGCCAATTGTATTACTGTCTCTTGAATTTTGAAGTGTTTATATTATCATCTCAGTGGCTGGAAACTCCTATGTTTTGTTCTTGGAAAGACTAATGGAAAATATTACTCAAAAACTGAGATGACTTGTTACATTCTCCCAGTAGCTGGACATTCTAGCTTCTGCTTGTTTTGACTTAGTCCTAACTGTGTGCTTGGTACCTTCATGTTGTTTTCTGTTCTGTTCCCTCTCCTCTCAGTAAGACCAACAGACATCCTCTAAACCAATGCTTTTCAGAGAGTTTTAGGACATCACAAAGGAATCCCACTATTAGATTCTAAGATATTTTTTTTAATTACCTTTTTTAATGTCTTAGAAAGAGGCAAGGGTCACCTTTTGTGGGAGAGTTGAAATAAACCTCATGTCTCTCCAGGAAATAATGCTGAAAGAGGGACAATATATTTGAAATCAATGTAGCAGAGCAACTAATTTTGTTGCCATAATTTCTGCATTTCAAACATTCAAATGTTAAATACATGCTTACCTAAACTGTGCAGTAGATGGAAGAGTATTCTGGAGACATTGCCTTGACTGAAATGGACACAGAGATTTCTCTTAGCTCTCAAAGTCATTCACGCTGTTGCGAGGAGCTCTCAAACTAGCTAAGCAAGTCTGCTGTGATGTCCTGGGGAAAGGAGCCTCTGTCCACAAGTATTTCAGTAGATCTGCAGGATGTGGTGAACTCTAATAACAGACTTGATTGCTGCAAGCCACAGCTGCCTCTGTTCTAAGCCAAAGTGCCTATAGTCTGCAGTGGACCTAGGAATCCACTAGCATTAAGGGACTAAAGTGTACCTTTTGTCCTTTGAAGTAGAATCTATTGTATATCTCCTATCACTTCTGCTGCTTGGAAAAACTGAAAAATAAAACAAAACCAAGCCCCAAACTGAGACTCAGAAATGAAAAATATGAAATAACATTTTTCAGTATCATCATAGCTGCAGAGGAGCCTATTTGTGAACCTGACCAGTTGATCTATTCCTACTCTTGTGAATGCTTGGATTCTGCCCAGATGTTTAATTACTAATCACGTTACCTTGTTGAGCAGGTCTTGCAGGAAAATTGACTCTTGTTGGTCAGCCTGTTTGGTGGCAGGGTCTTAAGTATGTATTTCTTATCACACAGTCATTATGTAGTCCCCATCTGTACATTCAGAAGGAGTAGGACTTAAATGTATCTTCAATGATGACCAAAGATTGGCAACAAATTCCCTGTGTGTATTTCATTGGATCACTTTTCTTTGGCATGATTTATTTTAGTATGGTTTTCTGTCTGAGAAGGTCATGCAGACGTAGAGACAGAAGGAATTCAAAGGGTCATAATCATTCACCTGTCCAGAACAGGGCTGCTTAAGAGTGTTCATGGTTTTAAGATTTGTCAGGTCATTTGTGGAGACTTGCAATATTGGAGAATTATCCAGAAGTCTTTGAGACTTGTGTTTCAGTGTATTGCAGTGCTTGACTAACCATCATCATTAAAAATGTTTTATGAGTGTGTAATGTGAATATTATGTTTGTTAGGCCCATTACTTCTTGTCCTCCTGAATGCAGATAACAAAACATTTTTTCCTTGAAGCTGATTAAACGTTACTGTGTTCACTAGCAAGCGTTTGCTGTAGGTTAACCATGTTGCTTATACTTTCACTCTTTTTTTTTTTCCTAATAAAATGTAGTTTTAGGCCTCACTTTTATTCCTCTGTTTTCTTCCCAGGCAGCCCAGATATTTCTTCAGTATATTGAATTGTACAAATTCTTACCTTTTACTCTAGAAAACACAGTCGTCTTAGCTTGTACAGTTGAGGATTCCGTTTTATTTACTCTCAGGCATTAATTCTTAGTTACATGAGCTTATAGGAACAAAATTATGTGAACTGTCTGACATCCAAAATACAAATTAATTTAAGATTTCTCTGTTGTGTGGAGATAGTGTATATGCAGGATTATTCCATCAGTGGGCAAGAATCATATGTTTTCTAGAACTATTTCTGTTTGTTACATACTCTGATAAACTGTTTCTGACAACTTTTCTCAGCTTTATAACCAAGGAAAGGTCATATTAGGGTAGAAAGAATCTGGTCTTTAACTAATGTGAAGACTGGACTTACACTTCTTTCATGGTTTTAGCCCTTTCATTTTTGTTGGAGATGGAAAAGGCTTAGATTAGCCCAGTCATTCAGGCTGGAAGGGATTTCAGGAGGTCTCTAGTCCAACCTCCTGCTCAAAGCTGAATTCAGAGGAGGTTGCTCAGGGCTTTTCTAGGCAAGTCTTGAAAACCTCCAGGATGGAGAGCCCACAGTGTCTGTGGGCAACCTGCTCCATATCTTCATTGTAAAATTTTTTCTTTGTGTACAGCCAGAAAGTTCTCAGTTTCATTTCCATTACCATATTTTGTCTATTTAAACTACTGTGAACCTGAGTCAGGACAGCAGCTGTGTCATCTTAGTAACCTCTTTGTAGGTACTGAAGGTTGACATCAGGTTTTCCTGAAGCCGCCTCCTCTCCAGGATAAAACCCCCCAGTTCCCTCTCTTCGCATGGCATAGCTTCAGCCCCTTGAGTAGGTTGCTGTCAAATGAATACCAAGGAAAATAATTGCTTTTCTTGACCTACAGGCTATGCTTCTGTTGATACAGCTTAGGATTCTGCTCTTTCATGTCAGATGGTTGTTAATATGTTGATGATTCAGCTCTTCAGAAGTATGTTGAAATGTAATCGCTTCAGTGATCTCGGGTACTAAGAGAAAACAGAAAATACAGTCAATAGATTTGTTTTCTGCAAGCTTAATACATCTTTCAGGTTTTTTTTCAGGTCATGCTATCCCGAATGTGTTGTTACTCCCCTTCTACCTTACTCTACTTCCTCCAGCATTTATATCCATTAGCCAGTTCAAATAAAATTTGTCAGAGAAATATGGGTATCAGAAATAGTGTTATACTCCTCATTTTATCCTCATGAGAATCAACAAGTAGGTAAATGAGGAACCCAAAGTAGTACTCCTGAGGGGGGAAGCTGGGTAGTAGCAGCTTAATCCCTGACCCAATGCAAATGAAGGCTTGCATTTGGCAACCTGTCAGCACATCTGTACCTATGAACCATGTGCTGCTACTTGCGTTTTTTGACACTTGTAGCTGTGTGAAAGAACTAAGAGCATTGCAAAGACAGAAGGAGCCAAGTCCATTAAAATGTGAAATTTGCCAGTTACGTTGCTCCCAGAAGCCTTTTTTCTTCTAGGTTCACTAATGTGAATTTAAATGTAATGCTCTGGAGCTAAATGTTGTTGGAGACAGGCTTTTTTTCCGTTAGGAAACTGGTGATCTGTAATGAATGCCATATCTGGAGTTTCTACATATAAATGGCTCCTGCGTGTTCCCGCTTTTTTACTTGCTTCTAGAGTATGTGTTTCCTGCACCCAGCTGCTTTTTAAGGTAGAAATTCATCTTTCTATTTGTCAATGTACCAATCCATAACATGTAAAAAGAAGAGCAGGTGCTAGCATGGATTACTCAAACTGTTGGTAGTCCACTTCTCTTTGTGAGAATGCATTTCCTTTTGCTTATCTATTGTTAGACCAAATAAAAATTTTAAGAAATAGAAATATTCTTTGGCTGAAACAAACACATTTTTCATTCTGCCTTCTGCATCAATTGAAGACTGAGAATTGGTCATGTTCTGGTGGAAGAATAATTTATGTTCAAGCTGTTGTTACCTGAGGCATAAATGTTCTTTTTGCATGACAGTATTCTTTTAGTTGACCAGGTAATGTTTCTAATGCCTGAAGTGTTAATGATTCTTTGAAGAGCTTCTTTTTGCTGGAGGTTTTCTGTTACTGTCCGTATGGTTGCTGGACCTGGAGACTGTAGTTGCATTTTACTAGATAGATGCACACAGAATCATCAACAAGCACTCTCATGCTTGGAGAATTTGCATTCTTACCCCTGAGCTTGGCTCCATTGCTGCTAGAGGGAAAGATTCAAGAAACAGTCTATAGGTAATTTATAGTTTTTCTGGGCTCTGCTGTTGATTATTGTGTTAATGATGATTACTTCCATGAATTTCAACAGAAAATACTGGGAGGTTATCAGAAGTACTTCTTTATGGGCGGATATCCTTTATTATGTTTGTGGCCTTATTTATATGTAAGGTGAATAAATGTGAATTCTGTAAGATAACATGAAAGCTTTAATTTTAGCCTGAATATTTTCAGTGGTTATTAAGAGAAAAAAGCACAGCTTTTCCCATAGGACTGACATGTTCCAAACTATCTGAATAAAACACTATATTGTTCCTTGGCCACAAGGGCAGTAGGCATGGGCTGGGCTGGTAATTTTCATACGTTCTTGTTTAATATTTATTTAGTACATTTGCCTACATGGGCTTCTGTTCAGTGTCCGGTTTAAGTAATTGAAATAGAGTATAAAATTCCATGTACACAGAAAGAGGAAAAAAACTAGCAGTCACTTTGTCACTGAGGAATGCATTTTGGTTTAAGCATAATGCATTTGAATTTCTCACTGGCATGAAACCAATCTTCATTATGTTTCAAAGGCAAGTATAGAAAACAAGTGGGACAGCAATATAAAGCTGTGTTGTGAAAGATACCTTTTTTAACTGCAAGGACAGATAACCTGCTGGATGTTCTATTTTTCTGCTTTATAGAAAACAATTGCAAAAACTGCTATTAGGGCAGAAATTTTGGTGCTAACTTGACTAAGGTACTAAAGAACACTATCACAAAGCTGTAATTTTTTGTCTTAAGTAACCTTTGTAATTAATTTAAATGTGGTTGTGATTTCAGCCTACACGTAGGTTGCAGCTTCGTTTACTGTTTCAGTATAGTTCAGAATAAAGTAATATAGTTCTTCATAATAAAATAACCTTGTGGTTTTGTTACAGTCCAGTGCAGTTCCACGTTATTGGCCAGCTGTGTTGTCAATAATGTAAATGGAGAATAGTTTTAGTGATCTCTTGTAACACAGGGCAATTAGTTTACCAGACAGTCACCAGAACTATTTTTCTGTTCCATAATTTCTGTCTATAATTTCTTCCAAAATCTAGATGGATTAAAGCCAGTTTCACACCAGCTACTACATGGTTTCTTCCCAGGATAATTTTGCACCTTATTTAAAGTGAGATTTGAAGCTTGTGCTCTATTGAGTCCTTTTGCAAGCCCTGCAGATGATCCGTGCAAAAGTTCCACTGCTTTACTCTGCACTGTGCATTTTCCAGACATCTCTCTTTAAAGGAAAAACTTGAAGACCAATAATTATTTGGAAAAATTCAGTAGCCTCTTTGTATCGTGCAGCATAGTTCCAATGAATCTGCGTAAGTGATTGAGACTTGGGATGGTGGTTTCTGGATATTCACAAAATCTGCTGATGCGGGAGATTACAGGCAGATGAAAGTGAGAAGATTTGAGAGACTCTTAGAATGCAAGTGGGATAGCCTGGTGGGGGGGACAGTGATCACTTCCTTTCACTATTTGGGACACTCATTGCAGAAATGGCTCCACTAAATCCAAAGCTACTGCTAAACTGACTCATATTGCAGCCCAGATCATTACAATACACTGACATGAATTTTAGGTTACCATGAAACACTCTTTTAGTGGACCAGTGGTGGCTCAGGAACAGCTGGCATGGACTGGAATTTCTATAATAGTGGTTGTTCAGGAATCTGAGCTCTTTGCCTCGTATTTGGACTGAGAAGTATATAGATTTGTCTTGGGTGGGTACATTGTAAAGCTTCTTTCCCTTGCTTTGATTCACTGTGTAGTAAATCACAGGTAACTGCTAAAGCTGGCATCATGGTGACAAATGCTATGCCTAACTCGGTCAAAGTATACATACAATTTAATTGTAGGATGTCCAAGAGACTCTCAGTGGGTGTGTAAGGCAGTAGTAGTTAGCAACTGATTTTTACGTTAAGGTATCACTAAGGCTGTGGTTTACTGCTTCTGTTCCCACTTAACTTTGAAGGAATCTCATTATATTCCAGTATTAACTTCTTTTGAAGCATGTGTGGATTTTAATTAAAATTTTGCATTCCCAGAATACTTACTTATTCTGTTAACCAAATGACTCAGATACAGAAGACACGTGGCCCCATGCTAACTTGTATGCATGTGTATATGTGTTCTTCAACTTTTTTTTTTTTCCTATTCACTCTTTTCTTTTTTTTTTTTTTTTTTTTTTTCCTTCTGGAAGCAAGTATGAGCTGTCAGTAAGCATCGCTTTTTCTGGCTCAGTGTGAGAAGCATGACATTGAAAATACCTCAGTCAAACACATGCTAAATGAAGAAAGAATGTGAAATTAATGTCTGCTTCTGTTGTTGCTATTTTGTGATACTTACTGCTGAAAACATCAGATTTGCACTGGAATTAATGTTAACATGTTTAATATTTTGGGTGAAACAAACATCTGTTATGTTTTACCTGTTTCTTGCATGAAACATCATTAGTATTGTTGAGACATCTGTTAAATTAAACTTCTGTTTTTATTTAGGTTTATGAGTTAGATGGCATCCCCTTGATCCTGGACAACTGCAGCATTGATGACAACAATCCTTGTATCCTTTACAAAAGAATTATAATTATTGAATATGACTCATAAGAAAAGGTGTGGAGGTTTAATGTATTTATGCCAGCATTGCTTTCACTTGGTAGCTAAGTCTAACTGGCCTCATGAGTTTCTGTTGTATTTAAAGGCTTGGTTAAGAAGTGAGCAAACTCATAAATATGCTTTCATAAACTGGATTCTAAAGTAATTTGAACTGTTGTTCCATTCTTTTTCCTAAAGTAATGAATATTACTAGTTTACAGATGTTGATTCAGAGAGCTAACTGTAATAGAAATCTGAATGAAGACTATGGTTTGGTCATTGTAACAGACCTTAGAGCTTTTGCTTCAACTGAAATCTGTTCAGTAGGCTGAAATAAGTGCCCCATCAATTCTATACACTTACTAAATCTGATTGGAGAACTTAGTATAGAGACAAGCCTAGTAAGCTGGAATGATAATATGTATAATTGAGAGAACTAGTGATGCGGATGACTGAAATGTTGGGGAGATTTTAATATAAATTACATTGTGCTTCATATTTGGGACTTTATTTTCCCTGGGGTTTAAGAGCAGAGACTTTCCAAGATAGATTGCTATTAAAGGCAGATAATATTATTGAAGATAAACAGTTGTTAAGCAGACTTATCCATCTCTTCATTAACTGCATCGTAATTCTGCTGGTATATTCTAGGGGGTGAGCAATTGTTTTCTGGCATCTAATCATTAGCTTCTTGTAAGTTTCTGTTAAGTGCATCTGGAAATCAAATGCCTTTCCTGTCTAGAGTAATGTGAGCTTTCCTTGTACTAAACGCATGGAACATGTTTTTAAATTAATTTGTCAGGAAAAGCTCACTTTCTAACAAGTAGCATAAAAAACCAAAGTTGTGAAAGAGTATTCTCAAAATTGTGTGCTGTAGAACATTATCTGTGTTATAAATATATATGTCGAGTGAAACAATGTAGGGACAGATGACAGCAAAATGTTACAAGCTAGGTGGAGGAGCAATGGGTGTTAAGTGTCCTCTGAGTCATTCACTTTACTGGTTTATAGGCAAGGTTTTTATATTTATCACTATTCCTGTAGTTGGAGACCTGACAGTGTGTTTCTTGACAGGGCACCAAGTACCAGAGTTGTACTTCTATGATCTAATTCTGGTAAGGGATACTGCTGGATACAGTGGGAAGGGGAGGGAAAGTTACATTTTCCTAAGCAGAACAGCAGCCCTGAGGAAACTGTAGGGAGTTTTGGTTCCAAGTTACTCTTCCTTTGCTGGAAAACACGGCTGTGCAACAACTTCTAAAATTTCTGTCTAGGATCAGTCATTCATTTTAGCTGTTAGTAAAAGGATAAAGTTTGAAGCCTTCGAAGGATAGAGTTGTAATTTATGGTCTTGAATCAAATGAAAATAAAATACCATGGGAGACTTTACTGCTTTTTGAGCAACATGGAACTTCTTACACCTTTTGATACAGGCTGACATTTTATGGTTGTGCTATAAACTTCTTGCCAGAGCATAAGACATTGTTTATTTGGTTTTTAAAGATAAAACTAGACCTCTTAATATGAGCTTTCACCTGTGATCTGTAGCATACAATATTCAAATATGTGAAAAAGTCAAGTTGCACTTGGGCAGAGGGGAGACTATCCTGGTGTGATGAAGTTTGCTGTGTCAGCTTTTGGAGTGCAACTTCTGGCTACTACTCTGTTTTTTGGTTTGACCTTGAGATATTCCAGGTGCTCATGTGCTACACGAAGTTAATGCTCCCCTGCTTCTCTCCTGCCTCTGATGTTGCTCATCTGCTGCATTCTCAGCATGTCTTATGCAGAAAGCAAAATAGGAGTTTGCAGTTTTTATCTGTCTACTTTCACCTGCTTTGCAGCATATTCTGCTACTTCTAGACACCACAATCCAAGTCTGTAATAGCATGTAGGTACCTGGCTCCATTGCATAACATTCCTTTGAAGGGATTCAACTGTTTCTCTCCTCCCTCTGTGCACACAGTCCTGTCTGCAACAAATCCATTTTGTGATGCTTGTAAACCAGAACAGTGCTCTTACTATGATTTGAAAGCCTACTTGCTTAAAATTGCAACATCCTAAAATTGCCTGCATTGTAACTTTGTGATCCAGAGTGAAATTATTTTGTCTCTTTCTGTTTTCAAGGAAGATTAATGAAAAGGAAGTATTGAGCTGGGTGTTAAGAGAGTTGCTGAAAATTCAGACATGGTCACTAAGTGGTGCTGCATCTTACCAAGGTGGTGTAGCTCTTCAGCCACGATTCCTTCAGGGAAGTCACGTCCAGAAACTTCTGTTTGCATTCTTGTTTCTAGTGCCTGTTTTTGTGGTTTCAGGCTGTGTTACTCATATTTCTCCTTGGATAAACCTGTCTGGAAAAAGTTTAATCTGGATTCTTTTTATATAAGAACTTTGTAGATTTCTTAGTAAAGTCTTTGGGGATGCACATTTTTGTTCAATCTTCATCTGTTTTGGAGACATTCAAGCTCCACAGCTAAGATGTCATTATGTTTTCTACTAGAAACAATATTCTTATTTTCTTCATTTTAATAATTATTTTTTGCTTCCACATTACAAATACAAAATTTTCCAAAGAAATATCTAACTATGTGGAAAAATGGTAGGATTTTTTTTTTCTGGACAGTAAAAAAAAAACCCAAACAATTTCCCTAAAGTATGCAATTCATCAGCTGAAGCTGGGTTGCCATGTTAAATGTTAAAAGAGCTCTTTATTACCTTTGAAAGGAGAAATCCTTTGATAAATCTCTTTATTTGTAGTGTATGGAAGCATACTGAAAGAGGAAATGGGTATGATCTTATCCTAAAATAAATTCCTTTGTAAACCTGTCATTACCTTAAAATTGCATCCTTTGAGATCCTGAACAGTTCTATAATGTGCATAGAAATATTACAAGGTTTATAGCTTATGAGATAGCTAGCTGAAGTTCAACTGACATGTTTGGATTGCTTTAACTTACTCAGTTTGAATTCATCTTTCAGTGCCCAATTTAGGAGAACTGTTACCTTGTCTAATTGCATCTCAGACAAATTTGTATCTTTTACATTCATGCTAACAAATAGTATTTTTTCCTTCAGGATATTTCATGAGTAAAAGCAACAAAAAGACCCACCCTCATTAATAACAGACGTGAAGGTGATTATGGACACTTAAGAGAAAATTTGCTGTGCCTCTTGCAGTTATTTGAATTTGTATTTTATATTGTCAGCTACTATAATTTTGCATAGTTCCAAGTAAATTCAATGGCGAAATGCTGGAAGATGCCAGATTTTTAACTGTTAGCTATTAGGCTTTTAGCACAGGGGAAGAGATAAGCAGAGTGAGACTAGGGAGATGCCGTTCATTACAGTTGGGATATGAAGAGCTAAACTTCAGGGAAGTTTGAATGTCACTTTAAATTTTTCTGTGCCCTTTAAATCTTTCCATCTTGTATTGCCTGTATCCTAGTCATAACTGTGCTTCTGTATTCAAAACTAAAAAGGGTGTTTCAAAACACAAGTGGACTTGTTTGCCGTTAGATTAAGGAGAGGTTCTTTCATGAAATAAATTTCTGATTTTGAAAATTCAGTTTCTTGTTCTGCTTCTGAAAAGATTGGAGTGTTGTGCTTTACTTAGATAACCTGCCTTTAAAAACAAATAACTTAACCTGCCACATATTAGGAGAGTGGATTGGAGATGCCTATCTGGGTAATACCAGTAAAAAATTTACTCCTCCTTTTCAGGTTATTTGGGCTGAAAAGGTGTTCTAAATTAAAATATGTTCTATTTTGCTGTATAAGCCACCGTCGTTTTCATCTCTTACAGGCTCTAGCATCAGACAAGAGCCCTTCTTTTTGTTCTTGTCTTTTACCTCATCCTAAGCTCTTACTGCTCCTTCCAGCTTCATTGGTGATCTTTCACAGATTCCACTTGTTTAAGGCAAACATAAGGAAGACCAGCCCATTCTAATAAAAATACTATTGACCCCAGTCAAACAAAAAAGGTGCTTATGAAAGACTTTAAATAAACTAATGTGTTTATTATAGAAGACTTTTCAGTTTACCTAAAGTTGTCTGGGTTTTCACTACTTGTTAACATTTATGCTCGTGAGTAACACAAAGGTGTGCCTTTTTTTAAAAAAAAATGTTATGGTTGTCCTTAAAAATATTTATAACTCGTTTAAGAAAAAGCATATTCTCTGAAGTACTGCAAGGAAATAGCTGTTAACTAGTGGTAAAACTTGGAAATCAGAAGTAAAATGTAGTTTTGAAGGTGGAATATTCTTGGTTCTTTCAGGATACTTGATAATCTTACCCTTTTGAGATTCTTACAGTAGGTCTATTGATAAATTGATTTTGTGAATGACTGAATTTAATTGGAACGACCTTATGTAAGTGTCCATGTTATATTAACCCCTAATCAGGCATGTTTTTCTGTCAGCCGAAAGTGCAGTCATATGTGAAGAAAAAATATCCTGCTGTAGAGTGTGTATGTGTGTGTGTACACACACATATATATGTCCTTACATATATGAGTAAACACCCAGCTGGCTATGCTTTAGGAGGAAGAATTTTAAGTATTTATGAAAGAAAAACATGTGGTTTCTGCGGATATCCATACAAAATGTAGAAAACATAAGTTCATTTTCAGATACTCCTTCCCTGAGCTGCTTCTTATATTCAGTCTGAAGGCCATCTGAGAGGTAGATCAAAAATACTTTTGACTGCATGGCAGCAGCAAGTATAATTGTGGTTCATGAAACTTCTGGGTGAAGCTAGAAGAAATCAAGTTGCTACGGTCTACAACAGTGGTAGTTTGTTTTTGTGTAATGCCAGTGAAGACTTTCAGGGGAGCTGACACACATTTTATTTCCAAGTTACAGAGTGCAACCTAAAACAGGCCACATGCTGTAAAAATGCCTCACAGCTGAATAGAAGCCAGTAGAAAGGAAAAATAGGAGTGTAAGATGACTTTTTAGAGTAAACCATTATACAGTTGAGCGTTTTCACATAAATGTGGCTATCTCCTGTATAGTGGCAAGAAAATACAGCATAATTGTTACATCAGTAATGGTTGCCTTTCTTTGGAAAGCTCGGTTTAGGCACTGCCAATACATTTAGTAGTTGGAGGTGACCCATTTGATTCTGTATTTTCATAAGCATACATCATAAGATCATGTTATTTCCATGGATATCGTCAGTGCAAAGGACCTAGTCTACTGATGAAAATAATCATGACTTCCTCATGCCAAGTCGAGTTCTGGCCACTTGGAAGAAATTACTCTTTTCCTCATCCCATTGATAATTGCTTTGTTGCACAACTAGGTTTGAAGTGGGCTAAATGGAAGTGTATTCTTTGCTAGAGGGCTTCAATTTTGCATTATTGCAGGTTGCTGCTGCTGCAACCCTTATCCTTAGACAAAGCACTATTAGAATCTTATTTTCTCTAAACCAATACTGATTGTGTCACTATGACTTTAACAAAAAAGGTAGATGGTAAGGTTTTAGTGACCCCGCAGTGGTGTTCAGCAGTGAAAGAATGGGACTTAGCTCTGGTAAAGAGCAGAAATTTCTTGACCTGAACCTTTAGTTTCATAGTGCTGAAGACAGCACAAAATATCAGCTGAGTGGAAGCCAACTACCATAGATGGAACTAGGATGAAAACAAAGAAAAAAAAGGTCAAGCAAGAAGTAATCTCTGTACTGCCATTCTCCAGTTCAGACTAATTCAACTCCTGTGTGCTGCGAATTCTTCTTTAGACACAGACTGGAGGAGTTCTGGTTTGTGGAATAAGACAAACCTTAGCTCCTTCTCTATGTCTTATAATAATACTCAGATGAACTCGTCAGACTAGAAGCTGGAACTGATACAAGTGTTCATTCATTGAGCAAGAACAGGCTGAGAGGGGCTTATTTCTTTCACCTTATTCAGTGGACCAAATCCTACCCTGTTGCGGCAAGTTACTGTGAATTTTTCATAGCTGTATTTTGCTAGGTACTAATGGAGCCTAGGGGTCTGTGTAGTTCTCAGGGGAATCCCTCAGTGTTGTATGATAAGGGTGGTTGGTTGGTTTTCTTTTGGCTGCAGTAGTGGACCAGTTTCCTAAGTGATTCCTAAGAGTCTTCAACCTTTTTATTATTTTTCATGGTGAAAGGGGAAAGACCCTATTCCCAAACCCTACTTTTGGTTTTAGTTGGGAAGGTCATCTGCCCATGAGTGCTTATTTTTGTCACTATGTATCAGGGCATTTTTACAGTCTTGAAATAAGCATTGCAAGTAACCAGTATTGTTACAGTAGTGTTATAGTCTGGATTCCATTCTAAGTGGAATTTTTCTGAACAGTTTTGAATAAAGTGTCCTGAATGAGGTTATTTGAAGGGAGAGGATCTAGGTGCATGCACCCTGTTGAAAAGGATATAGGAGACGCTTGTGTAACCTAATCTTACTTTAAATCCCTCTTGACACTGGCTTCATGTCTAAAGAGTTGGGATAATACAACTTCTATGTCTTAACCCATTGTTTATCTTTTCTGTGCATTGCACTCTTTGGAACAGAACTTGGTTAAAGGTGAAGAGCCAAGCAAAAAACCCAACCACCTTAAGCACAATATTTGGTAGGTCTAAATTCTGACTCAGAGACTGCACTTCTGATATGATTGCAAGAAAATGTTTACTGTAGAATGAAAACAAAAATGTGAAGTTTTCTTGTGAGATATTCTACATCTAGTAGCTGTATAACTAATCCACACTGTTCCCCAAGGTCAGATTTTCTCTTGTCAAACACGACATTCTCCTAATATGAAAAAGACTTAAGACCACAGAAAGACTGTAGTATGTAGGACAGGAAAAGATGCTCTGAGAAATGAAAGCACTGCCTGTTTTTTTCCAGAAATGACCACAGATTAAATTTTGTGTTTGGACATTTAGCAGATTTATAATTCCTAATGTTGTATTTCAGGTTGCTGATTCCATCGTTTCAGGATGCAATTTATTTAGTGCATCTGAAAGATGATTAAAACTCTGAAATTCAGAATTCGGCACAAGGGGAAGTATTAATTTTCTTGAGAGTATATGATACTAAATACTAAAGCAGGTTTGCAGAGATGTAAATATGAAGTTTGTTCCTTCAGTACCTCCCTTCTATCCAGCTCCAGTAATTGACAGCTGCCATCATTAAGAAATATGTAATGTGCAGGGTTCCTCTTCAAGCTGGAGGAAGTTCAGCAGAACTATACAGAATGCAAGAAGGTTTTTTCAAATATTACATTATAATATTTCTAATCCTTTGAGAAGAGTAATTTCTGTAGGTACAACTCATGCATGTAAAAGTGAGGAATTAAAGTTAATAACTCTGTTTCTAAACCAAATATTGTCATATTTGTCCTCTGCCCTGATCCTCTTGGTGGATTTAAATCCACGACAGGCTTGAATTCTTGAAAGAAAGCGGATCTTTAGTTACCAGGAGCAGCAACAACAACAACAGAAATGTATAGATAATCTGTCACTGCTTTTGTAGCTCAAACAGCTTGCTTGGTTTTTCTGTAGACTTTCTTTTGAAAAATTCCCCTCTGGGCTGAGACAGAGAACCAGAAATTTGAGACCCAAAGATTTTTTTTATTTTTTTTTTTTTTAATAAAGCTAGGAGTGGTTCAAAAATATTGTTGAGAATGGAATGCCTTCTATGACTGCCTTATCGTATTTCAGTCCGTCTGCTTAACATTGTTTCTTGCATGCCTCCAAAGTATATTCGGATGTCATATGGCCAACATAATACCTTTATTCTGACATTATTCTGTAGCCATATTTTAGTCACTGTCCTTAAAACAATTTGTAACATCAGCTGGTGAATGCATTGTCCTCTGCATCTCCTTCCTGATCCTTAAATCATTTTCCCTCACTTCTCCAGTTTAGACTTCCTTCTTTTGCATTCTGAAATTGTTTCCAAAATCTAACCTTTCCTTCCTCACAAAGGATATATTTGCTGTCCATTCCATTGAACTTACTTATTTGTTCTTGCCTCTTGGTGTTCTGAGATTTCTTTAAGGAGATGCAAACATTTCCTGAAATTTTAGCAGGAAAATTGGCTAATGGCTTTTTTGCAAAACATGGGAGAAAAACCTTAGTTGGTTATGATTTAGTGGCATCTTTCAAAACACTCATTTATTTAACCATTGTTATCTTTGGATGCACTGGACATCATCTGGTGTCTATGACACTGGCACTGGAGTTTCGTTTACCTTCATTGTTTTGATTATTTGTCATAATGTGACATTTGAAATTACCAAAAGCAGCAGGAGTGGGAGTTAATGCGTAAGTTAATCAGAGACCCTGAATCAATAAAACATTCAAAACAGTGTTGAAAGATAAGCTGATATAGAGATCCTTGTTGAATCTGTATAATAGACGAACCTCTAGAGAATGTGTATAGTCAAAGAGCTTCTGTCCAAATTGTGAGTAAGCTTATCTTGTCATCTACCTTAGTGTGATAAATTAGAATTAGCTTGACCACATCTCAGGTATTAACTAGGCTGGGGTTTTAAGTTTAGTGTCAAAATTTTGAAAGGTTTTTTTTCTACTTCTGTAATTTCCATTTTAATGCGTTTTAGAAAAGCTCTTGATTCCTATATGTATCCATATAAATGCACATTAATATATTCCTGCGTGTAGGTGGAGATTTTTTCCTTACATGTCCAAGGAAATTTAAAATTACTATGCTCTGCCTGATATTTAATCAGTTTGTGAACACATTTCCATCCCCCTATGCTTTAGTGCATTACGTCTCAATGTTTGCGGTAGGTTTTAATAGTAATTTGATACACGAGTTTCAGCTTAATGGAATTTTGCGGGGTTTTTTTTCTGTAAATGGGATAAGAAGATAAGCTGAGGCATTTTTAACAGGTAACAGCAGTTGAAGCTTTTTCTTTTTTGATGTAACCACCTGCTAACTCGCTGGTACCTCTTCTAGATAAATAACAGATTTAGTTGTTATGAATTGTTAAAGAGGAATTAGTGTAATAGAAGGAACTGTAAAAATAGAATATAATAACTATGGAGCATTAGCTTAAGATTGATCAAGAGTGTGTGATCCTTTCTTTTGTAAAACCAGATGATTTATAGTTACTCATATATTATGGGTTTCTATTAAAAAGGTCATAATTTAAAAAACAAATTGGCAGCCTAAGCAGCAAAAATGAATGTGTCATATTCATGGTTTTAAGCTAGTATTGCAAGTCTGAGTATAGGAAAAAGTAAAATAAACTAGAGGTTATGGCTTAATTTATTTTTTTGTTGTTGTTAAGTTCTGTAAGTTTTGGCATAAGAGACCTATTAGAAATAGCCTGGCATAGCTAAACATGTACTATGGCTTTTGCAGCTTCAGAGTACTTAACCAAAATTTTGTGTTTAATACTAAGGTGTGCTGGCACTGTGCTTTTAAGTCCCACAGAGCATGAAAGGAGGCACATCGAATATGGCTTAAAGGTTGTTTAGTTGGTAGGCATTAAAGAGTAATAGCAGTCTGGGTGTAAAATACTGTTCTGTGTTGTCTTGTGTGATCTGTTAACCTGGAAAGACAAGTGATCTGAGGAGAAAAATCCCCACTTTGCTCTAGGTAAGAAGTGTCTTGTAACCCAAAATCTCAAGTGTTAAACAGCACTTTAATGAACATTGGGTACCGTTTAGCTGGATATCACTGAAGTATGTAGTTAAAAGCAGTCATCCCTCATGAATGAATGAGCCTCATAATTTGACTCTGGATGTCAGAATTGGACAGTGCTGAAAATGTGTTCTGAATAACATGGAAAGTTTGGATTCTACTTGTGGGAATATAGCTAGAAGTGATAGGGCAACTGAATATTGTGAGCTTGCTATTTTTTTCGTTTTCTTCATTTTTTCTGAATTCCTAATAGCCAGAAGGTGCTCGCAACTGTTACACCTGTAATCAGCCACAGAGCAAATTTTGGCAGAATTTGTTGCATAGGTCTGGTGCCTATGCTTCAGAAGGGATGCTGAAAAATACAAATCTCCTTACGAGATTTATGCAAAGCTTGGAGTATCTCCCTCAGTTTCTCTTTAGTTCATGCAAAAGATGCTTACTGAGTGCCTTGATTATGATCTGTGAATGTTGGGGTTTTGTTTGGTTTTGGGTTGGTTTTTTTTCTATAATGAAAATTAGTGTTTGGAAACAATTCTAAACAAATATAAACCAGAAATAGATCACAGGCTGTAATAAATGAGATATTTGCCCAGTGGAACAATTTATTTAGGGACACAGTATAATCTCCCAGTCTTCATAGTACATCTTTCTGAAAAAGGCATGGAAATATCTTGTACATGAAACAGAACTGACAGGCTTGATTTCAAGAGTGACTGACCAGTGTCATCTGTGTTCTGTGCAGAAGTGTTGCACAAAAGAGGTTTAATCATCTATCCTGGTCTTGAAGTGTATTTGTTGGCCATTGATCCTTAAATGAGTGAATTTTCACTGAAAGTCACACATGCGATATAACATGCCTATCAGTTGATTATACAGAAGATACCACTCCCATTTTAAGAAAACCTGTATCCCAGATGGCACACTTTCAGAAATGGATTCATCACGACAGGTGATGGGTAGGACGTTCCAAGACTGATACAAGTACAGTTAGTCGGAAAGATGGTGTTTGTCTGCTATCAGATGAGATAGCTTACTGGTGTGGGACGTTAGTGAAGGCTTGAGGAAAAAAAAAAAAAGCAAAACATTAATGTGCAGTTATTTTCTGCTATGAATGTTTCCTAATTTGTGTTGGCTGTGAATTAAGGAAAATGTTGTCTTATTACTGAAACTAATTTGATTACTTTAAACTGAGTAGTTTTGCACATTTGTCTGTTCTGAGGCAGTATCTTTTGAGATCTTTCTCTGACAAATCAATGTTCTTCTACAGTGTGGAATTAGAGCTGCAAACCCCTCTTCAGGTTTTGGGGGATAGGCTTTCTCTCTTTACCAAAATATTTTCCTGAAGCAGATTTTATGGGGGGTGCTTGCAGTAAGCGTCAACAGCACACCCTGGCCTTCCTGTCCTAGATAAGGAGTAGGAAAGGTCTGGCTGCAGGCATCTGATTTCATGCACGTCCAGTGAAGCTTTGCTGCCACGTAGTGGTAAAGATAGAAGCTTGTTTGGCGGTGAGTGGTCCAGCCCTCCTTTTGATCCCTTGGACCAGGTGAGAGTTACCTGTAGTAGACATGAACCACTGCTTTGGGTTCCCCAGTGTTACAAATCTTATCTCTAGAAAGTGTGATCAGTAATAAATGCCTCCTCCAGCATCCAGTGGTGCCTCTCCACCTGGGAGGCTTTTAGGTTAGATGAGTTGTGCTCTGTATGCTCTGCAAGAGCCAGGTCAGTCTGAAAAAGAGAAGACATTCCTGGGTGATACAGCACTGCCTGTTTCTAGCTTTAAAATCCAGAATGAGGTGACTGCAGTTGTAAGTGATACTAACTGCTATGGAATAAATAAAGGCAACTGAAATATTTTAGACGTTTTTATTCTACCTTCCAGGCAGAGTCTTTTAAGTTTCTATACGCTGAATTCCTGAGGTTTTCTCATGCTGACAATTTAATATCGGGTATAAATAGAGTCCAAAGTATGAATTGTAAAAATATTAATTAAATTCTTTAAGTAAATCAATTAAGATAAAATCTTTAGTTCTTTACATTTTCTGTGATTACTTTTTTGGGGTAATGTCTTAGGCACAAGTAAATGTTATTTTAAAAAATGTAAAGAAGTTGTAAGGAATTTGTATCATCTTGTACAGCTTCTTGGACTTCATAAAACTACTAAAAGCTTCAACACAAAGAAACTTGTAACTTTGTTAGCAATTTGGCTGACTCGCAGGGACAAAGCTCCTAACTGTCTAATACGTGTGGTCAATCAGAGCACATTGACCCAAACTGTGATTAACAGTTTTGGTAGCTGTCTAGAGACCTCTTTTAATGGTGAGAAGAATTATCTTCAAGTTGCTGTGAAACAAAAGTACTTGAAAAGACTGAAATAATTGAAGGGGAAATGCTTTATGTCTTTTCAGTGTGGTCCAGTCAGGTCTGTAAGTGGAAGTGATTCTTCTAACGTGTCACTCTCGTATTTCATTCCTGTCTACAGAAGTTTTAGTGATAATTGGATTACTTGTTGAAGACCAGGAAGAAATATAATTAACTAGAATAGTATTTTCATCATCTCTGGTTTTTAGCCCTGTATGCCTGTTCCAGAAAAGCACTGGGAGAAGTTGGGTGGCTTTCACTGTTGCATAAACAGCCCATTTGACTAGGGTTCCAATTCTTGTGGGTCATCCGTCTTTATAAGATTTTGTACCTCTTCCTATATTTAGTTAAAATGTACTCTTTTTCTCATTAGGCCAAATGATTCTTAAGGGAGAAAGTTTCCTAAGTAATCATTTAATTATTGAAAATTAACTGTAACGCAGGAAATGGTCTAACTAAAAAGAAAATAATTATCTACATTATGTAAGGAGTCAAACTCTCCAGCAAAGATGTTATATTTAGAAATTTTCTAGTATTAATAACCATTAAGGGGACTTAAGGAAACAGATATATTTCATTCTCCTTGTCACCACTCTTCAGTATCTTATATTAATGATAATACTTAACATTTGAAACTTAACTACTTGCTTTTTTTAAGCAACATACTTACCGGGTTACTTATGCGTTGCTGCATTTCTACCTTTCATCCATAGAATAAAAATTGTTTTACGGAACTATTCATAAGGGACCTGGTGGCTGCAATAGCCAATGGCCAATAACATTTAGTCCAAATTGGATCTCCCAATATGAGAATAAAAAGCTGGAATGCTCTCTTTGGGAAATAGTTTGTCAGTCCTCCTCTCCAGTAATGCATCACAATAGGATATTGGTTAGCGATTCCTGACAGTATGCGGTTGTATTTTCACACACCACTAAACTTAAAAGACAGTCACTCTGCGATTGCAAGCACTAACTCTAGCAACCTCTTGTAGCAGAATCCATATGAAGAAAAATGAGAGAATTGTTAAAACTTCCCTTCACAGTCAGTGGCAGAATTTCCACAGGATTTAGTGGCATGTTTTCATGGCTTATGTAGGTGCCAGTAAAATATTTCATCCTTTAGGGCAGATTGGTAGCAGATTGGGTGCCTCTCTTCTTTTCTCCCTGTATTCCTCTCCCTCCGCCCCCCCCGCCCCGGCCAATTAAAGTTACAACCCACAAGAGTTTAGATGACAGATTTTGAGTCACTGTATTTAGATCTTATATCAGTGTGGAACACAGGGCAAGTTGATTCAGTTTTGTTATTGTTTGTATAAGTCAAAGTAACATAGGAATCCCGTAGCATACAGTACTGAAGCATTTTGAAAGAGTTGCTATAAACATGTCCAAGTGTTTGCTTTCATTCCCTAAACACAGGTAGTCTGGTAATGAAGCTCCTGCAAAATAAAATGAATTTTTTCTTTCTTTTGTATGCCCTCTGCACTGTGACAGAAAGATTGTAATCTTTACTTGTCTATAATACTAATTAATTTGAGAGTGTAATACGTCCTGTTGGAAACATCTAGACAAGTCTGTGCAGTCAGATCTACTGTGCTTACTGCATTTCTTTTATGCAGTTTCACAACAAACAGGCTCATGCTCTTATTTGTAGTAACTATGGAAACTTTAGAAGCTCTCTTTCTAAAGCTGAGTGTACAATAAAGTGCTTAAAGTGTTGGTAGGATTAGAGACTCTAGAATATTTTTAATTTTCTCTCTGTGTCTCTATCTTTGGAGAGGAGCAAGAGGGTAATGTGAATATTAGCTGGGGACTAGCTTTAATCTCTGCTGACACTTAAGTCTGTCTAGGTCTGCACACAGCCATCCAAAGGTCTTAGCCTCACACAGCATGCGAACAAGGGAAATCATGCATATTCATGACTGAATTTACAATGGAAAACCTACAAACAGAAAAGAGTTTTTGAATGAGTGAAAATGTTATTGAAACCATTTTGCAGCTTCAGCTACAGTAGTCAATAATGATAAATGCCATAATAATGATAGAGTTCATAAGATAATGGGGATGTCTGAGATATTATGTAAGCATGAATGGATATGATAATAGGAAAACATCATTTGCTGTGGGGTTTAGCAGTGGTTTTGTATTGAAGGACATAAAGATGATGGTAACAGGATTATTCCCATGGCTAATACCCACAAAAAATACTTTGAGTACTTTTTTTATTTTTCCTGTGTGTCACTTTGTGTGATTGAGAACTTTCACTCTTTGAAAATTACTTTTACTTTTTTAGGAGGTTTTCTTTTATGCAAGTGCTGTATTTTATGCAGAGCTGTATTTTAGGAACAGAACAAGAGAAGTCGTGCCTCATTGTAGGAGCAGAGCCAGGGAGGATGGTAGCATGTTTCTCACAGTCCACTGGGAGAACTTCATGTTACTTTTTTGGCACTTGTGAAATGCCTTAAATCAGACCTCAGAAAGACCTGTTTAGGTATCAGCTTTGTTCCTCTGCATTCATCAGCTTGCGTATTTCACTATTCTGACATTTATTCTCACCATTGGAGGTGCTGAGTGAGATCCTGTTCATAAGCAGTCTTATTTCTTTGGTATTTTATTGTTGTTTTATGTACTCAAATATAATCTTCAGTGGAAGTACTTGGTTTATGTAACTTAAATGAAGGAGGTGTGCAGCATGTTTCCTGTCAAAGTCTGAAGAACTGTCAGAAAAAAAAAAAAGCCCTATGGTTGTTACTGCTTTGCCAATTTTTTATTTTCCATTCTGGGCTGCTTGAATGTGAAAAAAAATATAAACTGCTGTTAAAAGGCAGGGGGCTGTTTCACTGGTTCATGCCAATAAGGGTTGCTCCTTCACCATGTACGTTTCCTGTGAAGCTTGTCCAAGCTGCTCTTCATCTAAACTACACTCTCTGTTGGGGATTCCTTATGTGCTTTTCATTTCAGTCTCTTCTCTATTCTCTTTCAGCACCTAAGCAGCACTGTGCTTAGGTATGCATTTTTTTAATTTATTTTTTTTTGTCTCCTGTGCACTCAGTTTACTGATTCCCCTCTCTTAAAATATAAGCTTGTGAAGGCAGGATCTGGTCTTACATTAAGAAAGCTGCTTCTGCTACTTGCTGTTGCTCACCTACATTGCCTCGTGCATCCCACAACCCACCATGGAAGACTGCCTTTGCTGAGAGCGTATAAGCCTAAGGGGTAGTTGGAGGTAGCAGTAAGATAGACACAGCTGTCAGTGCAAGGTGCACAGAGAAAATGGAAAACTGCTACCATAAGAATGTGCATGCAGTGGTACTAAATTGTCCAAATGCTGTCATGATAGATTGCATAAGAAAGTCCAGTTCCTGTATTTTATTGTTTTGGCTGAAGTTCCAGTCTTCCACAACTCAGGATTTTTCCCCTTCAGTCACCCCCTGGCAAATGCCAGTAAGAAGACAATCTTATCTCTGTGCTTAGCTCTGACACTGTCCAACCCAAAAGACGTCAAGGAGATGAGTAAATTATGCATGTTCTTCTACTGGATGTGAAGCTACATGTAGTAAATAATTGGTGCCTTGCAGGCAAATCACTTTTGTGTGATTCAGAATGGCTTGCCTCCCATATGGGTAACTTGGGAAAGATTATATCGTAACATAGCTTTTCAGCTGCAGAATTGGGACTAACATCCCTGACACTTCATAAAATGAACACTGTAGTTCACTTGGAAGATGCCTGACTGATAATCCTGGGAATTTAAATCCTTTGTCTATGGCCCTGACATGTGCTTCTATCCTGGCCTCAAGGGACCACCGTAGAAGGTGGATGAGTTGCAGCTTGTGCCCATTTAAACGTGAGCAGGAGCTACCTGCTGGTGATCTTAGTGTCTCTTCTGTTGGCGAGTTCGTAAAGGCACCCAGGCACAAAGAAATTAATTTAGATATCATTAGAAGTTAAATATTTTT
This sequence comes from Psittacula echo, assembly GCF_963264785.1. Lineage (NCBI taxonomy): Eukaryota > Metazoa > Chordata > Aves > Psittaciformes > Psittacidae > Psittacula > Psittacula echo. The sequence goes on from NC_137735.1 coordinate 108,987,743, forward strand.
AAGTGTCTCCCACGTGATTTGTGCTGTTTTCAGTTGTTACCCTGTGCAAGAGGTATTTCTCTTTTTCTACATTTCTCCAGCTTTTACAGGGAAAATAATAGTTGTCTTTCTTGTACCTATTACAGCTCATTTTGTTTGCCATTCCTTGGAAGTGTAGTGTTGAAGTGTTTAGATCCTAAAAACAGTGACTTTTGTTTTTTAATCTCACTAGGAAGATTATTGGAACATTTCAATTAACTGTAATTTTGGCTTAAAATAATATGTCCTTTTAATTCCTGCATTTGTGTTTTGTTTCTATTTTAATTCAAGATAAAACTTAGTAAAATTGCCTGAAGTTAATGGACATACCTCATTTAGACTTAAATTAGCTCATATGCAAGTATTTGCAGGTCCAAAGTCACGGCCTGTAAATGCCTTTTTCAAACCCTTGTTTTCTGCTGCTTTTCTGGGTTTGAGGCATGGGGGAGGGTGGGAAAATGCAGTAATAAATTAAAATAAGCATTGTTTCATTTTTAAGTAAATGATCCTTAACTTTGTCCAACAGTTGTGAACCCATGGGCAGTGTACACTATCCGAAATCTCACTGAACAGAATGAGAGAAACCAAGAGCTTATTGCGCAGATGGAGGAGAAGGGTCTGGCAGACAGTTCTGCCCTTGAGAGTATGGGCTTAGAGATAGAGAAACGAGATGATAAGTTAATTCTGAGATCTGTCAGGAAGAAGCCTTCATGAACAAAAAATTAAAAACAGTCAAATCATTAAAAGTAGATTTCTGTTTAAAAATACTTTTCCCTGCTCAGGCAATCAAGATTTCTTCAGTTTTAGTTCCGGTCTACTGGAACTGTTACATTCATACTCAGAAAAGCTGCCAAATGGTACTTCTGCCTCACTGTTGTAAACAAAAGGACACCTACACATTTTCTGAATACCTCGATAAATTAATGTATGGAAAAATATCTCTCTTTTCAGATGGCTGAAATTTCATGACTTTCTTGTTCCATTAGTAGAAAGATCTCATGCGTGCACTAGTGAGTTGTTAAAATTTCCATTGCTGGATCTGGAGATAACTATCATTAAAAACTCAGGAAAGAAAGAAGTGCTTTGCAGTCTGCCTTCTCCATGTAAAAGATCTGTGCTGAGTCAGGGCTAAACAATGAAAGTTACTTGTTTTCAGTCATGGTGCGTAAGTATCTCTTCTTACATAACGTTTGGTGGGACATTGGATGTACATAAATATTTAGTGAATTAAAGATAACATGTCTTCTGCGTATTTAAATTATTAGTAAATTGTCTTTTCTACCTTGTTACCTTTCAGTCTTCATGACAAGTATATTAAAAACAAAGCTGAAGCTGTTGTGGCAACAGATGCTACATTCCTTTGCACTGGGGCATGTCTCTGTTTTGGAGACTTGGGTGTTTGTTTGAATTTTATTTGTTCCTTTGGATGGTAAGTCAGCCCACTTTCCTTTTATTTTGCACTTCTCATGGGTTTTCTGAATTCTGGCAGACTGCTGAAGAGGTAGTTTCTCACTGTGATTAATTCTAGCAGTTTCTTTTCACCCCTCTGCCTTTCCAAAACATTGACAAAACTCATTTCCAGTTAATTAATTCAAGAGAGGCAGAAGAATGGAAGGCCCTGCCTCTTCATTTTGGGTACCCTCCTATATTGTTGTAGGACCCTGCCACTGTGGAATGTGGCATGAATGAGATGGGGGGAGAAGGGGGGTGAAGAAAGGGGGGGGGGGGGCACAGTTAACTCTCTGTGTGCCATAGCTTTGCCCTGGTAGCCAAGAAGTGTAATCCTGCATGCATAAGCAAAACAAGAATTACAGCTTAATATCACTAGCACTTGTATATCAGTGTGTCATTTGTTTGTCTTCAGTTGTGTCTAATGGGAAGGTCCCAGAAATATTAAATTGTTCATGTTGTTGTCATCTTTTAATCCTATTTTTAAATGGAAGGGCAAGTTTATGTCCTAAAACTGCATGTAGATGTAACAGACATGCAGCCATGTGCATCAGCCTTTGCTCCTCCAATTCATTTTTTGATCTAAAAATGGCAAAAAAACACATGATGCTTTTAACTATGAGAAATACAGTCATACTTAAAATGGATAGTTAGTGTAGCCGGACTACTAAGATCTTTTCAAGTTAACCATAAGTGTCTACTGAGCTGACCAGGTGGGACTATGGAATTGACCTAGTGGGATTTTAGTAACCTGCTGGTTTTTTAAAGGCAGTGATACAAAACTGCTGGTTTTAGACCTTTATTAAGTAAAAGATATGTATAAAGGGATATTGGCAACAGGAACAGAAACTGTAACTTTTGTTGCTTTTAGTGACTTGTTACTTTAAAAACAAATGGGAGAAGAGCGTTAGTTGCTTATATTGGTATTTATTCTTTGCTGAAACAAAGTGCTTTATTTGCTTTTTGAAAAATAAATTGACAGGACATTTCAGTGAATGTTAAAATCTTGTGTTTAAATGCTGGTTTAAAAAGTAATTTCTTATACAGATAGGTGCTTTTTGCTAGCTGAATGGAAAAGTGTATATGGGTTTGATTCTTCTTGAGCACATGGTCTATCACTTTGGGGTTTCTCAGTGATTTCCATAAGCCTTAATTTCTGTGTTTAGGCCAGGATTCATTTAGCAGTTTTAATTACTATGTCACATTAGAGTTACAGCTGGTTTTGTTTGGGTTATTTAATCTTTTTCTGCATAACATAATGGAAAAATCATACAGCACCCAAATGGCAAAAGAAAAAAAACAAACAACTTTGCTCTTTAGAAAAAAATATTCAGTGGGCTTCATCATTCAACTTTAAAAGGAAAGAATTAAACTTTTTGCTGATGGAGCATCAAATATAATAGCACCTAGAAGTACAGTGGAGTAATTTTCAGGTGAGTAATTACAAAACTTCAGTATTTTTTATTTTAGCACCACTACTTAGCAAATTCATGTTACACAATTTAACAACATGAGGAAAAAAAACAAACCCATAATTATTCTGAAAAGAAAATTAACTTTCTGTGTAAGGAAAAAATGCAAAGAATTTCCTTTTATTTAGGGTAATAAAGAGTTAAAATCCTGGTCACAAAGCAAATCCAGAAGGAACTTTGGTTGTGGAAAAAGCAGTAGGAGTCCTTTTTTCCTTTTAAGCAGTTGGGAAAAGACAGGGTTTGGCTTTTTTTTAACTTGAATGGTTGTATACCCACCAATGGAATACACACAAACCCATAAATATAAGCCAAATGATAACAAACACAGATAAATAAAAGGGTTTTGTGTGTTTCAGTACATAATGAAGTAATAGTTGTGTTTTCTAAATGGGAAATGTAGAGCTTTCACAGTGGAGAACATGCTGATTACTGTATTGTGAGTGGCTGGCTTTTGATTTTCCTAGATGGATTAATTCTCAGAACACAACAGCTCCCCTGTCCTCCCCCAGTGGAGTCCCAGTCTCCAATAGGCTTGTTTTATATGCTGGGGGATTAATACAACACAGCAATCAGTCATAAAAGGCAAGCTTTATTGAGTTTGTAAAGGGGCAGAACAGTCAGATCAAGCCTTGTGACCATCTTATTGCTTTCGAGTGCTTTCAAACAATAGTGATCAAATCTTTTTTCTTTTTTTTTCTTTTTTTAAGGTCTATTTTTTGTAAAAAAGGGAATAGAGAGTTGGTTTTTCATCATAAGTGGATAGATTTTTAAAGAGCTTTCTTGCAAATTGTGAGAAATAAGCTTCATTGCTTGCAAAGCTCTGAACTTTCACTGCTTCTAATAATTTAAGTGTGTTTTGCCTAAAGCACTTGTAAAATACGTTTTTAAGCACGACCAACAAAAAATAAAATCAGAGGCAGTTAATGCCTTTGTCACAATCTTTAAATGGCAGTTGGCATTGTATTTTGAGGTTAGTGTGAGTGTCTACAAAGCGAGAATCCCAAAAAAACCCCACTGATTTATTTGCAAATAAAAAAGCACTAAAAATGTGTGGCTGCACCGAAAATTACTTTAAATTTTGCTATCTAGCCTTATGTATATAGTTGGATTATGTTGACAGAGAATTCGCTGTTGTCTTATGGTACTTTTAAGTAGACTTTTATGATTATATGCAATTTCTATGATTCTGTGTGACCAAAAAGAAGAGGGAGACTCCCTTTTTACAAGGGGTCATATGGAAAAGGCAAGGGATAATGGTCACAAGTTCCTTCTGGGGAGATTCCAACTGGACACAAGAGGAAAATTTTTCACAATGAGAAAAATTCTGTATGAGAATGATATTACCAGGGAAGTGGTGGACTCCCTAGTGTTGGACACTTTCAAGATTCAGCTGGACAGGATGCTGGGGCATCTAGTCTAGGTCATGCTTAGTCTAGAAAGGTAGGACTAGATGATCCTTGGGGTGCCTTCCAACCTGGGATTCTATGATTCCGAGGCTTCCTTGTGATACATATGCCTCTTTGGTGTCCGAAGGAGGGGGCCGGGCGGGGCTGAGCTAGGCAGCGTTGGAGTTCCTCCACTGCTGTCCAAGGTTCTGACCAGACTGCCCATTGCCCTGCAGAGGAGAGCTCTGCAAACTGCCTGTGTCCTTCCCGAGGAAAGCAGCCCCAAGGCTTTATCGCCATCCTAATTTCCTTTAGAGTTTCTCTGCAGTGTGTTAAGGCCACAGCTGGGTAATAGCATGTGTGCTGCTGATGACATGTACTTGAAGACAAATACTTCTTGCTGTGTTAAATGTGGCCAGACCTGTTAGCAGTGTCTCTGTTTAGGGTTAAATGATGCTATCCATGTTAAGATCTGATTCCAGTTGCTTATAGCTTGGCCAAATTATAACCATTCAAGTGGAGAAATTTTCCATGCTGCTTTAGGTTTAATTGGTTTCTTCACAGGAACTTTCCCTCTCAGTGATTTCTGATAAGATCCAGTTATTTATGAGGATGAGAAGCTGACATTGGTTTTGCATATGCTATCCCTAAAATAATTGTTTTAAAGACTATTCCAAATATAAATGAGGATTATGCATTTTCCTCTGTCATAATTCAGTCCAAATTTGGCCACATTTTAAGCTCTGGAAATCCTTAAGTTATACATTGTAAGTAGAGGCTCGTGAGAGCTGAGCTGCTAAATTTGCTGAATTTGCTTTTGCACTGTGTTTGTTCTACTCATTAATCCAGTGCCTGTACATGGCATTTTCAGCAGCTACTGCACCTCACTAACATGGTGCTGGCAAAAGAAATCAAGAACGGAGAGATTGTCTGCACATCTCTCTAGCTGCTGGTGGTGTCCATCTAACATGGAGTTAGGAGCTGCATGGACTGGAGAAGATAGCAATAAATAAAAATGGATCTCAGAGGGTGAGAGAGGGAATGGCTTAAGTCCAAGAGAGGACTGCTGGAAGATGGGGAATGCATTATCAGTCTGTTTGTAAAATAAATGAGGGAGCATAATTATTTTGTAACATTCCTCATGGACTCTGACAGTTGTAGAACTTTGCTGTCCAAAAGATATCCTTTAGGAAGAGCCAGACAGTAAAGTATCCTTGAGTTTGATAAGGTAATTAAAAGCAGCAGGGCCAATTCTGTCAGAAAATACTAAATAATTAGAATATTTAAATGAAAATCAGAAAATTTGTAAATAAACCAGAATTCTAATTTTTCATGTTTTCGTAGGAAAAAGCAGTTGTAGGTAAAGAGAGAGTCCAGAGCATTTAAAATTAACCTCATCCTCTTTTTGCTGCATGACATCTAACCTCAGTGAGCTGTCACAGAGAAGCACAGCTAATGCCTCACCAGTAGTGATGTAGAGGCATCACTGGAGCACTTCCCATGTGAATATAGGCTGAGAAAGTTGGGGCGGTTCAGCCTGGAAAAGAGAAACTTCGTGGAGACCTCATAGCAGCCTTCCAGTATCTGAAGGGGACCTACAAAGATGCTGGGCAGGGACTCTTCATCAGGGACTGTAGCAATAAGACAAAGGGTAATGGGTTCAAACTAAAGCAGGGGAAGATCAGGGTAAATATAAGGGAGAAGTTCCTTATTTTGAGGATGCTGAGGCACTGAAACAGGTTTCCCAAAGAAGTGGTAAATGCTCCATCCCTTGTGGTGTTCAAGGCCGGGTTGGACAGAGTCTAGGGTGAGGTGTTCCTGCCCATGGCAGGGGGGTTGGAACTGGATGGTGTTAAGCTCCTTTCCAACCCAAACCATTCTATGATTCTATGATAAGTAAGATGAATTTGTACTTGGTCTCATTGGTACTTCAGGTGATTTCCATAAAACATTTATGCTAAACTTGAAAGTTTCCTATCAGTTTGGAGTACAAGCAAACAGAAGTTTAGAGACACAATGGCACACACACACACAAAAAAAAAAAAAAAAAAAAAAAGGAATTTCTGTTCGAATTTTCACTTTGTCATTCAAAGAGTATTTCAACCTGTCTGTCCACTTGTGGAGTTGGTATGCAATACTTTAGTTTTGGTGGGGTGTTTTGTAATAATTCAAGAGTCCTGAGTATCTTAGCACTTTTTGTTGAACACTGTTGACTGTTATATATTGTTATATATATTGTTATTGTGTGTATATATATATATATTGTTATAAGATGAACAGTCCCATCTCTACTTTGGTTTTTTTTGTAGTGGTGTTCTTAAGAGATTTTCTTCTCTTAGGGTTTTGAAAATGTGATCAAAGCAGGCACAAAAGCTATGTTGCCTCAAGGAAAACGTCTCAAAAATACATCTGAAATGTGTGAACTGAACAGGCCTCTCAACAGTGGTGTTAACTCTAAAATCATAAGCATAGTAAAAGTTGGTAATGATACCTATTCTACTGTTGACCTGTTTTTCAGAAATACATACTTACGTTGTATTCACAGCACAACAATAAGGAAAACAATACAGAAAACAGTATGGATTATATAATTTATCTCAATTTATCAAGTCCTAACAATTTATCAAGTCTTTATAGAGGGAATTCAGCTGTTTGGGGTTTAAACTTGTGGTTACTGAAAGTTACTATAATCATAGAATCATAGAATTGTTTAGGTTGGAAAAGACCTTTAAAATCATTGAGTCCAACCGTTAAACCAGGGCTGCCAAGTGCCCCACTAAACCATGTCACTAAGTCTCACATCTACAAATCTTTTAACTGTTTCCAGGGATGGTGACTCCACCACTGCCCTGGGCAGCCTGTTCCAATGCCTGAGCCCCCTTTCAGTGAAGAAATGTTTCCTAATATCCAGTTCAAACCTCCCCTGGTGCAGCTTGAGGCTGTTACCTCTTGTCCTGTCACTGATTACTTGAGAGAAGAGACTGACCCCCACTTCACTACAACCTCTTTCAGGTAATAGTAGAGAGCGATAAGGTCCCCCCTGAGCCTTTTCTTTTCTTGACTAAACAACCCCAGTTCCCTCAGCCGTTCCTCATCACTCTTTGCTCCAGACCCTTCACCAGCTTAGTTGTGCATCTCTAGACCCACTCCAGCACCTCAATATCTCTCTTATAGTGAGGGGCCCAGAAGTGAACACAGGATTCATGAAGCAGCTTCACTGGTGTCCATTACGGGGGGATGATCACTCTGAAAGTCGTCTTTGTGAGCTATTACATGAATGCTTATAAAAGCATTTTCTTGGATTCTCATGATAAATCCTGTATATACGACTTTTAAAAAAAAAGGCTTTAATGAGAAATGGATATAACGTTAAGCATTAGCATGCGGTATGTTGTTTGACACATTTAGAATAGAATAGAATAGAATAGAATAGAATAGAATAGAATAGAATAGAATAGTTAGGGTTGGAAAGGACCTTGAGATCATCTAGTTCCAACCCCCCTGCCATGGGCAGGGACACTCCACATTAAACCGTGTCACCCAAGGCCTCATCCAACCTGGCCTTGAACACCGCCAAGGATGGAGCATTCACAACCTCCCTGGGCAACCCATTCCAATGCCTCACCAGCCTCTCAGTAAAGAATTTCTTCCTTATATCCAATCTAAACTTCCCCTGTTTAAGTTTGAACGCGTTACCCCTTGTCCTGTCACTACAGTCCCTGATGAATAGTCCATCCCCAACATCCTTGTAGGCCCCCTTCAGATACTGGAAGGCTGCTATGAGGTCTCCACGCAGCCTTGTGTGTGGGCTTTTGTAAGATAAACTGCTTATGGGCAAATTGGGGAATAATGAGAAAGTCAGTGTTCAAGCAAAGGACTTTCTTGTGGCTAATTAGTTATAAAATCCACAGTTTGTCTATTTAAGTGGTTATGTGATGATCTCAGTAATTTCTGAAAGTATTTTGTTACTGGAAATGCCAGGAAGTAATACTGAATTTGGGTAGAGGAATACCTAGGAAGAACAGTGGGAAGAGTGATAAGAACCTATCATGTTCTGTGTGGAATGCCTGGAGTTAGAATCATAGAATCATAGAATAGTTAGGGTTGGAAAGGACCTTAAGATCACCTAGTTACAACCCACCTGCCGTGGGCAGGGACACCTCACACTAAACCATGTCACCTAAGGCTCTGTCCAACCTGGCCTTGAACACCACAGCTTCTTTGGGCAACCCATTCCAGTGCCTCACCACCCTCTCAGTAAAGAATTTCTTCCTTATATCCAATCTAAACTTCCCCTGTTTAAGTTTGAACCCGTTACCCCTTGTCCTGTCACTACAGTCCCTGATGAAGATTCCCTGCCCAGCATCCTTGTGGGCCCCCTTCAGACACTGGAAGGCTGCTATGAGGTCTCCACGCAGCCTTCTCTTCTCCAGGCTGAACAGCCCCAACTTTCTCAGCCTGTCTCCATACGGGAGGTGCTGCAGTCCCCTGATCATCCTTGTGGACCTCCTCTGGACTTGTTCCAACAGTTCCATGTCCTTTTTATGTTGAGGACACCAGAACTGCACACAATACTCCAAAGTTTCACAAGAGCAGAGTAGAGGGGCAGGATCACCTCCTTCGACCTGCTGGTCACACTCCTCTTGATGCAGCCCAGGATACGGTTGGCTTTCTGGGATGTGAGCGCACACTGCCAGCTCATGTTCATTTTCTCATCGACCAACACCCCCAAGTCGTTCTCTGCAGGGCTGCTCTGAATCTCTTCTCTGCCCAACCTGTAGCTGTGCCTGGGATTGCTCTGACCCGGGTGTAGGACCTTGCACTTGGCATGGTTAAACTTCATAAGGTTGGCATCAGCCCACTTCACAAGCGTGTTGAGGCCCCTCTGGATGGCATCCCTTCCCTCCAGCGTATCAACCGAACCACACAGCTTGGTGTCATCGGCAAACTCGCTGAGGGCGCACTCAATCCCGCTGTCCATGTCACCAACAAAGATGTTGAACAAGACTGGTCCCAACACCGATCTCTGAGGGACACCACTCATTACTGGTCTCCAGCAGGACATTGAGCCATTGACCACAACTCTTTGCATGCAGCCATCCAGCCAGTTCTTTATCCACCGAGTGGTCCACCCATCAAATTGATGTCTCTCCAATTTAGAGACAAGGATGTTGTGTGGGACAGTGTCGAATGCTTTGCACAACTCCGGGTAGATGACATCAACTGCTCTGCCCCTGTCCGTCAGTTCCGTAGCCCCATCATAGAAGGCCACCAACTTGGTCAGGCAGGATTTCCCCTTAGTGAAGCCATGCTGGCTGTCACCAACCACCTCCTTGTTTTTCATGTGCCTTAGCATGCCTTCCAGCAGAATCTGCTCCAAGATTTTGCCAGGCATAGAGGTGAGACTGACTGGTCTGTAATTCCCTGGGTCATCTATTTTCCCCTTCTTGAAAATGGGGGTTATATTTCCCTTCTTCCAGTCATTGGGAACTTCACCTGACTGCCATGATTTTTCAAATATGATGGCCAGTGGCTTAGCAACTTCATTCGCCAGCTCCTTCAGGACCCGCAGATGGATTTCATCAGGTCCCATGGACTTGTGTACATTCAGGTTCTTGATTGTCTCGAACCAGATCCTCTCCTACAATGAGCCTAGGGTCTTCATTCTCACAGTCCCTGCATCTGCCTTCCAGACTTGAGTGGTGTGGTCAGAGCTTTTGCCAGTGAAGATCGAGTCAAAGAAATCATTAAGAACCTCAGCCTTCTCCAAACCCAGGGTAGCCAGTTCTGCCTTCCGGAGAGGACCCACGTTGTCTCTCGTCTCTTTTATTTGCAATGTACCTACAGTAATCCCTTCCTGTTATCTTTAACATCCCTAGCCAAGTTTAATTCTAACTGGGCACTTCCTTCTAGTTGGGATACAACACTTCTGAGCTTGTAGTAGGTGATCCTTGAATATCAACCCACAGTCTTGGGCCCCCCTGCCCTCTAGGGCTATATCCCATGGAACCTTACTAAGCAGGTTCCTGAAGAGGCTGAAGTTTGCTCTCTTGAAGTCCAGGGCAGTGAGCTTGCTGCACACTCTTCTCACTGTCCTGAGGATCTCGAACTCGACCACCTCATGGTCGCATGAGTTATGGTCTTATGTTGCAAGATCAGTGTCTTGAAGTGGGCTTTGCAATGTTTTCTATTTTTGTGGGGTTATGGGTTTATTTTTCTGGTGGGTGACAGGAGAAGAATCCAATTGCTTCAGGTTACCTGTTCATTGACTGTGGATGTAGTTGCCTACATTTGCTACAAAACTAGCACTAGAAATACAGATCTAAACAGTCTAAGTTGTCAAGTTGTGTTAGCTTTTTTTTATTATTGTTATTTGAAGGCAGGCTTTCGAGATCAAAGCCCTTTAGTGATAAACCATTAAAATAATCATGTTGTCCCAGACAGAGAATGTAGAGCAGGTGATACTTTTGTTCCTTAACCCCCTTTTTACTGTGCAACACATGTTTCTCAAGCACATTATAGACTGTTCCTTCTTTTGATTGAAGATGAGGTTCAGTAGGCTGATTATATGAACAAGAGCGAAAAAATATATGCAGTATTACTTGTGCATTAATAAATGGGAGAGTGTTGGGCTAATAATATTGGAAGAAACATACAGCTGTCTTGTATTACCCCATGTTCCCCTTCAAACTCCTGCAGCAGCCCTCCTGTTCTGCTTCATATAGGCACATCATGATAGATTTTGTAACAAGACTGAGGATCTGCATTAAATTGAGCCTCCCAGCCTTGCTCAAAGTTCTCAAGATAAAAGACTTAAACCTGTCTTCTTTGTGAATATGCGTATTCCTCCTGCCTGTGGTTTCCCTCAATTCAATTTAAGATTCGTTTTCTCAGAATGAGTTGAGAAGTCTTAGCAAAAATATCAACAAAATTACTTCATAAGGGAATAATGAATGAAAACGCCTAGCTCCGTCTAGGGGAAAAAGCAGAAACATCCTTACTGACTTAATACCTGTGAGGAGTCTCATCCTTAATGTCAAGTCTTCTCAGCTGAACCAACAGGTGTGAGTGTGTCACTTTTACCACTCACTGAGCTCAAAGTGCATGTATAACACTGTTACAGATCACCAAGGGATTTTACTAATAGTATCATTGAAATTACAGCGCATTCTTTGTCATTCTAAACATTTGTGTATTGTCCAAGTCTTTGCAGGATGGCTTCACTCTCTTTTCCTTGCCTTGTAATCACTTTGGTACAGGAGTTGCTCATTACTGCATTTAGACAGACCTTGGCACCTACTCTCTACTCTCAACTGCTTTCTGGGCCAATATTAAACATTATTAAACAAACAATAATAATTATCAAAATAATTACATATTATTTAATAAACAAGGTTTTTTAGCCGTGTATTTTATAAAGTGCTGAAATAAATATTTCCAGTCTTTGGCCAAAGCCCACATCTATTTAATGATGCCAAGGTTTGTCTGAAAAGTGTCCTCAGTTCTATGTATTTTCCAGTGTTAGTGCTTTATTCTAAATTGCAGCCATCCATGGTGAGCCTGCACTCCATGGGTTAAAGTGTATTTTGATATTAGAACAAGCTTTCATTATGTTTTCTCTCTTTTCTCCCCTTTCCCCCTCTTCCCCACAATTTGGAACTTTAAGCTTTTTAGTTAAGCTATTATGGTGGCCGTAAACAGGTGCTTGCTTTACAGAGGGTCTCATTCTATGGTTTCCACTGGCATCCCTGGCCTTCTGAACTCCCCTTTGCTACCTCCTTCCCCCTCAATAATTTTTTATGAATGATAGCTTTTCAACACCCTGGGAACAGCTTGTTGGGAAAAACACTCTTCATGGGGTGCAGTCAAATCCTACACATTTCTTCAAGGGAGTTTCATGAAAGGAATGGTACTGTGTTGCAGGTATGACGTATGCGTGGAGCCCCCCTCCCCGCTCCCTCCCCACCCCCTGCCTCTATGATTCACTGTGATAAATTTGCTTTTTAATAATGTCAGTGGGCTCTCTCGCCACAGGTGCTTCTCAATTAAAATCCACTTTGTTTAAAAACTGGAGGCTTGTTTAACTGAGCCCCTGGTGAGAGTTGTCAGATCTCAGGATAGGTGACAAAAATAGATTAGTGACCCTCTGGAGCTGCATTGAAAATACCATATCCTGGGGTAGCAGAGGGCAGTGTCACTCTTAAAACAAATATGCAAGTTTGAGAAGCCCTGGGTGAAATCCCTGGGAGTTGTCATTTTCAGCATGGGGCTTTTCTTAATCCATCTTCTAGCATTTTGTTTTGTTCCCTTCTTACACCGCCCACCCTCTAATACTTTCCCCTTCTTTCTACTGTTGATTTGGCTATTTAGAAAATACAAAGGTAAAAGGAATATTTTCCACTTTCCCATCAACAGTCTCTTTCTTTAGTATTCTAATGATATTTGCAAGAAATTAATTGGAATGGCAAAGGGGAGGAAGGGCTTTTATATATTTTTAAAAAGAAAAAAACAAGCTTAAAGTTTTAGAATCATATGTTTTTATCTTTTTTTCCTTTATTTTCTTTTAAATAGAAAAGAAAATTTACTTCGGGGTGATCTGATCTTTTCCCTGCCCTCTTAGACATGTATTTTTAGCATTTTGAACACATGTAATGTCCTCAGATATTGCTTACCAAAGCACTTTGAAATAACTATAGAGGGTAGATGGGATGACTCAGGGGACTGGTAATTGAATATGGAGCCTTTCCACCTCGAAGTCACTAGTTTGAATCTAACCCAAGTTGCTAGCGACCTAGTGGTTACCCTCAGATGGCTGTTTAGTGGCCTGTCTGAAGTGAGTTGGTGGTCTCAGTCCAGCTTTTCTCAAACAGCTGTCCACATCACAGAAACCACCATCGCAGTTAGTACTAATTAGCAGCCTTGTTGGCAGTATCAGTTAAGTGAGGCGAAGGACTGAATTAGCCATCGAGTTGTCTTCTGCTGCTAGAGGTGGTCTCTCTGAAACAGAGCCAAGGCACCCTGCTCCTTTGAGTCTTGCAGTTGCAGCTGGGTTTTAGCACTGTCTGGGTTGTGTGTGCGTGCTGATTTTCTCCCTCTGAGGAGACAGCAACTTTTCCTGCTTCCACAGGATCACGCTGTGAGCCATGTCCCCATTCTGGTTCAGTTTTGCTTTTCCCTCTGCAGCTTATCGATTCGTGGGTTCAGGGGCATTTTGATACCTGGCTGTTGGACTTTCACACACACCCTGTATCAGTCAGATTAGTCCCCTAACGTTTCTGCTAAATCTACCACAATTAAGATTCTTCACATTTCAGTCCATTTGTTTCATAACAGCAATCACACCAGTGGTAACCCTATGGTACTACAGGCAGTCCTCTTCGTAAAGTGTTTTACATTTTATCTCTGCAAGAAATGTTGTTATTTTCTGAAGATAACCCAAAATTTAGTCATTTTGAAAGTGTGAGCATAAAATAGGTAATTCTGAGCTTTTAAAATACTGAAGAACCTTCCAATAAATATCTTTTATTTAGGGAGTTTTAGAACATAACCCTTGTGTACTCTGAATGGTGCGTTGATGGATTCCAAAACCCACAGAGGATCCCTCTGCTGGTAGTAAGATTTTGAATCCATGCATAAGTGTATTTGTGATAAAACATTTGCAAGATCGTGAACATTTTCACATGTGTAAAACAAGTTGAAGTAAACATAGTTTACAACATTTTAGGCTGTAGGCATTTCTGTCTGGAAATGGGGAATTCAGTATGCATACTCCAGATTCCATTCAGAGGAACAATAGTAAACAATTCTAACCAAAACACAGTGGTTTTCCTCCCAAGTACTACACTGAGCCCCACAGAAACTTATTTCTGATCCCCCCCCTCCAACTTTTAATATTAACAATGGTTTCTGCAAAAATAAACATTCCCTCAAAGTATTGGCAGCCCAAACACAAAAGCCAAAACTTGAAGATAACAGTAGTGACCTTCTGAGTTTGGTTTTTTTCTCTAACTTAAGAAAAATTACTGAAGTGAAGAGCACAAATAGAAGCTATGTAGATTTTTAAGTTTTTGGTTCCTGATATTGGTAAAAGGTAAGAATCTATAATAGCAGATTTACCTGTTGCTTTCAGAGGAGGAGGATACGGTTGCAGCTTTTGGAGTCTGTGGTTTGGGTCACCTCATGCTGCACACTAGTTAAGCTGACTACCATTTCAGCATTTCTAGTCATGCACTGATAGATGATTACCTCAGACTTCACTGGGACTGAGTGCATTTTATGTATATTTCTGATATATGGTTTATTTTTAGCCAGCAGGAGGATGTAAGGAGTCAGGGAATGGCACAGCTGGAGGCAAAGGGAAGCCTAGCTCAGCCTAGCTTGGGGCTTTCTCCTACATCTTGGACAAATTCAGGAAAAAAACTCTTTTATGCTGATTGGAGGTGTCTACAAGAAGCACCCCATGCTGGCTGGTATCTTGAGCAGTCCAGAAAAAGGGGAAAAAGTGGTTCCTTGTTCACAAGTTGGAAAAAGCTAATTAAGCCAAGAAGGTGTTTGAATAGATTTGCCTTAGTAGTGAAAGAGATGTATACTCAGGAGCTGACAGTGGTAGAGCATTCCCTCTGTAAAGCTCAGGCAGGAAGGAGGACTGTACACAACATTGTTCTGAAAATGTGTCTTCGAATAAGTCTTCATAGTAGAAGTACTGGAAGTCCGAAGGAGATGCAGTCTTCTAAATAATGATGGTTTTATGGAGGAGGTCACGCTCTCCTCTCACGGAGGAAGGAGAGGGAAAGAACTGTTGTGAAAACAGTTGGCAAGGTCAGTCTGTCTTGTTGTCACAAGAGTGGCAGGAAGGAGGCTTCCAAACAAACCCAAGCCCCAGGAGTGAGGCAATCACCGTTTCTTCCTGCTCACATCAAATTCTTGTTCAAAGCATTTCCAAATAAGGGTTAGGAACTGAGCGCTGCAACCGCAAGATGACAGTGCAATGCTGTTAAAACCAATACTCCTTTTTCCTTCTACTTAAAATAATCTATGTCCAGCCATGAATCAAAGCGCCTCTTTAACCTGCCATGCTCTAAAATAGACTGATAGAAACATATACAAATCCTCCTGAAAAAATAAATGATGAAAAAGGCTTTAGCTGGCAATTCCAGAGTAAGAATGATTAGCAAGTTGCACTGTTGAGTTAACATGATTTTAATCATGTGCTGCCTGTTAATCTCAAGGGAAAAAATGCCACAATGTGTCTCTTGTGTGAGCAGAAGGAACACAAAAATCACATGGCAAAGTAATTTTTGCATAATGGTATCAGTAAAATCAAATAAAGAAAAAATAGAACAATATTCCTGGCCAATATGAGTTAGCCTGAGATCAGTGGAGCTTTACTAATCTAAGCCAGCAAAAGGTCTGTCTTGTCACCCAGACCCTTGAAGCCCTCCCCTTTAGCTTGCCAATGTTAGAGCAGCAAAAAGCCATGGAATAGTTGTTGAGATGCATCACTAAAGTAAAAGCAAACCAATATGGTACTGATGGAAAGAAAGAAAGAGCAATTTTAGCATTTAAGGTTAGGGCAGTGGTGACAGGGTGAGAGCAGCTTTGAGTTTGCCAGTACTTGAGTCTGCTTTCACTTTGTATGAACTTTTAAATATTCAGGAAACCTTCCAGTGATGCTTTGATTTCAAAAGCTATCTGGTGGCCAATGTGTCCAAACCCAGCAATTAAACCAATAAATTTAGAGGCCAGTCTTTAAAAGTTCTGATCTTCAAACGCTGCCACTAGTGCATTATTCATGGATTTGTTTTTTCCTTTGATATCTCTCTATGGTGTGATCTAAATAGCAGAAAAGAACCCACATCTATCTGTTTACACCACCCTGGAAATTCCTGTGGCCAACCAAAAAAGTCAACCACAAATAACTGCTGGGCTACCAACAAACATAGTATCTGGAGTGTCTCCACCCACCTGCCATTGGGCAGAATTCTAAATCTTATTTGAAAATGGGAAAAATCAGATTGTGTTGGAAGGGGGATATAGAGGGGGACCTGGGGAAAGGACTAGTTTGAAAAACTAACCTGAAAGCAGCAGAGCTAGTATGGGATTTTTTGGGGAGTAGGTTACATATGGGCCTTGAGCATCACATCATGACACAGTGCTTCTCATTGAATCAGATCATTTGACTCACTGTGGGGTTCGGGATTGAACCTTTTTGTGCTAAGGGTGTGCAAGTGGTTCTGATCTGCATCTTGGGGAAAGATGGACAGAAAACATCCCATAAACCATTTTGAAAATTCAGGAAAAATTCTCCATTGGGATACTGGGAGAGGCTTTAAATTCCAGTTTTGCCCTAGCCACTGGGGGCTGTCTGGTCATTCTCACTTTATCTGCAGGGTCTTTTTACGTGGTTATGGGTCTTGATGGAGAGAGTTAGAATTTCCATTGGTTTTAAAAGCTGCTCAACACATCAAATGATGGACTCCCAACCAAGCCCTTCACTCACCCAAATACTTTTCTTAATGCATGTACCTGAACTGAAGCATTTTTGTAGTCTTCTCAAAATCAGTCAAAGGTATTATGTACTTAAAAATAGGCATCCACAAAGCTGAATCTCATCCTATCTTTGTGTCCTTGAGGTGCATAGAAAATATTCTGATTTATTAGCTTGACCTTGCATTGTGGTACTTGATTTGCAGTACTCAGTGAGCTCTTAACTCTGCTTTAGTAGTATTCAATCAGGTGTTCCACTTTAACTTGATACACAATTAAAAAGCTAAAGCTATAGTATAGATGGTACAAAGATTTTGTTGTCTCTAAATAGTTTTCAGCCAGGTGGTGTATCTATGGGTTTTTTTGAGCCTTTAATTTTTGATGAGGTAATTTCTCCTTGTCATCTTATATACTAGAGTATGCTGCACTTTCTTTGACTTGTCCCCTTGGAAGTTTGCTACTCTTACAGTTTTTATTTCCTGCCTCTGGGTAGCAGTTTTTCCCCTTCTTGTTTCTTTCAATCTTTTGAGAAATACTTTTCCTTTTTTCTTTTTTTTTTTTTTATTGGCATATCATGATAATCATGTTTATGAGGATACATTTACCATTTACATTTGTTGGGATCTTACGGCTCCAGGGCAATACTCTGCACATCAGAGTATTAAAAAAAAAAAATAAAATTTTTAAGATTTTTTTTTTAATCTAGTGTTTTTTTCTTATCTTTCTCTGAACTCAGAAATGTAAAAACTTGATTTTTTTAAATCACTAAGCCTTCGATTCATTTATGTCAACTGAAGGTCTAACAGATTTTTGTATTTGGGGTGCCTTTCTGGCTCTTCCTGACTTTCTTTCTCCTTATGTTTATACTCATTGCGGAAGATGGCCACAACTCCACCATTTCGTGCAAATTAGAGGTAGTGCTGGGGTCCCTGGCAAGTTCCCAATATGGGTCTCAGATGACTTAAATCCTTCCCATGGGTACATCGACACATTATTGAGCAATTACATTCTCTTGTGGCAGTCATCTGTGGAATAAGTAAACTCCCTCTATTAGCCACACAATGATATCATGCACCATAAATGCATGCTTGGCCTCCATTGTGTCAACAATCAGTTACATTCTCAAAGGAAGAAATGCGAATATAATTCTAAAACTACACTGACTAATAAACAGGTTAGTTTTATTACTTGTTTCAGCCTTGAATGCCAACATTACATTTAATTCAAAAGACTCCCATAAAAGTAGAAGGCATACAGGTAAGCATAAAATTATTATTTATTTGTGGTAAATATATTATAAGTTGCGGGGTTGGGCATAGAAAGGGGGTCCGAAAGAGAAAAGTAACTCAAGTTTTGATCTTTTTTCTCCACTGACTAAATGAAAGCTACTCATAATTTTCTCATCAATCACTTTTGCAAGGCTATGACGTACATTACTGATTGTGGATCTGCTTGCACTAGAAGCATATTTATGGAACAAGATGTAAAGTTACATTTGAAAATTAGATCTCTGATTACTCGGTATAGTACAATTAATATTGTAATGGGTCTTCCCCTTTCCCCCTTTTAATGACACTTATCTAAATGTTTTGTAAAGCTTTGAAAGCTTCCACGGGCAGAGTGTATCTAAAAAGGTGACCTAAATTTCTGGGTACCCTTTAATAGCATACACCAGCTATCATTACTCAGATAGCCTGTGCTTGGATGCTTTTTTCAGCCTTTCTGTGTTCATGTGTCATTCAGTGATGTAGTTGAGGCTGATCACTCACAGATATGGTATTTTAACATGGTATTTTAATTTGCTGCCTGTGAAGCAGCATCCACTGATGCCTACATAAAGACTGGCTTCCTATAGACATTCGAGACAGGATGAGGCTAGCAAGCAAAAAAAAACCAGGAAATATTTTTGCAAGGGGGAGAATTGGGAAGACTTTAAAGCTTCATACTGTCCTCAGATAATATAATGGGTTGGGACCTGTGAAAGGGAGAAATCAAACACGCCAGAAGGCTGTGCTGCCATCCAGCGGGACCTGGACAGGCTGGAGAGTTGGGCAGGGAGAAACTTGATGAAATATAACAAGGGAAAGTGCAGAGTCCTGCATCTGGGCAGGAACAACCCCAGGTTCCAGTATAGGTTGGGGAACGACCTGTTAGAGAGCAGTGTAGGGGAGAGGGACCTGGGGGTCCTAGTGGATGGCAGGATGACCATGAGCCAACACTGTGCCCTTGTGGCCAAGAAGGCCAATGGCATCCTGGGGTGTATTAGAAGGGGGGTGGTCAGTAGGTCGAGAGAGGTCCTCCTCCCCCTCTACTCTGCCCTGGTGAGACCGCATCTGGAATATTGTGTCCAGTTCTGGGCCCCTCAGTTCAAGAAGGACAGGGAACTGCTGGAGAGAGTCCAGCGCAGGGCGACAAAGATGATTAAGGGAGTGGAGCATCTCCCTTATGAGGAAAGGCTGAGGGAGCTGGGTCTCTATAGTTTGGAGAAGAGGAGACTGCGGGGGGACCTTATTAGTGTATATAAATATATAAAGGGGGAGTGTCATGAGGATGGAGCCAGGCTCTTCTCAATGGCTAACAATGATAAGACAAGGGGTAATGGGTATAAACTGGAACACAAGAGGTTCCACTTAAACTTGAGAAGAAACTTCTTCTCAGTGAGGGTGACAGAACACTGGAACAGGCTGCCCAGGGAGGTTGTGGAGTCTCCTTCTCTGGAGACATTCAAAACCCGCCTGGACACATTCCTGTGTAACCTTATCTAGGTGTTCCTGCTCTGGCAGGGGGATTGGACTAGATGATCTTTTGAGGTCCCTTCCAATCTCTAACATACTGTGATACTGTGATACTGTGATACTCTTTTCTGCCTTGAACACCCTGACAATGAAGGTGGGCAGTGCTGGGGTGTCCTACACACAAGGCCAATCAGGGGTTGTTTCCCATGTTTCTGGCTGGGGACAGAGGACAGATCCCAGTGTGCTTTTCAAGGTTTTAAAGTATTATTCAGTCTGGATGAATGGCTACCCTTTGCTTTGTCATGAGAGAATATTTATGACTGTCAAAGCAAGGCTGAGTTCCTGGAGACGGGATAACGCGTGGCTTTCTGCTGCCAGACAGAGAGTTCCTTTCGGTGGTCACACCAATGTTTTTTCATACTCCCACGAACACCGCAACTTTTTTGGATAAGGAAGAAGATGATGGAACACAGATGAGGGAAAGAAATGGCCTCAGAGAACTTGGATACATGGGGGTATTTTTACGCTTTGGGGTTTTTTCTTCCTGAATTTCAATGAGTGACTTATTGGAAACTTCTTTGGGTTTGAAGTGTTTTTTTCTCGTTCCACACACACAAAACTGTTTTGGATTGTTTTGTTTGTCTTTGTTTATAATGCAGCTGAGATAGGGTGACTTGATATTTTTAAAATAGAAAACTGATGCCTTCTGAGGGAATGGGGGGAACAGAGGAGGACTTTACTAGCTGGAAACATGGGTCATGCCAAGGGCAACTTGTTGCTGTGAAGGATGTTTTGGAGATGGGGGGAGTATTGTGTGGAAGCTGGTATGGAGGGAAGAATAGTGCTGCTTCTCTTTGAGTGCCCAGTCCACTGATCATTCTCAAATGCTGGACCCCAAGGGCTCCTCCACCACAGTCACATATCTCCTTTTATTTATCACCCTTTTTTTTCTTTCTTAAGGCAAATTCTAGATTAAACTGTTTAAACCCACAACATTAGCAGCTATCAGGCCCTTGAGTGCCAAACAGATAACCTCTATTTCATTCACTGCCATACTGTTATCTCCTATTACTTCCTAAAAAAACCCCAACGCCAGCCCGCACAAAAATCCTGTTATTGTTGAGGTAACAAAGATAATGGGATTACAAATCCAATTTTGTGACTTGCTAAGCAGGAGAACCCTCACACAAAATGCTCAGCATCTTGTCTCTTATTTTGATTGTTACTAAATCCTGTGAGGCCCATCAAGTTTAGTAGCATGCTGTTTTGGAGCCTGCTACACACTGGAGACTGCCCAGTGCACCCAGGAGTAATAGCATATTGTCAGAGAAATAATTTGTCAATAAATTGTCAGATGTGTTGTGGAACAGGAGGATAATATGCCAGATTCAGTGTCTTCCAGGGATTACCTGTCAAATCAACAGCGTGGGTCTCCACATGAGACCTATTTGTTTCCACTTTACTCTTGTTAGGAAAAGCATAGTCCTGCTTTCACAGAATCACTAGGGTTGGAAGATCATTCTGCCCAACCCCCTGCCAAGGCAGGGTTATCTAGAGCAGGTTACACACAAACACATCCAGGCAGGTTTTGAATGTTTCCAGAGAGGGAGACTCCACAACCCTCCCGGGCACCTATTCCAGTGCTCTGCTACCTTCAGCATAAAGAAGTTCTTCCTCATGTTGAGGTAAAACTTCTTGTATTTTAGTTAAGGCCATTGCTCCTCATCCTGTCTTGCAGCATCACTGAAAAGAGTCTGGCACCATCCTCTGGGCACCCACCTTTGAGATATTGATCTGCACTAATGAGATCCCCTCTCAGTATGCTCTTCTCTAGACTAAACAGGCCCACCTGCCACAATGTCTCCTCATAAGAGACACTCCAGACCCCTGATCATCCCTGTGGTCCTCCACTGGACCCTCTTCAGTAGCTCCTTGTCTTTCTTGTACTGAGGAGCCCAGCACTGGACACAGCACTCCAGATGTGGCATCACCAGGGTCGAGGAGAGGAGGAGAATCAGCTCGCTCGACCTGTGGCCACGCTTCTCCCAGTGCACCTCAGAATACTATTGTCCCTCCTGGCTGCAAGGGCACACTAATGGCTTATAGTCAATTTATCATCGCCCACCAATACTCCCAGGTCCTTCTCAGCTGAACTGCTCTCTAGTAGGTCAGCCCTCAACCTGTACTGGTGCTTGGGGTTCCGTGTTGTGCAACTAAACTAATGAGCAAGGTATTCTATTTTTTCCAAATGATCACCCTTGGAATAACTTAATAGTTTGAAATTAATATTTCCTTGGTATTTCTAAGTCTATAATAGAATATGGCAAATGCTATAATGGAAGGCATAACTCAAATATTGATAAATTATCACTGTAAGGTAAGTCTGATGATAATCCTCTTCTTTATCTGCTGTCATGCTATCATTGCCATTCCACAGCTTCCTCACTTTGCTATGGCAACTGGTCAAACTGGAGACAGGGACCAGAAATTAGTGGTAATGTTGACATAAACTCCATTGTTCTGCAATTTCTGAATAACACATTCCCACTGGTGCTGGTGGGGATAGGCTTTGCTAGGTCCTGCTGGTGGACTAAGAGAGAGAGAAGGTGGCATTGGTTCTGCATATCCATTATTACCTAATTTTGATTTTGTTGTTCATATGTTTTGAGAAGTTTAGCAAAGTTACAGTTTGTGCAGATTCACCTCAAACATCAGAAGATGCTGAGAGAGCCAGGAAATAATGTTGGACAGGGCAGTATTACAGTCATTCTTTTTACCACTTCCTTTCAAACTGATGTAAACAAATGCATGTTTTCATGTTCTTTCCCTTGGGAAAGGGAAAGCACTGAACTAGAATGATCAATATGTGTTTTTTCCGTGGCTACTCAGGAAACTTCCCAAAAATCTTTTTTAATCACAACTTGTCTGGCATTTATTGACAGGATCCAGTTTTTCTTTTTTGGTCCATTGTAAGTTATGGAATCTTGCTATTAGGAACAAATCTGGATGAACTGTTTTATGGAACAATAAACCCAGGTATGTGTGTTTGTGAAAATTAAAGAATTTTCAAAGGGGAAATAATCACTGTTATTTTAAATGTTGATAAATGTTATATGCACTGTAGACTTCCATATTAATTTATTCTTCTATACAAATATTTTCCATGCTTGTTTCATTTTTTCCCACAGCATTTTTTAAGATCTGTGGAAGCTGGTTTTGATGGCTTCTAAACCACCACAATTTCTTTTCCCTTGGCAAGAACCTGAAGCACTCCACGTGTAAACACGAGGTACAGTGAGCCATTCTGTGGTGGTCAGTGCCAGGAAACAATGCTATGAAATTCCTAGATTTCTGGTATGTGCTTTGCACAACATATCACATCAGGGATGCTTTCAGAGACACACGTGTAGTATTTATTTCCCATTGACAAGTAGTAATGTGAAGTGATTAAGGGCAGGTTGTATTTTTCTGAATCTCTCCCATGCAGGCTTTCTGTTACCATGTTCTCAGCCATCCTACCGAAAAGGTGAAAGCTTTGGAGTTTTCCTCCCTGGAATTTAAGTTCTTCAATAATATATTTGCAGAGGTGTCATTTACTGCATGGTCCCTCCACGAGCACTAGCATCTTACTCCTGCAGCTGGAGCTGGCTGTATGAAGCTGCTGGGCACCAGAGAGAGCATGGACCAGATAGGAAAGGGGTTTCTGAACCACAGGTACCTTGAAGACACTAACGGGTACAGCAGAGACACACATACCACACTTAGTTTGGCAGCTATGCTCCAGATTGCAAGTCAGTTTGTGTTCAAGAAGTTGGGAGGAAGTAGGAGGTCTGTGGGGTTGTGTTCACAGGACTATCGAGAGGTGGACTGTCAATGCTGTGTGTCTGGGAATAGTGATGGAAGGGGTTCCTGGACCTCCCTTGAGGTGGGGTTAGGACTTGTGAGGCTGAACATGGGGGTTATTGATGATAAAAATGGTGTTTTCTATAGTATTGAGAGCAATTTTAACAGAGCATGATGAGGGCAAACAACATATAAAGGTACAAAATAATAATGCAAGTTGGAAGACACAATCGTCTTGTGGTTCAGGCAACAGATAGGGATCAGGAGTTCTTGGATCAGTTTTTGACTTTGCCACAGACTTGCTGTGTTACTTTCAGCCAATCACTTAGTCTCTGCATCCACCATTTGTGAAACAGCAAAGCTTGGAACAGTTTGTGTCTCTGAAAGCATGTACCTAATTTAGCTGTCATTATGAAAGTTAAATATTAAGGAACTTTTACTGTATCATAGGGTAAAACCATGCCACATCTATTTTCACTGTGAGCTTTGTTCTTTTGCACTTACAGTTTTTTGGAGGAAAAAATAATGTTTTCACTACATAAAAAGAAGTTCAGCAGGAATTCATGATACATGCCATGAGAGCCTTCCTTGTAGATCTGGTGTCTGAAACTAAAGTAAGAAATGCATATTATGTGCCACTGGGAAGACTTCAGAGCTGATTGTTCAATAAAATGAAGCACAGGTCTGGACACTGAAAGTAAACAAAATAGCATCAGGCTCTGTAGAGGTTAGTGTCCCCAAGCTGTTTGAAAAGTTCAGTAGCTTGTGTCTAAATGTAGACACTCCTTACTCACTTGTCAACAGGCATGCTGCTCTGAATTCTTTTTTTCAAATTTCCATTAATGTTCTGTGTCAAAGAAGGGAAATAACTTAGATAAGATCAATTTTCAAACATGTTTCTTCAGGAAGGAACTAAAGAGCAATTCTGAAAACTACCTCCTGGAATGTAAAAATTCTGATCTTTGGGAAAATAAAGGGACTGCTGTGTGAGATGAAAAATGTCAATGTATTTCGAGGACAGGTGAGTTTGCCAAACTTGACTTATTTGCAAACTTCAAGTCTGTCTTTTAATGTGCGCAATGAGTTTGTGAGGAGGTGCTTCCAGATGGAGGAAGCACTGATAAACGTCAAAGCAATTTATACTATTTACATTATGAAACACAGAAGCTTCCTGTGACAGCTCGCAGTTTGTCCGCGTAAGGGAGATTATGACAGAGACTTTTTGAAAGGTCAGTATGGGTTTCATTCTATTTTTCAGTATTCATTAATACTGTGGGAAGCGATGATTACCTAGTTGAAGGCTGAAGTAGTATATCTACCCAGCAGAGTTGAAGGGATGTCTGTAGCACAATTACATGGACCTAAACTGGCAGGGAAGCAGGCAAGGTGTGGCCATACATATGCCATTCAAAACCAGCAGTTTGACCAAGCCAACTCTTATCGTTGTCTTTGTTCTGAGAAATTTCGCAGCATAAAGACAGCTTCCAAGAGACGTAACCCTGAAAGGCAAATCTCTCTCTCCTACCCCTCCCAGCTCTAACCTTGCAGTGCGAGTCAGTAATAATGGCCCATAGCCTTTTTACAGAATTTCAAGTATTTTACCTGTGTTGCATCTACATTGTCACACGCAGTGATGTGTCATCCCTGAAGCATTCGTAGTGCTGTACTAAGTACCGTGTCTCAGCTATCTCGACTTGCTCCCTGCAATTTTTTGATGTGAAATACTCT
Source organism: Psittacula echo (assembly GCF_963264785.1). Classification (NCBI taxonomy): domain Eukaryota; kingdom Metazoa; phylum Chordata; class Aves; order Psittaciformes; family Psittacidae; genus Psittacula; species Psittacula echo. The sequence goes on from NC_137735.1 coordinate 109,012,859, forward strand.
TTAGAAAAAGGCATCACCTTTTTTCTCCACTGAGTATTTAATATGGTCCACAGACAATTTCAGACTAGTTATGAACAACTCTAGAGCAGTGTTTTGGGAACACTTGTTCTGAGATCTATAATGTAGGTCTCTTTCCAAAAACTTCAGAAAGCATGCCTAGAATCAGTGGATCAGGGAGGTATTCAGTTGGAAAATCATTCACCTTTGATGGAAAAAAAATCACCCGTATTCTTTGGATGGCCTTTTCTAATGCAGGGCCTGTTACAAACCTCAAAACCAGAGCGCTCTTTCAGCTTCTGAAACGGCTGCAGATCTGTGCAGTTTTGTTCTCAGATGGTTTGGCACAGCTTTAGCAATGCAAAGCCTTGCTCCGAATCATCTTTGTATCACTGCCTTGTGTGCTGGGACAGATGTGTTTGGTGAAGGCTTGAGCCTACTATGAATTTATTGCGTACCGTGCTGCAGTAGCATCATCCATGACATCTATTATGTTACTTCTCCTAATAGCAGTTATATTTTACATCACTGGAGTGAAATCCTTGCAGATCTGACCTCTGCTTGTATCATTCTGTTGCAAACTTGAATCTCCAGAGTCTAAAATGCTTGGGATTTTTTATTTTCTTTCTGTGAAAATGTCAGGAAGAAAACACTTTAAAAGGAGGCATGGTTTGAAGCTACTTAAATTAAAAACTTCATGTGGATGTCTGCTGCAACTCAGGTCTCTTCTTGGAGTTGCATAGTCAGATCCTTTTAACTGTCCAGAGCCCTGTAACAACAGACAAGGGGCACAGAGGTGTTCCCCCTGCAGGAATCCCATTGCCAGTAACAGCTTGATTTGTGCAGTAATCTTTCAAAGAAGTGGCAGAAGTTACTGCTTGGAAGGGCTGAGTAAACTTCTTATGGTAGTATTTTAATACATTTCAGAAAAACATGTTCTAATGGACCAGGTCTTATATACTAGGTCCTTTCTACCTGTTTTCTCTGATGTATGTGTTAAGCCTTAAATACCGTATGACACTAAATCTACACTATAAGTCAAATGGCTTCATTTTACATTACTCAGTCAAAGATCAAACAAATTCTGTGCCTGATGGTGTCTCTGACAGTAGAAGGCAACAGAATATTTTAATGAACACGCTAAAGCAAAGCATTAATAATATATGTTATCTCACCAAACCCACAGTCATCTCCCCTGCAGCTACAGGATTTGCCAAAAAAATAGAAAGCCATAGAATAATGGATTAAAGATGCTTCCTGGCCTAAAACATTTAGACACTGCATTACCAAAATATGGTTCTCAATAGAAATATTATGAGGAGCACCCTCATTTAGAAACCTAGCCAGCAGGCATCAGATTAATTTTTTTTTTTTTTTAATTATTTTTTTTTATCATTGCAGGCTGGCAGTACTTCTCTCCAGATGTACCATTTGGCACATTAAGCAAGTCTTTTCTTAGAAGGGGAACCTATGGTTTTGCCATGTAATGCAAAACACCAATGGAATCACTACATAAGCAAAATGCCAGTAATGGTATAGTGGTCCAGCCACAAACATTGGTATGTTAATTTTGTTTTATTTTTCCCAGTGTGTCATCTGTAGTACTGTATTTTGTATCAGGACTATGGCTGGGCTGTTTAGTATCAGATTTTAAAGTAAGTTTTCAACAAGAGACTTAAGCTAGGAAACCATTGGGTATGATGCTTAAAAAAAAAGGGAGGGAGGGGAAGCTGTACTGAATATGGATCTGACTATCATTTTAGCTTGATTTTACAGACCAGGCCAAATTTTCCCTTCAGTTATAGCTGCTCAAACCTTCCAGCTGCATGCATACACTTTTGATACACTGGGAAGCAAATAGGTAACGCTAAGGCTGTGGCTTATGCTTGCCAGTGCCCCCTATGACTAACTGTGCTTTCAAACAAAATTTTTATTTATTTCTAAGTAAGAAGATGGAAATAATTATAGCATATTCAGTTTGTATATGGAAGGCAGTGATTGGCCTCTCAATCCTCTGTGCTGTCTTAGTTCTGTAATGAATATTCAGATGGTTCAGTTTTTGTGAATGCAGCTCTTACATTGTATCTTCTGTATTTCAGCTTACTTTCTGAATTTGATCTATACTGTTGACATTGCATGCAAAGGAGAAAAGTTGCAAAAAAAAATTGTTTTCCATTCCTTTGTTTTTCTGGCAGCAGAAAAAGTAGGGAGAGGTTACATAGTGAAGGGTTTTATCTGTCATCCCTCTAGTTTTGCAAGCAGAAGCAGAACATAAGTTGTTCCTTTTTCATTTGACTCTTCTAGATGAGGGTGGGATTTAACCTACAGTATCTTCTGTAGACTTTGTTGAGGGTCATCCAAGGTAAAGGGTTTTTTTTTATTAGGTGCCATTCATATGTACTGCAAAGCAGCCTTCAGTCTAAAGAGCAGGAGAAAGCATTGGCGAAAGAAGGGCAAGCCACGGTGGGCACCCAAAGATGGTGATTTGCACAGGTCCAGGAAGCACATCAGCAGGAGTATGATTTGTTGGTTTTTCTTCTATATCCCCCCTGTAACACTTGGGTTTGCTGGAAGCTGAGAAGCAATACCTCAAGGAGGATTGTCTTATTCTTGCTATGTTTCTCATGCACCTACTGTAGGCATCTGCTGCTGGATACCATCAAAGACAGGATATTGAGATAGCCTGTTGTTTGACCTAACCTAGCAAGCTTATATTTAACCTAACTAGCTCTTATATAGTAGTTTCATAAGATGGGATCTGTTTTCTCACTCACCTCATGTCAATTAATTAGAGAGCATGTTCTTTTTTCTTACCACCTCTGCCCTCCTGCAATTCTTCTGATGCCATTAGTCTTATTTCTGGTTTATGTTATAAGAGAACTATGCCTATACTCTCTCATCAGCCAGCCAGATACACAGAATTCCAAGGAGTGCATCATCTGTTCTCCCATGGCAATCCTGCTTCTTGATGCATTAGACCAGTCCTGGTACATGTGAGGTCCTGAGTTCCCCAGCTTTTTCTGGTAAGGACATTTGGGCTGGCCATGGGAAGCATTCTCCAAATGATCACTGATAGGCCTACTCTTCCCCTTGCCTGATGATTTTTGAAGAATCTCTGTAGTTCATGTAAAACATTTTATTTTCCATTCCCCATAGGAGGAGGGGGCAGCACTTCCCATGGGATCATAGCCACAAACAGCAGGATGACTACCTTCCTTCTAGCCTTGGGGCCAAGGAACAAAAAGGAGATTGACTACACAAATAACAATTTCTTCCGTGGCAGGGCTGCTCTTTGCACTGGAGGAAAGGTTGTCACCTTGGGGAGACAGCTGCAACACTGCCCAGCCTGACTCCTGTCTTGGGTTCCCTAGCATTTTTTCTGTTTGTTATAACAAATATCCTGTAATTCAAGCTCTCTGTAGGTGGGGTCGGACTCTACTCAGTAGAGTTTCGGTAGATAGCAGGTTCCTTCTATTTAATATGACAGGTGTTTAGTTTTTAACTGGCTCCTGCCATTCACCATAAATCTCACCTTTCCTGCTCCCAAGTTAAATATGTCAGTTCTAGCTTTTGCCATCCACGCAGCCTGAAAATGACAGTTTCTGATTACCCACACACACAAAGCAGTGGAAGATCAACAGTAAAAAGAAAAAAAAAGATATTTCTGCCCAAGTTTCTGTTTCAATTAGGCTGTGTGGCCTTTCCAGCGTGATTAACTGTGTAATTAATAATGACCAGGTGTGGCAGGGTAGGCACTTTATTCCGGCTTTTTTTCTGTCCCATGAATGCTGGGAAAGAATGTTAGGAAGGCAGTTAGTTGTGAGAACACTTTCCCTCTCCTGTTGGTTCAATTCCTAAAATCTGGTGATGTTTTAAACCCCCCAGGAAGAGGAACAAGCAAAATTCCATTATTTCTCTTTGGGCCTTAAAGGCTAAAGGCTGGAGGATTTCTGAAAGGAAGCTAATCCTCCCTCCTGGTCAGCCACAGGAGTGAAAAGGATAGTGCTAATTCTGTGCCCTGTTTTGCTTTTTCACTTTTCTTTTTCATTTTTCTCTTTGAAGCAAATGACCCAGGGCAAAACATGGCTGTGAAGGCTTACAACTACCCTTGGAGTTGAAGTGGAGAGAGTCACCACCGTGTTGCTGAGAGCTCCACTATGCTGATAGAGCATGGAGGGGAAACAGGATGCGTGTTCAAGGTAAACTACTTTTTACAAAGTTAAATATAGCTAAATATTTCAAATATTTAGGCTTTTCTCACTCCCATTTTATGTTGCAGAAAGTGATCCCCTCCCAGCTGTAGGGTGCCTAGGGTGGAGGGATTGAGGTAAACTATGAGGTTACTATGGGAATGTTTCTTCTTTGAGGCAAATATGTTAAATACAGCTCAAGTTTGCATTGGCATGTGAATGTAACTCAAAGCACTGGCACTTCTTTACTCACCAGTATGCTGTGACTGAGAGTGCATCCATGAAAGAAATGTTGATTAGGCAATCAGCCTGTGTAAGACTTTTCCCTGTGGCACATCATCTACTCTTTGTGTTTGCTATATTTTCATAAGACTTAGGTAACTGAACTTACATGTTCTTCATTCCAAAGTCCATTCCATTTTTTAATCCTTTTCAGTTTGAGGTAGCTTTTATGGCTGGCTGCCATCCAAATTGCATGTTGAAGACATTTTTCGGGAAACTTGAAGTTCTAGAGTGTTAATAAAGTGTTGCTTGCTAAAATAAAGCCAGATTGGTTCAACATTAATGCTAAAGAGTATATAAATAGTAAAGGCTGAAATGTCAAAACAAATAAAGATAATTAAAAAATACCACTGTTTTCAAGGTATGTTGGTGACATTTCATGAGCTATTTTAGTGAAGACTTAAAAACGATGTATTGCCCTATGCTGAACATATCAAGCTTCCCTTCTGCTATTATTCATATGTCAGAGGACTCATCTGTATTTATTTTCCTTCAAAATGTTCCTGTTACATTATAGATGAATGCAGCACCTAGATCATTGTCCACAATTAATTCTCACTCTCCATACATCCAACAGCATAAGGTACTTCCTAAGAAGAATGAGTCCTTTCCTTAAGAGAGGAGTTAGATTAGTCTTTCATAAGGTTAATCTTTTAAGTTAGTTTACAGCTTTGGCACAAAAGCAGTGGTCCTTTTACATGACGTTCCACCCAGATGAAGAGATGGCAAGCTTACTGACAGGACATACTCTGCGGGCTTTCCTCTTTACCTCTGCCCCACATTCTTCCACATGCTTTTGTCAAAAATCCTTGGAGCTGTGATCACAATGTGTAAAATGGGGTTGTTAGTGCTTGTCTTCCTGACTTCTTTAGGACTATGAAAGGCTATTTCATAGAGACTAGCACAGAGATAAAGAGAATGATTCTGGTGCTGATTCTTGACCCACTGAGATCCAGTGTGTACATTTTCATTGGATTTACATGGTTCACTGGCAAGTATTATGCTAGTATGTTGTTGCTTTCCAGGGAACAAGAGAAAGAAGAACAGGAAGACTGAGCAAGTGGTTGGACTCAATGATACGACGGTCTTTTCCAACCTAAATGAGTCTCTGATGTGCAACCTTGAAGGGCTTTTCATGCATAAGCAAAGAAGCTGGGTTCCAATAATATCAAGACAACCTTTACAACTTTTTTAAGATGCCTTAAAGAGCACATAAAATTAAATTTTACACCAGTTTTAATATTCTTTCATAGCACCAGGCTCCACTTTGATATCAAAAGCAACTACTGAGTGAGGTTAGATTTGATGTAAAGAATAGCATTAGTTCATCAGAAAGGAAGGTGCTGCTTAACCACTGAAGTATTTTAAAAATATTTTTCTGTGTAGATTTTTCACTAATTATGCTATATAAATTTAAGAGTGGAAATTGGTTTCTCCATCATCATAACTTGCATGCCTAATGTTTTGCACTGAGCTTTGGAGTGCAGCCGAAGTGCAACTCTCCTTGGAAATTTATTTTTAATATAATACCATTTTCTAGTTAAACATTTCATATGAAATACACTGAGCAAGCTACTTTGTTTGCAGTACTCTATAAGCAGAAGATTGCCTTAGGACTTCCTTATTGAATATAGCTTATCTTGCTCTGTATCCAGTAACAGATCAAGTTGGAGTGTAACATACCTCAAGCTCTGTTTGATTTTCTCTTTTTTTTTTCCTTTCTTTTTTCATCTCCAACTACATGGATTAGAGCTATTAAGATGTTGGTCTAAGTCACAAGAGTTTTGGAGACCGGAAATACTTGATTTCAGTAGTTGAATTTAAAGTTATCTGAAGGTAAATATCTCTTATCTAGACAGTGTGTAAATTGTGTATTCATCTGATTTCCTTTCCTCACTGGACATCATTTTCCCTTGGTGAGTTGTTCGTTTGTCTTCCTAAGCAGAACTAGGCAAACTCTCAAATCACTTCATGCTTTCAGTGAGCTGTGTCACCTTTCTCTTTTTTATTTTCTTTAATCATTCTTTTCATGCTTCCAGAACAATTGAGCTGTATTACTGTGAAAGTTTTACTATCGTCCTCTGCGTGCTTCTCTCCAACTTCATGCCTTAAAATTAATGTGTTTGATATTCAGCTACCATCTCTCTAATAATGCGTGCTTCAGGGTTTGTGATTTCTAACGTGACTGTAAACATTACATTTCTAATGATACCTTGTGTTGGATTAAGGGATGCAAACACTAGAATTGTGAATACTAGAGTTATGTACCCTTACCAGTGCAGGGAGCTGTAACCTACTGCCATAAATTCTCATTTAAGTTTCCCAGAGATAATATGTTGGCCAAATCTTTTCTTGAATGGCTATTGTCTATTGATAAATCATTTATTTTGAGCCCAAAGCTGGCTAATGATAGTCCAAGTTTTCAAAAAGTAGGTGTGTGGATGCTATACTTGTGTGGGCATTTTTGCAAGTACTGTGTGTGGATAAACATGCATATTTGTTCTAATGGCAAGTAATTATCAGTAATATCAACAAATATCAGTTACATTAGTTAACCCAGTGCCTTTCTGAGGACATTTCTACTTTGAAAAGTCATTATGAAAAAATTTCACCTTTCCTCCATGCCATTATTGTTTCATAACATACCATTATCGCTCCATAACACACCATTATCAGCAAATACCTGATAACTTATCCCTATATGCGTGCTCTTGGGACACAAATTACTATCTACTGCTTTTATTGCTGCAGGCATTGCCAGAGTGTGCAGCTGTCTCAGTTTTGGAATAAGTCTTGACATTGTTAACTATTTTGCTACTGTGACTGCAAATCCTGTCTTTAATTTACCCTTGCTCTACCTTATTAGAAACAGGGAGTTGTCCACACTGAGTTGAGGGCAGAAGTTTGGCTCCATGAATCTCTGCTCCTGATGGTGCCATGCAGGCCAAATTAAAACCAGCTTGACTTCAGTCAGAGCCCAGGCCAACTTTTCTCAGCCTGGCACCCATAGTACCATGTTGCTCAATGAATTGGTATGAGAAAGGATTGATGCACTAATGCTGCTGGGCTAACTGTATACTTTATGGTCATGCAATTAAACTTGTTAAAAAAAAAAGGAAGAAAATTCTGCCAGCAGCACTAACTGGATCTTCTTACAATCCCTTCCCATTCTCTGTGTATGCAAAGATACCGGTTATGCATTTACTAGGATAAGAGGCATAGAAAGTACTGGATGGAGACACTTGTTTTCATCACAATTTTTGATGTCCTTTCCGAAACATAAAGTTAAGAGACTGATGCATCCTCCTTTGAAATCCAAGGTGAGGGATGGTGGTAGAAGGTGGAAGTTCTGTACCACTCACATACATCTCAAATCACTTTAAAGCAACAAGAATTTGGAGGGACTGTAGCAGCAAAGAATATAGGTGCAGTCTCAAAATCACTTCATGAAACTACAACTGCTTTAAGGTTCTGTCTAAAAATTCTTACTATGCTGATGCATTAATTTACCAGCTGTTGGACTTCACAAACCCTCATTTTTCATGTCAGTCATATGTAAAAAATGGGGTCAATCCTCCAGTCTGTGGCCTTTTGAACTGTTTTTTCTATATGATGTCAGGGATGGCCTCCACTGCTGCACGACCTTCCTGAATAGGAATATTGATGAACTTCCAGTTAGGCTGAGACAGCGATTCACTTTTTGGTGGCATTTGTGCAGTCTTCCCTGCCAAAGTTGTGCAGCTGCTTTGTATTTCATCTGGGAGTAACATTTCCTTGAAACCAGACTTCAGGAATCCAGTGTGTAACTTGGAGGGTGGGGGGGTTATCCTCAATCTCATTAAAATCATATCCAGGACTTTTGTGGAGGAAAAGTCTTGGAGAAAGGGAAGAAGCCAGCGTGCTATTAATGAAAACATTAGGCTCCTTGCAGAATGCCACTTTGCTTGCAAGGCAAACACTGAAAAGAGGAAGAAGTGATTCTTGGGTTTCTGATTTCTGTAGCCCTTTGAGCTGATTTGCTGCCATGAGAAAGGTGCCAATATCTTTGTATTGTTTGGCAGGGAAAAGATTACCTTGTAACTCATCTTGTCTGGCTATGGCCTGGCACTGGATCATGACCAGGTTGATGGCAGCCTGACAATTTTAAAAGAATATGTTGGCATTTTATGAAAAGGGAAGTTATTACACTTGAAAGGAAGTAAAAACAAAAACAGAAAACCTACGCTTGTCAGTTTTATGGCAGAGAGGCAGTAAAAATTCTGGCATGTTGCTTCAGCCAATCCCTGCAACAAATTAGTGAACTAAATTGATTACAAAATCAAAGATGAATTTACATAAGCATTTGTGTTTTAGTTACGCTGCTCCTACAGCGTGTCAGACACTCAAAAGAGTCAACACCATGCCTCTTACAGTTAAAATTGGTTTACAGCCTAAATTTAGATGTGTGGCAGCAAGAAGGGAGCATGGAAAGAAAAGAAGAGCATGGGAAGGGATGGTACCTCCTGGGTCACTGGCTCCAGTCCCTCCCGGTCTCAGGAAACCACATTGTGTTACCCTCTTTCAGACTGTGACGATCTTCTGACATACCATTAGATGATACAAAAGATGGGTGTTTAAATTTACAGATTTGTCCCAGTTCAGTATAATTTTTGTCTGTCTCCACTAGCTCTGGGATTGGACCTACGCTGAGGCTTATGACAAGTTTCAGCTGGTGGCTCTGTTTTACAATACGAAGATGTGCCAGGCAGCTGGGCAGGAGGGCAGAGGCAGCAACATTAACAAGCAGAGCATAAAGAATGAGGAGGATTCAGAGTAGCTTGTCCAGCAGCCAGGAGGAAAAGGTCAGAAAATAAGGTCTCCAAAGGTTATTTGGAGTGCATATATATATATATATACACATATATATATCTGTTCCCAAGCTGCTGTAAGAGGAGTGAAAACAAGTCATTTCCCTGGGTATGCCTACCCTGCAGTGCAGCCTAGGAAGAGCCAAGGAGGCTTGGGTGCTGGGGACAGGGTGCACTGCTGCCTGGGGAGCCCCACACTGTGCTGGCTGGTGGCTTTCCATTCCCATACTAGCTTGAGTATCTCTACGTTGTGCACTATACCATCCTTGAAAACCCTTTCTCTTGCCATCCTCCAAAACCCCTCAGCAAGTATCTTCACCTTCACAGTCATGTGGGAGCTCAGTATAATAAGGTGTAAAAAGAGGTTTTCCTTGGTGACTGCTACAGCCTCAAAAGCAGTTGTGAATTATTTTGCGTCGTAAGAACTGTAAACTGCAACCGTATGGCTTTAGATCTGAAGAGGGCTGAGCAGAGTTCCTAGCATTATAGTGTGTTTTTACTCAGGCAACATAGCCAAAGCAAACGATGAAACCAGATTTCTTCTTGCGGTCAGAAAGAAACAAACAATTTGTTTTGATTGAAGGCTCGGTGCTATTGAGAGGCCTACAGTTATGAGCAGCTGCATAGGAAGCACAATGATATGGGCTAGTGGTTGCCCATACAAGTTACATCCATCGCAACTGAACCAGCCTGAGTGGCTGGAGTGCTGAGAGCAAGGCTTGCAGCTGAGAGAAGGAGATCTGTCACTTCTGGCAAGAGGGAGGACTTGCCCAAAGTGATCTGCTTTTCTTAATGCCAGTTAATGTTTTCTGAATATTGAATGCAATTGCCTGAGTGGATGCATGTCATTTTCAAACTGGCAGTAATTTTCTATGAGAGTTAGATCTCCTGATTTGGGAATGAACAGCATGATGGTAAGTGCATTGGGTCAGTAACACATGCTGTCACACCTTTGTGTGGCCAGAGAACCAGTGTTGTATGGCTCCATCCCTACAGTGCCTCCCTCATCTGGATAACGCAGTCTTGTGCTGTTTGAGGCTGACAGCTTTTTATTCTTCTGTGGAACAGGACCTCCTCCATGCATGAAGCTGTGGCTCAAAGCAGTTGTTGCCCCATCACATTTATTCTGCCCAAATGACACTGTTGTCTCCCATTCAGATAAATCTATGGAAGATGTAATAGACATTTGCATTTAAGAATAGTTTTAGCTCAATTAAGATGATTTAAATAAGGCTGAGGTTGTAGTGATGGAGCAAACTTCTGTCTGCGTGAGGCAATCTATTGTGTTAACCCACTGGAGTTTTAGATGAGAGTTAACAGTATCTGGGTATGAAATTCTCATAGACTTTTTCACAGATTTTGTGGTTTCCCAGCATATCAGAGCTGAAAGCCATTCCTGAAATTGAAAGATGGACTATTGTAAAGCAGTAATTGTGACTAGCATACCCCTGGAGTAAAGCAATAGAAGACACAATGCAGTTGTTTCTCAGTGTCAGGACTCATTCGCATTGCATTTCATAGTAGAAGGTAATATGTTTGAGGTTTTCTACAAGGGGCTATAAAAGGTAGTGTTGTGGGGGATGAGACTTCAGAGAGGTAGAGCAAAGCTTTTGGGAGCAGACTGAACCTCAGCATAGCTTCACTGATTTAAAATCTGTCCATTTATGTTGCCTTCTGCAAACATGCAGTCATTGATAGTAGTTGCAGCAGTGCGGTGTGTTTTTAGTGGCAGACTTGCCCAAAAGAAGAAAAGTGACTATACAATCAGTTCCTCCCTCTTTCAGTTGTTTTCTGCTCTCCTGTAATATGCTATTGGACCAAGGTTTGAACATTTGTCCATCCTCTGTGAACCCACTTTGCAAAGTTTTGAATAAACTGCAGTGAGTTGGGTGAACAGAGCTAAATATAAAGCTGCAGTAGCAGTTGGGCCTCCAACACTGTGAATGCACTTCAGCTTGTCTTTCAATGCTGTAGTTCTCCTTTTACTTGTTTATAATTACCTCCTTTGCAATATGAGCTTCAAATCAAGCTCTTGCTGTGGATTTATCGTGTACTTGACAAGGGCAATAGTGGCCATGCAAGTTCCTTAATGGCTAATGATATAGGTGGAACCCGAAGCATGTCAAGTGAATACTTTCTATTTGTGACATGTGTGCAGAAGGCAAAGCTGTTATTTTAACACTTTCTATTGCAAAATTGGTGGGAGTTTCCCTCCAAAATAGTTGTGAGCTCAGAGATATGTAGATGTGCCCTTGTGTATTGGCAATGTTCTGTAGGAAGGTCACCACCATTCCACTCTGCATACACCTCTGATACTGTTCTCTGCAGGCTTTATGCTGTTATTTACTCTGAATTCTATCCATTTAGAAATCATCTCTGTTGCCATCTGTTTTGAGAATGAATTTAATCTAAAGCTTTGTTCAGGTGATTCAAAGCTGCTAACTTATTTATGGTTTCATTTTGCAGGGTTTACCAAATGTGAATGTTTTCTTTAGATGCTAAAAACAAAGCCTGTTGTGTTTGGTATTGAACTCAAGAGAGGAAGTGTGTTTTGGGCATGCTCAGATTCCTGAAGGGAATTTAGGCCTAAGGCCTCCTCCTAGTATGTAATTCCCAAGGAAGCTTTTCCATGAGCTAAGAATAAAGACTCTTCTGATGAGAAGCTTGCAGTCCTGTGTAAGCATAGTGGAAAAACTTTAGGTACTTGTATGTTTATTTTTTTGTACTGACTCATGTTTTGCCTAGTCAGTGTGTCTGTGAAAGATGTGCTCAGGTTTTGACAGTCCAAATTTCACCTCAGTTACATTAGATTTTGGACTTTGCCTTTTACCATGGGGTTGGCGGGGAAGGAGGTGAGGATCTGTTCCTTAATATCTCTGAGACTAACTTCCTGGTCTACAGATAGGAAATTAATAACACTTCTAACTATTCAGGGGTATTGTTAAGGTAAATATTTGAGCAAACAAGTAGCACTGTAATATAGGAGTCACATGTATGCTGAAATATGGTGAGCACCCAAGCAACTGTGTCAAAATCTCTAGTTGTTTCATGAAAGCATAGATAAGTAGAAGAATCAGAGCTGCCATTTAAAAGTGAGATTTGCATAAAGCTGTGTTGTAATTGCTTCCTGGGAATTTCTGCAAAAGGAATTTCTGCAGAATTTGTTGTTAAGGAAGTCATGTTAGAAAACGTACTGATTTTTGCGTCAAAGCCCTCGATAAGAACTAAAACACAAACAAATAAAGAATAGAATCTGAATTTACTTGCAGAGCTCTGTCATCCACCAATTATCTGTCTATCAGTCATCTGTTTGTCTGTCCCTGTAAATCTGTGTGATGAAATATTGCCAAAATCAGCAAGAGCGGTGTATCAGGAGGGGAATTGCGTGGTGGGCTGCCTTGCTGCTCTGGAATACCATCAAGCTGTTCAAATAAAGATGAGCTGGGACAATGTAACAGCTGGCCAAGATGAGCATGGGAAAGAAAAACATGGTGATGGGCAATGCAGAAGTGACTCGATGTGTTGGCATTCCTTTCTCTTCAGGGCAAGGACATGTGAAAGGGCTTGTCACAAAGAGAAAGACCCTCTCACATTCTATTGTGGGGAAACCTTCAGCCTTCAAATACAACAAGTTGCGTGTTTCCAGATGTAATTGGTGTACACAAAATCTCACACTGCAGGAATTAGACTTATTCTTCTCACCCCACAGCTTTGGCAAGTTGAAGATCTACTGTTTTACTCAGGCAGAGGATTGGGGGTTTTCATGTATTTTCAAATGTGTGTTTTTAGTAAGTTGTTTTTTCTTTTAGCATTAAAGAAATTTATATTAAAAGAAATATTAAATTATATGCAGGCTGAGATCCTTCTGTTATGGTTGATTAACTGAAACTCATTGATAAATCTTTAAAATGAGAAAGTTTCCTAATTTCCATAGGTTGACTTGCAGTAAGGTATTAGGAGACACATCTTGCACCTCTCAGTGTCTAAGCTCAAACATTTAATTTAATGTAAGCAAAGCTAATTCCAGGAGAAAAGTGGAACAAAGAAACAAAATAATAGTATTTCTATGGAAAAAAAAAAAAGCAATATACAATAGGGATTTTTATCCATCTGAATTTAACATGAAAGCCTGTGTTGATTAAGGGCTTTGTGAAAAGTTGATTTTCCAGTTCAGCAAAACTTTCAGAAAAAATACTTGCTTCAGGTCAACTGCAGCTAGTTTCCCTCCCTCTTGCTCATTAAAATAAAAAGCAAGTGTTCCCACTTCATTGAGCCTTGAATGACCTGTTTGATCTAAAGCAGAGCTTCTTCCAGAGCTAGGTCCTGATCACCAGACTCAGGAGGAGTCTTAATTTCTGTGTTTGGGATGGCTCCTTAGGTCACACATTAACTACGCCCCAAAACAAGGAACACAGTCCAGGGTCCCACCCCTAGATGGATGTCAGGGCTTTTGAGATAAGCTTTCATCAGCCCCTCTTGAGGAGCAGCTTCATTTCATATCAGATATCTGTTGAGCCACAGAGTGAGATAGGATGTCAATCTGTAGCTGATGGAAAGGGAAAGTCAAGAAAAAATATCCCCCACCAATTATATAAAGCAGAACATTACCAAGTAATATTAAGTTGCTCCCTCAGAACATAGAGCAACGTTAGCACCTTGATGGCTAGGAAGGGTCGGTAGATTAGATTTGCAGTTTGTGTAATAACTTTTCCAGATATCCATAAACTAATCATTTAATCACAGTGTTAAGGAGAGTTTGTTTTCCCAATAGTAATTTTGATTAATTTTATTACAATGTGTTTCACTTTTCAGTCTGGTGATCTTCAGTGCTCATAGAGTAGCTTCAAAAACGGAAGGGAGAAGCAGGGGGAGTGTATCAAGGAGTGTGTCCAAAACTGAGCCCTAGGAATAGAGTCTTAGAGCTTACAGAGAAGGCAAGACAACATTTTTACAGTCTTTTTTGAAAAACCTGCCTTCTGCAGGATTAGAAAACAGCTCAGCTCATCTTCATGATGAGGCAGTGGTGCTCAGGTGGTCTTGTCACATCCAGCTCCTTTGCTTTAGATGCTTTGGGTGTGATCACATGGGTTTGGTATTGTGCCTAAAAAGGTATGAGATCATGTCCTGACCTCATACCATCTGTTTAACAGATGAATTTGTTGGTAAGGCTAATGGTTAAAAACCTGGCTCCACTTAGGTCCGTGGTATCAAGATTTTTCCCATGATTGGAGGGGGAGCTGGAAAAAAAGAAAACAAAGTGTCCAAAGATAGATTTCCTAAATCACTGCTGGGAAAGCCTGTAGGCTTCAGAGCCTCACTTATTTACTGTGCTGTCATTTGGCTGATAGTTATTTGTGCTCAGCCCTTGGGCAGAGTATTTGATCTTTATGTCTAAATCTGTGTTTTGTTGATGCAGACTGTGAAGATATGTAACTGTTGAAAGATATGGAGGAAGTACAGCTCTTATGAAGCTGTGAATATTATTAACTTAGCTGCATTGATCACAATCTTGTTTGCACATAGCTGTTCTGTAATGAATCAAGCACAAATGTCAATGGCATTTGTCGATAAATTTAACATTCTCTTCACTGCACCAAACCAAATAGTTGGTTTTCTCGTCAGCTGAATTTGCCTTGTTTTGTTTTCTCCTCTTTAAACTCCCAGCAACACACAAATCATCCCTGGATCTCTTTAACTGACAGAATACAGTTGTTGTACCCTCACTGAAATGTTAAAAGTAGTTTGTGGACTGTAACACCGCTGGGTGAGGCACTGTTCAGTTTCCAGCCTAAAATCTGGCAAGGGCTTCTAAAATACAGTCCTCAGTAGATTAAATGCAGCTGTTGCACAGGTGCACTGGGGCTGTGCAGCAAGGAAGTTTACCCACTTAGAAACTTCTGCCTATGTGCGTCATTAAACCAAGATATTTTTGGTTCTCAAATATATACTTTTTGTTTTTTTGATTAGGCAAGGCAAGTGGTCTTCATTAAAGCCACAGAGAGCAGAATGGTTTCATCTAAATTCATCCCTGTAATTGCAGAAAGACAAACCCAACTATCATAATGCTCCAATTCCTCCCCATCTTGCTCATTCAGCCATTCTTATCATTGGAAGTGAAGTCTACAAAATCTTAATTGCTTGTCTAATTTGACACATTAAAGTCCAGTCTGCACTGAAATATTTTATGTGGAGGTACATTTTATAGATTTATGCCATTGACTCTGAAAAAGTAACCAAGAAATTAAGAATTGGCTGAGGGAGTCTATTTAGAAGAAAAGCTGTTTTAAAGAAGCAGGATGGTGTGTTTATCTGAGTGATTTTATGTGCAGTTCCAGGCTTCTCTTGCCTCTGTAGTATGCTGTGGGATAAATAACATTTATTGCTCTTGTGATTGGAGTGTAACTGTCATCTGTAATGAAAGTGGTGGAATCACTACACCTGGAAGTGTTCAAAACCCATGTAAACAAGGCCCTTAGTGGTATGGTTTGGTGGTGGATGGAATGGGTGCTGAGGGAATGGGAAGACTTAAAGGTCTTTTCCAACCTAGTTGATTCTATAATTGTATGTGTGATTTTTCCAACGCTGCAGACATGGCATGTCCTCCTCTAACATGATTATTGAGAGACACACTGGCATATCTTAGTACATCTTGGAGGACAACATGACTGAACTTATACTCTAGGACATTCTTTCTGAAGCTAAACTAATTGGCATCACTGAGGTTTCTTTCTAAATGTCTCACGTCCTGTGAAATCACCTCCCATCTTTCTGAGCAATGGAAAAGGGGAGTGCTGGGGAAATCCAGGTAGTTGCAATCCTCTTTCTTATTAATGACTCTAGCTGAAGGTGTGCAGTCAGTAATGGTGGGGCTAATTGTAAGTAGCCATAACATATCCTGGCTTGAAGACAAGGCTGGTCACGTGCAGTGTGACAACTGTTCCTCAGGTAGCAGCTACGGTCTGGAGGCTTAAAGCTTAAAGACTGGCACTTCCATAATGATTAGGGATGGAGAGAGGTTGCAATTTTATGCAACTGTCTGTTTCCATACCATTGCTTGCTCCCCTAAACAGGACAGGCGGAAAAAGCACATGCCTGTGAACTTTTTTTTTTTTTTTCCCTTAAGATTGCATATTTTCCTTTAGGTACTTCTCTTGCTGCTTCCTTGAGGGTTTTTTTGAATCATAGAATAGTTTGGGTTGTAAGGGACCTTTAAATGTCATCTGATCCAGCCCCCCTGCAATAAGCAGGGACATCTTCAACTACATCAGGTTTCTCAGAGCCCCATCCAGCTTGACCTTGAATGTTTCCAATGATGGGGCATCTACCACCTCTCTGGGCAACCTGTGCCAGTGTTTCACCACCTGCATTGTAAAAAAATTCTTCCTTATATCTAGACTAAAACCATTACCCCTTGTCCTGTCTCTACAGACCCTGCTAAAAAGTTTGTTCCCATCTTTCTGATAAACCCCCGTTGCGCACTGGAAACTGCTGGAAGGATCTCTCTGGAGCCTTCTCTTCTCCAGGCTGAACAACCCAAACTTTTTCAGGCTTTCTTCATAGGAGGGGTGCTCCAGCCCTTTGAGCATTTTTGTGTCCTCCTCTGGACTCACTTAAGCAGGTCCATGTCCCTCTTTTGTTGGGGGCCCGAAACTGAACACAGTACTGCAGGTGGGGTATCATGAAGGTGGAGTAGAGGAGAGAATCATGTCCCTTGACCTGCTGGTCACACTCCTTTTGATGCTGCCCTGGGATATGTTTGGCTTTCAGGGCTGGGAGTACACATTGTCAGCACATTGGCACAGATGTCCAATAGGTCGTTGTTACTTTAGATTAACAACAAAGTCTTGTATTGGTTGTCCTTCCTGTATATGCAGTGCTCTCTGACTGGAAAATCCTTGTTTCAGTTCTCCTGCTAGCCACAATGACTGCTGTGCTGAGTCACACCAAATGTCCTTCTGGCCCAGTATTTTGTCACCAGCATGGCCATTAATGGGTGCCAGTTGTAGCACTCTATTTTCCCACAACACTTCCCAGGTTCCAGCTGTCAGGGGCACAGGTACTTTCTCAGACAGAGGTTCAGTCTGCAATACTGTTTGTAATAGCTGCTGACAGATGTATTGTCCATGGATTTATCTGAAGTCTTTTATTTTTTTCTGTCTGACTCCCAAAGTCTCCTGTATCAGTGAGATCTACAATTTAATATGTGTTCTGTGAGAAAGTACGTACTTAGGTTTTTTTAACTGCTATCTGATCATTGCACTGGATATACATTTGTACTGTATTTGGAAGCAGGCATCTAGTAAGATTAACTTTAATGGGATCCAAACAGAAGTAAATTTACCATGATGATTCAATTACAAGTCTAAGACCTAAGTGCTACAGATCGTTGAAGATCCTGAACACACTTAAGAACATTTTAGTTGCTGAAATGCATCTACTTCTGAGTTGAAAATGACAGCACAGCAAGATATTGGCTGTAACAAAGACAGCAAACCAAATGTGCATGTAGGTCTTCATCAAGCTGTCATTGTCTGAATTGGAATTTAGTGCAGAAATTCCATCTGGTAATTTATATTCTTGCAGAAAAAAAAAAAAAAAAAAATCACTGTGAGGAATATAATGCTCCAAAAGAATCAAGGCTTCTGATTAGTTTTCATCCAAAATTAAACATTTTAAACAGCATTATGAACTGAGGAGCAGGACCTTGCTAGTGGGGACAGTTCTCCCCTCAAAGGCATTACATCATAAAGCCTGCTTAGATTCAGACTCCTACATTGTGCACACACTTTATATATGGTTAATGGGACTGTGATCAGCTGCTTCAAATTCATCAAGCTGCTCCCTGGTGTTTCTGATGTGGACATCAGCAAACATGGAACTTAAACTATGTAGAACCTTCGCTCTTGCAGCAAAGAGGCTTTTAAGGGCTTTCATTCTAAGGACATTTTACTTATTTACCATGCTCTGCTTTCTTGTGTTTCCATTTTAAAATAGAATAATGTGTAGTTTTTAACTTTCATTACATTTACATTAACCTTTATTTTACTATTTCCATAAATTCATTAGTCTTGTTGCTGAGAATGGAAGCTGGTTTACCTGTCCTTACCTGATACATAGTTGGATGTCATCAAAATTCAGTACCATGAACCATACTGCTAAGTACATCTGTGACTTAATAAAAAATCATTTATACTCATATATTTTCCCCTTCTAAACTGATCTAATCTTAAAAGACAAACAATTATCGGTAACCATCAAGTGATCCAGTTCTTCATTCGTCAGATCAGACTAACTGATTTTGTAGACTGAAAACCCAATCGGCCTCTCAAAAAGCTCTAGGGACATCTGTGTAGGGCATCTCTTGAAGGTGCTAGGGATTGAGATTTCTTATGTGGATCAACACTACCAATCTTGTCTAAATGCCATTTTTCCAAGTACTCTTCAGTCCTCACATGTTTAGATTTTCTCCTCTTCTAAGGTAATCAAGTGCATCATTTGTTAGACCGCTCTCTGAAAAGTGTATAATCCTGGTACCTGAGCTTCATGAGGATGACGGCAAATAGTGATGGATGAGAAAGGCTGGAAGCAACATCGATTGGTCTTACTCTGAATCATATTATTAAATGATTATAGTGTAATCCATAAGTGACTGTTATACTTTATTCATATTTTCCAGTTCTTGAAATTTCTCTATTCCTGTACAGATTCATAGGCTAGCTGTTGATCAGTTGTCCTTGTGACTGTTCTCTCACCTGCAGAAGTCAGGTGTGCTTTTTCTGTGTCCTTTATCAGTACAGACTCTTTGAGGGTATTTCTTTGTTTCTAATTTGTTTGCATCCTTTTATTTTCTAACTCTCTGGAGAAGTTGTTTTCCCGTTATTACTTATTTTCCCTCCTGTTCTAGGAGCACTAGACTGAAAACCCTGTGGGGCATTTTTCCTGGCAAAGCTTATAGCTTTTGAATGGTTTCCCTTTTCTGTCAGGTCTTTTGTTTCTATTATAATATTTTCCTGTGATTTTACCTTTGAATAAATCCTTTCTTTTTCTACCATCAAAAATATTGTCCACTTTATAAGGGGCTGGAGAGCTGGATTTTGATGCAGCTCCACAACTGACATTTTTCTGTAGGCTGTAGATACTAATATTATGATATCAAATGAGTAGATGAATAACATTGTAGGACTATGTTCTTTAGGTTACTGTATTATGCAATAGATTTCACTGAATGAGAAAGCTGTCATCAAGCTGTCATGTACCTTGAACTCTTCAGAAATCTCCCTATGGATAAAGCAGTGATAGCATCAGAGAAATAGGTATTTTCAATTTACGTTTGAGAATTAATTATAAAATCAGTGCCATAGTTCTCATGTGTGTTGCTTCTTTTTATTTATTAAATTTTATTTGCTCATTGGAGGGGGGGCCCACTTTTTAAGATGATTTGGGTCACTTTGTTGTCTTCCTTCTTCTTCACTACAGATGTTCTGCTGAGATGCATGTGATGTTTCACATGACTTCAGTCTTGCTTAAGGCAAACCACAAACTCAGGAAAACAAATTTTATATTCATTTATGTGGTCCTGCAAAATACAAGCCTTCTATTGCAACTGTGGTTGAAGGGGGAGGGGAGGGGGGAGGAAAAGTGATTGTTCTGGTTTTATTTAATAAAAGTGGAGATTCTGGAACATAACCTGGAGCAAGTGATGAATTGTACTGCAAACGCCAGCACCGCAAATGATTGAATTCACAGCATTCTGCCTGTATCTGAAGTGACATCAACTCCCACAGTGCAAAACTGTTCATTCCCATTGTTTCCCTCTAATTCGCATATTGGGAAAAAAAAAAAAAAAAAAATCTTTTCATCTCTAGCCTTGAAACCATATGTGAACATTTTTGGAAAGTTGGTGGAAAATCTTCTTAGTCCCTTGGGTTATGGGAAAGCTCACTCTTTCACTGTCGTCATCTCCATCTTTGGAACACCTGAACCAAGAAACTCATGCTTAGCACTGTCTATGCATGGGAGTGTTTCTGCTTCATTTGTGTCTGTGTTTACAGGGCAGTTGAGAACAAATTTGTATTTTTGTGATTGAAGGAAAAAAGGGCAACAGAAGTGGAAGACAAAGATTATTATTTGTATTTTTTCATTTTATTGTATATTTCATTATATTGTATATTTCATTTCATTTTCAGGCATTTTTATATTTTCTTTTTAGTATGGTAAATGTAAATCTATATTCTGATCTAAAACTCACCACTTTATCTGTCTTTTCTTATTTTCTGTATTTTTCTTGAGGTCAACAGTATCAAACTGTTGAATATACCTTCATATAGAAATGTTTTTATACAACAAATTATTTCCTTAACATTATTGCTAACCATTTAATTTAAAGTGCAGTGTCTGGGATCAGTTTCTCTGTTATCATTGCTTGGTATGAAATTTTTGGGGCAAATATGTGAAGATACTGATTCAGAAATGTATGAGCTTGGACAAACAAAAATATCCCTGTCAAGTGAGCAGTTAATTTCTATTGCTTGTCACTGGACTTCTTAGTGTCAGGTGCTGTCAAAATTCTCTATATAGCTGCAGCATTGCAATTCTGTCTCAACTTGTAGCGACCTCTGGTATTCCAGTCCAGGCTTTCTTTAAAGCAAAACTTTCCAGTTGTGCAGGATTGTACGGTGGTTTTTGAATGTTGACAGAAGTCCACTAGGATGAAAACCACCAAACTCATTTTCACTGTGACCTAAACCAGGAATTAAACTGAAGTCTCTAGAGGTGAAAAAGTAAACTACTAGCAAGTGAAGGCCTAGCTTCAAATGGCTGTGTTCAGATAAGAATCTAAAAGTTTAACTTTTCTGAAACCATTCTGGTCTCGAAATCAACCCCCTTGCCCCATGAGAGTAGTCTGTCTTTTCTGATTATTGCATCACCAGATTGGGACTGGATTTCTGGATTTTTTTTCATAATGCTTTTGACAAAACCAGTAAGAGAAGTTTCGCATTAAAACAAAGCAAAAAAAACTCATGCTTTGAAATCTCAAGTACTGGATTTTCTTCTAGAAAAAAATGTTATTTCCTCTTATTTAAAATTTTGTTTTCCATAAAAGTAAGGCACAATATTAGAAGAAAATCTCTGGCCCTCACACCGGTGGTGGTTAGGACAAGAAGGACTGGGTTTAAATTGGCATTAGGAAAAAAAAAATTACCATTAAGAATAGTGAATCACTGGGGCAGGAATGCCTGGGATGTTTGTGTAATTTCCATCACTGAAAATGAGAGGGGCTAGATTAAAGTTTTGAAGAACTGAAAAATATGGGTCTGGTCCTGTCCTAAGATGGCAGTGTGCATTACGTGATGTCTTAAGATGTCATCCAGGTTTATGATTTTGTAAGTACTTGTCTCATGCAGCAAAACTCTCAGGTATATTAATGTTCATATGAAAATATCTCTGTGAAAATAAATTGTTCTCTTAAAAATCCTTCATAATTTACTTTCTTTGCAATAGTTTAGCGAAGATTTCTCTGTTAAAAATATGACAGCTTTTGCTTTCTGGAGCTTCTCTTTGGTTTTCCACATCACCTTTGCACAAAGCAGTTGTGAGATGTTAACTGACTAGTATCTATATTCTGAAACTACTCTTCAGATCTTAATCCCAGAATAGTGGTTTATTTTGCATGCTGGAATGAGTAGGATGTTCCCACTTCCCTTATTCTTTATCCTTGAAAGTTGAAATATGTGTGGGAGAGACTTGCAGAAGAAGAGCTGATGATGTGAGAAGTACAAGATGTGACTACTGGAAATGATGGTTCCAGTAGACGAGACCTACTCAGATAATAAAAATGTGAGTCAGCTCTCACTCATGTGCTAACATGGTAAAAGTCAAATATTCTCTGACCAACTGTTTTTAAATTTTCTACATAAACACCATGATGCATCAGGATATGTCTAAAAATAATTTTTCCTCCCCCCAGCGGATATATCCACAAACCCTGCACAAAACCACTCGTGCTTCTCAAACACAACTACTGGGCTATGAAGCTGTGGGTGAGTGAATGGGCTTGATGAAGATGACTTTCAATCAAACCTTAGCTGAAGATGAAAAAAAAGACCAACCAAACAACAAACTCATAGAATGCCAGTTCCAAAAGGGATGCAAAGAGCTGAATGTGCCACCGTGGCTTCTTCTGTTTAAATACGGTTTTGTCAAGTCTCAAACTGTTGATTGGTGTGATGTATTTCTCTGAGCTTCTCCTATTTTTGCTTGTTGCTGAAGTGCTGTATCCTTTTCACCACTGCTCTTTGGCTTTCTAAGAACTATTAAATGTGCCCCTAATCTGAGCTGGGTAGTTTCATACAAAGATTTAATTCAGCTGAATTGGCACATGGCAATAAGGTCACAAGACATGTTAGTTTTGTTGTGGTCAGCTCTAGCGGGAGTTAGGTGAAAGGTGGCTGGCAAATATTTGGAGCTGAATGCAGTGGAGGGGAAATGGCGTTATGCCGGAAATCTAGAAAAAGGATGGTTTTTATATTTGTGGTTTTGCTTACCTGCTTGTAAACTTGTATTGATCTAATATTGATCTATTATATTTATCTATTGATGTTTAATTCTGTGAGACAAAAGACTTTTTGACCATCCACATACCATTGTCACGTTAGATTTGACTTGTTGAAGTGCGCATAGATGATGAAGATTCTACTGGGGACCATATGGCTGGGGTTTTGGGGTTGGCTATGGAGGTGGCTATAAACGGAGAAGGAACAGGGATGGGGACAGTGGGACAAGGCAGCTTTGAAGTTTGTTATAGCATGGAAAACCTGCTTTCTTTGAACCACTGAAAGTCAACGACAGGCTTTGCACTGACCTCTGTAGGAGTCTCTCCTGAGGATCATCAGCACTGCAAAATATACCAGTTGCTCTTGAATAACATAAGCTCTGTAGAATTTACTGAGTGGTTTGTTCAAAGCTAGGCACAATAAACTCAGCTGCCATAGCTTCACTGAAAAAATCCCTATGCTGGTCTTGGTGGGGTTACGCCTTTTTACATCAGCTCACAACCTGTCACAGAAGCTGTATAGCACCAGACATCTCTCCTCCTGCTGGTCTCTTACACCAAAACCTGGGTAAAAGCCCAGTATTTCTGGGTTAGAGTTAGGGTTAGGGTTAGTATTTCTGGGCTTTTATCGACCCAGATGTTAAAGTTCCCTTTTTGCATTCTTCTTGGGTCACAAAAATCTGTATCCTTACAAGTGTTAGTTACTGAGCAAAAAGGAACTATCATGACCTAAATGAGGTAACAGTAGGGATTAATTTGGGATTTTCAGAAGTCTTCCACAATGACCTAATACTGCTCCCATTTAAGCCACCACTGGGATTGAACTGGGTTAGAATTAGATGCAATATTAAGTGCTTTCAGAAATCTCATCTGAAGTGTTGATGTGGTACAGTCTTCAAAAGAACTAAAATAAGTAAAAATGAAACCCTCCACATTTGAAGGGTGACTTCAACAAATCCTTCTATTTTATGCAAACAGGCATTTCACAGATATGTACAGTTTCTGTAAAGATAACTTCATCATTAAAACATGAAAGATTACCAATAATCTTTAACAATTAAAAACATTTTTATTTTTGCTGGCTGGGTTTTTCAAAGCAGTCTCTAGATTTTAAATAGAAAATAGTAAGTGTTGCATGGATTTTATTTTGCCTTAATCATTGAAAGCATAATCCTGAAATAAATTTTGAGCTAAATCCCCTGTGACCAGAAATATTTCTTTAAACTCTAGAGATTCAGCCAGCTATAGTTATATTTTATGCCAACTAGCCAGATGTATTTAAAAGAAAGAAAGCTCTATTCTAAGCAAAATAAATTCACAACTCTTTACCATAAATTTTAAAAAATAAACCTAAAAACCAATGTAGACTTTATTCCCACAACAGCACAGAATAAATATGAAAAAATACGTGTCAGATGGGAACAGAACTGATGTTTATGGATTGCAGAGTATTGCCTCAGCAAGACCAGTGCAATTGCCTGGAATCACAGAGGACGTCAATTGGTGCAGGTACTTTATGGTTGATATAGGCATCTCCTCAGTTGTGTAACACTGAATCCTTTTCTGGTCAAGAAACTGAAATTTTTGCAACCTCCAGTGCTTGGCTGAGTTTCAAGAAGCTCCTGTTTGACCAAAAAGCTCTATTTAAAAAAGTAGCACAAGGCTTGGCAGGGTTTGATTCTGAGGGCAGTGAAGCTGATGAGAGTCTCACCTGACCTGGCTATGCACGTGAAGTATTGGGATCCACACACACAGCTGACTCCTAGTAGTGATTTATAAACAGGGATTTAGAATTGTTCTGAAGTTACATCTTCAAATGCATGGTGTAGCCCTAGTTTTCTATCATTTTCCTCTGCCCTCCTTTCCTTGCATTTTCTTTTCTGTATTCCTCAATTCCTACTCCACCACCACCACCACACACATACCCCCCCCCCCCGCTGCCTTTCTTCCCCTAATGCTGCCATTTACATCAGCAGAAAATCACTGCAGGAGTGGCTTCCATAGAGCAGCAAGGAGACTTAAAATCAAGGAACAGTTTCAAAGATGGGTTTGCTGTGTTCCTGTGAATATATCATAACTGTAATAAGGGTTTGGAATACATCTTCACACACCATAGGGGTAACCTCATCGTTACCCACCCATGGTGACTCTGATCTCGAGTGATCTCATTCCATATCCTCAGCCTAGTTCTGGCATGTTCCCTTTGCATGGAGGCGGGAATAAAGAATGACCTTCCTTTGAAATCCTTGATGTATTTACATGAGAGCATGCCAAATGCATTAACAAGTGGTGGAGTGAAACCCCGAGTGAGTAAACATGGTCAGCCCAAACACATGTAAATAAAGCTAAAATTTCGGAGGATGTCATGCCTGCTTTGATTTACACCACAAACTATAGGAGGAAATGTCAGACCAGTGAGATTCTGCTCTATTCATTTATTTTTAATAGCTGTTTTGTCATGGCATAGCACATCAAGCCCTCAGGAACTACTTTAGCTCTTCTTTTCAAAGTAGATTTGATTCAGGTGACAACCCTGAAACAAATTTCGTTAAGAATAGTGTGAAGTTTCTTTGCACATAGTAGCAGCTTCTGGTAGCTGGCATTTGGAATGTTGCATTCTCTGTACACTTATCTCTCTCCTCATCTGCTGCTCTCTTAGAGAAAAAGAGAAGGCTGCTGCTACTATGCTGGAAGCAGATACTTGGCTGAGTGCTTCCATGGTTTTGGACGGGTGTTCCTACTTTTAGCAGCATGCCTAGACTTCGAGAAGTACCTTATGATGAGTGAACAGCTATATGAGGAACTTTCAAACTTTAAATCGTATTCAAGGAACCTCCAATAATAAGGGCTTCAGCTTATGCCCACAAGTGGTCCTGTGGGATAACTGGTCTTTGGCTTTTATTTCCTGAAAGGAAGGATTGTATGGCAGTGTTGGGGCTTCGGGGTCTGTATAATCAAGGCTCGGCATGATGAATTTGATGTACTGGCATCTGTTCTGTATGCTTTGTAAGGCTTCCAATAAAATATGAATAAAAAAGAAATATGCTTCATATGTCTATATAGAACATATGGCAGTTAAAGCTTTAGATATGGCATTTTTGTTGAGTAAAGAGGAATATGTTAAAACAGGCATAAGTGGCACAGTTCTTTCTAAAACAAAAAGGGAAAATTTAGGAAGGAAATCAAGGCAGATATGACCTATTTTGGATGTTTGGGGAGGCAAAGAATTGCTTCAAGCTTTGAAAACTCTGAAGCTCCAGACAGCATCGTGTTTCTGTATATAATCCTTCAAAGAGGGCAAGGTGTGAAAACAAGCCAATAAATGTGTAAGGGGTGAAGGAAGATTTTTACAGATCAGGGTCACGGTTGCCAGCTTTTCCCTGCCACAAAACCCCAATGTCCCTCTCCAGGAACTCGACCCAGAATATTATTTTTGGATGACTGCCTCTGCAAATCAGTACAGTGCAGATGAGGGCCCTCTCCCACCAGAATTTCCAGCCCCTCTATGGTTGCAGAAAAGGCAAAACTAAAGGATGAGGCTGGAGTTTGGGTGATTTTGGTCTGTGATGGATTTTTCCAGTGCTATCCATGTTGCTCTTGCTTTCCATAATGAAAATTCGAAGCATGATCAGATAAACTAAGTGTTTTCTGTCTTGTTTGTGCTTTCTCTCATAGCAAAACCAAACAGTTTTTTCTTCTTCACATTTTTCTGCAGCTGCTTCCCCTGGCTCCTCCCTGGGTCTTGCCCGCCAGTGCTCCAGGCCAGCTCTGACAGAGGGGAGATACCAGGGAAAGAGCCATGGTGGGAACTTTGCCAGGAGCCTCCTTGTGTTGCTCAGGGATCACATCTCAGCCCAGGCCCTCACCAAGATGACATTACTGCACGATCAACAAAGCCCTATCAAGGAACAGGAGTTTTGCAACCCCTCAGAGGAGAAAGCCCTTTGAAATGTTGAGGTTACACCTGCAAAGCAAAGGGTTGTTACAGTTTCCTGAATACAAACTCTCCAGATGTCATCTGTAGGTTTCTGAAAGAGTTAACAAACAGAATTGAAAATGAGAGAGCTCTTTCCCCTGGAGGTGATCCAAAGGAATATTTGTGGGAGATACTTCACAAGCAATGGGTAGCTTATGAATCCCCTGCCTCAAATTTATGAGACGTGAATTGAACAGAAGATGAAATGCTTTGTAACATGATTTGGTTTCAGTCATTCAAGCTCATCCTGAGCTACCCACTATTCAGATTGGCTGCTTGTGGGAGCAAAATAGCACCCTTGAAGAGTACTTTTTTGGTGCACTGGTCTGGCAGAAAGCAGTTCTTCATCAACCTGTGCCTTCCTGTTGTAGAGCACCATGTGCTCTCTTCCACCTGGTACCGGTGTTTCTGCTGTTGCTGAACTCCCCAAGCCTGTGAAACATCTGAATTGGTTCTGTTTTTCTCCTGGCCTAGAAATGTCCTTTCCTGCACCACAGCTGGGATATTACTCACTGTAACAGCACCAACCACCAACCCATGTTCCACAATTAGAAACAGTCTCCGGAGAACACAGGGCAATGGCTGCTCTTACTTCCCCATCCTATTCAGTGTACTGGAGCCAGAACCCTTTGAGGAGAAGAAAATATTTGTTCTCTCTGAATAGAAAAAAAGTACAACTGATGTCTGATAGTGCAGGACAGCCAGAGGAGGAAATTTGGTGCAATTCAGACTCTGGCTGGGAAAGGCAGTCATTTTCTGGGATTAGCCTAATGATCCCACTTCCTGAGAAGTGGGAGCTTCAGAGCCACCAACCTGTATGGACTACTGTGGTGAAAGCAGTAGTGAGATGAATTATTTTCAAAGGAAGGGGAGGCATAAGAAGCTCTATGATGCACAGCAGTACAACTTCTCTGGCAACGTAATTTATGTCAGCTCTAAGATCTTTTATTGCTGGAAGCAGAAACATAACAGACAGGTGAAAAGCTGTGTGAGGTGAGGTAATTCCACATGAAGGAGAAGGGAAGACACATAGAAAATGTTTCAGATTATTTCCATTGAGGCAGAAAACATCTACTCATGGTAATAGATTACTCATTGGGCTAATAGATTCTTAACCCCTGGTCAAAGGCCTCTGGATGCTGTCACAGTGCACACACATTCTTTATCCATTCCTTTCGTTGGGACAGCTCTCCTCCCTGCAATCTTCTTACAAGAAGGTATGGTAGCGACGACTCTTGGACTTGCTGGGCACAGCTCAGTATCGCATATGTACGATCTCATGAAACCAAAACATACTCTCAAAGAGCTCTTGTACTCCAGGGCTTCCACTTCAGGAAGGATATTAGATTTCAAAGCATATTTACATATTTACTATAACACTTCTAAGAGCAGATTTTTTTCAAAAGGTTATAGCAACATCTGTTTGCCTTTGATGGGGACAATTCCTCTTGCTTATGTTCCCTAGACTGTTGAACTTACAGAAATATTAAACATTTTAAATTGTCTGAAGGGGGTTTGGGGGCTTTTTTTGGTGTAAGAGGTTAGAAATCAATTCGTTGCAGTGTTCATAGATGAAGCTAATAGTAGAGCAGTGAGCTCTAAAGACCTCACAGTTATGCTTCAAAGTGTGTTGTGTTTGCTAAACTTAAAGAGAAAAAAGAAGTCTGACTATATCTGTGGTTCATACTGTGCTGTGTGTGGTATACAGCAATACAAAGGAGAGAGAGTTTTCTGGTTACTCAGTATCAATGAAGCATCAGAAAGATGTGGAATAAATTGCATAGTCAAGTAGCTTTGTGAGTCATTTGTGTGATTTTATGTGTTCAGGAATCATAAATCTTACAATAATATGATTGGATTAAAAATTTGAAATGCAGAGTATGAAACTGGAAGGATTGAACCTTGGAAACAAACACTGGTTATACTTTATAGCTATTTTTTTGCAGCAATCCCGTTCAGTAGCATATATTTCTTCAAAAGTTAAAACCTATATTCCTAGTGGTTGTAAAATTTATGAACATCAAATATTCTGAGATATATCAATTCGACTCAATAGAAACAGATTAATGTTAAAACATTTTACTTGTTTGACTGTCAGCTGTGTGCAGTCCATGTTCACCTGAATGCAGGAAAACACTTTATTATGCTTTACTGGAGTATGCTAATGTGACAGACTGTGTTTCTATGTGATTTAAAGACCTATGGTAACATCACCCTCACAAAAAAATGACCTATTTTGAAGTCTGCTGATGAAAACTGAATGCACTAGTCTTATCTTCTCTTCAGCTACTGTTTGTTCCATTGATAGCTTAGCATGAACTTTGGGAAAGCTAGTGTTAATGTTGCTTCCACACATTTCAATTTATGTGTGCCTAGGAAAATCTGGCTTTCAACTGGAAGTACATATGGCAGCAGACCAGGCTATTCTTTTGGGAATTACAAAGGGACAGAGTAAATAAAGCTGCACAAACTGGATCCAGCAGTGAGAGAAAAAAGGTAACTTGAAGCAGCCTTTCTGAGGTTTCACCTTCCCCTTTCAGCATTCAGATCTGAAGCTTCCTGACAACTCATTCTCAGACAGCCTACTTAACCCCAGAGGCATAGGTATGGCTTACAGCTATCAGTAGACATGAGAGATTTATGATCCTCCAACACGATTGCAGTTCACTGGCACTGAAGGTGAATTGATGCTTAATTTATAGGAAAGGACACTATCGAAACTCTTGTTCTCTCTTTTGTCCCTTAGGAGTACAGTCTTCTTAAAGGCATGAAAAGGAAAAACTCAGCTTTTACCACTTCATTCCTGCCAGCCAGCCCTGCCACTCGGCGGGCAGATACCGTGAAGGCACCACATGGGCCTACATTCCCAGTGAATCTCACATGAGGCTGTCCATCCTCATATAAGGATTGTTTCAAGTTAGCACAATGCAGACAGCAAGAGAGATGCTAGTCCCTGTGCACTAACCACAGCTGGTGATAAGACTGCATGAGATGGTTCTGAGGGCATCACACAGTCTCGCATCTGTGTCTGTTTTATCTTTTTCCATGTTTTCCTCAAATAGGTATGCGGAAGAACTCAGTTGATTCAGATCACTTGTCCTCTGACAAGCTGCCCATGAGTTTTCCAAGTGGGGCTTGAGGAGTCTTTCAGTTGCAGAAGAGAGACAGGGTTAGAGGGTCCATGAGCTTTGGGAAAGTATCTGATTTGACAGTAAGCATGCAACTTGAAGACAGTCATGCTTTGATGTAAAGGAGCAGCAAGGGCAAGAACTGGAGAAGTCTGAATCCCAATCCCAGTCCTGACCCTAACTCAGAGGTGCTTATGAGATGGATTAGGTCTCTGCTCTTCACTTTGAACAAGAAAACCACAACATAAAAGTATTATTTAGATTCATGATTCTTAGAACTGTCCCAGCTTTAAGGAACATATGGCTACCAGACCTCATGACTTCTTAGCCTGTTCTTCAGGGAAGTGGAAAAAGACTTAAGTGTTTTGTTTATTTCTTTGACAATTTCTTTAAGTGAACATGGAGGAATGTAGACATTTGAGCAACGCAGGGAGTTAAGCTTAATCCTCCTAAATATTAATCTGTTAGTGAAATATGATGGTTTTACATTGATGCACACAAGTGAAAGCGGAGATAGAAGTGGGGAGAAGAACCATGGTTCTTAGGATTTAGATCTATTTCTAAAATAGTTGTGTTTTCAAGTGGCAGTTTACTACAAACGTTTATGTTTAATTAAAGTTGTCTTATATATTGGAGGATCATACATACCACACATATAGCATCTTCCCAGTTGGAATGGCATAGCTGGATAGTTGTGGAGTTAGAGCATTAGCCTGCTCTCAGAAGATAGCTTGCAGAGGGCTATTAATACATGTCTGGGAAGGAGGAGGAGGATGTTCTTTCTTGTGCAAGGCATCACTTTCTGTCCCTTCCTGTATTTTTAAAGTGAGTACAAGTGATCTTCTGTCTTTCAAATATCTGAAATAGTCAACAATTGAGATTTCCTAGACTTCATTCTTTTTAGAATAGAAAGGTGATTATAAAATAAAAAAAGGAGGGGAAGCAATTTTTGTGATATCTGAACAGAGACTGGTTGTTTGGTACAGCTCACGTTCTTTATCCCACAGCTGCAATTATTTTAAATAAATAAAACCTTGTGGGTTTATCCCATAGAAAGAATTCCTATTATTTTTTGTATGCTAAACCATCTCATTTGAATTATGCTGGGGATTAGCCTGGGAAATGTTACGCAAATGGCTGGTTTTTTTAATTTTATTTTAACAGATCAAAACGCCTTTTCAGCTTATAAAAGCCTTTTTCCCATAATTGATATTATTCCAGCTTTTTAAGTCCTTAGAGGATTATGAATGTCAGTATTAGAATAAAAGGAAGATTGCTTCAGATAATTTTATGTGCAGGGCTCTGTTCCAAAGGAACCAAACACAGATGAGGATCTCTGAGAACACTGGTAAAAGGGACATGATAAAAATAAGGTGGGGGTAAGGAAGACCAAAGGGGAGGAGGGGAAGGAATCAAAATCCGCAAATCAAACTCAGCAGGGGCTTCCAATATAGCTGACATTCCGCACTTTTGGTCATTACAATCCATCTGGAACATTTTGATGCTGTAGCATAATGTTAGTTCAAGATTGTTTTCACTTAACACTGATCTTTTTTTTCCTGACTTCTGTGAAGCTTTCCAGTAATTGTAGTAACATGATGTTATCCTAGATTAACACAGGGCGTGCCTGTAGGGAGCTGAAGGCGTACAGACTGCGTCCCTAAAACAGTAATGTTTAATGCCACAGTTGTTTTCTGACTCGGGAGAGGAAGATGAACCTTTGAAGGACAATTCTTAGTATATAAAGTCATATTGCTTCAGTTACCACAGGAGAAGATGTTATTCTATATCACAGAGATGTCATGCTAGTAAATCCCTCACCTACAGCAACAACAGGAAAGAGCAATGGCTCTTTTAAAAGTGGCTCTCCTTAACCTTGTTTTAAGACCATCTTGATGGCCGCCCTTTAGTACACCTCAAAGACCACTTCTGAAGAGTGTTTCCTCTCACCTCCACTACCTGTGCCTGGCAAAGCAATGTCTGGAAAAACTAACTATGCCATAGACTGCTGCATGACCAAGAAGGGTCTGAGAGTGATGAAGCATCACATGGCACAGAAATACGTCATTATGACCACCCCAGCTGTGGAGAGGACCCGAGATACATTCATCCTCCTCCCTTCAGTAAACCTTTGCGCTTCTTCTGAAACGCTGTAATTTCATTGTAAGACGTAGAAATGGTCATTTCCATGTGACTTATGTCTCCATGGTACAAAAAAAGGCTTATTTAATAAGTGGAAGTATCATAGTCCCTTATTCATCAGATAGATACCTAAAATTAAACATAGTGATAAATGTGCTTTCTTCTTTTCTATGATGTAAATGTTTAGTGCTGCTTTTGAGATGAAAACCAATGTTGTTTGAAATCACACCTCCCATTAAAAAAATTACAGCCTGTATTTTTTTTCTGAATAAGCTTGTAGGACATCTTTTGCCACTAATTTGAGCAGACGTATAGGAAATGTCATAGACTTGTACCAGCCAGCCTACAGGTTTTTGTTGGCAGGCAATGATCAAGATTAAGTTTTCCCCCAAATTTTTACTGCATTGGCAGTAAGTTACCTTAGAGTGAAAAGGAGGTAAGGATGTGAAGGAAATCTAATCAGCCTAATGCAGCTTCCTAACAACTTATATCCTCCATCACAGATGATGACAAGGTACTTCAAGGGGTAAATCTTTGGGGATGTTTACAAAATTTCTGGTTTTCATGGGGAACCTCTGTCAAGTTGTTATGTCTAGCCCATGCAACCCAGTCCAAGTCTGAGTGACAACAGCAGCATAAAAACAGCAAGGTAAGAGTCTGTTGGCCCTTTTTTAGGTTTTGGCTGATTTTAGCTTTTAGGCTAGTCTGATTTGCCATACATCAGTGTTAAGGAGCCTGATGGGGAGGAGGCTACTTTGTTTGGTGCGTACTTTGTTGTCTTGATATTGTCCACTGTCCTGGAGGCCCTACACTGGTCAAGGTGCAGCCAGTATCAGGCAATGTCATCAAGTCAGCCGGCCCCCATGTGCTGCAGTCCCTTTGGGGTGGAAGTGGATCAGACACAGCAGTTGTTAGACTTCAAACAAATGCTCATTTCCCTGGTAGAAGTAATCCAGCAGGAGTCTGGGGAGTTAAAGCCTCTGGGGTCCAGTTAGCAACTGGGAGTGTTGAGAGTGGAACCCGGTTACCATCATAGAATCATAGAATCATAGGATAGTTAGGGTTGGAAAGGACCTTAAGATCATCTAGTTCCAACCCCCAATGCCGTGGGCAAGGAAAAGCCCTATTTCTTAGTTGTCCTGAAGCGTCAACTTTTGATGATACAAACTGGTGCTGTGCAGTGAATGTTTTGAGGAAGGATAGATCAGAACTCAGGACACCAGTTAAAAAGTGAAATAGCTGGTTTCCACTCTCAACTTCATTACAATTTTTTTCTGTAACCACAAAGGTCATTATCAAAGTATAGTGGTCAAGACAGCCAAGTTAGCCCTGGAAATGGACCCCTAAATTAATGTAGCCTCAGTAGAAGCATTTCCACAGCCAAGGTTTTTGTTCCCGTGCATTATTCCTACACTGCTGTATGGGTGCTGGGCCATATTTTATTTTTTCTTGAGCTAAGAAGCTTTTTCCTAAATACCTGTAGAGCAAATTGTGACTGAATAATGCCCCTGATGACTTAGCTGCTTCAGGTATAAATGCCGTTTAATCTGCAGAATGCCACTGGGATTAGAGGCTGGAGAACTGTCAGCCTAAAATCCAGAAAAGCAGAAAAGAGGTTTACTCTACAGTAAGGATAATAATCCAGGCTAACTCTAAAAGTTAGTGTCTCACATAGGTTAAGTGTATGAACGTTAAGTATATGAAATATTTTAAAATAGATTATTGTGATGGTGGATCTAATATATTAGATCTAATGTAATAGATGGAAGTTTGTAATCCCATTCTAAAGTAATATTCTAAAGTTCAGAAATACTTAGCAAGTTGATGAAGTTATGGATCCATTATGCGGCACACACCTACTTCTGGTACCATTTAGAGGTCTCATAAGTATTTCCATTAGACTCTGCTTTGTCCCATGCGGATATCTCTTGACATTTTGATCCTGTGCCATCTGGTTTTAACCAGCTACTTGCTTCCCAATGAGCAAATTGTGTGACTGGTGGAGATTTAAACTGTTCATGACAACTTGAGCAATTGCTGCCAAATGATGTGGAATTATAATCCAGTGGATAAGCATTCTTGTCAAGATCTTTAAGCCCACAAATGAAAACCTGTAATTCTAATTTGCTATTTAGGGACATGAAAACAAGATCTATGTTTTCCATAAAACTGGGCCTGCACCTGATATCTCTTGTCAGAAGATGCCTTATACTCCAAATCTTAGAAAATCAAAGCCAATTACCAAAGTTTTCAAAGAAGGGTTTAGGAATGGAGAAGTAGGCACCACTTTGGGAAATTTCATCTCCAAACAGAAGAAGCTTGGCATAAAACCACTCTCACAACGAAACAGGACAGTCTTACCCAAAAGAAGTGAAAGATGGCATGGAAGGCGGCCAATGTGAAATCAAAGCAGCCGTAGCAAGGCTGGGGAGAAGTCAGCTGCAGATGGAAAGCAGAGATAAAAAACTTTGCGTACTTTTCTCTGAAGCCGTGTGAACTTGCATTCATGTGGGTGAATATCACTTATTTTCTAATGAGTCACTGGAGCAGTTGAAACAAATGACTAAATGAAGAATAATTATGTGTTGCAACAAAATGCTAAAGGAAGCAGGGTGTCTTCAGTCTCCTAATGTCTTCAGACAAAGCCTCTTCTGGAAGGTAAGTACTGACAAGACATAAAGTACCAACTCCAGTGCTGGGGTAATTGAGGGGTGTTGGCTTGTTTCACAGGGGAGATTCTTCTGGCTTTAGGACCTAATGGGCTCTTCAGTGAAGAGGTGACTTGAATACTTGCTTATGGTCCAGTGTTAATCCTTCCTTGATTCCTCTGCTGCCTAACATGAGTAGGGAACAGAAGCAAGGTAAGAACAACAGCAAGAAGAATCATTTGGACGTGCATGTCTAATGAGTGGCTGTGGGACCAAGGAGCTACCAAATACCAGTTGTATTGCGTATTTGGATGTACGGGGCCGGGGAGGGGGCGGTGAGGAACCTTTGTCTCGCTGGCCTTGTCCAAATAGCTCTTTCACAAGTTTTCTATGGGTAGACAGTTACAAACATAAACTGTAAATTGGGCTAAAATTCTCCAGGAATTACCCAGATTATGGATACCCCTAAGGCTCTCACCTTTACCCTGGGTGACGATGACTCTGATGAGCTTTGTTGCAACAGAGGGTTGTTTTCATGTTCACCTTCTTTGTGGAATCAGAGCATAAGGGGTTTTCCGTGCAAATCTATCAGAAGACAGTGCACAAAACTCATAGTATCTCACACATTGCAATTCCCATATCCCATTGGCAAAATTGTTTTCTCTTTTCATCGCTTTTTTTTTTTTTTTTTCTGTTTTAATCTCTTTATTCTACTTAGTTCAAAGTAGTTTTGCAGCAGTTAGGCTGGTCTGGACTTCAGTAAATGTCTTTCTTCAGTAAGAAGTAATGCAGTTCTGAGTAGCATCAGCCACAATAACTGTAGTTTTATCCTTAATAATTTAGAGTTCCTTCATGACTGTACCTCAACATGCAAGAAGGGCTCAATAAATCTACAGGGTTTGGGGTGGTAGGTTGTTTTGGTTTATGTGCAGCTTTCAAGGCATTAGGAATATAATTCACTTGGGAGCTTTTTCTTCTCTCTTCATTGAATGATGAAATTCATTTTAGCAACTCAAAAATCTTAGATTCGATGCCACCATGTAAATTTTTAGTTGGACAAAATGATGCCATTGCCTTGTGTATTATTAGAAAAAGCCCACATGGAACGGTGCAAGTGTCCTGTAATAACGTGATTACAGTGTTAGACTCGTGCCAGTTGAAAAATAAGACTAATTGAATATTAGAATATTCAGAATACTCCTTCAATTATATGTTTGGCTGTCCACATAGACATAGGCAGTCTGTTGAAATACTATGTCAATTTGTACTATGGCAAGCTTGGAAGGTTTTCTTAGAAGGAAAGGGAAGGCTGGACAGCCTTTAGCATGCATTGCAGTAACACCTAATCCTGCCATCTCATCAGAGCCTGCTCATGGGGAAAGCAATGTGAAAGTAAACCCCAAAGGAACACCCAGGCAGTGAAGGAAGGTGCTCCCATTTATCCTGTGAGGTCTGGTCCTCCAGCCCAAACTCATGCCTTGCTGTGGTGTGAAGTGGCATCCTGTGCCAATAGGAGGCCTCTTTTGGGTGACAGGAGAAATCAAGGTACCAGTTACGGCATGGCTTCTGCGTCTTTTTGCAAGAAGTTCTAGAATCATGGAATCATTGAGGTTGGAAAAGACCTTTAAGATTGAGTGTAACCATTAACCCAAAACTGCCAAGTCCACCACTAAACCATGTCCCTGAGTGCCACATCTACACATCTTTTAAATACCTCCAGGGATGGTGACTCAACCGCTTTCCTGAGCAGCCTGTTCCAATGCTTGACAACCCTTTTGATGAAGCAGTTTTTCCTAATATGCAATCTAAACCTCCCTTGGTGCACATTGAGGCCATTTCCTCCTGTCCTATCACCTGTTACTTGGGAAAAGAGACTGACATCTCACTACAAGCTCCTTTGAGGTAGTTGTAGAGAGCTGTATGGTCTCCCCTGAGTCTGCTTTCCTCCAGATCAACATTCCTACCCAACTTGCTGTCATTTGAAAACTCCTGAGGGTGCACTTGATCTCTTGGTCCAGATCACTGATAAACATATTAAACAGAACTGGCCCCAGTACTGAGCCCTGTGGAACACCACTTGTGACCAGTCACCAACTGGATTTATCTACATTCACCACCACTCTTTGGGCTCAGCCATCCAGCCAGTTTTTTACCAAAGGAAGAGTATGGCCATCAAAGCCACAAGTAGCCAGTTTTTCCAGGATAATGCTGTGGGAAACAGTGTCAAAGGCTTCACTAGAGTCTACTTAGACAACATTCACAGCCTTTCCGCTATCCACTAAGTGGGTCACATTGTTATAGATGGAGATCAGGTTAGTCAAGCAAGACCTGGCTTTCATAAATCCATGCTGACTAGGCCTGATCACCTGGTTGTCCTGTACATGCCTTTTGGTGGCATTTAAGATGATCTGCTCCATAACCTCCCTCAGGACCAAGATCACAGTAACAGGCTTGTTGTTCCCCTGGTCCTCTTTCTGACCCTTCTTGTAGATGAGCATCACATTTGCTAACTTCCAGGCAACTGGGACCTCCCCAGCTAGCCAGAACTGCTGATAAAGGATTGAGCGTGAGCACTTCCTTAGTGAGCACTTCCCCCACCTCTCTCAGTACTCTTGGATGGATCCCATCCAGCCCCATAGACTTGAAGCACTTTTTGAAAGAACCTGATTTCTCTTGCCAAATTACAGCCTCTGTAATTATAGTCTGGTTGCCTTGAGTTTGAATTGAATGCACAAATAAATAATAAATAAATTAAAACATGTTTTAAAAATGCTAACTGGGCAGAATGGCAGCAGGCATAGGGGTGCGGCCATAGGGGTTGAAAAAGCATACTTTATTTTATTTTTTGATACTTTTTGCCTGAAATAGCCTCATATTTTCAGGTCAGCTTATGGCCAAGAAAAACACAAATCAAACCAAAACCCACAGGAAACCGTAGCAGCCCTAAGAAAGGCCAGCGAATGAAGGGTGTAGAAAAATCACTGTGAATGATATCATTGACCACTGGCAGTGGGAAACTCGGAGGACTTGTAGCTGTTCATAAAGAGGGGTTGGGGAAATGAAATGCTAAAATATTCTGGATTTTTATTTATTTGTCTACTGTTTTCTAAGAATCCTGGGAAAACCAGCTTCATTATGATTGCCACCCATTGCTTTCTGACTTTTAAGGTCCCATGGATGCAATTTATGCCTCTGAGTTGCTATAGATACAGGGGATGAAATCTGTTCCTGGCCTTGCAAAAGTTGCTGGGAGTTTTGCCATTCAATAAGACACAGATTTCACTGTAGATTTTCAGTGGCACAGTCTTCGAGTAAGTCAAAATGCTGCCACTTCAAAGAGCAACACTTTGCAAAGCAGAGGAGGCCCCATTTAGCAGTTTGTGGCTTAAAATCACTTCTGTTACTTTATAAGCATTGAGTATGCTAGCACAGTATGAATTAAGTGCACGGGATATGAATTTCCACATTTAATTAGGAGCAACTTTCTTGCAGGTGTTGATGTGGACCTAATCCTAGAAAGCAAGAGTGAGGAAGCATAGAAGCAAATTGAGAGTGCTTCAGGTGGATATTGAGCTGGACTTATTAGATCACAATCGTCTTCTGATGGTACAAAAGGGCTTTGTGTTCAAGTATTTTTTTACAACAGGCCATGATCTTTTGTTAATGCATCTGAATGCACTGGTCTATAGGCTGGGGTTGTGTTGCTCTCCTCTGCTGTCTTTCAGAGACTTGATTTCATGTGTGTGATAGACTACATTTTAACACAAAGCCTGTGTCACAGATCACTTTTCCTACTGTTTCTGAGCACAGATTGTCCTTCTGTAGTATCTGTTGCAATGATTTTAATTGAAACGTGATACTGAGAAAGCAGAAAAGATATTGGGTATCATCAGTTCATGGTTTCCACAGCTCAGAAGTCAAGGAGCACAGGCCATGTGATGAGGCAATTCTCAGTAGACCACAATATGGGGAATGTGGAGTGTAGCTGTACTGCTGATGCTTTCCCGGCAGCAAAAGGGGGTTGACTGACTTCTGAGCTATTTCTGTGCTTCGGTATGTAGGCAACCTCCAGTTAGTAGTTCATGGTACATCCTCTTTGATGCTTTGCTACTGTTATTTAGACTTGGTACCATAGCACACAAGATATCCTGGCTTGCCTGCAGTTACAGATATTTCTACAAAAGCGTGCTGGAGTATTACCAAAGCTAAAATTGAAGTAGAGGCAAAATGAACCAAGGTCACAAGTCAGTGAATCTGTGTCCTACTCTGATGCCGTCCACCAAATGTGGTGGATTGGTGTATGTTGCTCCTTTCTCAGCTTCAGTACCTGGCTTACGATGGCTAAAGTTCAGCCTAAACAATCTGAAGGTGACATAGGTAGGTGTTGGTGCGGTTCATCTCATAGAGATGGTGAAGGAACAAGTTCAAATACCACAGTTTTCTCACTCTCATGATTCCCCAGAGTCACAAAATAGTTTACAATGTTAAATTATCTGTATTAAAACTGTTTCTCCATGCAACTGGAGACCACCCAGAACCCAGATACAGCAGCATCCTCTCCAAGGAGATGATAGACTGAAACTATTTGGAGTTCACTCCCCTTAAGGCATATTCTGGGCTTGTTATGTGCACGCAGGCAGTGCTCAGGGGAGTTGTCTCAGAGCACTCTGTTTCTGGTGTGCTTTGTTTGCATTTGTGTAATGAAATCATTTAAAAAATAAATAACAGTTTAAAAATAAATGAGCAACCTTCATATTTAATGTTTATCTAGGATAACCGGCATCCATGTCCATGCTAAAAGAAAAACCTTTACTGGCTTTATGAATCTGTTTATTCAAGTATCTGTATTTCAAAAGAGGCTCATAATATTTGCATGTTAAGTAGCACAGTTTCTTTTATCAAGAAAGTTTCTTCCCTATGTAATTCTAAGCTGAAAAGAGAATGTTGTGCTTTGAAACAAAACTTTCAACTAAATTTGCCAGTCTCAATAGCACAAGTAGCTCCAGTGTAGTTTTGCTTTGCCATAGACTCCAGACTTGCTGTAAGACCAAATCAAGAACCTAGCTGTTTGAAATGATTTATCATTTTGTTCAGCTGTACCTGAAAATAGAAAGTGTCTACTGGTGTCACCAGAGCACCTTAGAGAGTTTTCTATGTGACTTTTAAATGAACGACAGATTACTTACCAGGCATTGATTCCATACATGTGGTCTTCATGTA
This sequence comes from Psittacula echo, assembly GCF_963264785.1. NCBI lineage: Eukaryota > Metazoa > Chordata > Aves > Psittaciformes > Psittacidae > Psittacula > Psittacula echo. Next base: position 109,052,841 of record NC_137735.1, read on the forward strand.
TGGTCAGAGGCAATGTGGATTATTAGAGGAACATTAATAGCAAATTGAGAAAATCAGGAGATCTGAGACACACACCTTTATCACCCGCTCATTTTGGATGCCTCTGTGTGGCTTGTCCATTGATTTTACTTTAAGCATATGACATATTGGCTACATTGTCCCAAATGTTCACTTCCTCGATGGAACTGGCTCCATCTAAGTCATCTTTTGGGCTGAGCGTTACATGTCCTGCTGAAAGAGTCCTGAAACTCATTTCATCTGTGTTAGCTGGTGTCCATGGTGCCAATATGAAATCCAACAACACAAGTGATGTAATTTAATTATTCAAAGCCATTTTGAAAAAGCTTGGATCTTCCTTAAGCAGGCCTACTGTAAGTTACATTGGAGTGAGCTTATTGTGGAGATTTGAGAGTTGCAGGGATCAGATGGCGAGAGTTCATACCCATACGAAAGGAACAGAAGAGTTACAATGCTCTGCAGAGCTTTGATTAACTGTCTCCAGAGTAAATACAACCTCTGGAATAAAAGCTTTCTCTCACACCAGGCCTCAGAATTGGCAACTTTAGCACATTCTCTTTGTTCACCTCCAGGATGGCTGGCAGGTTCAGCCAAAGGAGAGAGACTGTAAATTACAACAAAAAGGGAATTAGAAGATGTTATTTTAGTCAGACTACTGAATGACTTCATTGCTGAGGTGGTGCACGGTGTGCACAGTAATCAGGCTTCTGTAGACCCAGTGCAGTAGCTTGCACTGTGGGGTTGTGCGGGGGAAGGCTCAGAAAGAAATCTTTCAGCACACCCTTACGGTTGAATGATCAGGCAAGTCCTGTATCCCTTTCATTGTACTTCTACTGTATCTACTTCAGATCACTCTTTGCATAAGCAGTAAGGCTGAATTCTTTCAGCCAGGATATCAGGCACCAATTTTGCAGAACATGACCTACTCATGTAGACGCGCGTGTCCACAGAGTTCCAAAAAGAGAATCAGAGGATCCTTGCTAGGAACTGCCGTTGAATGATTAACTTTCACCCAACTCCACTGCATTATTTTAAACTCTGCCCTTGTTCTTAGAGAAATGCAAAATATTAGAAAGATATTTGTGCTGTGCTGTTTATGTTGTCAGAGCTAAAATCTGTTAATTACTGGATTTAGTTTCCTGCTCTGCCATTGCTCTCCCATGCAACGAAGCTGAATGGTCTTGCAGTATTTCAAGTGAGAGGTTTACTGCAAGTGTTAGCCAAAGAAAGGATTTTAAATGCTCCCTTATTTTAAATTATTTTCCTTGCTGATTGTATGCTTCTTCAACTTACTTTCCCTAGGCTCTAAACATCTCTTAGAAAAAGCAACCTGTCTTTCCCACAGCAAGGTTATCCCCCAACCTCTCTTCCTGAGAGCTGGCATGCATGAAGCAAAAACAAATTGCAGGACTGGAGTTTTCAAGGGAACATACCTGCCGTTATTGAAAAGAAAAGAACGTTTCCCATTGAACATTGCCATCATGTAGGTGACTGAACAAGAGGCAGCAAGACTAACAGACTTGGAACAAATTGGAAACTTAATGAATAAAATTAGTAGTTGTGGATCTTTTTAACAGGACAACTTAGAGAAGAACATTAACCTTCTGAGTGTTTCCATGTAGCTTAGTGGAGCTAATGCTGTGACTGTGTGAACCTTTTATACGGAGAGGAGGAACTGGTGGTGCAAGTCGGGAATATTCTTTAGTGCAAGGCTGTATTGGAGAGACTGCCACCATGACCAGAGGAGGTCCACATTTCTTCACTCCGTTTTCTGAAAGCTCTGGCTCAGGTTGGCTCAGGGAAATCTCCATGTTCATACCTTCTGCTGTCTACTTGCTTTTCCCAATATTACCAACACATGTAGATGTCTGCTAGTCACTAGGCAAGGGGAGCTTTGCTCCACAAAATTCAGCTTTTGAGTCAACCTTGTTGTGCAGCACCCTGCTTTGCAATTTTTTTGCACTTATTCCCTTAGGAAAGTGACTATATTGTGCTTTTTCTTTATTTTGTTTAAAGTTGCTAATTGGTCTTTAATTTTTAATGAGGACAGCGATTATTCTGTACTTTGTTACCTGCAAGTGTTGTGAATCATCTTTTACAACAACATAGCTGGTTTCCTTCTTTTTTTATCCTTCCCATAGAATTCCCAGGACAGCAGCCTGTGTTCTGCAATGTCCAGAGTGCTAGCCAAGGGGTAGAAAAAGCAGCACCAGAAAGGGGACTTGTAAAGCAGCAGGGAGTGTGTGGCTTCTGAGAAGCGGAAGGGGCAAATGCATGCTGAGGGACTTAAAGATGTGCTGAGACTGTTGCAAGGCAGATAGGTTCTACCTCACTGTAAGCAGAATTATGATGGTAAAAGCAAGCAAACCCCAAAAGATGCACCTTGCAACAACACAGGGTTCAGATGGAGAATTAATTGGTTTTAATCTATTTATTTTGTCTCACTTTGAAGACTTTTTGCAGGGCAAGGTCGTGGAGGCAATGAACATAACATTTCAGTTTGAAAGTCTTATAAGTATTTTTAGGGTGCTTAAGATAAGAGTCTGGGCAGGCCCACCTCAGTGTCATGCTTCTCTGGTTAATGTATCAGTATGACATCACTCGTGTAGTCTCTTTCGTTACTAGAATTTTTGAACTCTGGCATTGTGTGTGACTGATACTACCAAAATCATGGTAGTGTAAGGCGTAACAACCAGTATGAGCCCAAATTTGCAGTGGGAAGTCACCTAGAGTCACCTAGGTGCTAAAAATGCCACAACTCAGGCCCCAGCCCTCTTCCCCTCCCAAATCCCAAGGGCAGATTTGTTTAATGTGAAAAGCAGTGATGTCTACTATTGCATGGAGTGCATGGTACAGCTAAGGACTTCTCTTTGTGAAATGCTCATCTATATAGAGAGCTTTCACAAAGCCTGTTTATCCTAAACCTCTCATAGGCTTGATTTTGAGAGCTGAAAGATATTTGTTTCCCTTAGGCTTCTTTCCAGGAGGATAAATAAGCCCGGACTGTTGCCGGGAGAGAAGACCTAACCTTTATGTCTGTGGAGGAAAAAGGGACTGCTGTGGAGACACATGCAAAAATCCTTTGTAATAAGCACTGCCCAGAACATGAATATAGCTACATGGCTTCATTGAGAAGATACAGGTTAAAGATAAAAGCAATTTTCTGCAGTGTTTGCATGCAGTTTCAAATGTCCTCTTCTCATACAGTGCTGCCACATGGTAGTGTCTACTGAGCTCCTAGTGACTTACCTTGGGAGCAGCCATGAATACAACACACAATTCTGGTGTGCTTCCCTGCAGAGAGCCTTTCCAGTCATACCTGGCACTGTATCAAGCCACTGTGCCTCCTCAAGTGAGCAGGGTCCCCTTTGTCATGGGGGGACAATGCGGGGCCGCAGAGTTGCAGGTGTGCGGTGTACCTGGGCAGCAAATTGGATCTTGTCTGCAGCACTGGGTTCCTTCTCCAAGCACAGCATGAACCTTTCCCCTGTGTGGTCTTTTGGGGATGTCTAGAAAAGTCCTTATAGCTTCATTGGACTGTGCTTAACCCACTGACTGATGAAGGCTAGGACTGATTTGCCTCCACACTGGTTTATCCTTCAGCACTTTAGAGCCAGGCCTCCCCTTTGGCAGGGTAGGTGTCTGAGGCATTAGGAACTCTTGTTTTACCACCTCATTACTTACCTGGACAGCCACCTCTTGCAGCCAATGGTTTGCTATTGCTGGCAAAGTATTAGAATAAAAAATACTAAAAAAAAAAAATAAAAAATGCCCACATAAACAGAAAAGCCAAACTCAAACCAGAATTCAAAGTTGCTGCTTAAATTTGGGACTTACTATTGCTTGCTAAAACTTGGGTTTGTTCCCTCCCCCTTAGCCCTTCGTCCATTTCCAATTTCTTCTGGTTACATTCATTTTCTTTACCAGTTGCAGTTCTCTCATGTTAAGCCTGCACTAAGTCATGAGCCAGGGGTGCATATTGTTCATCACACCATGAGGACCTCACTACCCGTACATCTTGATGCAGTTTTGTATGGATGATTGCAGAGTTTGCAGATCCTTTTTCCCCTCCCTTGTAGCTGTTTGTGAGGTTTTGAGCCCTTTCTTCTGCAAGCCTTGCTGCCATGGTTTTATTTTCAGTGGTTTGGATGCTGAGACTAGCATTTGCGCCAGTGCCATATTGCTTGTTTTCAGCAGCACTGCTGGACTATTTAACTTTTTTCCTGACTCGGATCTAATCTCACAGTTTGGTTATCTATACTGTCTGAAGTCTGTCTCCAGCCTTTCTGCAGGAGCTTTGGGGTCCTGTGGGTACTGAGCTCTTATCGGCTTCTCTGCTGAATTCTTGTGTGACCTTGGAGAAGTCAATTTGGATGCAGTTTTCAAAAGCACTGCTGAAAGTAAGTGAGACTTCTGCTCCTAAGCTACTTCAGCCTTTCAGAGCATTGTTCTGTCTGTGTTGTCTGTTTGTCTTCCCACCTAATGTTCAGGCTTGCCAGCTCTTTGGAGCACTGCTGCTTCTTGCTGCAGTTTCTGTATATGTGCCCTTGGCCTAATGCAGTGGGATCCCTGTCTCAAGTAATAGTGATGGCATCTCAGGTGGATAAATGCAGAACCGAACTGGAGCTCACTGTGAATGAATCTGAAATCTAGTCTGGAATGACCTGAGCAGGGGATGTTGATATTAAATGTTCTTTTCTGTTAATCAGTTGCATATGGAGGCCTGAATACATACAGGGCTGCTTGCAGGAGTTTGCATTTGCAGACATGGGTCACAAATAGTGAACGTGGAGTAACCAGGATCCTGTAGCGAGCCCATGAGTTGTGGATGTGTCCAACCCACATGGGCAGGGCAGTGGCTGCTTGTCAGGGCTTGCAGATGCCATACACCCAATTGCATCTAAAGCCTGGATCTGGCAACACAGCAATCCAAGAGCCAAATCCAAGAGCCAATGCAATGCACTGCAGCAGCCGCTGCAGGTGGAGGAAGGGAAGAGTAAAGAGCCATTAGATGCCCTTAATAAATATCTACCCAGCTGTGATATAAAGGAGGGTGAGGAAAGTAGAAAGAAGAAAGGAAGGTAGGAAAGACTGGGGGCTAGTGCAGAGGAGTTTTTTAATCTTATTTTGGTTGAAGAAATAGAAAATGGTGCTATGTAAAATATGCCAAAATACATATTTTATTTTTTCTTTTAAGATAAACATTGCTGGGGAGTTTATTCCTCCAGCATTTCTATGTACATGTTAAAATATTTGAATCAATGTTTTAAAAGAGAAATTTAAAGCAGAAACCCCGATACATGAGTTTACTTAAATGAACAATGAGTACACATCAGTTCCATCAAAAGTTGATCTGAGGAGCACAGGAGTTATTGCGTAGTGGGAGTGCTGTTCTTGGTGCCTGTTTCTTTGCAAGTGGGAATTTAGGGTCCTAAATTTATGGTTCTTTTTTGTAAATCTCGTTGTAAATCTGTCATAGCATTGCTGACTGGTAAAATGTTGCAATCATCTATGCAAAACTGTAAGTATTCTGTATCACAAGCCTCAAATTTTCATCACTTCACTATCACACCACCGGTGTGTAATCAGCAGCTTGAAATCATGATAGCTAGAAAGCTGCATTAAAATGGAGAACATCGTCAACCCGATTTTCTATTTTCTTTTTAAGCAGACGAGGATAAACACCACAAATGCAAACTGGTCCCTTCTGTGGGCATATTCTCTCAAATATTTCTTAGAGGCTTTACTCTTTTAACCAATGAATAACTGGTTGAGTGCTTATCAAACATATTGTTATTCATGCTAATATTTTCAAATGTGAAGCTATCTATCTGTGGTGTATTTTACAGAAATTGTTTCAGTGTTAGCCAAAACCTGAAAGCTGCAGTTACTGAAGGTCTGGCAAGACAGAAATCTGACATTGGTTTAAAGGAACAATGTGTTGCAAGTGCTTGACTTGTCTTCGAGAGTGGTTCTGACAGACAGAAGGTTTTAAGCTTATTAACATTGCAAGTCAGGCAGATGGTTTAGTTCCTGTGTTGTCCATGCTCAATGAATATGAAACTGTTCTAGAAAGACTGGGATGAGGCAGAAGGTCTGCTCAGAGCAGGAAGCAAGAGGGGCATCTCTGTGTTGTGGTCCCTGGGTACCACCTGCATTTCCAGAGGTTCCCAGGGGAGCGTGGCACCTGAATCCCATTGCCTTGCCTGCTAAAATGGCAACCAAAAAAAGATGAGTGCCAGCCCTGAAGCACACACTACCCCCAGTTTTATGATCTTCCCACCATGTCCTTTCCCCAAGACTCGCTTCTCCACCTCCAGACTGCATGCAGCACAGCACAACCACATGAAAACCGTCTGGCCGACTGCAAGGTTTCTGGTTGCAGAGCCAGCTTCAGAGTGAACTTGGCCCCAGCTGCAGAGTTAGTCAAAAATATTTGTCCAGCAAACTTGCCTTGTGGATTTCGTGTGCTGTTTGATTTCCTCATTCTCAGTGTTTAATCTGTAATATCAGAACATGTGGCTTAGTACAGTTGGTTGGTGCTGTCTAGAGGAGTGGGAAGGATGGCAGGTGAAGCCCAGAGATGGTGCAACCCCAAGCCCCACTGTGGATCCTCACCTTCTGGCAAGCCTGATGAAGACAAGGAGGGTGAAGTTTCAGCCAGAGATTTTGGAGGAGGGCTGATGGACAGCCCTCAGCTGATAGCAGGCACTGGTTGGATCATCAGTATTCAGTACAATGCCCTCCTTTGGGTAAAAGTGATAGAAGTAGGATTTCTCTGTGCAGGACCATTGGCTGATTACCACAGTGTAATTGCCAAGTAATCCTAATTGTGTTTGTTCTTTAATCCAAAATGTTCTTAACCAAATCATCTGATGTCTTTAAAATAAAAGTATTTGCTCCATTGCACCTCTAAAAATAAGTGAATCTCTTCTTCCTTGCTCTTTTTTAACTAATTGAGCAATACCTTGACTTTGTTTCAAAGCCCGTTTGCCAAGTTTTTGTCTTACGCACTAGTGACAAGAATATGAAAGGAATTAGAAAATTATTATGGGATTAGACAGAATCTTGCTCATACACAAAAGACATGTTGATTCCTTGTCCTCTGAAGTGAGTAGTATAGGTTCTGCAATTTAATGTGGTGTAGCCAAACACAAAAGGAGCTCACGTGTAGTAATGTATGTGGTAGGTAGGAGAGTAATGCATGGAACAAGCTTTGATTAAATAAAACAACACACTCTCCAAAACGGTCTTTAAAGGAATAGCAAAAAATATCTTTCAGTTTTTAGTGAACTGAAGAAAAATTATGCCCTGTGTTTGTGAAAAAATAGTTATTTCTATGATAAATGGCAAAAGTGGGTACTCTTCTAGCTTCCTGATTTTATAATGTTTCTGTCTCTCTCATCAGCAAAGAGGTGCTTTGCTGCATGCATGGACATTTTTCTAATTCCACAATCATTTCCCATATAGAGTAAAACTAGGTTGGGTACAAAAATAATTTGTTTGCTCCTTCTTTATGAGTTGTCCTCCACATCTAATTTTCAGCAAATGGAAAGGCCCCCCTCCATATCCTCTTCTTTGTACCACAGATATGTCCACAGTTTTCCTAACAATGCCATGTATGTGAGAAAGACACTTTATTTCTTTTTGCCTTTTTTCTTTTTTTTTTTTGGTGAAAATGACATCCAGCTCTGTGGATTTCTGCTTGTCACAAAATCTGACCAAAAATTAATTACTTTAAAACTCTACTGAGTGGACTTGCAGCTATTTGAAACTCCCAGCTAACTAATGATTAGTCTTAAACCAGGAACTCTAAGGTTAGTGCTTGCAAACCATAAAGTTAATGTAAATGGGAATCTTGCATCAGTGAGGACTTCAGGATGTGGCTATGTGCATTACTTTGTTGCTTATTCCAGTCCTGTTTTCTTCTCCCTTTGAAAACCCCGTTTGAAGTTGCTTCTTAATCTCCTAAGCTGTAGACTTGAAAGTGCATATCGGCCCTCTTATGTATGAGTCACACCAGCCCTCAGTCATCAGTATTGTCCAGAAATGTTTCCCTTCTCCTCTCTTCTTACCCCCTTACCCAAGGGCAGCTATGATTCATACTGTAAAAGAGCTTGATTTGCATTTGATATGAGTCAACAACTAATTCAAGATCAAGAAACAGCATCAAACAGGCCTGACAAAAAGGGAAGGAAGGTCTCTTATTTACTGTGGCTGAACCAAAAGCCTAGACATTATACTTGAAAAATCAAAAAAGTAGATTACACTGACTTGAAAACCTCTTCTCACAGATACTAAAAATTCTTGAAGAAATTAAAATACAATAGAATACCCTGTGTTCCAAGCAAATCAAACTGTTGTTTCTTTCTTAAACATCTCTGCCAAGGAAACTATTCTGCTTTTTTTCTTTACAGAAATCTTTGTGCTAGACTCTTTACAGGTGAGCAAAACAGGATCTAAAAATGCCCCATAAGAAATCCTTTCAGGAATGCACTTAAAGTGTACAAATCTCATCTTTATTTTAGACATAAGTAATTATGTGCTTACCTGCTATTGATGTCTGTAGACTTAAATCACCTCTTTAATGTTAAGTACATTTATAAATTATTTTCCTTCATTGAGGTCTAAATGCACAAAATGGGGCAGAGGTCTAGGGAGGGGTGAGGACAGGCCAAATGGCTATAATAAAACCACAGGTCACTGCTTGCAAATCTAGAAATTTACTTCAGGGATTTTGAAGTACCACCGTTTACCAATTCTGGATAAGTAATGCAGGTAAGCAGGAGCAGACACTACAGGATGACTGCACCCCATAGTCTCAAGGTAATTTTCTTTGGAGCAGATTAATATATTCACTATGAATCCTGCCTGTATTTTACCTTCTCTTTTTCAAAATTCACTTTGCCCAGAAGATGACCTGTTTCTTTAAACTGTCTTGAAAGAAGATGCTAGAGGAGGTGGAAAGGGAAATTTTTGATAACATAATAAAGGAATTAGTATGTCTCTTTTCCCTCTGCTTGTCTCACTAAATATTCAGCTTCAGTTTCTTCATTTTTGCCATCTGCCGTCTTCATAGTTGTTTACCTTAACTGTAAGTTCTGTGAAGCTCATCTTATGTCTACAGGTGGTGGCCAACAAAACACTTGGCGTTTTCAATGTAAGCTAATGACTGCTCAAAGGAAGAGTTTGGGTAAAAGGGAGATGGATCCCTGACCAAAGTCAGACTGCTTACCTTAATAGCTGTAAGCTAAGTAGACAAAATAAAGTGCTGGATCTCATAAAGGACTTTCATTTCTCCATGAAGGAGTGGGAAAAATTTAAGTGACAATGCAGCTAGTTCTGCATAGCTCTCCGTCAGGCTCTGAGCTGGTGCTCATTTGCTTGTAGTTCTCCAAAGTGTTTTGCTCAGCCCCTTAAACCAATGTTGGCTGACATCTTCTCTCTTTTCTTGTCTGCTCTGGTTTGAATCTTGGAGCCTCAGGATGTTTGTTTTTCCTCTTTCTTTTGTGCAGATTCTAGATGGGAGCTATTTGTGTGGACATTCTTAGTATTCTCCTCAGAGAAATTAATAAACTTCTTTTACAGGAAACAAGTGATTTTTACAACAGCATTTTCTGTCAGGTACCTTGTGTGTGCTGTTTTGTGACTACAAAGACTTTAAGTCATGTGACATACTGTCACAGTATGTCTGCTGCTTCCATTTGTTTCAATATATTTATTAAAATTTACAAAAATGCATTCATAGCATCGTTGGTTTTCCAAGGCAGGTAAGTTCTATGCAGAGATTTTGTAAGTGAGATCACATATTTCATGGTTGCATACTCTAATGGTGATGGTTTTGGAAAGTAGTAAAAATAATCCACAACAAAACCATTAATAGTTATTTTTTTGTGTACATAAACCTATATACACCAAATGTGGCCTATAAGTCTAACTTTGTTTAAAATTACAATCAGGGTTTCTTCCCTCTCTGCCAGTTTCTGAATATTCCTATTTTTGACTTTTTTTCTTTCTTTTTTTTTTTTTGGGGGGAGGGCGGGGGGATGTCCCTATATCTGCATTAATTTTGAGGCAAATACCATGTATTTTTAACTAGTCTTCTCAGCTTCTGGTGTCCACACACCTTTCATGTACTTATTTTTGTTATTCCCTATGTTAAAACTTTACACGCTACTGATCTAGAACCTTTGAGTAAAGTACCATCTGCAACATGAATTTCTCCTCCCAAGCTGTTAAAAGGAGCAGGTTTACGTTTGGAAGGCCAGCCAACCTTAATCACTGGTATTACCTTTCACAAAGTCTCAATTTTGCGTTATGGTTTCTTGCAGTGACAGGCCGCATCCTGCCTGAGACCGAGGACGTTTTCTCGAGCCTATTTACATGAACAACAACAGATTCTGGTGTTTGTACTACCTCTCTTTCATTAAAAGCTCAGACAGAATGTCTGCTGACACAAGGTCTTTCCAAGGTTTATATTCTAGCTATAAATCATACATCTGCAATTGACAGAATAACCTTTTCAAGGAAAGTTGTGTTTGTGAAACACTTTTCTCCACCATTGTCATGAGCGGTTTGCAGTCTGTTTCTGCAAATGAGGAACTGGGTTTTTTGTGCATGCATAAGCACCAGAGACTTTTAATTTTGCTGTCCATATTCACTAGCATCCAGCTTAAGTCAGGTTTCCTGCAGCATTAACTAGTGTCTGGTGATTCCCATTGTCACAAAAATGTTGTTGTGAGGCCTCAGCGGGCTCAGTTGCCAATTTTGTATAGCAGAAAATCAAAGGAAGGGCATCTTTATAAATTGTGCTTAGGCTAATTGTTGTGATTATTGTCTTTCATACACTGTCCATTTTTGCAGAATAAAGTTACAGCAGCCAGATTGGATAGACTTTTTTCAGCCAAATTTATCATTCCTGTGTACTTTCCTCTTTTTTGAGTAGAGAAATACTGATAACCATCTATAACCCCCCAAGGCCTAGCAGGGCTCCTAGATCAGTTCTAGTTTTCCTACATAAGTTAGTTATTCACCCCTACATTTACATCGCTGTCTGTTAAGTTCCAAGCTTACACTGCTGAGTCCATGCCCATGATAGAGTTCCTTTATTTATACTTACAGCAAAATACCATCAGTAAACTTGAGTATCTTCCCATGCTTGGATATCCTTTTGTGAATTATATGGGTGCAGAGCATAGCCTAAAAATTATGGTAAAGCACTGTGTTCAGAGAGCATAAGTTAAGATTTCACAGACATGATTTCCTCTTCTACAGAAATTTTCCCCAAGCCATCTGAAATACTTAGGGTGAGATGAGAGGGAAGGAAGCAAAATACATTTATTAAAAAATGTCTTTCCTGGTAGATATGTGGAGTTTTGTAGAAAGACTTTGGCTCAGACCCTTGGAAGGCAGGTGTAGGTAAAGATTTTCCATTTTCTTTCCTGGAGCTGGTAAAGAAAAGACCCCTTCTAGAAGGTGCATCAGCGCTCTCTGCTAGAATCAGAGCAAGAAGTTTAATTTCTTCCTTAAGTTTTCATCTAAGTACACTTCTAAGTATGTGTTGGCTCATGTATAACAGGGAAATTGAGTTCTGTTAACTGTATTTTGTATTCCATTGATAGCTTTTCTCTGCCATTAAAAACATCTGAGAATATAATTTCTACCTTTTAATGGCTTCTGTCCTCCTACTGTATTCACTTTCTTAACAACCTAATATCTGGCATTTTCACCTCTTGAGTAAGTACTCCCTTTCCTGAAAATGTTTTATAAGAAAACAATTATAAAAGTTATTTCTTCAAGATTTTGTTATACTTTCACATAGAGTTCGTATCCACACGTAAAGTTTTGATTTTATTCTAGTGTCATCAAAGAAAGCTTTTATCAATTTTTTTCCTATAAACACGTTTTCTTTTCAAAACCATTTCTGTAACGTCAGCTAACTAGTAGCCTATACACACTCTGAGTGTGAGAATATGTGTGAGAATAACTTATGCACCAAAATCTAACCTATAAAAACATAATATTTCAGGTACTGGTTCTAGATCTATATGAAAAGTCCCACAACATTTTCCTCTTTTCCTTTTCACAGTACGGGCATGCGCTGTCAGGGGTTTTTCTGCTGTTGTTCTGGGGTTTGACTATGCCAAAACCTCGCTAAAGCCAAGGTATACAACATTCATTGCCTTCCCACTTCTTTTATCCACAGGGCTGGTCACCTTGCCAGAGAAGGTTGGTCATCATCTTTTGCCTTTGGTAAATGTATGCTGACTGCTCCAGGTCACTTTATTGCTCTTCGCATGCCTGGAAATGGCTTCTATGCGGAATTGCTCCGTAACTTTCCCAGAGACCAAAGTAAGCTAAATGACGTTGACCATCCTCCTTGCCTCCTTCTTGCAGAGTGGTGTGGTATGTACCTTTTCCAGTGGTCAAGAATCTCCGCTGACTGCCATGAGGACAAAGAGTAGCCTTGCAATGACATTGGGCTGCTCCTTCAGCTACCTCAGACCCATCTGCCCTAGCCCATGGAGTTCTGTATATCCAGGTGGGTTAAGTGATCCCTAACTTCACCTTCCTCTCCTGTGGGTACTTCATGTGCTTCATACCCATGGACTCAGCTGTGGGGCTTACGGACCTGGGAAGTCTGAGGCGGCAAAGCCTGCCAGTGAAAACTGAGGCAAAAAAGGCAACGTATAACTTAGCCTTAGATGTTCTTTGCCATTAGATCCCAATGGGCAATAGGCCCATGCTGTTTGCTGGCAACATACTTACAAAAAATCCTTCTTGTATTTCACATCCCTTACTAGTGCCAGCTCCAGCTGAGTTTTGGCTTTCCTAGCTCCACCCCTGCCAGCTCAAGCAGTGTCTCTATTCCTCCTGGGCCGTTTGTCTCTGCTTCCACCTTCTGTGGACTTCCCTTTGGTACTTAAATCAGACCAGTCTTCCTCTTCAGTTTTAGTTCTGTGATCCACTAATGTGTCTTCTTTTGCTCTAACCCACAGAAACTTTGCCATCGTTCTCACAGGAATGATAGTATGGTTTTCATTTTAATCATGTTCCAGTTACTTTTGTGCTTGATCTAGAAAGAAAAATGCATGAGGCCGATACTTGGCAAACCGTTTTCATATAGCAGTTAAGAATAAATAGATGTAGCATTGAGCTAATAATCAGACAAAATTTACATGCAAAGCGGATTGTGAAAATATGTATTTGTTTTTTGAAAATGTTTTCAAACTTACTTGCCTTCCACAATATTTCAAAGAAACTGTGTTAATTCCGATTTCTCCATTTTTTTTCTGTGAACCATCTTTCTCTCTGAATAGTCCACAGATATTCACGGGAGGTACTTATACTTGAGATGACATTCCACTCTTTGTGAGAGACTGCTGCTTTAACAGGACTGTTTACATTGCATAGATTATATTTTTAATGATTTTGGGACATACATTTTGAAAATTATTTTATTCCAGTTTTCAAGCTTTTGGAAATCCACCTTTTCCCAATTGGCTTTGAACTGCTCAAATACTAGTTGAAGGACAAGAGTGAATCATCAACAGAATTGAGTAAAACTTAATTTTGCATTTCTAATTTTCTACTGATCATCTCACCCTCTTTTGCAATTGGAGAAGGCACTTACAGGTAAAAGCTGAGTGACTGTAACCTTCTCTTAATTTTTTGCATAGGATAATGCAACTCTCACGTATTTTCAGAGGAACAACACTGAACAAGTTTTGTTTGTTTGTAACACATAGCATAGGTTGTACAGCCTGACTGATTTTAATTAAAATGATACAAAGGAGAACAGGTTGAAGAAAGAGATCAGCAAAACCTGAAAAGTTTTCTACATCAGAGCATGATTTAGTTTTTATAGATCTCTGATCTGGTAGCTACAGAGTTATGCTTATTCATTGACCATGATCTGTTTAGGTCTTGCATTTATGCTTTAAAGAAGCTTACAGGAAAGTTTTGGTTTATTGAAATGCTCACAAGTTAAATGTATAGCTTGAAAGGGATGCCAGGTGAAATAGCATCTTTCAGTGTTCACACTGTTTTTCCTATGTTTTGGAGCAATGTAACTCTAAGCCAGTGTGTCATAGCACATGAAGTTCCTGTGAAAGTCAGTCAGGATATATCCTGTAGGTTTGTTATGGAGCATGCAACCACAAAATATGGATCAGAAACATAAAAATGGACCCAGAAATCTGCAACTAGTTAGGGCTGTGCAAGATGTCCACAATGAAAACAGAAACTTGCATGAGATTTGTTTAGTTTGAGGATTTGCTTAAAACTCACATTAAAAACTGCTTTGTCTTTTGACAAACTGTTTGTCCAAAAGGTTGTTCAAGTCCACTAACTTGCCTACTGACTCTAAAGTCATTTTTAGATAAATCTGGGTTGATTTATAAACTGGTATGAAAACTCACGCTAAACTTGTGGTTTCATATGGTTTAAACTGGCCATGCTATAAAAACAAGGTAGCTCTCCGTGGTTTTGGCTGGGTTTTGAACGGCTATTTCAAGTTCATTAGAGCTTCAAGCTGAAGGTAGAAAGCCTAGAGGTGCCAGCGCTGAGGGAGCCATGTTGACTTTTTCAAGGGCAGGACTATAAGTGGAGGAATCTGTCTTTTCTCGGGGATAGAGGTGCTTCTGTGCTCTATCGCAGAAGAAAGCATGTTTGTGTGTCGTAAAGTGGGAGTATGCCTTCAGACAGAAGAGTAACTGCTGCAAGTTCAAGACTTATTTATCCAGTTGTGAGTTTAGAGTGCTTCTACTTGCTTTATTATGTCTAGTAGTATTAACCTCTTTCTTCAACTCATGCCAGATTTTATCAGCGATATATGTTTTGACAGGCAAGTAGCTATTTTTGGAATGGGGCTTGTGTTTCCGTAACCACTTCTTCTGCATCTGTCTTTGGTGATTCAGGAGGGAATTCATCCACTTGTCTTCTCTGAAGTATGACCCGCCATGCTTCTTCTATTATGTGCACAATTTCTCATATTAAATTTATTTCTTGTGTTGTATGTATTTTAAAACTTTATTCAGTCGTGTGTCTCTGTGTGCATTTAAAAGGAGCCACAGATATTTACAAGGCAATTTTAACACTTGCCAATTACTTTTGTGGGGCTTGGTACTTTAATAGCTGTGGTTGTATCAATCTTGGCTGATATTTCCTAATTATTCATACCTAGAAGTATTATCAGAGAGCATTACAGAGCGTTACCAGCATCATTTTTAGCTCTCTTCACCTTCTTCAGTCTGGGTTTTATTTGAAAAGCAGACATGCAGTCCCCAGTGAGAATTAAAGTAGAAGCATTAGCTTGCAAAATATATGCCAATGACCTAATGATTCTGACATTTCCACAATACAAGCTTTACAAGAAGGCATGCAGACAGCAAAGTCTGTTTTTCTATCTCATATTTTTTTAATGGCTAAATGTTTGGAGGAAACAAAATGGATTTATTCTGCTCAATCCAGGGTATAATATCAGGACTTATCCGGTTCCGGGCCCCAGGGCTTCAGACAACTAACAAAACACATCTTACTTCTGCTCTGCTAGTTCTCTGTTATGCTTTTCACATGCAGGAAGAAAGAGTAAAAGCATAACCCAATTGAATAAAGCAGCATGGCCTGCTATTCTTTGCTTATGAAGCATCACATGATAGACACCAGATTAAGAAGAACCCCCCACCTGTGGTTAAGTGTGTATGCAACTGTCAAGCCGTTTTATTTAATATACAGGGAACTTCAACATCCCCTTTGCTGCCAGAGTGCAAGAATATGTTAAAAATGTTAATGTTTTACCAAAGCAAGCTTCATTTTTTTTAATAATCCAGTGATTTTATGTCATTTAAATAGGATCAAAGATGCTGCTCCCCGATCTATTTTGACATGCTTTAATCTATCAAATCTTTTGCTCTGATATATGGAAAGAGAACTAATCTGAGGTTCTCCTTGTAGAGTTTAAGCTGCAATTTGTTTTTTGGCTATTCAGTCGCTGTTTATGTAAGGGTGTATTGGGATAGGGCTGTCTGCCATGATATGGTAAAAAAAAAATAACATCTTTTCTAATAAAAAGAAGATGCTATTTAAACAAGAGGTTAAACGAAATCTATCCTCTCCATTGACCTTTCAGACTGTGGTAAGCAGAGAACATACAGTGCCAATTTTATGACACAGCCACGTCAAACAAATTGTATGTGATATATTTTAGTTACAATCTCAAAGAAGGTTTTGATGTGAGAGTCAGAGGGAACAGTAACTTCGTGGACCAACCACCTAATGCCTAAGACATGCCATATGCAAGAACATTCTCTTAACCACAGAGTTTTCTGGTTCATTTCCTTGAAGTACTCCAAATTTTTCCTGTCATTATCCTGGGAAGTCACAAGCAAATCTGATGGCGATGTCAAAGTCTTAGAGGTGTCTGGCATTTGTTTGGATACTGGGCTGGCAATTTTCTCATTTGTGTTTTTCCTTCCTCTCCTTCATCTGCAGGTGATGATCTAGTTGCAGTGATTTCTCATACCTACATATATTAGGGTCCTTGCAGCTTAAATTTCAGAGGTGGCCTGTGTGCATTAAAATCTTGTAAATCTGAATTGCTTTCTTGTGGCACAGTGTTCAGTAAATAAGCAATGGGGGAATCACTTCAAAATCATTGGAATTATCTGTACCACAGTTGCCGTTGCTGACTTCTGTGACAGAAATATTTCAAATACCTGGCTATAGACCAAAGAAATGCAAGCTTCAAAAGTGGGCTCGTCACTGTGTGAAAACCCAGCCTTTGCTGAGCATAAGAATCATGAGTTGCTTTGGGGGATTCAGCCTGAAATTAACATGACTCCTTTTCTTCTAAAGCTTCTTCCCTGCAGTTGCTGTTTCTGTCTGTGCATATAGAGGAAAAGCATTGCTATTACCATCCTTAGCGTACGGCGTCTTGTTTTTCTTTTTAACACGGGCTTCTATTTGCCACAGAGGTGAAAGCTGTGGAAGCCTTCTGCCTTTGAAGAACTACTTAAGATGAAATGGTTCTGAAGTACATTTAAGGGTGTTTACTTTAGGCACTTTATTTTTTTCTTTATTTTTATTCCGATTGGAATTGGCTAGTGTTATTCATTAAACTAACAATTTCTCCCCTGCCTGTTCTTAAGTGTGACTTGTGACCTTGCAATCTGTGTATTTTGTCATCACAATGTGTTACCATGGAACTGATTTTGATGTCATGAATAAGGGCATTGTGAGTTTCCACGTTCCCAAGCATATTTGAGACACAGGTTTGGAAACAAAAATGACTTCACCAGTTAAATATTGTTAGATCCTATAGTATATCAAAGGTAAGAACACTTGTGCCCTATATTCCTTTACATAGAAGAATCTAAGGTTAGGAATTTCAAAGCAGGTATATGCAAGAATGACACTACAAATAACATTTCACAAGATTAAATATTTTGTGAGAGCATTGAACTCTAACCCCTTTTTGTTACCGTAGACAAAAATCTTTCATATTGTTCGTCAAGACTTCTCAGACTGTCTAATATGGAGCCTTTGTAGAGAGGAAGAAACACAGTGTGCACAGCAGCACTGGGATGCTGCTGGGACTTAACTCCTTCAAGACAATAGTGGCCGAAGGGAATTTTCCTCCTGAGACCGCTCACAGGCAGACAGAGGGCAATGTAACATTGCTGGTTTTGAAGCTGAGCATAATATTTGAGCATTTTTCAAAAGTGAGACTTACTTACACAATGCACAAAGGAAAAACATACTTCTGTTGTGCAGCAGAGTGCATGTTTTGTGTGCTTTAAATTAAAAAGAAAGCAAGTTTCTTCGGTGATCCACCTACCAACATGAGGTTAAAAGAGTTCAATTGACTCTCTTGTCAAGCTGTTCCCCAGGGTGTTTAATTCATCTCAGTTAAATGGTGGATAAGATTCTGTAATAAAGTTTGAAAAGCCTCATGTGAGGTTAAAATCCCAGGTTGCATAAAAAGCGCTCGTGCAGCAGTAACCTCAGATACAGTTCTGTTTATTTGCTCTGCTATTTTTCTTCCAGATGAGACTTACCCATCCGTTGCATTTTACACTCTAGCTCAGTACCATTTTGCTCCTGGCAGCAGGCAAATATGTCCTCATTAAGTAAAATTTATGCTAATACCATTCTGATTAGCCAGCAGTCATTGATATTCACTCTCATTAGCTAAATTGGTTCGCTGGAAGACATCCCACCGAGGATTTTTTTTTCTGTTTTAAGTGGAATATAAAATGTATGGATTTGCAGAGATGACAGATGATGATAATTATACCCTGTGTTTACTTGAGCAGAGGTTTTTATTCTAAAGGCTCCCAAAGTACTTTTCAGCATTTACATCTGCAAGGAGAAAGAAGACTCTTTTTTCTCCTTTTGAGAAAGAGCCTCTGTCAGAAATACAGAAGCCATTCTGGTTTCACTGTTATTAGACAGATTGCACAAAGGAATCTTCCATTCTGAATTCAGGAGCACTTTTTAATGAGACAGAATGCAGGTCAGTTCCTAGGAAATCTAGCTGGGGAATAAACTCAATTCATGCATTAATGGGACTTTCTACATGCAATCTTTTTGGAGTAACCTTGCGAGTCTGACTTAACATCTCTGGGAGTTTTGCCTGCAGTAATATTGCGAAATTAGCCTTGGTGTGAATCTTTCATCAAAATTAAAAGGATTCTGTCAGTTCATCCATGAATGTTTTGGATGAGAGGACCGATAATTTCAGCTGAGAAATTGATTATGTCTTCTTGTGTTGAAACATAAATGATACGACAGTGTGATGAATTATCGTCAGTTTTCTGTTAGCTCTCTTAAAGTGCTGTTGTTATTCAGAGATGATCAAGTAGGAAGCTGTTTTTGCCAATGTGTGATAATCTTTCCATTAACATTATTAAGGTTAAAAATATGTTTCTTTACATCACAGCCTCCATTTCAAGTGCAAGATGGAAAGCAGTGGTCTTAACACCTTACATTCTCACTTACATTTTTAAAAAATCTCAGTAGATGCCTATCTCTATATGCAGGCATATCTGTCCTCTAGAAACTCTGCTCCTATATTCTTCCAATAAAGCTCTGATTATCTTTAAATATTGGTAGTGTGTATACTCTGTTTTGTTTCAAGAAGAAAAGAAATATCTCTGGCCCATTCAATCCCTGACTTTACTAGAAAGATTATAAACAAGGACATCTCTTCATGCCTTTTTTTTACCTTTTGAATTTGTAATCAGTACTACTTCATTTAGGCTGGCAAACAGATGGCAGCAACCACTGACCATCAGCAAAGGCGAGATGGGAAACGCTGGCCTACAGTGACCTTCGACTGGGCTTGAAATTCCTCGGTTTGTCTTTGAATCCCCATCACTGAATAGCTCACATCACTCCTGTGCAATAATTGCAGTGTTTTCACATGTGCTCTTCTGTTTCAAATCGTCTCACTCTTATATTGATCTAATCTTTTCTTCAGTAATCAAAACTAATTTCACATCCCAAAGAAGCTTTGGAGGGGAGATCTGTGACCACAAACAGTAATGTGAAACCACCCAGATGCAGATAAATTGCCATTCTCCCTCACTGCACAGAGAAATTGCATCCTAATAGTATAGCAATTATGTTGTTTCCATGGTGACGTGAGTGTATGAGAGAGAGCCATAAATAATGTTTTGATGTTTATAAACAATTTCGTTTATACTGAATTATACATACTGTTTGTATGCTAATATCCAGGATGCACTTCTAGTTATTTCACAGCAATCAAACAGAGAGCAGAAAGCTGAAAGTCCACATTTACATCCAAAGAAAGAACTATATGAGCTGAATTTATTTCCTTATCGTAACGTATACACGTATGAGAAAGAAAGCCTTATAGAATTAACAGATTATTTTTCTGCCCATCATCATTAGTCTACTGGGGTTTTGTCGCAGAAGGTAAAAAACATTAAGGTTACAATTCATCAAACAGTTTCTGTGCATGTTCATTTTTAATCCTGTAAACTGATAAAATATCTTAGTTCCATGATTTAAAATTACTTTTTCCCCTGTTATTGTGTTATAGCACAATATGTTCTACGTTTTTGTTTTGGCAATGAATTTTCATTGCAAAACTAAAAAAGACCTGTCAGCATTTGCTCAAATAAGGTAATATATTCACTTCAATAGCAGCTTGTTTGCTAGTCACAAATAATTGTCAGGGAAAAAAATGGGCTATTACTCCTATTTAATATGGTTGCAAAAATAGTTGTGGTGAAGGGACATTTTAAGCATAGGCACATGAATATCCACCAGCAGGTAAAAAGGTGCGGACAAGGGCACAGCCCTGAAGTGAAGGAGTAGTGTAGATAGCAACGCATTAGAGGCACGAAGGGAATTCCTCCTCTTTCCTCCTCCATGGCTGGGGAAGCACAGTTCACTTCTGCAGCTCCTTGGCCATCAGCCAGTGTGATTAAAACACTGCACCCTACCTCGGTGTGCTTTAATTGCTGCCTACCCACTTTGCGAGTGGTGTTTGTACTTGTTTAGCTTGAGACCTTTGATAGGCTTAGCAGCCAGGCTGGAAGAGGGAAGCAAACACAAGTGAACAAATTTATGTTAACAGACAATAAGTGTTCGTACTGCATAACACCTGTGGGCAGACACGTAGACAGCGGTGGGTATGCCATTTAAACAGCAAGAGTGCCATTTACCCATTGTTTGGGCGTAAATGAAATACATTGCATTAAATTTGTTCTTTGGCAGTCATCCCAGTCAAACTGCCATGCTGGTTAGCTGTGGACGCCCCTGTATTTACATTAAAATAGTTTGGAAGATTTCGCCTTTATTCATGCCCTGAGTATGCAAACATGATCTCCTCAGCGTGAGCTGCAAGCAAGGCAGTGAGGTATGCTGAAGGTTGGCTTATGCCTCTCTGGCTCCTCGGTCCATGCCATGACTGTTTGCTAGTTGCAGAGCAGTCTACCCAGGGAAGCAATCCCAGTCCAGTCCCCTGAGTGGATGGGATCTGCCTTTGATTTCCTGACACATGTCATTACCAAAATGTCACTAATGGAATATTTGCTTTATCAGGTGTGGGGGGGGGGTTGTTTGTTTGCCTCGTCCACACTTTGAGTGACTCTGCAACCCGTGCTGAAGATGTGTACCAACACACTCTCATGGCAGTGCGTTTATTTTCCTTAGGTTTGTTGCTGGTCTTGGAAAGAAAAACACCGCTGGCTTTTGATAAAGCACCGGGAAATGAACTATGACACCAGGCTTACCAATAACAGAGGCTAAATATTGTGCGATTCAGCAGAGACCAGTGTCACCTGAGGAAGTGCTCTGGCACCAACTGCATCTCTCTTAAATAATTTCTCCATTGTTGGCCCCCAAGTGTTCTACTGAGCTGGTGACATGATAAGGAGAAATGAGCACACCAATGCCAGAGTGCTGTTTTTCCAGTTGTTTGTCTGTAGCTCTCAAAGCAAGTTCTGGTGATTTGCCTTCTGCCCTCTTCTGCCTCAGAGGATGCAGAAGTAGTCACTGCCCACTGGTGTGGTGAAGTCGAGCACTTTTCATGGCTGAAAATAACTCCAGACATAAATTGCCTATGGTTTCATGAGTGGTACGAGTATAACTGTGTTTTGCAAATGGCTGTGGTGAAGTTAAAAAGCCTGCTAAGTCTGCGCATTGCTACACCTGGCGTATGCTCCCTGGCTTCTCAGGTTTGATTTGGTCTCCCTGACACGTCCACTGTTACACCTGACCTTAGGACTGAGTTTTATGAAGGTTTTCTGAATGAAGAAGAAGGGGAAACTCGGTAGCCATTGGGCAGTATTTCATAAATGAGATCTTAAGTCTGCCCAGTGACATCATATTTTTTCTGTGTAGGTTTTTTTTTTTTTTTATTTCCACTGTCTTTACAGAGTTGCTCTTAACGCCTTTTGGCTTTACGTATTCATCTGAGAAGAAGATGACGGTATATTCAAGATTCGTTTGTTTCAGATGTCTGAACTTGGAAGAATGGCATCTTATAATATATGGTGTATATCTGAGAAGGTTTAGATAGAAGAAAAAGAAAGAGGTGTCTTCTTTTGCAGTTTAAATACAAAACTCCACCACGGTCAAGTGGTCAGGTTTTTTACCTGAGGTAGGAGGAAAGGAAGATTATGGGCACTATTTGAACAGAAATGTTCAAAAAGATAACATACTCATTAAGCTAGGAGTAAAATTATTTTCTCATCACACGCACACATGCAAAAAGGAACCCTGAAAACTATTCATGAATATGAATGTATGCAACCATGCCAGCCTTGTAACTGTTACAATTATATACTGAATAAGATATGTGCCAAAATTATAGTTTGTCACAGACTTCATTGTTTCAGTTCTTTCCATTTTTTAATCTTTATGGGACTGCTTTTATGGTTTGTTTGGCTTTTTTTTCTTCCTGGTGCTTCTGTTGAGTGTGTGAGCTGTGTTATCAGTTTAAGACTAGTCCTGAAAATCCCTTGTTAAGAGGTCTATTTTCAATAGCTGAATTACCGAAGGGTGGTAAAACATGGGAATTGCGCTAAACACAAAGCATTTAAACAAAACATGTTTCAAAATTTTCAGAAATGAAATAGAATATTTAGGATGAGGTGTTCAGTAGTCAGACAGATTTAATCACTTTTGAACTGGACTTAGAAAACCCTCTCACTTAGGTCACAGCATCCTCAAGTTTTGGTGAAAACCACCACCTTTGACAAGTTTCAGGCCAGGAGCTTGAGTAAAGTCTGATTTGATTTACTGCTCCTTAAATTGATGCATCTTACCTTGCAGTCATTCACGGTTGAAGGGTAAGCTCAGTTCCCTCCTCTTTCAGCTGGAGATGATGGGAGCAAGCAAACACTTCACTGCTCTGAAGTGCCAGCAGAAAGGCTTTCAGGACTGTGGCCAACACCCTCTACAAGCACTTTTTGGATCTGTCTCAGCTTGAGTAGACATTTGAACAGCATCAGATTGTGAGGGAGTGTAGCTAACTAAAAAGCTGAAGTAGAGAAAGAAGCTTAAGTGAACCCATCTAGGGAAAAGAGGCATCTCCTGAATGCAAAAGGTTTTAAACAGAAAACTGTGGGTAATGTTTTTAAAGGCGAGCAAATGCATGTCCTTAGAAAAGCATCTATTTGACTTGGTTTTGGTTTTGTTTTTGGTTTTTTTTTTTTTAAGATTTCTCTGTGTTCTCTTTGCTGGTGAGCAGCTAGGGATGGGGAGAAAATTTCAGGAGTACCTGAAAGTAAAAATTGTCAGTGCTGATACTTTCACTAGATGTGTTTTGCATATATATGAATTGTTCATACAGAGTCAAAAACCTACAAAAATTGTTCAATAATTCATAATTATAATTTCAGCACTAAGTTTTCAAATACAGTCAAATCATAGGGTAGCACTACCAGGGATTGTTTATGGCTCATTGCTTCCTACTTCATATCTTTGGTATTTACAGGGACCTTTAAGATGGTGATGTCTCTAGATGAGCTAATGGGAGCCTTACATGCACTCAGGAGTTTCTGTTTCATGAACCTGAAGACTAGAGAATCTGAGTATGAGTAAGGTCATTGAGAACGAGGAAATCTGGTGTCCTGACCTGATGCCTATGTCCTTTTGCTATTACTTTTTCCTTTTATAAAATTAATTTGATAATTTTGTTGGCTATCACACAGATTATTTCTATTTCATGGAAACTTTTCAGTGCAGAATATATGGACGGTTGCAAAGCGTCTGGAGATCAAGAGCAGTAGGGGTGTAAGTAGTCAGAACCAGTGTGGGTGGAAAAAATCCAGGATATTCCACTTGTGTAAAAGACCTTCAACCAAAAAAAAAGAATCTCGTCCAGAGGCTTATACCAAGAACAAAATGTATTATCAATGCTTAGGAGTGGCTCTGTTTGACTAAGAAAATGCCATTAGAACCAAGTATTTATGACTAAACACACTTGAATAAAAAACATGCAGAGAAAACTCTTGGTAGTTCATTTGTCAAAAGCTGGCTGAACTGTAGCCCTGTAATAATTATGTACTGGATATCACAGGCAGAGAAGCTGGTGACCGCAAACTGACTTCCTCATTCCTTCTCCTTCCTCCAGGAGTGGTTTGGATTAGGTAGTCAGCTGAAACTTCCAAAGCACGTATTTTCTTACCATGCTGCTGCAACTCATCTCCAGGTATTTCTTTCTTAGATTCTCACTAAATGCTTTTTATTTTTTTACACCGCCCTCTTTTATCCATGAAATTAAAAGTTTATTAACGCATTGACTTAGTTAAATGCTTCCCGAGTCCCTCTGCAGGTATGCACACATACAAATGCACAGAGAGGAAAGCAACCTATGCACCAGGAAAGAAAAAAAAAAGACAGCTGGGTATTGCTGAATGTAATCCTACAGTTCTCCGGTTCCTTGTCCTGAACAACAGATATTCTGTATCACCTAATATTAACAAACAAAAGATTTTTTTCCCACGCCATTATATATTTACATTAGTCTACTGTTCAAGCTTGGCATGTTGGCTTCCTAAGACTATTTGATCCCAGATGCAGCTCTGTGCCAGAATTGCTGGAACAAAATGCAGTGGGTGGACAAACCTGTCCTGCTGCATTGCTTCCACCCTTTTAAAAACAGAAAGCATTTATCTGACTCATTACTGTAAATGTACTAACAGAGCATACCGGTGATGATTTTCTGACTGAAAGTGCTGCATCTGCTCAAAAGGTTAACATGGTGCAAAGTAAGTGCATATCATGACACATTTGTTGATACCAGCCAGGGGCAAATATTAAGTAGCTTATCTTTTAAAGAGAGAGATAAGGAAGAAGGTTTGTGAGGTGCTTGCCAGTAAACGTATATTCATCACAACTAACACTCCTGTGCATTGTAGTAACCAGTGTGGGTAGGGCTAGTAATGAGAGCTCCAGACCAAAAACCAGAACATCTGAGTTGTGACCCTAACTCTTGACTTTTTTTTTTTACTAAGGCCTTTGGCAAGTCATTTAGAACTAAATTAGGCTGTCTCCTGTTCCTGACTGGTGAAGGAGGAAAAAGGTTTCACACATCTCTACTTTCTCCCATTGCAAAATGAGAACTTTTCTTAGAGACCTACAAACAAAAAGACCTACAAATGAAAGAAAGAAGTGCTATCAGGTGTTCTTATGCTGCTGCTGACACAGTACATCTGGAAGGAAATGTGGAAAATTTGTATCCCTCTGTTTCGGCAAGAGGCCACAAAATCCACTCTCTTTGAAAAGGGAAAAACTGAGGAAGGAAATTGCTCTGAATATCTGCAGTGTGTATTTTTCAGATATGCACACACATATATTTTTTAAAATATATTTACATATATTTTTAAACGTGTGTGGGAATACGTGTGATGTGTGCAGTTTAGCCTTTTTATTTGGGATATATGATGTAATTTGAGGAGTGTCTTGGTAGGCTAATTCTTATGAGTACTGGTAAGTATATATTTCTTTACCTTTAAAGTGTGTAATACCTCGGAAAGGTGTTGAGACTAGTAACCATATTCTGTGTGATGGCTAGCACTACAGAAAATACGTGACTGTTAAATATCACTGCCTTTTTAGCAAACCTAACCTGGAGGCTGAACTCAGCTTTAATGGCAGGGTGCAATCCATGCAGGTAATTGGGATTCAGCTGCTGCAAGAGCCTTTCGGTGTAGCCTGATGAGCTGAACAGCAGCCTGGATGCACTCCAATGAAATAACCAAGGGAGCATTGCAATGCACACCCGTTAGGATCCTTCACAACCCGTATCATAATACTATTAAACATTCACCCTTTGGATTAGATTTCTCTGCACAGCGCGTATGTTAAGAGGAAGTCAAAATCATAAATAAGCTGCTTTGTAGGAAACTGCTTCATCAAATCACAGGATAATAGTCTGGCTTTTTACAATTCTCTTTGAAATAATTTCTGTGGGGAAATAGTTCATGCATAAAATCAGGAGTTGGAGATTGGTTGGAAGAGACAAGAACAGGGTGGCAGTAAAAAGGAAAAGCAAAGCCAATTTCACTGACATAATGGAGTATCTATTCCACAACACATAAAATAATAGAGCTTGCAGTTAAAAAAAGGAAAAAAAAAAAAAACCTAAGGAAAATATAATTAGTGCCCAAGAGCAGCTGAGGCAAACAGTAGAGGGGAAATGGGAGTTCATTCACATGACACAATTTTTGGTACTTAATTTCAGTGGATAAATTATCCGGTCTGTCTCCCTGGGGTTTTTCTCCAGTTGAGAAGGAAAAGAGGTTCTGTCAGAGCTGAGCTAACGCCTCCCCCAGAGCAAGTTTGCTCTCCCTATTGAGGAAGTCCAGAGAGGCTGTCAGCTCACTTAGCCCGTCTTTTAGTCCTTTAAGTTGAGTGGTGTGAATAGTCTTCAAAATGCCTTTGGGTTTCTTTTTACCGAAAGATTGAGGGAATGCTCCTTTTCATTCTCAGCCACAGGAATTAAACAATAAGATCAAAATCTTGTAATCTCCTTGGGAATTCCTTTTAGTTGTATGGGATCTAAAATGCTGACTTTCCCCTACTTCTCTGGGCAAATGAAGGCAGAGACTAATCATATAGCTAGCTTTCAATGCAAATATTTCCAATGTCTGTTGCAGTGTCATTTGTTTGGGATCTATGAAACAAATGTGTTAATTGTCTTTAATACCTATGAACAAGTTTAATTGTCATTAAGCTGGTTCTCTATTGAATTCATGGTCTGTTTACAGCGTGAATGAGAGGACCTGGCACTTTATTGTTCCAAATTTTTTGGCCTTTCATAGTACCAACTTATGGAAAGGACCATCATATGAAATGGAATCGCACTAGGGTGTCCAAATAGGTAATAGCTAGTGTATTGCTTTCAGTAAAAACAGCACAACTAAAGATTTTGAATTTACAGCAGTATTGTTCCTTCTGCTTCAGTGCTCTGTGCAACACCGTACAAACAACAATCATGTATTGTGTGTAAACTGACATCTTCACTCTTCACCAAACAAATCTTTTAAAACACATGCATCTGTACTGCAGGAATGTGCAGGGGAAAAACACCCTGGATCTTTATTTAAAAAATGAGATGCAGATTTTAAGTTTGCAACTTGATGTCCCCTGTCAGATAATGATCCCCTACAATTTCCTAATAGCAAGTATAACACCAAAAAGAAAATACTTGCCAGCCGTTGGGTATGTTTGTTCTCCAATGAAATAGTCCGAATGTGCAGAGATGCAGATGGGAACTTTGTATTTGAGGGGAAAAACTTTTGTGGGTTCAACCTACAACGCTGTTTGTTTTGCATGCAGGAGGTTTCTTACAATATCACAGTGTCACAAACTGAAATTGCTTACAACTTCCCCTGCCTTTCCAACTTTGATGTTTTTTTCCTTTATATATAGTTTTAGCTGTGTATATCCCACATCTCATTGTGGCAGTCACTCAGAGAGAAGAATATTGGGTCTTTACTGTACCACCTTTACTGTACCGCCTTTGCTGTGGGAACTGTCATTGCAACAAAAGGTCTGGAGGATTGGAAAGGAAACTTGCAGTCATTCTGTCCAGTTATGAAAATCACTATGAATGCAAATTATCTGTAGCTTTACAGAAAGCATTTTCTGTTGAACATCAATTGTGCCTTCAATAGTGAAAGGCATATGCGTTATGTGTATAGGAAAGATGGTACAAGGGAAGGTCTTGATTTGTTCTGTTCAGTATCACTTTGGGGTTTTGACCTTAAACTAAGAAAGAAATCCATGGAAATATGTTTAAAACTTTAAGTGACCTACTTGCAACATGCTTTAGTTTTGTTAGAAGATTTGCAAACTTTTGATGAGTTTCATCTATTTTCCAGATGTCATCGTAGAAACAAATGTAATATTACCATTTGCTATAAAAAATTCTTCAGCTCTATTAACACGTTTCCCATGATGTAATTAGAAAGAAGGTGTAGTGTTTTGTTTGGCATCCATGGAGAAAATGCTGTACATACTTATGCTGCTATAAACCCAGGCCAACTCAGTTCATTTTAATGAAGTTATTTTGGCCTTGGTTCATGTGGAATTTGGCTATACCTTTATCTATAGTTGGATATCTTCCCTGAGAGGCAAATACAACAAAGGTTGTACATTTTCTTTAGATTTCTTATAGGAAGACACTATTCTCAGTATCAAAGAGGTTGCTACTATTCTGATCAAGGTAAATGCTGTAAAATATTTCAGATACAGATTCAGGTAGGGCTTTCAGATGTGTCCATAACTTGCTTGAGTGAACTGGAACATGTGCAAGCGCTGAAGTCAGGGTCTTCAAGCTGCTCCTCTACGTCTCTTTCTTACTCCTCTCTGTTCATTAATCTATTATGTGAGGTTCATGGTCAAGAACCATTTTGGTGTCGGATGCCACATTTTATATCACAAAACATCTATATTTTTCTCATTTGAGCCAGCCAAAGTCTCTGGTAATAGCAAGGTTGGTGATGCTTGTGCCAGTTTCTCTGGTACTACTGGTGTAGGTAGCTGACTTTGGACTGTGATACCAAACACAGGCACGTTCACTATTATTTCTCACAAAACACAAAAACTGCTTTGGACTTGAAATCTGCCTATCATTTGTCTTCCAGAGAAGCCTTCACACAAATGGCTTTTGCATAAGACCTTGATGTTTTCTTTCTTTTTTCTAAATGAACAGCAAACAAAAAGAAAGGGAACTAGAAGGGGAAAAAATTAAGTTTTAATGGACACACATTTTATCTTTTGTTTTCTGCTTGCCATAAAACATTAACATAGTAAACAAATTGATCTTTGCTCTTAAATTCTTTAATAACATACAGTATTATGAGTTTGTCATGGCTAAGGTGTGGTTAAACCATGTTGTGTTTCTGGTTGCATTAAAACCTCTGTTGTCACAGTTCTTTGACACCAAACTACATCTTTTAAAATAAAAGTTGTGTGTAACCCACTTCTGTCCATAGACACCTTCATTAAAAGGTTGTCATTTTGGGGTGGATGTTTCAGTACATTAGTGGTAATGGTGTTTTCTGACCAAACCTGTTTTTTCCTAAGACAAAGTTCCGAGTCCATGAATTCCCATGGTCATCCCCTGCTTTGTGCCATACAGTACCCACACAAACAAAAATTTTATATGAAGCTCTGAAATGGTATATTCTAGATAGCTAATCCAGTCATAGGACTGTTACTGTGGTGTTTCAGCTGACAAAGCTATTTGAAATAGGGGTATGGAAAAAAAAGAAAGTGTCACTTTGGTCCACTGTTCAGAGTGGTTGGTGTTATAATATATAACCTTTTTTTTTTAACGCAGTGTAGTTCACAATAATTTAAAATACTCTATAGACATTTAAACGATATACAATAATATAACTTAATTGGATTCCTCAATTGTACTTAACAAATACTATTCTAATATATTTACAGCATCTAGTACCATAAGACTGTGCATTACTGTGCTTGGGAGCTTTATTTGCTTCCTGTCAAGAATGGAGTGAAAGTACAGTATATCACTATTATTCAACAACAATACCCAGGAATCAAAGGGACTTTAAATTATACAGAGTGACTCTAGCATTTTGGGTGTGCCTTGTTGACTTCTATGGGGTTGTTCACATCATGGTTGGCATTTAGAAACCAACAGCAACAATATAAAAAATGAGCTTTTCAACTTTGGATTGCTCCATGGCAGGCTCATCCAAGGGCTCTGATTTTCAGAGGGTAAGTGCTTGAAGTCAGAAAGGCAGGTCTTCATGAGTATTCCAATGAAGGTCCCCAAGTATTTAGTTACCTTTGATAATGCAGGCCCGTAAAATATGGAGGCAATCCTGGCTCATTGACATATCCAGCATGGGAGCTAGTGGAGCAGTAGCTCCACCAGCCCCTTGCCCCAAGGGCACTGTGTGGTGTGGCAAGTGCTCCCATGTCAGGTGGGGAGGGCTCATGGCTGTGCAGCCCCTCAATAAAAGTAATAAAATGAAACAAAATCTAGAAATGCAGATATGCAGACGTTAGGAAATTTTTAATCCCAGTTTTCAGAAAGTCAGATAGGGACCCTCGCTACAAGCAAACATTTATGTGCTTAAATGCTCTGTGTTATAAGTGGGCATATCTGGCTCTTGGGTTTACAAACACTAGATTTTACAGTAGTAAAATATCTGAGGACTTTCTTTAAATCTCTCATAGGGAAAAGGTATGTAAATTAGAATTGAGTGCTGGTGTAAAAAGTCAACTTCTTCCTTAACATTCATGTATTTACCACAGGGTGCGTTATTTCCAACCTTAGAATAACAACAACACGGACTAACCCATATTTTAGCTTTCTCATGTTCATGAAGCCACCACAGCTCACAGGTTGCAGCAACCCAGAGCTCAGCTACCATATTTTTATTAACTTCTCAGTTCATACTGAGCATAAGTTATTTAAAACTACTGGTAATATTAACTTTCAACTGATAAAGGCGAAACACAATGCTTGAAAGATTCTGCCAGTGCATTTAACAGCAAAGCAAAACCTTTGATATTTGTCGAAGCATGTCTTTGTATCCTAAAACTCCCTACAAGGAGCTGAGAGCAGGTACTCCATGCCTCAAGCCTGAGTCTAAAAAAGAGTCACTCTTAATCAGGAGGCAAGTGAGAAAAGTCTTTATCAAGCATTTGTAACCGCAGTTTCGCATGATCTTTCTGCTCAATTCTGGTAATTGCTTAAGGCCTACTGTAATTGAACTCTAATAGTGGAGTGACAACAGATCAGTAGCATTGAAGAACTTAGGGAGAACCAAATACAAAAGTTATAAAGTCAGAGTTCCAATAAGTTTACATTTAGTACAGAATTAAGACATAGCTACCCGTTAGTGCTTAG
Source organism: Psittacula echo (assembly GCF_963264785.1). NCBI lineage: Eukaryota > Metazoa > Chordata > Aves > Psittaciformes > Psittacidae > Psittacula > Psittacula echo. The sequence goes on from NC_137735.1 coordinate 109,083,736, forward strand.
AATTTTTTGATACTATTAAAAACATAAATAATTATTTTTAATGTTCATTCAAAGAGTTCCAGTGTCACTGGCAGCTGATGTAATTTTGTGAATGTTATTTTTTTCCAAACTGATAGTGGAGTATTTCCGTCATAGATTTTGTCTCCCTACCAGTTGTTTTCTCTTTACCTGCTTTCATAGACATTTAGGATTTTGCAGCAAGTCTGCTGTGTTCTAGTCAATGAAGATTTCATTTACTTTTTTAAAAAAAAAGTCTTTATTTGCACAGGGCTCGGTGGTTTTGTTGTTGTAAAATAGGAGAAAGAGTCTTTTAAATTTCTTGGGAGCTGCAATGCGATCAGCTTCTCTGATATGTATAACTTAAAACACAAGAAAATCTGCAACACCCAGATTGTAGTTTAAAAAACAAAGTTTCATGTGGTTGTCAACATCACCTTAATCCTGTTGCTCTTGTTTCCAAGTTTCTTGTTTTCCAGTTACAACAGCCAGCCAGAAAAAATGCACCATCCTTTGAAGTGTAAGTAGTGGGGAGGGAGTGGTCATTGTGGTGGTGGTTGGGGTTTTTTTCCCGAAGAAGATTAGATGTGCAAAATGATGCTGTCGTCGTTGGTTGTACTCCACTTTCTTCACTGATGGCGATTGGTTCTGTTTGTTTGCACATGATGCCATTATTTGCAGGTGAACACCTCTGTCCGCTCACTACACGTGTTGCACTTCACAAAGCAGCACCAGTGGAATTTGCAATTACATTGCCACACCTTGGTGTACTGGTGTGTGTTGTACCCTCTTCCACAGCACATCATGTCACACCCATCCGCATTGGGTGAGGTACGGTTGCAGAGTCGTCCCTGGGTACCGACACTCCCCGTGGAAGCATCTTCCTCACAGTAGTTGGGTGACTTTTCGATATACACTAAATCTGTTTCCATGGGTTTCTGGTAACTCTTAATCTGCTTGATCTTCAGGAAGGTTGGCTGTCTTAGTCTACTGGCTCGTACCACCTCCACTTGCACTGCAGCATTGTATTTCTCTTTCAAAATATATCCAATTTCCCTGAATTTAGGAAGTGTGGTCCAGCAGGTCTTAGTTGTACAGGAACCTGAAACTCCATGACACTTGCACTCCAATTTCATTCTCTCTTCAAGAACCTGTGTGTACAGACATTTGCATATTGTTACTGCAGGAAAATGATATTGCAAACCTGCCTAAATCTCAGTCTGTTAGTTCATATGAATATTCATGACTGCTGATTGAAATTTTTCAAATGCATGCTTATAAATCTTCTCAGCACCAAGCAGAATGCTCATAACACATTTTGTTTTACATGGTGCCTGGCTGGAAATGCAGTGTTTTATCATTTTGTTAGAAAACGTTTTCATTCTGTTTCCAAACATTGGACAATATTTACTTAAATTTCAGAAGACGTGTCTTTAGAGCCAAAGTAACTCACAGGACTGCAGTGACTTAAAAAAAAAACACGCTTCAAACCATTTTCATTTTGAAAACAGGAAAAAAATGTTTTCTTAAGTGATTCAGAACATTTAATCTTAATTGCTTTCAGTAATGCTCAAAAGGCATTTAAAGAAAATTGAGCAGTTTTAATATCACAGCTTTAACATATACTGTGTAGCTGAATAAGCATTTGTGTTCACTGCTTAATGAAGAATGTTGCCTATACTGGCAGTGGCAATACCTATTAACGATTCAACCCACAGAGCATACCATCCCTTTAAAACAGCACTCCTTGCGATATCTACCTGACTATCATGCAAGTGTTCGGATATTTTTTTGCACTGAAGCAATGATTGTGCAACATTAGAGGAAAAATCCACTAAAGGGTCCTGCTCAGCTGTAAGCTGAAAAGAAATGGGAGCATTTATTGCTATTGATGGAGCAGGTTAATCTCAAGGAGGATAATCCAGCATCAGATGTTCCCTAAAAGGGACCCAAACTGATGGGTGCTCAGGATCATGCTCCACCTCCTGCTTCTGCTGCAGCCAAGCTGCGCTATGTCTGGCACCTCCCTCCTTCCCTGGGCACGGGTGTACGCCTGGGGGAAGACAGGCAGATGCCCTCCCACTCCCTGTGCATGACAGAGGGGAAACCGGCCTCGTGGAAGCGCCTTTATGTTTTTTTGCTCTTGCGCTACCACTTAAGCCTGACCATAATTACATCCACAGTCATCATTAGCTTATGAAAATCAAGGCCTAAGAACAAAGCAAACTGATCTTTCCCCTTTGCAATAGGATGCTAACAAAGAAATATGAGCTACCAAGCTTGTCTTGAAGCATTACTGATGCTGCAGACCATCTCCTGTAGTGGTTTCATTGCAGATCCCAGAACATGACTGAAATGGGCAAAGGATAAAAGGGCCGAAATCTGAGTACAATGGCATAATGAAGTAGAAGGGAGTAAAAAATGCTTACTGTTTAAGAAACTGGCCTTAAAATAAAAACTGTACAGAGCTGGTTATCCCTGCAAATAGAGGGCACCCTCCTGAGTTGTTTGAGTTTCACTTAAATTGTATGTTCTGTTTTTTCCCAAATTTCTGGGGTTTCAATATTAAAGAGAATTTTTGGTTTTAATTTTCCCTTGCCAACATACAGGAACAAGTACAAGACAGCTGAGCATCCTATTCAAGAATACCTTAGACCTTCTGGAACCACAGGCTTTTCCAGGTCAAGGTCAAGTTAACCTATCAGAGGCAGAAAATTTGATTTCCAGGAAGGTTTACCAGGCTAGAGAAGAAGTTCCTATAGCTGCAACTACTCTAGAAAAGAAAATGCAGCATTTCAGTGTCAGTGAATAGAGGAATGCCTTGTGAAAAACTCCAGCATCTTTCTGGGGTCTCCATGATCTCCTCTATCTCTACTTTCTGCCTGTGCAAAAGGACGTGATTTTCCGGAGACCCACAAACAATATTCCAATGCTGTTCCACAAAACTGGGTTAATATATTCTATTGGTATTTAGATGTGCATGTAGAGAGGTATAAAAGTGTTTGTAAGGTTTGCTTGATATTGCTGAAATATGTTTTTTTTAAACTAGCCTGTTTCTACAGCTTTCTCAACCAGTAGTCAGCATTCAGTTGCAGCCACAAGAACTGCAGCAAAATCCATGACAAAAGGTGGATGGAGGCAACCTTTTCTACACCTTCGCCAAACAGTACTAAGATCTAAGGACTTCCAGGAAAGCATTGCCAATGGGATAGGTCTGCCACATCTGATTCATGCTCCTCTTTTCCCCAAGTAGTAAATCTTGATGAAAAGTACATGTTTTGTCATGTTCTGTGAGTATTTTTGATGTCTGTTATTTGGTTGAAAAGGCCAAGTCAGTAACTTGCTCAGAGAGTGGGAGGAGGTGAAGCTTGTGAGACTCCTTATTCTTGTGTGGGTTCAACACACTGGACACTGTTCCAAGGAGCCTTCATCTCTGTCATTGATGTGCTTCCCTAATACAACAGAAAATGTCTTTGTTCCTGACGGACAAAGATACCAACCGCTCTGGTGTCCTAGGGATATCTTTGTATACGTACATTTATATATGGATGTGTGTGTGTATGTTTGCCTCTGTGTGCGTATGTTTGCCTCTGTGTGTATATTTGGTTGAGATGCTGCCATTTATACACAGCACTGCCTGGCATCCTCTGTGGTACAATGTCCAGCAACTTTATCCTAAGCCGTGATTTCTCTTTTTGGTTTTGTCTTTCTGAAGGTCCAGTTTCATGAGTCATTTTGCTGTACAGAAATCTGATTTCACTGCTGTATTTTTTCAAAGGTTCCCACTGTTTATGATGGTGGAAGAACTTGCAAATGCAAGCCACACAAGCTCAAAAAAAGCAGAAGTTTCAAGAAGTATTAATTCATGATCTTGAAGCCGATCTCGCAGGTTTTTTATGTTTTTGGAGGCTTCTCTCATGAATGTGGAATGCTTGGGGTTACAACACTGAGCACAGGCCCAATCATCAGGTAGTTAAATTCCTGAATGCTATAATTTGTGTGCCCACAGTCAGCTGTGGGTATAAAATTGTGCCCAAAAACTTGGAGGTCAGGGAATGCAAGGCCCAAACTAAGCAGATTCTAAGCAACTTTTGTCTCTCTTTCCACCCAGATGCAGTGGAGTATTCCATTTGCCGACAAGACAGCATGATCTGACTTTCACAGAGGTATGTCTGTTTGCGTGTTATCTCGAGCAGCTTCCCACTTGCAGCAAGGTGCCACTCGACCTGGCAAAGGTGCCAGGATTTGTCTCTGTTAGCTCAATGCTGTGAATGAAGAGCAGATAACATTTTTCTTCCTCAATTTCCCTCCTGCTTTATTCTCCTCAGCAAAATTCCCATCAAAGCTTTGACCCTCAGCCTTAAAGGTATTTATTTACTCAAATCTAATATCTTATGCCAAGGTAGGTGCCTGATTAAAGATTGAAAATCATTAGCTCATATGACCCACTTTCTCAGCAGTTTCATTTGTCATATGTCAGTGCCTCATATCTAATCTTGAATGGTTTACAGCAAGATCTACCTCCCAGAGCAAATTCCCATCGCTGGACTGTACTGCTTCAGACTAATGGTAGGAACATTCCTTAAGTCCCTTTTCCACACACAGGCCCACTCCCACCCCAGTATGATCTTGCCAAGCAAAATTTTCTAACTACTGCTACTTTGTTAAATGAATTGTGAAATATAATGTTAAAGCTTTCTTATCCCACATATTTTTATACCTATATAAATCATACACTGAAAATGCAATTTGAGGGTTGTCCGCTGCCAGTTAAGTAGAAAAAGACTAGCAAAGGCTGAAATAAAACAAAATGATACTCATGAAAAGAAATTCATCCTTTCAAGTTCCGTATCTAGACCCAACTGCATAACATCAGATACAGTTTCTGTACATATTAAAAATCCTATCTGGATAAAATATGTAGAAACAATAGTAACATTTTGTGTGTGTGTGTTTTGGCTTGCCTTTTCTGGTTTGTCTTTTCCTTAGTGGAAATGCACATTTTTGGACCAGATGTTGAATGTAACAAAGTCCATATTACTTTTTGAATGCAGCATCAAAAAGAAATAGAAAACTTCAGTTTTCCCCCATCAAATATGCAAGTGATCAATTTTTGTTTTGGGTAATAACAATAACAAAAGAGATGGATCCTGGTCTCAAGATGTCACCACCCCTTTGATACTCATGCAGCTGCAGCCATGAGAGCTGATGGCTCATCGATGATGATGTGTAGGCACTGGGTAACCTTAGTCTCAGTGCAGACTAGGGTCCACAACTGCTGACAAAATGCTGATCTCATGGACCAATCTGGGAAACAAAGTTGGTTTTTCTGGGTTTGTTTTTTTAACTCAGATAGCCAGGAGTGTAACTAACATTAGCGGAGTGTAATGCCACTCCAATACAAATGTCCTGAAAATATTCTTCATTAATAGGAGCTCACAGAGCCCAAAATTGAGCAGTTCATGCCATGACTCCTTGGGCTGTGCCCAGCCCTGTAAAGAGAAAACATGGAGCCAGCAGAAAATGGGTGCTTCAGCTGATGTATTTTTCTTTCTGCTCCTCTGTGAGGTTGTTCCGTCAAGCATCAAAACAGTATTTATACTTTGTGGGATGGGAGATGAGGAACTGAGTTACTGTTTTCTGAGCCTCTTTTCACATCCCTGTTTTCCTCATTGAATAGTTTTATGGGAGCAGAGAGCCTCTGCTTTGCAGCCGGTCAGTATCCAGCCACAGCATGAAATTTTTTTTTCCTGACACTGACCAGAGCTCAGCAGGGCTGTGGATCCCCTGAGCTGCAAGAGGCATCAATTCATCTCCTCCTACCCTTCACCTGCCTCCCTAGGTAAGGCACTCTTTCCCATAATATCCCCATTAAATGCATTAAAAAAACAAATGGAAGAATGCCCACTGCTCTCTACCCAAGTTCTCCTCTCAGCTTGCAAGAAAATAATCCTGGAATTCTGAGATGAAATTCCTTATTAGTATGAAGATGGGCTATAGAGCCTAACGTGTCTGTGCCTCTTTCCTGCCTTCCAGAAGAAGACAAAATAGCTGCTAAATTTGACCAATAAACTGCTGCAATTGGTTAAAATTTTCTGAATTCTATTTTTACAGTGAATTGCAAAGAACCCAAAACATCTTGAGAAGCACTCTTCACATCACCCCCAAAACAAGTGTGACTGCAGTATTTCACTGTGTTTTCTGTGGAATTTGCTGTGAAACTTGAAGGTAAAATTTTAAATATCATCTTAAATGGTTAAAAATATTTTATTGATGGTTTTATTCTGTCAGCCTTTATAGAGATGTGAGGTTTGAAGGGGTGAGTAATTTTTTACTAGGTAGATGATATGTATCTTGCACACATTGCATCATATGCATGGCCATGTGCATTTCTAGAATAAAACTGTTTAGCAAGTCCTAAAATATTTGGCTATTCCCCTCCTCTAATTTTAAGGCAAAATGCTCAAAAAGTAGGATAGTACCAGATGTAGCTTCTGGCAGTCAATCTTAAGGGTGTGTTTCTGGAAGAAAAAAATAAGCTAGTAAATGCAGCCCAACTGGAAGCAAGAGAACTATCCTCATGAGATTTTGAGCCAAAGCTTGCATGTTCAGGACATATGGATAAGCATTAGCTATCCATCTAACCCACCCAAGCTGTAACACCAAACTTTTTGAAATTGGATTTATATCTGTCTGCAAATCAATTTAAGTGGGAAAGTGGAAAGTATGCTATGAAGTAAAACTATCAAAAGCTTTTCTTTCATGAGTTCTCACAAGGGATGTGCACTGAATTTCAACAAATGATGGACTCAGGCCTGTAAAACCTGGAAAGTCACATTCTTTAAATCACTGAAATTACTTAGGAAACAAAGTCACATTTTTGAGAATATTTTAGACTTACAGGAGCATAAACTTCATTGGCTTTCACTTTTGAAACTGAGATTCAGCCTCCACAGTAACTTTGAGCATTTTATCCAGTCTTTTTCTGAACATTGCTTTTAATCTTTGTGACCTCTTGGGTGACAGTGAAGGCAGGCTGCAATGTATTAGGTCATGCTGTGCGTCTTGCAGAAGTGACTTTATTAATTTAAATGTTTTATGGGAGGTGAAATGAGCTAACACTTTCTTATATTTTGTATGCACAGACAATGCATATAAATATGTATAAATATGCATAAATATGTACACACACACTCTACATATATGCATGTGGGGGTGTGTGTATATATATATATGTATAATGAACGGTGACCAACAGATCACCTCATTAGCTGCTCTACAGCCAAAACTTGTCAGCAAAAAACCCTTCCCAGTACCGCAGTTCTGTGGCAACAGGAACTGCAAAAAAGAGCCATAGCTTAGATGGAAATGTTGTCAAAAGTAACTGAATAATCTCTTCCGAAGAGACTTTGAATTGCTTTTTTTTTTTTTGTCCCTACACTTTAATTGTTTCAAATGTAAAATAAAATGTCGTCATCTTCCAGGCATTCCAAAAAAAGAACAAGAAAAACCCATCAGCATTACAAAGATAATAAATATTGGGATGGTACCAGGCTGAATTGCTGGCAGTCAGTGTAATGGGTGTGTTTCTGGAAGGGAAAGAAATAGGCCAGCTTTTTCTCCGCATAACAGCAGTCATTGCCTATCATAAGAGCATAATTGATTGATAAACTGTTAGAAACCTTTCTTTTTTTTTCTTTTTGGTAAATGCTGTGATCTGCTACCAATTTGTCAGCTTGTTCTTTTAGCTGTCCCCTTAGAAACAAACAAACAAACAGAAAACCCCTTATTTGTAATTGAGATTCCCCATGACAGCCAGTCATTGTTTTGAAGCTTTCAACAAAAAGTTAAAATTAATGGTGTGCGTTCCCAGATGTTACTCTTTCTAAGTTCATTTATCCCAGAATAAAGATACTTGTTTCTAAAAATACATGGTGGAAAGCTGTCTCATAAAACAGCATCAAAGCTTACTTGGTTTTGTTGGTATTTAATTTTTCATTACTCCGTCAAAGTTTTGCCCACAGATCTCTCTGTAAACATTCAGATACGCAACATGCCATTCTTTCAGTCACATTTGAATTAGACTTACGCTAGTCTCCCTTTGGGGGCTTGTTTTCATTTACCACACTTGTACTTTCCATTCTGAATCATAGTGGACATTTAAAAACTGGTGGTGAAATCAGCTACTTTGGTCTTTTACACAGCATGGCGCTGTTTTGCCGCAAACCATAAATCTTCCATCAGTAGCATCTCATGTCACCAGGAATCACTAAGCATTAATTTCTTCCAAATGGCACCAAGGGCAAGTTTATTATTTTGTTACTGGTGCTATTCATTACAAATTTATTAGAAACTTCAGAAACTTGTCATTAGCTGAAACAAAAAGAAATGCAATGCAGAACCATTAGGGGATGCAATGCAAAGCAATTAAAGGATTCATTCTTTCCACAGTCATCAGAAATTCCCTGAAAAGCCTAAATATTGTCTTTTTTCAAAGAAGGTACTTTATCGGTGTTGTGCTGAGAATCTCAGCCCCAGACTCAAGTTAAAGGGCCCCCAGAACTATTTGCCCCCTCATCTGTTTGCAAGTTTTGTGCAATTATTTATTCAGCGTGATTTTTTTTTTCCTCAAAGACAAATTCCTCAGAATTCTATTTTTAACAACAGTGAAATACCAGCAGGCCAGCATTTTAAACCATTCCTATGAGAGCAAAACATTATAGTCACTGATATAGCTACAAATGCCTCTGACTCCCACGCGTGTTTGAGACAGGTGCTGAGGGATACTGAGGGTGGGCAAGATTCCTGTGCTGGCACATGCAAAAGTCCATGCGATGGCATAAGACGTGCACATGCACCAGGTTTTGCTCTCAGGGCAAAACTGGTGGTCAGAGTCATAGATAATGATCCTCGCAATGATCTTCTGGCCACCTGGTAGAGGTCTAGTGAGGTCATCAAGGGCTTTCCACTGACTTCAGAGCAAGTTGAAAATAACTGTAGGTGGGTTTGGGAGTTCTTTGTGTTCTTTTTTCCTCATGTTTCTGTTTTAGGAGGCTCTGAGATTTAAAGACAAGACTATTATAAAGATAGCAGATTTATTGGCTAACTATTGTTGTTCTTAACCTAACTCAAAAAGCCGATTTGGTAAGACTGAATAGGAACCACGAGCCTTAACATTACAGATATAAATGTAATTTTTTAACAGTTAAAGTGCTGTGAAATCTCTTTAGGAAGCTAAAAATGCATATATTTCCTTTACTGTCCTGGCATTCCTACCTTAATGTTGAAAAGATTATTTGAGAACTTCTGAATCAACAAAGATGTAAAAAAAAAAATAAAAAATCTGAATTGCTTATGGTTTCCTTCTTTTTTTTATTCCTGTTCATAACAAGAGAAAAATATCCTTACTTTTACCATTAATAATAACAGTTATGAACCAGAAGCTTCGTTCCAAACTGTTTCCGAATTTTAAAAGTAGTTGCATACAGGTCAGCAGGATGGTACTCACAGTCTTACTCAGGGAGATACAAGCTTTTCCCAGCTGTGTTTTAAGATTTTTGGAAGGGAAAGGGAAGAAAAATGGGGGTTTAGTATTGAGATTCAGAAAGTCTCCAGACATAACTGCATTTATTTCTGACTTGAGTGTCAGAATGACAATCACACATAAGCAAATCTCCTCATTTCAGATTTTGTGTCAGGCTCACAATCCAAACCACGTTTGTCCTGGACCCTCGAAACTGTCAAGTTTAGGTGAGCATAGGTCAGATTTCAAGTTTGCCTGGATTCTCAGGAGGGACATGTGATTTCACATTGAAATTGCATAAAAATCTGTGGCTGCTTTTGCAAAGGTCCAACTCTGAAACAGAGAAAACATATCCTAACTTCCAGAGTTCTGTTCTAACCTTAATTTTCAGTCATTTTCAAATTCAGAATGTCTTATTTATACAAATAGCAGATGATCTCAGAGGAACCAAAATCACTAAGTATTATATACAGTACAACTTTGCATATTCATTTCATTGGAATGTATGTCATAACACCATTATTTCTAAACATGACCATCTTTTATGTGAGCACATTCCTTGGGATTTGATGGGTTGTGCTTAAAAACAAAAAGCTACACAAAATCCTTTCAGTCATCTTTAGCTTTTGAAAGTGACTGGATGCATTAATGATTACAGTCAATGTATATGGGTATAAATGACTACTGAAAAATGCCAACAACAAAAAAGTGGGTAAATTCCTAAATGGTACCTATAAAAAAAATGTATTGGGAAAAACCCCACCTATATTGCCAGTATTTACAAGACTTTTTATTCCTGTCTCAAAAACATGAAAGAGAGTGTTATCATTTGGTTTTGTAAGAGCACTTGTAAAAAAAACACTTTTTTGGAAATGCTGAAAGAAATGCATTTGCATTAATGCTGCTACAAGAAATATCTGTAAAAGCAGATACTTCTTTGGTTTGCTTGCGTCCCCCTGCTTATGAAATTCTGATGAAAAGTAAAAATATAATTTTCTTAATAAGAATCATCAATGTGGTCTAGTGGTTACTGGGCTATATTTAGAACTGAGGGACCTAGGATCAGTGCCTGGCTCATGGAGAGCTGCCTTCTGTCCTTGGGCAAGGACTTCACTGTTCTCCATCTATGTATACACTTTTGCTCTTTTGTCCCTCTTTCACATCTTAACTGTAACCTATTCCAGCTAGGACATATGCACCAGCATCTCTGTGGGGGTGGCACAATGCCCACTACAGAAGGCTGCCAGTTTAAGCAGGAATAATAATGCATCTGGCAGTAATAAATGCTGCCTTGCAAGTTTAATATGTGGCTTCCATCTTCTTTTGCATCCAAACACAATTCGTGATGCTGAGGTGAAACACTTAGGCTAAGAGAAGTGATCAGACCTGGATCTGGTCTTCCAAGCTTCTGGTCTTCCACCTGTGGTAGCAAGTTTTGGAAAAAAACATTGTGCCTCTCTTAAGGATGTTTTTCTGTCTGGCTCTTCAGTCAGCTGTCTGAAGACCTTGGTATCAACCATCATTCGAGTATTGATCCTGTCTCTACGCTTGAGTTTATGCCCCATAACTGGTTTCTTTCACCATGTTGTGTTTATGTAGTACTTTCATCCCAATGAATAACTGTTCATACACCACCTTCAGTGTCAGTGCAGAGCCAACTGAAACCCCCAGAAGGTTTTGTTGCATGGACTGAGTGTTAAAAACAAAATACATGCAATAAGATACTTGTACTATTTCAACCAGTTCAACCATGAATTGTACCAGTTCAGTCATCTCTGCCCACCTCAGTGGCTAGTGCTCAGTGTAGGACTGAAAGCACACACTGTTTTAGAGGAGAAAATTTCAGTCCAACTTTGGGGGCTAGGTGTGAAGGAGTGGTACGTTGGAGTCTCCTACAACACTGGAGGGTAGAAGCAGCATTTATTTACCTGAGAGAAAACACTTTGAAGGGTATATTAAAATCTGAGGTAGGTATGTATTAAGCAGAAATATTTGTTATACTTTTTAAAGGGGAAGCTTTGGGGATTGTTATTCAATGGACATAAATCAGCATAGCTCCACAATGTTTATTGTTTCCATTGCAAGCAACTCAGTTATGGTTGCAGATACGGAACTAGTTTTTCTTCCAAAGGGACACTAATGCAGCCATTTGTAGCTTGCCAGTGAGAAACTGACAGTTGTGCATTTGCTATAAAGTGTGTGTTTCTTTAGAGGTGTGGTCAAAGAAGTGTTTTGTTTTGAGTGGAATAAATAGCTTCAAGTGCTGTGGGAGTTCAGCAATGCAGGCACAGTCCTGTCACATCACGAGCCCTGACAATCTCTTGCTAGGTTTTTGCAAAGGAGATGAAAAGCAAAGGTTTATCATTATGCCAAACAGCTCCAGCAAAGCCCTCTCTGTTATGGGTGGGACTGGAAAGAAGGCTTAGGAAGCAGGATCATTTAGGACAGCATCTATAATACATGGTCAGCTTGGAATAAAAAAACCAGCAACAGAACATTAACATTAGATGCCATCAGGTAACTAGATATGGGTATGGGATAACAGCAGAGAGAGGTGTAAGTTCTCAGGGAATGCCTCCTGCCACCAAGCCAGCCTCCCCCCTTTCTCCAGTGCACATTTCCCCATCCCTTGTCCTTTCTGGAATACCTTTCTTCCAGCCTCATTGTTGTGCAAGTTCATCAGCCTCCGTGCATTCTTTTTGATTTCTCGGGCATCAACAAACCTCCGGGAGAACTCAATGCCATATCTGATATCCGCAGAGCAGCCTCCCCACTTCCAGCCCTCCTCTTGGTTGTAGTAGCCCTGTTTCTCTCGGTCACAGCCACAATTGCTGAGGTTGCCCTGGCTGCAGGCGGCCGTGACAGCATGTGCAACGCCAGCAGCAGTAATGGCATAGGTGAACGCAGCTTCCCTGCTTCCTGTGGAGAGAAGCCAAAAGCTGATGGGTTGGCAGAAAAGCAGCACGCACTTACTAAAAACAATATACACGTTATCTACAGCAATGGTGTCAGGCAGCAATGTGAAGAGGGCATTACTACTAAGTGTGTATTTTTCATTCTTACTGAATTACATACATATTTAAAATGCTTGGTGCAACTGGGGCATATTACCACAGGCAAGCACAAGCCATCTGATGGTCCCACCTAGCCCCCTTTGCCAGAGGGGAATTTGGCAATGAGTCTGGACAGTGGTGAGGTGAAGCAACATGATTTGTTTTTACACTGTCTAGTCAGGTTTGCAAGCTGAACCTTAAGTATTTCAGATGCATAATAAGTGAGTCACCGGTGGCAATGCTCACTGGAAAGCAGGAAGTACCTCTAACTGTTTGCACTGCATGGAAAAAGAAAAGCAGCCACACATTAAAAAATACCAGACCCTTTCAGATGTGCAAGAAGGCTAGGGCAGAGGGGATGATTATTAATTCACCTTTATAAATGCTCCAGTAACATCCATTAATGATGCTGTGTGAAAAGTATTGCAAGAGATGCCTATAAAGAAAACAGCTGAATAGGTTTTGTTTTCTTTCAAGCTTTTGTTTTCTTTCAAGCTACAGTAGAGGCTACTGTTTTCCCTTGGTGACTTCTCTTGCATATTAGTTTTGCTGTAATGACCCTTTTCCACTCTCACTCTAACTCAAACCTCTGCATTACCTTGGCTGTTGAACATGCAAGAATTATGGAAGTCCTGTGGCAGCATTATTTCCTGTCCAAAGCAAGTGAGGTACTCTCATGAAAGCACAGTCTTAGAAAAAATAAAATTGTCTTTTTAGGATTTTTTTTTTTTTGGCTATAATCCACTATTTGCCAAGTTTCCTCATTCCCAATTCCATTTTATAGTTGTTGATACTGAGTATATGAGGGAAGGTAAACAAGCCCCCTTTCTTTACTAGACACTGGTTGGCTGAGTTGCCTGCGGGGTGCACAAAAGCAAGGAGATATAGAGGCTGAACAATTGAAAGGAATGCTGTAGTCCATTCCTGCTCTCATGTGAGACTACACTCTGTCACTGACTTAATGTAGGGCTGGATCATGTCCTTTGGTGTTTTGCTGTTCTTATTTATACCATTTCACTACAAGTTCCCTTCTCAGCGCTATCATCATTTTCCTCTGTGTGTTTATCTGGTGATAAACAGACAATCTTGTAATAGTGGAGCCAAAGAATAACTGTAAAGAATTTGAGAAAATTGCTGAAATGCCTTAATGGCCACACACAGAGCTTTAACATCATTAATGGATTTGGGAAGGAAAATAAAGAACAAATTTTCCAGAGGAGCGGAGAAAAAGCACAAACCAAAACAACTCAGAAGCTATTTCTAATTTTTTATTTTAGGATTCATAGATATCATAACTATTCTGGAATGACCAGTGCACAGTGTGGGGGGGTTATGTTCTTTTTTATATATATATATGTGTATATATATATATATATATATATGGTTTATATTTCTTATTTTCATAGATAGCTTCCTGAAAGGTTACGCCCCTGCCGGATATGAGAAAGATCCTACAGGAAACAATCATAAACTGCTTTTTGGCACCATATACTTGTTTCTCCAAAGCAATAAAAAACGAAACTTAAGGTAAGAGAAAAACAAAAGGGTGCTGTGTTCTTCAGGTACCAAGAAAGTTAAACTGACTTGTGTATTATTTAAGTACATCACGCAATAGAAGGACTGACTTTGCTTTCAGACACAGAAGTGTTTTGTTGGGGTGTACGATGTGTGTAGTCTGGTTCAGTGGTTCCCAAACCATGGTCCGCAGAACACTGGTGGTCCAGGAGGCCATGGTGAAGGGTTCACAGCTAATCCACAGAGCCATATTAAACACTGTTTTTAATAGTGTTTTCAATTAAAAGTTTGATGATAATGATGTCTGGTGGTCCACAAGAAATTCTGAGGCTTGAGAGTAATCCAAAAAAGTTTGGGAACCACTGTTCTAGTTCCTAGTGTGCTTTCTAAAAATGCATATCGATATTGACTCCTCTTTACACAGCAGCTGAAGTCAAATCTAGGACCCATGCTTTAACATGTATCCTGTTGTCTTGAAGGATTTCTTTCTTCATCTTGTTTTTTGGTTTGATTTTTAATCTATTCTTCATCTATAAATCAAAAGATTAGAAATATGAGATGTAATAGAAACTATACATAGTGATACGTTTTCCTTTTCTTCAGGATGAGGGTAAATGAGAATGCAAAATCAGACCCAGTAAAATTTTTGTTCAAACACCTTTGAAACACATGTAGAATGGCTTATAAACAGGCAGAAATATATTCCTGTCAGGAAACGTAGCAGCTGTGACCTACAGTTCTGTAGATTTACTCAGAGATTAGCCAGAGAGAGGTTGCTTATGTTTTATGTTTAAGCTCAATATATTCCACATGTATCCACAGTAGAAGGTAAGCCATTTTATCATCCCACTGTATCTGTAACCTGTCAATGAGTTTTCACACTGTGCTTGCCTTGATGAGTTTTGTAAAACTAAAGAATATCCTGTCTTTATCTTTCTTTTACCCCCCCTTGTTCCCATTATACCCCTGATTACCTTCAGGAATAGAGGAAAATATCTTTCTTTCACCCACTAGAGAGCTATAGTAGTGATGAAATTATCTCAACTCATGGGATAATACCAAATGGAAACCATATTGACTCAAGAGATTACTCTTCTGTTTCAATGCAGCTCTAAAATAAGTAGGGCTCAGAAATAGGATCTGGCTGAAAATCAGACTCTTTTTGCAAGCTAAGTTGTCCTGCTAAGCATTAAGGGGGGTTTTGCTTTAGTTTTTTTAACTAAAGGATGTTCCAAAACTTCCCTTGAACTTCAGTGTAACCATTACCTCAGCAGTTCTCTAAAGTCGTGGGATCAGTAGAGCCTATCAGAAAATGCTGATGAGGGAGAGAGTGAGTGGAACCTCTGTGCTCAAATAATGTGCTTGCTGTACACAAAGCTTTCCATTAGCATGTCATCACTTGGAATCAGTTCTAAGCAAGTCTTTGTTAGGCAGCTAAAAATATTTAAGTAATGATTACCGTGATACCTGAATGGAGAACAATAATCTCATTTTATGGAATTTTCTGAGATTTCAAAAATATTCTTGTTCTGCAACAAGACAGAGACAAGTCTTTCTAGAAATGTTCATGAAACGAAGAAATACTTATAAATAACAGCAAATTTGGGATTTGACCCAACTTTGAAGCTAGAATTTTCTTTTTCCAGTGAACATCCTGGGCATCTTGTTATTTGGCACTGTATATGCCCATCATCTGTGTCTCAGATGAAAAATTCTTGTTTGACTTCTTAAAGTTTTCTGTCACATAGACCAGAATAATCCTGCCAAGGCTTTATTTTGAGTGGAAAAGACTGGTTTGGCTGTTTTGGTGTCAAAGACAGTTCTGACTTAATTCACAAAACATATAATGAATGTTTTCATGAGTAACATGAATATTACTCTGATCTGATAACTGCCTGATCTAATACATCTAATAGGAGATGACCACCAGTGCTAATTGAAATGAAAGCTTTTGTCCTTGGTGAAGGTGCTGAAGGTCACTTCTTGCAATCTGATAGGCCATAAGAAAAGTCTTGCCTGTGGTCTGCCAGTTAATTTGCATTCTAACTGACGGCTGTATATTAAAAGTGCTCTAGTACCCAGCAATGCGGGCAGCTGCTGCTCAAAGAGACAGATACTGGGTCATCGCTTCCTTAACGAGTGATTTCTGGCAGGTAGGGCAAGAGGAGCCTATTTATCCATTGGAGTCATGGAGCAGCCTATATTTTACCTCTAATTTAGATGTCGTCTCAGACTAAGTTTTAGACTGCTAACTGAACACTAAACTTAGTATGGTCTGCTGTGGAAATTATTTCATGTTCCATAATTGCTGTAGTTTACTGCACATGAACATACATATATTCAGCAGTGTATTTTCAACATGTAACCACAACAAGCAGAGAATCATGTTTGTTAATATATATTTTGATCATTCAGCTGTAAGTGCAGAGTTAAAATTTAACTCTTTCATAGGTATTAGCAAGGCGTCTATTTTTCTGAGTCACTATATGAGAATATTGCTATTCCACACATCATTCTGAAATGTCTTATATGTCTGCAGCTAGATGAGTAAGACTGCCAGTGAATGTCAAGTATCAGAACTATAACTGAACTTGAAATATTGAAGTGTAGAATATATGATGTTTAGACAGTAATTTGCTAAATCGTGGATCAACAATGATAGAAAAAAAAAAGACAATACACTGTTGTTAAGCAAAACAAATTACACAAGACACCAGATTTATGATATGACACAATACGATGTAGGTCAGTGGTAAGAAGAAATGAAGGCATTACAGGCAGAAGTTTGATTTTTTTGCCAAACCTATCCTTTTCAGCAAGTCTTCTTTTATAAGTGAAAGTTGAGGACACACTGAGTCATTTTTTATGGGCAAAAGACAATAGATGCATCTAGATGAGTAAACTAAAATGCAAACAACAGCACCCTAAGTAGGGTTGGATGAAGACTTACAGACAAGTTTAGTTCCTTTGTACTTTTGTATTTTATTCAACACATTCATTAGCAATTCTCAAGGAAAATATTACAAGCTCTTCTCTCTGGGTTTGATCCAAGAGCAGTAGTAGTCAGTGAGAGTTTTCTTACTGTCTGAAGCAGATCCTTTCTCTATTTGCATTTTCAGGATAATTAATTTTAGGCTTCCTGGTTTATAATCTAAAAGCAAGGATTGGTTTAATTTCTCTATGCCTCTATTTTATTATACCCACTACTGCATATTATGACTATAGACCATTGAAATCAATTTGTACAAGCAGAAAAAAGACACAGAAATATGGGGCTGGCAGGAACCTCATGAGGGTTTATAGTTCGACCCTCAAACCTAATGCAGGCTAATAATGCAGATGTCCTTCACAACAGCTTTTCTTTTATCTTGTTTTTAAAGGTCTTCAGTAGCGGAGGTTCCACAGTCTATTCCAGTGCTTCAGGACCCCTATTACATATTTTACTAATATGAAGCTGAAACTCTCTTTCTGAATGCAAACCCATTGCTTCTTTCTCTACAGATGCTAAGAACTGATTACTCTTCTCTTCTAGCAGTAGGCTTTAAATATTTAAAGACTTTCACCAGTTCCTAGATGTGTTCCAACATCAGTCCTTGCAGAGCACTTTCAGGAGCTCTGATCATTCCCCCTACTTTCCCAGCTGGCTGGCCTGTGCCTTGCCGTGCAGTGCCGAAGATGTGACAGGGTGCTTCAGTTGAGGTCTTCCCTGCTTGGGGTTAGAGCAGGAGCACTTCATATGTCTTGCATGCTACACTCTTGTTTACTCATGCCAGCATGGTGTTTTCACAACAGCGGGACACTTTTGACTCTTATTCAGTTTGCAATAGTCTTCTGTGCAGCTGCTATCACACAGATGTTTCCCATTTTGCATTTGCGTAACTGATTATTCCCACGTACAGATCTTTGTATTTGTCTTTCTGATCTGCCTCCTCTTTCTTTTTGTCTTTTTTTCTTTTTCCTTCTTTTCCAGATCATTTCTCCATGATAATTTTCAAATTTGACCCAAACTTCCTCCAATTTCCTTGCAGTCATCCCCAGCCTCATATCATTTGTAAATTTGATGGGTACTGATTATTTCCTTGGTCAAGTCAAAAGTATAATACTGACTGGTACCGGTTCCAGAAGAGATCAGAAGTAAACGTGGTTAGCACATCCTTTTATTTTGATAAATAACCTTCAATTATGATTTCCAGATGTTATGTACCCATTTGGCATCTTCTTAGTTTTCTTATGAGAATGTCATATAAAGCAGTGTCAAAAGCTTCACTTAAGTCCAAGATATATGGTATAAACTGCTGCTTTTTCTGCCTCTGAGGCCCTCGGTGGCAAAAGAAGGAAATTAGATTGGTTTAACATGATTTGCTCTTGACAGATCCTTGTTGACTATTACTCATCTCCTTGTTCTCAGTTATGAGCTTACAAATGGGGTTTTGTTCCCATATTTTTTCATTTACTGAAGTTAAATTGATTGGTCCTATAATTCCTTTTCTTTTTTCTTTTAGACAGAGACAATACATTTGTCTTTTCATTCTTCTTAATTAGAGTTCTGTATACATTTTCAGCACTAGTGACTCTGAGGACAAACAGCTCTAAAATGGCTTCATTAAATGTTCAGAGAGAGGGCAGCTAACTGGAAAGCATTCAGCCTGGACAAATACTTCCTTCTGTCTAATGCTGAGGTGGTATTCCTCTGTCTATGATATTAGTTCTATAACCATCAGTTTACCATTGACCTTTCTAGTGAATGCTCATGTGAGAAATGTTTGGATTTCTTGACATTGTTCTTGGTTTACGTTTTCCTCAGGAGTCCACTGAGAAGTGGACCAGCTTTTTTCTTCTGACAAAGTACTGACTGATTGATTACTCTGTAGCCTGTGGTCATATAGCTATATATGACCCCATAGCTATATAGCTACCAGAGGTTGTAAAGTCCCTCTTGTAGCAGCGGTGCTCAGATGTACTTCTGAGTGATGAATCTGGTGCAGACTGAACATCTCTTACTGTGGCAGGACTTTCTGATGGAGTCTTCTGGTGGTCATGTTGAGTAATGTTCTCTTTACAATATTTGTTCATTCCCCATTTCCTTCCTAAAACCCTATTTTCTACTATGGTCTAACTAAAGTAGTCTTGTTTAATCAGACTAGAGCTAGAGCAGGAGTTGCACATGATTTCAGCTGCTTCTTCCTAGATGCCTTCATGGTGTCTATTTTGATCAGACATGGTTGGAACAGAGAACACTGCTGATTTCAAAGCTAAGGATGTGTAGTACTATGGCATAATAGTTTATTTACAGACTTTTCTCTTTTTCAGCATTTTTCATTTCTAGAATCCCACTAAGTTTTTATGGCTGGAGGTGCCAGAATTTTGGCCATCAGTCTAGAGTCACTCTATCAACTGGATTGTTTTCTGCTGCGCATGTGGGTTTGTCAAATTTTGTATTAGAATGGGCTGTGCATGAGCCAGATATATTTCACACTCGCCTTTTGCAGTTCCTTGCTGTCACTATTTATATATTTTTGGAAGCATGTCTATTAAAAAGAGCTACTTACTACGCCTCTGCTTTTCACATTTTTTCAAGCATTTTTCCAATTTCATGGTTCTTTTCTAAAGGCTTGGTGGTACTTTCCACTATGATGTCTGTAACGAGGCTTCCAGCAATTTGCAGGGTTTTTTTACTTAATTACCCCCTAAACATATTCAGTTAACTCCTGGCAACTGTAAACAATAGTCAGCATTTCTGTTCCAAAGTTCTGTTGTGTTTTTCACTGTCATTTGGCAGCATGTCCCTTGGTGAAGTTTTCTGGGACAGCTCCTGTGAGGTTAGTGCGTTAGCTGTGATCTTCAAAAGGATGTTTAGAAGTGCCCAAAGAAATATGAATTTTTTGGTCTCTCCCCTAAAAAACTGTATTAGTTGTAGCCAATATTTTTTACTAACTCAGCCCTAACAAACAATCTGTATTTCATTCTCACAGAAAATGGGAAAATTAAGTCTTGATCTAAAAGCACCACTGCTTCTTTTTGTCAGGGTTTAATCAGAACATGGTGCTAAGCACTCATTTAAAGAATGCACAAGAGCATGGCTTGAGAAATACACAGTACACATGAGGGGGTAGTTCCCAGATACACTGTACCATTGAAAAAAGCCTGTGCAGTGTCACAGCCGGCTGTGTTTTCACAATGCTACTGCTAATACTATCAAAGTAGTGTGTGGGAAGCAATAGCTGAAGCAGAGAGATTGTCTCCTGCCTGTGTTCTCTTCTGGACCTACTGATGTCCCATTGTGGGACTTAATGATTCCCTGCTGAATGTTTGGTGCTTTTTCTTTTCAATGCTGACTAGTGGTTTGATACATCGTAATGCGTGAAAGCTCAGCTGGAGATATCTTGCAGCATACTGAGGGTTTTAAAGGTTCTTTGCACCCCTCGTTGGAAAGCACAGACTGCTGAACACATCTCAGAGAAACTAAGTCCTAAAGCATGCTAACGTTCTTAAACTAAATGGGATTATGAGGAAGCAGATTTTGTTATCTATTCTGATCTAGTCCAGTCTAGTCTAGTCTAATAATTTGAATGCCTCAAACTATTCACTGTAACAGTTCTTATATGTAGGATTTGCCAGCGCATTATGATCTCTATGTTCAAGGGCCTTTCACATGGAGAAATAAAAGCAATAATTAAGAAAAAGGGAAGGGAATCTACAGCTCTGTGGGCACATTTTTTTTTTTTTTTAGGTTTGCTCTTGACAGTGTTTTTGCACTAATACACGGCCTTTTAAAGATATTCTAAGATACCGGTGTGGTGCTCAGCAAGAGAAATGTCATCTACTCTGATTTAAGAAAGAGAAAATATGCTTGCAACATCATGATAGGTTGCTACCATTGCTACCAAACCATTTTAGTCACTCAGAATTTCATGTATGTAGATTGAGCCTGTAGTGAATGAATCAGTTCAGAATGAATGTTCTTCTTGACTGTCAATAGAGGATTTTTCCAACCTACGTTATTCTGTGATTCTGTGATTATATTTGACATTGCTATGGCCCAATTTCACAAATACTCTGTTATCCCTACTACCATGCTTATGAATATTAAGAAGATATTGCCTTGCAGAATCAGACCTTCTCAGTGGACTTTATTCTGGGTCAGTATTTTAATTAGCTCACTGCAATCATTTCAGTGGTCTGACATAAACATACTATGCTGAAGAATATCTCTTTCAAAGTAAATCTGTGCTGCCATTTGCATGAAGTCATCTTTTCCTGTATTATCTTATGTCACTTCTAACCTAGATAACAAAGCCCTAAGGGCAGTGGTCATGTCTGTGTTCTTTTGTAAATCACTGTGCACACCTGTGCTTTGCTGTAGAGACATGTTAAATAATAACACCTTTTAAAGGGTTCACTGAATTATGAGCGGTTATAAGCACTAAGCTCCTATACCTGAGCATGCCAAAGTGTTTGTGGGTGGGTGTCTGTGTGTATCTGTGCAACTTGCAGATGAAATTTCAGCTCTTGTTTCAGAATTTCTTCAGGCAGTTTAGTTAAATCATGAATGTTACTTCAATATATTGCACAAACCCTACTAGTGGGGCAGTACCAATTTGCCATAATGATTAAATCAAATATACTAAATCATACATAGCTGAAATTGCTGTTAGACATAAATCTGTCTATGGAAGAGGTAGTCCTTGTCTTAAGAAGCTGCATCTCTCAACTAGACAGGGCAACAGAAGAAAGATACTATTTCCCTTCTTACATTGAGGCACAAGGAGGTTAATGCATATGGCAAAAGGACCTGTAAGAGAACAAACTGTCCTCTTGTTGGATTCTCTTTGTGGGAAGACCACAGAGGAATTTAGCTTTACATTCCTCAATCAACAACTGAATTCAGGGAGGATGTCCATGCAGCTTCATGGTAGGATGGGAGAACTCAAAGAAAAAAGCAACACCTCATGGGACTGGGGTCTCTCTGCTCTGCTCTTCCACATTCTTTTATAACATAGTATTGAACTGGTTATCTACTGCCAGAGTCATAAAGGGATTTGGACACAGCAATACTCAGGATCATCATGCCTACCAGAGAAGTACACAGCATTTAGAGTCCACTCCTAACATTCTGCACTCACACATCATACCTGCATATCATTAGATCCACATCTTTCCTTTACTTTTAATTTGAAAAAATAATTAATTGCCATAAGTTTTGCTGAGGTTGCATTTGCTTCTGTTTCAGAGAGATGCTAAATGTTTTCATGTCCCAGTTTGGAGTTGATGATGTTTCTTGACTACTAGCAAGGCATGTGCAACTTTAAGTAGGATCTTGAAAGCTGGCTTCTTCTATTTGTCAGCATGGACTTTTTACTCGTACTTGCTTTGTATGTTAGCCAACACAATTGTTTGATATATATTTATATATGTGTGTATTAATCTAGAAATACCCTTTCGGCAACATAGAAAGCAACTACAGTGGCTAGCAAGTCTAGCCCAAGACATTTTGCAGGTATGAGGTGTTGTTTTCAGATTAGATACCAATCTTTATAATATACAAAATTAATTACATCTATAGGGCAAGAGCTAGAGAAATAAAGCTAAATCTGCAAAGGGATGTTGGCTCTAAAGCCTGTCTTTTACATTTCCACCTAGTATTTTCCATGTGGCCGGGATAGGAATCCAGACTTACCAAACACTAAGAGAATCAGACACCAAAAAAGCAAGACTTCCAGAAGCCATCGAACTGCATGGGGAAGCCCCAAAACTAGGAGCAGAAAATGCAAAGAAAGGGAGAGAGTCTAAACTTATCCCACCAGAGAGTTAAGCCAGATTCTGCTGCACAGTGA
Organism: Psittacula echo; assembly: GCF_963264785.1. Taxonomy (NCBI): domain Eukaryota; kingdom Metazoa; phylum Chordata; class Aves; order Psittaciformes; family Psittacidae; genus Psittacula; species Psittacula echo. The sequence goes on from NC_137735.1 coordinate 109,106,658, forward strand.
GCCTTTCCAACTGTGCTGGCAGCAGTCATTTAAGTGTAATTGCTGAGGGTATATGGTGGTTTTAGAAAAGGAGATCCCACCCTTAAAACATTCCACTATCAGTCCATTATTCTGTTTTATATTCTGACTGGGGAAAAAAGATTTCATTACATTAAAAGACAGAAGATGACTTTCTTGGTTTCACTGATTAGGATAAAGATTTTCTACCAAACATAATTCTTCTAGTGTATTTTTCTATGGGTTTTTTTCAGAATATCATTTAACTTGATTCTATCAAGTACAGAATTAGAATCCTTTTATATAAAATAAGGTACTAATTCTGCTTAGTCATGACATTTGTAAAATACGGTTTATGCAGAGCAGCAGTATCTTTCATTTAACTGAACTTCATATACCAGTCATCTATGTGGTCGAGACAAGATCTAATAAATAAATATTTATTTAAATATTTGTCAAATTTCCAATCTAAATCCAGAGAAATAACTGTCCTCACATTGTAGCTTTCACTGCAACAGCAATACAAGAGGACTTTATGTCAAATAACTATGAATTACATGACATTTGGAATTACCTTGATCTACACACCCTTTTGTGGTAATAGCAATGAATGTGGAGGAAGTACTGCCCACTCAGAAATTGTGACAGCCAGGCTAGGGCCTCTGAAAAGCATTTCAGACTACTGATCATGGATAAACAGTTCCTGTGTGCCTGAGAGGGTGCTTTCCAGACACAGAAATTGTTATGCTTTCATCTTGTTCTGTAACTGTATTTCAAGGTGGCCTTAAGATATTCTTCAAAACTGTGTAAACATAGACAGAAGACTATTTCTTAAGCCTGACAAAAAAAATAGGAAAAATAATTTGTATCAAATAATATACCAGGATGTTGTCTTTTCTGTAAAATTCCTCACAGGAACGTAGCAAAGAGGTTCTCGTTGCATTTGCTGGTATTCGCTGTTGGATTGTCTCCTGGAAGATAATTCTGCATATTGCTCATTATGGTTTTCCTACAAATCTGTTGCTTACAGAAGTTCCTGGCAGGTTTTCTAATACCCGGCAGGATACCTTAGAGGGCCAACTCAATATGTCAAATTTCACAAGCAATTCTATAATATGAGCACTGTCACTGGTGACTCACCACTCATCCTTTAGGTGTGTGGGCTTTAATGTGTTTCTCTGGCACATTCTTGGCAAAGTAGGGCTTGACAGGTGAGACTCGGTGAGTCTTGATGTGGCTGTTTAGGATGTTATCACTCCCTTGATATCTCTTATGGCAGCAGAAGGACTGTGCCTCATCTGCTTTAGCATAAAATCCAGCCCTAACTAGCCCTTCTTTGGTGGCTGCAGCAGAGAGTCTGAGTTTGTAGATCTTCAGTATTAGCCTGTGTTCTGCTCTGCTAATTCCACTGCAGAGATCACATCTTCCAAGCACAGGGCAAACAACTGGGCAGTAACCCCATAAGTCACTCTCATCAGAGCTCAGACTTTGTGAAAAGCAAATAAGAAAGTTCCTGTGGAAGGGCTGGAATGAAAGTTGCTTTCAAATTTGCTTAAATATTTTCCAAATGCTCCAACACTGCTTGTGTGGCTGCATTCATATTTCTGACACTTTTAACTTGCCTGATAATCTTTCAGGGAGGAGAGCTAGGTTCAAGTAATGATGCCTATGCTTCTTAGTGTAGTGTCTGCTAGTTGAGTTTGTAAACCCAGCAAACAAGACACGGCAAAAATCACACATATGAAAGAGATTTAAAAGAGTAGAGAGCTCATAGGGGTTTGGATAAATACACAAAGTTTAGATTCTGGTCCAAACCTCTCTGGTTTGCAAAATGAGTCTGGAAGCATGACAAGAACAAAGTCTTTTTTTTCAGATCTGGAGTTTCTGGTCCTGACAGGACTTGGGAAGTGACAAGACTCACATTGACAAGGAAGAATTGCATGAGTCTTAGGATTCATGAAAGATACTTAATCAATGTTCATATTAAATACTGAATCAGTGTTTAATCTGAACCTGTCCAGCTAACTGTACCAGTTCGGTTATCTTACCCAGTATAACAACAGTGGTTGTTATTTATTATTTGTGTTGTGTTAAGCTTGTGTTTTGCCATATACTAAGCAAGCTCACCTAAAATGCTGGTCCATGCCTGCAAGAGTTTGACAAATGAGCAGATGCCAGTTCTATGAGTTAGCTGCCCTTTCAGCTGAAAAAACTAAATGTTATGAGGATAAAAAGATCACATTTCTAGCCCACAAAGAGCTTCCACTGGTTTTAAGTATGATAACCTAGAACTGAAGAATGAGTTTTAAACAGAGATCAGAAGCAAAATCTGTAGGTTTTTAAGGTACTTCAGCTTCAGACCAGGATCCAGGCACTGTGGCCAGGAAAGAAGGAAAAAGTCCCTTTCTGCAGTATAAATACAAGAGTATTTAAATAGATAAATGAGTATTAACAACAGTCTTTGAGACGCTGCTTACATACAAGTATGTTAAAAAAACTCATTAATGGTCTCTACTACAAATTCACCATTAAAGTAAGACATGGGTCTCATTAAATAATCTTTTCAGCCCCCTGCTTTGTAGCAGCCCATTTCCAGATCTGAACTTTGAAGCTGACCCCTGTCTTTGTGATGGGCCAAACCAAAAGCCAGATCTGAACACCACTGAACTCTGGGAAAGTTCAAATCTATCGTTTGTGGTTCAGGTTGAGCTCTAATTAAAACAGACCAGTTAGAAAAGCAAATGTCTTAAAACCAAAACAAAACAAATGTTTCACGTGAAAAGTCTTGAATTAGGCTATATGGTACAAAGTAGTGTTCTTGTCTATCACATGATGTCATGTTCCTCTGATTAACACAAAGTGACAGCACACACATGCATATGAGATATTCTGTACAGACACTTTGAATTTAACTTTGAGCAGGACACAGTATTCATGGAAACAGTTCATGCTGTGCAAAAACCCATCAGCAATCTTACTGCCACTCAGATCTGAGGGTAGTCTGCTGCCTTTCAAACTTTCCGTGCCCATCCTTAGTAGCGCAGCAGTCTAGTGTCTTTTAAAAATCAGTGATGCCTCGCCTTCTCTGAGCGAAGCTTATGCCTCATTATGTCAGCAGTATGTGCAATATTGCCACTAATCCCTGAAAACAAATGAGAAAGTGGTGCTGCAGAAACTTCAGTTGTGTAAGAGGGCAGGGAAATCCCAACTAGCTCTCCTGCTAAGAGCTTCTGTTTATACTGTAGTTAATACTACAGTCTGTAATAAAGCAACATGGTTGATCAATAGACAAGGGAAAGCAAACAAAAGGGAAGGGAACTTGGTTTCAGCATTACTGAACTACTGAAATGAAAGAAAATGGGAGACAACAAGGAGAAAAAGAAAGGGAAGGAGGGAAAAAATATTCAAGCCCCATCGCTGGTGTCAGGATGTCACTGTGCACCAGTAGCTAGAAAAAGAGGGTCTTGGACAGGAAGATTTACTCAAAGAATCACAGCACACATGCAGCCAGCACACAGTAAGTAACCAGCAGTTACTCTCCCTATGGGCTTTATTGTCTTTTTTTACATTACATGTAAGTACTGAACACATAAGTATTTTCTCTTTTTGAAATTTGAGTTTAGGCTCTGTGTGGATAGCTGCCTAATGTTTCCAAACTTCCTTCATATGCAAACTAAGCTAATAATCCTACCAGGCATGTTCTACTGAGATTTTTCAGTGTGGTCTTTTTGCAGGCGTGGACTTGCTTTCTAGAAGACCAGATTCCTACACAACATTTATGTTCTTTGCTTCCTGTTTGGATAAGAAGACTTTAACAGCAGCCATTTATGTTTGAGGATCCCAAAGAACTTCACAAATTCTTAAGTGAAGGTTAGTCTACATTAATTATGCCTTTCAATTCCCCACTAAAATTAGTCGTCTTTAGTCTCCAGATAGCAAGGTATGAAGTGACTTTCCTAGGGTCACAAGAAAAGTATATAGCACAGCTGAGAACAGAGTCCAAGTCCATTATCTCCTGGTCCATGATTTAACCATAAAATGATAGTTCTCACATAGAACTAGGAGCCACAGGGTATGTGAAAAATGATAGGAAGGGAATTATATTGAGCTTCTTGAGGTGACGCCTTCTTCTCAGCTTGGACAAAGAGAATGAAGAATTATTTTATCCATTCTGAATGAGTACTCCTCAGATTAAAGAAAATGAAAATGTTTCCATTTTTGCTAGGAGGAAGTTTTTAGTTCAGATGTTTCTTTACTGATCAAGTTGCAATTAAAAGAACAACCATTCTAATTAATCATTCTCTAGCAATGTGGTAAATTCTATTTGCAGCATCCTTTAAAACATGCCAAAACCATAAAAAGCAGTAAAAGGTACACCTATGCAAATGAATGAGAGACTCACAATATTTTCTTCTGCATCAGTTTTATAATGTTCATGAAAGAGGATTGCCAGGAACCTAGATATTACTTTAGAATCTTCTTCAAAACAAGTACAGTGGAATGGGAAGAAAGGCCTACTCATGTCCTACACGACAATGGATTGATTTACCGCAAATCCAGCTGAATCACATGATCTTATGAGAAATATGGCAGAAAATATATGCTTATCCATTTTTGCTGATCTTTCCCCAAATATGGACTACCAAGTGCTTAGGAATGAGAAGTGGCTAGAGAATAAAAAACACTTCACTGTTTAGGAAAGTTTACCACCTTTGCTATACAGATAATAGCATACCCCATGTGTTTTCTCCTGGGATACTGGCACTGGCAGTTTTCCAAAATACTTAGACATCAAGACTATCCTACAGAAATGCACTGACCTCAACCTTCTGTCAGCTACCTACCATTAATAGCCAGAACTAGCCAACTTAATGAAACAGCAATGCATAAATGCTCTGGTGAGCACTTCTACTTTTGGAGCCTGCTCATTGCCCTTCACCATCACCAATTTTTCCTGCTCTTGGTCCCTCGTTTTCTTTCCTGCTCCCTTTATGTGTAGTTGTAGATCTGCTAGACTTTTTCTCCTTCGTCAGGTCCCTAGCTAGGCAGCTGAAAGGCTTCCATCACGGAGATTGAAAATATACTCCATATTAAATGTAACAGAATAGTATGACCTGCAGGTCCATGTTTCAAACACATTCAATTTATATCTTAGCTGAGGATAAACAGCAGGGGAAGCAACTTGATGGGTTGCTGGAGGCTGTGGCTACCCTTTCTTGTGGAACATGTGGCTGTCACTTGCTAAATAGGTGCACCATCTGGTGGTAATTTTGGACTCCCACTTGTTCTTAAATTTCCAAATAGCACTGGTGGAGCTATGCTTGTGGTTGCAGCTTTTTTTTCTTTTTTTTAGCCAGTATCTGTCTGAAAGTCGTCAGCTAAGGCAAATTTTGCAGGTACTACTGGTGAATGAGTACCAAGAATAACTAGGACTTTAAATGAAGATTAAGTTTCCACATCTGCTATGCGGGGAGAGCAGGTATGACTTTATGAGAGGACCACATCCTCCCCTAAGAAACATACATGGAGAGGTGGAAAAATTTCACAGACAAGCAAAAATTAGATATTAACAAACTTGATACATAAATAGGGAATCTAAGCTCCCAGGATAGTCAACAGGGACAGTCATGCAGTCAAATTAAGATCCAAATTGTCCTCTGGAAGTGCTTCTCTCTCTTCTTTGACCATACAAGGAATACAGGCTGACTAGGTTCCTATCTTAGACATCTCGTGTAAATGCCTGGAGCTATGTGGTATGAAACTGGGCCAAAGGAAAGAAGTGAGGAAGGGGATCCTCATTTTTCTGCCTTTGTCTGAAGCCCTTTAGTTCAGCAACAGTGACAGAAACCACTGTTACCTCTTGTACCATTCTCTTCAGAAACTGAAAGGTTGCACTGACCATGTCAAATGTGACTTTGCATAGAGACCTCTTCTGAACAGCATGGGTGGAAGCTGAATCAGACAGAAAGCAAGTTTCCATGTAGTCATGAAGAAATCAGTGAACAGGTAAAAATAAATCATGATGCATGAGTAAACTTTTTTCATTTCAGCAGCTTGAATAGAGTTTTCCAGTCTACAGCAATTCAGACCATGTCTGTTGAACTTCTATCTAGAGATGAAAGTGTCTTCTCTCAGTGTACCAGTGAGCTTTCTGGGGTGAAAGAAGACTACTTAAAGACTCCTCAGCAATCCAAACCCACTTTTTACAACAACACTGGTTAAGTATTAGGAATCTTCTTTCTTTCATAATCACAGAAAACAGAGACTGAACCTCCGCAGTGGAGAGAGCATTAGAGATAGCAACAGATTGCACGTGTGGCTAAAAGTCATCTAGATACACTTCAGTCCTAAAGCTAAATCTGGTCAAAACTGGATAGGTTCAACAGTTTTCACTAGCTGAAGGACCCATCATCACCTCAATCCTGCATGCTGGCTTTCACTATGACTTCTGTGTTCTGCAAAACATCCAGGCATGCATTTAACACCAAACACTTTCAAAGCCTCTTTAATAGGGCTTAAAATGTAGGGTTTAAAGTCAAGCACATCTGAGAGCATGAGTAAAGTTGTTGGCCAGTTTGAATCCTGAGAGAACTGCTTTACCACTACCACGTTAGATTCATTTTATTCAAACCTCCAAATAACAAATTATATAGTCCTCTTGCTTGCTTGCTTTATTTCTTTCATCTTAATTTGACTCATATCAGTAACAATGATATTATACTTCACAGTTATGGTCATAAAATATTGCAGTAAGAGATACACTACAGTCACGGGTAATTTAATCCAATGTTAAAAAGTCATGCACGATACTCAAGAAGGAAATTTTGTCAATTAGAAAATAAGGTATTTGTCAGATGTAATATTTTGGGATACTCCAGCTACTTCATTAGAAAACAAAATTGCTTGTGACTGGAGGCAAGACAGCAAACTGCACGGATTGGCGATCTATGCCTGAATGCTAAAACATTTGTTTGCAAACCAAAATGTACAGATCAACAAATGCTGTGTTTTTCATAATGTTTGTAAATGCCTCTCTGTGCATTTCAAGCTTTTCAATTTAGAAACTGATGGTTTACCAAACAGAATGTATCCCAAAGAACAAGGGAGGAAAGGGAGGGATGCTGCTACACATGTAACTCTGAAGTCTAATGTTATGTTTAGCCTGTCCTGCTTGATCTAGAGGTTGAACTAGATGACCAAACCTATCATCTGTAATTCTAGGGAAGCGATTTTGACAACATAGCTAACCGCAGTAGTAAAGCTTAAGGAATCTCAAAGTCATTAGAACCCCAAGTTATCACAGGATCACATACCAGCAGCTTAGTTGCTGTCCCACACTACCTGTCATCTTACATAAAGAATTTTCCTTGCAGTGGCAAGACCTGGCAGCACCTGCTTGTTTGCAAAGTTGCTCTGTGCTTTAAAAAAGTCAAACATTTTATAGTTGATTTCCATTTAGTTAATTAGGTTTTAGCTGTGTCCTTCCTATGAGAAGCAGCTCCACTTTGAACTTTGCTTGTACACAAAAGCCAGAAGCCTTTTTAGTGGCTGTAAAATCCTGGCTCTGGTGAAAGCAGAGCAAAACATCTACTGACAGCAATAGGATCAGAATTTGACCCCTATCATTTTGGATTAAGCCCAGCACCACTTTATTTAACTTTAAATGTTATTTGCCTTCCTCTTTTAAGCATGCATTACGTTGTAAGTCATTGACTAACAGGACCGGAACACTGGTGGTAACTGAGTCAAGTATGCTATGGAGCATTTACAGCCAGCAATTTTATTACAGAGTGGCATGAAAAAATTTACATTAAAAGAACTTTAATGTTCCAAGTGTGGAAATTGGAAGTAAGGAAGTGCCCAAATTAATGTTGGTACGCAAGTTAGCCCTGTTCTATCCAAATTTTGGTAGAGTATTCAATTAACTAATAGCCTAGAATTTGCATACTATCTTTTCCACAGGACCTCTGACTCACTCATCCCAAGGCAAACCAGAAAATCAACATGGAAAATTTTATCCTGTGTAGCTAAAGACAAAGTTAAAAGCAAGAGAAAAGGAAGATTTTTCCTCTAGTGAACGCTGAGCAAATGATCAAAGATACAGGTCGTTACAGATGGTCTTTAAAGCCCCATTATACATAACAGTACCCTTTTCCCCTACAGCTAATTATAAATCTATTAGGATGATCTCAGAATGCCAAAACCCCAAAGTACCTGCCCTTCTCCAACAAATATTTCTTTTCCGTACTGACACATAAACAGAGGTATTTCATTTAGTAAAAAACAGGCTTAGATTGGAACCCTTGAAATACAGTATTAAACTGAATTCCCACACCAGTCTATTGCTTTTTGAGACATCTGGGGTTTAAGGTCACAAGAAAACAGCATGTCATACTATGTGATATCTCTTATTAAGCCATGTGGTGTGTTATTAAACCATATAGATTAGAATATGTATGGAAGCATGCAAGACTGGAGATCATGAGACAGATAGATAGAGAGGCTTGAGTTTCCCCAGTTTCAGTTCCCTGCATCAGTTTACATCAATGCACTTAACTGATTTAAAATTAAGTGCTCTAACAAACAGAAATCATATTGTTCAGAGTCAGGTATGTCAGTGCCTTTTAGTTCAAAAATGTCTACAGAAAAGGATCCATTCCAAGAAAATCTTCATTTTTGTATTAAAATGGAATGAAACAGAAGTTTTAGAAGGTAGCATTTCCCTCAGGATAGAAATTCCAGATTTTGTTCAGGTCAACATCTACCATTTCTCATCCAGTTGCAAGCCATGCAGAATTCATTAAATAATTGTATTAACATATTAGTGCTATGTTTAGAATAAGGATGTCTGCCTTTTAAAGCAAGCCTGCTGCCAAAGAGGTAAATATTCAAATGCCAGCAATAACACTTTAATTTGAGAGAACTTATATTTTTCTTCCAACTCATGACCTTCGAGTGAAAAGAAAACACAACCGAGATACACTTGAACTAGACAGTTGTACTTTACAAAAAGGTTAGAGAGTAGAGAACATAAATTGGGGAATATAAAAATTTGTCTATTCATGGTGGGAGATTATTATATGATTCATATTATATATGCTAGGCATAAATAGAGAGACAAGGAAAAAGAGATCTAGATTATAATATTGATGTAGCAAAATTACATCTTTTCTAGTAGTCAAACAAAATTTATATCTGCCAACTCATAAATTACAATTGGTACTGCCCATTCACATTTATCTCTTCATCTATGATTTACAGAGTGTTTTGAAAACAGTATGAAATCCTCACCAGGTAATTATCAGGCTCTGGCATCTAAGAAATTTTTCAAGTACAAAGAAATTTTCATCTACAAATTTCAAATTGTTTCACTAAGCTGGGAATCCTCCATCATCTCAAAATGGGGTATTTATTTCTTTTAACAACAGCGCTTCCTTAGAATAGAAATATATTTTTATTTTTCTAAAAACCTCCAAGTAACAGAAACCTACTAAAATGAAGATGAGTCTGAACCTACCACTCTCACTGTGGAGGCTGTCTCCTCAGTCAAAATAATATAAATTCTCAGCACAGTAGTTGTTTCATAATTTTTTTACCAATCCCTTCCAAACTCAGCTACCGCCAGCTGAGAAGTTTATTTTCTTATTCGGATTTGGGTTGCTGTCTTGGTTTGCTGCTTGTGACAGTAAAAATCTTATCCACCGTTCAACAGTCAGAAAATGTGAACTGTTTGAATCAACTCCTTAATTTCCTCCAAAGGTGATAAAGCAAACTAAAATAGCCATCTTATTTACTTTACCTTGTAACTACTATATTATCGCAGCTTTTTTTTCACTGTTTAACTTTCTATTAAGATGAATTGTATTGAAAAAAACTGTCCTCATAAGGCAGTTTGGATGCCTCATAGTACTTACCTTACAGTCTCTAGGATACCTAATATAAGGATGTGCTCATTGCAGGGGGTTGCACTAGATGACCTTTGAAGGCCCCTTCCAACCCAAATTATTCTGTGATTCTATGGGTCTTTATGCAGAATAGCCAGCTTTGTTCCAGAAATGGCCTTTCTACCTTAGTAAGGCAACATGTGGGATAGTCACTGACATAACTGAAATCCTTCTGCAGTAATACATATCTAATAAACTAGAACAAATATACAGGATATCCTTAAGGTTAAGGATATTTTTGTTTCCTTCCAGCAACAACACATCAGTTGTGAAAAGAAATGCTCTGAGACATTTTAAGAGATGGCTTTGCAATGAATGTTTGCAGTGTGATAAATCTTTCCTGCAAAATAAGCATACTTAGCACATAGTCAGATTTGGTGTCGGTTTGCTTCTACCAGTTGCCTCTGCCTGCCTCTCAGTTTCCCAGCCGGTATCAATGGTGGTTCACTATGCATGTCTTGGTTTTTTTACTTTTATTCAGCCTAATAATGAGAAAACTGTCTCTAAATTATGAAGAATTATACATCCTGTGATGTAGTAGTACGCGTCTATTAAAAACTACCCTTGCATAAGCCACAGCTCATTAAATTAGCCATGGTACTTATAGCATCTAGTAGTTTAACTAAATCACACTTGCAAATGCAATGGGTTCACATGACACTTTGTGAAATGGACATCAGCAGGCACTCCGAGGTAGCCATGTGAGTAATAAAGTCCCAGGTTTTATTGATCCTATGTGATCTGACGGAATTTGCACACAGTCCTAGTCCACATACAGATTTCAGCTGATTGAATGCATCCTGTGCACTTCTCTCCTGGCATCCCAGGTAGCCTGCTGAACTAGGAGTTGAAAGCCAATGCCATCCCCTGAGAAGCCACGTCTCACACCGGAATGCTTTTACTATATCCTAGTAGCAATGCAGTCATCCAGTTCAAATTACTGAAAACAAGTTTGTTTCTGATCAGTTGCTTGAACGCTCAAAGGGCATCATTTTTGTCTGGGACCATACTATATGACAATAAAACCCCAGAAATTTTTCCATGTTTGATCCAAAAGCCACTGTGCAATTGAGGTTCACAATAACTGACAAATACCTAAAGCAGTCATAGCACCTACTGCTATGACAAAGATAATTACTGCCTTTCCGTCAGTGAAGTGTGTACCCTGCTCTGTATCATATTTAAAATAATCTAATTCCAACTAGTTTTTCCCCTCCAAATTGTTTCCAGCTGTATGATTTCTTTCTTTCCCCCATATTGTTTTTATTGGATATAACGCGAGTCCGTAAAGATAGATTTTCCCATAATAAACACACAGATGTTAGAATAATAAACATACAGTCAACCTGATACATGAATATTACTAAGTATTAATAAATACATAACTAAGAGCATAAATCAATTTAAAAATTAGAAAATGAGAACATAAAGTAATAGAAAAGAAATGGCAGGAGGAAAGAAAGGCAAAAAGTGAGATAGAAATGTACTTACTTTAGGCAAACTATCTGGATTCATTTATAGTTCCCTTTATTGATTTGCTGATAGCATTAAAGCACAAGTATGGTTGTAAAGCATTCCTAAGAATGCTGCCTGTTTTCATGTATTGGAAGTTTTCTGCTCTTACTGAAAGAGAAGCTTTCCAAGTTGGCCCACTCATACCATGCTAGACACTACTGTGCTAGATTAATGTATCTGCTTGGATGCAAATTTCCATTTTTGGACAATAACGAGCCTGTCTACTCCTCCCATTTTTGGTAGGAAGTTTTTATGAACATTGGCATCCCGGTTAAACCACCATTATAGCCCGGAATAAAAATGACTGGATTCATATGTGAGTCTGAATCCAAATTTAATTAAGCCTATATATGGCCTGAACCAAGAATAATTTACTGGCTGACACCCCCTCTGCATGTATGATAAGATGCCAACCATTTTGCCACAACGCCATCATTTACGTATCTTTCATGGCCAATTCCCTTGTTCTTTCAGGCCTGCAGCTAAAACACTGGGAGCCAATGTGGACTAGTTACCTGCTTCCCATGCAAATATAGATGGAATCACTTTTTTTGTAAGTATCTTTCTTTGAGAAGACATTCCCCTCCCTTTCTTGGTCTTCTGTTCAAATTTATGCTGTTTTCTTAGCACTTTATGTGTGCATGTGTACGAGTGCATACTTGTATATAACCATGAAGTTCAACTTTATTTTCTGATTGTGTTTCTCAAAATTACTTGCAGTCTTCTTCACCTGTGAGTTAATAAAATCCATGAACAGATTTTGTCAGCCTTTAAAACTGTACTTTTCTCTCCCACCCCTCATCTTTTCTGCCTGGAAAGTGGATCAAAAGTTGAGCAAAGGTGTGGTGACAGGAAGCTGCTTAAGATGTTGTTCTAAACTTCGCACAGCAAGCAGGCTGGTAGCATCACTTCAGATGCAGACTTTCAACGTGCCAGAAAAATACAGATCAATATAAAACATCAGATATTTAAAAAAGAAAAAAAAAAAATCACTACTCTTGGTTTTTGTCTATCTGTTGATTCTTCACTGTCAGGTGTCCAGTTCAACAATTTGCCAAATCAATGGCCCAGCCAAATGAATATTACTAAATCATGATCATTTCCCACATCATGCGTCTGAAAATGAGATATCTACAAATTACTTTTTATATCGTGACAGCTTTATTTCTCAAAACAACTCATTTTTGCCCTGGATTTAGCATCGGTAAGAGCAGTCTGTTTATACGCACATCAATTTGGGGACTTCCAGCAGAAATTGTCAATGCACAAATAATTAGCCAGCATAATCCACTGTCAAGGAACAACAGTAGATTTCAGTTCCATAAGTGATTCTGACTCCATATTTCAGAAGCTGAAGTGCTTACTTTTTTGTGTGGAGTTATTTGCTCCCAACTGTTATTATCTATAACTTTTAGAGCTAGTTACATGATAGATTGCTTCAACCATCATTTGTGGGAATAGAGACCAGTCTCTAGTGCTCTTTTGCATCAATAACCTGATACAACCAAAGGCTTTGCTTTCTAGATCTGAGTCCTTGCCTTCAAAAAGTTAGGACAATTTTCTTTCAACTATACCTATCTATAATAATAATTGATATATCATTAACCAATTAATTTTTGAACCTAAGAGGTTATCTTTACAGAAGTAATTTTTTAAAGAGGCTTACAGCAAGAGGAATGGGTGGAGAGTGCAAAAGATGACTTTATGTGGGAATCTGGCATGAAAATTGAGTGCAGGAAGGTGACAAATACAAGTATGTACAGGAACAGGATGGGTCAAGTGAGTGTAGTAATGACTTTTCTTTGGGGATGGCAAGACTACAGAAAAGTTCCCAGCTATAAATATACCAAAAAAAGCTATACACAATGCTTGGCTAATCCATCCCAAGCTACATCCTTTGTTCATGCAATTAATTTGTATCTCTCTGTCACTTTTTATCTTGGCTGCTATAAATCTTTCATACCAAAATGAACACCCCATGCCCAACATAATTTCTACAGTTGTTATTCTGTCCTCCAAACTATTTATTTCAACTGTTTTTAGTACAGACTCCCGGGTATTATATAGGTGGTACAGCCCTCATTCACTGAAGCACCTCTTTGAAAAAATAGCTCATCACTAATCCAGCTTAGGTAACTCACTGGAGATTCCTCTGGCACAGTAGGATCCCCAGAAGTCACAAGGATTGACATTTGCTCTTGTGTCATGCCTTCTGGCTGCTGCTTGTTGTGGCTGGAAGACATGCATGGTTGGAGCATAATGGCACCCAGGAAATGGTGCTGGCAGTAAATGCACAGCTGTTGGAGAAGCCTCATGTTGGGTGTGTCTGGAGGTTTGCTTTGAATTTTGAGGGAGAAGTGTTGCATGGGGTTACAAATAAGATTAGCTGTAAATCTGCACTTGTCAGTGCTAGTGGTAGAGCCCTGGCCTAGTGGCCAAAGAGTAGGTCCTCTTTCCCATACAGATAAAGATGGTTCCTTCTAACCCAAACTATTATATGACTCTATGATTATTCATATCCCTAAGCAGTTCTGGGAATAATTTAAATGAGCTTTCCTTTGGCATGAAGTGAAAAACACGCCTGTCTTTTTTAGTTTTAATCCTTTCTTCAGTTTGTTCAGGCAGAACCAAATGTCTGGTTTAGTGTTTCTGTATGTGTCAGACGCAGATGTGTTTTGTTACATAAGTGAATATATATGCTCACAAGTATCTGGTACCTTTAAGTGGGTTTTGGGTTTGGTTTTTTTTAGCTCTGTCCTTTTTTTATTCCCTCCCCACCCCCAGTGTAATAACACCACTTCCTAAACCCTGTCCTTTTCCTAGATACTGACCACATCATCTCTGGGTGCTACTCCACTAATAAAACAAATAAAGACATGTGGATTATGGGATCCTTTATAGACCTGCATGGAACTCATCTGGCTCAGCTGGCAGGGGTCATGTAAACCTCCTCCATCCGCTACAGTATGTGTGGTTTCACACCCAACAAATGTCAAAGCAGAACTCAGCTGCAACTGCCAAGTTTCATCTGTGTTTGGGTTAAGCCATAAAAGAACCCACCAAATTCCACATCAGTCATTTCAGACTTGCAAGAAACCACCCAGGTTCGGTGAAGAGGTCAAGAATATGGTGAACATTTTGGCAAACATGGCCAGAAAAGTGGCTCAAGAAAACACTGGATTTTTTCAAACTATGTATACTCTGACCAACCTGATAACCAGTCCATCCTGATGCCAAACAATTTTTGTTCCCTGTAGCTCTTATTTTGTATAGAAATGCTAAGAATTATAGCAGAGGCATGACTTTAGTCCTCTTTAGGCATTTGGACTGCACTCACTTTCAAGGTTTCTGAGGATGAAAGGAGTCTCTGGGGAAGAGGATTATTGCTCATGAGTACAAGGACAGAGCTGATGAGGTGCCACAAGATTTTCAGCTTCAAGAGGAGAGTAGAAGTGGTGAAAGCCTTTTCACCAGGAAGCTTAGTGATGACACTGACTCTGGTACAACCCTCCAGAGTGTCCCACTTCAAGGACATAAGTGACGTGACTGAAGTTAAGAGGATTTATTTGTCCAAGGGTCAGAGCACGGTTGCAAGCTTTGGCAGATCAAGACAACATAACATGAAAAAGTACAATGCTAGCCTGCTTAGCAGCTATATATTTTCTGACAACATCATCATTTTGGACATCAGCTTAAGACAAGAAACCATAAGACCAACCAAGGAGGACCAGACCTGTGCTTCTAGTAGTCAAGACAACCGGCTAAATGTTTCATTGATTGAAGGTAAAAGTCAAATGTTAGGTTATTTTCTGTACATGGTGTCTTGAGAATGTTTGATGCATTCCACTCACACTCTTTAAGAAACAAAAGTTAAGCAAGAAGCAGTATCTAAACAGAATTCAAAATATCTTAGGACAAATGCAGGAAAAGACACTGATGAGCAAATACCTCTCAACCAGCTTTACAGCATCAAAACCAAATTCTACCCAACATTCTTCCAAAGTTCAGAAAGTTTAGACTTTTCTTTTGCAATTGATTTAGTTTACTCAGTCTTTTTATTATTAGTTTTAACCCTCTCCACTTCTGTGATTTGATGTGGAGTAATACAGAATATGACAGATTCTCTATGGGTGTAGGTCAGTTTCCCTGATGCTAATGAGTTTATTTCATTATAACACTTTACAGCTGAGCCACTGTGCCCTTAAAAACCCCAGACCTCAGTCACACTCTCAGACTTGCACATTCTTTGAAAAACACTTAATTTGATTGTTGACTTAAGTGTACATCATCTTTTTATGTCCATTTCACAAGGGTGTTGGAAAGAAAAAAACCTTGATCTCCAGTAACAACCGAAGTGTCATGTAAGTCATTTCCTCTTTGCACAGATGGGATGAAATGTTATGTCTTTTTTTCACACAATTTTAATGAATTCTTATGTCTGACCACATTTAGTTGTGTTGGAGGCACAAGACTCACCCAAACCATTGAACTGAGGAAAAAGGTGTCACCTTAAGAAGGATCAGACACAAGAACAGGCTACAACCCCACTGTGAAGCTGGATGGGATCACTCTGAGCACCCTTGTGAGAGCCACACTCTACAAAATGCTATCCTGACACTGAGCAGCAGATAATATGGGGAAGGGTAAATGGGCAGCCCTTGGAAAAGAGAGGAAAAGTCAGGAATAAGCTAAGGATACTCAGCTGGGTGACAAGGAAAATAATTATCTCAGTACTGGAAAAATTTGCATAATCTCCCCTATGAAATAATATCATATACAGGATAAATGGAAAGGGATCAATTTAACTTCTGCGAGCTAACAGCTTGTCAGGCCAGGGTCCTATATTATTTTCTTTGATTGGGTTTCCTACCTCAAATCACTTGCAGTATTTTCTTTACAGTATGTTAGCAGCTCTAAAATGGATATATATCACCGCCGTGTACTGGAAGGCTAGTGTACACCATCAGTTAATTGGACTCTCCCATTGCTTAAGCTTTTGGGAAGTCTGCAGAGGGAATTTTTAGAGTTAATTTTAGTTCCCTTTTTATTGGTCATAATATGTACCACGGTTATCATGGCAGCCTCTAACAGGATGACAATTGGAAATATTTTTCACAAGGTGTGATGACTGTGTCCTTGTATGCCTGTGCAGGCATCTGGGTCATTGCTGGGTATGAAGTTGAACAGATATGAATGATTTCATCTACAGATCACTAGAGATTTTGTGCCTCTTCCCTGTTACTTTTCAATGAGTGAAAACATACAGACCACAGTTGTTTTGGGAGCATCACTATTGAACTACAGTAGGCAAATACCAGGAGGTTATAAACTTTTCCAGGACTGTAGTGAGAAAGCTAAAAAGAAAACCAGTCCAAACACATCACTTCAGCACCATATTAGAGACAACCTTACCTACTCGAAGCTCTTGTCCAAAGACTGTTTTCTCTCCAAGTGCAGAGCAGTTCCACCTCCCGTACCGAAACTGGTACTGGCACTCATTGATTCCCATTTGTGCCCCTTCCCCAATCACGATGATGGCATCAGGGCGGCTCTGGCAGATTGCTCGCTGCCGAGGGGCCAGGCCTGGGATTTTGTTGCAGATGATATTAGCTCCTAAAGCCACCACGGATGACAAAGCTCTGAAGAAAAAGAGCAGAAAGAAACGTTACAACCACATTGAGGCCGTTAAATGCTTTTGCCATGTGCTGCCATGTGGCAGGCAAGGCTCTGGGCAAAAAGGCAAGGGCTGGAAGTTGGGTTCCTATAATTATGCCAACTTATCCCAACCTCTCAGTCCAGCAAAAAACACTGGAAATCTTGCAATAATTCCTGATCTGATTTGTGCCAGAAACAACAGAGAAATATAATTTGGGCACTTTTGCTTCCAGTCCTACACAGACTCATCAGATGATATGTGGAAAGCAAGATATTTAAAAGCAAAAAATTGTGATGTTTGATCATCCACAGATCTCTGAAACTCATGTCTGCTTTGAATGGCTTGCATGGATTCAGGTTCAGCATTTTAGTTACTACAGCCAGTTCATCCATCCCCCATTTGAAACTGTTAGGCACAGTTTAGAGAATGACTTGATGATACCAACCCATTATTAACTCGGGGTATTGAGTTATTCATGAAAGTTCACCAGCATAACTGTGCTTTTAGATCTGGCAAATATCATCAAGCATATAGGAGTGATCCTTAATATGTGCCATCCGGGCTAGAAACATTTGTAATTTCATTCTTCAAGTATATTTTCAGAATACATTATAAAGTTTGCATATAACCTGCACCTGCCATATGTTTTCACTTTAGTGTATTTACTTTTCATTTTCAAGCTCACTTTTCAACATCTTTACAGGCTCATTTTTTTACGTCTTTACAGGTGACATTTTAAGTAGTAATATTTTGAAAAAAATAAGATAACTTGCTCACATATTCAGTGATGCCTCATGTCACATCTACCGAGTACCAGCCAGGCCCATGCTGTGACGCTTCAACTGGCTCTGATTAAGTCAGCAGGACCAGAGTGGTATAGCTGTGTTCAGGCCTTACACAGCAAGATCTAATGGATCCTGAGACAGCTACACAACCAAAGCCTGGAAAAGCCCCTGCCACGCTGCCCAGCTGTCAATCCTGCTCCTTGGCTGGGGCACTGAGAACGTCACTGCTTCTCAGCCCCTGCAAGAAAGTAGCTCCACAAACCCTTTCCTCGCTTTAGCTTGTTCCAGCCTAGTATTAGATCATATGGGTAATTTCATTTGCCCATCAAATCCTGTTGTTGACTGCCTCTGTAATGTAAAGATACTTGCCTAGATCATGCTGCAGCACCTTGGTTTTAAGTGGAGTTTCACAGTAACAGAAGTCACCGTAGATAAATCGGTTAGTAACAGAATACAGACTGTCTTCCCCACTATCTTTCTCTCCATCTTGAAAACTCACTTAAGCCTTTCTTCTTAGGGTTAAAAATTTCCCTCTAGAAATGCTCCTTTTGGAAAATGCTGACTGAACAACAAAATCAAAGAGTTTTATAGGAATGTATCAACTTCATCACAAAGGTAAATGCAAAATTACATAACTGTTGCATTTCAATGAAATCAGTGTGTTTCATTTTGCCATTCCAATAAACTACACTAAAGCCAGAGCAAAAAGGGTGAAATGGAGAACTCTTCCCTGGCCAAAATGAAATAGCACGTTTACTGTGGAATGGAAATTCCATGGTGATTCATTCTGCCTTTAATAGGTATTTGTGCATCTTTTCCAAAGTTAACAAACCATAAGAAATTCACCAATTGTGGTTTTTTATTTATGGCTTGGCGAGGGTGTTGATAGATACGGAGACAAGGTATTGCAAACATAGAGCATGCAGCTCCAACCACTCACAGCATTTGGAGCAGGAGCACTCAGACCTGTAGCTTTAGTTCACATTACTTCTGGGTACTGAGCAACAAAGCTGGAGCATCAGATGGAACCATTGAGTCCGTAAAATGCAAGTTTTGATCAAAGGTTTTCTTTCTGGACCACGTCTATTTAAAGAGCTGAATAAAATATTTAATTTATGAGGTCTTTAAATCAAGACTTTTCAAAGCACGATAGTCATTAAAAAAAAAGAAAAAGCAACATTAAGAGGTTGATGTAGAAATAATAAGATTCTCTGACCTTTGCAGTGTTAGGATCCAGGTCTGACCCTTCCATGATTTTAAAGTCATGACAGGGGAAAGATATCTTGTACGGAGTAAGTAACTTGAAGATGCGAGAGGGACAGGTGACTCTGCCATTACAGCTTAGTCCATGGTTCTCCCCCCTGAGGTAGGCTGAAGGTAAGCCAGGTCAGCCACTAGCTCTCTGCTGCAATGCACAGGCAGCAGGTCGGCTGAGGAAAGGGTGAATTTCTACAGCCATTCTTCAGAGCAGAGCAACAGCCAGGGCTCTCCGACAGCAACACCTCCTTGGCATGGCATATGCAGCAGCTCTCCTGTGCATTTTAGGCTTTGACGCATCCTTATCCCATCCCCTCCAGCTGGCTTTGCTGTATCAGACACTGACCCTTCTAGGAAAACCTAACCCTGAAGGAATACAAGGTTGGATCCTATGAAACAGACATGCACAGTCATGCAAAATTGAAGCTGGTGTTCAGCACACATTCACAAGACTCATAGTTCTGTTTTCTGCCTGTCCAATAGTCATTGACTTACTAAGCCTATGTGACCAATTTACAGATAAAAAATATATATATAAAATATTTTTATATTATATAAATATTTTTAATAAAAAATAAAAATAAAATCTATTATAAAAGGTATGAGATAGATAACATTCTGTCATCATATTTTTGAAAGTGCTAAGCTCCCACAGTTTCCACTATTATTTCAAGTTAAGCAGCAAAAACTTATGACTTTTTAAACGCCAGACAGCAAGAAAGAGTTGGCTAGAGTATCTACCCCACATATAATTCTCAGTTTAGTTGCTTCCTCTATATACATTGCTACTGTCTCATAATTAGGTTAAGGAGTGTATTCTTTGGTCTGCCGTTGTTTTCGGAGCAGGTCTTGGTCAAAGGATTCTATATTAATTCAGAAAAGAAGCATGATCATATCTGCCTCAGAAGGTATTGTGAGGATGTTATAGTTATTATGCATTTGTAAAGTTCTTTAATACATTCTTCATTTAAAAGAATTAAACTGCAATTATTGGGGGAGGAGGGGTCTTCATTTTTTTATTATTACTTCCAGGGACTTCCCCCTCGCCAGCCTGCACTTACCAGCATATTCCCTTGGACTTGTTTAGCCTACTTTTAAATTGTTACTATAATTTCAGTGCCAAAAGAAATGCTGAATCATGAAATTGAGGTTTTGGAAAACTTTATTTATATTAAAGAAATGCACCCAACAGCATTTCAAGCTTCCTCTCCACAATTTCTTGTGGCATCCCTCAGTTTGTGCATCTGTCACACATTCAGGAGGGTTGTGCTGTGCTTCTGCTCCTTGGCAGGTTGAAGGCTACATTATTTTTTGCTACTAGATAGAGATTATTTCACTTTAGAACTGTAAAAAGGCAGATCCCCATGCTGCATTTTGGCATCTTCTCCCATCTAATCTTTCTCTGCGGTGCAAACTTCCTTGATTCTTATCACAAGGGAATCTTGAGTGCAATGTCTGTTCAGATTTCTGGTGCAGTTTATGGTAATTGCAACCATCCCTCATCCCTCACACACTTCAGAGTTTTATGCTGGGTCATCCACATGAGTTACCCAACTAAACATCATCCACATGGTTTTATCCAACTAAAGAGCGTTAGTGCAATGTTACATTTGCTAAGCGATTAACAGTAGTCCCTGGCAAAGGGAAAGTCTTCACTTTAGAATCATGGAATAGTTAGGGTTGGAAAGGACCTTAAGATCATCTAGTTCCAACCCCCCTGCCATGGGCAGGGACACCTCACACTAAACCATGCCACCCAAGGCTTCATCCAACCTAGCCTTGAACACCGCCAGGGATGGAGCACTCACAACTTCCCTGGGCAACCCATTCCAGTGTCTCATCCCCTTCCTTCACCACTTAGTCATTAATCCAAGGGAAACACCAGTGCTGAAATTGACCCATAGTTATAAAGATAATTACATCCAAATTAAAAAGACACTGGACTAGGCTTGGATAGGACCATGCAATTCAAACTTCTAACAAGCTAATTCTGGTGAGCAATGTTTTGGAAGGCCTGGTTTCTGCATCAGAATCCTGAAACATCAAGTTTTTTCATTCTCTGAAAAAGTAACCATGGCTTCAGTCATAGCAAGCAAAAGTTCATGGCAGTGGGAGACAATTTCCAGCTTATTTTCTGAAGTAATGCTTGTTTAATTATCCAAAGACAAATTACTACTGTGGCAAAAAGTTAAAATTTTCCCTCAAAATGCATTTTCTTTTTATGGTTGTATCTTCTGTCTGGGACCTAAACAACTACAGCTTTCCTTTTCACACAGTTACATAGAAAAATTGAAAGATCATAACCATGAAAATTATTATTGATTCCAAGCAATTCATAAAAACAAAGGTCTTTGAAAACACTTCAGAAATTAAACACGTGAGCTTCAAGAATATAAAATTTAATACAGTATTGCTTGACAGAACAGAAATGTACTCTTCTTTCATATTTGCTTTCTTGAGTGTCTAGTTTACATTTGCAAAGGTAGGCTTAACTTGAGCATATTAGTAATTTCATTGATTTCAAATGTTATTATGTTCTTGCAACTTCAGATGAATTTCACATACGGAAAGGCCATCACTTGAGCTGTAGTTTATAGAGGATCTTAGAGTCTTTGCACAAGTGACAAATACATGAAGTAAATCCTTATAATGGGCAGTTGTGCAACTACATGCAGTACATGAGGAAAATTCTAATTTTTACTGTTGTTTGAAAAATATGAATTTTGACAAAATTATGAAATAGGACTGTTGTATAGCTAAATGGCAGTAGCTAACTTCAGAGTTCTCCCCAAACACAGGCACAGCTGTGTACTGAGATTTCTCCAAGGATCTTAAAATTCAGTTCTGACAAATACATAACTAGAAGATGTAAAATAGAAGATGTAAAGTAGACAGATTAAACCAGCAACACATTTCGTATAGGTAAAGCACTTAACCAAGTTGATTTTAACCTTTTGATTAAGAAAAAAAGCAAGCCCTAAAAATCCTTCTTGGCAATCCTTGCTCCCTGGGCAAATAAAATTTATTGCCGAACAGGAGTGGCCCCAGGAGCTACACCTTCTCTTTTGACACCCTCACTCATTTGTATTCCTGGCTGCACAGCAGCACAGTGCACATTTTCCCCTTGAGTCACTGAGCCAGCCTTACTGCAAGCACTTTGAATAGGCGCCGTAGGGTCACCGTGATCTCACCCCTAACCATGCTACTCGATATTCACCTGAAGCTGCTGTTGGGCAGGGGGTTCATTTTCAGCAAGGAGTGAAGGGATTTAGCCACATGAATTCCATTAACAGCAAAGGAGCTTCATGGCTCAAACCTCAGTGCACTGTACAGAAAACTTACCCCACCGTCTCTGATAAAAAAATCCCCATAATGGATTCTTTGTTAGAAGAAACCGCCGAGATATTTTGTGGTGACACTGCAACACATCTGAAACAGTACACCACTACCGAATGGTTTACTTAATTAAGAATTCCTAAGTAAATATTTTGAGAGTGTATCAGTTGCAGAAATTGGCAGGAGCATCCTGGGCTCTGAATGCCATCTGCATATATTTAGGTTTTCAATTTTGTTTTCCACTGCCGGCTTTGGGAAATCGTTGTTCAGTTGCATGTGTTATTGAAACGGAAATCCAATAGGCTGCTTGGTACTGTCCTGTGGTGCACTCATATCTGTGGGGCTCCAAGACAAGCCTTTGGATGTGGGGGCTGTGCACAGCAACATGTTTACTCCCATCAAATGAAAGGTAGATATTTCTCTGAGGAGGTCACCAAAAAGAGAGGCTGTTAGATTATGTTCAAAATGTAAGTGGTGGGATAGGCAAGTCGAGGGATGATTCACATAAGGGCAGAGCATGCATGAGGCTAAATGCCTGCTTTAGAGCAGAGTGGGAACAAGGACTCCATCCCTGTATGCAATATTGATACAGGGATCATCAGCAAAACCTTGGATTCACACCCTTTCCTACCTGCCCGCTGGGAGGCACAGGATGACTGCTATGAAGCCAACAGTGATCCCCCCTGATTTGGCTTCAGGAGGAAGGAAGGGGGACGTTGCCTATCAGAGAGATGTCCCCAGGTCACAGCACTGGCGTGGCAGTGGCCTGCATTCTGCCCCTAGGACCACGCTCACAGGCTACGCTGCAGCAGCATGCACAGGCTCTGAAGAGGGTTGTCCTTGGGGCCTGCATGTTTTCAGCTCCTTGCAGATGATGTGTTTATGCAATTCCTGCTGATGTGGCATTTACCCCACTAGTTTTCTACTGTTTACCACAGAAAAGCTTACACTAACTAACAGAAAAAATAGTGCAGATGTGAACTTTATGAGCTGAAATGAATATGGTAAAATCCCCATTACTTAACAGAGCACCTTCTACTACTTGCACTGTGTCTTTAGTTGCTGTACAAAACCATAGGAATACTGGCAGTCCTGAGCCTGAAATGAAGGCTAGCTGGGGAGCAGTACTCACTTTGGCTTCCTAACATAAGGTAACTGAAGCTCTAACCAAAGGCCCAGGAGCTATTCCTTATCTAGATAGCATTATGCCAAAGGAAGAGCGCTGGGAGTGGTTAGAGACAAAATCTGACTCTCCTGCTCACCAGCTGTCACAGATCCATCAGTGCTTGGTACCAGCCTTTCACTAATTCTTCCTGTTCATGCCAGAGCAAGAGAAAGCAAAAGTATCTGAGTATCTGTGTCTCTTTGTCATAGATAGTATTTCTATTTCTGTCATGATGCCTCCTGAGAATTGTCTCCCAAAATGACAATGCAATCTGATATTAAGCTGACACATATCTTACCTAGTGTATGCCTGGTCCACCACACTAATTTTTATTAGTCAGTCAGTGAGACAACTTGATATAGAACAGCAAGATTTCTTAAGACCTGTTACATCTGTAGTTCACCTGTATTGATTTTTTGTACACCAAGGGAAGGCTCATGGAAAACAGAAATGCCTCACATGCCTCATATGCCCTACTGCATTGGGCATTTACATTGGCCATTTACTGTCTTACAGCAGACATTCTGAATTTACGCAGCAAACTACTATATAACAAGTATTTTCTTTCTTGTCTGCAATCACATTCTAGGGACATCTTATTATATGGTAGAAAACATTCACATCTTGTACATATAAAAATCAATAAAAGTAAAATAGGATGTTAAAAAAGCTGAAGTGTGGGAAACGTTGATTCCAAAACAATCTCGGTTTCAAGAAGTGTTCAGTTTTTTAAATCAGAGTAAATTGATAGGCCTGTGTTGGAAGCAAAAGGAAGGCAACAGCTCTTCTGGCATGCACAGGGCAATTAGTGAAAGGCTGGAATTTTCCTGCATTGGTCTTATTAGTGATGAGGATGGTGACACACATGGCATAGATGAACTTATCCAAGTCAGTTTAATGAAAAGTCGTGTTAATATAAAATTATTTGATACTTTTTAAAACCCAGGATTTTAACTGGTTTAGAAATCAAACTGAAACATTTCTGTTTCTTTTTTTTCTTTTTCTCCCTAAGGCTATATAAACCCAATTAACAGGACCTACCAGTTCTGCAAGCATCCGTACACCTGTGTTATGTCCTGCAACATACCAAGCAGCTTCCACCATCAATAGCAAAAATGACCATTCCTGGCTGCCATGATGTCTGCTGAGCTCTTGCAGTTGTTATTCATGTCTAGTGCTATTATTTGCCTTCCACCCCATTTCTGTTTTCCTTTAGCCCTAGAAAAAGTCATGCTGATATATAACAGAAAGTTACAGAGTTGTTTGCTAAATAGAGATCCACCACAGTGAAAAGCAAAACTACCTTGTAGAATGACTGTAGTGGGGTATTGCAGCTCCCCTGGGGGGGAATACAACTATGAAATACTAAAACGGCTGATAGAGATAAGCCACAGGTTTTCTGTGTCTCTACACAAAAACAGTTGAATATCATGGAGAAATAAACATTTCACACTTCAAGATGTAAAACCTATGCTTTTGTTATGTTTCTCATATAACAAATAAGAATGAATATTAGTCACATTAATGCATATATATGGATGTTTTCCAAACATTTTCAATTCCCAGGCTTAATTAAGCATAACTGGAGTGCATATTCTGGCTTTGACCAAAGTTTAGCAGTTCAATCTCTCCTGTGAAAAGGTTAAAAGAGGAAGAGAAAGTCCTTCAGGCGAAGTCCAAAACTTGGCAAAACAATACCCTGCTTAATTTCTGAGATCTGATGAAATCTGTGGTCTGATTACAGTCCTGGTGTGGCCCTGAAATCATGCTAGAGCAGTTCTCATGCACAGAAGCATACATCCCTTGTTAGCTCTCTCTAAAATGTCATTCATTTACTGTTTTATTTAATATTTATTATTAAATATTATTAAATATATTAATAATATAAATAATTTAATTTCGTTTATAGCAGGTATGCATTGTGGATTTAAAATCTTGAAGATGGACTGTTGGTAGAATATATTTTCAAATACATGCTTTGTTGTGTTTTCCATTTAGCATTTAACTATATCTTAATATATCTTAATTTTCTAGCTTTGCATGCATGGGGCTTTCTTGGATATGATACAAAAATTGAAAGAGGAAAACATATAATAAGGGGTCTACAGGAAAGGAAGATACTTGCTTCCCAAAATGAAAGTAGCTGGGTTTACCCCTATGATGGTTCAGGTAGGAACTCATTTTTGTTAGCCAAGGTTTGAGCAGTCAATGAGAAGAAGTTCTGAAAATCTGTTAATGATCCAGTATGTTAGAAAATTCAGTCTTGTGTTAATTTTAAGACTACCCTGCAGTGGCTGTTAATAATGAGTATGAAAGCATATATGCAGCTCTGAGCTACACTGAAAAGCCATACAAAGGGGTCCTTTTACATGAGGAAGGTGAAGAGGCCATATTGACCCCACACAAAATGTGCAGTTTGGACTAAATGACCACTGGAGGTTGCTATTTATGCATAGATATATGACCACAAATCAAGCTGACTGACTGGTCTTGGATTAGCTGCAGAAGAGAAAAATTGAATTCACTTCATCAGTGATACCAAATTTTTGTAGACTGAACAAACCCATACCCTCTGAGTCATGATTTATTTCTTCTTTTCCTTTCCTCACCCCTGTTTTCATAGTGGTAAATCTTTGCTAAGGCCATGAGCTATCAGAATATGAAATTAAATAACATCCATGAACAAAATTAAACCCAAAACCCCACAGGCTTGATGCTGTCAGGTTTACTCACTAGCCTGTTTCTACATCTGGAATGGGTGTATTGCTCAAACCAGTGGCAGAATTTGTTGTTCCCATCTGCTCTAATTATCCCACTTAATGCAAGGCTGTTTTCTGCCAACAGAGAGGATGAAGAGCATAAGGTCTTCTCTTGATTTTTTTCTACAATTGGTCAAGTTTGGGGATACACACCATCAGAGGAAGGGCAGCTTCTCCCATGCAAGTGTGCAGGAGGTAAGGAAGTGAGTGTGAGGACTGAGCACATCCTTGCCAGTACCCAAGTGTACCAGGCAAATTGTTGGCTCCTTGACCTTTTCTCCTCAGTGGCCCGCTTTTACCTTTCCCTCAAATTACACTAGTTGGTGTACACTCATTTACAGTGAACAAACTAGCATTTTTCCTGAGATGTGGGAAAAACTGGAAAAGAAACACAGTCTCAGAAGCAGAAACCACTGACCTCTCCAGGTCTGGCAGGAATGCAGGCATTCTTTACCCTTTTTCAGAGCAGCTAATTACATAGCTGTTTCTTCCAGGTGATCTGCTTTTGGAATCAAGATATTTTGTCTCTTCTAATATTTGTCTATTGATTTAGAAACCCCGCACCCATTCTGTGGTTAGTACTGTCATGTTGCTACCAGTAAGCAAAACACCATGTCACATTACTAAGTGTCAGGTTGGCAAAACCAGAAAGAGAGTAAACAGAAAATTACACAGGCACAAGCTAATGGAAGAAGCAGAGCTGCATCCGTTCAGTTTTAAGTGACATGTCAGATACAGCCTCCCTCCTGTCCTTGGTGTTGAAGATGCAGAGCAGTTACACGGCCAACCTGCATCTCAGACCAGGCACTTTGCACCATCACCCAGCCATGAGCTCAGCCTCATGTAGACATACCCAGAGTAGCTTCAGGTGACTTGTCAGAAGTTGCAGCATAACCACCATAGGCCTGAGATGGGCATGGGCTGATTGCCTGACACTTGAACTGCTCCCAGGACACGTATAGCAACCAGGAGGTTGTGCTATGGCAAGACAGATAGCTTTAAATGAGCTCACTAAGCTGGCTGCAAGATGAGCATACTCCTCAGACAAAGTTGCCCTGAGAACCCCCATCAGCCTGCACAGCCCAGATAAGATCTTACAAAGACTTGATCTAAAGAAAGAATGCTGTTAGGACCAGCATATTAAATCCAAGAAATCTCTCACAGATTTCAGTATGCTAGATGCATAGTTGCCACCCTTCTTGCTTTCCTAGTCATGCAGTCTTATCTTCTTCAGTGGGAAATTCGCTATTAAGCTGTAAGTCAGCCTAAGTAAATGTATCAGAATATACCCCTGCATGAAGACTTCATAGTAAACAACAAATCCCAAAATTAATCAACGAGCTAGAAGCTTTGAACTAAGGCAGGTACCTAAGAAACAGAGTGCAGAAATGCTGCATTCGATAGGTCTTGAATACTTTTAATAAATATTTGTCTAAAAGCAGAATAAAAAATACAGCATATTTTTGAACAAATACCAAACTGAACTGCGCTTGCAAAATACTTCCTTTAATAGCCTGTGTTAACTAGTCTCACCTTTTCTCCTAACAGTCTGTCTAGTGAACTTTATTTTCTAGTGTGAAAAACACTTGCAGCCTTTCTGCACCATCACAATCAACCGCAAGCAAAACTGCTTGCTGCTTTTGTGGAGCAGGCCTTCATTCCTTGCACCCAGAGAAACACCCAGTGGCTCTTGATAATCATGCAAAGAGAAATTCTGATCTGTCGGATAGATAATTTATGCTTAGCTTCCTTACATGAATTATCCCATTGAAGCTGTGAGACAGTTTGCCTACGTGACGTTATTCACATTAGTAAAAGAAGGAAAAGGTTTGGTTCTTAGTACACCATGAGACATACCAGACCTTCAAATCTGTTCCAAGCTGGATGTTACTATAAAATGGCTGTGGTCAGAGAAAGCCTTGAGGGTAAAAAGAAAAAGGTGGGGAACCCCTTAGAAAATGTAGAACATAAAAAATGCATCTCCCTTGTAGACTTCCAGACATTCAGAATGTTATTTTATTTAGCATGTGAGCCTTCTGCGAACAGAAACACTGTGTTTTGTAATCTGAACCGTCAACACTGGTGCAAAACAATGTAACACTCAGCAGTGCTATCCATGAATTTCTAAGGTTTCTTTCAGCTGCTTATTTCAAAATTTTAATTTTGAGTGATGTAAGAGCCATGGTAAACCACACAGTAACTTTTCAAGTTCCCTGGCTTGTTGAGCTTATTTCAGGTGTGCAGAAGGATTATCAAAAGCCATTTTGAGTTGTTTCTCCAGAGGGAGTTTCTAAATTTGGTAGGCAGCCATAAAAATCGTGCATCCGTGTTATTATCCCAGTGGCCCGTGTTGGGTGTGTCTCTGGCTTTTTTGCAAATCACTACAAGCTTGTGAAAGCAGCTGGATGAGATGTTTCTCCTCCTAAAATCTTCTCTCAGAACATCATACACACACTGACAATCATACACATTCCCTGCATTTCCCTGTATTTTTGTTATGTTGCACATTGACTTCAATCTAGCTGCTTCTTGCCTTCAAACTGAAGATTCTGTTGGCTATGGGCATCTTGTATGTAATTTTTCCTCCAGTTCTCTTTCTAAATCTAATAATTTTAAGAAGTCCCTTTTAATGGCCATGTAATCCAAAGAGCGAACATATTCAAAGAAGTAAGTGATAATAAATGTTTGGGATTCACAGCTGAGCCAGCAGAGGTGGTACTAAAACAGCTGCAGAAAAATGGATCTTATGAAATCTGTAGGGTATATAGGCAGATGGTGTGGCACCCGGAGTGTCAGTCAGCAAGCACCGAGAGAAGGTTAAGCATGGCTTAATAGCCATATCTGAGACACACTCTAGTCTTCATTTTCTGCCAGCCTCACACTGATAAATCTTCCTTCACCGCTTATAACTTACTCTGTTTTTATCCCAATGCTGTCATTCTTTTTCCACTGACTTTTTTAACCTTTTCTCCTTAAGTGCAATAGAAATTGATAAAATATAACCTGTCTGAGTTACGCTTAACCATTCTAAAGAAGAAAAGCTAACAGCAGCACCATAGACTACAATTAAGCTGTGAAACTATCAAATTTTCCTGAGAACCTACAACTTAAATATCCTTAAGGCTTAATGGTATTTGCCTACTGAAGGGTTGTGATTATAGCCAATGATAGTCGTGGACATGCTCTAAGGTATGAAACCTGCAACCTGCATCCTTAGTTTCTCCCAACAGTTACCCAGATGATGTGACATGCCTTTGTATATCGTGTTAAGCCAACCCATGCTAAATAAAACAAATGCCTCTTTCTAAAAGTACTAGCAGAACGTGCGCATCAAATGATCCATCAGTACATGCCAAAGCACTCTGCTGGACTGGCATCTGTATGCACAGCAGTGTGCAGAGCTGGCCACTGTACGTTTACAGTGAAAGGCTCCCATTAGGATATTACAAGACCACAAATGCTGGAGACTGAATGAGCTGCATTCCCTGGAGAGAGTTTTGTGAGAAAGCATTGTGGTAATCACTTCTGTCTGAATGGTGATGGGAAGGCACAGTATTAACGACAGAAGGGAGTAAATAGGACAGAAAGCGAGCTTGAGAAAACAGTAGTCCCTTCACGTTCCCTGAAGCAGGATCACCTGCACCTTTCTCACTTCTGACAGATACTCAGTACACGTAATAAAAACACCCTAACTTAATTTTCCCCAAATTTCTAAAACTAAAGCTTAGTGCTGCTTCTCTGACTCCCAATACAAACAGTGTAGTTCATCCCCAGAGGTCTTGCACAGTCTTTTACATGTTTTACAAATCTTCTGCAGAGCACAACAGTCCTCATTCAACTTTTCCTCTCAGGCATGAGACCTCTGATCATTTCTATTGCTCTATCTTTTCAGTGCTCCCTCTCACTTGTCTATGTTTTTCTGCACCAGAAGGTAAACTGATTATCATGACTGGCACTGAAGGAAATACACTGCACTCTCCTCCTCACAGGGATACAATAATAAGATAACTGGTTTTCTACCCCACACATTTAGTGCCATTCTGGATGCTGCTTGCTACCCACTCATTATGTGCTGCCCTTAGCTCTAATTTAGGCAATACCTCAATAGAGCTGTGATCAATGGGTATCTTCTGTATCATACCCTTACCCTTCGCTACTCACCAACATTACATCCCAATGTAATTACATCCCAAACCAAACCCCAAAGCGTCCTTTCTTCCTTCACAGTCTGAAAAGACACATAGCAGAAAAGGTAGGAGGGCTGATCCTCTTGTGTTTGGTACAGCGAAAAGGTGTACTGTACAAGGGAGATGAACAGCTCCACTGACTTAATCAAGGGCCAGAGACCTCAGGCCATCTACAAGGCTGAGGCTCCCTGACTACCCATGTTAGATTAACCACCACACCCTGGGATAGCCGTAGGTGAGGGGGAATAAGCTGATTTGAGAAATTATTGGTATCATATTAAGAGTAAATTTATCAAGTTTATCAAAATCAATACTGGCTCAACCCTGAGGTCTTCCTCTGTATCCTTCATAGTGACATAGGAGGAAAATGAAGCAAAACACTGCCAAATCTGAAAATAGGTGCATGTGGAGGGAGGAAAGAAACAGACTTCAGACCTGAAGTGACTATTTAGTCCTCACATTACAGTGAGTTTCCATTGCTTCTGACTAATTCAGTTCGTGCATGGACCCAGTGTTAAGGCTGTCTTGCAGCTGTGTTAAATGGGCCCTGCAAAAATATTTTGACTCCTTGAACTTGTGTCTCACCCCCTCATTAGTGGAAGAATAGCAGTTGTGCAATTAGCCTCCAGTTATCAGCACTCCTTTGATTTGCAAATAAGGGGAGTTGCAGCATCTGACTTTGAAAACATGGGGCAGATGGAAGGGAAGTAAGGTAAAAAGTGTAGAAACATGATTTGCATAAATTATGCTTGATATTTAAGGTTTTATTGTGGAGATAGGGTAAACTCTGACGAGTAAAAGTATCCTCACTACATAATTAAAATACAAAAAGGTTATGTTATAAAAACATTGATTTTAAGAGTCTTAAAGATATTGCGTATGACGTCTCCCACTGATACACAGTCTGAATACATCTCAACAAAGTTTTGGTGCAGTATTGAGTGGAATTATGGCAGAGAAAATGAGTTTACCAGTAAGCTGTAGCCAGAGCAGGCTTGAGCTGTTTTGGTTTCATTGCACTTCTGACAATTGGAACAACTGCACAGAAGAATTGCTCTAATTGGAGATCTGTGAATTGGCAAAGAGAAATGAGGTGGCATCACATCCAGCCTTACTAGGTCATTCCCTCATGTCTCAAAACAAAGCCAAAGAAGTTTCAGTTGTAAAGAATGACATGTGTTGGTCAAAAAGTGTCTTTCATTTGCAGGCTGAAATGCTTTGTATGCTCAAGGGGCTCTAGGAGTTAAGATTGAGAGTCCGAACCATTAGATGCTTCTGAATTTGCTATAATTCATGGGGTTTGTATAGAATATGGTATAAAGCTTCCTATGCAATACAACTTTAAATAAACAGTTCTAGAATTAAGCCAGTGTTTACATTTTTATTCGATTTCTGAGCATTTAATCCCTAGTAAAAATCAAAGTGCCTGATTTTATTGGATTACCATTATGTTATTTCACCAAAGTGAATCCTTAAACTCCAATTTCTCTAGCTCAAACACAAAGGATTTGTACCATATTTTCCAGCTTTCCTAGCTCAGTCTATAGGATGCAGGATGAAAGTCTGCTGTCACGGGAAAACAAACGCACTATGGGAAAGACATCACTTTAATATAAAATTGTATGGAAGCTGAAAGCCCAAAGAAACTTGGAGAGCTGGATTTTGGTTTCTTTGGATCTTTAATCCCCAGAATCACTCTATTTTTTTTGTCCAAATTGTTCACCCAGGTGTAATGACCATTGAACAGTCTAGCAGGCACTACACATGAGATAGGATTAGGGGGTCATGGGTTCAGTCCGTAAGTAGGACCACTCACCCCTATCACAAATCTACTCAGTTGACAGACAATTCTTTGTGATGAGTTGGCCACCCATTTGGAGGGTCAACAGAAATCTCTTTTATTTTGTAAATTTGACCATGAGACACAAACTGCCTTTCTCTGTGAGGAAGCCCACCCCACAGACATCCAGGAAAAAAATCACAGTTCATGCTGTTCAAAATCCATCCTCCCAAGGCTCTTCTTGTGGTGTATAGTGCTTTCTAAGTGGAGTGTTTTTATTCTGACTTCTGGTGTGTTCTCAAAAATACTTCCAGAAGGCTGTAAAAATCTTTATTTTAAAGGAAAAAGTAGTTGCAATGAGCCACCACCATATATATTTGTTCAGTAACTTTACTAGGGAGAATGTTTTGAATGCTTTCACAAAAAAAAGTGGTATAAAATAATATCTTAATACCATGCCTTAAAGTATACTTTAGGCCTCTTTTGAGCATCTTGTTTGTTATGCTTCAAAAATTCCTGTCACCAGAAAAAAAAAAAATAATCCACAGCATTCTTTCTGTCATACAGAAATACAAGAGTATGAAAATCACCCATTTTTTGTTTGGTGTTTGGAAAACTATAACTTAATGAAGAATCTGATAACTAACCCATATGGTGCACG
The DNA here is from genome assembly GCF_963264785.1 of Psittacula echo. NCBI lineage: Eukaryota > Metazoa > Chordata > Aves > Psittaciformes > Psittacidae > Psittacula > Psittacula echo. Next base: position 109,139,700 of record NC_137735.1, read on the forward strand.
ATCCTGATAATACAATCCAAACACCACAAATCAACTTCCAACAGCTAGCAAGTCTTTGTTGCAGAACAAAACAATGCGATCTCATGCTAACCCAAAATCCAGTTCCTCTGGAAATATCAAATGCCATTCACAATGAAAATAGATGGTGATAAATGATGACGCATGTCCTACAGTTTGATGTTGCCTCCCAGAGATGAAACAGAGGACTTGATCTCTTGTGGTGTTAAAATCCTCTGGCATTTTTTTGAATCAGAGAACTGATGGAAAGTGAGATAACTATACTCATGTCTGTAAAATTCCACTAAGTATTAACTATATATTGTACTATCCTTTTTCTGTTTAAAAAGTTTTTCTGCATTTGGTTTGTACAGCAATAATCCTAGCTTATTTCTGGTAAAGCTGGGGACAATAAACCTGCTGATTACTTGAGTAAATTTGGTAGTTTCCTGCTAAATGGCTGGTATTCTCCAATTCAGAATTGCATGACTCTACCTAGGAATTTAGACATGGTTTGGTATTTAACTCTATATCAAAGTGGAAAAATCCCATGGACGTAAAATTGAGCAGACATTTCAGAGGCCTGCAACTGTTTTAGAACTCCTTCAGAAGGGTCAGAAATATCATATATTCATGACTCAGTTACATACAACACCTACAAAGTGTAGGTGGATGTGTCTTTAGCTCAGAAAGAAAAGGTGTATGATTTTGTGGTTTTGTTAGGATGCTGTCTGACCAGAGAACTGAAATGTAGCCAGGATGGATTTTGGCCATAACCTATCACAGAGGCATTGTGGGTGGCATAAGAGCCAGACATGAAACAGGCTTACTACTTTTGATCTTAAATTAGGGCTTTCTAGTAATGGTAACGAATGAATCCACACTCCTGGAAGAGGGTGATCTTCTTCGGTTTGCTAATAGAGGAAAATGTGATTCACAGAACTGGAGACTCACATCAGAAAGTTTGACATTATAATGATTTTTATACCATAGACCATTTTTTAACCATAAATATTATCAGTTCCCTGGCTAGTTTCATTATGAAGCTTAAAACTACCATTGTGCTGCTTCACTGAAAGACATAAACATTGACATCAGTTTCTTGATGAAGGCATTATTCTCAGTTCTGCCAAATGTTCAGCACAGTGTATCCTCTATCATCTATCCATACACAATATCACTTCTTAAAACTCTTAACACAAAGAAAAGCTCATTAAAAATAAAAAAATATTTCCACTCAGAAGGAAAAATGTAAGCCCAAAAGAGAAATAAAATAGTTTTTGGTATGAAGTCCTAACACACAGCAGCCTACTAAAGCCACTTTTACTGACTGAAATCTACAGCAAGACCTGGCTGAAATGCTAGTAATTTCCAGGAATAAAACAGGAAAAAGCAGATAAAATTGGAAGTCTTGGGAGAAAGAGACTTCATAGACCAAACCCAATGCCCGCTATTGTTGGAGTGTCATCTATGTCCATAATGTGGTCATACCTGTGACAGCAGCATGAAAAGATCCATGCAAGAGACTGAGCAATGTAAAGAGGGCCAGAAGAGAAAGCAGTCTGGTCTGAAGAATCTGTGCTTCCTGTGGCTCCTAGTTCATGCCAAGCAGCACACTGCACTGCTACTGGTACCCAAGCTAAGCAGCGTCTGGTGACACTGACAGCTACAATAGCAATAGTGACCCCAAAAAAGGTGTGCAGTATGGCAGAGACAATTAAGCTACTTGACCTTAGGTGACTCAGCATGGCAAATACAGGGATCACAAAGGAAAATAAAACTGTACCTAGACACAGAAAAAAAAAAAATAAAGTGATAATTCAATAGTGGGTGTTTGCCTGATGGTTTTTTTCCAGTTACAGAAGGTTCTCATCTGGCTTTCCCAAGATACAGTTTGTGTATTTTTTCAATGTGAGAACGAGAGGAAAAAAAACACTGGCACATTTCTGTTGGTAAGTTTCTAGAAATTTATGTTCTCTCTTCCATGTTTCCTTATGCACACCCAATGACCACAGTATTCAGTGCTGAAATGGAAAAATCCTCTCTCAGGGTGAAAAGGTAGTTCCTTTTCTATAACCATTAACTCTTTGAATTCTGTGTAAATATTGTCAATGAGGCAGAGGCAAATAATGGCAGCTGTGGTGTTCTGGGCTGCTGGAAATTATGCCAGGCTGGTCCAACTCATGTCATTCAAAACTACTAGTTCCATTATGATCTGAACCAATGGTTTAAAAATAAAAAGCTGATTATATTTGTCTACAGCAATTTGTCTCCCTGGTCACTGATGCTTTTCAATGTCCTTGTGTCATCACAGGTTTCAAATTCTGCACAAAATACAGCAAATTGCACAAATATCACCCACACTTTATTCTGTGAACTCACACAAAAGTAAGCTAATATTTTCTAACTGTTGTTACTTCAAGCTAGAAGGCATGGACTTAAATATTCCTTACTCCAAAGCATGGTAAACTATTGAGTACCTCTATTTGTGTCTTATTGACAGACTATCTTCCTGGTGGCTGAGATCCTTGTGTTTGATTGCAAGTTGTTGACTTGCAAGCTTACAGCTGTCCTGACCTGTGCTAAATCATAAGGAAGGTTGTGTAGAAAGCAGCCAAAGGGTAACCTGATGCTGGTATAGATGACTAAAAAGAAAACATGAAGAAGTAGGTCCCTGTGAAGATCTTGTGAGTTATTGGAGCCAGGAATCAAAGATCTGTGATTTCTGTACAGCAACTTTATCAAATAATTAATCGTTGCTGCAGCTACTCCATACTTATCTTTTTCAACATGCTATTTTCCATTACTTCTTAACTAGCATCAGCTGTTGGTGGGATCTAACACCTTCTGAGCCTTCCTCTGAGCATGGTGAGACACTCCACAGGCAAACCAAGAAATTTTCAAACCTTGTGAAACAAATAAAAACCTGTGGTCTTAAAAAATCGGGGACTGAAAAATCCTAGAATAGCAATAAACGAGAAATGTGAATACTGAAGCATACAACTATAAAAAAAAAAAAAAAAAGAAGATTGTTTTGAATTTGAATGTAGCAATTAAACCAAAACATCATCTGCTTCACAAAGCTTTTCATGAACTTGAATGGAAAAGCTGGAGAATATCTTAAATGGCTCCATACCATTTTAACTTTTTCACATGTAGTATCTAGCATGATAGTACCTAGCAAACTCTTACTCAACTCATCAGTACTTATTGAAACTTGCAGAATTACCTGTTTCCCTTTGGGGTTGAGTGATTCCAGCTATTATAACACAATGTAAAAGTAGGGGACCAAAACTCCACACACGAGTTTGTAGAAAATTGTTAGCTATAGTTTCCAATAAATGTACATCTTTAGATAGGATCAAAACCAAGCAGCTGCTGCACACTAGATTAAGTTTAGATGGTTTTAGTTGTCTGCCTCAGTATCCTCCATGTTTTAGAGGCCTACAGCTTCTAAATGACATGGGAAGCCTCCCTGGCATATACTTAGTGCAATATTTTACCACTTTCACATTCATATTGTCTTTCTGTATGAGAGACCTTAGCACTATAATGTCAAACTAGGGAAATAATAAGCCAGATCATCCCATACGTTTAGGGTTTGAAATGGAAATCTGAGAGATTGTCCTCTGGAGTCACAGACTCATAGAAAGTTGAGCAACCAGACTCTGGTCTCACACTGCTCTGTTCCCACTTAGGGTATCAGCTCACTTCCATGTTTACAACCTGAGTCAGGTTGTGTGAAGGGTGCATCAAATAAGTGCAGGATATCAAGTCTCCTGGTCCTGAAAAGCAGCTTACACTTGCTCTCCTTGCTTAGGTATTCTTCTAGGAGGTCCACAGAAAAGAGGTGGAGATCCACTTGTCCAGTGGCTCAGATAATCAATCAAAATAATAAAATCTGGTCCTAATCTTGGCTCTGATTTGCTCTGTTCCTTTAGGCAAGCCACTTCATTGCCTTGTGTTTCTTTCCTGCTTCCTTGCATTCATCTGTTTTGCCTTCCCAGATGGTATGTGGGCCAGGACAGCGACTTGCCCATTCTTGTAATCTCTTCCATGGTACAGACTCAGTCCTAGGCATTAATTTAGTTAAAAAAAATAATTAGAAGCACATACCAACTGACTCCCACATAGGTACCACCAGTAGCAAACAAGCTGAGAGCAAAGAAGGAAGGCACTGAAATATTAAAGACTACCATCATTTTTAGTGCTTCCCTCTGCCATCCAAATTATCCTTTTCAAACTCTTTTAAATTATCCTGATTGGTTTTTCAGTAGTTGCTGTTACTCATTTGCATGGAAGAAAGACCTTGGGCAGGGATTTTGTTTTGCTTTTTGACGCAGGTTTTTTTCCTAGCTGAGCTGATGTTGTTGCCAAAGTAGTAATTCTAAAACAAGCCATCCACTCCACTTTTGCCAAACATATGTCAGTGTTTTACAACTCTAGAGAAGGTACACAAGTGTAGGTACAGCAAATATTAAATGTCCCCTTCAGGTGTCTCAGTAGTACCATCTTAAAGATCATTTTCAAATTCAGCTATGTTAAACAGACTAACATTTAACTAATATGTTAGCTACATGCTTAAGATGTCAATGTTAGTTTATGCATCAATTATCTCCTGCTAAAGACAAGGATATACAGAATATATTATATCTCAAATTCTTATCATAGATGCAGCCCAAGTATAAATACAGTAGAAGTTCTGTGAATTTATAAATGCTTACTATGTTGGCTCCTCACTGGGCAATAACACACCTCTGCTTCACTGTCCTTTCCTTCCTTGCTTGCTGCACATTCTCTTTGAGGTGAAGGAGCTGAGCTCCTACCAATAAACTGAAGCCACACCACTGTGCCTTAGCTAGTCAGACATGGGACACCCATATCTGCAGTGCCTCTCACTCCTTCCCCTTGGAAGAACCGAGTGGCTGCATGCTGTCATCAAGAATTTTGTAGTGTCACGCAAATCCTATTTGTTCCCTAAAGAAATCACAGATTTCTCATCTGAGAAACCTAGAATTAAGCACATGCCGGAAAGGATCCAGACTTTACATGAACACTTCCCAAGGTGAACAGCCCATCACTCCCCTTAGTGGTTTGCTCTAGTGACTCCTGCTGTAACATTTGTTGTCACAAATCCGAGTGATTCTGTTTTGAGCTTCCAGTCATTGATTCAGACACTAACGTTTGTCACAAGAGAGCAAACGACAGCCAAAAAGAAAAAAACCTCTGCAGTATTAAATTAGTTCTGCCCTTTGACACTGACAGTAGCATCTTAAGACATAGTTGTCTCTTCTTTCTTCACTAAAAATTCTCAGTTCTTTTCCTCAGGGTGGTTAAATGGTGAGATAGTAAATTTAACTCATTGTTTCTTGTGGCTTATGTTCTTCCCAGCTGCCTACTCTCTTTGGGTGTTCAAAGGCTGGAGGGTACTACAGTGAGTAGTACATTCACTATGAGTGATGAACTGGGGATGAATTTGGGCAACACCTCTAAAATCCCAAACTATAAATTCAGCCACAACCTAAGGGCCTCTCAGAAGGACACCTTTCCTGGCCTGTCACTTGGCCTTGGAGCTAATGACAGAAACAGCAGTGTAATTGCTACAAGTTACAGAAGTGGCCTGGTGGGACCCATGGGGGAGCTGCTGCCAAGTCACAACATCCATTTTCCCCTCAAGCCCTCAGCAGCCACTGTATGATTATGTCTTCCAACTAACACTGCTCTAGACAGAATTTGGGCTGATCACCTTGAAGCTGGGATATCTCTGTTCTATGAGCTTTGGTCAAGCTCAGGTCACCCCACTCTTTTGTTCAGATGTATTCCATGATATCCTGCTTTTACTACCACCTTTCTTCATTTACCCTGGCCTAATGCAGCCAACTGCTTTGCAGGCTGCACATTTACGAGTTGTCTTTTTTTTCTTAAAAATAAAACATAAGACAAAACCAAAGCCAAACCAGAAATTGCCAGGATTGATTTTTTTTCTTTCAAATAATAGTTAACTCCACCTGTGTTACAGGTACCTGCACACACATGCACACGTACCTATGCTCACATACACCCAGCCATTCACCTTGCTTTCCTTCTCTTGCAAAGTGTAATCAGCTGTAGAAATCACAGTGTGTTCTAACATCTTTATCTAAAAATACACCTTGTTTTAATAAGACCTAGAATTCAAGAGTTAGGGTGGATATAACCAAGAGCTTATAAGCAGACTGCAGCACTCAGCAAACTGCCATGTGAAATTATCACTTAGCAGTTTTCCATAAGCTTTGCGGCAAAGTTTTAATTTGCCCTGTGAATGCTTCTGTTTCTTTGGCAAGCACAAAGTAGTTCTTTTTTTTTTCCCTGCAAAGGCATCCAAATATGTCTCTTCGTTTACTGAGTTGTCGACACAAAGGAGTCCAGTGTAATAAGCCAAGTCAATGTATCTCTTCATTGTAAGGCAAGCAGGATTAACCTTCCAAAATGGAAGGTGTGCAATAAGATAAATACCACTTAGTCATTAGTCATTAGAGTAATAAGAGGGATGAATTTGGGCAATGCCTCTAAAATCCCAAACTGTTAAATTTTAGGATTTAACAGGCTTCAATTAACTTGCTAATATAAACATGAGACAATATATAATAATATGTCATAAAAGAAGCCTCAGAAAATTAAATACGGAAAGAACTGTTCCCTAAAATAAGATAGATAAATAAATAAATAAATAAGACAACTTGCATTAGGGTTTCATATCCCAGTTCATTCTATCAGTCTCTCCGTTTAAACCACTGTAAGCATACATAATATTAACTGATAGAAAGTGACTCTACATTAACGTTTTAAGGTCATAAGGTCAAGCACAAGAAAGTTAGGAAATGTAGAATGAAAACTGACAGTAAAACTTTAATTCATCTGTCTTCTGTGTGTGCACAGTGATACAGCCTGCAGTTCAATGGCAACACAACCTTTTTTCCCATAGGTCCGTCCACTTAGTGCACAGGGTGGATGCATTCCCTTGATGAGGAATTACTCTGTCTTGCTTTCTCCTTGTTTGCTATGCCCACCTCAGGATTTATTAGTGTTTCAAACTCTATTTTTCTGAGCTTGACTTTGGCTTTTACGTAGTGCTGATCAACACAATGTGCAAGAGAATGACAGAAAAATCATTTCATAGTATCCCTTTAAGGAGAAGAGACATGGTACTTCCCACCTTAGAAATTTAGCAGGATTTAGCTATAAAGTATTCACTGACCCAATGAGTTCAGTTGGACAGTTCTTAGGACACCAGCCTTCAAAACATTTTTTTTTGTCTGAAACACAGCAAGTCACATCCTCGGACCTGAATCAAGCAATCGGATACAAGCAACTGCTACTATTAATTTAAATGGTCGCGAGGGAGAGAAAGTTTAAATTACTCATCTAGTAACACACAGGCAGTTGGGCCAGGGAAAGAACAGAAGCCAGTCCCAACAGCAACACTCAAACACTTGACCTAAGGCTCCTCCCACTCCCCCGCAGACTATCACAGCCCCGGAGGAAAGCCGACCAACCCAAAGTCACTTGAAGTAAATGCCCCAGAGCGTGCACTTCCGAGGCAGGGATCCTGTAGCAAAATGTGACTATGAAGGTCACACACCAATGTGCACTTAGGCAGAAGCCACATTCAGGATCCATTGGGCGTTCCCAGGAAAAAAAAGAAATAACTTCTAAACTGAAATTTTGACCCAAACTTGGACCTATCAAATGCCAAATTCAGACACAACTCTGACGTGAGCTGCAAAGTCCTGTTCAAGAGCACTCTAGAGATTATGAGCGAGACAGTCACGTAGGTCAGGGCAGTACCCCTTTCTGTAGCATCTCTAAAGGTCTTCTGAACTGTCTGGTCTGAAATTAGTGAGGCAGTCATAGAAAAATGTCAACACCAAATTAAATGCACAATGATCCCTCCTATAATTTCAGATAAAAAATCTCCCTTCCCTGCTTTGGCTTGTATGTATTGTCCTAACTTATATCAGCTGTGGCCATTTGTCACCCATATATCCATTCTCAATAGTGCTCTACTTAACCTCAGGAATCATGTGAGAAGGTTTAGAGTCCAGCATTGACAATTATATTTGAAATTCACTGTAATCTGTCCTTCGAAAAATGGGGGGTGAGGTGGAGAATATCACTTCTACATACAGTGTTCAAGGCTAGGCTGGACAAAGTCTTGGGCAACATTATCTAATGTGAGACGTCCCTTCCCATGGCAGGGGGTTGGAACTAGATTATCTCAAGGTCCTTTCCAACCCTAACCATTCTGTGATTTTCTATGATTGTATATTGGGAATACCCAAAGTTTAGGCTTTATTTTATAACATTCTAAAAGGGCCAGAGCAAAATATCTGTGTTGTCCTAGGCATCATACTGCTGCTTTACCTTCAAAGATGCATTTCTTACTTTTTTTTCACAATGTCTCTTTTGTTACTAAAATCAAAAAGCTACGTAAGAAAATTCTGAGAATGCTTATCATTTCCCTCACTTTCCAGTGCATTCTCTGAAGAAAGAAGAGAAATTAATCATTGACAGGCTATAGGACCCCACAGGTCAGGCCCTTGTTTAAGATCATATTGCGAATTTAAAGGATCAAATGGTGGTCTCCACATTGACAGTGCTCCCCAAAAGAAACTTTCAGAGTTAAAAATACTTCTCCATAGGTTTCAAGCCTTGCATTCATTGCCATCTGAAAATCAAAGCAAGCAAGACACATAAAACTGAAATGAAGTAGCACTTAAAAAAAAACAAAACATATCTTGCAGTGCTTTATGGCCAAAACTCATGGAGTTACGGAAAAAAAAAAAGCCACTAAAATAAGACAGGGTTTTCTTGTATTGTTCATGCATTCTAGCACCCTTTTAGTAAGAGATTACTGGGAAAAACAACACACCATCTTTCTGGAGAAGCTAATCATCTGATCTCATTGTCCATGCCACATAATTGCTGCTAATCCTTATTCCATTATGTCATGTTCCCTAATACCCCTTTCCTTGTGTTTGCAGTACTGTTATCTCTTTTTCCTCTGCTCACGTCTTCTCTGGTCCTTCTAACCACAGGAAAAAGTTTTCATTTACTACTTTCTGAGAGTTTGCGGTTGCTAAAGCCTCTTTGAGATTTATGATAAATATTAGTGTCTATAGGATTCAACTGACTCACAAAGCAGCCCTCTGCTCTTTCATGGCATTCACCTTCCACCCACACTCTCTACCTTCCCAGATTTGAGCTCGCTTCTCTTTCTCTGTCCCTCCCTGTGACTCACCCTCACTGCCTGGAAGTCCCAAGCTCACTTCAGCAGCTCTAGAGATTGTGCTGCCTCTCCCCAAACAGCTGCTGAGCCCCTTTCCTGAATTAAAACAGGTTTGATCTGTCTCCTCCCTACATGTACATTGACCATGGCACTGATAGCCCATAACAAAGGCTAAGAAGATTATTTTGTTTCTTGAACAGCAGTGAGTTAGTATAAGCCTTCACTATCCCACCTTCTACGAAATGTTGCTATCACCCTGCTTGGTCCAGCAGCCTTAAGGATGCTACTGCTGCAGCACCTCAGGACCATTTTAATTTATGAGGGGCTTTTACAGCTCCAATTCATCAGTCTGAAAGTCCATAGAGTACAAAGACTGCCAGTGCTTCATTTTCCTTTACACTACTTGGGATCCATGCATATCATGTTATCACTGGCACAGAGCAGAGTTTGGTCTTCTGCCTCTTTAGCATCCCATTTGCTCCCTTCTAAATCTCTTGCATCTCAGTATGCTGGGCTGCATCAAAAGGAGCATAACCAGCAGGTCAAGGGAGGTGATTCTCCCCCTCTGCTCCACTCTCATGAGTCCCCACCTGCAGTCTTGTGTCAATCTCTTGGGCCCCAAACACAAGTGGGTTGTGTATCTGCTTGAGCCAGTCCAGAGGAGGGCTACAAAGACAATCAGGGGGCTGGAGTACCTCTCCTATGGAGACAGGCTGAAAGAGTTGGGCTTGTTCATCCTGGAGGAGAGAAGGCTCCAGGGAGACCTTATAACAGTGTTCCAGTACCTAAAGGGCCTACAAGAAATTTGGAGAGGGACTTTTTACAAGGGCATGTAGTGACGAGACAAGGAGGAATGGCTTTAAAATGACAGAGCAGAGATTTAGATTAGACATTAGGAAGAAATTCTTCACTATAAGGGTAGTGAAGCACTGGCCCAAGTTGCCTAGAGAAGCTGTGGCTGCCCCATCCTTGGCAGTGTTCAAGGCCAGCTTGGACGGGACTTGGAGCAATCTGGTCTAGTGGAAGGTGTCCCTGCCCATGGCAGGGGGTTAGAACTAGATGAGCTTTAAGGTCTCTTCCAACCCAAACCATTCTGTGATTCTATGATTCATGCAGCCAGAATAGGTCTAATTCATTTTAATGGGAATTAAACAAAGACGTTTGGTAGCCTTCTTCACTGGGGCCCATTTTCTGTGCCATTCACAGTGCTGCAGAGGTGCCTGCGTTAGGCAACCAGGCACCCCAGGTTCCCTCTACCATCAAGGAAAGAGCCAGCCACCTCCCAGGATGATTCAGAAAGGAGGTGGATTGAATTATCCCATGGACCTGCCTGTTTCTCCATTAACTATAGGAGGCACCCAGGGAGATCAGACTCCCAAATTGAGAGTCCCTCCTCATTGCCTAAATTTGGTTGTATGAATCTACCTCTGCATGTTGCTGCAGATAAACATTCAAATGGATTGCAACATGCTGCTGTCTTTCACAGCTCCTTTTGTTCTTCTCTTTGTTTACCTCTTATCATGGAGCAATTGCAGTTTCCGCATATTGAATTTTTCAAAGGAAAAATCCTACACACAAAAATGTATTCCAGTTGACTTTGAAAACAACTCTGGATATTATCACTGAGGCCAATTTTCTGCCATCCCACAGCAAGTAATCTCAGAGGAGGCACTCTGGTATGCCTTGGCTTTAATAGGAGCTACAAAATACAAGCAGAAGATGCAATATCTGCCATCCTTCTGGGCCACATGTTAATACTCGATGTGCATTATCAGCCACATCTCAGCTTTATCCAAAGCCTATTGAAAACAGCAGGAGTCTTTTCACTAGGTTAATTGGACTGGAAAGTCAGTTCTCACATCAAAAAGTGTACTTTGCACATTCACAGGTACATACAGACAGGTAGGTTTCAGATGTTTCATGAGAAAGGGGTCTGCAATATGACTGGGTTGAGGTGTCAGTTCTCCAAAGACCAGGGGATGTTTGGATCCACTGTTATAGTTTCTAGTATCTATAGTTTTTAATGCTGCTTGTGGTGCACTAATCTTTGTTAGATTGGGGATGACTTGTCGAACACGAGTGGTTTAACAAGTAAAAATAAGAGCTTTTTCTAACACTAAGCTCTTCTGTACCTGCTTCATAGAGCATTCTGCATTTGAATAACAAGGCTGTCAAGTAATCTCAGACTTGCACTCCCATTTATGTCTTAGCTTTTGACTTTTATGTGATTAGCAGAAGTGGTAGCATTTATTTACTTTCAAAGAAGACTATAACCTCTTTCTTCCTCCTACTGCAACCTCCACACCCTCCACTTCAATCAGCTGTTCCTCAATCGGAGAGGGAATTGAAGTAATTTGTGTGGTAATATGTGTATAGGAAACCAGGGTCAGTATCAGAGCTCATTATTGTTGCCTTAGTGTTGCTGTCCTGCACAGGACCTTGCCTGTGCACGTTTTTTCCCTTTCCCTCCCTGCTAGACCAGGAGATAGGGGTAGATGAGGAATTCCACTGGTGCTGGTGATTGGCCCTGCTAGAAGCTACTTTGTATGGGCAGCTGAAGAGCAGAGGTCCAGCTTAAAAATAAATAAATAGCAAATGTTAGAATGGCAATGGGAAAGGACAATGCTGGAGCAGGAGTAGCCGTCCCTGGAGCAGAGCTGGAGAAACCAAAAATAAAGGGCCATGACATATCTCAGCGTATAGGATGGTGAGGCAGCTGGAGGTGCAGCTCTGTGAGAAGGGGTACTGGGAGGAGACCCAGTGCTATATGCATAGCTGGAGGATGTGTTCATCTTCAGCTGGATGTATGGACAATAGCACACACATGTGAGTGAGTGAGTCAGTGAATGAATGAATGAATGAATGAATGAATGAATGAATGAATGAATGAATGAATGTTCTCCAGGCTTTCAGGGAAGAAGATGTATTTTCAGTAAGATTTTAACAGTGCTAGGGATGACAGCAGAGACACATAACTAAAAGGAAATCTGTCCAGCACCCAGACTTCCCAAAGAATTGAAAGCCAGATTTCCAGCACAGGAGCAGTCTGATGTCCTAAAGAGCTCATATCTCCTTTAGGTATCTACATGATGTTACACATTCAGCGTGTTCAATATGCAGATTTGTTGATTTTGATGATTGCAGGCTGATTTCCCAAATCAGCTTGAGCTCCTGCATTAAAGGCAGCTCTTAGAAAGTGACAAACTCCAAGCAAAGGTCTCTCTGAGGGCAAAGAGACAAACTAAACAACCTTGGTCAGGAAAAATATGTAACTGAAAACAGTCTGGTGAAGCAACTGCCCACCCGAGGGAGCATGCTGTGACCGAAGCACACACGTCACCAGTGCCTACTGATGACACTCAGCCTTTTGGTGTTTGTCCCATTTGAGCACACCAGGCATGGCCTTTAGACATGCTTATAAGAGCATGTGGAAAGTTTTAAACGCACATATGTTCCCACTGTGTTCGAACCAGAGCCAGTGGGATAGTCCCAGCCTTAAGTACTTTGGTGAGATTAGGCCACAAAACGTCAGCCTCTTGCTGAACTGAGCTAGGCGGGAACCAAATACAACAGATTGCTTTGTTCAGCACATACATTGATATCACTCACATTGTGGTGATATCAGCTGGTAAGCTGCGGAAATGCCTCCTACATTACTTATTCTGCACCTCTCTTCCTCTCAGTCCATTAACGGGGCTTGCTGGAGCTACTTCTGAAGCTCCAAACCTAAGCAGCAGTTATAAAACCACTAGTACATAAATAAACATATTTCCCCACAATTGGTATTTCCTATGTCAGAGGTGCAGCAGTCAGCTTTGGATGATTGACAGGCTTCATGTGTAATATCTTATAAGTCATTACCACTGGAAGGGATTGTGCTGTACGACTGAGGAGCTAGGAATTGTCTTCTGTCCATTTCTAGGCCTTACACAATCATACTTATTGACTCTGGAGCAATCCACACTTTTCTGTAGGTAGTTGCATTAGGTTTCCTAAAAAGCACTCCTGTAATGACACGATCTCCTTCGCCCTGTGGACTGTAGGTTAGGAGACTTTTCACACTTACAAAAATACAACTGCATTTTCTTTTGGTTATAAATTACTATGCTAGACAGCCAAATATCCCATCCAGCATTGGAACCAAAATGAGAGGACATGATGCTGAACTTCAGTTTCCAGATCTACACCAACTGACACATCATTAGGGCAGCGCCAGCTGAAGGAATTTTGCACAGCTGGACACTTTCACAGCTCCACAATGTGTATACTGTATTACAGACAAGTCTCTGAACTCCTAGTATTAAAAACACGTGGATTTAGAGGGAAATGGGCACGACCAGTAGTAAAAATGTTTCATAGCTCTCTCAGGTATTTCTAGGGTCAATATTTTTTCCATACAGGGCATCACACAAGAACACAAAAGGTAAGCACTGCCGGCATCACCCTGAGCACAGTCTGGCTGCAATCACATCCCAGCACTGGGGAGCACCCATAGCATCTGTTTGTGCCATGTGTGGGTGTCCAGGAAAACATCCTTGAACATACAACGATAGAGGCAACAGTGCTTTGCTGGCAAATGTTTACACACACACAGCAACACTTTGCACATATTATCAGCAGGTTCTCACACAGAGTAATTGGGGCCAATGACATTAACATGTTTTTGTTAGCTATTTGGAAGCTGCAGCACCATTTTGATCCTGAGTAATTTCTTCACTAGTTCATTAGCCCTTCAACATACAACCTACTGTAACATTGCTGTTCCACTCAGTTTGCAAGGAGCCTGAAACTACAGCTCTGAGAGAACTGTGAGCTGCACAGTTCATGCTACAAAACTGCTTTTCCCAAAATCTGGTAAAAATGGCAGTTAGTGTGCTTAACCATTTCATTCCTAGTAGTGTAACCAGAACCGTCAAGGCAATGTGCTCACAAATAACTTTTTGCTCAAGTAGCAGCTAAAAGGGTTGCAGCATGGATAAAGGTTACTTGAAGCCACTGTTGGCTGTGGGACTTAATGAAGGAATTCAAGCTCTGCACCTTTCCTAGAAGAAAGAAGGTCTAGAAGATCTCCCAAGGGTTGAAGCCACCAAAACCCTTCCTGTGGAAGCCTCCCAAGCTCTGTAAGTGCCAGCTCCCTGATCCTTATATCCAAATCTCTACTTCTTCTCTGACAACCTCTTGCATCAAGGAGGCACGGAGAAAGGTCATGCCCAACCAGATGTCTTATGTGAACTCAGAGGTATAACTGCAATGTTACTGTGACATATTTTGCTAGGGCAGGCAATGCAGGTATAAGCCAGTTGAGCACAGCTCCATTTTCTTTCTCTCTTATGACTTCCAAAGTCACAGTTCTAGTGAGATTTCAATAAAGAACAGTGTTTGAGTTAGTCCTTGGGAACAGTACAGCTCAGAGGTACTGCAATGCTGATCTTAAAGGAAGAGATGTAGATGTGAGTATTGTTCCGATACTAGTTTTTTCCCTGTGCTCTGCAGGATGGTTAGCAGGAAAGTCCAGGATTTCTCCATCTGGTCTGAAACATGCCAGCATACTGCCAGACAAATTTTGAGAATTCCTTGCTCCTCAGTAGTTAAATTTTGTCCTTTGCAATTTTCAGATTTCTGACAGAACTGCTGGTGACAGTTGTAATAATATTCTGTAAAATGTTGTGGTGGTGATTCTTTGAATGCCTTTGTGGTTTGCTGTCCAGAGCTATAATAACCTATGTTTGCCCAGATATGCGTTCTCAACTGGGAAGCACTGGAGCTAGCATTTACTTTTCTGCCTGGGTGACTACACGTGTGTGCCAGGGTGTGTTGCTGAACATGTGAGCAAATCTCTCAGCAGGTACTTGCCAGATACTTCCTGGTCCTTGGGAAGCATGTTTTGGGGTTCACATCTCAGGTAAAAGTGGCTGACTTGAGGTTTATTCCAAAGGGCAGAATCCTCCAACGGGGACCATGAGTGGCTCCTGAGACTCCTTTCAGTTTCATGTGTTTGTCTAGCAGTTATCTCCTTCCTTAATCATTTTATTTTAGAAACAATAATAGAGGGAATAGAGGTGTGGGAGAAAAAGAAAAATACGGTTCTGTGATTGTAAGACTGAAACCAGAACAACTACACTGATATTAGATTTGATTAAATAGTTTACCTCAAATTACAGTCTTGCTCTGTTAATCTCAGGGAGTTTAATTTGAGCTCTTCAGAAGGATAAGATACAATAGTCAGCCTGAGTTAACATTTGTCTGGTCTTAAGTATCACAGTATCACAGTATCACAGTATGTTAGAGATTGGAAGGGACCTCAAAAGATCATCTAGTCCAATCCCCCTGCCAGAGCAGGAACACCTAGATAAGGTTACATAGGAGTGTGTCCAGGCGGGTTTTGAATGTCTCCAGAGAAGGAGACTCCACAACCTCCCTGGGCAGCCTGTTCCAGTGTTCTGTCACCCTCACTGAGAAGAAGTTTCTTCTCAAGTTTAAGTGGAACCTCTTGTGTTCCAGTTTATACCCATTACCCCTTGTCCTATCATTGTTTGCCATTGAGAAGAGCCTGGCTCCATCCTCATGACACTCCTCCTTTATATATTTATATACACTAATAAGGTCCCCCCACAGTCTCCTCTTCTCCAAACTATAGAGACCCAGCTCCCTCAGCCTTTCCTCATAAGGGAGATGCTCCACTCCCTTCATCATCTTAGTTGCCCTGCGCTGGACTCTCTCCAGCAGGTCCCTGATGTCCTTAGTGAAAATTGCTGAGAGAAACTTTGAGAATTGGGCTTGTGAGACATAGATTGTAATCATGTATGTGTATATCAGGCACCAATTTCAGGTAAAACTGTGTGCAACTTTGGAAAAAGAACTCTGAACAAAGCTAAAAAGAAGATCCCCAAACCACTCATAGTCAGTCATGAAGGACCTTAGCCAGAGTCTTTCTGAATCTTGTAAACCCTTTATACACACTTATGTCCATGAAGAAAACAACAGAAAAGATGTGAAATATGCATCGTACTGGACCTGGTTTTATATAAACAAAGATATATTCCAAAAAATAGTTTACAAAGTAATAAACTAGACCATGGTAGTGCATGGATGCTATAAAAAACAACGACTCTATTCTGTGCCAAGCAATAGCTCCTATATATTTTTTAAAAACTGGTTCCCAGTCAACCGATATAAAGAGTTAGCTCTAGAGTTTGGAAGAAAAGAGCTGAATTTAATTTGAGAAGAAAATCCTTCATGGTTTGGCTGCACACACACAATGCTATAGCCCCTGAAAGCTTGGGTTTTGAAATGAATTCATGCTCTACAGGAAGGAAAAGCTGAGCATCCTCTCAGTAATGACTCTCCCAGTTCAGCCTTGCACCAGTGCTACACAGCATCTGCTGTGACTAAAGAATTGTAGTATTATGCATTGTAGTTAGGCCTTCCATTTGGGGACTCCCAGGTGAAAGAGTACATTTGCCCCAATATTCACAGATTAAATCATGTAAACAGAGACTTTAATTCGTTTGCTTTTTAACCATTGGTATTACAGCATTTCCAAATCTCTAAACTTAAAATTGCACCCATATAAGGCTTTTGGTTTCATGGATGGTAGTTAAATAGTAAAATTGTCTTTAGGGGTTAAAGACTCTCATCAGACACCCCAAAATCCTGCAGCTGTAGAGCTAAGCACAATTTATGTGGAGCAGCCATGCAGAAAATCTTCCAGAGCCAATTTCTCTTATTGATGTAAATTGCTCTTTGTCTCTTACCTCTTTTACATTCCCTCTCCTGCACTTCTCCCCCTTCCTCAAAAGGGGGATCGTCCTCTGCTAGCTAAAACTAGCCAGCTATGTGTTATGCTCTGCCCTTTGATGTCTCTCTTCCTGACCAGCAATGGTCAGTCACATCCTTTCTGATGACAAATAAGCCTCAGCAGCACAGCAGGGGACTCTGGGCTGAGCTCTCCTGAGTTGCTTTGTTCGTGCTTTCTTTTCATGCTTGTCTCCTGGTTCCTGGCTATGCTCCTGTCCAGACTGTGGTCCTCATGCTGAGTTTGCTAAGTTGCAAAAAAGCTGCTCTCAGGTGATTAAATTTCTGTCCAAGTCATGGACCCATGACTTGGACCAACAAGACAGGTTGAATGATGATTCAGCTAAATGCTGTACCTCCCAAGAACTGCCTCCATTATCTGGCAACCATCATAAAGCCTGTTTCATTCTCCAGTTCCATCTCTCTTTTTCCATGTTTCCCTTTCTTTTCACTTTCTTCCTTCCAGCTGCTGGGCTCCTTCACTTTTTCTCTTCCTGGTTTGCTCATTCTCCTTCCCTTTGTGTTTACCACCCCCTTCTCCCTGGGGAACACACAGGCCCTGTCCTGGCTCTCTCTCCTTTGCTACCCATCATTCTCCATCACCTTTCATCTCTAACCTCCTGAGACAGTAAGCTTGGTCCTTGCACACAGCAAACAGGCTGAAAAGAAGAATCTGACTTACTTTATACAGTCATACATCCCAAGCTGAGATCTCACTGACACTCTGACACTGTACATTTCCAGCTTGGTTTTCATGGATTCTCTAGTGAAAAAGTAAAACTGAGAGCTATAACCCAAATTTAGAACTTAGTTCAGGAAAGAGTTAAGCATGTGTTGGAATCCCTATGTA
The DNA here is from genome assembly GCF_963264785.1 of Psittacula echo. Classification (NCBI taxonomy): domain Eukaryota; kingdom Metazoa; phylum Chordata; class Aves; order Psittaciformes; family Psittacidae; genus Psittacula; species Psittacula echo. The sequence goes on from NC_137735.1 coordinate 109,157,609, forward strand.
CCTGGGGAACATACAAGGGTGCTAGGTAATGTATATGTCCTGTGTTTTCTGTGTCTGGGACTTGGTCTTCTTAAATACATGCATGCAACTGGAAGCTCTTTTAAGCCACTACGCTTACATTTCTCCATGTGTTTTCTTGAATTTAAGCCTCATCTGCTATTGAAAGGGAAGCTTCTATTCTGGAAAGATAAACTATACATAAAAGGGCTCCAAATAAGCAGAGAAATTTACAAAAGAGAGCTTTCTAGTGATGCATTCATTTTTTTAAGGATTAAAGAATTATGGTTTCTATACATATCTGTATGACCTCACACAATCTTTCAAACACAATTTTTCCCTACTTTTGCCATCATCTTCTATTTCTTTTAACAGAAACAATTTTTCACAGCAGAAATACAGAATCATAGAATCATAGAATGGTTTGGGTTGGAAAGGACTTTAAGATCATCTACTTCCCATCCCCCTGCCATGGGCAGGGACACCTCACACTAAACCATGTCACCCAAGGCTCTGTCCAAACTGGCCTTGAACACCGTCAGGGATGGAGCATTCACAGCTTCCTTGGGCAACCCATTCCAGTGCCTCACCACCCCTACAGTAAAGAACTCCTTCCTTATATCCAATCTAAACTTCCCCTGTTTAAGTTTGAACCCGTTACCCCTTGTCCTATCACTACAGTCCCTAATGAACAGTCGCTCCCCAGCATCCTTATAGACCCCCTTCAGATACATTGAATAAAACTATTTTTTGTTTATTATTTTAAACAAAATAAAAGGAAATCCAAAATATCTTTTTCCCAGTGTAATACCAATAAACCACTGGAGGTATCTACTGGCAAGCTGCTCCTGGAACTTTTCTTGTGTGATAGAAAGCTGATTCTACCACAGCCTCACAATACCATCAACTCAATGATATCATTTTTAACTCTATCTGTTGCTTCTGAACATCCATAGCTGTAATGGATCTACTCAGAATTTTCTATCATCTTAACAGTCACTCATTTGATATCACAGCATGCTTCACTTTCACGTGTAATAGAAAGCAAGGCAGGTGACTCACTATTCTGAGGAACTATTGCAAGCAAAGAAGTGCCTTTGTGCTGGCGTAAATGCAAATTACCCGTAGGAAAGAAAAATCCAACCACCTCTTAGGATTTGCATCAGCTCAAGGGAGAGCTGATGGCAATATTGCACGGCTTTGTATTATCCAAGAAAAACCAGAAAGACATTTCCTCAGCCTGCTGACAATGTGCTTCTCATCGCAGGCTTTCTGTGACACTGGGTCTCTTCTGAGCAAGAGACACTGCCACAAGAAGTAGTATTATTCATTGCCAACTAAACTAAGAATTTTAGCTGGCCCTAACTCCACTCTCAGGTGTGCTAATAATGCGGGGGCTAGGCTGAGATCAGGAAAATTCCACTCCATTTCTCTGCCCTGCTGGGCTGTGTGATTTGAGCCAAATGATTTAGCCTCTGCCTCTCGCAGTTCTGCAGCATCTGTGAAATAAGTCATCCCGCAACAACAACATGGGCTTGCTTGTGGGCATACACAAAAGTTTATGGTGGGTTCAGCAGGGACCACTGACAATATAATTGTTGCTGGGAGAGCTACCAGCAAAGCTGGTTGATGTTACAGATCTGACACAGATGTCTAGGTATCTCTGAAGGAACAAGAGCAAAGGAAGCAATGTGATCTTCGTCAATTTAATGGCAGTTTCCCTGCTAGGGGACTGTGTGGTAAGTTTGAAGGTGTAAGATCAGTTTTAGATCCAAATACAATACCAGCTGAGGTGCCAATGTGTGTAACCACTGCCTCTGGGAGCTCGTTTTGGATCACACCACATGGATCTGCCACCTGTCAACTTCCAAAATCTTTTCCAGCATCTGAACCCTCTACAATCAAATAATGAAAATTATGCACCTTAAAGGGTCAATATGTACAGCAGATCAAAGTAGAATCCAGGACAATAAATAATGTTTTCCTTCTTTAAAAAAAATATTCCGGGAAACTCTACGGCTCAGGGGATTGGTGCTGGGATATGGAGCCTTTCATCGCTGATCCAAACATGACCCAAGTCAGTAGTGACCAAAAAAATGGTTACTGTTTGGCAGATGCTTTGTGGTCTAGAGTATTTGAAATGAGTTGATGGTCTTAATCCAGTTCCCAGTGGATGACTATCCACATCACAGAAACCACCACCACAATTGGCACCCTTATTGGCAGCCTTTAGCAGGTTGGCCAAGGATTAAATAAGTACAGAGACTGAGCCACCCGCTTATGCCTAGCTAGAGGTTGCCCCTCTAGGTCATGGATGAGACACAAGGATGGGGTGGAGTGGGGAAGCTCACACACCCTCTGCTTGTGCTGCACTGGTTTTGTGGGTAAGGAGAGGGATTCATTTTCCAGGGCTGTGATTCAGGCACCCTTCATAAGCAGTATATCCATGCCCATGCATTTAAACATGAATTTAAAAAGGAGTCAGAAACTGAAAGAATTTCAGGATTTGCTCTTCAAAAACTAGTGGTCCAGATTAACTTCTGGGGAATACATTAAAGTCAGAGTAGTTATACTACTACCAGGGCTGCATTTAACAAAATGTGTACAGTTACAACCTGTAATGTGGGTCTACTTTTGAGAAACATTCCTTTTGCTGTGCTATGTTGTCAGTCATCGCTTTAATTATCTCACAAGATGTCTTAGAGTGAAATATGACTCGTGCCAGCTATTGTCAGAAAGCTAAAGCTGATTTCTAATTAGGTATACTATGACAACTATCATGTAAGCAAAGATCTGATACACCTCAAAAGACATATCTCTGCAATAGGAAGAAAAGCAGGACTTTTGTTAGCACCGAAAGTGTTTTTCATTTTCAGAGAGGCAAAATACAGCAGTCCCTCTTTCCAATAAACAGCACTATCCCACCAAAATACTGCAAGCTAAATCCTGCAGTTACTCAGGCAAAGTTTGGATGGAGCTAAAATTTAAAAAACTTTGAATGAGCCAGCATCTAGGCTGCCTGAGTGATGGGCCAATTCCTGAGATGTTGCATGTGCTTCCCTGTGTGAAGACACAGAAAGATCTTCCCCTGCTTGCAGCCTGAGCAGGCAATGCTGGAAGAGGAACAATGGCACAAAGGTGGGAAAGGCTTCCCCAAAGTCACACCAAGACCTTGGCAGTACTTGAAGCCACTTCTGTATGTTTCATTTCATACCTCTTACACTACTGCAGCAGACATGCCAAGTAATGACAGCTCTGCCCAAGTGGAGACATGGGGAACAAATTCTGCAAGCAGCTGGAGGCCTCCCCCTCCTATTCACCTCTCTGATAGCCAGAGTGCCTCATTGTCTGTTAGACCTTATTACATCAAGTCTTTAATAAGGAAGGTAGGAACGTGGGTGTCTGCCTGGTATTTTTCACTACGAGACTGATTTAACACCTAGCTCACATACCTGTAGTAAGACTGAAATGCAAGCCAGCCCCTGAAAGCAAGGCATTTTCTACCTACAAGGAGGAACTGTCATTTGATTTTTTGCTACAGTAAGGCTCCCATGTGTTAATGTTTTTAAAGAACTTTTTCCAAAATGGAAATCCCAGGAAGTGAAAGTAACAAACTCTTAAAAGGTTCCTTGTTGGTGACACATAGGAAATAAAATCATAGAATCACGGAATGGTTAGGGCTGGAAAGGACCTTAAGATTATCTAGTTCCAACTGCCCTGCCATGAGCAGGCACACCTTCCACTAAACCACTAGAACAGCTTCCATTTGGATTTATATGCACCTGAATCAGTGCTTAGTTTAGTGGGTCTTCATGAAGGGAAGGTCTGAGTTCAGAAATAAGCAGATAGCAAAGTGGTGAGAAGTAGGATCTTTTCCTCCCTGCTAGCTGAAGGAACACCACTCAGTGCCATGCACTGCATGACCCTGGACATCCACATGCTCCTGCCATGCCAACACGTGTTAGATGTGAAGAGCACCCTAATAGAAGTACTTGACCTAAACTGAACAAATTTCCTAATTGCAGTAAGACAACACTTGAAGGTGTGGTTACCACAGAAAATCACACCCATGGACAGATTAGGAGCACCTGGCTGCACCTCATGCCTCCTAATGTCCCAGGGGCATGATTATCTCATCAGGTGCCACCTGCCAAGTCTTGTTGCTGAGGAACTGGCTTTGGCACACTGCTTGGCTGGGGTGGGGAGAAGAGCACACAGGGGTAGGCACACATTTTTATCTTGAGCACGTTCCTTAAAAATGAGCATTTACACCAAGATGATGCCTTGGTTCTGCTCAGAAGCATATCTGTGTTTGGAGGGTACAAAGGTTGTTTCTAAACCCTGTACAGAACTGCCCTTCCACACACCCCGTCAGCACAGCTTGCATTGTAACTGGTGAATGGACCTCCTTGAACCAGCCACAGCTTTTGCAACTCCTCAGTGCAGCCCACAAGAGACCCAAACAGATGGGTGAGCCTGGAAAACCACTTGGCTGGCAATTTCAAAATGTTTTGCCCTTTTGCTCCCCAAAAGAGGACAAAGCCAAAGTGAGACACATAGGCTTTATGACTTCCAAAGCATTCTGACCATGAAAACAGCACACCAACTTCAAAGTAGATTGCATGTGTCCAGGAGTGGTTACACTATGGATATTGCCTCTGCATGCAAGTCTTTCTCACCTCTCCTATTATCTTTCATCACCAGTTCAAGGTGCGAAGCTCAACCTCCACACAGAAATAAGTGGATCACGGCCCAGCAAGAAAAGACAGACCAAACAGACCTCTGCCAGGGCTGTTGGGCTCCTCTGGAACAACAAAGACCATAAAACACAAGACAAAGCTCTGAGCCCAGAGGTAAGTTACTCTCGGTCGAAAGGATCTGTCTAGGGAACAAACTATCAGAGATTAGACTAATCCAGGCTCTGATGACCTTTAGGTCGTAGTGCAAGAACTTCCTCTTTGATACATCTTTTACAACATAACCAGAGTGACACTAACAACAATAATCCGACCCCATCCCTCCCCTCAGAAGCACCTACCGTGGGCAGAGCTTCCCCAGAGACAGAGAAAGGAGAAGAACAAAAGACTCCAGGAAGTCTACTAGGGATGTGCAAGTCTATTATGGGCAGTGCTCAGATACCGTGATGAGAGGTGCCAATAATAGAAAAACAACCACTATAAAGCTAGTCCATGGTAGTGGAGAAAATTGAATTTGCTAGGAATCAGAAGAAACCATACTTGTTTGCACTGCCACCCTTAGCCATTTTGATAGCATCAAAGTCCACTCGATTTGGACTCTGACAGAGTTAGCAGTAGTCCACAGCAGTAAGGAATAGATTTAAGCCCCATCCTTTGCTCCTTGCTCACTGTGCTGTACAGCAGTGCTGCTCTCCATCCCGCAGAATCCTTCTCTCCTTTAAGGCTCAGCACAACAGGTCTGATTCAGAAGTGTTCCCTTTCCTCTTAATTCCCCTTGAATTTCTCACCCTGAGTCATCAGACTACAATATAACCTTAATGTGGAAAGTTTTGTGGGTATGTTTTGTGTTCTTTTAACTTTAGAGAAGAAAAGGTACAACCAGAGGCGGGGGGGAAGTGTCTCATGGTTGAGAGGACTCTTTTAACCAAGGAGTCACATGGCTCCCTGGCGAGCAGCCAAAGGAGTCATGAAAGATGCTGCCATTCCCCTCAGCACTCCCTTAACCATGTCCTGCCTGCTACCCAGCCTGCCACAGGCCACCTTGCACCCCAAAGGCAGCAGCAGTCCTTGGCCCTGCTGTGCCCATGGTGTCTGTCTGGCTTGCTCCTGTGGAAGGACGAGGCATTGTCAGAAGTGATGCTCATGACTCTGGTAAGTAGTGCTTTCCCCCTGCCCTCTCCTCAAGGCCATGCTGGACATGGTGGTGAAGTAGACGGTAGGGATGCCCTGTTTCAGGTGAGACACAATCATGCTGTCGCAGCTGCCTGTGGCTTGAAAAGAGTCACTGAAAGTAATGACGTGACATTTACACCACGTATTGCGTTTTCAAAGTGCTGTGGCAGCTTTCACTCTCCTGCCCCTCCCCTACCTCCAAGCCAAGCCAGCATTGTTATTGCCTATTAAAGCTGTGGGAAATGAAGGCAGGCACTAGCCAGGATACTGCTATTCAGCATCTCAAGTATCGGTCCAGTCTCGGACCTTGCCTGTCTTCACCATAGAGTGAAACCTGCCATGAAAAAGCATAACCTTTAGAGGGACTTTTTCAGCTGCTTTCTTGCCTTCCTGCCAGGGATGACAGGACAAGTGCTAGTCCTGCATGTCCATACAGCTCTACTGGGTGCTACACTGCAGCTGCTGCATTCCACCCCAGAGGTGAGTGAAATGATCCTTGCCCAATTCACTTGGATGCTGGGAGGATTAATTCACTTACAATCCTTGAATGAAAGAAACTATTATTAAATAGTAATCACATTTCATAATTATGTCTAACTTCAGCCAGGTTAGGAGGGTAGATATGATATCCAGGCCCAGTACTGCAGCACTTACTTACACAATTTTAAATTAGATACACCTCAAATTGTTTTCCAGGCCCTACTTGCAGGGAGAGAGTGGTTTATATCTTTATGGCTTATGCTTACTTCCAGCTTTGAAAGCTGGGCTGCCTCACTATGCCTTGCATATAACGAGCAAACGCCGCAGTGCTTTTGAAGTACTTTTCCCCTCAAAAAATAAAAAAATTTGTTTTTATGTCAGCTCTTACTGGCACCAGAGGCTGTAATGATTCTTTCCATAGCACACAGAACTGATTTTGGGTTTTGTCTGACATGGCCTCCTATTAATATTGCTTTCGCTGTATATTCTTGGGAACTATGGCCACATTCCCTTTAACTTGCGTAATATGGCAGACTGCCAAGTCTGTACTCAACTGGATACTGGAAGAACAAGGCTTGTCCTGGCTTTCTGTTTGGTTCTCCTCTCACTTGTACCAGAATCACTCTTGTTGACTGCAGCAGAGTCTCTCCTGCTTTATTAACCTACTGAGCTGTGGATATAACTCCAAGGAAGAGAAGCCTTAGGCCCTCAGAGCTGAAAAGACAAGATATAGGAGCTTCCTCAAATGTTGCCCAGATCTATAGCTTTAAAATGCCTTTGCTCTGCAGTCCAGGTACGAGCTGGTGGAAGATGCAACTCATCAGCATTACCTTTGCACCACAAATCAGTCAGTGAAGTCCCTGGAGTTCAATCAGTTTTGAAAGTGGTGCCACTCATTAGCAACAGGGTGGCTCTACTTCAGATAAAAATTTGAGGACATGCAGTACTATGGTAAGTGGACTTGGTGCTACTTCACAGGGGAAAATTCTACTGCCTCATGTTTAACATCCAAGGCTAGCTTTTGTCTTAATTTGCACACTTCTTGTACCACTGAATGTCCTTTTTTTTCTTATTACTTAGGAACTCAGGGTGAAATTTGACCTTGGACAAAGACGTGGAACAAAGACTATGTCACCATGATGATTAAGCAGGATTTTTGCATAAACGTGAATTTTATCCTTTGTGGGTTCCTGCCGTGAGGGAAATCTGATCCACATGCATAGGCCAAAAAGAAAACAAATGTTTAAAACTGTAACTCTGACATGGGTACAATCTGTATGCGCTATTAAAATTATTTCCAACAAAAGATACAATAATTCCCTAATTTAGCCTGTCTTTGTATTTTCTGAAGAAGGCATGATTCACTGTAAAATAAATAACAGGTGATAATCATCTTGCTGTCAGTTCCTCATGGAAGAAAGATTTTTTTAATGACAAGAACAACTATTTGGCCTTAACTATCTTAACTTTAGAAAAGCTGCCTATACTCCATTAGAGCTGAAAGAAGTAGCTAACTTTCAGCTCCATTGCATTATCAAGAAAACTGCTTTTAGAAAGAAAGCCTGAAAGTGTGAAAAAGAAAACTCAGTACTTTATGACAGGTTTGTCCTAACAATATTAAGAGAGAAGTCATAGAAATATATTGCATATAGACAGAAAAACTTACTGAGAAAATAATTCAAATCTCCATATCTAGAACTTCACATCTGCTGTACATCGAAGTATGCACAATGCTCCTTATGCATTAGCAAACATATAGGTGTTGTCTTGGCAAGAAGTAGCCAGTAAGTCCTATGCAGCTCTCCACAATGGAGGGAAAATGAATCCTTTTATCTTTGGGGAAGGACTGAAGGGAGAGTAAGAGAGAAGGAGAGGGTGCTAATAACCCTTAAAGGACTGGAAGACATTCTCCAGGAACCTGCCTTCCTTGTCTTTTCTTCCAGAGCACTCCTGTGCCCAAGGCCCTCGTCTTTCTTAGCCTTCCAAGTAATTCTGGGCTTGTAAACCTGAAGCTTCCAGTGGCAAGTTTGTTCAGTTCATTGCCAGGTTATTCACACGTGTGTTGCATAATCCTAGAACCCATGAAGATTTTGCTTTTGTGCATTGGTATTTTGGTCATGGTTCTCATGACTAGAGGCCTGGCTGGTTCTCATGCAACTTTCCCATGCACAGTGCTGCTGTAATACTATATAAATACTATACCAACCTGAAGCAGGTTGTGGTAATGCCATACAGGAGGGCAGTGAAGCATCAAGGAGGAAGGAGCAAAAATAATGAGAGGAATCGAGCAGACAGGTGAATGTAGAGTTTCAAAAAGCCACCTGTCCAGTAGTTAACAGGTAGAGGTATTTTGCCAGCATACATGAAAGGAACCAGTGAAAGTCCACTGAGGGTAAACACCATACAAAGATTACGGGCTGAAGAAATCGAGCTTGCAACATTAACCAGTTCTATAACGCATGGTGTCAGCAAGTCTGCAGAACTCCTTTGATCTATAGCTGGTCCCAGCTTTCTGTTGCTTGTGGTAGCTTGGGAAGACTAGTGTGTTAAACTGCATTGTTTAGGGGGTTAGGAATCTCTCTGGCAGCATTTCAGCCCAAATTGCGTAGTCTCATACACTGAGAAAACACCTGGCACCATTCTACCTTTACCATGTGATGTTGCCAGGTACATATGGTGCATTCTTTTCCATTACATAAAATGTGTTTGTCAGTCTAAATGTATAATTGCAGCTCACTTTGTTTAGCTCTTTAACACCTCCTTTGAAAGATTGTCTTCTGAGGGATTAGCCTTGTTCTTTGTTTAATAGGCAAGCATATCTGCATTTAATCTTACCTACTCATCTGAATATTTCATGTTGCTTTATAGTCACTTGTTATATTATGTTAGTAATGCAACATATGTAGTAACATCATGAGGTCATCCTACAAAATATGGATGCAGCCACTTTTCCTTATAATTACTGAAGCTGTTACTTTTTCTCAATTTTAAGGCACAGTTGACATTCAATTCCTAGAGTCTACTCACCCCAAAGGATCGGGAGAGTTGTCTACACTCACATGCATTTAGATTCAAGGATATTCAGAACTTGAGTGCTTGACATAGACCATGGCAGGGATAGTGGTGGCCAGTCACAGATTTACCAGAGCTCTTTGAGTTTAGACAGGAAATTTTAACCTGGGTCTCTCAGAGAAATTGTGAACTTTATCTTCTAGAGCTGTCAAGAAGTCATATCACAATCCCTCTGCCATCTTTGTGTGGTTGCCTCAATATACGGAAATAGGCTCTATCAGGCAGGTAAGCCAAGTTCACAGTGATTATGGTAGCCCAGCATGAAAATATTTTTTATCTTTCTTGTTTCTGCTGATGAAAAGCATTTGGCTTTAGGTGATCCTGAAAAGCCTTTGGAGGTTCACCTGTTCTGTCTTTAAGCCAGCACATCTCTGGGAGAGAGTAGAGTTGAAGTCCTATTCCAAAACCTCTTATGGATGATTAGTATTACAGTACTGTGTAAAAGGAGTATCTAAGGACCTTAACAGAGCTCTTCCCAGGCATGGGACATTGTACAAATAGAGGTCAAGAGGGTAAGCTTGCCCTAAAGAGTACACAGTCTCACTTATAAGAGGAATGAGATGCAAAAGCAGGGAAACAATGGATTTATGCTGTAGTCCAGTGACTGAGCCAGAGATAATCCTGTTCCCATAACAGACAGTTTTATCACAGCAGCTGATCTAACTGGGATGGGAAAAGTGGGCCAGACTGTGTAGCCCTGACTGTATCAGCTAACGTGGAAGCATTGATGTTAATGGTGAAGCTGTGCCCACTATCCCTTTGAAGGATCTTCACCACAGAGCAGTCTGGCTGCTTTCTGCCTGTGCAGCTCCCTCCTGCACTGCACAGATTAAGAGACAAACTTCAGGGACCATCTCCAGCAGTCCTAATCTTTAGGGATTAGGCATGAGTACTTTCCTAAAATATATGAAAAACAAACATTCCTTCTAAGCCATTTCTCACGAGTGTGAAGAAGACCTGTTGTAAAAGATGTGGAATTGTAAGGACGGGGAAGCATCAACAGGACAGATGCAAAACGTGCAGGGGATTTTTCTCCCTCTACATTTCCTAACCAGCCAGTAATATCTTCTCACTAATACAAACTATTTGCTGTATTATGATGTTAGAATATGTAGCTGCTTTAAAGATTTATGCTGCTATTCCTACGTACACACACTCTCTTATGAGTTATTCCTGACTGCATTATAGCAAATAACTGAATTAACTCTATGTACCCACAGATAATCCCTGAAATAAGCTTCTTAAGAACCAACTCTCACGTTGCTATTGAATACATCTAACCCTAAAGAAGATGAACAGTGAAAGGAGTACACAAATCGAAAATTAGACTAGCACCATTTTCTTTAGAAGACGCTAAATCTGTCTATGTGTACAGACACATGCGTACTCAAAAGATGCACTGCAAGAAACGGTGCCAGACAGTGTTAGATATAATCCTGGGGTTTAGACATTTGTACTAATTACATTGATACTATTGAATGTCAGTTTTATACTTGAAATATGTAATTGGATTACCAAAATATGTCCAGAGCATTAAAATGCATCAATCATCCCACTACCAGCTATTCTAGCTGCAATCAGTTCTCTGTTTCTGAAAGTCAGACACCAATTGTTCCTGGTTGCAAAAGCTTTTACATTTTTACAGATGTTAGTAGGCAAGCCAAAGAAGATCACTTCGTCAGATAGCAAACTTACAATATAGAAATAAACTTTATAAAGCAGTTGGTTCTTTAAGCTAATTTTGAATATTGTCTACAATAACTTGACTTTCTTCCCTGCACAAAACACTGAGGCCCCAGTGCCTTTTTCATTCTGAAAATGAAATTTCACTTCATCATTGTCTTTTTCGCCCTGAAAATCCCTTTTCATCACGAGAGGACTTATGCTTTCCAGCTTTTCTAGTGGAGTAGCCGAGCTGCATCGTGCTCACCCCACCGCACGCCCATCGGGAGAGACAGAACACGGACGGACACCCCGCTCTCAGTTCGCTCCTGCTCTACTTACTGCCTCTGGTAGTTGCGTCTTTATCCCTAAAGAACCAACAACTCCGAAGCCGAAGATTTGTTCCCACAGCCAGAAGACGGTAGAGATCTCGGGAAAAATTAACATAACCATTGACAGTCCACGAGAGCTCACTAAATAGCAGCTTGGGAAGCATCCTCCCCTCCAGAGAGAGCGCGGGTAGCAGAAACAGACACCAGAAGATAATGCTCGAACAGGCTTTAATCTTCAAAAGCTACCATTAGTAAGCCAGAGAAGTATATTTACCCACAAGATAAACACCACAAGTTCGCTAGGCTACTATCCATTAAGCACTGAAATAACTCCTCTTTTAACTTTCAACCGGGAGCAAGGCGAAGCATCGCGGCGCGCCCGGCTCTCCCCTCAGCTGCTCCCCACTTGCAGGGGAGAAAAGAGGGGTCACAGCTGAGATGCAACAAGCAGGGCCGGGGGTGGCACGGAGGGGGAGCGGGGAGCAGGGAGAGGGAGGCCGGGCAGACTCTCCCTGGGGAGGCAGCCAGTTCCCTCCCTCCGGGGTGATGGATGGAGAGAGGGAGGGATGGAGAGAGGGAGGTGCGCATTGCTTTGGGGCTCTGCTTTGTTGTGTTTCACCTCCTGATCCCTTTCCCTTCTGCTCTGCTGGAGTGCAATAGCTGCCTCGGCTCCGGCTCCGTGGGTCCAGCTCCAAGTGACCCATCGCTGAGGGGATGATGAACCGGGGATAGCACAGGGAAAGGCGAGGGAGGGTTATTTATCTGCAACGACTTCTTATTATGGAGGGGCAGCGCTCGAAAGATCCCCAAGCAGCTAGCTCTAAATAAAGCAGGCATTGCTTCCCTTGTATTTCCCCTCAGCAGTCGCCTTAGTATTATTATTATACTTCTATAGCTTTTGCTTTCGGACCTTATAATTATGTCACACAGCAAGGGAAACCGCTAGCATCCCAGCATCTGGTGTGCGGTTTAAAACTTTTGTTTTAAGATTTGCACTATTTATAGAAGGAAAACTTGGTAGGATAGTAATTTCCTACGGGTTTGAGAAAAATATGGCTACGCTTATATTAAAAGGGTGTATTTATTTATTTATCACGACTCCTTCCTCCTGTTAAAAAAAAAAAAAAAAAAAAAAAAAAAAAGAAAAGAAAATAAAAAGAAGAAGAAGAAGATAGCACTGCAATTTTTTTACAAGCCATTGGTCACCTGCCAGCAGAAATAATCCAGCCTCTGAATAGAAAGAGGCAGCTCTGGCTGAATTAAACCTAACGGGCTTCCATAAACCAAGAGCTTTCAAAAATCGGTAGTCAAGGCATGTGCATTTCATTAAGAATTAAGAATGTAAAAATAGGCTTTTAGTTTATTTTCATGAGTGTGCTTATTCCTACTTTTCTTCCATAGAGGTGGGTTATATTTTTCCATAGCCCACGGAAAATATACACACAGGAACACAGGCACACGTGCTTGTTTATGTGCATGTGCTTCGTGCATGCATACGGGTGGAAAAGGTATTCTATATATAATATATATACGTATACATAAATTCACATACAGTTTAGTGGCAGAAGCTCAAATATTACACCCTCCGGGGTGCAATAAAGCCTGAACTCGACACGAGGGTGGAGGAGAAGGGAGATCCGCCTGGCCCCGACATGAGAGGCAGGGGATACAGAGGCGAGTTTTCCTCGTCCTCGACCAAAGCTCTCCCGAGCCGAGGGGAGCCCCTCTGTCACGGCCCCCGGACAGCCGGACCCGGACCCGACCCTCCCGCTGGCCAACCCCCCCCCGAGTTTCCCCGGACCCGATCCCCGAGTCCCTGACCGGAGGAGCACGGCTTGCCTCGACGCTGGGGGCATGCCCAAAGGAGGGAGAAGGTTCTCCATTTTAAACCTGCTCCACCGGCCGCAGGACCTGTCAGCCCCCTAGCCCTCCTCTTCCCACGCCTGTCCCGAAGCGCGGACAGGTCTCTCTCAGGGTGAGGAAGAGCAGAAAACCGGGAGAGCCGTCAGCCACCCCCTCCGAGCTTCGGCGAGCATCCCCGGCAGGGTCCGGCTTCCCCCGGCACCGCGGCTGGCCGACGGCGGGGACCCCGGCCCGCTACCCCTCCACCCCCTAACGCGGCGCCCGGCGGAGGCAGAGATATGCCGGGGGACCGGCAGGAGCAGGGCGGCGGGCACCCTCTCCGCAGCCCGCACAGACTACCCCAGCCTCTCCTTATCCACCGCAATGTTAGATACAGATATAGATATTAAAAAAAAAAGAGAGTGAAACTCCTTGCAGTCCCACCCACCGACTCTCATTTCCCCCACCCCTACCTCCACCCCCTTCCTCACAAGGAAAAGGTCCTGGAGCCAGCTCTAACGGCGGGACTGGAGATCCCTCCGGAGCGAAAGCAGCCGGCTAGCAAAGCGCCTCCGCGGTCGGGGGCTCGCCCGCCGCCGGCTGCAGCGGCCCCGCGCTCTTCGGGATCTCCGCGCAGAAACACACTTCCCCCCCGACGAGCGCGAAGCGATGCCCATCTCCGGTTTGGCAGGAGGAGGAGTCGGGGTCGGAGTCCCCAAGGGAGACGCCGGCCGCTCCGTGCCCCGCCGCCCCGCCGCCCTCCAAGGTGCGCCGCCCCGGCCGCGCCGGCGGGGCAGCCCCGGGAGTTACCTGGCGCTGTGCACCTTCCCCCGGCAGCCTCCGACCGGCAGCGCCAGCACCGCCGCCAGCACAGCAGCAGCAGCACCTCCTCCTCCGCCGCCACTGCCACCACCATCCTCACCACCGCGCTCTGCACGCAGCTGCCGCCCGTGCTGGCTTCTCCCAGCTCCCTCTTGCTCGCTTTGCGCATTACCCTTAGGTAGCTGCTAGCGGGGTCATTGCAAACAGTATTTTGTTAAAAAAAAAAAAAAAAAAAAAAAAAAAATCTGGATCACTTACAGGTAACTCCCACTGGTAAGGATGAGGAAAATCTGAGGGTAATACACTGAGAGTAACACACTGCGAGATGAAAAAAAGATCATGGCTGAATCCCGTTTACACTCTTGGAGTTCGCTTCCTTGGTTATTCCTTCCTGGGCCCCCCCTGGTCGTAATTCCCCACCCTTTTTGGTGTCTGCTGTGGCTTGAATCTGAGTTGGAATCCAGTCCCTTGGGCTTGGGGGGCTTTGTCTGTTTGTTTGTTTGTTTGTTTGTATTGATGTGTCTAGTATTCCCTTGGTGCTAATGCTGCTCCCTGTGCAGAGTGTGTGCTGCTGCTGCGGCTCTCGCTGCTGCTGCTGCCTCTGGGCTCCTGCCTGTCATGTCTCAGTGGTTGGAAGTTGTTACAGTGGGTTCTCGTGTTGGAATGAGGATGGTTTAAGGGATTTGGATGGCAGAAAGTGCCTCTCTCTCTCTCTCTCTCCCTCTCTCTGCAACTCTCCTGAGACTCGGGGCTGCCATTGGGCAGTCAGACACTGCAATCCGCCTACTTTTTTCTCTCTCTCTCCTTCTTTTTTTTTAAAGGGGAGGATGACAATGGAGAGACACTGATCCTGCCCGGGCTGCCATGGGTCCACGCTCCCTGGCTGAGCCCTCGCTGCACGCCTCGCTCTCCAAGCTTTCCTCTCCCGCACCACAGGGCATTTTTAAGCTCGCTCCTGCGTCTGCCGTGAGGGGTAGATCCCGAAGGATTTGGCAGCTCCCTCCCAGCTCCGCTCTCGGTGAATTATTTTATTATGGGCGGCTGCCCCAGGTCCCCTGAAGAGTTCCACCGTCCCTTCAGCCTCGGCAGGGATCTGCTTCTCCTTGTCCCCGCTGGTGAAAATTAAACTCCGGTTTAGGGGGAATCATTCCAAAAAAAAAAAGAAAAGGCAAAAAAACCCAAAAGGCTCATATGTTGTCGTATTCCGCCTGAGTGAGAAATAAAAACATGCACACTAGTAGCTTCCTGGCGAGGTTGGATTTCGCGTGAGAGAAGGGGAGGGAAAAGACTGGTGTGAAGCAGCAGGGGTAGGAACGGAGCGGGGGGCTCCCGGCTCCCCTCACTTCTCGCTGCTACCGCAAGAAGAGCTTTGGTCTGTTCTCTTCCCTCTCCCTCTCTGATTCCTGAGAAGATGCCAGTCCGAAGAGCCGCTTCCCGGCAGGTCAGTTGCCTCGCCCCGCCGCTCCCCGAGGCCCAGGGATGCTCGACCCTCCCCGCTTCGGCTGGCGGAAGCCCTTCGCCCCGTGTAGCCCAACCGTGCATGAAACAGTCGCTCTTCCTCTTTGCTTCATCGAGCGATTGTCCTTTTTTCTTTTTTCTTTTTTTTCGAAGGAAGAACAAAAAAATAGATGGTTTAGAGGTGGGGGAGACGGTGGAAAGACGTGTGCTGCGGGGGTCAGGGTTAGGGCTTGAAAGCGAACCCCGAAAGAGAAACGTGCGCCGCAGATAATTTAACACAAATGCAGCCGACATCAGCGAGAACCAGGCTTCGAGTTCTCCTCGGTCCGTAGCGTTTGTAAATGTTCATCTCAGGTTAATTGCCTAATGACTGAAGGAGTTTTCCTGGCCAAGTGCTCTTCCAAATATCCTGGGAACACCTCCTCGGTTAGCCAGTCCCAGCACAGGGGTGCAGCTGCCCCCGTGACACAACGAAATATTCCCTCAGATGAAACGGAAATTGCAGAACCGGTGTAAAAACGTTGTCTGCCTCCCAGCATGCGATAAAAATCTTCTCGGGGTTTGGTGTCATTTAACCACCCTCATCTACGAATCCAGCACAGACCCTGGAGCAGTCAAAGTCCTTTAGAAAACTGCTAATCTCGATTAACAAGGGACGGAAGATTAAGCCTTTCAACAACCATTGTAATCACAGAATCGTCTTACTTATAATTCTTCAAGATTCTAAAATCGTCGTATTTATACTTCTGTAAGTGTATGTGTGCATGTATATGTAAACTGAAATGTCCTGTAATGCCCGTTCTCTCTGTCAGGCAAGCAGGCTTGGGGCTGGGACAGCTGCTCTGAACGGCAACTAGGATAACGGCGTAGCCGCTTTTAATGTTTTATTTCTAGCATTTGTTTGGCTTCGGATATGTATTTGAATATACATCTGCTTTTAAAGAGGTGTCTGGGGAAAAGAAGACCAAAAAAAATTTAATCGTCAAAATGCAAAGTAAATGCTGGAGCTGGAAATCTTCGAACCGGTGCTACCAGAGTTAGACCCAGTCCAGTTGAAACAAAGACAATTTACCCATCTCCACAATTCTGGGATCGAAACTGGTTTTTTCCACAGCTTAGCTGTGTAGAGAGAAGAAATTTGTAAATACAAAACAAATTGTGCTGTTTCTTTTCGGGAAGTTGAATTTCATCCTAAAACCACGGGCCAGTTACTACGTCGAAAAATTATTAATGATGATGATGATAGAAATAACCTGATAAATTCCATCCAAATGGGTTCTGTATGTATGTCAGCCAGGGATAGTGAGAAGTGAACTTGTTTTGTTGATTGAAGCCGAATATATTCCTATCAATAAAATGATGCGGCACTGGAGGACGGGGTGTTGTCGGTGACACCTAATATGGGCGTTTCTGCAGCTGTTGTTCCTTCTTCCACAAACACATGTATTTGGGACAAAATAGGGGCAGAACGGCACTAAAATGGTTGCTGACACCATAGTTGGGCAGATAAAGCAGTGCAGGCATGAATAAAGATTTTTTTTTTTCCTCTCTCTCTCTTTTATCTATCCATTCCCAGCTGCGGTTTCCCTTTTTACCCCAAACCTGGAGAGTGTTCGGCACAAGAGCACGTCGGAAGCCGGTAAGGGCTTTGAAGGTCTGCCCGGCTGGCAACCCACCGGACTCCGTTCTGCTTTAAATCGGGTATTTTTCTTGTACCTCACCAAGCAGCAAGTCTAGTTCCAGGGTAAAGAAGGAGGGGAATGATGAGTTTCCTAACATGAGCGGAGGTCTGCTTGGCGGCGAGGGCGAGGAGTGACGGCGGTAGCAGCACAAAGAAGAGTGCCCGTGGAAGGGCCGGGGAGCATGTCGTTCCGCCATGGGAACGGTGCCAGGCAGCCCTGGTACCTCAGCTGCTCCGTACGGGGCTCCGAGAGTAAATCCCGCGGGTTTCCTCGCGGGGGCCTCGCCGGAGCTCCTGGTGCTGCACGTGGTGTCAGCCGTCGAGGCTGCGCCCCAGCCGCTGCCGGCCGCTGGGCCGGGGTAACCGAAGGGGACGAGCTCACGGGCTCCCTGCGACCAGACAGCCTTGGAGATGGGCGAGGGGCGCGGGATTTCGTTGGCGTTTGCTGCAAACGCCTCAAAGCCAAGGCGACCTTAGCCGTAGGGGCGAGAAGCTGGGTCGGCTGGGCCGTTCCCCGTTGCAGCATCCCTGGGAGTCCTGGGAGGGAGCAGTGTGCTGCGGCGAACCTGGGCCGGAATGCCCAAAGGGGTGCCGGCACCCTTTGCTCATTTTGGGCAGCGCCAGCTCCCACCGCTTGCATCTCTCGAACCGCACCTTGAACACCCGCCAGACGGGGATGGGATTCAATCCGGCTCCCCGGCCCGGCTGTCTCCCTTCTTCCTCTCCAGAAAAGATGAAGAGGAAAAGGGTGGGGTTTGCCCCAGCAACCCAGATCCGGGCACTGCCCGCGGCTCCGTCTTGCCGAAGGTCACATCACTTATCCTCAGAGCTTCCGCTGTGATTTGCATCTGTGGTACAGCTGTGGTTTTTAACTTCAGACGTATTTATTAAGCAAATAGGAGACGAGGGCTCTGCGAAGTTCGCAGGGAACATTTCTGTTTCGATCCTGCTGCTAGCCGAGGTCAGTATTTGATGCGATCTATTTTCGCGAGGGAATACATGGAGTCATCAGTGTTGCAGCCGCTTTAAGCTTCGGTGCCTGGACGGAAACGTCATCGACAGAAACATCAAGGGATACTTCACCTCACGCCTCTCTCTCCAGCAACCTTGGGATAGGAAATAGGAGTGGGAACAACGGGAATTCCCTGAGAGGAAGGACTACCTGAGCGGGATCTTGCTCTCTCGTCCTAACTGGATATAGCAGAAGCCGCTACATGGTCACCTGCCATGTCACCCTATGGGACACCCCCGCCCCGTCCCACGACTGGGTGAATTCTTATGCACTGCGTTATTTTCTCTCCCCTCGGTCTCATGTTTGCCACTGGAAGTGGAGCTTTTAGCACGTTTTATTAAGATACGAACACGTGCTCCGCAGCAAAGAAAAATAAAAAAAAAAAAAATAAAAAAAAAAAATTAAATAAAAAAAAAAAAAAGATCTTCCAAGTGTAAGCTCCTTGCTATCGCGGACACAGGGGCTCTCTCCTTCACGCTGTAAAATAAACCTAATGCACTGGAAGACAAACTACGTTTTATCTGACTTCATCTCCCCCCTCTCTTTTCTATGCAGAGAGCTCACTAGAAAAGGTATCATTACATTCAAAGGATATGGTTTCAACAAAATGGTAGTTCCAGTGGCTGATGAAAGAGGAAATAATTGCATCCCACATGCCTAGCCTAGAAGTAGCCCTGGATCTCAGAGCAAATTTCTCTCCTATTGTTCAGAGAAAGTGAAGTATCCTCATCGCCTTACAGGCATGGTGATGGATCTGATAGGGTTTCTGTAAGGGCTTTTATTGCTTCTGCTGTCCACTCAGTTTTACTTCCAGTCTCAGACCAACGGCATTCTTGCGATTTTTGCTCTGAATCCCCTTCTAAAATAGCTACAAGCTATTTCGAAAAGAGATCTGCCTTCCAGACTCTAACATGTGCCCAATCTTCTGTTCCCTTTGAAAATAAAACCGCACTGAAAGCCAATAGCAATATCATTACTCCGATTTTGGAAAGCGTTTTCTTTGAGCTCCCCTGCCTCACTGCGAGGAATGAGTTGTACGAAGTCCTTCAGCTATTGAAGCAGATGGGGTGCCCCCTCATCGCTTCGTTTATGGATACACAGCCTCGCCAGATTCACTTCTCATCTAAACCCCTGTCAATCTGAGCCTAGAGGACGCCAGAGCCCATCGCTGCCGACCACAGCTTCGACAAAGGGCGGTGCAGGTATTCGGCCCCGCGGGGATCAGAGAACGGAGAGCACCCTCCTGGCTCTAGCAGGCAGGATCTGGGGCTACCCCTGGCCATGCTCGACGGCAGGGGCAGGGTGGTCTCGGGCCCCGCACCGGGGCAGCGCAGGGGGCAGCGCGGAGGGCGTCCCCCGCCCTCCCTCCGCTCATCTTCAGCGGGTTCTCGCCGGCGGCACCTGCGACTGTGGGGCGGGCTGAGATCCGGGCCATAAATTAAATAGATAAATAAATGAATGGGCAAACACGCACAGGGATGCATCCGGCTCATGCCCGCCGAGCAACCTGCTGCGGACCCTCCGCTAGGCAGCCCGTGGCTTTCACTGGTGGCTGCAATCGCGGTAGCCCTGCCCTTGCTGCCCACAGCTGGGAGAGCTCCGGGGGTGGGGAACGCATAGCCCCTTTCTGCTCATCCCCGAGGAGCCTGATTTAATCCCCCCTCGGCGTAACCTTAATCCCGAGCTCTGGCGTGCTCCCTCTCACAGCTTCCCTCCCCCTGCAGTCCCCTCCTCCTCCTCTCCGCCTCTGCTGGGGCTGCTGACAGCGGGGACGGGACTGCTCCGGGGCCGTCCCTGCCGCGCATCGATCGCGCCCGGAGCAGCGCCCGCGGCGGCGGCGGGGCTTGCAGGGCCGGGCGGGCAGCTCCTCGCTTGCCGCTGCCCTCTCGCTCCGGGACGGGACGGGATGGGACGCTGTGCCGTGGTGCCGGCTGGCCCGTCGCTCTGGGAATTGCCCCCCCGCTCTCCCGCCTTTGGGGGCTGCCCTTCTCGCTCCCCCCTCCTCCACTTATTGATTTCAAGAAGAGAAGGGAGCGTTTCTTTGGGTTGCAACTCACCTTATGCATTCTTGATCATAAAAAATAAATAAATAAAAAAATCCCGCAGCTATGCAAAGACAAGAGCTTTAAAGAGTTTGTAGCTCGACAGGTAAGGACTCGGCTAGGGCTCAGGAATGTGGAAATTCAACTCAAGTCAGCCTACTGCGACGAGCAATATTAATAAGGGCATACAGGTACGGGGGGAGAGGCAGAGAGGGAGAAACTTGGCAACAGAAATAACAGAGTGAGCTCGGTTGCTGCGATCGAAGGCTGAGGAGAGAACCGCGGGCTCCCGGGGAGCCCCGCTGTCAGCTGGCCCCGGGCCGCGGGCGGGGGGGCCTTCGGCGGATCCCGCCCGGCCTCCCGGGCGCGCCAGCGCAGAGGCAGCCGGACCAGTTGTCAAGTTAATTTCAACACGTCCGCGTGATGGATAGAAACGCAAATTGTGTCTAGGCCTGCATAAACCAAATCCCCGAGTGCAGGTTCAGAGCAGGGATTCCCCTCCTCCCGCCCCTTTCGCCTTTTTAATACTTAAGCTCTGCTCTATTGTCCCAGCAGCAGCGGCTGAGTTAACTCTGTCAGGCTGCCTTTTTTATTTATTTATTTATTTATTTTAAACGGAGGGTACTGTACGCCAGAGATAATATTTAAGTTCGCTTAAGCAGTACAAAAGAAAAGGATCCGTCATCACCCGCCACCGGCTCTCTCCAGGCTCGGCGCTGCCGGAGAGCCCTGCCGCCGGGCATCGCGCTGCCCCGGGGCCGGGGTGGGGGGCACGGCCGAGCTCTGGGGGCTGCCACCGCCTGGGCACTCGAGAAAGGGGGGAGACAGACAGACAGACAGAGAGGAACAGTCACCTTCTCTCTTTCCTTTCTTTCTTTTGTTTTTCCTTTTCTTTGCAATATTTTGTCCACAACTCTGTAATAACGTGACCCAAAAGCCAAGGAGATCTGTCGTGCCGAAGGACTTACCCTAATTTGACATAGATGACTCCAAAGCATAGAAACACGTAGAAAATCCACTTGCGAAAGTTTCTGTGCATGATCTAGAGAATGGGCTGAGCCATAAAAATTGCAAGAAAAGCCGAACTGATCTTGTCGATTAAATCCCAGTCAGGAGCATTGCTGAAGCTACCCGGGAGCAGAGCCGGCCGAGCTGTAAAAAATCAACACCGTGCAGATAAGCAGCTCTTCCCAGAGCCATGGTGAGTGAAACCGGCTCCGATATGAAGGCTCCAGAGGGAGGCAAAAATAGAAAGAGCTGCTAAAAACGGTAAAACAAAAACCCAAGACAGTCTGAGAGAGAAAATGAGCAAGCACTGATCTTGATCAACTGCCTCATAGAGCCCTGAAGTTCAATGTGTTTTTACTTGTTCTGACTTCCCCAGGTAACACTACGTATCTTGCAATCTATGGCTCCAGGTAGGAGGATCTCTCTCCCTCCCTCTTTCTCTCTCTCCCCTGCTCTTCCCCCCACCCCGTATGTGTCAGGATCTAATACATATCTTATCTGTCCGTGTGCATGTGCGGGTGCGAGCTATGCGTGTGTTTGGGTTTCAGAAGGCATGTCCTTAAGCCGGAGTGTTGGGGGAAACACATGAAACGTACCCAGTAAGGGAAATAAAGGACTCGTCCTCTCAAACCGAAGCATTTTTTCATTTCCTCTAGCATGGTAACGCGGCTGGATTTGCAATGTATGGACTTCGAAAAAGAGATTGTTAAAACCTTCTATTTTCCTTTCTTCTTCTTCTTTTTTTTTTTTTTTTTTCCTTTTCTTTCTCTTTCTCTTTTTTCCTTTCTAATCAAAAAGAGGCAGCATTAACCCGTTTGCTTACAGCGCCATAGCCTAACAGGCAGGGGTGTGTGTCCAGGCTCTTTGGCCGTCTGACCCTGCTGCTGTACACAAATGCCTGTCACTAAATTCAATTTCATTTTCCACAGCAAGAAAACATTCTTTCCCCTTTCAGATACAGATATGCTCGGGTTTTAACACGAGTTTAAGATATTCAGTTTGCTGCTTCTAGAGAGATTAATCGGCAAGACAAAACCTCACTTTGTGTTCAGACACTAAGTCAAGCAAGGCTTCCTTTCTGCTTTTCCTTTCTCACTCTCTACCTTTTGCTTCTTTCTCTCTGTCTTTTCTTTCTTTCTCACTGATTTCTGAGCTGCTCAGTTTATTCCCGTATTCTGTGGAGTTATCTATTTCATTCTACTACATAATGTGTGCCTGTCTGGAGGTATATGCCTGCATGCATATGCACGCTTAAATAGCACTCAAATACAGGTTTGTGGGCTGTGGTAAGTTACATAGAAATGGATAGACCCGTGCACCTATGCCCTCTCATACACATATTTATATGCATGTAGTAACAGTAAGCATAGATAGCTCTAGGCATCTCTCAAAGAGAATCGGCTAAACACACACCAGTAAAGGCTGAAAGGAAAGCAGGCAGTGACAAGCAAGCAAAAGAAGCTGAGCACAGAACTTCATCGTAAAGTATCTATCCTGACGGAGAAAACAAAGGATTTTTGAAAGCCCGGCCAGGATGCCGTGGTTGAAGAGACGCAGTGTGAAATCGCAGGTCATTTTCAGACGACTCCCACAGCCAACGCTGCCCGCACCTTGCCATTACCCACCCAGCTCCTGAACACAGGGGCTCCTCGGGGCACCAAGCCTGTCCCTGGAAAGGGGGAGCAGAAGGACAGAGAAAGGCCCCGCTGCAGTGTACATGTCGAGTCCCTCGGGCCGGAGGGAGAGGGCCGAGCCTGCCGTCCTCCCACCGCCCTCTTCACACCCCATCCCTGCTGATGGGGTTCACTCTGCCTTCTCCCTGCATTCCTCACGGCTTATTTCTTAATACTCAACGCTCTGGCTCTTGCAGCAGGCAACCAGCCCCCATCCAGACCGCTTCTGCTACATTTTCCCTAATACTTACCTACGAACAATCTGTCCTTTCAAAATGCTGGGGCTTCCCTTCACACTCTTGTATCCAAACGGCCTTTTCCCTCCCTTTCGCTCCCACTGACCCAATTCCAATGCCTCCTCACTCCACCCCACCATATTTGAAGGATTTTCATGTGAGATGAGGCCGTGTTTCCCTTTTGCAAAACCATTTTTTCAAGAGCCTCATAACTTCACCCCGAGCTGCCATCCAAACTCTTTGACCAACACCCAGAAGTGCACTCAAGATGCAGCGCTCACTCCTTTTGTTTTTCCCCGCTTTTTTTAAGCCTTTTGAAGGCGAAGATCCCTGTAAATCCTGAGAGCCCCAGAAGCCCAGGAGCGGGCGCTGCCCGCGGCCATAGCGGACTCGGGCCAGTCACGGCTTCCCTCCGGCGCGGGCGGGCGGCGGCAGGGCTGAGACGGCCTCGGTCGCAGGAGGCTCTGCCGCAGGCCCCGCAAACGGCAGCGGAGAACGGGGCCGGGGCTGCTCCGGCGCCGGGCGCGGCCGCGTCCCGCGGGGTAACACCGCCACCCAGGGGCGGCCGGCGGCGGCGACCGGGGCGAGGGGCAGCAGCGAGGACTCGTGGGGAGGAACGGCGCCGGGTGGAGGTTTGGGGGGAAACGATGACGGAGTCCTCCTTCCCGCCGGGCTGTGATGGAGCCGCAGCTCCCGAGCCCCAGCCTGGACCCGGTTTCCGGTGTGGAAATCGGCGTGGAGGGGCACGCTTCCCCTCCCTGTGAAGCTGTGCCAGTTTCTGCATAGGCACTGGACACTGGCTGGCCACGGGGATTAAGAGTGAGGGGCTCGGCAACACACCTATTAGTTGTGAGAATTCTTCTCCAAAGATCATTTATATGTGTTTGTTTGTTTGCTTTTTTTCTCACAAAACCCGTGGAAGTAGGACTGCAGATTGCCTCCACCTCCTCAGTGACTGCATGCTAACCATCATGCTAGTGTGTCCTACTTGCCTCTTCTAACTAGTGACTATTCCTCCTGCCACCATGCAAACCCAAGAAGTTTTGACAACAGAAACTAAGCTATTTTGCATCTAAACTAGCTTGGAGATAGCATCGTTTACAGGAAATAATATTTTTGTGGTTTTGACCCCTACTCCACTGTTATCTGCAGCTAATTGATTTGGACATGCTAGATTGGGGAAAAATGAGAGAATTTCTTTCCTTCAAATATTGGTTTAACTATTGCTGAAAGCTTAGGCTGAGGACAAAAAGATTTCATGAAGCTTAATAATTCTGTGGTTTAAGAAAAAAACCCCTGTAGAATATTAAAGTAGGTAATTCTCACATTAGCATTCAGGAATCCATATAGACACTTTATAGGCAAAATATGTAAAGCTTGTTGAACTACTCTAAACAAATACTACCTTAGAAATGCTACAAACTTCCTGCAAGTAAGGTAATTAATATTCATAAATACAAAAGCATTGTGAGTTGAAACCATCTGCTGAATGCTCTTGTAGTACACAACCATTATTTATTACTCATCAAAAATAATTGTCATGGCAGATTATATACTCAATTGAAAATTCAAGTAATTAATTTTTGCACTCATTGACCTTCTGCTGACAAAGCTTAACATTCGCTTCTCTAAACCTGACAAAGGAAAGCTCATCTAAACCACACTGCTGCCTGGTCCCCACAGCCTTTTGGTAAAATGGCTCCTGTGGCAAGATATTATTTCAAAGGCCTGCTGGACTTGATCTTCCCCAATCCACCACAAATGCATTTATTCCCACTCCAAGTGGAGAGGTTTTACTTGCCCCAAGGGAGGAGAAGACCTTGAGAAGTCACCAGTGTACTGTGAATTTTTCTGACAGCTTAGTCAACTGGGTGCAGTAACTCAAGGGTAACTTTGGTGTCAGTTCCTTGAAAAAAGCAGATGCCAGGAACGAGATTCTCTGGCCAAGGCATGGGTATTGTTTTATTCCAGACTGCATGTCATACTGTGCTGCAAGGGACACAGTGCTGTTAGTCCAACCTGAGCTACTACAGCCTGTAAGGCCTTACAGAGCAGGGACTCTGTCCCAGCAGGAAAAGCAATCCCCACAGTATGAGAAGAGCTTTGCAGCCCACTGTAAAGCTCTGTAAATGGAAGTATGAGCAGTGCTGAAGGAGAGAGGAGTTTTAAACTGTTGGTCACAGCTCACATCATCTTCCCTAGAGCTTATTTCAAAGTGTAGTGTTAAAAATCAGAACAAATCCTGTGAAATTTCTGAGGATTGCAGACAACAGGGATAATTCCTCTGCCACAGGCTACTTTACAATCCTTTCTCTTCTTTTTGTAATGCTCAGGTCAATCACAGGTAACTAGTAGGCTTGTTACAGGTCCCAGAAATCTTAACTATAGGGAAAATCCAGCTGCATTTATTGCAGCCAGCCACTGTCTGGCACTGTTGCTCCACGCAATTGTAGATGAAGGCTTCATCTAACACGAAGCGTGAAAATGTTCTTCAGGGAAAATATGGAGAGCATAGTGGCTGAGAAAGAAAGGAAAGAATTAAAGGAAGAAAAATTACTATAAGAAGCATACAAAGAGAGGTATCTCATAGCTGACCAGGATCTTATACACAATTTACATGTGTTCTTAACAAATGTCTATGTTAAGTATATACACTTACTATTACTAGTCTTTAATATTTTGTATGTATGTCACCAGGCCTTTGCACATGAAGTCTTTTCTTAAATTACTTCCTCTCATTTACCCAGCTGCTTCCTAGGCCTAAGATGTCCATCCTTTCTGAGAGACTATCAAACCCACCCTCTGCCTCTAGAGCTTTTTTTAAGACTCATGATGTCCTTCAGGGAGCTGATCCCAGACCCTGTTCTCAACCATCTGGTCTTTGAGCTGTGATTCTGCAGAAGGGCATGAAACTCATCTCATAGGTGATTATGTTCTTGAGATACGTATCTGGCAAGGTGTCCAGCACAGCACTAATCAGTGGCAATAAAAACTTCGCAATGTCAAGGTTTGAAACTGGTCTTATTTAGCAACTGAACTTTCCATTGCTCAGTATTACGCACAACAGCATTTGTCTACACCTTTGATTACTACTGGCTTTCATTTCAGTTCCTTTCCCATTTTTCATTCCCTCCCTGTTTCTCTCCCTCTTTTTCCCCCTCTCTTTTACATCTCATTCCCTGGAATATTTTCTACTTCTCAGGGTATCTGTCTTCCTGCAATTCCTAAGCCTGCTAAGATTTCATCAGTTTAAAACCAAATTAGTTTAATAAGTAACATAGGTGTCCAGGCTCAGTTGCTTCACATGTTTCACATTTTTCAGGTTAATCCTGGTTTGAAAATTTTTGTTTACTCGTTGTTTCATCAAAGCTGAGAGGCATTGTTCCAGCCACAGAAATGTATAATTGTATATATTATACAAGTCTGCAGTAACAGCATGAGATGGAATTAACAGACTTTCCCACTAATACCCCCTTTCCTAAATAGATCTTTACTAGCTTTGTTGCACTGGACTTATTATAGTTTTATTCTTCATGAACTGGCTTCTTACTCAACTGACTATGTTAGTCTGAAAGATTTTCTGCAGAAGAAGGTTCAGCAGTTAAAATGGAACATGACTCAGAAATATAGTGGCAAAAAAGGTTAAATACTCCAAATAAATTGGCACGTTGAATGTACATGTTGTATGCGAACTAATCCTTTTACTCTGCAGCAGTAGGAAATCTAGAATGATGGATTAACTGTGTCTTCTGGGCAGTATGCTTCAAGAAGGATACAGATCAACTGGAGGCAACCCAGAGATGAACAAGAGGAAGCTGAGTAGAAACATGATCCATGAAGAAAAATTGAATCAGTTGTTCCTTTTACAGAAACATAGACTGAGCAGAGAGAGGATAACAGTCTTCAAATGTGCAAAAACACATCGCAAAGATAGCAAGGTAAGGAACTGATGTACACAGACACAGGATAAATGAATTTGAGCAGCATTTAGACAAAATTAGTTTAAGAATTAGCAAAATCTTACTCAGATTTAAGATCAGGTTAAATAAACATCTATAGAAATTTAGTAGTACAGGATCCTACTGCAGGCTACAAGCATGAAGGTTCCTTTTAGATAGGATTTCATGAAGTGACCCATTTCATCTTGCAGTAACAAGTGCCCTCACTGGTCCTCACAAAGCAAATGTCTAAGAAAAGGAGTCTTAGCACATTTCTGAAGTTCAGCAATTCAGAGACTGAACCCAGTGAACAGCTTTCATTCCATCCTTTGGGTAACACAGTGAGACAACCTCATTGAACCCAAGTCTGCTGCTTGCATAAGGTAATCCAAATGAATGCAAACTAAATATTGAGTTCAGCAAGGTTCATACTGGAATTAAGATAAAATAAATTTAGTCTAGAAATTTAATCTGTAATCAGCACCATCTTCTACTTTTGGGTTTGTGCTATTTAAAAAGGAATCTCTTTAATCTCCTCTATTCTCTTTTTCTAGAAGACATTGAAAAACCACAGACCACAACCATGGTTTTTTTTTCCTTTCTGCTTTCTGAACTACATTTCCCAGAAATCTCAGGTTTTGAGTCAAAGTGCACATCCATCTCGTGCTATAACAGCTCTAGCTATCTGGTGCTGTCTCCTGTTAGGGAAACATCCTGAAAGATGAAGAGTAAGTGCAGAAAACCATATAATAGCGTCTTTTTTCCCTTACATATCAAGAAAATATTCAACAGATTTCAGCAACCAGTAAGAAACTGTAACAGCAGCAATATGTTTGGGTCATATTATGTATATTGTAATTGAGCTTTTAAACATTCATTTTTTTCCTCAGAATAACTCATTAAAAGACTTGACAACCATCTCTGCATAAAAATACAGGACTTTATAGGTCTTGTTTGCACTGAAGTTATTAATTTGTTTTATTGTATACTGCTTACCATTTTGACATAAATCTGCATGAATATGTGCCCTCTTGTTTGGAATCAAAGTATAATCTGTCAATTTTTTGTATGTCATTTTTAAAAATTACTCTGATGATTCATATTTATATACACTTGACCGTACATCTTTGCCAGATTTCAGAAACTAATGGCATGCCTTCCAATGCCTGATGTTTTTAAATAACAAATGAGATGAGAACCTCTGGATTTTTTTTTCCATATGTGTGAGATGCCAAGAAAAACTCCTAAATGTGATTTTTTTTCCCCTCCTCACAGAAACTATGTCCTTCTAAGAAAAGAAAACACATCTAGAATTGCTATTTTTTAAATTATCCTGATTTTTTAAGTAAATCTAATAATGGGAGTGGGAGGAGGGAGAGCTTAGGCATTGGTTTTGAAAGCATAGGATTGATGATACTAATGTTGCCAAGCCAAACATGAGGACATTGGTTTGTTTAGCTTCCTGTCTCTTCCACCCAGCCATCATCAAGTACCATCTACTGCTCTTACCTAGGAGGGACAGCATTTCATTTA
This sequence comes from Psittacula echo, assembly GCF_963264785.1. NCBI lineage: Eukaryota > Metazoa > Chordata > Aves > Psittaciformes > Psittacidae > Psittacula > Psittacula echo. The sequence goes on from NC_137735.1 coordinate 109,186,267, forward strand.
AAGGTACAGTAACAACAGTACTGAGATACACGTCCATTCATTAACCTACTTCTTAAGAGTTTTATCTATTTCTAGTGTCCTAAATCTAAAAAAACCTGCTCCATTACAGAGGTTCTCAGGTGAAGATGATGCCTAGTGACTAGTTTTATAAGGCTGTGTCCAGCTAAGTTTAACCTTCGTTCACACTTCATCTGTTGTACAAAACATTTGTCTCTTTTACAGTGATATTGTAATCTTTGACTCTGTGTATCAGGTTTTGACTAACCTAGCTATGTTGCTGCACGGCAGTTATATGATATAATTGCATTGGATATATTAGCTTAGTTACACAGAAATGGCCAGACTTTGGAAATAATCCAGAAAGGTTTGCCCCTCTTTCCTTTACAGTTTTCAACGATTCATCAAATTATGTTGTTTGTGTCATGTCCTCCCCCAGGTCACTGAATTATAATGGGCACTTATCTACAAATCTTTCCTACATTTTCTTTCTATTACAATAAGCCTCTCTTTCATCAGGATTATCAGCGAAAGCTGCAGGATATTTTATCTGGCTGCAATTCAGCTTCATGTGGGGGTGCTCACATGCACCCTGCGGTATTTTGTGCAGTTATAAGCAATTTATGAGATGTTTAAAAGTGAATACTTTACTTTTCAGATTTAACTCTTTGCCTGAACCCAGCATCTGATTAATCTCAGTGCAAGAGTTCTGTAGAGACCAGGGTCTAAATCTTAAGTGGTATTGACTACCTCTGCTCTTTCATCACCTTCATTGGACCTGAAGGTTCTCAGCATTTTTTCGAGGTGCAGCCCTACCAAACCTTACATGCATTATAAAAGATGTTAAAAAAATTCTTCCCAAACCAAACACAGGCTTACTGAGCAAGGGCCCAAAAGGGCAGGAGCTTCCCCAGTGTGCCTTTCTGACATGACACCTGTACTGGAGTGATGACCTTTAAAGGTTCCTTCCAATCTAAACCATTCTAAGATCCTGTGACTATGCTGAAATCATCACATGGCCACCATAGGCTTTGTCTCTCCCCTCCGTACAGTGTGCTTCCTGGAAGTTGAAAAGCATAAGGACAGGTTACCCAAGAAAGCATACAAAACAAATCCTGTAAGACACTGGGATGGCAGGTACTGTGCTTCTGTGATACCTACCATCCATGATGGCAAAACGTGTAAATCAAAGAGCAGAGATCAGTTATTTAATGACTTTGGCAAATGAAGTCTCCATGACCCTGCCTTAGTACAAAATCTTCAGTTCTCTGAAGCTTCTAGAATCAGTTTATCTTTCTGCCTTTTTAAAAGAAGGTGGGAAACAAGGATAGGTGCCATTGTGCTTGTACGTGCACACCCACACCTGTGCCTCCAAAAAAGTGAAGAACTGGAGCATCTTTGGAGAAAGTATAAACAGTTCCTGTAGGATGGACAGGTTTCACACCAGGCTATACATTAAAGTCTTTCAGTCCTCTTTGGGTGCATACAGTGACTTTTTTCTACATTTTCCTACAAGGGTTAGCAAATTGGAGGCTAAAGTTAATAATGAATGCTACTTGTGCTAGTAGGAAACAGTGGGACAACATAATCTATCAATGGAGATTTTTTATGTAAAGAGTAGCTATGAAGTACCTATGTTCACTCATGGGATCCTGAATGAAGAAAATGCTTCAATATAAATGTAACATAGTTCTCAGCAGGAAATATTTTGACATGTTCTCTATACACATGACAATGCACGTAAGCCAATGATAATTCTTCCTTTTTTACTGGCTATGGTCTGGTCTAGGTAGAGAATAAACATGGTCAACAATCTGGGAATCTTGACTGCTAGATTATCTCTTGTTTAGACAAGAGACATCCTCTTTGTCCTTCCCAAGCTGGAATCACAACACAGAATTGCTGGTTACCAAGCTTAAATGATTAGTCCCCAACATCTTCCCAAATCCAGAGTAGAGCCCTGAAATCTTGTGGGAGGGATATTCCTCACCACTTCCTATTGTGTCTTCAGGGCTTCTGGATGCAGGGGAGTTTTATGTTGAATAAATTACTCCTTCTAAATTGATAAATAGCTTTTTTCACAGAATCATTATGGGCTTGTTTGTGTGCATGCCACAGCTAATACAGACTTTTGCCATTTGCTCTTTGATTGGTACAACAGGGATCTTTGAAACTACAGTTGATTATTATGCTATTGTCTACTGAGCCTTCATGAGCTGTAAACTGAGAACGTATTTATTGCTTTTACCAAATACAGTCTCTTGGCTAAATGTCTCCTTATTATATTTTTTTCACTGCCTACTTTTTCTTCTTTTAGAAAGTCACAGCTTGGTTTGATTCTAAAGGCAATGTCCCACTTTATCCACAGACGTCTCTCACAATCAATGGAGCATAAAGGTAGAAAGGGGAAAACCCTCTTTTGGCTGACAGCTGTAGGTGTCCATTTACTTTTGGAAATTAAAAAACAAACAAACAAAAAAAAAACAACCAAAAATAGGATGTGCCATTTTCTAGAAAGTTTCTTTTCAACTTCCCTGCATTGCATGGATACTTTTCTTCTGTAATGTGGAAACCAAATCTTAATTGTCTGTCATTTGCTAGAATGGCATTGTGTAAGCTCTTGTTAGATTGCCCTACCAATAAATCTTACTTTTGGGTGTCATAATACAGAGCAATCTGTTTTCTGTAGCTGTGGAACAATTCAATATAGGACAGTAGTATTCAAAGAGCTTTAAGGGTGGCTAGTGTACCCATTTACACATCGACAAAAGAAGACTGTAAGAGGACAGAAAACGTAAGGTAGTAATTCCCAGAGAAATTCACAAAGAACAGTGATGAAAGAAAAATGGTGTGCATAAGAACATCAGCACATAATGAAAAGATGAGAGATTTATTCATTGGAACAGGAGTGAAGGAAAGAAAATATTTTGGAAACAAACAAAAGAGAAGGAGTTCAGTAAAAAGAACCATTGTATTAAAAATATATGGGAAATACAGTATTTCTTTGATATTTCTAAGAATTTGTCACTCAACAACTATATTGTGAGAATAAAAATGAAAGCTGGGTTCAAGAGTGTAATCCCGCAGCAAATGCAGTATTTTTGGAATCCACAAGACCCTGTATCTGCCAATAATTTCGTGGCTATAGCTCCCTTTTTGAAATTAAAATCTGTTACCTCTCCTTCAGACTGGTGTGGCTTTTCTGATGGTCTTCCTTGTAGATGCTGACAGACCAACTCAGTTGTAACTGTTTTATGTGTATTACATAGTTTGTCTGTCAAGGCATCCTGCTGAGAATGTAGCAAAATACAACCTTTACCCATGGAAATCAATCAATTGGCAAGTGGGCGTCTTCTGTCTTTTAATTCTTTGTCACAGGTTACTTCAGCAATTCATTGTTCATGGAGTTTGTCATGACATTAAGGAAATCTTAGTACACTGAATTTGGCACGCCTAGTGCTAGTCTTCACTGAATCACCTGCCTACTGAGTGACTTCATGAGAGTCATTTCCATCACTGGGCTTCCTGCCTCAGCAAGAAGATGGGGATATTCATGCTAATTCCTTCGCTATGTGCTTTGCTATCTACTCATAGTAGATAGCAGTAGATTTGGCTGATACAAAAGAGGCAGTAACAAAACCAAAAGATATAAATATACCACTGTCTTTGGATGTTTGAGCCAGTTTTGCTGAATGGGAAATGCCAAAACTCTGAGCTAGACCTTTGTATTCACGGCTTGCAAAGAGCAACAGGGATGTTTTGATGTTATTACTGACAAGACTGTTAACACTTTACTACATAAAGGACAGGGTATTGGCCAATCTTGCACAATTTGTAATGAAGGCACTCCTTCAGAAGTAATCCATAGATAGTGAGCCTATCAGTTGTTGCTTTTTGTAGGCAATATTGCTGCTGGTATTCTCACCTAAGAGGCCTTCCTTTCTTTATTTTGTTAGATTACTGATATGGATGAAAAACTAGGTCAGAAACAACTAAGGAGATCAGGCTTATCTTACTGAATATACCATATGTATCTTGTGAGATGTACTGATACTTCCTGAATCACTCAGCGTGTTCAGGAAATTTTGTGAAAGTACACTGCTTCTGCTTTCAGTGGCCATTTCTACTCTCTTCATAAATACTGGATACTAAAATAATGATTTACCTATCTTTCCTAAGAGCACTGAAGTTTTGAGAGACCTGGAACTGGCTTCCTAGAGAGATGGTCAATGCCCCAAGCCTGTCAGTGTTCAAGAGGCATTTGGACAATCCCCAATTGTCCAAATTTGGGCAATTTGGACATGCTTTAACTCTTTGTCAGCTCTGAAGTGGTCAGGTAGTTCAACTAGATGATCATTGGAGGTCACTTCTGACTCAAATAATACTATTATGTTTTGTTCTGTTCCATTCTGTTTCTCAGTATGCAGTTTGTATGAAAAAATACTTTCTTTTTCCAGTTACTTAGAGAAAATGGAAGAGTAGATTGAGTCAGACTCAGTTCAGCCAAGATAATTGGAAAACTGGTATGTAGATATATCTAAGAGGAAACAATTCAAGATGATAAAGGCATACCGTTGATGCAGAAACAATTTTCACACTTCTGCTAAAAGACCCAGTGTATTTGTTGCAGAAAGCACAAGATACTTAAAAAGAACCCCAAACATTAAACAAGATTTCTTGGACCTTAAGATAAATGGAGAAACCCTCGTTTTACTCTGGGCTCAATTCCAAATCACTGTTCTAAGAGTAAACCATTATTCAGAGATAAGAGCATGAGAATGGATACACAGGGATACACATTTGAGTACGATTCATTGAATAGAAACTTCACACAGAGAAAATATTCTCATGGCATAAGAAAGATCTCCAGTTACGCAAAACCTCAAGTACTCATTTTTTAAAGGCACTCACTTCTATTTCTTTTGATAGGTCTACAACTTCCCATTTCTCTTCCTGCAATTGCTTTTGCTTTACCACTGTCTATGTTCTGCATATGGGTTTACAAGATGCTACTGGCCACACAAACCAAATTTAATATCCTCTATTTGGATTCCTACCAAACCGCAAGACCATATATCTTTTTTTTTTTTTTTTTTTTTTTTTTGCTAATTTTTTCTGTCTCTCATTTTTTCTTTTACGTAGTTCTCAGTTTCATAAGAACAAGCCCAGCTCTTTCTGTGGTGCTGCACTAATGCAACTGATATACAGATTTACCCCTTAGAAATTGAAACTCGGTTTCTTCTGTTGATACCAGTAACACTTTTTCCATAGACTTCCTTATTCTCCCACTATTGTTTTATTTACAGCAGAATATTATTCTAATTCAATCATTTTTCAACCAATCTAATACAGCCCCAAAGTGGATTAGCCAGCAGGCACTGGTAGATTGCACATCCATCAGTTGACAGCTACAAAATCCCTGGATAATTAAATCCAGAGAGAGATACAGAAAGGGAAAGAACAATTAATTTGTCTCCTACTTCTCCATCTGTTGCTGTTCATTCCATACAATTGAAGATCAGCTCCTTGGCCCTTCTTCTTCCAGCCACCCAAAGCTGGAAGTGGCTTCCATCCCCGGGGCAGGAGAAACAATGCTTTGAGAAACTGAATGCGACATAAGGGAGAAGAGGAGATGTCTGATCCCTCCACCCCCTTTTGTCCGTAGGCAGGAAGTTTCTTCAGAAGTCACACCAATACTACAGTATCTACAAAGGGATTTGCACCGTGATGGCCATGTTGTACAGCACAACATGCAACTCTGACTTGAAAGTCCATCTGTAAACTGCCCCAAAATCAGGACAATATATCATACCTTACTGTTACAGTGAAGTAAATAGAATGCCATAATTCCATGACTAAGTGCTGATGGTTTTCTCCTTTGTGTGTATTTTTATGATGTTTTTTTTTCCCCCTTCTTCACATTTCATCACGTTTTGACAAAATAAGGGGGTGAATCAGATTTTTTTGTAAGCTTTATTTCTCATTTTGTCTCTTCCTTTCCTATCTCAAGTAAACGTTACCAGAAGATGCAAGCATACATATTCTCTAGTCATTATTTCTTTTAATCATGTTCCTTTTCTAAGCATTTTTTCTTAGATTGCAGAAGATATCTTCAGAACAAAGAATGAGCTTGAACTTGCATGTTCTGTTCATAACAGGATGTCTTCCCTCAAGCTAGCTGAAAAACACTATGCTAATACTAATGCTAATATTGATTAGTATGAGCATTCCTATTTCTATTCTTTGAGAAGGCTACTTACTGTTTCTAAATAGTCAATTTATATATACTATATTTTTCATATAATTTTCTGTATAAAAAATTGCATTATGATCTTCACCTAACTGAATGTGACTGGTTATAAAATGTGTAGACTTTTTCTCTGCTGTACTGGTGTCCCCCACACTGTCTTTTCCTTCTAGCACTGCCAGAACTGCCACATTGTAAATGCTACTTAACCACCACTCTTGTCAGTGAGTTAAGAAAATAAAACTTTGAGGAAAGTAAGAGTTTCATTTCTCCTTCTGGATGTCTGCCAGCAGATTAGTTGGTGGGGGAATAGTGGTTTAGGGTTTGGGTTTTCCTTCTTCTACTTTAAGGAGTGGCTGTTGAGGGAGGCTTGAGGAAGCTACCTTGGTAGGGAGAAGCTAAAAGCTTTTATTAGTTGCTCTGTGTGCAGGAGGCAGATGCTGCCCTGCATTTTTGTCAGTCTGAAATAAAATAGCTCTTTTAATGGTGTGGACCCCTCCCTGCTGCCCAGAGGGTGACTTGAACAGTTGGAGTGGAATGGGAATTCCTGGTGGCGGGAGGAAGATGAGAGTCACGAGGCCTCCAAAGGACTCAGGCTGCCCATTCTACAGACCTCTAACTCTTACCCTAGCATTTAAAAATAATACTCTGGCATTTAAAATAAACATAATTTTCTTTTCCTTGGACTATGAATAAAGTAACATTACTCCTTAACTCTTCAGATCCAGCTCCCCTGACAAAGGCATACAACAACACACTTTCTCCAACTCCAAAAAAATGTTTTGTAGGTTACGGCTTTAGGTCTTTAACTAATCAAAGGCACCTGTGATTAAGCAGCACCCAGAACACCCAGAACCAACAAATCTGGACTTTCTAACTCTCCGCATCTTAAAGCCAGAAGTGCCAAAGTGACCGACACCTGTAAGCAAGGTGGATGGCAGCATCCTGGCCAGGCTCCAGCACTCGCTGCCCTGAGCTTCGCTGTTTTCAGGGACTTAAGCTCAGCTCCACATTAAAATATGTTAGTTTGAGGGGTCAGGAGAAGGTCTTTCGTAACAAATCGTAGTTCTACTGGAGTAAGTCATACTGAAGACACAATGACACTTGTGTATCTGGAAACTATACAAGTATAACCATCAGCTTTAAGTAAAAGATTGTGAATTGAAATATCTGTGATTAGAGCTGCAAAAAACTTTTAACGCAAATGTAAACGGTGCTCACTGTTGGTGTTACTTTGTGGTACTTTTGACAGCATCATTTAATAAATGGTAGGTACAGTGCAATGTTTATGTACAGAAGTTGAGCTTCTCTATGTTACAGTCTGCCATGGCTCAATGCCATTTCAGTGTCGGAGCACCAGCAAAGTAAGTGAGAGCAGGGCAGCTAAATACAGCACCCCAACATCATGTGGTGAATGCAGCACCTTCCTGGAGACAGATCCCTGAAGGTATGGGTGGCACCCCCAACAGAGGCCAGCTCAGCTTTACAAAATGGTGGAATTAAGGGTCTTCCTCCTGCCTCTCACTCCAAGCTCACTCTCCCAATCTGCTTTAAATTTACAGTGGGAAGATTTAGATTAGATATTATGAAAAAAATTCTTTACCGTGAGCCTGGTGAGACACTGGCACAGGCTGTCCAGAGAAGCTGTGGCTGCCCATCTCTAGCAGTGTTCAAGGCCAGGGCTTTGAGCAGCCCAGTCTAGTGGAAGGTGTCCCTGCCCATGGCAGGGGGGTTGGAACTGGATGATCTTTAAGGTCCCTTCCAATCCAAACCATTCTATGATTCCATGAAACAGCCTTTGACCTCCCCACTTCTTCACCATGCACACTGAGGTACACGTTCGTGCATGCATACCTGCAAAAGGACAATGAGCACTCAATCCCTGTGGAGGACATCCTTCACTCTTGCTGGACAGTGAGTTGTGCCAGCCAACCACCACCGGGCTGCCATGGCTGGCATTCCTTGGTTTGCACAATGCATGAATCCATCCATCCATCCCCCTTTTTGCTTCCATGAAATCCCAAGCCGTTATAGTACCTGCAAATAGTATTTCAGTGCATGAGCACAGCGACGGCAGCACTCACTGTACTATCAGCTAATCTTTGCTTTTTAAAACTAAACTTTGAATAAAACCTTGATTACCTTCATAATTAATCCCAGTTCACAGGAATTTGCATGCCTGAATAATTAAAGAATTAAAGCCTAAAAGTGAAAAGCCAGCAAAGCCCACATTTTTGTACTTGAAGAGCTTCAGCAGCAATCATGATAGTTCACAGTGCATAAGTAATTCAAACTGAGCTGCTCGCCTTTTTTTTTCCCTCCTTGCAGAAATCCTCTTAGTGCTTCCTAATTAAATGAAAATATTTTATAAACCATCATTTTGTGACATCACAAGAATATTTTAAACTCTGGATTAGACAAGCTGGATTTACAGTTTTTGGCATTTGCCATCTGATACCAGGAGCCGTTTAATGGAACTATAAACCACCATAAAGTGGTGACAAAACAGTACTTTTTAAAAAATAATTGAAAAAACCCAATATTGCGCCCATCAGCTGAGTTTAACTCAACTTCTACTTCGCAACTCAGCACTTCTCCCTTAGAGCACTCAGTCTGTAAATAACACTTTAACAAAATCCTGACAAAACTTACACAAGCAGCAGGTGTGGGAGGAGGACTATGTATTGTAGGGCGCCAAATAAGCATTGTCGGATTATTTTTTTTTTTCCCACAAAATAATGGATTTTTTTCTCGTTTTTAACTAACCGCCTCCTCGCCACCGCCGGAGGAGGCGGGGATGCGATGCGGCGCGGGCGGGACAGCAGAGGGCGCCCTCCGCTCGCCGCAGGCTGCGCCGGCCTGTCACTCAGCGCGCAGAATGTTCTAGAAGGGGCTGTGTACGGCTTCCGCTCGGCGGCCCTTTACCCTTCGTGAGGGTCCGAGCCCGGTGTCCCCGGGGCACCCTGTCGCCTTGCAAGGCCTGGGCATATCGCCCTGTTCCAAGCAGGTTCTGGTTGAGCGCTGGGTGACCCACGCAGGTCCATCTGTTACTGCAACCCGCCCCAGCCCCTCAAACACGGCGGGGCAGACGCGGGCCCCGGGAGGCTCGGGCCGGCGGTGCGGTACAAAGCAGCGCGGAGCTGCAGTTCCCCGGTTAGGCGAACGCGGGCGGGGTTGCAGCTCGCTCGCTATCCCCTTGGCACGGAGCTCGGATCGCTCCGATGCCAGCCCGGCCCCTGGTCCGCCTTTGGAGGCGGCTAAGAAACGCAGCACCCCTCCTCTCGCCCGGCTGCTCGCCCCGCCTGCCGCCATGCAGCTGCGGAGCGCTGGCGCAGTCGCTTGGGTTCTGCAGCCGGGGCCGTAACCCGCCCTCCTCCATTTTCTCTCTTCGCTCAGTTTTTCTCCGCAGCACCCCCCCCCCGCCCCCGCGCCGTGCGTGCAGGAGAGCGCAGCCGCCCGGAGGCAAATGTCCGCGTCCCCCGTTCCCCCCTGTTCCCGGCCGCAGGCACGTCCTGACAGGACCCAGCCGCCCTGAGCCCGCCTCTTTCCTCCGGGCCAGCGAGGGGAGCGGGCGGGCGGGCGGGCTCTCGCGGCCCAGGGCTGTCGCGGGAGAGCGATGGGGCCCCGCCAGGTGCCGGGCAGCGGGACCGCGGGCTTGCGAGGAGGGGGATCCCCGCCCCGCTGCCCTCTCCTGTCGTAGCACACAGACATCTTTATTTTTGGTCCTTCCCCTTCCGACTGCCGGGTGACAGGTTTATTTTCATGGAGGGCCCTTCGTGAAAATACAGAAGAGGGGTTGCGATTCTCCTTCAGTATTCTTTTAACTTTTCGGGTCTCTGAAATTGCAGCGCTCTCGCTGAACGGGCGCGGCGGGGCTTTGACTTTCTGTCTGTCGTGTGAGAACCCAGCGGCGCTGTGGCCATCCGAAGGGTGGTGAGACCTCTCTTCTCTCCCATCTCTCCCGTGACCAAGCGTCTGCGGTAACCCCGCAGCTGGGATGTTCGGGGAGATCACACACACACCCCGAGCGATTGGTTACTCCCTCCCAGTCCTCAGACTAATACTGTTATTACTATTTGATGTACTCCTATCCTCCACTGGCCTTTTTAATGCGCAGGAACCGGGTCCTTCGTGGTGACTTTTTAAAAGAGCGAAAATGCCTGCTTGCTGCTTGTGCTGCTTGTGTGGAGCGACCCTCCTGCTTGTGGTCTCCTTTCGCTTTGTACTGCCTTATTTCTAAACATAAATAATAATATAAAGAAAGAAAATATTACCAAAATGGGAGCACCATAGTGCCCCGGTCTGCCCTTTGCTTCCCAAGTAGTCGAACACATAACGTTCAGGTTCGCCGAAGTGTACTTTAAAGACAGGGTTGCTGAAATAGTACTAGTTCTTTAAAAATAATCACACCGACTGTTTTAAAGTCTATGCATTGCTCCCGTGTCACTTTGTCTTATTTTATTTTTTAACGAGAGTTTATCGTTACACCTCCTGAACTCTGCATTTTTTACTGTTTGTGAAGAGGAAGGTCGGTGCCGGGGTTTAAAACTTTCCCCGGGTAGACTGTGTGTTTTAATTCTGGCAGCCAACCCCGCGATCGTTAGTCATGAGCAGAGGTAATAACCGGGGAATGTACCATTACAAAATAATCCGGAGGTATTAGGTAGAGAATGGTACGGCCATATTTTATCACCGTGGTTTATCACACTGCTTAGATTCGCCGAGGGATCGTTCTGTTTAATCCCTTTTACTAAGCACTGTATAAACTAGACATAAAGACAATGCCTGACTAGAAAAGCTGCCTCTGTTACAGACTTTGCAGTACCTCGGGTCTAATTTGTTCCCAGTACATTTAAAGATGCAGGTTTTGGGGTTTTTTTTAGTAACATAAATGTCTATCGGAATATCTCAGGTTTGGGATATCCCCTTTATTTAGGGCTGCGCTATTTCAGGACGTTATACAAGGCCTAGTGCAGAGATTAAACTGCTGCCTCGTGCAGAAAAGAGAAGAGACATTGCAGGGGAAGGGGAGGAAGGTTCATTCCCTCCGTGGTGGAAGTGTCATGGAGGAAAATCCGAGCAACAGCTCGGTCCTTAGGAACACGTAGTGCTGTGTTGCTGACCGCCCGTCTCCTGCGTATTTGGGGACTTTTTTTTGGAGGGGAGGGGGGTGGGGTGTATTTATTTTTCTTTGCTTTCGTGAGATCTCTCATTCTTTAGAGTTCAGGCCTGCGGCGATTCTTTTAACTATTTCTGTTGCCAGTGTCAGGATCAGGGAAGGAAGGGAACGGGCCTTGCCTGGCCCCAGCTGCCGCCCTTATCCCCCGGATCGTGCCGTGGTTTCCTCCCTTCCCGCGTAAGCTTAACCTGTTCCGCTCACCAGGAGCCTGCAACGGGTTAGGTTTCGGCAACACCGCCGAAGCAGTTAGATTTTAGGGGACTGAGGGTTTTTTTTTAGGGGGGAGGGTATGCCCCCGCCTCGGAGCAAAAGTCTCATGGATTTGCAAAGGGCAGACCCGGACAAAAAGAAGTTGTGTCTGTTGGGGAGCATCTCTGTTCTCCTTCCCTGGCAGTTTTGCTGCAGAGTTTCTAGTCAGTGGCCCTTACTCCACACACATCCCGCGGCGGGCCGGGGCCGGCCGGTGCAACGGGTATTTACAGTGTCACGCTGCCGATATTCCGATGTATATTGGAATAGGTTGCCCAGAGAAGCTGTGGCTGCCCCATCCCTGGCAGTGTTCAAAGCGAGGTTGGATGGGGCTTGGAGCAACCTGGTCTAATGGAAGGTACCCCTGCTCATGGCAGGAAGGTTGGCACTAGATGAGCTTTACGGTCCCTTGCAACCCAAACCATCCTATAATTCCATGATTCCTATTAGCATGGACTGGCTCTCTTTCCAGAGGGAGTGAACGAGTTTGCAGGTTCTGCTCGACAGTGCGACAGTGCGGCTGTCACGGTGTTAACATTCCTTAAAATAATTTTTCGTTCATGATAGCTTTTTTTTTTTTTTCTTTTTTTTTTTTTTTTCCTTTGGCTTTCACTTTCGCACAGCATTTCTGCAGTGCTCACATCTGTTTGTCATCTTCGGAGCGTGGTACAGTGAATTGAGGATAGAAATGAAGCCGCAGGGCTTTCAGTTTGTTAATGTCGGTGCTTAAAGTTAGGCTATTTAAATCCATAGTTAGGCCCATATGGAAAAGGTGGCCTGTTTTCTCCAAAGGCTTCAGTTTCAAACACCTTCCAGGGAGATCAACAGGAGCAGTGGGTGCTTAGCAAGTGGGAAAATACTTTTATTTGTATTAAAAACGGAACTGGGAGACTTAAGTGTAGTGTTCGTCTTGCAGCATGTGGGACTAACTCTGCGTTTTCCTGTTTGAGAGCCTCCTCGCTTTCATCTAGTATTGCATATTATACCCACTGTAAGTGAAGAGTGGAAATTGCAGTGAAGTTTCAAATAAATAAGTTTTGTGACGGCTGGTGATTAAATGAAACGGGTCATTAAAACAGTTAATGGGTCGTTAATAAAATAATTCATTTGAAAGGTGAATGAAAGCAGAATATTGCAGGGTTTTTGTTAATTCACTTTAAGCCCTCTTCATTTCCCCGTGGAAGGAGTATTTGCAAAGCCCCTGTCTCGTTTCTGCTGCGTGGGAACGCTCGCTTCCTGAGAGACCAGGGAACCCGCTATCCCGTCTGTCAGTCGGTCTTGCTGTCTGTCCGCAGGTCCTGCTACGGCTCCCTGCACACCGAGGCGACAAAGCTGACAGCTGCCACGCGTGTCCCCTTCCCCCCCTGTGGCCGCGGCCCGCAGGGATATAGACGGGGAAGTTGGGGAGAGACCCAGTGACTTTCTGGCGCTCCCAGAGGAATGAGGAGCCTTTCCCTGGGAAGGAACAGACGGCTTACAAGCCCTGCCGCGCTCGCAGGAGAATCGGATAACGTGTGCTGGGTGTCCAGCTCCGCTCGCAAGGCTGGAGGGAGACAGGAAAAGAAATCAGGCGCCGGCACATGGGAACCCCCTCAGTAATTCTCGTAGGGCCTTGTTCTGTCCCCACGAAAGGCAATAGAAGTTTTGTCTTTCACTTCATTAAAGAAGTACAGGCAGGCCCTCCTCATCGCCTCCATGTACTTTCTTTTTCTTCTGTAAATTCTTATTAATAGTAATAAACACGGGCACAAAATGGAATGAAAAAACAAAACACCAAACCAAACCAAACAAAACCTAAACCCAAACCCATAACAGTAAAAGCCCAAAATAATAATAATAAAAGATAACAACCTACGAGCAAAATTACTAAACTCTTTTTTTATGAAGCCTCAGTTGTAAAAAGACTTAATTAAAATTAATGCTTTCTAACTAGGGAAAATTGATAGCTATTGTATTCTTTTTTCCTAAAATGCTTACCTCTTAAATTGTTAAGGTCATATTTTAAATGTTCCGTAATGTCCGTAATAGCCTGTCACTAACAGATCTTTAACGTCTTCGGTTTTGGCCGGTACAGAAATAACAGTTAGTGATCGGGATTTTTAGAAACGTATCGTCTGTTGCCTTCTAAGCAGGGGGACGTTGCTGTGTCCCCCCGGCCCTACTTTTTTTGCCACCTACTATCAATTCTTCAGCACCAACAGACTTCCCTGGAAAGTACCTGCAGTTTTTGGGAATAGTCTTTTGCTTTCCAATCATTTCCAGATAAACTCCGATGTGGTTTCCTAATAAGTTCCTGTATCTACATGTCTATGTTTTAAAACTAATTGCGGCAAAGCAGCCCTTGGTAGTGGAACCTTTATAATCTATAAAGATTAACTTCCCAACAGGTAGCTGCCGTCTGTATTAATTTCTCTACCCCCCCCCCCCCATTTTATTACTGCTTCCAAACAATCTCGCATCCGCCCTACTGAAAAAATGGGGGAGCTTCTTCTAAAATGTTATTTAGCGAGAAATAACGACGCTTTTGAGCGTCCACAAGCACTGATTTCCAGGGTCTGTCCTCACTCTGTTACCTCAAATAACACACAACGTTGTCGTCAGGCAGGCGTTTGCTCTCCCGGCACTTCCTATGTCCTAGAAATAAGACAAATTCGCCTGCACATGACCCTTCCTACAAATATTCGTCGACAGTTTGCTTTGCCTTATTACTGGCTAAAAAATAGGTCATTTAATATACATGTATATATCTTTTTTCCCCTTTTAAAACAGTTGTATGGTGAGCTTGAGGTGTAAGAGTCGCATGTGTATATGTCTACAAACCAGGTTAGCTGGGGAGCCTCATCCGCTCCTTGCCTACAGAATTCTGCTGGCTTTTATTAAACCGATTCTGTTCATTTTTGTACTTTATTTTATTTTTTCCCCAATGAAACGTGTTCTGGTTGGCATCCAAAAAGCAGAGCGGCCGCCGGGAACTTGCCGCTTTTTTCCCCAAATTTTCTCAAGTGTTGTTAGAGCGGGAGATGAAAGCACTTATTTAAAAAGCCCCTAATAAAAAAAAAAAAATAAAAAAAATAAAAGCATTTATTTAAAAAAACCTCAAAAAAAAAAAAAAATCCAACCCCATCCTATTTTTATTTTTTTGAGCCTCCTAAGGAGAAGAAGAACAAAACCAAACAAACAAAACCCAGACAAAAAACCAAAAAATACTTTTTTTTTCTTTTTTCTTTTTCTTTTTTTTTTTTTTTTTTTAAGGTGATTTTATCTTAAGCTGAAGGGAAACCCAGAGCTTGTTGCCCCGGTGGAAAGGATGTCGAAAGGAAGATAGGCGAGCAGGGGCGAGCTAAAAAACCCTCTTAATATCATCCCTTTAACCAGGTACCGATGAGGATCATCGCCCACCCCAGAGGGGCATCTCCACCTCAACTCCCTCATCACTTTCCTCCCTTGTTTTTAGGGGTTAAGCCCAGATTGTATTTCCCCAGCAGGTACCTAAAGGAATAACCCTGGTCTCCCGTCTTGATGTGCCGGCCCCTTTTCGTTTAGAGGTAGGCTTTTGTGTGTACTTGTTCGTTTTGTTTCCCCAAAGTAGCTGTAAATGGCTTGCTGTTATTTATTGTAAAGATGTAAAAAAAGTCTTAATTCGCAGCCTGGGAGCAGAGAGCTGTTCTCACTCTCCTGCAATTCAAAGAAGGGTGTCTATTTGAGTTAGGCAGCATCCTTCAGTTTTAAGGGAGATGTGCTTGAAATCAAGAATGGCTTTTTCTCTATTTGACGTTCTTCCCTTTTAGTATTAAAGTCATGTAGGAAGAAGACCTTTCTCCTCCGTGCTCGTTTAGGCTGGCCCTCCCTTGGAAACTCCAGACCGGAGGGAAACAGGCGTGCATGGGTTTTTGTTGGTTGTGTTTGGTTTTTTTTCTGAAAGATGTTTGTCACGCTGCAACCATTATTCCGAAGAGCCTGCGATGTTTTCATTCACAGCCCGATTTTCAAGGCTCCTTTCTACACATCGCAGCCGGCTCAACTTGACACTCCGACGCAGAAATGGGGGGGGGATGCGTGTGTGAAATAAAGGGAGAGGGGGAGAGGAGAGAGGGGGAAAAAGAAAAAACAAAATAATAGTAATAATAATAAAATAAAGCAACCTTCCCCCTTCCCCCCCATCACCCCCAAAACTAAGCTGCTCCCCCAAACAAGATTCCCCTTGTCCTGCCTCATCGGTCGGAGAAATCATCCCTCGTCCCGTCGGCACGTTTCAGTGTCATTTTAATTTGTCTGAACTTTGAAACAAAGCTGATTTCCAAAGGAAATTTCCACTCCTGCTGCTGCCTCGCACCAGAGGGCGCCGGGAGCCTTCCCAGGCCGCTGCCTGCTTTCCACGGCTGCTGGAAATTAACTCTTCGGGGCCTCTCCCTAAAGGCTTACTAAACCCTTTCCTTTAAAAATATACAGCCTTATTTTAACACTTTTGTTTTGTAAAACGTGAGGTGCTCTTTTTTGGTTTGGGTTTGTGGAAGGTGTTTTTGCCTCCTTTGTATTGCCCTTTCCAACTCTGCAAAGGGCTTCACCCTCCCGCAACAGCCCCCTGAGGAGTCTCAGGAGATTTACAGCTTCTCTCTGTCTCTGCTAACTTGGTTCTAATTAAGTCACTGGATCACGTTTGCGTGACATTATCGCGTTTTCCCTCGTAATTGTCTGGGATAAAAGTTTGTCTGGCTGTGTTTAAGCTTAAAGGGTCACTTAGGGCTCTTCAAACAGAACAACACTGAAGCCAAACACCAGAGGAAAAGAAGCAAGTAAAACACTCAAAATTATTTCACTTTAACACCTGTAGTATTCAGCTTTGTGCCTGAAGTATTTATGCTACGCGGTCAAAGTTTTTTTTACACTGAGACCAACGGAAATTCAAAATTAGCTTTCCCACTGGAACTGTAGCAGGGACATGTTACAAGAGTATTCTACTTGTGCCTGATGGGTTTCTGTGTCCTAATGACCGTCTGATGCTGTTGTTACATCCTTACTTTTCAGACAGACAGGCTGGCATATGCACAACTGCATGCATACAAGGTTGCATTGTGCCTGGCACTGAGTACCTGCCTGCTTTTAAACTGGTGGTTTTGTATCATGCTAGAGGCGTTTGCCACAGTTTGAAGAGCAGTAAAGGAATCAGGAACCTCAGCCCAAACAGCAAATGCTTCAGGAAATTATAGAAGACTTTACCAATAATACGGGATTATAAACGCTAAACTTCAGCAAGAACACTTCTTGTGTTTATCTGCATATGTAAATATTGTTGCTCACACAGTGAGGCACAGTTTGCATGGCAATGTAGGCTGGTTATTCACTGAAAAAAAATGAGGAAGATAATCTGGAAGGGTTTTTTTCAGTGTAACTAGTTTTATTCATGCATGGTATGTCTGCGTTTATGTATACCTATATCTATAAAAGTACTGAACAGAAATTATAACAAAGAGCAGATGAGAAAATCTTTATTATTACTTATTATAGCAGTCTTTTTCCAAACATTTTACTCCATATTCAGATGAGCATTTGACTCCTCAAATATTCATTCCCACTTAACTATTTAGGAAGCAATTTAGCAGCTTATACTATACACCTTCCCCTTACTTGCCCAGATGTGCTCAGCTGAAAACTACAATGAAAGTGTTTCAGAAACTACTTGCTGCTTACATATTAAAAAGAAGATGCAGGCCTGAATGTTGATATTGGGTGACTCATGTTCTAATAAGATGCCTACTACCACATTAAAAAATGATCAGACTATTTTTTTTTAGCATAACTTTTAGGAGCCACATAAACATGTTTTCTTCTTGACCAATGTATTTCTGCTACATTTAGCAACACCAAACTAGATCAAGAACTTACTGATGTGGGCTCTCGACATATGCACAGTAAGTGTCTTCCAATGGAGCTTATAATTCTAACTAAATGGTCAGAACAAAAAGGAAGAGAAATAAATTATAATTATTATTAATAATAATTTTATCATTATTGTTGTTCCCATTTCAGATCTTGGGGAAAGTGAATTTCATACTAGCCAATACTTAAGTTTCAACAAAGTTTTTTGACCAAACCAGCAACTAAAAAAACAATCACCTTTATCCCAGCTCAGTGGCTTCATTGCAACTTTCATTTTCCTTCAGTTTTCTTTAAATGTATGATTCCCCAGAGCTAACTGAGAAATGTCATTATTTTTCTTTTTTTTTCTCTCTCTCTCTTTTTTTTTTTTTTTTTTCCCTTCACTTCGGCTTTTAGGTGTGCCAGTTGAAAACCAGCAGTTCAAGATGAATGTCTGGGGTGAGATAAATCCTGTGGATGCAGTTAAAAAGATGGGCAAATATGCAGCTGGCCTGGGTTATAATTGCTCACTTTTTGAGGGCTGGTGTCCTGATGCAGCTGATATTTTAACGGATGTTAAACAAACATTTTGGAAACTTGAGTGCTAAGAAATGCAGTGGAGGATACTTTAGAGAAAAACTTCTGCTATTACATTAATATTTAGGGCACCATAGCAGACAAATATCTGAAATACAGGAAAGGGAAAAGAAAAAAAAAAAAAAAAAGGCCAACCAAGAAAAACAGAAGAAGGAAGAATAAACTAAATATTAGGACATATAATCTCCATGTTTCCTGTAAACTTTCATCAAGAAACAAATACGCTTTTGCTATTCACATATCATTTAAGGCTCAACCGAAATGCAAAGTGCATGATCTAAAAAATTACTTAACAAAAAAAAAAAAGCACAAAAGATAACAAAACAACAAAGAAAAACATTTTAATACTGGAGGCTGGTGGAAAAACTCAATTGAATAGAAATGGTGTTTGTCCTCACATTATTTAACTTAAAACATGGATTTAAAAAAATTATGTGACTGTTTCTTCATTTGTCTTATTTAATTTGGCTTTTGTCAATCATGAAAAAAGAAAATGGATCAAAGGCAACTGAGTTTACTCAAACTCAAATCCCATTCAAGGATTAGATTTTATCACTTACTAGTTCATGTTGAGTTTTATCTTGGAAGTGAGTATGTGTAAAGTGAGAATGTTTGTCTCAGAGCAAATTAGACTGTGTGTTGGATATTGTGAGAAAGGATCCTGAAAGGCAATAGAAACTTTCCAATAAGAAACCTGGAAATACAATGCGTGCCTCTGTGCCCAATGTGCTATGTGTGGTGGAACACAGAGACCACTTACTGTTACCTGCACAGAGGTCTTAATGGTTAATGTCTGGCCATGACAGTGACTGGTGATGAGAACTTGCTTGATTTTATTTTTTTTTGGTGGGTAGAGGGACCTTTGGAGAAACATTTGACTCTTAGAACAAAGTAAGAAAGAAAAAAAAAAAAAAAAATTAAAATTATATTGGCCCTTATGCCATTTTCATTGAAGCTGATGGTAAAAACTCTCTTTGACTTTTTCTGGAAACAGGACAGAGCCATTTTGAAGGCTATGTTGTAATATAAACCTTTTAAGTCTTAAATATTTCCATACAGTGGAGCAAAGAAGTCTCAAACGTCATCAGAAAGACTGCTTCTTGTTAGGCTGTTACAATGTGCTATTTCTGTTCAAATAACATTTACTAATATGAGAGACAAATACATTTATACAATTTGGAAGTTTGACATTATAGTTGGGTGTTCACAGCTTTTATACATTATGGTATTTATGCAAATAATTTTAACTCTTCGTTTGCATAAAACAAAGCACAGATGTTTCCCAGCAGCATTTCCTCATCAGGCCTCTTAGCTTAGCCTTGCTGGAGTGTAGTGTAGAGTTTGGTTACAGTTAAGCTCAAATCAAAATATTCCAAGAGTACAGAGTCACTGTATAGTAAGGCAGGGGTAGGAAGAGGGAGGATGGACAGGGAATGAGGAAACATTTTCTTCTCCAGCTGTGCCAAGTCTTCTTCCTGTGAGATCTCAGAGAACTCTCAGTTCTCATCTTTGAATATTCTTCCCTCCTTGGTGGTGGCTTTAAACAGGTTTAAGTGAGAGAACAGTAGCTGAAAAAGCCCTCAAAAAATTGTTCACTGGGAAGGTCAGGGAGGTTTCGTTCTCCAGATGTACAGGGACTCCAGGGTTCAAGACTGATTCTCTCTGTGCTCCTGAGTGGCTGTGGTGTCCTGCTCAGCACCCTTTTTTCTAACCTAGGGACACACTGAGGGAAAACTGATTTCCATGAATTAATTTTTGTTCGCTTTCCTCTGCAGTTAGCTTGGCTGGGTAAGCACAGCTGAACAGAGGTCATGTAGTCATTCAGGTCTTATCAGTGATCTTCTAATAGGGGAATACAATCCAAGTGACAATTTACCTGAACTTTTGCCAAATACCACTACAAATATGTCTTTCCTTTCTTTTTTTTGTGTGTGTATTGTGTTCAGCTGTGGGTTTTTGCCAGACACTTAAGTGTTACCTCTTCAGGAGAGCTGTCTTTACAGTTGGTGTCTTTACAGCATCTTGTGTAGTGGCTTAGGTTTGCAAATGTTGGCAAAAAGCTGCCCTCATCTGAAGAAAGACTCATCTTTTAAATCCATATTTCCAAGTAGATGATGATTAACAAAGAGAAAAAGAAAGGAGACAAACAAACAAATCAAAACAAAGCAACAGAAAAGAAATGAGAGGGGGCTGTATACATCTTGGTGAGAAAGGAGGATTCTGTGCTGTCTGCACTTTCATTGTCTCCGGAAATACCTGCTGCTCCTTGTAAGAAGTGTATGGCCTAAAAATGTTTAGGGTTGTACTGCGAGGGAAATCAAAGTAAAAAATGCCAAGCTATAAAACCATATGAAGGAAACACATCTTTCTGTGAGAGGGTTTAAATCTTGGCCTCTTCAGAGAAAAAAGGAATACTACCAACAAAGCCATGATGAAAGCAGAGAGAACAGAAAATACTTCTATAATGGTACCTGTGTATTTCATTGCAGTTGAATAACCTTTCCTTTGTGCCTGTTCTTGAAGAACATCTGAACCATGCCTCTTTTAGGACCATAATGGTACCGTATAGACCATATGCTGTTGGTCAAAAATGGTCTCAAGAGTTAGAGGATAGCTATCAGCAGAAGCTCAAACCCCTTTAAGTTAACAGTAGCTTTCTTCCTCCAGTCAGAGGAGTGGAATTGCTTGATAGTTGTGCCCTGAAAGTGTTTACTGTTATCTACCTGTAATCACTGAAAGTGGTTCAGTCTGTCTTTGGGAGAGGAGTAAGCTTAAACCTTAACAGCTAGTGATGACAGTCAGTTGTGCCTTCCATACCTTCTGGACCTGAACTGCTGATTCAGACTTGCATGAAGATATAAAAACTGAGCTTCACATCAAAACACTGAGATAGATATGATGAATACCAAAATAGCTCATAGGATTATAGATCTGCACATAACTGTAAGCACAAAAATGGCCTGATTTTTGCCAACAGCTCTTTGGGCATATTCTAACTACACTAGAAAGAAATATATTTATTGTTCAAATTTGTGGGACAGTCAAAATAGTCCATTTTGACTGTAATATTTTTCTTGACAGAAAAAGGGATTCTCACTGTGCATATTAGTTTGAGTGGGATGGAAGTAATAAGGAAGCAATGCAAGACTGTGCCTGTACACCTGCACTAGCATCAGCACAGTCTCCATGACCCTCTTGTGGCTTTTGTTTAGTGCCTCACCTAAACAAGTTCATATCCACAGCTGGAACCTAAGCACTGTCAAGTAACATAAGTGCAATAGGAGGATCAGGATAAGAAACTTTACATATTACTTGTTATACACTTAATATACATCTGAAGTTAAAGCTGCCAGTATTCTACTCTTCATTACTTCATTGTGGCAAACTCCACTCCCTTACCTTAATGTGAGCCTTATATTCAATTCTATTGTTGGTTTATGGCAGCTTTATTTTAGATTGAACTTACAAGTGCAAATACCACCATTTAACAATGCTCCTCTGTCTACATATGTGATACTTTCCAGTACACTTCAGTGGAGCAGAAGGTAAAAAATATGGTAAAACCACCTCCTGTTTTGATGAAAAATTGCTAGCAGTTATAACATAATTAACCAACAAGGCAATAAAAATTAAGTGCCCTGTTCATGAGTGATGCATATCCCACATTAAGGCTAGATTTCCTATAAGTTATACACTGAAACATTTTCCAACAGGTCTTTACCGTATAACACTCATAAACTTTTTTATTCAGCAGCACTGTTCCCTTGGAACACAAGAGAACTGCAACAGAGAGAGAAGTGATATGCATGACCAGAATGATGTGTTTCATCAGTGGGAAAGCTTAGGGGAAATACTAAGAGTTATACATTATATAACAGAACAGACTGTACTTGAATGATGAAACCATAAGGTCATTATTTCTTGTATTCCTGAGGAAGTAATATATTTGCTATTTGTAAGTGACTATTTGTAAGTTTTGCTACAGTGGTAACTACCTATCCAATCAATATCAATTTTTAAATCTCTTTTAATCTCTTGAACAAATATATTTACAAGAAAAAGTCCAGTTTGTTTAGAATCATGGAATGATTTAGGTTGAAAGGGACTTTGGAGGTCATCTGGTCCAACTTCCTATTCAAAGCAGACCTAACCTACTAAGCTCACTTTCTTTTTGTTGGTTTTGTTTGTTTGTCTTCTCTGCTACAAGAGAAGACTGGTCTGTAGTTACCTGTAGTTACCTTTGGAACCAACAATCCCTGTACTTTTTTTTAACAGTTGAAGTTCAGGATTTATTCTGCTCTTGCCTCTTGCATTGACAACAGAAAAGAACAGAGACTAACCTGAAGATCTAGAGTAAAATACAGTTTGGAAAATGTTCTTTCTGCTGTGTCGAAGGGTTTATAATACCATATTCTAAAGTATAACTGTACCTTCAAATCAAGATTATAGTTTTGAAGCTAATTAATTAACTAATTATGGGCCTCTCTAGAGCCCTCTCTAGACAGCTAAAGGCCTAGCTTTGCTCTCAGCTGTTCTGGTATAATTCCAGCTCAGCTTCTCTGGTGCTGATGACTTTATTCCAGCTTTACATTGCTACAACCAAACCAGAACTTATTGTAGAGTCTGCATAAAAGAATTGGACCATTTTCTTCTATTTTCAGATGTGCCTTCTCCTAGTTAGCCTGTAGTCTCTCTCATCCTTTTCCTAATTTATAATTGAAAAAAAGTTTATTTTCAAAAGAGCTTTCTTCCTGAAAAACTCTGTTACACACAGAGTCTTGCAAACTTCTTTTTTTTTAAAGAGAACTCACCTGCAGACAATGAAAATGTGCTGTTTAAGTGTGAGGAATGCCACTCTTAAGCAGACCTGGACTCCTTGTATTTATACATTATATTTTATATTATAAAAAGTTTTTTAGTTATTTGTTTTTAAATTCACTTTGTTATTGATTTATGACTGCTTTTCTTTGATTTAGGTGTGCCGATACATATAGGTGAAACAGTGAGACTTGCTTTGAAACACTCGGAACCAGCTTCTTCAGAAAAACCCTTTAAACTTGGGAAGGATTCCGTGGAGGATTTGGTCATGTTTAGAAACCATCCAAAGTAGCTATGACAACTTAATGTTCCAAGGCCAAGATCTTGTGCACATGCCAAATCTCTGACACTATCCAAGATCCTTATCCAATGTGAAGAGGAAACTGTAAAATTAGAATTGCCTAAAACAACCCCTAGAGAATATTTGATGATTCTTGAGAATATTTTTTTGTCCTTTTTTTTTTTTTTTTTTTTACATCCTAAAGACAGCTTTTCTTTTAAAAGGTTTAAAAGAGGAAACTTGTAGAAGAAAGAAAAATAAGGTGTCCACAAACCCTGGAAAACCAGGTTCCCAGCCAGGTCCCTTCTTTGCAATCTATTTAACCTTCTTTGGTCAGTTAAATGGACTTGGACTGTTTTAGAAACCTCTAAAATATACTAATATAATTTTCTTGGGTTTGTGTTTTAAATGGGAGTGGTAACTAATCTGGGTTTCAACTCTCTCTAATCTGGATCATCTGGGATTAATTCTAAATGCAGCCTCAGGGAGGCTGATCTCAGCGAAGGCGTATGGTCAGAGTTTGATCAATCACCATGTACCTGGTCCAGGCAGTTCAGGTGCTGACTGGATTTCTTTTTTTCAGTATGACATATGGAAGTGAGGCATTTGAACTGATAAAAATCTGCTTTTCTATGTGATAAATATGTTGGATACAATGCCTGCAACCTGTGCTTTGTGGTAAAAGCTAGGGTCTGTATTAATTCTCTTAGTTACTAATTGTTTATATTGTTTCTGCTTCCCATCTCTGCGTATGCCCAGCAATGAGATTTTTGCATCCTGGCTGTGTTTGATCCCTTTCTGTTTCTCTGCATGTGGCAGGGCTCTGCAAGACAGTTTTACTAACAAATGAAAATGCATTACTAGAGGTATTGATTTTTAAAAACCCAGGCGAATAAATGATGTTTTGTTTTCAGCAGCCATGCTGAGGTTTTAAACACTGGTTCAGGTAGACCCAAACTTGAACATTTTAAAAATGACATATTAAAATAAGTGTCTTATATAAAGTATTCTTGGCCATTTTTTGCTGAAAGTAGAGAGAGTGATCTATCTGGATAAATAGGAGTAAGTGGTAATTTTCATTATTGCTCCTTTCCTCTCTCCTTTCACTAGCAGCCCAGTGAGTTGTTGCCTGAAGAACTATAAGACAAAATGGTCAGATCTCCTTTTCAGTAAATTTGGGGAAAAAAAAAAAAAAGCAAAATAGATATCCCAGCTCAGAGGCAAACCTGTGCCCTGTAGGGTCACGCTCTTGAATGCTCTTAATCTACTGAATTAATAGAGAAAAAAAAAAATGTTCAGATGTATTTGCCAGGTTTGACATGAGTTAAGGATTGCTTTGATTTGTGAAAACTGCATTTTCAGGAAATAAGTTATTACCCAGGAAAAACTCTCCACTGTGGTAATGGTTATCTGCAAGTCAGTGTTAACTTGGCAACTTTAATGTTTGGCAGTGGATTTTAACTTTACATAACACTGAGTTATTATTAAAGTACCATATTGCAGACTTTATGAAGGTATCAAGTTTTCATGTGCTTTTAAAGTCAGGGAATCCAGAAGATAGCCTTTTTACAGGGGTGGGACTTTAGCTATGCTCTACGTATCCTGTACATTTAATGATTTTTCACTTAAAATGACAATCATCAGGTTAATGCACATATTTAGTAATCAAAGCCATGTAATATACTGCCTGAATAGAAAGAGCCTCATTTTATATTTCCAGATATTTTCCATTTTTCTGCTTTATAAAATGACCAGTGTTAATATTGCATCGGCAATATTATTCTTCATTTATTTTGCACATGACTGAAGATGTCTGACTGGTCTTGGTTCAAGGTGGCTGCCACACAAGTCACAGGATTTCTCTCAGTGAAGGTTTCTTCATGTTTAAATCAAGTGAATCAGAAAAAAATATCTGTAAAAGGCTACAAGGTGCTTATGGATAGTGGAGGATTCACTTGGTGACAGCAGTTTAAAAGAGATGGATAAAGTGGTAGGAGCTGGATATGTATATAGGGATGACACATTATTTGCTTTTTCTTTTTGTCTATTTTGTTGAGTAATCTTTTTATTTGACTCTCTGGAGTGAGGTATGCTGGATATACTGTGGTTTTTCAAAATGAAATACTGAAGTGACCCACACGTAACTATAAGGAAGAACAAACTGTCATTTCCAACACAAGGCACATGAAGAAAAGCCATTTCATATCACTTTGCTTCCTACTCAATGCTGTTTATCAAACTGTGTAAGATTTCCAGTTTCTATTATTTTTCTAAGGAGCTTCATACAAGGAAGGGTTTTTACTTTCCAAAGAGGGTATTTTTTCTTTCCTGGCAAGGCTAAAGAGGTCCTATAGTAAAAAGATACTAAATATCAACAAGTAAACAGATAATCTGGCATTAATGTTCATGTGTTGATCCATTTCTAAATGCATATTTATTTCATGTATCTTTCCCATCACTGTACTAGAATTGAAAGTGGGACATCTGTAAGCCAAGTAATTAAACAAACTAACTAAGCCCCTTTTTTAAAAGAGCCTTTGCATGGCAGTGGTCCTGCAAGTTCTAAAAAAATGGGTGTTTTCACTCCGCTTTCCAAAGCTGAAGCCAACTCGACTGTAACGTGCATCACGATCCCATGTCTCTCACGTACAAGCAGTAATAAGAAGCTTCACTGATTGCCTTGTTAATGCAGGAATCAAGTGTTGCTACCACAGAAAAACTAGTAAAGCAGTTATGACGTTCCTGTGATCCATCAGCATCACCAGTCTTCTCACCTCCTTTTTTTGGAGGATGGTGATTTGTTTTACAGTTGGAGTTGAGGGACAAGACAGTTTATTGATACATGCAGAGGTAATGGAGCTTTTTAGATCAGAGACGTTGGAGATGTTCCCTTTAGCACCAGGCCTACATTAGGAAGTTTTGCTCACACAGTTTATAAAAATGAATAAATCCCACCTGCACAGTGAAGCTCAGTCAGCAAAGTTCCTGGTGTGGACACAGCTGTGCTGCCAGGAGAAAGCTGCTGCCAGGTAAACATGTTGGATTCGGAGCTTATCATAACTACAATGGCACAAAAGCTCCTCCAGTTGGCAAACCTTGTACCACTGTTATGGCTGCGCTTATGTAACACTCACAGTGTCTGTAACTGGAGACATCCTAGGCTGAAGCTTATTTAGGCCAGTAGTTTAGATGTACTTTGTGTGGGACTAAAGAGGAGATAAAGATACTGAGAACGGATGCTGTGAATACAGTAAGACTCATTGGCAGAGCTGGTAGTAAGTGTTCGTTTGGATTGCGTGAGCCCATTTGAAAACTTCCCACTCCATAAATCAATTTTTTTTACTTCCCTGGAAGTTACATTTCTTGTGTGTGCCAGTTTCCACTGGCTGCAGGAACATCTGCTGATGTGACTAGGTTTTCTTTGCCTTAGGAACACCAAGTATTTATGCCCTTGCACTGGCAGCTTTTTTATGCTAAAGAGTGTTTTAGGGGGATTGCTCTGTGTAATAGAAAGGAGCTGGGTCTTCAGCCATATCCCAGTGGGATGTAAATGGCTCTGGTGCTTAGCAGATACTATAGTGAATAAGAATTCTCTCTGCCTGCTTCACAGTCAGAGCAAAAGACAAGCACAAACCCACAACCTAGCAGCATATCAGGTTCAATATATTTCTTCTGTCATCGCATGCATCTGCCTTAGGTTATCAGAAGAACACGAAGAATTACACCAGTGAGGAAATATTCAAAGGTGTCCTGGTTTAGCAGTAGCAGTCATTTTTTCTACTGGTGCAGTGCTGTGTTTTGACTTTTGGCCTGGGAATAATACTGATAAAGCCGATGTTTTCAGTTGCGGGTCAGAATGTTTAGACTGACCAAGGACTTTGTGAGTCTCATGCTCTGCCAGGGAGGAGGAGAAGCCGGGAGGAAGCGGGGACAGGACACCTGACCCAAACTAACCAAAGAGGTATTCCATACCATAGCACGTCATGGCCAGGAGGTAGAATGGAGAGTCCCCGGAAGGGCTGGATCATGGCAGGGTGGGGGTGAGGTACTGGTTGGTGAGCGGTTGTATTCTCTTCCTTGTTATTTCCTTTATCATTATTACTATTAGTGGTAGCAGTAGTGATTTGTGTTATACCTTAGTTATTAAACTGTTCTTATCTCAACCTGTGGGAGCTGCATTCTTTTGATTCTCCTCCCCGTCCCTCCAGGAGCGGAGGGAAGAAAGGTGGGGGGGGGGAAGTGGACTTCGTGGTTCTGATTTACAGCCTGGGCTTAAACCACGACAAAAGGTCAGCCCAGGATCAGTTTGGATGGCAGGTGATTAATGTTTTTTCACTAAGCTTTCTGTCTCTGATATAGGAATAGATAGATAGAGGAATGGTCAAGTTCCTGGGAGGCAGAAGCTCCAGAACCCTTTGGTGTAGGTAGACTTTTTTAGTTACTCTTTCCTCCTAAGGTGAATGTGAGAAGGCTTGGATGGATTGCAGCAATGGTAGACAGAGGAACATGGTTGTGATGCTCTTTGATCAAAATCAATTGTTTAAAGCACTTCACCATGGAAAACAGGTTGCTAAATGATGATACAATAGGAGTGAAGAAGTGATTGTTCACCATTTTCTCCAGTATGAGAAGTAGAAGGCATTAAAGAGAGTTTAAATTACTCAATACATAGAAAATATCTCTAGTCCCCAAGGGAGCCGGTTGGAAGCTGGGAGGGCATTCAGGGCATGCAAGAGTTCCTTATATGGTCAAGGGATGCTTAACTGGCCAATTCATTACACAGAGTCCAAGGCCTAATGGGAATTCCTGAGATTGTAGAGTGGCCCAGAGGAGGGTGCTGGGAAATGCACCTTCATGAGCAGCCACTTTGTGGTCTAGTGGCTGAGAAAGGGCGTGAGTGAGACGAGTATGAGCTTGCGCAACAGTCTTTGGGGCGCAGTGTGGAGGTTCACTGGGCAGGCGTCATGGGAGTTTACAGTAGTGCTCATAAGGCAAAGGAGTTCTTCAGGGTCTGTGCTGGGCTGTGATTTGTATTTGTCGCATCTGCCCTGAGATGAAGGTCTGTACTTCCTTGTATAGGACGCGCCTACGGAGCTGGGTAGTGGGTCTGGACACAAAGGTCAGCTGACAGGGGAAAAGGAACAGTGAAGAAAGTGATATCCCATGGTAAGCAGCCCTTTGGTGCTACATGGTGGCTTCTTTGGTTGCCCCTGTTCGGGACCATGAAAAGTGCTATGTGGTTGTTTCAATGAAAGCATTGAAGTTTAAAAGTATGTTTGTTTTAATATTAGGAACTAGTCATGCTAGTTATTGATATTGTTATGGCACATATTTGATAATGTAGATATTTTACATCAATATATTATCGTGTAATGTTTTGACATTACTAAAATAAAAATATTTTCCTTTTAAATAATGAAAATAATAAAAATTGAAACCACAGTAATTTTGACAAACTATATGCTATGGAAAGTTTTCAGTTTCCTAGTATAACTGAAGATTTAAATAAAAATAATAATCCAAGTGTCAGTAAATTTACCTCAGGATCAGTTAATTCCAGTAAATTTACCCTCAGTAAGTTTGCAGACAACACCAAGTTGGGTAGGAGTGTTGATTAGCAAAAGGATAAGGAAGGCTATCCAGAGGGGTCTGGACAGGCCGGATCAACGAGCTGTGGCCAATGGTATGACGTTCAACAAGGCAAAGTGCCCAGTCCTGCATTTAGGCCACAACAACTCCATGCAACATTACAGACTGGGGGAAGAGTGGCTGGAAAGCTGCTGGGCAGAAAAGGAGCTGGGGGTGCTGACTGACAGAGCTGAACACGAGCCAGCTTGTGCCCAGGCAGCCAAGAAGGCCAATGGCATCCTGGCCTGTATCAGCAGTAGTGTGGCCAGCAGGGCTAGGGCAGTGATCATTCCCCTGTACTGAGCACTGGGGAGGTTGCACTGGTTCACTACAAGAGAGACATTCAGGTGCTGGAGCGGGTCCAGAGAATGGCAACAAAGCTCGTGAAGGGTCTGGAGCACAAATCTGATGAGGAACAGCTGAAGGAACTCTGGTTGTTTAGTCTGGAGAACAGAAGGCTCAGGGGGGACCTTATCACTCTCTACAACTGCCTGAAAGGAGGATTGAGTGAGGTGGGGGTCGGCCTCTTCTCCCATGTAACAAGCAATAGGACAAGGGGTAATGGCCTCAAGCTGCACCAGGAGAGGTTTAGATTGAATATTAGGAAACATTTCTTCACTGAAAGGGTGCTCAGGCGTTGGAACAGGCTGCCCAGGGCAGTGGTGGAGTCACTGTTCCTGGAAGTGTTCACAAACTGTGTACATGAGGCCCTCAGTGACATGGTTTAGTGGTGGACTTGGCAATGTTGGGATGATGGCTGGACTTGATCTTAAAGATCTTTTTCAACCGAGTTGATTCTGTGATTCTATGATTCTACCAGAATTTCCAAATTAATTTTACAAAAAACTGATTGCTTCAAAACAGTATTCAAGTCATAAGACACAGTGATAAACCGGAGTATATTAGTGGTTCCCTTACTAAGTGTAATCTATTTGTTGGCTAGAGACTGGCAGGTCAGCAAATATGACTGCAGACACAATAGCTTTTGTAAGTGGGTTGAGAACATGGTATAAGGTCTGCTACTTTCCTACCGTGGAAGAAATGATCTAGCACCAGCTTAGAGGCAATGGTAGCACTCCTAGATGTTCAGAGATGGAAGAATGAACCACAACAGAACATAAACCAGGGTTGTTTTTTTTTCTTTTCCAAGCTAGAAAAGCCTTTGCCCCCAAGTATTTTTAACCCACATATTTCAGAACATGTCAGACAATTGATTAGCAATCTGTTGCTGAAGTGATGTATTTATCTGATGTGTGGTTTCACTTAGCAGCTACAACACGTACAACAGAGTTGAAAAAAATGAACTGGAACTCCATGCAGCATCTTTTATTCAAAACAGATGTATTATTTGGTGTATGTTTAACATTCTCCACATAATCCCAACTTGATCCTTAACCATCCTGCATTAGAGTGTTGCTTTTAAAGAAGATGAAAATGGGCTGCTAAAATACTGCCCATATAATCTGAATTATTTTCAACCCTCTTGTTAAAGCTTAGAGATAAAATTCTCTTTTGAACTAAGGTTGAAGGCATTGTGTTTGATATATTGGTATAATTCCTGCAATATAAACATTCATAAATTAAGTTAGTGGTACAGTATGATTTCCTGTAATCTGCTTCCAGAATCAATATTTTACTGAATGAACTTCTTATTTTAACTTCTCACTTACTGACCCAGTGGCACAGCTGTAATGTGTGCTTGATCATTCAATCTCCTTTATTTTTTTTTCAATCAGACTTGACTATGTGGCACTGTAAGCAGGGCATGTTTTTGGAAGCATTGCACTTAATACTGTGTAGAGAGAGATTGAAAATAGCACTGTCATGCCCTGATGTAGAAATTCCTATCTAAACATCCTGTAGTAATTTAGAAAATGGCTATGTAACATTATCCCCATGTTATGGGCAGGAAAACTGAAGCCATGATTATTTCCTTCTTAAAGGGTGCTTAACTTTAAGCACCCACTATTACATTTACTTTTGTAAATGTGGATTTTATTTTTAAAAATCCTTTATACAAAGCAATTATCATTTAGATCAGTACCCAAGATTTATTGCAAGCTTCTACCAATGAATGTGTAACTTCATGCACACTGAGAGATTGTTTATTCTGAGCAGGTAAAACTGTCTCACCTATTGCACCCTGCTGAGAAGGTGTTAATGGCTAAAAGCAGCAGCAAATGTAGAAGTTCTGCAGTAGATTTGGTGGCTGGGGCAATCCATTGGCATATGATAGCTCATCCTTCTCCTCTGGTTTTCAGCCCTTGTGACTGCATGAACAAGCCAAACTTCAAGTAGCGTGATTGCCATGTGCTGATCTGGTTTTAGCCTCTTTTATTTTGCATTACAGTAGCATGAATTATCTTATTATTAGTAGTAGTAGCAGTAGGATTAAACCTTTTGCTGTGTATTCTCCCCAGCAGGCAGTACTTGATCTACTTCTGATGCAAAGGCAGTGACAAAGATAGATGGCAATTTAGAACTGTTCCCTTGGTTGACTTTCAACAAAATTATGGCTGCAGAGAAGCAGGTTTGTGTGCTTTCTTCCCCTCATGTTACTTGTATGTAATGATACAATTCCCACATAACTCTCTACAAGTCAACTATCCCCTTTATTTAGAAGCTACCTAGTGCAGTCTTCTAGACTAGAGGGACTGGTAGTCAGAGGGAATTCCCTCTACTTGGTAAAACCCAATAAAAATGAGATTAGTTGTCTGGTTAAGAATATAGAATATATGACATGCATTTGGGGAGCATCATGGCTGGCTAAAATAAAATACAAGGAAGAATGAAATCCTTACAATGAACACTTGAAAAAAGAAGACAAAAATAGTGGTTTTGGTCCTGATGGTCTTAAACTTAATGGTTTTCTGCATCTGCTGTGAAAGAAACCTTACTCTGAAAGCAGAATTGCAGCTTTCACCACTTAACCATACGTGACGATAGAGGAAAATTTGGTATATGAAATCTAACTTCTTAAAAAAGACAGCAAAGAATACTTCAAAACAATCTGTTTAAAAAAACCCTGCCACAATTCTCAAAGTTACCAATCTAATTTTTACTTCTAGAAAAGCCCGTGATTTTTGTAAATGCTTAGGACTGGAAATACTGAAATGCTTAATAATAAAATATGATCAATATAATAAACCAAATACTTATAGATTTTATTTAGCATATTTATACCAAGACAGCTTCTTCAACAACATCAGCTTTGTAGTAATGCATAGCTCCTGTGCTGTATCTTTTTCAGGAACACAAAAATCACTAGTAATCACTGTTAGTCCACACATACCTTCAAGTATTACAGGTCTTCCTGGATCTTTGGGTTGCTACAGCAAAACCTGTTGCTACATCTTTAAGCTTCAGGTCCAATGATTTTATGATCTCCTTCTCTTCAAACTGTTCCTTGCTCCCTTTTTTCTTTGTCCTTACTTGTTCTGTGTCTATAGGCTACACCACATTTAAACATACAGTGATACCACTGTGGGTTTTGGGGGTAGAGGTTGGGGGGGGGGGGAATGCAGGGCAAGTGCTAATAGAAAAATTGCTCTTTCTGTGGTGGCGAGAAAAACTGTATTAGTTGAAAGAGGGTTTTTTTAACCAGTGTCAAAAAATCATTTCTGATATGGCAAAAATTATGTAGGTGGAGTTCAAGAGAGTGGAGGATATGTGAAAGCATATTTTTATAAAGAGAAAACTGGACTGTTTTATAGCTAGAGGTTCTGTCCTTAAAATGTCTGTACAGATGAAATTTCCAATTTCTTTGTCCTCAGACATTTTATTTCAGATAGGCAAACAGAGAACGAGTAAGAAGGTTTAAGTTGTTGCCTTCATAGACACAGTCAAAATACTCTTACTTGCAAGTCTTGGTCTTATATGTGGATGATGGCACCATAAAACTCTGAGACATCACAGATATACTGTCAATTCATATCTCTATTACTGAGAGATCACCTGAAGCCAGCAATTACTGACTTGATATGAGTATAATATGAAGCTGGCATCTAGCTTTATTTTGCTTCATAGAATTGTCCAGCACATTGCTCTTGATGTCTTCAAAGACTTTAAACTTGTTGTGGTTTAAACCCTGTCGTCAAGTTAGCCACGCAGTCCACTCCCCGCCCCCTTTCTTCTCCCCCTCCCCCCGCTCCCGGAGGGACGGGGAGGAGAATGGAAAGAATGTAACTCCCACGGGTTGAGATAAAAACAGTCCAGTAACTAAGGTATAACACAAACCACTACTGCTGCCACCAATAATAATAATGATAAGGGAAATAACAGGGGAAGAGAATATGATACCAGCTGTCGAAAAACAGGCCGACCGAGCAGGGATCCAGCCCTTCTGGGTAACTCCCTGTTACACCCCGGGCATGACGTGCTGTGGTATGGAATACCTCTTTGGCTAGTTTGGGTCAGGTGTCCTGTCTCTGCTTCCTCCCGGCTTCCCCTCCTCCCTGGCAGAGCATGAGACTCACAAAGTCCTTGGTCAGGGTAAACATTTGAGCAGTAACTAAAAACATCAGTGTTATCAGCACTGTTCCCAGGCCGAAAGTCAAAAACACAGCGCTGCACCAGCTACTACGAAGGAGAAAAATGACTGCTACTGCTGAACCCAGGACAAAACTCCCTGAAGGCTGGTGTCATTTATCAATGTAGTTTAAAATGGCAATTTGGAAGATGTGATGTTCCTGAGGGCAGCTGTGTAGCACGAAGGAAACAGATCTCCAAAAGATGCCATCATTAGAAAAAATCAAGGAAAACGCCAGTCCTAGAAAATGCATTGGCACAACAAAAAAGCATGGTAATCTAGAGAAACAGTGAATTGGAGCAGAATAATTTTATATCACCTTTGCATGCTTCTAATAAGTAGTTGAAAAGCCTTCCACAAGGAGATTCTGCTCTCATTCAGGCACAGAAGTTGTTAATTTGGTCCCACAGAGAGCTGAACTTACTGAGCAGGCCAACGTTACAAGTTTTGTTACATTGGAATAGGAAGTTCTTTTTGTAAAACATTTCAGATTTATGTTCTCAATTCAAAAAGAACTAAAAACACAAGGCCTGATTCAGAGCCATCTGAAGCCTATGACACCTGCATACTGGCTTCTGTGAGCTTTAAAGCACACTCTTTTTTTATTAATTGTCATTTATACAAGAGTTTTAAAAATTCAGAGAACTTAAAGCACACAAACTATTTGTACAGTCCATCCAAAGGTGACAGTGCAATACAACAGTTCAGGATAGAAAGAGAAGGGTAGTGCATCCAGCAGAACCAACCCCTAACTCCCCTGCTACTTGCTGACTAAGCATAAAGACATTTTTCTACCTCTCCATTGACTGGATGCAACTGACAGCTTAGTGTCTGAGTTCATACTTCTCCTGGTAAACTGCTATTCATCTAGCCTCCAATTTGCAGAATAAAGGAACCAGATAATCAATAACACTCTCATCTGTTCATATTTAAACATTTATGGGATAGATGTTGACAGATGATCTCACCATCTAAAATCCCTTTGTAGTTAATGGAAGGGCAAAGACACTTCTGCATCATATTTTACTATATGCATTTGCAAATAAGTAAATGTATATACATATATACAAATCTAAAAACTCAAAAAGGTTATTTTAATGTATAAGGTATATAATAAATAAAGGTATATAAAATATATAAGGTATACTGGCAAAATTTTAGGAATAGAATTAGATACTCTTTCCTAGGTGTAATTTTTTCCTGTGTTTTGCCAATGCAAAGTCAATTCAGTGTGCTTTGAGCAGTCAAAAATACAAATCTATTGGAACTCCAGCAAAAATATGTACAACAGATATAGATAAAAATGAAACTCAGGGTAGGTGACATCTTTCTTGGGTATGTATGACTGGATCTTCTGTTTACAAATAGATGTTATATAAGGTTGTGGGAACATTTACAGATAACTGAGCTGAAGCTTCATTTTGGCCACGTTAATAAGGTGTTCAGCGTCCTGCTTCTCTTTTGGGCTTTTGCACTACTGGAATGAAAGGTATACCATCATTAACTCAGAGAGATTCTTTTTTGTCCTGTGTCCGTTTTATGAGCTTTCCCCTTGTGCTTCCTCCTTCAGTCTCCCTCTGAAGAAGAGCTGCAACTTGGGAGTTGCGGAACCCCAGAGAGTGCTCAGCTCCTGAGAAGAGATGCAATTGCTGCTATTTTTGTACCAAACCATTTATCTTAGTATAAAATCAGTATCTTGTCCAGCCTCAAAAGCTTTTCTGGCAAAGCTAAACTCAAGTCCCAGTCCTTCCTCAAGACAGCGTCGCAAAAACAGCTGTCCTGGCACACCTGGGATCAGGAGGGGACTGATTGAAAACCTGGAAGGCAGACACTTCCCAGTCTGAGCTTTCTGTTGTGGAAGCAGACACCATAATGCAAACCTGACTGATCCGTTACACAGCTCAGTCAACAAACAAATGATGGAAAATGCCTTTGTAGTCAGTTTCTGTTTCCTAGTTGTTCATGAACTGATGGAGCCCTCAACATAATCAGTGGGTCGTCATTGTAAGCTAATGAGACAGGCAGATAGTCTTGGAGAAGTTCTTGAATGCAGACACAAGTGTTACGTACTTAAGAGATCTGTGTTTGACTGATAACAGCCTAGTCCAATTTGTAAGCCTACAGCACATCTACACTGGAGTGAAGTGCTATGACTTTTTTTATTGTGATCCTGATTGCTTTGGTAGGGTGAGCCAGCACAGAAAGTGAATAATGACAAGAAAACCAAGCACAACAAACTGTCCCATTCCTGCAGGTTGCAATGTCTCTCTGGGCACAGCTAGGTTCTGCTTCTTCCCATGAAGGTCCTTTCCTGGGCAGGGGCATCATGAGGATCTCTGCACCCCACAATTTCACTGCACAGCTCCTGGTGGCACACCAAGGAATGACTGAAAGCTAGTAATCCTCTTCCTCATCTCTTGATACAGAAGACATTTCACCAGTCCTGTAAAAAGAGAAGTTTCATTGGTGTAATTAAAAGCTACTTATTTAATACAGAAGTCTGGTATTACAGCAAACTGTTTGTTCTGTCCACAGAAAACTGATCATGTTTTCATTTAAGCCATATCCCATTACTGATGTTTTTATATTTGTGCTACGTTTACTTGAGTGTTTATGTGTTTCATGGTTCAGCACATCTGTGGGACTGTTTAGCTGTCAACAAAGCTAATGCAATCAAAAAACTGATCTCACTGGGGCTTTCTCTCACCAGCTTGGATGTTATCCTTCGGTTATTTCTAAAGGTAGGTTTCAGCTCCAGGCTGTTTCCCACTCTTCTACCTCCTGGGAAGGAGCACTCATCTGCTGAAGATAACTTGGGCTGTCGGTGTATGGCTGTGTCCTGGTCAGATGCAGGAACGAGTGAGTATGTAAACATGAATGCACCTAGAGGTGGGCATCTGCTAAGCCCTGAATTAGATACATCCACTTGGAGTTTTATCTTGGCAGTGATGCAGACTTCTAGATCTTGCAAGCCACTGCATGAGAATGGATGGCTAATTGTCACAGATCCTTAATGGGAGTTGGGTGTCTTTTGCGCCTCTTGGTCTGGAACAGCCCACACTTATGTTCATAAACTCCTGGTCTCTAAACCAAGTTATTTGCATGCAAATTGCCTGCTGGGAGCAGTCCTTGGGAGTTTTCAGCTGTCAAACTGTGGCCAGGAATTATTTGGAAGACTTTGAGTTGGCCCAGGCCAAACAGTGCCAGTGAATGGGCTAATGGTGCGGTCAGTCCTGCCTCAGGACATATGAACAACTCAGGCACTGAACTTATTAGTCTGTATGTAGCTACTGATTTCCACAGCTCCTTGGTTCTTAAGCATGCTGAGGCCACGGTCTTTTAGGTATTAGTTATTGCTTCACTGCTGGTGGCCGTCTCTGGAGCTCTGAGGTGTATTTTACATATAAATCATTGCATATTTTAAATTCTGTGGTGGTGAAAGTACGGCTTTGTGAGCAGGTCTGAAGTTCTTGATAATAAGCATGCTGAACTGCCTTTCATTTTGAGCAACAGAGAAGATACAGTACTAAGCATGTAAATCATACCTGATTCTGCCTTAACACTATCCTCCATAACGTTGCTTAACCCAAGTTTAGGACTTTATGGTCTGCATGGGTTGACAAAGAAATGCATAAAAAAATGGTTGGATGATCAGGCTCAGATGGTAGTGACTAATAGGTCATACTGCAATAGGAGGTCAGTGACAAGGGGAGCACCATAAGGGTGTCTATGGGGACCTATCTTGTTCAGTAGTGACCTGGAGGAAGTGATGAAGTGCTTCTTTATGAAGTTTGTAGATTATGCCAAATTGGAGGGAGCAACTGATGCACCTGAGGGCAGGGCTGCCATTCAGAGGGATCTAGACAGGCTGGAGAAATGGGCCAATAGGAACCCTACAAAATTCAACAGCAATAAATGCAAAGTCCTGTACTTTGGAGGGAAGAATCCCCCTGCAGTGATACAGGTTGGGGGAGCAGCTCTGCTCAGGGGGTCTTGGCAATGAGCATGAACCAGTCCTGTGCCCTGGCAGTGATGATGGCTAATGGCATCCTTGACTGTGATAACAGGATCACAGTCAGTAGGTTGAGGGAAGTTACCATCCTCTTTTACCC
The DNA here is from genome assembly GCF_963264785.1 of Psittacula echo. Classification (NCBI taxonomy): domain Eukaryota; kingdom Metazoa; phylum Chordata; class Aves; order Psittaciformes; family Psittacidae; genus Psittacula; species Psittacula echo. The sequence goes on from NC_137735.1 coordinate 109,223,758, forward strand.
AGCATTTGTTGGACTGCACTTATAATACTGTTTTACCTGTCCCTCCCAATAAAAGAAAGGCATAAATAAAAGGAAGTTAGTTCAATGAAGGGCCACCAGGATAGTCTGAGACTAAAGCACTTATCTGGTGAGGAGTGCCTGAGGGGAATGGACTTGTTCAGTCTGGAGAATAGATGGCTTCAGGGGGAAGTGAGGGCCTTCCGCAACCCACAAGGAAGTTATCAAGAAGATGGAGCCAGGCTGTTCACAGTGGTGTTTGTTAGGAAGATGAGAGACAAAGGATGCAAGTTGGAGCAAGAGATGATCATGCTGGATATAAAAATCCCACCAAGAGGCAAGTCAAGCAATGAAAGAGTCTGGACGAGAGGCTGTGTAGCTAGCCTCCATGCTCGGAGCTTTCAAGACCCAGCTGGGTGAAGCTCTGAGCAGCCTGTTCTGGCCTCAGAGTTGTTCCTGCATTGAGCAGGAGGTTAGGCTGAGGCCCCTTCCAACCTGAGTTATTCTGTGAAACAGGGTCAAATCCTCTGTGATTCACTGAGGCTCCCCTTAAAGGTGATTGCACACTTGGCTCATGACAATATCAGTGAAGTGCTGGCTTTTTACAACATCATCCCTACACAATGGCTATGAATGTATAGGAAATATATGCACATTTCAAATGTTAAAACCACAAGCGTAATAAATGTCTCAGTTTAATGTCAATGAGTTAATGCTGAAGAGGTAAAACAGAACATCAGATGTTCTTTCTTTTCCCCAAAGCCCAACTAACTTCACAGACAGAGGATGTCACAGAAGCAGTTCATGAATAACCTGTTTCAGCAACAGGATTTGTGGCTTGCATATCATTGTGGTAACACTACTGCAGCTGCTCTCTCAACAGTTTGGCTTACACGTATGCACTTCACCCAGCGATTAAAATACATACTTTGCATAGTGTGGTAATTCAACATGAAAAAAATCCTGGGTGGGCTGCAAATCCCTAAAGATACTTTTTCATTAGTCCTTCAAGTTTCTTAACCTTTTTGCATAATTGTTGTTCTTACTCTGCTTTCTACCCTACAATATGTCAACACAGATTATTTTTCAGAAAGATAAGAGCCAGGAGGTGTTTCCAAGGAAAAAGAACAACTAAAAATATTTCTACAACATGTTAATTCAGTGGCAGTGTCTTATACTGTATTACATGAGATTACTGATCTAATGTAACGTGACATTTTACAAGAACACAAAGCGTAAGCCCAAAACTGTCATAAGATGTGAAAGCTCTTATGCCAGACCTAGAAAGCACTGTAGAGCGATAACATGCCAATTAGATGTGTCCATTTGTGTTACTCGCAGTCAATGGAAGACAGCGTTTTCTTCCTTCCTTCCAGATTAACCATCTGTGCTAGTTATGAATGAGAGACTGGAAACTGTGAATTAGCCTGTTTATCAAATACAGCATTGTGTAGGCCACACTTTTTTGGGATTTCCTACTCAATACGGACAGACTTTCCTCCTTTTCCCAGTTCCTGATCCCCCAATTTCCTGGAGGGCTGAGGTCTGACCCAGTGGTGCCAGATCCCTGGAAGGAGGCAGGGTTGAGGGGGATGTTTTTTGCAGCCTTTGATCACAGATCTCCTCTTCTACAAAATTCAGCTGTGACAGGTTGCTGATGACTCTTGCTACCGTGATTGTCTGGTTTTGGTGCAGCCAAGTGTTCCAGTATATATTGATGGGCCACTTGGGTCTAATTTATCATCTGGTTTTCCTGCATGTCAGGGGTACTGGGAGATTTTAATCTACTTACTTAAGTCATACTGTAGAGGGATGCAATCTAGAGGTAATATGACTAATGTGATAGCTGACGGGCCACATCTCATTAGGAAAAAAAAAGTATCAATATTTAATGTATCTTTTGTGGCCGTTCCACACCATTTATGTTGGACATCATATTCCTTGTATCTATTAGCTTATCACTAGGAAAAATTGATTTATCTTCATTGATAGGAATCTAACTTAATGAAAGGAAAGGTAGAATGCTAAATTAGGCATATACTTCAGATTTCTGTATCAAAATCCCTGAAATACTCAATCTTTCTCCACTTCATGCAGGGTTGCACTTTCAAAGCCAGATGTAACTCATGTAGCCATCTGATCCTTGTTTCCTTTTGAAACACTATCTGTGTAATTATACCAAGTCACACAGCTTTAGTTCTTCCCTAACTGAAGTCAGGAGTAAAATTTCCATTGCTTTTAATGGAGAAGGAACAGCTAGTCCAGTGCTAGTAAAAGTATGTGGACTGAGGAAAAGGCTGTATGCCTGTAGCTATGTCTTGCTCCATGCTTAGAGCAGAGGAGGTGGATATGTCACTAGAATCTCTTCCTCCTTCTCCTCCTCTCTGTAACCAGTCACATTTGCAAAACTGGCATCAGCTATGAAATCAGAATTGGTTTTCTGTCCAAAACTGTCTGAAGTTTTGAACTGAGGGAGAGGTTTAATTTGGGCCCTCTCCCAAGCAGAAACACGTTTTGAAAGTTGAACTTAAAATTCTTTCTGAAAGCTGCATTACTATTAGCAAACACTCTTTACTGTCACTGTGGGATACAGCACTTTAAATCAACTATTTCATGATGGAATTTTCCTCCCCTTCCTCAGAGGCTGTGAACTGTTCAATCTAAGTCAAGCAGAGCATTGGCAACACTTGCAGTCCCCTTTGGCAGGCTAACAGCAAATGACTCTCGGCTGGGATTCTGTCCCAAAACAACTATCCCTATTGGAAACCTTAGCTAAAACAAGGAGCACCACATCTGTAATCTATACGTTTCTTCTGCAGGCCTGCTAAAATAAGGATAGATAAATATAGAAACCTGTTGGGGCCAGTATGTGGGGGTGAAACTTCTATTTGAAAGGGGAGAACAGACAGATGCTCATGTCACTGGGTTTCAGGTAAATCCCAGCCCTGCTCCTAAACTGCTGTGCAAACCTATGTGGCATTTGCACCCAAATGGCTTTTCCAAGTTATCCTGGAAGAATCACCAGAGTGTAGAAGGCATGTCACTAGTGTTGGGGTGAGAAAAGACATGTCCGTATCAGACAGTGTTTTATATTTCAGTGCATTACCACATCCCACTATTGAAGAGTTCACAACCTTAAGAATAGTTTAGAAACAGGAGGTCAGCTTTTTGGACACCAGTCCTGCTTTGCCACATCCTTTGTGATTGTAGGAAAGTTTCTTCTCCATTTAGTATCTGTTTCTCTCTCCTCCTTTCACTGGTTAGTTAGGTGTTGCAAGGATACACAAAAAACATGCTGCAGGAAGTCTCCATTTCAGTAGTTCCATAAAACCTCTAGCATTAATTTGCAGAAAATCACCTGCTAGGGCAACTCTGGACAGTATGTGCTACCCATCATATGATACCCATGTGATGTGCTCAGGCAGTGCTGTTGGATGCAACTTGGTTACTTACAGAGAATAAATACGGGAAAGCAGATGAGAAGAATACTTGCTTGAAAAGCAAAGCAGCCCAGTCCCTATTCAGACATACATGCATTGATGTTATGTAGCTAACACAAGGTATATGTCTTTTCATTAGTGTCCTCAACTGCAGCATCAACACACAGGTGACATAAATGCAACAGCAGTGTCAGTATCACAGACTAGCAGGAAATCCAGATGGCCTCTTTGCTCTGAAGTATGTATAGTTTGGGATATTGTCATAGCCAGGACTGTGGCTTTTACAATAGGAGAAATCACAATAAGAGACTCCCAAAGAGCCCAGTGACTCTGAATCATGCACAAATTGTCCCCTTCATCCAGACAAGTCATAGAAAAAATTGGCATTAGTCTCTGAATTAGAGTGAATACTTGTAAAATGAGAATAAGCAATGCTTTCTGTGGGGTAAATGCAGGTGTAATTCACTGTGAGCCCTTTGAAACTCTAGAGAGAAGGCACTGCAAAAGTACTACACATTACCATCTGAAAAAAATCAGGAGCAGAACAGGTAAAATATTGGAGACAACGGAACTTCTGTGTATGAAGTATTGCACTGGAATCCGCTAGGCCGAGACTTGGCACTTGCAGAGATAGTCACTGGAGCTGAGGCAGGGTTAGATGTTGAATTAATACACGTGATAGGTTACCATCCTTTAGTCTTTCCTTCTGGGAGGAAGTAAATAAATGTGTCAGTTTAATCTAGCACATTAACCTTAATCCTCCAATTTACTTACTAGGGGATTTGTATAATCTACCCGATAAATAAGGACAGTAATTATTCCTGCTATACAGGGCTGTGAGAAATATTTGCAATGAAGCTTGAAGCTGGATTTAAAAACTGTTTTGGTTTTGTTAGAAATACAAAACTCTGGCCAGGTTTCCTGGAAAATTCCAAGGGGCCCAATGAAGGTGGAAGCTCATTTTCTGTATGTGTATGTGCTTGCTTAGCCTTAGTGTAGATCCAGGGTTGCACATGGTCCTGAGTACTGGGGAGAAAGAAGCTCTAGGAATATCTTTGCAGGAGCACAATGGAAGAACAGCCTTGAGCTTCATGGAGGTTCAGCCACTGCATGAACCCACCAAGAAGTCTCACAGTGGAGAAAAGCAACATAGCCCCAGCCATCCCCTATCTGCTAAGAGGCATTATTGCCCTCTCCATGCAGCCTGAGATGCCCATCTCTTGTATCAAATCTATTTCTTTAACTTTACTTTCAGGAGAGGAGCTCAAATGCGACCTGAGTGATTAGAAATCTAATAAATACAATTAGCAGGACTACAAGAAAAAGTCTTACAGGACTTCAGTAATTCCCTTGAACAGAAACCCTTCTCCTCCCATCACAGTGAGTGAAGTTATTCCTTCCTTGAAGATAAAAATGCTTTTCAGAGATTAACACAATGTCATCTGAGGGCTCAGGATATCAAGAGAAGTCTTTGCATTCACCTGAACTCCTGTTTTCCTGAATTATATAGAAAGGGCAAACTCTTCACTCTTTCCCAAACACTGGATAACACAGATGTTGAGCAGCACCTGTCTTGTTGCAAACATAGCCAAGATCATCAATTGAAAATAAAATAGTATTACCTCCTGGAGATGTTTTTTTGTTACTTCTCTGTGCTAAAGGTGTGTTTGTTGGTATGAGGGAGACAGAGAGGTCAGGTTTTATACATGTGTTCATTGTAGTCGGTCTGCAGTGGTCTGATTTCATTGATGTAGACTTTCTAAACACACGCAAACAAAGCTTGATTTAGGAATTTGGGGTTAAGGGACATTTAGAGAATTCCCATTAGTAATGTTGCTCCAGGTGTCTACACAGAATACATGTACTTGGAGGACTTCTGGCTGCCCACATTCACATCCATCTGTTCAGATGGCAGGGTGCCCATCAGAAACTAGCTGGACTTTTGTCCCAGGATACAGGTATTCTGCAACAGAGGGGTCACTTAAGCCACACTTTAAACAATATTAACACCATCTCTTCGGCAGGACAGCCTTCTTAGCGGGTAGTTAATTGAGCTTCCAGCAGCTTCTGTCAGCTCTTTGCAACAAGCTTATTTGCTTGACTAAGCAGCCATGATAATGCTAAGTCCTCTGCTTCCTATCAAGTCTGGGGGGTGGGGGACTTGGCTGTGTTTTAAGATGATTACGTAGGAATCCGGCTTTTGAGTGCTCAGTTCTTATACCTACGTGTGCAGCAGACAGTAAGGGAAATTAGCTTTGAGCCAGCCTTTGCAGGGACAGGAAACCAAGCCTAGCACAAGTGATCATAATTAAATGGAAGAAATCTCAGTAGAGGATGGAAACAAAAAGGTTTAAAATTATACGGTCATTCACAGTAGGGAAATTGTAGCATCTGTTTTCAAAACTCTCTATCAGGAAAATCTTTCCAGGAACTGTGGTTGTAGATAGGAGGTTGTTTCAGTGGGTTGCCCTACCATGGCAACACAGTGCCTTGTAGGTGGGATCTGCTAACCTCCTCCACTAATAAAGCTTTCACATACTTCTGTAGGTAATGTGGCAGACTCCCATACACAGTCCTCCATATCTAGAAATAGAGGCATCAGGTCTCTTAATAATAACCCCTCAAAGTATATGCTATTTTTACTACTATTTAAAGACTTCAGTAGCTTCCTCACCATTTATGGCACCTTACAGACACTTTCTAATTACTCATTCATACCATCAAAAAAAGACCCAAACCAAATCCTGGTGTGCTTTATGAAGTATAAAAGAGAGATAGCTGTTTTCAGATGTGTCAGAAGCTGATTGTGGTGCTGCTCTAATGCACCTGTTGATTATCTTTCCTTTGAAACAGAACCAGCTTCATGAGTTACTTCAGCTAATCCATTTAGAAGCCTTTTTATGATGGTTATCAGTTATTTTCTCATGACTGGTCTCCCTGGAAGGACTCTAAGGCTGTGCTGCAGTAGCTTTGTGTCCCGTCCTGTCTTGGGTACTTTTTTCTGTGTGGATAATTTGTAATAGGTAGCCCTGTTTCTAAGCTCAATTTGTGCTGTCCCTGACTGTACTTTCTGGATGAAGCCCAGGCCAGTTCCTTACCTCACCTGGTCTGGGACCATCGGTGTATATGGGTACTGCCAATATCCCAGCCCTGCTCACACCCTGAGGGGTGAGGGCATTGCATGCACTGCACAAGGGTCACCCTTATCAGTTGGCTTGTCCCCCTGGGAGTCCTGCTGTGGCTGGATGCTTAGGTTAATGCCTAGGTTTTCATGAGTTGTGTCCCTAAGGAGAGCAGGCCCTGGTTTGCAGGTGTTGTATTTTGAGGGGGGACATGATATTTTTTCTTGCAGGGAAAATAGAAGAGTGTTTCTTTTTAATTGTGTCAATAGACAATCACAGTTTGTGGAAAAACACGACAAAAAAAAAGGGCATCATTCAACATCCTCTCTGATTTATGGATTGTTTCTGAATGAACTCTTTAACAATAGTATTTGTTCCCACAATACCCATTAAATGCAGATGGCTGATTTATTTCCCTGATGTTCCCATCAGGATGCAGTTCCAAACTGTGCGTGGCAGAGGGATTACCTTACTTGCTGGGTGGTTGAAGTCACTTGCACTTTAGCCTCTTGCTGCCACCTGAGGCATATGGTAATCACCCAACAATGCACTGCCTGTCATCTTGTATTGCTTAGCCGTGTGTCCTACTTCAATGCAGCCTTGTCAAAAAGTTGCTTTGAATTATTAGCAGAAAGGCCACCCAGGAGACAAAGATCCTGCAAGCAAGGACCACAGAGCAAGGTATTAACTGGGCATAACAGTGCTATCAATGCTGAACAGTTCATGTGATATATATGTGATGGTGTGGTAGGCTAAATCTTATAAGGACTATGCATAATGTTAGTTCTAGCTAAGTAAAGGGGTGGGTGGGTGAGAGGAGCTATTTTGCCTTTCCCTGGCCAAAATGTAAACCTGGAGCCGCAAATTCATCAGTCCTGTGGCTTGCTGTCACAGACACTTGAAGAAAAGATGAAAATGGTTGGGTTTAATCATCCTCAAGTTATTTCTTAGTTACAATTGCAGAACCATCAGCAGCAATTTCTCCCTTGATCTCCTCCATGGATAGAGAGAACTATCCACAGAGACATCACTTAAATACAGGCGTAAACTTATGGTGGGAGAAAGGGTTTAATAAATCTCTTATCAGAAATGCCCAATGTAGCGTGTGATGGCCCCACCAGGACTGTCTCTGCCTCGACTGCTGAGCTGTGGAAAGGTTGCTGTGGTTGCATGAAGGAATCTATAAAGCCTTATGGAGATACATGCTTTGGTAAGATGTTCTTGTAGGTTGTCTTTATTGATGTGGTGGTATTATGCCCAAACAGCAGGAGCTCAGGAGGGGCAAGGGAATGTGATGAAGGAGAGGCTGTTTCACAGATGAAAAAAATGATAAAAGAATTATGAAACCAGATATAAAGAGTACCATAAAAAACAACTTAAAGGAAAATAGATATTACTTCAATTTCCTGAGGCTCTTGGCAAAAAGGAAGTGCAAGTGACAAGTTTCATGATGTTCTGGGCCAGGGAGACTGCAAACAAATTGTAATTAATACTTAGCAACAGACAGTAATTGCGGTCAGCCTCTTGAGTTAATGCAATTGCGTATTTCTGCACCTGTACAGGCATGTTACAAAGGCAGCGGTAACTTAAGTTTCCCTATGCTCATCAATTTGGTGACAGATGAGCAAGATAATATCAGCTGTGAAATGTTAGTTTGGTGATGTAAAACAGAGGTTTCACTGCAGGAGAGCAGTTGCTTTATACTTTGTCACTACTGATGAAAAGAAAAACTGGCAAGTATATTTTGCTGTTCTTCATTATGGTGATTACAGACTTCTTTAACCTGTTGCTCTTGATAGGCTCTTTAAATGACTGGCCACTATGGGGAAAGAGTAATAAATTGTATAATCTTCCATTAAAGTTTAGGTGAGGCCAGCATACTGTGAATGATCAGTAGATAGATACCTTTGTGCAGAGGACCAAGGGTAGGGTTGTTGATGCGTAGTGTGTTATGGTAGGCATTGATGAGGATGAGACTGTGGCATGTCTTCAAGTGAATGTGAAGGAAGGGAAGTGTTGTTTGGATTCAGGATGGGGATATCGCTGTCTTTGCACTTTCCTCACTCCTCATTCTGTTACAGAAAAACACCTTGCACCACCTTGAAAAAGGATCAGGAAAACTGGGTAGGTGTCACTGGAATTAAATAGCTGGGGATACCTGACAATAATAATCAAGACAGTATGCCTGCTTCTGTACCTGTAGCTTCATTTACTGATGTTTCATCTTTTCTTTGGTGATGAATTTCTTTAAGGGACCTCATTATTTTTTGAGAAGTTCTCTGGAGACATGTAGCTTTGGGCTTGGAGTAAGAGGAGGGGAGGGAACAACCAAACAGAAAAGTCCCCTCTTCTCCCATACATGCTTCTATCTAGAGCAACTGAGACCCTGAATCAGCAGGTGTTTTGGTCAATATCGTGAAACAATTCATTGCCTATAATTATGTGAAAGTACAGACTTTGAGATGCAGGGAGATAACTGGAGCAGCTCTTTATTCAAGCACTCTCGTGGGTTTTGCCAGAATTATACCTATTTTGAGTGCAAATGGCAACTAACAGACTGAGGTGAGTATGTTTTTATTTTTTATACTTGGGCTGCATACTTTGTATTACCAAACTTGTATGTCGTGGTTTGGGGTCAAGGGGGGCAGAAACATGTGTTTAATACCTTAAAAAGTTGATCCTTGATGCCCAGCTACTAAATTGTTTCAGTTAGTGGTATCATGCTAGTGTCCAAGGTGGAACCCTTATGTGAGGACTATCGTACTGGGACATGGCAGACTTACTCGGTTTGACATACACAGACTACAAAAAAGCCAGTATAGAAAGATTTATTTTAATGTTTTTAATTGCAAGACACAAGAAAGAGTATGCACTAATTTTAGGAGGTATGTGATTAAAACGCCCAAAGATTTTACTGGAATGATGTGACAGTGTATTTAAGAAATTAAGTCATGCACTTATATGCATACTTTGGTGTTCTAATTTGAAGGCTAGCTAGTGTATATATAAGGTGAACAAACAGCATCTATTATTATTTCTTTTTTATATTCTTTGCATTGTTCCCAGAAGGGGAAGGGGTTTTCTTTCAGATTTTATTCTCTCAGCTTTCTCAATGTGACCCATAAAAAACTACCCAACCTGGAATCTGGTAACAGTGCAGTGTAGCGGGCTTCCTTAACTCCCTTTCAATTCTGTAACATCATAGTTAATTGGCAAGAAATTGTTGCTCTGGCCTAGGGAAGACCTTACAGTTACTTTTTTTATGAGGATAAACCCATCATGTACAGCTCTGTGGTTGTGGTTAGTCTGTCAATTGAGATGTCAAACTTGCCTAAGGCAACTACTTTCTTTTATTCACATTAAACAAAGAAGCTTTTGAGGCACACTTGTAAGTCTGAGACTTCACTTGCCTGACCAAGTAAACAAAGTCATATGTGCACTTTGCCCCCAAAACAAAGGAGGGGAATATCTCATTGCTGTGTTACAACCTATTTAGCTCCTTCCTGTGGGATGTAAGGCTATACAACGTTTCCTCTTATGAAGGTCTATTGTACTGTACAATCTGAGGCAGACTTTCCCACTTCTTCTATTCACTAACCTTAGATACCTCTTCCTGATGGATCTCCACCTCTATGTGTTTGACTCTCATGCCTTCATATTTGCTGTGGATTTAATTTACTTAATTGAAACTAAGACTTTCAGAGTACCTTCTTAAATTGTATACTTAAAAACCCCCAAAATTTTTAGAGTGCCTTTTAGCCTGTTTTTGCACAAGACATTGCAGAATGGAATCTTAGTTCAGGATTTAGGACACTGTTGTTATTTTATTTCAATATAAATACCTAAGCCCCTCAGGAGAGGAAGGGAATGAAGGCACGATAATTGTGCTAACAGTACTTTGAGACATGTGACTTGTTTATTTAAAATCCCATAGTCTGAAACCAAAGATTTCTATGCAGAAGCATGGCTAAATTGCAGTAGAAAAAATGCGTAACAGTAGATTTTTATGTGAAAAGGCAGCATTTCAGTTTAAACTGAGGAAAAACCTTTCCACTGGGGTCAAATTTTGAAGTGCATATATTCTACCTCTGCCCTGCACCTTTGTAATACCTACACATTTCTAGATAAAGCCTTTTTTTCTCACTGTAGTGTGTTGTTTAGATAAGAATGTGGGCTTACCTGTGCAGTTTTTCTCCATGCAATCTCTTCCTGGTGACAGAAAATCAACAAGCCATAAACCCTTGCCATCTTTGGAAAGAAAAGTTACTCCAGGGTTAGAGCCTGAATTGGTTAAAAAGGTGATTTGAAGTCATCCAAACAACTCTGATTCACAGTAAATGAAATCTGGCTCACTGTTTTAGTAATCTCTTCAGAAACATTTTCAATTCAGATATAGCATCACTGTCTTATGTAATAAACCCCATGCACCTTTTAATGAGAGTTACTTGAAGTAGCCTTTCAAGTAGCCCTTGAGACAGGGCTATATTCTTAGTGTCTGTTTTTTCTCTATTATTCTCCTTAGTTCACTGCTAGTAGGTAGCTATTTACAGTTCTGTATCCATGTAAATCCTGGAGCTTTGTTAAAGCTTTAATTTAATATATGAAAAGTGATGTACTGAATATATGTATGTATAATATATGACAGCTGTCTTTGTAAAGAAGGTGTGAAGTAACTTATTACAGCAGAATGTATTTCACCTGACAAGCCTCCTGCAATGTGGTTACCCATGTAACTGCTTAAGTTCTCTGTGGTTATAGCTCTTCCAGTTTACAATCTCTGACATGCAAAGGGTAATGTGGTTGCTGTAGGAATGCAGCTACTACTTCAGGTCACTTTAAGGAATGTTTTAATACTCTGGTGCTGTATTCTGTTTACTGACTGTATCATAAAGAAATCAAATTCTTTCAGGACTTGGGAGACCCAGGTCAAACTGAAGGCCAATGCAATGTAATACAGAACTGGTAGCATAGAAGAAAATACAGATGTCTGTTCCCCAACAAGCTTTAATGAGTAATTATGTAAGAAGTTGCCTTAAAAAAACCCTACCAGAATGGAAATGCCACGGTGAAAGAGTACTGTAAACAATGAGTGGAGTTTTTTTTGTGGTTTTCTTTTTGGTTTGGATACTTTTTTAGATACAAGCTAGCAGTTCAGTGTGCAGACTTTTTTTTCAGCTCAGAAATGGTACAACAGCTAGAATGTTGTATTATAGGATGGTATTTCTGAAGTAAAGGCATAATGCTGGGAAGGCAGGCTCATCTCTTTGGTGTCTGTGGGTAGCACCTGCAGTTAGACTGGTTTAGCATCAGTATAAATACATAGGATTTGAAGTTTAAGCAGTATTATAGATGGCAAGCCTATCTAAACTGCTCAGTCGTAGTCACTCTTAATTAGTTTGGATAAAGGCAAACTACTTTCTTAAGACATTCCACCTCCATATTGTAAGTAAGCTAAATCTGCTGAACTGGGCATGTCAGATAGCAGCCTTGCTGTACATGGGAAGGAAAGCTAAGGTCAGTCTTGTAATTTTATCTAAAAGTTCATTTGGTAGCACAGTATCAAACTTCAAAGCATCATAGAATAAAGGCTTGCTGGATGTGCTCTAGCTCAGCTGAAATGTTTTGAGCTCAGGGCACAAATGGTTGGATAGTTACTGGGTGATCTGACTGTAATAGTCCCTTATGACTTGTATCTCTGATCACTCTGGTTTAATCGGCTTTGCCTGACAGCAAGCCACGGTACAAAGTGAATCTGAGTCAGATGTGAGCACCTTACCAAATTTATGTCAACTTAGACAGGGAGCAGAATGTGGAGGTTATGCTGCCTTTGGCTTTTGAGCCAACTTAGTGCTGGATGCAGGAGGATAGAAGTCTGATCCAGTGTAATGTCAGAGCGGTGTGAACAGGTAACTGATCTGGTAACTAATGCTGTGTTGATACGTCAACTTTCTGGAAACATGTTTGAAGTGGCAAAGCATGCATAGCAGACAAATGCACTATGTCACGTAGGCTGTGGCATTTTATCTGACAAAAGGAGTCCCAAAGCCAGAATTGCTCTAATGTCAGATTCTGGCCTGGACCATGCCTTGATTGTATAGTTACCACCTGGAAAATTCCTGTGAATTCTCATTTATGAGGGTTGACCTGGTCACCAGTGTTCAAGTACCAGCACAAATTCCTTGTGTAGAAAGCCAAAATTGTAATATATTCTTGACCTATTTAGTTGTATTTCAGGAAGCACAAGTTCCACTACACTTGAGTCTTGGTGGTTCACAACTGAGCTTTACAATGGAGTAGGTACAAATATGTGAGCATCCCCCAGAGTGTGCACAAATCCATCTATCTGTCTTTTCTGGTAGATTCTGCTGGCAAGAGCAGAAGTGAAAATTTGCCTTTCCTCTTCAAAGAAGGCAGCTTCACAGGGGATTTTGAATCTTTTTTTTTCCTCTAGAATCTTCTGAGCTTTTCTGGTGAAGATTCTTATTGACTATGCAAGTTAATAATTCACTTCTCGATACTTGGCCAGAAGCTATGGTAATCTGTATGATATCCTTATGAAAGACTTATCACACTCATATTTTTTTCCATTGCTTATTTTCATGAGGTAGGTTTCCAATCAATAAAGTACAAACTAGTAAGTTTACAAATCAAAACTCATCCTCTGTATAAGTCTTTTCCCATAATTCCAAACATAAATATACCAGATTGTCATATCAGCTATGTAAAATGTGATCCAAAGACCCAAACACAGCAAAATGAGACAACCCCCCTTCACCTTTCTCTCCAGTATGATAATAGAAGCGTCATTTGGTGCTTCTAAATCATCTTGGCACTGGAAAGTGTTTTAATAGAAAACAAAGATTAAAAACCCCCCAAACCAAACAAAATCTCCCTTGCTACCTACTATGTTTCCAGTACTGTGTGTGTAGCACACATAAGCAGTTCTCAAGGGAACAGCAAGGTTTTTATGGACAACAGTTCAGATTTTTAAGGACAACAATTCAGATTTTTAAGGACTTTTGGAACCATGCATTTTCAGATATACTCAGCAATTCTTGCAGCACTCCAAATCCTATTTCGTTTTATTTAAATGGCAGTTGAAACTTTACTTGGTGTTAGTGGCTACAAAGTTATTAATATTTTTTTCTAGATTTTCAGAAAATGTGTGTTTATTTTTCTGCTGAGAAACCTTCTGAATCTGAGTCCTTTCAATTCCAGTGTATACAGTTTTTTGTTATGATTTTTTTACTATACTTGTAATAAAAAGAGAAAAAAACACATTTCTTCTGTTCAGAAGAGTAATGATTGAGCTTAAAAATCAAAGATAGAAGTTGGCACCAACAGTTCATAATGTTTTGGAATTATTCCCCAAATACATTTATGTTCTAATAAATTTATTTCATTTTTCTTTTCTTTCAAGGTTTTCCTCTTTTTTGCTTATTGTTGGAGAAAAGCCACTAAAAGTTAAAGAAGGAGGAGCATGCCAAGTAGTAAAAACAACTCTGAACAGAACCTCTATAGCTTCTTTTGTGCCAAAAAGTCCATTACAGCTCTGGAACTGGTGGTGAAAATAACTCTTCATGTTGCATTATTCTCATGCAGCTACTAAAATTCTTGTTCATTTTAAGAGCTTAACACCTGCTCCACCTTCTGTGAGCTTCCAAGGTTGTTTGCCAGACACACATGGTCAAACATAGGCAAAGATATACTGAACTGATTGGAGAACCATATTATAACAATATAATATAACAATAGCAGTCAGGATAATGTGAAATTTAAAGTCCTCATGCACTACCTCCTTTTCTGTCTTTCTCCCTGATATAAGTTGCTTGTCAAACAGCTCAAGGTTTGTGGCAACTTGTGCTTTGTTTGTACAGCTGGATGGATCATCACGTGAAAGAGCCGTTTTCTTTTGAAGGAGAGTAGGAGTGAAAGACTGAAAGAGGTTCAAAGATAATTAAGATGAGTGTTTTTGAATCTATATGTGTAAATTTGGGTTCCATGTTGTTTTACATCAGATTCAGTGAATTTATCAGAAGTCGTATTATTTAGTATTTTGGGAAAATATGCTTACACTTCAATTTTGATGTTTTGCCACAAAAACCTTAGCCTATATTTTAGCCCTTTTCTATGAGGTGTCAGCATTGAAAATACAGACTCAAGCTGCTTGATTGTTACAGGATTGAAACAAACTTTAAGGCTCCTCAGAAACAATGCCGTATTACTACTTTTTTGAACATGGAATATAGGCATACGTGATGGGTAAAACAGCTTTAGGAATTAACCCAAGGAACAATTTTGCTGAACTTCCACAAGCACCTGAATGTCCCTGCCTTGGTCTGTGACTGGGATGCCACTTGCTTAGAAAGTGAGGGGGTGTCTTGATAAATATCATTAGAAGAATATTGCTGTCACTGGTTACATTCAGTCTCCTGTCCAGTGTTACATGAAGTAAAATGGAAGTGAAAGCATTTGCAGCTGAGAACAGGATGTATGCAGGAAAGTGATGTGCCACAGAAGAAGTTCTGTGATGGCGGATGTGGATAGCTTGGGATGTGTGGCATTGACATTTGATGCTAGTATAAATTCACATTTGGCTTGACAACTGTCAGCCAGGTTCATACGCTGTCATGACACTGATTTCTTAAAGAAAAAAAATAAATGGAAATACAGAGGAGTGTAAGGTAGAGGAACTTTACTGGCTAAAATACAGAATAAGGTAGTGAGCCATACCAGTGATTTAAACAATGGACCAGCACTCCTGGAAAAAGTACAGGAGGCCTTAAATAGTCATTGGAAAAGCTGAAGTTGAAATACACCCAGTAATATAAATAGGTTGCCTCTACGAATTTGTAGGCATGCAACTTTTCAAACCTGGTATCTTAAAGTGGAAGATGAACTCAGCCTTGAATTACTGGATTTAAGAATAATAATCACTGATAAATACAAGGGGGAAAAAGTTGCTATGAAAAAGGTTCAAAATAATTTTTATTTTTAAGCATACATTGGTAGAAGCAGATGCACAAAAGTTCCGTTAACTGTCTCTTCTTATGGGTTTCTTGAAATAAAGTGTAAGTGACAATCAGGTGATGCAACTTGAGGGCTGGTAGCATAACAACTTGTTTGGGATATTGTGAATTGTCAGTGGATTGAGCTCAAAGAATGGGATCTTCAGTTTACCGATAGAATAAACAAATCTGTATCTATGCAATGTCACTACATCAAGAGTCCTCTGAAGAAATCTTCAAAAAGGAGGGGTAGGTGCTCACATTTGTTCAGACAAGTTCTCACTCTGGTCGGAGAAGACAACTTCTCTGTTGCTGCTGAGGGTGAAAATGGACACTCCAAATGATGCACATGAACTACTTCATGGTGCAGTATTTCGTACAAGGGGGTGAAATAGAAGTTACCCTCACTTCCCACTGTGTAAAGAGAACAGTGTCCTGGCCAGATTAGAGAAGACCTTTGAGGTTATGCTGTCATGAAGCGGGGTATGAACAGTTTGAGAACTTACAGAGTTCACTGGGCAGTTGATTTATGAAAATAATCTGGTAGAATAATGGGGGTCTATTTTTTTTCTATTGCAAATGGGATATTTCTATGCTGACACTTATTTCAGAATAGAATCATAGAATCATAGAATCATAGAATCATAGAATAGTTAGGGTTGGAAAGGACCTTGAGATCATCTAGTTCCAACCCCCCTGCCATTCGCAGGGACACCTCACACTAAACCATGCCACCCAAGGCCTCATCCAACCTGACCTTGAACACCACCAGGGATGGAGCATTCACAACCTCCCTGGGCAACCCATTCCAGTGCCTCACCACCCTCTCAGTAAAGAATTTCTTCCTTATATCCAATCTAAACTTCCCCTGTTTAAGTTTGAACCCGTTACCCCTTGTCCTGTCACTACAGTCCCTGATGAATAGTCCATCCCCAGCATCCTTGTAGGCCCCCTTCAGATACTGGAAGGCTGCTATGAGGTCTCCACGCAGCCTTCTCTTCTCGAGGCTGAACAGCCCCAACTTTCTCAGCCTATCTTCATACGGAAGGTGCTCCAGTCCCCTTGAAGATTCTTGGTAAAATGGACAGTTAAAAGCTTTTATATATGCTGTGAAATTAATAACTGCTGTACTTCCCCATGTGTGCTGTAATTCTTTTAATAGCTTCATTCCATTATCAACTATTTATTAAAAAGATTTCACCACAGATAGAGGCTTTATGGAGATTACTGTGCACTATACTTAATTACCAGATGTTCGGGATGTTTACAGTATATCTGGTATTCAAATAAACTTCTCTGTGTGAAAACCATCTAAAATGAGCAGTTAAAATACCACTGTAAAGCTTTGTATTATAATAACTTGAAATGGAAATTCCAGCTGGGCAGTGTTATGAAACTGAAATTACAAAGAATTTCAGTCTTACTCCAAAACAACATTATTAAACTCCAGTAAAAATGTGTTTCACTGTTTGAATTTACCTTATAAATTCAGTCCATCAGATAAACCATCACCCATGTGCTTTTCATATTCTTTTAGTTAGTTCATTGCTGTCTTTCAGCAAAACTATACAAACTCAACTGTACGTTCAAATTTGTAACCAAACTTCAGAGTTTTATGGTTAGAGCATTTAAAATTAAGAGATGCTAAAGCCAAGGGCAAGCGTATTATATTGTCTCAGTTTCGTTATGCAGCTTCCTTAAAATTCTGAGGTTTTTTTTCTAATTTCCTATTACCCATTAACTCTGTCTTAAAATTTACTCCTTCTAGGAACATGGCAAAGATCTGGGGGTTGGACTAGATGATCTCCAGAGGTTCCTTCCAACCCTCATAATTCTGTGATTAGGTGATCTCCAAGCCTAAGGCCACTATGTTGTAAGCTCATCCTACAACCTTAATAGTAGAGAGATACTCTGCTTTTAATGTCTCAAGAAGTTGGCTGGTCCAGAACCTTTCTTTCTTTTTCTGATTTTGAGACTAGTTTTATTCCTATTTTACATGAGTTTCTACTGGGCTAACGTTCTTTTTTCATTTAAATGACCCTTCTTCTTCCTATTATTGATCTCGAGTGATTGTGGTCTTTTAGACTCCCCTATTTAGTCTTATTTAATACTAGGCTAAGCAAGTCAAGCTGTTTTACAGTTTACTTTCTATTCCTCTGCTAGCATGGCTTTCTGGTTTTTGTCTTCCTATGAGCAGAACAGCACACAGGTATTCTGCATGATGTCTCATGAGTGCTTTTGCAATAAGTTTCATAATTCTTTTTCAGGGAAACCTGAATAATATATCTTTCTATAGCTGCATCATATCAGCAATTCATAGTCAAGTTCTGGTCAATTAAAATAACCAGATGACTGTTCTCATTTCTACCTTGAGAGCCCCCAGTTTGAATCCAAAATACGTTTCCCTGCACTATCTATAAATGATATAGCACTCCATTTCACCCCCTTTCTCTGATGCTGCCAAACACAGCTCAGAGTGTACTTTGATTTCTCCCCTCCCAAATGTGCAGCTATGTGTCAAACTGTTAATATTGAATTTAATCTTTCTGCAATTATTTTTCTATTACAATTGCACCATTTACCAAAGCCAACTCTGAAGTTTCAATGATTTCTTGTCAAATACATCTGTTATTTACAAGCTGGAATAACTGAGTATTGGTGAAATACCTGCAGTACTGGTATTTCCTCTTATTTTTATCTGCTGCAGAAAGGGCTGGAATGACACAATTCTTAATATAACCTAATTCTATAATAACAATAATATGTATTTCTGCCTACATGCAGCTCCATGTTTCTGTCTATGCTGCTTCTGGAAGTAGCAGATCCAACCCATTGTTTCAGTGAAACTTTCTGCAGGTCTCGTCCAGTTTGAACTTCAAGTGGTTCACTTCTATTGCTGCCCCTTCTCACTTCTTTCAAGCCAAACACATATGAGTAACAAATAGTGCTATCTAACCTCTCTTCACTTTAATTTCTGTTTTCTGTGAGCTTAAGGTGAGTGGATCTGCTCTCAATGACGTGCAGGGAAGTTTTACTGTTGACTTTAAAGAGAACTGATCCAGTGAATAGCTTAGCAGTGACCCGTGGCTGATACCCACACAGCAATCCCTTTAGCCCCAGGTGTGATTATGCCTTCAAGAACCGCATAATAAGGACATGAGGGTGAAAGCTGGTCAGTGCACTTCATCATTTTCCTGTAGGCTTCTCATTCATACAGTAGGTTTTTCCCTTGTCATGACTTTATTAGAAAGGATATCACCATAGATAAAACATGTAAAGGGATTATCATGTGGTAAATGTAATTACATATTTCTCAGCATGTTGCCAGTATTTGGCAGTGAAACAAAACAGATTTGATCCTTGTTGTGAGTATCCTCCAATGTGACTGCTACAAGTCTCAAAAATATCAAATTACCTGAAATAAAAAATTACAAAGAAATCAATGTATAGAGGCACAGCTAAATTCTCACTAGTCTGTGTTTCAAACATTTTATCTTAAGGTCTTGTATTTATCTTGCAATGGATGTGGAAGCAGTGTAAACACACTTTGAAGAAATTATCTGTCTATATCTCAGTAGGATAACTTTTAGTTCCATATGATTTGTGCCAGAATAGTTATTTTAGTAATGTAGCAATAAAGATGACCAAAAAAACAGTGCATCCTCACCTAAATTATTCTCTCCAGTTCTTTGCACTAGTTAGTTCTTGTGACTAACTTGCTGCTTTTGTTCTTTTGAAGTAGCATAATCTGAAATGTTCACTACTCTTTTTTTAGCAAGCATATAGCTGAAGTCATAGTCACAGGACTGTTCCTCAAACCTTCAAGACAATTTAACCACAATTTAAAGCACACTGCAAGAATTCAAAGTCAAGTGACAGTGTTGTGTTTCTTAGCATTTGTACTAACACTGTTGGCAGGACTTCAGGTGCCATCCCAACAGAATGAAAAGGCAATTTCTATTCCTGAAAGGTTAGGGAATTGTAACATTACTGGTTATTTTTCATATTAGTATTGTCAATGCCAATTATGACACTGTCTGGAAAAAGCTAATTACAATTTAAGTTTTTAATTTAAAATTTAATGTAATTTAATTCAAAATTTAATGTAAAAGCATTGTGATGCTTATGTGTTTTTGGGGAAAGTTTGGAAAATCCAAGACAAAGGCTCAAAAAACTGGAAAAATATAAAAATAATTCTACAGTGGCTTTTTGTTTGTTTCCTGGAAAATCTCTATAGCTCGAGCTACTATGAGGATTGCTTAATGTCTGGGATTGGCAAGACTGTGTTGTTTCTAAAAGGATGCAGGTGAGCCGCTGTTGAGAAATGAGGTAGCATGCTACTCATGACAGGGGGCCAGGCAGGGTGGTGTGGACGCGGAGTTATTAGGATACTGGCAGGAGCAGTAAGTAGAAGTAGTGTTTTGAGAAGTTAGCCAGGATGTTATAAGAAATCTGGAAATGCTTCTGGGGGGGAGGGATGTATACTCACATACATGCTGGAGGATGTGAAGAGGTAGAAGAATGTGACAAGGCACAGAAGGAAAATGTGAAGTGTAAGAAACTGAAGAGAGGAAAATGCGAAGGGGGGCTGTCAGGGGATGAATTAAGTGATTTAGGGGGAGAGCACGAGAGAAGTGAACCCGGCAGCTGCCTATCTAGACTAGCCAGGGAGGGGGATAGCAAACATGGCAATACCTAACTCTCTGCCCTGCAGGGGTGACGTTCGGAAGAGTTACATTCATCCAGTGAAATTATATGACTCGCAGAAATATCATGAAGTTTGTTTTGTAAAGCTTCTCTTCACAGTACTCTCAGTTGCACACTGAGTTAAGTGTTGTACATGTTTTGCGTGGAGTGGGAGAATGTAAGCTTTTCAAAGCAAGAATGGCTGTAATTAGTGCATTTGGAAAAAAGACCCCTCTGGGAGGCAACTTCCTCCTAGCCTCACTAAGAAATAGTGTGAGATTTGCTCATTTCTGCAGGGTCTGGAAGTGATGCGGTGACTCATGCTGTATGTGACACCCCAAGCCAAGCTGTATGTGGCATAAATGACAGCAGAACAGGCCCTGTAGTGTTTTAGGCTTCGTGAGCTGGGAAAGCCTGACAGCTTTCTCTAGGGCTAATTCAGTGGTTTCCTTCCAAACTGTCAAGTCTACACTTGTATCTACAATTGTCCATTTCAGAGGCTTCTGATGGGGTATTTTAGGTGTCCATAGGGGGCTGCATGGAATAGGAACTTTTTTGCATCAGTGGTTCCTTGTGGCTAGTTTTTTTTTCTACCTTCCTCTCGTCTTTCATCTTTAGTGTGCTGTAGTTACCACTCTTAAGATCTGAGACTTCAGCTGTAGTAATGTAGCCTCTAACTGAAATCATGAAACTTTTGATTTATATTTGTCAGCATATGTTTAACTAAATTGGATGTAACAAGTGTGTTCATCTTGCCATGTCATAGTTCATTGAACTTAAGCCCTCACTCAAAATTAGAGTGTCTAGAAACAAGGTCACCCACTTTTCATACTGCTCCATTTCACAGCCTCTTTTTGGCATGGCATCAGGGCAAACCAACCTGAGAGAGATTTATCTCTTTTCTTTTGTCTGCCTTTTTTCACCACTCCAAAGTGCAAAGGAGCAATGAGAGCAGGAGGCAGTCAACACTATTGTAGGTGAAAAGGCAGGATACCAGCTGCCTTCTCCTAGCCTTTTCCAAAGTGCTTTCCACAAAGGAAACATTATTTTTCTATTACTATTTCATGCCTTCAGAAACAACAAGCACGCAAGAATAGGAGCCGCTGGATTTTACTGGCTGATGGTTTGGTGGTGGTTTTTTTTTTTGAAACTTTTGTCATCTTCCTGTGTTTTAAAGCGCTATCTCTCCAGGATAGCACATGTAGGAATCTTGTATTGAAACCTTACCTCTTTAATGCAACCTCTACTTGCCTGTTAGTCAGGGTGACAGAGGTATTTCTGTTCTGTGTTCAGTGTAATGGGTCTCAGATGAGTAGAGCTGCCGTTGCAATGCTGGAGAACAGGATGTTTTGTCCAAAGTTTCCCTGGAAATGTCTACAGTTGAAGCCCTGCCTTATATTTGTACACCATAAAGAAACACTGAAAAAGTCATGTCTTGCTCTTATTTACTACTATTTGTTTATATTTCCTGTCAAACTCCTCATATAGTAACTTTAAAAAGAAAGAATCAATCATTTGAGTACAGATGATACTCAGGAAACCCCAATTTCACTAAAATCAATGCAAAAACTCCCTTCGACTTTGGCAGTTTGGATCTTGCACCAAAAATGTGGTAACAATTAGAAACAACTGTGTCCTCTTTATCACCTTATGGTTCTTAACATCACATCTCAAACCAATGTCTAACGCAATTGAATTTGATGCTAACCTCAATCTGTTTTATTAAATTATGCTGTATCAGACTTTAAATAGCCTTCTAGATCCAATCCTTGTCTTGGATTTAGATACTGAGCAAGCTATTAACATCTTTTCCCTGTAGCCTCGAAAGAAAAAAGCTTCTAGTTATCTTGATATGCTTGCATATTGCATAGCTCAGTTGCTTACAAAAAGAAGTTTCTCTGAAAGGAAATTGTACAAGCTCTGGAGCTGCTCTTACACCCTGTATTGTAAGACCCTGTGTTACAATGAATCTTCCAACTATTGTGTAACTTTGAGGTGTCATTCTTGTAGGAATGTAAAATTCATGTATTCTAAGAAAGTGTAGCAAAATAAATCTGATTAATCCAGTGACACTATATTTATTGAAATATCCTCCATTTTGCTTTATATGGCAAGATGAAAGAAAATTATGCTAATAGGTGCTCCATAAACAGAAGTGTTTGTGAACATAGCTTAAATGCCTCAAATCCACACACGCATTCAACACATCAGTCAGATGTCAGAATGGCTTAATTGCTTTTTTCGCAGCTTTGATCATACTTGTGGTTTTTATTGGACTGTTCACATTTTCTGTTATAATCACTTGTTATCTTTCCATACAGTTCTAACAAGTACCATCTTCATCAAGATTTTTGTCATTCAAGTTCCCTATTTCATTTTTAATCTGCTAAATGAGCATTTCCTTCCTTTAGAAAAACAAATAAATCAAAAGGGTCAACTTGCTTTTGTGTCCTGAAACAAAGCTCTTTTTGTTTTATTACTGCCCTGTCATTTATTATCCACTGCATGTTCGATATTTGTGATAATGATTTTTACATAGAATAAATCTCATGCACATCCTGATGAATAAAGCCCCTGTTATTGTGCAGTTAATAATGCTGGTTGCAGACTTTGTAAATGTCTTACAAATATTTTCAGTAATAACACATCATGCTTTATTTATATTTCCTAGGGTGCTAGAGAGAAAGCTGTCATTTAATGTCTCAGCAGTTTATAAAGGAGCATGATTGGTGTTATCCAACAAGATTTTAAACTTAAATCCTCCCACTCTCAATTAAAAGGTATGACAGCATTCTTTGTTCAGCTTGCCTCCTATTTACGGTATTTACATGAAACATAGTACATTGTTTAATGCAAACACTACAATTATGCATGCTTCATCAACTCAGAGCACAATAATGTATGTGCAGTGTTGAAGACACAATTTGCTCTTTAGACGCATTATAACCAATTTGGCATGTTTTTTTCCCCAGTGTATATCTTAATGGCCAATAATGGCCCTGGTCCAGGAAAGCTTTTAAGCATGCACCTAACTTTAAGCAGGTGGTTGGTTGTCTGAAACTTGCTGTTCTTTGCTGGTTTGTGCTTAAAATAAACACTCACTTCACTGTTTGCTGCTCCAAACCTTCTCTTTCCTGACCTGATCTTCCTTGTTTGTAAGGAGCAGGCCCAGCAGAGCATTTCTCTGTTGGGTACTCAGCCCCTTGTCTCAGGGAGCTGTTGTTGATGCACTCCAGCAACCTTCTGGATTGCTTGTGTCCTGCTGTGCTGCCTTTCAGCAGATACTGGGGAAGCTCAAGCCTGTCATAAGGACCAAGGCATGTGAATGTGACCCTCTTTCTTCCAGTAGTCTGAAAATGGGTTCTTCTTGACCAGGCAGACCATAGTTAACACTGACCTTCACATCTCCTGTATTTGTCTGCCCTCTAAACTTGACCCCTAGGCTCTCAGCTGGTTTGCTGTCTGTCCCAGGCAGAGCTCCACGCATTCCTGCTGCTTTCTCACATACTGAGCAGCTCCCTCTCCTCATTTTCCCAGCCTGTCCTTCCCACAGAGCCTGTGTCCAGCCGTTGCTGCACTGTTTGAGCTATTGCACATCTTTGTGACTGCAGTGAGACTGTAGCACTGCAATGAAAAACAGACCTCCAGTTCCTCCTGTTTGCTCCTAGTGCTGCATGTGAGCTCACTTTTAGCATGGTTGCAGGCAGATATATATGTAGATAGGCACATTTATATATATAAAAAGATCTATGGGTTGATGGAGGTGAAGTGATTTCTCTGTTAAGTTCCTGTATTAGCTATCTTACTGCTAATTGAAAATGGAATTTGATAGGGTCTAGAGCCTAAACTGGAAATTTAAACTAGATTAGAGTATAATTCAAGAATAACCAGTTAATGGCAGGGTTCCAGGGTAGAAAGTAGATCACTTGGATTAATTTTGCTAAGACGGAATTCCTCAGTTAAGGCAGCATTACAATTTCTTAAGTTTGTACTCATTTCTTCTTATTTCTGGTTAAGCAAAGAAAATTGCCAGTTAAAAAGAGGGTCTCCAACAAATACTGGTGTCAGTTCTTTTCATATGAATATATTCTGATTTCTGTCTTTTACAAATACTATGTATCCAATTCTGAAAACATTTTTTTGGGCCTGAGGTTAACATTCTCAGTGTATTGGACTTGATCCTTGTTGGGTCCCGTCCAACTCGAGATACTTTCTGATCTATCCCTCAGTGTTTTGTGTGTACTGCATAGAGTCTATTTATCTATTCAGTGCATTACAATTTTTTAAACCCTTATGGGCCTGATAATTTTCACTTATTTACTTTTTCTTCCAAACTGCATGAAGAATGGAGGTATAATACTTGTGATCTCTTTCACCATGCAGTAGAAGCAATACTTGCATTGCATGATGGTCATGACCTGCTGTCTGCCCCTGGCTATAGCTGCCAAGGGTCAGTGATCAGGTGCTCACTTGAGTCTTTCTGCTAATTTCCTTTAGTTCTTCTATTTCCTCAAATTTCAGTGGTTACAGCATTTTTGGGGGAAACTTTTCTCTTATTTGTAATAGATTCTGTGTTATTCTCTGACTAAAATTCCCAGAACAAAGGAGAGCATGAGCCTATTTTGTGCTGTGTGTTACTTGTCTAGGTAGTGAGCCAAACAAGTTGTTCAATGTGAGAGAAATATTGGAAGAAGCAGGTGAAAGAGGACAACCAAGGTCAGGAAAGCTCAGATGAAAAGTGCTCTTCTCCCACATGCATCTTTGCTTCATCAGGCAATTTTAACTTTAAACTTAAAGTGCTCAGGTAGTCAGGGAAGGAATCCAGCTGCTTAGATATGAGGTTTGTAAGCTTGGTGGGATCTCAGGCTCAGTACACTGTCAGCCAACCAAGTTATAAAATAAAGAAATCTTCCATGCTTTTAATTTCGGTCCTGTGACAAATACAGTTTTAAATATGACACTTTAATATGATCAAATTCCAGCAGTTGGCTGTTTATAACAGCACTGAAGATGGTCTTCTGATTTTAGTAAAACTAAGTACTCATTTCAACATCCGGATGTGAGATACAAACTTGCAAGTAAGGCCTCACACTTGAAAACTGTCCACATGATAAGTGAGGGTCATTGTTTGCTGGGGTTTTTTGTCTTGTTTCAGTTTTTTTCCTATGAGCTCCCAGCAGAAAGGAAAGTTAACTTTACAGAATATTTTTCTTTCACATTTGCTTGTTTTCATGGTAGCAGGATGCCTCAATCATCCACCCCAGTACTAGAAATCTGTAACTTGGATTCCTTCAGCTTCTGGGTCTATAGAAAATAAGAAAGGTATTCTCTTTCAGATCCTCTTTATTAGTATTCTGCCTCTGTCTGGAAGCCGTACATGTGTTTAGACAATACTAATCTAGGGTTTTTGAAGTCTAGAAGTCTGAATTACTGCAAATACAACTTCTATCTTGAAAAACACCATTATAAACTTAATGTTCCTTAGGGAAATGGCTGATTCTATTTTATTTTATTCTCTATGAAAACACCTCAGCACTATACAATCTGAGGAATTAGAAGAGAGGTAGAGTGAAGAATGGCTAGAAGGTGTTTACTTGAAAGTTGCGTGAGGTATGTGGCATTTCATAAACTGGGACCTACGTTTTACTTTTGGCTTTCTTGCCACACTATCTGAAATAAATGCTCAGCTAAAACAAATGTGGGGGTATTGTCTATTTTGTTTTGGGTTTTCTTTTTTTTTTTTTGGTTGAAATGTAGGTAGTTGTATCCTCAACAGGATGATATAAATGATAGTATAAGGATGTGACTGAGACAAGCTTTACAAATTAATCTCTTATTAAATCACAATAAGTGTAGTTGGGGAAAACCCCACCAAAACAGTGAATTAAACCAGATACACTTTCCTAGGTCTGATGACATATAACAGCCCACTTACCTTAAGTACATAGAGGCATAAAATCTGTTAGGTTGGAAAAGAAGTTACTGTGCTCTGGTTAAAAAAATACAAAAAAGTTAAGTGTTCATAAACTCTTTTCTACTCTATGTAACTGTACTGCATCTGTCTTAGAAGTTTGGGTACTCAGACACATGCAGTCAGCTTACAAAGTGCTACAGACTGTAGCACTTAGTGTGTTGAACAGGGTCCCTATCCAAGGAATTCCTGCTCCTCTGCTGAATGGGTTGAGGTACGGAGTAAGATGCTTCTCCTCAGGTTCCTGAAAATGGATGTCCTGAGATAAGGAATAATTTTAATAATGCACATTTGATGTTTATTACTATGGTAGGGTGGATTTTTTGAAGGACTGTCTTTATATTGCTAAATTTCTTTGACCGATAGGCTTGGGAATGGAGGCATCTGCATCTAGTCTATATGGAAATGCAGAACCAATGCAGTTATCACTATAGTATTGGTTTGGTGTTTCTTTCTTTTCATAATATAGCAAACTATCTGCTGTAATTCATCCTGTAAGAGTACACAACCTCTCTACAGGTGAAGACAAGCCTCCATTTTGGAAAAAAAATCTGTTTCTTTTCTGGTTAGGCAGCCACATGGAGGCAGCAGTGGAAATTGCATTTGTTGGATGCAAATATTAGGTCATAAAAGCAGGTGTTACGAGCAGGGTGCCTTTATGTACAGCCTTCCTTACAGTCCTGGCAGCTCCTCTGACATGAAGGCAGGGGCAACAGAATTAGTCGGTGTATGAGATTACATCAGTGGAACTAATCTATTTTAGTCTATTTAATTATTATTTTTAGCTGTCAGACAGCAAAATCTTCCAGTATGACAAACAGATAAAGGCAGACCAACAACTAATTAAACTTCACCTGCTTTTAAATATTTTTTTTAAACAAGTAACACTGCATTTCTTTTTGGAGTCGGCAACTAAAGAAAGTTGATACGTAGACCGTACGAAATATCAGGATGCAGAAGCAAGACGTCAGAGCCCAGAATAAGTCTGAGTTCAAAACATCCTTTGTGACAAATACTGAACAGACACGACGCAAAAAACCCAAACCCAAACCCCCAATTACTTCTAGAGGATATCTGCAATACCTGAGCACAAAGAGAAAGAGCTAAAAATAGACTTGTAGTTTTAATTTTGCCTTCCTTAACTTCTGCCTTTTGCAGCCATATCATTCATATTAATACAAGATTGGATTTTTAAACATTTAAACACAGTTGAAAATGACTAGAAGTGATTTATAACATCAGTCCAGAGGATTTGTTGATTGTTTTTTGTTTATCCACCTGTTTTCTGACTCCTTGAATAATTTCTCTTTCTTTTATTAAAAAAAAAAAAAAAAAAAAAAAAAAAAAGCTTGCTGTTACTGAAACAAATAGGTACTGTAGAGCACTTGAGTCCCAGTCTTTGTTTTG
Source organism: Psittacula echo (assembly GCF_963264785.1). NCBI lineage: Eukaryota > Metazoa > Chordata > Aves > Psittaciformes > Psittacidae > Psittacula > Psittacula echo. The sequence continues at coordinate 109,251,389 of NC_137735.1, forward strand.
CTGCCTGCATTAGGTGGGTTTAGGGGCCAGATGCACTGAACTTTGCAACAGACAGTCCTGGGACCATCTGTGCAGAGATGGGGGGTGTCAAAGAAAGGCTGTTTGTGTAAGTCGTGGGAAACGTAGTGGCCTGCCTGCCAGTGTGCTACATGAATTGAACTAATTGAAGATTATACTCTAGAGCTTGCCGTAGCCGAGTGAGAGGATAATCCTTCATCAGCTGCAGTCGCAGCCAGTAATTGGTGCTTATTACAGGGAGGAGTTCCCCTGCAGTGCTGCAGAAACTGAGAGGCTTTAGTGTTTAATTACTGTCTTTCAATAGAGATGGGAGGAAGGGGGGGGGGGGAAAGGCCAGGGTAAGAAAGTCCGGGAATAAGGGGAGGGGCAGCAGTGTAATGCAATTTCTGGTAGTCTAGGCTAGACATTTAACAAGTGAGAGAGCCTTTTGTGCAGGAGGACAACATTGTGGAATGTATAATGAGCCTCTGTTGTTTGTAATTAACCCCCGCATCACCACAAGTCTTTGTTTGGGATATTGTCTTAAAAGGGATTGTTTTCCACACCTCCAATGCAGTTGAAAAGATCATAAAGGTCTGATGATTTGCCACATTCATGCAACCTCACTTTTGAAAAGGTGTTTTGGTGTCGTGTAGGGTTTTTGGTAGTATTTTTTTGTTGTTGATGTTGGTTTGGTTGGATTTTTTTGCAGCCCTGACTGAAGGTGATGCTCTCATTTGTCTCCAGCTCCATATTCATACTGAAAACTAATGAAAGATGTAAGGCCATACACATATACATCTAAGTAAAGTCAGAGGAATGATCCTGGACTTCTAGAAGTGAAAATGTTGTTTATTTAGCTAACAGAGATGCTACAAGAGATTTATTATTGGGTTTTGAATTTTCATGATATAAAATTCTTCTTTAGATTAAAATTAGTGTGATGTGATACACCTGAAGTCCTCATATGTGTAATTTCTTCTTTTCCAGACACAGTTTTCTCTTACCCCAATTGCTTCAATATTGGTATTAGATTCAGGGAACTGAGATTAGCTCCTCTGTTCCATATTAATCTGGATAACAGTTTGTGTAATAGTCTCCAAGTGTTAATGATATTAAAAACCAAGTTAAAGATTCAATTTAAGCAAGGCAATCTAAACCTGTTTCACCAGTTTAAAGGCTGGGGACCTAATAGGCAGATCTGTCCATCTCAGGCTTGTGTGTCTTGGTGGCTTTCACTGTCTCTTGCTGTACTTTGAGAAAATAGTTTTGCTGGGTAATATAAATAGAACTGGCTTACATCATTCCTGAAATACTGTAGCTCCAGGAATGACATTGTCTCTGCTTGGCTGTATTTACAAACCAGATTATATAGGCACCGTTATATGAATTAACTGATTGGTCACGCTCTTCACAGCACTTATGGAGCAGAATGAATAAATAATGTACAACAGATACCTATCAGGGATTTATTGCATAGTTGATCTTTAATTAACAAAGATTCTTAATGGCCATTTTGGTTTATAGGATATTTCTGGGATCTTGCTCTTTCTTCTCCAGCAGCATGGGCGCTTGATGTGCCTACAAAGCTGCTCTTTCTGATATTACTGGAGAGCCCACAGACAGAGCACAAACTCATTGTGATCATGCACAGAAATGTAAATCCTCATCAAAGAAGGGTGACTCTGGTTCTTCTAGGTCAGCCTCCACCAAGCCTGAGGGTTGTCCACCCAAACAGCATAAAAAGACACATGCTAGCAACCTCAGGCAACCTGCTCTCTAAGGAGGGCAACCAGAAGCCAGGCAGGCACGTAGGAGCACTGACCTTTGGTGGATATGTGAGGCATGGCAGCAGCACAGCAGGAACTGGAGTTGCAAGGAGGACATTCTGAGGGGAAAAAAGGGCCATGTTATCCATGATTTGAACCTACTCCGATTTATTTACAGACCTGACCACCTGCAGCAATCCAGTTTTATGAGAGCTGTATAGGGGCTGTGTTCTATCTTGCCCACCAGCTGCAAACCACAGAAGGGAAAAATGGGACAGCCCAACAACAGGTTGAGCCAGAGGAGTGGGTTAGAGTCCAGACAACATTGCATATAAAAAAACCATAATTCCTTTTCAGGTTTTTCCAACCATATTTGTGTAAGTGTTGACCACTCAAGGGCAGCTCCCTGGGCTGGCTGGTGACAGCAAGCAAATGGGAGCACATTCCAGTGGACACAGCAGTGTACTACACTGTACTGCTATGATGTATTTGCTACAGCATTTTTGGAATAGGTGCAACACTACTTAGTTATTTTAATACCTGCACAAGATTTTAGAATTAGTTCCACTTGCCTTTTTCCTGTGCAAATTGCACAAATGGAGATTCGTTTCTTTAACATAAATCTACCGGAAAAAAAAACCCCAAAACAATAGGCTACCATTGTTGTGCTGTTACAGAAGCTATAAAGCATGTCTGCTGCTGGAAAAGTATTGTAGACCTTATTATATATGTTGGTCTATCAACAGATAACTTCCTTTCCACACATATATAGAATAGGAGAGAGAAAGCGGCATGTTAGTGGTTCTCCAATATTTCACAAGCAGGTAAGTTCAGAATTAAATATAACTATTAAGTAAAGACAATATCCCGGGAAAATAAATACATCTTTACAGAGATCACTTCTGAAAATGTGTATTGTGAATATATTTAAGTTTCAAGCTTGCATTCTTTTTGTATTGTGGATTTTCTTTTACTTAGACACACAACCAAGTGCTCAGCTGTGTGCCTAAGACCTATGGACTTCATTAGAATGTAAATATGCATTCAAATTCATTAGATCTCTAGACTATTCATTAATTATTTTCCTTGTGGCATCAGATAAGTAGTAAATAGCTGGGAAAAGTCACCATGCCATGAAAAAAATCCCCACCTTTATTTTATAAATAGCTTTTGGGAGGTATGAAAGCTGTCAAAATAATGAAACAGATCAAGAATTCACAGTACAAATTTTTGTATTGGAAGCAGAAACACAACCAGTGACCTTTCTGAAAAGAAAGAAGCTCTTTATTTGTCTCTTGTTACTGAACCCAGGCAACAATAATGACCTAAATGAGACCTACTGAGTGCAAACAGAAACTAAATGCATAGGGGGTTTCTAGAAACAGCCACTCTGATGTTTAATTGGAAATTGTTAAATGCAGAGTTACCGACTCATTTTAACAATATAACCTTCACAGGCTCTTACTAGCTTCAACCTTGGCACCTGTTGAGTAGCTTTTACTGTGAAACAACTAATTTGGCATCAACGCTGATTCAGTAAATATCAGGCCACAACCTTTTTTTATTAACTACAAATATTCAAACACATCAGTGTCTGGTATACAAATATAGTATCTGATTTATCTAGGAGAGTCTATTCCTTTGGTACAGTGAGCTGGATGGAAAGGGAGAGATTCCAGTCTACCAGGATCTGTTCATCTCCAATACCTTTACCCCAAAGTTGTAGGACAAATACTGTAATAGCTGCAATTGCTAATTGTCCAAAAGACCAATAGCCCTAGGATCTGTAGTAGTAATAAGCATATAGAAAGAAAGGTAATCAGAAATATGACTTAAAATTGATGCCATGAGAAGCATAAAAAACAAACAAACAAACAAAAAAAACAACCCAAAACATTCCTGAGTGGCCTGGATTAATCCAGCCTTGGAAAAGCAAGCATGCAGCTAAACCAGAACATGGCAAAATTGGCTATAAAGAATTAGCTAAAAGGAGTTTGAGCCATGCTCAAACCAAACAGGTTGGAATAAAGCTAAGCAGAACCCTTCCTGGGTTTGCTAGGAGGGTTGGCTGAGTAGCTGATAGCTCAGATCACTACAATCATTCTGTCAGTCCATCTTCCATTCTTTTCCTCATGCCAGCCAAGAGAATCTTGAAATATAGATATATGTCTCTATGTGTGTATGTGACATTTACATACATAATACATATAACTTCAATAACTTCAGTTTTGGAGTTCAATTTAATCTGATTGTAGCAATAATGAAGGATGGAAAAGTTAGTCTATCCTCCTACCTAAAAAGCATAACTTGTCCTTCAAAAGTATCTACAGATAGATAAAATATGCACCTTTACAAGCTGGAGAGAATTAGCCTTTATACAAATAAGCTTTTTCCAAATGTATTTATCCCGTTTAACATAGCATTTACTTTGCAATTTTTAAATATCTAAATATTTTTGTTCAAAATCCAGAAAACTTGCACTAAGTAGGTATTTTATAAATCACAATGCTTTCTTAGATCTCAATAGCTTTAGGAATTAACTTGCTAGATAAAAAGAAGCAATATTCTAGTTATGAATAATAATAAAAAGTAATAATGATTCTTCTCCTGCCTTAGGTAGGCCTGGGACCAGCCTTTGTTCGAGCAGTAATGATTTGTTAGATGTATGGCAATTGCACTATTAAAATGAGTTACACTGAGGCAACAGCAAACATTAAATGAAGGGCATAATTACAGATTGTTCCAGTAAAACTGACAGATACAGGAAGAAGCTGGGCAGATTAGCTCATACATATGGAAGCTGCGTATTTGTCCCAACCCTTAAATTTATGTAATAGAAGACAGAACTGTCATCTCTTTAAACAATGTATTTTTAATAATGATTTCTAGTTTTCATGGTTGTAAAGAAAAAAGTTGAACCAAATTTTGATTTGTCTCTGAACACAGAGGCAGTAATCAAAAAAAAAAGGTAAGATATTTATGTTTATAAATCTAATTATTTTTAAGTCAACATATTTCAAAGACTGACTTGCACTTTTGAGTACTTATAGTTGGTAACACCAGAAAACTCTGAGGACATGTGGAGCCACTTCAGTAAGCCTAATACGTGAGTATTGCAATCATATCTCATCCAGGATGTACAGTTACTGGCCTCCTTGTATTCCTTCCTCATTGCGAGCCTTCGATATGGCTTCAGAACCAGATTGCTGTCTCTGGACACACTCTTTCATTCACTGTCTGTGTACCTCACAACTCTTCAGCTGATAATTCCTTAGGGCTAAAGTTACAAGGTTTTCTTTCATCCTTTTTTTTTAAATTATTTTTAGGCCTTAAAGGCCTTTATTCTTTTAAGGCCTTTTATTCTTTTAAGGCTTTGTCTATTCCACTTTCATTCAACACTGCAAAAACTGTGGTACCTGCTGTTTTTTTCATTTATTTTTGTTCACCTGCATTATGTCACACCCAATAACCGAGCCAGGCTTCACAACATCTAGTTATGAGCTGCTGCTTAAAGTGATTCCATAGCAAACAAAACCAAACAAAACCCCCCTTCAAATGTAGTTTAGTGGTTTATAGAAGCATAACTGCTCTTCAGTAACATCCTCTGATTCATTCCAAAGCTGAAAAAAAATGCAGTTTAACTTTTCACTGGCAATATAACCATATCTCTTCTGAGAGATTATTCCAACCTACAGGTTTAGGACCTTGGTATATTGAGCCCTTCTATATCAAGGAGCCAGTAGGATTCCATCTTACAAACAGTGGCCAAAATTTACTACTTATTCATAAGAATCTCTTTATAGTCATAAACCAGTTTTCTGCAAGAAGTCAGAAGACATACACAGAGCATTACCACTAATGAAATGTTGAGGTATGTGGGGGGATCTTTCTACATCTGCAGGACTTAGAAACAACAATGTATAGGATCAATATGCCCAAATATATTAGGTGTTTTTAAAAGCTCCCTCTGTCCTGAAATCATAGAATCATAGAATAGTTAGGGTTGGAAAGGAACTTAAGATCATCTAGTTCCAACCCCTCTGCCATTCGCAGGGACACCTCACACTAAACCATGTCACCCAAGGCCTCATCCAACCTGGCCTTGAACACCACCAAGGATGGAGCATTCAACACTTTTTTGGGCAACCTGTATCAGTGCCTCACCATCCTCACAGTAAAGAATTTCTTCCTTATATCCAATCTAAACTTCCCCTGTTTAAGTTTGAACCCGTTACCCCTTGTCCTGTCACTACAGTCCCTGATGAATAGTCCATCCCCAGCATCCTTGTAGGCCCCCTTCAGATACTGGAAGGCTGCTATGAGGTCTCCACGCAGCCTTCTCTTCTCCAGGCTGAACAGCCCCAACTTTCTCAGCCTATCTTCATAGGGGAGGTGCTCCAGTCCCCTGATCATCCTCGTGGCCCTCCTCTGGACTTGTTCCAACACTTCCATGTCCTTTTTACATTGAGGACACCAGAACTGCACACAATACTCCAAGTGAGGTCTCACGAGAGCAGAGTAGAGGGGCAGGGTCACTTCCTTCGACCTGCTGGTCATGCTCCTTGTGATGCAGCCCAGGATACAGTTGGCTTTCTGGGCTGTGAGCACACACTGCCGGCTCATGTTCATTCTTTCATCGACCAGCACCCCCAAGTCCTTCTCTGCAGGGCTGCTCTGAATCTCTTCTCTGCCCAACCTGTAGCTGTGCCTGGGATTGCTCCGACCCAGGTGGAGGACCTTGCACTTGGCATGGTTAAACTTCATAAGGTTGGCATCAGCCCACCTTACAAGCGTGTCAAGGTCCCTCTGGATGGCATCCCTACCCTTCGGCGTATCAACCAAACCACACAGCTTGGTGTCATCGGCAAACTTGCTGAGGGTGCACTCAATCCCACTGTCCATGTCACTGACAAAGATGTTGAACAAGACCGGTCCCTAAAATTGCAAAATATGTATTTTCTGAGCCATTACACTCTGATATAACATTTTAAATAAACCTGGTTAATTTAATTTTATAAATTTTCCTGCTTTAATCCTTGCACCCCTTTTGGTTTGCTGATTGCACAGCTTTCTGCCTATAGTGACTGCCTTATTAAATGATCTTAAACTGAGGTTTTGGCCTAATGGTATTTAACCAGGGTCAGTAAATTATTTTACTAGTATCAACTGCCATCAGAAAAAAAAAAAAAATAAAAAAATCATCAGCCAACCATTAAAAAGTAAAAATTAGGTTACGCCTAAGTTTTTAAATAAGTGTTATTTAACAATAGCATATTAGGGGTGGAGTGGAGAAGGATACAGATAGTTTAATTATAAATGTACGTAGTGACATGGTAGTTACAACTGTCTACTACGTAAGGCATAGGAACTTTATTTTAGCCTTTTGATATGCAACTCACTAACATATCTGGAGCACTCATTTTGAAAGTGATCATTAACTGCTTGCTGCATTTTTCTTCGTAAGTGCTATAATTTCTTGTGTTTTCCCAACAAGATAATTCAGCTTCATTTAGAAATAGGTTTCAGGCATACAACCAATACATCTTTTTAATGAAGACTTGTAGACTTCCTAGATCACAGGACACATCACTAGTTAGGCATTGGCTTGGGATCTGAGAGACTGGCAGGCAGGTCAGTGCTTGACTGCAGGTATATTAGGTTGACCCTAAGTAAACAGATCTGGTGAGTACCACAGGAAGCTTGGGGCAAGATTCTGATAACATGTCAGGTAACCAGTATTTTGGATTGAGCTCTTGGTTCAAATTCATTCAAATAGCAAAGAGATAATAAATTCAGAGCAGACTGAGCTCTCTGACCACTGAAGATTTGGCTGAGCATGGATGCAGACTTTGGCCTAGTGATACAAAGGAAAAATATACTGAATTTCAGAGGCTTATAGTTTTTACCTCATTGATTGTTTTGACTGGTTAAAGAATCAAGCATTTGGGATTATAGCCCTTAAATCTTTTAAGATTGGTTAAGAATTTATGGCTTATTAACCAATTAAATCTTCTTTAAGCTCTTACATTGTCCTAGTGTAGCTGGGCTTCCCTAAATTCCTAAGGAGACTTAAGTGTTTATAGTGCCTTAGCATAGTTAAGATTTCTTCCCATATTAAAAAGACTTAACTGTGCTAAGGTTCCTAAAATATTTAACAAAGCTTACATATCCTGTAGCTGATCCTGATTTCATTCTTATAAGTTCTACCTAAGCAAAATCAATGCAAAGAATTGCACAACATGAATTCGACAGATCAAGCTTTTACTCAAGAAACTCAAGAAGTGAAGTTAGCCTTGAAGTTAGCTCAGGAACGATGACTGCATACAGCATTTTCTTTGTGGAACAGAAACCTCCTCAAGTGGTTCAAAGTATGACAGAGTTAACTCTTCTGTGTTGATAAATCACTAGCACATGCTAACTTTTACACAGGTCAATAAAGCCTTTGGATGAAAGAGGCTTAAGTTAGGACAGACTGCTCAATGGCGCTGAGACCTTTCTTCTAGTTTAGGGTATTTTGTTAAGTTAATCATAAAAGTTTCTTTCAAATTGTCCATATGAAAAACTAAAGACTGTGATGCTTAAAGTGTGCAGGTATTTCATGCACTTACAAGAGGAGAGAAACAAGAAAAAAAAATTGAGGCCTTACCTCTGGGAAAGCAAGACTTATAATTTCTATACTGTTCTCTGATTTGATTTCTCTTCAACTGTTCTCTGGTTGCAATGCAGACTGTAGGTGGTAGCAGGTTCACAAACCAAATTAAAGTCCTCATCCTACAACTGTTTTTCTGTGAACAAAGGCCTCTTAGATTTTCTAAGTGTCTGTTACTATATTACTGTACTGGTACAGGTAAGAATGAAGCAAAATAAGATGCAAAAGAAAGTGAACTTGGAGAGCAGCGAAGTATGTGATGAAGGCTATTGCCCTTTCATCCTAAATGAAACACCTTGACTCTTTAAAATCACATTCAGGATTTAATAAACCTAGAGATCATATTGATACATGGTAGCACGATGTAGATATCTGACGGGCATGTTACTTTTATATGTTACTAGAGGGATAGCTTTGTGGTACAGGTGTTACAATTTAACATTGAATTGTGTCCATTCCGAGCTCTCAGTTTGTCCGTACATAACTTAAAGAATCTATGCAGGGAATAAATACATTTTTCTGAACGCAAAAAATTTTCTTCTCAGGCTGATGCTTCATAAAAATGTCTGGATGTTCATTTTGAGCTAGTTGAGCAAGAAAGAAAACCACTTGAAAATATTGCTGCCTAGTTTATGCTTGACTTTTCCTTGAAGAAGTATCAAATTTGACATGACTTAGAATTGGTTTTGTTCAATTAAAAAAAATCTGATTCTACTCCAAATAGATAAAACAGAAGTGCAGTTACCAGTATGATTCACTAACAGTTCCTCCAGATTAAAAGATCGACCAATCTATCTATCTATCTATCTCATAATGAAAAGCAATAGTAGGATGATTTTCAAAGATGCTCTGATATATGCAAACACTATTACAGTTGCCACACACTAAAAAGCCTGCACTCATTCTTCTTTATGCAAGATAGCCTTTGTAGAAAGGGAGGACAAATTATTTCTGAGGTAACATTTTGTGGAAGATGTAGTAAAATGGCTTCTCTCCTTTCTTTAATTTATTATTTTGTGGGGTTTTCTTGTGATAATTTGTGATGTGTTTTCACACACAGGGTCCAAATATACATACCCATACACAACTGATTAATAAAATGGGATGGCAGTCATAGGTAACAAAGGGTATCCCTCCTTTACAACAAAGTCATCCTTCTTAAGCTACTTAGTCTGCCAAACAGCTTCCTAGTCTTTCATAGGAATTATGAGACTAAAAGCATTCACAAATGCCAGATGCTGAATTAAAAGTTCCTGAGCTTCAAGGCTTCGTAGCTTTATTAGTGCACTTTATATGCCTAAGCTGCAATTCTCAATTACTTTAGTTCCAGCTGTGACAGTTCTGCATTTCCTCAGATCATGTTCTTGAACCTGTGGAGAAGATTACTATAATTCTATTTCCACCATATAGTACCTACACAGCAGAAGCAGATGTAGTTCTTTATCCTCTGATTTCTGTAATTTCTGCAGCACTTCTCCATAGCAAGTAGACTTGAAGGTTCTGCCGTGAGCTCAAGGCCTAAAAACTACCCCTCTCCATTCATCATTTTCTATTACCACAACATACCAGACATCTTCAGTTGTTGAATACATGTGAGTGATACTAAAGCAGGCAGGGATATAACCCAGTTGTCCTAGCATCATCCAAAGTTGAACGGGAATAAGCACCGATATGTGGTATAATGTCTGTGTTCAATGGCTCAGCAGGATGCTCATTTTTATCTATTTGTGGCAGAATGAAACAGCTGTGAATTTATCAGAGGAGCATTTTGTCCTTGCACCACAAGTGTTCATGATGGGCAGTCACACAGAACAGCACTGTGAAGCTTTGAATCTGGAGAAAACAAGCATGAAGCTCATGTGATCCGTACTATAATTGTATCTCTCTTTAAATGCGTGTGGCATATCTGTAGGATGCATATGAGGAGAAAACAGGTTTATATAATTTTTAATTTTGAATGGCAATGGTTCTAGAATTTCCACATGGAAAAATTAAGTTTTCATGAACTTGTATGGAAACTCATCCCAAACCTCTTGAACTGCGGCATTTATTGTAATACCTGAGCTGGTATAGAAATGAGCCATAATTGTTACTTAGGAGTTGGTTCTCACAGTCTTCACTAGATCTCCAACTAGTTCATTTGATGCTTGCAATTCAAAGTTTGGGCTGATGGTAGCTAGATATTTATGAAACAACAAAGCCTTTTTGTTCACATCAGATGTCTTTGTAAAATAACACAGTAATGCTCCGGACTCTGTTGGAGTGATTGTGTCTGTGTGCTGCCCCTATGAAGAAACCAGAAGGAACTATGAAAGGTAGTTCTTTAGTACTTTTTTAGCACTTTTTTAGCATGACTGTACCACAGCTTTGTGGAACAAGGACAGAATCAGCTAAGAATACCAAAACAAGAAGCAATTGCAAGTTATACAATTCAAAAAGCAAGATCAGATAAACTGGAATTTTGTTCTTTCTTTATGACCAACCCTTATAAGAAGTTTGGTCCCCATAATGATGCTGTGGACCCTGACCTTCTCTTTGTCATGGCTTATGAAGCTGAATATCCCAGAGAAGTCACAGTCTTAGCAAACTGCTCTTTTGTGGTTGCAGAAAAGTGCTGGCTCGTATATTTGAAAAGCTGGTGGCAGGACAGCCTTGCCTCTTGAAATCATTTGGATATCAAAGTTGAAAATGGCATGTGTGTGCCATATGTGGATTGTTGGGCACTGCAGTCTTTCTTTGCTCCTACAGACTCAACCAGTATCAGTCCAATCCAGGTTTCTCTTCCCAGCTGACTTCCTTTGTAAGCATTGCAGCGGCTGCTGCAGGGCTAGGTCTTGTTGTTCTGTTTTCTGAATTAACCAGATTCTTCCTCTGTGTCAGCAGCAGTCAGTCACCAAGAGTGCTGGAGAGATATACCATTTCTTTGTTCACAAATACACCCCAGTAATGCTGAGACCAGAGATTAAAATCTTGTCAGCATGCATGTAATTGCCACTGATGGCTGCTGCTGGAACTGAAGTCCAGATTTGGGGTCAAAAGGAATTTCCTCCCACCACCACCACCAAGTTGCAAAGGACAATTGCCCTCCTGTGTAGCCTGCAGTTTGCCCAGCGGTTTGGTCCTTAGGTCACCTTAAAAGTTCAAGTGACTGTATTAGCAATTCCTTCCCATCTCTTTCTCCAGCTTATACTGCTTTCTTCCTCTACCAAGCCGGCATAATGGCTTTAGCCTCATGCTTCATGTTTTCAGTGTGCTGTAATAGAGGAGTATAATAAGAATGTTTTCGGGCCAAGTGCTTGCAGGAGCACGTGCCAAGATTGTCTGTCCAGCTCTGGGACCTGGACATCTACTGTACATTTGTCATGACTGCATGGGACTGATTTCAGCCCCTTAGGCAGTTCTTTCCAATCCCATGTTGTAGTAAATTCACACAGGCCACAATTTTTCAAAGGCTTGTAAGTAGCCCATGCTGGGTTGATTTTCATGGAGAAAGTAAAAAAAAGTGTAATTCTTAACAAAGTTATTCTTTCCTGCCAATTTCAGGGCAGTGCATGAGAGCAAGTGAGCTTTGCAGTGAAAATGTCTCTACTTATTTCTTTCCCCCCCTTTTTTTTTTCTCCACAAGTGAAACAGAATGTTTTTTCCCTACCCTCATTCTTGGAAACGGTTGTATTTTTTTTAGCTGAAATTTTCCAACACATCTCAGCTTGAGGCACAGACATTGCATGGAAAATTTCAGCCCAAGCTTATAATGTTTGGCAACATTATAAGCAACTGGGACTTAAAATGGGAAGAGTCTGGCAATCTAGGATGTGCTAACAGCCTCCTTTCTAATGAACATGCTTGTACAAAGGCTATTAATATACTTGAAAACTAGTTTGAATGTCAGAATAGACTAAAACAATGTTGGTGTCCTGTCTGAACTTTCTAGTCTTTATGGAAACGTACTTTGAAAAATCATTGGAAAGTAGAGTTGTATGACTAAACTGGATATAAATCTAACTATAATTTTCTGGTAGGCTTAATAGTTGAAATATTGTCTTCAGCTTCAGTGGTGATATTACCAGAATGCAGTGTAGCGCTAGAAAAGCTACAGAAAAGGAAATTGAGAATGATCCCCAGAGATAAAGGAATGTGCAAGATGGAGTAAAGTCATTTGCATAAAAATTGTTAGACTGGTATTTAATTGAATTATATTGGATCTTACACTTTATAGATAATGTCAGTTTGAGTTACTATTGTAAGTTATTATAGACTACTGCATTATTAAAAACAAATATATTATTGAAACAAGTTTTGACAATGTGCTTACCTGGTAAAGTCACCTGCTCAAAGCACTCATGCTTTATAGTGCAGTGAAATATGATAGTACTAAATAAAGCCGGTTAAATTTGTGGTTTCCATCATTCTCATTATAGATATGTCCCACAGGTGCCTAGAATATGTCTGCAGCAGATTTCAGTCCAGTGCAGCAGGCCATCTCATGTTACAGTTTGGTGGATATTGTTGATTAGTGCTATATAATTCATAGTAGAGTCAATTCTTCCCTTCCCCACCTCTCCTTGTTGTTCAGCCATTAAACTGATAGTGCCAGGTTAAAAATACCATGTTTTTAAAGTTTTTTGCATATGCATTAGTAGCACTGTTCTGGCATGTTAAAATGGAAGAATGCTAAAGAATCTAATACATATCCCTGTGTTTATGCTGGTTTTGATTGTGGAGCCCATTAACTAAGAAACTGACAATACAGTATTTGCTACAACATGGTATAGATTTGGTCTACCAAATAAAAAATACTGCCTGATGAGGCAACCTTTTACTGCATTGCACCTAACCAATTGTACAATGCTCTCTTCTGGGTTCTGACTTAACTGCTGTGATGGCTGGCTTAAGCCATGATGTAGAAGCAAAAATGAATTGTCATTTTAATATGTATAACTATTTAATTTGCTTAAGCAGTTGAGCAATGTATTTTTTTTATTTTTTTATTTTTTTTTTTATCTAGCTGAAGTTTTTGACATTCTATTCTCTAAGTAGTGATTTTATAAATTTCCTAATGAGTGGTGATATCTTGAAGAGCTGAAAACTGTGCTTGGGTTGGACCTGTAAAATGCTAAATTAACCCACAGATTTCAGTATTTGTGTAAACTGTACAATTTTTAGCCAGTGGTAACTATATTACTGTTCTCTTGCATTAAAAATAAACCAGCAATTTTCATGTGTAGATTTTTAATCATACTCATGCTTGGTTTTAATATTTTGGCTCCCTTTAATTCCATGTCAGCACTGACAAAAATAATACAGATCTTTACTAATGCACCAGTTAGAAAATCTAATGCTTTTGGCATACACTTAATCTCAGCACTCCCAAACAGCGATCTTCCTATGGTCACAATATTCTAGTCACTCTTGTGACACACTATACATTGAAATGGATCCAGTAATAATCAGTTTAGCAGTGCACTGACTGTTGTGGATCATGCCAAAAGCATAGCAGTTAATGACTGTAGCAGCCACAGAACACTGATGCTCCTGATTTTTGTTGAAGTTTTTGGTAACTTCTTTTTAACGTTTCTATTTATTTGTTTCTAATTGGAGGTGTTTAATTTTAAACAGAAGTTTTTCAGTTCTGGTTTTGTCTCCAAAAATCTTGATAGATTGTGAGCTCAATTGAGATATTTTTCTCTGTGGCTAATCTACATAGCCAACTCAGAAGGAATATTAAAAAGCCTGAGCGTGGGGTTTATTGTAAACCTATCAAGATCTCGGATGGAGATTTTGCCATTATTTGCATTAATAGGTTTCAAAGTGATGCAACCTTTTGAGGCTGAATGAAAGCAGTGCTGCAGAAGTCTATATAGGCTGGAGCTGTGACCCCAGCTGTGCAGTCAGATCCACTCAGGTGGATCTCCAAAGCCTGCTGAAGTCGCTTGATATCTGTGGTTTTTCACAGAGGTGTAGAAATCCACCTGCTTGGCTCAGCTTTCCAATGGCCCTAAGAGAGTAGCACATATCCATGTATTTGCAGAAACTCTTATGAAAGTTAGGAAACAGTATAAACAGACTACATTCTGTTCTGCTTCATTTCAGAGATTAAGGACTGATCCTTTCCAAAAATGAATAGACGAGAATTCTCTTACTCCTGAAACAGACAGCACATCAGGAAAAACAAAAACAAAACAAAACAAAACAAAACAAAAAAAAAAAAAAAAGAAAACACCAAAAAAAAAAAGACAGAAACTCAGAGAGTTTTCTGGGCCATTTTTCAGTGTTGGGTGACACCAGGTCAAATTCCAAACAAATGTAGAACTTGCCCTAATTGCTACTTCAGAAATTAGCAGTATTTTGCTTGTTTAGTCTCCTTGGAAACACTGGCAGGTACATAGGGAATTAGGGGCTCCCTGGACCACAGATGGAAAAACCAAGACTAAGAATGACCTCATAATATGGTGTTTAAGGCACTGAGGGGGAGGTCTGTGTTCTAGTTGGTGGTCAGACAGCAGCTTCTGTTTTACCATAAATGAGCATATGATAAAATACTCTGCTATCTGCAGAACTGGGTTAAAAGGTGAAAGCCTCTTTCTCTTGGCTCTTAAAAAAAAAAAAAAAAAAAAAAAAAAGAAAAGAAGAAAAGGAAAGAAAAGAAAAAAGTGTGTGATCTACTACACTTTCTTTTTCTCTAATGCTTTCAAGTTTAGTAAAGTAAGAGTCCTAGAATGTAACAATGAATATCTTAGGGTATCAGATTGATATATGAGTGGTGAATAATTCTTTTATCTGTACACATAATATGTGCACAAGCATCTGATCGGCAGAAAGTGGACACAAAAGTTAAAACAAAACATTGCTAATTTGTTTATAAAGTCTGTAGTATTTCCAACATATCCATGCTTTAAAAATTTTCAGTGCATCAGTATTTCCCAGTCAGAAGTGAAAGCCTCATTTATATAGTTTTTTCTACGTGTAGACACCTAAATCCACTTGAACAACTTTCCCTTGTGAATTGGGAATTAACTCTTTCCTGTACACTAAAAGATTTTACTCCTAGCATTTGATCACTCCAAATTAGGTACTGAGAGAGAAGTTGTATAAATTGTATATTTACTAAATGAAATAGGACATAATTTGTCTGAAAACAGAGACTAAAGCTTGGTTAGAGGAGGCAAGAGCTACCTTTCACCCAGATCATCATAGTCTGGAAGACTGCATGTTATTTCAAGGATGCCGTACCAGCAAGTTACAACTGTGCCCCAACTTATAAACTATAACATCCACATTTTGTTTTTCTTCACTTTATGTTAACTTTATGTTAACTAACTGATTTCAGAGAAGTTCTCTTAGAAGTTTAACATATATTAAAAAATAATTGTAAAAAAATTATTACATATATTATTATAATTAGAATTTAGGAATAAATAAAAGATCTTTTTAAAAAAAAAAAATAAAAATACAGGTTTCATTCCAAATATAAAGATCCTCACCTAAATTTCACCTCTTTGGGACTCTGAAAGCAAATGCAAATGAAACACCCAGGAAAATAACCATCACTTGACATCTTTATGCAGCTTTGAATAAAGTAATTTGGTCATTCCTTTTGTATGATACATTCAGAATTGGTGTATGAAATATTTTCTTGTTTTTTCTTGTCTTAAATTCTGTGTTTCCAAGTTAGACCTGGGCACCCTGACCAAACCAACTTCATTCCACATTTGCAAGGACCTGTTGAGTGCTGTTCCCTATCCCAGAGTGGCTGTCTTGGAGGTGACACAAACTCAGATCTTGTAAATACCTGAAGACTGTGGGAACTGTGCTGGATTACTCAGTAGCTCAAAGTCAGAGCCACGTCTTTTAAAGCAGCCTAGGAATAAATACACTGTTTTCCAGATGAGTTCTATTTAATGTGAAATGCATTAACGAGTCTTCAGTCTCTAATCCAGCCTTGCAAAGTCATATGGATACTTAAGTATGTCTTGTTTGTGTTGAATTTCTCACTCTTCCTTTAATACCTTCTCCTATTGTGACAAATTCTGCAAAAATTGGTGAGTTTTCTACTTGGTGGGTGTTGGCAGAGGACCATCCCTGGCAGTGTTTCCCCCATCCCTATCAGTGTTTCCCCCATCCCTGGCTGTGTTCAAGGCCAGGTTGAATGGGGCTTTGAGCAACCTGATCTAGTGGAAAGTGTCCCTGCCCATGGCAGGGGGTTGGAACTAGGTGAGACTTAAGGTTCCTTAAACCCAAACCATTCAGTGATTCTGTCTCTTCAATGTGCAGCAAAATACGACCCCCTCCCCCCCCCCCAAAACCACAGAAACGAATATCGTGCTGTGGTGACTGGCTGTGCATCGCCTCACCGAGTTCCTCGCTGCAAGCCGTGCCACCGCTCCTGCCGCGCTCCCGCACGCCCTCCCTTCTCTCTCAGAGAGCTGCGAACGCTGTGAGGGGTCGAGCGGTATGCCACTCCGCCGACGGGCGAAGTTCCTTGCAGCCACGCTCGGGATTACGCTGAGCTGCCGCATTCAGCTCCCTCAGACGTAATTTCGCTTTCCCAAGGGCTCATCCCGCCCGCTCCCCTCTGTACCGCCGTCTCCGCCGCGCCAGCCCAGCGGCCGCTCTCCCGCCGCCAGCAGCAGGTGCACAGCGGAACTGCTTGCTGCCCCCCGGCATGGGGCTGGGCCCGAGGTGAGTGGGGCTGCCGGTGCTTGGTCAGGACGCTGACACACCGGCGGGGAGGGGGAGCGTCGAGCCGTGACTGAGGAGGCCGGGTGTCTGGGATGGCGCACTTCTCCTCAGGGATCCGTGGTTCGGGGATGGCGGTACTTCACCTCAGGGGTCTGTCCAGGTGTCAGGGTCCCTGCCCTCTGCGGAGGGTGGGAAGGGAGGCTGGCGCAGGCAGAGGGGTGATGGCAGCTCCCCACCCGCCCCGGGGGAGGCGGGATGAGAACGGGCTCAGCTGAGGTGGGGAAGGTCCGTTGCGTCCCGCTGGAGCTGCCTGTGGAGGGCACGGGGTTAAAGCGATCTCGGAGAACCCTTCCCAAACCCAACGACCCAGCAAAAAAAAAGTACTCCCCTTCCCATCAACGAGCCCTTAAAACACTAAAGGAAGGTGTCTGTTCCCTAGAGAGGGGGAGTGGGACTGAAGGGAGCCTCTGCAGCTCAGCCTGGCTGCTCAGGAAGCCCATCAGAGGGAAGGGGCTGGTCGGAGCTGAGGGAGCAGCAAGCAGGCTGTAGGGCAGACCTGATGGGTGGGGAGGGATGCTCTGTCCTAAGGTGTCCTCTCTCCCCGGGAATGGGGGTAAAGTGACTGGGAAGAAGGGTGGGAAAGGCTTGAGGAAGGGTCTCTGCTGACGGAAGGGGAAAGGATACTAGAAGGTGGCTGTGAGTGGTGAGAGGGGGTACATGTACGAGTATAGGCTGGTTGACACAGGTAATGAAATAGATGTTTGTGGCTTCCTTCACTAGAGAATTTGGGGAGTGACAAGTTTGAAGGGCAGTAGTCATTTTCATCTTCTGGATGGCCTGGTTACCTGCCCTGGGTAAGTTAAGATTGTCATACGCTAGTTGATCATAAGTAGGACTGTCTTTCTGAGATTTAACTTGGTCAGGTGGGGTGGAAAGGGAAAAGGAAAGAATTGTCAATGACATTTAAACTTCACTTTTTTCTTAAACTCTCCCTCTTCAGGGAGCCCTTATTAATAAATGTAAACACAGTTGTAAATCCCTAGTAGCTGCCAGCAGTGTAGGAGTAATTATTTTTTTATTCATTCATTCCTTTAATTTTTCCTTTTTCCATTTTCTTTATTTTTTTTTTTTTTTTTTTCCCTTCAAATGCGATTTTGCTTTGCATTTTGAAGGCTGTTTTTGATCTGTTTTTCCTTCTCACAGAGTAGATTCAGTAATGACAAACAGTCATTTAGTTCTGCAGGGCTCATTAATGATGTCTCTCCCAAGCTATTGTTAATACCCATTACTGAACTAGCCTGAGTGTGGGCACTATATGGATGACCAGTCTTTATTTATTTAGTCATATGTAATGAAGAAATAAGTGCAAAATAATGACAACTTACTACTTCATAAAACTCTATGGACTTCTTGATATTTAATCCCTTATATGGTGTAGAATGTTGGTGGACTTATGTTCATACGCATTACAATAGTAGTAGTGATGTATATATTATGTATGTACAACTTTAAAACATTTTCACTGTAGTGCTAAATTTTTAAGGACTTTAAATATGACTCAGAAGTAATCTCAAACTTTGCAGATGTTTTCTATATGTCCTGATCAAACATTCCTAGTTCAGTTAACTAGAATTTTAATTAGCACATGATCGCAGATAAACATGTTGCTGTCTATAAGGCCTTTAATTTTAATTGGTTGGCCTCCGTAACCTGTAAGGTACAGCTGCTTCAACATAGTACACATTAGCTATCCTTTCACAAGACAGTTTTAAGGCTTACTCTACCTGCTGGAAGGTAGTTTAATGAAACCTTGTCTCCAAGTAGGATTTTATGACAAAATGACTGTAAAAAAACACCCCCAACTATCTGCCAGTGAAGGTAGAGGGTGGTTCTTGGGGCTGAGAGACCTGCAGTGATTAAGGGGATGTAGCTATGGAATGCTTCCCTGTCCCATGACAGCTTGGAGGACAGGGCTGCTTGTGAGGAATGTGAGGTTACAGCCTCTGCTACATCAGTGTCCACTCTGCAGTAGTTCTGTTTATGCAATTATCCACTGGAAGCTATGATAATTATTGTGTGTTATAATGTAAAAAGAATAACAAAGAGCTTATTTTAATTGTGAAATGAAATAATTTTAATTTAAAAATCAATTAGGAGAAAGCTTAGGTTATGAAGGAGTTTTGAGTTTTATTTCTGGCACACACACACTAGCTGGATATAGTTGTAAGTACATAGAAACTGGAAGATGTGATGTATGTATTTTGAAATCTATAGGCTTTCCAAATCTTGAATTGATGAAGTTGTAAAATTAAATTGCCTCAAAATAACCAATGGCTTTAAAAAATAAAACTACTCTGCCATTATTCTTTTGACTAGACTTTCAGAATTTTCATACTGAGACTGTACATGGGTGATACTTTCTTTTAGATGATCTGCTTTACATTATATAATATAAATTCAGAGAAGAACTGAAAATTGTCAGACTAATACCATGTTTCTCTGTTCACAGGAAAAAAAACAACAATCAAACAAAAAACTAAGTCTAAAACCATAGGGCAATGCTATACACCTTTGCCCACTATATGATAAGAGATCCCCTGGAAAATGTCTCATTTTTTTTTTCAGTTAAAAGAATGCATTAGAAATATATGTTTTAATTAAAAAATATAAAGTCAGTCTTAAGGAACATACATAACTTCATGATTAGTGGTCTGGTGGGCAGAGGGGAAGAAGAATCTACATTCACATAAAGTGATACCTTGATAAATTCATAGCATAAAAATAGGACACAAAGCATTACTAGGCAGCATAGAACAGTCCACTCTTCCAAAGTCGCTTACTGCTTCATGTACTTCTATTGTATTAAGGTAGGAATATTACCATTTACAAATGACAAGGATTACCCCTTACATAACGACACCATCTGAAAATTTGCCACTGTACGTGGTAAAGCAGCCAGCAGCCAGCACAGAATGTTTTTCCATTTCAGTAAGCTGAGCCAAGTGTGGATGGAGAGCACATTTTTAGAAGCTTAATGATTTTTGTAATACTGTGACCCATGTGCCTGTAGGGAAATCTTCCAGGAATGCCCTATGTCCCTACTGTGTGGTTATATTATACCACCTTTGTGATTTGGATGGTTTCTTGGAAACAGTGATGGCTTGAGGAGAGAGCCAGAATGGTTTTACTAGATCAAATGCTAAAGTAGAACAAGCTAAAGCAATAAGAACTCAAAGTCTTCTGTAGTATGTGTTTGAAATTAGTGTTTGTATATCTGTGTTAATTCTAGCCCTGAATTACTGTATGAGTCTGTTATATCTAGATGGAAAAGTTTTCTACAAACCTGGAGAAGTAGCATGGTCCTAGTTTCAGGCGTATTTAATTGCATTAACCAACATAGATTTTCTTCACTGTTGAAATAGTGGATAAGGGTAGATGAGTGTTTCCCAAATTTTTTGCAAATGTGAACACTGTTTGGGCTCATCCGCTTTTATGCAATCCCCAAGGAAAAATTTACTACTGTACTACTTTAATTGCCGGCAGCAGCTAAGTTCCTCAGGGTGTTTGGGGGGAAAAAGGCATGAAAATCAGCTGTAATTATCAGCTGCAGGTGTAAATACTCTCTATATTTCCTGGGAGGAACAGAGCTGTTGCCAGCAGCTGAGGGAAGCTGGTAGGTCCCTAGCAAGTGTAAATATGTGCAGCTGATAATTATAGCTGCTTCTGACTCCCCTGGAGGAAAAGAGCTATTTCCAGCTGTAAATCAGGGTAATTTGGTTTTATTGTTTTTCTTGTTATTTTTTAAATAGCTTAATTTTTTAATTAAATTTCCCCCTACCTCTCTATGCCTGCCAGCCTTTGCATCTTCCTGTTATTTCATTGAGAGTTGCAACTCAGGTATGAGAAATGCTGGTCTAGGTCATTACTTCTATTAATATTAGTAATAATAAAAAGTAACTTGTGGTCAGATAGCATCATTACCAGAAGCTCCACTGTGGCTTGTTACATTATTCTACCAAATAATAGCTTGTCTTTCATAAAACAACTGATTCACAAGTTCAGTACTAAAAGATGAGTGCAGAGCCGAACAAGACTGGAGGTTGTGTGACTCTGTAAATAATTCTTAATATCTGCTAATACTTCCTGACACTTCCAGTAAAATAAACCTTAAAAAATTTATCCAAGGTATTTTAAACTGAAGAGGGAAAAGGGAATGCTGAAAGGTCTAACTTCTAAATGGAATTTTTAAATGCAAACAACTAAATTTGCTCTCATAACTGTTTCCCCTTTTATTTCTTATCATTTGTTGGTATTTTAACATAGCACACAGAAGCTTAGGAGAAAAAAAATTCAATACTGAGTGTTGGTTGACTTGTAAATAAAAAGAATCCACCTGGCTATTGTGTATTCGTGACTACAGCAAAACAGTGGTCTAATTGCTGTTAATGCCACCTGTATTTGCTGCCAGCTCTCCATCATGCTGCCTGTGACAAAAACACAGTATCTGAGTAGACTAACACAATGGAATATGCAATAAAGATCCAGCTACCGTTTTACTAGTTTCTTTTTATTAGTCACATACCTCCTTTTGTTTAGTTCATAAAGAAAATGTTTGTATATGCATTAAGAATGGAATTGAATATTTTTCTAATAAATGAAGAAAAATCAGACAGGTAAGTGTCGGATTTTCTGCTCAGATTTGTCACTGTCTTCCTTTAGAATGTAGCCAGATATCAGTTTCTGTATTGAGACTAAAGTAAAAGGGAAGCTTTATTCACCAGGTTTCTTTTAGAATCTGAGAACTACATTTTCCGTACTGGAGAAGTGGAAGAATCTCTCATTAGTAATTATCTTAGCGATGTAAGGTATGGTCAGGCATGTTCTTGGCTGCAGCTCTTTGGAGTTAAGTGATTATTAACCTAACTCAGTGTCAGTTAGTTGCCTTATTTTGTTCTCGTTTGGTTTGGTTTTAGCTTTGTTGAAGTCTTCATCTGTTCTGTTAGCATACCTTTAGGTGTAGCTGCTCTGGCCTGGCTAAGTTAAAATTCTCTTTGCTAGCTTAAATGTTAATAGTAAAACTTTATAAAACAGACACCTACAGTTAATTTGCTGAGTCATACAATTACAAAGACTCAGACAGTACCCTTTTTTCGCAATACTTTGATAGTGAATAGTCATTTAATCCATGTTCTTACGCCCAAATCCTGTCTGGGTTTTTATTTTTTTTTGATGGGTTTTTTTGTTTGGTTGGTTTGTTTTGGTTTTTTTTTTTGGGGGGAGGGTGAGGTTGTTAATTTGTTTTTTAGGTTTGTTGAGGTTTCTTTTGTCTTTTTTTTTTTTGTCTTTTTTTTTGTTTTTGTTGCTGTTATTTTTTTTTTTTTATGAGATCAAGATGTGTTAATTTATTGCTGCTTTGCTTGTGCAACAAAAAGTTGATTTTAGATATGGATAGAAATGTATTGACATTTTACATGAAATCGTTCAGCAAGCATGCTTTGGCTGCACACGTTGGTTATCCAAAACCTGTATGTGGAAATGGTGCCACATTATTATTAGCAAAGCCACTCTATGTGTAGAAACAAGAAACAAATACTTCTTGCTTTCCACGCAGTACACTAGAAAAAGTTGTTCTTGCATTCCAGGGTTAAGTTATGTAAAATTCTTTTAAACTTTTCAGAATCATCACCCTCATGAGCTTAGAATAGCTGCTTTCATTGTATAGCATGACTCTGTTAACCAATCATTGTCCCATCTTCAGTGGAGATCAGTGCTGATAATTTCAGGGTTTTGTCTCCTCTCGTTTTCTCTGTGTACCCTTAAAATAAACTAAAGCAAAAACTCCTTGCAGTAGGAATGTCATTGCCTAGCTGTGAACAATTGCTTAACAATATATACTGATGAAGTTTTGCTGTAATCCAGTGCTCTATTGTCTTATTTATATAACATTTTTCACTTTTGAGAAGCATGACAGCTAATGAGGTTATATCACTGCATTTGAGTAATGTGCCAAGAGTGAAGGCTGTCCTCTGCTTAGATAACTTGGACAGAAGCAGAGTTATCTGTACCCTACTGGTGATACTGGGAGGAAGCATACAAAGAGAGATAAAGTGGGTACATACACTCCATTCACAGGCTCCCTTTTTGCTGTGCAACAATAAAAGTGTTGAAGTGTTGAAACAGTTTAGAGAAGCTGAGAGTGTGTTGACTTCTTAGGAGTACATTGTGAATAGAGAAATACAGCTTCTATATTTTTGCTCTCATTCTGTAACATTTCAGAAGTGTTAAAATAACTTTAAGATGCTGAAATAGCAGATAGCACTGTTATTTATTTTGCTGGTGTATAAAGAAAGTTAGAACTGTATTTCCTTTAAGAGGTCTCTAGCCACAAGTCATTAGAATAATCAATGAAATAGACATAAATAGAAGTCCTGGGAGTGTGGGGGTGTGTGTGTGTGTGGCAGAACCTCTTTCAGGGTTATATCTTGGATATCAAATGTTGCATCAAAACTTTTACTATAGTGTTGTAATGTCTATGTATAAACTTTTCTGTACACTTTCATATAATAATGAAGTTTGCAGCACACAAGCAGCAAAACATGAGATATTTGAGTGGCACCTAAGAAGTATGGCACACAGTTTCATCACAAGATGTGTAGAGCACAATTCAAACACTGGGCTATACATTTCCTAAATATCTTCTATAGTGTGCTTTTTCAGTGTTTGGGAAAGTGAGGGAGAGTTGAGAGAAGGGTTTTTTCTCTTTAGTGAAAAGCATGCTGAAATCCTATACTTTCTCTTTAATTCCAGACACATGATTCTTGTAAGCTGGATTTAATGGCTTTGGTGTTTTGAGCTGTGTGTATCGATGATCCCGCCGCATCCACCATTTCCCTAGGAAATCTTTGTATATTGGTTCTATTTTTTTGCTGCTGCAGAAGTGATGTTTGCAGTGTATTGTACTTCTCTTAAAGTAAATGAATGGAAAATAATATGGCTGGTTTTCCAATTTGAATGGCATCATCTGTTATAAAAGGAATGTTTCACACTCTCATTTGACCTATGCATTGTTCGAATTTAAATTAATCTTGTTGGCCTAAGATTGGTGCTTTTTCAAAATGTTGGAGGTTGAGAAGACAGAAAAAGGAATAATGTTAGTTTATGTAAGGAAAAAATTTTGTGTTTTTTGTGGTTTTTGCTGGAACTTTGTATGATTTTATGAGATTATTAAGTATAACATTAAGTTATTTAGTTACAGTTGTTACCTGTTCTTCCAATTCACCAATTTCTGCACAGTTCTAGTTGCATATGTGTTGTATGACCAAGGAGTGATGTATTAAAGAGTCCTCCAGTATGCAGGATGGCATTCAATTGTATTAGTAGGTATATAGTTAAGATGATGCTTAATTACACGTAAATCCCACAGCTAAGTAAGTATGAAAAGCTGAACTGAATTCTGTAGTTCTGTGTCTGCAGTAATTTCTCATGCCATCTGAGAGAGATGGTGTGGAGTAGGGTCTTGGTTTGACTGTTAAAGGGTGTAGACTGTATTCCCACTTCAGTTGTGGACTTACTTTTTTGGCAATTTGTTTCTATTTTCAGCTTGGGCAAACCCTGTTTCTCTTTCATCTTTCAGCATAGCAATTATTTACACTGTCATCTGTTCTGATACCTTTTTTATTTTGTAGATCCACTTTTATTTGTACCACTAATCATTTTGTCCTTGTAGTTTTTCCAAACTTTCAGTGTGTAAGCATGGTGAGGAAAAGGGCACAGTAAAGAAAATCATTAGTGAGTGAAAGAGAGGGAGAACACTACAAACAAGGTGAAAACAGGGGATACTTTCTAGGGTGTGAAATTTGAAGGATGTGGGTAGGTTGTAGATGGGAAGAAGTGCAGTATTTCTGAAAAAGAAAAGATGGCTGCATGGGTGGAATTAAAGTCCTGAGATAACAGAGAAACTAACAGTGTTGCTGGGTAGAGATGGCTAGAAGAGATATTCCATTATATGGACAGTTTAGAAAGTGGGGAATATAATTAGCTAGAACCAGTTATTCTAAAGCTCTTTGGGTTGTGATGCCGTGATTGAAACTACTTTGAGAGCCACTTTCTCACTATGTCATGAAACAGTTTATTATGTCACAAAATCGTAAGCTACTTGTGAATCCCCCTTAGTACTCTGCTGCAGGTTTGGAAGCACACAGATCTGCTTTATGGGAATAAAAGGCAGTTTTAAAAGTTTATGACTATGGAACCAGTGTGGTTATCCATTTTATAATTATAAAATTATGAAATTAATCAGTGCTGTCTCACAGAACAAGATAGAATAGAATCATAGAATCATGAATTATCATGATTACAATCTTAAAAAGTTTAGGGAAGGGAGAAAGAAAAAAATATTTGTACACCATGTATTTATTTTTCATAATTGTGCATAACAGATACGAAGTGCTCATGATTAACGTAGCTTTTAACTTAATCTTAGGAATTTGTTGACTGGTATCTCAAAAGTATTTTCCAAAGGAGAAAATTAATAAAAATATCTCTGTAATTAATTAAATCCAAAATGCCTGGCATATAAGGGCTGCTTATTTCATAAAAAATGTCAAAAAATAGAAAATCATTACTTTGAAAAGTCAGTTGTTACATTGGCTTGCTTCTTAGCATTGAATCTTGCAATATTTATATAAAAGGTTTAAAAGACGATTTATTTATTAGATGCAGATTTTCTAGGCCCTGATTTTTCTCAAGTCTAAAGCAATTTGCTTGGTTCCAAGTTATTTTATTCCTCTAGCTACAAAGCAGTTTGTGGCAGCACTTCAGTTATCAGACAGTTCTTCCAGGGATTTATCACTTTTTCCATAAACACATAGGTCTGGTTGCAGATTGGTACTGTGGTTTCTGTCTAGGGGCACTTGTTACCTGCTAAAATAATAAAAAAGAGGCTTCTCAAAATTATACAGAACAGTCTTGCAGGTTAAAAGACCTTAATTTAAGATCTTGATTTTAAAAATTGAGAGGTTAATCAGTATTAACATTTATTCTTTATTTTAAACATAATCTAATTTTAATTGGCAAAGGATTAAACCAAACACTACCTTTTTACACTTCAAACACTTTTAAAAAGAATTTTAAACACTACTTTTAAACTTTAGGATATGAAGTCATTGTCCAATTTCCATTACAGTCAGTTGGAGCAAGTTGTAGAATTATGTAGAGCATGGCTGAGGAATCAACTGTCATTTAGGTGTCACCCAGTGCAGGATCAGCTTCTGTAGAAAGTTTGTCAGTGTTTGTCTTGAAGCACCTGGTGGTAAAAAGTCTAAGGCCTTCCAGGCAATCAACTGCAGTGTTTAACTGCCTTTGTAACTAAAAATATTAAGTCACCCTATCAATGAAAGCCCTTTTTCTGCAGGCTTTTGTTGATTCACAGAAGGACAGTGCAGTGAGATGCAGCCAGTTACAAGAGGAAGATAGGGTGGTCCCATATTCAGAAACCATGATGTTCTGATCTCCGTTTGAGCAGGAAGGCCAATGACTGGTGTAGCAAGTTCACAAGTACCTGTCATGCTTAGCTTTGAGCAAGGTTAGAACAGACTGTGTGGTCTCATGGGATCAGTGTTTTTCTGCAGATTTTGCTTAATGGAAAACTAAGGCTGGAAAAAAAAGATGGTTTGCACCCGTAAAATTTAAATCTAAGTGCCAAAATGTACCAGTATTATGAAATATATTGCCTGCATGGAAATGCACAAAAAAGGTCTCACCAGAAAAGGGTTCCCACCAAACAGAATTACAACTTTAAAAATGAAAAAATGAGAACTTCAGATTTTGATTATAAAAATAAGCTTAGTTGCTCTAGGGTCCTGGTTTCCTAGCTGGATTACAGTGCAGGAAAGCATCCAAAAGCAGATACTTTTCACAAAAAGAAAGTTTTAGTGAAAACCTGTTTCACTGCTGAGGAGCAGCTTCCATGGAAAAATTTTGCCTAGGTCTATCTCAGACATAAGAAAATAGAAACCTATTCATGTTTATTCATGAGGCATCCAGAGTTAGGCATTTGATCTTTCTGAAATCATCAATATACATAACTTGAAAGCAGTCAATATAATAGATTTCCTGTACAGAGTCCAATCTGTATGTTAATCTTGGATCTGTTGGATAACACAAAGTGTATTTAATAATAAAGCCTGCCAATTCTCTTCCCCTCTCGGCACATTACCAGATTTATGTTTGATTTCTTGGATCTTTTTGTTAACTTTTTTTGCCAAAGAATTTGCTCTGATTGAGCCCATTGGAAAGAAAAAGCTGAAGAATGAGTTTCATGCTCCTCTTTGTCATTAACAGTTATAGTATTCTCTGCTTAAGGTAGTAACCACTATGCAGTATTGCATTACTTGTACTTAACACTGACTATTTCAGGGGGTGATGCAGTGTTCCAGAGACCTGGTATGAATGACATAGGACACCAAGCTGTAGCGGGTTCCAACCACAGCAATACCTTCTCCTTATCTGCTTTTCTATGTTAAATCCAAGTGTGATGGTAATAATTCTGTCCAAAGAGAACGTCTTGTACGTTCTTTTAGGTAAAGGGTGAGATGTCTCAGTGAAAGACGGTGCAACAAATTATGGCACTAATGTCAGAGCCAGAACTAATGGTGTGCTTACCATTCGGTTTTGAAGTCTTTTCTAGGCTTCCAAACATAAATGACATTTTACACATTATTTCATTTTTTTTATGTTTATTGTCCAAAAAAGCTTGTTGAGAGGAGTAATACCTTGCAGTAGACCTGCTAATGAGACTGCAAGTGAGATTTTGGACACACCAGGTTTTCTTAGGTCTGAAATAGAAGCGGTTGTGTGCTAGAAGTGTTTCTCTTTTCGAGTTGTATTTGTTTGCCTACTAAGAGCTGTTACAGATCTCTGCAAATTTGTCTATCCTGTGTTGTTAAACCACAGTGGTTACAGTAACCCTATTGCTGTGATGTATGCAGTGTGGTCTCCAAGTAGGCCTGCCTGCCTGCATTGTAATTGTACAGGATGTTTTCCCCTGGCCCCCCCTTCTTTGCCTTGTTGAATAGAAACCTTTTCTTGTAAACTTAACAACAACAACAACCAGACAAAAGAGGACTTTTGAGACAATCTGCAGGCCTGTACACTGCAGTCTTCCAGGAGGGGCTCTACCAGCTGTGAGTTGCTCCTTTGTGTTGTCTTTAAAGCAGGGTACACATGCTCTACCAGACTTCAGGCTGGGAAGCAAAAGGATGATTTGTGTCACTGCCTGCCTTTCCAGTGCCCAAACTAGAGTTTGCTTGTCTGTCTTTCCTATTATATATAGGAATAGATGAACATGTTTTGCCTGATTTCAAATCCACTTAAAGTTCATGGGTTTGAAATTAAAAACAGAACTCAAATCTTACGAGGTTTGTGTTCTGTTAGGAGCTGGCCTTTTGCCAGTACATGTCTATTCATTTAACTTTTGTCCCTGGAATCGAATACATATCAGTTTGCTATGCTAGCTTATTTGTACTTCTTTATAATCTCTTCCTTACCTTTTTTGCATCTGTTCCATTGGCATGAATTTATGGTTGTTTGAAAGTTGCTAGCATAAGTATTTGCTCTCTCTCTCATGAGTATAAGACTTTTTCTTTGCCTCTAGATCTTGTTTTTTTTGCTGTTTGAATGTTCATAATGTGTGCCTTCTGGCCTCTTCCTCCATACATCCAAGTTAAGTAAACAAAGGATGAAATCCACTCTGAGAAGACTGTATTTTAGATGCTATATGCTTTGAATGAGAGAAAACACTGACAACCCATGCCATGTAGTGAAGTTTGTTTTATCTGTTATGGTAGTTGCTGTATGGTAGCTTCAGCTGAGAGGTGAAATAATCCCAGAAGCTCTACAGAACACTGAGGAACAGGATCCTTTCATTTTTATTTTTGTTTCCTTTAAGTCTTTCTTGCCTGTAGTGTGGTTCTCATCTGTGCTGACTTGTGTTATGCAGGTGTGTGGAACCCCATGCAGCCCTGATATAGAACATAATAGACAGCCTGCAAATTGACTTACAGTCAATTACTCTGCAGTATTATATATTACAGGTTAACTTAGTAGTAGTCTATTGATTCCATATAGGTTCACTTGCTGAATTTTTTTCCTTTTTCTTTTCCTTTCAATATTTGTACCTATTAAAAAAATTAAACCCGGAGGGGTTTAATTAAACTCCAGGCAGAGTGTGTACAAATAACACATACATATACATATAATTATTTGTTGTTACTGGCTTATTGTAGTTTTGTGTTAGCAGGCATTCTTAACAGGCAATGTGTGGATTCAGTAAATTATATCCATGCTTTCCTTTGGTGAGCAGAAAAGTGTTTATTTTTCAGTATTTTATACTGTGAGGTGATTATGGGAGCCTGCTGTGATCGGAGCAGTTCACTTAAATAATCTCTTTGATCAAGATTATCTGTGAATCAGATGCAATTTTCTTAAGTTTATTTGTTTTTTACAGGCATCTGATCAAAAGCCTGTAAATAGGTCTTGGTCTGTCACTTCTGATGCTATGTGAAATGGAGATTATTTGAACTGCAGTGTGAATTTCATGATACATATATGTTCTTCGAGTCTGAGTGTAGGAAATACAATTTTTAACATCAATGCTTGTGATTATGATCTTTGAATATGCTTTCAGTGTATATTCTGTGCTGTTTACTTAGCTATTGCTGCTGGAATTAATAAGCTTGCTATAACTCACTGAGACTTTTCAGAAAATATTGCCCAGCATATACCTATGAGCACACTTTTTAAATTAGTAAGTTAATTATAAATATATTTAAGTGATATTTTTCTAGATTTAAAAAGGTGCTCTAATGCTGTTTTTATACTGTATCCTCACATTGGGCAAGAAGTCTTGTTGATACCATTCTCTGTTTTTAAAAAGGGATCATAATACACTATTTTACTTCAAACTGAGAAGGTAATGAAAAGCAATTCTGCTTTTATTAAAAAAAAATTACAAAGGCTGCTGTTATACAGTATATATTTCAGCATTAAAAGTTTCATTTGAATACTTTTGTTAAAGGTTTAAGCAAAAGTTTGTCAATTCTGCATAAAACCAATTAAGAGCAGCATCAGTCGGCTGAAGTTTTAAACAACAGAACTGGTAGATATTCAAATGTTCATTAATATTTCCACTGGGATTTTCAGTGGCAGTATTAAAGATGAAGAATAAGTGATTGCAGATAATCTTACCAATTTACCTTGATTTTTCTCAAGTTTCAATACTTAAAGAAATGGTGGTGGCAAGAGGCAATTTTAGAAAAACTATGTTAACACTTCATTTTAGAAGGACAGTGTATTCCTTGAGGGGATCTGTAATCGCAAATTCCACCTTAAATTTTAGAGAGGGGTTAAATTGTCAAAGTTTATTTTATTGCCTTTCCACCTCACCCCCCTCAATGTTTTAGAATGTCACCATTTTTCCTCTAGGGTCTTTGCATCACAATTTGGATATAGTTACTGAGTTTAAATACCAGAACACTAATAAGAACTATTCATCGCTGTCCTGCCAGCTGTTCTGTACTGCATCTGTGCAACTGATTGTAGTCAGTTGATATTATAAATCATGTTGTTGTCCTTTGCCAACTTTGCCCCCTTCTCAAGAAAGAAGCTGCAAGTCTGGATCTTAAAAGACCTTCTGTGGAGAGCAGAGAACTTATAGTAGCCCGAAAACAGGCTTCTTTTTCTCTTTTAGGGGTGAGGGGATCAGCAAAAGAATCTATAAAGGTAGAGGGAATGAAGAGACACTGCTGAAGTTGGAGGCTTCTAGCAGCTGCTGGTTATTTTGAAGATGGCTCTTGGTTTGATGTGCAAGTATGAGAATGATGGATATGGAACTGGGATGAAGTTCATCTCTTTTTAAATTACAATTAAGCAGGCAATTTCAATCACAAATTATGTGTCACCCTGGCTATAATCTACCCATTCACTTTACAAAATAAAGGAGGCAGCTGATTAAATTTAGCCAGCATGGTTTTTTGCCTGCTGTCTAGACAACTGGCTTGGTTCCCATTCCTCCAGCCTTAGCTTGCTTTCTTGGTTGTAGGCCCACTAGGCCACTTAACCATTCCGCTGTCATTTGAACAGTGTGTTCAGAAGGTTGATAAAGACTATGCAGGGATGGGCTTTTTTTAACTCTTAGGTCTTTAACAGAGAATGGTGGTCATCATAAATAAGCGCGCAGAGTGCTTCTGCTAATGCTGGATGAGTCTTGTTGGTGTGAAAAATTTTCAGCTCTGGATTCAGCTCTCTTTGGGGCTTCTAGAACTTGGATGAGCCCTTTCACCTTGTATTACTGCAGAAGTGGTGCATGTATTATGATATTGTTAGTTCCAGCTGTAGTTTGTATGTACGTTAGAAGTCCGTGAAGCAAAGGAAAAAAAGCTTGCAAACAACCCCCAAAATGACCCCCACACGAGGATACAGAGACCTCTAAGTTCTTTGAGTGCAATTGTCCCTTATATTTAAAGATACAAAGGGTATAGACAGCTCTTATTAGAATGTATTGCAGCAATATTCTCCCACTTTAAAATAGTGTACATACCACAGTCTTACGACTGGGTTTATAGTATCCTGAAGATTCAAGCTATTTGTATTGTACTGCCTACTGTTATTTCTTGTGTATTATTTCCAGGTTAGAGCTGAAGAATAACATATTTATTCATGGGATAAATTGGAGTTCAGTTTTGAGTAATGTTTGGAATATAAGCTGAAAATTTAGCACTTGAAAATTTCATATGTTCCTATATGCAGTCTTTTGTGAATGGGGTTAGCCTTTTGCCTGGAGACAATGGAATGCAAAATGTTTGAGATTTGCTTCAAAACAGTACGTCTTTGTCAGTGCAGCACTAAGCCTGAGCTGCATTAAGACTTGACTTGCACCCAGCCAACCTGGAGAGCAAGCAGAGCGTGTGTGCATTTGCTTGCAGAAGGCTCTGTTGATACACATTTAACAACATCTCACAACTCCTGCAGCCACAGCGTAGTGGATGATTGTGCTGGTTGGTGCATTTTCATAACGTACTGCTAGACCTCAGCTACAGTTCATTAAGGGATGTTACAGTGCAGCCAGGAAGCAGAACTTCCTCTGTAGGATGGATACATGAGACTTCAAATTAAATTTTCACAAGATACTATGATGATTCACATGAAGCAGAGCTTCAAAAGCCTGATTTTCCCTCTGGAAACCTAAGCATCCTAGTGGATATCTTTTACCAGCTATATCATCAACTTCCATTGTGATCTTTTATTTCAAACTTTGTTTTTCTTTTGAAAGTCTGCATTAGTCCAAAACACTGTATGATCTTTGCCCTTGTAACTTCATGTGTTCTTTGAGATGGCATTAACAAGACGCATCTCATGCAAATACTTGTGTATTGAGCATCCAAATAGATGGATGATCTAGCATTCATCTTTTTAAAATTACAGGGATTTGTTAAATAATCTGTAGCTGCCAATTGTTTCATCCTTTCTGGGTCTACTTGCCTGATTGTCTGTGTGGTGTGCAAAGTTTTTGGGGTCTTTCATTTTGATTGCTTGGCTTTTTGTTTTGTTTTGCGTTGGTTTATTCACATGATCAGCACAAGGCTGATGCCATCTGTTTTGTATCTAAATTTACTGTACCTGCTACATTTTCGTTTCTTAACATGGCAGCCTCAAATGTCAATGTCCTGAAACTTTTCTCAGATTTAGTTTTTTTCCTTTTCACCTTCCCCTCATGCCCCCCCGCCTTGTTGTTTCTTGTAGGCTGCTACTAATCCTGATGGATGATTTGTATTTTCACTAGCTCAGACTACTGTGCCATTTTGAACCAAATGTTTCAAAATGAGCTCCTACTGCAGTTCCTGTGAAAACCAGGTGTTTAAATCGTCAGTGATTTGATGGTATTTTCTGTGTTTTTCCTTATGGTTACCCAGGTTTCTAGTGTTTGGCTTCACAAACACTTTTGCACCCTTCCCAAAGTCTACCTTTTTTTCTTTAATTGGGATTTTTATTGTTTTTAATGCAAGTGTCAGAGTTATTCTTTATTTTCTTCAGAAAGAGAAAGTTATTTTTTTCATTTGCAGTTTGCACTACTTACATGAGGGAGATAGCTTCTCTTTTTCCATATTTTTGTTTCTGAGTTAGACGTGCTTCTGCAGAGGTAGTTCTTTGACTCTTGTTAATAAATAGAAGGCATTGTGTGGATTCTGGATATTTTCTGCAAATTATATAGGTTCAATTTTATATGATGGAAAGGAAATACTGAATAGTTAGCTTCTAATTCCAAACAAGGATTAATGCAGTAAGGAAGACAATATCCTCTTTAAAAGCTATTTTTGTCTTTCCCTCCACTTTTGCTATACAGCTTCCAGACCTTCCCCCAGACCCATCCTGCCTGGCTTCCTGTTGCAAATGTGAGGAAACATTTGCACGTATTCTTGCAGAGGAGCTTTACTTATTTGTTGGTCACTGCACATCATTTTCACAGCATTATTTGCAGGTTAGATGCCCCCCAAAAAAATAAATCAGTTTTGCTGCAATAAAATTAGATTTTTAAATGAATTGGGACTTTTTTTGGCTTAGAGGCAAGCACAGACTTACTCCCAGTGAAAATGTTTAAAATTGCGTATCATGAGGATGAAGGAAAAAAAGGCTATACTTGAACCAAATTTCATATTGTGTTGTGTGAAAGATTCCACATGTTGTCATTTCATACAAATGTTTTCTCCCAAGAAACAGAACAAAGTCTGATATTCAAAAGAACATAACAATAAAACATATGGATTAAACAAAAAAAAATGTCTGCTTAAATGAGCAATATCATTCTTTAGCTCGCCTCCAGTGGGTCTGAGATGTTCATAGGCTGTTTTAAAATATGAGAAGTTCATTCTAGGACAAAGAGAGTTTTCTGGTTTTTACATTTTCCTGTGTAATTCATTGGGGGGGGGGGGGAGAGAAAAAAGGGTGGAATTATGCTCTGGACGCTGATGCCTTTGCATTTTTGGCATTATGCCTTCTTACTGTTTTATTGTCTATTTTGGCTGAACTTGAAGTTCCAACCATGCTCCCTGCCAAAAAAAAAAAAAGAAAAAGTTAGGTCCTTTAAGGATACTGAAAAACGAAGCCAGTTTTTGAATCCGCCACGTCCTGTAAGCAAATAAAAATGAATCTCTATGGAGCTCAGACGTTACTTCCTGTTCTCCTTTGGATTCCAAGCAGGAATGGAGCAATTTTTCTCTGCATCCAAAAAAAAAAAAAAAGGGGGATGGTGGAATAGAGGACTTCAAAGCAAGACCAAGAAATCTTCGAAAGGCTTCTATGCAGCTAACTTTTAAAATGTGTAAAATGTTTTACACTGTAAGTAATATATGACTGTACTTGGAAAAATGTGCAACAACTTCCCCTCTTCCCCCCAGCACTCATATTTTGTAAGACAGTGGACATAATAAGGGTAGATTTTTTTGTTGTTTTATATTTCCCTTTCTACTGGTTTTGTAAGCATTACTTACTAAGCTTGCAAATGTTTCAGTATTGATAGTATATACTAATTTTTTAAGGCATGTGAAAGTGATCAAAAAGATCTTACTTGAGGTTTTCTGAGGAGACCAAAATGAGAAGAGGGAGTAAGATGCTTTTTCCAGACAAACTAACTAGGATTTTGGTATACTAGCCTGTGTATTGTGATAACTGGTTCCACAGATAAAATAGAGATTGTAGGTTTAGGTGCTGCTACAGTCCTAACTTTTGAATGAATGAATAAAATATTCTGACATAAAAGATAAACTTCTAACACAAAATAGACTTCTGGATTTTTGCCACTGTAAAATTAGGAGTAACTGTAACCCAAGCAGACTAGCCAAGCTTGAAATTCACTGTGGACAAATGTTCTTTGTGCATAATTCTAGAGGAAACTATTTTTGGTAGTGAATGAATATATGTAATCATTAACACATGACGGGGCCGCTGTAAAGGCATAAGGCTGAAGCATGAATGCTTCCAGCACCCAAGAGGTGCTTTTGTATTTTACTTAATAAACTGTCTGGAATATGCTATTACTTTTACTTTTCTGTTTTCTTATTTTAAAGTTTACATTAATAAAGCAACTTTAAAATTATTTTTTAGGAGAAAATACTTCATTTCTTTTCCTCAAAAGAGGCAAAATGATGTAGCTCAAAAAAAGTCAGTTATTCTGTTGCAAAGAAACAGAGAAAGAAGACGAAAAATCTACTGAGATCCTTGAACATCCTTCTATAGGCAGTTTTCAGCGTGTATATTTACTTGTGCTTGTCTGGAAAGGGTGAATTACCTGAGAGGCACTTTGGATTTATGTATAATAGTAGAAGTTATTACTATTGGTTTTGCAGAGAGTTAGGTTGTGGAGATCACTTAAAGGCTTCATTTGATTTCTTATCTTATACAAAGCGACACAGAAGACCTGTCAGCATTGTAAACCTGATTACAGCAGTTTTCTGAAAGCAGCTTTTAGCACAGCCATGTCTGTTATTTTGCTGAGCTCCTGGCCTGAGTTGCAAGGAAGGTTAGAAGTGGTAAGAAAACCCAGAAATAACTGAATTGATGTCCAAAAGATTGCTAGGTGGCATGGAAAGCAATCTATTGTATTGCTTGAAACTAAAGGCTAGCTCCACTTGTTGGCCAGTGAAAGAATGCTGTAAGTAAATCTAAATGCTCTCCTTTTTCTGTTACATGCACAATTGGGTAAAAGCTTTATTCTGTCCCTTTAATGTCTGTGGGCTATTTAGTCTATTATAAATAGGATGGCAGGTAATGCACAGTGGCATAGACTAAGCATCAAAGTGTGCACTATTTCCGTGGGGCAGAGGAAAGATTCAGAAGATTGTCACTCTATACCCCACACTCACCTTCTCAGTTGGTCCTGAGTCAGACTGTCAATAACCTGGGTGAGATCCCAAGTTCCATGGATGTCAGAGGGAATTTTAATTTACTAAAATGGATGATCGGCATACCTTGATTGATGGCCTAGGCCTGTGTTCCTTTATCTCTGACAGGGAATAAGGAAGTTAATAACTTTCTAATGGATTTGGACTCTTTTTATTTATTTATTTTTTTTTAAAGGCTGAACTCAGAAGGGTTATACAAACAGTAACTAGTGGGAATAAGATTTATTTCTAAGTGGAGTATTAAATATGAGCTATACATCTGGAAGCATTTATTGGATCAGACCCTATCTGGGATTGCGAGTCAATCAAGAAACACAACAGGAAACAAAGAAAATGGCACTAGTAACTCAGAATATTTAAATTTTTTGAATTATTTTTTTAAAGAAAATGTATAATCATAAATTTCATTTAATTAGTTTAATGTTTGTGATTTTGCACAAAATGCTTATTTTTCCACATTACAGTCTTCACCTGTAATCATTTTAGCTGTTCCGTTGTCTTGAATCTTTTTGGCCAACGTTTCTTAACTGCTTTCATAAATGCACGAAACCAGAGTTTTAATATGTCCCGTCTTCCATGCACCACAGAAATTTTGTGGTAGTTCTGTCTCTTATTTTACAACTCAAACTTTCGGACTATAAATTACAGTGCTGTTGTATTAGACTCTTGTCTTAGTTTTGTAATTTCAGAGGAAATCTTCTTGGAAACTAATAGTACCCCAAACTTCTATTTTAGTCTGATTTCCTTAGGAGAAGAGAATTGGTCAATAGTGCCATGTCTGTCTTCCATGTCGCTGTTTAAAAACTTCTGAACTGATACCAGTTTTAACCAGGTTTGACAGAGGGGTTGCTGTTCTGATATGATACTGCATTTTACACAAGCCCTGCTCAATATACTAAGGCCTTGTGCAGTCTTGAAGCATCAGAAATGCAAACTGCTCTGTTTGGTCTCACTTTCAGAACAGGTACAACTGTCAGCCACTTTGCATGTGCAGCCTTAGCAACTTTACAGCTACAACATAGGCCAGCACTTGCCCAGCAGGTAGGCAAGGCAAAAATAATTGGTGGTGGTGGAAGCATAGGGATTATCAGAAGTATACGAGGAATATTGTATTATGGGGAAGAGAAGCATGGTCCATCACAGATAAACTGAAATACTTTACTTAGGCAAGTTTTTAACAGCAGTTTGGAAGAAGGAATGTCTGAATAAAGGAAAGGACTTGCATTGTTATCTTCATAATGAGTGAGGTCAGCCCTTATCAGACAGCAAAAAAATCTTTCAGACAGATGTACTGT
This sequence comes from Psittacula echo, assembly GCF_963264785.1. NCBI lineage: Eukaryota > Metazoa > Chordata > Aves > Psittaciformes > Psittacidae > Psittacula > Psittacula echo. Next base: position 109,288,731 of record NC_137735.1, read on the forward strand.
CTCTCCTGGACATTTCTTAGGTGTCTGTAAAGGGTTTTGTTCATGCTGCAGCCTCACTGCATTGGTCAAAACCACCCACCTAGACATTGCTAAACCAAATTTCTGGAGTGTCTCTTTCAGAGATAAAATGCTCTCAGCTAAAACATGTTTGTGCCAAGTTCCATTCCAGATCACATGTGGATGGCTGGGTTCCATACCTGTGTCGTTAAGGAAACAAATTTTACTGGAATTTCTGAAATTCGTACCACCAGCAAGATACAGATTTTTGTGTTTTCTTGAGTACTACTAAGAAGAAAAAAAAAAAGATGAATTCTAATTTCTTGAAAATATAGGCTACTCTTAACGTTAACTAAAATTAGTGTTCATTTTATGTGCTGCCATACATCAGCCCAATTTTATAATTGTATGTTAGAAAAACTAGCTATCAATAGCAACAGAAAAGTGGTTTTAATGACAGCTCACTGACAGTGTTTGCCCTGACCCTATTTCTAGTTACAGAATGGATTCTCTTCCAACTCCTTCAATTAATTTCTCTCTTCCCCCAAATTCCGTATTTTAATCCGAAGTGTTAATATGATACTAGAAGTGGAGGTCACTGTAGAATCTTCAGGGATAATACAGTTGAATTTGAATGAGTCTGCCTTCTAAGGGATGTAGATTGTCTCTTGAAGAACAAGATTTGTCATGCATGTCAAAAGGTGCATTCTATGTGGGCCTAATCATCTTTCTAGAGACAGTACAGTCTTCCTCCATAGAGTTTTCACATTTTTCTCTCACATGTCCATTAAGGTGATTAAATCCTCTTTTGCAGTGTGAGGAAGTGTAATTGTAGTGCTGCTGTGGGGTACTGAGTAGAGAGAGAAGGGAAAAAATAAATAAATGGTGAACTAAAGGGAAAGGAGAAAATGATACAGGATCCAGGGGCAGCGCTAAATCACTGCAGCAGATCCTGTGGAAAAAGATATTTTGGAAGTATCTGTTGGAAGAACTGTGTGCTTTGGCTCTACTGAGGATGGATGTTTGATGGCAAGCCGAGGGAAAGAAAAGCATGCTTTTGAGTTTGCATTCAGAAAAATTAATGATTTATGGCTTCAGTTATGTCCTACACCTTTCAACAAAAAGATCGTATTTCATTATTGGTGTCACCAGTACAAACTCCCTGCTTTCAGTTGAAGAAGTGTGTTACATAACCAAACCAGTTCAGTAGCAGCCAAACACCCTGCACATTTGTACTGCTAATTCTGACTAGGATCTGAAAAGATAAAATCTCTAGTTTAAATCATCTAAATCTTTCACAAAATAAATGTTTGATGCAATCCAAGAAACAAGTATTGCATAAGATCATCAAGTTTTGCTTAGATTTAACAGAGCAAGTGGCTGGAATTCCAGTCCTTACAGTTGCAGACATCTGAACACTAAGCTATTTCTGTTTTAATCTTTTGGGTGTAAAGGGATTGTAGCAGTTTTGAGACAGCACTGGTACATGGAGAGTTTATGCAGTGAATTTAGTAAACATATTTTTGTCTGCTTTTTAGGTATTGAGTAGAGATATGTTTCATATTCTTTCTGTTCTATTCTGAACAAGCTAAAATAACTTTTTTTTCCTATAATGTCTTGCATTTGGGATTTTATGTAAAACTTGTCTGATACAGTTTTCCTTCTGCTGCATGCCTACTGAAACAGTAGTGCAGTGCTTCACTGGAGTATTTTTTTTTTTGTGCAGATTGGCCATGATGTCTGTTCTACTGGGGCACAAATTGAGGGAAGGAAATTTTATTTCTTTACTTAGAGGCTGCAATCAATGGTAGAAGCTTCTGTGGAGGAATACTTGAAAATATGGGATAAAGTGAGCTGATAGAAGAAGGCACAATTTGCAACAGTTATGAGAAATTGCATCAATTGCTCTGAAGGAGTTTAGGTTTAGGTTCCTTCTTTGGGAACAACATGTATGAGCTGGCTGCCATTGACGCAATGAAAGTTTGATTCCATCCTGAAATCTTAAGTGTTCCTTATTTTGCAGAATCAAAGTCATTACTAAGGCAATTAATGCAATCTGTTAATAATGGGTGATTTTTGTTACATTCAATTTTAATATCTCTTATTATATACACAATGACAAAGTGAAACAAGGAATTGATTTGTATGGTAGAGCTGTAACTCTAATATTAGAAGTGCTATGTTGAAACAGCAAGTGGGTATGTTCATGTGTGAAGTTTTTTTTAAATGGGTAATTACAGTTTAAGATCTTGAATGGAATATTTGATGGTTTCTTTGGGAGGGGTGCCAGCTGTCATATTTAGTATGCTGTTTCTCTTGTACCCAAGTGGGAATATGATACTCTTATAAATCAGGTTAACTACATCAAGAGGTTTGGAATTAACTATGATGTCATATCATCTAAGAAGTGCTAAACTGGAACAAATCCTTATCACAGATCCTAATTAATCCTTCTTATATTGCTTGTTATAAACACATGGATATTGCCATAAATGCAGATTATATGTAATATATTATTATATATATTCCTCTATAGAGAAAACTTAGTCAGCAAGGGATTTGGTGTGGCCTTTGCTGCAGATATTTCTAATTACAGCTGGGTGAATGAAGACTCAGCTAACATTTGCTTAAGTAAAAACTGAAAATTTGCTTTGCTGTTCGTGACCATTATATTAGTTTTCTGAATATATCTATAAAATCAATATTGTGATTATGAAAACACTGAAGAAGTGAAGGAATAATTTTTCTAGTATTTGAGTTGGTCCGAGTTTTCTTCAAAAGTTTTTTTTGAAGAGTTTGTGAACACTATGAAGTCTTTACTCATGTTCAGTTGCTTTAGTTTTAAGTTGAAATTTGGCATAACATCAGAGAATAGAGACTATGGTATGTCAATCATCACGAACAGTATATAAGCATAATCAAAACTGATAGTTAACAACACTCAAATCCCAGAAACCCAAGATGAAATGAGCTATCACCTTTCCTCTTTAGCAAACAAGATCTTTAGTAATTTTGGATGGATAGACCGAAGTTGCCAACATATCCTTTGGGGATTTTGCCTTCCACTTCTGTACAAACCTAATCACAATCTCTTATCAAATCATCGCTCTATTTACAGCATGCCTTTCCTACTAGCAAGTGTCTAATTGACCTTTCTGAGACTAGGGAGTTCTGCCAGTATCCTGGAACCTTTCAGTCACTGTTTCACTTCTTTCTCTATGAGGTTTCTTAGGGAAAAAGATACACAATGGTTAGTGTGAAATGGCTTCTTGGGATTGTATATTTTATTTTATTTCTGTAAGAAATAATAGTACTACCTCCTGCTGTGCAGGAAAAACTCAGTCCATGCAATATGCTTTTTTGGGGGTTAACTTATTTGCAGCTTGTGTGCATTTTTCTCAGACTGTGAACTGTAGAGTTCAAAACAAAGTGTAGAGTACAAAATATTTGGTTTATTTTATGCAGCATAGTGCTGGAATCTGCTGCAAATGATTGCATATTTTGTAACCTTTTTTGGTTTTTGTTTTTTGTTTTTTTTTTTTTTTTTTTTAATTTTCAAACCGTTAATTTTGCAGAATTTGCCATAGTACTAAATAATTTGTATTATTTATGTTAATTTTGGCCATGTGTGTTTAATATCCCCGATCCAAATACTTCTGCCTGTTGCACTCTAACTAAATGGCTAATGTTTTCTCATTTACTGTGTCCTACATCCTTTGGTCCTGTCTTGTGTTTGGTAATGTAATTGCATATGACAGGTGTCTCATTTTCAGCTGAGACGTGGAGAGGAAGGGTATTCACATGACCACACAAGAACGCGGATACTGGCTCAAAGAAGTTGCAAGACTGTTACGTCATCAATTGGATTTTCTTCATTCTATTTTATACACAGGCTTTGCTAAGTTAGCAGTATTAACATTTGCTGCTAAGAACTGATGAAACCAGTGATTTGTTTCATTCTTTAGTTAAAAGCAAGAGTTGTTCTCTGCAAGCCTGCCAGTTTAAGATCAGAGAGCAGTATTTTGACAGATGCTCTTTTGTGTTTTAGATGTCAGTAGCAGGTTTTCATGCCCCTCTTGTCCAAGAAAGCAGAAAATCATTATGGAATTCCAGTGGCTAAATTGCTTTTTGTAGCTGCAGCCAAATGATTTATTTGCTTCACATTTTGTTCAGTTGCAGTCATGTTGGTGTAAATGCTGTCTTCTCCCATCCCCCAATACGTTAGTTTAATGATATTGAAAATCTGTCCTTTCAAAATGCATTTATTTAAAGGATATGGCATGTTGTACAGTGACAGAAGCAGAGTCAGTTGATCATTTAATGTTACTCTGAAATAAAAAATTCAGGTGACAATTGTCTCAATTTTCCTAAAAATAATCTCTAAATCTTGCATATGAGGCAGCAAGCAGCATCAAGGCATATGTAAAATTGTAAATCAAATCTGGCTTAGGACCTCTGCTTACTTGATGTAATTTCCTGAATACCTTTCCTGCATCCTTTGCAATTTCTTTTCCCTGTGTGTAAGGAGATGCCTCTGTCTCTGCTTCACACAGTCATTCTCCCAGTGCCTTTGTTTACTTTTTGCCTTGGTATCTGGTTGCTTGCTCCTTGCTTTCTGACTTTATCCGTAGAAGATTCCCAGCAACTCTACCCACTATTTTGTTTTCTCTCAGCCTCATACTGTAATTATTCTTCGTAGCTCTCAGTCACTGTGTCAATGAAGCCTTTTCTACCCTCCTCCCTCAGTGGTAAAGAACTCTAATACCACTTTGCCAGGTACCTGCTCAGTTTGCCATCTTTTTGTTTGCATTTCTTGAAGGCAAATTTCTTCTAGGAGTACAAAGAGAGACTCCCTTACTTTAACAGAACCCTCATTTAAGAGAGTTGTAGGTAGAGGCAGGCTTTGTGCTTGGAGGCAAAGGCAAATTTTGTTTGAAAATTACTGAAATAACAGGCAAAATAAATGCATGTAATCACTTTTTGCTTCAGTAAAGAAATCATAAAGACATCTATAAAGCATAGGACTGTTATCTTCACCCATATCTGAATCTGTATGGAACCCAAAGGACTTGTAGAAGTAAAATTCCCTTTTCTTCCCCCACCCTTCTGCTTTTTATTTTTTTACTAGTGTACTTACTAAAACTCGTTGAAAGAGTTGGCAAATTGCATATTACATCCTGAATTTACCATGTCTGAAGCAATAAGGGTGGTAAATGGAGGCAGATAGGCAGGAAAATTAGAAAAACTGTAATGCTTTCAGATCCTGGTGAACATCCAGATCACTGAGAATATAAGTTTCTATGAAACCTACTGAAGAGGGGAGGAGAAGGCTTCTAAATTGCTCTTCAGGCAGTTAAGTGTCCCATTATGCTTTTTGAAATTAGAGCAGTATCACAGAAACATGAGACAGACTTCTATGGTGGAAAGTATTCTTATGAAGGTAAATTAAAATCTTTGCTCGCTGTTGTCAGATTACACTGATGGGTACATTCTCTGCAATATATACATGGACACTCAGCAAAGTTCTAGAAATACTTGCTCCCTGGGTGCAGCTCATTGGTCATCTCTATTGTTTTTTTAATTGAACAACTATGCATTTTTTTAAAAGCATGTTTGAGCTAATTATTGTCAAGCTACATCTATAACAGTGATTACTTTCACTGCCTTAAGCACATCTGAGAAATAAGAAGATTCTTTGGGTTTAGTAGGTTATTAAATTACATGACATTTGCTTCAGACTGTGCAGTTTTCTCCCTTTTTCATAACTAGTAGGGATGTTTTTCCTCATATAGAGCAAAGAAGGTTCCGTGTTTGCAGTTGATGTCATCCCAGCTCAGGGTCTTCTATAATGTGAGGCTCCTGTATAGCCTGCAGATGAACTTTTAAATTGTTCATCCAAGTCACTGAAGCTGTAGCAACCATGAAGAATCTCTTAGTTGCACTAGATGAGGTGTGTGAGCTCTGGGGAGCTGGAGCTGTCAGTCACTTTAAGCTTGGGGGCCTCCGTAAGCATGAGTTAAATGACGATATGAATTTCTTCCTGTTGTAGCTGCATGTATATAAGGCATGCATTGTTAAACCCATTGAATATAACAGCACTGCAGTTCATTTTGTTAGATGGTTGTGAGCTTAGTGTCTGCTATCAGTTAACTCAATCTCTGCCCAAAGCTTGGGGGAACCATATCTAAGTTTTTGCAGCAAATAGATTTTTACCTTAATGCAACAGCATTAAAACAAAATAATGATAATGGTGAGTTCAGTATTGTGGGTTTTGTCACAGTTTGACACAAACCCACAATCAAATCATTTTGCTTTGAATTTTTCCATTTTCCATGGCTAAAATGAAGTCAAATATGTACTGGATGTTGGGAATTTATGTACATATAAGGGGATATGTATGGTGTATTTTTTGTTATGATTTGTAAGCTTTGATTAAAAAACTTTCTAATTGTGAAGCCTACTTAGTGTTTGGAGAATAGCGATTCTTATTTTGACTTTAATGCATTCACTACTTTTAATAAAGGTATTTTCAAAGAGTTTATTTGGGTTTTTGCAGTTTGGTATTTTGGGTCAAATTCAGGTCTAAAGTGGGCAGGTGCAGCACTATTTAATTGGTGTCTGTAGGTGGTTCCCACCTTTGAATAGCCGTCACTCTTTCATTTTGGAATGGAGTTACTATTTTCCCCCTTTATGTGCATGGAAGAATGGCATTGAAACAGCACTTAATGAGTCATATTATGTAAACAGTAGTTGAAAAGCCTATTGATGCTATATCTTACTACTGCATAGGAAAGCCAGGAATATTATTTTGATCCCAAAGTGATTACATGTCCAAACATGCTGCAGGACGTTAACATTCTTCCTAAAGACACACAGACCATACATAGTGAAAGAGCATCTTTATAGCTAATTGGAGGTTAGCTGAGCTCCTTTTTATCTTGGTCTTTCTCTGTTTTGCAGTGAATGGCTTTCCTCCTTAGCGTGAATGGCAAGATTTGCTGTTCTCTTTTTTTGTTTTCGAAGGTTATTGCCCTCTGCTTGGTGATTATATTCTGGCCATATACGTCTGGCCTTCTCCAATATGATCCTTCCGTTATGTCTGTAACTGTAGAGTTCCCCTGCTAAAGAGGGCTGACAATACAGATGTACATATGTTGCAGGTGTTTTCTGATACACGATGAATCCAGAGTGAAAAACCTGTGAAAACTGTCATGAGAACTTGTTTCTGTAATTAATTCTGTAACTTGGTTTGTTTAAGTGATCTGCTTATACTGAGGTTAGTATTTCTTAGCGGTCTTTAAAACTCATAAAAACCCTTAAATGAAAAGTCAAGGAAGTAAGCAACTGCTGGTATCTGATTCTTTGTCTTTGCAATTAATGCAAAACAAAAGGAAACATGGGATTTAGTTATTATTTTATGATGGAAGAAAGATGTTTTTTTCTGTAGATTGATGAAATTTTATATTTATTAATGATATAATTTCGAATTTTTATATTAAGATCACAGAAGTAAAGACTTGTCACTAAATTTGAATATAGAGGCTTGCAGCAAAGATCGTTGAAGAAACTTGATTTCCTTAACTGCATCATGACAATAGTAGTGGTTTTGGTTGGTAAACATCTTATCTAAACTACGTATCTACTTCTGGGACAGTTAGCTAGGCTGTGTGATGGGCACCCCACCTCTGTTCTCAAGGGTTCCCTGTAGAAAGAATGTGTTGGGGGGGAAGGGGAAGAGAAGGCTGGAGCATCTTTAATACTTAAAAACCCAACACTTACTAGATTGGTCCTGTGCACACTGAGAAACAGTCCCATTCCGTACACTGATTTTTGTAAAGCTTATTTTCTTGTCACTTCCATAATAGGCCTGTTACATTTTTGGGGTCTCTTTTGCTTCTTTCTACAGTAGGTCCCAACATTTACTCTATTTCCAGCTGTCACTAAGGAAAAACTTTGCTTTTCATTGAGGTATTTGTTGGCTTGTTGCAGCTGGTCACTGTGTGGGTTTGGGGCTTTTTTGATTTTGTTGTTTGTTTTTTTTTTCCCCCTTCCTTCCCCTCTCCATGTTTTTGTGCAGTTTTGCAGCATGTCTGGCACCCAGATTTTGGATCCATACTTTCTTTTGTCCTCAACAGACAATATTTTTTCCATGTGTGAAAGAACACTTCTGGTACTTACGAAGCATGTATGTAATTTGTTGCAGCCTTCTTGCGTATACAACAAAATCCCCTAGTTTCAAAGTTTATCCTTAATTGAAGTCTGGCACAGCAGAATTTCTTGTTTTTCAATGGTTATTAGGCATGTTATCAAGATCTTGCAGAGACACTATCAGAATCTTACCTGGCAGTATCCTTGAAGGCATTTTCCAAGCCTTCATTAGAATTTATTTTAATAACCACAGAATCTGGAAATGCATATGTCTGTATATTGTTTATACTTCCTGTTAATGATATATTAAATGATGTTTGCCAGATGGCACTGTGAAAAGCATTGATTTGCAGTATTGATAGAATATCATTCCTTCACTCTGTTGCTGTGTATTTTTCCTATCCATCTAAATTTACTAGCGTATTTATTTCTTCTTTCTGTCCCCTGTGTGAATAACAAAAGTTGCCACGTGCAATCTTAAGCCCAGGTCATCTATTATGTGGTTTTGCAGTTGCATGGTTGAGAAATAGATTTCATTTCAGAGCTGCTTTCACAACAACTTTATCAATGAAATGTACTGCAACTTCAGATTTGGAGGGGAGGAGGACAGGGTGAAAATAAACCTAGGTAAAGGCTTGATTTACTATATTTACATTAATGAACTTGATTGAACTGGACTGACTTCAAGGGCGCAGATTTTATTGTATGAATTTGACAGGGTGCTTTTTCTGGTGGGTTTCACATGAGACTCGCTACAGTGGTACATTTTTAATACTTCCGTATTTAGTATTTAAGTTACTCTGAATCTGTTTGTGGTCTCCATTCCACATTAGGAAAGTACCCTATACAATAGTAAAAAAACTCTCCTGTGTGAGGATAGTATTTCTTTTCATCACTGTTAAAAGTAACTGATATAGTTAGCTATTCATATAAAATCAATAGAAGTTTTCCTGTAACCTAATGTTTCATGGAATCATAGAATAGTTTGAGTTGGAAGAGACCTTAAAGATTCAACTTCTCTGCCGTAGCAGGGACACCTTTCACTACATCAGATTGCTCAAAGCCCCATCCAGCCTGGCCTTGTATTTTAAGATGCAATTGGTTTTTGGTTTTGGTTTTTTTTTTTTTTTTTTTTAATTATTATTTTGTTTTTAATAATAGTTCAGTCAATGGAATTGCTCTTCTGTAAACTTTCCTTTGATTTCAGAGGTATTTCTTTACTATATATCATCTTAATGTCACGAAACTGCAATAGCAGTTCCTAACTTAACTGCATATAGAGAAGTACTGGAAGAAAATCTTACTGTTCATGTGCAGTCTTCTGTGGGGGAGAGCTGGGTACAGGATTTTATCTAGAAATGCTTTGGTTTTGGTAAATATGTTAAGATATCCCTTAATACAGAGACAAGCTTTCAGGAATCCAAGGTCCCTGAGACCCAATGGAAAGTATGAAGCAACAAAGACTTTCTCTTAGTGGAGGAGGATCAGGTTAGGGAACACTTAAACAAATGGGACATTAGTAAGTCCATGGGGCATAATGGATTGCACCCATGAGTGCTGTGTGACCTGTCTGCTGTTGCTGCAGGCAACTCTTGACTGTCTTTGAAAGGCTGTGGCGATCAGGGTAAGTTTCTGAAGACTGTAACCACTGTCTTCAAGAAGGGGAATTACAGGGTGGTCAGCTTCAGGAGCTGAGGTGTTGGAACAACTAACCCTGGAAACAATTTCCAGAAATGTGAAGGACAAGAAGCTTATTTGAAGTATTCATTATGGTTTTATGAAGGGGAAATCATGCTTAACCAACCTGATAGCCTTCTGTAATGAGGTGACTGGTTTGATTGGTGAGAGGAGAGCAATGCATGATGTTTATCTTTATTTCAGTAAGATTTTTGATGGTATTTCTCAAAATATTTTAATGAACAAGCAGAGGAAATATGAGTAAGCTAAGTGGACAGTGAGGTAGATTGAAAACTGACCGAATGGTTGGGCCCAGAGAGTTGCAACGAGTGGCATGAATTCCAGCTGGAGGCTGATTAGTTTTTCTAGGTCAAAGCTATAAGCTGTAAAAGGGCACATTCAGTAATTTTTTGTTTGTTTGTTTTTCTGCATTTATGATGAGCTTAGCAAAGTCGCAGAGCTGTGTGTTTTCTTATCTACAGGTGTGAAAGAAAAGAAAGACAGAAGGTGAATTTGGTCTTTTTGCTTTTTCCGGTTTGGTTAATGAATTGTGGATCAGTTTTGTTCTGTTAGCATCCCAGGTCACATTCATCTTGAAACTGCACCAAGTGAATTTAAGGAGGTGTTACACAGGAATGGTAAATAAAGCTTACATTTGGGTCAGAGTTCATCATTACAGGTATTTATAATTTCACTACCGATGCAGTCTTACTACTGGAATACTTTGGGAACCCATTACCATCTAACCTAAACAAATCTGCTTTCTCTTAGCAGCATTTTGTTAACAGATGTAGCCCGGAGACTGAACTTTGCAGATTGTGCATTGGAATTGAGGTGTTTTAGCTAAATTCAACAAATGTTAACAACAGTTAACTAATTGCCAAAAAAATCATCACCAAATTGTGAGGAAATAAAGTTCCCGTTTATGATTATGCTTTTTTTTTTTTTTTTTTTTTTTTGTGTGTGTCTCTTTCAGCCTGGAGCATCTTGGGGTTGTTGATATTTCGGAAGGGAAGGTGATGCCATTTGACTTTAATTTTAGTTATTCAAATCTACAGTTCCTCTAAATCTTGCTATAAAGGGTTGCAGAAAAGGCAGCACACATATTTGAAGACAAAAATTGTTATCAAGTAGACTCACGTGCTAACTTCATTTCTTCAAAGTAACTATTTTTTCAAAAGTGTAGTATTTAAATGAACATTAACCAAATAGGCTGGAAAAGTTGAAACTTCATGATAAAATTGCTCCAGGCTGATGTAAATTATATATCCAGCATTTAAGTACTCAGCCTGTTCTCATTGACCTTGACAGCAATTACAGAGGTCATATTTCTCTATAGGGAGCTGGAGTCTGAACAATTTATTTACTATATTAGAAGCAAGGAGACTTCACTTGTTCACACACACAACTACGAGTCTTCCTTTTTAAAGTAAAATTTTCTATGGCCATTGCAAATACATTTTACATTTATATTGAGATCTTGTGAGTCTCGTGAAAGAAAATGCATAAGCCAGGATGTATGTTTTTTGTCTTTTAACTCCATGAGCATGAATCACGTTGAAGGGTGCACTTTTACTGAGGTGCAGCAAGAACAGCATTCTGTCGTGTGTACTCTTTAGTGTGCTGAGCAAAGATAAACAGCTACACAGGTAACCAGTCCTACTGGGGAATGGGAAGAGTATTCCTAGAACAACAGCAACCTGAGTATCTAATGGCTGTTTTTAGGCAAGTATGATTGTAGTTCAGGAAATGTTTCTTTAATTTGGAATCATTAGTGGTTAGATATGGTAAAGCAAATGTAGAACCAACCAGGATTAACTTTTTTGTATTTAAACTATGTATCTAATTTGTGTTGATGAACAATGATTTTTATATGCAGATTGACTTAAACTACAGGTGTTACCAATGCCCCAGACTTTAAAGAGGCCATGTAAATTGCCTTTTATTAAGCTTAGGCACTATCTTTCAGTACTGCGTTTTTGCTAATATTAAGTCTCTTTTTTCTCTATTGCTCTTTCACTCCTATTTCACTTTTTTTAATTGAAAGAACTTGCTTTATTCTGTCCTTTTCATACAAAAAACATAATGTGAAGAAATGGTGACGTGTTTCACAGAGGCCTCTTCTAACTTATTTTTGTGTAAGTACAGTGATGGATTGTTTTGAGTGCCAAAGTACAAATTTTCATTAGGTCAGGTGAAAACGGAGACAATTCAACTTTTCCCTCATCTGTTGTAATCAGAGCATCTCCATTGCCAAAGGGGAATAGCTACCCAGTACAGTTTCCATAGCAGCAAGTTGAACCAGTAATGATTTTCAGTGTAGTGTGTCTAATTGTAGAAGGTGAAACTCAAAATGCATGAAGAGGACTTCCTTCTCTTTCCATAGGGCCCTTTGTATAGTTTTTCTTGAGAAGTGTCCAGACTTTTACTTCCAAATGGGTTGAAGGCTGTGGGCACTTCTCTTACTGACCCTCAGGGCATTTTTGAATATTCTATCGGAAGGGTTTTAGCTGATATTGAACGTCTTACACCAGTCCTGAACAAAGAGCAGGATTTCTCCTAGACAATATATTTTTTTTCCTAACAATTTCTTTGCACTTTATTTTTTAATAAAATCATGAAGAAGAGATACGAGAATGTTTTCTTTTGGGAAATTAAGTTTCTACATCACTTTCAGTTCAGATAAAAAAAAAGAGCCTAATGTATTCAGAAAAAAAAAAAGTTATGTTTAAGTTATCCTTCTTTGAGATTGTAATCTGTAGGAAATACAGGACACCAGAAGTTAATTCCCATACATATGTAGTTCAGATCCTCTTTCTTTTCTCAGATTCTTCATGAAGATGTCAATTGCAGAGATTAGGTTCAGAGAGGTATTTGGTGACAGCAAGGACTCAGCTACTAACTCCATGAAAGTTTTTCATTCATATTTATTCACTTTGTGTAGCACTAGCAACTCAGAATGGATTTCTGCAGATACCCTGGAGACACACGGATCCTAGTTCCATTAGCATTCCTATGGTTTATTCATGATGCATAGATGCCTTAGTTTGTCAAGGAGTAGCAAATGGGTATCAAAAGGGGTTTTTTGCCATTATAATTTCAGTTGGCAGGTTAAACTATAATAGCTAGTAACTGTAGGTTTTAATTTATTTTTTGTTGACCTGCCTAGGAAGTAACATTTATTTTCTTCAATTAAAAAGAAGTAAAATGTAAGCTAGCGCTTACTAATTAACTTTGTGCTGAAGAATGACTGCAAGTGACAAAGAGAGATTCTTAGAGACTTTCAGGATAGTAAAAATGTATTCCACAATTCATGTTCTGTATGGTATAGCATCCAGAAGAGATGAATTAGTCTGCTGAATTTTAGTGCCTTATACTGAAAAGAACTCATTATCTTGCAAATATTTCAGTAGTTTGTACAAAGGTAATGTAGGGCATGTATTTTTTATGACTTATAATAGTATAAATGTTTACCGAGGATTTCAATTTTGTAGTATCACTTTAGTATAAACTGTTAAGCTCTTATTATACAAGATCAATATTTAAGAATTGGATTTAGATATTTAATTTTACAAGATACATAGCTTTACTAAATGTAAAAATATTCCTTTGGTGTATGTTTTTCACCTTTAAGCTGAGTACAAGTTCATTGTCCCTTTCAAGAAAAAGTAACATCTTCATTTGAGATCACAGTGCTTTTCATAGGTTACAACTAAGCGCTTTTTTATAACCTGGACATGTCTTGGCAACCAAAACATTTCGGTTTAGAGCTTGAATTCAGTAAAATAGCAAAAATTAAAGTGAACATAAACATCTTATGTCTTCACCCTATAAACTGAATTTGAGTTGTTTTCCATTATTTTTAAATAGTGGTGAAGGATTGTTTAAATTTCCAGAAGTCTGATGTCCAAGTTAAAACTAATCAGCTACCAGTACATTCAGTAGCAGAGGAAGGAAGCTGTCTATAGCAAATTGGTTCTTTCACTGTCATGAGCAGATTGCCCAATCCCTAAATGTTGTCTTCTGTTCTACTCCATTGACTGCAAACTCTAACTTTGCTTCTGGAGATTTATTGCCATAGATAAGTTTTGTGGCAATAGCCTTTTGATCTCCTAGATCAAGATTGAATTATAATGCATACCAGACTCTTTCAAGTTTTGAATTTTCAGCTTTAGAGATGATTTTTTTTTTTGATAACTACTTTCAATGTATCTTTGTTTTAAAATACCTTTTGCTTTGTATAATTTGCTATAGTCTTCAAACAGATATTTTATTCAACTTCTCATTAAATATTTACTCTTAATTAATAATGTGTAACAAAGTTATTTTGGGGTTAGACGTTCATAAAACTTCAAATGTTCAGTGTTACAGAACCAAATTTGTTCTAGTTTCTCAAGCATATTTCACTTGTTTTATTTGTATGGGATTATTTTCACATACATGACAGATGGGTATATTGGCTAGAAATTCTTTATCAAGTAGCATACAAAAATATGTGGCAATGTACAGTGCCAGGATGATAGATAGTTTGGCAAAATGCTCATGACAGTATGTTTCAATCATATGCGGGCTTAATTCTTCTCTTCAGATCTCACTGTGGAATTGGATGAGCCTAAATGAGGTCTGAATGTTTTTTGCCCTTTCTGTCATGGAACAAACTAAATGATAAATAGTGCGTAAAAGCAGTGTGATTGATAGCATGACATGGAAGACATCTTTGTTTTCAAACACTGCAAATGTGAATGTTGATGGAATTTTTTGCTTTTATTTCTTAGGCCTTGCATTCAGACTGGTCAAGTGCCTGACCTGGATTGCCTTCAGGAACACAAAAAAGCTGTGCCCAGGTTTCACCACAATGGCAGGTATGTTATGTGTCCTATATACCTATGAGAGAGCCAGTTCTGTTACAGCTTCTTGGTGCTATGCTGTTTTAATAGATGCAGCATGCCACCACAATATCTGCCAGAAAGACAGTTTTTATTACTTTCTCAATCTGGCAGTCGTAGCAGTGTTTCTAGCTGAGCAGACCTCTGTGAATTTACACACAGGTTATCATTAAAGTTTGAATGGCCTTTCCTATAGTTGCTGGGTTTATCTGGTTATATTCAGAACATTTCTTGCTGAAACATATTAATTTGTCTTCAGAAAGATGTATTTAATTACTTAGAAGGGAATCTAGATTTTTTAAAAAGTAATGTATTACAATTTAATTCAACTGATACGGGAAATAAAAAGGAGAGGTTCTCCAAACACTTGTTTTATTTGTAGAGAAAAAGGAGTCTGCACAGACTTGAGTAAATACAAATTTGAGCTAACTGAAGGAATGATGTAACATTCATACATTTACAGATTTTTTTTCTTACATTATTTTCTTTTACCTTTATTTTGAAATTCATGGCTTGTTGTGCCTTTTACCCTAATTACGCATCAGCTATTGATGGAATAGCAATCAAGTATGAGGAGGATTTTTTTCTTTCTTTTTTAATGTCTCATTTAACAGAAATATTTCTCATGCAGCTTAATATAAGATCTAATGTAATATAAAAATTCTGTCTTTCTTGTGGTTCAGTTCATTTGCCTTGTAAAGAAGACATAAAGCATCGTTTTTACAGACTGCATTTTTCTCAGAACATTTTTAGTCATGTTCTCCCAGTTGTTTTTTTTTTTTCTGTGAATATCCCTTTCTAAAACTATGTGCCTGAAAAAACAGACCAAATAAGTTTTATTATTATTCTAGAATATATGAAAATTTTTCTTTTTTTCAGACCCTCATGTACCTTTTGGTTCTTATTTTATGTTTTTCGTGTAGTTTAAGAATTATTTTCAATGTTAAGCAGGAATAAAATATACATAAATCAATTAATTAGATGTTACTCGTGTTTTGTTACAAAAAAGCATCGATGTTTCATACTCCTAGAAAGCTCTGTAAAGAGCAATAGAAGCTAATAATAAAAATATTTTCCATATTTTTGACTGTTAAGATTTTTGAAGAAAGGCTGGGAATGTTTTTCAAAGAGACAGATTTCAGAATTTAGCCACCTCAGATATCTTGGGTTTGATGTAGGTTTTCACTTTATCTTTGCAGTCATCTAAGATAAATAAGAATACTGATAAGCTGTCATAGTAACAGAAACCTTAGATTTGTGTTGTGTGGTTTTATTCATCTGAAAGTTTGGTGCCTCCCTCTGAAGGGGAAATGGTGACCCTAAAGTAGGTGTCCTCAATAGGCAGAATGAGTTTGCCTTTGGAAAGGCTGACTACAGAAAGAGGTGAAAAGACTGGCTTGGAATAGATGCCTAACTATAAAGGAGAGTTTGTATGCCTAAGTTTTTTGACTGATGCAGGTAACGAGGTGAATCCCACTTTAGCTATTTTTAGGTTCAGGCTGTGAGTTATGATTTCATTTTTTTGTTTTAATAAGATGTTAATCGCGATGAAATTGTTTGTACTTACATCACATAATCTGAAAACAATATTCTCCCCCATTTTTTCCTATCCTCATATTTTTCCTGGTTTATACTTGTTCATTCATCCAGCCGAAAGAATACAAAATGCAGATTTACTTGTACTTGAAACTACATATGTATGCTTATAAGATAAAGTAAACGTTTGGACACAAACGTTTCACACATCAGGAGTGTATAGTCTCCTTGGTGATGTAATTCATATTGGTTGTATATTCGTCTTAGTGGTACATATTCAACTCTGAAGTGTAGGCATGTCTATTGCATTCAAAACTCTGTAAGATTTAGCCTATTTCAAAGTTACATTCATATTATGGTATTTCATTTATGCTGCTGGCTGGTATGAAGAGTTTCTTGGAGTGGTTAGATGATCATACACTGATTCTATCATCAAGAATAAATTATACTTATCCCAAGAGAAGACAAAAAAAAAGCTTACAAAAGTAGGATGAGTGCTGTCTTGAATCACAAGTGATATTGTCACTAATAAAGCTGATAGTATATGGTTCTTATTACTTGAACTGAGTAAATGAGGGCGCATTATGACCCCCTAAGCTCATGGGGTTTGTGCTGTTTGGGGTTCTAGCTCAGTAACCAGGATATTGACAAGAGTTTAAAATACACCACACATCTGTTTGCAATTGCCTAATTTTGATGGTGTATTTCCTGAAGAGTTATGGTAATATAAAGAACTGTGAGAGGATTAAAAGATTGTTGAAATTTCCAGCTATCTTCTCTTGGTGTATTTTCTTTTGGATTCATGCAGTCACTTGCATTAAGGTCAGGTGGTTTTAAAGTACTTACAAGAACAGATTTTCTGAGTTACAAGAGTCTTTTGTCATGACTCTCTATGTCAATAGTCCACTTGTTTAGGATTGAATGATCAACATATACAAAGATTCCCAGGCTAACCAACTATCTAGAACAGAAATGGATTAGCTTTTGTGACTTTAAAACAAATAACATAGCATCAACACACAATTAATTACACATTTCAGCATTATGATGTTGAAGAGATGTAGCTAATAGATTGCAGGACTGCTTGTTGATTTAATAAACATAGCAGGACTGTTGACACCTACGCACCAGTGAAGTGATAAATTGAAGATTATCTGCTTTTTCCTCAATCTCCTGTCATTTACTTAACAATTATGGGTCTGCTGCTGCTGTTACTAGGTTCTGCCTTTGTAGGAGAGGTGGTTTCCTGGGTTCTTTTTGTTTGTTTCCTTGTTTTTACAAGACAAAAGGAAGACTGGGAAGTGCTTCTGATGGCCTTTTTTCAGGCTGTCAATTAAATCTGATTGTAAGTTAGGAAGATAGCAGCTATGATGTTGATCCTGCCACTTGTTGAGGGATTCTCTTTCTTATCTAGTGTATGTCACACTGACAGAACTTGGAGAATTCTTTTACAGCCAGTGAGAAAATATGAAAAAAAATAATAGTAGAGGTAACAAAATATTCATATTAGTAGGAAAGCTGTAAACTTACCCTTATTTTTCTTTGCTGTGCTTTTTCAGATATCTTTGTCAGTGTTTTTTGCCAATGTGTTCTCTTGCTTCCTCCCCCTGTCCTCCCTCTTGTATAACCTTCCCCTTCCTGACGAGTTTTGTATTTTCTTTTTAGCACATTCATAACCATTTCCTTGTCTCATTCCTGTCTCCTTGCTTACATTCTTTCCCTGCTCCTGAGACTTTTAAACTCATTCTCTTATCAAAATTAGCTCCCTATTTTTTCCCCCTGTTTCAAACGAACTCCAAGCCATTTGTTCTGTCCATCAGCCTGAAACTCACAGCTGTCTACTTTGCTGATGGCCAGTAGTGGTAACAGTTTGGGACCAAGGGGAAGGGTCAGGCCGTTGCACTAGTCAAGGGAATTAGCTTCAGCATCTTTGTTGGAGGAGAATGAATGAGGGAGAGGCCTTCTTATTGTTCTTTGTTTACTCAGGTGGCATGGACTTCATATTTTGACATCTTTCTATCTCACCTGTGAAAAAAGTATTATGGGCTGTATTCTTGAGGGACCAGGTAAATATCTATAAAAGAATTCAACAATTAACAAAACTACTGTATCGTGTCTTGAGACATAAGTAATACAATAAAAGAATATTCCTATTAAATGATAGTGACCTCTATCTCAAAACGCCTTGTATAAATTGCTGGAGATACTTAACTGGTAAAAAGGAACAACATGTGCAATAACATCTTTCCAGCTGTGGCGATGCACAGTATCTAGGAAAGTAAGCCTTATGCCAGACTAACTCCTGGAAAAGCAGGAGTTGATTTTAAGCTAAAAATCTAAGGGACTATTTTTGTAATGGTCGAAGACCCATTAAAACCTGCTGTAGCATAAATGTGTATATGTATAATATGACTCAGATTAAAGTTATGTATAATATGATGCATATTCTTGTCCAAAGAAATATACCTGCATTAAAATAATTGATGGCAAACCCAAAGGTTGTGTTCATGATTCCAGCAAGTGAGTTACCTATTTTGCCTTGT
Source organism: Psittacula echo (assembly GCF_963264785.1). Lineage (NCBI taxonomy): Eukaryota > Metazoa > Chordata > Aves > Psittaciformes > Psittacidae > Psittacula > Psittacula echo. The sequence continues at coordinate 109,307,518 of NC_137735.1, forward strand.
TATTGTTAAAAATTTTTAAAGGGCCTGCCTCAGCTTAAGTTAGGTAACTGACATCTTTCTCAAAGAACTCTAGGAGACACCAGCATCGGTTCCTTTACCTTTTTGTACTAAAGCCAAAAGATTGTACTATCTTTTAGATGACCAGAATTTTTAACCAAGGATTCATTTTTGAGTGTGAGATCCTGATGTTGTACTTGCTATTTTGAAAACCTTGTCCCTGGTGCTTAGGAAGTTCCAGATAATGGCATTTTTTGCCACCTGTATTTGGTTTTAACCTGTGATAAAATAGTGTGTGATTGTCACCAGACAAGGTAGACCTTTCTAATAATGCTTCCTGTCACTGTAAATATAGTGTCTTGCTGAAGCCTGTTAATGATGTTTTATGACCATTTTTTCCTGCTCTTTGACGTCATTCTGCACTATTGGCTCCCATTAGCATCTATAAGAGTTTGGTTAAAGGTGTTTTTTTTCAGTGTGATCCATTCAGTACATATTGTAGCCCTCAATTTCATGTTTGGAGGAAGTAAATTTCTTATCTGGGGCTTTAGAAAGAAGCTTCCAAGAGCTGCACTTTGATCAAACTAGGGAAGTAAGGAGAAGAAAAGCTCACTAGGGCTTCATACAACATTCCAGGCTCATGAGGACTGAAGAAAAAAGTCTGATTACCATTTCAGAGAAAGCTAATCACAGGGAGAGTTGACTGCTGCTCCCTGTACTTCATTCTCATTGTAACCTCCTCTCTGAAAGAAGAAATTACACCTAGACCCTGTGAACTTGAATAACTTTTGTGAGTCCATTTGGATAAATTTTACAGGGAACAAAGAAATAAGGCACTATTTTGGCATTTTTCAAAAGACAGAATCAGGTTATTGGTACCTCAGCGTGAATATTGATAATACTGCTGGCCCTGATCTTGGAGACCACTGCTTTCATACGGAACTGCTATTCTATGCTTTGCTGAGTTTTTCTCTTCCATAAAATACTCCCACCATGTGAGAGAAAGGTTGGACTCCGGAAGAATGACTGGGAGGGACCACAGTCCTAATCTGAAGCAAAAGGTCTACTTTTTTCAGTAGGCTTTAAACTCTTCAAGAAGTGGTACTTATTTTGCCAAGCTTTTTCTTCCTGCCTGCTTTTCTACACAGACTGTGACTGAATTAAACCACCATAGCTGTAGGAAAAAAAACATTCTAATGACTAAGTTAATGCACGGTATTCCTAAATAACTGCAGAGCAGCTCCAAATCTGCCACATGCCCCAAAGAAAAAGAAGTTTAGGATGGAGCCTGCAACGTCTGCCATCCTGTCTGCCTCTCTGGTAACAATTTCCTGTCTGCGCTAGCCCAGTTGCTGTCTACCACCAGCTGTCATATCTGAGAGTCAGTCTCACGGGTTTGTATGCTTAGTTTATGCTCATCTCAGCCACCAGAGAAACAGAATGGGAAATGAGAAGAACTTGGAGCTGATTCACAATCATGAAGCTTCTTGTCTGTCTCTGGAATTACGTTAGAAAGCCAAACCTCTGTTTTGGTGGTTCGTTTCCCGTCTTTGATGTAAGAGCTGTAGAAAATCAGATCAGAAGGCTATTACTGACTTACATTTGTTTTTTTCCATCCCATCCCATCCTGATGCCCCCCATGTGGGACAACCCAGACTGGCAGAATTACATTTGTTTTCATATTTAGCTGTAATTGTCTTAAATCAATATTTTTCTTAGTCAAAGCCCAAGAATTGCTCCCTTAGAAATGTCTCTGCAACACTGATAGTGGGACTGAGGTGCTGACACATAACCACCTGGTGGCTTTTTTTATGGACTTGGGTATGTGAGACACCAGCAGAGGGCTGGCAGATATGAAACAGATTTACAAGAGGTCTGGCAGGCCATACTGGGTTTTTAAAAATGGTAATAGGCACCCATGTTTCAGCACTTGAATTGTGCTTCTCTTGCCACTCTGTCCAGTTCATATTATCTTCTCTGACACTTCTAAAAGTTAACCCACAAATCTTTGCAGACATTAGTGGTGCTGCCAATGAGGCCCCTTTTAGCCTACAGTGTGCTTGAGTTCTCTATAACAGGAACGCCCCCAACCTCACACGCAACCTAACACAGACCCTGTGGTAGCAGGGTGTCCTAGTGTCAAGCCTTTAGCTCACTTGCCATCCTTTTTCCATAATGCCATTATGGTCTTGCTATTATCTGTAACCACTTCTTATAAAATAGATGGCAAATCTAGGGGGAACTGGATTTAACCTTGGGCTCCCAGTCTTCTCCACTGTTGTAGCAGGTCTTGTATACCGACACAGATGGCAGCTGGCACAGGGCAGATGAGTATCTATGTCTCAGGATTGGCCCTTCCTCCCTCCTGTTGCTGTACAGGACTGCCAGTGGAGCAGTTGGGTCTTCATCATTTCCCCACAGCAGCATCTAGGGACTGGTAAGGGCTTTTTTGATATAGTACCAGAAAGCCATAAAAAAAAATAAATAAAATGTTTGAAAACAAATACCCACTTCACTTAGTGTGTCACTGAAGGACAAGATCAATATGAGTGAACAGTGTGCAGCTGCAACAAAGGAAGACAACAAAATGCTGGGTTATGTCAACAAGGGCATCACCAGAAGAAATAAAGATGTCATTATCCCATTCTCCTCAGCACTTGTCAGGCCACACCAGGAATACTGTGTTTAGTTTTGTTCCTCACTATACAAAAATCTGTGGACAGGCTGGAGAAGGTCCACAGAAAGGCCACAAAGATGAGCAAAGGACTGGGAAGCCTGCTTATGAGGAAAGGCTGGGACAGCTGGGTTTGTTCAGCTGGGAGGAAAAAAGACCCTGAGCCCCTGAGGAGACCTTACCACCATGTTTCAGTATTTAAAGGGTGGCTACAAAGGTGGAGTCTCTCTTTTACAAGGAGCTGCATGGAAACGATGAGGGGTGATGGGCACAAGTTTCTCCTGGGGAGATTCCAACTGGACACAAGGAAAATTTTTCACAATGAGAACAACCAGCCCCCGGAATAATCTCCCCAGGGAAGCTGTGGATTCCCCAGCATTGGATGCTTTTTAAGATTCAGCTGAACAGGGTGTTAGGGCATCTAGTCTAGGTCATGCTTTGCCTAGAAGGGTTGGACCACATGATCCTTAAAGTCCCTTCTAACCTGGTAGTTTATAATTCTATGACAAATCTTTTGCTTCAGTCTTGTTCTTCATCCAGAAAAATTCAGTGGCTTTTTGGGTTGCAATGATTTTGACACTGACCATTCTAGGCCCTCAGGGAAAAGTCAGACTTTTCCTCACATCTGAGACTTTGGCATCTTTTTCTTTCTTTTTATGCTACAGGCCATCGCATGCTGCATTTCTCATACTCCCTGTTATTTCACCTGCACTCTGCAGCCTTTCAACAGTTGAACAGTCTGTGCAACTCTCAGAAAAGGAGAGGCACCTACCTTGCTGTTATTATGTCTGCTGCACAATTAGTGGTACTGTAAGTCACGAAACAGAAAGAAGAAAGATGACAACGCTATGAGATATTGTGTAGATTTATCCTGGCTTTTGTTTTTTCCTTTAAAGGTGATTCTCTGCTACGTTCTGGTTGACCTTGTTAAAGATAATTTTTATTTATTTTTCTGGCAGTGTCAGCACTGTCAGTTCAAATCTGATCTACCAGTAAATCAAGATTTTTTATATTTGAGTGCTCTGCTGTCTTAAAAAAAACCAGGAAGACTTCTCTCTCTACGTCACCTAAGTCTTACAAAGAACATCAGTGATCTTACTGAAGCAGCTCCAGTAAAAGGAAGTAGCACCACCTTTGTGCAGACAGACTTTGGTCAAGACTATTGTCTGTTCAAAAAGTAGAGGTGCCGATCGTGCTGAGCTCTGCTGATTTACAGTCTGACAGAAGGGATATGCCAAGCAGACAACTAGCAGTGCTGGTTTTTGTTTCTGCTAGAAACAAAATTTTGTCAGATAAAGGCATGTAAAGCTGGCTAGTACAGCACATGGACCTGCTTTTTTCTTGTTCTGAGCTCAGGTATAGGTTGGATGCAAGAAGATTTATGTTGTATGACAGTACTGGATTCAGAGTTTAGCCAGCAGTTTTGAGGCAAGAAGGCCAAAGTAGGTGTTTCCTCAAGAAAAAGGAGATTCTGTGTGTGTATAAGTACACATGAGAGAGAGTGCATCTGCAGTAACTATGTACTTTGGTAAGCCCTCTGCTAACAGAAAGCATAAGACAGTTTCACTTGTTGCATTTGACCAATTTCTTTCCCTGGTATCTTATGGAATTTCTCTGTTATGCATGGATATTTTCTTCTGGTACCATAAGTGGTCCAATAAATAAGAGGGTTGGGTATCTTGTCTGTGCTGTGATGTTCTTCAAGAGATGTATATGTTATGGGTTGCTGAGATGTGGCTTGAAGGATGTGATGATATGGGTTGTTGGATATGGATTCTTATGAGAATTCCAGGAATGGATATAGAAAACTCTACAAAGATGTGCCTGGCTTTGAGGTCACCTGAATGGTCTTGGCAATTAGGATTGCCAAGAATAAATGAAATCCTGTAACATCTCTGAAAGTGCAGTCCAAGAATTGGCACTGATGGGATTGCAGGGGTTAGCTATTACTCTATTTGTAAGGTTGAACTAGTATGTAAGTTGCAGAGGGAAGAGCTGAATGACTTTGGGGAAGTTAGTTCGGGGTCCTCAAGCTACAGAGCTCTGAAAATGTAAGGAGACAATGGATCTTATGGCAAAAAGTAATGAAAATTTTCCCAGGACAACAGTGGCTTTATGGCTTGTCTTAGAAGAGAATCTTTTTTACCAGGGGTTATCTACAGTGGACATTGAGCTTAACTTTTGGATAATACAATAGTTCTGAAACTAAATGATAAACATCTGCTCTACACATCCATAAGACTTAAAAGGTGAAAGATTATTTTAATTGATTAGGTGGGATTGTGAATTTCAAAAGAAAATACCTGTTTTTTGGGGGTTCTGTTTTGGTTTTTTTGGTTTTTTTGTTTTGTTTTATTTGTTTGTAATGGCTGTTGACATTGATTAACCAGCAACTGGTCAATCTACAGCTGTATTTAAAAATCCTTATTCATTATTAATAGATACTGTTAAATACTCACATTCAGTATTAGCTTTTATTTGATATACTCAAACCCAATGTTGCATTTTCTTGCATATTTCAATGACTGATTTATCATGAATGAAATACAGTGTGGTTCTACATACATACCACCAGTGGCAGCAGCTAGAGATCTTCTGAACTGTGAGGTTGTCTTGCAGAAGAGAGAATGGTGACAGCTCTGGCAAATACGTGGCACCAAGGAGAATTGCAAACTGAAGCCACTTTATTTCCTGTCATGTCACCTGATACAGCAGACTTATAGGTAGTTAATACTTCTGTCACAAAAGAGGCACAATAATCATTCAGTCTAAGTGAAACTAGTTTAGTTACATTAAACAATTAAAAACTTTTTATATCAATTTTTTTATTTTTGAAGTGATATAACTATAGTTCTGATACAATTTATGAGCTGTGATACAGAAGAACAAATGTCAGCTTTGTAATGTTTAATTTTTATTTAGGAAGTTCAAAATATTAATGTTTCTAGGTTCATTTAAGGTTCCTATTTTTTTAACTTCAGATAAAGACACAATATATGAAGATCAAATAGCTAAGCACTAAAGCTGAGAGCAAAATAAACGTAGCGATTTCCTTGTTCTAGAATGGAGCATAATGAATTAGAATTTCAGAATGAAAGGAGAAACTGTAATGGGACAGAAAGAGTATATGGTTAATACATCTAAGGCCATGCAACTAAACTAACTAAATTAGGGTATTTAATATCCTGTCTTGGCGTAATTCCAATGCCTGTTCTGTGTTTTTGTGCAAATTGTTCATGTATATTCACTTTAAGTCTATTCTCCACTGCTGGAATATTCTGTAACTCTTCTATTTAACTAAAGTGACATGTAAACACTAAACACAAAACTTGGAAGGACTCTTGTAATGATATTTCTGGTGATTTAATAGACAGCACAGCTATCAAACACTGATGCCCAAGGCTAGAATTTGCAACTAAATCTGCTAATTAGGTTAAGAGCTAAAATACCAGTAGGTGTCTATCTGCATCTTTAGGCACCTAAGTACCTTAAAAATATAGCCCCTTAGTCTCTCTTTCATTTGTAGAATAGCAATTATAATAATTCCTCACTTTGCAATTATAGTATGAAGTCAAAGATTGTGAGGTGCCTAAATACAGCTATAGAAAGAGGCCAACAAACAAGAGGATCCTTCCTAAGTCTCAATCTCTTTTATTCTTCATTAAGCCAGCTTGTCTTGCTGACATGATGGTGTTTGTACTAACAGCTCCATTACCGGTAAAAGACCACTTTTATCTTTTTTAAATTTTAATCCTTAAAGCAAGAAGTGTTGAGATTCAGACAAGGCTTACAGGAGAGTACAGTGTATTCTGTGTTGCATGTTCTTAAAACGGGATTTCTTACTGTTTTATAAAGCACAATTTTTAAATGAGGGGGGAAAATTTGCTCTTAAAACAGCTGTAGCTAGAAGTGGTTTTGGACTGTGCTGGTTGTCTAAGCAGACTCGGTATGGACATTCGTTGGGATTTCATTGTGTTCTTATTAATTCCACAATACCAGTGCTGGCTAGCATTGTGGTTTTTCTGCCACATTACTTTTTCACTGTCAAGAGATATAGGTTACATACATTTAATGACTATTTGCATGGGGAAAACTGTAAAGAATATCTCCTTTACATTTGACTCTTCTTTTGGAATGGCAGAGTCTTTTCCACACCAACTCATAAGCCTGTATGAAAGAAGTTTGGTTTAAAACTAAACTAAGTGGATAAGTTCAAAGAAGCAAAAAATGAGAGTAATCTCAAAAGATGTCCTGAAGGGTTTGTGTTTTCCAGTCTGCGGCTGATATTGGAGGATTGTTTTTATAAAAGAAATAAACTGCAGATTTTCATAATGACTGTATGAAATGAAGGGGTTGTTTTAAGGAGAAGTTAAATCAAATTCTCCTTGTTACACTGTTATAGATCTAGAATGATTAATATAGAAATATTGTTTTGAAGGTAGCATTTACCTCAGATTAATTCTAGCATTATTAATCTATATCTGGAAACAGAATATGGACAGTTGTTTTCACTATAGTAAATAATTCCACCACATACACCACCCTCCTACCCCTACTTCCCCAGTCATGGGGCATTTTCTCAAAGAAAGAAGTTATTTTCAGGATGCTATATTATATCCTACATTTAATCAAACCATTTGAAGGTAGCCATTAGGTCACTGGCCACTTTATATACTGAAGGAGCTAGTACAGACTCAAATAACTTTATGGAAGAACTAGTACTTATTTTAATTGCAGCAGCTATGTTATAAGTTACAATAAAGAGTTAGTGCACATTCCCTTACAGATTTATGTGCCCACATCTGCATTTTAGAACACACTTCTGCAAATGAATAGTTTGGCTATTAAAAGAATAAAAAAAACAGACTCAAGATTGTAAAAGCTGATTTTAAGCTTCAAAGTAGAAGTTAATTTTTAAAGAAGTTTGCCAGCAGAAGTTCTACGGTTGAAAGAAATACAGAGATCTTTAGTTTTGCAAAGTCCAAATGAAACTCTTAAATAAAAGAATTCTCCTATATGGAAAAGTCACCGTGATGGCTTTTGTCTTCTAATATGCCCAAATAGAAAACTATTTCCCAAAGTTTTGCGGATTTGGAAACTATTTGTGTTTGGCATCTTCAATGTACACGATGAACATGAAAAGTAGGATGGATTCCTGCATGATAGGCTCTACCTTTGAAATATGAGACAACAAATCATTTCATTAAACCAATTAGCTGGTACAGCCTGGGAAATGAATTAAAAAGTGCAAATAAAGAAAAAAATGCAGTCTAGAAGTTATCCAAGTAGGTTCTGAACTCAAGAGGTTTGATAGAGGGGGAGTCAGGAGATTATTCCCAAATACTGAAAAAGGAGGCAGATATAGAGAGTTGGGGCTGAGGCAGAAATAAGAAAAAACATAATTTTCTTTTCATCAGGATTTTAAAGAAACATTCTAATATTGTTCTGTATGTTATTTCATTCGTCTGATATGTGGTATTCTGTTGTAGTAGTTACTTTGTCAGAAAAGCTACCTAGAAAAAGAAAATAAATATTCATTTTGCAAACATAAAAATTAATTGGAAGTGCAGAGAAGGTCATAAGTGAAGATATATAGGAATGAAAGAGAAAAGCTACATGAGAGAAGACATAATTGAGGACAGTCATAATAAGAAATATAGAAATTAGTGGTGTACAGATGATGGACTGGGAGGTTTTTTCACCCTTATTTGGTATACAAAGCAACATTTATACCACAATAGAATGTTATAGACAAACTACTAGGTTTGTTTTTTTTTTCCTTTTAAACATGGTCTGCAGTTAAACTGATGATATTTTTGAATTTAGTGTACAGACAGTGTTGTTGAAACACAATGCAATTACAAAAATGGTGGTGGTTCACTGGGGTGCAATGTTGTTTCTCTGTTTTCTGCAGCTGAAGATCTGTCTCATAGTGCTTAAACATGTAGTTACTTTAGAAAACAAAAGCAACTGTATAGGATGCACGCAGTATAAAAGTTCTGAACTGTAGGATTAGACCAGATTTAAAATCTCAAAGAAAAAAAAAAAAATCTAGTAATGGTAACAGATTATACCCTGTTTGGATATTGCTTTTTGCTCCAAACCAGTGTGTGACCAGTGTTGGAGATGACATTGGAAGAGTAAGACATTGCTACCCTTCCGTAACACAGCGCTGAGGCTGGTGACAAGTTGCCTACACAGGACTACGAAGTGTCAGGCTGTGGCCATGTTACAGGGGTGATCTGGCTGTGTAACACGCCTGCACCAGCCTGCCATGCCTCGTGGGATAATGGAGAGCAGTGGGTCACATCTGCTGCTCTGTTTGCAGCCCGCACCTTGCAGAAATAGCAGCTGCAGCTGAACGGAAGCCAGTTCCTACAGGGCAGGGTGAGCCTTTTGAATACATTTGTCTAATCATGCAGTCCATTGACTCGGGCTGTGAGCTTCTTCCCAGGATTGGATTCTGAGAGAAGTTTTGCCCTTTTGTTTCCACGTTCTGTGTTTCACAGCCAATTCAGCTTTGACTACTTCAAGGCCTCTAAAAAATCACTTGAGTCTAACAATGGCCCTGGCAGAAAACCTCTCTCAGTCCACTTTTTCCCTTCTGGTTCATGCAGTGTAAGGCTGCATGAACCCCGCCTCTCAGTCTGTATTTGAGTTAGTTTTTTGTTCTCACTAAAACAGAGGGAAGCAGGGCTTAAAATAAAAATTTCGAGGAGTATATGTCAGAATCAGGATCACAGTCAGCCTTCATGGAAATTACTATAACTCCATCGATTTCAGTGAGCAAGAAGCTCTCCTGGCTTGATCCTCTCTCTTCTTTGCTATGATGTGAAGCATATTTGCTGTAATCTGTCTCTTTCTCCCCAGAGAGGATTTTCCCATACATACACACATGTGCCTGTACATAAATAAAATTAGGACTGATATCTTAAGTATCAAGTGACAGTATATATCTACCTGGTTCAAGATGTAACTACTTACAGCAGTGATTAAAGGTCAGTGTTTATAAAAAGTATTACCTGACTGTAACAAAATTGTTGTGGGAGATTTGCAGGAGGATGTCTGGTGGGTGACAGATCAGTGCAGGCTTGCTATGTATCTGAAATATGTGTTTGTTTCTGTGTGTGAATAACCTTAGAGAGAATAAAGGAACTTCCTTTGCAGGTAAAAGGAAAAATAAAATAATAAAAAGAAAATCAGTTAAAAAAATTGTAGCTTCCAGAGAATTCAGAGTAGGAAGAAATTTAAATCTGTCTGCACTGGTTGTGTTTAAAGATTTAACAAGCAATCCATAAAATAATGTTCATTAAGCTAGGGAGCAGCAATATCTGCTAAAGAACTTCCAGCTTGAACTTTTAGAACTTTCACTGCCCTGCTTTTCTTTTCAAAGCATGCTTCTTAACACTGTGGCAAAACTTGAATATTGTTCTAAAAGTATTTTTCCATTCTCCCTTTGCAGAGTATAGCAAAGTAGGAATATACAGAAAGTAGGAATGAAAGAGACCCCCAAATGTTATGTTGGCCACTCCTTTGCCCGGAGAGAGGATAAACCGTACTTACTTCATTCCCAACAGATGCCTGTCTAACCTGTTCATAAAAACTTTTAATGAGTGAGATCCCACAATCTCCCTGGAAAATCTATGACAATGCTTCACTCTATTAATCCTTAATTTTATTTTTTTTCCTCCCCTGAAGTAGCCTAAATCTCCCTACATCATTCATTTTATGTGATGATCTGGAATGCAATGCTATTTGCTTTTAGAAAACTGTATGAGCAACTTGGCTGCTAAATAATTGTTCAGTTACTTTGGCAGTCTCATACTTCAATCCTGCAATAGGAAAATCTTGCCAGTTCTTTGTGATTTTCATGTCTGTCTCATGATTCTTGGTGTTTTTCCTGAAGCTACAGTTACTGAGTCACGGATCTTCACTTTTATTTTGGAAGAAAAAAGTTCAAGTTCCTCCCACCCTCTCCTCAAATCATTGCAGTATTAAAAGAAAAAAAATAAAAGGGGACAGGGGGGAGAAGGGGAAGAGGATGCAAACAAAGGAGTTGGCAAGTAATTTTTTCAAGTTTGCTTTGTGAATTTTTAGGCTTCTTTAATGCTTGGGCTCTCATTATTAGAGATTTTGATCCTACACTTTCGTGAAGTTCTGCTAACTTGCTCGAGTTCTGTGCAAGCACAGAAATAAGCCCAAACCTCGGTGATTTATAAATGCAAAAATATCTTTGTGCTGCATGCAGAACCAGCATCGAGTTGAGCACTACACTGAATACTGCACTGTCCTATAGAGCCTAAGATTAACAGTGAGTAAACTGCATTTATAAAAGTATGGGAAATGGTGATTGCAATCAGTATCGTAAGAATATCAAATCATGATAGAGAGTGTAGTGTTTACTTTAAAAGAATTGAAGGTTGAAGTGTTTCAGAAAGTCTGGTAAACAGTGAAGGAAAAGAAAACAACTGAGATAAATTGTTCAGGTGTGGCAGATCATTCAAATCTTTCAAACATATTTTTGGGAGGAATATGGGAAGCATTTTCCTGCTTTGTTGCAATTACACACTCACTTTTAGGTATGAGCATTACTTCATTTTCAGACATGTTTCACATAACTGTTACTTTTCATGACAAATAACCTCATATACATTTAAGAAATACTAAACTACAAGGATCTGTGACTTAAAAGTGAATATTTTAGGATTGTATAGATCTGCATCAAAGTGGAGTTTCTTGTTTCAGAGTTTTGCAGAGTTCTTCAGAAAATTATATTAAAGAAGGTGTTGAGGGGACAGAAATGCCAACTGTCCCTCAGTTTGTGTATTATTAACACATACCTGGTATCTCTTTTATAGGATAGGTTATGAGTTGCAACCAAATTAATTATAGTAAAAAACTGGAACTTTACAAGTTAAATGAAATATTAAATGGTCTATGTATTTTGTCTGTATATCACTTGTAGATTGCTATGATGCTCAAAATAAGTTTGGGTTGGTTTTTTCCTTTCTTTTTTACCCTTCTCCTGCCCCAAACTAAAATACATCTGGTGTTTGTTGGCTTTTTGCAAATGATGGCGGGACTTAGTGGCTTTGACCCTGTTTCATTGTGATTAAGCTTGTTAAGATTTTATGGTTTTAGTATCTGTTTTATGACATTTTCATTACTGTGTATTTTATTAAGGTTCAAGTGGTTTGTATTTTTATGGTTGCATCTGGTCTGTATAAAGCCTGCTTCAGTTTAGAAAGCTACTTGTCTCGATACTGGGCATGAGGAAATTCTGAAGTATAGTGGGATGTGTATGTGTCAATCGGATGTTGATTCCAAGAAAACTTTCTCATGGACTAGCTCAGAATAGTCTTACTACCTAAAGTATGGAAAAGGGGCTGTATCTGTATTAATGTCTTTGTGTTTGTTCATACTTGCATATCTAGGTTTTATATTTCCACTTTTATATATTTTGCAATGTTTGTCTTGAAAGCAAGAATTGTTATTCTTGAAAGGTTGTTCAGAATGCCGTTGGGTAAGTTATGTAATACAAATATGCTGGATTTTGGATTTTATATATATTGAATTAATATATATATTTTTAGCAGGTATTTAACAAGAAATCCTGTCTATATCAAAGTCAAGAACTCTTGAGTTTAGTTTCCCAGGGAGACAATACATTGTTTTCCTCTTGGTAATCATATAAGTTGCTGATTTGCTTTGGTGTTCAACTGGCTACATGTTGTATAAGCTTCTCTTAAGTACACTGTTTGATTTGATTTATGTTTAAAGGGGGGCAGGGGGGAGGAAGAGGAGGAAGAGGAAGATGCTGTCTTTAGTTCCACAAGTTATGTTTCCAAAAAGTAAAATAGGAGAGCTACAAATGTAAATTTAGATAATACTGCATTAAATAACTAGTCTCTGAGACTGTAAATGCACTTTTCCCAAGTCTTTTTTGTTTTTATTATCATATCCTTTTTAAAGTGTTTATTCTAGAGCCCTGGGAATTTGACGGAAGTCTTTACCTTAACCAAGACCTGACTTTCTTCAGAGGTATTTGTTCTGTTAAGTGTTTGCTGAAGTACTGAAATACTTCTGATGCACCAGGATGACAGTTTGCAGAAGTACACACACACTGAACAATATGAAACATTCGACATACCCTCTTTAAACAATTTTCTCTAAAATCTTGTAGCATACCTGAGTATGCAATCAAGACTTTGCTATGAGTTCTGATGTAGGCTCCTCATTAACTGCTGTTAACCTGAATTCTGCATCCTTAGTTGGCTCTACCTTGGCTGTTATCCATCAAAAACAGCCATTCTGCATTAGCTTTTCAAAAAGCAGATTGTTGAGATCTTGTTGCTGTTAAGTACTCTTGAAAATTATAACTCTTGCTTTTAGCGTACCGCGCATCTCCACCACAGTTTGTAGTTTATTATTTCAATGCCTTTTTGTTTTGCTTTTCCAGCACTAACCACCTGTCCATACAATTAGTCCTTCTCACTTTCTCTTACGAGACAAATTTTGTTAATGACTCCAGAGTATTAAAAGATGTCCTACATGTATAAACACATATGCATGAATAGATATTTTTTTGTGCATGAAGATGAGCACAAAAAGTTTTCACAAACTGTAAGATGGGAGCAAAATGTATTCATTGGTGCTGATGAAATCAGGCTGATAAGGCTCTGGTGGTTTTTTCTTTCTATTTTATTTGGTTTTTGTAGGTCAGTCAATGCAGTCAAGGTTTGGAGGTAGTCTTTATCCCAAAGTGTCTATCAGCGTCACAACTCAAAAAAAGCCCTTTGCCTTTTCTTCGTGTTTCTAGTGTTGAGGTGGCACAAACAATTCCATGCAGTCACATTGGTGTAGTTCAGCATGTACGAGGGGAAGAACTGATGGAATGGATGAATTTGAAAAAGTCAAAGAATGTGTGTTTTGCTTTGGATATAGAGCTGTACAGATGCTCCAGTTGTGTTAAGATCTACTCACATTTGCATTGTTTCAGTTCTTTTGCATGAGAGGATAAAACATCAGTAACAAAAGCTTTTGCGGATTTTAGACAGACAAAATTATACCTTAACTACCTGATGCCTCACTGTGGTCCTTGGATTATGAGAGAACTCAGTTTCTCATGTGCTTAGCCAAGTTAGACTAAAAAAGGCATAGTCCGGTGCCTTGAAACTGTGAATTATTTTCCCAGTACAAAGCATAGCTGTTCATTTATGTGCACTGCAGTTTGTAAAGAACAAGTTTATGTCTGCAAAGTTTAGAATTTGTTGTTGCAGGACACACCTAACAATAAAAAAACAAAATGAAAGCTAAATGAACACATGCAGGCTCCTGGAAGAACTCTGTCAGTGAGAGATGTGCATATATTGAACTTTAGTTAGTGGTTATTGAAAAGGATATGAAAAAAGGAAAATACAAACCCTGTTTTCAAGAAGGGGAAAAATGAAAGACCCAGGAAACTCCAGACCAGTCAGTCGCACCTCTGTGCCTGGCAGGACCATGGAACAGATTCTCCTGGAAACCATGCTAAATCACATGAAAAACAACAAAGTGGTTGTGACAGCCAACATGGCTTTACTAAGGGCAAATCATGCCTGACCATCTTGGTGGCCTCCTATGGTGGGGCTACAGAACTGATGGACAGCAGCAGAGCAGTTGGCATCATCTGCCTGGACTTGGGCAAAGCGTTTGACACTGTCCCACACGACATCCTTGTCTCTAAACTAGAGAGACATGAATTTGATAGGTGGACCACTCAGTGGATAAGGAATTGGCTGGATGGCCGCACGCAAAGTGGTGTGGTCAACAGCTCAATATCCCACCAGAGATGGGTAACAAATGGTGTCCCTCAGTGGTCGGTGTTGGGACAGATCCTGTTCAACATGTTTATCGGTGACATGGACAGTGGGATTGAGCACGCCCTCAGCAAGTTTGCCGATGACACCAAGCTGTGTGGTTCGGTTGATACACTGGAGGGAAGGGATGCCATCCAGAGGCACCTTGACACGCTTGTGAAGTGGGCCAATGCTAACCTCATGAAGTCCAGCAAAGTGAAGTGCAAGGTCCTACACCTGGATTGGGGCAATTCCAAACACAGCTACAGGTTGGGCAGAGAAGAGATTCAGAGCAGCCCTGCAGAGAAGGACTTGGGGGTGTTGGTCAATGAGAAAATGAACATGAGCTGGCTTCAGTGTGCGCTCGCAGCCCAGAAAGCCAACCGTATCCTGGGCTGCATCAAAAGAAGCATGACCAGCAGATTGAAGAAGGTGATCCTGCCCCTCTACTCTGCTCTTGTAAGACTCCACTTGCAGAACTCTGTGCGGTTATGGTATCCCCAACATAAGAAGGACATGGAGCTGTTGGAACAAGTCCAGAGGAGGGCCACGAGGATGATCAGGGGACTGGAGCACCTTCTCTGAGAAGACAGGCTGCGAAAGGTGGGGCTGTTCAGCCTGGAGAAGAGAAGGCTGCGTGGAGACCTCATAGCAGCCTTCCAGTATCTGAAGGAAGCCTACAAGGATGCCAGAAAGGGACTCTTCATCAGGAACTGTAGCAATGGGACAAAGGGTAATGGGTTTAAACTTAAACAGGAGAGATTCAGTTTAGGTATAAGGAAGTTCTTTACGATGAGGATGGTGAGGCACTGATACAGGTTGCCCAAAAAAGTGGTGAATGCTCCATCCCTGGCAGTGTTCAAGGCCAGGTTGGACAGAGCCTTGGGTGACATGGTCTAGGGTGAGGTGTCCCTGCCCATGGCAGGGGAGTTGGAACTAGATGATTTTAAGGTCCTTTTCCAACCCAAACCATTCTTTGATTCTATGAATATCTTGTTTTTATAGAAGAATTTAATGTGTACAGTTGCAGGCAAGGGGACAAAACAAAGGCTGCCTGCAGAAAACTTGAAGATATCCTTTATAATTTGCTTTGTTTCATGGTTATGCCTGGAACGTGGCAAAACCAGTCATGTCATCCCTTAGACTACTGAGCTACATACAGCTGTAACCCAGAGGCTAGCCAGCGTAACATTTTGTTTTAAGATTAGTTAATTTTTCTTCTTAGAAAGTGCTTCCCTTAGTTTTAGAATGCAATTACTGTTTCAAAGCATTTGCCTACGTACAATCATTTTCCTTTTTTTGCATTGCTTTATGCCTTACCTATTGTATAAGCATGGTATTTTATAGTTCAGTGGATTGTACTGAGGCGCTCATATTGCTTTCTTAAAGTAGAATGTTAATGAAAAACTAGTAAGCATAAAAATACTGCACTTTGTGAACTTAGCTTACTTTTTTTTTTAAAATTACATTATGTTGCCTTTTATTTATTATGCTCTTAGGTCATGGGCTAACATTTTACTGCTCTTGTGAATTTTATCAGAAAATACACAAAAACCTCAAGAGGAAGTGGTTGCACATGAACTTCAAGATACAGTATTGTACTTTGACAAGAACGAATAAGAGATTCAGAAAGTTTTACTAGTGTTTGAAATGTTTTTATAGTTTCAATGACCTGGAAGAAATTGTATTTTTTAAAAGGATACAGATATTCAATGCTGTATTGTTATGGACAGAATTTTAGAGGCATAATTTTTCCAGGCTGACAAAAGTCATGTTGATCACTAACTACAGGCCGCTGATGCTGAAAATTTTTGTCTTGGAAGTGTAACAGTACCTGATCGGTTGGCCAAGAAACATGGAAAATAAGGTTCATATTGTAACGATGGTAAATGATGCAAGACTCTCAAATGTAGAATAAATTCGCTGCCAGCAGATGGCAGCAGAATGGAAAAAAAAAGGCACATAAATATGAGATAGTGGACAAAAGAACTTGGATTTCTAACAGCTTAGTTTCTCTAGCTGATTTTGACTATGCAAGGTAAGTTAAGGTTTAATTGGAAAGGGGAAATGTCCAAGGCATGCCTACTTTTGAGATATAACCTTGGACTGAAAAGTATTGCACTGTACTTCTGAAAACACTTATTTCTGGTAGAAGTTTTAAGGTTATATCTGAATCTGTTTGCACTAGTGTTTATCTGTAAAACTTCTGATGTTTTGCTAGTCATATAATGTGAAGAATTAATTCTGATGTCCTGTTGGAAAAAAACCTCATAGCAAAGTGGAGAGGTATTAGTTTTAACTGAGGCTATCAACTTATATCCAGTTGAGAAAAGAAAGAAAGCCTTTAAACTGGTTCTCTCTGTACATATCTTAGTTAACATTTGATCACCCAGTGTGAGATATTGCAAATAACTTGCATGCTGCGAATATGTTTGGTATTTCTTTTTCTTTGGTGATGTGTGTAGGGGTGTGTGTGTTCCCAGAAGAGCAACAAGGAGGAGTGAATGAGGTTTAATTTTCATTTTTATCTTAAAATCTGCTTTGGTACCATCTGCACTTTAGGTAGAATATGCAGCACTGTCCTTGTTCTGCATGCTTTATGGTGTTCTCTACTACAAAATTTTATGCTTATTGAAGAAGACACAGGATTGAAACCATAAGTACATGACTTCTCATGGTGTGTGTGTGTGTATACAGTTATTTATACTGTATTTGTGATTTAAAGTGTTGCCAGGCATACCATTCTGAAGTTACATTTAAAAAATGGTTTGTAAACAGGATTTGAGACATAGACAAAAAATTAGCAGTGACCCATCAAAGATGGAAAAGGTAAGGGGGAATGTTATTGCTTCTACTTTCTTTTTGAATTTGTCCTTTTTTGAATTTGTTCTGGGCTTGCTTGGGGTCTTGGGTTGGATTTTTTTTTTTTTTGGTGGTGTTTGTCTTTTTTGCTGTTGTTTTAGTTGTTTTTTTTTTTAAACTAAGAAGTATGCATTTAAAATTAAAAGAACTCTGCCAAAGGTAAACTGAAGATTCAGGAATTATTTTAAACCCCAACATCTGCATTGTATAGCCTCCTACTAGTTAGCTGGTGGTTTATCTGTATTGCTTTGTGCAAAGGAAACAGAGTAGGAAATTTTACCTAGCTATATATCTATGTATATCTATAGCTCTGTGCAAGTTGTTTATGGATATCATGATTAATATGGCATAAGTTTATACCCTCTTGAATTTTTGCTAACTGAGAGTTCAGTTTTATGAGGTTTTAGAAGATTAGCATGATATATTTGTGAGGTAAATATTTTGAGGTAGATACCAAACCCACTCTATTTTGCTTAACACACGCTCATCTTTTGCATGTATTATATTAGCACTTGCATTGATTGCGCCACTGTTATTCTAATTATTTTAAAATGCAAGATTTTCTTTTTTGACAAGTCAGTTCCTGTAGGACATATTTTTTCACAACTTCAGTTCTAAAGGTGTGCAATGAAGTTGCTTCATTTTGACTGACCCCACAATCATTTTAAACAAATTATTATCCTGTGTTTCAGACAGATTCTATTGTTTAAAGCACTTTTTAAAAGGAATATCACGTGGTAATTAAAAACATTGCTTGCAGTCGTGCATCTGTCTTACTGATGTGGTGAAGCAGTAATGGCCTACCCTTACCATAATACAGTAAGCAAGGCACAAAGGATATCACACTGCAGTTTACCACATGGTGTAGATGAGCAGCACAAATATGTGTTTCCTACAGAGTGTTCATTTGAAATATTGTCTATTAGTGTATTATCTATATGGAACCGGCACACTTTAAATCTAGAAGCAAAGACACAAGTAATGGAAGTTGAGAAATTCCATCGACCAAGTTAAATATAATTAAAGGTTAGAACTGGGGCCAGAATATTTGAGTCTTGCATGTAACATTTCACTGCTCAGCCCCTTTTGAATGGCATTACCTCATCTTGTGTCCATTCAGGAAAAGAGTTGCAAATCCCACAAGAACAGATCTAAGTTATCCAAGGTCATTGTATGAACAGAATGTGGAGAATTCTTTTCACATTTTCACTTATAAGGGGATGCTTAAAAATGCGTATGATGCACCATTTTATCTATTAATATTAATTTGTTTTGGGCAAAATACATCTGTCAGATTTCATTCTTTTGCATTGTCTTTTCCACCTGTTTCATGTGTCAGGTGTGAGTCTGATCAGAGTGTCAGGAGAAAGGAAAGTATAAGTATACTAAGGTGCTTTGTAAAATAATGGCTTTATGTGAACAAATTACATCAGTTGGAACAAATTACATACTGCTTCCAATGATGTAATCCAGAAAGTTTTTTAATGCTCTCAGTCTGAACAAATTCCTTTTCTTTTGAGTTCTTCACAATAATCAGCTTTCATATTACAAGCAGCAGGCTCAATCTCTGTTTATTCCTTCAGTGTGAAAATTTTGTGATAAAAAAGGCAGGTAGAACATCCCCCCCTTCCATTGCATAGAAGTATTAGAAATTCAAAGTATTTGAAGGTTTAGATTCTTTTTAGAACATTGCTGATTGAGGTGAAGCAGTGCTTGTAAATAGTCTGATAGTAGGCAAAGTATACAATTGAGAAATTCAAGCCAGGAGATTGTTTTGGGTTTTTTTGAAATATAATCTCTTTTTTTTTCTGTATATAGATGTAAATATTAATGTAATGAAATGAGGTGCTGAAATAACATATTGTGTATAAATACAAATGAATATACAAATACAGATTTTTAGTATATGTAACAGGTGACAATGTGATTAGAAATACAAAACAGAATTTTAAAGTGATTGCTAAAGATTACAAGGAAGCTTTGATCTTTCATGGATATTTTTTAAAGCTTGGAAAATGTTCATTGTCATTAACAAAATTTCATAGCTGTGAGATCAGCATTTGGAAGAATCTTTGTTTCATTTAAGACTTTTCTGAAAACTGTTACATTCTCTTGTTTATAAATTTATTCCTGTAAAAGTCAACTACAGCTGAGGCATCCTATCAATTTCTGGCACAACAGCTCTGTCTTTTGAACTGTTTTTATCTACTAACGGGGTTGAATGTAAGTGTTGATGAACTTTGTAATTTCTTGACATACATAGTAGAAAAGAATTGTTAAATTGCATCCAATTATTTAGATTGAAATTAAATGAAATTTCCTATAAAGGCTGCTATTAACATTCCAAGGACTCTTCCCTCACATCCAGAGAATCAGATAATTTACATGTACTCATCTTGAGCATCATCTTACCTTAGAAGACATTCCATTGACTCCGCTAAAATATTTTGTGACGAAGATAACAACTGACAGAGTATTTACTACTTCAGAGATAGTATGCATTTTTAGAATTCAAAAGGAGAAGCTGTCACAACTTTCTTTTTATTTAATCTTAATTAGTAAATATTTATATTTTAATTTAATAGAACCCTGTGATTTTTAAGGACTTAATCAACTATTTTGTTATTATTTTTTGTGTGTAATAGTCTCTGATGGCTTTTCCTAAAACTTGTTAATATTTTTATGGGTGTAATTACTTGCTGAAATATAAAAGGTCTGTGAAATGTTGTCATTATACTTCTCATACCAAATATATATCCATTGAACATTCTCAATAGCTTCATTTTTCCTTGAGTGAGCTGAAGATACATTTTCATTATTTTCATCAAAATAGAATGAGAAATTGTTTATTTCTTTGTGTTTATCTTGAAGGTGATAAATAATAAAAAAAAATAAGCAATAAAAAAAATACCTGTAATTCTGCAGGTGGGTGCTATGAAGCGTATTCCTGAAATTACTTAAGCAGATAATGCTTTTCAGAATACGTTCTATTCGTATGGCTTATGAAGAAATTTATCTCAAACTTTTTTTATGCAGACTATAGAAAAGCCTTACAGTTTTCATTTTTCCAATATTTAGACAACTAGACTAGTGGAAAAAGACAGGACCAACGGATTAGACATACTGTATAATGCCACTTAGATTTCCAATACAATACCTTTTGTGGTACAAGAGAGAAAATGATTTGCTAGAAGACACTGGAAGACTGTTACGTTCTTATCAGAAAAAAGTCTCCCCTTGTACCCTAAAGAATTAAGTTGAGATTGAAAAGAGAGAACATTAAAAGAAAATCAGCATAAGGGATGAATCCTGAAACTGAATCTCTGCTGACAGACCCTTTTTCCTGAATGGATAATTTTACAGGACCCTAATTTCTCAGTGTAATTGTGGCACTCAGGTGCTTAAGCTGGAGATGTCCCAAGGAAGGCAGATGCTGAAAAGGTAGTGCTTGATGTGGTGATAGGACTGTAGTTTTGCAGAATTCTGTGTCTGTCAGTGAATGAATGCGCACATACATATACATAGATAAAATCAAGCTGAATAAAGTTGCATTTCACCTTCTCATTTTCTGTGAATTACAATTCGACACCCTAACATTTACTTTGAGATTTCAACTGTGTGAGTTTCAAACAGCTGCCACTGCAGAAGGGGGTGGAGTGAAAGAGAAAAAATAATACTGAAACGGTTTATTCTCAGTGGAATATGGAATTTCCTGCATTGTTCTCTGTGTGTCCATAGTCTGAGATAGGCAAAAAACTTGCATGTAGTTCAGTAACACCTTTTGCATAACTATGTATGTCAGAGTGTTAAAACCTTTTTCCCCTCCTCGTATTTCATTGCTAGAAACAAATAAGAGCTTTGTATCACTGAAAAAAATATTGCTCAGTTCTCTTTGGTTAGAAATCCCACTTACTATATTTTTATGTTATATTTCAGCATAAAACATCACATTGTGTATTTCTATAACTTTTTTTTACATGTTACTAATTTTAATGTTTCTCCCTTCTGATCTGTGTTTGATCAAATCAGTTGTCCAAATTGCTCTGCTGTTGTCAGCAGAAACATTGGTATCTGCTATAATACACGTGGCTTGATGGATGAAATGGCAAGTTCAAGTGAGCTATAGGGCTCGTTGCTTTAAATGTTGTCAGAATAGGCACACTTAAAAATTGAGTTATTCCATTTTAGCTGCTTGTATTTGGCTACATGGTCTGTAAACCAACCTTTATCTGATTGGTAATAGAAGCGGAGGTGTGGTGATGAACCAATGTTGTTGTGTCAGTAGCATGCTCCTGTTAGTGTGCTGTTCCAGGTAGCAGGTATTATAATTATCATCTGATTTTCTGCACTGAGTTGAATATGTCTCTCTCAAACAGAAAGTCTTCAAGGATTGATTGTTTCCATTGTTCTGGTTTTCTGCGCTACTTCTGCTTTGTTTTGACTTTCCTCTTCTAGGAAGTTGTGGAGGAAACAGTAAATGAAGGAAGTTGGTTATAGTTGTTTGGTGACTTCTTGCTGCCTAAATCTCAGTGACTTAGGCAACTCTTAATTACTGTTAGCTATTAAAAAAAGGGGGCTTTTAAACTATATGGACAAGACAATTTTGCAGAAAGAAGCGGAGCATCCTTGGATTGGATTTAGGCCATGCTGCTATTCTAAGCTTTATGTTTTGGACCTAAACAAAGCCAGATTAAAAAAATCTGAACATTTTTCAGGCTATTTCTGCCCCTTATTGCCCCCTGAGCAGTGTTTTCCTCTTTCCTCAAGTCTGTACTACATCTCAAGTAATACTGATCTCCTATCTACCTTTTCCTTCTACTTTGTTTCAGGCTGGCTCAGACACTTTGTCAGTATTTTTCAAAGCTAGTAGCCAGTTACCATGTGCATGAATTTTCATTTGAATATAGTATTTGGGATTTGGTGTTAACTGATTCTTAGGTAGGATTCTTTTCCTCTCCATCAGTCTCCTAAGAGGTGCTACAGAAGGATACCTTATTCCTAAGCAATACACGCACACAAATGCAATTGGAAATGTAGGCGTAAAAGAATTTTCTTTGACTTACAGGTTTGTGCTTTTCCTAAGCCTCCAGTTAGCTGTTTTTATTTGTTAGTGTAGTCTTTATTTCTGATCCTTTCAATTTCCACATCTGGCAGTGAGGCCTGGTCAGCAAAGTAGATGACCTGGTTCTGATCCTGGCATTGTTGCTACCTCATCGAGTCACCTCTCTCTGCTTCCTTTTCCTCTTCCTTGTAATAGGCATAATGTTAATGACTTCCTATACTGAGTGTATGAATGAAATACCTGTATATTAAAGATTTCTTTATTAAAAACTTGTAGTTTTGAAAAAAAAATTTCAAAACACAAGAAATCAAAACACAGAAAAAATACTCTTTGTAAAACCTCACTTAAAAGGACATGCATCTGGTCACCTGGCAGCCTGCTTTATTTGCCTACCAGATATGATTTTGGGTGATGGCCCATGGTTTCAGACGTAGAAATTTTTTTGCCTGGAGCTTTTCAGTCTACAGATGTTTACACTGCACTTCTGCCTCAGTATCTCTAGTCTGGATGTAATCAATGATCTCATTTGCACTTGAAGTCTCCAGAGAGGGGATAAACTGTACATCGTGTCCTCATCCATCTGTGTCTTCAATGATGTAATCAAATTATTGGTTGAGTGCAGTCCAGTTCCACTGGTTGACTTGCATGGCATCAATATCGGTGCTAAATATGCTTCATTGCCACTGCTACACTGGCATACCCCTATGGAAATGTTTTGGAATGTATTCTGCATTTTGTCAAGGGACCTGTGGATTGCGCTTATGTCAGTTGTCAAGCTTATAGACATAGCCTTTGTGTTTTCCTCTACTTTCTGAAGATTATGGTTCTGTTTCCTAAACCATCTAATCTCTCTGTTACTGGCAGAACGGGTTTTGATGTGCTGAAGCATAGCTCTTAGTGGTCAGTGTCTTGAGTAACTAGAAACTTCAATTAGTGACTCAAATAACTAGTAAATACAGTTTCTGTCAGGCAAATCTGTGTCCCCAAATCAGTCTTCCGTAGCTGAATAGTCAGCATTGATGTCTGTCAAGAGGCTTACACAATTTTTGATGCAAAACTTTTCAATATAAACTGTGTACATTCTGCTTCATAGTCTAGTCGTATGAAGGTAATTTTTCATAACCATTCACTTTTACTATGTGGGAGAAGTAAATGCTATAGAAGATCCGTAACAGTGCATCATAGTACAATGCGCTGTTTTTACAGTTAAGGAGTTGGAGATCATTTGAACAGAGAACTGCTCAGAATGGACCTGTGCCCTGATTGCCCTATTCAGGGTTACCTGAAGATCATAGATATTTCAAGGTAAAGTATCTGATCTTGTTGTGAGACAGCTAATAGTTATTAAAGACAAATGGTGGTCCATAGTCATACTGTCTTTTGTTCTCCTCTATTCAGATAATGATTTCTGAGCTGGAACTTGCTGTTTTAGAAACACTTTCAAACTTCAGAGCAGGTATATTGTAGTTACTGCAGACAGCATGGCCATGAAGGAAGGCATGCAAGGCAAGTGTTCCTTTTCTTCTGACTCTTTGCTCAATCCCTGAAATGGCCATGTCAGTCTGGTACAAAGCAAGTGGGAAATACTGAAACAGTTTGAGTGTACTAGAAAACGATGGACTACCGTGATAGACTGTTAGTGAAACAGTACCTCTTGAGTATGTATGTCAAAGAAATACCAGCATAAAAGAACACCAAAAGGACCATTAAGGAAGAGATTAGCATTCACTAACTCTCTAGATCTTGGGAAAACTTACAAAGGTGGATGTGGGTTGAGGCCTCTCAGATTAGGAGGTAAAAGCATAAATACTAACCTCATGCTTATACTGCTTAAGTGGCTGTGATGTGGACATGACTCCTAAACACAAATTGGAAATTTTGCCAAAACTTAGGAGGTGTCTCAATGCAATATTCAGTCAGTCCTTTCATGCTTTAATAGCAACATTGCAAAATCTGCTCAGCTTTCGCATGGATTCATCAAGGTTTTAAACATCAGCCAGGTGTGGGACACCACAAAATTGTGTTGTGTTCTGTACTTTCATAAAGCAGACACAGTAAAATTCTCAGCTGCGTTGTTTCAAGGTAGCAGCAGTTTGAAGACCTCTGTCCTAGTCTCTTACCATACTGTCAAGACCTTGTCATAGTCGTTTACAGGGAGATAACTTTCAGTTCACTCAGCCAATTCCTGTTACCATGTAAGATCTGTAGTGTTCTAATGAAAAAAAAAGGACAAACCTGTCAAGCTATGATCTTTGGTCAAAAGAAACATGTAATACAGATAAAGGTTCCATGCAAAAAATACAATAAATTACCTACTTTATGGAAGTATTGAGGACAAGATACTGAGATTGGTATCTCCTACCTCCTGTTTAGAGAATTTTTATTAAAAAAGAAAACCCCCAAAAATACCCACAGGGAAGAACTATTAACTAATTTAAAAGTACCTCTAAAAGTATAAAACAGTTGAGTTTTGTGTTGAGTTTTGTGTGTTGGAAGGCAGGGGCCTCAAAGTGGATGTGGGTTGTTTGGGGAGGGGGAAGTTGGGGAAACTTTGCCTTCACAAAAGACTAAGGTAAATGCTGCCTTCTCCATATGGGAGAAGAACAGGAATTAGAGTTCTGCTCAGAATGCACCTGAGTAAATTCAGACACCAAATGAAAGGACTACCAGAGGCAAGAGCAGTAATTTTGAGATAGGGATTTTCCCATGATAGAATGTACCTTCTGTTTTATGACATAGTCCTGGTGCAGAAAGACATGATGATATGTCAAGATTTTATCAACAGTGGTTTGAAATAACCTGCATGACTACCTATGATTTTATCATTTGTGGGTAATATGAAAAGCCTGTTCTCATGCCAGGAAAACTTGCGTGGCACCACACAATGTCTTTTCTTCCTAATGTTTAATTTCTAGAGAAGTAGTATTTAGTGATGTGCTGTGACTCAGCTTGATGATCTGAGATGGTGAGTCTCTGATGATAATGCTCTGTTTTCCTCCAAATATGGCAATCTGTGAAAATTCAAAGAAGCCAAAAGTTCCTAACATCTCCAGGAAAAGAACAGCTTCCTTAGGAATTAGAAAAGATTTGTTAGAGCTTTTTTCCCTCCTTTTTTTTCTTGCCTTCTGTGTGTACAAGCACATGAGCACATTAGAAGTGTAGCTGGGGAAAGGAAGGAATTTTTTCTATGGAGTATGTATCCATGGGGATATGCCAGTCAGCATGTTTTCAAATTCTAGCATAGATGAGGCATGTTGTTATTTAAATGTCATTTGTCATATGTCATTTAAACTATAGCTGCTGAAGATGAGGTAGAACCTAGGATACTTCCTACCAAGGTTGAAGCACTTAAGCTAGAACTTGCTTGTATCATCAATGGCGAGAAGTAAGCACTATCAGGAGTTTATTCAGGTATTAAAAAGTGTGCCTCTTGACTGTATGGAATGATAGGGAGCCCATTGGGAATTATGCTCTTAGTTCAGAAGCCTTCTGTAGGTGTGATGATTGTGGGGTCCAAGATTTGTTTTCTGCCTATTAACACTTCTTAGAAGTAAACTGTCTTATTTGTGCTGAGTTCTGATGCACAGGTTAACACGTTTTAAAAAGCATCCGTTTTTTTTAGTATAGATGTGTTATTAAAAGTGCACCAGTTTATTTCTGCAGGCTCTCCTCCACTCTCATTTGAACACAGAAAAGAAACTAACAATAGTTTGTAATACGTCCTCATGGAAACAGGAATTAGGTTTTTTTTCTTGTTTTAATTTTCTGCTGATCCATAAAGACAGTATATAATAGTTTAGCAGACAAAACATCAGCAATTTTAGGATGTGTTTTCTTTTACATTGAGTTAATCCAATCCATGTCTGCCTCAGATAGTAAACACTTTCTTCTCTATTAGTATGGATTAAATACAAACTAATGCCATTAAATTCATTCGAGTGGAGCAGAGGAGAAAAATTAACTGTGACATATTCTGTTTTTTTTCTCAGTCTTCCTAACTTACATAAATTTTAATATTTTCTGAACATCTAAATATGTGATTATACCATAAAATACTGGTGGGTCATAATTTAGCATCTGTGAGTTTGAAAATTTGCAAAGCAAGTTTTGTTTTGGGGAGTTTTTCCTAAAATCAAGCAGGTTTACAGTGTGTTTGAGATATGCTCTTTACTTGTGCAAGGTTATCATCCAGGAAGCTTGATTTTGTTGCTTGATCTTTTTCTTTAAATTGTACATTGGCTACAAACCATTGACACTGGGAATCCCATAGTACAGTGTGGGACTCTGAGAATGCCTTTTCAAAAATTTTACTGTGGCTAAGTGACTTTGCACAGTATTCCGATGCTAATTTCAAACTCGTGGCAAGGGTATTGTAAGGATATCGAACATGCAAAATTAATAATTACATTTACAGTACCTTTTCCCTATTTGCTCAGAAGGGTCTTAGAATACTTTAAAAACTTCTCATTAGTGTCTTTAGAAAACTATAGTATATCACTTGTACGTACAATTAGATTGAAGTGCACAATTCCTTTCACCTGCCGCTGAAATACAATGAATCTACAGTGATGTGAACCAGCTGTTTAAAATCACACAGCCTGTCTGCACAAACGGCACTCTCTGGAACAGAAGCCGAGCAGTCCAATATCCAACTGAAATTGGAGGGGAAGGGTTGGGGGATTTTACACTGGTACTTGGCCACAGCAACACGGTGACTCATATACTCACTGGATCAAAGAGGATTGGAGGACTCCGCATTATCCAACATATGAGTTTTCTAGATAGAAGAGCTATTGCCTAATACCACCTTTTGGAGCCTCTCCAAGAATGAAAACACTTGATCCAGTGTTATATCCTTAATAGTCTGTAGCCATGACAGCTGCAGCACCTTGTGATTACCTGAGGCCAAGCACTGTGTTTTAAGAAGTAACTTCCCCTGAAGTGATTTGTTTAACAGTTTTCTAAAGTGCTGGCATATATTCTTGGCAAAATCTGCATTGAAAGAGAATTAAAGTTGAGAATAGGTATCAATGCCTCCAGGCCACAAAACATTACAGAACTATTTTAAGTACAGAGCAGGTTTTACACAACTGAGGGATTTTAGAATTGCAGTGAAACTCCTGGGAAATCTGAGCAAAACAAAAAATAGATTAGTCTGTGAGATAGCCTCCTCTATCTCATATTGTTCTGTGCATGTTTTTCTGAACACTGCACGCAATTTTCACAGCACACGTACTTCAAAACCTTTATCCTTCCATTCTTCTTGACGTATGTCCAGAAATGTTCTTTCCTCTGTAGCATGGATTACTTTTCCACCTGTTGGCCATATCCTCTTTTATTCTTTCTCTGTACTAGCGCTCCTATGTTTGAAGAATTGGTTTTCTTATTAAAGAACTTGGAATCAGAGTTATTTTGTCTTGATGATTATAATTTTTTTTTTTTCCTCTGGGGTTTGCCATTGCTTAGAATGAAATCCTTGAAATAATCCCTGAAATTCTTTGTACAAACATTGATCTAGAATGTTGTCCATGCAGTTTGACTGACTTGGGAGGTGGAGAGGGACACAGCGGGAACAAGTGATTGTTTATGGTCAGTTTGCACCCCATTTCTGTTGTGACTAGGGAACTTGGCTTTAAAAAATAATTTAATTGAAGGTAATGTCTTGATATCCTGGAAGTGTATAGAAGTAACAGCTATTTCAATGGCTAGACAGTTTTAAAGGAAAGTCTCTAGGGAAGAGCAGTTCAGTTGAATGAGAAAAAAGGCAGTTATTTTTAAAGAATAGTATCAAAACCCACAAAGCCTACATATATAATTTGAGTAAAGCTTGTATATAAGATTTCAATGAGTTTTAACTTCACAATAAGTCTAAAGATTCTGCTTTGTTCTGCCAAGGGTCTTAGGAACAAGTGTTGGATTTCTTCAAGGACCAATTTTATATTTACTGTAGTTTGTAGACAAATTAATTTACTTCTGAGAGGAAAAAAGAAATGGCCTGGGGACATCAGTATTGCTTTTCTATTCTAAGAGGAAAATTTAATTTAGTCATGGTTAGTATTTTTGAATTCCTGAACTCTACAAAAAAACCCCCAAACAACCAGGTGCGCCAGGGAAAAGGAAAAAATAACCCTTTGAAGGAAATAATACCTAGAAACATCATCTTGACTCCTCCTGCCTTCTGCTTTCACTGGGCATTAAGTATACATATACCTTATTCCTGGGAGATGTTATTTATCCTGTTTTATAAAAATTCCAATAATGTGAATAATAATTATAATCATTATAATATTATTATTATTTATTATAGAAATAGAATAATAATCCAATAACATTCGAATAATTCCAAAATTCCACCACTTTATTAGGTAATTTGTTTTAGTGCATACCTTTCTTTATACTTAGCAAATTCTCATATGACCTAACCAACTAAACATTCCTTTTCTGTAAATTAATCCCATTAACCCAATGGTGTACAGCCTTGTCATGTCCTGCCATGCAAATGTGGCAAAGTTGGACAACTGCCATCTTAATACCCATCTTCAAATGTATATGCAGTTGTGATAATGTCTCCTCAATCTTTTCTTCATAGAATTAAGATGCCCAGGTCACGGAATTTCACTTATTAAGTCCTGTTTTGTCAAGTGCTTCTCATTCTTGTAATCTTTTGGATTCTCTCATTTGTCTCAATCTATCTGTCACTGTATGCATTACCAGGCACAGCACTTCAGCTGAACTTCACCAGCGTGGTTGAAGGAACCATCCCACTTTGATAAAGACAAAGTCTACTCAAGTTAACTTTGTTGTTTAAGAAACAGAACAGCAGCTCTCAATGTGGTTACTTAATTGCATCCATGCTCTACGTGATGAATAACATTTCCCATGTACAGAGCAAAATTAGTAGACAAATGCCCTTCTTCCTTCCAGTGTGGGGTGGGGGAGAACATAAAGATGTTATATCTGTAAAAACAGATGTGTTATTTATTTAAATGGTGCAAGCTAAACAAGGAACAGTTAAGGTTAGCTTGCTGCCATTTGACTTCTTAAAACCACATAAGAGAGCAATGTCTTAGGCAGAAGGAACTGATTTAAGTTCAGTTGTTACTTGCTAAACTTGCCTGACTTAATGGAAAATAATTTGGTTCGTAGTTCCTTAAGGTGGTAGGTTTAAATAGAGATCATATCTTTTTCATGCCATCTGTTGTTGTTTCTGTTTTCAGTTCAGTTCTTTTAAAATACAGATTCTTATCTGTATAAATACTGAAACAATCTACCAGAATCGCAAGTGATCAAATCCTCTGAAAACTAGGCACCGTACATAATGCCTTTTCTAGAAGAATCTCATCCAATTGCAAGTCTTAATCCTGTTTACTTCCTGTAAGTTACAGGTTCTTCAGTATCAAAGGGGGTTCTAGGATGTGAACTCTTCGTGAATGTAGTATACTTGTAAATGTTAAA
Organism: Psittacula echo; assembly: GCF_963264785.1. NCBI lineage: Eukaryota > Metazoa > Chordata > Aves > Psittaciformes > Psittacidae > Psittacula > Psittacula echo. The sequence continues at coordinate 109,337,405 of NC_137735.1, forward strand.
GCTAGAGTTTCAGAAGTTGTTCTTCCATTGGGGCAAAAATGACTGACAAGTATATCAAACTGGATGTCTTGGTGAAAATGCTTTTTATGTAAGTTATTGTCCACTGAATTCATGTGCCTCAGATGAATCACATTGGCGTTGAATGAGAAATGAGACATAAACTAACTTACCTTACTGGGTTTTGGCACTTCATACAGCAAAGAGTAGAAATTCTTTTCATTGCTGCATTGTGCAAGGCTCTTCTGATGATGTGAATGTCTCTTTCCATTGCATGCCTCTGCTAAACTAAATCAGCGAGAGACATGTGGATGTAGAAGTTTGGTTTATGCACAAAGGTGGTTTGTTGTCTTTGGGTTTGTTTTTTTTTTTCTTCTTCCTATGGGAGATCCATTTCATATGTAAACACAGATGTGAAGATAGCAAGTAATACAAACAAAGCTACTTGTTTACTTAAATGCTTACAAAATACCTTATCTGGTATAATGATGTATATTTATGTATGCATAAATGCTGTAGTATCTTATGGAAGCAGTCCACATTCCAAGTTTCATACTGCAAAGGCAAAATTGAGATGAGGAATTGAAACAACTGCGAAGCAAGGTCATTCAGTAAGACAGCAGCATATAGGAACAGAACTAAAGTTATCCTGTCCACTGCTGTCTACTAAGAATACCTACTTGTTCACCTTTAACTTATGATACAGGGATTTAGCCTTGAAACAAATTTCCTAATAGTGCCATGTAAAGCATTTATCTGTTTTTCTTCTTCAAGATTGGAACTTTGCCTAGCAAAAGTCTTTCCTTTATTTGTAGCAAAATCCTATTTCACTATATGAATTTTACATTTCCGCCTTCTGTTTAGCATAAGAAAGATTTAAATACATAATAAATGCTTTGGGGATTTTTTGTTTTCAATTCAACTCCAGTTTTCATGGAATACAGATAATAGATATTTTTATTACAATACAGTAACATCGGAAAAGTGAAAACATATATGGTGGGGAAATCAACCACCAGAGAGAGCTTATTAAGTGTCCTGAAAAATATGAGAAATGTTTATAAATAAAGCTACAATTTAAAGCTGGAACTGTGGATACGTGTGTTAGTCGGTTTGTTAATAATGTTTGACAATCAGCTTTAGTTATACACAATTCCACAGAAGTGAAAAAGAGAAGAAGACAGAAGCTGCTAGAAAAAAAAAAGAAAAAAACAAAACAAACCCAAAACATGTTAATATTTGTATTTCATTCAGTATTTGACACCTGGATTGCAAGGACCCTTAGATACCTGAGTTTTCAATTCATTTCCCAGGCAAAATTCCTGTCTTTTTCACACTGACTTTTTATGACATAATTAAGGGCCAAATTGAACATTGATAATATAGATGTATACTTGTATAGCCAGCATCTAGATTCATGTGATGAATACATAGTTCTCTATTTTCAATAGAAATACCTGTATATATTGGTATTTATTTTCTGTTTAAAAGATAAGCTTGAATATATACACCAGGTAAAAATATTTTTTTTATAAATGCATTAGTACTTCCCTGTTACCTGCCGACAGCCCTGAAGCAGAAATTCTGAGTCATGAACCTAAAGTTGTATCAAAATTGAGTTTAAAACCATGGGACAAGTATTAAAAGCAAAATGTCTTAGCCCACCTAGCCATCATCTGACAGACAAAAGGAACCCAAAGATCTCTCTTAGTTTTCCTTTTCAAGGATGAGGAAAAAGCTAGGAAAGTGGTGAATTTCTGTCCTCAGCCTTGAGGAGATATAAGAGGGCATTGATCTACTAGGTGGAAGGAGAAAGAAAACCTTGCATCCCTGTTGTTCCAGGTAGGTTTCTAGAGCTGTGGAGATTTGTTAGACCAAATGCACAATATGCCAAAGATTTGAGATTCCTTAATCTTGTGTGTCCTGCCTTGAATTAGGTCTCTGAAAGTGAGATTGCATGAGGCTTTACTGTTCCAAGGTGGTGGTGCTGTGCAGTGTTTTGTGTAGCACCAGAGTGTAGAGGAGACTTCTATCCAAATTAAGCTTCAAGTTTTGGCATTTGAATTGTCTGAATATCTGTGCGTAAGAAGAAATTTCTGAAGAAAATCTGAAGGAAGAGAAAATGTTGGATCTATCCATAAAGAGCTTGTTGGCCAAAGCATTCAGCCAGGTAAAGACACATCTCTCACAGTGCAGATGAGTGCACTAATGACTGATTTATTTTCTGGTCTTGGGAATTACTCACTCTAGCTAGAAATTTTACCTGGTACATGAAAACCCTTCAGAGTGGCCTGGTATTTTCAACTGAAATAACATCACCAGAAAATTCCCAATCTTGTAGACTTCTGAATCGCATGAATGCACGTGCCCTGAGACGTTTCATAATAAAATAAGTAGTATGCATTGTGAGATACTGTATTATTATATTAAGTTTAATCCTTAAAGTCCTTGTTCATGCTAAGTTCTCCTTAAGTCACTTCAACTTTATCTTAGAAATTACAAAGCTTAATGAGAGCACAAACTTCAAGGTATGGTCCATTATGTAGTCTGATTATAATTTCATATTAAATATTTTGCACATACTGGAACTTGGTTATTTCATTTAGTGCAATTTCACATTTTCTTGGATTTATGGAAATGATGGTAAAGGAGTGGAACACTGAGTTCCTTGGCAAATCTGCCGGCTTGTGCACTGAGGGAAAGAGCAGGGGAAAAGTTATGTTTACTCCAATGAGTATCATCCCTTGCCTTTTGTGATCTGGAAGGGAGGAGAGAAAATCCTTTTGCATGCAGGAGATTCTGCCTGAAGCAACTTTATTGACTTCAGCAATAGTTGGTTGTTCCATTCAAATAATGATTCACATCAAAAATTTCAAAGGGACTTCCCTTACCTGCTATTTTACTCGTATTCAGGAATCATGGTTTCCTGACTGAGGAGTAGTCTCTTTCCTTCTCACTCCCTCTCACTTTCTTTCTCTTCCTCCCTCCCCCTTCCTCCAAAACTTTTCTGATTTTTCCCATCATGTACTTTGAAGTAACTTCTGTTATAAAAGCTGGATGATTTTATGTGAAAACTTTTAGTGTTAGACTATGATAATGCATGTTGTGCATGATGTCCCCTTTGAAGGGAAGAAGCATTTAGTAAAATCACTGATGAGATCTTTGGTAAAGAAATGGCACTAGCAGCAAAGTATTCATTAAGGTCACTTATCTCTTAATCAATCTTAATTGCATAATTGAAATCAGGGTTATGTTGTCAATGATATGTCTTCCTGACTCTAAGCATATATGAACCTCGAAAGACTGGTAAAATGAAGGTGGACTGGACTTCATTCAATATGCAGAAATGCATTTTTCATCTCTATTTTCCTGTATATTGATGTAGTGCTGCACTGTGTCAGTGTGTGTTCTGTGAACTCAGAAAATTTTCTTAGGAAGTAATCTCTCAATATGAGGAAAGGCAGTTAATACTACTACTTTGTGTGGAAGTAATGCAAAATGACATCAGTCTTTCAGAGGCAGGGAAGATACAAGTTTAAAAACTTGATAAGTCTTGGACCACCAAGACTAGATTTATGGAATGCTTTAGAAAGAAGTTTGAAATGAGTCATTAGGTTAGCTTGCAGGTGAAACGAGCTTCAACTTGTTTCACCCTCTTTCTTCATTTTCTTAAAGAAAATCTAAGGTCTCAGACTATATTTGTCAGACTAAGCAAGGGATTGATGCATTATACAATATCACTGTACTATCTGGAGGTCACAATTACTTGTTCAGCCTCCTACATATGTGCGCATGTTGATTATTGTGAAATATTATTAGACATAATTTGAAATATACTAAAAAGGATCAAGTAGAAGTGATCTAGCAAGTCCTTCTAATCAAATGAGATTATTTCCTACTTCATGTTCTAGATTTGTTCTTGGAAGAGATTTGGTGTTTCTAACGTGCATATATAGGAGAGAAGGGATCTGTATGTAGACTTTGATCATCCCAGTAGAGCAAGGCGAAAGTTGTTCAAGGAATACAAAATACAAGGAATTGCAAAATCACTGTTCTAGATTTGTCAGAGTATTGAAATTTCTTAGTGTTTTGGGTGCTGTGAAAATTGGAAACTTAATCAGTCTCTACTTATGGCAGTGGGTCTGCAAGGAACCATATGGGTGTGAATGGACGGATTTCTGAGATATTTTGAGTATATAGGACTTGTGACAGGTGACATTTTGCACAGTTTTGTGTGGAGCCAGGCTTAATAATTTCATTTAATATGTATGAGGTCACCTAACTTCTTGGCTAACTGAACTGAGCTGGAACAGGAAGAACAATATTGACTTGAAGTCAGACTCTGAATGGATCATTCTCATTAGTGCTGGAGTACTCTAGCTGATGGGTTGAATTTACAAAATGCTGGGAAAGCTGAAAGAAACTGGTAACAACTCTGGCAACTCTCCACAAGTCATGTGCAGTTTTCAGTAAAAGGAAATTGTGTGATTTGTGTTTTAAAATACATGGCTATGTACCCGAAGAATATGTATGTCCTATAGTACTTATGGTATCTCACAGAAAATAGAGGTGAAGCAGATAGGAATGGTGAAGAGAAAAAGAAGAAGGACAAAGAATTAGGGGTATTTAAGGCTGGAGAAGTGCATGATATTAGCATGTAAAATGGCCATCTCCATGTAGCTTGTCACACTTGTATCTTGAAAATCCTGGTTCCCTTTCCCCTGGTTTAAGAAAGAGGCATTATAAGTCTGAATGTGTATTATCTGATTAACCATTCATCAAAGGTTTTGTCAGTACTAATTTACTTATGTGTTCCCCCCTCAAAAATGAAAACCAATAAAACCCCCAAACACACAACAGGTAATTCCAAGACTTCTGTAACTGAACTCCTTAAAAACATTCCACATGCAATTTTCATTATATATATATATAAATAAATATGACAAATACTATGCTAGAATCATTTTATGTCAGCTTATCTTATGTGAAAACAAAAGCTGTTATTACTGTGAGGTCATTGTGAAGGGGAGGTTACGAGTGCAGTAAACTAGACATCAGCATCACATGGAATATCTAATGCTACTTGGTAGACAGAAGGCCTATTTATATGACAAGCAAAAGATGGGAGAAAATGAAGGCATTCACTGAGTATCATGGCAAAATAGATCACCAGACCACTAAATAGCTAAACTGTCTGATTCCTGAACAATTATGGTAATTCAGTAAGTTTGTAAGTTTTTGCATTTGCTTTGTAGAAAGCCGAAGTCAGGAGAGGACAGATTTGTTTGTCTGACTCAAGAGGAGGAAGTTGAGCATCTGCCCAGGAATTTTTTGTTCTTGCTCCTAAAAATGCTTTGGAGGGTTTCTTTACTGATAACTAATACCAAAACTATATGCTTACAAATCTGTAAATAGTAAGTGTACCAGCATTAGAAGAGAAACAGCAGTAGAACACTGTGTGCCTTAATCCAGCGCCTATTATTTCAGATTTTTTTATTTGGGTTTAAAATTTCATTTCAGTGAACTTGCCCCTTGTACTGTTACAATACAAGTAAGGGACAGCAGAAAGCTGAACAATATTTGAAAGGATACCAACAGTCTGAGGAAAAATTTTCAAAGCTTTTAGGCTCTTAAATCTTGATTTTAGCTCGCTCCATGTGACAGCTTTTCAGAGTATTGATCCTGATTTTCAAGAGTGCAGAGTGAAGTCCTTGGTCTTGATTAAATATGCATGTGTATTTACAAGGATAGTAAAAGCCACAAAACAGTAAAGCATTTCTGCACAAAGATGATTTTTTTCCCCCTTTTTGAATATTAAACTTGAGAAGTCAGATAAGCTTTGTAAATAAATTATTGGCTTCTGTTCTTTTGCTGTTCCTTTTGCACCTTGGCTTTTCTTTCAGAGGCACTACTGCAGTGACACAGACAATCCAAGATACTGGCTAGGAAGTCACATATATGAGTTTATTTATAGACCAGCAGAATTTCTTCTGAATTGCTCTATTATACTATACTCTGTTCCATAAGAAGATTTTTTTCTTACCTGAAGCCAGAGAAGGTTTCAAGGTACTTTCTTCCATTTCCATTCTTATTCTTCAGCTGGAACTTGTGTGAAAATCAAACCCTTTGTACTAGGAATAATAGTGTCAGCTAATAATTGTTGTGCTCTTCATTTTCAAACACCTTCTGGTTTGTTGAGTCATTTTGGCTTTCTATTATGGCTTTTTTGTTAGTAACTGTTGCATTGGCATATTTAGCTGGTTTGGTGAAACTTCATATGGTGTTCAGGGCAAAACTACGCTTTCAATTTTAGACTAACCTCTTTCATTTTGGTCTAAATATGATTCTGAGGTCTTGTCCACAAAAGTGAATTTGCCAGAATTGCTATACCAGTATAATTATGTGACAATACAAACCAAATAGTTTAATGCTCTGTGTGTTCAATCTTAGATTAACAGGGATCTTTTTGATACAGCTTAGTTCACTTACTTGATGTAATCTAAACATAATAAACACGATTTTAACTACAACAAGACTATCTAGACAGATATTTGCAGGAATTTTACTAACATTGCTCAGAACAAACCTGAAGGAATTAGTAGAACTGGAAGCATTGACAAGCCTGCTTGCCTTTCCTTCTAGTCCCCATGAACAGAAAGGCAAATCATCCGCTAACTTCAGCAGGAGACGGATTGAGTTTTACATTGTATTTACTGACAGTAAGCGGGCATCCCATTTTGGTTATGTTTCTGTCATTTAAATTTAACATTGAAGTAAGTGGATTTAAAGGACCCATCATAGCTAATTGTTTCAAGTTCTGTGATCTTTCTGTATGTTAATACTGATTTTCCGTGAATTTACTAAATACGGATTGTAAAGTAACAGTGAAAAATACACACTGATATAGAAGGTGTTTGTATTTGGGACACACTATTACCTAGATTTAAGACTTAAATCTCATGTTTCTGTCAGATTCTATTTTCGTGTGCTTGTATTTACTATCTTTACAGCCTTGAACTGCAAATAAGATTTGGTTTCATATTGAAAAAATAAGTACATTCTTAGGAGAGCCACTTATATCTTTCCTTAACAAGAAGCAGAAAACATGTTGGATTAGAGATTGTGAAAAACACAAAAGTGCTTGCATCATATAATGTAGCTGAATAATTTTGTGGCAACACATCATCAAACAGTTTAATTATAGGTCAAATGATAGTGATCTGTGGTAAGCCACCAAAAAGAGAAAGAAGGGAAGTGGGTAAGGAGAACTGTCAGCATTTTCTAAAACATTTAGCTAAGTAAACAGGCAAACTGAAAAAGAGAATAAGTATTTTTTATTATGGTGGCCTGAATGTACACATGTTCTGTTGATTTATCCTTGTCTTTGTATTTCATGCAATGATGCCTTTATAATTCAGTACCAATAAATGAATTAGTTGTTTAGATAGAAGAGACTTTACCTATTGGATGAAAAGAAAAGGCTGGGAGCAGGTAATATGGCTATGAGTTTTCATTTTAGACGTCACTACTATTCTGACTTTTTTTAAATAGTTTTTGAGGGGGGTCAAAATAACTATTTTTTCATATAAAAGTTTTAGTGAATGGATTGTATACATCCTGTTTCTTCTGTGCAAGCATCTGGATTGCAAAAATCCTCACAAAATCAGTATGTTTTCATCAGTCTATTTGTAGGCAGCCTAACAGCAGCTGAGCAGATGCAGAGATTATATAAACAGATACAAACAAATTTGTGGTATTAAGGAATGAGTTCCATACTTCTGGATGGGTTGAGAGATGCTTCCCAGTGGTCAGGTTTAAGCGATGTAAAGGAAAATACATTAATAGAATGGCAGCTCTAGTATTACTCATATTTGAAATGGTTTAAGACTAGAACTGAGGTACAGTTCTACTCACTAAATTCAGTACTAAATCCTGTTGGAGTTTTCTTTTTGAAAGAGAGGGAGAGAAAACTCCCTTTTTATATCTCTTTGAAAAGTACCAAAAGGGGAAAAAAAAAATCTCAACTACTATGGACATTTCTGTTTTCCACAGGCAAAATCTCTCTCTTTATTCAAGAGACAGCAGCAAGAACAATGGCAAAGCCCTTCTCTCCACTGAGTTTAGAGAGTCTGATGACTCTCAAGACTGTAGTTACTGTAGTAACCTGTGATGACAAATACTGTCATACCCAAGGCTACATGGCTGTGATCCCTTGTTGTGACAACTAAGTACTGCTGCCAGATATATTGTAAACCACAATGTTCCCCCACAGTGTCTCATTGATCTTGCGTGTGTGTGTGTTTTTCCTGGGTAAAACTTCCAGTCTGGTTATTCCTTGGCTTTAGAATTTCCCATTCTAAAATCAACATGAATATGCAAGAATTTTGCTTTAGCCTTTGTCTCATGTGCAACTTTTGTACCTCTTGATAGACCTAGTAAGATTCAGCAATGCAGTGGTTCAGTTCCTACTACTGTGCAGTTCCTGTAATACTTCATGGTTTATCTTGGTAATTATTTTTTCTTCTAGTAAAGCAACAACTTAAGATCTGAGATGTACTTTCCTTTTCTCTGAAACTCTAGTGAGCTGTTATTCTGCAGAAAGGCAGTAACTACAAGGCTATTTCTCTGCCATGTGTAAGAGTACTAATTCTTTCCAAAGTGTGTTAATAGTTGAAAGAATGACTAAACATGGCAACCTGGGAATTTTGTGTTTAATTCATTCCTTTCCCTGTGTCTAGCTTTGTTTCTTTCTCTCAATGACTTACAGATTCACTTTCTTGCAGGTCAGAGAAGGGCTCAATTTGAAAACCACTCTGTGTGCTTTTAGTGCTGCATTCACTAACCATAAGATTCCCCAGTTGGAATTCAGCTGACTGCTTGTGGCTAATGCACACATCAGAATACACTTCAAGTGCTTTCACAGTCTTACTGTTGATACTGTGGTAACTAATGAAATTTCAGGATTTTTTTTTTTTTTTGTTTTGTTTTGTTTTGTTTTGTTATAAAATAAGCAACTGTGCCTCAGAAACACTTTGGGATCCTAAGGGCTAATTAGAAATACCAATTTTATATACTCATTCATCACATCTGAACAGGCATAGGTAGATACTTCATAGGAAAATAGATAGAGGCTCTTCTCTACTGCCCAGCTAATCAGGAGTATCCTTGAGGCTTTTCTTGGAGGTGATAAGTCCTAAGTTCTTATGAAGCACCTATTTGAATAACCTTGTAATACAGATAAGAGGACATAAGTTTACAACTTTAGGTGGCATTGGGCTGTCTCAGTTTTTAGGAGGTTGCACAGGTGACTTCTCAAAAGCTCTGTTTTTACTTCAATAACCTGCCTTACTTACCCTCCTTCCATCTTCATGGCTCTGAGAGAGAGATGGTATTTGCTTTGTGTGAGGCACTTGTACATCCCCTGTATGCCCTTCACTTTCTGCACAAGAAAAACAATCTCTGTTTTCACCTGAGAAAACCTGTTGGGTGTCTTGTGCATCTCAGATTATATAACTCAGGCAAGAAGCAGCCATACCCAAGAAGTCATTTTCTCTTGAAAATGGGTGTACAGACATATATCATCCCTTGAACTGTGTTGAGTTTACCCAAAGAAATACTTTTCTTTTTTTGCCATTTCCCCTCTGAGACTTCATGGACCCTGTGAACCTCAGGATCTTAGTACTGATGACTCTGTACAATTCCCTGAGGGGCTTGCTGTCACTGAATTCCCTGCCCTGCTGGTTCTCCAACACCAGCTTCCTCTACTGCAATGAGGAGCTAGGCGCTGATATCCAATTGCATCTGGAAAACAATGCTTACAGATATCCTTGCAAACCAAATGGGGCCAAGATGTGGGTGATTCAGACACTGGATATTCATCCCATGCTTTTAGATTTTTAGTGTGCTCCCTGGCACAATTTTAGTCCATGCAATCTCTCTCCTAAACAATACTTGAGAATATTTATCCTTCTAAAGTTCAATCTGTGAGCTTTAAAACCATCTGGACTTTATGTAGGAGCTCACTGGAGTTCTTCTGCTGGCTGTTTTACAGAGTTCAGATCTGAAGGGTAACCTCATTTTCCCCATCCAGCAGGCCTTGTTGACACAGTTCTGAGTCTGCTCTTCTCTGGATCACAAATCCTGTAGAAGATGGTGTTGGGGAAGGGACTGTTCCTCCCACCACTGGTATATCATGCCAGTCTAATTGCTGTCTACTTTACTTACTGCAAAACTCCTGTTTCAGAAAAAAAAATCAATACTGTCAAGTATTTTGCATATAGTACTAGTATACAAAAGAAAGGGGAGAATCGCTGCCTATTTGCTTTTCATTCAGCTCTGCTTGGCCAGTATGAATTATTGGGTTTAACTTTGGATTTTTTTGTCCTTGTTGACTTTTGAGACCTTGGAAAGAATTTGGGGCATAGTAAAATTGCTTGGTATATGTTGCATTTGTTCTTAAGAACTAGCCCTCAAGAACCAGCATTATGCCCTAGTGCTATCTCTGAGTTTAGAAAACTCTGTGTCTTCGATACATGCTTGGCAAGTCTCCTAGTAGAGATTAACCAGCAAGTGGCAATGACACCTATCACTAGGAAGAAGTCCATCGAAGATGTTATCTGCGAAAACTGGGGGACTTTGCTGTTCTTTGCCTCTTTTGTTTTAAAGTATTATAAAGTTTATAGGGAAGAAAATGAGCATGTGGGACTGTTGTTTTACTAAATTTGGTGGGGGGTTTTCATTGTCTCTACAGGCAAAGTATTTAGGTTCACTCAGATCAGTTATGGTGCATTGGCTTAACCCCTAAAATAAGAATAGGAATGGTCAGCTGTCACGTTTCATTTTTTGTAGATGAGTTAACTCTCAAGCTCATAGAAATTTTTTCTTTGTCAAAGGCATTTAAGTTTTTCTGTATGCTTTCCTTTAGTTTGCATTTAGTCTTGGTCACTTCAGGAAAGTAAATTGCTTTCCATATTTGTAGAAACTTTGGGTGAAATGAGAGTTTTTAGCAAGGCAGCTCAGTTTCTGTATGACTGCCTTCACAACTTAGCAGCAATAAAGCTTCAGTTTGTGTTTTCCAGTGATACAACTGAATTTAAAATGTACTCATGTAAATGGCAGCACAGCAAGTTTAACTGGTGTTTTTCAGATGTTCGAGTCTTTATCCTCCTCTTCCTTTTACTTATATGCTACACTGGGAATAGTAAAAACAAACCTGGAAAGAATTGGTCACAGGTTGGATTTGAGGAATCCACTCAATGTTGAACATGTTGAAATCAGGTTAAGTCTGATAAAGGACATCAGAGGGCCAATAAATTTCAGCAGTATATATAAATATAATAAAATACAAGACACACATCCCTGTAGATACATGTGTAAAATAGAGCTTCCTGCAGGGCTTTGCAGTATTAATTTCACGTCTCTGGGAACTGGTTTCAAATTCCTGTCCAAACTAGAATATATGCTTTTAACAAACCAAACCATAGTATTCCAGGCAGTGTGTGGAATAGTTGTAAAAACTCTACTAGGTACACAAGTGGAATTGAAATTCAGATCCAATCATGGCCTAGTTCTTAGTTGAGAAAAATGCAAGAACCCATGACCACTTGCTACTAATAAAGTAACTTAAGAGAGCCCATATTGATATTTTGAAAGCAAAATTGTTATTTTTTTCAGTATTCACATATAGAGTATCTTTGTATTGTGAACCCATTAGATAGCACAATATGGGCATATTATGATTGGGACAATAATTGAATGAAGGAGTTCTACATATATCAGCCTAGAATCATAGAATTAACTAGGTTGGAAAAGATGTTTAAGATCACCAAGTCCAACCGTTACCCCAGGACTGCCAAGACCACCAGCAAACCATTTCACTAAGGACTTCATCTACACAGGTTTTGAACACTTCCAGGAACGGTGGTTCAACCGCTTCCCTGGGCAGCCTGTTCCAAAGCCTGAGCACCCTTTCAGTGAAGAAATGTTTCCTAATACCCAATCTAAACCTCCCCTGGCACAGCTTGAGGCCGTTACCTCTTGTCTTATCACTGGTTACTTGAGAGAAAAGACCAACCCCCACCTTACTACAATCTCCTTTCAGGTAGTTGTAGAGAGTGATAAGGTCCCCCCCTGAGCCTTCTGTTCTCCAGATTCCTTGGCTGCTGGCTCATGTTCAGTGGCTGTTAATCAGCATCCCCAGGTCCTTTTCCACTGAGCAGCTTTCCAGTCGCTCTTCTCCAAGCCTGGAGAATTGCATGGCGTTGTTGTGGGCCAGGTGCAGGACCTGGCACTTCGCCTTGTTGAGCCTCATACCACTGTCCACAGCCCATTGACCCAGCCTGTGCAGATTCCTCTGCAGATCACTTCCTATCCTCCAATCCTCCAGCAATTCAGCACTACCAGCCAAATTGGTGTTATCTGTGAATTTACGGAGGGTGCACTTAATCATCTGACCCAGGATTAATATCTTCATCAATGAAGATATAAAACAACACTGTCTCTAACACCAAGCCCTGAAGGACACCACTAGTGTGATGCCTTTTACCACCACTCTTTGGGCTCGACTATCCAGTCACTTTCCAACCCAGCGAAGAATCCTCCTATTCAGCATGTTTTTCATTATGTTGATGAGCATCTTACCATTATTTTAACCATATCAGTGGTGCTGTATCACATAAGCATGGTGATGGGGCATCTCATGATATGTGGAACTCCTTGGTATTTCTGTAGTTTAATAGCATGTAGATAAGTAAAGCTATAAAAGCAAGACTATTGCTGCTGCAGTAACCATCATCTTCTGTCTTTCTGCTTTTTGTTGCAGTTGAACTTGAATGGTTTCTTTGACATAAACTAACACCAAAGCAAATGTTACATATCACTTAGAATTTAACAGCATAAAGTGTGAGTTCAGAGATCCCAAACTCACACCTACTTAAAACACAAATTATGTTAAAAAAGAATATAGATATTCATTCAGCTGGTGTGACTGTATGAGCATATCTCACATGTACGTGTACTAATTTTTGAAAATTAGCATTTGTTACATCAGATCTCAGTTTTTCTTTGGTCTTAGTTGGACATTTGCTACTTGTTTTCAATGTGTCAGTGCAGATGTTTGAGTGAAACAAATTTGTAACAGGGACTCCGTAGAAAATGCTGCTTCAGTAAAGCTAAGACTGCTTGTTCATAGTTTCAAAACAAGCTGAACCAGATGTAGACTCTATCAAATTGTCTGTTTGATCTTTGCTGTATAGACATGAAGATGCTTTGAGAAAGAAGACCTCCGTGACTGCTTTCCCATAGAAGCTGCATGGGTGATTCTTATATGTACAGGATTTCTGAAAGTTCAAATTCTTGGCTAACGCTGGTAATGACTGCAGTGCTAATTCAGACAGAGGAGAGTGCTGGAAAAATGGAGAAACAATGATACCCTGGGGTTGTAGAAAGATGAGATCACCCATGGATATGTTGAATGCTAATATTATGTGACTGCAGATGACCACACCTTCCCAGGGGCAGAATCACTCATTTGGCTAAACGGAAAAGTTTCTGGATACAACCTCTAAAGTTGCAAGAATAATTTGTCCAGGGACAGGTTCGTTCTTGTTTGATGGATTTTGTCAGTGCTCAGCTTGAAGAACAGGAGAATTGAGGAGGTTCAGTATTTAGAAAAACAAAAGAATAAAAGTACACAGAAATGGAAAAAAAACCTCACCAAAACCAAAACCAAAACAAAAACCAACCAAACCATGAAACTAAAGAAGACTGAAAACAGAACATAACCTAGCAGGCTTGTGAAAAAGGCGCTCCTCATACTCCATCTTTTTGCATTACGAGATACTTGCCTATACAGTGCTTCTTTTCTCCACCTCCAAGACTGTAAGTTTATATACTGCTGTGTGACTTAGAGGCTATTTGAGATTTGCTTTTCCTGAATCACTGCAGGTGATGTACAGAAATGGAGACTTCAGAACTTCTGTGGAACACTTCACTGGTGATCAGTGGTAGAATGTCTGAACAAAAACTGTTAGCTGCATGGGTGCTCCTAAAATATCTTTTCTGTCATTTGCTGTAACATGTACTTTTTTCTTTGAGGATCCTCACTGTGCGCAGAGAGATACACAATTGTTCTGCTTTAGTCTTCCTGGACAGCATTTTCCTCTTTTGATTCCAGCATTAACTGTGTAACTAGTAGCTTGGCATTTTGGATGGCTTAAAAGACTAAAAGAATTGTTAGTCTACAGCTTTCTTCTATGGATGATTTCTAGTCTTTTTTCTCTCTTAGATACAATACAATTGATTTGATTGAAAATGATGCTAAAATGCTAATAGATAAAGAGTGGATGACTGCTTATCAGTCTGGGCAGAGATTATACTGTATTTGCTTTTAGTTTTAAAAGGATGTTTCTTTCTAGATAAACCTTAATGGTCTTGTAGAGATGCAAATAACAATGTATTATAGTTGCAAGTAGAAATGTCAGTAAAAAAATTACCTTATATATGAATATAGAAAAAGGAACATTTGTAGGAAAAAGGATACAGAATTTTGTTTTCCATTTACATGAATAGCATAATAAAACACAAGCAGAAATTTCAATGTAGTTTTAAGAACTGAGACTTTGATTAAAGAGATGCCTTATTTGACCTTCTGCTGAACTTACTCAATGGCTTGAACTCAAAACAAAATGTACATTGGGCCAGAAGATTGTGTAGAAAGCACTGAAATCTGAGTTGAGGGAAGGAAAAAAACCCTTTCACTGCTGTGTGCAAAGGGACTGCAATGCAGAAGGTGAGACACTATGTCATGATTTCCTAAGAGCAATTTGATAGAACAGAAGCATGCATTTTAGCTTGTATTGATGCAGATGAACTCACCACACTGAGTCATCCTTTACCATATAGCGGTTACATGAGTATCCAGGGTGATATGCTGGAAAAACATTAAGTAATACACTAAATCAGTAATATAGAAGCGAATGAAGACTGTAGGGGGAAGGTATGGAAAGCTACGGAAACACAAAAATAAATATTAACAGGAACTGGGACAGTAGATGTGAGTAACTGAGGTATGAAGAAGGAAGAATGAAGCTACTTATGTTGTTTAATGACACCATTATTGGAAGAGAAAGTTCAATGCAGAAGTACAGGGAGAACAATCTTTTTAGACATTCAAATGAAAAATCTCTCAGATACCAAATAAGCAATTTTTAAATTGTAAGAACAAATTGTTATTGGCTTTACTCTATTTAAAACCAGACTGCAGTAGCAGTCACATAAAGACTGTAGGATATATTTCATGTAGATACTAGTTCATCAAATTACCCTTACCTTTCAGCTGATGTGCAGAGACTGTCTTTGTTCCAACTAGTTTAGCTTTTAAAGTAATTTCTAAGGCATAAGCAGTAAAGGTTTTTCCCAAATGAATACATTTCTGCTTTTTACCAGTCCTTTAATATTTATTTAAAGAGCTATAGGCAGTACTTTTCTTGCATTAAATACAATTTATTGACTAGCTTGAAGAAAAAGTCCAACTTAGTCCCATGAAATACGTTATTTGCCAGTTTCTGTCTCATTAAATACTCTGGCTTATTTCATGGTAGCTTTTAGCTGCTGAACTTTTGAAAGATAACATGAAACATAACAGGAAGCAAGAGTTTGCATTTCCCCCCCCCCCCTTTTTTTTTCTTTTTTCTCAGAAATGGAGTTTGTACTTCTCTTGCTCTAGTAAAGTGGTGTTTGTATGGGGAAATATATGATTTAACGAATACAAAAGTCTATCTATTTTCTTGTCCTCATGCAGTCTATGGGACTTGAATAATTACTCAGTTAAATACCATATTTAAGGAAAATACAAAAGCGAGTTGTGATTTTTCAATACTTCACCAAGTGGGCTATGTTTTTAAAAACTAAACATCTTTCATTTATTCCATGATTTTTTTTGCCAGCATATAATAAGTTTAGGGTAAGAAATGAAAAGGTAAACCTTACGGTTCATGTTTCACAAGAGTTTAGAACTCATTCTGTACATTCTGCAATCCCAAACGCATTTCCTATTTCAGTTTCATTTTCTCTAGTTAAGCTCTTGAAGGATGGAATTAAACACCTACGTATGAAGAGAAGAGGTAAAGATAGGAATGAGGACAAGGACTGCTAGGAGAATATCCGGTTGGAGTGCTTCTTATTGACTGTGCAGCAATGTCATGTTTTCATGGTAATCTCTTTACACTTTTTTCCATGAATCTCTCTTCTCTTTCTGAATAGAAGGATGACCTCAATAACCTTGTCTTGGTACCCTCCTGGTTAAAGCTTCTGTACTGGTAGGTACAATGTAGCCCAGTTAAAGCTGGGGAGAGGACAGAACATGCTTTGCAACTTTGTGTGCACATAGTTGCTAACAGAAAGATGTGTGGCACCGCAGATCACATTTTTTAGTGGTAATAAATATTCTACTCGTAGGTCTGAACTTCTAAATAATACCAAAAAGGAACTTTACACTCTGAGTGCTCCTTGTGGAATTTATATAAGTTATTCATAAAGATGTGAAGAAAACATGGTACTAAAGGGCGAAAGAAAAATATTGATCAATTCTACTCTCACATTCTTGTAGGTATAGGTGATTCTGTAATACAGAAAATTAGTATGAATTTCTGAGACAGAAAATTGCTTCCAATACGGGATAGCATTCAATATACATACTGTAACTGAGGCTTTAGATCTAATGCTATGGCTGAATTTCTTACGTTGGCTGCCAGACAATGTTTGCATAAATATAGCAATGTAGAATAAAAGCACTCACTTCTGAAAAGACAAAGGTAAAGCTCTTCGCTTCTTAGTTTTTGAAGCAGTCCCTCTTGTTACTGAGGAAATGATACTAAAAGGAACTAGGTGTGCAGAGTTCTGGCGAGGAGTTAAAAAGCACTATTACTTTCAGCTGAACACATACTTTGCTGAAATGCATAGTCCCTTTCTCCTAGGTAATTGCATCCTGGCAGAATAGAATACTATATCTTTTGGAAATACACGAGTTGCTAGATAGATATTGCTAAAACTTGCTAGTGAAAACTCTCCGTGCAGGGCACTCAGAGTTTCCCAGCTCACTCATGACAAATCTCTATGATTAGTAGTTCTGGTTCAGAGAGATGCAGAAGACTGCTGATGGGGGAAGACACATGTTTAAGTTATCTATCTATGCGGCATATATGGCATGTTGGAAACCAGCAATGGACTTAAACTCGGTTTAAGTCAAACTGAGTGCTGTGATATTTTCAAATATTCTGTACTTTAAAATACTGAGATTGTAAATATGTATATTAGAATGTTCTTCAGCTTCACATTCAGACTTAATGCTGCATGTCATTGGTTGATACATGATTACACTCAGAGCAGGCCTAAATTCTGGTCAGTGAGAAGTTAGTTGAACTGCAGTCTCTTCTTTGTATACTTACACACTTTTTCTCCCAAATTCAAAGTTTTAGAGTTCCAGGTTCCCAAAAATATTCAATCTATTCTTTATGCTGGCCATTTCCAGGTGAGAGACGCTAAGTGAAGCCACTATTTGAGCTGTCTCAAAAGGGGGAAGATTGTTTAATAACTAGTTTATATCCACTTGAACCTTGTGGCTGGAAGTTCCTGGGCAGTTTAGGATGAAGTTGCAGTATTAGATGATGGTGCTGTGTCTCTCCATGTCTCGTTTGAATTCTCCATGAACAAAAAAGACCTTCACTGGACTTGCACCCTCTTCAACATTTACTCTAGTGTTTCTAGGTATATGCAGACAGTTTTCAGTATTTTCAAATTAATTTACCTTCTGTTTTTTAAACTGTTAAATCCTACATGTAATTTTAATCTGGAATGTGTGTCCACATCTTTTGTGCTAAAGCATATGTTAGCATTTAAGGGGAAATGAAGTTTTTGTTATGTTAGAAAATATGTGTTCACTTTAGGGTATGATATAGTTGGAAGAGTAGGAGATGGACCATGAAGTGTTAGAAGGTTTTTAAGCAGCACTGGTAATTAATAAAGACATGAAGCAAATTACTGCTTGTGAAAAATGTGAAATTTGGAATTGCATTTGGAATTGTAAGAATACTGACTATATTTTGTTGAAGTAAATGTGGCCTTTGCATGATCCTCTCTTTACTGTAGATGGCTAAGAAGAATAAGTCTTCTAATTGTGACTGAAGTCTACCTTAGGTTGCAAGACTCTTACTTGTGAAATTGTGCTTTGTCACCCTCATTAACCTCTTGTATGAGGCTAAAGCCAATTCTTAATCCAAAATCACTGCCAATCTCGAAACAGAATCCATTCAATAGCTTCATACTGGTTCCTGAGAAAAAAAAACGTGGCCTTGTCAAGACAAGTAGAGGCTTCTGCAAGGTCCCAGGAGTTAAACAATATCTTGGCTTTCCTGGTGTGTGGGATTCCCATATAGCCATGGTTTAAAAGGCTTGAAAACTCGCTTAAGTGTGTTTCCTTCTCAGTGATCGTCTTATGACTCTGTTCAATAAGCATACAAAGTCACTGAAATGGAGCTGATGATGTTTTGCAGGGATGGGGCATAATTTC
This sequence comes from Psittacula echo, assembly GCF_963264785.1. NCBI lineage: Eukaryota > Metazoa > Chordata > Aves > Psittaciformes > Psittacidae > Psittacula > Psittacula echo. Next base: position 109,355,967 of record NC_137735.1, read on the forward strand.
AGCTATAAATAGATCAGCTGTCTTTAACTGAAGAATTCTACTGCATGCCAGTAAGTAAAAGTAAAGATCAGTACATCAGAATGAGAAATTATAGTTTTAAGAGACTGACAACATATTTCTTAATCTTGCACTATGTAATTGTAGTTACTTAATGGATATAGGTTCAATGCTGTTGTAGCTACCTATAGTATTGTTTCCAGTCTTTCTGTTCTTCCTACACACTGCTTTTCTGTGTTGTTGCTCTTCTGTTGCTAGTCTTTCTTTCCAGCTCTTTATTCTACCAGAGTGAAGTTTATATTGTGTCTTTCACGTACCTGTTTTATAGACTTACCTCTTCTGGCCAGGTTACTTAAGACTTTAGAAAAGACTGAAAATACCAGTTACTCAAAAATTCTTCTGTAAATAAGAAGTGTGGCTAAAAACAGGGTTTCATTTTTTAAGAGATGTTTGACTTCAGAAAAGAAATATTTTTAGCTAATAAGGCCTTGGCCATACTGCATGCTTTTAAAATTGAGAACTGTGTGATAGGCAACTAACTTTAGGGTGATACATTGCTCTGGAAGATGGCCATGGAAGGGAGGTTGGAACTAGATGATCTGAAAGTCTGTTCCAACCCTAACTGTTCTATGATTCTGTGGTCTCTTATATCCCATTTTAGACTTTCTCCCTTATTCTCAGCAAAGGAAGAGAGATGTTACTACAGGGTTATGAAATTTTAGTCAGGAAGGCTATCTGTGGAGACACTTGAGCAATTTAGGATCTCACAGACTGCCTCCACATTGGAATGCATAGCGCTTTTTTTCATTATTTTTTTTTTTTTAGTATGTAAGAAACCAATAAAAAATACTGGTTGTTGAAATCATATTATTTCATGAATATAGAAGGATTCCAATTGAATCAGTTTTGTGCCTGTCTCATTTGAACTGTATTGTTAAAAAATAACCTAAATCCCATTTTCTTTCCCGTTTTGAAGTTTCTCAGAAGTTACATAAATGTTTTTAAAGCTTACAAACTGAAATACTTGATGTCATTTTTGAAATAAAACTTTTTACTAGGGTCTGTTAACAATCAAGCTTCTGAAAGGCATTCTTGTCAAATTGCAGTATTAAAACTTTTCCTCAAAGTTATAGACAGAAAAAACTACTTCATGATTTTTTTTTCCTTCCAGATCTTCCTATCACAATTTTCTATGAAGTTAATGTCAACAGTAAAGGAGGGCTTCTGAAAATACGATACGTTTAAACCGTACCCATTTTTCTAAATGCAACTTTGTCTGGAGATAAGTTCTGAGTGATATAAGTGGAATTTAATAACAATTTATATATGAAAAAAAAGCAGCTGGAAAAACTGAGCAAATGACTGTTTATACTGCTGTGTCTTATTCAGGTTCTGCATTAACCCTTTCAACCACTTCATATAAATTCTTTTATATCAACAGTGGACTATTTATTCTTCTAAGTGCAAAGGCAAACTAAAATTTGAAAATCAAACCTAGCCACTCATTAGGATGTAGTCAATGTCACCAGTGTATTTTAAATAAGGTAATGCATGTTAGAAAAGGTAGATAAAGTAGAAAGGTACAATAAATTTCAGCTCAGTCTTTTATAGGTTTGCAGCATCAAAAGTAAGTAACATTTGTCTGTTTATCAATAACTGCATTACTATAACTTGAGACAATTCACTCTCAGATATATTTTCCTTCAAGTCAGTAGAGCAGAAACTGTGGTCAAAGTCTCACAGAAGTGCTTCTAATTTCCCCAGTATTTAAAGGTGCAAACTTTTGGATTTTTGCAATTGTGATACAGTTATGAGAATGAATCCTGTTAGTTATTTGTTCATCAATGCAACAGTAATTTTATAAAAATGCAACCCAAACCCTACTGGTAATATCAGACATTTGGAAGAACTTGTGTGTCTAGTAAGGCATTTTTCTCTTGCTTTGTACTACATTTCTCATAGTATGGTCAGTTTATCGCTTTTGGCAGCAGTTCTTATATCCTAGTCAGATGTGGTATAGGGTCCTGTAGAGTTTCATGCTTCTGCCTAAGATTTCCATTATGTTTATGCTGCTTCTAGATACTTCTCTGTACTTGTAAGCATGGTTTTCAATTACCATCTCTATGCTATGACTTCCAGGTGCTGGAAATTTATTTCTGTTCATGTGGAAGTAGCAGTCTTGGAAAACGCTTTATCAGATGGTCTGTATTACAAATTTATGTAACACCTACCAGCAGAAACAAGAATGTAGTCTCAAAAGCATGCAGGTATGAGACTTGCTAAAAGAAAGTTGGATGTGTTATTTTTCGTCTCAGGCAATATTCCTCTGTGGAAAAGGGCTGTAGAAATTTGTTGTTATATTGAATAAATATGTCTATAGAAATTACTCTAAAAGCATATACCTTTCATTGCCATGCTTTTTTATTTCTGAGAGATCTAATTAATCTGTAATTCCGCAGCAGGACCCCCACATCTAACATTGGTTGTTAACATCATATTAAATGTTGTAGAATATTTATGTGTTGCAATATGCAATTTTTTGAGTTGCAGTATGTATTGTAGTACATAGTATACTACATGTTAGACTCAGTTATTAGTTCTTATTATTTTGGAAGCAATAAGAAATGGTTTATTTGCATCACTTTATTTCAATTAGGTTTCATAGTGCAGGATTGTTTTTAAAATGCCTCAGCTAATCAGAATTGACCAGCAGTCTAAAAGGAATAAGAATCAATACTGAATTCTGACAACTTACGTTGAAAAATTACTGCTTTATCTTTATATATGCCTCTATAAATACATGCATATACATATGTACATATGCATACACACTCTTTGTTATGACTGAAGTTGAATGCTGTAGCAAATGGTGTGCAGCAAAGCTTTGTATGGTTCAAATGAACAAGCTTTGTTCACAATGTGTACAGCAGTAATAACTTTTCTTGAAGCAACCTCTGTGCTGCTAGTTTCAGTGACAAAGAGTGTGGGCAGGTAGCTTCTACATACCTATAGCTTATAGACAGTACTTTGGGGAATGGAGTAGATAATAAACATCAGTACATCATTTGGAGGGAAATGATAATGACTGGAAACAATCAGCATGGATTTACCAAGGTTTTACTGATTGCTTCTATGATAAAACAGCTGGATGAGGCTGTGGATGAGGGAGAGCAGTAGAAGTAATTTATCTTAACTTCAGCAAGATTTTTTGACCATGCCTCCAAATATTCTTATGTACAATTTAGAATGTTATGATCTAGATGGGTAGACAAATAAATGAATAAAAATGGTTGGATGATTGGGTTCAGAGGGTAGTGATTAATGGGTTGTACTCTAGTAGGAGGTAGTGACAAGGAGAGCACCACAGGATTTCTGCTGGGACTTGTGCCATTTAACACTTTCAGTGATTGCATAAACATGCAGTCAGTCATTGGAGGAAGTGATTGATTGCATGTTTATGAAGTTTGCAGATGACATCAAATTGTAGGGACCATTCTTGAAGGCAGAAATATCATCCAGAATGTCCTAGACAGGCTGGAGGAATGGGCCAACAAGAGCCCTAGAAAATTCAACAGGAATAAACACGAAGTCCTGTACTTTGGAAGGAAGAATCCCCTGCAGTGATACAGGTTGGGGGAGCAGCTCTGCAACTGGGGTCTTGGCAGACAGCAATGAGCATGAGCCAGTTCCTGTGCCCTGGCAGTGATGATGGCTAACGGCATCCTTGGCTATAGTAGCAGAAACACAGTCCCAACAGTAGGTTGCGGGAAGAAATTATTCCCTTTACATAATATTCTTTAGACCTCACTTAGAAAATTCCATCCAGTTTAGGGCCCTTCACTATGAGAAAGGCACTGAGTAACTGTAGAGAGTTCAGTAAAGGGCCACCAGGATAGTCAGGGGGCTACAGCTTTGTCTTTGAAGGGGAGGCTGGGGAAGCCAAGTCTGTTAAGTTCAAACAAGAGAAAGCTTCGAGAGGCAGAGGGCTCTAATAACAATCTCGCAGTATCCACAGGGAAGGTTATTGAGATGATGGAGTCCCAGAAATGATGAAGAGAGGATACAGAGACAATGAACATAAATTGAAAAGAGAGGTTCAAGCTGGATGTAAGGAAAAAATTTTTCACCATGAGGTCATTCAGGGAATGGAACAGGTTAGTCAGGCCGGTTGTGGAGTCCCCACATTTGGACGAGTTCAAGACCCAGCTGAATGAAGCCCTGAGTAAAGGAGTATAACCTAATAGTTGTACCTACACAGAGCAGGAGGTGGGACTTGAGACCCCTGAGGTCCCTTGCAAACTCCATTATTCGTAATTCTATAATAACTGCTTGAAATATGCACAGCTGTGCACAGCTGGAGAGGAATTCTACTTTAACATTTTTTCTGTATGCTGAGGAGATGTTGCTTCTGAAGCCTTCTGAGTTGTTGCTTAATATATGAGCTTACCAAGAATGCTTTAACAAAGAGGTTAAATATGGTAGAGAGTTAAAATCTGGAGCCTAGTTCTACACTGCCTTGCAAGTTCAGTACAAATCCATGTCTTGGCTTGGAGGCACACTTCAGCTTCTTTCTCATGGGGAAAGAAAATTGAGCCCATCTTGCCATGAGGCAAAAGTGCAACCTTCCTTCCAGTAAGGGGATTGTGATCCAGTCTATCCTCAGCTATTCCATCTGTCCTCAGAACACTGTAAAATGCCTGAAACTGGGTTGAAGAGATAGGCTTTTTGAACAGGAGGTGACACTGTAAAGAGCACCAGCTAAGGCTGCATTTTCATCTCTGGGTATATGCTACTATGTTTTGATAAAATCGTAAGGAGTTGGATCAAAGAGCATGTCAACTTTTAAGTCATGTCCTGTCAGGTTTTGATACCTGTATTGCTCTTCTGATTTGTATATTTTGACTTGTGCTTCTTTTCTAAATAAGCCTTTTCTAATAATGTTAAATATTTCTAAATTTAGAAATTTGTATATATATATATATAGCTAGAAAAATGTAGCAAGAAAATGCCCTTTTGCCACAAAGAATGGAAAATGGCAGCATGTTTGGCATGTGAGATTGCTGTGGCAATTCCAAAATCTCATAATGTGTATAGAATTTGTTCTAGTTCAGATGTAGTTTCCTTAATTTTAGGTATATTTTTTTCCTGTATCTCTTTAAAATTGAAGGTACACAGCTCTTCTGGGGTTCAGCTTCCATCTTATTTGTTCAAGTGCGTTGTTAAAGTGGCTTTCTGTAATGAAAAGTTTTTAATGTGTTATTTAACACACAGCTTCTCTTTTTTACAAGAAAAATACCACCTCATATGTTTCTGGTTTGATATGCCACTTTGGAACGTTTCTAGTGCCTGATCCAAGGCTCACTGAAACCTCTGGAATTTATTTTTTTTTATTAACTTCAGTGAATATAAGCTCAGCAACCCAAGAATGAAGCACCTTCAATTTTTCTTCTGTGGGAAGAAACATGAAGTATTTTGCAGACATAAATCAGGATAGTCTTCATTTTTATTACCTTAGAAAATGAAAGCAGCAGAAAGCAACCTGGTCGGGTTACTCAGGACAGTGTTGCCAAATGCTTAGTCTTATGCTAGAGAATGGGAGTGGAACCATGTCCAGTTGACTCATCACAGGCTCATCACAAGCTATAGGTGGTTGTCCAGGAAAGCATCTGATCGACTCTTTGGCAACACTGAGAGACTGTTAAGCCCCATTTAGCATTTCTCCAGGTGTCTGTGTTGTGGTTAGAAGAAGCCATGATCCCACCACAGTATCTATGTTGTCTTTTAATCTGTGTGAGTCAACCATTTAGAGGGGAATGGAAAGTGTGTGGAAATTTGTGGCAGTAAAAAATGAGTTCTTTATTTTTTCCATATGTACAGCACTAGAGTACCTAAACATATGGGCATAGGGTCATGAGAGAATATGTGATATATTGAACTTCCTAGGTAGTAGACATGAAGCTGTTAATATTATGATTTGACCGATGGATTTTTTTTTTTCCATTGCTTTTACTGAATTTACAGTAAAGCTCGTACGATGCCAATTGCTTGTAATTTGGTTTTGGTCTGATTTCCTTTGCTTAAGAGCTTTTCTGAATGAGTCAATACAGTAGCACATATGTGAAGTTGTAAAGAAGGAGCAATTTTCACATTTTTATTGAACCTCTTTTTCTGTGTTGAACAGCAATAGTGATTTTCTGTCATAGGATTACTGGTTCTGGGCAAGCTTCTAGGTGACAGTGTTCACTGATTTGAAAACATAATATTACATGTTCCTGCCTACTATTTTATTCTTTTTGCCAGGAATATTCAGGGTGAATTTCTAACATCTTCAGTGTTAAAAGTTTGCCTTTTACAGTAGAAAGAGTGGTAGTCTTAAAAGTTCTTTTTACGCCATGTCTGTGAGCTACAACAGCAGAAATGCACCAAACCATACCTGAGGGTGCATTTTGAAGGAGTTACAGACACTTAGGTAAGGCCTAACACTGGTCTTTGAGAGACTGTGATGACTGAAGTACCAAAGTTTAAGGCAGTAAGACGAGGTAATTCTTTTCCCAGCTTTGTCACAGACCTCTGTGGGCATAACACTGACAAAATTACTTATCTGTTGATCACTTTCCTAATCTGTAAAACATGTATGAATCCCTTGGTAAAGCATATAAGTATTCTGGTGCAGAACTAAATCCTGTTCTGGAATCTGCGTGGAGGGGAAAACCCTGTGAACTGCCATAGGCTGATGAGGAGTTCTGGAGCTAGCCACAGTCTCCATCACTACTCCCCAGTATGGTTCATGCAGTCCTATATGTGCTGTCTCATACTCAGAGTGGGGCTAATCTACTTTTTGAAAGAGTATTACTTGCTTTGGTAAATAATTCCTCCAAATGAACACTGTTGAACATAAGCAGGACTTGGATGGTAACTGGCAAGGAAGAAGTAAGAGTGGACAGAAGTACTGTTGATGCTAATGCCAGTCTGCACTTGATCAGCATTTCCATAATGGTGATTTCTGAGATTTATAAGTCTTCGGTGACTAAAATAATTGTCATGCAGAAGTAACTGGGTTTTTTTGTGGGACTTCACATCTTGAATTAGGATACGACAGTCTCTCTTGGCTGCACATGGAAAGTAAAAACAGTTGTGTCACAACGTATTTATGGAGTCCTTGGACTTGAGATCAGTACCTAGATCTAAGAAGAAAACCATATTCATATTTTGAAAGAGACTGGATGGTATTTTGGTTGGAAATCAGTTTATGATGTGTCCTTTCTAGTAATTGGAAGTAGAAATGAATATAGTGTGGTTCTTTAACACATTAAACATTTAAAGAAAAAAAAAAAAGATGTGTTTAATTTGGAAGTCTTTTTGATACTTCAAGATAATGACAACAAACATATCCCTCTTGCAATGGAGTAGAATGGTGAGATTTCAACAGGGGAAAGTCAAAACTCCTATCTCAGCAGAGGGTGCTCAGGATGTCTAGGAAAGCTGGTGGTGGAAAGAGTGAGGAAAAAGGAACCGAAAAGGAATTCCTCATTCTGTCCAGCCAGCCTCCTTCCCTTACTCTCCCAGCAGTCCAGCTCTGTGAGTCTGCAATGAGGGAAAGCTGAGGTCTGTTGGAAGAACGCCTGACTTCTGCAGGCACTCAACCAGCTTGTTACGATTTTCCTGTTTCACCAGGCCAGCAGATTTCTCCAGGAAAGCCTGGTAGCACAAACTTCCATGTAACAGGCAGTGGAGGAAAAATCTGGTCTGGGCCTGCAGCAGTCCCTAGAAAGAGACCCTCGCTTGAGATGTGGGATCACCCTTATGCAAGGATTTAGAATCAAAATGTTAATATCCTGTATTAATGGAAGGTAGCAGGTTGCCAGGAAGAACTCTTAAAATGCCCTGATACTTTGCCTGCCTTGTGTGACTTGGCTTGTGAGCATTTGTAAGCAGTAGATAAAACTGAAGAATCTGAAAAATGGGTGGCTCACACTTGTGCAAAACTTAAAATACTTCATATAACCAACTGCACCAAAGAGATTTAAGAGGGACTGCTATGATTTTTAGGGTTTAGGGTTTTATCCACCATTCTGTATGAAAAATGTTTCAGTGAAATCAAGACAAAAGAATAAAATGCCAAAATTTCTGAATTTTTAAAAGAAGAATTTTGTAGTTCACCTCCTGAAGTTTTCATTGCTAAAAGCATAGAGAGATCTGATTTGCAATATCCACAAATCAGTTTTACCTTTTGCTGGTAACTTTGTAACTTTGAAAATTAGTCCAAGAACCCTTTCTGTGTATCCTTCCTTACACAGCAATGCCCTGTACTTAATCTGAGATTACAAATAACACGTGCTAAGTGTATGCAAAGGCTGGCTCAGGGACTGTTGCAGAAATGAGGCTTCTCAGAAGCCCATAAGGCTCATACTGAAATCGGCAGGAGCTCTGTACCTTTGGCCTCTTTTATGGTAATAAAATTGCTTCCTTTGTAGCTTTATGAATTTAGGAATTTATGCTTTTAATCCTCCCCACTTGGTAGTTCAGAAGCAGGATATGTTGTAGCTGCAAAACTAAATAGACAAAGTCATGAAACTGAATCTGTCGAGAAGTAGAGCTTTTGCAGTTTGCTTCAGTTTCTTGAAAGAAAAATGTGCTTGTTATGAGTGTTAGGCTAGGTTTAAGAAAATATGTTTCAATATGTACCTCTTGTAAAAAGCTGTTCGGCAGAAGGAAGAGGACAAGTGTGCTCCTTCCATTTTAATGCTTCCTTTGGGATTTAAAATGGAAAAAGAATCCTGCATAAATCTTTCCAATAGACCTACTTATTGTGAAACACAGGTTTAGCTCAAAATTTAAATTTGGATCAGATTTTTCTACATTTTATCCCTTTTTAAGCATTTGTGGTGATTTATTCTGTGCTCCAATTTGTCTCTGCTTTCAGATGGCAAAGGAGGAACTTACTACAGCATCTGGAAGTCCATTTGAAAAAGGAACGCCCTTACCAGTCTAATTACTAGTGTACTATGTGGGACTAATTCATTTTCCTGTATTGTTTGGTCCCAATACTAATAATGCCTTTGTCACTGAACAGCTGAAGAGTTCAAAGTTACTCAAGCAGTACGAGATGGTAGGTTTGGGCTCTGCTGACAGTTTTAGTCCTGATAAGTGTGTCATACCATGTTATTTTAACTTTCAAGTTGCTGTTGTAGGAGTTGCAGGGAGTTCCAATATGGAACTTTTGTGTGGGGTGAAATGGAAGCTCTGGTAAATTATCTTTTTTCTTCCAGGGTTAGTTGGCTCTATCAGTGCTTATGTTGGCACTGTTTGGTCAGAAAAGCTTCCAGTTAGAAAATTTTGTCTTTTTGCCTGAAAAAGTGAAGTTCATTTCAAGGTTAATTGAATCCTGTGTATGGATTGCTAAGGAAGGTATTTCACCTATTGTTACATAGAACTATGTTCCAGTTTGTGCTTTGTCTGAGTACTGTGCACCAAGTCTCTCTCATATTAATTAAGCTATAGTACGTTCTCATGACATACATTTTTAATATGAAGAAATTAACACAATGAAAGCTATTTAATATGGTAAAAACTCCAGTATGTATGCTAATGTTATAGAAGACTCTGAAACATTTTATTTTTAAGGATTCTAACCTTGTGTAATTGCACTTTCTTGAAAAAAGACTTTAATCTTGCTTTCATCTTTAAATGGACACCTTTTGTCAGTATAATAGTTAATACAGTTAATGTCAATTTTTGTAACGTCTGAGTTTTTTCACTCATTATATTAAAGATTATATCACAGTCTTAAAGAAGAGGGTGGGTTTTGTTTCAGTAGTAAAATACTTCTGGTAAATAAGAACACTGTGGTCTGAAGAATTTTTTGCAAATGTGGATATAAAATGTTGTTTCCCCTACTTTTCAAATTGAAAACAAAAAATATCTACTAAGTATCTGGGGTGTTTTCTTGTCCCGGTGGTAAACTCACTATTTCACTTTAGGGACACAAATTTTTTATTTTATGTCAGAGAGTTTTCTAAAGCCTTTCAAGATTTTAAGAGGTATTTTTGTTCTATCTTGCTTTCCAGAAAGTCATAATTTTCAACTTTAAACTTTGGATTCTATGCCTTCCCTCTCTTCATCACCCTCCTGATATACCTTTTAATACTCCAATCTGTGGTAAATTTGTCAGAGCCTGTTTTGTGGAGTTTGAAATCCTGACAAGTCTGATGACACTGGACGTGCAATTGTCCCTGGGAGCTTACATCCAAGTTTGTTGTACTGAGCAGAGAATAGAACGTGGGAGAAGTTATTCTGAGTGTGTGTGCATGTGATTGCAGTTTCCAAGGAGACCACCTTCTTTGTCTGAACATGTCCAAAATGATTGCCTAATTGATCTCATCATGTGGGACACTCTGTCTGTCTTTCTGTCTGCTTCTCTTGTGCGTTCTTTCCTCCACATTGTTAATCAAAAAGTAAAAAATAAAAAGTTAACGTTCTCAAAAAGAGCCAAACAAAGCCATTAGCCTGCCCAAACGATGAGTTCGGACTGTCCTTTAGTGAAACGCAATTGCTAGTGTGTCACCAGTATGGATGTGAAACATGTTGTTGCTAGTATTTCTCCCCGGTCTGTGCTATAACTCGTGCATAGATGATGCTAAGCGCTTCTTTGAAAGAGACAGCTGTTAATGCCACTACTGAATTTCCACTAATTATAAAATGAAAGGACTGGCTCTCTTTTCCTTCTCAAAGCTCAATAGTCTAGTTTCACTGATTAAAGAACCAACAACAAAAAATCCCCCAAAACACAAAAAGCTCAGGGAAGGAGAAGATGTCAGTTAGCGACAGTGCTGAAAAGCATGCTGATGTGCTTTTTTTGTTGCTTGTGGTTTTGTTGGTACTGATGATTTGCTAATGAAAGCTGAAGCTCTTTCAAATTTAGTCCCTCAACACTGGAACTGGAAATGAAGAGCTCAAGTTTAAAAACATTCTTGCTAAAGGGAGGAGAAGATTGCAGAAAGCAGTAAGAATAAGGTGCTGAGGCAAAACTGAGGTCACTGAATACTGCTATTCATATCACTCAGGAGTACAGGGGGCTTAGGCCTATCCTCACTTTCTCAATAAGAATCCTATTAACTTCAAGAAATTTAACCAGAACTATGGACACAGAACATTATTGAGACAGAAACCAAAATTACATCACAATTCAGTATGTAAAAAGACATATTAAAAAAAAAAATCATTGAATAAATTTGGTAACTACTGAAAGAAATAATTTTTAAAAAACATTTTATATCAGTCCTTTTCCCTGCAAATGTAGTCCCTAGAAAAGATGAACATCAGTTGCATAGCATGGTTCTGTTTGTTTATTTGTAGTAAGTGTCTGTAGTCGGTGTAAAACTGGGGAGAGGGCATAGTCTGTGTCAGTTTATCTATGATGTGTCACACTGGGGGTAAATACCAGCTGGTACATGAAAAAGGTCCAGGCAAATGTAAGAAAACAGAATTAAGCATGGACAGCTTGAGAAGCAGAGTCTGAGAAAATAAGTGGAGTTTGCGGCAGCCACAGCTCTCAACTTTGCTGGTGGCATTTGCTGGATAGAATATGATTAATCTGCCTCTTCAAGAAAAGATCTCAATGACTGTTAGAAGCCAGTCCCTCTATCCCTTTACTATAAACTAGAAAGAATAGTTTCACAGGCCTTTGATCTTGCCAACTCCTACTCCTGCCTCACTTTACTCATATGAGTAGTCCTCTGGGGCTGCTGTGCACAGTTAAACATGAATGAGCATCATCTGAGTCTTTGCGATTATACATGACCTTAGCATATGAGGATTTCAAAGTAGTAATTTGCAGGGTTTACAAGTGGTTTTGACAGAGAATATTTTCTCTATGTTTCCTAAAGATGAAAATTTGGCCAGTAAGCAGTCTGAGGACAAGTAAAAGTACTAGGAAGTCCAGGGCAGTTATGGTCAGCATGTGGCTTAATTTAAAATAGTCTATTTACAGAATGTTGTGCTGATAGGAAGATACAGACTGTGGCTACAAGTCCTAAATGTCTCCCAAAAGCTCTGTGGTCCTCCTCCCTCTACAACTCTGGGGAAATTCCTGAGCTGTATTTAATTAAAGCATGATAAATGGTGCATTTGAACAAATAAGTCCCTTTTTCCTCCTTCTGTCTCTTTCCTCAAGTTCTGGCCAAAGCCTGAGGCCACTTCATATCTCTTCTGTTCTGGCAAAATTATATGAAGAGCTAGGAGAACTCATGACATTTTAAATTTAATGTCTTACGTTTTAGCTAAGAGGGAAGTCAAATTTGTAGCTACGTTGGATTTTTATTTTCATTTTTAACAATTGTTTGAACCTACTGTTTTTCATGCAAACGTGGTACTGTTGAACATGGTTCATCTGATAAAGGCTGAGCGGTGAGGCAGCACTTTAAGAAGTTTTTCAGGAAGACCTGTTCCCCCTGCAAATCTGACATCATGCAGCACAGCAGCTAAAAGGAGAGAGCTTGCAGAGGAGCAGAGGTACTGCTCTCTCCTGAGTGTGAAGCAAAGAAATAGCTGTCTCATCCAGTGCATGCACCTGCACCTGCCTGACCTGAATGAACAAGCCTCTCAAATGGTGCGCGCCTTTATTTGGAATATGGCACATTTGGAGCGCTGCACAAACAGAGCTGCTTTTATTTGACATGATGGTAGTTAAATAAACTTGTAAAATACACTTTTCTGTCTCCTTGATAAAATACATCTTTCTGAGCAAAAGGTTGAGACCCAACAATTGGCTTTTTAGCGCACTTTTGAAGAAACCTGGTTTAGTCAGTATGAGATTCACTTGGTTTTGAAACATGAAGGTAGCGTGTCACTGTATTATACAGACAACTAAGAAGTCACAGAAGCACATTGGCACAACTACCTTGTTGCACAAAAATACTGAGCTCTCCAAACATACCTGCCCGTGTTTTTGTTTAGTAGCTACCAGAACAGACAGGCTTAAACTTTTCTTCTCTCCTTTGCCCTCACCTTCCAGTCATTATCCTCCTTTGCTTAGCTCCTCATGCAGCAAACTACAAAAAGATGTTGCACAAGGTCAAGCTCTGCAAGGGTGCTTCTGACTCATAGAAAATGTATTTATTCAACCAGAGTTCCCAATGAAATATCTTTAGTTAATCTACCTCCTGGTGTTTCTATGCTTTCTGTCTTTCAGGTTCTTCAGTACAATATTCTACGCCAAACTTAGTCAGACCCAGTCTGGTAAAGCCTTTCCTGTGTGAGTGGTTATTAAACTGAGGTTAATGAGAATAATCATCTAAGTAAGAACTTTCACTGAAGGCAAATTATTTTTTATTGATACTTTTTAAGTTAAGCATATTCTATAGCACTTTGACAAACAAAAACATTTTAGGAATCTATTTATAGTAAAGAAAAGATTACAAAAGCTCCTTTTTTAACTTATGTAGAGCTACTATATATATTTTGTATTTGGCACATACTTAACCTTTTCAGAACATGATTTCTGTTGTGATGATAGTCAAAAAGAGTCAACATATTTATTTTTCTTTCAGTATTAGGAAATGTTTTTTAATTTGATTAGGAGAGAAGAACAATTTACCACAGTATCAGGCAAGTCAGGAAATAAAAGCATTCACTTTTTCCATGGTTTGATGCCTTCTAGAAGTAAAGCAAGCTGTGCACAAGCATATAATAAACACAAGACAGGAAGGCACAGAGGATTGTTACTCTTCCTTGTATACTTGTAACAGTGAATGCAGTGAATTCAGTTTACATATGTAGTCCTAAGAGTATGTGGAGCTGAGATAACATAGCAAATGCATTAGTTATTTTACTCTGTTTAAGTATTTTATCCACTTTTTGTCTCTCGCCTACTACCTTGTGTAGAACATTGCTATTTTATTACATTTGAATATTAAAGGACTGCATTTTCAGACTCAGACAATATCACATATGTGCATTTAGACCTTTTTGGCTTCTCTTAAAGCTGTCTTCCACTGTCCTGAGAGTGTAAGTCCTAGGGCTAGGAAGTTATAAGCCACACTACTCAGGCAAAGACAAGAATCCGTACATTAAGGCAGCTTTTTCTCACTCCATGTTCTTAGTATATAAACTTTTCCAATCTCAAAATGGAGTCAAAGGGTATAACTTTCACAAAACCAAAACTGTGTAAACTCTTCATAACAATAGAAGAATTTGGTTAGCCTTGTAGAGTATTAGAAGCCAGGGACAAGTTTTCTGAGACCCACTTGGGATAAGAATTAGTACTGTATGATCTGTTCATCTAACAAAAACCTACCATCCCTGGCAGTGCTGATGAAAATTAATTTAACATCACCTATGACATCATGTGTTAGACTGCCTTTGTAAAATTAGGTGACAGTAATGCTACTTCATCAACATTTAAATGTTAAAATGAAAAATTAATTATCAAAATTATTACTTCCCCATTTCCCTTATGTTTTTCTAATTTAAATATTTCTAAAAAACACGGGAAATAAAACCATTCATGATGTTATCTGCATTCTCCATTTGCTACTCTGGTGATACTGCAGCCAAGGGTTCAGAAACAGGACTTTCCATCTTAGTCCAATAGATATTTCAGAGCTATTTCTATATTTGTCATACTGATAACTAGCCTTTATTTCATTGTGCTAGGCAGTGTACAAACTGAAAAATATGTGATCACTGCTTTAAAACTTTAACATCTTTCTCTGATGCTTGTCTAAATTTTGCGATGGATATGATGCTTATGGCAAATTCACATGGTATTCTGTGATGATCATGATTTTGACTGAATCTTCTTCTCATGTGTATAGCAGAAGAAACAAATTAGGTTGGTCTGACTAGCTCATTCAATCCTATGTGGAAGCAGTAGGTATGGGCATGGAGATGGTAAGAGTTAAGAAGTAAGTTGGAGATGTCTAGCACCACTGCAACTGAGTCTGTTGTCAGATGCTGCCAATAGATCTTTGCAGGTTATCTATTTAAGGGCAGATGTTGTTTGCCTTCTATCCCAGATTCTTAGTTCCCAGATGTATATTTTGCAAGCTTACTGATTGTTATGACCATAATACTGGCAGGCACTGCCTTCCTTCTGGCATATAAAACCCTGGGCATATAAGTGGAGAGGAAACCGCACAGCACACCAGCAGTGTCCCTCAGGTTTGGATGATCAGAAAACTAGGGTTGTCCCTCGCCATGGACAGAGTTTATGAGACTGACCAACTACATCTAGGAATATTGCTCATGTTTTTAAATCTCAGCACTGCTGCTTTTTGGCAGCTAAAGCTCTTGAAGGATAACTCTCTTACTGAGTACCATCAGGCTTGCTTTGTCTCATAGTTAAGGCTTTCAGTGTCAGGATAAGGAAGCACTTATTTCCTGAGCCATAGTGAAGGGATCGTCTATTTTTATTCAGTAGTTCTGGAATAATGGTTTATTCTCATGTGTGGGCATGTAATGTCCTCATGTACGTATGTACACATCTTTGGACAATAGCCATAAATAAATTGTGATTTGTCATGGACCTTTGACTTTGTAGCGGGTTCATCAATACATAATCTCCGGGAAGAGCTTTCATAATCTCTTCTACTAACTCAAAGGTACTTTTAGCAAGACATGCACACACATATATCTTTATCAGGGAGCTATTTCATTTTTCCCCCCTTTGCATACGTGGAATTTCTCCCCGAAATTATTTTGGCCTTATGCCCAGGAGTCCACAACAGTCAATGGCTCAGTGGCATGTTTAAAATCTGCATGAAAAAAGTCTTTATGCTCTTGGAAAGGAGCAAGTCACAGTTTTTGGGACACATGGCACTTGTTATGAGTAATCTCTGGAGAAAAGCTCTTAAAATAATGAGTTTTGCACATTAAAAAAAGCTATACTGGGTTATATTTAGTGATTTTTTAATATATTATTTCTGTTTTTCCTTACACCTCTGAGGGTTTTAGAGGCAGACACACCATAATGTAGGAAACCAGAAAAAATAACAACCCTCTTGATATTTTCATTGTACATGCACAAGACACAGTGATGTCCTGTGTGGTGTTAATGTTATATCAGCATTAATTTCTGATGATTTTTATTGCTCTTGACTTTACAGTTTAGGGGTCTTGTGGTTAGGAGGATAATAGAGATAAAGCTGCTATACTACAGCATTTCCATTCTGTGTAACTTCTGCAGTATGTTTACAGTGTGTGGATAGAACTTCCTGTATAAATTATCTCTCTTCCATCTTTAAGCACAAAGAGCAATGAAAAAGATTTATTTATAAACTGGATTATAAATATGCACAACATTTTTCATGAAGGCAGCTTTTTTACCCACTTACTTGGAAGTAAGGGGATAAAAATTAATAACTGAAATATGGATGACAATTAACTGCAGATGGCGATTGTTTTCCTAAATGCCCTAAGAAGTCAATTGTATGTGGAGTTTTGTACTAAGAAGGCAGGATTGAGAAAACTTTTCTTGTAAGCATCTGTGTCTTGTAGCAGTTTTTCTTTGTGCTACACAGCAGAGGATTTTGACCCATGAAACTCTTTCTAGAAATGTTCTAGAAACTATTCCTCGGTTTTAATGGACAGTAAAGCCCTCTGAAGTCTCTATCTTGAAAGGACAATCATACAGTACAAGGGCTGCACAAATGTTACTTGTATGAACAGAGCTGCCACTAGAAAAGTAAAAAATTTGGCATTTTATATTCAGTGAACTCTGCCTGTAGTGAAATAACCCTGTATTAAACTAGGAAGACTATGAAACTAACTTTTCATTAAAGATAATGTGAAACAATGTTTTCCCCCATCCTCAGATGTCTGCATTTTAAAACTAGTGAGGGCAACCCAAGAAGTGTAAGTGAAGGGACACTTGTGAGGTGATACTTAAGAAGTGGCTGCTCAACTGAAGGATCAGTATACAATGTTGTGATATAAGCATCAGAGTACACCTGTGATATAAACACCTTTTGTTTTGCATATGAATTGTTTTAGAAGAGGCAATTTCAGGGAATAAATATCATGATTTTGTCTTTTCTCATAAGAGTATGTCATCTTTTTCTGAGATCCCACAAGTACTTTTACTATCTGAATTTTGTTATGCTTTTGTAAGAAAAGTAATAAACAGTAATGAACAGAAAGCCTGAACAGAAATTCCATATTAGTGCTCAATAACCCACCATGCATCAAATGTTTTTGGCATTTTATGGTGTCTTTTACAAAACATTTTAAATGTTAAAAGTGTTTCAGTCGTGAGATTTCTTTTCCAAGAGAGAACAAATTTCAGTACGTTCCAGTGACAGTCTGTTAAATATGTTAATGCATGTTTCTTAAATATAGTGCAGGTATTTGTTGTGGTATCTCACAATAACTGGAACAGAAGTCACAGATTAATATAAATCCTTGAAATCTGCTTTATGACTTATGAAAAAAATACTCTTTGTGTTAGAGTAATAAATAAGAAGAAGGCTGCTGCTACATTTAATACAGTGCTCTCCTTTTCATCAGGCAAGGCAGAAGTTGTCCTTGGAGAATTTTACAGAAGTTGTAAATAATTTGTGCCACTACAACTATAGTTCTTGGAGCATGTTAGTCTCTGTCTTTCAATGTGATATACCTGTGTTCTTTAAACAAATCTGGGATGTATGCTCATCTGATAATAATAGCTATACTCTTGACACTTTAGCTCACCACAGGGCTCAGTTCTTCAGGCTTATTTCCACTAACATGTATAGTCTCACATGATTGGCGCTCATCTACATTACGGCTTTCTGAAATTTGATGGCATTTGTATGCTAAAGCCAGAAATTTAGAGCTAAGTATCTACAGTTTTCAAAACTGGGAGCTGGAGCAAGATTTGCAAAACAGATCAACACTCAGAAGCTCAGCGCTTTTAAAACCGTGGCCACTCTGCTTTGTATGTGTGAGAGCTGGGTGCTTCTGCAAAGCAGGCCTTGAGTAAGAAAGATGATCTCCTTCAAAAAATGTGACCATAAAGGGCTTGGCAATATCTATTCCACTCATAGCGTAGAGCTACCAATTCTTGAGTTGTCTGTTCTTATGTAGGGAAACAGCCCCTCCTACCCAAGGGAGTGTGGCCTGACAAAAATAGCATTCAGATAATAAAAATAAAGTGCATTCCATGATACAAAAAAGGGCAGATAGAAATATTTCTAGCATAAATTAATGCTGTTGTTTGCTGGAAAAGTCATGCTGTAGAAGGATGTTAGACATCTACTTTGTTTGTGTTGCTTTTTCTCATCTGATTTAGACCAAAGAATGAAGTTCATAAGTAGCATGATATATATATATATATATATATGGAATATAGGGCTGTTACAATGCCTTCAGATAGAACCTGTAATTCACTAACAGAATATAATGAAATCGTGTTTGCCCTGTGACACTTACTGTAATATTCTTATATGAGATAAAGTTATCCATCCTCTTTCATCTCAGATCAATACCATGTGCATTTCAACACAAAGGATACTGCTGTGCTTGAATGAAGGTAGAATATTGTGGCAGTTTACTATAAACACACTTTCACAGTGAACAGAATTAATTTTCCTTTCTGTCGGTTTTCCCAATAAAAATATTGTTATCAGGGTATCTGATATGCAGTCTAGATAAGTGAGAGAGACTACATCTGGAAAAATCTTGCCAGTATGCATGGATCCAATATCTATATGCAGTGATTTCAGATATATAAATAAAGAATCTGGTCCAAGGCCCATTTTGATGTTCCTGTAGCACAACTTTGAATTGTCTCATATATCCATGTGGTTTTTATATTTGTGCTACAAATGAAAACATGAGAAAACATAGTAGTTGTATGAAATCAACCCAAAAAAAGCAGAATGGATAGTTAAAATGAAATAATCAGGCCTCAGAGAGATGCAATGCTGTGTTGCTATTATGTTACAAAAAAATAAGCAAAGAAAGGATGAATAAATTTTCCAAGAACAGAAAGTTGTTGGAGAGGATATGTTCACATCAATGTAGAATGATTTTTGAGACTACTGTAGTTTTTGAGAGTATTTAACATAGAAGGTCTCTGATATAAAGATAGGCTGAGAGTTGGGGCTGTTCAGCCTGTGGAAGAGAAGGCTGTGTGGAGACCTCATAGCAGCCTTCCAGTATCTGAAGGTGGCCTACAAGGATGCTGGGGAGGGACTCTTCATCAGGAACTGTAGTGATAGGACAAGGGGTAATGGGTTCAAACTTAAACAGGGGAAGTTCAGGTTAGATATAAGGAAGAAATTCTTTATTGTGAGGGTGCTGAGGCACTGGAGCAGGTTGCCCAAAGAAGTGGTGAAAGCTTCATCCCTGTCAGTATTCAAGGCCAGGCTGGACAGAGCCTCAGGCAACATGGTCTAGTGTGAGGTGTCCCTGCCCATGGCAGGGGGACTGGAGCTAGATGACCTTCAGGTCCTTTCCAACCCAAACCATTCTATGATTTTAAGATCATTCCTGTGGTTCCTATTAGCTAATGTTTGGGATTTTTTTAATGGTCTTAGTGCAGTATACAGAAATAATAATATAAAAAGGCGGGCAGAAGAAGTCAGCAGTTAAAACTTTGCAGAAGATTGTCTACAGCATGACCATATTAATTTCCCAAATAAAGGAAATATATAGTAGATAGATTCATTATTTGAATAACTAAGGGTATGCATGTCTGCAAGTCTGAATGTAAAACAACCAGGAAGGTTGTCGGGAGCATGAGCATATTATTGTGTTAACTTCTCCCAGTGAAAGCAATAACTAAATAAATTAATTCTTGGAATAATTAAGGGTGTAAGTCCATGTATTTATCCAGGGATTCATTTTGAGACAGTGTGTGAATTCTTTTTCTTTTCTACTGATTCAGCTGTTTCTAGCGTGGTCCGCCATAGCCTCAGAGAAAGTGACTTAAATTTATTCTGCATCACCACCTGTGAGTGAACAGCCTAAAAACGAAAATGCTTCTCTTAAATGTGAGATTAATTTACAGTATTTTTTTAAGAGACATCTCTGTCAGGGAAATGAGGCATATGAAATGCAGGTTCCCTGCCCCCTCTCCAGTAATGACATCTACAGTACACTGGGACAAACTGTAAGCTCAGAAGGATGGGGAAGAACCTAGGTGATTTACCGCAGCCTAAGGCAGGCGTGGGAAACGCCTCCCACTTCACAGGCCTGCTACAGACTGCCTTAGTGCAGAACAATTGATGTAATTGTATTGCTTGGCTGTTCAATTCAGCATTTGGAGACTTCCTAATGGCCCATTCCAAACGTTTTGGCCAGGCAACCCTTTTGTATAACTAGGTATATAACCCTGTGTGGTGTCCTATTTTGTGATGTTACAGATAGTATTCTTGTTACGTTGGTTTTGATTGTCTCTAAAACTAAGAGAGAGCAGTATTTTACCTCGGTCATGAACTTACTTATGAGAATATTAGAGAAAGTATCTGAACAGAAGAAAGCATCTTAAATTAAGAAAATGAATAATCAGAAAGACTTGTCTCCCTAGTCACACGCTAATTGTGCAAATCTCTTAACATTTACCCATCAGTTCCTAAAGCTCTGATCTATAATTCATAGCAACCTGATTTACAGCAAAGACCAGGGATTAAGAGGATGGATCCTACTTTCCTTGAAAGCAACAGCAAAACTTGAACCAACTTCACTGTGGTAGGACAACAGGCTTTTTATTCCTCAAGATCCATTAGTATTTTCAGCATAAGCCATTTTTCACATCTTCTCCCAGCATCATGTGATACAAGTAGTGAACTGTAGTACTGGTAGCACCAGTGTAATATTAGCAGTTAAATTAATTTTGGTAAGTTATTGTAATAGGTCTGGGGCCTGCATGGATCTAGGTCCAGCACTCACCAGTCTGTACTGCAGCATCATACAAATTGACCTTTGGGTTGACTAATGAAGGATTCTTACGTTATATTTAGAGCAGAAGAAAGTATAGTCAAGAGGAAGATTTTGTAGACCTTTGGTGATCTAATTGAAGTGGCATAGGGTTTCTGTGCTGCTGCCCATGCTGCTGTGTTGAAAATAAGAAAATGAGCTATAAAGTTATTCTGGGGAGATGCAGCAATTTGTTTTTCTGAAGAATTGTATTGTCCCTGTTGCCCTACAGAATAAGGACAAACAGCCTAAGAGAAACACTGTGTGTAATAGTATGAAGAGTAGACATATTCAGGGAAAAATATTAGCAAATGTAACTGGGACAAGCATTTCCTGGAAATTTCCTAAACTAAAAATTGACGAATTTAATTTTTGACTCTGCAAAAGCCACAGAAGTTGCACCAAATGTAAAACAAAAAGAAATCAAAATCTGACTTTTTATTAAAGCACTGTTAGAACTATCAAAGGATTACGTTTTGATGATACAATCAGGACTGTCACCATGATTCCCCCTTCCCCTCCCTGAGTTTTAGTTTAAATTAATTGGAAATTATTGCTTTTAAGTCAGATGCACCTGATAGACATCCATTTTTTATATCTAGATCCATGTTTTTATGTCTATAACCACATGTGACTTGATCTGACAACTTCACGGACATTGCCTGCTCGAGGATGCCTTCACATCCCAAATCCTGTAGCAAAAGGCTTCTGTGGCACTCATCCTGAAAGAATATCTTCTCTCGCTATCCTTTTAAAATTAATCGGTCACCTCTTCTACTTCTATCAGCTGTTTGTTTACTATATCCTGAAAACCATAGTGTCAGTATGAATTGTCCCTTTCATGCAAAAGGTTTACCAAATGTATACAATTTTACATAGGGAGGTAACCATTCTCCAGCATTGAACCAAACCAACTCAGTGCTAACAACCCAATCAAAAGCATGCTCCAAATTCTGGTTGATTTCTGGGGCTGAGCTTGGATGAAATTCTCTCTGCAGTCCTTGTTTATTCATTTTACTTGTTCTTTATACCTTGTCTTAACAAGCTTGTCTTCATAGACTTAGATGCAGAATTCAGATCTTGCTTGAATTTATCTTATTATTTGAACTTTTAATCCTGGAACAAAAAATTGTGTTAAGAGCAAGATTTGTTCTTTCTGTCTCAATGTGGGATAATGCTCCTCTGTTCAAACAAGAATGAGTTAAACTGAAACTGGTCAGTGCATGAGAAAATTTGCAGCTCACAGGAATACAAGAACAGGGATATTTTCTCATGTTATCTAATCAGACGTACTTAAGTTGTCTTGCAGTGATAACTTTCTTTACAAAGAAAGGATGCTTCCAAACCTACAGCACAGAAAATTCTAAAAGGAGATATCCGTGCATACCTACCACATATTAGGTATTACTTTAATGGTGTAAGAAAGGCTAGATAAAAAAATACAAA
This sequence comes from Psittacula echo, assembly GCF_963264785.1. Lineage (NCBI taxonomy): Eukaryota > Metazoa > Chordata > Aves > Psittaciformes > Psittacidae > Psittacula > Psittacula echo. Next base: position 109,378,305 of record NC_137735.1, read on the forward strand.
GTAAGGGATGAGGAGGTGGGTTGTTTAAAACAAGTTTGTGTATTATCTGTCCTAATCCTGATTGTAATAAGGCACAAAACCTAGTGCTCAATAAAATTCATAATAAGGGCTAAATTGTGCCTAGGTATTTTATGGAAATTACAAAGAAACATTTTGCCATCATCTTGTTTATGTGTATTCTGTCTTGGTAACAGAGATCACACAGCATTCTTCAGCCTTACTGATACGGATTGTGATTGCCTGTGAGAGGTTAAAGGCTACGAAGCCACAGAAATGTAAGCAGTCCCTGAAGTTATTCAGCTGTGCATGTGCTCCTCTTGCTTCAGAATATCTGAAGAACCTCTCCCACTTAGCAGTACAGTTTATAGGTCAAGCTCTCCAACTCTTTACTTTGAGCCTCTGACAAATGGATGTTTAACTGGTGTATCTAGCTCCATGGGAACATCATTTCACCTCTAATTGCATAACAGCCGAGCCAGCTCTAGTCAGGACCCATTTTGGGTGGTACAACTATCTATGCACTGAGAGACCATTACATACTGGAGTCAGTGTCAATGAACAGGCTTGGAAAATAGAAGCAGTAGTATCCTCATTTCAGATTTTAGGAACAGTTAACCTGGTTTTCAAGGATGACGCACTTGATCTGAATCAAGGCCGGGAACTGAATGAAGATCTTAGAGACTGTTCTATCGTCTTTAACCAATAAACTGTAGGATTGTTGTAGCTGTGAAGCCAGGAAAAGAGCTTATATGCAAGAAAGCTTGTGGGTTGGGTTTTTTCCCCATTAATTGTTTGGTATGTTAGTCCCAATCAATCTTGCCTTGCCTTGCCAAGAACAAACTTCATTCTCCAGAAATTTTCTTATTCAAGCCTTTGTCCTTTAGCATTTATAACATGCTTACCAGGAAGGCGGCAACTGGTGCTCCTGTAATGATTCTGACTCGTTTCAGCATTGGAGAACATTGCACTAGGCAGCTGGCTGAAGCAAACCCTGTGCCATTTTCATATAGCTATGGGTGTAAAATCGGTGCTGCTTTTGTAATTGGAAAGGCAACAGCCTGCTACAAATAGAAGATCACTGACCAAAAACGTCAGGACATAAAAGGCAGGCTTTCTGAGTTCATTCTTAAGCTTACAGGGTATGTAAGCTCACCTTCCACATGAGTATCCTTCTGCAAGTGCTCTACTTTTGCTTTTGTCTCATCTGTGGGCTTCTTCACTTGCTAAGGTTTTAATAGCATTCAAAGTATCCCAATTAATACCTTTTGATATTATATCTAATCTCTGCTGTTGCTGATTTTTCCATCTGATATAAAGAAGTTTCTTTAAATAACTGCTGGGCTGAATAGGACATTTAGTCTGAATTCAAAGCTAAATTGACTGAGACATCTACTCAACTTCTTGCAGAAAGGCGAATGGGATCACTGAAAAAATCTGCTGTTTCCGAAAATGCTATGAAACTCTTCTTTTCCCCTCTCTTGAGTTTCATGTAAGATGTGACATATGTGTGAAGTGTCATGTAAGTTGTACTCTGACTGGATGTTCTTAGCTCCACTGTGGGCTCACCAGTCATGAAAGCCTACATGGATGTGTCATATATTTCTTTACCAGTAGTAGGAATTTACAGAGCTTTCTAAAAAGAACAAGGAAAGGAAAAATAGAGTGAAGAGAATTGTGTTGTTTACAACTACCAGATTAGCAGTTTTAGTTGTAATTAGCTGGGTGATGGAGCTGTTAAATGTAGCAGACCTTTTTGAAAATATATTGTATGCAACAGTTCATAGTAAACTATGAAATGAATAAATAACTATAGGTTATGTGAACTTAAATGTAGGCTGCATGTTACATTAACTGAGCAGTACTCTGAACTAAGGAAGACCAACACAGTTTTTTCTGTATCTGATTTGATTGTTTTGGCTAGACAGGGTCTATGTATTTACAATAGGCATTTAACAAATGTGTGAGACATCATACAGCTCTTTGTACCAGGGCAATATCACAGCTAGAGACCAGAGTTGGGAGCTCAGCTCTCAGTTATGTACGTGTTTTCCCTCCTTTAACATTCTTAGAGTTTAACAGGATAAGATGGAGGTTTTAAAGAAGACTTAAAAACCCATCTGACCCTATATATTCTTGAACTTTATCAGGAAAAGATAAAAAAAACCCAAACCACTATTGTTTTTCACATTGAAACAAATCCATAGAATTCATCTCTGTGTGTCTTAATGTACACTTTAAAGGTAAACTTCTTTTACTCCACAGAATAAATTTACTGCATTATATTAACTCTAAAAGAGGCCTTTTATAGACCTTTATGATTCTGCAGAACTATCTGCTAGAAGCTTCTAAGCTAGAATATTGGTAATTCTTGATTCTATTACAAGGCAGAATATTGCTGACCCTCTGCACCACTAACACCTTTAGCAAACATTTATCTAGAAAAGCCGAAAGAAGATAGTCGGTGTCTTTCCAGTTCTCATGTTTGGCCTTCTACATGCTTTAGCCCCACAGTGACTCTACACATGGCAAATCCAGACAAATTAAAATCAATACTAATGCCACTGGAAAAAAGTATTTAAAACAAAAAAAAAAAATTAGAAGATACAAAATTTATGCAGAATTGTAATGAAGAGGTGAATAGCAGTGAGTTTTAATGAAATACCTATTTGTATTAATGAAATACATGCTTTGTTTAACCATTTTCAATTTCAGCATAGTGGAATTTAATTTATTTTTGGAATGCATTTTTGCTTTATAACAGAAGACTAAGGATAGAGAACTTCAGTCCCTAACTCTTAAATGTCTTGTCTCTTGAAGTCATCAAGGATCTTCTTGTAGTAACTGTAGAGGTAGAGAATGCCCCTGTCACCTCAGAAGACAACTCCTATCATCTTGCTTGCTCTGCTGGCTGTACATGCAGCCCAAAAGGCAAATCACACCTGGTACTAACACAGGCAGGTGCAATCTGTGGGATTAATTCCCGCCTAAATACCCTGTACGCTGGTGCAGGCCCAAATCTCCCAAATGTCCAAGAGAGTTGAGGATATATTATCTCCTTTCATAAAGAACATGGCATAACAGCAGATTTTTAGTTCATCACTGGGAGTTCCTCACAAATATGTTACTTTTTTTGGACATTTTTTGCATCTGTCACTGCATATAAATCAGTTATTCTGAAGTGTTTCCACAGGTAGCTAAGCTGCATTTTAAACCTCCTAGTATATGCTTACACAGCAGTTTGGTCCAGAAGGGACTTGCCTCTTCCAGTCGAAATTCAGCAGCGTCTTACAGGGGTTATGCCTTACCTTTTGCTATTAGGTGGTAGAAATGCAAACTTGTCTTTTGCGCTCTTTTAAACTATTCCTGGTGCTAGTTGTCTCTGCATTTTTTATGAACATGGGGGAATGTTTATGGAATGGTTGTACATCATACACGCTTTAATGGAAACTTGAGACAAATCTTCTCATCTTTCCTTGACACTGTTCTTAAAGGCCAGATGTTGAAAAGGTTTCAAAAATGTATCTGTCTGCCATGCTTAGAATCTAAGAACTTACACACAATCAATTTTATACACACAAGAAGTTTGCTGAATGAAAGAAGACTAATAGCAGCTGCTTGTAGGACTAGTGCTCTGGCCTGGATTCTTTCTGCTTTAGCGAGATTAGATTTGGGGACTAAATTAAAATACCAGATTAGAAGTTTGCTCAGACTAGGCTTCCAACAGAGTCAGTAATCTGAATGCTCATCAAGAAGCGCCCCTTTTTCTTCACCACTTACACACACAGCTTCAGAAAATTAGATGTCTGGCTACCTAAATTTAGGTGTGATAAATCAGATACCTGAATTTATCTGATAGTGTTAAAATGAAAATGATTTGGCTTACCTAATGAATGTTCAAGCAGTGCAAGCACAGGATGAAGTGTAGGGTCAGACAATCACTAATGGCTCTGCCTAGCAAACAGCAGGAGCACTGAGACAGCACCACATTTTTCCCTATGTTGCTTTGCTCTTGTTCATCCCTTTCTATCTGCACTGGGAGTGGGGCTGCTTTAATTGGTCTTTGATGGAAGCAAACCAAGGGATGGCTACCTGGGCCCATTCAGTCACAGGCCTATGCAGAGTCAAAAAAAGGGTAGGAGGGCATGCACATACTCAAGAAAAGAGCCATCCACTTCACTGTTTTAATTCCCTCACAAAAAAAAAAAAGTATGTTTCACTGCATAAATGCTGTACAGCGGTGCCTTACTTTCTTTCTCTGATGGAAAAGGATTTTGCTGAATTACTATGCGAGTTTGATCTTCCTCATCTGTAGCCGTTTTTTGGGCCATATGAAAGCTGGAGAGGTCAGTACTTTCAGATACCTCCCTTTCCCAAGTAAAAAAGCAAGAATAGTGATCATTCAAAGAGAAATGTAATCCAGGGATTTCTGTAGTTGAGCACAATTTTACTCTTAAACACTCTTTGCGAAAGTGTGACTTAGTTCAGTGCTAGTAGTATGTAATCTGTTAGCACACAACCATTTTTAAGACAGTGTTATTTACTGTAGGTTTGCTTTCAGGGCATGAAATTTGACGGCTGAAACCCAATCTGACTTAAGATGATGCAGTCCTCAAGTTTTTCGGTTGTTAATTCCTTGCCTGTTTTTAAAACTGTGCATTCTTCATTTTAATAGATGATTTGACTCCCAATTATTCTTTTATTATTGCTTTTTAGAGGAAGAAGTAGGAAGCAAGATGGCTTTTTTTTTTTTTTCTGGCGTGGTCTGCGTTTTATGTCTCCGTCAAGTGCTTTTCTAAAGCTGTTTTTCCCAGACTTTGTGTTTTGCATGGGTGGGACAGTGGGTTATTGTTAGCCTGTTAGACACAACTCGGTTTGAATACCCTTCAGTAGTTTGTGAGGCAAGTCAGCTCTATTTGCATTTGTTCCAGTCACAAAGGTTTATAGGTCAGCAAAGGCTGGCTGGAAAAATTCAACATGCCAATGCACTATTCTTCTATGGTTGTCAGGAATTCAAACGTGCTGGTTTTTATATTTCTTCTTGGTCATGAATATATGATAGCACAGTCTGAAGTCGCTTTGTTTCTTTGGAGCTTGGTACCAGCTGGGACTAAGATGGAGGACGTGACTTGATGCCAGCTTTTCCCACCCCCCCCCCCCTTCTTCTGCCCATACTAATCAGCAGCAAATCAAATGTCAGTACATCTGGAGGCAGTGAGAGGGCAGTGCTCACCAGTGCACTGTATTGCTGCTATTTTTTTCTCTTCTATGAAGAAAGAGTCCAGCTGAATAAAAGATGGCATTTGTCCTTTCATAGAAAACATTGCATTAGCTTAATCTCCCTTCTGGTTTGGTTTTGGGTTTTCTTTTTTTTCTGTTTTTATTTGGATATATTTGAGTTACACCCTAAAATGCTTCCTCCTTTGCTACATGCAAAAACTGTGTGGAGATCTTCCTTTATGCATGGACTGACAAAGAATAAGCATCTTTTAAAATTCAAGACTTCAGAAGCCATTCATATAGCTTTAATGGTCACACATAAAGATGTATCTAATAAAACCCATCTTGGGATATCACCAACAACCTGATCTTTTGACAACTTGCATGTAAAGCTTAAAATATAAGAAAGAATGCCTTCCCCAAAGAAAGCACTTCCTTAGCTTTGTTTTACATCTTCCAGTTTTAGAAGAGGTTTGGCCTTTTGCAGTTCTTAAAATGAAATATAGACTTATCTGCTGTAATTTGATTCCTTGCAAACTGCATTTTGAATTTTAAATGGTGTGTCTGAATACATTGTGAGGGATCCTATTGCAGGTTTGTTAGGAGCTGACATCTCCATTCCAGGCTGGCTTACTGTACCCCATTACTCTGAAACCAGTAAGCCCTGTTTGAGTTTGATTTATTTAAAACTCAGTTACAAAAACTGTTTGTCCTTATAGTTATAGCTTGAGATCTGAGATTTTTTTTTTTTTATAGAAGTAATAAAATATGCCAGATCTCCTTTTAACATGCTCATTGAAATGCAAACTGTGACCTTTGTTGGTCTGTTTTAAAGAGACTTTCTGCAAAATATAGACTGTTTTGAGTAAAACGTGACATAGGCAAGGAAGGTTGCATCTGTAAACTAGAGAGGCAGCAGCTAAACCTCATATTGATGCCTCCATTTGAAGCAGCCAGGGAGACCCGTTTACTTTTGAATGCATGATTCGCTGCCAAGTTGGCACCATCTTTCATGTTTATAGATTTAAATTCAGCACATGGCTTTAACTCTTCAGCTGCACTAGCTGCAAACAATTACCCCAAAACAAATGCTTAGGTATAATCAGTTCATTGTCTTACCCATGCCAAGTTGCATCTGACCCTTAGAAATACGGTTGAGAACGTTATTTTAAAATGCCATATTGGGTAAGACACATGTAAATAGCAAAAGCATGTTTTAAATGGAAATGTTTACAAATATGAAACCTTACTGTGAAAAAGCATCTCATAAAATAAACATTTAAAGGATCACAAAATGTATTAATGGGAAGATACAGTGTTTAACAGATGAATCATTGAAAAAGGTTCCACAGTTAGAATACTAATAAGCACCAAAAAAGAAAGTTGTTTATGAGCCTCCTTTCTTAGTCTATACAACTACTGATAAGGTTCAAACAGCATAAAATTGTCAGTAGCTGGAAATGCATCTGAGAATAACATTTCAGAATTTGATTTTTATTTTTAACTCTAGAAAAACTCAGTTCTGTCACAAGATTGCTTTAGTAAATAAGTATTTCAGTCAGTTTGGACTATTTTAATGGGCAAAATATTTTACCACACATAGAAATTAATTTTTAAAACACAACCATGATTGATTTATTAAGAATGTTTTCAGCAATTAGATACGTATTTGTGGCTTTAATATGTAGGAAAGGAGCAATAATAAACTAGCCACAAATGTAGTCATGCTCTGAAATCAGATTTGAATCTTGGCTTCAAAATGGACAAATAAACATTTAATACAGTTATGTGGGTGACTACCATCCACAAAGTGAAAGCATAGGCTGAATCCTACCAACTGCAGCCACTGCTAAGGTTTGGGTATGGACAAAGAAGCAAGTGACTGCAATTCTGAAGATTTTGTCTGCAGCCCTTTATCCTGGTCAAACATTTTTTCTAACTTGCTTGTATGCTTCATACTTACAACAACCCAGTTATGTCTCTGTTGGATACACAGATAGTATGTTTGTTAGTAGCTGTATTAAATCATATTGTAATTATAACAGTGATATTTCTTTTGTTAGTACACTTATCTCTTTTTTCCCAACAATCTGCAAGGCATAAAGCATTTTGCATATGACAAAACAGTTCTTTCATTCACTAATTATTTCATTTAGCATTAACTTCTGGATGCATGCAAGTAGTGACCTATCTGTACAACATTCAGTGTAATCAGAAGGCAATTTGATAAGTCAGAAAGCATGTCTGCACAGTCATATATCCTTTCTGTGGTTTTAAATATTTTCATAATCATGGATGCAGTTGAGCATGTGGGAAGCTCTTTGTAGCTACCTTTGAAAACAGATGGAGATCAACAAAGCATCTAGACTACATTACAAACATAAGAATATATTCTCATTTTAGGTTAAGAAAAATGTATCTTATATTTGTCTCTCAAATCCTGTTGAGTGTACTGGTACAGAATACACTTTCAGAGTCGCTTTCTTTTTGGCAGTTATTTTACTCTCAAAACTCAGTAATTCTTTCATAGTGCATCAGATTTACCAAATCAATTATTTCTTGGCATTATTCTTTTAATTCACATGTGTGTGAGTGTACGTGTGTATACATACATATGTGCTCTTTCATTGTTTCTGGAATTTTAAGGGGGTGAGAAGCACACACACTGAATAGTTTTATATTCTGTAATGGTTCACTCACTGTAGAATTGAGATTTGTTTTATGACAATTCACACTGCTTTCTGACCTAATGTGAAAGGTACTTTATTTGTATAAACACTCATGTAGAAAAAGCAGCTGTTATGTTAGTTCATGCTTTTATTCAGGTCGGTTCCATCAGCTCCTCTACCCGCTGGATTACTTGCAAGTGAAAGCAAAAGCTGCAGGCACATTTCAGATCCCGTTGGGTAGCCTGGACTGAAGTGGATTCTTTGAGAGTTGCAGCCCTGACCACTAAAGCGATATTTTTTTTGTTTGTTTTTATGGACTTGGTTTTGAACAGGGAGGGAAAAGGCAGAAAGTGGTTCTTGAGATTTCTGTGCCAAGGAGAAAGGGCGACGAGAATACTGACATATCACACTAACGCTGGATGAAAACAAATACTTTAATTAGGTGTGTGCAGCGTGAGGACCTTTGTAGAGATCCCATAGCTAAAGTTGCTGTGAACTTTCAGTTTTCCAGAGAGAAAAAATATATCCTAATAAGTCAACTTTTTAGAGTTGCTTTATATTGGGAGGGGGGCAAGGGGAAAGAAGAGAAGATGGGATTTTCTAACCTGGTTCTTTATTTTCTTCTACTTGTTCTCTCTCTCTCTTTTCCTTTTTTTTTTTTTTTTTTTTTTTCCCTAATACTTGTTTTATCTCTGAGAATCTCTCACGTTGTGGTTTGTTTGGTTTTTTCCTCCTGCTAGCTCTACAGTGAGATTGATGGCTGTGTTCAGACTCCGGAAATACACATACCCTTGCTTTGAAGAGGTAGGATGCTTTTAATATTTTACCATTAGAACAAATGGCTATTTTCCTCATTGTGTCATAATGCAATTTATAGACATTAAGAAAAGCTCATGAACATGACAAGTATTTACATGCCATGATACTGCCAACAGCCTACTGAGCTTCATTTTCTCCAGGCATGTTTCCCCTGTCTCAGGAGAGGCCCTCATCACCAGCACAGCCTGCCTTTCTTCCTCAGCTGCGTGTGCAACCCCTCCCCAATTTCCCTATAGAGCTGTGACAGCCTGTCATTGTCTGCCTCTCTGGATATTACAGTAGCAATTTGCTCACATAGATGCTGACTGATCCCAAGATCTCGTTTTCATTCTGTTTTCTCTACATTTCTTCCTCAGCTCAAGCCCAAAACTGAACAGTATTGATCATGACCAGGAACTAGAGTGTGCAAAGGCTGGTCATGCTGGAATGTTTCTGTGGTGGATGGCAGAGGAGCTAATGACAGATTTTAGTGCTCAGTTCTTAGAGGAACTGTCACAAAATCTCATCTTCTCTCTTCACCTCTCGCTATGACTAAGGCATAGTGGGAAACTTAAAGGACAAATTCAGTTGACAAGCGGAACTGTGATCCCTGCAAAGGAGACATATTCTCCTCCTGTCAAACCTTTGAAAGATTAGAAAAAACTCTCGCTCTGATTAACTTTAGTGAACCTTCTTGCATCTCTTGCTTTGGGATACACTGAAAGTAATCCTTTTTAATCATAGGAAAATGATTTTGAATAAGTAAGGAAGTTAAAGAAGATTCTAGGTTTGAAGATGACCATTTTTCATGATGCAAAATTGTGGTTATGCTTTCTGTGCATGTGGGCCTCAGCCCAAAAATGCACAGTACAGTTAAGCATAGTTTTACTCTTCATCCATACACTATTATTTTTTCTCAGTGTTTTTTTCCTTGAACTATTAAAATAGGAAATACTCCTGAACACTCTCTCATTGAATTCAAATTCTCAAGGAAGTGGATACTGCGTATATTTTTTTGCAATTAAAAGTTTTTAAGAAGATAATTATGTTAAAAATGGAATTATTTTTACAAAGCATTAATCTCAATATTTAGCAATCTAAGCCCTAAATTTCTGTAGAATTATTTATAGTACTTTACTATTTGGAGCATGTCTGTGTGGCCCACTTGCATAATGAAATGCAACCTCTAAGTAGATGTGGTATTCTGCACAACTCAACGCTACTTTAAGTATATTTAGTTACTTTAAAGCAATAATCATGGCACTGCTTGATCATCCTTTTTTATTTCTGCTACATACAGTAGAAGTTTAAGGATATTTCTTGTGTATATGCAAGTAATTAAATGCAAAGGTTCTTTGAGGAACTGTTGTGGAGAACAGTCTCCTTTTGATTGCTCTTATGTGAAACCTCCATTTGTTTGTCCATTTTTATGAAGTTCAAGTCTAAAGCACATACAATAACAGTTAAATCTGGAAAAGGACATCTTGAATTACCTGGCCGTAACAGAGGTAATGAAAGGCAGGAGCTCTGAGCCTGTCCCATATAAGAAATTCTTCCCTTTATGGTATTACTTCACACCGAATTTTCTCCTGTAACAAGGAGATGTGTTGCATAGTTAACACACAAAGAAGTTGAATATATTGAGTTTTAATTGTGAAGATGGTCCTCCTGTTCCAATGAACAGTTGGTGGCACTCAGGTCTGAATGGGGGCAGGATTGTGTGCAAGAGCTGGAAGCCATTGAGGAGTGGATGGGCTGACTTAGTCAACGTTAAGGCCTGGAGAGGAACCCATGGTAGAAAATGGGTGAGGCAGAGTTGAAAATTGCTTCTTTCCTTGTATCAAGGTCTGTACCAGCCTGATCCCTCCTTGTCCTTCCTGTTGTCACCATGTTAATATCAACTTCAATACTTTTAACTTGCCTGAGAGAAGGTGCAACCACAGACTAAGTAAATAAAAATGTGGTACAGAAGTAGGCTGAGAAGTCAGTGAGGGCATTGTCAGCCATATACATTTAATTTCTTTTTCTTACAACAAGAGGGATTTGCACTTGTTGCATTTAGCACAGGCTTGTATTTGCCAGACACAAAACTAAGTATTGTATATAGTACCTCTGGGATTTTGTTTGACATAACCAAAGGATTTTCACTTTACAGGGAATGTTGGCCTGGAATGTGGCCAGTTCTGACCGCTTTGTGTAAATTTTGGGTGTCTGTGAAAGGGAAGATGCAGTGCTTGGTTGAGGCTCCTTCTGACAGGCCTTGCAAGGAGTGCCTTTTTTCCCTTGGTGGGGTAAGAGTGCTGTTGCTGGAGGGGAAGATCTAGCTATCCCCTTTTTATAATTTGGAGGGGCTATTAAGACAATAATTACCACTAAAGATTAATACTGAGTTTTCATTACTTTAATGATGGTGAGTTTAATTCTGCAGCCATTTTCTTTCTGCGTATGCATTAATTGCTAGAAAATTGTAAATAGCACAAGAGATATAGGCAAACTTTTTATCCTGAAAGGCATTTTATAATGTTTCACCTAAAATAGTGTACTTTAAAGCAAACTGAAAATGAACAAAAAACCCCAGAACCAAACGCAGTTGACTCCTTTCTGCTGAACGTGGTATTTTCCGTACAAAGTAGATAAGCTTCCAGGTATATATATTGGTGCTATATGCATGCCATGGATTCATTGTTACTGTCCTATCTAGCAATATGGTGACACTGAGCGGATAAACTGCTTTTCATGCATTTTTATCATTAATCCAGCTCTTTTGTGGCTTTTCATGCATTTTTATCACTAATCCAGCTCTTTTGTGACATTTTCCAACATACAAAATTTTCTGTAACCTCAGAAAGGCAGAAATCTAAGAGAAAAAAATCATTATCTACCACAGATATGTTATTTATTGCCTAAATAAAGAAGGTACCTCAAGGAAGAATTGCAGTGGTCGCAGTATTCAGTCTCAGGTCAGCGGCACAGTTTTAGGATACAGTTGTTTGGCAGAATAGAAACAAGGAGTTTTATTGCTCAAGTGGCATTTATTTGAGTGCACATTACAACTTCAAGCCTGCAAAAGTCTCAAGATATCAGACTTTGGGCAATTGTAGCGTTCCACATTTAAAATATTTTTAGAGAGTTTAACACTTACCAGCATTGCACAGCGGAACTTCTCATAACTAAAGTAACTGGTTTTAAAATGCAGAGACTAACATAGTGCTCAGTAAAAATGGTGGATGCCCTAATGGATTCTTAAAATAGGTTTCTTTCTGCATATAGGAAGGTAGGGGTTTATGTTAGTTTGTATCTGCATGTCCATCAGCATTCCATGACTTTCTTAAGGAGAATCATATCCATAAATTTGGTTATGCCACAAATGTCTTGTAGTTAAATATCTTGTGGTTTTAAGCATCTGAAAGATTATTTCACAGGTCTAACTCCCACTGACAGTCAGTGAGGGCAAGTTGCCTGATGATTCCTGGTTACACACCTGAAATTCTTCTGTTTAATTCACATTCCTGGTATCAAGAAGGTAAAACTGTGAGGACTGTGTGATTCTATTTCTGCAAGGAAGTTCTTTGCCTGCCTCTACAGCCCAGGGTTTCAATCTGATGCAGTTCCTGATAGCAGGGAAATGCTGTACAATTGTGCAGCATCGGCTGGTGATAGATGCTATCACATTTCACTTGAGCATGTCATATGTCCAAACATTTGTCTGAGTAATATTGTTAAAGATTCCATTGTTATTGTAGTTTATTCGTTTCTTGAAAGGATTTTAAAACAGAAAAATGAATTCACTTGCTAACTGCTAACACATTCTCTGAGCATTTCTGAATAGCTGCTGGCTACTGTCTTTGCATAAAATGATATACTGGAGTTCAGGCAAACTCACCAATGACTGTATTGGAAATGTTTGTACTATAAATCTTTATGGATTTATAAAGGTCATCTTTATAGAAGTGGGCTGGATGCTGCTTATGGTGTGTACTGGCCTTTGCAGCTTTCTAAAGGAAGAAGATATTCCAGTATGTCATTTCACAGAAAATGCACACAATAAAACATCCTTTGGCACTTCAGAATTGGCAAATCACTGCCCTGTATGAAAAGTTATAAATATGTGATATGTATTTAGCCTTCCGATGGGTTTTAAAACTCCTATCCTTGGCTAATTTCCGCCTTCCAACTAGTAGTTGGCAGGAAGGACTCAGAGCCTAAGTCTCTTCAGATGGTAAATGCTTCACTAGCAGGCTGCTCTGCAAAAACTTTCTGGGAATCCAGCATGCAGGCTGACGTCCTTCAGTATGATTGAGTTCTGCTTAGTAAAAGACAAGTGCAAAATGAGTTTAAAATGGCTCATCTATAGAGGTATCCCACCTTGTTCAGCCTCCAAATGCGACAAAGAAACCTGAGACGCAGAACTCTGTTTTGTGGAGTTTAGGGCCGTCTCAGCAGGGCCTCTTCTGCTGCAAAATTATGCAGATAAATGCTGTAGGTAGGTTATAACCTAGATAAGACATAACACATGTTAGGCTAATGGGTGACAGTATTTGAACAGAAGGACCAGCATAAAATTTGACTTTAGTTCCATAGTTTTGGGTGCATCTGAGAGCAAAGAGAATGAGTCTCAACTGACCAAAAAGTGAAACGCGAGCAAAGCTTAATTAGTAGCCAGGTGGTGCAGGTGGAAATCAGACTTTTCCAGAGCAGACATCATATAACATTATTATCAGGGTAAAGCATTTTATACCAACAGCCTAGTTCTTCTGGCTGAAGATACTCTTTGGCAAAGCCACCTGAGCTGACATGGTCCTGAGAAGGTGGGGAAAGCTTCAGGATAGAACTTCTACATAACATATTTATAGGCAGAAGATGGAGGTGTTTGCAGGCTCAACATCATAACTTTCTTGTGTGGAATACAACTTGTTTATTTACTGTCTTGTATTTTGGAGAGGGGATGCTTGAGGCACAATGCATTTTTTTCAGAGGCATTCTGTCACTTGGAAAATACTGCAGTATCTTTCAAAAGCTATTTTTGTCCACTTATAGATTGTTATATTCAGCCCCTGAACATAAGGAAATAGTCTGATATATGAAGGAAAACACTGTGCTGTATTTTCCTTTCTAAATAAAAGATGAACCTTTGTAGATAAACAGTCCCTCCCATTAGTTAAATAATAAATAAAGAGTTACAAGAGTTTTCTTTCAAATGAAACATTTTGAGTTGCTCCTGATCATCCCAGATAAACTCAATTGTTGTGGTGATGGTTGCGGACCTCAACATACGTCCCTTGACCACACACAATCAATATGAAAGGGCATTACTTGCCCAACTGATGTGGGCAAGCTGAAAGTGCCATATGCCATGGTTATCATGGTTAGTTCTGACTTAAATTTCAATAAGAAGAGGCTCCATTTGTTGGAGGAACACTCTTTTGACTAGCTGCATGGTTTTTATAGCTCTGTTCTCCCTCCTCCCCCTTTTTTACTTATATTTACCAATATTTGGCAACCTTAAGCTTGACATAACAACAGATGACACTAAATCATTATGTGGAGACCTCATAGCACCCTTCCAGTATCTGAAGAGGGCCTACAAGGATGCCAGAGAAGGAACTCTTCATCAGGGACTGTAGTGATAGGACAAGGGGAAAAGGGTTTAAACTTAAACAAGGGAAGTTCAGGTTAGATATAAGGAAGAAGTTCTTTATTGTGAGGGTGCTGAGGCACTGGAGCAGGTTGCTCAAAGAAGTGGTAAATGCTCCATCCCTGGCAGTGTTCAAGGCCAGGCTGGACAGAGCCTCGGGCAACATGGTCTAGGGTCAGGTGTCCCTGCCCATGGCAGGGCAGCTGGAACTAGATGATCTTAAGGTCCCTTCCAACCCAAACCATTCTGTGATTCTACAATTACATATGGCTCTGGAATTAAAGGGACCTCTGAAGCCAAAGATGCTACTTTATTTCCGTAATAAAGCATAAATAAAGCTGCTGGATTACTGAGTTTAATTTTAAAAACAGCGTTTTAATTTGTTTACTTCTTAGTCTCTCCTTCTTCCTCGTTTTGCTCATGAAAGATGATTGAATCTGTATGATCATGCAGCCCTTAGTCACAGCCCTAATTCAGTCTTGTCATCATTAATCAGGCTGTCATCCCTGGTATTAACTAGTGTGTGCATGAAAAAATAGGGATGCAAAACTGCGGCAGTAACCCAGATGAAGAAATACAATAAATTGGATCTACATGTAAACATCAACCCAACTGGACAGGTATCGCTCCATCACAGAAAAAGCAGTTGTACCCCTCTGCCGTATTATGTTCATTGGCACTTAATGTGCTCTGAAAAAAAAAGAGGTAAGATGACTAGCTGTCTGCAAAGCTTTACTCAACACATACGCAGGGGGTAGCACTGGATGAACATGTTCTTGATCTCACAAACAGAACTACTGAAAACAGATGGGCAAGTTTTCCGGTTTGACCTCCACATACAGGTCCTCTGCTTTCCCATCAGCTCCTACAAAGAGGTGGTAAAGTCACACCAAATTGTGACTGTGCTTTTTAGTATCTGTGTAAACAGCTTTTATTTGAGTCCTGCTTTGAGAATTAATGGATTGCTTTATTTGACCTGATGCACAATGACAATTCAGTTTTCCTCTCCTCTTTCCACTCCCACTCTGTACCCCTCAGGGGCAGGGTTCTAGTCCCACGTGCTGCTGTTAGTGCATCCTGGACCATGGACTGCGACACATCCCCAAAGCACTGTTCTTGCTCCCAGCCTTACCCTGCATTATATTTCTCCTCATTACTATCTATATTAATCCTGTCAGTTTTCCAAAGCACACCCTACCACAGCAGTGCCCTAAAATTAAGAAGGGATCTGAAATACTCCCATAGTGCTAATACATATCAATAGTAAATTCTGGAGAGCAGGTAACAAATAATTAATGCCAAGTAAACCCAGTTTTTCTTAATGTGACTGGAAGTTGGAAAGCTTTATAATGTACTGTACTTTGCAGTCCTGTCGTTCATACCTTGACCATACCTTGTTTTTTGTTTATAAGCAGGTACACGATCTGAAAATGTTTATCTTACAATTAATGCCCACAGCCTTCTTTTCATTAAAAAGTTCCCCTTCTTTTGCAAAAGTGTGTAAGTGCACAAATATTCATCACAGAGCTTGAATCTAGGTATTAGCTAGAGATGATTTAGAAACAAGTATGAGCTTGTATTCCTGAACCACATGCTCTGCTCTTCCATACCAGATGACTAAACTGAATGATACCTTGAGCCCAGACACTGTCTTTCTCCAGCAAGGTAACTGAACCACATCAGAGCTGCCCTCACAGTGATATTTGCCTCCAGCCTTGGCTGTGCCTAGCCCAGGTCCCAGGCTGATGTGAACCAACCTTGTTCTGGTTGAGTTGCAGGTTTTTACACCAGACAAGTAAGGGATCTCCTCTGAAGTCTGGAAAGAAAAGAGTGGGAATGCTGTTTTCATAGAATCACAGAATATTTGGGTTGGAAGGGACCATAAAGCTCATCTAGTTCCAAACCCCTGCCATAGGCAGGGACACCTTTCACTAGACCATGTTGCTCCAAGCTCCATCCAGCCTGACCTTGAACACTGCCAGGGATGGGACAGCCACAGCCTCTCTGGGCAACCTGTGCCAGTGCCTCACCATCCTCACAGTGAAGAACTTCACAGTATCACGGTATCACAGTATGTTAGAGATTGGAAGGGACCTCAAAAGATCATCTAGTCCAATCCCCCTGCCAGAGCAGGAACACCTAGATAAGGTTACACAGGAATGTGTCCAGGCGGGTTTTGAATGTCTCCAGAGAAGGAGACTCCACAACCCCCCTGGGCAGCCTGTTCCAGTGTTCCGTCACCCTCACTGAGAAGAAGTTTCTTCTCAAGTTTAAGTGGAACCTCTTGTGTTCCAGTTTATACCCATTACCCCTTGTCCTATCATTGTTTGCCACTGAGAAGAGCCTGGCTCCATCCTCATGACACTCCCCCTTTATATATTTATATACACTAATAAGGTCACCCCTCAGTCTCCTCTTCTCCAAACTATAGAGACCCAGCTCCCTCAGCCTTTCCTCATAAGGGAGATGCTCCACTCCCTAACTTCTTCGTAATGTCTAATCTATATCTCCCCTGTTTAAGCTTAAAGCCCCCTTTTCCTGTCACTACATGGCCTTGTAAGAAGCCCCTCTCTAGTACCCCTTTAGGTACTGGAACACTATTATGAGGTCTCTCTGGAGCCTTCTCTTCTCCAGTCTAAGTCGAACTCTCTCTGCCTGCCTCCATAGGAGAGGTGCTCCAGCCCTCTGATCATCTCTGTGGTCTCCTCTGGACCTGCTCCAACAGGTCCACATCCCTCTGGTGTTGCTGCCCCCCAGAACTGGATGCAGAACTGCAAGTGGGGTTTCTTGAGAGCAGAGTGGAGGAGCAGAATCCCCTTCCTTGACCTGCTGGTCACGCTGCTTTTGATGCAGCCCAGGATATGGGCTTCATACTGAAGGTGGCTCATGTTCATTTTCTCATCAGCCAACACCCCCAAGTCCTTTTCCGCAGGGCTGCTTTGAATCTGTTCTCTGGCCAGCCCATAGCTGCGCCTGGGATTGCCCCAACCCAGGTGCAGGACCCTGCACTTGGCTTGGTTGAACTTCCTGAGGTTGACACTGACCCATGTCTCAAGCATGTCAGGGTCCCTCTGGATGGTATCCCCGTTGAGGAACACCACTTGTCACTCATCTCCACTTGGACATTGAGCTGTTTTCTGTAGTTTACTTCATATGGGTTCTGCTTTGTCATCTTAGTTATCTTCCCCTTTACACTTGAACGAGTGTTTGAATGTGTGAAAACCTGTCATGGTTTAATATCAGCCAGCAACTAAGCACCACATTGCTGCTTGCTAATTTCCCTCCAGTAAGATGGGGGAGAGAATCAGAAGAGTAAAAGTGAGAAAACTCATGGGTTTAGATAAAGGCAGTTTAATAGGTAAAGTGAAAGCTGCATGCCACAAGCAAATGAAAACAAGGAATTCATAGAATCATAGAGTGGTTTGGGTTGGAAAAGGACCTTAAGATCATCTAGTTATAACCCCTCTGCCATGGGCAGGGATGCCTCACTTCAGACCATGTCACCCAAGACGCCATCCAACCTGGCCTTGAACACTTCCAGGGATGGAGCATTTACCATTTCTTTGGGCAGCCTGTTCCAGTGCCTCAGCACACTCACAGTAAGCAACTTCTCTATATCTAACCTGAACTTCCCCTGTTTTAGTGTAAACCCATTGCCCCTTGTGCTGTCACACTTCCCATTGCAGGCAGCTGTTCAGCCATCCCCAGGACAGCAGGGCTCTATCATGTGTAATGGTTACTTGGGATGACAAATGTCATCACTGTGAGCGTTTCCCTCTCGTGTTCTTCCCCCAGCTTTGTATGCTGAGCATGACGCGATATGGTGTGGGATATCCCTTGGGTCAGTTGGGGTTGGCTGTCCCAGCTGTGTCCCCTCCCAGCTTCTTGTTCACCCTCAGCCCATTTGCTGGTGGGGTGAGGTGACAAAAAGCCTTGGCTCTGTGCAAGCACCGCTCAGTAGTAATTGAAACATCCCTGTGTTATCAACACTTTCCAGCACAAATCCAAAGCACAGCCCCATACAAGCTACTATGAAGAAAAGTAATTCTATTCCAGTTCAAATCAGCACAAATGGTGAGCCCTTTCAAGTCCTGAGGTGTAAGGCCATGAACTGGAGAGGAGAATTCGACCTGTAATCCTGTGAGTTATATAGTGATATACGTTTGCTTTGTATCCCATTTGCAACCTTCAATATTCTCCTAAGCCTCAGCAGATAAATGGTCTGTGCTGTGTCCCCTAAGGTTAGCTACTTCTGACTGAGTGTTTCGGCTGTTTTGGCAGGAAGCCTCCTCACAGAGAGCTCAGTGCCAGCACCTCTCTCCTCTTTGCTAGAAGCCTGAGCTTTCACACCCCCACTCCCTGGTGCTGGCATGTTGTGGCAGAGGGAATGGAGCAATTTCTCAAGGGCTGCTTAAGCCATTTAGCTCACTTCAGGTGAAAGAAAACCTTTTAAATGACATACATACACCATGCAGTAGCTAGTGCTGGTGAGAAAGAGAACCCCAGTGAGGCTTACAGTAGAAAAGGAAGCTATATGAAACTCCCATGTGAGTCATGCACTCATCATCTACGTACGGTTTTTCCATGCATTTTACCGGGGAGGGTGCTGGGGGAGAATGGAAAATGTTTTAGAGACATTTTTCATTTTGAATTTCTTTACGGCTGGTTTTTTTCCCATGTATAACTTTCCACCTTTTTGTAATAAAGCGTACATGAACAGCAGATCAGATGAAAAAGTGATTACACTCTGTTGTAATGCTGAAAATATGCTTATTCAGCTAAACATGTTTTGAAATACTGGCAAAAAAGCAGCCTGCTAAGTTCAGGCTGGAAGCAGTTTACATAGTTTCTGAGACTATTTCCTCTACTGTTCAATACATCAAGAGCTCATAGCGCTGCAGCAGCTAGTACTTTTTTGCCTCTAAAATATATATCAAGAACAAAAGCTATTGTTTTAAAGTAACATGAATTTGCTCCCCATTACACATACAAAGAATAACTGCAATAACTGGCTTATTTTTTTGTAAACAAACCTCACACCTGGATTTTAATCTTGATTTTTTTCTGTTTAACAAATGCAATACGGTGAGTGTGAAAATACAAAATACAAGAACTAAACTACAGTATCTTGTTCTTTTCTTTTAATTTTTTGCAGTTACTACTGTAAGAAAGCATATTTTTAAATAATTTTAACTTTTAATATTTTTGTTGCAGAAAAGGCATATTTTTCATTAAAAAAGGATCATGTCCTAATTCGGAATTTGGGGGATTTTTTCAGAGCAAGCTACTATATATATATTGAAAAATGAAGATATTTAATTTAGTGAATAAGCAGTCAACACAGTCGGGCCAAAAGTTATAGTCCCTGTATAGTACTGCAATGTAAATGTTCAGTAATTCTGATACCTTCAAAATGTACAGTAGACTCCAGTTTCCTTTAAATAACAAGCAAAATAACTTCTTAAGAGTTTTTAAATGGGGAGTGGTGTTGTATCTTAAGTGAACAGAACGTACTGGATATAAAAGCTTCAACCTACTTTTTTGAAATAATTGCCCTGGTCTTTCCCAAATAATTACAATTTTCTGTTCATTTTCTGCTAATGGCATGTGCGGACAGATTCAGGCAAAACATCTGTGGTGGCTCTAAATAGTAGAATTTCCTACAAAGCAATCAAGTTCCAGATGAGTTTTGTCCTGTTTTAAGCAACCTTCCACTCTGAGATTTCAATCCCTGCTAGCATCTTACAGCATTTTATAAGTTCTGCACATAGTACAAGAATACATGAATGTAAGAAAGCTCTGAGGCTTTCTTCTGTGAAGTACAAGCTGAACATATATCAGTGTGTCTTCTATTATTTTTGTTCAGTGAAGAAAAAAATCCCTCATATTTTGTAGCTTTAAATCTTGATCTGATAAAATTTAAAGATGGGTAAGACCTTTTTGAGTTATGCTGTGCTGTGGTTGGTTCGTTCCTTCTGACTGCACCATGAAAGATCCATAATTCTCACTAATCTTCACTCAATGAGATTTCATCATAGAAATTCTAAGTAGGTTTAGGTAGGATGGCAGATTTTGGATTAAAGATACTACATCTTAAAATAGCAAGGCGGAAATACAAAAGCAAATCTAGAAAAGCCAATTCAAAAAAAGCATTCAATAAAATAAGATCTAATGGTAGAAGAGTATTATGATAAAGTTAAAGTAATCTTTGATGTATTTTTTTTTCATCACCTGTTAGGTTTAGTGTATAAATTCAAGAAGTTACAGCTCCTGGAAACATTTAGATTTGCTAGATTTCTATCTGCATGTGAAAGCTTTAGTCACAAATATATTTAGAGTGGGAGCAGACCAATACAGATTTATTTTACAACACACACAATACTAGGAGTCCCATACAAGCTTGTGTGTGAATTTCTGACAGATGTATCCATATAAAAACAAGCAGGCAGAATGTTTTTGGCCATTTTTTCAAATGTCAGAATACGCTTAAAAATGCAATTGAATTCACATTGATTGCATTACTCTACCCCATTTTTCATTATGTATTTTATTTTAAAAGAATTCCAAAATTAATCTATTTAGACTAAAAAAGTGGAAGTATCTTTTAGTGTCAGCATGCATAGTTAATGTGAAAGAAACTAATGACATATGACAAAATGCATAAACATTGCTTGTCAAGCAGTCCTATGCTAGAAGTAAATTCATAAACAAAAAGCAGTGTTTCAATAACACTGAACTCTGTGAGAAAAAGAAATGCAAGCTAGGAAATAGCACTTAACTAGATCGGCTTAAATTCCTGGTTGGTTGATTTTGACTTTTTCAATTCATTGAACAGAGGACTGTTTGGGTGGGGTTTTTTTTTTCATTTCTTCCACTATTTTTCTATTTAGGTATCAGCCTTATTTCCCAGGAGTGTATGTCTTGTTCCAGAATATGCTGCTCTTAGATGGTTTAGATAAGGGAAATATGACTTGTACTCTGAGTATAAACCGCAGTTGAGTGTTGGGGAACCACATTAAGAAGGAAGCTCCAGTACTTTCTCATCTCCTATGCACTTTTTTTTTCACTTGCCTTTTCACCTTTCCAAATTAATAATGAGCATGGTAAGCATAGCAATTTTAACTCTTAGTTTTCTTACTTTTTCTTCATTAGACCACTTACCAGATTAATTCTCCCCAGTTACGAAAGTGCAGCGAGGTAAGTTGTACCTTTTCCAAAGAAACATTTTTAAAAATGAAAAGTATCCTTTCTGTAAGAAATGTTCTGTAACATTCCATAAGAAAATGGAAGAGCTGCTTTCACATGCAGGTGGTTTGAGGATTTTTTCATTGAAAATGTTCACAGACTAGCCAACAATTCAAGTTAGTTTGGCACATTTCTTCCATGTAGATCATCTAGGATTCCAGAATGTGAGTGGACTTTTTGAGAAGTTGTAGAGAAGTCCTAGGATAAGGCAAGAATGAGAAAAATAATTTGTAGGGAAGAACATGAATTTTCGTTTATCCAGATCAGAAGAGTTCCTTCAAAATTATGCTTAAGTTCTTTAAAAATTCTATTTGGACTATTTGAACTGTTTCTAGGAGTAATTTCTTCAGCCTTGGTCAAACTTGACCTGAGCAAGGTTGTTTTCACATTATAGCACTGTACTAAGAACATTTCACCCCAAATGGTCATCACTATTCCATTGAGAAGATGCTGGTCCTTCTATTGGAAACCATGTTACCAACATTTTGCCTATTGTCATCATGCTTGGACGAGTAATTTGCATCTAGCATATCCTTAGGCAGCTGTTTGCTTCTTCCCTAAAGCATACCATGTCTCCTGTTGGAAACTGTCACCTGACTTCAGTTCAAAGATCTTTGCTGTCTGCATCATTATGCTATGGATGATTATTATTATGATTCAAAAGCTTATTCTTCCAAAGACCCAGCCTGTCTTTCGGTGCTCAAGGTTTCCTGTTGCTACCAAGAAGGTTAGATCTCTTTGCAATGAGTTCTTACAAAATCACTCACCTTGAAAACACATTTTTCTTTTCAAATACTCTCACATTTAACTTCATAACTCATGTTTTCCATGATTTTTGGATTTGCCCCATTTTGAGTTTTGCTTCCATAGCTAGGTTAAAGCAGTACTGCAAGCAGAGTGTCTCAGTGATGCCTGTAGAAGTTAACGTTGGCATTCATGTTCATACAGGTTTCTTTGAGTAACGATTTTCAGCTCTAGGCACTCTTCAAAACACTTAAAATATTCAAGAAATGAGGATGAAAACTGAGAAGATGCAGAACAAATTGAACAAAGTGCTGCTGGAATAACAGTCATCAAAAAATAACCACAAACTTCAATATCGACAGACTTTCCAGTAAGAGCACTATGGCCTTCCCCTGGCTGCCCTGGCCATGCATCCTCCCACCTCTATTAATGGAAAAGAAATGTGCATTCTCTGTACTCTTCCAGTCTACTTTTTGTGCAAAATGAGGAGGGAAGTTGATGTCTTTTTGGCCTGGCAAATATTATTTGTGGGCGCTTGGTGCTGTGAGCATTTGCCCTTGGTTCAGAACACCTGAGTCAGTCCTTGTGGACCACTGAGTAGTCATCAGTTACAGCAACCGTGAATCATAACCCATGCGTACTGTAATCCACTCAAACACAGAAAAAGAAAGGCTCAGCAACCCATTACACCTCCCCCTAAGGCATTACTCGTATTGCCAACTCTGCAACTTATGAGTCACACCTCCCCCAAATCTTAATATTTGCTTAAAAAGAAAATATTAAAGGATAGAAAATAGTTTTTAAAACTTATTTTATATTGTATTCCAACACTGTAATGCTGAGAAAACAAGTTTTATTGAACTGGGATAATGGGAAATGTTGCATAATCCCCTAACGCATGGTAGTACTTGCTTTAAAACTTTGCCTTGTAAAGAAGGAGGTGTGTGGATTTGGCAGAAACACATTAGGCCAGGTATTCTACTTCTGGTTTTTAACACACTTAATTTATAAGCCTGTTAATTTTGATTCCTTGTATTCTTATTTGGTTGTGAACTATGGCAAGCATTTGCCGCTGCCAGTGAAATCTAGGGGAAAGGTGCTTTCAACAAACAGTGCCAATGTATGTATGTGCTACTTTATAAAAGCCAAGTAACTTGAAAAGCCAAGTTCTTCATCTCTCAATTTGGGCTTCCAGAATAGAGAGGCTACCTGTGCCAGATTCTTACTCTGAGACATGGGTAGTATCTCTCCTTAGTTCACAGAATTTCCACGAAGATCAATTAGTGGATCTCTGAGAAGCATTCAAGGACCACAATGGTAAGAAGTGCCGCAGGAAAATCTTGTAATTCAAGTACTGGTGGGTAGCTTGAGAAGCATCCAGTAAGTAAAACATGGGGCTGCACCTTGTTCATTGGGGAGAATACAAAATAGAGTAGCTGGTAATATTGGCATTGTTTTGTTCCATTCATTTACTGAAGCTGGGACCCAGTACGAAACATGGAACTGTATCATAGAATGATAGAATCATAGAATAGTTAGGGTTGGAAAGGACCTTAAGATCATCTAGTTCGAACCCCCCTGCCATTCGCAGGGACACCCCACACTAAACCATGCCACCCAAGACCTCATCCAACCTGGCCTTGAACACCGCCAAGGATGAGCACTCAACAACCTCCCTGGGCAACCCATTCCAGTACCTCACCACCCTCTCAGTAAAGAATTTCTTCCTTATATCCAATCTAAACTTCCCCTGTTTAAGTTTGAACCCATTACCCCTTGTCCTGTCACTACAGTCCCTGATGAATAGTCCATCCCCAGCATCCTTGTAGGCCCCCTTCAGATACTGGAAGGCTGCTATGAGGTCTCCACGCAGCCTTCTCTTCTCCAGGCTGAACAGCCCCAACTTTCTCAGCCTATCTTCATATGGGAGGTGCTGCAGTCCCCTGATCATCCTTATGGACCTCCTCTGGACTTGTTCCAACAGTTCCATGTCCTTTTTATGTTGAGGACACCAGAACTGCACACAATACTCCAAGTGAGGTTTCACGAGAGCAGAGTAGAGGGGCAGGATCACCTCCTTCGACCTGCTGGTCATGCTCCTTTTGATGCAGCCCAGGATACAGTTGGCTTTCTGGGCTGCGAGCGCACACTGCCGGCTCATGTTCATTTTCTCATTGACCAACACCCCCAAGTCCTTCTCCACAGGGCTGCTCTGAATCTCTTCTTTGCCCAACCTGTAGCTGTGCCTGTATCATGCAAGGGCTGTATAGTAGAAATGCTGCTGCACAGTGGATTTTATTCCTTTTTTTTTTTTTTTTTGCTTGATTCTATACTCCTTAATCCTGTGTGAACAAAATTAACCCTTGTTTTAAAACATGTATGCATATCTATGTGTGTGTGAATGCACATGCTTGTGTATGTCACTTTTTGCAGGATGGGGGGGGTTTAAAAGCAAATAGTATCTACAGAGATACTATCTTGTAGCAGTCTATTAACATCCAAATGAGTCATTAGAAGGATTGTAATATTCTGAGCTGCCCCACAGTGCCCAGCTACTTGAGCCAACTGATGGCGATAAACAGACAATTCTCTATTTAAAGCACCTCTATAGAGAAACAACACAGAGTTGTTGGTGATTCCCTCTTTTTTCTTGACAGCATCCTGGCTTCTAAGTGCTGCCTTTTATTCTGCCTGCTCCCATTTGCTTCCCCAGCCAGGAAGTCTAATTTCTTTTGGAAAATAGTTTTGCCTTCCCTGCTCAGCATCTTCTGCACCCAACCTGCCTCCTTCACCCCTCTTTTTATTCTAGTCTGGTCTGTTATCATTAGTTCTTCTGTATTGAAACCGAACAACTTCCACTAGACTGTCTGGATGCAAGCAGGAGAAGTAAGAAAAGCCAAAAATGCTTGTTCTGCGGTACCTGGATCGGTTCTTCTGATTGAGCCTAGTTCAGCCATTACAGGGTTGAATCACACAGTTCCAGTGTAGAATATGTGGTAGGCTTATGTACCATCTCATCAACCTGGACACCTCTGAGGAAACAGCATGTTTAGTGAAAGTGGTGGGATCTGTGGTTGGAATCTTTGCAAGGCCCTAGCAAATATACACTAAGCTTTCAAATGCTTAAAGCCTGACTGGAGTGAGGCAGCAAAATTTACTTCCTTAACAGGTTACCTCCCATCCTAATCTCTGCTCCAAACGCGAGGCTGCAGGAGCTTCCCAAAGAAAAAGTTTCTGTAATTTGGCAGCATGGACCCAACGATCGATGCTTGGGTAGGCTTGTTCTTGGAAAGGTCTAAGCTGTTTGGCTGCAGATTTTCAAATAAGTTATCCCTGAGGCACACACCTGGTGAGGGAAATTTTCAGCCAAACAGTTTAAGTTTAGCAAAGTCTTTAAGCAACTGAAAATGCAGTCTTATAACAGGAGGTATGTGGCAATCATAACAGTTGGCAGTTGTGCTAGCTAGCCCCACCTATCATATTTTTGGATCATTTAATAATGTAGTGAAGATTTTTTAAGGGAGTATTTTTTCCATTAGAATTTAATAAGAGACAACTGCAGCTTCCCCATACTCCTTTCAACTACAAAGCATAGAGAGATCATTTTAAGCCAGCATGTTCAGTTTGGAATCACTAGTCAGTTTCCATATAAGCTTCATAGTACTGGGAAGTCTGTAACTGAACATATATGCACAAAATGAGAAAAAAGGTACTAAAATTGTTACTGACTTTTCCAGTTTTAACACCCTCAGTATACCTTTAATTCTTTTAAAAACACATTTTTACACGTTCTGAAAATTGCTTTAGAAATGAGAAATTAAAGTCTTACTGATGTTTTATCCATGCGTCTTTAACTATTCAGTTAATATCAGCTGCAACAGTATCATGCTACTTTAAACAGGAGAAAACTAGTAAATATACATGGACACTGACTGCAGAGAACATTTAGGTATACGCAACGTTTCACTTGCTGTAACAAAATATTTGGTATTTACTCTTCTGACTACATTTAGCAAACTTCCTAAGAAAGAACTGCAAGCTTTTTACTCATTTCAGACCAAGTATTTATTAACATTTTTATAGCTAAAAGATTATGTCCTCCAAAGAATTCTGTAGCCTCTAAAATCTAAAACCAAATACCTATCTCAATAGTTTGGCCTTGCCTTCCTAAGTCTAAATCTAAAGGCTAGGATTTGCTCAGCATGCATTCTGTTTGATTGTTTACTTTTCGATGCCAACTCAAATGCAAAACATTTGGGTATAGCAAGTTGCTCTTCATATTGCACAGCAGAATGTGTGCTTCCCCATAAAGGGGAAGAAAATGTTCTTGGTGGTGGTAGTTACAGATTTTGGTAAGCTGCCTAGTGTGGCTTCAGGTATTACAAGGATAAACAGATTACACCCAGTAAAAACTTTTATAGAATGTTGGTAGCAGGAAGAAAACACAAAAATTTGCCATCCCTGACCAGACCACTGGTGTCTCACCTCTCTCCTGTTGTTGGAGCAGTTACCAAATGCATTACAGGCAGTAGAGGGTCTCTGCTCGGCACACATTCATGAATATGTAGAATGGGGAAATTTCTTTCTAATACCAAGCATCTGCGGATTAGGGTCCTAAACTGGGGACCTATAGGTGCACTTGTTTCACTTTGTAGCCTCTCCCTTTCATCCTTGCTCAGAACATGAATATATATGCTGAATAATACCAATAGGGTTACAGCTTCTCAGGACAAATTTGGTACTGAGTTGCAAACTGACCATACGAAGCAGATGAAGCGTAAATAGCTCCATCCAATACTTCATTCCATCCAATCATGCCTGGATCAATTCGGGTTGTTTGAATCATAGAATAGTACACTATCAGTTTGGAAGGGACCTCAAGGATCATCTAGTCCAACCCTTCTAGGCAAAGCATGACCTAGACTAGATGTCCCAGCACTCTGTCCAGCCGAAGCTTAGAAGTGTAGTGTTGGGGAATCCACCACTTCCCTGGGGAGATTATTCCAATAGAATGATTGGAGCCACCTGGCAAGTAATAGCCACGATTTATACTCTGCAAAGGATCTTAGTAAGTCATATAAACACGTCCTTGGCTTAGCAAAAGAAGATGGCTTCAGTTTGGTGCACAGTCCATCTATTTTGCACGCCCTCCAGCCAAATTAAGCGCTTGTCTGCTGCACAGGGCTAAACATAAACCAAGGAAATTAAAGGTTAAATGGGGATAAATCACTGAACAGTTACAGGTGAGATTTTGGAATAACTGGACATCAGAGAATGGAGAGATCGCAAAAATCAAAGGGTTAAGATGGCAAGCATGGGGCAATGAATAAGAGGCAAGGGCAGGCACAGGGGTGGGAGCAGGAAGGTCAGAAATACAGCCTGCCCCTCCGGGGAATAAAAATAATAAAAAATAATAAAAAACTAACAAAAATCTAGCATCTGTTACACTTAGATCTGAAAACTAAGTGCTTGGGGAAACAGAATAATCTGAAGTTTAAGCTCGCTGATAAATTATCATTAAATATTTTGATTACTGTATACAGCATCCTTATTACTCATCCTCATTTATGTCTGAGGATCTGGGATCCTGCGTGCAAGCTAATCACAGCGTTTTGCCTTGAAGTATTTCCATAGTTCGGAGCACTCGGATGAGTTTAAATTACACATTTTACTGGATTTTAATTGCAGCGTTTCTGTGTAGAAGTAACTTTGTAAATATTCCTTTAACCTCACTGAGAGAAAATACACCCATTTACAACTGCGCTAAAATTCATAAACCATTTTTTAATTGTAATTCTCCCCCCTTTCCCCCCGACGAAAAGCCTAATGACAAGTGGATCTGCGGCGAATTCTCCTCATTAGTTCAAGGCTATTCAGAGCCTCACGTGGTCGCCCAACCACACAAAAATAGCGGAATTAATATTCCCCGCGAGTTCCCAGGCCGCGGCCGCGGCCGAGGCGGGGGGGTGGGGAGGGCGGCCTGCGCGCCCCTCACAGTGCCGTCCGGGCGGGAAGGAGTTAACGCGGGCGGGCCTTGCCTCCTGCGCCTTGTGGGGTTATTTTTCCTCTCTCTCACTCTCCCCCCCCCCCCCTTCTTAATTAATCATCCGCCGCTTCGCGATTTAAATATGGAGATGGCGAACCGTTCGCAATTATTAATGAGCCCCGCGGCCGTCCGCGGCGTTCGCAGACGAGCCGCGTCCAGCCCGCGGAACTCAGCGCGGCGTCTCCCTTCTGATGTGCGTGAAGCCCGCGCGCACAAAGGCTCCTCCTCGGCCGTGCGCGGGCTCTAATACATAAATAAGGGCTTTTGTTCGCCCGGCTCCGCGCACATGCCTGTTTTGGCTAAAGCTCGCCGCGTTATTTGTACTTCACGGTGCCTAGAGAGAAGAAGCTGGGGGTTGGGGGGGGTGAGGAGAAAGGAGAGGAGGCGGCGGGGTGAGGGGCGAAGCCAGTGCTACCTGCTGCCGCGCGGGCGCTCCTCAGCCGTCGGACCCGGTCGCTGACAGGCCGAGATGGGGGGAGCACATCATAACAAGGGAAAATAAATAAGAAATAACAGGGCAGCACCACTTCACGAGATACAAACGCCACCGCCGAACAATAAACTTTGCCCTCGCCTGACACTGGCCTGGCGACCGGCGGCTTGGCATGCCGCCAGCTCCTTCTTCACCCGATAAGACTGGGCAGGAGGAGACGGCGTGGACACAACATGGCCGATGTTTAGTCTCCGCTCCCCGGCCCGTGGCGGGATGGAGCGGAGAGGAGCGGCTCCCCTCGGCTCTCCTCTCTTCCTTAGTAGCGGCTCTTAGCCGGAGGGGATGGCTCCGAGGATTCAAGCGGCAGCATCCCCCGCTATTTGGTTTTTTTGTAACCCCTTCTTTTCATCTTTTTTCTGCCGGTATGTCAACTGTCCGTGCAATGCAGTGTACGGCTAGGTAACAACCAGTAACGGGCAACTAGTTTAATTAGCCTGGGTTTGTTTGGTTTTATACATTTTTTTAGAGCCTTTATAAATGAGGAGCAGACCAAGGTGGGAGGAGGAAGCGAGGAGCGGAAGGGACAGGGAATGGGGATGGATGATGAGGGATAACAAAGAGTCAGGTGCAGTGCTGTGCGTGCCTCCTCACGGCTGCTTGTAGATCCGATTTATCTTCTTAAACACTCCCGTAGCAATTAAAATAAGAAATTGGGAAAGCTGTGGAAGCCGAAGGCAGGTCTGTGATGGGAGTGACAGGCTCTGAGAGAAGCGTGTGCATGGTGTGAGGAGGAGCCCGTGCCTGTAGTGATGGAGAAGAGCGTACCCTCCAGTGCTGTGGGACAGCAGTACCTAAAGATACGCCTGACTTTGGTTTTTCTCGCTCCAAATTGTCCGCTGCTTCACTGGGTGAAGGTAAAATCCCTGTAACGCGTTTTTGCAAGTTTGGCGTGTTAGATAAGAGTGTGACTTTGATGTCTTGATGGAGTTGCAAAGCGAAACAAACCGGGGCAAAGGCAGGGATTTCAGCTACGGTGAAGGGGGAATGAAGGGGGGGTGGGGGAATAAAGAAGATCAGGATATAATAAACACCACCGAAAAATGGCAGGAGAATAATGTTTACTTTTGAATATATGGCCTGCTGCCAGGTTGGCGCTGGTTTTTAGGTTAGCAGAGGTTGGAGGAAGGGCCAGACTGAGGCGTGGCTAGCTGCTGTCAAGGAAAAAAAAAAGGGCCGCAAATTGCTGTTCTCAGCTTTTTTTCCTCTCCTCTCCTCCACACCCGCCCTCCCCCGAAAAAAGGCAGTGCTTTCTCTTAAGGCTATTAAAAATGATGCAGAAATTTAACCATCTGCTGAACTGGGTAGTCTTCCATGGTGCTGCAAAGCTGTGTGTTTGTAAAGGGAGGAAGGAGGAAATTGCCAAACCTTCCAAATAGAAAACTAATGTATTTTTTAGCATTTAAATATTTAAGGAAACAGTATCTTTTAAAGAAAGATTCCTTTTATTTGCGAATTGAGAAATGGGTGTTAACAGAATCAAAGGTTTTTAGCCTATTGTAATGGGTTGCTAGAAGGGACACAGGTGTACTGCTACAGTGCAGTGCCCTACTGCTTTACAAATGCAGTGCGAGCAATATAATGCTCAAGAAATAGACAGTGATAGAAGGTGATATTTTTGGTAGCCTTGTGATTTTTCTTTTCCAAAGCTTGCTGTGGAAGTCCGTGAGATGTAGCTGAAAGCAGCAGTTTCTTTATACTTGATGAGATGTGTATGTACGTATTGGAATAAAATTATTTAATAAGTAGTATGGAGACTGGCAAAAGAATCGTGTTGCTGATACATGGTCTCCTGAACTACAGTAGTATGTCCAGTGCACAAACAAAGACTGTTTCTAAATAGTAAGAGATAGGAAAAATGCTTTTGAAGTGGTGAAGCTTAAAGGAAGAAATAGAAGGTATCTTTAATGTGGGATTCTTACTCCTCAGAAATTAGATTAACTGTTGAAGTGCCACGAACAGCAAATTAAATATTTCAGATATTCATAAATCAGAATATAATGTCTGTCTCGAGTAAGAGCTAAGAAAATTGGAGGTTATTGCCTCATAATTCACCTACGTATTTAAGATCAATTAGCAAGTTATTGGAAAAAGAGATTGTAGTGGAGTATCTGAAGCAGGCAGTTTCTTTGAAAATGCAGTTTGGGTTTTCTGTTTTAAGATCTGTCAATACTACATTGCTACCTAAAGCCACTGGTTATTATTTGTAACTGGAAGGGATGTATCTTCTTTTAATGGAACATTTACAAATTAATGTTAAGAAAGGCATTTACTTTCTGAAGCCAATGTAGAGGCCCAGTTAGACCTCTTCATTCAATTTTAATTAAGCACACACATGCACACTCATCCCCCTCCCCTGGTATATTATCTGTGTCTTGCAGATTAAGTGTATTTTCTCATTTTTAAAGTTGAAGATTGAGGGCTGTATTTTGTCACCTGTTGCTTACCACAGAAAGAAAAGGGCGGGAGGGGGAACACACAGGGATCATGCAAGCTTTTGCTCAGAACTTGCTGTTTGTCATTTCATTACCATTTGATACAAAAAAATAGCTGCTTTTTTGCCTCCACTTTCAGGTGCCACATAAAATTATACAACATGGTTGCTTCAGACAGTGCCAGAGAAGCATAATGAGGTGTTTAGTCACAGTTTGGATTTGGTATTGGTAGAAAACAGTGCAGGAACTGTGGGCTAGATTTTCAAGGGAATAGTCCTTGTAATCCAAGGCTGCCTAAATCCCAAACTGGTATCCAGGCAATACCGAGACACTAAATTCTCTGTTTGCTTTTTGTTAGGCTGTTATGTGACGAACATTTTCCTTTTCTTGCAAGGTCTTAGTATGGCTGGGGATATTGGTAGTGTGGTTTGTTGTTTTGTTTTGTTTTTCTCCTTCTGTTAACCCTTGGATTTCTGTTTGCTCCTTTTCTTGCAGAGCACCTTCATAAATACGAATGCAGTCCTGAGTAAGTGTGCTTTTCTGATCTGGAATAGGTGGATGGGAGGGTTTTGTGGGGTGAATCTTTATAGACCAGTAAAATACTAATGTACTAACATTATTCTCTACTCTGGAGATTTGGATTTAAAAGTCAGTGCTGCTGTGTTTGGGAGCACTCTAGTATGATGAGAGGTACCCGTATCACCTAATATTCTGCAGATCAGAGAAAAAGGATTTCTGCGTGAATAAATATGCCTACAAATACTGTAGTACTAATATTATTCTGCAAGTTTATTAATTTTTACTGTTGTGCAAAATGCAGCATTATGCAGGCCTTGAGATTTCAATACTGTATATTGGAAACCTGTTAGGACTATATGAACTATACGTAGGACTATATGAAACTGAACAATCTTTACTCATAGAAAAGTGTATCATTTGTTTATAAAAGTGTTCTTCTGTGGATATGGAATTATACACTAATAAATATGTTGTAGGTGCTGGGATTACAAATTTTGGGCTTGCGTTATTTAATATGCTACCTGTAAGATGTGTTATCCCCTAACACACATTTCAATATAACATTAACATTTTTATCTTAATACCGGTTTCCTCTTTAAGCAGACATTATAGCATGAAGCTGTGTATTCAGGTTACATATTTAGTTTAAATTTACATAAACAAGCAGCTTATTTTAATACTAATTTCACAGCTCTACTGATAGCTGAACAATAATTGTGCAGTTGTTCGTAAAAAAAAAAAAAATTAAGCTTAAGCTGCTGAACCCTAAACACTGTATTTTTTCTTTGTTGTTGAATGCTGGAGCTGCTTATTTGAAAATAAGTGTGTGTTTTTTGAGATTCTGGAAAAACTTGCTTTTATTACTTTGTATTCATATTAAATATTCTCTGGTTAAATACAATATGAAATGTAGTGCAATTACAGTGTCAATTAACCAATGGATTAAAGCCAGCAGATGATACAATATGCAAAACTGTTTATAGCAACAATCAATTTCCAAGTAGTTCTGTGCACTGCCGAATTACTGATAAAATAAATTGCATGAGATATAATAAGAGTAAGGACATGTTGGGTGATACTCGCTATGCAGTATCATTGTTAACTATGCTAAAGATACTGTGATCCAAATAATATGATAATCTGGGTGAGGTTATAAGTGACGCATAACAGGAAAGTTTTACTCAAATACTATTTTTAAATATTTTTTAATATTTTTTAAATAAAGTCAAAGTTAACAGATTTATCTGAGTTTCAAATCCGTTGAGCATAATTTCAAATCCATAGAACAGGCTGAAGAGTCAAACTCTGGAAGGTCTTTCTAAGCTTGTCTGTTGCTATTACAAAATACATAGGCTTGCCTGGAGATACTCTGAAACTCTGAAAATACTCTGATTTGTGAGTATTTCCTTTACCAATAGAAAACATGTTATATTAAATTCTGAAAAGAGATAGAGGGCTTGATTCTGCTGTCAGCATAGAACACTAATTCTGTTTCCTGTGATTGGAACAGACAGCCAAATCAGGCCTACCAAATTTGTTTGAAATGAAACAGAAAATGCAAATATATGTGCGCAGATATATTGATTTGTTTCTAATCTGCCTAATTAAATCAGCAATGCGGTATCTGGTGTCCATTAAAAATGTGTTGGGTTTGTGTTTTGGTTTTTTTTCTTTCCAGGGCCTGGCTTAGAAAGTTATTCCATGGTCAGTGGAAAAAAATGAGGAAGAGGAGGGTGTGGCCGCTGCCCAGAGTATCTGGCCCTGTAAATGGGCACTAACTTGTGGAGACACGGTCCTTCATTGTGACAAAGTGAGGCTTCTTCCAGGTAAAACAGAATTTATTTACACATTTTTTTTAAATCTGAAATCGAGAAAGCACACAATCATTTTATTTCTTAATGCATATTTCTGAAGGAATGTCAGTTGTCCTCACCAGAGTTTGGTAGCTCTATTTTCATCTTGTTTTGCCCCGGATTTCTCAACTCTTTCACTAGTTATGACAAAACCCAACAAAAACTAGTTTAAACTTTTGTAGAGTAATAAGGAAGGTGGTTTGGGGTGTTGTTTATTCTGGATATCCAACAAGGGACCGATCTGGTAGACTCTAGAATATATCTGTACCCATTTTAATTTTTATTTCCATGCAGCAGTATGCTGCACCATTAGCCCCTGAGCTGGCACATATACATACAGATAATTTTGTCTACAGTTCTTTATATTATGATGGCAATTACAGGATCACAAAAGTTTGGAATGAGACTTTGAGATTATTTTCAGGTAACAATTCCTGTGCAATGGGACTTTGACAGTGTTTCCGGTTTATTATTTGTCTAAAGACATACTCCATGCTTGTTACAAGGGCTGTTTGTTAGTAATGCTTATTTGCAATTTGTATTCTGTGTAATTGATGTAAAAGCTATTTTTCTGCAGTGGCATGGTTTTATCACTCATTTTTTGCCTCTGCTGCTGCCAATGTTATGCAGCAAATGTATTTTGAAAATGTGTGACTCTTAATGATGCCACGAAGATGGAGCTGAAGAAACTTCTTCAATAGTATAACCACTCAAAGGTGTGGTTACAGAATCTGCTCCCACATCTCATCTTGAATTTGAGCTCATCATCTCTTAATTACGTATCCTTGTTTTTCTTTGAAGAGCAGCAGCGTGTGGGTTGTGGTGAGGCTTTTTCACAGCTTGGATGAATTGTTAGCCACAAGACTGAAGGCTAAGTGTAGCAAACCACCATATGAGTGGCAGTATCCCAGGATCTGACACACATCTTGGAATGTCTTGTAATTATTAAATGGCTTTTGCAAATAATGATATGTGGATGGGGAAAAAGATAATAAAACAAAAAAGGAAACACATATAGTAAACCAATGTCTTATAATTTAGGTTCTTGCTGATTATTTGTGGTGAGGGGAGGAGCAGGTGGCAAAGTAAACGTACGTGTGTTGAAGTATTTTTGTGAAGTTTGAGCAATGCATTGATGGCATTGTTACCAGGCACACAGTAGCTAGCTCAGAGAATGAATAATCTCTCTTTAACAGTGAACTTGTCTATTTTTTTTTTGCCATTGCTTTTGGCCATAGGAAACAAAAGTAGAAATTACTGCATTGGATCAGATCCACAGACTAATTAATGCTAAGTCTACCCTGACAGTTCTTATAATGGGGTGATTGGTAAGAGAACGGAGAGTGAAGACAACCAACATTTGATCCTTTTGGAATACCCTTTCCTTGTCAGAAAGTGGGCCAGCTAGATCCCTTGGCCCATGGCTTTATCGTGGCTTTGCGCAAGGGTCTTTATGGTCTTTCCAGCAAAAAATCCCATTTAACACTATATTTTTCTAGGCCATGAATAGAACCGTATTCTTTCAGAATCCTGCTGATGTCCCTTAACGACTGATTGTGGTGCTGATTTTCACATTCTCAGCCTGCACTTTGTAAAATAATTTATTTCCATAGTTTGAATTTACTGCTTATTTAATTTAACTGAATAATCTCCCATTCTAGAAGACTGGAAGCAGGCAAGAAAGTCAGGCTACAGTTCCTGACTTTCAAAGTGTGTATCTGTTGTTTACCCTGTTGCTCATGTGCTCACTAACATGAAGAGCTTCATCGCTTTATGTCTTCATATATGGCAGCCTTTTTGTAAGTCAAATCATTTTAGTCATCTGCCATTGCACTTCTGTTACTTCTGTAGCTTTAATGAGGTAAGGTAAAAAGAACTGTAGATGGCATTCTCCATGAAGTTATTTCCCTGGCAGGCATATATTAGAAGGGTAATATTTTCAATACAGTATTCCATGCTTTTTTGTGTGCATCGTAAAACTTGGCATATTTGACACTGCTGCATGTACATAAAAGCTTTTGTCGACCTGGTATGATGGCACCTGGTTCTTTTCTCTTAGTCGAGAATGTTGCAATATGATTTCCTTAGCAATTACAAAAAACATATTTTCCATGTTTCATATCCACTCAACTTTACTAAACCCTTCAGTAACCCAAAACCACTCCTGTTAGTTGTCAGTTTTGCCATTCTGTTTTACAACTGATCTTTCCAGACTGCTAACTAAAGTTAAAAGCTGATACCAGCGTGGTCTCTTCATGCAACAACTATTAACCTTTCTTCGTCTTAAAATGTCTTTTTATTCCTACATTTTACTTTTGGCTTCTTAGCTCATTTTTAATCATGACTCCAACTTTCAGTCATGATTATTTTCTTTATGGTCTTTATGAGTCACATTATCAAAGGCCTTTTGAAAGGCCAAATACGTAATAATTTCTTATACGGATGCACTCCTAGGAAAGACATATTTTTCATTATGTTAGCAATGGTTTTTTTCTCTCATTATGTAATCTTTGCTTAGGCATTAAAGTTATAATCTTTTAAAAATAGCCTTCGAGACAGTTTACTAAATGCTAGAATTCATTGGCATGTAATCTGGATCATCATTTGTGGCTATTTTTTAAGGAATGCTACCCTTTCATTCCTGATAGGAGAGCGTATATTTTTGTTGGAAACTTTGCCTCCAACCTTGAGCTGCTTCAAACTCCAGTGTATCTAGTCCTCAGGATGGATTGCCTTTTAATTTCCCAGTTATTTCAGCACTTTCTGTTCTGGTATCTGCTGCTCCTTCACCCTTTACTTGCAAAAGAGTTGATTAATGCGCTTTGCTGTCTGGAGGGAACAGAGAAGAGAATTTGATCACTTGAACATCATAGGTTTTTCCACCTATATTAATGCAAATAACTTCTTTCTAAGCTGAAAAATACCTTTGGGTCAGTCTGTATTTCTGGGCATCAGGAGAAAAAGAGCTGTATCCAGGAATTCAAGGTAGGGTCAGTATTGCTCCACCGGCTCACAAAATGGACTATGCAAGAATTTTGTGTTACAAAGTCATATTTTCTCTGGTTTTCTGCTCAAGAAAGGGACGTCTTACTCTGTAACTTGTTAGAGTGTGGGTTTTACCATCTCAGAAGGAGGGTGCTCTTGGCTGGTATGAAAGTTAGAGAGAACTGGAAAATGAAAGACTAGGAAGTATAATGTTGAGTTTGAGCTGGAAGAAGTAGTGGGTGTACAGCTTTGGTTTTGCCCTTTTGGTTTTTTAAATACCCCAGATCAAGAACTCAGCTAACAAGAAAGGCTAATATGGCCATACAGGGTGGGAAAGGGTGAGTTTACTTTTTTTCATGACTAAATATCTCAAAATCATAATCAGCTGTTATCTTTTCTACAGTGTTTTGCCTCCTCTTGATTCACTCCCTTTGTTTCCCAGTACTATTTCAGACTTGCCAGACAACTGTTGTGCAGTCTTTCTGCTTCTAATGTATGTCAGTAAATTGTCCTTATGTCTTTGGTTCAGTCCTTATGCTCCTGATCTCCATTTTTAAGTATTCTTTCTAAGTAAATTCTTTGTTCTAGTTGTTTCAGTTCAGTGTTTTTGTTTTTTGAAAAACATACCTCTCCGCCTCAACCTATTACAAAGCTTTGCTCACTACTCACATTGCCCTTGTCCACCTACTTCTTCTGTGGCTACAGATTTTGTTACCCTTTGTTTTAATTTGGGTTTGTTTTTGGTTTTTTTTTTTTAGTGGATATGCTATGCCTGCATAATCTTTCATGCATAAAAGCCAAGTGTTCCCATTGAAGTCAATGGGAAGATCTGATAAACATACGATGTGGCAATATGGTACTGTATTTCCAGGTAGTTTACTTTAAATACCTGCTATACATCTTTCTTTTTCGCTATGCACTTGTTTTGCTCTGGCCACAAGCTTTTCTAACCTTGTTGTCTGTCAAGGCTTTCTGACTCTACCATTATTTTTTCAACTCCTGGTATATAATAAAAAGCTCAAGACTTTTATATTAGATTTCAGGGAACAGCAATCCCTGGAAACAGTATTATTTGATTGTACCAGGCACAGAAGTGGACAGGTGAGAAAACATAGAAGGGAGTTATACTGAGTGCCAGTCTTTCACCTACCTGCAGTGGGAATATGGCTCATCATGGTGCAAACA
Source organism: Psittacula echo (assembly GCF_963264785.1). Lineage (NCBI taxonomy): Eukaryota > Metazoa > Chordata > Aves > Psittaciformes > Psittacidae > Psittacula > Psittacula echo. The sequence continues at coordinate 109,416,126 of NC_137735.1, forward strand.
CATGGTTTGGAAGTTTCTTCTTTACGCTTGGCCATGTTGGAATCTGTTGTGAGCCATCTGGGCTAAACCCTGTGTTTCCCAGTGGGATGTGTATGCTAAGAAGGCTTTCTCCTTTTGGTTTTCCTGATGACAGTAAGCTTCCCTCTCTTCCTGCTGGGGTGAGGAAAGATCTGAAACTATAGGAGCAAGGAACAGCAGTGGTGGATAAAGAAGGAAGTGATTCTTTTCACGAACAGAAGATTATAAGGCAAACATTATGTTACTTTTATTAGTTTCTGAATTTCTTTGTTCATATCCATTTCAAAAAATTTTTAATGCACAGGTTCCTGCTACGAAGAAGCCTGCAAGCAGGGAAAGTGACTGTTTGGATGTCTTGGAGAGGAGCTCAAAGAATCTTTCTTCCTCATCCTGCCTTGTGCTTGAGGATGCAGGGCCAAACAGAAGAGATGGGAAGGGGCAGAGCATACCAGTGTGAGCGCAGGCTGGGTATAATGAGACCCCAGTTTGCCACACTTCATGCATTAATTCATGTTATGAGAAACTAGAAAGCTGCATGTATTATTGTGGGTTTAAAACCAGCTATTTTACACAGAGTATCTGAGAACTGAAGGACATGCTGTCACCCCTTCCCCCATACAATCCAAGCAGCAGTACTGTGCTGCTCTTAGTTTTTGGAGTACCTTAGTTTTGGAGTACCTTAGTTTTTGGAGTCTGGCACTTCTTGTCCTCCTTTTGAAGTTGCTGGCATAATGGGTGATCCAATACTGATTTCAGCTGCATTTAGCCCCTGTGGGGTTTGTCTGTGGTGCTGAGCTCCCAGTGCCAAGGACTTTGATCAGCTTAGACCCCCTGCCTGGCCTTATTCCTATTATTTTCTTCTGGAACCTCTAGCAATGTTCAGCTTCATCAGAAGTGCTTCTGCCTGAGGGTAGAGAGGGGAAATATCTGATTCTAGACCACTCCCTTCCACATGCTCTTTTTCTCCCATTCTGGCGGAGTAACTGATGGTAACATCTGCAATCCCAGTGAGTGATACTGCCACAGATGAGGGAACCAAAGCACAAAGCAAAGGTTGGGATCATCCAGCAGGCCAGTGGATTAAAGGAGAGAATGGAAAAGAGACAATGCAGCATGCTATCTAATTGGCCATGTTGCCTCCCATATGTTACCAATGCGGCGTTCATTTTGCTGTTTCAAGAGATGCTTCTGTTAATATATTTCAGATTAATAATGATGTTCTAAGATACTATAAAAAAGTTGATAACAGAAAGCTTAACAGCCAAAAGAAGTGCTTCTTTAGCCTGATGAAGCCTAGCTATCGACATATGTGAATTCTCATAAGCAGCATATTTTCACTTTATTTTCCTTGGTTTCTTCTTTTCAAGTGAACCACCCTGGAGTTAGCAATTGTCAACAGCTACAGGCAACTTTTCTGCCTATTCACGTACTACAGGATGTTTTAAGATTCTCATTGATAATAGCTACAAAAGGTTACACTTTTAAACAACCATTTTAAGACCCAAATAATTTCATAAATCAACTCAGAACTTTTTGGAAGGAAATATGAAAGAGAAAAATAATTGCATTGAGGCGATGATAGTTTTCACTTAAAATACTTTGGTAACTTTAAAAATAACTTAAACCAGCTGGCTAGCTGTGCAGAAATTAACCTGGTTTTGGAAGTAAGGCCACATGAAGTTTGCATAGACTTTTGCTCTGGAAATAATCGTCCCATTGAGCCTTGGCAGCTTAAGGTGTCTCTATTTTGAAGGGGGGGGTTAAAGGGGAAGTCAAATGATTTAGTGACTGAAGAGAGTTGCCACTTGCCTCAGCTCCATCCCTAGGGATATGACCTTTTTAATCCTCTTTAGTTAATGTATTGGTGATCTTTACTTAGGCAGAGTAAACAGTGCTGTTCTGAACAAAGGGGAGGTCATGCTTCCTACATTACACTCTGACCCCGGGGTCGCGGCCTTTGTTCCCTTCTCAATGGGAATTGCTCTCAGAGGGCCACCACAAAATGGAGAACTAATTTAGGCACGTGCTGGCAGAGAATGGCAGAGTATCAGGTTTGCCTCACCCGAACCTCCGAGTATGCAGCAGCCACCACGGGAGGAAAAAGTCAAACTATTTCAAAGAGGATGTATTAGCTCTTTAATTATCAATGGCCATGGCACTTAATCCCTCGTTGAGCTAAATATATTGCTTGGGTCTTCCCCCTGTGCCAATGCAGTTTTGCTGTTTTCAGTCTTTAAACTTCTCTTTTTTTCTCCCCACTGGACTCTTCCAAATGAAGCAGCATAGACTAGTGAAAATTAGAGACTTTGTTTCTCTTAAAAGAAAGAGAGAAACTGCATGGCAGTCGAAGCATTGAACTTTGGTCTCTGAGGACTCAAAATCAGCATTATTTCTCAGCCCTAAAAGAAACATGATGCTGTGTCCTAGAAGATTGCATTCATCACCTTTTTCATAACATTTTATTCGTGTTACACCAAGTAAATACACACACACGTAATGCAGAGCTCTCTGAAGTCGACCATTGTAAGCATGGGGTACTAAGCCAAAGCGAGCTAGGACTTTGTCATATTTATCACTAATTTTATTCTAAAAATGCGGATTTTACCTTTTTCTTCCTTCAGAAGCAACTGGCGACAGAATGTGATACAGCTCATTTTTAGTTGTCGTGGCCAGGGAACATATATAAACATGGAAGCAGAGATAAATTATCTGGAAGGGTTGTATACAGAAAACAATCACCTTTCACTGAAAGATGTTTATTATTTTTTATCGATATGCCGTTCTTTGCTTAACATTAAAATCTGTGAAATAAAATGATAGATCATAAAATAATTAAACTATAAACACATACAGTCTGTTAAAACTGCTTTTTCATATTTCTTCCTTCTAGGAAAGAAAAAAAGCTTATAATTGCCGATGACAGCCAAGTTGTGTAAAACACAGCAGGGTTAGAACTGAGCACAAGGGATGAGTGTGTGCTGGGGGGAGCTTATAATGTTACCATCACAAAAAATTAAGTAATGATACAATAGTAAGTTTCAAGGCTTCTGTGGCTGTTGACATGAATAAAGTCAAGGTAAAAATGTGCATGACCAAATTTTAGTGCTCAGACTTGGGTATTTCTGGGCTAATTTTATTTTTTTATTCTTTTTTCCCTTTTCTCACCTATATTTTATATTGCTGTAAATCCCTGAAAGACTCTACCATATTGGCATAATGGAGCACAGCGTGGGTTCACCCAATGTTCCTAATGGTTTAGGGTACAATCTTGCAAATGTTAGTTTGCAGTTGTGCTTCTCTTGACTCCTTTTAGACTGCTCTAGTAGAAAGCAGTAAGCCTTCCTATAGATACTTCTTGATCTGTCTTATGTACAGTTGTGGGCACCTCTCATGTTCAGTCCACCCTTGTGAAGCAGGAGGCTTAACCATACTGGAAATGGCTCAATCCTGCCCAAGAGCTGGGAGGAATTCATGGGCAGGAGGTCTACAACGCCTCTGCCTTGCCCACAGCATCCATCTCCTGAGGCTTTTTCTAGGCACAGGGCAGGGCTGGGCAGAGAGCCTGGGGTGGTGCTGCTGCATTTGCTACACAGATTTGCCTTCCATACCAGACTCTCCTCTCTAGAGAAGAGAGCATGCAACTTTTTCAAACTGTTGCAGACTTCCAAGTCGTCTTTTTCCTCCTTCAAGATTATGTGCCAATAATAAAATAAATAATAAATGAGATTTGCCCAATATAGAATACTGTAGCTCTCTTTTGTGCAAGACACCAAAATTTTATCTCAATTCTTTCTGTTCCCCTATTTTAATTTGTTTTCTTTGCATTCTAGACATTTCAAGTAAAATGTTTTGTCTTTTCTTTTGGTTTTCTTGGAGTTGTATTATTTAAACGAACACTTCTCATAGTCTACTCTTAGATTTAAAATTGCATTCTGTAATACAGCAAAATAAGCTCTTTAAACAAAAGAAGTGGCCAAGCACCTGAATCATCTTGCCCTTTTAATGAAAAGCTGCATTCAAAGAGGAGTCAAATGTGAACTGCAGAGTTATTACGTGAGCAGCAAGTGACTCTGGCTACAGCAGTACTGAAACTAAACATTCTCTGTCCTTTATTCTTACTTGAAATTCTCAAAGTCCTCTAGCTTTAGCCTGTAATGGAAAGCAGAGGGGAAAGGAGGTAGAACTACCATAGCCATTATCCAAGAAAAATACTACTGTCAGGTTAGCATGCATATATTTCTCACTTGTGTTACCTAGTCATAGTTAGTATGTTTCCTAACGATAATACAAAGTCCATCCCCTTTCATCACGTGTTTTTCAGTACTAGTATTGCTTTTCTGTTATGTGCAGGATTTAAACACTAAAGAGAGTGTCAAGGCAATGTCAGTTGCATTTATTTTGGTGGGGTTTTTTTTCCTTTAAAGCATTGATACGGTTGTGCTTTGTTTGGAGGTAATGAGCTGAGAATTTTAAAATGTGGGTAGCTGCTTAGAGTAAAAAAAAGAAAGATCAAATTTAAAAATACTTATTTTTCCTCAAAAAGATATTGCAACCTCACAATAACTATATAAAGTGCCCCGTTGAGTGGAATACTGATTTTTCTCACTGTGTATAACTATTTCAACATGCAATATGATAATCTAAGATGTCATAGTAAAAATGCTTTTTCCGAAAGCTTCTTACTGAGTGGAGCCTTTTGGAAATTTTTTGCTCTGAATCTTCTTGACCAAAACCTCTCAGGAGTTGGGGTTATTTTCCTAACTGTTTAAAAAAGAGCTTTATCCCTGGCAAAGTTTGGTTAATAGAATAGGCAGCGAATAGAACTTGGTTCCTCAGCATTACTGTTTCTGACAGTGGTTTCTCCAGCTAGTGTACCTTGTAAAGCTTAATGGTGGAGAAGACTTTTCTCATTTCCAAACAAAGATGTTACTGAAATTAGAAATGCAAACTTTAAAATTATTTTTCTGAATATGCTTATCAAAATTGTTTCCAAATGTGACCCCTGCAGTGAAAATTAAGTAAGAACCATTCATATGTAGAAGCTTCCTTTGTTAAGCAACTGTTGTACACTTGTCTATTACACTTTTAATATTAAGCCATTTCTATTACTCTGTTGATTTCCTTCATCCTTCGGACAATGATTTGCCATGTATCAGTTTATGTGAGGAGAGAGAAAATAAAGAAAATGAAAGAAGGTCCTCTAGAACATGGGTTTGTTCAGGCTTCAGTTGTACTGTGGAAAATATTGAGTCTTACTTTTTGAAGATAAATGTTGTTCTGAACACTGGTCTGTCAGATATATATTTAGGCTCACTGTAACTCCGCAAAATTCATTTGAAGTAAGCGCTTATTTGCCTGATTTGTGTTCCGGTGGAATCTCTTCTTCTGTATCTTTCCATTGAATACTTGATTAAAAAGAAATATGTGAAAGTTTCAAAATGCTATGTGGGTACAGATAGCTGAACATCTTACACTTGGGTGTGTGGTTTTTAGATTAGGAAGAGCAGAAAATCCAAGAGAGACTTCAGCTGCACCTGTAAAAATAAAAATGCTACTTGTCTATGAAACTGCATTGCTGTATTTTTCTGTGGTAAGAGGATCCCATCCTCTTACGCTTTCCATTGGCATTATCCGCTCTGGAAAGAAAAATGCATGACAGCCTCAAAATGGCGTTCTCTGTGAGGGAAAGGCAAAGACGAAAGCCAGAATAACATAGCAGTTCCAGCACAAAATAGCCTTTTCCAATAGATTTCCTATAAATTTCTTAGACTGATTAAGGTTTTGGCTATTAGCTGGCCAGTAAAAGCTGAGCAGTAATACAGTAAATCTGATATTCCTATAAAAATCTTTCACTATATGTATGGGATACCCATTTGATATATGAGCATGTGTATAAGTACAGTATTAAAGCAAAATTGTGTTTTGCAAGTCCCCACAATGCTTTCCCCTCTGTGCTGAAAACACGTAGCACTGCCAGCTGAATGCTGGAACAACGTTTTGGTCTGTGTGTGAAGTGCTTCATCAGAGGAAATCCCTGATCTTCATGTGAGTCTCCATAATTGTTTCAGGTCTAGTACAGGAACGAGCTCTTACACTCAGGTAGTCACAGAGCAGTTAGTTGTAGGTGTTCTCCGAATATTACAGATGAGTTGTTACGATGCTGTTGAGGGGACAAATAACTGCTGATGTAGTCCTGTTATGGTCAATTTCTTTCATTTAGTTTATGCTATATTTTAGATATATTAATATTTTTAAAAAGACATGTTTGTTTGCACAGCTAGGGGAAAAAAAAAAATCAGTCCTGACCCATGTCTTCTGTGATTTTCCTGTTAGGATTCAAATGTAACCCTTTGTTAGTAATCTTTAGGCTGCATTATTGTGATTTCCATTGAGCAATGTTATATAAAATTAATATTAATTTACAGTCTTATTCTAATAGTATTCATGCTTAGTAGGCTGTTCTAACATGAGGTCATAAATGCATACATACACATACATATCTATCTTGTGTATAGGTCTAGCATATTGCACACAGCACACATACATGCAGAAGAGACGAAGTACGTGATTTTGTTAAAATGGTTGTTGAGAGAAGGGGGAATTGTTTTAATTTTATTACAAATAAATGGAGGAAGTAATACAGGCCTTGGATGACAACTCTGATTTTGGTATTCGGCTTCAAAAGTTTTTAAAAAGCAGATGCATTTCTAATTGAGTCAGGGAGAGTTCTCTATTTCAGCCCAAGTGTCACTGTCCTGTTGCCACGAGGCAAAAAAAATCTCTGTCTTTTTTCCCCTGCACAATTTTCTGATTAAGTTACTTGTTTGCGCTAGAAAAAACACTGTGCAGTTCTCTTGAAATTTTTGGTGAACCAATGAGAATTCACTGCATTACATTTCTGTTGATAACATTTTCTGGAAATGCAAATTTAAGTGTTGACCTTTTAACATTTCGGTGTTTTGATCATCCATCTAACATCTCCAGAAAAACACATTTATGCCCTAGGAAAAAATGGTTAAATATGAAACTTGAAATTTCCATGGCTTAGTCACTGATATCCTCTGGGAATCTTTAGTATTCTGAAAAGGAAGTGTTTTTAAACAACTGAAAACCATAGTTCACTGAATAAATCTTGAAGCAGTTTTTCATAACTCCCCCCCCTTTTTTTTTTTTGTGATGCCAGTGATACCATTCATATTGTACTTTATTAAGTGTAGACAGCATAGTAAAAGTTCCTTTGAATGTTTTCTTTATAACAGTGTTTGTATTGGTTTTGTCAGGTTGTAATAAATGTCATTAAAATAACCTTTATTAAATTACAGCATACATTTTATCTTCATAGATGCAGATTCGTCTTTTAAAAAGCCGAATGGGAAATTATAAAAACAAGATTTTTTTTGCAGTAAACTTCTGATTTGCTGGCAACACCGCAATGACTCTCTCTTTAAAAAACATTTTACATGCCGTGTAATGTAAAGGTAGTAAGACTCAAAGGTCTCTCCTTTCAGAAATTATTCCTTTCAGAGCATGATGCACTGAGTTTCGGCCTTGTTAGTCCTGCTGCATCTACTTTGGAATCCCAGAGCTTTCTCCCCACCACTGCAGCTGCTGGTAGTGGAGTGAGTTTAAACTTCTTCTGATGCATGCTACCTAATGCCGTGCCAGGTTCGCAGCCTGTATTTGGAAATGGGGCAGTTGTCCCTTCAAATTTGCTAGCATCCTTTCTGCGTATTCTGTCATTTCTGTCAAATGTGAAATGTGTGTGTATAGAATATGGAATGCTTAAATGTGTCTCTCTGTAGGAATACATCTTTTTGGACAAAGGAAATACGGAATCACGTGTGTGTGACATTTTGTTTACTAAAACTGAAAAGTAGCAGAATACTTTTAAAGCTGAATATGTAAATTTAGGCATCCCTTCAAAATGTAAGAAATTTAATAATGCAAGTCTGACAACTTTAGTAAGTATAACATGACAGACAGAAAGAAAAAACTCAAATGATTCCCAGGAAGACAGTTCATGGAACACAGATTCTATGAAGTACTGAACTGAAGATGGTGTTCTTTTTTTCACAACTGCAACTGATACAAAGAATGTAGACGCCTGTATTATCTGTCCAGATAAATAAATGTATACTTTCAGTAGGTTCATTATTCTCTCGACATTATACTTTAATAAAAATACTGTGTCAATATTGTTCATGTTAGGTTGTTTGGTTGGTTTTTTGGTTTTTTTGTTTTTTTTTTTTTTCAGGAAGAGAGATATAAATTTGCCAATATACTCTGTGACAGTGTGAGTTTCCAGTGATATTTTAGATAGCCAAGATAGATCGACCAAACTAAGATGCACCTTATATATTACGTATTTTAGCTTTAATGGGCTAAAAATGAATACTAACTTGAGCTGTAAAATGGAAGTTGGCAACATAAAATAGATGTGATACTAATATTCAGCTCATAAACAGATTGTGTGTCTGTGAATTCTGTATCTATAACCATTGTGGGTTAAGTGTCTCAGTGTGTAATTGCAACTATGCTGCGACAGTTACTGTGGTGGAGATCACTTTTTATTTTGTTAGAATTTATCCAATTTTTTTTGCCTTTACTAACAAAAAAACACTAAGGAATTTCTGTTGCATTCCCCCCCCCCCCCCCGCCATTGCAATTAACTTTGTTCAGGATCGTAGTGCTCTGCTGTAGTTAAAAAAATAGATGCTTTTAATACCAGAGAACTTGGCCACTGAACAACTCTTGACTAGTTTAAAAGCCTTTAAATAATTCACAATATAAAGGTATTTTAATCCCCTTTTAGACCTAAGAAATTTTAAGTTTTCATTACAGGTTTCATCATGTACATTTGCTTGATTTTTGCAGCTTATCGTTCTCTAAAAATGCAGCTTTTTTTTTTTCCCCCAGTGTATTATTTAGCTTTTTAGCTTTTTTTTTTCTTTTTTTTTTTTTTTTTTTTACTTCTTCCTCTTCTATAATCATCTCACCTTTTTTTTCCCCTCCAGTAGCTATTTCTGTGAGGCATCCAATCTTAAGTAGACGTGCGCACTGAAATAAAGGGAGGGCTGTGTTTTAAAATCCAATTGCTTGCTTTAACTCAGTGCTCTGGTGATACCCGGAATAAAATACTGCCAAAAGAGAGTATTTACAGCAGGAGAACTAGAAATGCCAGTCACTGCTGAAGGTACAGAAATACGGGATGGTAAAAATGTCTTTTATGTTTTAGCTTTAGTGAGCCTTGCCCGTGAAGTACCCAGCGTCTCCCCCGCTTCTAGGCAGAGGTGAACGTGCTGCTGAGGGGGAAGGCAGCAGCTTCTTCTCTCCTCTGGTCGTTATGAAACTGTTATGGCCACTTTCCTGACTGTTCGGCGAGCTGGTGGCTGCCGCAGCCAAGAACTGGCTTCAGGAGGGAGGACTGAGGCTGGCGGGGCCGCTGCTCACCTGCAGGTGGTAGGAGCGGGGCCGGGGCGAGGCAGAGGCCGGGGCGGCGGCACCTGTGGCGGGCAGGGCCTGGTCGGGCCGGGCGGTGAGAGGGGAAGCAGCTTGTCGTGGGCTAGCAGGGAAGAACAAGAGACAGTGCTCCGGAGTGTGGAGCTGCATTGTCTGTTCTCAGCGTGAGGAATAAATTACAGTCTGTCAGAGCATGACTTAACAGTGCCAGGGGAAACTGGCTGCATGGTAAAGTTTAGTTACATTTTCACTAAAATGAAACGGTGGTGTTTTAACAGCCGAGGAAAGCTTGATTTTTATCTGGCCATAAAACCAGATGGGAGTATTGCTTAGTTTCCAGCTTACACCTCCTTCACAAATACGTATTTGGAGTTCAGTTAGTCTCCTGGAACTTTGCAGCGTATTTGTGATAAATAAGTAAAGCCAGTAAATAAAATCCAGTCTTGGGTTTTAATTTGCTGCTGGTACTGATGCAAATTTTAATCAGTAAGTGTAGTATGTAAGCAAAATATTAATACCATCAGTTTGAAGTGTACAGCTCTGTACAGTGAAAAAAGAAAAGATAAACAAAACAGTATCAGTGCCACCCTTAAAAAACCTGCTAATGCAGTGCACTGTTTAATCCTCCTTTCTTAAAAAAAAAAAAAATAAATAAAATTGTAAAACAAAACACGCTACTGCCAGTTTCGTTTGTTGATACCAGTTCAATGCCAAGTTTGCTATAAAGCATTACTGTTAAAATACAGGGTACTGAAGGAATTGTTTTTTGAAAAATGCTTTATTATGTTTTGAGGGGAAGAATGTGGAAATATGTCCTTGCTCAGCTTACCTTTACAGTTCAAACCACTTCAAAATTTTCTTTATTTGGTATTTAAGTGTTCCCCCCCCAATTTAATATGCCACTGATCCATCAGAATTAATATTATTCAACAGAATAGAGCTTTCCCAAGTAAGCTGTGCAATATGTCCTTCCTATGAAATATACACCAGCTATAATCCCACAGAGCACCTTTGGTCCCTTTAGGGAATGATGGAGGAGACTGCTTTGCTTTTTTATATATATATATATATATATAATTATTACTATTTTTAATCCCTGGAGAGTGGCTTTAAAAAGAAAAGCTCTCTATGTTAAGTAAAGTGATCTTTCTTACAGCATATACTGGAATTATTTTAATGGTAACGATTTAAAAAAAATCCCAAAATGTGATTTTACACATTTCTGGATAGCTTAAGTCCAAAAAAGATATATAAATGATTGGATTATTTTTTTAATTTTTTTAATCATGTACCCAGCCATTTTTTATTAAACATTTCTGGCTGTTGTTATATTAGAAACCATCCCTTATTGAAAACTAGCTGTGTTATTTAGAAAGAAAAAAATCGCGATCTGTTTAGAGCTGACCTCAGTGTTGATGTCAGTATCACACGAAACTGAGATGAAAGAACAAGAGATACTACTTTGATTAAAATGCAAGCAAATAAATTAGTGTATAGTAGGAGTATCTATAATGAGTTTCCAATAGACAGGACTTGCGATAAGGGGAAAGAGGTTGTAAAATTATGTAATAGTATAAACTGTGGTGTGAAAATATTGGTTTACTACTATTTACATGATTTGACTTATTCAGGCACGATGAATCTTAAAATAATTCCTCCACTTTCCTTTTTGGAATTCCATTTCTATTAAATGAAGCTTACAAGTTGGGCTTCATGTAATTGTATTCCTCTTTCCTGAATCCTTCTTTTTTAGTACTGCAGTAACCTAAAGTTAGATGACTTTAAATCTTATTTTACGAGTATGGTGACAGATATAATGCATTTATATATCTCTCCGAAGAAGGATAACTTTCATTGCATGAATCTAAGCCATTATTCTGTAAAGGCAATGCACTTTTAACCCTCCAAATGCACCAGAATTAGCCCTCTTATGAAACAGGCAAAAGCAGAGGTGGGACTCAGCTGCTTCCACATCTACACAAAAAGTGAGAAAAGAAAGGATAAGTATGGAGAGTAAAGAACAAGAAGGTCTGTGTTTTTATATAGAAAGTACAAAAATAAATAAGGAGCTAAAAATAGTGGCTGAGAGAAAGGAGGGAAAGTCATTCAGAAAACAGATTAAATGCAAGTAAAACACTATCAACTAAGCTATTCATATACCTGAATCTGATTCTTTCCTAGAAAAACAGGTCTGTCTTTTATATTATATCGGCATTAAAGTTGCTGAATGTATTACTGCATATAATCTTTTTTCTTTTCTTTTTTTTTTTTCCCAGTGTAGGGTAAACATTCTCATCTGTGCATGTTCTGTTAAAATAAATACTATCAGGAATGTCATGCCATTATTTTTAAACAAAAATGGTGAGAGTTTTAGCTGGACATTATGGCTGTCTACTGCAAAGTATGTTATCCAGAAACTGCAAAATTGCTTTTACTTTTCAACCACCCGGAATTTATGCACACACATCCTCTGCATCTAACAGTCTGTATGCAAGAGATACCAGAGTTATTAGAAGAGGTCGGAATTACTGGGTGTCATTTTACTGAAATAAAAATTTGTGGGAAAGCTACAGTTTAAATATCTTGTCAGCTATGTCCTGGTAATCTCTAATGTGCTTTTACTATAACTCCCTAAAAATAAATATTAAAAACATTTTGTGGTTTCACACCATTAAAAAAAAAAAAAAAAAAGTTGGTAGGGGTAAACCATAAAACATATATTTGGCTTACAAAAGAAATGTTTATCCTCCTCAGAATGCCAGTGGTTGAGCATTTTCTTGAGATTTGAGGCTGGGTAAAAATGTGTAACAGAGGTTCTTTAAATATGCCACTGCAGCAGTTGTTCAAGATGTGGCACAGCCAGCCAGTTCTGAGAAACCCACATGTGCTGCCCTGTACTTTCTAGACTTGGCTAATATTGTGCATTTTAATAGAGCAAATGTGATTAAAGTCAGGCCTGAAAACAGGGAGATGGGTTTTCATATACTTGGTAGAAAGTATGTTCCATCCAGTACAGTATATACTGTTCTTGCTAGTGCTTGCTTTTGCCAGTTTTACCAGTTAGGCAGAGTACATACAGCTCTTGGAATGACTGTATTACAAGCTATAATGTAAATAGTATAAAGTCTTTGTCACTATCATAACCACAGCAGATTGTTTAAATACTGTTTTTAAAAAATCATGTGAGTTTGTGAGAGAAGGAAATGCATCTTAAGAAAAAATCTATGACTCTGAAGACCTCTGCTCAATTTTGCAGGATAGTGTATTTGTAAGCTGAAGGTTGGAGAGCAGCCTCTTTGGATGGGATCTGAGAGTTGCAAGGGATAGAAACTCACATATACTAGTTTTCTTTTTCCATTGCATTTTTTTTCCTATCACTTCATGATCAATATTTAGAGGAATAAGATATCAATTAGTATCCTTTTTTTTTTTTTTTTTTTTTGTCCTGAAGAGTATTTTACAAAATCTTAGAAACACACAGTGTTGACTTTTCCAATTAGTTGAAACTGCCTAGCTGCTTTAAAAATACATCAGGAAAGCAGTGATAGCATAAGCAAAATAAATATTAAATGAGAGGGACAACTATCACTTTCTTTAAGTATCCACGTAACCCTTTTTTTCTTATGGTAACATATTTTCCACAAAGAAGACTCTTCAAGGTTGAATCCTGTACAGTCTACTTCCTCCCCCCCCCACTTCTCCTTCCCTTCCCTCCCCATGTAGGGCAAATCAAATGCTTGACAACGTTTTTTGTTAGGAAAGCACATTAAAAAAAAAAAATTTGAATATACCAATAACAGAAAAAGTATATATATTTTTATTGCAAGAAGGAGATTTCATTGGTTGAATGAAATGGCGAGATGTGACGCAAAAGGACACTTGGACGGGTAGAAATGCTGATGTATGCCAAAGCAGGCGTACCAAGAAATGCTGTTGCTATGAGAGAAACAGAGGGAGAGAGAGGGAGAGGGAGAGAGAGATCGTGAGAGAGCAAGTTGTGGAGGCCTTATTTTTATCCTCTTTGGCTTCTAGCAGTGAGACTGCAACATCTTCCTTTTCTAGCAGGGAGGGTTTAGAGCCTTTCAGTGGGTATTTTCATTAGACCAAGCATGTAGAGGAGGGGAGGAAGGTGAGAGAGATGCAGGTCACCTTAGAGTACAAAAGCAATTGGAAAGTAGGAGGCTGCATATACTAAGCCAATGATCTGTGCTATGATAGATATACAAATTAGTACGACAGATGAAGCAGCTTAGCTCATTATCCACCTGATGGTATTACGACTTACAGTTCAAAATCACAAAATTAAAATGCACACGCACACAGACACAGACAGACATATATTTATAATGACCCCACCTTTTCAGCTTATGAATTATCCAGCTGGGATACCGACGTCTCTTGTGTAACATTCTTAAAGAGCTGCAATAAATTCACCTTGTGAGTCCATTAGCCAGAGAGGGAGGGGGAAATAATTTGCAGGGAATTTTTTTTTTTGTCTCTCTTCTTCGGCAAGGGGGAAAAAAGTTTGTGCTATGAACTTAGCTTAGCAGCTTCTGGAACGTGAGCCAAAAGGGGCAGGAAGTTGTTTTACAATAGCGTTACAGTGATCTGCCACAAATGGAAAAAGCCAAATGTTGGACTCGGCAAAGAGAAAAAACATCCTTCTCCCCCTCGTTTCCCTCCTTTTGCCCCTGAAGAGAGAAAAAGAGAAAGGAACGTCGAGCTAGAGGTTCTTTTTCTTTTTTAATTACTTCTTGTAAGTAATGGAAAGATTATCTTACTTGCATATTCCATGGCAAGCATGAGGGAAAGAAGTATCAAAGGGACGTTTGAAAAAATGCACTTGGTAACTAGCAACGGGACTTTTGGCACAATTCCTTGAGTTTGCTTGAGGTTATGGAGGGGGATGGGAAGAAGAAAAGCAAGTCCACACAGTACGTTTTCTTTAAAAGAATGCAGGGGGAATGGAGGAGAAACTATATAAAAACTTTTTTAAAAAAAAAAAAAAAAAGGAAATGTGTGTTGATCCTCTGAAGCTGAATCCTCAGGCATTTGTGGCCCGTCTTTGCAGCCCGATATGTTTTTTTGTGAGTGTGTGTAAGCGCTCTCAATCAAACAGCAATCATGGCAGCTGTTTTTCTTCCAGCACAGCAGTTGAGCTGTCTCGCCCAAATGCTTATCAGCTTTTGACTCGGTGCCAAGATAGTTATAAGGGCCAAGCAGCCTGAGCTTGGCTGTGCAGCTGGTTTAGAAGTAAGGGCATGAGAAAACAAAATCACCGAGGTTTTTTGTCACATGCAGTATTTACTTTTTCAAAGATCCATTTGCTGCTCTGTGGGTTTGGGGTTGTGTGGTTGGTTTGGGGTTTTGTGTGTGTGTGTGTGCACTGCAGTTCCGTGGTCCTTGTGGACTGCTTTGCTACAGAGAGGGGTCTAGGTGCGTGTAAATATAAAGCTCTTCTCTGCTTTAATCCCAGAAGATATTTCCGTTGGACCTTCCCCCCCCCTCTCTCCCCCCCCCCCCCCCCCCCCAATTAAAAGCTTCATTAGCCGCACTGCGCTGTCAACCGTACTGCCATAGCGTGGGTGCATTGACATTCCAGCGCAGCGCCTTTCCTCCCAGTTGCTCTTTTCCTCCCTGGGTCTCCATTCTAAGCTCCGGGGGAGGGAAGGGCGAGGAGTGCCCCTGCATGGGCGCTCGGTTCCCTGCGCTGTGCTTGCCTCCCTATGTGCCTGCTGCGTATGATGGAAACGAGCCTGCTCACGAAGGGCCGTGCCTCTCTTTCATCATCAGCTCTAGCTCTCTGCGTTTCGCTAGCTCACGTCCTCCTCCTCCTCTTCCTTAGCCAGATTGCTCCAGTCGCTCACAAGGGGGAGGCTGGGCTCTGGAAAGGAAAAAAAAAAAAAAAGAAGGTTGCTGCTGCTGCTCGCATTCCTGCTGCAAGGGCCTCCCCTTCAGACGGCCTTTGCCAGAGCACAACTTTTGAAAACACTGCGAATAGGAGCTGCCTTTTTTTTTTTTTTTTTTTTATTTCCACTCTTCTTTATTTAACCCTCCTTTTCCACCGTTTTAGAAGGGAGCTCGTTTTCTGTTTCTCCTGCACTGTGCTCGGCTGTACTGTATATCGCAATGCTGAGGTTAAAGCGCCAAGTATTTTCCCCTCCGCTGATCCTTTTTTCTCTTTCCCCTCTCTCTCTCTTCCCTCCGTTAAAGAAATTGATTTCTTTGACTGAGCGATGAATCGGGCTTTGCTAGTTTGTATGCTGCGAGAATGAAGGCTTTTATTTGTGATTTTCCTCCTTCGAGTATCAGTGAACAGTGCTGCTTATGGAACAAACCTCTCACCCTGACTGGCTTTCTCTTTCTCTTTAATACAAATATATTTTTAATGGCTTTAGGTATCTGCGCCATGTGAAATAGTGTGGATGATATCCCTCCAAACCCCTTGTAATCTGACCATGGCTGAAATGGAAATATGGGGGGGGGGGGGGGAATATGGGGTGCACAGGCTGTTTCGTCCTTGCAAACCTCTCCCCCATCTTTCTCTGCTGAGGACGGAAAAGGGGATGTGCAGTAAAATGCCGTCTCTGGGACAGGTGCCAGCTCCTAGACAAAAGAAGTAAAATAGGCGGTAAAGGGGGAGTCGGGGGGGGGGGGGAAGGGGGTGGAAATTAATAGCCAACGAAAATAGGAATTGAAAGTCTCTGAGAGGCTGCACTGGCGAAAGTGATGGTGCCTGACTGGCCTTTTTGCTGAATATTTGCTTAGCGATGGGTGGAAAGGAGAAAGTTGCGGCATACTTTTTATTCTCGTCTTCTCTGCAGGCGTTCGACAGCGTGAAGGAAGGGTGGAGGGTGCCTTCTTTCTTTCTTTTTTTTTTTTTTTTCCTCCTCTCTTCTTCTTTTCCCTCCTTTCTACTGAATTATTCATAGTGTCAGTGGTGAAGCCAGGACTATTAGCATGCATCAGACATGCTGTTTGTCTGTTTGCTAACATTCTTCATTCAAGACTTGTTAACTACCAGACAAGCTTAACACGCTTCTTTTTTTCCCCTCCCCTCCTCTCTTCCTCCGTCTCTCTCTCTCTCTTCGCCTTCCCTCCCTCCTTCCCTCCCTCCCCTCGCCCCTTCCCTTCCTTTCCCTTCCTTTCCTTTCCCTTCCCTTCCCTCGCAGCCGCCCATTGTTGCCGCCGGGCGCTGGCAGCCGGGGGCAGTTGCGGCCGGAGCGGGCGGAGGAGCGGCCGCCGGTTGCTAGGTAAGGACCGCCTTCGCCTCCTCTCCTAGGCCTGCGTGCACTTGCAAGGGCGAGAAATGCCACAGAGCTCGCTCAGTGCCTTCTGCCTGCTTTTCCAGGAGACTGCAGAGCTGCAAGGTGAACACCAACACCACCAGCACATCGGCGGCTCCCCGGGGCTGGCTCCCCACCCTGCACAGGGTAAGCTGCTTTCCCACCGCTTCCCCGCTCCCCCTTCGACGCGCACCCACCAGCATTTCTTGGTTGTGTACCGCTACGATGGCATGAGCTGCCAGTAATTATCAAGTAGGGAAATTAAGTTTCAGAAACTACGTGGGTATCGGCAAATCGGCTCGTGACTGCCTATTAATTTCTGATTAACCAGGAGCATGTTACCAGCCCGGCAAGGTTTAGGCTCATTCAAGGTGATAGCTTGCTGGCTATTAGGGATGTGATATACTAATATTTGCTATTGTTGCTGGTTTTTAGGTTCTCTTCTCCCTCTCTATCAAGTCTGCCCCTCCCTTCGCTAGTCTGTTTAAAAGCAGCAAGCTTCATTTTCTTAGCAGACAAAGGTCGATCACAGCTTTTATTTCTGAATGCAAATGTTCTAGGACTTGTGCCAGTCTTGCCTTCATTGATTACAATATAGCTTCTTTCTTCAGTGGCATTTCCCCCCTTCCTTCCCCCCCTCCCTCCCTTTTTTCCCCCCTATATTTTATTTTAAATAGAAGGAAGCTCAGGAAAAGAAAGTTGGGTGGTGCAAGTTTTTATATTTATTTAATATTCACTGTGTTTGAAACACCCATGTGCAAAGCAGCTCTAATGCAGCTGCTAACAAGTACATAGGGGTTTATGCCATTTGTGTGTATATACACAAGAGTACATGTTCTTATTGCTCAATTAATATTTTTTAAGATAACTATGTGATGATCTTTAGTAATTGTATCGCATTACAGTTTCCTGATTGACTTAGCAATGTGAATTCAGGCATAAATATTTTCAGGGTTCATATAGAAGAATTATAATACCTGTAATTGCCCAGGATTACTTTATAATTAACATTTTTTGTCATGTATTTTTAGAACGCTATTTTTCATGGCCTTTAAAGGTCTCTAGGTGCCAAAAGTGCGTTTTCTTCTTTATCTTTTACATGCGCGCACGGGCACATGCTCACACACACTCCCACTCTCTTTCTCTTCCTCTTCGGGTGTTAAGGAAGGAATTTATTTTAAGTATAATACTTAAATATTAGAATAATGCAATTTATAGATCAAAGTAGCGTGTGGATGTAGATGTACTGAGTTAGGCACAATTTGGCAGTTAGTTGTGCACTTAAGATTTATTACCACTATGAAATTGCCAGACCTATTAAAATACTTACTTTGTGTTCTTTATATAGACAAGTGCATGCCCAAATTAAAGTATCTGGAAATAAATAAGTTTTGAAGACACTTTATGAGGAAACTAGATTTTCATATGTATTTGTAAAACAAAATGCTTTCCTCTGCACTGAAAAACAGGGAATGTTTTTGCAAAATATTTCATTCTTTTCCCTTTAATCTTATTTATATCCAGGAATTAAATTAAATATCAAAACAAATCCAGATAAGTTTGGCTGTTTGTGGGTTTTTTGTTTTGTTTTTGTTTTTTTTCTCCATGAAAAAAAAAAAAAAAAACAAACAAACCCTAAAAAATAATTAGGAAATACCTAGTGACTGGTACAAAAATAGTTTTTAAGCTCAGGCCATTGACAGCATTGTATCAAAACCATCTCCATATTGGCAATGCATTTGAACTGTTTTATGGCGACATAAACTGAAAAACAACTCATAACTTTAAGTAGCAAAGCAGTATTTATTGGCTGATCAAGCTCAAAGTAAGTAGAGAATGTTTTAGTGAACTCTGTAGATTAAGAAGGGACTTCAGAAATGTATGGCTTGGTGATAGCTGAAATTAGTTTCTTCAAAGTGATTTTTGGAGGCTTGTAGTAGCTGCACAGTACAAGGCAAACTATTAGTTGAGGATTCTAACTTATAGTTATTGGTATAAAATCATAAGCTGAGATTTCAGAGTATATTTTTTTATTGGTATAAAATCACAGAGATTTCAGAGTACTCAGTGGTATTGCTCCCCTAATGATGCTGTTTAGATAAAGAGGATATATTTTTTTTTTCTTAAGTTGCAGTGCTTGTTGGGGTTGTTTTGTTGCTGAGGACTTGCACTTAAAGGAATATAAAATTGCTTCAGGTGTATTAGTTCATTATCTTGTGGTGGCTTGCAAGAAATGATCGCTGTGAAAGTAAAAGAAGCAGAATTACCTTATTACTGATTTATTTCACAGTGAGGATTTCTGTGAGCATGCTGAAAATGAACATAGTGCATAAAGATCACGTGTATGTTAGTTGAAGAAGGATTAAGATCTGTTCATTAGATTGGTGAATTCCAGGTTTTAAATTTAGAATTAGTTTTAGTCTGTAACTTGAAATATAACTGCTGATAGAAACATTCAACCCCTCAGATGAATGCCTTCAGGAATTATGCACGTGAGCTCGAGCATTTACATTTTGAAAGTGTTTGGTGTGGGACTGCCAAGATTCTCATGCAAAATGTTTGGTGCATGGAATGAAAAATTAAAAGCATAGTCTTTCTCCCTCACCCACATCTTCCAAATGGATTTTTGTCCTCCAAAAGGATATTTAAGGTATTGCTGAGAAATGAACAGTAGTTTCTTAACCTCCCACCTATCTTGACTAAAAATACGGCTTTTACCAAAAGATACTAACGCAAAGAAAGAAGGGAGCACGAGGGAAAGGTGCATATGTTCTAGGCCTGTGAGTAATACACAGTGCTCAACAGAGAGGAGTGTTACGTGCAAGGCAGAGAGCAGCTTGCAGTGAAACAAGGGGAGCATAGTCCACAGCATTTTACACAAATAGGTGGGTTACGATGTGATGGTTACTTTCAGAGATAATAAATGGGATGCGTGGCCTCCTTATTCAGGTTAAACTTTTTGAAATTAATTGGAATTTTGCCTGGATGACGCTGCCAGCTTTGGATCAGGTTAAGGGAGATTTTATTGTGGGTAAAGGAGAGGGAGAAAAAAGAGGAGGTAGAGAGAAGAAAGGGAAAGGGGATGGAGCAGGATTTACCACTTTCAGATGTGGGTGCAGTCTGGAGTTCTCATCTTCATTGAATATAGAAGGTAACTTAAGACTGTGAGGCTGGATTATATTTTGTATGTCTGTATTGGTACAGCACTGCCTTCTGGTATGTGCTAAGTATTCATAAACATTCTGTAACAGGTAAGGAGAAAGAAGAGTGGAAGGAATGCCTTGTTTCATCCAGTTTACTTTTGGAATTTTTTTTTTACTTTTGGGAGGGAGTGGTGGTGTAATTCAGTGTTTCAGCAACTCCCTTGCAGGCAGAATGGTTTCACTGTAATCGGCCTTCGCCCATGTGCCACATGGCGTTACAAACCTCAACAGGGCCTTGCACCTTGTACAGCAGCATTCAAAGTCTTCTATGCACATGAGGGCTCAGGACATGGGCAGGCCTGTGATTGTGACATGTTTCCTCAAGCAAATGGAAATAGGCTTGAAATAGGCATTTTTCCAACAAACTGCATCACTTGCATTCAGCTTGAAACTGGTGCAGGTAATCAGCCCTCCCACCCTCTCCCCCTGTAGTGGCAGTTGTTGTGGAGGTCTAATACATATATATAAATAACAAAGAAACACTGCCATGCAGTTTTGGTTTTGATTGTGATTTTGATTTATGGCTGAATGTGTCTGAGAAGAAAACAAACTAATTTAGAAATATGACTGCGTGTCTTTGTTTCTCAGATAAGACATACTGTAGAACATGTTTCTTCATAGCTACATACGTGTTCATATAGCATATATGCTTTTACAATGCATTGGATTTTTGCAAATATTGGTATTAATTTATTCAGTGTGTATACAGCTAGTTAGACTTCTGATTACAGCCAGAAGACAGGAAGTTGAAATCCCTGTGGCCAGCACAATAGACGTTCATAAGTATCCCAGTAGATATAAAATGGCGGGGTAGATGTTTTCAGTGCACATACATTTCTGCAAGTCCTGAGTTAATATTGCTGTAAACGGTACTGTGTAAATCCATACTTGTTTATTCATTTGACTCCGTGCCTGATCCACAATAGGATGAATTCTTTTGAGTTTGATGGACTTTGGAGCAATCCTCCCCTACTCGCATAGTCACTAACGTAGTGCATATGCACATTTGTGGAATTGCTAATAAATCTGACCTGTAACTTCTTGCTAGAGAGCAAACCAGTCTGTGATTTTCCTAGGAATGATGCAGAAATTTGTCCACAGGTATTCGAGCCCTCATGTAGAATGGTTTAAATCTGCTGGTGAGCCCAATAATAGTAGGATTTCATTAAAATTTTACTTATGATCTCCAAAATAGCACATAATTCTGTTTAAGATACCTTGATTTATAGGTAGGTATGCAGGAATAAAATGCTTGGAATCAGACCCTTTATAGCCTATCTTTTAAAAAGATATACTGTCAAATGTGAGGTCTCATCATTTTGAGTTGCCCTTTGTAAAAAAGTCTTTTTTCACAGAAGATTAGCGTTACCACTTATTTAGTAGTTGTACACTCTTCCCTCTTGCATACATTTGAAATTTCCTGTGCCATACCTCTGGAAACAAAGGATCTGATCCAAAGGCCTCTGAAGGCAACGGGGATTTTTCCATTGACTTCAAATGGGATTTGGATTAAGCTTATATACATAATAGTTTGCAAAAATGATTTGCAATAATGATCTGACTGCTATAGTGGTTTTCAGGGCCGGACATCAAAACTTTATAAAACTCACAGAAGTTGTGCAGGCATAATACTCCAAAATACATGTCTAAGCATTGATCATGTTTTGTTGGGTTTTCTTATTCTTTTTAATTTTTTTTTTTTTTTTTTTAAAGGTGTATGGGGTAGGGCTCTAAAGAGCTTCATCTCACTGATGCTCCAAATCGGAGTTTTATGAATAAAAAAAGAGTGAATGTGGCTTCCATATTTGATATGTAGTTGATGCATTACCTTATGCATTCTTCATTTAAATTAGGGCAGTCTTTTTGGAAGAATCTATAGATTTAAGATGGCAATGTACCACTTATTTATTTTTACACACATAAGTTTAAATTAAACTCAACCATCTTATCCTGTTATCTGCCAAGGAAAACATTTAACTCTCTCTGAAGTTTTGAAGTGATTTGCTCTTTTCAAACTTGTTAAAACACAAATAGAAAAGTAAATTGCTTTGGATACTGATTGAAGACTTTGGGAAAGGGAAGGAAGAGGAGCTAAAGAAAACTGAATGTATTATTATAATAGCCAATACACCTTTATTAAATATTAATTAACTAATCATTTTCTGTAGCTTTGATTGATGGTGTTTGAATTGCTGACTGATATTTTGCAACAATTTGAATCTGAGGTACACTTAGTATGTTGCCCATGTATTCGAATACCTGCATATAGATATGTTTCCTGTGGCATTCATTCAGCTCCTGAAATTCTTTTGTCAGTGTAAGGAGACATTTCCAGTAGGAGAAGGCAGCTTCAATTTTAATAATAAAAGAGTTCACGTGGTTTTATAACTACAGACACAAATATTTTTAAAATGCCAAATTAGGAAAAAATAGTGTTTTTGGAAAGTGGTCTAGATGTCTTTTTTTATTATTTTTTTTTTCAGGTAATTTAAAAAATAGGAAAGTGAAATGGAAACAGTTGCTCTCAGGAGCTAGAAAACAAGAAGCAGCAGCATTAAGTCTGTTTATTTTAAAGTTGTTGGGGGCAAATGGTGGCACTGAGTAGCTTGGAGAAATACATGATAGCATTTTTGTGGTTTACAACCATGGTAGGCCAAGATACTTCACCCTGAAGTTAGTTCATCAGAGAGACGTCAGTTTAGGGTTCCTGTAAAGGAGATAGACAAACTTAATCCTGATTTTTCAACACAAGTTACGTTATTCTTTCTAGTACATTGTTCATGCTAACAGGTCTTGCACAGTCACAGTAGAATAGGTGATAGAAAAGACTTTGTTCCAGCCAGAAGATAAAGCTGTAGAAGAATTAATTTGTATTTTCATCTGCAAGATGTATTAACCATAAAGAAGTTGCAAGTATTTGTAGTAGTTTAGATGGGCAGTTGTTTCAGTTCAGGAAATACGGTGTGTTGGTGAACACAAAACTTTGACATGACTTTTAAATGCATTTGCAATTTTTCAGAATTAGTCTTGCTGTTTCTTGGAATTCAGTGTGCAGAAGAGTAGGAAAGCTATTTAATTGCATCTGAGAGATTTTGATCGCTGTATTTATTTTGCTGCCCATACACAAAGAGCTCTAGTGTATTTACTTCTACTTTTGTGTATACAGCAAGTATTGTTTTCAAAAGATTTTGCTCTTTGACGAATATTTGTTTTTTCTTTTTTGATATTTATTCTCTCTTGCTGCAGATTTTTTCCCTTTCTTTTAAGAAAAGAGAATTCTTACAGTATTTTTGTTACCTTTGGCAGATGAGATGCATGGTCTTATTTGCCTATAGGAAATAAAACAGTATATCCAGACCTGAATTAGAGGAAAGTCTTCCACAGATATCAGAGTTTTGTATTATACTCTCAACCAAAGTAACACTAATTTAAAAACCTGATACAGGAAGCCTGAACTTGAGTGACTCTTAAAGTGCATTTAAAGAACACTGCATTCTGCATGACCTTACGTACTTATGCAGTTAGCTTTTTCACCTTCTTACTTTGTCTGATTTAATCCAAGGAGAGTCAGAGTCTTGCTTTCTTGTTTTAAGGAACACAGCGTGGGTATGATTCCTACTCCAGTATGCATATATGAATTACAGGGTGCATGGGAAGGAATTGATCATATTATCCCCAAAAGAATGGAAACTTACAGGCCCAAAGGGCATCCACATATAAATTTTGCTGCAGGAGCTCATTGTGGGGTTTGGTTTTGTTTTTAATGCAGCGTGAAATACAGGGATTTTTTGGTTGCTTAGTTATTATGTGAATAACCATTTACGTTTTAAAATCTATTAGTAACCACTTTTGAAAAATAGTTTTTCAACTCAGTCTGTTATGAAGATAGTTGCCAGTTTTTAATTGAAGGTTATACATTTCCCATTCTATAATTAATATAGAAGGAGGAATTAATGTGATCACATGGAAATTTTGTTTCTTAAATGGAGATTTACATTGATGGATTGAAGGTTTAAGGTGCAGATTTACATTTAAATTACATATTACATGACATTTACATTTTAAATGATACTAAAACAATTATTTCTACTGTCTCCTCTGTGCCTTCTGAATCTCTGTATAACATTATTTCATTTAAAGTATAACACACTCTACTATATATATATTTCACATGTGATCAGAGTATTTTTTTCTATGGATGCTCCTATTTGGAATAAATAAAAATGAAGTTGAACATGTAATATTCACGTGTATACATTTAAGATGCTATTTAGTGTTTTATTTAGAATGGCAATTACTTACTCCTCCATAACACAAAATGCTCTCACAGGGTGCTGTTTAACAGAGTGAAAGTGGTATCCATGAGATACTTGGGTTTGTTTTTTTTTTTTTGCCTTAAAATGCTTTCAGGAGTCAGAACTCAGAGTGTTACTTAAGGCAAGCAGCTAAGGAATAGCACTTGGCTGCAGATGCAGCCAGCTGGCAACAGGGTGGTCTAGAGTCTGTAGAAGTGGAGGACTGATTTGGGAGAGAAAAGCAAACTGAAGAGTAATTGAATCTGTTGTACAGAGCAGGCCAGTTTGGAAGTCAGGAGTGACAGCAAAGTAATTGTAACTTTATGATGACACTTTCATGCTTATGGAAGGTACTGTATAGACATACATACATGTATTTGCTGGTGAATATTTCTTCAATCTGTGGCACTGCGGTCCACATCTTACAATCAGTTTTAGCAAGTTCAAAGGAACTTTAAAGTATGAGCATAATTCTCTTCCCAAAATAGATTTCTTTACACTGTCAGTTGGATGTAGCTGATTTGCACCCATATAAGGTTCTGGGTTGGACACTAAAGGACTAAAATTCCATTATTATTAAAATAATTACTTCAAGCCTTTTAACTTTCCATGCCTGCGCGGCTGAATACATGAAAGGGTAAACACCTGCTTGGTGGTGGATTGAACTTGACTTGGAAAAGTGGGGGGTGTGAGTGAGCCAGTATCATATCCCTGCATTTTGTAACTTTTGTTGTCATCGGTGTGTTCCTCCTGAGATACATTCTAACCTAAATTGAAGATTAATTCAAGTTTCAGCAGAAAGAGCTAATAAACTTTCCCAAAGATCAGCCTGTGAAAAAACAGGCCTATACCTTAACTGTGTATCTTGGTTTTAAAGTAGCAAATAGTGGAAGAACAAATAGAAAAGTCTCACAACTCTATTAACATCAAGGGATCAAGCTGAAAAATTACTTTTCCAGCTCACTGTACTCATACAGACTTTGTTACAGCTCTGTATGAGTATTTTTGAAAAATGCTTATAATGAAAAGATTTATCTGGGCAATCAGTGCCTGTGTTTCACTTTGCTGTCTAGTGGGTATTACTTCTAATAGCAGTTAAAGAAAGTAAACCATTCTTTACAGACTGAATTTCACCTCTGCGGAAGACTACATAGAGTTTAAGACCCATTCAGACCACTTCAGATAGCACACAGCTTTTTTTCTGTCCATTATATACTGTCCTTTATGTACAGCTGCTGCTGTAGAGACCACTGGGAGAAATACTGGGTTCAAAGAATAGTTTTTATTGTGACATCTGCAGTCTCAAGAGTTTATTTAGTCACTCTTCTATCTTTTAATATAATATCCTTTAATTTGTAAAACATGCAACTTAGACATGCTATTGTCCAGAAATTGGGCCTTGATGAAGTATTCATATGTGGGAGTCGGGGTGCCCATGTCTGGAAAAATGGGTAAGAAGCTGGGAGATTCTTTTACACTGAGGCTTGGGTGTAACAGTAAAAGCCTCTTCAAGTTTCCTCCCTTTTGAGTTTTCAGTTTGCCTCAGCACCTCCCTGTGTAAGCTGGCGATAATTCTGATGTTGCCTGTAAGATTTCTTCAGTAAGAAACTGCTGATGTTTGAATAAACCATGCACATCGTACATGTGGAGAACACTGAGCTGAGAAGGAAGAAGTCACAGAGTGTTTTGAAATGTAGTGCCTGCAGAATTTGAGTGGTTAAATACTGCTTTGCACAAGGCAGCATCTCGTAGTCTAGATCTGTGATGCAGTTGCTATTCTAGTCCTTGACTTCCTTTGGATGGAGACTTTCACTCTTACGTCAAGGAGGTGATCCTCCTGCCTTCCCAAATTCAGAAGTATTCTATACCAAAGTGGAAGGTGATGTGTTCCCTGCTCACTCACCACCCTCTTGTAAATGTGTCGGTCTGTTTTGTGCCCCAATAGGAATATGCTGTGAAATTGCCTGGTCTTCCAGTTTGGGATTCTGCTGTCCAAATAATTAAAATCCAGTTTATTGATAGCATCTTAAGATTGTATGGGGAAGTTAATTAGATCATTGACTGAAAAAAATCCCAAACCCAAAACAAAACCAAACCGAAACCCTCAAACCTTTACAGGATACTAGACAACTAAAACTCAGAAATCTTAACATTTTATGTGCTCCCTGCAGAATAGAAAACTGTGAGGGAACTTCTGAAAATAAAGACATTGACATATTTTGAATCTTCTGTTTGCTGTTGGTTTTTTTTGTTTTGGTTTGTTTTTTCTCTCTCTGACAATTCTATTCTTTCTATACTACTGCTGGCCCGAGTGAAATTGAGTTTAAGATTGATTTCTTCTTACAGCAGCCTGTCCTCTGTTTGTACTAAGAGTTTGGTTTCTAGAAGACAGGCAAGTGTGTCTGGTTCATGCAGCACTTGCATTGTGTAGCAAATCACAGTCAGCTCAAGTGAGCAGGCTTTCTCAGTCACCCTGTCTATAGTTTTCACTTGCATCAAGGGCACAGCTACACTGGAGAGTGCCTCAGACACACACATGATGCACAGAGCTGGGAAGCAGACAAGGGTTTTACTGAGCTCAGAGAGCCACACTGGTTCCACCATGTGGACAGCTTCAAGCGAGCTAAAGCTGTGCTGCTTGAGTTGCTGAGAAGGCCAACTGTGTTTTAATGAATACTGTGAAAACTGTGGGTTTGGGGTTTTTTTTTTGGTTGTTGTTTTCATCTTCCACACCCCCCCCCCACCCCCCCCACCCCCCCCATTTTTAGTAAGTGTGCCTGTAACAATCACATTCTGCAGATGCTTAGGAATTTTGCACCCACTGGTAGTCCCAGACTGTTGCTTCCATATCCTCCCTCCTCTCCTCTCCTCTGCAGCTGGTAAAGGCTGTGTGAAAAACAGTGCTTTGAACCAAAAGTGAAAATACAGAAGAGCTAAAGTGAGATTTTTCTGAAATGTTTCCTAGTAATGCTCTGCCTAATATGAGAGCTTTATAGCCTGATTATTAATGGTGCTGAAAATCTTCAGGTGAGTGCTGCCAGGCCCCAAGTATGTTCTAGTGCTTGCATTTAGGTGTCTCCAAGTGGCTCATGAGTGCTTCTGATAACCAGCCTTCTTATATTCTCATTACCTGCAGTGTGAGAAAAGTTCCAGTCTAATCTGTGTGTAGGTGTCCTGAACACCAAGGAGTGTAAGCTAGCCAGGGTAGGCAGTTTCCCTCTTCAGTTTAGAGTATCAGTTAAAGTCAAATGGGAAAAGTCTGTGTGATAAACCTGAAAAAAAAAAAAGGGACAAATGTTCTAGCTTGGATGGTGAATTTGGGCAGGGTTTGTAAGTAGTACCTGTCTTCGGCTGTTGCTCAGCTGAGAGAGGGAGATAAAATGAGACGTTCCCCTTTACTTCTGCTCAGTAAGTGGTATGCTTAAAATTATCAGCAAGTTTCAGCAAACTGAAGCAAAGACCTGGTATTATTGTGTCTCAGATGAACTGATGTGTTTTGAATGTACTTTTTGAGAAACAGAGGTGTTGATTGCTCTGGGAGTTCATTGTTGGAGAGAATGAGGTCTGCAAGTACATTAGAAATCATTGGGAAGAAAATTAATAGCAAAACAATGTTTCAACCTATAATCTCAGTAATTTACATCTAAAAATCTAATTCTTCTCAGAGGTGAAAACTTTTCTGTTGGCTTTTTATTGAAAGATAGTATTTGAATAGTAAGTCAGTGTTGGGAAGACTTTTGGTTTGTTTTTTTAAGAAGGCCTTCCAGTAACTCCCAAAACTCTTCACAGCTATTTCCTTTGTGTCTTATTAAAAAAAAAAAAAAAAAAAAAAAAAAAAAGGGGTGGGGGTGGGGGATTTTTACCAGATACTTTTTAATTTTACTTTGCATTCAGTAAAAGTTTCCTCTTTAGCATGGAAAGTACACATTACTGACTGCCTTTACCTGGAAGCCAATTTTTATGTTAAATATATGTATTATGAATAAATTGCTGTTATTGCATATACTTACTGTGGATGCACTGCTGCAAATAATGTGGTGACTTGAACCTCAGTAGGAGTTTTGCTAAGACTAATACCGTGAGGTATTAAACCCTGCTCTAAAAATATCTGGGGCACTGAAAACCAGTAATGACATAAGATTTCTCTTTTTTTGAGAGACAGAGAGAAAAAAAATAAAGACAGCTGGGTGAAACATGTCTTTCTGGTGATATAAGAGTTCGTATTTTATTTTGTCTAGCAATCAAGATGCATTTTTTTCTTTTTAGAAAATGCATCATTTTGACTTCTAGCTTGAAAAAGCAGAAGCCCTAAGTTGACATATTCCACACAGTTCCATTTTTCATGAGAATTTTAATTTTGTGTTTGCATGTCATATTTTACATTTAAATTCTGATGTTGAAATCAATTGCCTCTGTAAATTATCCTTTAAAAAGGAGAAAAAGACACCTTTCAGTTCATACACGTAAAGGAGGGCATGTGACTCCATAGCTGCTTCTGGTGAGAGAAAAAGCATGATAGCTTCTGTGAGTGCAGCATCAAATGCTGAGTAGTTGTCTCTGTAATAGTATTGCGACGGTGCAAACGTTGCCGTCACTGTACTTTTTAGCAGGCTTCTGTTGTGTCAAAAGGTGAGAGAGGCTGCTATAAATAACTGTGATGGATTGCGTTGTAGCTAGTGATTCTTTTGGAGTTGCTACAGGAGTGCTACGGGAGTCTGTATGCTTTGGTTAGTTTTTTTTTTTTTTTTTCCCATCTTAAATAACATGCAATGCTATACCATTTAGTATACCTTTATTTAATTTGTCTCATCTGTGACACAGCCTTTTTAAAGAGCTCAAGCTTTAGCTTAAAATACAGTTCTCAGGCAGAAAGAAACTGCAGTAAAAGTAGTTGTACTACTAGTTCATCCCATGATTAATAGCAAGACTTGCTTAGAAGTTAGTCTTTGATTTCCTCTGTTTAATTGTAGCCGTAAGTGAAATGGGGTTTTGATTTATAGAAAATGCAAAATTGGGTACAGAAAGTTTTAAATTACAGCAACAGTAAAAAATTTCCCACAATAATCATCCCATATTGTTTCAATTCAAAAGAGCCAAGCCTTGATTTGTGTGGGAAAGAACTCATAGCAGCCAAGTTCCACATTTGAAACTGGGGAGAGGGGAGGATCAATTACCATCTTTTGAGGGTATAAAAATATGCCTGAACTTCACTATGTAACACTTTCATCATACAGTCCCTCTCTGGAAGGGTGCTTGCTAATTAATTAATTTAGAATAGCTAGTTTCTGACATGAATACTGTGTAAAAGTAGAAAAATTGTGTTAGGACATACAACAACATTGACAGAAAAGAAAAAAAAGAATAGAAGCTTTAGGAAAAGCAATGGCTTGTAATTGTGAGTGAAAATGAATCTTCTGTTTTAATATAATATTTTCATTGTACAGAATGGTTCACTACGCTGTTAAAGTTTTAATAACTGCACTTTAATAGCAGTAACTTTACTAACAGTTATTTAATTCCTAAACTACTTTTTGGAAATTCTGCATGGCTGATCTTGCTTTTGCTTCACCATGTTTATGTTGACTATTTCTTTCATGAGACCACAATCACTATGTGTGTTTACAGCACTAATCCTAGAAGTTGAAATTCTAGGTAGTTAAAATATGTTCTGTATCACTGAAGCTGTTCTGAGGGAAATAACTTTGCTTTAACAAGGCAAGACCAAATTCTGCTCTATTTACAGGGGTAAATTCTGAAAACCACTGTTCTTACCCATGGAGCTTTACATCTGTGTTCCTGAGAATATGAGTTTTGGAGCTTCATATTTGCTTTTTTGTGTACCAAAATGCAGTTTAAAATTATTTTAAAAATAATAATGCAGTTGTTACTCTCTTGGCCAACTTGCAGATTTTTAAAATCTTGCTTCACAGTCTCTCCTCACATACAGTTTTTATTTCAAGCATAGTGAGCTTGCAGTTTGAATATAAAATGCTGCTTCTATTCCATTTGATTTGGCATGGCCAAAATTTAAAATCTAAGCATGAAGTGTAGCATTGATCCATTTATAAGCATTTACAAATTGTACTGCACTTCTTGGATAATTTATTGTAGTAGCATTTTAAAGTCAGGTAAGCTCTGATTTTGTGCTGTAGTCTGACAGTTTAATCAAGATACAAATTTAGAAACAAATCAGCACTGTCTTTTATATAGTGCCTCTAAGTCCATGGTAATTGGTACCAGACCTTGGTAAAAGGAAAGGATCGCCGTTTCATGCTACCAATACCAGTGGGTGTTGCTCCACAGCTGCATCATAAGAAGAGAAGATGCAAGAAAAATTAAAGGACCCCAACATGCATTTTTCTGTAATATACCTTTTCCAGAGTACGAGGTTGATGGAAAATTCCCTCGGATCCAGTGTGTTAGCTCACTGTAAATAGTGCCATGTGTTCTGCATGCTTTAACTCTTACCTTTGGTTTGCGGTAGTTTTTAAGCCCACTTTCTTTAACTTTGTAGTTTTGAAACATTTTAAAAAACCTAAAAGCCTGTAGTTAATAAAATCAGAGCAGGGATGGTGGGATGCAAGTGCTTCTGATGCAATTGGACCATACTGATGTAAACTGACTGCCTTTGGACTCTCTACAAAGGCCTGTTTTGGGTAGTTTTGTCCTGTCAACATACCTTACGATGTGAGCTGCATTGCAGATTCCGTTCTTGCTCTCTCCACGTTCCAAGGATTCATGCTCAGCTAGAGCATATACGAGCTATAGACTGAGACTGTATGCTCTGGCAGCACAGATGGAGTATTCTGTCATTAGGACTGTTTGTTGCCTGTTGGAACACACAGCATATTTCTACCGTGGCATCAACAGTTTCTAAGAACTGAGGTCAAAATAAACAGGTTGCAGTTGGATACAGGAACGGTCTGGGAAACAATTTAAAATTCCCTGCTTAGGCATAAGCATATTCCTAGATACGTGGATAAAAAGCCATTTTTATAGCAAGGGCTCGTGTTAATTTATGCTAGCGTATACAGATTAGCATACATTTGCAGGCAAACAGTCAGTAAGTTTTCCATGCATATTGGCACATGTATGCAAAATGGACTTTGTTTTAAATAAATAAGCAAATTTAAGCACAGTAATCTTGCACTGCTTCTCCCAGTGTTTGTAATACTTTAGCAAAGCAAAAGTGATGCACATCAAAAAAAAAAAAAAGTATTCTAATTAGGCTTCAGTCTTCTTTGCAAGTGTGGATGTCACTAATTGCACTGGTGCACGTGGTCCCTTTGAAGTCGACAGGACTCTTTGCAGAAGTAAAGCTCCAGTGCTGACAGACAAGCTCTGGCAAACCTCCTTGAAGTGGTTTAAGTTGCTACTGCCCCAGACTCCCTGCTCCGCCCTTTTACTGGGGATTAGTGCTTCCTCAGCGGAATTTGCAGAAGGGAACATGTGCTCACACCTTAGCTGCTTTGTTGCAAAACCCACAGGTTCAGCTTAAACCCTTCAAAATGCATCGCTTTCTGCTAAGCTGATGGCGGGTGCCTCAGGTCTGTGTTTGCTGATTCAGCATGGAGAGCTGTAATCTCCAGCAGCTAGGTGGAGCAGACCGCTGGGAAAAGGGACTTCTGCGTGTGACAGCAAGATTCACCAGAGCTCAAGTGTCAGCGCCCCTTCCATCATGGTATTTACAGGGTCAGCCCATATATAGACTCAAATTCCAGGTGAAATCCTGGCCCCAGAGAGGTGAGCAGAGTTTTAGCCAGGCATATCAGTGAAACTGGGGTTTAACTTGCAGTGTTTAAAAAGCCAGCAATTTTTACATAATAGGACAAGTACTTGTGATGATTCTGGCTTGAATAGAGATGTAAATAAGTTTGCTTCCTGGCAGAATCAGCAACAGTCACTTTGAAAGGCTTACTCATATTTACCTAGTCACAGTTCATTTATAGCTAATGTAACTATCTCCTGTTTACTGAACTGCAAACATGTAAGTGCACAGCAAGCTTCTAGAAGTTAGAAAATGTTCTTATGGTTTTGTTTCTTTCTGTGGGCAAGTTAAATGTAACTCAAGTTTCAGTGGTTAAAATAAAAAAATAGGTTATTTTTTCCTTTTCAGAAATGAAACATTATTGAGCTGTATGGCATGCATAATGGTAAATAGCTAATATGGGTATGTGTAGTGGCAGTAGTGAAAAGAGGTGTCACAAGAATTAAGAGAATTTTTAAGACTAATATGGAAAGATGTGTTTAATTCTATAAAAGAAAGAGTAAAAAACAAAGTCTCCCCGAATTCTTTGTGCCTGCCACTTTACAGCCATTGCTGTTCTCACCTTTCCATGTCACGAGGAGTTCAGTGGTCCATATTGCAACCAGGGTAATAATATTATCATCCCTTTTTACCTTCTGTATACTCCTACTACCAGAGTGACAGGGAGAGAGCTCTCCTAGAAATCTTTTTTGATGGTCTGATCTTTCTGTCTTCACAAGTTTGTTATGTTCTTGTTGCTCTTCTCTGTATACCCCAAACACAGTATGTATGTTATAACATTTTTTTCCATTCTTTACAATGACAAATCTTGTACATCCTTCATCCTAATCTACCATCTCTTTCCCACTCACAGCTTCTGAGTCTCAGGCTCTTCACTGTCTGTGAGTGCAGCTGGGAACACTCCTCCCACCCCCCCCCTTCTTTTAAGTTGGCTCTTGGAGCCCACTGCAGATGGTCTGTACCTCATGCATAATAATGGTTGCTTTTTTTTCTTCTCAGGCAGGTTTCTGTGCCTGTAAGAGGCAGACACTCTGGCAAGCTTAGACCTGTGTTTTTATATTTTTTTCTAAGTGAGCCCTGGGGGTCTTGTTTGCCATAGTTTAGAACCCCTTAATAGCTTATGTAGCTCAGTAATATCTTGGTGCTAGACATAGGAACTGGATTTGTCCACTTAATCTTTTGCTTAGGAAAAATTATATATGTTAGCAAAATGAGTTAAGGCACAGCTGGACAAGAAAAAGAAATTAAGTGAAAGCATTCAGGGAACCGATGAAAATCGGTTGCTTTAGGAAAGTGGTCTTCTAGTAAAAGTATAGCAGGTTTGTGCTCAATGTGTTTTAGAAGTGCTTTGGGGTGGCCTCTTGAAACTTGTATATTCCTTACTACTCCTAGTAAGTTTTTTTTTCAATGAGTTCGCTCTGCACTATTTTTAGACTTGCATAATAAAATCTGTGTACTAAAATGTGCCCAGGACCTCGTGTAAGAGCCAAATGAGCATTTTCAATGTCAAATGGTTGAAGTTCTAGGTTGCTCAACATTGTTGCTTCCCAGTTCCTTCATATATTACTGTATTTCTGTTGTTACACTGTGTTATAGTAGTCTTAAAAACAGGTACATGTGTGAAGATACATTTCAGGGGTCTTGCTGTGCATGTGCTTTGATTTTCTGTTTTGTGTGGAAGCTGCCTGCCTGCACAGGGCTGTTCTTGATCTCAGCACTATGCTTTGGGAGCTGAAAATGTAGAACATACACAGGAGAAAAAAAAT
This sequence comes from Psittacula echo, assembly GCF_963264785.1. Classification (NCBI taxonomy): domain Eukaryota; kingdom Metazoa; phylum Chordata; class Aves; order Psittaciformes; family Psittacidae; genus Psittacula; species Psittacula echo. The sequence continues at coordinate 109,449,921 of NC_137735.1, forward strand.
GTAAATACATTTATACCAACAGTTTTAGCATCTGATTTGACCCCTATGAGGAAGGAAATATCAAGGTCAGTTATGGGTCTGTATTTTTTAAAAGATCAGGGAAAAATGTCCTGAACCAAGTTGGATTTTGTTCATGATGAGGACTTTTGTTCCTTCTCTGTTTTGATGTTGATAATATAGGAGAGTTGCTCATTAGATAGTAACAATTACAGTCCAGAATCAACTCATGGATTTCAGAGTATTTGCTAAAATACTTTGGGGTTCAAGTGCCTGAAACTGTTGGCTCTTAGAGTAAAAAAAGGCACCGTTTTCTGAAGGGCAAGAAGACTGTCAGAGTAAGGGCTCTTAGGAATGAATAGAGCAAATAAAACCTTGTGAGAAGAGAGTAACTCCAGAAAACAAGCCAGTTAGGCAGCAATGATCAACAAGCAGCACAGAATGATCATAGTCATTCTTCAGGTTGGAAGAGACCTCAGGAGGTGTCTAGTCCAAGCTCCTGCTCAGAGCAGTGTCAGCTGTGAGGTCAGACCAGGTTGCTCAGGATTTCATCCAGTCGGGTCATGAAAGCCTCCAAGCCTCACCAAAGTCTTCTCCAGGCTGAGCAAGCTCAGCTCCGTCATTCTGTTATCTGAGGGCTAATGCTCCAGCCTCCTGACCATCTCAGGGGCTCTCCTCCTTAACCTATCTACATTGCAATAATGCTGAGCAACCTGATGTGTGACACAGGAAGCTTATCTACATGGTTTTGAGGCTATCGCAGGCAGGTCCACTTGATGGTTGCAGCCAAGACCAGCTTGGTGGCTGGTTGTGAGACATACTGCTCCCTCCAAGCTCATCTAAGGTATATGGATATTTTTGCTGACCATCAGCTAGAAGCAGTGCCAGGAGCTGATGCTGTTGGCTGGCCTAGCCTTGGCCTTCACAGAAGATTCCTGGGTTAATAGTGTGGCGTTATTAATTTCAGGTATTAATTTAGAAAAATATTAGCTTGGATTCAAAAATTGTGACATAGTTTAAATGCTATAAGATGTTAAAACAACGCAGAATTTCTTTTACTTTGCTGAGTGTTCTTTTCAGCTGCTGAGATACACATTTTAAGCATGGAACACAAAGGTTAGAGATACACTCAGTCTTAAAAAATATTAAGTGTCATGTAATTGCATAACTGCAGGAGCCAAGGCCTTAAGAACAATGCTGAGTATCATGAAATTTATGATTTGATTTTAAAATCAAACCACATTGATAAGATCAAGAGTCTGTTGCTTTTGTAAAGGAAATGTTCATGTAACAAGGGTTTTTTCAAATAGTGAACCATGTCTGTAAAGTTCTAAAATGATAGCTGCTATTATGTGCTCATCTGCTCAGCACAGTAATTAAAGTATATATTAATGCTTCAAGACATGCATTTAGACATATAGATTGAAATTAGATATGCTTGCTGAGTACAGCAGCATATATGTTGCTATAGGAAATGCTGTGTTTGTGTATTCTTCATAGGTGCAGTTAAATTTAATGTAATATATTTAATCTTATTACATATTATATAATTATGAAAATACACTCAATTTTATTAAATATACGTGGGGTTTTATTCACATATTTAACCTATCTGGAACAAGCGTTTTTAAATGTAAACCTTGCACTGTAATAATCACTAAAGATTAAATTGTTAAGATACTCAAATAGTGCTCAGGGGTTTTTGAGCTGTCCAGAAGCATCAGTGTGAGCAGGGCAACAGGAATTCCTGTCTCTGCAAGATTTGAATCATCTGAGATGCCTAGTTTCCACGTACACCCTGCAGATGGGGATTAGGCTGTCGCAGCACACCAGACTTCGCCCTTCTCTTGCAGAATGGATTTTTACTGAGAGGTGATGAGCTTTTGGGGGGGTGGGGGGTGTTCTATAGCTAAAACCGTGCTAATTCTTCAGCCATTAATTAGTTTTATCTTGGATGTAAGTTTGCGATGTTGATTCCACCTCTGGCTTCCTGAACGCTGCAGCGTGTCATTAGGAAATCTTCAGTGTGAATTTACAGGCTGTGCAGTTGCAAAGTGAGATACTGCCACTGTCTATGACATCTTATACTAGAAAACCTTTCTAATAAATAATCTGCAAGATGTTTGAGAAACCATTAATGTTGCTCCTATACTGGACAATTCATTAGATCAGGTTTACTCTGTTATTTTGCAGACTACGTGACTTGTAAGTCAAAAAGCAGGTGTCTGTCCTTTTCATGTCGCTGAAATGCATGCGGCGTACAGTTCAAAACAATGCTGCTCTCCTGCTTTACAATGCAGATAACTTCTTTTCTTTTACAGTTTGTCTCACTGTATAGAAAGCAGTTGACGATATATGTGCACACTGCTCGATCTGTTGCTTTTTCCTTGTGGTACAGTGTAGTCTCCTGACAAGGAGTGTCGTTCTGTGCAGTGCAATCATGTATCTAATGGATTAAGATAGCAAAGTATCTACTGGTGTGTTGATAAAAAAGACACAGAAAGAGTAATGTTGTATTGGGAATTGTTTGAGAATTGCTGCCCTTGTGAAGTTAAAATGTGCTCACGAAAAATGTCTTGTTCTTCCCTGCCTATACTTCGACATAGGACCTGATTTTTAGAAATGGATGTTTCTGTAAAACTTTGATTTTTTTCTTTTTTTTAGACTTGCACTTCAGTACATACCTCTTGGTATGTTTGAGAGCTAAATGCAGTTGTTCAGGCATCCTTTCTTTTACAGCTAGTATTGATGATCCTGCCCAAGAGTTACAAAAGCAGAAAAAAGAAAGCCCTCACAGACATTTGCTGCTTCAGTTGATACATATTTGCATGTTTCTGATGAAAAAAGATTTTTTTTCTTTTTTTTAATGTTTTTTTTCAGTGTATCAATCAGCCTGGATGTAGTCTTCCTGTAAGGAGTGTGAAAGTTACAAGAGGAGAATTACAGTTTAACACTGAAAAAGCTCTTCCTCATCTGAACCATCATTCAAAATGCAGAATGAAAGGAGATGAATAGATTTTCTACCATGCTGTCTGCAGGACTCCTAGAAGATTCTTCTGAAACTTGGGGTAAGATTAAAAACAGGAACGAACAGCTTAGTTGTAAAGTAGAAGCTGACATGAAGCTTCAAAGTATAAAAAGATACTGTTTGTGCATTGACCTCTACACTGTAATGTCTATAACAGCAATACCATATAAGAAAATCTCTATGCAATATTTGTTCAAATAATGAAAACAGAAACAACAATAAATATATATATACACACAAAGTAATTTTTCAGAATTCAGAAATGAAAGCATATGTTATGTTTTATTTATTCTTTTGATAATATATGTCAAAGTACAGAAATGTTTATGAAAAAAAGTTGAAAGTATGAATTGCTGACTAGTACAATAACTTTTGTCTTACCTAGCTCCTGAGAAATAGCTGAAATATTCGCGCTATGCATAGTTAATGTCATTGACTTGTTCTTAGTTATTTTATTTTGTATTCAGCAGTGGTATCCATTATCTTTCATTTAGTGAATTAAATTTTTCCATTTTATTTTCTGATTACTGTATCAATTTAGTGCAGGTGGCTGGGGTGTCATCAGGGTACCTTCTCTGTGTCTGTAGTCTTAGCATTGCATATAAACAGCATTTTCCGAGGGATATGGGTACTTTCTCATATACAAGAAATATTTTTCTCCTGTTTCTATTTCAGGTTTTATATACAGCTAATATTCACGCCAGAGACCTTGTTGTCTAAATGTGTATTTGGTACAGTTCTTAGTATTACAGGCATTTACGTTCATGGCAATATAAAATGGTTCTTAAATAATGGAGTGCTCACTTTATAGCCTTAGGAATATGTCCAGGGCATATAAACAATCTATTTTTCATTTGTTTATAGTCAGACAAGTTTATAATTAAGACAGTAATGGGCATAAGCATTCTTGCAGCCTTTGCAGCTCATCTTTCTTGTTAACATCAAAGAGAATATTTGTGGTAGAAGACATAGCAGTCAGTAATAAGTGTGGGAGAATCAATAGCATGTAGATTTTTTTGTCTTTTTTTTTAAATCTGGTTTTCCCCTATCCTCCTGTTGTCTGTGTATCTGCCATAACAGAAAAACATGCATGCATACTTCTTTTTGTTATCATCCCAAATGCTGTAGATAAAAATGATATACACTGGTACCACGTTCTGTTCATACCCCAACCGCCGGAGAGATAATGAAAATGTGCAAGCACTTATATAACCATTATATCAGTGTCTTATTTCTAGAAATGGCTAGTGTAAATTATCCTTTTGCTGCTGAATCTATTGCATCTATAGCCTGCATGGTCCAACTATGGGTTAAATCAAGATCATGTTAAAGCTAAACAAGAATCCCAGAATAGATGTTATTACTCTGGTTTGCACTGGAAGCGTATATGTAGACACATATGTTTGTTCATGCAGACAAGTGTATAAGTGGATAAAGTGGTATTTATTGTGTTGGAGGACAAAGTACTATGTGTGATGGACCTTTTAACTTAAAGGGTTGTGCCTCTTTTGTGTCAATTCTGAGAGTTGTGATCAGCTGAAATAGCAGTCATGGAGGGTCAGTGGTGAATAAGAGCAACACAATTTCTCTGAGGGCCCTTTGCGTCTGTGATTTGATCTCTCTCACAGCTTGGTCCAAAACAGCATGTTTGTTGGCTATGAAGCCCATTTATCTCTGTAAGAACTAGGGACATTTGTTTGGGGCTGTGTGTATCTGCTGGAAATTTGTGCATTTCAAGGCCTTAAAGTAATTATATAGAGTAATGACTTCCACTGATAAAATATTACCGGCTTTCTGATTTTTGTCTTGGTTTATGTCTTTAATTATGTGCCAGTGGTGTTATAAAGCTGAGATTTGGGTGTGCCTGTATTTTACACTGAATTTAAAATGTAAATATCTCACCATAAGAATCTTCTTATAAAAAGTGGAGATGCAGAAAAAATCAATCTGGTTAAAGGATTTTTGTTCTTATTAAGAAAATAGTTGATATTGCTACCTCTCATAGCATCATAGAATGGTTTGGGTTGGAAGGGACCTTAAAATCATCTAGTTCCACCCCCCTGACATGGGCTGGGACACCTCACCCTAGACCATATTGCCCAAGGCTCTGTCCAGCCTGGTCTTGAACACTTCCAGGGTTGGAGCATTCACAACTTCCTTGGGCAACCTGTTCCAGTGCCTCACCATCCTCACACTAAAGAACTTCTTCCTTGTAAGTAACCTGAACTTTTCCTGTTTAAATTTAAACCCATTTCTCCTTGTACTACCACTGCAGTCCCTGATGAGGAGTCCCTCTCCAGCATCCTTGTAGGCCCCCTTTAGGTACTGGAAGGCTGCTATGAGGTAGGTTTTCGTGCAGCTTCTCTTCTGCAGGCTGAACAGCCCCAACTTTCTCAGCCTGTCTCGTATGCATAAGTTTAGTAATAAATCTACCTCTTTAGGGATAGGCCACAGAATAAATTGCTAAGACTAAATAAAAATCTTCAAAAACTTGATCCTTATGAATTTTTAAACAAGTATTTTATTCCAAGAACTCTAATGTATGAAGGTTTAAATCTGTGCAGGTTGAAGTTATTTTTTTGAGGAAGAAACCCAGGTAACAGTAAAATCAGTTAATGCCCAATGATATTGTCACAAATAGTTAATTAAAATACTTTTTTAGTAAAAATACCTTCAATGAATACAATAAGTACTAGCCTTTCTTTTTGTTGCTGTATTGTTCCACAATTTTCCCAGCAATAATGTAGTTCGTTTTGGAAAAACTAACCTTTGTGTCTTGCACTAATATTCAGTACTCTTCTTACTGTTCTCTCATTCTGTTGGTTTCACTTATGTATTCATAGAAGCATTTTTTAGACCATAGTCTTGCATCAAGAATTACTCTAATAAAAAAAGTTTCTTCTTTTCACTGTCAGATGAATGGCCTAGTTATTAGAAACCGTTAAATACATAAAAGCAGAAAATCAAAATTAAACCTTATCAGTGAAGTTTTACTGAAAACATTGACATTGTAGGAAATAGTCATCGTACACTCCAGATACATTTTCAGTGCTGAATTTTGAGGATTCTTGGTGTTGAAGCTTTGTATTTTTATTTACACCAGCAGCCTAATCACTACAGTGCAGAAGAGCATTAGCAACGTGGCTATTCTTGACAGATGCCACAATGGAGATCAAATCACTTGGCTGCTTAATATGTTCTGTACCTGTGTATGCAATGGATGGCAAAGCATCCTTAAGGATGCTTCCAACTAGTGGAAGCAGAGCTGTATAACTCCGAAACATAGAATCATTCTTGTGTTTTGGGACCTAAAGCTCTTTCACCATGGACACATATTATTTCTAAATTAGACACGCTAGTATTTCAGCTTATTCCTGATGGAGCAGGCCTTGAAATAGCAGAGTGGCAGATTGCCTCTTACTGCTATTTTTTTTAATTGTCTCTGCTAAAAAGCTGATTAAAAACTGGAAGCCAGTTGTCTCTTTTTAGAAAGGGTCATAATTTGTTAACCTCACTGTTTTTCTGTTCATGTGTTTGTGTATTTGTTTCTTTACAGAGAGTGCTCAAAATCAGGGTAGAAAGGGTATGTGAAAAAGGTGCCAGTATTCTCATTTGAAATGTTAGTATGAGATTACAGTTCATCAGTGACAGATAAACCTATTAGTACAGTTCTGTCTTTTTATTGTATCAGACATTATGTTACTCAGGCTTTGGGCTTCTCTGTGGTTTTGATACTTGCAGGGAAATGGAATTTGAGAAGCATGCCTTTTTTAGTAAACGAAGCACAACTCAGCGAATCAAGAAATGGATCTTAAAGTCACCTGCTATCTTCTTCCCCAAGAAGTAGGCACAATTTTAAATACAATCATTCTGGACTTAGCTTTATGATGAGGAATACCTCTGTTTGGTATTTGATACAATGTGGGGTATGCTATCTTGTATCTCAAAGTGACAACTTCTCTGCCTTGGTGTACTTGAGGCATATTGCGTTAGTGCTGAACTGGCCTCAGGTACATCCAGTTGAGTAGACTACACAACTTTAACAGTTCAGCCCCTCAGCAAATGATTCTTACAGCTCCCTACATTTTTACACCCATGCCCCAGTAGTTTATATGCATGCTCAGTGATATGGCTGGGTGATATTGCAAGTTTTCTTTTATGTGAACAAGTATCAGATATGAAACCAGATCCGATGAACTATTAAAGCTGATTTAAAACTCACCTTTGAATTTCACTGCTTCCTAGAGGCCTAAAATAGTGCTCTTGAAAAGTCCCTAAGCACTCAGAGCACCCACAGTCTAGTTGGAGTGTGGCTGTAGCAGCCAGACAGCCTGTAACAAGTACATAGATATTTGATTAGGAACTTCAACTTGGCTCTCATTTACCAGTCAGTGCCTAGCACTGATGCTTCGGACAGTCTGGCCCATTAGCACTCCTTAGAGGCCAGTCTTTAATTATAACTTTACTTTGGACCTTAAATGAAGGTCCTTTCTTCAGGTGGCCTCAGAGAAAGGACATTTTGGGCACGTGTTTTTAAGAAACCAGGTTTAGATGGTGCCTAAAACCCTACGAGTTTTTGAGGCTGCTATATCTCGTCTCATGTTCTTTAAGACTTTAGGCAGTTCCAGCCTGATGTGTACTTGACAGGACTATAACAATTTTTGAGATAGGTAGCAGAATAGGAAAAGGTGGCATGTTAAAGATATTAAAGCCTGTTCACAGGTATATCTGGTATTCTTTGATTAAATCTAAGCATGTGATATTCAAGATATAATTCTTATATTTTATTAGGGGAGAGGGTTTAAATAAATTCTTTCTCTTTTTTTTTTCTTTTTTTTTTTTTTTTTTCATGGAGAGAACTGCTGCTGCCATATGAAAACTCCCAAGTGCACACTGTTGTTGAAAAGTAAATTTAAGGGCATGTTATTTCTAATGTAAATGTGGAACTGCTGGTCACAGGCACACAGACTGCTCTAAATTCATAGGTTCATGCAGCACTGCTGCTCTAACTACAAACACTGATTACAGGATAATAGTATAAAAAAAATGCAGTGTACCATTTTCTCATTTTTAGATATGTTTTAACACCTAGACATGAAATTAATCAATGCCATTTCACCACTCAGCTCTCTGTGGAAGAGCTACACAAATCACCTGTGAGTCTAGGGCTACCAAGATGGTTGACATAATCAGAAGGTGTATCTATAAAACTGGCTTTATAAAACCTGGGTTCAAGGAATTATCTGGCCTCTCTGCTCAGTTTCAGTTCTCTTGAGCATTATCGGAAAATAAAATTGTGTGTCCACAAAATTGAAATTTAGTAAACTGGCCACAATAAAAAGTTATTTATATTAAAAAATAAAAAAGCATGAAAGACTAAATATTTTTAAGTGCATATTAGATTTAATTGTAACAACTGTGCAATTCTCAGACTCTAGAATGAAGCACTGGGACTGACATAAGTTGCTCTGAGTATTCCCTGGATTAAAAACTCTTGCTCTTTGGATTCTGTCATGAAATGGTTGGCACCCCAACAATCATGGCAAATGTATATGTTGGCAGGGAATTAAAAATTGTGGTGCCTACGGTTTGCTGCCTGGGGATGGTAGAGTTGTAGCTGTTACTAATTCCATTCTGTTGTCTGTGATGCAGCTAATTTTTAAAACAAAGCAAGATTGGTCACACGCAAACGTGTGTGTAGGAACTGCTATGTCTGGTTTTCTTTGAGCATTTTCTGATTTTGGAGTTTTCATGTACCTACTTTTTTTGTTGTTGTTGTTTTGCTAATGAATTAAATCTGAGTACAAGCTCACTCTGCCTTTAAACTGCAGTAAGGTCTGCTTGAAAAAGCATGATGCTTCTAAAATTTTTTCGAGAGGAAATACCTGATTTTTTGTTCATCTTTGATCCAGTCTCATCAATGCAATTTTACTACTTCAAAAAATTGAGCCTGCAGTTCATTATAGTGCAAGACTAGAACCCTTTTGATACTTCATTTTTAGCAACAATTATGTTGAGCCTTAAAATCGCCTTTGTGAAAAGAAAGGTCTGCAGCAATCCCAGGTCTTGGCCCTTAAAATTTGCTGTCACTTAAGCTTCCAAGAGGGGCACCAAAAGACTGAATTCCAGCACCTTTGTTCTCCTTGAGGGAAGACCAGTTGGGTACGAGGTGTTGTCTGGTGGTGTGGCATGACAATATTTCACAAAACTATTTCAATTAGAATCATAGAATAGTTAGGGTTGGAAAGGACCTTAAGATCATCTAGTTCCAACCCCCCTGCCATTCGCAGGGACACCCCACACTAAACCATGCCACCCAAGACCTCATCCAACCTGGCCTTGAACACAAACAAGGATGGAGAATTCACAACCTCCCTGGGCAACAAATTCCAGTGCCTCACCACCCTCTCAGTAAAGAATTTCTTCCTTATATCCAATCTAAACTTCCCCTGTTTAAGTTTGAACCCATTACCCCTTGTCCTGTCACTACAGTCCCTGATGGCTAGTCCATCCCCAGCATCCTTGTAGGCCCCCTTCAGATACTGGAAGGCTGCTGTGAGGTCTCCATGCAGCCTTCTCTTCTCCAGGCTGAACAGCCCCAACTTTCTCAGCCTATCTTCATACGGGAGGTGCTGCAGTCCCCTGATCATCCTCGTGGCCCTCCTCTGGGCTTATTCCAACAGTTCCATGTCCTTTTTATGTTGAGGACACCAGAACTGCACACAATACTCCAAGTGAGGTCTCACGAGAGCAGAGTAGAGGGGCAGGATCACCTCCTTCGACCTGCTGGTCACGCTTCTCTGGATGCAGCCCAGGATACAGTTGGCTTTCTGGGCTGTGAGCGCACACTGAAGCTGGCTCATGTTCATTTTCTCATCGACCAACACCCCCAAGTCCTTCTCTGCAGGGCTGCTCTGGATCTCTTCTCTGCCCAACCTGTAGCTGTGCCTGGGATTGCTCCGACCCAGGTGGAGGACCTTGCACTTGGCATGGTTAAACTTCATAAGGTTGGCATCAGCCCACCTCACAAGCGTGTCAAGGTCCCTCTGGATCGCATCCCTTCCCTCCGGCGTATCAACCGAACCACACAGCTGGGTGTCATCGACAAACTTGCTGAGGGTGCACTCAATCCCACTGTCCATGTCACCGACAAAGATGTTGAACAAGACCGGTCCCAACACCGATCCCTGAGGGACACCACTCATTACCGGTGTCCAGCCGGACATCGAGCCATTGACCACAACTCTTTGCGTGCAGCCATCCAGCCAGTTCTTTATCTACCAAGTGGTCCATCTATCAAATTGATGTCTCTCCAATTTAGAGACAAGGATGTCATGTGGGACAGTGTCAAATGCTTTGCACAAGTCCAGGTAGATGACATCAACTGCTCTGCCCCTGTCCATCAGTTTCGTAGCCCCATCATAGAAAGCCACCAAATTGGTCAGTCAGGATTTCCCCTTAGTGAAGCCATGCTGGCTGTCACCAACCACCTCCTTGTTTTTCATGTGCCTTAGCATGCCTTCCAGGAGAATCTGCTCCAAGAGTTTGCCAGGCACAGAGGTGAGACTGACTGGTCTGTAATTCCCTGGGTCATCCATTTTCCCCTTCTTGAAACTGGGGGTTATATTTCCCTTTTTGCAGTAGTCGGGAACTTCACCTGACTGCCATGATTTTTCAAATATGATGGCCAGTGGCTTAGCAACTTCATTCGCCAGCTCCTTCAGGACCCGTGGATGGATTTCATCAGGTCCCATGGACTTGTGCACGTTTAGGTTTTTACAATGGTCTCTAACCAGATCCTCTCCTACAGTGGGCCTAGGGTCTTCATTCTCACAGTCCCTGCATTCGCCTTCCAAGACTTGGGTGATGCAGTCAGAGACTTTGCCAGTGAAGAAGTCATTAAGAACCTCAGCGTTCTCCAAATTCAGAGTAGCCAGTTCTCCCGATATCTCCCGGAGGGGGCCTACATTGTCCCTAGTCTGTCTTTTACTCGCTACGTACCTATAGAATCCCTTCCTATTATCCTTAACATCCCTAGCCAAGTTCAATTCTAACTGGGCCTTAGCTTTCCTCACCTGGTCCCTAGCTTCCCGGACAACATCCCTGTATTCTTCCCAGGGTGCCTGTCCCTGTTTCCACCTTCTATAAGCCTCTTTTTTCCTTTGAATTTTCCTGAGCAGCTCCTTATCCATTCAAGGAGGTCTCCTGGCCCTCCTGCTGCACTTCCTTCTAGTTGGGATGCAACACTCCTGAGCTTGGAGCAGGTGATCCTTGAATAACAACCAAGAGTCTTGGGCCCCCCCTGCCCTCTAGGGCTGTATCCCATGGAACCTTACTAAGCAGGTTCCTGAAGAGGCCAAAGTTTGCTCTCTTGAAGTCCAGGGCAGTGAGCTTGCTGCACGCTCTTCTCACTGTCAAATTCTCACATCATTGTTTGCAGTATTTTCATTTCCTCTCCTAAAGTACATTAAATGGTTTTTTTTACTTCTTTGAAGTGTAGCGTCATTTGGCTCATGTACTTGGCCTGAGGATGCTTTGTCTGTTTTATTGTGCTAGTGCCTCTGTGTAAGTTTTGAAGTGTGACCTACTTTGAAACACTGGCTGTCATGTGGATGTTGATGGCGAGCTCCACCTACTCATTGGGAGTCCATGGTCGAAGGGCACTTTGATGCTGTGCCTCACGCAGGTGCACCGTTGATGGTGACTTCACAGATCTTCTCAGTACAGGGCAGTGAGGTGCTCTGCACCTGCAGAACAACTCAGTTCAGCAGGGGAGCCTGAAGGGGAGTTAGTTTTAGCATTTTCCCGGAGCACAGCCTCTATTTTTCAGAGCTTATGTACTTGACTAGAACATACTTTTCCTTCAGCTTATGGGCCTGAGAAGCTCTTAGAGGCATGAATTAATGGGAGACAGGTTGTGTCTGCTGCAGAGTCGAGGAGCTGTTCTGTAGAAGAGAAAAATCGTTCCAGTAAATGATTTGTTACGTTCAAGCAATGCTTCCACAAATCTTTAAGCAAAAATGTCTACCTGCAGTTGGGACTGACTGACACTGTCACTTCTTCTTAGGAAACTCTCCATTAGAGGATGTTGTATTTTTCTTAAACACGGCCATTAGAAGCCTACGGAGAGAAATGTAATACTTAGGCAGGAGGGAGGTGAGGAAGAATACTTCAGAAGATTTGGAGGTGTCTGTCAAGCTTGTCAGAACAACCTCCTGTCAGACTGGCTGTGGCAGCCCAGCTGGAACTTGGAAAAAGGAGCATAGTTTGCCAGTTTGAAACACTGGATATTTTATTCTCATTGTACCTGACTGAAATACCCACAAGCTCTCTGAATACCCATATTAAAATTGGCTGCAAAAATACCGAGCCTTCATGTTATTTACCTAGGATACTGTGTATGAAAACATGGTTAACATCAGGCAGATTGAGGGAGAGCCACATAGAGAAAAGATCTGATTAACAGCACCTAGAAATAGGCGAATTAATCCCCTGCAAGTAACCAGACTACTAGGAATGCAAAACTTCCAGGCCAAGAAGATTTCACTGAGTATATGAAAGAATTGTGTCTGTATATGAACCCAATAAATATAAATTAAAAATATAAATGAATATAAATAAAAAAATGAAGGTACACCTTTTTTACATTTTCACAGGACAAAATTAAAGAGTGAAATGAAATTACTAGGAATGAATATGCAAATTCTGGCACAGCTGAGGAAAACATTTGAGGAAAATATACATGAGGTAGGAGAGGGATACTTTTGTCTAAGTCCCGAAAGCAAGAAGCAGAGAAGGGGAAAGATGCTTGCATCGTGTTCCTGCGAATTCTGGCATGCATATGTACGTTAGAGACATAAAAGATCTCCTAATTAGAGACAGGATGATTTGTGGGACATGTGATTCCAGTTTATAGGAGGAATTGCTGAGAAAAAGACATCTAACCCTAAAGGAATGAATCAAAGAGCAAAAGCAGCTGAACTGTCCACGGAAAGGGGCAAAATGGTGGCCACTGTTACAATACACTGGCTATGCTTTAGATGAATCCATGAAACAGAGCAGAGACAGGCTAATGAAGGATGCTGCTGTGGTCGTGTGCTGGTATGCTCCTCTGAACACATGCTGGAAAGGGTGTGGAAATCCTCATTATTGACTTCTCAGTGCTGCATGTAGCTTCTTTTGTGAAAAAGCAGCTGTGCTTAGAGTTGTGGAGAAATTTCTAAGGTATGGGAGGAAATTCCCAGCAAGACTTAAGCAAATCCAGCATCTTGTAGCACGTGTCCACTGCAAACAATGGCTGCCATATATGCTTTCAGCTACTGATTGTTACAACTGCATTTGTGCTACACTCCTGGATCAGCAGCCAGTTAAATGGCAGTGGGGATGGGGAGCCAGGCAGCAAGGCACTGCTGGGAAACAGAGGGCAGGCAAGGCAAGTGCAACCAGACTGTGGGAGGCAGCCATGGAGGAGCAGAGGTGAAATGAAGACCGAGAGCAATACATGAAAGCAAAGTAATGTTAGGGCTGGTAGGAATGGAGTCACAAGTGTATAATTCAGTGGTGAGCAGCGGGATTGTGCAGTCCTGCTGTGTGTTGTCTGGTTGATGCCTCATAGGCTCTCCCATCCTCGACCAGAGATAGAGGAGGCAGAAGGAAATCAGCAGGCAGTGTGACAGGGATTTGGCAAGGTGAAAGCAAGTTCTTTTTCAGCAGGACAGGAAACAGGAGGATGTGCTGGAGCTCAGCATATATGAAGGAACATGAAATAAAACTGATCAAAGGAACACGAAATAAAACTGGTCCAAGTGGGTTGGTGGTGAAGGCTAGCCTTTAGGTGTCTTCGCGTTAGTAACCTCTCCTTAGTTACCAAATGTTTGTGTGAAAAGCACAACAGCTGTCAAAAGGAAAGTTGTGGTGACCCATCTGTGGTTCAGAGAGAGGAGAATTAAGAAGATAATATTTGAAAGGGGCACCAGGAACTTCATCTATCTGAACATGACCTGAATGTTACCCCCATTTTTTGTGTTTCTGTACACGGTTCTCCAAAGAAAAGCCAATTATATTTCAGAAGAATAGAGGCCTCTCGTGTTGTTATTCATCATGTGGTACCTGAAACACTTACACTAACTCAGAAATTGTGAGTTAACCTTGTCCTTTCATCACGTATGATCATCTCATCACTAGACTGGTGACTGCTCAAAGCTGCCTGAAAGTAGTTGGGCCCCAGACAACTAAACTTTTATACATCAGCACAAAAGCAGCAAAGAAGATGAGAAGGAAAACTGATTGTCCCAAGGGACACAGCATAGTGGTCTAGGTAGTTCTGCTTAGAAAGTCACTTGTGGCTTTTATAATGAGGAACTTACACTTTGAATTTTCAGACTTATTAGCTGTATATTTGTTCGGGTTTTTATTAATATACTATGTGCCACATTTGTTTGGGATATTGAGTTAAGTGATGGATTCATCCAGTTTAGATCTAAACGCATAGGCTTTCTTTTTCATGAAACCTTGAAGAGATTTGAGTCTCAAAATTCCTGAATTATTTTATTTTATGCCTGTATGGTTTTGGTACAGCAACTAATGGTTTCTGAGAATACGTGTTTCTGGCTAATGTAGAAAGGTAACGTAGTGTTTGTTTGTTCTCATTCTTACCCATGAGAATTGCAGTTGTCTTCTTAAATGAGCAGGCACAGTTAAACCACTTCAATCTATGAAAGAATCGCTGGAAGTTTCCAGTTCCCTAGCTCACTGCTCCAATAGAAAAGTAAAACAGGTTTCAAAAAGTCTGAAAATGATATGGCTATTAAGCTAATACAGTATACTTCATCTAGCTGCTAAAAGTCTTGACTGTTAAAGTGATTAAGTATAATTGCGTCAGTGAAGGTGGTGTGAAAAACCCAAACCCCTGACTTTCATTAGAAGATATCTTTAGGAAACCCTGATTCTTTAAGTTAAAAAATTACATGTAATTTGCTTTTTATTTTGGGTAGTGCTTTTGAAGATTTCTTAAGCCCAGGAATATGTAGAAAGAATCAATAAAACATAGCAGAACAAATACACAGTTCTGAAGTATTCTGTTAAGTTTCATTATATGTATCTGCAGTACATGTGGTTTATTCAAAAAGAAAATTGGGCATAAAATTGAAAAGTTAACGGAAACATTCAATTATCTTAAAGATCTAACCAAATAATAAAGATATTTGCAAGAAAAAAGCATCCAACAAAATAAAACAAACAAATCAACAAAGCATCAGCTATGTGCCAGGTAAAATTTTCATTGAATGGAATGGAAGGAATTCCCAGGAATTTCCGCTAAAGCTATTGAATTAATTCCTTTTTTCCCTAATATTCAGTTTGGAAGGGAATTTGTTCATTATTTTAAGAGCTGAAAAACAAAGTTGCTGAACTTTTTCTCTTATTTTCATGTATTTTAAACCTGAGCCATGTAGTGTCTTTAACAGTACACAATCTTTATAAAGGTTTTAAAATTTCACCGAGCTATGTTACCTGAAAAGTTCTTCCTAGACAGTAAGACATTAACAAATTAAGCAGTCTTGGTATAATTCAGAGTACCACATGCTGTTCTGTATCCTTGGAGCTGAACTGGATAGTTACAGATTTGGTTTTATTCTGTAGATTATGAAAAATTATGTAAACCTGAAAGAGGACTGTAAAACCTCTTTCAATGAAGCACTAAAAGTTACTAAATAATCTAATTCCTGCATAGATTTGTCACTGCCAATATTGCAATTAAATATTACTGCAAGTATTTATTTCAAGAGCCTCAGTTACTACTCAAAAAAAGTGAGCCCATTTTGCTTAAAGAAATCATACATTCCAAATGTGTTCCAGAGGAATCATCATATATTTTTTCTGAGTACTTAAGAGAAGTGATAATTCTGAAGCAGAGCATGCTATCGATAATGTTTCCACAGGGAAGTGCAGTAAAAATATATTTAGCTGTTGCCCTATACAAAATTAAGAAAAGTTTCAGTCCAGAACTTGAGATGGCTAGTGGTGAGACACTGAACTAAACTTAACACAGTCTTCTCCACATATAGGCACTTTTTGCTATTAAGTTATTGAAGTTACTAAACCCATGAAAATGTGCTGATATTTTAGGGCGTTTAATGAAATACTCAAAGAATGTAAGTTTGTAGATACAAGGTAAATATGTATTATACAAAACAAAGTATGGATGATGAAAAACAAGTCTGTTGTGAATTATTTTTTCTATTCTGCTAAACTATTTGCCTTTTATTTTGAGAATCCCAATGTAGAAAAATATTTTTATAATCTGTGTTTGGCATTTTTTGCCCTCATGCAATTTTGATTCATGAGTTGAAATCATGTTTCCATGGAAATCAGCTGAATTGTTGATCAGCTTTGAATTTCTCCTACAAATTAAGGCAGCTGGGGGACATCATCTAGGTTGATTCTGTTCATAGTGTTGCCCATAGCATTCTACCATTTATCCCACATGAATGGGAGCTGTAGTCTGGTGATGATTTAAGTCAGGATTCCCATATGTTACTTTAAAAAATTCTTTTGTATTGAGAGAAACACAAATTCACCAAAAAATAAAAGAATCACTATGACATGTACACGTGTGCTTGGCACTTTGGCAGCATACATGCTCAAAAAAACTTTAGGGACATCTGCAGTCATCATTATGATGACCTTTTTAAGTTTCTACAATCAGCTCACCTCATTTTTAGTGAAGCTGAGTTTCAGCTGTATAGCCTTCATTCATAGCCTGTTTTTCTTCCAGTTAACGGCTGTGCTATTTGATAGGCATGTTTGAGTTGACATGGACTGAGTGTCATCCACATAAATACCAACTGGATATTTACCTCCCTCACTACCTTCCTGACAAACTGAGCAGGAGGAAAAACAACATGTGATCAAGACTTATCAAAGAGAATAGCAGAGGTTTTTTTTCCAGATTTCTAGAAGAGGAAAAGCAGGTCAGCAATTCTTAAGATTTGTAGAGGACAGGACAGTGTCTCCAATGTCTCCTGGTGACCAGTGTCCAAAGGTCATAGATGTGCTGCAATCACTTAATATGTGACCATTGCAAGTGCTCAGGAGGGTACCAGGGTAATAATGGAGTGCTGTGATCTCTTCATGGGGGTCTAGAGCATCTCTCTTAGGAGGAGAGCTTGTGGGAGCTGGGCCCATTTAGTCTAGAGAAGAGAAGACTGAGAGGGGATCTCATTAATGTGTATAAATATCTCAAAGGCTGATGCCAGACCCTTCAGTGGTGCCCAGCAACAGGATGAGCAATGGCCATAAACTAAAACACCGGAAGTTTTGCCTCGACATGAGAAAGAACTTCTTTACATTGAGGATGACAGAGCACTGGAACAGGCAGCCCGGGAAGGCTGTGGAATCTCCCTCTCTGGAGCCATTCCAAACCTGCCTGGATATGTTCCTGTGTAACCTGCTCTAGGTGACCATGCCTTGGCAGGGGATTTGGACTAGATGATCTCCAAAGGTCCCTTGAACCCTAATGATTCTGTGAAATAGAGCTACTCTGTTCATATGCTTGAACCTAACAGCAATCCTCAACAATTTTGTCCAGAAGTAAAAGTTCAGCCTGTGGGCAGTTATTGCCCAGTTGCCAGCATCAGGTGACTTCTTGCATGACAGCTGTCAACAACTTCCTCAGCAGAAGCCAGCAGATCTGCCCTTGCTCCATACTATCATCACTAGTAATTGGTGTAGTTTTTCTCTGATGACTTTCAGAACAGCTGAAATAAAAAGAAACACTACTTCTTAGAAAGTCCAAAGAAAAATAAAAAAACCCCAACGCTTTATATGTAGCTTGGGAAGAAGGGCTCGAGCTAAGCTTATTCTAATTAGAATAGCAAGGATGGGGAAGCTCACAATGGTTGCTCTGTTGTTTCCTTAGCTCTAACTCGTAAGTCAAAGAAACGGACGCAGTAGGAATTAGCTACTGTAGGGAGGGTGGGACAAGAATATGATTGTTTGCTGCTTTGAAAGTGTTTGTTTGTCAGGCATTCAGGTGGGAGGGTGGTGGTGAAAACAGACCCTTCCCCGCACTGGAAATGCCAGGTGGTATACTTGAGCAATATGCAGATTCTGAGTGTATTTCTGGCTTTCCTCAGCTTTGATCCTGCCATTGAATCTGCGGGGGTGCAAAAATCCACCCACACAGATCCGATTTCGAAATCCTGGCCTTAATTATTTATGGTTGGGTTTGGACACATTACTGTTCTCTGTGCAGTAACCACAGTTATTACCAGAAATACGGGGCTATCTAAACCATTCATAGATGTGTTATGTATGTATGTACATATATTTTAAGATGCTGCCTTTATTAATGTGTTTCGAGGCTTAACTGAAATTCTCGTTACTCAGTCTTGAACTGTGCTGCTTTTGCCGCACTGGCCTGGATCTATAGCAATTAATATTCAGAAAAAACAGTTCACAATGTTTATAACCTGAAAGCAGTCATAGAACTAAAAGGAAAACATCTAGCTTTATTCATGTTGCAACAAGATCCTATGATTTTGTTAAACTGCAAATGGACTGAAGGTTTTTCTGCTCACACCAGATCCCCCTTTTTTTAAGGTTCTGGGCTCTGTTCCTAAGATTAATCCATCTCAAGGTAGATAATTTTCATCTGCATATAAATAGAAGGTGAATCTCTTAGGAAAAAAAACCCCACTTTTAACCAAGGATAGTAAATTTCAGGAAACAAGAAGAAAATCAGAACTTTACAGCAAGATCAGACATGCCAGTGCCATTGCAGAGCCTGGAAATAGCAGCCAGGACCATTCTTTCATTAGAATAAGGTAAACTTGGTGACTTTTATGTGTTTCCCAAAGTTTTTGGGGTTTTTTTCTCTATTTCACCTTACTATTTCCTGAATTTTTAGTCAGTAATGCTGATATATTTGCTGTCATAATGCTTACAAACTGATTCCTAGCACTTGAGTGTTCCTTTAAATTTGCATTCTTGTCTTCATTTTTGTCCTTTAATAGACCCAGGTCAAAGGAACATACTGTCTTCAAATGTTCATAGGTAGGATATGGCAAGCTAGATAATTTCACTTATCGTATGTTCTCAGTTGGAAGTCAACTGAAAAATTCTAGAAGCTTTCAGGTAGTTACTGTGCCTGCTTGGACTTGTATAAAACTGAATTTTACTTGAGGTTACCCCAGCTTTCAGTGAGGTGCCATCCAGGTCCTCTAAAACGTATTCCTAATTCTCAACCAGCTTGTCAAGTTTTAGATTGGCCACCAAACCTGGTAACAGCTGAATATGGTTTTGTCTTCATGAGATTTCAAACAGCTGTTCTCCTTAAAGTGGGGTAGAAGACTTCTCTGTCACACTTCCCACATGCTTCTCCAACCAGGGAAATGGACTTTGTGCTTAAAGCAGAGGGCTTGGGCTGGGGCATCGATGGCTTGGCTCTCTGCTGTGCCACAGCCTTCCTGCACGGCCTCTCTAGGTTTCTCTCCCTGTACCTTCCTTTCACCATCACGTAAACACTGCTATCTTGTGAAAGGTCTCTTCATTAATGTTTGTTGAGCATGCAGACTTTTCAGGTGTAAGACAAGAGAAATATAAAATACCATTCCTAAGTGTTCTTTGCTGCCTGAAAAAAAATAAGTCATGTTTATATGAGTGACCTATCTGAAAATTAGAGAAACTTGCAAAGCCCTGGGTATTTCTCTCATAGGAAATATTACACTTGCCTTTCAATAAATAGTATTTAGAATTAAAAAAACAATCAATCAAACAAAAAAAAATCCCCAAAAAACGAAACCCAAACAAAACCCTCAGCATTACTATTTTGCCAGGTTAGTAGGCTATTAAGTAATGCAAAAGACTTTTTATAGTTTGGTACAGTTAGTTTGGATTTCTAAGTCGTGGTTGTGTTTAGTGCTTCTTTGAAAACAGAATCTCAAGCTTTCAGAATTGCATGTTCCAGAGCTTTGGTACTCTGTTACAGCCTGTGTTGGAACTGTTTTCTAAGCCTAAAATAAACCTCTTGAAGGGATCCTCAGTCTTCTCCTGATGGAAAGTAATAGTAAGCTGAAGCAGAGGGTCTCTCTAAGACCTTTAGTTATGAGAAGCCAGTTATACAACGGGGAAGAATTTTGCTTTCAATATACGTGTGCAATATTTTTTTCCCTACAGAATTGCATTCTATCATGGAATGTATGGATATTACAAACCCTTTTTTAAAGAACCAAGTTTTAGAAATTGCGAGTAATTCTGGAAATGTCAATGTTGGAGAACTAAACTGGAGATGTTGCTAATACCCCGTACGAAGGTTTCAAAGCATTCAGCTCTCCACAGGGAATCCACCTATAAGGTGTCTCATGTTGGGATGCAAAAGCCCAAACTTGCCACCTTTCAGCCTTTGACCTTCTTTCATTTTTATAAGAAAATGCTATAAATATGTATTTGCCCATTAATACAATGTGATGTCTTATATATTTAATAGTTTCCCACAGTAAAAGATCATCTGCACATATTTCTGCATGGGAAACGTGGTGAATGTTACACAAACAAGAAATGTGTTTCATCTTTGACACTACAAGTAGATTGTAGCTTTTCAAAATTTGCAGATTTTTTTCTGTAAATTAACATTCCACTATCTTTTGTTGGCATCTTTCAAGTTCTACTGGCTTTCAGCAAGAAAGCTAATGATAACACATCAGAATGGCACCCTTTTAAAAGAACAAAAGCAGGGTACACATCTGTAATAATAGTGTAATGACATCAGATATGTGCATATGTGGTTTAGTATTATTTACCTAAATGCTCCTTCATTGGCATGTAGACAGTTTCTTCGATGCTTTCTCTTCATATTATGTTTTGCAACACCAGGCTGGCATCGTTAGACATCCACCCGCAAGCATTTTAAAGATTTTTCCACACAGCCATAAAATTGCACCTTCCTTGTTGAATCTAAAATCAAGTACACCTGTAATAACAAAGCAGTGGAATAGTATGCATCTCTTCCTGGATGTTTTAACTGCATTGCAGTAGAGCTGTGGTGGTTTGCCTTCACAGACTCAGTGAAATTAAAGGTCGTGTCCTAATGTTACGTCTTCCTGTTTAAAATGAATAGCTTGTAAATGTTTATCTCAACTAGAAGTGAGAACGTGGTCTACGTTTGTGCTCTCCAGTTCCCATTTTGAGAAATCACGCAGCAAAACAGCTGCATATCCTTTCATGTCCTTCTTTGTTGTTAAACATTTACATGTTTGATTTCAGTTCTTTGCCAGGTTTCCCCCTCCTTGCGTTTGGATTTCTGGTTGAACCTTGCAGTAGTACCATCTAGATTTATATCTGGTTACATTGTTTTCTGTGGAAAAGAGCAAGAGAAAGAAAGAAATCCAGCAGCAGAAGTACTGAGAATTCATGTACAACGTCATACAGTATATAGTTTCTTTTTGTTCTGCCAATACGTATTTCAGTTTGAAATGTCTTGAGGCTGGTTGGGACTATTTCTATAGAGAGAAGACCAAAGTATACAGTATATTGGCTTCCATTTTGCTGTTTTTGGACAATCGGGGCTGCTTTCCATTTCCTACAATGTTCCAATATAACTAAATCACATATATTCTGTAATGGAAGCTTCTGAGATCTGGGGCTTCTGTAAAACGTAAAACAGCAAAGTAGTATTTATACAGTATAATATTTTGATTCACTAGTGAGCTGTGAGGTGGGTGTTATCATGAACTACTGTGCAGCAAGAAAGGTTCCTAGAACATGCATCAACTTACTCCATCTCCAAATCATTGCAGATAACACAGTGTTTAGTTTCTAATTAGACTTGTGTTGTGCTAATTCTCATGAGTAGTGCAAGTGATTGACATTCTGCATTTTAGTGGCAAGTACCAGAGCAGCTGACTTCAGTGCTGTGATGAAGCCAGCATACAGCTGCTGAGAAAACCAAGCCCTTTGGAGAAACCAATTTGCAAGATCAACACACAGTGACTGGTATGGCCTTGTTCTGAGGAGGAAGGAGGAAATAAGGCACATAGTCTTTAATTAGACTAATGATAACACTAGTCCTAAAAGGATTGGGAAAGAAATATTTAACTGAAAAAAAAAATCCTATGCATAATAAGTTCACAAATTTCTTATTTGATTTGGATAGTCTTTTGCACTGTTTCTCAGGAGCAGGTAACCGTTGTTATTCTCCCATGTCTCAGTCCCCCGTGTTTAAAACACTAAACATTCATCCTAAGTCCTGTTTTCTGTATGCGTGAGTAATAAGTGTAACCTTCAAGGCAGAATCAAGAGATGAAACATGGCAGGGCAGCAGAGGCATTTTGGCGGCTGAATTTATTTCTGAATAATTTTTGCAAGTATGTTTAATTTGTGGCCATTTCATCAGTATTTTTGGTAGTGCAGCTCACTGTGGAAATAGAAATAGAGATAAGGATTTGATATAGGCAGTCTCATTGAACTCAGTTGGGCTATTGAAAGGTACATCTTCTAACATAAACTCTCCAGTCAGATCCTCAGTCCCTACAGTCAGATTCTAAATACTAAGTGGCTTTTTCAAATCATCATCATAATTGCATTCAACATTAATAAGACTGTGCGTATGGCTCTTGGATGTTATTCATGTAGCATTTGAGTTTTTTGTAGCCTTAAAAGCCTTACTCATTTCAACCGTTGCTCTACTCTGTGAGGTAAGACAGGACTGTTATTCTGTGTTATGCAAAAGAAACAAATGGCGATAGTTGGTTTCTTGTATGTGTGATATTACAGGCAAGAGGATAGATAAGGAGTGGCTTTTTCTCAGGATGATCAAGCTGTGGATTGCTGCAAATCCCATCTGCCTTCTCCGCATGCAGTGTTAGAGGCCCTTCCTGGAACAAGCTTCTCAGGTCATTTATCTGCGTGAGGTTGCTGGTACAGGATCACTGGAAAGGCAGATGGGACACATGATGGCAGACTTGGACCGGTTGGTTTTGGCAGAGAACAGATCTATGGGGCATGATGGTCACTTCATGGGTTGAATTTCTATTTAAATAGTATTCCTTGTGGTTTTCATTACCCAGTTTAGTATAAATATCTGTGTTGGATTTTCAGAATGCGCATAAGTGTGGACTAGAGGCAGCAAAGGTTTTGTACAAATCATGAAACAAATAAAGGTATTTGCTTTTGTCTGTGTGCTTCAACCTTCCAGTCATACTTTTTTGCAAGCTATCTAAATAGAGGTCTGTTTTTGCTTTGTGAGTTGATGTTGGGATGAATTAAGTTAGACTTGAAAGCCACAACAACTTCCCAGGTAATAAATTAATCATGATTCTAAGTAAGAATAACGGTATTTGTCATCTGCTTCAGAAAGGAATATATAGAGTAATCCAAACCTCCTATTTACTTCCCCTCTGTCCTCGTTTCTTTTTCGTCTCTCTCAGAAAACACAAAAAGAAGTCTCTGGACCTTGTGAGAGCTTTAGGAAACTTGGGAAAAGAGAAAAAAATCACATGGCATAACCATTCGCTTGACCATGGTCAATATGTTTTAACCATATAAAATTGCAAACTGCTTAAGCTTTATTATACTGAGTAAAGATCTGCTGCTGCTTTCTTTGAAGATGAAACTTGTTTTGAACTTCACTGGCAGTGGAATCAAGCTTGCTGCAAATCCATGTTGTACGTTAGGTCATTTGCTTATATTTCAGTTACGGTGGTTTTTCCAGTTTCTCTTCCACTGCTGTTCTATTAAAGTAGTGCAGCTGACTGGAGGGCTGTGGGCGTTGAACTGGCTGGGGCAATAAAAATAGAAGCTTTGGGTACTTTTTCATGGTCAAACTTGGATTTTTATATCCCAAGTCCAGTATTTTATGCTGCCTAAGAAAAAAGTTACTGTTTGCTGCACTTCAAAATAACTTGAAAGCTGCTCCAGCTCTACTTGAAGCCGGTGACAAAATTCTACTTGCTTTCAATGGGAATTTGCAAAAGACCCGTGATTCGGTTTCTCACAGAGTACAAAATAGCTGTGAGTCAGTAGCATACATTCCCTTTTGGTTTTAGTGTAACTAATTCTTTGATCATTTTCTTCAGAGAATATAAAGTGGTTGGTCATTGCAAATAGCTGTGATAAGGATTGGATTGCTGAAACACCCCTAATTCCTCTGAACAGTTGAAGGGATGGCCCATCAAACAAGAATTTTCTGTCTGTAGGAAACTGACCTGGTGGCTGTGCAGACAACACAGTCAAGACTCACTGTTAAGGCATTTGCCCTACTTATTCAGCAGAACATTGATGGAAAAGAGGAGCAACTGTGAACACTGGGAAGAAGCAATCTTATATCTGTTCTGGTTACCACTACATTTTAAAATAAAAGGATGAAGAAACTCAGATTTTACAGATAGAGATACATGATTCCTAGCAATCTGATGCCATATAATTTGTACATTTCACAGAGAAACCACCCTGATTTTGGAAGAGTCCTGTAAAGTTGTTACTCGGGCACTCACACATCATCCTGAGAAACCAGATGAACATGAAGTGTGTGACTGCATTCCTACCTGCTGGTATTTTGTGTGAGTTTGTATTAGAGCACAGGGAAGGAGACACCACTTTGTTTTTTCCTGGATGTTTCCAAACTTCAGTTTGGAAAGTGAAGTGTCAGCTCTAGTTTGAACGTGTAATAATCACTGATAAATCTCAAAATCTAAATATTTGCATAAGTGAGCTAAAGCACACTGAGTAAGTCTTGTGCAAGGCAAAAATGTAAGAACTTCAAGGAAGACATCTTTTCCTTTGCAGTGAGTTTTCCCTTGGGCTTTCCCACCACAAAACAGCAGGAGTTTGACTGCCCCAGAGGCTGTTCTTTGTGCACCTACTGCTTGCTGTGTCTGAACGGCTTATGTAAACGGGAACCCAACAGTGAACCTTCAGCACTGTTTTGGCTTGTATGAAGGGAAGAGTCTGTAGGGAAATGTACCTTCCAGATACCCGCATCAGCAGTGTGGCAGGAAAAAGAAATTTCTCATGTTCTCCCCACATGAGATTGTCCTTAAAATCCTCCAGAACAATGAGGCTTCTCCGCAGCTGTGAGGAGCCATAGGGCCTTGTCAAGCATTCGTGCACTTGTCAGCTTATTCTGTTGCACCTTGATAGAGATAAGACTAATTATTAGATCCTCAGCTTTAGACTCCCTGCAGTTACCCAGTGCACAGACTTTTCTTTATCTTTTTCCACTCTAGCCTTACAGTTTACTTTAGTAAAATCATATTCTTGCTGCTAATGGCAGAATTTGGCTACCAGGAAATGACATAGTTTTGAACTCTATGGGACGTTACTGATGTGGAAATCATCTGATCTCTTCCAAATACTCGTTACTTTATCATTTTTCACAGTATATCTTGCCTCAAGATTGGAAAATAATGAGTGATTTTCAGTGGTTAGTTTCAGCTATCTTCAAAGAGACCTAACATCTTCAGAAATTGCTGTTAGGGAAGATTGCATCTTCTAAAATCACATTGCCCCAAGTTTTGAAAATTTCTGGCTTGCATCAATATTCATGAGAGATCCGAGGTCAGCAGTATTTAATGAAAGAATACCTTTATAGGAAGTACTTTACATGCACAGTAGATGCATGTTAGAACTCATCTGAAATGAATGTGTAGATTCTGATGTTACCAGGAAGGCAAAACTTAGCAAACAGAAACATTTGAAACTGGGAACTAGTGTGTCAGTCTTCTGCTACTGGAACTGGATTTGAAGTAGACCTATATGCTTCTGTGTGACCTTTGACCATGTAACACATTAGTCTACCATGTGCTGTAATCAGTATCTAACAATAAGGAGAAGTAGAGACCTGAAGAAGCAGAGGGTAGTTGAAGCTTGGACTTGTGCCTGTTACGGGCCTGTGACAGTGTCTAGTTGGTAGGGCTGCTATTGTTGATGACCGCTGAAATTGATCCGGATGTTTTCAAAGGTAGAAGAAACTAAGTATTGTGCACGCTACTATTGCAATTCAGAATATGTTTCCTTTTTAACAATGTAATCACTTGCAGTATATGTGAGAGTAAGGTGTGTTAAAACTCAGATCATACCGATTGTTACTTTTTAAGGCAAACGTGAACTTTAAATTGAAACAGTATGTCAGCAGTAACTACTGATTAGGTAAATTGACACAACCAGGTTAGAAGCAGTTATGATACATGTGTGCTAACTGGGCTAGCCAGATGTCCTCCAGTGACCTGTCCTGCAGTCCTGCACCAGGTATGTTCACTGTGTACTCTACCATAGGCTAGCAGGATTTGGAAGAAGCAGTGAGGAGGAGAATGCATCTTTTTTGGTGTTCAAAATTTTCTTTTGCTTCAGCCAAAGAAAAGCTCACAGTGGCCTGAGGTCTAAGGATGCTGGAGGGGAAGGCAGCTTTTGGTTTGGGTTTTTGAAAGAAGAGCAGAATGAAGGAAAATACTGAACTGAGTTGTACTTTGGACATTCTGTAACATTTTCATTCTCATCCAGATCCATGTGAAGTTGCAATATTTGTGTGTGTGTGTTGAGTTATCCTAATGACAATGAACTGACTCTCTCACAAAAATAGAACAAACATTTTCTTACTGGCCTGGAGAGAAAAAGGTTCTCTGGTGTTTAGTCTGATGAATTTAGACATATTTCAGAGAGATTTTTGCATACACAGTAACCAAATTTCTCTGCTTTTGTGAACTAGCCCAGCACCACTCTACTCAACCAATGCAAGCTATGCCAGTTTATGTGGCAGATAATCTGGCCTCAGTTTGTAGCAAATGGTTTGTTTCTCATTCTCCCATTCTCCCAATTCCTGAGTAACCAACAGAGGGAAAGTTTTCATTAGGTTTTGAGCGTAGTTTTGCTATAAAATGTATACTCTGGGCGAGCAGTCCCAAGCCAGGGAGGTGTCTATATTGTAATGGAGATATTGCACTCAAGCTAATAGCTTTTCTGGTTCAGCTGAAGAAGGGGAGAAGAGAGAGGTTGGCAAAGAAGCCACTAAATGCAGCAAAGCTTTGAGCACTGCCAGGAGTCTAGAATGTGGCTCAGTTCAGAAAGTTCAAAACCACCGCTTAAAGGAATTTGCACCACAGTGTAAATGTTTTCTATCCTTTTGTGTGAATTGACATGGTTTGTTTACTGTTTCTTGTTTATCTGCTCTGCATGATATGTCACATTTATCAGTATAACAGACTGTAGGGGGTAGCAGTACTTAAATGTTTATTTTATGATGTTTTGGCTTTTGGTATGTTCATTCAGCATTTTCTAGCTAAATTCATACTCAGATAGCCTTTTCTTCTGCTGTTACAGTGTATCTGTCTCAAGCTGCCCCTAAAGAGATGAAGCATTAAATTCCAAAAGGAGCTCAGAATACAAAGAGAAGACATTTGAGAGTAATCTGCAAGGTGTTCAGGTATTTGTGCTTTTGTTATGTATACCAGTAATTGATCCTCAGTGTGGGGTGCTCTGCAGTTAGTGCACTTGAAGGAAAATGTTCATGTTAACTCACACAAAGAGGTGAGAAAATGACATAAATGAAAAAGTCACAAGAAGGGTTAAAGCTGTTTAGTCAGAATGCCACCATGCAAATTAAAGATGAACCTAGGGTTAAAAAGGTAGTGTGTCAGAGTTGCACCTCAGATTTCAACACAATTGATGCTTCTGGATGTTCCATCATATACATTAGCTAAGTCAGATTTTACTATCTCTTACTGCCCAGATTGTTGACAGCCATCTGATGAACAGTGGAGAAAGTGGATTTTTCTTGATACAGAGCAAAGCAAATAGCCCTCCTCTACTGGCTAAGGCATTATAAAGCTCCCAGTGGCCTCAGGAATTAGATCTGGGGAACTGTGTAAGCCCTGGGTTAGGCCTACAGTGAGGGTATAATTCATTTTGGTTTCAAGACATGACAAAGGATCCTGTATACCTTTGTCAGGCCTCAGATTTTAGTGAGATTTAAATAGTGTATATGTCCTGTATACAGATAAAAGGAAGTAGGGCATTTGCAATTCTTCCCAGTGCAGAAATGGGACTTTCTAGTTTGATAGCAAGGGCAATCTAGAGAAAGGTTGTAAATTTCTAAATTATAGGAAAACAGATTTTTGTTTTCTGAGTACATACAGGGAAAACTAATACAGGTCTGTTTAGTCTGTTACGTGTCTCTGAAGAAAGGAGAACAATTGTGTGGCTACTTTTCAAAGCTCCTTGTGAGCAGGTAATGGCAGACATGCTATAGATGTGCAAACTGATAACTTAATACATTTTTGTATTTTGATAATAGTGTAGAGATATTGACTGTACACAAGTAAGACCTTTATAGCTGATTAATTCAGTGAAGCAAATGGGATTGCTAACAGGCGTAGAGAGTTTTGTTTGCAGAATGCATCAATACAAAGTGCATTCAGAGAAAATATTTTACTTGTATAGTCATTACAATCTTATGTTTATGTCGTTACAATGATTAAATTGTTATAATTAACATTGCAAACTATTGTTCATAACTAGTATTTTGAACAAAAGCACAAAAGCAGAGTATATATTTAACAGTTATGTCACTAATACGTGAAAAATCACTCTTGTTATATGTTATACCATATGTGACTGAAAAGCTAGTATGAGTCAACAGCAAAGGCACTCTGAATATTATTTTAACTCCTGAACTACACACTGTATCAGCTTCCAGATATTTATTCAAGTTCATATTTTATTATGTGTGCATTGCTGTGGTTTTGACAGTGTGTTCGTAGACAGTATTGATGTTTTGGGTTTTGCTTTTTTTGGGGGGTTTTGACTTTGGGGTTTTGCTACCGAACTGCTGCTTTGACTTCATGCTGTTTGTTTCATCTGAATGAACCTCAGATAACTTATATGCAAAATTGATATTAAATCCCATAGTACCAGGTTTTACTACGCATAATACAGACGTAACACCTGGGACCAGTGAATGATGGTGTGGCATTATTAGTACTTTTCAGTATTTTGTCTTCGTTATCTGTTTTTTTTGGTAATGTTGGTCCTCTAATGCATGTAGTTGTTAGCAGCAGCATCTCAAAATGTAAAGTCAGTTGTGAAAACACTTGGGTTTTTTTGAACCTTGAGTCAGATCATTTGTCTTCAAAACATCTTCAGTCTCTCTTTGGAGTTTTCTCTGTAAGAACAGGAAACTGCTATCAGAATCTCCTCATGTAGATTTAGAAAAGGTTTCTCTTCAACTTTGAAGAGTGATGCTATTTTCTTGAAAAAGATTGATTGTATCTAATGCATTTTAACTGTTAAGCCTTTTTGAAAATAAGTACACTCGAGATTAAAAGTGTTTAACTACTCAGTTATGCAGTTCCTTCAGAAGAATTAACTCTCTAAGATGGGAGAAATGAGCCTTAACACAAATTTTATTAACAGTAGATAGGAAGAATAGTGCCTGAGCACATTCTGTAACCTGAAATTAAGCACTAATTCTATACTCCAAGGTGGTGGTCAAATGAAGCATCTAGTATTTTGGATATGAATTACTGATACTACTTCATGTTCTAAAAACTCATGGTTATGGGAAAACAGGCTTAACTATGAATTTCAGGTTGTGATCATTCCAATACTTCTAATTCTCTAAAAATAAGAAAAATCTAGAAGTCAGATTTTCCCTTAGAAATTTGAAACTATATGTGATTTGAATAACTATGAGGAACAAGCTACTTTAGAAAGGAAGATTTCTTTTCCTCTTTGCAGAAAAGTTACATTTAATACTCATTGCAAGCCTTTCATGTTTCTAACACTAAACCAAATACACTATTTTATAAACAAATTACAGTTATAATACCACAAAGCTACTTACGAGAGGTGCTGTATTTGAGAAATGCAGATTTTAATCCACTTTGATTTTCAAAGGAGGAGAAAGAGTGCTTCTATTTGACAAACTTTGTGCAATTTGGGGAACTGAAAAACTTCAAATCAGTATATTATCACAGTCTTTCTAGAATATGATGATCTTTTAAGAAGAACTTTATCTAATGGGAAAACTTTGAGAAACTCTCAAACTCCTGGTCCTTCTCATTCTAAACCACTATGCATTGAGTATAGGAAGAATTAGAATCAAAATACTAATAGAGAATGTGATAGAGGATTATTCCAGTCAATTGTGTTAACCAGTTCATTCCTGTTTGCTGCATTTTGTAACGAAGGCAATGGTTTCAAAAAGTGCAGGAGTATCAGTTACTTTTTTTGCACATTGACTCAGGGTTGAGTGGTGACAGTGGTGTCTGGGTGCTGGTAAGGTAACGGTGATGTTCGGATGCCTTTGTTTCAAAATTACGGCATTGCAACCATTACACAGCCCAGGCATGAGCAGCTTCTACTGCAAAATGCAGACTAGGTAGCAGTGGTTAGTTGAATGTCAGCTGTAAAATGTAAATGTAGTGAGACACTGAAGAGGAAGAAAATAAGACTTTAAGACATGATGATGATTGAATTGACAGCCTTCATGTTGGAAGTTCCTAAACTTGTGGTCTAAAAGCCTGGTTTCCTTGATAATGTTCAAAAACATGAATTGATTCCCCTCCCCCCCCCCCCTTTTTTTTTTTTTTCTGGAGACAGGGTATTGATTGGGTCTAAGTTGCATGTACTGAACAGTAGTGTGAGGGAAGGGAAGGGGGTTTCAGTATTGAATTAGGCCTGAGTTATAATGACTCATAACTGACAACAAAACACCCAAGAACAGACATGAGACAGGATGAGATTAAATGAGAAAAGCCATGAAAGAAGGGGCAGATTTATGAGTTATCGGCCTACAGATGGAATGTGAAGATATATGAGTGGAGGATGAGATCATCATGAAGAATTATGCTCGGGTAAAAGGAGGGGGTTCACTGGACAGATCCCAGTAACCTCTTGTGGATAGTGGGAGTATTGATTTATGCCACAGGAAAATTTGTATTCAAAATGATATAAAGATGGGTTAGATCCCAGACCTCTAAGGGGCTTGATTTTTCTCTTACTACACTTCAAAAAAAAAAACCCAAAGAAACTACATTTAGGATAACCCTGAGCCTCCGAAAGTGTGTGGAGACCACACACCTTGATGGTAATCGTACCTAGCTAAAATTGCATAAACATGGTTTCAAGTTTGGTAATGCAAGGCAATTTTCAGCATTTTAAGGAAACTGCTGCATTGCTTAGAATAAAGACAACGAGGCAAAATTCTTGCCTTCAATCTAAACAATGCAGTATTTTTCTTAAAATATTAAAATTTGCCTTTCATTTCCAAAACTGAAAGCATGTTTCCAAGTAACTACATCCTTTGTGCTACACTGCAGCCAAAGCATTTCTTATGGATTGTAAGTAGTGGAATTGATTGCCAAGTCTATTTGGATGAAATTTCAGTTGGCACAATTATAATCATTTTCAAGATTCAGCATCTTAAAATTTCCACCTAAAAGATGAAAATAAATACTTGGCTGCTCACAAAGCATTAAATGGCACATATGAATCTGTGAAGTTTCTGTGTTACTTTAGTCGTGTCCCCCACCCGTTTCTCTAATTCTATTCTCATATCCTGTAAAGAGTGATTAGGAAGATCTGTTCAGAGAAGTGCACGGAAGTCTGTGATTTAGCTGAGTCCGCAGAATCAGTTGGCAGCGAGATGAGAAAAACTTCTGGTAGAATTTCTTCTTACATTTGATTCTGATAGGAATAGATAGGAATTGGGTAAAGGCAAAAAAGTATTTCTCACAGATTCAATCACTTTTGCTCCATGTTGTAGCTAAGAATACCAGAGGATATCTGTACTGCTGGTCAGATTGAATTTGAAGTCATTAACTTGGTAACTGGTGGGTAAAACTTGAGGTAATCAATAGAGCAGTTTTAGTTTTGTTGAATGTCATTAACTTTTTGTTTGAAATTTAATTTTGACTATGAAAGTGAACTGCATTAAAAATTCATTGAACTGCTATCATTCTAAAACTGTATCTGGAGCTATTCAGTTTTGGGTGGAACTGAAAAAAAAATTGATAGTTTTGTTTTCCATAAAACAGGAAAATTCAAAAAATGCTGAAACATTTTTGCTCAATTTGAGCCAGTAGGCTGAAACAGGCTTTGCTCAAGCCTCTGTTTGTAATATTTAACATTTTGTTTAACTATTCCTGATCATCCATTCAAACATCAATGTGCAAGAAGTAGGAGTTCCCTTTAGGAAGAGCTGGAACATCTGAACTTAAGGATGAGCACATGAGCTTAGACCCAGGACTCGTCTAGCAGTGGATGGATTGTCCAGCCACTCAGACTGTCACCTGTCCTCAGCACTGGCCAAAACTGAATGCCTAAGGAAGTGTGTAAGAACAAGGAAATTATATATCGTATTTCAGCTAAGTAATCTCTTGGTGTTCAGCTATCCCAGAGATGTAGTCAGCCAGACATTGTCTCTTCCTATTTAGTAACCACAGTGGGTTTCTATCCTGTACACTTGTGTGATCTCCCTCTGAGCCCGGCAAACTCCAAGCATCCACATTACTCTTTGGCAAGGAGTCCCAAGGTTTGACATGCATATTATGAAGAGCCACTTCCTTTTTGTCTGTTTTGAAACTACCTCCTGCTAGTTCGAGATGGAAGGATACTTTATGGAATCTGACAGCAAAGCTGGTAAAGGATTTTTGTTTTGAAATGTGGTTCATTTTTAGAAGTCAGATTAGTGTGGTAAATAGAACACGGATAAGTAGTCCAGGACAGGATAGCCTCGTAAATGAAATAACTGCTAACCTAAAAGGTCTGTACTTGAAGAGAAATAATGTCAATTATAAGCATGGGCATATCTGGTAATAGCAGAAAAACAATAGGTTTCAATTAAAGGAAGCATTTAAGCATATGTTTAACTCCACTGCCATGTTTCAGACTAAGTATATTCTGGGGTACTTGAATGCTGCCAGAACACAATTTTTCTTTTTCTTCTTCTTTTTTCTTTTTTTTTTTAAATATTTGCTGGATAAACACCATGTGCTTTTGACTTTGCTGTCATTAGATATGTTAGATATCATTTTGTGTCGAGCACTGATTTTAATTGGGAGTTCATTAATGTGTTCGGTGATTTTCAGCTTTACAGTGACAAGAGAGATGAATGGTAGAGAGAAGGGGGAAGAGGGGAGTAAAAGTGCATAAGGAACCTTGCCATTTAAAAAAGACAGGAAGAAGAGAAATCATTAGATTGTTGCATATTGTGACATAAGATCTCCTTAGAATGGGCTAATAAGTGCTTAAATAATACTTAAATAGAGAACTGAGATCAGAAAGACTCTAAGAGTAAAATTGTCAAACTTTCCACCTTCCAAGAGTTTGATGGTACCTTTTATTCCCTGATAGAACCAGTGTTTTACAAACACACCTGCGATTAATGACAGGACATTGTCAGAAGTCACAAGGTGTGCTTAAGATTAGACTGTTCTTAAACTCTTTTGAGCATAGCAGTAGACCACGTGTAGGTCCCATGTAGCCTCTGCCTGTCACCAAAATGTCAGGTTATGGGATGAAAAGAGTGAGCAGATTTATTTATCCTTAAGAATGGGCATAGTGCAGACCTGGGAATAAGCTAGTTGCAACTACCTGAGCCACTCTTTTTCCTTCAGACACGTCTGAGGTCACCCCTTTGTAGTACCTCCTGTTAAATAAAAAGAAAAGCTCTTTGCTGTGTTTGTAAAACACCTTAAAAGCTTCAAATGAAAAGCAATGGAAAGAGCAAAGTATTAAAGTTACTGTTTACTCACCACGTTTTGCAGACTGCTAAGATTGCTTCTGCAAAACCAAAAGACCAGCTGAACAAACATACAAAATCATGATATTGAGAGACTGATTTTAACTAAATCACCATGAAGTCTTGCTGCCTGTGGGAGTTTTTCCTCACTAGGTTTCATTTGGAGAAGGTTTCTTAGTACAAACAGACTTTGAACGTTTTAGTCCTGAAACTGAGCTGTCTTAAATGTCAAACCTTCTTATGGGCAAAATATTATAGGAAATAGAATGTATGACATTACATTACATAACAGTAGTATTCTGAAATGAGTCATATAGTAGAGTTCCAGGTTAAAATTAAAGACAAGCTGTGTGTAGTACAATATTCGATCATGTATATCCTAAATTCCTTTTATACAAAGATAAGGGTTGGGAGAAGACAAATACCTTTTTTCATTTCATATGACATACTGGGACACTGAAAGATTAGGTCCAGAATGTCAAAAATTGTGAAGTCCTCTTTAGACAGTAGAACAGAAGGCTGGACTTTAAAAATGCTCAACTTTACTGGCCCTGAGTGATTCTGAATAGAATAAGAATTAAAGCTCATAAGAATGGAGGCAGGAATTAGATGCTGCTGAGCTCACTTGAAAATCTGACATCAGTGGTGGGCTTTTAAGCACTGGGAAATAGAGAAGCTGTTTTGAAAATCAGTTTCAGTGCAGGAAATAAACCTAGATGCCCATGTTTTTTAAAAAAAACAAGTTTCTGGATTTTGGTAGGTCTTTTTAAGTGGCAGAACAGTAAAGGGGAAGGAAAACAAAAGGAATAAAAAGCCAGAAGTAAAGACAACAGGAGAGAAGGCGTAGGTATGAAGAAGCCATTGAGAGTACATTGCTGTCAGTGAAAGATGGAACCTACCAAAAGAGATGTCAAAAGTAGCTTGAAATGCCAGAAGAGGTAAAAAAATGGGAATTATTTTTTCCACAGTGTGTTCCTGTCAAGCAGAAATCAGAAGGAAACTTTGAGGACTGATAAATTCAGAAAATCATACTGCCCATCAAGGTAACATAAAAGGACACCATAAATCCCACCATTAGAGGACTGGTGTGGGTCGGCAGTGTACCAGCTTTATTGTATTAGGAAGATCACTAAGAGGTTGGTTTTTTTCCAGATAAGGTAGGAAATCAGTTTATTTCTAAATTGAATTGTCAGAATGCTGTTTATAATCAAAATAAATGCAGTCTAAACAAGAAAAAAAAATTCAAATTCAGACTTCTAAAATCAGTGACTTTATATCTCTTCCTGAGGGCAGATACGTCTTGTGTATACTCAAGGTTCATACAGATACAATAGAAGTATCTTAACACAGAAGTAGTTCTGTCTGTTCATTTTCTTCCTTGAAGCTGTTTGCTGCATTTCAGACAGGTTAGAATGGAGTATTTTTCTGACTCCTGGAACTGACGTTCAGCTTCCCTAGTATGTCTTATTAAAGCCTCTGCCAAGTTTGAAAATCTGTAATGTTAAAATAAAAACAATGTGTAGAGAGAAAGGCACAGTATGTTTTATGAGTGTTAATAAGTGAAGAGCGGGAGGGAAGGCGGGGTTCACAACAGGACTGAAGGTTACTTTAGTCCCTTCTTCAACTCAAAAGGGGAAAAAGGTATTTGTTTTTTAGAGAGTATCCTGTATTTGTATGTACTCAAAGTACTGATTGATTTGCTGTTATTATTGACAGACATGGCATGCATTTCAAGTGCTTGAAGAACAATTTGCAGTAATTTTATTTTGCTTTGTGGACATAATTAAGCCACAAAAGAGCTGTCTGGCAAACATAAGTGCTCTACTACTTGGTCTCAGGAGAGCAGAAACAAGGCAGAAGTGATTTGACCAAGTGACTGCAGATACTGGATGGCAGAACTGGGATGGGAATCAAATCTTAACCAACCACTTTATTGGTAAAGTGGTGTATGCTATGGCTGAGGAGGATGGACTCATAGTCGTTATACTTACAACATCACATACCATGTGCTAAGCAAACACAGAAAAGGAAGTCACTTTATGTATAGAGAAAAAAGATACAGCTGTGCTAAATGCTCTTCATAATAAGAGGAATCCTTATCTTGGCACTGCCCAGTCTAACAGAACTCTCCAGTAAATTTCTATTAAACCATAAAAAAAGATGAGCTCTATTCCAACTGAACAAGATTTAAGCATGCATCTTGATTTTCTTCTTGAATCAAAATAATCTGATAGTTAAAGAGGGCACCTTTCAATTATATATATAAATATATATATATAAATATATATTTTAATGCCATTTCTCAAAATCTGATGTACACTGCGTTATTTCACAGAATCATTTAGGTTAGAAGTACAAGCTCCCTAAAACCTCGTAGAGTTTGTGCAGTATTCTCCTTCTCTATAAATAAATAATATATGACCTTTGTGCTATAGAAGCCTAGTAAAGATCCTGGCAGGACTTCACACAACCTCTTAATATAACTTCCCAGCTATTTGTGGAACTCTGCCTCCGTGTCACCGAGAAACAGAGTTGGAGGTGACAGTTCAGATTTTGCATCCTCCTTCCGGAACCCATTTCAATCACACAGCCAGTTATGTATCTTACTGTGCATTTATAGCTTAAGGAGTCATTTGCAGTTGAAAATAGTCCTGGGCTCAGTGAAGACGGACGTTGAGTGCAGGCAAAAGTACAGCTCTGTTACTGCTTTCAGGTACTGAAATTAAATGTATGTTTACTAGGTTTCTGTTTCAGTGAAAATTATAATAATAAATGTGATTATGTACAGTTCAGTAAAGATGCAATTTAGAGTGTTAAAATATTTATGTGAACTCTCAAATGCCATCCTAAGGAGGTGTTACATTAAAATTGCATGTTAAAACAAAATACAAATTTCTGTTCCCTACTTAATGTCAGTTACTTCATTTCAATTCTGAAAATATTTTTCAGTTATTTTTATGTGATGATTTTTCTCAGTTAGATAAATAAACTTCCAAGTCAATGAATTTAAACTTAGAACCTTCACTACTTAAACCTCCTTGTGCTTTGATAATTAAGATTTAAAAAACAAAATGTGTAAAATACACATAGTCGTACTGATTTCAGATGTTCTTACACGTTGCACTGTTCTGGAGTAATGTATAAATACTGGAAGAAAATATGATTCCCACTGTAAGAAAGCTTTCTTAAGTTTTTTTGTTGGGCATTGGGGCTCAAGTAAGCTGTTTAACCTGGGAGTATGAACAGACCTGAGCATCCTGGCACATGCCAGTGGATTAGCTTGTGTGTAAAGGAGTGGTTTTCAGACTTTATAGGTTTGTGGCTGCTGAACAAATTCCAAAAGAAGAGTGGATATTTAGATCTGCTCAGGTCTTTAGAAAGACCAGGTTTCTGTCCAGTGTGTATGAACATGCTGCCGTAGGGTTCATTTCTGTGTCCTCCTTGGGCCCCCCAGCGCAGCTCGTGAGCTGCAGATCTCACACCACCCAGCTTTTTCAGCAAAGTGCTGATAATCTGCAGCCTTTCAGAGAAACAAGGAGGATGCGCTTTTCTAGGCTTTCAAATAAAAACCAGTATGTAGGCTAACACAGGTAGCTCTTCTTGGTGATGCAAGTGGAAACTGGATTTGAGCAGTAGGTACACTTATTGCAAAGATGTTTGTTTTAATTTTAACTAGGCTTTGGTGGTTTTTTGGTAACTGATCAGCATAGGCTTCTCTGAGATGCGGAGACCCACTCACATGCATCATTTTAGTCACATGCCTAAATTTCTCAAGCCGTTCCCAAATTATGTTATTGGTGAAAAGTACAAAGTACATTGAATTTGTCACATACATTCCACTTTTTCAGGGCAGGAGGACAGTTTAGAACTAGAGATGAAAATAATCTACATCCTTGGAGCTAGGTACCAGGCTGTTCCTGTGTAGTGTCTACTCTGAGGACACTTTCATCAATGACTAGACAAAGAAAATTGAAATTAAAGATTATTTCCTAGGCCTCGTGGTATATCCACTGTTTTGCTGTTGAATTAATGAACGCTCAGTGCAAAACTGCAACTGAAAAAATAGATGCCATTGAAAGGAAAACTCAAGTATGTTTTATGGATAATTTGTTTTTCTTGCTTGTGATTGTACTAGCACTGTACTTCTGGAAGAGTGAGAGAATGTTCTAAGGGCAAGTGTCTGAACCAGGACAGAGACTTGGTTTAGTCATCAATCTTTGTGCACATTGGCTTCTCTTGACCTTCGTCCTTCCCTGCTGCTGGAGCTAAAATTTGTTTGCAGCCTTTTGGATTCCCAGAGCTTGTGGCCTCAGTTACGTGGGCATATTCTGTGATAATTAATTCTGCCGGTAGACTTCAGAATTGATAAATGCTACTATTATTTTACAATTATATATTAAATGTTACCTGTATTACCCTCTCAGGACAACACACTACACTTCCAAGGAAGAAACACATAACATGGCATGAAGAAAATGAGAACATATTTAAATAGAATGTCTCTGTGGTAGTCTAGGGAGAGATTAAACTGGAATTCAGCTGAAGTCTTTTGTAGGAACAAGCACTAGTGAAGAATTAGCAAAATGGAAAAGCTCCAGGGCTCTGCTTAGCTAGTCGTTTTTCCCCCAGCTGGTAAAATCTGGTATATAATTTCTAGTATAATATTGTTTGAATATTTTGCCCTGTTTTAGTTTGCTTTTAATTTCTTTGAGAAAGTAATTCCAAGGCTTCTTTTCTTTTCCTGTGGTTGTTGGACAAGGTTTCTTTCAGCACCATCTAATTGGTTGACTTCTGATAGGAAAAAGTGCTGTGAAATACAGTGTATAAATAAACAAAACCAGAAAGGCTTTTTATGTGTTTGTTCCCTGCTAACTTCTTTCTGTGATGATAATCTCAGTGATTATTTATAACTGTATGAAAACAATGTCTATCTGCACGAATATGGAGAAGGCACTCCTGATTTAGTTGTGTAGATGACAAAATGGAGCTACATAAAATAGTTTTCATTCCTCTTGTTAATTCTTGATTGAAATCCATTGAGCATTGTTGCTCTTTTGCTGGTAATGCTCAGACAAAAGAACAAAGACAAATATCACCAAAGACAAATATCACCAAAGACAAATCCTTAGTTTCTATTTCAAAGGATAAAAACATAGAACATATTATTTTATGGATCTGTATTTGCATAGTTAAATGTACATTAGTTATAACGGATAGCAATCTAGTAAAGCAGAATGAAATCCCTAGTGACATTGCAATACATAGATTGTGGTTGCAATTAGAGAAAACCTGTTTAATCTGTGAAATTAGGACTTGCTGTGTGTAGGCATGCAAA
The DNA here is from genome assembly GCF_963264785.1 of Psittacula echo. Classification (NCBI taxonomy): domain Eukaryota; kingdom Metazoa; phylum Chordata; class Aves; order Psittaciformes; family Psittacidae; genus Psittacula; species Psittacula echo. The sequence continues at coordinate 109,489,011 of NC_137735.1, forward strand.
ATACAGGTAGCATCACTTTTTCTCAGGGAGGCATGAAGCTGTGGTACTTCATGTGTTGTGGGACACATATGGCATGTGAAGGAGATAATTAGAACGTAGCTGGCTTTGAGAGTCTGGAGCAAAGGCAAGGCATTTTATGTGCAAATGATCAGGCTTCTATTAGATTCTCAGTACGGGTGGCATAAAACTTTAATTTCCTTATAGAAGCAGAGCAGTTTGAAGTGATAAGTGGTAACAGTGGAGGCTGAGTATTGCTTTTCTTTTTGTTAAGTTGTCATTATTTATTTTATTTAACATTGTCTTTTCAAAATAGTTTTTATTATTTAAAAAATAGAGTAATGTTTTGAATATAGACTTACATAAACACATATATATCTACTGTACGAAAAAATCCATGAAGGAAATAAAATAGATTAAATTTTGATCAGTTCAATTTGCCATTGTGTGTGTAAGAAAATAGTCTACTCTTGGGAGCAAGATTTGTACTGATGATCATAAAAATAATTTTATGGTGGTAAAGTACGTATCTGAAGCAGTTTCTGGAAAATGTCATTAGCAAGACTAAATACTACTCCTCCCTTTAAAATAAAATCATGATAAAGTACCCTGCAGAGAGGTTTGCTCTTTGCAGCCAAACCAGGCAAGGAGTCCAGGCAAGGAATATACTAATCTCTCTCTGCATGGGGGCAAGCCTAGTCAGGCACACACACAATTTTATATGATTCTTTAATTCATATGTACATTTTCAGCATAGTGCTTTGAGGAATAACTAATGTGCCTATTCAGTACCTGGGGCAGCAGGTGTTTAATGAAAGCTGTATATTGAATTATACCTTAGAACTCTGCTTCCTGGTTATTCCCTTTTCCTTGAAGGACACAACCAGTTGCGAATGGTTTTAATACATTTCAAGCTGTACTGGTTCTTTTTTTCCCCAGTGTTCTGGTGAATAGTTACAGCAGCTGCTTTAAGAATAGTTCACAAATGCTACTTTATGTCATTAGAAATGCAGAAGTACGAGAGAAGTTATATTTTGTCACTGTAGTGCTATTTTTAGAATTGTAGAATCATTTAGATTGGAAAAGACCTTTAAGGTCATCAAGTCCAACTGTTAACCCAGCACTGCCAAGTCCCCCACTAAACCATGTCCCTAAGTGCCACATCTGCACATCTTTTAAGCACCTGGAAGGATGGAGACTCAACTACTTCCCTAGGCAGCCTGTTCACCCTTTTGGTGAAGAAATGTTTTCTAATATCCAATCCAAACCTCCTCTGGCCCAACTTGAGTCCATTTCTTCTTGTTCTATTGCTTGGGAGAAGACACTGACACCCATCTCACTACTACCAAGTCGTGTGTCTCCCCCCCCCCCAAATTCTTTTTAATGAGCTATATCTTGGGAAAGGTGAAAGAATATGTAAATAACACAGCAACTGCCACTGGCTGATGATATGTTAAAAAGCTGGTTCTTTGTTACCAAAATAGTAGCACATCACTACTTGGAATTAGTAAGTTGTGAAGTTTTAAAAGCAGTAAAACACAAATCAGGTTCAATCATGGGTGTGCTTTCACTCTTAATTAAAAGATATTTTGCCAATGACATTTACAGTCTTTTTCACCGTTGGATATGCTGCTGCTTATGTCAGCAACAGGTTTTGGAACAGCTCTCACATAGGAAGAATGAGGAAATGTATTTCTGTATAATGTTCAGAAAAGGTAAAAAGTGAGAGTTCAGCCACTGAAAAAGGAAGGCATTGTGTCCTGAATTGACTTAATCTGTGCAGAAGATGGTTAGATGTTTATAGTGTAGATTTTGGCACTGAGTCGTCCTTAAAGCAAGGTTTGTGAAGGCTTTTTTTTCCTAGCAAGTTTACAGACCTAAGAATGACAGAAAAGGCCATGATTGCAGCATGTCCTACTTAACCAGAGTGGTCATAGTTTCCTAAAACTACTTCTCAACAACTTTCTAACAGAAGAAGATGGTGTATTTTTGCTTTTGCTTACCAGGATGCCTGCAGCAATTAAAACCAGCAGACATTATTATCTCCATGATTGGAATTTGCAGCTCAGTGTTTGTAATGTTCACTGCACTGAAGAGCTCTGATACAACCTTTGAAAAGTCCTGAGGGATCATTCCTAGGTAACAAAACATAGAGTAAAAGGTAGATATTTTTTTTTCCACCAGTTAGTTTCTCGCATTTGATGCAACAGGATTTCTGTGCTTCACATACTTTTCCTGGATCTTATGGCAACTGAGAAAACAGTTGATGATGAAAACCAGAAGGTGAAAGGTAATTGTTGCAGAGATCATCAGAATACTATATTCTTTCTATACAGTCTGAAGTTACTATGTAGCAACCGTGATTCCATTATTAACTCATATGGACTCTTTATTGATTTTAATAAAAATAAGGATGGGATTATTGATTATAAAATCAAGGCCACGGAGCTTAATTAGATCAATACTTTGGGTTGCTGCATTGCACTCACAAGATTCAGCTACAAGAAGATAGAGCTGTTTGTTCTTATCAAAGTATTCCAGTCAGTATGAAAGCGCATGAGCCATGCTGTTAAATACAAATGTGTCATTCTTTATAAGTGAGAGTTTTTCAAATGGAGGAGTCAAAATCTGAGACTCAGAAATAGAAAATTCTCCATTTTTTTAAGCAGTGGTCATATTTTGAACAGCACTGCCACTGGAAACAGACCTAACAAAAAAAAATTAGGTGAGCTTCAGACTTATTCTTGGACATCAGCTGAACTAAAAGTGTTATGGGTGAGAAGCTTTTATGGATGAGACCTTATTTCAAAATTGCCTTCACTTAGGTTCATCTTGTATAGAATCATTTGGTACCGGCTTCTGATGAGTTGGGATGTTGTTGTCTTTGACGGCTCAGTAGAATTCTCAGATCTGTCAGTACTAAAGTTTGACAGTGTTCTTGTTGGAGGTATGGATCATGTTCAGGTTCATGTTCAGGTATGGAGAATAAAAGTAATTCTGAACAAAATTCTTTTCTTTATTTCAGATTCACTCATAACATGCAAGCTGGAGTCTGCTTACTGTTGTCTGTTCCAGATAAGATGTCAAAGCAAGCAAGGGAGACTTAGAAGTAGTGTGACTCAGGAAAGAAGTATTTGGTAAGTCACCTAATGTGCATTAAGAAGTTTAGAAAGTGATATTTCACTTGAATGTATTTTTTTATGCTCCTTTGTAGTTAAATTATTCTTTTTATCCTAAAAACACATTTTGCAAAGTGTTTATTCTGTCAGAAGGTTAACAAATCAAACCAGTACCTTCCTGCAAAGTGTGCCACAGCTTAAGCTTCTGCAAAACCTTGTAGTCCCTCAGCATTGCATTCTGGTTTTGTTGAACTGTAACACAGTGCTCTTCTATCTGTGCAGCTTCCACATTATTTTAGCATTAATTGTTCACATGTTTCACATCTTTCTTGGTAATTCTACATTCCCTCAGCATGTCAGAAGAAATATTCTCATATTCAAACTCCATGAATAATGTCATCTGCTTGAGGAGTTTCTCATTCCCTTCCAAAATACGTATTGATTACAGTGGAATTTTAGTAAAACAAGTCCCAAAACACACACACAATTCTGGTGTATTCACTGTCTAATTTTGCTTTACAGGCTTTTAAATCTGCTTCCTGAACTCTTAAAAGCTTGGGTTTTAATGTGGTGACCATATGGCTTTAATATTATTAGTTCTTGAATTTACTGATGCATTCATTCTAGCATGCACGGTTCTTTTATACTATGCAATGACTGTTTGGTTGTGCTAATATAGCTACAATATTGTTTAATTTTATGAAAGCCTACTAATGTGTTTAAATAGGATTGAGAGGTCATACAGTTTCACTTCACACCAGTAGCACTCAGTTCTGATCTGTATTTTTACACCTACATTCGTGTATATGACAGAATATCTGAGTAGGTGAATAAAAGAAAAAGCTGTGTAGCTCTTTTGTGTCACTGGAAAGTATTGCACAGGTAGGTACCCTACTCAGGTCAGGCTGCATATAAACACATAGGTATCTCCTAAAGATAAATTGCATATGCATCTACAAGACAATTTCTGAAGAGAGGATTATTTTATATTGTCGTTGGCTCCTGTCCCATTTTTATTGATATCCCAAGTTTGAGAATCCTCACTGAAACAAAAAATAGTCTCATACTATAATGCCCAGGTGTGAGATAGAGCGTTCTTTTTGAAGCACAATTACAGCCTAAGAGTAATTTGGAAAAGTTCTTCCTTATTTTGTCATTCTTAGAACTCTTGTATCTATTCCCTCTTTTTTCCCTCAGAGTTTCTTGTAGTCTGCTGTTTCAATAACTGCTGCACTTTCTCAGTGTTCTTTATCCTAGTTGGGACCAAGTAATAAGCAGAGACTAGAAACTTTCCCTTTATCATTATATCTTACTGCTGACATCTTTGTAAGTAAGGAACAGATAATGTCTAGCGTTGTACCACTCTTAAGGCACAGGAATGTCTTCCTTCACTTTCTAGACTTCTTGATATTGTCCTAATCACACTTTCCGTAACCAATTCTAGATGACATTACATGTCCTCTGGACTGGGGTGCACTTGCCATTCCCTGTCTGTATATGCTTTATCTGTTCTTGGGCACCTCAAAATAATGCTTCTTGGCACTACAGTTGAAGGAACACACCTGACATCTGCCATAATCTGTGGTATGGCAGGAGGAGCAGAGGCTAGCTAAAAGGGAGGATTCCCAAAATCTTCATATATTTCTCATGGTATGCACATGAGAAAAAAAAACATCCTAAAAATGCATCCAAATGGATTTCTCTTCTGCAAATGCAGTGCCTGGGACAGAATTGGAAACAGCTGTAACCCCTGACTCAGCAAGGCACAATACCACTCTATTTCTATAGTGATGCTATCCCAGCAAAATAAATCGGGCAACTCCTGATCAAAGGTATTAGTAATTTATTATCATGATGTTCTTCTGACACCCACACATAAGCATTTACATTACAGTGCATAAAAAAAGGTCATAGTTGCTTAAATAAATAACATTGGTATTTTGCAAATGAGCAATTAAGTTATGAAAGAAGTCTCTTTTCATATAGCTGCTGGCTTTGATCTTTCTTTACATTATTTAACACCTAAGATTCTGGAATAAATTCCTTTTGTCAGATATGCAGTGTAGTTTTGCTATGGTAACATCTTGCATGACCTCCAGGGTCAGAGCAGACTGCAAGTGGATAGCAGTAGATTCTGCTCTTTTCCTATGGTGGAATTGCCTTGGTTGTCTTCCCAGCCTCTCTGGTTGCTTGCTCCTGTCCTTTCCCGCACCATTGCTTCAGTTCTGGTTTCCTCTGGTTCCTAGCACAGAAGTTTGTGGTCTCAGTGCAATATGTATCCTCTGCAATACCTGATTTCTGCCTCAGTTGGCTTTTCCAAGGCTCTCAGCCTTACCCACACCTCCACATTCATTTCTCCAAGTCAGAATACTGGCTGCATAAAACATTTGGCTTGACATAGATGCCCTTCTATGTCACCAGAGAGAAGAGTGGTAAGCCTAACCTCTGAAGCTGTAAAAGCCAATCAACAAGATGTAATGTCCCTTTATATCGCAGGGATTCCAGGAGGGAAAAAGTTAAAAAATAATTGCTGTGAAATTCAGGATTACATTGTTCTGGGTTTGTTGGGGTTTTGTTAGTTTGGGGGTTTTTTTGTTTTGGGTTTTTTGTTTTTTGGGGTTTTTTTTGTTTGTTTTTTTTTTTATAAATTAATGTTTACTGTAAAGTTCTTTTTTGACTACAGACTGAACAAGGAAGGAAACAAAATATTGGAGTTCTCTCTGTAAGGCAGTTACTTTCTCTGTGCCTTTTTCTTTCCTCTGTTTAATTCCCAATACCCTAGAGATGCAGTTTCCTCCCTTAGTAGGGACTGTGACCTTAAAAATAGCCAACTCCAAAATAAACACAGAAAAAAAACCACTACACTTGTTTGAAATACATGGTAAGTAACCAAATGGCGTCCATGCTAAAGCTGAAATTCATAATCTTTCAGAGCTGCAACTGGGACTTTTGTTTCTCTGTGAATTAGCGTTCATTGTTTTGTGTTTGTGCTGTATGCCTGCCTCTCTCTCCAGAGAAATTTGTTAAAACTTAGGATGCTATTTGTAAGTAATTTGCCACTACTTTTACCACTCTTGCAACATTTTTAGAGGGGACTCTTTCACTTTGGACAAGGGCCAGGCAGGGCACAAAACACCTAAGGAAGAAGTGATCCCAGACTGTTTCCATGGCTTTCTCGTGATGGGCTCTTTTGGTGCTGGTAGACATTACAGCTGCATGGGGCCAGCTGGAAGAGTTGATGATTTATCAAACATAAGGTTTGTTCTGTCTCTTTTGCTTCTAGTTTTGAGACTCTGTTCTCTGATTCAGCTGCATGAAGGAGGAGATGGTCCAGCCTGGACCTCCCCTGTGCATTGAGGCATTGGTGTAATGCCATTCGTAGGTTGTCTCATTATCACCACTGCTGCCTTCTCATCTGTCTACAGACCAGAATTTTCAGTTTCTACAAAAGCTTTTTCCAGGAAAAGGACTTAGCGTGAAACAGATTTAATGGGGGTGGGGAACTAAGCCCAGCCTAATACATTAACGGAATGTGTCCATATGTTAAAGCTGTTGTTAACAGCTGTACTCTATATTTCACTGAGAAGCCCTTGACCATATGTAACTGGTAAGGACAGAAGGACAAGAGAAAGGACATTCAAGTCCACACGTTAAATCCCTGCTGACAAGCAAGTACTGCAGTGGAATATTTTCAGAGTCTGGCCAGTGCCCTTGCATGGAAAAGTTAGTCAGGTCTCACAAATACCTCTCGCTGGGCAGAAGTGTATTCTGACCTTGTTTAAGAAGATTTAAAACTGGTACAGATTCAGGAACAACAGTCATTTGGTCTTGAAACACATTTCAAACCCTTCTGCCACAAACAGACACCATGTACTGCTGACACAGACTGTCACAAAACAGAGGTATTCCCCCTCATTTACAAGGGCTGAGTTCATATTGCAGGGGACAGTTTTCTACCTCCTCATATATTCATGTGCCAGCTATATCTGTGTGGTGTTACAAACATTTAGACACTTGAGTATCTTCCTCTGGATATAGCTAAAATCCTTTATTTATTTAGAAAAATATGTGCTACAGTGTTTTGAAGTCTAAGAATAGGACTGAAACTTTTCTGATTAACACAGACAGTTTGGTCTTCAGGTGCAGGGGAAAGAGGAACAGTTAGAAAATGAGCAGGGGGAAATAGCAAAAGAACATTTTGTGTACTTTTCCATTGAAGATATAGCAGGGTTTGGAAGGTTTTTTTAATCTGTTGTGTTAGGTTAATCCACAGGGAACTCATTTTGAAATTAAATATACTAAAGCATTTATGATTTACAAAGAGGGAAAAAATAAAAGCCTCAAAAAATATCTTGTGTTTGATCTATTTGTTGCTATGAAAATATTGACAAAAGGCTAAAGAATGGCCTTCATTTAGCTTATTATTGTTGGCTTGCTTTAATGCTTTCTTATTACAGGCAAACTCCCATAAGATGTGAGATTAACTCTTTCACAGTTGAGCAGGAATAAAAGACGGGAACTTCAAACATGAAACTCCTGTAAACAATGATTCTAAACTAGGTAATCTGTGATTCCTACTCAGAAAAATGTAATGTGGCAGAGGGAAGCTTTTAGAAGTAAAAAACTTCTATGGAATGGTTTGTGCAGAATTTATGTTTCAAAATAGCTTTAAAAAGCAGCCTCCCATACAAAAACAGAAACATGGTGTTAATTAAGCAGTTCTGAAAGTATTTCAGAAAATAACTATTTTATGGGAAGGAAAAAAAAAAAAAGAACATAAAAGTGTTACACACTCTTGAGTGTGCATGTGTAAAATAAGCATCTTTCTCCACTGGGCTGTTAACTACAGACCCAACTCAAGTGTTACTGGGACCTTAACTTCATTCACCCACAAAAACCCCTAGTTTAAAGTAACCACTAGAGTGGTTAGTGCTTTTCAGTTGAGTCAGCTAGTCCTTCGGGAGCCTGTTTTGAAGAGCAAGTGCTACTGATGTTTAAATTGGTAATGCAATAGAGAAGTGGTGAGAGACTTCAAACTTGAGTTAACACAGTGCATCAGCTGCTAATCCAGTCATGCTGTCCTGCTAATCAAATCGTCCTGATAGTCCAAGGGCTGATTTTCAGTGTAGTCACTGTCACACAAGTAAGAACTAGGTTGAAGCCAATGCTAGAACTGCATCTTAGCAGAACATACCCAAAACAGCTTTTGGCTGGCTGGTCTGCACCCCAGGCACTGTCTGGATGTGGTAGTACAAGAAGTCTGCCTCTAATGCAGATATACCAGTCCCTTGTGAACATTATGCTGCAGTGGCTACACTGCTGCTGATACTACCTGTGCTCATTAGTTTGAAGCCTGCTTAGGTACCTGAAAACTCATTAAAATTGTCAGGAGAATCATTACCTAGCTCTGGGTTAGTATCATGATGCCTGGTGTTGCAGGGGAGGCAAATCTGAAGTTTAAGCGGTCTGTTGTCGCTTGACAAAGAAACAGATGTTACTGTTGCCAGCCCAGAATTCCTAAAAGAAATTGCTAATTTGAACTATTTATTCCATTCTATTCACATTGAATTAGCATTAAGAATGAAACTAATTGTATTGTTATCACTGTAGTATCTGAGGAAGCCTGTTGGGCAGAATGTCATATGAACAGGAATGTCTGTTGGGATATTTAATTTCATCTCCCTTGACAGTGTTTGATTGTTCTCTTTTGTACATTTACTGTTAACTATTAGTGGTCTGGATAACTTTGTGGAATAGGTATAAGTTGCTCCAGGCCAGCACAAAGCATGCAGAAGTCTCTACCTTAAGAATGCCATGGGGATGAGATGCATGGGGGATGCAGGGGAGAGAATTCAGGGAGTTAGCATTTCACTTCAGTGACCTAAGATATTCACCTTTTCCTTCCCAGAATTTCCCACCAGGCTATGGTTATTTATACTGACCAATACACTTCCATGTCTCTGTAATTAGAAGTAAATTTCAGGATTGCTACTTAGACTGCAAGGACCTGATCCTGCAAAGACATATCTCCTTTGGGCCATCTGTGTAGTCTTGTTTGAAGACTGAGCAGATGAGCAGGACCTGCTCTTCCTTGGCACGTCACGAGCCTTTCATCACCATCTCACATCAGATTTTGACTGATGCCTTGGTCTCAGTAGGTACAGAGATCTTAGCGTTTAAGACTGTACTCTTGCAATACTTGCATTGTGCATTGTGTTCTGCTTATTTTATTGGAGTCTAATTAAGAGGCATGGGTTTTGATTGGCTTGCTATAAGGACACAAAAGGAAGTTATGGATGTAGGAGGTATTGGTAATAAAGCTCCTAATAAGCAGTAAACTTGTGCTTGGAGTTGTGGACGAGAAATACCACTTTCATGCAAAACTCATTTGGTGTGCAGGGTTCTTTTTTTTTTTCTTCAGTTTCTTTTTATATTGTATTATTTTTTAGCTTTGAGGATGTGGGGTGGATTTCTTTGTCTCAGGAACCTGCAGTATTTAAAATATAGGGCAACATTCATTTATTAAAACAATCCTTTTAGTTGTCACTGCAATTGGTCTTACATAAATGATGATGAGGAATGTCTATAAAGGGGCATATCAGGTCATAATGGTAAATCCAGTACTTTTTAAACTAACAAGAAAGCACTCTGGGGTTCGTTATTGCTCTAGTTCATTTTATTCCAGATAATTTTTACAATTTTAGCTTTATCCAGGTTCACAATCAAAAATCACAGCACTTATATGCTCACAGTTATATCAATTTGACTCTCTCTTGCTTATGTAAAGCTCCTCCATTAGGAAATAGATTTGTGAAAAATAGACACAGAGCTGTATAATAAAAACCCAAGTGTAATATTTGTGATTTTCTACAAAGTATTTTTCTGCTCTTCTTTTCCCAAACTTCACTCCGATAGGCAGAAACTGCAACTAGAGAAAATGCTGCCATGACCCTGAGGTGACGTGATTAACCATTTAATGGAAATGGTTATTTTTTTTACAGTTTTGCTGTGTTAAAGTGGGGCAGTGGTTATTATTCTAGGATCTGCATATATAATTTCCAGAATTTACCAGTGGTTGAGGAATACTTCACCAAAGAAGGAAGCCCAGTGACAGAAACTGTGCTGACAAAATTTAGAATTTTTTCTCGTTCTCTACTGATTTGGCAGTAGAATCAAAATTAAACCAAACTAATATTTCTCTACTGATTAAAAAGTTCTAAACTTTAGAAAAAAAAAAAGTGTCAAAAAAGTGTGCCATAATTGACATGCTTAACGTTTTTATTCCTGTTACTTGATTTTCAGTATGATTTCTGAACGCTTCTCCCAATTTTGCTGGTTGCTTTTTAACCTTTATTCTCATCTGTCTGTGATCATCTTGCTTTTACTTTATTATTTTACCTTTCTTCTTTTGCTGCTTACTGTCCTTGCTTCCTGCATTCCTAAATTAATTGTCACTTTTTACCTTACAGTTTTAAGCACTGCATGTAGACTCTCCTGTTTTCAGTGCTATTAAGGAAAGCCCCTTCAAAACATAAAATACTGTAGATTTCCTACAGAACACAATTATTCCAATTTTAACATACAGCAAACCAAAGCTGCTAAGTTATATGGCTGTAGACCACTCGTGCCTATGCAGATGGTATTATTCCACATTGGTTTCCCTCTCTTACAAGCTTGAAGTATTCTGCATCAGCTTACTAACAGGTGCCAAACAGCACAGAGATTCACACTGTCGTGAACTGATATAATGCCCCTCATGGAAGTGAGTCCAAGCCATTTGTTTCATCAGCTTTGAAAGCTTTCGGTGTAGAAGAGATGACTGGAAAGTATTATTTGAAGGAAAATACTGCTTCAAACCCTAAACCCACATTGTGGGTTTTGTCTTTTTGTCACCAGTTTTGTCTTTTTAATTCCAGTTCTTCAAATTTAAGGGCTAGAACCAACCTCTCTTTCATTCCCCCCCGACGGTTGAAAGTAAGCCACGGTAGCTTTGGTTGCTCTAGAAAAGCAGCTGTGATGGAGCCAGTGGGGATGGCACTGCAAAACTTCTAGAAGTCAATGTGATTAGCTCCAAGAACAGCAGTAGGAACTCTCTAGTCCACCCACAGGTGCCTCACTTAGGTAATGTAACTGTACCTCTGCCATACCTCTGTAATTTTTTTATTTAAATTGAAAAGTAGGATGTGTAGACCCCTGATTCTTCAAATGTCGGCAGGTGAAACGCAGTGTATTCTTTCCATGAGTTCATGCAAACATTTTTTTCTTAATCTTTGTCTTGCCATGTTTAAGTTTGCAGCTGCTGGATTCTGCTTTGAGTTTCAAGTTCAAAGGCACTCAGGCACTCTTTTGAAATATCACAGAAACCACGGAACTTCACCTGGCTTTGCAAGGAAATCTTGTCAAACCACAAGTTTCCCACACTTCCAGTTTTAGCTCAGAGCATTTTTTTCTCCCAGCTCAAATTCAAGCTAGCTTTAGTCTGAAGGATCATGACCCTTAGGGAACTTCTTCATGAACTTTGGCCTGTTTCCAAATTTGTAACAAAACTCAGAATTCTTTCCACAATTCGGGGGTTTTGTAATGAAAGCAAAGGACAACTGTAATCAACATTGCTTTTAACCTAGTGGGTTTAGAGATGGGTCGTAACCTTTGAATACAGCATCTGTGTAGTAGCAAGCTTGGCAGGCATCCGGGTTTTGACAGGTCTGTTCAAGTTCTGAAAGAGCTGTCCCACCTGTTGTCACAGCAGTGCAGCAGATTGCTAGCCCCGCCACAAAGACACAGGACGCTGAAAAACATGTCTCGGAGAAATAACATCTCCTGTGGAACACAGAGGGCTATATTGTGTTGTAAGAGACAGCCTTCACGCAAGCAGTGGAGGGGGTCGTTTAGCAGCTGGACTCTTCAGACCTGTCTCTCTCAGGCCTCACTGTAATGTAGTCTGGAGCAGGACCCTCGCCATACGTTAACAGCATCACACACGTGCCTGTCTCGGGCAGCTCTGGTTCCGCCAAGGTTACAGGCTGTGCTAATAGTTCTCCTCCTGTCCTTTTATATGTATACTACAGGTCTAAGTGGTTAAACAAATCACCTTTCACTTGCTGTATCTCTTACTTGCTCGTAAGGGAATGGTCAGCGTGTAGCTTGGAAATTTCTCACATGTATAAAGGCACAGAGAGATACAGTCTTACCAGCAAATCTGTCACAGTCATATGTAAACTAGAGGCTAAATTCTTCCCTTTCCTGAGAACATTTTACTCTGTTCTGTCTAGGGAGCTCAGAGTAGTTTTCTTTCAGCACAGTAAGGCGCACCAGCTTTCTCCCTTTTCCCACCATGGGATAAAGTTTCAAAAGAAACTTCTCCAGGCTGTTTTTCCAGGAAGCTGGTTCACTCTCCCACCTGTACTCTTGTACTCTGGGAAGGGTTACCTAACTTTGGCTTTTGAGGGCCAGCCATTTCTTCCATTCAGTTGCCTGTTTCATGATCTCGTTCATTAAATATCAAGTAGCAGCAGCACACTGCATGCAAGTCTTTGTAAGAAAAGAGGGAAGAGAGACTCATTGCTTTAGCCCAATCTCTTCTAATGTCAATGTAGCTGTATGCCTGTGTTTTCAACATGCCTACCTATGTAATTAGTCCTTAGCTGTTTCGTTGATTTAAGTTCTATATTAGAAGGCGCTCAAATAGAAAGCTTCATTGAAATTAATAATTTTTTTATTATATAATTCAAGTATGATTCTTTAAAACCTATGTTCGTCTTTTCAAATTTAACATTAGCCCAGCTGCTTTGCTCGTTTTGTATCATTAAAAAATGTAAGCAAAAATCCCCTCGGCCATTTTTTATTTATAGGAGGGTGACAAAAACATAGGTTTTCTGTATTAAAAGTTGGTGTAGGTTGGTTTGTGTGGGTTTTGTTTTGTTTTTTACATTCAGGGAACAGTGCAGAAATGTCTGAATCTCTAAACCTGAAATTTGGCAGGTACTTAAATCTTTAATGAGTAACATGTGCTTTGCAGTTTTTCCTGAAGATTTGCACATTTGCTTCTTAGGATACATCAGTTGCTATTACTTCTATGAGCAGTCAGGTGGGCACACAAAAAAAAAAGGAAACAGGCTTATTCTTGGGGCTTTTTGCTTTCATCAGCTATGGTATTACTTTGTTCTGCGTTTGCTGTCCCTAGCTTATCACACATTAGATAGTTAAATTTGAATGAATTTTGAATTTGAATCTGCAGAGATGGAGGTAGGCTCCATTCTTTAAATGTTCATTTGCTGATTTTTGCTGCAAGTGCTTTAAAAGCTGTTCTGAAGACTGTAAAGTTGCTGGAGCTCTAATAGAAAACATTAGTGTCTGGACTTTCAAGGGAAGAATGTGGTTAAGATTATAGTGACTGAGTCACTGTCAATGGGTGGTCTTTGAGTCCATATGGCACACAGTAGACAGGGGCACAGCAGAATCTGTGCTCAGATAGGTGACGAGCTGTGCTCTCCAAAGTGAAAGTGTTTGAAAAGGGCTGCCCTACAGTGTATTTTGCCTGCAGAGGAGTAAAATACTGTCAAGTTGCTTCTTAGTGCAGCTTTGTTTTAACTTTACTATAAAATAAGATAAAGGGTTTGCTTAGAAGCTCGGTCGTCATAGTGCTACATGCTCCTTTTGGCTCCTCAGATTGCTTCTTTTCATTCGGTGCATTTTCATTGTTCTGTTAGGCTTTTAATGAGACAGTTACAAAATGTCTGCCTCACTCTGACCGCCATTTTGTAGCCTGATTTTTGGATAATGAAGACTGTGAGAAATAGAAAATAAACAGCGTGGCATGGAGGAGATTTCAAAAGGAGTACAAAATCTGCATGTTTTATTTAGACGCTTAATTGTTGCCGACTGGCTGCGTTTAAACAAGCAACTTTACAGTGTCTGGAAGAAAACCAGCTCCTGAATTTGAGGAGCTGACCTTGGGTAGATGCCATCAACTGTTCTTTTCTATTGGCACGAACGTGCTGCTGGCAGGGTCTCCCTATAGCTGCAGTCGCTCACCCAGCTCTGAATCAGAACCTGTTTACACTGTATTGGGCTACCAAATTACACCATTGTCATCATTTAACCCCAGCTGGCAAATAAGCACCACACAGCTGTTCACTCACACTTCCCCAGTGGGATGGGGGAGAAAAGCTAAAAGTGAGAAAACTCATGGATTGAGATAAAGGCAGTTTAACAGGTAAAGCAAAAGCCACATGCCACAAGCAAATCAAAACAACAAATTCATTTGCCACTTCCCATCACAGGCAGGTGTTCAGCCATCCCCAGGACAGTGGGGTTTCATCATGTGTAATGGTTATTTGGGAAGGCAAACGCCGTCATTCTGAGCTTTCCTCCTCTTTCTTCTTCTCTCAGCTTTATATGCTGAGCATGACGCGATATGGTGTGGGATATCCCTTGGGTCAGTTGTGGTCCAGCTGTCCCAGCTGTGTCCTCTTCCAACTTCTTGTGCACCCCCAGCCCATTCGCTGATGGGGTGAGGTGAGGAAAGGCGTTGGCTCTGTGCAAGCACTGCTCAGCAGTAACTGAAACATCCCTGTGTTATCAACACTTTCCAGCACAAATCCAAAGCACGGGCCCATACAAACCACTATGAAGAATATTAATTCTATCCCAGTCCAAATCAGCCGAGCCTTTTACTCTTAATATTATTTGTAGCCCTTTGCTACATTTAATCTAGAATATGTAGGTTATTTAAAAATAAGAATCTTCAAAATACCTATGCTTAAGCTTCTCCCATAGAGCAACACATAATGGTGTTGAGAAAAAAAGGGAGGGGAGCTATGAATTTCATGAAATCAAGCTAAAAATGCACAACAGGAGTCAAAAGGACATTATGGAGTTGTTACTGTGGTCCTATGGATACAGTACTCACCGTGTGAGGAATTAATTTAGTGGCATTTACTTGGTTCCTTTATGAAAAGTTCTGGTTTGTGCGTATAACATAGGCAAAGAGGGAATAGGGGAGGGCGCTTTACATTCACAGTAGGGTGCAGCTTTGGAGCTGTTCAAAATTCTGCCATATCTTAATGATAATAGTTAATCCCAGTATCAGAACAGTACTTCTATTTTTAAAATGCAATCAATCAATCATTTTAATACATTGCACCCTTAGTGCCAAACACCTCAGAAAACGGTGTGTATGGCAGTAAGAGTAAAACATCTGAAACTCCTGTGGAGTCATTCTTCCTTTCTCACCATACACATCCAGTAAAACCTTAAAGCTGCAGGAGAAGTCTGAAATTACATGACAGAGAGTAAATCCTCCAAACAAGACCTATTGCCAGGTAGTTTGCTGTCATGGACTGAGCTAGGAAGGACAGAGAAATTGCCTTACCTGACTCAAGTCTTTCTAGAAATACAGAATCTGCTTGTTCTTGGGTTTTGTTGGGTACAACAGAAGTGTCTTGTACATTTGTTCTTCACCTGCAAAATAAGGATTAATGCTTCCTTATCGTTAGCACTTGTAAATTACTTGGACTTTCCACCAATATGCTGCAGATACACCTATCACTGTTGTTAGTGATAAAAATACAAATTACGTGACTCAGTAATGTTAATGGTGTATTAATTGGGAGAATTTCTAACGCAATTTAAGTATAAAAGTATCAGCACCATATTCCAGCAAATAGCCAACTACAGTGACAGCATACCTGTATGTTATCTATATTTACAATTCCATGAGGATTTTCTCATGGGTGAGGTTTTTCTTGAGTCAGTCATATTTTGAGAGTCATTTTCAACTGTTGTATTGATGAAAGGCTTTTTTTAAAGGATCAGCAAGAAGCACTGATGTTTTCAGCCATCAAACTGGTAGGGCCATCACATTGGACCAAATATGCCCAAAATAATCTCACGTGAATTACTAGTAAATTTCAAACATTCTTGTTGCCCCAACAATAAATGAAGGGGGAAATTCTAAAAGAGATTTTCAGTTTCAGTTGAACAGTAGCCTCCACAAATGTAGTTTTTATTACATTTATGTAACAAAAAAATAGCTCAATTCAAAGCAAGTATAGCTGAGGTGAAATTGGAAACAAAGGAGCAAATTATCTGGGCTCAGATCATAGGTTACGTAGATAAGGCATCTGGATTTCCAGTCAATTCTCTGAAGGTGTAAGTAGGAGTTAATAAGGTTTGCTTTCCTCTTACATAAGAGCATTTTTTACTCAGCGTCTGAGATCTAGGTTCCTTGGGGGATTAATAAGTGTTTTTCCATGAATTCAAAATAATCACCTTGGAACTACCGGGCAGCTGATGACAGTACTTCCTAGCCTTATGCATTCATAACTGTAGTAGTGTATTTTTGCAATTTTTACATCTAAATACATCCTTACTAGGGAAAGCTGCCTAAGCAAGCAGAATATAAACATTCACGCCAAGACTTCTTTAAAATGTTTACTGCTTTGATAAGCCATATATTAGCCAATATCTCAAAGGATTTCTTTTAAAGGAGCAATAACAGGGGCTTATATTTTGTGTTTGTCTACTCTGCTAGGTCCCTTTCCATTACCTGCTTCATTTTAACAGGCAGCAAGCATGTTCTGCTGCTTCCTTGAGATGCATCTGCATTGCTGACATCTGGAAAGCAGCCATATGGGGTTCCACACATAGTTTTTGGAAGCACCATTTGCTGGTGGTGCGATCCGGAGCAGCTACCTCTTTTGGCAGAACTTTATTGCCATCTATTTTTAGTTGAACTCTTGTACATCAGATTACTGTGTGTGAGCTACAAGAGTGTAGCTTGT
This sequence comes from Psittacula echo, assembly GCF_963264785.1. NCBI lineage: Eukaryota > Metazoa > Chordata > Aves > Psittaciformes > Psittacidae > Psittacula > Psittacula echo. Next base: position 109,505,911 of record NC_137735.1, read on the forward strand.
AGACAGACGCTCCAAGAAGAAAGGAAGACTTCACTGTGTTAAAGTGTTAAAGTGCTTGGAAGTGAATTATCTGCATGTACTTTCTGTTACCTGCCTCCGTCTCATTGGTATAACATTTAGAGTTGACGAAGAAACTGAAAGGAAAGTGGATCTTGCACTTTCCTTTCTGTTATCCTCATGGCACATGGCAGCAAATAATGAACTTCGGAGGACAATGCTGGCCAGAATACTCCAGTTCTAAAATAGCAGAAATGAGGTACTCCACCAGCAGAACACACATGTGAACAATGCATCCTACAACAGAATTAGTAGCACTGTTATGGGATCTCTTAGCTGGAGTCTGCAGCTTCCAGTAGTTCTAATTCCAGCTGTTGACTGTTGTTTTGCTAAAAGCCAGGGAAACACCTAGTGTTTCCCTAAATCCTAGGGCAGTGGAGAGAATGAAAAACTGTAGATTCCTTGCAAAATTTTCCAGTCTCTGTTTGTGTAAAAGACTGCCTTTCTCAGAGGCTTGCAGAAGCAGCTTGATTTTAGTGATGTTGGTGCTCGTGCTTTTGTAACTTATTGCACATTTCTATGTCAAATAAATGTATATGTGTTTATAGTTCATCATACTTAAACGCACAGGATAAAAATGAAAGACATAGGCCTCTTAGTAGAGTATGTTGTTAGTGTATGTTTTGGAATTTATCCTACGGTTCCATGCATTGCTTGTTGAATAGTAGAGGACAGACTGGCATGGTGGAGTATATCAAGAGTCTGATTCTTTTATGAGCCTTTTCTGAAAAGGAGATTTTGGATATAGTAAGAGCAGAGCGCTCAAAAACTGAAGTAGTATTCGAATTGCCATTTATGCAAAAATATATTATATCTTGACTAAACAATTGTTTTAAGCTCATGGAGAATCTCCATGAAAAATGTAATTTTCTTTTATGAAGATGCTTGGGCATATTTTTAATTGATTTTATTTTTTTTATTATTACTGTTTTTAAGTAAGACCTTTCTCCTCTAAATGTAGATTGCAAGTCTTTGCAAGCAGGTTGCAAGCAATTAGTTTGCACAGTGTTTGGACTCTGAAAAGGACTTTACAGATCAGCAGTGCCTAGGAATGTAAGCTAGTGCCAGGTGAATGGCCAGCTTTCATTTCTTTCCCATAGCTATTGTGAAAGGGTCAGAAATGATCACATCAGGTTTTTAAACAAAATTGTAAAAATTGCAGTGTCCATGTTTCCAGAAGCAAAAAAGCTTGCTAACGTTCAGCGTCAGCTGCATTAGGCTTCTTGTCCTGATGATGGTTTATGTCAGTATTTTTTGTCTGATCATTGCTTCTTGACATTACTTTATCAAAGCCATTCAGTTAAAAGATCTCAGGGAGAGGACCTCAAACAAATGTCAGTATTTAAAAGGCATTACCGTTGTTTCCCTTTGATATTAGATACCGTTTTCACATAGCAAGAAGCTTTTCTTGCACCTACTTTATCAGGTCCCAGTTATGATAACATGTAGCTTGTGTAGAAACACTGAAGTATAGTCTGGTATATAGTATATATAGTCTAGTATTCAGATACAGCTGTAAACCTTTAAAAATTACATTTCATACTATGCCAGTCTTCCTATCTATATGTTGATCGTTTTGGGATAACAGACCATTCTGAGAGCCCTTCTGTTATTAAAGAAGATATGAATGAAGTATTTGTATATTCTCACATGCCTTATTAAGCAATCCTGTGTTTTATGTTCACATCTTATTCTAGATATTACAAAATACTTAGTTTACTTACTTCATCGTTTATCATGCAGTGTGGATAGTTGAAGTCATGGCAATCCTATTTGTCCTTTCTACTTTAATAATTGGTAGTAGGTTATGCTTTTGTTAGAAAGATCATAGTTTTTCTTACATGAATTACCAAGTAGGTGAGTGTTATAATTGTTACTCAAAGCTTAGATGTTTCATTATTGTTAGAAAGTGGTGTTCCTTTCTTAATGGGCTGTTTATTTGGAACATTTGGTGTTACAGTTGTCTTTCCAATTACAATGATTTGGGGCTTGGTTTCTTTTTTAGAAACTAAAGCTCATACTAGCAAAATATATCGGTAATACACCACCAAACTTTGCAAGTTCCTGGTTTTCTACCAGCTCAACATTTTGCATAGACAGTATCAGCTGTCTTTGGAGGAAGCAGACTAGCATGCCGCAAAAGACTGTAAAGTCATTAAGGAATTCAGCAAGTCTGAGAGACTTCTGTGCTGAACCTTTGCATTTGTAAGTTCTCTTTCATGCGACACTTTTCCTTGAAAGTTTGTTTACAATTATCATTAAGGTATTGTACATTCAAAATCTCTCCTACTGGACAGGCTCAGTCTGCTTTCACTGCAATCAGCCACACAGTCCAGCTGACAGTGGTGCACTTTCAGTATCCAGCATTGAGATTAGGGTGTGTTCTGTAATGATAGACCCAGTGCGTATGTCCCAGTTTATCATCCACATTTTATTTAAGAGTGTTTGATTTTTTGGCTTGTTTCTGTAAAAGTGCTTTCTATGCACTGTCAATGCTGCAAGACAGAGAAAGTAGGAAACCTGTATATTAACATTTACACAGCACCATAAAAGATTGTGAAAAAATGTGCATTTGACAACATAATTAGTATCCAAATTAGAATTATTAAAAATATGGATATGTACGATATATGGACAAGGAAATATTTATTTGTTAGTAGGGAACCAAGCTTTTAGATTTCTTAGGTGTTTTGTGTTTAACTATTCAACTCTGATGATGTATAAATTCTGGATTTTTTTGTTTGGCTTTTTTTTTCCCTTCCTTGCTTATGTATTTTACAGGCTCTGATTTTCTGGCCACAATAGAGCAGGCAGAATTACTTGATGTTGAGAACCTTGTTAATTTTATGGCCCATTTTCACGCGGAGATCAGCTTTTATTTCCCTTCTCACTCTTTATTCTTGATTCAGTTGTTAGTAAGGTTTACCGAGCAAAAACACTGGTTGTATTATGGGAAGAAATCTAATCAATGCAGCACCAGGGGACAGTCCTTCAGAGTCCTCCCTAGTGGCTGTGAGCCAGACTAGAGGTTACTATGAGGTTACTCTGTCTGACTTTAACCAAAATACTCATCTACTTCTGAAAAGGCTGCCAGCAGCCTTGTGCATGTGTAACAGAAGCCTCATTAATATAAGCTTCCAATATATATACACCTGTTATACTAGCCCCCAGCACAGAGCCTGTGTTTCCTATTTTAAACACTTTGCATGTTTGTCTACATTCCCTTCTGTCTGCAGTTGCTCTAGTGTGGTACTGCAAGAACAACTCGTATTCAGTACCTCCAGGGAATGTTGAAGGCTAAATAAAGTTGTGGCAGATGTCAGTGGACTTTGCCAAATGCTGTTTTTCAAGTTAGATAGTTTGAAAGATTCATTAGCTAATCCAGACTTTGTGATATACAAGTAACCTCATTAGTAGTGTCTTCAAGTGGATTTCTTTAGTGCTTGCTCCTTCTTCAGTTATTGTTGCAGAGAATTGCATTGACGTATGTGTGGAAAACACAAAACTCTGCTCCTCACCTTCCTCCCAAACCCTAATCTTGCTGTTCATGTACAGAGTTTAATTTTTAGAGTTGAATTATTTGAAAGATACAGCACTTCCTTAGGGCTTTTGCCTGTTTTGACTCTGTGTTCTAATAAATCATTTGACAGCAACATGACTCTAAGATAAACTTTTCCCCTTGTATGAAATATTTGTTCAGCACCTTCCAGAATATGGGTTTACCTGAAAAGTTACATATCTTTTGTGTTAAAGACAAAAAAAGAAACTATCAAAAGCAGTATCAGATATAACTTCTGATTCAGCACAGCAGCAAAACCTTAGCATACCCACTGAGCTGTGTACTTTCTGGCTACCTAGCTTTGTTTTCCAGACCAATGCATTGAAAATCATGTGTGTCAGTACTTCTTGTAAGCATGCCCTTGCCGCATGTTGCATGAGAGACAGTAAGTTTGCTTCACATAGCTCTCAAGCAAAGTATACTGTTCCCCCAAGTAAGTCCAAAGATGATGCAAAGTGGTGATGTTCTCACCCAGAAGCTGGCAACATGTTCTTAGCTGCACACAGGTGGGTCCAGGGGACACCCTTCTGGTAATTGTGTGGCTCCTGTTACACCATGAAGTGGAGAGAAATTTCTGTAAGCAGGCACATCTGCTGTTGCATTCACAGGTTTCGTAATTGTTCTCACGATGCACAGTTGATAATGTCTGTGTTTAATTTTTGTTTCCAAAGCTTTTTCTGTGGAAATTTTCAGTGAGGAATGAATCCTAACACTAGATATTAGTGGCTAACGGTAGCCACTGCTAGCTACTAAATGTGAAATGTGCTGCACTGAATCAGAGAGACACTGGAGGAAATGAATTAGCTGTACTTCTGTTTCAGCATCTCTCATCTGCAGTGTTGTTCTCCCTGTTCATACTATGTGGCAGCATTTGATTGTGAATTACAGCCTGAGAAGTGTAGGGCAACTTCAGTATCCATGTGTATTAAACAAAAGCTTGAAAAACAGTCTCCTCAGTTAAAAATGTGAAGAACTTAAGAATTGACACTCTGGAGCAGACCAAGGGTCTGTCTGGCTTGCTGTCTTGTTTCCAGCAGTGATTAGTAGACTGTTAGTGTTATGGAAGAAATACAAGTGGTGATAAGCGTAAGGAATAAATAGGCAAAAGTGCTGTGGTTATTCAGGTTACTCACACTGCATGTGGAAAATCACCCTAGACTGTAGTTGCCATAGGCCAGAACATTCTGCAATTTGTATGATTGGGTTCACAGTAACATATTTTAGCACACAGGCCTGCACAGTGCATCTTGTCAAGCACCAGACATGTCTGGAGTTAAGTACGTGTATTCCAGCCGTTTGCTAAAGATCTAATTGTGCAAACATTCATCTTCAGTGACAGTAAATGCAAGATTGTTCAAATACAATCAATAACTAACTTAGTCTTAATGCTTCTTTACATAATGGTTTTGATTTGCCTTGGTTGTTTCCATATTATTTCAGCATAAACCCCGTTCTTTTAGTCTTTGCAGGTGTTTTGAGGACTTTGTTGTTGGTTGAAGTAACGTCGTGTCACATAAATTTGCATTTTGCATAGAAATGTTTTAATAAAGTTGCAGTCAAGCTGTAGAGCTTACAGGTACATGAAAGAGTTTTAGTTACCACACCTAGGATGTCTTATGGCAGTTATGAAATTATTCCAAAAAAAGATCCATAGCAAGCACTTTCCTAAAATAGGATTAGTGATGCAACCTCATAGAGATCCTACTTCAACCTTATCCATTGCATTTTAGCAGGGTTCACCTCTGAAATGGCAGTCCTGTAACTGCATTTGACCACATATTCTATGCTTTGACCATATTCTATGGTTTTCATATGTTCTACTTTCACCAAGATTATCTGAACAGGTGAAGGAGAAATGAGTTACAATTTCCCAAGGTCTATTTAGGAGATACTTCTTTTCTTTAAAGTTGAATTAAGTTCCTTGAAGTTAAAAAATGAAAGTATCAGACCCAGCAAGCTAACACTGAAGACACTCGATTGTTCAGTGACCATTTAGAGCTCAAACCAGGTTTTGTTAAATACGATTCCTGTTTCAAGAGAGCAAGTATTAACCATTTTAAAGGAATAAAACTAGCCTGGTCCTGACGGTAGAGGTTATATTTCTGTAATGGGCAGCATAGGCCTGTACTTCCACTTGGGGTTAGGTTGTCTTTTAACAGTGTGTCTCTCTGAACAAACGCTTTAGTCCATGTGAAACAGAAATGAGACTGTCAGGAGTGCTATTAGCTGGGTAAATTCAGTAGGGTTTTTTAGCATTAGTACTAGTAGTTAGCTGGAGCAAGACCTCTTCTGTGAGAAGGCAAGAAGAAAGTGACTCTTTGGGAGTTTCATGTGAAACATTATTGAAACCTAGTTGCTATAAGCTGTGTTACCATTGTGATTATGTTTCTGAAAGGAAACATTTCCCTAAGCAGAGCCACTCAGCAAGTGCTCTTAACTCTTCATAGGAACTTTCTGCTAGTCTCAGTTCTTGGATTATCCAATAGAAAAGCAAGTATTTTAAGTCCATGTCTCAGGTGTCATACACAGGGATCTTCTGGTACTGGAGAGGAAAAATGTTAAAACTCCTCAAGAAAGACTGGTCAGCAGTCTGACCAGTACAGGGAAGAGGAGGAGGGATGGAGAATCTGTAAAGGCTGTGAAAATTTGCACAGTAGCCTAGTTAAGGCTAACTGTAAATTACAGTTTACTAATGTTCTGCTGCATGGAAGAAATAATTCTTGTAGAACTGAGGCAATGGACTTCCACTTTCTGGAAGTCAGCTAAGAGGTAATGTAGATTTAAACCTACTCCTCTTGGTGGCAAGTCCTCAACAAAATACTTGCATGCTATTGTTCAAGTGGTCAAAAACACCCCAGCAGTAGAGTTCCGGTCAGTCATGTTGTTTTGGGAGTTTTAATTAATTAGAAGGATAATTTCTCCTTTCTTGCCATTAAGTAAACATCTTGCATTGCTATACAGTGAACTGTGAATTTTCCATTTTATTGAACATTATGTGTCAGTTGTACATTTGGTGTTTTGCATTGCACTACTGTCATTGTGTGTAAGAACTACTTTTAGGTAATCATGAGTTAAAACAGCAATTCTGTTGTACTGAAACCTGCCGTTGTAAAAGGGTGGCTTATCCTATTGGCCTTCAAAAAAATATACTCAGGTTAAGCTAAAACAGGGAAATTGATCTGCTTATTAATCCTTGAGGTTATCTCTAGCACCCTTTTCTTGGTGCGTTGGATTAGTGAGGAATGACTATCTCTGTGACTTTGGCTAAAACCAGATGTACACTTGCTTAACTATCTCAGTGTGTAGATACTGAGCACAAAGGACAACTTTAGTCTCTGTTCTAAATATGCATTATCATTAGTTCACTGACTCTCAGACTGTAACACTTTGCTGTCTCAAAAACTGTACTTAACACACTCCTGCTGCTTGCCTTCTCTTTTTGCTTTTACTCACAATGTTAAAATACAGTTCTTGCTAAGGAAGGTCATATTTGTTGCTTGTGAAACAATATATCTGATGTTCAGTAATACCGTATTTCAGAATTATACATAACATCTTTAATTTGAATCCCATATTCAAGTCCTTGAAACATGGGCATAATGCATTTCAGAAAACAGGAACAAGTTTAATATGGTGCTTCTTGTATGTTCTCATGTTTCAGCAAAAGTATATCTGGGCAACTGCAGCTCTTCTGTAATAAATCTAAAAGTGTTTTCTTATTAACTCTCTAGAGGAGGAATTTAAGATCCAATCATGAAAACACTGACATGACTGAGTAAAGTTTTTCACATCTAAACACCTGCAGGGTTGTAGTCTACTGTAATAATGAAATAGTCTGAAAACTATGTCTATAAAGTCTCAGTATAGCACTGTGTCAACATATAGTCTTTATACAGCTTTAAGGCAGTCATGTTTGAACAGTTTCTTTATCTGTAGCTTTTCTATCCCATCTTGTGTCTGGACTTTTTTTTGCCTGTGGGTTCCCATTGGCCACATGTCTGACTGAAGCTGAAGATTATTTTTGTGTACAGTACCTATGTTCTATTTTAAGGAAAAATACACACATGCATTTTTCTTCTTTATTAATAAACTGAATGACAATCTAAAATAAATAATTTTAGCTGTTCAGAATGGTACACAGATGTACTAGTACATCCAGAGTAAGTTGAATTGTGGGCAAAGTATTTCACCAAAGAAGCAGAAGAAGAGCTGGTCTCTGATCACTAAGCAAAATAAAGCAGTACTGAGATGACGGCTTTGAAAAAAATAAGCCAGACTATTCTAGTACTTGGGTGAATTATGGTAGCAGCAACAAAAGAGAGGGAAAATCTTACCAAAGGAAAAATGTGGGAAAAGCATAAAGGTATACTGTGGAGTGAAAAAGCAATACTGAAATAAGTAGGGGAAAAAATAGGAAATCAGTCTGGGACATAAATTAAAAGAAAGGGGAGGGGTTTATAAAAGCCATAACATTAACATAATTGATATCTTCACAGCTTCATAGAAAGAAAGGATAGGAATAAGAATTGAATAGGCATTGGTATGAATTGGGAAATGCCAAAAGGAAGGTGTCTTTTGTTGGAGGAAAGCAATATTCCAAGGATATTTTATGGGGTGTTGAATATATGCAAGTTTTGAGGTCATTATGGAGAAAAGTAACCCTTCTTCAAAAACCATCAGCAGAATTAGCTGTAGAAAACTAGAAGCACTAAGACATGAATAGATTTAGTATTCAGTCTGCTGAATAGGCAAACAACAGTCATAGCATCACTTCTGTGAGATGACCCAGAACAATTTATCAAGTGCTGTTTCACATTCCTCATAGTTTTATGACTATCACAATACAAGAAAACAGAAGTTATTTCACCAAATTATAAATACTTTTATATGTAATTAGTGGTTCCTGTGTTTCACTGTGATCACAAAAAGCACGTAGAGATATTACTGACACAAACGCATTATCAGAAAATGTTAGTATCCCTGGCTACTGAGACTAAATGGCTGAATGCTACATTTTATGAATAATTGATACCTAATGTATTGATGTCCATGCTTTGTTGATTAGTCTGAGCACAGCTAATCTTTCTGCTGCCAATCAGTATAGCAGTTTTAAAAGACTGAAAACAAGGCTGATATGCAGGAGTAAAGGTTGAAATATTTTTATCTGGTAACTTTTCTTTAAAATTGCTTGGCTGTGGAAGTAGAGACCTTTTTAACTCAAAGCTTTCAAGGTCTGTGACAGCTAAATTGAGTAGTCTCCAAAATCTGAAGTCATAGTGCTTCCCTGAGGGTAAAGTCATCCCTTTACAAAGTGCCATTCATGCCCCATTTACCCTCTATTAATGCTTTCCAAGTAAGTTTGAAGTGAGACACTGGCCTTCTATTGAAGCACATTCCTCACCTGCAGAAAAGAATTTGGAAGGCCTGCATTTAATGTCTGTGTGTCTGTTTCTCACTTTTTTCCCCTCATAATGCTATCATATGCATTTTATTATTTTTTTCTCCTTTATTTTTTGAAACAGAAAGAATGACATAGTGGGGAACCAAGTTGGAAGATGAAAGAAGTGAAGAGTGGTCATCTGTGCAGAGGAAATGACAAGGTATGCATAGCAATCACACTGGAGATTCATTTCTTGCTGGTGCTTAGGTCTTCATGGTAGATTACTTCTGGCAAAAAAGTTTAAAAATAGTCCTCAGAAACCTTGAAAAATATGTTTTGGAAAGAGCTTTTTTCTTCTGTTTGATTGCCAGAGTAAGCAAAGTAAGTATTTATGTCTTTATAAATATCTTTAAGATACATCTTTAAACTCATTGCTATGCTGAATTGAAGTTGTATTTCTACAAGTAAATGACAGTCACATTCATGAATTAAGGCTTTTTTTGGCAGAGGCCAATAAAAACAACCCTTCTCCCAACACCAAGCTGAAATCCCTCCAGATACTATCAATGGTCTTTCTTGAGACTTTACAATGATCATTTCATGGATTCATTTAAATCACGGTATACTCAGTGCAGGAGTTGTACCATTTTCTCTTTCTTTGTCATTTATAACCATTACAAGAAGACGCGCTAGTACCCATTTTGCACTGCAATTAAAGAATATGTTCTTTTACATTTGTCATCCTGTAGATTTGTAACTTGAGGAAAGCAAAATCAGCACTACTATGCCTCTCAAAAATTTTCAGTAATGTGGATGTATAATATTTATACAGTGACTGCTAAGAGACTGGCAGAAGCTACATGCCACTTGAGTTCTGAGGTTAAATGTTACTTCAGTGATGCATAAAATCTGTATTGACCATCTGCCTAGCATTGAATTGAACCCATTAATGAACGTGAGATATGGAATTATGATCTCCATTTAACAAGTGATAAAACTGAGCCCCAAAGGGCTCATGTAATCATTTCAAGTCGTATAGGTAGTGTATAATAGAGCCAGCAATGAAAGCCAGCTCACTCGACCTGCCATCCTTCCTATTTGGACATCCCTGCATTTGGTGTCCTTTTCACTATGTTCTATCATGTTTGGAATGTGTACATCAAGAGCTATACATTCTTTATGCACTGTTTTAACCATCAAATTCTCTTGCAGAGTAACTTAAAACCTGCAGTTAATGTGAATCATGCTGGTCCATAAAGAACAACATGAGACACAGCGCAAAAAGGCCAGCATAAATAGCACCAGATGGCCTTTATAAACTGAGCAAAGGCACAAAATGCCAAAAGGGAGAGTTGTTATTGTGAACTCTCTTTCTATTTTTTTGCATATTGTTGAGAGTAAGACTACGCAGATCTCTCTGTAGTACAGAGTGGAACTGCTGGTGTGGGACGATTTTCCTTTTGTAATTTTGCTGAACATCTCTTTGATTTCCTTTGGTAAATGTCAGGTCACAAGTTGGCTGCTTGCATTCTAAAACTCAAGTATAAATCATTTTCTCAAGTGACAGAAACTGTCATTTTACCTTGCAAAATATTTTTCTAACTATATCTTATGTAACTGTTACAGTTGTTGACATTTTCCTTAAAAGCCCTGTTCATTTGACACACAAGAGTCAGTATAAATCTATAAACTGGAACACAGAATTCTTTTGCCTTTGCTTCTGTTTCCTTTACCATGAATTGAAGAAAGCAGTATTATGCATTTCTGAGTCACGTTGTAGAAAGGTATTTTATTTTTAATATCATTAGAATTTTAAAAGAAGAGGAAGGCTAAACCTTAGCATAGGTGAAACCAAGAGTTAATACGCTTCAATTATAGAAAGTGGCTATTAAATTTTGATGGGATGCTATCACTGATACTTCAAATAAAATGTTGATAGGGTGATGTGGGGAGTGTGGATAATGAGTTGAATGCTAGAGAAAGGCTGTTGATTTTTATGGAAAATGTGTATAAAAAATACATTATCCTCCACCAGAGGTGTTCATGTCAGTGCATGGACTCCTTATCTCTCTCGGGTTGTGTTTACAAGAATACAGCCGTATATATCTGTGTCTTAGCATAGAAAAAGACTGAAAGTATTTGTCCAAACCTTATTTTGTGTTGTGCTTGATTCCTGCCCAGTTTAAGGGTGATGATACTCTACCATTAGTAATCTGCTTTCCCTCTGCTCTTACATATCTGCAGAAAACTATAGATACATCCTCCTGATGGGTCTTTCAAATCAATGTCACAAAAAATAACAATTTCTTAGAAAAATGGCTGCAGAATGTGGAGTCAATTGGTATGAAATTCCTGCTGACAAGGCCTTTGACTTGCAGCTTCTGCTGGACCCAGCTGAGGGATGGAAGAGAGAATATTTGCAACTATTTCAGGTCATTACCTGTGCCAATCTCGCCCTAATGGGCAGTGAATTAAAGTGTTTCCACATCGTTCTGGAAAAATAAATTCAAGAAACACTGTGTTCCTTCTGAGAGAATGCTCCAAGGGTGATCTGGGTGGCAGGAGTTTGGTCTTGAGCACAGGTATATTAATCCTAATGCATCCAAGTGTTTTAGTCAAATTTTAAGCAAGCTGCTTATGGTAGATGCAGAGTATTTTAAAACACCTTTAGGAGTTTGAAGATATATTAAGATGATCTGAACCAGAATCTGAATTGTTGGGTTAAGTATTCCATTGCTGTTAAAGCATTGCCAAGTTTAGGAAAGGAAGTCAGATCTTGGTCTAAATATGTCTGCTTTATAATGAGATGCTATATACCCGCATAGCGAATAGTTGAACTCAACACAGACACATGTTAGAGGGGAGCTTTTGTCTCAGTTAAAGAAAGGAGTGAAAAGTGCCCCACTCATTCCCATGACTGCCCTGAAGGCCAAGCTTCCCACAGAGCTTAAAGCAACCTACTCTGGCATCTGTGGCATCTCACGATCATGAGTTTGGGCTTTGTAGAATCTCACTTCCTTTCTTCTCAAAATCAGAAGTAGGAGATGGGTGCCCAGGAAACAGATACCCTGTATCAGTCTACATACTTACATGATCTGAACGTTGCCAAAGCTGATTCATGGACATTACAAATTGTTCTCCTCAGCTCATAGAGTCAGGAACATAGTACTTTATAGTTGTGGAAGTGAAGCACAGTTGTGAATACTTTAGGATGTATAGCCTCAAAGATTGAGGACAGATATTTAAAAGCATTCAGCATGGGTCAGCTCATCTTGTAACATTTTCAGGGAGACCAATAACTGGGTTGCAGTTTGCCTTTGAAAGTCTGGCTGGTTATTACATCTAAAGAAGCCAGGAGAACTGACTTTATTTTTTCTGAAAACCCAACACAAGTATTTGGCCAAGACCATGAAGGAAATTTGTGGATACAGTTGTGAAATGAATCCTGCTCTCTCAAATTTCTGCACACCCAAAGGACCTTCTTCCCTCCCTCCTTATGCTAGCTTTTGTTCCAAAGACTTCTTTTGCTGAGTTTTTGGAAGACAATACAGCTCTTCGGTGAAGCGTTCTCATTAAATCTCTCTCTTGATGCAAGCTGTAATAGAGGGGGACTCCCAACAGTACTCTCAGGAAGACCTATAGTGCACATTAGAAAATACTGGGTCCTGAACCCTGAAGTCTCCAAAGGCCTACTGGATGATCTCCTTTTAAGACCTCTGTTGGTACCAGTTATCTCAAATTACAAACCACTGGCAGGTCTCAGAAATCTGCTAGAGTAGGTCTCCCCAGTTGTTATATGTCCCAGGAGATGTACAAAGAAAGGGAGGATGATTAAAGTTTATGGTGTGAGCAAAAAGAAGTCAGAGGGACCATTTCTTAGTGTTCTTTTTATGAGTTTTTTAAAAGGAAAAATACCATTCAGTGACAGGCCTTTCTAATGATTGAATACCCTGTGAGTTTTACATTTGCAAGAAGGCCTAGAGGAACACACTTTTTTCTACTGGAAGACTTCAGTCTTTAGCATTCTCAATATTAAGATCATTGGAGCCAGGGTTCCCTGCTGATGTTATTAAAATGAACTTTAATTAATCTTGAAAAAAGACTGTAATAACCTGAATTATGGTCCCCAGTGCTAGATCTTTGATAGGAGAGGCAGCCTAGCAGTATCGATTTCTAATGCTCAGCATTTCTTCTGATATTTTTGCCACTTTTTAGCAGTGTATATTTTAATAAAACCTCCATTTATAAAGGGCCTTTTCTCAGCAATCTTTCTATGTTGAAGTGGAATGTTTTTACATCATTCACATATATGTTTCCTCATTTTGAAGAAACCCCATGTTTTTGAAGAAGATTCTGGATTCCAAAACTTATCTAAAAATTAGAACTTCCTTCCCTGTCTAATTATGACACAGCTCTTGTCAGTGTCACCAGATGGGGAAGATAGATAAGCAGAAAGTAGCACGGATGCCCAACCAGTTTTATCCTTTTATTTTCACTTTTTCTGTGAAGAGGCAAATGCTTTTCTTTGACTCAATACAGCATTTTAACTCCTAGCCTGTATGTATAGAAGAACTGAAGAGTTGATTTTAATAAAAAAGCCTGGAGAGGTTTAGGAAATTCAAAGCCCCCCTGAGAGAACTGCAAATACCTGAAAGGGGCTGCCTTCATGTTTGGCCAGGAAGTCCAATGGGAATGCATAGGAGCAGTTTACTGATCATATATGAAGAAAGAAGTGGGGGGGGGGGAGGGCTGAAACTAATAATGCTGCTAATATTTCTCTAGGTTTGTGTTCTGTCAAAGTAAATTACAGCAAAGTCCACAGGTGGCATCTTGTATGTGGCCTGCAGCCTTCTGACCTCCTTCTGAAAGGTGACCTTGTGGTTTGACAGGTTGGCTGTCCGTGAGTAGGTTGTTACTGAACAGACCACTAATGCTTCTCCACAGCACTATTGCTGTATCTTCATAGGGACTGCTAAATGATGTGGTATGTACCACAGAGACCACTGTCCAGAGAAAAGTGTTGTCAAAGGGTGAGAGGGGGTTAACCACAAAATATTTACCATTTTATGTGCACTGAAAAAAAAAACCATAGCTGAAGACAGGATTTTCCTTTAGTGCTCTTTGTGCATTGTGGTTTTACATTGGCTACAGAAAAGGTTTTGTACAGTGTTGATTCTCCAACTCAGATGGCAAACAATGATTAACCAGTTCCTTCCAAGTGCTCACTAATGAGCAGAAACCAAGTTGAACCAGTTATTCATATTGAATTAAGCTTAAAGAAAAAAGTCATGTAGTTATGAGCATTAACATTCTCATCTAAATCGAAACTTTCCCAGAATAGTGCACTTCGGGCTGGATGTCTTTCTTCAAGCTTATTTCTAGTGGCAGAGGATATGAAGAAGTAAATGATAGTAGAATATGATTATAGTTCTTAATGTAGTTTAAAATTACTCCATTTTAAGTGAAATTGATGCACAAGGGCAGGACCTCTTAACCACATACATTTAAAAGCCTGTCCTACGCAAAAGTGTCTTGTGTGCTGCTCTCGAGACTTACTATCTTGTCTAAAGCTTCTCTAAGATATGAATGGAAGCTCTGCTATAACATCAGTATCAAGGATTTTGAATTTATGGCATTAAGAGCTAATGGGAAGCACATTTGCTGTACATTCACATTCTTAAGCTGTTTTACTCATGGCACTTCAAGGAAGAATGAGGCCTGGGTTAGATAAGCTTTCAAATAAAAATTAAAACAAAAAAAGAGGAAGGTTTTAGTATTGATGATTTGAGAAATAGTGTATATACGTATATACTGCCATCAGTGAGATTATAATGAAGCAGGCTGTCTAGGAAGCAGCTCTGTAGAAAAGGATCTAGGAGTCCTGGTGCACAAGTTGACTGTGCTTTTCGGACAAAGAGCCAACTGCATCCACTGTGTTAGCAAAACTACAGCCAGCAGCCCTAGAGAAGTGAGGCTCCTCAATTTATCACTCGTGAGACTGTTTTTAGAGTATTATGTCCAGTTTTGGGCACCCTGGTACAAGAAAGATACCACCATACTTGCATGAGCCCATGGAGGGTCACCAGTCTAGTCAGGGCTGGAGCATGTGGTAAGCAAGAAGCTGAGAGACCTGAGTCTCTGTCCAGGCTGGAAAGAGAAAGGCAAAGGGGAGACTTTATTGCTGTCTGCAACTACCTGATCGCAGGCTAAGGAGAAGATGGAGCCTGACTCTTCTCGGAAGCTCACAGCAATAGAACAAGGGCCAACAGCCACAAGTTGGAACATGAGAAATTCCAGTCAGATACAAGGAAAATATTTTTACCAAGGAACGGTCAAACACTGGGACAGGTGTCCAGAGAGACTGTGGATTCTCCATCCTTGGAGGTGTTCAAGTTTCAGTTGGATACATGCCTGAGCAACCTGACGTAATAAGACCTGGTTTGAGCAAGAGGTTGAGCCAGATGCTTCCAGAGGTCCCTTACACCCTGAATTATTCTGTGGTTCTTTGAGACTTTCATAACAAGAACTAAAACAAGAATGATATTTTAGAATTGGACCACTAAAAGATTATAGTGAAAAGGAACAACCTGTTAAAAATCAGAATGGAATTAATAAAACTGTGCATCTGATCAATTCACCTTCTGGCATCAAATCAGGGGTTTATGTAATGAACAGTTACCTCAGTGTTTCTTTTGTATGGTTCTCCCTGAAGCGAAATCACAGCTTCACTGAAGTCAGATAACAAAATTCTCATTGACTTCAAGATGCTCTGAATTCTGTCAGCTTAAATGGAGATCATAGGAGGGTTCTGTAAAGTCAGATGTTTTTGATGTGGGGAGAACTTCAGAGAATAGTTTTCACTTTTTCTGAAAGTATATTTCACAACCACCAGACTCCTTTCTTATAGACAGATAAAGTTATCCTAGTACTGGAAGCAAAAAAACAGTGTTTCTCTCTCAGCTTTGTACTTGTGTTACTGTAATCACAAGTATTGAATTGAGTTGTTCATAAAAGGAGGGAAAATTGCAGGGAACAAAAACTTCCTTCCTATGATCCCCAAGTTAGAAAGTATTTATTTCAAAGCTTTGGAAACTGTTGGCCAGCTCTGACATTTAGAAAAAACATCTTAGAAAAAAAAAGGACTATGTAAATAATCCGAACGCTACAATGTGAGCTTAATTATACCCTGAAAATGCTTGCCTTTTACAATGGTGATAAAACATAGAAAATGCAGTATAAACATACAGTGCAGTATTAAGGCATATGTTCCTTACCTGCATTTCTGAAAAGGGGGAGGGTTTCTTTAACATTGCTTAGACTGGCTTTAAGAAATGGCACTTGTCAGCAGAGTGTATATAAAGCCTTGTTACTGTTATGTTTATATGATAAAAAATGTCCAGGGTCTGTTTCTTCCTCTTATCTAACCAGCTTATTTTATGTTATATATGCTATTGATTACAATTTTTTTGATTATATGGATTATGTGATTTATAAGGTCCCTTCCAACCCTAACAATTCTATGATTCTGCGTGTGAGTACAGATAATGATAAACTCACACTAGAGTGTACTTGGCTTGTAAAATTTTTATGCAACTCTGTGGAAAAGTTACTGTTACTAAAAAACCATTCTGGAAACCAAAGTGCCTGTTTCAACAGACCAGTCTTGATCCTTTATTGAGGCCAGTGTTTTGGATGAGTGCAGGTGTACATGTGATTATGAATTTAGAATGGTCCAAGAATATTTAAGATCAAAAATACCTCCAATGTAGAGGTTAATTTCTCATGAATAAGGGCTACAGAATAATTTGGTAGTTTTCCACTGTAACCTTCATAATATACCCTTCTGTAAGAGCAGGCTGGATAGTAAGAAGTGTCTACCAGCATCTTGTTGCAGACCCCACTATTTGGCGTTTGTTGTGATTTTATAATAATATTAATAATAATTTTTTTTTTGTTTCTTTTCATCATACATTTTAGCCTTCATTATTTATTTTCTTTCCAGCATTTTCCCTGTAGTTGTGAGGGATTTTCATGTATTTGTACAGAATCTAACATAATGCATTAGTTCAGTAGCTGGAGCATTAAAAAGCAAGAAGCATAAGACTTGTGATTCTGAGAACTGGTAATACTGCTTTTAGGATTTAGGAAGATTTTTTTTTTTTAATGGAACATTTATATGCTTGTATGTGAATCCGTTACATGACATACACCGTGGTTAGCAACAGCTTTTGTGTATCATGGCTCAGGTTCCCATACACTCCTGACTGTATGTATATTCATGAGATTCATGACATTTTCCTGCATCTGCTCTTATAACAGATTTCGTTTCAAAGCAGCACTTCATTGATGTAGTACACTGACACATTTTAGGTATAATTGCTTTTCATCTGGTTGTGTGATTATTTTGTGACACCTAGTGGATAAATTGATAGTAGTGCTGATTTTAATTTCCTTGGGTTTGTTAGATTCTCTTGACAGACATTCTGGCCTGGAAATTCAATTCACATTACAAACACGTAGACTCTCTTCCTTTTTCACTTTCCCTCATCCTCGCTAACTTTGCTCATGAAATAACTTGCTTACAGCCAGGTGAACAAACACCCAACACCAGTCTTGAGGAAATTCTGAGAGTCCCTAAATAACACAAGGTAGTAAATATTTGAAAATTTTGTTATATCGTTTAGTCAGGATCCCTGCATCTGCAGAGTGTGATCTTCACACATCGACTTTTCCTACTGTATCAACTTTTTTGTGATGTGCTTCAAACATGTGATTCCCTTAGGTATACGCTACATAAAGTTATAAAAGGTTACAAAGGAGTACTTATTAACCTATGAGGAGTCTTAGAAATAGCCATTCCTTTACTGTCCTTAAAACATGAAATCTGATTAAAAAAAAAAAAATAATAATATTATTCTATACACACAAGAACGTTTTCAGAATATTTACATCCAGAAACAGTCTAGAATTGCCTTAAATGCGTGACCTACTTTCACAACTACAATATATCTTGTGAAGTATATGTTAACTTACATGTCTTGGATTCTGTGCCTGAAGCTTAATTTTAAAGTCATTTCTCCTACAAGAAAATGTTGAAATACTGTCCAGTATGTTTACTATAAACATGTGTTTGCTATGTATATATGTTTGCTATAAATGTTGTGAGATAGAAAAGTAAGTATTTTTATATGGCTCTATTTCTTATGTAGATAAGGGAAGGGGAATTAGCTATTTCTGTTGTGCCAAATCTGCTTGCTGTATGGCTGGGTTGGTACTATTAGTGTGCATGTTACTATCATCAGAGAAGGTATAATATGCTACTTTGCCAGACAATTTGTAAAGGCTGATATCTTCCAGCATCCCAGAGCAGGCATGGAACAATAGCTTACATGATAGCTAAGATAAGATATTAGTAGTTTCTAAAAAGGAGCTAAAAAGAAAAGGAACTATAAGGCATATGAATTTGGAGATAAGAGGTTATGTATTTTTCATATGTGGGGAATTGGAATGGAATTGTGCAGAGGACATGAAAAAATTGATTTTAAAGACCATTTTCAAGATTTTAGGTTTCAGCTTGTCACTCGTCAGAGAAAATGTGTTGCATATTTCCGCTCCCAAGAGGCTTTCAAAATCAGAAAATGTAATACTAAACTGTGTCTTTAATACTTAATACCAACTGACGAGGCGCCCTTTTCCTGTGCTTTTCCTAGCTGCTCATCCTAACAGTTCTCTTGTGACTTTCATTTATGTAAAATTAGGGCCTGTAGCAACAGCATCATGAATAATGGACACAAAGTATCTAACACACTGTCGAGCTCTGGCAAAGATCTGCTCGCTTTCTACCACCTGAAGCCTGCTTTAAGACCATTAATGAATGTTTAACCAGTGAAAGCTTTAGTCCCAGGTAAAAAGACTTGCACTACTGTAATTCTATGGAGAGCACTGG
Organism: Psittacula echo; assembly: GCF_963264785.1. Classification (NCBI taxonomy): domain Eukaryota; kingdom Metazoa; phylum Chordata; class Aves; order Psittaciformes; family Psittacidae; genus Psittacula; species Psittacula echo. The sequence continues at coordinate 109,524,853 of NC_137735.1, forward strand.
TCACCTGAGAAAACATCAGGTTGTCCAGAGGGAGCCAAAACAGGCAGCGCTGTGTGTCTGGCCACCCGAGCTCCTCGCCTGTAATTCATGAGGACCGCTTCCTGTGCCAGCGCCATATTGGTGTCACTGACCCGGTACCCTGGGCACTCCAGAAAGTCTTCAATCCCCTTGGGGGTCAGATTGGGCCCTTGCAGCGAAAATGGCAATTTTCAGTGCCCCCCCCCCCCCCCTTGCTTTTTTAAGGCTTGTGTTTAAGCTTGGTCTGGATCTTAGACTGGGCTCTGCATTGGATGGCTAATAAGGCTGGTAATCTCATAAGCTCATGAAGCAAGTGTGTGTGTAAGCCTTCTTTTTGGTGTCTTTGTTGCCACTCGTGGCACGGAGTACTCTGAATGGAAAATAACTGATCAGAGCAGAGGCAAAGTAATTGTGACAAAAGCACATGTGTATATTTTTTTAATCATAACACAACTTGAGACTGTATCAAAGGGTGGTAACAAAGCTGTTACTGTGCACAGAGATCATCTGCTGATAACCAAAGGAAAACAGTCACTAAAAGGAAAAGAGGATCTCGGTAATTAGCAGTGTTGTTAGCAGCAAATTCCTGGAGGTCCCTGAAAGTCAGAGACATGCAAGAGGCAGGGCCCGGCTCAGACTCCAGAGGGACAGCAGAGGAAGAGGACACAGGGCAGGACGTGAATCAGAGAGCCTCTGCATCTTCAAGAGGCAGGCACTGCAGGCTTTCCCTTGGCTGGAGGAAGCCTCTCACTATTACCTGTTGTGCCATAGCCAGGGATGTGAAAATGTCTAACAGGGTCAATGAACACACTTGCTCTTACAAATGGGCTTCTTTGATCAGCTCTATAGCCTCCCCTTCCCTGAAAAAGTAACCAGAAATAAACAGCCTGCTTCAGTTTTTGGTTTGCTAGGCCTCTGCGAACACTTTCTCTGTATTAATGTATGTGAACTTCCAGGCTTTTGCTTCTTGACTGTCAGATTGAAGCAAGCCCAGTGCCTTGAGCCAAAATGCAGTCCAGACCTCAGAACATCGTTCTGAAATGAAAATGAATTTTAAGCTTTTAACAGTATTTTTAAAACAAACATACCACATAGATTGGTGATTTCATGCCAGCTTTTTGTATAATGCTATCCATGATTTCAAATGCTATGGGTATAAAGTGATCATGACAATCGGAACAGTTTGTAAAGGGTGGATTTTGCTTGTCTGCTGTAATACAAAGCTTATTACAAAGTTCATTAGCACTCAAGTAACTTTATCCTGGTTTTGGTACTGGCAAATAAAAGCGTGCATTGATGTAAATGCAGAATTTTAGGCTAAATCCTTGTAATGCTGGGTTCTTCACAACTTTGGTCTAATCCTGGTTCCCAGACTACTAATTTCCTCACTCCTACTTGTCAGCTGCTTGATCTCACTAAAGTCTAAAATTTAAAATGAAAGCTTTGTGGGGCAAAGGGCAGAAGATGTTTTTTTACCAACTAGAATTATTGGCACAGCTGCATTTCTGCAAAATGGATTTCAGTTTCTGATTGAGGCTTAGAACATATCCTGACAGGCATTCCCTCTTGGTGCTTAATTAAGTTAGGACTTGCACATAATGGTTTATTGCATGTCTTTTAAAAAGAAAAACAGTTTCCAAGGATTTAGATCCATTTCAGATTGAAAACTCAGTTTTCCCAAAAGGGAATCTGTGGTTTGAGATTGGGAATAGTAAGGAGGATGCCAGATGAATATTGTTTTCACAATCATCTTGTGAGTCTACTTAATGTTATTTTCCTAGCTTACATAAGGAACTGAATAACAGTTCCTGTCAGTGGTATCATGTAGGTTAGGTGTGATACTGTATGAATTGCACATATTAAAAAATTAAATCTGCTTGACTTTAAAGTCACAAGGCTTACTTAAGATTCTTTACATAGTAAGCGGTTTTTCCATCCAAAAATGCTTATAGACATTACTCACATAATTGCTTGTGGGATGGCTGAGTTGGAGAGACCAGCAGACTGTGATTCTGACTGTTCTCTACATCTGTGATTGTGCCCTGTTTTTATTTTCATGGAGCTCAAGGGGAGGCAGGAAATGCACAATTTTTAAGGAATGGACATCACATATGAAATCAAAGATAAGGGTGATTGACTTAAATGTCCTATTTTGTGTTCAGAAGATGTTAAGCAAATCCAGGTGATGTCAGCTGGGTTATGTGACTTCAGCTCTTCCAAAAATAAGGTCCAATATTCAACATCCTAAAATTACTGAATATCTGTGGGGGACAGAGGGTGAAGGGAGGATGTGGTGTCATTAATATTTCATTTTTGTGTCATCTGCATGAATACAATCTGCGTTAGAGCATGGAGATAAATTATGAATGTTTAGGGAATGCTTACTATAAGAAAGGTGTTCTATGCCCCTTTCATTCTTGCTATCTCTGAGAAGATGAAACTGACATTTTCTTAGCTGTTTTCTTAACAGGAAACAATCCCTAATTTGCCATAGTTTCATCTGCTCTTACTGCAGACACCCATCTCCCAGATAATCCATCCCTTGCATTTTTACTTTTACGTATGGCAAGATAGCAAGGGTACTTCCCATAGCAGGGGGGTTGGAACTAAATGACCTTAAGATCCTTTTCAACCCTAACCATTCTGTGATTCTATGATTTGTGTTTCATAAGACATGCCTCACCCTCAGTGGATTTGCTATTTCCACACAGGTTTCATCTCCCCTGGGCACTGACCTCACCTGATTTCTGGGCATTAGGATCTGGCAATCGTCATTTCTGCCCTGGAGAGGTCAAGAACACAGCCCTGCAGGAGTCCCTTGTGCCAGCACTGCTGCTGCCCTTGCAGCCATCCATGTCACACCTCGCTGCCACCTTAGACCTGGACAGAAAGCCCATTGGGGTGAACACAACTCAACTGGGAAGTAAGTAGATGGAAATATTATGCCTGGCTATACTAACGCCTAGTTAAAAGATATTAAAAAGTTAGTGTACACAGGTTAATATTCTTCCGCAGCCAACTGAGAAGGACAGACACTTGTATAGAGAGCTGTCTGAGCAGGACCCTAACTGAATCGAATTCTAGAAAAACCTGTGCATCTCCACTGAATGTAGGAGGAGGCTGTGGAGGCTCAGCCCTGTGAGTATTTCCCATTGTGCCTGCCTAAAGTTCTGGCAGAATCTGCCCTGTATTATTAAGTTTCAGTAAAGTTTCACAGCTGGGGAAAGAGCTGTCTCTTGCCATTTTAAGAAGCAGCTGTATTTAAGTAACGGGTAAGATCATGATATATGTCGTACTTCACAGGAGTCACAAAATCTGTATTTGTAGAATACTTAGAATCATAGAATAGTTAGGGTTGGAAAGGACCTTAAGATCATCTAGTTCCAATCCCCCTGCCATGGTCAGGGACACCCCACACTAAACCATGTCACCCAAGGCCTCAAGACTTCTTACTTCTTGAAGGATGAAGGCAGTGTCATTTTTGTTGTATTTAGTTAAAAATATATTTTAAAATATTGTGTGTGAAGTTTGTCATACATAGATCCCAGGAAACTGAATTCTTCCCTCTACCAAATAATTTCTATCTGAAATCTGTAGGAAAGTTGCCTGCCACAGTACTGCTCTGTCACAACTCTGCCTTGAAAGAATGATGTGGCAGCTCAGTTTCCTGCCCCATCCAGATCCTGTTGAATTCAGTCAGAAGGCTTCCCATGGCTGCAACATCCACCATAGCAGATCCTCAGCCATTTATCCCACAATCACTCTTGCCAGCAAAGGTTTGTGACATTTTTAATAATGAATAGTCTGTAAGAGCCGAAAGGTGACTTTACATCACTTTGGAAGCCACAAGATAATTGTTTTCTGGAGAGGTGTTGGAAACTGCTGGTCTGACCTGTATCCAGACCCTCAGCCTTGCTAGGGAACATCCCTAACTTGCTGCTAGCCTTCGAGCCATCTTTTTCCCTGGTATACTCATGATGCGCTACCTAGAGCATACACCAGGCGCACTTATCATCCTGGGAGCCCAGTGAGGTTTTGTGTTTGTAAGTCATCCTGAGGCTTTGAGTGGAAGGTGCTCTGAAATTGCAAAATGCTTAATTAGTAAGGTTTTTAATTATATAAGAACCCTACTTTAAAACTGTCCTATTTCCTATTACTTCATAGAAATAACAGACTTGGCCCTCTGCCTTTTTAAAAGTGACTGCTGAGGTATTTATTAACATCAGTTCCAAGACATTTTTTGGTGAGCAATGGAAGTTGGAATATGGAAATGTCATATTTTTCCTAATATTAAACAGTTATTAAACTAGAAACATGTCTTGCCAGATAGTTATTTTGTATGCATGTCTTCTTCATAGAAAGAAAATGAACATGCATTTTTCTTCCATGAAGTATTTTAAAGTTCATCTTTGTTTGGTGATCTAGTAAATTAAAATAAGTTTATAACAGCTTGTGAGAGCAGAAGACTAATTAATTTTGGGTGTTGAATATTCTCTTCCATTTTTGTCTGCTAATGAGTACTACTAATGCCCATAATTCAGATCTTACAGAAGATAGTATTACACAAAGTTTATGGTACTTTACAAATAATTATCTCGATATCTTTCTGAATTAACAAATGACTCCTATTTTTGTGGGAGAATGCACTCTAAGGCAACATTATGTCAGAACTGCACACAAAGAAAAAGATCTTGAACATCACTGATATCGTAGAAAACAAGAGAATCCTGTTGAAATGGTTAATAAGAGCTCAAAAGTTTTTCAGCAATGGTGAACACTTTCCAATATCCCACCTAGCAGAGTACTTAAAAGTGAAAGTGAAGTCAAGATATATTAAAGATAGGCAAGCAGTGTAAATCCCTAGAACATATTCAAGCTTTCCAAAATGTTATCATTGTTCGGATCTTCATTTTCACTTCTGTCTCTTAGGGTCACTGGAATCAGCTGTAAGTGTAGGTTTGTCATCCAAAATTTCCAATTATTCGAGGTGTTTGGGCCTGTGAGGTAGTTTGGGCTTTTTACTACTGTGAATGCATCCTTTTAATGCCAGATTGGTCCTTCAAACTGTTTCCACTGGACCATTCAGCATAAAGAGTTGCTACACTGAAATGTTGCATTGTTTTTATTCTTCCACTGTAAAGCAAATGTTTGTACAAAACTCTCACTTTGAAGTAAATCACACAATACACAGCTTTCCTTCAATTATGTCATGCAACACTGATGTATTTATACAAGCATAGGGTTTATTTTACTCTGAAAGAACTTTCTGTGAGGTGACTGCACAATACACAGGTACCCACCCTGCGTTGCTAAGATACACTGATGGCATAGAATTTTAGCTGAAGCTCCAACACAAATTCTTGACTCTTAGGGAAAACACTGAGATCTCTGACCAAAAGCATAAAGAATCATAGAGTCACAGAATGGTTTGGTTTGGGAGGGACCTTAAGGCTCATCAAGTTCCAGCTCCCTGCCACAGGCAGGGGCACCTTCCACTAGACCAGGTTGCTCCAAGCCCCATTCAACTTGGCCTTTAACACTGCCAGGGATGGGGTAGCCACAGCTTCTCTGGGCAACCTGGGCCGATGCCTCACCACCCTCATAATGAAGAATTTCTTCCTAATGTCTAATCTAAATCTCCCCTCTGCCAGTTTACATCCATTCCCCCTTGTCCTGTCACTACATGCCATTGTAAAAAGTCCCTCTCCAGATTTCTTGTAGGCCCCCTGTAGGTACTGGAAGCTGCTGTAAAGTTTCCCCAGCGCCTTCTCTTCTCCAGGCTGAACAAGCCCAACTCTCAGCCTGTCTCCATAACAGAGGTGCTCCAGCCCTCTGATCATCTCCGTGGCTTCCTCTGGACTCGCTCCAACAGGTCCACATCCTTCTTCTGTTGTTGCTCCCAGAGCTGAATGCAGGACTGCAGATGGAGTCTCACAAAAGCAAAGTAGAGGGGCAGGATTCCCTCCCTCGACCTGCTGGTCGCACTCCTTTTGATGCAGCTCAGTATACAGTTCGCTTCCTGGGCTGCAAGTGCACACTGAAGTCAATTCATGTTCTCATCAACCAACACCCCCAAGTCCTTCTCCACAGGGCTGCTCTCAGCCCATCCTCTGCCCAGCCTGTAGTTCTGCTTGGGATTGCTCCAACACAGGTGTAGGACCTTGCAGAAGATGTTGGGTTTTAAATATTTTATCTAAAAAAAAGGGTTACAGGGCAGGGTGTTTTTCAGAGGATTATTCAGAGATAATTGACCTTGCAAAAAAACTTAGATTTAGATAATTTAGATATTTAAAACACTTAAGTACACAGAGAAGACTACCATGCCTTCTGCTACAGAACTTCCCAAATTACTTTCTTTGATAATGGTTACAAAGTGGCTTCTACTACCAGTTTTTACCAATTTATACTAATGAGATGTTGAAATCTCTCTTGCTAGTCCTTCTGTGTAGTGTACAAAGAATATTTTAATGTATACTCTTTTTGGCCCACAAAGGCATTGATGTTACAGGATGTGAAATCCGGGGTTGTACGGTATCTCCTCCATTACAGTAGTCTCAGAATGGACAGAGTTGCACTGTTCTTGTTTTGTGCAACAAATAAGCACCGTGTACAGCTCACAGCAACCAGTAATCTCTTTCTACATGTGGTCTTAATTCACAGCTGAAGTGATCTTTGAAGCTTATGGTATAATATTGCCTTTCGTAGATTAACATAGATATCTAATTAGGTCAGACATCTGCATTTTCCTTCATCTGCTTTGTTTAAAAGTATGTTTGTTCCTTGAAGGTGAAGTAGCCAATAAGTCTGTCTGCCTGTCTCTGCAACGCTCTTAGCATTTAAGTCAATCTAAAAAAATACCTTTTCTATTTCTTCACTATACTTTGTCTCTTGCCTCTCTCTTTTGAATTGGGGGTCCCCATGAGTCATGGTGTAATTGTGGTAGTAACTGCTGAATGGGAAAGCTGGTCCTGTGCATGGTTCTCCGAGAGAAAATGAACAGAGATGCTGCTCTCTTTTTTTTGTATATGTTCTCACCTTATAACTGTTTCAGTATGCAGTGAAATGAAACTGATATGTGTGTGGTTTCTCTTATTCCTCTCTTTTTAGGTTCCCACATCAGTTATGCTGAAAGCAGTGGCAGATTACTTCAGTTACGCTGAAATGTGACCTACAACCTTTGGGGTGAGATCTGCTTTATAGTGAAACATCACTTTAGTTTATCTGTGTCTGATGTACGTATCATTTAGCGATTTCTTTAGTTAACTGTTAACAAAAAGTAAGTTAGCCGATTAAGTTAGGGTATTTGCTTTCAAAGTTCACTTATTTATTAAAGCAATACTTTTATTACAGTGTGGACTGGTATGTCAGTTATTTTCACTTTTTTAGATGTGCCTCAAATGAGAAGTGCTGTGGACCATCAAACCAGCTGATGAGGAATAACAGCCCCCTCAAATTCTAACATATGTGTGATGTTAGATTATACTATAGTGGCTATTTTACTAGCCATATTAACAAAAGTCTTTGTAGTACCATAGGGTACGTTTAGTTGGTCATTGATTCAGAGCTCAGTTACCGTTCATTGAGGAGTGGCATATTGTTTATTAGGCCATAACATTTCCACACAATCTTAACAAATTCTTCATTCAGTCTTACGGATTTGACCATGCAGAACTTGGGAAATTCAGTTAGAGAAGCACAGCTCTTCCATGTTAGGATAATAGAGAAATATCTAGAAGCATGTTAAACAATCCCTCTAAGTCAGCATCTGCTCTCTTAACTGATAGTGATGCCTTTCATGAAGTGACAAAACTGGTTTGATAAGATGCAGTCAAGTCAGAGCTGAAAGTACAAAAGTACATTTATTAAAAATGAATGCTGTATCCTCTTTCCCCTTGTGTATCTTGTCACTGACACGACTTCACAAGTTGCAAATCTATTAAACATTTCAAACATGAAACTAGAGCTCATTAAGCAAAATGTTGACTGGTATATAGCAAACTGTTTCAGACTCAAGACTGTTAATATTTGTCTCCAGAGTTTTTTGTCTTCTAGGTTGTCACCAAGCAACCCAGCTGTCTGGGAGTACAGCTTTTGTTTCATCTGATCAGAGTCTGACTGTCCTTTGGGGTGAGGTAGTAGGTTGTATAGTTTTAGGGTTATGCCCTGCCTGTCAGATAACTATACAATCTACTGTCTTTCCTGAAGTGGCTGTGATATCATCGCTGGATATAACTTCAAAAGACAAAGCAAATATTTTTCAACTGTAACCTTCTTTGGCTTTGTCTACATGTTACATTTGGTTCTCATAGCAGGGTTATGAAAGTACACAAATTCCCTCATAGTGTTTAGATTCCTATATTTCCCATTCAGGTTCAAAAACAATTTCCTTTTTGTCATTTTCTCAGAGAAGGTGGGGTGTGGCAGGGCACAGAGCTAAGCCCAACCTGCAATGGGCTCACTATGCTCAGCTTTCGTGGACTGCCATGAGAGTAGCCATTTAGAAATAGCTGATGTATTTTCCTTACTTTGTGACATATGTGTTCATTTTCAACAGAAAATGCCACTCTTCATTCAGCAGCTATTTAAATCCACTTTGAATAGGATGTTTGAGGAAATATGAAGTGATGAGTTGGAAAAAAACCAATGATGATGTCTTCCAGTTGCTTGCATCCTGCCATAGAACTGGTAAATACTTGAGCCCTAAGTGAAGAGTTTTCTTTTAATCAGTCTTTTGTACACTGATTTAACTTGGTTTTTTATTACACAATGCTAATTTGGAGGGACAGTGCTTGCCACTGCAGTTGTTATGTCTTTGGAGTCACCCTACCAATTCTGACTGACTTCCAGGTAGAACTGCGAGGAGGTTCCAACAGGGTATAATTATGATCTTTTTAAGGCTAAAATATGTGTCAACTAAAAAGTGCATTACTTGCAAATGGTGAAATGTTGCTTCCCTTCAGAAGACACACTTGATGCTCTAACAGGATGAGGTAGTAGGTTGTGTGGTTTCAGGGTAGTGATTTTGCCCCAATCAGGAGATAACTATACAACCTACTGCCTTCCCTGATAAGCAGCATAACAACATCACTGTCTTAAGTCACGGAAAAACAAGAGCTAAAATACACTTCTGAAGCCAGCAAAGTAAGTCTATGTATAATAGTTGTTATCCTGTCCCTACTAGTTCTACATTTAGTGTCTCGTATTATTTTTAATAACTTCCAGCAAAATAATTATCTTTTTAAAGTCTTTATTGTGCAAAATTGAATTAAAGACATTTTGCTTATTTCAAAGTTTGTCTGCTCTTGATCTGTTCTGTTTCTGGTTCATATGAGTGGAATGAAGTTATCATGAGAAATGATTCCAAAACCACTGTGAACTTGCATTCAAGATGTTCATATTTCCTGGACATGTAAATTTGAATGAAACAAATTTTACTAGCAATGCACTGGTTTTGTTCAACCTTACGTCCCCCTCAGGAATCTTCCAGTGTTTTACAAATAATACCAGATTAAGTCACACAACATTCTTCAGCAGGTCAGCTTTATAGTACAAATAGAAAGCTGTAACAATGAAAATGAAGGACCAGATTTAGAAAACCAAAACCAGACATTGCTTTGGTCCCTCAGTTTCCCATAAGCAAGCTCATTTCATTTAAATGCCCCAGAAGAGAATTCTCTGCTATCTAAGGTACAAATTGCATCTGGAGAACCATGGATAGAAAATATTAGGTCCATTATAGACATATGCTACATAAAATAAAGCCTTGCTCATGTAGAAAGCATTACCCTCCTATCTGTAGCTAGGCAAGCTGTGACATCCACAGTGAGAGCAAATGAAAAGAAAAAGATGTTACATTCAGCAGGAAAACTGGGTATTTATTGCTTCTCTGGTCCAAAAATACCACATGTATCTGGACTGAAATGATATTTGGGGTCATTCAACACCTCGAAACAGGGCCTTTTGTTAATACATTTAATGAAAGTTTAGGAATTATTTGACTCGTGCTCATAGAGAGGGATAAAGGCCGTTGGTACAAGAGGGAAAATTGCTGCATGTCTGAAAAACAGGAGAATAGGCGATACTGTGGCTGGTTTTAATCTTCTCTATTCTTGCTGTTTAAAGAGGATCTCTTAATTTAAAACTGCTGTAAGGATACTTACCACGCTGGCCATGCTCAGGGGCTGTGGGACATGCATTGCAGATTCTGAACTCTTTCTTCTGCTGAAAGTGCAGACTCACAGCTGCAGTGGAAATATCTTAGATGAGTGTGAGTAGTGATTGTGTTGTGTGTAGCTTAAAACATCCTGCAGCTCTCCAGGGTACAAAATTGTCTGGAAATTTCTAGCTTAGTCTTATATCCAGTAAATACATAGCAAATGTTCTGTATGGGAGAAAGGGGTGAAAAGAGGGAAAACTCTCTCCGTGTTCTACAACAGCCTGTTAGATCTTGTCTCTGAAGTAATTTTAAAATCTTCTGGCTCTGCCTGGGTCAGCATTTTGTTATTGGTAATGAGCTGTGAGTTTTCAAATTTTAGTCATTCTGGCAATCCCATTAAAACGAAGGGCCAAAAAAATCCATCGTGTTCTCTTCGCTAGGATCTACAGTAAATGCAAAAACATGTGCCTATATTTAGCAGCGTGCAAGCCTGCAGTTAATCATGTTTGTCCTTAGCAGTAGGTGTCATTACAGCTAATGGGAACTCCAAAAGAAACTTTAAAGCACAACTCCATGGAACAAAATATTTTCCAGAACTATATCCTGAAAAAGTTTGTATCAAAACATAAGTAGTATCTTGGGCTGCTGGAATCATGATGAAAAACAAGCTGGTTTTTAAAACTCAAGTCAACATCACTTCTTGAAGTCACGCACGGTTGTGCTGCACACATTAGGTGTGAGGAAAAAGAATAATCATGAGTACATATAACCTGATAAATATAACATACACTTCTATAATCTGTGTCATCTTAATCTTTTTATCTTTTTTTATTAGTGTAACAGCAGCAGGAATTTATGAACAGAAGCTTAATACATCTTGCTGGAACGAATCCTGTACATTTTGTTTATAACAGACCAGGTGAAAATTGGTGAGCACAGTCTTCTGTGAGGCCAGGATTACAGTCGTTAGTTTCTCTTCTGTGCCTTGGAGAAAGTATGTGGTGTTTTGAGACAAGGTACAAAAAGACGTCAAGCAGATCCCTGTCATTAAAGCCTCTGTTGTGGAATTTTACATCTCTGCTGTGTGGATGCATGAAGCATTATACCTCTTCTTCTGTGATCCTGTTCAAGCTGTTAGGAATTTGCTGATTTTATTTTTCATGTGAGTAAACCTCCATATTCTCTAAAACCAGATGCCCAGCATGAAAATTTTGACTTTGTTTGGCAAAACACTAATGCAAAGGTAAACGTTTTTAGGCAATCCCAGCAGCAGGCTGTGCTGCCAGCCCCACTTGTGAAAATCCAGCATTGCAACTGTGCATAGGTACCATGAAATGCCTGCTGCTGGGGCTGTTCCTCCATGGTTGCTCTTGAGAGCTCAAAGACCTTGAACACAGAAGTAGCTCCCAGGCACTCCACTGGAAGCACAAATTACAAAGCGGGATTTGTACTGGGAGAGAATCCAAAAATGCACTCAGAATGTAGCTGGCATGCCAGTTTGTGCTGGTACAGATTCAGCATGACACACGCGTATTGCTAAACAGGGGTGGCACTTGTGGTTGCAGAGAGAGAGCTGGTGCTTCTCTGGTAGTAAAAAATGCCTGCTTTCCCTTGTGCTCAGAAAGGTTCCTCACACCAGACCAGGTCGCAGGGTTGTGCGCATACTGGAACACAAATATTAACTGAGAACAAAATAAAATGTGAGCAAAAGTCATCTGTGGTGAAACAACATGCACCATTCAGAGAATCGGAGGTCTCAGCATATTGGTAATTACCATCAGTGCAGTTGTGCACAGCAGTTACCTAGAGATGGTGTAGCTAAAATCTGGTTGGGTTTGGAGGGGATTGTGTAACTAACACTGTGCAGTTCTCACAATATGAATGCATACCAACTCTGGGAATAATGGTTATCAGGATTACTGATGAAATAAAGTAATTTCTGTTGTGAAATGCCACAGCAAATTGAAGGTGGGAAGGTAGGCTAGAGGATTTGATTAAAACTGCAAAAAGGACTGGTAAAAGCAGGGTGGTGCTCATATAAGCTGGAATTTGATCAGGACTCCATGGTGAAACTACAAATGCTTAGGGAAAAAAAAAAAAAACAAACCCAGAACAACAGGAATACCATCAAGCAGGAAGGTGCTGCCTCTTGGACTGAATGGACTTTTCCACTAGGCGGGCAGATGGAAAGAAGCAGCTCTCCACACATGCTGCATCACTGCAGGCAATGTGAAGTGACATCGAAGTGCTACAAGTTACAGACACCACGAAGTGTTTGTATCTTCAAGTCTCTCTCTACATGAGAGGTGTTGGCTCTGCTGGGCTGCTTCCCTGTAGCTGTCTGCATTGGTCTGAATTACTACACTAATTAATACATGTAATGGAAGTGCAAGAGCTGAAGTCATAGAATCATAGAATAGTTAGGGTTGGAAAGGACCTTGAGATCATCTAGTTCCAACCCCCCTGCCATGGGCAGGGACACCTCACACTAAACCATGCCACCCAAGGCCTCATTCAACCTGGCCTTGAACACCGCCAAGGATGGATCATTCACAACTTCCCTGGGCAACCCATTCCAGTGCCTCACCACCCTCTCAGTAAAGAATTTCTTCCTTATATCCAATCTAAACTTCCCCTGTTTAAGTTTGAACCCATTACCCCTTGTCTTGTCACTACAGTCCCTGATGGCTAGTCCATCCCCAGCATCCTTGTAGGCCCCCTCCAGATACTGAAAGGCTGCTGTGAGGTCTCCACGCAGCCTTCTCTTCTCCAGGCTGAACAGCCCCAACTTTCTCAGCCTGTCTCCATACAGGAGGTGCTCCAGTCCCCTGATCATCCTCGTGGCCCTCCTCTGGACTTGTTCCAACAGTTCCATGTCCTTTTTATGTTGAGGACACCAGAACTGCACACAATACTCCAAGAGCAGAGTAGAGGGGCAGGATCACCTCCTTCGACCTGCTGGTCATGCTCCTTTTGATGCAGCCCAGGATACAGTTGGCTTTCTGGGCTGTGAGCGCACACTGAAGCTGGCTCATGTTCATTTTCTCATTGACCAACACCCCCAAGTCCTTCTCTGCAGGGCTGCTCTGAATCTCTTCTCTGCCCAACCTGTAGCTGTGCCTGGGATTGCTCCGACCCAGGTGGAGGACCTTGCACTTGGCATGGTTAAATTTCGTAAGGCTGGCATCAGCCCACCTCACAAGCGTGTCAAGGTCCCTCTGGATGGCATCCCTTCCCTCCAGCGTATCAACCGAACCACACAGCTTGGTGTCATCAGCAAACTTGCTGAGGGTGCACTCAATCCCACTGTCCATGTCACCGACAAAGATGTTGAACAAGACTGGTCCCAACACCGATCCCTGAGGGACACCACTCGTTACCGGTGTCCAGCCGGACATCGAGCCATTGACCACAACTCTTTGCGTGCAGCCATCCAGCCAGTTCTTTATCTACCAAGTGGTCCATCTATCAAATTGATGTCTCTCCAATTTAGAGACAAGGATGTCATGTGGGACAGTGTCAAATGCTTTGCACAAGTCCAGGTAGATGACATCAACTGCTCTGCCCCTGTCCATCAGTTTCGTAGCCCCATCATAGAAGGCCACCAAATTGGTCAGTCAGGATTTCCCCTTAGTGAAGCCATGCTGGCTGTCACCAACCACCTCCTTGTTTTTCATGTGCCTTAGCATGCCTTCCAGGAGAATCTGCTCCAAGAGTTTGCCAGGCACAGAGGTGAGACTGACTGGTCTGTAATTCCCTGGGTCATCCGTTTTCCCCTTCTCGAAAATGGGGGTTATATTTCCCTTTTTGCAGTAGTCGGGAACTTCACCTGACTGCCATGATTTTTCAAATATGATGGCCAGTGGCTTAGCAACTTCATTCGCCAGCTCCTTCAGGACCCGTGGATGGATTTCATCAGGTCCCATGGACTTGTGTATGTTCAGGTTCTTAAGATGGTCTCGAACCAGATCCTCTCCTACAGTGGGCCTAGGGTCTTCATTCTCACAGTCCCTGCATTCGCCTTCCAAGACTTGGGTGATGCAGTCAGAGCCTTTGCCAGTGAAGACCAAGGCAAAGAAGTCATTAAGAACCTCAGGGTTCTCCAAATCCAGGGTAGCCAGTTCTCCCGATATCTCCCGGAGGGGGCCTACGTTGTCCCTAGTCTGTCTTTTACTCGCTACGTACCTATAGAATCCCTTCCTATTATCCTTAACATCCCTAGCCAAGTTCAATTCTAACTGGGCTTTAACTTTCCTCACCTGGTCCCTAGCTTCCCGGACAGCATCCCTGTATTCTTCCCAGGGTGCCTGTCCCTGCTTCCACCTTCTATAAGCCTCTTTTTTCCTTTGAATTTTCCTGAGCAGCTCCTTATCCATCCAAGGAGGTCTCCTGGCCCTCCTGCTGCACTTCCTTCTAGTCGGGATGCAACACTCCTGAGCTTGGAGCAGGTGATCCTTGAATAACCACCAAGAGTCTTGGGCCCCCCTGCCCTCTAGGGCTGTATCCCATGGAACCTTACTGAGCAGGTTCCTGAAGAGGCCAAAGTCTGCTCTCTTGAAGTCCAGGGCAGTGAGGTTGCTGCACGCTCTTCTCACTGTCCCAAGGATCTCGAATTCGACCATCTCGTGGTCACTGCAACCAAGTCCACCTACAGAGGCCAGTCAGTAACAGGATGCACCAAATTGTGCTCCACTTGCTGGTAATTTTTGCAGGGTTTTTGAAGCAAAAAGAATGGCCCTTACAAAAATTTACTGGGAAAAAATCCAAACAATTTGCTCTTGAGATTCAGAGACTTGACAAAGATGTTGGTTCTAAGGGGGCAACAACCTGCCTGGCTGCACCCAGAAAATCCTGCTGATGCCATTGATTTTACACAGGTGCAACTTGGAGGGGGGTAGTGTGTAGCTCACACTGAAAAAGGCTGTTTAACTATGTGTAAGATCATCTTAAGGAGCATGTCTGCTCATATGCAATCTCTTAGAGCCACCAGACCAGACATGGCCTTTGGTATAATTGCACTGACATCCAGATGGCCATGCCTCTTCCTGGCAGAGAGGGATTTCGCCCCCGGCCACCCAGGATATGCTCCAGGGCCTTCAAGCCCAGCCTGTAGCTCTGAATAAATACAACCTCAGCTGTTTTCCATAGTGCTTGAACTCAAAGTTGTATTCAGGTTTGGGCTGTAGTGCAGCCTAACTCCTTTATTCCAGGCTTGTAGATATACTTGCCTGTGGCAACACTGAAGCACATAGCCATGTCTGCTTGGTTTATTCTCCTTGTGCATTGCAGGAGTTTCACCAAGGCAACATCAAGCAAGCAAATCTGGGCTTCTGCTAAAAAGCCTCCAGGACCATGGGCTTTGCAGAACTGGCAGAGCTATGAGCAGCTGAGCTGCAGATGCCTTTGTTGCTGCAATGCAGATGCAAGAAGTGGAATTGGTGGGAAAAAGTAAAACTTAGCCCAGTCCTAAGAGCAGCACACCAAACTTGAATGAGAGGAGTATTTACAAAATATTTTAAAGCTATGTTGGCGTTTGCATTGCTATATTGCTCAAAACCATCTGTGAAGGTACACAGGTACTAATTTCCATTACAAAAACTATGGAAGATGGGAGCCTGTGAAGATGTCTACAAGGATCTGGGATTCAGTGACTTAGATGTCCAGATCTCACAAAAAAATCAGTGCCAGCACTGCTTAACAGAGCAAGACACAGACATCAAAAAAAACCAAGGTCTAAATACACACTGATTTTCAAATAGGTCTATGTTCCTAAGTCACTTTGGCACTTCTAATTATTTTACAATTAACAGTAATGATTACCAGTCATGGTAAGCATTTGGTAGTATAAAGGCTTTTGGTCTGGTTGTGGAATACAGTTCATGTCTAGTCTCCAACGCAAATCAAAATCATATGAGTAACCAGGTTAAGAGACAACCAAATTGTAGCTAAGTTCCCTGATGTGGCATATGTTTGTGTTCCAGCCAGGGCCTGAGGCTCTTACTTGAGTTTTTCCCTGTCCAGCTTGCATATGCAAACGTAAACAATAATACTTTCATCCTCAAGGAGCCCAAGTGAGATTTTACAATGCAGGCAAAGGCATTAGTGTGTTAAAAAGATCTCTCAATCACTTGAAAGTGTGCAGTGGTTTGCGTATTAATTTACGGTTTTAATTAACACTTAGAAGAGGGCAAGAAACCCTTGATGCCCTTAGAACTTACACAAATAAAAGTACATTTCTTATGTGTTTCTCAATGTCAACATCTAAACTGCAAATAAAGTGATTCCTGATAAGGTAAATTGGCATTTACCTGTCGTGAAAAATGGCAGCTTAATCCTTTCTTCACACAGGAAGATAGGTCTCAAACATCTCGCTTGTGGCGATGAAAACATCTCATTGTTTGTGAAACTGTTAAGAGTAAAACACAGTTTGCAGCACTTGAGGGCCTGGAAGGTTTCAACCTAATCTCAGTCTTTACAGTCCTTCCTGAGCAGTTTATTCCCCTGTGGACATACGCACACTCTTCTCTCTGGATTTAACCTGAATTTGGTACCATCTGTCTTACACCTGTTAAAAGCTACCTTGCAAGCTTTACAAATGGTGCAGCAGCAATGACTGTTTGGAAATCAGGTGGGAAGTCACACAGGTTCTATTTTTATTTAGGCTTGCCTTGCAGCCTTGTTCCAGTGACTTCCACTAAGATGAGGCATGTGATACATACCCATGGATACAACATAAACCCCGTTTTTTCCTCTGAAGTTCCAACATGTCCAAAACTTTGCTTTATATTTTCTTTTCCTCACCCTTTTTTTGCTATTTACTGTGGGTAAAATAAAATTATTGATGGCCCAGGATTTCATGGTTTATCTTCTATTTCCCCATCTTATCAAAACAGAGAGTTTGGAAGTTTGATTGGACAAATTAGTTTCCATTTCATTCCCCTCTGCGCTTCAGCAGTTTCTCCAAAGCTTAAGTTTTAACTGTAGCAAAAAGAATCCCCATAAATACATTACATTTCAGACATTCATCATATTGTACTAGCTGACAGAAAATAAGGAATTATCATTCCCAAATTTTATTAAAATGCGAGAAAAATGAGAAGCAGAAAAATCTCCCTCAGAAAGTTTCCACGTTTGGAAGATTTTTCACACTAGAGGCAAGAAAAAGAGATTGGATTATCAAGGTAGCATATCCATAGCTCATGCTGTTCTCAAATTTCTAACAGAGGAGTTTCATCTACATGAGTTCGGTTAAGAATGTGAACACACTATAGGAAGTGATCATTGTTCATGTGAAGCTTAAGGGGCTACAAAAGGAAACCACTCTCAGCTGATGGTGGTGTATTCCTGCCTCCTGCTACTTGAACCACACTCAGCGTCTGCAGCTGGAAGACAAGAAGAGTTTTGACTACACAGAAATATTTGGTGACTTCGTTTTTCAGATGATGCCAAGTGGAGGTAAACACCTTGGTACACAACATGGGCAGTGCCCGGGCTTTGCTCGAACTTGCCAATACACAAACTTGCAGCTGCGCATCACATTCAGCAGGGTATTTCCCCAAAGCTAGCAATATGCACTTTTGCCCAAAACCAGCATTCTTATCACTGTCCAAGCCTGGACAACCCTAGGAACATCTTTCATGTGCTCTGGGCTAATTGCAGACCAAGCTTTTAATCATCGGAACACAGAGGATACATTACTCATTAGATGCTTACAATTTCTACCTTCATTTAGCTAGCCTGGTGGCTGAGGGAGGGAGGGCACCAGGAGCCCAGGAGGGGCTGGATCAGCCTGTGGGGATACCTGCTGGCAGAGGGTGCAGGGTGCTGGGCACAGCTCTCTGCTAACAGGGAAGTGGGCAGGGGTGAGCCCTTCCTCTGCAGCATGGGAGGGAAAGGCTGTTTCCCCCCAGCCCCAAGAAGGAAGCCAAGCCTTAGTAAGGCCAGTGACCTTAGCAAGGCTAGGGTCTGCTGGCTACTATGCTCAGGCAGAGGCCAGGCTGCTGCTGCCTTCCCAGCCTCGGCCCCTGCTTCTCCTGGCTTATGCTTCACTACGCTGATTTACGACTCTCTCCAAGTGCCTGGGATGGAGTTATAGCCCCTTGTATTACACGGTGCCTTCTCTGTTATTCTTAATGCACACCACAGATTTATGACGACTTTTAAGCCAGGCAGCACATAAAGAAATATGATCTTAACAAAATAGAGAAGGGACCAAAGGAGGTCAAAGTGTGGGAGCTGAGCACTACACGGTGATCCAGGATTTCCTTTTATTTACTGCTCACACCTTTTCAATCTCAAGTGGATTTTGGCTGTCTCAGGCAGCCCTATCCAATGGCCAGGGAGGAGCCTGTAATCCACTGAGCTGAGATGTTTTGCCATCAGCGGATGTCTTTTATTATGATTTAGCATGTGCAGGAAATCCCAAAATACCACTGGTGAATTAAATGAATTTTAGACACAGAGCCCCAGAAACACAGATTTCATCAGGGCAGGTAGGAATCCCACATTCATCTGAACAGGCTTTCTATCTTGTGCCATCTCTTATTGTGGCACTGATCTGTGCTTTCCTAGGTTAACGATGTCCTGCAGAGCAACTCTGCTTTTGGTGCTGAAGGGGAATAATTTGTGATGGTCTTTCATAGAAAAGCGGAGCAAAAGCTAAGCCTGATTCCATTGATAGGATAGTGTGAGGAGGAACAGAATGCTGTAAATAATTCTGCTCCATAGCATTGTTTACATATGTTCATCAATTATTCCAAACCTGTAGCACACAGCAAAAACACAGGCGCTGCCCTTACTCTACAGATGAATAATGTGGGACCTTGCAGCACAAACAGGATGACACAAGCACAAGGGCAGATCTGCACAGAGTCACCTGCAGGGCCACGGCCTGCATTATATGCTCTGCATCAAGATGCAAAGCAAAGCAGCTGGCTAGAGGGAGAAAAGCTGTAATTACAGCCAACAAATGACTCCTGTGCCAGCACCTGCTGCTGAGGTCCTGGTTTTGAAACTGAAGCCAGGAAGAGGAGCTTTTACCCTCCTAGGTGAGTGCCATAATCCTCTCCAGCTACAGTATCATTCCCTTCATTAATAAGACAGGCTCTGGCGTGCTCCTTTTTGCTCAGATTTATTATCATTATTTTTCTGTCTGAGGAAAGAAATTTGTCTCCCTTCTGGTTACAGTCCAGGGCTATAGCAAGGCTCCCACGGCATGTGGTTTTGGGTGGGTTTTCTGTTGGTTTGTTTGTTTTATTGAAAGGCACCCAACAGTCCAAATAACAGCCTTCCTGCTCTTCACAAGCTTCCAGAGCCACACACTCTCCAGTTCTCCAGCTGCTTAATGCTGGTCACACTGTAAGCCCTTTCCAAAGTAAAGAAGGTTAAAAAAGGCTGGGCCATAGATGCTCTGAAGCACCATTTCTGAATGTCTGAAGCACCTTTTCTTTGGGAGTCTGGACTCTCATGAGATATAAAATAGACATCAGAACTGACGGTCAACAGAAAACTGCCTTGCTGGGCTCTTTTGCAGGCAGATTGGTTTACCCAAGTCCAGAGGTGTTTATAAAGTTAGCAGCACCTCTTTAGTTTTCAACACAACATCTTTCAAGGAAAATAATTGTTGGAAATAATCTGCAGAAGGTTTGTCACACAGCTCTGCTGCTGCCATTCCTTCCCCAGGTGTTGTTCCTCAAAGCATGGGACTTTGCCCTAGGAGGTCACAGCTGTGGGTCTTCTTCTGACATATGTGGTCTGCTCCAAAATGACGTCTGAATAAAGGTGAGTGATGTAAATTTGCCACAAGGGGAGATGTGTGTCTTCCCACTAACCCTGGGATCCCTGTGCTCCCCAGCTTGCTCTCTGGTTTTCAGCTGATTACTGAGTTTTTCAGTAATCAGTAATTTCTGATTATGTGCTGTTTATCTTGACATCAAAACTGGTATCTTTTGGAAACATTAATATTATAGCATGTGTTTAAGTCAAATATCCAAATTGGTCAGTTCTTGTGTGTTCTGAATAGCTATACGTGACACATGGCAAGACCTTGTACAATATGAACATGCTACCTCCTTTTTTTTACCAGTGTTGTTTTGCTGACTTAACTCATCAGAAGATCCTATGTATTTACTATGTGGTTATCCTCAGCTTAGTCTGATTATTGATGTGGATAAAGGTGACCAGGGAACAACTGCATCCTGCCTCATGCAGTAAGAGACCTAGCAATGGCAGATTCAAAATGATCAGAAAGAGAGGCTTTATCTCAAGCTGTTATGATTAAAGAGTGGAAATATTTTCTGCTGAGTGTACCACAGTGCCATTGGTAGCTCAAAGAGCAGTAAGAGTGAGAGGCGTATGTGGATGACCACAGCAGATATTGCAGTCCTGTCTCAGCTAAGGATGGATCCTTGGGAGAACAGAGTCTAATTTTATGAAGGGAATTTTTCACTTTAAACTTGTAAAAGGCTTTTCTCATGGTAAGGAGCACTGGCTTGACAGAGTTGCAGCAAGAAGCTGCCATAGTACTAAACTTGCTTTCACTTAGGTGATTTTGTCTTTGATATGCTTGCTTTGCATTAAGTGACATGGCTTAAAGTGAACGTTGTGGAGATAAACACGGTTAAGGTAAACCTCAAAGCTACTGTGTTTTTGTGGGTCCCCCACTTTGGCCAGAGGTAGACTTCCAGCTGAAAGCAGTCTTGCTAGGGGTAATTAATTCACTTCCTAGTTAGCAATTTTTGCATTAGGTTTCACTACCTTTATAATATAATGCACTTGGCTTATGCGAGAGTCCTGAGGATGCTCCTCAGATTCTATTCTTCCTACCAGGAGCCTCTTGCCTATGCTCTTGATTTGTGTGCTCAATTATAACCCTTCCAGTGGGACATATAACTCAGATTTTACCATAAAATGAAAAGATAAAGTCATAGCTTAAACTGTTTGGCACTTCTTGCTGTGCTGTGTTGTGCATATTTAAATAAAGGTCAAAATACTGCACTGCCGTAGAAAATGGCACATGATGTCTTTATCTGTAGAACAGGGATAACACTGTATGCTTATGTACCATGACTTACTACAAGTTTAAGGGCGCAAAATCTGAAGGTTTTATGACTTCCTGCAAGTTTACTGGCATAAACGTAAAGTTTTTATTTAGCATGACTGGGATATTTCGTCACAACTGTCAGATGCTGTTTAACTCTCAAACAGTAGCCAAGGAGACCGAACCTTTTACACTTGCTGCCACTTTAGATTTAACCGCTTCGGGTGAACACAGCCTCTTGTTTCCTACACAACCAAAGACTCAAATATAGACCACACTGCTCCTAAGTAAGTGAGGCCGCTCACCAGTTCTAAACTTTGAAAATGTTCATCCTTCTTTTGGTGGCAAATCTAGATCCAGCTTATGTGGAAAACCCAAAAAACTCCGAAATATAGCTTTAATTTTCTACTTCATAGCTACAAGCAGAAAATACCCATGAATCAATAATGAAGGCCTGTAAACACTCTTCTGGCTCTACAGAGTACTTAATCTCAACGAGGGGCTGTAGTAAACCACAATTCCCTAGCTGCAATAAATGCTGCGGACTCCAGAGCCAAGCAAAAAGTTTCATTAAAAGCAAACTGATATTTATAAATCTGCTGATACAATCTCTCATTCTTGCATCTGAAATATATATATAGGCCTCTTCCTAGAGACACTCCATGATTTAGACTTCAATTTCACTTAAGAAGCCTTTTAACTAATACTAGCCAGCAAGTGTCTGTGCACACTCTACGTAAAAAGTTTCTGTTAACTAAAAGCATTGATCTCCCATTGCTTTACATGCCTAGTATATCAGCTGTTGAATTATTTGCCTAATTGAAGAGACATTTCCGTGTGCTCTAAATAGCCAGGCATCGCTGAACTTTTAGCAGGAACTACATTTGACAGTTAATGGATATGACAGCGCTAATGCAATAGATTATATTTTGGCTTTAAGTAGCTTGGCAGCTTCTAGGAAACGTCTCACTGATGCTTTAGAACTAGACGAGCTCTGCTCATGTTAGCAATGTTTGACACGCCGTTCTATAAACATTTAATGAAATGCAGTTTCCTCTTGATTTGTGTCCTGAGTCTATCCTAGCACTCCAGCCTGAGCTGGCCCCTTCTCCCTGTGCACCCCTGTGCACTGTAGCTGTTTGCTGGATGTGATGTTGTAAGCCCTGTAGCTAAGTCACAGAATGTCTGGGTTAGAGGGCACCTCTGGAGATCATCTGGTCCAAACTGCTGTAGAAAACAGCTTCTAAAATGAAATAAACAGTTCTAGCTAGCTCTCAAAAGTTGGAGGTCATGTATATTGGGGACCAAATCACCATGCCTTATATCTTTGATCAAAAATTAATCTATTAATCTCATTTCTTTACAGTGGTCTTTGATTTACATCCATATGGTGTTTTGTCTCCTATGCACTCTACTGATGCATTGCTAAATGATGGTGACTTCATAGCCAAAACTTTTCTTGCATTCTTGTGTCTGTTGCTAATACATACCCAGCTAGATCAATAGAGAGAAATCTTGCATCCATAGCAGTATTAGGAGACCTCCAGAAGATTACTGAATTAGGAATATCCTAATCAGCTACTGTTAAACCAAAACAGACAACTGCATTTTGTACTGAGAGGAGGCTTTTAAAACAAAAAACAAAAAGTCCCATCACAAAACAAAACCACCAGTATACCCATTCATTAACTGAAGCTCTATTTACTGCAATAGTGATCACACAAATCAAACTAAATGAAGAGACAGCCTACAGATAAAAGACTTTTCTTCACTGCTGCTTCAAGTTTGTTTTCATATGGAATAGTAAAATTCCAAATGTGTGGATTAAAAGAATAAAAGGCTTCATCTTAAAACATCTGAAACTCACCTTGGAGATACAGAATGAAATTTTTCTGTACCAGAACAAGTTCAGAACCATAGACAGACTCATCCCTGTTTCAAGATACTAATCCAAAGATGAGACCTCAAAACAACCAAATGAAGCCAAACCAAACGACAACAACAAAATCCTGAATAGCAATTGTTTCATCAAAATGCAGGCATTAAAACAAATTTTGCCTTTTTCGTCTTATTTATTTTGCCCATTTAATCTTTTTCATTGCAGTTGTCCTGCCATGAGCAGTGTGGCATGAAGACTAAAGCATGGTGAAATGAGTCAGAACCATATAATAAGAAATCCATAGCAATATGCTGTAAAATACAAAATCTAATGGATTTTTTTTAAATAGAAATTAAAAAATAGAAAAATCTACCTGTCTCTTCCTGCATTCCTGCCATGATTGAACAGCAGATTACTTGTGTTGAAGCCCTTCAGTTAGTTATTTTTAAGTTCACATTATCTAACATAACCTAACTAAACAACGGGTTCCTGAAGAGCAGAATAAGGTCTGGATATGCACTAATGGATTAATAATCCATTAATCCAATAATTAATGCTCTGAAATGTGTCCAGCTTGATGCTAAATCAGATGTTAAGTGAGCTAAAAGTACTGCAAGTCAAGATAAGGTTGAAAGCCAATATGATGATACTTGCCCACTTGTCCTAGAGAAGGAGGGAACATAGAAAATGGAAAATTAGAAGCGTGAGGAAGGGAGGATGCAGGGAGTTACTCAAGCAGTGACGAAAATGCAACTGAGATTGCATATGTGCAACATGATCAGGATGGAAAAATGGTTGGTTGAGCTGGGAGGATGCCAAAAGGAACCTGTAGTGGAAGAAGTTGGCTTCATCAGGAGACAGAAATCTGATGCTGCAGACACTCTGAAGTTGAGCCTGATCAATCTGAGTTCTTCAAAATGCAAGCTCCTCCTGCTCAACAGGGCACCATCAGTGAAGGGATATATGTTAGCTTAAAGTGTCTCCACTTGAGTTGGTCTTCAAACTGAGAGTTTGTCTCAAACAACATCTGAACTCTTGAGTGTGTGAGGTTCTGCAAGCCAAGCAAGAGCCAGAGGGATCTCCTGCAATTCAATCTTCAGCAGCTGTTGAAGCTTTTAAGTTCCTAATGTGCAAAGGGAGTCATGGAAAAAAGAGTCAGGGGAAAAGAGATTTTGGAAGCACTGTTACTGACTTGTGAGTGTAAAAGTCCACTGAAGGTTGAAGTATGGGAGATCTGGTAGAGAGGACTTGGAGAGTGTCCTGGGTTCAGCAGTAGCAGTCAGTTTTTCTCCTTCTTAGTAGCTGTTGCAGCGCTGTGTTTCTGACTTTTGGCCTAGGAACAGCTGATAACACCGATGTTTAGACTGAGCAAGGACTTTGTGAGTCTCATGCTCTGCCAGGGAGGAGGAGGGGCCGTGAGGAAGCAGGGACAGGACACCTGACCCAAACTAGCCAAAGAGGTATTCCATACCACAGCACGTCATGCCCGGGGATGTAACTGGGAGCTATGCGGAAGGGCACGTCCTCTTTTGGGTCGGGCTCTTTTCCGGCGGGCGGTATCATATTTTCTTCCCTTGTTATTTCTCTTATCATTATTATTATTGGTGGTAGCAGTAGTGATTTGTGTTATACCTTAGTTACTGGACTGTTCTTATCTCAACCCGTGGGAGTTACATTCTTTCGATTCTCCTCCCCATCCCTCTGGGGAGTGTGTGTGGGGGGAAGTAGACTGCGTGGTTCTAATTTACAGCCGGGGCTTAAACCACGACAGAGAGACACAGGGGAGCTGCTGAGAAAGGTGATGTTTCAACACTGTCAAAATTGGCAGTATATGTTTTGAAGATGGCAAGGATGAAAAATGAAATACTGGATTAACATAGCACGTCAAGTTGAAATAAACCAGACCTGAAGAGAGGCTGGAGAAAGATCAGTCTGGGGCGTCAGTGATCACTGCAGGGATGTGGAAGCATTACATCTACAGATGGATCAGAAATACAAAACAAGGTCTCTTCAACTTCCAGACACTGGGAGTCTGGGTTGGAGTTTCAGCTGCTAGGCTCATCTGGGATTCTGGGAGATGCACGTGGAGCTCCCTGGCAAAAGACAGAAACTGAACCACCTAAAATAGTAGGAAATCTTATTTAAGAAAATAGTTTAAAAGTTTTGAAATACTGTAAAGAAACAGTAGAAATTATAAAGAAAAGCATTGAAACTTCAGTTATGGCTCACAGCCACCCCTGATACAAATCTGTCTTAACATCTTCTTTCTTCCCTTGGTACTTATTTAACATGTTTTCCATGTACAATATTGCCTTTATACAAAGTTTCAATCCTTTTGCAGCAAGTGTTACAGACTTAATATAAAGCTGCTCTTTGAAGGAAGAGTTACTTTCCCTTTTGGCACTTCTAAATATTTCTGTTTCAACTTTGTGCTCCTCTCCCACCAAAATCTGAGTTGCAGAGCTGCTTTCTTCACTCCCTGGTGGAGGCTTGTTTGTATTGGCTTTGATGTGAGCAGGAAGCTGCTTGGTTTAATTTTAACTTTTCTGGGGAAGGGTTTATTCACAAATGAATTACACAGCATGAAACCTTGAAAACTGCAGTTAGATGCTCATGGAAAAATGAGTAACGAGTGTGGCTGGCAAAAAAGTCACAGAACTGATGTTCTCATCTAAAAAGACAACACACTTTCATGAAGAGAGAGTGGGTAAAATGGAAAAGACAGGCTTCGACAATGAGAAGGAAGGGGCTGCAGAGAGACAAGTGGCGTGCCCATTAGGTGAGTGACAGAAATGCTGCACAGCGAGAAGAAAAGTTCCTGATTTCCAAATAGCACATCCAGCATGGAGCCTGCTGAGCTGGGCACCTTGTTTCTGTGATGATGAGCAATGCACAGCAGCGTGGTACTGAACACCTTGTAAACATCACAGTTCATTTTTGTCCTACCTTTTAACTCTCTGCGGTCATTTGCACACCAACAGCGTGCATCATATTTTAGAGCAGTAATGAATTGTTATGCTTGAGGCTGGGCAGTTTCTACAAGTAGTGTGTCTTTGGTCCTTAGGAAGCCCCAAACCTCACTGAAACTTGTAGATACCACAGCTACTTTTCATTCATTTTGCTTACGGAAAGCTGAAGTAGTAGCTGCCACCATGCCCATTGCAAATCAGCATGGCAGTACCGGGATGGGTTGTGAGCTGAAGCCTCATGAATAGACCTCCTGCCTCAGAGAGCAGATGTAGGAGCCAGGTCCTTATTTTGGTGAGGAACAAACTGTGGCAGCTTCAGAAAACCAAAAAATACCGAAATAATCTTAAATGAGAGCTGGATGTTTCCTAAAGATACTTAGAGCAACAGCAGATAATTTCCCAAGATGAGCTTGCAGGTGACATGGGAGTGAGGAGATAAAACTTTTTGGGCAGCTACACAATGTCTGGGCAAATCAGGAAGCCCAGCTGCTGTGCTGCCAGTTCAGAAAGACAAGATGGATGTTCAAAGCCACCAGCCAGATGCCTGTCACTGATCAGAAAACGTCCTAAGAATTACAGAAGACCAAAACACCTCGGCTGCTTTGGCTCATACGGACAGAGAGAAACTGCAGCAGCAAGGAACTTGCAAAAGGAAATGAAAAGATTGGCAAGAAGTTAGAAGCTGTCAAGATTCCATGACATAGAGGCATGGGTCCTTCCAGTATTCCAAATTATCTTTTACTTTGGATATAGATGCTAACATTTATAGACAAAAAAGAGTGCCATAAGAGAGAGTGGAAGGTTATTACTCTAAAAGTCTAAATTTCCTAGGGAAACAACATCAGTCAAAACTCTGTAGAATGATTCTGCTGCTCCTGGTTTGGGAACAATAAACTAGAATAGACTTAAAATTTAAGGAGTTGGAGAGGGGTTAGGAAGGATGGCAGCAATTGCTTTACCTTAAAATAACTAGAAAAGGCAAATATTAGCTGTAGAGGAAAGTGCCTTATTTCAGCACATAAGTAAAAACGTTCCCTGAAGCTATAATCCCTGTCTCACTATCTGCCAGATCTCCATAAAGGAAAACTCAGAAGCTGTTTGAGTACCGCAGGTGTATGAAAAATGTCATCAATTTTATATTGGGTGATTATTTCAAAATCGTTCCATAAAGTCACTGTAATTAAACTCATCAATGCTCTCAATGCCTGGGATGAGTAGGAGTACCCATGCCAGATAAAATCCAAGAAGGATGGAAACATTGCCTTCCTGTGCCTGCAAAGCCCTGCCCCAACTCACCAGGTGGTGGCAGGAGAAGCTTCTGTGGCTGGTCACCACATAAAATTTTACTCTCTCTTACAGCTTTTAGAGCAACAAGCAGTGATGAATTAGTTTTAATTAGAAGCATTTATGAAGAAGAATTGCATTAGACCTGAATCTTTCAGTGAAAAATCCCAATTGGTCACAAGAAAACATGGAAGAAAGTGCGACTTATGGAAGCAGCAATAATACGTCAGATTTATCTGGGAGGGCTGCAAAGACTTGTAAAATACAGTAATGCAAACAAGAAGGACAGTATAATTAATTTGCTTAATAGACACCACAAAGCAACCCAAGATAAGCAAATAAGAGAGCTCAATGTGGTGCAAGAACAGAGATTCGACAGCCTGTGTAGAAAGACAAGTCTCTCAGATTGTGGTGGGGTTTTTTGTGAGTTGCTGTGCTTGGAGAAGATTCTCAGAAGGGTCTAAATCAAAGCATTAGGAAATAAGTATGATAAAAAAAAATAACTTGATTTGTGATTATAGAACAGGGTTAATAATCTACTGCCGTTAGCTACAGCAGGGGAGGCAATGTATATGCCCAGGCACTGGCCTTCAGACAAGCACGTGAGCTGTGAGGAGGGGTGAGTTTCTGCTGGAGGAGCTGTAACCATGGTCTTAGCAAAGCACAAGGTGTTGGCTGTTTTGTCAGACTGCACAAGGGAAACCTGTGGTGCGGGCACCTAGCAAAAGGACTGCTTACCTTTTGGTCCCATCTGAGATTCTGAAGACTTCACTGAGACATAGGTACGGTTCCAGCCACAGACTGCCCAAGCACACATGTATGTGTTTTACCCACCACACAGATGTTTGGGTCTGCCAGTGACACAAGAGCTTAAAACCCTCTGGACTCGTGGCCCTCAGCTGATGCTGTCACCTCCATGTGCTGTATCGCCTCTCTTTCTACATCCCTGAAAAAAACAGAAGCAAATACGCCTACAGCTGCAAGGATTTCTCAACGTCACCCCGCCTGCCAAAAACACACAAGGAGCATCCTCATCCGCTACAAACCATGCTCTAACTAACATAAATATTTGTCAATCTAGGGCCCTTTTAAAGCTGCTTACAGCTTTACCTGTAATTCTCATTAGGCAACGCTGCAGATTTTATCTGCAGTCACATCCAAACGAGTTGTTTTTCTGGAACATCTGTGTTCAGCTGGAGGAGGAGGAAGGGAAGTAAGGTAAATAGTCTTACTGAGACAACCTGCAGCTAAAGCACATTTCTGCCTCTGAAAGTTAGAGAAATTACAGTCCTCTGCCAGCCCATGAGCTGTGGATTGGCGGGTATGGACTTCATCCTGTGGAGCAGTTCGCTACAGATTAATAGGGAAGAAATTAATTTTTGTCCTGTGAACCACAATAGGCACAGAATTACACCACTATTTCTTTCTTCAGCTACTTTTCTGGTTCAACTCCAGTTCAGCTCTGCTGTGGCATCATCCCAGACAGGCTGAATACAAATTTCAGCCGAAACAAAAATCTCTGCTGGTTCAATGCCTCTTTTTTGTTGTGATGCACGTATTACCTAGGAATCAGAATACAATTAAGATTGATGAGTACGAAGATTATTTTCTGACTTCTTGTGATTCTCGGGGTTGCATCTGTTCCAAACTCTGCATGGCTATTGGAGCAAGAATGAGGGATGATTAGAATATGTATTCTACATCAGTATGATACAACATCAGAAAAACACTAAACAACCCCTGCAGGCACTGCTTACAAACATGGAAGACGTATATTACCAACATCAGAGGCCTATATAGAGACAAGAGGAGACACTATTATCTTTGGGAGCTTAGAAGCCAAAACTGGACTGAAACTCTGTGTCTTGATCCTCTCTGTACCAAAGTCAGAATTCATTTTGAAATTCCAAGATAAGATGAACCCCAATTTCAACTTACAGAAAACAAATCTAATCTTTCAACCACCTTCCTGACATGTCAACAACACTGGGAACAAATAATCAAACATGTAGTGAAGTGTCTTTTCAACTGAAAGAGGCCAACTTGTATTTGCTTAAGGACCATTATCCAACTTTGCAGCACTAGACTACATATAATCTGAACACTGTGTTTCTAAATGAAATAATTTTGAAGTGCTTGTTTTTCATACACGTTTGGTGCAAGATAAAATGAACTGTAATGTTGATTTCCTCTTAGCTGTCTCTCAGTATCCTATATCTATATATATATACAGATGTACACAGAGACATAGTGGGGCATAAATTCTTGGTATATTAATGAAATGCTTAAGTTGTAACAAACTATATATGTAAATTTGACTACCAAGTCTACAGCAGAAAATCTCTTCCCATGACCTTTCTTGGCATATAATGCTACAAGCAAAGTTAGTAAACAAATTCTCACAAAAATACTGTGGTGAAAATGTAGGTATTATTACTAATGTTATTTCTTATACAGTGCAAAAAGGCAGAAAGAATTCAGTTCAACTGGCATGTATTATAGGTGTCACAATATAGCGACAGATGACCCAATATTCTTTCCCTCTCCCCGAACCTTTCGACCTTCGAGCCTTTCTGCATACAGTCATATTTAGCAAAGACTATGATTCTGTACTATCAGCTGCCTCCTGGGTCTCCTATGCTATCAACACAGGAAGCACCTCGCTGGACTGAGAAAAAAACCAGCCAGCAGTGCCAGGATATTTTAGATGTAAATTGTCAGGAGAAGCATCGCCGTTGCTTTGGGTGGACTGCGAAGTATTTTGGACTTAGGTAAATTACAACCGTGAACTTTTTGTGTGCCAACTAAAACAGCACAAAAATATATTCCCTCTGCGCCTAGCAGTTGCAAGGCTTTCATGGGGGAAAACACAGCCATCTAACTATAAATAGAAATGTAACTAAAATTAGATAGAACTGGCAGGCTCTCATCTATGAATGGGAGCACTGTTAATATGCTCATCAGGTACTGGAAGGGCTCCAAATCTGACAAGGCATGCTATGGCGCAAACGGTCTGTGCCTGGAAAAATGAGCAGAAATGGCTGAATGAACAGGGCCGCGGATGTTTTCATAACTGGATAATAATGTCAGAGACTGCCTGATGATGCTGATTCAATTTAAAGGGAGTACTGCAAGTAGAGGTAGTTCTCCATGATTCTTACTGCATCACTTTGTATATGCGAACAGAAAATGCTGTTAAATCTAATGAATAATGAAATGTGGGAAATCATTTAGGGGAAAATTAATACCAAGATACTCATTGAAGTTAAACCAAGCCAGGTGAGAGTGTAAATTTAAAGTATGTAACTGGTTTTGGATGGTTTTGTTCAGAAATGGTTAAGGATTCTCTACACTCATACATGGTGGAGTTACTGAACAGTGAATAAAAATATGAATTGACAATACATAAGTTACTCGGTACTAATCCGCTGCCTATTTCCCTCCCATAGAAACACTAAAAATGCTGTTTGGCTTGCTTCAGTTCAAAATAGACCCTACAGCATAGTGAGTGCCATTATAGTCACAAAATGGTAGAAAAGCTTCAACTGCTCATATGATACACGCTGACCTTCTTTCCACACGTAGCACCATTGAAATACAATCATTCTGCACCTGCTATCAATCAGCCCACACTTCCATACATAGCGCTTTTTTCCCCTAAAAAAATTAAGTTACCTCATAGAATGGCACCTGGAGGGCACGCTGTATTTCCATAAGGGAACTCAGAGCAAAATAGCTGATGAATTGTGAATTTACATCGAGCTTATTTTACAGTGTCTCTTCCACGCTGATAAACCATTAATTCTGTTTAGTTTAATTCACTTTGAGCATGAATTAAGTTAAGGTAATTATGGCCAGCTGACTCCTAAATGAGTGTCCGTAGAGAAATTATATATGCTTGAGTTATATTCACTTTAAATTCACATCTTTTTTGGCGTTAATTCACTTTGACATCTAGTGTAGGACAAGACATTGGGTATCCTGGGCTTGTGCCAAAGCACCTTGAAGACTGGGAAAGAGATTTGGGATTAGTCTCAACAGTCAGAAGAAAAATCTGAAGAGAAGAACATCTCAGAGGCTTCTAGATGAAAAGTATTATAGAAATTTTTCTATTAAATAGAAAACATATGAGTGTCTCAAACACTGAGCAACCTAGTCTAGTGGAGGGTGTCCCTGGCTGTGGCAGAGGGGTTGAAACTAGATGAGCTTTAAGGTCCCTTACAACCCAAACCATTCTGTGATTCTATGATTCTATATTCTATGATAACAGGATGCCTAAATTTAACCATGATAATTTAACTTTTTAATGAGAAACATTAGAATTAAACAACATAGTACTTGGTTATGCCCTTCTCAAATCACTGCTTGTCAGCCATAAGGAAAACACAAATTTATACCTATTATGTCCCAGTTATTCTGGTCACGTAAATGGGCTAAAATATTTGCTATCACAGCTGTTTTTACAGAAACCCTATCTTCGCATGGCTCTGTCGACTTGTTTTTAATGTACAAAATTATTTAAGTTGTACCTAATTTCATTTTCATTCTGGTTTCAGGAAATAAGTGCATGTTATTGTAACTCCAGCTCAACTTTGAAGCTGCTATTGCTCAAGTCCTCCTGCAGATTTGCCACCATCATGTTAAAAAGACTATCAGTCAACTGAAGGCTTCACAAGGCTGTAGTGAAAAGTGAGTTTAACCTTAGCTTGCAGATAATGTTTTTGGCTTAGGAGAAAGTCTGTGTAAATCAGCACTTTGAAATTTAATCCTAGGGGGGATAAAAACAAGACTGTTGTTTCTCATGGAGGGAATTTAATATTTGGATTAACCACTTGATTAGAAAGGTTATGACCTGAGTTTATGGAATAGCTTCTGTATTTTTAGCCCAATAGGAATGAAAGCTTTGACGTACAGAGTGCTGATAGTGAAGAATGTATTTTCATTGGGGAAATGTTATGCGTCAGTTGAGGAGAAAGAATGAAGTCAGAGGGTCCAAATGTGCTTATTGAATACTATGTGGGCATGGCGGGGAGAACAACCAAAGCAACTTACCAAAACCTTCTTCTAGGAAGATATAAAACCTGTTAGAATATTGCTGTATTGTTTTTTGGAAAACCTCTTCTTGGAAGATCGTGCCCACGCTTCTTAAGCATAGCGATAAACTCTGAAGATTCAAGAACGAAAGTTTCAGAAACAAAAATATCCTGGATTCTGAACCGGGACCTTGATAAAAAAGATAATTAAAACCTAAAAACAGACTAATGAAAGTTAAGGCTCCAATTCACAATTCCATCTTCCTCTATAACCACTTTTTCCCCCCTTTCCAAGTCCCTCGCTTCTGCCACATCAAGTATGCTTTACGGTTATTCGTGAGATAGCTGCCACTAGAGGTCAGATGTTTATCATTCTCTTTAGAGTCATTAATAAGCATTAGTGCTGTCCAATTTGAAAATAACATTGCTGCAAAATTGACTTACGTATCTACAGGTAAACATAAATACAAATTAGAATTAAGATTAAAGGTAAATTGTGACTTTACACCAAGCTTATGTGTTCTTTAGAAACCAGAAGACTTAAAATTAGAATTTTGTGTAAGAAATTTGTAGGTTTTAGTGTGCTATGTACAAAGATGAACCTTCCCAACATGTGATGAAATGTTCATTGATTTGAGTTATTGTATCAAAAATAATAGAGAAACTATAGTTTGCACATTAGTAATGGTGAAAACAATTGTTAGATGCAGCGCTTGCACTTTTTGAACCTTATACAGCCTTTTTTTACAATAATTTGTACCAGCTCCAAGTAGAAGAACATGCTTCTCATTTGGTGATGGATATTTCTGTTTCTTGCATTTAGACTGGGTTCTGATAGGTGAACAGTGACATGATGTGGACTTAGCAACATAGACTCCGATGTCTGACTTGACTTAAACCAAAGTTGTCAGAGGGATATTAGATTCAAACAAATCAAATCATCACAAATTATGTAAAAATTGGCAACTGAATAGTCAAAACCAACACAGATCAGTGTTTGCCTAGTGATACAGTCTCTTATCACTGCAAAAGGGAGTAGTAAGCTGGGCAGGCAACATGAGCATAGGAACAATCAGCTATTTTACCCCAAAATGATGGGTGCTGGAAAAGAACTGTTCAATATAGGCCTGAAAACAAAGGATATAGAGCTAAAGAAACTAGGGGAGAGGAGATGACCAGCTGATGTTCCCATCACACGAAATGCATGGGACATCAGGCTTTGTTTGTCTTCTGGCATACACACAATGTGTGTATGTATAGAAATAGTCCTACTAAAGTAAGTCCTTAATTTTCCTAGCTTGTTCCCAAGCTTTTTATTAGCTACACAATCAGTAAATTCTACCTTGCATAAAAATATGAAGAATGTAGAAGTTTATTGGGTTTGGTCTTTCCCAGTGAATGCAATGAATATTCATACAGACTGACACAAGTAGAACAACCATTCCAGGTCCAAATATATCATCTTTTCACAGATCATGAACACTTCATTATTTATATACAGGATATATATTATATAATGATTTGCTGAGCAAGGCTCAGAACTGCCTAAGAAAAATCAGGAGCTTAATTTGTTGAAATAAGCTGCTATTTAAATCAATTAACTAAACCAGCATGAGCTAGTGACACCACTGCAATACTATCTAGCTCTGCAGAGCTCCACCTATGCTGTTGCACTCCCAACACTTCATCTCCATAGGAATACTCATCAAATGATCTTACGGTGATGCCTTCTATAGGCCAATGGCATGCGATAGCCTATGCAACAGGTATTTAGTAAGCAGCCTGACAGTCATTTGAAAACACCACGAGATGATATCCAAATGATTAATGGTGGTTCTTAAAGGACCAAAACAGCTCAGCAGAAGGAAAGAATCTCCCCACTTAGCCTTCTCTTTCGTGAGACTGTTCTCATGACATGCTTCTGTTCCATAGATCTAAGCAAGGATCTGCCAATCCTTCCCCTGGTAAATGAAACAGCTGCGTTCAATATCTTGACAGAAACCATTCAGTAGCAAAAAAAGAGCTCTAGGCTCTCTGGATGCAGCCTTTGGATGTGTGCTAACCAGCCCTAAGCATTGCTGCCATTCCAGAAGTTTAAACTTCTGGTTTTGCTAGCTTTGCACTGGAGACACTTCTCCCCAGAAAAAATCTGGAGAGAATCCAGCCTCTCTTTAAAATGTATTCCATCAAATATGTGGAATGTGTTGTGTTAAATGCACAGAGACCATCTACAAAGCTTACTCTTTCCTTCACTACCTCTTTCAGGGGCAGTAAATTCTCTTACAAAGACTTCTGTGATGGAAACAGCAATCATGACATATGTCCCTGAGCACTGTCTTCTGTTCACTGTCGTCGTTATGTTTTAAATATATGAAATATTTTTTTATGCAATACTTACTTTGAATTTGTGATTTAATCTGTAACTCAATGCAAAATTGCAGGGGACCTTTGGTGCAGTGTTTTAGAACCCTGACAGGCTGAGGGGTAGCATAAATTTCATCACTGAAAAACTCAGAGCATAGCAGCTTCAAGTTCCAGAGAGATTCGATTTATTATGAAGTAGATAAACACAATAATTGAACAGACAGCTTTTAAAGGGCCTTCCACTCTTCTCAGGGCAGTTGCTCTCTTCTCTTCCCTAGACTTTCTCCTGATCTGTGTTCATTTTGATTAATAGAGAATCAAACTCCAGAACAGTGGAAGACATTGAAATTACTATGGAATGCCATAGGCCACAAATTAAACCAAACCTTTAGCATTTTCAAGACTGTAGTTCCAAAAATTGCACTTTTCTTCTCAGAAATGCGGTCCACTGCCGAATCGGTCTGTAAACCCACTATATATATATATATATATATATATATATATATATAAAATACATATATATTTATAAACTTCATCACCTCAGGGCTGGGTGATGAAGGGCAGCACCAGGCAGCTCTGTTTTGGTTACCAGTAGCTGAAAGTTAAACCTGTAATCATGCTGTTAGCTGCCATGACACAAAGGAACATATAGAAGCAGAATTCCATTTCTGCTGATGGCTCGAGTCTCTTCTAAGTTACGTGATTATATGTCAAAACTTGCTTTTCACTCAGTAAAAGGATTTCTGTAACTTCACTAGTGTTTTAGAGTGAAGACAAAAACATTCTAACAGCAAAAAGACAAGGTCCACCACAATTATTTGGTTCACTACTGCATCTATAAACAAGTCTGGCTTTTCTTTTTGAACTTTACATGGAGCTGCGCTCTTAGAAGAAGCAATACAGCAAATAATCAGAGCACCTTGATATTCCCCAAATCTCTGCGATCAGTGAGCTTCAGAGACAGCTGTAAAATCAACTGTATTCATGGGCAAATTGTGAATTTTGTTATAGATTTTAAGCCTTTTTCATTAAAAAAGAAAAGGCCACCTGGAGATGGTAATGTCCTGGTGTTACACTTTCAAAAAGGAATGTAAGAGTGGCTTTTAAATTGCAGAAATTGAATCAAGACATCAAACTCACATGCCTCCAACCTCAGGGTCTGAACATGTGGAGACTATACCCTAAATTTCTTTGTGTTGGAGCATGTTAGCCTCCCTTCTCATCCACAAACAGATACATTCTATTTTTCTTCTAAGGGTTATGACTCAGGAAAGTGCATTGTAAGTTCAGAACATCTGTCAGGATCTGGTCTAATATGAAAAACTCCATAATCCATCAGAGATATATTCTTGCTTTTTTTTTTTTTTTCTGCTATAAAAGTCTCCCAGATGATTTCAGAAGAATGAATAAATATCACAAAGCTTGGAGAACCAGTCAGATGGAACACGAATAGGAAAGAATATGTTTATTTGGGATGGCGGAGTGTGGCTTTGGGGTTTTCTTGGTAGTAGAAATGTCTTTTTGTCTTTGTTCAAAGGAAAAATTGATATTCTTATTAGCAGTGGGATGGGGAAAAGGCTGCAAGCCGGTTTATGTCTGGGTTGTTTCTAGTCTCTCCACCTTGTTTTCAACATGGCTTGATGCAACGTAATCACTGGTACAAAAGTCCACAGTTACTCAATGTCCGTTTACTTCATGCAAATATTTTTGTTATGATGGAATCTTTATTTTAGAGGATGGCACAATTGTCCTGTTACTATTTTAAACCAGCTGCTGGTAATACAAAACTATTCACAGAGCACTGTAAAACACTACTTTATAGTTTTTCTAAAACTGGATTTAGGGTTTACTTTAGTGACTTTGATGACTAAGTTGCTCAGATTCTGTTGCCTGTGCCATAAAGCTTTGTCTGCTTTTGAGAAAGTTCCCAGAAGAGGGTCCTGCAACATTTTGTTCCAACCAGCGAATAAGTTCAGCAGAAAATATTTCATTTTTAGGTTTAAATCATTTCCATAAGGGTATTCTTTGTTACTGGTAGAGACAAAATCTTATTGTGTATTACTTATTACTGTTATGTTACGGGAAGTCACCTATTTGTGTTCTTGTAATGCCGTAAGACAAATGCAAGGAGAAATGTCTGTAAATGAGAGAAAACTGGTTCTATTAAATCTGAAAGTCAGGTGTGCTTTCCAGCAAATCTGAATATAATTTTGGTAGGTGGACACTCATCTCCATTTCATGTAGATGGTGCTTGCAGAAAAGTCATGTAAATATGTTGAATGTTAAAAAGTCATTCTAAAATATGACCTGTTATATCAAACTCCTGCCTTGTCATCATGCCTGAAATCTCTACAATACTTACTGTGCACCAGTTTTAATGTTTGGGGTTTTTTTAATAGTAATTTTTCCTAGCTTCAGAAGCACCTTAGTATATCCTGAACGGCTAAAGCAAGAAATGCTTATTTTCATAGACAACTTTTCCATTTGTTTCTTTTTAGTACCAACATCTTCTCTATCACCTACTGATCTGTTTGGGCTTCAGTGTGCACCATCTCATGTGGGGTCTGAGGATGTGTTTTGCCTTGAGGTAAACACAAAAGGTGTTTTATTTCCATACATACAGTCCTTGTAAACCCTGCAATAGCTAAGTTCACTTTGGCTAATACTTAGAGGAATGGCTTGAACAGGTCATGAGCACATCCTGCCATCATTCTCAATGAGCTCTGATGTCTTCTGCAGGACTGAATTCTTAAAAGCAATTTTAAGATGATGACTATACACTGACTATACGTTTCTGAGTGTGAGCAGTGCAAGGTTTCTGTGCATGCTGGCAAGTAGCTAACTTTGTTAACACTGAATGATTGCTCTTCGTAAAGCTAAGCTAATAATAAGTTATTAGTCCTTTTTTTCTGAAAAACAATACTTTTAAAATCCATTTAATGCTAGAAAGGTAAGTATAAAGCAATGTGTTCTCTGCTTCTGTCTTTATTTTTCCGTAAGTTCTGGCACAGCTTTTTAGAGGCATGTCAGTAAAAAGTGACTATATACAAGAAATATATGCATCCATATATGTTACCTCTGACACAGGGATTATAACTTTGTCTTTGTTATGCCATGAGAACTGACCTCCCATCAACTGTCTGCAGTTTTGCTGTGTTGACCACTGATGCTTTTTGGTAATGACATAAGAGGAAGACAAAAATGTAATTTTGATGTTCGTTGGGGATTTTTAAAAATAACTTTCTGTGTTTTTTCACTCTTCTACACCAGTGAATGAGGAAAGGCAAAAATAATCCCAATGGTTTTATCTTAAAGAGCCCCCCACAAAAAAAGAGATAAAACCTGCTCACAGGTTATGGGATGGGCAGGTTGCTTAGTACTAATAGAGATAAAAATGGCAAAAGTGTCGATAGCTGTCCCGCCTTGCAAACTCCCTCAAAGTTTCTCACTGTCAACAAAGTACAAATGGAAGGTCTCAATTTCTTCCCTCCATGATGTCTCTGCATCTGGTACATCTCAGCAGTCCGTTATTTTCCTTTTTTATGTACCAGCTTCCAATTCTTGAGCCTCAGTCTGAGTACCACTCACAAAAATCAATGAAGCATGTCAAGTCCAAAGTTGTGTTAACAGAACGTGTGTGCCACATCAAGCTTTCATCATGACCTTTATAGTGACCTTTGTGTTCCCCAACTCTTCCTGGGTGTCATTTCCTACTGTATCACAAGCTTCTCCCGGAGGATCAGTCCCTTTATTTGCTGTAAAGCACCCTGCTCTCCCGTGACGAATAAAAAATAACAACAGTGGGTTACAGTATGCACGGCATGAAGGAAGTGGCTGCCAAGAACCAAGGCTTGATCCTCATGTTCCACAAAAAGAACTGCTCAGTGTATTTAGCACATTGCTCCAAGTGATTAATTCAGTGAATAAAGGTTTGGGGTTTTATTTTTTTGCTAAGGCACATAAATAATTTTTTAAAGAAAGTTTTAATTCTGCTGGAGAAACAAGGCCTTAGAATTAAATTACCTAATTCTCACTAGTCCTAGGATGGCTTGAGATCAGGAATGGAAAAACTATATAAATTAGTAGACTACTGTATCAAACATATTTGCTCAATAATCTTTTTGGTATCCAGGAGCTTATCATAAACCTTCTGTCAGGTACTAGTGCTCTAGCTACAGCCTGGAATGGTATCCAGTTCAGCTATCCAAATTCAGAAACCTGCAAAGAGGTGTATATTGCAAGAAGCATTCAGTACAGATTTTCATACATTCGTATTATCAAACATCTTTTTAGTGAAGGCTTTGTCTCTTCACTAAGGAGTAACTCTACCTGGAAGCTGTTTAGTGATCAGCCTTGCTGGACTCAGGCCTGTTGGTCACTATTTAACTTATTTACGGAAGGCAAAAGCAGGGCCATGAGATTAGCAGCCAAAGCTAAAACTGACTTCAAAGTACGTTCTCTGGTAGTACAATACACATCTTTCAAATTTATGGACATGAGTGGATATCTGAGAAGAGTGTGAAATCAGCCATGGTTTATTAAAAGACAGCCTGACTTTCACAAACCACCGGGACAAATAAAATGTGAATACATTCCACAAGAAAACACTGTAGCTATGTCTCAAAGGTAACTGTAATCTGACTAGATTAATTTAACATCTGTAGATATATTTCTAAATCAAACATCATTATTGTAGGATATATGCCAGCTGTAAAGTTGCTGTTTCTAGAGTGAAAAAGCCACCAATAATGTAAAAGCTAGCTAGAAACAGAAAAAATAATGAGAAAGGGTTAGTTGTTCCAATGGGGCTCTTCTAGGAATTACAGATATTTTTAAAATCAGTGTTGTCTTAGTATTTTATTTTTAATCAGAGATTAGTCAAGTTTGGATTAAGTACATTTGGACTCCAGTACTTCACTCTGATTATTTAATATATAGTTCATCTTTATTTACTTAATAACACATACTTTCCTCTATATAGTTTATGGGATTGATAGTGGGATACTATCTGATTCTAGTCTTTGTCTTCTCTCTAAAAGCACATGAAAATTGTTGAACTGTTTAGCTAGGCAAAGAGCACTCTACAAATTAAATGACATGGTAAGATTTTGCTCCAAAGAACCAAATACTCAGGTAAACAGGAGCAAGAATTCCAGTATAAATATGTGGATGGCTGTCAACAAAGAGTTGACTAATTAAAAAAAGTTTGCAAAATAAATAGGTTAACAGGCTTTAAGGACTTATATAAAGATGATGGGAAAGGATAATGGGTGGATGTTAAGACGGACACTGCCCCAGTCAAGGGTAGCGATGAAGAAAAGAGGAATAAAACTAATATTGATACTGTGGGAAACCAAATGTCCTGGTAGTCATTTCAACAGCTCCTTGATCTAGTTCTAAATATCCAAAATGAGTGGCCTTTGCCACCTTCTTCCAAAGTGTGGTTTAACAAACAACTGAACTGATGTAATACCTTGCAGCTGCAAGGGGGAAGATCTCGCTTCCTCCTGCCCTCTTCTGAGGTCTTCTCCTTACCCTTGTGCATGTTCTGATGTTCAGTCACTCCCATCTGAGTCAACTCAACTCACTAACCTACAGAAAACTATCCAGTCTTCTTAGCAGGCTAGTGAGTCAGATTTTGACTCAGTAAGGGGTATGACAGATACCAAAGCCCAAAGAAGGTAAATTGTGAGGCCCATGCCTCAAGGAAGGGGTAGCAGAAGAGAA
The DNA here is from genome assembly GCF_963264785.1 of Psittacula echo. Taxonomy (NCBI): domain Eukaryota; kingdom Metazoa; phylum Chordata; class Aves; order Psittaciformes; family Psittacidae; genus Psittacula; species Psittacula echo. The sequence goes on from NC_137735.1 coordinate 109,565,321, forward strand.
TGGGATTTTCTGTTTTCAGCAATGCTGAGCAGCTACATCAACGTTACCCCAAAGGACTGCTCTGCTGCCAGAATACCACAAAAAATAGTTCTGTAGCCTGTGACACTTCTGTTTGAGGATTTCTTCCTGACTCAGTTTCCAGTCCTAAAATTACCTTATGACATTATCCTTAGCAAGAAAAAAAGACACATTTTCACTTTGTGTTGTAATTAGAGCCTTACTGGGTTAAAAAAAAAGGCTTGTGTTTGTTTTTACTGACACCAAAGCGCTTGTCTTAGAGCACAGTAATATGTAATAGTTAATCTAACTGTAAAATCTGAAGTGGAGAGACAGCGCTTGTAATTCTACCACCAAGTAATTAGGTGATGTCAGCACACTCACACCCTTGGTTAATCCAGCCTCATTTACCCTATAATAACATAACAGTGCCTTGCCTTCACCCATTTTTCAGTGGCACAGGTAGCTTGCGCTATGTATGTTGCATTAAAGGCCTTTTGTGTCTGTGTGTGTGATGACAAACCTGCTGACATGCAGGAGAGTGACAGGGCACTTTATCTTTTACATAGCTTCAACAGGTAAACTCCAAGAATGTAAACATTTCAAGATGAGACAGAGAAGGTAGGTATACAGACAAGCTTTTTTTTTATCTCCAGATTTAATAGAAATAAATTGAGGGTATACTGAGCTATTGGGTACATTTTAAAATCCCAGCCTGGACATTAAACAAACATTTGGAATGCTGAACCCTAGGATAAACAGCAAATATTTTGTGTTCTTTATCAAATATTTGCAGAGTTACACATGGATGAATTCGGTAATCAAAGCAACTGGAATCAGGTAACATGACTCAAAATGGATGCAAAAACTTTGATACACCTCTAATTAAACACTCTTGTACAATGCTGTTGGAGAGGGTCCAGAGAAGGCCCACAAAAATGATCAAAGGGCTGGAGCACCCTCTTCTATGAGAAAAGGCTGAGAGAGTTGTGCTTTCTCAGCCTGGGGAAAAGAAGACTCTGGGGAAACTTTATTGTGGCCTTTCAGTTCTTAAAAGGGGCCTACAAGAAAAATGGTGAGAGACTTCTTAGCAGAACCTGTTGCAATAGAATGAAGGGTGATGGTTTTAAACTAAAAGGAGAGGTTCAGGCTGGATTTGAGGAAGAAATTCTTTACAGTGAAGGTGGTAAAAAACTGGAGCAGGTTGCCCAGAGAGAGGGTGGATGAGCTGTCCCTGGAGACATTTAAGCCCAAGCTGGATGTGATTCTGGGTAGCCTGCTGTAGTTGAAGATATCGCTACTCATTGCAGGGGGGCTGGACTAGATGAGCTTTGAAGGTCCCTTCCAACCAAAACTATTCAATGGTTCTTGCAATTAGCTTCTTCTGGAACAGTGTTGGTGATCCACCTGGTGCGTTTGCCTGTGCTGTCATTGGCATTTCCCAGAGGCTTGGAAACATTTGAGGTCTCCAGCTTTGGCTGTCAAAACAGGGAACTCAGACAACAAGTGTATGTGAACCCTGAGTGGTTGGCAGCTGGCAGGAGACCAACTTTTGAGTATTTGCTGCTTTACATTCAAACTTTATGAATTTTCTCTTTCAGTTTTTATAGCCAAGTGTACCTTGAGCCATAAATAGGAGATAAAAAGGAAGAAATTAAGAGAATTATATTAATATATGCAAAAGTTAAGGTGTTTTTTTTTTTTTTAAATGGGAAAAGCCATTTAAAATAACTTAAAAACTAAACATCTGGTGCCACTGTTGTACAGAAAAGCAAACTTCAAAGACCTACTGCTTACAGAAGTCCTCACTGTTGCCCTTTTTAAACCATGTGTATCGAGATTTTTATTCTGACTCTTGTTGCATTTGGAGCAAGTGAAATGATCTGAGAAAAGAAGGTTTCTATTTTATTTTTTTTTTTAACTAGTAAGACCTAAGTTAGGGATTATTATGAGGAAAACAAAAAGTTTGGAAAATACACCAAATATTGCAAATATTATAAGAAATCTTTGGAACACATGCTGGATTTGCATCCAGCTCTGTCTGAATAAAGTGTTTTCATATCTTGCAGGTTCAGTATCAAATTATTTCCACAAGGTTGCCAGAATTGAACGGAGCATTTCAGGCACGGTTTCACTGTAGACAGGTCTAGCTACACAGGGATATGTTCATGTGCAATTTTGTTTACTGCTGCCTGTTTGCTAACCTCCAACTTCAGTGAGTCACAGTATTTTTACTACCATGCTATCCATTCCATAGGCTTAAACATACTCCTCCACTTAATTATTAACAAAGTCCAAAGGTATCCACCCCTCTCCCACACAGATCTTCCAGCTAAACACAGCTCTGAAACATCTTCTTATTTAAAATTGTTCTTTACGGTTTGGATAAGTATAGTGTTAGTGGTTGGTGTTTTCATGTTGCTGAAATGACATCATTCTGCAGTTCTCCAAGCTTGGAAGCCCTAAGAAAGCCAATTCAATGGCTCCTACTGCTGCTTATGTTCCTCATGTCCGAACAACTGGGACTTGCACGCTTCCCAGTAATACAGGCATCTTCTGGCTTTGCTCCTCACAATCCAGTTGAAAATCACCTCCTTTTCCAGATTCCCTATAGTTGCCTTGTAACTCAAATAAGCCCTTTACTCTCTTTCCTTATCCGATCACCCACTACTGTCATCTTCTCTGTTTCTTTGGTCAGGCTTGACCGTGGTTTGATGCCAGGCTGATTTCAGAGGTAGCACAGATGGAAGGAATTCAGCCAGCATTTCTTCATCACAGCACGCCACCTCTCCAGGATGTGGAGAGTGTGCCATGAATTAGATCAGGAAATAATTTTTATTTCCTGCTGCTCCTTTTTATTATTTTCAGTGGAACCTGATCTAGCTCACAACACAGCTCTGCAAAGATCTGGGTTTGGGATAATTGAGGAGTGGTGCAGTACTGCATGAGGAAAAAAAAATGTGGAACTAGGTGTTGGGATGTTTCTGAGGCCACAGGATCAGAAAACAGTGGCTTTTCTGCTAGTGGCCTGAGATGAGCTTTAACTCAATTTCTAGCAAGTAGTGAGCTTGTTAGTATGTTAGTATGTCTTATAGCACAGTAAATCTGCACTTGTTTTCAAACCTCATCTTACCTCACCTCCATCTTCTATGATATTTAATGTCTTGTTTGAAAATCATTTTATCAAACACTTCAAACAAGTTTAGAAGTACAGTCTTGTTTTAAACAAATCTATCTAGGACTTAGTTGTGAGCCATTCCTATACACACTGTAAAGCTGGCCAGTGTAAAGAATAGTGAGAAATTCTTGAATAAGAGCATGGATAGTCAAAGTGTGAGGGAAAAACTGGTACCTGAAAATCACCACTGCAACTATACACGTATTACTTTTGCTTAAACATCTGACTTGTAAATATGCAACGATTGAGCAAGTCCAGAAATGAAATCTATGACTGATCTCAATGCAAAGCAGTTCTAGCTCAGTGTATCAGTTGTGAATGCTGGAAAAGACTGGGTGTAGCGCAGTGTTAGTCATGGCCTGGAAACAGGGTAGGAAAACAATTTAAGGTGAATAGTTACTCAGCTAATTGCTTTAAATCTCAGATTTACACACCCTAGAACACAAACTCAAAATTTTGACTTGACAGTAGGAGATATATACTTGTCCTTTCTCCAGGGCAGGGGTTTGGGGGGAATCTTGGAGCTTTCTAAACCTGTGTTTGCAGTAGAACAAGCAACAGGAAAAGAAACTGCTTGCATTAAGGATCTTGGAGGGCAGCAAAACTGTGATTAGATGAGCTGTAGAAAATGCACTGGAGCGGATACAAAGTACTGGTGCCACCTGGTGCATATGCTACCTGCTCGCCACGTGCTACCACTCAAAGTATAATGCAACCTCTACTTTCCCTTTAATTGCCTTGGTTAAAAAGAAAACAAACTAAAAAAAAAAAAAAAAAAAAACACTAAACAGCTTAGCTTTAAACTCACCTTCAAAAGCCACAGGACTTTGCGCCCTAACAAATGTACATGCATGTGACTCACACTGACTCTTCTTAGGTGCTCTGTCAAAACCACAACTCGTAAAAATCACTGCATCTGCTTGCTAAATAAACATGCTTACGCCTTTGGTGCATGAAGAACTTGGTCTTAAGTGTACATGCTCAGTATGGAGGCAAACATAAGTTCCAACTTCAGCTTTAATTTCTGCCCTTGGACTGAATTATTTACAAAGAGATGAGAACATGGCAAGCTGACATTTACACGGTAATTCCTTCTGGAAATCTGCATAAAACACAAGCCAAGGTGCAGAAACTACTGAAACTTAGATTAAGGCTACAACTAAAGCCAGAAAAGAATAAATAAGTATTGACTGATGTATGATGGGAGAATTTATCAGTTACAGCGTAAGCTAGCCTAGGCATGCAAGAGAATACATATGTACTGCAGAGGTATATAGGAGGACACATTTAAAAGAAAACCAAGCAGAAGTTGCTAATAATTGTATTAAGAAACACGATCCACCATACAGTCTTTCTTGCTTCTGTGTTCTGATATGTAGTGCTAACATACAGGCTCTTTGGCGAAAGTGTAGATTTTCTGCATGACTGTTAAAGCATAGTGTAGAGAGCACAGGTTGTTACAGTAAAGAAGGGTTGGGAATTGGAAGCAGAGGTCAGAAAGGGGTACAGGGTTGTAAAGAGACTTGAGAGGGACAGTATAAGGTAGCTTTAGCTGGAGAGGGGGAAGAATGAAGGCCAAAAGAGATGTTGCAATAGTCAGCTAATAAGATACGAATCACAGTTACAGTGGTGATGGCAGGGAGAGATTTTAAAGATGTCATCCAAGAACAGAATCTCAGTGAGTCTGATCAAACACTAAATGTGAAACTGAGACTGGAGAAAAAAGGGCAACAAAGGCTTCATTGAGTCAACAGAGCAAAAGCAGAAGTGAGAACCTGGATAAGAAAAAACTCTTTATTTGAAATAGGAAAGTGTCAAATAATATTCAGTTCAAAGGACTGGAAAAACAGGGATCAATAAATTAAAATTAATTAAACAATTAAATTAAGAATTAATTAAACTAAGATTACACCTATTTCCAAGAATAATAGGAAAAAATCTGTCATATAGGAGGTTACTGTTATCCCTTCAGCCACACATCATGTGCATCAAAGGAAGGCAGGAGCAAAAAACCCAGTAACAGAATAACATCTCTCCCTAGTTCAAGATATAGAGCAGTGATTTGTTTTCTAAAACGGTGTAATTTTATTATACTAAGTCTGACTTAGTCCGACTTAGTCTCATAATTTTATTAGACTAAGTCTGGGGTTTTAGCAGTTCTCAGAGTCAAAAAAAAAAAGACATCAAACCCAAACCATAAATAAATCTGCTAAATCTTGCTGAATCTCATAATTCACTATTCCATACAAAAAGAAATTTATAGCAAAGGAATCTTACACTGGAGGAAGAAACGATTCAGATGAGAAGGAAGGGAGATTTGGGAAAGAAAAGCACAGTTGAGTTTTAAGAGTAATTAGTTATTCCCATAAACTGTTTTCAAGTTGGTATCCTCCTCTATGGTTCCTCCACATCCTGCAGAAGGCTCAAGTATGGGCTCTCCTTTAGAAAAAAAGCTTTGGACTTCACTGTTTTCCTGCTCTCTTCGCATTCACCCTTACTGTGTATGCTGCATGATTGGAAAACATAATGCTCACTGCCAAAAGTTCCTCTTTAAAGAACTTTATTATTAAAATGGAGACATGAAACAGACTGACCATAATAATGACAGAGGGAAAAAGAACTGTCATGTTAAAAAAAAAAAATATGTTAATTCAATAATTCTCACCATTGTTGCCAATCATATAGCTGCCCCTAGCGATGATGACAGCACCACCATAAAAAACATTGGTTATTAGAGAAAGTCTAAATGTTTAGGGTTAAGAAGGGTTAATTGATAAGTTTAAAGCACCATTATTTTGCATGCAACTGTGCTTAGTCGTTTTGACGTAGGAGGAGACGTACCTCTAGAATGTTTGTTCTTGACACTGACAAATGATGAATGAGTTCACTAGTAAGTAAAGAGTAAGGAGCAAAGTAACTTTCAGATATGGATAGAAATTATCTGAATGGCAATCCATACCTTACATTGATGGGATAGCATGGTAAATGTGTCTGATGAAAATTAAATATAAGTAACAACTTTAATTGCTTATTTTGTTCGGAAATAAAAAGTCAGATTTAAATGTATATCTATACAAAGTCTAAATAGTTTTGTGGAACATTAGACTTGTGTAAACCTGTAACGTGCATCCTGGTTCCATCCAGAACCTGTCATATTAAAATGAGACAGATGAGCATCATATGAGTTATCTTAAAACACTTTCCTTTATCACCTTCAGTCTTAGAGCTTTGTTCTAATTGAGGACAGACGTGCATCTAAAAACAAGCAACCTTCAAAACCAACCTGCCCTAATGCCAACAATAAAGCAAAGCAGTGCAGACGTTTCCATAAGAAGACTAATGTGCTGGGACAGAGCTTCATAATGAAAGGTCAGGATGGATAAACCTCACAGGTCTCCTCTGTTTCACCGATTTTCTTGGTTGTTGTTTTTATTTTAAGGGGGTTGATTTGCTGAGCTCTTTTAACAATAATTTGCATACTGTATATGCATGTAACCCAGATACTAACTTATATAATGAGATGTAATCATCTCCTTTTCATTATCACATGGGACTTTTGGCTTTAACTTACTTTGACCAGGCACAAATGAGCAGGATTCAGCATGCATAAAATTGTGTGCAAAGAAGTCTTCAATTACTCTCAAATAGTTTTCTACCTCTGTTTATAAAACTTGTCATCTTGTGATGATCCAGTCACTTTTGTCCTTTTAAGAAACGTAGTTCAATAATCTTAGAATAATTTTCATTTAGTGCATGTCAGTTCAGTAAAACCTCAGGAGTCGCACAAAAAGAAACAGAACCATACTTAACGCTGTTTCAGATTAAAAAATGCTGGCTACGATGCTTAGTTTCTGCAGTTCCCGAATGGGAAAGCTCTATTTTGCTTATTATATTGACTTTGTCAAGAAAGTCTTTCGTGATGACCCAGCAAAAAGTAGGCATGTTGTCTGTTAAGATCTCTATCATCAGATCAGCAAGAGAAACCACAGCAAATATTAGAGCATGGGGGTCAGCCCACTTCCTGCATTTTACCCGTGGTTGAAGAGGTGGCAAAGGCACTGCCAGCTTTTGCTGGTATAGTTCATTTCCCAGACTTCTGAATGAGCCTGTGCTGACTTGGATCTGCTCTGCTTCCACAGAATTGTTATGAGAGACTCCATATCTAGCCTTTATATAAATGGAAAGGGGCTCTTGTTTTGCAAATGAAAACATTTTGCTACGGAAATGCTGTGCATGACCGTGGAGACCTCTGACAAAGCCAGCTGGCTACTGGAAAGATGGAAAATCAACGACTGCACAAGTCTGGCTCCTTGTTTCTTAACTGTTGAGCTGTTAGGCAATAGTAATATGGTTATTGCATATGGAAGAAATATAACACCAGTTACAGCTTATTCCAGCTAAAAGCCTAGTAAATAATTTCTGATTTCTAAAAGCTTGCACATTTAAATAGCTAATGGAGCTTATAATATTTAGTATGTTATTAAGATTTGAACTGTGATACAAATTTACACAATTCAGTCAGTAATCTATATTTAAAAAGCACTTCCAGTACAAAAGGAATCAGTATGGTCTCCTGGGTGAATTTTTTAAATGTGGAATACATTCTCCTCCTTCACTGCAGATGCATTCTGTGACACCAGCCATTTTTATGGGCAAAAATGTATGCAACTTCTTTAGAAGAAAACACTTCCAAAGCAGGGATTAAACCAGAGGTCTTCTCCATGTCTGGGATAACATGGTCCTCTGCTGACCACAGTGTAGGTGGAGGTTGCTATGAGTTTGGTTATCAGGGAGTGTGGAATGGGAGCCCACAGCTCATAAACAGGAAACAGCATACAACTCATTTTAAATTCCAATAAATATTTTGCTATTTCACTGCCTTTGGAACAGTATCAGTGTCTGAGCCAGGACAAGATGTATGAAGCATTTGCCCTCAGAAAAGCTAGCTGCACTCAACAGCTAGAATAAAGTCTGGACAGCCTGGCATGCCTCTCACTAGCAACAGTGAAGCCCTGATGTGGTGAATCTCTCAAAATATGCATATTCCAAGGTAAAAAAGCTCACAACCATAACAAGATCTTACTTTTGAGAACTGTACTGCAGCGCTTGTACAATGTCACCTCAGGGACCAGCAACTTGAGTATGCACGCAAACAGACCTCCTAAATCCAGTCTGAAAGTTCAATATGAAAACTCAAACAGAACCTCACTCTCCATAGATTCCCTGCCAAAAGAGAAGGGGAAACAGTTTTAAGATATGATTATATACCCAAAGAAAACCAATAGATATTCATATATATATTTGGGGGAGTTGGTGGAGGAGAGTGAGGAAGAAGGGAGGGAAGAAAGAGAGGGAGGAGGGAAGGAAGAGAGGAAGGAAGGAAGGGAGGGAGGGAGGGAGGAAGGGAGGAAGAGAGGGAGGGAGGGAAGGGAGGGAAGGAAGGGAGGATGGGAGGAAGGGAGGGATGGAAGGGAGGGAGGGAAGGAAGGGAGGCAGGGAAGGAAGGGAGGGAAGGAAGGGAGGGAGGGTGGGAGGGAGGGAGGGAGGAAAGAGGGAAGGAAGGGAGGAAGGGAGGAAGGGGGGAAGGGAAGGGGGAAGGGAGGGAGGAAGGAAAGGAAGGAAGGAAAGGAAGGAAAGGTAGGAAGGAAGGAAGATAAAAACTCATAAAAACTCAGATAATGTCTTTTATGTATATAGTCCCTGATCCTTATCAGCTGAGCTCTGTTACGTGCTGTAGGGAAATACGTAGGTGTTAAAATTGAGACTTAACTTACTAAATCAGCTGATACTTGCAGCATTGGGTGTTGGCCCAGCTTGGGACAGACCTTCAAGCAGCAGTAGTGGTTGAGAAGTTGGGCTGTAAACAGAACCATACTGAAATAGTCTGAAAATAGTCTTTAAATAAATGTGAGGGCTTTTGTAGCTTCCATTTCACATGGTTAACACTGCCTTTTATTGCTTGTTATTGAGGCTTGTTTTCTGGTGTTTTTTCAGCCTCTGCTGTTGCTGTTGTTCCAGTACTGAGTGCTCTGGTGTCCAGGTCCATGTGCTTAAACCAAATTTATGAGAAAGTTATGGAATAAAATATGGTGCTCACTGCAGCAGGGGCTGAGCCTCCAGGAGAGTGCTTTCCTTCCTTCTCTTCTAGCCATGCATTTCTAGTTTTTAAACTGCCACAAACTGTATTTCCATCAAGTAAAAAAAATGCAGAAGCTGCATATGTGCTTGGTACCTCTGAAACAACTTCCCATTAGAAACAGCTGAACTGAGTCATGTTTTCTTCTCCTGGCACCCATCATATTGACTGCTCAGGTCAGTAATAAAGTGCCAAAGTGCCTTTTTTTTTTTTTTCCTTTAAATGGAGTGAGAACATGAAAGTGAAAATGCAATTATTGGAAAGCTGCTCAGCTGAAAAGGACCAGGGGGTGCTGACTGACGGCTACTGAACACGAGCCAGCTTGTGTCCAGGCAGCCAAGAAGGCCAATGGCATCCTGGCCTGTATCAGTACTGGTGTGGCCAGCAGGGCCAGGGCAGTGATCATCCCTCTGTACTGGGCACTGGTGAGGCCACACCTTGAATCCTACGTTCAGTTCTGGGCTCCTCACTACAAGAGAGACACTGAGGTGTTGGAGTGGGTCCAGAGAATGGCAACAAAGCTGGTGAAGGGTCTGGAGCACAAATGTGATGAGGAACAGCTGAGGGAACTCGGGAGTCTAGTCTGGAGAAGGCTCAGGGTGGATCTTATCGCTCTCTACAACTGCCTGAAAGGAGGTTGCAGTGAGGTGGGGGTTGGTCTCTTCTCTCATGTAACAAGCGATAGGACAAGGGGTAACAGCCTCAAGCTGCACCAGGGGAGGTTTAGCTTGGACACTAGGAAACATTTCTTCACTGAGAGGGTGTCAGGCATTGGAACAGGCTGCCCAGGGCAGTGGTGGAATCACTGTCCCTGAAACTGTTCAAAAAACTATGCAGATGAGGCCCTCAGTGACATGGTTTGGTGGTGGGCTTGGCAGTGCTGGGATGATAGCTGGACTTGATGATCTTAAAGGTCTTTTCCAGCCCAACTGATTCCATGATTCTATTAAATGCAGTAGGAAAATGAAAGTGAAAATGCAATTATGTGATTAAAAAGGAAAAACAGCTAGTGGTATTTTTTGTGATGACACAATCATGAGGGTCATCAAGAGGTGTAATATAGATGAAATAGTCAAAAAGCAGGAGCTGGGGGAAGCTGACCCTCTCGTAAAACCACTGTATTCATGCTTCTGGTTGTCTTCCCAACACTTAAGAAGCTCAGGAAGGCACAGTCTGTTACAAAGCCTTGTTCAGGGGATGGGTGAATTTTACCCAGGATTTCAGGCTTGATTTCAGTGTGACCCACGGCCAATTTACAGACACGATAAAGCTGCTGCTAGCCAGCTGCACTCGAGGAGCCATCGGCACCTCCACACCCCGTCCCCTTAGGCCCTGGGCACCCCTCTCAACCCGCCCGGAGGCCGGCTGCCGGGTCAGGGGAGGCAAGGGCAGGCTTTGCCCGCCCCTCCTCCCAGCGGGGCTTTATTCGCCCTTGACAGCCAGTCTGGCCGTCTCACTCCCACACCCCCATCGCTCCTTTCCCCTCCCCTCCCCTCCCTCCTTAGCAGGCCCTGGTGACAGTCGCGGAGGGACCGGCAGTAGCGGGGGGGGCGTAAGGCTTAGAGGGATAGCGGGGGGGGGGGGGCGCGGATGAGGGCGAGGAGCGCCCGTGCCCCCGCTGCCTCCCCGCCCAGCCAATCGCGCGCGGCCATGGCGGGAGGTGTGTGCCACGACCTCACTTCCGGTACCTGTCACCCCGCCGCCGGCAGTCAGTCAGTCAGTCAGCCGCCGGACCTGGGTACTTCTTCACACCCCCCTCATCCCTTCCCCCGTTACCGACCCCTGCCCGCTGCGCTGACAGCGCCAGGGCCTGAGGCTGGCGGAGAGGAGGTGCTGGCACGGTTGGGCAGGCTTTGGGAGCGCGTGTGCTGTAACGCACGGTATTGCCTTAGCGGTACCTCCTGCCCAGCCGCCGCCTGCGGTGCAGGGGCTGCCCGTGCCCCGGCTGGGGCTCCGGCGGCCGAGGAGGGCTCCGGGAGGCGGTGGGAGCGCGGCTGGGTGACCTCCCGCTTCGGTAACACGGTGGCGGGTTTGGCGATGACCTCTCCTTTATTCTCCTCCCCCTCCCTTTTGGTTTTGTTTTATCGTATATTTAGTTAGTTCGCCGCCGCGTTTTGAACGCTCTGCGGAAGCCCGGCGGTGGCAAAGGCCAGGAGCAGGAGTTAGCTTGGCCTGGGGAGATGCTTTAGCTGCTGCCGCTGCTGCGCTCGGGCTCTGCGCCAGCAGCATGCCGTGCGGGGACCGCGGTGGGCGGTAGCCCGGGCTCACCGGGGCCAAAGGACGGGCGGGAGCCGGCCCTGGTACAGGCTGGTGTTTGTAGGTAAAGAGCTATCTCGGGAACTTGGTGGGGAGACTTCAGGGTACCGAGGGGTGGAGAAGACAACGTTCTGTCATATAAGGTGCTGTTTTGGAGCTGTCACGTCTCTTAAGTGCAGGACGTTTGAATTGTCCTTAGCTGGTTTGAGAAAGAACTTGGGCACCAGGCAGAATACGTGCTTGCAGGTTGTCTCTATTGGCTTGGCTTGATCAGGCAAGTTCTGCTTTCACCAGTTGGTTGGTCAGAGGGGAGTCCTGTATCCTTGGAGGGAGGAGTGGGTCTGTGTTTGCTTTTATGGTTTAATGAGAATAACCTGTTCTTGATTATCCCTACGGGGCTGTTCACTTGCTTTCTGAAAAGCAAGTGAAAAAAGATAGCATTCAAACAGTAATGGAAAAGAGTGCTAAAAGGATTTGCCTTATATTTAAATTAAGATTAGCACAGCCTCACTGACACGAGTAGCTGTTCCTGAGTTCTCTGATGGAAAAAGCATGAGTGTAGGATTCGTCAGACAGGATTATCCGGAATAATGATGTTTGACAGTTTGGTGGCATTGGATGTTAGTAGTACTGCACAAATAAAAACATTGCATAAGTTTTGTTGGGAATGAAAGTTTTAATCAAACTGTACTTATAGAACACACAGAGATTTTCTTATCATCATCTATCAGTGGTTACTGGATTGAAATTTGTGTGGTCTTTGCAGGTAGCAAAACTGATAGGCTATAAAAAGTGTTTATGAATTCTGAATCACTGACTTAAGACTGAGGCTACCTGGTCTCATGCTGAAACTGACGGCAGTTGTGGTTCATGTGATGTGGTCACAAGTCTACCCAAAGCTAAACCAGTATCATAACCTTTGTTATTTGGCATGAGCTATCAAGCAGCCATTGGGTCTTAGTTACTTTTAGTGGCAACTTTCTTGATTTTAAGTAGTGTGATGTAGCGCTTCAGAAGGATGAGAGTATGCGCAGTCCTTATCAGAGGTTTGTAGAACTGCACAGCCAGCACGCTCCCTTTCCTTTCCCATGTTTGGAAGGAACACTTGGCATAGTCCAAAAAAAAAAGTTCTTATCAATCTGCTGATGCCTTATATTGGCTGTCATCCTTTACAATCAGGTGGCATAGGGAGTTTTGGCCACCTATTACAAACCTGTACATCCTGAAAACCTTGTGGTTTTCTCATTTGCTTTTCAGTAGTTCTTTACTATCTTCATTTTCTATTCATGCCTCTCAATACTGTAGTCTTCTTAAAAGGCATTATGTTTTTTAAACCCTTAGAAAGGGTTGCATTTCAGTTGTGATTTTAGTATCCTTGTACTTCTAATATTTTATGTGTGAGTGTTATAAAAATATTACAGAAGATAATGTCCTACAGGAGAGTAGGATACATGGCCTAGGATGTTCATCTTGTTCTAGAAAATAGATTATGATGCTCACTGTTGATCCAAAGTGGTCAAAGAGGGCAATGTAAATTTTCCTAGTATTTTTTTAGAAGAAGCTTTTACTTCAGTTAGCACTTGTTTTCTCTTTACCTTGCTTTAGCTTACCTGCTGAGATTGGAGTTCTGACTTCTGTTTCTCTTGCATATGGAATATTTTTTGCAAGGGGAAAGAAAAGAACACTATATTTGGCTTGGAAAATAGTTGAATTCATATTTATTATAATTACAAACATATTTTCTTACAGGATTTTGGAATTTTAACAATTAAATCTGACTGCTTTATCAAAATCTCTCTAAATCTTGTTTGTTTTTAGTGGAGTAGACAGGGGAGTCAGTTTAAACAAATCATTATTTATTTTTATAGCAATGTATGCTTTTTTTATTTAGCAAGTCTTGAAAAGTTATAAAAGTAGAATCTCTACGTTTGGGGTGTAAATGGTACTTAAAAGGCCAATTGCAAAAAAAATCTTGTGGAACATGTATGTGTGCACTTTGAAAACTGTAACGACTCTGACAGTTTATCTATGTAAAGACTTTGACTCTTGTGAGAATAGTCCTTATAATGTAGTGGTTTTAGTTGAGTGGTTTTGAGTTTTTCTAGTATGAAAAAAAAGGTCAGAATGATATTGGGATATACCAGTCATATACTATAGCTAGCTAGATGTCAGTGTAGTCCTGCTGTAAAACTAATGTTGTATTAAAAGCGTCAGTCATTTAAAAATAATTTTAGCTCAGGTGAAATGACAGTGGCTTTTTTCTGAAGAAGCATAAATATAAGAAAAGCACATTACATGTTATCAATATAAAATTAGAACAGTAAGCTTTAGGAAATTTTGTTAATTATTTTTATTTTTTTTTTATTTTTTTTTTTTTTTAAGAATGTCAGCAGCTTCTTATTAACAAAGAGCCTCTAGTCATCACCAATGTGCACATGAAATGGAAAAGGAGCAGATTCTGGAAAATGACTTCTGTTTCAACCTTGCAAGATGTTGCATGACGTGGTGAGTACGTACATGGACTGGGAGCAATCTTGAGATTGTTTTTGAACACCTGAAGAAGGAAAAACATTGGAGGCAGAATCTCTGTAAAGAGTGTTTAATGTATAGTCAACTGATAAGGAAAGAAGTCTGAGCAAGAACTGCCAACAGATAGTTGATTAATGGAAAGTAGTAGCACAATTGGAAGAACAGAGTAAATAAAATTTCCTTATGTTCTGATATCTATTGCTGTGTTAGACTGCTATGTGAAAATTGTATAAATGTGTTATTCAGCAGAATTCTGAATATTCCAGGAGTGCTTAGCATTTCAAAGGGCCAGGTCTGTAAAATTAAATGTTGAAGAACCTTTTATGAAGTAGAATGCTGAGCATTCACTGAATGAAAAAGTACTTAACCAGTAAAGTTAGGCTCAAAGCCACTGATATCCTTAAAATTAAACTAAAATATCTCAATTTTAAAAAGTATGATATTTGGCATGTTTTAAAAACATTAAATTGGTACCAGGAGATTGTTATGTGACCAGATTGCATGTGGAATTGAAGTGTTGCCAAATCTGATTCCACTTCCTCATACCAGTTCTCATAGTTTCTGCTTATGAAACAATATTTATTTATAAGTGCACTGCATGTGCCTTTTAAGTATCTAGGATGTCTTTTTAAGGATCTAGGAAATACAATTTCTGTGTCCAGTGGAGGGCTTCTTGTGCACAGGTTGATACAAATTACAATTCATTGGTGTGCTAGTCCTGATTGAGGCCTGAGTTACATGACTGGTTTGTGTGATTGTTTGCTGTGTTTTAAAATGCTGTAAGCATAAGCAGTAGATTTTTATTTTGTTTTACTTTGGAGATTGATAGATGAGAATTACCAAACAGACAGTTTTTGTTCTATGGCACTATATTAATCTAAATTGATTGGTTTATGGTTGAGTTTTCTCATGCCTGTGGAAACACTAACGGTATGAGATAGAATTGCAAGCATTTGGCAAATTACCTCTCCCTTTCTAGAAATGCTGACATACTGTCATGGTTTTTAAAAAAATTGTCAACTTGTTCACTTAATCTTTCCAAATAGTGAAATGAACTTGTTAAAAAATGTCTCTTCCTTGAGGAACTCAGAGTAACCACTGAAGTTGTAAGGTTCTTTGGCATTTGTTTCCTGGCAGCTGAAATACATGTAAAAGCAACTTAGTCCAATGTTTTCATATCTTGTACTTTGTATCTCATTAGTCAATATTCAGTTTGTTGCTAAGTATATAAAAGGAAACCAGAACTGCTGTTCAGTGTGCAAACTAACTGCAGGTTGAGTAACTTCTTACTCAGATAAGTGTATAATATCCTAGAGCTGAGAGCAATTGTTGTGAATAGTTTAGAGTTTGATTTATTGTGCATGGAAAAATGATACCACAATCTGTCCTACTTTTATTTAGATTTAACAAAAATGGGGTCATTTGAACCTATTCTACAGCCTACGATTAAGTATTGGGGGCAGGGCTTACTGTCTTGTTTTATGAACCTATGCATCCAGCATAGTTACGCTGTCTGAGTAAGTTCTATTATCTGCATATAGGCCTGTATTGCCACTATATTTTTTTGTTACAAGATGCCTGTTTGGTTTTGGCTTAAATAATTATTTACTGGAAATGCTTGGTGTAACAATTCACAGAAGAAAAGACTGAATTTAAACCAGAATGTGAATATTCAGATGCAAAGAACAACTTTTGTCTATTTTCAAAATCTGTTTGAAAGTGAAGACTTGAATTCCTGGTGATATTTCCTGGCCTCCTGTTAGTGTTACTGCTTCAGCAGGAATGTCATGAAGTACATGGCATTGGAGTCATGGTGCCAGCTCGCATTAAACAAAACAAATCCTTCCTGCATCTTTATTAAACATGGATGGTAAATGTTTCCTGGAGCAGTAAAGCTGAAAAATACAATATGGAACCATTTGGGTTTGAGGGGGAGGAAGAGGGAGAAGGTGGGTGTTGTGTCAGAAGACTGATTTGGTGACTCCCAGATTCATTAGCAGGCAGTGCTTAGCAGTACTCTTTACAATAGGGCTGATGAATGTTCTATTGCAACGGTTGAGGAATTCACCCACTCTGATGTTAAAATAAAATTAATTGCAGGCTGCAGGTTGTAATGAATATTGGTGGCTTGTTGGCAATTTTCAGGGAAAGATTACAAGAACTGTTCATTGCTAGCATAAAGATTATGTTTCTAATGGAGAATTCTTGATGGTTAGAAATTCTAAGAATAATTTTAAAAACTAGCCAATGCAGGTATGCACAGAATATTGGTCACTGAAGTTTACTCAGCAGGGTTGGAAATGTTTAAGTGTAGTTTTCAAAACCTTTTTCTTAGTCTAGGTAAATATTCAGTTTGCAGTATGTTGCGTTGTGAGGGGGGTTTGAGTGGGGTTTCTATCAGCGTAAGATGCTGGATGGATGCAGTTTCGTTGTAAGAGAGCTGTAAGCAGAAGAATGTTCTGTCTGTGGTTGTTTCTGACCAGCTGGTTGTTGGAAATTTTACTCTGTGAGCATAAGGAGGACTTATGTTGTTATACTGTATATATGGTATAATGTGTTTATTCATCTTGCACATAGTTGACCACAGAGAAGAGCACCTAAGAAATTAGAATTGCTTTTTTTACCTCTGAAATGAACTTGTATGTGTGTATGGGTGTGTATATATATATATATTTACAAACATACATAAATGTAATTTCTTTCTTCTTACCCGCCTCAGGACACAAGACTGCCATGTGCACTTAAGCAAGCCAGTCTGATTAGAAGCAAGTCAGGTAACAGCTTTAGTATACATGTAACTAAGAAACAAGCAGCATGGTATACTGGTTTTGAAAAATGCAGCAGCACATTTTTGTGTACTGTGCTTCCACAGAGATGTAACTATACATAAATAGGCCAATATTTTCAAACAGCTGTCAAATATTCAACTTGCATATATATTTTGGGCACCTGATTTTTCTGCTTGCTGATCTGCCATAATTCTAACCAAATTTACACAGAGTTGCATTTTCTAAGGATTATAAATCCTGTGGAAATGTAATAGTGATTATCCTTTAAGAATGTAGAATTGTTCAGTTTGCAGCTGTCATTCTTTTTTTCTTTCTCTTCTATATGGCATACATGTGTATTTGTGTATATGAATGGACACATAAATAGGAAAAAAAAAAAAAGGATTTTTCCTTCTCTGTGTTGTTCCTGACAGCCCTGCAGATCTGAGGCTTATAGCCAGAGGTGTGGTTATACAGCATGCCCTGATCTGATCTAGCAACTGTTGTTAAAAATCAGCCAGGCTCCTTTATGTTTCTTTCCTTTGCTACCATTCATGTGTTTCTGTCCTTCCTCTTTGCTGCCCCTTAGTGAGTCTGTTCAGCTATTTGTAACTATTAATGTTTTTTATCTCTGTTACACTTCTACCAGCTAAATGAGCTGAATTGTTTCACTAAGACTGTGTCTACACTAGGGAATAAAATATGCCAGGGACTGTTCTCTGGACCTAGAACAAAGTAGCAAGATTGCATGCACCTAACAGTTTTCATTCTGAAAAGGAGTATGGTCACATCCAGATACCAGTGGAGAGCAGTTTGCTGCTCTTCGTTTGCTGTCCCCTTAACTGTGCCTGGGAGTTGGTTTGGGAGAGTGCCAAGCTGCTATGGGCCAAAATGGTGTCAGAGAGGATGCCAACAGCATGGCTTGAGCATGTGCTCTGGCCCTGTTTTATTTACTGTTACAGATGTGGCCAGAGAGGTCAGGCAAGTGAGAGAGCCAGCGCAGGCAGGATGGAGCTGTGTGGCTGGAAATAAGAGAGGGAAGGTGCAGGGCTGGCAACGTTGGGGAGTTATAGAAGGGATATCCTTTTGATGTCAGGGAACTATTACATTACTTAAGCTGGTTTGTCTAACTGTAGCTTAACATAACTTTATTTTGCAACCAACTTTAGTTTAGCTCAGTAGAGGGCTTCAAGTGCTGTGTCCCTATAACTACTTTATCTCAGTCAGCTGAATTGCCTTACAAAGTGAATTAATACTGGTGTATGAAAGTACATATATGACTTTTTAAACAGGTTATCTTACCCTGTCTGTTTCATTGGACTGCTGTTTTTCTTCCACTTTTCTGCAATTCAGGTGCTTCCTTAGTTAAATCAAGTGGGAAGGAGAAGTGAGGTGGCAGGCAGGCAGCAGTGGTGATACTTTTAATATGGGGCTGTTAAACCAGTAAGCAGATGCCCTTCATGTCATTTGAAGGATGAGTAGAGAGATTAGATGTCAGGAAAGTAATTGGTTATATTTTGACATTTTTTAATTGTGCAGGAATGTGAGGTTTGTGATCTCTATACTGTAGTGAGTGACCTGATTTAGAAATGTGAAGTCATGTGTCCCAAGTATATCCTCTATCTGACGTGTTAGTAGCTTGGAAGTACAAGTACTTGATGTCCATTTGCGAAATAATATAGATTCATTGCATTCATACCTGTTGCCAAGACTCGTGTCAGCAGTGCTAATTCAGTGTGAATGTTGCTTTTGTGTGATAGATTTATCACAAAGAAAAACTTTTTAAAGTGGGAATTTCTAAATTACCAGAACAAAACTGAAGGTCTTTTCCTTAACAAAAAAAAGGCCCACCCCAAACCACCAGCAACAAAAAGTAAGAGAATTTTGTTTCACGTTCCAGTCTGGGTGCTCTGAGTTGTGGCATGCCATTAAATCAAAGTTAGTTTATTTTTAGAAAGCTTTATTTATTTATTTATTTATTTGAATGTACTAACTGAGCAACAGGAGCCTGTAAAAATACTTTGAAGGAATGAGTAAAATTGTACTACACCAAAAAATGAGTAAACTACACAACTCCAGGTGCTGTTTATAGGAGACATTAGACTTTGTCTACTAGTAGAAGAGTATGAAAGCTAGCCCATTGGGATTACTCAATTAATTTTCAAAAAGACAGTTGCAAGTGGAAGGGGCCTAAGCCTGTGATATCTTACCTGAGGGTCAATCTCTTCACTAGGATATAAATCATCTGTTAAGCTGAATTTAGTTTATCAAATATGACTTGTTATTATGTGCAGGCAAGGAAATAAAGTTTATCAGTGAAATAAAACCACTGCAAATACACAGTGGTGGTGTTCTCTACTAAGAAGGCTAATTCAAGCTTCTTGAATATCTTCCAGAAACAGATGTAAATTCCACTGTAGCTTTTCAAATA
This sequence comes from Psittacula echo, assembly GCF_963264785.1. NCBI lineage: Eukaryota > Metazoa > Chordata > Aves > Psittaciformes > Psittacidae > Psittacula > Psittacula echo. The sequence continues at coordinate 109,584,616 of NC_137735.1, forward strand.
GTGAATAATCACGGTCTGTTGTGTTTGGTGATGAATCATGCAAGGGGTTGCAGATGGTGAGAAGAGTGCAGCTGTGCAGATACTAGAGGGCAGAGACAGAAGACTAGAAGACCCGAGGGGATGAAGGAGGTGATTTGAGGATGGGTTGACATGGCTTATGAAAGAGAAGGGTAAGACAGCTGAAAGAGTATTGAAGCTGAGTGTGCCAGGGTAAAGCCAAAAGTGAACCAAGATTTGGGGATGTGGAAACTGAAAAGGAGGTATACTTGAGGCAGAAAAATATTTGTTGTTGTTTTTGATCTTTGAAGCGGAAGTTGCAACATCAGATGCCAAAGTAACCGGACTTTTGCCCCAAGCCAGGCCACAGTTAGATGTGGAAGTTTAAGCTGTAAATGAAAAGAGAAAATTATGCGACTTCATGTTCCTTTTAAAGGAATGCTGTTCATAAGTAGGAGAGCTATTGTAGTAAGAGATACAGATGCAATGTTGGGGGGGGGGGTTATTTTGATTATTCTGAGCAGGACCTGTGCAATCAGATCAAGGTGGCAAAATCTGGGGTTGGTCAGGTGAAAAGTTGTGCCTGACTAGGTATTTTAAAAAAGAGGGATTGCAAGGCTTAGGTTATGATGGAAGGGCAGGTAAGATTCCAGTGAAGCTTTTCTTAAATCAGCATGCTAAAAAGTCCAGGTCATCTTTCAACTTTTTACATTAAGTAATTTTAATGTAAGATACCTTTTTTCTCTCCTTCCCCCCCTTTTCAGATTAGAAGTATTGTTCCAAAACAATAGCTCTTCATTCAGAAAGAATGTTGCCATCAAGATGTCTGTAAGAACTAGTATTTTTGCCCACAGGTCAGAAATCCTCAGCCAAAGTGAATATTTAACCAGTATTTCAAGGACAGCCAGTTATCGTTTTCTAAATAAAGTATATGATTAGGAGAAAAAGTGAGTGACCCTGGAAAACTGTAGAATACTCTGAGTACTGACATAACTTCAGGCACCCATTGTACTGTTTTTGTGTTGTACAAAACCTTAGTAAATATAAAACAAATACTGAAAGTGAACTGAAAAGAAAAAAAGGGGGGGGAGAGGGGGAAGGGAGGTGGGAAGGGGGAAGGAAATGTCCAAATCTGTCTTGGAAGAGATTCATGCTCCAAAACTGCTATTCTGAAGCTGTTCTAAAGATTGTTTTCTCATCTCTCTTAGTCTAGTTCCCTAAGAACGTCAGGCATATGCAGTATGTCTGCTGTACTCTCCCCCCACCAATAACTTTGAAACTGCAAGTCTTGTTGAATTTGACAGAAGAGTGGTGGTAGCAAAGGCATTAAAGCTCTTTAATTTTTATGGAAGTTGGTAACTGGGAAGAAGAAAGGGAAACACATTATTGACTCTCCTGAGGAAATGATGCAATATGAATTCAACAATTATATGTTCTGTTTGGCCTGTCAATTGCCTATCAGCATAGGAGCAATAGGGAGCCAGTTGCAACTTGCAGCTCTGAACCAGCTACAGCATGTTTGCTGTTTGCATAGTAAGTAGTTCAGGGACATTGTGTGGGGAGGGGGAACTGTAAGTATAGTGAGAAGGGGAAGGAAGGAGGGGGACATGACATGACAATGTGGGGTGACAGTGCTATGAAAATTTTATGTTCTTGGGAGCAAATCAATAGAAGTTAAAGCTTTTTTTTATTTCTTCTCACCAAAGCTGCTCTTTTCCTGGTATTTTAATATTGGTAATAGTAAATACTGATATGAAATCTACCTTTCAAATTTGTGTACTGTCACAACTAAATGCTCTCAAGCTTATATCATGTTGTTTAAAATCACAAAATTATGTACAACTTAAAATAATGCTAGTTGGTTTCTGTATAATGTTAAATTATGTGGCTGAAAAATAATACTATATTAATATTATACATAATATAATTTGAATTGGGTTGTATTCAGTTGAAGTACTGATGTCATAGGAATATTCCTCTTCAAGCAAGGTTGAAATCATACAGGAAGAATAAATGTGCTCTCAGAACAAAAGATTAATTAGTTATATCTTATTCTTCATTTTACTATAAATTTAAACTTAAGGCAGGTACTTTTATTTATAACACAGCAGGGATTCTAAATTGTAAAGAGTATGTTACTACCAGTCCTCTCAATAATTATGCCAAGGGATTATTGGTAATATGTAGCAATTGCTATCACACATAAAATCTGTGAATATAAAACAAAGGGGATTCTTATATCCTAGTTTATAAGAGCACATTTTAAATTATACATATGTGTACATGAAACCTAAAGATTGTTGAAATATCAGTTTTAGAAAGTGCATCAAAGTCTTTAATTGACTGTAAGTTAGTGCCAATTGTTTGTTATTTCTTTTCGTAAGTGTAGTATGTCTAAAATTTCACTTTTGTTAGTGTGAGTTACTAAACAGCTTTGCTTATAGAAGGTATGATGTCTTTCTGGATAGAACAGTCATTAGTCTTGATGAGTTTTTGTTTTGTTTCGTTTTTATCAAGCATGTGAGCAAGTAAAGCTTTTGGCTTATAGAGGTTTATGTAACAGCACAGCCAGGATGTTTAATGGAAAATGGCCAAAAATTTTGCCTGGCACTGTCTCTGTATGTATTAGATTATACTTTTAATTGACAATTTTAGTTGCACAGATGTCTTTAATTTGATACCCTCTGAAGTTTATTTTTACCATATGTAGCGAAAATGGACTCTGCAGGAGACTTAGCAAGGGGCTGATGTTTTATTTACTTCAAAAATTGATTATATTGGAGATAATCACTTAGTCACCACCCTAAATTGCAATTTCTATTTTGCATTTTACCCTCCGATATCTTTATCCTTCAACAAATGAAGTTTCTGTAGAATATCAGGGTATAGTTAGAAAATTGTTGAGAAGCTGCTTTGCATAATCTGAGATGCCGTAATCATGTGTGTAGGGAAACAATTGCAGCATTCCAATTTAGTTTTAAGGATCTAGTTTCCAGTTAGTGGCATGTCAGGACAGATGCGTAGGCTGTTTGTAAATGCTGTACATGTCAGAATCAATTTGGAATTCACCACCCAAAGTTACTTTTACATATTGTTTTTAGGAAAAATTTGATAATGGTTTCGAACATGTACTAGTGCATGGAGTTCACGAGACGTAGTTTTTGTGGTGGTTTTGGTTTATTCCTTTTAAAAAAAGAAAATTAAAAAAAAAAAGGCTTTAATTCCGGGGATGCCACGCATCAGCCTCAGCCTGAGCACTGATTTCTGGAGTTGCAGTATCCCTAATTATATCCCTAACTGTTAATCAATTCAAAATCTTGGCTTATATAATAAGCCTGTCAGACACTTCTACAGTATTGCAAAACTTAGGAAAACCAAATTGCTTCCAAATAAATAGGTAAGGAGTTTTGGGACACATAGGGAAACTGAGAGAGCTTTGAGTTCATTAGCTGGGTAATGAAAATACAGCAAATACTCAGTTGATGCATCTGTGTGAACGTGACCTTGGATCTTGGATCAAATAGCAAATACATAAGTGCCATGTTTTTCTGAACATGATCGTGCATTGGTTCAAATATCAGTCATAAATCAAATAATAGCTTTTAATGTACGTATAAAAACCCCAGCCTCTTAAATGATGCATCAAATCTTTGTTTCACAGTAGCTGTGGTATTCACTATTCAGCAAACACACAGGGCATCAGTGTGCTAAATGGTGTATTCCTTTAGCTTCATTGCCTAGCTTTATCATGACAAGATATGGTCATGAAGGGTTTAGAATCTGTAAAAGATTGAAACACAAATTGCTATGGCTGCTATGATTAACTTGTAAACATTTGAATCTTGCTCAAGTATGGAATAATTTGAGTAAATAGAACAGTGACTTGAAGAGGTATTGACATCAAAATGCACTGGATAAAAAGCAAAACCTGGAGATTCTTTGGAGGGAGGAAAGAGAGAGTGTGTTGCAAGCATAAAGGTATACATAACAGTGAAGTGGAGGTTTTATTAGAAACTGGCGAGCTGTAAGTAGTACTTGTGTAACTGTATTTGAGCTTGAAAGAGAGCGTATGTCAGAGAACACAGAGTACTCTGTAACATAGTGGTTACTAAGATGTTGCCATGACTTATTTTCTTGCAGAAAATAAAAACTACTGTTGTTCTTTTGAATCTCTTCTTAATAAAATATACTTGCTTCAATGATCATGTCTCAAAAATACGGACTATAATTAACTTCAATCTGAATAGTGCGCTTTACGTGCATTAATAACTAACGTAATACATTGAAAAAACTCCCCTCATACTGTTGTCCAGGCTGATTTTTCTTTTTTAATGTCATATTAATAATAGAATGTTTATTCTATAGATTAAGCTTGTAATCAATTCTCAACCATGTGTCAGAGCTCAACTTGCTAGAAAAGTGAAAACAGAGACAAGATAAATAGACAAAAGTTACAAATAGCTAGTTTTTCAGGAGTTTTAGGCATCTCAACAATAAAAGTTGAAGCTAAAATGAAGAATGTAACACGAAGTTTTCCACTTAAATCTTTTTTGACAGTGCTTGCTTGGTTTAGAGTCAGGAATCATCTAAACATCAAACTGGAATATAATTTAGTTTAAAATATATTATTTGATACAAAATATATTAATTGATACAATTTTGAGTAATATCACATTTAATGCATCTGATTCCATTCCGTTCATGTGGAAGAAAGCAAGCATAACTTCAGATAGATGTAAATCTGAGGTGATAGACTTATAAGTCTTGTCCCTGGAGCCTGAAGGCAAAGGTCACAAAACCTTTATGTCCTGTTGCTGATGAAATCAAACCTCCTGTGTTAAAGGGGTTAGCAGGCTTAAAGGGAGGCTTCTGATCTCATTGTACTGATAACCTAGAGCTGTGGTATTTCTTTACATCTTAAGTTGAGCTCTGTCTGCTAGAGGTTGACCAGTCTAATGTTTTGGATCATATATGATGAAATATATTTTCTGGTCTAATATAAAGTCAGTGTAAAAGTAGTGTATTTAAATGTAAAGTGTTCTCAACTGAGTTCCTAGTTACCAAGTTCTTTAGGGGCTTGTTGAGTTTAAAATTTCCCATTAGAAACCCATTTGATGCCAGGGTGTTGTTTTATTCTTTACAAGCAGCTTAAGTCTGTCTTTAAGCTAGATTCTGTTCTCAGCTTGAGCTTCCAGGATTGGAATTATTATTTTATTTATTGGAGTATGTTGTTTCAACTCAGAGTAAATGTCTGTATCTGTAAATGTCTGGGTTTCTGTGGGAGTTCTACTGCTGGAAGGAAGGATGATGAGTAAAGTGTAGGATGTGCGTTATCTCTCCAACCTATACGACAGTTCCATGGCCCTGTCAAAAGATGCTGCTGCTTAATGTAATAGAGATGCTGTCTGATCTGTAGAGCAGTTTTGAGCCCTCGTCAGAGACTTAAGAGGCATGGTTGCATTACTTCAGGCAATGCAAGTGCCTGGTTTACAGGGCCAGCCTGTTCATACAATTATTGGAATCTTCAGAGGGGATTAAGGCTTCACATACACATTTATTTGTTGGCCATGCAGCACATGTATCCCTCTCCCCAGCTGCTTATTTCTGTTCCCTCCACTGAGCCAGCACAAATATTTGTAAAGCTTTGAAGTGAACTGGATCAGGGAAGCAATCTGATCAGAAAGTACCACTTCTTAATTTGTAATCGTGGCCTCAGAAATCAGTTGTGGCTCTGGAAAGTCCATTGAGTTCTACTCAACCCAAACATGTGAGGTGCTTGACACGACATGAGATGAATTACTGCTCTTATTTCTGTTTGCTGAAAACTAATTTCTGCTTTGCAATATTTTTTCTCCATTGTTAATTGTGTCTATTATCTGAAAGTGGGAGGGTATGATATTTGAGATAGATAGTTTAATTACTGCCTGAATAGTTTTGTTCTGTCTTGCTATTATCTATTTCTTAGACAGTAGTCTTGGCAAAACAAACAATTTTTAGAACTGTTTGGAGTATAATGAACATGTTACATGATTGAAAGAAAACATTGGAGGAAGTAGTGATTTTTATAATCACAGAGTGATTTGTCTTGGGAGGGACCTTAAAGCTCATCCATTTCCAACCCCCCTGCCACAGGCAGGAACATCTTACACTAGACCAGGTTGCTCAAAGCCCTGTCCAGCCTGGCCTTGAACACTTCCAGGGATGGGGCAGCCACAGCTTCTCTGGGCAACCAATTCTAGTGTCATGCTTATAATCATGAAGGTATGGAAAGCAGCTGAACAGTTGTAAAACAGAAATGTTGCATTTAAAAAGGGAATGAGTGGTCCTGTTCAGAGACTTTTATCTTTAATATATTCTAGGCAATTAGTCTCTCACTTTCTGGAGGTGGGACCCATGAAGTAGCTTTTACCCTGTGCCACTAAATCTTGGAAAGAAGCTACAGGGAGATGCCAACAGGGATTGAAGCTGGCTCAGTAACTGCAAAGTAGTTGCATAGTGATGTTAGTGATTATGTCATCGTTCCCTAGTTTTTCAGTCCATGTTTCTACACCTTCCTTGGCTGGTTAGTTGCTTTCTTCCTGTCTTTTTCTGTCTGTTTCTGTGTAGGGTCTGCCCAAATTTTTGGAATTGAGCAGTGTTAGGAAATCATTTCAATAAATATTTTGGGCTTTTTTGGTCTTTTTAGGTTGTGATATTGGTAAAAGTGCTATTTTTTTTTTCTGTTTGTATATACAGCAGTCATAAGCAATTCAAAGTTCTATTTCATGAGGAAATAGAGTAGCATTTTGTCTAGTGATCCAAGATGACTTTGTATGCCTTGCCTTTAACTGAGATTTTTTTGTAGTAATATAGACTGAGGTTTTAGATTGTTACTTGAGAGGGACATAAATGTTAGACAGATGTTCTTAGAGCCTTAAACTTTTATTAACGCAGATCCTACATCATGGCTACTTTGCATGTAATATGTAAGGAATCTTTCACGTTTAGTATGGCAACCCCATCTTTTACAACCCTTGTTTGTTTTCTCTACAGAATTTGTATCCTGATCTTATGTTTTACTGTCAGTAATGCTCTTCTTGCCGCATGACAGGTGTTGCTTATGTTAGCATTTCCTTACATATGTTTTTATTTTTTAAGAGTGGTTTGCACCAGGAAACTTGTGGATTTGTAGCACGGAGCTGTAAATTACATTTTGTAATTTTATTAAGTAATTTCCTTTGATTTTTTTCAAAGTAAAAATAACTGAAGGCCTAACAAAGCAGTGACAGTCTAAGAATGGAGATTTTTGTTAAATGTCATAGCTCTTAAGAGTTTGCAATTTAAATATCATTTTTCAAAATCAAGGTATAGGAAATTTTATTTGTTTTAAATGCAAGGATGCTTATTAGTTTCATAGGATATCTTGGAGTACAGCTCTGTATTGGGGAGGGGTGCATCTGGCAGTCTCGAAGAGGTGGCTCGTGAAAGTTTTTAATCCCATGCATAGTAAATTCTCTTTGTCTTAACTTCTTAATACTTTGTGATATATAGAATGTTACTAGTATATAAGGTTACAAAGCATGAAAACTGAATCAAATGTCACAGGACAGAGGAGAAAACATGCATCCTTTCCCAGATAGGAGACTGTACTTTGTATTCTTGGTGCCAGATTTTATTTTCAGTTGTTTTTTATGTGTTGAATCAGGATATTGGAAATATCCTGTAGCTTAAAAATTCATCTCTTCCTGTTTACCTAAGTTTTCTAAACCTATCTACTGCAGCCGCTAGTTTTAAATGTGCTGTGTTCAGCTACAGCATTCTCAAAGTGACCGAGAGGTAATGATTGTTTCAACTTTAACCTTGATGTTTGCATGCAAGCCCTTTACACGATCAATTTGTTTATGCAGTAAATCCAGACTTTGTTACTGCTTCTCAGAGACCTTTGCATCTCAGCAACCCAAGGGATTATCCCTAGTGTGGCAAGTATTGAATGTGGAAGGGCCAGTGGTTCAGTCTCCCACTATCCCTTTCCAAAAATGAAGCAAATAACCGAATGCTGCATGATTAGGTATTTTTCTTTGATAGGCTGACCATGATTTCTTTAAGACCTGTTTCAAGATTATAGGTAAGTTACTCATTGGGTATTTGCAGTGTAGTGGTGGGAAAGGAAGACTTCTGAAAATAGGCTTACTTCAGAGATAAAAGGCTGTGAGAGATGGGTGTTTATTCTTAAAGTCATAATTACATGAAATTGTGTTCTTATTTCTCCACGTCATGCTCTCTTGTTTTCAGTTCACTTTTTGTGTGTTTGTATGTGGGTATAGGAAAGGGGGTATGAAGACTAAAATATCATATGGGGAATGGAGAAAATCCTCTGTGAATGTCTGGCACAGGATTTTTCTGAAGTCTTAAGAGTTAGAAGTTATACAGATGCTTTAGTGGAATTATCGTGCTGCAGCTACCACATCTACTGTTGTAACATGTACAGCTTTTTTTGCAAAGCAGAATACTCTCTGGGAATATTACTTAAATGAATTTCATACTCATTACCCTTTTTAGTTTAGAAGGTTTGCTTTCATACAAGCAAGGATCAATGCATATTAAGTGAAACCTGCCAATGAAAGCATACGCATGTATAAACACGCACAGAATACAGAGAAGACAGAAGGCAAATGGTTTACTGCATGAACTCTAGGCATTTCACCTAAAGGTTTTCTGTGCTTATGGAAAAAAATAAGTATAACCTTTTCAGTAAAGAAAAGATCAGTATAATTTGACAGTCTCCAGAAATGGAGAGTCTCAGAAATGGCTATGCTTCCTAAGGTAGCTAGTTAATCTTTGACAAGAGCCATAATGATTAAGCAGCTGTAATTCACTAGTAGTGTTTGAAAGTACAAAAGGGTATGTAATTTAGTAGTTAAAACAATAAGCACTTCATTTATGTTTCACTAGCTGTTAGATTGTTCTTACATCAATTCAGCTAAGATGACTGCTGAATTTTAAATATTTACTGTAAATGTGGAAAAGTATGGTGCAACTTGGGCAATACCAGGCATGCTGCTGGAAGAGCTGTTGCTATGTTGTGTTCAGCTATCAAGCCTTTCGTTTGCTTTCATGTCAAATAATGTCCATATTATTTCAAGGTAGACTTCAGTATTCACTTAGTCTTTTAAAAATGCTCTTGCTAGATGAAGAAGTGATACTTGGAGAGATGTATGTCATTCAGTAGTATACTTGAAGTAATTTGAGTACAAGGAGAGTAGTGTGTCCTGGAACCTCCCCAGCTATCCCGAGGCATACTACTCATGGAATCATAGAATGGTTTGGGTTGGAAAGGACCTTAAGAGCATCAAGTTCCAATCCCCCTCACACTAGACCACGTCACTCAAGGCTCTGTCCAGCCTGGCTTTCGACACTGCGAGGGATAGAGCATTTACCACTTCTTTGGGCAATCTGTTCCAGTGCCTCACCACCCTCACAGTAAAGAACATGCTATATATCTGCTGAGGAATATAATGTGTCTGTGTTGTGAACAACTCTACCCTGGGATAAGTTCGTGAAGAGTACTGTGAAGGGGCAGTGCCCATCATGTGCTCTGCCATTGCATTCTTCCTTTTTTGTTGATGGCTCCTTAGGGAGACAAATTTGGTAGTCTGTTTTGGATTGCTGGAGAACAGTTATTCTCAGCCATCATTACAAAACCAATGTATGTCAAGGTTTGTTTATTCTTCTCCTTCATCACAAAACAACTACATCACAGGGATAGCAATCTAACTTCATTTTCACAAATAAAATACGTAAGTGATTTCTCATTTCTCAGCTTGAGTATATTCCAATTGTGTCAAGGATATCAGGTGAATAATGTAATGTTTTGGACTCGGATCTAACAAACAGCAAACAGCGCGTTAGTTCCAGCTGTTACTGGGCTGGTTCATGCTGCCTCAACAGAGAAATAGTACAAAGATATTCAATACTGAAAGTACTGGCAGAGAATAACAAATGGTGTTAACCAGAAATGTTTGCAGTTGATTCTTTTTCTTTCTTTCTTTGTAAAAATGATGGTTTTGTAAGGCACTCTTCATCTGCTAAATTACTTTGTATGTTGGGGTTTTTTTTTTCAGAATAAGTGATTTATTTTCACAGGATGAATCTATCCCAGATTATCAGAGAAAAGGGTTGATTTCTTAATCTAAAATGTTCAGTGTCATATGAATCAAACTAGTTGGTATTTGAAACTTTAATATCAAGGAAGTTTGGTTTGGGTTTTTTAATCAGAACATCTCACTTTTATTTTAAAATCAGAATTTGTATGTATCCATATAGCCACTTATTGGTAGTTTCAAGCTTCACAATAAACTGCTGTGAACATGTGTTCTTTGGAAAGGAGTGGTAACCAAAGTAACAGTCAGAGCTTCTCTAAATGCTCGTGCATATTCATTGCATGGACAAGACTTGCAGCACTATGTGTATGCACAAGTGTTAGTTAGTCAGTGTGAGAGAAGTTTCTTTTAGCAGAAGCATATCTATGCAGCAGTAGTTAACATTCTGCAGTACATTTATTAATTCCTTATCTGAGAAGTCAACAAAAGAATAGTTACAATTTGGGATGTTTTCTAAGGGATTTGTGCTGTTACTCAAAGTAGATGACAGTGGTGGCTAGCTTTGTAGGCAACTTTGAAAACTTACTTCACTGTAGGAAATAAAACTAACTCTAGGAATTACTGATATATTGGATTGCTGAGATGTTATCTGACCAAAGTAGGTAAAAAAGGTATTAGTTTACAAAGATTTTAGTATAAGACAATATTTTGTTCCCTACAGTGTCATAAGACCTGTTGAACAAATTTGAGAGATGAGAACAGAGAACAAAATCAACATATATAAACCTGTTGGATAAAGTGAGAAAAGACTTGCCAAATGTACATGTATTGATATTTGTAATTTTTTTTGTATCAATTTTGATGGGAGGTGCATAATGCACAATATGTAATTTTTATCAGCAAAGGAGAGAAAACAACGATCCACAGATCAATCTTGTCGTAACTCTTAACTCATAATGAAATATATTGGGCATGTTTTGGGGTTTTTTCCCATGCCCTGTTGACAATTCATGTTGCATAAAGCTTCTGGAGGAACAGAATGCTGTACAGTATTTCACTAATGGATTAGAATTCATGTATTGTGTGCTGTGATTCAAATATGTATGAAAAATTAAAATATTGTGGTATTGTAAATACAGGGGTTTTTAATTATTCTTTCACCAGCATAAAGAAGTTTAAGTGACCGCTCTACTTGATCAACATGGTGGACACTGAAAACCAGCTCTATCCCCTTACTCCTTTGGAGGAGGATGATATAGGCAGCCCTTTATCTGGAGAGTTCCTACAAGATATGGAGAACATTCAAGACCTCTCTCAGTCTCTAGGTGATGATAGCTCTGGAGCTTTAAGTTTAACAGAGTTCCAGTCACTGGGAAATGGTCCAGGATCTGATGGATCAGTCATAACAGGTAAGAGAGTTTTGGTTTACCATAAAACTTCATTTTATAAATACATGTAGTATTGCGCAGTGACAGAAATTAAAAACCTTTTAAATATAATAATTGTTGCTTATGACTAGGTGATACTGGAAATATATAAGCTGATTTATAGCACAGTCATAAAATATTTAAGGCTGAAGTTAACTTATTAGACAAATGCCGTTGAAAAATGACTGTAAAGTCACTGTTTTAAATTATCATTAGTATCAACACCTTTTTCACAACAACTTGTAAAATATCACTTTGAAAGAAGTTACTACATATTGGAGTCATATAGGAAGTCATAATATTGAACTGAAGGAATTCCTCATTTTTTAAAGTTTCTTCAAATCACATATATTCAAAAAAGGTTGTGAAATGTTTGCAAAAATCTGACCCCTAAAAGCTCACCTAGAATTCCCATGTATTTTGGTGTAGTGGTGTTCTGAACATGCTGTTTTCTCCCTCTTCCAAAGAGGAATATTATTTAGCTAATGACTTCTACCCTGGTTCAAGTAATACTCTCAGAGTGCTAATACATTACATAGTCTTTAGTCAAAAGATCCTAGTGAGAGGCTTTGAGAGATCAAAATGGAATTCACTGAAGTGCTATGGGGCACTGCAATGATATCAGTAAGGTATTCCTTTTGAAACTGTGGGTTTACAAATCTTTTAGGAGTAGAGCCAGTTTATGATTAACTTTCTGGTTGGTTTACATTATGTTTTGTTTTGGGGTTTCTTACTTTAAATCAATTTACAGGCTGCGATTGCTATTTTACCTTACAAAAACTGCACTAACACATCTGAGGTGTGCCTCTGTGCTGAAGTGGTTGAAAGGAATAGTGTGAGTTTTCAAGGCAGCAGGGCGTGCTGCCTTTTGGCACTACTGCCCAAAGAAATGTTTGTAGAACAATGATTTGTGTCCCTTTTGGTTGTAGACCTTCACATTAGAGAGATGCCTTCTACAGAAAAAGTTTATATGGGTTTATAACATCATTCTGAGACATGAGGCTTTTAAATGAATTGCGTGTATGGGTGTCAAAGTTTCTAGTGTCACCTTCTAATTTGAGTATTCATTATTCATTGCAAAATGTTCTAGTTTTGCTGTTAGAGAAGATGGAAAGTGTAAACTTTCAAGGCTCAAATTCCGTAAGGCAAGTAAAAAGAAATTAAAATCAAGCTTTAAAAAAAATCTTGGGTTTTAGGCTGTTCTTGATGACTCTAATGCCTGTGGGCTTGGCAGTGCTGGCAGTGCAGACGCAGTTCTATGCCAAGGTTTTTTTCCAACATAATACTTGCTGACCTACATTCATGAGTGTTTCTTAATCTTTCTTTTAAAATAACACACCCATTAATTTGCTGAAGTCATGTGGTGCAAGATGCAAGATGGAAGATAAAAGAAATTCTGGCCTCGGAAAATATTTTCCTTGAAGAAGGTGGAAAAATTAATTGAAATAATTAAAGTTGGAATGCGTTAGGTCTTTAACATGTTCATCTAGTAGTAAAATGTGTGGAGAGGTTTTTTCATTGTACAACAGTTCAGAAATGCTTTTCCCATTATAATCATAGAATAGTTAGGGTTGGAAAGGACCTTAAGATCATCTAGTTCCATAAAATACCTGGGCGAGACTTCTGTTGCTAGATTATCTTGGAAGCAGACGTTTGTGTTACTTTCCGTTTAATATCTATTCAGCCTTTCTACTGATGTGCAGGAGCTGGCCTTCAATTTGAGAAAATCTCTTTAGAAAAAGAAGTTGTGTAACTGTTTTTTAGACTTCATTTTAGATTAGCATATAAAACTAGGAGTACCTCTTCAAAAGTCAAGGGGGACCATAAATGTATCTTAAGTGTAACTCACCATGAGCTAGGAATGTGTTTCTTGTCATATCGTAGCAATAGATCTTATGCTTCACACTAAGGCACAAGAGATGGAAGATGTAATGGCAAGTTGAGATGTTAATAACCTTTCTGGAAAGTGTGATTGACAGGTTGAATGGATATTGTGATACAAACTTGAAGTCATGGGGGGTTCTATTTCCTTGTGAGTTTTTTTGATAGGCTGTTCGGTTTTGGTTTTGCTTTGGGTTGGGGTGTTTCTTGTTTTGGGTTTGTTGGTTTGGGATTTTTTTTTAATATATTTTGTATCTACTACTCAAGACAAACAGTACATAGAATCATAGAATCACAGAATGGTTTGGATTGAAAGGGACCTTAAAGCTCATCTAGTTCCAACCCCTATACCATGGGCAGGGATACCTTCCACTAGACCAGGTTGCTCCAAGCCCTGTCCAACCTGGCCTGAACACTGCCGAGGTGGGGCAGCCACAGATTCTCTGGGCACATTGAATATTGCATTTTGGTTTCAAATTCCTGTTATTTGAGAAAATGGTATATGTACATTCTTATGGTTAAGAAAATTTCCTTGATTTAAATGAAATACTAATTCGGGGGGGGGTTGTTACTTATTTTAAGTTGTGGGATAAAAAAATCATGTTCACATCAAATTGAGAAACATTTGAAATGTTCCAAATAAAAAATGGAATGTAGGAAAATCCAGAATAGCTTGGTTTTCTCTTATTTTGTGTGCTGTGTATGTATTGAATCCTCAAGGACCATTATCAGACTTCTAGTTCTTGTTGTCAGAGTTACTTCAGCAAGGCTTTTTGTTTGTTGACATTGTATGTCTCATCAAAATTAGCAAGGCACACCCTGTGTTTTGTGTTTGTTTGCACTGTTAATATAAATATGAATTATTTTCAAACACTTATGGCCAAATTATAATATCACTTAATGACTATTAACTCATTATTTTTTAGCATAAGCTTTTTTTTTTTCCTGTGGTTTTAGTATAGCAATGGTATCAGTTTTGACAGTATAGTATTTATGAAGTGTTCCTTTTTCTTTTAGACACCCTTTCACCAGCATCCAGTCCTTCATCCATTAATTTTGCCACAGCTCCAGGTAGCATAGATGAATCACCCAGTGGAGCATTAAACATTGAATGTAGAATTTGTGGGGATAAAGCCTCAGGCTACCATTACGGAGTACATGCTTGTGAAGGTTGTAAGGTACAGTCATAATTTTCTTTTTAAGAACCTAAATCATGTTGCTTTATTTACAGGGTTATATGAACATAAACACTTGTTACATAAATGTTTAATTGATATAATTCTAGCCATTAAAAATATTTAAATAATAAACATATTGGTGATCTTTTCTCTGAAATAAATTGTTCAGATACATACCTGGATACCACAACTCAATACCAGACCTTCATCAAGCAGGGGCAATGCACAATGGTATTTTTAATGCTGATTTTCTGCATATAGATAGTTAATCACTAAAACAACTTAAAACACTAAACTGTGACCAAAAATCAAAGCCTACTTGCTCCACTAGTGTTTTATTTGTGTTGGGAGTATGGCTATGAGAAGCATGCCAGTTTGCTAGGTTTCCATTATAACAGTAACAAATGCTGAATTTCTCATCTTCACCACATTCTGCCTGAATCACTTAGTATTGTACCTCTTTTAGTTCTGGGGCCAGTGCATGTCTTTGCGGCAAATTAATGTTATCATCAGTGTTATCATCAGCTATTTTATCGTAGATCATTGGCCAATGAATTAGAAGACTCTTTTTTTCCAATGTTTTAGTTTTCCATTTTTTTCTAAGTTGTAATGTGAAGTTAGATAAGTAACTGTATATGTGTACATTTTTCTTTCATGCACAATGTCAGAATATGATAATTCCAATATAAATCTTCCAGAATAATGCTACAATACCTATGAGAGATGTGGGGCCAGTTCGTAGTCAGTTGTGTCCCACAGTCTAAATGACTTGTTGTTATGCCATGTAATACAAAATGGTACAGTGTCTCTAAATTTACTAACCCTATGATTTTGTAGTAAGAGACTAACCTTACACTGCAGTACCAAGACATCATGGTAAGATGTTGACTTACAGGCTCTTCTGTAATGCTTTTTTTTGTGTCCTTGGCTTTTTCCATACACTGTGCTGTGTTGTCATACCCCTCACATTTGCTGGATGAAGAAAAGATGTGTTACATCTGTGTGCTTGTGTGTCTTATACATATGAAAGATGAAGGTTATTTCTGACAGAGGATGCTGAGAGAATGTGTACAAACACAGTTTGTCACTGTTTTGCTTAATCCTTAAGGCCAAATCTACCCAGGTACTCCAGGCTCTTGGTCCTCTCCCAAGAAAGAGGGCTGGGACTTACTCCTTCCTTTTGTGTTTTCTATTCTGTACATACCTTCATACTTACCACTTCACTGCATAGATTCTTACCTTCTGAGAGGTTATACTTTGTATATTGTTTTGCTAGTGACATCAATAAACAATGAAACAAAAGAAAAATTACCTGTATGACTGAAGCTTAGTAGCCAACTTTCTTTAACATTGCATATTGTTTTCTCAAACTTTTTATAGGGTTTTTTTAGAAGAACAATTCGTTTAAAACTCATCTATGATAAATGTGATCGCAACTGCAAAATTCAGAAAAAAAATCGTAATAAGTGCCAATACTGTCGTTTTCAAAAGTGCCTTTCAGTTGGAATGTCACATAATGGTAGGTAAGAGTGCCCTTAATAATTTGTTTGGTCTTACCCAGAGTCTGCTTCTGGAAGCAGGCACTTGGATAGTGTTTTTACTTGTACATACGAGTTGAACCTCAGATTTTTACAGTCATGTGGGGGACACCATTTTCCCTAATGAGTAGTTAATGTAATTGATACACAGCTGCCAAATGTACTGTTATGAGCTTTACACTCAATTGTGCTGGATGTCTATTTGTCTATATGAGTGTTCATTTAGTTGCTTTCTTCACCCAGAACTTTGGCACCATTACTTGCATTGAAACAAGTTTCAATACTGGAAGAATTCTGATCAAGGGCATTTTAGATGAATAGGAGAACAGCTAGCTCATTGTGGGAGGGAATGATGTAGGATAGAAATCTGTAGGAAACCGGACTTATTATTTTTCAGGTTACAGTACAACAGCTCTTGGGCAGATGGTTCAGGGAGTGGTGAGGGAGGGCAAAGATCTGTGCTGACTGTGGAACAGAAATCTGGTAGGTTGATTGTTAAACGGAATGGTAAAAATTCAGAGTGATTAGATATTCAGTTTAAAAATTACGTTATTGTGTTAATGATTTAAGATAAGGCTGGTAAGCCTTTGGTTTACAGGCCAATTTCAACCCACAAGGCAGTTTTATGCACAGTAGGTAGCTTGCTAAGCAACTTTGGTAAAGAGGGAAAGGCCCAGCCATGAGAAAGCACATTTTGTTCAGGCAGATAACAGTAGTTTGCTTTTCCTACCTAGGTCTGATAGTGTCAAGGCTGACTCTGAGAGCAGGTGCAATTTGGGAGTGGGCGAAAAGTAGGTGAAAATGCTGAGCTGTGGGTTAGGAGACTTCCTAAGGAAAATATGCAGTCAAGATAGATAGCTGGGTGGGGATGTGGTTGGGGAAGCTGCCTATGACGTGGTAGTCTAGGGTCCTAGAATGGCATTGGGAGAGTTGACTTTCTGGTTCTGGGAAGTCTGACTTCCTTGTGGTGAGCCTTGACTGAGATTAAGTTCTGCTGGGAGAGAGCTAATAGTCTCTAAAAGACTGGTGATAACCTTCCTGAAGCAGCAGGCTTGAGGAGAATGTGCCAGCCGACAAAGTAACGGCCCAGTGGCAGGAGTTGAACAGGAAGCTGTGCTGGTTGGCAGGAACTGACATACAGTTGAAGCTTTCAGTTTAGAGCAGATATTCTTCCATTTTTCCAATAGACCCATGGCCAGATTCCAAACAGGCCTTCCATGTTGGGCTTCCACTGAAATCCAAAACCGTAAGTCACGTCATGCCTAGAGTCACCTCCTTATGTCATGAGATATCTCCTCAAGTCAGAAGAAAGTTCCTCGGGCATGTTGAAGGGCTAATTCTCCCTATGTTCTGAGTTGCTCAGTCTAAGCACTGAGGTTCTGTCCTCTCACTGGTGGGATGCTGAAATGTGGTAAGAGTAGCCATCTATATTAGCCATTCTAAAACCTTGCACATCATCAGAGGGTAAGGCCCCTTCTAAAATAGAGATGGTTTAGTTTTTGACTGAAACTAAAGAAGGATGTTGACATGCCTGTTTTATTGTTAAATTGCAAGACCACTTGCCCGAGAACTGGGAGACCTCCGTCCCAGTGGCGTTGCAAACTTATGTCTCCCTCTCAAAAGAATATCCTGATGACTAGATTGGATACTCGGACTCTGTTCCCATCCTCTTCAGTCGTGAAGGACTAATTTATTGAAGAAAAAGAAGCATAAAATGCTGAGGCTAGGAAGAGGTTTTGTTGACAATAGCCTTTAAGCATAAATCAGAGTCTCTGGTCTGTTTTATTCTCACTAGACAGTACAGATAATGTTGAACTGAAAATGGAGTGCATAAAGAACTGAATGCCCCAGCAGGTTCAAGATCAGCAGTGGGATTTGGGCCCAACCCTGTTGCAGTGTTTCCTGTGGAGTAACCTTCCAGGCAGGTCTCCAGCTGGCATGTGCACTCTCTGCCAAACTCCTGACAGGAGTTTACTCAGTTTTTAGAATTCCCAAGGCATACTTTGAGTTTCGTATTGGGAGCTGTAGAACACAACAAGGAGAGGAAAAAAAATAAATACAACTACTTAGGTAATGTAGAAGGAAAAAAGCATGCGTTCATTGTAGATACCAGGTTGTGTTTTAAAACATCTGATTACCTTCAGATTTTGTCTAAATACTTAATCACTGTGTTAGAAAGTATGAGATTTTTTCACTTGTGAATTTCTCATAATAAAGATGCTGCCTCTGTGTCAGTTTTTCTAGTCACAAAGTCTTACTGCTCTAACCAGCAACGTTAAAAGGTACAGGTTTCTGTGTAACTAACATTTGTTTTATAACTCTGTCTTCCCATCAGCAATACGTTTTGGACGAATGCCAAGGTCTGAGAAGGCCAAGTTGAAGGCAGAAATTCTAACAGGTGAAAATTATGTAGAAGATTCAGAAATGGCAGATCTTAAGTCACTTGCCAAAAGAATTCATGATGCTTACCTGAAAAACTTCAATATGAACAAGGTTAAAGCCAGAATCATCCTTGCAGGGAAAACTAGTAACAATCCAGTAAGTACTTTTGCAGTAACTTTAAAGTAAAGCTATCAGGTATATAAGATAATTATAATAATTTGTTGAACTCTTAATCAGATCTACTAGAAAATAAGTGTCATGTTACTATAGACAATAAATATGCAAAAAGAATACCTATAGTAAATATGGTTGCTTTTAGCCACTACCAGAATAATAGAAAACTTAAGGAAAATCAAGTGATTAACTTGTAAATGGAAGCTTAAAATATTAAATTGTAGTACGCACATAAGGGAAAGATAATTAGTTCTTAATTAAAAGAAAACAAATGACATCTAAATGTGAATACCTCTTGGTATGGGTGGGGGAAATGGTTCCAAAATAATTTCCTATTTGACAGTGGAAAAATAAATACGTTTTTTCCTGCCACAAATGCCAGGATAAATACTGTTATCTTTTAAGGTGTACAGGAGCTCTGCATGACTTCTCTTTTAATCACAACAATATTAATGGCAGGAGGGAAAAGAAAACTTGAGTTTGTAATTCTTTATTTACAGTGGTGGCCACTTCCTCACCCAGCCTTCCTGGTCTTTACTGTATGGTTACCTTGAAAGGGAGAAGCGAGCAAGGTTGTGAAGACACGTATGCTGTAGAGGTTATTTTTCTCTCAGGATAATTTAGCCAAGGCCTACTGACTTCTTTCACTTCATACATATGGTTTTAAATTCTGTTGGGATTTATGTTCATTATATGTATGTAGAAGATCAGTCTCTTATTTTACCAACAATTTTAATTTCAGGAAAAATTTGCAGGGAAGAGGCTTTACCTATGCCACAATAAAAACCCCATGTAACTGTGGGGATGAGTGTTATAAAAATTGTAAGCAAGCTGCCTTCTAAATTATGGAACTTGGCATATTATAGTCTAGTCTGGCCAAGAATACAGGCTTCTACATTAAAAGAGAGATATACGAGTAATCCCAGTCTTTTTCGTCGGATTAAAGAGATGTATAAAATTAAGCACAGGCTTAAACTTTTGGGGGTACAAGCTGACATAAGCCTACAGTAAATACCATGCTTTAACACCTTACCAAGTAGGTATCTGCATAAAGTTTTTTTCATGCTTGTTGCTACATGTCAGAATCACAAGTTAAAATATGTATCATACATGTAGGGATCCCAGATCACTTCATCCTAATTGTTGAGTTTCTATTTATGCGATCAAGGCTCTTGGATTGTAGTCATCTGATTGACTAGCTAATAGTGGCTGGCATGTCTTGGTAAATTTACAAGTAAAAATTAATCAGGAATAAGGCCTAGTATGTTATCAACAGGCTGGTTTCTCATTCTTCAATATGCAGGGAAGAGAAGAGGTTTTTTAAGCTATTTCATCATCTCTTGGGAAAACAAACATTTTAATTTGCTTGTGACTTTTTAACATAAAATTAATAAAAAAAAGGGAGCGATTTGTTGTTAGTAATCCACCTGCTTCTGAACAGTGAATTAGCAGCTGATTTACTGAATCCTAATTCCTGTCACCACTCTAATTCATTTGAGAATTAACTAGTGTTTTTAATAATGGCAGGGTATCATTTTTAAATTTAGCTTCTAAGTCGTTAGCCATATGTATTTTCTGCATAGTGAAATGATGATAAATCCAAAAAAAGATTTACAAGATGGTCTGCGTCTTTCAAAGGGTTTAGAAATGTGTTTATTGCTTTGCCACTTTCGATTCATATCCAGATGCACACAGAAATTTCTGTTCTGTGTGACACTAAGTATAGAAGTGAGCTGGAAAGTGTAGCTGCCATAAGCATTTCAAAGTGGGCAATTGTGGGAAACTATCATGCTTGACAGTTTTCTAAGTGAAATAAGTGAATTCTGTGAGTTTCTAACAGAACACCAGGTGTTCCTCATGATATTTAATCTGAGATGACCAAAACAGCACAGGGAAGGTGCTTTGCTTAGCATGTACATAACTAGATATATTTTCAATTGCCATGACTTTGGTAGGCCAGGGAGCATTGGGTTTTGTTGTTTTCCTTTAGTGGATTGCCCTCTTCAGACATGTATCAAAATATTTTTGAATTCTAATTGTTCTTAAGAAAGTCTGAATACTTTTTCTTATATGATGTTTTAAAAGACTGGCTCATCAGTTTGTAATGCACATACCTCTTTAAGCTAAGGGGATTATGGAAAAGACCAGGATCAAGACTGGCATTTTGTGTTGTCTGATGTTCTAGTGGGATTTTGGGTTTAGAGATGACTTAGCACTAATCGTAGCTAGAAAAATGAGTTGAATTTCTGTGGTAGATCAGCTGGGACATGGTCTATGAAAATCTGATAATAAACCACAAGAGTAGTAGAAGATTCATGTTGTACAAATATGCTGTCCTATATTTAAATGATTGTCTGTATTCCCCCTAGGATACTTCAGGAAAGCATCATTATGGGCATCAAGTGTAGTTAGTTTAGGAATCGATAGGAGTGTAGGCAGAATAACCTGGACTTCTGGAGAAGGTAATACAAGTCTTTTGTGAACCTTCTGGGACTTGCACTAAGATGGATATATGCATACTAAGCACAGTACTTCCGGATCTTCACTAAAACTACTACATAGAACTAGATTAAAGATATGTCATACATATTTACATTTTACCATTTGCATTGTTTGCAGAGCAGGCTTAGATATTGCAGTTTGTAGTTCTATAATACTTGGTTTCTCTATGCAGAAATATGAAAGAACTCATGGTTTATTGGTAGTTGAAGACTGATCAGCATGAAAGTTAGATTATCAAAATCTCTATTCTTTAGGAAACCAGTGATTAATAACCATTATTTTGAAACTGAATTAGTTTTGGTTTTTCCTCTGTAGCCATTTGTTATACATGATATGGATACCTTGTGTATGGCAGAGAAGACCCTGGTGGCAAAATTGGTGGCCAATGGAATTCAGAACAAGGAAGCAGAGGTTCGAATCTTCCACTGCTGCCAATGTACGTCTGTAGAGACAGTCACTGAGCTTACTGAATTTGCCAAATCTATACCTGGCTTCTCCAATCTTGACTTGAATGATCAAGTGACACTGTTAAAATACGGAGTTTATGAAGCCATATTTGCGATGTTAGCATCTGTGATGAACAAGGATGGGATGCTAGTCGCCTATGGAAATGGTTTTATAACCCGGGAGTTCCTGAAAAGCCTGAGAAAGCCATTCTGTGATATAATGGAGCCAAAATTTGATTTTGCAATGAAATTCAATGCACTGGAATTGGATGATAGTGATATATCCCTTTTTGTTGCTGCCATCATTTGCTGTGGAGGTAAGCATTGCATCTTTGTTCTTTAAGGTAGTAAATTTTAATATTCCTGTGAATCAATAATTTTAATGGAAAAGCTTATATATTTCTTGAAGGTTCAATTCTACCTCTAACAATGTCATTTTGCCTTTTAGCATGTTTCATGGAAGATGCTGTGTAACCATTAGCAGTCTTGATGCTGTATTTGACTTTGTAGAATTGTAGATGTGCTTGGAATTACTGTTAAGCCTCATTAGAGAGGGTTCTAGTTACTCTCTGTTATTAAAAGTGAGATGTGAAGTGTTGGTGGGTTTTTGTTTGGGGTTTGAAAGATTATTTTTTAATCATAGAATGTTTGCATTGGAGAGACCTTAAAGCTCATCCCACTCCAATCCCCTGCCACGGGCAGGGACACCTTACACTAGACCAGGTTGCTCAAAGCCCTGTCCAACCTGTCCTCGAACACTGCCAGGGATGGGGCAGCCGCAGCTCCTCTGGGCAGCTTGGGCCAGTGCCTCACCAGCCTCTTTGCGAAAAACACCCTCTTTCTAATGTCTAATCTAAATCTCCCCTCTGTCAGTTTAAAGCCAGTCCTCCTTGTCTTGTCACTACATGCCCTTGTAAGAAGTCCCTCTCCAGATTTCTTGTAGGCCCCATTTAGGCACTGAGGGGCTGCTCTAAGATCTCCCCTAAGCCTTCTCTTCTCCACGCTGAAAAAGACCAGCTTTCTGAGACTGTCTCCATAGCAGAGGTGCTCCAGCCCCCTTTATCATCCTCATGGCCTCCTCTGGACTCGTTCCAACAGGTCCACATCCCTCTTATGTTCAGGTCCCCAGAGCTGAACACAGTACTCCAGGTGACGTCTCACGAGAGCAGAGCAGTGGGGCAGGATCACCTCCTTCGACCTGCTGGTCACTCTCCTTTTGATGCAGTTCAGGATACAGTTGGCTTTCTGGGATGTGAGCGCACAGTGAAGCTGGCTCATGTTCAGTTTCTCACCAACCAACACCCCCAACTCCTTCTCCAAAGCGCTGTGCTCAATCCAGTCTTTGCCCAGCCTGTATTTGTGTTTAGGATTACCCTGACCCAGGTGTAGGACCTTGTACTTTGCTTTGTTGAACTTCATGAGGTTGGCACTGGCCACCTCTCAAGTGTGTCAAGGTCCATCTGCATGGCATCCCTTCCCTTCAGCATGTTGACTGAACCACACAGCTTAGTGTCATCAGCAAACTTGCTGAGGGTCCACTGAATCCCACTGTCATTGTTGCCAACAAAGATCCTAAACAGAGAAAAAGAAAATAAAAGATCAAGAAAGTTCCAACAACTGCTCCTGCCTTTTTTGCATTCTGCCAAACTCACAGGGTGTTTCATTGCCCTGGTTGCATCCTTAGCAATTACAAGGAGACATACAACCTGTGGACTTTCAGAAGCTTCATATGCTAGCTTAGATAGCAAATCAAGATCAAATCTTGAATTACTTTTGCAATAAATTGGTATTTTAACATTTTCAGAAGTGCAGAGAGTTCTTTGAAGGCAAAATGTTTTGTTTTGCTTTGCCCCTCTATCCTCCTCCTAGAAACTAGCTTAAGTTTTCAAGAAGCACATGTAGTCTGTTGTCCCAGAGTCTGGAGAGTGAAGGTATTACAGGACTAAGTAGCTGAAAAAGAGATCATATACTAGAAAGAGTGAAACATCCTTAATAGGGGCTTCTCTACATCCTGTCAATAACTTGTGCTATGACAGTGTACATACGGGAACCAAGAGTGAAAGCCTGCTATTTAATGTCTTTCTATGTTGCTACCAAACTTCAAGAACTCTCTAGAAATAGCCACATGCTCTTTCCATCATTACTGTTTGAATTCTGTTATCATGCAGAATATAAAACCAGATACTTCTGGTTTTGGGGGTGAGAGAACGGTGGAGGTTTTGTACTTTTGTGACAGGAGTTGTATTTAGTGGTATGAAATCTCTCCTCAAATAACTGTTGGCATTGATGAAATTAGGCAAAAGGGATAAGAAAGACTACTTTTTTTTTCCTTGTCTTTCTTTGTCAGATTCATTTTGAGCCTCATTGCCCTCTGTATAATGTAAATATACACTGTAGCCTACGATATAGAACCTATAAAGTAGCTTACTTTAAGGAATAAGTATAAAATTATGACATGTATTCTTTTGCTTGTGTTGAGAACAGATCGCCCTGGTCTTGTGAATGTAGGACACATTGAAAAAATGCAGGAGAGCATTGTGCATGTACTGAAACTTCACTTGCAAACCAACCATCCTGATGACACCTTCCTCTTCCCGAAACTCCTCCAAAAAATGGCTGACCTCCGACAACTAGTCACAGAGCACGCTCAGCTTGTTCAGATAATTAAGAAGACTGAATCCGATGCACATTTACACCCTTTACTACAGGAAATCTACAGGGATATGTATTAAGGATTTTTAGTAATTCTTTCCACAATATTTAAAGACGAGCAATACTAATAACAGATGGGAGCAAAACTACTTGCATGGTTATCTGCTGTTCACTCAGCCCAGAAAAATCTAATGCTGGGTAGCTGGAGTGTTACACTTCATTTGGTTTGGGATCTTTTGACTTTTTTTGAAAGATTTCTGCAGGAAAGTACTGATCATAGTGCTCGTGAAGTGTCTTACAATGGTTCTTTTACTTGGAAATTTGAAGATTGGTAAGGAATACATATTTGTATAATAAATCGGAATGTTAAGTAACAGAAATGAACAAAATTGTATTTCCTCTTGGCTTAGTCATTTTAGAATTACTATAACAAATCCCACAAATTCTCTGCAGGTGTATGCACAATCATAAAGGTTATGCGCTTTTGGCTAACGGTAATTGCTGAGAACCAACTAACACTTTTCCTTACAGCAGTCAGTCTAGGTGTATGAAATGCTTGGATATTACTGTACCTACACATCTAAAAAATTTGAAAGACCTTTGATCCACTGCTGCTTTAATTCCATGAAATGCAGTACAGCTTCATATACATTGGTAAACCTTAGGATTAGCCTAGGTGTATCCTAGTAAGGTTACACCTTAGAACTAGCATGTTTAAAAGATGGTTCTTTTATGAAATGGATTAAAGTCTGAACAGTTATCTAAAATACAGCAGGGATGTTCCATTCAGGTGTCTCTTGAAGAGTAAATGTGATAAAGCGATGGAACCCTTTTTTCAAGTGTTTTAAGGAAATATGAAAGTGTCCCTGAGGAAAAATGGTGTCATACCATGTGTATTTTGGAGAACTTGTAATAGCTCAAGCAGTTTTGGCTTAAAAATGCTATTTTGTATTAGCAAGAGTTTTGAAGAGACTGAAAACTCTGATCCTAGCCCAGAGAAAAGAATTTCAGCTGCACAGCATTCTAGTGCCGTGATAGCTGACTCTGAAGATTTGATTGTATAGGAAAGGCACCTCCTTTCTTGACAAGTATCTTGGCAGTACAGAGTTGTTTGGATCTGTTTACATTTGTGATGAATATGGTGTTTCATTCTTTCCAATTGTCCACTCAGCTCTATTTCTTTCTGTTCTGTCTTAGGCCTTGTCAATAGAAGTATTAGCTAGATTACTTCATCAAATTTTGTCCTTGTCCATACAGCCGCAGTGGATATGGGGACAATATTACCAAGAACAGCATTGGTAGTGTTGTTTGTGCAATATTGTGAAAGAGAGCAGAGTTGAGAGTAAGTTTATCACTGAGAGCAAACTCTGATTTTACAATAGTGCGTATTGCTAATGCAAAGTAAGCCGTAAGGAAACTGCTTGACTTTGCCATTTTACAGGATCTTTTATCAGAGAGTACTACACAAAAGTGCTAGCTGCATGCAAGACACTGTGCTATTTCTTTTTCTATTTTAATATGGTGACTTCACATTGTTTCCTTATTTTTGTGTTTATTTCATAACACAAAGATCTCAGGAGCCAATCTTAGCATTTTCACAATAGTTAAGCTTTCAGTGGCACAGGAGAACCCTTTGTACTTGTTTTATTGTAGCACATTTGAAGAGTTCAGAATCACACCTTTACTAAACGAATTAAGTAAAATCATTGAAGTGCGGATATCACACTACGATTCTCGTTTTAGTCACTTGTTTCTTTACAGGCCCGCTGGTATGGCTAAACACTGGATACATTACAGGTTTAAAAGCATCTTGTCATTTGTCCAGGCAATGGTCATTAGCAGAGGTTTTGGTGTCAGATATATTTAGTGTAAAATATTGAAGCATAGGCCTCAAATTTGGTGAACACTGAGGTCAGGATAGAACCAATGAAAGCACATGCACAAAAATTTCTCCTCTTCTCGGCTGCCAGTGGGCAACAGGAAGAAATAGGCCTTACATTACAGCTACTTCTAACACTTCATTAAAAGAAGATTGTTGCTCTTACCAGGAAACAGCAGATGAGAAACAAGTTGTCTTTTGTGGTTTACAGCAGTACAAGGTACGCTCTCAGAAATAACAAGAGGATTTTAGCAGTGATGCTGCTTTGTTCTTCCAGTCAGCCATGTGTCACTGGAGGACTGCGGGGTTTAAGTGCAAGACATTCAGCATTGAAATAATTGATCCGCAACATTGCTTACTCAGAAAAAATGGTCAAGGTATCAGCCATTCTGTGATGGCTCTAATACCCAAATGTTTTATCTTCTAAAAAAAAGTGTAAGCTGAATTTTCTTCCCCCAAAGCTTAGATATTTGCAAAGAGCAAATCCCGAAGTCATGTTCCATAGTTTGGGAGTACAGAAGTTTCTCAAGAAACCCAGACACAGTCAGTGCAGACAAAACCTGTTTTTCCTGCTCTTGTTCTCAAAAGTGTCTAAACCAGTTTTCTGAAATTTTAAAAAAACATGGAAAATTTAATAACAAATATATAAATTCTCAGCTAAACTATAAAGAATTGAAAACAGCAAAATGCAGTGGAAGGCATAATGTTTAGCTGTGTTAGCAGCTGCTTGTAACAGGTTCCTATTATTGGCATTAGTAAAGGATGTAATTTGCATTTCTCCTGTTCCAGATCCATTTTTTTTTTTGTTAGTTGAAAACCAGCAAGCATTTTTTGACTAGTTCCTTGGACACTGAAGTTTGATTTCTGTTTTAAATTAAATTGCAGACCTTTAATGGAAAAAAAAAAAAAAAAAGAAAGAACACATCTCTGAATTACAGAAATACAAACAAGATGTTAATATAGCCTAAAATTCTGGATGGATTCCACTGCCCACACTGCTGCACTGTGCACTTACCCACAGCCCCTTTAAAGAGTGACACAGGGCAGACGATTCACTTCCCCAGCATTAATGGCCAAAACAAGTTCTGAATTTCTACCTTCCACTTTTAATGAAGCACATTCACTACTTCAGTAGGTGACCGCAGCAGGCTTTTGCCATTTCAAACTGACCCCATTTGTGTTCCTTTCTTGGAAGTTTGGAATCTGAACTAGTTTGAACTCTATTACTGAGGAGCCTTCAGTATCTCCATCTTATACAGATCATCTAATACTTTAAAATACCCCTTCTGTGGAGGGAAATAAAGGGATCAAATTTTAGAATTACAAAAATATCAAAGATTTACTGACTTGTTAGGTATAGTTTTAGTCTGATTCTTACCAATGTAACTGCTATCATAACACCGAAGTGCTCTGGTTAGCAAGCAGGTATCCACAAATAGCTTGAGACAAGAGACAGCAGATGGATAGAGAAAAATCCTAGGAAACAATGGTACGACTTAAGTTCTTAACAAACGTACAGCTTGCTCATTTTTGACGGTTGTTTTGGAGGGGTCTGTTTATTTATTAGGATGCCCTAGGTACTTTGACAAGGGGAAAGAGAAACCCCCAAAAGTTTTTGTGTCCAGTATTAGGGAAACCTCATGTTCATTTGTATCTTCCTCTTAGATATTTTCTTTAAAGGTGTACTGTCTTCAGTGTAACAGCACACAACTGCCGCTTAAAAGCAAAAATCAGTTAATTTGTACCTTTGAATCCCTCTTATATTTTAAACACTGACAGACAATAGGTAAAAACGTCGAGAAATTGAATTTTTCTCTGCATTTAAAGAAACCTTTTTTATTTAATTGTAATTTCTATGTGCCTTTATGCTTTGGTTCTAGCCAGCTGCTAGGAAGCTGAAGTGTTGCCAAAGAGTGTATTTTTGCCTGATTTCTGGCCCGCACAGATTTAGGAAATACCAGCAGTTGCACTAAGTCTGTTCTCATGAGAGAGCTAGCACAAGTTTGCATATCAAAGAGCTTATAATAAGCATCTAAACATTTGTTTGTTTATTCAAACTGCTAAAACTTGGGAAGATTTATGCATCACGGGAGCTGGGTCACATACTATTGAATTGAATTTCTGCCTTAATTTCTAATGGAAAGCCTGGAAGACTTAATGCACCATCTCAGACAAAGCAGTTGGAGATTACACTGTAGCTGCCTGTACTGTGTTTGAAGAGGAACAATTTCAGCCCTGTCTCTCCTTAACAGCATCCCTCTTACTTGGTTGAAAACCTGCAACTACACTGAACAAATACATTTGCAGCTATTCTGATACTGCTTATGCATGAGGTCTTTCTTACAAATAATGGTCCTTCCCTGAAAGCCCTAATCCTTTCGTTAAGTGTTGAAATGTAAGGTGTAGTGTGGCATCTGGTGCTTGCTTATATCTCAAGTGCTTTCTTGGTAGTCCATTGCATATGTTGGGTTTTTTTAATCTAGGTTTAATCAGCTTTATTATCCTCCTTTTACTAGAGATTTAACTTATATGTGGGTTTGGTCTAAGGTTATTGATACTGTTATGTGTTGTGGGATTTATTGTTTAAATTAATGTAATACCATTTCTTCATGTTTCAATTTGTAAAATACAAGAAGATAATTGCAGGGTATAAACTTTCACTAAATTATATTACAGAGGTGCTTTAAGAAAAATATATAAATTATTTAATTTAAATATGTGTTTCATACTTTATCTTGTGAACCCTTTTGTACAGTGAGGAAAGATATACTTTTATGGGGCAAGGATAATGGGCCTGAAGTCAAGGGCAAACTGCTATTTATCCCTGTCTTTATTAATTTGTGAAGAAGTATCACAAATTCTGCAACCTATCAGTGTTTGGTATAATTGTGACAACATTTTAGAATATATTTTCACATGGAACATAGACTTCCTTTTATTCAGTTTTAATAAAAGTAAGTCTAGGCAAGGAAGAGCTGCAATCCCAAAATCGAGTTGGTATTTTTAATGTTTTAAATCAAGTTGACTGATGGGAAAGAGAGTTTCTAGCACAAGATGCTGAAATGCCATTACTGGCTTTTCTATAGGAGCGTTCCTTTGATGATTTTTAGTAGAGATGAAGTCAGAATCTGTTTGTAGGGATTCTGTGTCCTGTGATTCAAGTGTGACAGTCTGTGCCTACAGCATTCCTGCTAACAAATCTTGGTACCGAAACACTTTTAAGTTACCTTTTCAAGGTATACCTCTTATTTTGCTGTAGTCGAAATGTAGCATCTAGTACAAGCACAGTACATTACGAATGTTCCAGCTGCGATTTATACTTAGTGCATTTTATTTGTAATAGAATTTTATTTCCCCAAATCACTGCAACTTGCAATTTTCACTTGCTTGGTGTCACCATACAGGTATATTCCCTACTAAGATGTTTGTGTCGTATTTGTGAAAGGTCTGCTGGACTTTCTTGTGGTAACCTACAGCTACTTCTTTTCTGAATTTCATAGGCAGCAATGATAAAAACCCCTGTAAAAGGTACTAACAGAAGTCACATTACACTGTAAATACCTGATACAAATTCGTTGTTAACTAAACCCATCCTAGGGCAAGGGTGTTGCCTCTTTTGTTTTCTGTAATGTGCTTACAGGGGTTTTTAATCTTTTTCTGCTTCTGAAGCTGTTCTGATATGTTTTTCTTAAACACTTTTATTGTGCTTGTCGATCTTGTCAGATTCCATTGCCAGGGTGTTTCAAAAGAGAATTTCTATTGCAAGGACCTCAATTTCAGATGAGTTGCCTCTGCCCAGGGGATAGGCTGCATACACAAAAGAGATTAATCTGATTACTGGTTGGGCCTTAAATAAGGACTGCAAGATCAAGCATGAGGTACTTAAAATTGGTTTTGAGTATTTTGGTATGTCTTCTTAGGCTGGATATGCAGGTACAGTAATCCCCATTGTGGAAAAAACACCAACCAGCCTTATGATTAATGCAAGACATTTCCTGGCATTCTTTACACTTGAAAGGAAAAAAACCTGGCAGTATGGGAAAACACAAACCATCCGCACTGTTGGCAACGTGCAAGTACTGCATCCTACACCTACTGCGTAGGAGTGCAGTATAGTCATTCAGAACGTGTTTGTGCCGTGCGGCATCAGAAGGTTACCAAACCTTCTGGTGGGTGATTCATATGCAAATAACCATGCAGAGAGCTGTTCAAATCCACGCTTCATTACCTCTGGCACGTTGGGGTACTCTAGGTGCAATTTGCCACACGGTAGCATAAGGGTTGCCCTCGTGGAGACAAGGTGCCTTTGCCATCCTGTTAGTAAGAGCTGTTTGTGGTGCCATATGTGTGTTCAGGTATCTGCAGGCACTCACCAGCATCGCTGCTCAGCAGAGGGTCACTGAGGAGCCTGTTGCGGCCCTGCTGCGGCTCTTCTGCTGCTAGCGCTTCTGCAGACAGCAGCAGGGAGCTGCTTCTGATCAAATCACTCCCCTGGAAAACGAATCCTGGGGCTCAGGTGGGTATGTGAAACCATGGCTCAGTCTCAGTAGCCACAAGTACTTTCCTCTGGTTTCAGAAGTGGATGAACACTTACGGCTTTAGTTATTTCTTTAGTCTCAACAAATCTAATCAATGTTTTGATATTACGGATTTGAACAAGAACACCCCTCGTGACTGTTTGACAAAGTCTGGTTTATCAGCTACGAAGGTGAGCTGTTTCATGTTGCTCCTGCTATTTCACAGCTTTTGCAAACAATGGCTCTGAATTTTCTTTAGGAATGTAACACAACAGTTTAATTACATCATGATGTTAACACCCTTTATCACGTCTTAAATGGTCTGGTATCTGATATGGCACAAAAAAGCACATTTTTGTTAAGGTTGCCAAACCCTAATTACTGCAGCTAACAAGTGTTTAATTAAACCAAGATATCAATATTAAAGAATAAAAAAAACCAACAAAAACCAGATCGTTTCCAGTCACCTCTAGTTTTTAGGGTTTGGGTATGTTTTATGACAGTAAATACAGAACCTACAAAGAGCAGCCATTTCTTGCAGGGAGTAGTCAAATCTAATTCTCATGGAATGCTTGTTTCCCAGTAAAATACCACTAATTCAAGCCAAGTTCCCAAGTTTCTTTCTGTCAGAACAATGCAAATGCCATTTTCAAGAAAGAATGGAAGCCCTGGTCTTGCAGGGATTTGTGGGAAAGACTTGCACTTGTGAATGTGAAAATGACACATGGTTAAATATGATGATGCATTCTCAAATGTTACCAGCCTTCTGATCTAGGATGACACAAACTTGAACTAAACATTTTTCTTCTTTTTTACATTGATTTTTTTCTGTCTCCTTTAAAAACACGAGGTTGAATTCATAGTTTGTATAGAGACTGGTAGGAACCTATGTGCTTTAAAAAAGAGTAACCCTTTAAGACTGTAAACACAGTTAATTTGAAATGTGGATTTGCCTTAATGGTTTAAGAAAAAAATAAAGTATTTTTAAAAGTGAATTTAATGACTTCTGCTGATCTTTTATTTCTAGGAAAGTAATTCACTGTAATGTCATGGGTTTGAGACAAACATGCTCCTTACCCTCTGATGGATGCCTCTTGCACATTATCCAAAGCAGCTGCCAAGTCTTAAATGAGTCCTTCATTCAGTGACCATCCCTGCATGGGTAACTTTTGTGTACACAAAAGTAGTTGTGTTCTTTACCCTCGTACAACCACTTGTGATCTCACCTGATAGCTTGTGTAAATGTTTGCAGTTGAGACCTGAGGACGGTGACACCCGTCACTCCTTCCACAACAGTACCAGTGGCACGAATGTGTCTTTTGTGCTGCTCTGCTGCAGTTACGAACTTGAATGGTTTTGCCTTAACCTGATTTGCCTTCATTTGGCATACAAAGCCCTGCTTCAGAAAACTCTCAGCTGCTTAACTTTATACCAGGGAGTAATTGTGCTCATTTTCGTACTGAACAAGAGTAGATAAGCAACCTTTGCTGGGATTGATGCCAAGATAGTTTTGCGTTAGCATCAAGTATCTCTTAACAAATTGTATGAAGTATGTTTGCTGCATAATGTGTGTATTGCAAGGACATTTTGAAGGCATCTTTAAAGTGCTGATGCTTACAGATCTACTGTTAGACACACCTTTTAAATTAGGAATGTGTGTGCAACATACATATATACATAGCATCCATAATATATTTATTATAATATATATATTTCATCAGTTTTTCTGCTGATCTACAGTCCTGCTGTGTGCTTCCATTCTCATTGACTGTATGACCAGCTTAAGACATCTGGTCAATTTTTTGCCCAGAGAAGCTGTGGCTGCCCCATCCCTGGCAGTGTTCAAGGCCAGGTTGGACGGGCTTTGAGCAACCTGGTCTAGTGGAAGGGGTCCTTGCCCATGGCACAAGGTTGGAACTGGGTGAGCTTTAAGGTCCTTTCCAACCCAAACCATTCTATGGTTCTGTAACTTCACAAACACTGAATCCACTTTACATGTAGTGTAGCATGCTAACTAATTTGATGAGCATGGCTTCAGTGTGTTGCAGATTACTGTTTTCTGTCAAGAATCTGGGGATTTATTAAGCTGATAAAAGAGGGATGAAGCAAAAACCGCAGCAGAGGATAAAGAATCACATTTCTTCCTCAGCTGTGCTCAGCACTGAAGTCCTTATTTGTGAGCAGCAGAAAGTACTCAGAGAACCTGATGAAGCCGAATTGCAAAGGCCATTCTTGAAGAGTAGGCCTTGTGGCTGGTAAGTTGGGCATGATGGCATTTGGCCCATGAAATCCCACATATACCAGAATTATGATACCAAGACCATAATGCTCATGTTCAGTGGGAATATGAGAACACGGAATACCTAAGTTTTAAAAGCTGGGCACAGATGGTAATCCTTTGTCATTCCAGGAAACACTAAGTTGCATATAGGTCAGCCTTCTTTCCCAAAAACATGGACCAGAGGTGACAGAACGTATCTGATGGCCCTGGGCTACTGAACTACTTTGTGGTACTTACTGGAAGTGTGCTTTTCTTCACCTAAAAGGTATGCAGAACCACGTACTGTGAAGCAGAGGTACCCTTAACTTGGCTTTTTGTACTGTACTCAAGATAGATAAATGAGTTGTACTGGGCCAAAGTAAAAATACTGTAGTTACAGATTCTGCTACCTTTCAGTATGTGAGTCTACTCCTGCTCCACCACTAAGCTGTGGTTCAACTTAATAAGTACTTAAAGGCAGGGTCATTTCTGAGGGCTTAAAGTGGTTCTTATATCTTAGCATGATGGTAAAGATAATGTTTATGATTAAGTTAACTGCACTTTTCTTAAAGGGCACAGAGGAGGTTGAACAGGAAGGAGAATAGCTCAGAGATACAAGATACTTCCCAGCATATTAGTGGGTGCATTTCTCAGTGCCAAAACAGATTGGACGTCATACAACCAAAAGGCACATCCTCATTTAGATGGGAACTGTGCTAGCCAGACTTTTAAAGCCTATTTTCAAGATAAGAGTTAAGATGCAACCTGCTGCAAACATTGTGAAATACAGGAAATAAAATGTTTTAGAAAAACATTTGCTGGTATAAATGTATTATGTGATCTCATGTAACTGTTGGTTTCTGTCAGCTTGATTATAGCACTAGAATTTTAAGATGGAAAAGTGCTGTGATTCTTTTTTGAGCATCGCTCATTCTCTTTACAGTTGATGTTTTAGCATGGGATGTCCTTCTGTTATGCATACAGGGCAGATAGGTAAACTACAGCTGTTAAGCAGATAGGTACACTTACAGTTTTTTGGTGTGGCTAACATGAAAATGAAGTTTCCAATTTTATATAATTTAATATCACTTTCTTTAAAA
The DNA here is from genome assembly GCF_963264785.1 of Psittacula echo. Lineage (NCBI taxonomy): Eukaryota > Metazoa > Chordata > Aves > Psittaciformes > Psittacidae > Psittacula > Psittacula echo. The sequence goes on from NC_137735.1 coordinate 109,618,628, forward strand.
GAATAGGCTCTTGTTACTGCAAAAAGAAAGCTGAAATATTGATTTTTTACATGTATCTTTTCCACAATTAAAGATGTATATGCATTTTACGTCTTAAGGCATCTAGAGCTTGAAAAGGATATGAGTAAGTCCATTATTGCTTCTCTAGTAATTGCAAGAAATTCCAGTCCTCAACAGAGGACACCAATTCAGAAATTAAGACAATTCTCGGATACCCAAACAGCTTAAAGATCTAAAAATAACTCACTGAAATGATGTTGATTTCTTTTAACAGACACACAGTTCATTCTACTAAAATGATCAAGTTTAGATGCTGACATACGACAAATGATGGGGATGGAAGAGTTGAGCAAAGAGATGTTAACCAAGGCATTAACAGGTTCTGAACCACTGGCCAACAAAAGCTTGAGTAAACGCATGATTTCATGGTTAGGGAGCATTCTAGACATACCCTTAAGGTGTGGGACTAAGTGTTTTTTACATAAATGCCACTTAATCTTCCTGTAATTAAGACAAAGTCAGCATAGATAATTGTAAACCTAATTTTTGAGCTAAACAAACTGCTGTTTTCCCAACAGACGGAAACCTCTATTCTCACTGCAGTTTAATTGCCCAGTTCAGGAAAGAATTAAACTTATTAGCTGAACTTTTCTATTTCCAGATTAACTGATGTGACAGTGAAAAGGAAATCATCTTTACTTGTAAAGTATAAACCAGCTATATTAAGGATCTTCTCCTGTTGCTGTATTTATATGGGCTTAGAAGATTGAGGGCAAAATTACTGCAACTGAAAGTAACTTGTATCTTTCTTTTATTATTATACTGATATTCTATTACAAGAGCACCTACTTTCAGAAGTCTAATGCTGTGATAGTATTGATATTCTAATCTTGAAGAATCTAGGTATTGCTATGGGTATCTGTGTCATTGTCTTGTAACTATTTTATTTTAGACTTAAAAATAAAGCTTTGAATTCCGTGCCTACTGTAATCTTATCAGGCCAGCTTTGTCATGTTAACAATTGGTGTACACTGACTTTCTTGGATATATACTGAATCGAGCCAGATAAATCTGTCTCAGATTTTCATAACATTGTAGGAGTGTCAAGAACAATACAAAACATTAAACTAACAAATGTGAAAAGAGGGACATAGTTCCTATCCTATACACTGTTCAGTTTTTTACTACATGCACTTTGCATGACGACAACAGGCTTGTCTGCCTTTCCTTCTGGCTCTTCAACACCTTCAGGCCATACTGCTGGCACTGCAATCACTGCATGACAATGTTTGAAGCCAAGCCAATTGTAAGGAAACGTGTAACTGTGTTCTGTAGTAGCGAGACGATGAAGGTCACTTCTTTAAAAGGAGTAACATGATAGTCTCCAAAGGGAGAGAAGAGAAATCCTGGCCAAAGAACCGTCTCTCTTGGTCCTTCAGTATTTATGTTCTTGTATCCGTTTTTTTGCAGGAGGATTTTTCCTGGGGCTTCCTTTTATCCATATCTTCTTGTATTTCCAAAGGAAAGGCTTTTAGGTTTTCATTCACACAAGGGAGGCAGAACCTTTTGGAGTAGAACAGACTACATTCCTGTAAAGAAAGTAACATTATTAGCAGGATACACAAAATGGAACTGCTTCCGTTCCAGTCCCATTAAGCCACATTTATATTTAGAATTATTCTAAATTAAATTCTTCTTCTAGGTTGAAATATTCCAGCAATTTTGCTTCTTCCTATTCAATAACTAACATCTGATTAGAGCTAACTGACTGAAAAACAGAAATGTTGGGTCTGTAACACCGCTAACCAAACCAGTTGTGAATGAAACCTGTCAGATCACTGTGTTATTGCACTTCAAGGGCAGGGAAAATACCTTGTGTGTGTACAACAGCTTTTATACTTTGCCATCAAAAGTTCAGAAAAGAGATATCAGCCCAAGCTTTAGCACCATGTATGTTTTTAGTTTCTAATCAGTGAGTACATTTATTCAAGGTAAAGGTGGGCAATGGATGAAGTGTCAGTTTAATTGTCTCAGCCAGTTTACAGTACAGAGTTTGGGCAACTGGAAGAGAAGCTTATTAATGTATGATTCCTTTGCCCTGCAGCAAGACTGAAGTCCATGGTTCTCCCGGAGTGCTGATCACTAAATTCCAAACAGGATTTAATGGGTAAGCTGGTCCTGGTATTGCTGATGGATTATTCTTGGGGATTTAAGCATGAATAACGATATCAATTTTAGATGGTTGAGGACATCTTTTGGGGAGTAAGGGATTCCATTGCATTTTTCCTAAATAGCAAAGTTTTCTCTTGCCATGGTCATTTGTGGCTGGCCTTTCTCTGGGGGCTTGGCTTGGCTATTTCTGTGCTTCCGTTCTTCCTTTTGTATCCTTTGTCACTACTGAGACTTTAGCAGTAGATGATTTTATCACAATCTCTATCAGCCTGCTTCTGTGCAACTTCCAAGCCCAAGGAACAACTCCTCTTCATCCATTGTCCGCTTCTGCACTGACTGCCAGGCACCTTCGTATTGAGAGCTAGTGTGAGGACTTGGTCTCTGAAAAGCCCTGAAACTGGATTTCAGTTGCACAACCTCCAGAGCCTATTGTTTTTTGTCTCTTGGTATCCCTAATACTTTAAGCTGCCAATTAAAAGTGAAGATTAGAGTTTAAGTTGGCCCTGCTATTCTTGTTTGTATTGCAAAATGACACACAGCTCCCCCTGCCTCCAGGTTAAGTTCATGTCTCCACAGTGATGGACACTGCGCCACCAGGCAATAGCAAAGCAGGGGAGAGGCTTTTCTCCTGTTCTGCAGATGGGGAACTCCGATGTCAAGGCGCAGCTCCTCACAGATATACAGGTGCTCAATTTACATTCTTTTAGCTGAAATAAGCTGCCAACTTTGGCCAGTGGGACTTGGACAAATGATGAATATGAACCACCGCACATCTGAGCGCTGGGCCCATCACTGCAGAGCCATGAATCTAACCCAGAGGCAGGCTGTGGGATCAGAGTGGTGAGGCACTGGAACGGGTTGCCCAAGGAACTGGTGAATCCTCCATCCCTGGCAGTGTTCAAGGCCAGGTTGGACAAAGCCTTGGGCAACATGGTCTAGAGTGAGGTGTCCCTGCCCATGGCAGGTGGACTGAACTAGATGAGCTTTAAGGTCCTTTCCAATCCAAAACATTCTGTGATTCTATGATTATTCAGCCTAACTTGTTTTAAAGCCCTGCGAATTACCCTTACTATGTATAGACAAGCCCTTCTTTGACCATTATCCTGATAGGCTTCAGGGCTTAACTGGAAAATTCTTTAATAGGTTTCACCTCTTCCATGACCAAGGCAGGATGAGGCCATTTCAATTTCAAACTTAACAATCCAGTTCAGGAAAAACTGTGCTGACAAGGCATGCTGCCAGAGTTTATTTCTGTTGTGACATGGATCATGTCTGGAAGTCATATATACAGGGATAGTATCTCTATCACACTTGTAAAGGAAGCTGTATGTAAAGGAAAGGTTCTGCCTAACCGTGTCCAGGATTGACCCTGCATGACTGGAAGTTGACTGGAAAGTAGCTGTAGTGTTACATTTATCACTTAATACCTACAATCATGTCCAAGGTCAGTATCTAGTCACTGTCTGCTGAGGTGAGCAATAAGAGATGAAACTTGCTCCCTGTCCTACTTTCTTCTCCAAAAGACACCTCTTTTCTTTTCCTATGTTTAATGAGTGTTGCAATAAGAAAGAAATAACTGTTTTAAATGACTACTATGGTGAGATGGCATCACTTCCTCTTCCGCTTTCTGAAAGGGAAACAGGAAGAAAGCCACTCAAAACTTCCTATGGACTTTTAAAAGCATTTTTATCTTCCTTTCTGTGGGGTTTTGACATGTTTTAAGACATTACAGATAATAATTAGAATTATTAGTTATATATATTATATATTATATTATATATATAATATATATTATATATAATATATATATATTATATTAATATATATATATTATAATAATATAGAATTATTAGTTGGACCACAAATAACAACACTTACCAATACACTGTGATAAAGATTGGTTCAGTAGGGTGATGGACACTGCAAGCTGACTGGAGTAAATTAACTGAGCAAGGCTTAAGAGAATATTTGCAGAAGTGAGTTTATGAGCATTAAACAGAGCACTTGTTTAGTCCTGACTTTCACCGGCAGAGCAGCTGTAAGGGAAGCCACTTCAGCTAACATAGGTAGTCTCATGAAAAGCCTAAAATCTGATCTGTATCTAAGCCTCCTTAGATACAAAAGCTACAGGTTAGTCCAGTACAATTTTGAGTCAACATAAAAATGAAAGCAACCTGCCACTGAAAAATTCCCATCCCTTTGGTCCAGCTTCTTTGCCAAAGAGGCCCAAGAAAGCACCATTTTCTTCAGTTTCAATTGTTATGTTACAACATTACGGAAAGATTCGGAACAGGACTGAGTTGATCTACTTGGGTCAAGCACAAGCAGGAACCAAAACCAGTCCACAGAGATATTATCCTAATTTCATCTCTCTCTACTGCCTTGGATGAGTCTTTGCTTCTCTGGACTTTTAATTTTCCTTACATGAAAGAGGAATAGTATGTGTTTACCTACTTCATGGTGTGGGTGTTTAAAGCACTAATCTTCATTTCTGCAGATCTCTTTCAATGTTACCTAAGCAGTATTGCTAAATACATTTTGAAACCATAGCCATAGATGTGATTCACTATCTGGTCTGGCCAGTTTGGTAAGAAATTTATTCTCAATTATTTGCAATCAAGGTTTTGCTTTGAGTGATACCATAAGGGGAATCTTGAAGATAACAAGAAGCAAATGACTGATATATTTCCACAATGGGTGAAATAGGCAGGCATGTCAAAAAGATTAGAAGGGGCTTCTATTAGCTCAGTGCTAATATCCTCTTTACATTGCTATGCCCTAGATTAACAGAAATAATTTTTAAAAAGAAAAGGCCCCACCTTCATTCAGAAATGCACAGTGTGGAAATATACTGAGAGGCTAAAAGGCTGTATTTCTGAAGGATTTAACTGCCAGACTTGGAAATACCAGTTGAATCCTTCCTAAATTCAAGAAAACTCCTTTGGGAATGAAGACAGCTAGACGTGCTCAAGTTTGCCCAAAAGTGCCTAAACTGCCAATCTTCTGCTGTAAAAAAGAGGACTAAACCTGACGTGTCAGGGCAGGAATCAAGCTCATAAGCCCAAACGATCGGACTGGTTGCATCTGCCTCTACAACTGGCTCTCGGGGGGAGTGAGTCAACTTCCAGCCAAGACAGCGACATTGTCACTGGGAGGATCTTGCTCACATGTGAGCTCTGCCTCCACACAATTGCCTTTAGCTACTTGGCTCTGGAAATCTGAGCCCAGCTATCAAAGATGTAACCAGAGAGCACTGGTACTTCATCTGACTCTCACATAGTCCTCAGGTAGTTCCAGAATGGAAAAACATAATCTCAGTTGCAATCCCTAGTCTTGATGTTCTGGTGATTTTCGGTCATTTAAATGACAGAAGAGACTTCAGAAATAGGAAACAAATTTAATTAGGAGCAAGGTGCTATTCCACACTCCTCTTAGGACAGGGGCCAAATCCACCCTTGGTGCTAACTCCCTGCAAATCAGAATAGCAGCTAAACTTGTCCAAGTGTGCCAATTTACTTTTGGCTGTGTTTGTCTAACCCTCTAAATTTTGTCAGTGTAATCTGACCTTTTGTTTTGTTCAAGAGAATTTCCTCAAGTCCCCACACAGAAACTGTCTGGCATTGGCATATGAGCTCAGTCTCAGTTGCCCAGATTACCTCACCTCGTGCTCTGAGGAGGCCAGGAGCATTAATTTGTCCCACCAGAGCTATAACTGGCCACCAAACATGAAAAATAAATACATAAATAAATCTACATCTTCACAAAGTTTTTAGCAGGTCTGTTTGTTTTAAAATTCCCACTACTAGCTACCTGCAGTAAGGATCATGCCACTGGAGCTGTCCCCTAACCACTGCAATTACAGAGCAGGCTGAAAAGGTTGAATCTGAAAACTGCAAAAGCTGACACTGAAGACCCAGGTATGCTCTTGCTAATAGCTCATGCTACTAGCTGCACTCTTAGATTTAAGCATGTTACTCTAGGATAGCAAACAACCACTTTGAAAGAGGAGGCCGGGATCTGGCTGGCATTACGGCAATGGTGTTTGGCATAACAGATGCATGCCGTTGTCCATGTCAACAAGCCAGTGATGTCTCCTCATGGGTTGAATCATACATGAATCCTGACTACTGCAGTCCCGACTCTCTTTCAACCACAGAACTTGCTTGCTGAGGGAAAGGAGTGGAGCCTAAGTTTTCTCAATTCATTTTACTGCCTCCAAGAAGCACAGTACAGTCTCCAGACACTGATAATTGTGTAATAACTTGTCTTCATTTTTGCTTTGAACTCTCAGCAAACAAAGGGGCCAGTTCTGCACTGAGGAGAAGGAATTAAGACAACTGTAATTTTACACCACCTTTCTGGACCGCACTCAGATTTCATAGTTTTAAGGTTACCTACCAGCTGCTACTCAAATGCATTCTTCTTCAGAGAGCTATCACGCCACTTCACAGCTCTCCTCCTTGCTCACTTTCTACATTAACTTTTGCAAATAGGATGGTAGCCCTGTGCTCTGGACAAACCTAACAATCCATGGATAGAATCATAGACTGGTTTGGTTTGGAAAGCACCTTAAAGCCCATCTGGTTCCACCTCCCCTGCCATAAGCAGAAACACCTCACACTAGACCATGTTGCCCAAGGCTCTGTCCAGCCTGACCTTGAACACTGTCAGGGATGGAGCATTTTACTTCTTTGTACAACCTGTTTCAGTGCCTCACAGTAAGGAACTTCTTCCTTATATCCAACCTGAAGTTCCTGTTTAAGTTTAAACCCATTGCCCCTTGTCCTGTTGCTACAGTCATATTCCCTTTAGAGGCAAAAAAGAAAAATCTATTGTTGGGGATAGTATGATCTACTGAAACTTAAAGGTCTTGAAATAACATGTGATCTGCCTTGCATTTCCTTGTGCTAGGAAAGTGGAAAAGAATACTCATTGTGAGGTTGGACTGTGCTCATCTGTAAACAGGACACTTAAGTTGCTGATCATTTTCTTTTAATACAAAAAGCTTTATCTGTGGGAATCCACAAGAACATACAATTAGCTTGCCTTACAAATAGGCTGTTTGGTTTTTTTTCTGTTTGGTCTTTCTCCAACAGGTCACCAGGACTGTAACAAAAAGAAGTGATTGAAGAAGCTTGATTTACTTGTTACTTACTGCACCAACACACACTGATTTGCTACACAAACTGCAATGAGACCCAAGGATGAGGAATTTGTCCTTGTCAGGGGTGAAAGGATCCTTCATGACATAGCTTTCTTCCAAAAGCCTATTAAAAAAAGAGGATAATTTCAGGCTTTTAAGGGTACATTTCACAGTAGGGGAGAGTTGAAAGGCTGGGGCAACTGTGGAAGCTGAAAAGGTATCAGCCCTTTCTACTTGACTTCCTTGGCCTGGTGTTACACGAGGCAAGGTAGCTCATATGCGGCTCCTTTCCTCTTCAAATACCAACGTTGTGGCTGCCTTGAGTCCTATATTGCACTTCCTATGTGTCTTCTAAAACTAGGGGAATTGGTGATCCTTTTAACATTACCTTACTATGATTTTCTCTACCTTGAAGTATTTTCTTATCTTCCATATTTCTGACAGGCACACCTTAGCATGGCCAACTTCAGTACCTTGTCAAGTTAGCATTTCAATTGCACAGCTTTTTATTAGAAGTTCTATTCCAAAGCTGGGTGCACGACAGTATAAAAAGTTTTTACTGCTCTTAGTTATGTCACTGCTGTAAAGCTACGGTTCCCACCTCTTGAAAGCTGGAGCTACTGGCACAGAGCTTTGCAATGACCTGGAATATGCTTACTTTATGTCACAGGCTCCACTGTTTGCTTCAGGGTATTAAGGGAGTGTATTTATTAATAATTTGGCAATCTGCTTGGGAAAGACTAAGGCCTTATCCTTCCTGTGAGCTCCAGGCAAAGTATTACAGAAGTCACTTGGGTGCCTGTCTGCACAGGGCATCCTGCAAGGCTAACTTATTCTTGGAATTAAATCAAACTTGGATTCTATAGTAACATGGAGTAGAATATATATATTAAAATGTATTCTTTAAATTCATATTGCCTTCTCCTTGTCTACATACATACACACTTCTGTGTGCATCTGTGAGTGTATTCCTTTTTCTTTTTTGTCTCCACTCAAACAAAAAATGGTATAGCTCAAGCCTTCCGTAGGAAAGATCAGGCATTTTATCACTGGAGATCACCTTGTCAACAAGTCTCTCAATATACAAAGACTAGATTACCTTTGCAAAGTTTCCCTTGCAAGATTCACAGTCTTAATGGAGTCATCATCTGTGCAGAGACCTGGCCATCATACAAGCCTTTATGTCTGGCATATGTTTCCCGCATCAATTGCATTTAGGACATATGAGTAGGCCAGAAAGAAAGCCACTAAAGGCAGTGTGTAAAGTTATTTCTTATATGCATGTATAGAATTATTATGCTTCAGCATTATTCTTTTGCTTTTTGAATCTCAGTCACCTATATAAAGGTGAGATGATAACAGCTTGGATAACCTAAAGTTAAGATTATGTTCAGCTTTGATTTAGACTCTTCAGGAATGGACCTGATCAAAAGTAGGCCATTGCTCTGCTGAGTAGAAGAGAGAAAACCAGAAGCACTGTGGGATTTGCAATGATAAAAATAGAGCTGCCCAAGAAAAATAGCCCAAGCAGGTAGCGATCAACAGCTGTGCAGTTTAATGCCTGCAGACAACATTGTAATGGCATAGTTTCTGGTCAAACTATCCCTACTTTGCAGAGATGGAAAAGGATTTGGTCTCTTAAAATGTAAATTTGCACTACATTTCCACACACTTAAATACCACACAATGTGCCAAAGAATTGTCTAATTCATGCAAAAAAGCATGGCTGTTCAGAACTCCAAGTCAAAAAGCTCTTAAAAAGCGTTTTTACCATATGTATTTAATTGATTCTGTGTTTACATGTTTCCCAGCTGACACAGCTGAAAGGAAAGGGCTATGCCCAGAACTGATAGGCTGACAATCAACAGCATTCTAGTTAAAAAATAATGATACAGTTGTATTCTAGGGTGGTCAGTGGAGTTAAAAAATAAGTTAAATGAAAATCTTCACATGGTGTTGAAGCAGATTGGGAAAGTTTGATTTTTGTCTTTGCTATCAATGCTGACAACTTTTAACATTTCTTCCCTTTGGAAACAGGTCACTTTAAGCACCAAGCCCTATACATTATACAGTATGATATGTTACTGCATTCATGCACTGTATGTCATTCCATGGTACAAGGCTTCTAATATTCATAGCATAAATGAAATCTGTAATATGAAAGACTGTACTTACACAATAAAGCGCGTGTATGGTGGCTTCTGCCCATAGTACGTGTATGGAGCCGTTAAGTTACATAGCTGACATGTGAACTCTCCTGTAGGTTGAACTTCTTTAGGAGCATCCATCTTTAAGCTACCTACAAGCAACACAAACACCTTTTTAGAGCCAAAATGCAATACTGGGAACATGCCTGCATGCAAGAAGATTAAACTGATGTGGGACATCTGGCTATGCAGATTAAAATCCAATGGAAAATTGACTACTGCAAACCTTGATGAGTAAATCTTTTCTCCTAAATCAAGTTGATTTCTCATGTCCCAGTTACACTTACAAATCCCTTAGATAGCCTTAGGCTTGACTATAAAGTTCATCTGTTAATTTGGAACTTGATCCATAAAAGAATTTAGGTAACAAAGCACATGCCTGTGATCTGGAAAACCCTTTGCTCAACCAAGGCCTATGCTCCCTAAGCGCTACCTGGGAAATGACTCTCTATCTGCTGGGTGGAATCCCAGTTCTGCAATGCCTATCTCCTCCTCCCTGCAAATGGAGCCATGAAAGGGTTTGGGACCCTGCTCAGGAGGCAGGCACCAGAAAGGTAGGCGCTGCAATGATTTACTACATGTTTTTCTTTGCTTCTGGTTCACCTTTGAATAGTTTTGGAAGCTTAACCCTGGCTCCCTCTTCTTATCTGGCTTCCTATGGAAATGAGGCTGATGTAATCACCCTGTGCCTAGATAAGAGCGCTGGCCCATGCAAGCCACAGAGGACAGAGGAACAGGTACCTTTACAAAAGTTTAGGTTCTATAACTTTTACGAAAATAGGCAGAAGAGGGATACTCCGCTTTACCCTCATGGAGGATACCTATGTATTTCTATGAATCAGAGAATCTGCACATAGGAAAGCTACTGTATCTATCTGAAAGACTTCAGACACCGATTACAAAGGTATAGCTATCTGTCAATGAGATATAAAACCTAGAAAGCCATGTTTCATCAGCTTTGATGTTTACAAGATGACTTGTTTAACATCTTGGCCATTGGTTTACACTTGGGAGCTCACCTTTCACTAGTACCACTTTAGTTGGGTGTCATACCCCAAGCTTTTCAGAGCGTGGTGTAGCAAGTATGCTTTTACGACTGATTTTGGTGTGTATGCATGATCAGATCAAACACAGCTAACCATGTATTTGTCCCCAGATTTGCACTAATCACACTTTTCATGGCATGCAGTTTGCTGCTGCAAATCTGTCAGCTTTTTTTAAGTGAAGCAGAAGTCACATCAAGCTGTTAGGAAGATGAGCACTAGGAACCTGGATTTGAGCAATATCTCAGCAGTTAGGTTGTGTGTGCTCACAGCTGAGCAGATGCATGGTCTGCCAAAGGACTGCAGCTGATTCCCACTCACCTAGCTTTGCAGTCATACTCTTCCCCTACAGAGCTGATTCAGTTCACTATGTGAACGCTTGGTTTGCATCATGAAGCAGTCTGAAAGCACACAAACTGGACAGTTTCAGATGAAACTAAATGGAAAAATGTGCTCCAGAAGCACAACTAATACACTTCAACCTGAATACATACCAGTCGCCATACAGTCTACAGGCTATCACCAAAGGTAATCTGAAACATCCCAAAACATAGAGTGAGCAGCTGGTATCCAACATCAAGCACCTTGGTTTACGGTTTCATTCTTACTACATCTCATCAGTTATTACTGTAGTAACGAGTAAAAGAACTACCTCTTCTTTTTATTTTTTTTTTCTCCAATGTCTTTTTTCTCTCTTATTTTAGGGAACTAAATTGGCTTGCAGAGGAATCCAACAACTGTTAACAACAGTTCAAGGTAAGAGGCAAAACTACACAGCCAGGAGAAAGGGAGGTCTGAGACGAGAGACCTGTATTTGCCTCTTTCAATGACAGTAAGCTGCTATTTCTGCTCACCCTATGTGGTGAAACTGAATCCTTAGGGACATATGCTGCTAAGGTGAATTAGGGGCAAGGTGAAGCAGAGTTGTGACTACTTGTCACCTAATGTTCCAGAAGAAAAGGGAGCCCCAAGATATTCAGAGGTTACAGAGGCTTCATAACAGACATCCAGTTCAGAAAGCCCTAGCCTTTTAAATTTTGGGAATAATCTCCGTAACCCCATCATTCTTTCCACCATCCTTTCTACTTCCATTCCTGTCATTTCAATGGTTCTTCAAATGTAACACAAACGGGGGTGGATACTGGTTGAATAAATAAATATGACTTATGAATACTTTTGGCAACTACATTTTTTCAAAAGTGATGTAACCCGTGGATATTGTGTACTTTCTCTACCTCACAGGGATGCTTGAAAGAATTTAATTTACTAAAGTGCTTTTAGATTTTTCAGTTAGATATAAGTCATGAACATGCTCCCTAGTTCTCCCTGTATATTAAAACTGGGATTCTTCAAACTATTCACAAACTCAACTAAGAATATGCTTTTTGAACCATGCATCTGCATTTTAGGATTACGAGGTAAGTCCCCCGAAACATACCTAAATTTACGTTTTCTGTAGGTAGTCAGCAGCATTACCAAGACACCAACCTGTCTGACTGAGATTCAGTCCAGTACAGTGTATGCAATTTTTTGTAATCAATCTTTTTTTAAAAGGGGAAATAATCAACCCCACAGAGGTAGAGTACGGAAAGTCACTTGAATCAAACAGAGAAGAATATCATGGTGATATTGTCTTTAAAATAATGCAAAAGACTCAGAAAAACAACAACAACAAAAAGAGTATTTATGGCAGTGAGGGTCATAGACTTTGGAATGAATGTGTGCTGATTCCAAGTAAAAATAACAGCCATGGGTTCAGAGCTGAAGTGCGTTAGATATAGAAACACCTGCTCTCTTATAGTCCGTTGGCATGTAGAACAGAATCTGTTCAGTGACTACCACTGGGAAGGAATGATATCTATGTACAAACAGATTTTTGGCTATGCCAGTTGAAAAGCATATGATCCTGCCTTCAAGGCACAGATGAATTTATGATGCTTTCCATTTTACTCCCAGCTTACAAGTCACTGGTATCAGCTATATCACTTGGTATAAAATTGATACCAGTTTTATTTCGCTGGAAACATCATTTGTCTACACAGCAGCACTCAGGAATGTTAAAGTTACCAACTCAAGGTGTAAAGTGAATGTATAGATTTCAGAGCGAATGCTTCAATTCAGAAGTTATATTTATTAGTTACATATATTGCTTTATAACCAAGTAAAGCCATTTCCCTTCTTAAGAAAGAGATTCAATGGCAAATGTAACAAGCTTTTAGTTTATGCATGTGCTTCACACCTTTAGTCCAAACAACCAAGCAAACAAGTCCTAAGATGCACTCTCCCACAAGGCTTCCAAAAACCTCATATGCAATTAAAAGACCTGTATGTCAGATAGCAAACACACAGAAGCAAATCTGGGATAAAACCACAGTCGAGACAGACACTGGTTTATCACAAAGTAAGTTTGTTGGTTTGGCTCCATACACCATCTTAGTAAGATGCCTGATATGACAACTATGGCAGGGTGTCTGCTTCCCCTCCAAGCAGACATACGAAGCGTGAGTGAGAACTTGTTTCTTTCTAGTACACCAACAACAGGATGAAGGATCTCTTGAGCAGATAAAAGTCTAGGGCACTAATCCCTTCATAATAATGACAGGCAAATTTCTGACCTTAAGTGACTCAAATCATCACCTGTGCTACCACTGGCTTTTTGTCCTTTCCCTGAAAATTTCTGAAGCAGCAACACGTCCCAGTAACATGTCAAATATCCGGCTGGCTGGTACTGAAGAAGTCTTTCAGAACAGCTTTTTTAGAACTAAACTCTGCCCAAGCGTTTGCCATTTTGGCGGGAAGCTGCAAGGTACTTAAACACATACTTACTTTAAGCACATGCATAGCTCTTCTGAAAGGAACACAGCTACCCACACATGCTTGATTACGAAGCAAATGCTGAACTAGCATGCTCAGCAGAAACTTGCCAAGTCAAGCCCAGAATGCTGTAGGACGTGTGTGAGGTTGGCCCATGTGTCATGGCGAAAGGTAAAGAACACAGATTTGAATGCCATGCTAAGGAAATAATCACAATGAAAGAAAGGCGCAGGTTAGACAGCGATATAAGAGTGTTTCTCCATGCTGTCTGTGACTGATACATGATATGGATGCGGGGAAATGGCTCTCAGTGCTGTTCTCTAGGGACTCCTAAAAACTTCAGGGCAGTTCTGCTTAGAGTATTCCGCTAACAGGCCTGGAAGGCATGCCAGAAATAATAAATCACCATTAAATAGTCAGGGTCAGTGGCAAAGTAGCAGCACAGATAAGTAACCTGATTTTCTTTGCTTCAAACCTCATTAGCACAAGTCTTTACAATGCATAGGTTAAGCCCCTCTTAATACTCCACAGGAGACTCATGTATTTCTAAGTCACTGATAAACTAGAGAAACTATACAAGAAACAAACTGCCTACAGACGCAGGCTTTGATTTGAAAAGGTGTCAGATAAAACCAACATTGACACACCTTTAATCCTCTCCAATTAAACCCTTGTTTCTTTTACTTGCCAAGATTTTCCTGCAGTATCCACTGTTGATGACAATGACCTACTATGATATTCACAGCTTGATTCTCTATGAGAAAGAATGTTCTCTAATAGAAGGGCAGCAGCCAGTAAGTTCATAGCCTGGCAAATGCTAACTTATTTTGCAGTATGTGGTGTGACATAAATTCAAATACACTTTGGCACCAAGAATGCACTCGCTTCCTTCAGAAAATTGCCTAATTGCTTAGGTAGTAAATGAAACAGCAGAACTTTCTTGCTTGCTAGTTAATCCCCAGGTGAACAACTCTCTCTCTCCATTTCCTCTATGTTACTGGCCTTAAGGCATGTTTAGGTCACCTGCTCTTCCTTTGAGGTGACTTACCTTGGGTTCAGCATAACAAATTAGCCCAGGAATGCAATTTCACCAAGCATGGTCATTTTTTACTCTTTACATCTTCTACCCTTATTACCTCTTGCAAAGATCACTTGATTGAATTAAACCTTGACTTGTTGCAGCAACTTCTCCCTTCAGGCTGTGGGGACTGTGCTGGTATTGCTATGCTTTCTCTGCTCTGAAGGAACTGAGATGGCTGCAGCACACAGGCTTCTCTCTAGGTATCACAGGGTCGTATCACAGGCTCATATCGCAAGCCCCAAGCCCTGCTTTTCAACAACAGCTTGTGCAGATTCCCCATGGATATCTCCTAGGACAAACAACCTAGGTAGTCACAGATGTGAGCATGTTTTCTGAACAGTTGTAGGGTATGTCAGAAGAGACGAGTAATACAGACAAGCAAATCAAAACACTACCTTAGGTTAAAAGGCTTTATGAACACAAGATGAATCTCTAAAAAGCATCTATTGAGAAGACGTATGATTTAACAAAGCTGAGAAACCAAAGCTTAAGAAAACCTAGCCCAAGTCCTCCTTACTTGAATATGGCAGGCAGCCAGCTCTAAATTAGACAGCCTTTAATAATCAAGAATCTCAAATTAGGTGAGAATGTAACAGCTTCACATAGGAACGCTGCAACAAGACGTTAACCGGCAGATACCACTGTCCTCTAGTGGACACATAGGACCTGCACTGCCCTCTAGTGGACACAAAGGACCTGCACTGCCCTGGTGACTGGCGGTATCCCCGTTAGTAGCTGCAGGGAATACTTGTTTCAGCACCTCAGCTGTTCAGAGTAACTTAGTTGCAAAAGCCCAGCTAAGCGGATCACACAGTAGGAGTGAATGACAGAATAAAATGAAAGCAAGATGCCTAAGCATGCCTGCTGGAGGCCATCTCCACGCCCGTTTGGAGAGGCACAGTGTGTGGTGGATCTCTTTGCTGCGTAACAGAACAATCAGTCTTGACAGAGGAGGAAGAACTATACTGTCATTCTTCCTTTCCTTCTCCCAAGAATTAACCTCTCATCATATCTAGTTTTCTGCTCAATACCCCTCTTTCCTCTTTCTTCCCCTTGTCTTCCAACATGCCTTCCTAAGCAGAGTATAAAGCTTATCACGCCATCATCCATAACTCCATTCTAACATTCTATCAGTAAAATGGCCTAGAAATTAAAGAAAGGCAATGCAAGATTATTGCTGTTCTCACAGCACAGTTATAGGGACTTACAAGAGAGGAGGTAACTGCAGCTCCCTATTATAGCTTTGTTAGATTAATATCTATAGTGAGGAAGAATAAGTCAGTAAGGCTCTATTAATATAAGTGATGATGATTCCTTTTAAGCTGTCCTTAAAGAATAGTTAAGGACACTGTCCAACAGAGTCTAAAAATAGGAACTCCAAGAATTTGTGGAAATACATGAGGAGAGGCTAACATGCTGTTTCAGGAAACAAGACACTGCAATGTGACATAATCCTGAAAGAAATAAATATAGCTTCACTGATTTATCTCCCTACAGAAAGCAAAGTTGGTACTGTAAGGGAACACTCAGCTCCCACTATGTGGGGTTGCAATTTACAGTGTCCTTGCTGAGACAGCCACTGCCCACTTTCCCTTGTGTTCAGCATTAATACACTTGTGAAGGAGAATTCTTTCCAGTAAAATGTGAATGAAGCTGTCAGTGTTTTAGGACTGGGCTCAAGCAGAAGACTTCATAATGAAGTAAAACAAAATCTTCAAAAAGAAAAGACAACACAAAACTACTGGTGGGGAAGGGGGCATGGGGTAGTGTCAGCTTCAAGAACGCCTGAGAATAAAGAAACATCTGTACCTACTATACTTACAACTTTCTCATGCCCATAGTCACACACACACCCCTTCATACAGGCATGCCCATTTCCTCTAAAAGACATGTTCATCAAGTTTTGTTATCCCAGCTGCTGAGAAGAGTGAGCACAAGAAAACACCAAAGAGTATTTCTAGCATATCTGACAAAGCAAAGAAGTCCACTGTCACTCAACCCTTAGAAACTTTTCTTTTCCAGGGTACTTGCTGGGAGTTCTGTTACAAGAATTTACAAACAGGGGCCTTGTTTCACACCTTCACACAGAGGTCATTTTGGTTTTGCCCCTTTGATTACATTTTACATTGGAAATCAACCCTTCATTCAGGGGCTAACAGCTTCAAGACTTCCTAACTTTCATCTGGTAAATTCCTTTTTTCTAGCCATGTAGCAACATGAAATAAAGTGAATTCAGCCACGTACAAACACTGAGTTTTTTTGCATTTTTTCAGGTTAGTCTGTTTGCTCTTCTCAGACTTCACTTCCCAACCAGTACTTGGATTACTGTGCCCAGAAAACAGGCAGGTACTAAGGCTGCACTTACTTCTTCCAACACCTGATGCTCTCATCAAATAGGTATCAATGCACATATACAAGAACCACTTCCACAATTTTCTGTAGGACACAGAGAAATTATGCTTGTTCTTAGGCAAGTATGTGGAGACATTTTGCAATAGACAGCCAAGCCATTTCTTTTGTGCATGCTCTGCAGTCTGCACAGCTGGTTCTCCAGAACACGTGTGCTTATGCTCTTCTCTTCAAGAAGCTCTTTTGGACAAATTCACTGCTCTGTTCATCACAGGTAAAAGAGGAGAAAGGTGGGGTTTTGACATGTGACAAATTTAATCATGGATAGAGAAGTGTGCTCCCTGGAATTCTCTATAAACAGAGTAAACTGCTCCTACTGGGTCATATGCTAGGAGGGCAGACGTTCAAAATCTTTGCAATTGTGTCTTTTTGCCCAAGCAGCTCAAAATCCAGTGAGAACTAGCAGCATCCTCAATGTGTCACAGATACTTAAGGAACTTTCCTTTGCTCAGCAAGCATAGATGCATCTGACTAAGATTTCACTGAGGTCCAAGAAGAAAGTATGGGCTGCAGAGTAGAGCTAATTAAGCAGGAGAGCTGATGGGGTCTTGACAGACATGTTATATGCCATATGGTTACATCAGGAGTTTTTAAAAGTACTGGCTATTGCTAGATAGATAAGGCTTAAGAATGCTGTGATGTCTGTTACAGAATTAAACACATTTTCTTTTTGCACATATGCACACCTCTAAGTGTGGTTAATTAGTAGTAACTTTACTCAGTGTTAGACAGAATAAACGAAAAGGTGGGGAAGATAGCTTGGTGGAAAATTGTTATGGCATGTAGTTATAAGGAGACTTTACAGGAGGCAGCAGAGTTCACGTTAGCTGGCCAGCAAAAAAACTAACACATTGAGCAGGTGAAAAATGCTTTCATTTTTCACCCGCTCAATACCCAAAGTATTGAGAAAAGGAACATAACAAAACATTCTCTCTTGCTTTATCCTGGCCTAGAGCAAAAGAGAAACCTCAAACTGTTGCAACCACAGAGATAACTTACTTATTAATCCAAATCTCACGTTTTACTTATCTATTTGGAGTTTTGGGACTCTTTGCAGTTTTTTGGTTGATTGATTTTTGTGCCAATAAAAGCACTGCTTTAGGAAACAGGCCAGCGCAAAGGTAATGCACAGGCTAGGAAGTTTAACATCTCAACAAACCTAGGGAGTAGATCTCAATTCCAGTTCAGGTTAACAGCGGAATCCAATCCACTGTTATTTATCATCAAATAAAAACCTTCTTTGGTCAGAATACCTCCAGGCAACCCCAGATTGGGAAATTAAGGCATAAAGAATTTTATTTTAATTTTTTTTTTTTTTGGCATGGAAGCATGAAGGTCTTACATTTTACATTTTGTTTTGTATAAAACATACAATTTCAATTATAAGCATATAGGTAAGGTAGTGTTACAATTAGTTACACTGACATAAAAGGGTTCGTATCAATACAACCTGTAAACTATACCAATTAAGGGAAATTAACCAGCACATGGTGTCTTTGCACCACTATACTCTAGTGTCCATCCGAGGTGGTATACTGGTAACATTGCCAATCTGATCTAGTTGAAGATGTCCCTGCTCATTGCAAGGGGCTGGACTAGATGACCTTTGAAGAGCCCTTCCACCCAAAAAATGTTCTATGATTCTGTGATTCTATGAGACTACAGCAGAGGAAAAACCCTAACTGAGAAAATAAAATCAAATGTAACCAATGCACAAACCTGTGAGTACTAGTATAACTAGCTGCTAGTACATAAATCCAATTCTTTGACTCATAGATGTGCAGAGATGGAAGACAGCTCAAGAGATTATTTAGGACATCATGCCTAAGGCACAACTGGCTTTATTTTGATGGCATTTTGCAGTGTCTGTAGAGACTTCAACCAGCCCAAGTGCCTTAGAGACAAGTTACAGGTTAGCAATCAAACCTGGATTGAGCATGAAGGAAAGCCATGCGATTAACACCTCTCCTTAAGCAGAGACCATTTCTAGCCTCACTGAGATATGGATATATTTCTTACTATATAGGCTCTCAGAGCAGAGTCAAAGAGAAATTGTGGCACCCCATCTCTCATACATCTTGCAACTTCTTACTTCCCCTCATTTTGCAAGAGGAGTTGAGCACCCAATTATTTACATAGCTCTACAGTCCTCTAAGCCCAATGTTGTAGTCCCAACACCACCTTATCCAAGTGCAATCTCAAACTGGAAATGCCTACATAGGACAGGAAACAAGGGTTTCCCCTAAGTTCCCTGGAGTCCTTAAAGCTCCATCTTTGTGTATATCCAAAAGCAGTGCCCTCAGACAGCTCAGAATTTCCCTGGAATCCTCTCCCCAGTCTCCTCTGAGGCTGCATCCTGTAGTTCCAACCTCAACTCATGCAGTTTCTCAGAAAAAGCAATCTGTGGCCACTACATTCTATTAAACAAAGAATAAGCTTTACACTAAAAGCCCTGTGTTGAAGAAAAATCAGAATCAAGCTTCAGCTTTAGATCCAGAATCATGAGTATCTCCCAATAAGCAGTCAACCTGGTCAGCAGGGATGCTCTCTCTTGACCTCAACACTTTCCTCACTTGCTTCAGAAATCTGAAGGGAAGAAGCAGTTTAACTCACGCTCTAGCAAGTCAAGCATCCTGGAGGTGGGAGGTGCAGGCTTTAAAACTTTAAGCCTTCCCCACTCCAAGCAAATACTGGAATCATAGAATGGTTAGGGCTGGAAAGGACCTTAAGATCACCTAGTTCCAACCCCCTGTCATGGGCAGGGACACCTCACACTAGATCACGTTGCCAAACGCTCTGTCCAGCCTGGCCTTGAGCACTGCCAGGGATGGAACATTCACCACTTCTCTGGGCAACGTGTTCCAGTGCCTCACCGCCCTTACAGTAAAGAAATTCTTCCTTGTATCCAACTTGAACTTCCTCTGTTTAAGTTTAAACCCATTACCCTTTGTCCTATTGCTACAGTCCCTGATGAAGAGTCCCTCTCCAGTATCAAACGGAAAAAAATCCAAGGTTTGAACTCTGCTCTCCCACCTCTGCAGGGACGCTTCGGTACTGCTGTGCGCTGCGATGGAGAAGCCTCCACAGCAACCGCTGAGCCAGCCCGGGTCCTGTCCGAAGGAGAGAGATCTTCCAGGGAGGGATCACGGCTGGTAAGGAGCACAGAAAAACCGTTCTCAGATCCCAGATGACGTGAGAATAAAAACTCGCTCCTTTCAATAATATAATACTCATAACGACTGTTGCCGGGGAGCTCGGGCTTCCCACGAGGCCCGTACACCGGGGCCCCTTTTCCCGGGGGGGCGAGGGGAGCTCCGGTTCGGTTCCGCTCCCTTCGGTCCACCCCTAGGCCAACTCCCGGCCCCCAAGCACCGCGGCACGCACGCACCGCGGCACGCACGCACCGCGACACGCACGCACCGCGACACGCACCGCGACACGCACCGCGACACGCACCGCGACACGCACCGCGACACGCACCGCGACACGCACCGCGACACGCACCGCGTTCACCCGACCGCTACGAGCGCTCCCGCGCAAAATCCCAACGTCAATTCCCTGCGCCGCTCCTCCTTAAAGAGCCAGCGCCATAGGGCGGCCGCTGTCGGGGTGCGCCTGCGCGCTTGTCGCCTGTCTTTACTTCGGCGCGTCGGGTGTTCGCAGGCGGTGCCAGCGTCTTTCTGGTCACTGGGTCCGCCGGGCCTGCGTCGTGGTGCGGGACGACCCTGTAGTCTAAGGGAGAAAGACGCTTTGGTTTTGGTCTTGGTCGTCCCTGCACTGCGAGGAGCAAGTGGCTGCGGGCCGATGGGCGACACCATCTCATGACCTGGAGTGCTGCCTGTGAACTCCATGCACTGCGTGGAGCATGTAAGACTTAACTAAACAGTAATAATAAAAAATTCAGTGGGCTCTGTGTATTCGGAGGGAACTGCCTGGAGGATGCCCCCTGCTTTGTGGACAAGAAATAAGAGTTTGCACCAAATTGCTCTATCTTCCTAGTTTACTTGGTCAGTCTGTCTTTACTTACAGCGGGGCGCAGGGTGATCCGTGTGCAGGTGCAGTTTTACAAGACAAAAGTCTACTTCTCCCCAGGCCCTAGAACAGGATTTTACGGTCCACAGTTTGTGTCTTCCAAAGGGACATCCTAACAAAGTCATCTGCATATAAATGCAATGCAGGATTGTGAAGCTCTATTTTTAATTGCCGGCTGGCACCCTGCTAACTCATCCGGTCATTTCCTATTCCTTACGCTCAGAGTGGGAGGGATTTATCACCATTTTCAAATGTCAGGCCACTTCTGCTCTTATGTTAGCCTGTGCTCAACCGGACGCTAGAGTCCTGCTCACACTCCTGAGCTAACTCCTTATGCACCACCTCTGTGATACAGGTATCCTTTCCTGTGCAAATGGGGCCTGGCTGGCATGGAGTTAGTAAAGCCGTGAGATACAAGGTCACGCTTCACAAGAAAACTGGAGAGAGGGGAGCTTTTTGAAAGTAATTATGATTCAGAGACTGGCAGGGCATCTGTCTGCCCGTGATGAGTGACTGCTTTTCATTGCTTGTGGGTTTAGGGTTTTTCCCCTTTTTGCTTCTTAAACTGTCAATACCTCAACCCACAGTGTATTTTTCCCTCCATTTTTGCCCTTCACTTCCCTCCCCATTCTGCTGGGAGGGGAGTGTGTGAGCAGCTGGGAGCACCGTGACAGACAAGTGCCACTGAAATTGATGCAGAACAGTCTGGGGAACATCTGAGCCCAAGCACTAGTAAGGGGATGAATGATAAAAAAAGTCTTAGAAGTAAATAATTTATTCATTAACAATTACTTGAAATATGAATATTACAGAATAAAGTGGTCTTGAATACAAAACTAGTATCTCCTTTCTCATATGACAAGATAAACCATTTTCTTTCCATGTATTTTTCTGCTTTTGAGTCCTAAATGTCGCTGACGTCTTCTCTCAGACTGCCCGTAGACTGCCCTGTGAAAAAGGTCGGTCTCACTGGTTTTGGATTTTTTACAGATCAGAAGATAAAACATCCTTCTGAGCCTTTGCAATACAAAAGCAGCCATTTGTGTTTCATCAGATGGTTCTTCATATACGGGTTGTTTCATATCCGAATAGGCAGACATAATGACAGCTTGGAACAGATTGATCAAGACACAAACCATCACCACCACAAAAGAGGCTAGGAAAAGGCCACCCAGCAGTCTGTTGGATGAAAATTTGGTATCTCTGAAAGCTGAGACGCAGTAAGAGACTATGGTCTGAGCTGAGTGAATCATGTTATTGTAACTCTTTTCATGCTGACCAAACACAAGGTAGCCAAAAGCCAAAAATACAAAGAAGCACAACACTACTATGACGGCCATTGAGGAGATTCCAGGAAGAGCTGCCAAGAGCGATCTTTGTGCCAGGTGCATGTCGTAAAAGAACTGAGAATATTTTAGAGTTTTCAAAATTGCAAGAAATGCTAAAAAGCCCATTGTACCCCTTAAAAACTGATCTAAAAGAGAAACTGCATGAAAATAAATGAAATCATTTGGATGAAGTAAGTAAAAGTTCACTATATCTTCTCCCATCTTAAACTTTATGCCCTTTAAAAGAAAAAGAAGCAGGAATGCCAATTTTAAGGCAAAGTTGATTAGATTGGAAATTTTTTTCATATAGTCTTTTTTTTGTTGGCCTATGACATAAAGCTCATCTGCAATGTAAATGATCAGAAAGGCAAAAACAATTGCAGACACAAACATCTGAGCTTTGGTTTGCTGGTTAAAAATTGGGAGCGCAAAAGAGTGGACTGACAAACTTGGTTTGATGATCCCCAAATGAGACATTTCAAATATGACTGAGATGGTACAAAAGACAGCTGCATCTGAGTTAAATGTAGTTAGTTCAACGATTACAGCCCATGTCTTTTCATCAAGCCAGTTGTTCTGTTGTAGAGCATCCAGCCTTGTTGTTGAATTAGATCTTCCTTCTTCAGGGAAGAAGTAAAATGTGTATCCTGCAGGTCCATAAGTGTACAAATCTCCATACGAATAATACATCCATGGAGTCTTGTTTGGCTCATACATGAACCCATTGTAACTGCTGGCATCTTTGGAAGCAGACTGCTTGGCAACTCTTGTCCACATGCCAGCATAGTCACCTGTCTCTGGGATGTCACTGCCGTACTTGTGAAGACAGTGGCTTTTCCTGATCACAGAGTTATTTAGAAAGCTGTGAGGATGGAAACACTTTTTCTCAGTACCTTTAGCCCGCACCTGCCTCATTCGGGGCAAGCCGATGATTTTGGACCAGCTCTCGGGAAGAAAGGTTGGCTGAATGTCATTGTGGATCAAAGGCAAGAACACATCTTTCACCCACACATAGATATCGTCTAGCTTATCTACACTGGAAAGTTGTGGAGAGAATTGGTGATGTATGAACTTGTTGTAGGGGAAACTGCTGGCTTTCTCAGCGGAATAGGCAAAATTTAATAGCAGTGTTAAAAAGACAAGGTGACTGATGAAACCTGTGGTGAAAATAAATGCCTTGACTTTAATTTTTGCTCTTTTACGCATTTTTGCTATATCAGCAGCTTCTAAAGGCCTGTAGTGCTTGCTGCCTCTGACTTCAGCCAGTTTCAAGTGCGCCTCTCTCATCTCATCAGCACTCATCATTCCTCTAGCCAACATAAACTCACAACCCTTACCCTGAGTTAACCATGGGATGTTTTCACAGTGTTTGGGGCGAATCGTACTCACTGCTGAGAAAAAAATGATTTTTAGAATTGAAAGGAAAAATACATTCTCAATAAAGGAGGCTGCAGATGCTAAAAGCCACTCTAGTGAAGTCTGATAGCCATAAGACAAACCATATAACACAATGAAAAATGATGATAGCCCAGTTACAGCTACAACCAGGGCCCATGAGACATAGACACACCACCAATTAAAAACGATGGGTGTTCTCTTGTGAAGGAGCATGGAGGCGGTGCCTGGTGGTTTCCTTTCTTCCTGAGAGTTGCCACCTGCTTCTGCGTAGTTCTTACTAAAACTAGAATGTGCTGGTGGCCTTCTCTGGCAGGCTTCAGCCGCTGGAGGGGAACTTGCAGTTATCGCCTGCTCTTCTGTTCCAATTACGTTTGCATCTCTTTCAGGAACAGCGCAATTCCTCCAGTTTTGGGGAGCTCCCTTGCTTCCTGTCCTCTTGGAACATGGCGGGCTTTGTGAGTTGTTGGGACCAGGAGGGGTCTCTGAGGGAGTGATATTCCTCGATTGTTCTGAGAGGCATGATTTTTGCAAGCGTTCCTTCGAATTCTTACAATTTCCAGATAGGAGGTGTGAGCTTACCTTTGGGACCTGAACCACACCATGAGGAGGAAGAGGTTCCTTCTGGGAATACTTGAAGAAGGCAATTATCATCATTTCCACAGGTATGGTAAGCAAAGCACATTCAATTCCTAGTGTTACTGATCTCAAATACCTCAGGTGTACTGACGATTCTTCATTCTTCGTTGCATTAAAGAACATGATGTTAACAAGCAGGTTAAATAACAATATTGCTAAACATGAAGACAACCTTTGGAGCCTGCTGTAAGTGCCAGTGAGATCATTAGCAAAAATGGAGAGCCATAGATGGCCCTCTGTTAGGCTGTTGGCAAGTTTAATAAAAAAATAGTCGATTCTGGACAGCGGTGTCTTGGGGTTTGTGACAGAAAATCTCCTTTCTATTAAACGATCACCCTTGTCAAGCGAAAGCCATTTCCTGCACATAACAAACCAGGTCTTCCTAGTAGACATGTTCTCAACTTTGGCTCTGCTTAAGAACCAGCTTGGAGATGGGCCCTTGTTATTGTGCCAGACCCTGAGGGAACAAATGTCTCCCAAGTCTTCCTTAGCAGTTAACAGAAAGCAGGCCATACTTCCTTTTTGGAAAGATGGAAAATGTGGGTGCCATAAACAATGGACGTCGCTGATGCCATTTTGCCCGATGAGCTGAAGAAAGACGTTGGCTGTGGTTCCAGCTCCCCAGCGACTGCCTGTGTATAAAGTCACCAAAAAGCTCACTTTGTCAAAGGGGTCATTGTCTGGCAGAACTAAAATCTTGTTTTTGCTGACCCTGTCAGCTTTGTCCTTTCTTATGGCCCAGAGAGACAAAAGAAAGTAGATGGCAAAAATAAATAGCACTGTTAAGAGAGTCACTGGGTTTTCATGGATGTCTGCTATCAGGATTTTCCCCAGATCTACTGTGTTGGGGGTAACTATTACTTTGGCTGCCAGGAACCTGATGTCAATTGTGGATGCATTTAATGCAGTGTGCACTGACAGGCTTCTGTGACGCCGCTTCATATTGCAGACACAGTGTATCTTCTGCCAGTCGGTCATGGAGCCAAGCCTGCACGTGTCTTCTCTCCACAGACTTAGAACCCCCTCCAGAAACAAGCACTGATCACTAAAAACATAAATGCTCACCAGTCTCTGGCTTTGATACCTTATGAAATAGGGTGTCATCAAGACAACGGAGATGTTCTGAGTGTTGGTTCCGCTTCCTTGAGCTGTGGCTGTCAGCAGTGACTCTGGGAGACAGATAATATAGGGAGCCTTGATGTTACATTCAGTGCTGGCTGTCTCGGTTTTGCTTGCAACCGCTGGCATGTTGTGAGAAGCAGCAAACAAAGCTATGGGATGAGCATCAGTGACGTTGGAGCCTGTAAATACTAGCACCTTGAATGTAACTTCTAATTTTGTCAGGATCTGGATGTATATGCTCTTGGTGTTTCCATTGACTTCTAAAGTAAATCCTCCAGTTGTGTAAGCTTCTGTTTTATCAGGTCCCATTGTTAACTGAAAAGTTGAAGATTCCTTATCTTTTCTAGCAATTGTAATTTCTGCTCCTTCAGGCACTATCCCTAGCTGATCCCCATTAGCTTTAGTCTCTACCATTTTGAACCCAAAGACTGTTGTTGTGATTTCTGTTGTGTAACCTAACCAGGGGAAGGGGTTCTCATCAAACTCAAAAAGGGCAGTGGAAATCACAGCATTATGGGGCAATTCAGAATAATTTCCCTTTTTCAGTGATGGATAAAAGCAGTTCCTGCAGGTAGAAGAAGCATTTACACTGTTCAGATTTTCATCTTTCTTCAGAGTGATGTTCCAGTGTTTTGTTTCCATTAGAGTATCTGTTTCTCCAGGGACTTTGCCCAGGAGAACTATGTCTATTAAATTTTCCATGATGGAGAAGACTTGTTTAACTGCACCTACATTGACATTTCTATGATGCAGAAGAGCAGCTCTCAGGATGTTGGACAAGCACGTTAGTATTCCACTACTCTGAATTTCTGCTTCTTCAGACCAGTGCTTCCTGTTCCTCTGTATCTTCATCAATCCCGTAACTTCTGTCAGTTTCCTAACAGCAAGGTCTTGTGATCTAAAGTTCAATTCAGCAGGGTTGTCTGTGACTTGAGAAAGAGAAGCAACTACTTGATTGATTTCCATTATGTTTTCAACTGAAATATTCATGGCTATTTTAATCAGGTTTTCCCGAAACTGAGCGTTAGGGAGCTGGATGGTTGGTGTGGCTTTAATATAGTTTAAGACTGAGGCTGTCAGATAAGCCAAATATCCTGCGCTAAAATAATCTCCAGTCTGGAGATAAGATGTCATTGGTGCGCTAAAACCGCTTACTGAGGCCAGCAGTTCATGAAACACAGCAGCTACTGGTCGACTGTCAATTGGATTCTGCACCCGGGCATATAAATTCACTTGGGTAAATGCTCCAAGGGAATCGTGGATTTGAACGTAAAGTGTCAAGGTGTACTTCTGAGACGGCACTCCAATGGGGAGAAACGATGGAGGAGTTTTAGGCTGATAACCAAAGTACATAATTATGCCAAATGTGTTTTCCTTCACAGAAGTTATTTTGGTAGTTTTGTCAGAAGCTACTATTACTTTATATGTCAGAGGTAAATTGCTGTCAGAAAATCCACTGCATTGAACAACAAATTTTGTCAGAAAGGCAGTACCCCAGCGTGGGTTGATGGTACACTTGCCAGACCTAGGAGGAATATTTATCTTAAAAGCATACTTGTAGACGGAGGACCTACCATCCCAGGTAGTTACTTTTAACAGAAGTATGTAGGATTGATGTGCAGTCTTCGTAAAAGTCAGAGCATGTATAGATAGGTAAGTCCCATATCTCCCCGTTGAGGTTCTGGAAGACCAGTCAAAGCTAATTTCTGTAGAGTTTTCTGAAAAAAGGGACCAGTAGTAGACTGGCTGGTTGTGTGTTCTACAGTTCAGGCATTTTCCAGACAAGGTAAATCTCTCTGTTGGAATGAGACTGCTCCCACAGTTTTCGAGGCATGTCACGTCCAGAAGGAGTTGGGAGCCGGGCTGCACATTTACAGTTTGGTCAGCGTAACTCATCCTTGTATCCTTTCGAATCACTAGACGGAAGTAGTACATGGCATTTCCTGGGAGGGATTCTGGTGGCATGGCTTGAACTGGACCTGAGGATCTTAACCATTTCAAATCACTCTGGGCTGGATGGCATTTTTTTCCTGGGCTGATTTTCATGTTTTTGTAGTCTGATATCTCTTTAGTACAGTACCAAGTAAATGTGATTCCCACTAGTCCTTCCTGTGTGTATGAATCAGGATCATAGGATGCAGAGCCACTGAGAACCCAGTTGTCATGAAAACCCACTGTGCGGAATCTGCCTCCTGCAATATTTGCCACTAGACTGCTTCTCTCAATCAGAACATAAATCCCATCTGAATCCTTGACAACTTCTTTGGTAGCAGCAACGGTTATCTCAAAAGTGAAATTAAACAAATACAGCCCATAATCTAAAGCAAATCCAGGAACTGTTAAGCGTATCTTTTCTATACCATCTAATGAAGAAATGTTCATTGGGTTTGTCCAGTCCGGAATAGTGGTTGTGTCCTGAAGAGGATAGACTCGCCAGAAGGGTTTAACAATTCTGACAACTCTGCACTCTGCTATCACTTTGGCAGAGAGGATGAAAGTTGATGCTCTTTTCTGATGCAAGATAGAGGTATGAAGAGTAGGTCTCTGTATATACACGCTGTGTATTTGACATGTTTTTTCCTGGCAAGACACTGGTGCTTCTATGGTTTTTGCAGCATAGTTGTTGACTCTGGCTCTTAAAAGAGCTGGTGTAAGTGCACTTCTGGTACAGTTCACTTTTGCCACAAACCCTGTATATTTCTCTGCATCAAATGGTAAAGCAGAGCGACGGACAAAACGTGTGGCATTTCTTACATGATCATTGTATGTGTACGTGCTATTCTGGAGAAGGTGGTCTTTTTGTGTTCCAAAAATCTGCAGATGGAAGGTCCACTCACACTGGAGCATTGGATGTTGTGCAGGGATAAACCACACTAAATAAGTAAAGCTCTGCAAAAAAGGATGGCTGCTGCTGAAAACATGGACTTCAAGGTCTCTTTCTGCCAGGGACCTAAACAAAGCCCTCTTCTGATTTACATAAAGGTACATATTGAACTTGTAAAAATGGAAGGCCACAAACTCTATGGAGAATAAGTAAGAGAGGCCCTTGTGTTGGTAGAACACAGTGTGTGTGTTAGGGCCATCTGTGTAAATAGGGCTGTGGTTATCTTTGGTTGTGTAAAATGTCCCATGGTTGTACCTGAAAATGTATGTGCTACTGTTGGTCTTCCCTGGCTGAAGGTTGACATGGGTGGGTGTTTCTCTGCCTGCAGTTAGACTGAGAGTACCATTGAGTAGATGTATTTCTCCTGTCAATTCCTCAAACCTCTTTCCATCAACAGGAAAGTAAATACTGGCCACCACCACCTCAACCAGGCTTTGAGGTATGGGAACAGCACAGAAGTTGCTCTGCAAAGTAAAGGCACTGTAGGAACGGACCCAACCTCCTATAGCCTCTGTGTCCACCAGTCTGTAGGCCAGTGCCTGCAGGGTAAGGGGCTGAAGACTCCAGGAGAGGCTGAGTGGCTGTTGAGAAACACTAAGGAGTTTGGAGCTGATGCTGAGGACATGCAACAAGTCAGGCTCTACCTTGAGAGAGATGTTGATGCTTATCTGAGGCATCTGCTCAATGCTGACTGAAGCAACATGAAGCCCGGGATGCCCGTAGCGCACAGTCAAGCGGTAGCTGTAGTAGGTGGCACAGGTCTGCTGCAACTCAGCTGTTGGGTAAATATCAAGTGGTAGCGTCTCTTGGTGCTCACTGCTGGGAAGGAGAAGGGTAGAGGGGCTGCCTTCCTGGCTGCTGAAGCGGTACTGCCAGCTGACACTCTTGAGACGTGCACACCAGCCCAGCTCTACTGGCTGCCACACGAGGATCAGGTGTGCCTGCGGCCAAAGCACAAAGAGCCGCATGTCCTGGGCAGCCATCTGGATGCTCACGTTGTGATGGAAGCACTCGGGGGCAGCACATGAAGCAGATGAGCACTGCACTGTGAGAAGGCTGAAGCCCGTGGGTGGAGGATCACTTCCCGGTAGGAGGCCTGTTTGGAGCGTGACCTGGCCTGACCAGTGCGAGGTGTTCTCCACCCAGGCTGAGTTCAGGTACCAAGAGCAGTGGGGTGGGGATTGTGGCCACCCCTCTTTTCTCTCTACCTTGGTCCTTGCTCCCAGGGCGGGCTTGTAACGCAGGTTCATGGTGCTGCTCCATAGGCATGAGACCCGGTGCTCGTTGTCCTGCCGTCTAAAGACTTGTCCGTGAGTGCCCCTGCAGCTGACCAGCAGGGGCGGCGGCTGGAAGCAGGGAGAGGAGACCCCCGAGCCCTGGGGCCTGTAGCTGAGCAGCAGCAGGAGCAGGTGGAGCGCTGCCATTGCGTGTGAGGTGCAGGACACTGAGTGAGGCACACGGTCACTGAAAAACGTTGTGGACGTTGCCAGTTGGGTGCCTCGTCCTGCGCCTGGCCCGGCCACGCCTCCTCTTCCTGCTCGGAGGCGCGAGGCGAGGAGCTGCCGGGCCGCGGCTGCGGGAGGGACTGAAAGGTGAGGGCAGGTCTGAGGGGAGCGGGACGGAAGCCGCCCGACCGACACGGCCGCTCTGACTGTGGTCCCTGGGCGGCCAGGGGCGGCGGGGTGCGCCCTTGAAGCGGGTGGTGTCCTTCCTCAGCGGCAATCCTGCCCTCCCCTTCCCTTGGGGAGGCCCCGGGTCCACCCGAGCGGCGGGCGGGGAGGGGAAGGGAAGGCAGGAGAGCCGCTGAGTCTGGGGCGTTGGGTCTCGGGCGGGATAGCAGCGAAGCCGGCCTGGGCTGACAGGAGGGCGCAGAGACCCAGCCCCGGGGTGGAGAGGCCTTTGCTGGAGAGAACTCATCTGCCTCAACCCACAGAGCCTGGCACTCTGGTTGCATTCATGGAATCAGCTGGGTTTGAAAAGACCTTTAACGTCATCAGGTCCACCTGTACCCCAAGTCCACCACTAAACCATATCACTGAGGGCCTCATCTACACGGTTTGTGAACACTGCCAGGGACGGTGATTCCACCACTGCTCTGGGCAGCCTGTTCCAATGCCTGAGCAGCCTTTCGGTGAAGAAATGTTTCCTAATATTCAATCTAAACCTCCCCTGGCACAGCTTGAGGCAGTTACTTCTTATCACTTGTTACCTGGGAGAAGAGACTGACACCCACCTCTCTACATCCTCCTTTCAGGCAGTTGTAGAGAGCAGTAAGGTCCCCCCCTGAGCCTTCTCCAGACTAAACAACCCCAGTTTCCTCGACTGTTCCTCATCACACTTGTGCTTCAGACCCTTCAACAGTTTCGTTGCCCTTCTTTGGACCCGCTCCAGCATCTCTCTTGCAGTGAGGGGTGCAGAACTGAGCACAGGATTCAAGGGTCTTGTCCCACAGGCACTCATCTGCCCTTTCTGTGGGGCTCAAAAGCGGCCAGGCGTTCTTTTAACTCAAAGCCATCTTTGAGTCCAAGGGTTCAATATCTGGCTGCAGGGCCTACTTACTGATCAGTCATTTGAGTGCTCTCTTCCTGAGCAAGTTCTTTGTCACTATTTTTGTTGTTGTTTTTTGATTAATTAGGTAATGCAAAGTAAACAGAAGTCTTGAAGATCTGAGAGACTGATAAATCCCTGGAAAAAAGACTGGTTGGCAACTGTTGTCCACATGCCAGCATAGAATCAACTAGATTGGAAGAGGCCTTTAAGAACATCAAGTCCAGTCTTTACCCCAGGACTGCCAAGTGCACCACTAAACCAGGTCACTAAGAGCCTCATCTACATGGTTTTTGAACACTTCCAGGGACAGTGATTCCTCCACTGCCCTGGGCAGCATAGTCACCTATCTCTGGGATGTCACTGCCGTACTTGTGAAGACAGTGGCTTTTCCTGATCACAGAGTTATTTAGAAAGCTGTGAGGATGCAAACATTTTTTCTCAGTCCCTTTAGCCCACATTGGCCTCATTCGGGACAAGCCGATGATTTTGGACCAGCTCTCGGGAAGAAAGGTTGGCTGAATGTCATTGTGGATCAAAGGCAAGAACACGTCTTTCACCCACATGTAGATATCGTCTAGCTTATCTACACTGGAAAGTTGTGGAGAGAATTGGTGATGTAGGAACTTGTTGTAGTGGACCCCTGCATGTTCAAGGACAGTAACATTTGACACGTAGTCAGTCCAATGGATGTTTAGAATTGTACGGAGGCAGCACTGATGAAAGCATTTGAGGAGTCGCAGGTGATGGCGGCAGATAACCCATGATTCAGACACATATAAAAGAGTAGACAGTACAATGGCTCTATAGACACTAATCTTTGTACTTTTCTTCAGGTGTTTATTGCACCAGACTCTTTTATGGAGTTTTCTGAAGGCTCTATATGCCTTTGCTATTCTGTTATCTATCTCTTTGTTGATTGTGGCATCCAAGGAAATAATACTTCCCAGATAGCTGAACTGCTGAACTGACTTAAGCTCTGACTTGCCAATGGTAATGTGGGGATGATGATAATCTTCTTGTGGTGCAGGTTGGTAAAGAACTACTGTCTTCTTCAAGCTGACTTCCAGCCCAAAAAGCTCAGCTGCCTCCGCAAAGCAAGATGTTAAGCGCTGCAGAGCTGGTTCTGTGTGGGCAACAAGGGCGGCATCATCAGCAAAAAGCAGTTCACGGACAAGGTGATTTAGGGTCTTAGTGTGGGCCTTCAGTCGCCTTAGATTGAATAGACTCCCATCGGTACGATATCGAATATAAATGCCGTTTTGTTTGTCCAGGTCTACTGTAGCCCTTCGGAGCATCATGCTGAAGAAGATTGCAATAAAGTTGGTGAGAGAACGCAACCTTGTTTCACACCATTGGCTGTTGGGAAGGGCTCAGAGAGTGCATCACCATATCTGACTTGGCCTTGCTGATCCTCATGTAACAGAATAATCATTTTGAGGAACTTGGGGGGACAACCTAATCGTTCCAAGATCAGCCACAGGCCTTTTCTGCTCACAGTGTCAAAAGCTTTGGTGAGGTCAACGGAAGTTACATAGAGCCCCTTATTCTGTTCTCTACACTTCTCTTGCAGTTGTCTGAGAACAAATACCATGTCTGTGGTACTTCTGTTAGCTCTGAAACCACACTGACTTTCAGGTAGAAGTTTTTCTGTGATAGCGGGTACTAATCTGTTCAATAGTATTCTTGCAAGGATTTTTCCAGCAATGGAGAGCAGAGTTATACCTCGGTAGCTTGAGCAGTCTGACTTTACACCTTTTTTCTTATACAGAGTGATGATGATTGCGTCACAAAAATCTGATGGTAGTTTACCTTGTTCACAACAGCGCACAACTAGCTCGTGAAATTTAGCATGAAGTGCCTGGCCTCCATGCTTCCAGATTTCGAGTGGGATTCAGTCCACCCCAGCTGCCTTGCCTGTTTTCACCTGCTGTATAGCCTTAAGAGTCTCTCCCATGGCAGGGGCTATATCCAATTCGTTTTTCACGGGATGTTGTAAAATGTGCTGGATTCCTGCGCCTTGGACTACACGGTTGGCACTAAAGAGTGTTTGAAAATGTTCAGACCAACGATTCAAGATGGAGATTTTATCTGTAAGAAGCGTTTCGCCATCTGCACTAAGTAAGGAGCTTTGAACCTGAAATGTGGGTCCATACACTGCTTTCAAAGCCTCTGTGGTCACCCAAATCTGCACGTAATTGAGTCTTTTCTGCTAGGTTGAGCCACCACTTGTTCTGGATGTCTCAAAGTTTCTGTTGGAGTTTACTGCATGCAAGACAAAAGGCTGCTTTTCTTACATGGCAAAATGGCTGAGCGAGGTGTGCTTGATAGGTAGATCTCTTCTTTGTCAGCAATTCCTGGACCTCCTGATTGTTGTCTCTTTCCCAGGTTGACTTATTTTTTTAAAGTCTGACTCCTCTTTAGTGCAGGACCAAGTAAATGTGATTCCCTTTGGTCTTTCCTGTGAATACCCATTGTAGTATGCAGAGCCATTGAGAGTCCAATTATTATGGGGGAGGTGGGAAGAGAAGATTCCTGAACCTAGAGCCCTGCAGCAGAGCCGGGGCAGGAGAAGGTGGAGGGCTGCCATTGCAAAAATGGGGATTTACTGCCTTGTAACTTTTGAGTATAAACGTAGGGAAGCAGCCTGCATCGCATCGGGTGTACTTGCTTTGTGGAAAAGCACCACTGAGCACCCTGCGCAGAATAAAGTGTCTCCTCTCTAAACAGGCTTGGAGTGTGCCTCAAGAGTTCCCTTCCGAACAGCCGACATTCCCAGTTGACTTGGACAGTCTGCCCTTACTTACAGGGGGGCGCAGGGTGGTCCGTGTGCAGGTGCAGTTTTACAGGACAGAAGTCTTGTAAAGACCCCCAGGCCCTGGAACAGGATTTTATGGTCCACAGTTTGTGTCTTCCAAGGGGACATCCTAACAAAGTCATCTGCATATAAATGCAATGCAGTATTGTGAAGCTCTATTTTTAATTGCCGGCTGGCACTCTGCTCTCTCATCCGGTCTTTTCCTCTTCCTTACGCTCAGAGTGGGAGGGATTTATGACCATTTTCAGATGTCAGGCCACTTCTGCTCTTATGTTAGCCTGTGTTCAGCAGGAAGGGAGGTCTATTTCGGCGGCTATAACCTACGAAACACATCCGCCAGCAACACCGCGGCCCCCCTCTCCGCCCACCCCCCCCCTCGAGACACGGGGACTCGGGATAAGCCACTGCCAACGGGCCGAGCGCCGTCCTGCCCTCCCCGCTGCCGCGCCGGGCCCGGCCCCGCCTCCACCTCCTCCTGAGTAAGAGGAAGAGGCGCGGAGCTGCCGGGCTGTGGTTGCGGGGTTCATGGCGTCGCTGAGGGACTGCAAGGTGAGGGCAGGTCTGACGGTAGCAAGATGGGAGCTGCCCGCCCGGCAACGCCCTGCCGCAGCGGCCGTTCTGCCCGTGGCCCCAGCGCCTGCGGGAGGGCGCCTTTGTGGCGGGCGGTGTCCTTCCGTGTGGGCCTTGGCCTCCCAAGAGCCATGCGGGGAGGGGAGGGGATGGCGGGGGAGTCGCTAGGTCAGTGACGGGAGAGCCTCGAAGTCGGCGTGGGCTGGCGGGAGGGCGCGGAGAGCCAGCCCCGTGGTGGAGGGGCCTTTGCTGGAGAGAGCTCGTCTGCCTCAACCCGCGAAGCCCCGGCACTCGAGGTGGATTCAGGTGGGGTGAAACTGCTGTTGGGATCTGAAAATGAGGACGAGTCACTGCAGCCTTGCCTGCCACCGGAGAAGCAGACCTGTGTCTGAACATCTCTGGGTCTTGTCCATAGTGCCCTCCAGTCGCACCTGCCCTTTCTCTGGGTCTCAAAAGTGAATCAGGCCACTCTAAATTGTCTTTGAGTCCAAGGGTTCAAAATTTGTCTGCAGGGGCTAGTTACTGATTATTCGTTTGAGTGCTTTCTTCCTGATGAAGTTAATGCTGTCACTCCTTTTTTTGTTGTTTTTTGTTTAGTTAGGTAAGGGGAAGTAAACAGAAGTCTTGAAGATCTTCTGACAGAGTCATAGGTTCATGAGCTGCAGAGCCCTGGAGAACTGCCACTCAAGTAATAGAGGATGTGCTAACAGCAGCATGCAGAGAGTGTATTTCTCAAATGCAGCTGGGATTCTAGCAGGGAAAAAAATACAAATAAACAGCAGATCTCATGACTAAACTCATACTGAAGCAAGAGGAAGGGCAGGGCTTTGGTCTTGCCAAGAAGCAGTAAGGAGAGCCAAGGCCATGGCACTCTCCTGCAGCAGGTATCACAGAGTCTTTTCTGGAATTAGAGAGAAAGGTTGTGGGAAGTTTGTGTAACACAACTTAAAGGCAGCTTCTGTGGGAAGGGGAGCTGATAATTGTTTTATAATGTCTTCTGGCTGAGTTTTACCTACTTCCTTTCCCTCTCTTGTGGATTTCTTCAGTCACAGTCTGATATATGAGTACAGGCAAGTCCCAAGGCATGAGTGCCCCAGGTAGTCTGGGCAGGACCACTTGTGTATGATGCAGAGGACAAGGGTTGCCAGCTCTTCTGTGCCCTTTGGTTCTTGGTGACAACAACTGATCAGTTTTGGAGTAGATCTTTTCTTTTTCTTAGGAGTCAGCAGCTGTTACAGAGTGGTTCTTCCCTGCACCTAATTGTCCTGGTGTGCCAACAGGGAGAGCCTTGCTGCCATCCTGCTGTTGCCAGAGTGTGAGTCTTCCAGTGAGGAATGAGTTATGTGGGCTGGAGGCTTGGCAGAGCAGAGGCTTGCTGCTAGAGTGGGTAGAAATAGCATGTGTGAGAGAAACAGTGTTGTTTTCACATGCTGGTGGGGCTTTGCAATATTAAGGCTTTGAAATACTGTGACTGGGGTTAAGTTACTAAGGGAATGAAGCAAAGGGTTTGAAATACCATGACTTAAACCAGACACACTATAGTTAAAGACAGTGTCATCTTTGGGTGACAGACACACTCTGTGGTTAAAAAGAATGCTATCTTTGTACAACCTGTGAAACTAAGCTGATGTAAACTGGTTCTGTAGTTAAACAGTAAGTTGGGGTACCCCATGTATGCCAGAGTTATGAAATTGAACTATAAAAGGAGATAAATAAGAGGAAGGGGTGTACAAAATTGAGTAAGGGGAGATGTAAACAGAGGTGGGACAGTTAGCACGTAAATTATACGCTTTGGATAGGCTGTAAACCTTGGTACCCAAGCAATGGGGAAACAAGGGAACTTGTGGATGGGATAGGAAATATAAGAGTTCTGCCTTTGCTGTGTGTGCCTTCTTGCTAGGACACCCATTTTTGCAAAAACGTTAATGAATAGCTGCTTCACAGCTGTGTCTTACCTGAGCTTTTACAAGAAAAGTTTTTATCTAGAGACCATTTCTCACAGCATGTACCTCAGCTAGATCAGCAGTGTCCTTAATCATGGGTGCAGGCCTTTTTTTACTAACCCTTTTTCTGCTGTTTTTTTCTGATGATACAGAGACGTTGTCATTCCTAATAATTGTAGCATTAACAAATCTCAAAACCAGATGACATTTTCTACTTGGCAAGTATCTTAAGCTGTTGTGCAAAACGGGCAGTGGCAAAGAGGTGCTTCAAATGGACCATCTTCAAATGGAGCATGTCTGGTGATGAAAGTGGTTCCTGGTCTGTTTTTCAGGGCACTGTGAGAGGTAGCCTGTAAGTGGCAGGCCTAACCTTGCTACCCTTTTGACTTTTCTCTCTACACAGTTTCTGGATATATTATGAATTGTAAAGAAAATTTGTAATTTTATATTCAGGTCTAGTCTTTCAGGCTTGTAATTTGAACACTCAAGTGCTTGAGCTGCTGGAATGTGAGCCTTTAATCCAGTCACAGTGGGAAAGCTTTAGAATATATTAACAAAGATGTCATTGCCTAGGTACTTAAAATTTGTGAAAGTTGGCTCATTAGAATCAGGAATTACGTTAAAGTGTAAAATGAGATGAGCTGAATTTTTGCAGCATCTGCAAGGACTAATCTCCTGTTAGGAGGACTCTAAATTGGTTTGCCCCAGGTCTTTTTTTTTCATGTCTATCCTGTACGTTCTCTGTTCTGGAATAAAAGTGATGTTGAAGTGATTGGGGCAGCTTCTCAAATGTGTGTATGCTTAGACAGGAATGTATGTGGTGTGCTGAATATAAATTTGTGCTTGAGAAACAGTTGTAATAATGGTTGCAGTATCAGAATGCTGAATGACGAGTGATTGCTGGAAGTAAACCCAAACATATTAAACATATCTGAATAATAGATTGCTGAGGGAAGTAGCTCGTGAGATGACAGGCTTTGTGGCTGTGTGGCCGTCCTGTGTAGGGGAAAAGGCCTGCAAACAACTGGAGTCTACATGCCTGTTTGCCTGAGTTACTTAATAGAGCAGTCATGGAGACAGTCATGAAACAGGGTGCTGCCAGCTCAGTTCCACCATTCTGGCTAATGAGCTGTTTTCATTTTTCAGCAGCTAACCAGGAGAGGTAGCACCTCAGTCAGTGTTGCATAGCTTCTGAAGAAATTCAGTCTGCCTGATTTCTGTGGTTGGTGAAGCGCTGGCACAGGTTGCCCCGAGAAGCTGTGGCTGCCTGGTCGCTGGCAATGTTCAAGTCCAGGTTGGACAGGGCTTGGAGCAGCCTGCTCTAGTGGAAGTTGTCCCCGCCCATGGCAGGGTGCTGGAACTGGATGAGCTTTAAGGTCCCTTCCAACCCAAACCATTCTGTATGGCCCCTTTCTGTAAGGCTTCCATACAAATCTCTGGCCCAAATTCTTTGTTCTTTAACTCTAGCGACTTGGTGGATTTGCTCTGCTAAGCTGTTCGGCCTGCAAGATACCTGAAGTATTGATTTCAGTTCTAAAAGAACAGGGTTTTATTTTACCATGTCTCTACTTCATATTAGGTGTGTCTGCAGCAGGGGTACTAGCCAAAACTTGAGTTGTAATGAGACTGAGTCTCTCATAATGAGATTAGTAACCCATCAAGATCTATTATATGCTATAACTTTTTGTTGCTTTATTTCCACTGCTAGCCCCAACTAATTGAATCCTTATATGTAACTACAACAAAATAAAGGTTTGTGTGTCTGCTGACACTGTCCTTCCAGCTTTTATTTATTGTTCTTTTGAAAAAGCATAGTTGACAAAAATATAGGTACATGATCAATTTGAAAATCTGTGGGAGTAGTTTGGAAAACAAGTATGCAAAATGAGTGTGTTTGTATCCATTTGTTGTGCAGGCCTGGCAAGATGCTGGACTTGTCCTGTCCACGACTAGCAATGAAGCCTGTAAGCTATTTGATGCTGTGTTGGCACAGGTATGGCCAAAAAGTTTAAGAAAATGTGTTTTGAAGGAATTTGTGCATGAAATAGTCTTCGCTGTAGTTCACCTTTGTCCTGGGTTCAGCAGTAGCAGTCAGTTTTTCTCCTTAGTAGCTGTTGCAGCACTGTGTTTCTGACTTTTGGCCTAGGAACAGCTGATGACACTGATGTTTAGACTGACCAAGGACTTTGTGAGTCTCATGCTCTGCCAGGGAGGAGGAGGGGCCGGGAGGAAGCAGGGACAGAACGCCTGACCCAAACTAGCCAAAGAGGTATTCCATACCACAGCACGTCATGCCCGGGGATGTAACTGGGAGCTACCCGGAAGGGCACGTCCTCTTTTGGGTCGGGCTCTTTTCCGGCGAGCGGTATCATATTTTCTTCCCTTGTTATTTCTCTTATCATTATTATTGGTGGCAGCAGTAGTGATTTGTGTTATACCTGAGTTACTGGACTGTTTTTATTTCAACCCGTGGGAGTTACATTCTTTCGATTCTCCTCCCCATCCCTCTGGGGAGTGGGGGGGGGAAGTAGACTGCGTGGTTCTAATTTACAGCCGGGGCTTAAACCACGACAACCCTCAAATTTCTTATCTACTCTGAGAGCCTCAAAATCAGGCTGCCAGAAGATTTCAGCCATTAGCAGGCAGCAGAAAACTCTCCTGGCACAGGGCTGTGCCAGATGCTGCAGCTGTGGGGAAGGTCACAGCCAGCATGCTTGTGCTGCTTGATACTGGAGAATCAACCCATTAACATAAGCCACATAGAAATCCAGGGTATTAGTTCTGCTGGTGGCCAAACTGTCTTAAAGAAAACTGGTTTTCTGGTTTGCTACTATGCTGACCCTATCGGAATGCAATGTTTGTCTTTTAGTCATTTGCCTTGCTTGCTTTTGAATTTTAGGTGCCCAGGAGAATGAAATGAAGAGCAGTATCATTGAGCATTCCTTGACTGCCTCTCTCTCTCTGTGTCTCTTCCAGTATGCAACCTGGACCAATAATGAGAGCCTTGGAGGTATTGAGGGATGTCTTTCCAAGTTAAAAGCAGCAGATCCAAATTTTAGTAAGTGTAACCCTTAATACATAGCATGGAAAGTGTTGGATAATACCTGATGTCTTGGTGTGATGGCATACATGATGGCTTAGAGAATTCTGTAAAGCGTCTTCAGAATCGAGAGCAGGCTGGAATGGTTTTGTGTGTTTGGGCTTGGTTTCTTTTGCTTTTAATTTCAAGTCCTTTAAATGGCTTTCATGAAAAGCCTCTAAGAACTTTAGGCTTATAAGACTTTCTGGACCCCTGTGAGTACAAGTCAGTCTTGTTCAAAAAACTCTTGTGTTTTTGTAGGGATGAATGTAGTTCTGTACAGTTCAACTTGTAGTGTGTTGTTTTCTGTAGCAATGGGACATGTGATTGCTAATGGTTTGGAGCTGATTGGTACTGGAAGTTCAGTGCAGCTCAACAAAGAGCTCGACAGTGCAATGAGAACAATGATGATGCTTTCAAAATCACAGCCACTGACTGAGCGAGAGAAGCTTCATGTATCAGCATTGGACATGTTTGCAAGTGGGTAAGTCCACTGTCATCCCATTTAAAGGACTCTGAAGAGTTTTAGCTACCACATGTGGAAGTGATAGTTGGTAGTAGTGTTGTCTCACATGCGCTGACATCTAGGGTGAGATGTCAGTGGTTGTCCTTCAATTTATCTCTCTGTACTGTAAGCACCATGACTAGTTAGTGAGCAGCACTGTAGGAGGGGAAGTGCTCTTTTGCCACTGCTTCATATCATTAAGCACTCCATGTTTTAAATGTCATAGATCCGTCAGTGGAATAGTGGTTTAGGACTAGGAAGCTAAATATTTGACTACAGTAGGGTCCAATATAATTTAACACAGACTTGTATACACAAAAGCAAAGCTACAAACAGACTTTCCTTCTCTCTGTTGTCTCTCTGTGTCAAAAACTATTTCCCCTGTAAAACAGGAAGACAGCAGAGGGTCAGAAGTGCTGTAAAGGCTCATTGTTATGTCCAATATAATGAATTTACATGCACTGCAGAAAGTATGGGCTAACGGTTCACTTTCATTATTTGTCAAGCAAACAGGTGAGCATGGATGTACCTCACGTGCTTCTTAACAAAGGTAAAGAGGAAGCTACTGAAACTCTGTTACTATGGATTTGTTTCTCAGTAGGAGGGAAGGTGTCTGTGAATGTGAAGTTAGGCTCATTGTGGTAGATCTCTCTCTGTAAAAGCTGTTCAACCCTGTAGGAAAATCTTT
Source organism: Psittacula echo (assembly GCF_963264785.1). NCBI lineage: Eukaryota > Metazoa > Chordata > Aves > Psittaciformes > Psittacidae > Psittacula > Psittacula echo. The sequence continues at coordinate 109,659,047 of NC_137735.1, forward strand.
AGATTTATGGTTTAAGCTTGTTTAATTTTCCTTGTGTGTTACAGTGACTTGTAACTCAAGGACATTTATTTCAGAAGATTTCCTGGAAGTTGCTCAGTGAAGATAATGCCATTATTACTTTAAAAAGACTTAAGATATTCCATCAAAAAAACCATGCAAACATAATTTGATGTTGAATTTTGTATTTTTCAGAATAGCATGAGTTCAGAACTAACAGTAGGGACATGTATATGTGCCTTCTTGCAGCAATGAAAATACTTCTTTATTTCTAGCCAGCTTCCAAAAGCTTGTGATTTATGGGAGCAGATTCTGCAGAGCCACCCAACTGACCTGCTAGCCCTCAAATTTTCTCAGGACACTTACTTCTACCTGGGATATCAGATACAAATGCGAGATTCTGTTGCCCGGGTTTATCCTTTCTGGACACCTGATATTCCACTAAGTAGGTGGGTCATGCTTCATTTTGAAAACTGCTCTTTATCTGGTGCACACATACTTTGTGCTTTCTAAGTTCAGACACATCTAAATAACAGGATCCGTTGGCAAACAGACATGTAGACAAAATCAAGGCCTTATAAGTGAATTAGACGTGACTACAGCTAGAACATCTTTCCTGTATCCCTGTTGACACTGTTTTTTTCTTAAGTGACCTGAGGCTCAATTAGTAAATTTTGCTGTCCAATACTGCACATGACATGTATCCCACAGGATAAAAGCACGTCCTCACTGGGGGCAGTGGCAGAACTCTTTTGAGTTTTTATGGGTCCAGTTTTTCACTTGGGGCTCACATTGTGACTGATAGAGCACAACAGTGGAAGGAAGAAAGGAATTGTAACTTGGAATACCCAAGTGTAGTTCTGAAATAAAACTTTTGGATATACTTTAACAGCTGGTGCAGCAAAGACTGACAGGAAGGCATAACTTTTTAAAATGTCTTTAGTTCAGACCTGAGCTTCCAGTTTCCCAGAGTTAACTCAGGATAATCCGAATCTATCAACAAGTGAATCATTAATAAAAATTAATTTGGGATGATTTTTTAAGATTATTTTTAAGGCCTGTTAAATTATTTGAAAGCTTTTACCTTTATGTAAAAGTTAACATTAAATTATCAGTCAAGGCATGTATTTAACATTCTGAGAGAGATGAATAGACAATCCACAGGCAAGCATAACTTTTTGATTATGTAATGAATGTTGCTGCACACCAATGCACTGTACATCTACGTTGAACGCAACCTTGTCTCTTTTTTTTTCTTCCATAAACAGTGGAGAGAATACAGACTGAATGCTAACATAATAGTGAAGCTCCCTGAGGTACCCCGCAATCTTTATGGCGCAGAGGGTAGTATCAGGAGTTTCATTTTTCCAGCTGCATTACCTCAGCTCTGAAAAATTTAAGCCCCTTAGTTCTTTTTAACTACAATAGGGGGGTTTCATTTGCTGGAGGAGACAGACAACTTTGAAGTTTTGACTGCATTTTGTAAACTTTTCTGGACACTATGCTACAAAAGTACAGGCTGTTGCCCACTTAGTGAGCACAATTGTGAAGCAAGAGGAAACACCCATATGCTAAGCTTTTCTTAAAGTATAAAACCCTGGTAAGTACCCCTTATGCTCAAGCTACAGGTAGGTAGAATTAACACATTAATTGATATGTGGGCAAAAAATAAATCAATTCATCTCGATCCATGGAATAAATCTTTTGCAACATACAGGAACTATTAAAACGTGGGGTGCCTTAGGAGTTTGAAACCAAAACCCCAACAGATATTTTGAGAAGCACAAACATATCCTGTGGTATTTTGCAAGCTGTGAATCTGCAAAAAAAGCATTTCAATATTTCTTAAAATGTCTGCATCAGGTATGTGTGTAACAGCCTTTGAGATGCTCAGATAGCTCTGGTGACAGCACTGTCTCACTTCCAGCCTCCTAATTGTGCATCTTGCAACTGTTATGGAGATCAGCAAATTGTTCTGTGCGACTCTTAATTCCAGTTTATCCAAAGATGTAAATGTCAGCTGTCAGAACACTGGTGACATGCATCTTGTTACTGTTTACTGTGCTGGTGTCTCTGGGCCTTTCATTTCCCCTGGGAACTGGCTAGTTGTTCTGTCTTCTGCAAACTTGAACTCTCATTGTAACTTGCATTGAAATGTTTTGAGTTAAATGCTATTTGAATATGGATTTCAGACCTAGATGAAATCTAGTTCTAAGTGGATGATGTGCTGTTTTTCCTCTTTTTGCTTAGCTATGTGAAAGGCTTCTACTCTTTTGGACTCATGGAAACAAACTTCTTTGATCGTGCTGAGGAGCTTGCCCGTGAGGTAAGCTGCCTGCTATTGGTGCTAAAAGGTTTCAGAATTCTTAAACATGGTCCCTGTCTCTAGGTGGTGTTTTGATGTGACTCTCTCCGTCATCCCAGTTGTTAGTAGAAGTAGCAAAGAGATAAAGCTTAACATGAAAATGCTTACAGTTTCATGACAGACTATTAATATCTATTCCTTAGAAAGATTTGCACACCTTTGCCATACCATGGCAGTTTCATCTTGACTGGATTTCCTTCATTTGCTTATGAGCATATCTTGTCAGATGGTGTCAGAACACCACTTTAAAATCCATATATTATCCCATCTGCTGTTTCCCCCCAGTGTAATTGGCTGTATACTCCCACTAAAGAATGTTGGATTGATTTGATATAATCTACTTTTGACAATCCATCCTGTTTGGGTTCCCCCTCCTTTATTCCCAGATAGTTGTTTCTGGATTATAGCACAGTTAACTTTACAGGGTTCCTGGGGATCAATATTGGCTGGTCTGTTTCATTTTTATGAAGATAGTAATTATGCTTGACTTTCTCCAGTCCTCAGGATTATCTCTGTCCTCCAGGAATCTCAGATATAATTAATCTCTCATGGGTGTTTTTGCAAAACTTCTGTTACATCAAATTGCTGAAAGTGACAACAAAGACTAAATACTAACATTTAACATTTACCAAGTTAGTGGTTAACCTTGCAAAATGCCTAGAACCTAGTGGAAGTTGTTGGAGCCAGAAGGAGGAATTTTCTGAATGTTCAGAGCTGGCTGTGTTCTTGAAGAAGACACGGTTACCTGCAAGGCAGTATGTCATGAACTATATTGTGCCTGTACATGCAGTTCTTTCACAGCTGGTACTGATGCATGTCTGTGAAATAAAATGTGATTTGATAGTCTTCATCAAAGCCTGCATTTTAAAGTGTTCTGCAGGTGTTAGTCTCTATGCAGTAGAAGCTGGGAAGTGAAGTTAGCCAATAAACATTGTCTTCTGTCCAAACTAAACTTCCTGGCTGTGGTTAGTTGGAATGGTACCTGCAGCAAGTAAAAAGTAGTCTCTTGTTTCTGTACCAGCAGTGTTAAATACTGCTAAATAGAGTTCGTAAGCTTTCCCTTTTTTCATTTGCAGGCTTTGGCTATAAATAAGACGGATGCATGGTCTGTTCATACTATAGCTCATGTAAATGAGATGAAAGCAGACGTGAGCAAAGGGTTAGAATTCATGAAGGAAACAGAAACCAACTGGAAGGTAAATATTCTTGTAGCATCTCTGAAAAACCTCCTTTTAGATCTCCTTTATCTCCTCCAGCCAAGTTCTCGATTCCTCTGCATGCAATTCCTTCCTATCTGCAGACATGTTACAAGCAATGCAAAGTTTACATATTAGAAGAAACCATCACTTGAGGAGCTGTTATTTATCTGTGCTACTTTTGAAACAAGAGGCAGGAAAAAATGGCATCCTATGAGGGACACATAGCTTGGACCACTTTTAAGTCATCATTCCTACAACTACCAAGATTAGAAAAATGGTTTATATTGCTTGCTCCTCCACCCCCCCAAAAAATCAGGTACTGTTTAGTTTAATGTATATTTCAACCCAAAATCAAAAGGGGCAAATTATCTTACCAGAGAGGACTTCTCTGCCAGTGAGGTTTACTATCAAATGGCAGTGGTTCTTCTCCCGAGCTGTTGTGGTGAGTTCTCATAGCCTGCTTTTATTTCTTTTAGTTATCTAGAAGCCTATTCTTGTTTAGCAGTTTAATCTCATTCAGAACTCAGCAGCAGTAAAAAGGTTCTGTTGTGTTTATGGAGGTAATCACACGTTCCTGTTTGTATGACATTTGGAATGATAGTATGATATTAAACTTGATATTTTCAGGTTTCTGCCAAACACTTCACTACTTCAGTTGCTCAGGTTTGGTTTGTGATTTAATATTAAACAAGTAAAGATTACCAGAATGTTTATCTTAGCCCCATAAAGCTCTGACATGTGCTGGGAATATTACAGATGTTACCATGAAAATGAAGATGCTTTTTCCACTTGTAAGAATGTTAAGTTTAACTACAGCACTGGGAGAGAGAATGAGAGGAGGGGGATGATCATTTCTGGTATTTTAATTCTCACCAAAGGATTGTGAAATTATATGCCTGTTTGTCTATTCTCAGTGCACTCACAAAAATGAACTGTAATGACATTGTCTTGAAGTGCAGGCTAGGGAAGAGTATTTGAAGTTTTGGTGCCAGCTGAAAAGGACAGTGAATAGTTGGTACAGTCCAGCCAATGTTCATGTCCTCTGATGAACTGCCAATGTGTTTGTTATCTAGTGCAGCTTCTGTATTCCCTAGTAGAACATGGTTACAAAGTGATTCTCTGCATTTGAGATAGGTGTCTAGACGGGTTGGATGAATGGCCCTCTTAAGGTGGGTTTCTCTTTTCCACTATTTAGGTTACTTTACACAAGACACCTAAGTTTTAGATGGGATTATTTTATTTTTTTCCCCCAAGAAAAACAAACAAACAAAAAACCCAAAAAAAAAAAAAAAAAAAAAAAAAAAGTTGTAAAAGAGTGAATTCTGGGGCATCCAGGTTAAATTCTTCTCTGGAAAATGATGTGGGGGAAACCTTGCTTTTGAGGTGTCTGCCTGAATAGCTGCAAGAGCAAACATACCAAATGAGACAGTGTCTTGGCCAGCCGATTGAAAGTACTTGTCTCTTCTGTCTTTTCCACCTCGTGAAATACTCGTTTTTATTGAAGAAGGAAACAGAAATCTGACTAGATATGTTTAAATGGAAAGTTACTTTGTAAATAATGTTTTCTTTCTTTTCTTTTTCTTTTTCCCCAGAACAGCGATATGCTTGCTTGCCATAATTACTGGCACTGGGCTTTATACTTCATTGAAAAGGTATGAGATATTTTCATATAGGTGTTTCATGGTTCAGATAGGTCATTCACCTAATGCTTCCTTTTAAAAATAAAGACCTAACATTTATTGGTTTCTTTTCAGCTATTTAAAGCGGTGTTTTTATAAAATAGCACAATGCCATGTTTACCAGCTAGTCATTATTACAGTTATTTTGAGAACTTTTAATTACGTTGGTCAAAGTTCCAGGATCTTTGTTAGAATGTTGAAAAATTGCTGTGAGATTATTGCATGTTTGAATATGAAATAGTCTGATTAATTACACTTGGCACAGTTATTTGATAGAAGGATTAACTTGGATCTCTGATTTTAAGCAAAAATGTCTTCAAATTCAGTATAAATTTGTTGGCTTCAAAATCTGACTAAAAGAAAGAGTCAGTAACTCTAAATTTGGTCACGAATGTCATTATTTTTTAATGTTAGTAATTCTTATTATTGAAACCCTTTAAAAATGGTTGCAGTTTTACCCAAGCTGTCAGGTTGCAATATGGAATTCCCTTGGATTTAATAATACTTAGTACTTGTGGGATCAGTTCATTAGGGAGATAAACGTGACGTTGAGAAGGCAGTGTACTTTGGGTCAGAAAACAGTAACTTCTTGTGGTCAGTATTATTAACATAGAAGGAGCATTATTCTTGATAGTAGTCTAGTAGCCTGTTTATATTGCCACCTTCTATGTATACAACATCTTTGTAGCCTGCTTAAAATAATTTTTCTTCCTACCTCCTTGCATACACCGTGGGATGCACTAATTTTTGCAAAAATCCCTGAAAGGAACATTAAAATGAGAGGTAATACCTTGTCTTTTTCCTTCATGTATAACACCAGTGTTAGTACCTAGTATTAAATGAAACCTAATTGTACTGAATATTTGGCCTAGTAGATCATGGTTTGTCTCAGATTCCAGTCTTTCTTTAATACCTCAAGGTTTCTTTGACTTGGTTTGTTTTGCTGAAGTCATGAGGCGGTTGTGAAGTAGTAGTATGACATTATTAATTGTGTGTATGTCTTTTGGTTACTACCAGTCACTTCTGGTTAGTGTATCTGACTGTTAATCATGCAGTGCTTTTTGCTTTCACAGGGTGAATATGAGGCTGCTTTGACAATTTATGACAATCATGTGAGTAGGGCCTTTTTCTTCTTTACTGAGAACTCGCTTAAAACGATGGTGTGTGCTTTCTTCCTTCTGTATGAGACTGAAACCTATCACAGTGCCATATATGTGTGTATATTATTTACATCTGTTGTTACAGATTTTAAGGGAAAGTGTTTCTCAGTGGTTTTGGGTAAAATGCTCAAAAGACTCTCATGTAGTTCAAGTGTTTCTTATACTTGTGCTTGAAAGAGCTACAATGGCAATGTTGGTACTGTCTGTTTTCCTGTAAAGTCTCAAAGTACCTTTACAAAGAACTGATTTTTGCATGTATGGCACTAAGTCAGCAGAAGCATATCTTTTCTTTCCTGGCTAATTTATTATAGTTCTTCACTGTCTAGATTTCAAGGCAGTCTTTGTAAATAAGCAATATCAAACTCTAGGATAACGTATCTTTGTAAGGGTTATAAAAATAGGGAAACTATAGGATAGAAATATATATGATAGAAAGCTGCTGGGCTATCCTATCTACTAACCTTGCCAAAGTGAAGTAATATTTATGGCATTATTTTGGAAAAAATGAAATGCCTTGGTGACAGGTTGGGCAGAGAAGAGATTCAGAGCAACCCTGCAGAGAAGGACTTGGGGGTGCTGGTCGATGAGAAAATGAACATGAGCCAGCTTCAGTGTGCGCTCGCAGCCCAGAAAGCCAACTGTATCCTGGGCTGCATCAAAAGGAGCATGACCAGCAGGTCGAAGGAGGTGATCCTGCCCCTCTACTCTGCTCTCGTGAGACCTCACTTGGAGTATTGTGTGCAGTTCTGGTGTCCTCAACATAAAAAGGACATGGAACTGTTGGAACAAGTCCAGAGGAGGGCCACGAGGATGATCAGAGGACTGGAGCACCTCCCGTATGAAGATAGGCTGAGAAAGTTGGGGCTGTTCAGCCTGGAGAAGAGAAGGCTGCGTGGAGACCTCATAGCAGCCTTCCAGTATCCAAAGGGGGCCTACAAGGATGCTGGGGATGGACTATTCATCAGGGACTGTAGTGACAGGACAAGGGGTAATGGGTTCAAACTTAAACAGGGGAAGTTTAGATTGGATATAAGGAAGAAATTCTTTACTGAGAGGGTAGTGAGGCACTGGAATGGGTTGCCCAGGGAGGTTGTGAATGCTCCATCCTTGGCGGTGTTCAAGGCCAGGTTGAATGAGGCCTTGGGTGGCATGGTTTAGTGTGGGGTGTCCCTGCCCATGGCAGGGGTGTTGGAACTAGATGATCTTAAGGTCCTTTCCAACCCTAACTATTCTATGATTCTATGACTCTCCATACATACTGAGTTTGACTTCATGACAGGAAAAACAGCACAAATGAAGCAACGTGTTTGTCACTGCAGATTGCTGTATTCAGGAAGGATGGAATTAGGGCTATTGCAAAACAGGTATTTTTGAATGAATAAAAAGATAAAATTAATACTGTACTGTGAAAATAAGTTTGATTATCTAAGTTCCCACTAGCGCATCAGTTGAGAAGCTTATGAATATCTGTGTTTACAGATTGTTCCTCGGTGTCTGTCAAGTGGAAGTATGCTGGATATAGTAGATAACTGTTCAATGCTGTACAGGCTTCATCTGGAAGGTAGGATATCCACCTGCCATTCTTTTTTAGAGCTGTAATTTCGCCCCTTCCCCTGCCTTGCATTTTGAAGAAGTATTGAAATACACTTACAGAGTGAGCTTGGTCAGTGTTACAGAGGTGTTCTGTTACAGAAGAAAATTCTGCTCTTGAGAAAAGCCTGAATGTGAAATTCATAATGTCCGTAACCCTTGTTCTTCCCAAGAGCTTCTTTTTTTTTTTTCCCCATGCCACTATGGTGTTTCATTCAGCTCAAGCTATCATAGGTCACATACTTTTTCCTTGAAAAATTCACTTCAGTTGTCCCTGGAGATTGGAAGCTGAATGATCAAGTACATAATCCTCTAAAAATCTCTAGAGTTTCCTTGAAGTAAATGTCACACTAGATACTTAACCTCCTATTTTGATACTGATTGAAGTTGCTAGTATGTATGTATTATCCTGTGTCCTACCACTGCAGTCCCTAATGAATAGTCCCTCCCCAGCATTCTTACAGGCCCCCTTCAGATACTGGAAGGCTGCTATGAGGTCTCCACACACCCTTCTCTTCTCCAGGCTGAACAGCCCCAGCTTTCTCAGCCTGGCTTCATACAGGAAGTGCTCCAGTCCCCTGATCATCCTCGTGGCCCTCCTCTGGACTTGTTCCAACAGTTCCATGTCCTTTTTATGTTGAGGACACCACTAATGTACACATGAGCAGTACCATAATAAAGCCAGAAACTCACATAATGCAGTCTAGAATATTTGTGATAAATTACTGATAGTCAGTAAATTCTGCCCTAATACGGCATGCTGCAGCTGAGCATTACTGTATACATTCTACCATTTCAGTGAATGTATTCTTGAGTTTAGTAGCGATGCTGTTTATGCTGAATGGCTGAAAGTATATTGCAAAGTCATGCTTTTGCATGTGGTATTTTTACTGAGAAAAATACTTTTTACTCTTAGGTGTAAAGCTTGGAGACAGGTGGAACAATGTTCTCCAGCTTACAAAGAAGCACAGCAGAGATCACATTCTTCTGTTCAACGATGTACATTTCGTGATGTCCTCACTTGGAGCCAAAGACCACAAAACTACTGATGAGCTTTTAACAACTCTTCGGGAGCTTGCCAAGTAAGCAAGTGAATGGAAGTATTGTATTTAATTATTTTATCCTCTATTTAACTATTTTATTCTCTGATAATGTCTCTGGCTTTGCTTTGTAAAGCAAAGCAATACAACATGCTCTTTGCTCTAGCATGTCACTGGAACATGTCTGGTTCAAGTAGGTCAGTCCCCAGTTAGGAGATCCCTATAATTATTCATTTTTTGAGTTAATGTCTAGACAGGTTTCTTACCTTGCTAAGCAGAGATCTCTTATATTTGAAGTCATGGATGCTAACTGAACAGTTGCTGTCTATTTCCTTTTGGTGGGTTCACATTAAGCTATGTTATGTACAATGAACAAAGTATTTCACCTCTATATTAGTAAGGGCATTCAACAATGTACAGCAGCTGTCTATGGTGGTTCTTTTTTATGGCTGTGGTTTGAAAGGTTCTTTTATAATAGAACATTGGTAGTGATATTCTGGTAGCTAGTGTTTGATGTGTGAGAAGTACCTCTGCAGGAAACTGAATTTCAAGTACTGCTAAAATAAAAATAGAGAATATTTTGCTCGCAAATTAAATTATTTGAAACATTTGAATATTTAAGTATTTCATCTAAACAATTTTTTTTTTGTGTTCCCTTATGTATTAAATAACTGTAAATTGCCTCAAGTTTTTGAAGGGGTTGATATATATAGATGCTTTAAATGCAATTCCCTCTCCCCCATTTTACCTCTGTTTCATCATCTATTGCTTCCCTTGCCTTCAAAAAGGAGGGCAAACCTGAAATTGTCACTATTTGTTCCTGTAATACCTGTGGATCAAAAGTAATAAAAAATAAACATAATTTTAAAGAATAGTTACAAAACCAAGTAACTGTCAAATCAATCTTAAGCATGTCTGACTAAAGTAGAAAATGGTAAATATCTTTTATATAAGTATATAAATAGATGTAAGTATATATAAAGTATTAAAACTGCACATGCCACACTACTTAAGAGAAGCTTTAATGAACATAAGCTACTTATCCTTTCACCCAGTGCTTCCTTTTGCTTATGTGTTGAGCCTTTCGTAGTAATTCAGCTGGACATTTTTAGCTGTAGGTGGAAGTACTATGAAGTTTAGTTTTATTATTTGGGGAAACAGACTGTGAGATGAAGGGGGCATGGTAAAATGGGTTTAATGGATTAATTTGTGTGTATCACAAAAATGTAATAACTAAGTTATGCCTAAGATGGGTTTTGTATGTGTTTCAAAAAGCAATCATGAAACTTTGGCACAAACAACAGTCATCCTTGGCTTTTCATTAATATTTTTCCCCAGCCTTTGCAGTTTGAAGTTGACAAGAATTTTTTTGGTAAGGTATTCCCTGGCGCTCTCTGGTGGTTGCTGTCACATGCTTACTTTGGGAGATAGAAATGCTACAGTTGCTGCAGGGGGTGCGTTGTTTTTCGTGAATCAACACGTCAGATCAGTTGAAAGAGAAAAGAAAAAAAAAAAAAGTCTTCCATCTCTCTGCTTTTTATCAGAGAGCTGGAGCCAACGTTTAAGTGAAGAATTGTTTCATCAGTTTCTTCATTAGCTATCTCAAAGTACTTACTTAAAAGGCACATCTCTTGTGCACTTCTAACTTTCCAGGATGCCATGTTTTGCTGAAGAATTGATAAACACATAAAGCAACACTGCATACTGAAATGTCAACACTGACCAAGTGGAAGAAATGGCAAGTTTGTAATACTGACTCAAAAAGGAGAACACAGAGCATCTCTGTGTTTGGTGAATTTAAGGTACTAGCATGGGAGTGTGACTCTTAGCCGTCATGGCAAGCACTCAAAACAGATGCCAGTGACTAAGGCTCCTCAATGTTAAAGACTTAATTGGAAATTTTTAGTACAGAAAAATCTGCATTAAACAACAGTTGTAATTTAAAGCATTGAACTGTGCACTCTGTTCTCAGGAATCACTTATACTGCTTGGGATAGAAAGCCCTCCTGTCCTCGTATTGCCAGCCAACCTTTTGGCACTGAAGTGGCGCTACCTGTAAGGCCTGATCACTGTCAGCTGCTGCTGTAGCAGTGGAAAAACACAGTTCCACATTGTCCCAAACCCAGCTCTTTAGCTACAGTTTGGTTACTTTATTTTTCACTCTTTTTTTTTTTTTTTAATATTGGCAGAGATGCCCACTAGAATGTCTGTGTTATTCTGCAGGCATATTGTCACGCTCTCTGCCTCTTCCACTCTTAGGTGGATTAGGATATAAGCACTAAAACAGGAAAGAAAAACCAGTATCTTCAGAGCTAGCTAAAATCCATTGCTGTTCATGGGTGTAGAAGCAGTCTCATAGTTAGAATGAAAGAGCAGACTTTCGGAGCTGTCATGGGGAATACAGTTCATATTAGAAAGATGGGGAGGCAGGCACTGTGCTGTGTGGCGAGCTCTTTTCAAGGGCTGATGGCCACTTTTGCAGAGGTGAGGACAGTCAAAGAACTAGCAGCAGGATGTTCTGATCAGGTCATTAGAAGAGAAACTGTGCAGTTTTCTCACTTTTCTGACCAAAGCTGTTCATTGCAAAGGCAGGAGGGGTTGGGCTTGGGCCTTTTGCAGCTCAGTTCAGAAGAATGAAAACTAATTTACTGATGACTAACAAAAGGATGAAAGTAACATAGCCACACCAAAAGATACAGAATCATAGACTGGTTTGGGTTAGAAGGGACCTTAAAGATCATCTAGTTCCAACCCCCCTGCCATGGGCAGGGACACCCTTTACTGTGGTGCAGGTTGTCTAAATGAAGTACCTGAAACATCAGGCTTTGTACAGTAAAATTGTGTTTGTGATGGAGTGACACTGAAATACATGTATTTATAATTTGACTTACAGGAGTTAACCACTTTCTCATTCTACAGAGCACCTTGTGAAGACCATGAGCTTTCCCTGGCTCCTAGTTTGGGGCTGCCACTGTGCCAGGCATTTGTAGAGTTTGAAAATGGAAATTGTGACAAAGCTGTAGACCTGCTGTACCCAATCCGTTATCAGCTGATTGAAGTAGGAGGCAGTAATGCTCAGGTAAAGAAGATCAGTAAGACTTTCTGATGCAACTTAATCCTCTTTCGGTAGCCTCCATTAGGCACTTGCATTATTAACAATCCTTCATTCTTAGAAAGTGAAAAGCTAAACCATGCTTGTGACTAAATCCTGTTTGCAAACACTATCAGCAGTGTTGGCTGTTTATATTTTCTTGTCGATACCTTTCTTTCCTCAGTGGTTTTAATAATTTGGAAAACAAGACACTGTAACCAGCAGTACTTTGTACGTTACTACTCTGTATTTCTGCTTTTTTCAGAGAGATGTTTTCAGCCAGTTACTGATTCATGCAGCTCTAAATTCTAAATCACAAGCCAAACAAAACCTTGCAAGGTGAGTATTTTTCCTGATAAATATTTCGGGAAGTAGTAGTATTACTAAAAGTATGAAGCAGTGAGTATTCTCAAGCCAATAAATTAAGGCTAAAATTGTGTCATGGAATGGTTTGGGTTGGAGGACCCTAAAATTATCTAGTTCCAGCACCCTGCCATGGCAGGGACACCTCCCACTAGACCAGGCTGTTCAAAGCCCTGTCCAGCCTCGCCTTGAACACTGCCAGGGCTGGGACAGCCACAGCTTCTCTGGGCACAGGAACATTTATGTTAACTGTAGCAACATTTAACTAGGATAGCCAGTAACATAGCTTCCAATTCCAAAAGTACACTTTTGCAGTCTGGAGGAATGGTCTGTATTTGTTCAAGGGCAGTTGATTTTCAAATGGTTCTGTCTTAAAATGTGGTTTCCTGCCTGTCAGTGTACATAATGGACTGCTAAACTTCTCTGTGAAGTGCTGAAAATCAGATCTGTCCTAATGATGACAGCTGCTGTATTGGGAAATAAGATTTGCAGAGTCTGATGTGTGAGCTTGCCTTAGTATAAATCACAAGAGTCTCATTTGGTAGAAATTGTAGGTGTTGCTGCTTCATCCACATGGAGTTCTGTTGTGTTGTATTGATTGGGTCTGCCTGTGTACTTAAAAGAATGGATCCTTGGGACAATGTGAAGCCTTCCCTGTTCTCCTCCTGAGGTCTCTTTGAAACTTAAAATTAGACACAGTAACAGAGTGATTCCTCTGTGCACTCGGATCTTTGAGTGTTCATTTTCAATCTCTCCCTGTGCTGAAAACAATGCTGAGAATTCTGCCTGAACTTACTGTCAAGGCCAACTATTTCCAAGAGGGGAAACCTGCACCTCAAGAGCAGGTCTTTACGTACTGTTTTCCTCCTCTTATAAGGATACTGATGATGGTCTCCGTGTTTCTCTCCTACCTCTTCTTTCTCAGGTGCCTCCTGAGAGAACGTGATGTGATGAGACCAAATTCACCATTGACAGAGCGACTTATTAGGAAGGCAGCAGCTGTTCACTCGATGGCATAAGTCTTTCCTCTGTGCTGCAGCTAAATAGCAATATGCTTACCAATCTGTCCTGGTTTCAGCAGTAGCAGTCAGTTTTTCTCCTTCTTAGTAGCTGTTGCAGCACTGCGTTTTTGACTTTCAGCCTGGGAACAGGGCTGATAACAGCGATGTTTAGACTGACCAAGGACTTTGTGAGTCTCATGCTCTGCCAGGGAGGAGGAGAAGATGGGAGGAAGCAGGGACAGGACACCTGACCCAAACTAGCCAAAGAGGTATTCCATACCACAGCACGTCATGCCCAGGATGTAAAATTGAGAGTGCCCGGAAGGGCTGGATCACTGCGGGGTGGGGGTGAGGTACCGGTTGGTGAGCGGTTGTATTCTCTTGCTTGTTATTTCCTTTATCATTATTACTATTAGTGGTAGCAGTAGTGATTTGTGTTATACCTTAGTTATTAAACTGTTCTTATCTCAACCCATGGGAGTTGCATTCTTTTGATTCTCCTCCCCGTCCCTCCAGGAGCGGAGGGAAGAAAGGTGGGGGGGGTAGTGGACTGCATGGTTCTGATTTACGGCCTGGGCTTAAACCACGACACAATCAAAGTGTGGGTGCAGGGAGCAGAGGGCTGCTCTGCTGTAAACCATGGTAGACATTGACGGTAGGTAAGAGTACCTTAGGAGTCAGAGATGTGATGATGATTTCCTTCCAAAAAATACAACCTCCTGAAACAGCTCTCTGTATCTTACCTGATTCTACAAGGAAAGAAAAAGCTAACCTGCTGATAATGCATAGCTTTTGGGAGCATCCTAGGACACTGCTTTTCTGGTATATTTTCCTGAAAGTTCCCTCTGACCCTTGATTACTTACAATGCAGTAACAGGGCCTAGATTTCAGTCCTTCATTTGCCCAATTTGTTACATCTTTTCAACATAGCTAATAGGAAAGTGTGGGGTCAGGGCCAATATAGGGATAAACCAAGTTCCGTATCAGGCCTCCTTTCCATTCAGGCGCAAGTTGCAGACTGTCCTAAAGATCTGTCTGCATGCAGGCTCTTTCCAGATGTGTTTTGTTGAACTCCCTCTCATAAAATGTTTAACTTTCTCCTTTCAATGTAACACCTCAGAGCTTTCTGATACTACTGTGTGAGCAAAACCAGACAAAAGGGATAGTAGCTACCCGCAACTATTCTAACACAGGTATTCTCTTGGCACTTTTAAATCTTTGAGGGGAAAAAAGAAAAAAACCTCGGATTTTAGCTCACCCACCACTGGCAGGTTGGACTTTTGGAAAGTCAGGCTTTACTACCCTCTCAAAAGCACAAGTCTCTACGTGTTAGCAAAGCAGAGTTTAAAAACAATGTTTATAGAGGTATATCAGAGCAGGTGAAGACTGGAAGGGAGCTTCTGCCATAGAGAGCTAATGAGAACTGACACAAAGCTTTGTCTGGCACAAGCAATGTGATAAGCTTTGGTGCTGTGAATGTGGCACGATGGGAGCCATGTACCTCTATGCCATTCTTGAGCCTCTGGATTCCTGCAGCGTAGCAGAGCTAAGAGATTGTCTTGCAACAGTAACTCAGTAGTCCCTCATGAAGGGAAAGATGATGTTTCAAACCAAAACTGAGCCTAATGCCTCCTCTTCTTCTTCTCCCTGAATAGAAATGCCTCTCAACTCTTCAACTGCCCGAGCTCTGGCTTTGATATCACATCTACAAGCTCTTCCTCACACAGACATGCTTGTCCAGCTCAGGTTCTTCTCCATGTCCCACATACAGTTCCCTTTTGACCTAAAAAAGCCCTTCCATAGTTGGCCCTGCACTGCCTCTGGAGGTCCTGCATAGAGGAATAAGATATGGATAGACAGGTAACTTTTCCCTCAGGGAATATAAAGTCATTTTAGGGAAGAGAAGTCTGAGAGCTCTGCTGGCTCTTTGTGAAGTGTGTAATTAATGTGATGATCCATTGCTACACAAATAGAAGAATGACATTTGTAGTACTTTTGATATGTGATTGAGAATTTTGCTTGCTTTACATCAATAAATTCAAAGATGTGCTCAGCTGAGCAGCAAGTATATGACTTCTTTGCATGTATGGATGAAGCTTTATTCAGGTTCATTTCATAAACCTGTAACAGTCTGCCCATCCAGCAGCCACAACTTCTCTGGGCAACCTGTTCCAGTGTCTCACTGCCTTCACAGTAAAGAACTTTCTCCTAATGTCTAATCTAAATCTGTCAGTTTAAAGCCATTCCCTCTTGTCCTGTCACTACAGGCCCTTGTAAAAAGCCCCTCTCCTGATTTCTTAGTGCAGCTTTGAGTGCTTAAAGGAGCTACAAGGTTGCCCCAGAGCCTTCTCCATGCTGAATAAGCCCAGCTCTCTCAGCCTGTCTTCACAGCTGAGGTTCTCCAGCTCTCAGATAATCACTGTGGCCTCCTCCGAATCTGGCTCCTACAGTTCGATATATCCCTCGTGTGTTGGGGGCCCCAGAGCTGGATGCAGGATTATAGGGATATAGATATATTTATTTAAAATGAATCCAACTAAACTATCACAGCATTTAGAATTTATTAGAAGTATCTTATGAAGTTCCTTTACAGAAACATTTTTTCCATGAATCAGACTGTACTCTATCCTTCCTGCTTTGCTAAGTATCTACACTAAAATGCTAACCTGCGTCCTTGCAGTTCCCTGGTTCAGAAACACAGGGAAGACATAAGTTTACATATGGAGAGAAACTGCACGCTAATAAGCAAAAAGTGAGTGAAAATTCATTTTATTTGCAAAGAAGCCAAAACTCAATGATTCAAGAACTCTACAGAAAAACAAATGTGAAAGAGCTCTGCAAAAGTGGTAAAATCTTTTCAATGCATTCCTGATGCATGTTTTCATTTAGTTCCAAGACAACAATCTTAGTTAGATTTCCTAGTTTTATACATTTCCCTGTCCTCGGGGTAATTTGCAAACTTTGAGTAGTACCTGTAGTTGACAGATCATTATTGAAGACGTAAGTAATTGGGAGGCTATTTGTGTTACTGTAAAGCTTACCTAAAAGCAAAAGTTACTGCTCCTCTATCTTCGGCAATGGTTTCCCTCTTAACAGCTAGACTGCCTGAAGAAGACATCTTTGTACAGAAGGTCTTCAGTTCCGTTAACTTACAAACTCCTTATTAAGATTCAGTAGAGACTCCACAAGTTTATGTGTTTTCTTTTGGGGACAATACAACACATGTAACTTTGTAAGAAAAGGCATAACCACTGTTGGTAGGGTTGTACATTACTGACGGAGGCGAGGCACATTTATCACATCAGACCCAGGGAAGCAGTATCCGGGAACACAACAGCTACAAAGAGGAGCTATGCTCTTCAGCAATTTGCCCCACGCAATGTGGGTAACAAAACACGTATCTTAGAACAGCAGCTCTACCACTGGTCTCCAGAGGACATAACTGGGTTCTTCCAGTCAGGTTGTATTTCTGGAAAAACGAAAATTAACGTCTACAAGTAGGGCAGGAAATATCTCTGTTTCTTGAGATGTTTCTCCTGTCCTGTATCATTTGCTAAGCAAATGTTCACACTGAGAAAATAGGTGGCCACACTGACTTGAGAGCCTGGCTCATTGAGACACAGCCTTTATATACTTAAGGCCATTAGTTGCAGCCAAACCATCACATTTTAGTACCTACTTATTCATAGACTGGGATTTTCAGAGTTTTCACTTGAGCTCTGTTTTTATACAGGTCACACAGCAAGTTACTGCAGATCTGCAAAGAGAATCTGAGCCAACCATTTTGTGATCCAAACAGTAGCTGCCATTGTACAGATGAAACTTGAGAACTTATGATACAGATTTAAAATAAGCTTTTGATTTTTTTTGTTTCGCCATTTTAAACTTGAAACTTGTATCAGCATTAACAAGTAGTACTTTGAAAACTAAATCAAGTCATTCTAAGGTAGACTGACTTGTTTAGAATTGCAGTAGACGAGAGGACCAAGAATAACTGTATTCTGCAATGGAAAGAATCTTTGAGTACTAGAAACCTGACATCTTGCTTATGAACTGCTGTACTGTTAACTCTTCTCTTAACTGAATTGTTGGCAAAGAGAAATACTCTCCATTTCTAAGAAAATGCATTTACAATTATTTGCCCACAGAAGTGAAAACACTCAATTTCCCATCCCACAATTCTCATTCTTCTGCTACAGTTACCCAAATGTCTACACTTGATATAAGAGAGGAAGAGGAGAAGACAAGGCAATGTCTCAACTGTAACATCTGCTTTGCCAGTTCTCCTCAAAACAGAAATTCCTTGGATTAACATTCCAAAGGATTCTAGTAAAAAGAAGTTGCCAAGTATGAGAACACCTGCAATACAGAAAATAAGACAAGGGATACAAACAGCCCTGATCCCTTTAAGATACAATACATTTTTTTTCTTCCTCTGTGTACTCTATTGTAAACTCTGGGTAAATCTGATATTTTTCAAAGACAACAAAAATGGAGGGATTTATCTGATTGTCCACACAACTGTCATAAAACCGGAGCCCATCAAGAGACTTTGTCGGGGGGCGCACGTAGGCTGCGTTGCCGTTAACGTAGTCTCCAACCAACACGCGAGCCATGAACATGATTTTTTTTTTCACTGTGAGCTCACAGTATGAGTGGGAATAGGAAGCATCTCTAGCAAAGTAACTTCATAGAAAATAATATGAAAATGTGGTTATAAGAAATACGTATAAAGGGACAATGAAAACTGAGCATCCCCTTGGTTTTCAGGAGGTATTCAACCCGACTTTCAGGTCTCTTCTTACTCAGTTTACATAATCCCATAGAAATTTTTACAAAAGAAGGGATTTCCACACATGATTTTCACTTGGAATTTGCTGTTACAGGAGTTAGTATTTTAAAAACAAAACCTGCCATTAAGACTAGCAGCCTTCATGGCACTTCATATGCTCAAAAGCACAGAGCATCCACAAATTCCTGTCTGAGTTAATAGGAACTACCTAATGCTCTGTTGGAAGTGGGCATGCTGAGGCACACACATGGTAGGCACACTACCCAAAGCTGCATAGCAAGTTAACTGGAGACCTTGTGGCTATTCATTTCTTCTAACCACACACATCTTCCTTTACTTGTGTCGCAGTGTCACAAAGTAACACAAGTGTCATGGCACTTCATGGCACTTGTCACTTTGAACTCCTGCAAGTTCAAATTACGAACTTGAGCCTTCAGAAGATCCCACCTACAGCAACAGAGGCTTTTCCAAATTGCTACGCTCATTCTCTTAACACCTTATGAAAAGCCTTAACCCTGCTTAAAGCAAATCCTTGTCCTCGCCAGAGGGAAGGAAGATCGTAATAATCACCTACCCCTTTTTTTCCACCCTCTATAGTTCAAAACTTTGATTGCTGTAGTATCAGGGGAGTCTAAGTAGACATCTAACACATAGAGTCATTTCCTACGTACCCTTCCCGTAGACAGTTCCATTGCTTCCACAAATTCTCCAGTCAAAATTGTGAATACAGATGGATTCCACAAAGGAGGCCTTGGTTCCATGGAAAAGGAGCTTTTCATTTACTTCCTTCCCTCCATTTTCCCTTTTCATCTGTTCCTTTTGCCTAACAGAAAAATGCAGAGGACAGCAAGTGAGCCGTAGAATAAAAGGGAGAAAGTAATTTTTAAATACAAGTATATAATGTACATGTAGGCATCAGCTAAAAGATATACTGGGCTGAATCAAAAGGAGTGTGACCAGCAGGTCGAAGGAACCTCTAGGTTCCTTCTACGCCCGTCTACTCTGCTCTTGTGAGACCCCACTTGGAGTAATGTGTGCAGTTCTGGTGTCCTCAACATAAAAAGGACATGGAACTGTTGGAACAAGTCCAGAGGAGGGCCACGAGGATGATCAGGGGACTGGAGCACCTCCCCTATGAAGCCAGGCTGAGAAAACTGGGGCTGTTCAGCCTGGAGAAGAGAAGGCTGCGTGGAGACCTCATAGCAGCTTTCCAGTATCTGAAGGGGACCTGTAAGGATGCTGGGGAGGGACTCTTCATCAGGGACTGGAGCTCTAGGACAAAGGGTAATGGGTTTAAACTTAAACAGGGGATATATCAGGTTAGATAAAGAGAAGAAGTTCTTCACTGTGAGGGTGCTGAGGCACTGGAGCAGGTTGCCCATGGAAGTGGTAAATGCTCCACCCCTGGCAGTATTCAAGGCCACGTTGGACAGAGCCTTGGGCAACATGATCTAGTGTAAGGTGTCCCTGCCCATGGCAAGGGGCTTGGAATTAGATGATGTTAAGGTCCTTTCCAACCCAAACCATTCTGTGATTCCCAGTCTCTTCTCCTCTCTGTTTGGAAGATGAGACAGACTAGCAGTATGATGAACAAATACAAGATGAGCAATATACTGATACCACTTGCCCAGCAGTTCTAGATAATCCTGGCTTTCTTTAGTGAATTTAAGTAAGTACTGACACTACTACAGTCCCCTGCACCACTGTACCAACCTTTTGCTCCTCTGTAGGGTCCTACTAATTCTGCTTTATTGTCTCATCCCATCCCACCCAGAACACTCTGCAGAGTGGCACTGGTAACCCACACACCCTCCACGCCCCAGCAGCGAGGAGTTAGAGGCAGCTTATTCTTCATGCCATACACCCTGAGCTCTTGCCCCTCTGTGAGATCAGTGTGGTTGAAGAGACAAAGCCAGAAGGAGAGAAACTGAGCCTCCTTCCACTCCTTGAGATTTTACTGATTTAGGCCAGAGTCAGACTGAGCTATGACACGGATCAAAAGAGGAATCACAGTGGAAGGCAAAAATATTTCACAGCACCCAGACATCCTACAGGTCTTCTGAAGCTGTTGAAGGACAAGACAACAATAATCTCCAGGAAATGATCAGCTACACAATAAACAGAGCCAGGGAGAGGGGAGCATCCTTGCAACTGGTAAACTGCATAAAGGAAAAGTTAAGAGCAATGGACTGGAATTTGTTCATTGAGAACCTGTTAAACTCTGTCTGGTTAGCTTAAATATCTCATTACAGGAGGATGAACAGTATGCGCTACTACATGTTTTGAAGTGTCTTAAAACCTTTTCATGTAGTGAAACTTACGAAATTATTAGCTGGTGACTTTCTGGGTTCAGTCATGTTGCAGGTGAAAGTACTTATCTCAGCACTATTTTCCTTCTCCATTACCATTCCATACAGTCCTTGAATACTTGTATTAAATATCTGTGCTTTTGTTTTAAACAAGACATCGTTTCTATGCAGCAGCTTAATCTGCTACCAAATTAACCTGAACATGGTCATGTATTGTCACCAGCAGCTGAAATCTGTTATCATCTAGCTTGGCATTCAGTAGTACTGATGCAAATGCTGCAAACCAGAAAATGATGCCTGAGATCAGAGCTCCTAAGTTAAAGCACAAGGATTCTTTCTCAGCAAATACTGACTTCATTCAGCAAAGGTACTCTTGAGAAGGCCTTCAGTACATCTGACTGGAACAAAAGCCTCAAGCACCTTGCAGCCTTGCCCCCTTTCTCTAATGCATGAACGTTTGTAACAGACAGAACACATGTGCGGCAGGCAGTTACTGTTCAGTCCCTGAGACAATGCACTACGCTGCGTTACTGTGGGCATCCTCATCCAAAGTTCTGCATCATTCATGTCTTTGTATCTGTATCTGTTCCCCACCTTCCAAAGAGACATGCAAAGGGAACCTTCTCCCAGAAGCATGGCATTCTCTGGAAGGCGACTGACACAAAATTTCACTCCTGAAGTGCTCCAAAGATGGAAATATCAGTTATGTTAAAGCACAGGTAGTAACGTCTTTTCTTTCCTAGGAAGCAGATACAGGACATCAGGACACCCCCCCAGCCCTGATGAGGATGAGGAAATAAATACTCACCACTGAAACACTTTCCAGAGGGATGGATTCTGTATCCTGTTTATTTTAAGGATGCTGTATTTCTTCATAGTCTGATGAAACAGCTGCTTTATTTGGTTGTATTCAGCAGTTGTATCACTGATCTCCACTGCCTATAAAATATAAACCAAAGCAAAAGAAGACATGATGCTTCAGTTAACTCATAAGATGGAGAAGCCTAATTACAGAAGGTACACTTTCAGAAGAGTGTCGCCAACTATACTGATGAAGGTTAACTTAATGCTTTAGATCATGACTTTGTGCTAATTAGGACAGACAATGTGTAAATCAGTGTGTCACTCCTGCGTTGCAAGGACACCTCGCCTCTCTTCAAGAAGGATGCTGAAAGGGTCAGTTAAATGTTCATCACCTCCAAGTAGGGGTTGACACAACTTTAGATCTCAGTGAAACAGAAATTTCAGAAAGAAAACTTGACTGATTATGGCAGATAATCTTAGTTTTATATACAAAGCTGTTTATGAACAGAAGGTGTTAGATAACAGTATCATTTGTAACCAGACATTTAATGAAGCTTCAGCTATTGAAGGTGAAACAAATACATACAACCTCCCAGGATCACAGCTCCTTAACTTGTCAAAGTTAAAACTTGGAAAGTTGCACTTAAATACAGACTTAAGAAAAAAAGCTCCATTTCTAAACATAAGAGAACAATTGGGATTCTAATAAGAAGTTTACACTAAATACCTGTTTAAGCAAATAGATCTCCTTTCCTAAAGGAAACAAAGTCTATTTATCCATACTTCTTGTGTTTAAAAACCACCAGGAAACGCACATTTTTCCCAAAGAAGAGCTAATGCAAAACATAATTAAAACATGATTGGATCTCTTCTGCTTGCTTGTGTCACGCATAAATTTCCACTTTTTCTATGAAGTAATCTATATCTTTAATCTTGTAGAATAAACACTTCTCTTCCATAAGCTTGACTGAAAATGCATAATGCTGGTAGACTGATGTCACTTGGCAGTACTTTCCACTTCACCACTGCCTAAGCAAGGGGGGACTCAAGGTGACATCCCACATATCAAAGTTGTGTTTAAAGCACAAAAACTGCTTTAATGGAACCAACATCTTTACCAACATCAGGCAAAACCTCCATGTTTTACAAGGCTGAGTTTAAACAGGAGATAAAATCAGACATATTTCACAGCTGCATATAAATAAAGAAGTGTTTTTCTGGACACCATGTGCAGATTGTGCACTAAGGACTTACTGATGAAAAGGCCTTATGATAGAAAAGTCTTCTAAGGATTAAAAATAAAGTCAGCTACACAAGAAAGAATAATTTATTTGAATTTATTAAAAAGTTTTTACAAGGCTGAATGGAATTTCTCATATCTTAATACAAGAGTATTTTCCAAAGCTTTTTTAAAACATAATACAACACATAAAACAATTTGGATGGACACATATTTATTATCTGCAAGCTCTATTACACCACAGCTCAAGTTGCTCACCATCACCTAAGAAGATGAAAATTATGTCACTATATTTCAATACTAAATCTTTCATTCCTACATAAACAATTCTTTAAACTACAATTACACTTTTGCTATGCTGCATCTTTTACTGAGGAACTGTAACCTTTCTGGGTAAAACAGAGTCAGCTACGTGATACAAAGCCTAATCCTGTAAGAAAAGTACTTAAATTATTTTATCATATGATGGCCTTCAAGCAACCAAGTCAGTTATCTTTTTGGATGAAAACTTTGTGGGATTGTCCATATTTCCCCAAGGATGCTTCTCCTGCTAATAAAGAGTAACAGCACATTACTCTTGCAGGTTGATACCTATCATAGAATCACAGAATGGTTTGGGTTGGAAAGGACCTTAAGATCATCCAGTTCCAACCTTCCTTCCATGGGCAGGGATACCTCACACTAGACCATGTTGCCCAAGGCTCTGTCCAACCTGGCCTTGAACACTGCCAGGGATGGAGCATTTACCACATCCATGGGCAACCTGCTCCAGTGCCTCACCACCCTCACAGTAAAGAATTTCTTCCTTATACCTAACCTGAATTTCCCCTGTTTCAGTTTGAACTCATTACCCTTTGTCCTAGAGCTCCAGTCCCTGATGAAGAGTCCTTCTCCAGCATCCTTGTAGGACCCCTTCAGATACTGAGTACTTCTTAACAACATTGACTTTTTTTAGCTCTTTTCATCTTCATAGCTAAAATGGAAAAACCTAGAGAGCATACGCATTTGCTAACCCTCTGCTAAGGAGTGGAGTTTCTGAGGCAGCGGAGGAATCCCTGCCCTGACAGTAATTTCTGTTAGTGTGTGACTACAAAAACAGTACTCTGTGATATCAAACCTTGATCTCTGGTTAACTTGGGTTTTGGAAGCAGCACAGGTTGTACTAGTAACAACAACCCAACTAGAACTGCTATCTGTAAAGTATATAGACAGACTCTTAACATTGCATCAGCTCTCATTCCTGTTATAGCACAGCAATCTTTGGGACGCGTGTCAGGATTCAGCAACATAGCAGCCAAAGACTGATCCTCTGACACAAACCCACACATTCATTGAACATATTTCTCAGTTGTACATTAAAGATACATTTTAAAACCCATCATGAAGTTCCAAGACAATATCAAATCTTTTAGAGAGAAATAAAAAAAGAATTATCAACTACTAATTCCACTTTGTTACACAAAGACAGAAGAAATTCACACCAACTTGCCACTTGGTGTTCCCAAGTTCCATTGGGCATTTCATCCACTCTACTTTCTACAGAACTACGATTCTAAAGGACTTACAGATTAAAACACTGCAACGTGTCTTAAAATAAGCAACGCTACCAAAACACAACTACTCTTTTTAAGCAAAGATGACTTTCTACCTATCTCACAGCTGTTCCTTTTTAAAATGGATCACTTCCAGCGCAGGAAATTTTGCCAGGGTTATTTGTGAACGTCTGAAGAATGCATCAGTTAGTAATTGTCAGGTCATACGATGGTCACCACATGCATGTAGAATCCCAGCCAGTCCCAATATTACCTACTGCAAAAAAGAAACCAAGCATAGGGTCCCACAGAAATATTTAATCTAGCCCAGGCTTTCACCTGAAGTGCCAACAGGTACTGTGGGCTTTGTCACTTTTTAGGTACAGAATTAACGTTTCCTTCCCTGTGAAAGGCACTCAGTCTACATGTTAAGAGATGGTTTCTTAGGCACCAACTCAGCAAGCAAATGGAGCTCGGGGGAGCGAGATGATCTTTCCACCACACACATCCCTACAAGTACTTCTAGTGATACCATGGATCTGTACATCGCATTCCAAAGCGTCTCACACTCACCTCAGTGACTCCAGAAACACCCCAACAAAAGGACTCGATTAAAATTCAGAATGAAGTTTGCAGGGTAGATAAAGGAAGCAGCCAAGCACACAACAACTCGGAGACCTACAAAGAACTGAGCTGCCTGTCTTCCTGGCATTCTTTGGAAAAACTTAAGCTTATGTCAATCAGTTAAGCTGCTGCTAAGCCAAAGAGGTTGCTGCCTAGCTATATCCTTTATTATTGTGACAGAGCTCAAAGTATCACAGGCCCAAATCTTCAAAAGGTCTGGCTGCCACATTTCCACACAAACTCCTTCTTAGTTCATTTCGTGGGTGCTGGGCACTGACACTTTCATAATTGTGATTTTTTTTGTGAAATTTCACAGTTTTGCTGATTGTGAAAACCAGTTATTTGAAGTGAGCAGATGCACACAGCAGCAGACTTCAATTTTACCTGCTGATGTTGCTTTGGGACTGGGTTTAGATGAATTTGCTACTTGCACATGGCCAGATACAGGTGTTACATTAAGGCATAATCCAACACAAGAAGGTAGTCAGGGTAAAATGAAATATTCAGCACAAAGCAGAGTAACAGAAACCAGGCCAGAGAAGCCAAGAGACAAGATATTTCTGGTTCTCATGCCACTGCCAATGTAACTACACTAGGGAAAATAAAGTGCAAAGAGTGACAATAGCAATGGAGGTCTCCATCAACTGAACCTAGACAGAAAGATCTCCCAGTTCTTCTGTCCTTCTTCTCCCAGTTATTTCTGTCCTGTCCCTTGTCATCAAGGTATTTGTGCCAATACAATTTGGTCAGCATCATACAAGACTCTGACACAGTCAACAAGGAAAACCTTATGCTCCACATTATGTGCTGTCCTTTAACCTTGGGCAAAAACACTGTAAAGAAGGCCAAGTGTAACACTGAAAAGCCTTTTTTTCTAGCATTCTAGTACCTCCACAGTCTGTGTTGCTGTTCCAGGACTGCTTCTTAATGCCATTAGACCTAGCAATTTAAAAAACTGCTAAAACTAAGAATTACTAATGTTTAAAAACACCTGAACATTTTTTTTCTCGGTAGACCAAATAGGAACCTAGACCTTGGGCTGACAGGGATTTGCTTTGTTGAAGAGATCACTGCAAACAGTTTTTTACTATTGAATGTAACTCTACTTCTGTCGTTCCTTGAGGCCATGGCCTGCGCTCAGATCTGTGATGTACCCAACAGTACTGGGTGACTTGAAAGAGCATACAGAGATTTCCTTTCCTATATCTCCAATCCAAACTTGGATGGCTTTTTAATGTCCTACACAGGAAGAGTTTGGTCTCAGCCCAGCTTCTAGTGTAGGAACACACTTCATAGAACCCCTTCTTTAACTGGCCCACTAAGTCAGCATTTTTTCCTTTTTAACAGTAAATCTTTTTGTACTGAATTTGATGCGTTTTGGTTTTGCGTGTAGGTAAATGCCTAAAATGCTGCTGAAGTTCATGAGAATTTGGCACCTTTTTCTCATGCTCTTGGGAGATCACCTAGTTCTTTAGCACACCCACCCAAGAAATCACTCCTGTCCTTTTTTAGCATCTACCCAGTTACAATTGCTTCAGTTAACCATCATCCTCCTTTGAATCATGCCTTTCAATCAGAATTACAAGAGGGAAAGAATAAGGAGGGAAGTGGGGGGAAGAAGATACCTTGTATCCGAAGTCAGGCAGTGCAGACTGATCCCAGTGGACAGGACAGGACTGTTTGGGAATAGAAGAATCCCTCTGGCTGGTGGCAAAGAGGCAGAAAACGAGGTGTTAGTAATTTCAGTAACACTCCAAGCATTTGAACTGGCAGCATCCCCTTTGGCCAATTCCTACGTTTAAAAATACACAAAATAAGCCACAAAACCCCTGGGAAACAGCCTCAGTCTGTGAGCTGGGCTTTGCATGCTGCCATTCAATTGTCACAGTCCTCTTCACTTGCTTTTTTATTAATGAACAACTGTCCATCAGCAGTCCTGTGGACATGGTACCTGAAGTAACACGTACCCCCAAAACCAGGTGATGCACCAACCTGGCAGTTTGTGATACAGCTTCTGCTCAGCCAAATGGATATGTTTCCTTCTACCAACAGCTCTGTTCTTTGCACAATTACTGCCAACACTGGAAGCCATTTTGCCTTATAATTACTTCTGAAATATGAAGACCCAACAACTTAAAGTGCAACACTTACCCTTTCTTTATCTTCTGCACATCTTCAGAAGACACAAACTTTGGTCGCCTGCAGACCCGTCTTTTAGTTTTAGAAAAGGTGTTTGTCTGGGTCATTTCTTGAGGAGAAAAGGGAAAGAAGTCACAAATAAGCCTACAAGATGGGGTCATTAATTAATGACAATTATTCATTAATGAAAAGTGTATATTCATTGTCAATTCTATCTGCTGAAGAATGGTGGCATAAACACTGTGTAAGCTTCCTGTCCTTCCTGTAACTCTTATTTAACATGTGTCTGTCTTGCTTGCTCCCTTAAGTCATTCATGCTCTTTAAATGTTGTGCCAGTGGCAGAGAAGGATGCTTATTTTTCATTTTTACCATCCACAAGATTAACTCACTTTACTAAAGGTTTACTGTGACTTTATGTAAAGACTAAGAATCTCTTTTATTTCTGGTTCAGTGTGAGTCTGGATAGTGTCAAGGAATAAGGGGGAAGGTTACTTTTATAAGGAATTTCCTCTGGGCTATCGCTAGCTCGCTTCCCATTTCAGTGAGTAAATCTGGTAGCGTTAGTAAAACAAATAACGGCTTCTAAAAGCTGGGATAGCTTGCAAGTTGACCTTTGTAAAGCACTTCATAGTTGTAAATGAGAATCTTTAAAATGAGTACCTTTAAAATTGAGCTCGTACTTATACAAGCCAGCCTGGAAAAGCATGGTGCCATCTGGATCTGCTAGATACAAATTCTCAATAATAGCAGAAGATGGTGAGCTCACACTATCTCCCTTTGTGGAGGAAAAAAAAGAGAAAAAAAGAGAGAGACAGAAGAGTAATGAGTGAACACAGTCAGGACTAAGCCCTGGATGACTAGTTTGGGTAGAGGGAGAAAAGACGCACAGAGCAGGATGAAAAGGAATCTACATTAAGTCTAAAATCTCCCCCGCAACAAACTGGCATAGTCAGCAGATCCTAAATCTGCTCCATGACACCAGGGTTAAATCACAATGCAACTATAATTCTCTAAAGTACACAAAAATGTACAACATGCAAAAAGTTCATACTGAACCTCACTGCAAGGAGATAAGGCATGTTCCCTCCCCACAGCCTATCATCATTTCATCACATCTGTTATGAATATCTGTAGCTTTACTGCCTCGACACTGTAACATTCAAGCCTAAGTATTTACTTAATTAATCCTGCTGAGTAAAAGGAAAGAGGGGAAAGAGGCTCCACACATTTCTTCAGAAGTGATTCCTTGCACAGGATGTGGAGTCACCTGTTCTCCATATTCAATCCACTGGCCTTTGTCATTCTTCCAATACCAAAGCCACTGCGTGGTCAATACAAATGTGGGTTTTGTGACTGATGATGGTGTACAGAGGCGTCGAAGTGAAGAAGAGCAGCAGGTCATTGTTTGGAAATCAATGTTGTCATCCGCTATACTTAAGGACAAAATCAGGTTTATTGTAGTTAACAGTATATATATCATCCTTTAATCCTCAGTTTAACATGGTGGAATTTTCTTTAATATAAAGTGAGTGCCTGAACTTAATAGGCCTGAAATATAAGTATTTCTCACAGGCTGCGTGGCAGCTCTGAAAACTGTTTCCAAGCTTCAGAAGTGAACTATGGCCTGTGAGACACCAAATGCCACCTCAATCACTAGCCAGATGCTGCGCTGCCAGCTTCACAGACAGTCTGGGGCTACATGTACAACATGGAAAGCAGTACTTCTGAAATAAGTATCATATTTAGTTTTTCTCAGTACAAAAATGGAAGTTGGTAAGTACCTGCCTGAGTTTGCCAGCAAACACCTGCAGCGTACCAGCTTTGTTCTTAATGTGGCTACAGAGGATGCAGTCCCACCTGCGAGTTCTGTAAATGGCATTCATCACTGGAGCCGCCTGGGCTCTTACTCCTGGGAGGCTTGAAAAATTAACTCTCAAGCAAAAAGACTTTGAAAGCAGCCTCCTGTTGGGAATCTTGCTTGTGATTTGTACCATCCACAGCCTAATTGGGATGCAAATCTAAATCATCTGCTGTCAGAAGAGGCACAGGCCAAAATGCCTATACCATTTTACTGAGGCCAAACTTAGGGTCCCCTACAAATCCATGTGGCTCACAGGGGGGCTTTCAGCAAGGAGTTAAAGGGAAAATGCACTCTCTTAAAAAAACAAGATTGGCTGCTCACACAAGGGGCCACTTAACAAATTTCTCTAGGCATATTATAGATACTATAAAATTATTACAGATACTAGCTGTATTGGGAAAGGAATAGCCATAGAGAAGGACCAGCTCTGAACTGCTGTTAAAAGGCACAACTTAAGTTATTATAAAGTATGATTCATTATCTGAAATACTAATATTTTAAGCACTAAATTCCATCCACTTCTTTTTACCCTCAGGTTTTAAATGCAAGATAGTTTGGTTACTTTTGGAAGACAAAAATGGGGTGATAGTTCCATGCAATCACTTTCACTTTTCTTTTTAAGAAGAAGAATTCTCATTTGTACATCCTTCCAGATCCTGAGCAGCTCAGTAATCAGTAGTTATAGATGTCAAACACCTTTAGGAAGAAAACAAAATGGTCGTCCTCTAGGGCTCAACTACAGTACTCTAAGCAAGCAGTGCAGCATCACTATACCTGGTGGTCTGTGGGTCACAATAGGCCTTTTCAACTTTCTCCATCATGGCGAGGTCTTTCCAGGTCACCCCATTATATACCTGCCATCGATACGGCAAGTGGTAATGAACATATCTGCATTTATCTGTAATGAGATCAGACACAGTCAAGAGTTCTGCAGTCATAACAGAGAGCGAGACAAGGCATGGTGGGGAGGGAAGGAACAAGCATTTTTTCTTTTTTACACTCTTGGCTTTATCTCCTGGAGTTTGGCATGAGCAATAAAGACAGAATGCTGAAAATAGAATCTGAACGATAGGGGTGTCTCCAGTCTTACCTGGAAAAGCAACATAAGCTCTCATACTGCTAAATATATTCCAAAGAAACCACAGCCTTCCCTTTACTGAGCCTCGACAATGGCAGCTGGGAGAGCAGTGCCACAGATAGGAAATGTGTGAGTATGGGTCACACCACCACATTTCTCAGCTGTAAAAACTCTACTCTACATGTCATATAAGCATTCAATATATTTGGTTACCTCTTTCCTTTAGAACATATGGGGTGGTTATCAAAATCTGCATGCCTTTTTTTTTTTTCAGGCCAAGCTCAATGAATGAGGCAGCATAAAGGACTGCAACGCTCCATAGAACATCCCCGAAAAGAGACCCTACACTCACCCCTGAACAGGTAGCATGCTCCCCCACTAGTGAGACTGCCAGGCACTGTTGGAGTTGTTGCTCTGCTTCTTAGAACATAGGAAGCAGCAATTCTTAGCTGCCTTGCATGCAAGACCTGCAGCTGTACTATATACCATTCACACAGGAAGAAAAAGACTTCTGGGACTTCTTAAATCATCTATGTTTTCAATGCATGAATGTCTGCATGCTTGAGTTCAGATCTGCTTAACATGTGCATGTTGCTGCATACAGGCAGAGGCTGCCCTCCAAGCCTCCGTGCTGGGGAAAGCTGATGTGTTCCACATCCAGTTATGGACCAAACCTCTTATTTACCACTTTTGAGACAAACGTGGCACAACAAAGCACACTAACCCTCCAACTGTTACTTGAGTTTAGCTATTTGGTGGTCACAATATAGCTGCTTTGCGCCTGACCTCCACAGCCAGCACACAGGTACATTGACATTATGCAGGTCCAAAGGTTAATAAACTTAAACCTCAAGCCTGGTCCTAAACAAGCAGAAAGTCTGAGAAATCTGACACAAGGCTGGAGCGGTGGCTGCACAGACAGAGCCAAAACGATTTTCACCATTCATGACCCCTGATGTATCTGACCACAGAACATATGGAAATTAACCCTAGTTATGAAGACAACAGTGTCATTCACTTCTTTCTTCCTTCGTTTTTGTTAACAGAGCTGGAGCGCACCCTGTGTGTTTAAATTAAATTGGCATACTGTAGACAAAACCACACTTGGTCTCTCTTGGCCAGATTTCATTTCTATTATCCATAAAATACTCATAAAAGAGATAATTTACTTTTTAAAGTGCTGTCTCTCTTCAAAGTAATGATTAAGAAAAGGTATTGTCAAGCCCTAAAGTAACTTACTCATCTGCATCTCAGAAAAGGAGCTTCTGACAGGAGAATGGCATCTTTACCAGAACGCACACACACACACACTATGGAAACGCTAAATGCACACAGATATCTCGGATCAGTTATCAGCCAACTTACTGTCTACATCCTAAGTGAAAGCAAACACAGTCTGATCTATTTAAGCAGCTCTTTTACCAAGATCAGGTGGTCAGAAAAGGAGTAGTCCTTTAGAAAGAGACTGGACAAGCTCAGTTAAAGAAAATCTCATGGTACCTTCTCATAACCAAAGAAGAGCCTAACCTGGGGGTTAAGCAACTGCTAAGAGACAGCCCCCAAATACAATTGTTATACTTGCAATTTCCCCCAGACCTCTGAAACTGGCCACTGCCAGACAGACAATGACTAGATTTACTTTTAGCTTAGCTGGTAGAACTACTATGTTTTCTTAGGACATTTTAACACCTCAGATCACTTTAAGAAGGACTTAAAAGGGAAGAATATCATTATTATCTGATGTACATAAGATACTGCAGGAGTACAGGATGACCTATAGTTACCTGTTGTCAACGATGACAACATAAGAAGAGCTCTTAAATTTATTTAATAGTTACAGAATGTGTAACATTGAATATTTGAAGAGTTTTTGCCACAGAAACACACACAAAGCCTGCCCCCATCAAGAGGGCTGAAACAGGCCATAGATGGATCATCTAGTGGAGAAAAGGTTTAGAGTACCCACCTGACTTCCCTCTGATTATGTCTGTAATTCTAACAATGTTTATTAGTGACTTGGAAACAAAGTAAATGAGAAGGCAAAACCACCAGTCCATATGGCACCACTATTGCCATATGAGTGGGAGTGCCTCTGTAGACCCTGCTCTCCAAAGAGAACATTACTTTTTACAAAGCTTACCTTTATTCTTGCAGTACTTCCAGACATAGAACACACATATCTGATCACAGTTATCTTTGTTGTCCTTTGAAGCTTTAGCAGAGGAATCACCTTTTTTATCTACAGGAAAGAACACAACAATCCTTATCTGCCCTATCAAAATAGACCAAGATGTCTAAGACAAAGACACTGCATTTGGTATTTCATCGCAGAAATAACAAGGAGTTGACTGCAGTAGCCAAGTCAAGTGCTTTCAGGATACAACTATCCCACATACATGAAGCCCCACCACATGAGTTAGGGCTTTGTGACTCACCAATAAACCCCTACAGTGGAAGAAGTCTCGGCAGAAATGGGCAAGGGCAACGTCATGAAGCTCAGACAGTTACACAGGGTATGACTGACCATGGCTACTGCAAAAAAGCTGACTTTTTCTCAACACAAAGGGGACCAAAGGGTGGCTTTTACTGTAAAGGGCTACAACAGCTGAGTGAATCAACTGGCAATATAAATGTTTCTCCCTTAATTAGCCAGACCAGCATGGGGGGAGTGAACACAGGGCTCAGCCCAACACACAGGTATAAAAATTAAGCAACTAATAAAAGAACTTCAATGAGAGGAGGGTTAGCTATCTTTTGCTTGGGAACCGTCTGGCCATCAGCCTATCCATGGGAGGTGGAGATTGCCTTTGCATCACTTGTTTTCCTTCATTTTCTTACTTCTTCCACTTACCCTTCACTTTTCCCTCTTCTTGACACTCAGGTTTTCTTGTTGTTGCTTTCTTTTTTTCCTCTTCCCCTGATCCACCAGTGGTGAGGGGGAAGTGAGTGTATGGCTGTGTGGTGCCCAGCTGCCAGCTGGGGTAGCTCACAACACCCGTGTAATGGCACCTATCTTCAAATAAGTAAATCTGATTTTAGTCATCACACCCTCCATGCACGGAACATCTAAAAAAAATTGTTCAGAGTATTGGACTCTGATAGGTTTTAAAGACAAGGCCCTTCTGCTCAGGAGAACAGGAGACTTCAGAGTTCCTGTTCCCTCACTGTAAGGTAGATCAAGACTACTGCTCAACTGGCAAAGCAATATCCGTTCCCTGGGGACAGAAGGCAAGGGAAGATCTCTCTCACACAGACACAACTCTGTCTCCTTCCCAGGAAACAAACAGTGTGTCCAGAAGAGTACAGAGATCAATCCCAGACTACTCCACATTGTGCTGCACAGTGCCTGGGCAGATATCTCAACAGTCCTGCACAGGCTGTCCAGTACCATGGCTTTCAGCGTCTGGTAGGGTAAGTACATAAGCTGTACTCCAACTACCACAGGGAGCTGTGGAGCTGTATGAGAGCAGATCCCAATGAGACCCACCAATCCCAGGACTGGAAGGTTAGAAACAATCCATACCTTCATCTTTACCTCCAGCTCCTGTTGGAGACTGGTGCTGTCTCTGATCAGGTGCATGGCTTCTGGGACCTGCATGAGAAGACTGAATGAACAGCACTGCTGGACCAGAAACTGAGCTAGCTGATAACATCCTAATTTGTGTGTTGAGGATGATGTTTCTTACAACTTACTTTTCCCCTTCAGTTCCTTGTTGAATTCCATATGCTTGTGATTACATATAGTCTGCAAGTTTAAAGCTATCTTCACATCAATGCCTCCAGTTTCCAACAGTTTCAATGAATCGGTATCCAAGAGGTTATGGGACCTCTTGCACAAAAAAAATCTACATTCCCCTTTGAGAAAGTGTCGACAAATATGAAGCTTGTTGCAGTTATTTTGCTGGCTGCAGTTACTATCCTTTCTGTTGTAAAGTTGGCAGATCTAGAAGTGGGGAGGACAGATGAAGCATGAAACGGAATCAGTAATTCCACTAGAATCACATTAGGATCAGTAAGTTTTTTCTTTCTTCTGTAAACATGCAGTTTTAACAGCAGAAATACAGTGACAGAAAGGCATGTTTTCATTGTGACTTCTTTAATCTAGGCAGATTTCTTGTACGGAAAAGCAGGCATTTTCAGCTAACTCATGCATTTCCACTTTTGAAGTTGTGCATAAGTGGGGTTTGGGGTTTTTTTTCCCCCACGAAGAAAAGCCAATCCAACAAGCATTCATTCTCGGCACTCCTAAACAAGACAATCACATAACAACTGACTGGTTTACAGCTATTCTATTAAAAAACAAACCAACCCCTGCAGACACCAGGGTGAGAAGAAGGAACAAGGGGAGGTGCTCAAGGTGCCTGAGCAGAGATGCCCCTGCAGGGCCCAGGACTGTGTCCAGATGGGTTTTGAGTATCTCCCAGGAGAGAGACTCCACAACCTCTCTGGGAAACCTGTGTCAGCGCTCAGTCACCCTCAGAGTAAAAAAAGCATTTTGGGATGTTCAGAGGGAACCTCCTGTGTTTCAGTTTGCACCCATCACCTCTGGTTCTGGGCACCACTGAGGAAAAACCAGTTACGTGCTTTGTACGCACTTCCCTTCAGGTGTTTGTAAACACTAGTGAGATGAGATTCCCCTGAGCCTTCACTTCTCCAAGCTAAACAGACCCAGCTCCCACAAACGTAGCACACACACAGACCCAGTCAGCATTTCTAAACAACCA
Source organism: Psittacula echo (assembly GCF_963264785.1). Taxonomy (NCBI): domain Eukaryota; kingdom Metazoa; phylum Chordata; class Aves; order Psittaciformes; family Psittacidae; genus Psittacula; species Psittacula echo. The sequence goes on from NC_137735.1 coordinate 109,693,636, forward strand.
AATGGGCTTTCACACCCCTTTCACCAGCTCTCAGGTTTATGAATGGCCTGCATGATCACTGTCTTCTGCTGTTTTACTTTGTAATAGTTTAGGTGCTCAATTAGAGGTAATCAACAATGCCTGACAGCAGTGAAGTCTGAACAGAGCTATAGAAAAGAGCTTAAAATAATACCAATCAGCTATGGTTGGCACTCTCTGGTCATACCAGGACTAATTAAACAAGTAACACAAGTTTTAGATGCAGCTGAGCAGACAGAGATTTTGTTAATCCTCCTTGCTCATCACCACCACGCTCCTTGAACCTGTCAGCACAACATATTTTAAAACACTACCGAAAACCAAGAAAGGATCTATTTTGTCAAAGCCCCGCACTGTCACAGCAGGGAATAAGAAAGCAATAGAAGCATTAGGCCAACAGGTCTGTGGAGATTATAACCTCCAAAAAACAAAGGTAAAAGGGAAGTACTCTGGTCATTTCTTAACCAGGAACAGCTGTAGCCAGAACAGGATATTCTTGGCTTTGAAACAGCCATACCTTGAAGACAGCATTGCCCTTACGCACGCATGCAGAACCACAATGGATTGTTAGGCAAATTTATCAAAACAGTGACTTGCATACAAAAAAAATAAAAGTGCCTTGTAAAAAAATCAGTGTACAAAAACCCAGTGCACTTTAGAACGGGCAGATTTCAGACAAAACTGACTGCACTCATTTGGTTGTTTTCTCACAGATTTTTCTCACCCCCTAAACCGTCGAGCACCAAAATGTGCAGGTCTACATAGGCTGGAAAAGGAAGGGGGCCCTTGCTTCCTGGTCTCCATCACATAGGCCTTTCGTCCTGTAAGCACAAATAGTTATTGTGAACTTTCACCTCCATCTTGCTCACCTCACCGCAAATCTCTGGTGAAGTTGCTGATGTTTTTTGCTTGCTTGTTTGGAGTAACCTTATAGTTATCCTGTTGGGATAATAGGAGTAGTACACAAAACAGGCCATAGCCTTGTTGTCCAATTCCTGCTGTCAGACAGCAGGTCATCTGCTGACAAGTCACAGATGACATGGCTTTATCCAGGTGCGACCTTTTTGGTATTTACATAAGCAACACATTCCTCAGCATTTAGCATTTTTATTGCTGTTATTTTTTTCATTATAAGTACTTGGCACTTTCACAACTCCGGCTCTACGTTGTTTCTTCTGGTGCTTTCACACCCAGCCATTCCCATTCCTACTTCATTCACACTAATCTTGGCATTACTGTTACATATTGTAATAGCTTGAAATTGAGATCAGGACTCCACATTCTCTCTGCCCCTCTCCCATTCCAGATGCACAAAAGCTTCTCTTAAGAAATCAGTACAACTCACATCAGGGAGAAAGAAAGGGTCATTTTGGAGAAGCAGGACTCGCAGCTCATTCTCATCAAGGCTAGACAGCTCATGGGTCTTCAGGACTTTTTTGTTCTCAGCATTGATGATGTTGTGTGGGTACCTACAAGATCTGCAGGAAAACACACAGAAATATCAGTGGTTACTTCTTCAGTCAAGCTGATGTAAAGAACCACCTCAGATAACATGCAACCTGGGAAAAGCCACTGAGAAAAAGGTAGTTTGGCAAAAGCCTCTGTGAACATTCAGATGGTGTCTGTAATTATCTGGAGAATGGATCAAACAGCATAACAACTGTGAAATACGGTAGCGGTACTATTTTAAACACTGATGTGGCCAGACCACTTTTAAGGAAGCTAGCAGCAGAGATTTGAAGTCAAGCCTGTCTACCCCACACTTTCTTTCCCTTCTGTAAGAGGCAAGTCAAGTCACACGGCGCAAACAGCTAGAAAGAAAGCTAATTTTACAGGAATACATCAACAACGGAGGAAGTTGAAACACCCTTGACTTTGTGAACATAAAAAGGTTGCTGTCTCAGAGTTGGCATGTAAAGAAAGATGCAAGAGTCTGAGAGTGCAAAACAAAGAGATAGTGAAACTGAAAACAACACACTTTGTTATGTCTGCTGGGCGGGAATTTAAACAAACAAAAACCCCAAAACACAAACAAACCCCAAGGAAGTTCATTAACTTCAAAGTTTTGGATATAGAAGCAATTAAACAACAGTAACAAAGATGCTGGTAGCATTTACTAACCCAAGAGAAATGTCTGAAGTGAGTATGAATTAGAGATTGCAGTGCTTTTTGCATCTATTTGAAAAGATAATGCAATCAATAAGAGGAGAAAGAGTCAACCTATGCATTAATTCAGTGCAGTAAAATATAGCTTCCTAATGTCTTGCTCTTCAAAAGCATTTGATACAGCCTTCAGGCTAGACACACTCAACCACTAAAAGTACCTGTGAATGTATCAGACCCAAGCCTCTGTTCCTTTTATCATTTCAGCCTCCCTCTAGTTATCTTCAAATAATAGAATAGTTAGGGTTGGAAAGGACCTTAAGATCATCTAGTTCCAACCCCCCTGCCATGGGCAGGGACACCCCACACTAAACCATGCCACCCAAGACCTCATCCAACCTGGCCTTGAACACCGCCAAGGATGGAGCACTCACAACCTCCCTGGGCAACCCATTCCAGTGCCTCACCACCCTCTCAGTAAAGAATTTCTTCCTTATATTCAATCTAAACTTCCCCTGTTTAAGTTTGAACCTGTTACTCCTTGTCCTGTCACTACAGTCCCTGATGAATAGTCCATCCCCAGCATCCTTGGAGGCCCCCTTTGGATACTGAAAGGCTGCTATGAGGTCTCCATGCAGCCTTCTCTTCTCCAGGCTGAACAGCCCCAACTTTCTCAGCCTGTCTCCATACGGGAGGTGCTCCAGTCCCCTGATCATCCTCGTGGCCCTCCTCTGGACTTGTTCCAACAGTTCCATGTCCTTTTTATGTTGAGGACACCAGAACTGCACACAATACTCCAAGTGAGGTCTCACGAGAGCAGAGTAGAGGGGCAGGATCATCTCCTTCGACCTGCTGGTCATGCTCCTTTTGATGCAGCCCAGGATGCAGTTGGCTTTCTGGGCTGTGAGCGCACACTGAAGCTGGCTCATGTTCATTTTCTCATCGACCAGCACCCCCAAGTCCTTCTCTGCAGGGCTGCTCTGAATCTCTTCTCTGCCCAACCTGTAGCTGTGCCTGGGATTGCTCCAACCCAGGCGGAGGACCTTGCACTTGGCATGGTTAAATTTCATCAGGTTGGCATCAGCCCACCTCACAAGCGTGTTGAAGTCCCTCTGGATGGCATTCCTTCCCTCCAGTGTATCAACCGAACCACACAGCTTGGTGTCATCAGCAAACTTGCTGAGGGCACACTCAATCCCACTGTCCATGTCACTGACAAAGATGTTGAACAAGACCGGTCCCAACACCGATCCCTGAGGGACACCACTCGTTACCGGTCTCCAGCCAGACATCGAGCCATTGACCACAACTCCTTGCGTGCGGCCATCCAGCCAGTTCTTTATCCACCGAGTGGTCCACCCATCAAATTGATGTCTCTCCAATTTAGAGACAAGGATGTCGTGTGGGACAGTGTCGAACGCTTTGCACAAGTCCAGGTAGATGACGTCAGCTGCTCTGCCCCTGTCCATCAGTTTCGTAGCCCCATCATAGAAGGCCACCAAATTGGTCAGGCAGGATTTCCCCTTAGTGAAGCCATGCTGGCTGTCACCAACCACCTCCTTGTTTTTCATGTGCCTTAGCATGCCTTCCAGGAGAATCTGCTCCAAGAGTTTGCCAGGCAAAATTCCCTGGGTCATCCATTTTCCCCTTCTTGAAACTGGGGGTTATATTTCACTTTTTCCAGTCATCGGGAACTTCACCTGACTGCCATGATTTTTCAAATATGATGGCCAGTGGCTTAGCAACTTCATTTGCCAGCTGCTTCAGGACCCGCGGATGGATTTCATCAGGTCCCATGGACTTGTGCACGTTTAGGTTTTTAAGATGGTCTCTAACCAGATCCTCTCCTACAGTGGGCCCAAGGTCTTAATTCTCACAGTCCCTGCGTCCACCTTCCAAGACTTGGGTGGTGCAGTCAGAGCTTTTGCCAGCGAAGACCGAGGCAAAAAAGTCATTAAGAACCTCAGCCTTCTGAAACTCCTCTCACGAAAGCTTTTTTACCTCATGTTGTGTCTGAACCAACCCTTCTGTACAGACCCTTGTGTAGCCAGTTCGCCCCTGACCACCACTGTCTGTTGGACTCATTGCTTTGTAAGTTAATAAATAAGAATGCAAAGCCTGAAGGGCAGAAGTGTGCCATCTTTGGTCCTAAGAAACAACGTTCTAAGGATATTAGATTCTGTAGGCACTTAATTAATGGCTATGTGAGCTATCTGTAGCTCAGGTGGGAGCCATCACCAGCATTCCTCCACAGAGAACTTCAGATTCCACTGTAGTTACACAGTGATCTACATCATTTGAGCACACAGTTGTAAGTCAAAGGTTGAAACAGTCCACAAAGACAGTGATAACTAATCAGCTGAGTTTAATAATACGTTTAGAAAAAGCAGTAAAAAGTTACTTGCCAGGCACAAGTTAAGAACAGGTTTAATGGGACTAAAATCCTAATTCCACTAAATAAGAGGATCCCAGTATTTGCACTGACATTTTTATTTCCAGAGATTCTAAAACAAAAAGGGTGCAAGATCTGGAAGCAAGGGTAGATTTTACCTTACCAGTTAAAAATACTCTCTGTCTTGATCCATGTTGTCCTCCTAGCAGTACTTCTGCATTTCATTTTAATCAACCTCTCCCCATGAAAGACATACTCTTCATTTTAATAATTATTAATGTATACAAAAGTGACTTTAAATACTTGGTGCTATTTGAGAGGCCAGAATCATTTATCATTATTAAGGGCATCACGTCACTACACATTTTAGTTCACACCAACTCACCCAACACAAGTGCCTACACGCACATCAGCGCATTTCTAACAGTGAATCACGCGGAAGGTTATTGTACTGCCAGTGACGTGAAAAACAGTAAGAAAGTTCCAGCATCCTAACGCTTTGCTAGTTAACTCTGAGACATACATAGCCTTCCCCCTGTGTGCTCTTCAGATCCCAGTGCACTCTGAGCTGGTTTGCTGGAACAAAAGAGGAAGAATCTGGTGGTTATCAACACAATACTGCAACAGCACAAGGCCTGCGGGGTTTAAACTCTTCTACCAGAGCTCACTGTCGCCACTGACTGTCACTGAAAAGCTTCTGGGCTGCACTTCTGTCCTGTTTTATTTGTTTCCTTTATCTTTTCTTTTTAAACCTTTGGCCCGCCAGGCCTACCCTTCCTGTGGGTCCTCCGTGCATACAGGATCGATGTACAAGGGAACTCAAACGATGACTCTTACAGTCAGGGATGTAAGCAGAGCAGCAACTTACACTGGTAATTTTATAGCTTAAAACCAGACGGTATATACTAGCACTGTACTTTTTCCTTAGGAGATAAATATTTGTAAAGTATTCCAAAGGTTTGAGGGGTGGGTGCGACAGGCAAGAGGCTTTAACAAACAAAAAGTCGTGATACTGACAAGGAAAACCAGGCTTCAGAAAACCACAAACCACCGCAGTCACTTTGAAAGTGACTAAATATAAAAATATATAGAATATATAAAGGGGTTTAACAGCGAGACACAACAAGAAGCAGCGAGAACGGCAAACGTGTCCTTCGAGAGCACAAAATGCGTGGTCCGAGGCAGGGAACGGAACCGGGACCGGAGGGGGCCCCGGGCCAGTTCCGACGGCGGCCCGTTCCGTGAGAAGCCCATGGGGATCAGACGCATATAAGGAGAGTCCCCTGTGCCCTGCCCTTAGCGAGGGCTGCCTACCCCGGCGACGCTCACCTGGACCCCAGGTTGCACTTGCCCATGAGATGCAGCTTGCAGAGATGCAGCCGGTCGCAGCCCGAGCAGTCCTTGCGGACGCAGACCCGCACAGCCGACACGGCCAGCACCCACACGCCGTCGCCGTCCCGCTGCACCAGGAACCGCTGGGGACCCGCTGCCGACAGCGTCTCCTTCAGCTGCTGCGCCGAGAGACCGACGTGCTGCTGCAGATCCTGCAGCGCCAGCCTCCCGCCGTGCGCGCATAGGGTCTTGGTGAGGAAGCTGCACACCGAGGGATCACTCATTCCTCCCCTTTGGCTCTAACTCGACTGGCCCAGAAGAGAAGAAACTTAAGACGCGAAGCGGGGTGGGGCGGATCTGCGCGGCCGCCGCCCCGCCGGCAGCAGCGGGAATCGAAACCGAAGGTTTGGGGCGGAGCCTGCGGCTGAAGGCAGAGCTGAGGGGAAAGGCGGGAAGCACGGGCTGAGCATCACCCAAGAGAGACGTGAGGTGAGAGCTCGTTGGAAGGGATGTGGGGCTTCCGGGTTTCTTGGGGCAACCCGGTCTAGTTTAAGGTGTCCCTGCCAGTGACAGAGGGTTGGAACTGGATGAGCTTAAAGGTCCCGTTCAACCCAAACCATTTCATGATATCAAGTATGGATCCCAGCTAGTCTGAGTGTGTACCTAGAGGAGAGCACCAGCGTCCACTGAAGGATTTGTCTCCCTCCTAACTTCACTCTCTACCTACACATGACAGTAACACAAATGTACAGAGCATTAAGCCTATAATGTAGGAGAAAAACTTGGGACCTCCAAACAATTCTAGTATTTATGTAGCAATGCTATTACTTCTCTTTCTTCCAGATGGGCAGTCAACTGCTGATCAATGCTGGTTGCAGCAGTGGGTGTCCTGGCAGGGGGTGTGAAGCAGAGAAGTGACTGGCTCACGTTAATGCTGAAGGAGGGTCTGTGGGTGTGCGAGGAAGCATGGCAAATACTGAATCGGAAACATGGGGGTAGGGCTGAGTACTAAATCCTTCTGAGATGAGCTTCAATACTTAAAACTCTTCATCAGTGCAAGTTTAAGGAACAGTAAGTATCAACTGCTACGTCTGAATCAGGAAGTTGGCCTTGAAAATACAATCAATAATAGCCTCTGTTGCCTGGTGCAAATGCCTGATTTGAAAGGCATGTGAAACTACACAGATGCAGTCGTGATCACTGTTTAGGTCATAGAAAGAGAACCACCTCAAGCAATGGGACTGAGGTGGTACAGTCTGTGGGTTTGTTGAAGGGAAGGCTATGGAAGGATCTTTTCATTGGTCATAGTTCACCATATTTGCCCTGTTGCTATGAAACTTGAACAAATATTTTTTTGAAAGCAATAGAAAAGGAGAGGTGGAAGAAGAATTTTGCCTCATCAGTTCTAGCTTTAGAAAACTAAATTGATAGTTCTAGGCTGGTTTATGTTCTAGGCATGCATATGTGCGTTCTTGGTTGGCAACAGGTCGAGGATGATAAAGCTCAGGTCTGTGCTTGATGTAATTTCATGACTGACTGATAAGGTAGAAAATTATTCAAACAGTGAATCAGCATAGTACTGCCAACTCCAGGCAGCAGAAGAAAATCATTAATCAGGCAAACCTTTCAGTCATTTGCTTATATTTATGTCTTCTGTTTTTCAGCCAGTTCCAGTGAGAACATGCATTTGTGCCTTAACCACTCTGAAATCTGAACTATGTGGTTGGCGGAGCTTTACTGGATACTTGGTAGAACAGCACAGAGCAGAAAAGTAGTGTGAAGTACTGCAAGCAGAAAGAAGATGCAAATACAGCCTCGACAAGCATGTTTTATTCTACACTTAAATGCACTTGAGAAGGGCTTTGGATCAGCCTGGAGTGAAAGCAAACTAAGAATCATTACTGGATTTATTCTGGGTTTTGGTATAATGTTTTGCAAATACAAATGTCCCAAATACTGGACTTCCTTACCAACTTCTAACAGAACCGACTTATGTGAAACAACACAACTAGGTGAGACAGAAGGGACTGCTCTATCAAGGAGTCACAAATTGGTATTATATTCACAGTGCAGTGAGTGATTCTGGTCTTAAATATCAACCAATTTGCTTAAAGTTGAAAAGTTAGAAAACATGGAAAAAGTGGCTGGGTTGATGCAACCTCTTGTTGCTGCTAAAAATGTCCCTGTACATCTTTCTCTCTGGTGTCCTCTACTTCCAGCTGTAATGTTTGCTTGTTTTCCCTGGCTGTGGTATTCACCTGGCTTCTCAGTAAGACAAATCAGCTTTTGGAGAATTGAAACTGAAGTATTGATTGGTATGAGCAAAGTCTGAATTGAAATGGAAACGGGTGTGCGTAAGCACCAGCAGAAATAGCAGAACAAAGGTTAAAAGAATGGCCTGTATTGGTAACTAAAGACACAGTTTAAGGCAGTAAAATTGGGAAAGAGATTATTTCTCTCAAACCAGGAAGACCTGCACTCTGTAGCATAGACAACTTGTCTGCCGAAAACCCTGCAGACTTGATGATCTTAAAGGTCCTTTTTCCATCTGACAGCTGGACATGGCAGGAAGATTCAGCACATCACAAATGACATTTCTTTTCCTGTTGGTCCAACTGGAAGCAGACCATAGCCTCAGAAACTCAAAATGAAGAAACACAGATAACAGGTAAATGAGTTGCCTGAAGTGTGTGAAAGCAGAAGTAGCCAGACTGTAAAGCACAAGGACGCCACGATAGTAAGTGCTGGGTCCCAGGTAGCTTTCATACCCTCTGTTAGGCATAAAAGACCTGTCCAAGGCAGTTTGCCACTGCCAGTGAAGAATAACGCAAGAGATTCCATTACGGTGTGATAGCCGGTGCTTATCTTCCTTTACACTGTATGTCACATAGATCCTGGCCAGACCTGTTGGGCACATGCACCTCAGTGCTTGTGAGTATGGGGTTTGACTGCGTGAATGAAGTTGAGTAAATTGAATGAGTGTGCATGAAGTGGGGGAATTGAGTAAATGAATGCACACCTAAACACAACTGTATTGCCAGTGAAGACCAGTGTTTCCAGGACATAGCTCCGTGACTGTGCTGGAATGGACAATCCTGTCCAGGTTAACTCCAGAGTATGGGCTCCTATAGAAGCCCAAACCCTCTTTCCCCCTCTGTTCTGCAGCTCCCTAGCTGTCTTCCCTTATCACTCTTTCTCTACAGCTAAGGAGGTTGTAGTGAGGTGGATGCTGGGCTCTTCTCCCAAGCAACAAGGGATAGGAGAAGAGGAAATGGCCTCAAGCTGCTCCAGGGGAAGTTTAGATTGGAAATTAGGAAAAATTTCTTCACCAAAGGGCTGCCAAGCACTGGAACAGGCTGCCCAGGGAAATGGTTGAGTCACTGTCGTGTTTTAAGCCCCGGCTGTAAATTAGAACCACGCAGTCTACTTCCCCCCCCACCCCCCAGAGGAATGGGGAGGAGAATTGAAAGAATGTAACTCCCACGGGTTGAGATAAAACCAGTCCAGTAACTAAGGTATAACACAAATCACTACTGCTGCCACCAATAATAATAATGATAAGAGAAATAACAAGGGAAGAGAATAAGATACCGCCCGCCGGAAAAGAGCCCGACAGAAAAGAAGACGTGCCCTTCCGGGTAACTCCCAGTTACCTCCCTGGGCATGACGTGCTGTGGTATGGAATACCTCTTTGGCTAGTTTGGGTCAGGTGTCCTGTCCCTGCTTCCTCCCGGCCCCTCCTCCTCCCTGGCAGAGCATGAGACTCACAAAGTCCTTGCTCAGTCTAAACATCGGTGTTATCAGCTGTTCCCAGGCCAAAAGTCAAAAACACAGTGCTGCAACAGCTACTAAGAAGGAGAAAAACTGACTGCTACTGCTGAACCCAGGACAGTCACCATCTCAGGAGGTAGTTAAAAGATGTGTAGATGTGGGACATGGTTCAGTGGTGGACTTGGCAGTGTTAGGTTTGTTGATGGATTTTGATGATCTTAAAGGTCCTTTTTCCAACCCAAACAATTCTACGATCCCAGTACTGATCCCTGTCAAAATGGCGCTTAAACTTCTTTTTGAAAACCTTGATAACAGAACAGAGCATACTCAGCACAACTGCAGATGGCACCAAGTTGGAAGTAGTTTCAGTAAGCTGAAGGGCATGGCTACTATTCAGAGGGGACCTAGACAACCTGGAGAAGTGGGTTGACAGGAACCTCATCAAGTTCAATAAAAGCAAATGCAAGTCCTGCACCTGGAATGGAATAATACCATGCAATAATGCAGGCTGTGCCAGTGTCTAGGAACAAGATCTGCAGAAAAAGACCTGGAAGTCCTGATGAACAATCGGTGACCAGGAGCTAGCAATGTGCTCTTGTGGCAAAGAAGCCTACCGGTGTCCTGGCATAGGAATAACATGAGACCACCAAGCTGGCTGAGGCTCTGGCACATGATGGATGAGGAGAGGCTGAGAGGGCCAGGTCTCTCCAGCTTGGAGAAGGCAAAGGGGAGACCTTATTGCTCTTTACAACTACCTGATTGTGGGATGAAGAGATGACAGAGCCAGACTTTCCTCTAAGGTGCACAGGGAAAGGACGAGCAGCAAAAAGCACAAGTTGCAATATGACGAATTCAATTTAGATATTAGGCTTCTTATTTTTATGTTTGGTGGTTGGGTTTTTTTGTTTTGGTTTGGTTGGTTAGTTGGTTGGGTTGTTTAAAACAGAGCGTCAGATTTAGCAAAGGTATGCGGTAGGATGCATGTTGGATCTTTCTCCTGAGGAAAGGACAGTATCTCCTTAAGCATGTTTTACACATGTGCATTTGTAAACCAAATGCAACAGCTAGTTCCTTCACAGTACACTTGTAAATATTTTTTCTGTGGGAATACAGTAACATAGGAGCATTGCACTTCAGTTATTATATCACTATGAGGCATGGTGCTGTCAAAGAGCAAACCTTTAGAGATCTTTGAAAATGCACTTCATTGTGCTATCGCCTTGGAAGAGCAACTGATGTTAAACATCTCCAGAAACTTGTACAAGCTGTACAAGGTTGACTGCTCTTGCAGCTTCTTTAGAAGGGACCATATAACCTTTGTTACCTTAAACCATTATATGCTTACTTTGCTCTCAGTTCAGCACCCAAATGTACAACTTTAACAAGATAACTTGTCAACTGTTGACCTCTGCAGATCCTTCGGCTCAACGTTTCTCAAACAAAACTGGTTTCTGTCTGTGTAGCCATCAGTAAGTGATATAAGCAAGAGTATCTTAATGCATTCTGCAGCTGTGACTGCAGGGTTAAGTGTGCCAGTCAGGGTGCTGGCAGCATTCACTCCCCACCCTGGGAAGCCGGGATGCCTGCACTCTTGGCCCACACTTACAAGCAGCTGTGTGGCCTTGAGCAGAGTTCTGTGAGACAAAGCTGGCAAGCGTTTCTGTGGGAGCTGCCCCTGCTTCTCATGGAACTATGCTTAAACTGAGAGTCCTGTCCCTCATCCCACCCGCTCTGGGCTGCAGCTGCATTGCAGCCATGCCTGTGCCTGGCCAGTGGTGGGAATGGTGGCTGCTCACAGGGCTACTGCTTCTCTTGCTCTTCTGCTGCTGCACTACACTCATCAGGGAGCAGCAGGAATGGGGCTGACAGCATGGCACAGTAGTGAGGTGAGCCAGTCATGAGTGACGCTACCAACAGGGACCCAGACTAGCAATCCCAGGTTGGGATCAGGGCTGGAGACATCAGTCAAGGTCAGACAAAGCTCAGGGCAGGTGACGGGCCAGGTTCAAGTTCACGCTGGGAAGCGGAGTCACTCAGTCCCGGTCAGGGCTAGGCTGGCAAAAGCCTAAGACTGAGCACGGGTGTGGCTGTTGCCCAGCTGCAGCCTGGCACTGGCAGGGATTGGCAGTAAAGCTTCAGCTTCAGAGCAGTTCCGAAGGGAAAGGAGGGGCAGGCCCCCAAGGCCTGCTTTCTTCACAACAGCTCTGATAGACAAAAGAGCTGGCTTTGGACTCCACCAGGTAAACATTCTTGTGACCGACCAAATGCCTGCAATATCAGGATGCTGTGGCTAGTAACTGTGCATAGCAGTTCTGTACCAGCAATCTGTGCCATTGTCGTGGCCTCACACTATCCTGTAACATGAGAATCTCTGTTGCTGCCACTTGTTGCTTACTCCAAAGCTGCTTTCGTTCCTTTGGCATTTCTCAAGGCTTATGTTTGCCTTGAGGTCTTGCTTAACATTACTTGTATTTTCTTGAATAGCTTTCCAGAAAGCCCAGATCCACCTTCCTTCTGCAGCCGGCGACATGACCAAGCTTCAAGCCTGAACCAACCCAACTGTTCCCCTTCTTGCGTGTGTTGGAGCAAGAACATGACCCATCTGGCTAATGCTGATGCCTCAGAACAACACAGGAGGGTGGTGGTCTTAGTCACTGCAGCTTTTATGGGTCTGTACCAACAGTCAGCATTGAAAATAAACCAGAGTTAGAACAGGTGGATCACCACTGAGCCATTCAGGGACATTCTTCCATTGTGAAGACTGAACCTGTTCTGCTGAGAGCTCCCAGGATGGCTTTGGTCCATGGGTGCTTCCATCAAATCCACTACTTTTTGTTCTTGAAAGGTTTCCTGCTCCCTCTCTCCCATGCTTTGGGACATCTCCTGTGCCTGACGAAGCCTTGTCACTGTGCCTGTGCTAGGCTTTGATAACTAAGAGCCATAATGTCCACCATGGCTATTCGGTGCATCTGCAGCAAGGAAAAAAGGAAGGTGTACCCCATAAAAAATAAAGTCTTGATGAAAAACCCAGCAAAAGAGGAAAATTTAACCATCTGGCCCCAAAGCACGAGGCTCATCAGATGCTGTGGCAGTCACACTTGTTCTTTACTTTTCAGGTTTTTTTTTAATAGAAGAGGGTCTTCTTTCCAGTAATCTCAACTTTCCACAAAAGTCAGCCTGCTGTCAGGCGAAACTTACACTTTCTGAGATGGTTAGCAGAGTCAGCAACCACCAAACCCAGTTCTGACGTAGTTTTCAGCCACCTCCCTGGCTGTACTAGCAGGAAGTCCCGGATTAGAAGCTTCTTTTGCAGACTAGCCAAGTCTGGCACTAAATCACGCCAGTCTTACCTAGTGGGCGGGAGATTACGGTTACCCTGAGTTAGTAACAGTCCTATCCCTTTGCTATGGTGACCGTTCCTACAAGCACTGCAGAGTCTGGAGTCACTGTAGCTAAAACTCTGCTTTGTCAGCAAAGTCTGTGCAAATTTAAGCCCATGATTCACAGGGAAATCTGTTCAGAAATCTCTGGCTTGTTTTTTGAACTACTTTGAGTCTCTGTTTTTGTTGGCTTCAGGGTGGAAGAGAATTTTAACAGCTGTCTTTAGAGACAATGATTTGTTCACTGCATACCAACCAGTCTTTACATTCACCTGTTCATTTCTCTCTGGAGAGCTTCTTTCTTGTCAGCTGTGTGTTATTCCAATCTTTGCTATAGGTGAGCCAGTTAAGCCAGAGCCATTGAACATCAATTAGTCAAACAAGCAGACATTTAAGGAGATGTTCACACCACCTAAGGTAAAGCATCTTTCTTAGACAGTATTTCAGCTGGAGACTCTGGGGACTACACAGGGAGTCTGGGAGAGCTGACTGAAGCACCCTGTTCTGTGTAGTTATGCAGACAAAACAGTTTGGTTAACATTCCCCTGAAATGAGTTATTTGGTGAAATTCCTTCCTCATCTGTGCAGCCTCTGCCACCACTGTTTCACTAAATTTGGATTCTAGTGTTACTGTTTTGGGGTTTTCACTTCTCTCTTTTAGGCAAAAATAAAGCCTCAGAGGCACACAAGCAGCCTACATCACCTCATTAACTAACTGCATACTGACATCCATGGCCTGAATGCTGCTCAGGACACCTTCTATCACAGAAGGTGGAGGTTATTTTTAGAAGGTCAATGCAACTTGGGTAATCCTTGCTGTGAGGATTGCTCATGGAAGAAATGGTCAGTTCAAATAATTTAAATTAAAAAAAAGGATCAAAGGAGTTTATGAATTAATTAAGGGCACATATTTAACTGGCAATCACTGATCTATACAGCAAGGATCAATACTGGTGAATCAACAGATACATTGCTAGGTTCTTATGAAATCTCAGTAATTATCTACACATTTCTAAAGATCCTTCTGTTACTCATTTCAAGAAATTCTATTTGCACACATGCATACAGAGTTACAGAGATACAAACCTCTCCTGTCATAGGACAAGCAACCCCCCAACCCCAACCTTCTGGAAGTAAGGGTTTGTTGTGGAACAGTAAGGCACTTCACTCAGAAGAGAGAAGCAACAATATACTTCATTCAATGAAAAATGTGATAGTGGTTTAATATGATTCAGTGGGAAAGTTCACTTGATTATTTACTGCACAGAGGACAGGGTTAGATAGAACTGTTGTCCTGTTGAGTCATGAGGAAGACCCTTCCATTGAGTCATGAGGTTCAGAGATAATCTCCTTGCTTTCTAAACTAAAAGAGGTGTTTAGGTGCAGCTGGATCCATTCCTAGTCCCAGACTTGGTCTAAGATTTATGTCTAAAGATATATATATATTTATATTCACTATCAATCCTTTAATCACTTGGTCAAGATTTCAAAGTTTAGCATGCTATTAGTCACTGTTGCGGAGGCCCACAAAATTGACTTAGGTAGTTTACAAGCCCCAAAGGAAATTTATTCTAATAAAAAACAATTTAATACTCCAGCATCATTAGTAAATTACAGGTTCTAGATGCCAAGTGGAATCAAGTACTACACAACTGACTTAAACTTAAGTTTTAAAGGGAATGAACTCAAAATGTGTTTCAGTTACCAGTCAAGATGAGGGCTCTCAACCTCAAGTAGCTACCTCAGGCAGTGTCCCAGCTAAGGGGGGAGCCCTCAGCTGCAGACCCACTGCTTGGAGGAGTAGCAACTCAATCCCTGCCTGCCGGCAGGATCCCATTCATACCCTAGTAGAATCTGATTTGTGCTCAAAAATATGGTTTGAGGGTTCTTGGCTTTCGACCAAAGTGTGGGTTTAGCAGTAGCCAGCTGTGCAATCCTGCTGTGATCAAAATCAGCAGACTTTGTGGCTACATGAGCCAGACCAAAGCCAGCAGATACCTGTTAGAACTAGCAGATACATTTTTATATTTCACCAGAGACCAGAGCCAGCAGATACATTTATTAGCAAGTATTAAGGCTCAGTGGTTCTTCCACCAGGGTGGGTGCAGATGCCATGGTGTTTCCCTACTTGCATTTATGTTTCTCCAGCCTTATGGGTATCCATGCCACCCCATACCACCCTCTGGTCCTCACATGTGCAGTCCCAAGTGCAGGTCCCTACTGACTGCACTGTGCTGTGAGTCTGCTGGCTGGGTGAAGGATCTTCACAGCATCCAACCGGAAGACTGCTCTGTCTGGCCTAAGCAGGAGTCAGGATGCCAGCAGGGTGACTTCTGGCAGTGCCAGACCAGGTTTTGGCTCCTGCTGTTTCCAGTCTAAGGTCTCTCTCCTCTTAGGACAATTCTTCATGCTTCTCTCTGACTTCTTTTCATGCTGCTGCTTTGTTTCAAAAATCTCCTTGAAATTCCCTGTTTGATCTGGGTGATGACCATATTCCCCTATAACATAATAAATTTTTGGGCATCTGCCTTCCAGATAATTTAGATTCTTGATCCATAGGCTCCCTGTGTGTACTCTAACACACTGTTCTAACAGGCGAGCTTCTTCTGGTCATTTGCAAAGTCTGGGACATGAGCACCCAAAAAGGCTCTTGCTGTTGTAGTTACAACTGCAAATCCTCTAGGTATGCTTATGTCAGCCAAAGGAGACTTTGTACCAGTAGAGTTAAACCAAAAAGCAATCTTTCCAATACAAGTGGCATTCTCATGATTCGTGGCAGTCAGAAAAGAGGGTGAAATTTTCAGCTGAAATTTTCTCAACCCTTCTGAGCAAAGAGGTACTAAGGAAAACTCAGCAATGCAAGCCTTTAAATGAAGCAATGTTGAAAGACCCTGCATGTGGGAATAACCTCAGTTCTAGTCTCTTAGAAGATTATGGAACAAACCCTCCTGGATATTCATATAACGTCATGTTTAACATCTTTATCAAGCTCACAGATCACGTGAAACTGGGAGAAGCAGTTGCTACACTGAGAAGCAGGGCTGCCACTCGGAGGGATCTTGACATGCTGGAGAAATGGGCTGACAGGAACTTTGCTAAGTCTGAAAAGAGCAAATGCAAAGTGCTGCACCTGGGAGGGAGTAACCCCATGGAACCATACAGCAACAACACTGGGATGGCTGCCCACAGAGGCTGTTGGATCTCCACCCTTGGAGTTATTCAAAGCTTGACTAAGCAAGATCCTGACAAAAATACATCTAACCTTGGAGATGGCTCTACTGTGAACAGGATACTGGATAAGCAGACCTCTGGAGGACCCCTCCAACCCAAATTACTCTGTGATTCTATAAGGAAGGGATGAAAAGTGATACTAACTTCCACCTTCCATTAAAGATTTCAGCTTGAAACCTCAGTCTGCAATGCTGCTGTCATATGAACACAGGCGCATAGAGAACAGGACAGTGCAGAAAGGACATGTTCTTATCAGCCCCATCTGATCTAGCATGTTCTGTGTTTTGTTACAGGGACTAATCCTTCTAGCACTGCCTATTGCCTCCCCCAGCACCCCGTCCATGACTGGGCTGGGCTGTGCTGTGTTGCCTCAGGCCTCCTTACAGCTTTTTATACCTGCCTAGTTGCAGATATCCCTTTTTTTGAGCTTACAGGCTCTTTTGCTTGCTTGAAAAAGGCCCTTTTTCAGGGCCAGCTCACCTTGTCTCCTGCTGTAGCTGTCTGTCTGTCTGTCTATCATTGAACTTCTGAAGGACATACAGAGTGTCTTTTATATTCCAGTATTCTCATTGTCTTGATCCTTTTTGCCTTCTATGTCCAAGATTACAATTTCCTTCAAGCACCCTAGTTCTGTGCTGGCCGAAACCTTCCAGACATCAGCTAAAAGTGCTTATTACAGTGCCCAGCGTGCTCTGATACAGCCATTTCAACCAGTCATCCATTTGCTCTGTTAGTAGTCTTTACAAGCATTACCTAATATTTACCAGTTTTTAGCACAAGCCTGAAGTCACAAGAGTTAATATTACAGTGAAGACAGCACAGCAAGTCTCTCAAGCACCTCAATCTCTCTTCAGTAATCTCCCCTGCTGTGAGATAGTGGGATGCTGAAAATCTGCAGGAGCTGCTTGCAGCTCTTTGGGCTAGATGAAAGATTAGTGTGATTTAGAGCCTGTGGAGTAAGCTAATAGCAGAGGAAAATTAGAGTTTAAAGAGAAGGAAAAAGGAAGCTAATGAAAATGCAGCTAAGCTTCAATCCTAACCAAATGTTTAGGCTGTTAAAAAGAAAATAATCCACAAAATTTCCAGCCACAAAGGATAGAAACTGAATGAAGAAAAAAGCCATCCTAAACAATAGGGCTATTTGCAGGCCAGATTGTTCTCTGCTTAATGTCAGACCCACCAAATCTCATGCTGTCAGTGCAAAGCACAGAAATTTGTCACTTGGGTTTGCCTTATCTCCCTTCTCCCCTGCAGGACCAGCATCTCACACAGCTGTGGATCTTCCTTCTCCCATGATGCTTCCTGGCCCAGGAGCCCAGAGAGTAAGAGCAAAACCAAAAGAGCAGCTGGTAGGCAGAAGAGCAGTGGGTGTCTGTGACTCAGACAGGTAAAAGACTAGTCGGAAATTAAGTAAAGGACCAACCTGTAGTGATGACATGGTAAAAAATGTATTGTCATAGCTGCCCCCATGCTCCTGGGGTGTAGGAGAGAAGGTTGCCATAAAAGTAGCCCATGTGAGAGACGTGGCTGCTGGTGAGTCTGTAACCACTAGATGGAACCCAAACACTTTGCATGAATTCACTCAGCAGCTGTAGGGAGCTTATCCTGATTTTAGGTAAGGCTGTGGCTCTGGTAGCTGAGCGTCAGTACCTGTGCATAGTAGCATAAGGCTTGTATGGAACTACATCAAAAGCTCCCAAAATGCGGGTGAATAATTTCTTCACTCTAGTGAGCAGGGACACTGAATATTTTATGTCCAAACCATAGAAATGTTATTGGTTCCTACTGCATGGCACAAAACCCTCTGATGACTTGATGAAGAGCACTGGGATACATCCTGTATTAAACAGACCACCAACATGTGATTTTGGGTAAGTCATTTAACTTGACTGCTGCTTGGTTCCCCCATCACGAAAGTGGGGTTTGAAGCTGGCAGCATTGAGGTGTGCTGAATGTCTAATATGTTATTTTTGAAATTATTTAATACTCTTAGGTGGGGTACATTGTGTCAGTACACAGTGGCAGACAAAAACATGGTCATCTAGACACTGCTGCTCTACTACAAGTCCTGCACCCTGCTGTCCCCTGGGTTTCTAAGCAGCAGGACTTGTTTTCTTACAGCCCACTAAGTAAAACAAGCTAAAGCAGAGCTACCTCTCTTCTCTGAAAAGCTTAGAATTTTAATTATTTTTAAAGAATAACCAGTATTACAAAGCTTAGGGGCATGTGCTGTACCAGGCATGTGTTGTACCGTGGCTTGTAGAAACAGAATAAGAGGAATTCCTTCCCTTAAGTAGGTTACAGTCTTCACAGGAAAAAACATACCTGGGGACAAAGAAAGCAAGCAATGCCCTAGTAAATGCAAACAAGCCATCACTTTATGTGAGGGAATCCAGAGGGAAAAGAGCAGCTCAGTAGCTGGTGTAAAGCTGACATAGCACCAGTGATGCTGTGAGTTTATATCAATTTATACCAGCTGAGGATGTGCCTAAGTTAGGTGAAGTGTCTTTCTTAATGTCATATTCAAAGCCTAGCCTGGAGTTGCATCAGATCTTCAGAATCCCAAGGTTTTCCTTTTCATGCACTTGCTTTCCCACCGGCCAGCTCCTGGAAGAGCTGCTTGCATGTCTCAGACTGAGCTCCTCCAGGACTCAGCTGAAACATCACAGCACATAACTAGTAGGATCGTAGCTGGGATTTTAGATGGGCACATAGTAACACGGAGGAAGACTCCTTCAGATCTGAAAAAGAAGAGAGTGAAAAATTGTAATTTATGGTTTTAAAGGAGTGTCCAGTGGAAGAAAAGTAGAATTCTCACTATTATCAAGCAAATTTTAGAAGTAATTCATACACTAAATGATGCTTGATGATTGAATGTTGTATTTTCTCACTGAATGCAGTGTAATATATTGCTGTCTAACCTTTTATCGGGTAATTGAGTTGCGTATGAATTGAATATATTGCTCCAGATGCATTAGCAGCCTGCAAAAGTCATTAAAGATTATTTTTCGTTACCTACATTGGAATGATATTGTGACTATATTAATAGCAGCCATACAGTACAGAGTGATATGGAGATAGTTGATTTATCAAGACATATGGGAAGCAGATGGCTCCAAAATATTGCTCAACAGTAACTTCACCTTTCAAATAAAAAATCAAAAACCCCCCAGGAATAACTGGTAACTATTCTGGGAAATGCTTAAAAGGTATCCAGCTGAAGAGAACAAATAAGAGCCATTTTAATAAATTTGTATGTATAAATGAAAGGCACACTGAGAAACCAGTAGAAGTCACCAGAATATTGAAAATGGAGTGGGAAGTTCTGCTCTGTTAGTATGAGTCTAGTGGTCCCTCTGGTACTTCTTCAGGGAAAGAAAAGCCAGACCTCTTACAAGGACATTTTGCCAACTGCCAAAAGCATGCAGGGAAGTTAGTTCCTACTCTAATTTGTCAATTAATCGATAGTTTATGTGAAATTAATGAATTGATAGAGGAACAGTCCAAAACTGTAACTTAAAAGTTTGTAGAGTGTTTAAACTTTTAGACTTCTAAATTCAGCTTGTGGGTTTAACAGCAACAGTTTACAGAACCTAATTGAAAGCCAGGGAAGTTCCCTTTGGAGGGGTCCAACTGGGAGAGTAAAACTCCAGAGGTAACATTACCAGGCAGAGTTAGTACCAGTCACAAAAAAGGTATGGGAAAAGAAAGAGGAAGAGTGTTCTACATGCGGAAAGCCGGTCTTCTGATACACAGACCTAGCTAAGAACATTGCATTTCCCACTTTTGGCATTTCTTCCTGTCTGTGCAGTATTATTAAAGCAAGACACAAAACTTGTGCTTTGCAATGCTAGTGCCTAAAGGAAGATCAGTCAAATGAGGCAGTGGGATTGAAAAATGGTTGAATAAGGTTGGGGGTTTTTTATTGAAAGCTTGCTGTGCACATGAATTCCGAATTTCCTGGCTTTGGTCAGTGCTCTTCTCCTCCTGTTTCACAAACACTAACAACTGATCAAGTCTATCCTCCAGCTCTTTGAAAAACAGCAGTTTGACTCAGATACTTTCTGCAGTAGTCTTAGAAATAAGGACATAAATTAAATGAAGAAAGCAAATGACTTGTGAAAAGCAGGGTTGTTGTAGCAGTTTCTGCATATAAGAGACTGTTCTTCTAATGATAAATATTATTCATCTGATATAAAGTGGCAAAACTTTAAGACAGTAACTAACATTTTAATGAGTCATTGCTGATCCTCCTAAGAGAGCAAATAATAAATGCCCGTTCAGCTGTTTCTTCACTTTCATAAAGCTGGTTTACACTGACCACACAGAAATATCATCTTCCAAATTGAGACTACTGACATGCATTCACAACTTGTGCTTAATTATAAAATCCCTGTGGTCTTGGCTGGAGACAGTTTTCCTAGACTTTGGGCTTGATTATCTTCTGTGATATGCAGGCATCTGTTTATTGGAGTGCAAAACTTCATATTAAGAAAGCCTGTTATTGATGTGCAACATTCACAAGTGATTAAAGCTCTACATTTAGTTTAATTCTGTTCCATCTATTCTGGGACAGTTCTGCCTCCAGGAAAGGGCAGCTAACTGATTCTGGTTTTCCAAGTAGTAGTTTAACAAACCACAACAGGTTTAAAAATGAAATACAGGATCATGTGTTTATCCAAGCAGACTGTACTCTCATGCTTCAGAAGAAATTGGAAATTACATAGGGGTTACATACTGCTATACTGTGACCTTACCAGCTCCAGGATGTTTTCAGTTTAGCTCTGAATGCCTGAAGAGACAAAGGGCAAAGATAGTGATTGCTGGGGTCAGAAAGAGAAAGGGGAGCAAGATGAGTTAGTAGATTCCAACAAAGAAATAAATGGTGTGGATTTTACCAAGCTTTGTTCTATTTAACCATCCATTGTGATTGTAAGCCAGAATTCATACCACTAGTTGATGCAGACCTTATACGCATTGTGCAGTTCCATGTGACTGGAGTAGGACAGTGACAAGGCTCTGTGGGTGGGACTGAGTTCAAGGAGGTGTGTATGATGCCTGTGCTCCCCTGGTCTCCATAGTCATTATAGTTCTAAATGATACAACCGAAGGATCCCGGAGGGTGACTCAGCTGATCAGTCATGAAGTGACTTCTTTAGGGTGAGATGAAGAGTTCTTTAGGCTCTCTTGACTGCACTGACTAGGAGTGCAATTTGGTTTCTCAATCCCAGGCACCTAGGGCCATCTGAGATGTGCCATATCCTCCAGCTTTCCAGCCAATGATACAGAAGGTCACTGAGCCTCCCACAGACCTTGTGCCATATCCACCAGTCCCAGGCCTATGTCTTCAATACCCTGTTATTTCAGTCTAGGTAAATCACATCTACAGACTGACAGGTGCTTAGACATGGTTCTCATTTTCTGAAGGCAAATTTACACCCACTTTCATATTAATGTTATGAAGCCAACAACATCTTAAAAGTCCAACCTTTGCACGTAGAGCAGTAATGCTTTGAGTCGAAAATACTGCATGCCTATGCTAGAAATTTAAATGGTGTCAGGGAACATCCTCAGCTATGGGAGCACGGTCACCTGCCCTGTGCAGTCCTTACAGCTGTTCTTGGTGACACACCTTTTGGTTTATATCAACCAGTGTGCTCAAGAGCAAAGCCTGGGCATGGTTCAGGTGTTGATATGGGCCAGGGACCATACCTCAGAGGAGCTTTAGGTGCAATCAGGCTGATTTGGAGGGGTGAGCTTAACAGCGAGGTTGCTGGCTGTCCCATGTCAGTTGGCAGAATGGAGAAAGAACTGTCTTGGGGACACTACGTTTACTAGTATACACATTACCTGAAAGTACCAGATATGGTCTGTATGCACTGACTAATTAACCTTGCTGGGAAAAGGAAGATATTAGAACAAAAGAATGGGACAAAAAAAAGAGGAAGATATTAGACCACTAAAAAGGTTGCAGCACCTCCATTATCTGCAGAGCCCTGGGCATCTCTAGATGTCCCATCATGACAGGCACTGTGCAGACACAGATTGTTTCTACCTACCATTGGGCAGGAAAGCTTTGCATCCAGCAGTTTCCTTTATGACTGGTGCCTTATGCCAAGGTAGCATATTTTTTAGCATCCTATCCATGAACAAACATAAACTTTTGCAGCACTGAATGTGTATGATATGATCAACGGGAGCTCTTTGTGAACATTTGCATGAATGAAGGAAACAAACCTCTCTTCTGTCCCATAAGCTGTATCACCCTTAAGCTCCTAGTGACACTCTCCAGCTTACTCTGCTCTCAGACAGCGTGCACCAGGCTTTCTCCGGGGCTTAGACTTTCTCTTATGCTGTAGACAGGACAGCAAATTAGCCCCTAGACATCTCTCTTGGCTTTCAGCCCTTTCTAGCTTAGGAGAAACTAACAGATGCGCCCTTTTGCTGTTCTGCTCTGAGCTCATTATAGGTTTCCAGGCAGGGGAAATTAGCAAAGTCTCCTTAGCATCTGCGTTTTCCAGCAAAGGAGGAGTCACATGCAGTCTCCTCAGCCCTGGCTATCTGATCTTATTTGGGCACAGATCCCTGTAAATTCACTGCCCAAACTGTCCTTCTCCTTTGCTTTGCTACTTGTGCCTGCCCCAGCTGGTCCTCCTGGGTGTGTGTACCTGTTCTGTTACTTGGGAAATGAACTTGCTGTGCTTCAAGAGGTCAGTGCCTTGGTGGCACTGCTCCAGAGAGTTCACAATTGGTTTAGATGAGGAGTCAGGAAACTGGAAGAAAACCCAAACCAGCCCTCTAAGGCTTTAGTTATATTTCTTTTATGATGGTAAAAGAAGCCATGGATCTGTTGTCAATCAGTTGCCATGGTTACTTGCCGGGGGGGGGGGGGGGGGGGGGGGGGGTTTGTGGAGTCTCCTACGCTGGAGATATTCAAGGCCCGGCTGGACAAGTTCCTGTGTGATGTACTCTAGGTTACCCTGCTCTTGCAGAGGGGTTGGACTAGATGATCTTTTGAGGTCCCTTCCAACCCTTGGGATTCTGTGATTCTTAAAGCCTTAGGTCCTACAGCCCAGTTACTACCTGAGCAACTTGGTTCTTGCTTTAAAAGGAATTATAATAGCAGTTGTGGATAAAGGCATGGAAGTCTAACAGGGAAAAGTTTTTTTAAACCAAAACCAAACCAACCAAGCAACCAAACCCAGCAAGCCCCAGGGCAGATGCGTGGATGTGAAGGAGAGGAGGATAACGGCTGACTGGGCCACATCTCTGGTGGCACATTCCCATGCCCAATCATCTGATGAGGAGCAATCTCAGTTTTAATGTTTGCGAGGTTGGGCTGGATGACCTTTAAAGTTCCCTTCCAACCCAAAACTATTCTATGATTCTAATTCATGTGATGAGGGCCCATGCCAGACCCAGTCATAAGATGAGGAAAGGGAAACCTCGACTCTTCTGCCAGGCCCTGTGCCCTATGGCCAGGCCATCTAGTTATGCAAAGAGGAATGTCTCCCTGAGGCCAAGGAAGGTCTCTCTCGAGGCCCTTCGTGACATGGTTTAGTGGTGGACTTGGCAGTTCTGGGGTAACAGTCGGACTTGCTGATCTTAAAGGTCTTTTCCAACCTAGTTGATTCTTTGATTCTTTTCCTCCTCCCTGGCTGTGTTGCCTCAGCTGGCTCTGGCACAGACAGAGGAAGGCTGTCACATTGGGCTTTGAACCAAAGAGTTATGAGCACTTTAGAGAGGCAGGGAAGGGCAGGTTAATCACAGATCCCTCATTTGGCAAAGCAACATCACAAAGTAAATTTTGCTCGGTGATGTTTTAGAGCTTGATGGTTTTAAGTAAGTGTCTGCACGGGGAGCAAACCTTTCATTATTGATCAACCATTATCATGACTGATAATCACAGTGACTGTAATGTGAGAAAATGCCTTTGCAGTACTTGTTTCCTTGTAGTAACTTCAATATTAACAATGAAAGCTAGAAAAAACTTTATACCTGTTTCTGTCACCAGCAGATTATTACTGGGAATCAAGATGTTCCTATTATAGTGTCTAATGGTGAGACATATATATAATATAAATTATAAGAGACTCTTATCCAGAATGTGAAAGAGTTAACTCACACTGGGGGGCTTAGAACAAAGAGGGAATATTAATTTTCTGAAGAAGTTGGTCTTATTGAGCCTCAAACTGTTGTGAGCTTGATGCAGGAGTTATCAAGGGGAATCTATACATCATGTGAAACGCATTGGGGTGGACAAGATAATCACAACAAAGGTAGGGGTTGATGAAATTATTGGAGTTTACTGCAGTTTTGTACTGATATAAATCCTCCTATGCTAAACCACTGGCCATGATCGTGTAACTGCACCTCAGAGAGAGCCAGACTGCTCTGCTTCTTCTGCTGGATATATTTTTAGCCTTGGAGCTGTGATAGAACTGCCACAGTAACACAAAGCCAAGGCAAATACATCACAAGCACAAATGGGACAGCCTGGAGTATATGTTTGTGTGACACTGGCTAATCGCCTAAACTCCTGCTATAGTCTGTAGAGACAAAGAGATAATTCCCTTGTTCCTCTGACCCATTTCAGACACCTGTGGTAGGACTAGACGAACTAAAGTTACTAAAGCAAGATCTTTCTCTCTCAATGCACAAAGTGATAGGGGAACAACTGATTTAGATTCCCATCTCTATTGATTGCAATGAATGTTTATTTGTTAGTGTCCACCAGTAAAGGTGGCAGCAGGATTAAACCCCATTTGAGGAAGGAAAGGGCATCTGAAATTGGTATGGCTTTTTTCTACTTTGAATACTGCTTGGCCATATTAAGAACTGACCAGTACTGAATGAGTCAGTAGAGCTAGGAAACTTGGGAAATATCCAGATGTCAGAACAAACATATAATATTAATATGGAAATTAACCATTCAGATTGTGTGAATGGGAAATCATATAAATTGAAATCTGGAAATACAAGATTAATGAGATAAATCTGACAGTGATCTCTGTGCTTGGTCACTGCCTGCGCTGTGCACTGTGCCAATGGCTACTCCATATAGGGTGATTTGAAATACTAAATGAAAGACTAAATGAAAGCCTTTTTGCAGTAAGTAGAAAAAAATATCCAACAAATTGTAATTAACCAAGTTATATGATGGTCAAAATGAAGAAAAGATGAAACTCTCCTATTTAAAATCAAATCAAATGCCTTGCAATAAGACACAGATAAATACTTTACAATTATGGGATGCAACATCATTGCCTGTAGGGAAATACAGAACAATATATTCTAATGCCAGACACTCGAGACACTATTTATTTAAATTGCATGAAGATTTGCACTCCGGTAATCTCATTATGAACCATACATAGGAAACATGGGTTGAAGCACATTATATGATAAAATTGGACCTTAAAAGATTATCACATTCATAAGGATCTCTTCCTAAATAAAAGTAGCAAGGCACTTCATATTTTGTAACACCTAGCTCCAGAAAGTAATGCTGTTAGAAAACATCAATGCTGTTAGACTGGTTTAACGAGCAACTTCTCTTCCAGGATTTCTTTTTCAATTGAAAGTCATCATTAACACCTGTCAGATCCTTATAAACACCTTCACCTTTCAAATCATATGACCTGCTTGTATTGTAGCTTATATGCGTTCTGAATTCGTGTCTCTGAGGGTGGTAAATGGAGTGACAAAATAAACCTTTTCTCCTACGCAATGATAATATCTAGCTCCTGTGCTGTCTTTTTTCTCCATACATGCTCAACTGCTTTACCACTGTTCTCATTTGTGTTTTGTGAGAAAGCTGTAATGCAGAGGTGAACTTACATGTGCAAATTCACCAAGCCCCAAACTTTTCCGTTCTCTGGGGCCCTGGAGGTATGGATGGCACGGTAGTACGACACCGCTGATGACACTGTGACAGTCGTATGGGCACGTACTCTGGTGTTGAACAATGCCTCCAGGCGCATTGGACAAATTTATGATCAGCAGTGGGCAAAGTGGCAGTTCTGATTGAAAATCATGTGCCTATTTGAAAAGACCAAGGAGCTGTTCCCATCTTTTTTATCAGCTGTCCATCACCATTTGGAGGACAATTGCCTGGCTGGGCACTTCACCCACTGTGGCTCATTGCATCCAGGTAATAATGATATTTTTGCACGGAATTGCCAGGCCTTGGATCTGTCTATCTTCATCACGCCGCATCAGCACACACTCTGCATGGGCATCTCAAACTGCTTCAGCTTCTGGAGCTCAGATCAAAGATTTGTGCTTTCCACAGGATACAAAGAGACCAAGGAGGTCCTCCCACAGAGAGGCATGTTTCGGCATAAACTCTGATGGAACATGAAACATGCACATACCTGATCTATCTCCTAATTATCTTATCCATAGAATCAGGGTATGCATACATCCATCATGTTGCAATCCAGTTAGAGCCCCAGCAAATACCAACGTTGTTGTTGGGAGAGCCATAAGCAATTAATTAATAAGGCTCTGGTCTGCTTCAAGGAGAGAGACCTACCAAATCTAACCAGGTGAGTGTAGAATTCATGCTCCTGTTTTATCAGCCCCTCTGGCAGCTGCTACTGCTGCTTCTCTGCTTGTTGCCCAGTAGCCATCTCATGGTGTGGCCAAAGACCTACTGAGCCACCATGTGTGGCCTGTGGGCTTGGAAGCTATGCAGGGCAGTGGCAGACCCACATGGAGGACAGGATGATGAGTGGGTCCAAAGTGACCCACTGTGGAGGGACTCGGCTCCTGTCCTATCACATGGCCAGGAACATGACTTTGCTGACTGTAGGCTCAAGACATATCAGTAGATATGGTTACTGAAGGACATCACCTGCAGGAGCATTACGCCTGTGGCTCTTGCCTGCACATTTATTCCCATTTTTTCCCTGTGCCTTTGCCTCAGGAAAGATAATATTACATCCATGGATCCATGGAGGAGGGAGGGAGGGAAAAGGGTAGAGTGTAGACAGGCAAGGAGCATGATTTAAATGACTGAATAACAATATTAAATTTATTAAAGGAGGCCATCGAATTAGAGTCACTTATATGCAAAATAGATTAAAATACTGTGACAAGATCATCTGTTTCAGTCTTCCTTCTCCAGAAAATGACTTCAGAATACAGAATTTTCTTTCATAATCTATCTCTGGTTCCCAAAGACAAATGTAATTCATAATAGTGCATAGAAAAATGGCCTCTTTTTTACCGGGCATGACGTGCTGTGGTATGGAATACCCCTTTGAGCTAGTTTGGGTCAGGTGTCCTGTCTCTGCTTCGTCCCGGCTTCCCCTCCTCCCTGGCAGAGCATGAGACTCAGAAAGTCCTTGGACAGACTAAACATTACTGAGCAGTAACTAAAAACATCGGTGTTATCAGCACTGTTCCCAGGCCAAAAGTCAAAACCACAGCGCTGCACCAGCTACTAAGAAGGAGAAAAATGACTGCTACTGCTGAACCCAGGACAAACCTTAAGTCTTCACAGATCCATGTAACTTACTTTTTTACAAAGCTTCAGATAACTTCTTTTCCATTTGCTGTCACTGAACCATCTATAAACTGAGGATTTATAGACAATACGTATTTTAAAATGCCAAATTATGAGGCAAGGTGGTTCTATACTGCCATAGAGACCCACTCATTGCAGCAGCCTGTACGTACAGTTAAATGTTATTTCTGCCTGGGAGTCCAATAGAACTCTGCTGGCCTTGGTGCCAGCCATTTAGCTTCTGTAAGAAGCTGAAGTGTTATTTCATAAAAGAGAAGCTAAATTTTCTTCTGATATTTGTATTCTTTTGAAAATACCAGCAAATTTTTCACAACTGATTTAGACCACTTGACATTTTTAGTTGATTTTTCAGTTTGGGCTTTTCTCCACCCACTTTTTTCATCTTTTTTGAT
Organism: Psittacula echo; assembly: GCF_963264785.1. NCBI lineage: Eukaryota > Metazoa > Chordata > Aves > Psittaciformes > Psittacidae > Psittacula > Psittacula echo. The sequence goes on from NC_137735.1 coordinate 109,721,788, forward strand.
TGGAAAAAGAGGTGAAAAAATCTCATAAAAGTCAGCTTCTGAATTCTATTTTCATTTGGAATGAAACTTCTTTGCTTGCTTGAGCACACACACATATCCATAAAAATAAATGTTCTTAAGCAAAATGCAGAAGGCCTTGTCACTCATCGAGCATTCATGGCACTGACCTCTAGACTTTTAGATGGTTTCAGTTTTGTCTCACACAAGCTAGGAAGCAACCTTTCAATCAGCTACTTTTTTTTTTTTTTTTTGTATAATAAGGTGGCACTTGACATCAAACAGGGCATTTTAAATAGAGCCAGCTGGTGGAAAACGTTTTCGGGGAGGAAGCCTGGACTTGGGATTTTCCTCACTTTCCTCATTATAGATTTGGTATCTTTAAACTGTAACACTTATCCAGTTAGCTATTTTCTCCATCCTTTCCTCTATGCTGTATTAGTCAGACATGCTGGCTGATGGGCAGCTAGAAGGATTTGGGGCTGTATAATCAGTATAGGAGGCAGCCTGTTGACTTGGGATCTCTGGAGACAAAAGTATTGTAGAAACTACACAAGCTACTGGGGAAACAAACAAACCATTGTGTTATTTCTGTTGCAAAGATATTCTGAAGTTTTCCAGCTTGTAAGGAAGTTTAAGGAAGGACTGTCTATGTCTTGGGAGATCCATCTGTGGGAAGGTGTATCAAAGAGGGACATCTAGGACCTCTGGTACTTGGGCAGGTTTTGATGGAAGACATATATACCTGTGAAGCACAGGGCTGTGTCATTCAGCCGCATGCATGTCTTCACCTACTCAGCTAGTGAGAAATTTAGAGTCGTAGAGCAAGAGAATCCAATCGCTTATCTTGGTTACGAATAGGTGTTGTAATTTCCATCAAATATAATAAATGCAGTAGAGCATCTGTCTCCCAAAAGGAACACACATCATCTGAGAAGATAAGCTGCACCACGGGAAATCTTTTACTGATTAACTTCTTTACTGGATCATTAAGTTGTGGATTTCTTTTGGTTTTTTATTATTAAAGGCGTCATGTCCTTAATGTTAGAAAATAGCTTAAGCAGCAGTTAAACCTTGGCATAAAGAGCCAATAGATTTACTTGCCACAAATATCGTCACCTGAAGACACACAATGGCTGTTGGTCCCAAGACAGGAACCAAAGGTAAAGTACAGGCTTTATGGAAAGTTCCTTCAACTTCGAAACTTGTTCCTTTTTACAGCCTGTGACATGCCAGTGTTGGCCATTGAAAAGCACGATGCAAGATACCTGTGTGCCATGGCTCCTTCTTCACCTGGGCACACAGCCAGGATCTCTCTTGTGGGTGGAGGTGAGAAAGGGAAAGGCGAGTTCTGATGTGTCAAGAGCTGCTGTTTTGAAGGTTGTTTGGTTTTAATTTTGTGAAGCACATTTCCATTGCAAAATGGTGGGCATAGAAGATGTGGTTTCTTTTGTCTGGTTTTCTTCTTTGAATAAATGAGCTCTTGGGTATGGACAGGAGGGAAGATGAGAGGAAAAGAGGAGTAGTTTATTTTTGAGAAGTGTTAGAGATGCTACTGGGCTTGTCTCTTTTTTTCAAAGTGGAAAAATTCGTGAGCAACATGGTTAGCATTCAGATATGCACTGAGATGCCTTTAAACACATTTGTGTACAGCAATTTTTAACATCAGCCTAGCATACAAAATTTACACATCTATGCAAGAGGAAAGATAAATGGATTTTTAAAGAAATAGTTATGTTCTGCAGTATACGCACATCCACCTGCTGGAAATGATGGACCTTCTCAGATATACACTCTTACACATGAGATAACATATATATGGTACAGTGGCTTTAGTACAGTGAATAGCAACTGTGCATAAAAGTATTGTGTTTGGATAAGTTTGCTTCCCACAGTGCAAGTGGCTGCCCAGTGTGGAAGTGACAATGCATGATGAGCTGGTGTTTGTGCTTATGTCTCTTCAGCTCAGCAAACTTTGGTAATGAGACCTGCTCCTAGCAGACCAGGATACTGAAGTACCTCTGGTGTCCCTGGAGAGGACAGGGGGGTTTAACAGAGGAGCACACTAACCATGAATGTCATTGACAAGAGTGAATAAAGCTACTCTTCATTACCTTTACTGTTACAAGAGCCAGGGGCCATCAGATGATGTTTCTAGGGGCCAGGCTGGGAACAAACAAATGGCAGTCATGCAGCTGTTGGTAAACCTGTGGCACTCCTTGCAAAAGTACGTGGTGCATACAAAAGCTTTACAGGAGCTCAAGAAGCAGTTAGCCAGCTACTTGGAAGAAAAGTCTATTGAGGGTTACTCACAAGTGGCATGAGATTCAAAGGATGCTCTGAGCTAAAAACAATGAAAGCCTGGGAAATAATGAGTGAATCGCATCTGCTTCACCTGTTACTACTTTTCCCTCCGTTCTTGCTCATGAACCCTCATGGAAATAAGATTCTGCACTAGATGGATCCTTGGTCTGAGCCAGTATGGTTGTTCCTATGTTTTTATGTTCCTCCTGAGGAACACTTGGAGTGCCACACCACCTGCAAGTGTGGTGTCTGAATGTGACCACATGAAAATTGGCTGCTTTTGGAGACTTTCCCAGGCCTAGAAGGGGAATGTAATAGACCAGCCTCCATTTCCATTGCTTTCTTTTGTCAGCTGCTTGGATTAGACCCATTCCACAAAATCATAGACTACGAGACCTAGACTAGATGTCCCAGCACCCTGTCCAGCCAAACCTTACAAGTGTCCAGTGTTGGGGAATCCACCACTTCCCTGGGGAGATTATTCTCATAGAGATTTGTTCTCACTGTGAAAAATTTTCCTCGTGTCCAACCAGAATCTCCACAGGAGTAACTTGTACCCCTTACTCCTCATCTTTTCCATGTGACTCCATGTAAAAAGGGAGTTGTTTGTAGCCACTCTTTAAATTGGTGGCTTTAAATTTAGATTCCTCCCCATTCCTGGTGTGGAAAACAGAACAGTTCCTTTTCCCAAGGACATCTCAACTGCCACAAAATGAGACGCTGTTCACAAGATACAGTGGAGCTCTAAGCAGTCCTCCCACTTTGAACCTGAGAAATGAAGTAGCATTGCTGGCACTTGGGGGTTGCCTATACATGGAAATTGTAGGACTTTAACTACCCCACTGCTAGGACAGTAGTTTAGCCTTCTAATATTACAAACACCTGTATAAAAATACTAATGCAAATATAGCTGTTATCAGGCAAAAAATAGACCATAGAGTATTGAGACGCTTACATCAGAACATTACTGTCCACACAAAATGTTGTACCTTAATGTGACTGCACCAAGGGGGAAAACCCCAAAACCCAAATCCAGGATGAACTGCTCTACCAATAGAAAAATCTACACATAGGCTTAAATGACTTACCAGGGAAGCTAAATTCTGCCTGAAATGACCATTTCTGGCATTTTACTGCACCAGGGTCTTTACAGGGTCACCAGGGCATAATGTCACAAACCTAACAGATTTTGGAGAGATTTTGGAAAGCAGGTGAGGAGTTTGAGTGAAGTCCCAGTGAACACTACACAATCTAAGCCCTCCTTGTTGCCCTACCCACAGCACTTGTAGAAAAGGGTGTGCCAACCTGTCACCCGTAGGGAGAGGCTGTAACCAGGAAATGATAAAGAACAACAGACACTTTCACTGCTCCTTCAAACAGGACATGGCCAGGGTGATCCTCCATCACTCCTAAAGAACTGTGAAGCTGGTACAGTTCTGCAGGAAAGCACTTTGTCACTTATGCTACTGAGTTTCTTGTCCTATAATGGTTGAAAAGAACTCATCGTTTGGTTGCCACAGAAAAAAAGCATCATGCTGGAACATGCCCTTTGAATTTTGAAGCCACCATTTGCTTATGAGACTGTTTTTCTCTCTATGCCTGTTTTCATTGCATATTTTCATGCATAAAATATGAAAAGTTTTTTTCATATTTTATGAAAATTATTGCTTATTTTCAGCAAAATCAGTTCAGCCTGCTGATATAGTAGAACTATGCAAAATAGTTCTTGTATTCCAAGTACTTTGGGCTTTGGTCACGAGTTCTTTTTACTCTTCAGTCCTTTCCACTCCATAACATCTTGCTGCTCCTTGGGAAATGAGCTAGCGGTCTCAGTGCAAGTTCTGATGGGCAGAAGGTGCCCCTACTGATAAAGAGCTCTGCAGGAGTCTCAGTGTTGGTAATGCCGGTACAGAAAGTCATGGACGGACTGCTATGCAACTTGGCATTTTTATATCCCTGTGCTCATACAACCAAAACCATTCATGAATTCATCACAGCATCATCTATGTGCAAGAGCTAAGGTGTGCAATCTGCATTTTACAGCTGTGCAGCTGGGATGCTGAAAGATAAAGTGTCCTGCTCACGGTGCCATGGGAAATGCCATTCTAACACTTTGATTCCAAAATAACCAAGGAATGTTTCATCGCACAAAAGACATCCTCAAAGTAGGAATCAGCCACCATTCTAAGATGCTGGTGCGTCATTACAAGGAGTCACAAGGAGATGAACCCACTGGCAACATGTGCTGGACCTGCGGAGGACCAACACATTTGGAAGTGATGACCTTTGCATCCTTCACCCAGATGAAGTCTCTTTACAAAAGCAAGAGGCCAAAACAAGCATCATGTAGAGCTGCATCAGAAGATGTAAACCACTGTATCTCTTTACTGGGTACACTAAAAGGCAGCATTTGGGGGAGAAGAGCTAGATGATCTTTAAGGTTTCTTCTAACCCTAACCAGTCTATTATTCTATGATTCCATGATTTACCCCGCAGAGAAGACGTATGAGGCAGATGGCTTGAGTTCAGGACACTCCAGCCGATGGAGGACTGTGGTGTTGACGGTGGCCAGAGGGTGGTAGCACTGCACAGCTCAAGTGCCACAGCCCTCCGCAGCAGGAGAAGGGAGAGGTGAGGTGAGGGAGCCTCTGATGCTCCCGAGTAGCTGAGGAAGAAGAGGTGGTGAAGTTGGAATAAATGGTGGAAGCTTTAATACTAAAAGGGTATTACTAAAAATAGGCTCTGTCTTTTATACTTCTCTTTTCTGATTCCTTCAGCAGATGTGTTACACTGGTTTTCACCTCTCACTTTATACTGGAGGAGGCTTCTCTGCCCTCTTCAGACTAAGGTAAAAATAGCTGCAGGTTCTTCATTGCTTGTCAGGAAAAGGAGGAAGAAGAGGTGAGGAGAGGTGGCTTTTTAAATTAAGAGGAACTTTTACAAAAGCATCTCACTTTCTAGGCCCTAGAACACTATGCTACCTCAAACAGTGAAATCCACCAGTAACACTGATGGTCATTTTCTGGTCTTCTGCTTTTTTAGATGCTGCTGCTTCTGGTGTGGCAGCCACAGGCTGACAGATGTATGGTTTCTGCACTGTGGCACATAATGACTGCAGACAAATAACCCCTCCAAGATAGTCATCATGTGCATTTCCAGACAACTGTAGGTCCTTTCCAACTGTAAATATTCTAGTCTAGCCTAGTCTAGTCTATATCTCATCCTATCTCAAAGCATTTGGGAACCTAAGAATATCTGGCATTGTGGAAGTCTTCTGGAGCACAGATATATCTCCATTTTGTAGTTGTGGGTATAAATTTTTACCTTAATTTTGCTGAAAGGATGGAAACTGAGGAAATAACCTAAGAGCAGAGACCACACTAGTGCTAGCATCAGGGCTATTGCGTGCACAGACATTTATGTGTGTGTGCATACAGTGGTGTGTCTGCCTGTTAGTATTCCTTAGCTTCGAGTTTAAAGCACAGAGGGTCCAAAGCTCATAGCCTCAACCTGTCAGTTTACTTGATGTTATGTTTTCTAGAGCTACAAAAACTAGTTGGGCTGCTGACATCAGTCATCTCCTCTCTTCTTCTCTCCTATGCCACTGACAACTGTATGTCCCTGTATGTCCTACTCCTATTTCAAGTTGCATTTATCATAATAGTTTAAACCAGAACAATGTGTTGGCCTTACTGCATTACCATAAGCAAGAGGGTTTGCTGCTCAGAACCTCAGTTCTCCTGTAGGTGAAACAAAGCTAATGATGCTTATCCTGTTCTGTGGAGGGCTCCAGGATCTCCAGCTGCTGTGCAAGAGACAATAGCATGATTATAATTGCCCAGGCACTGTAAGACCCCATACCTGGTGGCACTTCTGCGTCCTAATGCAACAGCTTTCAAACACCACCATGCACACTTGCTGGATGCTTTTTCTCCTTCCCCATGCCCTTATCACCATTCTTCCCTCTCTTGCTGCCTCCTCTCCTCTCCCCTACACCTCTCTCAAGAAAATCTACCCTCTTTATTGACCCGTTTTCCTCCTCTGTCATTCAGTTCTGGTTTGTCAGCTCCCTTCCCTTCGTAGCTGCTTGTACCAACAGTTACTTCATCACCGTCCCCTTTCCTGCTGCCCTCCTCTGAAACTCTCCCTCAGCCCTGACACTTTCTCTAGAAACAGCCGCAGGCCATTTCTAACCTTCCTTCTCTCATCAAAGCTCTTGAGAAATCAGCTCACTTTCATCTCAGCAGGGAGGCTGTCACGCCGCTGCCACGGCCGAGGTTTGCAGCCGGGCTGGGAACCGGGAGCTCCTGGTTGGTGATGGCAACACCACCACTGAGTCACTGCCTGGCCTTTGGAAAGCCGCTCACCCTCTCTCCTCTCCTGGCTTTAAAATAGGAGCCGTAATTGCACACTTACCTCACATGGGTGTTGTAAAAATTTAATTACCACTTGTAAGATGCTATCTAAGAGTGAAATGTGTCTTTATCTCTTGCAGTGGTAGCTGTGACCACTGTAATCTGTGCTTAGTTCAGGCCCTGACATATAAAACTGTTTTCCCCTGGCAGCCAAAACATTCCCTTCTGCTGGTCACAAAGGTCTCTCTGCCATAGTCCTCTGACACAGTGGAGACCCCCTAGCTGCAGGCAATTCCTTCTGGATAACAGGCAGGGAGGCTGAATTCCCCTCCAGTCAAGGTCACCTATCCAGACAGTCCTCTGATCACTTTCTCCTCTCTCTTCCCCTGAAATTGCTGGTGAGCCCTCTCCTGAACCTAAATCCTGGTCCTTCTCTCTTATTAACTGCCTTTTCCACCATCCTCACCCATTGGCTCGCTCTTCCCTTTCCCTCTGCTATGGCTGATATGACTTGTCGAAGCCACCCTCTCTCCTTCTCCTTCCTGGCTGCCTTCTCAGGCTGTCTCAACTGGTACAATCCAAGACTTGACCTCTGCTTTCCTCAGGCAGTGGCCACAAAGACAGGTCTGTCTAGTGAGATGCTGTCTGCCTGTGAGGATGGGAAGGGGTGGTGGACGAGCAGCAGTGGTGGTGCTGCCATCCGACCACTGCCCAAGTGATGAACCACAGGTTGCAGAAGGCAGTGAGCAATGCATCCAGAGCCCATCATCTCTGTCCTCCCATGCATGCCCATGAGGGCTCCATGGTCTAGTCCTCCAGCACCACCCATACCAAACTGCCCCTTTATTAACATATTGCCCCTGAATGCTGCCCCCAAAAAGGACACAAAACTCACTGGATTTATGTTGCCAAGAGCAGTCCTCAAGCTGAAATCCAGAGTAAGGGGCTGGAGGCCCTTTGTAGCCACCAGAGACCTGTGCAGGGTTGAGCCAAATAAGGTCAGGCCTTGGCACCCAGGTCCATCCACCTCTGTGCCTACTTTCAATTCATCTTCCAAGCTAATACTGGGGTCAGCTCAAGTTTCCAGTCTTAATTACGCCTACACGCCCCAAAAAAGCTCATCAGTGACTTGGGCTGATTACCACCTCTTTCCTGTGACAGGGTGATCTGTTTGCTCTCATGGAGACTGCAGAACATGCAGTGCCTGAAGAGGCTGCAGTTAACCCTTCTGGATGTGGACCTGCTCTTGGAAATGGAAGACAACAAAAGAAACGAAGACCATTTTATATCAGAGCAATCAGAATGACCTCAACAGAAACAGAAACACTTATTTTTTGTATTCTTGGCCAAAATCTTTGGGGTGTATTTGGCAGTTTCTGAGCTAAAGTTGTAAGAGATTGTGAGGATGGAGTAAGACCTGCAAGTGGAAACTGCTGCTCAGCCATGGGAAGGCTACTTTCTATCCATAATGCATGCACTCTAAACTATATCCATAAACGTCAGGCATGATTTAATAGGCTATAAAATCCTACATCGTGATGCCACTGGAACTACTGAAAATAAAAGCAGATAAATCACAATTCTGTACAACTAGCTGTACTCACACTGTTGTTTTTTTCCCATTTGCAAGGGTTTCATTCTGCCATTTGCTGAGCACACACTACTCTCACTCAGTCTTGAGTTGAGTTCCTTTTCCATTTCCAAGCCTCTACATCAGCCCACTGGCTTGGGAGCTGCACGGTCATGCTGCTGTAAGCCCCTGCCCCAGAGGATGCACAGCTGAGCAGAAAGGTGCTGAGCTTCCACACGGTTGGAGCAGCAGTATCCCATTCTTTTCCACCAGCAATACTGGGTAATCGTTGTAAGCAGATTGACTGCCGTTGCTCATATAATGTTATTCCTCACATTAGATTATGGGCATTAAATGTACTAGACAATGTTCATCTGGCAGGAAAACAATTTGTGTCACTCTTTTACTGCCAGCAAGATACAGAGTTACAATGACGTGTATGACAGAGTGTGCACCACAGCTCCAAATGGAGCTGTAATCCTGTCATCCCATGGAGAAAATGATGCTGAAAAGGCAGGCAGGAGGTGGGGGACCTGTGAAAATATTACTAATAGAGAGGATTGGGGGTTGAGAAAAGTTTGGCTCACCTCTGCAGCTGAGGAGAGTGAACTGGAGAAGTAAAACCCAGCCATAGTACACGCAGAATGTAAATCAACTGGGACTTACCTGACACAGAATCTGAACTCTGTCCCTCCAGCTTATATTTGTTGTTTTTATTTAAAATGCTTTCCAGTAACAGAATATAAGTAGGGAGGTTTCACCAGGTGCACGCCAGCTCCTTACCCCAGCTCATCCACAGTTCCCTGCTGTTTCCCCAGCAAACTTTCCTCTGTTCCTCTCTGTCCTCCCAGGCCCAGGACATGTTCTCCCTCCTCTGCAGAGCCTTCAAAACAGCCTGCCTGGCCTTGCCCTTCTCCAGCCAAAAGCAGAGGTCCCCTGCTTTTTGTTCCTTGGCCTTCATATGCGTGGCAGCCCTTCCACATTCTGTCGGGGCGAGATTTTACAGTGTCAGGGCAAGAAGCAGCGCCTGGCCAAGCCTCTCATTGCCTTTGTAGTGAGCAAGATGGCTACTAGGATCAGATGAGGGGAGAAGGTACATCTGTTGCTTTGAGGGACCATTAGATTCCAGTTTAAGCAATCCCTGCCAGTCTCCACCTGTTTGCACCACAGCGAGGGGAACCGAGCTGGCTTTAAACACAGGGAAGCACACACAGAGATATTCCTTGTGGCTTTTCACAGTTCTAAAGGCAGCTGCTGGCATGGCCAAAGGAGGGTATGGTATCACCTGCACAGCATAGCGATGTGGGATGGGGCACTTTTGCAGGGTGCTAGCCCTAGAAACTTTGCTTTGTGGCACCGTATTGTAACCAGAACACTAGAAGAGGTAGAAAAGGACTTGACTGTAACAACCTCATGGTATGAAAGGGGCCTGTGGTCCCACACCATTTAGCCCAACCTGATTTAGCTATTGCAAGGTTGTTGTCACTGGAGTTAGTGCTCTCAGCAGCTCTGTCAGGGCCACTCACTGCCTCATTTTCATGTGCTGCAACTGAAAAGTACGTACCAGGAGTAGCACTGCCAACACGTGTCTAAGCAGTGACTTGTACAATGAAGTCTGCTTTTCAAATGAGACTATAAACTTGTCTGTCAGAAGACACTGCACTGCTTTGAACAACAAAGAGGAGTTAAATCAGTACAGTTCCCTTTTCCCCTAAAAGAATAGTCACACTTACAGTGGTAGAAAAATGTTTCTCTTATTTACAGAAGCAATACACGAGATGATTCAAAATAATCCACTATATGATGATGTGTGAGGATGACATAGCTTAGAGCATCAAGCATGTTCAGGGTTATTTTCTTTGCTGCTGTATGAATAGGTGTAATACCAGGATTTTGGCATTTCCATTGTGACTATTGTGGGTTTCTGAAATGGAAAATCTACGTGAGTGCCTATGTAAATTGCGTATCTTTATATCAAATGCCTGCAGCTTTAGGGTATTCACTAATATTGCTATTTTGATTTAAACAAATAAACACCAACCCAACAAAACCAAAGAAACCTTTTCCCAAAATTGTTATACTGGTGCAAATCCTATTCCTACAGCCAACCCTGAGCATTTAGAGGACAACTGAATCTCCAAGATTAGGCTCTTAGGTGAACAAATAAGAATGCAAATAATATGGATATAGCATTTCTCAGTCTAACACCTCAGACTGAATTTCATGCCTATTCCTAAAAAGCTATGGAAATATTAACCTGGCTGAATCTTGGAAAAAGGACTTGCCTAAGAATATGACGTGAAGGCTAATCTTCCTGCTAATGATAGGAAGCAGCACGACTGATATACACTAGGGCCATAAAATGCAATTTGGGTTCAGAAACAAATTTGATAAGGGAAAAAGAATCGCAATGCTAAATGTGCAATGGGGCTCATTTCCACTGCACCTCTGTGCACCAGCGCTCATGGATTTCCTGGTGTGTCCTCCAGACAAAAACTCTGTTGCCTGCTAACATCAACGTACCCTTGCATGTTCTTGGAATCTACTACTGTCTCCTACTGTGTTTTGTTCCTTAAGAGCTTGATCCTGTCCTTCAAGGTGGAAGAGCATCTCTGTTGAGGCTCAGTAAATGTCAGCAGACCCATCAAGTCACATCAAGGGACTCGAGGTATCTGCTCAAACACTGGAAGACAAAATTAAAACTAGTAATACAAACCAAGCAAAGAATTGAGCACTAAAGAAGTGAGACAAGCTGTGCTGGGGAAAGATAAAGGGAAGGAAAAGATAACAGCAGAGAAACAAGACGAGTTAATGATATCTGAGCATTGGGAACTAATGAGTGCTTTTGCAAATACAAAGAGGAAAAAAACCCACTACCATGATCAAAGTTTCCTTAATAAAAGCAAGGTGAAGTCAACAATTATTGCAAATGTCTGCGGTACTGCTCTACACTGCTGAAACTAGAAAACCAGTACACAGAAGAAGACATGAAAACCTTGGCTTTCGGCTGGATGTAGGTTCCCAAGTGTCTAACTCCTTTGGGAAGAAGGCTCCAACATCCTTCAGGGACATATGAAAAAAACTAAACTAGCTGTTGAGAAAGCGCAGCTAGGAAAACACTGGGAGTCTCATGGCTGTAAAAGAGGCCCAGGTAACAGAGAATCAGTGGAAGGCAGTATGCAGATGCACCACTGTGGACGGAAAATGAGGAAGTCCCAAGGAAAAGTTAGTTTGCCTTCTTTTCTTCAGGGCTTGCTCTACAGACAAATTCTTGACCAGAAAACACACGCACCCAAAGCCAGATTTTCAGGCCTCTGTGAGGAGGAAGAACACACTTTTGTCTATGTTTTTTCTCATCCTGCTGAGGTCCCCGACCATGCCCACCCATCTTCCTTTCCTGGGAGAACCCTAAGCAAGGCAGGGACTTGGCCTCACTTCACAGGCCAGAGTACAGTTACCTTTTGCCTGAATTAGCATTGCCACCATCTATCTGAGCAGAAAGTTAGGGGATTACTGGCTAGGCTGTTGATGACAGGTGGCTCTGTGGGATCGTAAATCCTGCTTTTAACTAAAAGTTCCTCCCTGAAGATAAACTAAGCAGTAGCCTCTAGGTGAGAGGGAAGGAAGCTAACTGGGAGCCTGCTCAAGGTTTAATACGAGCTGATGGACTTCCTTTCCGCTCTGTGCAATCTCTGTGCAGCATGGATTTACAGGGACAAGCTGGAGAGGCTTTCTCCTCGGATTTCCAGAGCAACTGTCCTGCAGCCACGGACCATCCTGCTCACCAAGAGATTTGGTAGCAGTTTTCTTCTCCTGTAAGGTGCAGCAGCCAGGAGCATGACATCTCAAGAGACAGAAATAATGAGAGGAACCATAAGAAACCAGGTCAGAGAAACAAGGGCAGAACCAAGCTAACACATTACAAGGACTTTGGCCCTCCCTGTTCAAAAGGTTCAAAGATGTTCTCCAGTCACTGTGGCTAGCACCTGGTTAGCACAGTTGAGGCATACCTGCTTCTGTTGGCAAGGTTGTGTGGTATGTTTTGTCCAGCCATGTTTTCTTACAGCAGCTTCAATGGAATTGACTTCTGGCTGGAAAAGTACTGCACTCATGACTGTGTCCTTCCCTACACATTCACCGTTTATCTCCCTACCTTTTCTAATTACCATCCATTGCCCCCACATTTAGTGGAGTAGTGGAAGAAAGAGCGGAAAGAGCTGAAAGAGAACAGCTGTAAACCAGGCTGTGAACTTGGACAGGTACTTGCAACCATTCACACTGGTTGAGAGATGGAGCAAGGCCCATATTTGTAAGGGCCATTAATCAAAGTGGGAGGAACAGCAGCTATCAGTGACCCCGGAAGGAACAAATGTTGAAATTCCAGGCAGACAAACATTCGGGACATGTAGCTTCACCACAGTCTCCATGGAGAAAAAGAGATTGCGGTTGCACTGCAAGAGGGAACACTGAGGAGTAACAGGACCAGCTCTGATTCAGGGCAATGGCAGGTGTCAAATTTTGTATAAGCTTCTGAGGGAGGTTAGGGACAAACTAAACCATGATGGGGTTTTGGCTGCATTCACAAAGGATCAGGCAGATACTTGTCCCTAAGTGTGGTCATCTGTGGGCTGAGATGACCAATTGAAGGGGAATTAGAGAAGACCAATGACAATAATAAAGTGGCCACATGAACTGATGAATCAAAGGAGATAAAAAGAAGGAATGGCCAGCTAGGAAAAAAAGTGATACCTGGGTGCAACGTACAAAGAGTCAGAGAGAGGAAAATTTGTTTAGGGCAGTACAATACAATACTCTCGGTTATAGCCAGGCGTAATTGGGTGAAACTAGACAAATGAAAATACAGGACAAATATCTTCCTGACCATGAGACTTGCTAGAGTGTGAAATAGTCTTGAAAAGAAAGAGTCTTGAAAATAAATGCCCCATTACCTGAAGCATTTAAAACTAAAGCGGACAGAGCAATCTAGCATGTGCTGCAAATCCTTTACCTGCAGGGGAGCGAAGCAGATGACCTAGCAGGTCTTTTCCATCTCTGATTTCTGCATTTAATATAAAGAATCACAAAAGAACCCCAACTTGCCATGAGATACAGAAAAATGACTCAGCACTTGGTAGAGGCAGTGGTAATCATGCAGGTAGAAAGGGAAAACATCATAGTGATGAAGCAGAGAAAATAACAGGGGAGAGCAGCATTGTAAAAGTGATAGAGATACAGTGACTCTACTCCAGCAGTTCAGCCATGCTGAGGGAAGACAGATAAATATGAATCCTTTATTACTGAGTTGGCTCTGTGTTAAAAAAGGGTCATTGGTTGCTAGGCTGAGAGGGAACAGTACCTTCCCTCCATCTTCCTCATTTCATTTCAGTGACTAGCCACTGTGAAGCTGTAAGAGGCTGTGGGGAGTCAGTCCTGTCTGGAAAATGGCCTGCAGTAGCCCACCAAGAGGGGACTACCAGGAGACCCCAGCAGTCCAGCCTTTGGGCGATGCAGATGAAGCAGTTCTGCATTTTATGCAAGCATGCCACAGCTAAGCAAATGCCACATATGTGCTGAGGCTTGCTTTAAAACACCATGGTAGGATTGCCTCTCATCTGCTATTTTCAGTATCACTGAATAGGAGCCTGTTGTATTCCAAGGCACAGCATCCTTCCAGCACACTCCAGAGGTTGCTCTGCCTTTCAGTAATATGGGTACAAGCAGGGCTGTTGTGCTCCCACGCACGTTCCCAACTTGCAATGAAGTGCATCCAAAAACCAGCCAGGACACCAAAAACTCTCTTTAAAATCACAGAGATATTTAGATGAGCAAAGGGACAAGTTATGTTTTGCCTTCCCAACATCTCTTCCCACCTCTGTCAGGAGGGCTTGGGCTGTACCCACTCCTGTGCCCGCAGGAGCCACAGAGTGGAGAAGAACAGCCCTGTTCCATTGCAGCTGAAAACAACACACGTTATACCATGTACCCCGTAAGTTGCGAGTGACACAACCCCGACCTGAACCTCTGCGCTGGTGCCATCCGGCCCGGGCTCTAAACACGGGCAGAGCCCCAGGTTCCAGAACGTTTCCCCGAGGGGACGGACGCCTTAAGCCGGGTAGGGGCTCACCGACAGGGCGCGGGGATATGTGAAGCAGCGGACCGGGCGTGGGGCCGCAGGACCACAGCGCCCGGCAGTGCTTCCGCTCCGGACTTCCCGTGCCCCGCCGTAACCCGAGCCTCATTTCCTGGTCGGGGATCTTAAAGGGGCCGCTCCGGCGGTGGAACAAATGGAACAAAGACCATTGTGCTGCCCGCGGGCCGCCGCTCCGCCCGCTGCCATCCCTCCCCTCCCCGCCAGCCACGTTCGCTCATCCCGCTGCCCATCTCCGCCGCTGAACGCCGGCATCGGAGCGCGGCATTTAAAGGGCCCGCGGCGTCAAACGACACCGAATTGAGTGGACGCTACGCGGCTGCGCCCTTCCAGCTTTCCCTTCGCTTTGCCCGCCCCGCACCGGCACCCGAGGGCGCCCACGGCGGCGGGGCAACCGGCACCACCGCCTTCCCCTTCCCCCTCTCCCCGCCGGTAGTGGCTGTTCGTGGCGGCGCGAGCCCTTTAAGGGGCGGTGCGGGGTGCCGGGAACCCACGTCAGTTTCGGCCCCGAAACTCCGGATCAATGAGCGGCGGCGGGGCGGGGCGCAGCTCCCGGCCCTTCCCCCGCCGCCTTTCGGTTTCTCTCTTCCAGGAAGGAAAACACCGGGAGGGGAGCGGGGCCGTGACGGCAGCACCGCCCCTTCTTCCCCCTTCCCCCTCTTCCCCCCCCCCTTTTCCCACTTCCATTTCCCCCCGCGCCGCACGCGGGCAGAGCGCGCGCGGTCACGCACACACACACACATATACACAGACGCGCACACACGCACGGCCGCGCTCAGCGGGGCGGGAGCGATCGCGCTCACTCGGAGGAGGTGGCTGGCGGCACCGCTGAGGAGGGGACCCCGGCGGCAAGGGGGGGGGGACTCCGCCTCTCCCCCGGGCAGCTCCGCGGGCCGCGCCATGGTGGCGGCGGAAACTTCCCCTTGAGGGGACGGGCCGGGAGGGGAGCGGAAAGTGGGGAAAGCCCGAGAACTTCCCGTCCGTCCGTCTGCCCCGCCGGGCTTCGCCGCTTCCCTGCTGAGAGATGTCTGAGGCTCCTGCTCAGTGTTGCATCAAGGTAAAGCTCCATCCCCGTGTCCGTCCGGCCCCTGTCAGCGCGCAGCCCCCGGCCGAGGCGTCGCGGAGCTCCCGGTGGAGGCGGGCGGGGAACACACAGGGACGCGGCTCCCGTCGGTTGTCACCGCGGTGCATCCTCCCCCCAGCCCCCCCCCCCCCCTCCCCTCCCCCGGGGACGCACGCAGGGCAGAGACGCCGCGGCCGAGATTTCGTGGCGTGGTTCCTCACGGCAGGAGCTGGCGGCGGGACGGGAGGTTGAAACGGAGCCGTGGAGCCCTGCCCGTTCTCCCCTCGTCTCCCGCGGGGCTGGTGGCCCGACGGCAACTTCGCAGAAAGTTTCCTGCCGTCGGGGACATGCAGCCGCTGCTGCTTCCACCAGCACGGGATGTGAGGGTTTCCTTTCCTTGTCTTTTCTGTCTTTATTTAGTAATGCCCATGTTATTAATTTTTACTCACTTGCATTTACTAGCATCTCTCGCCCATCAGCAGGTAGGGGAGCTGGGGCTGCACAGCCCAGCCCCGTGCTGCCAGGGCCTGGGGGATCCGTTTCTCCGTGGCTTGGCCTGTTGAAGGATGGGTTGTCCCGTGAAGTTTCTGGTTTTAAGTGGAGGCGGTGTAAAGCTGAGACTGTGGAAACAAAACTGAGTTTCCTTTTTTGTCCAGACCCTTCCTATCCGTTGGAAATAGCGCTTTGCTCTCCTTCCCTCACCCGTCCATCTCGTTCCAGCCGTGCGCTTTCTGCAGTGGTTGCTTTGCTTTGCTGCCAGCCAGGAATCTCCCTCCTGCTCACGACTAACTGCCCGAGTTAAGAGTGCTTTAGCAGTTGTCTCTTCCTGACTGTCAGGAAAAGGTGACTTCCAGGCTCTAAGGGAAAGAGCCTGTAATGAACGCGTATTTATTCACTGTGATGCTTTTTTGTTTGCTTGTCCCAGTGTGTGTACGTTTATGGTGGGAGTCTTACGTTCTGTATGCTGTGACCTCAATTTGAAAAGTTGGGGGTGTATTTTCTCTTGCTGAGTTAAATGTGATCAGGCCCATGTCCCGTGAAGTCTCGTGGCTCAGAGAGTCTAGTTGGACTTTTCATAACGCAGACGGACAAATTGGATAATGGGGTATTGTACACGCATTGCAGGGTGGCAAAGTGCTAGTGCAGGCAAAACGTGTGCAATTAACTAAGCAGATCCCTATATATATGTATATGTATGTAAAATGAAATATAACTGGTGTTTTTATTAGTAAATCCTGTGGAAAGGTAGGATGTGTTCTCTGGACAGAAGAATGCAAATGCATGTCATGAAAAAGTAGTGTCATATGAGTTGTGTTTCCTTGTTTTCGATGTGTGTCGTTTTGAGAATACGAGGCTTACTTCTGCTCTTACTGAAGTCGGTGATAGCGCTACTGTTGATTTTGGGAACAGTAAAGCTGGTCCTTCTCTGGCCTCGCTAAGGTATGTTACAGAATCATCTGTGAGGGATTTGCTACATAGCAGGAGGAGATACAAGCAAACTTCTGTTTGAGTCTTGAAGTGATTAAATGCCAAATTTTCATTATGTTTAGGCAAATACTGGGAATCTGATGTGTTTTTGAAGCGACTGATTCTAAAGATCATGGTCTGAACTTATTTTCATTTTGCAGTGTGTAGTTTGTTTACATGCTGACTTGTGCAGTTATCTTTGTCAAAGAACAGGAACTACTGCTACCGGCTTTTTTGGGTATTCTTTTATTAGTTTCAAACATAGAAAGTACATATTTTCAGACCAAAGTGTGAATTTCCAACGATAACATTTCTTCACCGGTCATACCATTCTGGGTAATTTTCTCTTTGGTTTTTCTAACAACCATTGCTTTCTGGATGCTTGTTTCATTCAGGAGGAGTTAGAGGTGGTTGCAGTCAGCAGCTGGATTTAAGAGGTGTTGTGTAAATGGTAGTGTGATTATACAGTTACGAGTGATGATTTCTGTAGCTTGTCAGCCCAGCTTGCAGAATGTGAGGTCGGGGCAGAGGAGCAAGCTCCTCACCGTACTCAACTTTGGTGCTAAGCTGCTGTGTCGTTCTGAAAAGGAGCCAAGTGTTGTGCTGTGAGGGTGCTGCAGAGCTTCATTAGGAGCCTGTGAACTGGAAGCAGTGGTGATAGAGGATGTATTTTGTATATATTTGTTTTTTTCCCTTCCTCCTGCAATACGGATCGAGGTTGCGTGCAGTAAATGCCACAGCAACTGAGGTGATGAACCACAGACAGCTTCAGCAGAGGGAGTGAAGGCTGCTGCTTTGTTTATGCCTGAACTGCTCAGTGCACGATCTCCCAATCTCACCTTACTAGAGAAGTGCTCAATCTGGTAAACTACTGGTAATCAACATGAACTTGCAGTAATATCTCAGTTTGTGTCAAGTACTTATCAGTATGCATGTGTGACTGTATATTGATACATGCTTGGTTTGCGGCAAGTACGTGTGCTTGCTTACGTTCTCTTCCTCCGAGAGAGGAGAAACCCAATGCTAATATCCTGATCTTGCCAACGCTTGGGTGTGTGCTTGCCTGACTGATGGCAAGCAGACCCTGTAACTCCAACTGTGCTGTTGTGGCACGGAAGTTAAGCATCTGCAGAAGGAGTCTAAAGCTGCAGAGAGAAGTCATCGCTGGAGTTAGAGAAAGATCTTGGGTGTCAGAGGTGAGTGTGAAGGTTGGACCCTCAGTGTTTGTTACAGCTTAGGGTGTCAGCGTACTCCCTGCGTGAACCAACAGGCTTTGGGCTTGTGGCATACTCCAGTCTGAAAGCACCTGAGGGCTTTGACTCCGAGGTGGGTCGGGAAGGGACATGTGGTGTGGTCGTAGTATTTGGACAACCTTTTTCATCCCAGGTGTTGGGATGTCTACGTTGGTAGTAAACCTGTTCCTCTGATCCTGAGCCATAGTAGTTAGCTGATTATATTATTGTATATACTGACATGACATTGGCACTTGTTATGGTATTGGCAAGTGATCCTTACAGCCTCACCTCTCCTCCCCCAGGTGGGAGAACTGAGGCACAGGGAGAGTGTAAACATCTTGGCAAAAGCTTATAGGAGAGCAAAAGCTCAAAGGGAGACAGGGCTAGAAGTTTAGACAAAGGTGATGATTTTTGTGATTAACTAAGGTCCACGTGGTGATGAGTTCTGTTTAAAACCTCACCTGGAACTTTCTGATTGTGAGGATCTCCCTGTTTCCCCCTTGAATTTTTAATACCTCGAGAATGTCACCATGGTGTCACACGGAGGCTCAAAATTCTTCAGGCAAATGGAAGGGTACCAAAGAGTGCAGTGTGATTTATTTTCCTTTTTATAAATCTGGCAATTTCACTTGCTCAATTCGATTTGCCACGCAACCACAAACAATTGTGCTGGCAAAAGTATAGAGTTGTGGGGGAACTGAAACTGGGAATATGGGGGGATCAGCTGCTTAAGATCTCCCAGTCCGGGGCTGCTCTGAGCCTAGGCTCCGCTGTATGTGCCTGGCTGATGCTTGAGCTGAGAGTGCTTTCGGTGGACAGCACTGAAGGCATGGAGCCTTCCTGTGAACTGGGTTTCACAACTGACTCCAGTGGAGATTTTATGCGGCTGTATGCTGGTGGATGAGAGAGCTTTCTCTTGCAGTGAGCTGTATGTCGTGGTCCTTGCGATTGCATGGGCACTGCAGGAGTCAGCACAGAACCCTGTAGCTCGAGGAGTTGTCTCACTGGTGCTTATTTTGGATTCAAGGATGTACTTTGTAATCATTTAAAAAAGGAAGAGGGGGGGAAAGGAGTGATAGTGTAAGCCAAAGGGCAAAGAATCAGCGTAGTGTTTGAGCTTTCAATCTTAACTGGCTTCCCCAGATTAAGTTAATTTTTAAGTAGTGCTTTATGTCTCCTGATACTTCATTGATGCTGTCTTTGCAAAGAGCGCTCTCCTACCAAACGCTTTCCGTGCTGAGGGACTGTTCAGCACCACATGGTCAGAATTCTGTTAACCTTAACCAAGGCTGAGTATCTGCTATTACAGAGTATGTTCCTTAGTGTTTATTAGGGAACTTATGTACTAGGAGGAGGATCCTTCTTCTATTAGTGTCGGTGAGAAAACTCTTATTAAGTTCAGTGGGTGTAGGTTTGAATGGGAGAAGTACATACTATTTAACACCTGATTAATCACTTAACTCCTTGGCACCAGCTAAATTGAATCCCTCTGAAGCAAAATTTTACTAACACTGTCCCAATTAAACACTGGTCATTAGCATTCACTGTGTCATTACAGGTGAAGTCAGTTTCCTGGGAGGCAACCCATTAAAACAGCAGCCCCAATCTGAAAATGCCCCAGTGAAACAGGATGCTTTAATGATAATTTACATGCATATTGCACCTTGCATCTCAAAGTGCCTTTTGAAGGGAGGTGGCTAAGCAGTGCTTTGCTGATAGAAATGCTGATAACCGGGAGATGAAGTCTTGTACAGTTACACAAAAGTGATGTTCCTGCCTTTTAGAAAAGTTACCTGGCTCCTTGTGTGCGTGCCTTCTGAAGTCTCCTGATAGAAGCTTTCCTAATAACCTGCTTACTGTGAGAAGGGAGAGCTAAGGCAACCTGTGGTTTTGGCCAGTAGTGTGGTTCTGACCTACAGTCCAGAAACTGGCCAATTTGGATTTGGTTTTGCTTTATTTCTTTACATGTGTTTGTTTTGGAGTATTTGTGGTGCAGTGCCTTCAGCCAGGCATCCCCAGAGTGACAGCAGGTTAAAAGCCAGTGCTGCTGAAAATGTTCTCATTGGCCTTTGCTTTCCCGATCTGTGAAACAGGCATGAAATAATAATGAACGTGCCTCTGTCGTGCAGTAGTGAGGCTTGGTATTTGTGATGCAGCACGGGAACAAGTTGTGTTTATAACAGGAACCAGCGACAGAGCGATCTGATTTGTTCCTGGGTTTTTAGTTCACAGGGTGCTTGGGGGCAGCGGGGATGGTTGTCGTTTGTTTGTTAGCTCTTCTGTTAGGGGCCGCCTACCTCTGCTGAGCAGTCGGGGAGAGCGTGATACTACTGTTTCACTGCATCCTAGTGGCTGGATCGGGCAGGGTGGTGTTCCTGTGCCCACAGCCCACACTGAATGTGGCTTTGGGAGAGGCGGGCACCAGGTGCAGGCGTAGTTGTTCTGCCACAATCCTGCCTCTGGCTGAGGGCTAGAGTGTCTGGGTGGGATGGCTGCCAGATGTGGCTGCCAGAGCACTCCCCGCTGCCTTCCCTCCCCTGACCACCACCCTTCCCAGGGCTCCCTGAAGCTGAACACAGCGCGGGCTGCATACTCAGTTGTCCCAGGTGTTGTTTTCTCCTGGGGTAGGAGGGCATCCCTCTCTGTCAGGTCAGATACACCTTCATCATCTGACAAGGGAGGACCCGCTGCAGAGGCAGTGGCTGGTGATCAGCTGCCAGTGTTGCCACAACAATTAATGTTTAGGTTGTCCTTGTGCTTCCTGCGGGAAGGAGGCCACTCAGGACAGCCCATGGGTGGGATGCTCCTCTAGGCAATTGTGAAGAAGCCAAAGCAAGCTCAGGTATGTGCTTCAGTTCGTCCTGAGCAAAGATACCAGGCAGGCCACCAAAGCCTCTGTGCCTTTAACAGCAGAGTCATGGCAGCTGATTCCTGCTATTGTGGGTTTTTTTTAGGTCTACAACCTAAGCCAAATTTAGACCATATTGGTTCTGGTGTTGCTGAGTTGTCTTCAGGCAGTGTTTTGTTGGAGCACAGAGGACAGCTACTCTATCTATGAAACATATGGAACTCGAGGCTAGATTATACTGGTTTACTTTTTTCTTTTTTTCTTCCAAAAATGCCACTTCTGGCAGGAAAATAAATGCAGAAAACTCCAGCCGAGGTTGAACTTGTTTATGGAATGTCTGGAGCAGTGGTAAATAAAGGATTTTGAAAGGAGATAAGCTTTTCACTGATAGATGGTATTGCTTCTCTTCTGTAATGCTGCTGAGCTCCAAAGTGAGCTGGCTATAGCAATTAAGGAAAGCTGTAAATGATTCTTCATCTAAATGATTTTTCCAAAGGTTATTCCTTGTTAAGCCACATGCAGTTTCTTTGCTTCAGTGGTGTTCTTGTGCAGTTTGCAAATGCTGTCCTGGTTAAGACAGTCCGGAGGGGAAATGGGCATGGAAGAGCGCGAGCTTCTCCCTGTGGTATTTATGTTGGTGTTCAGTGGAATGTTTGCATACGGAAACAAATAGCATTGTAAATCATTTTAAAGATGTGTATAACGCCAGGAGTAGCATTGGGTGTGACTGCAAGAGTTAAGTGTTACTACAGCTCCACAAAAATACTTTCAATGTGACAACCAGGCTTTACATGGTAAACTATTAACAGCTGCCTAATATTAAATCCAGAGTTTGGATGTTCAATTTCAAAATAAAATGAAATGTGGTTATAAATAGGAACAATGAATGATTTCTCGGTGGGTTGTTGTGTTGGTGGGTTGTTGGTTTGGGGCTCTTTTGTGTGTCTCTGCTTTTGTTGAGGGTTTCTTTGGGTTTGTCCTAGCTCGCTCAGGTAGCATATGATCAAGCTTGGAAATTATTTGTTTTGAAAAGTCTTGAGAGTTTAATCTGGTGGAAACCAACTGGCATCCAGTAAGGAGAATCCTTCAAACTGATGGAATGCAGCGGAGAGACATATTCTTTATATAGTTTGAATTTCAACAGAATATGGCTGAAGTGATTTTCCATTATGTCTTTAGTGGGATCCTCAAAAGCATCTATTAACAGAAACTAGGAATGCTTTCTAAATGGAATAGGATTCTGTGGAAATCCAGGAGCTTGGAGTTCTACCAGATAAATGAAATGTTTAGTGAAAGTGCCAGAGATAGCAGTACTAGAATTCAGAGACAGATTTATCCAGTTAGTAGGGCCACAACAAGGCATTCAGTATCTGCAAAACACATTTCTCTGTTCCCTTTCTCTTTTTTCCTAAAAAGGACTTCACATGAAAGTGGTTTCCATCACTGACGGAGCTCTATGAAGCTCTGCTGATGTGCTTTAAAGATCAAAGGGAGCAAACCCAGCATTACAGCAATATTGGGGAGCTCCTTCCCACTTTCAAGGAACTCATCTGAGGTCTCTGTTGGGATTCCCCCCGTAACAGAAATAATCCCTATTTCCTTCTCATGGATTAGGAGTGGTTGTTTCGCTGTGTTACCTCTTGAAAGGCCGTTCTCATCTTCCTACCTGCCTGGTGCTTTAAAACCTGTGCAAAGCCGAGCCTTCTCGGAGCTGTCCAGGAGTTGAGGTTAGAGGTGGTAGGTTGCGGGGAACCGCAGGTTCTGGGATGAGGGTGTTGGTCCCAGTTATCACTGGAGGCTACCGGGAAAAACCATTCCCTGGCAGATGGAACTTCCCTGCCACATCCATAAGAAGCTGCTTGGGTGTTTCCAGCAGGCAACAACTGTGTGAGAATGGCTGCAACTTGAACCCTGCAGAGCAGTGGAGTTAGCGCTCCTGGGCCATTGTCAGCTGTGCCATTACCTTTCAACTGTGGTGGCTCTGGCCCTGGCAGCCTCACCCCAGAGGACCAGCTCCCTCTAGTTTAGAGCATCACTGTGCTGGGTCTGGCAGCCTGGTGTAGGTGCATGTAGGTGCCAGTTACCAGGCTGGGGCTGTGCTGTCACTGTGGAGTGATGGACCTGCCATCTCCCTGGGGGTGAGGAAAAGAAGGGCTGAGCTGTTTTCACAGAGGGGTGGGGATGCACTTGTTCCTGCTAAGTCCCAGGGTGCCAGGAAGGGCACCAGGTTGCAGGAACAGGAGTGCTGATGGGTGTAAAAGATATTTCTCAGTTGGCAGTCTGAGTGGCTATGTCACTGTCAAATGGCTTGAGCAAATGGGGTCTCTGGAAGAGGACTCGGGGAAGAGCGTGGGAGCAGCTTCCAGGGGAAGAAGGTTATGGGCTGTAAAATATTTCATGGCGTGTGGCCCGAGATATATATCTCAT
This sequence comes from Psittacula echo, assembly GCF_963264785.1. Taxonomy (NCBI): domain Eukaryota; kingdom Metazoa; phylum Chordata; class Aves; order Psittaciformes; family Psittacidae; genus Psittacula; species Psittacula echo. Next base: position 109,745,202 of record NC_137735.1, read on the forward strand.
GTTGGACAGTGAGCACTGGGCTCAAACACACTGGAGATGGTGTCTTAGCAAGCTACCTACCTCACACCAGCTGAGTCATCAGAGCCATCCGTGACTGACTGTGCGCTGGCTTTATTACCTCCCAACTGGGACAAATTACAACTTCTCTTAAACCTCAGAGTAAGAAGAGAGTGAATTAATAGCGTATGCACAGCCAATTAGCACAGCCAAGTGAACCACGCTGATGGGCAGTGGCTGAGTTTTGCAGGCTTGGAGAAGTGGACAGAAAGTACAGTATATATGTATGGGTTTCTTTCCTTCATGTGGGTAGGTTAGAGTGGGGCTCTCTGATGGCTCTTCTGTTTAACAGAAACGGTGAGGTCTCCTTGAGCTGTTTGGTCCTGTTTGCTGACAGACCTCCCAGAACTGCTCTGGCAGCTGAGATTGGATTTTAGGAAATTGTTTGGTTGGTGAATAAAAGAAAACAGAGCTCAGTTTTCAATTTGGGGTCAAGCAGGCAAACAAAACTGTAGTGGGAAAGGAGCAGGCAGTCAAACAGGAATTATCTATGTGTTGCAGTTTGAATCCGTACCGTGTATCAGTTCAGATTAGAGCTTGTTTTCCTGACTGCTAGGAAGGTTTTTAGAGCACCGAAAGAGAGAGAAATGGGCAGTGGAGTTGCCTTGGGAAACTTCCATAGAAAAGAAGCTACATTGCCTACAACTCTCTGGCTTGGAGACTGCTGAGGGGGAGGTACAATAGAAATCTATAAGATCACACAGGAGTTGTAGTATGGGGAGCAATTATTTCTGGTAGTACAAAACTAATTACTAGTCTTCATCTGTGTTAAATTATGGAACTCACTGCTGCAGGATGCTGTGGAGACTATAAGTTTGGATGGGTTTTCAACAGAGAGTGGAGGAATAGGTGAAGATACTAAGTCTAACAGCCTGTATGAGGGGATGCAACAAGGCGGACAACACAGGCTATAATTGCACAAGGGAAACATTGCTTTTTCCGTCTGTTAAACCTTTCCTGAAACAGATACTTCCTGTCTTCTGGGGACAAGATCCCAGGCAAGATAGACTTGTTCTGATGATGCGTAGGCATTCAGATGCTTCAATGTAACATTTTACACCCTGGAAGGCTGGGCTCAAGTGCTTACTAGTCTCCTCTAGATTGTTTCCTAAGTCCTGGTCCCAGCAGTCTTGATTTCAAGAGCACTGGTGAACTGTAAGTGGGAAGAGAGCTAAGGAAGAATTTGTGGTTGTGACTCGAAGAGATTTGTGAAGTCTGGGTTGCTAGGACTAGCAAGAGGCTGGCTTTGTTGTTTTAATTACTGAGATTCAAATGAAAGAGGGGAAAACCTTCAGGGAATACATGGAAAAGGAATTACAGATCAGCATTTAAAAAAGGGGAAGTTTTTTGGTTATGGGGAAGAGACATTGTTTGCTTCCAGGAGCCAAATGTGAGTTGACCTGTGCTTTCCCAAAGGTCTCTCAGTTCCCATTATCACCCGTGTGAAATGTGCTCCTGAAACATTAACTCTTTTTCACATACGTGACAAATGGTGTCCCAACCGGAGCTTGCAGCCATGGGCATGAGAGTTGCTGCTTTCATTCCCTGGCCAAATGTTGCAGGCGGTCACTGAGCTGCCTCTCTCTCTGAGAAGTGTTGTCATTTGTGCAGATTTTTGCATCGCGCTTTGATTGTGACTTGCCTTTTTTTAATGGCAAATGGAAGAATGGATGTACAGAATCAATTCTTACATTGTTTTGCATGTGTACTTTTTAGTTGTTCCTGAAGAGTGAGCGATTCACGGTGTTGGACAGCCATTAAAGCATATCAATGTGCAGCTAAATATGGTCTTCAACCTAAATATAGTTCTTTCTGCTAATCTATACAATGTCTACAAGTATCTATTTAAGTAATTGGATAGCCTTATGCAGATTTAGTTAGGGTTTTATATTGGGAAATAACAAATCATTTGCTGGGTGGTTGGTTTTACTTTTGTTTTATTTTACATGCTGTTTATGATACACAGCACTTGGCTTTACAGTGAAATGTAATTACAAGTGCAGTGTCCCTCGTCAAAACCCTGAGCATAAAGTAGTTCTGCAAAAAATACTAGTTTTGATAATTGCACATGAGAAGGAACATGGTACATTTTAAGGTGATATTACTTAATAAATGACAAGCATTTTTTGTTAAGCAAATGAAATATTTCTTTTTTAGTTGCAGTGATTTCTATTTTTTTTTCTCGTGGATTAAAGTAATGACATAGACTTGAAAAATAGGCACTTTTTTTTTTTTTTTGTTCAGAATTTGTCCCTTTGTCTTTTCTGAGGAAAGTTTGCATCATAGTCTTGAAACTCCAACAAACTGCAGGTTTTTCTGGACGCACATTGGTGGTGGCAGGAGTCCAGGTGAGCAGTCCTGCAGCCCAGGGTTGGAGCTTCTGCCCTGGTTTGAGCAGAGCCCCCAGAGTGTGCTGCTCTCAGCTCAGCCACCTTCATAGCCACACCCCCTGAAATTTAGAGCTATTCAGCACTGCTGCAAGATGGGAGCTTTGACATGGGGTGGCTCTCCATGCCCATGTGTGCAGGAAACTGCTTGAACCCAACAGAGATCTGGTATCTATATTTCTACATACCTACTCCAAGCAAAGGGAACGGAGGTTAGTGGTGGAAGGCAAACAGGAGCCAGAGAAGTAGGGTGGTATTGAGGGTGAAGGAATTACGATGTGAAGGGAAGGAGTTTGTTGTGGCAGCAACTGCAACCATCTGGGCCCACTGAGACTCCTGTGGAAAGGGTAAAAATCTGCTTTAGAAGGTCACAAGAGGCAGAGGCCGGGTGAAGCTGAATTGGGAAGGGTTATTCCCATCCTATGGGAACAGGGAGGATCAGATGGAAGCATCTGGCAGTTTTAAAGAGGGGGAGGTATGTTTTCCCACAACATACAGCGAGGTCACCGAATTTACTGCCAGGAGTTGTAATGCAGGGCCAAACAGGCAATTGGTTTTAAAAGAGAGTTCATACTGGATGGATCTATTTGGGACCATTAGTTGTAAAGATACAGCTGCAGTCCTTGGCTCAGAAAGCCACTAACCTGTGGGGTGCTGTGAAAGGGAGAGTTTATTCCTTGTGCTTTTTGCCCTGAGGATTTCCTGCTGGGTGTTGCTGGAGATGTGGTACTAACTTAGACGTTTGGGCTGACCAGAACTACTGCGTTTTTCCATTTTCATTTAGGGCTTTCATACTTTGGTGCTGGACGCTGTACAGATGCCTCTGACAAGTGGAAAAATAGCAGCTGAGAAAACCTCTCATGTGAATCAGACATTCTGCTCTGTTTCTTGATCTTGTTGTGACGTTTCCTCAAGCAGAGGTAGCCTGACCATCTGAAATGCATGAGGCCAATGTTCTTCAGGTTATGAAGGACTTAGTTCGGGAAAATTCCTAGGGATTTTCCTGTCCTTGACTCTCCTCTTGGGCTGTGACGCCATTTATTGGCATAAAGTGCCCTGACCTATTTTATTTCTCTAGGTTTTTCCAAAGATTTGGCTGACGGAGGGTGGAAAAAATAATTAGATTCTTGGATAATTCAAGTGCTACGTGCTGTGTCAGCCGCACCTCTTCTGATGGCTGATAAGAGACAAGTGAACGCAGTTCCTTGCAAGACGGGGATGCGTTTGTTTCGATGGCCCGAACACGTAACTGCATGACTGTGTGGCTGATGAACAGGTGTTATACAATACAGGGACAATTCCAGCACTTCCATTAATGTATTCCATCAGCAGGCCTGAAACCTGCTTTAGCGTGACTATCTTGATTTGATAGTTCAATCTCTTTGCCTTTCAGTCCCTGACCCTTCTTTTCAAGTTCCTAATTGCTGAGAAAATTCAGGAGGAAGCGTTGTTTACTGGATGCCTGGGCTTCATTTTTCCACACATAATGATTAAGAAGTGAGTAAGCTGGCAGACAGGACCTTCTTGTTGAGACCCTGTGTACACCAAATGCTTTCCTTCAGTACATGGTGAGCTATTTCTCCAACCATGTTTGTCCTGCACCAATGCAGTTAGTGGGCAATTAGAACTTAAAAAGTGAGGTGGCTAAAAAGGAGAAAATCAAACCTGTGAATGCTTTGTGTGTCCTTTACCAAGCCCCACATCTAGAATGATGTCCTACAGCAGGCAAGACACCACAGCAGCTTGCTGTCATGTGATACATACTTACCTGTCTCCGGGCTGAACTTGTGATGTCTTTGCTGCATAACCTGCTCACCTTTAACTGTCTCCTGAGGTCCTGTCCCACTGTACCAGCTTGGATGATCCCTCTGGGAATAGGCTCTTTTGCTGTTCCTAAGTGCTGCCTGAATGTCTGAAGACATAATACCCGTTACCGACACAGCAAAACAGAAGCATGAATTCCTAAAAGATGTGGATAGCTGAAGATACTCAGTTTTCCCAGTGTTGAACACAGTTTTATCATTCCATACAAAAGTGAGTTAAAGTATGTCTGTGTCCCACATGCAGAGTCTGGATATGGACTTTTCTAACGCAGTGTGCAAGCAGACCAGTAACGTGATCCTGTGACTGAGGACTGTATTTATTTGCCCAAGTTTTTTAGATCATCTCTAGTTTCCTACTGATACCCTAGCTGTTTGTGCCAGGCTGCTTATCTCTTCAGTTTCCCACCCAGGCTTTGAGTATCTGTGTGGTTCATGGTGCTGCAGGAGTGGGTGCTGGAATGCCATCTGTGGACAAATGAACAGCTAACAATGCACTCTTGAATGCAGCCTTCGTTTTCAGGCTGGTGAGGCAAGGCTAAATTTTCTCATGCCTGCCTTTCTCAGCACTCAGCCTGCCCCTTTCTCACATTCCCAAATGGATAGCTGATTTGTTCATGCACAGTCACCATGCTGCATTTTCCTTCAGGTTTGTACCTTCAGTTTTACCTCGCCTTTCACATGTTTGAAGCCATAGTCCTTAAAAGTGGTGGTGACAAGGCTACTGGGAAAACACAGCCCTTGGAGATTGCAAAGTCTGTTTGTTCTTCAATTCACTTGAAATAAGAACTAAATGATATGCTTAGTTTTAGAAAGCAGCAGTATTCTATCTGATCTTGTCCTTCTAGTGGAAAAAAAAGGTGAGGGTTCGATAATCTATGTGGGAGTACAGGGGTAAACTTAGTGATTTAGCCCATTAGTGGAAAGTACTTTAGCTTTGATTTCTTAACAGTATGTCAGATGAAAGGAGAATTGTAGCCTGTCTGATTTCCCATTGCTGCTGGCTTGCACAGCTTCTGCCAAAAATGAAAAGGCAGCACACAGATCCCGGTGTGCAAAAGTAGCAGGCTGCTCACGTGGCCGTGTTAACTTCCTGCCCTCTCTTTCTCCATCCCGGGTCTCACTTCTGCCCATTGTTAATTATTCTGGCTAGGGGCTTGCTAAGAAGCTCTGAACAGCAAGCGTTTTTCCAGGCACAAGGAATTTGCGCTGAGGTGTTTGTTTTTCCCATGGCTAAGTAGTGTCTAGTCTCCTCCTGGTTTGCCTCTTCTATGTCTGTCATTTCCGTTTACACAGGGTGAGGGTATTCTCCCTATACGCTGTCCTATTTGTTGCTGTAACATGCATATAGGAGGGCATGGGTTGTATTGTCAGGCTATTCTATAACATGTTTTCTTTTGAAGTACAGTAGGATTTGGCATCATAAGAGGTGAGGTTCTTTACGCATGATACAAAGAGTAGTCCTGCTCAAGATGTGGTGAGGCAAGTGAAAACTGTGACTTGAGCAGGGGACCTGGGTCTTCATCCTAGGTTGAGCCTGCTAGTTCTTGAATTCTTCTATGGTGTGGCTGTATGATACTGTCATACCAGCCTTCACTGCCTCCAGCAGTGCCTCTGTGAAGCAGTATCTGCCCATATCTGCCCATATCAAACTTGGAGCTGACGTGAAGCTGCTTTAACTATTCTTTGAAGGCACTGCAAGAGTATGCCTTTGTTATTTTGCTGAAGAAGTAGTTTGATGAGACTCTTAATTCAAGATAAGGTGGTAGCACCCTGCAAGATCTTGTCCCACCCTTCCCCTTCCTCCTCCCATGGGCTGGCACAAACGTTTGGGCGGCCCTGTCCTGGATAGGGCAGCAGATCTAGGTGAAAATGGACAGCTTGTGCTAGCGCAAGGCAGAGCATGGTGTGGAGGTGGTGGGAATGAGCAGCTGGGAACAAGAGGAGGGCAGTTTTGCACGTTTTTCAGGCGGCGGTGCCAGTTGATCTGGGATTAAAGTGTTGATGAAACTCAGAGTAAAGCTTTGGCCAGATCTGCGTTACCTGACATCAGAACCAAAGCTTTTAAAGGTGCACGCCTACTTTCTTTACAAGAATCATCCCTTTAGGCTAGATGGAGTAGCTACAGGAAAAGTGGTCACTGGATCAGGAAAACATGGTGGTGGTTGTACTGAGAAGTGATCTCTCCTTTTCTTATGCCAGCCGACGCCAAGGGTCTGAAGCAGCATGGTTTGCTCTTGTAGTGTGAAGGGTAGACCTGTTGCCTGGAGCTGTGAATGAGCCTTCTGGTATTAGTGCGAGGCCCCACTGCTGTCATCCGCAGACTTCCAACCGTGCTATGGCTTGCTTTGTGTTTCTGAGCGCACCTTGGCTGTGCTGTTTTGGTTTAATTGTAGGAGAATGCTGCTTTAATAAAAGGAGACACTTGCACTTTTTGAGTCTTCTGAGAGAGACTGAGAACACTGACTGCCAGACCCCTTCTGCTTTCATTGCGAATTTATGCTGTTCTGTACCGCTGATGCTGACAGACGCTCTGGAGCTGTTTAACCATGCAGCAAAGCATGAAGGCTCTCTGAGTCAGGGGAGGAAGTTAGTCCCACGTGCTTAATCTAGAGGTCATTTCATAGTTTCAATTATCTGTTAAAATTGAGTCCTCCAGACATGCAAACACGGAAATATTTTCAGTCCATGCACGACAGCTTTGTGAGCCATGCTTGCCGCAGTTTTCCTGGGAAGTTGGTGTATAAGCTTTGTATTGGATGTGCGGTGAAAGGTATTTGGGGCAGCCTTTCTGAGAAAACCAAGCCAGATCATAGATCTTGCTTTGTTTTTCTTGTATCTTCCACGCTGGCCTTGCAACATGGTTATAAAAATGTACCAGCCTGGCCTGGTATATACATACTCATTGTCCTGGACAGGGAGGATAGGCTTGGGTTAAAGGTACAGTATGGTGATACAGGAGGTTTTAGTTCAGTGTCTGCTCTGCCACTGCATTCTCTGTGACCTTGAAGTCATTTAATATGATTGCGGCTTCATAAAATGATAACACCTATCAAAATGGAGTCAGATCATGGGTGGAAACTGCTTGTGCCTCTAATACAAATAATTACTAATGATCTTGCCCCAACAGCTTGCTGGGGTGATGAGTACTGCAGGATTATTGGCAGCAGGACCCAGGGTTTAACAGTACTGGGGATGATTTTGGATAGTTTGGCTTTTTTTCTTAAACTTCTGCTTCAAACTCTATCTGAATTACTCCTAAAGATACCACTGTGTTTTTTAGTGCGTGAAAGGAGGCCTGAACCGTGGCTAGGATAATGAACTTAAAATGTAATGAAAATTAGTATTAAAACCTGCACAGTGTAGAACTGCTGAGGTATCAGTTTGGTGTTACCCCAACGTTATTGATTGGGGTAGATTCTAGTGAAATGGTTTCTTTTGGCTGATAACAGCTTAGATGGTTGTTGTGGTAAAGACTTGGGAAATTCTTCTCCCTCCTCCAAAGGTATCTGGAAACCTAAAGAAACATTTGCAGCTGAAGGAGGAAAGAAGTTGCTCTTCCAAGACCCAAGTACTTACTGGAGATAAGACAATTGTGTTTGATTGGACCTGATCTCTGTACTCCACTGATTTCAAGAGGATTTGGCTGAAGCCTATAGTGATAACTGAACAAGAGATAATTGATAAAGGAAAACTCATTATTAGTCAGTGGCACTGGCCATAGTGAAAGCTAGTCAAGACACAGATTTTGTCACACAAGTAAAATCACTACTTTTAATTCATTTTCTGAAGGCTTGAACAGGAGCGGAAAAAATGCATTTGGTTTTAGAGAAATGCTGCAAACTCTTAGAAGTCTGGTCAGATTCCTAGAGATTTGTTAACATCACAGTCAGTTTTCTCTTTTAATTCCTATTATTTTTTATTTTGAGGCATTCTCGTACAAAGCAGAGTGATTCGGCATTTCAGAACTTCATTCTTCATTTGGTTTTGCCCTGACTCAGCCTGGGGAAGTTGACTGAAACAACACCTTTCCCTCAGAATACAGATGTGTTTTCTAATAATGATAACTTCTGATTAGCAGATGATGGCACCAACAGCAACAAAAATAGGAAATGATGCTACAAACTAGCATTTGTTTTTCCTCTTTACTCTTGAGCCTGCATGATGTCCCTGTCTGACAGACAGCCTGGCTGGGGAGGAGACGACTCACTGACCATTCTTGCTCCCGAACAGTAGGTAGCACTGATGCTGTTGGTCTCTGCAGCTGCAAGAGGTGAATTGCTGTCTGATTACCTGTCTCCTCCCCTGCACCAGCTCAAGACTTTGCAACTTGAGGCTCAACAGGGCTGACCTTGCTGAAATGAATCACCTGTCTTTGATGTGTGTGCACTATTGATGGCAGAGAAAGAAGGCAGAGATACTTACTGGCTGTGGTACAAGTCTGCTTTCCATGGCTCTAAGTGCATCAGATGGAGGCATCTTTTCCTCCCGAGCCTGCAAGTTGGAAAACGTAACTGGGCTTACGTACTGAGGGAGGGTTTGTATTGCCTCCAGCCACTTCAAAATGTAAACCACTGAGAACATCTCTGAGAAGTATGAAATTGATGCAGGAGCTATTTCTTGTTGGGTCAACTGCTGTCTTCAGTTGTTTGGTCTGCTTTGTTTGGTCCAAATGTTTGGTCCACCTGTCTTCCATTCATCTGGCTGTAATTTTATTATCAATTCCTCGTGTGTACTGCGATTGGAAGAAATCTCCATTTGTTGTTAATCTGCTTTCAGATTTATTTGAAGTGCTTGTCTACCTTGGTTTTGTGTCCTGTCCTATCTCAGAGATGTGATTTTCTTCTACCACCCCAGCTGAGCACTTTGCATCATACACAGGTACCTAGGTGCCAAGGTAGTAGTACTGTAGAACTTGTTCAGCATGGATTGGATAGTTATCAGACAGTGAAGAGGTCCAATGCTGAATGTTTTTGGTTTTGTTAAATTTAAAAAGGAAAGAAGCCTTAACTAGAACACTTCCCTATAAAATAAGTCTTGCCAGTGCTGCTGCGTCACTGGTGGTGTGGACTCTTAAGCACTGTTAAGGGACAGTGGCTCTGACCTGACAGTTGGCTCCCAGGGGTTACTGCCTTCCTTTTCCTTTCCTAGGCTGAAATGGTCAATGTTTGCCACCTTGTTTGGGAGGAGGCACAGAATCTGTGTCCCTTTTAAGTTGAGTAGCTGGACAGGGGGTTTTGGAGCTGCTCCTGCTGGGCTTACTTCAGTTTCAGGGACTTATTTTTGTTGGATCCATCTGTGAATTAGCTCAGCTCAGGCAATGTTAATTGTGCAAGTTTTACTTGGGACCAGTACAACAGACGAGGAAAGGTGTATGTATATGTGTGGGAGGATGTTTTCAGCCCTGTAAATAATAATCTCTGACTCTCCGCAGGTCATTTCTTTCTTTCCTCTCCCATTACTCCCAAAGATTGTTCCTGCATGTTTTACGGGTGAGATAAGGTTTCCTTTGTCGGTTAGGTGCCAATTTGAGCTTCAGTCAGAAGCTTTACGAAAAGGTGGTTGAAGTGCTGGGGGAAGGAGCTCCCTTTGAGCATCTTCCCTTGCCTGCTGGGTATCCCTGTGAAGAACTGTGGGTTCTTAAATGCTTTGAGAAAGGGCAGGGGGATAGGTTCCTGGAAGAGTTTTCTTTCCCTGGGGGACCCCTGAGGAATTTTGCTCGCACTTGGAGCCACTTTGCGGTGAGTACAAATGCACCTCGCTGTGCACTTCTTGGAACCGGGGCTCGCTCTCCACTTACATCTCAAGTAGTGGTGCTGCATGTGTTTGTGTACCCCTCCTCACTCCCACGGTCCTGAGGTTGTGGTGGATTTTTGGCCACCTGTGGTTGGAAGCAGAGCTGCTGAGGACTCTGCGTGTGTTGTGTGTGTAGAGGGATAGCAAATTAGAAAATGAGAGGTTGAGAGGCTCAAACAGCTTCCTGAGAGTGTGGGAGTACAGGGCAGAGAAAGGAAGAGAAATCTTTTTGAAGCTATATCAGTGCTTTACACGGACGAGAATAGCAGGCAGTGTATTGACAGAGTGGTCTGAGGATAAATGTGGCCACGTAGCAAAGCCTTAGTGCTGTGAAAATCCCTGCTGTCCACCAGTGAAACAAATTCTTCCGGCATGAGTGCAGTTTCACTGGTATGGTTGAGTCCACAGTACACGCTTCTGTTGGAACAGCTGTGTTAGAGCTGGTGGGCATTGGTCTGCACGTGTCTGTGGTGTGTGTGCAGCCCTTCTAAAAACTACAGAGGGAGAGTGAGGAACAGCACAGGTCACATCTTGTGACATGCGCTGCTCCTGGGAGAAGAGATGAGGTAGCTGGGTATTCTCCTATTGCAGATCTGTAATGTATAATGGTCATGCTAGGTACTGGTCCCTGGGAGATTGAATCCTTCCTCTAGCTTGTGTAAGGTCCATCTTGAGAAAGATTTGACTTCCTGCCTGAAAGCCTGTAGTGGGTGGTAACCGGATCTTGGTTCCATGGTGGAGCAAGGCCCAGCTTTTGTTTCATGTTTCGGCCACTGTTTCCAAAGGCTTAACAAAGTAAATCAGTGTAATTTCCTTTGATTTTCTAATGGGTAAACTGAGGCAGAGAGGAGCAGTGGTGAAAAGGGAACAGCTTATTTAGCATCTGCCACTCTAAGATAGGAGTAGCAACCTGTTCTAGCCTGATTCTTTGAGCACTTGTTCAACAGCACATTTAAGCACATGCTTAATGATAAGCATGGCAATAGCTCTTGTGCCATGCCCTCCTTTCAGAGCATTGTGAACAGTATTGCTCACTGAACCCAAACTGCAGGGCTGATTCCACTTATACCAACCCAGGAGCATCAGCCAGGCTGACAGCCAGGAGAAAGCTGGTGTAAAGGGTGTCAACATCTGGCCTGTAGAACCTGTCTTATTAAGGATGCAGGAGATGGAGCAAACAATCATCTTTACAGTGGCGAAGTGTTACCAATTGGGTAGCAGGACATGGAGACAAACGAAACTGCCTTGACAGTTGGCTCTTGGATGGAGTTAACTTGAAAAGAAACTCCTGGTGCACCCAGAACAGTCACAGAGAGGGAGCACAAGATCCCCAAGCAAACAGTTTCATACAGCAGTGTAATGACCCCTGTTAGTCATCCCTTGAGCATTTAAGCAATATAGTTACTCTGTTTAAAAGAACCAACCACCTAAACCAACAACAAATGCCAGACCAGATGAACAATGACTGTTCCCATATATCCACTTGTCTGTCTTCAGAGAGAGCTTCAGTCTTTGCAGTTGGCGTAAGGTGTTTCACGATTATGTGAAGAGGCAGACTTAGGTCAGCATTGGAAGCTGCTTTAATGAAGCCCAAGGTTTGATAGCCAACCTAGCTTTTGTAAGAGCAGCAGTTTATTGTCAAGAAAATGAACTTTTCCAGGGTCTCGACTCGGGAGCTGTTTGCAGGGTGGTGGGATTACAGTGCCTAGAAAGAGTGTTACAACTCCATTTGCCGCTTGAGTCCTTCTCATACGTCATGTGAGACGCCGTTCGTTTTTCCTTCCTCCGTAAGCCAACCTTAGTTCAGTATATGCCTCTGAGCATTTTGATCATCTTGCTGCTGATTTTTGGAAGGGTATGATTCAGAACTCTCACCTGGGTTAGGTTTTTCTCAATGAGATTGTTTAGGAGAGAATGAGTTTCAGGATTGTTTCTCAGGAATGTGTGTACTTGTTTTCTTTCTATCTATATAGATAGATATCTATATAGATATATATAGGATATATAGATATATATATATAATATATATATTATATATTATATATTTTATATATATTATATATAATATATATTATATATATTATATATAAATATATATATTTTATATAGATATATAGATATATAGATATATAGATATATATATAGGATATATAGATATATATAGATAGATATCTATATAGATATATATAGGATTTTGGGGATTGTGCCAATCTTAGCATCAGGACTTAACCCATTCTGATCAGAACCAATGGGAGTTTCCATTACTAATTGCTGCTGATATCCTGGAAGTGCTCAAAAACTCTGTAGATGACATGGTCAGTGATGGTCATGCTCAGTGACATGATTTACTGGTGGACTTGGCAGTCCTGGGGTAATGGTTGGACTTGATTTTAAAGGTCTTTTCCAACCTAGTTGATTCTATCATTCTATGCTTCTGTATGTGTATATTTACACAGATATCAAGGAGGAGTGAGAGTGAGCCAGTGTATTAAAGTCAGGCACCAAGGGTGACACCACCAGCTCATAATTTTGTGATCAAAATTCCAGCTCATAAATTTGGGATCAAAATGTATGTTATTGTTATCTGCTACATTAAGTGCAATGTGTATTATACATATCATAATGTTATGTGCATTATATGGTGTTGCCTGTTACTTTTGTTGTTGCCTAGAATTTGACTACTGTATGCTCCCTAAAGAGTCTGAAGTGGGTTTTTTGTCCACTTTCTTATGGGTGACTTGTCAAGCTCCCTATGTGCTCCTGTGCCTCAGTATTCCCCACGTGTCAAAAACAAAACACAAGATAAATGCTGCTGTATTGCCTTATAGTGCTGGGAGTCACTTTAACTGTGCTGCTGCCTGTACAGCATGCAGCAATCCCGCAACACCTTGTTCCACAGAACGTAAGCACAAGCTAGTAGCAAGGATGGGCTGATGTCTGGGATGTTTGATACACGTAGATAACGTAGTTTCCACAGAGGAGAGGTAAATTCTGTGAAGGATTAAAGGAGGTGAATAGGTGTCTGAAGATGAGTGAAAGGTGAAAGGGAAGACTGGTAAATGGAAAGAGGAGAGAACTTGGTTACTGCCATAAAGGTATTACCAAATTGGGAAGCATTGGGTTAACATCCAGTTCCATAGCAAGAAGGGTTAAGAATTATTTAAATAACATCTACACAGCGATTTAATAAATGGTTAAATGATTTAATAAAAGGTTAAATTAAATTTATTAAATGGTTGGTAGAAAGCTAGAGGTATATAACAGAGGGAATATTTTCTCCTTTTCTCTTTTGTTTTGGAAGGTGCATGGGGTAGATAGAACTGGTGGTTCAGAAAGGGATTACTCCTCTCTGCAACATCTCAGAAGGTCAGGATTAGCAACTAATCGAGCCTGACTGAAGAAAGAGAAAGGAACATACTCCCCCCCTCATAGAAACTTGCAATTTGTGATGCAGATTGAGGGAAGGCATATATACCAATTTTGAAACTTGTCCTTAGCTCACCCAGGTAATTGCCATACATGAGATGTGCATCACAAATTTTGCTAAACTTTCATAGCCAAATTAGCAGAATCGTGCAAAACTTGCGTGATCTCAGGTCTGTGACTCAGGCCTGGGGGCTGGAAACAGCGGGGATTTTCTGGACCTGCACTTGATTTTGGCCAAATATAGGTTGAGCGTCTTGATGGTTTGAGGGTGAAATAATTGAAAACTTTTATGTTTACAGTGATGATCGTGGTTAAAAGACTAAAACAACGGCTCTTGATCTGAACATTCCCAAATTTGGAAGTCTGAAATCCACATCTGGTTAGAATTTTTAGATGGAAAGATTTTACCCTTAAAAAAAAAAAAATCACTTGTGCTTAAACAACCACAAAATAAATCCCACAGAAAAGACAAAACATTGTGTGGAGTGAATTTTTTGGGGAAGGAATTGATTGCAGTGCTTGTCACCTTGATGTCCTTAATTCCCACTACTAATTTCATGTTGCTCAAATTAAAAAAAGAGGCTTGTAGATTAAAGCAAGGTGTATGTCGTGGTTGTATATCGTGGCTGAACGTGCTTTGAGATGTTCTCTTGGACTGCTTCTTGGTGAGGAAGTTAAGGGTTAATAATTTGCTCTGTCTGCTCTTGATGTATAGATGTAGCCTTTGCACACCAAGAACACACTTCCACAGATGCACATGGGTCCCGCTGGGTTTGGTGGGATTACTCACGTGGCTGAATGCCTGGAGGCTTGCAGCTCAGTTTTATATGATTCTTTTTTAGAATCCTTTTTAAAAATACACAGGAATTAAGCAATTTCCTTTACACAGTGCCTCAGCCAAAGCCCACTGAAGTCATTGGAAGACTCCCACTGTTTTTTAGCTGGCATTCGGATCTATCCTGTATTGCTTATGGCCTAGTCTTCTGGGGGTGTGTATGGGGGTGTATAACCATCTTAGTTCTTCTAGAATGGCTATCCTGCTGTAATATAGTTGCCATGGAATAGGTTGCCCACGTTACTAGCAGCATAATTATTCTGGGACAAAAATACTTTGATTCCAGAATTGTCTCTGTATGGGAAGCCACTCCAGAATAAAAATTGGGCAATGGCTTCATGTGCAATAGCTGTGCTGCTTGGTTGCTTTCTGTAGGCAAGGTGTTTTAAACAGAGATGAAAGGCAGTAATGTGCATCCTCTTTTCCATCAGCACAGCCTGTCTGCTGTGAATTTTTGCTGAGTTATAGTTCTCCTAGGTTACAACACAAAATATCTAAACCTCCCAAAAGCCAAGGAGAGACAAGCCCTTACTATGGACTCCAGCCTGATCCCGCTATCAGATCTGCATAGATAGACCTCTGTATCAATGAGTCCACTGGGACTCCATATGTGCAGATACCCACCTACACAGGTCTGATGGCAGGATCGTGACCCTACACTAGTAAGAGAACACGAGTGTGGCCCTTTGGGGGTGAGTACACAGGGAATGTGGAGAATGACCCAGGCGGTTCAAAGTCTTGGAAGTGTGCTATCTTTGAGGTCCCTGATCAAATGTACCCACTCTCACATTTTAATGGGAGCCCTATTTATGGAGATGTTGATAAGCAATCTGGAGGGAAAGCTTTATCTGTCATTGCCTTTTTGCACTAGTACAGATGAAGCAAAACAATAAATTAACTCTTTGCAATGTGTGTATGGATCCTATGAATGGATTTAGGGCAGACTCCAAGACAGAGATTTTATAGTTTCCATGTTTGGTTCTGACAAGACCAGTAGGGCTAAGCTTTTTAGGCTAATTTTCAAGGCTGCTACATTACTTTTGTCTGTTTAGCTGTTCCTTTAACACCCTAGCTCTTCTGTTAACATGAGCACCAGCTAATATACTACACATACGTGCATGTACAGTGTTAATTCCAGACACTTCACAGGGCAGTTTTTAGAAATCTGGCGACATGTTGATGTGTTAACTTTAAAGTATGCACTTCAGAAATAAAGCAGGAGTTTAAAGAGGAAAGAAAGGGGTTAACGTGAGATTTACTCTGTCCCTTTCTTTGTAGTACATAAATTCATGCACATATATGGAATTTGCAGGAGGAGATGAGTTAGTGTTTGTCTGCCTTTTTTTTAAATTAACCAAATACATTGGATGTGGTGCGGGTTCTTACATCTGTGTAGTGTGTTTATTACATAGAAATAGAACTGCTGTAAGTGGCATTTCCCATGAAAAATGTCAAAAGAAATTATTTTTAATAGATTTTTTCCTTGGTAATAAAAAAGTGTTTATATCCATTTTCAGAGGAAACACATTTTTCCGTAACTACAAGGATTTATTTTGAAAATCAGAAACTTCTCTGTATTAATTCCCATCTTGAGACCTCTGCTGTAAATGTCTGTCCTAAAAACTGTTGAGTGTCTTCCACTCTATTTAATTAAAGTAGATATGGAAGCTTATCATCTTGTCACTGGGTTGGACTTGGAGAAATCTGGTTGAAGACCTGGTCAGACATGATGTTCTGGCTGTAATTAAACCAGATTTGAAGAGGTGCTGCCTCAAGTATTTATCACTGTATTATTTGTCCCGTCCATCTCTACCCCACCTGCCTACAGTTGTTTTCTTTTAATGGTGAAATTGGGAAGTTGAGATACCCATCTCAGTGGGATTTACCTCTCACTGTCCTGGGGCCTGTTGTGGTCTCCTGAGCCAGGTTTTCCTGCCATCTGAAGCCTGTTTTCTTAGTGGCATCTACATATTGAGATACAGATGAGATATTTATTAAAAAGCAAAAAAAGTTAAGACTGCAAACTAATTCCGTTTTAAAAATAGCAGAGAATCTATTTTTCCATTATAGGGAAATACGGAAAGCAGATGGTAGGGATTTTTGGCAGTGGGAATTGCTTTATTTGTTGGTGGAGAAGGGCTTCTAGAGAGGGTGTGTGGTGGGGGACATGACTTGATTCGCATGCTCCAGTGCTGCAGAGCCATCCCAGATGTATCTTGACCCATGCTGCAGTCAAAGCTCAAGTGGTTCAGAGAGACTGCTTAGATGAGGAGTGCTGACAGCATCCTGCCTTCTTGGGTTGGGCTTGTCTAGGCAAAAGCCAGCCCAGACCTTTCTCTCTGCGGAGCCTCAATTTCTTTGTCTTTTCTTCAGAATCCCCTTCACCGTGTGGCTTCTTGAGCACCTTGGTGCAGCAACCACCCTACCACAGGCTGGGTGTGTATCCCCTCTTCCCAAGCGTGCTCACCATGCTTTGGTATCCCTGCACGCAGTGCAGGAGCTGGGCCACTTGACTCTGCCACTGGCTGGGGAGGCAGCCTTGGAAACTGGGTGTGAGATATGGGCTTCCTTTGAAGGGTGCTGCATGGAGGAGGGAGGTGGCAATGCTGTTGACATGATGCACTGTGAGTGGCTGCATGTGCGTGCCTGAAATCTGCCGAGGACTGGCAAAACGTGGTTGGTGTAAAAGGGATGTTTTGCGGGGAGCCCCCACTTGCTCACAGCTGTAAAGGGAAGCAAAGCATGCAGGCTGAAGCCAGTGTAACAAGCACAGCTGCCGGTTGTTCTCCCATCAGCCAGGCAGGCAGGGCAATTCCATGGGCCTGGCCTCATCCCAGGCCTTGCCAGTGCAGTCTCAGCATTTCTGATACAGGGTTTGCCTTGCAGCAGAGTCCCCTTGTTCTCTGGGTAGGTGAGGATGAAGAGACTCCTTCATAGCCTAAACCATGCTACAAACTTACCACTGGCACATGGTTTGGTTTAGGAGCTGTGCGGCTGAGGTGCTGTTCCTGTCTGCCTGTAGGCTGAGTTTCAGGCTCAGGTAGTTGAAATTATCCCTAGCAGCTTTAATCAGCCGGCAGTTCGCTACCATGATGTATTCTGTGATCCCAGCATTGCTCGGTCTGACCTGCAGCCACCCTTCTGCTGGCTTCATTGGGCAGTTACTGCCTGGGGTCAAGAGGTCTTCCTTTCAGACCAGGGCTCCTCTGCGTCTCTGGCTATTATGCATGTATTCTGTATGTTAATGTTCGTCACCCTCTATCACAAGCGTTGCAACATCTGCTCAGCTCAATTTTCATCCCCCTGCTAGCTAGCGAGGAAGTGACTGTGCTTTCCAAAAGGAAAGGAGGAAAAAAGCTAAAGCAAATGGTCTGGTGAGCCTGGTGGTGCAGAGCATCCCTTCTTCTAGGCCTGCTCCTTTGTACTAAATTTAGCTGTTGTTGCGAATGAGCATGCTTGTGCCCAGCAGCAGCATGTAGTCCGTAAAACATCTCTGTTTCCTGCTGATTTCATGTTTTGCTAGGAAGGATGCAATGCAGGACTTGAGATAGGATTAAGCAATGAGCATGGACGTTAGTGAAATGACCGTAGTGAGAGACAGGCTTGTTCCCTCTCTCAGCCCTGTTCAAAGGCAGGTAGCTGTGACCTACTGAGTTACAACAGGCTTTTCCTTCAGTGCTGGAGCCATTCTCTTGTGCCATGGTGTAGTTGTCTCTCAGAATTACCTGGTGCTTAACATTAATTAAGGGCTTCGTGATCAGATGTTTGTGGTTTGACAGAAAGAGCTGACACTGGTTTTAAAAGGAAATAGGTTGTAATATTTCCTTTTAGAGCCACTGATGAGAAACTTTGGACAAGAGTTGTACTTGACAGAATTCTGCTTTGACATAGTTGAGAGAGGCAGGAGTTTTCTTCTGTGGCTTTTCATCACAAACAACATCATCATGAGAGCAGCATCTTTTGCATCTGTCTGCCCCTGCTGCCCGTTCCCCACCTGAAATCTTAACTGTGGGTGACTGTTAGAGACACTTTGACAAAGGCAAGCTGTGAAGAGGAGTGTGAACAGCCATCCCCATGGTAAGGAGATTAAGAAGAGTCAAAGTTCATTTAATCTATGGTTCAAGTATTTTTAAAGGGAGAAAACCATGTCCAAGTTGTCTGGAAGCCTGTTTTCTGCGTGAAACTTGAAGGAAATGAGACTGAAGTTCAGGTAGACTTCAGGGGTTTAAAACGATGAAGGAGATCTGTTGCACTGGTGTAAGTAAAACTTAACTGAATAGATAATTTCTGTTTTTTTTTTTTCTGCAAGATTTCCCCTGACCCCATTGGCTTCAGAGGTCTTTGAAAAAAAATTTGTATTTTTAAATTCTAGCTGAGTAACAGCACAGAAGAGTGTATGACATCTATTGTTCATACAGTCATCCTTACAGTGCTTGTATATCACATGGAATAATCAGGTATGGATTTATTTATATAGAACTGAAGTTTTCTGAGGTCTGAGATGGCATTTTGGACAGAGCTTGTATAGATGCAGTAGGGAATCATAGCCTCAAGTGCAGCACAAGAGCAGAGAGGAGCCGTGTGGTCATACCCCTTCTGCTCTCAAAGCTCAGTTAGGTCCTGTGTGGCAAATGACGGTTAGCACAGACAACTGCATCCTTACGTGTATGTTTAGGTATTAGGCCTCGTGCTCTGGGTGCTGATGATTTGCCTACTCTTGGCTTAGATCTGATATCAGTGTGTGTAAGTGAACAAAGCCCTTGTTTTTTTCCCTTGTTCTCTGAAAACAAGAGTGTCTGGAATTAATATGTAGAAAAAGATAGGTAGGCAAATAGTCTTGTGAATGCTAATGTTCTTTAATGATACAAACTGCCTGTGTAAATCTGTGTCAGGGATCAAAGCACTTGCCCCTGGGATTACCCTCATTGCTGTACAAGTTGGCAGCCAGGAGTTCAGGGGTGATCTGTGCATATGGGGAAGGGAGAGGTAGATGTTTTAAGGGTATAGGTAATGTGTGAAAACACAGATTTTATAACTTGTCCTTGATTTTTTGGAGTTGAGGAGCGTGGTGTGGGGGCTTTGTCGTTTTTTTTGAATAGTGGTGTAGGTTGCATGTCTTAAATAGCACCCTTTAGTAGAAAAAAGAATGTCTTGAGAGACTGGCCACTAAAGACGTGCCCTCACTGCTCTTGCAGTGTACCTTGTAACTCCAGTTTCCCCACTACTCTCTCCTGTTTATGTGCACATCCTTACCTCCACTAGAGTGTTGCTTTCTCCTTGAGCTTAAGTGATTGAAACTCCTTGTTGCCAAAGCTCAAGTTACGAAAATGATAGAGTGAACCATCCTACTTACATTAACTCTGCAGCTGCTGATGCAGTCACTGTGTGTAGCTTATCAACTGCCTCTGATTAACCTGAGGGTCACTTTTGCTTGGGTTTGAGCTCCCAGTGGCTTCAGGTAAGCCCCTGGACTTTGCTCTCGAGTAGATAAAGAGCACTCATGCATTCCTTCTGCCTAGTCTGCTTCGGATTGTTACTTCTGGTGGCAGGGTGGTAAGGGACAGCAATTAAATCCCTGCAATTGTTTACTAAACCCTGAGCTTTGACTACATAGGAATTTGTGGTCGGTCCAGTATAAATTGAAATGAAGAGATTACAATTGACTCCCATTAACTAACACAGTTGTAAAATTCACTAGCCAACATTTGCTTCATGACAGTTGCTTTGGGTGGTTTTCTTAGGCTGATACACCCCTTTTGAGACTGTTGGCATGCTGTACGCTTGGTGCATCACCTTTAATAAAAAGACATTCATGTTTTTTCTGACTTACATAGCTTTTATAGTTGAACCTTGGTGGTAAGAGTCTTTGCTTCTGCAGACCAAGGAGGTTATGTTGTTTCCTTCCACTTGCTCTCTTTTCCATCCTCATCGTGAGATGTGGTTCTTTTCTGTGTTCTTTGCTCTACCTGGGGCTGTCAGTGTTTCCCATTTTTCTTTTCTCCCATGCACTGGAAAATTTGTGCCCCTAAATTTTCACCTGTCTCTTAGTAACAGACTTCCTCATTCTTTCCCCAGACTAGGCGCTCTCTCTCTATCTCATAATAATTTCTGTTGTGCCAAGGGTGCTATATGCATCTCTCAACAGGGTTGATGCGTTTATTTTTTTTCCGGCTGTTTTGTAATTACAGGCTTAGCTATGGCAAGGGATATTGTCATGCTGCAATATGTCACGATGTCACCAGCCAGCTATTGCAAGTATTAAGGAGCAGGTAGTTCTGCTCACTAACAAAGATACCAGTATCTCCATTTTCTACTTTTGCAGTTCCCAGTGTTCAGCAAAACCTGTAGTTCCCTGTGTCAGTAGGATAGTGCATGCTTGCTCACAGTCTTTTTAAGATTAGTTAATGCAACACCAAGGACCAAGATCTTGAATTTGTTTTTACACGGTTGCAGGTTGAGATGAGTTTCAGCACAGGTTCCCGATTATTGTTATGAATATTGACATTAGCCTAAAAGTGGCAATAGCAGTATGTAGTAGTATGCATATATAATGTAAGCATATGTGCACACATATGTGCGTGTGTTGAAAGATAGCAGAGCTTTGCCTGGAGCCTTCCACTCTTCCACCTACATCAACTAATCCAACAAAAAATCTTAGGTTTCCATACAAACCAGACTGCTCTGCTTTTAAATGTGTTGGTAGCTTTAGCACTTCCCATTTGGGGCCTTGGATCTCTGTATTTTTATTGCTAGGATTCCAGTCCGGATGGAG
Source organism: Psittacula echo (assembly GCF_963264785.1). Lineage (NCBI taxonomy): Eukaryota > Metazoa > Chordata > Aves > Psittaciformes > Psittacidae > Psittacula > Psittacula echo. The sequence goes on from NC_137735.1 coordinate 109,766,295, forward strand.
ATAGGAAGAGCAGAAGCTTTTGGTGTAAATAGAGAAATACAGTTTTCTGTGACATACTAAGTTATGTAATTTTAGCACTGGCTTAGCAGGCAGGAGGCAAGTAGAGTGGTTGCTAGTTGCACGATGAATGCATCTTGTTCCGTTGATACCATCCCGTCACGCATACAGCATGTGCTGTGCTGTTTAACTCGGATTGGATTCTCCTGATGCAGAAAACCACACTTTCCATCAGTGGGATGCCTCTATGTCTGAGCCTAAAAGCAGCTCAAGGGTGCATGCTTTAGAGGAGGAGTCTGCGTAGGATGGCTGCACCATGCCTGTGAAGTCTGATCCACACAAGTTATAAGTATCTGGGCTGTTAGGAGGGATCCTTTCTCTCACATTGCTATGTGGTTATGTGTGTGGGTATTACTTTTGAACCCTTCCATGGTGGCCATGAAGAGAGCTGGACCAGCTCAGAGAGCTTACAACTGTAGGGGATGGTGTTTCTGTAGGGCTTGCAGGGTCAGGAGGAATGGCTGTTCTCATGTAAGCTGGTTTTAAGGGCTCCCACACAGCTGCCTTTATGGCACAACTGGAACCTGGTGAATGATTTTGGTTTTGCTTTCAGGTGGGCACCCATTCATTTGTTGGGCAGCGAGCTTTTAAATCCTTCCTAAACCACTTTGGGACCCTTCTGGCTGACAGGCAGATCCTGTATGAGCACATCACCCAGCCCTGCAAAGCCCAGGCCTTTGGGAGCAAAACCAGTTGCCAAAGAAGCAGGTGTGTCAGCGCAAAGTGGCCCATGAGGAGCAGCTGTACACTAGAACTTTGCCCTTTTATTTGCTCAAGGTTTTATCTCATCCTTTATTATACAGAAAATGAATATTTACCGAGTCAGTTAAAGCAGGGCCATCTGAGTGGCGAGCTCCTTGTGTGTGAGGTGGCCTCATGGGTGAGAGTGTTGAAGGGGAAGGCTGTGGTTTCTGTGCCATCGGGGAAGATAGGAACACCTGAGTAAACAGTGGGCACAGGGGCTCGGTGAGTAGGGTGACTGGTTTGGTACACTCAATTGATTTCCTTCCCCCACAGCTTTTTTTTCTCATGCCCGTAGCATAGACACTAGAGCAAGACAAGAGTGCTCTGAATAGGAAGCTAAACTTGCCTGTTATTTTTCATTTTGCTGCAGGAATTTGAATGTGGATAGCAAATTTAATATTGAAACAGAAATCTCTTCTGAATTGAAGGCCAAATGTTCCACTTGGAAGGTGTAGTAGCACAGTCTGCTGCTGCACTCAAGCTATGTCATACTGGGAGAAAACCAACCCTAAGCCAACAAACCTCAACATTAAAAGAAACCCTCTGTAGTAATTGAAAGGGCTGTCTTTGGTGCAATGTTGTGATTTTTAGCAGGATTGCGTGCATTGAGGGAAATGTTTACTAAGAGATTTGTTACCACTTCTGGTCTTTAGATCCTCAGCGGTGGACTTGTAGTCAGGCAGTTGCAATTGGTGAATGATTTTTTTGTCTAGTACATAGTAGAAGGACAAAGCAGCATAATTTTGTGGGATTAGAAACTGTTTGGTGTTGGAGGTAAAGCATCCATATCCATATTCAGTAGCCCAGTCTTGGTTGGGAATTAGGCACGTGTGCAAAGGGGAAGTGGCATGTCCTAATATGCAGGGAAGCCTGGTGGATGCTCAGAGACCTGCTCTCTGTCCCCGGGTCTGTCCACCTTGGGCAGTTCATTTGACTGCTCTGTGCCTCTTTCTCATGTTATCTGCCACATAACATCTATTTAGATGTTAAACAATTTGAAATGGGACTGCCCCTTGTTATAGAAAACAACTGCTCTACTTCAACGCAGTCTTAATATTAAACATAAACAACTGTGGTCTTTGGATATTCAAAATAAATTCAGCAAGATTCTGGTTAATTTTTTATTATTTTCAACTGCATTTGATCTTTGGACCTGTATAACCAAACTTTTTCCTTAGTAGCTTTCTGTTATTCTGCCTTTCGAAGGACTTTGTGGAAAAGAAGGCAGCATAAAAATCACACAACCGGTTTGGCAGGTCCTGTATAAACAGGAGAAATGCCAGGAAAAGTCTCGTGTCTCTGTTGCCAGCTTTGGGAAAAAAATCTGGTTAATTTTCCTCTAACAAAAATCTCGGCCGTCGCTATGTGTGAGCAGGACTGTGGTGAAGGACATGTGGTGGAAGGGGCTGGGGGGTGCTTACTAGAGGGAACATGTGTGTCCTCATATACTGGGCATGTTCCTACTCTTGGGCAGTTGTCCTAGTCACCTTCTTCGCTGTAGGAACAGAAGAAGTGTTTTGTCATGCTTCTTGTAAGCAGGTTTGGGGTGTTTTTTCCTTCCCCATCTCCTCCGACAATTTCACACCTCAGCACAAGCGTTAAGCACGCCCTGCTTGATTAGACGGGGGTGATTGATGCCCCCTTGTTTTGCTTTGCGCCAGCAGTAAAGGTGTGCTGGTTTTTAAGGCCATTTAGTTGAGTTGGGTTGGGTAAGGAGACCTGCCTTCCAAACTGGATCTGTGCCGTTGCGTAACTGTGGGAAGGGCTGGAGTGCCTCTGTCCTGATTCTTGTGGCAGAGGAGGGACGTGTTTCTGGAAAGGGTGCACAGCCCTCTTCTGATGCAGGCCATCTCTGCTACCACTTGTGAGTGGAAAGATTTCAGTCAATGCTTTGACAAGGAGGAGCATTAGACATCAGAAGTGCTCCTAGGGAGGGTGTTTAAAATCAGTGCTAAAACACAAAGTGAAGTGTTGCCTTCTCAGAGCTTTTGTGCGATATCCGTGTCATTTTACTTACAGTCTTACAGTTTGCCTTTCTGTTTCCAGAGTGGCAAGGTAACCCCAGAAACATGGCCATGTGGGTTGAGGGTCAAAATGGGATTTAGGCAACTTCCTGGTTCTTCCTATACCTGTCTTCCTAATTGTAAAATAGGATTCAAAACGATCCTTCCTCTGATGCTTCTGTTTTGCCTTTGAGCTCTTCAAAACTGTCCTAGGTTGGTGATTCTGTGGTGCTTTTGACAATGGCCCTGTGGTTCAGATTGCCTCTGAGTGGTATCACTGTATAAATGTCAAGTTCTAACAGCTGGGTTCAGATGCCAGTAGAGGTCTTAGAAGAGAATGTTAGTTTCTAAGGTATTGAAGTAGGTTTTTGCCCAGCCTCTGTGTTCCTGATGGGCTAACCACCTCATCTGCCTATGTTTTGGTCCCTCCACTTGTAAAGGTGAGTGTAGTATGCTTCTCTTCCTTGCTGGAAAGTGATAAAGGTATTATTACAGGACATACTTAAATAGTGCAACAGTAAGGACCATGGACAAGCCTTCAGATTGAGTCAAAACAGGCCCGGGACTAGCACTTTTTCTTAAAGATGTCTGCAATTTACTCCATTTCAGCTGGCTCAGTTCCCAAGCTTGTCACTTATGTAGTGAGGAAACATTCGCAGCTCGTAAGCAGTCTTATGGTAAGGGTGGAGTGGCTCTCACCACAGTGTCCATTCACTTGTGAACAGCAACGCTTAGCTGTGAAAACAAGCCAAAGATAACCAGAGTGAAACTTCAGCACTTCTGCCAGGAGCAACATCACAACCAATGCTTCAGGATTATGAGCTAAAACAAAATAATAATTTGAGGAAGAACAAAAAGCGATGCAAAGGTTGAAAGGAACAATTAAAACAATTGGGGAACTTAACGAACAGGAAAAGCTGCGACGGAAGGAGGGCAGCTAACATGAGAGTTTTATGCTTAGCCATCCCAGGGCTTGACAGACCTGTGGGCTCAGCATTATCCCATTGCCCTGTTGGCACAACCAAGGCAATAAGGGCTGCAGTAATGCCATAACTTGTTTAGGAGAGTCAGTAGCAGGTCTGGGAACAGAGTCTTGTCCTTCTCACTAATTCTCTTCAAAAGTCTTCTGTGGGGCTTGGTTTTTTTTTCCCTGTGCTCTGTGTGTGGCATCTGCCGCTGAGCCCCATACAGCAGCATTATGCAGGGGGTGATCCACTTCTTGTTCCCATTCTTGAGCGCTGGGAGTGCCGCTGGAATTTCCAGAGTGAAGGAATAAGGGCTGTGTGGGATGCACCCTGTCACATGGACAGGTCATACCTGGAAGGCATCTCTTGTTTTCAGAGCAGTTGGGAAAGGATTGCTAATAGTCCTCCTTACGCAACAGAATATTCACCCGCTTAGTTCATTACTTATTAGCTCCAGGCAGGGACATTGCAGATTGGTTAATGGTAATGGCCAAATCATTAGACTGTGCAGCATTAATGGAGGAGAAAGCATTTAATAAAGAGCCATCACTCGACCCTGTGATTGTCTGTGGAATCCAGACCATATTGCCCATGGCAGGGGGTTGAAACTAGATGATTTTAAGATCCTTTCCAACCATGACTCTGTGATTCTATATTGCCAAATTCAGGCTCTGCTCTCCTTCTGTCACCTACCCCTTCTTAAATGGATGGCTTGCTTGGGAGCTGTAGCTTTTCAGACACATGTGAAAGTTCATCTTTTCTGCCTTTAAATCAGATATGCTGTACCATGACCAGCTGTTTCTGTACAAACATATTCTAAAAGTCTCCTTAAACTTCTGCCAATCCCAATGGTTCTGTGCTGGAAGGACCATGGTTTAGAGCAAATGAAAGATTTCTGTTGTGCCTCAAGCTGTCCCCCAGGTGGTTTGTTTACTTTTTCCAAGTAATATTTTGTATCTGATGCATCCATCAGGAAACAGTTCAGTTTCTGCTTGTTTGCATTCTCAACCCCATGGTGTGCTGACTGGAGAGACCTGCCAAAAGCTGCTAAATAGCTTGCTAAATAAATTGTAAAAGAAATAACCTGATTCAGGTGCAGATTGACCTGCCTGCAGATTTTATGTCTTTTCATATAACTCTGCTTCCTTCAGTTGTGTGCTATTGCATCTTAATGTTTTAATCACAGCTTCTTATTAGCTCATCCTTCTGCAATATGTCTTCCAGATTATCTTCTCTTTCCTCTGTTCTTATTTCTTTTGGCTGTTGGGCTGTATCTCTCATATCTCTGTGTGTTTCTGTAGTTCCTTTATTCCTTCCGTATAAGCAAGACCTTCTGACTCTTGTAAAACTTGTCTGTCTTGCATGTATAGATGTGTGTGTGTATATGTATGATGCAGAATGAAGAGCCTGCAAATGTGCAGGATGCAATATTCGAAGTGAAATCCTACCAGCTGGTTTTTATATACTCTCCTTTGTCTGCTAGAGTTTCCTTTTTAAGTCACACTGATCTCACACTGTCCATGTTAAAGTAAGTGGCTGGAGTAGGTGAAAGATAGTGGGAGAAGATGATCGTAATTTGAAGTTTCTCCCATATCCAGTTTCTGTACAGTAGACAAGGCCAGTGCAAGTATGGTCCATTTTAGCTACTCCTTCTGCATTTAATATGCTGGTAGTCAATCTGAATCCTGCTACAGTGGCAAACATTCATTATTTCTGGAATAGCTTATTAAGACAATCTTTGAGAATGGGTATTTTATTTGGCTTTCTCTCTCTGTGGATTCTGCTCAGTTTTCCTGAGTACCCAAGTGAATCTGCCCATTTTTTTCACCAACAGCCCTTATTATAGTTGTCTGTCCCTTTCCTGGGCTGGCCTAGATTCCCTCTGGAAAGTTGCCTTTACCTACTTAGAGGTGTTGTTGAACAAGGGGATACAGCACACTCCCTGCCATGCTGTGTGTTGCTGGGTTAATTTTGCACCACTTGAACCTTTAGGAGCAGAAACTGTAAGCTGCGGCGTTAGACTTTGTCATGATACCCCTAGGTTTCTTTGTGTATTTGTTATGTCCTTTTTGATGGAAAGTCTGCCACAAGTCCGAAGTGGGATGAAATGCTGTCATGAAGCACTGTATATGCCAAGAGTGCTTTGCTCTGCCAGTGAGGAAAGTTGTAAAGATGTCAACCTTGCAGGGGTAAACTGTTGTTTCTGAGGACAGTAAGTAGGTACACCAGTGCTCTGGAGTGGTCTTCCAGAGCCAGAACCCAAGCCTGTGATCAAGGTTGCCTCCAGCAGCAAGTAACTTCTCTTCACAGGGATTTTCTCATGCTTACAAGGGCAGGCACCTACGTGATCACACATACACGACTATTTTTCCCAGTTTGTAGTAGCTGATTTTCGGGTGTGCCTGTGTTTTCATATGGTAACAGATATAAGATAATTATGGTGTATCATGTTTGTTTCCAAACAGGCATATATACACACTGTTCACCCTGAGGTTTAAACTGATCTCATGTAGATAAGGAGACAGAGTAAACTTAAGTGACTGAACTGGAGAAGATCAATTGAGGCCTGTATGTGGGCTTTACTTCCACTAATGTAAACTAGGACCAGAGTCATTGTTTTAAAAATTGCTGGAGAATTCTGCAGCAATAGTATATAATAGTATATATAGTACATAATAGTGTATTTCTAGGGAGCAGAGTCCAGCCGTGCTACAAGACCAAAGGTTTAAATTGTAACTTTTAAAATGTGTATTTCAGAGTGTTGTAGCTCCTCAGGAGATTGTTTCTGCCAGTGATTGAGGATTAAAAGAAGCTGTGACTTTTATGTGCATGCTCTCCCATGATTTTTCCACTACTTAACTGATGGGCATGTAGATAGTCCATGGCAGTGAATGAGTTGACCTCGTCCATGTAACAGTTTGGACCTGTGGTTCGTGTTATGGAAATATCTAATGTCCCCTGTTGTGAAGGATCCTGTTCACAATGTTCAGAAAGCAACACTCACCCCTTGTAGAAAGCCCAGAAATGATGAGTGTCCTCAGAGATGTGTTTGAATGTATAATAACATTGCAGCCTGCCAGTGCCTTAGCAGCTCCATAATGCAACCAACTAAAACCACTTGTGCTGCCATGCCAGCCCTGAAATGCTGAACAGGAGCTTCAGGACTCCCACTTTCCATAACATGTGAGAGGGCAGCTGCCTGCACACCGTGTTTCCCCATAGATGTCCCATCTCAGTTTAATTTCCTCCAGTATATTTGCACTGAAATGAGCGCATGACTCCAGTAATGGGTGCTCAGTGTGTGAGTTCCCACGCGTACCAGCAGGGTTGTACAACCGCCATATGCCACAGATGAAGCTCCCAGCACTCCCTGTTGTAGAAAAGAGGACACACAAAAGATGCAGTGGAACATCTGATGTGCAGCTATCTAAGCCTAGAAAGACTTTCTCTATTGACCTCCCTGCTTTCTTGCTGCTTACTCATTGGCCACGCTACTTCAAAGACTCACATGGGCTGGTTTTTTTTAGCTGTGCGATGAACTCTCCCTCTTGAGCCTTCTGTGGTGCTTTGTGCTAAGCAAGTGCACTAACAAAATCACCATGTAGGCACAAAAGAGGTTGCTGTGTGGATCAGTGCAGTGGCCACCTTCCTCCATGCCCTGCTTGAGCAGAGATCAGCAGCAAGTTCTTTGGAGTGACAACCCCATAATGCAAATTCTGCAGTCACAAGTGCAGAAGACCCAGGGGAAGATAATTTCTTAACATCAGGCAGTTGAATCTGTGGTTGGCTTCTGCCTTTAAGCAGTAAGTGAGGTGGGCCAAAGTCCCAGTTTTACTGCCTCTTCTTGGAGCTTCGCTGCAGAAGGGCGGGTGGAAGGGTCTCCCACTTCAAGTAGATAAGGCTTTACTCCCATTTTGGAGCACAGTGATTCCGCTTCCAAATTCTGAACCAGGATTTGCTTCCCAGATATGTATTTTGTGCTGCCTAGCTGGAATATCTATGGATAACATTCTTTATTATTTATATAAATGACTAATGCTTTCATAAATCTTATTAAGCTTTTTGCTTTAGTATTATCTTCTCACAGCCTGTTTCTGCTCTCTCTTCCCTCATATTAGCAGTGACCTCAGTGAAGGAATGCTTTTTGAGCATGTCGTTCAGCTAGTTTTTTGCTTCATTTATATTTGCTAATTTGAGGTATTTTGCAGTGCTTAGACAATAATGCAACTGTATAATGGCATTTTCAACAACAGCATTGACCTCCTCAGGCTGCCTTTTCACAACACTCGAGTGCATCAATATTGCTGTCTGCACGATTTTAATGTAATTAGAACAGTGGCTGCAATCATTTGGGGATAAAAATGAACTTCCCCACTGTCTCGTGTCCCCTTCCCTTTCGTGATGAACTGTTGCACCTCTGTTTGGTTTTTGTTGGCTGGAGTTAAGGGTGGAGATGTGAGAGGGTAGCCATCTCCTACTCCTGTGCCCGGAGGTTCATCAGAGGCAGGCTGAGAGAAGGAGGCAGGGAGGAGCTGAGCTTCACAAAATCACTAAGGTCACCGAGACAATCTCTGCTCTCTGGGCACAGGAAATGAGATGTTAATCTTTTCCCAGTGCTGCTTTGCATAAGGTCCATTCCAGAGAGCTGTGTTTGTTTTAATTTCACTAATTACTGATAGTGTGCTGATTATGCTGCTATAGATTTGACGTGAATTGCTATATTAATGGAATTAAAAATGAGGAGAAGTCTGCTATGGAAATTAAGAAGATGACAGAAGCTGGGGGAAGGGAGGGAAGTGGAGAGTTTAATTCATACCCTGGTACTGCAGAGCTCTACTTTACTTTTTCTTTTGTGCCTGGCAGAAGTTGAAGTATGCATGTTATAACACTGACCAAATCCCCAAAATGTTTTAATTGTGTACCAGTGCCATACAGTCTCTTAGTCCCCCCTCCTCCCTGTGTTAGACCCTGTAACTCACTTCATAGTGGTCTCTTGGGCTTTGTTTCTAGCTATAGCATTGCATACTAAACACTGGTGAGCACTGCATATGTCTTCCTTCCCTTTCCTCTTCCCCTCACTTGCTTCCCTAATGATTAACTTACTTGAATCTCCTGCTGTTACCCTTCTGAATCTTTCCTGCCAGCTCCTCATTCTCCCCTGACAACCCTTTTCTCTAAGGGCATTTTCTTCCCCCCTGCTGTACCCAAGGCAACTACTCCACGAAGGACCCACAGTAGCAAAACCAGACCCACCCAGGCTCCCCCCAGCTCCTGTCCCTTGGTTTGCCATTCCGTTTTCCTTGCCTCCGTGTGCTTGCTGAAAGAGATAGCTGCTCTGGTGCTGTGTCCTTGCAGAGCTAACATCCTGTGTGATTTGGGGCACACTGTTATGTTCGGAACACCAGCTTTCACAGCCCCAAGAGCTACAACCTTATGTTTCAAACCTGGATTTACACAAGCCAAGGGCTTGTTACGCTGGGTTTTTTAAGGCTTAGAGCTTCTCTAGAAATCCAAGAGGCACCAGGCCATCTGCAAACCTGCTAGTGCTGCCCTCTCTGATCGTGCGTCCCACAGGTGAGGAGTTGGAGCAGGGTGATGACATGATCCCCAGGGAGCTGGAAGCTTCCCTTAAAGCAGCGTCCACTGCTACCACTGTCGCGTGAGTAAGCAGGGACGGCCTGTGACAGCGTGACAGGTAACTTTCTCCTCTTTTGCTTAACGACAGTTGGCTTCCTGATAGTTCCCACAGCACAACTCACTGTACCTCCACCTCGTGGTAATGCCTGCTTCTCTGGGAGCAGGGGGAGCCTGGGCTGTTTGGAGAAGTGAAGATGAACAGGGAATGCAACAAGACAGACATGGAGTGGCACACGTACGCCAGCAGCCTGAGGGGCAAATGTGTGTCAGCTTTCACTCTCAGTTAATTTTGCTCTGTGTAGTATTATTACATGCAGTATAGGAGTAAGTTTTTATGCAGTGGTAAGAGTCAGCTGCCTTTTTTGTCCAGTGCAGGGTATTTGCAAACTACATTGGTGGTTTTAGTTTCCTGGAAATTGCTGAACAGGTAAAGCATTTCTTTGCTTTATCAATTAAAAAGAGTCCTTTTAGTATCCCACCTGTCCAGCTACTGAAGTAGTTGTGTCACTGGGACAACATGAGGGCTTGCTCGGCATGCTTTCTTACCTGTTCTGTTTCCCTTTCTGCGAAAACATGGACGGCCTTTGTGCCTGCCATCTGAGTGAAGTTGGTAAAGGGACAAAAGGACTGCAAGCCGGAGAGCGTTCACAATGAAGGCAGCTGCTGTGGAAGTTAGAAGGGTGTAATTTTAGCAAAGGCGCGAAGCTGTTGTTACTTGCAGCCTCATCTTCAACTGTTAGGCTTTTTAAAAACCGTGGTTTGCAGTTTTGAATTATTACTGTTATAGTTGTTATTGCTATTGCTGTATGAATTATTTGTGTTTTGGACAGAATTTTCTAACCGTTCAGGTACATTTTTTGTCTCTAAAGGATCTTCCCAGTTCTCCAGACTGGAATCAGGGTGTGCTTTGATAGCTGTGGGAGTCTAGTCAGCTGCTATGTACACTTCTACTAGCCATGATCAATACAGCTTTTGAGTTACCTTCCTTTTTTAGGCAGGATGGCTTGATCTGGGGCTTTTTCAGCACCTGGATATTAGTATTTTACAGTTTTCTAGTACAAAGAGAACAAAACCATAGCTTGTCTTGTTTCTAACCGTCTGTTTCTGTCTCTGCTAGGTCAGGCAGTTAAAAGCATGCTGCGCCCTCAGCAGACCTGGCAGGGTGTCTGGGTGGCACTGCTGGAGCACTAGCCGCCAGACCCCACCCCAAGGAGGGTCTCCATAAAGGCTGACTTAAGGCATGCCTTCAGTAAGAGCAGTCAAGGTGAAGTTTCATGGTGAAACTTTCCTGACTCACTGTGAGCTGAAGAAGCCTTTCAAAAATGATGACAGCAAGCAACATGCCAGCTGTTTTGTCCACCTCATTGTGGCTACTGGCAAAATAGTAGAGAGCTGCTATTTTGAAGTTGCTTGCAGATGGCAGTTGTTTGGGGCTGAGCATTTGTCACTTGTGGGGTTAAATGTTTATAGAGTCCCCTGGCAGGCGGCAAATCTGTAATGTGGTAATGCCAAGCTTTTTCCTAGCACTCGTCAGCAATAAACTCAAAAGACCGCATGAAATATGTATTGGTTTAGTCTCTTAACAGTAGACAAAGTTACAGCAAGGCTTTTTGCTCAAGTACACACAGGGTTCATGCTGGTTCTGCTACCAGCGCTACCTACCCCTCCTCCCAAGCTGTTGCTTGAACAACCCTACCATTGAACCATCTATTCTTGGCCTAAATGCAAAGGGGAATATTAAACTGATTGGTCAGGGAACTCTTTCAGGAAGATTCCCAGTAGTGGAGTAGCTGGATGCATAACCTTAGAAGCATGAGATAACCAGACATGTTCTTGTTTGGTGGACTCCACAGAAAGAAGCACTAGGCAGTTCTGGAGTTGTGAAGGTTAAAGCAAATCTGTTCGCAGTGATGTGAGCACAACAGGTACCTCCTGGAAGCGTGACTCTAAAAAGCCTCAAAAAGCCTGGAGGAGCAAATGTGACCTTGTGTGTTCATGCGAATGTGTAGGCTGGCAGTTACGTGTGGCTGAAGCACAGAGCTGCAGTAGGTTGCAGAACTGGACTGATGTTTGCAGTTCTGCTTCCAGCTGTGTTACAGACTCATGCTGCAAAGAGGGATGAAGCTCACTTTTTCACAGGCCCAGTGCCTTGACCTTCCTGTGCCATTACCATTCCACACCTTTTGGAAATCTGGCCAGGACAGTTACAAGGGCTGCTCTTTCGGGATGCACTTGCTACATCTATTGCCTTGAGAGGCGCATGCTGTCCTTTTCCAAGACAGCTTAACTCTGAAATTACTCAGCTCACTTGAGCTTTGCTCTTTCTGTAACTCAGGTTGACTGTGTGTCTAACAAAAAGACTTACCTAATGTCTGTAAATTGCTTTGATATTTGGGTTGAAGGTGCTGGAAAAAAGAATGCAGGGCTAGAAAGAGAGGGCATTTCAAAGGCACTAACAGGTAACTCTCCTTTGTGCCTTGTTAAATGTGTTCTGCAAATACTACCAATTCACACGTTATTGTGGACATCGAAAGTGTGTGGAAAAAGTAACTGCATTTCCACAACTTCTTTTCGATTTTTAGTGCCCTGTTCTCATGAGTACTAGGAAACAATGACTCTGATGTATATATTTATAACAGTAAAAACTCAATGAATCTGTCTGGTATAAATAAGGTTACCATATGGCTTTAGGAGGTGGAACAGTGTGGAGAGAAAGACAGGAGGTACTGGAAGCATAGTGTCTCAGTTTGATACAACACCTCCTGGGTGCTGAGGGAAGTGCACAGGGTTCTGGATTTAATTTCATCTCCTGTGTCGGGAGCTCAGTCTCATCCAGTACACAAAATGAGCAGCTGCATTGTGGTTCCATTATCTGAGCTGTGCATCGCAGCAGGAAATACTAGGAAGTGGCTGGTCTTGTTGGGAATTGCCAGTAGTATGTACCAGGGGTGAGAAGGTGCAAATGGTCAGCAAGACTGCGGAATGGGCACGGAGAGCCGCGCCTTGTGGGAACGTGAGGCACAGAGTCAGCCGTTTCAGGTCAGGGAAGGAGTTGCATCAGCTGAAAGCAGAGTGAGGTTTTGTAGTTCCACTGGTATGTCTTTCGCCACGTCTCAATGAATGTCCCTGTTTGTTAACTGTGAGAAACTAAATTGATAGGAGCCAATGGATTGCTGTTGCCCGGACAATGATGAATAGAAAGAAACTGAGTGGACACAGTAAGATGCTAAATGGCTTTGTGGAAGACTGGAACATAAGATTGAATGATTTCTGGTTAAAATGTACTGAGCTGGAAGCCGTGGAGGCTTTATTCACAGAAATAGCCTAGTGATGATGGAGTGAACTAGGCCTGTCTTCCCACTCCATCTAAATGCAGTGTAGTTAGAATAGTTCATGTTCTACCAGCCATCAGGCTTCTCTGCCATGACTGTCATCAGTGGTGGCTGTAGTATAGTTGTAGGATGTTGAGGCAAAACTTCTGGTTCTTTGTGAGCTGCTGAGCAGCAAGGTGATAGCAGCACCTTGCACCAGAATGAACCGGGCTTGCTTTGAAGTGGTGGCTGACAGATGCAGGACGTCCTCAATATTCCATGCCTCATTTCTTTCTGGACGTGTCACCTAGTTTGCCTAAAGAGTTTTTTGCTTTGGTGCATGTAGTTGTTATTTACTCATGTTGTACAAACCTCTCCTTCCCTTTGGTGGGGAGGGTGCTAATGTTATGTTCTGCAGGTACCTCCATCAGCCTCAGTCTAGTTCCCTGCTGCACTGCTGTGATAATGTTGTGGTTCATAATGGAAGTAATTGCTTTCTCATGCTCCAGCACCAAGTTTGTCTTTCCACTTGCCAGAGATGAGGTAGGGGGCTACACACGCACTCTCTGCAAATGCTCAGAAACGAAGGTAGCTCCTTCTGCCTCTGTATGTCCATGGATGTAAATCCACACTGTTTGCACTGCCATCGTTAAATGTCAGCAGCAGGGTTTTGGGGAATAACACGCGTTGCCTTCCAGGAAGCACACGATAATGATTTTTTTATGCTCCTGTAAAATCGTGGTTATGTTTATTTACAAAGGGTATAATGTGTGCTGTGATTGGAGTACAGGATTAGAATATGGAACAATTTGCCCATCAGATCAGATGAAATTTCAGTCTTAAATTTCTTGGCAGGCGTTTTCAGTGACTATTATGAAACTAATGTAACATTCACAAATTGCCCTTTAAGTCTGTTTCACTGTCCTTGTGTAGCTGTTTTCTGCATGCTGACTTGCTTGGTTGGTTGCAAGTTAAACTATTTCAAAGAAAGTGCTAGTAGCTACTTCAGGCAAGAAAAAAAAGTACGTTACTCAATGGTAAATGGAAGAGTTATAAAGTGGTTTTCTGCAGCAAAGAGAAAACTAATTGCTTAATGTCTTTAAAATGCTATGAAAGAGTAAAGTGTTAAATACTTAATATATATGCTCAGATCATAACTGACTTGTTAGCGTAAGATAAAGTGGTTTTGGCACTTTCTGTAACAGTACTCTCGCGTGTATGGTGAAGTTGCTGTCAGACATAAAACCCTGAGGGTCCCCCCACTTGTGTGTCATTTCCCTTTCCTCCCTCGGCAGATTTCTGAGACGACCCTTGGAAACGTAGTGGGCCTTTTGAGAAGTAGCCCCATCACCCTGGAAGCTGCAGCAGCATGTCCCCTGCACAGCGCTTGTGTGCTCCCTGGGCAGCCGGCTGCATCACTAGTGCTGCTCGCCCCCTCCGTGTGCGCACACTTCCTTCCTTCCACCCACTTGCCCCTGCCCTGCCTTGGTTTCACACCTCTGTTCCAAAGTTCACATTGTCCTCCCTGTCTTCCCCCCCCCCCGCTTTCTTTTTAACAGCAGGAAAGAATTTCGTACACACCTCCAGTGAGCCCGGTACCAAATTACACTTCCTCGACACCACTACATGTCCCAGTGCCGCGAGCGATCAGGATGGAGGAAGAGACGATCAGACTGCCAGCACACTTGCGTGAGTGTCAGCGCGGAGGCTTCTTACCCTCTTGGATTGAGGAGGGTGCAGGGTGGCGTGAGGAGGTGTCTCTGTGTTTATGGAAATGAAGAAGCCCTCTGGCTTTAGACTTGTTTTACTTTTTTATAAAGCGTTAGCTGGTTTGATCTTTCTAAATATTCTTTTCAACCAAGGGAAATTACTCTTAAATACTTTATATTATATTCCCATCTCACTCCCTTCCCCTGCACTCCTTGTCAAGCGTTTGGGTTATTTCTCATGACAGGCACAAATGTGGAGGTTTTATTTTGACGGGAAGTACTATGTTTCCTTCCACAGTGTAGGAATTGCTCAGCGATGTGCTGTGACACAAGGTCAGAGTTTCATAAACCTGTGGCAAGTGGAGTATGTTTGTGCTGTGGGTATTTTTCAAGTTGCTATGAGTCTCAATATACTCGTGGTGCCCAGGCTGTCTGCTACAGAATGTGTGTGCTGACAAAGGCAGTGGGAAAGGAGGAAGGATGATCTTAGCTGTGCACAAAAGGATGCTGCAAAGGAGGAAGGGCATTTCACTGACATTGGAACAAAAACTGGAGCTGGGGACAGGGCGAGAGCCAGACACTTTCTTGCTGAGATAATTTAATGTTTGAGGAATAGGAAACACCAGGGAGTGTTGGCCAACAAGAGGTGAATTAGTGAAATAGGATGGGAACACCGCAAAGAGGAGTTTTCCTTTTTGGAGGGGAAGCAGTTCTGATGCAAAGTGAGAAATTTCCTTTTAAGCTTTCCTTGGGTGTTAACACTGTTGGGGTACTTGAGCGACAATGAGCGACAGGGCCAGGAGCAAGTGTGACTTTGTGTGTTGCCATCTGACAAATGGGTTTGGGATTTCAGGGGGCGGGGGGAAAGTCTGTGTTTATCACAAGACATTCTCATTCTTGTCCTCAGCCGTCTCCCAGGAACACTCATTTTTTGGATGCAAACTGTGCCCCCAGCACTTCTGTGATCCTATATTTGCTCTGTTGCTGGCTATCAAGGTGGTTGCTCTGCCCCAGTGTCTCTTGTTGCCTATGCTGTGTTCTGCCCTATCTTGGTTTTGGCTACTGCTGCCTTTTACTCTGCTAAGACTTGCGCTTCTGCATGTGCTGCAGCAGAACCCTGGTTGTCCCTTTTCTGTGCTTTCCAATGGGAGTGGGAGCTGGCACTGCAGCATTTCTGACCATGTCTGGTCAGAACATCTGTTCAGACCGTGTCTTGCTGCCTCTGTGAGCATCTGTGAGCTCCCAGATGCTGCTTTCCCATCTGTGTGGCTGCTGGGCTGTTTCCCCAGCCTGGGGAGGACTTGCTGCCACACTTAGAAGGCATTTCTTTGCTTTGCCCAAAACTTAGACACAAAAACGCAACACAGAAACAAGTTCTCTAGCAGTTCTTTTCCCACTGGTGCTTTTAATCCCCAAAATCTCAGGTTCTTTTTCTTTTTTTCCCCATTGCGTTAGTTGGTACTGTTTACTTTTGCTGTGGGAGCCACTGTCTGTTGTCTCCACAGCTAGGATCAGGGCTGGCTTTCCAATCACTTCCTGCCTTCCCTGCTGGGTCTGGCAGATGCAGAAGGCAGGAAGGCAGAGACCCTTGATACTGAAAGGGGTGGGGCATTGTTTTTACTACCTGCTTCCTTCCCCATCATCTGCCCAGCTTCCTAGGCCCTATGAAGCTTATAAGGCTTTGTCCTAGTGAAGACTTTCCACCCAGTATTTTTAGGTGTCATCCAGCCTTTCACCTTCATTTTTGTCTCAGTTTTTCCTCTGATTTGCACATTTTTTTAACTTGCAAGGAGGCTTCTTTCCTATTCGTATTTTCACACCAGTCTGACTTGTAGTGTACAAAACCAGATGATTAAATCATTAAATACCTGTGGGACAGTCTTCCACAAAGTTAGTTTCTCAGGTCATAAACAACATGGAGCACATTTACACAGCTTTACTAGTTGTAGTTCCTGTCAGTATAGTATAGCTCAGTATGCAGTCAGTATTGACCCAA
Source organism: Psittacula echo (assembly GCF_963264785.1). NCBI lineage: Eukaryota > Metazoa > Chordata > Aves > Psittaciformes > Psittacidae > Psittacula > Psittacula echo. The sequence goes on from NC_137735.1 coordinate 109,782,717, forward strand.
ACACTGTTACCATCCAACTCACCCAAACACTGTGAGAACCACTGCTTAAAGTATGTAGATTCATAGTTAAACCAGAAGGAACCATCATGAATTCCTGAAATATCTCTGGTACAACTTGAGTTAAAGAACTTGACTCAGTAACTTCTGTGTTTGGGTCCGGTAATTGAGCTACAGCATGTTATGCAGAAAGATTCCTGCTCTTCATGTAAAGACTTCAGTGATGGGGAGGATATAAGGTCTCTAGATGTTCTTTCAATGCTTAATTATCCTCCTTATTTGCCTTTTTTTTTTTTTTTAAGTGCCCTATTTATAGTTTGAATTAGTCAAGCTTCAGTTTCCAACTATTAAATCTCATTATCTCCTTTCCTGCTAAATATTGTCAAAAGACTACTCCTGATATAGGTGCTTTTAGATAAAGTAACTTCTTAACCTTTTCTTAGCTAAACTGGATAGGAAGAGAAGTTCTTAAGGCTGTCAATCTTCCTATAAAGCTTCCAGATTTCAGACTCTGTTTATATCATCTTGGTGAACTGTTTCCTACTTCAGACATCCTTCTTAAGGTGAGGACAACAGAACAGAAGTTCATATTCCAGGATTAGTCTTCCTATACCAGGTATAGAAATAACTAAGTGCATCTCAGGTCATGAGGCTTACGAGGTATTAAATGGGATTTTGCAAGTCCTGCATGGACTCCTCTCATCTGATTTGATAAGTATTTTTTATTTAGAGAAGTGCCTGAGAGGTGGCTTTGGTCCGAAATCCAAACTGCCTCAGAAATCAGGAAAATTAGGTAATTTCTTGTTCAGACTTTGATACTGTATGTAAAGCTTGGGTTTAGGTCTGCAAAGTCGGAGACTTTTTTAGGTCTGAGATTTTGTTTGATTCCAGCCTTATTGCTGTCTTTGTTGATTAGGTGAAGTGTAATAACTTCTTTCAACCCTCACTCATTCCAGTGCAGCAGGGGAGATAGGATAAGTTTCTGCAGTCATACACAGAGCTGATAGCTTGTCAGGCCTCCACTCATTCTCTGTTTCCATGACATTCTGATGGCATTTACCGAAATAAAGGCAAGATTCAGGCCTAACCTGTGCATCTTCATCTCTGCCAGCTTGCAAGTTCAAGAGCTATGCTACAAGTGCAGCTGGAAACAGCAGTTGATGCAAGCGAAGGTAGAACTAGAGACAAATGGTTCAGAACTTGAAGTGCCCTTTGTGGATTCAGACAGTATTTTATGCCTTCCTTTTAGAAAGTTCACGGTTCCTAATGTTGAAGAGCACTGTGAAGGTGCTAACACTCAACTGTATCACAACAATTAGTAGAACAATTTCCTTCGGTGCAATAAATTATTTCTTGCAATGTTTGCTGAGCAAATGGGTCTCAGCTATGCTGAGCTAATTTCATCCAGAGACTGGAAAAGGGAGAAGTGCAAAGTTTAGAAGGGTAGAATGAGATTCCCCTTTGCTACAAGCATGCAGAGGAGGACTCCTCTTTGGTGAATGCTGCTAGAAATAGATAAATCCATTTTTCTGGCAGTGATGTGAGGGCACGTTCCCCTTCTCACACAGCTTTTCTTTAGCTAGCTGCTTTCTTCCCAACCTGCCCTGTTCCTGTAGTATAGAAGTGCAGTTTAGTCAGCCTTAGGTTTAAAGCTGTGTGATAGTGAGAATCATGTCCTGATAAAACAGACCTCTCCCTGATGCTGCACTTCTCTGTAAGGGACTTTTGACCCATGCTTTTAATACTTCTAAACGTATTTCTTTGCCTACCATCCACTCCTTACCTAGTAACTGAGTATTGGGAGCATTGTAAACAAACTATCAGTGGGGAGCTGGAGAATATGCTTTCTTCTATTCTAGATATGTAGTCAGAATCACTGCAGCGATCTCCAGTTTACTCTTTGTCCCTGGTGAGCATGTTGCAGTAGCTTTGCAGCATATCTGGTCTCCACTAGACTGTACTGATGTCAGATAGGAGGAGTGTGTGGAAAATGGAGGTGTTTCCTGAGGATTCAGGAGAAGCAAGTTCAGCTCTCACACAAGGCTCTGCCCTTGATGCCTTCTGTGACCTTGGACACCTTGTTTTAGTTTCCCCACTGTAAGATATAAAAACCATGAGTGCAAAGGCTCTTTTAAAAGATTTGAAAATTAGTACAGTGGCTGCCCAGGTATTGTGATAGTGAAGAATGTTGAGATAGGTGAAAGTCCTCTGAAACTATTTGCATACCCCTTGTCTCTGAGGAAGCTGACTCCATATTACCACGGAGTTAGTTCTTTGTTTTTTCTTTCTTTCTTTTTTATTTTAGTTTTATCAAAACCAATCTTTTTGTCTTGTCTGATACGATGTCGTTAGTTACTTATGTTGAGATCTGGCTAATACCTTGTGATAAAATGTTCTTGGAACTGGGCAGTTCTTGGAACTTGGAACTTAGAGGTGGATGCAAGAACATTTCCCCATGTCTATTAATATGCTCTGAATCAGAGAGAATATAGCTTTTTCCTTTTTTTGTAATAAGTAAGATGAAAATTAGGTGGTTTGCCTTCTACAACAGGGTTTCATGGATTCCTTTGTCTCCTTCAACATACAATGTCTTCAGCAAGAGACACAGAGATATCAGTGCTGAAAAAGGACTTGCTGCATGCCGTAATCCCATACAGCAGCATTCCCTCTTGCACGTTTCTGTTGATTTGTACAGTCTGATTTTTATCTCAGAAGGGCATCTTCCCTTGGGAACGCCCGTGTGTTTGTTTAGGGAGATGGACCTCAGAGTTTTCTATTGATACAAGCATGGACAAGAGTTCATTTCTTCCTCTGAACAAATTAATCTTTTTTTTTTTTTCTTTGGTGTTGGCATCCTTCATAAGCCTGTAGCCCATGCCGTAGCAAGGCACACTGCACATACTTCTCTGTAATTTTCTGTACACAGAGAATCATAGAATCACAGAATGGTTTGAGTTGGAAAGGACCTTAAGATCATCTAGCTCCAACACGCCTGCCATGGGCAGGGACACCTCACCCTACTCCACGTTGCCCAAGGCTCTGTCCAACCTGGCCTTGAGCACTGCCAGGGATGAAGCAATTATTCTTGGCAGTAACTATTTCTTCTTGCTGTTAGATTTTCTGAACCCCCAACAGCCTGCACTGGTATTCAGAGTAAGATGACAGACTCTAGATGTTAGGGTACATGCATCGCCTCATAGGGAAGAACTTTTACATTGGGACTGCAGTGTTGTTGTTGTATTGACTTCACTCACTTTTTGGGGGGTTGTGGTGGTGGCGAAAGCTAAAGACCTGTTTGTAAAATTGTTGAGTACTTCTTGTTTCAGATGTAGGCTTGGGTTCTAGTTCTTGGTTTTCCAGTGTGCGAGATGCTCCAGGCCACGGCTGGCTTTGATGAACTCCAGAGTATTCTGACCTGGTCACATACAGCCAGTGAGATGATGTTTTTTTTATCTGAGACTCTCTGCATCCCCTGCAATTACTGTCTGTTCTAGTGCCCTCATTAAGGAGGACAGAAGGGAAATTTGTTTAGTTTTCTGCAGTGATTGTATTAAAGGCTTTAAGTTTTTAGTGAACCTGTCACAGGAATTTTTCTGCATGCCTATTTATATTGGTATTTGGTACTCTGATTTGACTGGGGACCAGTCCAGTAGCTCAGTCGACATCTTTGTGGTCCTGGCTGTACTGCATTGTGCAAAAAAGCCCTCTGTATAACCCCCAAGTGTGGACATGGGTAGTAGAGTAGCCCAGGCAGTTGGGCTCTCAGTTGGGCAGATTCTTTAAACTAAGGCATTTATCAGACCTGAGAGCAGTTTATCATGAGTTTCTTTCTTCTGATCACACATCATTGCTTATATGCATAATATGCATAATTTGTGGTTTAAGGGCACCAATTTTCTTTCTCTTTTTTATTTTTGTTCCTTCTAAGGAATGCAGGAAACAATTAAGAGGAGGAGGAGGAAGCAACAACACTGTCAGGGTTGCCAAGGATCCATTTTTTCTGCGTAGTGTCTATTAATTATGTTGCTCCTTTTATTAATCCTTTGGCACCTGTTAATTATTCTACAATTTTGGCTAGCAGCTGGAAAGCCACTTTGAAGCATTAAGCGTATTGTTATTTAGTTACTAGAATATTCAATGCATTGAACTGAAAGTATGTAGTGAGACGGGAAAAAAAAGCCCTTTACCCTAAGCCACATTTAGCGCAACAAGCAATAAAAATATTTGCTTTGGAAGGATCTTTGTGGAACGAAACTGACTGACGCACATACAAGGAAAATAAAATAAAAGCTGCCTAAAACAAAGGGGCTGTGAGAGGTGGCCAGAATGTCAAATGAATGACTCTGAGACTAATCCTGATCCCACTGAAATGAGTGCTTAAATTCCCACTGACTTGAGTGGGATCTGGACTGTCCTTTTTCTCAGATGATTGGCTTCTTCGAGCCCCCTCTCTGCTCTTCTCTGACATTATGGCCACTTAAGCCTTGCTCCTCCCTCTTACTGTCCTTTATATACTTGACTTTCCTCCTAATCTGTTTTTTACCTTATACTTCATTCTGTCCCTGGGTAGCTAGTCCTTTCCTAGCCAAGCCAACCTACTACAAGAGCAAAAAATTAAGCTGGGACAATGGCTCTTCTTGCTACCACCTGGCTGCCTGCAGTAGTTAATCTTCCTGATGTTGCGTCTTTGTCTTCCACAATGGGCTTTTCTTACATGTTTATATTGTGAGCTATGCAAGGCAGGGCCCGTCTGCTTCCTCTGTTCAGCAGTGCCTCCTGGTCATTCAGTTCATAACTCATAATAATCTATTGACAGGCTGACTGCACTGTGGAAATTGCAGCCAGCTGTCCTGTCAGTGACACTACTTTGGTCAACCCTAGCGAAGGGACTGGGTCTGGCTCCTTCAAGACTGTGAGTTACATACAATTGTTAGGCAAACAGGATGAAAATCGTGAGCCAGGGAGACATGGATTGTGCCTGTCTGTTACCTAAGGTGGCCTCTCCCACAGGCAGCCTCAGGTGTACATCTAACTTTAACTCACCTACTCCAGCCTGCCTCCTGGGTGTTTCTTACAGTGAATCTCAGGCCAGCCCTGGAGTGATCATACGGACAGGCAGTTTGTATGGGTGTCAAGCTCAGTCTCAGATTCACTTTTGCACCTTTACTGCTCCAGCTGGGAAAGCCGTGGCCTTTGGATCAGGAAAATCCTGATTTTCATTTTTCTGGCATGGTCTTTTTTTTTTCATCAGCTGTGGGAGACCGACCCTCTCAGCACTGAGTTTGCATTGGGGCAGCTCAGGGCCACTTCAGTTGTCACTGTTGATGTAAACAGCTGGCGAGTTGAATCTTAAATCTGTTAGCTCCTTATTGCTAGTGACCGTGGCAGAGGCATCCAGGTTAAGTGAGAAAATACATGTAAAAGGGCAGTGCTGTGAGCTGGTTCTGCTTCTTGAGAGAGTGTTTTATAGGCAAGTACCTTTTTATTTTTAATTTTTTGGTGTACCTGGTTGTTACTCAGAGTTAACACAGTGGTTTCCTGCACCAGCAGTCCCCAGTGGAAGTGTGTGGAGGGATGAGATCCTTCCTGTGCTGGTGGGAACTTGCAAAGCAGTCCTGAGGTAGGAGTGTGAGAGACCTTGTGCTTCAGGGTACAGAGAACTGGCAGTGTGGGAGTCCACTGGTGCTAAGCCAGCCTTTTACCCTCCTGGAAAGCTTCACTTCAGGGTTTTAAATCTTCAAAACACAGACTCACCTCTGTTCAGAGGGGAAAGGGAGCCTTGTCGCTTTAATCTGGGATTCAAGCCGATCCTTTGTGGAATTCCCCTGGAAAGTGTGGAGAGGAATAAGAAGCAAAAGCAGCAGGACATTTATGGTATTGCTGGGTTTGAAGCATTTTTAGCTTTGTCTTAAAGGGACACTGTCAAGATCAGTGAACCTAAAATTAGCTTGCTTTTCTCTTTCCATCCCAAATGTGTCTGTTTAATTTTTCATTTGTGTTATAAGTACTTTTTTTGTTGTTTTGTTTGATTTTTTTGTTAAGAAATAAAATTAATGTAGAGAGCCTGGTGTTCGTAAATAGCCCTACAATTAAAGAAAACTTAGAAGAGAAACTGCGTGTAAGCCGTGACTAACAACACCACGATGACAAACCATAGTGTGGTGAGCGCCTCGCTACAAAGCACAAGTGTGGTAGAAAACCCCGTGGAAGCAACATAGCATGCATGCAATGTCCACTCCTCTAATAAAAACAAAGCTGAGCCTCTGAACATTGGAAGAGAGCACCACTGGTCAACACTGAGAGGGCACAGAGTGTGTGGGCTGCAGCTTCAGGGTACCAGGGATTAATGTAATAGGCTGTGTGTATACAGAGAGAGAGAAAACAAGTATTTGATGCCTTTATGAGAGGCTGGATTTCCTTCTGCTGTATTTGTATGTCTTCTCTCCTGTGCTGGCACTCCTTCTGGTGCTAAACAAATGCAGCCTGACAAAATCACAATTAAAGAGGATTTTACGCCCATTTTACAACTCCTTTTTTACTGCTGGAGCTGGATGACTAAATGATTTATAAGTTCACTGAAGAAGTTTCTGGTAAAACAATTCCATCCAGAGTTGGAGGCCCAGTCCAACAGCTCAGCCAAGAGCCTCTTCCCAAGATTGTTTTCCAAAGATAAATTGGGAGGGGGAAGCATTTGTGCATCAGCCACTGCTGTGGATGCTTGTGTGTTGCTGTCTTTTATGGGATGAATATGTTTGAACGTGCTCACTCCTCATGTAAACTGTTTCATGCAGGACTAGTATGCTGCTGTTAATATAGCAGTGATCCTTGTTCAAGAAGTTACGAGTTATGTATATATTAAATAGGCATGTATGTCAGTTAAAAAACAGTCACCACTGATTGGCTTTCTAGAGTCAAAGCATTAGGTTCCTTGCTCAGCTCCAAATCTTTGCTTATGAGCATATGCATGAAAGTCACACCTTAGGAATAGCCCTAAGCACCCTGCTTTATTTACTGCATAAGCCTGTCTGGTTTTGATCTCTGTATGCTTTTGTATCCCACTGAAGAAAAGTGTCCATTCTGCGCTGGCATCAGGGCCAAGGAGCTCTATGGCAATTACACAAAGCAGAAAATGAAAATGTTAAATTACGGCGTGACAAGTTAAAATGAAATTAATGTCTCTAATGATTAACCCATGGCTCCTTCCTGCTTTAGAGTCCACAGGCATAGTACGGGGTGTTCTGCAATCAGTGGAGATGTAGGGTGAGGGACAAAATTCTCTGTTACAGGTATTGATTTGAACACAGTGCAAGTCTTCCTATTTGAGGGTTTACGGAGTGGATCCTTGTAGCTGGAGAGTCACTAGTCAAGTCCCAGAGTTGCTTGTAGCACCAGATCCCAAGTACCATGAAAAACTAGACCTCTCCTGCAGGCAAGCAATATTCCACCCGCGTCCTACATGGCCTTTGCCCTGTCCTGGTGCTGTGACATGCAGAAGGGGATAGTACCCTCATACAGGCTTTTGGCATTACATACTCCATTCTCGAAGAAACAGTGGTAGTTTCATAGACTTTTGGGCTATGCACCACTGGGCATGCCCTGGGGGTGGAGGAGGAAGCAGTCAGTCGGGTGACAGGAGCTCAGTGGGGAGGGTCTGACAACTATACTGACCACAGTGAAGAGCTGGTCTGAACAAACCAGTTGTAGTCAGCACTGTGAGCGTCAGCTCTTTGCCAGAGTGATGAATTTTGCAAATGCTTTCTGGTGAGGATAAGCTCTAAGAATGTACTTATTTCAGAGGCAAATACTATAATGCTGGTAGTGCAATTGCACTATCTCAGCATCCTGCTAAAAAGGTTTATTTTCTTAAGTTATTCATGTGTTCTCAGCGTTCTCCCTCTTTCAGTTCTCCAGAAGCACTTTTTTATGCTTCCCTCAGGTGTCCTAAAGCTTCTTGTTTGCAGAACGAACCTCCCGGAGGGGCTGTGACCTGGTCAGAGCACTGACATTTTATTTTAAGCCCACCAGCAGCAAAAAAAACACAGAATATTTTTTAAGGGAAATTTCCTTTTTGGGTTTTTGTATCCCTGAAAGAATTTCCTATGTAGGCAGACAGTAATTCCCAGCTACATACTTCCTGATAAGGAAACAGCTCCAATAAATGCAGCTATAAATAGCTACGTTTTTAGTTTTAAAAATCCAAGGAGATTTGTTTAGCCTTTCTTTCAAACTGTTGAAAGAAAAGGACCATGTAGGATAAGAGCCTTAACGTTTGGCACCCCTTGGCTCTCCAGATCAGCAAATTAAGATTGTAATCTGCATCTGTACATTTGATGATGTGAAGCCGAGATGTCTGTTTATTTCTGCTCATCCTTCTCACACCACCACAAAAGAAAAAAAGCAGCTTTTTTTTTTTTTTTAATGTCTATGGCAAACATAAATTGCATTTTGCCTTTCTCATGAGGGAAATGTATTACCTCCTTTCAGCAGAAGTCTCGTGCTTTTGCTATGTGCCTATGTTTTAATGCTTCTCTAGATAGAGTTTGTTAAGGTGCTCTGTTATCTCAGAATAAGTAGTGTGGTCTTCAGCTGCATTTTTTCACGTTTACTGTGGATGTGCTGGAGCAAATTTATAGTTACACCTAAATTCCCTTTTTTCTAAAAGCAAGTTGCTGGGGCAGTTTTGTGCAGTTAGTTTATAAACCTTCTGAATTGTCTGTATTATCTGCCCCCTTTTTACGGTTCTCTTTTGTGTATTTTTGATGCCTTTCACTTTGGACTTTTCCTGAAATTTTTATAGACTCATAGAATGGTTTGGGTTGGAAGGGAACTTAAAGATCATCTTGTTACAACCTCCGTGCTGTGGTGGGGTTCATTTTCCATCCTGCTTTTCTTTGTTCTTTCAGCAGTGTCAAATGCACAGTATCTTCAGAAAAACAAATCATTGTTTGCCTACGCAAAAATTTATAGATGAATGATTTTGATGCAAGAGTTTGTGTGAAAATGTCTTTGCAGGTTAGATTTCAGGCCAGCTGTACTTGCCATTCAGATTACAATTGACAATATATACGTGTCCCCTAGCTTGATTGTTTTATAGAGGATGAGTCTGCTTCATAAGTCACCTTGATGAGCACTTAGACCTGAGTTAGATTTAAGTTTCTGTCCCATGGTGGGGAAGTGGCTGCTGAGAGGCTGGTGTCTCCAGCCAAATCCCGGCCCATATCTGGGGAGAGGCTTCTTCATAGGGTGTGTTAGTGGCTGGGGCATCCTCTGTTCTCACTTGTTCCTGTCCTGAGCGCTGCCTCTATATTTTGTGGGGTTGTGCCTGTGATGTGCCACTGCACATTGGCACTAGCTGGACTATGGCCAAAGCCTCTCGAAGGGTGAGGGTTCCTCAGTGCCGGGAGTCACTGGACAGTTGATGCCCACCACAGCAGAGGGAAGGTATAATAATCTCCTTTTTCCTCCTCCTCCCTGTTTCTCCTTCCAGCGATTTCACAGGATCTTACGACTTGTGGCCAAATCCTACCCGTGAGGGCACTCAGCTGCTGTGGGCCCCTCCTCTTGGCCCGCTGACTGTGCTCCCGGCTGGCCCAGAGCCGAACAGATTGCACAAGGGTGCAGCTGGTGAAATATCCCCCCTTGCCCTTATCGTCCATTGTTCACTGAAGCGCCATGGCAGGGCTCAGCGCGCTCCTCTAGCTTCAGTTGTGTTTGAGCCCCTAAGCGCATCACTTGTACTCAGTTTCCTTTTGTGGGTACCTGAAGGGGTTTTATCTTCTCCCTCCTGTGCTCCCCTCTTGGCTGCATCGGGAAGGTTGATCTGCATGTGCAGGCCTTGCCACACCTCCTCAACAGGCCCGTGGAACATGCACAATTAATATGGTATTAATTAATTATGGGGAGAAGTCGCTGCTGGCACAAGAACCAAGGCTTGCAGCTTATAAAGTGAATGCTTTGATGCTGAGCTTTAAAGAACTTTCCATCAACTCAAGCCAGCAGAGAGATTCTGTGATATTTAAACCCTCCCTCCGCACAGACACCAGAGCTCATGGTTCTGCCACCCTGGGCACTAACAACAGAAATAGTGGTGGCAAAGGAGTGTTCAGAAAGCACAACCGGGGATCCACTCTCATGTCATGAGTAGGATTGCACAAGTTCTAGGTGGAAAAGTTGGGGCTGAATCAGGAATCGTTTGTCATTGCCAGCTTAATAGATGTTTGCAGTGTGCGAAAAGAATGTCCTTCTGGACCTGCTGAAATGAATAGGAGTTGTCTAACTGACTTCAGCAGCTCCCATGGTTTTATCCAGAACATGTGTGTGTGAGTAAATGTGTAGGTTTGTGATGTGCTTCTACTTGTTTGGCCAACTTTTGGGGGAAGAGAGATGGAGGAACAACTATACCTTTTTGGTTTCATGCAATACTGAGAATTTCTCCCTTTCTACTTCCTCCTTCTCGGTAGGACAGAAGGAAGTAGCCCTGATCCCTGCCGGTCCGCAAACCAGTTACTCATTTCAGTTCTGCCACTTGAGTGGGTCCTCCTGTATTTCCTAGTGGGGGAAATCTCCCTTTATGTATTTAAGTTCCTCCTTCCTATTCTCTCTTTTGTTCTGATTTCTTCCAAGCAATCTGCCTCCTCCAATTTTTAACCTCGTTGCTGGCTTTCGCTTCCTCTCTGTGCTTCAGTGAAGGCGTTTTGTCAGAAAACCCCCTCTGTACACAGATACTTCTTTGTTCCCTTTTTTTTTTTTCTGTTACACTTCTTTGTATCTTGCTTCCTTGGAAACTTCCTCAGTAGTCTTACTACCTCTGGGGTTTTCACTGCTTTACCCGGCTACTCATTACTATGTTGCTGGGTGTGTTTAAGGCACCTTGATCTTTTTATTAGAGGTATTTTTCTTTTACTGCTCTTTAAATCCTAATAGGCAGTGGTGACAAATATTGTTATTAAATACACAGGGCTTGTTTCATCACTGCTCTACAGCTTGCTTGGTGGTTTTCACTTGTTGAAGATGAGCACGACCAAATCACAGGAGTCATTCTTTACTTCCACTTTGTGTTGTTCTCAAGGATGCAATGCACAGCGTGGGGTAGTGGTGAAAGAGTCATATGCAGTAGAAGTAGTTCAAGGTTTGGTGCAGGATTTGAAGCCTTGGAGCTCAACGATAGGAACAGGGAATAGCACTCAATGTCTGTAAGAGCTGGAGCATTTACAGACCTCCTGCAATTTTTACAAACTCTCTCAGTTTTAAAATCATGAAGAATAAAAAACAAGTGGAGGGACTGGGAGTGACAGTAGAGGTAACAGTGACAGCGAGATGAGTCGTGTTTGTGATGGGCAGACCTGAAGAAGCTGGGCTGTTAAAGGAGTCAGTTTTTGCTGTTGGCCTCCTGCCACACCATTATCAGCGTGTGCAATAGTGCTGGCTGAATCTCAGAAAGGTTGGGGGTTGATTCAGTTCAACAGAACACCCAGAAATAAATCCAGATGTCTTTCAAATTGGTTGGATATGCAGTGTTGTAGTGAGTTCTCCATAATTATGATTTCCTTGCGAGAGTTCTGGGAGAATCCAGCTAGTCCAGAATAACCCTGAGAATACAGCTTCTCACTTGTGGCCTTTCTGGTGCTCCATCATTTGCAGTGAGAACATGTGTGCACAAAAACCCCACTTAAACTAAAAAAAAAAAAAGAGTTAACAATCAAAATTCATTTCAAAGCTGAGATGTTTGGATTTTTTATTTTTAATCTGACACATGTCATGTCTCTCTGTGTACACACACATACTTAGATTCTGCAAAACGGATGCCTGCTCAAATGCTTGGGTTTTATGCACAGGGACTGTTACTCTTCCTTTTTCTCCTGAAGCTAATTAACAATTACAACATGTTACAACCATTTCTTTTAGGCAAAGTTGTAAAATTACTGCCTGCAATCAGGAAAAATGGATGCAGAAGATGGTGGAAGGCACCTTTTGTGCCACATATGCTGCCCATTAGGCATGCAGTGCTGTCCTCCACATCTCTGTTGCGTCAGGCGGGCACCACAGAGTTAGCCTGTGTTTGAGACTAAGGGCCTTGGTTTGAATTGGTCTTTCAATCCGTTTTTACTGGATCTAGTGTAGAGAGTCAGCAGTATTGAGTATCACTTGAAATCTCTAAGTTGGCTTAAAATTGTAGATGGGGCTCAATCAGCTGCATTTCGTGCTTTCTTAATGGGTGCACTCCATGGACCACTTCCCAACAACTACTAATGTGAAGGTTAGTCCACAAGTCTTGGCACCACTTTGCAAACTGAAATAATCAGAGGGGTACAACCTATTGTGAATAAAGGTAGCTCACGCTGATATATTTATTGTGAAATGACTGGGCCCCCACTCTGAAGCATTTCCAGAGTACAATTTTAGAAGTCAATATAACATCAACAATGTAAAGGCTTTAAAAATACAGTTAGTGGTCCAAAACCTGTCTCTTAGCCAGCTCTGTATTACACATGTGCTATGTATAATTTGAGCCTCAGGACAGCCGCACTTTAGTAGAACCTGACAACTGGAAGAGCAGGGACATCATCTTCTCTGCACGAATAAAATGCTCAGCATGTCTTTACCACTTGAAGTTATGGTCATCTACTAAATTAACTGCTCCCAGCATCACTCAGAATTGAGATGAAAGTAAATTATTCTTATGTTCTAAACTCTTCTTGAAAGACAGCAATTTATTCATACGGGACCACAGTACAGGGAAATCTCCTCCAGAAGGATGTTGTGGTTGTTCAGCAGAAAACAATTACTGATGTGAGTAGCTTGTGACTTTTTCATGTGGTTTTACAGTAAAACCTGTGAGTGTCCCTTGGCTGTAGAGTTAAGCAAAGATATTTTTCGAAGATCAGTTCACCAGTCTCAAATTTGTTTAGCAGCTCTGTGTTAATTTCATGATCCTGCACCCAAATTGTTAGAAAATTGATGTTCTAACACAGTTTTGTTGAAGCTCCTGAACTTCTAGAGTGGTTTCTTAACACCTTGAGTTTGTTCAGACTCAGTCCCATTCAGGCTGTGGTGGTCTCATCCACACAGTTATTTTTTAATAATAGGTGACCGAGCTAGAGCAGACTACTTGCCCAGTTTTCCTGTTCCCAGGAGACTAGGGGTGGGATAGTGTGCTGCAGTTTTAGGAAAAGATAGTTTTGTAAGTGAATGGGTTGGCAGGGAGAATGTTATCATGTGGCTTATGAAATCATACTTGATATGGAGAAGGTGGTCAGGGAATGATTATTCACAGTTCCTCACAACACAGCAAATCCAGACATCTGAGATAAATCATTGGCCAACATGTTTGAAAGATACAAGAATGAGGATTCACCACTACGTGAAAGAAACCATTTCAGGAAGATATTTTAAGGGCTGAAAGAGTAAATAGGTCTCTAAAAGGAACCAGATAAACCTGTGGAGAGAGGGCCATTTGGTCAGTATGGAAACAGTGGTCTGGATGCAACCGCAGCTAATGATGTCCTTAAAGCACAGATTACCAGAGACTGAGATAAGTAATATATATATATATATATATATATTGCTTAACGTTTCCTTATTCCTTACACTTTCTGCTTATGACCCACTACTGAAGACATTTGGCTAGAGGGGTCTGTGATCTCTTCTAGTATGGCAGTTTTTCTGCTTTACCCCATCTCATAACCATCTCCAGTGATTTGACAGTAGTGTGGATGCCATCCAAGCAGATAGATATTCAGTATGCATATGCTATGCCAGAGGGCTCTTTTAGGTGATAACTAGCTCATCAGCTAGAGGCCACGAATAAAAGTTAAGTGGGGGGATTTGCCTTGAAGCAATTCTGACAAAAGTCTCTTTACACAACAGCTGACTGAATCACTGAATGTAATGCCAAGGGCAGCAGCAGAAAAAAATCTCATGTAAATTAGCTGGCGAGAGAACAGGGCAAAGCTATCTGGTGAAGGAAGGAATGGGAGAGGAGGGCAGGCAGCCACCTGCTGGAGCTTCTTCTTCAAGGACCAGAGCTCCCCCATCAAGTGTTAGAAAACGGATTTGAAGTTGGGACTGGGGGGAAGCGTGGAGAGTCTCTCTCCCTGGCATACAGGCCTCCAGTGGGTTGTCGTCACTCACATATGTGATTCTGTTATCCCTCGCATTTGTTTCTCCCACATGATCTCAAAGGGTCACTCTCATTGTCCTGCTGCCATCCAGTCCAAGGTCCAGTTTTGCCTGTGGTCCTTCTACGGCCCTGTCTCATCAATGGAACGTTTAACATAGATTTCAATTCTGCTTCCTCTCTCGCCCCAAACAACAGTTTGGGTTTCTGGGTGTAGTCATTTAAGAAGTTATTATTCGGTATGACTTGCGATTTGAAATGGTAAATTAAAAACCAACTGGGAGTCTGGCAGTGCTTGCGATCTGTGCCACTTTCCTAAGGTGCTTCATGAAATACCGTATGTTGTTATTCACTCTGGCCTGGATGTTCTTGGCTCTCTCCTACTTAATGATTCACAAGATGTCTGTGAGATTAATTTTTGTAAATGCGGTTCCCCCCCCCCGCTTCTCTCTGCATATTCTGCCCTCTCTTCTTTCCGTGTGAGTTTTCAATGCAAAGGTTCATTAAGTAAAACCTACAGTCTGTATAAAGAACAGAGTGCAGTCTCCGCGTGCTAGTGGGAGAGATCTGAGATATGGTGCACATTTGTCCTCTGGTTTCCAAGTAGGGTATTGGAGTAGTTTGGGAAGCTTTTCTACAGCTCCCCCTCCTTTTCCCCTGCTCTTTCTCAGCTCTCTGTCTGTGTCCTGTGCCTCTCTCCTGGATAGATAGAGTTCTTGTTAGTAAAAGCTCAGCAGCTCATCTCCTCTGAATGCTCCTGTCTGTCTTTGGGGAGGAGGGAGCAGGAGAAAAGCAGTGTGCGGGGGGTTCTCCGCACGCCTGTGCGAGGGCAGAGCTGCTGATCCCAGCCTGCTGGCTGCAGTAAGTAGGCAGGGGTGTTTGTGGGGCTTACATGCCAGAGTCTCTTCAAACAGCTCTGCTGAAAGGCATGAGCTGGGCTCACTTCTGAGGGAAATTTCCTTTTTGGGGAAGTTGCTGCAAAGGAATTTCCTGTGTGGGCAGACAGAGCTTCCTGACTTGAAGGCTTCTTGGAAGGGAAACCGTTTCATAATGAAATGATAAATTAAAGACATACCAGCCTGGTTCGCTTCAAAACAGCTATTGAGAGAGCTCAGGCAGTGCACCATTATACTCCCTCGCAGAATGAAAATAAATTGCATCCTGACAGGATTCTCTGTAGTGGAGCATATCCTTCCCCCCAGCCTTCCTCCCTGTATGTCTCGCTTTCCTACCCTCCCTCCTCCTTTCCCCCTCCTCTGCTATTTGCTGCCCTCTCATCTATCTTTTGCAGCCCCCGCTAACCAGCAGGCAAAAGAGCGTGATGTTGGAGATGGTTTGCTAAATGTGCTTCTTTCCTTATAGAGCCTGCAGCTCTGGTTTAAGCCCTGCTATGCTGGCCAGCACAGTAAGGACCCTGGATGTAAGGCATAGAAATGACATGTGGCTGTCATGAGAACTGGGTGCCGTGTGTTAGTGGCTGCTAATGCAGTTGTGGCAAGGAGAAATCAGGGGTATCCACAGAGTTTAAGTCAGTGCCCACAATCAGGAATGTCTTGGTGTGGTCATGAAAATAGCTGGGAGGAAGGGTTGCAGATATCTATTTCCTGTTAAATAAGAGGAAGAAAGGACCTTTGCTCTATCCCAGCCAAGACACAATGGAGGGAGGACATCCCCAGAGAGCTCAGGCTCTTCCAGCCAAGTTTTCAATAGGCACAAACCAGTGCATGTTATTTCTCTACTCTGTACCATCCCAATCTGTTGAAAAGTGAGGGTGAGTGCTTGTGGGACTGTGTGCCCTAAGGGATTGCCTATAGCTGCGAGCTCAGGTGAACTGAGTGAAGAGTTTGGATTAGGCTGCTTGGGTTGCTGAACACATTGTGCATGCAGATGGAGGATGTGATTTGACATGGCATGGGGTGATTCTGCTCGAAATACCTAGTTCCACAAAGTGATCAGATGTGCGCTGCTACAAGTGTGGCATCAGCATTTTCTTTTCTCCCTTGAGAGGAGGTCTTTATTCCCTCCCTCCTATTCAGCTGGCAATTAAAGCTGCTTTAATGCTTTGCAAAAGTCCCCTGAATTGTTCTTCAGTAGAGGCCTTGTTCTGCCAAGGAAGCCTTATCCCTCTCCATTGCTTAGGGAGTTTCTTAGAAGTTTTGTATCACTGAAATTGCCGGCAGGACATTGCACGATGTTATAGGGAGTGTTGCACTTTTGGGAAGTTTTTCTTAAAAATGCATCTGCTGAAGCCACATGACAATAAAAGAATTTGAGGTTTTATTTTTTTTAGAAGCAGGTTTTTGGCCTGTATAAAGAAAAGCTAGAAAAAAAGTGATTCACAAGGCTCAGAAGTCAGCTACAAAGGACTGCAACGAAAAGCATGTATGTGTGTGATCATATGTATATGTGTTTTATAGCTTTGGTGATTTTTACCTTCTCTTTGTTGCCTCATTTTCAGATTCTTGGAATTGGTAGTCCCAGAGGTATTCAAGAAAGAGGATTCCAGTGTTAATTTGGGAAGTTATGTCATCAATAACATTGTGTAATCATTGCTTATATTGTACGGATGTGCGAAGTGTAAAGTCTGAAACACAGAACTTTGCCTGTTGTGACTGGCATACCACACCATGGCACATGCCTATGATGCATGACAGCACTGTGAAGCAAATCTGGTTGTGCTGTGGCCAGGGCTGTCTTACAGCTGTTTGAAGAGATGGTGCTGCTGCTTAATTTAAAGTTAAGAAGCATCTGTCTTGAGAAGCCTGTACTAGGGACATGCTAGTCTTGGAGCTGCAGCATACAGGTCCTCGGAGAAACAGGCTTCTGCTCTTTGTTACCAGACTCTCTTCTTCATTCAGTGTATGATTTGGCCAGACTGAGTTGAAAGCTAAACAGTTCCTAGCACAAAGAGCCTCACCATGGCTTGCATTTTGAGGTGTTCTCTCTCCTAAACCACACAAGATGAAAGTTGCATGGAAATATTTCAATGGCAACGCTCAATATAGATGTAAGTAGTAGTGGTTTTAAGTAGTACTTTAAAATCTAAGTTTCTGTAGTCAAGGTATAGCTCAGCAGAGAACAGTATGGAAATACCTACTTTGTTCTAAATCTATTTGTAAGACACCTGGTAATTTTTACTTGAAGTCATATTGCTTGTAGAGGTAGAGTTGGAGTTGAGCGTGGTCTCTCAGAAACAGTTTCCATGCAAGGTACAGTGCCTGTTCAATGTGGATGGTCTTAGAGGCCAAATTGTTAGCATTTGCCTGACGTGGATGACATACCTTGGATGAAGCCTTGCGTGGGACATTTGACAGGCTTACTGCTTACCCTGTTTGGTTTTGAGTTGTGAGGCACCTAGAAGTGTAGTAGGCAATCTGACTACGAACGGCAAATAAACATTGGGCTCAGGACTTTTGTGCTGTCACCACCTTTTGATAGCATTAAATTAATGATTAAAATCAACATAACCACGTGTTGCTTGCATAAGTTGCTTCTCTTTCTGCCCTTGCTAATGTATTTTTTTCACCTAATCTCCACCTAAAATAACACCATTGCATTTTGTTTATCGCCTGCCTCTTTCTTAGGCTAGAGGTGATGTGTCCCTCTCAGCCTCAACCAGTGCTGGGATCCCTCCCGAACTGTGAAGTCCCGTTACCTCATTTTTCCCCCAAAGAACACAGAACTGGTTTCTGTTGCCTTTTTTATTTGTTTTTGACTGAAAACTAAACAGAATTACTTCTGATCTCTCAGAACTAAAACCTAGGTAACATCCTTGCAATGGCGGCAGCCATAGCCGCACCAGGAGGAAATCTGAGTAGGAACACAATTGTTGGGCTGCACATAGGACAGAGCGGTTCCACCAGTGTTATTTTTTTGTAGCAGAGGTTTGCAGTGTTAATCAGGTGGCATTCTAAACTCACTCTTCAGCTTAATGATAGTGAGTTCCAGTAAAATGCAGGTGGGAGGACACTTAATTTGTGCTGGTTTTTTATTGCTTTAAACGCACACACAGTTTGTTCTTGGCATGATATCAAAAGAGTGCTGGAAGGAAATGAGGTAGAAAAAGGACATGAAAATCACAACCGTATGAGTGATCTCTAAGGGTGTTGTTCCTACCTCCATGTGGAAAGCCCAGAGATTCCTCGTAGAGGTTCTTACTGGGCTGGCAGAAGATGGATATCTTATGTTTCACTTCTGGCAATAGTGGGTCAATAGGGATTTCACTAATCAGCTAAAAACTAACAGTGATAGAGTTTAAATAAATTGTAGGCAATTATTCCTATCATAGGAATAGCTCCTAAAATGTGGGGTCTTTGAGGACAAGGGAAAGATTGGAGAGGTGAAGTAGAATGCATCTTACTCCCCTTGCTTTTGCAGGTGACATTCTACAGCCTTATCTTGAGCTCTGAGATACTCTGAAATAGTGTAACGTGTATTTCTGCTTGAAATGAGAAAGCTGGAGATGGTGAGGTGCATAGTACATGTCCCCACTCCAGAACAGTTCATTTTGTTACATGCCTGTCTGCTTTGGTGGAATTTCTGTGAATTGTGAGACAATTAAGTCTTGCCCATAGGAGGCTGGCATTCAGCCTCTGTTTCCCTTTGATCAAGCTAAGTTTCTGTCTTCTGAATTGCACTGACTTGGACCACTCTAAATCTCTGCTTATGGGGTGCTTATACCAAATACTTGCAGGCATTTCTCTGACTACACTGCCTGCTTCTCCTACAGTGCTGCAAGAAATATGTGCAATGTTTCTGAAAGCTCACCAGATTGGTGTCGGAAAAGTTGCGGAAAGAATATGCAAGCCAAAGATCATTTCAAGGTAGCCATTCTTTGGATTCTTCTAGAACTTTGACTCGCAGGCTGCTGGGAAACTAACTGGTGTTTTATCAAGCTGGATCTCACCCTGATCATTTGAAATGCTTCCTTTTTTCACCTCAGTGTAATCTACAATCACAGATGTATTGCGGCAAGAAATGTTAACAGGAAAGAAATGTAAACACTGGGGCTGTATTTGACTTCCTCTAAATATCTATATGTTTGTGTTGAGGGAGTTATTCAATTAAGAATTAAATAAAGCTTTCTAGTCAACCCTAGGAGAGCCAAACTCTGAGACAGGTTCATCTCTTGGGGATCCGGAGGAAGGGAGAATTACATGTGCAGCAGTGCTAGTTGATATGTTGCCCAAGCTGTCGCTATGACAGCATTTCAACATGGTATCAGACACGGCTCTGCACCAGCTGCATTTGCTTCCCATGAGAAAGAGGATTGGCATGGAGAATCCTGAGGTTGAAAGTGAAAATTATGGACACGAATTTCCCCTCTTGCACAATCCCTGGTTAGGGGCCTTCAGTTCCTGTGCCTGATTGTATGTGAAAATGCTTAACTCCTTAACTGCTGAAGGGTGCGAAGATTTTTTTCCAGGCAGTCTGTCTCTTGGTATTTGAGCAAATGTTACTTGAAGGGAAGGGGTGAAAAAACATACCTCCCCATATACTTCTCTTTACTAAAGCATGGATAGCAGTGAATTAGTGCACTACTTTTTTTAGTAGTGAAGACCTGAACTAAAATTCAGCATAAGATAGATAGGCAAAGTCAGACTCTTCATAGTCTTTAGTAATTTGTGGGGTTTTTAAATGCTGCTCTTCTAGTTTTTTTCCAGGGCAGGTGACAACTGGTGTATAGCTAAGCAACGCGTATTGGAGTAGGTTTACTTTTTCAATTATCTTTCAAAACTTTCTTGGAAATAGTTGAAAAAACACCCTGAAATCCACAGACCAGAGTCTGAAAAGGAAATATTTGTCCTTTTCACGGAATGTCTTCTCAGTTCAGCGGCCTTGGGACTGTAGCGGGATAGCAGGAGTTGTGGCAGGCTTACAGTGAAGAGTAGTCTCAAAACACTGACAGATCAAGAGCTGGAATACCTGAAACCATAATCACCTGAATTTCCTTTGTCTTTTTTACACATGTCAGAGATTCAGCTCTGCCTACCTAGACTAATGTGACCCTAACTGTCTGGTTTAAATGTGTTTGGGCGTGCACAGTTAGCCTTTCTGAAGCAGGTGAAGAGAGGTGATCTCTCTTTTCACACTGACACTAATTGCTTATACCTGTGAAAAAACTGTGAGGGACTCAAAGTGCTATTTTTCTTAGGGAAATTTCCTTTCTAAGGAAGTTAGTCATATTAAATAATTATTATTATTTTTAAATCCAGTATGAGTCGAGGGAGTGCCCTGATTACACATTTCCTGGAAAAGGCCGTTGGTGACGTACCATTGACTAACGAAAACTCACCGGTTAGAAGGAGCTCTTTTCTGTTAACTATTAGAAAAGGCAAGAGCATTTTAAAAGTAAAGGTCTTCAACATTTCCTTGTTCTTTCTTTCTCAACCCACCATCAGTGAGCCTCTTTACGTCATAACAGCTACAGATTCATGGCCCTGATTGGAAAATACTGGACTATTCTGAGATAGCAAAGTAAGTAAAATAAAAGCCTGCTTGCCATCATGTTGCCAGCTATGTGGCTGTGCAGTTTAATACCACAACCTAAAATGCAGGAAGGAAGGAAGGAAAGAAGCACAAAGGAGGCACAACAACCATGACAGCAGATTTGTCAGGTTTCCCATGAAAATCAGGATGATGCTTTAGCTACTGATGAGCAACAGCCCTCAAAGAGCTCTCTAGAACCTGCCTAGGGGTTAAGGATGGAGTATTGTGCCTGTATGAGAAATTCTGGGCAGGAAAGAGAAGAGTGGTGGAACTGAACTTCTGTATTCCATCACTACTAATTCTGTTTTTTCTAGCATGTGTTAAACCAGTGTCCAGGAAATCTGGGAGCGGACCATTTTAGCTGTTATGTCTAAGACTCTGGGAATTTTGTTGCTATTGCTCAGGAGAGCATGACTTGTGACTGCAATTTGTTCAACTCAGAATGACCTCCAAGCCTTACTGGAAGTCAACTTAAAAAAAAAGTATCTCCCCTCATCTTTTACCAAAAGAGATTTTTCAGGTTTAAAATCATCATCCTGTAACATTTTGTTTTGAGCATAACCCCAATAATATCAACATGACAGAATTATGCAAACAAGGAAATTTCCATGGGCTGAATTGCACAATTTCAAGAAACAATCTGAGTTATTAAATAAACATGAGCACTGATGCCTTAGCATGGAAGGGCTGTGAACTATCTGTAGCTGTTGGAGCAGAGAAAATAAATATACCTTTCTTCTTCCCTGTTCATTGACTGAACACACAAGTGGGCATGAACAGTACCTGGCTAAGTGTTTGTGTGCAGTGCCAAACCACAGGGGTTGGTTGAAGGGCTTGTCCATGAGATTTACTGTTCAAAGAAGTAGCACAAAGAGGGAGATAAAAGCAATGTTGCTATAGGTGTTAAAGCTAAGCAATGAGAGTATGAAGTGTTGCCAAGTGCATTACAGATTACAGTTTGTACTTCCATAGGATTCTGTATGGTCTGTGGTGACAGCAAGCTCTAGAATGTAGTAAGACTTTCCAATTCCACCACAAAGATTTCTGTGAAAGATGCAACACAGGCACCAACCCGGCAACGGCCTGCATTTCAGCTTTCAGCAACATGCTGGACTTCAGTGACCCTATATGCCCTCCTAGGAAGCTTAAGCTTGCCCACCAGGCTATACCTACGTATGCTCCCATAAATGAACTATTAAGCTGTGTTGTTTTACTAGTGTTTCCACTGTATAAATTCACATCAGGCCCTGTCATGGATGGTATGCCTGTAAGGGCAGAATACCTTTTTCATCTTTCAGTACTACAACTTTCATTATTACAAGGGTGCTTAGCTATGGCAGGGATGAGTCTTACAGAAATTAAGATAATTAAGTGATTAAGGTAAGTAAAAACTCAGTACCAGCCTCTGACTTTGCATGAATGAAAACCAAAACCAGTAATGGTCATGAACAGCGTGATTGAGGATATGTAAGGTGTATAGCTGTTGGAGGAGTGAGATCCTAGAAGAGCCATCCAGCAGGATTAATGGCTCAAGCAGTCGAAGCAGCTGATGGAGCTGGTACTATTTTAAACAAGATTACTGTAGAGAGGATTCCATTTGGGGATACTTTCTGAAGGGTAATCCACTTAGAGGTCCCTTGTGGCTTCAAAGCTCTGTGTGCTGCTTGCACAAATCTGGAGTTCTTGGGGAAGTCTTCCAAGTTAAGATTTACAGGAGTGCTTGAGATGCATGCAAAACCTGAGATTTATTGACTTTTGTGTGGTTATCACATTCCTCAAAAACCTTTGTCCCATGCACACTGTAGGTGTGTATAATCGTGGAAGGGATTAGAGTTGAGACCTAGAAGATGAGAGAGGGGTGAGATGAGCGAAAAGATTACATGTGGAGTTAGGGAATTATAGAGTAGGTGTTTTCTGTAAAACCTAGAGGGGAGGGTTGACAATATGGCACCAGTCTGCTCTGTGAAAAAAGAACAGGGATCCAGGCATAAGCTACCTGCACTGGGACAGAAAAGTGGCGTATTTGGCATCACGTGACTTGCAAATGTGTGCAAGGCACATTATTCCAGCAGAAGAACTTGATTTTCTGAAGGCTTAGTCAATGAATATGAGTGAATCAATATACACTTACATTTTATTGGATGATAATCAAGTGGTGAGACTCATCAGCAGAATGACGGATGTGGTTTCTTTATCTGACTGTCAAACGGAGAGTTTATGTGTCATTCTTCACTTACGTGAGTTTGCCCAAGGCTTGCATTATTGGTAAAAACTGTCCCATTTGCTGTATTTAATGATCTACAGGTTATCAAGCCTTCTGCAATCCTTTACAGGCTGTGGCACTTTATTGCATGATGCTACTTACTTTCCCTACCTAGAAGAAGGTCCTTTACAAGGATAAACACATTAATTCTTAGAAAATATTTTGAAATCTGCTGATGAAAGGTGCTTTTTTCCACTGTCTCCAGAGTGTTAGCAATAATTCTGTCTGAAGAGGATGAAAGAATAGGGAATATGGGTCAAAAAGTGTTGACAATTAGAAGTTTATCTAATAGGCCTGCCTTTAGCGTAAAAGAGCTGTCACAATTTGAGGAAGGGTAACTGAAAGCAGAGCATGCCTTTGTACTGAGCAATGCTGAGAGAAGCTGGAGCCCTGTAATATCTAATCTCATCCCATCTGTGTTTCCAAAATCTGCCCTAGATGGATGGCAAGTCTGTAGCATACAATAGGAACTCAGGAGAGCACAGAGAGCAGTCAAAACATGATCCAGGGAGATCTTTCCTCATTTGTAGTTACCAGGACTTTGACTGGAGCTACATCGTTGTTGACAGTTTAATTCTGCTCTGTGGTCCGTGCCCCAAATGGTCACAAGAGTCTGAGTACACTGAGAAAGATGATGGCTGCATTTTGGAAAACGTTCTGGAGCAATTACTGTAAGCAGGACTAGTTGGCTTGTTTTTATCAGTTCTAGTGGTGAGTACGCACACTGGGAATTTCAGAAAGAGGAGCTCTGACGCTGTTTCCTGTGTGGGATTTTGTTGCAAATTTCTCTTCAAGCACGTAAAAACAAATGCAGGTTTTGTATTTTCCTCAGGGTTTCTGTGGTATGAAAAGCAATATAATCTTAGTTCATTTTAAGAGGCTCTGATTTTACTGTGTTTGATGTAAAGGTGGTTTCAATCTTACTGATGTAATTTCAGAAGGACAGCACTTGAGCAGGTATGCAGCAGCGCAGAACTTGTGTGAAAGGAAAAGGAGAATTAAGCTGGGGTATTTGAGGCCAGTACCAGTATTTATAGAATCATAGAATAGTCAGGGTTGGAAAGGACCTTAAGATCATCTAGTTCCAACACCCCTGCCATGGGCAGGGACACCTCACACTAAACCATGTCACCCAAGGCCTCATCCAACCTGGCCTTGAACACCGCCAAGGATGGAGCACTCACAACTTCTCTGGGCAACCCATTCCAGTGCCTCACCACCCTCACAGTAAAGAATTTCTTCCTTATATCCAATCTAAACTTCCCCTGTTTAAGTTTGAACCCGTTACCCCTTGTCCTGTCACTACAGTCCCTGATGAATAGTCCATCCCCAGCATCCTTACAGGCCCCCTTCAGATACTGGAAGGCTGCTATGAGGTCTCCACACAGCCTTCTCTTCTCCAGGCTGAACAGCCCCAACTTTCTCAGCCTGTCTTCATACGGGAGGTGCTGCAGTCCCCTGATCATCCTCGTGGCCCTCCTCTGGCCTTGTTCCAACAGTTCCATGTCCTTTTTATGTTGAGTACACCAGAACTGCACACAATACTCCAAGTGAGGTCTCATGAGAGCAGAGTAGAGGGGCAGGATCACCTCCTTCGACCTGCTGGTCACGCTCCTTTTGATGCAGCCCAGGATGCAGTTGGCTTTCTGGGCTGCGAGCGCACACTGAAGCTGGCTCATGTTCATTTTCTCATCAACCAACACCCCCAAGTCCTTCTCTGCAGGGCTGCTCTTTTGTTTTAAAGGCCTGGACATGTATTCTATTTAATTACTTCCCTTTTGTTACCTCACATTATTGGTATTTTACTGACCTGGGTGGTTTCTATCAAGCATAGACTTCCAACTATTTATTTTTCAGGTAAATACAAAGATGACTCCTAAACATACAAGTGTAAAGAGATGGCTATTCTAAGAAAGTAGATGTCTTTGAAAGCAACATTCCTTGGCAGTACCACAGAAGTGTCTTCAACTTTAGAAGACTGACTGAGTTAGAAAGGACATAGTTTTTGCTAGCTGAGGGTTGTCTGGTTGTTTTAAGTGAGACTCAACAGAATCAGTCCAGTAATGCACAAAAATTTCCACCTTAAGTAAGCCATTGTAAGAGGAGGACAGAAGTTTTTCGTAGTCCAGGTATCTTCAGGAGCTTTAGAAAATGATGAATCAGTGTTGCTGATGTTGGTTCAGAGCGAGTATTTCCGGTCTGCTCTCTGGTGTTCTTAAGGTTACAGGAAATTTGGAAGTTCAGTCTGAGTCTACTACTCCTGTGGCCTTGGTTGTCCTGGACCACATCCTGCTTCATCATATTCTATGCTTGTTGTGAGAGAAACAAGATACTGAAATTGGAATCCCCTTTGCAGAGATAAGATGGTACATGAGGGGATCTCAGGCTGCACTGGAGGAATTGTTCCAGTGGGATGATCCATGTCCTCTGACTCTAAGCCTCAAATGTGGCCATAGGCCGGGAGACTGAGCAATTTCAACTGTATAAACTCTGGTTGCAAGACCTGAAGCTGCTTCTTCAAGAACTTTTTGTGACCCAGCACTCTCCTACCTCTCCTCCCAGTCCCCCCAAACACACTGGAATTCGAATGTGTTTCAAAAATGGGGTTTCTTATGCCTTAGACCTCTTATTGGTTTGGTTTGGCTTTTTAAACTTTGCTATTCTGTCCATCTTATTGCTGTAGGCTTGATCATTCAGCATCACACAAACTCAGCTTCTCCAAAACCTAGAAGATGGCCTAGCAGATGGGGGATAAATCCCATGTGACATACATCACAGATCCACTAAATGTCGATTTTTATTCCAGTCATGGATCAGTCTAGGGGGAAAATTAGGGGGGAGGGGGCAGTGAGAAGAGAGAACAAGCTGGCTTAGGGGAAGGCTAATAGATTTGGTTTGAGTCCAAATCATGCTAGCAGTGATTGTAAACAAACACTTGGTGGTGATTCAGTGGCTTCTGTTAAATAAATGGATGGTCTCTGTCCTGTCCTAAGTAAAGAACTATCCATGTGCATCCATCCCGCATCATTAAATTTACTATAGGTGTAGCTGTGAGCTCAGGGCTAATCTGCCTGCCTGTGGGATTGGAGATTGAAGCAGATTCTCACAGCTCAAGATGGCCTCTCCATGTCAGGGTTAGGCCATGGCTGAGGCAATGTCATGTAAACTAGCTCTTCTCTAGTCTGCATCGTAAAGGCTTTGTTGATCATTCCAGTCTTCAGAGCTGGTGCTTCAAGCTTTCTCACAGCACTGACTTCCCTGTTGATATGGAAGAGTAATGAAAAGAGATTGAGAAAACTTAACTGAATGGTGCAGCACCAGGAGGGGGAGGGAAGCCAAGAAAAACCCACTTGTCAGCTGAACAAATTAAAAAATCAGAAAAGTCAGCATTTTGTCAGTCACTCCACCCCCTGGCAGTTCCTTCACGCTTAGGACTTTAATCATCAGTAAAACAATAATAACGAAACATGCACAAGGAGTCCAACTATCATAATTCTCTTCAACACAGCAAGATACTCTTCAACAAATAACCATTAAGAGATTAAGCCTCTTTTACTAATAAATTGTTTGGCATGCCAAAGCCAATTTGTTTGACGTTACTTTTGCAGGATTAAGGAGTTGAAGACCTTAACAACGTGCTAATTGTCTATACCTGGCAGAGGGTAATACTCCATGCCATTGACAAAAGTAGCATTCACAAGAGATCATTTGCTAATGTAGTCCTCGGTTTGGCTGCTAATGAAAGCATGGAAGTATATATTATGATGATGCTTTTCATCCCGAGATCCCCAAATACCGTTTTTGAGGAGGGTCTTCCAAAATGTGTGGAATGCAGTGTTAGTGTTATTACTATTGTCAGTGTCAGAGAAGAGGAAAACGGCAGTTTCCCCAAACATTGTAAACCAAGGTAATGTAGGGCCACTGCTGAGAAATGCCAGTCTTGCCCTCGCATTGCTCAGGCTGTGCTTCCCACCTGCATGCTGGCCACTGGCAAAATTTCTTTTTCCACCATGCAAATGTTCAGACTGAGAAATTCCTCTGGGTTAAAACTAGTATTGGGAGAAAATAGATTTTTTTGTGTTTTACCTTGATCATTTCCTTCATCAAGCTGCTCTTACAGCTACTTGGAACACTAAGAAGGTTTCAAGAGAGCCATTTGAAAACTGGAACACGGGATGAGAGTAGGTAGGACTGATTTATTGTGACATTGCCACTTTAAACCAACCTAAAGCACTCATAAAATTGTGGCCTGAGATACAGTTAACCTGTGTAAAGGCTTGCTCACACCACTTTCTTGGGCTTCCCAAAGTCAGCTTTAGTCTAGTGGGCTGTTATGCACAGGGTCAAACTGAGTCTTGTGCTGCTTCATCTGAACTGTAGCCAGCCTGGCCAGCCCAACTGGCTTGCCACTAAGCAGTGAGTGCAGAGCAAAGGTGTCACCAGTAGTGCAAGATGCAGAATCCAGTAACCCTCATCTGTGTTCTCCAAAGCAATGGAAAACATACTCCCTGCAGCCTGATAATAGCACTTAATTGCTTATTTTTGTCCCTTCTTTTAAAACAGCTGATTTACAGGCACGAAGCCTGTATCAGATCTGGTAAAAAAACCCCAAGTCTTCATAATTTTCTGCTTTCTGAAATACTTTTAATCTAAAAGTTATGGAAGCTGAGATCATCCTAAGGAAAGTTAGCATAAACATGAGGGGGGAAAGGCCCCTCAGGAAGACATCTCAATCTCCTGCTGCTGTATGGCTGCAAAACCTTCTGTCTGGTCTCCACTGCTGAATTAGGTATCAATAAAGTACACAGCCCCGAAGAGTGAGACAGCTTCACTTTCTTAGAAGCGTGATGGGCAGTCGAGAGAAGTCAAGTGGCAATAAACTCTGTGTCAGTGATTTGCTTTACTATGTGTCTGTCCAGCATCAGCTTTTTTTTTTCTGGTGTACTGCAGGAAAAAACCTGCTACGTTGCTTTATTCAGGAAAGGTCCTTGTTTCACTGCATTATAAAAGCATTGGTTAGTAGGTTAGTGCCTGTAGAAATGGTCTGTGTACGAGTGTGTGCATGGGCTTGTTTAGCATGGAACGTTGGGTCTCAGCGTTGGGTCTCAATATTCTGACTTTTACCGGTGACACTAAGTGAATAATGTCACATCCCTTTGAGCTGGATGTAGAGGCAGACATCACACACCTAAGCCAGCACAGGAGATGTCATCTGCAGCCAACTTGTCAAAGGAAGCTCATCCAAAATTCAGGAGTTTGTATCCCTGGTGCTGGTCATCACTTTACAGTCAACCTCATTCAAGCTTCTGCTGTGTAAATGAGAGGCATTACTGTTTTTAATTGCAGAGCTGACCCCTGTGCTTTGGATACTGAAAGTTCTGGCTTTTACCCTTATGTGTACTATGAGCGAGGCTGCGCACCTCACTGGAACAGGTTGCCCAAGGAAGTTGTGAATGCTCCATCCCTGGAAGTGTTCAAGGCCAGGTTGGATGGTGCTTGGAGCAAGCTGGTCTAGTGGAAGGTGTCCCTGTCCATGGTGGGGGGCTTGGAACTAGATGATCTTAAGGTCCTTTCCCACCCAAACCATTCTGTGATTCTATGATTCTGTGATTTATGGTGACGTTTTAGTTTATGTAAGAGTAGCAGCTTTTAGGAAGCAGAGAATAGACTCTGCAAAGATCTTATTTACAAGTGATGTCCGTCAGTGTTACTCATCCGTTGGGAGAGTCAGGCCTGGGAGAGGCTGGAGGATGTGGATATTTCCCCTAACCCCATGTACAACAGTGCAGTGGTACTTGGGTATTGCTGTGGGTGGGAGGTGTTGGGGAATAAAAGAGTAGGGAAAGCAGTTCTGGTGGCACCGGGCTTCTGCAGCTGCCTGCTGTCCATCTAGGGTTTATAGTTAATGAATGAAGGCTCCTGTTTGTCACTGTCTGGAGGACAGATCAGGAGCTGTCTCATGTCATCTGCCTGTCCTCTCCTACTCCTTCACGCTAGAACACATATAAGTCCTTAGCAAAATGCTGGTTAGGTGCAGAGAAGAAAAAGATATAGTATTTTTCTCCTACCAGGGCTGCTTCCTGGTGGTTTTCTTGGGAGGGCACATTTTGGTTGTCACAGGCTGTAATCTACATTAGTGTGCCCAGCTCTGAGAGTGCTTCTTCCAACACAACCCCTGCTCACAGCACTAAGCACATTTAATTATGTCTCAGCTTTTGTGCTGTCTTTCAATTCAAGGGACTGCTCTTAGAAATGGCTATGGTTGTTAATAGTAACCTTTGACCATTAGAACTTCATTCTAAACACCAGGAGGTTTGTTGTGCTGAAACAGAAATGAGGTGCCGAATGAGGTCACCCTACCAATAACTCCTCTCACTTATTGATTGTCTGATATGTGCATTTATCAGCAGATGATAAATGATTGAGAAGGATTTTGGTGTGATGTAGATCACAGCAGGTCTCGAAGTCAGTCAGCAATTTTTGTCAGTGGGAAGGAGCGAAGGGGTTATCAGTATGTGGACCTAATATGTCCATGTTCTCAGTTTATAGCTGGGTGTACTGATTGAGTTCTTTAGGTCATTCAGTGTGTGTGTATACATCTGCTTCGTCAACTTGGTGATTTGTGGAAATGTGTTGCGGCCTACTGTGGATCTTGATCAAATAGCTCATCGTCATCCTGGCTACCTGATGCATTTCATCTGTATTTGTACTATGCCTACATTGGAAACTGCAGTCATCCACACACTACTTTGCACTTTATTTCTCTTTCTTTCTCTGTATTTACTTGCAGATGGGTGTGTTTAAGTATATACTCAAAATTCAGTGCCTTTATGTCTCACTGTCTGAGAATGGGAGAGGAAGATAGGGAGCTGCCAATGAGGAAATAGTGTCTGAAAGCTAGAAGAATGGAAATAGTGAGAAGCCAGGCACATATTTAGAGAGATGTAATGGGGAAAACAAAATCCTCTTACAAATCTAAATGTCCCTAAAAGTCTTGGATCCCCGAGTGGAAACTAACCTCAGGTACTTGCATGTGTACAAATGATTTGTATATCAAATTCCAAGTCCTCTATGGATTGTACAGTGCCCATGGCAGGTTTTTCAAAATGCGTAAGGGTAATGACTTTTACTGGATAGGGTGTAACACTGGCACTTTCAACATAACAAATTGTCTGCTCCAGAGAGCAAAATATTCCAGGAAATGGTGCAATTGTATATTCAAAGTATAATAAAGAGATCACTAGAGCTTTCATGGCACTATTAGATGTTCAGGACAATAAGTAAGCACTGAACTCACTGAAATTGTTGTCCAGCTGGCAGTCATAGGTGCCATGGGCTGAAGCTGTCTTGTAGGACAGTTCTGTTGTCACACTGCCTTCCTTGGAAATGGGAAACATCTCTTGTAGTATCTGCTGTTCTAACTGACGCTTCTCCTTACTGCCTTGAATGGCTGCATGTTTGCAGAGCTGTCACCCTGATGAGGGAGAGTAGCTGAAGTCTGGGTATTGCACCGATACCTGTGTTGTCCATCAGGGCTTGGTGACCCCCCAGAAAGACTTTGTCTTGCAGCAAGGTTAGCTCTAAAGTCTCCTCATTGCCTTTGGGATTTTCTGACTTGTCTTTTTTTTTTTTTTTTTCTTGTTTTCTTTTTTTTTTCCCTTTGTCTTTTTTGCAAAGACCTTCTCCAAAGCAAATCACCTCTAAAAAACCAGGATTACTTGTTCTTTATTCTTAGTGATCTGTTTTCCTTAGAGACCAAAGAAAAACCTTTGGCTCTGAACCTGCATGATTGGCCTGATCTAATGTTTGATACTAGGATGTAACATTTCTGTTAGTAGCATAGGAACATATCATTTGTTTGCCTTAGTCTCCCAGATATGCCAACAGCATCCTGGACTGCATTAGGCAGAGCCTTGCCAGCAGGTAAGGGGAGGGGATCCTTCCCCTCTGCTTAGCCCTGGTGAGAACATCTGGAGTGCTATGTCCAGTCCTGGGCTCCCCATTATGAGAGAGACACAAGAGAGACAAGCTGAAGGAAGTCCAATGAAGTGCCATGAAGTTGATTTAGGGACTGTAGTATCTAATACGCAAGGAGAAGTTGAGAACGCTGCAGCTACTTAGCCTCAAGAAGAAGGCTTGGCAGCATCTTGTCAGTGTGTATAAATATTTAATGGAAAAAGAGTAAAGAAGACAGAGTCAGACTCTTCTCAGTGGTGAACAGTGGGCGCAAACTGAAATACAAAATATTCCATTTACACATCAGAAAAACTCCTCTACTGGGAGGATGCTCAAACATTGCAAAGTTACACGGAAAGTTTCTGAAGTTCAAGATACTCAAAACCCAACTGGCTGTGATCCTGAGCAAACTGCTCTGGCCGATCTATTTTTGATCAGGGTTTGGACTCAGAGGGGACATCTGCAGATGCCTTCAGTCTCAACTATTCTGTGATTCTGTGATACATGCAGGCTGATGAACCCTGATAAAAGCTTACAGTAAGGAACTCATGCTGCTGTTGATTGTTATCCTTAGTCTGCTGGGAGGTTAAAATATGCCAAGCAAAAGGAGTTGAAATAGGGAGAAGAGGATTTAATGGGACTGTAGTTACTAATGGATTTCCAGACAGTCTGGAATCACAAGCATTCACTGAATTATTTGAAAACCTAGTTTACAGGATATAATCTATTCGCTTTATTTTCCTACTTCACTGACATTCATTAAAAAGTTCTGCCTTTTAAATGGGATAGTAAGCTCTAACTTTACTTTTGCCACTTAAGAAAAGTTACAGGCTGAAGTAGTTGTCAAATTAGAACTTTAAAAGACAGTGTGTTGCATTTACAGAGATACCACCGGATAATTAAACTTAGAAGGGACCTCAGGAGGTCTCTTCTCCAACCTTCTGCTAAAAGCAGAGTCAGCTACTGGGCCAGACAATGTGGGTCTTTTGATTCTCCAAGGATGGACATTGCACTACGTCTCTGGGCAACCTGGCCCAGTGCTTGAGTGTCCTCACGGTGAAAAAGATTTTCCAGTCCAAATCTTTTGCTCCTTTATTTTTTTTTTCCCCTTAGGCAATGAAGGTAACAAATAGGTGCTGTTGGGGGGTTTCACGAATGCATAGGCAATCTAGATCTCTTACTCTCTTGGGCACTTCTAGAAGTTCCCCTAGGCCCTTATCTTTATTTTGAAGCATGAAAGTGCATCTGGATATCTTACCCAGTATCTCCTGGGCTTCATAACTTTAAGAATTTGAACGCTTTAAACTGAAATCTCTTCCCTTTCCAAAATTGTTAACTTTCTTGTGTTTATGAGCAATGATTTAGGATTTGGAGAGGCTTTGATTACAAGAGGGTGTGTCTCCTGAAATATAACCAAAGCATTTCTTTTTGAGTGGTTTCTTCTGTTAACGTTGCTAATGTTAATAATGACGAGGTAAGATCAGATCTAGGGCCATAGTTACATGAAATTTGCAAAGAGAGGAAAGATTCAGAATTCCTTTCACACCGCCTAGCACATTTCTAGGAAACTGCATCAGTGAAGTGCTTTAAGAAGGCAAAGAAAACGTGTGTGGAATGTTAAGAACATTGCATCTGGGTGTATCAAATAGGCTTTACTTTTGAGTAACATTTAAGGTAGAAAACCTCACAAGTCAGCTCCAGTAGCATGTATTTTCATGTCTGACAGAGGCTAATTCGGTCATGCTCCTTACCCTAACCATAACTGCCTTTTTTTTTGTGTGTGTGTATGTCAGTGTTTGCTTTTGCTCTGTCCGTTTCTTGTTGTTCTTAAGAACAGATATTTGCCAAAACAAATGTATGTGAGTGATAAAAGCTAAGAGGAATGTCTGTTGGACCACAGGAAATTTCCTGTGCAGGAAGAGATCTTGGGAACTTCCTGTGGAGCAGAGCATTGTGGGTCTGTTGGCAGAAGTCCCTTTACCACAGCTGCAATTAACTAGAAGAGGGTGGAAAATAGTCAGCACTGCCTTTTGCCTTCATATAATTCAAGAGAAGAGCCTGAACTAGACACTTAAAACCCCCACTGCTGCATGAGCAAATGTTAAATCAGAGTTGTGGGTTTGCAGATGATTATTCTCATAACCAAAACCCAAGCAAACAAGAATGGTGCACAACTAGAGGTCACTTTTGCTCATACTCCCATCTTTTGCGCCCACCTTACAGACTAACTTGGTTCACATGGGAGTATCCCAAGGTTTGAGGCTGCCAGAAGGAGACCTTTTCAAGCTTGATCCCATATGCCTGAGAATGAAATGTGTCCTTAGTCTCTGCATTTTGTACAACACTATAGCCTGGTACCTTGCAGGATTTATGGGACATTGACAGTCAGCCTGTATCCTCCAGCAGAATTTTCCCATGTCAGTACTGTCCCTGCACCTCCTGTGAGGCTTCCTAGCAGATACTTCCCAGGCAAGTTCAAATCTTCATAGAATCATAGAATAGTTAGGGTTGGAAAGGGCTTTAAGATCACCAAGTTCCAACCTGCCTGCATGGGCAGGGACACCTCACTCTAAACCGTGTCACCCGAGGCTCTGTCCAGCCTTGGTCTTGCTGAAGAAGGCGCTGTAGAAAAGGCCACTGAAATGGTGCTTGAGGTCTGTGCTCCCTGCAGCCCTGTGTTAAATGTGGCATTAAGGTTATTGTCCCTCTTCAGAGAGGTCGAACAGCAGCTTACTGTAAAATCTGAACTTTGGTGTAATGGTCTCACCTGGTGATTTCTAAGCCTCTCAGGTAGCATGGTTCCCCTCACAGAGTTTGGGTCCTGTGGCCCAGTGCCCTTGCCCATGCTGCTTCAGCATTTGGGGTTCTTTCCTTACAGCTGTGTGCTTGTGCACTCTTCTTTTGTACCAAGGAACTCTTTGTTTGCTTACTGAGTGCTTCCCCACAGGAAATTTCCTGTGATGGAAAGCTCTGAGGAAGCTTCCTGCCAGCCGAGATGCTGTGGGGGGCAGATAAGGGAGGCGCTGGAGCTGCAAACCGCAGCAGCTGAGGAGGGGTTGTCACCCGGCACTGCCTGCCGAAGGAGGCTGGGTAGCAGGAACAGTCAGACGCTTTCTGGAGTGATGTGGAAAACCCACCACTGCTGTGGGCTGATGAAGTCTTTGCTAAACTGGGCACTGCAGCTTGGTGGTGTTGAGCCTGCATCCCAGATAGCTGCATGGAAGCTATGGATTAATTTTTACTGCATCCTCATGGGTCACCAGCCTACGGCTGTCCTTGGCAGTCTGGAGAACCACTTTGTGTCACTTACTGGGATTTGCTCTTACATTGGTACAGAAAGAGTGGTCTGGCTGTCAAGTAACTGTTACTACGAATGGCACCCCAGGCGCTGGCAGAGACCTCTTGTCATTTTGGGCAGGGGTTATGGCTTGGCAAGGCTGGAGCTTGGTCACCTCCTAGGAACTGTGGCCTAGGAACTGAACTGAACTAGGCACTGTTGGAGCTGCAGCAGTGGTTCAGTGAGTCTGAGGCTGACAGTACAAAACTTACTTGGGGAAAGCACCCTGATACAAGAGAGATTTTCAGGCAAAGGCATGTGATGTTGGTGGTCATCACCTATGCAGTTAGCTGGTGGCACCCTGGGGAGCACTGAGGCTAATAAGATACCTGAAAATGACCTGCATCCTTCCACAACTCTTGCATTTAGGCTCACAGTGCCTCTGTTTCCTCACATCTAATGTCAGGATGTGAGTGCTTCTTTCTACCCCCATTGACATCTCTGCCAAGATCAGTGGTGGCTGCATGAGGAGGTAGGACTTGAGAGTTGTCAGTCTGTCAGCACAGAGGTATGACTGCCCCATAAACAATGCTTCAAGCTTCCCTCTCACCAAACTACCCTCCACAGTGTCCCTTTCAACTCTCCAAAACGTTTCCTCTGCCCCTACAGTACCTCAGCATACAGTGATTTTTACAATCCCCCCCCAGTTACTGGTTCCTGGTAACATGCCTTAAATCTCCTTTTTGTTAGTACTCTTCTCTGTTTGTGATCAGTTGCCTAAATATTGCCTACACAATAGGGTTTGTTGTTTGTGTATTCTTTTGTAATTCTTGTTTGTAATTCTTCTGTGTGTTGATTTATGCCAGGAACCTATGGCACTTTCTTAACCAAAAGATGGAAAAGAGAATAATTTTCTGGACATTTTGACCTGGATGTTCCTGGTTTTCTTCAGAGCTCAGACTCTTGAATCTGGCAAAGACACTTCATTAGCTTCACTGCTTTTCTGTTTGTCGTACTTCAGAAATTCAAGCTGAGATCAAATGAAATCAAACAGCGAAGTCCTGGACTAACTTCTTTAGGTCAACTCCCTCTAGACTAGGAAAGGCAGATGTTTTAAGCTTTTAGTTTTCAATGTGGCATCATTTCAATACAACCTTTATTCAACCAGCGTAACTGTTCTAGTTTGATTAATGGACCTGACTCATAAATGTGTGCAGGCTGGCCAGCTGGCCCAGCCAGTCAGTGACTGGGCTGGTGAGATTCGCCAGCTGACTGCTATTTCTTGGCTACTAGGGGACCCCAAATTGCAAGTGCTGCTTCTAAACTATGGGACGAATGGGAATGAGCTCTGCCTTTGGTCTCCTGGTAGGGCAAAGAAACATCTTCAGTGTTATATGTAGCCGTCCAGCCCCATCTTGTGTAACCTGCCATGGATCGAAGGCATCCATGAAAAATGGTGAGCTTTTCGTGGGGTGAGTGATTGCACCGCTTGATGTTCAGGTTTGCAGGCACTTCCCATCATAAGAACTTGGTTCTGATAGTTTTGCAACTCTTGAACTTTTTAACTTCTGTGACTGATAGCTTCTTTGCCAGGACAGAGAATAATATGTTGGTGTTGACTGCTCAAAATGTCTAGTGCCCTAAGATCCAGAACAGGCTTTGGGGAAAAGAGGTTGTCTCTCCTGTGCTCTCAATACCCTTCTGCCAAGCCACGAGGATGGGAGAGGAGTCAGCCTGTTCACAAGCAAAAATGAGAACTCAGACCTGGGATCCGGGAGGGAAAGCCTGTAGCAAGGAGGCCGGTCAAGGAGACTGGCATTGTAAACTCGCACAATTAGAAGTGGAGGGAGAAGGGCATGAAGTTGAGCTAGGAGGATGGATTTCTTAATCATGCCCTTCCTCTGCTGTCACATACATCTGCTGCACAACTTGCTGGCAAAATCAGTCAGGCCTTTGGCAAGGTATCTCATGCCCTCCTGCCAGTGTTGGTTCCTGTAACAAATGACAGTATATTCCTGCTGCTCCCGGTTGCTCCTTTAGCAAAAAGTGGCAAAGGTCTGTAGGTTGGATCTAAAAGAGCTGGCCCTGCTGCTGACCAATGCAGGTTTCATTATGATGCCATCGGGGAATTTCGTAGGGTGTTTTTCACCACTACTGATACTTCAAAAACAAGGGAAAAAATTACACTTAATATATACATTCTGCCTTACAGCTACTAAGGCTGTAAAAGTGAGGAAATGTCAGAATTAACGTTGCCCATGCATGCATTGATCCTTCAGTTACATTAGTTTTGCATATGCATCAACATATGCAGTGTCTAGCGAAGTCCTGGAACTGCATGAATAACTGTAGGAAATACTCATAAAGAGGAAAGGGGCTAAACCTTAGTCAGGAGAGAGGATAATTGCAGGAGAAAGCTATTAAGTCTGCAGGGACTCTTGGTCTGCTTGCTGGTGTCTCAGCCATGAATGGTGTTTCTGCAGCTCACAGGTTGTCTGCAACCACGTCAGCTTTGGTCATGACAGCTTTGCTGGAATGGTTGTCTTGAAGCATGTGAGTTTCTTCCTGGCTACACTCATTATACGTGTGGGTTTGCTAGGTCAGAAGTGGTTTGTAGTAAATCATGTAGGAGGCCTGTGGCTGAACTTGGGTTTTCCTGGTCCCTTGACCAGTGTCTTCCTTGCTACAAGCTTTTTCCTTTTGCAGCAGTATGCAGACCTGCGTTTGCTTCGATTCACATTCAGTATCCCTGTGGAAATAACTCAGCTGTTTACATGGGGTAGTAGGAAAGTATTTATTATATTTTTAGCAGTCTGTGATGTAATTTAGCAGATGGAAAAAATAAGGAGGACAGCCAGCTTTTTGCAGACCACCAATATGTGCTCTGCAGGCTTGAGCTGGAGAATTGGTAAGCTAAACTGAGGCAGTTCAAAGGTTGCTGAACAGATACACACACTACCAAGCTGGAAATACACTCATGAGAAGACCAGTTAAAATGACTCAAATCAAGCATAAGGTCTTCCACTGGCTGTAGTAGGCTTTGGGTTAAACCCCACTAGGTCCTAAGATGTTTGGGTTGGAGATCTGCATAGTGTGCGATGTTTTTGTAAAGTGTGTTTGTCATGCTGGGAAGGTAATACATAAACCTTACCATGTACTCATACCAGCTAAGTGTGCTACTGAAAGTCCAGGAGAAAGCATGGTCTTGATCATTCAAGCAATGTAATTGGTTTTAATAATTTATAATTCTAATAATACACTAGGAGATCTTCTGTAATATATTGTGTAAACATAAAGTATTGGGAAATACTGTATTATGCTACAGATTGGCTATTAAATATTTTTAGTGAAGTGAAACAGCTCAAGGCTGCAAAAAATGATCCAACTGGCAACTTAGTAAACTGAGAATTTGCACTGTTAGTTTGTAAATATAAATAGTGAAGTACAGCAGTGAAGTCATTAATAGACTTTATCAGTCAGTAAACTTTCTTGGCATTAATCTTTAATACTGTAAAAGCAGCTGTCTTTGAAAGAAAATTCTTCGTAGAAGATGTCAACACTACAAATTTTTTACTGTTATTCCAAAATATTCTGAGTTGAAAAAAAAAAAAGAAAGAGCTTTTAGCAGGGGTTATCAAACTGATTCTCCTAACAGGTATGGAAAATTCGGCTTGCCCCAAAACCAGGCTTACCCCAAAACTCAAAGTAGACATTACAAGAAGTACTGTGAAACCACAGCACCAAAAAGTGGTTGAGCCTTAAATGCAATAAAGTAATGCCAGCCTTGAAATACTACACTTTTTTCCCTTTTTATTTTTTCAGTGGTTCTGACACTGTACAGTCAAGTTAACTTTGTTAAGGACTCACCAGTCTCCTGAGCGCCATGGCTATTTTTTTCTTTCCCCCCGAACTTACCACCTGTAGAGACTTAAGATGCTGCCTCCTGTAGCAAAAGTTATGATGTTACCCCACCATTTCTGTTTTATTTAGCTTTCTTGAGCTGGGGATTTGGTAAAATACCAGTAAATTACATCCTTGTAATAGCTCTGCATAGAGATTACAATCTAAGGAAACTCTCTGGACAAAAATATCATATCTGTTTGTGTGCATTACCAAACACACTGGCGTCCTGATTTATGATTGCAACTGAGACACTATAATTATGCAAAATAATAAGGCCAGGCCTATTGAATTAAATGATGAAGATCATTTGATTTCAATTAGGACAGCACCTCCTGGCCCTTCACATGCATCAGGTCCTCATTGTGTGAGCTGCTGTCATTTTGAAATCACTGTGTTCTGGCTTTCTGTACAAACAGGGTATCAGGCCCACTGGTTTATAGATACTAGATATTTTTAAGCTGCTATGAAAAACAAGGTGAGGGCTTGTATGGTTACTGAGAACTTCAGAATGTGTCAAAATCTCAGCATAATCCTTTCCAGAATAAAAAAATTGGGATTAGAGAGACAGACAAACAGACAGACACACACGCACACCCCAAGTTAAAAATATGTACGTGAAAAAACCTTAACTAAGAAAAGGACAGATTTTTACCCCTTTCTTCCCCTGGATGGCAGTTACGCAAGTGAAAAATCCCACTAAAATCACTGGAACTGCTTGTGTAAGTAAATGCTCCCAAGAATATGTGTTAAACAATGCAACACTCAGTGTCTTGTTTGTTATGTCAATGTCATATTTATTTAAATTGGTATTCATCTTCATTTCCACTACTTACGAGGGTTGCTTTGCAATTTTACATTTATCTCAATTTTGACACTAAAAGTATGAATATCACTTATACTTTGGTTCAGAATTGCTTTTAGTTCGAAGAATTTCAATTGTTTCTTCTGAACAAATATAATTAGGAGGCTTTCATTGAAAAGCAGAAAGAAAATCCACAGCTATTTTGACTGAATGTAAAAGAAACCTACACAGCAAAACCAGAATCCTTTTTGCACTAACAGCAAATATTTCTTTATTTAGTGTTGTGCAAATAAGAACACTTACCAAAATGTACACCAGCTCTTTACAAGAAATAAATCAATAAGTGTATAATAAAATTAATATCGGGATTAACTACAGATAAGGTTTTCCTGAGGCTTCTCTGGCACATGGAGAAATGCCTGAGAACTGGTGAAGTGGGGAGAGAAGGAAAAAGAAAAGAAAAAATATATGCAAAGCCACTTGGGTAGAGTTATGCAAATGACCTTATCAGGGCAAGCAAAAGGCTTCTCCATTGTGTCTGCCAATTAGGAAATAGCAGCTATGGACATACTCAACTCCCTCTTCTTGAAGAGATGCAGCTTTAGCCTGTCATGTTGGCAACCACACCGTGACAGGAGATTAAAAATTGTCTCCTCTTTTATGTCTTTTTAAGGGGTTGGCAGAGATGCCAAATGAATCCTGGATGGGGCAAGCACCCTGATGGTATCCAGTACCATTTTTTCAATTTCATATGGATTCTAGCAAACCAAGAGGGCAATGAAACCACTAGGCTTTGAGAGGGGTACAGAAATATTCCCAGATTTCTTTGGGAGCATTGGTGTCCCTCCATTCTGACTCCCATTCTGAGGAGAGAAAGCAAGAAGTAACACTTCCTGCTGTTCAGCCCAACTCAGCCTGCCTGGTCCAGGTGTGCTGCTCCCTCTTTCTCTTACCTCTAATGATTAAATCCGATGTCACAGTTGGTCAAGCTGAAGGGAAACACAAGAATGCAGCATCTGGTCTTATGCAGTGTTTTCCAAACACCAGAGTGTTTCAGGATTCATGAAGTGTTTTGATAATTAACACAAAAGGAAGACGTTATGTTCAAAATGAGTAACACGAACCTGATATTGTGGGAAACATTTTTCTCCCTTTTGGTGCCTTACATACTACTCAGCGCTGCAGCTAAATTGTCAAGATCACCATTGATCTCCACAGGAGGTGCAGACATACTTTTCAGGATGCGAAGCCACTGTTTTCAAAACTTTGAGCAGGCATTAACTGGTCACTCATTTAACATTCACCTTGGTGGACCAAGTTCATGGTCAGTATGATATGTTCATAAGGATTTTTCATAGCTAGGGTTTGAGTGTGCCTGAATTGTCTGGAGGCAGCTGGAGGGTATGATGAGATGAATGGGTTGGCTGAAGTGTTACACTCTGGATTGGGTGCACACCCTGAGGGTGCATCCTGTTTGTTAATGTTGCTTTATTCAAGTCGCTGCTTCCCAGGCTTAAAAGATAACCGTGTGAGTAGCATTACTTAAGCAGGAGGGCAAGTCTGAAAAAACAGTGGGATATTTCTGCATGTTAAAGCAGAGCAGGATGCAAAAATAAGAACCCAAACAATTTGTCTTTCTCTCCTTATCCTCATAGTGAGAGAGGGAACATCCTGAGTAGAAGCACAGGATTTAGTGGAGGCTGAGAAAAGTTGGCAGGAATGTGTGCACTGGAAATGCCAGGGTGCAGGACTGTGGGACCAAATAACCCAGCAGGATGCTGCAGATAGCGGCATTCCTCAGTACCCAGCAAAATCCCTGAGCCTTGAAGGTCCTTCTTGTCGCATGGAGATGCAGGCTGTGCAAAAAAATCAACTCGGGCCTTCAAAACAGTCAGTGACCTGAACTGGAGAGAGCTAGAAATTTTGATGCAGGGGAGCTGTGCTTCCTCTGTCCCAGTGAGGGGTGGCACTGCATCTGCCTGTGTGAACAATACAGTCTGGGAGGCTGAGTTCATGTGTGTGTCTTTGGCAAAAACGAAAACAGGAGAGAAGGAACTGTGTCTCAGGAAATGCTGGTACTTCATGTGCAGCTTTGGGCTAAGTTCTCTGCTGATATACCCTCTGCCATGAAAATGCCTTCTCTGAACACAAAACTGAAGAGGCAGCAAGATGCTGAGATACACAAAAAGATCTCAGTGGGCATTGTCTTGGACTCGTTGTCTTTACTAATGTCTCAATCCACTCTTCTAGATCCCTTCTTTGTTGTTAGGTTTTCAAAATACTTTTTTCTTCAAAGCTACTTCCTATATGGAGTTTTTAATGCCCCTTACTGAGAACAACCTGTTTCCCAATATCAGTTCTCTAGGTTAGCAATTGTTATAATTGCTGCAAGGATGGTATTTAGCAAGGAAGGGGAGGCAGTGAAGCGACACTTGTTCTGCATGCCAGCCCTTCTCTTACACACAGAGACTCACTTATAGTTCTGGGAGAAACGAGGGAAAACCAGAATAACAGTGCTGTGATGGGGTTTTGTTCAACGCACCCTGCTCACTCCTTGTTTTCTTTCTGATAACACCAAGGTATTTACGTGCAAACAAAAGACTCCTCTTGCCGAATCAGCCTCCTCCTCCTACCTGATTCCATCAGCAGTCGCAAAAGCATGACTGTGACAGCACTAAATGAATAAGGGTGAGGTTGGGCAGACAAAAGAAATCTCCTCCTCACACAGTGTGCACACCTGGGGTACTGGGGAAAATGGAAATCTAGAAAAAATTCAAAGCCAGACATCAGTGAAACATCTTGTTGAACATTAATTATGGTGGTTTCTTCTGAGAATGAATCTTCAAGTGAAGTAATGTTTCAGGACCGACATTAACAAATTTGATCTGAGCAGGGAAGAGACAATACTAAACAGGACCAACCCAATAGTTGCCCATTCCAGCTGCTTCAGAGGAGGGTGTAAGAAAGATATGCGACAATTTGTTTAAGAGTAAACCAGCCCACAAAGAAACCTTTACCTGAATTTCCACTGTTTGCTTATCCAGACACCTGAATAACAAGGGTGTAAATCTTTTCTGAAATGGCATCCATGCCCTCAGAAACTCTGCATGGTGTCAAACTGTGTTTTCATGAACATGCAGTATTTGAGTCCATATGCTCTATGTTTATTATCTGTCAGAGTGGTGTGAGACATCTAGAGTCTGCAGATTTTTTCAGGGCTTCACGGGAAAATTTTTGGCACTTTGCATTCCCTAATGTCATTTTGTGTGAAATTGCTGAAGAAGACTTCTCCCCCCAACCCCTCAAATTGACAGTGTGCCCATGTCTGCATTTCTGTACCATGCTGTCAGTGCTAAGCCAGTTGACCCCAGTCATGTGAAAAAATCAAAACCATGTTAATAAGCAAAGCATTTTACAGAAGTACTTTTCCACTAGTAGCTTGTTAAGAAGAAAGGAAAGACCTGGAATGTCAACTTGCTTTGCACTGACAGCGTGTATCTGTTAACTTAGTAATTTCTGTAGTGTAGGAATTAGAAAAACAGGCATGAAGCGAAAAGTTAGAGCAACTTGAAAAATTAGGTTAGAAGGGATCCTTTCTTCAAAACATAGTTCACTATCCTGTCCTTATGTGCATGTCTGCTTCCAACCTTCTTACTTCTCAAGTTTGTCTG
Source organism: Psittacula echo (assembly GCF_963264785.1). Classification (NCBI taxonomy): domain Eukaryota; kingdom Metazoa; phylum Chordata; class Aves; order Psittaciformes; family Psittacidae; genus Psittacula; species Psittacula echo. Next base: position 109,825,191 of record NC_137735.1, read on the forward strand.
TCTACTTGCCCCACTCATACACGTGCACATGTTGATCCACAGTCTGAAAGGCTTATGATCTGTGCATTCCTGTTGCACTCTGGATTTGCCTTGTGTGCTGTAGTTACCAAGAAACTTCCTTTCCTCTAACTTAATATCAAACAGAATTTCCAAAATTCGCTATTGCTGGTGTGGTTGTCAAAAACAGCTTTCATGCGGACTTAATTTGTGACACGGTTGGCTTAACCAAAGAGAAAATACCCAGGCAAGTAGGACATCAGATACCACAGCAGGTAGCTAAGTTCAGACAAGTCTAGGAACATGACCAGTAGGTCCATGTTGTGGATTTTTAAAAAGATGTTCCATCTTGTGCGAGTTGTTGTGAATCAGTCTTCCCAGGAGAGCAGAAACTTGAGATGACTTGGAGGTTATGACACAAAAGAATGAAGCTAAACTGGTTTGGGCATTGTAGACCAAGCAAGTCTTGAAGCATTGGAAAAACAGAAGAGAAATTGCTACTTTATAGAGACACCTCTGTTGCTTTCCTGACTTCAATGTGATTGTGTGAGATTTTGTGAACAGAAGCGGTGTGTGAACAGATACACCTATAAATCTGTATTTCTGCAACAGATCTGTAATTTGACAAGTGTCCTTCACAGAGCTGGTTGAAATTTGCCAAAATATAGAATCATAGAATAGTTAGGGTTGGAAAGGACCTTAAGATCATCTAGTTCCAACCCCCCTGCCATGGCCAGGGACACCTCACACTGAACCATGCCACCCAAGGCCTCATCCAAGCTGGCCTTGAACACCGCCAAGGATGGAGCACTCACAACCTCCCTGGGCAACCCATTCCTGTGCCTCACCACCCTGGGGGATTTTAATTAGACAAGTTGATGAAAAAGTGTTCCAACTACATTTTCACAATATCCACTTAGTAAAAAGTATACGAGGATTCCAGTAGTTTCAGTTGATTCCTAGGGAGACCAGCGTTGTAGGCACACCATGATGCTGTTCCCTTCGCTTGTACATTCAATCCCTTCCCTCTCCTGTCTGTTTATATTGCCGCGTCCTCCAGGCAGGGACTCCTCTTTACTCAGTGTTTTATACTACCTGGCACAACTGCCAGCAATGCCCAGAAGCCATTAGATGTTACTAAATGTTTCTGACAGGGGATATAATTTGATTCTCTTTCACAATACTTAAAATAAGAAAAATAAGGTTGCTACCCCTCACCCCTTCAAAGGAGGGAGCACTGTTAGTGGGACTGAGAGGGGTAACTTTCTCACCCTTTCCTGTTGTCACATCTCCTCAGCTGATCCCATCTCAGTTCTGGGGCTCCCAGCTGCAGCATACAATGCCCCTCTCAAGAGACAGAAATTCCCTTTCCATCAGTCCATCTGTAGTAGTTTGTTGGTGATAGCAAGCACCAGGATGGCTGTCTTTCCTGTAGGAAAGGAAGGGTGGAAAGAAGGACAGCTTCACTGACATTGAGGTTACTAGGTATCTATACTAGCACAATAGGTTTGGAGGATATTAAGAATTGTTAGTCTGTGATGGTATCAGTTACCCATTGTTACTAGTATGCAGTCTCTCTCACAGCACTTTTACCTTTGCAAGAAACCTGTAAAGCAGGATGAGACACATCCTCCTTGTGAATTATCCATTTGTTTTCCTTTTCATGAAGCTTGATCCTCTACCGGAGATGCGTAGGTAAATTATTTGCCTGTATTGACATTGCAATAATTTTGCCAGCCCTGGAAGCAAGCCTTTCTTGGTGACATCATCAGGAGTAAACTTAGGTAATACAGCAAGCCCATGCATTTTTCAGTGACATTAGATGTTCTATAACAATACTAGCCGAAGCATTTCCTCCCCTGTCTGTCACTACATCCAGCTGTTATTCCTTTTGCAATTTGCTACCTCTCTGCCAGTTGTGTTGACCTAACTGTTAGTGCAGTTGTGCTCTTAATCAGCTCACAAAGATGATCAGTCAGAAACCAATGTGCATATATATGTAAGTACGGATTATCTCTCTCATTAAGACCACAGAATAGCTCCTCCACCAATTGCACTGGCACATTGAAGGGGTGGACATAAAACAATATGAAGTCAGCATTGCCACTGAAAAACATACTGTCCGAGCTGTGTACTGAAAGGAGCTGGTTTGAAGGACAGTATAGTGATTGCAGACATGCCAGCACTGAGATAGAAATCATTATCCCTTTTATTCTAGTATACCCAGTTCAGGAGGGGGCATATTTCCCTCAAGCTCAGGACTCCAGCAAGATACTTGTGAAGCTGGAGAAGAGAAACTAAATGTGTGTTTCTGAGATCCAAGGCTGTCACAGAGAGGTAGCCGTAGCTCACACAAGTGTGTATCTGCCCTGCAGTCAGAGGTGAGTCGGTGTCACAGCTGCCCAGAATTTGCTGAAGCCATAGCACCCCAGTCTTCAGCATGAATTAGTCACCATGGTGTCAGGCAGGGTATGCTGAACATGCAGCGTCTGTTCGTTGTTGTCCTTGGGGTTGGCACCTCAGGGAGCTAGTTCAGAAAAGCACCCCAGGGATGCCTGCAAGTGCTGCAGCCATGCCTGTGACTGCAGGATGCACATGGCTTTGAGACACAGAGCATTCTCTCTCCCATGGATCTTGCCTGTTGTCCCAATTAATAAACTTGATTTCTGATTCTTTGGGAAATATTTTCATATGGCCCCAAACAGAAGTAATGCTTCAACTTCATAAGGCTTATTATTGCACAGGAATAATAAGTGGAAGCCAGGTGGGTTTGGGGGCCTAATACGAGAAGTTAGTGGGTGTGCTGACTAGCTTCTGAGCAAGCAGGAGTTAAACCCTGGAGAGGAAGCAATTCTCAAGCTGCAGCAAGGATAATCATGATAATTTATCATCTGATAATCAAAGAGCACACACTTAATTTGTTCTCATTATCAATGTATTTCAAGCACAAGTACTTAAGTACAAGAAGCCTTTCTGTGCACAAGTTGCACTGGAAGCGTAGAGATAAAGGGGCCCATGCAAATGCAATGCAGTTGTACTTCTCAACGGGTAATGTGTTGTTGCGGAGTTTGGAGTCCACCTCAGTGGCCTCCTTGTCCCCCTGGGTGTGGAAAAGGACCCCCAGCATCAAGTTGTTGTAAACACTTGACCTTTCTCTAGGACATCAGTGTCTTCTTGGAGAAATGACTGACAGTTTGTAAGAGCTGCAGGGATTTAGTTCATTAAGGAACCATCAAGAAATGAAGCTAAATCAGGAGTTTTTAATCATGTCAGAACTCTGGTTTCAGCATCTTGGGAGTGGGAAATGTCTGCAGCATGCTAAGAGCAGGCTTTTACCTCTTCTTCTGAAGCCCCAGATGTGTTTTGGAACCGAGTACAGTGTGCAGACTCCAGAGCTGCAATTTGCACCATTTCCCCCAGTTATTTAATATTTAATGTTACCTGAAGGCAGGTTTTCGCATAAAGCATAGAACTCATATACTGGTGGATTGAAACAGGCTTTTATAGCCCTCCTGGATGGAGTCTGAAGGAGAATGCCTGCATAAGCAAGAGTCAGAGGTCCAAAAGTGAAATCAGTTACAGTAGATGTATGACATGCTTTTACCACATGCTGGTGGTAAAATTTTCACTATCCTGATTTGCTTAAGGGTTACAGGCAAAGTAAGCCATGGCTCTGGCTGTGCTGCCAAAATCTGCTGCTTTTACAGTAGCAGCACAAGTGCAGCTGCTGCGCGCGAGGCTTGGAGCCCCAGCACAGAGGAAGCCAACAGATGACATCTTGCTGTCACAGCATAGGCCGTTCTGTAGCGGAGCTGGCCTCACGTTCCCTGGAAACAGCCTGGAAAACATGCTCTTTGTGTACACGCTCTCCCCTCCCGAGCTCTTACAATCACAGTTGAGGTAGGAAACAAAGTCCCAGCCAAAATTCCTCAAGGGGAAGGGACCCAACTTCTTCAGGGTGCGAGCCTCTGAGAACAAAATCTCCTTGTAAGAAAGCAGCTTCTTAATACGGGAGGATTACAGTGTCTTGTTTTGTTGTTGGTGGTATTTTGTTGGCATGTGAAATTGAAATTTCAAAACTTTCCACTTGAACAAGTGTGTATTCCGCTGTACAAAAAGTACTCCCTCACCTCTCTTTTCCAGAATGGTAGAATCACCTCTAAGTTTGCAGCCACTGTAAGATGGAGGTGACCTAGCTGGTGACAGGTTACAGTAATAAACTGCTGAAAGGAACCATTTGATTTTTTTTAACAGCTGTATTCATTGCTGCTAGCAACTGTTTATTTGGGTTTTCACATCTTTCTGGAGTGTTGGTTAGGCACCAAAAACTGGAGCTTTGAGCTCCGTCACCAGCATTACTGCTTCATACTGTAAGCGTGGTAATAATCCAAGCACCATCTCCACTGTACAGCAATTAGACAGCAGGCAAGAGACTTAAGTAAAACCATATGTAGGTCAAGACTACCAAGATCAATTTATTTCTAATTGCTCACAAATTTTCAACACCCCAGCCAGGGATCAAGGCTATTTTGTGTCAAAAGAAAGAAACAGCATGCATTGACAGTTCATTCTAATACAGGTTTGGGGGTTTTACTTTAAAATTACTGTTGCCAGGATGCACTAAGTGGCACAAAAAGCAGGAAGAAAAGTAGGTGTTAAGGATGTAAAGATGCTCTGCATTTGTCCAGTTGTAAAGAGAAGCAGAGTATAGTTCCTGGATTTGATCCCTCCTATAACAGATTCAGTGTATGGGCAGATGTCCAATGACCCTGTGCCTCACATCTATAAAATAGATATAATAGACTAATCTCTCTGCAGTTGAAAGGCACTGTACGGTGTAAATGAGTATTACTAATAGTAATATCAGCAGTGGCTGTATCCAGTTCAGGAAGACTGAAAAGAATGTTTGTTAGACCAGAACTTTGACCTGGATTAAGATAAATTGGGTTGAAACAATAAAGAGTTGCTGAGAAGAAAGTGAAAGTTCTTATAATCTCCTTGACTTCTGCTTGCAAAACTGCTTACTTGTGGCAGCATTGTCTTCTGAGCTAGCTAACCCGTGCCACTGTCGGCGCTCAGCTGGCTTTTGTGTAGGATGCAGTTTTTGCACATACAAGGGAAAAAGCAACAGAAGACGTTTCTTTCAGCTGCTTTTGGAAAGGAGCAGTAGGAAAGCAATGTCTGCTCCATGGAAAACAGCCAAAAATTGGTGGAGAAGGAGTCAGGAGTGGATTAAGACTATAACTGGGAGCAGATCCAAACCAACATTTCCCCATCCCCCTGCCAGCTGCTTGTTTTGCAGAGGCCTCTCTGGTAGGAATCCTGTGGTCACCCGCCCTCTCTGCCTGTGGGCACAACAGGAGCAAATAGAGGGGTCTGGGACCCAAGCAAGTTCTTCCCTGAGTGCAGCAACCGCGGTAGTAGCTGATGCTTGCAGTGAGCTGTACAGCAGCACTGTGCTGTCCACAGCTCACTGACTCACGGTTAAACTCTGGTCTTCTCTGAATGTGGTGCCCAGATGCAAAAACCCAGCCTTCACCCTGCCGTGGAAGCAGAGGTCTTTTCAGGCGTTTAGGAAGGTTTTGCAGACAACATGAAAGGAAGCTGGAGCCGTTCTCTGCAGTTCTTGAAAGCTCTTGGACATGGCTCATGGAATGAGTGCCTAGAAAACAGGCTGGTCTTTTCATCACCTCTGTGGTTGCTCACTTGTTTAGCTGGTAGCTTTTCCCTTCCAGAACTTCAAACCCTGGCTCCTTCAGCATACCAACAGCATTTATGTAGACTGGTTTGCCCCGTTCTGGGTGAATTCTCTTTTCAGGCCTTCAACTGCCTGTCAGCAGCAGGTAGACTGCTCCAGCATTATAACATTTTCTGTGACTGATCCCAAAGTGAGTCAGCTCACAGAGCTACATCCTAAGGTCCGCTTTTTCTGTAAGTTAGCTCCAGAGGATGCAGGGGGAAACACAGAGGCAGTTGCTGTGGGTCAAATACTGATTTTGGTTAGAAGAAATGGAGCACAACTGGCTACATTAAATGACTGGGTTGCTTGAGTTTTTATTCTGGCATCAAGTCAGAATACAAACTCTAAGGACTTCAGGAATTGGCCTGCACTGTTAAAGGACTTTTCTGACTGTTCCTGGGGTTGGGGTCTTAGACATGACTGAGTAATTTTGTGTAAGAGAGTTACTTCATTTACTAACCTGTGTCTGCAAAAAAAAGGGTTCGGCTATAGAGTGAGAAAGAATATATTCTTCATGTTGAATTCTGTAGAGTGTGGCCTTTCCTCCCTCCTTCACGCTTACACAGTCTTCACATTTTGTGGGGGTTTTGTAGTGGTGACTTCATCTGCCATCGTTTATCAGCAAGCTATCAGCCCAGAGAGCTAATTTAGAGTCTTGCTTGTGCATTTGATCAGCAAATGCAAACCATGTGTAATGTCAGCAGGTCAGGGGAGGTGATGGAACATGGGATTTTCACCTCAGTTCCAGAAAGGGCCATAGTTGCTTCCAGGAAGCAGAGCTTGGCACTGGGTGTGGGGAATCGAAAAGATTTATTTCCCTGTAGATTTATTTCCCTGTATGAGAGCACAGAGCTTGATCATTCTAATCGAGCATTTTCCAATCAATATGTTTCTTACAGGCTTTCCAAAGGCTGCATTAGAAAAGCAATTTTATTTATTTTATGGCCCTGAAGCCCTAAGGGATTCGGGTGTGTCAACTTGCCATGGTCTCTGTACAGGCAGTGAGAAGGGCTGGGTCACAGGACACTGTGCTAGCAAAGTCAGCATGAAACCCAGCCCAGTGCCCCACTAGGTTTGTCTCTGCAGACATCTACATATGCAGAGGCCTCAGAGCCAACGCAGCGCACAGAGCATTACCTGCCCTTGTGCCGTACCTCTCATACCCTGCTCAACACGGCAGCAGGAGACATGAGCCTGTGCCTTTTATTTCAGATACTACTGAAAAAGCTGTTTCACCCTCTGTTCCCAGCAGTGTAGGAAGCTTCCCAAAGCCTTGTCATTCTGATTACAGGCAGTTTCAGACCTTTTTAAAGAACACGCAAGTCTCACTGACATCTCTCTTCCTGCCTATCACATGACTCCTCTGTTCCCTATCCACTCATTTTTTTCCTTAACAAGACCTGTAAAGGTGCATTTTAATCTGCTGCCATCCATTCCCCTTGTACTAGTTTGTACTCACTTCCCAAAGAATTCGCCCTGAGGATTAGCCAGGATTAACCTTTTCCATCTTTCCTACCTTTGCTTATCTCTGAGCCTCGAAACTGCAGAGCTAGGTCTGTACTGTAGGCTGAGGCAATCCCTGCAGCTCAGCAGCAATGAATGGCCACTGCTTCACTACTTGGGTCAAGTGGCATCCACTGGAAAGAACAAGTGGTCAGGAACATCACTGCACACCAGACTTCTGTCCCCTACTTGTAACAGCAAGTGCATGGACCACCAGTGATACAGAGTTTATCCTGTGAAAGAGCTGTATCTTCCACATGTATGCTAACCCAAGAAGTATCCCAGAAGCTAGGTTGTGAATGCTCCATCCTTGGCGGTGTTCAAGGCCAGGTTGGATGAGGCCTTGGGTGGCATGGTTTAGTGTGGGGTGTCCCTGCCCATGGCAGGAGGATTGGAACTAGATGATCTCAAGGTCCTTTCCAACCTTGACTATTCTATGATTCTATGATTCTATGATTCTATTTAGACTGTCCATCTGCATGGGGATAGCTAAACACACCACAGCTCTCTGTCACACGTTCCCCTCCTCTGCGGAATTAGAAGGGCCTCCTGAGAAAGCAAGGTCCTTAAATCTGCTTGTCTTTACCTTCCATAACAGAGGTAGTCTTGAGGAGCTGCTGAGTGCCCTGTGGGTGGGAGCCTGCCAGTGCTGGTCGCTATGGGGAATGCACTTGCAGAAAGAGATTGCTGCAGCAGCTCCAGCAGAGACAGAGTAGAATTCCTGCCTCAGGAGGACCTAAGCACCCACCTTAGGCTTTAATTTGAACCCCCTTCGGTGTGATTGGCACACTGCTGTTGAGCTGTGCAGCTCTTCTCGGCAAGCAGCGCATAATGGTTTGTGCTGTAAGGTTTGAGTGTGGTATCAGAACAGGGCCCTTGATCTGCAGGAGCAATCAATACCTCTGAACAGGGAATCAGAGAGCAGCAGAGATGGCACCGTGGGAGTATTGAACTGTAGTCATTTGAAGAAGCCGTGCAGCGTTCTTGCACTTTTGAAGCATTATAGTTGTTAACTGGCCAAGCCCCATGACATCTCTTTGCATTTGGGCAGCCTAGCTTTCCAAACGAAGAAGTGAGACAGAAGGAGGGGACTCTTAAAAGTTGTCCTGGCAGAGCTTGGGAGATGGATTTGAATCTAATCCAGTTTTTCCTCCAGACCGTGTTGCCTTTATACAGAACTGAAGAGAAAAACACAACCTCATGCCCCTGTCCTGCTTGGCATTCACCGTGGTTTGCAGAACCATATATTGTGCTTTATGGGTAGCATGGAAGAATTTTCTTAATAACGGAAAAGAGAGCTTCAGTTGCTAAAGAGCTTGTTGATAGCAGACATTCTTCTCAACTTGTGTAGCATCATTTTCCCACTAAAGGCTTAAGTCCTGTCCTGTAGTCAGCTGGTCTGCCTGATGCTGCCAGTGGTGATGCATCTGTCCCTGGGTGTTTGGAACCAGCTGCTGATTTGCATGTGCTGGCCCCTTTGCTGTTTGCCCAACTGCAGTAAGTAGTTTTTGGCGTGGGAATGAGAACAATTCTGTCTGCCCTGCAGAAAGCAGGGATAAATGAGAGGTCTGTCTGTATCCCCTTCTCGCCTCATCATCCTGCCTGCCAGGCAGCCAGGTGTAAGCATGGAGTGCCTGGCCAGAGTGGAAGAAAAAGTTAGATGAAACTTACTGTGAACGCTGTTTCCATCATGCATGCTGTCCTGTGGTTGAGTCTTCATACTGAAACTGAAACGGAACAGCAGCTCTCGGTGGGTACTGTACATTTAGCATTGGATTTGTGTCTTCAGATTGTTCCAAAATGAGTCAAGGTGAAAACAGCCTATGGTACATTATACTTCATGTTTTAGATGTATCTGTTACATACACCATACGTAGCAACTCATACTGTAAAACACATATTCTGTCTTCCAAAGCAGTAATGCTGAGTATGAGTGCTTGGCAAGATTCAAGGTTGGCTACATCTCTTCAAAAATCAAAGTTGTAACCCCACCAGAAGTTTGTGGTCAGATGCAAATACCACTGGCTGTGTAGTTTTGTGTGCAGAAGGTTATACTAGGTGAGCAGAGCACTCAGTATTTCCAACCTCAAGTTTCCTGAGGAGTTCACTGTCAAAAAGAGTGAACTCTTCAGAGACCATCAGCTTATCACCTCTTCAACAGATCAATACATTATACTGCATGCATGTGTGCATGTCTACTTGTGTAAGTGCTTGAACAAACCTAAACAAGTTGACTAGCTACTTCAAGGTGTAAATTACCCCATCAGCCCCTCTTCATTGTACTTCTTTTTGCTGGACAAAAATAGAAAGAAACAGAGTGGATTGCTTCTGCAATACAAATGGTTATCAGCTTGTGCCCTACAGCATGAGAATTGATAGCTCTCACCATTTACAAGGTAGATAGCTCGAGAGGTGTTAGAAACAGGACTTCAGTGAGGAAAAAGCAGCAGGTGTAGATAATCTATTAAAGACACCAGTGTACCAGCCTGTGGCATTAGAAAGGTGACCACTGATTTTGCTCTCTGTTTAACGTATATGAAGCTGTCATGTAAACATGTCTATAAATCATTGTATTTTACTTTGCTGGAGGTGGTGCATGGAAGCTGACAGAAGACAGGCTAGAGAATGGACCTCTCAGAGACAGATTTTGATGGTTTACGTGGCTTTGGCTAACCTGCTTTCAGCTATTAAGTTCAAGAAGTTTTTGCTGGTTATTTTTTCCTAGACAGGTAGGGAGACCAAGGTTGGGAATGCTTGCCAGATTTCATCCAGCAAAGCAACAGCAGAGATGAGAGCAGAGCCAGGTCTGACTCCCAGGTCACAATTTACCCTCTGAAGTCTGTGGCGATGCTGGCCACCAAGAGGGCAGACTGGGAGAAAGGCAGCATCCCCCATGTCTGATCCACACCTACCAAAGGCAGGAAAGCCTTCACACTGATTCCAACAGTCAGTTCAGCAGGCAAAACTCTGTCCTCATTTTGTGGCACAGCACTCATTTTCCTCACTTTATTCTGCTTGATAAATATCTTTGTTAGTTGAAGACAATGCTGTTAGCTTTCACAGAGAATAAAACTGGAGAGATAAAAAGAACCTATTTTCTTCCACTATGGGCATGACAATAAAAGAGAAGATGGAGAGGGCAAAATAAGAAACAGCATCTAAAAAAGAAAAATGTTGTAAGTGGGATTAGTTTTTCTTTCATGGAGAGTACAGGAAAACATTTTCAGGACCTACTGATAGCTATGTGTGCTGTGCTATAAAATCCCTTCGGCTGCAAAGCCAACCCTCTCATGCCCTTGTTTTCACAAACCCAACTGCTTCTTTTTAAGAAAGGGCAAAGGAGGTGGAATATCAGTTTAGTAAATGCTGTACTGCACATGAAAGAATTGCTTTTTGAATGGTAGTTTCCAAAGCACTTTCAACACCGGCCTGCACCCTCAGAATAGCCTCCTCCAATGACCGAACTGGTGAGGCCTCACAAAGCAAGAGGGCATGGAGTGCAGGCAGGCAGCTAAAGAGAGGCTTTGGAAGAAACTTAACTTCCCAGGAAAACAGCAGAGCCGGGAGAGAGGGAAATGGGAGAATAGGTGATCAGTCTAGGGAAAAGGTGTGAACTTAATTTATGACACTTTGTATCTTCCAAACACAATGTGTTTGTAAGTAACAGCCGCTCTTGTTAGCGACAGCCAAGCGGAACTAGGCAGCCTGCTTGCTGATCCCCAGTAACTGGAAGCCAAATGGTTCTAGGTCATACTACGCTGGGGCTTTTCTCATGAGCTTCGGAGGTGCTGCTGAAACCCAGTGGAGACCTGATTTGCAGTGTGAATTGTTGGGTCTGTTCCAGAGTTGCCACGTGGTTGTCCCAGTCACTGTAGCTTATTTGGCTGTTCTGGGTCTAGCGATGATCAATCCAAACCTCTCTTTAGACATGGTATTTTTGTATTAATTGAACGGAAGGGGAAAATACACTGTCACCAGCACATGGGAAACATTGATCTGTGTTTGTACAGAGAGTGATTTATTTATTACGTTGTTATCTCTAAGAGAGCATGCACCTCACGTGAAGTTATCATACAGCTCTGTCCATGTTGGCCTGGTTTTCCCAGTGGTGTTTCGTTTTGTTCCTCATCTTGTGAAGTACATGTCAGAAATCAAGTTAGAGTTCCACGTGTTAGTTTTAGGCAGTTTGTCACTTGCATGGCATGGCAAGGGGGGGGAGATGAAAGAAACCATGCATGAGGATTTCAAGCACTCCTCAGATGGACTTGTGAAATCTTTCATGTATTGTGATCTGGCTGCATCACCTCTGACTTCTTTCTCTTTTAACTGCAGTCAGTATGCATGCTGCCCAGCAGTGGCATGGGGTCTGGAGTGTGTTTTCTGCAGGAATAGCTCTGTAATCAGTGAAAGATGGACCTCATTCTCGCATTTTAGATGGTGGTTTCCATGTCTCTGAGCAGATCTACACCTCACCCCATTCCCTTTAAAAAGAAAGGTCGTGCAGAAAACTCTGATCCCAATAGTCAGACCCTAATTCACTGGGGAGGGGGGGAAGAATTTAAGTCTTTCATGAATAAATAAATAAATGCTACTTCTTGTTCCTGTGTGGCACATAATACAGTGCTTAAGAGGCAGTTGAAAGCCAATGGAAATTCTTGCTGCTGCCATGCAGATGTCCCTTCCTTGGGTCAGCTCTGACCCTTTCTCAGGCTTGGTCTCAATTCCTTTTCCAACTGAGATTCAGTTCTGTATGCAGCTGTGGCTCTGGGACTTTCCAAAGCTGCTGTCTGGAAATCTGGTATAGCAGCAGAATGCAATTCACTGCATGTGACCTCTTGCTAAAACAGAAAATAGGGTTGCCTATCTATTAAAGAGGGACAAACCAAAACAAAACAGCGATACAACTCTCCCAGGTTTCTTTTAGTGCTTGGTAGGAGGAGGGTAATCAGATCTCAGAGAATGGTGTGCCAGGAAGGAAATTTCTTCCCATGTGCAGCATACAATCAGCCAGGTGCAATATGAGGAAGGAAGGTTCGTCTTCCTCTGAAGCATAAGGTAATAGCCCCTGCCAGAGGCTGTGTACCAGAGATCTGATCAGATATGGCAAATTTTGTGTTCCTATGCACAGTGTGAAGCTTTGTAACAAGTCAAACAATGAGTCATCTCATGAGGGGGAAAGGAAAAGAAAGCTTTTATCTCCCAATGGATTGGAGATAATCTCTCTACCTGGGTATAAACAGCTCTTCACCCTGCTGCCTTCTCTCCCCAGGGAGGAAGCTGTTTTAGATTTGTCTGTAAAACAGGTACTGAATTGTCACACCTCGCAGGCCGATCTGCCTGGGCCTAGTAAAGGTAGCAGGCAAAAGGTGTTTGACTTTCATGGTACCTTCATGGGCCCCTGCGAGTAAACACAGTAGTCTAGACTGCATGTGCTGTAAGAGCTGGCTGGGAGACAGGGAGTGCCAGATTTTCTTTCTTCTCTCTGTGCCCAAACTGAACATACCTGCTATTTTACTATAAAATAGAACGCCACTCTTCTGTGGACAGAATTACATTGGTAATATTTTATAGCTATACAGGAAACACAGGCTGAAGCAGTGCTAAAGATGACACAGCCTCAGCACTTCTGTTCCTCTCCAGTGTGGGAATAACACCTGCTAGCACGATAGCATCTGCAGGAGCAGTGGGCCAGTCTGAATACAGCTTTCTCAACCATACCCGTACTGATAACCACTTGCCTAAGCAGCCCTGCTTTACAGACCCCAGCCACCTAGAAGGACGTATAACCATAGCTCTCTGACATCTGCCAGGTGAGCTATTATTCTTCATCAATGACTTTACAAGGGGCATGAGGAGAGAGCATACTTCTGTTCTAGGAAAGGATACACACCGAGGATAGATGGAGTCAAGGACTTTGCCTCCTGAACTGCTCTGCACCTCAGAAGGAGCAATGGGAAGAAAGTTCCATTTCACAGTGGAAACCGGGAATGGAGTAATGTCCTAGAAGCTTTTTTCAGGATGCTGAGGTAGTTCTTGTTTCTCAGTATGGCACAGATAAACCAAAGTGCCTAAACTAATGAAGTATTTCACAGTCCGGTGCTTAGAGTATTTCTGCATCAACATGACATCCCTTTCCTATACCTTCCCCTGAGAGTTTGCATGTTATGGTGTGGGGAGAAAAGAGGATTCACTGATGTTTGTCTGTATTCTCATGCCTTGTCTCAATTTGGTAGCAAAATTGTGGTCTCTTCCTGCCATAGGTTTGCAGCCCGTTTACTGGAGCAGGGATGATGTGGCACAGTGGCTCAGGTGGGCAGAGAAGGAGTTTTCCTTGAGGCCGATTGAGAGCAGCACTTTTGAGATGAACGGCAAGGCTCTGCTGCTTCTGACCAAAGAGGACTTTCGATACCGGTCTCCTCATTCAGGTAAGGATTATTTACAGAAGCTGTGATTGAAAAGAGGGAGGAAGCTGCAACGAAATCTGGAGAGGATCAGAGCAGGAAGTGGTCACATTTGTTGGTGTGGACTGGGTGAGGGGAGGGAGGACAGAAACACATTGTATGGGGCAAGGACAGAAAGGGCAAGGAGGGAATGAAACCCTGATACACCTGAGTTGTAAGAAAATTTGAATGCAAATTCAAACCTAAACATCAGACCCGTTTCTAGTTAAACCTCCCTGTAAAAGTCCCAGAAAGCAACTTTCTCTGGCAGCACTTTGTGACGTGTAGCTTTTCGCTGTAAAGGCTTATCTTTTCACAGACCCAACTACAGCAGGAAGTTAATCAAATCCTCCAGCCTCTTTAAGAAGCCCATATTAGCATTTTGCCTCACAGTTGGCTTGTCTAATGTGCTGCTAAAAGTGACTGCAAAACTCCTCCCTGGGGAACCTTTCCTCTGTTTCACAGCCCCTGTGGGCTTTGCTTTACCTTATTCTCTCATCTTGTGCTGGAGTCCAGCCCAAGGCACAGCACAAACAGGTGTGTGAATCAGTCTGCTTATTGCTCAAATTATGTCTTCATTTATTCACAAATAAGATGTAGAAATGTGTATATTGCCTGCCTGTATTTATATCCCATGGGGTCTGTCTGCTCCAGTTTCACAGGCAGAGTAAGCTTCTGCCCTCCTTTGTCAGGGATGTTTAACTAAACGTGATTTGTGAGCTTTTCTTTTCTGACCACACAGGGTACTTCTGTTAAACATAAAGGCTCATAATTCTGTCACCATAGGTGATCAAAGAGTTTGGACCAAGCAGTGACAGAATTGCTGTGAGGAGGCTCACTAGATGCAGAACTACAGCTGGTGCTGCTCGAATCCAGCTGATAAACAAGCCATGGCACTAATTCTGCACCAAGCTGCTTGGCAACTCCCTATTTCGAATCCAGGACTAATTTTGTATGGAAGGAAATGCCAAACATTAGTTTATTGACAGTGTAATGCAGTAGTGAAAACTGATGCCTAGAAACTTTGAATGGTTTCATTAGAAAATTAGCCCGCTAAAGGCAAAAGAAGTATTGAAAGTAGGGATGTGGACAAGGACTGTAAGGGACACTTTTGTGTATCTTGTCTGCAGCTCCCCTTATCATCCCAGTGCCTTGCTGCCTGCAAGTTATGCCCGTGCTCTTCCCCTTGTATGCTGTGAGGGCACTTGATATTAGTAGGATTAAAATGTTTGTAGGCTGGAAATAGAGCGTTTCCAGAGAAGAGCCTTTGGCTTGCAAAGCCTCCCTTTATGCAGAAGGTTAAGCTCTTATTTTTCTACATTTGGAATGAAATAACCAAACTAAAGACTTCCTCCTTTGCTTTTTCTCTCCTTCTTCTCTCCAGGTATTCCCCACTGATAATAAACCTTTTAGAGGACATCTGAGTCAGTCTCTAAAAATCTAGATGACTGTAGGTAAAGGGACGTTACCTCAGCATTTCCCAGATTATTAACTGTATGTGAAATTTAAGAACTATGAAATAATGTTTGCCATAGAGGCATTAAGTTTTTCAAGATTGTAGCTGCGTAAAAGCTGTACCCTTGTCCCTCATGGCTAAACCAGGAGAACTGCATCTGCTCCCCAGAGCGGTCCTAGCAATAAAGTGGGCTCACAGGCCCACAGCCATTCTCCTGTTCAGGGCTGGCCAGGGAAAGGAGGCAGCAGAGGAAGGAAAGTAAGAAATGCTTTTCACCTTCTTAACTAGCATTACTGCATCTGGCTGGTGCAGAAACATAACTGGTTTGTTA
The DNA here is from genome assembly GCF_963264785.1 of Psittacula echo. Classification (NCBI taxonomy): domain Eukaryota; kingdom Metazoa; phylum Chordata; class Aves; order Psittaciformes; family Psittacidae; genus Psittacula; species Psittacula echo. The sequence continues at coordinate 109,840,658 of NC_137735.1, forward strand.
GGTAAAAAAAATGAAGATAGCCAGGTTTATGGATGTTTTCACAAGTCTGTCAGGCCAAATCAAAAGAGGTACAAATTTGCTACCTTATTTCTTGGAGTGTTACAGCGCTAGTTATGATTTTATGCCACTGTTTCATTCAAGGATGCAAATTATGTGGTAAAATCACTTTTTAGCCTTTCATGTACTAAACATGGAAAAGGTAACTGGGTTCTTGAGGCTTTGTTTTTAAGTAGATTTTCAGGTATTGCAATCACCTTTTAAAAATGCCCTAAAGTCACTGCTGAGACAGTAAAAGCAGCCAAGATGCTAAAAATAAAAGAAGCTGAATTATGGAAAGCAGGATGGCTTTAACTGTTTAATGCTATTCAGTGAACTTTCCCACAAATAGAGCACTGGGAGTTCATAGAGACAAGGGGTGAATGGCACACAGCTTACAATTTCACAGAAACAACTATTAAAAAAGAACCCTACACTCGAGAAGACCCTCCCAGAGAAGCCAAGGTTTCCTAAGTGAAACTTCACAAAGTTCTTTTTCAAGTTATATGCTACTGCTGCAGCCTGTTCCTGTGTAATGTGAGCAGTGACAAACAGAAGAGAGCAAGCAGAATTAAAAGCTGAGACTTCTAGCCCTTTGTTGTACATTTTCACTTTGGAATGTGCAACCAGTTGCATCAGACAAAACGTTGAAGTACCTAGGGTGTTACGTAGATGATGTTGGAAGGACATCAGTACAAGATGTAATACATAAAAAGACAGAAAACAAGCAGTTTGTCCATTGGTCTCCTAGATGTTATGGTGATACATTCCACTGAGGAAAGCTACAACAATTCTGGTGCAAGGGAATTGGGGAGTAAGGGGGAAACAAGGAATAGCCTTGCCTCCAGCCCAGAAAGAAACAGCATCTGGATCAGTTCACACAAGGTGCAGTGCAATTCAGTGCAGGCGTTTCCATGGAAGAGTGATACAGTAGCAACTCACAGACTGTATTCGCCCATGCAGAGCAGCAAGTCAGCTGCATTTTTCCTTAGTCTGCCTTATATCCCTGGTCTAATAGTGCGTCTTGAAGTGAGCTCCATACAGATTCTAGAAGCTAGAAGTAACTACCTCTGGGATCATCTGGGCTTTTCAGAAGTCCAAACCATGACACCAGGAGTGACACAGAGAAGTTCCTGAGGCAGCTATGGCACTCAAGTATTTCCAGGAGTTATCACCACAGCAAAGGTGTTCAGGATAGGTAATTCTCACAGTTCTTTTAAGTCTTTGAGTCCATTCCAAAGTAATTTCTCCAAGTGAGAGTTCTTCTTCCTGTGGATTTCCTAGAATGGAATATCTTAGTAGCACACTGCCTCTGGCCTTGAGGCTTTACCACATCTTCTGTGTCCTCCCCCCATAAAGTGTAAATTGTTCAGTAATTAACTGAAAGGACTGTCTTTGCTCCCAGCAACTCACTGCATAAATCATGGCCTCTAAGAATTCTGTGTCGTAAGGTGTCTGTCTAAAAAACTGAGGCTGTGAGGAGGTGGGACACTGAACTAACCACTGCTTGTAAAGGTTTAGAGCTCTTGGATGGGCAGTCATGTAGCCTGAAAAAGTCTCTGCTTTGGGGTAATAAAAGCTGTGTCTTGTCATTCTCCCATTTTTCCACAGTCACACACAGAGACATGATGTGCAGCTTTGCTTTTTCTTTTTGTTTCTTTCAGGGAAGAACCTTGCAAATCAGTGAAATGTAGGATTTTACTGCAAGCATTTTTGGGTCTGAAAATAGCACCCAGGAGCCATGAATTCATGCATCAGATGCCTAAATGAGTCTTCTCAGCAGTATGTAGGTTTTCATTTCCTTTTTCCTGCTGTTTCTCTTTCAGGTGATGTTTTGTATGAACTCCTTCAGCATATCCTGAAGCAAAGGAAAGCTCGTATGCTCTTCACACCTTTCTTCCACCCTGGGAACTCAATCCATGCTCAGCCAGAGGTCATATTACACCAGAATCATGATGAAGGTAACTCTGTCTCATTCTTATGGGAGCTGCCATTATAGAGGCGAGTAGGGTAAAGCTGTGAGGAATTATGTCATTTTCTTGCTCCAAAGTTACTTAAATAAAGTTACTGTCCTCCCTTTGTCTCCATAGCTTTAGAACAATCAACTGGTCTAGGAAGTCAGCCATCCATTCTCCATTGATCTTCTATTGTTTTGTCCTGTTTCCAAAGCCTGCTTAAAAGCTATGCCAGATGCAGATTAAAAAAATCCGGCATAGAAAAGAAAGTTTTATTGACCCCATTGATTCATTTTCCCTCATTACCAATTAAGTAGACAAAGATGCTGGGACTTTTGGTACCCAGGAGATGCAACTAGATGTAATTGTTTGCAGAGCAAGGGAGAAAGAAGGTAGCCTCAGAGAGGAATGTCTAAATCAAAGTCACTTCAACTGACAGTCTGTCATCACATCATGCCAGAGTTCCTAGCACTGAGCCCATCATGTTGCGCAGCTTTTGAGCTGATGGAGCAATTCATGTTTAGAGAAGGTTTTTTTTCTGTAGGTTTTCTCTCATTTTTACCATCAGAATTACTTGCTTAGGTTATTAACTAACCTTTTGGTAGTGTCTACACATACCATACATGGCTGTCAGAGGTGCTGAAGAAAGAATAGGTATGTTTGTGGAACTGCAGATTTAGGCTTCCTCTACTCATTATTAGTGCAGATCAAAATGCAAGTCTGCTTCCTTTAATGGAAACATTAAGGTTTTATTTTCTTTTAAATATATACACACTAAAATAATTCTTAGTTTTCTCCAATAAGAGAAAAAATAGTAAGCTTAAGCCTTTTAAAAGGTCCTTTCCGTGAAAGCATGAGGCAGAATTCACTTTTTCAATTAAAAAAAACAAAACAAACCTCTAGGAAAAAAGTGGTGTTATTCCTTTTTCAAGTAAACAGGAGAATAGAAGTGAGTTAGGATATTGCCCTGTTATTGCTAACTGGAAAAAAGATACACAGATCATTTGAAGATTCAACATGAGATTGCAAGAGAAGATTCAGAGGTACTGTCAGACCTGGACAAGTTGCCCATGGCCAGCCTGACCAAGCCAGAATCAAATGGCATCAGCAAACCCTTGAGACTAAGCCAAGAGCAGAACAGCAGCAGGTGGGATAAGGATGCTCCAAAGTGTTTCCACACAGCTGTGTAAATATTTCAGATTAGAAGATTGTGCTACAGGTCAGGATGAAGTTGAATTGACAGAGTTGTGCAAGAGACAGTTGCCTGGTGTATTAAGGTAGGCACTTCCAGAGACCTTTACTAAAAATCTCCATTTTTTCCTGAAGCTTGGCATTCACCCACAAGTGTTCTCTCTAAATTTCAAACAGAAATGCTAGCTGCTCTCTCAGACACCCCTAAATTAAAGATACAGAGTAACTTTTGCTCTAGAGAGGATTTCACAGGGATGTTGAGTTGGCCTTTTATGTGTGTCACATAAAACCTAAGTCCTTTGCAGTTTAGTCCAACTGAAGTCAGAGCACAGGATGATTAAGAAATTACTTTTGATTTCTCCCTCACAGTGCTCTGGCTGCTGATAGTACCCACTGATTTTGTTTAAAAAACTCTGTGCTATTACTTAAAACTTTTCTTTATAATGACAAAAATTAGTTCTTGTTTTGCTGTGAGAGGAACTTCAAAACAAGCAGAAGAAACTACAGCTTCAGTCAGAACATATCTATGCCAAGAATTTATGGGCAGGTGAATTTATTTATTTATTTTTGTATTTTGACACTCCTTCTTTCTTGTTTCACAGAGTCACTTGGGAGAAACTAGCACAATTAAGTTTGCCATTTTCTACCAGCAGGATGCAGCTTAGTAAAAAAAGGAGAATGAATGTGGGAAGCAGAGCTTAACCCTGCCTAGCTCACAAGTTGTAACACAGGTGTCAATTGGCACAATTTTGAGTGGTTAAACTTCATAGGTGATGGATCATTTTTAGAATCCCTCCTTGCTCCACTGATCTTTTCCATTTTCTTCTACTGGCTCTTTTGCCCATTTCCTAATAGACTTTGGATCCAGCTTCAAAATGCTTTCATTACAAGCTAGTTAATCCAGAATCAGATGAGACCAACATTTGCATCTGCTGGCTTTTTACTAGCTTAAGCAAAGTGGGTTTGACTGTGAAATCAATTAACAATGGTGCGGGGTATCTGCGAGATGCATTGACATGGGCTTGGAATCTGCCCTGTGGGCATCGGCCTCTATGCCTGTAAAAGGGATGAGCAATCGAGAGTGAATTACCTAAATCTCCAGTGGTCCTTCTGACACAGCACTGAGTCATTTGATGGGATGCCATACAAGAAGCTTACACTGTCATTCCCTGCACTTCTTTTGTGGGTTAGGGAAGAGTGCTAATCTTTGCGATTGTCATTCCAGCAACTGCTCATTCTCAGAGTGAATGCAGCCCTACCCATCCCTATATGGATCAGATAGGTCAGCAGTTTTCCTGAGAGCTGAATTCCTTTTCTCAGCTTTCGCTTCAAGAAAAGAGTGTTGGTCACTCAGAACGAAGAGTCAGACTAATGAGTGAATCTGTTCCAGTTGTGCTCAACTTGCAGTCCTCAGATGTGCCAAGGAATGAATGTGATGAGGATTTTATTCTGTTCAGGGTCATTTGTGGCAGTGGAGCTGGGTTTGAATTGTTTTATGATAAAAAGCAGTTTTGACCATAAGGAGATTCTTTAGTTAAGTATTTAAAGAGAAGGATCTTGGAGGAAAGTGAACGCTAGTGTGTATCCATTTGTGGTTATTCCTCTTGCTGCTTTTTAAACAGTTCTTGGTCCCTACCTTCTCTCCTGTCCTGGTTCAGAATCACCGTGGTTTGGAAGCAGACAGATAGGTCTGCTTCCGTTTGGAGCTTCTCAGAGCCAGCTAATATTTGCAGAGAGCTTGGTGGAAAGCACAGCAAGGCATTCCTTTCTGCTTTCAAGATAGCTGCTCCCCCCAGCCAAGGCACCTTAAGTAAGTAGGACAACCAATACAGTATTCTGGTCTATATTTACAGGCCAAGAAGGAGCACCCTGCATTTGAATGTACGGTGATTGGGGTGGAGGATCTGTAGAAGATAGGACACTGAGTAAGACTGGGGGGTTGGTTTTCTTTCTACTGTGGCAAAGAAAGGAGACTTTAAGGAAAGACAGCTACAGAGGTATGTACAGTTGTGAATTAATTCCTCTTTGGAATCGCTTGGGCTATCCCACATTAGCTGGCCACGTTGTATTTAAAGCTGATTGGGTTAAACCAAGAATAATATATAACTCTGGAGTCTCATGTCCTCCAGCTGTTTCACTGTGAGTACCTTAAATAGCTGTACAAATGCATTTTTCTTGTCTGGGACCACAACTGTGTGAAATAAGTATTCTGGAATCATGTAGCTTCTGCCTAAAATCTCAGGGCTTTCTGTAGACTTTAGTACACTTGTATAGATGAACAGCCAGTTGAGTAGGCAAAAGGATTGGTGCCATGTCACTGCCTGGCTCTACGTTTTCTCAGATCTACCTCTCCCTGGGTATGCGCTGATCCTTCTGATGCCTGCCCGGGTTCTAGGGCAGCGAGAGCCCCCAGGTCTTCATCTCAACAGGGTCTTCAATGAGTATCACTGCTTTGACAAGAGAATGAGAGAATCTTTAAAGAGGAGCAGAGCAAAAGGAGTGAACGAACAGGCAGCCGCAAATACGCAGCTACTTGTTTGACATGTATGCAGCAGTTTCCTTCTGTTACCGTCCAAGGCTTTCAATAAACAGCAGTGAAATTTGATCTTTGTTTTTCAGGTAAAACTCTGTTAGTCACTGCGCTGTGGTGGTGTTTCCCTCTTTGTCAGTAATTTCTCTAGTCAAAATTGATGGCTTAGCTAACGGAAAGTTTGCAATGTTTATGTCAAGCATTTCAGTTTGTGAGAGGATTGTTAATATGTAAAGATGCTGACCTAGAACCGTGACTAATCTCCCCTGTACTGTTAAGGATCACAGCTGGGGAAGTAAACTCATGCAGAAGTGATTCTAGAAGTGACTTCTGGGACAATCCATCAGTAGACAGCACATACTAAATAAAACAAGGTGAAAATATCCCTATTTGATGGTACATGCTCTTAATATCAAGACAGATAAAATTTAGCTAGTGTTTCACAAAGAGCTTCCTATCAGTGGGGTTTCTGTAGATAACCCACTCCATATTTCAGACCAAGATATTCTCAACCTTGACCCAAGCCTCTAACATCTCAAACTTAGTACCCAATATTTTCCTGGAGACTTTTTCTCTTTTTATCTCTGCCATCTACCTTACAGTGCTCATCATGGAACAATAACAGGAGCCACAGGTAGAGACATGAATGGCAGGAGATGAGTTTCAAAGCATTTGCAGAGAAACACAGTACTGCTGAATCAGATCTTACTTTCTTGACGTGTGTTCCAGTCAGCTTCTCAAAATGGTATTTCTCTTAACACGTTTCCCCGGGAGCTGCCTTTATGTGGTGGTGGAAGAAGATTGTTTTCGTGGTACTGATCTCATTCTGTGTAGTAATAACTATATCTGCATTTATATGGTGTTTTTCTGAGCCTCTGTAGGTCACACAAATAAAAACATTTCCAAGCTGACAAGCAGTAAGTCAACAAGCAAACATTTCCAAGCAGTACCCAGTAAGTCCAGCTAGTAGTGTGACATTTAGATCCTACACCTTGATCACAGTATAACTGATCCGTCTTTTTTCCTCCACAGATAGCTTTGTGCAGAGACCCTCAAGACCATCCACAGAAACGGTCCACCACAACCCCCCAACCATTGAACTGTTGCATCGTTCTAGATCACCCATCACTAACAACCACCGTCCATCACCAGATCCTGATCAGCGGCCACTGAAGTCCCCTATGGACAGCACTGTCCGTCGCCTTTCCCCAGCTGACAGGGTGCCGGGGATAAGGCATCAGCACGAGAACAGCCAGCAGGAGCCCTATCCTCTCTCAGTGTCCCCAGTAGAAAACAACCACTGCCCGCCTCATTCCGAGGTGCTCCAGAAGCCCTCCAGCCCTCGCCAGGAGAACACCAGGGTCATCCAGCTGATGCCCAGCCCTATTATGCATCCTTTGATACTGAACCCCAGGCACTCCGATTTCAAACCACCAAGGTTGTCTGAGGATGGGCTTCACAGGGAGGTAAAGCCAATCAACCTGTCCCACCGAGAAGAGTTAGCTTATATGAACCACATCATGGTGTCTGTATCCCCTCCTGAAGACCATGCGATGCCAATTGGAAGAATAGCAGGTAAGCGACATTCTGTAGGCTACGCCAAAGCTGACGCTTTTCATTCATAACTAACCATGCTGGGTATTAAGAGTTTGCCACTCTGTGACCTCAGGAGTTTACTGGCATTCTACAAGTTTCACCACATCTGTGGTTTAGACAGTTGTATGATTAAGCCAGTTTTGTGGCAGGTAAGCAGAGGTGCAGAGTGACTTGCTTGTGACCACAGAATACGTAATTGGTATTGAAACATTTGTGTCCTGACACTGACTGTCTCTCTACCCACTAGCAAACCATTTCTTTCCCAAGATACCCATCTCCGAAACTTTGTCCTGCAAAGAGGTAGTTTTCCTAGAGTTGCATTCACATTGATGTCCAGTCTTACGGAAAGGAAAAAGTCCTCTGTCTGTGGCCTTTGAGGTAATGCACTGTCAAGCCCGCTATTATGGAGATGGCGAGACTCATACTGCCTCGGAGTCCTACTATGTGTCTTTCCTGTGCTTCTCACACTAGGATTGTCCCCGTTTTAGAGAAACAAGATTGCCTTTGTCCCACACAAACCACAGGCATTGTCTCACTTTTGTTATCGTAAATAACTGACATCACAACAGCTTAATCGGGAAGCTGAGGTTACAGAAAATGTTTTTTGTACTTGAAAGGGAACTGTAAATAGGTAGGGAAAGGGGGAATGGGAATCCAGCCACTTCAGAAATAACGCTGAATGCTCCAGTAACCAGTGTCTTTGGAGAGATGTGAATATGCACCACACCCAAAAACATTCCATGCATTTATGTCAGCAGCGAGCCAATGTGATACCCAGCTGCTTTGCGGTATTACACATGTCCAGAGAGGTACATTTTAAAACACCTTGTTCTTTTTTGTCCTTACATGCCTTAAATTTGTTACAGATGTGGTGCTGCCTTAGCTTTAATGAGGAAGGCTTTTTATTTTCTTAAGACTTACCACTTTAAATCCAAAAGGTACGTATCTCACCATCTAGTCAAACATCAAACACTGCAAGAGCTATGATCATTTCATGTAATAGAGATAGGTAACAGAAATTAATCTTGTGATATTTTTGCCTGGCTGACATTTGTCTCTCTCCATTTGATTGTTACTGCTCACACTATTCTCGGCAAGCTGAGAAATGTACTTAATGTTATGGCAGACAAGATACACTACTGGTTGTATCACTGCAGATTTCCTTTCCATAAAGTACTACTGGAAGATCAGTGGGTTGTTAATTTTTATTTTTCAGAAGGAAATGTTCTCTAAGAACGAACTCCTGACTGAAAAGAATACAAGAAAAAATACGAGGAGTTGTTGGCGGTGTAATTTTCAATTTAAACTCAGGAGTTTTTTACATAATTGGGAATCTCTTGGTTTCTACATGTTGTGCACTGGGTCCAGTGACACAAGCCCTGTAACTAGTACTCCCATGTCCTTTCCATCCCTGTGTTGCTTGCAGGGCAGCAGAGGCCAAGCCCTTGGATATTCAGGCCTGACACAGTTGCTTGGCAAATATGTGTAGCAGTTTAAAGTGTTATTCACAGGGTGTATTTGCATGCTTAGCTGCTTTCATTTGCAGTCTTGTGGCTTAGCTTAAACCCACCAGCATGGGTGGCGTGTCTTAAAGAGCTGGTTAAGTATTTCATGCTAAGAAGACCTGAGGTGTATTCAAGTATTCAGTTCAGATGAGGCCAAGGGTTGGGTGATTACATAGCTGGTGGTTGCTAACATCTTAGATTTCTGCTGATAAATTTGCCAGTGCCTCATGTGCTTTATTTGTAAATGCCAACAAACCTCACTTGCTGTACAGACACAAGGTAGTGCTATTCTGGTTGGGTTGTAATGGCTCCTGAACTGTAGCTAGACTGTATAAAGAGCTCACAGCCAATTTAAAGGTGGCAAAACCCAGATTACTATCAACAGTGTAGACAGCCCATGTTTCATGCCTTCAATTGCCATTACATGATTTCTTTTTAAGGGCATTTGTGGTTTATGTTAGCATAATCTATTTTCCACCTGAGTGTCTTTACCTTCACTGACACTGCTGTAGTTAACATGGAGGCTTTTGACCAACCATGCTTGCCACTTTGCTTTGAGAGAGATGAGACCATGAACATTATAACACTTGGCTTCTAAAAGGCAAATATATGTCAATACAGGTGTATTGTTATAAAGAGCCTTTTAAAAAGTCACTGGCATTATTTCCATTTTATGGATGAGGAAGACTAATGGGTTGGATAAAGAAAAGATTTACCAATAGTCCAGTGCCAGAGCTAAGCACTTATATGTTTATATATAAGTATATATATATTGGTGAGAGGAGAGCCTTTACTCTCTACTGGCTTAACCATTTGAATGCGGGTGGTTTTCATGGGTTATAGCGATGAGGAGCAGCTACCAGGGAAGCCCCATGGGCTGCTGACTAAAACATTGGGCTGAGCTCCAAAATACATTCTATTCCCAGCTCAGATATTTTAAATTGTAAAAGGAATTCTTCCTAGGCTTAAGATCCCTCACAGCCTCATAAACCTGTTTACTTGTAGATAGAGTCTGTTTTTAAATGCAGCATGCAATTACTTGGTGCTGAGAAAGAAAACAATGTTTTCACTTGCTACTATCCACAAATACAGTGTTTTCAGGTCAATCAATAAAGCTCTGGACTTCCTGTCAGACAAAATAATGACCTCTGCTCACCGCTGACAAATCTTTCCTACCTTTTTATGTAATATAGTTTCTCAAAATATTAATTTTACTGGTAAAGCACTTTCCCTTTCACAGCATGGAATTTCAAGTTGAAGGTCTTATTCCCTTTTCCTCTAAGGCCATTTTACACTTTTCTAGCAAAGCAGAGGCATAAAGTATCTTTATGTTACTCATTAAGGTCCTATATATTATTCATCAGTGGCTAGAGTAGATTTTTAAAATTACATTTAGCTATCTTCTCAACACAATATGCACGAGTCTTTTCTGTAACATTGTCAGAACCAGAGGTCATTGTGTTGGAATAATCCAAAGGCAGACTTGCATCCCCTGTAAGTATGCCAGGCAAGGATCAGCTAACTAACTGAGACATCAGTAGTCATCTAGCTGTGCCAGCACTTCAAAATATTAACAACATGTCAGAAGGGGAGTTTAGCAGGGCACTGTAATGGACTGTTTTCCCCACTGAAACTGCTAATTCATAGCAGCAACAGTGTTTGTTGGTAGTCAGCTCCTAACTTGGACTCCAGCAAGCAGGCAGTCTGCCTGGCTTACTTTTAGCTCTTTAGTCCACCTTGGTTCCCCTCAAAGAGTCTCCAAGGATTTCACTCTGTGGGAAAAAGAAAACAACTTTTTTTCCCCTATTTTTAGTTTAACATGGTTGCAGTTTCCGTCAAGACAGGGGCCTGAAATCAGCTCTTCTGCAGAATGGAAATTGAACTGCTAATGCACCTCTGACTGGGAGGGTTGTTATCAAACATGTTAGGACTTTGATATCTCAGAAAAGGTACTTCCCCAAGGTACAAGGACAGGCAGGGGTTGTTGTGTTGGCAGGTGTTCCTAGCGTGTCATGGCTGAGGCATGCACTGCAACCCTGGTGGAACCAAAGCCGCCAGAAACCCTCACTGCAGCCATCCTGAAGTTCCGCTCCCATAGCTTTCCTTGGGAGCTCTGCTGTTGACTTCAGGGCAGTTTTTCACAACCAAATTTTATTTAGGTGTCAGAAATGTCCTTTTTCTTTCAAATATCTATGTTCACCTCCACTTGTTAGCATGCAGGAAATCATCCAAATTCATATAATGACATGCTAGTATTTACCTCACTTTTGATTCCGTCACTTAAAACTTACTCATACAATTCTGGATGTTTCTTGTGAGGGGAAATACATCCCTGAGCAGGTTCCTGGGATTTCTGGCTTTTTCTGTGCTAGCTCTCTGAGACCTGGACAGGCTGGAGAGTTGGGCAGGGAGAAACTTGATGAAATATAACAAGGGAAAGTGTAGAGTCCTGCATCTGGGCAGGAACAACCCCAGGTTCCAATATAGATTGGGGAACGACCTGTTAGAGAGCAGTGTAGGGGAGAGGGACCTGGGGGTCCTAGTGGATGGCAGGATGACCATGAGCCAACACTGTGCCCTTGTGGCCAAGAAGGCCAATGGCATCCTGGGGTGTATTAGAAGGGGGGTGGTCAGTAGGTCGAGAGAGGTCCTCCTCCCCGTCTACTCGGCCCTGGTGAGACCGCATCTGGAATATTGTGTCCAGTTCTGGGCCCCTCAGTTCAAGAAGGACAGGGACCTGCTGGAGAGAGTCCAGCGCAGAGCGACAAAGATGATTAAGGGAGTGGAGTATCTCCCTTATGAGGAAAGGCTGAGGGAGCTGGGTCTCTATAGTTTGGAGAAGAGGAGACTGCGGGGGGACCTTATTAGTGTATATAAATATATAAAGGGGGAGTGTCATGAGGATGGAGCCAGGCTCTTCTCAATGGCAAACTATGATAAGACAAGGGGTAATGGGTATAAACTGGAACACAAGAGGTTCCACTTAAACTTGAGAAGAAACTTCTTCTCAGTGAGGGTGACAGAACACTGGAACAGGCTGCCCAGGGAGGTTGTGGAGTCTCCTTCTCTAGAGACATTCAAAACCTGCCTGGACACATTCCTGTGTAATCTTATCTAGGTGTTCCTGCTCTGGCAGGGGGATTGGACTAGATGATCTTTTGAGGTCCCTTCCAATCTCTAACATACTGTGATACTGTGTAAGGCTTATTCACCAATCCATAGCAAACACTGGTACTGTAACTTTGGGATACAGATACAACTACCTCTTTCCTGAAGCATTGCCCAGTGCAGATACTAACCAAACAATTGTATGAGTGTGAAAGGCAGAGTGCCATAGAGCAGTAGTAGGTGCAGGTGGATTCCCCTCAAGGGCTCTGTGTCCTGTTGGAATTGAGAACCAATAAAACCCACCAAGTTCCAGGTTCACCGTGTGTGTCTGAGGCAAACCTATGCCATTCGTACAAGCGGCTTAGGAGGATGAGCAATGCTATTCCTCCGCAGAGCCCCACTCTGCCTGTTGCTTTTGGTTCTGCTCTGCATTTGTGGGGAGGGAATGTAATGGCAGGTAAGTGTTGTGCCTGTTGTTGTCGTCTCTTGGTGTGCTATTCTTATCAACTGGGTTACCTTAGCAACTGGGCTGTATCTGACTTTATGAGCTGCTAGATTTGTTTCTTCCCCTTCAGGAGTCAAAGGAAAAGCCAGGTAATGTTTAAACTAGTCAAAGGCACACTTTCTACCACTGTATTGGTTTGGCCCATGAACCTATTGACTGCTGTCGGAATGAAGACAAGCAAGATTCTTACCCTGCCAAAGTCATGAAAGAGATCTACCTCCATCTTTGCTTCTGACTTGCCTCAGCCTTTCTGTGCCACACATCCAGAGAGTACAGGGACGTAGCATGAACACCACGTATTTGTAGCAAGACACGTATATACAACTTCTCAATAAAACCAATCTGATGACCGAAACTGAAAATGCAGTCCTCTGGTAAGACTGCATCAGCTATAAATGACTCACATTCTACTAAAGTCTACAAATCTGCACTTAACGATGGGCGTAGGCTACGTGCTAGCTCTGAGCATGGGGAAATCTTCTACCCCAGAGCTCTGTTAAGGATAGTAGTTTTGTTGGTTTGTGTGGGGAGAGAGGTTGGAGGGGGAACAGAATCAAGGATTCTCCTCCCTCATAATTTAAAGAACTTAATCACTTCTCATAAGCTTGCGTGGGAAGGGAAAAGACAAAGGGGGTTATTTGAGTGAATATTTCCACCAAAATAAAGTGCGAATCAACTGATGTGGCTTTTTTTTCAATTTGGACTTGAGCTGGAAAGCTTCTTTTAGAGGAGGATAAGAAAAACTAACTCAGCTGATTGAGGAGTTAGATTTGTAACAGTAGACATTTAGAGCTTAAACATCACAAGGCACCAAACTTCAAATCACGGCACCTTGGTCAGCAATTTCTCCTCAACTTACCCACTGGGACCAGAGCCCCAGTGCCCACATTTGCTCCAGATATGTTGATGTGACATTTATGGCTGTGTCAAGTTGTAGGATGGTTATTTTTTGTTACCTGACATACCAGCAAAATCCTTCATGCAGATGCAGTTACACCACAGTAGTTTGTTTTCCTTTCTGTACAAAATAGCTGTACAGGCACAGTTACAATGCAATGATGTATGTTGGGAGGTAGAGAAGGTGAGTGGGAAAGAAGACAAAACCCAGTTACAGTGTATTGTAAAAGGGAGTAAAAACCAACAGCTAAGCACAACTCAGAAGTTAAAAGTTTTGCAGCAGCTGTTAGCTGTTAACCCTCACAGAAGGGCTGGGGAGAAAACATGGGAAAGATCATACTAGGTACTACTGAATGGCGTTTAAAGAATAACATAACCATCGGGCACAGTCATATTAACTATTCACAACTGATACCCTATGATAAGGTCACACACCTAGTGGATGAAGGGAAGGTGGTGCCTGAGCTTTTCTGGATTTTAGTTAGGCTTTTGATCCTGTCCCTCACAACATCCTTCTGGACAAGTTTTCTGTCTGGTCAGCAGCAATGTTCCTCAGGCCTCTATTCTAGGGCCAGTCGTGTTCAATATATTTATCAATCACTGGATGCAGGTGTTGAATGCCCCATTAGCAGGTTTGCTGATAACACCAAACTAGGAGGTGCTGTTGACTCTCTTGAGGGACAGGAGGCTTTACAGAGGATACTAGATAGATCGGAGCACTGGACTATGATTACTGGGATGAAATTCAACAGGTTGAAATGTCAGATCCTATGCCTAGAATGGAGTAATGCTGGACACAAGTAGAAACTGGGAGAGGAGTGGCTAGGGAGCAGCCCTGTAGAAAGATGTCTGGGGGTGCTGGTCAACAGTAGGCTCAATAGGAATCAGCAGGATGCCCTGGCAGCCAAGAGGGCAAATCACATCCTGGGGTGTGTCAAATACAGCATCACCAGCTGGTCAAAAGAGGTGATTATCCTGCTGTATTCAACGTTGGTGTGGCCTCAGCCTTGAGTGCTGGGTGCAGTTCTGGGCCCCTGAAGGCCATTGAATTTGTTTAGAGGAGAGCAACAACGCAGGTGAAAGGCTGGAAGGAATGTCCTACTAGGAGTGGCTAAGGATTTTGGGTTTGTCTAGTTTGGAGAAAAGGAGATGCCTTGAGGGCTCATGGCTCTCTATAGCTGCCTGTGGAGGGAGCATGAAGAGGAAGGTGCTGAGCTCTTCCCCCTGGTAGCCAGCGACAAGGATGTGCAGGAATGGCTCAGAGCTGTGCCAGGGGAAGTTTAGACTGGATGTTAGGAAGCATTTCTTTACAGAGAGGGTTGTCAAACATTTAACAGGCTTCCTAGCAAGACAGTTGATGCCCCATGCCTGTCAGCGTTTAAGAGGTATTGGAACAGTGCCCTTAATAACGTGCTTTAATGTGATCAGCCCTGAATCAGTCAGGCAATTGTACTATATGATCATTGTAGATTCCTTCCAATTGAAATACTCTATCTAATTCTGTTCTATTCTAGGGGATGCAGATTCTTGTTCTGCTTAATTTTTAGTGTTAAAAATACAGTAGTATCTCTCGGCTGTATTGTGCTGCATTCCCTGCCACAAAGAGTTTACTGTCCAAACAGACAAGGTAAATATAAAGAAAGGAATGGCATGCAAAGGTGAAAGGTGTTGCTGGTGAGAGGTGTTGGAAAGAAAGAGCTATACTGTGTAGAAAACAAAGTCATGCCATACATTGTATTGGTAGCTGCCATCTGACCAGTTCCTCAGTCAGAATCGTAGGTTGTATTTACTTCTAGATACTAGTGACTAGTAACGCCCTGTGTTATGCTATAATGCCTCACACTTGCAGGTTCCAATTTGCAAAAAAAATGTATTATCCAGTTTAAAATTGGAACAACCAATACCCTTCACTACTGGTCAGTCTGCTATCTCCCTGTTTTTTTCCTTCACTAGATGCCTC
The DNA here is from genome assembly GCF_963264785.1 of Psittacula echo. Classification (NCBI taxonomy): domain Eukaryota; kingdom Metazoa; phylum Chordata; class Aves; order Psittaciformes; family Psittacidae; genus Psittacula; species Psittacula echo. The sequence goes on from NC_137735.1 coordinate 109,855,941, forward strand.
ATCATGACAGCAACCCAAGCTAGCTGTAAACTTAAAGAGGCTGGGTACATAATGTATACTGAGCTATCTCCTGCTGCTTTTGTCTATTGCAGCATTTAAAGCTAGTTGTAATGTCTCTGTGATACAAACACTTCTGTTTTGACCCTCCAGGCAAAAGCAGAACCTGCCCAACTATGGCCATCCACTACTGGGACAATAACTCAGATTCTTGAACTTAAATCAAGACAAAGTCTTGCCTTTTTTATTTTTGGTGGTGGTGGTGATGTTGTCTACGTGTGTAAGGCAGTAAGCACAAAAGGTTTTAGTGGTAAAGGCTTGAATCTAATTCCCTCATATAGTCATTTAGTGGTTGGTAAGTGACTTTATTCCAGGATGACAAGACTGCTTTGTAAGTAGAAACCATCTTCTACCAGTCACTTAGGTGGACAGGAATGTCCACACAGACCTGCTGTGGCACTTGATACTTGGAAAAGCATACGCCAGTCAGGTTCCCTGTGTGTACCAGCCCTCAAGCTTACTATCCATCCTGTAATGTGCATCACTGTTTCATTCATTACTTTTCCCCCTTCCAAAGTGGCATCATAGGTTTCACTGCAGTGAATTCTTACCTAAACTGAAAATGATTGCTGTATCCTCCTTTGCAGAGGACCAGTGCTGACAAACCAAGCTGTAGCAACTTAGCTTTTGTCATATGCTTCCTTAGAGGTATTCAGGGTTTTTTAGGACAGCACATAGCATTGCTAGTACCATAGGAGCCTACCTGTATATATGCCTGAGACTGCCAAGGCTCTCTTCACCACTGTCATAAGGCACGTTCCCAGCAGGGTTTGACAACACTGTAGTGACTGGTGGGCTTCTGTGAAGCACAGACTTTGGGGTCAAATGTGACCAGACAGTCTCAGTAGCTGAACAGTTACAGGTTGCAGCCTGGCAAACTACAGGCTACAGAAACCGAAACAGTGGCTCACTTTAGCATTACAACTTTACGTAAGTGGTGGGGGTTCAGTGCCTGCTTTCCAGGCAGCTCACCCTCCTTCCCGTAGCTCATACAGACATATTGGAGCCTTGAAAGAACCTGAGAATCTCGGTGTAGGCATGGCCTGTCGTTTCCATTTGGATATGACAACGATAGTGTCATTGGCCTTGTTTAATTGCTTGCCCTTGCAGTCATGTGCACTTTTACATTTGCACTATATGCCATGTCTATTTCAAGCCCCTTGTGGAAAGCCAGACTACTATAAAGAGACTGAAGTATGGATGAGAGTCAAACTCAGAGTTCATAGAAGTTTTCATTATAACCTTGAGAGTCATCTTAACATGGCATTAACAATTAATTTAAGCATGAAAGTGCTCTTTCTCTGCCAATTTAACTAATGACACTCAAGCAGTAGCTTGATAGCAATAGCTATTGCTATAGTAGCTTGATAGCAATAGCTTGGATAGGTGGTTGTAGATTTTCTGTGAAGTGTCTTGCTTTACAGGTGCCTTCATTCTTATTGCACAGTTACAGGAGCAGAAATCACAGTCAGGGCTTGTTCAGGTCCACTCAGAAGCCTGGACTACCCACAGGAAAGCTCAGTCATTTAAATTTTATTCTTCTCATTACTGCAGCATCTATATGCCATGACCAGACAGATGGGTAAGTGGGCTTAGAGTACCTCAGTCTCCATTGGGGTTAAACACTTGGGGGATGTTAAATGCTTTTTCAAGAAACTTGACTTCTAACGAAAACACTCATTTTCCCAGTATATCGCACACTTTCTTCAGGCTAGAGTTGTGCAGGTAATGAGATTTTCTTCTACAAAGCAAACTTGCATCACTTTGAACCCTTTTAGTTAGACTAGGAAAATACACTGTAGTGTTGACACTGCACTCTTCAGAGACAGGCCTATTTAAGTCTGGCTTTAATACTACCCAGTTAGATGTAGCATACAAAAGTTTGCATCTGTTTATGTTAATTCAAGTGCACACCTTTAAGCTGGTAAGACTACAGTTTTCCATCTGTGTTGTGTCAGAAGAGACTGGAGATTCTTACATTGTGGGGTCAAAAATTATTACTCTTGTTGGGAATGCCTTTGCTGCAGTTAAGTCAGTTCTGCTTTTTTGCACTTATCTAAAGTACAATTCAAAAGATAAAGCTTCATCTTTAATTCTTAAATTCCCATCATTGAAGTGTTTGGCCAGTGTTACGATGTCAAAGTGGTTGTGGGGTGTTTGTAGGATGTGCATGGGAACAGGCAGAGGTTCAATTACTTTCCCTTTTCCTAGTCATTGCCCTTCGTCAGCAATAAAGGTGAGGAGAAGCCATGGGAGGATCAGATGCAGGTGTTAGCAAGATAAATGGAAGAGTGCTTTCTGGCACTGTAGTGGAGCATCAAAAGAACAACGCTTGAAACTAATACTGGAAATACCTGTCTGTTTGGTGGGGATGAAGGGATGGAGCAGGAAAATGGGACAGGATGGGGGGGGGGAAGGAAAGGACATTTTTAATACAACAGGCTTCAGCTTGCAAAGTCTTCATCTATCGAACTGGCCCTGACCTGTCCTTTGCATATTCTCTGTGATTTGAGTGCTCTTCTCTACAAGCACGAGAGATATGAACCTTTTGGATCATTCTTCCCCGTACAAGCTTTTTTTGTTGCCAAAGACAGAGCTTGGCCTCATCTTGCTGTGTTACTTTTCCAACCTCTCAGCACAACTGTTCGCAGCACAACAGTCTTGGGTTTCCGCTGTCCTTCTGCCTGATCTCCCACTCAGCGCTTGGGCACAAGACAGAAGCAACATGCAACTGTTGTATTGTGTGATCTGGCAACCTCTTTCCTCAGCCCCAGCTTGAATTTACAGAGCTGAGCAAACAGTTGTCTGTCAAGAGATTTTCCCACAAGAAACATTGGCTTTACTGCACCAGCTTACCATCCTTCTTCCAACCGCAGCCAACGTTCACGGAAAGAAAACTCTTTTTCCTCAGTAACCTGGACTTGGATTACCATATAGGGATGAGCAAGACTGTTCCATCTCAGCATCAATGCTCCCCCAGTCCTCAGAGCCATTTAACCCCTTAATCATGAGACTTGGTTACTTTTTTTCTTGTAGTTTTGTCTGCTAAAATAAGTATATCATGGAAGTAGATAGATACTGAGGTTGGATTGTGTCTCAACACAGCAGTAATCCTACTGTAGCACATCTTTCTTTCTCAGTGTGCTGTCTGTTGGTTTCCCAATCTGTTCGTTTTTTGCCACAGAAAAGGTTTTCAGCAAGAATACAGGAGCTGATTTGATAAGGTCCAGCCATGTCTTTCCTCTCCTTTGCACCAGTTTTATTTTTCCTCCCTCTCCATTGGTGTGATGGGAGCAAGTTAACTGAGTAGTCCTCACCGTACTCCTGAACACATTATTGTATCAGCCAGTCTGCTGAACTTCGCACATCAGTTAGAAAGCCCAAAGGTCCATCTGACTTGTCCAGAAGGCTCTGCCTGTTGCACAGTTTAGGATATGGTTAAAATGCAGTTAGAGCTCATCTCCGCAGCAAGCCTAAACCAAGTCAGGACTTAGGAGTTCTCTCCCACTCTTTTATATTTTCTATACAACAGCCTTTGTGATTTCTTGGTTCTGGCTACAGTTTAAACAAATCCAGATGTCCCAAAGAAGTGTGTCTTCTCAGAGACTTACTGACCTTCTCCCGCAAGAGGGATGATCACAGGCAGTAGGCTGAGCAGGACCTTCTGTGTCTCTCTCTCTTTTCCCCCCCGTCCTCACCTGGTCTGCCGGTGGAGTCTGCCACCTTCTTTTTGCTGGCTTTAGCATTGACTAGATCTTTCTGCATGCAGATTCAGCTCTCAAACAGCAGAAAGACAGATGGTGGTTTTTGCAGGGTTTATTTTCTTCTGCTAAGTGATTTAAGTAAGCTCATGGAGAAATCTTAACAGCAGAGCCAGCACAAGGTAAGCAGCAGGAGGAAAGGAGGATAAGATGGAAGGGAGATCAGGACCTTCTTCTCGCAGCAGCTATAGCCAGCTCAATTTCAGCAGTTCATCATTTTAATACCATGAGCATCACCACATTAGCTATCCTAACCACACTTAAGGTGTGCTTACAAATGCAGAGTACCAGAGAACTTCTAGAGAAGTAGCGTTCATTAGTCTCTGTTGTAAACAGCCATTGTTCACTTCACTGTGAGCAAATGCAGCCGAAGCACAAATCACCTTGTAAAATAAATGGGCTCGAGTTTGGGAGAGCTGTTCAGCTGGTAGAAATCATAGAACCATTGAAGTCAGATGATATCATGATAGAGAAATTCTAGGCTAACCTACTCAGCAAGGGGTAAGGCCTCAGCTGATGTCAGAGGGAGTATGACAACGTTACTTTGGCATGATCTTTTCCTCTGTGAAGCCATGTTAGTTCCCAAGTCAGTCCTCAGCCATACCGAACCTATTTCATATAGTGATCTTCAGTGCAAGATGCGGGTGGGTCTTGCAAAACATTTCTGTGGTTAGGAGAGGATTTTGGTAGCTGATACATGAGGAGGGCCAGCTCTGATTCTGCATCATGGGCCTCTTTGAAACAACAGTGGTCTTAAATGCAGTGTGTGTTTCAGGAAATGTTGCTGTGCATGGGGATGTTATACTCCGAACAAAAGAGGTTTTTACATGTATATGCCTATACGTGTTTAAACATTATTTAGTCTAAGGGAGCACACATGTAAGACCTCTCACTACTGCAGCATCGAAACAACCTTAAGCAGATGACATTAGAGAAGTCATTTGTAATGGCTGGACAGGTGTCAAAATACTAGGAACCTAAAGTCTATACTGTTTATAGATCATTCTGAGATGGTATTTCAATTCTAAGGGAGATACGCGTTACTATGATATAGCCATTAGGAAGCGTTTATGTGCCAGTCTTCTTTAGACGTATATTCAGAAGACTTTGCCTATAAAGGATATTTGAAATCAAGAATCTATAGTATTTTCTTCCACTCACAGAGTATCTATTTGACTATAACAAGGGGTTTTTAATGACAACATTAGAGTTTTCCCTTTTTTTGTAACAAGAGAAACTGAGTTTTACTATGCCAAGGAGAAGTGGCTAAGGCTTGGGCACTTCTGCCTTGTGAAGGGACAGCTTAAATCTAGAGTGAGGAGGCAAGCTTGCTGCTATTAGTGAGGAGAGATTTCTTCCTACTGCTCAAACCCCAGCCACTCTGTCTCCTCTCCCTCATCCTCTCCAGAGATGTGCACCTGCCTGTTTTTCTTGTGCCTAGTGTCAACTCTAGGAGCCAGACAGCAGCCAGGGGGACTGAGTGAGGAGGCAGCTCCCAAGGCTTTACTGTAGGTCTGACAACCTCAAAACTGTACAATACATGGCTGTTATTAGCAGGAGTGTGCAGCTGCTGCCTCTTGCACATGTAGGGCAGTGTTTATGGGGGACATCTTGAAAGCCAGCTGAGTACTCTACACTTTATCACTACCTTGTGCATAACTACAGAAATCTCCCTAGGAGCATTAACTGCAGGAAGAAGGTTGTAGGCATGCCTCTCCATTTGAAGGTACAGTTTGCCCTAATCCCCAGCTAATGATGGAGTTTAGTCTTGCCCAGTAGTACAGTTGTGAAAATGGTGGCACATGGAAATGCCAGCTTTTATGACCCCTGCCACATTCCTGGGTGCTGTTTGCTACCCTTCCAGTTTGGCTAGGTTGTTTGATACCACGTCACCTTAAACCCTCTCAGTCCCAGCTCTCTGCACAGCTGAATCTCTTCACCTTCAGATTGTACGAAGTTCAATCATCTGAGTTCACTTTCTCTTAAAAAAGTACATGTGTGTTAGGGGGAAATGGTGCTTCCTTGTGTTAAAGAGAAAGACTTGCTTTCTAAGTAAGCTTATTTTAGCCAAAAGGCAGGAAATTGCTGCACCTCCAAAAAATGTAGGTACCGGCCCTGGCTCAGCTCCCCTATTAAATCTCACACTTTTAAATTTGCTTGGCCTTAGCAATATCCACGTGCTTTCTTGCCATTGCTCACTAGCCAACACACTCCCTGTGGAGTGTTTCCCCATGTGACTGTTCCTTTGGAGGCCTCCTGACAGCCAAGGAAGTGATTTAGTTTTCATGGAGTCATTCATACCACCCAGACTTTCCTCAGAAAAGTGATTTGCACCTAGAAAACAACCATCCACATGCAAGTCCTTGCTCCATTTCTCCATCATTCCTGAAAATGTATGAAACACTTTTGACCTTCCTGAAGGATGCAACTTTCTGTATTGTCTTCACCAACCTTCTGTAGAGTTGCCTCTTTCCCCAGTGGAGCAGCTTCTTTTAATAGCATTTTCTAGCATTGCCTCTTCTTGGGTTTTCACCAACTTCATTGTCTTGCAGTCTACTCCAAATGGGCTCTACCCCACATTCATTACAGTTGCAAAGACTTTCCAGTAGTCTTTGACCTGTAGTCTCTATTGTCCTATTAAAGATGGTCTCTACTAGCCTAATAGCGATGGATTATTTAGTTGCTGCTGCTCTGTCAGCCATCAAGACCCCTCCAAAACCTCATGGGTTTTTACCATGCAATCTCTGGAGAAAGATACCCAGGGTATCATTTGTTGTCAAAAAACCAAACCAAACCAAAACCAAACACCTGAGTGCCTACACTTAAATTCCTAAAAGTCTCCCATGCAAAACTTGAAAGAAGTCAAACTGATTTAGGTACTCTGCAAACGGAGCTCATATATTTAACTAAATTGTGCTGCCAAGCATCAGCTGGTCCATGATGACTGACTGTGCACGCTCATAGCTCCCAGCAGAGGTGAGGAGAAAGTCAGTGAGCCTAAATCTTTTCTACTGGTGTTTAAAGCTGATGCTTCTTATTTCCTATTTGCAGTGGCTTGGGACTTGTTACCACTATTGCATTGAAGCATGCCAGCTCTTTAATTTGTTGCAACTCAGTTGTATATCTAAATTTGCTGCTAGACAGCTGTAGCTTTTGAAGGCAAGTTTGTACATGGTTGTAGAGCCAAGCAGAATTTTCCAGAATTTTCAGTTTTCTTGTTGAAGCAAACAGAGGTGTGAGATACTTGGTGGTTGGGTATTTTTGCAAATACCACCAGCCTACTGAATACCTCTGCAAGTCTGAGCAGCTCAGTCAGTTTAGAATATGGGATGGGGCCCTTGATCACTTAGGCCTTTTCTTGTGAAGATCTCAAGATGCAGATCTGAGTTCTTCTCATTTGAGGAATATTTATATTCAAGCTTAGCCTGAATCCATTCTAAAAATTAAGTGAACAACAGAAAACAAATCTGCACTTGAATCCTACCTCTTCTTAGAGTCTGAAGCTCTGTTGTTAGTCCAGTAATTTGCCACCCTTGGGGTGAATTTTTTGTGCTTTGTTTTTGTGAAAGAGAAGGGCAGAGTGTGTGTGAATGTATGTGTGTGCATGTGAAATAATGCTAGGTGATGGAACATAACCAAAGACATTAGGTTCAACTAGAATTTACTTGCTGGCCACACTGAGGTGAACATGCAGCCCTAGCACAGTGCAGTGCGCATTGTATGTGCAATTCCAGTCAGCTATCAGGAAGCCATCAGCTCCTTGAAACTTTTCCAGGGGCCTTGGTAGAGAGGATATTAGGGGTCTGCCATCACCATCAGTAAGAGTTATATTTATAGCACTGGAAATTTTCTAGAGCATAGTTACGGTAGTACGCTGCTGATTAAAAATAACGTAGCATTGCAAATAATGAGGTGAAAGTAAAGTTTAGGGTAAATCATATCTCTGTGTAAGTATTAGCTATAAGTTGCTATAATTGGAGAGTGTCTGTCCTGCGCTTCACATTCAGGACTGTGACAGAGCTTGACATTGACTTGCCTCTGTGGGAGCTCCATCCCTCCAGCTGAACCCAGGGAGGGCCACTCCTGCCAGGACTAGCAGCAGTGGCACAAGTAAAACCAAATGACAGATACTGGGATGCCAGATTCGTCCACCACTCTCCCAGTGGGGCCATACACCAACCAACCACATCAGAAACTTCCATCACAATCCAAAAGTGCTGGTTCAACAACAGACCCACAGGTCCTTCCTCTCTTCCTTCAGATTTCTAATAAATTCCTGCCTTGGCCAAAAATATGTCTCATTTTTCCTTGACAAATATCAGCTAAGTGAATGTTTTCTGATTTGAGCCTGCTCCCACCAAGACAGACCTCTCTTGCAGATGAGGTGGGGCCAGCTTTAGACCACCACCAATATTTAAGCCAATACTGCTCAGTGATTACCATGGTGATGCTTGACTGCTGACCTAGGGAATCGCATCACCTTTACAGTTGATTTTAATGAAGGACTGCATAGAAAGAAAGCATGGAGATCTTTTGGGAAAGCTGGTCGAGAACAGTGAATTCAGCATGAACCATTGACCTAGTCTGTACAGGTTTTGTTCTTAGTTATCACAGATTACACGGGATGATGGAAAAAAAAGGTAGTTTTTGGAATGCAGCAGTATTGCCAACTCTGATCAACTGGTAAAATATGCCCTTGGGAGTCAGAGAAGGAAACTGAAGGAAAAGGAAGATAGATAGATAGATAGATAGATAGATAGATAGATAGATAGATAGGATTCAAAACACAATTCTTTCGTTGTTTTGGGTTTTTTTGGTTTTGGTTTGAATTAAGGTTGTTGCATTAAAAAATCATTCTGTGTACAGCATTTCATTGTGAGTTGTGGAATGAATTGTACATGTGTCAAGGAACCACTTACGTGGCCCCTTACTACACTATTATCTGAGCACTTCCCCACATTATTAAAAGGCACAAAGCAGTAGAGCAGTATAATCTCCCTTCCCTTGCTCCGTATAAATTAAATTTAGAAAAAAAGGTTTTTTTCTAATACATGCATGCTAAGAGACTAAGTGTATGTGTTTGTGAAAGATTATTGATGGAAAGGTGATGGAAGAGCTGGGTTTTGTGAATTTGTGAGGGGAAAGATGACAGAAACTGTGACTTTCTATTTCATGCTCTTCTGCAGGCCTCCTGCATGGTGCAGAGAAAGTCACTTGTACCACACCGCACAAGGGGTTAGCTGCAGCAGTGTTCAGCATTGGAGCCAGCTACCTACTTGGTATCTGCAAACATGGGATAGGTGGCTGGGCTACATATGCGACTTCAGGTGGGGCAACAGGGAAAGGAAGGCTTCTCTGCATTGTTCTCCATAGGACTGGTAGGGAGAGTCTATAGTAAGGGCACTGGTAAAGTAAGCTCTGTTTTAGAGACAGTAGATGTTTCAGAGATACTCTTTACAGTTTGAAAATGGAAAAAAACATCCATAATGGTAATATCTCTAAGCATTTCAGGTATGCTTATTGAATGTGTTACTCGTATCATAGAATCATAGAATAGTTAGGGTTGGAAAAGCATTTTATATTCTCATATAGAACATGTCATCATCCCCATTCTAACACATTCCTACCCCAGACAGACAGACTTGAAAAGGAAAGACAAGCTGACAAGAATCCACCTTTATCACCTAGAAGCTAGATGTCTTTGGTTGCCTCCCTTTTAACTATTAACAAGTTATCTCTCAGAGATTGGTTTTGCTTTCAAAATAAAATGCAACTGTAAGTCCATCTTAGGGATCTGGACAGTTGAGCTATGAAACCCCTGTTGTTTCTGACAGCACCAGAACCCCCAGCTCTGTGCAATTCGCTTTACATATTTCATAGTTGCCAGTTATTATGCTGTGCTGTGCACATGTACATTGCAAGCAGGAAGTAGGAGCAGCTCAACTCTTGGCTTCTTCAGTCTCAAGAGACTGCCATGAAAGTGAAAAACACTAAACTAAAACCTAAGTATCTGTTAGACCTTTAATTAGCGACCTAAAGAGTGTTTGCCAAGAGGAAATTTGAATTCAATTATCCAAATAGAAAGTATTTAACCTCTCAATAGCACTCAAGTAATTACAATACTTGGGATTTTTTTCAGAAACCTTAAAAAATAAAGCAAAAAGCAAATTAAAAAATGGTAGATTTTATATCACGTGGAGTATACAAAGGAAAGCTGCAACACTGCCCATGTTTTAGACATATTAGGGCAGAAAGGGACAGCCTCAAGCAAGGGAGATCAGGTTGCAGGGTTCTTGATTTCCCCAGTGAAAGAGCCAGCAACATCATCAGGGCCAATAGTGGTAGTTTTATGTGCATCAGTGCAACAATAAACACACAACTAAGATCAGCAGGTCATCTTATACAGCTTTTAATGTGCTAAAGATGCTCAGTTAGTGCCAGAAGGATTGGGATGCATGAGAAGAGGCTGTATATTCCACTGCCTTTTGCAAACATTAGTCTATACCAACCAAGCTATTTCAGACTGCAGCAGCTGTTTCAGCCCTGATCCCAACTGTCCTTTCCCTGAACATCCACCCAAAAGTTTCCAGAATTAGTCCCAAGGAAAAAAAAATTCACTATTTTCTTTTTCCTCTCTTCACAGACTGTAGGTTGCTTTGGGATTATGTTTATCAGCTGCTTTCTGACAGCCGGTACGAAAATTTCATCCGATGGGAAGATAAGGAATCCAAAATATTTCGGATAGTGGATCCCAACGGGCTGGCCCGGCTGTGGGGAAACCACAAGGTAAGGAAGCAATGCAGTTTTCCTCCTGCAGCACTTCACTTCTTGTAACATCATAGGATTCACTTATAAGCAAGGGGAATAGGAAGAAAGCATGTGCATATAAACTACTGCTGTAAAGTTATAATCTTTCATTCTACGCACATTAGAAATGTAAAGCATCCAGCCTCAAGCACTAAAACCTACCTTTCATATACAGAACCTTGTGGTTTGGTTTAAAGGCATTTACCTATAAATGCATTTAATTATAAAATTACAAGGAGTGCAAGAATTAACGGTCCTTCTCTCTCAAGGCATCTCATTTCTTCCCAAAACCTGACGCTAACGATGTTCTGATTAGATGTAGTCTGTATATTATGTCTCGGTAGGAGCTTTGTCTCTGTGTTCCTGTCTGCACCAACATCCAGATTTCACACTCTGTCCTGTGACAGACACCAAAAGCTGCAGTATTATGTATTTCCTTTTAAAAGCGTAATTCTGCTCTGTTCTCTGGAAAACAGTTACTGATTTTTTTCAGTTTGGGACTGAGTATGTATGGATTACATATATATATATATATATGAGTATACATAGCCTAAAATCTTGATAAGGTCAAGATTTTCTCCTGTGACTCAGTGCTTACAAGAACATCTGTCTTAGAGGTCTTGGGCTGCAATATTGGGAACGGAGAGTTCAGATTTTACCCAGCCTCAGTGCTAATAATCAGTCCTTGCCATCATGTCTCATGTTGGGTGTCTAAAACTGAAGCTACATGAGCCACTTGGGAAATACAGTGGCCTTTTAGTATATAAGAAATGGAAAAAGCACACATGGTATTTCAGGGGACTTCCCAATGAGCAGAACCTAGATTTTGCAGGACAAACATTGTCATTGTTGGCAAGTAATTGCCACAGGAGCTTTTTATGTGGCCTCCCTTAGCAGAGTTGATGTGGCCAAGGCAAGCAGAGGAGGTCTGCTCTTAGGTGACATTTTAGACATGGCAGATCAGTCTCATTTAATAAATCCAGTTCAACACTGCAGCCTGATCTTGGACTGTGCCAAGCCAAACTCCTAACACGGAGGCTCACAGAGCAAAAGCATGCTTCTACTAGTTTGGCATGTTTTGCCCATGGCAAGGCGGCTGCTTAATACTCATGCAGTCGTGGCTTTGCCGGTATAGTTGTCTCTCTGATGTGAGTTTTTTTGCCAGCATAGTAACCAGTGCTTGTTGTACCAGAAAAATGCTCTTCATGTAGACATAGCCTAAGGGACTGATCCTGCTATTCCAAGTCAGTGCTATGGGGGCTGCCCACACTGCCAGCGCCTTGTGGGACACTCAGTGCTCTGGGTCAGCAACTCCCAAAATGAAGGGGACGCTCTGTATAGAAGCAGATGTACAACCGAATGGGCTTCTTGATTTACACGCGTATAACATGAGAAGTAGTCTCTCAATCTCCACAGTTCTCTGTAAGCATTAACTAGTTAATGGAGGGGAATCCCAGAGGAGCAGAGCTCTTGGCAGGGGTTGCTGACAGATTCAGTCTATTAGCCACTGTTCTTATGCTTTTACAAAAGGTGGTTTTCATTAAGAACAAGCCTGTCACGTCCCACTTGGCATCAGCGTCTCCCTCCATCTAATGGCTCCTCTTGTGGTTGACGAAGCCTTTTGTTATCTGTGATCCAAGAAACTAGAAAAAAATCACTTGGAATTTTTGTTAGACTTCCTTGCTTAAATTGCCCTCCATGAAAAGAGACCCATAAAAATCTGGTGATGAGGGCTGGAGGGGCAGGATGGGCCTGCAAAGGAGTGGAACATGTAATTTCTTGAACTGACTTGGTTACTTTAGCTAGCTGTGATAGTTCTGCAACTCCTTTTGGGGCTTAGGAAGATTTCAGTGAATCATCTCACCACATTTTTCCTTTTTCTCTTGAAAAAAACAGAACAGAACAAATATGACTTACGAGAAAATGTCCAGAGCCCTACGCCACTACTACAAACTAAACATTATCCGGAAGGAGCCAGGACAAAGGCTTTTGTTCAGGTAATTTTTTCTTTTCTTTGCCGTGTCTTTCTACAGGCGATTAGTTTTTGAAAATGGAGACTGGAATGGTGTGTGGGATACTTCATCGCCACAGCTATAACACAGGTGACAATGGGCATACATTTGTAAAAGCTGTCTAAACCAGTGCTTCCCAGCTTTCAAGGCAACTGTACCAATTTACAGAAATATGAGCCTGTTTCAATGATCAGTGGAGTCAATAGAAGTCTTTTCACTTGCTTCAAGCAGGCTGCGCCATTGTTTAAGACCTTAGCTAAATGATTCATGATCTCAGCCAAACTGCTGGAAAAGCCACTCTAAACTGACTTCTCAAACACAGCTGGTGGTGAAAGCTAAGCAGCAATCAGGCGTTTCCTCAAGTGCGTTGGCATCACAGAAGAGAAGTGCTGATGACCATGTCTTCAGTAGTGCTGCCTACAAGGAAGAGAGAGACCTGTAGGAGCTGTTCATAAAACCTAACGCATCGGATGGGATGATACAACCAAGAATTTAGGAGCTAGTGTCTGAAACAGCGTTAAAGCAGGATGTTACTTGTACAAACTTGAGTGTGGCTGGCAGAGAGTGAGAGCACTCCAGTTCTCTTCAGACAAGACCAACGAGTCCTGGTGCGTGTGTCTGACCCAAGGAGCACTGAACTCAGACCAAAGACTTAGATGCCGTCAAAGTCACTGCTTTGATGTCAGTGGTCTGAAGCCAGTAATGTGCTTGGAAACGGTATCAATAGGAAGACAGTCTGTTTTCTTAAATAGCTAACAGGACTGCCTGAGCACTGAAACTATCTACAGCTGAAAAGGTTTCTGTGGAATGTCTTGTTTATGTCAGCTCTTAGAAGGAGACTTAGATGGGGGAAGGAGAGTGAAGGGAAGAACGAATCACAGGCAAAATCAACTGCATGATATTTTTGTGGAAAGTTAAAACAAGGTTGCTCCATCAGCAGCAGTACCAAGGGAACCTGTATCGCTATGGCCTTGTGTGAAGACTCTGCTGCCCTGGGGGAATTCTGCGATGCTGAACAGCGAATGTGCTTATCTTGGAGCCTCTCCTCCAGTGAGGGCACAAACAAAACAGGAGTCTTCTCAACCAGGCTGCCTATTTTCTGAAAACTGTAGGAACTTAATACCCTTGGAGAGCTCCGTTCCTCTGTCAGACTTGCCCAAAATTGACCAACAAACTCAAAGGTCACCAGGGAGCATAAAACATGAGCATATAAACCTCATTTCCTTCGGAAACTGGAAAAAAAAACCAACAAAGCATTTTTTGCACAATTCCCAATAAAAACGTTTTGATGTTGTTTTCTTAGACCTATTTATATCTGAAGAGAAAAGGAAGAACAGCTGCAAAAAATCAAGCCATTAATGTGCTTTCTTTGGCTATTTCTCACAAGCATAGAAATAATGGGAAATCTGTCTATAAGTAACATGCAGACAGTTCTCTTACGCAGATATCGTACAGAGCTGTAAGTAAACTGGAGTCAGAGAAGGATTTCTTATAGGTTGCCTGAGTGTCTTCTGCAACAAAAGAGGTCACAGGTACTGTTTCTTCATTAGCTTGTTGTTCTGGATTGATTTTCTAAATTTTAATCAAATGCTATTACAAATACTTTGCGTTCCTTGACATGGCTCGATGTCCGGCTGGAGCCCGGTAACGAGTGGTGTCCCTCAGGGATCGGTGTTGGGACCGGTCTTGTTCAACATCTTTGTGGGTGACATGGACAGTGGGATTGAGTGCGCCCTCAGCAAGTTTGCCGATGACACCAAGCTGTGTGGTTCGGTTGATATGCCGGAGGGAAGGGATGCCATCCAGAGGGACCTTGACACACTTGTGAGGTGGGCTGATGCCAACCTTATGAAGTTTAACCATGCCAAGTGCAAGGTCCTACACCTGGGTCGGAGCAATCCCAGGCACAGCTACAGGTTGGGCAGAGAAGAGATTCAGAGCAGCCCTGCAGAGAAGGACTTGGGGGTGTTGGTCGATGAGAAAATGAACATGAGCCGGCTTCAGTGTGTGCTCACAGCCCAGAAAGCCAACTGTATCCTGGGCTGCATCCAGAGAAGCGTGACCAGCAGGTCAAAGGAGGTGATTCTGCCCCTCTACTCTGCTCTCGTGAGACCTCACTTGGAGTATTGTGTGCAGTTCTGGTGTCCTCAACATAAAAAGGACATGGAACTGTTGGAACAAGTCCAGAGGAGGGCCACGAGGATGATCAGGGGACTGCAGCACCTTCTGTATGGAGACAGGCTGAGAAAGTTGGGGCTGTTCAGCCTGGAGAAGAGGAGGCTGCATGGAGACCTCATAGGAGTCTTCCAGTATCTGAAGGGGGCCTACAAGGATGCTGGGGAGGGACTCTTCATCAGGGACTGTAGTGACAGGACAAGGGGTAACGGGTTCAAACTTAAACAGGGGAAGTTTAGATTGAATATAAGGAAGAAATTCTTTACTGTTAGGGTGGTGAGGCACTGGAATGGGTTGCCCAGGGAAGTTGTGAATGCTCCATCCTTGGCGGTGTTCAAGGCCAGGTTGGACGAAGCCTTGGGTGACATGGTTTAGTGTGAGGTGTTCCTGCCCATAGCAGGGGGGTTGGAACTAGATGTTCTTAAGGTCCTTTCCAACCCTAACTATTCTATGATTCTATGACTTAAAACATGGACCCAAAAGAATACCTGAAGCACTGCGGTACAATTCACAGCAGCCCATTTCTCACATGGTTTAGGAAGCAGAGCAGACAGAAGGTAGGGAAGGCAGTGGAATCACTCTCTGTTTCGATTTCCTCCTCCTGCAGGATCAACAAGACAAGCCCAGGGTTTAAATCAGGGCACAGTCTGGCCCCTAGGCTTTGGTGCATTTTCACTGGGTAGCCAGGGACTGATTCACCACTTGTGTATGCTCGCTTTTGACCACGGTAACACCACTTATATCAGCAGCGTTCTTCCAGCATACAAATGGGAGTGACACAGCAGTGAGTCACAGCCCTCTTTTTTTTTTTTCCCTAAATGCATATGTGCACATGATTTCCAAAATTAGAAGGGGTGGCAGAAGGTTAGTTCCAGGCTGTGCTATGCATTTGCTGAGAGACTTCAAGTCTTCAGTCGGAGAGCCCTCAGCTTTATAACCTCAGAGGCAGAAGAGGAGGCAAGTCTTGCCCACGAGCTTCAGCAGTGGTTTTTCTGGGTCAGTGGTAATAACAAAGCTCCTGTCAGTTGGTTTTGTTTTCACTGGGACAAGTACCGAGCATATCATCAACCTGAAATAAAATCAGCTCCTCTGATTAACACATTTTGTACTGCTGGATGTTAGCCAGTGCATCGTTAATGGAAGACTGTGAAATTTTGTAACACGTCCAGCATAAACATCTTTCATCCTAATTTCTCCAGAAGTACTTATGAGTTAGGAAAGTGATTTGTGTTTAAACTAGGATTTCGTCCTTTCTGTGCCACACTCTCTTCCTATGCTACTAAATTCAGAAAGAAAAAGCAGAGCTTTTCCATGCTATCTCTGTGCAGTAGTACACAAAGCATCCTGGCAAAGATCAGGACTGCAGACTTGATCTGCAGGCTGGTGGATGTCCTTTCCCATTTCCTACTGCTGTCATGCCTCCCCAGAGGCAGTTTCTGTTGCTAGCCCCATGCAGACTCACTGCATCAGGACATTAGTGCTGGGAGCCATGGCATTCATTTACAGAGGATGCTGCTTCATTACAGTTAGGCTTGCTACAATCACATAGGAAGAGACTATCTTTGCTCACAGTTCCCTAGCCCAAAAGCTTTTTCTTTCAGGGCCTTTTCCATTTCCCAGAGCTTGTTCTGACTTGGTCCTCGATTTTTTCCACCACTATTCCTTTGGTGTTTCATATTCTCTTCAGTCACCTACATGGAAGATAGCACTAGCCAGTAGCCCTCTGCTTCTCCACAGCTTGCAAGTGCTTTTCCTGTGAAATATGCTGGCCATAAAGGTCTTCAATGTTGTGTCTCTAGACACTGTAAATGAGTGTAGCTGTGGCATGCTAGCATCTTGCATTACACCAGCAGACAATACGAAGGAGAAAAAGGAAATACCATTTTTTTGGAAAGGACCATGGGGTTTGGTTCAAATTTGGACTTTCAAGGAGCAGGGGTAAATGCGTGTGATTTTTTTGGTTTCCTTTCAAGTTGCAGAGGAGGGAAGACACCAGTGGGCTGGGCTGTGGAGAAACTGGGAAATACTCGGGTCTATTCATCAGAGACTGTATTGGTAGGATGAGGGGTAATGAGTTCTAACTTAAACAGGGGAGAATTAGGTTAGATATAAGGAAGAAATCCTTCCCTGTGAAGGTGGTGAGGCACTGGCACAGGTTGCCCAAAGAGGCTGTGGCTGCCCCATCCCTGGCAGTGTTCAAGGCCAGGTTGGCTGTGGCTTTGAGCGACCTGGTCTAGTGTGAGGTGTCCCTGCCCGTGGCAGGGGGTTGGAACTGGATGAGCTTTAAGGTCCTTTCCAACACAAACCATTCTGTGGTTCTGTGATTTTGAGATGATTGTGGGAGCCATAGAGATGTAGATGTTCATCAGCATCTTAATAAACATAAAAACTGAGACCACTGGGAAATCACATATTTCTCTGTTTTGCAGGTTCATGAAGACCCCAGATGAGATTATGAGTGGCCGAACAGACCGCCTTGAGCACCTTGAATCCCAGGAACTGGATGAACAAATATACCAAGAAGATGAATGCTGAAGGGAACTGGTGCACCGCCTCTGTGGGTCCGTGGGAGAAGCATCTGCCCGTATGGCTGGCACGGTTTGGGAGGCGAAGCAACAACACAGAAGCAGTACTCGGGGTCGCCGCTTAGCTTGAAGATCATGCAGGACCTGAAGCACCTTAACAAAACAAACTAGCAGGCTGAAGTGGTGCTGGCAGAAAAGTAAAGGGGAGAAAGCCTGGACTTACGCACTACTTCACTGTTGCTACAACGTCTCCCTTGAGTTCTTTCTTTCTTTTTGGTTTGTTTCAGTTTTGGGGGTTTTTTTGTTGTTTTTTTCCCTAATAAACATGCAGTTTGACTTTCCTTATCTCACATAGGACAAGACGTCAGATTATGCTTTTTGTTTTTTAGAAGGCTTTCCTATGGAAATAGAGTGCTCTTATTTTCTGTGCAAGTCCCATGACATAACACCGCATAAAACAATAGCAACACAAGAAGGGATTTGCTCAAGGGTTCCGATTTGCTTGGATCAATTTACATGTGCTGCCACTGGGAAATGTGTTGAAGCTACCAAAAGAATTTACCATACATACCTGTCCAATGAAGAGGAGTCACCCTTCATGTGTAGGCTGGGATATCGTCCCAGCATAGCTTGGGCTCATGAGCTTTGCAAGTGGCTATTAACTGCTGGAATACGGACCAAAACCAATCACCTAAGTGCTCCGGGGAGGAGAGAAATAAATGTGACAAACCTCTGCAATAGACTGATGTTGACATTTTCCCTCCCTCTAGCAAGGAAGTGATAGAATGGAGCAGGGGGAGGGAGGGCAGAGACAAATACATATATATATGTGTATGTATATGAGCATTTCATATATATATATGTGTATATAGGTAACCCCCACAATACTGATGATATATCCACAATGCAGAAATTCAGCTCAATGCTTTCTATAAAAAAGCAAAGGCTAGAGCATCTGTAGTTACAAAAGGGAGGGGTATTTCTCAGATCTGCTAGCAATTTTGGGGTGAAAGGTGAGGGACTGTTCCTTACATGGTAGGGAGAAAGCAAAGGGACCCATAACATGGTTTGTGTTACTCTGAAACCTCTTCGGGGTCATTTTGTGCTGCTGGAGAGGTAAGTGATTCACCAATCTGAAAACTGATTGTAGAAGACTAGAGACCAAATAGCTGTACTTCTGTCTTGTAATTGATTTTGGCTTTGTTTGGGATTTGGGTTTTTTCATGCATCCCACTACCTTCCCTCACGCCACAGCGCTGCCATCAGGGGGGCTTGTCTCAGCTTGCCCATTTCTGACATGATTTAAAAGCCAAGGCAAAAAGAAATCCTGCAGCCATGTTGCTTTCTTGGGTTTTGGTTTTGTTCAGCTTGCAAGGTGCCCCAGTTTTTACACCCCTGATTTGGTTTGCTGCACTGAGGGTGATTTGCATGAGGCAAGGAGCTGTGCCTAGTCTGGTCACAGGAAGCTTGGCAGCTCTTGATGCCCAATACCAGAGAAACTACTGGCTTTTCTCATTTCACGTTGCTTGAATCACCATGACAGGATAATCTGTGTTGTCCAGTGATTCGTCGTCAGTGGTCCTTTTAATGGAAGGAAGATCTAGCAGCAGAAGTGATGCTTGCAAAGAGAAAAGATGTGTAGAGAAACTGTAGGAATCACATGGTGTCTGGAAAAAAGCACATCCATACCAGTTCATTAAAACCAGAAGGCGTCTTTTATGGGAACACACATACTAGACACGGAAAAAAATCAATGGGCTAATCTAATCCCTCGTAACCAAAAAACAATGTACATTCCCATAACAGAGCTTTTATCATCTATTAAACCAACACAACATTTGATCTCACCACATATTTAACAAGAGGGTTTATCCAGGAAAAAATTGCACTGAGCAGTGTGTAGTGTCCCCAGTGTTTAAACACAGATAGTCCAGTCTCACAGGAGACTTAATACTGAGTCACAGGTCGTATAAGGAACAGCTTTGTTAAGGATGTAGATAAGCATCATATGAGGAGAGATTTCTCAGAGTGAGTATCTGATGAGGAAGGACAGGGCGTACATCTCTCCATAAGCCTTTCCCAGCCACTTCTTGTCTCTTAAATCACAGTCAGTGTGCTCCAAGTCCCGGTACACCATGTACTTGACTTTTTCTGCCTCAAGAAAAGATGCGGGAATGTGTATCAGAAACATGGGTGGACCTGATACCTGTCTCTGCTGTGACTCTGAAGTCCTTGGAGCTCGTGAGGTGTGAGATTGGGAAACACTGAGGGACTTCAGCGGTCACAGATCCAAAACTAAAGGTCCTTTGAAACCGAGGAGTTACTCTGCCGCAGGGGCACCCAAGTTGTGGCCACGTCTTGGGAGCTGGGATGGAGAGGATGTGGTGAAGAGGTGAATATGAATGACAGGTGAAGTGTGATTGGGAGTGTCAGTGCAAGGAAATATCCTTTACTGCTGTGGTCTTGACAACTGCATAACTGCATTACTTTATTGTGCCTGCTGCAGCTACTGCTAAGATGGTGAGAACTAAAAAAGGGGACAAGACCTTGTATATAAAGTGCTCTCATGAGCCACAGGTTTTTGTCACTGCCACAGTGACACTGCAAAATACAATGAGGGGCAATCCACCAGTATAAGTCCATCTGCTCGCTGCGTATGCTATCAAAGTTAATCCTCCGCACTGGGTAAGACAGGAAAAAAGCAAGGAATCCTGAAATCACATATGTTGTCCCATAGGGAAATTTTCTAGGAGGAATTTTGTAGAAGCAATATTCACCTTTACCAAAAATGCAGTCACTGTCACCTGCAGAGTCTGAGTCTAAGGGGAGAAAAAAGTGGTGGTTGTTGAAACTCTTTGAGTTCACACGTAAAGGATGTCTTAAGTCTACTCCATCACAACCACAGAGAAGTTCTCTCAAGGCTGACGCTTGTTGCAGTGAAAATAGCCTTCGAACTTGGAGCAGACAGATCCCACAGAGGGTCTCCTGGCTGGTACTGTCCTCTGCCTCCTGCCAGGCCTGCACCGAGTGGCCAGAACTGCAGGCGCCTGGGACCTGTTGTGGGAGCTGCAGGAGTTCAACTGCTCTGGGATCTTGGAAGCAAGTTTATCAGCTATGACTAAAACAAGACAATAACACTAGGCTAGAGCAGCTGTAGTAGACAGATTCCCATCTACCTCACATCCCAGTGGCAGATACGTGGATTGCAAACACAGAATTGATGTACTAAGCTACAGGAACGCCTGGCTATCTGGGCTAGCAAAGGTAACGCTGTCTTACCACCAACCCTGACACCCGTCTTCCCTCCCCAGTGTCTGGTATCTCAGTATAGAATCTGCCAGCAGCAAAGCAACCAAACTTTCTGCGTTTGCCACCAAAACAGGTGGGGAAAGGAGAGTCTCATACTTGGAGACATGCAAAAGCCCTCCAGGCATGGTTCTGGGCAACTGGCCCTGCTTGAGCAGGAGGGTGGACCAGATGACCTCCAGGGATCCCTGCCAACCTCAACACCCAGCTAAGGATCTTCACAGTGTGCAGTTAAGTGGGACCTTCATTGCCATCATCTTGCTGCAAGTCTGAACAAGCCACAAGCCAGTCAGGCAGGACATGCTGCAGTTCCCCACACAGCTCTCGATGGCAGGGGGATTGGAACTAGTTGATCTTAAGGTCCTTTCCAACCCTAAGTAGTCTATGGTTCTATGATTCTATGACTTTAGTTTGAAACCTGTTGCCTCTGCATCCAAAGAACACTACTAGACCCCTGCCTGTGAATGCTAAGTTGCTGCCACCCTCCCCAGGTTTCAGACTCCATGCATGCATCCTTTACATCTCCTTGTCAGGCTGCACCCATGTGCAAATCCAGAACGCAGCAGTTCGAGGTCTTCTTTTTTTAATAAACTCCTAGTCTGTTTTCATTGATGACGGCTTTTTTGGTTTTCTTAAGGTGTGGAGCTGAGGGACTGAATCAAATGAATGTAACAAAACAAAAAAAAAAAAAAAAAAAAAACAAACAAAAAAGCCTATTCTCAGGGCCAGTGACTTGCAAGTAATTTTTAAAATGCCTGTAATTACATCATCTCAATAAAAAAATTTAATATAAAAGTGGGAATGCCAAATTTTGTTGGTGCAGTCATTGCTATAAGGTCGTTCTTTTTAAAAACCGTGGTACCAAAGCATCTACAGCACAATAGCAGCAGTTTTATATCAGGGAAAGAAACCCATGCCCTAACAGGTATGAGCAGTGCATGGATCTTTCCTGGGATGCGTTGTTCAGAGAAGGTAAGGCTGTCCCTTGGAGTATTTATTTTGCTGCCTGCCCTGCGAGATGAGCAGAGCACCCCAGTAGGGCCTAGATGGGTGTATCTGGTTCTCCTTCTTTCTCTTGAGGAGGACACGGAGTCAAAAACAAACAAAAATGAGGTGGTGTGATGACTGATGCATCATCTTTATCCTGCTAAGGAGGCCAGGTCAAGGAGTTTGATGTGTTCATAGCAGTAGTCATCTCTGCAAACCAGTGCAGAAAACCTGCCATTAATGTTTCGCCTTTCCAGCACAGGGGAGGGCTTTATTTTCCTATCTTCACCCCTAACAGACAAGGCACGGAGATGTGGTGGGTGCCACCAGGTGCTGGGTGCTTAGGGCACAGCAAGGTGAGACAGCACAAACTGCTTGCTGCTGTCCATCACTTCATACAGCAGCCCTTGTCTGCTGCACATTGGGATTATTTGTGCTTATAGGTAGTATGGTGCTGCTCTAGAGAGGTGCCACCAGATGCCATGGCAAACACATCTGGTCCGTGCCACACTAATGCTCTCTGGTAGGAACAGTTTGTGGCAGGTTAAATTGGTTGGATCCCCGCTACGGCTCAGGGTGACCCCATGATAACCTGTGGGTTATCTGTGATCTGTGGGTTATCCACTCAGCTGCTTCTTGCTCGGTATTTGTTCTTGGTTTTCTTTCACTGTTGTTTTTAAACCACAAGGCAAAGGAGTAAGCACAAAACAAACTGCTCTCTGAACCAAGATATCAAGCAAGAAGGAAACAAAGTGTGTTGCTCTGTAATTCAGTACCTCTGGGCCATTTCCCTTCATTTTAGAAGAGGAAGTAGATGTATCCCACACCCTCTCCCAGCTTTCTGTGCACTCTGAACAATAGCAAACACTGAAGGTTGAAGGCATATGGAGGAAGTTCTTGGTGATTTTGGCTATCGCTCAGGTGAGGTCTCGAGTCCAGAGAGACATTGGAGAACACCCTTTGGAGGCTGCAGGCCAGGGCAGTGCAAGCCCAATACATCTTCCCCTCCCATTTCCAAGGTTCACTCAGCTGTAAAGCAAAGCTACCACAGGCCAACATCAGCGTGGGGATCATGGATGATGCAAACACTGGCAGACTGCGGCTGACACAGGCATGACGGTGCACGCTCCCCAGTGCTGACCAGGACAGATTTTGCACTGGTGTCAAAGAGGACCTCAATGCCCATGCACTCGCGGGACGCAGAAAGGTTGCGGGTGAGGTGCTGACAGCAGCAGGTTTTAGCTATGTAGGAAAACATTTAAAGTAGTACTTGGCAGAAAGGTTTTCACTTCTCCCAGGTGAGACTCCACCTGTGAAGCATGAGCAAACAGGCACGTGCTTTATTCCCCTCAAAGACTTCCACTGATTCAGACAATTCCTGACTTCAGTTTGAAACCCAAGCAGCGTCCAAGCAATGCAGAAAGAGCCACCAATGAAAGGCGTGAGGGCACGAGATGAGAGAGGGTGCACTACCACAGCGCAAAGCCAAAACCCAAGCCTGCTTCATAAATCACCTGAAAGAAAGGATGGTGTGTCCACGCAAATATTCTAATAGCATAGAATTATGGTGGATCTAACACAGGTGAGCCCTCTCCATATTGAATTCCCTTGCACCCAGGATCTGCCAGCTACATTGGATTCATCATGGGCACCCCCTTGCCCAGTTCTGCTGCAGAGAACAGCATCCCTTCTTAGCCCATGCAAAACTGCAAGTCATGCCAAATCCAGGCAATTCTGCAGGATGAGCTTCCCAGCACCTACTTCCAAAAGAGGCAAGGACGTGAGGTGCCAAGAAATCAATGCCAGGGCAGCTGCCACTCCAGCGCAAAAACATAAGACAGGACTGTGTCCAAGGGTGAACAAAATCACAGCAGTTTCTTCATTCTAGGTGTTCTTGCCTGTTTTTCCCAAACAACTCAAAAAGTTACACGTCATTTTGCAGCCAAGGCGGAAAAAGAGGGGCAAGAGCCTGTCTTCCCACCTTCATATCTCCAGTCCACTCACCTTGCCTCCTTAACAAAAGGGGAGTGGGATGTGGATGCTCAGCAGTGGGGATACATCACTGTCCCATGCACAGCAGTGTGTGGGGACCTGTCTTATGTCAGCCCACTGGCTCAACCCAAGCTGGTTCCAGTGGTGGCAACATCAACAGTGAATCAAACAGCCTGTTTCCTCTGCCCTTGTGTCAGTGATGTTATATCTCTGCTGTAACAGCCTTCATTTGCTTAAAAGGACAGCATTAATGGTGCTTAATGACTGTCTTCCATGGTGGATCATCACAAGCCAGGCAACCTGTTTGCTTATTGACTAGCTCTTCTACCCATTGTGTGCCCTGGTTAGATTGCCCATGGAAGAGTAAGGCTTATGTTGTGTGTAATGGTTCACTCTGCAGGACCCAAATTTCTTCTCATGATTCTTGACAGGCTGAGGCCAGCTAAATGTACAAATGGGAGGAAAAATAACCTGGCAACTGCTATAAAGAGTTGGAGCAGTGCACACATTTGCTTCAATGCTGTCCTTTTGTCAGCAAAAGCAATTGTGTGCATCTCTGCCAGCCTCAGTAGAGCATCAGTATGTTCCAGCACAGGAACCAGTTTAAAACCCGGCAGCCCCTCTTTCTGTTACTGCACTGGGATGGCTCCCACAAACTACAACCAACATTTAAAGGGAACAAAGAAAACACAGTGCCCTCCCATAAGACAATAGCAGTCGTTATGACCGATATGATCAGTTGTAAAACCTGCAGGGACACATCAATCTTTCTGCCTCCTGCGAACACCTGTGCATAAAGTTTCTCAGCATCTCAAAGCACTGGAGAACAGCCGCAACAGGAAGAATGTAACTGTTCAGGAATTAGAATTGATCTCCTGCCGCCTGATAAACACAGTTAGCCTGGGGTTGTTGACTGGAAGCCAAGCTCTGCTAAATGGACAGTTTTCCAGTCAACCCTTCCTGGTGTTTGACAAGGTAAAAGGAAGGAACTGGAGCGAAGACAACTCGAACAAGGCAGGTATTGTTTCCTGTGGGCTTGATAAAGATGTGAGCACATGACCCATCAGAAGAAAGTGAGGAAAAGAAGCAGGGATGCCATGACAGCTGAGGGAAATAAAGAGTCGGTTCTGATGATCACGGAGATGAAAGCTGGGAGTGTTCACCACATGCCTTCCCAAGGGCAGGGCCAAGGTCAGTAACTTTCACTTGGCTAATGCACGCTTGCAATATATGAACCAGCCTCTATTCAAAGACCTGCAGAATGAGGTCTCCACCTCCTCTGTACCAAAGGTCAATCATCCCTTGCATTAAATCTGTTTCTTCCTTTCTGTTTCACTGTAGCTTAATTCCACTTCCAGTCACTAGCTCTCCTGAAGCTTTTCCCCCCTGAATTCTGCACACTGTAGTGTCCCACCCATACACAAGATCCTTACTGACTGCCATCAGTGCAACTCATACTCTGTTTAATTCAAACTAAACAAGCAGGATGCAAAGGAGGAACTGAAGCTCCGTTGTACAACAGCTTCCTGGAGGGGCTGCTCCTGGCTCAGGAGCTACAGGATGGAGCCACACTTGTTCCTTGGGGTGCTGTCTGGGTCGCTCCTGCAGGAAAGGCTCCAGAGAACACATCAGTCTTTTGGGAATGGCTGATGTGAAACAGAAAGCAGAAAGGGAGAAACCCACATCAAGGTGCCATTTTGGTCCCATGAGACCCCAGGTAAGCCAACAACCATGCTTCTTCCAACCCTCTAGCTAGGGTGAGAGATTTTCTCCCCACCTGAGAACGACCTGCCTGCAAATAGAGTAACAAATACATCAGGAAGAGAGCTGATTGTTCCATTTTTTCTCTTCAAAATGTTCCTAGTGTTGGTGAATGCTCCTGGGAACACATTGCCTCACAGACGAGGGTTTCTTTCTCTTCACATGCCTCCCTGGCTCACATCCCAGCTGACTCCTAAAAATTCAGTGGAATCAGCAAGCAAGAATAATTAAGAGGTGACCAAATTTCACATGGCCAGGACTTCACCTATTCAATGCACATGGTCCAACCCACTGCTGAAATTTCCTTAACGTTACACAGAACAACAGGAAAATGGGCCAGAGAGATCTGCTGTTCCACCATCACAATTCCATGCATGAAGTGACAGCTTTGCTCTGCTAAAGCCAGTGGAAATCAGGGCTATATAAAATCTGTGCAACACAGAGATCTGAGCAGTGTCCACCAGGAGAAATTAAGGGTTTGCTGCAGAAATAAAACTTAACTCCCACAGCAACCTCCTCAACTAAGCAAATTCCCACCCGGGAATGAAAGCCATAACAATTTGTTTTCATGGCCCTTTGCAGAGACCTGGATTCAGTGCTGACATCCATCAGCTCCCAACACAGTCAAACTGACAGCACAAAATCAGCTTCAGACCCAGTTATCAAGGACTTAGGTGTCCAGGGCTGTCAAGTCATGTGTTTTCCAGTAAGAAGAGTTTCATTAGAAATGTTTTCACACCAGGAGATAAGTCTGGTGTACAGAAAGAAAACACTTCATAAGATTAAGCCAAGTCCACCTCAAGACATAAGAACATATGGCCCAGTTTCCAAAAGGACTGATTAACCCACAGTTTTCACTGGAATCAACAGAAAACTGCTTGGTTTGCATTTGGAAGTCGGACTGCTCCTTTAGGCTCCTACATCCATTGATTATTTACGTACATTATGAAGACTACCTTGCATTGCTCTTTCTCAGTGGCTCAGATCTAGCAGCATTGCAGAGTTTTCCTCGCCTAATGTCAAGGCTTCACCACGTCCACATGGTCAGGCAGCCTCTTTGCTGCCCTGCATCCCATCTTTGCAGGAGCCTGGCTAAGGGAGCAGTGCTCAGCAGTGGACAAGGGATTGGGTTAACAACACCCCTCGGAAAACTTAGGTGCAAGGGCTGGTCTCCATGGAGCGAGGGCCGGAGCAAAACGTAAGTGCCATTTGAGACACCCAAGACATCTGCACAGGCCTGGTGGGACATGGGGGAAACATGCATCTGGTTTCTCAAACGCTTCTGTTTTGGGAAGTGCAGATGACAAAGACACATTAGCAAGGGAGGATAGAGACCTTTTCAAGTGAAGCTTGAGAGGAGAAATAGTGAACTGCCTTGGAATGAACTCAGCTCTCATGCTCCAGATGATCAGCAAAAGGTTTGGGGGGTCCCCTAAGTGCAGCATCTGTGGCTGAAGCAGACATACGCTGTATGGGAAGGGATGGAGGGAGAGATGCCTGGTCGCTGCTGAAGAGCAAACAACAGAGCACAGCTATGGGTGTGAGAGGCCGATTGCAAAAGGGTAAATATTTATCTGAGAGAATTTCAGAAAGAAGGAAACGTTTTTCATCTGGTTGTTAAATCCTTCAGGAAATTATTCATTTTTCCAAGGAAAACATTTTCTTTAAATTCAAAACAACTGTTTTTCTCCCAGCTTTTGTTTATAGAAGAAGGGAGAGTTTCAGCTCTGCCCTTTTTCATCCGTGCTCCACAAAATGTCAACCACGGCTCACGCCTTGGGTCAGGAAGTCACTTTTCGGAAGGAAGACAAAAAAAAGGAGGTGTTGTGAGGCTTTGCTGAGCAGCGGTGCCTGCTGCTGGGGAGAAGTGGGCAGAGAGGTCCTGTCTGCTTCTCCCCACCTGTTGGAGATGTGTTATTTGTAATGAGCTCATTAGAGCCGAAGGCTGATTGCCAAAAAAACCAAAGGTTAAAACCAACTGATGCACCTCTTCAAGAGCTGGCTCAGCAGTCCTGGACAGAAAATGAGCATCTACTGCTTCTAGTTCACTCCTACTTTTTCCACCTTGACACTCTTTATGTACGACAGATGTCTCTTGTGGGTCCCAGTCACATGTGGTCTCTGTGCAGTAAGTAAGCAGTTTGCAGTCCACATAATAATTGTTCTGTCATCTTTTGTTCTTTCTTCTCCCATTTCATAGTAGTGTTGCCAGCAGCCCTAGAAAGCCACAAAAAAAACCTCACAGGCCTTGTGCTGTGGCAGCAGGCTGGTAACCTAGTCTATTGGTAGCTATTAAACAAGGATTTCGTTTCTGGCCCTACAATGAAGGTGGTGAAACACTGGCACAGGTTGCCCAGAGAGGTGGTGCATGCATCATCCCTGGAGACATTCAAAGCCAAGCTGGATGTGGTTCTGGGCAACCTGATGTAGTTTAGGGTGTCCCTGATCGTTGCAGAGGGGTTGGACTAGATGAGCTTTGAAGGTCCCTTAAACCCAAACCATTGTATGATTCTATGATTCTATGGTCTTATCCTCCACCAGCACTGAAACCAAGAGCTGCTACCTTCAGCTTCACAGGTTATCTCAGCTGCTGCTGTAATAACACAACCCATCAGGCAAACTATTTAGTTGTAATCTAAATCTTATGAAAACTGAAAGAAAACAAAACTGAATACAAATCACAGGCCATGGACACAGGGGGGGACTGTTCCTGAGCATTTAGGCCACCTTTCTCATCTGTGTAAATTAACAATGTCTTAATGTGCAAGTTGAGAACATACCACAGTAAATCCATCTGGCATGGAAGTGCCTATGTGGGGAAAAAAAGAGGTGTCAGCCCACCAGCAAGCCTGAGTTGTTACAAAGCAGCAGGAGACAACGCGCTGCTTCCAGGAGCAGCTGCAGAAAAGAGCAGCACACGCAGCTGCGACTGAGGCTAACAAGGGGAAAGAAAGGACAACAACATGACAGAGAACCAGCTTCCCAGCTCTAACCTGGCCTCTAGAGCAGCCAGCGCAACCTGGCTTACCCTAATGGACAGCAAGGAGCCTCCCTCCCACATCTTCAGCCACAAATGCTAGTCTGGCAAACTCAGGTCTTCCCACCACTCTCCCAGTGCTAGCACCAAGCCATGATGCACACTGACCTAGGCAAAAAATAACCTGCAGAGAAAGGAGAGGCTGGTTTTCAGCTGCTTCAGCTCCACGATCCAGCTCACCACCCAACTGCACAAGCAGCAGTGCTGCTGCAAGATGGACAGTGGGAGCATGCAACCCAAACTGGGGAGAGGAGAAGACTTCAGTCTGCTTAAAGCAATTGGGAAACCACAGCTCAGCCAGATCCCCACTTGGGCCAGCTCTTTGTAGCCATATGCTTCCCATGGAGCTCCATGCTGCCATTTTCTTTTGGGTTTCTGACATCTAAACACCCATCCCTCCCCACCACAGCTCCCCAGCAATTCACTTCTTAGCAAACCAGGCTGGAAAACCGAATTTCTGGGGCATGGCACCATCTTTGCACACTGTGGAACAGCAAAGCTAGTGGCTGTCCTGCTACCTGGGCAGGCACAGGCAGCTGGTTGGTGTGTTTCAGAAGAGCCTGATGCTCACTGCTCTCCGAAGTTTTCAGCTGCAGCCCTCACCATTTATTTTCTTCCTTTCAGTTACATCCCCCACAAGTTGTTCTTTGCAGCCATGTGGGAGTGGCCAACAAATCCAATGGGTCTGCTTCAAAAGAGCCTATAGTTCCTCTGAGGGTTAATGCCTTTTGCGACTGGGCAGAGGAATGAGCGTAGAGCAGAGGAACACCAAAGACACAAGCAGCAGCACAGGGCATTCGCATGGTTCCTGTGGGAAGCCCCATCTCCCATGGCAGGACCCTGCCAACTTTCACAGGTGGAGCTGCCCCTTTACTCTTCAGGGAGCCCCCCCACCTTGCCAAGTAATGCTGATGCCCTACACTGGTGGTCTACTGTGGCAAGACCGCCCTACACTGGTTGTCTCCTTTGGCAAGACCACCCTACGTGTAGGCTTTAGAAAGAAGCCCCATCCTTTTCAAGATAACAATCCACCAGAAAGAGAGTTCACTTCAGTACAAGTTACATCTGATTATCCAAAACACATCACAGTCTCCCAGCTGCTTCCTTGGCACTGCGACACGCACTTCCAGCACCCTCCAAAAACCAGCCCTTTTGTCTTGGATAAGGAGTTGGCCACAGAAGTAACCACCTCCACACAAGATTGCTGCAATTCCCAGGCTCTGAAATCCCCAGAATATTCACTTGACAGCTCCCACCACTATTTTGATCTTCACAGCCCCAGTGAAGATGAGCTGGGGAAGATGATGGGTGTTGCTCTCCTCACGGAGGCAGTGGGTACTTTCCTAATGTGCCCAGTTGCCCCTGAGCAATTCTGCCTCCTCTTCAACACTTCTGGTCCCTTGCTGCATGGTGAAGTCAAAGAAAAACACCGAGGGGATTTTGGGGGGTTCAATTTTGCAGTTTATCATCATGTGAGGAACTCCCATTGCCACAGCCTCATCCCTCTGCCTCCTGAAATCCCCTAAGTGTGACCAACCAAATAGTCCGGGCTCCTGCTTCCTCCACTCTGTTTCTTCCCCTCTGTGTATTATGTTCATTATTTTAATTTAACCCTGCAGGCTTTGTAGGGTTTATATTTCACCTTTGCACAGATATCCACAAGATGTGCAGACCTTTGCTTGCATTTAGAGTTGACAACTTCAGTCTCCTCTTCCGAGCCCTGCAGAAAAGCACAAGCGCTTACCAAAGACAAATAGGTTTTGCTCCCTTCCCTCCCTCTGCGAGGAGGTGTGAAGGATATTGCAATAGGTGCTGTACTCCCCACCCACATTTTTTTCTCATTGCCAAACACCAAACACATCAGGAACCATTAGAAGTTTGCTCTTTGCGTGTTGTGCATAGGCTATATATACAGTCTATATATAAAATGCAGAAATGCTTTTCTCCTTAAAAACCAAACATACCAAAACCCACATCCTGCGTGATCTTTGGTCTAACACTCAGGGGACCAGTTCAGCTGATAAGGTGAGGAGCCCTGTTAGTGGGATAGCTATAGCCATAGATGCAGAGTTGATCTCCCAGCCTTAGGAAAGGAGAAAAAGATGCTCAGGGGCCGCTTATTCCATCAAGGAGACAAAGATACAAGGGGAAAGAGGGTTTTGAAAGCTAGAGCTGCACACACTCACTGCAGAAGAGGATTGCAGAAAACACAGCCTAGGTCTGCAACTTCTGCTTCTGCCAGAGCTGACCTTTTGTTCCCCAAAGCACCTTCCCAGGAAGCAGCGCCCTATAACTCAGTGTGATAAACTGGCACAGCAAGCATGGAACCAGATTGACATTAATCAGACACCTGACCCAAGGAGGAACAGCAGCATCCATTACCAGCATTGCATGCAGAAGCACCAACTCAGCAGACAGCAGCAGGAGAGCCCAGCTAAGATCAGTGTGTGGCACTTACCAGTCAGGCTGAAAGCGGTAAGTGACAGTTCATATCCAGACATTCATGCAGGTGCAGGCAGTGCAATTCCAAAGCAACATTGTCAACTAGAAGAGGTGCTTCATCTGCGATCTGAGCTGTGTCTTGGGATGTACAGTCCAGACAAAGAAGAGTGCATGCACAATCCTCCATAAGCAGTTGCAGCAAATATTTCAAAGAGTAGCTTAGTTTTGTTTCATGCAGTCACTGTTTAATGCTGGTTAGGACCCAGGCCTGTCCTGCACACATATACAGAGCATATGCTCACTGCCACCTTGTCCACATACAGCAGGACTTCAGTAGAAGTTTCAGCTACTAGTAGCTGAACTGCAGAGCTGGAAGTTCATACTTCTGGGATATAACTGGGGTCAGTAACTCCAGTGGCATGGGACCACGGGCTGGGTGTGGACTGCCAGAGACTGCAAAGGCACTGGGACGCATTGGCAAGGTCCAGCTGGTGAGGTCAGAGAAGCAGTGTTTAGCCCCAGCTCAGCATCCAGGACCCAAGGAGATTTGCATTTGGTGTTCTGACCAAAGCCAGGTTTTG
Source organism: Psittacula echo (assembly GCF_963264785.1). Lineage (NCBI taxonomy): Eukaryota > Metazoa > Chordata > Aves > Psittaciformes > Psittacidae > Psittacula > Psittacula echo. Next base: position 109,887,384 of record NC_137735.1, read on the forward strand.
TTCAGGATCAAACATGTGCGTAATATTTGTTCTAGAGCCATGGCTGTGATGAGGTGGAGCTGAGCAGGGAAGAAGCCCTCATGGCTGCTCCTGCGCCTCCAGCTTCAGCTTCCAGCCGAGGGCTGAGCCCAGCAGCCTTCACCCCTGAACGGCTGTGCCTGTGCCAGATCATCCCCTCCTTGCCAAGGGGCCTCCAGGGTCCTGAGCTTCTCCATCACCAGCGTGCACCCACCCAGTGGCAGTGATGACTCCAGCAACCAGCAGACACCCATCTATCACAGTGGGTTATCACTTTCTCTCCTCTGACACAATATAAAATGCTCCCCACCTTGCTGCCAGCAACCCTAACCACATCACAAAGGAGGAGGAATCTACAGAAGTATTCAAAACATCTGGATGTTGTGCCACTGCTGCAATTAAATCCGTGCTCACTTTCTCACACACCGCCTGGAGGGAAACCGACTGCACGGCAGGGCAGAGGAGGACATGCCATGGTAATCTCGGCTTCCTCATAGCCCAGCTCCATGTTGCAACCTCTGAAACCATCCTTAGGGCCAAGCCTTGCTCTGAAAGCCATCCTCTCTGGGATGGGCTCCCTCTTTGGATGACAAGCTATTCCAGAAATGGCTTTGTGCCCATGGGGGACTGCAATGCTGGGGCTGCCTCTCCTCACACCCACCTTTAGCTGGTTTTTTTTGGAGCCGAGGCAGACCAGGGCTGGGGAAAGGGACCATCCTCCTGGGCATGGCCAGTAGGGTTTTTTGTGCTGCCTGGCTGAGCCCCCTACTCCAGCGCTGTGGCTGCTGCCTCAAGTTGGCACAGGCAGGCAGCGCACCCTGGTCGAGCAAGGACAGCAGAGCAGCTGAGGTGCTTCAAGCAGCCTGCCAGAACAGGTCTGTCAGCTCCTTTCTTCCTTGTGCACACAGCAGAGCGGTGCTCTCCCAGCCATCCTGCCTGGGGCCAGGGGGTACATGTGTGCCAATGGCACCTCTCATGGAAGGTTTTTCCTGGATCTGCTTTACAGCAGAAAAAGGGAGTTGGCCACAGGATGACCACGCTGCAGCAGTGCCTTGGCTTTGGTGGCATCTTCAAGGATGTGAGGTGGGTTCCCACCAGCCCTCCGGGCAGCCCAGGTGTGCTGCCTTGGTCCCTGCTGCTTATGCTGGCCCAAGGGCCCAGATAGGTTGTCCAACGTGCAGACTTTCCAGCTCGCATGCTGCAGGGTCCTGCCTTGAACTGGCCAAAAACACCCACTTGGAAACTCCCTGTCACCAGCACCAATACTCACTTGCATGGTCTGCTTCAGAAACACAACAGGAAAGAAACTGCAAATGGGATATTCCATTAATTGTATTTTAGTGTCCAATCTTTTCTATCACAGGCACCAAATTTCCAGTGAGGGAGTCAGGGAGAACATCAACACTGCTCTGAAGCCAGGAAGATATTCCTGCTGAAGGAGCTCCCCAGCACTCTTGCTGCCTGTTATCTGTGAACAAAATGCTAAGCCAGCATCTGAACATAGCCTGCATTACCTCCCAGTCTCTCACCCTTAGGCTCCCGTTGCTTTCAATGCCTTTGGACAAGGCACATAACTCTCTCGATTATCTTTTCAGCTGAAGCTTCTAGTTTATTCACAGCCCACCTTTTTGTTCCAGCTGATTTCATTACTTGCTAGGAATACTCTCTTTGCAGCACGGGTAAGCTTGGATTTAGATGGATGTGTGGTGCCTAATAAAACAGGGCCCTGCTTACTCACTGGAGTTCCTAGAAGTTCATTCAATAGAAATAAAGAACAATTTGGCAACTTGGCTACCAGGCTACAGGCTGCCAGCCAGTTTACAAATCAGTAACCAACTAGATGAGACTGAAATCCTCTGCCTGGGTTCAGCTGAATGAACTATTTTTGTGACTGCTGTATTCTCTGGGAAAATGGCATTTCAGATGCACTGACAAGAACTGCAAGTTCAGATCAAGTGAAGCAAACAGTTCCAGCTGAAAAAAAAGCAGGAAAAAGAATTATAGCATTGAAAAAGTTGAGTCTGGCATACTCCAAAATTATTTCTTCCAGAAACGTCAAATGGAAACTTTTTGACTTCTTCAGGATGGAAATTTTCATTTAAAGGTTGACCTAAATCTCTGAAAGGAAGGTATTAAATAGCAGAGTAAGAAGGAGACTGTGCCACTCTACATCATATGTAGAGTTTCAGATACCAAGAAATATTTGGGTTACTTCTTTCTAAGAGGGAAAACAATCTTGTTCTTCTTTGCCTTGAACCAGCACTTCTCCCAAACACATTTACCTCAGCCACCGAGCAAAACCATGATCACCTCTCTGCTGGGTTTTGCAAACACCGAGAACATCTTCAGGATAAATACTTTTGGTGTGGACAACCAGGACCACAGAGAATTGACCTGATATGTTCCAGGACATAGGATGGGCAAGGAGTCAGAAGTAAATGCTAGGTCTTTTGATCCTCATTTTCCTGTCAATAATACGTAAGTGTGGTATCACTGACTGGGATGCTTTTTATTCCTGCTAAATGATCACTTCACTCTCTTTCCGGCACCCATTTGTGGAATGTTTTAGGGTTGCAGCATTATTAACATGGGAAAACTAAATGTGGAGAGATCTTGAGCTGTGTTTACATAATAAGCAGCCTGCAAATTTGGAGCGCCTGTGTTTTTGGCTGCCTGACTCCAGATACCCGCAGCCTGATTTGCATGAGTATTATGCACCCAGAACTCCTACTGAGATCAAAAACCCAACTTGGTGCCTCTGCACAAACAGGTTGCTGGCATCCAAAAACAGAGGCACGCAAACTCAGCTCATTTTCCCTAAATCTGGGTCCTCACCCTTCCCCGGGACAGCCACTGAGGCAAACGCAGAGTTCAGCCTCAAGCAGTTCCTGGGAGAATCCAACCCAACTTCTCCTTCCACAAGAATCCAGCAGAACCCTTCTTACACTTCTGGAGGCTCCCTGCTGTCCAATGCTGAATGCTTGGTTTTAATCACCCTGATTGAAAGTGTTTCTTCTAGATCCTAGAAGTACCAAATTTGCTCCACATTCACCATGGGCTACCTATATGTGCACACACATCCAGAAGCACAAAAGCAGTTGGTTTAGAGGAGAACTATGAGGTTCTGCATAAGTTGAACACACTGAAGTTGAACGAGGAGCCTATTCATACATGGGCTTTCACCGTGCTGCAAGGTGGGTGCTGACGGTGCTCAGAAGCCCTGGGGTTATCATGGTCTATGTGCTCACCACCCCTCTGTCAGAAAGCCATAGCAAATGGAGGCAAATGTAGACAATGTGCCATCAGCGTGTGGCCAAAAGAAAAAAGGAAGAAGACTTAGCAACACTTTCTGCATTTCTGGGAACAAGTGGACTCCAGAACATTCTGCATCAACTGTAATAGCTACCTGTGGGGCTTGCTTGTTGGGTGTATTAATTCAAGTGAATGGAGGCATCTGTATTTGCCTTGGAGAAGCAGAGTTTGGAAAAGGCCATGTCATGCCCAGGTAGTTAACCTAACAATGACTGGGCTCCATCCAGCTGTGGAAGGACTGCTGGGGGTTGCTTTCACGTGCTTTTCATTTCATGTTCATCACCCTGGCATCTGAGCAGTTTGCATCTTGGTTTAGCAGAGGTTTAACCACAAGAGCTCTGTCTTTGTGAGGAGGGGGAAGGGTGAGAGGCTGAGCGCTTTACAGAGGGTGGGGAACAGAAATGAGCCAAGCAGATTTCATCTACCCTTCTTTTTGACTCTGATCTTCATCAAACGCTGCTTGAGAGGCAGACAAATGTGCCACAGCCCATGGAAAGGCAGTGGCTGGGTCACTGCACCAGGATGAGGGTGCCCAGGGGAGATGCTCCAGGCTGGGCTCCAGCCTCAGGCACTGACAGTGCCACACAGGGATCATTTCTGATGACACTCAGCAACTCTTTACCCTTTGCCTTTGTTGCAGTCAGCGTTGAAAGCCATGCTTCCCTGTGAAAGAGGTATGACAGAGAGCCAGGAGAGGGTGTCGAGAAAAGAATCTAGTCCTTTATAAAAAGCAGCTTAACCCAGGTGGCCAAAGGTACTCTGACAATCTGTTCTGGGCAGGAATTGTATTTCCTGCAAGTTCTTTCACTTATGTCAGTCTGTGTTTCAAATCAGCTTTGACACAACGTCGGTGACAAAGGCTTTGAAGTCTGAACTAAATGTGCTACAGAGATCATTATTCATAACCACTCAGACGGAGAGGGAATATTTTCCTTTTGAAAGGTCCTGCCAAACTTGTCCTGTGCTTTGTTTGCTTTCAGAGGCACCGTGGTCATTCTTTGGAAGGAAAGAGGATGGAGGAAAGAAAGGGCGATAACAGTCTGGCAGGGAACAGCCTTCAAAAATCACTGATCAAAAATTCCCAAATTAAGAAAGCACAGGGGCCATCCCAGCTGGAAACACTGCTTCACATGGACTCCATTTAAAGGACTTTTGAGCAGCACCTTCCCCAGGGAGCAGTCTTGGGCCCAACTCTGTGACACCTTCATCTGAATCTATTTTACTGAGAGTTAAGGAGCTGTGCTTTGTAGGTCAGTGTTTTGCTTTGCAGTGGCCAGGTGTAACTCAAAACAGCGAGTGTGTACATACTTGGAGAGCACAAATCCAAGTCATTCTCCAGGGAGAACAGTAATCATCTAGGGCTCTACAGCATAGGGATTGGCAGGGCTGGGGTTGCATACATACATCTCCAGAACGGCTTTGAAGATACACAGTTTTTACATAGGATATGTGAATGAGTTTTGGCTAAAGTTCTGTGTAACAGTCATTTCAAATGCCCTGAGGCCCAACCTGCTCCCGCTGAAGTCCCTGGAAAGATTCCAAATCAGCAAGCTGAGACCCTTGCTCTCTGTGCCTTCTCTTCTTTTAGTGCCTTTCCTCTGTTCATTTGTCCTCCACTTATTGCTGAGTTGTTTTGTTTTGTTGGGGGTTTTTTCCCCTTTCTGAACATTTCTGCTGCTGGGTTCAACTAAACTTTCCACTGGCACAGTGTCATTCCTTAAAATGCTGTCAGCATGTGCTTCCTGGACCCATCCTCTTCTCTTCTCTGGATTTGCCTCTCTTTACAGTCTTCTCCTCAAGTATTTTAGTATTACTGCTGGTTCTTTGCACCCAGACTCCTATTTGGCGTCACTTCAAACGCATCTTTCCTTCATGGTGGTTTCCACCCGCCTGCCCACTTACAAACATTTCTCTGATAAACATCACATTGCCTCCTGCTGTTCTCCTCTTTTCCTTGAGCGTCTCTTCTGTATTTATCTTTCCTCCACTTCCATCTCTCAAGTTCATTTCTTAAGAGAAATGCACCCTTCCCACTACCTCATCTCATCTTCTGTTTTTTTCCTATCACCTCACCTCAGTCTCCTCATCTCCCATCAGTTTCTCTCCTTCTTGCTCCCTTCACAGCAGCGCCTGCCTTTCTTTCTCTGCTGCACACATAATTCCCTGATACTTCCTCTTTCAGAGGAGAAGCCTGGACATACAGAAGAAGAGGAAGGAGCCTCAGGGGAATATTTTTATTACCTAAGTTATATGAATAAGCTCCTTATGCAGTCAGTAGAGAAGTGGAGGACAACTATAGGAAGTTTATTAGATGTTGTCTTTCTTTATTGACTCTGTAGGCAGCCTAACTAGCTTCCCCTAATTTAGTAGCCTGAAATTAATGAAGCTGAGTAAATATCCCCTGCACAGGCTCACTTTTGTTTAGGCCCATGTGAAGGAGAGAGGGAAGGACAAGATATCAGTAACACAAGGAATTTATTTGCCCATGACCAGGCAGCCTCAGCTCCTGGCATGTCCAGTAGGCACCAGTAGGGTGCGGGGAATGGTGGCTTTTCAGAGACCCAAAGGGAAGGAAAATGGTTTTGCAGACATCTGGGGGAAATTTCTCCCAGCCAGAATGGGGCTTTGGGTTGTGAGAGCCATGTCACCTTTCAAAAAGGGCCATGGGGATAGATCTATTAGACAAGAAGGGCAGGGTCAGCCGATTCTTGAGGAATCTGAAAAGCAAAAGTGGGGAGGAGTCGTCCAGCAGAAGGAAGCAAAGTGATGAGCAATGTGGTGGTCAAAGCTGTGAGTGAAAGAAGAAGGTTTTAGCACCATGCTGTTTAAGAGGCTTCAGAGAATCAGTGTCACAGGCACCCAGGCTACTGCAATAACAGAGAAGGAAGGGTGGTGATACCAAGGGCCCATGTCTAGGTTTTCATTGTATTGGCTGACAGACAAGGAGACGCTGAGTTTAAGAGATGATGCAGGCAGAAGCTGAGGAATGGAAAACAACCTGGATGCTGGAGTCCAGTGAGACAGCTGAATCAAAGATGAACAGCTTGCTACTTCAGTTCCCCACTCTGGGGACCTCCCCAGACCATCTGTGCATCTTGGTATACTTCTAATACTTCCTCTGCTTTATTTCCTATGTCCCCAGCAGGTCCTGGCTACAGCTGCTCTTGTAACACTATGTGTTTACCAAGGACAGAGCTGAATGGAGTAAGATGCTGCATCTGCTTCAGGGTCATAAGATATTGCTCCAAACAGGATACTGATTTGGAACCTATTCTCTAGCTTCCCATATTTTTCACATTGCTTGCCTTGACAAGCCCACTAAAAACCCCCAAACATTTGGGTGAATGAAAAGGAATATTAATCTGTGACAACACAAGGGCTGGAGGACAGAGGGGTAGGAAGCTCAAAGGCTGTGCACCCTTCCACAGCTGATGTCTTTATTCTTACTGCAATTCGTTTAGATGGCTTCCAAGGCTATTAGATAATATTCTTATGCCAAACCCAAATAATCTGGTTTGAACTGACTAAACCCACTCCAATCCTTTACTGAGAACCACTTGCAGCTCTTTTCATTTCACCCATGTAGAAGTGTAAGCATTAGATTTTTCTTTTCCTTTTAAAGAAGGGGAACACCCCAAGTCCAGCTTTTCCCCAAGGTCTGACAATACACACAGCAAGAAGGGTGGTGGGAGGGCTCTCAATACTCCACTAGTGAATAAACATGGGAATTTTCCAAACCAATTAAGAGCCAAGAGGTGCAAGAAGACAAATACCATGGAAACTGTGGATGTTTCAAAAGACAGTCAGTCTTTGCTCTGAGGAAAAGAACCCAAACCACAAACCGCCAAAAACACAAACCAAGATTCTTTAAGGTTTCCTAAGGTAAGCTTTTTTCCTCCTGCCCTGCTATTTTCCCTCCCCCTCAGCAACGGTACGCAAGCATCTCACTTTATCAAAAGTACCAAGGTTTGGGAGAGGACAATGCATCCAAGGTGACTCTACAATAAAACAAAAAAAATCCTTTCATCACAAGGGCTTGTGGAGGTGGGGGTAGAACAAAAAGCATGAACACCCTTTGAGAGACTGGAGGAGAAGCTGCTTTGAATGTGCTGAGAGAAGGAGCCCTCACCCTTTCTGAAGCTTTCTCAATGTGGCCGCAAAGCTGCTCTCTGACTTCCAGCCCTGTGAATTTCCACTCCAGCCTTGCTGCTTATAACCAGTACACACAGCCCTTATCTTCCAAGCACAGATTTAGATTATAGAGAGGGCATGCTGTCAAGAGAGACTGTCAAGGCTAATGAGCACAGGGTTAAACCAGTGCTGCAGCAATGGGACACTGCTCGAGGCTAGGTTTTTAGCATATCCAGACACACATTTATATATATCTGTTTTTCCCATTTCCCTGGTTAGCTCCTGTTGCTCTGAAGCTACAGCTTGACCACCTGATCTCTGAATATCTAGACAACAATAAAGGTCTCTGGAGCCCACAGAAACGCAGTGTTTGCTCTACCCCCACAGCCATGAGTGCCCGGCGGGACGAGAAAGCACTTGTTTTTGATGTGTGTATATCTTTGTGTTTGCCTTTTTGTATGGATACCAGGACTTTTAAGCATTCCAGTTAAACAACCAGGGCAATTCACACTCTGGCAGCCAACTTTGATGGCAAATGTAAGAGGCTCATGTAACCCAAGTGGGAGTTTATAAAACTATGTGCCTCCACAGGGGACACCGAGCTTCATCCCAATGCAGTAAAGAAGGAACGCCCCACTGAGATGACACCCACAAATCCAGTATGACAACCTTCTGCCCTGTGTTTTGACATTATCCAGTCAGAAAGTGAGAATGCCCATCAAAACTATTGCTTATTATGTGAAAAAGCCTTCCGTTCCTCTGTGCTCTAAGGTTACTGCTTCACAGCACAAATTAGGAAAGGTGAGGCTGGTAGAGTGGAAAAAAGAGCAACCTGGGAATAAATTAGTCTATCATCACCATAAATGGAAGGCAGCTTAAGACTGTTGAATGTGGAAATCGCAAACATCCTGGTACATATTTTTCTGTTCATATCATACACTCAGATAAATTGAAAGTGATCTTTTGTATCGTACTTCCCCCGCCTATCCAATGCAGTCATTTCCTCTAATAAACTTCCTAGTGCTTTGTGTGGTCAAGTGTTATGTGTCCCCAAGGGATGAAGTTTCCACCACTTCCTTGCAAGGCATTGCACATCTCTCCATCGAGGAGATTCTTGATATTCACTTAAATGTTCCTTTTCTTTGAGCACTCCCATTACTCCTGATTACCTGCCTGCATACAGCCTTAAGTAAATCTGTTTAGCATTTACTGTTTTCTAACGCTGGCGACAGTTACCACATTCTCTCCTTCTCCTGTTTTGACTACTTTATGGAGAAAAATTATGAGATAGCATATTCACAGTCAACTTCTCCCCCCTTTTCTTATTGGTTACTGTTCTTGAATCCCCTCCAGCATGCCTCTGTCTGCCTAGAAGCACAGTACGCAGGAATCAGGGCAATATTCCACATGCTTTACCTTCCCACATGTAAGAGGTTGCCTTCCCATGCATTGCCCGCTTCTGAAGCTTGAAAAATATCACTTCTAATCAGCTATCTGCTATCATTCCTAGATCTCTTCAACACGATTTATTCCTGCTGCATATATGAGTTTCATGTTGTTTTTCTCCAGTTTGCATTTTTCCAAGTCGGAACTTGTTTTGTTGTTTTCCAGCCATTCTTTAACCTCTCTTGAGTTGCTTCATATCACTTTCCTGTCTATAACGGTGTTCACAGCATTTCCCAGTGCAGCACTGAAGTCTTTTCACTTCTTGTAAAAAAAAAATATCAAAGTATATATATACACAAACCATTAGACCACCTAGATACTTGCAATGAAAGACCACATTTATGCAACACACAATGTCTGGCTCTATTTCTTGTCTACTGCTCTGTTTGTTTTCTAAAACTCAAACCACCACTAAAGGGCTCACAAACTAGTTAAGAGAATGCATCCCAACTGCAGGTCACAGCAGGCATGACCCATAGATTTCACCAAAGTGAAACTTTATGAAACAAAGTGCTTACTCTGTTTTGCACAGGGAAGCCACCACCATCCCCGCTAAGGCAGCTGTTATAACAGCATGAGGACGCTTCAGTTGATAGAGCTCATTTCCATAAATTTACAATACAAAGTTCAGGAATAAAACCTGGGTGTTCCCCACAGAACATGTTATGTCAGCCTGAACTTATCACCGAGCTCTGTGTTATGTGATTACACACCCACTCCACAGCAGCCTGCTGCCAGACCACTACACTGCTTGAGTCCAGTCCCGGTGTTGCAGGCTGGCCTTGTCCTCACAGCCAAGATGACCAACTTGGGCTAATTTCAAGGGGAGTAGTGTGAATTTCACCCTTGAAGACAGGAGCTGAGACTCCCCAGAGGAGATGTGACCCATGTGGCTGCACAGAGCGTGCACATGAACTTCAACAACTTCTGCATGTGTGTGTGCAGGGCTTGCTGCAGCGACAGTCATGCAGAGCACTTGAGGTGAAATCAGACACGCTTACCTTCCACCACTCTCCTAAAAAAGTTTTCATCTCTTAAAACAAATAGGCAACCTTGGTGACGTTACATTCCTTTTGAGATTAGTATTTTGAGGTCTTCTGAGCACCTTTGCCAACAAATGACACCAATTACTAAACCATTCAGCGAAGCAGATTGCACATCTGTTTCTGCCTTTCTGGAACACCGGCTTGCCAATAAAAGGACTTTTTGTCACGTGTAAGCAGAGGACTTGGCCAGGCTGGCATGAGTTTGTGCTCAACACCTTAACCGTAGAGACCATGACCTGAATAATTACAATGCTAGATCTCTGGCCCGAAAACCATTCATGTATTACTTCATTCAAACGAGTGACACCTTTAAGGTGAGATTATGCACAGGCACAGAGCAAAGCATGTAAGACTATGGTGCAGTTTGTCAGCTGTATGCATACTCAAACTAGTTCTTGCTAGCCATGTCAAAGTGGCAATGCAGTGCTGAGGCACTAATGAAATACCTGGGTGGCAGGGAGATCCACGTGGCCACAGCAGCGCTGTCTTTTCAGAGTCACCCTCAAAATTGCTCGAAGCTGCAGCCCCAGCAGTGCAAGGCAGACGTACCCTACCTTGGCAGTACTATCCAGCTGATGCTGGGGAAGATCCACAGGCAGCTTCAGAGTACTCCAGGAGAAGCAGCTCAATTTCAGTGTTCACAGCAATACACTTCCATTGGAAAATATCTGGATACTCTCACCCAGTTAAGTTGAAACCACTGCCTGAAATAGATCTATACTTGTGTCACAGATTACATAGAAACTCCAGGCAGAAGAACAAAGTAAGACTTTTCTGAGAGCACAGTTTCAGAGGTAGCTGCTTCCCCAGCTGGTAGGCACAGAGGGATTTTTGCTGCTTTGCCTTGCAGTGTCCTATTTGATGAGCACTGTTACTTGTAGCCTGTCATCAGCCTTGCTTTTATCACCTGCCAGGGTCTTGTGAACATCAGCTTGGCAATTATTCTACAGAAGGAAACACAGAGTAGTGGGGTTTATTTTTTTTATTATTATTATTTTTATTATTTTATTTTGGTGGGAGGAGAGGTCCATGTGCAAAAGAAAGCATCTGAGTAAAACACATGCACTCCCTCCTCTTTGTCATTAGTAACGCAAGCCTTGGAGCCCAGAGGAGGCTGGCCTTCCATGAGGTTCTCAAGGTGTGCTTCCTCATGGACAGCCAAAGAGGTTTTTGCAATGAGATGGCCGCTGCCAGCAGCAAGCTGAGAAATGACAACTCTTTCAGTTCAATTTCACAGGCACACTGAGAAAAAGGATCCTAACGATGTGAGATTTACAGGCAAGAAAAATAGGAGCCAGTTTTCTTCTTCCCTCCTTGCATTTCGCCGGGGCCACCAGGTCTCTCCTTAGGCTGCTGTCCTTCTGGTGTTCATGCTTTCACAACACATTTCTCCTAAGTGATCTCTGCAATACCCCTGCTGGCTGAGGCACTGACGGAGCAGCTTCAGTGCTTTTCTCCCCAGGAGATGAGTGTGCCAACTCACAGGGCCTGGGAAAGCAATCCTTGCTGACTGTGAAGCAGTCACTAGTTTCTGGGGGGCTGGTTTTGCACCGGAGGTGGTGGGGTTGTTTGCTCATTTGCTTCTTTCCTATCTTTTTCTCATCTTTTTCTGTTTCTTATTTATCTTTCCTTCCAGAACCCTTAAGTCTGTGCAGCTCTGTACCAGTGGAAGCCTCCAGCTCTGGACTAGGGCATACCAGCAAAAGAGCAATGTTACCAGACAGTTTGGAGCCAGGGTTGAGAAATTTGTTGTCCAGCAGGAAGAAGTCTATAGAGAAGCAAATAGAATACAGACACCCAGCCTGGGACTCTGCTGGGACAGTACCTTTGGACTCACAGCCCTATGATCTTTTCTTTCCATCCCCCCTCACACACCCCTTCACCCACCCACCCCCAATAAAATTGCCAGAAAATGTTTTATTACCACATATGGACAAAGCAACCGCAGCTTGCACCCAGGCAAGTAAACGTTCTGCAACTCAGCATCTCCCCAGCACCAAACGTGGCAGCACTGGCAGAGTGCACAGTACCACCTACTGCTTAATGGGATCACTGCCTGAAATGGCTTCGGCAGCCTGTCCTTGGAGGCCTCCTGTCCACACTCTGATCCAGCCCAACACGGCTTAACTTCTGACAGGATCACAGCACAGAGACACACATGCCCGCAGGCAAATAATCACACCAGAGGCTGCAAGATGACAGTGTCGAGAACTAACCTAACCACCAAGCCTACTTTGGGTGCAGCTCTCTGTCATCCCAGAATTAATGAACCTAGTAGTGCAACACGATGGGCACGTAAGCAGGATCATTCATACCCACCTCACATTCGCAACGAGACAGATCAAAGCAACATGCTGTGCAGAGGTGCTTGTGCCCATCTGCCAGCCTACCTGCGACAGGCAGCGATGAGACCAGCAGCACAACAACGTAAAGGGACCGAGTGTTGAACCAGGAGATCCAGGCTATAGCAAAATGGAAGACAGCACATTAACAGTGCTGCACTGAGCTTCCCTAGTAGCCTTTGGTGCTGATTTATAGAGTCAGCACGATTCATTTACCCAGGCTACCTTCATTTTATTGTTATTAATTGTTATGAGATTTTTTGGCAGGGATGGAGAAGCTTGTCTGATTAAAAATAGCTTTGGGGACGGCAGCTGGCAGAGTCACAATGAGAGAAGGATCCAGCTCCAGATCTTTTTTGAAAGAACTTGTTCTTAGCAAGTAATTGGGTGCAATCAAATGCAGAGATAAATAGTAGTGCATCCCAAGCTAGCTCAAGGCTCTGATCTTGCCAGTCGCTGTTCGCTAGCAAGCATTCAGAAAGGCCAAAGAACTGCTCACATCTCTGCAGACTTTCTGGGAGGACCAGTGTCCAAATGCTTTGCAAGTTTGGAGAGAAGAGAATTTTCTACACAGATGATGATGCCTTAGCAGGGTGGGCCTTCAGATGTACAAAATACATCACAATAGTATCAAACCCATGCAGCGTTAAGGGCTAAGAATCTGGCTCCATAAATGCATGTGCACCTTCACTCTTCATGGCTGATGGATGTGTGTGTCTGCAGGGCCCTCATCCACAGGCTCCAGGTAGCTTCCACAGCTTTCTCACTTTGCATTCTGCATTCAGGCAAGTTTCCAAAACTGAAAAAGAACACTAGCAGCAGGCTGAAGAACTGACACTCTAACTGAATATGAGTCTGCTGAGAGCTAGAATGTCCACTGACCATTTTACTGCAGATCCTTACTTCCCATTTCCAGTTCATGCCAGTACACATTGGAAGTATACCTGAACACAAATCTGAGCTTATCTCTAGGTCACAGACATTTTTATTTCCTCTGCCTGATAAGTGGGATGTTGCAAGGATGGCTACTGAGGAGTTTGAGTGAGCTGATGCTTAAACTACAGGAGGGCTGTGCAAGTAGGTTTTGGCTAGTGGGATCCAAGATCCTTGCTGCGGGACTAAGCTAGCCAGCTTTCCAGCATCCAAGTGCTCACCCCATCATCCAGCTTCACTTCCAGCCAAGGCAGAGAGCCGCAGGACTTCTGGAGAGGTGCCCTCATCAGTAGCCTTTGAACTTCTTATGGAGGTCTCTGCTGCTGCTCCCACCACCCACTTGCTCTCTAAAGCTTTTGCTTCTTGTGGCTCTTGGGCGCATGAAAATCGTGCTGCACAGCCCTGCAGATCAGAAAGGCTGTCCTACCTTTAATATGTTGCTTTCTAATGCATTTCTGTGCTCACTTCCAGGAAAGTTTTGGCAATCTGTGAAGCTCTTTCTCTGGAAAACATCCCACACTGTGTCATTAGGTGAAAATGGCCTTCAGAACAGCTAAAAAACCCAAAGCATTAGCCCACATGTCCTATTTGCAGGAGGAAAGTGCCTCACTGCACCTTTTTGGGGGTTGTTTTGTTCTGTTTTGTTTTCAGCCTGGTATATATGATGAAAACATCTGAAGCTGTTAGAATTTATATAGGCAGATTTGGAAGCCTTTTGAGATTAAGTTGGACTGTGACATACAATTTAGCTTTGGAGCTTGCTTGTTCGCTTCCTGAATACGCGCTCTGCAATCAGACGAAGTTTTAGCATCTCAGACAGAAAGCACGACTGCTGCGGTTAGCCTGTGCTGACAGCAGGCAGGTGCTCCTTGCTGTAAACCAATGCAGCTACACTGAAATCAATAAACCAAATAATTTATACCTGCTGAAGTTCCAGCCCCGTATTTGGATGATTTTTTTTTTACTGTTTTCTTCCTTTGCTTCTTTAGCACGTTTGCTCACGATTGCCTCAACCAAGCAGAGCACATCATGCCAAGGACAGGCAGAGCCCGGAGTCAGAGCAGAGAGTGCCACCTACTGAAACCTGAATTTTCCATGACCGGTTCCTCCCCCCTGTCCCACATCACTCCCCAGCTTCCTCCAGGGCCTGCAATACACTTCCAAAAGACACAAAAGAGCAGAAAAGAGGGTTTAAGTTGTTTATAAGGCCATCACCCCTATTTTAACAGGCAAAACCTCTGGGAGGCGGAAAGGAGGGGATTTGTTTTCCAGGTCTTTATTCTGCCTTAGCAGAAAGGTACACAAAGAGAGAAAAAAGTCCCAGCTCGAAAAACACTTCCTTTTAAATGGCATGATATGCCTTTAAGGGGAAGGTAGCAGGCAATGATCCATCTTCACCACATACAGACTTGCCTTGTTCTTCCATTTCTGGCTGAGTGATAAAACGTTAAATGTCATTTCCTGTATCAGTGGTTAACCACTAGATGCTGGATCAGAGATTTACCAGAAGTGCAATATTCAAAAGTGGACCTGCTGCTTTCAATAACCCTTTCTTGCACCCTGTGGGAACCATTTAACCTTTGAGAGAGAAGAGGGGAAATAAACAAAATAAACAATTCAACAAACAAAACCACCCCGGATTGGGGTAGGGAGACAAGTCTTGAGCTTTGTGCCAGTGGCTCAATGGGCAGTCATAGGAGAAATCCTTTCCTGGCCCCAGCCTGGCACAACACTGAGGCTTGTGAGAAAGTGAAGCAATTACGTGGGTTGTTTCTGAGCCCTCTGTTCTATTGTCAGCAACTGGAGATCAAGCACTTGGGGACACAGCTATTTGTCTTGCACTGATTTTCTTCTACTAAAAGTCAGCATATCTAACAAACAGACTGTCACTGGAATCCAAATCATGTACTCCCTACCACCCCTTACTTTCCATTTATTTTACATTGCAAAGGCAAGCAGTTAACCTGCCCAAGCTGTATTCATTTTATTACAGTCATCACAGTCAGTTAGGGGGTCGAGGGAACTAAAGATCACTTTGGGAAGAGCAACTGGGAGAGTTAGGAGTAGTGATGATTTCAATTGAGGCTACATTTCTAAAGGCTGAATTTTGAACATGTGGTTGTGCAATTGCCTGTGCAAATAGAGAGTTATTTTCCTAATTACATAATATTTGTAAAGCACTCAGAACATAAAATGGCTAAACACACATCAAGAAATACCAGTTAGAGAAAATTGTGGCCAAACAGTGGTGACGAGCATCTAGAAATAACAGAAGCAGGTCTTTTGGACATGCACCTGATGTCTGAACTGCCTATGCATGGCTTTCAGTTGCAGCAACACCTCTTGCTTCGCCCTTCAGCCCCTGTGTCATCACAGCACCCCCATTCTCAAAGAGCTCGAACAACTCAGCTCAGTTGGAGAACACCCTTTTTCAGGGTGAGGAATGGCTCTGACTTGCTGCCTGCAAGTGCCTCTCTCAACAGAGCCCTTGTCCCTGAAGGCAGTCTGCAGGCGGTATTGCAAGTCAAATAACAAATAGCAGTACCTCAGAGTTGAGGTACCTCATTCCTTTCTTCCTCAGCCAACAGGAAACCCCCACACCTCTTCTGTCATTACTCTTTACTCATTTGCACTGAAGCATCACCTAGCTGACTCAGTGGTGAATCTGACCCCAGCCATGCTAGGTGCTGGGCAAAACAATCTGCAGCCACATAGTCCCTCCCTCACAGAGCTGATGCTCTCAGGCATGAAAGGGAATCATTCCGAGCATCCCCAGCAGGGACACCTGGAACGCTGGTACCTGTGCCCTACAGTTAGGCTCCTGAGGTGCACACACAAGGAGGCAATAGGAAATATGTGGTTTGGATGCTGGGCTTTCCAGACAAACAAGGGCAGAGAACAATATTTGCACTGTACAGCTCATATTGCTCCTCAGCAGTATCCACTGGCTGCTGAGCAGTGATAATCAATGCAGCGCTGAGTGCAGAGGAGAGGCTTTTTGTGCCAATCAGGAAAAACTGGGATGGTGGAAGATCCAAGAAGATTCCCCCAAAAGGCGATAGTTTTCTTTTCCTTCACTCCAAAAGTCACAGGAAATCTCCAGATCACTCATCCTTTCCCAGGAACCCTGGCTGGAAAAAAACCAAGGGGCCTCACTATTTTCCTACAAACACACACACACACGGACACACACAAAGGAGCCCTGCAAAGACCTTAACACCAGCTGTGCTTGCCCTTGCCAGAACTTCCTGAATCCACCCCCGTTTACCCTAGCTTGCCAAGCAATGCAAATATTTGAGAGGCCACCTCGTTTCCGCAGCATCTGATGTAAAAAACCGCATCGAATCCAAGTGGTAAAGGCTGTGACTCACAGCTACTCAGCAGCCAGAAGTCCTGTCAGGCAGGCCAAGCTTTTATATAGCAGGAGGTCACTGGAACACACTCTGGCTCACCTCTCTCATCGATCAAAAGAGTGCAACCACTTAGAAACATCTCCTGCTTGCCTTCCCTTTTTAAAGTCAAATGCTGAGAAGCTGCTTCCTAGTCGGCAGAGAACAGGATGACACAGATACAGTGTCTTGAGGAAAGAAACTGAAGTTTTGTCTCAGCAACTGCTGAAACTTAACAGCACAAATGAGCTTTGCCATGTAACCCGGAGGCTGTAGCCAAGAGAAACTTGAGTCAGAAGGACTGATTTCAGTTCCTGCCTCAGCTACTGCCCTGCTGTTTGATCTTGGGTTAGTCATTTAACCACCCCTGCAAATAAAGTCTTCCTCTGATGAGTACTGCTTGGTAACAGCTTGGACATTGGCAAGAACGTGGAAGAACCAGGTGACATCTCCCAGAGAGGGGAGAAAATAACAGCATGTTGCTGCAAGGTCAACATAGAAAATACGTGGTTAGGAAGGAGTAAGGTACAAACTAGTGCTTTGATACCTATCAGGGTGTTAAAAGAATTAACAAAATGGGGACATGTCTCCCCACACACAAACATACATTGGGAACATAATGCTTCTGGGCTTCCAAAATGCTGCACAAGCAAGGCACACCTCATGACAGAGTCCCCTAGGAGATGACTTGCCTTTCATGCTTTAAGGGTAAAATCTTTGACCACATCAGCAATCCCACACATTCAAGAACCATGAATCAGAGCTTCAGAAGTTGCAAGTCCGACTTCAACTTTCCAAAGTTTCCAAAGCACTCCCTTGAATACTTTTTCTTTTTTCGTATAAACACCCAGATTATTTTCCATATTTAATTGGCTTCAAAAGCTGGAACTAATGATCTGTTTGTCAGGGCATATAATACTTAGGACAGTATGGCCCCCCTTCAGTCTTCATATTTGAAAAGCTTTTTCTGCTGCTCTGTATTCCTGTGGTGGACCACACCTACTGCACAGAGGAAATAATTCCTGGCTAACTAAAAACAAAGAGAAGACTATTGAAATTTCTTTTATTCCTTCTTTTATGTCTTTTTTATTCTTCAGGTCTGTACTGGTTTTACGTCAGTTCATGGCAGATTGAGGACACAAAAATTCATTAAACCATGTCAAATTAGCCACCCAAATTTTAAGAACACCTTAAAATGCTTTTACCCTTGACCAGGAGTGGCAAATTTAGTCCTGAACACCTACAGTTTCCCACGTAACCTTTCAAGGTGGTTTCTCCACCCTTCAAAACACACCTTTCTTACTTGCACGCAGCTCCAAGCTTAAGCTTCAAGCTTGACTTCCCTCTCCGTACATCTAAATTAACTATACAGATTCACTGGGTGAGTACGCTGAAACTGATTCAAAGTGAAGTTGCAGCAGCCTGGCTGAATTCTGCACCAGCTATCCTTCTCCATGCCTTCACATCTATCTTTCCACATCTCCCCTCACATCTACAGGAAAGGGCTGTGTTGCCATTAGAAGGTGTACAGAGGCTGAGGCCAAGGAACCTAAGAGAAACACAACGAGAGGCTGCCACACCCTTGTGGCTATCACAAGTAAATATCCCTTTGAGCTGGTTTTAAGTAGTGAATAAAAGAAAGCAAATCCTCCTCTCCAGAAGCTGCTTCCACAGGTATAGGCATAACAACCCCCTGAGGAAGAGCAGGGAAGATCTGACAACGTTGTGGTTATTCACGAAAACTTACCTTTGTGCTGATGTTCTCCTGCAAGGCCCCAAGCTGAGCTATGGTGCTTTTCTTTCCAGCAAAGAGGAGTAGTAGTGAGCAGCCTGGTGCATGCCTCCTCCCTTATACACTGCTATAGTTTTATATGCTGCTATAGTGTGTAAACTTTAAATCTATACTGTTTGAATGATAAAGGCTTCAACATCCGACAAAAAACTTGAAGGCAAAACATGGACTTAAAAGACCCATCTTCATGGGTTGGCGGGAAGTTTAAAGTGTAGCTATGGTCATCCCTGGAATTGAAATCAGTTTCTTGATCAACGATTTCAGATGTAAATAGCTTTTAACATTAATGAACAACAGGTTTGGCTGTCTAGAAGTTATTAAAGTACAGAACTGAAATGAGCGGTATCTCCCTGAATGAGCTAGAGTTGAGTTATGCTTGACAAGCACATTAAGAAACTTCTGTACTTGGTGAAGGAAGGTAAAGACAGCATTATGGGGGGAAACTCAGAGCTAGATATTTCAAAAGAAAAATGGCTTGCAGAAGAGACGCAAAATGAAGAGCTTATACTTTGAGATTCTGAGCGTTTTCATGTTCCATGATACTCTCTATAAAGGGCAACATCAGTAGCATTTTTTTTTTTAAATCCAGAATCTGTTCTTACCCGTGTGGGTATGTATCTATTCAACTAGTAGTTTGTAGAGCACTGTAGGCTGTGATCTAATCAGACAAAAATGCGCTGAAATGTAAACTAACATATTTGGTAGGGATGTAACACAAAAGAGTTACAGAGGTTATTATAGTTTTGCAGATATGGACAAACAGAGAAGCAGCTCCTTCCATGGTATTGCAAACCCTTAGGGCTTACACATTATGAGCTGGCTTCAAAAGCCAGGAGACAAAAATAATTCCATAATATTTCTTTTTTTATTTGCCTTCTACAGTTTACATTTTGAAGGTTTTGTTTTTCAGCACAGGGGTTATGAGTTTACATTAAAAATACAGTGGAAGTGTAATTTATTTTTTTTTCCAGTATGTAGCTCGTACAAGATAACCACTGATGCTTTAAAAGTAGTGTTGCTTGCAAGTAAATCCTGGGATAACCTAGAGAGACAAGCCAGCAGTGCATTGCAGGAGGGGGGCTGGTTGTTGAGCAGAGACAAAAAAGGAGGTATATTAGGCAAAACTGGCAGGGTTTGGGAAAAGGAGGCATACTGGGCAAAACTGGCAACACTTCAGTGGCAGGGGCTGTGGGGGATGACCCGTGTGGAAGAAGGCCATGAACTGCCCTGGCCCAGTCATAGCTGCCTCCTGTGGCTTTGAAACAAACGGGACCAGCCCACAGTGAGCCAAAACTCCAAACAAAGGAACACGTGGCACCTTCACTCAAACATATTTAAGCATGATTAGAAGCCACTGGGAGAGGATTGAGGAGATGTGTTTGGAGACAAGTGAAGAGGCACAGGAGAAACATGAAGAAGACATATGAAGAGGAGCATTAAGAGAACATGGAGGGAGACAATGCTGGGGGTCATGGCTTGAGATGCACTCTTCAAGAAGGCAAGCCACACTGGGACAGGGACAATCTAGAGGGATTGCAGCCTGTGAAGGTCCCACATCAGGGCAGCAACACTGGGAAGCCTGGAGAAACATTCACTAGAAAGCAAAGAACAGCAGATAAAAAACATGAAACACACAACCCCAATGTCCCGTGCCACCCACTACCTCACTGAAAGGACTGGGAGGGATCGCATGCAACCTGTGGTGAAAACAAGGGGAGCTGAGCCTTTTTGGCAGAAGATGAGCAGGGGAAAGGAGGAGGAAAGGCAAATGCTGCCATCCTGTTGGTGGATGTCAACAGGGGAAACTTCTTTTTTCCATTCCTTAAAAAAACAAACAAATAACACATGGTTTATCCACCTCATAGCTTATTGCAAGAGCCACAGAACTGTTTCATCCTGCTTGCAGTCTAAAGCTGGTGCAAAACACAATCATCTAGTATGCCTTTCTAAGCCTAGTCCTCTAAATTTGGTGAGGCCAAGCAGCAATTCCCTTATAAGGTTCATTTTGCAACTACCCACTTCTTGTGATGTCTCCCTGCCTTCCAGCTGTTTTATTTTCCGCAAACTTTCCTTACTTCTTTCCAGCAAATAGGGTGAAGTCTCCCAAGTAGCTTTGTTTCTTTAAATTTGTCACTCATTCCCTCACAGACCTGAAATTATAAACAGCTGTCTACAAAAACATAATTGCTTCTAGAGTAACCAACGTTAAGGATGCCCAGGGAGGGTTATAACTTCAGCCTGCGCACAGGGAGAGAGACAGGGGTGCCGGAAACAGAGATCCTGTTTCAGCACAGATTATCCCAGCACGAACAATAGAGGGACATACGGGATGTACAGCCAATTCCTTATAAAGACAACGCCTCTTGGTTTATTCAGGAAGCCCCAGAAAACCAAAAGAAAGAAAGAAAACCAGCAAAGCAGGTCCCCTGCTGCACCCCCAGGTACATGGCCATGTGACAGAAAGAAAAGCTCTGCAGAGCCACCTATGCAGATGCCCAAGGAGCTTGCCAAGCAGCAGATGCCTTGGGCAGTGAATTAGCTTCCATGGCTTGGCCTTTGGGGCTGTATCACTGCCATCCAAAACCGCTGAGATGAGGGGAGAGTGTCACTGACACAGAGTACTAGTCAGAGTAGCAGAGTAGCACCTGGACACTATCAGCTGTTTCAGTAAGAAATATTATTGCATTAACCCATCTGGTGCTCAGGAGTCAAGATTTTCCAGACTTAATGCATAAAGCAAGAGAAAAACATAAAGGTTATTTTTGTCAGCTAAAATTAGTCTCTAAATAAAAGCCAAAGATATTTCCCTGCAAAATTTCAGGAATGTCCTGTGAAGAAATGCAACTGCTAAATGAGAAACATGATTGACTGTTGGTACGAATGCTGTCAAGGTTTAAAGTCTGTGTAACTGTTTAAATGAGCGTATTAATTTGGACTTGGATTTTTCCTACCAGTGCACTGATGACTCTGGTCAAGCGATACTCAAATTATTTTCCATCTGCCAATATTAATGTATCCTTAGCATTCCTATTCACAAAACCAGTGCCCACTCTGGTACTCCTATCTCCCCAAGGAGAGCTCTTTCCTATGTCAGGCAGCCACAGCTGCTACATTATCAACTTGAAAAAAAAGGATCCCAACTTAAAAATTATTATAACAAAATCCCAGCAACAAACATTTTCTGGATGAAAAAGCAAAGTCTATTGCCTGCTTTCATTCTTTAAAAACTCTCTATATTTCCCCTCATGAGATGATAAAGCACTTAATCTGCTGCAAAAGCTATTCCCTACATGTGAATCACTGGCTGGTAGATGGATCTCTGAAACGAATGGGCATGCAATTGTTCTACATGCAAGAAAGACAGGCAAGGCAGATGAACGCATATGTCTCCCACCCACTTTTTCATTCATTCATTTAATAACTTTATAGAATCTTGGAAATTTCACATTTACAATGGAAACAGAAGCCAACTAAATCCTGAACTGTGATGTTGCAGGACACTGGATGAAAATTTCACCAAAGTATCTACCACAAGCAACTGCCTCATGATAAAGATAACTCCAGCCTTGGATGAAATTTTGCACTGCCTGCAGAAGTGCTATATTCCTTATGTTTAGACAGACTATACAGTGTGCTGTAAAGAGAAGAAACGTCTGTTTTTATCATATAATCTAGTAGCAAAGGAAGAACAAAAGCAACATCTTCACAAGAATCAACAGGTCACCTTTCCCCTCTCTCTAAGATCCATTTATATATTGCTGCAGGAAGGGGAGAGGGGAAAGGGAAGTGGAAAAGACTTCTCCATTTAATGGTGCAGCACTAGAAAAACAATCCAGGAATAGAATGGTCATGTTTTAAAAACTGACACATTTGGGGGGTTTGGTTTGGGGTGTTTTTTCTTTCTTCCTTTCTTTCTTTATGTAAAAAGAGTTGTAAGTACGCATTTTAAGGAAAAAAACACTTTGTGAATGTGTGTTGCTACTGCCACTTCCAGCTCCTCCAGGTGTAGCTCACTGGGTAACTCCAGAAATGTCTAGGTGTGGAAGACTATGTCTCAACTTTCGTGTCAAGAGCCCTCAGGATATCTTTTGACACACAAGTTTCCAGCAGCAGTTTTAGCTGCTGTGGACACTGTGTTCCCTCCTTGCCCACGCTGTTTGTTCCTGTGCCTGGGCCAAGTCCTCTAGTTTTGCTTATTCGAGTGTTTGAAGCAAGGAATTGATCTCACTGAAAACTAACATTTCACCCCTCCATTTTATTTTCCTGGCTTTCATCTGGATCCGATCACTAATATACAATTGCATGAAGCATAGTGCCAGCAAATGGGGTGTGGGAGACAAGAAACTGGCTGCATCTCATGTTGGCAGTGACACCGGTTAAACCGACAATGAAACTAGAGCACAGGTAGACATGAACCACCACCCAGAGAAAGAGCAAAATCAGTGCTCATCTCATGCTGCTGGACATCCCACTCCAGGCAAACACCCATCGGGTCCTGTATGGCAAAGGAAACTGCATCACATAAACACTTCAGAGCAAGACCAAAACTGTTTTGAAAGGGACCGACGTAGGACACTTCACATGCCTGTGGCAGCACTCCACGAGCCTCCAGCAAAGATGAGGGAAGACCATCCACAGCGATGGGCAGTGAAGGAATTGTGCAATCCCTCCCCAGGCTTGCTTTTCCGCATGACTTCTCCACTCTACCATCCTATGAGGAAGGTCTTTTATATTTTATTGACTGATTAGCTGCTGCTCCAGCTTGGTAGAAACCAGCTGGGGCGTGTGTGTGAGGAAGGCAGAATTCGATCCTTGGAAATCTGTGGTGTTGGGATTTAAACTACAATTGGAAACAACCCAACGAAGCACAAGGCCTGAGTGGGCATCGGGTTATGGCAGCCACAACCATGGAGTGTGAGAGCAGCAGGAGAGGGGCTGGGAAAGCAGACTGTAGGTAGACATGTAAAACAAGGTGACAATTTCTTTCCAATGAAGGGAAATAAATAAAAATAAATAAATAAATAAGCACCTGTTCTCCTCTTTCTCTCCTGTCTCCCAATAGCAAATGGCATCAAAGGCAAAGTGTCTTCCTAAAACAGACCCACCATACAGACAGTTTCTCCCGAACACTCTCTGCTGGTTTGCATCCCAGTTTGGGAGGGAAAGGCTATGGGTTTCAGTGGTCCCCCGGGAGGGTGTTGTGGGGTGTGTTGGGGTGTAGGACCTGTGTGAGGAGGCATGAGCAGAAGTACGCTCTGTATGAAAAAGCAGCAGCCAACACTCACAAGTGACCAGCACCCTCAGATCTTGCCTGCCCCCCAAAGCGACCCTGCGGCCTCCAGCGCCCCTTACAGGCACCTCAGCTTCTCCGAGCCAGCACCGGGCTGCGGAGCCGTAGCACACACAGGGGAACCCGTGACCGGCCCCTCCGTGCCGGGTGAAAGACTCCTGCCCATGCCCCGGCCTGCAGCGGGTCCCAGCGGTGTCTTGGCCGGACCTCGGGTGACGACTCCCTCAGGCTCCCGGCAGCAGCCCCGCTTCCGCCGCGGCGGACCACGCCGCCATGGCGCCACCTGGCGCCGCGGGCCGCCATTGCCTGGGGAGTGCAGGGCCGGCGAGGGGACTCTGCTGAGGAAATTGAAGTAAGAATTAACAAAATAAAGCTAAAATAAAAATTTAAAAATATAAATATAAACCAAAATTATACTAACCCTGGAGCCTAGGTTCTGCTTTTGCTGAGTCCTCCCGACATTCAGTAAGCCATCAAAGTATGGGTCTGGAGCACAGCTCTTATGAGGGAACTGGGATTGTTTAGTCTGGAGAACAGAAGGTTCAGGGGGGACCTTATCGCTCTCTGTAACTGCCTGAAAGGAGGTTGTAGTGTGGTGGGGGTTGATCTCTTCTCCCAAGTAACAAGCAACAAGACAAGAGGAAATGGCCTCAAGCTGTGCCAGGGGAGGTTTAGATTGGATATTACGAAAAATTTCTTCACCGAAAGGATGCTCAGGCATTGGAACAGGCTGCCCAGAGCAGTGGTGGAATCACCGTCCCTGGAAGTGTTCACAAACCGTGTAGGGTGAGGCCCTCAGTGACATGGGTTAGTGGTGGACTTGGCAGCCCTGGGGTGACAGCTGGAGTTGATGAAGTTAAAGGTCTTTTGAAACCTAGTAAATTTTATGATGCTATGATTCTAAAAGCAGCTGTGTCACCTTAGTAAACAGCAAATTAAAGCACTTAGAAGTGATGTTGGTCTCTCTAAGAATTTTACTAATCACATGTCACATTAAGAAACACATTGCTGTGGGATGAGGCCGCCTGGCTGGATAAAAGCCCAAATTCACAGTGGAAAGCCCCAGAGAAAGGGTCTTCCCGTACACCAAAACTGAGAAGCCTCCACACCATGCTTCTCAGCCACCATGCTTCTCATTACAACATCATGGATGCTGTGATGGAGCCTGGCACAGAGAGCTGGGGTGGCCAGCCAGGACATGGCCGCTGCAAAGCAGTGCAGCACTACTGCCCTGCCGTGCTTGTGTGAGGAAAAGGGACATAAGGGTGTCACTCTGTTGCCAAAAGTGAAGATCTGAATGATTTAAATCTTAAAATGCACTTTTTTGGATGGGACTAAATTCCAGTACACTTATTTCCACCTTTCTGCTTTTCCTGCTTTTCTATGGAAGTAATAGTCCTACCTCCCATCTTAAAGCATTAAGCCTTGCAGTAATAACTCTACTGTTATCTTCTGTTTCAGGTCATCTCTTCCTCAGGAATCTCCATCTAGCTTTTCTGGATAAGCTGTGTTCAAAACAGTGACATATTGTCCACATAATTATTCAGTAAGGAATTTCATTTCTCTAAAGCGTGATTGTAAATCCATGGTGCCTAAAGCTTGATATGTCTTTGAACACATCTGTACCCAGCTATGGAATTTCCTAAACCGAACTCTAGGCTGTAAATGAGACTTCAGCAGAAGAAAGACCACATTTAGGTGCCATGGTGGCACCGAAATAAACACTCTAGACTTGAGACTGCAAAGGATACTTGCAGCTCCCATGTAAATAAGACAGGGAGTTGCTGCAGGTCTGAGAGAGTGACAGCAAAGGCTTTGAGTGCAATTTGGATTCCAAAGGTGGTCATTTTATAGAAGACATCAATCTATTGCCCTGCTGTCTGCACAAGGCTGGAGTCTAGCACACCGTGCTGCAAGCCGCTGTGAAAAACAAGGGAAATGGAGCTTATGAAGTGAGACTTTATGAAGAGAGAGACGTTGGGTTGCTGACCTTGGGTCTGTCTGTGAATGAAATCAGTCTTGAAAGTACTCATAATAGGGCATAGGTAGGGAGATTGCAGGACAAAAGTATCTTATCATTTTCTAGAGGAGTGATTTTTTTCTTCATTCTTCTCTGTGCTTCTCTCTTCTGGCTTTCTGGGACACATAGGAAGGGAAGGAGAAGTGATTGAATTTCCTCAGGCATCAGTGCTTTGTGACATCAAAATGATAATTCACTCAGAGAAGACGGATTCTGCTTTAGAAATTTGCAAACTCCCTCCCCTTCCAAACAGCTGTCATCAGTAGCCAAATGGTTAATTAGCATTGAAGCAATTGGTGGGCATCCAAATTCACTCTTATCAAGGAATAAGGACCATTCACAATGCTCCATGCTCAACTGCTGCAACAGCTACTGAGTAAGATTTTGTGGTTTTTTAATCACAAGGTAAGCTATAGCATGAAGCTGCAAGGTTTAAAACAAGCAGAAACTGTCCTGTAATAAATGCAATTTAAAATACAAAATACTCTGTAAAATAGCCATTCATTCAGTAAAATTCTTTAAAGTTACAGATAGAAGTCCAACATCATTTGAGCATCACCCTTGATTTAGCCAGGGGAAATACCTGAAGCAAACAAATCCCCAGAAGCATGTGCTTTGCTGGTAAATTCATTCAGTCAAAGGCTATTAGTGTCAAAGGTTCAACCAGGCAAAGGTTTATTTCTTGTCCTGAAGGGAAGATCTGAGTATATAATTAGTTGATTCTGGCCTTGAAAGCAGAGGTCCATGAAATATCTAGGACCAACAGGGGAAGAAACTACTCCCTGAGCAAGGACAAAGAGGGAGCTGAGGGCCACCACAGCACAATCAGTGCCCTCACCCGCCCACAACTCTGGTACAGTCCCACAGGACCTGAGCAGTGCTCATTAACAGCCCCTGACCAGGTGTTACGATGAACCAGCTTCAGGGTCCATACAGAAAGCCTGGTGAGGAGATAGGACCAGAGACTAGGCTGTAACATAGGTCCAAGGTCTATCCAGGAGTCAGGATGGAAGACAGCAAAAGCTTAGCACAGGCAGACATTCACTGTTCGGTTCAATCACTATAGAAAAGAGTGGCTCTGTCTTTCAAGGGCTTTTTGGATACCTGTTAGGTAACAACTTAGCCTCTTCCTTGCTACAGTAAACATGCTCATCTCTCTCAGTCTTTCTTCACAGGACATGAACTTTATGTTCCTTACCTTCTGGAAATATTCTAGACTTGGAGATGGTACCATTTCTGTCTCCGATACGCTCTGTGACCTCTGTGAATGCATCTCACACCTCTTTCTTGTCTCGTCTGCTAAGGTTTTGTGTTAAGGACTGCTGGTCTCTACAGAAGACGGTACAGGTGAACTTCAGTGCTGGTAAGCACTCATTGACACTGCATCATTGCAAGAGCGGCAAGATAGCTGCATGATCAAAATCACCATGCTGAGCTTAAATAAACCAATTCTGTATGGTGCATGCTTTTTGTCCAGCTATTAAACAGGCAGCAGTTTGGGTTCTTGCTTTCTTCCTTCTGCCTAGTTCCCCCATTTAATCCTCCCTTCTGCCACAAATGGGCTGAATCCACCTTAGTATTATTCCTAAAGGTTTACAGGCAGAACATATAAGGCACTAGGGGAAATGATGTCATTAGAAAACCATTGCTATCAGTCCTACTGGCACAGAAACATCTACTGACAGAGCCGGAAAGCAGCAGATGGGGCTGCACTTGGATATGGGGAGCCAGGTGTTCCTCCTCCTCCTGAGATGAAAAAATGCAATCGAAGATCTTAGTCAGGCTGCAGGGACTGCAGTCCAAATAAGAGCTATTAGCAAGCTGCTCTTTTCTCTCTGCTGTGATACAATTACAAAAATAAGTCTCTTGTTGGCTCCAGTGTGAAGAGACTGATCTTTAAAAGCAAAAGTCTCAGTGACTGTGGGAAAGGGGCCCTGTGCCTTTAAAGCCAGGTATGGAGGAAGCTACAGCTCATTGCTTTATTTTTATAGCCAGTATTATTTTCTGTGTTGTTTAACAGCATGCAGATGTTTGAAGGGCCTATTCAGGCTTCAGCAAATAAAATGCTTTTTTTTCATCAGTTACTCCAAGACCTTGAGGAAAAGACAAGCATCCTCCCATGCATGTGGACAGCATCCAGCAGATGATATATATTACTTGAATATTAATGATTGGCATGAAAACTGGTAGCAGCCTGATGTGGTTAATAGCATTGTTCTTACTGTCAAATTCTATACGCTCTTGATCTGAAGAAGTGAATTTTAAATATTTAACAGTGAACCTTTGAACTTTATTTCTTTAATACCCAAAGCTGGATTGAGCCATGCTTCTACAAGACATAAGAATAAATTGCTTTAACCATAGAAACAATGCTTATTTAAAACCTAGATTTATTTTTGTTACTTAAAGAATCCATTATAAAGCTAATCTCAGGCAGCTTTCAGAAAATCTCATTTCAGAGAGTAGAACTTGTTGCATATCTCTTTTTTTTTTTAACCACCTCTAAAGAAAACAAAACAAACCCCACCAAAATCACACAGCCCACTGAGAAATACTGACACCTGGAAATTCTAGGAGCCTCAGTTATGAAAAATTTAAAATATAATGTTGTCCTTACATATAGATACACAAATTTCTGTTTAAAATAACTCATAAGTCACTTTGAAATTTAAATTGATCATATCTATGAAGAAGCTTGAGACTTCAGCACGGAATTGATTTACAGCTGATATCTTACTAATGAAGTCATTTAGAATAACTAATTAAGACCCCAATCTCTGTTTTCAGTTTGTAGGCTATTGCAAACTCTAAGTTACATCTGACTGTAAGACTTTGTATCTTGAACACTTACAAATGTAAACACCCAGCCTAATTTCTCAAAACAACTCTCTTAATCGCCAGAATACATACTCATCTTCACCCTGAAGAGGAAATATAATTAATGTTGTACCAAAAATAGAGCAGTAACAAGGCACAGCAGCTTTGGGCATAGATTGGGGATTGGGAAAAATGAAAAACAGAGCTTCTGTGTTGTGAGGTTGCCCAAAGAAGTGAAAAGTGCTTCATCCATGGCAGTGTTCAAGACCAGGTTAGACAGAGCCTTGGACAACATGGTCTAGTATGAAGTATCCTTTCCCGTGGCAGAGGTGTTGGAACTAGATGATCTTAAGGTCCTTTAATTTCTGTGATTTCTGTCTTGATTTCTGTGATCTTGTTTTCTCCCAGCTTGGGATGGAGAGCTAAAGATGATTTTTCATTGAATAAAATATTTTGGAAACCATAAGTATTTTACTGAACTGTATTTCTGGATTGCTATTCATGGCCCCATATAACCTCCATATATCTCCCAGCCAGCCCAGCCAGAGGGGAGAGGCTGTTCTCTGAGGAACCAAAACCAGAGCACAAAATGGAATCTAAACTACAACTCCCATGAAGCAAAGAAACACTGAAACACCAGGCAAGGCAGTTATACGTCAATGTAATTGAAAACGTATGTCTGAACGTACGTTAATCCAAAGATATAAAGTACAACAATTTGGTTTGGAGGGAAAAAGATCTTTCATTTCAGTTCCATATTTCCCTTTAGGGACTTTTTCAGGTATTAAGCAAAGCTGTAATTGTTTATTTGGAAACCCCTTACCAACTTTTATGGGGAATGAGGTGCCATCAGTGTCTGTATTTGTGTAAATAGTGTCGTTAAATAACCATCACGAAGAGCCTTAGATATGGTTTTTAAAGAACAGTAAAGCAAGTTACAATGCTCAGCAAGGGCTTCCTTTTCTCCTTTTAGACAGCTAGAGATTTCAAAAGTTGTCACAGACGTAGATGGCTCTTCCTTACCATCATCTACATCTTAGAGTTTCCAGCTGTAAAAATGTGTAGAGGACAACACTATTACCAGGAGGGACTGCATCTCAGGCTTCAGACCCACTTACATTTTCAGGAAGCCCTGCTGTTTTCCAGTGATTCACCTAGTTAAATTCATTTACAGGATGAAGGCCCTCATGGTAGCAGGGAGTTTTGGAGATTTAGCACTACAGGAGTGCTAAGTCTTATGATTAATGAACTAAAAAATGCTAGAGAAGTAGGAAGATTAGAAACCCAGCATCTCTGTCTCGGAGGAAAAGACCCTTATGCACAAAGATGGTTGGTTTTAACTTAAATGGAAAGAGCAGCTTTTATTGTTAATGTCAAAAAAAGGTAGGAAGTCCCAAAGGATTGCACAAAATGGATATCCCAAAATTCAGAAACTACGCTTCTTCCTCAGGAAGTCAAGGATCTTATTCCACATATTCCTTTGGGAATGCTTATCTTAATTTGACACAAAATTATAAATTCTTAATATTTTAATTATTGAAGCTTACAGATCTGCCATCTGTATTGTCCACCAAGGCTTTTTCCACCCACTAGTAGCTGTGCAAAACACAGCAGCTGAGCTTATTTTAAGGTGCTTTTTATTGTGACACAGTGTATTTCTCTGTCTGAAAGTCTTGCTAAAATACTGCTATTTTGAAGAAATCCTGAGAAATCCTGGAGAAATCAAGGAATTTATTCCATTTGACCTGTGAGGATAACTAAGACAGACTGTAAATGTAACTGCATCAGTCTCTGAGCCCCTTAGTTCATATGGTTTTCATTCAGCTTGTGGTTTCGAGTCCCATGCTTCCCACTCAAAAACATTTTTGCCTTCACAACTATTAGACACAGTGACTCAAGTGTACAAGAACACTGTCCGTAATTCCTACCTGAAGCTCATGAAAATTTTCCATTCTACAAAGTTAAAAATACCCTGTATGTACTTACACTAGGATGGGTTCATACAGCTTCAAATGTCAGTAGTAAATAGGAAGAATAAAGACTTTCCCTTGGGCTGAGGTTCACGACAGCAAGTGAGTTCACCCCTGCCAGCTGGGCTGTGGTAACTGTGCATCCATCTCAGCTGCACATCTAAGCTCATCTTTTTTATCTACATGTGTGAAGAACATACATAGGAAGTTGCTGAAACTCCTTCAATGTGTATGAAGTCATTAGCCATTAAGTGGAATCACGGCATGAATCATAGTATAGTCTGGGTTGAAAGGGACATTTAAAGGTCATCTAGTCCAACCTCTTGTCATGGGCAGGGGTACTTTCCACTAGACCAGGCTGCTCAAAGCCCCATCCAACCTGTCCTTGAACACCTCCAGGGATGGGGCAGCTACAGCTTCTCTGAGCAACCTATGCCATTGTCTCAGCACCCTCACAGTAAAGAACTTCTTTTTAAT
This sequence comes from Psittacula echo, assembly GCF_963264785.1. NCBI lineage: Eukaryota > Metazoa > Chordata > Aves > Psittaciformes > Psittacidae > Psittacula > Psittacula echo. The sequence continues at coordinate 109,918,367 of NC_137735.1, forward strand.
GTCTGATCTAAATATATCCTCTTTCAGTTTAAAGCCATTGTCCCTTGTGCTTTCACTACAGGTCTTGGTAAAAAGTCTCTCTCAAGCCCCCTCTATATCCTGAAAGGCTGCAATAACATCTCCCTGGAACCTTCTCTTCTCCAGGCCGAGCAACCCCCACTCACTCAGCCTGTCTTCACAGCAGAGATGCTGCAGCCCTCTGACCATTTTTGTGGCCCTCCTCTGGACCTGCTCCAACAGGTCTGTGTCTTTCCTGTACTGTGGGCCCAGAGCTGGGCACACTACTGCAGGTGGGATCTCATGAGGGTGATACAGAGGGGGAGAATCACCTCCCTCGACCTGCTGGCCACAGCAGTGCAATGTAAGTATGCAGAAGTATGCTCGAGAGGAACATACAGTTGCAGATAACACAGGCACCTGAAACATCTCAGTGACAGCAGGAAAATGCTCGTTTGTGTGTGGGCGATTTGTGGCAGCACTAGTACTGCACAATATGCACATCCCCAGATGTGTACAGTGATGGTTTGGTTTGCCAGAACCACAGAACTGCTGAGGGAATAAGTTCACCACCCATCTGGTGAAGGATCTGCATGCCACTTGTTTTCCAGGCAGGCCTATAGGCTTTGCGCTGGCCTTTTCCATGCTGAGTATCACCTCAGCCTGAGGCTTTGCTTATACTTGGAATGAGCCCTGAGGGTGTAGCTGCTCCACCACAGGCTCTTACAGTTGTCAGGGAATGGTCAGTTGTATCCAGGTGTTGTGCTGAAGGAGGTACACCAGTGGCTGGTTTGTACTAACTCAATGCTTGAATATTGTCTTTGGTTTTACTAGATATTGGGCTTCATTCTGCACATTTGGTGCCAATGGCTGCCAGTCCAATGATAATTCAAATATGAAAATACTTTTCAGAGACAGCTGTTTATGATTTTTAGTCTACGCTTATCTCACATTTCACTATTAATCCAGAAACATAAACATGTTGTGGTTTGAGGTTTTTGCCTTACAAAAAATAAAGGGATTAAATAAAATTTACTTAGAGGGATTTGGGGCTCAGTGGCTCTTAGGCAAACTGTACTTACTGTCTTACTGAAAAGGCTGGGAGAAAAGAGGACAATATTCAAACCCTTCCATGTTATGCTGACTCCTGGGTTCTGGAAAACATACATGGCACTCAGGGCAGATCACAGCCTACAGCATCCTAACCCAAACTGGTTTAAACAAGGTAGTGGCACACTGGACAGGGTGCCTTTAACTTATACCACCTGAGCTATGATGAGCTGCCAGTCAGGAACTAGACTAGAAATGACTGTAAATAGCAACAAAAATGAAAGGATGTGGATTTTTCCCACTAAATTTACCAAATGAAATACAGTCTAAAATTACGTTTCTACTGACAGACTCATGGCACAATTTGAAGATCTAGGGAGTGCCTGGGAGCTGTCAGAGCAGGAGAAATAGGAGAAGGAGCTGGAAGCTGAGGGTGACAGCAAGCAGCCCAGAGCAGCATCCTCATGGGCACAGGACAGCCTCACAATACCTGTGCAAGGTGAGCAGAGAGGGCTCGGTGATCCTAACCGAGTACAGCCAGGAGTCCTGTGATTCCCGGAGACGTCTGCAGTGAAGAGGGAGGTGTGAGGCAAAGACCTCAGAGTCTGGAGTGACAGGCACATGATCAGGCACAGGCAGAGCTGCAGGACCAAGGATGAGAGCCTGGGCTCAGATGAACCCCTGGGCAAAGTGGGAGGTTCCTGGCAAGGCTCCCACAATGGCTCTTTCCTTGGTATCTGGTCCAGTGCCACCCAGCTGAACCACATCAGAGCTGGCCTGGAACACCAGTGCTGAGAGGGGAAGCCAGGGGGTTAAAAGAAGAAGACAACAGTACCTCTTTGACCACAGATCTCACCCTAACACCCACCGTTTGCTCCATTACAATACTCAATAAGAAGAAGAGACAAAACTCTTTTGGAAAAAGCTGCATCATTTGGTAACTTCAAATAAAAACCATTTCCCATCTAAGCCAAATGAGTAAGGGTAGCAGCACTTCTCAGAAACAAACCTTAACACTAACGTAGTTTTATGCAGTCTCCCTTTCCACATTTCATATCTGGTTTTTCACAGTTGTGTGTGCCTGGAATGAAACAGCTATCTTTCAGGTCCTTAATCTTCACTAAAGCTTAGACTCTGTTTTATGCACACAAGCATCGGTGCGGTAACTGAGGCAGACAGCCAAAGACCTTTACGCCTTGCCGGCTGCATTATTTTCCAGCGGTACAGTCATCAGACTCACGTCTCACCCCGGGCTGGCCGGGATGCAGGAGGCTGGATTTCACTGTTAATTCGTTTAAGGGCACTTGTCCCAAGCCATGGAAGCCGCCGCCGGGTGTCGCTGCCCGACGCCTTTTCTCTGCCCTCTCCGGGTTGAGGGACTTCCGGCTGCAAGCGCTCCATCCTTCTGGCGGACCTGGGCAGTCAGAAAGCCCTCACTCTGCGTGGCAGCCGCCTTCCACATCAGAATAGATACTGGTATGCTTTGGAAGATGATGTGTGGAGACACCGCTGACCCACCTGGCGTTGGTCCCTGCTATGCCCAGGTTGTGCAGGCACCTGAGGGCCCCCAGCGTTGCCAAAAGCTCCTTTTTGGCTAGCCAAACTCTTTTCTGACGTTTAGCTGATGACTGGGGCAGATTTGTCTGCCTGGTTTGATAGATCTGTGTTTTTCATCTCTCCTGCCTTTCTTTGGAAGAAAGAGCCAGTTACTGGATTTCAGTCAGAAAAAACTCCTTTATGTAGAACAACCTGGTCAGGCTGTCCTCTGCTGTTTCAAACTTGCAAGACAAGAACTAAATATTGAAATTGCTTTACATCTTTTCAACTAAGAATGGAAAAAAGCTTAAGTTGTTTCTGGTAGGAGAAAACCAAACCTCAAGCCTTTCCATCTCTTGAACCAGGTTTTTTCTTCTTTGATTTATTTTTCCCTCCTGGAAACAACTAGTTTCTCTCAGCAGATATTACAAGCTCTTCCCACTTTTGGAGGGGAATCTTTATATACTTTTGGCTCAGTACATATCATAAAAATCAATCCTCACAGGCATTCTGAAAGTCAGTGGAAACAATGGTTTTATTTTTAAGTGTCCTTTTACAGACTGTGCAAATCAAAGGTTGGGATATCAAGGATTTTAGGCTGGAAAGTAAATAGAAGTAAAAATGAAACTAGCTTATGACTGGCCTAAATTTGCTCAAGGTGGGAAATGAAAAGAAATAACCCTAAAGCAGCTTATTCCCTTTCCAGAACTGCATGAGTCAACGTCAAGTGTTTGGCTGGGTTAGCTAAAGGTAAATGAGAGTTAAAAAGGGCTGGAGGATTTAGATAAGATAGATGGCAACAGAAAAAGAAGAGAATACAAAGGTTCTCCAGGAAATTAAAACCCATAATACAAAATCCGTAATACAAGCAAGATAGAGAGCCTAGTTTGGGTCTTGATGTGAAGGGTCTGAGAATCGAAGGAGAAACCAAATGTGAACCTTCTGTAAAGCAGGAAATTATACTGCCATTATTCAGAATGTTTGCTCTTCTATCTACTTTCAGGAAAGGCCATTAGAATAAATCTTCCTTGGCAGACAAAGTGGCAGGAGGAAAATGGAAAAGGACAATGAAGCAAAAATAATAAAAGCACATTAAAAGTATATTGCATTGTATCATATCTGTAAGAGTTTCCCTTTTATTTCCCTCTTGCGCCCTCCAGGACCGCTACCAGTTCTGTTTGTTTGAAAGAACTGATGCCAAAATGAAAAAAGGAGTCCTGGTCAGAGTGAGCCTTCTCTTACATCTGCCTAGGCTAGATGTAACATGCTTGGAAATATCCCTGTCCCTAATACTGCTTGATAATGGACAAAATCAAGTCCCTCCATCCAGAGATTTTAAGAACCGAGAGCTCCAGCCAAGGCAGGAAACTGGCGATGGCTTTTCCTGTGTGCAGCCAGGGCTCCCAATTTTCGAATATAGACTGCCACACTCTTTCTGAAATACCACCAGGGATTTAAAAGAATCTATGTATTTTGGTTTCTCAGCAGTTTACACTGATGAGCAGAATGGCTACTTTCCAGTGCTGAGGGGTATTCTGAGGTGGGAAATGGCCCAAACTGATGGAATTGATGGAGTGGGTGAGTAGCTGTATGTCAGAGGAAGTCATTGCTCCATAGGTAGTGATGCTGCTTGTACATCCAGCTCTGATTATAAGGTCAGCACAAGTGCTGAGTGGAAAATGGCCAATATTTGCCTGTTTTGTCATGATATAACAGAGAAAAATAATGCAGTAATTTGGAATAGAACAGAAAAAATGGAGCACAGGTGACATTAGTTTGTTTTTTCTCAGTCCTCTCACTTTCTGACAGGTGCTATAAAATACAATGTCAATATCACACTTTTAAAAAGGTGGTAGTTTAGGTCTTTTTTCATGCTTCCAGCAGGCTACCCTACCCTTTTCTGGGCCTCCAATACCACTTCCCCCCCCCCCCAGCCTACATTGGGGAAAGCATATTCTGCATTGGGGTACAGCATACATTTGAAAAGAAAATTAAGGTTTTGCAGTCCAGGGAGTGACAGATCATTAATAATCCATAATACACAGGCTTTCCATCTGCTATTGTTATTGCTCTCAGGTCAGTTTGCCCTAGGAAAGCAGGAAGGAAATAGAAAGCTTCAGTGAACATGAACAAAAAAGCTTCTATAAGTCTGCAACGTATATGTGAACTCCAAGCCTCTATTCCCTGGAAATGCTAAAGTTGGCTCTGCTTATATTTCTGGTTTTACTAGTAAATTCCTCCCTTCGCAGGAAAGGCACCAGACAGACCTTTCCGTACAATAGCCTCAGACGAAGGCACAGACTCAAGCGCTTTTGTTCCTAAGAAGGGATCTCCTCCCAGTCAGAAACCCTTCTGTACCTCCAAAAACTATTTCTCTGCTGTAGATAAAATGCAAGCGTTCCCTCTCTTCAGCTGTTTCATGTGCATCAGGCCCCTCCTAGCTTGCAATTTTGTCTGCAAGCTTATTTTGAAAATGGAAGATCTCTGGCACTGTGAAAATCCCTCTTAAAATGGATCTGTGCTTGAGGTTAGTTATACAGGTAACGAAGTCACAAGGTTGGGCTATGAGTCACAAAAGCAATTTCACGACACTGTTGCAAGTATTCTACCAGTCTTATCTAATTAATGCTTAACTTGATTGGGACAAAAGATACAGTGACGTATGATAAAAATGTAGACTAGTTTATGGTTGCTGATTGAAGAAGAGGTGTAACTGTTTTCAAAACACTTTAAAAAACCCCCTCTTGTAACAAAATGATGATTTGATTCAACCTGTACCATGGAATAAAAAGAAAAAGAGACAGAAGAATTTGACATTTGGCAAGAAGCCCTAAAGAGCTAAAGACTTTTATCCCCTTGCCTAGTGTGCTGCTGAGAAGTCACGTGCAGGAGGGGCAGGCCCTCCCCTTTCTGCTTTTTATAAGACATGTTTGAACGTTGTTCTCACAAGGAAGTACACGGGGCACTTTTTTATTGGAAGTTCAGTGCCCTTCTTAGCGTAAGCTTAGGAACACATGTTTTGATGAAAGACTGAAAATATTAAATAAAAGAAGGAAACGTGAGTTTTCTGAAGGGAAGTGCTGTACTTGCAAGGCTGGCTCTAGCAAGACGAGTGTAGCCTCTGGAAGAGGAAGAGAAAGAATTGAGATCAGCAGGCACAAAGGGTTGCTGGTGCAATAGACCTGTAAGGTAATAAAACCCCCTTTCTTCTTTGAACTTGGTTTCTCTTGTATGATGTTTGGTTGTCTATAATGCAGTACAAGACTCAGAATCTTCATTGTATATGGATTAAATGGCTATATCTATCACTGTAAATTTAGGTACCACTGTACTTTCAGGTTTAGCTTTAGTATCAAAACCAAAAGCAACTGCCCTGGATCTTTTAGAGCTGCCATACAAGCTTTGCTGCTGTTGGCTGGATGGTTTTGAAAGAAGAGTTTGACATATCTAGCCAAAGAGAGCAAAGGCTTTTTCTGCTAACCACGCTGCAGGTTAGTTGTGGAAGGCTGAATTTAAAATTTGGTACCACCCCAATGTATTCATGTAGACTTAAATCCTCACCTCCTTGTTCTTATGTTCGGTTGGCCCAGTTCTAGCTAGGTCATCTCTTGCTGGTAAGATGCCTTCATTTACAACTGAAGGAAACTCTAATCCAAGCAAGTAAATGGTGGAGATGATTCAGCAGGTAACATACAACCCTGAAATCATCAGTAAGCAGATGTGCTGTTCCCTTTTTGCTCCCAGATCTTTGCTGCACTGTGTCTGCCGATGTAGTCTACTGGAGGTCATAACTACATGCCTCACCCTTCCTGCTGGTGCTGAAAGCCAAGTAGTTCATCACTTGTCTTCTAGAGCCTGAGTCTTTGGCAGCCTTTCAGCTTTGAATCCAGGAAATACTTCTGGACAGACACTGCCTAGCAATTTCTCTTCTGAAAGACATGTATAAGTGTAGACCTTTTCATGTAGCATGTGTTGTATCTGTTGCACAACAGGGCTCACGAAAAATCTGTTGCCACTAGGGATGTTTTCCTTGGCCTCATAGTGCAGCTCTGCCTTCACTAATTATGTTGTGTCCTGTTTTGTTAGGATTAAATAATGAGCACATAATCCTTCAGTTTGCAAGTTGCTATTGTCCATCCTAGAGACAACTATGGCACCATGCGGAGAGGTCCTTTCTGGTGGGCTTGTGTGTAAAACCAGCTTTCCACAGCATCTGTACAGTTTTAAATTGTTCAGCCTGTCTTGCACAGGCAATACCTGTTTGAGACGGTTTTTGTGAGAACAACTGACTCAGTATGTACAGGATATTTCTTCAGCACAGTGTGTTGCTTACATACTAGCAAACTCTGGAGACTTGTGATTGTTCTGCTTTTCTCCCCAAGGACTACCAGTAAGTTAGGGTCATGAACCCAGAGGGAAGTATCTAGCTTGAAAGAGCTGGGAGAGGGATTGGCCTTTGCTTCCCTTTGCATAGGAATCTCCACTTACATATACCCCAATCTACTCCTCTGTATGTGAGAGCAGAGCTGAAGGGAAAGACCCACACCTGGGATAAGTCAGTAAGGTAAACAGTGGTGCTTTTATTAGTGCCTTTGTCTAGCAATGCCTCAAAAATAAAGAGTTTTATTTAGAACTTGTGTCCTAGGCAAGAATCCACATTTCTGTGTCTGCTGGTTGAGAGGGAAGCACCAGACCTGACCTGAATAGTTTGGACTAACAAGCCAAGGATTGCTAGTCAGGATGAGAAGAAATGGCCTCAAGTTTCACCAAGGGAGGTTTAGATTGGATATTAGCAAAAATTTCTTCACCTAAAGGGTTACCAAGCACTGGAACAGGCTACCTAGAGAAGTGGCTGAGCCACCATCCCTGGCAGCAATTGAAAGACATATAGATGTGGTGCTTAGGGACATGGCTTAGTGGGGGACTTGGCAGCACCTGGTTAATGGTTGGACTCAATGATCTTGAAGATCTATTCCAATTTAAATCATTTTATGATTTTATGATGATTCTATGATCATTTCCCAGGCACCTCTTTCACTTCTCTTTTCTGCTTCTTCTATTCAGCCTTTCAGGGAAGGCCCTGCCTTTTGTTTCAGAGCCATCTTCAGCTACCTGTGCTTGCCTGGTGTTTGCTAGCACTGGTGAGAGTACGTGTGACGGGGAATGGAGCCAAACAGCAGGGTCAGCATTGACATTCCCTCTGCTTGGACAAGGTTACTAAGCCTTTTGGAGGTAACTGTCCATGAGGCAGGAGAATGAACCTTCCTGTGGAAGAAATAGTGGTACAGCTTGTCTGTGCTTTGTGGTCACCTGAGGAGGAAGGACAGGAGGCGTTCCGGCATGGTTAGAAGGAGAGGATGGGCTGAGTGCAGCACCCAGTCTTGGGCTCAGGCAGAGTCTGTGGTGAGCACGGTCCAAGAAGACTTGTAAGGTTAGCCACAGTGGTGGCTTGCATCTATACATGCAACTATACATTAATAAATAACACCAATACAACAACTGTCGAGAAATGGCACAGCCAGGTTACCACTTGGTCCAGTTTTGCCAAACACAGGCCTATAGCTGAACACCATCCAAATCAACAGTTACTTCATCTATACTTGAACTTCCAGGTTACGCTTCACAGTAACAAAGATTAAACAGTCATGTTCCTAGTTTAGCTCCTTTTTATGGTTTTCTTTCTGTATCCTGCCCACTCAGCCTCATATAAATACACTTCTCAAGCATTTGGTTGGCTATCATTACAATTGGCCCAGGGTGCTGTTACAGTGGAGGGGTATTTTTGTGGACTTTAATTTAGTCAGTATTGGCTCTCAGAGAGTCCACAAAAAGGCAGGTTTTGTTGGTCATGCTGCTCACAGAAGTCTGTCTGTTTTCTCTGTTCTGGCAGATTATTCTTGAAGTGAATGGAGGGCTGTAGCTAAATGTACCACTACAAACACTGGCAGTTCAGTTTCCATTTTCTGGGAAATGGCATATGAATATGACATTTGGCATGGGAGAAAAAGGTCTGGAGGAGAGTAAAGAGGAAGGGTGTAACATTGCTCCCTCAGAGCCTTGCAAGCTCCAGAAGATAAATAACTTAGACCAGAGTTTCTAAGTAGACAGAATGAGACCGTGCTGCTACTCTCCATAATCTGATCCTCCGGGTTTCTTTTAATCATCCTAGAAATAATATGCAGATTTGTGTTTTAGCAGGACTTCCAAGTACTGTCAAACTGAATCAATGCTTGCATTAAAAATCCTTCTTTATAGAGTTTGTGCAGAGCAAGCGCTGCTTCTGCAAAAGTCCTGACTCATCTCTGGCCCATACCGGACAGGAAATTGGAAAAATAATACGGTTATAGTATGAAGAAGTAAGTCTACAGAGAGTCATAAGTCACCAACTAAGATTTCAAACTTTAAAATGAACTGAAAAACAAGTTAGCTACTGGCAGTTTCCTTTACAAATGCTTACCAGCGTGTGGTGATACCTCCTTTTCTTGCTGTCTGTAAGTAATGGTATAAATGAGCTATAAACTGTGACCCTTTGTTCTCTTTTTATGCTTCTCCAGCCTTGTTGTATACACAGGGGTGAGACTCCTTACCGAGACGTCAGTGCTCGAGAAAGTCTGGGTAAGGAAGCTCCACATTTTTACCAACGTAATTTGTTTCATTTCTCAGAGGTTCCCCACCAGAGCAAGGTGCAGGCTTTGCTGTACAGCTGCATCTGAAGTGTAAGTGCTTATTTGATGTTACATACTAGCAAGCTGTAATAATACCCTACCTCCTGCTATCGGTCTGCACTTAGCCTCGTTTAGGAGACCAACCTTTGAACCCTTACTTGATTTCTATCTGTACAGCCGCCTTGGGTAGGACTGTTCTCAACACATAAATAATAGCCCAGTGTACAGGGCTGTAAGTGAGTTTTTAATGCTACTACTGTAAGTCCTCTCACTGTTTGGAATAAATTTTTATATTATTTTATATAATTGCTTTATAATTTTTATATATAGTTATGGTATATATATAGCTTAACTATCATATATTGCTGTACATTTTTAAATTAGTGAAAAATTAGTATACATGAACGTTACACAAATTGTTTTAGATCTATAAAGAGGACCCATGGTGGGGAAGACTATACTGTTTTAAGTAGCATTGGTGTCTGATGTGAAGGGCAAGCTTAGATCTTTTCAATGAGGAACCTGAGTTTGAATAAAGTATTAAATAATGAAAAAGAATGGCACAGCCTTTAAAATTTTCCCTCTATTTCTGGACAAACTTCAAACTGAAATAAATGCCTGGTCTGGTTTCCAGGGCAAAGGGAAGTGCCTGTTCCAGGGCTCATTGACTAGCTGAAGGGATTTGCTGTAGCCTTGCGTTCTGTGTAGTGGAGACACTGAGAAATGCAGTTCATCTTTAAATGCCCTTTAAGCTGCTCTGGTTTGCACTGGAAGATGGCCTCATACAATCATGGGGCAAGGAAAAGGTCTTATCTTTGCTCCCCTGCATCCTGAGGCTGGTATGCACATCAGCACTCCCTTCCTAGGCACAACAATGAAGAAGAAGCAGCCCAGTGCCTGACTTGCATCATTTTGGTTCTCCTTTGTTTTCTCTGTATTTTTATCTCCCACTTCTTTTTCTTGGTTTGTTTCTTGTAACAGTCTCTTGCTCACATTCTCCTGCTGCGCTTTCAGTTTCCCTTGCAGGTTCATTAAAGCTGCCTGCATGAATCCTGTGAGAAGGCACAAAGCTCCCGCTGACCCTTTGAGTATCTCAAGGCAGCAACTAGCAAGAGAACGGGAACTTGTATCCACACCTTCAGCCTTCAAATTGCTCCTGCCATGGCCAGCCAACAGGGACGCACCTTTTGAGCAAGAGGTCTCAGTGCAGTACTGGGCCTTTCACAGGACATGGCTTCTGCTGAAGCCCAGGAAGCAGTTTGAAGACAACATAGTTGCTTGGATGTCACTGGGACAAATTCTCATCCAAGCATAGTGAGATATTTTGCCAGACGATGTTAAGTATAGGTATCTAAGCAGTAAATTGCAGCAGACTCCCAGCAGAAAACTGAGCGAGCTGATACCCAGGCTTGCACTGGGAAGAAAATTTCAGAGAGGCTGTTGCCATGTGTTTGAGACAGGCTATTGGAGGCTTGGGATGGTGGTGTGTCAATAGCTTAACTTGAACACTGTGGCTTGATGGGCTACAATGTGTAGGGAAATGGGAAGATGACAAAATGCACGTATGTGCTGTGGGATTGTGTGTTTGTTTGGACAAGAACAAGTCACCTTAAATAAGTGCCACCACACCCTCCACTGCACACAATCACACATGCAAAACTGTTGGCTCAGGTGCCCTAAAGGGAAAGGACAGTTGAGAACATTATGATAGGTAAGTAGCATAATTTTCCCTAATATTTGGGCTAGTTGTTGTTTGCTTTCCTACCTGGAGCACTCAGGGCTCAAACTTGTCAAAGCTTCCTCTGAAAGCACAATTCTCATGTATTTAGATGCTTGCTCATTTGAGACATGGTATAGGCTTTGCAGTGCTTTGATGAATCTTTTCTCTTTCCATCACAACAATCAGTTAGCATTGTTACGGGTTTTCCTCTTTTCATGTACTGTACCCCAACCACTGAATACTCCTAGAATTTCCTCATCTTCCCTGTTTAAGCAACCAAATACAGTTAGATACATAATGTACCAGCTCTCTTCTCCCGTTCTTTGATGGCCTTGATTACTACCTGAGGTATTTCACAGTAGTCAAATTCTTCTTCTAGAGAAGACTGCTTCTCTGGCTCCTGGGTATTGTGATATTTTTCACATCACTGAGGTTTATAGGGTGGAAGGTTCTGTAGAAATGTCAAGTACTGGTTGGATTAATGAAAAACAGGCTGTTCCCTAAGCCATTAAAATTAAGAATATGTTCTTGCAGGATTCAAGATGTCTTTGCCGAATGTTGTCAGTATGGAAGAAATACTGCTGGAAGATGATGAGCGAGACAGCATAGAATACAAGATCTTACTGGCCTATGCCCAACGGCGGTTGTCTGTCAGTAAATATGGGAAGCTTCTGGAAAACGAGGCTAACGTGCAGAAACCATCATCCTTAATCAGGAGACAAGGAAAGACTGACCATCTAAGAGATACAGACAGATCAAGCCTAAGAGCATTTTTTCAGGCTCCTGTAATACAACTACAAAGTAAAACTTGAGAGAAAACAAAATACTTGCCAGGACAACATCTACCTTTTCCCTGCAGCAGTGCAGAGCCCCCAGCGTTGTCACTGCAGGGAGGTCACACGGCACGCTTCTCCCATTTTGAGAATCAATGCAAGATCCTTCCACAAAGGGATTCCCAGCATCAGACAAGTATGTCTTAGTTCTTTCCTTGTGCTGTTTGTCTTTAAATCTCTCTCTCAATAGCTTAAACAGCTGATGACGTGTGGAAAGACACATTTTTGTCACCTCTTATGCTAGCTCTATCGATTTCCAATTAGGAAGGCAGATTGCCAGATCTTCAGTTGTGCTTGCAAACACAAGATTCATGCTTATGAATGGCTTTTCTGTTTTCCTTTGTATAGTGGTAACTATCATATAAATTGCACAGGTCGGGTCTCCTCCCCACCCCCCCCAAGCATCAGCTTTTTCTTTCCATACTTGCTAAGAAACAAAAAACACTCTTCAGAGTAAAGGCCTCCACGCTAAAATCAAGGAAGAAAAGTTGTTTGAAGGCCTGTTTAAGGAGCTTTATCATGTAGTAAATGCTCCACATTGGAGACAGAAGTCCTAGATTCTGCTTGAAACTCTGATGCCAAGCAGTTGGCAGTGACTAGCCTCAAGCACAGAGCAGCCCATGTCTCTGGGCCTCCTCTTATAACCCCGCTATGTATCTTAAATGGAAAAAGTCGTCCAAAGTTGTCTAAGTCTCCTTCACACTTTGCTGTTACATTGTCTGACCCTGCCCTGCCACATGTTGGAAGACATGGTAGGAGACTGTAATCCCTCCGATATCCAGGGATCCCATCCATGTAAACGTCTTGTACCCCCGCCCCCAAAGCCAGCCCCACATCAGGTGCTGCACTACAGGCAACGGGTTTTTACTTTTTCTGCTCTGGATAACAATTTATACCTTACCTTGTGATACGAGACTGAGAGAGGAGGATGAGGTATCCCCATTAAGTTGCCATATACAGTATATGATAGGTTGCCATGTTGTTTTTATATACATAAGATTTAATTTGTCCCATCTTGATCCTATTGATGTCACAGTGATTGCTCTCCCCTTTCAGTGCATTGAAATTTAGTTCTAAAAATTATCACTGACTTCTCCAGCCTAATGCGCCATCGCTGACCAGTTTAACTACCCTGGGCCAGCTTCTACCTACCAAACCTGTAACTCTCCCTGCTACCAAATCCAGCCCTGTGTCTCAAGAAAGAAGGGTCCCTTCCTCAGCCCAGTGCCTTTTGCTAGGGTGAAATATCTATAACTTTACATTGTTTGGTTTGGACATATGTCTACATCCAGACATCTGGTTCTATGTCCATTTTATTTTCACATTGCCAAGGAAAGTGAGTTTGGGTGCAATCACTTGATGACCCTGCAATACATCACTGTGTTCCCTGCAGCATGGGTGGCAGCATGGCCTTGAGGTAGAACTTCCCCATGCTGGGTGTTAACTTCCCTGGGGATCCTGCTTGGCTTCAAATCTTGACTTTACCAGCCCTTCAGCAAGTTGCAGGACCAATTAATAATGAATCATTATTATTATTTATCACTTATACTGCTAGCAATTGCACTTGAAGCTTGGCCTGGCCATACTGGAGCAAATGTGGGTGTTTTGCGGACTAGCTGTCTAAATTGAAGGCCTGTTCAATTTAAAAGCAATTGCCTGATCTTAGGTTTCCAAAGTCACGAGCAGCCTGATCCCCTTCCTAGAAGTCTAGCAGTTCCCAGACAAGCTCTGCAGGCAGACACGGGGGTGGAAATGTCTTGGGTTGATTCACCAGCCTTGAAATGTATTTTTTATTGGCTGCATTAACCCGTGCTGCCCTCACAATAAACCCTGCTCATTAATCTTACATGTGTAATGGGTCAGGCCACTGCTGAACTTTGTCTCAATGTCTTTTCTGGTCATGCAGCAGCTGCCATTTGGCAGTGGTGGTGGAGAAATTGAGCTCTGCATCCCTGTGAGGTGAATTGTGAGGAGGAGCACCTTTTAGGTGAAACAAACCTTGCAACAGCTCCTCCTGCTCTCTTTGCTGTAGCAGGATCCCTGCTGGAGTGCTCTCACAGAGTGATGCCTTCAGCTGGTGAGGGTCCTGAACAGGATCACTACACAAGGTGGATAAAGCCAGTCTGGTTGCTGACTTCTCCCAGTATTCATGTCTGCTTAATACAACAATGTCAAGGGCACAAAAAGCTTTTGTGCTAGAGGTGCCTCTGAAGTGAAGTCAGTTTCTCTTTTGCTCAGGGTTAGCCTGTGAGAACAAGGGAAGAGCTTTGAAATACAGTGTCTTTTCTGAAACTGGACCTATAGATGAACTAATCACGGCAGATACAACTGAAGCTTAAGATTCACAGTCCTGTAGAGCAGTACTCTCACATTTCTTAATACACAGTGTGCTTCTGGCTTGCAAGGAGGCATGCTAGCGAGCAACACACACTTGCTTTTGTATGGCCTCTGTATAGCTAGCTGCTGCTCAGATACTAGAGAGGGGTTGTACTGCATCTCTTGAAATTATTACCAGCTCATCTCAAGAATAGCAAAGCCCCAGGATGAGGAAATTTGTCTCTTGGTATCCTCTGGGCACTTCCACCTCAGAAGGCATGTAAACAAGTAAATCACTGACTTAGTTCTTGGAAAGATTAATTGCATTCTGTATTTTCCAACCTCCTTCCCAATCAGGTGAAACAGCAGATGTAAACCACATTGCAGACAAACTTGCCAAGCTTGTTACTTCCAGAGCCCAGGAACCTCCTTCAGATGTGTCATCCAAGATAAGTGATCTTACTGATGGAAGTGAAAGCGAGGAACGCGGTAAGGGTGAAGATTTTTGAGCTCACACATAGTACATCAGGTTGGGACTGCACACTGGGGCATTTTTCTAGACATAGTGAAGCACTGGGGACTTCTGTGGCAAGATGCTGTGAAGAAGGAAGTCTGCTCTGCTGGTTCTTGCTCTGTGGCCCACATTTCTGCTCTTGCAATTAAAGGGAGCATCCTTAAAAATGAGAAAAAGAGAAGGAAGGCAGTGATCTAAGGTGACAGAGCAGTGGTAGGATTAGCAGGGCTGGGGACAGAGTAGTACCCCAGGGCTTTAAGGCCAAAGACCAGTCATTGGAGCAATAATATCTTGGTCAATCCCTCTTTGGTGACAGGACAACCCTGCTCTAAAATCTCTGTTAAAAGTCTGCACTGCTTGTCTTCCATGATGTCTGCAGAGATTCAATTTTAATGCAAGTTTCCTAGGGATTTCTGGTTACAAGAGGGATCCTGCCATACTTGCATTTTCTTTAATTTGGCAAACCCAGAGCTTCTCCTAATGAGTTGCAGAAGGTGTAATTGGAATAAACGAAGGGGTTTTTTTCCCCCTAATTTTAAGTCAATTTCATGGGTTTCTGCTAGCTACTCTTTTGTTCTGCCTTATTATCAGACATACCTCAAAGCCCAAAGGGCTGCCAGTGGGATATTAAAGCCCTTGCTCTTTCCCAGATTCTTAACTGGAACAAAACATCAGGCAGATGGAGAAATAGCATTGGTTACTCCACGCAGACTAGAATAGTGAGCTTTAGCTTAAAGCCTGGATACACAACTCTGTGGATTTGCCACAGAGTAGGAGCTGTTTTCATGATTAAGTGACACAAAGGCTTTTGCCATAGTTTGGTATCTGGATCCTGCTAGAAGGCTGTGATGTTTATGTTACTCTTTTCTTTAACAGATGAAGAACAGATAATACAAACAATAGTTTCATTGTTAAAACAATCAGGGGACCAACTAGAAGAAAAGGTAACTCCTCCTGTTTTCAGGAGCCTCACAGGCTGGAGTGTGAGATTACCTCTTTTGGGAGTGAATGTTTTGTAACCTAGTGCTTTCTGTCTGTATGCTGAACCTCTCTTTCCATATCTGGGGCTTTCTGAAACCTTCACCATTCATCCTGAAATCTTTCTGAAGACTAGAGGATTAGCAGTGATTTCTGTTGGGGTGTGGGAGGAAGGCAACAGAAATGTCATGCATTTCAAAAAGGAGTCACTTGCCTCAATCCTGTTGAGTTTTATGGGATGCTGAGCACTTGACTGACTCCAAGAAACTCTTCTGCTTGCATTATATTTGGCATACAAGTTGTTCCCTGTGGAGGGAGAGAAACTCTACAGCTTTGAAAGTTGCTGTAGGGGAATAAATCTTAGGAGTGCATTTTGAACGTCCTCCCAAGAGCTATAGAAGAGACCCTGCATGAGTCCATTAGTAGGAATGGATGTTTTCTTTATTAAAAATGCAAGCACTTCTTCCTTTTACTCCCTTCTTTAGCTGCCCCTTCTGCTCTGTAAAGGTATATGCCAACACAGAGGATGTGCTCAGCTCCTGCAGAAGAGAGACTCCCAGATACAGTAAGAGGCATCACAAAGACTACGATGGAGTAAAAGGAGCTCAGTATGGCAGCTGTTGCCAGCACTTCTCATAACTTGCCTTTACTGTCATCTTTCCACTGCTCCTGTATTCCCATGTCTTGTCACCTGCAGGTCTCAGTATTAGCGTCACAATTGTTTGGCTTTTTCTCTCTACGTCTCTCATTCAAATGCAAAAAAAACCTGAAGATTTTTTTCAAGGAACAAACATAGACTCCAGAGACTCAAGAAGTAGCTTTGCAATGAGGTGTGCATTCACCACCACGATTAGACTATACTGTATGTGGTACCTAGAGACGCTCTTCTTTCCCAGTGAGATAGGGAAAGCAAATCAAAGAAAAGTGGTTCAATTTAACTCATGCTTATTCTAATTTTCAAGTCAAAAAGGACAGTGGCTTATATCAGCATTTTAAAGACATGCTGTCCTACACTTTCTTCGAGAGAATCACTGATTTGCTCCTGGAGGATGTCTCAGTAGATTCAACAAGTGAGCCAGAAGGCCAAGTGCAGTGCAAAAAAGTTGCCTATACAATGGAAGTTGCCACAAGACTTACTGCTGTGGACAACCATCCTATGAACCTGGTCTTGGGCTTTGGTGCAAAGTACCTCAGAGAACACTTCAGGCCATGGATTCAGGACCAGGGTGGTTGGGTATGTGGTTTTCCTCCTTTGACACATGCATAGCCTAGGGCACTTCAAGGCATCACACTTTCACAAAACGTGGGCCAAATGCAAACCAAACTAAACCAAACCGTGTATCCTTTAACACAGCATGCATTCCAGCTGTGGAATTACTTGCTACAAGACATCTTATATGCTGCAAGTTTTTTATTTAGATAGGTCCAAAAATCAATAGGAGACATTCATGGTGAGTTGTTAAGTATAAAACACCATTCCTGGTGTTTTAAAAAAACACCAGTCCTTCAACCACAAATAGCTGAAGGCTGGGAGAAACACCAGGAAACTTCATGCTTGCCCTTAATACTATACTGCCTCTACAAGTGTGCTGTTGGCAGGTTCCTGGGACAGCACAGCAGTTCAGCAGTTCATGCAGCCTGCCCTCATGGTGTGGTAGACTTCCACCTACCCTGTACACAAAGGCATCTGTTTATCTTCATATCCCTCTTTCAAAGTCAGTTGTGCAAGGCACTCTCTCTTCTGCCAGCAGCAGTGCTGAGCTGCTGTCCTCCATGGATTTTCCCCTGGATTTGCTGGGGAGGCACTTGCATCAAAGATTCTAGTCCTTTTGAGCTGCATGGAATGGATGGAAACATTTTTCAGCAGCTCTATAGCCTGTGTCCACTGGAATAGGTGGCATGTGAGGTCAGGAAATCCTTCTGGCAAACCTACTGGCTGACCTCAGCAGAATTGAAATAAGGATGGAGGTCCTAATTTCTTTTATAACTGCAAGTTTTCTTTGTATATTACAGGAGAAGGCTTTGACTTCACTGGATCAGGAAGAAGTAGAGTAATCATGACTGCATTCATTCTTCAGGGAGCAGGAGCCTTCAATTAAGGAACACGTAGGATCTTACCACAATCCAATGCCAGAATGATTAGTGGTTATGTATTTTTATATTTTCCATGCAAGGCTGGAATGTTGCATGGCTGATGGGTACAACTGCACTTTCATAAAGTTGGTATTTGATGTGGAAGTGTTCTCCCTATGGATATGAAGTCACCGTCACCTCCCCTGGAGTATTGAGACCCATAAGTAGTGATTTTAGATACCTTTCCCAGTAGAGATTCTTGCTACTCTCCTATGGGTGGATGTTAAAGCGTAAACTGGAGAAAAATAACAAAGTATGCAATCAAGAACCACTGGACTGTGATCAAACATCAACCAAGTTGACAAGTGCTGCCAGGTTTGAGTGGTTCATAGTGGTACCATCTGTTATCAGTTCTACAGTACTGATGCCATTTTATACTTCTGAAAGCAACTGAGTAAGGTTAATGAGGGCTTTTTATTCTAGTGCCCTTCGCAATCTCCCAAGAAAAGAGACTTAATTACCTGCTACAGATGCTTTTAATTTGAACTGTTCTACTTTAAACACCTTCAAAGTATAGCACAACAGATACTGGCTTTTACAGCATTATTTTGTACATTAATGTGGAAGACACAAACATTGTGAGAGCTTTGTAGTCCAAGAAATTTAAAACTTATCCTACTGTGTCAGTTTTCCTCCTTGTTCAAAAGGAGCTTGATGCTACGTGTAATCTCAGGGATTTCTCCTTAAACTGACCTGGTCCTTCAGCCACTGAAAACAAGCGATCTTGTTGGAGTTCACGAATCCGTATGTGTGGCAGTGGAAGGAATAACAGTGCATCACTGAGAGGAGAGGCAGATGCCAGAGAAACTATTCATGATTTTGAGCCTTGGTTTGTGGCCTATTGAGTTGATGACTTGGATTTCTGTCCCTGGCAAATCCCCAGTAGAAAAAGAGGGAACTCTGGACATCTGCTGAAGCTGTAAAGCTTTGGTGTAGCTTCTGTGACTTTCCAGTACCAAGAGGTAGTATTTCCTCAACTGCCTCTCACTAAGATACCCTTCCATTATGGCTGCTGGTTCTGCGTGTACAAGTAAGTTAACTGCAAAGGCTGCATGAAAAGGTTATTAACAAATCATGAATTTCAATGAAAGTGGTAAAAAGCATTTTAACCAGATGTGTAAAATACACACTGCTATCAAAGATCAGGTATTTTTCTAATAAACCTTAAACTTTCAACTCCTGCATAGCAAACTCTGCCTCTGTTTGGACACGTATGTGTGAAACAAAAGACGGAGAAGGTGGAAGTGAGTTACCTTTGCTTCCCTTCTTCAAAGGAGTTGGGAAACACTTGATATATCTCTAGACTGTAGATCTAAGATTCTAAGAACATCCACTCTTTCTGATCATATCAGATGTTCCCAAAGGGGGATGATTTGTGGGGGAGAGGCAAAAACTTGCTCAAAAGTTCAAAATGTTGTTGTCCTTCCGTCTCTTCCCTATGGAAAAGAGATTGTGACGTGTTGTACCCTCCCACACTGGGGGCTGCTGCTTTATTACAAACCTGGGTTCTAAAGCAGGCCTGTTAGTTAGATCTTAGCTCTGAAGAACTATATCTGATTCCATTCCAATTACACTAAGACTGCATTCAGTCTGTTCACGTACACCGGTGGCCATGAGTTGGGCACTAGCTTATGGAAGTCACTTCTGCAATTTTTACTGCTTGAATAACAATCTGCTATTTAGAGAGGTGCAAGCTCTGTGCTGTGAATGTGGGTTTCCAGCTGAAGGCTTAGCAGCCCCAAACCCACACTCACCCCTCATCCCCATTTTGGTACCTCAAGGGTCAGTTTCATACCAAGAGCAGAGCCAACAGTGAAATAGACCATCTCAAATGGGAGTGCAAAAACTGGC
This sequence comes from Psittacula echo, assembly GCF_963264785.1. Classification (NCBI taxonomy): domain Eukaryota; kingdom Metazoa; phylum Chordata; class Aves; order Psittaciformes; family Psittacidae; genus Psittacula; species Psittacula echo. The sequence goes on from NC_137735.1 coordinate 109,937,960, forward strand.
CATCTAAGTAAAGATATTCAGCTGGTTTTTATTTTTCCCTGGGTTGTTTAAGAGGCATTTTTTTCAGTAGCAGTAGGGGCCAGCATAGGAAACCAGCCAAGTGAGCTGTTTCTTATTTAGTCACTCTTACATTTGTCATCTGCATCAGTTAGATTTTAAGAGCAATCTACTCCTTTTATGGCAGGGATCTGGGGCAACCTCCTTGCTGGAACGATGGTTTTGGTTTATTCTAGGAGCAGTCTGCAAGGCTGAGCACCGAGCTGTTGCCACTGCTGCTGCCTGGCATGAATTAACAAAGCTCTACTGCAGGCTCAACCAGTCTTCATCTTGCTGTCTTTTTTAATCTGTGATGACTAAAGCAGCAGCAGACAAATGCATGAACTCTGGGTGTGTATGGAGGAGGAAAGGATGTTGTGAGGGAAGCAGCCTGGCCATGCTTCCATTTCATGTTAATCGCTTGCAAGACATCTTGTGTTTAGCTCTAGGACCCTCTGGTGCCGACTTGGGGGTGATACTGTGAAAGAGAGGTTTACTGTTAAAACAAGAAGTGTCACTTGGGATTTTTCTTATCGTGTATCTATGCAGGTCAGCATCACACTGTTATGTCAGCAAGTTTAGTTTAAAATGAGCTGCTTTCACCGCGTGCTAAGTTTTTGGCACCAGAGTTTACCCGTGTGCAGGTGATGCTGGGGTTTATTTTTAAAGCATGCCAGAAGTGTCCTGCAGGTGCCTATGCTAAAGGGAGCCAGCCCACTGGGGCCGCCTATGTTAGCACCTGGGAGCTGCCATCCCAGCCTAACATCCTCCTCTGAGAGCCAGGGCCCCAAGCAGTGAGTGAGCCTTGCCCTGGCTGCTGTTTTCCTGGAGCACCCAAAGCATCAGATCAGAAGATCCCATTATCCCATGCACACCAGTTGCACAGAGGAGCTCTGCCCCAGCTCATGGCAGCAGTGTCCCTTGCTGCAGTGAATAATCAGGAGGCAGAAACAGTAGAAAACAGTCTGGAGCCTTCACCCAAACCCAAACATTTTACTTGTCTGTTACTTACTTTTGCTTCAGCTTTCAGGAAATGCTGGCAAATCCAGTATTTCTATACAATAGGCTATTGAGGCATATGGAGTTATCCTTGGGTCTTCTCACAGCATCAGATGTTCTCCCTCTTTTTAAGTTGCTTCTCCTTTCTCTCCTAGCAGGTGAGTAACTACTGCTACTGATAGACACATTTGAGTAGGCAGAAAAGCTGCAGGTGGACACAAAGCAAATCGCAGGGAAGCACCAAGGGGAATAGCTCAATAGACACCATTGTCTGAAAAGTGGATTTACTGCCTATGACTTGTGTGCTGTAAAGGCTCACAGTCTGGAACAAGTTCAGGGTTAAAAGTTCACAGCTGGGGCGTTGTTCTGTGAGTGGAGGGTGAGAACCAAGCAGAAGACATTAAAGCTGATTGCCTTGCTTGTTTGTTATCTGCAGCTGTGATGCTCCTGCCAGGGATGGTGTAAACCCCAGCAGTGAGACAGGAACTGTAGCTCTGTTGCATGATACCTACACCACAGCAGGTTGCGGAATGGGGTTAGGCGATGTTCTGGGATCCAAGCTGCTGCAATCCATCCTGCTTAACCCACAGAAAGTGTTCCTCCTCTCATGTCCCATGACTTGCTCCTCTGCTTATCTGCTGCAGCCAAAGCAGAAAGATGCAGAGATAATTCATTTTCCTGCCTGGGGTGATAGAAATGATGGGTTACAAAAAGATTTCTCACTGGAGTCAGCATCTTTGCTGACTGATACGACCTCTGTGCTGACTTTCACAGTCCTCTCCCCCTCATCTTTCTACTCCAGGGTCACTTTCAGCAGATGCCAAACAGGGCTCTTACCTCTTCACTAAGGGGAAGCTCAGCTGTTTCACAGCCAATGCTATCATACTAAAAGGGTAACCAGCTGAGCTCATCTCTGGATGCTGGAGGGAGATGGGACTCAAGTTTTTAGAGGTTAAACACTCAAAGTGTAACTTTCTGTCTGCCACTGCAGTGGTTCTGCTTTAAATATTCATTACACACAGTACTGCAATGGAAAATTTGGGTTATGCTTATGTTATCTTCCCTAGAGATCTGAATCTGGATTTTCTTGTGTGCTGTTCTAACCTCTGCCAATGCGGATAACGCTACCACTTGGATAATGCCACCCGTATTATCCTCTCTGCTCCCCTTCCGCCCAGCTTGAAATGATACAGCCAGGGAGGAAGTATTTGCCAGACTGGTCCTGTTTGCTGACAGCTGCACCAAGAAACTCATCACTGATCAGACCGAGAAAAGCAGGCAAGTATGGGACTACTTTTGTTAAGCAGGGCCTGAAAGAAGTCTTTGGTGAAGCCAGCAGGGCCTAAATATTCAGTGTAGGTGCCTGTAGTAGCATTAAAATCTTTTGATGGGTGAAGGCTCTACTACCAGCCAGGGGCAGGTGTATGAACCAAGCCAGCATACAGGAAAACCACACACACACTCTCTGTATTTGAAGTAGCTGTGTGTGCCTGGCTTCAGCTGGCTTTGGGGTTTTTTATTCATACATCAAGCCTTTTGTCTTTGTGTCTTGGGAAAGGTGCCTTCCTCTGAGCATCTGGGTTACAAAGGTTTCCCGTCGGGTGGGGGATACAGGAATTGCTTCAGGCATTATCATCATGCTAAGCATCAGAGGAAAGGTGAGGGTGACCTTGGGACTGACCTTCTCTGGCAAAGCTGTGAAGGGCTGCTAATAGCAGCCGAGTCCTGGGGTTTGCCTTGCCAACCTCAAAATCACAAAGCCCTGAGTGAGCACCTCAGCCTCTCCAGAAAGACCCTGAGAGAGGAACACACACATCACACACGGAAGTGGTGTTCTGGGGGTTTCAGACTGTTGTGAAGGCTGGGCAGCATATTTGCCTTCTGTATTTTATGCTTTCAGGTAAATGCAGAGCACTTGGCTACTTTCTCTGCAGAAACAGAAGAGAGAAGGCTTTTAACAGGAAGCTGAGCTCTTGGATCCCACCCTTTCCAGGAGCTGGAGACTAAGCAGAACGCTGCTCTGCAGAAGTAATGACAAAAGCACAAATGTGCTGTGCGGACAGACGGTTGCCACGTGGTTTTCCCCAAGCCAGTGCTCACACAAGGAAGGCTCAGTGCTTTGCCCAGGAGTGAGGAGCGTTTACACCATCCCTCCACATATAGCCTGTCCCACTTCTTTTACCTGTTGTGCTGAGTGCCCCTTCAGCCACTCACTGCCTCCTGGTTTGCATCCACCCTTACAAAGGCATCCACTTTGGGGTTCTCAGGTGAGTGGGATATAATTTGTTCCACTTAATTCAGACTTAAACAGGGGAAGTTCAGTTTAGATGCAAGGAAGAAGTTCTTTATTGTGAGGGTGGCGAGGCACTGGAATGGGTTGCCCAAGGGAGCTGTGAATGCTCCATCCCTGGCAGTGTTCAAGGCCAGGTTGGACAGAGCCTTGGGCAACATGGTCTAGTGTGAGGTGTGCCTGCCCATGGCAGGAGGGTTGGAACTGTCAGAGCTTTAAGGTCCCTTGCAGCCCAAACCATCCTGTGATGCTATTTCACTGTGGCCAGTCTGGGGTACCTACTGCTGTACCCTCCGAGCTCACAAAGAAGCCTTTGTAAGCTACTGACCAGGAGAGGTCTTGTGCAGGTCCAAGTGATGGGGATGTAAGCACCCACAGCGGAGTCCTAGATTTAGCTGTGAGAGGACATAAGTTAAAAAATCTGAAACCTTAAAGGTTTAAGCACCTGACTCCAAGCCTGAAATCCAGACTGGGTGTCTAATAGACCTAGAATAGCTATTAGGCCCTGGGTCCATCTCCAGAAATCCTCCTGGAAATGGATTTCTGTCCATGTGGAAGACAGAGCTCACAAGCCAGAGGAGCCCATGCAAGAGATGGTGTGGCTATGAAATGCATAGGCTGGGTGAATGTTTCCGTGGGCCCAAATCCACTCCTGTTTTCAGTGGCTGTGCCCAGTGGCACCACCCCAGGCACCTGCCCCTCTTCTCTCACCCCATTCGTGCAGGTGAAGAGGCCTGCAGGACAGCAATCCAGCCCTACAGAGCATGGAGGAACCTCCTGCCGATCCCATAACTCTCCCTTACAACCATAACAAACAAACAGGGGATGCTGGCAAGCCAGGAGCTCACATGTGTCTGTGAGCCTTAGCGTGAAGCGATGTGTAAAAGTATTAGCAAGGAATAGGGCAGAGTTCAGCGCTGAGGTCAACCCTCTGCTTTTAATTACGGCAAGCAGGAGTCAGGAAAGACAATATCCCATTATTGAGTGGGTAGTGCCTGTCATGTTAGATGCAGTGTCTGCGTTCAATTAAAGGAGGCAAATTAGCCTCTAGTGCCAGACGAAAAACCAAACTGAGAGCCAGTTTGATGGACCAGAATTAAATGTGAGACAGAAAGAATTTATCATCCCCACAAAAACGTTTGGAATACGCACTGGAAAGAAACTTCAAGAAATCCATGGAAATGCTTTGAAGGGGGTGACTCACAGTCACTTTGAAGGCAAAGTTTTCTTTTTACTTTACACTTTTGAAAGAGGTTTTAGGATTCATAAACTGTATTTTGCTCCGACTGGGGAGGGCTGGGATAACTTTCTTCTCCCTGCTCCCTCAAATGCTACTGAGCAGACTGCTTATCCTCTGCATCCAGCACTGGGCCCTTGAAGGGTGATGCTCAGCATCCCATCCTGGGCACTGTTTGTAACCCCAGCAGTGTGAAAAGCAAGCAGGAGGTTACAGATTGAGACTGCCATCTCTTCTCCTGCTTGGGCTCCATAGGACAAAGCACAGGAAAATATGCAGAGACATCTGCATGAACATGGACAGCAGGGTCTCTCACACAGGGAAGAGGAAACGTGCAAACCACTGTCATCACCAGCATTACACGACCTGCTTGCCCCACCACTACAGATGTATTTCAAAAGAAAGGGTTGGAAAGTATCATATTTTATATCTACAGATAGTGACTCGAGCAAAGCAAGCTGGAAACCACTATGGGAACAGATTTGCTACTAATACTATGCATGTGGATTTGCAGTTCATTCACGAGGATTCAGCATGGACATTAGCAAGCATCTCAGCTCTGAAGTCAGTCAGCTAATTACCTTCTGGCCTCAGGGTCCCTCTTGCCAGCAGCCCAAGGACAGGGGAAGATTGGCGCGCTCACAGCTGTGAGAGTTGAGTATTTTGCTGTAGCTGTCAGCACATCCCGAAATAAAAACACACAAAAAGCCAAAAATCCAGCATTTGTGGGGCTTCCTGAAAAAAAATTAATGAAAACAGTGGAGGCAGCTGTAATAGAATAGTCATATATATACATATATATGAATAGTTACACAAAAAAGATATATATCATACAAAATATGTTAAAAGCCCAGAGAGATGTGAAAGACACATTTGATCACTGAACCTATTCTATCTGGAAGGAACTGATGTAGAAATCATCAAATACAAAGCTAACATCAGAGTTGCAATGCAGCAGCACCAGATAGAGAGAGGGGAGCCGATTCTTACTCTCAATGCTGTGTGTGAAATTCAATTCCTTCTAAGGGCGTTTAGACTTACAAGTAGCCAAGCACCTTTGTGCAGAAGGGAGGGATCTTCATATTTAATATGGTCTTTGCTTGTACTGCTTTTTGATCCCATCCCCCCCCCATCTCTTCCATGTCACAAAACAGCACAGAAATAGAGCTGGCCAAGGATCACTTCAAATATCAAGTGGTCTTATGCAGCAATGTGCAGTAAAGAAGAACACCTTGCCAAAACCAGACCAAAACAACCAACCCAAATCATCCTTCTCTCGGAACCAATCTTTTCCATGACTTACAGTTGGCTCCCAGCAGCATGCTGGAGTCAGGAGACCAAATTCACCAAGTACCTGCTTAACAGCAACAGCAGCTCATTGTGCACAAGGGCAAGACAAATGCTGGGTAAATCGGAATCAAAGGTTGGAGAAATCCTGCAGTAATGATGGAACTGAATTGCCAACCCCTTTGAGCTCTATAGGTGCTTTGCCTGTTGCATTTTACAGTTACGGTAAGACATAGGTTTTATTACCAACATAAAATTAACTCGAGGAAATGAACAATCGGGACACAAGGACTGTCTCCTGTTTGTCTTTTTGGTCCTCTCATTTTTAAACCATGTAAAGCTGAAGGATGGCTCAAACGATAAATGAGAAGAGAAAAAAAACTCATATGGTAAAAGGAGCCAAGTATCCTAAAGCAGCAGAAACCTCAGCTTTCCCTTTCCCAGTCATTCCCATTGCCCCTGCTCTGACAGACCTCCGCTTTCTACGAAGACCTGGAAAAAACAAGAGCGACTCTTCCTTACCTGGTGCCGCTCACCAAGTAACTTCCCCTTTGACTCTGGCTTTATGACAAGCCCATACTTCTGTCTAACAATTGAGTTCTAAGCGCTTTTTGTCTCTTTCTGGGAGACAGAGGGATACCACTGGGGGAGCCAACTGACATTCCTTCCCCTCCTTTCTCAAAGTCTGAAGGAACATGCCTTTCCCACTCGATGGCTCCAGCTGAACTGATGGCAGCAATCTTCCCCAGCTGTCCAGGAAGCCTGGGTTTGTGGGATGTGGGAGCGCCAGCAAAGAAACGTTGCTGGGCTTCCCGCTCAGCCGGGAAACCACTGAGCATCCCTTTGCATGTGTGCTCCTCTTCCCATGCTCCTCACTGCTCGAGGGGAGCATTTGCTGCCCTTCCCTGTCACCAGCACATCGACCTGCATCCCATCTTGGTGGTCGGGGGTACCACCTCCTTTCCACCCCAGTCCTTGCATGTGCAAACACCAGAGCCCACCCACCCCAGCAGGGACATGGGGACATTGGTCCTCACCCGCTGTGTGAGGCTGAGCAGCCAGCACCAGCCACCCTGCACAACCCAGTGCTGGATGTGTTGCCTTCTGCACAGCCAAACCCCATGGGGATGAGGCATGGGTCTGTGGGTTTTGGAGAGGTGGATGCAGCATGGAGAGGACCTATGGGCATCACAAAGGAAGGATGAGCAAGAGAAGTGTGTTCTCTAAAATGATCTGCCTTCATTATTAGTGCTGCTGGTGGAGCAACTTTTTATAAGGAGCATCTGAAAGCGGTTTTCCTCCATCAAGTAATTAATCCCTAGCAGCTGTGCTTCAGAACAACAGCCCACATTAAGCCATCTGCACGGCAATGCTGCAGCCACGGAGTTTCTCAAAACACTTGCAGGATGGAGAGAAGAAAGTGGTGTCGAGGCAGGAATCACACACAGAGCATGCCTGAAAAACATAACGTTAGGGAAAATACACCAATGGATTCAATGGATTGGGTTTTTAAAGCACCTCTTGCCTCATGAGCCATTTCAATAAAAAAACCAGTTGTGAACTCTCCTCCTGTCTACATTAGGGGTCGTTTGCTGATCTTCTCTTCCTTGGCTTATCAGCACAGGGCATGATTGCCTAAAACCAGGATCTTTACCTGCAGGATTCACCTGCTGCTCACTCCCCACCTGAAGCTGAACCAGCCTGTAAGCAACGCCACTCTCATCTCCGCAGCAGGCAGATGTGATTGCACAGGGAGGACAGTGGCAGACTCCGTACAAAAGCACATGGAATGCCCTTGGAGGCCAAGGTCTGGTTTCCATTAGGCACTCCATGGAACAAGAGCCAGGGGAGGTGCAAGACAGGAAAGAGGCTGTTCACAGGCACAGCTCCCAGGAGGTTTTTAGTACGTTTTCCATGAGCACCAGTGAGTTTAGAGGAGGATGAAGGGCTCGGGGCACAACGGAGGGTCTCAACTGATTCCTGATGCATTGCCCTCATCACCATCTCCTCCTGCTGCCCTCTGGCTGGCCCCAGACCCAAACACTGGTAACTCTTGGTGGCACAATAGTGCCTCACTACTAAAAACCACAGTCAGGGCAGTGCAGGAGAGGGGGTCACCCCACCAGGAACCACTTCTGGCCTCACAGGGTGCCCGGCTCAGCCACGTTTTCTGCCCCATCAAGCCACGATGCTGGCTTCTGCACCGCTGCTCCACTCTTGGGGCCAGAAGAGGTGTGTCTGCTTCCATGTGAGACACATCAAGGGAGGCCTGAGCAGAACATAGCCCATCTCACCACGTCACTGTCACTGGCGCCCTCAGACGTGAGGCACTGCCTGTCCCTGCTCCCCTGCCTGCCAGTCCCTTTGCCAGGCAAGACAAGGGAACCAGCAGCACGGGGGTTTCTCCAGCTTCATCTCAGAACAACCCGGCTCTTTCAGGGGTGGTGCCTTTTCCTGCTTGAAAGATCCAAGGGAGGCAGGGGGAGACTGAGCTCGTCCCCAAGGTCACAACATCAGCAAACAGCCACAGCTTCTGCAAGGCCTTATCCAGTGCCAGACCTGGTCAGCCCTGGCATCTTCATCTGCCACCCTCTGCCATGCAGCTGCTGACTCTCCTTTCATTTCTTTATTCCCACTTTTTTTTCCTATGGGTATGAATGCAAGGGAGTGCTCTCAGCTACTTCAGCATGCCCCTGCATCCCCACTCTCATCCCATACTGGATGGGGCATGGGGGAGTGTTTACGTGGCCTGTTCTCCCACATTCATGCTCTCCTCCCTGTCAGAGTACTGGGGGTGTAGGTGGGATGGTAGGAAAGGGCTCTCTTACACTTGTGTCCTCTGCTTCCTCCTGAACTGATCTTGTCTGCCTCTACAGGAGTCAGGCCCCTCAATGATTATTCCATTCCTAACACAGACAGGCTGCAGGAACACAGGAATCCCTGCTTTTCTGACTCCTTTGTCTCTCTGTCTTGATCAACCTATTCCTCTTCTCTGCCCTTGCCAGGTTATTCCTCCTGGGGTCCCTGCCTCGCCAATCACACACATTATTCTTAGGGCAATGCTGAGGAGCAATTGCTGAGCTCCTGAGCAACTTCAGAGAGACACTTGTAACATCCTTTCTTCTTGCCACACACTTCCAGGACCCTTCCTACCATATGCCTGCACCCTTTATGCATCTTTTTTTATACTCTACTTTCCTAATTCCCCTCCATAGACAACTTTGGAGAGGAAGGAGGAGCCCAAAGCACAAACACTGCACTCTCATCACACCTCTTGTCTTCCCACACAGTTCTTGCAGCCACATCAGTGCTCTCAGCCCACCTCTGATGCACGGCATTTTCCTATTACTCTTTCTCTGCACAGGCAACTAACTGGCCTGGGGAACAGGGAGCAGCTCTCACAGCACCCGAGCTGCATGTGGAGGCTTTGGAGGCTTCTGGGCTGCCCCCCTGGGAGAGCTGGATGCTTCACCACAGGCTCCTGGCACCCCAATAGCCATCAGAGCTGCCTGCAAGCCTTCCTTCAGCAGACCACTGGCAGGCATCACCAGTGGTTCCAAACATGCTGCTCACAGTGATGCAAGAGAGCTCGGTGGTGGGTCACTCAGCCATTCCTATCCAGCCAAGTGCTCTGCAGGTTAAGGTGTCTGTTGGTTTCTTGGCAAGGAGACAGGGCTAAGAATTCCGGCAACACCAACAAATAGAAAGCATTTACCACATGAAATCCTCCATCTCCTCAGAACCAGACAATACTCTTTATGTGCCCTCAGAGAAGCGAACTTCATTGTTTCTGCAGAGCATTCCTCCTAAACTCATGGAAAAGGTATCCTGCTGTGAATGCAGGGCTGTGGTAAGATCACTGCTGTGCCACACCAAGCCAGGTAATGCATGCATCAGACCTTTCCTACTAAGCAGTTTCTTTATGCAACAGACGGTGCAAACAGGAGAGGACCATCAGCTCTCCATCTTTAAACATGGAGTTGCATTTAGCTGCAATCGTAGGTCTTGTCATGATCAAGAGCAAGGTAAAGCTTATTTACCCAGATGTGCAGTTTCTACAGGACAAATGACTTTGTTGTTGTCATTGTTTTACTTTTTAAAAAGCCACTAAGGCCAGCAACATACATCTTGTGTTCCCAACCTGATACACTGGAAAAAGGGATGCAGGAATAGGTGCTGCACGCAGCAGGTTTGATACAACGCAACACTCCTCTGTCAGGTGCCTGCTTTTCAGTAAGCAGTTCTGCCAAACATGCCTCGATTCCCATGCAGAGGTTTCTCAGCTAGCTACAAGATCTTTGCCATGAAAACAGGTTAAACATGCTCAGCAGTTCCCTTCCAGGAACAAGCCTGTGCTTTCACATTCTTACCTTCTAAGGGAAGTGCTGCCAATACTGGTGAATTAAAAAAACTCCAAAGAAATCTCAGGTTTATGCTCTTAATGAAGGGTTCTTCCCATTACCAAAACAAAGCTGCAATGTGTTATCCCTCCTCTAGTATAAAGCTGTGGCAGGACTCCAGCACCGGCAGTCACGTCTGCTCGTGTGCATGGGTGCAAGGAAAAACACAGAATCGTGCAGAGGAAATCAGTTCTTTTCAGACTTCCAAGTGGTCTTTCCTCAGACAGGCAGCAAGTGTTTCTTTAAATGATGGAAAATACTCCCGTGTCCCTTATGATTTCAGCCATCTTTGGAGATGGGAGTCATCATCTATGGTAACTGGCACAGATACAACACACAGCATCATGCTATCAGCTGTGTTGGAAAAGACCTTTAAGATCATCAAGTCCAACCATTACCCCAGCACTGCCAAGCCCACCACTAACCCATGTCACTGAGAGCCTCATCTACACGGTTTGTGAACACTTTCAGGGACCACTGCCCTGGGCAGCCTGTTCCAATGCCTGAGCACCCTCTCAGTGAAGAAACGCTTCCTATCTAAACCTCCCTTTGTGCAGCTTGAGGCCATTTCTTCTTGTCCTTCCACTGGTTACTTGGGAGATCAGAAATGGTCCACATGATGGAGCTGCAGCTGATACAGCTGTTTCCTGAGGCACACTCTCCCTCTGAAGAGTATTGTTTTTTCCCACGATTTAACTCAAGTGGCTCATTGATAGGGTGATGCTGCTCTTTGTGGTGCTGGTCCAAACGGCCTTGCTGGTTTGCACTTCGAAGAATTGCATTTTGAGATGCACCCTGATCCTTAACAGCTCTATCTGGAAAAGACCAAGATTCAGGGAATCCAAAGCCACATGAATGCTATACACAAACTTATACAACTTACAGGAACTTCTTATACAAACTTATATACAAACTTACCTTATATAACTGCACAGAGCTTCGTAGAAAGGTTTTTTCCCCACAACCACTGGATGCAGGTGGAGTGGGAATTCCTGTGCTCAGCTTATCTCGGAACTGCTTCCTATCTGATTTCTTGTTACAGCAACAGAATGGGGGCAGGTGGGAGGTGGGGGAATTTCTTTTCAAGTTAAAAATGCCTCTCTTTCCAAACGTTTTTATACAGATTGGAAGATCAGCAGTCTCCAAAACAACCACCAGGCATTCCAGTCTGATCAGGTTTTATTTGGTAAAATTGTCTGGTTTGTTTTATCCTGTAAAGCAATCTAACTGCACAATAATGGAGACTTTCAGCTTTAAAGTGTATCCAGTTGTACTGCAGAACAACAGAAATCAACAGAACTGCTGGATGTCAATGATGTATTTCAGGCAAATGCATCAGTGTTTGCAGAGCCTGCCTAACAGCATCAGAAAACTGTGCTCTCCATAAAAGCCAGAATGTGCTAAGACACACACGGACTTTTACCTTTAATTACCTGCCCTCCAGGATGCTGAAACGAAATGAAGAGTACCTCTCCTTTTTCACTCTTAGTTTTATTATAAAAATCAACATTTCATTTGTTACAACTCAGTTTATAGCAATAATTGGAAAGGATTTTTGTACAAGGTTTATATACACCTTACAAGTAAAGCACTTTATTTTACAAAAAAAAAAGTTAGTGAATGAGTGAACAGGGCTGACCAAATGTTGGTCATTATAATATAAATACATCCTTGCAAAGCACCATCGTACCAAAGTTGATGAACAAGAGACACCAGCTGGCTTTAAGACAATGACAAACAGTGATTAAAGCTTACAAAAAAGAACAAACAAAACAAAACACAAGATTAAAAATCTGAAAGCAGCACCAGATCCTTCACTTGCAAACAAGGCGAGTTCAGCTTAAGCCTGGTGGTATCCTCCTCACAAAAAGACACTTTCATTTCCCCTGGCTGACTGCTAACTGCCCGGCTTAAGGCTACAGCCATTTTAATCAGGACTTCAAAGCTGCTCCTTGTTCATTTAACAGAGGGAAACAAAACTGCTCTCCAACAGCTTCATGGTAACAATCATGCTGCCTGCCACTAAGACAATCTCTGGCCTGAATGGATTATGGACAGTTCACTTACCCACCCTGCACAGTTCTGCAATGGATCACCCCGTCCCTCTATGTGCTACACTGGCATCATCCACTGAGCTGCCCTTTTTAAAGATGGAAAGGAAAGCCACTGCCCATTTTGGATCACTATTGTGTTTTATTTGACCTCGTTTAGAAAGAAATGGAATGTTTTGCAGCCATTTTCAAGCTATTCGATCATTCCTAACTTATTTTCTAGATGCTTCTGTCACCCTAATTTAAAAGTTAATTTCCAAGTAATAATCCTAATTGCTAAGAAAGCGATTTCTGAATAACAACGTTCAAATTGTTTTTGCATCCAGTGAGCCAGCTATTTTTTTGTTGTAGAAATAGTAAGTTATCTGTTACATGCACAGTAGAAGTTCAAACTGTTCATAACAATACTGTGCAACAAACATGTTCATGACAAAAATGGCAGGAACAGAAGTGATCGGCTACTTCTTAAGAGATAACCTGAAGAAGTCAATTGGATTCAACAGCATGTGTGATCAGAGAGTTCTGTAGTTCAAGCAGCTTCCCCTAGAATAGTACTAATCAATTAATTGAAGGAGATTTGCCAAGCAATAAGGAATGGAAATACTCAATATTCAAGAGAGTGGCCTTTTCTTCATCTTAGCACAGACATAACTGCTTTAAAGTAAAACAAGTGAATTTGTGTTTAAGACTCACCAATCAAGCCATCTTTAGAGAAGGGGCTGTAACACACAGAATGCACAGCTGAACACCACCGAAGTCCATTAGTGCAATAAAGAGGGATTTTCTGCATGCACCACCCACTTGCAGCGGATTGCAGAACCTGTCATGTCAAGCAGTTTGGGTGCAGAGAGGCTCAGCCTGACAGTGGTAGGGTGTGAATGTGTATGCATGAGAGAGAAAAATACCAGCTTTGGGTAAATTCACATTATCAAAGATAAGAATACCTGCATACATTCACTTTTACATGCACATGGTGGGGAAAAATGTCATGGCAGTAACCCGGAATTTACAATACTGAAAGTTACAACTCACAGCAAAATGAATCCTTTGATATCAAGCGGCTCATTTGCATTACTGTAAATATTTCATTTAATGTACATGCACAGGTTGCATGAATTTATATTCATGGTAACAGTTACTCAAATGCAAGTTCTACGTGCATGTTCCATTTATCGCATTGAAGTTCTTTTCCAATAAATATCTTGGTATCCAAAAGCAGCAGGGAAATGAGGAAGGTATGAAACGCATGCAGTATAACATGGCAGGTATGATTTTAAAACAGAAGACTAAGTCTCATTAATGTTGCCATTTAAAAGGCTAGGCTCCTGTTGAACCTGAAAAGGTTAGTTCTCAACAAATTATGCTGTAACATCCCTTCTGTTTTCTTTCTTGAAAAAAAATACAAAGGAGTGTTCCATTCCTGGCTGAGCATGCCAGCTATTTCCATTACTAGACAGACAGCTAGGAACACTCCCCAGATGTCTACATAGAGGAAAAAGTGCACAACGAGTACTTGTGCTAATGCCTTATTGCGTATGTACCTGATGCTGTAAGATAAAGACATTTGTGCTTAGCTTAAAAGACAAGGAGCAGTTTCACTGACATCAGTGAGACCACTTCCATGCTAATGCTACAAAGCCACTTTAGCCATCTCCTTGAACTGAGTATGTGCATTATCCAAAGTCCTAACATCTTGGTCAGTTTGAGCAGCATGATCCCTCACTGAGGGAAGGAGAAAGTATGAATCACAACTGGCTCAGTGGTGGAGCGGAACAGAGAGAAATTGCTTCGTCCCATGTTCAATCAGCCTATGGTTTATCCACTGGGAGCATGTCAGGCATGCACACTAGTTGCATCAACACTTTTGTAATTTGGAGATCCACCCAAGAGGAACTTCACAGATCATCAACTTTAAAACTGGGAAAACACATGTACTTGCAAAGGCAGATCGCTGCTTCCCACTAAATAAATTCTTTGGTTAGTCCAGATGAGAAACAGCCTGCTCTCTATGCTGGTCATCTTCAGTGGAAAAACACAGCCTGCTCACCCTTCCCCCCCTTCACATGAACCTCCCAGAGTCAAATCACTCAAGATACCTGATCGCACAAATCAAAACGTATGTATCAAAAAGACTTGATCAAATCCTACACTGAATTATATGTCCACCCCATTTGACTTCAGCTATGTATGGCTGCAAACTAGCAGCACAGAAGGCAGGCAGCACGATTCATATGCAGGGAACTTTCATCTTCTAAAGAACCCTCATTGTAAATAACACAAATCTACCTGCAAGAAGTCCCCTCCAAGACAAAGCCTCAGTGAAGCAGCTCACCCTCACCAGAAAGAGGATACCACTCCTTAAGCTCAACCACCTTAGAGTTTTTCAAACAGAAATTGGCACACTGAAAATAAGTATTTTGCAAGAAGAGACCATTGCCATCGCAGTACAAGCACTTGGACTGAGATACAACAATGCAATATTCTTCTGAGTTCATTAGTGCAAGTTTCCACATGTGAACCCCACACGGAATGCTGCACATGAAAAAATGTAAACAACAGAGAAGTTTCTAATTCTCATCGGCGTGCCAGCCTCAACACCCCCCGCCCCGACACTCCCGCCCTCCCCCCTTCATATAAATGGTTTCGAGTTCCCTTATGGTTCACAATACCTTCCTCAACATCCACCCTGCTGGAGAACACAAACAAGCTTCTTCACCAGCAAGGAAGAGCCAGAAGAACAGCTACCACATTTCCTAGATACCTAGAATGAAGCTGGGCAAAAAAACCACTTAGTATGCCAGATCCAGAGACCAACTGTGATAGCCTGGAGACCACCAAGGCTTTTTAAAGTTTCCTCAGGTATCTTGGACTAGTACGAAGACTCTTCACTACAGCTGGAATCCCAATGCCATGGTTCTCCTTGGAGCTGAAACCAAGTGAGACTCCAGTAGTCCACATGAGCGGCAGCAAGAATCACTTGTCACTAATTCTGTCCACAGCATGAATTAAAGTTCATGCCACAAATTCAGATTATTTCTCTTTTAGTTGAAACTGGCTGGGAAACAAGCAACAGAGAACAATAAAGCCCAAATGGCACCTCTGAGTTGTTAAACCCCTGCAGCCCAAAGGCTAGGAGGCAGAAGCTCCTCAGTACCTTTGTCTTGAAAGAGAATACTCAAGAGGGCTAGTCTTTGAAGGCATCAAGCACCTTCAACGGAGTTGATGTCAACAGAATATGCAAATGCAAAATGCCATCTAAGGTCAGCTATACTGTGAGCTCCACTACAGTCAAAGCAAATTGAAAACACTGTGCTGGAGTCGAAGAGGAGTTAATAATATCCTGGGTTGCCCCTCAACCTACACAAATAATGTTTTTACTTGATTATATACTCTCCCTGTCAAAATCACCATGGTGAGGCTGACGGGAGAAGGGGCTAAATATGATAATATACAAAAATAGAGATGCGAATATAAAATGGTTTGGTTAAGAGTATCTTAAAATTTGACATTCACAGCGGTTAATACTAAAGTATTAAACTCACACCACACAAAAGAGGAGGTATGTCAAAATCATACTGAGAAAAACTGGCTTTACCTAACACAAAGAAATCATGAGTAGTTAATACAACATGGGAACCCCTTCCAATGATCAAAACATCTATTTTTTTTATGGACAGTTGCTCCACTGAAAGTTAAATGCTTCCTTACTAGGAAAAAAATAATATATATATATATATTTATATATATGATTTGTATACTGTGATATCAATATACACTGAAAGTACTGCAAGGATATATTATTCATTTACAGTAAAACTAACAATCCACGGTTAAATTTATAGTTTATAAATATGCTGTCTATATTATATGTGGTATAAAAATATTTGACACTTTGTGGGCACTAGGTCAAAATAAGGTTTTCTTTCTTTAAGGGACTAAAAATCATTCAGGTATATGCATATTACCCTTGTCAATTACGTGAAAATCGTACTGACCTGGTACAAAACAGAATCCCATCGTGTTGGCAAAGTGAAGATCATCATGTAGAGCATGATACTCTCTGCATGACAAGGCTAATTAGGATAAAAACCAGAATTTACAGCAGCCCAGTTCTAGCAGTACTTTAAATAAGGATATCATGATTTAAAGTGACACAGGCAGGAAGAAAGGATGCAGAAAAGATGGGAAAAGCTCAATAGGAGAAAAAAAAAAGCAAACTTTAAAATATACCCAACAAAAATATCATTGAAATTCCAGAAGCAAGGAGAGAGCTCTAAATGCTCTAGTTTGGTAAATGCATTATGGAAAAACAGAGGTGTATTCATTTAAAAAAGCATGTGACTATTTTTCTGGATTCACTGCTACGATTGCTGTATTCCTGTAGAAAACAAAGCCCTTTGTGTAAGGTCAATATCTGTCCTGACTGCGTTTTCAAGTTTAACTTTAGTTGCTGGCCCTCTGCAGTTAACATAAAGGTTATTTGGCTACTTCCAAGTATCTATGGTATGCTGCTCTGAGACGGACACTTTTATTCTTAATTAATTTAAACATTTTTGGTATTGACAAACCCCACGTATCACCTCGCTGGACAAGAAACACATCCCGGTCCTTCCATTTCCTTATGTGCTCAGTCACTTCACTGGATTAAGGCATGTTTTTGTGTTCCACTTGCAAAAATAAAACCTTTTTGTACAAATGTCTGGGTTCTTTTATACAAAAATTTTTCTTCTTATGGCACAAGCAGCAGTTGCTGTTTAAGAAAATATATAAATATCCTTTTTTTTTCTTATTCTTCTGTACAAATATCTTCAGTATTCCTCCACCCCATTTAATAACATTTAACTGTACACTGTCCTACCTCATCCTTCGCCGAGAGCTCCCTCCCCCCTCCCCAGTAGAACACTTTGTATTTACACTTTCACAGCGGAGGCAGATGATGGGGTGGGGGGGCTCCCCCCTCATGAGGAGTCCGTGCATGGGGACGGCGGTGGCGGGTAGAGGTGGTGGGAGTAGCTCCGCTCCGTGTACGGGGAAGGTGGGCAGCTCTCATAGTTCTCCTCTGCCGACAGGTACTGGCTGCGCGGGGTGGGTGGTGGGGGGACGGGCTCCGAGTCATAGTTCAAGTCACTGGTATAGCCCTTGGCCGTCGCTGCCGTGACCCTTCGGCTGGGGGCATAGTCACTGTCACAGACGTCCGTGCTGCAGGGCGTGGTGGGAGGTGCAAAGTGACGGTAGCTGTAAGGCCTGTAGCTGTAGTGGGGAGATGAATGGGAGAGGAGTCAGCATACAGAAAGACTGGGCATTTCCAGCAATGCACTCCTGAGCAAGTGAGCGTGGATAAGCCAAGGTGGAAACAGAGTAGGTCAACCTCTGCAGCAGATACACAGCATCACGTTCTTCTCCCCCTCTTACACTTAACTCCCCTACAGAAGGCCCACCTCTGCACTACAGCATCAGTCAAACTACAGCACCTAGTGAAAGGGATGATAATTATCAATTATCCAAATTCAGACAGGGACACTTAAAATTGCCTGGCACATTCACAGCAGTCAGGAGAATCACTTGCCTGGGATGGAATTCCCAAAGGCTGCTACCACAAAATATTTTTTAAAATAAGCCCAAGACAGTTTAAATAAAACAAACTAGAAAAAGAGGTGCTTGGTAGCTACAACTACCAACATTACAGTCAGTTGTTGGGGGTGGGTGGGCATGCAGCTCCTTTACATTCAAGTCAGGAAAAGATGGGAAGAGCAGAAGCAGCAAGGCCAGAGTTTACTTTTGGGTAGGAAAGCATTCAGAAAACATTCAACCCTATTCTACATCCCAAATTCCATTTATAATACAAAAAGTCCTATTAGCTAACCAGCAATGAGTGTGATTTCATGCTGGTGCCAAAATTTGGGTTTCTTTCATTAGAAAATTACTCATAATTTTAAAAGATTTTTCATATGACTGCAAGGGATCATTATAAACATCTGGTCTGACCTTCTGCACAACAGAGGCCATATTTTCTGTTAATGGAGAAGAGATGTCTTATCAGCCCCAGAGACCTCATTATCCAAAAGCCCCCAAAGGCTCTGTGTTAGAGAGGCATTTCTTTCCATAGACAAATGGAGTGCTCTCTTCTTATTGACTAGATCTTCTAGTGGTTTGGGAGGGGAACCTTTACACCCTTGGGTAGTAGGTGTCTCTTTATTTCTGGTAATTAGTTACAAAATGATAATGCGCTCTAGCATCTTACAGGGAGGGTAAGAAAGATACATTCAAGTCAACAGAGTTAAAGCTTGCATGCCCATACATATATGTCAGATAAAACAAGCAAAAGGTTAGCAACCTTTTTCAGACAGTAACCCTTGTCAAAGTAGAATTTCTGTGCTTTACCTAGGCCATAATATTGTTACTACTGACTTACTAGCCTATATATTGCCACCTTTCCTCCGCGTGATGTTTGTCTATCATTTCTGATGATTCTGTAAGAAATTATTTATAACAGAAGGCTAAAAAAAGGCAGGGCTAACTCCAAGGTAAGTATTTCTGGCTCAAAGTTATCACAGTACCAGGTTTCTTTTGGCATTTAGCTAATTTTGTGATGAGTTTTGTCATTCCCCCCAGAGCAATACACTCGAGAGGTGTACCATTAACCCACCTCCTGCACGATTTACCTCTGCACTTACATGCACGCTTCAGTGAGGCAATATGCGTGAACCCATTCAAGCACCTGTTTTAGTGCTTGCAGAATTAGGGCTTTTGATTGCAATTCTTCTGGAGCAGAGGCTGCCTTTCTTCTGCATTTTCTCTAGTAACTGCTTTTATCCTGAAGGATGCTATTGTACTAGTAATTACCTGTAGGATCTGTGAGTGGATGGGCTGTTTGAAGAATATCCGAATTCCATGGTATAATGTGAACGTTCGGTAGCTGGTGATGGTGGTGGGTTCAAAATCTAAGGAGGAAGAAAAGAAAAAAAAAAGCCACAGTTAAAAAAAAAAATATGAAGGAGACAAGAAAATACCAGTTTATAAATTTTCTTTTTAGTGCTGTTCAGTAGGAACCTAAAGTTAAGAACTGCATGCATAGCCCCTCCCAACAAACAGGTTTTATCTTCTGTTTTAATTCCCAGTTCTTTAACAGACACTGGAGATGCTGCTTGTTACCATTCCCACAGAAGCTATTACTAAGCTCTTCTCAAAGAATGCTGAGTGCTGTTGCTATTTTGACATACCTAGTGCTAAAAAGTAAAGTTGAATCTAGCTGTTCAACACTATATTGTCACTAGGGATACCACTGCCCCAGGCAAACTGGCAGATGTCTGCTCCCGCTAGCTGTAGTCCCTAAGTATTATGCTGTTTATAGTACTTGCAGTGTGCTGTCCGAGACAAGTATTTTTTCGCTATACAGACATGCTTTTACTGCACAAACAGTACTGTGATTAATATAAAGATGTAACATGACCGGTTGATTCTTGGAACTGAAACACAGTTTTCAGCTTGCACTGACCAAACATGTAACCCTAACACTCAATAGTGGCTTGGGAACTTCATATAAAAATATCTAAAACAACCACCACAGATTCTAGAAATAAAGAGACAGGGAGCCCTCTAGGGCTGGTACCAATTTCTATATAGCATCTAGTGCAGCACACTATCCATTTGTGACTGGAGGACTGCTGTGGAGTTGCAAGACACTTGTTCATTTAGCTGTCACTTGTAAGACACATGACACACAACTTCATTTTAATTCCTTGAAAGGTCTATACAGAATCAGCCATAGTTTTACCTCCAGAGGCACATGGCAGAGTATAATGAAAGGAGATCACTCTGCCAGAGATGCTCAGCTTTTATAGGGTTTTTTATCTCCCTTGACATTCAGTCTAATATCTTATTCAGGCACTGATCTCTCAACTTTTTAAAATTAACAGAAATTCCTATACTGTTTTGGAAAAAGACAATTCCTCTCTCCCTTTCCTTTGAAAATCACTCACTCCATATTCCAACGAGTTTAGTAAGATAGAAATTTTAAACGAAACATTCATCTGTCAATTAATTATTCTCAGAAACACTCTGCCACATCCTTGAAAGTTATGAAAGGTCTATGAAAAATAGAATGACTTACTGGAGGAAAGTAAGTGCCTTTGGTACTTGAAGAACTACTGGAAGAGGCTCCAGTGACATGAGCCCTGTCGTAGGGTGGCCCACTGCTCCCTCCCATAATGCTGAGGGAGCTGATCACAGATTTACCTCGAGACATCCCTGAAGAACAAAGATGGATGTCAATATTCAATTCTTTGAAGCAAACAGAAAAGAAAGCTTAAAAACGATCTAGAGGATAACAGCAGTATAAGCACAACTCCTAAACCCAAAATGAATCATCTCAGTATTAAGAGCAAATTCAGTGCTCCTTGATGGACAACTGGAATGAAGACTGTCAGGGAATAAGCATAGAATCATAGAACAGTTAGGGTTGGAAAGGACCTTAAGATTATCTAGTTCCAACCCCCCTGCACATTGGGTTTGTGCTTCAGCTACTCAACTGCAGGACTTGGCACTGGGCTAACCTAGAGAAACAGATTTCTTTCACTTGAATGGCTGGAAAAGACTTCAGAGAATGGGCATTCAGGCACTATTTCTGTGCCTCAGAATAAAACATGAAACTGACTCTGACCACCTCAACTGAGCAACTGAAATACATGTTAGAAGAGAGGATTTGTGTTCTTTCATTTTGACACCGTTAAGTGAGCTTTTGCTACTGGACTAAAGCATGCTGGCAGAGAGTCCAAGCAGGAAATGGAGAGGTATGCCACTGTGCTCGAAGTAATGATGAGGATTCTGCCCACAGATACTTTATGAAAGCAGATTATCACAGAAAGTAAAGAAATTTGGTGTATTACTTTAACTCTGTAACAGCCTCACAGAACCTCTGTGTTCTGACTGGAACCTGCTGGATCCAAAGCCACAAATACATATTGAATCAACATATACAGAAGCAATGCATATAAACGATGTGCAACATTGCAGTTAAGTCTTACTTTTCAAACACTAGTATCATCATATGCTTGGACTGGTGTTGGAAACATCATCAAAAGAAATAAGCTGAGACCACGGATACCGCTGGTCATTACAGACTACAAATCTAATCTAATTAATTACAGTCTACAAATCTAATGAGAATAATTACATAACGTTTGAAGTCCTATGAATATAACTCTGTGTAGCTTCACCCTGCACTGTCATTACACTTTGCTGATGCTGTAATAGTCCAAAAATAGGCTGCTTTAGTGGCAAAAGAAGAGAACTCCCATGGTATGTGTACCTATTTGATCACAGAATCATCTAAGTTGGAAAAGACCTTTAAGATCACCAAGTCCAACTGTCATCCCAGCACTGCTGAGACCACCACTAAACCATGTCACTGAAGGCCTCATCTACACAGTTTTCGAACACTTCCAGGGATGGTGCTTCCACCACATTCCTGCGCAGCCTGTTCCTGGGGCAGCGTTTGCAGTCTTATAGGCCTCAGCATTGCTAAGTTCTGCATATTTGGATATAATACTATATTATTAAACAGTCTTGTAGTTCTGCTAAGTATCTAAAGGCTCATGATTAGCATAGGTAGAATAGCAGTTCATTTTTATAAGGAAGGATGGTGACAAGCCTTGACAGTCCTGGCTTCCAACAGCTTCCAAGAGTTATGCATCTGGAATGATGTTTCCTGTGCTTTCATGCACAGTATCCTCAGCTACAACTATGTGGTGCCAAAGAGCAGGACAAGGATCACACCATTTACTCACCAGGAAGAGACCCTGACAAAGAGCTTGGGTGAGGCACATAACCAAGAGGTACAGAGGCTGGTCCATGCACCACGTAATCATTGGTCATTGTTTCCCCATCTCCCTTCATGCGTGGGCACAGCACTCTCTGGCAGATGAAGTACATTGCTCCAACCACAAAAACTGTAAGGATCACACCAATGATGGAGCCTATAGTGTTGTTGGGCTGTGGTGCGGGCTCCTCCGTTGTGTCTAAAAGCAAAAACGAAAATCAGGCCACGTAAGTTAATGCAACAGCTTCATGTACCAACATCAGTTTCACTGACATCTTTCAACACAGGAAAAATAAAAGCCTCCTCTTCTGTAGGCAGACAACAGCTTTCAGATTAATATATGGGAGGAACAAACAGGCACTCGGGCAGATCTGTTTAAAGACTCTGAGTGCCCATAAGAGCTACCCATGCTCATGGGTGACCTCCACACATGCAGAGAGGTTTTTGAATCACAAATGATAGGAAATATACAGTATATGCATATGCAGGGGGTAATAAACCAGGTCGCTATCTTGCTTCCTGCTGACAGGCAGGGCTATCCTTTGAACTTGATGAACAAGACCTGTAACCATGACTCCAGATGGCTCTGTGCTGGGGACTCCAGTTATGCTTTCTCTTGTCATTAAAGACAATGACAACTATTTTTCATGTTGCACCTCATCACATAAGCACCTAGTTTATCACTCAGTGTAACAGAGTGGCACTCTCTTTTCTCAACTGTGTAACGTTCACTTATGCTGAACTGCAGAGGTGATGCATCAATGATAAATTTTGGGTTTGCTGCTATTTATTAAACTACCTAACATACTCCACATCTGACCCACACTGATGGTTACAGATATAGCTGAGCATCAGCATTATACACCCCATCCTTATGAAGAATCTGTGTCTGAAATGATTATTCAATAGTCAAAATGAGTGGCTTTCCCGACAATACCAATTCTAAGCAGTGATATTTCTGGGAATAAATGACAACCCCCTGCCTGTGCTTCACAAATTTGACATGAAAAGCAGACTTTAAAGTATTTTCCTGTTCCAGTCAGTGTTTTACATCTTATCCATTACTGAAAGTCTTTTCCTCAACACATTTTCTTCTCCCTGAACACCAAACCCACATTTTAACCAGCTTGTCACAGTCTAAAGAGATAAGTAAACAGACTTCTGATCACACTGGAAGGGGGACAGCGACAACTGCAGTCTTACTCTGGGTGGGCTAGTTTTTCATCATCTGCTACAAACCCAGCAAATATATGAACTGTAATAAAGATAACTATATATGTCTGTGATAATGTCACTAATGATAGCATAACAGAACATCTCCTATTACTCCTTCTTAAGTTTAAGGGCCCAACTCTGGCTTTGCATTTTCAAGTTATGTGTGTGTCAACCATGATACACAGATCTCTAGGACAAAAAGAGATGTCCCTGTTTACAATCTCTTTTAAAGCACCAACCATGAAAATGAATTTTCAAGTTGTAATTCTAAAGGCAGTGGTTTTCTTGAGGAGCCCTGGAGATTTCAAGGTAGGGGACATGACATGTTACAAATCACAAATCAAGATAAGAATTACATCTTTTCAAGATATAAAGGAAATTTTAGAAGGCTTACTCTATAAACAGAGTGCTCCTCTGATTCTAAAAACACCTGCTATTAATTCTCTGGATGAGCAAAACATGAAGCAGAGCAGTTATGTATGAAAGCCTCATGCTGCTAGATTTTTTATTAACACTGTTCCAATTCAGCATACTAACAGCTTATAGGAAAACAAGCCTTTTATTTCTTTTAAAAGTGTAAAAAGGTAAGTGGGAAAATTACCAGCCTGCCCTGCTTCAGAATGCTAGCTCTTTTTGTTATTCCTATTCCAGCATGTTATGCATTAACTGCATGACAGCAGTTATAAACAGGAGCATTCATTATGGAGTAATTAATTCAGTCAGGTTGGCAGAATAAAACCTAACTCATAGAGTAGGTAAGAAACAAATTTTGGATGCTGCAATCAAGTCTCTAGTCTCAGGCTTTACACTTACAGCATCCTTGCTCATCTGAGCTGTCACTGCAGTCCAGGTTGTGATCACATTTCTTGCTTTTCCCGATGCACTGCCCACTGGCACAGCGGAACTGATCAGTTAAACAAAGCACTGGAAAGAGAACCTCAAAAGTCAGTATCAAAGACTTCTAATCCTTAAAATGATTAAGAAAACAAGATACCAAAGCATGCAATCAGTATCTTGGGTGAGCTTAGCCTGCTGCTAGCTTCATTTCTTAAAGTAGCCAGTGGCACACAAAGTTCCTCATGCCAACCATGCACAAAAAGTGATTCAGTGTTCTGCTGGGAATATTGCACAGTGGGTACCTGGGTCCTCGCTGCCTGTATACAGTAAGGACACTACAAGATAAAGCTACCTTAACTAAAATAACCCAGAAGCAGAAGGCTACTGAGAGCACAGGTGCTTATGCCAGGCTGTTGCAAAATTACTATAACTATCTCCAACTCTAAGCATTTACTGTAATATAAGGGAGAAGAATTAAGTTATTAAAAACAAATCTGTCAAACCATGATGATAAAATTGTTTAAGAAATATAAATGTGGTTTCTTAATGTCCTTGTATTCTTCCTGTAAACCCCAAAACTCCTTGATCAGGAGACAACATATTTCACTTGACATTATGTTTTGAAAATGCAATGAAAGACAGGAGATAAAACTGGCGCTTTGCCAGCATGCTCAAAAATAAACCAACACTCTGGGAAAAAGGGTGCTGCAGGCAAGGTGGTGGCTGCTGTTGTTTACACATCTTTTTGCCTCCTGTTTCTCATAAAATGCAGAAGCTCCTTCTGATTTCAGTTGAATCAAGCAGTTAAAGTAAAGGCTTTTCTGTAATCAACTTGAATACTCTGAATAACAGGGACACTTTGAAGGCAATAAACAGCCTCTCGTCTGGTAACTCCAATCACTGAATGGCAACTGGGAAGCTAACTTGCACAATGTATTTTGAAATGTCAGCATCTCATCTGGCTTACAATCACTTTTCATCACACAGGAAGTACATCAGTCTGCATGCTTTTGTTTGAGCTGGAGCCCATGTTTTGGAAAGAAAATCAGCCTTGATTCAAAGACTCTTAGACAGTTTCTTTAAAGAAACAAAATGCACTGAAAGTATATAGAGAAGAGGCATCTTTTCCAGCTTGCAAGTTGTCCCTACAACTCTTCACTATTTTGCAGTGGGGAGAGGGTGAATTTGCTCATGTTTCACATTGTAGAGTGGTGGGGTAGTTCAGATTCCTGTCCTTCCCAAAACTAAGAGAACCTAATTCTCATTGTGCTGGAAACAGCACTTTCCTCAGTAATGATGGTGTAATTACTCTCTCTTGCTGTGCTCTATAAGAAGAAGAGATCTCCAAAAATCTCACCTGTCTCTCACTCCCATTTACTCAGAAAAGCTTAACTTCATTTTGTTCACGTATTATAAAATAAACAATCCCAAGACCTTTACAAGGTACACAAAAAACTACAACAAGGATTTGCTTCACTTCGTAATTCCCTCCCAGTTACTGGGTTTTTGGAACTCAAAACCATACTACTTTTAATATCACTTTTCACAGAGTTTAAATCACTGTGCAGGAGGTCATTGTTATTTTCATTTTACAGGTGGAGAAACAGAAGTAAGGGGTTGTGAAATAATGGCCCATTTAACAGGCCAGTTTGAAAACTAGCAGAACCTCAGGTCCTTCCCAATTCTACTCAGCAATAACTTTGGTATTTATCATAGTGTCCTCGTGACAGCTCTATTGTCACCACACTTCAAAAGATCCTTTGTACCTTCACAGTTCTTCTCATCTGAGTTGTCCTGGCAATTTGCTTCTCCATTGCACCGAAGGACACTGTCTATGCACTGTCCACTTTGACACTGGAACTGGGTTTCTGAACACAGCGGACAGTTCTTTTCATCACTGTGGTCTTCACATTCAGTGAAACCATCACAGCGCCAGGCCACCGGGATGCAGTCAATCTCACCTGTGAAACAGGTGAACTGCTGAGGGGAGCATGTTGGTGGTTCTTTAAAAATCAAGCAAACAAAGAAGAATTAAAAATCCAGGTGAACAAACAGCAGATCAAGACAGGTAAGAACAAGAAGAGCTCAGATGCTTTCACTTATCAAGCAGCTGATAAACGTGCCACATCATAAGGTAACTTCCACCCCCACCGTAATTTGTGCACATCCTGAACTCCATGTGACTGATGCAGGCTCACCTCAACGGAGGTTCATTAGGCAAAGAACAAGAGAAACCGAGAAATATGTACACTCAAAACAATTGTCTTCCCTTCCCACTTCAGCCTCTTACACTCTTAGCAATTCAAAAGTCTTCATTTAAAGTCAACACGCTTTTCTACTCCATCTTTCCTGCAACACCACTGTATACACAACTGATGGCTTACTTTCTTGTCATTGTATCGAAAACATTAAAAGGATGTAATGCACTGCAGATGGATGCACTGTGACTCAGTGTCTAGCTATGGGCCCTTGACAGCTCTGTTCAGGCAAAATTCTTTTAAAAAAAAAAAAAACAAAAACAAAAAAACCAACAACCAAAAATCTGCTCCATCTAGTCAAGTCCCACTATCTCAACACAGTTGTTACCTGTTATTTAACATTTACTACAGTAACTGTTAATCTCATGCAGTAAGTAAGTGTGGGTTTTTTCCCTTTTTTTTTTAATCCTCCTTTTTCCCCCTCCTCCCCTCCCCTTCCCTTTTTGGCCTGGTTTTAAACTTGCTCTGAGAAAATATCTGGATTATGTTAGCTCTTGTTCCATTGTGAGACCACACGTCGCCTTGATGGCGAGAAGATTGCATAATAAATCCATTCAGTATGGTGGCACAAAAAAACCAAAGCAAAGTGCCTCTTCTCTCCCTCATTTCAACCCCACCCTTGGAGACACCAGGGCATAGGCTACAGTGGCCGTATCGCCATGGAGGAGGCAACCTGCCCTTCTGGACTGCAGTTCAGAAAGACACGCACAGGGCGAGTGACGAGGACAGCAGAGAAGAATAAAATGGCACAGACATGATGCAGTATGCAGAATGTGAGAACCTACCACTATTTGGAAAAGGAGAACATAGAGAGTGACAGAAAAGAACTAGTAAAAATAATGCAACTGAAAAATCCAGTTGAAATAATTCAGTGGTCTTAAATAGGAAGGGTGAACAGAAACCCTTATTCAACAGTGAACTAGTAAACCTCTCTCTTACTCCCCAACACTTGCAGGTTTAGCTGGTAAGCATGTCGAAGTGTGTAACAGCACCTGGTGCACTGTCACATCCTTTCTGCTCAGAAGCCACCACTAAAGATGGAAGCTCCCCACACACCCAGAAGCTGAGAGCTTCGTGACAGAGCATGGGAAGGACTTACCTCCACAGGACAGCTCATCCTGCAGCAGAACAAGGTGGACTGGACAAGAGCAGCGCGTGGTGCCATCGCCCTTCACGATGCAAATGTGCGAGCAGCCACCATTATCTTGAGAACAAGGATGTTGTCCTGTGGTTTTAAAAATAAAGACAGGTACTGACAAGAAATCCCCACCTCTTTTATGGACAGGGAATTGCTTGAAAGAGTCCAGCGCAGAGCCACAAAGATGATTAAGGGAGTGGAACGTCTCCTTTATGAGGAGAGGCTGAGGGAGCTGGGTCTCTTTAGCTTGGAGGAGACTGAGGGGTGACCTCATCAATGTTTACAAATATGTAAAGGGTGAGTGTCAGGATGATGGAGCTAGGCTTTTCTCAGTGATGTCCAGTGACAGGACAAGGGGTAATGGGTGTAAACTGGAGCATAAGAGGTTCCATGTGAACATCAGGAAAAGCTTCTTTACTGTGAGAGTGACAGAGCACTGGAACAGGTTGCCAGGGGGGTTGTGGAGGCTCCTACGCTGGAGATATTCAAGGCCCGGCTGGACAAGTTCCTGTGTGATATACTCTAGGTTACCTTGCTCTTGCAAGGGGGTTGGACTAGATGATCTTTTGAAGTCCCTTCCAACCCTTGGGATTCTGTGATTCTGTGACTTCTCAGTAATTTCTTTGGACTCACAGGACTCCCTTCATTACTGCCTTCCCCCTGGGGAGAGCACTACTAAAAACAGCTCTGAAAAAAACGTCTTCTGTTGTGTGTGTTTCTTCCCTTTAGACACATCAATAATTACAATGCACATCAGTAACTGCCCATGATCTGAAACACTAAAAATCATGCCATGGGGTCTACTGAAACAACACTAAACTTTTTGTTTCTTGTGTGAGGTAGAATTAGTTCTCTGCAGCAAAAATAGTAGCATTAGTAATAGAAAAACATGCCTTGGGTTCCATACTTCCTTTTCTCTATCAAAGACCATTAAAAAAGTAAACTTTTCTAATTTATGAATTCTGTCACTTCCATACTGTCTCTGAAACTCAAATTAACATGCTCTAGATAAATATGTCTCTTCATTTTAATGTTTAATAAGGACAACACACTTCTCTTGGAACTTCTGACAAATTTACTGAGATTAATAGCACACACAACTAGTAGTAGTCTGCAGTGAAGCTTTAATTAAACATCCCCAGACATTTTTCTACATATTTCTCCAAGGCATGCACCACAGCCTATTAACCAGGCCTATTTCCTCCAGGATGACAGCAGCTCTGCTGCTTTAACCATCCAGCTCCCATCGTTTCAAGCATGTGTGTGGGGAAATGCTATACCCCAGTAAACAGAAAACTTTTTAAAGTGCAGCCATGTTTAACACAAACTGTTATTTAAGACATGCTTCCTTCCTGCAACACAACATTGATCTTCTGGCATTTACTTTCAATACGAATTGCCACCAACAAAAATTGTTAACTTTTCCTTCAAGCAAGCAGTCCAAAACATCTACTGCTACTAGAAGGTCCTGAGAGTTGTGCTTGTCTGAATGGAAATAAACACCTGATAGTGACTCACTAGCGTGATCCAGAAATCCTCTACTAGGGATAACAGGATGTTTCCAGTGTGCCTACAGACACTCCTATGCCAGGTGCCGGCATGGGACTACCAATAAAGTTGTCATCAGCAACAAAAGATGATGCTGGATTTGTGATAGATTTCCAGTCCATTGCCAACTGCCTGAAGGAAACAAACTTAATTGCACCCTGGCAATGTACAGACACAGGACAATACCAACTTCTGGCCCCTTCGATCTGTACTGATGTCTATCAATGACAAGGCCAAACAGGCTCATCTTTCTGCAGCCACTCCTTGGCTCAAGCCCCACAGGCACTGTTTGCACTTGCAAACAGGGATTGCACTTACTGTATTCCTGAATGTTGAGCTCTTTTACAGCATGGATGTCACTGAGTTGTGCAATACGAGCTTGGACCTTTGTACGTCCTTCTCGACCAGTCATATCAATCTTTTCAATCATCTGCTGTTGCCTGTCAATCCAATATAGCCAGTTTTCAAATACAGTTAGTCCCACAGGCTGCAAGATATTAGAGTCTTCCAAAACAATCCGGTTAGCACCTGCGGAAGGGAAAGAGTGGCTTAGCTCAATGGGAATGAACAGGAATACAGTCACAGATATTTTCTACACTACTCACACCACTATTTTGTACTACCTTTACACTACCAAGTAAGCCAACTATAAAAGCAATCCTGGTTCCTCTTATGCAAGACTGATACATTTTGCAGACAGACAGTTTCTGCACTTCAAATACAATTACTGTCTGGAATTTGGTGCTCAGCTCCATGACTCTACCCAGTCTTTTAACTGATATGATGGGAATCGGTAATACTTCTCATTCCATCCTTTTTTTTGAGAGATTAACTGCTTTGTCTTGGCATACAACACGGAATAAGAAGATGAATTATTAGCTTGACTAATACAAGATAAAATCCAAGTGAAGACAAAGTAGTTAGTACTTCTCACATGAATGATGAGATTAAGGTAAACACTTGACTTCTGACTTCCTCATATTCTTTCTTTTCAACTACATCATCTTCGTAAGGTTTTCAGGCTAAACTGGGAATGCTAATTTCTTCCTAGTGAAGAGCTACTTTCCCCAGTTCCTTTAGCATTCACCAGTAGCAGGCCTTATACCTCTGAAGAGTATTTGCTGACTTTTACACAAGATTACTTTGCATTAAAACTAATCAAGAGAGACTGTCATGTTTCATGGTTAAGACTCAGTCCACAGCTATTTTTAAAGGTATCAATAAAGACTGTCCAAAACCAGTGAAGACTTAGTAGCTCATGCACAAAAGGAAAGTATGTTATTCAAAACCTGAGAGCTCAAGAGTGAGGTTTAATCCATGCTTCCTTTATTTTACATGATATGACAAGGTCATTAACACTAAAATATTCTGTGAGGTTTATCAGATTCTGAGCAGAAAATTACTCACAGACATATGGATTTGCTTCAGTTTTGAGATGTGTAGCATCACACAGTGTAAACTTAGGCCACAGCTTGAAAATTTACATATAAATCCTAGTGTTTCAGATATTGGGGCTCACAGCTATGCTTAGTTTTCACTTTTACTACAGGAGACAATAGCTTTGCATATGTTCATCCACAAAATTTCTATTACGTTTTTATATTTTGTCCTGTAAAAATATGCTAGCACAACTGAATACCATAAAAATTCTACCCCGCCTCCACCATATCAACACAACTAATGTTAAGGGACAAAAGACACATTTAATAATTTTATAATTTGAGTAAGTTCTATATCACTCTGCTTTGTTTAGTAGCAAGAATGTTTTTTTTGGCTTGTTGAGAATTTCATCAACAACATGTCAGTGATGATGTCCTACAACTTCATCTATGAAAAGTGCTTTTATCTCCATCTCACTAAAAGCATACAGAGCTCAGAAGTTAAGTAATCTTCCAAATATTTAGCAAGTGGTAACATCTAAAGTAGAACAGGGAAATTCAAATATTAATCCTAAGACAGACTGGGCTCTCACCCACCACTTTGGAACAACACCAGCAATGATCTGATTAAGAAAAGATGTTGACGGATTCTGAAGGAGGCTATACCCAGACTGATGGAGAAATTAATAGACTGAGTGATGTAATTTAAACTAAATAACTGCAACCATCTATTAACCCCCAAGAACATGACTCATTGCATAGGGAAAAGGTAACAAACAGCAGCCTGCATCTTGAGGAGAAGAAAAAGTAAGCTGGGAATAGGGAAACATGCAAAGATGACAGGAAGGAATATAGTTGAGACTAAGACCTTGACCTACTCAAATGGAGTCTGTACACGCCCTGCTCTGTCATGCTTATGTCAATCAGAATAGCATTTTGCAGTATGCTCCTAAAGCTCTGAAGCTTAAAATAGTCACTCCCTTAATGTCTTAATCTTTCTTTTTAATATTTGTGACCAAGTGTAACTGACTATTTCTCACTAAACCGAGACACTGAAATCGCTCCTTCCATAAATCAACAATAAAATCCAAAGCTGGCCCATCAGGGTGCTAGTCCCTTTTATTGGTAATGTCAGATGAAAGGGAGATGTGATTAAGAGGAGCTTTGTCTCCTGGCATCACCATTCTCTTTCCAGCAATACCTTTCAAAACTTAAAACCCAACCAAATAAATACAAAAATCAGGGCACACCCACAGCTCATTCTATTTCCACATAAAAATTACTTAATTCCAGAATCATTAGACATTTCCAAATCACACTAATTATTCTGGAATAGAAGAACTAATTTCCAAATAGTTTCCATGGTAAGGAGCTAATTTCAGTCATCTTTTCATAAACAGCCCCTTAATCATGTGAAGAATCTGGTTAGCTTCAATAGGATCTCCCATTTGGGCAGCATAACCAAGTTCTAACTGCATGCCTGAAGGACAGGGAGGAAGAGAAGGACTGCATCACATAAAAGGCATTCTAGCTCTCCTCCTCTTTCTGAATACTGGGATCTACAGAGTTGACAGAGAAAGAGACTGTGCATGTTTTTAAGAAGTTAACATGCAGAAAATTCACTCTGCCAGTCAAAAAAATCCTATTAATCAGCATTCCTAAGCACAAGAATGCATCTCAGCAGTTAGCAATTTATGGTAGTGATTACAGCAATCTATTTGTGGTGCAAATGCTAAAAAGCAAGAGAGGTTTTGGAACAGTTTTTCAAGTTCTTCAAAAATATGGTGAGCTTTTACCATACAACATTGGTGATCCAAGAGCCACATCTTTAGGAAAAAAAACCCAAAACAACCCACAAAACACAAAAAAAAAACGCCAAACCAAAATCAAACCAACAAAACCACCACAAACAAAACCCAAAGCAGATTCATTAAAACTAGACAGAATTAGAATTTTTGTCTCATCTCCTCCTCTGGTGTCCTAATTTGTGGCAGATAACACAAACTGAGAAACTAAGCATGTGTGAGGTTCTGCTGCCCATTACTCATACAGACCCTGGAGCTGGTATAGCCTAGAACATACCAAGATACACCTTACAGCATCTTCTTCAGAATAATTCACTAAGGTTATGTCCTGTGTTTTAAACTAGTGAACAATCAGGATACCACAGTTCATTAGTGACCCTTAACCTTTCACTGACACACCACATGAATCACTGACAAAAAAATACTGTCTTTCTCAGCCTCAATTCCAACCATCTAGAGAAACAGAAATGTTTTCCAAAATAAAAGCTTATTGTAGCAATTAAATAAAAGGCTGAAAATCACAGAGGTGTCAACAGGATTACATGCTACTACTCTGAATGAAGGTATCGTGTCATCAGTGTAAGATATTACTACAAGCTACCATACTCTTCTTCAGTTTTCAAACTCGTGCACAGACTGCAAAGTGAGTTCTTATTTCCTTACACAGTTATTTATGCTTCTGATAGCAGAAAACACCCAGCTGAAGTACGAGGACATGAACTATTCAAACTGGGGATGGACTTGCCGCAGAGGAAGAAATTCTGCACTGCCCTCCACTAGCAGCAGTGGAAGGGCGGCATATACCCCATCACCTAACAGAGAAGGGTATGTGCTCAGAACATCCTCTCACTCCCAGCAGCAACATCCAGCCCAATTCGTATCACAACAAATTAATTCTGAAGCCACATGAAACAGCTAAGCTGTAAATAAGAGACATCTCAGTTTCACCCAACTTGACTGCATGGTTTTCTCTCTTCTCTTGCTCCAGTTCTGGTTGCTTTCTGGACTCTTTCCTGAACCAATTCAGTTTTCCAAAAGAACAGAACACTGTTCTCTATTTCTCTTTTTTCTGTATATTATTGTTAGGTTATTGTTTTGCTTATGTGGTTAAGGGTTAAGTGAGCTAAATCAACTCACAGAGGAGGTCAGATGAGCAGCATAACCAACCTTAGGGAACAGGCAAAGAGAATTCCATAGCTGCAAGAGGGAGTTTTTTTGCCTTTTGAGAACAGAGAGCTGTCAGATCTGCTCTATCCTTCACACATCATTTCACCCTAAATGACAGGTACACAAGTGACCTGCACACTTGCTGCTTTAACTCTGCAGGAGAGATTTTTCCACTAACAGGAAACTTTCCTCTGATTGACAGATTACTGCACCAAAACCGATGCCTTTAAAAACACCCCTCTCCCTCCCCTTTCCAAAACTGCTGCAATTTATTTGGGAACTGACTTTGGGAAACCACAGGAAGATCTTGCAGTGAGAAACTGAAGTAAATAGCATGTGTAGCAATTAATAATGCAAATCATAGATAGAGGCAAGGGACTGTAAAGGCACGCTGCATGAATCATGCACATTCCCTGGCTGGGAATTTAGGGAGTGATTAGAATCACAGTACAGACTGTTTATAGTAGGAAGGAAAAGAAGACACCTTTCCCTGCATTCCCCCACACCCACACCACACAAATGAATCACTGAATTAAAAGTGCTACTCTACCTGAAAGGTCACTGCTTTCAATTCTGCGCAGGTCTGAATCAGCCCAGAACAACTTGCCTAGCTGGCTGTCAATAGCTAAGGCTATGGGCTTGCTCAAACCACTGAAGAAAAGGACCTCTCGTTCTGTTCCATCCAATGCTGCTCGCTCTATTTTAGGAGACCTTTCCTGTAGGTTGGTGAAATACATGTACCTGGAATAGAAATGATTAGACAAAAAAAAGTTTACTGGATCTTTCCACAGTTTTACTATATGACCAAGGCACATTAACAAATGACACTTTTATTCCAACAAAGAGAAACCAACATGCAGCAAGAAAACAATCTGATTCTCAAGACCTTCAGTCTGAATTTTCCCACATTGTATTTCAGCTACATACCCTTTCTCTGGGTTCACCACAATGGCCCTGGGCCTATCTTGATCTCCTTTGAGCACTACTCCCATGGGTCTCCCATCCAGGCGTGTCACATTGATCACATTAGTAGCTTCACAGGTCCAGTAGATATAGCGACTGTAGATGTCAATGCTCAGGTCATAAGGCTGCATATCTAGGTTCTGATTGGGAACTGGACTTGTCACAACAGTGAGGCTCTACAAGGGAAAGAAAAACAACCCACAGAAGATCATTTAATCTGATCTAATGTGAGCAATTTTATATTGCTATGGATGCACCACATCAAACTGCTTCTCAGAAAAAGGAGGTGGCCAAAATACTATCATAAAGTAAGGAGACACCCAGCTCCAGTTGCCCCACCAACACTTTTGATCAGATATAGACAGTCCTGATGGTCTGTTGTAATTGCAAGCATGTAAATTGGTTGCAGGTCATAAGACTTTGCAATTTTAACCAGTAAGTCCAAACTGCATTTCTTCTTGCCTTCTTGACGACTCTTTAAGCTTGGTTTAGATAGACCCAAACCCAGCACACATTTAGCACTCTACAACTGAAATACATAACCACTGTTTCCCAAAGCTGCAGCTGAACAAAGGAAAACACAGGCAAAGTGAAGCCAGACAGCACTTGAAATTCTTGCCTCTTTCTTCTCCACCATCACTGTCATCATACTAAGGGGACATAAGGATGAATAATAAATGGAAAGGTAACTCTGCCAACAGACAGAAAGGACATCAGTCACCACACTGACTGTAGAGCACTTCCAGCTGACACCTTTCTGCTTCAAAGTTCTTGCCTTCTACTGGCGCAGGCCTCTGGAGTTCATGTGCCTTTCTTTCCTTTTTTTTTAATTTATTATTTTTTAAGATAGAACTTGCTTGTCTCCTGTAGGGAAAGCTGAACTGAACTGGCATCTTCCATGGGCTCTTCAAAAAATATGAAGAGGAGGGATAACTCACAGAACACAGCCTCACATCATCTTTTTGGAGAACTTCGTGCTTGTGAGGTGAGCAGCCTCCACCCTCTCAACCCCAAATTAAACTTCACCAGAAAATTTGCCTAACTTTATTTAGCTTGTCACTTCTTTGAAAGGGTTTGCCTACACGTCTTACATTTGTTTATTCTGTTGAAGCTGGCAAAAGCCTTGTGCCTTTGACTAGTTTTGGGTGTTAAATTATGTAAATATTCCAAAATTAAAATGGTTGCTAAATTAAGAGTTAACGTTGAAGGGCCTTCAGCAGGATCCAACTGCCACCACACCTACCACCAGAAACCACATTCTCTTGCAAATTAAACTGAATATAGCACCTCTGTGTTGTTCACCTTAATCTTCTGCTCCTCCCCATTCAAAAACCCAGGGAGAAAAAAATCTATTTTAAAATGCGAAAACGCGTAATCAGCCATTGCTCACAACTAACCTCACTAAACCTGCACCACCTTTTGCCCTACTCCACTTTTTCTGTATTCCCCATTGAATGTGTTTTCCCAAGCTTGCTACTGTATCTCTTACAGGTCACTAGTCTTCATCTTCTTGCTCAGGTTAACAACCACTCTCCTCCTACCTCCACCAGAACCTGGGAGGCTTCAGACACAGCCATGTGCCAGTCCCACCCTCTTCATTTTATTCAATGCCCCTGCACCCTGCTAATTTGCAACTCTTCCTTCGCTCGCACACACACTCCATTTCTCCCAAGAACCTTCCCTTCCATGTTCTATTTCTCTTAGATAGGGGTTTACAACAGTCCTCAGTCAAAAGACAGAACTGAACAAATAATGCAAAAATATCTTTAAGTTGCCCTTATTTTTCCATGTTTTATTTCTTGCTGTACCTCCCAAACTACTGGCTGAGGACTCCAAAACTCCAGATGTCACTTGTTTTGCCAAGTGACAGCTAGTAACCTGCAGGAAGTCCATGTATCTAAATTATTCATGTACAATTGTTGTGTGTAGGGCATGCCTTCCTCATCTTTTAAGAATTCCATCATCCGCAGGATACCTGGCTGCCATCTTCCTGTGCCTTCCGGATCATGTTCTGCCGAGAATCAATCCAGTACAGATGCTTATCCAGGGGGTCGTAATCAATGGCTCGAACATTCCTGAGACTATGGATAGGGAGTATGATATCTGGACTCTGCTGCTCATCTATCACCATGCGATTAATTGCGTTCTTCTGGCTGAACAACAGGAAGGTTGTAGGAGCTTGATGGGATTAAAAAAAAAATAGGAGAGTGAAAGGGTTACACATAGCAGTAATGCTGGGTATTTGCATGTTCAAGAAAGACAACTATATATAACCAGATAGTACCTATTATTTCATTACCCTTCTTCTTTGCCAATAAAGAAAAAAAAATCAAGACAAAATATTAAAATCCTAACCTCTGATCGGTTTGGAAAGCATTCCAAACGACCTCTTTTTACTATAAACGTCTGAACGTGTATGTGATGGGCAAAGATAATTTTGTGAGTCACAGGACTAACGAATGTGAAGACTTCTGTCAAAATCACCTCAAAGAAGAATGGTCAACCATGTCTCTCAAAGAGCTGTCCATTTTCTTTCTAAAGGGGTTCCAGGGAAATGCAGTTCCACTATTTGAAGTTGAACCTTTTTCTAGGTACACTTCCACTTGCAGAGGAAGCTGAGCAAAAGCTGGCACTGGTTCCTTATTTTGAGGTCCCAGGGAAGACAGATTGCCATTAGAGTAGTTCAGTTCTGTTCCCACAAACCCTCTTCCTGCCTGCACTGGAATGGAACAACAACTAATTCACACAAAAATCTGTTAGGTCTGTTCAAGCCTGCATTTTGGAAGAAAAATCTATTCACTGTTCTCAAATTTATATTTCTTATTTCCAGGTGCTCATCTGGGAATGCTAACCTGCAGTTGGGAAAAACCCCAACCCTGATGCTCTGCTCCAGCTGTCCAGGTACCCAGCAAAAATTTCCTGGACAAATGATGTTTTTTTTCTTAGAAATATCATCAAACATCAGAAAATAAGACTTCCCTACCCCATATGGCTGTAGTTTACCGGCTGTATCTTACACAGTCAGTGCACAAGGCATCTAATACATCATTAGAAAAAAAAACTTATCCCTGTATTACATTACTGGGTCAGGAATCAGAGGAGGTTGTTAAAGCATTTTCCCTTTTCACAGCATTCTTTTCAATAATGGTCTGCCTGGAGCCACCGCTGTGCAAGACGGCACAAGAGCCAGCAGCCAGAAATGCAGTTTGCAGCCTCCCTGAAGTTTGTACAATCAATTCTCTATAGCACAGGTCTGGAGAGATTAGCAGTGGGACACTGCACTCATTCAATCCAGCCTGTAAAACAGGTAAGGCAGCACCTGGGAAAGGGGAGTAGGCTAAAGTCTTCCAAAGAATATCATCACCTCGCTTTGTTATTCTATGCATACGCTTTGAACATTTATTCAGGCTGCTGGAAAAAAGTAAAGTAAAGGGAGCGGGTGGGAAGTTTCCTTGGTAACTAACACTCAGTCCTAACATTCTATAACAATCAGGCCTAATTTGCTTTCTGGAAAACGTGTGTTTCCCCTCCAAGCATTTCTCCAATAATTTAAGCCTCCTTCTACTTAGCTCTAAACTGTAGAAGCAAGCACAAAAAAGGCAAAGCAAAGTTTATATGAATGTGTACAGCAAAATATTAGATTCGGAAAACATCAGCGTTCTTACCAAGCAGTTAAGTGAGTACTGGAGGGGGGGCGAAAAAGCTTAAGATAAAACACTGCAGGTAAACATATCATCATAAGTACCTAAAATTCTTTCCACTTTTCCCCAGAGGCACCCTCTCACTGTCTGAGATTGCCTGGCTTCCAACTTCAAATTGATGGCTCATTATAAAAAGTAACAGCAGAATTTCCTCCCTCGAGTCCCCACATCTCTGAAACAGTAACAATTTCAGAAATCCCTTCCCAGTTTTCATCATGCTCCCTCCCAATGTTCACATATTTAAACTATACTTTTGGCAGGCAAATGGAGTACAACGAGCACATCTCCCTTGTAACACTGCCTTCAAACTTCGTGACACATGGTAGGTCTGATGAAATCTGTTATCCTTCCCACACTTCTGAGCGGTGTGTCCTTCCCATTATTAAAAGAATCTATGCCCGCATGAGCACAGCAATCTAGAAGGGAGGAACTGGCCTCTAGACAGAGCTTAGGCTATTAATATGTTCAGGAGTACATAGGCAAGTAAAACAGGCAAGAGAAAGTTAAAACGATTCATGCTCCAATTATAGTGGCCAAGAAAAAAATTAAATTATAGGCAGAGAAGCCCAAGTCTCCAATTACCTACAAATGAGAAGCTGGAAAGTTCCCAGGTTTGACCATGGCAGAAGGAAAGCTCCTAATACCTCACGAACGGCCCTGAACTGTATCAAGAGGAATTGATTCTATTTGCTTACAACACATTTGCTGTATTTTTCTCCTTCCTTTGTTTCCAAGAGCATTTTCACAAGAAAACATGACCTTTGATAATTTTGCTACTTATTCTCTGCTGGAAGTCAAATTTCTCCACCTACAAAATCACAGTCATCACCAGAGAGGTGCCAGCATGTCTTGTAACTTGCAGGAAGGTGTGAACATGTCAGAGTACAATAATCCAGTTGTCATGCAAGCGCCCCTTCTAATAACAAAAGGAGGAGTACAGGAAACACTGGGGAGTGGAAAAGCAGAGTTTTCTGAGGACCAAGATTTAAAAAAAAAAAAAAAAAAGCCATGAGGTGGCATTCATGGAACAAGCTGCTCTGCTTTTGGCTTTAAAACAACAGTTGGATGTCTCTACTCATGCATAATGTGGATGAGATACAATCTGTCTCTCTGCACCATGAATCTCTTCACTCACTGACTAATCTGAATGACACCAGTGGAAATCAGCCATCCAGCATGTCTGCCAAATTTATGAGCTTCACTGGCAGCCAGTTATTGAGAGATGGATAAATTATTTGGTTAGAAACTAATTACACACAGCCTGAAGGGCCTTGCGGTTCATTTTCTGCACAACAATAAAGACAAATAGGGCTAGGCTGCACTAAGATCAGAAATCTGAAACCTGAAGTTCTGGGGAGACCATGGAGCCATCCTCTGCTCGCTAAGGAAGAAACACTTTTAGGGGTATGAGAGTGGCCCACCTCAGAATCTCATCAGCCAGCAAACATATAGAATTAAATCTTCACCACTCAAAGACTACACAGAGTACAGACCAAAGCATCACATATCCTTTATGTCAGGCAAAATTAGAAATAAATAATCAGATAAACAAGCAAGCAAGCACTTGAAGGGAGTTTGACAGAAACAAAACCAAAAGCACTTTGAGCTTTCCTGTTTACACAGATTTAGCTGAGTCACTGTAAAGGTTCACTTACAGCAACTCTTATTTTACGGTGATACTGGTAGGTTGCAAGACTAATTTTTTTTGTGTGCTTTCAATGCCCTATGTTCTCTTAAAAGTCAGTAGGATTTTAGTGTTGCAAAATTACATTTTAAAAGGTATGTTTTTATTGAGATCTTTGTCTAGCCATATATCTTGCTTCCTATGGAGGAAGGGAAGGTAAGGAACCAAAAATATTTCAAGTACATGTTTAACGTTACAGATCCAAACTAGCTTTAACTTGGCCTATTAGCAAACAAGCTTCACTATCTCACATAAAACCAAAACTCTTCTTTCCTCCAAGTACAATGCTTGCATCTGTTATCAAACATATCTGCTTTTCTGTTTTATCTTCATTCATTATGGCTTACCACTACAAGTCCTGTTGTCAGAGTTCAAGGAATAGTGAGCTGGGCAGCCACAGACAAAACCACTGACAGGGACTGCCAAGCACAAGTGAGAGCAGTGACCATTGCTAGAGGCACATTCATTCCAGCCTGCCTGCCTGGAGGAATGGAAGACCAAGATATCCATAACGTAATCCAAATGCCCTTGGATGATAGTCCGGTTCTGGCCACTGGTCTTGTTGGCTCGTTCAATGCTACGCCGGCTCCAGTCTGTCCAGTAAATGTAATCCTGATACTGAGTCAAGCCAAATGGGTGAGGCAAGTCATCAGCTATAATCTCACGGTCAAGTCCTGTTTCCAAAAGGAATGGAGAGAAGAAGTAGAATTAAATGGGGACAAACATTTATGCTGTTTAATGTTGCTGGACATGTCCCCTGAACAGAAAGGTTAACACATACATAGTTTAAAGTTACTATTTCATTATTACAAAAGTAAATTATAAAGTAGTGTACAATATTCAAAAGACCATTCCGAAGTGTCAGAGCCTATCACAGGAATGTGCTAATCCTGCTTGTGATTCACAGAAGAGAATGTATTTTTCTGGAGAAATAAATGTCTGTTTTGAAAATGATCAGGCTTCTTAAAGACTTTTTTTCCTCTTCCCTGAAGCAAACAGAATGACTCTGAAGGAGATGCAGGATCCTGACACTACAGTCCCAGTTCAGCATCTCTCACACTACGTTTGGGTCCCTGCCTGCTGCTTACAGAGAGAACTGTTATGAGCTTAATAAAATTCTACCCTGTATTATGAGAAAAATTAAATGCACAACATTAAACTAACTTGTCTCTGGAATGCAGTAACAGGAAGGAGCAGTCAGAAACTCAAGGTAGGAAACCGTCAATTGTGTATGCCGTGGAAATGCTAACAGAACTTAAGGAGCAGGGCATGGCAGTGGGTGAGGGGGAATGACTTCAACCGTGTTATTTCAGACCACTTCATTACCACAGAACGCCCTGCTGTCTAGTCACAGAAATTAAGCAGGAGATTATGAAGCAAGAAGCCATTCCGTCTTTGCACCGAGAAGACAAGGATGCACAGCCCCACACTCTGCTGTCCCAGGCCACAGGCACAGGGAAGATGAAATTCCAATGCCATGTCCAGTTTTATGGTGCACAGGGGAATGCTGGGCCACCCTCAACAGCACACCAAAATACAGGAGAAGCTGAAGAAAAGCTGTTATATTACATGTAATTCCTATAATGCATTTTCCTGGTTTTAGCTTTTTCTAGCTTTGTTCCACTACTGCAAATGTACTGCTTAAAGTAAACTAATTCCTTTAGCCTTAAATATTGGCTAGTGATGACATTAATCTAAATAAATTGGCACACAACAAGGCACTCTACTCTTGCAGGTGCCAAGAAGTTAGAAAAAGATACTGTGCAAGCCTGAGAGGGCTTGGGTCCTAAGTATACTACCCTAGGACAATGAAAGAATAAAATATTCCATATCCATTTAGCTGTAATGCCCGGTTTATAAAACCATCACACAGACCCCAGCATGAGTGAAACTCCCCCCTCCCCGATGACTAGTAGAAGCCAGAAAAAATTCCTTAGTGTGCAGGATTCTTAGGGGGGAAAAACATGCCTGAAAACTGAGGGTATCAGCAAAGACTAAAACCCAAACTGTATTAAGTTACATTGTGAAATATATCCAATAAGCTGTTGTTATCTTGGCTTTCTCTCTATCTTTCTACAGATGATGAAGCGTTTGTTATGTATTTGCCAGTGCTCTTCAGAGCAGCAAAACAAGGCCCTCCAAAACAGTTAAAGTTGACAGCTTTGTCCTACATATAACTGAAAACACGTACAGCTTGTAGAATTTTAATTTTGTGAGGAACTGTATCACCTACAAGAAAATCAAGGTCTTGCTAAATGCTCTGTTGCATAAACATCAATTATAGAAACAAATGTTAAAGGCATGTGAGTCTGGAAAAACCTATTTTTGTCTTAAGGCTTGTATGTCTGCATTATTTAAGCAATAATGTGCCACAGGGAACTGCAAAAAGGCAGCAGCATCCCCATTATGCAGCCCAGAGCTCTGGGGCTTACCTAGCATGTTGGAGGATTCTATCAGGTTGGTATCGAGGTCAGTCCAGTACAGTCGTCGTTTAGCATAATCAATAGTTAGGCCATTAGCACGTCCCACATTGGGCACCAAAGTAGTCCGCTCACTGCCATCCATAGCAGCTCGATCAATCTTTGGCTTACCACCCCATTCAGTCCAGTACATGAACCTGATTAAAAGGGAAAAAGGGGAAAAAAAACAACCACCCAAACCCAAATTTATTCCAAAGGAGAACTTAAGGGGAGAAACACAACAAAAATCCTTAGAAAGACAAAGAGAAAACCAAGAGCTGTAAATTCAAGCATTTATTAAGCCCATTACACTAAATATTTTTTCCAAATACTAGCAAGGAAATGAATCAAGTTTCCTCAAAATGCTTCCAACATTATTTTTTCCACTTGGAGCTGGATTTTCACCAGCAAATTCCATATGAAAGCACTTCAATCTTAACTGATCCATGCACATCAGTTAAGAGGTAAAAGGTTGGCAGTTGGGCACATTCATTTATACCTGGTTATTTAGCAAAATATTTTTTATGATGCTTGGCTTCTGTTCCTATTCAGTTGTCCATCAAATGAAGGAACACAGAAAGGTAGGTATGCAGGGTACTTTTGCTAATAGGTGCCACTGCTCATCTCCATACAACTAAGGCAATCAGCCATGTAACAGTGTGTTATGTTTCAGCCAAGGGCAGAATAACACAAAACTGTATTGCATTTCCAGTGGAGCAAAAGTACAAACTATCACATACTCACAGGCCAGCTTATGCCTCATTTGTCAGAAGCATGGACTTGTACACGTTTACATTTTCTTTAGGCACTGCAGAGTGGGCTGTATATTTGACATTTGGTGGCTAGTTAGTACCTTCTTCCAACATGTAAAGCCAACACCATTTTAAAAACAAGTGAGATATAGCTAGCCAAAGCGCACATGTTTTTGCTTTACCTCTACTAACAAACACCTATAAAATGTTTTTAATTTCAACCAACCACACATGGGGAAGGATGCTTCAGAAACTGTCGATCAAGAGGGAGCTATTCTTCAGACACCAGGAATATCTATACATTTTTCTTCAAATTTTTGCAAGAATTTTGTGCATAAATTCTGCAAATTGTACACACAGCATGGACCTGATCAAATTGCCCCCATGGGAGTAATGCCATGAGAACGTCCATATAAAGTACAACAACATAGCTCAGCTGTACAACAAAAACAGGCGTCTGGACTCAAAACTGAAGTCTCTTATTTCCTAGTCTGTGGTGAAGAGACAAAGCACTGAATTATAATAATCCTTGGAAACATCATAGAATCATAGAATGGTTTGGGATGGAAGGGACCTTAAAGCTCTGACAGTTCCAACGCCTCTGCTATGGGCAGGGACACCTTCCACTAGACCAAGATGCCCAAAGCTCCGTCCAACCTGGCCTTGAACACTGCCAGGGATGGAGCATTCACAACTTCCTTGGGCAACCTGTTCCAGTGCCTCACTACTCTCAGAGCTCACACTAAAGAATTTCTTCCTTGTGTCTAACCTGAACTTCCCCTTTTAAGTTCTAGCCCATGACCCCCTGTCCTATCACTACAGTCCCTGATGAAGAATATAACCCTATCCCCTGATAAAAGAAAGTAACATTATTCCCAGTGTAAAACTAGAGTAACTGGATCTAACAATCTGGTGGTTTCAGATACCCTCTGACGTACTTGTTCAGACAACCCTTGGCATGTCAGGGCTGAAGCCCACATCTGTGTGCCAGTGGGGCAGAACTCAATTACAATAATCACTGCAACAGTTGCCACCATCTTGTTGAGATGAAGCAAGAGGAATGTGTTCAGAGTTCTCTGCATTGGTGTAACTCCTGCAGTGTCACTGGAAACTGTGATAATTTCATAACACTCAAAAATGAAGTTCCCTCATTTGTAAAATAATAATAATACAATGTTGGTAAAACCTCAAAAAGGTTTTGCAGTAATTAATGTCAAATAAGCATTTCATGGTAGAAGAGCTATTTCAGAAGCTAAATAAATAGTTTTGCCTTGCCAAGCCTCCCTCCTTCCTCCCTCCCCCTGCTCAATGCCCTACTTTGCTATTACATTTGAATCCAACTGAGAAGTTTCTTCTCACGAAATCCTTCATTTTGGGGATAGGTGGGTATAATTGTTTCCACTTGTTCTTTGTCCTTGCTTCCCTTGTCCATACTGACTAAAAAAGGCCCCCTTATCTGAAGAAACAAACACCTTCCTTATTCTCAGATAATAAGCTTCACTCCCCCACGCTCA
Source organism: Psittacula echo (assembly GCF_963264785.1). Classification (NCBI taxonomy): domain Eukaryota; kingdom Metazoa; phylum Chordata; class Aves; order Psittaciformes; family Psittacidae; genus Psittacula; species Psittacula echo. Next base: position 109,982,497 of record NC_137735.1, read on the forward strand.
AATTAAATCATTTAATACCTTTATTGGACCCTAACTTGTGATAAAAAGGATCTTCATTTTTAAAAGGATAAATATTTTCTTTTCAATGCTATAGTCCCTTTCTAATTAATGAATTCCATAAACCTAAAGCTACTTTGATTCTGTGGTTAATTAAAAAACTAAATATAAATCCCTTTTTAATGAGCTCCTCTGATTTTTTTTTAGCCTTCTTAATGATTATTCAGGACATTAGGAGCGAATTCCTCCAGCCTTCATACTTTAAATTACCAGGTTGTATTCCCCAGCTCAGTTCTCTCAGGATTTACATGCAGTGCCTAACTAACATGCCCTAGAGGAAGTATTATGATGTTGTTTTTCACGATTCCTAAACATAAAATCAAATCAGCAAGTTACCCCTCAGCAGGGTCCAATGCCAACGCCCGAGGACTGTCAAGATCTTTCCACACCAGCACTTGGCGATGCTGCCCATCCAGCTTTGACACTTCTATACGATTTGTTCCAGTATCAGCCCAATACAAGTTCTTCCCCAGCCAATCTACAGCCATCCCTTCTGGGTAATCCAAGCCAAACTCCACAACATGTTCCAGTGCGCTGCCATTCATAAATGCTCTGCTGATGGTCTGAAGGGATACAAAGATACAGGCAAATTAGAAATTTTACCAGTTTGTCATTGGGCTGGTTGCTTTCTTTGTTGCATTTTAAACACTTTCAGATTTTAGGCATCTCATAGGAAAGACGATCTGACAATAGGCTATCATTTGCAAGGCGAACAGTACTGCTATTCAGAGGTAATGATTTACTGTACTCTATGAATGTATTCTGTGTCAATTACAATAGCGTTTCACTGGGGAAATAAATGGATAACTAGCCTGGTTCAATTAAGCAGTCTACATGCCAAAGTGACCTTAATAACTCAGTGCCAGCTTCGAGGGGGAAATATTCTGGCTCTCCCAGGATTATACAAAAGCATCGATGGTATAGCATTATTTAAAGCAGCCTAATGAAAAACTTCAGGACAGAACAGCAAATAGAATAAAACAATCTAACAACTGATTAGCCCACTAGCACAAGTCCTTCAATATTGATGGTTTAATTTAATTTCACTAAGTACTATTTCTTCTTGGTCTTTATTCAAAAGACTTCTTTTAACTCTTGCCATCATGGATCAGCCTGTGGCAACAAATACAGCCAGAATTACGTTTTAATAATACATCAGAATTTAGACATTCCTTGATTTACTATGAACACTTATAAGCCTGAAAGTAAAAAAATAACATTAGAATGGTTTAAAAGTCTTTTTGGCAAACATGGGCTTCCTTTCTGTGTCCTTAATATTCCCCTCCACGCAGGCTCCTCATACCCGTAATCCATCAGAATTTAACACAAAGACCAATAGTTTGTTTACTTCCCAGCTCAGATGCTACCTGCAAATTTATGTCAGTTTGTGACAGTACACAGCAGGGAAGTTTGTATCTCAGCCTTCATCTGTATCACCCTTAAAAATTGATCAGATCATTGCTTTATTTGTATTTCAAACACAGCTCAAATTAATACCATACCTAAAGAATTCAGACAAGTCACATCTCTCAAGCTTACTTAAACTGTGGTTTTAACTTTTATGATTCTTCAGTTACAAAAGCCCATGAGTTACTGGCACAGATCTCAACCCAAATGCAGAAAACTTTCATTAAAAACTAATTTTTGGTGCTCACAATTCAGAATCCATCTACAACCCATGAAAAACAAAGGGGAAAACTACTCACTGATAACAGAGATAATAGACAATGGACAGATTTCTGTCACTCCATTAACCACCGCATTTAAACACCTACTTCAGCCTTTTCCGATTTGTTAGTCGAGACCCTAGACGTGTTTTCCAAAGGCTGTGATTCATAATATGTCTCATGTGCAGTAGCTACACAAGTTAATGGATAAGTAAGACCCATTTTCACTTCCTGACCCAAGACAAGGCTTCCCCCTACTAACCATATCTGGCAAAACATCTGTGATTCTTAAAACCTCCTGCCATATGGCATTCTTCTCAGCTTTCTGCCATAAAAACTAAATTTTTGCAAACTAAGCCTTTATGTGAAAATGCATAGATTACATTTAAATGATATGGTCGGTTGAACCTGGCTGGATGCCAGGTGCCTGCCAAAGCTGCTCAATCACACTCCCCCTCCTCAGCTGGACAGAGGAGAGAAAATATAATGAAAGGCTCTTGGGCTGAGATAAGGACAGGGAGAGATCATCACTCAGCAATTATCATCACTGACAAAACAGACTCAACCTGGAGAAAACTCATTTATTACCAATCAGATCACAGCAGCATAATGAGAAATAAAACAGAATCTTAAAACACTTTCCCCCACCTCTCCTTTATTCCTAGATTTAACTTCACTTCCTACTTTCTCTACCTCTTCCCCCACAGTGGCAGTGGGGGTGGGAAATGGGGCTGTGGTCAGTTCATACGCATTATCTCTGCTGCTCTGCTCTCCTCACAGGAAGGACTATTCATGCTCTTCCCCCCCTCCAGCATGGGGTCGCTCCCATTGGAGACAGCCCTCCACAAACTTCTCTAATGTGAGTCCTTGCCACAGGCTGCAGTTCTTCACTAACTGCTCCAGTGTGAGTCCCTTCCTTCAGGAACAGACTGTTCCAGCACAGATCCACAATGGAGTCACAAGTCCTGCCAGCAAACCTGCTCCAGTGTGGACTCCTCTTCCCATGGGGCCAAAGGTCCTGACAGAAGCCTGCTCCAACACAGGCTTTCCTGGGGGTCATAGCATCCCCCTGCTCTGGCACAGGGTTCTGCAGGTGGAATGTGCTCCACCTTGGACTCCCATGGACTGCAAGGGCACAGCTGCCTCACCATGGTCTGCAACGGAGGCTGCAAGAGAATCTCTGTTCCAGCACCTGGAGTACCTCCTCCCCTCCTTCTTCACTGACCTTGGTGTCTGCAGAGCTGTTTTGCTCGCATTCTGATTCCCCTCTCCTCTGACTGTCATTTATTGTGGTGCAGTTCCCTTTCCCCTTCTTAAATATGCTATCCCAGAGGCACTGCCACCATCGCTGATAGGCTCAGCCGTGACCAGCTGCCGGCCTGTCTCAGAGTTGCTGGTATTGGCTCTATTAGGCATAGGGGAAGCTTCTGAAAGGTCTCACAAAGCCACTCCCATAGCTCCCTGCTACCAAAACCTTGCCATGCAAACCTGATACAAATGATATATAGGAAAGAATTCTGTTAGTATTACAAAAATGCATGCCATTCTTAGAACATGCTTTTTTACCTATCCCTTGAATCTTGTAAATCATCCTGTCAATCCATTCTTAAGTATCTCAAGAACCTTGCAACAACTTAACAGCCAATACAGAAAAATCTCTACCTTCAGTGAAATGTCAGTCCAGTAAATCCGATTGTCTGTCACATCAAAATCCAGAGCAGAAGCTTCCTTGACTCCAGTCAGTGGAATAGCAACATTGTTGTTGTTCGTTTCTAAAGAGATTCGTCTGATATCTGCTCTTCGAGAGAACAGCAGGAAAGCTTCTGGGACGATGCAGGTTTTCATATCATTGATGAGCTCTAAGCCTATGGGGCAAGCGCAGCGAAGGCCTTGTGGTCTGTAGAGACACAGATGGCTGCAGCCACCATTGTCCTCTGCACAAGGGTTTGTACCTAAGCATGCAACAAAAGCAAAAACAACCATTACAAACTGACTTCAGTTGGAAGATGAAGCCAGTCTTCATATGCATCAACGACACTACGAGTCCTTAAGGAAATACATATTGTTTTTCACCTTTTATTCTCTGAATGAAGTAATTTTTATTCATTTACTGTAATCCATAGGACAGATGTTGCTCTATTTGGCTGGAAAGACAGTGCTTGTTTTCCTGACCCCAGAAATAAACCCAGCATGAGGGAAAGTGATCTGGAGTCCAACAGCTACTGATGTTCCTGATTCGCAGCACAGGCACTGAATGGACATTAAATATCTGAGGAAACAAGTGTATGTTTCACTGCCTTTTGCAGTACACTGGTCCAGTTACATACCCCAATTGTGTTCCTAGAGATGAAAAATGTGCAGATCTATTTTCACATCCATTCAACAGTCTCTTCTCCCCAGGATGCTAGGAAAGCAGCTATTTGCCATACTAACTTGTGTACCTGCCCATGCTGGAAATCTACCTACTAAGACAGGCCTAGCATTACCAAATTCGATTAGCCACACAGTTGGAAAGAGACCTGCTTATAAAGCACATGTACCTTAGGGCACCTTGTTAACACAGTAGCAAGGATATACCTTAACTATGTTTGACTGATTTCCTGGAGTACAATTCAGACATGGCAACAAGAAGCTGCAAGCCTTATTCAAGTACCCAGATATTCAAGGAATGTGAGTAGTTCTGTGATGCTGCAGTTACACTGCCACCAGTGTTTGGGTAGCCAACAATAGCCAATTTAAAGCTAGATCCTCCTTTTTTACACCACAGACACTCCAGGGCAGAAAGTACTTCTACTTATTTTTAAAGATGATTTTGCAGTATTAATGTGAGAAGTACTGAACAGACCAAAACTGGCTCATTCTTAGCTTTCTCATACTAGGAGCACATGTCCAGATTGCAAGATGAAAAACTGCTACAGCTGCAGTTTCATAAATAGCTGGCTATTACAAAGAGAAGTTCTCATTTTTCATGATCCTTCTCCCCATACTGGATCCAGGGTTGTTCAGACCTATAAGCTGCTCCAATTCCCTAAGCAGCAGAAAATTACCCATTCTGGGGGGTGCCTGGTTGTTTTCCAGCTTGATATTTTTCCAAATTAGAGAACTGAAGCACCTCACAAAAGGCCTACCCTGTCCCATCAAACTGCAGCCTGAAGTTATCCTGCAATAGATCTGAATTCTGCCCATTCCTGTTTTTGGTAGAAAGCAATACCTGCAGAAGAGCACTGCTGAAATTTTCTATTTCATTTTACTCGCCTGATTAGCAGCCTTACTCACCGATTGTCTGGCGGACATTTGTAGCTTTCAGGCCCATCAGATCAGGCAGCTGATCTATGATGATCTCTCTCTCTGCTGTGCGCTTATGCACACGTTCAATACTGCGTCTTTGCCAGTCTGTCCAATAAACATAGTCTCCCAACAATGTGAATCCAAAGATATGAGGCAGCTTGTCCTCCACCAGAATTCGTCTCCCAGTTCCATCAGCATTCATGACCTATGGATATACACAAACTTATTACACATAGAGAATAAATCTATCACAGTTTAGCAAAGACTGATTAACTAGCCACTCCACACTTAAGACTTCAAACAAAAAAATAACCTCCTGGTCATTAAAATGCTATCAATGTTACACAGGGGTCTAGTAGAAAAACAAAACTATTTCAACAGATACTTATTCTAAAAGCCACAGAGGATCCCTCATGTATAAGGTTAGTTTCATAAGCAGAGCATAATGTGAAATTATGACACAACATTCCTTACATTTGCTGTAGGAATTAATATTATATATGTCTGTTAAGATGTTGCCTCTCTCTCTCTCATTTCTGACTTGTCTCTTGGTTTAGTTTTAAATGGGAGACACTGTTTTACACAAATAAAGACAGGCTTACAATGTCAAGGAGTCCTGGCTTAGCATCTTGCAGTCCACAGCCCCTCTCAAGTGAGCTTTGCCCAAATTACAGACAGCAGTAAGAGGAGGCACCACATAAATTCTGAGGCAAACAGTCAAGAGGATCTACAGATTTTGTTTGTATTCCCAAATCTGAACAAAGAACCAGTTCTACATTCTTCAAAATTAAGTTCAGTATTTTCTGTGCTGGAAGGAACAGTAATAGTCTGTAAATAATTGCATGCCTTTGATCAAGACAGTGGAATTTACTGTGTCATTTTTCTCTACTGCTAAAAAGAAGTAACACCTAAGTTCCTTAAAAAGGCACTGAAAGATTAAGCATATGTATGCATGTTCAAGTGATCAAGCACCTTATGAATGCCAAGTATTATTATTAAAAGTACCATACTGACAGCAGTGAAGAGAGTCCTATGTTTTAAGCATAAAAATGATTCAGTACTGCAATTTTATAGGAAAGTTCCTTGTAAAGTATTTCTGAATGTTTCAAGTTTACAGCATGTAAAAAATAAACCCCACCCCACAGCCTTAACACAAAAACTTCCCAAAGCAGTGGGATTCACAAAATTCAAGGCAGCATACCAATCTCTGAAACATTACAACATCCTTCCCACTACCCAAAAATGTTCCAAATTAAAGACTGGGAAAAAAAGTGACTTATTAAATCACTGCTTTCAAATCTCACTCATTTGCCTTGTGGAATTAAGACAGCATAGACAAGTCTGTATGATTTCCCATTCTTCTCATGGCTGAAATCCAAAGACTTGTGCAATGACAACCTTGAGGATCAATTGGTTTAGTAACTCTGCCTAGAGGGATGATGTCTTGTGGTCAGAAGAATCTCCTATCTCATGAGAAATGAGATGGCTAGTTTGGAGCAACTCCTACCTTTTGTCTACCCAAGTACAGATGAGGAGGGAGGAAGGAAATATACAGAGAAACAGAACTGAAACCCATAGCTTTCTCAGCATACAGTTTAATGTGCACGTTAATAAAATGTATTAAGTTCACTAAAAAAGAGGAAGAAAATGCTATAATCTTCACAATAATTCAAGATCTCCTTAACACTATTCCCTGTCATAAACTTCCTGACATTACTGCATTTACTTTCAGGATGTCAGAAAGGGAACCGAATCTTTATGTGCACATGAAAGGGGGTCTGCATACTTGCTGGTTTGCAGCAGTAACCTTTACATTTACTTTTTTACAAAAGCTCATGATTATTCTGTGGAATTGGCTTACCAAAAAAATCTTCAGTCTAGTAGCACACACAGCACATTTCCACAAATGCGCTAATGCACACACATCACAAAAGTAAGATGAGCATTACTTGCTGAAAAGTTTATGGTTTTTCCCCTGCATTCTCACTGAGATCCTTTAGAAAGTCAAGCATGGTACTTGCAGCTTCACTTTGTATTATGGGGCATTTACCATCCTAAAGCTGTAACTTATGTCCTTTACACTGATGACTAAATCTAAACATAGCTTTTCCTATCACAGATTGTTTAGCTGGGCTCAGAGCCCAGCATAATTGCCTAATTCCTGGACTTCATTTTGAAAACAGCCCTTCTATTGCATTTATTCTACTTCAGAAAATTCAGCATCTGCTGGCTCTCTCAATTACTAGCAGCATGATTCCTACACTCTGTTTTGATAAATGATGTTGCTAAACAACAGACTAATGTCTAACTTTAGCACCAGGGACACAAATTCAACATCTAAAATAAACTGTGAGTTACAGTCCTTAAGCCCACCATTCCTTCAAGGAACTGTCACCAGGCAAAACTGGACATCCCCTTTTGTCTACCACCCCTTTTCTAACCATTACACAGTAATATTACATTTCTGTGATGACTTGTTTTACCCATCCCCTTAAACTACAGAGATAAGCCATTTGCTTGCAGCTAATTAATACATGGCAATTAGCGCCTGCTAAGCAGACCAAAAGGATACACAGAATGGATGGATGTTGCAAAGTGAGTCAACAAAAACCACACATTAATAAACATTAAAACATCACTATCACAAAGCAGTATCTTTAGATACTATGCTTTTTGCCTTGTACTTATAAAAAGAAGAAAATTCTACATTTAAGGGAGTGCTTAACTACTGGCAAAGAGATTTAGTTGGAAAGCGTATGGTGTGGGATGAACTTTCTTTGGCAAACTTTTGGGGAGCTGTTCAAATAAATTCCTCTTACACTGGAAGAAAGTCAGGAAAATAGAAGGTAGGACTTAAGGATTCAGTATATGCTTTTAATTAATTTTTGTTTTGCCACACAGAGGTTATTTTGAAAGACAGTTTTATGTCACCTAGACAAAACAGGCGCCTATCTGAAAGTACTTACACATACCTGATATCCTACTCCCATTACAATCTTACCTGGGCACATGTGTGCAATATTACTTACTACAAACATCTGCCCACTAACAGCCAGGTACTACAATATGAATAGTTCCACAGCACCACATTGTCTACACTCACTTTGGCCATATTTTAGAAGATTTGAATAGAATATAGTCAATACTACAGAACCAAACAGTCTGGAGTAAGGCAGAAGGAAAGTGGCAAGGGTTAGGGTCATCACAGGGAAGTCTGTCCCACAGAATCCCCCCTAAAAAAACCCCACCTTCTGCTGCTATGAAGCAAGGTCTCCCTTTATGCTGCTTTTAACCACGATGTGGTGTGGGTTTCACATTTTGAGGCCATTCTGAATACTGCAAACCACAGTGAGAATATAGACTACAACAGGAAACAGATGTGGTGCAACCACAAACAGTACCTTTAGTGAAATAGTGAGTAGTTCTATGGAAAAAAAAAATTAGTACAAAAATTAAATGGCCTCAGAAAAAATACAAGATATCCTGCCTGTAAGATAAGGGCTTTGCTTATCCTAGAACAATAATGAATGCAAACCTATGGTCTCATGAAAATACAGCTTACTCAAAATAAATTAATTAATCCTGAAAATGTGGTTGCAGTTTAAGACACTGTACTTAATGGTCAGCAGGAACAATAAAATAACAACTCTGAAGCATTACTTCTATTTTAAAAGTTACAGACTGGATTGAACAGTGAAATATTCTAAGGGTCTTCCTTGCTGTCAGATACCCTGGATTCAATTCACTCTTGAATACCAGTAATAACTGTGATAAATAGGCTAACGCAGTGAATTTCCCTTTTTGATAATCTGGGATTTGAATGCACATTAGTTTACACTTGTCATTTGATCGGTTTAAGTCTAGAGCCCAATCATTATACCTATCCCACTCGTGGAAAAACTCTCTTTCTCTCTCTCTCTGGTGAGAGTTTGTGCTAGAACCCTGGCAAAGCTATGCAGACTAGTAGTCAGCTCAGGTCTAGTGGACCAAAGCCAGTGCAGGCTAGACAGATGTACACTAACTCATATCCACAGCATGAGGAGATGCTAATAATATAAACCTTCTGACCCTATTAGGCCATACTTAGATCAATACCAAACATAAAGGCCAGTTCTACAAGGTACCAGAGAGCCTCAGGACTGACGACTCCCAGAGCAGAAGACAGCACGCAGCCCTGGAAAATACACACTTGCCAATGTAAACCTGGGAGGCTGCCAAACAAACCTGGTATGACTTACTTGTAATTAACCTAGTGCCATAAGCAGGGCGACAGTGTGCAAACCATAACCTTCCATCTTAAGTCATGAGCACCACCCCACTCTCCCAGTCTGTCCAGGTCTCTCTGGAAGACAGCTTTCCCTTCCGACATACTCACCTCACCAACTAGTTTAGTGTCATCAAGAAACTCAATGAGAGTGTTTTCAATCCCATTACCTGGATCATTTATGAAGACAGGACAAACAGGAATGGCTTTAAACTGAATGAGAGTAGATTTCTGGTCAAGTGGAAGGTGTCCTTGTCTGTGGCAGGATGGTTGGAACTAGATGATCTTTAAGGTCACCCGAATCCAAACCATTCTATGATTCTATATTTAACAGCATGGGGCCCAGTATCCATCCCTGGAGGACTCCACTTGTGACACTTGCCAGCTTGAGTAAAAAGCACTAGTCACCACCCTCCGAGTGCAGCCTGTAAGCTAGTTCTGTACCGATCTCACAGACTACCCAATGAGTCTGTATCTTGATAGTTTGTCTAGGACAAGGCTATGGGAAAATGTCAAATGCTTTGCTGAAGGCCAGGTAAATAACATCCACTCCTTTAATATGGATAGGAAACATTTTGTTGTAGGAGGTGATCAGGTTGGTCTGGCATTATACGCCCTTGGTAAGTCTGTGCTGGCTTTTCCCAATCACCTGCTTCATTTGGCTTGCAAGTTTCTAGAAGAACTCTTTCCAGGGGCTCAAGTAAGACTAATGGGCCTGTAGTTTCCTGGGTCCTCTTTTGGATGTAGTTATAAATAATCAGGGAGCAGCTTATCATGGATGCTAAGCTCTCTCTCAGGATGACTGCAACAGAGGAAGTCAATAAACAATGAAAATTTATAAACAACGTCTTGTAACTCTGTATCTTCAGAGAATTGACAGTTACTTACAAGAACGGAATAGGCCTCTGTGACAGACTAAAAGCCCTCAGCTACACTACAAGATGTTGCCAGAAGTTTATTAATTTCACAGACAGGCACATCAGTAAAAAAAAAACCAACTCCAAAACCAAACACAAGCAACTTCCTCCTGTAAAATCCATAAACTGCTCTAGTTTAATTTACAAACATCTTACAACAAGACAACTTGATCCTAAGCCCTGATTTTTAAATTTGACAGCAAATTTTTGGACAAACAGCAGAGACTCATCCATCTGCTGGTTCCTGAACTTCAGCACCTTTACCAGTACCAACTTACTGATCCTCAGAGAGGCCAGGAGATCCCACTTAATATACAGAACCTCAATTGCCCTGCTCAAGTGCTACTGCTATCAATGCACCAGCTCTACAAAATTTCTAGCAGGGACCACAGCTGGAAATCATCTCTCCCCACTGACTCACAGTAAGGATACAATTGCAGCAGTTATCTTCCTTCTGAAAGGATAAGGAAATAAGAGTGTTCTGACTTGGTGGCAGTGCTCCGCACATCATGTGTCACACAAATGCAGAACACGCTAGCTTGTTTCTTTGGTAGTGTTGAAATATACTCTCAGATATATAGTTTATCTTAAAGCCTGGGAAAAAAACCCCAGCCATCTGGCATGGACTTAAATGAAAGAAATGTCACAGAAAAAGAAAGGTAAATTTTTGAGCCGTCCTTAAACTCTTGAGTTATTCTAACGACAAGCTGGGTTTCTTGCAGTAGTTTGAAAGACAGCAGAAAAGCATCAGGAAGCACTATCACCTTCACATTTTCAACACGGTCACACTAACGCGCTCTAAGAATAGATACAACTAAAAATAAAATGGTGAATTTCTTATGAGTTTGATCATTATCACTGATCTGCATAAGATGAATTCAAAGTAGTATTACTGTAAGACAGCTGTGAAATACTGAATTCAACATATATATTCCAGATATTTCAACATAACCATAGAAAAAAAATCTTGAATGAGGCCTGCATTATACCTGAAATAGTTTAGGAACAGTCAAGGTTTAGGCTTAGTTACTTCAGCCCTGATTATCCCGTGATAAATACTTACATGTGGTGTTTGTTTGATGCAATATATACTGACTCAGTTCACAAGACTATTAATCAAGGATATGACCCTTCATCTTCCACCTAAATGTACATGAATCTTACTGTATCAGAAAAGTGAAAAACACTCATTAAACTTCTTTGGTTAAGGGAAAAAAGAAAACTAGAGCAGCATGTCTCTTAAGAACTCTAGAAGATAGCTAGAATGCCTTCCAAAGACTACATTAGCATTTTTTTCAGGCAATGTTTGATAATTATGTATTATCAATTTTCTTCTTTAAGCAACATGAATAGAATGGACCAGAATGATTTTACTGTTATGGCTACAGTAATATCAAACAACTAACACATGTATTTTCTATAAAACAGCAGCGCTGAAGAGAAGAAAAAAGGAACACCTTCTCTAAATTTCCAGTTTTATCAGTCTTCCCCTCTAAAAGAGAAGTCTTGATCAACTATACTCTCTCTGAATAACAATCAAAACTTTCAACTCAGCTTAAGGAAATTATTCTGTCAGTGTAATTAACTTAGTGTTAAGAGCATTTCCCCTCAATTCCAAAATATTAAGGAATGTCAGATATGGAACAGGAAGCCATCTCTTCACTGCAGTGAAATCCTGAGAAATCAGCAGAAGGGATACCTGGAACCCATTATATATTTGCTTCAGAAGCCAACTGCCTCCAGCCAACTCCACAATTTCTCACTGTTAATTCTTTTCTAATAGCCATTACCAATTTCTAATTTAACAGTTTCCCGACACCCTCAATTTCCTTTTCAGCTCTAATCATATTCCCAAAGAATTCAAAATACAGTTTTCCTGAGCATGGATAATATTCCTAATAGGACTGCAGTGATGATAAATACATAAAACCAGAACAGAGATTAATTTCATAGATACTCTTTCTACCATGCTACAGCCACTGTTATAAGCTCATTTCTTTCACAACAGGACAACTTTCTCAGCTCCCAGATCAATCAATTCCAACAGCACAAATGTTTTCTCAGCAATAGAATTTAATTTTAGAAACAATTGGTTGGGTTTTCAATAAAACAGCTCAAGTCAGGTACAGTTACAAGAAGGCAAGGAAAGGAGTTTAACATTGTGACAATAAAATATGACATCTCCTAGGCAGTCTCACGCAATACAAAGAACCCCTGCATATGTAAACAACAGGCTAAGACAAAAAATTGAGCTGAAATGATGAAGACAATGAGAAGAGAGGTTTTCACAGGAAAAAAAAAAAAAAACCCACACCAAAAAACCCCACCAAAAAAACAAAAAAGAAAAAAAAAAAAAGAGGCTTCTCTGCAAAGATTCAGTGCTAGAACAGGTGAATAAAGATGCTTGGCTATGAAAATTAATTTTGGTACGTTAATAGACAGGGTGGAATGGCAGAAGTCAAGAGTGTGTTCTGTTACATGGGTACAGATGAAGCTAATTACGTTGAGTTTGCAATGTCATTTGTCAACTAAGTCCTATGAGCAGCTGTACATATACTTTGCAGGAAGCAAAGGAGACTAGCCAAGACCAACCTGAACCCTCACAGTGGTTTGGGGGACAGTTTTACAAGATTAAGTTCAGCAGCACAACCTCTAATGCTCTTGCACATGGGCAAAAGCCTCTGTTCTTTTGGTGGTAGGAAGCTATTAGACTGATTTGACTGCTCCTTTCGCTAAATTTAATTCTAAGTGTCTCTGCATGTCCAGAGGATTGGTCTTCCACCATATGTATTTACCTGCCTACTAAAAGTTATTCAGTTTATTATAATTCTTTTCTCACAGACTTTTGTGAAGTTGTATCATCATGAACAGCATCAGACAAAAAGTTTAGGTTAGGACTAAAAAACCTCAGTGAAATAAAAAGCCTTTGTGAGGAAAGCCGAATAATTATTGAGAAGGATCATAAGGTCACATGAACGCTTCTGAAGAACCCCAGCTCCAGGATCAGTACAATCTTTTGTGTGGTACTGCAACTAAACTTTGGAGAAGGCAAAAAATCCCAGGCAGAATATTGGAGGGTAAGGGATAATAACAGACTGACAAACAGTACTCAGTTGAATCAGAAATGCAGAAGATGGCTCAATATCTCTTCCCATCATTCTCCAACTTGCCATCAAATGTTACTTTCAGTATGTGGACTCAGTGAAGTCAGATGACCTAGTTGGTTTAGTTTGAGGGATTTTTGTGTTTTCCCTTGGGTAACTGATACTGACTGCTCATTACTTCCTAGATGAGAAAACAACATAAACTAAAATACCATTTCCTAACTCCAATGGGAAAAATCTAGGAAACATCTATGACACATTAGTGGGATCCAAACGTACTCCAATTAGCTCCATGCTGAGCCACTGGGAGCCAGGAGGTTTACAGAGCTATCATTAGCAAAATGGGACTGCTCATCCATTAACTAAGCTCCTAAGAAACATCACTGAATTTCCAATGTGGAAAGCCTCAGCTAAGCTGCAGGGATGTAAGCAACAACCAAGTCTGAAAGAGCTAAACTTCCACCATTAACAATAATGTACAAAAAGGTTACAGAAGCCAGCACAACTTTCCGCTCAAAAGTATCCTGAGTGTGAGCATCTGCCTCTGATTGCTCCAGGCTCTCCTTAGAGTCAGGAGAAATGAATAGGTGCTTTTAGAGTACGACTCATCAAGTCTACTCTAAACATTTATTTTAGGATAAAGCAAGGCACACTGCAGAAGTGCTGATTTCTAACATTTTCTATAAAGGCAACTTACTGAGCTGGAGGTATCTACATCTCATTAGATGAAAACCACCCATAGATTTCAGGGCGAAATGTACATCTATGACACAAGAACCATTTTAAAACTGAATGCTGAAGTCTTCTGTAATATCACATCTTTTTTAGGGCAGTAATTTCACTTCTTGGAAAAATACCATGCTTGGTATGCAGATGCAGAGTTATGTTACTCTTGGACAAGAGTTCTGGCTGTATCTACCCAAAACCTTTCCTTGGTATCCTCTTTCTGTTGTTAGGTGCCAGGAATGTCTCCCTGTTCCAGTAAGTATGACAGCAGATCCCTCAGGACTTCTCTTAGAACTCATCAGCACAAATAGTTCATAATGGGTGTTGCAATAATCAAACTTTTTGCATTTCAGTTTTGATATTCTGTTTATCATAAAGGAATAAAAAGTTTCTCATGTTCCTAAATTGAAACCAACATGGATGTTAAGTATGTTTCATCTTTTTTACTTTTACATTAAAACACTCTGAACAGCTGCAAAAGGTACATGCCCAAGTGAAAATTCTGTAGCACCATGCGCAAAAGCCAAAGCAAAAAAGGAATTCAATTTTTTCTATTTTTTGCTCTTTTTTGTTTCTTGTTTTTTAAATAAGAACAAATTTAGAATGCCAGGAGGTCCTGGCTCAGCATTTGGAGTTGACAGATATGAAGTCACTCGAATTCTTGGATCTGGCTTTTTGACAGTAAGGAGACTGTACCAGTATGTGATCTGTGGCGGTCATTCATTTGCTTTGTAATATAGCTTTCCTATCTTGGTCTGTATAAAGAAATCTAATTCTTCCTTAAGTTCATTCAGACGTTCAAAAGAAACCTCCCAAATGGGAATTATAAAAAGTATAAACTAATCTATGCTTTTGTTGTTGTTTGTTTGAGGAGGGTTTTCTTGTCATTTTTTGGTTTAGTTTTTTGTTTATTTTCTAAATAAGCCCTTACTCTACTACTAATTTTATATATGTATATGCATGTATATATACACTTTATGTTTCCTTTTAATGTAGGCCCAGCAGGTGTTAAGAAATAGCTGCAAATTCCCTGACAAAGTAAGCTTTACAGCTCTGAAACTGGGATAGAGTACAGGGATCTGCCCTTACCTTCCGCAACACATACTTGCTGCTTTTTGCCAAATGAAGTTCCCAAGTGCCACAACTATCCCAATCAGATGGACAAAGAAACGTGGCCAAAATTAAACAGCGAAGCAACTTCAACTACCTTGTTTCAACTACCTTACCTCTCATACCTGCAAAACCTTAATGCAAATGCAAAGTACACAAAAGAAACAGTGTTGAACAGCTAGGAATTCAATGGTTTCTGCTTCTCAATTTTCAGACCTCTGCTTCCAAGTAGGGTGGATGGGGTAGGATCAGTAATCAGGCTTGGTAAGTCATTAGCATTTCACAATACAAAGACTAATGCTGTGACACAGAATTTCTCAGTCAGAAAATAAATGGTGAATGCTTAGAAAACAAAAATTCCTTATTAGGGTGGCAGCAAAATTGAGGGAGTTGTCATCAGAGGAAAATGTAGCCCTGCAATTTCAGGATTAGAATATGAATTAGAGCATTCTCTAGATGCCAAGCTATTAGCTCCTAGGTCAAAGACAAAAAGGTCCTCTCTGTTCAAGATTTTTGTGCTCAAAAAAGCCTTAGCAGCATCTGCTTTCTGCTGTCCGACAAGGCTGGGTTTCGAAGACTTATGTGTACTTATTCTGAAAAACAGCAGGATATAAGACTTTCCATATTAATCATGAGGATTAGAGACAGTAATGCCAGGCACAGCTAATAGATTTGGGAATGCAGAAACACTTCAAGTTAGAGCTGCACTCAAAAATCACTAGATAATGGTGGTTCTGTATAGGAAGCAGAGAGTCCTTTCTTTAAACTCACCACTAGTAGGTGTAAGTGGGTGCCATCTCTGGCTCTGAGAATGGAGAATAGGAAAGAAGAAGAATAAAGAAAAATGAGGCAAATACTGAAAAATGGGGAGAAAACAGCCATATCACCGTTATTTCCTCTTAACGCACACAGCCACACACGCACGCAGCCATTTATAATTGCTTTATCAATATGAGCTTTGCTGACCATTTTAAATCCAACCTATGCCTTAAAACAGGTAGTGTACGTGCTCAGAAGACAAATAGTCACTTGAGCAGGAAAACATAAGACCAATTCAACAGAGCAGATCATACATTTTTAACCTCATAGCACGGCAGGAAAATGCTTTAAACCTGTAGCAAGTCAATGAGAAATCTTCCCTACTGGTAAGCACAATAGCAGCCATCCATTTCAATAGAAGTTTATCAGCAGTGAAACCTGACCGAGATAAATGACGAAGCTGTTGAGCCACAGCCTGCTTCTGCCTGCTGCAGGCTGCCAGATAAAATGGGAACAAAAGCTCCCCGCTGTACCCCCTACCCATCTCCATTAACCCCTGCTGATGCTTTATTATCGTCTGGGGGCTCCAGAACAGCATAGCATGAATCAGCGTGTAAAAAATAAATAATAAAAACTCATATGTGGCACAAATAAACCAGAAACATAGCCCTGCAAGACGCATGTATTTTGGTAGCACTGCAATTAAATACTGGTTATGAGGAATTCCATATACTAAGGGGTGGGGAAATAAGCAGTATGTATGTATAATCATGTATGAAAAACTGCTTAAAAGGCAACAGAATGCAAGTACACAAAAAGGTGTTTCTCCTGCTTTTACACACACACCCTCCCCAAAATATATACAGACACACACAAACAAGGCAGGGACGGGGCACTTAGTCTGATGTCTTCATGTCCAATTCCAAGTTTCAGCTTTTGATCCTGTCACAAATATTCTCTTCGTTGCACCTCCCCCAGTGTCCTTTCTCCAAATATAAGTTTAAGACATTTACTGAAGGTCAAAGTGTCTTCCACTAAACTGATAAACAAGATGGATGGGAAGAGCAGGGAAAGTGTAACAAATCTCTTCAGGATTCACGGTTGCCATAGGAGAGAAAGGCAGTGGGAGGAAAAGGGAAGACTTGAAATGTTAGTAGTCTTTTAGCTATCATAGATTTAGAAAGTAGAGAGATTTCTGTACCTACCATAACAAAGCCAGTCTCTCATAAAAGGTTACAGAGAGGCCACATGAGATCCTGGGGAAAATTCACTAAGATTCATCAGTAAAGAAACTCACCACTACATTTGCATTACTTAGCACATGAGAGGGAAAAGAAAAAAGTCTACTTTAAACTGAACCATTCTCTTGGATGAACACTCCCACTTCATCCTACAGAGCCGTTTTGTGCCTTATTAATTACAGAAGCCGCACCGAACTCATGCTCCGATCTATCGCTATCAGAGGTCATAGATTTTCAACCTATTTCTGCCCCTCTGAAGCACAGTTAGCAAGTTAAGCAAGCAGCAATAGTACATCTAAGGAAGAACACAAAGTTCTCCCTAAAGCAAATGCTACAAGCTAACAGAATGAAGACTCCCCAAACCCTCAAGGAATAGAATGGCCTCAACACAGAAAAAGAGAGGCTGTATGTGTGCAATCCATAGGTCCCCCCTCCGGTATCCATTCTCAGAGAAAAATTAAAACTTATATTTACAGAACAGCATATTAAAGCATACACACTGAAAGTTTTCAAAAAGACTCATTCATTCCACAACAATTTACAGTTCAGTGATTCGTGGTTCAGAAGGCAATTTTATTTTCTAGTAAAAAGCAGTGGAATTCCCTTAAACAGTCTTCCTAGTAACACATGTAAGCTTTTAACATCCACCACCACTTCCACAACTCACCACATGCTGTTTGAAGAATCATCTGCTTTTGTTTGTTCTGCACCCATCACCTGCCAGTATTATTTATGAATGGCCAATTTCTTTTATCAAAAAAAGTGTGTGTGGGAAGGTCCTGGTCACCTTATACATAATTTTCTTGATTTTACAGATCTCTGTCACATACCCCTAAATTAACTAATAAAAAAAGTAAAAATCAAATCTGTAAAAAAAAATCCAAAAAGACCAAAGAAAAATGGTGGGAGAACTTCTTCTCTGTTGTGTTTAGCCAGGCTTTTTCAAGATTTTCTATGCATTACTAAGAGTTCACAAATGTTAACTTTTTATAAAAAGCAGCAGCAGTAAATTCGTAACTCTCACACTTGGAGACTCATAGGAAAAAAAAAAGTAACTAGTAATTCTGAAATCTTAAGATGATAAATCTTCTCTGATGCCCTGCATAGATCTTACATGACAACCTGGAACAAACTCATTCTGCTGGCTCACATTGGTTTAAAAACAATGAAATGGAAACTGTCCCAGCAGACTTTGTGCCAGATCAGATATCTTCTGTCCTGCCACAGACACTGTAATGTTGGCATAAACATTCTATCATGTGTTCTAGCCAGTTTGACAGAATTGCAGCAGTGAGCTCATGCTTGATCGAGATGAAAATTTCTACCACAAACTGATCCAGCACTGAACAGAATTGTTATTAATGAATATTCTATGATTCTAATATCGAACCATGGTTTGAGTAAGGCTGAAATGCATGAAAAATTCTAAGTGTTTTGGCAAGCATGAGAGTGGAGAACGCTTAACTTTCCTTTTGCAAAATACATTCTAAGTCCAAGACAATATCAGGGCTGAAGTGCTCAATCTGTTATAAATAAATCTCTAGGCACAGCCAAGACACTTACCCCCCCTGTTCTTTTCCCAGGGCTGGTATATGTTAGGTGAATTATAGACTAAAAATCTTGCTTTCAGGACAAAGAAAACTGTGCTCCCCGAGGCTCTCCTGAGGAGTGCTTCAAAGCAACTCACCTTGCAGGACTGGAGTTCCTTTGACTCTGAAGGAGAACAAGCAGTTACGTGACCTTCCAGTGCAAGACTATGACTTCACATTGACTTATTCGAAGTTATAAATAAAGAACAATTTCATAAGGCTAGAGAAGATAATGTGCTAAGTGCTGAAAATTATTTGCAATGGTAAGGACTACCTAAGCAAAGCTATAATTCATCAAAAGAAAGGTAAATCTACCAAGATACAGTAAAGGTAGATGGTGCTGCTATACACTACGTAGTAGCCAAGTCCCCTGCTTCCAGATAAACTTCTGCATTTTAATAGTAAACCGAACAAATATAAAACAATATCATTTTCTTCAAAGACTAGCAAAGAGGTAATGTCAAATTTATTCCGTAAATGTTGTATAACAAAATAAACACAAAATTCAGCTTCGACCCCCTCCCCCCCCCCAATTAGAAGTTTCAGCAGAACATAACAGAAAGAGAGGAAATCTTTCCCCTCGCTGGAACCCCAATAAAAAAAGGGAGATGCAAAATATAGAGGATTTGTGGGAGTACGAACATGTGAAACGAGATTAATTTCTTTAAAATATGTTCTACTAGCATCTAAGCTGAGCAGCACAAAGAATGAGATTTCTTTCTAACCTACAAACATTGCTCTCAGTAAAAATCTTTTTCCCTTGATGATCTAAGAATTGAGTTATTTAACAAATAGTAATCACACATTCTTAAAAAGAGAGATCTTCTACATGGATACCATTTCCATTTTTAACACAGAAAAACAAGGCAAGAACAGTGAGCAACTTGCCCAAAGACACACAAGAAACTGAACTGTTTCTCAAAGCACAAATCAACCATTAACCCATTGCCCTTTGGGGTTATATCTGAATTTGAACACCTAGAAAAGTAGAATAACTACATTCTATGGCTCCATGGAATTAAAAATGCAGATGCAATTACAAACCTCTATTTTGTCTGTTTTGGCATCTCCCCAGTATATTTTGCTTTCTGCATAATCCAGTGCAAGTCCATTTGGCCAGCCAAGCGAGGTATTCACCAGCACAATTCTGTCTGAGCCGTCTAGTGCTGCCCTCTCAATCTTTGGCATTTCTCCCCAGTCGGTCCAGTACATGTACCTGCAAAGGAAACAAAATCCTAAGAACTCTTAATTGATCCAAACTTTCAATATTCATAGAATCACAGAATGGTTTGGTTTGGAAGAGGCCTTACAGCTCATCTAGTTCCAGCCTCCTGCCATGGGCAGGAACACCTTCCACTAGATCAGGTTGCTCAAGGCCCCGTCCAACCTGGCCTTGAACACTGCCAGGGATGGGTCAGCCACAGCTTCTCTGGGCAACCTGTACTACTGCCTCACCACCCTCATAGAGAACATTTTTTTCCTACTATCTAATCTAAATCTTCCCTCTTTCAGTTTAAAGCCATTCCCTCTTGTCCTATCTGTACACACCCTTGTAAAAAACCCCTCTCCAGTATTCTTGTAGGCCCTTTTAGGTATAGGAAGGCTGCTCTAAGGTCTCCCCATATCCTATTCACATAGCTTCTTCTGAACTGCTGTTGCCTGAAACCACACTGCACATGGAAAAGTACATTTCAAACCAAATATATTTTCTTAACTAAGTAAGGATGCCCTAACCATTCAAAAAGCATAGGCATATAAACACACCGTCCCTTTACACCAAAATCCCATATCAGCCTGCCCAGCGAGATAGCATAAACAGCGTTATTAGCTAGAATAAACAGATCCATTTAAGCCACAAAAATTTTTTTAAATGGGAGAATAAACACCAAAGATGACTACACAGGTGGTCAAAATAGAGCAGCAGTCCCTGTGCCTCAGAGCATTGAAATACCAGCATTTTCATTTTGAAGGCCCAGAAATCTATCACGGCATTCCATTATCTGCATACAGACAGACAGAGGTATCTTCTTTACGTGACATATAGAAAAAATGCTCACGAAAAGCTCCTCACCCAACCATGGGATCCAGCACAATAGCTCGGGGTTCTTCCAAGTCTTCTGATATCAAGATTTTTCTCATGGTCCCATTAAGCCTTGTAACTTCTATACGGTCTGTGCCAGTATCAGTCCAATACAGATTTCGGGCAACCCAGTCCACCGCAATGCCATCAGGATGTGCAATCTGTGCTGTGACAATAAACTGACTACCTGACCCATCAATGAATGAGCGGCGTATGGCCCTAACTTCATCATCAGTCCAATAGATGTATCCTTCTAGAGGATCAAAGTCAATGGCAATGGCATGGCGGATATCCTCCAGTGGCAAAACAATGTCTGTAAAATCTGGAGTGTCTAAGGAAATTCGTCTCAGATCTGTCCGGCGCGCTAGAAGCAGCAGTTCAGTGGCACCTACATGAACAAGGCAAAAACACAATCATCTTACAAACACTGTGAAGTAAGCCTGCAAATAGTGAACTTGATTTTAGTACAAGCTAGTCTAGCTGCCTTGATTTCACAGGACCTAATCAAACTGATGGGTACTAGAAAAGAAGTCCACTCAAAGGCTTCAAATGTGAGGTTGTTCTTCTGCAGAACAAGTCAGATGTGTTTACAGAGAAAATTCAGTGGTCATTTCCGTGACCAAAATGTATTATGCTGGACATGTTTTCTATCCCTGTCATTCCCTCTAAAGGTACTGAAATGGATACACAGTGACTCTGCTGCTATTTTATGCAAATCAACAGATGGCCTGCAGCCTCTTACATGAAAAATTAATTAGATAAATAATTTACTGACTGTTTGCTGTTGTTGATATACGGGACAATCATGACAAACAAGGTGCATGTTTCAACAACACGCTTAGAAGTGGGGAAAAATGTAACACACAACCCCAGAAGTAAATCTCCTTTGAGAAAGGAGGCATCAGATTTGGGAACTGAAAACTGCCCAGTGACCATGCAAAGCAGGAGAGCTGTCAGCTTCTCCCATATTCATTGTGAACAAGCTCATTGAAGACATGAAGATAAATGACAGTGTGTCTCATAAAGTCATACTGAGGTGGAGCATACAAAAGCCTTGCTGGCTTTTAGATCAAAGGTCAGAATCACAATAAATAACTAAGATCAGCCTGCACTGCAGAAGATGTTTTCACATAGGGCAACACAAGCTGTTTAATGGTACACGTGCTGGTCACCTGATCAATACTCATTGTCTGTTCTAATTCATTCTCATTTCAATTTCTATTCTATGTCACTGGATTTCTATGTAATGAAGGATGAACCACCACCACACCCCATTCCAATTAAACTGGCTTATCAGTTTGGAGTCTCAGGGAGATAAGAGCAGCTCAAGCCTCAGGGAAGTCTGAGCTAAGGTAAAAAATGTGTGCATCCCAAATGCAGGGAAAGTGTGTTGCAACGGCTGCCCTCAAACAGTGTGGGCAAAGGGTTTCGCAGGGACTGATGTAGGTGTGAGGACAAAAGTGGGGGGAGGCAAGGGTGGGGAAGGTTTAGGAAAATAAATACATCAACATTGCAGTGAAAAAGAGCAATTGCCAAGCCACCTGCTGTCCATGCCTTGATTTTACAGAGATAGAAATAAGGGCTAGAAGGCTGAAAGAGCAAGAACTAAAGCAAATAGGTTGCTGATGAAGAAAGAATTTTGGCGTCTGATGCCAAATTTCTTTTTAAAACAGTCAGTAATTGCTGTTGGTGCTACATGAAACCTCACTGCATGCCAAACTCTGGAGAGACACCAAAGCAGCCATTGCTTCATTTACAGCAAGTTTAACACATTAAAAACATCTAAGACACTTTCACACTGCTGCAAGAAACAGCACCTTTCAGCAACTGAAGTTGACAATATTATTACAAGTGCTCCTGACTGGTAGTCCACAAGGGATTAAAATCAGCTTTGGGATCCTTTGTCCTACAACACCTTGTGTTCAGAAACACATGCACACACTACCCAATTGTTCTTCTAATGAATAACCCTTATGCATTAATTAATATCAGGAAGGGGGAACCTGTAATTACATGTCTACGCATCCTTCAAAATAACGTAAAGCATATGACATAGTAAATGGAAAACAGGCACATTAGTAAGACTGTTTTCATAATTCCAGAAGCAACTAATCTTGTCACAGTCTATATATACATCTGTATTTGTTACTACTAAGCATATCAAACAATTCAGCATCAAGATACAAGCATTATGGTCATAGAACGCATTAGCACATAACTAATCCGAACAATTTAGGTTCAAGTAAGAAAGAAAACCCTGTTACTTTCTTTCTTACCAACTTCATGACCATTTTATCCAACCTACCTTTTAAACAAAACTATGAAAATCATATAAAAAAACCAAACAGTAATACCTTTTTAGCGTTCTCGAGTAAAAGTAAGGTTGAACAAGTGCACTAACCTCAGATTTCTAAACAGTTAGAAAGCTATATGTAGTCTACCACATACAGAAAAAGTGCAAGGCATAATTTAAAAATTATTTGTGTGCTCTAGCTGAAGCCAACAGTCATTTTGAAGAACCAATGCCAGATCTCCAGAAAGACCTGCCTGAGTATAACCACGCCTTTGCTGAAACTCACCCTTAAAATTGATCAATTGACCTTCCAATTCTTCTCAAAGATGACTCATTTTGACAGCTTCAGTATCCTGCTTTCGTGTTGCAACACTGTTCTTCAGTCAAATAACCCACTGGGTCTAAGCTTTAATTGAGCTTTGGGAAACGGCTGGCTTTCAGCTAACCCACGTTGTGCTCTGGATCCCTGAGCTAAGAATTTCATGGTCTGTTATCTTGGGGCTTGACTAACATTCCAGCCCCCAATCAAACACCCTCCCACACCCCTCCAATCAAGCAGTAAAAAGTTTAAAGCTTACGTTAGAGTTATTACCCACCCACTTGCAAACCCACACCCCAGCTTGCTTAGCTAGATCACCAGTCATTCTGTTCAGGGAAAAGAAACCGAGTGAGTACTAGAGCAGCATCTCACTCAAGGTAGGTTGAGGGAAAGATTACTCTGAATGCCTTCAGGCTTGTCCTGACAATAGCAAAAATAGCAAATGCAAGAACTGGGCACGTTTATGGATTGATCTCATTACCACCTTCGTAACAGTCAAGGAAAAATGGTGGTCTCAGAACTAAAACAATTTATTCTTGTGGCAAACACCAACCATACAAAGTTTATGTGGCTAGGCACTGATCACCATTCAGTTAGACTGCTCAAGGTACTCAGGGTTACCAGGATGTAACAGAGCCAATCAATTTTTTCACTTGTATTCCAAAGACCAGTTACGACGCAAAAGGTAAAATGTGACAGCAAGGTCTTCAGACTTTCTCACTCTGCCTCTCCAGAAAAACCCTGCCTCTAATGATGAGCATGATGGAGAACATCCTGAGCATGGAATCATACTTGAAAAAATGGAATGAAGAGGCAGGAAAAGACAATGCAAGTTGTGTGCCAGCTTTTTTTTATTTTCAATATACCAGCACTTACTGGGAGACTGGAATGAGCCATGGACATACAAAACACCTCAATGATTTCAAAAGGTGCATCGAGACTGCAACCAAAGCTCTGACCTCACCAGGCATATGCAGACCTGAGGGAGTTTTTCCTCTATACATCTCGAACTGCACATACAAGGATGAAGTGGCCTAGACAAACACACAGGAGACTTGGAGCAGAGTTTACAGCCCACGCTGCAGTCTTCTCTCTCACTACTGGTGAGCTCTACTGCACCCAACACGAGCATGTCTGTAGTCACACGTGCATCTCAAATACAGTGCTGGGTTTGAGGGCACAGACCACTAGGTATGCTGGGGTGTGTGCTCACAGCCTTCAAACCATGGTGTACAAAGTTCCCACGCAAATACTTGCAGGCAGAGTAAGCATACCACTGTCCCATATTTAAAGTCAGGTCCTTCCACCTCCCCTTTGTGCTGGTCTCCCAAACAATCCTAAGCGATTTTAGCAATCCATAATTTATTTTAAAAGCCAACCCTCCCAAACTATTCAAATTGGGAACCAAGCTCAAGATTCTTTTTAGCAGTGCCTCAAGCCATGGGGTATTCAGGCTAGTTAGCAATTTTTCTAAAATCAAGTCCTTTACTTAAGATGTCTAAATATGGACATAAAAGCTTTACTCCAGACTCTTCTTCTTGAGAGCTTTAGCCTACTTTTATTAAGCACTTTGAAAGCTGGGATTACAAGCTCACGGCTGGTGCATTACATTAGTGCTGGAACTAATACTTTGCTCAAGAAGTCACTATTATAAAATCAAAATAATTTAAATCTATGTGCCACTGGAAGTCAAGGGAAGGGGGAGAAAAGGAGAAACAGAGCAAGCATGCAAATACATGCAACAGCATAGCTTTAAAGTCCAGTGTCTAATGCCCTGCTAACCTTCACATTAATTACATCTTCTCAATGATATACAGGCCTCAGTCATTTGTAAGTTATTGAACTTTAAAGCCATTAGTGGTTGCTCAGGCTAGTACAGCTACATATACACACACCCAGGAATTCATACATAAGAAATGCTAGACCTAGGATGTGTATAATGCATTCTCTGTATCTGAGAGATCAAGATTATTTATACATCCTCAATAGATTTACCACACATTTGACTAAAATATTTCTTTCCTAAATGTCTTTCCTCAATTGTAAAGTCATTATTGTCAGAGAGCCCCTGATACTACAACAGAAACAAGATTTTTTCATTTAGGCAAGCTCAACCTTAAAATTTGCCTTAGAAGACAAAGAAGTATCCGAAATCATGTACTTTTTTCTTCCCTTCAAAATAAATGAAAGAATTTGGATGTTAAATTAGCATCTTGATCTGTGCAGTCAAATCAGGATTCTGGCTATTCCTGACAAAGCAAATTACCCACTGGGGAGCCCTAAATTGCAAAAGGAAGTGCAAATTTCTGATTACTGCCTTCAGGCCTAGCAGGGAAATAGGATGTGAGCATCCACAGGCGAAATGGACTCCTTTCCTGGAAGAGAACTTAATGGCCAAATCAAGGCTGAAATCAAAGTCTCAAGGAGTGCTTTTTCTACATGAGGAAACTCGCCTCTCCTTGCTCAGCTGAAGTCACCACCGGTTTTCTCAGTAGAAACCATACACCTGTACTGGTAGCAAGTGCAGGAAATAGGCAAAATTCACTACAGGCAAAGACAGAAGCTGAGCACATGGACAGAGGTCTTCAAGCATCAGTAAGAATGTAACTCCAATGATGAACTTGTAAGACAAACTTAAATTTTCTTGTAAAATGAATTATCCAACAGGTCATTTAAATGTAGCACTGCCAAACTTAGAAGAACAGTCCTATGATACTGAAAAGGAGAAACCCCAGTATGTCCTGCAGAGAGGATGATAAATTACCAACAATATGACAACAGTAGGTAAAAGCTGTCTGGTAGAAATGCCTGGGTGCTCAGACAGGACTCTTCTTTTGGTACATTCTTAACTAAGGAATAGCTGGCCACAAAACCTGCTTATTCTGCCTCTCTCTTCTGAGGATCAGGGATTTACAAACTTTCACCTAGCAGTGGGGGAACCTAAGAGCTTGCTACAAGCCCATGTCTCAGTTATTAGCTGTTTTGTTTTGTAAGAGGAATAGATATTAAGACATGAACAACCAGCCAGCATTATCTGTTATGAGCAAAACAGCTAATTTTATTCCAAGTTATTACCCTTTCCTGAAATACCATGGAGAAGTGTTTCTAAATGGGGGATATTATATTCATAGCTCTCACAAGACATGGTAACGCTCCTCTAAGGTGCAATGAAAAAAACCCTACAAAAATGGAGAAACTAACACTGGGAGAAAGGGGAGGGAGGAAAAGATTTCCTATAAACCAAGATAATCCAAAAATGCTAGGTTGTCATGGAAACTGCTCAGGGAGGGTCAGCCAGCCTCACCTTTGGCTGCAAGGATCATCTGTCAATGCCAAAGCACTGCAAACACCACAAACATGCACTCAAAATTCACCCATCAAAATCTTTCCAGTCCAGGCCAGTGCTCTCAAAAGCGCAGCACGAAATGAAGTTCCCTCCTCAAAGAGGCTCCTTTCAGCATGAAACAAAGCAGTTCAGGAATCAGTCTGATTTTAGTGCACTGATGATTTTAGTGCACTGAACATTTTCACCTTTCTTCACCTGTAAGTCATCCCTCCCTTCTTCCCTACCTACAGTCATGTACATGTTCTAATCGCAAATGGAGATTTAATCGCTCAGTGTTTCAGGGTTTTGGCACAATAGACATATACTGAGAAGATCCAAGGTGAAAATGTTCAGTTCTCAGGGTTCAGCTCTACTTTCACAGCAGAGATAGTAAAAGGCAAGTACAAAGGGAAAAAACCAGCCTAGAGAAACCTGAACCAACCCCTCCACCCCGCACACCTGAAAAAGAGAAAATAAAACTTACTTCCCCAGGGTCACTGAGCAGCCTAAGAAAGGAAGGCAACACACAAACACATACAGATTTACATCTCAAAATCTAGTCTGTAGCGAGTCTGACTCTGTTTAACTGCCATGCTCTCCTCACTTCCCCAGATCAGTAATTGCAGCCTTCAGAAGAAAGCCCACTGAATTTCTGCCTTGAATAGCTCTGGAAGGTTGTACGTCACTTGCAAAAGCCCTAAACCTAGCACAGGCACCTCTCTTCAGTGAGAGATGTGAAAAACTAGCCAGAAATAGTTCATTATTTTGGGGTAAGGTCAGCTCTACATGCTGAACATAAAGCTCCCTCATGCTCCCCCCAAAAGTCAGCTCTGCACAGCATCCAAGTAAGATCTGATGTACAGTTCAAGCAGGTTGTTTCACTCAGGTTATGTGCTAACTCGCTTCTTAGTCCAAGAAGCAGTGGTATGCAACACTCACTGAGCTAAATAAACACAGACTCCATTTTCTTCCCGCCTTCCCACCCGTCTGTCTTCTCAAAAGGGAAGGTCAGAGTGTTTTGGAAAGACACAATAGCAGAATGGTGGTTAAAATCATAACATCATATTGACAAGCATAAGATAAATGTTGCATAAAGTTCTTTGCGCACAGACAGGCAACATGCTGTAACCAATTTGCATTGGTTAACAAAATTTCTCATAAAATGGCAACTATATTTTGTGAGCCAAATGTACTTTATGGCAGACTGGGAACATACAATATGACTTCTTGTGTTCAGGGAGTGGGAGAAAAGAGCAATAGTTACGAATTCTGAGACGTAAGGAATGGCTGAAAAAGTGAACTGATTTGGAATATCTCTACATGGTAAGTTAAAGTCCTTTTAATAAGACGGGTTTTTGTTTGGTTTTTTTTCAGGGTTTTTTTAATGCCATTCCTCTACTTGCACTTGGCAATTTACTTTGATACCTTGAAAGGTGCCATTTGGCACTTCAGCACAGGGCTGTTAACCTGTGTGGTAGCTTGCTTCTGATACGGGGCTGAACTTGAGCAGTGAAGCAGGCACTTCTGTGATACAATGACCTGTTCTTTAGAACACAGCATGTGGGGAGCAAAAGGATACAGTCCCTGAATAAAAAAAAAGTATAAAGTCCTTGGCCCTTTTCCTATCAACAGTAAGTCAAAGGGAAGCAATTTCCCGCTCTTGATCTCTCCAGGGCTCATTCCAACTGTTGTCCTTAGTCCTTCAGCCTCTGCTGCCTTACTGTTCTACCTCTGCTTGGCAAGTGACCAAACCTTCACCACTCCCCGTCCCCCAGATGGACTTTCTGTGCAGCTCTGCTTTTGGAAATATGCCTGTATTGGGTAACAACTGCTTTAGGTACCTACTGCCAGAAAGAACTTTACCTGTGTGTGCCAAGTATTTTTTAAAAAGCACGTGAATTTGTGTCACATTCTGACTAAATATGACCAACCCACAGCAGTATTGTCAAAGTTTGTTCCTTGTACTGGCAGAAAAACTTCTTGTGCATGTACTGGTAAATTCTTAAAAACGATCCTGCAAGGCTAAATTGGGAGCTGCTTTTGAGTTTGTCACATAAAAGCAGCAATTTATTTTAACAAGGTTCACAGAGACACAAATAACCACACAAAAATAATCAGCAGAGAGCATGAAATAGCATGAAATTGAAGAAATCACTGAACAGGAGCTGACAAGCCCAGAAGAATTTTTAAATTATAAACCCACAATTTAACAAAAATTTCTATATAACTTTATTTAGCCTATTTACAGTAAGTTCTACTGCATCCTTCTGTTTCTTTCTCCATTTGCCCTTGTCACTGAGAGACAATCTGCACAAAAGATGGTTATTTATGAGCAAGCTGATTATCTCCCAGTGTCCTGTCAACGTACTACAGCAACCACAGTGTCACTAGACCAATACTTACAGAACACAACGATTTAAAATCATATACATTATCCCGCAATGAGACACTAAAACCAGTTTTGGGTGACTGCTTGCTGCCCTGACATCTTAAGTTTTAAGGCTGAATGAATTTCAACACTTCTATAAACATGCCATTCTTTTCAGTCTTCTATACAGATGCAGGTGCCTAACTTTATGCAAGTGAACTGAAAGAGATTCCAGGTGTACATGTATATAGTAAACAGACAACAGACCTTAAACCAAAAAAAAAACCCCAACAATTGTGTTTATTGTACAATCCTATTAACCAAATACTAATTCATAAACAAGAATGTTAGATTCATTTGAGAGACAACAGAAGGAGGTATGTATCATTTTCTCTAAGAAAAGAGAACAACAGAGCCTCCCCCAAAACTGGCAGGGAATTAATGACAGACACAGAACTGCAACCAACATTTTGTAACTGGAGGTAGCTATGAGGCTCTTTTTTTAAAAGTAGAGGGCATTTTTAAATCACTTTTACCTGTACCACAAAAGCACACGATTTCACAAGTTGCCACCCCTAATGTGCATTATATAGTGAAGCTGGAAGAACCCCTTTCCCTCCAGAAACTACTTTGTGCTTAATCTAAAAGGATTTTTAAAAACAAAGCCTACCATCTTTGCAGGTCTTTCCATTCTCAAGAAGTTTCACACCAGTGGGACATGCACACTGATAAGAGGGCTTGGTAGGAGACATCAAACACAAGTGGGAGCAGCCACCATTATTAATTCCACATGGGTTTGTAGCTGTTAAACATAAATCACACAGATTAATGCTTCTGATAACGAATGACCTCATCTCATGTGTTAAGACACATACGGCATTTGAGTGGTAGAATCAGTGGCAGCAACAGAGATTAAAGAAGGAAATGATAAACACAGAATAAGTTAAAATTAACTCCAAGTGCTGAGTAGTGGGGTATTTATGGTACCAAAATGCACGGATGGTCAGTGTTTCCTTTCTTGGGGAAATAGCATTTAGCTCTAAACATGAGCCTGACTTTAGCTTTGTGCTTCTCATCTTCACTAACAATTCAGCATGTCTGTGCTGAATGTACAGCATTGTATATATAAAAACAAAATGCAAATACAGTAAATTAACACAATGGTTAAGACAGTGGTTATTACACAGAGCTAGTCTTGCTTAATATCATCTGCCAAATTAACACTAGTTTCCATTCAGGAACTACTACTTGTTAAAAATAAAAATACCATGTTGCCTAAAGTTATGGCACATGAAACAGAAAAAGGAATACGACAACAGGATAGCAGGCAGAAAAAAGCAAGAGATGGGGTTTTGCACTTAAAAACAACAATGTAGAGAATATTTGGTTTCTCTCTGGGTCTTTTCCCAATCTCTGCATTGGAAAAATTGCATCATGATGCGGGTGAAGCCACCCACCGCCGTACAGAAAGCCTAATTAAGATTTTTGCAAGTCAGTTCCAACTTGCAGTTAAAAAAAGAAAGCAAGACAGCTTACCATTTGGCTGTCTCTTTTGGCTGAAAGCATGGATATCCATGGGAGAGAAGATGTTGGAATGTATTTCACGCAGGTCCTCCCCGGAGTACTTGCTGCAGGCCAAGATCGAATGTGTGTTCCAGTCAGTCCAGTACAACGTGTCCCCAAACAGCGTCAAAGCAAAAGGATGTGGAAGGGAGCCTTTAACCACTGCTTGCCTAAGAGAGTACAGGGAAGAAAATGAATGATCAAACATAGTTCATGCTATAGGTTTGCTTGAACACAGATTTGTGAAAAGAAGCTTTACAGTCTAAGTACTGTTGATCAAAACTGTCCATGTATTTATGGGGAACAAAACAGTGTACCTACTTAGGGGAATGACATGGAGAACAATACAGGAGTCCTATTTCCAGGCTGCCTATTGATGCTGCAATGGCCAAGAGATACCAGCTGAAATCCTTACTGAAGTCTGCGGCTATTTTTCAGCACCCCTTTAACACTCAATACCTGTGGGACTCTCTGTCACCATGTGCAAGCGGGGAGAATGCCAGCTGATTTTATGCAAGCCTGACTGCTGCCTGCTGATACACAATGTCCATTATATTCACCCTCAGCAGATTTCAAACTGGGACAGCATTTGGTAAATTAGCAGTCCATCCATCTCTTCCAGTTTCACTCTTTTGAACCACCAGAAGAACACGCTAATGGCAAACAGTTTCACCATAAAGAAAACCTTAAAGTTACTTTTCAAGATTCATTATTATGATAATTATTAAGCTATTGTTTTTATTATAAGCAGTGACATTAAACAGACTTCTACTGATCTTCTGCCATGGTAATGGTATCATTTCTGAGCAAACTGGGTCACTGCCTGTCTCCAGGTTCATAAACAAAATTAAAGAGTATACCCATATATTTTATGTATATATACAAACACATGCTCATTAGCCATCACAAAACTGCAACACAAACATTACTGAAGACAGTTTTTCCAGGTTCTTGTGATGTAGAAACTAATTATCTGTATCCAGGTTCCTCAGAGCTGGAATTAAGTAGCTCAATACTTCTGGTTATTTTATTCACAATCACAGAAAAACTTCAGGTGGAGAGGACCATGGAGGTCATCTGGACCAACACCCTGTTCAAAGCAGGGCCACACAAGTACCATTTACACAAGCACTTCTTCCCACATCCTTTCTTCTTAACTGCATGGGTGCACATGAGTTCCCATGTACATAAGCTCCCATGGAATAGTGGAGATCACCATCCTTCTCCCAGACTGAAAGCATGAAGGACTGACACACAGCTCTACTACTCCTTCAATATAGGGTATACCATGAACACCAGCCTGTTTTATTTTTGCAGGGAAGAGAGTCATTAGCTATATATTTACTGAGAAAACACCCCCACACTGTATGCATCACTTCTGGAAAGAAGTTGGCAACTGAAGTGGTTTAGTAGAGGACAAAAGTACTCTTTATTTTCCAAATATTTTCTGTTAAAATATAACAGAAGTGCATATTAAAGCAAGAAACTTGAAGGTGCCTTCTGCCAATGATTCCAAGTACAAAGAGACTGCAGTCATTACTGCTCTTTCACCTTAGCTTCTGGAAAAAGATGTATTATCTTTAAAGCTTCTACTTTTTTCTCCTCCTAAGAAACACACATATACATTCCCTTACTTGTCATTCTAGTGTTCCAATTCTGCACCAAACAATTTTTTATTTCTTGGCATTTTGCACTCAAAAGTAGGACACACTATCTTTTCTTTCTTATCTCTGTCTGGAGTCAGGTATATATTTGCTTCTAATGAAATGCACCAACTAAGCATCTTACAAAAGACTATTGTAATATAATTTACAGCTTAAACCTACCAGCCAAAAAGAGAACTCAGAATGACACAACACACTCCCCCACCAAGGATAAAGACATTCTAATTCTGTAAACCATTTTTCTACCAACCCCACCCCCAAACCCTAAATGCCTTCAGATTTGAATAATTTTAGTTTAGAGCAGGCTTGGAGACTATCTAAAGTCTTTATGACAAATTTATGACGTTTGTCACATGGGACAGAAGCAATGTAAGTCCAAAGCTCTCACTCTAACCAAACCTGCAGCAAAGACAGCATTCCCATGCACAAGAAAAGCCACATTTTTAATGAAGCATTCTGACTATCTTGCCATTTACTTTTTTAAAAAAATCCAGCAAAACAGAGGAATTTTAAATGTGATTAGTACCCACCATTCCTAGTGGGAATAAATCTTTGCGTACAATAGATGCTGCTACACATGCCTAACTTTCAGACAACCATCTATTCATGTGACAATGCATAAAGTGAACTATGACCCTTATTTAAACCAGCCCTTATCTGGAGAGATACAGAAGCACCGCATTCGACCACAGCATCAGCCACAGCCTTGAAGCAATTATTCTTAAACTCGTATCATTTCTCTCAGCAGATGTAAGGTACCATCACATGAAAACGACTTTGGGCTCAAATACAACAGCATGTATTTTTTGCATCTCATTAAGATGAGTATTACCAGTAACACATACTTCATATCCCTTGTTTCCAAACAAGAAGATACCTCACTTCCAATCAGCAAAACCCAGGAGGGCTCTTCCCCCTCCAAACATTTTCCACAGGCTGCACTTGCAGCCTTGCTGAACGGCAGCCAGCAGCTAAACGTGTGTCAGCACGGAAGCAGGGGCTGAGTTGGGCTAAACAAGCCTCCACAGCCTCATAATGAATAGGGCGAAAGGGCTGGAAAAAACAGGAAAAGGAAGGGGAGAGTGTGCAAGAAATCACCTGTTGGTTGGTCTGAAGCAGTCATGCGTTAGCACAACCCGCATTAGGAACTGCAGAGCTCTGGTTTTGGCTGGTAAGAACAGGGGCCCTGACTTCTGCCTTGAGCAGTAGTTTATTAAATACACCCAGGTGGATGAAGAGGACCAGAACATTATCCATAGTACTCAACTACTGCCCAGAGTTGGCAGGAGCAGGCGCTTCCCACCTCCAGGGTGTTTCACAGGCACTCATGCAGAGTCAGGGATCAGACAGGTCTCCATGTTTCCGGCTTCACCAACAAAGTCACCAACCTGGGTACCAGGTACAGCACTGCAGGTGTAACTAACATGATCAGACAGCCCTTTGGTGGCATCTTCAGCCCAGGCTTGATTAGAATAAGTGATACAACAACAAAAGGCACTATATCATATTAACCCTTCACTAAGCTCTTCAGTTCCTTCGAAGTTGTATCATCAGTCTTGTGAAAAAGACACCAAAAATGAGGATAAGGAGTAATGTTATTCATTCAGGAGACATCTATAGGGCTTCAGCAACAAGCAAATTGGCTACATATTAGATGGCATTAAGCACACACTAACTCTAATAATCTTCCCTGCGCCAAGCATACAATCACCCAAATTTGCCTTAAAAATCTTGACGGCAATTCACCTTTAAAGCATCACCATCTCTACGCTGTTTAGTTGGCTGGGAAGGAAATGCAGAAGAGGAGAGCAGAGAGAGAAGGTGAGAACAGAAAAAGAGAAAACAATCAGTTTCCACAGAAATGAAATTCCATCTGTGCTGTGTATCACAATTTCCTAAATACAACTATTTATAGTATCATCATGGTAATTCAGAGATGCTATTACAATAAAAACTTCTTATAGTCAAGCATTTTCTACTGCCTGAAGAAAACATAGATCCAATTTAAATACATTCACCTTTGCTCTATTCTTACTCTGTTATAGAGGCCTGTGAAATACTTTGTGAAGACAAAGGTAATAAACAAGTTAAAGCAGGCATTACAAAAGGGGCTCCTGAACTCTGAAATGGAATACATGAAAATTCATGGCCAATCTATCCAGTTTTGTACTAACAATGACAAAAAAGTTCCTGCTTCAGGATAATATGCATTTCAGACAAAGATTAAACTTACTTGAAATAAAAATTAACAGTAAAATGACTAAAAGATTAACTTTAAATTCATATCTTTCATTTCAACTAGGATTCTCAGTCTACCTTTATTTCTTTTTTTCAGTAATACTAACATTCAAATCCAAAGCTAGTTGATAGTTATGAAATTAAAGCTTTTCACACCAAAAGACAGAGACCAAAAATCAAGATAATAGAGAATATCATCAAAATCATTTTTTCCACTAGAATTTAAACAGATGTTCTATATATAAGCATAGTAGCATTTCTCCAGAAAAATGAACAAGCACACACTTTCCATTAACCAAATGTCGTCCATTCTGGCTGCATTAGTTCTCTCGCGTCAAACATTGATGAGAACACCTGCAGAAAACCTGGTGTAACTCAGACAGCCTGGCCTGTACTTCTCTCAATCATTAACATTCCAGCTTCACAGTAGCACAAGTCCTTTCAGGTGACCTCTGAGGTTGCCTCCACTCAGTTGCCAAGGCAGGTATATTTATGTTTCAATCCATTTCTCCAGAGTCCCTCTGGAGGGTCCCATACCTGTTACAATCTCCTACACTATCAGAAAGGGGAAAAAAAATGCCTTCTCTTGTATCAGTCTTTGTAATCCCATTTCAAATACAACTGTGAAGACTGAGGGTAAAAAAAAAATGAAGGTAATTCATCTTAATACTTCATACTTAATACTGTAGCAAAATTTACCATATTGGTATCCAATGACAGCACAGTGTTAAAGAGCTGGAAAATTCATACCAACCAGATGTAGCTAGCTCTCTGATTATCTATATATTGTTGAAAAAGTCTTTAAGGGATGTTTGTATCTGCATTTACTGAATTTTAATTTATTTTTCTTCTTATGTTACACCAGATCAATTTCCAGTTAAAGATACCTGAGGGCTACATTCTTATCAGGTCTACTTTTCCTCTTCCTCTTGGTGTAAGAAAAACAAAACAGAAAGTTGTTACATGGTGATTATCATCACATCTCCCTTCATGAGGGATTAAAAAATGTAAAGACCCATCTTCCAAACCTTGCTTTTAGTGCTCATCATGTTAAAGAAAGCATGTAACAGGCTTGCATGAAGCAAATTATAATACTTTACACAAAATGTTTCTCTCCATCTATCTATAGATTACTTAATGCCTGAGCATTCAGGAAGGTGCAACAATTACCAAGCTTCAACTTGTGACAATACAAAATATTACCAAGTGGCCAAAGCACTTACACACACCATCACATGAAGCAGGATGAAAGACCAACGGACAACCATGTAACACTACATCAAGGATGCCCAAGGAGGGCAGGGAGCTTCAGTTCCCTAAGAAGCTTGTGAAGTTTCCTCTCCTGCCAACCTAACAAAAATACTTGCAAACAAACTTGGAAAACTGGATTTTTATCATGAATGCTTGTTCAAATATTCCTATCAGAATACAAGCCTGGTTCTAATTACCTGAGAAAGTAAACAGGAAACATGACTTGTGGGATATCATGCTGTCTTTTAAAAATCTCTTTTGCCACTTCTTGAAGCC
Source organism: Psittacula echo (assembly GCF_963264785.1). Classification (NCBI taxonomy): domain Eukaryota; kingdom Metazoa; phylum Chordata; class Aves; order Psittaciformes; family Psittacidae; genus Psittacula; species Psittacula echo. The sequence goes on from NC_137735.1 coordinate 110,018,596, forward strand.
ACGATTATCATGTGTTTCCAGAAAGTATATGGAACAAGAACCAGGTGTAGCAATGACATTTCAAATCCCACCTTCAATGGAAGTCTGAAAAAGTCAATTGAAAGTAAAATGGTGGTGGCAAAATGAAGTCATTCTGTGTAGGGATTGGCGCACGGAAGGTCACGTGATGCGATGGGAAGTTGCCAGGAGGGACAGGAACCAGCTGACTCTGGGGAGGTGCTTAGGCAACATATATAAGGAATTCTAACTGCGCAATAAATCTGTTGGGGACCCGCATTCCGCGAATGCTCTATGTCTCAGCCCTAGTTCGGAGGGAACTAGTGCTTCCGTCCCTCACCACGCGAGTAGCGAGAAACTACAACTCTGCAGATCATTTTTCAGGCAAACACCATCAGGCCTGGCAGTGCAGACGACAGGCCTCTGGCAAGAGGGGAGGAGAACGGGAAGCCAGCAGGAGGAGGTAAGTTTAGGAGGACACGCACCAGTATATCCACTGACTGCAGACTGGTCTACATGCATCCTAACCAAAGCTGTTTTTCCTTTGCTTCCACCAGGGCTGTGATCCTGATCTAATTCTGTGTTTGCCATCTCAGGTCTGAGAAACAGTATGGATGAGCTGCTCCATTGATCCACCTGGGCTAATCACCCCATACGTGTTTTTAAGCCTAGAAAAATGCATAGATCTGACTCTAGCTATAGTCACTGAGTACGTGTATCACATGCAGTCAACCACAAACGTTTTCAAGCTCTATCTTCCTAGCATTTTATTTCAGAAGCACCTTGGGGAAGAACCAAAAAATTCACCCTGGCTCTGTGTCCAAGTAATCTAATTAATTCTGCTTATGCAGGATTCTCTAGCAGTTTAATTAGGGCACTATTCGTCTACTGCACCAGCCTGTAATGTGTTGGTGATGTACTGAAGCAGGCTTTTCACCACAGACTGGTTCCTCTTCACTGCTTGAGGGTGTTAGGCATGTTTATCTCACAGAAGTACACACAAAGATATACACAGAATGCAATATTTTATACCTAATAAAAATACCTACATAATGTCATACATTGTACACATGACACTCATACAATGAAAAAGAAACTCTTCTAAATGCAGGGACACAGTACTTTTAGTGTTTCATCAAATCTGCAACTAATCATCTGGCAGACAGACATGAGCTGATGCTTGAAAACAGAAACAGAAACTAGAGCATTGTCAAGTGCAAACTCAAGGCATTCACCTCCTTGCAAGAGCTTCCCAGCTTTCTGACAGTTGCTGGAAGTATGTTTTCTTACAGTGGCCTCAAAACCCATCTCATTAGCACAAACACTTCCTGGGGGACCTTGTAAGTGCATTTCCCTTCAGCCAGTAACGTGTTAACTTATTAATTAGAACTGCTGCTGCAGGGTAAAGGAAAAGAAAATTAATTCAAGAGCTGCCTTAGCAGGCCAACCTATCTCGGGTACTCTACTCACAGGAGAGCTGTCTGCAATTCAGCTTTGTTTAATTAGTCCCACAAAAAGCAACTGTTCACTCTGATAAGAGCAGAGCGGGAGCTGTGAAAAACCAAAACCATCTCTTCTGTGCACCAATTTGGTTTTTTAATTATTACATTCTGATATGAAAAAACTGTTCGTTCCTTTCTCTCGCTGGCAAACCAAGGGCATTAGTCATCAACTTCTGTGCTCTTCCTCTTTATTCTAATGAGCCCATCACTGGAGTAGCTAGGGCTAATAAGTCCCAGGGCTAGCAGGTAAGGAATGATCCATCATCCCTGTAAAATCTGCTGTAGAGGTTCTCTCATGAATTTACAACTTTAGCACATATTTACTGAGTGCTACTGCCAGCGCTGTCATGCTGCTTACTAGTTTTGATGCAGAGGCTCATCAAGTCCAAAGGGAGCTTATCTAGACCCTGTCCAAAGAGGTGACAAAGAAATAATAGCAATAATAATAATAATAATAAATAAAACCAAGGCTTCCTTTGTTTCTCCCCCTGCATATTCCTCCCACCTGCCTACTGTACTCTTCCACTATCCAGACCCCTGCAAGTGAGAAGCAAAGCATCCATGCATCAATGTCCTTCTCTGACATATAAATCTTTAAATTTTAATTCTCGTGTAGTGCCAGGTGGAGAGATGTGATAGTGAGACTGCAGGAATAAAAAGACAAAAAAGTTATGGATTGCTCACAGATTTAGAAATATGCCAAGAATATTTCCCTTTCACTCCTTCCAAATTTTAGACCACTGAGGTCTGAACCTCAAAACTTTAACACCGGCAGCGACACTACTTAAAATATTTCCCTATTTGCACTGTATTCTCTCTCACCACCCAAGCCACAAAAACATTTTCTTTGAACTCTGTGAAATTCTTTTTTATATAAAGATGTTAGTTCCTGCAAAATATTTCTCACTTCCCCCAGAGCAATTAAAACGCATGTCATCCTGCTTTACATGAAGCTTTTACAGTCATTTATCCACTACAGACTCTTTCCGACCTCATGTTATGCAACACTAAACAATTTGACAAATCAAATCTTTACTTACCTGTTTCCTCTGCTAAAAGGTACCAAAATCATTTAGTTCTAGAACATAGTATGTTTATGAAGCTATATGTCTTTATGTAACTCAATTTTTTTTAATTTCTTCAATAGCTCCAGTTCCAGAAGCATAAATATTTTCCAATGCATGTTGACAGTTGGTAAAGCACCAGAAAAATTAGTAACATGTCACAACAATATCTGTTTTAATCAAGAGAAATTTAGATAGCAACAAAAAAAAAATTTAGGCTTATTTTCTAAATATAAAACAGCATTAGAAGAATGGCCTAAATATCAAGAACAATTCACTAAAACTAGCAGTTTCTAAATAAGCCAAAAAGTCTGTTTTAAGTTAGATTATGCACTCAATGACAATGATCTTGTCTCTCCCCCTTTCTTAACTCTTAAGGAAAATGACTCTTGAAAAGGGATTTTAAAAGGTGGTGGTGGTGGAAAAAAGTTGGCTTAATCACACAGTGTCCTCTTTCCACACGGAAACAAAGCTATTTGATCATACTGGGTCTGTGTGTTTAGCATCCATCTCCTTCAACTCCATACCCAATGCATGTTGTACCTCTTGGCCAACCATCCAGGAAAGCAAGGGTCACAAAAAGATTTTTATTTTTACTTTTCACAAGTTTCCCTTAACAAATGGATGGACGTGATGACACGAGTGACCCTAAACCTGCTGTATTTGACCCACCTGACAAGAGGAGCAGCTGAAATAAGCTGCTCAGGAACAATGTGTTGAGCTACCAGACCCAGCAGGGAATGTGCAGGGGGCACAGGCAGGATAACACTGGGTGAAGGAATATGAGAAGCTGTGGGTGCATTTGAGGTATGCCAAGGAGAAGAGAGGGGAAAAAAACAGGGTGGGGGTTTGTGTGCATCGGGCATAGGAACATACAGAGAAGCCAGATGGACTGCTGCTGAGGAGCAGAAGTAGAAAGACTTCTAACCCCAGATGTTATTATTTTTACCATTTACAGAAAAATATGGTTATTTTTAGGGTTTTTTTGGGGTGGGGATAACTAGGAGAAAAGACTGAAGGCTATGTAGGCTTGGGTTTGTTGGGTTTTTTCTCCACTTAAAAGGAAGATCAAGGGTTTTTGTTTTGTCTGCAGAATAAGAAATTGCCTTTGCTTATTTTTAGTATTAGAAAATCAGTTCTTGAAAAAGATTATTAAAATGATCAAGAGAATACAGCATTACAGCTGTAAAATATCATATTGAGAAAGGTGAATTTGCTGAATAACTGAAAGACAGTACTTAACAAAAAAAGAATGCCTTTAGACAGCCCCAGATCTTTTTTCTTAAGACAGGCAGAGGGCTAAGAGGTCACAGCAGAGAAAAAAAAATACATAAAACCCCACTGTAGAACAGCTTAACTTCTGCAATTCTTTTTTTTTTCCTCTCCTAATAATGTAATTGCAAAGAATAAAAAACAAAACAAAAATGCCTGGATACAGATGTTGACTATTTTCCGAATCTTCAGAACTTTCTCACACGCCTCGGGAAAAACAGGTGCTGTTAGAAGTGGTGTGTACTTCTCAGTGCTTAAAGAAGTCGTATGTGCCTTCCCATCTAAAGACAATTTCTCCCCTCAAATGGTCACATATTAGGATACTACCATAAATATTTCTGATACATTTCGGTATCAGTTTAAAAAATAAAACCAACAACTTCGAAGTATTAGACTAATTGCTTTGTTTTTAATGACAATGTAAGAAAGAATTAGTAGATAAAAAAAAAAAATCCAGATTACTTGTGTACATAAGTCTTTATTACAGGTTTCACCAATTCCAGAGAATTTATTCTGGAATGAGGTACCTGCGAGGACCCAGGTGACTTGACTTCCGTGTCACAAGACAGCTGTTAGATGCAGCTTTATGTATACAGAAAAGTTTGGTCAGCCTCTCACACCAAGAAATATCAGCACCTTCACAGCCTCATCTATAGAATGAATCATTTGCATGTTTAACAAAGGCAGACCAGCAGCTAAACACCATTAAAATAAAACCAAAATACAAGCCCAAGCATATTTACAGTACTGTGCAACAGACCACCACTAAGGGAAAAACCACTAACAAGTCTGTAGAAAAAGAAGACTGAAAATGAAGTGGTGCCAGCAGGAAACACTGAAGTAGCTCTGGAGCCAGAAAGGCTGGAGACATTAGATAACACAGACAGGTTTGTGCCCCATGGGAAAAGCAGGAAAATAGATTTGGGTGGTTGGGTGTCAATTTTTAATCACTGGGCACTTTTCAAGCAAATAACATTAGGAAAAAAAAAAACAACAACCCATCTCTACATCCTGCATCATTTTCCAGAGGTACTACCGCACCATTTAACGCAGCACCCGACACGCACTCTCTTCCTAGAAGAGCATCAGCCAGACTCCAGTAGTTTGTTGCCATACTAAGGTGGGCCTTTCCCTCACATATAAATAGTAGAGCACAAAAAGGGCTGACTCAAGAATAAAACAAGCTACCAAATTATCCTGTTGGACAAAGCCACTGTAGTACATTTTAGGTGTGATGATATCAGTAGTCATTTTTTAAAGAAAGTATCACTTCAAAATATTCCTCTTTTTTTTGGTACTATTAAGCTTTCTTATGAAAGAAACAGCAAATGAAGGCTTAGTTCAAAATAGATATCCATATCTCCGTGTTTTGAATTAACAAAGCTAGTTTTAGTATTTATAGCCAAAGACACAAATTTAAAACTGCATTCAACTTCTGTTACTTTCTATGATCAAACACCATTACAAAAATACTGCATGAACTTTTGGCCTTTTAACAAGCAGAATTTAAGGGAAAATTACATAACCTTTCAAACCAGTGTTACAAGAAAGTGTGGCATTCAAAATAAACACCATGAGAAGACAGTGGACATGTTGTATGCACATGCTGCCTATGCTCCTACTCACGAGTCCACAGAAAACACCTATCTTGTCAAAATGATTGATTTTTAATGCCAAATTAACATTTGTGGTGAAAGAAGGGACAAGTTCCCAAAAGATCAGAATGAAGGACATAAGAAAAGGTACTTCATGCCCAGATGAACCTGCTGAAACGTCACAAAAATTTGCAAAGAGCCACCTCAAAAAATTGTATCTCTATATACCTCAGGCACAAGCTAACTGTGACTCATTTGTGTGTGCAAACAGTACCTGTCAAAGCTCTCTCGTTCAATGAAGAGGGTCATCATCCAAATTAGGGATAAATGCATACATACAAAGTGCCAGTTATTTCCTTAATCAAGAAGTAGCCATGACTGGATCAAAAATAATTGCATCATCACTAAAAAACTGTTAGAGGAAAACAGTTATTTCAGCATAGTTCTCTGCAGAGACTGTTTTTCACTAATTTCCCAGCCATAGGATTAATGAAATACTAGTATATGATGATCCATTTTTTCCAGACTGTTTTCGACATTTGTGAATACCACAACAACAAAATACCTACTGAAAACGGACAATTTTGCTATATAATCGAACACAATTAAGAACAGGATTCAAGGATATTTTTTTATGGGACTAGTCCTGAGAAAAGACTTTGTGAGTCACAGGATACCCCAAAGAGGAGCACACATTCAGCTTCACAGTGTTTGAAAGGGGAGGATGGCGAAGGGTAAAAGTTTCTGATAGCACTAGTCTGCTTAAAATTGTGCAAGTGCTAACATGACAATTGCCTGCAACACAACTTCACCTTCTAAGAAAAGCACCACTTTACATACATCAAACGAAAACTTCTTACCTATGACTTCCATCCAGATTTGATCTGTGGATGAAATTCAGTTTAGCATCTGCCCAGTAAAGTTTCTGTTCTTCATAATCCAGCGTCAGTCCATTTGGCCAATATATGTCTGTGTTAACTATAATAGAGCGACTTGAGCCATCCATCCCAGCACGTTCTATCTTTGGCACTTCTCCCCAGTCTGTCCAATACATGAACCTATAATAATTTTAGAAAGAGAAAAGACAAAAAAAGACACCAATCATGTATAAGTCTACAACTGGAATGCTGACTATAAGTTTCAGTAAAGGCAAAAAGGCTCTCTGTTCTGCAGTCTGTGGAGCTACGTTCTACTGGGTAAGGTATACATGTATACATGGCCTGTGAAACACAACAGAACAAAGTTACTTTAAAAAAAGCTGCAGAAAACCAGCTTAGGGCAAACCCACAGTGCTATGTCATGTTACACTTCTATATGTGTTTTTCTTTCCTTGGGTCAAGTGAGGATGTTGGGGACATCCAAATGATATTGACAATAATCTCAGAATTCAACATTAAACAGTGAAGATAGATATTACAGACTATCACAGAAGTACAACAGCCTCTCTAACATGGGTCAGGCCTCTGAGGGAAACAAACAAGGTGTGTGGACTTACAGCAGACACAGCAGTTCCATGCAAGGCAGTAAAGTGGATGTGATGGAAGACCAATTCATGTCCTTTTTTCCCCAAGAGAAATTTAGAGACAGGCAGCTACGTCAACATGTTTAGAAGCACAGTTTGCACTCAGTGAGCAGGCAAAACACTCTGCAATGTCTTTTAAGACTGGGGAAGCAAGTTTTAAATGAAGTTAGCATATTCATTTGCCTTAAGCAACATGGTCTAGTGTTAGGTGTCTCTGCCCATGGCAGGGGGCTTGGAACTAAATTATCTTAAGGTCTTTTCCAACCCAAAACATTCTGCAATTCTATGATACTGGCACATGTTTAAACACTACTGAGCAAGTGCTGGGAGGGAAGGAAGTTACCTAGTTGCATTTAAGACTGAGGCAAAGCAAGGGAAACCATTTTATTATGGCTGGAGACTAGTAGGGGGCAAGAATATTTGTCTTTTTTCTGCAGGTGGTAGAAAATGGATTTACTTTTGTGGGCTGTTAACAGAATGCATAACTAAACAGAAGTAACAGATAAACAGATCAGACAAAGTGTGTCCATGGTGCTTGCTCTGTTCTGTTGCTGCAGCTGGGACAGACAAAAAGACTACTGTTCTAAATTGCTTCTCATAACCTTATGACATCTGCCAGCATACCTGCTTGTCTCTGTGCTCTGTATCCTAGCTTAGTCAAAACAATCCAGATTAGGAAAGATCTGAAGCCTTTAAACTAACCCAGATCCCCACACAATTACAATATGTCACTATATGGTGCCCACATGTGAAGAGGCCTGGCCACCCATCCTTTAAAGAAAAACAAATGTGCAACGCATTTAAGAAACATTTGCACATGAAGTTATTCTTGGCAAAGATTTAGGGGTTTTTTATTATTATTTTAAAAACTCAGGAAATTCCATGTCATATTTCCCCCCTTAATTCATGTCTACAGCGTGTTTGTTTTAACGCACAGCTCTATCTGCGGACAGAAATGCAGCTGATTAACACAAATATTGCCCTATTCAATCCCAAGTGAGTCATTCTCCACAGAAGAATATGCCTGCCTTAAACAGAGAGCACAAGTATCTGAAGAAAACATTTGGGATTTTTGTAGACATAAACAAGTGCTACAGAGAAACTGTGTTTCCATCAGGAAGAAGATAAAAAAGCCAAGTAATTTTCAGATGACTAGCACAGCAGCAAGTCACCTGGTCAAGTAAGAAAGTTACATACTTGAAAATGGAAAAGTTACGAAAGTCAGCAGCATTCCACCAACAAACATGTGTGAGAGAAAAGAGAGAAAGATTGTTTGGGTTTTTTAAGAAGACCCTTCTTGCCCCAGCTGCCAGGTCCTACATTTTCAAATACTTCACCAAGGTTAATAGGTTCCAAGGCTCTGGCCACCCTCCTAGACCGATTTTTCAGGCTGAAACAGCTCATTAGTTGCTGTACAGCCTCATCTCCTTCCCTGTCTCCCTCTCACCTCTTATGTACACTGCAATTACTCAAGCAAAAACAGGTAAGGGTAGCTTGGTAACAAAGAAAAGCCTTCCCAGACTTTACAAAAACATCCCCATTTCATTTGTCAGAGGAGCACACATGCACACAGAACTGGCTTTAAGATTCAGTAACATTTCCAATCAGCTCCAGTGACCTCTGCTCGGTTTCTCCAATAGTTTTTTTCCACTATCACCTGTTTGTTTTCCTTCACCTTGCTTGAAAGCCTTTGTGGAGATAGGTTTTAATGTCTTCATTAAAAATCTTTGGAACCAGACATGCTTCAGCCAATGGCATCAAGGGCTGTGCTTCACTTAGGAAGCCAGGCTTTTCGTTGCTGCAAAAAGTAACACAGGTTATAACTTAAAGATCACTTCTTTTGGCAACAGTTGCTTTTAAGCAACTTCTTGCAGATCATCTTTGCTTCCAGTATACAGGGCCTATATGGCTATGGAGGAAACTGGATTCGAGGAACAGATCTGAGCTAAAAATCAGTCATTAGCCCAAGTGGATTCCAGGACACAGCTCCATGAACACTGCCACTTGCACATAGGGCGTAGGCTTCTACAGCTGCCTCAACCAGCATCATGTCAACAACAGGTACCTTCTAACTAAGTGTACTTAGGCCTTTTCCTGCAACAGTTGAGCAAGTACAGCGTATAGGAGCAGGAGGAAACGGGAAATTAACTGCAACTACTAAGAGGGAGACCTGCCTAACATTCAAGGGAGTTGAGGGGCCAGACAGACACTGTTCCTACTGCTGCAGAGGTCTTGCTATGGATTTTTCTGCAGAGAGCTCAGATCCCTCTTCCAGGAGGTACCAAACTGCTCACATATGTCTGCTGGTTCCTCCTTTCGGGAAGGCTTACAGATTCTTGTCTCATTATATAACGGTTGGTAAGCAATCCATCCGGAGACCATACAGAAAGGAAGATGTTACAACATGCAGACATACTGCGCAGTGGTAAGCCAGCCATACAGTCAAGGTAAGGGTCATTCTCCCTCCTCCCCATTCTCTTAAAACACATTTAATTATTTCTGTTAGAAAAATATAAACAAAGGGCAGCACCAAAGCCCACAGGACAGAGCAAAATATTAAGCGAAAACTAATGCCTTGTGCTAAATTATGGCATTCAGATGCCACCAGAAGAGTACTGTTCCGTTTTGCCTCTGTTCTCATGTAGTTATATCTTGCTATAAAATTTAAATCCAGGAATCAACATTTTAACTCCAGCCCAGAAGAAAAGAAACCCAAATACAACACTAAAAAAAAAAAATTAATAAAATTTTTACACCACCTGTTGAATTTTAAGAGGAAAAAAAATGCATGTAGCATGTTTACTGTACAGCAGTACAAGCACAGAACTGAGCTCCATGCTAGCCAATCCCAAATCTGTAAGATCCAGCAGACAACACACAGACATGCTGGAGAACAGAAGCTGCGTGGAGACCTCATAGCGGTCTTCCAGTACCTGAAGGGGGCCTACGAAGATGCCAGAGAGGGACTCTTCATCAGGGACTGCAGTGACAGGACAAGGGGTAATGGGTTCAAACTTAAACAGGGGAAGTTCAGGTTAGATATAAGGAAGAAGTTCCTTATTGTGAGGGTGCTGAGGCACTGATACAGGTTGCCCAGAGAGGTGGTAAATGCTTCATCCCTGGCAGTGTTCAAGGCCAGGCTGGACAGAGCCTTGGGCAACATGGTCTAGTGTGAGGTGTCCCTGCCCATGGCAGGAAGGTTGAAACTAGATGATCTTAAGGTCCTTTCCAACTCAAACCATTCTGTGATTCTATGATTCTATGCTGTAACTGACCTCAGCAACCGTGCCTGGGTCCAGAAACAGGAATGCCTTCTCATGCTTCTTAAATTTGGCTCTTATTCCAGGCAGTCACAGCCAGGACAGCCTGGTGCTAGAGCTCTGGACCTTCCCAGCTGCCTGTTGTTGACTCCTGCTGAAGGTCATTCCCACCGGGGTCAGCAATGGGGACCACGAGCCCAGACCTTGCTGTTTACGTACCAGCTACTTCATCCAAGCTCATTTTCGCAAGGAGCTTAAAACCAGTATGGAGAAGCTGTACTGCAGCAACGTAATCAAACATCAAAACGGCAAACCCCATAGGCCTAGGGATTTTTAAACTCACACAGAATCATAGAATCAACTAGGTTGGAAAAGACCTTTAAGATCATCAAGTCCAATCATTACACCAGCACTGCCAAGTCTGTGGCACACTTTCATACCTAGCAGGTGTACCTGAATTAGCAGGAAGATCTTTAATTTAGTATCAAATCAACCCATAGAGCCAAATCTCTCTTCAACCTAATAATAAATAATGCCACAGCTGATGAAAACTTACCATGTTAATCCAGTCTTCCTTTTCTTTTTATTTTAAATAGTTAACCACTTTATTTTAAAGTACTTGGGTTTTAATCAAATAATCTTAATATTTTGAACTGTTTCATTCTTTTTCACCTGTTGTATTTTCTCCATGCTGTTAAATGCCACACTTGTCAGGCTTTACTAGCAGACTCTGGAAGTGGTTGTGAGCTGTTATAAAAATCTAACACAAAAACAACAACAAAGTGTTTTTCTATCTATCCATGCTTGTAATTTTAACATTAGGGATTCATGTCAGGAAATGATACAGGCTTTTTTGCACTGTACAGCAGTAGCTTCACCGTTTTGATTTGCCCCAAATCAAAGGTTTTGCCACAGCAAAATAAAAGAAAGAAACAGCATTTCTTGGTTCCATTCTATGTGATGAACAAATATAATAAATAACAGCTTCTTTTCTAAAAAGCTCATAAAGTCTAGGCATGCTGACAGCAGAATATCCCACATACCTAGAAAAAAGCTTGCCGAGTACAAATGCCAAGATTAAATGCTATAATTTAGCAATGACTTCCGACAGTTGTGCACAGAGGGAGAGAAATTCATCGCCAGCACCCATCAGCTTTGTAACTTTCTGATCTGTGCCGGTCCCCAGCACTGATGCAGATCCTTTCAGCCCTGCTATCCCGCACCAAACCAGGCTCCTGCTAGGAGCGTCATTAAAGCACCAGCCCCCATCGAGATGCTTCACTCACTGAACAGAGATACCCCACGCGACACTTAGCTGATTTTAAGGCAGTTAATTGGGACACCTTACAGGGCAGGCAAACGTTTACCTTCCTTAATGTTATTCAGTGGGAAGAGCAGCTGCTTAATTGGGACAGCCAATTATTTGGTGAAGCCCTTCACAGTGAATGCTCAAACTTTGTAATTATGCTCGTTTCAGCCCCTAAGAACCACTGAGCTCTACAGGGACCCAAACAGCCACCAACTTCAGAGCCTGCAAAGGTTTCAGAAGTGCAGCAACCCCTGTGGAGCTCATCAGCTCTGCAGTGGTCCTTGTGAAATGCAGCCTGCTCCAACTCCAGCACTAGCAGCACTGGCACTCATCTAACCAAGAAATACAAAGCTAAATGATAGGCACTGGAGTAGTTCAGGAAAACTATGTACAACAAATGTGTTTGGTGATCGAAAATAGCTCTTGAGGAAAAGAAACATTCATGGCTCTTCAGGAGTTTAAGAAAAGACATTCAAATCAAGAGACCCCTCACGTATCCTTAATAGAAACTTCCTGAGGCAAGTTCAGAGAGACAGAAACCGCAACCCAGGAGGACATAAGCTTCGAATGACATAGAAAATTGATTTTCAAATAAGGGGCCTAAAAGTACCATGGAAAGGTTTTAGTACAAAGCTTCTCAACTGATTGCAACATTCAGGAAATATTTTGAGTCCTCCAAGAGAAGCAAAAATGCACATAGCAAATTAAATATGGAGATAATTCTTCATAAAAGTGAGGAAGAAACATCCCTTTGAGATGCAATCAAGATAAACATGATAAAAAAGATGCTTTTAACTAGCTGAGAACAATCCTCTTTTACAATAGCTTATCTCTGCCAGGAAGTAAGCACGGACATTAGCTGAATGTCATTTTCAGAGCTGCTCTACACTAAGTTCTTACATTAACATTCAGTGCATTCAATGTACATTTTTAGTGAGAGTTAGCTTACCCTATGCAACTTTTCAGCTGCCTTTAAAAAAAATCACTCTTGGACATACTAATAGCAGCTATATGGGGAATGAGTGTGAATGAAGTAATGAGCTATTAACATCCTAAAGCACTGAATCTACTTGCTTAAACTTCCTGGTTTAAGGATCCCACAGGTGGCAAACAAAGCTGCAGTTTCTCATTTCAGCTAGGCACAGCTGGCTCAGAACCACTGTGACATACACTGGACAACAACAAAGCAAGACTCCTTCCACTAAAAACCAAACATTTTTTATTTTACTCCCTTCAAAAGCATCAGTGTGCCTCCAAATGACTGAACAACCCAGATGTCTTCACAATGCTTGACAAGCAAGCATCACTGGACCAAGCTGTACCTTTTTAATTCCCCACAGGTCATCCCATCCTGCCCAACCCCATCCCCTGCATCCTAGTGAAACAGACGTGTGAACCTCAGCTATTCCATTTCACAGCCCACATTATTAGTGCCATTTTTATTAGACCACCAAAACTAGATATGAGTGTCCAGTGACTTTCATACAATGACCTGTGACAGAGGCATCTCACTCTGCCACTGCTACTAACAAAGCAGTAAACTTGTGCAGAAACAAAGGTTGTAACGATGAACAACTGCAGCCTTCATAGTTGATCCGTCAGGGATGCCGAGAGACTCGATTGATAAGAAGTAGAAATCACTGTGCAAAATTCCACATCTATGTATGCCTACAATACACTAGAAAAAGGTCTACTGGAACACATAATTTATAAGGCATACAGGTACTTTTCCCAGTATACTCTATACTGGTTCACTCAAGAGGAAGAAGCTATCCTTGTGAAGGTACTTCTATGCAAATGACTACATTTACCCTAAGACATCAGGCAATGCACCTGTAACCAGTACGGCAATACAAGGAATTACACTCGGAGTTGGGTTTACTCTCCCCTGTTCGGACCTTATCTAGCAGGAGAAAGAATATTACCATCAGACCTTCCATTTTCTTGGAATTCATTTCTAAAATAAGGGACAAATGAAAGACTCCAGTTTTGGAAAACAAAACCACTCTGTGTGATTAAATGATCAGAAGCTGATGCTTGGTTTCTAGCTCGGTACCAACAACGCAGTATGAAACTAGATTTTGAAGGTGGTTTTCACAAGCCCTGAAAAGAATACCTTAGCAAAAACACTGAAAGTCATTCGTAAGAAATCAACATGGAAGCACAAACTTCATGATATTCTCATCTCATAAGCAGAGAGAAACAACTCAGTATGCAAAAGCATTTCTCAGCCACCATGCTGTCTGTTTTCAGGTATTCTAGCCTAAAGAATATGCTGGGCAATCTGACAAGAAAAATGCAGCTGAGGGATTGCTTCTCCTTTTCACCCAGCCATTGCTGAGAGTTCATGGGAAGTAAGGTTTGAGTTCACCGTCAAACATGTGCTGATGCACTGCAGTCACATGCATATGGCTGTCCTTTCAGTCACAGATCCCAAGGAAAAAGAGAAAGAGGCTCATTAAAAACCAAGAAGTGGCTATTTTTGCTGAATGCTCACTAAGGCAGAATTTCAATTGTTTGAGCAGGTGGAAAGGTCTCTTGCTCCCTGAACTTTGAAATTAACCTTTCCTATCTCCAGACACAAAAGGTCTAACAACATGCCTTCCACAGATATGAAAAAGAAGCCATTTTCTGGTTTCTCCTAGAGCAAGCAGGAAATAAAGCTTGTCAGTTTAGCAGCTCTTAAAAATCAGTATTTGAAACAACAATTTTCCTAGTTTAAACCAAAAAAAAAAATATGGAAAAAACCAATTTCACCTCTCTGTTATCTATTTACCACATCTCTAGACCCTAGTTGACTGCAAGATGGAAGCAAGATGCAGATGTGCTTTGGAAGGCCTCAGGCAGCCCTTTGCACAAGAATCATTCCAGATGTAATACACCAGACCCTGTGAAGTTCAGACAGACTTTTAGGAGCAGCTAAGCCAACAGAAAGCTAAAACACCAATTAACCTATCAGGAGATGGACAAATTAACAGCAGGAAAATTCCTGCCTTCCAACCTGCCTTGGCTCTGCAACTGTAACAAGAAATTAGCAGAGGAAAGTAAACCAGCTGGCAGTTTTGACAGACTTTCAATAAACACACACACAAACAAGAAACACAAACCAAAGCAACAACTGTGCCACAGCCTCTCAAGAAGCTGGGAAAGAAGCTGAGCCAAGACTGAGCACTGCCCCTAGGTAGCTCTTCAGGGCTGAGGAGCATCACAGAGGTCTGCCCAGGCAGTGCCTTAAGCTGTACTTGCTCAGCATCACCCCGAGGAGCCCACATACACAGAACCACCCATTTCAAACAGCTCTTTGAGATCCTACTAAAAGGTACAGATCTATACACCTGTGAACCAAACAAAACGCTGAAAGCAAGTATAAAAGAATATTTAGATACATTAAAACTACAGGCGGAAGAAAGCAGTGAGAAAACAGTAGGATCACTGTTCACCATCTTTCCCAGATAAAACTTCTTTGTACAATGGAAAACAATCAATTTCTTTACAGGGGCTTACAATAAAAATACAAACATTTGCACTGCAAATATTTAGTTTGTAAATGGAAAGTTAGGATTCAGTAATCTTTTCAATTCAAATCATAACCAAACTTGCTTCTTATCTTTCAATAAAAACCTGGGAGAACTCCTAACTCCTTATACATCCCAAATAAAGGAAGTGAAGAAAGGTTTTTCCCTATGCTTGTATCTTAAATTGAAACCATATGAACACACCTACTTCTCCATGGCAAGAGAGCACAGTGACACATCTCAATCTCTTTGTCTAATGACTGAGGGGAAGAGAGAGAAATCTGCCATTTGGCATTCCAGGCCGTTTCTTACGAGCACAAATCCAGGCATCTTACTGTACACTGCTGTGCAAGATTTTGACTTACAAACTGCACACACACAGGGTACTACACAGATACATCAACTATACTCACATTAAACAGAACATGCTGGTATAACTATCCTAACGCAGATGCAGATTACAACAGTAACAGTTTCTACCCAAGACCTATTAACTTAACTTTATTCCCTGTTTCATTGGATTAAGTTGGGGCCCAATCAATCCCTTGAAGCAGCTCACCATACCACCAGATGGGTACCCATACTAAAACATGAGAAGACAGGATGGGCAGACAGGATCAGGAGAAGAGATTAGCTGAAATCAGCCAACCCTCCCAAAAAACCAAAAATGCAAAGCATCAGGGAGATGCCCTGTCTCCCCATCAACTGAAATCAGAGAACGGCATGTTCAGAATCAGATCCTTCAGCAATTTTTCCTTCATGATATTTTCTTATCATTCCAAGCCTTTCATCAGTAAAAATATCCCCTTATTATTCAGCCTCTGCTCCACCACACTGCTACCAACTGGATCATTTTTGTATTCCTGGCCCCAGCTCCTCCAAGAAACCCTAATAAACTTTAATGCTCTACCAAATCAAGCTGGCTCCTACCCTTCATATCACATTTTCAGCACTCTGCTAATTCTTTTCTTCATTGTTTTCCATCCTATTGGTTGGTATATAACTCAGGCTTACTCACATGTAACCATCAATCCTTAGCCTCTTTTTATTATTATCAAACGAATTCATAATGTCATTTAGGAGATCAGTACATTTTCAGTGCAGTTCCTGTCCTTTGTGATTTGTTTATCAATTTGTTCATACAGAAACCAATCTGATGCCCTCAGCAAGGAATACACAGGCAAGCAATTCATTCATTTCAGCTTTTCTGGAATAGCTTTATTTGCTTTGACTACTTCTGGGTTTTTTTCCTCTATACTTTGATCATCCAACAGACTCACTAAATCGCTTACTCTCCTGTAAGAAAGCAGCATGCACCAATTAGTCTTTCCATATCACAAAATTACCAAAAAATACGGTCTTATTTTTAACCCATCAAAAGCCACATGATGTTCACTAAAAATAAACAAAAAAAAAAAAGGAGGAGAGGAGGTGAGGAGAAGGGAGATTGCTCTATGGAGGATAAAAAGAGTAGAAGTAAAGGGACATGTGTAATCAACATGCAAGGAGATGAGCCACATTACACTAGAAATTTGGTTAGAGCCCTAATTCTGGACACACAAACCAAGGCGGGTTTGGCTTTTATTGAGAAGAAGGAATACTTTCACAGAGCATTCAGAAAGGATCCCTAAATGTGACCTGAATACCAGCCAAAGGCTTCACACTCGGATGAAATAAACACCCTTCATTTTTACATCAAAAACATTATTGTCAAATAACTGAAACATCGGAGACTTCACTCTATCTTTTTCTGGGTTAGGATTTGCAATAAAAGTAGTGACACTGCTTTTACTTTTCCATTCCTAGCTTAAGCAGCTCAATATCAAGTACCCAGTTTCAATTTTTATGGGAAAAGTGGCTGTGCATTCTACAGCAACTACACTTCTACTATTTACACACCTGAAATTCTGAAGTTAAAAAACAATTAAAACAGCTTTAAATCCAAGTCACTAACATTTGTCCCTACAAACTTCTTTTGCAAGTCATTCACCTGCTGTTCTGGTAAGAGCCATCATTAACCACACACACGGCATACAAATCACTTGTGGCAAAGACGCATCACAAGTAAGGAAAAAAAATCCCACATCTTCTCCCAAGGCCAGACCTCACTAAAAAGACACTTTCTAACAAAGTGCAAAGAAAATGCCCACCAAACTATTGCGCTAGGAGGAGGAAATCCAAGTGTGTTCCCTATCACTCAAAAGCGTCAATTTAAAACTTTCAGCTCTACCCTGAATTGTTAAGAAAAATAAATAAATAAATAGCTGATAATTTGCCATCAGCTCACAATTTAAAATAATTATACTAAATGCCATTTAAAACCCAATTAGAAGTACAGGCTGTTTACAAACAAGCAGAGCCGTTCCCTGTTTTCACTACAGCATCTGGAGAAAGAAAACAAAGGAACACATTTTGAACAGTTTAATTGGGTAAAACTTCAGTTTTGAAACTCAGCTGGTGGTTGGGAGGCGGAGTGGGAAACGAGTACTACAGAAATGATAAAAGGATATACTGATAAACATTTTGGGAAAGGAAAAGCTACACTTATTTAGGAACAACATGGGGAACGATTGCTTACAAAGAAGCAGCCTTTAAAAACTGCACATCTTATTTAAAATGACAGATTTTCAAAATCAGCAAAAAAATGGTTTTCTTAGTGAAAAACTCTGAAGTTTACACATGTAGATAATAGGATTCCAGCAGTATTTTGCTTATTTAAATGATGTTGCTTTCTTGCTGAATAATTAGGATACTGATTAAACTGATGTTTATATTTGCAGTTCCTTTTGCCAGAGGCCCAGCACCTGAGGGCTGTCACTTTTGCACCTTCCTCCTGCATCAGTGCAGAAGGAAGAGAGCTGAGTCACTGATTCAGCAGGGACCAACAACTCCTCTCCTTTTACCTACTGGCTGGCTACCTTCCTCTGCACTAATGAATGTACTTCAAGTCCTCTCTGAAGAGTAAGTCTCTTTTTCTTCCCTTGTATCTCACACAAACAGAATCTCCAAGTGTCTCAAGCCAGCCAGCTATTGTCAGCCCAGACAGAAAAGATTAGTACCCCTCAGTCCAGAAGACATCATCTGGCCCAGGCTCTGTGAAGCCTGGAGGATCTTCTTGTGCTGTGCTAGTCCAAGGGGGTGAAGGCAGTGTGAGGAGGGCCAGCTTGCTCTTATTCAACTCAGAAACCCTCCAAGGAGGTGAAAAAGAAGCGTTGGTGACAAGGCAACAGGAGAAAAATGCAGAGAAGTGCAGAAACCTAGTGCTAGCACCCAAGGAGTGCATCTAGGCAAATCCTGTTAGCTTCTGTTTTCAAAATCAGATGTTTTACTTAAGTTTTACTTCTCATTCAACAAAACCCAGCCAAACCCAACATTACGTGGCACAATTCAGAAGAATGCAATGCTAGAGGGTATTAAGCGGGGCTAAACCATGCAAACATAACAAAATCTGTCCAATTCAAAGCTTTTCTTGCAGAAGATAATAATTTGAGTGGTTTCACAGAAAAACTCACACAACTACTTTGGAGCATTTTAACAAAACAATGAAATTGTTCTTTATATTTTACTTGCAAAACCAGCTGTCATGGTAAACAAAACACTAACCGCATATGAAGTAAATTATATGCTAATACATGTAAAACAAGCATAAGAAGAAACCTCAAAAACAAATAGACATCTTTTCTACATCTAAATATATTGTGAATTTACAGTCCAGTACTTTAAAGACTCACTGTTAGGTGTGAGAGACCCTTCTAGTATGCAGGTGTGCTATATTAGGAAGCTGGCAGTCTCTTTTATCCAGCTATAAAATGCTTCCAAATCTTCCATATAGGAATAGAAAATGGCCACTTTAAAAATGTGATTTAATCATATATATATAATATTTGTTGCTGCGTTTTCACTCACTACAGTTCATCTGTTGAAAATCGGAAGAAAAAAAAGGCACAGAGTAAATAAAGAGTTGCAAAACATTAAACTTCAGCATAGCAAGGCCAAGATGCACTGGTGAGAAGAACTGCTTATTGCTCTGAGCCAGTGAGAGAAATCTGCTTATGGAAACCAAGGAGCACAGAAGGAGCCATTTGCATAGGTTGCAGGAGAGAAAAAGGGAAGTTTTAGAAGTGCCTCTTTCGCTGCACTACTCAGCTATTCTACAATTGAAGACTTTTAAAGGAAAAACAAAAAAGAAATAAGAAAACCCAGCAAGTTACAGCTTGTTGAAAAAATAGTGCTGGTAGATTTGTGTTTTTAGTAATTTTATGGGTACTCAACACAGTGATAGTTAGGTCATTTATAAGCATAATATATATACACTATAATTTACCCTTCAAAACAACCTGTTGGAAACGCCACCAGCTACTGGTCACAGCAGAATACATGAAAAGGCATTTCTGCTTGTACATATCATTGTTGTAAATTGATTTTTAGTTTTGATTTTGTTCTAGGGCCAAACTTATTGTTTCATTTAACAGGAACTTAACATTTCCAGCTAACTCAAGAATAATATTTGGAAGAAAAAATCTAAAATGTGAGAAAGTTCAGAGGGAAAACTGAGAATGCTTAAAACCTGTGATGCACACCACCACAAAAGAGCAAGCTATGCTTGTGAGAAGGAGCTCCACTTCTACCACATCTGGAAGCTGTTGGCAGTTTTTTGTCTTTTAAACTTGGTGTTGTGGTGTTCCCTCACCTATGTGTTTCTTTCATAATACTTTGTTACCAGATTTGTTTTAACAGGGAGAAAGCCACAGTCCTCTGTGCCACTCTGCAGGTGCCTTCAGGGCTCCCCTCAAACCGCAGGACAGGGCAGCTCAATTTGTGAGAACGTAGCACACTGAACACTGAGCAAGGTAAGTGGAGAGCGCACGCTCTCTTCTGAAATATAAATATGCCATCGAAAGCCTGACACACATTTTAAACATTACAAAACAAAGCTGGACAGCAGACTGAGGTTTTATGTAAATTGCTTCAAACAAGTAAATTCACTGTAGTAGAGGACACACAAGTAACATGGTATGGATAAAGGATCTGTCCCCCCCGTCAGGTAGTCTTCCAAATCCTTGCTCATGGCCAACAGGTGAATGAAAGCAGAAGCTGAGGCCACAGGGGAAAAAAAACAAAACCAAGGTAACAAGGGAAGGGAGCAATCCCCAAGGCAGGGGTACACAAAAAGTTTAGATCATGGTGATACCAGCCTTAGGTAAGCTTCACCCAGAAGTGAATACAACTATGACAGCAGTTACTGACACTTTAGAAGTGCATACCAGATGGACGAGCTTCAAGGGAGCAAAAGCACAGATGAAAACATTGTGTGCAGCAAAGCACACATGAAGAAAAGCTGGTGGCTGATGATGATCTTGTCTGAGACCTAAGACCAGCATAATGAAGAAGCTATACCAGCTGGGAATCCAGACAGGGAGAAGGTTAAGTCTTGAACATATAGTGCAGAATAACATTCCAATCTTGGCAAAGTTACCTAAATAATTTATATGAAAGAAGTCAGGAATAACAGATTCCTGTAGATTTGCCAAGAAATTCAAGAAGTATCATGACAGAATCCACCAGCACAACTGCACTTAAACAGCAAGCTACAGCTAAGCAGTCGTTTGTGTGCATCAGGGGTGTACTCCGACATCAAGTGCAACAATTTCTGAAAACTCTACAACTGTGTCCAGTCCCAAAAAGATTGTATTTTGCTCTAAGTTTAATTTATTCCTTTCATATCGGGTCCAATTTAGCCTGTCCACTCTGTGGTTTGCTTCAGATAACAATACTTTCTTTTGTTGTAAGTCACAAACAGTAATCCCTTCATGCTTGTTATCCAATTTTACCAAAGGCTTTTATCTGCTTTATTGACAATTACTGTTTAACTACTTTTCTCTGAACTGAATTTAACTGTAATAATATGGATCTCCAGTTCTAGAAATTACAAAAAAACCAAAAACAAACAAACAAAAAACCACACACACACACACACACACAAAAACCAACACAAAAAAAACCAACCAACAAAACAATCATTTGGGATACCACTGAGGTTTGTAAAAGAACTATACGAAGAAATCAAAGTAAGATAACAGTTTTATTCTACTAAAACACAGAAGCAGTGGCAACAGTAAGAATTTCCTCCAAGCGCATAAGAAATATAGGCAGTGAACTTACCCAAGGGAGTCCTACCTCTTCACAACCTTTCTTCTATGTGGACTGCACTGTAAGCTGCCTGAAGACGTGGTTTTGCACATTGATAACAGTGTGGAGGCAGAGGACACAGCCCAGGGAAGACTCTGATTAAATGGCACCTGACACTGAGAGTTTGACAGAACTAGGTCAATCACACAAAAGGAATATACAGCCCAGAAGGGCTATACTCTGTTACTTGAGAATGGAAACAAATGTGTATTTACATTGACCAATTAAAAATCCAAGAAAACAGGCACTGCCACTTTTTCACAGCATGGGAAATCAAAATCAACT
Organism: Psittacula echo; assembly: GCF_963264785.1. Lineage (NCBI taxonomy): Eukaryota > Metazoa > Chordata > Aves > Psittaciformes > Psittacidae > Psittacula > Psittacula echo. Next base: position 110,040,106 of record NC_137735.1, read on the forward strand.
TTTCGACACCAGTAGGGCTAGCCCTAGCTGCTGAAAGCTGCTTCTAGCCAACTCCCTTCCTACCTCAAGAACAATGCTGATCCCTAAGTCAGAAATCATAAATTTGAAGAAAGGGGGTGGGAGCCTTGAGAATTTTTTGCCACCTCAAGTCTAATTGTCTGATGTCTTCAGGGTCAACTCAATGACTTGACATAACTACTTGAGAAAGGGCTTTTCAAGGGCAGCAAGAACTCACTCTGTAAACAAGTCTTTTTCTAGGATAGGAACTTGGGCCATATTCAAGGCCATGCTCTGTACTCAGGAAAGCAAAGAAGCTGAAGTTCCAAGTAGTACATAAAATTACAGGGTTGTACATATTGATGAGATTATTCTTAAGATTTTCAGCACAAAGATCTTCTCTACTCAGAGCCTTTCAATGCTCCTCTACGTTGGGCTGCAATGCCTAATAGATTTTTTGAATTTGTTTTGGAAATGAATGCAGTAACAACCATGAGGAGTTCTATTAAAAGGCAAAAAAAGAAAGGGGGAAAACTAGCATAAGGCTTCAATTTGCTTCATAGATAGAACAATTATTTTCAATGGAGATGAAATACAAAGACGCTTCCTTCATCACAGTTTTATCAGGAACAGTCCTTTAATGACCAGGTCTAAACCATATGCAAGTCAGTCTCACTCACTGAACCAAGGTTGATGTCCACCTAGGGAGCCTCCTAGGTGGGTATGAAGCTCTTATTTCTTGAACTGGAATAGGAGAGAGATGACCTTTTTGCTCAGTCTTTCACACCACATAAAAAAATAATCCAATAAACTCATATTTATGGTGTTTATTTTAGGAGGCATTTTTGTTTTTAAACTTGATTGTTGAACTATATTCATTCTTTAAAACAAGAACATACATTTTTGCTTCCTTCTTTTTTACGGTCCATAGCAGCAATTGTGCTCACCAAGTTTGGCATTGATACAAATAATTATTATTTCTAAATAACTAAGCAGTCCTCTGAGAGGAAACAGCATTAATCACAAGGTCCAATTTCAGAACCCAATTCTAAAAGGTGAGCTCGCCAGCCAGGCTCCTCAAACAAGAAATGGAGAGAAGTAGTTTCCTGCAGAGGCTACAGTACTTCTCTGACTCAGTCTGAAGACAAAGCCACCCTATTTCAGTGGCCGTAAAGGGAGCTGAGCTGGCTTAGGTCAACTTGGGCAGTTGGATACCTAAGTATGTCATGGGAATATCTCCCCTCAAAGATCATTTATGGCTAACTTTCAAACAGCAAGGCACAAACTCCCTTTCTTTTTTTTGGGTCCAAGGTAACAGTGAAAGAAAGAATGCTTGCTCATCTTGGCAAGAACTCAGCTTTCACTTAAATGCTAACAAGAGATTACTATGTGGGGGTTTTGCTCTTTTCAGAGGCAAACAGTCACCAGTCCAAACTGATGTTAATGAAGCAGTTATATTTGGGACTAACTGAAAACACCAACTCCTGCTATTTATGTAGGGACATCATCTCCTCATCTGTAGGTAGCTTCTCCTAAAGAGATACGAAATCTTCTGTCAAAGTCTGGGATTTTTTTTCAGCACAAAGAAGAAGCAAGCTTTTTCTAGATCATTTAAACAAACTTTACACACATTGACTTTCTGTTACTAAAACAAAAGTACCAGAGATCTATGTGCTGCTTTTTCTCCTGTGCATTCCTTGCAATGAACTGGCATCTGCCTAGGCCCCCTCCATTAGCCATACCTTTAGGATAAGATACAACCACTCCCATGGTGAATAACAGCTATGGAAAAAAAAAAAACCAAACAACATAACAATGCAAGTTTCTCTGTGAACATCGAAATTATAGAAACTTGTTCTCCAGAGATACACATCTCATGGCTAGATACCTTGAAGTCAACGAAAACAGAGGCACTAAATGAAGCATGTCCAGCAGCTACAGTGCTTGGAGCAGGTCTGTCTGATGTTGGTGCCCTGTTACAGACCTGAACAGTGCCACCTGAACACACCTGAGCTCTGGGAGATGAAGCTGGGCTCAACTTGACTGAAACTGACCAACAAATTGCAAAGATCAAATTGGGACTTACTTTCTGACTTAGGGTCAGATACCTGCAGTATTCACACATTCACCTTATATATTAGTTACAAATGGTGCTTGCCCCTATTTTTAAGCTATTGCCAGATCCTAGATCTATTTTTTTTGTGTGCAGACTCATTGCTACCTTAACATAAACCAATCTCCTATGCTCAGTGTGAAGAGCTGTGAATATTGCTTTTCTCAGCTACACAAACTTCAGATCCATAAAACCTATAACCTCAGAGGAGATAATTAAAAGTACAGCAAAATTCTGCACCAACCCTTTTCCTTAGCACTTGTACAAGTGATCCAAGGTCAGGAGTGGAAATCAGAACCCAGCACCAACTCTCCCACACTTGCAATACGGTTTGGCTTTAAATTACATTAGCAGAGGTAGCAAGAAACACCAAGCATCCATGCATGAAATATGAGAAAAGCTAGACAGAGCCGTTGGTAAAGCTTCTTGTACGGAGAAACATTAGCCCTTGTATTACCACTGAAGGGAATGGTTTGCCACTCACTTTGGTTAAACCCTCCACTGGAAGCCAGGACTGGAAAGCACTAATGTGTGCCAGCACTGTTTTAGAGCCGTGCGTATTTAAGCCAAAATTATCAGAGCAAATATGTATTAGTTTGCAGCACAATCTGTCACTAATTATTCTGCTCCATCAAAATAGTACCCAATCCCCACACCATTAAGCAGGTCAAACATTTGGTTAACAGCTGTCTTGACAAGACTGGAGTAGTAGATGAGGCCTATGAATTATTTATTTTGGCAGTATAATGCTGCTACTTCTTTTCTATCCTCCCAGTCTCCACTGTAGACACAAGAATGCATCCTGTGCTGGAAGGTGATGGAGCAAGAGTATCTACCAAATGATAACAAAGGACTGTTAAACAACTGTGTGTATTTCCTCTTTTGCATCTGCTCATATATTTAAAGACAACACGACTTCCAGAAAGCTACTTAATATTCAGATAAAAGATAAACAAATCTCAGGATGAATTAGAAGGCTGCTGGTTGCAATTTAGTGACATTGTTTATGACAAGTAATAAAGAAGAACACTTCTGCATTTCACAATGTGGTCTTCAATATGTCACCATGAAAATCTAGAGCTTTCACAGGGGTGACACAGAACTTGAAAAGTGTCTTAAAATTTGTGATAATCTTAGAGAGCAAACACCAGTGAGCAAAAATTAGAAAGCTGATAAGATGGCTTAGTAACTCAGAAAAAAAAACCTGCTTGCCACTGAAAACAGTTAACAGATAATGAGCATGCCTGTATGATAACCAGAATCTATACCCATTGTTACACAGGCCAACCAACACATGAAGCAAAAACTTCTCACAAGGGGAAGAGACCCCATCTCTCCTCAGATGCTGTGTTCCTGTCTCCTGGAAGGTGAGGGAGGGGGGTGGTGAAGTAGAAATCCAGTTTTTCCCCTCCTCTATATTCTTATCACCCTCTTGCCTTGGCCTGCAAGATGGGTATTAAAATTCTCCTACCTTCCACATATGCAATATATCCAGCGTAGCACAAACCATGCCAGGCTGAAGAAAAGCTGACAGAGGAATAAGAACTGGGGATGTGGAAAGGGCAGTATTGTTTCTTTCAGCAAGGAAGTGTTTTGCTCTCCTCTAAGTCTTGCTGTAATCAATGAAAGAAAATTGAAGTTTACAAGTTATCACTAAAATGGAGTAATACTTGGCAGTAATGTTTGAAACAGAGATCTACTTGGATAGAAACACCTAAGAACACTGGAAAGATCACAACACTGCCACAGCTGAAAATCCTCAACCATTTTACCAGTTATACAGCAAGCTACTGTGGGGTGACTGCAACAGACCTGGAAGCTCAAGACTCCAACCCTGCGAACTAGGATGACAGCCTGATGAAAAGTTGTCAAAACAAATGTTTCCACAGAACATTTCCATTTTGAAGAATCAGCATTAAAAATAAACTGTCAGATAATTCCACACCAAGTTCAGCTAACTGAAAATCCTCTAATGAAAGAGTTAGCTCTTACTTCACCATTTAATGCAGTTTATATCATTCATCCCCTTAAATTAAGGCAGCAGGTCAGCACCTCTGTTTCTTTATAAACAGTTATAAACAGCACATTAGCACCATATTTTTTTGTATTTGGGGATGCAGCAATGGAAGGGAGTGCTTTTATCACAAACACTCCTTGAGTCTGTCCCAACATCCCCAAAAATGTTCCCAAAAGTGTTTATACTTATTCCAGGTTTTGAAACACATTTTTGCTTTTCCACTTCTAATTCATCTAAATTGTTTGACAAGCAGTGCTGTTACAATGAATGTGCAACAGCACAGCTGCTCCTTCATATGGTTTAAAACACAATCACAAAAGGCTGGCATAGCATTGGCCCAGGCCTACACCATTCGGGCAGACAGAAATCCAGTACCTCTTCCAGCAGGCATCTGCAGGAGTGGGAGAAAGGAAAAGGAGAAACAGACAAACATGCTGTGCTCGCAAACCAGCTAAGTAACATCAATGTCTTGAAAAAGTAAGTTAGGGCAGGACTAGTGATTCACCCAAGATTTCTCATCAGATAGAACAAAACCTAAAACTACAACACACCACACAAAGAAGATTCAGAAGCAAAATCCTCAGTCATCCACCCCTTGAAAAATACTGCAGTAAGCAGTGTATCTGGACAGTGATACACTAGTAATTCATTCCATCCAACTATAGTCACATGGCAAACCACACCACTACCAAAAATCTTGTCTTTCTAGACACATTATACCACTGGCTGCATGATGCTTTTGTAAAGTTACATGCTTGCAACTATTGCCATTTCATGGCATAAAGTCTTCAACTAAATGTGTACGTAAGCAGTCCTTTCCTGAAGAAGGGAGCTGTGCAAGAGACGCAACCCAACCATACTGTTGTTTTCTAAACACTGACCTTGTGTAAAGTATCTGTTGACATTTTAAGGATGACCATGCTGTCTGGATCTCCGTATCATGGCCCGATCTGCTTCTAAACACAGGAGTGAAGCCTTCATTATACCAAGCGTTACACAGAAACCTTCCCTTTGAGAGATTGCCTGTTTATCTGCACAAATGGTTTGACAGCTTTTAAACTTAAATTAAATAGCATCTGACCCTCAGCTGAAATACCCAGTTTCCAGGCTTCCTGACTCCACAATACCACCATTCCCCAGGCTACATTTAGACCTTTACAACACTGAAAACTTGCAGCTCATGCCCTTACAGATGACAAACCACCAACTAAGTGCTCCCCATAGCAATTGCCTTTTTCAGGCTTTGAGCATGTTGTGATTTTTAAACTATCACCTCTACACTTAAAGACAGAGGAAAAATATTTCTCTTACAAACAAGGCCAAACATATTCCACAACAACCACCTTTACGTTCTACAACACCAATCACCTTCTGCAGAGTAAGTATCTTCTCACCACATGGCTCTCACTGTGGTCTAGCTTGGAATACATCCACAGCTAGGCAACACAACCCAGCCACATGACTTGCACCACTATCACACCACCACAGATCCCGTGCAACCTGCCACTGCTTGCTCAACTGCAGTGCCTCAGGAGTTTCCTTAGCACTATGAGGTGACAAGACCAAAACACCAGCTTCTTGGCTGCAGTAGTTTCTGCCATCTCCAAGAATTAAAACACACAAGATGCAGATGAAAGGGGAAACACTATGCAGTTCTTAAAATCACCATCTTTGAAGAGCCCTGTCTTTGACCTGAGCCTGTGGAAAGCAGCATTTTGAACAGGCTTCCTGTAGCCTATGCAAAACTAGATCTGTTCATCTCACGTATGTGAAGCTGTTCAGTCAGTTCTGTGCAGCCAGAGTCGGTTGAACAGTTCTGTGCTGCGCATGCACACACAACCTCTACCCACCAACTGACTAACCAAGTGCACAAGGTAACAGTTGCCTCTAAAGTGGACTTTGGCTCCAGCCTAATACCTACCTTTTCCATGTGTTGGCATACATGTTATTCACAAAATCATTGCACAAATCACACAGTATTCTACTTAAATGTTTCCATGCAAAAAGAAGCTAATAATATATATTTAAAAAAGCACCTACTTCAGTCTCTATGAACAAGTATCTCAGTACATTTAGCCTACTCAAAGTCACCTTGGAAATTGTCACAGACTGGGAAGACAATTTTATAACTGAGTACCCACAGTGTTACCATTAAAATGCCAAATCAACTGAACAGTATTTTTCTTCTGGCAGCAACAAGAGTTTGTCTTTGGGATCATTCAGCTTACTTCTGCTGACAGCCCAGCGTTCATGTGTTTTTGAGGAAGACACTTCATCAAACCACACTGTCCTCAGTACCATTTGTTTTTATGTAAGTTATAACCTCGTATCTTTCCACATCACTTTTTTACCTTCCCACATACAGCATAGTGCTAGACGCAAAATTCAGTCAAACCTGTGAAAATGAGACCAAGACTAAACTAAAATTGAATTCTTGAAGAACCCACAGACCTCTTCCACTATTAAACTGCAGTAACTCTTGCTTGAGTTTGAGGCTCTATGCCTCAAACCAGAATGCTGCCATGCTCACTACTGTCTCTAAATTCACTGGCTAACCACAGAGAATTTATGGTTTTGAGAGCTTCAAGCACCTCGACTCCTAAAGAGGGTAACAAATCCATCCGTGAAAGAAAGGTCCCGGATAAATAAGACACTTAAGCTCTGAAATAAAACTGGGCATGGCCATTCTTGTCAACAGTTCCTATTGCTCAAACACTGGATAAATTGGTGTAATCAGATTAACTACATAACAGGGCATGCAAATTGCATAACTCAGCCTACAAACGTCTAGGTGGTGATTGCACCGGGCCATAAATCACCACTTTATTAACTTACATGATTTCTTGTTGTGCATTGAAACACAGCTACCTTAAAACGGTGTTTTCTTCAGTTGCGCAAAACAGGGTAATTCTAGGTGAAACAAAATTATTTAAGGTCAAAGGGTTTGTTCTGTACACAGTCTACCTACAACTTTTTTGTCAACTCATCAGATACAGCAATTGTCCGTATTATTCTATGATTTTGGAGCATTAAGATTATTTAAGACTGACAACTCTACAGTTAGCCATGCAAAGAAAACACCAAACTATCTTTGTGAAGATAATTAATACACAGCTCTTGACAGTATTGAGAAAATAAAAGCCAGAGCATTGCGACTTTGTAATTCCAGAGGGACAGGCTGAAATGAAGAAACAACTCATGTAATGTCTTCAAAGCCGGTCATAAAAAAGGCTAACTGTTCCCATAGATTTTTCTTATTGTTTCTAAAAAAAGGAGCCAGAACTTTTGCATCAGAAAAACATTAGCAAAGCACTCACAGAACATATGTTTGACAAGCTGTGTCTTATGTTCATGTGAACTTCTTGACCATGGTCACACAAGAGAAACTTATCCAGAAGCAACAGGCAACGATGAAAAGGGCACACAGAAATAACCTGGCACTTGCTCTCACTACCTAGCTTGCGCATTTTTCAGATTCTTAACAAAATTCCATTTTATTAACCAGATCTGGCATACACTTACATAAGGGAGAACAGTCATCCCTTACACTATTTTAAGCGTGATTTTGGTCTTTCCTCACTTAACAGAAAAAATACTTAGATTAAGCTTTAGGACCTTAAGGGGGGAGGGAGGGGGAAGAGGGAACTGAAGTTAATATTCAGCAGTTCCTGAAAAGAAATTTTATATAGCATCTAGGTCCTGCACTAAGAAATCAACCATTTAAGTATGGACACTGGAATGCCACAAACTCCCTTTGCACAAAACCAGAGTTCTCCACCTAAGCAGCATACTCAACACTGCCATGGCAAAATAACAATGCTGTGATTTTTATCTGTCCAAGCTTCACAGTCAATCACAACAAGCCAGCCTGAAAAACCAGGCAGTTCACAAGACAGATTCTAAGAACCTTCTTTAAGATACTTTGGAAAATAGAACCTCAGAAAGAAAAACACTTAAAAGCCACAGCCCCAGAGGATATGCTCAATGTTTACATTACATACATTCCCTCCAAAAGTTGAACGCAAAGCATACTTTGAAATCTTAAAGTTGGAAAAGTGGATGGTGTATGTGGTGGGGGCAAATACTGTGGAGAGGGGGAGAGAAAGAGAAGAAAGGCACAGCTAGATAATCTTGAAAAACTAACTAGCCTTTTTAATGCAGAAACTTCACTGAGTACAACTGTTTTCAGATTACTACTGACTTTTCCATTAGCACAAAATGATTTTTTTTGAATTTTTAAAGTATATTCATGAAATGAATATACTTTGTAGCTAACTGGCTCTGCAGATTTTTTCGTTGGCACAAAACAATTTTTTTCTTACTTAAGCAGACAATTGTCAATTCAGGAATTAAATCCCCAAACAAACTCAGTCTTGCAAATCAACAATAGAAGAGTTTTATGCCAAATCATTCATGAACAGGAGCCTATGATTATAATCTCTTGATCTGTAATACGACAGGCAGCACTCAAGTCAAGGTTTAAGTATCGCATAACTACCATTAGTTACCATGACCTTCCACTTGATTTCAGGAGTGGTCTCTTTAAGCCTATTCAATTTTTCAGGGTCGCTTTCTTTCCTTTCATTTAGTTTTAAATACAGGACTTCTGCTAGTCTATAAAAGAGTTGTCAGGCAGCTTTCCCCAATCTGTCAAATTTTACTTCTCATTTTCATAAAGTTACTTTTAGAGTAACTTAAGAAGTTTCTCTCTCCTCCATCTTTTCATCCTTTCAAAAATACTGATAGCTGCTCCAATCTATTAATTAGCTCCAGGACCACAAACTGCTAAGTAAGTATTCAGCCTGCATCCTGCAAAACATTTAAGTACATTTTTAATTTTGACTAAGCAGTCCTGTCAAGATCAACAGAGCAATCACAAGTAGTGTATGCCTATGAGGGTCCCCAGATAAAAGTCTGAAGGCTTTAGCCTTCGAAAGACCTACGCTCAAACCAAGTTTTTCTGTAAGTCCATTCAATTTTTAATGGGTAGACTTCTGCAACAGATTTCAGGCACTTCTTGTTTGTTGATCCTTTGGTGCACGTACTGTTAATATTTACATCAGTGAACTCTACAGATAAAATATGCATACACACTTGCATATGTCAACAGCCACATGTGTGCACATGCGAGCAAATATAATGTAGTCCACCCTCTTTATAAACTCACATCTCTTTATTCAAAATTTTGGCTGAGGTTATGGATTTCTAGGGTGCCACATGTCAAATTCCGTAAGGGAGCTTTTCGCATGTCATAAGGAGGATTAAAGGAATTTGCAAGATGCTTCGGGAGATTTTACAAACCACGCAGGTGGGTGCGGGGAAGAGTCAGTCCCAAACTGCGCAAATTCATAGTCTGTCTCATGCTGTGTGTTTTGGAGAAGCACAGAAGACAACTAATGTAACTAATACTAATGTAACTCATCCATCGCAGCCACACATGAGAAATTCAGCTCAGAAGATTTCAACTTCAGATTACTAGCAGTTGTTTGCAGAGAGCCAGGCTTCAAAAGGAGAGAGTGACAAAGAACTTAAATAGGAACCAGAGCTCAAAAATCTTAATCTTCCCACTCTGTTGCACGGGTGGCCCTTTGGCTCTGTAATCCTATTCTCACTAGAGAAAATGGGAAGACTTCTCTGCATCTATACATCCCCCACATGACCATAAAGCCTATCAAAACTCAAAAATCACTGAACCTTTCTCCCAGTTGTTGCTTGGCTCCACTTCAGGTATATCCTGCCAGACATCCAAAAGCTAATGCATAGAAATCCTCTATATTCTGGATTTTCTCTTTTTTTTTTTTAACCTTTGTTAGCTGATTGTCTTGTAAAAGCAGTTGACAGCACCCATTTTACACAAAAGGCGATACAGAGAAAACAGAATATACAACAACAAGGCCATGGGCTACAGTTCATAGGGAATCTGGTCTAGGCAAGGCAACTTGGGACTGTAAGCAAAGAGCCTCTCTATGTTTTGCAGTTATCAACAAGACTGCCCTTTGATTACCTACAGAACAGTGGGCAAAACACTCTGGTTATATAAGCTGATGAGATTTCACCAATTCTAATGAGGCTAAACCAAATATATTAAGATCAAGAACCAAGTTTAGGAACTCACAGTTTTTCCAGTCTCATTTCTGCATTTAACTAGAAGGACATTTTTATGCAAGGAGACAATTCTTCTCTAGTTAAGTAACAAATTTCTGTCAAACCTCAAGAACACATTGTACTTTTATGCTTTCATAGCATCCATCTCTTTCAATCCAAATTTGGTTTGTAGCTATAAAATCTTGATTAGGACTATATAATTTATTTAACGCTACAGCTTTTAGTGGTTCTGAGCAGCAATCAGACCTTTACTAAAACAAATCTCTGGTTTCACTACTGACTACTTTGCCAAGCCGTTCTGCGTCTGCCAGCTCCATGATGAATGCTGGCTTGAACACCATATCCAACAATCCTTCTCAGTCAAGTATCTACTTTTATGCATGTCTTGGGGCCAACAGAAATTCGCAGTCCAAACCCCCAGCCATCACTTCTGGCCACAATAAGCACAATATTAAATGCTGTTTAAAATAGTGCGTCAGGTTATCACAATAAAACAGCAAAATCAAAATAGCATCTTCCATTACAGCTTACTCAGAAGTCTACCAGGGCTTAACCTAAAGGTTAGGTGATAAGATACAGCTTTATTCTATGACAAATAAATGCATTTTCAGTAAAAGAGCCTTCTACTTGAGAACTGAAGATGTTTCTACGCATTACTACAATACACAGCAAAATAATCATGCAAGCTTCATTTGCAAGACAGTTTTGCTTATAGGTAATTTTTAACAACCTGCTAGAGCAGAGATCATGCTTATCCTTTAAATAAGAAAAATAAATTTCACACTTACATAGACTTATTTGGAAAAAAAGCTCTCTGACTTAACAGTGCTTTTAGCTGCATAATCTCCTATCTTTACCACTTCTTACTTGAAGTGACAGATAAAACTTAATACAACTAATACTTTATGCCGAAACATGGAATTAAGATGTAAAAGTGAGAAACGACAAGGCTCCCATGAGAAATGAAAGTGTAAAGTATGTGTTAAACAACCCTGGGGAAAGAAAGGAGGTGGGAGGAGGGGAGAGAGAGGCCCAGAATAGATGCTCACTTTGCGGTATTTGAAGGATTCTAATTAAAAAACTACAGTCCAGAAAATGTGTTACTATTCTTTAGATTTCTGTTCATCAGTCCAACAACAACAAAAAAAGGTTTCCACATTTATGGGGTTTTAGGGTTTGTTGGTTTGTTTTGGGGTTGGGTTTTTTTGGGGGAGGGGAAATGAGGGAGAAAGGGAAAAGAGGGAGGAGATATTTAGGCAAGTTTGCTTGTTGGTTTTTTAGGTTTTAAGGTACAACGCAATTAGAATATTCCAAGTATATGATACAATTAACTAGACACAGACACCACGTATTACATATACATTCTCACCCACACACATGCATTTAAAGCACATCATTTAACATCTAGAGCATTACTGTGGAACAGCATCACTGGTCCATCTGAAGAGACTCTGCTCCCACAGACAACGTTCAGGTTTTTCTATTGCTTTCTCTTATGAGGGAACACTAACAACTGGGCCAGATGTTTTAAAAACAGCTTGTAAGGGGGCATCCCCTACCAAGGAAACAGACACACCAGAAACTCATCACATGAGCTACAGTGATACAACAAAGTCAGAAGTAGTAATTCTTTCTCCAAGAGTCAAGCAGAAATCCAAAGTACTAACTTCTGGTTTGCTCAGCTCATTTTCAGGTCTTTTGTACATAGATCCTGAAACATTAGTATTGTACTGGTTCAGATACAGGCCAACCAACCAACCCTCGCACACTGAGCATAACATGAACCATCTTCTCCTGTCCTGGGGTCACCACACAAGTTCTAGAAACACTTAATTAGGTATTTTATTATGTTACCTCACAATATATGTCCCTAGTATGTTCTCCTTTCTTACCAGCTGAACTGTAAAAGTGCATTTGCTTTTTAGCAAATGCAAATGCCATAAAAGCTGCATTTGCTTGAAGTCCTCTGTACAATGCATTATCCTGTGACGTTTTTTATCTGACCACTCTACAGAGAAGACAGTACTGAAATACAGTCATTCTCCACAAGGATAGCCTTATTTTTTCCAGGAATGTAGCCAAATAAAAATGGTTCTTCTATAGACTTTTTCCTTTGTTAATCATGCTGAACTTTCAAACAGCTGAGTGCTATGATTTTCATTTTTTAAACAAACTTAATCCATAGTTTAGCTAAAGAATATTATCAGCCTGTTTCAAATCATGCCAGCAAGTGGATTTATAAGGTTTTTTTCAAGAAATGAGCCCACCATAAATCAATCTTTTTTTTTGTCAGCAACATAAATCCAACTTCTTGCAGAGAGACAAAGGTGATTTTCTACTCCATTTTCTACAATGCAGATCAAAACCTTTGGTCTAAAGTCTGGACCAACTTTAACCTCTAAAATGGACACATTTCAGTCACTACCCAAAATGCTGAGGGGGAAAGGGAGATAACCTAACCCTCAACCAACCAACACTATCTTGATTTTAAATGAGGAAAATATAAAGATTTTTTCCTTCAGTATTCTTTCTTCCACCCACCTGCACATTCCACAAGCCCATGAACAAGCAGACTCCTTATCCACTGTGACTCAGTGACTATCCATTTCCGCTGCAAATGCACTGGTCAAGTGTACAATATGCTGGCTGATGTATCACAACAAGAATTGTCAGTATAATCTCCGTTTATGGCAGAAAGTGTGGTTTCGACAGTGAAGCTTATTTAGAAGGGGAAGATGATGGTCACAGGAGGGGCAAAAAAGCTTAAACCACGCTGAAGTGAGCTGTACTCGCTAAAGGTTAATTTGGCCAATACATTTCTTCTGCTGCAGATCTGCTTTTTACATGTTGTCTGTAAGACTCACCGTCATTTTCAAAAAAATCCCCTCCAAAATACCCTGCCTTGAAACAGTAGAGATTACAAACAAAGCTCTTCCTTAAGATGAAGTATAAAAAATAATTTCTTGCAGCAATTTTCAGTTATTAAGCTGAGCCAGCTGCAATGGTTTTAGCGAGCAATCGAAAACTCTCTCCTACAAGTCTTAGTAGATGTCACAGATTCAGAAGTAATGATTTCCTGACAAACACAGCCAAGATATGCAAATTATACTGGGGGGAGAGGAAGACTTTTTATTTACTTTTTTTTTTTTTTACTCTGGCCCCTTCCCCAGAAATAGCTTGAATGTTCCTTTAAAGCTTCTCTATTTCCTTAACAGCAATGCTACTTTGAATTTCTCCAGCAAGAACGCAGAATGAACAATGTATCAGATTATGATTCTGCAGTAAATTCATATAAGGTCCTTTTGACTTCCTGTCAATAGTTACCAGAAGTTGTCTCAGGATTATTTTAATTTTTTTAAAGTGCGTGAACAAACATTTTTTAATGAACGTCTGGCTAGTGATACTTACCCAGGAGTCTAAATCATGATTTTACAGATCATTTTCTTTGTGTTCACCCAGCATAAAGCTTCACTCAAAACATTGTTAGTGAAAACTTGTTTGTTCACAATTCATTTATTTTTTTTTTTTAATACAACAGGTCTTCATAGTCTAGACTTAAATGCTAAATTATAATTGCAGGGACTGAAAATGCAGATAAACAGAAGCATGTCCAAAGACTCATCATCACCAGAGGTTATTCATGCAGACCAGAAATTACTACCTCAGTTTAAATACTTAGTTCTAACCCATTAAACAAATACTGCATGCAAATATCTGAAGTTCAGATTGATACTTTACAGCAAGTTGCATAAAATTTACTAATTCTCATCACTGCAGCACTGATGTACACGATAAGGGACAGCCAAATCATCCTCTTGAATTATCAACAGGCAATCATTTAACCTACCATATTCACATGCCTCACTAGAACTAGTCTGAAACTGAAGACACAAAGTGAAGAAAAGTCAGTGAACTTAGTGCTTTGACAAGACATTACTAGCTTATTCACAGGAAAGCTGGCAGAAAGGAAAGCACAGCCCTCAACTTCGCCAGTCCACAGTCTTGTTTTCTAGCCCAAGCACTAAACGAAGAAGACAGGGAAGAAAGGCTATTTTCATACTTGCATACAGCTAAAAGCATCTACAACTTTTAAGACATCTAAGTCTGTAAGAAAAACGTTTGTCCTGCACAAACCAATTCCATGAACACTAGTTTGATTTCTAACAAGCAAAATCTCTCCCACCTCCTTGCACAAAGGGAAAACTAGGTACAACACTTGAAAATTACATATATTAGTGAATGTGCTCCTTTGAGCTCCTGGCAACCTCTGGCAGTAGGGTGAGGATAGGCAGTCGATGGCAGTAACATCTAAAACCAGCACAGCAAGATTTACAAGAGAGGTCACTGCTGCAAGCCTTCACTCTGTTTTAAATATGCGGGTTTCTGGTTACCTTCGTTCACCTCCTCCTTCAGGAGAGGTGAAAGAGAGGAGGAGAAAGAAATTAACATTTTGAGTTGGCAATAAAAGGACACCTTTACAATTTTAGCATCTAGCCCCATGGAAATAACCTAACACAGGACAGGAAACTAGCATCACATGAACCATACACCAACTCTCAAACAAACCTTGCAAAGTTTTGTGAAAGAACCTGCCGAAATGGACAGGCTGTCAATGAGACTAAAACAAAACACAAAAAAAACCCCAAACCAAAACCTAGAGTTAATATTCAGTGTTATTACAATAAGTGAATAGTGTCTGATCCTGTTTCTAGAAGCCACAAAGATCTTCACAGGACCAAGAGCTAAACCCCAAACTCATGCTTCTGAAGCAGAGGGAGTTGCAGTAGTTCTGGGACAGGAGATGGCAAGGACATTTCACATGTCATGCTAGCCTCTTGCAGGATGAAGCGCTGCTTTGCATGCTGTTAGGTTTTGAAGCATGAAGCATAATCCTGGCCTAGGCAATCTTCTCTGACTTGCAGGCTCCCATGCCTAAAGATTCAGGCCACCCAACAGTCCCTGTGCTAGGATCATCCAGCTGCTAGCAACACCAGTTCTGCATTTTACATCTCCCAAGAGCTACATGGAGGGTGAGAGGCAAAGCAAGCCACTCCTGACAGTGTCATCAGAACAGCCTGTGCAAGACAACTGCTATCTTTGTGTTAGCTTCATTACCTTTAAGTCACAAAAAAGATACGTTTTGGTTTAATATCCTAGCTGTTAACAGAATCTAGTTATGTATTTGCAACCAACAACATCTGATTAATAGAACCTCCTTAGGTGAAGAAAGATCAAATACACCTTATAAATCTCTGTGCCAACACCACAGGAGTCTGGAGATTTCATATCAGCTGAATACTTGCATATAAGTCATCTACAAAACCTCAAAATTAACTCCTTACTGCACAGGCCAAGCTATACAGCAAACAATTAGCTGACTGCACTAAATTTGCTGCCTCTGAAAGATGTTAGTTATCAGCAGAGGAGCAGCATTTCTGCTTCTTTCGATTTTCAGCCAAAAGCAATATTCTGAAGGGAGAGACTGCATCAAGCAAGAGAATCTAGAAAGCAAATCTTCAGTTATTTGCATTATTTTTGGATTTTACATTTAAGGTGCCATTTTATATAATACTAACTTGCATGCAAACAAAGCATCCTTTTGCCGAACAGGTTGCTTTTTTTATTTTCAGTATGTTTTTCCCTCAAAATCAAAGATTCTGTAACTGTTATTAGACCTGTCCATGTTCCTTTCCGTATATTGTTGCATAACATGTGGTACTCAGCAACAAACACTACCAGTTCCCATTAATCTTTTGTTATGATGTGCAGATGTGAGCCCTGTATTACAATTTTTTTTGTGCTTGACATGCTCAGACGTCAAGTTCCCAACTTGCAAAGAAACAAAAGAAGTAATTCTATAAAGAAAGCCAGCATAAGTATTACATGTATTCCCCGCAAAGGCTTCACATAAAAAAAAAAAAAAAAAAAAAGAGAGAGAGAAAAGTCTGCTGGGGGAGAGGCACATGTTAAAATCAAAGATCTTCCCCAACATGCAAAGTACTTCATCCAGAAATCAACTTCAGCTGTCATAAAAAGTGTTGTAGCTCTTTGTACTCTAATTCCATTCATTAACTGAAAACCTTTACAACCCAAAAGCTTTACAAGAGCTTAACAATTAAGGTAACTCTATAGAGTCACTTGATTTAAAACATGTCCTGAAAAGTAAGCAATCAGTCAGCACTTCTGGGAAGCACTTAAAATTCCCTTTGCAGTGAACAATACATCTAAGAGTGAGAAAAGCTAGTTCATTTTGATAGTGCTTCTTGTGAAGAAAACTGATCAAGTTGTCTGAAGGGTAATTTTTGAGGAACTGTAACGATGACAATGAAGTCTTCCCTGAGGACAAAAGGGCTTTACAAATTTAAAAAAATAACAAGAAAACAGCAGTACAAATATACAGTACTGCATTTTCAAGCAGTACTTGCGCAAGAATCTCAACAGGTATGCCTTTTTTTACTGTTTTTCATCTTGAGTGATGAAGCAAACAAACCTCTTTTCGACTTGCTCAGTTTTCATGTAAGCAGTTCCTAGACCTGGTGCTCTCCTGCACTTGGTGGTCTAACACCTGGTCTTCCCCTGGCAAAAAGTCAACATTAAAGTGTCAGAGTATGTGTTATTCCCAGTTGCTGATTCCACTAAGAGGATCTCATGTTTAACACAGGTCAGGACTAAAAGGTTTCAGAAAGGACGACTAGGACCAAGGATCCTTCCTGAAACTGCTCTGAACCCCCCAACTCACTTCAAAAGGCTGAGCAAGCACCCCATTCCCTTCCTCTTCATCTGATGTCCCTTCTTCCCTTTCCTGGTACACACACAATATTTTATTGAGTATCAAAACAACTAAAACAGAAAAAAGTCAAGTAAGTTACAGTGTATGAACATAAGAAATGAGAAGCTCAAACCTCAAAACGTACACAGGAGATGGCCAGTAAGAGAAGTCTAGACATTTTAGGTCCTGATTGCTTCCTAGACAAAATACCAGAGTAAAAATGAGACTTGGCTGTTGTGCCTCAGTTACCAAATGAGAAATAGTTTCTATTAGTAAATGCACTGCATTTTTTATTATTGATAACAGACATGGAACCAAGTCTAACTTCTACTCCACTGTTTTGTTTACACATATATCCTCACACACAATTAACAGTTGGTTTTGGTAGCAGTAACAAAGGCTACCCAAACATGTTACAGCAACCAAAGAATTAACTTGGTCTGGGAGAGTCCAGTCATATTCCTCCAAACTAAGAGCACTGAGTAGTGAGTGACCTTCAGAGAACAACCCTTGAGTATCTCAGAGAAGATAGGTTGCTAAAAACATCAGTGTTAGTGAAACAGTTTTGTCTATGTGGGACACAGCCAAGAAAACACATTATTTGTGTCTACATATTGGTGCTAGCTTATACTGTTCTTCACATTTCATTTCAAAATAAAGGTTTTAAACTGAAAGAGGGTAGAAATTCTTCACTGTGAAAGTGGTGAGGCACTGGTTCAGATTGCCCAGAGTTGTGGATGCCCCACCCCTGGCAGCATTCAAGTCCAGGCTGGACAGGTCCTTGAGCAACCCGGTCTAGTGGAAGTTTCCCTGCCCATGGCAGGGTGGTTGAACTAAGTGATCTTCAGGTCCTTTCCAATCCAAATCATTCTATTATTCTACGAAGTTTTTAAGTATACAGTTGGCTTTCTGGGCTGCGAGCGCACACTGAAGCTGCCGGCTCATGTTAAGTTTCTCATCGACCAACACCCCCAAGTCCTTTTCTGCAGGGCTGCTCTGAATCTCTTCTCTGCCCAGCCTGTAGCTGTGCCTGGGATTGCCCTGACCCAGGTATAGGACCTTGCAGTTGGCTTGGTTGAACTTCATGAGGCTGGCACTGGCCGACCTCACAAGTGTGTCAAGGTCCCTCTGGATGGCATTCCTTCCCTCCAGTGTATCAACTGAACTACACAGCTTGGCACTGTCAGCAAACTTGCTGAGCTCACACTCAATCCCACTGTCCATGTTACCGACAAAGATGTTGAACATGACCGGTCCCAACACTGATCCCCTAAGTGACACCTCTGTTTACCCATCTTCAGCTGGACATTCAGCCATTGACCACAAATTCCATTTGTGCAGCCATCCAGCCAATTCTTTATCCCCTGAGTAGTCCATCTATCAAATTCATGCCTCTCCAGTTTAGAGACAAGGATGTTGTGCAGGACCATGTCGAAAGCTTTGCACAAGTCCAGGTAGTTGATGTCAGCTGCTCTGCCCCTGTCCATCAGTTCCGTAGCCCCATCAGAGAAGGCCAACAAGTTGGTCAGGCAGGATTTGCCCTTAGTGAAGCCATGCTGGCTGTCACGACCCACCCCATTGTTTTTCATGTGTCCTAGCATGGTTTCCAGGAGAATCTGCTCCATAATCCTGCCAGGCACAGAGGTGAGACTAACTGGTCTATATTTCCCCTTCTTGAAAACGGGGGTTATATTCCCCTTTTTCCAGTTGTCAAGAATTTCACCTGACTGCCATGATTTTTCAAATACAATGGCCAGTGGCTTAGCAACTTCATTCGCCAGCTCCTTCAGGACTTGCGGATGGATTTCACGAGGTCCCATGGACTTGTGCATGTCCAAGTTCCTAAGATGATCTTGAACCTGATCCTCTCCTACAGTGGGCCTAAGGTCTTCTTTCTCCCAGTTCCTGCATTTGTCTTCCAAAACTCGAGTGGTGTGGCCAGAGCATTTGCCAATGAAGACTGAGGCAAAGAATTAATTGAGAACCTCAGCCTTCTCCAAATCCAGGGTAGCCAGTTCTCGCATTTCCCTCCAGAGAGGGATCACATTATCCCTAGTCTGTCTTGTTTGTGACATGCCTGTAGAAGCCCTTCCTACTGTATTTCACACCCCTGGCCAGACTCAGTTCTAACTGGGTCTTAGCTTTCCTGACCTAATCCAAACTTTCCAGACAATATCCCTGTATTCCTCCCAGGCTGAATTGATGCTTGATACTGTAGCACATTTGAGAAATACTTACGTCAACTACACTTGAAAAATACACTTTAATGAAAAATTGAATTTGTGGGTAATGATGACATTAGTGTAAATTTGGCTGCTAAATCACTTCTTTTCCTGAATTGCAAGAGTTTCTAAAATTGTATCTGGAATAATCATCAGCTGAACATAACAGCAGATGGATTAGACTGCAGGAAAATGAGAGGAGTTTTGCTTTTCCAACTCTCAGATTTTATTAACTGTTCTTAGATCCTTTTGCGTTTTATTCCTACCACTGTCTGCCAGGCAACAGTGTGAAATCAAAACACATTTACAGGGCTATAAAAATGTAAATGTAGTGAAAGAAGCATGCATGCAAAACCAGTTTGGGATTTAGTTTTTATTTATTTACATCCCTGTGTTGATGCCACCTTTCTACCTATGTTTCGAGCTTTGGAGGCCATTCTGAAATGTAATCAGACTTAATAAAAGCTGAAAAGTTTTCTGTCATAAAACTGTACACAAGAATTGCAATTTTTGCAACTGGAGTGTGGCAAGACACAAAGTGGTTTATTACTGTATTATCTTCCTGAAACATACCCTTTATACAAAAGCTCAGTATTAGTTGACCTCTACAAAGATTTAAAAGAAAAAAAAAAGATTTTGCCTTTCAGTTACAGTTGTTGAAGGGTTGGGATTTTTCTGTCTGTTTTGGAGAACAGGGAGTTAGTGTTTGGGAGGGGGGTTGTTTAAGTTGTTTTGCTTTAAATCTAGGCACACTGAATTGTTTACTTATACTGCTTTAACAAATCATCAGTATGGAAAAATTTACAAGTTCACTTTACTTTTGATCTATTTCATTTTTCTTCTTGTAGTTTCCTCTTTGTTTAAAGTATTATTAAAGAGTGCAAGAGTATGCAATCATCTAGTTTTGATCCATATTACTGTACATACTTGGAAAATACAAGTACTCTTCAAAAAAAGACAAGAGTACGTTATTACTAACTAACAAGAACCTCAGTCTCTCTGGTTACAAATCAGAAACACTCTGTGGTTTTCCTCACTTCTCCCAGTTTTCAAATGGTGGGTGGAAGGAGCATGAGTGTTACATCTCCTCTTGCATTCTTAAACGGTTTTAGAATCCAATAAAATAAAACTAATGCTATCATTGGCTGCAATTTATAAGTTGTAAAGAGATAGCAAAAGGATGCTTTTCCCACTTCCAGAGCTGGAAATATAAGTAATGTAAAAGAAACAACTTTCCTATTTATATATTGTCAAAGGCCTATTGAAACTGTGAAAGAAAATATTCAAGATAGGATATTTCTATGAAGTTTGAGAAAGAAGCCATGTTTTACAAAAAGACTTCTTTTGGAGTAAAAGACCCAAACACACAATTTCAACACATTACAATGTATTATAATGTAAAGGAGCTGCGAGCAGCTGAAACAGCCCTTCCCTTTCCAAAGAAAGAATGCAGTGATTTCTCCCAAAGAAAAAGTTGACTAAAAAAATGTGAAATGGCAGTACAATAGAGTCATTTTCCTGCTTGTTCATGAAAAAAGATAGTATAAGTAAGATCTATACTACAGATAAATAAAAATTTCAAAAGATTACACAGCATCAGGAACATTCCATTAGACCACCACTTTGGGAAAAGCCAGTCACTTTTTCAAAGGTGACTAGCTATGTGATAATCTTAAGCTGGCCATTTACATAACATCACCAAAACCACTACTGAATTCAGTGTTTCTGGCAATGACAGCTTTGTCCCAAGAACAGAATAAAAAGATCACCGTGTAAAGTCACATCCAGGGACTTAAACAAGAGCTGGAAAGAATTTGACCTGTTCTAGAATGGGCTAAGCCAAAGCACAGGACTTCTTAAAACAAAAGTTCCCTCAAGGGTCGGGACAGCAACCCTTAAGTGCTAAAACATGTCTCAAATTGTTATTAATACAGTATGTGGATTTCTTTCATTTCTTTGGCCGTTTCAATAAAGCATGAATATCAACAATGAACAAAACTCAAAAAAATCCTGTTACTTGACACTGCAGAGAAGTACAAGCCTGTTCACAGGCAGCTAATGGCCTTCCAAGCAGATTATATCAGGTTTTACATTAAAACTATTCCGTTCCTGTTCAACTTCTGCCCTATTGCCAAAATGAATTTCTAGTATTTTTCTTTCTTTAAATCTGATGATTCCTTGTTGTTCACAAACCAGTATGAATTTCAGACACGCAGACTGTTTTCAAATCACACTAATAGAGGGCAGCAAATAATGCCTTTGGCCTTGCATAACTTCCAAAAAAAGGGCCTTGGATAACTTCCAAAACAGTACTGTCACTTCATTCACATTCATTCAACAAACAAAAACTATCAGAAGTTTTAATATTTGTAATTATTATATTTTAACAAAGACTTACCCTCTGGCAGGATCTAAGGCAATTGCTCTGGGTTGATCCAATTCTTGCCAAAACAAAACTTTTCTCAGTGATCCATCTAAATTAGACACTTCAATCCGATTTGTTTCAGAATCTGTCCAGTATAATTTCTCTCCCAGCCAGTCACATGCCAGCCCATCAGGTGACAGAAGTCCAGAAATGACCACATTTTGTACACTCCCAGATTTATTGAATTCTGTTCGTTTAATGGCTTCTTCACTGACATCACTCCAGTATATCAACCCCTTCACAAACACGAAGTCCACTGCTGCTGCGTCCTCTAAGCCACCCACAATCACTGTGGCGTTCTCCTTCCCGTTCGCAGCATCCACCAGTCGCAGATCACGTCGGTTTGCATACAGCAACAGCGGGGCAGCTATACGGAAAGAAATCAGGGGTGGGGGTATAGACAGATGCATTAACATCACTCATATTAAGTATAGTTTGCACTATGATGGTGCCTAAGGCCACAACTAATTTAAGAAATTTAAAAATAATAATTAAAAGGTGGGGGGATATTTTGTAGTTCGACTAAATAGCACAGACTTTCAGCCTTTCAACAGTGCTTCAACTGAAGATGTTAACTCATAATGGGCGGCTCATTATTCTGGGCAGTGCATTATTAAACTAAGATTAAAGAAGAAGGGAGAGAACAAAGGAAAAGGGGGTCTGAAGTGCCCAAATGACACTGTTCTGTAGAGCAGGATGCTTGAATAAGAATCTGAAAGACAAGGGTAATGCAGTTTTCTAAGCACTCAGTGCTGGCCCACTTGAGCATAGATTACGGGGTTTTTTCCCCCCTATAATTTGGTAATATACACTCCACTTCCATTAAAGCATAATTCATGTCAAGCTATCAAAGCCACCTGTATGTTGATACTCCCTGAAATTATATATCTCGGACATGTTACATATAATCAAACACAAAATGAATTGCATAGCATGAGACAGATGTTGCTTTAAAGTGCTGCAGTTGGTATGAGGAGTTAGGGAGAAAAATATATCTACATGAATGGACAACATAAACTCTTTCAAACTCAGCTCTGCCACTCCTGTTTACTTCTCTAATGCAAAGCCTCTATTCTATATGCTTTATTTGTTCACTCCATCAATTCCAACCATCTGTATATTCTTCGCACACAACACCCAAGACAACTAATGAAAAGAAGTAACCATGAAAACAGTATCTAAAGTGTAATATGGCTGTTTAATTGTCCTTAATCACAAGCTACATATAACATTATGGAAATTCCAGCCTCATACCTACTTCAGCAAAAGGTTAAGAAAAACACTACATTTGTGTAAAGCAGACAATCACATCCTTTTGCATCCACTATCAGAAAGCATTTCTACCTTTTCCTGTGTCTACTCAGCTGCTCTACATCAGGACTGTATAAGCAGCATTGAGATACATACTCTGATTGGCATACTAAATGCTCCTCTACCTGTAATCACACAGCTTCAACAAAAATCTTGCAGTTTCATTTGTCAGCATAGGTGAGCACTTTAAACTTCAAGCAGTATGTCTATTCTAACCAAAAGGTTTACATTTATAGAGCCAAAGATGTGCACGGTTGAATAATGTCAAGGGCTACACTGCGAGAAAGTGTTTCTCATACAATGAACTGAATCCTGAAATCAGAAATACTAACACAGGTGTCAGAAAATTCAAAAGCTAATTTCCAAGATCTCATTACCACAAAATTATCAAAGACATTGCCATATGTGCACTGGGAGAAGCTGACGGACCTAAGAAGGTCTACCTCCAAATAAACAAGTTCTACTATATACGTTGGAAGCTCTTTCTGTCTTTTTTGTTTTATTGGGTTTGGAGTTGTTTGGGGCTTTTTTTGAGGGGGTGGTTTGGGTTTTTTGTGTGGTTTTTTTATGCTTGTGTTTCATTTTGTGAAGTAAATTGTTTCGGATGTCATCTTAATTTTAGAAACACTGAATATGAATTTATTTATGGCAGTCTTTAAATGGGAAGTTACCAAAATGGAGGAGGGGGAGAAGGGAGCCTTCTTGGTTTTAATACTGCTAAATTTGTATTCACCCCTCCCAAAAATTTTTTTTATTCAGCAAAATATTTAAAGATGATATTTCCATGGAGAAGGGGCAGACTCCTTTAAATCAGAAAGCAGAATACATAGGTTTATTACCTTACTCTCTACCTCCTTTCCCTCCTTGCATGATTTCCCATCCCCTAAAGATTTCAAATTAATTACAGCAGTTTCTTGAAGTGCAGGTTGCTTATGGTGACTGCATTTTCAGAAAAGAAGTATTAAATACACTGCAAGCGGTAGAAAATAGATACACAATAAAACCCTCTACTTTTTAAAGCCTGCATACAATTGCAACATAAAAAATCTAGTTAATAGCCAGCTCAATGTCATCTAGGAAAGTGTGCAGCCAACTGGCAGAGCTCTCTCTAATAAGACAGCATGCCCAGCATTTGAAAAAAGGTAAATCCATGCACAAATGAGTAGAGGCTCCATTATTATGTGCAACACGGAGCAAGAGTACCCATGCACACAGCATGCACTGAATTGGAACACCAGGCATGTCAAGTGTAATCACCGAGGCCTGAAGGCACTGCTGAGCCTAACACAACCGCATTGCATAGGTTATTCATTCCTTGCTGGAGCTCAGCGCTGGCTGAGGAAGAACTGGAGAAAACCTCCTTTTCATGAATGATACAGGCTAGTTGAATGATGGCTAGGAAGAAACACAGCTACACTTAGGATGTGTAGCTTCACACAGATTGATTCAAAGCCGCAACTTGTAACATGTCCCGCAGGGCTGGCAGATGAGGATATAAAGCTTTCCAATTTGTTGCGACATTCAGGAATGAAGCATGTATCACCAAAATAATAAGAACCAGGTTTGTTCCCTCTCCCCCCCCCCCCCCCACCCGGCCCAACCATTCCCAGAAAACACGAAGGCTTCAATATCCTATAAAACGCAATTACTGAAGTTGGCAGCATTAGTACCTAGCGTCACCTTTGCCATTTTTTTTGACTAAAACAGCTATGCCAAAGGGAAAATTGTGGCAGAAAATCCCATTCTGTCCCATACAACTCACTTTTAAAGAAGCACAGATCACTGTAAAGATGGCTTTCTTGAATAACTTAGTTATGAACTACACTAATAACCAAGGGGAAGAACTGCAAGAGAAGCTCAAAGCTAGACAACTATTTTGCAGCTTAGGTTAAAATGGGACAAAGAGATACAACTCAGATCTATTTTGTTTTAAGCTGAACTCTTTACCTATGTTTCTATTTCCCTTTCTATAGACATCATAAAAACACATATTAACTGCAACAAACTATAATACATTGAGAGAAGCACACGTTTTGAAAGTAAAATAAAACCCACTCATCTTTGAAATCAAGAACTCAAACAGCAATGAGTATCACTGTGTCCTCTATCACCTGAGAGGTCTAAATGTAGTTTGCCCTTCTAATTAAAGTACCCAATAAAAGCTATGCTTAGTTATAAAATAAACTCTTTTGGTATCCACCAGCAGGAACAAACATTTGCTTAAAGCACACAAGTTAAAACCTAAGGTCTAACACATTTGAACTGGAAGAAAAAAAAAAATTAAATCATAAGAAACCCTTGCCAATACTGGGTCGCTACTGAGCCTAATAGCTTGTTAACACCAATATTCACATAACACCCTCCATAAGCTTACCGCATTCAATATCAAAATCCAGGCACTGCCTTTGTTGCCTTACTTTTACAACTAGAATTCTGCATCAGCATCCTTCTCCTTACCACCCAACTCTAGTTCTTTTACCAAACAGCTCTTGGTTGCAACTCTTGTCTCTCTCCCAAGCATACTGAAAGTTGCTAATCCCCAAGATACCCAAGTCTGTTTTCCCTAACACTTGTTTACTTAAGTCTTGCTTTGTTCATTTGATTTGTGAGCCTTTGATACTGGCTTAAGAATGCTGCAGCCCACAGAACACAAAGCCATGAACCAACATGAAAGATCAGTTAAAATGTTTTGCAATTTTTTTGTGTGCTTAAGTGGCAACTTTAAGCTGTCAGAATTTGTCATGCTTTCCTTTAACTAGTCCAGAGGCCTTTTCCACAAGTTCCTGCTTGCTCCCTTTCCACTTTCAGTGATCCATGACACCTCTGGGTGCCATGAGGTCAGTGTTACCTTCAGCATGCTCATTCTCTTTCACTGACATGGAATTTAGCCTGGTTAAAGCAATTAACACAGTCTCATTTTCCCAAACCCCAGCAATGTTGTTCTACCCCTTCACTTAGTTAAGGGCCTCTCTCTGAGCTGATTCAAATCATTACTTCAGTGAAAGGTTTGACTGGGTTAGCGAGTTGAATTAACGCAAGAAGTGGTCAAGTAAACTCCAAAACTAACATAAGGCAAGCAGCAGGGAGGTGGAAGGGGGAGCAGCTCTCCCCTCCAGTCACTGGCAGACTCCTGGATCTGCTCAAGATTCAGCCACATCCTTTCTCCCCAGCTCCACTTTCAGCTGTTGGTTCCCAACATCTCTTTTGCATTGGCACCTGCACTTGTCTCACAGCGAGACAATGCAGGGAACTAAACAGGCAAAAGGTTATCATGCTCTCACCCCAACCTGCCAAAAAATAGATTTTAGCCAGCCATGATACGGAACCAGTTCAAAACAAAGTCACACAAACATAAGTACCTAGCACAAATGGCAAAGGGAGGATTGAATCAGCTTTGACGAATTAGTTGAACCAGTTTCTTGTGAACCTCCAGTTTAGTAACAGGACCTGCCAGACTACAGGTGGCCACTGCAAGTTGTGGCAACCTTCCCCCGAATCCCAGCGTGACCCAGCCAGGAATACTAGGCAACCACTCACACTGTAGAAAGAAACATCCATGCAGGAGTCCACTGGTAAGAAACCCATGGATTGTTACATTCAAAGATGTCATTGACCTGGGAAGAGAAAATTCACCATCCTTTAAAAATCTTGCTAGAGAACTCTGAGCATCTAAAGGTGAATTGATATTGCCAAGCACACTGCCACAAGGATGGCAAACATGAAGACTGGAAAAGAGGAGACACACTGATGACATGTGCTAAGCAAATACACACTGCCCTGGATGAGGCACAGTGAGCAAAATTTGCCAGATGCCTCGATGGAATGACATGCACCCACATTCAACCCACAGGGAAGGAAAAGCACTTAAGTGGGCACAGATAACCAGCAAAGTGCGCTAATTGCAACCTACTCAAAACTAAAAACTCCTTATATGTAATACAATGCTCCCTATTCCCAAGATGTCTCGCAGAGAACCAATACAAGAACATAAGTCTCTGGACTGACAAAAGGATTCTGGCACAGTTGTGAGGACCCTTCCTTCACTACCCATGTTTCAAGTTTCTTCATCATTGCTTATGCTAATAAGGAATTCTGCGTACTTGTTATCCATGAATGCTTGAGTCCGGCTGCTCAGTTTGATGGAGCAAGACAGAAAAAGTTGAGGTAGCAGTGGGAATAAAAGCCTGGGAAACTTGTATCAAATCAGAAGAGAGGCAAGTTGCAAATGAAAATAACTTCCCCAAAAGCAGGGACCTGGCCTCAAGAAACCTCATACAAAGATTATGATTTTCAAACAAACAAAAAAATTCACCAGGAAATACATGAGTTTCAGCAGCAAGCAGCAGGCCAGGACTTTGCACCAAGTTCTCCACCACAGCAGCCTTCCTGATTTATTCCATGCAAATCACAATTCCACACAATATTTTACAAAAATTAATGAACTGACTTACCAGTAGCCTCCATTCCATTTTCACTGGATGAGCTCTCTTCTCTCTGAACCTCCTTGTTCTCACAAATATACTTGCAGGACACAGCAGGCAAACAGGACTTTAGTAAACAAGCATGAGGCAGCCCAAGCTTGTTAGAAAGGACCTTTTCTCCTCCTTACAACTAACCTAAAGTGTACTCCACATGCTACAGCCACCCAAGGGCTGTTCCGATGGTAACTCAAAAGGTCATAGGAACAGCCAGGCTCACTAGTGAACGAGATCAGTAAATCGCATTAGCACAAAAACAAAGACACCAAGCAACAACAATACTGCTTGGATTCTGCACCAAGCTCCTACCATTAGTTGGAAAACAATTCTCTTATTAAAGAGCTAGAAGGACAGAGGCAAAAGAATGAGAGGATGAATAATAATTAAAAAAAATTGAGTACAGGGAATGATAAAAATACCAGGCCCAGGCATAAAAAGCCAACAGACCTGACAGAGTATAGTAAAAGCACACACAACTGAAGTACACCATGAACTACAGCATATCACAGGCAACTAACTTTCTGAATGGCAGCCATCACCCACCAACTCATCTTGTCAGCAAGAGAGCCACAGAGACAATATTTATGGCTTCCAAATTACTACAGCATGTCTCTTCTTAGTATTAGGTGGCACACCCACACTGACCCTTTGTCCATCTTTCCATAACATTGACTCTCCTACTCTGAAGTTGTTCCCACTGTGCTCTCATGGTGATAAAATGCACTGCTTCAGTAGCAGACATCTTCATAACTTTAAATGCTGAATCGGTGTTACTGACACCCTAGGATAAGGAGAGAGCTATGCTTCCTGGTCAGACACCTTCTTGCAGCTGCTCTGCATAAAACACTATCATCTTCTTCCATTACCCTGCTGCTTACAAGAAGGAGCCACAAAGTTGCAAGAAAATAGGAATATATTGTGTGATGCAGCACCATACACTTCCCTGGGCCAGAAGCAGACTCTGGAAAGCAGGAAGGCTCCTAGGGACGTGTGACGAAGTACTACCATGAGCCACATTAATGTCTGCAGAACCTCAACATAACACTTCCTGTTTCCTCAGGTGTTCTCATAGCCTTCCGTCAGTACTATCCCAGGTGCTCAAAATGTTGTGAAAATAACACAGCACTGCAGATTAAATCATACCAGCCCCATGCACACTGGCAATACTTCCTCAGTTTTACTGGGAACACCCATGTTTAAATTGACACAACCTGTTTAATGAGAAAGTTAGTAGGCATGTAGACTGCCACAAAGCTGCTCCTGTCTGCAAGGTATGTTTCTGACAGTTCTTCCCAGCACACACCTTTGCCCATGAAGAAAAAGAAGCTTTGTTTGGCTATACTGTACCAATTAGAGTCCCACATCTGAATGGGAATGATATTTTGCAATCCAAACTTGAAGCTGTACTATGACGGATGAGACTACCTGATCCCACTGAAACAAAATACTGCCCTTTACACCTTCTGGCATCATCATTTCCTACAGCATTTCTAACAAACCAAAAGCTTCTATCATACCCCTCATGAAGGTGTTGAAAGACTGCACTGAGTCCCTCCACTGAAATAGAGCGCCAAGACACAACATTGTGATGCTGTGACAGAGGTAGCCCTTTTCCTAAAGCCTAGAAAGTTTAAAGGCCACAAGATACACCTTGTTCACCTTGGCAAGATGAGACAGGAATGCCCCAAAGTTTGCTGCTGTTCTGGAATGACTGCAGTTCATTATACGTTCCAGCCTGGACAGCACACATGTTTGGGGGTAAACATCCAGTCAAGAATGCCCTGTGAGTCCTGCCAGCTCACCTGCCTCCCATAGTTGGAGGACCCTAGCTATATCAGCAGGCACAATGTGGGAAAAGCTCCACCAAAGGGGTCTCACCCAGATTGCTAACAGTTTCACATGGAACAAAAAATGCACACACTGAGTAGCAACACACTGGTTTACCTTCAAACTAACAAAGTATTCCTCCACATTGACAAGAAGTTCATAGGCACTCCCTTAGATAACTTTTTAAATGCTGTATGGAAAAACCTGTTGTAGTGGGAGATACAAGTTCACAGATTTTGTTTCTCAGGCAGGGAAAATACTTTCTTCATGACAAGACAACTTCAACAATTTTGCAAAAATATGAAGGATTCACACTGAACTAGAAAATAGTTTTGTAAGAAAATTGAAAGAAAATACACTACAAGTGAAAAGAAGCTCTTAAAATACTTTGAACAGATAAATTCTTAGGACTACAAAGTTTACTACAGCTTAATACAATAAATAACAATCCCAGTTCAAATGAACGGTTTGCGACTGTTTTGAAAGGGTAAGGAAAGATGTGCACATACTTCAAGAACTGAAAAAAAAAATAAAATGTGCAATAACTTTCACACAGTTGGAACTATGTGATTTATTCTAACTTTTTTTTTTTTTTAATTCTCAAAACCACTCACATTCCATTAATGAAAAATCAACAGGCTTACACTAGATGCAGCGACACATGGGGAACAAAAAAAACCAACAAACACCAAAAACCAAACCAAAACACACACACATGCAGGATTGCCTGAAAAAAGTTAAACGACCCAGGCTTTTTCATACTGAATAGGACTCATTTCTTAGAAACCAAAAGAAAAACAAATAAACCATTAACACAAAACCACCCAACTTGGATTTATGAATTTTGCCATAACCTACAGCGTAAAGGCTACTGAGCCTCAGTTAAGTTTCTGAGTCACTAGAGCACCAGTGCATTTTCCAAATGGACATAGCTCACTACAAGGTTTACAAATGCCTACTCTTCTATCATTCTTTATAATCCTACTCTATTAATCTATGTGTAGTCAAGAGGATTCTTTGATTTACACAGTGTTAACATTTTAATTAACACTAACACTATGAGTAACAAGCAAGAGTTTATTTTCTGGTTTGACAGAATAACAAAGGAAGTTCTGAAATTTTACAACCACTTCCATTTCTGTTACCTTCCACATTCAGGCAAACACATCAGTCACCTTCAAGAAGCCTCAACTCTGACAACAGACAGAGGAGAATGCTTATTACTGAGAAGTTCTGGAGGCATAAACAGTTAAATAAAACCAAAACCATAGAAACTTACAAACTATGTTTTTCCTCTGGGAACAATGGTGAGGGGGGAGAAAGAGAAAAAATATAAAGGAGAAAATTACATTTCAGTATCATAGAGAAGGAAAACAAATGATTTTTGATTAAGCAAAATTATATAGCTAGTTGATTATGATTTTCTGTCTCAAATATGATTACTTTTCAAATCTGACATCAAGAGCTCACACATGGCCCTTATAAACAGAATTAAAACTATAATACCATTTCTGCCACATTGATTATATCACAAGGGAGTAATTCGATTTAGGTAATCTGATCCTGTAACAAGATACTAAGAAAATCTCTACAAATGTTGCCATTTTCCATGTCTGTTTATATTAAAAACATTTCCTTATTGTTCTCTCTGTATAAATAATGAAGCTTGAGAAGCATTCCACCTTTTAAACTGATATGCTGCTTTCCCCAAATAGTTAATAACATTTTGCAAAGGAAACAAAGTATTACTAATTAAACCATTGCTTCTTTTAACCTGCATTTTGAATGGTATGCTCTTAAAAGCGTATTATAAATCAAATGGAAAAAGGTATTGCAGTATTTCCGTTCTATTCGTAGACTGGTAGGTTTGACTCCATTTCAAAATTGGTAGAGGACTGTGTCAACTACATTGAAATAGAAAGGTTTGTACCAAAATAATCACAAGGAGACAAAAAACTCACCCTATTTTCGTGACCATTTCATAGGAGACCATATTGGAAAGAAGAAACGACAACAAACTCATATCTACTTACAAACACCATCACTGCATACAGACCAAGTTCTGCCCATGTGGAGCAAATACTGAGCCTGTTCACATTGTAAGTCTCTTTCCATAAATATGAACTACAGGAGTATCTAGAGAGCTTAATGAAGGCTCTCTATGTCAGCTTGCCTGCCAAATGTATCTGTAGAAGTTACTTAATATTTAGGGTGTCAATACCCAGTATTTATGTACAGTCCATTAGAAATACAATGCTTTCTCCTTCCAATCTTTGGACAATTACCACAAAAGAATGACACAGCTTATTTGTTTAGAGCACTGCTCATTCTGTAACTTTGCAAGCAGCATACACTCTGAAACTACACAAGTGAGGTATAAGTTGAAAAAATAAAGGTTGTTATTAGAGAATATTTCTTTCACCAAACAGCAACTACCCTCTAGAAGAGCCAGCACAACAAAGCACTCAGTGGAAGTACTCACTGCATGCTCATCCTAAATCTCATGTCCGCTCATCAACAGTCACCCTTGGTGAGCCACAGCATGTAGGTTCAAGGGCTCAACTTTCAAGTGAACAATGCCAACTCCTTTATATGAAGGTGAATGGACCATCCCTGAAGTCTGCAAGGAAGTTGCATCCCCCCTCATGTCTTCCCAAGCAACTTACACCACTTACCAGTAAAAGTCCATCTGTGTGAAATTCCTTTACCAATGTAAATTCTGCTTCACTGCCACAACTGCCTTGGAAGCACAAACGGTCCCCATGTGCCATCAAAGTGGGTGGCAGCAAAGAATTTCACCAGCCACTTACAATTTACTAACCAAATCTCTCTCAGGTAAGTGGGCTGAAGCATGAGGGCTCCCCAGCAGTAGATCTGAAGGAGGAGCTGAGCATGCTCGCAGCCACCAGCTCAGCCAAAAGCATGCAACAAAGCTTTAGTAACTGTGTTTCTGGTGCCACTCAACAGTAACATGTACCCCTCCCTATAGTACAAGGAAGTGGACTCTTCTGAAGAAGCCACCAGCAAAGCAACCCAAGTATTTGCCATTTCTCATAGCAAATTAATGAAGTTAAATATGCTGAGGACAAAGAATATAGTGTTTAAGTCTGCAGACTGGCTGCAGAGATGAACGGTGACAGATCAGAAACTGAGACCTGTTTCTCCCTGTTCTCCTCCCCTACCCCACTCGGTCAGAAGGAAAAAAAAATTAAATTATCTTTGCTCTACTTGACTTGAACTAAAAAGTAAATCCCATATTACGTGCACTGCAGCAGATTATTTGTGAAGCTGGCATTTTTGAGATGTGACATCATCATAAAGGTGGATTACAGATGTCCAAAGGAATCAGATTTCTCCAGCTCCCAAAGACAGAGTTTAAAATGTTCCTATGCTCCAGATCCTGACCTATCTTCCTGAAAAAAAGAAAACATAACCCACAAACAAACAAACAAAAAACACTCCTCTATGCATTCTACAGCTTCTAGCCAAATTCCTTACCTAGAATTCAGGGAATGCAGATGTAATCAATTCACCAGAGGAAAAGGAAGAAGCATCAGTATGGTTAATGCCCCTCCAATCAGCATTGGTGTGAAACATGAAGAAACCTTTTCACCTGAATATGTCACTGAAGGACAGAAGAAGCCCATCATCTGCACACATCTCTGATCAGATATACAGTTTCAACCATATACCATAACTTCCCTGCATACGCAGTGCACCTTGCCAAAAATGCTACTTCACCTTACCTCCAAGACACAGAAAAATCTTCCATCAAACTTTTTAAGTCCTTATTTTTCAGCTTTAAAGAAGAGCTAAAGCAATTTGATGATAAATGAACTATATCACAGAGACACAATTTCAAAAACTATTAAAGTAATGGTGGATTTTGTAACACCTTAGATCACTCTAATTTCAGACTCTTCTATGGAGAGATGAAAGAGGAAAATGCATTGGAAATCACGGCAGACGAAGGCACAGTGATTTCTGAGGAATCATACAATGAAAAAACATGACTAGAATACGGTTGACTCAAGCTTGGGTGAAGAAACAGACCATGATGATTACAAATATATATGTATATATTTCCAAGTCTCACTGTCAAACCTAAGGATTGTACAGTCCTAGGTGAAGAGACCTTCTGTCTGAAGGCAAATGCATAGCTTCAGCTAGAAATGCCACACTTCATCACCAGCCTGAGTGCTTCAGAAGTAAAAAGCCTAACTTGTCTCCCTCTCTGACTTCTAGCAGAAAAATATGTGCAAATACCTCCAGTCACAACTTAGCAAGTCTTGAACACTAAGCTTTCCTAAACTACATGCAAACAAATCTATCTAAAAGTTACAAAAAAGTAAAGATTACCTGTTTATCAAAAGCAAGCAACAGATTAAAATGAATTAAAACAGTAACGATATTAAAACAACAACAGATTAAAACAAATCCTCCTCTGAATGCATAAGAGGGAAGCTTTAATTTTAAAATGTGCATTACCAAAGAGGCATTTTTATCTCTTCGCTAACTGACCTTAAGTGCAAAGGTCTGCAATATTCAGTATGTCTGCACAAACATCATTTGTAAGATTCCTATTCAAACAAGAGCTTTGTGCACTGTCTGCATGATCATGGTTTAAAACCAAAACAAAACAGCAATTCCATGATGACTGGAGTTATTTCTGGAAGTAAGCTGTGAATAAGTACAGAGGAAGAACTCTCTATCACTTATTTAAAAGTTGAAACCTCAGTTTCACACTTATCTGCAGCTCCCTGACAGATGTGATGCCATTGCTATTGCTTCTTTCAAACTGACAATTATCAAACAAAATCCGCATTGGTTTCACAGCTGTCATGGAGAATACAGCAGAGCTTCCATGAAGCAGCTCTAACTCACTCCTCCACCTGTACCCTCTCTGAGAGCGGCTTCAAGAAGTACTGCGGATGGCCAGAGAAGAGGAAGCCCAATCTCCAAAATCAAGCCAGGGGGTGAGAAAACAGAGACCAGACTCTGAGGAGGGTCAAGAGACTTCAGGAAAGTGAACCCTTTCTTCCATCAGCCAGAATATGGAAAAAGAAAAAAACCCAACCACAGCAAGTTTTCATGACAGTTACCTCCTGCCTCTTAGAAATCCAAATACCTGCCCTGAAAATGTCAGTAGGATCTGGATTATGGCAGTCCTTGGACAACTTTGAAAGACAGCTGCCTTGCCCTGTGCATCCATTTCTGACTAGTAATGGCCTGGTACTTCTTCGAGTCCTTATTAGTTTACAGGGCACTGAGCTTCCAGGTTACCAGGTTTATTTCTTTCCAGATTGATAAATGAGTCCACCATAGTTTCCTCAGACTAATGATCACAGCTCAGCTGTTGGGGAAAAAAAAAAAAAAAATCAAATAGACAGAGGTTTACAAGTCAATGAGAACAGGGAGGCTAGTTCTGTAAGTAGAGAGACTGCTGCAAGCCACAAACACACACTCTGACATTTTCTGAGTTTCAGACTCCAGCACTGTTGGCTTGGCATCCTTCACAGCACTGAATTCACAAAACCAAACAGTGAACTTCATAACTTCACCTCTACTTTCATGTATAAACTTATTCATACCCATGCTGGCACTGCCTCTGCCTCATTAAGGAACTGCTGACACCTCTTCTGAACTCAACACATCTTATTCAAACCAATTCTACTTGCATAGATGTTGTTTATTAGGGAGGATGCATGCATTAAAATCTGATTTTTTGTTTCTTCAGAACTCAGCTGTTCCTGCTGTTTATCTCTACCTAAGGTAACAATTAGCCAGTAGGAAAATTACTATCGTGTCACAAACATAAGATTACAACTTCAGGTAGGTGATCAAACAGCAGGAGACCTTCAACACAAAAGAAACAAAAACACTGTTTGGATACAAACGTCCTCGGCAATAGACAAAGACAAGAGACAAGAAATGACAGTTCATTCAAACTGAATGTTTCTTCAAGGTGTCTTATTAAGCATCATCAAATATACAAAGATTTGCAAAAGCATACGTCACTATTGTGAGACTAATTTGAAGAAATTACAGTGACAATATTATGTGACATTACATATGACAGCAATTTCTGTGCTGTCATTTGAACTAGGCTGAACAGCAAGTGAAAGCCAAATGAATGGTTTATTAAGAACAGGTACAGTTGGTACTTAATAAAACGTGGTCAGGAAACAGTTTCTCTCCATGCTCCAGTCTTCAGTTAAATGTCGAGACACCTTAACTTTTGAAAATTGGGGTTTAACTACCACAATAGGAGTTTGAAACAACACACAGCCCATTTATAAGGATACTTGTATCTTTGCAAACAGGATACAATATGGCAAACAGATGCACAGGAGGGAAGGGGGAAAAGAAGAGTATGGAGAAGAGGAAAATTTTTGTTTTCCAGAGTCCTGAGCAACTGAAGACAGAGCAGTTACTTCAACATAAGCCACCTTTAGTCTAGCTTTCATCTGAACACGCTAGTGTTGATGAATTTTCTAAGCAAAAGTGTGTTTGACTGCTAGCAATTAACCTCTTCCCCCATCTAACATGAAAAAAATCGAGTAAATAGCAAAGCGATGGATGTAAACACTACAGGTGACTTCTTCCCAGAAAGACTGAACACAGAGAACTAGTTACTGTAATTATGTCTATAGCGTTAAGAAACGAAAAACTAACCCCAGAACTCGGCTTTCATACCAATTGTGCCTTACACGACAAACAATATTGGTGGAGAGGAAAAGTGGAATACAAATCCTCAGCTACTTTAAGTGACATCCCCCCGTAAGGCACTCGACTGCCGATTTAAACCTGTATGAACACCCGTGGCAGTTCACCAGTGAAACACAAACTTCTCTCAAGTCCCAGCGCAGAGCCAACACAGCTGAGAGGATGGAGCATTCACTCCCCTTCTCGCCAACTCCGCACGCTCACTTCCCTGCGAGGAGGGTCTCACTGAAACACCAGATCCCGGCGACTTCCCAACACCCCACACAAGCTGGATACGTGAAGCTCCGCGCTCCCCTCGCACCCGGCAGCGTGAAGCGCCACTCACGGGGGAGAAAAGGAGAAGAGCCTGGCTATACTAACAGCGGTATCAGCCTGACACCAGCGTGGCCGAGCTGCTGCCTCCCAAGGCCGGGTGCGGAGAGCGACGGGAGGGGCGGCGCTGCTTCAGGGGCTCGGTGCGGTGCGGGCCGGCGGGGAAGTTGGCGTAGAGGCGCGGCGGCTGGGAGAGCGCTGCCCCCGCGCCGGGCCCCGCGCCCCGCCGGCAGCCAGGCCTCTCCCCTCCCGCACGCCCAAACATGGCCCCTCGCCGCCACCCCGGCAACTTTTCCCCCCCTCTCCCCGCTCACCTCTCATCAGCGAACAAAAACTGCAGGCAAGTAGGCTGCGCAGGACGGCCCCCATCTTCCTTCCCTCCTCGCTCTCACCGGCGGGGAGGCGGCGGCGAGGAGCAGCACCTCCGCTGCCAGTTCATGCTTCCAGGCGGGCGGGGGAGGTGGCGGTGAAGACGGGAGGTGTGGGGGGAAAGGAGGGAAGCTGAGGAAGGGTGGCCGCGGAGATTCCTCCCTCGCCGGTTCCTAGCAGGCCACTTGCCCCGTCGCGCCGCCGCGGGAGCAGGCTCTGCCCTCCATGCCGGCCGCCTCCGCCTCACCGCAACTGCTGCGGTCGTTCCCCCATCCACCCCTACCACTCGCTCGCCCGGCCTCCGCCTCCGCCGGGCGCGCACAGGCGCAGGGATACAGCCCTCCTCCTCCTCCCCCAGCCCGCCCTCCGCCTCCCCGCGCCGCGCCTGGACGGCTCCTGGAGCAGCGCCCGCCCCCCCCCCGCACCTCTTCCCCGTCAGGGAGGGAGCGGGAGGGCGGAGGGGAGGGGGTAGGCGCACGCAATCGTCTCTCGCACGGACAGTCACACACATACACACACGCTCCCGCTCGCCCCGCCGCTGACAAAAGCCCGGCGGGGTCCGCAGCACGGCGGGATCGGACCGGGCCGGGCTGGGCTGGGAGAGGGCGGGGATCACGGTACTCCCCGCGGTGCCCGCCCGCCGGCAGAGTGAGGGGAGGTGGCGAGGGGCGGTCGCCGCTGTCGCATTCCAGCGGGACTACTTGCCATTCTTCACCCCCTCCGCCGCGTAGCGATGCTGCCCGCGGAGCAACACTGGACCGGGAGCGACGGCACTACTTTCTGCCACAGAGCAGCGGCGGCGGCCAAGGCAGCAGCAGCACAAAGGCAGCGGCTGGTCCTCTGCTGGGTGAAGGCTGGGTACTGCGGGGCAGCGCAGGGCCATCGGTTCCTTCCTTCTTCTTGGTTGGTGCCCGCCTGCCCGCTCTCCGAGAGGGCACGCTGGCGGAGGGCCCTCCCCATGGGCCTGGCGCTTGGGCCAGCTGCGGGGTCACGCTGGCCTTTAAATATGTATTGGTGTGCGGTGCCCCACCGATCGGATTGGGAACAAACGTGGAGAGACGGGCTGTAATAGTGAGGTATCGCTCGGTCAGCGGAGGGTGGAGGAGATAAGCAAGATGCTAAAACTAAGTTACAATTAATACAGCCAGTGTGGAGATTACAGAGCAGTAATGTTGATCTGTCCCAGAGCAGCAGTACCAGGCGTTCCTTCTCAGAAGGATTTGCTGCTTGGTTGATGTAGTGTTGCATAATTTATTTCCCAGCACTTCTGAGGGTGTTCTGGGATTTTGCCCCTCTTGCTAGACTAAATGTAGTATGCTGGGTTTGTGCTGCTTGGCACAGTAGTACAAAGCCCCCTTAAAATCAGTGACCTGTGTGCTGTGTTGAAATATAAATTACTGTTTTCCACCATTGCATCCATGTAAACACTTTTACTTCTGAAGAGGCTAAAAGTTAAGATTTTGTAATATACCCTCACTTAAAGCGTCTCTCTGTACCTGCCTTGTTCATTCCTCATAAGCAGTACAAAATACAACTTTCTTGCATTTCCTTAGATGAAGAAATCTACTTCAGGATTTCTACAAGGAACATTAAGTCTAAATCATGTTCTCCCTCCTTCACAGAGTATGGCAGCTGGTTGGTAGGATAATGACAGGTTAGCAGGACATCTTAAAGCAAAATTGGAGATCATTACTTTTAGAAGTCCATATTATTTTCAGGGTTGTTAGAAACTTAACAGAAGTGTATAACTTTTAATCTCATATCTGTTGGACATACATTTGGGCAGATTAAAGGCCCGAGTGTTGTAGACTGATTCTAACATCAGGCTCCTGGAGTCATGTGATAAATGACAGAATCTCAGCTTTTACTGGGAAAAAAAAAACCAAAAAAATCCACCCAGAGTGTTCTGTGCAAAGAAGTATATTTCTAACCTTCAAGCAATACCTGCCCGAGGCCAGGTCTAGGTTACAAAGTGTTGTCCGTGACTCTGCTGGATGAAATTGCCTCCTCCAGAACTGTGCTGTCAGCTGGGAGGATGAGCAAACTCAAGCAAGATCCATGTGGGTAGCAGAGGGGAAGGGCTTCCCATGCAAAAATGTACCTAGATGGTAGATAACCCACATCTAACCCTTGTTGTCACTCCTAGGTTTTGCAGGAGCAGGCAGAAGGAGCACACCTTTGTATTTATTTTCACTGTTTAATTTGAATTGGAGGAGAAAAAGAGCTTTTCGGGAATTTCCTTGTATTGTACGCTCACAATGTTGCACAATCCATGATTAACATCTTGCAAAGTATGGCAGATCTGTCATGAATTTGCATCTTAATCATACAATGCACAGCTGAGGAAAACCTCAAGCCTGAACCCCTGCATCACAGAACACATTTCTCTATATGCCATTTCCTCTCACATCTCATCTGTTTCTGCTGGAATCACTCTGGTGTCTTGACTGTGTACCTTGGGAGCCTCATCCCTGCCTTGTTGCTCGTACCCTTACAGGCATCCTCTCTGCTATCCATGCTGGCTGGTTTTATTTTTAGCTTTCACACATTAGATGTTGTCACCCCTCACACTGGTGTAATTCACTGGTTTTCTGTAATTCAAATCCTCTCCTGCTTAGTTTTTTCTCTGAACCATTTATGATAGCTGGCTTCATCTCCCTCAGCTTGGCCTCTTTCCTCCATGGCCTGCATAGACACAATCCTCCTGTTGCTATTCCAGCCCAGATAGCCTCTTTTGAACCCTTTTCTCCATAAATGCTTAAGAGTCAAGACAAGCCTATGTCCTAACTGCTTTTGATTCATATATGTAGAATTAACTCCATACCTGAGTTTTTTACAATGTAAAAGAGGCAAGATTACCGCAGACAGAAAAGCCTGAGATGGTTATGTTCCTTTAGTTGAGCTTAAAGTCAAAATAAACGGGGAATGGAGAGGGAAAGTCTCTTTTGTCTCCCCTTGTTGATTGCAGTTATATCCATTAAGCTTAGAAAGAGAAACCTTGGTTTGCTGGCTCAAATCCACTCCAAAGCTCCAACTGCTAAGAAGCCTGCACAGCCTTACCCCTACCTTCGGACTTAGATGGTGACTCAGTAATACAAGAGCTTTCACAGGACATTTTGTTTATACTCAGGTTAGTTCCCTGTTTTGGTTGGTGGCCCAGCCTCATAAGCACTTTTATCAGCCCACAGGACAGCAAGGGATGGCAGCTGGAGCTCCTGAAACCAGCAGTGACTGCCAAAGTCTATTGCTATTTTTAGACTATGCCCTGAGTTCCAGTGGAGTCAATGGGCTCTCTTGTAGGACTGGGACTGAAGTCCCTAATGAGCAAAAGCTGTTAGGAGAAGATGGCTGCTCAGCAAATGAATTGGTGGCTGCCCACATCACAGAAGCCACATATCATAATTAGCTCTCTTGCTGAGTGTCTCACCAAGAATTAATGGGCACAGCATGGTGAAATCCTAGTCCCTCTGGAGGCAATGGCAGAATTCTCACTGACTTCAAAAAGGACAAGGTTTTGTACTGAAACTCAAGCTCAAGTCTTCTCTTGCCTCCAGCAGGAAAGTCTGCAGCACAGTAGCTTGGGGAGCTGGACATGACATAGCGATGACTTCACCAATGATGCCTGATATAACCACAGATCAAATAGAACACCCTGACTTGTGGTATCATCACCTTGGCATTTTGCCTAGGTCATACAGTTTATATTCATAAAGAAAAATGCTTTGTCCAAAAATGCTTCATCTTCCCCAACATAAGGTCAGCTTATGTGAGAGGTGTACCTGATGCGGTTTATCCTTTTCCAAGAGTGCAGTGGGTTTACCGTGGTGTTCCTCCTTTAGTGGTAGAGTATCAGATCATCTCTCCCTTCCTAAAGTTCAATAACAACCAGACATACTTTCTCCCTTCCTTTTATCATAGAATCATACAATCACAGAATGGTTTGGTTTGGAAGGGACTTTAAAGCTCATCCAGTTCCAGCCCCCTGCCACGGGCAGGGACACCTTCCACTAGTCCAGGTTACTCCAAGCCCCATCCAGCCTGACCATGAACACTGCCAGGGGTGGGGCAGCCACAGCTTCTCTGGGCAGCCTGTGCCAGTGCCTCACCATGTTCACATGGAAGAATTTCTTCCTAGTATCAGATTTAAGTCTCCCCTCTTCCAGTTAAAAACCACTTCCCCTTTTTCTGTCACTACATGCCCTTGTAAAAAGTCCTTCTCCAGCTTTCTTGTCGGCCTCCTTTAGGTACTGAGAGGCTGCTATGAGGTCTCCCCGGAGCCTTTTACTTCGATACTGTATGAACTGCACCTTTTCACTGGGACATAGGCAGCTTCCAAGCAGATTTTCCTGGACTGATAGTGATAGTTTCTAGCCCAGAAATTTTCTCCAGGCCATGAGGCTTTACTTGTTTTTGCAGTCAATCTGCAGGTTCCCCAAGGTCTGTCAAACCACAGCAATATCTAGCACTCCTGGTACTGTTGTGGCAAACACCCCATCAAATCCTTTTTTTTTTTTTATCAGATACAGAGTTGTTTCTTCTTCTTACATTTCTGTACTACCTTATTCCCCCCTCCCCATTTAGTATAATACCCATTCTTTCTTTTCCATCTCCTCTACCAGAAGAGGTTGCCTGGTGCCCAGGATGAGAACTGCATTTCTTTGTGGCTAAAAAAGAATCCTTACAACAAAATCTTCACAGAGGAGAAGGTGATTGGGTTCAGCAGCCCATACAGGCGAGCTAGTCCAACGGGAATGCATTGATATCCCCAAGGGAAAATATGAAATAAAATGACCTGGAAGGCTTGGGCATTTTCTTTACGCCCTTGGAGGAGCGTTTGGACTCCTGCTGCTGGTGCATTCAGGGTCAGGCTGTCTACCTACTATCTCTTTTCTCCTTTTCCATCTCCCAGGGAGTTGAAAACAGCGCTGCCTAAGGATACACTTCTTCAGTGGTTGTGTTTTCAGTGTGAACCATGCAGGATTCTGATTTTAATTTGGCACTGCCCACTAGACCACAGGGCAAGTCCAAGACTTTTTTTAGGAATATTCAGCCACGGCTACATTTCAAAGCCAAATTACAGAAATGTCATTTGAGAAAGTTACAGTTCTAAAATTTGTAAAGTACTTTAATGCTAGGTTGATACAGAGGAAACATCCTTTTAAAAGAGCTCACATTTCAGGCTGACAGACACCAAAACACTATTTTGTTTTAGTTTGCTAAAATTTTCAAACCCAGTCAGCATCTGGGCTCTATTAACCATAATGTGCATGCCTTTTAAGCAACAACAATTTAAGAATATTTTCTTTTCAAACCCCTTTCATGGAGTTCAGTGTTTTGCAATATGCATCCATAATATTTAACAATTCTGCTTTGCACTGCAGTCTTTGAAGTCTAAAAATTATTTACTGGTAAAGCATTGTACATTTGCTTGTACTCCTTAGTCACAGGGATTAATGACTAGAATTTATGCCTCTGGTCAAGCAAGGTAAGTCACGGTGTCACACTTATTAGCAATCTTTCCTGCAACACTTTTCAATCTTTATGTAGTGTACACGGTGTGACACACCAACTGTGCATAGGAAAGAGCTCATTTGCAACTTGAAATAGCTACTTCTGGGCAAAAGTGCTGTACCATGGAAGTGCAGTTTATGGCAAGTAAAGAGACTCATCGCTCTCCAGTTCAAAATCTGGGAGGAAGATTCAGATTTGTGAGTCCATGCCCATATTTTATTTATACTTTATATTCATATACATATTAGTCTGCAATTCAGCCAAAACACTAAGCACCTCAGAGAATATGGCTATAGACCATCAACCATGATACCTCTGTAGGGGTGGGTTTTTTATTAGCTGTTAGGTAAATTCTCAAAATAAGCTGAAGAAGCGAGAAGAGTTCCTCAGAGCAGAAAAGAGTGCCCTCTGATGGTTAATTTTTAGGTTTAATATCTGTGATGTTTTGTGAAGCATTTCTAGTTTTTAAGAGATTTGTAAGATAAAGCCACACAAATGCAAGATGTTGAGACAGGTCGTTATTTTAAGGAAATCCCAAATTTATTTTTTTTTTACCCTCTTTATTGCTTTTTAGGTAGCCATTAAAAATAAGCGTGGAGGCAAATTCTTGGTAACATTTTTATTAAATTACCATTACCCAGCATTTCTCAGAGACAAGTGGTGCCTCTGACAGTTTGGGACTATTACTCACACTCCATTCGGTATGTTTTATGTTTCACTGTGGCAAGTGTGTTTCAAGGCCTGGAAAGGTAGCATGCAGGACATATATAAATCCCCAGCTTATTTCAGAATCATAAAATCAACTAATCATTAAATCAGCTAATCACAATGCAGGCAATAGTTTGAACTAGTCCTTGTTCACTTCTCAACCAGTAAAATCCCAAGATAATCAACAGTGGCTGACCTGGCTTTAACAGGCCTTGCCAGTAATTCAGTTAACCAATTCCTGT
The DNA here is from genome assembly GCF_963264785.1 of Psittacula echo. NCBI lineage: Eukaryota > Metazoa > Chordata > Aves > Psittaciformes > Psittacidae > Psittacula > Psittacula echo. The sequence continues at coordinate 110,083,238 of NC_137735.1, forward strand.
TTTATTAAAAACATGGTGATCTTTGCACCAAAGCTACAGGACTTGGAGGGAATGGCTGGCGTGGAAATTGAGAGCCAGATTCTCCCTCCCACCTCACTATCAACTGGCCGTAGCACTAAGGACTATGTAAGTTAAGTTACACACAGGGAATGCTGTAACCACCTGTGTTTCCACAAAAGATGTTTCAAATGCAGGCACAGGACAGCAAAAAGCTCAGCGCCTATTCACCCCAGCCATTACCTAAAGTGTCTCCCATTGCTTTTATTCCCTGTTAGGGTGGGAATGAATGTGGGTCCTTAAGCTTGCACTAACTCCATATATAAAGGTTTCCATGGCTTATGGCCTGTAACTCATTCTTCATGCAATGAGGGGATAGAAGAGGCCATTATATATATTTGAAGTCTCATTTGCTGCTTTTCCATCTGCATTAGTTCCTTGAATAATTTCCTTACAGTATGGACTTTGATAAAGACTCTTCCAGTACAGCTGGCAACTAAAGGTAAATAAGTGACAAAGGAAAACACAGAGAAAGACAGACCCACTCCTCAAATATATTTGTTAAAACAGTTGTGCACACTATAAAGATACTGTTGAAGGATTGTCATATTCCATTGTGGAATAATTAGATTATATTTTCTCCTATTAAGAAAAAAGTGATTAGAGTGAGGCTATCCAATCCATTCCTCATCCTGCCTTCTTCCAACCCCTCCCCAGTCAAAGCCACAGAGACAGTATTTGGGCACATGGATCTTCAAATAAAAGGGAATTGTGTCTGAATAGCCCTGACTCATAAAGCTCCTTCCAATGCCTTTTTCAGTGTCGGAGCTTTGCTGTGAATGCAACTGCTACTAATTTTTTTCCTTACTACAATTGTGAAAAATCTAATACCTTTAGAATGATCTGAAAGAGCTTACACAGAACAAAATCCCCGTTTAATCTTGGCATATTAAGAAATCTTTTCTTTGAACAATACATCTAAAATGCTATTTTCCCCAAACACTTTTTTTTTTTTCTTTTCCTTTAAGATAAGTAAAGCTGTAAATGTTGACAGAAATTATGATTTAGAGTCCTATATTCAGTTGTGGTTTAGGAATCCTTGCACTTTAACTGAAGGAAACATTATTGAGGATATGTGCATCCAATGGTACACTGTGGCAGGAAATCATGAATTCAGCATATCAAAAGGTGTTCCAGTCACTATATTAAAAATAAAAAAATGGGAGCGATAAACCCAAACCACTTAAAGATAGGAGAAAAAAAATGTTTGCAGAGCATTGTATATACCAGTTGTTTAGTTGTTGCTCACACTGTGTGAACTACCCCTCAGTTAAGAGCCTAAAACCATAGAATCACAGTACAGTTTGGGTTGGAAAGGACCTTAAAGATCATCCAGTTCCAACCCCCTGGGCAGAGACACCTTCCATAGACCAGGTTGCTCAAAGCGCTGCCCAGCCTGGCCTTGAGCACTGCCAGGGATGGGGCAGCCACAGCTTCTCTGGGCAGCCTGGGCCAGGGCCTCATTACCCTCATAGTGAAAAATTTCTTAGAATAGAATAGAATAGTTAGGGTTGGAAAGGACCTTAAGATCATCTAGTTCCAACCCCCCTGCCATGGGCAGGGACACCTCACACTAAACCATGCCACCCAAGGCTCAGTCCAGCCTGGCCTTGAATGCTGCCAGGGATGGAGCATTCACAACCTCCCTGGGCAACCCATTCCAGTGCCTCACCACCCTTACAGTAAAGAACTTGTTCCTTATATCCAGTCTAAACTTCCCATGTTTAAGTTTGAACCCATTACCCCTTGTCCTATCACTACAGTCCCTAGTGAAGAGTCCCTCTCCAGCATCCTTGTAGGCCCCTTTCGGATACTGGAAGGCTGCTATGAGGTCTCCAAGCAGCCTTCTCTTCTCCAGGCTGAACAGCCCCAACTTTCTCAGCCTGTCTTCATACAGGAGGTGCTCCAGTCCCCTGATCATCCTCGTGGCCCTCCTCTGGCCTTGTTCCAACAGTTCCCTGTCCTTTTTATGTTGAGGACACCAGAACTGCACACAATACTCCAAGTGAGGTCTCATGAGAGCAGAGTAGAGGGGCAGGATCACCTCCTTCGACCTGCTGGTCACTCTCCTCTTGATGCAGCCCAGGATACAGTTGGCTTTCTGGGCTGCGAGCACACACTGCTGGCTCATGTTAAGTTTCTCATCAGCCAACACCCCCAAGTCCTTCTCTGCAGGGCTGCTCTGAATCTCTTCTCTGCCCAACCTGTAGCTGTGCCTGGGATTGCCCCAACCCAGGTGTAGGACCTTGCACTTGGCATGGTTAAACTTCATCAGGTTGGCATCAGCCCACCTCACAAGCGTGTCAAGGTCCCTCTGGATGGCATCCCTTCCCTCCGGCGTATCAACCGAACCACACAGCTGGGTGTCATCAGCAAACTTGCCGAGAGCACACTCAATCCCACTGTCCATGTCACTGACAAAGATGTTGAACACGACCGGTCCCAACACCGACCCCTGAGGGACAGCACTCGTTACTGGTGTCCAGCTGGACATTGAGCCATTGACCACAACTCTTTGCATGTGGCCATCCAGCCAGTTCTTTATCCACCGAGTGGTCCACCCATCAAATTGATGTCTCTCCAATTTAGAGACAAGGATGTCATGTGGGACAGTGTCGAACGCAATGTCTCATCTAAATCTCCTCTCTGTCAGTTTAAATCCATTCCCCCTTGTCCTGTCACTACACACACCTATAAAATGTCCCTCTCCAGATTTCTTGTAGACCCCTTTAGGTACTGGAAGCTGCTGTAAGGTCTCCTTGGAGCCTGCTCTTCTCCAGGCTCAACAAGTCCAACTGTCTCAGCCTGTCTCCATAGCAGAGGTGCTCCAGCCCTCTGATCATCTCTGTGGCTTCCTCTGGACTTGCTTAAGCAGTTCCACATCCCTCTTGTGTTGTTGCCCCAGAGCTGGATGCAGTACTGCAGGTGGGGTCTTATGAAAGCAGAATAGAGAGGAAGAATCCTCTCCATTGGCCGCCTGGTCATGCTCCTTTTGATGCAGCCCAGCATATAGCTGGCTTTCTGGGCTGCAAGGGCAAATGTCTGTATCATGTCTTAATTTTTCATCTACCAGTGTTCTCAGATCTTTCTCTGCAGGGCTGCTCTCTATCCATGCATTACTTAGTCTGTATTGATATGGGGGATATATGGATCACCCAGTAATTATTTTGCTACGTAAATATAATTTCAAAAGAAAGTTCATCAAAATTCAAGTTTAAAGTAGTGTTCAGTTTTAAAGAGGAGTATCTGAAAACTAAAGCAAAACACAGCCTAGCAAATGCAAATTCCTATTTTCTTTCCCTGTGCAAATCCTCTACTTTTGAACAATATTGGATAGACAATGAAACAGCTCTGTGGAAAAAGGAGGTGGAGGAAAGGTACTGAGTTGTCACAGCTGATGGTAATAGGGCAAAATAAATATAAGTTGAGCTGAGTTAAAGATTGAAATGAGATTTGTTAAATTTTAGGTCAAAAGCCAAATGAGAAATATGCAGTCTTTCCTGGAGTGACCTATCTTGCTTTACCAGGTCCATTACGAGACCTGCAACCAAGATCATTTCTAATTAGGGCTTCATGGACATTCAGTCAGGTGAAAACTAACTAAAGAAAAAAAAAAAATGGGGTTAAAAAGTTAAAGTTTTAAACTTTACCCCAGATCCAAGACTCATCTTTTGAATTCACCTTTCAAGCCTACTTCTATGTTCTCAGCTGGAACGCAGGTGTCAGCTGGCAGCAGAACAGGTACAAGAACCAGTGTGTCACTTGCTAGCAGGGTGACTTACTGCTGTGCAAGGCCATGGACCCCAGCTGTGACAGAACAGAAGTTAAGGCACAACCCATTGCTTTTTCCTCATGAAGTGAGCCAATGTACAGGAAACAGTGATTGAGCATAGTTGTACTGAAACTTAAAAATACATTTATTCATTTTTTTACAATATCTAACAAACACACAGAGGACAAAGAGCAGCAGTTTTGTGCTTTGCACTTTGATATCCTCAAGAAGTATAGAGACCTAGATGAAAAATATTAAGTGTACGCTTCCTGAAGATGAAAAAACTTTTCAATATATCCCAATCCTTCAGGAGACCTACCCGTCAAGAGGCTGGTAAAGCATCTGGGAATAGCATGTACCTTCCTGGTACATGGGGGGAATGCAGCTATTCCATAACTCTCAGTGAATGGGGAGGCAGAGAAGTGTATTGCCTATATAAGAAAATGAGTAATTTTCTGGGAAGGGCCCAGTAGCCTAGGCCAATTTCAGGAGTGTGACAGAGAGCTAAATATAGCTGCTCTAAATGAAAAGGTGGAAACTGTTGGCTGCAATAATAGCACTTTAAACTCTGTGTTTGTGTCAGTATGGAGTGTGGGATGGGGGAATCAAAGCAGTATCTAATGGTGTCATCACATTCAAATCCACTAAGATGGTTTTGTAGGAGGAAAGAAAATAAGATTCAGTTTTGAAACTGACTTCTCATGTAATTCTCTTTTGTTTAGTTTGTTTTGGTTTTGTTTGGTTTTGTTAGTTGGTTTGTAATTTACTTGAAAGAATCCTGAGTATAAGCATTTCCTACTCCTACAGGAATTACAATCATCTGAAGCACTGTTTGAAGAGAACACGCACGCTATACTGAGTTTGCAGCCCTTTGAGGTAGGGACTGTGTGCTCTTCTCATCCATCTCAAAGAGATCTGCAATTTATTACTTTATGATTGCTTGCAGTGGTTATAAATTTGGGATTTCTGTACTAGAATTCCACAAAACAGTTTTGTTGACAGCAGTCTGCATTTACACACCTTATGTTTCCTCAGCTCTTTAAAGCAACAACACGAAAACAAGCATTTATTACACTCTCCAGGTGATTAAAGTCAGACAGCTTTTGGCCTCATGCCATAATGAGCTGTTACCTTCAGAAAGAGCCACCCCAAGTGCACAGGTTGTCATCATATTGTGATGGCTAATGATCCACATAAATGTGTGGTGCACAGTTAAGACCATAGGACATGTCAATGGAAAAAAGAGAAGAGCGCACACAAGTTTTAGATAAAGGATATTGAAAAGCAATAGCAAACTGGATGGATTTTTTACAGTTATTCTGCCTCACTCCTTTCTGTTTCATAATACAAGAGCATTATCCAGACAAAAAAAAATAAGCTTCAAAAATAAATATAATTAAGCATCACCATTGAAAGAATGATGATGAGAAATATTTCTCTCCTGCTCAGTTAACTGGCAGTGCCAGAACGGAACTAATAATGCAATCTGATTTCATATTATAAAAGTGGACAAGAGAATATGCTTAGTTTTGTTTCTACAACTGTTCACTACCATCATATGACCTAGTAACAAGTTTTAAAAGTGTGTGTATATCATCCTCCACCCAGAAGCTTCCAATTAACAAAACAGCTTTCCTATAAAACATTTTTGCAATGAAACAGCCATTGATTGGGAAGTTTAAAGCCAAGCTAAATAAAACATTTTTAAATTGGCACCCTCTAAATTTGTCAATTCTATTTACTGTTGTTGCCCTCTAGTGTTCAAACACAGCTTGTAAAAGCCCCTACTGAAAGATCCAGACTGGCCACCTAACGATTCCCCGTTTGTTCTTAATCCAGCCAGACAAATGGATGGCAAAACAAGAGGTAAGTGTTTCAGTGCACCTGCCTAATGCTCAAGCATAAAAAAAAGCATTTTAAATGTAAGAACAGTTCGAATTGTTTGTTTCACTCAAAGATTGTGAAAGGCCACTCAGCATCCTAACTAAATTAGTCATGGTTCTTATGCACCTCCCTGCTTTACTTCTGCCATTCATTGTGCTTGATATACTTGCTGTTTGGGTTGCAGGACAATGTTTGTAATGGCATTAGCCAAATACATGTCTGGTGCTCTGAATGACCCTGAGAAATGTCTGCCTGTCTTCTCTTAAATGTATCTCTACTGTATTGTGCCCTATCAATTAATACAAACCATCTCTCCTGCCAACAAATTAGTTGTTACAGCGGAAGCACACAGTGAGGGTTCAGGAGTTGTCCTCAGCACCTCTCCTGCAATAAGCTGCTATGATGGCAGCAGCAACGTAGAAAACTTCTGACAAGGTTGTAGTCATTTTGAGAGAAAATTACAGTCAACCTCAGATCTGTGCCTGCATTTTTACAGCTCACAACTGGGCCTAGTACTTGTTTTATTAACTCATTTCCCAGAAATGTGGTTCCCCCTTGTCCTGTTCCTTGACCAGAAACCTTTGAAAATAGATAACTAAAAAAAAAGAAAAAAACTAAAAAAAGAGGTTAATCAAATTGCAGTCAACAGGCAAGCCAATGGGCTGGAGATACTTTTCTTTTATAATTCTATTAATTTGTAAGAGGTTACACAGAATGTTTTTCATTCAAGCATTGTCAGACTTAGGCAATGTAGAAAACCAGCTGCTTTGGTATCTATAAAGCAACTTGCAGCCCCCATATAGTAAGAATTCAACTTCTTGACATATGTAACACTGACTTTTTTTTGATCTTTTAATAATAGAATTTTCAGAGAATTTTCTGCATAAAATTGTTTTTAGAGCTCTCAGAAAACTTGGCTTGAGGCCATTTTTGGATCATGCCTGTTTCCCACTGCACTAGGCTTGACAGATCTAAGAATCTCTTGGACGTGAGTCACGTTTCATATTTTGTAATAGAATTATTTCCTTGTATTCATGAGGCACTCTTCCTTCTCTGTCCTGATGTTTGCTGTTGCTTGTGCTGTCTGCCGCACAGATACTTTGAAATCTAGTCTTTCACTCTAAAACCAGGTTTAGACTGGGTGTATGTGAAGGGAAATGTGAATAATACAAACTAAAGTTGTTTAGCTCACATATATTCTTTCGCTCATCTCTTGTTGCAGAGTCAGGAAAAAAATAAGAAGCAGCTATGATTATTACCGGTCACATGGAGATGACTCTAGAAGGGAAGAGGGTGTGCTTTGACAGCCAGTAAGAGCTCTGTGTGTTCAGGAGGTACAGTCCATCACTTTTGCAAGCAGCTCTTTTGAGAGCCACCAGCCAGGTGAGGGAAGTAGAACACCAGAAGCATGAAGATAATGCAGACTGCTCTTGGCGACTGTAGGAAACTTCTTTGAGGTCGGCACCCTCCTACAATATAGCCACCATTCTCTGAAACCTTTTCACCTGCCTTTAGATGTTCAGCAGGTGGAGACCACCCCTTTCTGTGTGTCTTCTGCCAGTAATACAGCTGTTGTCTTTGCTAAGCCCCCTCATAAGTTTCTGCCTGCTCTGCAGTCAGGTGTTGAGTCTCAACTGTTAGGGATCTAAGTGTATTAGAACAGATTCTCTCTTGTGCATATGCCAAGTCACTTGATAATGCTGTTTGTCACAAAAGAGCTTGATTGCAGCTTGCTTTACTTTGATATGATAAAAACTTTTCCTCTCCAATACATATTATGAAAAAAACTAATATGGTACAGGGTATTAAGCTCTTTGGAAAAGGCAAACTCAGATTTGCCCCATTTGGTTTCAAGAATAGCTTGTGATGTATGTAGAAAAAAACCCATTAAGGGTACATATATATTCATAAACTGTATGTAGCTAAGAAAAATTAAGCTGTGTTACGTATACCACAAGTTTTACTGTTTGTACCTAAAACCATTTGGATGCAAAGCTCTACTACTAAGTACTGCTTTAAGGCTACAGAGTAAATAGGATTGCCAGGCAATCGTGTAACACTATAGCATTTGGTGGAAAAGTACTGAAAATGCTCAAGCACTGCACAGGTACTCAGTTTATTAGGTGTACTTCTATTCCACTAATCTCGTCATAGTACAGATTAAGCTCTTGAAATGCTTTTTCTCTTTAAATATAAGACCTTCTTAGCTTAACTTGGATTTGAGTGTTTATTTTTGGGATTCAGTCATAAATCAAAAACGATAGACATTATAGTTCAGTGTAGAAAGAACAGTTCTCTACTCCACCAAAGCCATCTGCCACTTTCCTGTTAGCGGCCAAAAAACGAAATCCATCCTCTTCTGAGATTTCACTATGTACAGTTCCATTTCAGAGTTGTCCTCTCAAAGATGGGAGATGCTCCTCACAATCTTATCCCTCTCCCTATCATACGTCAGCATACATTCCATTGATCAAGTAATCCAGCCTAGTATAATGCCTCTTCTGAAAAGATTCATGTATTTTCTTCCCAGTCAGTGCAATAACTAGCAACAAGAATATCACCCCAAAAAGCAAAGCTGCTACAAGGCTGGTTTTTTCTCCCAGTTCAGTGACACCCCTCCCTCTCAGAGGGCTCTCTGGCAGATAGCTTTCTAAATCAGATGGGTCATAACCCTGAGCATTGTTTTGGGAAGACATGGGGGAATCACTAGCAAACAGAGTGAAACCTGGAAAAGAGAAGAGGGTTACATGGCTAGTAATGTTGGAAGAGACAACTGTTGGCTCCAGAGGGATGGCTGGTGTTCTTAGCCCTGATGAGGCAGCAGCAGATCTGGAAGTTGTGGTCACCCGCTTGATTGTAGAAGTAGAAGCAGAAGTTGTGGAACTAGAAAGAGGAACCTGAGTAACAGTAATGCTGGTGGCAGGGATACCAGGCTTAGCTCTGACAGTCGCAGTAGGTGGAAAGATAGCTCTGGTGGTGATGGTGACAGTAGCAGGTTTAGCACCACCAGAATGCAGAGATTCCAGTCGGGTGGTACTTGTAGGCAGAGGAGTGAGAGTACTACTGCTGGGTTCAGGAACATTAGACGGAGTGGTGGGGAACAAAGCAGAGGGGTTTCCGTTTTGATCAGCAAAAGATGTGTTTGGTGGCAGGTCAATTACTTTCTGCTTTGGGATGGGGTCTAAGCTCTCAGGATGTTTTGCCCTTTGATATTCAGGAAAAACTGTATGAAATTCAGTGTTGTCTAAATGCTTGCCCATATGGTTTGGGAGTTCAAATGCCTGATGAAAGACAGATTGTTGCAAAGCAGCAGTATGATTCTGATGGCTAGTTTGGCTGTGAGAAATAAAGCCTCCAGCATCTGAAGACAAAGAATACTCATTTGAAGAAAAGTCCTCACTTCCGAAGGATTTATCCTCTGGCGCATGGGTATCTGGAAACAGAAAGGAAACACCAGTATTTCATTATTTTTTATTACCACAGGCTTACTCTGTATTTCTCAGTAAGAGAGATATAAGGGGGCTCCAAAAACACTGATGAAACTGAGGCATCATTTTCTTTAAAATATGCGGAGTGACTTCTAAATCCTGTCTGTGTCGTACGATGTGTCAGCCTCAAGCCTGGGCACATCAGACCCTGACTGCAACTTCCCACAGAATTTACCTGTGCAGAGCCATCATCCCAATCTGACTGTTTTATACTCATATTGCATGCAGGTAAGCATGTCTTTATTTAGATTTGAAAAGCAGAGTGAGCAGGCTCACTGTCTTCAAACCATTCTCAGCTCTTGTCAGTTAAGAAGTCGGTATCACCAACCTCACTTTTATTTGTCAGATGTACACATTTCTACCTAGCCAACATGATTATATCCTTCCCTTTCTTGTAATAACCAAGCACCCTGTGATTGCTTGTCACAATTCAATTCACACACAAAATTGTCTTATAATACAAGGTGGCAATAATATCCCCATTTCATAGGCCATTTTATATACATGCTGATTTGTAGGAAAGACCTGAGCTCCTATTGCCATGCTAGAAGAAAGACATTGCTCCAAGAGTCTCCGAGCTATTTGCAGTGAAGACCTCCACAAGAAGCAGACTACACTTTATAATTTCTCCAGAAGTCGATATGTATTCCTTGCAAAACGTGGGTGAATGTCATTTAATAGAATTTGGAAGCAAGTCAAGAGTGTTATATGACAGAAATTCCACACAAACAATAATCATAGCAGTTAACTGATTCTAAACAGGTATTATTTTCATTGCCACTTCGTCTAAGTAGGAACTCTTATCTAAAGGGATGGTATCTTTTCAGTTTTATTATACATGCAAAGAAGCCTACTTGGCTGCTGCTTCCATGTATATTTACAAGCCTTAAGACCCCACAAAAAATAAAGTGAATAAAAAGCCCCAACCCAAAACAGCAAACCAAAAACCTCTTAATGCTTTAAACAAGAGCACAGCAAATAACGTCTGCAATAATAGACACCAACTTTCATCCTCACATTCCAGTCAAGCACCAGTGTGTTACCAAAGTAACATTTTAAACACAGATAATGGACTGACTTAGAGAAAAGCCATACTGTGTTTTTAGAGAGTGGCTTTAAATAACAAGATGTTCAGTTATTGCACTACATATATATGCATATATAGTATATGCATAATCAGAAACTGTATGCTCAAAGACAGCCAGACTGCTTCTGCAGCTCTGGACACATTTCTGCACCAGCGAGGAAATGGGCTGTCACCACCACGGAGTCAGTCACCAATTCACTTTTTCCCTGATCCCGATGCACTCCCATGGAGCTCCTCCCTGTGTGTTTAAACAAACAGCGGATGTAGCGTGACAGCTACAAAGCACTTGCAGCATGCTATGTCATCTTCAGTTCCCTTGCCTGGGCAACAGCTAGAAAAGCACAGAGCAATCCCACAGTGTTCAAAGGACGGAGGAGGGAACACAGGGAAGCTATGTATGAGTCCCGTACAGGAGTGAAGTATCACTGCTACTCTGCAGCACTCAGATTAGTTAATGTAACTGAACTAACTCTACTCCACATTTTCAGCATCAAACCTTGATTTCACAGTATTGTCTCCATTTGAGACTACCAGCTCCCAAACGCAGTGGCCCAAACCTGTCCTTTGAGAGGTACAGCTGGAGTACACAAGACAAACTTTAAAAAGAGATGAAAACCCGAAAGTAGTCCTCCTGATATCTCAAATCCAATAAGCTGCTTTAGAAACCAAACTTCAGATTGTTTGCTAAAAACCAAACAGCACCTCCTGAGCATATTTTGCTAGAACCCACCAGTCCTGCCTGGGTATCTTAGTGGGGTGGCAAAGGCAAGTGCCACAAAAGTACATAAACAGCAGAAACCAGAGATGTTCTTTTTTAGCAATAGCTTTTTGCAGCTGAGTCCATGCTGAGTCCATGTTTTACTTCCCAAGCCATAGGTTCTTTCCATTAGTTAGCAGCCACAAGAGTAGTTAAAAAAGAAGAAAATTATATAAATCACTGCTACCATAGCATCAGTATTTTACATTGCTTTGTTATCAGTAAAGTATCTTTCCTCCTTTTAGTTTGGTTTTCAGTGTAACCACATTCAGATTCTCATATGAAGGAATGACGCTTGACAGGTTTGTCAGTGCCAGCACCACTCAGGTGCTACCTTTGAAAACTTAGTAGGAACAAAAAACAAGTTTGCATAATCTTTTCACAATTCTATGTTCACAGAAGCTAAAAAAATGCAAAATTAAGAGAGAAGGGATATGCAACCAAGTTGTTAACTAAGCATTACACTACATGCAGAATGAAAGCACGTGCATCAGTTTCTTATCTCAACTGTTCAAGCAGGTTTAGTGCAAGTCAACATCAGTCAACAAGTACAGATTGCTATAAAAAATCCCACCGCACATGACAGATAGCGAGAAATTTCAGAGCATGCAGCCCACATGCCATAAAGCTGAGTTTAGACAGTTTGCATCTGTGCTTCAGGTTCCCTGACTGAAAGCAGAAAATAACCTTTACTATTGCCATCACAACAACATCAGAGTGATGCTCCGAGGCTTGCCCAGCATTTGTTCAATGTTTCTGACTGCATGTATATGGTGTTCATCAGTGTAGCATGGTTCCTTGGAATACAGAGACAGCTACAAGTCCATTGCTTTCAGTGATATTCTTCAGCATTATGTACAGGAAATTTTCCTTCTTGAATACACTAACATGGAAGCAGCTTCTTTTTGGTTTAAGCAAGGGAAAATTATGAGAAGTTCTGAATCTAATGTGGAGGAATTTCATAAGGGTCAGGATGTTACTCCAATGAGGCAGAGTCCACACAGAAGCTCACCACACATCTGCCCATCCAACATCCATAAAGCAAAAGAGCAGCATTTTCAAGCTACAGTGCTTGCCTTAGAGCATTTTACTAGGAGAGCAACCCCCAAACATTTTCTGGTCACTACTGAAAACTCACAGGTGCAAACCCCATCTAGCCTGGGGACTGGTGGCTCCTACTCTTATTTACCTCTAGTTATTTTGTAGCTCACAAGTCCTGTTGTGGGTTTCATTGGGCAAGCCTCAATACTAGGGCAGTAAAACAGGTAGCAGTTTGGATGTGCACTTGTCCTTCGAGCATCAAAAATCATCAGATTACACTTCTTGTCTCCTGCAAAACATGATAAAGACATATTTCAGCAATAAGAACTTTTACAGAGTCTTGATAATGAGCTCTAGTTTGTTAAATTAAATTTTCTTCATGTGAGTAACAGGAAAACTACTGACATAACATTCCTACAGGAAAACCAGCCCAGGACTGCAAAAGAATGGCCCAAAGCCAATATACAGAAGGTCACACCTTCCTCTTCCTGTACAGATGAATTTAGGAAAATAATGAGTCTAATCCCTCACCTTCCCCTTGCTCCTAGCACACTGGCACCACTTTATAATTTCTTGCTTACAAATCCTGATAAATTGGAGAACCTCCTCAATATGCTCATGGTGGAGGAAATTATTTATACACTTTTCCCTATCCCAGGAATTGCTTGGCTCATTCCTGCTTGTGGGGTCACCTTTACCACGTCATTTCTATTTGCCTCTCTAGGGCTCCAAAAGCTTGATGCACACCAGTGATCTCAGAGAAGGGTAAGCACTCCCTTTTTTTTTTTCCTTTAAACGTAGTGTAAAATGTCAGTTACTTTTACTAAATGCCGGTTACTCACTCAGTGCATTTGCTAACCACAGCTTACACATCTGAGTCTGGTGATCCGAGGGGTTTTAACATTTAAAACTACCGCTGTTTCTTTGCTGCAACTATTTTCCTGAGGACTGCGGGGTCCTGCACCGAGATCTCTCCTCAAGCTCAGCAAAGCAGGCTCAGCAGCCGCAAGCTGTTACTAGTCGCAGCGCGCATGGAGGGATAAATTAACGTTTCTGCGCTGAATACAGAGAACAGCACTCGAATAGCACGCGAGCCCAACTCCCTAAGTCATTTCCCAACAGAGAGGGCCAGGGAGGAACGGGTTACCTGAGATCTTTACCCCCGAGCAGCAGGCGCGGACACAAGCCTCGGGGGCTGGGACGTACATGGGCTCCGCTCCCCGGACGCCTTTGGGCAAGGAGAGGTTGATATCGATGATGGTGTTTTCCATCCTCTCCGCGGAGCACTCCCGGCCCGGGGGTGGCCCCGCCATCACGCCGGTGACCACCAGCAGGCATACCGGCCACCGCCCGCTGCCGGGGGGCATGGTCTCTCGGGTCGGGAGCTCTGCAGGGCCCCGCTCTTCTCCGACCCAACCCGGGCGGGAAACCAGGGAACGGCAGCTGCCCCAGGCCGCCGGTACGTCCGGGAGGAGGGACCGAGGGAGGCGGGCCTGGGCAGCACGCCTGCCCTCCTGCCCCCGCCTCCTGCCCGCTCACCTGCCCTCCTTCGCGCTGTCCCGGCGTGGCTGCAGTGATGTCCCCGCTCTTTCAGCCGTCCGCACGCCCACGGGCTCGTCCCGACAGTCGGGGGCAATGGAAAAACCACCCGTAGAAACTCTTCAGGTGGAGGTCGGGCTGGTGTGTTTCTGCTCGCAGCCTGACCTGCTGCTCCTCTGAGATCCGGTTTTGGAGGCTGTATTAAAGCAATTAATATGCACATCCTGGTCTAAATGCACATGTGTGTATTTTAATGTGTAAGCGTCTCTTTACTACCTGAGTAATCCTGTTCAAATTATAGCCAAGCACAGGGTGTTTGCTGAAAGGGTGTTGTACGGACAAGCATGTCTGCTGGAGGCATGGACTGGCGGTTTATCCCTCAACAGCCTTAGTGCAATGGCTTACTTAAGTAATGTTTTTGCTTGAGAATCTTTATCTTTCATTTCCTCTTTGTTTTGTTGGGTTTTTTGGTTTGGTTTGGCTTTCTTTGGGGGAGGGAGGAACATAATGTTTCAGAACAAAACTGGCCCAGAGCGTAAGAAGTGCAAGGAATAAAAAGATTTTAAGATATATTCCTCTTTTTTCAGGTCTCTCATCTTTAAAAGGATGAGCATGCTATGAATAGTTAGAATAATACAGTTGTTTGTAAATAAAATACATTTTCTTTTTAACCACGGTCCATTACCTGAAGAGATACCAAAGGGCATGTCATTTTACACATGGTAATGGTTTGGGTAATATAATGAAACCAGAGAGTCTGGTTGTCTGCTGTCTATTTGAAACAATCTCATAGAATCACAGACTACCAGGTTAGAAGGAACCTTAAGGCTCATGTGGCCCAGCCTTTCTAGGCAAAGCATGACCTAGACTAGATGCCCTAACACCCTGTCCAGCTGAATCTTAAAAAGCATCCAATGCTGGGGAATCCACTGCTTCCCTGGGGAGATTATTCCGGGGGCTGGTTGTTCTCATTGTGAAAAATTTTCCTTGTGTCCAGTTGGAATCTCCCCAGGAGAAACTTGTGCCCATCACCCCTCATCGTTTCCATGCAGCTCCTTGTAAAAGAGAGACTCCACCTTTGTAGCCACCCTTTAAATACTGAAACATGGTGGTAAGGTCTCCTCAGGGGCTCAGGGTCTTTTTTCCTCCCAGCTGAACAAACCCAGCTGTCCCAGCCTTTCCTCATAAGCAGGCTTCCCAGTCCTTTGCTCATCTTTGTGGCCCTTCTGTGGACCCTCTCCAGCCTGTCCACAGATTTTTTGTATAGCAGGAAAAGAAACATAAGTAGAGGTGAAATTTCTTCCTCCTCTGAGATCCCAGGAAGGGGCGCAATGCCAGCAGCAGCAGTGGGGGCACATCCTTCTCCATGCTGCATGCCCTTCACCATGCCTAACACCATGGATCCAGGCCAAGGGATGAGTGGCTGACTTGTTCTTCATGCTCAGTCAGTTCCTGTCTCCTTTGTTAATACAGCTTTGTGTTGGCTTTTATTTGGACATCAGTGCTGTAAGAGACTGAGCCCATCATCTCATTGCACATCAAATAGCCAATTTGGGGCAATTCTTAATGTTTTATTGTGACTCTTGCATTCTTGGTACTTTTTCCTGAATTTTTCACCTGCATTTGTTTAAGAAAATGTGTATTTCTCAGTTTTGGAAATGTAGAGGAATGCTTTTGGTAGCCAGGTTTCCCTTTTTTCATAAGCTGGTACAATTATTTTCACTGTTAAAATGCTCTAAGAGAATGTGAACATTTTAAGTGTCACCTATGAACTGTGTCACACAGTGAATGACCTATGGGACTGAATACCACCAGCAAGCACAAATACTGCCTGTGCTATGCATTAGGCAGAGTCCCAGCTGCCACCTGCCTTTGCTTACATAGTGGTGGTGGAAGAAGCCAAGCTTAAAGAAGCTGAAAAGAAAAAAGGCTAAAGGTCTGGTTGGAGTGGTTGTAACCGAAAGGTTCTTCACTGCAACTGTTGGGATAGTGTTAAGGGTTAGGAGTTTCAGAGTACCAGAATGATAGTGAATGTGAAGACCTGTGCAGAGACTACTGTGTGAGACAGGCGTAAATGATTACGGGAATATGAGAAGGGCTGATGTGATATACAACATGATTACAGGGAAAAACAGAGAGCATGGGATGACACGATTGCGTATTTTGAGTACTGAGTATATTGAATATACTGAGTAAGTCATAAAGGAAAAATTAAACAGATAAGAAATGGTATGAAATATTTGCCAAAGTCCTTAAGTTACTTGGGTTATGGTAATATAGGTAAAACATCAGATGTATCTATTCTAATGTAGATAGAGCTGTACACTGTTTCAGGTACTGTTTCAGGTATTCAGTTAGGCACTTGATACAGGAGGCCACAGAGGACTTGCATTATATCACATCAGAAACAAAATACAGAATTCATTTACACATCTAACACACTAATATATAGCTTTATTTTAAAAATGTTTTGCATGTGGTAGACACACGTTGGTTGACAGATAAATTAAAACTCTTTGGGGTGGTGATGTACAGCAAATTCCCACTTTCAAAATAATGTATGAAAACATTTCAGAGAGGAGTGAGTTGTCCATTACACAGGAGCAGAAAGGATGTGAATTGAAGGTAAACGTGCTGATGCAAAGCAGCTAATTTAAACATTTGTCTGAGATGGGTAATGTCAAATGACCTTATGGCAGGCACTGGTTAGGCTGTAGTCCTACAACATCACACTGTAAAGGCTGCATTTATCTTTGAACACCACCAGTCCTCCCATACAAGCCACCAAGACTACTCATGGGTGTGACTTTAATTATGTGTGTGCATGTTGCAGATTAGGAACTCGAGTTTGTAAACGGACTTGTGACAACAATAGTTGGTTCTTCCCCCAAAATAATTATATTGTTTTCCTACCATTTACTTGTTATTTTGGCAGGAATCGAGCAGTTGTTCAGGTAGTTGAAAGAAAGGTCTATTATTATTAGGTTACAAAGGCGGAGTACTGCCTACAGCTAGCAAAAGGTGGTGTTGGACTGGGATTACCTTCCTACAGCCTTGACCTTGGTAACAGTTATGAGGCACAGTTCCTATGAGATAGTAGCAATATTTTTGTGTTAAATACAAGTGTGGCGGCAATTAGCAAAGGCAGCCAAGAGAAATGATGCTGAGTTCGGTGCAGAGCTTTTGATGATGCTGGGCATTATGCATGAGTGGAGAACAGACCTGGTCAGCAGCTAGCACATACAAGCACTGTTCTGTATTTTATTCCGTATTCCATTTGATGGATGCTCCATTCCTGGCAGTGTTCAAGGCCAGATCGGACAGGGCTTGGAGGAACCTGGTCTAGTGGAAGGTGTCCCTGCCCATGTCAGGGAGGTCGGACTAGGTGATCTTTAAGGTCCCTTCCAACCCAAACCAGTCTGTGATTCTATGCTGGTGCAATGATTTAGAGGCAATTCTTCTGTCACAGACATTTGTGTGGCTTCTTTTCCAATGTGTCAAATACGAAAACAGTTAAGTCTGAAATCTCAGAGTATGTTTCCCTTACCTGCTTCCCGGCACAAGGATAAAGGCAGTTGGGATGGCTGTTTCCTGCACGTGACTCTGCTGGGGCCCTGCTGCAGGCAAGGGGCTGCAGTTTTGGGGGAGGGGGGTGATGTCTGTGAGCCCACCAAGCAACCCACAGGAGAACAGCACGGCCCACCTGCTAGGGGTGGCTTTACACAGTCACAGAATCGTTCAGGTTGAAAAAGACCTTTAGGATCATTTATCAGGCAGTATGAGATGAAGACCCAGCATGCTGGGGTTTGAAGGGTTTGACTTACGACAGGAAAATTAATACATAACTACAGGGTTGGAAAGGGCCATCAAAGCTCATCTAGTCCAACCCCCCTGCAGTGAGCATCTTCAACTAGATCAGGTTGCTCAGAACCATCATCATTGAATGTCTCCAGGGATGGTGCATCCACTCTCTCTGAGCAACCTGTGCCAGTGTTTTACCACTGTCATTGTAAAGAATCTGTTCCTCACATCCAGCCTGAATTTCCCCTCCTTCAGTTTAAAAGCATGACCCCTCGTCCTATTGCAACAGGTCATGCTAAAAGTATCTCCCATCTTTCTTACAGGCACCTTTTAAGAACTGAAAGGCTGCTCTGAGGTCTCCCCGGAGCTTTCTCTTCTGCAGGCTGAACAACCCCAACTCTCTCAGCCTTTCCTCATAGGACAGGTGCTCCAGCCCTTTGACTAATTAAGTTAGATTAGCAATGTTTTGCCCCAACGTCGTGCTCGCTCCCCTCTACGATCCCCGCGGCTCTTGCTGGGCAGCTTGCAGGAGGCCCCAGCCGAGTGCCGACTCCCCCGCAGGCCCAGGGAAACAGCGACAACAAACCCCCACCCTCCGAGCCGCCACCCCTGCCTCTTCCCCTTCCCCTTCCCTGCGGCCTCCGCCTCTTAGCGGAGCCCCGCCTGCCAGCAGCGCCGGGCGGAGCCTGCCCGTGACCCGGGCGCAGACGCCGGCCGGCGCAGCCGGAAGCCCCGTCGGCGGGCGGCGGTGGCGGCCGGGGGAGCGCCGCTGCCCCCCGCGCTGTAGGAGGGCGGGGTGGAGGCGGTGGCGGCTCGGCAATGGGAGCAGAGCACAGCGCGGAGGCCGAGAGCCGCGCGGGCGAGCCCAGCACCTCAGGTGGTTGCTTGGGGCTGGGCGGGCGGAGAGCGGGGTTCCCTCTGTCTGCCGGCGGCCCGGAGGGAGGGGATGCGGTGATGTGGTGGTGCGGAGCTCGGTTTCGCTGCAGGGGCCTGGCGGCGGGGAGGCGGTTGCTGTGGAGAAGAGAACGGCTTTGGTTTCCCTTGCGAGGCTGCAGCTGGCGGTGGCCCGGCCTTTCCCCTGGGCGGGCGGGAGGGAGAACGCCGGGCCTTCTTCGGGCGGCACCGCCTGGATCGAGGGAGGCAGAGGCGGCGGGGTGAGGGCCCTGTTCCTGGTGGCGGGCGTGGAACGCGGGAAGCGGCGTGCAGAGCTCGGGGGAGAGTAACAAGGAGTGTGTCAGTGGGGCAGGTGTGTCATGACCTGCGCTTCACGGGTCTTGACAGACCAGTGCTGAACATCATGTGTTCTTAAAGGGGGGGAAGGGAGCTTGTGGTACTTTAGTGGTGTCAGTAATGTGCTTATGCTATAAAAAATGTACCTGAGCTGTGTTAAATATAGCGACGGTCGCCTAGGGTTTAATTCTGATGGAATCTCCTTCTTGATTTGATTTTTCCGTTTACCTCACGTACCCTTCCAGCATCTCCGTCACCAGCCAAGCAGCGAGCGAAAATGGATGACATTGTGGTGGTAGCCCCAGGGACACAGTCCTCGCGGAATGTCAGCAATGATCCCGATGTCATAAAACTGCAGGAAATTCCAACTTTCCAGCCGCTTTTGAAAGGTAAGCTATTGTTCTTCCACTGTTTTTAAAGGCCTTATTTTTTCATTTTGTACCTAATGGAGTGTGTGCTTTGTGTATCCCGAGGTTCCTGCTGATGTTCATGCTTCCATATATATTTTTCACTACTTGTCTTGTTTCAAACCTTACTTTAATTATTCCCAGCCTTCTAAATAGTGTGGGAACTGGTTTAGAGATGTGCTGGTAATGCTCACTGCAGTGGGCCCAACTACTGTGAAGATACTACGGCTCCAAGCATGCCAGCTTGCCCTGTACCACTGGTTGATGAGAGGTGCTGTGTTATGTTCTGATATATAATGGACTGCAGTCTCCAGTTTGGCTTTAGGCTTTTAACAACATCTCTGTGTTACTCTTTCGGAGTCACAGCTACCTGTGTATGGGTGCAGTTTCTTGAAATCAAGATTATCTTGTGGGAGTTTCTAACACAAAGCAGATTTTGTTCTTGTTTTGTGGGGTGGGTGGGCTGAGGCTAGTGTGGGTCCTGGAGCCCTGTGTTGACAACATCCCTTTATATCAGTGGACTTTGTAAATTCCCTCTGTGTCTTTTTGCATTGTTTCTTTTTCTCCCAGTCTTTTTCTCTTTCTTCTCCTGCATTCTTTGTTCCTTTTATTCTGTTCAAAGGGAAGTGAAGATTTAAATTGGAGTTGTCAAGCCTACAGTTACCAAAAGCTGTTTGTACATTTTGTAGTCTGACTTCTAGCTGCCTCTTTTTGTGAAGACCATGCAGTGTGCTTAGTATCTGAAAGCCCCTTAGGAAGGAAGTTGTTGGGAGCAGCTGGCTGCTGTGCTCCTCTCACTTGAAACAGTGTGGGTCAGCAAACTTGTGTGAGTAGACACTGTGTGAGGCAATGCTTTTTGAAAATGTGGGGCTTGCTGTGCATGCATACCTTGGCTGCAGCACTTGCTTGTGCCTGCAGTGACAGAGAGGAAGGAGTTGGGATGTTTAGGCATCCCTGCTACTGGGAGAAATTATGTGGCTTCATACTGCTGAGGGTTTAGGCACTACTGATCTGAGTGTCACTGGTTCATGCATGGCTGCTGGGAAGATATGGCAGCCATTTTGCCCTGCAGGCATCTCTAGAGGTGATGTAACGTCACATCACTTTTTGGACAGAAACTCTTTACTTTTTTTGTTTGGTTGGTTTTCTCTTTTTCTTGTGTCTACTGGATGCAGACTTTGGAACATGACTAGGACTTGGAACATGGATGCTATAATAGCCCATTGGGACAGATATTTATTATGTACTGCTTCATAGGGGTCTAGATGTGTGCAGCACTGACCGCTGTTTCCAGCAGAAGGGGCTGAAAGATAGGGAGGCCACTAAATTGGAGAAAACCAAACATGGATGTTTTGGGGGCTGGTACTGCAGTCCCTCTCGACCAAGGAGAGAATGTGTGTGTTGGATATACTGCTGGGTTTTTTTTGAGCTTTACAGACAGTGACGTAGAAATATGTATCTGATTTATTCCTGACACTTTCACTGCCATTTTAGAATGGACTGTTAAGGTCACTGGTGCTGGCACAGTGTTCATGTCAGCCGCAGACTGGGTCATTATGGGTGGGCAGAACATGCTTTGCTGGAGTCCTGCCTTGTATAAAAGGCAGAACCAGGATCTTTCCAGTGGCAGTTTAGAATGTAAGTGCTGGAACCCACATCCAGAAAAGAAATAAGGAAGTTTTAATTTGAAAGACCAAATTAGAAGATGCGTTAACATCTGGTACTGAGTTGGTTGTGTATGCATAAGAGCGTGATGACGAAGAGTTTCAGTTCCCCCCAGCCTTGAATGTGGTGAGTGAATCTGGGTTGCACAAGAGCTGTGGAAGTACTGGGAACCAGGGTTTGTGATCGCTTCTGGAGGCGGTGTTCCTGTATGGATGTTTGAGGTGCAAGGATACAGGGCTTGAGGTGGGAAGTGAGAAATAAGAGATAGTAGCCATATGGCTGAGAAAAAGATTGGAAAGCACTACATAGATGGCCAGTGCAGGTCCTTTAGCTCCTAAACATGCATGCATTGTTTGATGGGAAGTTGTTTTGGGTCACCGAGATGCTTTTTCTAGTCTTACTTTGGACCTGAAGCTGTGTATGTATGATACATACCTTTTCTCTTTCTATCGGTTGGCCTGCGAAATTTCCCTGAGTCTATGGAGATGTGGTGACATCTGGTGACTGCTTCAGAGTATTGCATGCTTAATCACTTCTGTGATTAAGATATGCTCATAAAAATGAGGCTTTTTGAGCCTCAGATAGTTCTTTACTTGAAAGCAGTGTGGGCTATTGAGTGAGTTGACTCTTGAGAGACCCCAGATCTGCCACAGGCCAGCTTGAGAAGATTTCTGTTTTGGACTGGTTTCTTATCTGTATTCTTAACACATAAGAATGTTGGATGAAGAAAGATACTGTAGGTCTTCTAGCAGCTAATACTAAAAATTTGTGGTTTTTGAACTACCAGCTTGGAAAGCTGAAGAGGTTAACTTAGAGCCCTTGTGGGCTTCATTATTCTTTTGACTTCCTCCTTGGCTAAGCAAAACCAAGGGATTTTATTTTGCTTTTAAGTCTCAAAAGAAGCCAAATAGGTAATGAACTGGGGAAGCACATAGTCATGAAGAGACTGTTCTTGAGAGACAAAAACACTACTCTCTTTTAGCCTTATTGAGTTGAGCTTGTGATCAATGAAGCTGGAGGTTTTTAGCATTGTACACTCTCACTTGGAAGCAAATGCCAGTGTCAAGTCTGTGACATCTTTCATACTAGGTTTTCCTTGACTTCTGCAGCAAATATTGCACCTCAGTTACAGCTATAACTCTGTAGGGTCCTTCTGAGTAATGTTTGCCTTCTTTGAAGTTGTGTTGTGGTTACTGAGCATGCGTAATAAGCAGTGTTTGAAAGGTCAGCGTTTAAGCATCTGCTGATTCTGATGTTTGAACCTGCTGGACGTGATTGGTTGTGGTAAGTATTACTGTCTTGAAGTGGTTGTGTTGTGCCTTCTACTGTGAGTCAAGGACTGGAGCGTGTCCTTTTTATAATGGTAGGGAATGCCTTCTCTGGTCTATATTCACATGGACAGAAAGGGGAGAGTTTCCTCTGACAGTGGGGTTAGGAAAGATCCCT
This sequence comes from Psittacula echo, assembly GCF_963264785.1. NCBI lineage: Eukaryota > Metazoa > Chordata > Aves > Psittaciformes > Psittacidae > Psittacula > Psittacula echo. The sequence goes on from NC_137735.1 coordinate 110,105,412, forward strand.
GGGGACGCCTGTTATATTGCCATTGCCAACATCAAATCCCAGTCACACTCAGACTGAGAGGAGAGCAAAACTACTCTTACTACTCTTAAGGAATACACCTGTGAGTGAAGTGCCTGAAGTTGCTATATATTTGGAGTACGGAGAGGTCATGCATGCATATTTCTTTTCCCTGTATGCAAAAAAAGTTCTGGTAGAAATGTTAGAAGAGGACTTCACTGTTTGATGAAACAAGAGGATGGTTTTTGGTTGCTTTTTAGTGAAAGGAAAATGTATAATCTACACTCCTGGGAGGAATAGAGGAAATCTCCAACCTTCTCCCTGGTCGCAAGCATTCCCTGTAGAGACCTCTTTGTAAGAGACACAGAACAAACGTGATGTGCTGTTTCTTTCCTTTGTGTGGGTTCCTGAGGGTATTTGCATGAAAATGAAACTTCTGTCTGTTCACCCCTGGTTCTTACAGTCTGTTCATAGCATGAAGTCATCACCAGCTGTGTATAAAATCAAAGTCATCTACTCTGAGTAATGATTTCAAAACAGTGATACTTTTGTAGGTTATGAACAAAGCAGCCCATCTTAAGAAGGTGTTAGGAAAAAACCTAAAAATGCAATTTTCTGTGTGGTCGTGACTGCAGAAAACTCAGAAGATATTACAGTGTAGGACTGCTGAGAACTTACTGTATCTGTGAAGTATCACATCTGACTGGAAATTTGGCTTTTATGGCCAGGAGATCCTCTTTGAGGATTGAGGACTGCTGGCAAGAGATGGGATACACTTGGCTAAGTGCAGTTAGAGCATCTTTACCAACAGGTGGGCCAATATGAAACAAGAGTGTTAAATTAAGGATGATTAATGACCACAGTTAAGTGAGGAGGCAGTGGATAGGGTTGAAAAGTGAATGATGAATATTTTTTTCCATGCAGTTTTTCTTGGTAATTCAAGTAAGATGGGTGGAGTAAGGAATTATACATTGTTACAGGGCTTCCCAAAGCTTTTGGAAAGGTGTTTAGGTTTTAAGTTTGTGTTGTGAAAGCAGAATGCTCACTGTGTTCTTCCAGAGGGCATCAGCATCTCAAGCCTCAAGAAATGTGAGGTCTGTCTTTGCAGTAGCAGTGAAGTAAACAAAAAAGGTGGATACATATGAAGGATCTATTGGTGTGTGTTACTAATATAGAAAAGACTGTTTAAGAACTAGTCATCCAAGTACAGATACAATTCCTATTCTGAGCTAAGGTCAGCAAGACCTAAGGCAAACAAAAGCTTGATAGTAAGAACAAAAACTTTGACAGGTGTCTTGTTAAGCACACATTAAGCCAAGACCTGTCAAGGCATGAATTAGAAGTAAATGAATAGGTTATGGCTAACCCAGTGAGATCTTTCCTTACCATGCTGCCCATTATCCATATTTACATTGCTTCTTTATCACTAAATGTATTTCACGAATTAAAAAAAAAGGCCTTTACTCTGAAGAATCTAGGGTACGGTTTACCTAGCAGTAATGTGAGAAAGAAACTGAAGTTACATGTCAGAAAGTCTTAAAAGATAGGTCCAACATCAGGAGTGTCCCTTTTGTCTCTCAGTATGGTTTAAAGTGAAAACTTGGCAGTGATATTTTTATTCCAGCTGGTGCACATCTTCAGCAGAGAAGCAAAAGGAGATGCTGAGAAATTTTCTCTGAGAGAGAACAGCGGTAAAACTTGTGCTGCTGTACTGATGCTGTGCTGATATTCTGTTGTCCTTCAGTCACAGGAAACATAAGCTTGTGTTAGGCAGCTTGAAAGGATTGTTTATACCTTTATAATTTTTTTATGAGGTCACTTTTTTCAGGCAAGAAAACTACTTGTCTGAAAAATATCAGTGCATTTATCTTTCTGGCATAGCAAGTAGAGGAAGGATGGGACGCAATGTATTTGGTCATGTCTCACTCTTTGGTATTTTATGCTGATTTAAATCCTCTCTTTTTTCCCTTATTCCACTGTATGCTACTTCTTCCATTCTCTGTTGTCTAGGGAATTTAGCTAATAGGATATGGTAGTGAATTTTGTTCCTGTAATTCTTTACTCCTTCCAGTACTTCAATCCTCTTTGGTTCTGCCCATATACCTTACATGGAGGATCTGTTTATTCCACACTTGGAAGTACTGCTGAGGGCATAGGGCTCCAAGAGAATTTGCAACATCCATGTTTGTTGGATGGACCTCTTGCTCATATTCATATACCTTGTTGCAAACACTAAGCAAGTTGGGCAGAAAGAAATACCAAGAATGATAATGTGGGTGCACATCTGCTGGTGGGTTGTTTATTTGTTGGTTGGTTTTGTTTTGTTGTTTTGTTTTGGTTTTTTGTTTTGTTTTGGTGTTGGTTTGTTTTTCCTTTTTAATTAATATTTTATTTATTTAGGCTTGTGGAGCTGTTTTCTTTATTATAGAGCTGCCTCTCTGTTACAGCTTCATGACTTGAAACTAGCTTCTGAAAACACAGCCTAGAAGATGCTTCAGTTTTGAGGAGAGGAACTTTGCTTTCAAAAGGTAGCTGGAGGAGAGGAAGATGATGGTGATGTCCCATTTCCATGTTTTATTCAGTGGTTTGTGACTATTTGGAGACCTGGACTAACTCAATTTTATGTGTGAGAGGATTTGAGTCTGTGGTTAGGTATTATCCAGACAATAGGCTCAGCAGCGGTTGGAAGAGTAGTGGGGACTGTGGATACTCAGTTGTCTACCATTTCCCCCCTGTCCGTTAGCAAGCTGTTCCACACTCTAGTATCATTTGTGCATTGTCAGATAAACAGAATGAGAGTGAGCATATCTGCTTAGACAGTTAGCCTGGCCTCCTCTCTCTGGGGTGGGTACCCTTGAGCTCCAAATAGCTGTGGCTCCTGTCTGGAACTCCACAGGCATGTATGACTCCTCCCCACCATCTCTCTGCATTGAATAAACTTTGCTGGTCATCTCAAGTCACCTGCAGATTGTCCTTCCTTTATCTTCACAGAGCTTCTGTGACAGAGCTCTCCAGCTGGCCTGTATGGCTCTTGTCATGCAGCCACCCTTTGGATACATTAGAAGATGTGCTGAGTGAAAATACCATGTGGTAAGGAGTTAACCATGTCCTGGCTTATAGATTTGTCACACACTTTGAGGAAGAGTACCTGCATGTTTGCCAGTGTACCTTGAAATCATTATTAATTGGTTAAGGTGAGATGAAAGTAATTATTTCTAACATCAAAAATACATAGTATGATTAGAAATGTTTACAGATGATGTGATTCATCTCAAGAGGAGATTGGAAATCAGATGCATGTGACAGATAATGTATAGGAGCTAATGTGCTCTGCTGGAGTGTTGCTGATGAATCTTTCTAGGTTCCTTCCAACCTCATGGTCTATGATTCTGTGATTCTGTAAGAAGAAAATGAGCTAGACATGCCAAAGGTCACTTTGCTGTTACCTCCAGGACGGATCTGCCATGAGAAATCAGTAAAACTGTGTCCTTGGTTTTGGCTGGGATACAGCTAATTTTCTTCCTAGTACAGCGCTGTGTTTTTTCTTAATGCTGATAACACACTGATGTTTTAGTTGTTGCTCAGTAGCACTTACTCTTTTTGAAGAATAAGACTTTTCAGTCTCTTATGCTCTGCCAGTGAGGAGGGGCACAAGAAGCTGGAAGGGAACAACCTCAGAGGTTTTGTGCTTACCTGTCTGTTTATATACTCTATATTAAATAACCACAAGCTAGAAGTATTTGTAGCTCAGAAGAAGGGATTGGAGACCAAGATGTGCACTTCACTCTGGCTCTCCTCCTTTTATTTGTCCATCTACCTCTTAGTTATTCCTTGGTCTTGCATACTGTGCTAAGGGGCTCCAGACAGCCTTTGGCATGAGCTGCTGAGGTGCTACTCAGCCTTCATAAAACTGTGGTCATCCTTGGCATACTCTGTAGCAGTGTCTGTCTGTCTATCTGTCTGTCTGTCTGTCTGACTTTATTATGGTGGAAACTATCCTTCAGCCATCTTAAGACACTTGAGAACTTCTGAAGATTGTGCTGCAGTGGTGTGAGTGGGCTGATGTGTTGGGTGCGTGTGGAGTTTTTTTGTTGGAGGTTTTCTTCTTGTGTGAATGGAAGAGCTCCCTGGGTACTTTCACCTGTGTTGCACATGTTTAAGTTCTCTCATGTTCCAAAACGTTTACTGACTGTAGTTTTGGCACATGATTTCAGAGAAGACACATGATATGCCCTGGTTGGCCTTGATGTGTTCATTGAATGTAAAATGTCATTCAGTGCATTATCTCTGGCCTGAGTCTTGTATTAGAGATCCACTTTGAGCTGATTTGAGCCTCTGTATAGAGTATGTTTTTCATTCTGTAAGGAGTATGAAATTTTCACGTGTATTTCATGTGGCAAAGAGATGAAGAGCAAAAGTAAATGCATATGCTGTTACAAGAGATATTTTGTAGAGGTCAAGAGTAAACAGTAAGAATACTAGACTGCTGTTTGAATTCACTTGTGGTTGGTGTGTTTTTATCTTTTCCTTTCAGTAGGTGGTGCATACAGAAATTGTACTCTTGGAATGGTAGGTGAGTGTTCTAATGCAGTGAGAACTGGGAGTTGATGATGGCAGGCTGGAGTCCTCTAATTGATACAGTTTGGATATGCCTGGGAAGTCACTTGTGTAACTTGCACAAACAGAAATATCAGAGTTTGAAGTGCAGTTTGATGTTGCAGTAGAAGATGTGAGAGGCTCGGGCAGTAAAACTAGATTCTTTCCAACGTGTTATACCAGCTTGGCAGTGATGTACTGTGCCCAAGGGAGAGGTGGAGCAAGGGGGTAGAGTGCTGCCTTTCAGTCTGCCTGCTGAGCTGTGGCTTGAGGAGGCAAGGGGACGGCTTGTGATAGGTTGCTGGTAAGTGGCTCTGCTGTGCAAGGGAAACTTGTGCATTTCATGCCTCGGAAGTAATGAGGTGCAGCAGCAATCCTGCAACTCAGTGCTGCTATGTTCTTTCTCTGTTTTCCGATTTGCTGTTCTTTACCCCTGTAGTTCTTTGTCAACATGAATATTGAGACTTGGAAAGACTGCAGTCTAGGTAACTGCCACAGGGTGTCACTGGAATACAAAAGGAGTAGCAGATGTGATTGAGAAGAAAACCACGCTGAAACAGCTCATTGAAAACTGCTTTCTTTTCAAGCTCTTCTCGTGAACATTTGTGTTCTACTTACATTCCTTGTATGAAGTAACCAAGGTCTTGGTGGCATTGCTGTCAAGCTGGGTTTGCAGTCACCTCTCATGAGAGGTAACTCAGGGTGTAACAGTCCCGAGTCTGTGAGGAGATGGTGCAGAGATCTTCAGCTGAAAGTCTTCCAGAAGTCTTCATGATCTTGAAAAGTAAAAATCTTGTGTGCTACTTAATTTTAGTTGCAAATAATAGGGGTTTTCTAAGTGTGTATGGTAAGAAAACGAAAGTATAGATCTGCAGTAATTCAGATGGAAGCACTTGAAGTTTGGCTCCTGTCCATTGCTGTTGATTGATACCTCAGTACGCCATCTGTAACATGGAGTTTAATAGCATTTTCCTGGCAACTTGATTGTAGGTGTGTTGAAGACTCTAGTTTTCTCATCCCGGACTTACTGGTGCTTAGTAAGTGTTTCCCTAGTTGCTCACTGTGCTGGGAAGAAATGCTTATCTAGCATAGGGAGTAGAACTGAGTAACTCATGTGTCTAGAAAATGATTGCAACACTCTCTCCTCCCCAGCCTCAGCCCAAAAATGTTCAGGTCAATCAGATCTTTTCCAGTTCATCACCAGCCCTACAAAACAGTGTTGCTGCCAAGGTGCACAACACTGTATAGACTGAGACCCTTTAGCTACTGACGGACAGAGGTGAACTGAAAAAGGGAGAAAGGGAAAGAAATTATGCATCTATGAAGTGATCCAGACTTTTATGCTACCTTCCTAACGTATGGGGTTCAGCTAGGATCAGGCAAATTAACACGTGTTTGAGGAGGATCTCTGTATTCATCTTGTATGTCTATTCAGCTTAAAATCCAATGCTTTGCTAATTCCCAAGATATTTTGTAGGAGAGGGAACGTGGAAAGGTAATGTCTTGAACCTTCATCTCTGTTGCTTTGGAAATGTTATTAAGATATTTTGTCTCCAGTCTATTATGCCAGTAAAAGCTCTTTGAATTTGTGAGGGATTTATGTGGTTCTCTTTCCTTGAATGTGTTGGTGGGAGGTGTGTAGCAAAACATCTGGACATCAGCTGGAGAATCGTGTCCTTCACTATATGCTGTCCAAACCTTTTGGTGTTTGGGAAGGTGTTGGCACTCACCAGAACTTCAGGCTGTAACCTATTTGAATATAGCTGGGGTTTTAAAATTAAAATGCTAATACAGGCAACCTTAATGCTTTCCTAAACTTGTTTCCAGTGAGACACCATGCAAAATTTCTTGGTGTGTGTTCTCTTCCTCCTCATCTCACTGTTCACAGTGAGATTGGTAGTGAGACACATCTTTTCAGCACTCAGACCTTGTTATAAAATTTCTGGATTCTGAGTTTCCATGTTTAAAATTCATTGTTTCTGCGAACTCTTTCTAAACTCATGTGCCAGCTACAAGGGATGGGAAGTCATGTTTCAAATTAAACCAGAAGCAGAGTGCCAAGGAAAACCTTTCTGCTGAAGAATCCCTTTTTCAGATATTACCTGGATCTCAGACAAGTGATCATCTCTTCTTATTAGGTTTTCACTGTGATATCCTGATCGTGGTGGATTTTTTCCTCTGTGTGTGGGCAGTTCTTCAAGGACAGGGTGTTTCTGTGACTTATCCTGCCTCTAATGTACCTTGGCATATTGCACCCTCTCTATGCCGGCTGTGTGCAATTGGAAGCTGACCTGGAGTCCACTGCACTGCAGATAATCATGATTGTGACAGTGTAAATAGGACATTTGCAAAGAGCTCCCTGGAAGGTATGATCATCTTATGGATCAAGACATTGTAAGTCGCAGTGATCGAGAGGCTTCTTAATAATTTTCACTGGGCATTGTTTCAGTAAGTAACCCTTTGGTTTCACTTCATGGTAAGACCAAGAAGATGATGTGGTGGGCTCCAAGAAGTAGGGTGCTGCAGTACACATTATCCTAGCAATATGTTTCACAAGTTTTAAATAAAACTGCTTATGTTTTAAAACACTATTTTCAACATGATACCAATCACAAATAAAACTGCTGGAAAGGCACTGCTGATACTCTTGGTGCTGACTGATCTCTTGTTTGCAAGGAATGGGTTGGGGATGTTCAGCCGTCTGAGGAGCAGGATGTGCAAAAGGTTAGTTGGGGTTTTATCAATCCTCATTCTTTGTAATAACAGTCTTGGAAGATTTCTGTCATCTAAACAAAGCCTGAAACTAAGAGGAAAGCTTGATTTTCCTTTTCATCCTTAGGTCTTGACTTCATCTGAGTAAACAGAATTTTTATCTGTAATAGGAAGTGAAAGAGATACTGCAGGTGGAAGTTCTGAAGTAACGCGTGATACTTTACCTCCTGTGAGATTAAATCTTGTTTTTCTGTGATACGAAAGTAGCAAAAGGCAGATGTTTGGAATGCAAGTACGTGTTTGCATTTATACATTTGTACAAACAGGATGACTTAGGCTAGAATACTTTTGCTTTTCACTGCCTCCCATTGAGGGGGTCTTATCACCAGTTTAAGTATTAACTTAGAATTGGAGTCAGTTTGGGTGGTGGCTGGGTTATTTTCATTGCAATAGTTTGAAATTCTCCACTGTTCTTCATTTCCTTAGTTATCCATCTGATTTATAGCATTCTGTGGTAGCGAAGGCAGTAAGGAACATATAGTAGTCACTGAGATGAGAGGCTTCATTTCTTTTCTGTTTGCATAGTTGTGTTTTGTTTTGGTTTTTTTTTTTTTTTTAACCAAAATTGTTCCCAAGCTCTGACATGTGCTTGGATGTATGGGTGGCAGAAATGGAATTGCTGTTTGGTCAGAGATTAATGTGAACTTCACACAGCTCTATTGTCTTTGGAGTCTAGAGCCCAATGGAGCTTTAAAATGGAATTAACTGCACTTCTGCTTTTTGCTAACACAGGGTGGTCCAGAGACTTGAGGTGCTAGCATGGATTCTCTTTGGCCAACTTAGCACATGAAGTGTTGCAGGATCTTACATTGGAGAGGAGGGGGATTTGGCTATGGCTTCATATTCTGTGGAAGATTTGGCCTCTTGCCTGGCAGCACAGAAGTTACAAAAAGTGCAAACCCATGGGAGTTTTGTCCATGTTGTCTTTAGCACCTTACCAGTAAGACAAAATCCTAGCGACAAGTGCGGTGTCCTGTAAGAAAATATCACTGCAGGCATTTGGGATTTGCTTGCTTCATTTCCTAATAAAGACAACAGGTGACAAAAATCAGACTTTGGTTCACATATTAATTTGGTCTCAAGTAGTAATCTTTTCAAGGATCCAAATGGCTAATTTGATGGATTGTAGATAGACACTTGCCTGAAGTATGTTTTTCCAGAGGGCCTCTTAAACTTGCATGCCTGTAGTAACATCCAACAGGTGAAAATAGAGGTGAATTCAAAAGTTGTGTACCATTGCATGGTTTTGTGGACTAATCACTAGTGTACATGAGTTATTTCTCTTGTCTAATGATCTCTAGCACATCAACTGGTGACTGAGCTGCAGTGGTGTTTTAGACTTCCTCTTCTTTAAATGCCGAATGCCATTAGTATCTAAATCCAATTACTGTTGTTGTCAGTGTTTGCATCTCTACTTGCATGAAGAATATGAAGACTCAACCTAGCTTTTAATGCCAGGCAGTGGGACAGATGGGGGAAGAGTAGATTTATTTTTCATGTCATATCTCTTACACATGCGAAGAAAATGGTGGTGGTGTGTCTAACTTTGTACCACATCAGCTTGCAGAAGAAAACCATGTACAAAGGTACAGGTTAAAGTTTTGATTGCTCAAGTATTTAAAATCTGACTTAAAATGAAGTAGTTTTCCTGTGCAGTGAAATGACATCAGTGCCCTCAATATCTAGCTCACTTTACTGCAGCAGTAGGGCTGATGTGAGCTCTCAGTAAGGATAGAGAAAACTGATTGAGTTGGCCGAAAATGGGCTGTGCTCATGTGTGCTATCATGGTCAGTGTGCAACAGGGAAAGAAAAGGGTAGTGCATACAGGACAAAAGAAAAGGGAGAAGTTGTTAAACATTGACAGATGACGTATACTTTTGAGAAAAGGGGAAAAACTGAAGATATTCTGACCTCCAGTCAATTAATATTTAACAAGTGGTCATGGGTGACTCCTCTCTACTGTCTGTTCCTGGTAAATGCAGTTTTAAGATGAAGGAAAAATACAGTGATCAGCATAACCAAGGAATTATATGGGAAATGAAAAAGGGAAAACGCTTCTGGCAGGCAAGGAATGTGAATAGACTCATCATGGGATCCAGCAGGCTCTGGGCTGGTATGGAGAGAAATCCCATGGCTTGTGGAGTGAGGTCACATTTGGGCCAGCTGAGATCAGCTTTATCAGTTGTGGAGCTGCAACCTCATGTGGTTGACTAACACTGGAGCATACAGGCTTATGGCTGTGGTTGCTGCATCATTCTCCATAAATCCATCACAAATTTCCATCTGGAAACATCTGGCACAGTGCTGGTTCAACTAGCTGTCCTGGCTAGGTATTTCAGAACTAAGGAGACTCTTACCTTGATGGTTTTAAGCTGAGCATGCTGCCAGATTAGGTTCTGGATTGGACGTGAAGATAATGTGAGCAGAATTTATTGAGATGCTCATGTTTTCCATCAGGTGTCCTGGCTGGATTTGCCTCTGTGCTTTGCTGACCAGCTTACTCCTTTGGAAGTGTGGAGCAGGGTGGAAGGGCAGCCCTGAGGCCGCTCTGGGTGGTGATGGGGTGGCAGGAGCAGAGGTCTGGCTGTCTCAGCGGGACTGGTGAACTTGCACCTTTGTTCCTTTCTGGACAAATTTTGTATTATGCTCTTTGATTCCTGGTTTGGTTTAGTGATTTTTCCAAAAGCAGGGGTGAACAGAACAGACTAAGCTAATGATTTGGGGCTTTTCTGCCCTAAAAGCAGCAGAATTGATCTTTTTTTTTTTTGGAAAGCAGCCATCAGAGAGAACTGAGGTTGAAAAAGATAAAAAGTGCTGAGACTATTCCCAAACCTTTTGTTTAGAAACTGTTTTGATGCCAACTATTTTGATGCTTTTGATTTTCCCCCTCCCTTCTTAACTCAAGGGGCTTAACAGGAAAACAAATCTGTACTACTTCTAATTTTTGACCCTGCTGAAGTTTTTCAGAGGACTTTTAAGCACAGACTGTACAGTGCTAAAATGACTCTTTATTATCCACATTGCTAGGCTTATTTTTCTCATTTATCAAAATACAGTACAGTGAAATTGAGATAAGCGCATATTATTGTGGTGTTCAAGCCCTGAATATCAGATTTTAAAAAAGAAATAACTCTTGCTATGCAGTTGAAAACCACAGAAGTCTCTCTCCTCTTCCATTTCCCCAACTTGTAGTCTGTACTACCATGCCTTAAATGAAACTTGCAGTTTGTGTGAGTTCCTGTCTCTTTGACTGAAGTCTGTGTGCCTGCCTGAACAAAATTAATGTGCCCTCTTCCTAAGTGCTTTTCTCCTCTTGGGGCTCACCACACTGTTTACTTCCCCTTTGAAATATTTCCTTCGCAAAATGGAACTACAAACGCACCTTGCGTGACACAGAAGGGATTTGGGTTGATAGCATTTGGGTTTAAAAAAAATAAAGAGACTTTCTAGTATGTGAATTCTTAGAAGCAGAGCCATTGCTCAAGCATGAGGTAGTTGAGGGGGGCTAGACTATCAGGTAATGTGCTAAATTAAGTGTGTCATAGTACACTAAATATATTTGTTCTGCAAGACTAGTTATTGGGTGGTTTCTTGGAATTAAAGGCAGGTTGTATGTTTTACTATTACTGATTTTATATTAGGTATAGGTGGAGACAGTGTCTTGATAGGAAGGGGGTGGGGAAGGGGAATGGGCTTTAGCTTAATATTTACCAGTGCCCACAAGGGTGTTATTTAGTCTCTATATTCAGCTTAATATGTCAGGCGACAAACCAGGTACATCCTTGGTACTTGTGGATAGCTTATAGTGAAAATGAGAATGATCTCACTCCTCTTTCAAGTATATGGTAGTAAGTCTTTGGACCTTAGTATAATAGTCTTTATGTGAGGACATGTAATGCTTATGTAACTTATTTTTCTCAGAACTTTTAATGAAATAGAAAGCTTCTCCAAAGCATTTGAGAAATTGTCATTTTCTGTGGACAGATCTAGTGTGTACGTTCATCAGTGTGCTTTGACTGCTTTCACTCAGCAATAATATTTACTTTCAATGCCCTCCTATCCAAACTTGCTTCACACTCTATCTATAGGGCAGTTTCTGCTGAGCATCTGTGACAGGAGCAGCTCTCCTTGTGTGCTGGGACTTGTTCCTGTGAAGGCACCAAGAAGCATATAGGTTGACGAGCAGATAAGTTGCTGTTTGTAATCCACAGTTAGCTGTATGCCTTGTGCCATGCTGTGGTGGAGCAAGCACAGCAAAAAAGCAAAAAGTAGGATGAGGTGGGATGCAGTGGAAAAAGAGGCTGGATCCCCAGTTCGAGCACAAGGGAAGGAATCCGTGTGAAGATCCTGGCTGTACTATGCTTTAGCATACTGGTGTTGGCTACTCCATAAGTATATTTCCACTCCCTCTGCATAATGGTAATATGACGAGATGTCCCCCGTCACAAACTTGCCACACCATCTACTCCATGTAACTGTGTCAGTGTAACTCAAGGTATGGGCAAGACTTCTCTTGGTGAGATCTTAAATGTTGTTTCATTAAATGTTGGTATTTTACTCAGAGCTATTGCTGTCCCACTTTACATTCTCAGCTGTGGGACATTTTCTCCTGAAATTAAGCCAGGATGTTCTCACATGCATGAAGCTGTGTGCAAATGCCTTTTTTTCCCTTGAGTCTTCAGTTATCAAAGTTTGGACTCCGCTGTACCTCACTTATATCTAATTTTGTTCATTTAACACACTAGACTTGTTCCAGCAAAATGTTGGTCATGAAATACAGGGATAAGAAAATTTTAAGCTGAGAAGAAAAATTTTTCATTCTTACACAGGAAATATAATAAATGACCTTAAACTCGTGCCTTATCTCATGTTTATACTAAACTTCAACTCCATTTTTTTTTTCTGACAAAAAGAATAAACAGTGTTTGACTGTAAGGGCCAGAGAGCTGACAGACTTCTGTGTTCACGTGTGTTCTTTTCCTTTCTATTTTTTCCTTCTCAGTGACATTTTAGATTTTGCCTACCTGAAGAGCCTTATTCTTAAAATAATACTTCACATCAGGATGTGTAGTGGTGGAAGAGCAGCTGCTTCCTATGGAGCTTCCTGTAGTTCCAGGGACACTCACAGCCAGGGCTGCTGCCACTGGTATTGCTATTGTAAAACAGGTCAGGGAATGGAGATGTGTGATTCTAAAAGCACTACTTTACACTGGCCTAAAGGCCACAGGTTTGCTGATATTTTGGGTCAAACCAGATAATTTCTTATCAGATTAGGTTAATTTTTGCCTTTGGTTTCAACTGTGAGTCTTTGAAACAAGACCTGGGATTTCTGACCGTGTCATTCTGCTTAATAAAAGCAAAAAAAGTTAAGTAGCTGTTTTTTGTTTTAATGAATATTCAGCATTAAGTAGAAGTGGGTCATCAGGATTTCTGCACGTTAGAAAGCAGTAAGATAAATGACAATGCCAAAGCTGTTTTTTTCCCCTTATTCTTCTTTAACTATATGCCTTATGGTGCCTATGAAGTAAAAAACAGATTCACTTAATAGGTCTTAATGTTCAAAATGACCTCAAGTGACAGCTTTTGATTCAGAACTGAAATAGGAAGGTTTCCACAGTATTCTTGTCCTTGGAAGCACACTGTTGTCTTCATTAGAAGGACCTCAGTAGGATGATTCCATCAAAAATTGTAAGGTTTTAATATGTTTGTTGCCTGTATGTAAGTAGGGATTAATTAATTGTAGAATGTACAGTTTAATTCAAGGGGATGCCTTACATTCCCATTCTCATGTAAAGTGGCAGTGTAAAGATACTGAAGTGATCTCTTTTGTGCAGGAAGGTATACTGTCCAAAACTAAAGAGGCAGAAGAGATAGTTAGATTGATTATTTGCTTCTCCAATATAGAAGGCAGTTAATTGCTGTAGGCCCAGAGAGCTTTGCTCTTCTGAGGTGTCACAGGGGAGTCTGGCATGATATTAAATATGCTTTTCCCTGAGATATGTTCTTGTTATGCAAACCCTCTTTCTGTGTAGACATATATCTTCCTTGTAGAAGGAAATTTTAAAAAGACTTTTGTGTACAAGCTTACTGTAAAAGAAAATGTTAATATTTTCAAGAATAATCAGTGATAATGGGATGCTTTGGATTTTGGATACTTGGTTTTAATAATGTCTTCAAACAGTCCTAAAATAAAGGACCCTTTCCACAAGCTGCAACTCTTTGTGGTACTGTAGTAGCGAAAGCATCTCCAGTGCCTCGGGCTGCAGCTTTACATGTGCTGTAGGAGTAGATGTGAAGCTTGAGGCGCGTTATTCTGTTGGTGGCTGCTGGTTATCATGCCAGTAGCATGGCTGGTAGAACTGGGCTGCCATAGAGAGCTGTTGCACAAAGCAGGTCTAGCTAACCTAGCCTTGCACTCCTGTTAGAGTAGGTCCTACCCTGTCCCTTTCCTCTCACTGCTCCTGACCTGGTGGACCTGCAGTGAACTGAAGCAATGAGAGCAGATGGGTTTGCTCTGGGGCTAGGGGGTTGGATTGTTTCATGGAGAGGTCTAATGAGTACCAGTGGGGATGAGACTACCTAGTCAGGAGTACAGGGAAGGCGTGAGGAAAGAAGACACTTACTTTTGCTGACTGTGGACTTCTGGGCTGGCTCAGCTGGTGGTTTTTACTGGCAGGTAAAAATAACTAGGGGTCTGTACAGTGAAACACATAAAAGGGACTTCTCTGATGTGCTTTGCTGTCTCTGCTTCTAGGAATAGTAAAGTCAAAAAAAGCTGTTTTAAGAACATCTTAAACCACTGCAACCTTTTATTCAATGGCTTTGATTCGGTTCATTTTAAGTGAATGGTCACAAAGTTGACTTTTCACTGTTTCCTGCTTCAAATGCAAATAAGCAGTCATTGCATAGTGGCTCTCTGATGTCTTTGAAAGGAAGCTATTTCTGCAAATTGAATACAATCTGTCTGTTATCTGAGCAGCAGTCCAGTGCATGGTTGAACTGCTAATCAGTGGCTGCGTGGAGAGGAATGATGTAATATAGTTCAGAAATGTTCTAGGTGCATCATTTCTTAATAGAGGGATCAGACTGATGCATTAGTTCTGCTTTTTGGCTACATCTAGCAAGCTAGCACCTCATGGAGGATTTGCTGATTTTTTTCCCTTCTTAAATGAGCATTTGATTCCTATCAAAATTACATTTGTTGCCTTGAAATTGCCTCACTTGAACACAAAAAGGATTATACAATCACTGAAGAACTGTGAGTTTAAAGGGCATTTGTTCTGAAAGCTTGCAGAAGGCAAAACTTCTCTAGCCTATGTGAGTGGAGTGCTTGGCTTGGCCTCTACCTGTAGGATGAGTACCATGGGGATTGTCCTTCATGTCTTCCATGCAGGTTTTACCTAGGGTTTGTGTAGTTCATTTGCCTGTGTTGATTGATGGGAGAACATTAAAATGATGCTGTACACAACTGGAAAACTGAAAATGCTGAGGCTAATGGAGGGAGGTTGATGTCTTCTCCAAGTCACAGTGAGACAGTCTGGCTCCTCAGGGTCAAGTTATGCAATGTATGTAATCAGCTGGAGCTGATGTAATGGCTCCCTCCTGTCCAAAGAAAGAGAATACACCCCCTTGCATTCCTCCTCTGTGTGTTGTTCCCCCTCCATTCATCTCATTGAGCCTGACATTTATCTGACCCTACGTGAAGCAGATTTGTCTGCTTAACCTGGCAGAAAACTCTTCTTGTACCATGTTAATTTTTCACCATTAATAAGCTGGTTTGGTTTACTGCTCTACCAAACAAGTGCCAGGGTTGGTACAAGAAAGGAGGTAGATGCAGGTCTACCCCATTCTGATAATGATGAACCATTAGGAGTGAGCTGATAGAACTTCATGCCAAGGCTTTGCTTGTGTGGCACTTAAGTGAGTGTTGCTGCTTGATGACCCAGTCCCTTCCCACTTTTCCTTTGTGCTGGCTC
This sequence comes from Psittacula echo, assembly GCF_963264785.1. Lineage (NCBI taxonomy): Eukaryota > Metazoa > Chordata > Aves > Psittaciformes > Psittacidae > Psittacula > Psittacula echo. The sequence continues at coordinate 110,120,754 of NC_137735.1, forward strand.
CAGCACCCGCTTGGATGATGGGCTAAAACACATCAGCATCTAAGCTGCCATGAAACAATGGTCTCCATGTGTGATAAAAGAGGTTTATTTGCCTGTTTTACTTTTGGTGAGCTTCTCTAGGTTTTGCAGAGGACTTCAACTCCTGCTGGCATTGGCATCACGTGGCACATGTGTGTCACGATGTCTGCCGCCACAACCTGCTCAGAACTCCAGGGTGCATCGGTCCCTTTAGATGAAGTCACACCTTCCATGTCTGATTCCAGCATTTGCTGAGTAAAATCAGTCTAATAGATCATGCTTCTGCCATTTATATTGTCAGTTGCATGCATATTGACTGTTTCAGCTGAACTGTGTGATTTTTGTCTGTTCCAGCAAACTACAATTTGGACACAACAATAAGTCTCTAGTGGAATAAAATCAGATTATTTCTTTTTCTTTTGGCCATGACTATAATTGTTCTGAGTATCAAAGACTCTTACTAATTCTTATTTGTTTTTAAAGTCATTGAATAGCCTGTTCATTCTTGGCCGTTTTTTTATATTCCTCCTCTTCTCCAGTGGTTGCACAACTTGACATTAAAATCAATAATTCCTCATTGATAATTACTCTCAGGCTATGACATCAGGATTTTCTGGAAATATAAATTCATAGCCCTGATAGCAGACTATATGACTTCATTCTGGAAACTGGCCAATATGGTTGGGCTCCCTGATGTACAGGATTCAAGAGAGGAAGTGATACGGCATTAGTGTGCATACGTGCCTGACGCATTTGGTCTGTGTTGTCTGTTTTGGTTTTTAGGGACTCCCATGTTACTAGAGCACATCTTTAATTCAGGTATGCTCTGATAAAACCAGAGCATCTCCTTGGCATTAGTTGAATATTTCGTTGTTCTGATTCAGCTTTCCTGTTTTCTGCCTTTGCAGAAAATTACTATTTCTTTCTGCCTGGCAGAGTGAATTAATTGCTGCTTAAAAATACTGCTGCGGGGATTGGTCTGCCATTCTACAATTCCTGATGGTCTAATATGTGGGTTTCAGGGACTTGTGTTGCAGCAGCGCTCTGCTCTGAAGCAGATGTGTTCAAAAGGATTATCAGGAACATTCTTCATTTGCATGTGGGCGGAGTGGGCTCAGTGCTCAAGTGAGAAAGACCACGGCAGGCGGCTACAGAAGTTAGGAATTGCAATTAGACACTGGAACAGTCGACCACAGGATGCTGACAGGGCCAAGAATTTAACAAGGTTCAAAAAGGAGTTGGATGTTTGCTCAGGGGTTAGGAATAGAGCGAGTTGTCAGAATAAATGATTACCAAACGTTTTGGAGGGAGTCTCAAACCTTATGTTTTGGAGTCTGTGCTGGTTTTTATGTATTGGGCTAGGTTACCTGTCTTCTGCTGGTTCTAGGGCTTCTAGTATTGCAGGTGAGATGCAGGACTAGTCAGACTTCTAGTTAGTGATCCACTTTGGCAGTTGTAGGTTCGGAAGACTGTGCCCAAGGTTTCTGGGGACTCAAACCTACCATCTGTAGGTTTGGCTTGCAGTGTGGTGTCCTCTTGATTTAAAACACTTTTAGGGTGGACTGCTGTCTTAAGGGAAGATACGTGCACCTTCAGCAGTAGTAACGTTCCTATGTGAACTCCCAAAGTGCTTTGGCGAGGAGTAATGTATGTGGGGGGCTGACTTTTAGGCACTGAAAGGCAGCATCACAAAGACTTAAACCAAACCAACGAGGCAGAATCTTGGCTAATAAAGCTATTAAGTGTATCCACTTCCTCTAGACCTAAGACTGTCTTTTGCAAGAGACTGCATTGGGCTTTGTAGCTGTCCTTGCTTGTTTGACGTAGACTTGTACGGCTTTTTATTTTTAAGCACATTTGCCTCACATGTGCATTGTACACACCTCAAGCACTGCAGTGGTCTTTGGGCAGTGGCATGAGCACAGCAGGTTTCATCTCCTGATGTTCCAGCTGGCTCGCTGAGTTCAGTTTGAGCTTAAAGCTGGTTGAAGGCAGACTTGTTTTCCTTACTCCCTTGTGTTATCCCTGCTTCTCATGCAGCCAGACAGGGAGCTGAGCCAACTGAAAACTTAACCCTACCCTCTTTAAAATAACACTAGTTTTCATCAGTCTCAGCTCTCTGAGCTAGCTTTCTACCCAGTTGTAGAAGTGCCAGTGACAATGTAAAGGAGAGGTCAGTATAATGTGGGCAGTTATATATGGGGATGTAGGACAGCACTTTGGCTTAAATTGGCTTACCCTATATACTGAGATATACAGTATTTCTTCCTGCAATCCTAAAACAGATGCAAAGCAGAAAAAAATGAGGGGTTTGTCCCCTTTTTTTTAAGAAAAAAGAAACTTTCAGTCTTTGTAGCTTAGGTTCCTATGAACTGTCTTCATCTTCAAAGAGGTTATTTATTCTCCTGCCAGTTTTAAGATTTAAGAAAATTGGTAAAAAAAATCCTGTAAGTTAATTCTTGTGCTTTTGAATGAAAGTGAAAAGGAGAGAATTTTAATCCTTTCCTATGTTTGCTGGAACAACCTGGTACAAACAAAAGCAGTGATATTGTCAAGTAATGCTTGTTAACATTCTCTTTCCTTAGCAATAATGTAATTTCTTGATAGTTAAATGGTAGGCTCTTACACTATAGATCTACCAGCTTAAAAAGTTCTCTTTAGGAAATAACAGTAGGATGGAAAGAAACTTCCAGGATTGCAATGTATACAGAACCAGGAATGAGTGAATGGAACCTTGCAACGTACAGTCTGGTGACTGTTGAGAAGTTGGCATTTGTCTGTAGGGAAAGTCACCATATTTTTAATCGTTTGGGTGACATGAGTGAAAGATAATGTTACCTTCAATATGACATGGTTAATGCCAGAGAACCTTAGAGGTTTTTTACATTGTGATTTTTTGTGCTGCAGCCATAGAATCACAGAATGGTTTGTGTTGAAAGGGACCTTAAAGCTCACCCAATTCCAACCCCCCCTGCCAGAGGCAGGGGCACCTTCTGCTAGACCAGGTTGCTCAAAGCCCTGTCCAACCTGACCTTGAACACTGACAGGGTTGGGGCATAGTTGAGAAGTGTTTAGATTCTGTAGAGGAGGGGTTTTCTGCCCTGTGGTTTTCTGTGTTTTGAACCTAACTAGTTATCTGGCAGTGGTCAGGTGGAGGTTAAAGTCTGGGATGCAAACTGCTTGCTTTCTTCCAGACTCTCTACTAAGATCACTGCTATCTTTAATGGGACTCTTGCAGTGAAACCTGGAGGATTCACCGTGCTGCAAGAGTAACTCAACCTGTATTTCACCTGGTTAAAGCAGGATGGATTGGTTAAAGCATGTAGAGAAATCGTGGGGCAGCTATTGCAAAATGTACAAAGACATTTTTTCTTCTTTTTAAATTGTACTGAGACATGATGGTATCCTGATCTCAAACCTGGTGGAGCCTGTATAACATGTTTTATGGTATTGGCTTTGTGTATTCTTAAGGGCTGAACGTGGGGAAGCTGGAGATAAGTAGCTATGAAATTTGGAGTGGTCTAGGAGGGTAGAGCTTGGGATAAATGAGGCAGAAGGGGTGGATTTCTGATCTAGAGCTTGGAATGCTCTTGGTAAGGAGGACCTGAGAGGGGCTTCAGGACCTTTGCTCGGAGGAGGGAAGGGCAAAGCTGCTTGTGTTAAAAGAACAGTTTCTGTATGATTGTTGAAGCTGGTGGTTGCAGGTGAAAGAAGTTGCATGAGTGGGGGGTTTAGTGGCTGGTTCCTGAGTGGCCTCAGGGGAGCCTTCCTGTGTACCACAGTTCCGGGTGGAAGTCATGCAGGATTTTTAAGCACTTGTGTGGGCATCACAGGAATTGTAAGTTGAAACACCTGTGTTTACCTTGGTTATCTCTAAGGAAAGGCTTGATGTGGATCGAAGTGTTCTGGTTGAATGACAGCTCGCTTTATTAACCTCAAGCCCTGAAGAGTTGCATGCTAACCACAGAAGTTGCCACTTAGGAATTTTGCTTTTTAGACAAGAAAAGCAAAAGGCAAATGAAGTATGGGAAGAGCATGTGTTTCCAAGCTCTCTGCAGCCAGCATGTCTAGAAGTACAGGGGATAGTCCTGTAACCTTACTAATGCCATAAGAAAAAATACTACATGTTATGAAACTTGCAGTGCAGTTATGGAAGTAGCACTGAGTCTAAACATGTGGGGTGGGTGCGTGTGTATATTCACACATAAAACAGTAATTACAATAGCCTAAAATTCATGTCACAACCACAGTGATGTTGCTCCATTTTTCAGTAACTAAGAAAGGAATTTGGCCCAGTGAATGAATTTGAAATGCTCTCAGTTGGCCTGAGTGATCCAGAAGCATTCCTTCATGTTATAAGAAACATGTGCATTTTATGTTCGCAGGCAGTGATTGCCATATACCAGAATGCAGATGGAGTACTTCTTGCTGCTGCTGCTTCTTCTCTAACTCAGGCTGAACTTAACTAGTTTGCATTAACCAATTGGGGTGAAAAAGGCTTATTGCAAACACTGAGTTAGAGCTGGGTGTAAGTTAAAAGACCTGTTCTGCTAGCGATTCTTTGTAGCTCTCAAAAGGATATGGTATGAGCCTACTGCAAAGGAGTAATATACAGAGTAGTTTTATGATGTTCTTTAAGAGTAGTAGGGATTACATAAGCACTGCTAGAAGTCGCCTGTCACCTTTTGAAGCTTAATTTATGTCTTTGCCTGTTGCTCAGAATTGCCAAGGGTGGAGGTGTCTCTGGAGACGGCCTAGTCCAATTCTGTTGTTCAAAGCAAGGTCAGCAAGAGTGGGTTGCCCAGGAGCCTGTCTGGTTGTGCTTTGAGTATCTCCAAGGATGGAGACTTTGCAGCCTCTCTGGGTAAACCTTTATTGCCTCCCATCAGATCAGATTCCTCACTGAGCCTTCTCTTTTTAAAGCTGAACAGTCCCAGCTCTCTCAGCCTTTCCCTTTGTGACAAATCAATAGTGCCTTAATCGTCTCTGTGGCCCTTCACTGGACTTGTGCCAGGGCTCAAGCACCTCCCATACAAAGACAGGCTGAGAAAATTGGGGCTGTTCAGCCTGAAGAAGAGAAGCTCCGTGGAGACCTCATAGCAGCCTTCCAGTATCTGAAGGGGACCTACAAGGATGCTGTGGAGGGACTGTAGGAGATAGGAAAAGAGGGAATGGGTTCAGACTTAAACAGTGGAGATTTAGGTTGGATATAAGGAAGTTCTTAACTGTGAGAGTGGTGAGGCACTGGAGCAGGTTGCCCAAAGAAGTGGTGAATGCTCCATCCCTGGCAGTGTTCAAGGCCAGGTTGAACAGAGCCTTGGGCTAAATGGTCTAGTGTGATGTGTCCCTGCCCATTGCAGGGGGTTGAAACGGTATGATCTTAAGGTCCTTTCCAAACCATTTTATGATTCTATGTGCATGTGTCTGTCATACTGGGAAGCCCAGCACTGGACACATTACTGCAGAGGAGGCTCCTCCAGTGCTGAGCAGAAGGGAAGGATCGCCTTGCTCAGTCCGCTTGCAAAGCTGCCTAGAGCAGCCCAGAATCTGTTTGCTGTCTGCTGCAGAGGCATGCAGCTGGCTCATGTTCATCTTGCTGTCAACTGCAAGAAGGACCTGCAAATCCCTCTCTGCAAACTGCTTTCCAACCAGTTGGCCCTCAGCATGTGCTGGTGCTTGGGGTGATTCCTCCCCGGGTGCAGGACCCTCAATTTCATGTTGCTGAACTTAATGAGGTTCGCATCAGCACATTTCTCCAGCCTGTCAAAGGTGCCTCTGAATGACAGCACAGTTCTATGTATCAGCTGTTCCAGTTTTATCTGAAAGTTTGCTGAGGGTGCTCTGTCCCATCATTAGGTCATAAATGAACTTGTTAAACACTGTTGTCCCCAGTACCACTGTGGGGTAACAACACCGTATTGGAGTCCTCCAGCTGGACTTCATGTCACTTATCACACCCCTTTGAGCCTAGCAGGTCAGCCAGTTTTCAGTCCACCTCACTTTCTGCTCATCCAGCCCATTTAGAGATTGTATGAGATTAAAATCCATCAGTAAATAAGGACCCATCAAACCATTGCTAGTTCAAAAATCCAGATAAATATTGCTGGAAACAGGAGATGAAAAATAAATAGTAATGGAAAAGCAGATAGGGAAGGCTGCAAAAGAACAGCAGAGGAAAGGAGGTGGGTAAGTACAGTTTTGGCTGGAAGGGAAGTTCTGATAATAAGCTGGGGTTTAGCTTTTCCTTTGTCTATGAGAGACTTAGGAAGTGTGGACTGTTTTTATTTTTTAAGAAAATAAGTCAAAATGATGGAAAGAAAAGTTCGCAATCTTATTTGGAGATCTCAAAAAGCTCCTCCAAAAACCCTGAGCCTTACCATGGCTCAGTTTCCTAAGGACGGCTAGCTGAAATCAATGTACTGGATTGAAACCCTTCTCGTCCCCATAGGAAAACAGCTTTCCTTTGATTACTCTTGATTTATACAAGCTTTTCCCTCTTGAGTATGGGAAATGATCCAGTACTTAATTATTAGGCATTGTGAACCTCAAGGTTATGCAAGTTATGTACACGTTTATCTCAGCTTGTTCTGTTTAAATTGATACTAATTTGTTTTGTCGAAAGCAGGGTTTCTGATAAGATGTCTTGTTATCAGTGTTCCTGCTATGCTAATTAAACCCCTGAGACAGCACTGCTATATAGTTTTTCTTCCTGTCTTGAAGAAAAAGTGTTTATTTACTTCATAGACATATGAATTCCTGTATTGCAACTATCACCTCTCGCTACATAGGGGTTTATCTTGCTGGGAGGGCAGCTCTGGCAAATTCTGCAGACAATCTGTCTGTTGAGACAAAACAGCCAGGGGCTGCCAGAAAGGTGTTGGTCGGCCAAATGCCACTATAATTAGATGGGTAATTATAGTCAAGGTCGTTTGGGAATTTGTGTTCCTGTCAGTATTTCTGTGACCAAATGTCCCATTTCCAGATACTGGAAATAACCAAATGCTTCACATATAATATAAATTATGATACCCTGGAAAAGAACCCTAAAATGAGCACAAGTATGAATATCACCCAGGTTTCCTGTGGAGCTATGTCTTTGTGTTAACCAACAGTTGTTTCACCTTTAGGGCAGTAAACACCAGTGCAGTAGCATCAAATGTGTGTGCTTGCATGCCTTCAGAAATCTCCCCTTTTCCACCGATGCTCTGACCATTGAGTGAAGATATGTTTCAGTGCAAATGCTTGTAATGAATTTAGTGCTAAAAATGTGCTTTGTGTATTCTGGAAAATCGCTCATTTTTTTTATCCATGCTTCCCTAGAATGGTATTATGCCTTCGGTTACAGATTTGCAGTGCTGTTCCTATGTAAATTGCTGGTGCATCTGGCTGGCTGTTCAGTCATGCCTGACCTTGACTGTGGTGGTTGCTTGTACTCTGTCTACTTGTTAAAGGACACTGACATGGTCATGAACTTTAATAGGAGCAATCAAGGCTTTTAGAAAATGAGGCTGTGAGTGGAGGAACTGTCCTGTTTGTTAACATTTTCTGTTTGAAATAGAAGACAGAAGCTACACAAGGACAGAGTTTGCTGTTGTGCAAGTGGATATTGTTGCAGGTAGCTCTGTGGCAGCAGGTATCACTAACATCTGTGAATTCACGAGAGCAGCTGGATACAAGTGATATTAACTGCACCACTGAGTACTGAAGAGGTTGAAAAATCAAAGGACAACTTAACTGACCTGTCTGAACACTGGATTTATATGCTTTGTTTCAAGCTAGGTCATCACCTTAGCTTGCTTTCTTCTAGCAGACTCCTCTAAGTGACGGTGGCAGGGAGTAATTTTCTATGTTGGTTTTTCTCCATACTTCTAGTGCTCTAGTACTGTTGGTATGTGCTAATAGTAACATTCAAAGTAATTTTTATTCTTCACTTGCTTTCTGAAGGAAATTGATCTTCATTCTGTCACGTATAAGCTAAAAGGACATTGTTTTTATAAGCTGTTCAGAACAGCTGCAACCTTTTCATGAACACCAGAGGAGGTTTTAGAACTGGTTTCCTAGAAAAGCAGGAGTCTGTAGGTTGATGCTACTAGAACATTGTCTTCCAGTTACACCAGATTGTTCCTTCTGGAAAACTGTACAAATGGGTTTTTCTTACTCCTCAAGCAAGGATGCAATTGTAGATACAATGTATCCATTGTCCTGTAAGTTGAATTTTCTGTAGAGTGCTTCCTCTTCAGAGGAGTTGTAGATAGGAATTATCCCAAGCTTGAAGGTGCTTGTTTTCATTCTTTGTTCAGTGCTGAATATTTCAGGGCTCTTGACTGTTACTCAACCCTTTCGGTTTTGTCAGAATCTTCTCTCCTCCTTGCTTTAATAGATTGTCCGTGGATTCCATGTTGCTGGAACAAACAGTAATGCATTTCATTCGTAGTTGCCTGAAGGCACAGGTTGATGTACTTCATATAAATGTCAGCTTAGGTAAAATGTGTGAGGGAAAGGATCATCTGCTTCCCTTTGCTACAGAAAGCTGGTGGCTTGTGAGGAGAGGACAGCAAAAGGAGGGAGGGGAGAAGAGGAAAACATCTGAGGTACTTTATCAGACAGGGGTGAGCTGAGAAGCATGAGACAGCATAGGTGCCAGATTTGAGCAAATACTGCTGAGTCTTAGTGGAGAGTGCTGTTGTGCAAGAAGAAGGTACATCAGCCCATTAATCAGCTATACCTCTTCACTGACTTCAGAGCATTCTAGGGAAGGATATAAGAAAATCTGTACAAAAAAAGAGATCAAAAATCTGCACTCTTGAATTTTTTTTTGCACGCACTTTGTTCCTATTTTTTTTTCTCCACAGCACTGGCTTTTTATTGTTCATAGAGAGACAAACAGACTCTTGTTCCTGAGGGAAGGGATGGTGGGAAGACCTGGGTAAATGGGGAGGAATGTCCTGCTCACCGCCTGACTGGCTCCAGGTCGAAGACATGGGGAGTGGAGGGGGATATTTCAATATATAAGAAGCAGCAAAGTGTCAGAAAACAAGCAACAATGAAAACAAAATGCAGCCAGTAACCTTGGGGCTCTGACTCTGAGCAAATGTTTATCAGAGGAAGATTCTGCTGGACATCACCGGATAAGAATGAGTTGATGTCACTCTTGGCAAGGGTGGGAGCTCGTTTTTTTCCACACAAACAGCACAACACGGCAAGGGGGAAGGAGAGGGAAGGGTGGGAAGGAGGGGAGGGAAAAGAGGAAGAAGAGGAGAACGCTGTTTGCTATAAATTGGACTAATAAGAATATATAAAAGCATGGCTTGTTTTGTTGGAAAGGGTCTCAGTGCTGGGACATAAATAGACAAAGGTTAAGGATGCTTCAGGGCTCCTCCTCCACTGTGGCTCTGAAGAGCTGTACACAGATTCCTGATGGCTGTTGCGTAATTTGCTTTGACTTGCTCCCAGTTGAGAGCATACTATGGGCTCATTCCCGTGGCCCTTATTCAACAAAACCTCATTTGGCTTTAATGGGAATTTTTGCTTGAATAAAGAAGTTCAGCTTTTGTGAACTCTGGTAGCATCAGTGCCTGGCCAGTGAATAGGAGGACCTCCCCTCACCCTCAGTCCCTGCACACTCTTCTTTTAAAGCTTCATCGTATTTTATACTTCAAATAATGCAGTGTTTTATTTACAGAAATCTTACACCAGGCAGGCAGGCAACAGAACAGTGAAGGCAGTTTTCCAACACTGAAGCTAAGAAGTAACTACTGGTGTTTAGTGAACTTCATGGTGAGCAGTGTTGACAAGTACCTCAGAAAAGGTGTAGATACAAGGAGTGAATGTTATGATACAGCAGTCCTAGAAAAAACTGCTTTTAAAAACAAGAGTCTTCTCAAACCAAAAAAGCAGGGGAAATCATTTACAGCATCTAATCTGTGAGGTCTCTATACAGGAACGTCTACTGCTGCTCATCCGCTGTATGAATGCTCTTAAGAGAGAATAGAAATGACACAACTTTTTATTTTATTTTTTTTTTAACATATGGCTTAATATAATAACTTTTTTTTTTCGTTAACAAAAATAGGAGTTATATGGTGTTTGCTCTGTTTGTGTTCATGCAGTCTAGTTCAGAGCAGACTGTTTCTAAAGTGGCAACTAGGAAAGAGCTCTCCTAGGCTGGAATAAGTGCTAGTACTGAGCCTCCTAGCAGTATAGATGTGGGGTACTTAGTGTCCTGTATCCTTCCTTTTCCTCTTCTCCACTATGTATACAAGTTGCTATGAGCAGCCTACAGGTACCCAAACATCTGTAAGGTGCTTATGGTGGTAACAAACAGCCTTTCAGGATATTAGTGCATGTGGAAAACTGGGCTGTTCTTTTTCAGAATGTAACAGGATTTAAAAGCTGGATTGTTGGGGGCACAAACTTTGCAAATCAGTTTTACAATGTAACTTGTATTCAACTGGCTCACATCACCGGGCTTTTAGAGTCACCTTGGTAGTGTAAGAAGGCAAAGCTTTACACTGACCCTCTTGATATGCGAATCCCTCAGGTGGTACATTGCTCTCCGGAAGCTTTTCAATTTGATGACTTCCTGCTAGACCACACTATCTCATTCAAAAAATTCAGCTAGCATGGTGTTGATTGAATAGATTTGAGTGCTCTCTGTTGGATGACCTTACTAGACATGCACACTTCAGACCTCTTTTGCCATGACTCAGCTCTGGGTATGAGGAAAGAACAGTGTACCAGGCTTGAAAGCAGACTAGACAAGGAAAAGCTGTTGCGTTTGTGCTGGAGCTGTTTGAACGTGCAGGCAGTGTAGCTGGGAAGGAGGAGCAGTCAGGTTTGTTGTGTGCTCCACTTCTTCACTGAAGGGCATCAGAATCAAACAAGCCATTTAACTGCTGCTGCAAGTGCTGTCCTCTCTTAAATTAAGTCAGAAGAAGAGGAAAAAAAGTAATCACATATTCGTTACTAGTGTTGAATGAAAACATTTAAGATACTAATGCATTTTTAAGAGAGTCTTAAGAAATTAAGGCTCCAGCCTTTCAAGTTTTAACGTGTCCTAGATGTTTTGTACCTCAATTTTAAGGCATTTGAGGAGTTAGGGTTAGTGTAGGGTTAGTTTTCCTGTTATCTTTCTCACCCAACCCAGGAAGAGATGCGTAGTGTCTGCACTACCATTGTTTGTTTTCCTATTGCTTTTAGACTTTTTTTTGTTAGAGTGGAGATGTTGATATGGTAAAAACAAGAAATGCTTCATGACTTCAGAACAAAACATGGTAAGGCTCTTCTGTCATCATGCCTGTGGTTACAGATTCCCAGATGATCAAAATCTTCCCCTACAACTGCTAAAAAAAAAATTGTGGCTCATCTTGTTCTGCATTCTTTTTATGAAAGCACCTCTGAGCCTGTTTTTGTACAGCTTGAAAAAGCAGTGCTAATATAATTCAAAAAGTGGATATGTTTCTGTCTACCAAAACAGCATCTGGAACAGCTACTTTCTGTTAACAGCTGCAGGTCTTATAGCCATCCTGACATTACTGGTGAGCCTAATGTGAGCAAAGTTTAAGTATGCAAGGTCTATCACCTTCATAAGAAACCTAAGCAAGCATGGATTGCATCCTGCAGATAGAGAACCAAATGTCAGGATCATAGTCCAGTTACAATGAATCAGTTGTACATGTAATAGTTGGTCACTTCGACCTGGATATACATTTCATAGGACTTTGCTATTTTATTTTGCTGGGTTTAGTTTTATATACTGGACCTGATGAGGAATTTACTTGAAGTCAAACTGAAGCTACCAAGTCTGCAGACTGTGCACAGGAGCAAGCTGCTTCAGGTAAGGAGTACAGCCACCAGGTGCTTTGCTTGGCTGGGCTTATGGGAGGGAGAAGTCGCTCTGCTGACAGGGGGAAGGCTTTTTCTGGATCAGCCAGCTTGAACCAGTATGTCCCACAGCATGTGAGTGCTGAGTCTGGGAAAGGGTGGCTGGGGTCAGAGTGGCACACCTCCCTTTGGGAAGGAGGGGGCTGTCAGAGCAAGGACCACTTCTGGAGCTGGTTGGGCACCCCTTACCCTGCAAGTGCCAGCACAAGAGCTGAGCCTCTGTCTGTTGAACTGTAGTTGCTATGAATGGCCAGCCCAGCTCTGGCTGATAGCAACACCAAGTAACCACTTGTAGGCATTGGAGTGTCATCCTTTCTTCAATCTTTAATAATCTTGAAAATCAAAGTCTTAGATGCAGCCTCACAGGAATGCTGAGACCCTACAATTTGCTATTACGAGCTTTAAAAATGCAAGGTGTAGTGAAAAATAGCTCTTCTTCACCTTTTATAACGTTAACATAGCAGATGTAGATAATGTGCCACCAAATGTTTAATTTTAAAAATGCTTTCATGTAAAATCTTGAAAACTTAATTTGGAAGCATTCTGCCTTTTCCTTTTTTTTTTTTTTTTTTTTTTTTTTCTCCCTGTTTTTATAACGAAGAAGAGGATTTTCCTGGGAAAAAGGCTGTCTTTGGCTTTACAGCTCATCCCTTCCTGGTATTTTATTTCTTATCTGAAGTCAGAGCCTTCTGCACAGATTATAAGAATTAATTGCTGTCAGTGTCACAAACCGAATTGCTGTTTCACAGAGTCACAGAATGATTAGGGTTGGAAAGGACCTTAAGAGTAATTGAGCTTTATCGGCATAAATGCACATATTAATATAGAATAATGTGGTTTTCTTGAGGCTGGTTCTCTCTGGCTCAGGGACTCCTCTTGGGTACTGCAGGATCCTAGGGCCCTGGGTGCTGCTAGCCGAGTAGTCCCGTGGCACCCAGGTGCTTGGGGGTGAGGAGGTGAGAGCTGTCCCTCTGCTGCCACAGGAGGCCTGAGCTGGGGGAGCAAGCCTTGGTTCTCAACATGTACGCCACAGTGCCTGTGTGTGCTGTGGTTCAGGCCCTTTGTTAATTATTAGAAAGGTTACAATTCTGAAGCCTCACTGAAAGTTGCAACTGGCTTTGTGCACAAGCAGTACCTCATGGAGATGTGTTAATTGAAATGCCATTAAGTTTCTATTAGAGTAAACCAAGTCAGAAAGTCTGGTTTGTTTCGTTTTTTTTAAAGCCATACCAGATAAAATACTCAACAGTTGAGTATTCAGTGTTTGCAGTCTTATTTGGCTAATGTGTATGTTTTCTAGTGTTATGAGCAAAAAGAGTAGATGGATGTCTTCACCTGTAATTACTCTGGTGCTATTCTGATGCTATATGCATTCCTAACATGATGTATGTTTCTTTTTCTCTTAGTCAGAGGATGACAAAAGTGAGTCCTGTGCTTGCAGGGACTCTCATAATTTTGCCCCAGACTGTGGGAGAATATCTCTGTCTTCAGATCATCCACAGAGTGGGAGAGCTGGTCTAACAGCTAAGAGGAGGAAAGACATTCCTACAACTGTGTGTTTTATGCTACTTCTGAGGCTTGTTGAGGAGGAGCTGGTAGTGATGAGTGGATAGTTTTTGGGTAGGTTGATGAGCTAATCCATCTGTGGAGGAGCTCAGCGAGAAGCAGAACTGGATCAAGGACAGGGCCTGGCAGAAGGGGTCCTAGGAGGGGTGGCAGAACAACAAGATTCATCCCCTTTTCAGAGACATAGCACCCTAAGATCAGCTCAGGATATAGTTCTGTGAGGGTACCTTCTTAAATAAGGGCAGGGGGCTTTTCCTGACTGCTTTCCAGCTGTAAAGGCTCTACAGGTCTTGTAACGGACCTTAAAAGTACCTTGAGGGAGACATGATTTAGGATGAGCAAAACTCCACCTACCACTTATTTAGAACCATTATGGTGAGGAAGTACAGTTTAGCTCTGAAATGACTGATACTTTCCATGACAGACTTAGGAAGTAGGTTCGTGCTCTATGTGAGCACACCAGCAGCAGACTGTATATATTAAAAAAAAGGGGTGTGTGTTTTTACAGCTGCACTGTTTTAGGGGGGGGATGTGAGTGGAGAGAGAAATGAACTGTAATGTTCTGGGTATCTCTAACCGCAGAGGGAGTGATGCACGTGCTCAGCAGAGCTGGAATGTGGAAGTTGTCAGTGTTGGCTCTGAGATGTGTCTCCTGGGCTGATGGCCACGCTGGGACTCAAGTCATTGTCCTTCAGCGTGGGGAGCTGGGGCTCAAGAAGCTCCCAGACTGGCTAACCCTGTGCTGTTACTTGTTGTAACTGATAAAAGCAGTACTCTTAATTTACCCTTACCTACAGGTTACCTGTAAGGATGGGGTTGACAAATTTTGTCATTAGGTATTCAAAGCTTGCTTAAGTAGTAGCTTATTTTAGTAGTAAGATGATGCTCTTTCATAATATTTTACTAGTGAGTTCATTTAGTGAAGTGCAAAAGGAATGTAAGCTACTACAAAGGAGGTGCAATTTGCTTGATGTTGGGAATTTTTTTCCTCTTTCCCCTCTGGGGATATTAAAACACTTCATGCTAGGGATTCCTTATTGTGCCTTGTCTTTCTTCAAGGCACTTTGCCACTTGACAGTATTTGACAGGAGATGATAAACATGGAGGTAATATGGAGCACAGCAGGCCACTTACTTCTGTGTAACTGTTGAATGTTTTAGGTGCCCTAATAAGCTCCACAAAGCTGAGTGATTAGTTTTTTAAACACACTGTCAAAAGTAAATAGTGTGTGCATTGCCTCCTCGTTTTCTCAACCTTTGAGTAATTTCAGTATGCTAAATTTAGTTGTTATAATTTCATGCCAGCTTCATGTTTCATTCTGGCCAGGGAAAATACCCTTATGTTTCAATACAGTGCTGGGAACAGTAATAGCTACTTAGATATTAATATTGGTTAGAAAATGTTACCTATTGAATTACTTCTAAAGTTGGTTCTAATGGATACAGGAAAAGAATCAAAGCTGACTGAGGAAGAAAAGTACATCACTTGAGTTTGGCTAATTGAATTAGAAAGGTAAGAACAAACCCTGACATACAGATACATGTGGGAGAGATAGGACAGGGATGAAACGCTAGATGGTTCAGACTTTGGCAGCAGGCATTCACAGAAGAAATGTCAGATGGTAGGATCATTTAAATAGAAAATGGCTCTTCCTGAATAATTTTGTGCTGATTGGGTTGTGGAGTTGACAAAGAAAGAAGTTTGTCTGAGGGCATCCAGCTTCCCAAAATGATGCTTCCTCACTTCATGCTTAACAGGAGGAATGCAGTGAGTAGACCTCTCTCTCCTTTGCTTGGTTGGACTTGCTAGTAGATAACCACTTACCTAATAAACAAAATAGTCCAGTTAAACTTGTTATAAGAAAAATAAGCAAGAATTACTTAATTTCTGTGAAGTATATGCTGTATGGGCTACATACATATGAGTTGTTGTTCCGGAGTTCAAGGATTCTGGGTGAGAAAAACGAGACACAAATAGAGAACTCACACATTGTTTACTAATATAGGAAAATATAAAGATACTAACAGATACAGTAAAGGATATTTCTGAAGAGTGGATATCTTACCAACCCCAGGACCCTGTGAGGATGATCAGGAAACCAGCTCTGAGAATCATCATCACAGTGTGAGGCGGCAAGCTCTGCCGTAGCGGGCGTCCCCGCGGGGGCAGTATTGACCTGGGTGGTATGAGGTTCTGCTTCCCCACATCGCATGAGGCTCAAGCTTTTATACTAACAAAAATGCACACTCTCAGAAGGAGAAGGCCACACACAGAAGGCCAGCCTACATCGGAAGAAGTGGCCAGCAATATCTAGAAAGGTCTCCAAGGGTGAGGGCTTTTCCGGGGAGTTCTAAAGCGGAACTTTTCGGCGAGCAGCCAAAGCAGGACTCTCTGGGGAGGAGCCAAAGCGAGATCTTCCGGGGAGGAGCCAAAGCGGACAAATAGTACTTTTCTATCTTTGAATTTTTCACCACGGATCATTATCTGTTGTCCCTGACATATTTGTGTAGTTTAAAAAGTTCATCAGCCCACTTGGACTTTGCTGCTCCTAGTGCAGCCATTCCGAGTAATGCTGATAAAGCCTCAGAGAAGAAATAAATATCATCCAAATTTTAATTTGGATGTGAAATGACAGCCCACATTGCTAGCAAAATGGCTGAGTGGTAAATTGGGTAGCATGTAAGAAAAGAAGATAAAGTAGAAAATGTCAGCTCTATTGCATTTACAAATTACACTTGTTCTTCACTATGTTTTCCTGAATGGACATAGTGGAGAAGAATTATCATTCCTAGTACCTGTGGCCAGAAAATGTCAATAGTATATTTTGGACAATACTTCTTTCATTGTATATTTTAGATAGTGCTGTTAGTAAAATGGACAAAGGCCGTGACACGGGCATAACTTTTGCTCATGGCATTATTTTTACTATGACAATATGCCTTTGCACATTGGGGCTGCAATTGTAATTGAGGATATAGTGTTTGTCAGAACAGAAGTGAATGATTTCTAAGTCTATATTTTGATCTGATACAGAAATTCCCTGTGAGGAAAGGCAAAGAAGATATCACAGGTGTTGTCTACTCTGTGGTGATACAAAAATGATGGGAAATACATGAGAAGCGATGCTATATGCCAAATAGAAACTGTGTATTTCATGTATGTAAATGATGGTTATACCAGAATCAGCACTGTGCTTTGTTCGCAATTATAAAGCACTAATAAAAAGTTTCATCAACAAATCCTACAACTTATTTAAAAGGAACTCTTTCAGTGAAGCTCTCTTTAAAGTTTTGGGTTTTTTTCTGGCAGTTTTAAAACAGTTTGTCTCTAGAAGAGCAAACTGAAGTCTTGGACTTGCTGAATCTGTAAGGAGATGGTCTTGCTCTGTGCCATGCTGTGGCAATAAGTTGCAAACATAAAACTCTCAAGTTGACATCTGAACTGAAGAAAGTGCCCAAAAGTTTGGAGAAAACCAACATGCAGCAATATTGGTTAATCTAATAAAAGATGTTACTTATTGAAGAAGCATACCTCATTTATAGGCATGTCATAGATGTAATCCATGAGCCTGAAGTTAATTTGCCTTCCCTGTAATGTGGGCTCAGGCGCCAGGCCTGTGAGTGAATTACCATAGAGAAAACTAGGTAGTGATCTGGGGCTTGCAGCAGTTCAGACACGCTGTAGTAATTGCCTCTGTATGTGCTTTTGCCTGTATGTAAGAGCAGCACAGTGTACTCTGCCCCCACTGAATTTACTTGTTGTTAATGTGTGTACACAGGCTGGTTATTGTGGAATAGCAAATGTGCCGCAGCTTCACGTGGGTGCCCTTGTGTTCAGAGGTGACTTTAGATGTCACCTTTCCTCTAAACCAATGAACACCGGTTGTTGATTTTTTTTTCTGCTAGCATGTCCTGTGTCGTGTGGATGAATATCCATGCACTTTGGCCTAAAATAAAATAAGGAGGCTAATCTTTATTACGAGTAATAGGATCATTTAAGTGAGTTTTAGCTTGTAAATTTTTAGAGATTTTATTTGTTCCTGCTGTCCCTTTTCTCTTCTGTATGCAGCCTAGAAAACTTTGTATCTGCTGGCAAACTTCAACCAAATTTTGCACTGGGAGAGAAATACATAATGTAGTTATGGTCCTATTATTTCAAGGAAGATGAGTGAACAGGTAAAGTTGGGATTCTCAATGCTTTGCATGTATAAAAAAATTGAAGTTTCAGCTTGATGTTGCTAAAATGGCGAAGTCCGCCTCTGTCCTTTCCTTCCATCTAACCCACCTTTCCTGAGACTAGCTCTAGTTTTTGATCTCCTGGTGCTCTGATTCCTTTTGCTACCCTAGAGGAAAAAGGAAACCACTGGATTAGTTCTCTGCAGTTTTAGTGAAGCGAATAATGCTCTGTGCAGGAGCTGTGGTGAGGCATGTGAAGAGGAAGATGGGAGTTGGGCCATCCATTTTGTGGAGCATGTACGTGGGGGTTGGATGGCAGAAGCTGTTGATTTGGCTCTGGTTGTCTTATGAACCTTTATTAGATGTCTGAGGATCTGTGTGGGGGAGACCATGTTGATAGTCAATGTTCAATGCTGACAGTGCTATTGGAAAGCAGGCTCTGCTGCCACCTGCCCTGCTGGCGTTTGGCATTTGAGGGCAGGAGAAGGAAAGGGATGTTCTGGTGGTGAAGTCATTAGTTCAAGGGATAGCAGTTTCCATGTGGTCTCAGATAAATCATTTAATCTCTTAGTGCCTGAATTCTTCATCTTATAAAATGACGTTAGTCTTCTGGCCTTTGGGTTTACAGAGTATTTAGGGTATCAGGGTCAGTTGTAGCCTGCAGATATCACATGCTTACATGATCAGGACATGGTAGGTCTTGGGTCTCTCAGTGTGTTTTTATAAGAACAAAATGTTGCTGCAGAGTAAATACAGCTTATTGCATGACACAGGACCATCGTCTCTCATTCTCGTGGGAATTATCCCATCCGTTTTTCCAGCCTTGTGCCTATTTTTACACTTTAGGGTTTGTTGCAGGAATTTGGCCACACAGTAGTGCAACCGCATAGATAGTTAAAACCACTTCTTTTCCGTATTACTTCTGTTCTCTAGAAGTGAAAAATCAGTGGGGACATGGACTGAGTAGGATCTTGGTTGCTTTTAGTTGACAAAGTGCAGCTGTGTGCTTTTCTTCAGAGTATATTGTGTACCTTTTTCCATAACTGAAGCTTCAAAAGAAGGGTATCAGTAGACATGCTTCCAGTTTTATGGCAACTGCTTGCGACTTAGTAATAGCCATCCCTAAGTGACAGGAGAAAGCTTTGATAATATATAGAAATTTTTGCACGGTCTAGTCCTGTGCAAAAATGAGGCTCAGTAGAAGTGCAGAAATATCATAAACAAATACCCATTTAACAATAATAATAATGATACAAAACTCCCTCTGAATCACAGTTTCATCTAATGTAAATTATGTGACCTTAATAGGTGGAAATCTATAAGAGTGTAGGGGTTTTGTCTTTGAATGGTAGCAAGCTACATTTTTTTAGAAGCCTAGATATCTCGAATCCTCTTCATGTTTGGGAGTTTTAAGACAAATGGTAGGGGAACAGAAGGGAAGGCATTTTGAATATCTTGGTGGAGAGTAAAATCTTACAGCAATAGCTTACACTGTGCTAGGAGGCCGAGGCACAGTATTCATACTGAGAGCACATTTGAGCTCTGTGGTTAGAAAAGTTGCCTGTTAAACGATGTGACAAGATGAGAGTCTTCAGCCCATCTGTCACCCATGCAGAAGTAAACGGTCACATGGTACTGACTCCAAAGTAGAGGGAAAATCTGCTGTTACAGCCAACATTCCTTGCCACAATACAAATATGTTCTTTGCTCACATAATAGCTATTCAGTTTGCCTACAGTCATTGTGTTCCTCCATTAAAGTTCAAAGGAATTGAAAATAGCACAGTCAACAAAGCCAACTTTTGTCTTGGAGTGAATACAGATTTTATTACAAGGTGTTTTATCAGTGAGATTTTTAGAAAATGAACTGGTCTGTGAAAAACATCATGTGGTCATTCCACATTTATGCTTTCTGGGTGAGTAGCAGTGATTTTTTAATTTCTTTTTTTATCTTTTTTCAGTTTCTTTATGGTTGACATTGCTGATTCTGTGGTGTATGTCCTTTTCTTAAGGGCAACCTGGGTTTCCAAATTTGGGTGTACAAATTTTGATTAAAAACCCCCAACTAACCAAACACCAGAAAGCCCCAAAACAAAACAAAAAAGGTATTTTGACCCTTTAGGCTTTGTTGAAAATGTAGTATTTTCATAGACTTCAAAAATGAGAGAGGAAGTGCACAATTAAAACTCAAAGTATTTAGTCAATATGAGCCTTGTAGATCTGATTAGCGTATTGGTTTGGAAGTATTTTAATGCCTTTTGTTCTCCTGCACATACACATGTCATTACTTACTTTCAATAGGTCATATTAAAGTCCTTCTGTGTGAAGAATACATTGAAATGAGCTCTCTGTCTCAGCTAATAGGAAGTTGCTGCCTCCAAGCTTGTGCAAGCAGTAGCAGTCAAGAAAGAAGACTTAGTCTTTAGGGATGTAATTTCATCTGTTTCTTGTGTGTCTTTTTTTGATACTTAGGATGCCTGAAGGTACTGGCAAAACAATCTCCCCATGCAAACAGTAACAAGAAAGTGACTATAATAGTTAACCTGTGGCCACCGAGGCCAGACTTCATTTAAGAAGCTGGCCAGAGGGTAGCTTCTAGCCAAGAGCTTTAGAAATGCTTGATGAGGCAAGTTGTGGGGTTAATCATTTTTAGATACTCTTGGAACATAGGAAAATTCCTGGAGACTTGAGAAACACTAGTGTGTTTTAAGCTAAAACTAATGGTGTCTCAGTGAGGGTAAATGAAATGGCTCAGTGCTATTACATGAATAGTAACCATAGTATACTCAAATTCAGTAAGAAGAATTGAAAAGGTTTTACTGTCTTGGATTAAACTTATGAAGAGGAGTTTAATTAAAAGTAAAGGTGGTAAGAGGAGAAGTTGGGAACACTGAAATAAGGTAAGTTGCAGGCAGCACAGGTGATTTGTAAGGGTGGGAGAGAAAAAGTGTAGTTAAACTAGTGTGAAGTGAGCTGTAGGCAAAAGGATATTTATACAAAAAAAGGCAAAAAGAAACTTATGTTAGGAGAGCAAAAGCTTACAAACTCTAGCAAGTTAAATAGGAAATCAGCAGGGGGCCAGAGAGGAAATTCCTTGAAAACAGCTTTCTACTAGCATATACTTTATAGATTCTCTAAAAGCTTGCTGAAGAGTCTGTTGGATTGTCTTCAGGGAAGAATTTCAAAAAAGCAAAATAAATGAATTGAATTGGCATTTACTACAAAAGTAGTACATTATTCTTTATAGGGATCAATGAGAAGTGATCACAGAAGAGGCTTTTAGGGAGAAAAATGGTAATGTACACAGCAATAAACCGCCATAAACAGGTACCAGAGCCAGGAACACCTCTGTAAAGTTGACAAGCTATTGCTAATCATGGTGTGTAGTCTGTTGCTTCGTTTAACCTTGCTCTCAGCAGAACAGGTGATGACGTGCAGTACACTGTAACGCGTGTTCTTAAAAAGACTATTGCTGATTAGGGGGTCCAGCAAAGGGGCAGCAATCACAGAAGTAACTGGATTGTTAGAGGTGTAACCATTATAAAATGTAGAAAAATTGACTTGGCTTTTAAAGAGGAAAGTCAGGCCTCAGGTTAGAGGGATTTGAAGGTGTTATAGAGGTAACCAGAGAAATAAATCAGAGAATTAATAAATCCCTCCTTTCCTGTGGGAAAGGAGACTGATCAGTGGGGTTCTTGAGCTTGGAAAAGTGATGGGAGAAAGTACACACCGCTCTAGATTTCTGTTGTGTCACAGCACAACTACAGTGTAGCAAGTGTAAAGCCAGTGAAAAAAGTTTTCTTTGTGCTGTGCATAAATAAGCATCTTGCTTATTACCACAGGATATATACCACTGAACACAAAGGTTCAGTGAAGCTCAAGTACCATAGCTTCACTGAGCATACCACTTTGTACCTGAAATTTTTATTGATAACTTTTGGAGGCAGAAAGGCTGTGGAAGAACAATTGATAAAGGTGTTTTCTAAATGTCCACTGTTACCAAATGTTGGAAGCAGTATTCTGGGCAAGGTAGACTTCTGATTAAAAAAGGAGTTACTTTTAAAATCCTCCCTTATATTCCACAGAAAGATTGGTTAGCTGATGACAGCAACCCTTTCTGGCCTTAAAATTAGTAACAAGAGCACAGTATCATGTGCTTTGCTGTCTGTAATAATAAATCAACAACTGTGGGCCTGTTGGTTTTCTTTTTGTAATGGCTGCTGTTACTGGTTGAAAAAGGGGATTGACAAGTAGAAATATGGAAGTCAAAAAGAAGTATGAATACTTTTCAGATTGGAAAGTGCTCAAGTTGTTAGGATTGTCCATTAAAGTAGCAGAACATAACTGCGGTGGGTTGCTATGTTCTGTATGTATGTAGAATCAGTATAGCATGTAAAGCGTTTTTTCAAGAACTTCACTTCTAGTCATAAAAATGCTTTTTAAGCTAACAGCTTTCTTCTGCTCGGTAGGATGTGATTTTTTGGATGTGTATATTGACCTGGAACCAACAAGGAGATGACTAAGTAGGAGGAAAATGGTTTTAACATGCCTCTGCTTTGCCAAGGAATATGGAAACAATAACAGATTTGTCAAGTCTGTGGGTCAGCTAGCCTTGTAGTGATATATGATATTTCTCTATGCACAACATACTTGGTGTATTGGGTTGGTTTTTATTTTTTTCTAAAGCACCATTTGGGAGCTGAAATGTGAATCTTTGTCCCAGTTGCTGTTTATCACCTTCATGGGCATGCTGTTTACTGACCAGATGTATCC
Source organism: Psittacula echo (assembly GCF_963264785.1). NCBI lineage: Eukaryota > Metazoa > Chordata > Aves > Psittaciformes > Psittacidae > Psittacula > Psittacula echo. Next base: position 110,143,168 of record NC_137735.1, read on the forward strand.
ACAGGAGGTGGGAGATGCTGACTTCTCTTCATTGTGGCAGGCACATAATAGGGTCTGTCTTCTTATTTGGTTTATGGTGTAATTTGATAGCCAAGACTATGCATGCTTGGCAGTTGTCAAAGTGTGTTTGGTCCATGCACTAAAGCTCTGCAGTAGTCCTCTCATTTGCCTATTGTTTCTTCCCCACCCCGAGCCATGACGTCCTCCATGCTGCCTTTCCTTACAACGCTGGAGTATGTTGCATCATTCATGTGCCAAGCAGTCTCTTCTTCAGGTTTCAAACAATGCAAAGATGATTCCTGGTGGAATCATCTTTGGATTCCACCTTCGTTTTTTGGGAGTGAACCAGCAGCTTGAAAAATGAGTGCTCAGTTTAATAAATTAAAACTTTAGATACTGTTTTCTTGCTTTTAAGAGCAGAACCATGTTCTTGGGGTGGGGGGAATGATAATCACAAATGAAACCAGGTATGCTATTTCCTTAGTGAAGAAGAGGTAGTAGCTCAGCACTTAGCTGCTCTGACATGTGCTGGTTACCAGGTCCAGGTTCTGGCTGTTTCGGGAATGTGCCTGAACCGCTCAGTGACCTGTGTCTCTCCCCATTTTGGCACTTGTAAGAGTCACCTAATATATATTTTGTTGCAACAGATATGATCTCATATCCTCTTACAAACTGTGTGTAAACCAGTCACTGAGACATGGCCCTGTTCAGTGGAGAGTTCAAAGTGTGGGACAAGGCTTTAAGAAGGAAGCAGTCATTTTAAAGAGAGTAGTTGTTTAGTAATACCTGGCAGTTCTTAGTGCTGGCTGTCTCTCTTAGCATGAGCAAAAATGGTGGGTCAGCTTATTGGCAATGGGAATTTCTGCCAGGTGGAGGGCTGGATGGCCTTTTCCATGCTGTTGTTTACTGTGCTCTTTCCTTTCTTGCAAGCTGAAACTCTTAAGCTGGTTTTTTCTCTGGCATTGTCAGCATGAGCCCAAAGGTCTTTGGAGAAGCTAATTCCTTTGGCTTCTCCCTACTTCGGCACCCAAAACAATACCATAGTCTATCTTTAAGCAGCATGTGCTGTTTGTTTTTTATCGCTACTCCAAACATTTGTACTGGATTGTATTTCTACTTATGCTGCCTTATGAAGGAATTCCAGCTGAACAGTTAATGTCTCCCTTCACTTGAACTCATGTTTTTCTGGGTAGTGAGTTAGAGATGCCTTACAGTTTATTAATTTTGCTTTTAGCATTATGTAAGCCGTACAAGGTTGTAAGTACATAATATAAATTTGATTAGTGTCTTCCTTTATAGCTCGTTTTACAGTCCTTGGCCTATTCCACTTCAAAAATCTTGTAAGCAGCATAAGTTGGCCAAAATACACACTTCATGGTAATTAAATCTCTTAAATGGATTCTAATTTTCTTCCTACTCTTGAAGCTGGTGAGAGATTAGTAATAAAAGGCAATTAGTTGGTTGATAGCATCATGTATTTGATCAGTGCAGAAAGTGGATAACCGCCTCAGGTGTATGGTGAACTCTTCATTCCTATGTGAACATTCAACATGTAAAAAGTTGACAACGTTATTCGAACATTTATCCTGACAAGATAATTTCAGAACTAACAAGCAGAGGAAACACTATAGCATGGAACATACACATTTTTAAATAGTCTGATTTCCTTCAGTGGGTTTGTCCCCATCAAAGTTTTGTACTTCAGCTGAAAGTAGGCTGGAAAGATCTGCAGCTAAAATTGCTGGGCTTAAGATTTTTGTTTGAGATGATTCTTTCTAAAACATGAAAACCAATTCACTAATATACAGGGGTTTGAGACTAAATAGTGAAGTGTATTGTTTCCTGACCTCTTGACTGAGGCAGTGCTGTTGTAGTGGGCAACAAGTCATTAAAACAAAATTACCTTTTTTTAATTCTTAAGATGAAGAAAGAAAAGGTTTTGTGCAAAGGCTAATTGAGAGCATCCTGAAAGAATAAAATGTTGAGTGTTGATGAAAAGTAAACCTACTTCATTGTATCTAATGAAGTTGCTGTGTCCTGGTTTTGTTTTGAAGCCTATCTGAAAATGTTTTCAAAGAGATTTAACTTTCTCAAATTCATAAGATGCATCTGACTGACATCTCAGTTTCTATCACGTTCTTGCATTTTGGCAAGAACTCTGTCGCCAGTTGTAGCTTCCAATAGGCATGGGTCCGTCCAAAATAGTTTCCATTTCCCACTGAGGTACGTTCTTAGAAGAACTTTTCCAATCCAAATAACTGGCATTTATTACTTTTTAATTGCTTAGTGTGATATTTGCTTACATTTGCTGTTTTAATGTCTTTTCCTGTCTGTAAACTGAGAGTCCCAAAGGGCACATGCGTGCAGTCACTGAATTCGGTTTACATAGCTTGACGGATGTTTTGGGAAAGGCAGATTGTGCGTATGTGCTGTTTGTCACAGATGGTGTCCCAACAAGAAGAAAGTTGTGCTAATGCTGAAGGAAAATGAAAAGGAAATAAGTAAACAAAACAGCAGAAAAAGGATGGCCTTAGAGTTTAGCATATTTTTTTCCAGTAGCCTTGGGGAATGCGGTCAGTATGGCACACGTATGCTTGAGCTCAGCAAAGGTTCTCAAGTTGCTCTATGAAAGCAACAAACAGTGGGCAGGAGAAACTTCTCTGGGCAGTTTTGCTGCTCTGGATATTACCCGTGTCCTAGTTTTAAGTCTAATTCCAAAATCTTAATTCGAAAAAAAAAAAAGTATTAAGAAAGGTATTTTGCTAGTCTTTGAGATAGTAATGAAATCTTTGAGGATGAAAGTGTTTTGAGTTTTTAAAAAAGGCAATGTAGGCAAAACACGGCCATTTCACCTCTACTAATTTATCTTAGGTGGGTTATTTTTTCATTCAGGTTTGTTTTGGGGGATCAGTGAATTTTCAGGGCTTTGGTTTTGACAGCATGATCCTAGTGAAAATAGTTTGAGTCCCTTGTCTATATGGGAATGCAGATCTCAACTTCTTCCCCTTCTGGCATACATAAATGAGGAGCGGGTTCATTTTTCACAGTTTAGGATTGTTTGTGGAGGAGAAGAAATGGCTTGGTTTACACACTGTATTGCTGAAAACCAAGCTGATGTGCATTATGGACCTGGATTTAGATTCTGTGTTTAAGTTATTTCAAGTAGGGCTAAGCTGTGTGGCAAACTGGTATTTGCATTGTTGTAAATCCTAAACATCCATTGATCTTCAATCCTGCCCTTCCCACTTTAAGCTTTCACTGGACTATTACATTCCTGAAGTCCATTCGGCAGCCTAAGATCCTGAATTAACTTTATATGGGGTAATGAAAAACTGTCTTTTGGGTTTGTTCTGCCGCCTCTTGGCCTGCAGCTGAACTGGTTATATGAACTGTCAGACTAACTCTGGTCCTTCCCTTGCCTTGTAGGACTTCTCAGTGGGCAGACCTCTCCGACCAACACCAAACTGGAAAAGCTGGACCCCCAGCAGGTGCTGCAACTGTGTCTCCGGTACCAGGATCATCTTCATCAGTGTGCAGAAGCTGTTGCCTTTGATCAGAATGCGCTTGTGAAACGAATCAAAGAGGTACTACCTGCAGCCTGCCTGCTTCTGGTGGGGAAGGGCTCGGGGCATCAGCTTGGCCATCTTGTGCTGTGAACGCAGGTGCTTGCTGTAGATTGGCCCTGTGTCACTTGCAGCAGTCCATGTCAAAGTAAACCCTGTAGAGAAACTTTGTGGGTGTGTACATCAGGCAAAGTTTCCTGGCTTTCATTGTGGTTACTGTTAGGTGGTTTGTTGGTTATGCCCTATGATTCCTGGCCATAAACAGGAGCAGTTCCTCTGGTATGGCAAGTATTGCAACCGATGTTGAAGAAGTAAAAGATGACTGGAATTTTGAAGGTAACATTTCTTACTTAGGTCTGTATAGCATCCATTTTATTGTGTTTCATGGTTAGGCTTTAATTTAAGGAAAGAAATGGTTATTTTGAATTCTAATATGGTTCTTTAATGTATATGTAGAGCTAGACTCGTTTTCAAAGCCCATAACATGGTGTATGTTCTCTGATCTCTATGGTAAAAAGATCTTACTGTGCTGCTGTTTTTAGCGCTAAACCATCATTTGAAAATCACTGATCTGCTTAAATATTCAATAATACTGTTGGGAAGGAAATGAATTCCTGGAGTGAGCATCCTGCAATTGGATTGTCTTTCTCATGTGTAACTGCTAATGTTGGAAGCAGTAAGATGGCTGGCAGTTTTGTGGTGGTTTTGGTGTTTCTTGGTGTTTTTTAGTTGTTTTTGTTGGTGGTAGTGTTTTGGGTTTTTTTTTAAGTCAAGACAGACTAGTATGAGAGGAGATGCTGTTCAAGAATGTTTTCTCACATGCTCCCAGTTGTACAAAAGTACAAGGACCTTTCAGTGTCAAAAGAAAAATTGTTGAGCAGGTGGTTAATTTTTACTCATGCAGTATAAGCGATGACCTTGATTCGTTGTTGCTCCATTGGCTTAGACTTAAGAAAATCCCACATGACAAACTGGATAATAAATTTGATTCATGGGCTGTTTTGAGAAGCTGCTGTCATCATGGAGTTTTAAGTCCAAACTAACGTGGGAGCCATTAAAAAGGTCTTTTTACTTTGGTGTATCAAGATCTGAGGCCAGCTATTACACAAGATATAAAGATATTTGCAGATGTTGGTGACTCAGATCACACAATCTCAGAAATGGGATTTAATTGCCAGCCTAATGACAGGTACTGCATTAATCCAAGAAGATTGTAATTCTTTTGGCTGTTAAAGTGTGAGAGGGGATATTGACATGATTTAAAGTCACAGTAGACGCCACCAGTGCAGTCTGCATGAGTTGGATTTGCCTTCTGTAGGTCAAGTGGCAGTCCCTTTCAAATAAGCTATAGTGATATTTTCTTCTACATCATAACACTTAGGTTTGGGGACTTTTTTCATGTAAAATAGATAAAGTGAGGATACTGACATTGTCACGATAGTCTTTATAACAGACTCCTTTCTGACAAAGTGAAGGAGAAATGAGCAACTCTGTAACATGGGCAACTGACAAGTCAGTTGGGATGTGGGTTTTTTTTTTTGGTCACAATACTTAAGTAATTTCAGATGGTTCCAATCTTGCTGCCAGATCTGGTGGGTTTTTACTGTTCATTTTCCTAATAATTTTTCAGTGTTTTTCTTGCATTGGCTGTTCTGCGTGTGTGTTCTGGAGGAGCCGGGTGGGATCATTCTTTCCAAATTGGTTGGGCTCTCCTTGGTGCACTAAATTGAACCGCTGTTGACAGTTGTTGACAACAAGGGGTGCAGCTGAACTAGAGCAGGGTATGTCTCTCCTTACAAGTGTAGACAAAGGAAATCGCATTTGGCTGCACCCATTTGTCAGCAATGATTTAGCTTTGCCTTGTAGGCAAAGTTTTGCCTGTTGGTAAAGAGTAAAAATGAAGGAGAAAATTAAGTGTTTTGTGACAAGCATAATGTGTGCATGAGCTGGACAGTAAATTCTTCTACCCTTGTTTTAGTAGTCAGGATTTCCCTTTTTCTTTCTTTAACACTGTAAACATTTAAGTGTTTTTCTTTTGATAATGCTTACCAATTGACTGTGCTTTTAACCTTCCTGCAACATATTGGTGAGCTTCAGTCCCTGATTTCCTACCACTTGTCTAAGGTATGTTCACTTTTCAGACTATCACTGACTGTACTCAGTGCAATAATAGTCCTACTGTATAGTATGCTACAGTCATACTGCTTGCAGCCAGGATTTTTTTTTCAGTCTTTCCTTGTCTCGGAGCAGATATCTTCTGCTCGTTGTCTGTGTGGCCAAAGAAAAGGTTTCCTGGTTTCTGCCAAAACTCAAAAGTACTGCTGTAAATTTACTAGTCCTCAATAACACAAAATTAACTGTGGTGGTTTGTAAATCAACACACAATCTGAATTAAAATGGTTCTTAATAGGAAAGAGAATAAGCTAAGGAAAACAAAAACATTGCATGACAGCAGCTGAAGGTCTAAGTAGACCCATCTGTGCATTCCTTTACTTTGGGGACCAAAACAGTCTAGCTTTGCTCTCCATCCCATTTCCTACTTCAGCCGGAACTTCTTTGCGGTATATTGGCTACATCCCTGTCTGTTCCTAAATGTAGAACCCATGTGGCTTCCAGGTTGCAGTGACTGCTCTCTCTCAAGAAGAAATACATTTACCTAAGCATTTCCTTGAAGGGGAAAGAACTGAAGGTGTGATTGAAGGTAGTTCACTCAACTGCCTTTCTGCAGCAGTTACAACTACTTCACAGAATAGTAGACTGGTTAGGGTTGGAAACTCATCTACTTCCAACCCCCCTGGCATGGGCAGGGACAACTTCCACTAGACCTGGTTGCTTAAAGCCCCATCCAGCCTGGCCTTGGAACTATTCCAAGTTGAACTTGAACACTTGTACCTGAAGTATTGTTTTTGGAAGGGAATGATTTTTAAGACAATGGGCTTTGTCTTCACTGCCAAAAAAAAAGATGTGTTTGCATCTTTTTAAGCAAAAATAATCACTATATATTAAATATTATGTTTCATATTAATTTTTGGCAGCTGACTCACCGTATGTTGCAACACTGCATTAATTCCAGGACCACTGAAATATTTAGGATTCCTTTTAATTTTTTCTCCTTATCAGTTTCAAAAACAACAGAACAGCAATTTGGTATTTATGTCTGTGTTAATCCAGGGTTATGGCGTCTCACAAAATTTGACAGTTTTCAAGAAAAAAGCCTGTGTGCAGCATTTTCTGGGTAATTTGTCTATGCTTTGGTATTTTGTAGGATGAAGATTTCTAGCTTATTGGATGAATCACCACATTATTGACTTCTGAGAGCATTCTGTTCAGATGGGTGTGGGAATGGGATCTAGTCTGTCTCCTGATGGTATGTTGGACCCCTGTGAGCTTGCGTATGCTAGGGAAAGGGTGCATTTTTAAAACTCAGTAGATGTGCTCTAAAATGCTAAGGTATAAAAGGCAACTTTAGCTGGTTAACAGGTTAAACTGATTTTACACTTACCTGTACCTTGAAGCTTTTACCACAGAGTGTTTCATGATGAGGATGGAGTTGATGATGTGCCTTACAGAGAATGTGATACTTTAGGCTAAAAATCACAGGCATGAGCCATGACTTGCTAAGCAGGGATAAAACAATCTCAAACTGCTTATTCTTGGGTGTTGTATGTAAAAATAATAATAATAAATAATCTTCAGTGTCTGTCAGCATGAGCTGAGCTCAGCTCAACTGCAGTGTTTTTCCTTTGTTTCTGTGGTGAGGTTAGGGTCCTAGCTGTAGACAGGTCTTAACTTGCGAAATCCCACGTTCGTCTCTGCCATGACAGTGCTGTAGGTCTGCATGAAAACTAGTTGGAAGTTCTGAGCAACTTCAGCTGCTGCTGGGTTTATGAGAGCTGCATGTGCAGTCTTTGGCAGGAGCGTCTGCCTCAGTTTTGCAATGTGTAAAATGGAGGGTTTCTGTCGAGTAGTTTCAAGGCAAATGTTGACCAGCACTAACTATACTAGGTATGAGTTTGAGGAAAGAAGGAAATAAAGCAGGGAGAGAGCTACTTTATATGATGCCCTTATCAGTGGACGATATCTGTTTTGGGTAGCCAGGAGAGAATTTAGAGAGTCATCTGATAGGGGATGGTGAATAACAGGGAATGGGAAACACAGAGAAGTTAAAGCCTGGGGAACAGAGCTAAATTTTCAGAAATGGCCTATGATTTTGTGTGCCTCAAATTGTCTAGTTTCAGTATCTTAAAGAAAACTTTTCCATGCACAAGGTGCTGGGCTTCTCAAAAATTGCATCTTGATCTGAAGCTGAGTATCCAAAAATTACTAGTCACACTTGAAAATTTAGGCCAAACTTCTTTATAAGAAAGCCAAAGGGAAACTGAAAGCCATCTAAGTTCTTTTCAAATAAGCTTTGCATGAAAAGATCTTCAGAATGTCTTACTAGATTTCCAGTACTGGCAAAGGGGATGTGCTACTCTAAGTATCCCATGTACCTTTAAAGGCAACTGTAGCTCCTAGATAAACTGTGCTTAAAATGTATTTGAAAGTGGATTACTTGGAGGGCTTTTATGCTTTGCCCTAAAAACAAATACTAATGCAGTGGTATCTGTAGCTTTTATTGCCCTAGGAATCTCAGACTGACAATTTTGAAAACAGAACCCATTTTACAATACAAAATGAAACTTAAACTATCTCAGTCTAAGCTGGCACACACCTATGGGAAACACTCCCCCCCCCCCCCCCCCCCCACGTTTTCAAAGAGAGTAAACGTTACTTTTATATTCTTAACTATTCTTAATAGTTAAACAACTCTTTTCCAGGTAGGCATTAATATCAGTAATTGGTTTGCATATAGCAAATTACAGTGTATGGCTTGTTTCATACCTGTGAAGTCCTGTATGGGAATAGCTCATTATTTTGAACAAGAATTCCAGGATGTGTATGGATTTTTATTTTTTATAAATATAAAAATCTTTATTTTTTTAGTTGTTAGGTTTTTTCTTTTTTTTTTCCTTTACCAGGTTACTGCAAAAACTCATTGTGATGGGTACGGTAACTACATACTACTAGTATGTAGTTAAGATGTCCAGAAATACATCCCTTAATATTTGGCAAGTAAATAACTTTTGAAGTCACACATACAGCATATTCGTGTCTCCCAGTATGTTTCAGCTGTTTAAATTTATGGATAGGAGTTTAAATCCTTATTTTCTATAAGCAACAAGTCTAGTGCATTTGACAGACTAACAAGAAAAGCACTTTTATACACCAGCATTATAAACAATCACATTGTAGCTTATCCCATGCATTTAAACTCATAAATTGTGATTCAGCCATTCGTGTCACCATGTATGTGAAATAAAACATGCCCAGCAATTTGGGGATTTAGGAATTTCAGTTTATTTTATGTGAATGCCTTGTGGCTTTTTGACCTTTATCACAACTGTGATTGTTAAAAACTTGATAAAACTGTGTTGTTTCTGTGACATGCAGTGTTTGTTTTATTGAAGAGATCTGTCACCTAGTGGCGAAGTGTGCTGGGGAATGCGGCCTGCAGAGGTCATGAGGATGGTTTTGTTACAGCTCAAGGGAAGGATGGGTTTGCTATGGGAAGGGCTTGTGGCTTTGAACCCTTATTGTTAGAGGTGGAAATTAAAGGACAAAGTACCTTGAAGGTGGTGATAAAGGGAAAAGCTAAGTGTGGGAAGTTGTTCTATCACCAGGAATAAATGAATCCTAGGTCAGAAACCTTAGAAGAACATTGCGTGGCTGGGGAACTACGTTGATGCAGTGCACGATCCCAATAACCAAGGCTGCAGTTAACATAGAATCATTAGACTTGGGGTACTAATCTGCTGCAAGCCCGCATACTTTCTACTGGGTGATGCGCCACAGTCACTCTTAACTCCATTGCTCTCTGAGCAGAAAGATTTGAAGTGTCTGGGGTTCATCCCATGCTTCAGTCAGTTAACTGGTGTCTCTTCAGAGAATGGACTCAAATGAAGAGGAAGCTTTTGCTTTTGGAGGTGTTTCGCTGGTCTTTGGTTTTGTTTTAGTACTCTGCTGAGTGAGATGTTTGTTGCCATTCGTGTTAATTATGGTTTCCCCTTAGGTAGTATCAGAGCTGAGTTTCCAAAACTATTTGTGAAACCTGTTTTAAGCAGACTTGCCCTGAGAACAGCACACCTTCTGACTAAACTGAGTTAGGCTAGCAAAATAGAAATGGCCAGAGTGCTTCTTCAACTTCAGGACTTCAAGGTCCATGTGCTCATATGATCAGACCGCTAAATTACCTTTCATCCTATTAAAGTGAAGGGCTCAGAGGATCCAAAGTAAGCCTGTTGTATAAAGCCTGGCAAAAGTGAAAATGGAGATGTGTTTGGTTTTGCCACACGTATAAAAACTTCCTAGATGATGCCATATTAACTTGCAAGTGAAATTGAGCCTTTTGGTACACTGACTTAAATTAGCAGTGCCCCAAATCCCGGGAAAGAGGCCTGAGAATTCCTTGGAGTGTAGTATTTCTGAAATTGGAAATAGCCTGGGTTGAAATGCAACTTGTGTTTTCACAGGATTTTATGCCATGCTGCCATGCCTTTTTAGAGAAGCTAGGGAACTTAGTGTTCTGTAGAGAAACTAGTACCAGTCTTTGGCATCTTGGAATTACGAGATTAATGAGGACTGTGGTCATTTATCAGGCTCTTTTTCTCCTTTCTTCTGTGATGAAATGCTGTTTATAAAGAGTGGAATCTTAACAGGCACCATCATGCATAAATAAATGTGCATGGTTGTTAAGCTGGAAACTACATTCATGTCCTTGAGTTCGTTTTGCTCATTTTTCTCCAGCCTTATGTGTAAGTAGCTTGAATCCTCGAGTGGTGGGGTGATGTCTTAACCAGCCAGCATCAAAATTGGAAAAGGCTTTTGAAAAAGCTTCACAGTTGTTACTTTAATGCATAGAATGAATGTTATGCTGTGTATGCCTGAGGCAGATGGGCAAGTGCTCTGTTTATGAAGTGATCTAGCAGTTATCAAGAGGAAAGATTGTTTGCACTTCTGACAGCCTGAAATTGGTTACATTAACATGTACTACTTCATTTAGTGTCATAAAAAAGATCAGTCCCTCACTCCGAGAATGTGTGAAATCAGCTCCAGCATGTTCCCTTCTCTTGTGCTTTGGTTTCTTGTGGCCTTTTGAGAAAAGGTCTAAACTGTAATCCTTTCCACCATTAAATTTCTAAGGAAGAGTAGAAAATTAAACAAGCATCTAGCAGTCAGAAAGGTTTGTATTATTATAGAACTTCCGTGCTCAAGAGATGGGCACTAAAGATTGGAAGTCTGGTATGCTAAGGCTTATATTAATGTTTTCATCAGGATTCGTGCATAGAGTTTATGATTATCAGGCACCAGAAGGAATACAATCCTTTTTTTTTCCTCACAGTTTGTTTAAATTAGGAAAGTTGTTTCTTATTCTAGCCTTGTTATCCCAGGAAAAAGCCCAAACAACATCCAAATAACCACCCCCCATCCCAACATCCTACTTTCAAATAGGAGGAAGAAGTGTGGAAGTCCATTCCAGAGTTAGCAGACTTGATGCTAAATTTGGACGTGAAAAAGATTTGAAATACACCCCAAGCTGACACTCGCTCTCTTCGTATCACACAAGGTACTGCCACGAGGATTAAGGACTGTATTGATTGTATTGCACAAGGATGAGAGTTGATTTCATCTGACACGCTGTGTGCAGTTCCCGTTATGTTCAAGGAAGGTGAGTTCATAGTACAACAGAAGGACTATAAGGATGCCTGGGGATTGGAGAATCTTAGGGGTGAAACTGGAGAAGCTTTTCTTGTTTGGCTTAGTCAAAAGAAGACTGAAAATGGTACGATTTTTCTTTCTCACTAAGTCTGGGGTTAATGTAGATTGAAAATTGTCTTTTCTGGATTGTGTAGATGCTGGACAAGTCACTTTACAGACTTCCATTCTTAAAAATTACCTGCTGTTTCACTGTTGAATTGAAATTTTCAAGGTGTCAACCCTAAGTGAGAATTGGGGGGTTGGGAAGTGTCAGTAATGTTAGCTGAAAGCTGTTCAGCAATTTGATATTTATTTTAGATTGGTTAGTATTATTTGCAAATATTTGGAGTTGTGCTGATGGCTTAAAGATGCTAGGTGGTAGGCTGGGGGAGAGCAGTTGACCTTGTGTTAGCAGCCCTATAATTAGCATTCTGATAACAATCAGATGTGATCTGCAGAAATGACTTCATGTTGAAAGTATTACAGAGCCTTAGTGCAAGTAATCTGTTCATCTTGCTTTTTGTGAAGAGTAGGGTTTCCTTAATGTTTCTGTGCCATTGGGGCATGAATGTTTCTATATGAGAACCTTATTAGCCAGTATTTCAACACTTGCTCTAGAAGTATGAAACACATCATTTACTAGTAATTAATTTGTGCAGGCGTTGTTCCTGACTGGATTTATCTCTGGAAGACCTGGATAAAATGCTGAACTATAGTATAATAGAATACCCTGTAATCAGGTGTATGAACTGTGCTGAACTGTGGTGTAGTGGACAAGAAATAAGATTTTTATTTTTTTATTTTTTCTTTTACCAGAACAGAAAGTGATGTATTTGAAGAGTAATTGAATTATCTAAAAGGTAAAATTGCAGCATAGATGAATTTCAGCTGAAGAAGGTGCTTAGATAGCTCTTGTAAAACAAATCAACGTCACAGCAGTGTATGGCAAGGAATTTATAAGAGTTTTTAAGGTTAGAAAGGATTCTTGGGTCATAGCCTTTCCTTTTGCTTAATCCAGTCCATAGCATTAATTCTCGTGTGTGTCTGAACTAAGCTACATAGGAACTGAAGATGAACTACTTGTGTTTCAACTGTAAGTGCTCCTCCCAGGTCATGCTGTAAATTTTCAAGTGCCTTCTTGCTTTTGATCAATTTGTATTAGAGATCCATTTGTAGACATAAATAAGAAAAGAGAAAGACTGAGCTCTTTGTGAAACCCGAGACCACTGTGGCTCAATACAATAAAAATTATCAGAGTGAATTAGAGTTACCAGTGCTCACTCGTTGAACTTTCGTCTGAATTGTTGATCGTTGGTGGTGATATGTAACTCTTGTTATCATATTTTGAACAGTAGTCTGTAGCCTCAGAAGAGCTTGCTGTGGAAATGATCTACAGTGTTCAAGATTTCCTTGAGGCTTTCCTGAAGCCAGAAACTTACAATCAGATGTTGTGACCTCCAGACAAGTGCTGTGATATTTGAGCTTTAGCACTGTGGAAGTATGGTGGAGTCAGTCTTAAAAGCAGCTCTTTTGTGAATGAAGGAGTAGATCCTCCCCTTATCATCATCACTGGGATGTACTTGGCTTATTTCATGTTCCGTTTGAACAAGAAACGGCTGATGTAGAGCTTTAAAAAGATCTTTCAGGAATTTTTCAGATTATCAGTGGCTAACATTGTTAGAGCTGACATACCTTTGAGTTTTCCTGCTAAGAAGTTGTTGATGGGGACTTTCACATGAGAACTGTGGCTGTCAAGGAAAGAGCAACAGCTTCATCTGCGCTGTCAGATGTCCAGAAATCCTCGATTCCTGACTGCTGGGCTTGTGCCCCTGTGCATCTCATGCTTCAGCCTTCTTGCGTGTATACAGGACATCTGTACAGCACATGGGAAGCAGATCTGATGCGACCAGATGTGTTGGACTGGCTGTGTATGTGTGGCAGGGTGCTTGAACCCATCTTTGTCTGCAATTCCCCAGACAAACAACAAAAAAGAGGGAGTCCTAGGTAATCTTTTTACCACTTAACAAACTAGGAGACGATTAAAACTCAGCTCCTTTGCATTCTTTGAGACAGATTTAAGAGGTTTTTCTTAAGTAGTTTTTTTCTTGTAGAAAACACTTTCTTCCAATACATCTAACCCTGACTAAATATGGCAATGGTAGCATTAACTCCCTTTGAAAAATTTGGAAAGACCTTCTGTAGGACGTCTGGAAAAGAAGACCTACAGCTATCAGGTCCAAAGTGTAAAGCTAAGAATAATATCATTGGATCAGACAGCTTACAAGTGTAATGATGCTGGCTAGATAGCACCTTTTCACTCTGAAATGAGAAGTGTTTTCTGAGGAACACCTCACTATTGATAGTAGTCATCTCTTTTTCAAATCAAACCTTATTTTTGATGGAAAAACTTGCTTAAAACTAGTCATTCTGACATGTTGAAGTATGGAAATCAAATTTATGATAAATAAAAGCCTAAGGGTAAATAACATTTACAGGTGCTGTTTTCCTATAATATGCAAGCTCTGGCTGGATATAGGAGTCTTCTGGATGAGTAATACAGCAGCAGTATAAGATCAGGGAATGAGGAAAGTGGAGGCCATGTTTCATAGTAGAATTATTAGGTAGTCAAAAATAAGAGTTGTGCAAGTTATCATTTAGGTAACAGATCACTGTAACACATACAGATTTTTCTTTCTCTGGGAACAGCTAATTAAATACAGACTAGGAGTTTCTTACTAATTTTTGTGGAGCTCAACTCCGTGAAAGAGAGGTTTTGTGAGGACATTGCACACGTAGGTTCATTAATCTTATGTATTGTCTGTGTGCTTTTTTGTGGTACAGTTTTTCTTAAACTTGCTTTGCCATTTAGGAGGGGTATGGAAGCATTTCTGATGCTTTGAGTGTAATGGTACATTTTTTAGTCATGATTAGGGTTTAGAGATGACTTTTTAGATGTATATAGGTTGTTCCATGAAAGCAGCAATGGAAAGCTCTAAAAAGTGTTCTTACTAGTTACAGTCAATACGCGAGAATTTACTATAACCTAAGCGATGGTGCTTCTCTTCATGAGGTGGTCCTGCCACTCCTGTGACTGTTAGGTTGACAGCTCAGTAAAGCAAGCTGATAGGGGTAGCAGTCCAAGCCACTGAAGGAGAGAGCCTGGGAAGACCGAACTTGTTTCGGAGTCCCCTGCCAGCTTACATGCAGAACTGAGACTGTGATTGTGGAGCTAATTTGAAGGAGGAGGGTGGGACTGCCGCTTTGCAGCCTGAGGTTGGCTTGGGTTTTGTGTAATGTGAAACTGTGCCCTGAGTTTCACTTGCTTATGTTGTGGTTTAGCTGTTTTGAGAAGGAAAGATGATAAGTAGCTGTGGTGTTGAGGAAAATTAAGTAAAGAAAGTCCAGTAGAACAGGACTGGTGATACGAGATGTGTCCAAGCTGGAGAGCTGACTACAGTATCTACGGCACCAGATTCCAGATGGCTGCTGGTCATCAGGCTTTGCTGTCCATTTTCAACCACCTCTGTAAAGTGGGGCCCTGCCTTTTCAAACGCTTGGAAGTCCACTAGTTCATTAGTGCTGGGTGAGAGGTAGGTATTGTTTTAATCGTAGCTTTAGGACTTTTTTTAGCAACAGTTAGTGATAGCAGTCATAACTTAAGCTTGGGGGACTGCCAGTTGGCAGAGGGATGCTGGTAGCTCTCAAGCAGGGAAGGCTTCAGTCGGAGCTGTGAGGGAGACATGGGCTGCGGAGGTCAGACTGTGCAGTAGTGACAAACATATCCTGTCCAATAACACAATATGCAGGAAAAGATTTACATCAAGGCGGAAGAGGTAATTTCAAGAATGAACCTTCTAATTCTTCTGAACTCTGATTTTTCTTTTGTGCAACCCAGGGCCTCCCAAAATAGTTAAATCTTGGTGTTACAGGCACGACAGCCTGTCTTGTGCTAGCATGTATCTACTATAGCTCTAAGGAACCAAGTATGGATTTAGCTGTACAACTTTTAAAGGGCTCTGATGTACCTATTAATGTTACTAAAACTCAGTGTTAGAGCTGGTTAAAATGGTTACTCCTCATTCTCTAACATGACTGTGATCTGTGCAGTGCTTAGACAGAATAACCCTTGTCACTTGTTTACAACTATGACAAATTACAGAGGGAGCAAAAGGGTTCAGTCTTGGATGTGATAAGCAAAACTTAAACACAAATTATAACTGTTTATCTGGCAGTTGTGCAGAGGAATTGTACTCATGAGAGCTGTACTTGTGACTGATGCTCCAGAGAAGGACCTGGGATCCATGGCTGGGCGTCGCTGTTTTCTACGTTGGCAAAGATACTACCCAGTGAGTTTATCACTTACCAGTGTGTAGGATGAATTGGAGAAACAGAGGATGTTCCCATCATCAGGAAGTCATCACGACCTATTGTGCTAGCTTTGCGTGATACTATCAAAGAGAGAGGGGAAGAGTGAAAAAAAAAAAAAAAAACAAAAAACAAAACCCATTCATTGAGCACATTTGTTTTGAAGCAGTACAGAAAGAGGAGCTGTCTTCAGTTTTAAGTGCGTTGATTCAGAAGTATTTTCACACCAGCACATTGTGACTAATATTCCATGCAGTCATGTTCCTGCCTGTCACTTTCTGATGTGGTTTTTGTGCAGCTGCAGGAAGGAGTCCATTTAACCCCAGCCTGGCACCTGACAACATGAAGGGAAAGCCTGCTTGTGCTCGGGGTGCTGTTCTAGCAAGTGAACTTTCTGGAGTAAGGATTGTGCCTTAATTGCTGTGGTTTTTTGAGTGGCAGCCATAGGGGACGGGAGCTGACAGCAGAGGGACCCAGCACAAATGGATGTCTAGCTGAGCTCTTGAAGGCTGTTGCTGAGTTGGGGGGAAACAAAACATCATCTTGCCTGTTGGCATTTTAAGGAGAGAGTAGAGAAGCTGGGAATGACAGAGCTTCCTCATCTGTTTTGTTGCATATTTGTTTTGTTATGAATGTCAGCAGTGCCTCTCTAGCAATTTGATTCCAAGGTCTAATGAACTTCTGGTTGCATTTGTATGTTCTGCAACCAAGGGAGATATGTCTAGCTGCAGTTCAGCCTCAGTCACTGAACTAATGAGATGTAACCTCTGTTTCTGAGAGCTTAGGACACTTACATGCCTATGACAGAGGTGCTATAAAACCACACCAGGTAAGAGGTGTATATAGGGCACTGACTGGTTTGTTTTCAGTGTGGTCTCTAGAAAGGAGCTGGGCAGTGTCCAGAGCTGACCTCAGTCTTTTTGTGGGCTAAATTAATGTCTTTATTCTGCTTGGCAGTGTGGGCCAAGAAGAATTCAAAAATGAATGCAAGAATTTGTGGTGTGCAAGATATCTCAAAGTACCCTCAGCTGGTTTTGTGTTTCGTCAGATGGGCCTGTAGGGGAGAGTCTGCAAGGGGAGAGTCTGCAAGCTCTTACTGGTTAACCATGAAATGGTGTAGCAGGAGAGGCTGTGTGCTGGGGCCCTTTTAAGTGGGGGAATAGCCATCTTGCACTATTGTAGGAAGTAATTGTGAATCTGTTTTCATTTGCAGAAAGAAAAGACCAGTAGATGTCATTTAATGTTTAAAACATGAAGCTGAAGCATATATTAGTGTCCTGCTGATATTGATCTATGGAGGAGCTTTGAAACAGGAACGGACCCAAATTCTGAATGTCACTGGCTGTACCAAAAAAGTGTGTCAGGCTGGAAGGCGAGTTTCAGCTTGTCTGTTTTTATGGTACTGTACTAGAAGTAAAACTGAAAAAACTCTTCCATCCTTTTTGATGTCAGAAGGGGAAAACATCTTGTCATCTGCTCTGGGCATGTCCAGCCTTGGGTTTGCTGCTTTAAAAGGAGGATCTGTTTTTGGAAAGAAATAAAATGTGCAGTGAGAGGTCTCACCCCATCACTGAGAACATGTCTTGTTTTCTCCAAGATCAGGCTGGGCAGAATCTCTTGCTTTGAGAATTACAACCCTGACTTTGCGTCCTGGGCTTTGCCCTCTGCTTTTGTTCTTAACAGATTTCACGTCAGGTCTTTCAGCTCTCTGAACTCCTCTGTAAGCTGGGGATGATGATAGCTTACTCAGTGGTGATGTTTGAAGGAGAAATTGGTGATGGTGAAGCCTCAGTGGTGAAGTCATTGAGGGCCTGGTGACAGCACAGCTCCACATTTGTGACGGTTTATGGGTGCAGGGTGGTGACCTGCTGACTGGGGAGTTGTCTGCAGCTGTGGTGGCCTGGCATAGTAGGAAGCTGGAAGCAAGCAGAGCAGAAACAATGGTTCAGATAAACACTTGCAGATGGTTATAGGGCACTGGAAGAGCTGCTGGCTCTGAGGAGTCTTGCTGGGCTTCCCAGAGAGCTGCTCAGGCAGTGGCGGGCAAGAAGGCTGAGACCCGAGTGTTTTCCAGAAGAGAACATGGCAGGGCCTCAGGTCAGGGAGGTAGGAGTTGACATAAGCTGCTCAGAGAAGGCAAATTCACCCATCTGACTATCAAGGGTGTCTCAAAGCATGGACTTCCTTGGCTGTAGGCAAGGGAGCAGACTCTGCCTAAGCTCCCTTTCTCTGAGTGCTTTTTACTGCTACTGCATGGAATTAAATAGATGGGAATTAGGTGGATTCTTATGTGTGTTCCCTGTTCACTGCAGATTTCTAAAGGACAGTTTTAGTCTCTGTGGTGGATAAATAGCACTGACCCTCTGAGGCCTGCAACTGAAGGCCCTGTCTGAGTGCCAGAGGAATGGGTCTGCATGCCAGGAGAGGTAAAAGCACAAGGTCTGGCACTGGAGATTGCTTGGAGGGGATGAGGCAGGAAGGATGTAAGTGTGTATTTAGGCCAGCTTCAAGGAAAGCTGCAAAGAGGCATTGGTATTTCTATACAGATATTAACATGCAGAGGGTTTTTTTAATTTGTTGGTTAAAAACACCAGGTTCAAACTGAGTAAAAGTTGACTTTTCCTCACAGTTACTCAATTTCAGTCTTCTTTGTTGTGTCTCTGGCTGTGCAGCTGCTGTGGCCTCCCACAGCTGGCAAACTTGAGCGCTAGGTGTAGGGAAACCATAGGAAGCACTCACTTCCACCCTTTCTCTTTTTTGTGAGGCAGCTTTTTTTACAGCCATTGTGAATGTGTCCAGAAGTAGCTGAGAACTTGGAAGGCCGCTCTGCATTTCTTCCTCCTTTTGCAGGTCAGCTTCAGCTTCCCCTTCAGTAAGTGGATGTTACTGGTATTTACATACAGAGCCAAAGAGTCAGCAGATGGAATTTACTGGAATGGAGAGAAAAGGGGGCCTTCGTATCTTTTTGTTGCAGAGCTTGGTGGGTGTGAGCTTTGCCTATTGTGCTGAGGCCACGTGGAGAACCTGCCTGTGGAGGAGAACTTCCGACACCAGAGAAGGTTTCTGCCTGGGTCCCCATGCTGCTCAGTTTAATGAGGCGTGCTGGCTTTTGGCAGGTTTCCTACTGGCTGCCACTCCACACCACTGTCTCTCATTAGGTAGGATGTTTTTAGGCACTGGGTTGAATTTACTTCCATCCCATACAGACCTGGTGGTGGTCTGCTTTTACACACTCCAGTTTACAGAGCTAGCACCAAGCTACTAAATTATTAAGCTGGGGTTTTAATAGAAACCCCTGTGTAGGCTTAAATTGTTTCTACTCTATTTGGAGTTTCCTGCTCTGCTGGTTTTTATTTTGTCCCGTGCATGAAAGCGTGGAGGGAGGAATTCACAGGAAAGCACAGAGGCAAAGAGGAAGAAATCTGCCTGAGAGCACTAGAAAGTACAGACGAAATAAGAGGTTAATTGGTACTGTATCCAGCTCTGATGGAGGTGATAGGCGGAAAAAAATGCCTTCTAAATCCCCATGACAGTTGAGCGGAAACTTGTGTGTTTGTTTTCAATGCTGTTTGTAGCTTAGGTTTCTCAATAAAATATTTTCTTGCCTGACTATTTTTGACTTGAACTCTTCCCCCGGGCTTGAAAGGGAGCAGACACAGCTCCCCCAGCTTTTGCCCCAGTGCTAAACCCTGCTGCTGCCAGTGAGATGGCAGTGCTCTGCTTGGTTGGGGCTTCCCTGCTCAGTGAGGGATGCTCCTTCCAGCTTTGCATCCTTTCCACCAATCCTCCCCTTGCTGCAGGCTCTCCTCTGCAGCCCTGCACCACTGCACACTGGGTCAGGACTACACTTGCTGATTAAGTACAAAGTAAGTCAGATCTGGTCAGCACAGCTTGGTTTTTAGCACTGCACTGATAAAGTGGTGTTGTCTCTGATGATAGGTACATTGCTGTCCTCTGCCAAATGGTTTGACTCTGCCAGTGAGGGATGTTATTTGGCATGGGCTTCCTGGTAGACCAGGAGTTCTCAGCACAGATTCCCTGAGGCTGCTTCATCACAAGCTGTGACCTCCTTCCTCTGGAGGTAATTGGATGGCAGAGGCTCAGAAAAACAGTGGTAAGAGGCAACTGGTCAGTGTGTGTCCACTCCTGCCCTTATCTCTGCAGCCACTATGGGCAGGCACCAAGTCCCAGGTGAGGGAGAACTGCTTTCCATGGGGACAGAATATGTTTGTAGGATGCGTACTCACGGTTCAATTTGAACAGCCAGCATACTGAAGTAACTTGGTTTACTGAAGGATATCTAGCACAGCTACAGTTAGCCAGAGCACCCAAGTGTGTGCACTTGAGGGCTTGGAGCAGTCATGTTACCGAGCACTCTGTAAGACATAGCATGTTTTACAGTGTGTAAAACAGCTGAAACAGTCTGACCTGGCTCATGTGCATACAGTGCTATCCTGCCTGGGGTCTGCAGATCTGTCTGAAGAGAAAGTTGGGCTGTAAATTATAAAGGCTACCTTGGTCACTCAATGGCAGGAATAGCACTGCAGTTCCTGTCATTGTCACCGTGCTCCAGCCATGTTTGGGTACTTACTGTGTTTAATTGCATGGCTGATTTACTTAATGTCTCTCCTGGGGTCACTCATAACACTTCTATTTTTAGGATTCGGGGAAATTAGGGATCTGAACGTGAAATCTATTGTGGTTCTCTCTCAAGGCAGGAGTTTTCCAGGTGATAATGGTAGTAACAGCTGTGGCTTAGTTGCAGAGCAACTGTTGCTAAGCTGATGAAATTAGGTCTGGCAAGTATGGTAGAGCTTAACACTTGCAAATGAACAATCTCCACTGAAAATATACTACGGGTGTAGGCAGAGGCTACAAGCTCCCTGGGTTCGGATAACTTGGAGAATATGCAGATGGTTTATTTGGGAAATCCCTGGCAGTGCCTGTTGGCTTTCAGCCCTGTGAATACAGAATTTACTCAGTGTTTGGATGTAGAACTCAGGTGGTCATTTATCCTCCCTAGTATACAGCTGTGAATTATCCCATTTCATGACAAACTTGTTATGTACCTACAGAGGAACTCCTTTCTACCCGGCTGGTATCTCCAGTTAGGGTATTTATGGTGCTTCTGAGATGCTCTTAGGAAAGACGCTTTTCAGAAGGGCCTGTGCTAACAGTTGGCCTAATGTGCCTCGCTCTACTTGTTGTTTTTAAACAGATGGACTGCTCCGTGGAAACCCTTTATGGCTTCATGCAGGAGCGCCAGAAGAAGTATGCCAAGTATGCAGAGCAGATCCAGAAGGTCAATGAAATGTCTGCCATCCTCCGCCGTATACAGATGGGCATTGACCAGACGATCCCGCTGATGGAGCGGCTGAACAGCATGCTGCCGGAGAGCGAGAGGCTGGAGCCCTTCAGCATGAAACCCGACCGGGAGCTGAAGTCTTAGCCGATCCGTCAGGCTGCCATTGTCCTCCTCACCTTCCAGGCTCTAGTGTTCAGCACAGACGCACTTCAGCGGGCTGGATGGCAGATGTTTGGGGCGCACAGAACTGATGCCGGACTCTCTGCCAGGGCATTGGAGGAGGAGCAGCGCCAGCTGCCAGAACTGTGCAGCCAGGAATGCAGGAGCCCCCTGGCCCTGTCGTCTGGAGAAGATGATTTACCATCCCTTCATCTCCCTGCTTTCGCCCTCCTGTCTCTTCCACTACTGCCGCCTAGCTCCGTTGCTGTGACGAGATGGGGGTTTATAGAGGAGGAGTTTTCTTTCACCTGATTATTTTTTTTTACTAGAAAAATTCAAAGGGACACAGGGTGTGACAAACACCCTGACATGGGATTTGTGCCACTGGGGTTTAGACCATTAGATGGCTGGCAGATATTTTTGTTATCTCCTGGCCTAGGAAATGTGTGCGTGTGTTGTAGATGAAAGTACAGGAGCTAGGGACTGGCTTATTAAAATCTGCCGATTAATCATAATTAACATGGCTTGCATGGCAGGGGTTTGGCGTGTCCTCCTCAAGGCTCCTGTTTTTATGGGCTCATTAATTTATGAGGCTGTAAAGGAATAACTGTTACAGATACGTATGTCTGTTAATGTTAAGCAAGCCTTAGTTTTCCACTCCCCCTTGCCCTAGTAATGTGCCTGTGCCCCAGCTGCTGCCATTTTGTGTTCCTCACCTTGCACAGTGGTTCTGACAGGCACTGGCACTGACCTGCTCATTTTGCATCCAAAGTTGGACACAAGGTGTCTCTCTTTATTTTTATTGGGACAATTGAGTTGTATTGGTGCTGTCTTTTCTACCAGAGGGATGCAGTTGTTTACCTTCAAGTGTATGGAGTTGGAAGGAGGAGACACAAGAAGGCCTTTTGGCCCCTGCTTTTGGCTTAGCTGCTGTTACACTGAGAGCTTGCCCTGGCGTGGTGTTTAATGACTGAAACCACCCTGCTTTTTGGGACTGCACTCAGCAAACTGCTCCAAAGGCAACAGGGTGTTCTTCCCTTCTCCCAGGATGAGGGCCCTGAAGGAAGGTAGGTAGCGTGTCCATGCTGCCTGGGTGCTCGGCTGGCCTGTAGGAGACAGGATGGTTGCCACACTTGCCGCTGGTGTGCTGGCTGCAGGTGATTTGAAGCACCTCTCTGAGCTTTGGAGGGTAAAAATACTTGCTGTAAAATACTGCTGTAAGAATACTTGCAGCTCTAGAAACGGGGTTTAGCAGCCTGTGTCACCATTGCGCGGCAGCTCTTGTCTGCAGCAGAAAGAGCATGTAACCAGAAGGGTGGAGCCCTTGGTTTGCTGGGTCAAGGACAGGTTTGTGTGTGTTAGCGTTAGTCCCAGAATACTGTTGCTGGTGGGAGGCAAAAGCATGCCCAAGAACCCCATGTATGGTTGGGTGTATGTCAGGAGCACAGTTCCAGTGGTGAGGACAGCCCTATTTGGGAGTCAGCGACAGTCCATCTTCTAGTACAACACAAGACTAGGTGATTGCCAAAGGCGACTTGCTTCAATACCTTTTAGTACTTAAGAGTACTTAGCAGCAAAAGATTATCTCTAGGCATTTGGGAGTAAGAGCGTAGTAAGTTTTTGATGGTATTAATTATTGCCTGGTGGCAGGAAGCAACAGGCTGTTCTTTAGTTCCATTCCCAAAGTCCATGTAGCCTGGAGTGGATTTCTGGGATGCAGACTGCAGGCAACTGAGGTACGTAGCTGAACCATAGCAGTAATTGAACCTAAGGTCATGCTGCGCACTGTCTGAAAGCAGAGTCTCGTAGAAATGGATCCCTCTGGAATGATGCCCTGGGAAGAGTGACTGACTGTGTCAGAGAGGGTAAGGAACTTGGCAGGAGATTTTCTAGTAAAGGCAGCAGAGTGGGCCTTCTTGTCTGCTGCCTCCACCCTGGAGTTGTTACACAGGCATGTATACATAGACATATGCTGTATGTTGTACAGGATAGAACATGGGATCTTTGCTCTGGCGTCCTGCAGTATTTCACATTTGGTTTGTTAGAGGCTTACATGAGACTTAACAACCCAAGAAAACCTGCTTGTCATGGCCATGCCCGGGCAGGTCCTCACTGTCCGTCATGGAGCAGCCTCTGCCTCCCGCCATCAGACACACCAGAATATTCAGCAGCTTTAAATAGCGGCTGCAGGCCGTTTTGTCCTCCTTGTCCAGATGATGCTGTCTGGAAGTTTAGAATGTGCGAAATTCACCCGTCTGCCAGACAGGATCATGAATATCCCACACCCTGGTGTGCTAGAAGCCTATACTGGTGGGAAGATCCCGATATTGGATCTCGAGGCAGGGATTAGGCTGCAGATGCTCTCTCCTGTAAAGCTTCTACACATTTGGCCTCATGCTATTAAGTATCAGATCAAAGCATTGTGGTGCTAATGAGGGCAAGCAAATTGTATTCCTGGCTGAAGGCTGCAGGCCTGAAGGCTACAAATCAGTTCCTTCCTTGTTTGCTATAGAACACCTAGGTACTGGGCTGATAATGGGAGAAAGCACTTGTTCCTATGAATACTGGCCTGCAAGCTTGTGGATGTGCTACTGGGCTGCCCAGCTAAAGTTTTCTGCACAGCAAGGGTAGGTTGTGAACAACATGATAGATTAACTAGAAAGAAATCAACTAGGGTTGAACTGTGAAGGCCAATCTCTTCAAAAGCACACAGGTCATCACCTTCATTCTGCAGTTGACAGTCTCTTGCATTGGGTACTGTAAGAGAGCGTGCACTCTCTAATTGTTCTCAAACCATGGTTTACAGTTTTATTTAAAACATTGTCTGTGGCTTCATTAACTAGTAAGTCTTTGGCCCTCTTGCTGAGGGGAAGACATTTCCTGCCACGTCTTTTTGAGCTGCTGTTGATTGCTTGGCTGCTCCCTGTTCGCTTTGCTCTGCATGCTGCTTTCAGATTCATCTCAGAGGCAGGTGATGCTCAAGGTGAAGCTGTTGCTTTGCACCCTTTCTTGCTGTTTAGCAGGAGATTTGAGCTGTGACTGGAATTACCTTTCTGCTTATGAATTTCCTTTTCTAAGCCAAATGCTCCTGGAGAAGGCCTCAGGTATCTCTCATGAATGTACTAGCTGTTATTTCTCCCGTGAAGTTAGTGCTATAAACAGAGAATAACCTGGTGTGCTCCACTGGAAACAAACATCTCTGCCTGGTTCTGCTTTTGGAGGTGATGTCTGGTACAGGTATGGGCTAAGCTTCTTAGTATGCAATCTTCTGAGAAGCTGGAGAACAGGGCGAGTCTCTGGGTCTGTTGTTCCCTGCTGGCCTGATCTGCTTTGTTTCCTCCCCTGACTCTGCTGTTGTGACCCCTGCTTTGTGCTGCCACTGGTGCTTGTTGTGTCCTACACTGGTCAGTGTGCTACAGGCACAGGTTTGTTGTGTTGTTTCCATTGTTTTTGTAATTGAATGCATCGACAGGGTGCTAACGTGCCAACCTACCTGCAGGGCAATTTCTGTGAAGATCTGCTGAAGGGGACAGAAAATAATGTGTTCTGTTTTTTTTTTTTTTTTTTTTTTAATATATGTATTTAAAATTAAATATATTTAAATATATTTAAATATTTAAAGTGTATTTTCCCCTTCTCTAAGCTTTTACACAGAAAGAGTAGAAATACATGTTTTCACAGGCCCAGTCACTGCATGAGCCAGCTCCTCTCTCAGACTGTGTGCCACTGGTTTCCTGAGGTACTATGGTGATTTGTCTCCCATTCCCAAGCTGCCAGGGTGTATTTTGATCTCCAGCCTTGTGACTGAGCAGTCCTTGGTTGATGGGTGGTTATCCTGTTCGCAGACTTGCTCTGCTTCCAGCTTCCTACATGCAGCATGTTCCCCAGCTCCAGCATTAAAACTTTTGGGATTGTTCTTTTCCAAGTGTGTTGTTTCTCCGATTGCCTCACTTGTTCATTTACAGCCCACCACTTCTTGCTGTGATGTCTATGGGCACTACACACTGTTCAGCGTGGTAGGTCATAGCTTTAGTGCTTTGTACACAAGTCTGGTTCCGGCTGCCCTGGGGCTGTAAGGAAACCTGTGTCCCAGAATGAAAGTAAATGTTGGGATTTATTTTGATGCTGTTGGAATTCTGCTTGGCACTGATGTCCAATTTAAATAAATGGTGTGTGCAGCAATGCTTGTACGTCGCCAGCAGTGGGACAGTAGTTCAGCTGGCTCCCTACCTTTTCTGTGGTGGTAGCCTCGTGGAAGTAAAGAAGAGGGTCTGGGACTAATGGATTCAGACACTTGGCTAAGATTGCAGCTTTCCTCTGCAAAGCACTTGCAGTGTGAGGCACTCCCTGCCTGTGTTGTTAGGGCACTTGGACCTTGCCTGCACCCAACAGCTTTCCTAACATTCAGTAGGAAGGCTAAATGTGAGCAGCAAAGCATTCCTCATTTCTTACCCCTTCCCCCATTCATTCCTATCAGAAAGAGACCATGTCCTCACAGATGCTTTACATCAGCATTTTTTGCAGAAGGACATGGAGCTGGGTGTCCCTGAGCAGGCCTCTGCCCTGCCACCTCCTCATCTCCTACCGATTGTTCACCCATCCCTGAATGGGTCGGTTTGCACTTTCAGCCTCTTTTCAGCTGGTCTGTGGTACTTCTTGGGGGGCTTTTGGCTTGCTTTCAGCAGCTACTGTGAGGTTTTAACTTCTTCGTAATGTGAGCCTGCATGGGGCAGCCTGATGCCCAGCAAGGTGACACGGGAAGGAGAACAGCTCTGATGATGCATTATGAACACTCTTATTCTACCTGAATTTTCAGCTGTGGTCTTCTGTGTATACTATAGTAGTGATACTGTATTATAATGCTGTAATGTCTGAACGTGCTAGAAAAGCTCTACTTTCATCTCAGAAACTTTTAACAAGTGCAGGGTAGCTAGGAGTTCAGTTGAGGTTACAATGTAGGTGAGTTTGGCTGGATCTCAGTAATTTCAGATTTGAAAAGTGGCAGTAACAGCCTGATTAGGAGCCCAGTGTCTTCCCCAGGAGAAGCGCCAGCCACAGCTCTGGCTTTTGCCACCACCGTGTTCTGGTAGAAATCAATTTATAACTTGCGCTGTCAGCCAAAGCATACCGAGCAGCTGGCTGATGGACATAGAGTTAGTACAAACAGCAGTTCGTGGAATTACCGCAGTCCTACTCTCACACCTCTCAGCCCCTCAAAAGTAGGGCTGCCTGATCTGTGCTGGGGGAGGCTTGACCTGTTTTCAGTCCATTTCCCTCTAGGAATGTAACTGTGATGGTTACATCAAGAGCCCAGTGACCTCAGGGACCTCTTCCC
Source organism: Psittacula echo (assembly GCF_963264785.1). Taxonomy (NCBI): domain Eukaryota; kingdom Metazoa; phylum Chordata; class Aves; order Psittaciformes; family Psittacidae; genus Psittacula; species Psittacula echo. The sequence goes on from NC_137735.1 coordinate 110,169,692, forward strand.
AGTAATGCCAGTCAGTGAAATGAAAATGAGATATTGATGACGTCTATGAGACACATTCCAGTTGCCTCTCAGGTTCTGACTGGAGATGGAGTTAGACTGTCTCTTCAGGGAGCTGTCTGCTGGCAGAGGCAAGGGCAAAGGGGTAGAAGGAACAAGAGCAGAGCAACTCGTGCAAAGCAGGCAAAAGAAGGAGTGGTGAAAGCTGAAGTGCATGCCTTAGAAGACAGAAAGTGAGGGAACAAACACAGCTAGTCTGACCTACTTGGGATCAAAGCTGACTTTGGAATAGGGTGAGGGAAGCTTGAGAAGGTAAATCTTAGAAGACTGTCAAGTCAACCTGTTTTGTAGACTAACAAGCTGATGCCACTTAAGGTCTAGTATTGTACATGCAATAAGGGCATACTCCTCCCCCAGCAACCAGAAGTCGCTCTGAATGCTTCAGGACTGGCAGAATCAGTCAAAACAAGTCTTTAAACAAGGAATTAATTTTTTCTTCAAGTAACAAGTATGGAAGGCAAGAAAAACCCATGGGATTCACTCTAAGTAACTATCAATTTGAAATACTTGCTTCAGAAAGACTAGCCCAGCTGCACTGGGAACAGTTCACTTACAGCAGTATGAGGCACTATAGGGTGTTAATGCAGAGAAGTCCTATTGTTTGAGTGGGCAGAAGAGGTGGAGTAAGCAGAACAGGTAAGCGGCCTACACTGTTCTTGTGCTGTAAAATCACCACTGCTTGCAACAAGCGGTCCAAAGCCACCCCACCTGTGTCATTCATTAACAGGCTCATAGCCACAGAGGGTATGTACAGTAAGGTCAAGCCCGCTGCTCGACCTGGGTGCCAGGGAGCAGGTTTTACTGCAGGCAGGTAACGCACACTCCACAGCCAGAGGCACACAGGCTCCTTCCTTAGCTATTCTGTATAAACAGGTACCATTTCTGATTTTATTTCATCGTAACATACAGGTAATGCTCATGACACAACAAGATGAGAAACTCACATTGCTCTGAACCATTTAAACAGCCTGCCATACACCAAAGAACATTATATTCATATTGAACATGTACACATTTCCCCCTCACATCCTCCACTTTACCTTCCAAACTTCTACAAACCATTTCCAGCATTGTTCAGGTACAGGATACGAGTTCAGACAGGAGACAGGGCACCACCCTGGGCAGGACATGGGGTTAAGGCTTCCTCCTACAGGAACCCCTCCCCTAACAATACTGAGCCTACAGCTTTGATTCATTTGGTGACTGTAGCCTATTGGAAATCACGAGGTGCCACAAGACCAGATTTTGGTTCCTCGGGAGGTGATTAACCAAGCAAACCCCAGCCATACGTATCTGTACAGAGAGAAGGGGAGAACACACGTGTGCGAAGGAGCACAAAGGACAGGAAGGTTCTGTTTCTGCCTCTAGGGATTGATTTGTGTTAGCCCCCCATTAACTGATTTAAATCAAAGACCCAGGCTTTCACTGAAATCTGGCTGAGAGGAGCACTGCTAAACTGTTTACATAGGTATGTATACACACACTGGAGTGTGTGTATATGCTGCAAATGGTTGTAATGTAATTGCTTTCACTTGATACATAAACAGAGACAAGTGGCAGTATGTTTAATGAATAACCACAATCTGACATGCTTTCCAGTGTGGTGTCAACCTACACCGTGCCTGGACTACCCCTTCTTCCAGCATCTTGTACACCTGGCATGAACACAGCCTCTGGGTTCAGTTACTCCTGGTGCTGCCTCTCTGTGCCTTTTGCACTTTTTAGGATCAAGTTAATTAAGGCTGTAGCTTTCAGTGCTATTTTCAACAGTCCGCTGTAGGAAATTAAAGTCACATCCTAGCCACAAAACGAAACAATGACAAAATCTTCTGCACTTTTCAATAGCGTAAAACCTGAGATTTGAGTCACAAACTAGCTAAACTTACAGTAAAAAACCAAACATAACCCAAGCTGCTGACTTGAATTAGGGCTTAAGTTTGCTGCTGAGAATTTCTTTCTAAAGCTGTTGGCCAGGGGTAAATATTTATTACACGTGAATTACACTTTCCAGCTGCCTGCACTGAAACGGGACAAACCAATATTGTTCCCCCCACATGTTCTGAGGGGTGAGAGAACTCATGTGCAGCTCCCATCGGAGCAGGAAGGATGAAGCTTTATGCTGTGCTTCTGGTATCGCCCATTGCTGACTGTCCATCAGCTTGAGCCATGGCACTGCATGAAGGGTGAGCAGGAGGGAGGCAGCTGATTTGCTGTCAGAAGCAACACAAGAAGGGTTGTGCCTAATCTCACATGAACCGTGTGTTTCCTTGGGAGGTGAGGACATGGTACCAGCCAGCAGCAGCGCGGTGGGAAACCCAAGACCCTGCACTGGGATGGAGGACAAGAGCCAGGACTGAGTTCCTTGCAGCTGCTAGTGCAGGAGGTAAGCAGGCATCCCACTGAAGCTGTCTCTTCCCAAACCCCCTGTCCTTCACTCCACACTAAGAGATGGGATGCTGGAAGTCCCCTTCTGTTTCTCTTAGACAGGCAGCCAGGTTTCTCAGATGAAGTCAGCGCAACTGAAGAGAAGCTTCTATCTCCAAGTCCCCATCCATGTTAGGATGGGAAAAACCAACCACCTGCGTTGCCTCCAACCCATGCGTGACTGGGACCATGTATGAAGAGCAGTTCCTTAATGGTACTGCTCAGCTAAGGACAAAAGCCCACCCCAACTCAATTTCAGCTTTCAGGAAAAAAGCCTTCAAGAGCCATCTACAGAATTGTCAGTGGGCAAGAAAAGGATGTTGTGGTATTGTTCCGGCTACTTCTCTTGCAAATAACCCTAAGCATTAACCACTCCATTACAGCTCGGAAGCCAAAGCAGCTGCCCCTCTCCCAGAAGCCAGCTTAATATCAAAAATACAAATACTGTTTTATTTATGTTTCAAAAGACTGGGGAAAACAGTCATAGGCAAGGATGGTTCAATCACTGACTTTAGGAATTGTGCTGAACCAACTGAAACACTTGTGCGTAGACAGCTTTCGGAGACAAAAGAGAAAAGAAAATCAAATGTGGCCAGTCAGTACTTGTTCACATTGCTTATGAACTGACCACCAGCATTTGGCAGCCATAAAGCCCTAGTTTATATGAATGTTTGAGGTACTGGGTTTGTTTTTCTCTGAAGCAGCTCTCTAGCAAATCACCTAAAGCCTATCCATTAGAACAATAGTTACACCAGTATTTACAATGGTCTGAAACGTGTGTCCAGACGAGCCGTGCTGTAACCAGTCCCTACGTCCTTTGGAATCGCTCCCCGCCTCCTTTCTTACAGGAAAAAGGTCTCCCTCCAGAGGTTGGCTCAGTGTCAGGGCTAAGGTGCACTGGTGAGGACATGGGGCATGAGGAGGGGAGAACAAAACTAGCTTTGATGGGGAGGAGCGTGTTTCAGTGGAACCAGAGAAAGGGTTTGATACCGCGAGCTTCCTTTTTAAAGGCCACTGAAAGGATGTGCAATCCATTGCAAATCATTGCTTTCTCTGTCAGGGACAGGTCTTTGAAATGTTCTGCCCTTCTCCAGGAAGGAGGAGGAGGAAAACCCAGCAGTACACTTGGTCTCCTCAGGCAAACTTGTCATTTCTTTGCTGTACTCATCTAGTCCCTGTGTTCACACTGGAGCATTCACTCGTGTTTCTTCCCTCCCCACCTGCTTTCTGCAGAGTTTGTTCTTTTCAGATTTACAGGGACCACTTAAACGCTGGGGGAGCAGCCTGGAGGGGGAAGCAACTCCGACACAGTCACATGAGCCTGCTGCCCTCAAGACACTTCAATGATCTCCATGCTGCCCGAAAAGCTCGACTGACTGCCAACTTTGCCCAGTTCTTCTCTGGATCTGTTGTCTGACATGATGCTCTCCCCAAACTCCATCTGGCAGCTTCTGCGCTTAAACTGCTTCTCGAAAGAGCTTTCCTCGTGCCAGCTCCGCCTGGAGTCACCGCGATCACCCTGCTTTGCCCTCCTGCGCACAGCACAGGCTTGGTCACAGCCCGTGGGCAGCTGACTACAGCTGTAGGTAGAGTAAGCAGCGCTGTTCCCATAGATGGCAGAGGCAGAGTAGAAATGTGAGGACTCGGCTGCAAAATACCAGCTGTTGGTAAGGGACGTAGCTGATGTCTGAGGAGCCAGTATGTCCGAGTGCCAGCCTTTGAGGCCCAGCCCCGCAGCAGACTTTGCCAAATGCTGCTGGCTGGTGGAGAGACCAAACAAGAAGTTCGTTCGGTAGTTGTCTTCCATGCTGCCGCTCCGGTGGAGGGGGTACAGGAGCGAGCGCTGGGTGGTGGCACTGCCACTGGCTCTCCCCAAGTGCTGCCGCTTGCTCTGGCTGTCCAGCTGCCAGGGGGCCTGGGGTTTCTTGGGAGGGTTTGCTTCCTCTTTGTCAGGGCTGGTTTCTGGGCTCTGCTCCGAGACCTCCTGGACAGGGGAGAACTGACACAACTTGCTGCTGCCCTCTAATGCAGTCGTGTGTTTGTAGTATTCCAGCGTGTCTTCAGAGGAGGCAAAGCCCTGAACTGATGCAGTCACACAGCTGCTACTTGCCGAGTAGGATACAGATTTGATATCCAAGGAAAAGGAGCGCTTCAGCCGGTTGCTGTCTTCCACCTTATCCAGGGAGACGTGCAGTCCATTTATGCCCTGGACCAGCGGGCTGTCTTCCAGAGGGGACAAGTGGCTGCTGCAGTCCATGGGCTTCTGTTCCACAATCTCGGAGGTAGCGGTAATGCAGAGCTGGCTGGTGGAGAGGCTGCTCTGCCCCCCTTCTGGGACCAGCACGTGCTCACTGCTCTTTTCCAGGTGCAGAAGTTTCCTCTTACTGATATGGCCAGGCTGACCGCTCTGGTTCTTGATCTTCTTCTCAAAGTCCAAGAGCTGGCCCAGGAAGTTGAAGTTGGGAGAAATGGTCGGCCTTTTTTCTTTCACAAACCTGGAAAGAGGGGAAAAACAAACTGAGAATTAATTTAAGGAGCTGCTGTTCAGACCTGTGACAATCCTACAGCAATTGCTGTGAATGTTAACAACCTCTTCTTAACTTATGGGGATGCCTGGACTGAGGTTCAGTCAAGCAGAAGTAACCTGACAATGGAGTTTAAAAAAGGCAGCTTTTAAGCAAGATAATGCTGAATGCTCTCAATTGTCTCTATACATTACTTATGATGGCTACAGCAACTTTAAGTGAATCATTTTCCTTATTTTGCTTCACCAGTGGGATCTCTGCTCCCTCAGTTTCTGACCAAAAGCTCCTCCAGTTCTGCATGAACAGCTTCAGAGCTCAAGCCAAGGGCGCTTGGCCTCTCCTGCGCTACAGAAAGCAGACCACCATCCCCACCATTCACAGGGATGAAATCTCATGTTCCTTTCACCTCTCTCATGCTGTTGTTACTGCAGTGAGTGCTTCCTACCCTGCTTCTCTTTGTCGTGCCTCACAAAGAGCTCTGATATGTGCTGACCTCATACAGCAAATGCCAGCAGTTTCTACCACACGCTGGTATTGACCACTGATATGATAATCAGAAACAGAAAACCAGAAAGAAGCAAGTGCAGTGTCAAAACAAAAATATGTAGGTGTTCAGCAGGAAAGGGCAACATTACTGCCAAATCACTGGCAAAGTTCACCTAGTTTTGAGCCCTGCAGGAAGCATCCCGACTTGCATACCTAAGCATGCACTTACATACTCAATTGAATATGGGGAGAGTGCAATGCATACTTACAATGTTTTCCTGAACCAGGGCTCTAAGTGTATGAAAGACTTAAGTAGTAGAAGTCATGTCATACATTCAAAGTTAAATATAAAAGCATACTTCCTACCTGTCTGATTTGCAGTACAGCTAAGTAAGTACTCTCTGCTTTTTACAGACTGCAAAACAGAAAGCTGGCCAACTCCTTCCTCCTCTTGGAATTAACAGGGGAAGCAACCTTGAAGAGTTAAGTCTAGCACAAACACACATATAATTCATCACTGGGAAAATTAAATACGTTAAAAACAAAGCCTCTCTGGGGATGTGTACAGAAGGTGAGCGTGCAGCCACTAAAAATGGCATGTGAAAAATTCAGAGGTGTACTTGTGTATGTGTGCATGCACTAACACAACTGCAGGCAAGCACATGAAAACTATCAAACAAAACTCGCGTTGATTTGTTTCCCAAGTTGCCAAACAGCAAACACTAGCAGGGAGAGTCGAGCGGACATGATGATCCGGAATATCCAAGTTGCACAAACTGATAGTGGAAGCTTCCCCCATGAAGTGTAACATTGTCAGAGAAAACTAGTAAGCCTCCTCAGGAGAGATTCTTTAGGTTGAGTTCTTTAAATTTAATTTGGGGGCTTTTATTCCAATGTAACCAAATCACACAAATTCATACAGTCTTTGTTCACTTCTTTTCCAGTCAAAGCCAGTTGTGCTTGTTATCAGGTTATTTAAAGCAAGATTCTTCTGGTCAACACTGCAATTTCTGGCCTGTGTTCTGACAGCCTCTCTATATCTGTGTTCCTTCCACTTTCTCCCCATCTCACTCCAAAATATTGGGCAGTCCTGAATGTAAAACTAGCTTTTTAAAAATGAAAAGGGTACAAGAGAGGCTGCTGGATCCCCCTCACAAGTTTTCAGGTACTGCAAACTTTGTCATTTCAAAATGCACTCTTTTCCAACTGGCAAACATACGTAACGTCTCACGCTGATGTTTATTTCCCTCTATAGCCATTATACAAAAGTTAGTATATATCTCCTCAGCTCTCTCACATCAAGTAACACCATCACCTTTTTATTGTAGTAATAGCATCAAACATTTCTCTAATGACTTTCATTAACTCAGAGAAAAGTAGTTTTCATTCAAGCTTTGCCAACAAGCGATCCCTGACCAATGAGTGAAATGTGCTGCAGATGGTTCTCACTAAGCCATACCAAAGGAAATACTGTGAAATATAACATAAATTTCACAGTAGTTGCTCAGTATGTACAGTGCAAAGAGAAGGCGGCCTGGGATGATTAATCCTTCTCACACGATTCACACTTCTGGTTAAGAAGCCAACTGGAATTTCATACAGAGATTTCACAGAGGAGTTTAGAAGCAGCATTTCAGAAGCTCTCTGAAGCTGTGCATTTTACAAGTGTTCGGTATCCTACAGCTCTAACCTCCAGACCACTGCATCCTGAGACCAGACAAGTTTCTTTAGTGACTCAAGCTCATACCTTTGCACAGTATCCATCCGCATCCACTAATTCATCCACGTTACCTATACCTGTATACAGTTTTCAGCTATGCCTCTTAATCAGACCTGTTTCACCATACATGTTGAAATGACTGCACACCACCAACTGTCAGCAGGCTCCAGAAAGAAACTGGAAAACTTCTAAAGGCAATTCAGTTATCCTTTGCATACACTCTTTACACTGCATACATAATTCATCAGCTTAAAAGAAAATGCCCCATGGAAATCATGCTCCACAAGGGAGTTTTAAATGTTCATCTTTCTGTCCTCATCAGTGTTTTAAAGACGATAGCAGCCAACACTGGTGATTTTGAAGGTACCCCCTCCATCTGCCTCAACACAATTGTCCAAATTGCTTCTGCACAACACAGCGATGCAGCAGCTGTGCCTATACAGCCCATCATAAAGAAAACCATCATTTTCTGTACAACGCAACAAAGAAGTTTGTTAAATGAAATACCGAAGTCATGGTAAACTGCATCCAGGCCACCTGGAATGCAGTAAAGTGTTCACAATCCAAATACAGACAAAAATAGGATTTGAAAGGTTAAAAAGGGAGGGAGGGAAGAGGTTCTCCACAAAAAAAGAGCTGATACTCCAAAATACCTTCTCCCAGAGTTTTTGGTTGGCTCTATTAGCAACAAAGAAGCTTTCTTAATTCCTAGACATTTCACCTGCAGTCAGTTCTTTGAGAGCATTACCCAACTGCAGTCAATAGAGCCAGCCTAGCATATATCATAAGCATGATTATAAATATCCTCAGTTCTCTTTCTTTAACTGCATACGTTCCATTCTCTCTGTGACTTACAAGATACTGTTACGTGTGTGCCATAGCTGTATGTGCATATGTATCTATGCACACATTCAATAAGCGGTTTAAATTCCATGTATTTGCCTGCTTGGAGCAAGGACTAAGATCAGCATTTTGCAGGTGGGCAATTAATACTAGTTGCATCATGTCTGCACATCACCATTCATTTGCTTTATGGAGGAAGCCTATATTTAAAACAACAGCATGCGGATGCCAGTGAACTACCAGATAAAGTAACATCTGCTTCTACCTTTGATCATATAAAATCACAGACTCAGAATGTTTGGGTTGGACAGGACCTTAAAGCTCATCCAGTTCCAAACCCCTGCCACACGCAGGGACACCTTAAACTAGACCAGGTTGCTCCAAGCCCCATCCAACCTGGCCTTGAACACTGCCAGGGATGGGGCAGCCACAGCTCCTCTGGGCAACCTGTGCCAGGGCCTCACCAGCCTCATAGTGAGGAACTTCTTCCTAATGTTTAACCTAAATCTACCCTCTGTCAGTTTAAAACCATTTCCCCTTGTGCCTTCACTACGTGCACTTGTAAAAAGTCCCTCTCCACATATATAACCTTTATCATGTACATACACATACACATATATGTAACCTTTTATCATTCACCTTAAGAACAGGCAAACTGGCACAAGAATTAGTATGAAGGGAAATCTTCTCCTTACCTGTAAGCTTCATCTAAGGACATATCCATTCTCTTCATGATATATGCAATAGCGATTGTGGCAGAGCGAGAGATTCCAGCTAAACAGTGCACTAACACACGACCATTTGATGCTTTTGCTTTCTCTATATAGCAAAGAAATTGGCAAGTGTCAAACTCAGCAGCATTTATACCATGATAAAAAGTTTGCAAAGAAATCAGTGTTATTTCAAATTGTGCAAAACTTCCAAATTAACTGCTAATTGCAATCTCATGGAAGCTTTAAACAAGAATCACCTATTTTCTCTAGCACTGTGTGGCATTGAGTGTAGAAAAAGCATGTGACTACACACAGGAAACATACTGCAGTTACAGCATACCACATTTCAGCGTGCACATAAACAACCCTATTTACATGTCTGGGAAAGGTGATTGTTTCTAATTTTATATGCAAGTAAAAAGCAAGCATTCATGATGGAACAATCTGTCCACTTCAGATTTGGCTAGCTCACTGCTCAAAGGTAAAGACAGGATCTCTTATGTCCAATTTTCTAATTTGCTCTCTGCAGACATGTATCAGGCATCTACCAGAAGGCAGAGTTGTGCTCTTAAAAAGTCTCTTTGTGCTGAGCATGCACATCCGTAAGTGCTGGAACATGCAGTGGCAGAATCTCCCTACGTTACTTTGCTTCTGTGCTTGTAGAGTGATGGCAATCATGTATGGAGATCTTTAGTATTTTCATGCCACCCAGATAGGATTCAGGTCTCCTCCAGCCCAAACAACAAGGCAGACATGAAGGAATCCAAGAACTGGTTTAGAGAATTTAAACCTTCTTCTCACCTATAAAATCGACCGATTTATCCAACCAAGGCAAAATTTTCTCACAAAAGCTGTCGTTCACAGGCACTCTCAGGAAATGGGATTCTGGAATAAAATCAGGCTTTGGACAAGTATTGCTGGCATTCAGGACGTAGCAAATATCATTCTGCTGCATCAGCTCCTAGGAAAGAGAGAAAGAGTAAGCCTAGAGAAGTCAAATGGTACCTTTGGCACATTACAAAGCTAAAAACCAAACTGAAATGCGTGTTGGAATTGCTCTAGCTGTGTGAGGAACATTCTTCTATGACAGACAACTCAGCTTTTAATTCTTCAAGTAACTTTTAATGAGACATTCAGTGTCCAAATAACATATGGAATATAAAGCCCTTAAAAAGGAAGTTAACAGAGAACAGAAATAATGGTAGAATAATTTCTGCTGCTACAAAGCGTCACTTTCAAGAGAATTACTTATTTGCTACTTTGGTTTAAATTCTCACTGTGCAAGCTGACAACAGAACACCAAACACATCCCACGTGTAGTTTGCCGACCCAGATATGTGTTTTCTGGATCCCGTATCTAATAAGACTGAGGTTGCCCCATCACAGATACTGGTGAGAAATACGAAATGATACCGATGCCTCCTGCAGTCACTTCTTACAAGTGTCCATGACTTCCTTGTTTCTAAGGCAACATGGAAAACTCACTCAAAACCTTGAGAGAAAGCAGGGTAAGTGCTGAAGGCCTTGAATTAGACCATTTCCACACAGCATTCGCTGCAGTTTTACAGAAGTACCACTTTGTGGTTTATGTTTTAGTTGCTCAGATTTCAGTTTTCAGCCTTTAGACCTCTTGCACCTCAGAGACTGTCACAGGAACAAGCAGACACTGAATGTGTAAGAGTTAACTGTGCTTTTTAAGTAAGTCAGTTTTCATGACTGCAAATAAAAGACTGACGACTCTTTTCTGCACCTTTCCATGCTCATTGTATTTAGAGATGTGCAAAGCAGTATCTGATGCAGTAGGTACCTTAATGCCAAACAAAGTGAAACAAGAGATTCACTTGAAAAGTGAAAACAAAGTGAAAACAGAGATTGCTCTACCAAAACCATCCAGTCTCCTGCAAGTAAGCATCTGGACACAGAAAATCAATCAAGCAGGTTGGAGTAATACTGATTGAACTATCTCTCTGGTTCAGATATGATTTGGGCAGTAACTGACATGCAATACTATGCTTGGACAGTTACACTGAATGCAAACACTGGGGAGCTTTTGGCCAGATTTCTATAGAAACTAAACTGAAACATTAAAAAAGCCGAAAAAAAAAAATAAAATCTAGTTTTAATCCTTTTGCTTTTATAGCAATTAGATTAAAAAGTTATGTCAATCCATGGGAGCATTAGCAAGAATGAATTCTTACACTGCAGATTTCAACTGGAGATCTACCAGTATGAAAATATAGTCAAGAAATGGTCTCTTCTTCCCCATATGTATATTTCTGCAAGCATAAAGATACTTTGGTGAGGAAAAACAGGAATATGGCTAATTAGCTGAAAAGACAGAACTCCATCTTGTTCAAATCAGAGCAGCCTGAATAGTACGTGACGTTGAATAAACATGTATGTTATGGTGTATGACATAGAAGGGATGTACACACACACACACACGTGTATGCATGCATGAATTAAATGTTCAATGAGAACGAAGGGGAGAAGGGAATCTACATCAGTCATTTGCAGAGGAAAGAGCATGAAGTCCAACCAGCAATGGTCGTAAGCATAGAGTTTACATGAATTCCTGCTAGTGACCTGTATTTTGTTGCCTGGAGCAAAATTAGCAGCTCCTCCAAACTTTCATCCGAAGCCCCTCACATCTTCACATTCAGAAGTACCTGAAGGTGTGGGCACTCCCAAACCAAATCATCAGAAATAGAACTGGCAGCAATGGTAAAATAAAATAAAAGGGCTAGGTGTGTCAAAGCAAGTTCGCAGCCTCACTGCTTCTCACCCTGCTGGTTTCCTAGGTCACACTCCCAGTAAAGCTCAGCTTCAAAATGATGACATTTACTTCCAATATATCACAGGTTTCCCCCTTCTTTCACATCTCCCCCATGCAAACACCAGGCTCCCTTCAGCCCTGACTGCCTCTCATAGCCAACCCTGTTGCCCCTACCTCTACTACATTTAGCTCTCACACACCAACAGACCTACAAGTTTAAAAGCAGGAGCGCTGTAAGGAAGTAGGGGAATATTTGGAATTATCCATAGAGGGAAGGTATTGGGAATGGGTTCTAGCCACAAGGGGCTAGCTACCACTAGATCTGCAATATCTTAGGTGTGCGAGGGAGACCCCTGATCCCCATCCTCATTGTCCTGGGCTACACAGCTTTCCCCTTCTAGGATCCCAAGCTCTTCAGCCTTAACTTCTGTAAAATAAATATCTGCTTTAGATCATTATGGTGAAACACTTCCCCCAAACCAGCTCACCTGCTGTTGCTGCTCAAAGGTGAGTGAGGAACAACTGGAATAGCAGGTACAAAAGTACATGCAGGGTCAGGTCATGAACATTACCATGTATAAAGGAGTGAGGTAATGAATGTACCACTAAGGGGAAGCTCATGAATTCAGAAGAAGAATTGAAAATCTCATTATTTCTTTTAAAGCATAAGCACTGGTGGGCTGCACAGGCCAACCATCACGCTTCCACAGTTATGCAAGGTTTCTGATGTGGAATTGATTATTCAAATGGGAATAAGATGGGAATTCAGATGCCAAATCTGAAATCTCTGAGCCAAACAAACACCCAAAAATGTGTTAGTGCTTGTCTTTGAGACTAAGGCTAAAGAAAGAAGTTATGCTTCCTTCTGTTCTAAAGTATCAATCATACCCTGTGCAACACGCTCCAATATAATAACCGTAACAGTACCTTCATTGTAAGGCACCCAAGAGGAAGAAGTGAATTATGATGAGGGGAAGATCCAGAAATCCTAATACTAACAACTTTGTCAAAAGAAGGTAAATGCTCTTTTGTCAGTTTATTTACATTTTATGACGAGTTTAATCCGAAAATTAATGGCACCCTAAAATGTTATTTTGCTCCAGGAAATAAAATCCAGGTCTGGAAGAAAAGAAATAGTTATGTAAGTAGCAAAGCAGAAAGTTTTACAGTTTAAATGCCGGCACAAAACATGAGATGTAAGTAGGAGGCTCACTCATGCGCATAACCACAATGCAGAATTTTTCTATTACACTCGCTTTCAGCAAGGACACTGTCACTCCCATGTAGGTTAGAATTTAGCTTGCCCCTCTTTCACAAAGAGCAACAATGATCTGTAACAGTTAACACCCTCCTGAGATACCAGCAATACATCACACTGAAATAATCACCATGTATCACACTGAGACCCAGAACCTGAAAGAAACTTCTCTGTTGGAACGTTTATGAAGACCTTTTATGAAGTTTTTAGTATTTTGACACTGCAGATAAAGATTAGGAATATTTTCAGAATTAATCAAGTAGACAGAAATCAGTAAAGCAAAAATATAAAAATCTCCACTGATTTTGCTAAAATCACTGATTAAAAACACTGATTTTGCTAAAGGACACAAACCAAGCATTTGTGTTTGCATATCCTTCATAAATAAAGCACTATCTGCTTTATCTGAGGTATTAATGGCAATAAGGTCTTGAATGCAGACTGTCCTGCAACAAGAAAGCATTTCCTTATGTGTGCACTCATAGATAAGCTTACGAAGATTCTGAAAAGATAAGCTCATCTTTATAAATCATGCTGAAAATTCACATCTTTAAGGCATCAGCTTTAACTGTGGTGCAGATTATGAGTTCTTTCTGTAGATATTTGTGAGACATTTTAATTTTAGAGAAATCGTATGTCTTGTCAATGGAAGGAATCATGGGAACTCGCAGATAGCATCTGAAGGCAAAAATAATGTCAATGTATTCAACAACATCTTAATAGTTTTGGGAATCTTACTTCATTTCTTAAGGGTTTTTGTTTGGTTTGGATTTTTTAATCTGGACCTGAATAAAACCCCCTCATGTTCTAACCTTACCAGAAAGCTTATTCCCAGTAGCCAACAAAACAGCAAGGCCATTAAACCACTTATCATCTCCTGGACTGTCCTAACAGAGACAGAACTTGGCTACTTAACCCTGCTTCTTGCTTATTGCTCTCCTCTTTTGAACTTTCTTCTCTTCCCAGCTTTCTCACCATGTATTGGTATTTCTGGGCACTTGGTGTAGTAAGAAAGAATCATCCTCCTTGCTCTCCCCAACACCTCTGCATAGGGTCCAGGCTTCCCCAGAAGCAAGGCATGTTGAAGGGAGAGCAGCAGGGATCTGCTGTTCGTGTTTCTAACATGTCTAGCTACTGCTAAATTTAGCTGAACCAAGAAACTGATTAAACCTAGGAAATTAGAGGGTGCTGACAGCTGGGAAAACTCGAGTGGACTCTAACAGGCAGAAATCATAACTTGTTCTCACAGCTTCTTTGGGTTAATAAAGTTCCCAATATTGAAGATGGAAGCTATTTTGAATTTTCCAAGGGCAGCCACTGAAACTCAAGAGGCAAGATAAATCTACCGACACTAAGGTCTACTTCAGTGCAGCGAACAAGTGACTGCTCAGACTCAAGCATTGCCTGTGTTTGTTCAAAGAGAAAAAAGGTACAAACCCCAAGCAGATCTGAAATCAGAAGATCTGTATTTGTCCTAAATTGGGTAGGAAATATAAGAGGTATTTTAGTCGTCAATGGAAGAACTACCAAAGGACTGACTGTCAAGGATGATGCCAGACAGTAAGAACTTACTGTGGATTGTATGCTGTTGTTTTTGTGGTTTTCCATACAAAATGGGAAACAAAGTAATCCTGGATCATAACTGCCAAGGATATGTGAGAAGTACAAACCGGACCAACTCCTGGGGGTTTTGTATTAATTCTAAAGTATCTGCAGCTGTATCCTTCAACACATGCTGAAATAATATCAAGATTGTAGATTAACAGGCAAAAGAGCCACCACCAGGTCTGAACTCTTCCCATAGATGACTCTGACACATTCAGGGCTCACCAGTAGCAGCTTTAGCCTCCTCCAGCCCTATAACGAAACTCCTGACTGCTGCTACCACTTGGATTCCTTTCCTGGTGAGGCACACATACTGTGCCTGTGTTCAACACCTATTCATCAGCACCAATTTAGTGCAAGGAAAGGGAACAGCTTCTTTCATCTCTCTGGGATTATTCACCACTTAAGTCACAGCAGTGGAGTTCCAGTCACATCCTAATTGAAGTAGGACACCCATGGCCCTAGAGGAGAACAAGTTCCCCCTTCACTCCCACTGTGACCTAGGGTAGCACTTGCCATTCACACATTGAAACAAACAGCATAAACGCATCTTTCTAATACTCTACCACTGAAAGAAAGGATTTTGTTTTATTTTTTAGATTAATTAGTTCCTGCTGTCTTTTGTCTGGGAATCACAAATTACCTCTGTGGTTGGAAAAGCAATAAGCTGCTTTGACATCCATCATAAGCGAATCAAGTTTGTATTGCTGACTTGCTACCTGGCAGTCAGACGACCTTAAAGTACAAAGTAAATACAAAGACTGCTGACCATCCTCCATATAAAAGATTTTTCTGTGCACGCTATTTAAAGCATAATTACCTTCTACATAATTGCTTGTGTGTCAAAAATCCCCTTAAAACAACTGTGAAAACTCTAAAAATAGCCTATTAATGGCCAGACTTGGATGGAGTGAAAGTAGAAGAAACCAGTGAAAAATACGATAATGGTCAAAGTATATTAATTTGATCCAATTACAGGACTATTAGGATAGTTCCTGTCTTAAGCTTTATACACAGATAAAAACCATACACACAAGCTTGCACATAATTAAGGCAATATGCTAGGATGAAGCACTTCTTCCCTCCCCCCATCCATGTATTTAATGCCAGCTTATAAAGGCTGTTGGAGATTCAACTGATGAATAGACTGGCAGAAAATATGGGAGAGAAGAGGGCACGTGCAGCAGAAGTAGCAAAAATGCCCTTATGAAGGAACCCAAGATGCAGATTGTAAGCAGCATAAGCTGGTCTCCTCACAGAGGCAAACATCTGTGGATATACAGAGGAATATAGACCTGTAGCAACTGGAGACAAGATCTTTCAGACATCTGATATTCCAGCACCCTACAAGTGCTATATTTAATGACTTTGCCAACTATTTTAAGTATACTAAAATATCCTGGGCTGTTCTTCAGAAACAGAAATTATTAAATGCACATGTATTTAGAAACAGTTAAAGTTTCTTAGTGCAGTGCTACCATAAAACCTCATTTAAAATGACCCCACTGATTGTCCAGGTCTGAACATTTTATTAGGTGCACAAAGATTTGTTTGCAGTAGTACCTCATTATACAATTCATGATATATAAGTGCTATTTTTTCCAGCACTTGAAGCAAATACTAAAAACGAGACAATCTTCCCTTGTTCTGCTGTAACCATTAATATAATTGTGTTAACATTCAAAACCTGCCAAAACAAACCCATCAGAGCTATACATATGAAGTACCTGACCTGCTGTAATGGCAGATTTGATAGTTTGCTATTGGCTGATAGGTAACTGAGGAAGAAGATACTATACAATCTTCTCCAAGATGAAGAAAGGAGACCAAGTTTCATGTTACATGACACATGGATTAATTACATGGTCCGTTTATCCTTAGTGCTCACATAGCTTTCCACGGCTTACTCACAGACAGCTATTACCTACAGCTATTTTAAATCTTCCACAGCTGCAATGATGCAGCATCACAGCAGCATGGACAAAGACACATGAAGATTATATACGCACCTAAGTAAACAACATGACAGCAAGAACACTCACCTTGTTGAGAACATCTCGCTGACACCCAAGATAGAGATGAGGCAGGATTCTGGTTGGGCCATTGTTGGAGACAGGTAGGCAGGGTTGAGAAATGCAAGTAGGGATGAGCGTGGATTTTCCTTCACAGAGACCAGGAAAAGAGCTGGAGAACTCAGCAAATCCACCTGTGAGAGGAACAGCGTGTATAATTTACATGCAGTGTTGTAGGCATTGGTGCCCATACCAGTTCTGGTAAAGCAGCTCCATTTCATTTTTGCTTGGGTAGTTCCCAGCTTCCTGCCCATCACAAGGGCTGCATTATACGTCTGTGCTACTAACTGTGGTCTAACTGGCCTTATCCACAGTTAGAAAACAAACCTGAAGAAACCTCCAGCAATGAACTTATACTTTGACTAAATACGTTCTCACAAAAGCTAGCCAGCTTTTTCCAAGTGTAGCTAAATCCCAAGCTCAGCTCATTCTCATACTTCATCTTGCAAAGAAGTCTGAAGAAGAACCAGAGGCAGCTGCTTAAATCCGTATGTTACAAGCTTTTCTTGACTGTTTTCACCATTTAACAACCAAATAGTAAGGGTGAAAGTCACAAACCACAATGAAAGTCCTCAGCTATTTCCTCAAATCAAACCATAGAGACAAGTGGAATTTTAACTGAAGAAAGGGTAATTATAACCTGTTCAGAATGAGGCACCTTTTTCTCATCAAGGAATTGAGGTATTAGCTTGTTAAATTTGCCAAATGCTATGTTCACTATTATTACAGTTTGAAGACATGAATTAAAGTTATTCAGGAATAAGGTAACGTAATGTTTTGTCAAGGCTTGCATTACCATTGCCTGAATTATGCCTACTCTTTGGATTTTAAAACCTGCATCATTAGTAAATGTAGAAAAACCTCAAGGTAGCAGCTGTGTGTGTAACAGCCATGTGTGTAACAGCCCCTTCCACCTGATCAACAAAAAAGCCAAGAAGCAGATTTCAGAACAAGTTTTATGAACAGTGATTCCTGTTCAGGCTCCTGACTTCATAAAAAAATTATAACCCCCCCAATAAAAAAATCCGAACAAAACCCAAACGAACAAAACCCAACCCAAAACTTGTTTATTTTGTTAGATAAGTTATTTTAGCCAACTGTGACAATGCTTATAATGAGACTATGAGGGTGAGGTTGGTGTGTATGGGATGGGCGGGGGGATGCTCAGCTAGGCACTGCCCATCACAAAGCCATACCCCAAAATGGAGGAGCCCAGACACGGGGCACAATAAAGGTTTGGCTCTGATGCTCTCTATTCCTAGTAGCTGGGATTCCTCCTCCTTGCTGTACAACCTCCCTGGTCAGGAGCACAAGTGTCACTTTTCCAACATATCAATCGAATGACAGGAGGAGTTTGCCAAGCAATTCTTTCACATTTTTTTCCATATGGCATAATGTTTTCCCCTTTGTTACAGGAAAAAATCCTTGAATTTATAGACATTATATACCTCTTGGATAAAATGTAATGTAAGACGGAGTGTCCAGCAGTTCCAAGGGAGTTTGGGGGAAGAAATCAAATATTGTTCTTTGGTTTCATTTGCTTATTCTTTATTTCTTGGGAGGATTGTTGGTTGCTTTCTGGATCCTCTCTCTGACAGAGAGAAGTGACTCTTCCTCTTTCCAAAGAAGGAGCACAAGCAAGAAGGTTTTACATCTGTGCTGTCTTTGCAGAAGACTACGTGGGTAAAGTTATACAACCAAACCCAAGAATTTTCCCAACTGCCTATGGATTGGTCTCACTTCGGTATGAACATTGCAACAAGAAACTAAGCAAGAAGCTAATAAGCAAAACCCCTGAGATTTTGGGAGGTAGACCTCATGCTCTGTCATCATCAGTGTAAGGAGCAATTCTTTAATTTTATTTTTATTCTAGGGCTCTGTCAAGGCAAATCTGAAGTGATTCAAGATTAGCTGCTTCAACACTTGCTCTGGGACATTCATCCTTTCACAGGTATTTATTTCACGTGTCTCTATTTCTAGCACAAATTAGGCCCTCGTGAGTCCCCAGAGCTGAAATCTATGTACAGCCTACTAGAGGAACCTCTCATGAGAAAAGCGCTTTAAGCACTCGGACTGCCTGTACACTTCTGCTGTAAATGAAGCAGAACATCTTCAATAAGCGAAGTTTAAACATTTGGAAAATGAATTTAGTCTACAGGTGGGAATGCAGAACAGAAAATTGAGCCTTGAAAGAAAGATGGGATGAGGTTAGTTTCAAATTCCATAATTTGAGAATGACCTTTACATCAAGGCAAATTTCTTCTCGTAACCTACCTCAGTTGGAATACAGCCACTGACAGCACTGTGCAGTTTGTTTTAGTAAGAGAAAATGCACTTTTCTTCTGGAGCTGGTTTCTAAATAACACCCTTTATCCCACCACTACTCCAGGCTCTGTAACTAATAAATCAATCACAAGAAAAGTTGAAACTGACAGTGGAAAAAAAATTCTACAGGTCATTAACAGAGCTACTGCATTAATAAAGTTTCACTGAAGTCTTTGATAAACATAATTGTACCCTGGAAATAGATGACTGACAAATAACTCCAAAATACTCTCTCCTAAATAGCTACGAGCCATTCAGGTTTTCTGCATTCTTGTTGGGGAAGCTGAGCTGAAACAGCTCTCTTGATATTCAGCAGGGTGAAACCACTTCTTGTCCATTTGAATGTTATGGACACAGGAAGGAGGAAACAAAGAAACATTAATGTATTACACATATAACTATAAAATCTTGCTTAAAAATGTGTTTAAAAAGATCTCTCCTGCCTCCCTGGAGGCTTTTGAAGTTTTTTGCTCTACTTTTTCTGATACCAATGAATTAAATGGAAAACCCTTCCACCACCACTCATGCAATAGTTCCATCACATCTGAAAACCTTGATGGTCAAGCAGGATGAGCAACACAGCGCATCTCCTCCTTCTTCAGTTTTAAACAGGTGCTTGCTTCTGTCATGACTCTATCCTCTGGCTGGTAGCAAGTAGCTATGTCTCTTACAGGAGTAATAGCCCTTACCCAGGTTTGAAGAAAAATGTCTTTGTGAATGATAACTTCCATCATTATGGGAGCAAATTAAAGCAATATGGGACAGAAATGATTTCAGATTTTATCATGCAATATATTTTTCCAACATGAAAGTAAAAGATATCACAAGTAGCAGTGGTAAATGGTGACATTCAGCTCATTGTCCTTTATGTTTCTGAGAAAAAATCAATTCATTAAATTCTGCTCTAATTTTAGATGCTCCATCAAAGTTCTGTAACTGTCCCAAGGCAACTCAGCTCTTGCTTATGTAACTTGTTAAACTGAACAGACTAGTGAAATTATTTCAGTTTTATGTTAAGTTTGAGTGGCTGCAGCACGTCTAATGAACAGCAGCACCATACCCTGTTCCAGCACTGACTTGTTCTGTTCACTTCTTGTGGCTGCGACTCACACAGGAGTTTCTACAAAACCGTGTTAAGGTGCCAAAAGCTGTCGGTGGTTTTGCAGCCTGAGCCCTTGTGTGTGTGGCAGACAACCCAACACCTCCTAGGTCTTTACAGCAAAGCCTGCATTTTACTTAGAAGCCTCTACATAGATTAGCAGAAATTTGGCAAGATCCAGTAAACTCTTCAATTACCCTGTTGCTATGGTTCTTCGAAGTGGTGACTACAGCCTTCCCTTTGATCAAGACACTAGTGTTTCCTAACTAGGATTGTAATTGTAAAGGTATGATCATTAAGTTTCAGCTCCAGTCTCAGCCAACTCAGGAAACAAAATAGGGCCAAACCCAGAAGGGATGAAAGTTTCAGCAAAATTCCACAGTAAAAGTTATTCCTTCTTATGGATTCACTGCATAAATCCTCATTCAAATAAAACTCCCAACTAACTTTGCCAGCAGCAGGAAGAGGAAAGAGAGAGAAGATGGGATCAGGTGGCAACAAATGATAACCAGACAAATTTTATTGATTTTATTGATTTGGGAAGAGCTACCTTTCATTGAGGGAATGGAACCCATCCAGATCCTTATGACTACTCAGTTTAACTACCATCAGAGACAAATCCTAAATTAATACAGAGGAATAATTATTGAGAACCACAACCATTTACCTGTTAAGTTTTATGGAAACAGACCAGGAGCATTCCACAGTGCTGCCAGCTGCTATGCTGTAGTTGCAGGGACAGTAGTCCTGTAAACCACTATGGAGTTTTGCAAGTAAGAGGCCAGTTAAGCCCTACAGTCTTGATTTGAACACTTAATACAGAGTGGTAAAGTGCAGATAATGTTTTATTGGTTTTCCCAATACTCAATAAAACAATTCCAGTTAAATGACACCATAATAGGACAGAAAACTGGGGGAGGGGGTGGATGTTTCTTACATTCATTCCACGTTAAGCTGGTTTCTCTTAGAATCATACAATTAGCTGTGTTGGAAAAGAGCTTTAAGATCATCAAGTCCAACCATTACCCCAGCACTGCCAAGTCCACCACTAACCCATGTCACTGAGGGCCTCACCTACACGGTTTGTGAACACTGCCAGGGATGGTGGCTCCACCACTGCCCTGGGCAGCCTGTTCCAATGCCTGAGCACGCTCTCGGTGAAGAAATGTTTACTAATATCCAATCTAAACCTCCCCTGGTGCAGCTTGAGGCAGTTACCTCTTCCTCTTCCCTGTCTTTATCTTTTCTTCAAATGGGTCAAACAACTCAGGGCTGCAACCAAAATCAGACAAGACAAATTCACAGAACACATACTAATTCTAAATTTAAAACTAAAAGCTTTTTTCTTTGCTTGTAGTAGGCCAAGTACTTGTGACACTGATTTGGCATGCGGAAGAGCAAAAAAATTAAGCAGAAAATCCCATCTACTAAAAATTCAGTTTTCAAAATGCAAGCGTTGTTCCTCATTCATATCAACAGGAATTTCTTCCTCACACAAACACAGGTTACTCGGCTTTGGCTTTAGGGTATCATGGCTGGTCCAGTGAAACTTCATCTGTTACTGAGCAGACGGATTCTTGCATCTACTCTGCACACTTCTCCATCCACCAGCCCAGTACCCCCTTTGCTGTGCTGCCTTCCACCTCCCCCAAGCATGTTTCTTTTCTGCAGGGTGCTGGTAAGAGAGGAAGATTCCATTTTCTCCTTCTAGAGCTTTTAAAGCTCACCTTGAGCAGCTCACCGATGCTTACATGCCACAGTACAGTAACCAGGCTGTTGGCTGGTTGTAATTACCAATGGTTACATTAGCCAAACAGGCCTGCTTCAGCAACATCCACACATAAGCCTTTCCTTTGCATGCATCCCAAATGCAGCACAGATGTTCCCTCATCCATTCATCCTATGCCTCAACTTGCATGTATTTCTAACATACAGAAAAATCAATCACAATCGTAATATCTCTATAACATTGCTTTGAAAATGACTGTTGAAGCAGACAATTATGTAATTCCTTTCCATCCATCCTCAAGTGTTTGCAGAGATCTACACCAGAAGTTTCATCCTTAATCATCTAGAGAGAGCTGCTCCTGCTAATCAGGCAAGTGCGTACTGACAAAGCACAGAAAGGAGCACAGACCTGACTATACTTCAGAGGGAAGATGGAGTAAGGTTGTGTATGAAGCTGAAGTGCTGACGTGCCCACAGTTCTGCAATGAAAGGGAAATGTGAAAACAGGAGATCTTCCTGTTAAGTGTAACTTGCTTTTTCTATATAACTGTCCAAGCATGGAGACAGCTTCTGCAAACACGAGAGCTCCATGCCCATACATATTCTAACTGTAAAGAACAGCCAACAAGTTTACACTGCGTTTGTTCTGGGAGGATTTCTTACTACATTTTTGCAAAGGCAGTCACAAAACATGACTTGGAAGGAAAAAAAATAGGTTGTTCACATCACTTCATTGGTTCCCTCTGAGCCTGTCAGCTAAAGCTTGAAGGAGAACCCCAGCAATTGCTTTCCACCATCAGATCCTGTCAGCAAAGCTGAGGCAGAGGAAGAAGAGATTCAGCTAGAAAAGAGGTTGGTAACTGAGATGAAGGTCATTGCCACCTTCTCCAACTAATGAAGACTGATTCTAAAGACCAGAAGAGCAGCTTTCCACTTTGGCCCTAAGCAAACATGTTTTTCACCCAAGTAATTTGAGAGGCTGCAGAAACAAAGAATCCCACCAGCCATCAGTGCCCATCTCATTGGGAGCTATTGCAGCTTGAGCTCCCCATGGCCCTTCCTGCATTGCTGGGGACACACAGCATTGTTGCTTGGCCTCACCAGCAAATCCACAATCAGCTCAACTCAACCCAAAACTGCTTTTCAGGGAGAAACACTGATTTGAGGCTCTGCACTGCACCAGTGCTCATTTCCACAGGGCTTACAAGAACCTCCATTATTTTTTTCATGTAATTACTCCTTTTGTCAAACCTTACTGAAGTTGACCAACAAGCTTAAACATCATTAGTGGGTGACAGCAGAGAGACGGACAACATGGCAACTCCTACAAGCGTGGCTTCCCTAAAACTTCAGGCTAAGAAAATCCTGTGAAGTGTTTTATACAACATCTCTGCAGATCCAGCTGGCTGTGCAGCTCCTGTGTGCCTCACATGGGTGCACAGAAAGATCCTGCCTTGTGCTCCTGATGGAAGACAGTGAATGTGTCTGTTTTTCACAGGTCATGGAGTCTGCTGGAGAAGCTCAAGTACAAGGCACACTGGTAACAGAGCAAACTTTGGCATTTCTCTTAAGCACCATTCAAAGCAGATACTGCTCCTTTTCCTCCCCACTTTGGATTCTGACTGTTCAGAAAAAGCCAAAGGGAGAAATTGGTTTTCTTCAGTAAGTTCTTGAAAACCGGCTTTAAGCTGGAAGGAACTTCCTTCCTTTTCCCACAAGACCTAATTGTCTGCCAGTTCATCACTGTTAACTCAGCATCAAACACAATTATTTTAAAGCAGGGAGTGGAAAAGATCTAAGACCCAAGTGATGAGTCAAAAAGCAAAGACTACATGCATGTACTAGGAAAGCATTGCAAGAAGGAGACTTTGAAGCTTGTGGATTTGACAGACTATTTCAGCACCTTTGTTAAATCCAGAATTTGCTTCTTCATTAAGGGCACTAATTATTCATAATTTTATTTAACCATATACTAACAGATATATATATTGGTATCCCTTTTTAAAGGAAAAGAAGAATAAAAAAGCATGCAAATTTTCAACTACCTTTACAACACAGTATTTAGACCCTATAATTTTAAGTAAGCCTTGCCACCCTTCTGTATTCATCAACGGTATGCAGTGGACTACATTCATGTTTAGTGCTTCTTTTTTAACTCTTCTCCTAATAGCAATTTAGAATCTGTCACTGTAAATACAGATTAGTGCCAGGCACACAGTGTAACGTTACTGAAAGCTATGCTAAAGAAAAATAAATCAAACAGCACTACAGGGAAGACAGAATACACAAACCCCTAACTTTAACAATTACTTTGCCTCAAATCGGATCAGCGGCTCTTACTGCCGTGACTTAACAGCACTTTCACAGTCATATTCCCATCGAACGTTAAACTGTTTATCTAAAAGCTGCAGTATAGATTTTTCCCTTGCCGTAAGGAAGGAAAGTTGTAAACTTTCTGACTCACAAGTTTTATGAATCTACAATGTTTCCACTCTGTTTAAATGAGCTGCAGACCTCCACAGGCCATTACAATTCACGCATTCCAGCTCAGCTCCGCAGGGATGCTTGCCATTTTCCATTACATAAGCTCAGGCTGGAGAGCCCCGTTAGGAGCATTGCCATCCCTGCGCCCGCCCTCCCCTTCCCATCCCCTCTCATCAGCCACGGGGAGCCCTTCCACAGGATTCCAGGTTTCAGGGTTTGGGAAAGCGAGGGCTGTTTTTATTACGGCAGCATTCAGAAAGTGGCTCCGTTATGCCAGGTGTTTTACAAGCACAGTAGCAAGGGAAGTTCTTTGCCCTGGAGGGTTTCCGCCTTTGGTAAGAGAAGGTTAATAGGCAAGTTAAACAAACAAGGTTTTTGGGGGCGAGAATGGGATCATGCCTCCCCTCCCACCCAAGTGGAATATAGAGAAGTCAGACTAATGTTGAATAAAGAGAGCGTACCGGACACTCACACTTGCCCTTTCTGCCTTTAAAGTAAAAAAAACCCAACAAACCCTTCATCATAATTTCAGCCAATTAAGTTTCACAAGCATCCAGAGGTATCCAAAACAAAAGCAAACTTAACAAGTTATTCTTGGGTTTGAGAAATGTTATGAGAGCTCCACACTAGTCAAACTTTGCTCTCTCTGTCAAAAGACAGCAAGTGGATACACATATGAAAGTAATAAACCCTACTCCCATTCTTCAAGTGCTTAAAACAATCATGGCACTGAACGAACACTCAAAACTGCATTTTAAGTACAAAGGGTGGGAGGATATTCGCAGAGGACTGGCCGTAGCCAAAGGTACTAGTTTCTCCTCACTCTCATTAAAAATCGACGGAAAGGGAGACTTTTGAAGAGGGTGATTCACAGCTAAGCTCCTCTCTCACCCTTGTCTCCTCCCCACCGACACTGGCTGAACTCCATGGGTTACAGGACCACTTGGGGAATACTGCGCTCCCTCGGCAGAGTTTTTACCTCTTTCAATAGATTTGCTTCTAATAGCATCAGCCAGAGTATCAGGAAAGCTGGCATCATTGTACAACCATCCTTCTTTCTATGAACACTGGCAGGGTATTTAAGAGCTCATTCTTGCTCTAATTATTTCAATTTGCAGATAACTTGACTATTTTAATCTATGACTACCATTTGAAGGCGTGCTCTTCTCCTTGAGGGACTCTGTAAAGACTTACATATTGGGAACACTCAGAACTTTGGTCAGCCACAACCAGAAGTACGAAGCTCCAACACTTAACACTTTAACAGTTAGATAGCGTTAAAAGGTGTCAGGATGTCAGACAGGAGTCCACACTGGGTACCCTCCTGCTTGGCACGGGGCTGCAGAAGCAGGGAAGAAAGCTCAAGTCTTGCAGTGCTGGTTACTTCAGGAGATAGAAATTACCAGCTCTACCTATAAGGGAATATTGTTAAGATTTCCTGCTCCTCTGCCACAAAGCACGTTTCCTCTAGTGACAAAGCAGGGAGAGAGCACTGGGCTTTTTTTCTGTGCAGCTCTGCTTTAGGCAAGTAGATACAACGCAATGATAAATGTACCCTTGAGATACTGGCATTTCTATACCAGGATTCCTTTAAATGGGCTTCCAATTTCAAATATTTTCAAGAAAAAAGCCAGCATAAACAAGACTGTAGAAGAGCTCCTGACTTGCTTCCTTCTTGCATCCTCGCTGCAAGCCTTCCATTCTGTACACACACTTGCCAGGTGAGGGACAGGTCACGGGGAAAACAACGATTTGGGAAGTTTCAGCAAAAACATACCTTTTGCAACAGTCCCTGCCTAATCACTCACTATTTTGTTTCCAGGACCTTTGCCCAGTCTCACTGAACTCATTCTGTTTGCGACTGACAGAAAAATACGTCCTTGGTTGTTTGCTCGCAAAATACGCTGTCACTGTGCAGCCCTAAGAAATTCCTAAAGAGTTCAGTGAAACTGTTTCTATGACCCTGCATTACAGTACTCTGAAGTTTAGCTAGTCCTTCTTGGACATTTAACACTGCTCCGCATCCACCACCCATGTACAAGAATTCTCGCTTTTGGCTTCAGTTCAGAACCAGCAGTGTGTCTGTCTGAGGCTACCACAAGTTTTAACATCAGGCTGGAAATACAGAAAGTGAGGCATTTCTCTGGTTTAGGGGGTTGTTGGTTGGTTGGCTGGTTGGGTTTTGTTCCTTTCAGAAATCCGTCTGTTCCTTCAGAAATCCCTCCTCAGCAGACATAAAAACCCAACACAAAATAAAAAGCTGGGCTTCATTTTCTGTACAGGCAAAATTTTACAGGTAACCATCACAAAGATATCTGTACGTGCACAAGTAGGAGTAAGACAGATTAACAGAAGTAGGGAAGAATGTGTAGGAAAGTACGACATGAATGATTCTCATTGGCATAGTGGAATAGAATTGAAGCAAGACTCTTGATGTTTATAGCTTTAGTTGTAATTCAAGCAGGAATCAGTAGTCCGTCTTAATTGTTTCTACAGAGCAAGCAGGAACATCATAAAAACACTGTAACTAGGAAAAAGACTCCATGAAAGCAAATAAAGTTCTCAAAGAGAACATCTCCATGTTTAAATCTCATTTAACTCACCAGAGTAGAACTAAATCAAATTCCTGAAAACACTCTCCAGCAGATTATAAATCTATGAGGTTAGATCAAGAGCTTAAACTAACTGGTAAGGGTTCCTTTGAGGTCTTTACATCAGTTACTGAAAAACAGCCTCCAGGGTAGAGCATACCTTTATGCAGAACCTAAATAAAAACCCACCTCATCGACTGCTCAGTGATGGGGGGAGGCAGGAAGAACAGATGCAGGAATTTCAGATGTTTGTTAATTGCTCCTTATTCTATCCCAATAAAAAAAACATTTTCCTACCCCTAAATGTTTACTTAAGGTCACTATTTTAAATAAACCTGATTGAGTGGCACAGAGAAAACTGAAGTCCAAAGGTCGTTCTTTTTACACAGTGTACTGACCCCTACTCTCATTATCAGCCATAAACATTTATGAGAGTTCGTCATCAGCTTGCTGAGACAACACATTTTATCTAGTTTTCTAGAGTCACGTATCACTAATCACCAAGACGCTTTCCGTAACACTGACTCTAGCATCTTCTCTTTCACCCCACATCCCAAAAGGTTTCTTGGGTGTGTGTGTTTAGTAAGTAGCTAGTTTTTTAATAGATGCAAGAAAACAAGAAGACTGTGAAATGCTTTTTCTTATGTAAGGATTAAAATCAGAACAAACTTATTATAAAAGAAGAAAATGGTAGAGAGCTGATGTAATACAATTGACATTCATTACTGCTATCTTAGTTAGGTATATTTCCTGAAACAAGTACTTATCTGTAATAGATCAGGAGTAAACCCTTCCCCCATATTCCCCTTTTGTTCCTATACTCCTCTAACCACTGGTTTTAAAGCCATCAGTCGTTTCTGCATTCATAAATATCCTCACCGCTATTTAACCAAAAATAAGATTAAACTGTCAAATCTAATATTTTCTAGGAAAAATGCATTGATACGCTAAAATAAAAATCCTCCTTTGTATAAAGAGTATTTTAATGCATTAGATCCCCTTTCCCTCCCTCTGACACCCAAACTAATCCTTACCAACTGCACATGGCTAAGTTCACTTCAGCTAGTTAATGCGCACTAGTCTCTTCGCATGTGGTTTAAGTTACATTTTCAGCTTGAACAGACAACTACTGTGTGCTAGAAATAAAAACGAATCTATTTTTCATAGCATCATTATGATACATGCAACTGGTGTGCACCCAGACTATGCACTTGTAAACTGGGGAATGCTCCCTTCCTGGTACTGTCCGTTCCTACAGGAGCCACGGGAAAATCTGAGGATGGAGACACTCTGACCACCTCCTTCATGGGGTCCAGCAAAGGAAAAAGATGATCAAAGCCATGTCTCATATATCTTGTCTATAGCAGGACAGCAGAAGGAAGGGAAGTTTTGTGATACTCTCCTCTGCTTGCCCTTATTAAGGATACCCCACAACTCCTCCCTGACATGAGGTCTAACTTTCAGTTATTAGAGAGCTGTATCTTGTTCTGTAGTGGAAATTTAAGTTGTGAATAGTCTGTATTGCTGCGTTGAGCTCTAATACACTTCTGGTTATTAAAGAAATCTCAGCACAGATGAGCAGAGTTGGGTATCTGAACAATAAAAGGATTTCTTAAGAGAAATTAATTGCTTCCATATTAGCTTATTTTTTAAATAAGTTTCAAATTTCTGGGAGTATTAACTACATATTTCATTGCTCTTATATTAAACATTTACTGTGCCTAGATACCACCCATTTACTTGGAAGCTTGTATGGAAGAATTGTTACTTATTCTAATATTGTAGTCCACAACCCACAGGTATAATCTTTACCAAGACAGCAAAGAAAATGGAAGCACCAAACACAGCCAAAGCAAAATCCTACTTTGTTTAAGTACAGCTCATATGGGCACCAAACGCAGCTGCCCAAGTGCAAAAGTTACTCATTTTCTCTGTACTTTCCAAATAGTTTGAGAAAGGTT
Organism: Psittacula echo; assembly: GCF_963264785.1. Classification (NCBI taxonomy): domain Eukaryota; kingdom Metazoa; phylum Chordata; class Aves; order Psittaciformes; family Psittacidae; genus Psittacula; species Psittacula echo. The sequence goes on from NC_137735.1 coordinate 110,198,359, forward strand.
CTTTCAGTAACACAGCCACCTCCCTATCACTTTCATCTGAAGTCAATACAAACCCCAGTTTATAAAAACCCATTCTTGCTAAGAGGAAGTATCTCTCTGGAGCTCTCTTTCCCATTCCCTCATCATTATTCAGTTTCTGACTGTAGTTTTACTATTTCTCAGCGACTATGTATACACTTCATTAGATCACCGACTGACTCACTGCAATGGATTTCCTAGTTGTATTTGCCATCCTCTCCTCTTTCAGCCCTAGATCTACTTCATGTCCCTCCTTATTCCTTCTTATGAACATTGGGTCTACTGTTCCATGACAGAAATGACACCACAAACACACTTTCACACCAACAAATCCTGTATTATAAGGACTTTAATGTCTGTGAATACTTAGACCTGGAATTTAAATAAATAAATAAACAGATGGGGAGAGAGAAGACCTAACTAAATAGAGTGCTACCACATAAGGACCTGAAGTTTAAGAAGTCACACAAAATAATCTCCATAACTCAGGAAGAACATTTCTCTTGTTCTTACTGTAGTAATTACCAATTTGCTAAGGATCAGATTTTCCTCCTAACACATACATTACTTAAAAGACCAGGAAAAAACATTTGTTTTGCTATTTTTGCCCCTAAAATGCATCTAAAAACCCCTGCATTGAGCAGTGTCCGTTTACACAGTACTAATGGTGTAATATATCCCCTGTAAGATATAATTGCTAAGTGTTTATATGTGAGTGTCACTATATGCTTAAATAACTAAAGGAAAAGCTATGCTGCAACCGAAATTTGTACCAGCACTGTTACAAAACAGTGTACATGTCTACTTAATGATAGCGTTTTCTTTCTTCACTTATTCAAGAGTTTTTTTTCTTGGAACATCATACCTGAAAGCAGATACACAGAGCTGAAATTCTTCTCCAGTTTGCCCAGGAGCACAGTAAGAAAGCAGTCAGATGAGAGAGAGGTCACATCTTTAGAGCTTTGGTCATATACCACCACTTCCTGCTTGCAATCAATTTCAATCTGAAACACAAGTAGTTCAGATTAAGATGTCAAGGAAGAAGATGATTAAAAGCACCACATTATCACCCACCTCAGGGTTCCCACATATTTGCTACGCAACAGCTCAGATATAGATTTCTTATACAGCTGTATACAAACCAGTTCAAAATAAAAACTTAATATGTCTGATCAGATTTAATCCCTTTGAGACTTTGCAAATTGATTATTTGCTCCAAGTTGAAGCACACTCTCTCTGTAAACTTCTGCTATTAGATAGTTTTATGTCACTTGTAAAATGCTTCACTTTCAGCTAGGTTGGTTGGTTAGTTTAAAAACTAAACTTTTTAAAAGAAGGCCCTACCTCAGTTTCTGCTTTGGGGTTTTTGTGTACAAAGAGACCTTCAACTGCCTAAAGCCACACACATTTTAGCCATCTACAGAACTTTATATATAAAATATGCTTTAGCTAACATCATCGTCTTCAGTTTTTAACAAGTCAAAGCAGGAATGTAATAGATTTTTTTTGTACCCAAAACATTTGAAACAAGTACCAGTGGATTAAAAAAAAAAAAGAAACCCAAACCTCACACACAGATACACATTAAGTTTAAACAGCTCAGCTGTTTTCTTTTCACTGATAACACTATTTAAAGAAAAAAGAAACAAAACAAAACTAAAACCCCTGACCAAACCAAACAAACCCAACCATCAAAACCCATCGAACTCCTCACACAAAAAGCATTTTTAACAGAAAGGAAAAGCCAGGATTGACAGAGCTATGGTTTCTTTGAAAACTGTATGACCACTTGCTAAGCAACCCCCACCACCACAGACCCTAAAGAATCCTTCGAAGTTTAGAAGGAGAATGTTTCCTGCCTTAATGACATACATTTTAGGGCCTGGGCTTTGAAAGACATTCAAGAACGCTCAGAGCATTCTTTCTGAGTAATTTCTAAATCCCTCCCCATTACTCTGTCACTTAGGGAAAAGCGGGCTACAAAGAATACCAAAGATAAACTTAGCAGTAACCAAGAGTCTCTTAGATCAGGTAAGAGCTCAGCAAACCTCAGTCCCTTAGTTTTGTTTTTTTAAAATGAAATACCTAAGGAAAAACTACTACAGGCTGCCTTCCAGGCACTCCTTTAAACACATAAAAGGAATAAGAGGAAAATGACCCCTACCTTGTGTTTTGCTGAATGCTGAATGAGCTCTGTAATCAAAACTTTGTCCTGCTGCAGCCTCCGCTTCATAAGCTTGGAGCAGTTGATGTTGATGGCATCCAAGATGTGGGACGTATTGTATTCCACAAAGGGGCGGCTGTCAATCAGCAGCAATTTTTCTGTACCACTCTCCAGCAAAGCCACCAACTTCTCGGCGACAATGAGTTGAGTCCTGATCATCTCATCGGCCATGACAACAATAAGGCCTCTTTCACCACCTCCCTCTCTAATTTGCTGCGATGATGTAATGGCTGTGTACTCAAAGGCTTAGCCACACCATTGTACTAGAAGTGTATGAGGTCATGCTGGTAGTGACTGGCAAAAGAAAAGTTAAACCCATTTTCAGAAAGAGCTCTTCAACTGAATGTCTCCTCCTGCTTCCAGTTGATGTGCCGTTACAAAGGGTGCATTCCACAAAGCAGCCCCTCACATCTGATTCATCGGGAGATGACTATGGAGTAGCCATTTTACAATTCAAACAAAAGATGCTTTCTGGTGGCTGCTGCATTACATCATTCTTTACCTTTGCTCCCACCCATCAGCTTTACACCGGACTAAGAGCCTGTAAGAAAGGGAAGATGAAAAAAAAAATAAATAAACCACAAACCAGATGAGGCCATGCAAGTTTGCAGAACAAAACACTCAACTCTGAGGCCAACTGCACAGTGGTCTGTACCATATAATAAATACGGTCCTGAGAAGTTCCCCTCTCTGCTGTATATGCCAAACACCTAGGGAGAACATTTGCAATTGCAGTCTCTGAATCTATTCCAATGATCTTGCCTGGACAATTATCTTGATTTCAGGCAACATACCGTGTCTTAATTGCGGACTCTTTTTGCCACTAGCTCTGCCTCTTCACACTTTGTTAGAATATAATTAAGATATACTGCCCTAAATCATGCATTCTTTTCAATAGCAAAACTAATGAAATGTGTTTCAGTACTTCACCACTTAGTAAGAAGTTGTAAAATTAACTAAGATACATTTTAAAAGTTTAATGCCTTGGAAAGTATTTCACAAACCAGCACTGCGAATTGGGGAACTGAAACTGTGTAAAAGAAGGGACAAAACTTACATCCACCTCTTTTCTTTAAGAACATGGCTGAAGAGAAAACAGAATAAGAAGATGCTACAACAAGACACAAGCATTTTATTTGAATTAACCATCAGACATGGAAATGGAGGCCTCGTGAATACACTACTGAAAGATAAAGCAGTGAGTACTGTCTCCAGACCTTCTGGAGAAGATGGGACATTACAGTCACAGAATAGAATCGTAGAACAGTTTGGGTTGGAAAGGACCTTCAAAGGTCATCTAGTCCAACCCCACTGCAATGAGCAGGAACATCTTCAACCCCATCAGGTTGCCCGGAACCACATCCAGCCTGGTCCTGAATGTCTCCAGGGATGCTGAATCCACCACCTCTCAGGGCAGCCTGTGCCAGTGTTTTACCACCCTCACTGTAAAAGATTTATTCCTCATGTCCAGCCTGAATCTCCCCTCTTTTAGTTTAAAATCATCACCCCTCGTCCTATTGCAACAGGTGCTGGTAAAAAGTCTCTCCCCATGTTTCTTATAGGCCCCTTTTAAGAACTGAAAGGCTGCAATAATAAGACAAGCCATATGTTCAGCTGCCTTGGTCACCAACTCCAGCCAGAGGGGATAGCAGAAGGTGATGACTTCTTCAACTGAGATGGCAGAGCCCACAGGTTAGAGCTTGTCCATGAAAGGACAAGCCTGGCAGAGTTCCTCACCTTGTTAGTGTGGCAGACTAATCTGCGCTCAGATCAGTGCAGGGTAAAGCCAGCTCAGCAAGAAACCACATTTCAGTTTGCATGTCTCACACCATCACATTCCCTTTCCCTGTCAGGGGAAGCGAGTTTAGGTCAGCAGAACTATGCAACACCTCTTGTACAAGGTAGTGTGCCTTCAAGCAACTCTTACATCAGTTCTGGCCCATGCCACCCAACCTATGACCCAAACAGCCTTTCCACCTCTGCTTTCTCCTGGCTGGAACAAAGCAAAGTAACACAACTGTCACAAAACTGAAGTGGCCAGATGAAGAAAACCAAAATCTATTTAATTAACACTGTTGAGGCAGTAAAACATTTGTGAACAGAAGCAAGTTATGAGGCTATGTTTTCCTGGATTCTTAATGCATATACAGGTATATATGAGAATGAAGATTTTAAATATTAACAAATATTTCAACAGGTTCAGATGGAAAACTTAGGTTTTACTTATTGTCTTGACTTGCTGCTTCAGTTTGAAATGTTTGCTATCTATCTTAATTGCAACAGAAGTAATGAACTCAAACTAACCTATAGATAGTTATTGAAAGTCCTGTTACAGCAATAGGTCAGTTCTGTTTAGCAATGGGAAATCCCAGGTCAGCAGATGTTTTACTGATTAAATATATTATACAGATCTACATTAGACAAAATCTGAAATAAATTCTGAGAAAAGTGCAACCTTCACTTGAACAACCCAAAAAGGAAACTGAAAGAAACTTGTTTGGTTAAGAGTTTCATGTGGCAACTCAAAACCACCAGGTTTCACATAAACAGCCATTAGGTTAACAAACTGTGATTTTGTTTTTGCCCTGACTCTAGTGCTTCAGAGCTGGTGCTTTTAAGTTTGTCCAGATCAATGGAAGCGTACAGCAGTGAAATGCATGTTGCTCTAAACTACAAATATTGTTGGAAAAATTACTACCCCAAGCCTTAATTAAACCTATTTTTTAAAAAACCCTTACCTTTACAACTTTATTCTCAGGCGTATTCCCCCCTCAAAGAGCAGTCACTATATAGTGGCCTCAGGAAGGCATTACAAGACCATGGCATTATGCAAGGGGGAGAAGTGAAACTTGATAGTTGGGTCCATTTTTTTCCAGAGAGAAAAAAAATATTCTGCTTTTTTTTTTAATTCTTCTTCTTTCTCTTAACATGTCCTGTCAGGAATTTTGATTCTCTTTTATTTGTATCAACGACTGCCAGATACCAAACCCACTGAACTCAATGAAAACTTTTCCACTGGCTCTAGTGGGAATTGGCTCAAGCTCCTTTGTGAGCTAGACAGTTTGTTCATGAACTAGACAGTTTGTTTTGATGGGTAAATTGCTGACTTAAAGTCCAAGTAATAACAGGAAAATAAAGCAGCTGAGAAATTACAGAACTCTAAACCGGAGGCTGTTAAAAAGATGTAATCTTTATTCTGCAACCTTCGGCTTGGTTACATTTCTAATCTAAATGCTTACTGCTCACTGTCTCAGCCTTCACTCTCATGTGATGGAGGTTTGTTTCAAAAAACCCTTAAAAACAACTCAAACCAGTCATATATGGTGACTGGGGAAAAAGCATGTACACAACGCATGTGGGCCACCAGTCAGCAATCCTCTCAGATAGCACCATTACCTTTACATATAGCTATGTGTTAGGTTTCTGAAAGCATTCTGCCCATGGCTTGAAAGTAGAAAACTTAACAGAAATGTCACCTCAAATTACTGTGATTCAAATCCTATTTTGACAGGAACAGCTCCATTGGGCAGGGGAGGAACAACATTTTTTTCAATTATGGAGTTTCGTTTTGTTTTAATTCTCCTTCTGGTCCTATCAGACTTTGGGACTCTTCCTTGGGACCTATCTAAACAAGAGAAACTTGCAGCCTCTTACTTCAGCTGCACACTAGAGCAATCCTCCCCTTCCTGGTGACTGCTCTTATCATTTAGCTACTATAAGATGTTACATGTTTCATTCCTAATCATAGTTTATGAAAACCTAAAATTCAGTTTCTTGAGTGTTCTCTTTCTGCAGTGCTATTTGTGACTTAGATCACAGTGGTATGTATTGACACCATAGTGTCTCATAAAATGATGCGGTATAGTGAATGCTTTGCCCTAAATAGGCCATTATGTTGGTGATCTTCAAGCTAGGAAACCATCTTAGTCATAGGATGTTCTACACTGAAATCAGGATTACGGAAAAGTGATCCTGAATCGAGCTATGGGAATGCTGCATGAAGTCACATATATACTGGTAACACTGCACGGCTTCTTCCTCCTTGTAGATGGAATGGAACATGGCACTGTTGTATCTTTTAAAGAAGAAAACTAAACTTTTAGCTCACTGTAAAACTGGAAAGATCTGTTCCAAACTTGACAAATGTTTTCAGCTTTTCCATACCAAAACAACAAAAACACTACTACCTTCCATACAACCAATAGTGAATCTCCAACATGTGTATGTAACGCTGCTGCAGAACTACAGGATCTCTCTTTGCCACCATCCCAAATGGTTCAGATGGAACGAAGCAGGCAACCACTTAACTGTAAAGCTGGCATTAAAGTTGTGCGTTCGATTCTTCAGTCAAAATAACTCCCACTTTGTATGCACTACTAATTTCACTTCTAGGATTTTGAGTCCAAGCAATTCCCTTGCATCATAGCATGATGGGTTTTTTAATTATCAGTCTTTGGCTCATACAATAACAACTTTTTCTAAAGAAGCAGATGAAGAAGAATGCATTTTTAAAATTCTCAGAAGGACGCTCTAATTCTACGTCGGTTAAGGAACTAGCAAAGAGCTCCTAGAAGCCTTGCTACAATCTCTGAAAGACTTATACCTCACGTAAGAAGACAACCTTGAAGTTGGACTTTGGTGTCACAATCACTCAGCAATTGTGTTCCCAACGTCACCAATGCTTGCTTTGTCAGGTGCATACAGCAATGCTCCCACATACGTCAGTGCTGCGTGGCTAAATGCCAACCTAATAACTTTATAGCACCTGGACATCAGAAGGTCCTGAAGGGCAGCTCTTTCATAGTCAGCTTGAGACACCTGAAAGTTGATCTTTTTAAAACCTTGTCTTTTTCTACTACTAGAAGCAAACACATGCACATATGAGAAAAACACTATCTGCCCCTACAGCCAAGCTTCCTTTCATGTTACTCAGGATGGGCACCAGCATAAAAAAGAAACGCAAAAGCTGAATCAAAACACAGAGTCAGGAGATCCTAAACTGCAGGAAACATGCCACTGCTAGCACATCAGCTGTTTTCAAAGGAGTATTTCGCTTCAGTGTTACTTTAGCTGGGAGCTGACAGTGGTTCAATATCTGCTGCCAATACCATGCCAGTCCCTATCACCACAGCCACAGGTGATACTCAATAAATAAGCCTGCACAAACTCCTGCATCAGAAAGGAACTCCTGATCTGAGGATCTCAGGGTGAATTCCCACTCCTGCAAGATTTCCCCCCACCCCTCCCCACCATCTATGACAGCCACAGCATTCCCTCACCAGCCTCAGAAAGACAGAAATAAAAGTTGTTCTGGAGAGACGCTTGTAAGCTATGCTACTAGCGACTGAGTGACAATCAAGGAGGGCCAATCCTTCCTCAGGTTGCTACTTAACCCAAAGTGTCTATGGAGCACAAGGGAAATAAGTTTTTTAAGTGAAAGTGAGAAATAGCTATACTTCTTCTGAATTTAGCAAGCAAGCCAATAAATTCCAGATCGACAACTGCGTAATAAAGTGTAAAGTCTGGGTGAAAAAACGTAGCTGAAGTTACAATAAGCCTATGTCTTGCCTGCCATTGTGCAGACCACACAGGAATGAGATTACAAATGCTTGTGATTTAAAAGAGCCCTGTTAACAAGGGCTCGTGTTCTCAACTGAGGGGAATGAGGGTGTTTTGGCTTTTGAGGTGACACAAGTAAGTGTCATCATCTCATAAGCACATAATTTTCTCACATTGATTGAGGGGGGTTGAAGAACACAGACTTTACCCCACTCTAGCAAGCGCACTCCACTTTAGTGCAAGAGAGAAGAGCAGTGAGGAAGTCACTCAAATAGAAACACATAGATTTTTAATATTTTTTAAGTCTCATGTACCATGTTCATAAAAGAAAAGCAGTTTGAAGAATTACTTGCTGCTTTCCTTTGCTTATCCCTATGATCAGAATGGCTGCTCCCTCCTCTCCTACTTTCAGCGCATCTGTACTTTAGATCTATGTAAGCAGTCAGAATGGACAGTACCAACTTTTAATTCCTTCTCCAATCTAAAGACTGATACATGGAGAGATAGAATCAGAAAGGAAATCAACTTCCCATACATAAGCTGCATAAAAGACCCCAGTCTAGAGTTGTAAGCTCATGCAGTTTCTACGCCTACTACACCTACCTCTAAGATAGTTGCGCTAAGCAAGATGAATGGACCTTCCATTTAGACAACAGTAAGATACTGCTTTTCATATAAATAGTGATATTTGAAATAATACAATGTGTTCTACCACCAAAACCAAACCAAAACCAAAAACCACACCACCAAAACATTTTGCTGACCTACTCAACATAGCTCTCAAATACATGCAACGTTCTTGCAAGAATCATCCATGTACCATCACCAACTGTAAGCAATAAACCAGATTGCCATCACTTGCATTTACCAAGAAGCCAACCTCTTTGACATTTAATGTGGAACAACAGACATTTATTAAGTATTATAGCAGGGAAACCTGATAGAATGTGAGCTCATGGGAAGCGTTAGAACATGCTGTTGATCTGTTACATCACTCTGTTCAACAGCTCAGAGACTTTATCTAGGGACTGCCTTCTCCACCCATACAAGCAAGAAGCTATTTTCATTTCAAAATACTTTTTCGTTGCAGGTTCACAGCATATAGCTCTGTGACACCAAGAATGAAAGCTTACCTAATCCACTCCAAACAAATACTGTAATACATAACATTCTTAGTTTCATATTGCTTGGGACACTAGGCAACCAGGAGAAGTTTAAATGGATTTTTAGAAGATGATTCTAACTGTATGACTTCCAAGTCAAAGCAAATGAAATTTCTGGACTACTTTTACATGAATTATCATTTCATATCAAAAGCAATTACTCACCTACATATAAGTCAAAATCTAAATGGGCTGAACGGGACAGAGGGCAGTCCACATACAGAGGTCAGCAGAATGAAATACCTAAACATAGTTGAAGGAAAAAAAAAAATCCCTTATTACAAGACAAAAACCACACCAGAAAACAGATTTCACACTCTCAGTGCAGTCATTTGCTGTAAAACTCCCCCAAACATGTGAAAACCTAAGTGGGAAGAGTTTTATAAATGCTAGCATTAGTTTACATGGAAAGAGTCTGAAATAGAAAGCGATGTTACCCTGATTTTCTAAAAGAAAAGAAAAAAACCTAGAGCAAATCTCTCAACTATCTTTAAAAAGGCTGGAGATACTTAAATAAAACCCAAACCAACAAGCAAAAAAACCCCAACCAACAGCAGCCTTCCAAACAATTTGATACATTTTCATGCTAGAAAACTAATCTCTAACTAGGACCTATGGGTGAAGCATTTGCATGAATTCGAGGAAGTTCACACACTATCACTCAGTGTCTGTTAATATAGGAGACTGCCGTAAATAAGTCTGACTACAACTATATTTTTCACAAAGACTAATGAAAACAGAACGTCTCAGGTAATTAATCCCACCTCCCCACACACTAGAAAAGTCAACACTGGAAACTGGTAACACTGGCGTCGGCAATCATTACATATAGTCATACCTGCACAACTTCTATACAAAGCACCTGCTGTTCCTAGGTGAACAAATTAAATTACAACCTTTACATGAGGAAATAAAAATAAACACATTAGTGTCAATTCCAAACCGTTTCCTGGGCAGCTAAAAACAAGATTCAAATCATCACAATCAAGAGATGACAGCTCCGCTTAATCACTGTAATATAAACCATGGTAATAAATTATTGCCAAGCACTGCTATATTACAAAACCCAGGAGTGGCTTCCAACCAAGTAGTAAACTATATGACAACCACAAAGAGCCACTGTAGCAGAGGCTGAGCACATTACAACAGTCATATCCCACATCACCTAGCAAGAAAAGGAGCTACAAGAATCACCTCTCTGTCTTTAGGCAACTGCTCTAAAAACCATTGCCAAGGCTAACACTAGAATATGGGGCTACAGCCCTTCAGACAGGTAATGAAAGGTTTGCTACCCAGAACATGCTCTGGGACAGAGACCTTGTTTGAGACCTGTGTGTTTGTCCCTGGGGTGTCCCAGGCTGGAGGTCCTCCCACTCGGCCGTCATTAGCACACAGGTGTAAGTATGTGAGAGCAGCAGGGCAGAAAGGTGGATGAGAAGATCTGGTGGACTGTTGAAGACTGTGCCATGGCTTGCTCCCTGTGCTTGCCTGGGCTGGCAGAAGCCCTTTTGAGCCCAAGAAGGGGCTCTGCAGATCTCCCTTGCTCTTTCCCCTAATCCAGTGGCAGAAGCCTGGCAGAAGGCAAAGGAGAATGAAGAGAAAACTCATCCTACTCACTGTATCTGTCGCTGTCCCCTTTTCTAATCTCATCCATGGGAATTAAAACTAACCTGATGCTCAACATTGATTAGGCTAGAGACAAGACCCTATGATCAGAGACCACCTTGTGACAGCCCAAGGAAACAAAATACCGGGACAAAAAACATCTCCCTCTTTGCTCCTTACTGCTTCACAAGCAGTTTCTGAAGCCTCTGAACACTGCCAGGTAGTCTTCACATTCACTGGTAGCTGCCACCCATGCCTCTCCAAAGTCCTTACAAATAAACCAGCTACCACTTCAGGAAACTATATGCCATTTTTCCCACTTCAATAAATAGAAGCAAAACAGGTTTTTAAAGCAGCCCCCAAGAGCCCTCATTTCACCATTGGGCGCAATTAACTCTGCTGAAGAGCCGATGAAAACCAAAGCATATACTTAATTTCAACACAGTTTACTGGAAGGAGGTATCACATTTTTAGAACAGGATCCACTCATGACTGAAGACTGAGCTGCTACAAGTTCAGCCATAAGCATTAAGCGCATTTGGAAATTCCCTGGCAATGCTGTTAAAGGAACAGACATTTCCTGTAATTTTCAGAAACATTTTATATCTCCCCTCCTCCTTTTTAGCCTTGGTGGTAAGAAGGGGGAGGGAGAAAGAGAATACCATATTACCATTAAGTGAAATATGAATGAGCCACCCAAGTTTAAAGTGGAAACTTCAGCTATTTGTGCTTAGGAGAAAGTTTTTTTAAAAGCCTTTTTTCATTACAAGGCCAGGATTTTTCTGCTGACTTTAGGAAAAGAAATATACATCCTTTCAATTACAGTGAATTACAAAAGGATATAAACTTGCCTTTTTACATATTCCTGGCCAATAAGAAGTCCTCCAGGCCTCATTTAAATACCTTTTTCTATTTTCCAGAATTAGAAATGGAAACCTTTTTTTCCTCCTCTCTTGCTCAGGGCCTTCCCTAAACTGCAGCTAAACAAACCTAACCAGTTGGGTCACATGGAGCTACAAAGCTGTGGTGCACCAAGCAAGCTAGAAGCCTTGTGAGAAATTGAACAGGCAAGCGTGACAGCATCCTTGTAAGGACCTCAGTACCTACCTCTCCTTTCCTAAAAGTTTAATCCTGTCCTTTCCATAAAATCTGACCTTGTATGGATTAGCTGGTATAAAAATTACAAGATTCACAGTAAGCAATAAAATTATTTTATTTATTTATATAATCCAAGTCTGCAGAGAACCAACCCACAGCATATAATGTAAGAATAACCAAACCAAATTTTAACTGTAAGGCAGCTACCTATCCTTACAAAACACAAGGGCCATTTGGGTCCTGTATACTAAATGGTGAAGATTCATCATTAATTCTGACAACTGGCAAAGTCCATGCCTGCCATCTCCACCAGCAACTGCATTTTAGCTTTCAATTCAAAGACTCAAAGTACAAAAAAGGGAAAATCTTAAATGGTTGAACTACTTCATAAATCCTCAAGCTGCTGAAATTCCAGCATATCCTTACACTTTGTGGAACGAGACTGCTTCATGGCAGCCCCTTTCATAACACCAAGGTTTGCAACTACTACACAATCAGCACATCCCCAACAGACTGTGTTCTGTAGTTCTGCAGAACAGTATGAAAGGTGACTTTTGTATTTTACATGGTCATCTTTTTGCTGAGAAACAGATTAAAAGGAAGAGTACTCTGAAGAGTAGCACTAAATAAACATCAAGCACAGCTGTTTTAATAGTCAGTGCTACTCCTTTAGCAGACTTCAGATAATGGCTAGCCTGTAAGTTTAAGGGTTTGTGCCTACTGAGAGACTTTCAGAGACATTCAGACATTCAAATAATGTGGGCTTGCAAATAAGGAGCTAAAATTTATGAAGAAGAAAAAAAAAAGAAAAAAAGAAACCAACTCTTTGTGGTCACTGTATGATGAAAACAGAAGGTGGATCTGAAGCCTTCGTACAAGAACCAGGACAGATTAAAGGCAGAGGATAATGACGGTAATTTTATTAGGGAAATAAATCAGAATAGCTTCTGGGCAAGGCAGGGGTGAATTTCTTGCAACACACTTTTTAATGACTCTTCTTCTAAATTAAATTGAATGACTAAAGATCACACTGACTCAATCTTCTTTAAGAACAGAGACTTGCTTCCACAGTATGGTACGCTGGGAGTTAAAATGTTCTGGTGTTTCACCCATTTGAGGAAATGACACCAGTCCTCCCGGAAGGCAACATGCACATTCAACCCTTTCACATCAGGGCATGAGAAAGTTTGGAAGGAATTTTTTTTTATTATTATTATTTTTTTTTAACTGTCAACATTAATACTTTGTTTCTTCCTGCTTGTGTCTGAAAATACAGTGCTGCACTGCGCTGCATGCATGTCCTGTCAGCTGTACAGAGAAACATCTAGAAGTTTACAGAGAAAATACCTAACAAGTGACAATTAAATCTGTTGTCAAACTCATTTAAAAAGCCCTCTGCATGCTCAAAACAAAATTAATATTGTGAGCAGTGTATGCTACACACTGAGAAAAGCACACAGACGCATCTTTAGAAGGGATGCTGGGCCCAATAGAACATCGACTTTACATGTATGTAAGCCCAGTCCTACTCAGTAAAGCAGTTCAGTTTAACTGGGTTTCTTCTTAAAAGACATTTATATGTCAAGGAAACAGAATAAAGGGTGGAAACCAGCAAATACACAAACAGGGTACAGCCCAGCTGTCTCAAGGTGGGAGTAGGGAAGGAAACGTAAAGGTATACAGTGTACAGCAATGTCTCCCAATTAACATGACGGAATAATTCAAGTTGTTCTGACGTGTCCTCAGAAATTTGACAGTTGCTGTAATCCTGTTAAGAGTTCTCCCATTCTGGGCTGTGCAGAGCAGGAAGGGGTTTGGTTTATGACATGGAGTGACTGCTGAACTGCAGGTGAGGACCAGGGAATAAATTAACCGATCCAAACATTTGGGACCTAAATCTCTCACCATGATGAGATCATGAGTGATGAGTCTCAAGACTCCTGATAGCTCACACACTGGGAACAGAACTTAATTTCATACCTAATTTGTACCCACAAAGGTAATTCTGATGGCCTGCTTATTACAACTGCTTTCAAACTTTAGTTTAATTGACAAGAGTATCAACAAGGCCTCCGTTCAGGAACATAAGCAGAAGTCATGGTATCTCACTCAGCTATGCTCCAGGTAATCTGCCATGCTATGCCTTTCCCAAAGGATCCCAAGTGTTTCTTTGAATTTGAATCATATTATACAAGACCTGCAGTGGTGCTAAAGACACATTTCTAGCATGGTAACTACACAGCTGAAAAGAGAAGCCATATATATCTTTATAATAGAAGGAGAGAGCAAAGGGTGACTTACGTTCCTCAGCTGTGCCTCTTACATCACTATAAACATTACCATTTAAGTAGAGGAAGAAGAGTGACATAAACACAAAATACACTAATCCCACTTAAGAACAGCTGACAAAATGTGACCACCATTACATCTAGTTTGCAAGAATTAAAATGGACTGGGTTTTTTTAAATTCTGAATACCATACCAAAGGAGTAAACTCTGTTGCGATTATCTGATAGGCACCTTAGTAAAAGACCAGGCTACACAACAAAGGTTTTGTAGCAATCTCACCGGGCTTCTAACAGGATTTTGAGTAGCAAAAAGAAACAAAATGTAATCCCTTAAATTACATTTGTATTATCCTGTTTGAAGTATGCTTACATGTATGCACAGCTCTGCACACATCAACAAACACGATTTTATATTTCTCCAAAATTTATAGAGGTTGCTCTGTTTTACAAAGTCCCTTAAAAAAGCAACCAGAAGGCACTGACGGTTGTCCAAGTAATCCCAAACTAGGAGAGTTCAATGTACTTCTGCAATAAGTAATATATCAACAGAATGGATGTTCTTCAGTGCATATGGAGCCAACTAAAATACTTGGAAAGAAGCATATCATCAGCAAACTGCAAGATCCTTGTGCTTCTTCAGCAATGGAAGAAGTACCAGTTATTTGTCTATGATCATGGACAGATATATAATAAAAAATAATTCTCAATTTTATAATAATTTTTTTATTATACATAAATTCTTGTTGACACCATGGCAAGCGTTCTGATCATTTTCAGTCAGACTTCTAGTCTGCATAAGAGCAGCCCATAGGAACAAGTTAGGTTTTGGTATACAATCCTGAGGTTTTTACCTCCAGGAAGCTGATCCTGAAGGATAAAGGTATATGATGGGTGGTCCTTAATCACTTCCTTTATGTGAAAATTGAGGTCAGAGTGGAAAAAGAGCCAAGGAAGGAAGTCTGCAGCACCCCTCACACACACACCCCCCCACACACCTCACCTTCCTGAACAACTCCTTTGACAGTTTAGAGGGTTAACTTGTAGTTTAAATGAAGTAGTCAGAGGCTGGGATGGAAATAAACATCTTGCACAAGCAACACACTGCGCTATTAAGTTTTTAGAAGTGACTTAAAAATTAGGTCAGTCTAATTTGTGGCTGATACTTTGTTCTTTCACTACTATGAACTCACAATGATGTCAGTCTCATGTTCAAACATGCCACATTTAGCAGCGTACAGGCTTCCTGAGAGACTCTCTCAGCCTTCCTTTGTGCAAAAGGCTTCTGCCAGATTCTTAGCTCATACTTCACTGACTCAGGCATGCCACTCCAGTTTCAAGGGAGTTACACTGGCTTCCTGTCAAATACTGCACAGTTTGGGGTATTTTTTTTCTCCTTTTTTTTTTAATAAGCTTTTCTGACTGTAAGTTTAAAAACATGCGCCATATTCAGGTTACCATCTTGGGCCTCACCATCTTTAGACAACATTCAGAAGAGAACTGTCCATTAAAAGATGTGGGAAACAGGTGTTTTTAACAAATTCAACCCACCTTTCAATACTTAAAGGGGGCTTAAAAGAAAGACGGAGAGGGACTTTTTCCAAGAGCAAGGGGGAATGGTTTTAAACTAATGGAGGCAAGATTTCAATTAGACATTAGGAAAAAACTCTTCACTATGAGAGTGGGGAGGCACGGGCACAGGTTGCCCAGAGAAGCTGTGGCTGCCCCATCACTGGCAGTGTTTAAGGCCAGGTCGGACAGGGCTTGGAGCAACCTGGTCTAGTGGAAGGTGTCCCTGCCCATGGCACGGATTTGGAACTGGATGAGCCTTAAAGCCGCTTCCAACCCAAACCACTACATATTTCCACATTCTTACCTGATCTATAGAAATCCTAGATATCCCTGTATTCTACCCAATTCAGCTACCTTGAGGATGTAAAGCATCCCATCGATTAGGACAGAAATGCTTCTTATGCAGCCACCCCAGAAAAACAAAGCACACTCACATACAGAAGCTGGTTTCTCTGCACAAATTTTGATGTTCAAGGAAGATACCATCTCTGACACAAAACTTGCTGCAGAGTTACTGACGTTAACAAAGACTACAGTTTGTGAAGCACACGGATATTATAAGTTTGTCTAGCTAAAAAACTTCACATGAGCCTTGGACCCAGCAAGCTTATACAAGCATCTTCAACTAGACCCAAGCAAAGCAGCTGTTTGAACCACCACTGCTGTTTGTTTTGGCTGAATGGCAAAATTAAACTGAAAAAGATAAAGGAGGCATTCTAAAATCAGTTTTAGAAGCCTCCCACTTCTCACCTGTCACCAGGAGACTCACTCTGAGGTGCTACCCTACCTCTCCACCAGTTTTCCCCCCTCATCCTCTCATATGGGCCCAATCAGCCTTTTGTGTGGCTGCTGAACTTGAGGGCAAAAAAACAATCCCAGATAGGAGTAGAGGAAAGCCATCTAAAAATACACCAGTAGGTAAAAAAAGAAAGTCACTGTTTGAAAATGACCATCTGCAAGCTTGTTCTTAGCAACCCTAATTCTCACCGTTTAACCTGTCACTAAATAGTTAACATTACGTGCATCTTAACTGCAGTCAATCTATGTTTCCCAGTGCAGCAGTCATCACAGAAACCACCTCACACTCAGTTTGAGCAGAAGCAAAAGAGGAAAAAAGGATGACCATTTATATGCTGCTAAAGCATTTCTCTTGCGCCTACACTATGAAGTACAATAGCAGTCCAGACTCTCCTACTCTCATGTTCACGACGCTGTGTTTCCCAGCTGGTAGATATCTTTGTTGTTTGTTTGTTTTAAACTATCAAGTCAGTATGTTTAAACCTATATTACACATCCATGAAACAATGCTACTGCATGAATTCTTAACATGGCTAGAAAAGCATACCACTGTGTCACTTCCAGCACCACATTAAATTTCAGCTAATCTATGAAAGAAAACATACAGATGTGGTTCACAAGAACTGCATATCAAACACAGCTCCACTATAATAATATAGTGTCCCAAGGACAGAGGAAAGGCCAGTCTTGCAGGGAGAGGTGACATCTTTTACGAGACCAGTTAGTATACAGCGATAAGAAGAGGGAGGGCATGAACTCCAGAATGCACAAGCCCTTCCTCACACACGGACCTGAAACAGAATCAAACCATGACACAGAAACAAAAGCCAAGCTTCCAAAACATCTCCACATCCAGCCTGTCCCTCTTCCCAAACAGGAAAAGAAGTAGTCCAAAGCACATCCCGAAGTATGTCATAAATTACCCAATGAATCATATTCCTCATGGAAACTGTCTGGCTGAAGCCACGCCACTGAATATACATGATAAAAGAGAGAAAGAAACCTACAAGATACCTTTAAAGAAAGAATGCTTTCCCCTCCCCAGATTCTTGGAGTTAATACTAGAACAAGAAAATCTGGAGTCATCATAGAGTTACTAGATTTGTAGTATATTTTTCCCCATAAACAAACTTCTCGCTGGATTTTCATGTTGTTTCTTAACTCAAACTTGACCTAGATTTAGCTTGATATTCTTTGCTTTTGTTTCAGGTTTTAAGTGGGATTTGTGTTCCTGAAACCTTGCCTGTCTTTCCTATACTAATCAGTTTAAACAGAAAAGAAAAAAACCAACAATCCCTCTCCTTACAAACCTTTCTTATAGCCTGTATGAAAAAAGCTTGTATTTTAGGAGAGGAAAAAAACCCAAGCACAAACAAGCAAAAATACCACCAACAAAACACACAAAAACACCATACAGAAAAAGATCATTTCCTCAAAAGTATTTTTCATGTTACAATATAAAAAATATACTGCATTACTCAAAATCATAAAACTAACAGAAGTTTCACTCTGCAATGAGATGAGGAGGCAATCTCTTAGCTCTTTCAAAGTAAACCCCATTTTCTTTTCCTTCAGTTCCAAGTTGACTTAAAGGTATTGGTGACAAAAGACAGCAGGTGAGATTAGATGCATTTGCCTTTACAAAGTTATGACAGTGACAGATGTAGTTGATGTGTTTGTTACCTGAGTTTTGTTTGTTGGGGGTTTGGTTTGGGTTTATTTTATGTTAAAGAAGTGTTGTAATAGTGTTTAAAGAAGTGTTAGCTAGCTAGTTTGCCACCTAGAGTGGTGTATGCAGTTCTCCATGGGAACTCCTGAGTGGCATGAAAAGACTGACCCTGGTGGTCTGAACAACAGAGTACAAGCAGTCATGACAAAGCACACACCTGAGAGCAGCCAGTTTCTACCAATGAATGCCAAAAGCATTTCAGCTGTGCAGACTTAGGCGAGAAGTCTTTTCCAGAAAAGACTTCATCCCTGACTGCAACTGCCCTCTCTGATAGGAATACAGCACGGGTCAAAATGTGCAGGAAAAGAGTTGAACGCAAGCAGAGAAGCAGAGGTCACCAGGAAAGAGGGTAAGGAGAAGCACTCCTCCCACTCCCTTCAGGCTTCTTCCTCTGCAGCCTCACCACCCGTTCAAGCTGGAGCAGTAAATGCCTAGGGCACGTGCTTCTGAAATCAAATAATCTATAACCTGGGAGATGGGCAAAATCAAGCACAAATCCAAATAATTTTTAGAATATCTAAACTTCAATTTAGCTTAGATTGCTTTGGAACAGGCAAATTAATAATAAAAAACCCCCTATGACTCAGATCTAGAAGAAACTGTATCTAGTCTACCTGTAGCTACTATGCCTATCCAGGACAAACGTTCCTCCTAATCTTGCTCTCGCCATCAGTTTAAAGCATAGTTTTGCCAATGTTCAGCTTTCTGGCACTCTAATGAAACCATAACCACATAAGATCTTCTTGAGAACCAGCTTTAGTTTTGGCAGGGAGACCACCTGGCATCAAAGGTATGCCTGCGGCCATATGCCTCAATTTTAGTCAAAGAGCAAGAAGCTGCAGAGATTTTATTTATTTGTTTATTTTTAATGTGTTTGGCAGCTAAATTCTCCTGATATTCCATGTGTGCTTCAGTGCAAGGCCAGACAGTGTGCAGAGGAGACACTTAAATCTCAGACTCATAAGCTAGCTCTGAACCAAACCACCAGCTTGGTTCTCAAACTAGCCTTGACAGAACTGAGAGTTTATTTAAAGAGGCCTGAAAGAAAGATGGGAGATACTTTCTAGCATGGCCTGTTGCAATAGGGCGAGGGGTGATGGTTTTAAACTGAAAGAGGGGAGATTCAGGCTGGACGTGAAGAAAATTGTTTACAATGAGAGTGGTAAAACACTGGCACAGGTTGCCCAGAGGGAGTGGATGCACCATCCCTGGGGACATTCAAGGCCAGGCTGGATGTGGTTCTAGGCAACCTGGCCTAGTTGAAGATGTCCTTACTCAAAGCAGGGACATGAGCTTTGAAGGTCCCTTCCAACCCAAACTATTCTATGATTCTATGATTTGTGCAAGCTCACTCCATGGCACAGCTACAGAGCTTTCCATATTCAGGCTAAATACTTTCTCCATGGCATTCCACAGTGTAGGGCAAGATGGACTAGGCTGAGCAGTTCAAGCTGCACTGTCCCCCTCACTGCCACATCCAGAATTATTTGTTCTGCTGTGTACCATTACAATATCAAACACCAGAGAATGCAATGATCTCTTAAGCTTGCATTATCACTTCTGCTCAGACACACAGACAGCATAAGTAATGGAAAATAATCGTACCACCAGCACACAGAAGTTGCTGCAGACAGCAAGAGTGGCCCGTATACAAATTGAGAAGCATGCTGGATTAACTGAAGGAGAGTAAAAACACACTAGTCCCCACAAAAAGATGAATCTGGCCACCAGATATTAATCCCCAAAACCCACAGCTGTTCCCGGTTTATATGCCTTTGCCTTTAAACACTGCATGCACTGCTTGGATCAGAAAGGGGGACTTGTCCACAAAGAATTCCTGCTCTCCTGATACAGACAGTGCCTGCTGCCTGTCTCTAAAGACCCAAAGCCTCGTGGCACAGTCTGAAGTGCACCGCTGCCCTTTATATTGGACCACCACTGGTTTTTTGTGTGTTTAAGGTAAAATTGAAGTTAATAACTTCTTTCAGCACAAGCCTGTAGAGTCAAGAATGAGAAAGCACCAGCATGATGATTGCTCAGACAGTCTCAGCACAGCATCCTTGTTCTTATGCAGCATGATAGGGACATTCCTTACATAGGCACCTTCCTCAGGGCAGTACTCGCTCAATCAAGGAGTAATCATTTAATCACAATGTCATCTCCTTCACAGTCCCATTAAAGAAAATCTTATGCAAAAAGGTAAGAGCTTGGCTACGAGTTCTTGGCCCAAATATCCTCTTACCCATGCTCAGCTGCTTGCCAGGTCATCACTGTTTGTACTTTAGAAGTCTGCAGCAGACAGACCGTGCCAAATCCGAAGAACTCTGTCATTAAAAAGAAAATCCTCAAGCCTAACAGTAGGAAGTGCTCTCCATGCTTTGCTAATCTTGTCAAACTATACTGTACAGACAATTACAATTAATAAAAGTACTCTTAGGAATTAGTACTCTTACTGACAATTCTGGAACCATGGCTTCTCTGCTTCAGGTAGACTCGAATGAGGAAAACAGCAGGAAGTAAAAATTTCTCTTGTTATACTTCAGTCCCTCACAAACACAAAAAGGACTCCCCCAAGGCAAACTGCTCCACTCCAGGCAGTAATTTAAGCGGTACAGATGTACCCAGGAACACCAGCTTCTCTTTCTGCCTACCCATGGGAAATACCTTTACTACCAGCACCTAAGCTTTTAACCACAGAAAAACACAATCCTTTTCTGCATTACTTAAAGGCTTTTGAGGTGTTTCTTCTGAAAGAATGAACAGACAAAGCTCACCAGCTCCAGGAACATCTGACAAAATACTTGTGTTGTCAGCACTCAATACAGAGATGTGGAATAAAGTGGCCCACTCCTTCACTGCATTGTGCACCTACTACTGTTTGTAACTCCCCTGATTTAAAACAGTGGTTCCCAGATAGGCCACTGAATGACTATTCAGTCATAGGTAAGTATCTTTTAGCACATGCCTATTTTGACAAAACCATAGTAACATCCAAAACTCTTCTGGTGAACAACACACATCAAGTAAAAGACTTACTGAATTAGAATTTATGTTTCTTTTTAGGGATAAATGATGACAGAGGACAAGACTAATAATCTAAATATGGGTACCTTAATTTTTTAAGTCATGATCAAATCCTCCTGGGGCCTTTCACAGACTGTCTATCCATCCAGCAGAGCTAAAGGCAATTCCCATGGTACTCCACCCAACCCTTGTTCTTTCAGACATTTAAATGCATGCATGTTTATTCACAAGAAAGCGTTTCTGAGGAACAAGTTTCATGTCTGAACCCAGCAATTAAGATTACCAATAGTTTCAGAAACACAAACTTGCAAAATCCATTTGATGCCCGAAGCAGGTATGGTGTGTTGTACCCATCATGGCAGAAGCATTCAGAACTTTACAAAGAGAGCAGCCAATGTGCAAAGAGCCTGGAGGTAACACTGCCGTCAAGTTTACAGAGACAGGAATCATCTGATTGTCTCACAACAATAAGAAAACCCTTAAAATTAAACAGTTATGAAGGACAGCAACAACTCTGGGGCATGTATTATGCTTCACAGGTTTCAACTAAACCATAAAGAACAAGAGATTAAGATTCCTGAAAGGCCTGGTAATTTTGTTACTGTATTTATATTATTATCATGATTAATTGCATTTTGATTTTTTTAATCTAGACATGAGTTACTTAATCCGTTATAAAACTATAAACAGAGCTGAATTGTTTGAGGTGGACAGCTACATTAAAAGAAGAATTAGAGGCACCATATACTAACAGTTTAGTGAAAACCCAGCATTACATATTAGCACCTGAAAATTCAATCAGAAAAGCTGCCAATTTGTTGTAGCTTTGGGACTCAAAAAAATCCCCCAAACTCACCCTAAAAACAAATCTCAATTTAACACACACATATGCACTACTTCACTAAGTTCACAGAGAACACAGTATCAACAGTGGTCAAAGGGATGTGGCTTGCTGGAGCAGAGACAAGTTTACATGAACTGTGTTTTGGGAACTGCCAGGAACCATCACGTGTAAACCCATCACTTTGACACCTCATCTTACCTTACAATTGCCCTCTCAAAATTTAGCTCTGTTAAAACCTCCACAGCAAACCTAATCATGCATTAAGGAAACTACCACTGCTTGTAACATGGTCTCAAGAGTACAAGTAGAAAGACAGGAATTAACACCAGAAGTTACAGGAGAAAGGTGGCTTTGTTTGTTTAAGACTTACTTTGAAGATGTCATCTTGTGCATGCCAACTTTTGCCAGTCACCAACAAAAATAAATTCTTGTCATTAACGGAAGTAACTTTAAAGACAAGCAACTTGAGATCACTACACTTTCTTCTAGATTTTAACCACCATCCACTGGAATAAAAACAGTTATAGAAAGAAACCATGATTAACTGATGGCCGATCTAGAAAAACTAGCTAGTGGCTTCACCTATAAATCAAGTCATTGCATGTTTAAATAATTTCTAATGCCCTCATGAAGGAACTCAAAAACCTGCTACTGCCAAGATACTCCTCTTTTTGCATTTCCTTTTCCCATCACCTTACTTTATTTCATGACGGATTTTTCCCTAGACTTCTATATCAAAACTAGGGTTGTATCCTGCCCATTTTCCCACTTGGTATTAAAACAATTTAAACAGCATAAATGGATTAAAACCACTCTCCTATGCACACAATCTCTTCTTGCTAGTAGCACAGTAGCTTCTCCTTTGGCCTTGACTATGCCACTCACACCTACAAGGAACGCTGCAGTAAATGTAATTTTCCAGACCAGATGCATCTTTATTTTCTTCTTAAGCCATAGAAGATGAGACTCTTGCCTATTTCACACTCCTTCTGAACACTGCCTCAAAACTACTACTTTGTCACAATGTCTACAAGGACTTTCGCACCAGTACCAAGCCTATTCTGTTGACTAGAATTGCCTAGGTGAAAACCGCTCCTCTCTGCCTCTGGAACCACCAAACACAGCAGAGTTCCTGGTCTGTGGCTGGCCTCCTGGGTTCTGTAATAAATATCTGCATTACTGCATGGAAGGGATACTCTAAAAAAAGCATGCATTAAGTAAAAATAAGCTGCGACTTTAGTTTTAGATGCCAAAGCAAACAAGATTAGTACTCCATAAAGAAAATAACCAAGTTATTTACCACTTTGGAGTTCTACCAAGTATTTGATACAACCAAGCTAAAGCTGAGAATTTTAGTATATTTTCATTACAACTTGTTTTTGAGTAACTGGGTCTCAAGACAGCACTGTTTTTAGAAGAAAAAAAAGATGCAATCTCCAGTACCTTTTCTCTACTTCTGGAGTAACAGTTAATCATTCCATTTCACAACAGTGACCTTAACAAAAAAAAACTGAAGAAACAAGTATTTTGATAACAAGTTCTCTGTGCTTAGTGTTTCGTAACAAATTTTGTGCTTGCAGAGATGCCACGTCATTCCGGACAGACTGTATTTCAAAATGGAAACCTACCAGGAAGGAATTTAGAGAATCATGCTTCCCAAATGAAGGGAAGACAGCTGATGGAAAAGCAGAGAATGCACTCTACTAACGGTCCAGCCTTCCTTACTCTTTTAGTTGGTAAAATTGCACTGGCATTACTTTTGAAGTCAACTGAAGCACGCTGTACATAAGGAACCACAAGTTGCCATGAAGACTGATACAGAAAGTCTTTTCCCAGGGGAAAATAAAAACACACCAAACAAGCCCCAAAAGAGTCTGCATGGGACTGTTGGAAGGAAAAAAGGAACAACAGAAAGGAGGAAGAAATCACTACAAATCCAGCATCTTTAATACAGAAAAACATCAGAGCTCTCGCAATTCCGACAAACTAAACAAAGAATCATACAGTTACTGTGGAAAAGGGGGAAGAGTCAAGTCAATTCTGTTTAGAGAAGGAAGTAAAGGGAATACTATGCCAAAATCAAGAGGAATTTAATTTGATGGAGGAGAATCTACATTTCAATTTAGCCTTTGAACCACAGCAGGACATGCCAAGGGACATTTTTCATTCCATGTTTGTTCTTTACCTGGCAATAAAAATCTAAGCTTTTCCCCTGCTCTTCATTTCGAGTGATCTTAGTACTATGTCAGAAAGCCAGTTTTACTGTTTGCATTAGCTCACTGCTAAATGATGGTGGCCATAATACAGCAGAGCTCACCACACTCACGGAAGGAATCCTACCAAAACTAGAACCACACAGTTACACTTCAGAAATGGTCATTAAGACACCGGTGGTCCAAAAGATCCTCAATTCAAGAAGAGAGAGGAAATGAAAAGCTGCATGTTTAGCTCCCAGCTGAGTCTGAAAGTTGCGGAAGGTATACATACCACTTCACAAGGAAAGGGAACAGGAAGCCAGGGAAGAAAAGAGTCATTATGTTCAAATGGTAACATTTTCGTGGGGTTGCAAAGGCCAAATGAGCATATCCCAGAAAAATGTGAATCCAAGCCTGGGTAAAGAAACAGAAAGCAGAATAAGTGACAGCAGATCAGGGGAAAAAAAGAACAACAAGAACTTCAGAAGAGTAGAGTATCAGATCAGAGAACGTATCAAAATAAAGAGAAAAATCCTAAGAGGTGGTACACAAAAATGGAAGAGTGCAATTAAATTTGATACCAGCCACTAGGTAAAAATAACTGAGAAAGCAAAAACAGATTTCTTTGGAAAAGCCTCTCCCACACAGGATGCTGTCAAAAGATAAGTTTAAGATGAACTAAGATGATCTACCGACAGGACTGACATAGCAAAAGAAGAGAAGAACAAAACTTTTAGTAACTAACAGTAAGCCATCGTGTCCTCAAGATTTATGAGGAAACTGAAGAATGTAAGGGCTGAGCAGAAAACAGAAATATGTAATGCTCATTAAAGTGAGCTATTCCAGCACAGGTAGAAAGTGTTTGTGAAACATGCTATAGGTGACAGGAAAAAGACAAAGAAAGAAAAATAAATAAAAATCAGTGAACTTCAGTACTAGAAAAGCTTTTTTAACATTAGCCACACAGAACCTCTTGCAGACCTGATGCTAGGCAAAAAAAGGAGCATAAGAAATGAGCACACAGAACCACTCTTCTCCATCAGACCCAAACTCACCACTAAATGTAAATGCCCATGTGTCTTGGAGCATGTCAACTTAATAGTTTAAAGGAAGTTTATGCAGACTCACTAGAAAGGTCATTTTGTAGTCTATAACAAAAAATTCCAAGGAATATAAATTTTATAATAAACCTATTTACAACTATATGCACACATCCATTCCCCACCACTGAGGAGACGACTAAAAAACCTCAGAGGAGTAGTAAAGTTTAAAAAAGACAAACTGATGTCTGATACAAACAATATTGGATTAAGTCACTGGAAATTAACCACTTTTTAGGTTAATTCTTTAGCTTTGCACCTGGCTGAATGAGAGAGCTGTGTCAACAGACAAGCTACTTCAGTCGCTGGGTAAGTCAGCAAAACTCAGGTCTGCATGGGAGAAAAAGTCTCCTCCCTGAATGACAAAAGCCCTCAGCTGACAAAGTCCCATCAGTAACAAGGCTAGCACTAACATGCTGTGGGGACAGCAGTTCCATCAGTAGGATGCTCTGGATTCCTACCTGCCCTATAAATGATCTTCTGCAACACCATCTCTTCCAGTGTGGATGCCACTGCATTTCATCAATGCAGACAGTCATACAGTGACAGGAGCTCTGCAGAGCTCCAGCTGAACCAGCAGAACTCTTTTACCCTAGGCAGGACCCCAAGAAGATGATCCTTCTATCAGCATACTATTACTCACAGTAAATGTAAAGAACATTTAAAAAACCCAAATGATTTTGAGATCAAAAGTATGCAAAAAATACAGTCTCCTAATTAAAAAGAAGTCAAAAACACTGCCTAAAGAGGAATGGGAGCACTAAATTGAGTTACAGCTTTAATCTACACCTCCTCCAAAGCAGTGGGCAGAGATGACAAGCAATTAAAAAGTGAGCAAAAGAAGAGTTCTGTATGACAACTCTGAAGACACTGGTACCATCTAAATTAATACAAGGATAAGGGGGAAGGCAGAAAAGAGATTTTTATATCGTACTTATTTGGCAAAATGAAAAGAAATTATTTCAAGTTTTAAAAAGAAAGGGATGAGGTTTTCATTTCAATTTCCTTGAAAGACCAATTAATGATCACAACTATAAATCACAACTATATTCAAACCAGATACACTAAAAGTTACAGATTGGACAAAAGTTTTCTACCTACTTGAAATAGCTGCAACCACTAAAACTACATACTAAGTGTTCAGTGAAGACCACGTATCCAGATCTTCCCAATTCATTACATCTAGATGTAGCTTAATCTGCAAGGTTGTTTTGCTTTGCTAGCCAATTAACTGTTTTTCTTATAATACAAACCATAAATAAATCACTTTGGAAGGTTTCTAAGATAATAAGCTGCTCTGAACAGAGTATGCATGTATATATACATATGGGCATGTTCACGTATGTATAGATACACAGTTTGTATGTGGATGCATTCATAGAAAAACAAGCACATGTATATGCTCTGCTCTAAAAAAAAAAAAACCGAATCCTGACAGTACTCAAGTTCTGAACTTGTCAGGTGGCAGACAAATAAAAGTTTCCAGTGAAGCACCAAAGCAAAGCTCTTGGAGCTCCTGGAAGTCAAGCCAAGCCACCTTGAATGCAGAGTGCCAAACAAAGAGCAATCAGTATTTTATCCTGGATTGATGGTTCCAGCTTTAGCTTCCAGCGAGTAGATCCATGTAATGAACATACCTCTCACTGCCTCTGCAGAAGACAAGCTTGGAACAGAATTCTTCTGAGTTTCAGTTATTTTCAGGTTGCTATGGACTGCAATGGGCTTACCTGCACTGCAGGACATGGGTAACTTCAACACAAGACTTGGCTTGTTGGCCAAGCACAGGAAACCCCCAAACAAGAGCAAAAGGAAGTTCTCTGGAACAAGAGGAAATTCTTTTGCTGCAGCACACGTGGCTACTAAACCACAAAACCCATTCCTAACCCCTCAACAGTCAGTCACAGGAACAGGGGAGAGACCATCATGCCTCTGGCTGCTCCAAGAACTGCTGTTTCAGAGCCTCACATACATACACGCATCAAACCAATAGGGCAGACTGAGGGGCTACACTCCATGGCAGCTTAAAACACTCTTAACTCATGGCTACCAGAGAGCAACTGTGTCCCTTATGCCAGCTCATACGTTAATTCAGTGAGCTGACTCAAAGAGCTAAACCGGTCATAAACTAACTACAAAAGCAGAATAAACAAACACACAAACAAACCACATCCAAACAATTCCCAGACATTTCTAGTTCCCTGATCTGGCTCACTGTGGGATCCTGAGAGCCATTAAAAGAGTGAGTTTGCAATGACAGTGGCTGGGAAGAGAAGAATCACAGTAACTGTGAGCATTCTGTGTTACCTGCCACAGAAATGTACACTACGTTATACTAACTTGAGACAGCTCCACCAGTTTCAGTGGATCCATGCTAATGATCTCCCATTTCACTTTTACTGCAACTGAACCTATTTCTTTTGGACAACAAGTGTAATAGCAAGTTGGGCAGAACACAGAAGAAAGGAGAGGATAGTCTACAGAGTATTCTACTTTTAAGGTTTGTCTATATGTCAAAAAAGCAGGTAAATTAAGGTCTGGAATGGAGTGAACAACCACCTTGATCCTATGGAGCAAACCACATGATGGATTTCTGGTCTGCTTCAAACAAACAGGTTAGCTCAAACAGCAGAATAATCTACTTGTGAGTTCATTCTCTGTCTTGGCCTCAAGTCAAGAACAAACATTCATAAAAGCTACCCTAAGCAGCAGACTCAGGGCAGCAGCCAGAGGTAGAGGGACTGTGTCAAGCAGCTGGACTCAGTAACCTTTTCTATGAGCACAGCTGGAAAAAAACCACTTTGTCAATAGCCTTTAGACTACTGTTCTTCTGCTTTGTGTATTTAGGTTAAAGCTTCTTATGGCACTGATTAGTTGTACTTACAAAGCCTTTACAAACACAAAAATGTTAGAAGACAAACAGCAGGGGAAGCTGGCACATCTGTACCTGCAATGTAGTTAGAGAACATGAGGCTCTTGAACTGACGTATTCTAGAAGCAAACACAAAATTTGCCAAATTGGGAGTTTTTTTAAAGATAAAAGTTTCTCTTCCATCTAAAATAACTACAAACATGCCAGATTTTAAAAAAGCCAAAAATAAATTAGTAACAGCATGAAGAAAAATAGCAACTCACAACAGAAGTGCTTAGACAGATCATTTTCCCCACTCCTTCCCACCTTCTCGGTTGCATTGAAAGATATATCAATGTGGACTCAGAAGCATGCCATTTGAAGCTTAACTGTCTGACCCTTATAGATGTCCAACATGAAGACATGGTCTATAGTGCAAGGGTTTGAAATCAACTCATTCTTAAATATTTACAAATGTCTAGCGATAAAGACAAAATACACAAACCCAGGCAATATTATTCTCTCAACAGCTGCCACATATTCTAATCCATCATTTCTAGTTTTTAAGATCGAGTTTAAGATTTGAGTTTTTAAGATCTTCAGTTACATGAATTAGAAATCAAAATACAGACTCAGAAGGACAAAACACTTAACTCATTAGTGTTTAACAATCTTCAGAAGATATTTTCTACATGCAGTATTTCCAGGGAACTCACTAGAAGCTACACCTTTCCTTGTACTTCCTGTAACTTGTAATTTGACTTCATTTAGACAGCCTGTCGAAAGGCTTTTCCTCAAAACACATAGAAAAAACCTCTTTTGCTATCTACTACCTACAAAGTTTGTATTACTAGCAAAAGCAGAATGATCCTACCCTGTTGTCACTTTAGATCTATGTTTTCTGTGATTTAAAAGGCTCGTTTTCATGTGCAACTAATGCAGAACTTCTTTCAAAAAATACTTCCCATTCCTGTTGACTCTAGTCTCTTATTCCTCCCTCCTTTATTTAGCCCATATGGGTATATTTTTCCAACATCTGATCAATACCTCTCCTTTTCTATTATTCCCCATTCTTTCTCTCTCTCCAGTTCTGTTCCTTACACACATCTCCCTTTACTAGTATTTTCACAATGATAGTTGACCCTAATACCACACAACTTTTGAAACTGGAAACACTGTTTGAAACTTCAGCTCCAGAGATTGATAAGCCTGAATATTTTTCCATTGTAGCCCAATGTAACCATGTTTTGAGTAAAAGCACAAGGATCATGACTCTGTCCACGAGCATCAAAACACAGCACTGCATTTCAAGTTAACCATTTAAACCCAAATCAGAACATATTCTGCAGAATTCTGAATTCAAGGAAGCCCATTTTACTGCCAGTGGAGAAGCTAAAAGACATGATTATATACTGGTGTTTAATTACTTCACCTTCATCATGTCCCAAAGCAGCTGATTAACTTGATGCCCATCCCACTCCACCTGTCCAACAAAGTAATGCTATTTTCCACCAACAGGTAGACTTCTCCAGCTGTGTTTTGATGTATAACAACTGACTGTTAAAGGGAGGGACCTTTCAAGGAGGAAGTCACACTTGTACTTTCACTTTGCCAACATAAACAGAAAAAAAACAGGTGATTATAGCTAAATAAGAATCATGTTTGACTGTACTGAAAAGCAGTAATGCCAGTTGGGCCAAATATTAAGAACTCAGTAGAAATGCCTTACTTTGGTGGATATAACAAGAAGAATTCTGTAAGCACCCTCTGTAACTTAGTTAAGCAAAGATATTTAAAAGTATGCTACCACTGGATATCTACTCCAGTATCAGTCAGGTTGCAGGTCAGGGAAAGCATAATATTAAGTTATTTTCTTTTTTTTCTTAGGACCTTTAACATCCGTCATTTGCATAAAGTTTTCATTTTGGGTTTTTTTAAGCCAAAATTCAACTAGAGACCATGCACATCAATACCGAGGTACGACTATTTGCTGAGCATGTATACACCAAAAACCCTAAATGCTCAACACCCCTTCCAAGACAATCCATAAGATAAATTCTTGGCTCTGAAATGTTCGAAGATTTAAATAATCAACACTGTCTTATTTTCCTTTTCAATTATTCACCAAGCCATGAAAACCATTTTCCTGCCAATGTAGATGGACTCACTCTTCAAGGAAAAGGGGAAAGGAAAGAAAAAGGAGGAAAAACCACCACCGAAGGTCTTGGCAGCCTTTAAAAATTCCCAAAACAAACACAGCTTCTCTCTAAGCTAGCACTTGCTAACAGGGTCACTGTA
This sequence comes from Psittacula echo, assembly GCF_963264785.1. NCBI lineage: Eukaryota > Metazoa > Chordata > Aves > Psittaciformes > Psittacidae > Psittacula > Psittacula echo. Next base: position 110,228,719 of record NC_137735.1, read on the forward strand.
TTCAGCATTTTGCGTGTGCCTGCCACTAGCAACACATACGAAGAGATAGTCCCAAAGCTTCCTGAAAGGCCAAGACCTGAACCTTTAACTTGAATCAGTCCCTCCTTCCCCACTCACCCATCTCCTCTATTGCATTACCTCCTTATTGTTGACTGAAACAGTAGACAAAGTCAATGACTAAAAAGAACATTCTGCCTATTTTAATGCAAAATCTTGAAAATCCTCACCACAGCTCAATTAGAAAGATTAGATGATCATTGGCTGAACCCTCTCAAAATCCTGTAACTTAAAGAAAAAGACCTAGTGTTAAACAGCAGCTGTATTTTCACTTAGCTATGCAGACATTTCATAGCCACTTTGCCATACTGGCTTACGTCTGGCCATTTGAATAAAAATAGCTAATGTGCTTGCTTGTTACGCCATTAAATAAAGTGCACAAAGGAATTGCCAGTACTGTTTTTGCCCATGAAAGGCAATGGTCATTAATAGCTTGTAGTTGCAGAAGGCTGTCAGAAGAACAGCATGCCTGAGCTTCCTCCACAGCTTTCTGTAGGTTTAACCATACACGAAGCAGAAGGGAAAAGACATTACCCATTTCCTCGTTCCAGAACAGGTCACACCTGCAGGAGAGGTGGCAAGTCGTGCAAGCCTCAGCTGGAGGAAAAGATGTGAGTCTTGTACATTTAAGAGGGCAGAAAGATCATAGAGAATGGTTTGGGTTGGAAGGGACCTTAAAGATCAATCCAGTTACAAACCTCCTGCCATGGGCAGCGAAGATGTGTCTCTCTTTATGGAAAGAGTATCTTGGGAAACTGCAATGACAGTACTAGTATTCTGATACTTTCCTTTGCTGTTGACTAGTATCTTGGAGATTTGGACTTGTATTACTATTCTTTTTCATACATTTTATGCTTGAAGGAGTTAACTTTCTTTCAGTAATATTTTGAGATTAAATAGGTGACAAACAGGCTACTCATACAATCGTGCCTGGGCTGGATACATAGATTTTTCAGGCATCTTCAAATAGGTCCACCTGGAAATCACAGCAGACAGGCGAAGTGAGCCACACTGAGGAAACAGGCTTTGTCAGCTGGATGGTATCCAAACATGGATCACCTAGCAATCAGAACAAATGACTGAGAAGCTGACAGCATGCTCACAAACTCTCAACCATGAGAAGTCAGATATTTTCAACAGCTGGACAAGAGACCTCACTCCATTGACCAGGAAAAACAGATCATATACATATTCAGATGGTAAGTTACATGCAACAAAAAACAAACCAAAGAGAGAAAGGGAGACAATAACAGGAAACAAACAAGGAAGCAAAGGAAAGTACAAGTACAAGCAGCTTTATTATTTTGCCTAAATATGCCCTAAATAAGTCTCCTGCTAGCTAGGAGAACATGAAATTTACCAGCTCTCATAAGGTCAGTCCCTGTTTGCCTTCAGCTGCCATATCTTCCCGAGATCATAGAATCGTAGAATAGTTTGGGCTAGAAGGGACCTCTGAAGGTCATTTGGTCCAACACCCCTGCAATGAGCTAGATCAGGATTATGAACCTATAGACCAGCCAGTGTGGATGACCTCTCTTCAGTAAGGCCCCAGAGCACTCACTGTAAAGCTTAAGAGCTTTTAGGAATTTAAAATAACATGGGAGAACCTTGGGAGAAGGGGGAAGAAGCTACTGGGTCCTGTTGCTATGAGAAGAAACTTGCCATCAATGCAGAATTTCAAACAGACTATGGGAAGAGAGATCTTCACAGCCTGTCCTCAATTTGGAGCACACCCACCTTGCACACAGGGTCCTGGGGCAGGCAGAGGGAGCCCTACTAAAGTGGTGACACAATTTGCCTCCTGCTAATCTGGATTCAATCTAGTCTATTCTTTCAGACCTACTTGGACCTAACAACATGTCAACCCAATGCAATAAGACTACTGCTGTACTTTGTTGCTGGGATATTCTTTGTCCTTGTGTAAGAACTGACAAGGCTTTATGCATCTTTGTTGAAACCAAGTTGAAGTTTATTCTGTTTGCTGCCCAAGTGTTCCTATTAAGAGGTCTCTACCTAAATTCTTTTATTTTAGAAAGGCACCTCTGTATGACAGAGTTAGAAGACAGACATGTAATACAAGGTTTCCTCCCTATCCAGTTCTCTTCCCCCAGTTTTCCAGAGTTCAAACAGATTCCATGTGAGGGACAGCAGAGCTGGAAAGCAAGAGAAAATGCTGAGAACGTATGCAATCCCAACACGTAAGCAGGTTCCCACCTGTAACAAAATACTTGTGGGAACTGTACAGATAACATGTGCTATACTGATTCCATATAGCATTAATACAATGAGTTGAAAGTAATCTCGTGCCTGTTCTTTAGGCAAACATTCTTGGTGCTTACAACCCACCTTTGAAATTAAGGCTTGTTTCAGTAGCAGGCCAGCATGGTGACAGAAGCCCTTTAAAAAAGCATGTATTTGGAAGTTGGTGTTTAGAAGATGGATGGCTTCCATGCTGAAGGGACTGTAAAAACTTAACAAAATATGCACTGTCAAGAAAGTTACACCCCTCCAAGCACCATCTTGCAGGTAGAAACCCAAGTCCTGACACTGGAGTTGAGACTTTAAAGTCTGAGGTGAATGATTCTTACACCTGGCAAGCGAGAAGCAAGAACAGCACTCAGGCTATTAGAAGTGTGGTGTTTATATCCCTGACATTATGAATTATGCAGCTTTTAAGCTTTACTAGGGATGCAGTAGGAGCAAAACAGTACCAGATCAATTTTACCCGTAATAGTGTGGGGGGAGGGAGAGCTGCTTTCCTATTTTGAGAGGAGCATCTATGCTACACATGCAGAGCCAAAGCCTTCTAATCCAGCAGGCTGAATGCATACTAGTTATTCAAACTCAAGAACGTGTGCATAAAAGGAATTTCATACAATTAGTCTCTGTTGTCCTCCTCGTTTTATACTCTCTGTAAAGTTCTCATTCCAATGTTTCTACATTACGCACTCAGACCCATCTTTTTGCCTCCCACAATGCCTTCAGTAATGTAAAAAACATTAGACAAGCAGGCAAGGATGTCTAAAAAGATAGCATTGTACAAGCCACTAATCTACCATTCAGTCAATAAACAGGCAGAATTTGTAGATTATTATAGTAAAGCAAAATCAAGTGTAGCATAATGAAAATGGGCAACACGGTTTCAGTCTTGATATTAGAAACTGTGTGTCAGCGTTTTCTGCTAAACTAACGCAATGGAACACAGTTATGATTTTATGAAGAAAAATATTTTAGCAGACTATCACCCTGAATAGCATGTAAAAACATCTTATGGAGGAAAATAATTACATCTATCCTCAAGTAATAAAAGCCTCTGCACACCTCCACTTCTGCACCTTTATTTGTTAAACAACTGACAGAAGTTTGACACCAAACTAGACTGCAGATTCACCTGAGGAGGTCTGTGCAAGAAGCTGATCCTAGTTTAGGAGAAACAGGATAAAAACTTGGAACTAATTTTGCTATGCGTAGCAAGAATACACTAAAGAGAAGCTGTACAAGTTACTTGTGACATATGGCTCGTATTGCGACCAAGAAAAACCAGAGATAACTGACTTCCTCTCAAAGAAGGACCTTGTTTCAGCAGTTCCTTTCATATATTCACACAGCACAAATGTTACAGCTTCAGACAGCGAAAGCACAGAAAAACAGCAGCATAGGAGCTTGGGAAGGTCTGTGGCAGAAGAGATCACTCTGCATCCCCACAGCCCCACAGGAAACCTTCAGTCACTGAGGCAATACTCTCTCCCACCCTGCCCAATTATTAATTTTGGGGTCTTCTTCAGCTGCCGGAGTATCTCGTAGGGACACAACATGGAAAGCTGCCAGCCTTCCCAGAGCCAACTCTGACTAGGTCAGTCTTGGCTCAGGAGCAGACCACATAGCGCAGCAAAAGGAAACACAAGGCCTTGAACGCATGCCCATCTTCCCTCTCGCCCTCCATACACACACCCTAGATGCCGATTTTCTTTGATCGCTGAGAAATAGTAATTCGCTGGTGGCCAACATCATCTCCACTGGAGACTGTGACAGCTGCCAACAGGCCCTATCCATAAGCAAACAGAGAACTGCTCAGATTAAAACTATGGAAACCCAGAAGTTAAGATGTCAAATTTTACCATTAAATGTGTATTTTTGGTTTCCTTCAGGTGTTATGGGAAGTTACACAATAACTATGATGGAGATTTCCTATTTGGAACTGTTAAGCTAATACCAATCTAAAGATCAGGTCTGGCAAAGCAGAGAAGTGGCGGTATGAACTTCCCTGTTGCCACAGCTGTATGTAGCAACACTGCAGTACTACAGGGCATCTCAGCCTCCAGCCACAGGCTCTACTCCAGAGCCAGTTTCATCCCAATTAGCTTTGGTGTCAGGGTGGTGCTACTATTAAACTAGTGATAAAGAAAATACTGAGGACAGGGTCTCTCAAATAATGATGAGGAAGTAGCCTGAAGTTACAGTGCTCACCTTCAAGCAAATGACTCTTGGTCTTCAGTTAATTAATGACTTTAGTCCAAACAGCCTGATATACATCACCTTGCTATCCATCACCTATGGCTTTTGATTCATGCAGAAAGTAAAGGCCACATATGCGATCAACAGCCCTAAAGAATGACCCTTTGTTTGTGAAGGGGGACACCAAGTAAGTCAGAGAAACCTTACCAATACTAATATGATAAGCAGTTACTGATATATAAAATATTCTACAGAAACCTTCCATATCACTACAAGAAATCTGGAAGCAATCCTTACGGAATTGTAGGCAAAGTGAACATACCATTCAACGCATCAGGGACACAGCTACATCTCTATCACCCAGAAAGCCAGTTTCTTGACAATTCTTCTTAAATAATCATGGATGTACCATTACAAAACCGTGCATAAAATATTACAAAACTGCAAAAAATGTTTAATCACTTGATCAACATAACAACATATCAGTAGGGACATAGTCACAGGATTCACAGGAAAAACCCACATTTCTTCCTAGGAGTGAAACAAAAAGGAAGGGATGTGCCAATCCTTCCACACCTCATCCTTCGACAGTAACTACTCCACACCATATGGCTGTTAAAGATTGTCAGCACTTGAAGAATATCTATGATGCTTTCCTGACTGCTCTTACAGGAAAGGAAAATTCAACAGATGTACTATAAGGTGAAAACTATCATCCTGCCTACTTTTTCTTGAGTGAAAAAAATGCTGTAACTGTGTTTACTATATTTCTTAGAAAATCTGCATTTTGAAAATAGTGAATATTCCTGAACAGGTCTGGGATTAAGGTGTCAGACTTTGAGAAGACAGGTGACTGAATAAGGCTCTCAACCCACATGCAGCTCTTAATGCACAATGCCTTGAAGCAGACCTCACTCGAAGACCAATAACAGTAACAGAAATAAATGCTAACCTGTCCATTTGCCATTTCTTACAGGGGTCTAGAAGAGTGTCTGTATTTGCTCTTTGAGGGCTTCTTAAGGCCTACACGAATCACTTATCTTAAAGGCAGAAGAGTGGCTGACCCATCCCATCATCCAGTCTCCAGTAACTCCATACAACTTCACTCACCCTGTCTCCAGCTGCAGGCTGTGACAGCAAAGGAAGCACAGGGCTCCCAGGGGCAGTCATTTTGCCAAGGAAGGTGCACAGGCACATGGCAGATACAACCAGAAGTCCTTCCACGGGCTGAGGGCTGGCACGACCCCAGAGGAGCTGACGCTGGCTTGGGAGACGGAGTTCCTAGCGAAATCCATTTAACACATTCCTGCACAGCTTCTGCCAATACCGTTCCTATGGACAGTTAAAGCTATTCTAGTTAAAAAGAAAACAGCCTTGCCAGGCTGGTTGCCTTCACTGAAATAAGAGCATGCATTTTACAGAAACAAAGATAAACACTTTCTTCTACAGAAGTTGTTCTGGTGTGATTGTGTTCCCTTGTATCTGCTTAGATAGCTAACAAGACCAGAGCTACTGGAACAGGAATGTATTTATGTATCTTTATCCAACATGCTGAGGTTTTTAATGCTTGGTTGGACTTTCTGGACCTTTGCACATGTATTAAACCATACAAGCATTTTACAGCTACCACCTTCAATTAGCACAGGAACTGACACCTTCTCTGCTGCTTTTCCTTATGTGTTCATTTAAAAAAAACTTTGAAATTGTGCATTAAGGTATACTGAAGCACTATTGTATTAAACAAGCATAATGACCAGAATTTATTATACCTCAGGCATTTTTACAGATTCCTTCCTAAAAATATTAATAAGCATACTCAGTAAATGCAGGATTTACCTTTGAGTATCAGTATTCTTTGTATCTTTTGTCATTAGAAATTAAAACTAAAAATACACGTACACCCCTCCTGTTGCATACTTGCTCCACATTCAAATAGAAACCCCCAGACAACCAACATAAACAACTGTGATGAATGCTTCAATCTCCAACAGGCAGTGGGATGAACACCATAAAAAGAAATTAAGACTTACTATTTTTCCACCTCCCCTCAAAACACAAGAGTCTAAACCAACTCCTGTTTGGTCAGTTGTGACTTTGTAAACGCTGTATCTACCAAACCACATGCTGCTAGGAATAGCATAAATCTCAAAGCAAGGATTACAAAATCATTTCTGGGTTTGGGGTTTTTTTCTTTTAAGAACCCCAACGCATCCTTACAAGGAGAACAGTCCAATCTGCTTTTAACTTTCAAAACTAGCATAGATCTATTTATTCTGCTGGGTATACACCGAATGTTTGAATAAAAAAAGTTAGTCATAGGTCAGACAATACAGCTCCCTATGACTACACCCTTAACTTGAAGGAAAACCAGAATATCGATTTTCTATTTCAACCACCTGAAATGACAAGAAGAGAAAGCAAATTCTCTTGGCTTTTGTGTTCTAAAAGAACACCTTCTCGACTGACATCTAACCAAATTGGTTTTGGCCACTGAAAAACCCTGCCACTGGTCACGCTTTGCAATAGGCACATCCCATACACCTTGTTCGGGACGCACTGATGCACACTCAACTCCTCAACCCTGCAGCTTCTGTGGGGGGGGAAAAAAAAAATGAAGTCAGGAGCGGGTTATCTGTCAGGCCACGTCCTGGCACCAGCCACCGAGTTATGAGTTTACACGAGCGCAACACCAGGTTAACAATTTGAAATTTGCTTCACTCCTGGACTCCCCGGCAGCCCTCCATTTTGTCAACTGCCTCAATTTAAACGTTTTCCAAGTTTAACGGCACAACTTCCAACATATCTTGGGGAGCCCTTCGGGGCTTTAAAGCATCCTCGCCCATTTTAAGCAGTCGAAAGCCTATTCGGAGCCAGCGCTGTTTACTAAGTTAGGAAAGGCAGGCGCGCATCCACGGCTTATCAGGAGTCTCCCCACACGTCCCCCGCAGCCGGTTTCGGGGCGCGCTGCAGAAGGCAGCAGGCTCTTGCTCATCCCTTTCCGCGGCGAGCTGCCTTCCCTCCACCCACAAAACGCGCCCAGCTTTCTCCCCCTTTCCTCTGCCTCTACGAAGAGAGGCAGGTGGCTACCGCGAGGTGACAAGGGAACGGACAAGGAAGCAGGAGCCCCCGCGGGCAGCACCAGGGTGCCGGCCGCCCCGCGGCAGGTAAGGAGAGCGTGGGGCGGGCGGCCTGCCGGTGCCGGCACCGTCCCTGTCCCGTACCCCCCTCCCTGTCACCCCGGTGCCTTACCACCTGCGGAGGCGGCAAGAGCCCGCCCGGGCCGGGGCAGCGACCTGTCCGGTGCGGGCGCTCTCCTCCGGAGGTGAGGGGCCGGCGGGGAAGGGCATGCGGGAGGAGGGAGGGAGGGACACAGGGAGGGAGGGCTGGCTCCTGCCGACCGCCTCTCCCTCACCTCCCTCCTCCTCCTCTCCGCCCGGCCCGGCTCGGCCCCCCCGCGCCCCTCGCCCCCCTCCCGGGCTGCCTTACACGGGGCGGTCCGGGGCGAGGGGTTCCTGCGCTCTTCCCGGCACTTACTGTTTCACCCCCTCTCTGTCTGTCTATCCCCTCGGCGGGGATAAAAGTTGTTGCCACCAGCCTCGCCGCTGCCGCCTGAATCAACTTTTGTCTCCTTCCAGCCGCTGGGGAAGCTCCTTTTTCCTCCTTCTTCAATTAAAATAATAAAAAAGAACAGCAAAACTATATTCGTTTCTTTTTTAAGAGGGGGAAGCGTGAAGGTGGGAGGGCAGAGCAGAAGAAAAAGGAAACATTTGGAGCTTTTTTTTTTCCCTTCTCCTTCTTTCCCCCTCCCCCCCAAGATGGCTTGAGAAAATTAAAAGGGGACAGTGATGGGGCACACACACACACACACACACACACACACACTGAAAAGATCGGGAGGGGGGAGAAATTCGTGGGGTTTGAGGTGGTTTTTTGTGTTTGGTTTTGGGGCTTTTTTTAAGCCTTCTGTTTCCCCGGAGGGCTCAAACGTTTAGAAACAAACGGGCAGAGCAGGCAGGCACAAGGAGAGGAGCAAACGAGAGAAAAGAGTTTTGCTGGTCAGTAAACTTCAAGCTGCAGGGATGAGGTCATTGGTGTAAAAATAAAGCGATGGCGTCATTTGAAACCAATCCCAGTGAATGAACTCAGCCGGGGGGTGAAGGTGGGGGGAGAGGGTGAAGGAGAAAGAGGAGGAGCGAGGATCCCTGCGGGGACACCGAAGCAGCAGCAGCCGTCGCGCAGTCCCGGCAGCGGGAGGCGCTGGCTTGGGGGGGGGGGGTCTCACACCGCAGTACGCTGTCACCGGCGGGGACACACGGCCGCAGCCCCCGGCCTCCCGCTACAGCCGCCGGGACGGCCCCTGGGAGGAGCCCGGGCCGCGGAGCGATTCAACCGAGCCGCCGCCGCCGCGGTCTTTCTCCGCCCTTCGCCCGTCCGGGAGGCAAGCTCCGCCTGCCCTGCCCTCACTGACCGGCTCCGGCCCTCGCCTCTCCCGTGCCCTATACGCTTAAGCCGCCTCGTTTTAGCGGCCCCGTCCCGCGGAGACGCGGCCTGCACTCGTACGCGGAGCCAGCCGGGTTGTTCTCGGTGCTACAGCGAGCACTCCAGGTGGCTCCATAAATGCTGGTCCTGGCGTTTAAAGTAGCGCTGTGTTATATGGTGCAGAGCCATTGCAGTTCTAGGGTGTCAGGTCCTCCTGTGGTGGTGGTGATGTGGGAAGAGAGGCCTGCTGGCTACATTGCACACTGGGGGCCTTCACGCTTTCATAGAATCACATACTGGTTGGGTTAGAAGGAACCTTAGGGACCATCTAGTCCAAACCCCTGCCATGGGCAGGGACACCTTCCACTAGACCAGATTGCTCAAGCCCTGTCCAGCCTGGCCTTGAACACTGCCAGGGATGGGGCAGCCACAGGTTCTCTGGGCAACCTGTGCCAGGGTCTCACCAGCTTCATAGGGAAGAATTTCTTCCAAATGTCTAATCTAAATCTCCCCTCTGCCAGTTTAAAGCCAGTCCTGTCACTACATGCCCTTGTAAAAAGTCCCCCTCCAGATTTCTTGTAGGGCCCCTTTAGGTACTGGAAGGCTGCTATGCTATAAGGTCTTTAAATAACCTTGTTAAATAAAATAATTAAAAAAATCTGAAACCAATAACTTGAGGAAAGTGCAAGTTAAGTCTAAACAGACAGGAACATAATGATTTTTATCTAACACCTATCTCTTCTGGCTAGTACCAATGTTAACCAGTGAGGTACATCCTTCAGGGGTTTGGTGGGTCCTGCCTTTCTTGCACATCCCTCTTCCAGGTACACCAGAATATTCTGCAGCCCTCTTTTTCCACAGAGACATCACTGTCACTACGGGGAGCCTGCCAGCACTGCTGAGTATGCAGGATGTCTTACATGGCAGAATTCAAACTCCAGCCAGTCACCTCTGCTGGCTTTCGAATCCCTGTAACACAAACCCTTGGAAGACAGCATGCGAAAGAGGATTAACTGCATGGCTCCTTACACTCATGGTGGCTGTCTCTTAAAACTAAGTGCTTTAGGAAAGGCACGCAGCTATTGCCCACAGTAAAATGGTTTCTGTGGTTGGTATGTCAGAAAGCAGGCAGCTCCAAACAAATTTTACAGTGGTGGGCTCTGTTCTGGCAAAATTGACCAAGAGCCACCCTAATGAAGGGCCTGGTGCTAAGGAGTTGCAAGTTGTCTCCCATGAGGAAGCCTTGCTGGCACTTCAGAACAGTCACGTCCTCTGCAAGGGAGTGCAGAATGTGCAGGGGAGAGAGAATTCCTCAGAGGAGCCTAAGGCAATGACGAAAGAAAGACCAAAAGCAGTGAAGAAACTGTGGTAATGCAACTCACGTTGGTATGTTCACTGTTTTGCACATGTCTGTCTTGTAGAAGGTAAAAAGCAGGTTTGCCTTTCTGTTTCAGTTAACCAGCTGCCCTGAAGAAACCTTCTGCAGATCCCCAAAGTGCCCAGAGTATTGAAAGCGTGCACAGTCAACTGCTGGTTAGCGGAACTACAACTGACCCATTTCGATGAAGGGGATCAGAGGAGAGTGTGCCAGAGAAACTCAAGGTGACAGCCAGTGCCTAGCTTATTCAGACCAAAGAAGTGCAGGAACAAATAGTTCCAGCACGGTTATCCTCACAAAGGGAAGTGGGGAGCAGCAGTGACGGCGCGTGGAGAGGAGGAAAGACATTTGAGTTCTCTCTTCCCTTTTGTCACCTCAACTCAGTAACACCTTATGTAACTTTTCTTATTTTAAATTTTTTTTAACTGGGACAATGAAAAAGTTTCCTCACTGTAGAACTGTAGGAATAAAAAATAGTTGTGACCATTTTGGAATATTTTTGGTTTTAGCTGAAGAAATTTATATACAAAAAAGTCTAGGAAAGCAAGTTAAAGCCTTATTAACATAGAATGTCCTGTAAGCTGGCTGGGCTTAAACCACAACACAGAGTCAGGAGATTTCTTTTTCCTAATGTAACAAAAGGTGCGACTAAACCCCTGCAATATCACAATTGACTCCTGCAGGCTGAAGTTATTCCTAAGAACAACTTTATATATTCAGCTTGAGCTGGGAGTCTGATCCGGGAGAGCATCGCAGGGTGAAACTGTGCAAGTTTGTTGCTAACCTGAAGACACAAACAGAAGGAGCTTGGAGGACTCAAACACAGCAGCATCTGACCTCGCTTCACTGAGATTAGTGTCTGTGTCCTTTACCTCCTGTTTGCAATGGGCAAGGCGTGCGTGTGTTGGCAGCTGACATGCCTCAGCTGGCAGGTGGTCACTCGTCAAGGAGCAGTAACTCGTCTGCATGTCAGAGTCTAACTCCAGCTTAATTTTTTTCCTTGAAAGCCTTTCGTTCCTCCCTACCATTTGCACAGCAGGCTCCTGGAAATGATCTGAACTGCATGCACGAAACAGGGAGAGAGTCAGGCCTCAGCTTGGTGAACTCCTGAACCATCTGGGAGAGGGGCTGCCTGGCTTTGTGGGTGTCCCTGGCTGCTGACCTTTCCTCCCCAGGTTCCCAAAGGTCTATCAATTCTATGAAATATATCTTGCTACATTTCTTGCCTCAGTGCTCACTGCCCCTTTTTGACAAAACGGTACCGAAAGAGTTAATGTTAGCCTCCCTTTCTTGTGCCTCCTTATCAAGCTCATGAGATAAGACCTGAAGTGTCTATATGGGGTAAAACAAGGGCAAAAGACATTGTGGTGTCTATCCACCAGGCTATGCAACAGCGCTCGAACTTTAACATGCTCCCATGTCCTGCCAGTACACATATTGCTTCTGCCAGGAGCGGCTGTGTGTCACCCCTCACTGCCCCTATTGCTGGAGGGCTGGGGAGAGGGAATAGGTGGTTACTTTCATTCAAGAACTGGAGGTCATGCACCTTGTTTACAAAGGTTTGTCTTTCTTTATTCATAAAAGCTAGCAGAGCTCTCTGTTCCTTTTCCAACTAGTGGATTTGGTGGCACTTCACTTGGTTAATCAGTTAGCAGTGATTAAACAGGGGAAAGATGAATGGCAGCCTGAGTAACGTCATCATGTTTTCTGCACAGTGGAAAGGAGTGGTTTGCCAGAGGAACCTCTTGCGAAATCAGTGAGAACTGAACTTAAAGAACAGAATTTACCATGATTTAAAATCCCCTTGTGGGTGCTTACTTCCACCATGGGCTGAAGCGGGGTTGTTGAAGAGGTTACCATTCCCAGACAGCTCTCAGTCACTGTCACACCTGTCTTCTGCCAAAGGTTACCACCTCTCCTACCTACCTGCAAGCTGCTCATGCAATCCCTCCCAAATTTGTTTTGGCCAAAGTCAACCAGAGTAGCTTAAGAAGTTTAAATAGTAGATGTCAGCTGAGCTGGTTTGTTTTGGATGGCTGAAATGGATTAGGGGAAACCCAAGTCAGCAGATGGGAAGTGAGGGGATGACCTTTATTTTCCATGGACAGCTTCAGGGGCAGTGGGTAGTTTGGCCTAATCTGCTTTCAGAGCAGACTGCTGTACCAGACATAACTGCTACTGACAACTCTTCAGGGTATTTAAAAATAGAAGGGCTGCCGAGGCACCCACATTGAAACATTCATAGGATTTTTAGATACTACTAGCTTTGTCGGCATAGATAACAGGGTATGGCAGGAGTAGCAGTGCAGGTTTGTGGGAGAGCAGCAATGGGAACATGAGGATTTGGAAACTGGTAGGAATAGAAGATGTAGGACTGAGGGTTGAAAAAGAGCAGAAGAGAGAAAAGTTTGCAGATGGAGATCACAGAGTTCGGTGGGAGATCACAGAGTTCAGTCTGGAGAGGGGGAATTTGAGTGGTGAGAAATGCAGGCATCAGAGATGCAGGCTGCAGAGTAGCAATGCTCGAGGGAAAACAGTGAGTTGAGAACAATCACTATCTCCCCATTCTTCTCTTCTTGTGTGTATCAGACCTTGGGAAGGTCTACTCCTCTGGAAAACGCTGAAATGAGAATAGCCTCACTAGTCTGTTGCTGCAGGTAGTTTTCATACCTTTGCTTCCCTGTAGCTTCTCTAGCACAGTCATATTCATTGCATGTCAAACAGGCCGGAGTTAGTATGCAAGCAGAGAAGTCTAGGTTTGATGCAGATACAGGTTCTTATGCCAGGAGAAATGTAAGACAAGATGGAGCAATATTCCTGCTCTCTGTAAGACCACAGTGGATGATTTGGAGCAGTGGAAAAGAAAGGGAGAACTACAGGAACTGGAGTAGCCGAAAGTACAGAGAAAAGAGAAGGAGATTGTCAGCTGTCTGCTTTCCTTAAATCATAAATCCTCTCTCTATTACTCAACAAGAATTTACACGATCCCTGTCTCTGTAGTTTCTGAGAACCCATTACTTTTGTGAGTCTTTCATGAGACAGAGGATACCATGTTTTATGGGTGTAAGACTGAGTTACTGAGATAAAGTAGCTCATTCAAGTTAGTATAGCAAGCCAGCTGCAGATCGGAGAACTGAACCAAGTTCCCTTAAATTCTAAATCTAACCACTAAGTCATCCTTCTCCCTCTCTCCATCTCTTGAAAGAAATAGTAACTTTTTTTAGTTAACCTGAGCAGGGACATTTAATAAAATTAAGCACTTGTACAAAAGTTTGTTGGCTTAGTTTGCAATAGACACACATACACACGAAAGTCTGTAAGTGAGACAGACAACAGAAGACAATGATAAAATACAAAGGAAGAAGTAATACAACTTTCTGGTTCTATGGATGGGCTTTATGAAGCCTAGGGGCTTTTGATCAATCAGAATCATCTTCAACAGAAAAAAGTGACTATTTTGATAGTCAGGCCATTTCAGTGTAAAGCAGCAAGATTAAGTTTTGAGAAGGCATTTGAAATTGGAGAACATAATAAGTATTATTTACAGAAAAGGAGCATAATAACATGTTGTCATCAGGAAACAGAATAATGAAATACTGTTCTCAAGAAACAGCAAGTTCAGACAAATCTACAGCAACTGAGAAACTTAACTAATAACTTTTCTCACTTTTCTCTATATCTAAAGAAAAAATATTTAATTAACAACAACTCCCCCAGTACATTAAAAAACAAAATCACAAACACATTCCAGAAATTAAGTTAATTGTCACAATAAACACCCCCCCTTACCTTCTTTCTTTTAGTTCTTACTCTCTGATAGTCATTTGTCTGTAGGCTGGTGTACTTGTATTGAAATCAACTTGTAATGGGCTGTAAGCACAGATGGTGTAAATCATCATTGCTCAACTAACACTTAAGTTGCTATGCCAATTTATACTATCTGAAGAGCAGCTTTGTATATTCATGTTTTGTTTGTGGCCCATGATGAATCAGAACTAAAATGTATTTGTGTTTATTATGAGGGCAACATAAAATGTATGAGGTCTTTGACTATTCATAACCTTCTTTTTAACTACTTGAGTACTTTAGATGATGTGAGAGTATAGTAATTACCAACTTTAAATACATTTTAGACTTTTTTTTCCTGGTAATGAAATATTTTCTTAAAAGTACCTAGGATACAACGAAAAAGAGCAGCATCCATAAAATGCTCTAAAGTTGTGATACATGAAATGTAATCTGGGTCAATATAAACTATTAAGTACAAAATTACTGTCTTGATAGCATGTTGAAGTTAGCTCACAGTCAGGAAATTTGACTAAAAGAAGAATGTAGAAACTGAATGGATAACCTGTGGTATTAAAGACCAGTTAATATTTTATTTATATTTATTTATTAAAAAAAAAATATTTTCAAGATGTACACAAGAAAGGAAATCTTCTGGCAGTTTTGGAGTCTTCCCCATTTCTCCTAATGCATTTTGTTGTTTCTGCCCACCTTTAACAGCTCCTGACACCTACAGATATCCTGAGCCTTGTGGATTTGATAAGTTAATGTTCATTGTGTTTCTATTTCTAAAGTGCTGTTTGAGTGTTGCAGTAATATGCAAGTGAAACTATGTTGTTTTTCAAACAGATTGTGAAAGATTTCTCTTCAGTGGAATCATTAAAATGTACTTAATATATGGAAAGACCCTCATATCAAAAAAAGAAGGACAGAAAAAAACTTTAATGGAAATGAAAAAAACCTTGAGTTCTAAAAGGGAAAAGAAAACTGAGTTAATGACTGTTTATTTGTTGTTGCTGTGGGAAAGAAAGGCATGAGCACCACAATGACCTGCATTTATAAGCTTTCATTCATATAAATATTTAAGTGGATAACACTCAGAACATCAATATTTGGGCCTCAAGGTAATCACATTCATAGGAAAAAAAGCCCTGTTAATTTTGAAGAGCGTCTTGTCTTGTTGAATGCACTGGTCAGAATATTGTCAGTCTGGTACTAACCCAATTGTCAACAACAGACAGCAGAGTTTGTTGAGAAGGACAGGTGAAAATATCAGGTTACAGGGAAAAGAAGCATGTGAAAATTTCAGAGCGTGTCATTTGTATTTTTTTGTCAGGCTGCAAGGTTAGAATATGTCTATTTTAGTAGCAATCTGAGTTCAAAACTCTTAAGGTGGAGGTGAGGTGAAGGACTGCTTGTTTATTTTTATATAGCCTTTTTGTGTACCCTTCCTATGCTCAGCAACAAACTGGTTTCTGTATACTGGGTATGGGTACAACTTTTTTAGCTCGGGGGGGGGATGGGGGTGTTGAAAATCTTGCAGGAATGTTTTTGCTTCAAAGCAGTTTGCCACTTGTTCTCCTTGTTGCTGGGGTGAAGAATCATTAATATATCAAAATGTTTAAACCCCTGGTTTATGTTCAGCCTGCAGACAGAAGGGGAGAAGATCAGTGAGGATAAAACACTGGGCTCCAAATCCAATGTTTTATTTTCTATGTGAAGGCCCGCCTCAGACTTCTCATCACTTGCTTGAAGCTGCACCCTCTTACCTCAGATATAAATTTGTCTTGTTGACTCTGGTCATTAAAAAATTGTTTCAAGTCACTGATCAAATGATGCTGAGTTCCAGATAAACTTATGCTGAAGAATGTGCATCTTCATGATCATTTAAAATCTAAATGAGATATTATGAAATCAAATGGGACAGAAGGTTTTTTAAGAGGGGGAATTTCAAGTAGAGGACATGACTTTCCAAGTCGTCATTTCTTGGCAACTGTGTAAGCTCAGAACAACTTCCTAGACAGGAACATGAGTACAGATTATTTTGTGAGCCAGTCAGTGGAGGCATTTATGGGAAAATGGGAGATGCAATTTGAGTTCCAGAATATAAAAGGAAAAAGAAGTCCTTGATAGAAGGGCTTGTCTAATTACTAAGTTGCAGAAATTGTATGTTTATTCATCTGTTATTTTGTACTAGGACTTACAATTAAATGATGTCAGCTACAGTTTAAGAAAAATGGTTATTATAACTGATGATTCATTTAAATTACCTTCTTACCATATAGTGTTGGCAGGAGATTAGGATGCAGTTGCACAAACACTGTAAGATGGATGTCACTAAAAGAAGAGCTTGGTCTTCCATTTGGTTTACAGCATGTGAATGAACAAAGGCTTGAACCACTACAGAGGACACACAACATAGGAACAGGGATGCAGTAGGGAAAGAGTGAACCAGCATGTGGCAGTGGCAGTCCTGACTCACAGTAGGAGAGAAGATGCAGGCAGATGACTTGGTTAAGACCAGTTAACAGGCTGCCAATGACAAAAGAAGATGCTGTAGCTCACAGTTTCCTACCCTCTCCTAACTCTGAGCTCCTGCCACTTCCTTTGCTGTGGATCTGGCATTGTTATAATGTGATGTAAGTCAATTCAGTTTGCTAATCCAGCAGAAGTAGAGTGAGCTACTCTTTTGACAGTCATTAGGTTGACATTTGCCATCCAATGATATTAGTAAAGAGGGTGGTCAAACACTGGAACAGGTGCCTAGAGAGGCTGTGGCTTCTCCATCCTTGGACATGGCCAATGCTTGAATGGACAAGGCCTCGAGCAACCTGATCTAACTTTGGAGTTGGATTTAATGTTGAAGCTGGCTCTATTGTGTACAGGGAGTTAGACTAGCTAGTTTCCAGTGGTCTCTTCCAACCTAAATTGTTATATGGCATAAAGGGGGCAGTCATGATTCCTGTATCTTGTATCCTTATTTTACACTGAGAAATCTCAGTGCATCAGCACCCCTGGTTGAAAATCTATCTCTCAAATACTAAGGTAGTCCTGTCACTATTATGAAATTTCAGTGTATAAATTTCTAGGTACAAATGTCTATGAGCAAAGCTCTTTGAGGAGGACGTTTGGTTATATGGTAAAAGTCACTACTTACAGTTACTATAGATATTGCAGGGCTGATCTCATTATTGCTAAACCAAATATCATAAAGCCAGGTTATTAAATATGAATGTATACTGTAAAAAATACCGAACTAACATGTACACAGTTAAAGTTTACAAACAAGCTTAAATTTATGTTGAAGAGAGACTCTACAATAATCCTATGATAATACATAATGCATTTTAACCAATCCACATTAATCTCAGTGGATGTTAAGAACATACTCGGGTTCTCCCTACTTTGTCTCTGTGGCATGCCTGCAATGCAGCATGGCTTCTGGATTTTATTGAACCAATAAAAGTTGTTGTTGTGCTTAGCAATTGGACTCTTTTTATGGTAGCAAATTACTTTTACATCCATATAGAGGCCCTTTCACATTGGTAGGGGTGTGAATGAAAGCCCTGGAATAAAATGAGTCAAGCTGTATGTAAGTAATTGAAGCAATGAAGGTATGAAATCCTTCAATAACAACAACAACAAAATCCCTAGTAACAAATGCATATGAAAATGTATCTGTTAAAAATCCCAGAGTCGTATTCTCAATTACATACCTCCCTCTCTCCATAGTTGTTCATAAGCTGGTAATGTAGCTAAACAGGGTATATTTACTTCCAGCCATATGTTCCTCAGCACTTCTGGAGTGGTGCAAAAGGGCTGTATTGTACCATTCTCTTGTTTCTTCTCGGTTGTGCAGCCAGATTATGACCTTTATAAGCCAAAACCATACAAAGACAAAGCAACAAAGCCATCTAGATTGTTTACGAATTATTGTAATGTCAAGGAGCTTTATGTATTTCTTTATGTTACATTTTTATGTATTTCCATTTATACAGGCTCTCAGCACTATGGATTTAGGGGCACCTATCTTTTCTGCATTTGAGGACAAGTCAGTACAACCTTCTCCTGATCAGTAAGGCACCTATCTTGTTTTCAGTGGTTTATGCAGGTACACTCAAGTGGTTTCAGACTCTAGCCTTTCAAGCAGACTTTTAAATAGGTATGTGCTTCCTATGGCATTTCAATGTATTTTGGTGGGAACACGGCCATAGACTCCACATTGTCTCGAGAGGTGCAGGCACAAATGCAACCACACTGCAAATTGTCTGGCACCAGGGGATTTGGACCTGCAGTGTGCTGAACAGATCATGCATGTGTTGCCCTTCAGTGTCCACCAAATAAATGTGTTGCAAATAAATTTGCCTCAGGGTGGTTGCCTGTGCAAGTTTCTATGTAGTGGGAATCTGTAGTACAGTCAGTGACTGCAACCTGTCTGGAACTGTATGTTCTTTTGCAGAGATATTTTTCTATACCAGATGTTAAGTGAGTTGCGCCAGGTACATACAACATACAGGACACTTTTCTAGATTCCTGGATGCCCTGTGACACATCCATTAAAAGTAGTAGTCTGCTGCCAAAACTGATGCACGAAAATAATGAATGGAGCCATGCGAAACCACCAGCGTAACTCACGAATTCCAGTTTCATTCTTTGAATTGATGTGTAGGACACCAGTCACCAACTTAAGTAGTGAATCAACCATTCTTTCCTGAAACTAGGAGTTCAAAAATTATTTGTTTTGTTTGGACCTCATTTTCAAAATCCCAGTTGTCTCTAAAACATGCTGGGTCTGATTGCTGGTTTAGAGCAGCTAAAGATCACATTCTTCAGGAGTGTATCTGCACTGCCTCATAACTTCTATATGCAGTTGAAAATTATGTCTAAGTGGGAGTCAAATGCTGACACCAGAAAGTACACAATTGCAGCTTGGTGGTATTTGTGAATCTCTCTGGCCAAAGCACGTATGGAAGAGGCGTGAACTTGTAAGAGATTCTGCCCTTAAATCTCCACATGGAGCAGAGCCAGTAAGAATCAGGCTTGCTCTCTCAGTACATCTATCTGCAAATAGTTACAGTATAGTATAAACAGACATAATAATCCAGTTTATTTTGGATGATTGATTAATGGGAACATTACTCATATACTCAGTGCATGACATTTCCTATTACTTGTTCGTATCATTTGAGAGTTAAAGGATATAAATACTTAGGAATTTGCCACCAGTTGGGTCGCCACCTGTCTGCTGAACACATTAAAGGAGGAAAAGGGTGAGTTGTATTGCATTTAAGAATGCTGTAGCTATCTGAGGGACTCTGAATAACATTTCTGACACTGTCAGGGGGAAATTTTCCATAGCAGTCTCAACACAGACGCAGCAATAGGGTCTTTTCTCCCTGACATAGCTAGGCATTTAAAGGACTAAAAAGAAAGATGGAGGTAGAGGGAAGGGAATTATTTCATTGAAGCAAGTTTACAGTGCTCTAGAGCTGACACTTCATTCAATAAAACAAGTCAGTAGACAGCTAAGGACTATATATATGCAATCAAAGTGAACATTTAGCAAACAGCTGTCGATCTGTGTACGGCTTCCTTGGTTAATGTTTATACCTGACATTGTAGCAGTTGGTTAATAAATAGCTCATTTGCGTGAAGAACTGGAGATGGTAAAAAACAACAACAAAAAAATCTAGAACAAACACATGCAAATCCACACCTGCATTTCTTTATGTAAAATACCTATCAAACTGATGGCAAGCTATTCTGTAGCATGACATCACTTGGCCCTATGAAATGATCACTGACAGGTCTATTCATGGTATCTATAATTAGCTACTTACCTCTAAGTTTCAGTGATTTCAAGCAGCAGACTGATGTAAATGCTTTAAATCAGTTTCTGGAGATGCTTTTGAAACCAAGCAGACTAATGCCTAACATGGGCATCAACACTACATACGAATATCAAGCTTTCTCCTGCAGCTTAACCTTAAAATCATGGAAATGCATTGAGAAAACTCATCTATGTCCTGTTTGGAAACAGGTAGCTGTGCATCTCCAGGGATGCTGAGGAGGATGAAAGCTCCTCTTGCTATAGGTTTACTGCTCTTAAATTACCTCATTTATCTTTTTTCTAGAGATATGTCCCAATAGACAGAAACCATTAATGGTCCCTTGTAGAGCACTATAGAAGGAACCCATTCAGGAATTAATACAGCTTTAATGTATGCTGTTCCTGGGTCTGACAGCAAAACTGCCAGAGAGTGTCCAGGAAAGGGGCACAGTGCCACAGAGAGCTTCTGCTACATGTACAACTGCACATTCTGACTGTGAATGGTTTGTAACACAAAACAGTGGAGACATAAATGGAGTAAGCTATTTTATATAGTTTTCTGAAATTGTAGTGTCAGTCCCTAATTCTGGGGGGACAATATAGTTCCCAGTCCCAAATTCCTAAGGGAAATACTGAGGTAGAAGTTAAAATCAGATCACTTGCTTAAAAACCAGCTTGATTTCAGTGTGTATTAGTGTTTCACAGATCCTTCTTCCCTTGTATCAGTCTTGTCTGAAATTTGTGTAACAGTGCCCTAACATTCAAAAGAAAAAAATAAAAATCCGCAGTGTGTTTTTTGATTTAAAATATAGTCCTTCCAGACACAGGGACACCACCTCCCCCCCACCCGCCATCCCTCAATCTTGTACTTAAATGCCTTTTGCAAACTAGGCAGTATTTTCTAATTTCAATTTTATAATTGCAGTTAATACTCCAAATCTTCAAACAGTCACCATAACTCAATTATTCTTGCAAGTCAGACATAGTCTGGAGCTTACAATTATAACGTATATTTTTATGTGTGAATAAGAAAATTACGAGGTATTTATATGCATTTTAGTCAATAATTTTCTTCATTGTTATATTTTTCATATGATAATTTGAGAACTAGCAGTCTGACTGACAAATTTAAATGCCATTTCTTCCAGTGGAATCAAGACTGAAATGAGCAGAGTCAGAGTAGCAAAAGGCTAAACATGCACTAAATCCTCTAACATATTGTGCTGTACCTCTGGGGGTATGCTGATGTCTACACTGAGCTGGTGTCACACTTGGGCAAATCCTGGTCCAGCATCACAAAGCAGGGCACCTGAGTATGACACAGACTCCATCAGGAGCATGAATTTAGGTTCCTCTTGAATAGAAACTGGAGAGGAGAGAAAAGAGCTGGCTCTTAACCTAGATCTCACCCAGATACTGGATGTTATCAGCATATGTGCTTAACAGAGCTTCTGGATCTGTCATTTTAGTTATAATTTAAATTACTCCAAATACCTGCAAAGCCATTCTAATTTGCTGTGAATTACTAAGAAAGAAGCATGGGAGTATTTTCCAGGTTGCTCCAAGCCCCGTCCAACCTGGCCTTGAACACTTACAGGGTTGGGGCAGTCACAGCTTCTCTGGGCAACCTGTGTCAGTGTCGCACTACCCTCATGGTGAAGGATTTCTCCCTTCTATCTAATCTAAATCTACCCTCTCTCAGCTCAAAGCCATTTCCCCCTTGTCCTGTCCCTACATGCCCTTGTAATTCTTCTTGGCCCCCTTTAGGTACTAGAAGACTGCTCTAAGGTCTCCCCAGAGCCTTCTCTTCTCCAGGCTGAACAACCCCAACTCTCTAAGCTTGTCTTTATAGGAGAGGTGCTCCAGCCCTCTGAACATCTTCATGTAGATCTCTTTGCAAGGGAAGAGAAAGCTTGAGTTTTCTTTTTCTGGAGATACTGGTGGTTTGGGAGCTCTAGGACAAATGAGGAAGATTTTGAGAGCCAGAGAAAAGGGAACTGATTACAGGTTAAGAGTCTCTATGCTTTGTTCTGTCTCCTTCTGAAACAGCACATTTTTATTTCCCCAGTATGGATGGGCAAGGCAGGCAGCCTGCCAGCTCCCAGTAACGTTTCTGCTTATTTTGCCTGTTGCCTTGAAAATGAGTTTGTGTTATACAGGAGTGTGTACTTGATTTATATCCAGTTAATAGAACACTTTTCATGGTGCAGCCTTTGATCCTGAAAGTAACTTTTGTTCACATGAGCAGCCTCATTAAATACAAATCCCATTAAATGCAAATACAAGGCTCATCAGCAGTTACAACAATACTAGGAAATCTAATATGCTTAAACACAGTTGCAAATCATGAGTTAGCTGATATAATGCTGCCTTAAGATGGAGTGAGCAGTGCAGATGAGGGGAAGCACTGTATGTGGTGACATGAAACACAGTGATATTTCTGAAAGTAGTCAAGGTCATTAGGGATGTCCTCCGACCCAGTTACAGCACAGATCCAGCTTGCTGTATGAGTCCTTCATTTTGCACTCGAGCTATACAGAAACCTTGTTTGTGCCCTTGAACAAGCAGTATTAGACTTAGATTAGTACATGTTTTGAGTGTGAGCACAGCCCATGCCATAGTACCAGTGTCTGCACAGAACTGTTTAAAATCATTTTAAGTGCTGAGGAAAGCAACCAGAAATACTCTTACCAGAATGGTCAGCTACAGGGAGCAGTTTTGGGCTGGCTCTAATAGGTATGCATATGCAGGCATATTTGTTTGCGTAGGCCAGAGGGGAGAAGCACATTGCAAAATATCTTAAGAACAAGAAATGACACTGAGCTGAAGTAGATTTTTAAAGCTGTTCAGAATGAACAATATGCTTTTTTACTAAACCAGTTGCACATAGCGATCAATGTACACCACTAAAAGAAAAAAGACTAATCCTGCTGTAAGTTCACCTCAAGTATTTCATGAATTTCACATGATCCACCCACTTTTTTCTGTACCTCTGCAATTACCATATCAGCAGCAATAATTCTCTGTTGTTCAAGTGCCAGATACAACATGGCTTTCACATTCCTGAACGTGGCATATTGTGCTGCTCTGTTTGTTTGTTGTTTCAGAACAAGATTAAATTTTATTCACTTGCGCACCGCACTGAACTTTAACCCACTCTTCGTCATCTTCTTAATCAGTGATTTGTTTGTCTTGCTCTTTGGTTCTCAGTTTTTTATATTTACTTTAAATTATGCATGAAATCCATGTTATTCAAACGCCTTTTTGAACCATTCCTATTTTTCCTCTCATATCTTATTTGGAACTATCAATCATATACGTAAAGTGTAGGAGCGTCTGATGTTTTTTCTCTCCCTTCTACTAAATGGAAAACATGAAGTAGCTCCTTTCCAACTGCAGCATGAGCATTTTCATGCAATATTTCAATTGACAAATAGTCCATCCATTCAGCAATACAAATGCTTCATGAACACTTTCAAGATTTTGCTTACATGGGAAAGTTAGTTTGGCTCAATAAAGCTGTAACTTTTCTCTGCGTGTGTATGCATAAGACAAGAGCTGATTGATTATTCCAAATTAACTTATGTTGAATCCATTTTACTTGAGAAGTTAATTTGCAATAGCTAAACAGAAAGAATTCCCCTTGTAGACAAGACTTCAAGGATTTGTAACTACAGAAGGTGCTCATCTTGTCACAAAGTAGAATATTTGGCAAATATGAGAGAAAACCCCTTATCAACATTTGATTATACAGTGTACAGCAAGTAGTCACAGATCAGGCTCCCAATGTGCTGTGCTTTGTTTAAACGCTGATTATATTTTAAAAATCAACTTTTACAGAGTTTTCATTTGGAATAGAATTTTATTTTACTCATACCAACAAGGTGATCAATCACTACTTGTTAGCATGTGCTGTTCATGCATTTACCAGGTTGTTCAGAGCTTTAGCATACACAGCTTATTTCTCTAATGTAAAAAAGCACCACTAGTATACTTTTATCATAGTTACATAAGCAACAATAAGATACAGAATATTATGTAAATAAACATCTTTGGCTATTTCCTTGTGATAAATAATTCAGCTGAGGGATACAAATGACAAATTGAGGGCGTTCTCTGTCCCAGTATCAACAGTCTAAAAACTGAAAGACAGAGTTTCTGCTTGTATTTCCAGAAATGTTTCTTGGGTATCAGATTAAAGGCTATAGGAAAATGCCATTTCTTTATTGTTTCTAAATAAATAAATAAATAAATAAATGAAGAGATTGAAAGAGCGGCTGTAGTTGTACAATCCTTCCCTAAAGATGCTAAGAATAGAGTTAGCATCTCTATTAAAGCAATTGGTATCTTGGTGCATTTGGAAAACACACAAGAAAATATCTTAACTGCATCCTTGTTTTCTCATCCATGAATGAACTGATTTCAAAGGCTCTGAGTCTGCAATTACCCTATGAATGGACAATGGAGCAATTTCATCAAAATTCTGAGTCATGATACCAACAGGTTGCAAGATTTATTCTTATTTCAAGCAGGCTCTCAAAGGAACAGATTTCCATTTGCCTGAATTATAACATTTACAGTTCCAGAGAGGATAAATACCTCTTTGGGATATGTTGACATCTCTGCAAATACAAGCACATAGTGCAAAATCACCTTGTGAGTTCCATCTCTTTTTCAGTCACACTGACATAAACTACTGCCTGATTACTGAACCCAGTTTATTTATATACCCAAAGTCATTCTGGTTCTCAGAAGTACAGTTGCAGTAAACTCCTGCAACTTTCAGTTGCAGTTTCCTGTTGCAGTAAACTCCAAGAGTTCTCTGTTTGCTGTGTAAAGAACTACTTTCTTCTAGCTGGTAAATCAGTTTAAAGCATTATAAGCTTATGTGCTATATATATGGGTTTATATATATTATTCAGTTCTATTCACAACTGTTCTTTGTGACAGACTTCCACTCAACATACACGTTCATATTCATCCAGGAGGACAGTACAGCCATAGTGGAAAAAGCAGAAAGAAATGCATATTTTGAGTTGTTCTGTGCTGAAATAAGGAAGTTCTTAAGTGCTTAGGCAGGGAACTTGTGCTTATCCCGGTCACAAGCTGAGAACTCTGCTTCTTGAGTAACATAAAGTAGAATGGGTAGTGTGGGGTAATCTAGTGGAAGGAAAAGATGCAGCTATAACTTTAATTTGCTGGTTAAAAGGATTCTGGCCTTTCTGAAGCAGCATCAGGGCTCTGTCTAATCTCCTTCCTCCACTCATGTTGCAACAGAGGGTTGCCTAAGTGAGCTATGTTGGCTCTTTGCCACTCAATATTTCCCTTCACCAGGGAAACCCCCAACTGGCTTTTAAAGCCAGCTTTATGGCCCCAAGATAGTGCCAAAGGCGGTATGAGGGCCTCACCACCTTCTTCAAGAATTTGGAGGCAAAGGTGGGGGAGGGGGTTACAGGAGACAACCTAAGCAAGCTCAGAGGGAGCTATTCCTTACACTTCATTAGCTGATGCCTCCTGTTTAAAATACTGATCATCCCTGCTTCTTTATTATTGTTACTTCAGGGGCAGAGTTGCAAGAACTGATTCATCGATTTTGGACAGGCAAATAGGAAGCGGCGTGCAAACTGCCTGGTCTTCAACAAGTGAAAAGCATACAAACTTACAGGGAAAAAACCCCACAACTTCTTAAAGTGCTTTGTCTCTGCCATCCAGAAAGCATACCCCTCCAAGAGGAAGGTCTGTGATTCAGGGGGAAAATCCCATGACAAAGCCTTTAGCCCTAACAATTGCATGTAAGAGAGATTAAGTCATGGGAAACTCTTGTGAATAGGGTTGCAGGAATAAAAAGGAACATGCAGCAACATGAAACATGCCTAGCTTCAGGTTTCGCCGTGATATTGAAACACAGGCTGAGTTTACAGAATTGTTCACTGAGGTATATGCATCTTTTTGAGCAAGCAGGGGCCTCATTTCAAGGGACCGGGGGGGGGGGGGGGGGGGGGGGAGGCAGTGAGGGGGACACTATGATGCGCAGCTTGGTTTCACATCTTCAACATTAACCTTTTCTGCTGTGTGTCAACATGAAAACGAGGGGAAACCTCCAAGGATTAGAGGGACTGCTTCTTCAGGTTTCAGGTGGCTCTGGATCACAGGCTGAGTACACCACACGGTGTCTGAGTGACCAGGAAGCCTCAGTTCAGACTTCAGGAACTCAGGGGGCAAAGCAATGCAAACAGTAGAAAACTTAATTTGTTGGGTTGGGATTTTTTTGCTTTGTTATTTTAATGCTCAAGCCATTACACGGCTGCTCAGCTGGAATGTTAGTAGCTCTGTAGCAAGCTACCACAGCAGTCAGGTAGACCAAGCAGCTTGAACTCAAGGAGGAGGTGCTGCTTTATCTGGGGTTACAATTAGGGCTCAGAGCTTGGAACAGCCCTTGCAGTGGGACAGCACCTACAGCTCCCCTCAGGGCCGGCGGGAGTCAAGGGAAGCCTGCCCTGGGCACCGGCCGCACCAGCGAGGTGTGCCGAATAGGCCGGGAGCCGCAGGAAGTAGGCCTGCCGCGGCCCTCCGGGAAGCGTAGTCCTCCCTCCCACCGAGGCGGAGACCGATGGCGGCGCTACTACCCACCTCCCCCCGCGGGGTCCGCTGCGAATTGTAGTTCTTCCAGGCGCACAGCTCAATAGCGGAGGGCCGGGAAAGACTACATTTCCCAGCGCACCCCGCGCCGCCGCTGTTGCCCCCGCCCGCCCAGCGTCGGGCGGAGCGGCGGCTGTAAACAAACCGGGCGGCGGGCGATGGCGGTGGTTGTGGTTTCTGTTGTGGGGTTGTGAGTGCCAGTGTGCGCCGGAGTCGGCGGCTCTGGGGTGCTCCCCGGGCAGGGCTGCGGCGGTACGGGGTCGGGGCTGGCGGCACACATGGATGACAGCAAGGTAAGGGGCCGCCTCGGCGGTGCAGGGAGCCCGGGTGGCCCTCCTGTGCCTGACTCTGGCGAGTTCAAGCTTCAAGCTGTGTGCGAGTGTGTGATGTGAGCCTCCGCAGCAGTGAATAGACAGGGAACTGGGCGTGAGGGGAGTGCTCCCTATAAAGGCTTCTGAAGTAAACTTGTCTGAAGCCTTCTCTTGAAGGCCTCTGGTTGCTGTTGGCAGGAAGGAGGGGTTGTCCCCTTCGTTCTCCGTGGTTGCTGCCCGCAGTGGAGCACAGCGCTTGGATGCTGCTTCTGGCTTTTCCTCAGAGCTCCAGAAATGGGCCTAAACCTAGTGGTCTGGTGGGGTGGGTTATGTCTGTGTAGCACCTCTGTAGGACCTTTGGCTGCAGCTTTGTAATGTGTGCTGGTGCTTTGATTCTTCCTGCATCTGCTTATGAGAGCAGCACGGTGGCATCCCTGAAGGTACAGGTCTTCCATTTAAGCAGAGTGAAACATCAGAAGATGAACAAGGAATACCTCTTTCACCTGCTTGTACCAGGGTGCCACTAGAGCAGGACCTGTAGGGTGTGTGTGAGGACTGAGAAAATAACTGCTGTGTCCACTCACTGCGACAATTGACAACTGACGCTCCCTGTTGAGTCTGAGTATTCCAAATCACTAGAGTGGTTATGGTAGTATCCTGGGTTTTGTGTCGGAGAAAGCTCATTCCTGGGGACCTAAGCTAGGTGAAACCATGCTTGAGGTAAGTCATCTTCTGACTTGGAATAAACTCTCAGCTTGGCTTGAATGTTAAAACTGGTCATGTGGTAGTCATGAGCCTGTGATACCTTACCTGTTCTCAAGCTACCTGGTTTTCTTCCCACTTGAATTTTAGTAAAACAAACTCACAATGCCTGTGCTGATCTGCCTTAATTCAAAGGAGGAAAAAATACTTGATGTGATTTCTTAGAGAGTAAATCTAAGAAACTTAGACTTGATCAATAATCTGACAGTATAGAAAATCCGCAGAATGGACTGTAAGTATTTGAAAGATTCATAATGATTTGCCAATTTAATATGTATACTATTTGGTTTTATTGAGTCTTTGTCTGAAAGCTGCAAAGGAGGGTGGGAGGAATCAGCATCACTAAAGTCAACCAAATGAAGAACTGTAGGAAAGTTTATGTAATAAGAGCAGTAGTTTAGAAGATCCAGCAGATGGTACAGGACAAGAGGAAACGGCCTCAAGCTGCGCCAGGGGAAGTTTAGATGGAGATGAGGAACAATTCTTTCCCCAAGGGGAGCTCAGGCATTGGAACAGGCTGCCCAGGGCAGTGCTGGAGTCACTGTCCCTGGAAGTCTTCACACGCTGTGTACATGAGGCCCTCAGTGCCATGGGTTAGTGGTAGCCTTGGCAGTGCTGGGGTAAAGGTTGGACTTGATGATCTTAAAGGTCTTTTCCAGTCTCATTGATTCTGTGCTCATAGAAGGCTCTGTTCTGTAATTCTGGAGGCATATACAGCTTGTGAGTATTAAATGATTTTTATTTCTTTTAGTGTTCAGAGCACTTCATTTGTCCTGTATCAAAATTAACTCACTGGTAACGGGAAACTTGCAAATTTTTTATTTATAAAATATTTTATCTGTGTCTTGTAGAGACCTGATAATTTGCTTGCTTTTTTTTGTTTTCTCCTGAAATGTTTTTGGACATGTTTACTAAATAAACTGCATCTTTTCACCCAGTAAGACAAGTCTTTGTGTGCTTTTTTTTTCCCTTAGAAAAATTGATGTCAAGTGAAGGGTTAAAAAAGAAAAGGCAAGCAGAGTGAAATATCTACTTCTATCTTCAGTCTCAGCTACAGTTTCCTAGTATGATGTTTTGACTTAAAACTTGTTGCCCAGATACTTGCGAGGACAGTGGCACCGAAAAGGGTCCAGCCCAGAACCACTGAGTATGGCTGTACTTAAGGAAAGCTTTGAATATCTTTCTTACCTCAGCAGGTTTTTCATTAATTAATAACCTCAGGTGATATTGGATCCTCATATTTTCTATTGAAACTAGCTGATGTTAGTCAATAAATGCTTACTGCTCTGAAAGGCTTCACTGTAGCTGTGAAGTGTGTAGTTGTGAAAGGCGATGTTCTGAAAGGAACTTCAGAACAAGTTCGTAAGGCAGCAGGTTGCACTAAGGGTTTGGTGGTGTGATTCAAGAGATCCCATTTCTGTTGGGAAGTCTCTTCCCACTGCATGTTGCTGTGTCAGGATGAGGCAAGCACTATTTATACTTCATCTTATAGCCAGTGCGGTCTTACAGCTTGAGCCAGCTTGTCCTTGATACCTTCTAAAAGTTCACGAAGTCACGTTTTCCTCCTGTACTTGAGAGGATTGGTCTGCCTATTCAGAGAGTCTTACCTGTGAACTGAACAAATGTGACCGTGAAGGGGATTTTCCTCTAGAAACTGAGATAACTACATTATATTAGTAGTGAAGTAACCATTCTATAGCTGCATCCACTCAAGTTCAGTGTTTGCTTCATATAAATTTCATAGTTTAAAATTGGGCTTGCAGGCTGTTAATGTTTTTCCGAATTCTTAGTGTGGTATAATTTAGCCTTGCCTGGTTTAAGAGCATTAGAAAAATGGTTCTTTGTAACACATTCCTCAAAATGGGAAGGAAATAGTAAGAAAAGAAGGGAGAGGTAGAATATCTGAATGTCAGATCTAGAAAACTTCTGTGTTTCAGTTTTATAGCATGTTCTTAATTATTCACGGGAAAAACCCCCAACCAAACCCAGAATACAACCTTTTCGTTCTTATAGAGCTACTCTGAAACTAGGGCTTGTTCAGATACTGGTCTCACTTCTCCTTGCTGTGGTTTGAGCTATTGGTTGTGAAAGGGAAAGAGAGTAGTGGTGTAAGTGTTCTTGGCAAATAATCTCTGTTAAAATAACACTTATGTACCTCTGAGGTATTTGGGCACAGAGGAGAAATTTTGTCACTCATTTCTACCCATGAGAAATTAATTACTCATATAAGTATTGCCAGAGTGTACCCTACATCCAACAGCTTCTTAAAGTGCTTTGCTAGATCAAGGCAGTTACTTACAGTTGGATACACAAAGGAATGTAAAAAAGTCGACTTAGGAAGACCTTTTGTTATGTGGTTCTGATGACAATAAAGCTGTCCACTCTTCAGATTTTTTTAAGAGTAGATCTCAATCCGTTGCACTTGTTTTAATTCCACTATATGAACTGAGCCAAAACATGAATGAGCAGATGGAGTTTTAATAAGTGACTTTTTGAGACAAATACTTTATTTATAAATGTCATTTTTTAATTTAATTTTTTTAAGTAAAAGTGTCACTCTGATTTCAGCCTTTATAGGTGAGGTTATCATCAGCTTTATGCTAAGTTAAATTCTTCAGACTTTCAGCTAGCAATGCAACCAGGACTCTGCTTAAGATGATTCCTTGAGCTGGATCTCAAGTACCAGACTTAAGAATGTCTTATTTATCAGAGAATGAACGAATTGCTGCTGGAAGGTACTGAACTGATCAATGTGATCAGCGTTGCTGATCAGTAGTGCTGAACAGTACTTCAGATAGTATTGTGTTAATCTGCCAGATTGTTGCAAACCTGCAGATGTCATGGTGAGGTCAGCTTTATCGCAATCTTCTGTTGGAGTGGCTTGGTTCCTGTGTGCTTGTGGATACTAGTAGACATATTATGTGTGTATCTCCTTCCTAAGGAGGACCTCTTCGTTATGCGATCTGGCAGTGCTTCTGTAGAGATCTGCTGAATCCCTCTAATAAAAAAGAAATCCAGAAATCTGAGATCTTTTTCTTTATTGGGGCAAGCAATTGCAGCTATTTCCAATTCCAGGTCAAATGATTTTGTACCTGAACCCTGATGCCAAGCAAGAATGATGTTATGAT
The DNA here is from genome assembly GCF_963264785.1 of Psittacula echo. NCBI lineage: Eukaryota > Metazoa > Chordata > Aves > Psittaciformes > Psittacidae > Psittacula > Psittacula echo. The sequence goes on from NC_137735.1 coordinate 110,259,544, forward strand.
CCAAGTACTGTATTAAAAGGGAGGGAGTTATGTTTTCCTGTTTTCTCACGTCTGAGTGAACTGAAATAGGAGGTTGGTCAGATTTCTGACAAATGCATGCCATTATGAATATTTCTATGACAGATGTTTTATGATTAATGTTGTTCTGGGTCTTGATTGCATGTGGCTCCCTGAAAAGAACCCCAAATCCTGACTGATGAATGCTAATAGATCACATCCTTTTGTAAGCTAGAGTTATACAAAGGGAATAAAAAAATGTTTGCCTGCTTGTTTTTTCTTGGTCTGTTGCCACATTCAAGCTAGCACTTCTGCTTTGTCTTCTTTATGTCACATCGGCATCGCAGCTGAGCAGGCAAACATGACTAGAAGCTGGGTACATAGGATGGTGGCAAAGGATTTATCAGGCCTATTTTTTTTCCCCCGTTGGGTTGCTTAAGGTTACAGGATGAGCTTCTAAATATTGGTGAGTAACAACTGTTTAGGATGCAGGGTTTGATAAAATTGCTTACCAAACTAGCTGTGCAGGGTGATGCATAAGTGTATGGGGAACTCCAGTTCAGCAGCCACAAAGACAGCATGAGTCTTTCAGGGTGGTGTGAAGACAAATTATTGGGCTTTACTACTTAAAGTCAGGGTTAAAAGGGAAGGAAGCTTTTAATTATTTCTGTAGTCCTAGTGGTTAGAGCATTGGCAAGCAGTGACCCAAGGGGTACAAGCCTTTTTCCTCCCGTAAGAGATCTTGTGTAGTGCTGCAGTGGTAAAAGATCTTGGGGGAGAGAGAGCAGTTAGTGTACTATCTGTAGGAAGCTCTCCATAGGGACTAAAGGGAAAACAATTAATTGATAATGGTGGATCAAGGATGCATTTTCAGTGTTCAAAGCAGTCTATACCAAGATGCTGGCTGGGGAAAGGTTGGGTGCTATTTGCTAGTATTAAGTTGCTGTTAGTAAGAAACAGAGTGGTAGTAGCTGTTGCCCTGCCTGAGGTTCTGGTGAAAGAGCATGGGTGTGAGATGATCCTGTGTGGAACTAAGAGTTGAGATAGCGTTTTGTTCGTATGGCAGTATGTGGTGTGCTGGGGCTCTGACCTTGGGTGCTAGCTCACTCTTTTAGAGGGTCAGAACTCAAGGGTGGCAAAAGTTTTTTAGGAGAGCTAGAGTGTATGTATCTACCAGACTGTATTTACCTCTTGAATTCAAAGATTTTCTTGAAACTCCCTTGCATTGACACAAAACCCCCTCAGGTACTAAAAGTGTTTGAGGACTGAAGTACTTTGGCTGTAGCGTATAAAGTAATAGCAAGAAATCGTTAAAGTGCAAGTAATAATAGATGGCAAATGTTGAGTGCCTACAGCTCCTCCTGGGAAGACTATGCATATTTCTAACTCCTGCTGAGCTAGGACTATAAAACACACCATGCATAAATACGATTGTCTTTCCATGAGAGGACAGAGCTGTGCTTGTCATGCCCAAAAGGGGACAAACACTTTCCTTTCTTTGGAGCTTCTTTCCTCCTTGGCCATGGTTAGTTTAGTCCTATGTTGGTGAATATAGTCTCTGAACTAGGTGATCTTAAGAACACCTTGTCAGAGTGAATGGATTATTCAAACTGTATTGAGCAGCTCAAATGTTAAAGAGCTTGATTTTTTTTTTTTGTTTGCTTTTCTGAATGTATTGTGTTTGTTTCATTATCACTAGATGTCCATTAAATACTTTCTGTTCCTCCGTTTGCTTATGGTGGGCAGCTACTCCCGAATAAATTAGGAGAGACTACATAGAGAGGATAGAATTATGTTGGCATGTGATTGTTGACTCACTTTCCAAAGAGAATAGGCTCAATTGTATAATCATTTTTTTCCTCCATTCTAGCACATCAGTTCACTATGTTATTGTTTTTATTGCAGCCTGCTAAGTTTGTAGAACAAGTGACTTCTTTGAATGTCAAAGCCAACTTGTTTTGTAGCATTGCACAGTTAAAAGTGCCTTTTTTATGATGAACTCTGGTATTTTGTACACTGCCTGTTAGCAGTGTGGTGAAACACAAAGCCAGCAGTGAAATTCTTGTATGCAGGTGTGTGTTAGGTGTGTTTCTTCACACCCCCTCCATTCAAACAGTGTGGTCAGAATGCAATTAAAGAAAAATCCTCACTTCAGAGGGTAGGTGGGGACTGTAGCTAGTGTAATGCTTTTACAGGGCAATACTATCTGATGGACAGTGTACTAAGTTTCAGGCAATATTTAAGACTTTAACTCTTGTGTCATGCTGTTATGTTAAGGGTAGAATATTTGGGTGGGGAAGCATAGAGTAAGCATTGAGGAAACTATTCCCTTTTTTTGTTATTTGTAGCAAGAGAAGCTTTCAGACCTCTAAAAAGGAGCCACAAAGAAGGCTGGGGAAAATGAGGCCAAATCTGCACTCCATAGGACAAGAAACTATGAAGTTACATTTCCGAAAGGAAGATCTAAATTAAGCATTGGGGAGAGTTGAACACTGCGTTAGGTTGCACGAAGAGGTGTGAGGAGACAGTTTGCCAGGCTGTGTAGTAATGTTTTGAAGGTAAACATGGGCAGAGTGGATAGGTACAACTGGAATAGAAGCAGGACTCAGTGTTACTGAGTTCCCTGTTTAGTCGAATTCCTCAGAATATTCTTTTGAAAGAAATTGGGGCTGGGGAAGCTCAGATGGCTAATGAGTAATTCTGACAAGTTTCATCTTTAAAATAGGCTGAAACTGTAGTCATTTCATTGTAACAAAACTAAGTTTTGGGTTATGTTGATATAAATAAATATTTTTTTTTTCTTCCAAATTAAACTGTTAGACTCCATAATATAGTATTTCCAGAGCTGGCAAGTAGACTGAAACATGCTCTCTTGAGTGGTACCAGGTGTCAGGATGACTGGGCACTTCCAGAGGTTGACCAGAGGGCTTCAAGGAATCTCTTTGAAGATATTCAAAGGCCATTTGGACACTGTCCTGTGCAGCCAGTTCTAGGTGGCCCTGCTTGAGCTGAGGGAAGTTTGAACTGCATGATGTCCAGAGGTCCCTGCCACCTTCAACCATTCTGTGGAGCTCCTACAGATCAGATTAATAGCATTTAGAATAGGACTGCTTAAGCGCTGACTTCACTATGAAATTGTATCCCTCCCTTTTTTTTGATGTTGCCACTGAAAATGTCATACATCAGCACCTTTACTTCCTCTGTTGCTCCAGAATCAGTGAAAGCATATGGAAGGTTTTCTGCTTGAGACATCTCATAGGCACAGTGATACAGTTACAGTATTACCTGTGCAGAACAGGATCTTTACTGTACCCTTCGTTTCCAGGTGGTTGGAGGCAAGGTAAAGAAACCAGGCAAGCGAGGTCGTAAACCAGCCAAGATAGACTTGAAGGCAAAACTTGAAAGAAGCCGTCAGAGTGCAAGAGAGTGCAGAGCCAGGAAGAAGCTGAGGTACCAGTACCTGGAAGAGTTGGTTTCAAGCAGAGAGCGAGCCATCTGCGCTCTCAGAGAAGAGCTTGAGATGGTAAGAAACTGTCATTTAACCTAACCCTCAATATTATTTGGGACCTGTCCCCATGGACTCTTGTTCTCAAAATCACTGTGACTGAGAGTGGGATTTGGCTAGCCATAAGGTATCAAAACATCAGTAACACATGCATTCAGCTGTTTGTCTACTTTGCATGTTGAATACAAAACTCATGTCATAAGTTATCTGCTGATTTTGAACTGTAAGCAAGCAAAGAAAGTGCCATCGCATATGACTCTGTTGTCTTTGAAATGTTTGTTTTGGAAAGCCTCTGACAGAGGTAGAAAGAGGTACAGGATGGAAAGAGATGCGTTAATATATCAAGGGGGGAACATATATCCACAGTGAGTCATTGCTTCCCACAGATGGTTGTCTCTGTTGGGGAGGTTGATTCTTGCAGCATACTCTGTGTAGTTGATTGCACAGCTGTCCTGTGTTCTAGCACGTATAAGATGGGTGTCTTGGCCAAATAAGCTGCATTAACCCAAGAGAATGTTTCATCTGGAAACAAAAACTCTGCTCCTCAGTGATATTGAGATGCTATTGAAATTCCACTGGAGCCGAGGCTATTGCCTTGACCTTGCACTAGGTTTGTTTGAACATGCAGGGCTAATCACAAGTGAATAGAGTTAGGATTGGGTGGAAAGTCAGCCAGCTGACCACAGATTTTTTCAGTGTGCTTCAGGGTTTGTCAATGAAGAATTCCAGATGAGGGAACTAGGAATAAGGCACATGTGCTGTAACTGTGCCTTACACAATCAGAAAGGCCCTCTTAATAGTCAGTCAGCCCCAGAGTCATGTGAAATGTTTTTTTTAATAGGCCATGAACTGGAACGGTATTCTGGCATGGCAGCAGCGAGAAAATGCACAAAGTGTTCCATGTTGTTTAATAATTACAGTGTTCTGTCTAGCACTGCCACCAAGTAGCAGTTTATTGCGTGAAACTGGATTTACTGAGGACAGATATGCAACCATGGACTCTTGCTTAGCTCATTAGTCCTCTGCAGTTTTGTAAGAGGCTTCAGCCCAGTAAATTCAAACCTTAAATGAATATACCGGAAGGTAAAGATTACAGTTCTGTTTTGTCTGCTAATGTGATCCTGGCAGTTTGCTAATGCCTAATGTGTTTGCATATTTCAGTATAAGCAGTGGTGCATGGCGATGGACCAAGGGAAAATCCCCTCTGAAATAAAAGCCCTGCTAACTGGAGAGGAGCAAGGCAAAGCACAGCAGAACTCAGCGAAACTCACCAAGGCTGGAAAGACAGAAGCAAACAGTAACAATCCCTGTAAGTATGCAGCCTATGATTAATTCCTATTTTGTTACATCTTTTGTGGTGTAGGAGGGTGGCTGTGGTGTAGGAAGAAACATAAGGATGTGCTTTTGGGCACAAATAGTTGATTGAAGCAAAGAGCTTAGTGGGTAGTACAAAGACTCTATGTAATGTTTACATGAACAACATAGAAATTACACTAGCTAGGAAGCTGGGCAGTTAATTTTAAAAGGATACTCAGTCTTTGTGTTTCACCAAGGCCTGTGGAGACCTGTGAAGACCTGAGACCTTCATCTTTTACAGCATTTTCTGTTTTCCTAATGCAAAGTAAATGGAGCACATAAAACATAATTGAATTTTAAAAACTCCATCAAGAAAACATTATTCTAGCTGCAAGCACTCAGAAGTGAGAAATACTGGACTTGGGATTTCCTTTGGAGTCTTCTTTGTGCCTCATTTGTTCTTGTCCAGGGAATGAAATTAGGTTCTTCTGTATCTTGAAAGGTGAAAAGATCATGTAAGATAAAGTCATATTCCTGATCTGTACATGCAGAGGAACAGTTAAAGTGTAGCATGGACAATTCTATATCTCACATCTTCTAATTTTGTAATATTTCATGTGAAAGGTTAAATTACACTTTACTGTACATTTTTTAAAGTAGGAATTCCTACCTTTTTGTTTTTAAGAAATGTGAAAGCCACATCTGTAATGGTAACAATCTTCCCCCATGGTGCGTCATTCACAGGAGGCCAATGCAGAACCTTCAGCACTGCAGCAGAGATAGCTTGGTAGCTAGCAGAAGAATGCTGTTGTGAGAGAAGTGGATGCATCCCCAGATGCAGGGGGAAGGATCCCAGTCTTCTGTCTTCTCTTTGCTCCTCCCCACATGCAACTGCTTGATTATGGTGTTCCTAAGCCTGCGTGGAGTGGGGCTTCTGGGGTAATAGGTGTTTGTGTAAGCGGAGCTTTGTACTTCCTTTCTCTACACCACCCTCCCCAAATACAGCTATGGCAGCTTTTGGGCATTCCCAGTAAGAGATGGGATGGCTTTTGTGTCAGAGCCCAGAATTAGACTGGCTCTGCGGTTGTAGTTATGTGGTTGGTAACTGTTATGGGAGTCTGAGAGGTTCTGTAAAATAAAAACAAAAGGAGGATCTCAGAACAACGTTGCTAAAGCCAAATGCAGTGTTGCAGGTTAAGGAAAAGGAACTGGATCAAAAGCTTTCAGCAATAAGGTTCATAATAATGTAATTTGCAACCTACATAAAGATGTTGCTCTCAGCATCCTTTTATAATGCAGCATGGCTTTTATGCAATTGAGGGGAGGCACTAGATATATTCTCTGCCCATACTTCTTTTGCAGGTTGTATTTCCTACCCCCTGTGCTTCTGGTAAGGTAGTCAAATCATGTCCCTCTACCTTGCTTCTAGCAGTGGAACAGCTGCAATCTCCTCCCACCCATCATGCCCTGCTATCTTTCTGTATCTACCTACACTTTCAGCCCTAGTATCTTTCTAGACTGCAACTTAATAGGAATTTTGCTATGTTGTCGTTGTTTCCCAGCCAAAGATAATGCCAAGAATTTGGTAGCAAAGAAAACAAGTTGCATCAGTTTGGTTTTTTGGTAAGAGAGATGATGACAAATTCTTGCAGGCTGGTTTGCTCATCTTAAGTATTGACAGCTAACCTGCCACTTTCTTTAGACCGCTCTTTCTCCTGTATATGCTTTTTGCATTGATGTGATGCAATGTGGAGAGTTTAGCTCTTAGGATTTTCAGTGGAGGTTTTGCTTTCTTATTCTTTTGTTTGTGACAATGTCTTTCTCTGTATTATATGAAGTGCATGGAACATTTTTTAATCTCATGTTTTCTTCTTTGTTTCATAGAATAAATATTATAATGAATGACTTTGCTAGATTGATTGTTGTCGTCTTTTTACTGAAATAATTTGGTCTGTTTAGCATTATCTCAATTCAGAATTAGTCAACAGCACTGAAAATAATAAAGTGCTGTATTTCAGTGTACAGCACAGTTATTTTCAGAATTCCATTCTAAGAACTCATATATTAATCCTTAAAGCATAGTTTTAAGTTTCTCCTCTAGACCCTCCACATATGTCGTAGTTATCAATTGCTAGAAGTATTGCATAGACATAGAAAGCTATCATGAAAGGGTAAGTAACACTGAAGCAGAGATGGGGAGGGTATGAGAGTTGTGTTGTATCCCTGTGCCCTGTATTTTAAGCTCTGAACTGCAGTTTGTCCTGAAAAATAGCAAGAGACCCAACCCATAAGTTTTGGGTTTTTTGTCTATGTTGAATGCTTGCCTGTCCTTTTTCTGTATTCTCTGGAGGGAAAAAAAACCCAAACAAAACCAAACCCTAGGCCGGATGTCCAGAATTATACTCTGTGAACTTTGCAGTTGGATTTTGTAACACGATCGTGCTGGAAGTATAATATGTTAGAATTAGACTTACACAGTCTAGTTTCAAATGTAAACTGTGTCTTGTAATTAAACATGTATTTCAAATGTTATGTGTATATTTAAGTGTCTTTCTGAATCAGGGTTGTAAAAAACATGCAGAGGAGTTATGGTATGCATGACCAGAACAGCTCCACTCAGCACTAGGTAATGTGACAAATGCAGCTCTGATCTCACCAGAAATGCCCTACTTGCTCTCTTCCCTTCACTTTTTCTTTATGTTACTTTCTGTGATAACAAACAAGAAACTTCTTGGGAGTTTTCTTTTATGGAGGAAACAGAGAGTTGGAATTTCTCATTGTGATGAGCAACAGTTTTCATCTGTTCCCCATCATGGTGGCTCCTGCTTCATGGCTTAGCCAGCAGTTGGCATTACAGGATTGTGTGTGGCAAGCCTCGGCGCAGCTCTGTGGCATGAATAGTGGCATCCATGTTCTAACAGGTTCTTTGTTCTTCATGCAAATGGAACAGGAGATGTGTTACAGCCTACATCATCTTAAACCATTCCCTTGTTTGTCCTGCAAGCCAAAATACATGTGATACATAATTAGAGGCTCTAACTGCAATTTTCAAACCTGCTCTAGATGCTGTGGTTCATTACAAATTTAGGATTCCCTGCAACAATCATTAATTAGATAAAGTTTTGTGGCTTCCATCACATGGCAGATTGTACTATGTTATAAATATTCTGGCCTTAGATAGATCTTCAGGACTCCTTTATTTTGGAGTTTAAAGTTTAGCAGCTCCCCTTGAAACCTAACAAATATTTGTGGTTCATGCTCATTTGATACTCCAATGCTTACAGTCTTCATCCATATTGAGGTATCTCCTAGAAGCAGTATAACCAGGACTGGCTAGGAGTCTCATATAGTACCCTAAATAAAGGAGGATGGTTTAGTCTTATCCTCTTTTTGTGTGAGATGGGTACAGCCTTCCACTCATTTCTCCTGCAGTGAGTGTGTGCAGCTGATTCTCTCTCACAAACATTGAGGAAAGGAAATAAACCTGGAAATGCTTCATTTTCCCACTTGCCATGGAAATCTGATGGTCATCTAGAACTATTTGCTCAGCTAAAGGTGGGTATCTTTTGGAAACTATCCAGAGTCTTCAGAAAATGCTGTCTGTAAAATTCGGTGTTCACAGCAATGCTGGAACTATGCTACAGTAAGGTAATAAGACTGAACTCAGTTCATGCTGATAGAGTAAGTACTGCACAGTTATACAGTCCTTTTGGAGAATGTAACCTAAAGATGTACCAGGTAGTAGAAAGTTCATAAAAAAACCCCATGCAGTAAGTCTTGCCTTCTCATATGCTGTATATGTACTTTGTGCATAGACTCCTAAAAAGTGGATACATTTAATTGACTTGTCACTTACCTGAGAACATTTTGTATTTATATGTAAAAAAAAATCAGTCTGCTTTTATACTTGATAATAATAAATGTTTGTCAAAGAATCTGTATTCTAATAAGTGCTCTTCAAAGGACATGTATCAGAGGTGTTCATTTTTTTAATGGATGAGATAAATTCAAAAAGCTTTTCTCCTCCTTGACAGCTGACACCTGATTAGCTTTGTGAGAGTGCATGTGACTTATTTTTCCTTCTTTCCCTTTTACATTTTAGGGTGAAGATAAATCTACATAAATAATGAGTCTAGTTCTTCCTGGCATCCCATGAAGAGATGGAAGAGATTTGGCATCATAGTTCTATTTCCTACTTTCCAATAAATTATAATCTCTATAATTAGCTATGAAATTACTGTTAATATAAGGGCCAAATGTGTAAGACTAGTCTAAAAATGTAGAGAAAACAAAGGAAAAGCTGAAAAAAGAACCCTGGTCTTTCCTCATTATGCTTATGAGATACAGCGTGAGTGACAGATGATCATCTGATGTAGAAATACCTTTTGTAGGTAAGCAAGGCAAAACACCAGCTTGTGAGTGTCCTGCTCTTAGTGCTGCTGAGCATTAATTTCTGTGTAAGTTATGTCAACAACTTAATTTCTTGTATGACTCTTGTGAATTTGTATGGGAAAACAGAAGCTTCTGATCCTCAGTAAACTCTGAGGTATTGTATACCGAATAGCGCATCAATGGACTAAAATTCAGCTGATGCTGTACCTATGGAATGTATAGATTTGTATATGTGGATATAGAAGTAGAATTTGTAGTGTCTCAGCAATTTCCTTAAACAATTTCTGCGAAGACTGTTGCTTAATATTATTTATACCATTATTTGTGGTTTATCTTTACATTTTAACTAAAAAATGCTGTCATTGTTCAGCTAATGATTTTCAGCAACACCTCATTAAAACAAAAACCAAACCCCTAAACAACTGACTTTCAGTTTCTTTGTTTCCTCCATTAAAAGCACTTGGGAGGTAGAAGTTTTGCTTCCATAACTAGTGCAAGATTTGCCTTGCTTTTTTGTGTGTCTGCCTGTAACTCACAACTGGCCTGATCAGTGCTACTAACACTAACTGCTGCTTCAAGCTATTCTGTATGATTTGTGTATTAGGGTAGGTAATGGTGACATTCTTAACTATGCTGCAGCTGATACGTATTCTAGTGATGAAGGATTTGTGAGTAAAAGACTGCAAGTGGATTGTTAAGTGTGTGTTTTCATGAGACAGGGTGTTCCATGTGAATAGAAGTAGCTTGCTACGAAAGGTGACTTTTTTCCATACCTTCTTTCTCATGCCAACTTTCAGAATACATTTTGATCAAGTTGTACAGTGCTGGTGACAGCAATGCTGTGTATTCCTGTAGTAAAGCATACCAGTAGTGTCCTCCAACTTCACCATCTCCTTACGGGGCATGCTCCGAATGCCTGCTGGTGTAAGAACAATTCTTTCCTACTCCCTATCAAACATAGATCCTGCTGTATTGCTGGGTCAGTGTTTTCTGTTTTGCATTTCTGGGCTTTTTCTTTCCCCTTTGAAATCTACTTCTCAGTATGCATTCCTCTTTCGCTACAGAAAAGTAGTGTTCTGTAAATCTCCTTTCTTCCCCAAGTGGCCTGGCAGCTATTTCTCAAAAGCTGTCAAGGGTTCCTTTTCCAGAGGACTACATAAAACCAGGGGTTATTCGCGTGTTTCTCTTTGCCTCTGAAACATTCTCTGTCACGCCCACGAACTCACCCTGGATACCCCTTCTGCATTTTAAGCTCTTGGTAACATCAGCATAGATACCCTTTCTGCACTACAAGCTCTTAGTAATATCATCCTTGGTAGCTCTGGACCTGCTTCTTGTTTTGCAGCCTAGCAGAAGTAGTGCTGATACCAGCTCATCACAGAGTGCTTGTTCAAGCATTCTTATTGCTCAGGGACCCCCAGTACAAGAGGGACATGGACCTGCTTGAGCATGTCCAGACGAAGCCAAAAGATGCTCCAGGAGCTGGAGCAACTCTGCTATGGGGACAGGCTGGGCTTGTTCAGCCTGGAGAAGAGAAGGCTCTGGGGACACCTTAGGGCAGCTTCCAGTATCTAAAGGTGGCCTACAAGAATTACAACGGCCTGTAGGGACTGGGCAAGGGGGAACAATTTTAAACTGAAAGTGGGGAGGTTCAGATTAAACATTAGGAAGAAATTCTTCACTATGACAGTGGTGAGGCACTGTCACAGATTGCTCAGAGGAGCTGTAGCTGCCCTGTCCCTAGCAGTGTTAAAGGTCAGGTTGGACGGGGCTTGGAGCAACCTGGTCTAGTGGAAGTTGCCCTGCTTGTGGTAAGGGGTTGAAACCACATGATCTTTAAGGTCCTTTCCAACCCAAACCATTCTGTGGTTCTGTTTAGCTGTATGGTCAGGAGGAAGGTAACACTGTTAGCAGACAGCAGCAGCAGACAGGAATGACAATGTCGTGCAGTTGTAGATGTTGGGCATGTGTTGAAACAAACCCACTACTTACAAGGCTATATGTCTTCTTTCATTTGAAACACTGAGATTTAGATTATTCTGTTACTTGTATTTCTGTATAATTGCAGGTTGCCCAGCATTTTGCCCAATGACAAGGTTCTTAAACAAAAGGGTGAATTCAGCTTAGATTTATGTACCGGAAACACTCTATGGAGCTAGAGGAGAATTTGTTTGCAAGAGAGAAAATTTTGGCCCCAAGACCTTTACCTCATGAACATCAGCCAGAAAAGGTTTCATCAAACAGAGTAATAGCGTTAGTTTTCCATTTAAATCTAAAATCTTGTCTGGGATCTCAGCTAGAGATAGGGGACAGAGGTATCTCCTAGATTTCTGCTCAGCTAATTACTCTTGTGACCAGTATCTGTATAAACCTTCACAGGGCAATAGCTCATTCATACTGCAGGGGACAGTTGATGAGAACCAAGAGCGTTTCCATTCTCACTTCAGCAAGCTGCATTTCTCATTACTTTATTCTTGGGGCTTCTTGCCTTCTGATATAAAATAGTAATTAGCTTTTTAATTACTAATATACCAATGGAACCAAAGTGGATTACTGCAAGTGTTTGAGAAACAGCCAATTAACTACTACAGCTTTCTGGATTTACGTAATCTTGTGTCTTTTTGCAGTAGCTGCTTAATGTTGTCATCGTCATCACCACACTGAAGGAGTGGCATTGTTAATGGGGCTGATATTGTCTACACATGCTAGCAGATAAAAAAGGCTGACTGACAGCTGGAGAATGATTATAAAGGCTGTCCATTTTAATCCCTCTGCCATGAACTGCTTGTGGAATGAGCACAATTGCAGTTCTGTGGATGCATTAATAAAAAAACGTAGGCATAATGATGAATGGCCTCTCGGGGTTGCTTCCATTTACCTTGCAGTTTTTTCTGAATAATGCTCTTTGCATGAAATAAGTCATATAAACCGAACAGATTTGCCTGTTATTAAGACAGCTTTGCCTTAGTCTGTCAGAAATACAATCATCAGCTGTAACTTTAAATATTACCTGTTAATATTGACTAAAATTATTTTCTTTGTTACTGAAAAATCTTTTTTCCTGTCTTCATGAGTATGTCTCTACCCAGGGTTGGGGGGTGGAACTGGATGATCTTAAGGTGCTTTCCAACCCAAGCCAAAGGTTAAAAAACCTTTGAGAAATAAACTGTGGTTTCAGGGAAATTTAAAAGTAATCCTGAGAACTAGGGTGAGAATGCTACTGGTTTTGCAATAGCAGGGAAAAAAATCCTTTATGTAGGTAGCAACTTACAGAGTGCGCTGTAAAGTCTGAGGAACGCTCATTTCTAGATCAGTGCGGCAGGCAGGTAGTTGGGCTCTGAGAGGAGTTTTTTTCTGTACAGATCATTGTTCCTCCCTTCACCAAGCTGGAGGTTAGGTGGGAAGACTAAAGAGAGGTACCACCTCCCAGCAAGATTTCTGCATGCTAAGGATGAGGTTGTACTGAATTTGATTCTGCGTATGTGCAGTGCGAGCTGGAACTGTGCAAGGCTGATGCTATTGTACATCCTGTGCACACTCTGCTCGTGCTACAAAAGCTGCTGCAGTAAGTCCTTCCTTTTACACTCTTCCAACTGCGCCAGATCTGTGGAGAGTCTTGGTAGACTGCTGAAAGTGTCATTTTCAATCAAAGACGTTCCTCCTGTGTCCTTTCTCAAGCAAGGCGTCCACAATAACATCAAATACCTGAAATGTGGAATGTACATTCAAAAAAATGTTTACTAGTGCGAATAGATTTTTAGTGGAGGAAAGAGATTATTATTTCCCTTAAAGACAAAACTCCAAATGCTTTGTTACCTTGATAGGAATTTTTCATGACAGTGCTATCAACAAGCAGGAAGTGGTCTTTTAAGATACAACTAGGTAACTTTACCATCAAAACCATTGTATGGCTGTCAGGAGCTGGCTAGTAATAGTGTCAGGATACACAGGTGGGAGCCCCTACCTGGGGGCAGTGAACAGTAGTGTGGTAGTGGAAAGGCAGTGTGTTTGTCATTGCACCCAGGACTGGAGCTCTTGGATGGGAGTTATGGGTGCTGTTGACAGTTCAAGAGCAATTTATGGATAGCCACCTTGTGCTGCATCACCCTCCCTTGAAATATTTTGGAATAGCTCTTTATATGTCTACCTAACTTCTTTCTGGCCTGTTCTGAAGTGGTGGCTGCCTTCTGCTGATGTTCTAAGATTATGTTCTAAGATTAGCTCTGAACACTTGATGCTTTCTGCCATAGGCTGGTGCTGGCAGTGCAGCTCCTGGTATGAGGGCCAAGGGTCACATCTAACATCTCTCCTCTTAAGGAAAAAAATATACACCCTCAAGACTTCGTTCTGAGAAAGATCCTCTGGATCAATATAAAAGACTAAGTCAATAATGTGGCAAGAGGTGTTTCAGAGTCTGCAAAAAGCCTGACAGCAGATCAGCTCCCGGCAATGCTGTGAGTTAATAAGAAAATCAGGGCTACTCCTGCTGCATTTACAGCTAACTGGTAAATAATCTGAAATGTTTCTGGCTTTGGATGTCACTTAATCATTTTCCTTCCTGTGTTTGGATCAGTATGGAGAGGGGCTCTGCAGAGTATGTACAGCAGTGGAGATAAATCTCCAAGGGTAAAGAGAACTGCTGTAACGCCTTTGGAAATAAGATGGGTAATTACACCTATGCGTATGTTGTCTCTGCTGTCTAATTCTACATGCCCTCAACAAAATTAAAGGCCTTGATCAGTCCCTCTTCCCCAAACTGTGGAAACAAAAGCATCTCTCACTTTTACTTGTAAGTGTGATGAAATGTGTGATGCAATCTTTTCTATTTGGTGATGCAGTCTTTTCTAGTCCCCACAAATGTAGGATCAAATCAAGAGCTGGCCTGAAATGGTTGAGATGCGTAGCACGAGGGGATTACTGCTGTCTATGCCACTTCTGAATTTTATCCGGGAGATAAACTGAAAGAAGACTTTGTGTGTGTTAGCAGTAATGTAGAATAAATCCATGGTTTAGGCCAGGCTGCTCACCAGAAGGTGACATTTATATAACAATCTTCCAGTAGGTGTGCTATGTTTTACTAGAAGCCAGTTCAAATAAAGCTCATGTAATTCATAATGGCCTATTCCACAACACTTGCTAGGTTGAAAAGAGCCAACTAATAAAGACGTATTAACTTACAAAATCACTTAGGTGGCTAATAACCCTTCCTTTGAGTGTATGGGTCTGGCTTTAATAAACTTCAAATCTGCTTTTTGTTCTTTTAAACAGGAAGGATTTGATACTGAGAAAGGCTCAGCACTCAGAATTTCAGCTAAAATCGATGGCGTGCGTTCAACACCTTGGAAAACCGACTCCTAAATCAATGTCAATTAGTTCTGAAGTCAAACTGGTTGAGTTGAGGAGACTTAGAAAACTCAGGGGATTCTTAACTGGGCATATGGAAACTCTTAAGTTTAATTATGAGTGATAGCCACCTCACAATCACCTCCAGGAGGCTGGCCGAAAAATAGGTTCAAGTGGTGTGTGTCTGCTTCTCACTAGCTCTCACCCCTCAACTGGAAATTTGTAAAGTATGTTTAGCCAAAAATCCAACTTTCTGCTGAAATAAAAAAGGGGAGACACACATAATTTGATGATTTGTAATAGTAGATTTGTAATAGTAGTTCCCAAGTACAAGCCGCTTGATACCAAAAGTAAACGGCAGTGATGGAATTTCCACTTAATGGATGTCCACTTAATGGAAAAAAAATGTTTAATGGTTGGCACTGTGTCATGTTCTTACACAGAAAACATTTAAGACTAAGGGGTGAATGGGCTAGAGACCCAGGAGTCCTCTCTCCCAGAACTGCTCCTTTGCAGATGGGGCTGAGATGTGTTTGTGAACTGGGAGGTTTTGTTTGCTCTGTGCCAAACGTGCCCTTATAGCTCTGCCAGCTTCAGCCCATGTCTGCTGGTTTCCTCCTTGCTTAGATGTGTGCTCACGATCACACACACATACCCACACAGGAGCAATGGCTGGCATCCTGGGCACCTAACCAACCTTTCAGGAGTACACAGTGTCTCGAGAACTGTGTGAAGCTCCAGGGACAGTCACTGGCTATTTACACATTAAACTGTGGATTCTTCAAGATGCCTTTATCTGAGGAGTGTTGCTTGGTTTAGTCCTGAAGTTTCCACAACTCTCTGTGAGCTGGCACAGGCAGGATGCAGGACACAGAAACAACCGCAAACCATGGATGAAATGCAAAGAGTAAATTTATTTTCATTACCTCACCTATTAGGGAGCCCCAAAGGAGCGCCCAGCAGAGGCACACGAGCGTGGATGCAGGCACCATGATGCTTGATTCATGCTAGAGGATCATTGAACCTGCTGGTTTCACCTGTGTTTCAGGGCAGGCATAGTTTACCACAGTGCCTTGATTTCTCCTACAGCAAGGCAGGAATCTCAAGCTGCCTCTATCACAGGCTTATGCTACCGGAACACAGATGTTCTACCTGTCCAACAGACAAGGCTAAACAACAATTAGTATGATATATGTGTTCTACACAGGTGCAGGTCACTTGAATGTATTTATAATCCTCCTTGCCATTCTTCCTTTTTTCGCCACACCTCATTAACTTTATTGTTGCTTTAGATGTATCACTGAAACAGTATGTTGGCAATGAGGAGTTGTGGGGGAGTGTGGAAAGATTTGTTTATATTGATCAGGCAAATCCTTCATCATTTTCCATTTCTTGCTTAGATAATACATGATCTTCCTTCTGAGTCTCTGGCATCTCTGGGGCCTTGGCAGACCAGAAGGACCAGAAGGACCAGAAGGATCTGGATGGGTGCTATTAAACCCATCCATTACCCGTCCTAAAATGATGGAAGGAATGGAAAAGTTTGCTCTTTGCTCTGGCACCAGGTCAGCACTTGTCAGTGTCCATCATTACAGGTTTCCAAAGTCAACACTAAGCATGGAGTAGCTGCCATTTCAAAAGTCAAGCTGCCGGATATTTTCCATCTTCAGCACCGCTGTACTATGGTGTTTTCTTCAGCTCTAACAGTGGCAGCGCCAAACTGTCAGTGACTGGATGTTACTTGAGGGCTGGAGCTCCTGGGGTGGCTTGGGCAGCCTTTGCTTAGGCACCTCTCCCAGAAGCACAGTGTTCACTGGGGCATGAACCTGGTCAGCAGCCACAGCTGATGGGATAATGGATGGAGAGGCCTGGCAGAACTTGGAAAAAAGCAAAAGGAAGGAGATGGGAGTGAGCATGTACGTATGCCCCCGACATACAGGTACGTCACTGCTCCTTTCGCTTGTGCTGTGTGGTGAAGGCTGGCTTTTCAGACTGAGGATTTGTTAGCAATTGAAGCAATGGGGTTTATTTGATTGCTCTGGATAATCTTTTTTAACTCTAACAAAAGCTGTGTCGTATAGAAGTAGAAATCAGGAAGGTTTATCAGTATAGCTGCATAAAGGGACAGCTGCACTGTCCAACTCTTCCAAGTTCAAATGCCACTTGTGTTTGTGAGGATGTTGTTTTACCGGTATAGTTTGGCTAAAAGAAGCTATACAAGCACACACTCACTTGATACAGCTGCGACTGGGCTTTATTGATAGGGAAAGGTGGTTTAGGAAAGCCAACCTCCAGACTTCACTGATGGCTGCAAGGCTAGTTTGGCCCATGATTTCAGGGCAGAACTGCCAGCTCCTTCAACCTGGGGACACTGTGCCTACCTGTCATGTCAAGGCACTTTTCCTGGCCAGCTTGTGTAGTTCTACAGCTTCTAGGGGGTGGAGGAACATGGTTGAGTTCAGAAGAGGGAAGGTTGCACAGAAGCCTGTGGTTTCACACCTGCCAGTGTGTTCTTTGGGCTTTCCATGTGAAACGACATCTGGCACGCTGTGGGTCTGCAGCGTGGTGCTGGCACCTTAGGGGTGGACTGCCTCTTTCCTGTCCTTTTCAGCAGTGGAGCAGGTTTGAGAACAGCAGCCCTGCATGTGCTGGCTGCAGCAGTATTTTCCTTTGGGATCTGTAATGGTCTGAGGACTGCCCCTCATCTGTGGGCCAGAAGTGCGCAGGCAACATCCACTGGAACATCTCTGGGGTCCGACTGTTCAAGGACTCGCTCCATACAGTACCTCTGGTTGCACCTTGACAGGACAGTGGCTGCCATGGCCTGTCCT
Source organism: Psittacula echo (assembly GCF_963264785.1). Taxonomy (NCBI): domain Eukaryota; kingdom Metazoa; phylum Chordata; class Aves; order Psittaciformes; family Psittacidae; genus Psittacula; species Psittacula echo. The sequence continues at coordinate 110,276,908 of NC_137735.1, forward strand.
GTCCATTATGTCCAGATAGAAAGGCTGCCTCATGCACTCCTATTCATGTTGACTAGAAGGAACAAGTGTCCTGGGTCCCTCTAGAATCAGACCTAGCAGGAGGTGGGCAACCATGACCCTGTGGTCTTCTGCAATCTCAGGGCTTATTCTGTTCAGTCCCATTGCTTTAATAAAGCTACTGACCAAAAGAACAACTGTTGGGTTTCAGTCTCACAACCCAACATTAAAAATAACATTGCAAGGTTGACCTGGCCTGCTTACCCTAGGTCTGATTTTACTGTGACAGAGGTAATTAAGTGGCAAAGAAAAACTAAGCATATGGTGATGTTTAAGGGAGAAACAACCTGCTCAGAACATGAACCACACAGAAAATATTGGTCTTGTCTCAGTTACAAGATCCTCTTTCCTCCCTGTTCATGGGAGATTTTGCTAATGACTTCAATGAGAAATATCAGATCCTCATTTAATGGGGATTTCTGAATTTTGAAATAGATACTGGAAGTGTTCCTGCAATCCGTGAGGGTTCTCACAACCGTACTTTGTATGGTAGAGGAGGAAGAAGGAAGCTTTCTACCATGCCTACAGGATTGTTTCTCAACAAAGGAGTTTCCCCACCCATATTGCCAGCATGAGAGTCTTTTCAGAGGATGTCAGCTTGGGGCTCCACCACATGTGTGCTTCTGCTCCCTGCTGACGGGAAAGGGAGGTACCCAAGTGTGTTTAATACACCCTGTAGTACTTGCTGCTCTTGGTCTATTAACTTTCATTAATGCAGCGCTTCCAGTCCCCAGGCACGAGCAGGAACCCAGCTGTGCCACATTTGCTCTGAAAGCAGAAGAAAAAGATAATCCTTCTCTGAGGAGGTTGTGGTTGAGGGACGTCTCTTTTAGACATACACTGGGCAGCTAGAGATTTTGAAATAGAATCATAGAGTCATAGAATCATAGAACCATAGAACGGTTTGGGTTGGAAAGGACCGTCACAACACCTAGTTCCAACCCCTGCCATGGGCAGGGACACCTTTCACTAGACCGGGTTGCTCCAAGCCCCATCCAACCCGGCCTTGAACACTGTCAGGGAAGAGGCAGCCACAGCTTCTCTGGGCAACCTGCGCCAGGGCCTCATCACTCTCATAGCAAAGAACTTCTTCTTAATATCTAACCCTAATCTCCACTGTTCAAGTTTCAACTCAGGAGTATGTGGAGGGGTAACTGTCACCTGCACACTACCTTACAGTTTAACACCTGCAATCAAAGCTTCCACGATGCTGTTAGGATGACTGGAGCATGAAATGCCTGCTGGTACTCTGGATTTGAGGATGCTTGGCCAAGCCCTGGCCGCTACATTAGGGTGCTCTAAGGAGAGCCTGGTCTGGAGCCAGTTCTGTGCAAGAAATTACTGGGTAGGATGAAATTCTTGAGTACAGAAAAGAAATAACTGGGAGAATACATGATAGAAGTTTACAAATGCAAGAGCGGCACAGGGAGTGTGGGTGGGGAGCAGCTCGTCACTGGGTACTGACTTTGTCAGAGCTAGTTGAGAAGGAACTAGAGAATAGGAAAAAAAGCGCTTGAGATTCTCAACTGAAGAGAGGTCAAAACCTAGATTCTCAGGCAAAACTCTCTTGAAATCCACTTAGATGGGGCCTGAAAAGGGGGTGTGTGTGTGTGTGTGTTTCCTTCCCGCCTGTGGAATTTTATGACTAAGCCCATTCTGGACCTGCTCTGTATTTACTGAATGGCACTGCTTTTTGGCAGCTACCCTGTGAGAGGTGTTACTTCTTAGCAGTGACTGCCAGAGACTAGAATGAGGTGTCAGGAGACCACTCTGCAGCTTCCCTGATACTCACGCTCTATCTTCAAGCACCCACTGATGGCTGCAGTAGACAGTAAGATGCTGGCATGGATCGATGTCTGGTCTGAACCCTGTGGGACTCTCCTGTAGACACTGTAGGAAAGCAAAAAGGAAACTTCCCAGGTAAATGCTGCAGCAGCCTGGCCTGGACCTTCCACATGTCCAACTCATGGGAACACACTGATTGGGCAGAGCGAAGGGAATTCACCAACCAGATATGTGTTATCTGTGTTTTCTGAGGGTGAACTACTTTACTTCTGGGAAATACTGTGAGAATTAAGAGAATAAATCAGTTTTCATCTCACAGATTCAGCCTATTTCTAATTAATGAGGTCAGTAACTGACAAAACCCCCACCCAAACCCAGCCTGTGTGTTCCAGTAAATGCAGATGGCATAGGGGATGCCATGCCCCTTCCCACTCTGGTGGGAAGCTGAAGCCCTCACTGGTGCTGTTGTGTTGTCTTCTCTCTGTGCTGGCAGATAAAGAGCAGCAGGAGTCAGCTCCACCTGCAGCCACAGCTATCTGCCAGCTCATCTCCTCTGGAATGCCTGTGAGGGACCTGTTCAAAGGTGCTGTCATGGAAGAGGATGCTGCCAGGAAAATGTGTGAGTGCAGAAAACCTCTCTTTGCTGCAGGTGGCACAGCCATACCTCAGCAGAAGGGACTCAGGCCAGGAGACACACCAAACTGAAGCTGTGAGGAGTCCCTGTGTGCCTGGCACTGCTTTGACCAGCACGTGTTCTCTCAGACTGTGCCCAGCCCCATCTTCTGGGTGGATGCACTAGGGTGGGTGTAGAAGCAGCTTGAGAGGAGGTGATTTGGACCTCGAGACCTCTGGAGAGGCGCAACAATGAAGGTGCGAAAGCATTCAGTGCTGGACTTATGCTGACCCTGTGGGGCTGTGGGAGTTTCACCACTGATGTCAGGATTAAGCTTGACTGCCCACCTATGGACCTCTTGCCCATCGGGTATGGGCAAGAAGAAAAACCACAGTGCACTCGTATTTGCAGAGACATACCAGACAGAAGTATGGATGGCCTTGGGTGGATATATGCATTGATACATAGTGGCCAATGTACAGGGGTTCAAAAAAGCAGTGTTTCTTCCTACGCTTTTTTGCCTGTCTAGGGAGAGTCTGAGAACTTTCCTGTTTTGTAGAAAAGGGATGCTTGTGAGTCAGAGTATTCCCTGAAAGCAGAAGGTAATGGGAATTAAATAAACTGGACACATCAAAATCAAGGCATTTAATAAAATAAAACATCTTGTTTTCTTCCCCAAATCTGTGTTAAAAATATGTAAATATACATCAGTATTCAGAAAGAATATAAAGCTCCTTGTTCTGTGGGTACCTAGTGGTTTCTTCAAAGCAATGCAGCCAGTTAGACAAATGTATTGGGGGGATTGGACTGAATAGGCCAGGCAACCTTTTTTTCCTTTTCTTCTCTGTTAAAAGCATCATAGATGGAATCTTTCATGACAGTTTTGGATGGAGCTGGGATATCTGCGATCCCAACATGATTCTTTTTGGCTATTCTGGAACTGGTGGTGATGGTGTATGCATTGCTTCTGTAACATTTCATGGCAGACATGCAGAAAGTTTCTTTCATCCCTCTTCTGAAGTTTGCATTATACACAGAGTAGATGGTTGGCTTAGCAGCTGAAGAACTGAAGGAGATCCAGGTGATGGACAGGAAAACCAGGGAGCTCTTTCTGTAGTTGATTTCCTGTGGGTGCCACAGCTGTACCATGTAGAAAGGGAGCCAGGAGAGGAGGAAGACCGAGTTTAACATTAAGAACATTTTGATGGTTTTCACTTTTGCTCTTGGGACAGTATTCGTTGTCCTCCTGACAGTCCTGCCGTCGGTGCCTATTCTCCAAATGTACTTGATGACCCTCTGGTAGAAGAAGACAATGAGGGTAGATGGCATCAAAAACACCACCAAGAGGCGGATGACACCATAGGTTACTCCTTCCCAAGATCTGGGGAGAAAAAAGTTGCAGTGGTCGTCACTGCTGGAGCTGTAGAAAAGGAAAGCCGGTGACGCAAATGCAGCCTCAAAGAGCCAAGAGGCCAGAATCATTTTCTTGGCTTTCTCCCTGGACACTTTGAAGCTCAGGGGGTAGACGATAGTGTAGAATCGATCCACACATACAGAGAGCAGCACATATATCTGGACTCCAGGGGTGATGTGCTGGATGTACCTTACCAGCTTGCACATTGCGTTCCCCAGTGTCCACCTGCCATAGGTGAACTGAAGCAGCACGAAGGGCACGCTTGCGACACTAGTCAGCAGGTCTGCACAAGCCATGGAGACAACGAAATAGTTGGTGGTGGATTGTGTCCTCCTGCTCCGATGGATCACCAAGCAAACAAGGGAGTTTCCAACGAGGGACACCAGCCACAACGCTCCCAAAACCATGCTGGCTGCTGTAATTTCCCCCCGCTGCAGGTCATACAGCGAGGCAGTGTGGTTCCTGCTTGAGCTGGGTCCTGTGGGTGATGCTGTCATCTCATAGCCAGCAGGAGGGATGGAGCTGTCCGGGTAGCTCTCGCTCTGCAGCAGGAGCAGGAAGGTAGGGAGAGCAGCAGTACCACTGTTGTTATCCATGCTGTGAGCAATCATGGCCACGTCTTCTGCTCAGGCTGCATAAAAAGAGAAGAAGCAAGGTTCTATTTAACAGGTCTGTGGGAAAAACCTACCTTAAGCAATGAAAGATGATTTTAAGTAATCCACATACTGCTTAACGTAGTGGATGTCAGAGAAACATTCAGAAATATACGGTGAGTCTCTCTGTTACAGCAGAGGCCATTCAGTTTTGTGTTGAGTTTTATTAACGACCTGACTGTTTTAGGACATGCACCTCTGCCCTCTGAGAGATAAACGTTCCTTTCACAGCTAGGGGCTGAGATGCCCTTTCACCCATGCTGGTGACCTGCATATTCCTGCAGAGAGGGATATGCTGACTACACCACCACCACCCTAAGGCAAACACAATCACTACTATGTCTTCTTTTTAGATGGTGTTTTTCAGCTTCCAGGATGCTCTAATGACTTCTGTGTTTCCAAGCTATCACTGAAATATAGGTCCTTGGATCAAACTGTAGCCTGTCCTTTGTGGCAGATACGGGACACACCATGGTATGACATATATATGACTTCCTGTTTTAAGAAGTGAGACAGGAATGGATATATTACTAGACAGAGTTTGCAATCTTGGATTTAGTCTGTTGTGTTGGTCCTAGCCTATCACAGGGTTAAAATGTAAAAGTGCTAAATATTAGTGGCTGTGTGTATACAAACACCTTGCCTGGGCCTGATGAGCCTAAAGCGTCCTTTCAAATGATGGTGTTTAGATGCAAATTCTTATTCACTAGAAACAGAAAGTCTGGTTCTGTGGATATATTGTGTGAATGCATAAGTCCAGAGTCTTGATACCACAAAAGATAAATCTGTCTTCAGTTAATGATCAGAAGTTCAAGTGTTCATCCCAGAAACCAAATGGAGAAGTCAAAAAAGCCACCAGCATCCTCCTCAGCTTTCCAAGCAATCCAAATTCAAAACTTTCCTTTCTGAGTATTTTTTTCCCAGTGTTTTCCTGATGCTTTTTGCTGTGCCTACTCCAGCTCTGCATCTATCACCAATTACCTTCTCCTTGTCCCCCTACTCAGACCGGAGCACCATGGTGCAAAGCCACTGGATAAACATGGAATCTTTGTGTTGTTTGGCATGTCATCTTCAATAATGCAATGAAAAACATAGTCAGATGTGAAAGAGAAAAAGATGTATTGATTGCTTCATGTGGCTGAAGGAGGTTTTGTTTCCTCTAGCTGTATTCATTAGCTGCACTTATTAGAACATACAATATGCATGTTTCATACGAACAGGCTTGATGTACAATGAGCTGCACAGCACAGGCATAAATTTAGCATACTTGAAAATGCAGAGTGTGCTTGGAGTGTGGCACAGCTGCATGGGCACTGCCAGTCTGTGTAGCTGCAGCCACAGCGCTGCTGGACCCCCCTGTACCTCTCTATGCCCTGCACCATGCTCAGCTGCCTACTCTGCATCAGCAGAAAATGAGCCAATATATGTCACCAATGCTGTTCCCAATGCAGCTAGCTTTGTTTCACAGCTTTTGCATGCAAGTCGTGTCTGGGAGCTGACAACGTGATTCAGGTTAAGTCGGACTCGTAGCTGAAGCAGTTTGGGGCTAGTAACAACTGGGTTTGTTTCAGTGGGGTGTGTTAAACGAGGAGTTTCAGATGCTAGCCTCCTGTCAAAATAGCACTCAGGACATCATCAGTGAGACCCACTGTGTTGTGGGTGGCTGAGTTGCCAACCCTGCAAGGGGCACCATCTGCAGATGATACATTGCCCCTCATCCTGTCTTCCGCTGGAGGGCTGTGGGTGCTGCCCAGCCTGGCCTTCGCTTTCAGTCATCCCTTCTCTCACTGTTTTCTTACTAGCTTTGCCTGGCAGATGATTCCTGGTTTCTCAAACAGCTCCTGCTTGCCTTCCCTCACCCTCCATTGGGTGGATCTGCTCCCCTGGAGATATCCTGCTATCATCAGCTGTCAGCATGGTATTTGAGCTGCTGTCTCTGGCAGAATGGCAGGATGTACTGACAGTACAACCCACTAAATTACATGTTAGAATTATCTGTAATAGAGTAATACATGTGGAGCCTATTAACCAGATAGAAAAGAACATTATGGGCTACTTTGCTTCCCTAATTTCCCTTCTTGCTATGCAGAAGCATGTGTTATTTAAAAATAACCAGCTGCACAAATTACGCTTCATAGGAGAATAACGAGATGAAATTTTCTTGACCAATGTTGAAGAGCAGTGGAAGTCAGGCACGAGAACGAAATGACCTTCCTAAGCTGTTAAAATATGCAGACTCTCTAGCACTGTTCTCATGATATTTCTCCTGGCAAGCCAAATTTGTTCTCTGTGTCAGTTCAGACCTGAGACATTTAGTTATGCAGGTTGTAATACTCAGATGAAACTCAGATAGTTTCATTTTGACTAAAAGTCAGCCCAGGCAGTCTTTAATGGAGAACTCAGGTTATCTGCAAGCACGCCTTTAAGAAGCTGGGAATTCAGCAGCCCTCACCATGGAACAATATGTGTCATCTTCAGAGGTGTGTGAAGTGAGCTAACTAGTGGGTGCCTACAGAGGAAGGAGAATGGCAAGAGCTGTATCCAGCTGCCTTGTGTTGGAGCTTTGCTAACAGAAGAAGCAACACCTCAACAGGAGAAACCTTCCTTGTGCCACCCTTCACTAGATACCATATGTTTGCATTGAGAGATAGAGTATTTGGTTATGTGTCTGTGGTGGTGGTGGTTCCTTCACTGTGAGTGTAACAGAAGAGGCACCAAACACAGGTGCAAGTGATACTTTTTTTGTGGTTCTTTCTTCCTTGGGAAAATCCAAAGTCATTCAGCACACGGCCCAAAAGGTCCAGGTGAACGTGTAAGTGCCATATAGGGACTTTAACTACCCTGAGCATTTGATTGCTCTGGTTGAACGTCAATTACTTGTTTTATTTTCTGAAAAGTAAATGCTCTCTGATTAACCAGCACAGAGACTCGTGCATTCCTAGTCATAAATATTTTTTCCTTCAAATGGACCAGAAGCTGATTTTCTTTTATATTTAATGATCTCTATTCAACCCTATTTTTCATAGGCGGCACCGAGATCAGAATCATGCCTTGATTTAGCAGTAAGAACCTTTGTGTCTATGGCCCAGCATATCTTCTTCAGTGGGCAAGTCTGGTTTTTATAGTGGAGACTTAAACTTCTACATAATGAGTAACGCTCCTGTTGTCAACATGAGCAAGAAAAGCTCAGCATATGCATTGTTTTCCATGGGTCTGCGATGCAAATAACCTCAGATTCTCTATCTTGCTACATTAGGTATCCCATATCCCAAACTGCTGCATCATTACTGAAATACAGTTTAAGTGTTACTGAACTGCTCAGCGTGCATAAGAAAATAGCACAAAAATCCATAAGAAAATAGCAATGAGCTCTTCAGCCTCCCTCTGCCTTGCAGGTCAATAAGGAAGTATTAAAAATGCAGAAAATTAAAATTATGTGAGACCTAATTACATTTTTGTTTAGCAAAAATGCTTTTGTTTGATTTTCCCTTTAAACCTGTATAATACTGTGCTGAATAAAAGGCTGCTTTCTAGTAACTGAGTCTGCATGGATGCAACAGTGCAAAAAAATCTCACCTTTTTTTAACATTATAGAGTGGGAATCCTTTCAGAACTGGTATAAGGACTTCCTGTATTTCTGTTTAAAACCCCAAAGTTTTTGTATTTGCTTGGGAAAACAAGGGGCATGTGAAATGACTCATAATTATCAGAGGGATTTCCTGGTGCCACAGTTCCTATTTTATGGACCTTAATTTGAAGTTTGAAGGCACAAACATTCCATTTTCAGGATTATCCCTTGGGTTGATAGCAAGTTAAATATATTCTTGCTAACTCTCCAAAACAGATCTGTTTCTTAGAGATTAAGTCTTTGAGCCACCAGAACTTCATAAAATCACTGCCATGTCTACTTTGCTGTTGCATAAAGCCCATATGGCATAGTTACTGTGTGTTTGCATGTTTACTGTCCTGTCAACAAAATAAGTGTTCACTGCCATTTGGAAGAGTAAAACTTAGTAAGATTTGCAAAGGAATGCATTAAATGGCTTTTAAAATGTTTAATCAAAATAATATACATTTTGTTTCGCAGCCATAGTTTTTCAGGATTAAAAGGGTAGCTAAAGAAATAGATTGTTGTACATTATTTAACCTAGCACTAGCAGAAGGTGCTTTTTTAATCAGTATATTTTACCTTTCTGCATCATAACTTCAAAACATCAGGCAAGCTTTGGCCCAGCAGATTATTTGAAAAGCTTTAAGCTGGTCATTTACTCCATAAACTTCCCTTTCTGAAGAATATCTTGGCAATAGCTGCCAGACTGGAAGAGAAGTGCTTCATCTAACTAAGTTTAATCAACATTAGAAATGGGAGTAAATTGAATCAGAATGGGGAGGCTTTTGTCTGGGTGTAAGGTGCTAGAAGGTAACATTCATCCTTACCTAAATTCAAGTTAACTACCCTGTGTGCGCATCGTCTCAATGTGATAATCGTTTTATAGAAGAACACAGACTCTTAACCTCTGTTTCTTGCTATGTGGAGATAACTGCGCGCATATTGAGGCCATCCAGTACTTCTGCTTGCAGTGGAGGAATGCGGATACACATGCTTTTGTAAGCACACAGATTCCCTGCCAGTTCTTTTCTCTGGTCTAGTGCTCATAAAAATGCTCAGCTATTTTGCCCTTACGAAGGCTTTTCTATTCTTCAAGCAGCTCTGCAGAGCAAAGCCTGAAAATCTCTTGAAGTGTGTTCTTCCTCACTCTCTGCATTCCAGTATATGGGGATAGAAAACATCTGCCTCTGTTTTATCAGGAGAATAACATGGTTTGGACACAAGGAAATTTTTGAGATCCATAGTCATTTCTCATACTCTTCTGCCTGCTCCCTGCTCTACCCCACTGATGGAGGTTCCTGTTCTGCCGCATAGGTAGCTAAAGATGACATGACTAGAAGTGTGGATGGGCTATTTCATGGATGAAGCTTTCAGTACCAGTGTGGTCACAGCTCAACTTACGGTAAAACATTCTGTACTGCTGATGTAAGTCAATACACATTATTGCATCTTTCATCAGCATCTGAGAGCCTAGCCTGTATTGCAGGGTGAGGTCATGGGAGCAGGAAATACAGATGGAATCAAATAAAGGAAGGAAATGTACTTAATTTCCAGCACATCTAAAGATGTAAAGATGCTGTTATACTCAGCTACTGCATGAACATGAATCTAAACAAGATTTTTCTACCGTATGTTTGAGGAAAGCAAGGGCAAGCAGACAGTCTCTTTGCCATCAACCTTCATCAACTCTTTTTGGTCTTTCCTGACTATTTTAACGAGGTATTAAAGCTGAGAACAAGGATATAACATACCACGACACTTGCTGGGATTGGAGCAAATTTATATTTCTTGTACTGGCTGCCTAAGGAATAATGCTTTTTCAGCTTTATCCTTTCAAATGAGCTTAGTAAGTGGTGACCCATGCAGTAGCTAAATAGTCCAAGAACGGGGTCCATCTACCGCTTCTGGGTCTATAAGCTCAAATCTGCACTAACTACTCTAATAGCATACCTGTAGCACTGAGTTTAAGGCCTGGCCTCAGGCAAATCCGTGGGGCATGATTCTGATAAACATTCAGGGTTCAAAACCATACACAGGTCATAAGTTACTGCATATTGACTGAGTCTACTTAAGAGACAGTGCCATCTTTTGAAGCTCATTGTGGTATTAAAGGTTGTGAGAGCAGTAGCTTTTTCCTGCATCTGAAGTCAATGACTTTTTCTCATGTATTTACTGTGGGTTAAGACTGACACACAGGCAGTCACTATAGGTCTATTAACTTGAGGTGAGTTGCTAAGACCCAGTAATTTATTCATGCACCTAACCCTAACAGCATGTTTATTCTTTGTTGGTGGTGGGAAGGAGCCCTTATGGTAACTGCAGATTTCACTTATACCAGACGTCATTCTTTGGTTCAGGGACAGACACTGGTAAAATATGAGCCATATTTGTGCTCAACACCGCCTAGATAGACACCATCCCCTCATCTGCATCTGCAGAGTGAGGGACAGAGGTGTAACTCTCTTCAGCCAGGGCTATGCTGAAGCACAGGTGGAGGCTGCAACCTTCAGATCTGTAGTAAGGATGACATAGGCAGGATCACATGCAGTGGGAAGTTAATCATCCAGTAGCTGTAGGGTGGAGTCATCCACAAGGCCCAGGGAGGACACAGCCTTCCTTCCACAGACCTGGGCTATGCCAAATAAACTGTTGGGTTTGTAATGACCTCTGGACTGCCTGTTTCTTCAGTCTGCCTCCTCTACTCTTGACCACAGCATGGTCTGGCTAACCATAAGAGAGACACATAGCACAGTGCTCCGTCTACTGCCTCACGAGCATGAGTACAACACACTGTTTACAAACAGGTGCACCGTGGTTATGGGCCTCTTGTAGATGTAGCTTTTCTTCCCCAAAGGAAAGACCCCCAGAGTTCTAAGTGTCTCAGACTTTTATCATGTCTCAGACTTTATTCTATCATCCTAGTAGTTACTATTAGTATTACTGCTAGTGACTAGTGGTAAAACTCTAGATTAGGACTGTTCTAAAAATTATAGCAAAACCCAGATCTCTGCCCAGTGTGACTGTGGGCGCATGAAAAAGTGGGAACAAGGAGAAGAGAGACTGACCTAATTTCCAACTCTGCTGTCAAGGTAGATTCTCACCCACTGGTGTTGTCCAAGGAGAGTGTGGAGAAGCTTGAAATACACCTTTGCATGTTGCTTGCTTTCCTAATTTTGTTGCTTGCCTTCTTGAGTCTGTCCTTGGACACAGCTGGGTTGGACCCTTTCCTGATTCAGAGGTAAAAAAATAGATGCTCTATCCCACACACTTACATTATTTTTTGGCAACACCAGGTCCTGCCTACAACACAGCACGCTCTTCTGTTTGATGTGAGGAACACAGTGCTTACCAGGGCTGGTTTGCCATGGTGGGTGTTGACAGATGAGCTGTGGCGAATTTCACACTTGGCTGATTTCTCTGCCCATCTCTTGGCAATTCTCACTCCCTCCCTGCTGAGTGTCCTCTCCCCCACAGGAAAAACATGCCAGCAGCTTCAGTGAGGACTCTCTCAGCTTAGCTCACCCTCTCACTAGCAATGAGCACAAGTTGTCATCCTAGGAGAACATTAAGTGTGGGGTTTTTTTGTTCCTTCTATATGAAGATGTCATGTAACAGTTAATTCTTGATATTAAATCCTGTGAAAACTGTTTTTTTCAGCACACAAGAAGTTAATATGGTAATAGAATTTTTGCACTGGTCCAAACAACTGTGCTGAGATCTAAGAGTCCCTGTCTTATGGTTCATGATCTTTCTCAGTAACTTGGATCTAGTGCTCACATGACACAGGTCACCTGTGCAAGACATAGTGACAGAAAGTGGGGTAGCACTGGTGACTAATAAAGCATGCTAGGGATAGAGTTGCTAGAGATCTTAAGATGCTTCCAGGAAGACTTATCTGATAGGAATAAGAGGAGGAGACCTGAATGAGCAGTAAAAGAGTGTTCCCATGTCGGAGGATATGGCCATTAGTGAGAGCATTCCATAGCTTTCCTATATTAACTTTCCTGGAGAAGGCACAAGGGCTGAGGGCCATGCAAAAGCCATAGTTAGGTTGGAAACGCCTGATGCAGAGATGTTTGTTGGAATGGATGTTTCAGCTGAGATAGGCTCAGGGTGGACAAAAACAAGGTAGGAAAAGCCACTGAGGCAAGGTGCTGGCCTGCTGATAACTGCTGAACTGGAGATGTCTTCTTGCGAAGGGTGCCAGTGGCAAGAACTATTTTGACTGCCTGTCAGAGGGGAAGCTTAGGGAATGATGGAAGCTGCTGGAATGGAGGAATCCCAAAAACATAAGCAGTGTTTCATGTTTTGGTGGTGGAGAACTGTGTTTGTAGTGGGGAGAGGGAGCAGGCTGAGGAGGTTAGGGGCTATTCTGCATCATCTGATTGAAATTGCTCCATAGATTGTTAAACACCTGAGGAGAGATGACTGGTGGGGCTGCAAAGGAAAATGCAGATGGAGATCATATGGTGTGACCCAGATGAGGGAATTACATTGCACAGCTTTGCAAATAGAGGCTTCACAGGAGAACTGTGGAGGAGTAATAGTCTGCAAGCTCTTACTTTAAGCTAAGGAGCAGAGCTCCCCAAATGTGCCTGAAGTATAGAAATTCCTCCCCTTACTGACTCATCCAAGACCATAATGTTTAAAATAAACCCACAAATCAAGCTTCTAAAAATCCGAAGACACCCAACTAAAGATCAGCTTTTAAGGATGCCTCTGGGTTGGCACCCACTTTTCCTGCAAATCAAGCCACTTGTTTAAGCCATTAACAGTGGCTTTAACAACAAATCTTCAAGAACCACATTTAAAAACCTTTGCCAGAAAGAACTGGCTGTGAATCCTGCCTCATACACACAAATGGCTTTTTGAGAGCAGAAGGCAGATTTACTTCTCCATTACTCCATGAAGCCAACATACTGTTTGACATGCCGGAAGCCAGCTGGGTGAATGAAAAATATTGCAACGCATTCTTAGAGAGTATGTGCCTGAATTAGCAAAACCAGAATCGCCTTCTTGCCTCTACAGATAAGCAAGATTACTGTGCCTGTGGTGTTGCCCTAAGTAGCTGCATCCAGGCACCCCCCCTGAAAAAAAAAGGGAGACAAGGCTTTCATAAAGGATGACTTCAAATTAATGACTGAAAAATACAAAAGCAGACGTTTTAGTGCAGTAACACCAGGAAGGAAGAAGCTGTTTGAATGTATCTAGAGACAGGGAAAAAACAGATGGGGAGATTGGTCTGCTCCATCTCAGTTAAAGTAATTTTCTGCTTTTAAAGTAATTTTCTGCTTTCAGCGAACTGATCATGTCAGAGGACTTACTTAAGACAAATAAGTGGCATAATTTAAAAATAATGAATATAGATGCACACAATGTAGATTTGTACAGAAAATATGGACATTTATTCTGCAGTAATTCTACACACTTCCCTGCTTTCAGCAGAATCAGCTTTAAATTCAAGCCCTGCAGGGCATTTGCTCATGAGGAATGAGTAGTCTTCGCTAAACCCCAAGGATTTTATATGCAAGTAAGTAAATATAAGAAGGTAAATTACTGGAAAAGATCACCTTGGTAAAGAGAGCTATTCCTTTAGCCACAGCACTCTTCATCACAGTACCTATCCATCCACATACCTGCTCCAAAGCATAATCCCAGGGGCACCGGTCTCGTCCTTTCTCTGCTTGTTACCCCAAGTGGAGGCACCTCTGGGCAGGTGCCAATCATACTGGAAACCATGCAGTATATTCACATCTGTGCCCGCCTTTTCCTGAATAGCTGTGAATCTGGATGAGGGGAGAGATGGAGTATTCTACCCTTCTTCTTTGACGGAGGAGAAAATGACGTTTTGCAGGGCTGGATGCTGCCACCTGTTTCTTTCTGTGTCATGTGGGATGTGGATCATGTGGCAGTCCCTCCTCAGCACCCAGACGCCCCAGGACCTCCCCAGAAGCCCGCCTCCTCCTCTCTCTTCTCCCCTCTCTCTGCGGGGTGCCCACCCTCCTCCCCGTCGGTGCCTGGCGGCTCTGGGCCCGTCAGCACCACGGACAGCGGCGCGCTGCCCGGACACCGACGGGGCGGGCACCGGAGCGTGTCGTGTCCCGTTCCCTCCACCCCGTAGCGGCGGGGCTCTCTGTAGCCCCCCGTTCCCTCCCCGGTCCCCGTTCTCCCCGCCGCAAGGCCCCAGGGGCATGGGAGGGCAGCCCCGGGGGCAGGGCTGCCCCTCGGCCCGCCGCGGGGTTTGGCTGCCGGCGCTGACGTGACGGTTGCTATGGCGAGGGGCGGCTGCGGCTGCTGAAGAGGATGCTTGTCTTCCACGATGGTCGCCATGGGACCCTGCCCATTGAAAGAAACGGAGCGAATGAATAAGGAGGAGGAGGTGAAGAGAATATTTAATTAGATGCCTCTGGGAATTTGTGGGTTTTTTTTTTGTTTTGGTTGGTTGGTTTTGGTGTTTTTTTTTTTTTTTGTTTTGTTTTTTTTTTTTTGTTTTTTTTTTTTTTTTTTTGTTTTTTTTTGTTTTTGTTTTTTTTTTGTTTTTTTTTTTTTTTTTAATTCCCACATAGACACTGAAACTCGTTACGGAAAAAAGGAGAAATCAAATTGTCTGGTCCCCCCTTTTCAGAACTGGCCACCTTCTTTTTTGCATTTTATGGGGCATGACACTGACACCTTTTCTTTATGTTCTCCGCCACATACACTTTATTAAGCAAGGCAGAGTAATAACAACCCTCTCCAAACCAAACTGAGCAGTCTTTCACCAGCGTTTGTCCCACAGAAGTACAACAGATCCATGAATTATATTGCACTATCAGTTTAAGGCAGGAATATATCATTATAGTCTTGACAAACTTTCTGCCTGTGAGCTAACCAAGAAACTTGTTTGGGGGATAGATTTCTGCTGTTCCAGGATGTCTCATTAGGTGCATGGGTAAGGTGAACCAACAAAGGCTGACTCAAAGGCTGGGATTTTTCCCTTGTTTGCCCTCATTTTTCAGCAGAGAACCTCAAGTATAGTTTTATAATTTTTAGTAGATCTCTTTAGGGCACTGAAGGAACAGTACAGTTGCTTTTTGAAAGTTACTTTCAAGGAAGAACATTGAAATAAACAGTGTTCCTCTTCCAACCCCTCCCTCTCCCGCACCCCCCACCCAAACCAAAAGAAAAACCAAAAGAAACCAGACCAAAGCTGGAAGTAAATCTCAAATTCGTTTTTTGACACCTGTCACCTTCCCGGTATTAAAGAAGCTTTTATTCCTATCAATGAATACAGCAACAAACCCAGACGGAGACATCAGGTCCCCCAGCTGACACCTGACCCGAGACAAAAGGGCATTCAGTGATAGAAATTTTGCTTAGGGGGGAAAAGGGAGGAAGCAGAAAACCAAATCATACTAAGAGATATGGTATAATAGGTGCAGATAAAAATACATGGTATGTTGTGCCTTCTTGTGTATTGGGACCATTATGCCTGAGGTACTCCACAAAGTGCGTACCTCTGTATTTGCAGGGTCAGATAGTGGGAAACCAGCTGTGATTTATTCATGGGGCCAAACTCTGAGCTGAACTTCGTTCAGGGCTTTGAGAATTGGGACCAGTTCATGAATGACTCCATGTTCTCTAAGAATGCTGCATTTCAGCCTGGTTTCATTTGAGGGATGGGCAGGTAACTTGTTACATACCTCAGGCAAGATCCCTTGGGACTTCAGGTCTGGTATGAATTGTGCCCCTAATGGACAGCCCATTAAGGGTTGGGTTTTTTTGGTTTTGCTTGTTGTTTTTATCTGTTTAAATCCCAGCAGTAGTTCAGAGAGTAGTGAGAAATGTCCCACTGCTGAGCGAAAGCCACAGCTTTGCTTAGCTGTGCTCAGACCTTACAGGGGTAACAGGGGCACAGACCCCTGAAAAGCAAGTGAAACTCTGAGATAATAAGCTCTAGGGTCATGTCATATCTTCTTCGTGTGGGAAATGGTAAGTTGCCTCAAAGAAATATGACTCACTCTTATTTGTGTTCAGAAAAGTGAGGGAATGTCTAGGTTTCTATTTAATCAAAGCTTAATGTGAACTTGTTTTCTTTGTCTCCTCCCCACGCATCGCACGCGAAGCAGCATTCACTGGCCCTTGAAGTTAATATAGTGTATTGTGCATTCTAACAGATGACATTTCATGTGATCTACATGCACAGAGTGCAGCTGGGATGAGTCAGATTTCTGTGGCTGCCACATCTACATTCTTAAATTAATGCATATATTTAAAACCGGGGGAAGGACTGACACTGAAGCATTCATTCAGAAGCAGCAGTAAGATCTGTACCTGCTTTAAAGAGGAACTCATTTCCCTGGAAACACTGATCCTGTGCCTCTTACTCGAAGACAGTTTCCAGTCATGCAATGATGTCAAAGTCAGGTCACCAGGATCAGGACAGAAAGGATTTCTGGCAATGCCAGTCAAGGAATCCTAAAACGGGAGAGGAGAGCTGTAAAGGGTGCTATGGCAAGCATGGGAGGCATAGAGGCACCCAGCGCGAAGGAAAAAGGAGTCATAATTTATTATTTTAATCTGGTGCACGCTCCTGATTGAACATGACTGAATAGGAGATCTTGGAATTGTATCTTCTACTTCACAGAGCAAAAAAGGAGGTTTTACTTTCCTGATGGAGAGCTGTATGTTTTTCTTCGGGTTAGTGGGAGAGAGGTAACAGAAATGATCCATTGAAGTGAGTCAGCTGAGTTTGGGGGCCTTGTGTCAACCAGAACTGGCAATGTGAGCTTGCCTTAAGCCAAACCAAATCAAAACAACGTCCACATAATCCCAAATCTATCAATTGCTTTGATCTGCCCACCTTCAGGTAAGAAGACTGGCTCACTGTAGGCTTCTATGGCTCTCCTTAGAAGAACTATCCCCATTATAAGTTTAACATGTTTATCAATAGGCAGGATTGGCTTCCCACAATGTTAACCTTGCTTTGCAGCAATGTTTAAATGTATTTCCACTATCTGGGCCAAATTCTGATAAGCTCTGTCTTATGCTTGGAGAAACAGAAATAAAAAGAAGTAAAATGCTAGATACTGGTAGAACTGTGAATTGAGCCTTCATCAACAGAGAAAGCATGATCCTCACTTGGCCTAGGGAAATAAAGAAGTAGGACATTTTAATTTTTTGATCACTAATATGAGCTTCTGGAGTTTTCCCAGGAAGAAAACTGGAAGAATTCCTCATATAAACACTCCAGTAAGCATTTTTACATGTTCGCATTTAGTGCAATGGCTATTTTCAGATACCCTCCATAAAATCTTGCCTTGTTATACTTGGTCTCTGTTTCAGTGAAGGAGGGCCAGGGACCTTCCTACACAGCCTGAGTCCACGTGAAGTCTCAATGACCTTCTCATGTTACATACTTCCTTTCTCATGCTGCCTTTTAAAACATGTAGCTACTTGACTGTTCTATGATCAAGTGCATTCAGCAAATCTGGCATAGGGCTTAGGAGCCCTATATGTTCTGATTATCCTTGTTCACAGCCTTCTGGTCAAGCCTGCTGACGAAGATGGCTGGAAAATCAGGTCCCTCCAAAAGATGCAATCAATGCAATTTACCTTCTGTAGCAAGGAAAATGCACCCAAGAAGTGCTACAGGCATGGTTGCTTTCAGCCTGATGGCGGTATCATTAAAACCAATAAAAAGACTCATACTGACTTCACTATGGAAATAATTTCCTACCCTGGAACTGTCTGCTTGAGTTATGCAAGGGAGGCAAGGTCAGGCTTTGTCTTAAAGCTACTTATATAAATAACTTGTTACAGGGTTAATAACTGATGACTCAATTCTTACAGAGACCAGAGGTCAAAGGGCTGCTTACAGCAACTGATAAAACACTCCTGACTGATGTTCTCACAGCATCCATGATAAATGCTGCTGATAGGCATATCATGCTTATCCATCAGTTATGAACTACTTATAAATGCCATATTGTAATAAATCTTGACTAACAAAGCAAGTAACTTCTGTGTCAGAAAGTTGTGCACGAAGTTTGGAAACCCAGGTCACTATTGATGTCTACAGAACACCCAGTTGGAAAACTGAATGTTACTACGATTGTGAAAAATATTTCTGGGAGGATATGAGATAGAAAGCTTTGTGCATAATGTGTCGTTAGAAAGGCAACTAGTTTTCTGGCTTTGCTTTACCATTGTAAAAGAGAAAAGGGGAAATAATTTCAGACAAAAATATAACAAATGATGGACAAGCCCTGCAAATAGACACCAGGTTTTGCCCCGTATTGGTTCTTGTTTCCCCTAACCTCTGAATTTTCTCTTAAAAATGAGTGTGAGGCTATTATGTGTGTCTATTATAAAAATAGCCATTGTCTGTCACTCACTAGGGACACCAGATTTTCCTACTTGAACAGATATGGTAATTTCTTTTCCCCCACTGTGCAATAAACTTTGAGGTTATTTGTGAAGCACTCCAGTCCTTAGCTCGAATCTTGTCTCGCTGGGAAGAGCCTAAATGGAGTCATCCCTTTTAAATGTCGACAGTGGTGCTGCTGGGTTCAGGTCCTTTGTCTTCCCTGGGGGAAGCAGTAGCGGCATGCTGAATCCCAGTGTCAAATCCCAGGGACTCTGCTGACGCAAGAAGATGGGGGTGACCATGGGGACACCAGCTCTGACTCTGCACCAAGGTGAGGGGCAGCGAGGTTTTGGGAGTTGGTGGTAACCAGGATGACTTCTGCTTGCAGAGCACCTGAGATGGCTTTGGTAGGGAGGTGCTTGAGTCAGGATGTAAATTCCTCTCTGGAGCATCAGCTCAGCACTCAGGTCAGTAATCCTTCTTAAGACAGGCTCAGGTTTTACTCCTTGAACCACTTTCTGAAGGCTGCTAGGAGCTGGGAGAGCTTACATAACAGTGCACCCCTTAGGAACTGCTCTAGCAGTGCCCTGGAAGCTCTTAGCTTGCTCTTAGCATGGCTTCTGCTTGAACAGAGAAGGATGCACATTACAGGGGCGTCCACCTCCTCCCTACCTCCCCAACAGATTTTCATAGTCACGGCATAGAAAATTCTCATATGCATAAAACTGTACACGAGAGAAATATACTCTAAAGACATACACAAAGCAGTGGCCATAGGTGGTTATTGTTATTTACTATCTATAGTCAGCACGCTTTTAGGGCAGCGATGTTCCTTGTCCCAGCCAGGAAGGCTCCACCATTGTGAATTTTACTTGAATAGCTTATAAACCAGAAAAGAGGTGCTGCCTTTGCGCACCAGAGATCTGCCAATGCTGCACTTATACTTTCTTAGTGACACTTCGTTGCAACTTTTCACACTTTCACCGAGACAAAGACTCACAACAGTTTCGCATAATTTCTCTTGTAAAAGCTTCGTCCCTCCCTGAAGAATGGATTTATCTGAGAGCCCGTACACGGCTCTTCGAAAGAAAACCAATGCTGCCCTCCTGCGGCCTCTGTATCTCCTTGCCAGGAAGAAACTGCAGATGTCCGTCAACCTCTGCGTGGCTTTTCTGCTCTGGAGAAAGAAGGGAGAGCCACTGGGCAGTGGGATTTCCACCCTGGGGCTTTTCACACTTCCTCCCATTCTGACAGCTCAATTAGGTGCCTGAGTCTGAATCCCCACCTGGTAAATCCAAGAATGATAACAGCTTAACGGAGTTGTTCATCATTGCCTGTTGGAGGAACTTGTTTTTTTCCCTGGAGTGGGTGGTGAACTCGAGGCCATCAATGCAGACACAGGAGCCTGAACATTCATCAGTGCCTGCACAACTTCTGGGCAATTACAGTGCTGACCAAACCAGGCTTCCCTGAATCCTGTTTTTTGTCTGCATTGCCTGTTTAGGACTTCTCAGTGACTGGATGGAGAAGGTGGTGGCTCTTCAAGAGGCCATGCTACCTCATCTATCTTCCATATTTCACACAAATACACCCATTCCTTGTACTAAAAAATATCCAGGACACTTCTGATGACCTGCGTCTCCTGGCCATCGAGGGCCAGAGATGCCTGCACTGCTATAATGAGATTTCAGCAAGGGAGGGTTTTTAGTGAAGGAATGTCAAGACAACAGCGGTTGTAGATTAAACAAATGTACTATGCTGGCTGACAGCTGGCATGCTGGGGAGGTGGTAATGTGTTAAACAGGGCTAAATTCTGTACTGTTTAAATCTGGAGTAACTATCCTGAAATAAGTAAAGTAACTAGACTGACTCCATTGTATGGAGAGCAGAAGTTGGCCTTGTGATTACATGAAAAAGTGCAGCAGATGAAGAGTTTCAGGAAAAGTCAGAGTGAAATCCAACAGCTCTGACCAACTCTTTCTCCTCTTTTCTAATAGCATTTCTGGGGCTAGCTTCTTATACAACATCACTCTGTTTTTAGAGGGGTTAATGGATAAAAGAAGCCCAGACTCTGATCTCATTTACACCACCATACACCTGCATGTTTCAGTGTAGTTCAGCTCTGCTTGAGCTTCCATAAGCAAGACAAAAAACAACACACTTGGACTTAATGTAGCTGAGCAGCGGGTGAACCAAGGGGCGTACCTGTTTCAACAGAGACACTTTGAATGCTGTGAACAGAAAGACACTGGGATGACTTCTCTCTTCATATGCAAATCCTGCTAACATCAGCATCTGAGGATATGCACATCTGAGGGGAAAATTTGGCATCTCTTGAGTGTTCCCATCCCCCAGCTCCATAGTTGGGAAGGGGAGCCAGGAGTCATGAGGAATCGCTCCAGAGGGCAAGACTGCTCTTGCAGAAGCAGATTTTCTATTTTTTCACTGGATTTTAATGCTTATCAGATGTGAAGTTCATAGGAGGAGTAATGAAACCCAGGTGAGGTATTACTTATGCTGAGAAATGGCTGGGCATGTAAGTATGTTGGTGCTGAGGGACCATACTTGTAGCAGATTAAAATGCATTATATGTAATTAGGGTTGTAGTTACGGCTGGTTTAGGGTTGCCACCTTTGAAATGAAAGGGCGCATTAGCCACATGGTTGATGCGCACATGCTGTATGTGCATACAAATCTGTAATGCCCCACTTGCTGCTGGAAACCTTGTGCTAGGGCCATGAAGTGAATTACTTGCCTCACCTCAGCAAGCCAGGTCTCATGCTACCTCTTCCCCCAGGACCTGCATAGTCTGGTGAAATTCAGCGTGTGTTTCACTATGATAATGCTATTTCTCTTCTTCCAAACCAGCATCATTCAGAAAACCATCTGCTGTTACCAGTGTCCCCAGCCTTGGATCGCAAATGAACCCGCGTTTGGCTGAAATTGATGGTGCTGTGCTGGTTTGTGCTAGCTGGTGCTCTGTGGCTATGAAGTTACGGGAATTCTGAAATTCTCAGGAAAGGAAAATTGAGACAGATGTCTCCCCTGTTGTTATTCATACTGTCTGACCTTTTTTCCTGTACTTTCTCCAGTGTATCATTTAGCATGTGAGCACTTCAGGGAAGAGGAGGGGAAGGAAGTGTCCTTAATGGGCTCTTTTGTGAAATGAGGTAGATTAGGTGACTAGAGGGTATTTCTTTTTTGCTGTAGAAGGCTGTAGATTTAGCACTGCAGACTTTACTCTTTTAAAGTGTTTAGCCCTCCCTTAAACTGTGAATTTGGCTTAGAAAGGATTAAAAGTAAGTATCAATTTATACCTTTTTTCTTTCCCCTGGCATAGTTTAAATGCCTGGATCAGGCTTTTACTGCAACCCGAGAGTGCTAAAACCTCTCTTCCTCTCTTTTAAAATGAAAGCAGCCACAGGATATCAGTAACGGGATGATAGGAAAACCTCCAGGTATTATGAGACCCAAGTTAGTGCAGTGAGAGCTGGCAAAGCTGTTCTCTTGTGTGTGGGGCACTGGCTTGCTAACAAAAGCACACCATATAATGGTACATACTGGTGCACAGCTGCCTCTTGGGATGACAGAGGTTATGGTTCCTAAGAGTTGTCTCTGGGTTGTAGTGCTTATACTTGAGGGAGCATTCTGTTCATTTAAGGCTAAATCCTGCCTTTCTGCTTGAACTGGATGGTATATGGTACCTGAAATTCGTGTAGATGGACATGGCCTGCTAGGTATGAGTATCTGTAAATGGGAATGATGAATAATCTTATTGGAAGGGATTGAAAATGGTTTGTCTTTGGTGCTTCTGACATGACATAGATTGGTCTCAAGACAGCAAAGGGCTGAGCTAGCAGAATGTTGGGAATCAAGGGGAGAAAGGCTCCTGGGTGCTAATGGAAAGACATGGTCTTTGTAACACTGGATGCTACTTAAACAATCTGTGTGTCAGCCATTATGTGTAAAGTATAGCAGCACTTTTCTTATCTCACAGGGATGCTGAATCAGGCCATGTAGGCACTGACTGCCAAGGGCCTGTGGAAGATGTCTTTGGCCTGCAGTGCCTGAGAGGAGGGCATGGCTTCTGCAAGACAAATAACCAGTGGTGAGGCATGGTGTGAAAGGAACAGGACTGTAACAGAGGTGCCTAGGGGGACTTCCGGAGGTGGAGAGCAGGCATGGAGGCTCTGCAGTTACAGAAGAGCAAGGCCCTGGGTGTACATCAGCACATCAGCCTGTCGTGACTGAATTTTGACCCTGTGAAGCTGTACATGTGAGGTGCTCATTAGTTCAGAGGTGGGAAGCACCTCGTTGACAGTGTTTGGCTTTTCTTGGTTCCTTGGCAGCTGGAAGCCATGTCCTTCCTCTCCTTCTCTCCATTCTTTGCATACAAACAAATGGCTGAAGTTGGTAGGAACCTCCGGAAGCCATGTGGTCTAACCCCCTGCTCAAGCAGGAACACCCCGAGCAGGCTGTCCAAGATCATGTCCAGTCAGGTTTTCCATATCTGCTGGGATGGAGACTTCAGACACCGTCGGGCAGCCTGTCCTTGCCTCCTGCCCTGCTTCCCAGCCCCTGTACACTCCTTGCTTCAGTCAGTAGGTGTCAGCGAGCTCCAGCCAATGCTCCCACCGCCACCAGCCCATCTCCCGAGCATCCTGCGCGGAGACAGCCCTGGTGAATGCCAGAAGAAATATGTGCCAAACAAATGAGTGGAGGAATGAGTACGAGGACACCAATGTCACAGAGACAAGGGATGTTTGGGGAGTTTCTCCTCGATGAGTTAGGGTAAACTCCCCACTGTTGGCTGCGCACTGCGGATAGCTGCAGGAGGGAGCTTTGTGACTGGTTAAAACATGCCCCTAAATTTTTTAGCACTCTAGACAAGTCCCCCACTATGTTTTAGACAGATTTACCCCATCCTGACTTTGCTGGTGCGGTTCCCTTGGGCAGATGGCCTCATCTCAAGGGCCTTGATTTGCCCATCTGTAAAATAAAGCTGGTAAAAATCACCCACTGGTGTCCCAGGGCTACAGCACACGTCACTTGTTTCACACCTGACTGAAGCAATCACAATGTGTTAGGAACAGAGATGCTATGCCCTGGGATGGGGATGTTTGTGCAGTGTATCCCTTCTTGTCATCTTTGGACTGATCTGCAAAAGTGACAACTTTGCTGGTTTGTAAAGACAGCTGGTAAGTGTAGCTTGGGAGCAATGCTGCTTTTTATAAGTGAGCTGTGAAGCCCATGGTGACTATCTTTTGAGATCTAGACTAAGTAATTGGATGGGTGCAGGTATAATCAAATAGCCTTTCATCGCTGCTCTGCTCTGTGCTGGAGGTGGCTGCGCACAGCAGAGTGATTGACATGATTCTCTTGTGCAAAACCCAGTTTCTGAGGTAGTGAGTTAATGAAATGTCAGTGGCAGTGACAGATTGAGTTAGACACAAATGGGATTTTCTATCTGGCCCTACCAGCGCTGTCCACGTTACCTGTGGGGAATCATACCCAGCTGTAGCTGCCAGAAGATAAGCTCTGGGGTCTGGGCTAAACGGAGCAAGGAGAGGTTCTCAGCTCCTGCTCCGCAGGCAGGAGGCAACTTTCTTATACAGTGAGTGAGGTGTCGTATTGTGATGCAACATTTGAGCTAAGTTACCTGGAGAAGGGAACTGAATACAACTCTACTTGTTTTTAATGACTTGCAGGGAGCCAAGGGCTGGCAGCCCTGGGAACAGGAGTTCTAAACACTCCTTCAGTCTTTTGAATTAGATATTACAGAAAGTTAAGTCTCTCACAGATGCCACAGTAGGTGGTCTATCTATAGCCTTTAATCCTTCTGTGCCTCAGCTCCCTCTTTTTTAGGATATAGATAGAGATATTTTGCAGCCATGCTGGCAGTATAAATATCTCAGGGATGTGATATTTTCTGCTGTCTTGTTACTGTGGTGGCAAAACAGATAGGCAGAACATTACTATTTACTATTCAATTTACAGAGATGGCTTTATAAACAAGAGAGTGTATGTTATGGAAACAGAGTGAGGGAGGGTTAGAGACGGACTTGCTCAGCCTGGCTGTGGGACAGGGAATGAGGAAAGAGGCTGCTCCTAATCTGCCTCTCTGGTTATGGAGCATGTTGGTGGATTCTGGGGGGAAACTCATCCAGACAGACTGCTGCTACACCACTGAGCTCCGAAGTTCTGGAGCTGAGGAACTGAAGCCTATCAAAAAATACCAGGAATTTTTTGTCTGCTCAAATACCCTTCATAAAATAATAACAAATCACAGTATCTTCTGGAGATGTATTTGGCATTTCTGAGCATGAGGGACGAGTACAGGTGACAGAAACTCTGAGGTCCTGCACCAATATTCTTATGGGCAACAGCACTTTGGAGCTTTACTGTACCGTACCCTATAGAAGGCATGTGATTAATCCACTTAACTTGTGGGCAACAAATGCTTGACTTAAGGAAAGAAAGGATGTAATATGGGCCTTAATGCCTCAAATGGATTTCCTGGCAACCCTAGGCATGAGATTTTTCTTACAGAGATTAGTTAGATTACTTGGTAGAAATGGAAATCAGAAGACCTGGGCATAGTTAAAGGAGGAAACAGGGAAGGGATTGTGTAGCTGCAAGCTTTTTTCATGGGCTGTGGGAAGATAAGAATGTATTTTGAGAGGTAGAAGGCAGAATTAATTTTTTTGCAATGAGGAAAAAGGCCTGTGCTTTGAAAAGCCATGGTATGAGAGGGATGGAGATGGAGGATGTGTAGAAATGTGAGGCTCTGAGAACAGGAGAGTACAGTTATGAAGAAGATGTGTAGTTAAGTGAGGAGTAATGTAGCAGTGAGAAAAAATACCTGTGCATATACAACAGGTGATTTGCACCTTTTACTTAATATTTTATTGGGATAACATGGAAAAATCACAAAGGTGGTCTGAAGTAAAATTGCCTGTTCATACCGCATTTCAGCTTTCAGCTGAGACAACACTTGGTTTGTCCTGCATCTGATACAGAAGCCTCCAAAATCTGGTTTGAATCTGAGGGATTATTTTATCCCTATCTTGGTAACAGCATCTCTCCAGTTTACCAGATTGAGCAGTTGCTGGTAGCTCTTCAGCCCAGACACTGAGGCTGGCTGAGCTAGTGTCCTTCAGTGAAACTGCACCAATGATCTTTAACAAGACTTTGGAGATGTCTAAGTGTTCATGGGTGTGTTGATTAATGAGAAGCTCAACATGAACTGGCTTCAGTGTGTGCTCACAGCCCAGAAAGCCAACCATATCCTGGGCTGCATCAAGAGAAGTGTGACCAGCAGGTCAAAGGAGGTGGTCCTGCCCCTCTACTCTGCTCTCATGAGACCTCACTTGGAGTATTGTGTGCAGTTCTGGTGTCCTCAACATAAAAAGGACATGGAACTGTTGGAACAAGTCCAGAGGAGGGCCACGAGGATGATCAGGGGACTGCAGCACCTCCTGTATGAAGACAGGCTGAGAAAGTTGGGGCTGTTCAGCCTGGAGAAGAGAAGGCTGCATGGAGACCTCATAGCAGCCTTCCAGTATCTGAAGGGGGCCTACAAGGATGCTGGGCAGGGACTATTCATCAGGGACTGTAGTGACAGGACAAGGGGTAACGGGTTCAAACTTAAACAGGGGAAGTTTAGAGTGGATATAAGGAAGAAATTCTTTATTGTGAGGGTGGTGAGGCACTGGAATGGGTTGCCCAGGGAGGTTGTGAATGCTCCATTCCTGGCAGTGTTCAAGGCCAGGTTGGATGAGGCCTTGGGTGGCATGGTTTAGTGCAAGGCATCCCTGCCCATGGCAGGGGAGTTGGAACTAGATGATCTTAAGGTCCTTTCCAACCCTAACTATTCTATGATTCTAGGATTCTATGTATACTTGCACATTTATCTGAGAAAAATTCTCCCCTGGAGCTGATGCTGTTCTGTTCTGCACCTGCAGCTCTTTCTTCTGCAATGGTGGAGCAGGGAGAGAGGTCCTTCTCTGCCTTCTCCATGTCCTGCCACCTGCCTAGAGGGTGAGATGAAGGTGCAGGAGATGGCAAAACTTTGTAAACCACCTTCATATGCTGCGTCCAGCAGACAACAGTTGTGTGGCAGGCCCAGCAGAGGGAGCTTTGTGTTCAGTCCTGGAGCTGAGGAAGGGAGCAGACTTAATGCAGCTCAGAAAGAAAAGGTTGCTTTCCTTTTCCTCCCTCCCATGGGACCCTGAGCTTGGCTGCCTGGGCTAGGAATGGCTAGGCAACATCACACGGTTCCCCTGTGTTTGAGTATTTTATGCTGCCCATGCAGTTTAGGAAGCGCTTAGAGCCTGCCCCTGTGACGCTGTGCTATAAAAC
This sequence comes from Psittacula echo, assembly GCF_963264785.1. Classification (NCBI taxonomy): domain Eukaryota; kingdom Metazoa; phylum Chordata; class Aves; order Psittaciformes; family Psittacidae; genus Psittacula; species Psittacula echo. Next base: position 110,303,749 of record NC_137735.1, read on the forward strand.
TCAGCTCTCCCACCATGTCCCTGGGCAGCTGTCATTCCTCTGGCAGAAGGAGGATTGCTCCATATAGAGTCTGTCTGTGTTGTCCAAACTTGTTTGCTATTCAGTGTAGTTATAGTACTTGAAACTGTCCAAACATCCTGCTGCCTGGCTTTGCCACCAAAGAGCTGATGTGTGCTGGCTGGGGAAGGAGGTGTTTCTCTTAAACAGCAGCTCCCCAACAGTCTCCCTGTGTTAAATATTAACCTATTGCTGCTGACCTGACAGGTCATTTTACTCCATCTCCAGCTCTCTTGACACACAAGGAGACTATCTGGAGTGTAATGTAAATTTTTTATGCCTGGCTGTTTCACTGTTAATTTTTTGATTGAAAACTTGGGCTTTTGGTTAAATGGCTATTTTTAGAAAATGCCTGCTTTTCCTCATTACGTTTTTTTTTGGTTGAAACCTAACATTTCTAAACTTTCATCTGAAAGGTTTTCCTTTCCTTGACAGTATTGTGTGAAAACATTGGCTCCTCCAGTTAACAGATTTTTCTTTTCAACAACAATTAGGATTTTATTTCAGAAACTTCCTGTTTTCCAGAAAGTTTTGTGTTTGAGAAGCCCATTTGCCCAGCCCTGGTTCAACAAAAGCTGTTCATGTGCCAAGCCAAGAGGCAGAGGAGAAGATGGATAGCAGCGGTGCCTTTATGGCCGCTTATTGTTCAGGTGAATAACAGTTAAACAACAATGGCTTTAAAACAAAATCAGCAAAGAACCTTTCTGGTCACAATAGAAAAGCTTTTCCTGATTCTTCATCCCATAACATTAAGGTCTGAAACATCTGCAGGTGGGTCTTTTTTGTTTGTTTATGCGTCCATGACTTAACTGAGATGAAGAAGTTAATAAAAAGCTGTGTCAATATTGGGCAGGATGTGAAGCCCCAGACCAAGGCATCAGACACAATGTTTCTATGAGATCCCTTTCTGTTTTCCTCACTTCCTCCCTCTTTTGCTTTGCAGTGAATGAGGAGCGTATCCCCTGTGGGGTCTCAAATGGAGTTTTGATGCAGTAACCCTGCAACTGAAGCTAGAACTGGTTTGCCTGTTCCAGCAGGTAAGAGTGAAGAAAACAAGCCTATTAGAAAATGTATTGGCCTGCCTATGATTTTAAACACAATTTGGCATGTAATTTGATTCTTTTTAAAACATGCCAGCTGGTAAAAGACTAGCTCTGACAGGAGGCCTTGAGATGAAGTTAACATGCTTTTAACAGATCCTGCTCCATGGTTTATAAACACCCGTTGGAAAACAAGCAGTTGTGCTCTCTGATGGTGCTGCCCAATCTTCTGGAGCACATGTGGCACTTCCCAGTCCCTGTTACCGTTCCCTCTTGCAGAAACATAGACTAATAAACCCAAGAAGCAGCTTGTGAGCCCTCTCTCATAGGCATACAGATGTGGCCTAATTGAACAGGGAAGACCTTCCACCCTTAAGGAATAGCATCCATGCAAGTGTGGCTGCTTTGATGGATAGATCTCCTTGCAGATGTTTCATCCTTGATCAGAGTAAGTTACAGGCATGACCATCATGGGCAACTGCTGTCCCGGGAGGACAGTAAGTACTCCAAAATGCCAATGGGAGAGCAGGGTCCTTGAAGCCCCTGCCTGGTTCTCTCTAAAGTAATCCAGTTTGATTTTCCTTGAAATCAGACCTCCTCACCTGACCATGGCAGCTCTCTGAACTTGAACTGGCTGAGCCCATGGGCTAAAACCTACATGGACACTCTTATCTGGGCTGGCAGATGGGTCATCCCCTAGCCAGAGACAACTTCCTGAATGAAGAGAACTACCCCCTGGTTTTCTTCCACATAACATGTAAGGTTGGCACACTGAGTCAGGCTGTGTGAGAAACAGAAATGCAGAGGGGTTGTTCAGATAAACAGGAGTGAACAGTATTTTTCAATTGTGCTTCCCATGTGCTGTGCTCCTTCAGCAGAGAAGCTGGCTGTGGCAGGGCACATCTCTGTCAGCCCTTCTGCTCTTCCACCAACCCAGCTGATGTGCAGCACAGGAACACCTTTGAATTTCACCCATGTGAGTCCAAAAAATAAAGTGCTGTATGACTGACCTGGACAAATGTGCACCTTTGCCTTGCACATCCCCTCATATGCCTGCACCGATGGGCAGGCTGCCCAGGGCACTGTTGGAGTGCTGGCTGGCAGCACAGAAGCATCTGTTTAAGAGCTTGACGCAGATGTATCATAGTTTATTTCCTGCAGCAAACAACCACAGACCTGCGTAGCATTTAATTAAGGCACACTAGCAAATCCTTCAAGCAAAGGGGGCCCCTACAGGCAATGCCTGTGGCAGACAGTGCTCAGCATTTCTGAGGGGATCAGGCTTTAACCAGAATTGGCACAAAAGCCACATAGCCCTACTTCTATGTGTGAAGAGTGCATCAAGTGATGGCAGTTTGGGTCCAGGGCTACAGAAGAATGGTTATCCAGCTCCCAGACTGACCTGTAAAAGGTGAGTTGCTGTTGAAAACCCCTGAGCTGAAGGAGATCAAACCACTCTTTGGTTCACAGAAAGCTTGAAGATGCGACCAACATTTCTAGGAGAAAGGAGCATTTCCAGGTGAACAGCAGTGTATACCACCAGTCCAAACTAGTGTCTTCAGCCATGCTGACTACCAAGGGTGAAGAGGATGGGCTTGAACCAGAGAAATCAATATCCTCAGCTGCCTGCAGCAAGAGCAGCCCCACTGGACACCCTTTTCAGCTCCCTACCTCAGGAGAGAGGGCTAATGCTAGAAGGATATTTGTGGTGTGCATCCCAGCTGCCTGAGTCCTGAGTATGGTGTAAGAGTATTTCACAGCATCAGTAAGGGAAGGGGGAGCAGGTGGGAGGTGGATGCCACCTCTGGAGAGTGATGGTGGGAAACTGTGAGCCATTGAGGATATCTGGCCAAGAGCCTGGTGGCTGTGTTAAGTGTAGGCCATCTATCATACACTGTGCAACCAAGCACTGATCAACAGCAATTACTGGGGTTTTTTACAGCTTCCAAACAATGTTAGCTGCAAGCTGTGTTTGCTGTCATAATGTCAAGACCAGATCATTATAGGATGAAGAAAAAAAACAGAAGAAAAGGCTTTTCAGGGATTTTGTGCTTTTCTTTTAGAGTTAACAGGTGTTTCTGGTCACCCTGCAAAACCACAGTGAAAATATCTGCATACCACTGAAATGAAGCAACTCCAAACCAACCCCTGCGAAGAAAATCCCATCCTTTGTTTTTGTTTTGTAGAAATGAATGGGCAAGAAAAAAAAAAAAGCTTCAACTATGGGTTTTCATAATGATAGAGCTGGAGCTTTCACCACCACCCCAGTTTTGGACAGCATCTAATGCAGGCTTGTGGAGACAGGGGACTGTTATTAGAGCTGTGTGAATAATCTACAGCAAGTAACTGAATGGAAGTGTTTGGCCTTTTTTCTGTTTGTAAACTATCTGTGAGCCTGCCTGCATGTTCTTGAATGTGTTTGTTGTTTGAAATAATACTGCCCATAATTTCTGTGAATAATCATTTATTTGTAGCTTGCCTACGAGCATTTAGATAGTCAAAATGTCATTTCTGTTCCACGGTTGCATGAGTGCAACCCTGAGATTTCCACCAAGAGTACCCACAGTCAGCAGTGGTAAATTCACTGTCTGTCCAAACCTACTGAAATCTTTCTGAGAAATGTATGTTCATCTGCAATATTCATGGGGGAAAGAAAAAAAGGGGGGGGGAATGCAGTTAAATAACAGTTCTTTGTAAAGTCTTAAAAAGTATTTCCTATGATTTTTTCTATGGCTAAATGGATGATTTAGGTTTTTATAGTTTGCAGTCTGGAACCACTCAATCAGAAGTAAGTTTGCTTAGAAGACTTCTACCTGAGCTAGACACAGTTCCCTGGCCCTATGGCTCCAAAAAGGTGCCTGTGCGCTCTGAGCCACTTCCAGACTCCAGAAGGTACATACTGAAATACTCAGGTCTCCGAGTGCTCAAAGGTGAAAAGGAGAGCTCATCACTTGTTTTCTGAGCGGGGTTATCCCTGGCATAAAGAATCACCATTGCTGGCGGTGTGATGGTGTCCTGCGCAGAGCCTGCTGCTTCATTTCTTCTCCTAGCCACACATTTGGGCACCAGTACTGCTGGCATGTCACTCAGCACAAATGACTGCAGTTCACCACCTCTTCTTGCCAAGCTTTCAGGAAAAGCGAACATACCCTTTCCAGGAGGAACTCAGTGTACCGGGGACGTTCACCATGTTCTTATGTGGCCAAGGCAAAAACAATGTAAATGTCTCACCCACGCGCCCCACAAGCCAGCAGAGCTTGTAGGGACATACCTGCATCAGCTGGGCAGCCAAGCGGCAATGGGCTTGTCTAACCTCCTTGCCCACCAAAAGCAAGCACATGCTCAATGCCTGAAGTGTTCCAAGCTCTTCCCTGTTGCAGCCACCCTGCCAGTAGCATCAAAGCCAGGTCTTTGACAGCCAACAAGCTCTGATAGCAGCTCTGAAAGGGATTTCTCAGTGTCAGGCTGATGCCCATCTGCTCAGTCAGGACTTTGCAGAGAAGGGGATGGGTGAGGCACAGCTCTTGTGTTTGTTTTCATCCATAGTCCTTTGGTTACCTGGAACGGTTGGATGGTTTTGTGATAAGCACGCCTTGAGGGATAAATTGCATAGGCATATTAAGGAAGAAACAGTCAATATCGTACACAGGCTAAGCACGTCCATCCCAATTTGACATTTGTTTTCAAGGGAAGAAGTAATATTTTGCAAACAAAACAGTGCATGAATCCATTTTGTGTCTCTGAAAGGTTTTCTTATTCAATTTGTTTAATATGGGCTTGTTGTTTACCCGTTGCATTCTGAAAGAAATGTACTACAGAAAATGATTTTTTTTTTGCCCTGCTAGTATTTCCCAGCTCCTGATCCCTGTTTCCAAACAGCTCTTGTCTGAACTATGGATGTGGGTAGGCATTTTCAAAATGCTAGATGTCTCTTGGCACACCAAAGAGAGTGTGAGCTGCCAGCTTTCTGTATCTCTGTCATGAAAATGCTAGGCAGATAAGTTCTCAGAACCTAGGCTGTCCTCTTGTATTGCATGCCAGAAATCCCCAGAGCAATGTATTTTGTAGCATTTTAAAGCAATATTTTCTGACATAACTTTCTCAAATGCTGCAGTGTTAAATCAGTTTCATTTAAAATTTTCATTGCCATCTTGTTATCCATGGGCTGCTTAGGAAGCTAATGGACAGCAGATCAGTAAATGTCAATTAGATCTGAAGTAGTGTGGACAAAGGTGTGGACCTGGATTCAGCTGATGAAACAGGCTGTGACCTTGTAAAACTTACTTTGCTCTGTTTCCCCTCCCAGCCTTTGTCTTTACCGCTGAAATCAGAAACACATTGGGTTTCCTGCAACACCTGAAGAAAATGAAACTTATTGTAACGGGAAGTGGGGAAAAATATATCCCTGTGCTTTCTTTCACACTTCCTGCTGGTTTTTTTTCACACTTCCTGGTATTTTGCTGGGAACTCTCATCCTCTTTTCTTCTCTCGTATCCCTCACTGTGATTCCTTTACTGCTCTTCTCTTCCTCCCATTTCTTTCTCTCGTTTTCCCTTCCCCAGGAAAGTTTTAGTGGACAGAAGTCCTTTGAGGGAGAGAACATCTGCCTGTGGAGCTTGTGATGAGTAGAGACTGAAATGAGAGTTGTACTCTCACAGGCTCTTCTTTTTTTTTTTTTTTTTGAAAACTGAAACAAAAAAACCCTTTTTCTCTTGTTATTGACATTTTTTTCAGAAGGTTTTGTCATTTGAGAGTGAAATGAAGCCAGCATTTAGGCTTTGGCTATAGAAATGTTTTGACAAAAATTTGCCAACCTCTTATTTTCTAAATTCTCCAGTTAGGAATTAAAAAAAAAAAAAAAAGATTATTTAAAAGAATCTTTCCCACACAGCTCCCCCCTCCCCCTGCTTTTTCCTTTTTGGTCTATGAACCAATTTTCCACTTGCACTAATTCAATACAATCTTTTTTTTCAGAAGCCACATTGCAATAATGTTGAAAAAGGAGTCCAGAACTGATTGATTCAATGCTTCACCCATGGCTGCTTGTACCCTTCCAATTTCTCTTTATTTTTTTTGAGATGTGTTTACTGGGAAGGCTTATATATGCTAAAGTGTCCCAGGCACTCTACAATTGTGCTTTAATGCTGTGCTGAGTAGTAGCGAGCTGGGGTACGCCATGTGGTCACCCCATTTCACAGCCGGCTTATAGCTGATGGTGGAGGTTCGGGTATATAGCTACTGTGTGATCTGGGCTGGCGTAGGAATGATTGTCTGCCATTTCAGGCTCTGTATGTCGTGTGTTTGAAGGGTAACGGAGGGTTTAGATTGATTTAGGCCTAAAAGGACGCATAGCATGGAAGGGTGGCAGCAACATCTCAGACCAGTGCTTAAGTTGTAGGCAGATTCCCCAGACTTCACCCTTTCCCCTCCTGCAAAAGAAATTAATTTGTGTAATTTGCTTAAAAGCCCTCAAGTTCTATCTTTTAAATAATAAGAAGGTTTGGGGCCATGCTTAGAAGCGAACACTGTAAAGAAGAGTGGTAGTGGGATGTGTCTCAGGAAGTTGTTGAAAAGGGCTGCAGAGGACCCTTGGACACAGCATTTCTTAGCCTTAAAATACAGAGATGATGCACGTTCCTCAAGAAACGTGAAAGACATTGGTTTTGTGGAAGGTGGGGTGCAGCTTTCTTGGTTGTAACCCTAAGGGATTTAGGAGGGGAGACTTGAAGTGGTGCACAGCCTGAATCTTGGAAGCACAAGGATGCAGCAAGGATGGAGCAGGGGCTCACTAGCAGCATGTTTTTGACAGTTGTTTTGTTGAACTGGACTGAACTACCTCCAGCACAGTGCTCTTTACCCCAGTGGGTTAGGAATACAGCTTGAATTGAGCTGGGGAGGTTACAGAGATTTACCCAGTAAATCTCTTAAGTCTTAAGGCATTATTAAGTCACCTCAATTTCCAGTGAGGACAATTGTGTCAGTGTCTTTTTATGAAGAAATAAAACACAAAGGATGAGCTGGCTAGTGGGCTATAGTGCCCTGTGGCACTAAGTTATAAGACCTCGTCTGTGATGATGCCATAATTAGGTCATCAGGAAGGTTAAATTCCACTTCTTGGGTGTGACAAAGACTTGGCCCAAGACTTGTGCATGGTCTGGCAGCATCCATAAAAAGAACTTAATGATGGAGCTGGCGAGGTACATATCTTCCTGCTTCCTTTTCATTAATTAAGGGCATTTGGTCACAGTGGGGCAACTCAGGCTAGGCTAGGAGTGTTAGCTACAGGAAAAGGTTTGACTCTAATCCCTGCCAAGAACAACTGTGTTTCTTTCACAAGGGGTATACAAGACCAAAGCAGATTTTGCATGTATTCTGAAAATGTTCTCCATCCTCATAAACTCAGGGTTTTGTGGCATGATCTGGAAATATAATAAAAGGAGGCTCTGGGTGGATCTGCGCTCCCGTGACTCTGAAGCAGATTTTAAACCCTGCATGATTCCAGTGCACTGTCACTGGCTCTTGCAACATCTTGAGTTTTCTTAATATAAACCTAAAAATCACAAACTTGAGTCTTAAATTGTCACTGATTAGTTAGAGGCACAGTCCTGGAGCAGAGTTTGAACAGATGGATAGGATGGCCAAACCCAACATAATCAATAGTCCTCATGTCTCTGCCTCCAGACTTTCTCTTCACAGCCTGTCTCAGCATGGGTGTTCGTCAAGTGGGCACTTAGGAAGTGCCCAACATGGGAAAAACCAGGCTTAATTGCTCATGTTGTAATCTTCCCATTGGATGTATTTACACCAGGACCACAAGGTTTGCTGTCCTTCTGGTCAAGATGAGTATCACATTAGTGTCTGATGAGTGAAGGTGAGGAATTCAGGAGAAAAAGCGTCTCTATACAACCCCAAAAGTCAAGGCTGTGTTTAGCTAAGTGTGATCGGTTGCTTAGTGTTTGTTATGACTGAACAGCCAAAACAAAGGAGGTGTGTGTTTTAACTCGTCCCTTCCCCCTGAGGCCAGATTTTGAGTTAAATCAGCATAGTTGGATGTGGTGACAAACCAGAGGGCCAAGAAAGTGGTGGTGATCTAAGACTTGTTTATATAGCAAAGGAAGAGGTGCGATTTCCACATGTGCCAGCCTGAGCAATGAGAGGAGGGAAGGGATGGGCATTGGCTTTGGTGTGTGTTTGTGATGGGAGCCAGCAGTCCTTCAAAGTACTGTGCTCTGCAAGGTTGTCTGAACTAAAGGCTGCATGGCTCACCTTCACTCTTAGGGTTAACTGTAAGCTAGGTTAGGCTATACAGACAAGCTGTTATGTGTCTGCCGTTATATCTCCTATGCCATCAGTTTTCAAATGCAGAGACAAAAATCGATTGCTGGAATGCTCTTCTTGAGGACACTCTGGATCTTGTGCATTGGCATTTCATGATCCTACAAACACCTTCAAACTTGGCAGGACTGGCTTAAAATCAGCAGTGCCTCAGGCCAGGATGAAGGTTCATTGACCAAATAGTGTGGAGAAAAACTTGGCTGTGCTTTAATTTATTGTTTTGCATTGCTAGTAAAGCTAGATGCATAAATCATACTGATTAATAAATCTGTTATGCCCTCCTTTTTTCCTATTTGCATTCTGTCTGAGCAGTTTTCTCAACTGCATTTGTTATTCAGAATTTTTCACTGAGTAATTTCTGGAGATAGTTCTTGTGTTTTTATCTGGTCTGGGAAGCTATGCTGTATCTGACACTAGAGTTGTTTTCGTTAGAGACATAAATCTTCTTTTGTTGTTTCAGAGTCACTTTTCCCATGCTACCATTTGCAATTACAGCTATGGAACTTGCTTTCTTTGACTGCTCTTCAACATCCATTTATCACTGGCTGTTTCAGCTGCCGTGAAATGCTAGTAAACTGTATCACCCTTATATTTGGGACTAAACACTATACACAGAAGCATGAATATACTTGCACAGAAATTAGAAGAGAGACTAAGCATAAGTGAAATTTCCTTTTATTTTATGGATTTGCTATAATTTCTGTATATAATCCATATTTTGTGTGAGTACCAAACTGATGTACAACAGAATGGTGAGGTCTTCCATGGGCTGTGTGTGTTGATGGCATGTGTCGAAGCATGTAACTATACCATTACCCTTGCTATTTTCTCACTAGCGCAAATAGTGTGACTCACTAATGTGTCAATTTGTGTAATCAAAATGGCCTGTATAGGCATGGAGTAGACCTGAGGGACTTCTCCACTAACTAGAAAAGGCAGAAAGAAATCATACATTATGGCAGCGATCTTTCTAATGAGGCATATGTGATACAGTCTTTTGAGCAATGCTGGCCTAGGTTCAGCAGGAGCGGTGAGGAATGAGGCTAGCTGGGGCATCTGGTCCCCAGCTTCATGGCAGATGCTCTTAAGGGCATCCCAGGAGACTGAGTCCTTGCAGATAGAGAGAAGGGAAAGTGGGTTCCCACCTTTCTATGCCAGTGCTCTAACCAACAGGGGTATAAAGAAAAAGGAAGACGGCAGGAACATGAATGTGGACCACTACTTCATTCCATACCTTAATAGAATGTGTTGGCCACCACAGCCTTTTGGAAGGAGGAGAATCCTGAAAATATGTTCTGAGGATAGTTATTAGGTCAAGAGCCTCAGGGAAAAGAGGAGGAGAAATATTTTGTTCCTTGGTCATGGCTCGGCTTAGACACTAAGCTGCTCAGACATCTTTGGGCATGCAGAAATGGAGATTACTTGTCTCCAGTATCAGGCTTCAGCTGAGGAAATGTTTCTTCAGGACACAGTTTTTGGAACTGGGTACCCATATTCCCCCAAGGTCTCACTGGCTACAGACTTGTTGACCTCGTCCGATGTAAGTGTGAGGCTTTGGGGCATACTGCTCCGATGTGAGCAGAGCATTTTCTATCATGAAAGGAGCATCTGGGTCAGAAAAACAGTTTGCAGGAAAACATCCCAGTGGAGGAGTTTTACCACTGCTGCTGGGATAGTGTATTTTAGTGGAGTAGTAAAGGGGAAATTTTCTGACAAGATTGAAGTCTATAGCATTCACCTTGAATTAAACAAAGGGGGGCAGCTGGTGGAATAAGAATATCTGAACTCAAAAGCAAGCCAATGCATGCATGTAAAAACATTTGGCAATTGTTTAGTGGAACAACAACAGCCTTAATAGCGCAGCATTAGGCAGAGGGCCAAGAGGCAAAAATATTTGTAAATAGGGTTTGCTAATTTTTTCCACTGGCAAACATAGCAAAAGAAGGAGGGAGGAATTAGCGCTCTGAAGAGGCAGGCCTGGGAGCACAGGTCCCTCTAGCTTTATGAGCAGAATCCCTTTGTAATCCATGTCCCAAATACAAAAAAGAATTTTGCCTGTATGTGTGTGCATAGCAGAGGGATATAAAGAAGACATGGTAAGGGGGCATTCCTGCAGTTCAGGAACAGGAGCTGTAGGATAATGAGAAATATTAAAGGATCTATTTCTTCTATACTGATATATTCCTATATAGAATCCTTCTCCCAGAAGGATGCCAAGGACTAACAGTGAAACCAGTGTTGGCAGGTGATGCTGAATATTTCTGCTAATGGAACTGTCCTTTTGAAGGCCTTCTCACAGTGTTGATGTTTGGGACCTGATGGGATGGGTGCATCTGTACCCCATCTCTCTTCCTTCCTCTTTATGGCTTCCTCCTGCTGTGGCTGTATGAAGTAGTTATTATCTGAGGGATGAACTCTGAAGCACACTGTGATAAGATGATCTGAGCGATATTTAGCAGAACCAGGAACCGGGTTTGGTTTTACTGTCTTTCTTTAACACGTTACTTGGAGTTGTCTCTTCCACAGCCCCTTTTCATTTAGGAAGAAAATCTCCTGAGCAGACCTTGTGTATTCTGTGGCTGTCGCTGCTGCTCATACCTATATGGTGAACCTGGGCTATGTGTTACTGACTGTGGAACACATAGAAGTCATCAGGGATGTCATTTCTGTAGAAATCTAGATATTAACCAGTCTTTGATTACAAAATAACAGAGCTCTCCCAGTTTTTGTTTCTGGTAACAAACAGAAGTGCTATTCACAGGAGTGTCAATGTATGGGCTGAAATTTTGGAAAAGCAGTCATTTGTCTCTTTTCTGACATTTGTTCATCAGATGATAAGATCGACTTTTGAGCCCACCTTTTGCTCCTTGCCATGGTAAGAATAAGCTTGACTGAGATACAACTTCACTGCAGAAAAGAGCAGGCTATAAAGATTTGGTTTTGAACTTATTGAATGGATGAATAGAATGATCTCCTTAAATTCAACATCAAACTTAGTGGTTCTTCTTGACCCTGAAGCACAATAACGCCTTTCTCTGATTTGCACTCTTTTCAGTATCTAAGTAGGTGATACTTGTATTGTAACTGAACTCAAACTGAGGCTTTTTGAGGTTCCTTTTTGAGTCAGAGCTTATCTATTTCAGTTTGGCTTCAGCTTAGCCAAAACTGAAGCTCTCAATAATTTTTATCTAAATAGTGAAAAAAGGAGTCTTGCAACACACACTGTTCATGTGAATAATATAAACTCTTATAAAAACCCAAAGGTGGTTAATGATAAACCTCCTGTTAACATTTACCTGAAAAAAAGAAGAAATAAAATGGCGTCTTAAAGGTGACAAGAAGGAACTAATCTGTGTTTTACACAAATAATGCTGCTATTTCAGCACTACTCTCTAAATCAGTCTGTCATTCTTCTTCCTTCTGAAATAATGTATAAATTAAAAAGAGAAAAGAAGTGTCTAGGGGAGAGCTTGCACACATAGCAGCATTGTCAGAAGGGACTTGGAGCAGAGTAAACACAAAACCTGTTAAGCTAAAACTATAACATGATGGGTAATAACTTCCTGCTGGCATATTTAGTTTTTCTACAGAATGCTTTGCACCACAAAGTTCCTACTTGCATGAAAGATAGGAAAGTGAGTGTGTAGAAAAGCTTTGGGTGTCCCTTCCATTTAAAACCACTGTGCTGCATCCTCGCTGATGTACAGAAGTGAGGAAGGAGTTCTTAGGACAATCACACAGTTTGGTCAAAGTCCAAACATAGATCTTTACATCTCCTTTTTGACTCCTCTGCTGTATGCTTAAAGACTTCACGTTTTGCCTAACTGGTTGTGGAAGGCTGAGGCAAATTCAGTTTGCTGATGGTGTACTGCAGCATACTACTTACGTGAGCATGCAGCATCTTTGCACCTTCCCAATTCTGGAGGGGATCTGGGAACCATGCAGGAAATAGGTGAGATAGTTGAAACACCTTTGGCCTCCACCGGACTCCTCCCATTACTCCTTTAGCATGTACTAGCCCTGGGCCAGTGAGATGGTGATGTAGAATCAGTAGCAAACCATCCAGTTGGATCTGGGGGCTCTGCAGCTCATTTTTGCCTGCAGGTCTGGGCTGCGGAAGCCTAGAACTTGGTCCTGGAACTTCAAGAAGTTGTACGTATTTATTAATGCATTTTAAACATATTGGAAGTGCAAGAGGTCATGGGCTGACCCTCATGCGAAAGCTCTGCTCTTTGTAGAGAGTACAGAAGGTTGCTTACAAGGAAGACTGAGAAGCAAAGCCCCCCAGCTCACTGTTTTTGTGGCTTGTGACCGAATCCCACTAAGAACAACTGGTGATTTATTTCAGCTGCATAACAATATTACAAAGTAATAAAAATAAAGGCATATTTAATGATGTCCTTCCATTAAACGGTTTGCCCTGGCTGTCTACCAATGGCTCTACAGACCTACTGGCGCCTGTGTCAAGACTCTTTCTTTCAGCATGGGGAGAGACATTAAATACCATGATAAAGTCCTATGTACCACCAGGTTATGCTGCACAATTCATTTCCATTAGGCAAGTCATTTTTTCCTTTCCTTGGCCATTACAAATTTGTTATGCTAATAAATACACTTGTGTAGTGGGACCCAATTTAAACAAAAACTTGACAGAGTAACTTTACTAGACACATTCAGAATGGGACATCTGGGTCTCATCACAGCCAAAGGTCTCTTCTCTCACCCTCTCATCTTCACAACATATCTGTGCTCTCAAGCACAGCTCTCTTCAAGTTCTCCAGTATGCATTTGTTATTTTCATTATTAACTGGAAAAAAAATATAATGAAATCAGGCAACCCCTGTTCAGAAGAGGAGAGGAAGAAGGGTTTTCAATTGTACAGGGAACTGCAGAAAAAATCAGGGGGAAGGAGGAATTACAGTGGTGGGATAGAAATCATTTATCAACATCCTCTTTCTCAAAGAATTCAGAAGTGTTTTGCGAACTGGATGCAGATCACTCCTTAAGAAAACCAAACTGCTGTTACCTATCTCTTGCGCAAAAGCACAGTGGCCGTGCTTGCTGTCCTAGTGTACAGTGCAATGTATGTGGAGAATACTACCCCAGATAGCAATTCAGCAGGGGAGGGCTGAGCAGCCAGCATGCATGCTTCAGTCTCAAAGGCCTGTTTCTGTGATAAGTGCAATGGCATGTGCTTGTTAGGATCTCCACTTTCTGTCCTTGCTGGGCAATACTTGGGGTAGGGTGGAAGTTGCCCTAAAGCAGCCAAAGTGAAGAAGCAGCTTTTTCCCGTGTGTACTACCACATGCTGATTTGCTGCAGAAAAAAACTGGAATTGCATGTGCTTTCACCTCACATCATCACATCAGAGCTGCTGTGTCCACCTTGGAAAACACCCAGAAACCTGCACTACATCTGCCCACGCTGTGGGGTCAATTGCTTAACCAGCCTGTTATGTTCCTATCTATGTGCAGCTCAGATAGGGAGACGCTGGAGTGCCTGGAGGTCAGAAACAGCATCTGAGGGTGGCGATGCTGGACTTCCGATGTTTGAATAAACCCCACATTTACAGAGGAGAGAGGCAGGGAAGGGGGCAGGAGAGGCAGCTGGCTTCAGACACAAAACCTCAGACAAGTTTCCAAGGCCTGGAGCTGCCGTCAGGGGCTTGCGGTGTAGATGTTGTGCAGTGTGAGATTAAAGCTAACAACCAGAAACGATACCGCCACAAAGGTCCTCTAGTGCTATGTAAAGGGCTTGGCTCATCTCTGACTCAGGGATGGTTTCCTACATGCTGACTTACCAGCAGCACTTTCTGTAGCGCTTATATTTTCCTTGACAGTTTCCCATCCAAGGATCCAGCAACATTGACCTTGGCTAATTATTCCCAGAGGGAACATATAAGCACAGCATCCTCCCACACGAAGCTGCGCTGCCAGATGAATCTCAACCTGTTCCAGAGGTAGAGGAAAAGGAGCCTGGGGGCAGTGAAAGCAGCTCAGCTCACCTGCTGCTCTATCTGAACAACCCCCTTATTCTATCTTCTTGGTTTCCCCCTTCCTTAGATCAGACCTCAAGCTACTTACGCTTTTAGGTTGAAGGGCCAGGTGAGTCTGGCACCTGTTACTCTTCCATTTACAGATCAGTAGTCACTGCTGAACGTGTTTTATCTATTTTCTGTCACCTTCCTGTAAGATATTGGTTATTTAGTCATAGGAACGAAGCATAAATGATCACAGCAAGGTTTCTGCCAAGCATTTTTATGCACTCCAGAGAGTGCCCCTTCTCATGCCATGATTGGATTCAGTCATCAATAGTGGAGCCCCTTTTTGAGATGGGAAAATATAAATTCTTCAAAGTGCTACTGTCTTCTAGCTCTTCTGCTCCTCAGTGATGGTCCTGAGAGACAAGTTCTGTACCTTGGCTAGGGCAGGAAGCAAAGCCTCGCAGCACGCAGCCTGGGCTGCCTCTTCTAACAAACCCAAAGTGTTTACCAAATCTGTGTGCTTAACTGAGACCTCGGGATCTCTTGCTTTATTTCTCATGACAGCCTGCTTTTAAACTCACCCAGCATATTAGCACAATGGGAATTTATTAACGTATTACATAATTATCACATATTCTATAAAATGCAATGTGACGGACATACCATGTTACACAGAATTAACATACTGTTTCAGAGCAGCTTCCTTTGCAGTCATTCCCCAGTCACAGTGGTCTTGGTAAAAGAATAAAATGGTAATAACGAACACATGCTGAAGCAAAACATTTAGTAGCTGATGTTTCCTTTATAACTCATACATAAGGAGGGAGAAGGAGAAGGAGAAAGAAGGAAAGGAGCCCAGCACTTTTCCCTTCCCACTTTGCATTTTACTGAAATTGCAGGTCTGGCCAGTTCTGTGATAAAAATACAAACAAACTCCAGAGAGCTGGGGAGTGTGACTCAAGGAGATTGGCTGCCTAAGTGCAGGGACTAACCTTTAATCTGCCTCTATCGCTTCTCCAGGATCTCTTTCAAAAGCGCTTTTTCTGCACTCTAATGTTCTGCCAATCATAATTTGTATTTCTGAACACACGAAAGGACCGTTTCCTGTCTCCGGTGGAAAAAGGGAGGAAAAAAGAGAAAGTATTTAAAGTCAAAATGAATTTTTTCTTTTAAACCCTACTACTGGAAAACAAAAGCTCTTTCCATTACAGGCACAGTTCAGGCCTCTCTTTAAAAATGATCACACACGGGAGGTGTTAACAAGCCATGTGCACGGGGTTACACTCTCCTTTCCATTCAAGTGTCAGCTTTGCTAGCTTGCAATCAGGGAGGCAAATCAGTGATCCATGGCTGAGCATATCAGAAAGGTATGATGTAATGGGCCCTGTGCTCAATCCATCCATCATGTGGGCTCAGAGCCCCCATCCCATCAAGTTAATCATTGACATGGAAGAGTCGCTTGGGCACTGATGTGGGAGGAGACGGGGAGGACAACATGTAAACCCCCCTGAGCTGAAGTGGTGGTGGAAATCTTTCTTTCTTACCCAGCCACCCAAGTCCTGAGGAGGTGCTTGGCGCCTCTGGGAAAAAGGCTCTTTGATGGGTACTGGATGCCAGCTCCCTGTTTGGAGGTGCTGGTTTATGCATAGCAGCTCCCCACCACCACTCAGCTAATCTCTATTACATATCTACAGACAAAACAGCTACTTGGCATTGTGTTGCGGATGTCTGCAACTTTTGCCAGGACGTTGAACAGAGGCCAGGAACTTGGGTGGAGACAGGAGCCAGGAGGTCATCTGGGGTTGCTGCTCTTTGTTAGAGCTAAATAACATGTGAATGTATTAAACCCCTTTCCACGCACTGATTTTATTTTTTTTTCTTTTCAATGCCTTCAATAGATTTTCCCTTTTTCTTTTTTTCCACTGGGCTGGATTCATGTACAAATATGCAAGTCAGAGCAGCCTCCTCATTTGCACTTAGCATGAAACCCTGAGTTTGAGGGTTTCTTGAGAAAACCAAACCAGCATACTCACTGCAAAGGTTTGCTCTGCAAGAACAAGAACTTGGGTGCTTTGTAACTTCCTGTCTTTCAGACACCCATCGGACACCTTCACCAAACTATCACACAATCTCATTATTGTTCCCTAAGAGGGGCAGTTCTTCAAAAAAAAAAAAAACGACAACAAAAACTGAAGCTGGAAATGGGCTGAAGCAAACTGTGGCATCTGGAATTGCAAAGTTGCTGTGGGATCCTATGGCCCTGCTAAGCATGGGCACAATGCTGGAACTGGTGGGGGCTGAAAAATGGCATGAGTAAGATTTGCATTTTATACAACCAGTGTTATTGAATGAGTTCTGTGGCTTCATGGATGTACCTGCTCATTCTGACCTGTAAGATATCAAAGTTTACATGTACATTATAGAGTCATTAGCATGGATCTTCATAAAACAGCCTGCAGATGAAAGGAGGTTGCTACCCTGGCAGTCCACATTACAGTTTCTTTCCATGTCAAATTGCAACAAAACATTTCCAGACTGACATGGAGACAGTAAACACAGTCCTTTTGCTGACAGGTAGCACACAGTAAGATAAGAAGATCCCAGCATGGCTTTAAAACATCACAGGTATTCTCTGCAGTCAGCTCTGCTGAGCCTGGTATGATTCCTGTTTTGGATAGGATGCAAACAAATGCCACTGGCTACCAAAAAATCTCACATTCCCTCAGGTGTTTCCCAAATCCTGTTCTGTGATGGATGCCCTCCTGGTCCTTGGCAATCCCAGGCGAGATTGTGACTTAGTGTTTTGCAAGGCCCATCTCTCAGGAAGAGCTTTGTGTCACTTCCTTGTTACATGAAAAGCAACAGGAGTTTTATGAGTGAGCTACCCATCTGCTGCTGCAGTTCATCCCTGGAATAGGATTGCTTTGTATTGGGCAAAAAAGTCCCTGTGTCTAAGATGCAAATACACCAGTATCTCTATATATTCATATAGCGATATATGGATATATATAGGCAATGAATTATAATATATATAAACATTTTATTATTTATTAAATAATAAATATGTGCTTTCGTATATTTTTTCCCCCTGGAGCCTTGCTGGATGAAAGGTGTCGTAACACAAAATCTATTATCCATGACTATGTTTATGCAGACCATGGCTCCATCTTCCAGAGACATTATCTAATTCTAACATCTGAGAGAACCTCAGAAGAGGATTTTATGGTAACCGCAAATAGCAAAGGGAGAAAGATTGCGGAAAGGTAAAAAGGCTGATCTTGATTTGCAGCAGGCAAGCTAAAAATTCCCTGCAGTCTCTCAGTCCTGCATCCCAGCCTCTTTGTGCTGCTTTGCTGTTTAATATGGCTTTTTTCTTTTTTTTTTTTAAGGACAAGACAAATTGTCTAGCCACAAGAATTTAAACAATGCTTTTAATCTGAGGGAAGAAATGTGCTGTACTGCTTGGCTGCCTTTAAAGTCCACTATTGCAACATCTCAGCAAAAGGTGTACTCGGAGAAGGGGGAGCTGTAGCTTAATGTAGCTGTGCCATAAAGCTTATTTATCCCCACTGGGCTTGATTTACAGTTCTCAATAACTTCCTTGCTATGTTTTTGGCCAAGAAACTTTTAGAGGTGGTGCTTGCCATAGAGGCAGGGGGATGTACACTGCTCCCCTGGCACTGCCCTTGTCTGAGGGGCTCTGCCCCCATCATCCTGCAGCCAGGCAAGCCAGATGATCACTGATGTAGGTTTTCAAACAATCTATGCTGTAAGAAAGGGAAAACTTCAACGCAGCTTTTTGTTCTGGAACCATAGGGAAATGCACTGAACAGCACAATTTCTTCTTCAACAGAAATTAACTTTTGCTCCCCAAGGGCTGGTGACATCCTGATGCTCTTTTTACATGGCTGAAGTGCCTGACATGAGCCCCTCCATCCCTCTTCTCCAGCTCTATCCTTCCTCTTGTAGCCCAACTTACCGTTTCACAGGGTCCTGATGCTGCTGGTGAGATTTTGTGTGCACGCATTTATTTGGCCACAAGGGCCACATGTGAGTGAGTTGTACAGAAGACTGCATAAAACCCTATAAAATGACAGAGATTCAGATAATGTCACTCATTTCCCATTAGGGGAAGCAGTGCCAGATGCTGCTGCTGACAACAGCATCCCTGTGCTGTTCCAGGACCCAACCCAGCCCTGTGCCCTGACAGACTGGTGGGTGCAGAGGGGAGTCACTGGCACTTCCCATTAATTCCTCAAGTTCCTCACTTTACTCAACACACCAAAACGTGCACCTTGTGGTTCTTAGCCACATGAAGAGTTTAATACATAGAATCATAGAATCATAGAATAGTTAGGGTTGGAAAGGACCTTAAGATCATCTAGTTCCAACATGGTTTATAAGGTCAGAAAAGTTGGTCATCCCTGGGGACACGCACTTTCTTAACACACATTTGGGGGGGGGCGGGTCAGAGCACTATGTCAGTGCAAACAGCTCTGCGCACAGATATAAATCCATATATTGGAAAGAAGGGGGACAGATGGTCTCTATTACCCCCTGTAACCAAACACAGGATGCAGATGATCCGAAACAATTAGAATGGGAGTTTTCCTATCACAAAGTTTTAAAGAGATTTCATTCATTGCATGCTTGGTGGCATGGCTGCAGCTCCAGGGATGCATCTGAGACAGGAGTTTGAAAATATCCATAATAAAGTTTTT
Source organism: Psittacula echo (assembly GCF_963264785.1). Classification (NCBI taxonomy): domain Eukaryota; kingdom Metazoa; phylum Chordata; class Aves; order Psittaciformes; family Psittacidae; genus Psittacula; species Psittacula echo. The sequence goes on from NC_137735.1 coordinate 110,322,885, forward strand.
CTGCTAACTATAACGTTATGATTTTGATGTGTAAAACTGCTTGACTCTTTAAAACCAGGAGCAAGTGCTATGCATTTCCTGAATGCGGTGATTTTCCCTTTCCAGGGAAACCATGAGAGCATTTCTTCTCTTTCTTCAGGCCAAGGACCACCTAAATTTGGAGGAAAATGAGTCAGCAGACTTGGATCCTCTCCTGAAGTTTCAGGGACCACTAGATGTCCCCAGCCAGTGCTGCAAAACCCTTCTCTGGAGCAACTCCTTTCCAGTTGCCAGCTTGCCTTGGCTCCTTGGCATTGCAGTGGGACAAACTACTGTCTTTGGCCTCTTTGGTTGATGTAACTGTGCAGGAAGGAATATCATGTTCGTACCAAGCAGGGGAAAATATTTATTTAGCAGGTGAGTACGTGTTGGTTTTACCCCAGGCCACTGGGGCTGCTCAGCACTTTGGAATGCTCCTTGTCTTTATGGAGGGGATTAATGGCCAGGATGAAGGTTATTATCCTATAAACACAGCTGATCACATGAACCAGCCACTTTGCAGTGCCTCCTTATAAGAGAAAAGGATGGGATTGGAAAAGATCATCTGAAAGAGGGACGTAGAGAATCAGACCTTTAGTTCCTGAGATTATTTTTTTTCAGAAGTGCTGCTCCCAAGTAACTCCCCCAGCACAGTAGAAGTCATTGTAATAAACTCTGTGAATACACATACCATATATTACAAACCACTTCATCTCCTGTTGAAGCACAACCGCTTCTAGTTAGAAACATGGCAGATGTTTAACATGTCATGTCACAGCAGCCCTCTGTAGCAGACTGCAGCAGGACAGGAAAAATGCCACGAAGCTGCAAGAAGGATTTAGTTAGGCGAGACGTAATTACCGAAGTTGGACTATGTCCAGGACACTGGGGCAAACCCTCCTGCCTTTGCAAATTTGATTTTAACAACTTTAATTTTAAACACCTGATAGTTGTATTTCTTGCCAAGGCAACAGATTGCTGAAAGCAAAAGAGAGCATTTCCTAAGAAGAAAAATCTCAGAAAATAGAGAAAGGGGGAAAAAATGTCTCTTCCTATATGGTTTATGACACCTCAGTGGGAAACCATGAAATATCCACTGCAGAAACATATTTTCTGGGCTGTAGGTCAGCTTAGCTTATAGCACCTCACTGCCCGAGCCAATGTTTTGTGTGTGAAAGTGATGAATTGTAGACAATGGAACAGCACAGGGGGATTAGTGTAGGGAGGCCAGGTCAGAGCAGTGCAGAAACAAAACAAGAAGAACCTGCCTAAAAAGAAGAAAAATAAACTTCCTTTGCTATTATAACATATTTATGCACCAGCATTTATTGATGACATTGCAAATACCCACATCTGACAACCAAATGGTTCAACACACCAGCTTATGTGGGGTTCAACTGAGTCTAAAGCGTTGCAACAAAACAAGCAAAGCAAAATGAATACCTGAAAGAAAACATCTTGTATAACATGGACCCTCTGAATCTCGGGAGGAACTCTGTTGATCTTGGCTACCCCTGAGATTTGCCATGTGAGCAGAGCAAATAATTTCTCACAGCAGTTTGCAAGCTTTGGAATAAGCCAGCCTTGATCCTGCTTTAGTGAGGGAGGGATGGAGTAGGTGACTTTCTATGTTCCCTTCCAGCCAAACATTTCTGTGATATTAAGGCCCACCCTTAAAGCCTATTAACAGGGATCTAAAAGATAATGGTAAAATAATCAAACATCTACCAGAGCAAGTTGATAGCTTCTCCAGAAAACCAATACCACCCTACAGAATGGTACTTCAGGAGAGTTTGCAGAGGTGCTGCTTTAAGTAGAAGAAAGCTGTACTTGCATCACTCTGAAAATAACTAGAAGCATGTGGAGAATCTCTTTTCCTGGCTTTTTCACCCAAGTGAAACAACCTTCTCCTGTTGCTGCTGAAAGGAATTTAATGAAATAATCCATACCCAAGAGATTATTTCCATGTTTGCACAAAACATAAAACAAGTGTTCAGGACTTCCTCTGTCCCATTTTCATCTCAGGTTGTGTGGCACATGGGATGCATTTTTCTCAGATGGAAAAAATCTCAACTGCTGATTCCCCTAATGTATGCGCTGGTCACACCATGGTATCAGCAGAAGCTACGTTGTGGCTGCTGAGTAATAAATGGCCCTGAGTCACACACACAGCTTATAGTCAGAAGAAGGGAAGGAGGAGGGCTCAGGTAGACACAGTTGTACCTACTTATCAGCATGCCAAGGCTACAGTATGCTGTGGGCTCCTGTTGTAGCATCCCTTTTCCTGTGCAATCCTCACATAGCTATACAAGGCTTTACACTAATGCTGCTGTTCTGTCTACTAATGCCCAAAGTCTGAACACATCCCCTTGCTTCTCACTGCGAAAAAGTGGGGTTTGATGGACAACCATAGTCCCCTGCAGCCCATCAAAGCCACAGGTCAGCAAATAAACCCTCAGCAGCTTTGTTACAGGATTAGGCTTGGTATGTTCAATGCACTGTTTATGCCTAGGGAACGAAGCAGATCAAAGCTTCAGTGTATTGCTTTTTCAATCGGGTCTGCTGCCGTATTTTAAAGAATGTTTTAGACCCACCTACTATTAAACAAATATTATTATTACAGCTTTGCTACATGTGGGCTACATGTGGACTACATGGACTACAGCTACAGGCTGACATATCCCCTTGTGTATGCATGGTGCGTTAAACAAGAAAGTGCAATTCACAATTGAAGAAAATAATGAAACGTTCCATGTTTCACTGTTTCTTCATCAGCATGGTAATGAAACACAGATATACTTTATCTACCCTCTTGATGATGACACTCAGACACTAATCAGAGGTTTGTTGTTATTTTTGGCTGTCACACACAAAAACACTATAGCAGAAACCACTTTTACTTTCCTTTAAAACCCATGTATGTAGAAAGGAGGCAGTGGCTTTGCAGAGTTAGCTGCTTGTCCATTTATTCGGTAGAGTAACTAAAAGGACTAGTGCAAAACATCTTCAACATGATCTAGTTGAAAATGTCCTCGCTCATTGCAGGGGGTTGAACTAGATGACCTTCGAAGGTCCATTCCAACCCAAACTATTTTATTATTCTATGAAAACATCTCAACCTCAGTTCTTGTCTGGTGTAAGTTCCACCACAGTTCAGTGGAGCTGTAATATAGTGTACACCAGGGGAGGATTAGGCCCTCAGGTACAAGTATAAAATCTAATTGCGAACACTGGTATGAAACCAGTATCCCCTCAATATTTTTTTGTCTTACTGTGTAACCTCATCTCCAATATTCTGTCACTTCAAAAACAATTGATAAAGGTATAATCGGCAAGCAGTAAGGCAATCAGCAGAAAACTCTTTCCTACCCTAGCCCTGAGCTCCCAGTCGCAATCACAGCTAACTGAGATGCTATAAACAAGGACAGGACAAATGTTCAACCATGGTCTCCACCTTTCAGTCTGAATTTATTGAAATTCCACTCTAAGGCCATTGGTATTCAAACCTGTATTACTGATAGTTTAAACAGTTGTTTTATGAATTCCTATGACCTTATAGTGTCCTGATTATGAGGCATAAAAAAATCCTTTCTTGTCTCTTAGGGACAGCATCACATTGACAGTCATTATTTTTCTAATAAGGAGAATCATCCCTTTTTGTCAGAAAAAAAAGACTCAGGTACTTCACGATAACCTTGTGCAAGGCTGACGTCAGAGCTTTCATGCACAGGTCATGCCATCCTGGTCCAAAAGTAATTCTTCAAATAACCTTGTTGCAAACCAAAAAGGTGCACGGTGTCATTGGTCTGCTTTAAATCACAAACACTTGGAGAAACAGTTGTGCAATCTTTCTCAACTAGAGAAAATCAGCACACTTTAAAAAGAAAAGTAGACCATTCTATTCACAAGCCAAGTTTAAAATAAAACCAAATATACAAAATCCCAGTCCCACACCTTCCTGCTGTAACAGACTGGCCTGGCCCACAAACACACGGAAGGCCCTGTGAGCAGCAGCTGCCAGGCTGGCCCTCATCATGCTTCATTTGAGTAAAACTCCCTTTGACATCAGCTAGAGTAAGGTTTGTTTCTCACTAAATCAAAACTTCAAGAGGGCAAAACTCATAGCTCATGACTCTTACATGTAGCTGGAAATGGGCTCTGACTCTGAATATCTTTATCTCAGCTTACAGAAACAGACTGCAATCACTGTCTTTTGCCATTTGGGAGAAAACCAACTACTATTTATGTCTAAACACTTGTAGCTCTTAATGGGAAAAGAAACACGTTAAAACCCTCCTGATGTTGCATGTAATGCAGGGTGTATGATTTCTTACATGACTTCTCCTGCATACACCTGACACACACACAAGAACACGTTAATTTTTACTACCCAAGAGAAACATTTGTTTAGATTTGAGACAAGAACCAGCAGCCCATCATCTTATATCGTTCTAAACTCCTGACATTTACGGAGCTCTTTCCAAACGAGTTCACTAAACACTGCATGCATCTTAAGGCCATATGTAGCAGTATAATTTAGAGTGTATGTTTTATAGGTTTCTTTTGCTGGTTTACCCGCTGATTATTATGTGCTGTAAAATTTCAATTATCCCAACTAGTCAGGGGAATAAAAAAGGGAAATAAAAAGTAGGTGATGGAAAAGTATATGTTAACAAATGCCATAGAAAAGCAGTGCATGCAGCACCAAGATTGCTTCACGTGTAACATTTCAGTGTTATTAATGTCCTTTCTCTTCTTATAGAAAGATTAGTAGTATGAATAAAAACCACAAAATGGCAACTGTCATGCTCCTTCTTACTACTTTCTTACAAGCAGCAGACATTTTAAAATGCCATGGACAAATACACAGCAAATTTTATCTTTGTTTTCACTGCGCAAACTCATAGATGGAACAGCACAATGCAAATTAAAGGCTGGATCTGGCCCAGCTAAAACAGGAATGACTTGAAAGATACAGGAATGTATCTGCAAAATTCTCCCCATAAGTTTAACAACCTAATTCTTGTGTGTGGGGCAGATCCACAGGGCTAAAATGGCTACTGATATAAACGGAAATGTTCCAGAGTAATTCCAGCTTTCTCCATTTACATCCCAGTGTTTGGCACCCAAGTGCTGCTACTTATACCTTGAATAGTTGCTGGCACAAAAGTCTGTACCTGAAAAAAACAAAACCACAGAAAAGACTGGGAATCTTTTCTGGTGTATCAAACCTGTAAAGCTGAGATGATGAAATCTAGTAAGCTGTCCCTGCTAAAACCAAAACAGAGAGTATATGAAGACATGATAATGTGCACTGTACAGTGACTTGTCCAAGCACATAATTACACATACACAGTTGTTTTAACCATTTACCACTTTCTCATGTACAGTCATTTTTAATGCACATTAAACTGCTTGCCTTAGATGTAGCGTCCAAATTTGCTAAGCAGCAGTTTTTAAGGCCAGTAATTTCTCATCAAAGTGATTCCAGTTGATTTGGTCTGACCTCATTTTCTGTTTTCACTGCTCCTTTCAGAAATACATCTATATCTGTGTGATGCCCCTTTGTGTCCACAGCCTGTGCACACCGTTTCTGAAGGTTGGAGGAGCTTGGCAGATGTTTCCAAACTCTCTGGTGCAGAGCAACGCTCTCCTTGCTTTCAAGAAGCTGACTTCTTTGCAGCAGCTTGTATATTCATTCTGACTCACTTCTTTGCCAAGTAGTATTCTGGAGAACACCACATACACAGAGTTAGAGCTACAACACTGGTAATGGCTACTTTCCAAGAAATCTCTCAAATCTCATTTTCACGTTAAAGAAGACATTTAGACTTCTCTATGGCTCACGAATGAACAAAACTAATACCTTTAGCATGTTCCACATAAAGCTGTGTAATACCAAGCCAAACAAAGGAAATGTGCTGGCTTTCATCCAGTTGAGATCAAAAGACTTTGGACCCTCTTATGCAAGCTAAGCAATGCGACATTTCACCCCAACTTTTAGATCCACTGCCTTCCAAAGAGAAACAGTTGGGTTTTTTTCCCTCCTTAAAAGTAATAAAAACACTCTGTAAAATAACATCAGAAGAACTATATATGTGGGACATGTTATTTCTGTTTATTAGATCAAACTGCAGATTCAAGGACTGCATAAAATCTTGTACTATAACTGAATTGTACCTAATTCTTTGCTCAGAGAGAAAGCACTGTGGAACATGGGGAGAACATCCCTTACATTTTTATACATGCGTGTGGTTAAATCTTTGTTTCAGGTGCAAAGGTAAGTCAACCTTAACTACAGAACCATAATTACAATGCAGGAGTTTCCCTATGAATTCCTTCCTTGTCTCCCACCCTTGCAAAAAGTATACGTATACATACTTTTTTTTCAGTTCATAGGGTAAAATTAGCTGAAATGGAAGATAGATGGTTATTTATCTTTAATGTTCACGGGATTTACCTGGTGTAAATTGTTTGTATACATAGCAATGAATCTGTTGCAATTTCAGTTGAGGATGTGGGCTCCATGATGTTTAAACCTTAGCTTTCTATACAGCCAAACTGGCGGCAACTATCAAGTCCCCACAGCATGAAGTCTTACACTGATTTCAATGTAGAACATTACTGGCAGAATGACTGGAATTCTGTAGGCTTTCACAGCCAGGTTTGTGCAATGAGATTCTTACAGCCAGCTTCCTTAAGGATACATCTGCATGGCACAGTGCAATGGAGTACAGTGGTACCTGAGCTAGACCTAAGTTAAATTTCTGGAGCAGGACATGATCCCAGAGAGACTGTATTTTCCCAGGCAGAAGCATGCATTACTAACTCAGTAGAAAAGCGAATCTTGCTATTGTTAAAACCTGCTGTACTCTTTCAGTGGAGCAGCCCAGGAAAGGAATAGCAGTAAGAAAAAAAAGCTACATTACCAAAGGTAATCCTTACTACTTATTTCTTCCATTTAAAAGACTTCTATATAGGTCTCCATTTTATTCTGGGAAAAGAAATGCATTAGGAATTATGCCTAGTAGACAAAATTCAGAAAAGACATAAATAGTCAGTTTTCCCATTTCTACCTGTGAAGAATTTTAGCAAGAGCTCAACTGCTCAGATGCCCACATAATGGTGCTTCATTTCAAAACTGGTGTAGGTGCTTATAAAAGCCAGAGGAATGCAAATATCCCAGAGCCATATTTAGATGGTCTATCCATCTAAGATGCTAAATAGAGTCCATGGAAATTGGCTGGTTTGCCTAAGGGACCCTAAAGAGCACCTATACTGCATAAGTAAGATACTGACAAGAATGCTGCCTACAGCTTACCAGTAGGAAAGCACAGGGGCATGGGAGGGAAAGATTTCTGTTGTTTAAATATAACTACCTAAATACCTGCTTTTCTTTACTGCCTGTTTTCTCCACAGCCATCTTGCATGAACTATCTACTTCAGAAATAAGACCAGCTAGTGAAAACACAGGATTTTTACCAATTTTTTCTCTTTGACCTTTTAGCAACGGAGGCATGGATTTATGGATGTCTCCCCAGAAAGCCAAGGTCTAAGTGTATCAGGCTGAGGCAAGCTGAAAAGTATGGAAGAGAAGAGAAAGAAGAAGAAAAGAAGTTTAAAGAACTGGTATGGTTCACCAACCTTGATTAGTGAATTTAAAATAAAACAAACAAAAAAAAAAAAGAAAAAGAAATTGAAACCTTATAGCCTGCATTGGAGCTGCTTTTTGATTATGAGACTCTCCCAGAAAATAGAGCAGAACCATTCAGGGCCTGCAATGAAAAAGAGAGAATGGAGATAGAGTATGTCTACATAAAAGGATTGACATATAAAAGGAAAAACCTACTTTCGTACTGGTTTGCTCTCTGTATGTCTGAGGAGTCAAATGCAACAGGAGAACCACTGCTCCTTCCACTCTGGAAGTGCCAATGTCCACAAAACCCCACGGCTGGTTTTTAATATATTGATATTTATTTAATGGACCACAGCTGTCTTTGAAAGTCTGCATTAAACACACATTGTTGGATCTTCATGTAAAGCATTACAGTGATCTTGTTGACCAAAGCAGAACAAGATAACTAGGTTCAAATCCAACCTCAGATCCTAATCCTAAACTAACTTTTCATTAAGGGATGGCAAAGATGAGGGGAGGGGTGGAAGTGTGAGGTCAGACCATACCAGTAGATATGACTTTCCCTGGGTCAGCTTTGCCTGAGTTACTTCAGTTGTGCCCAAAGGGACAAGGTTCCTGCAGGTAGAGGGAAACATCTAATGTATCCTTTGCCTGGCCACGAGGAATTTGTATGCATGTACCTCTGAGAGAAGCATTGAGAGAGGGGCTGATCTCCAAGCCTCATCAGCAAATTATTTTCTTGGCCCATCCTGCACACCCAGATTCCTTGGGGAGAAGGGCACTGGGTGTTAGGCTAAAGTGTTTTCCCCTATGAAAGACGTGTGGGAAAGTGTTAAACTGTGCAGCGTGGTATTTTGGTTTCCACATCCCCTGATGAAATGCTTCTTGCCTGGGGAAAACAAAACGGAAGAAAAATATCCCCTGGAAATATCTGCATAATTTACTCCCACACACCTAGTGAGAGATTTACAATTGAACAGCAGTTCCCTCAAACCATCACAACATTGTGCTCTGAATTACACTTCTGTACTCCTACCTGTAAATTATACTGTTAATTAGTTAATGGCTGTAAAGTGCTTTGGAGAAGAAAAGAGCACTCATTAAATAACATTGTTCTGTACTCCAGTGTGTAATGTTCCACTCTTCATTAATCTCCAACCTCTTCCTGAACATCTCGCTAGCAATTAATTTTCATGCCCTTAAATAGCAAATTAGTCTATTGTCTGACTTAACTGAGATCAACATCACTTTTCAGCAATTGTTTCCTGAAACCTTAGCTTCAATTATCTTCTACGCAATTTCAAGCTGGTGTCTCACATCAAATTCCCAAAAGAAAATCTTTGGACTGCGTCTTGAAAATCTCAGTCTTGGATAAACCAAACCCCCAATATGGACATGGGAGATCTAATATATGGGATTAGATATTTCAAACAAGCTCAAATCCCATTGAGAGGAGAAAATGAGATGCCAGATGTTCAGAAGATCTTAGCATGCAAGATGCTGAGGACTTTCAAAAACCTAAAGCTCTTTCATGGGTGCTGAAACCCACTCCTGGCAGCAAGTCCTGCTGAGCGGCATTTGAAAACCTAACTCCTTCTGCCACCTGGCCAAGTTTAAGATTGATTTGCCCTTAAAATTCCTGGATGCCTTCACTGAGTATAATATCCAAGCTGAAGTTAGCAGGGGACCTGGCTGCTTTCTCTGGTTTCTGGTCTTTCTCCAGCTTAGCTGACTGAAAGGTGTTCCTCAAGGCACTTTGGAAAGGGTGCCCACAGCCAAACCTATAAGGAAGCAAAACCCCTAGAACTCCCATCTGGTGAACACCCCTGTTTTCCTGGTGAGGTCTTGATTGAGAAATCACCTCACTACTTGTCTTAGACTACCTTTTTAAACATCTTGACTATTCTCCTGCAAGAAGCAGTCGGTATCTTATTGCTCTGTAACAAGTCCTAAACAGAACCCCAGAGCCAGGAGGAGGGTTGTGGCACAGCATCTTTTTAAAACACAAGCCCCATGCCCGTTGATTCAGAGTGTGTCTTTCTCCTCTTACAGGTGCTTCTTTGAAGGACTGTACTTTCTTAAAGCAAAACTGGTTTATGGACCCACTGGAGAGTTTCTAAGCAGCCGCAGGGACCAGATTTGATCATCCAAGCCACAGCAGGGTCTCACACATCTGTCAAAGATGCCTGTCTTCTTTTCTTCCCTTCCAAGAGACTCTTGCTACTGTTTCCTTGGAAGTTTCAGGTTTCTCAGGCAGTGCCACCTGGGCAAAGTGGTGACTCTTGGCCTCCCTGCCCAAAGAGTTCAAGTGCTGCAGTCATCCCCACACAGCTGTGGTAGAAGGGGAGGCACCTTGTGGCCCCCAAGCTCTTCCATGCCGAGGACTGTCCGCTGGCATGTCCTGGGTGAAATAGAAGTTCTGCTTCTGCTAGGCCCCCTCAGTGCTGTTGTGCAACATATGCTGGAAGTCCTGGGCCAAAGAGGTGTCTGCAAGGAGCGGCCATCTTGCCTGGCCTCCGCTCCATCTTTTATCCCTGGTGCCACTCTCCAGTGAGTGTATAGAGCAGTGACTGCCTGCCAAGGACAGAAAGACCATCAGCCACCCTTTGCGCACCCAGTTTAGTAGGCACTGCATACTCCTTAAGGTGCGTGTCCTAGATGCTTTTGGTCCTACTACAGGAAATCTTGGCTTATTTTGAAATAAATTCATCCCGGTCTTCACTCCAGAATGAGAATTCCCATCTATGGGTCTTATTTATAGCAGGATGGAGAAAGGTGAAAAGCCCTCACCTCTTTTGTGCTTACTTATTTCAGCGTACATTGAGTAAGGGTTTGCCCTAGGGGACCAGAGACACATGAAGTGGACAGTGGGGCAGTGCAGCAAAAGACAGAAAACACAGAAGTGGTACCTGGGGAAAACAAGAATCCCTTAAACAAGGAACGGGCCTGAAAAGGAAGACTTCCAAGGCAGCAAAGGCTGAGGGAAACCGGTAAAACGGAAGACATGCTTAATTTTACAGTGGAGGTGGTATCTCCTGACTGCTCTTACCAGCATTTGTTTTGCAGTGTCAGCCAAGTTGGAAACTAAAGATGATCAGAGCAATTGCCTGATTCTTGACTGACATTTTAATTCACTTTTCTTGAAGCAATTGCCTGAGAAATGGTCCCAGTCACAGACATAAACACTGTCTTTCCTACAATGGCAAATCCCATGCAAACACAAGTAGGTGGATTTCCCACTTGGTAGGCTGGTATGGGGACAGAAGAGATGGGGTGTGCATCCTCCTCTGGCAAGTAAGGTGGGGACACAGCAAGATGGAGAAGAGATAGCAGGCATTTTGCAGATATCACAGGCCAGAAGGGCATAAATGTACCATTCACCTACTAACTCCTGAACGAGGTCTTTAATTTCTGGGAGAGCTTAAAAATACATCTTAGAGGTCATTCAATTCTTTCTCTTTCTTGATTCACAAAACTCAGCCCCTCTCACAAGCCGTTATGCGTTGCAGTTAACAGGCTAAAAAGAAACCTCAGAGTGACATTAGCAAAGAGCCACATTGTGGATTTGTTGTGTTATTGAATTCAGAAGGGCAGAAAGAGTTTGAGGACGGAGCTGAGATAGGTCAACTTGTGATTTGTCTACAGACCATGCAGATGTAACAGCAGAAGAACTCCTGCAGCACCTCAATCTCTGGGGTTCTCCAACATCCCAAAAGGTGCTTCAGCCACAGCAGACACAAAACCAGATGCGACTAGCATAATCACCCCCCAACATACTGTCTTTGCAAGGTTCTGTCTAATCCACCTGAACTCTGAGCATCCCAAGTACCTACTCTGGAAATGTCACTTGGTGGTTTCAGTATTGAAAGCTTGTCAGCAGTGGGTCAGTGTTACCATTTGGCTCTGCACATAGTCTCCCACAGAAAACTCACATACTGAGGTATGTGGCTACCTCCTCCTAGCTGGAAGCCAAGTGTCAGTTCTGCCACTGATAACACACCTGAGCAGCAGAGGTCCAAAGAGATGGACTGGCTCCTGCATCTATGCACAATCTTATTCCCTGCCCTTAGCACTCTGAACTAGTGTCCTGCAAACGTCAGGTGTGTACGTCAGCAAAACGTAGTGCCCACGGCCACAGGAAATTAAACCAGAAAGTGCCAAGTCTGAGTCGCCCTTCTGGTGCATGGACTGATTTCCTCCACTGGAGCCTGATGTCTTCCATGGAACTCCAGGACAGGAAATAGGGTAGCTTGTCTGGAACACCATCTGGGGCTGATCACTAGGTCTGAATGGGACAACAATGCCTCCTGGGCCCCAGCCAGCTTTCACTGATGGTACTGCACTGAGCTGTGTGGTTACACCAGCTCATTCAGTGTGAACCTTCAGCATTCAGCTGCAATGGGCACAAGTCTGGCAGGTGCCCACCAGAAGCTCCTCAATCCCTGCAGGGCCCAGGAAAGGTGGAAAAAAGCTTTTCCTGACAAAAAGCAGCCAAGAGCACAACAACAAGGATAATCCTCTAGGTGGCATCCAGAATCCCCAAACTTCACACAGAGCTTTTCCAGGGGTGTGCACAGCCTTGCCCTTTGCCATCAGGATACTTGGAGGTGCTGGCTGTCACCATAGCTAATAACCACCACACTTCCACAGCTCCTTCATTTGGTGCCAAGCTCCTGGCAGTTTAAACCGAGTTCATTTAAAGGCAATTGGGTCTTAGGAAAAGGCAAATGTCTAAGGAAAGGATACACAGTGTTTTGCAGGAATACTCCTCCGTGTTAGAAACTTTCCTCATATATATTAGGAACTGTTTGGTATCAGTGAGTCAGGGTTAGGAAACAAGACGGCATTTGTCAAACAACTTTCCTAATAGCACATTTTAATATCACAAAAGAATGAAGTAGTGAATACACTGCCTTGCTCTGTTAATGATTATGGCTATTCCAGACCAGCCTGTGAATCCAGTGCCCTAAGACTGTCTGATTCCAGGTGCTTCAAAGGGAGATAAAAAGCCCACAGAGGGGATAATTATAGAATAACCTTTCCCTATGCAAAGTTTCCTCCTAATGTGCTTAGTTACGTCATGAATCATGAATGCTTCCAACTCTTCTAAATTTTCATTGTGTGTATATACTGCCTGTTATTATCTCCATTATTCACGGTTGCATCCTGGCCCTGCAGAAGTCAGTGCAAGTTCACCGCGGCAGAACCAGGATGCGGCTCCTCGCTTTTGTCAGGACTCTTTCCAGCTCTTGGCTCCAAAGCTGCACCGTCACTATTCCCACAGCTCAGTCTGAGTTGTGTGGGAGTGTTAAAACACCCATTAAATGAGATGGAAATGTTTCTGAAATGCAAAAACATCACTGGAAAGGTCCATCCTTTCTTAACCCACAATTTCTACACCACCTAAGAGCTCACAAGCTGTGAGCCCCACTCCATCCAACCCATACCTATCCATACATGCACCCTTACTGAGCCAAGACGCAGGACAAATGCTGAGGGCTGGAACTATGCAATAACAGTGACCATTTCTGTTTTCTCTCTGATTCTGCGCTAGCTTGAATGAGTTGGAAACAGATGCTGACTCCCTAGGCAGTTCAATGCTTGCTCCTTGCATTGAACTTCAGAGCATCAGAGGAAAGTTACCTCACATTTCTGAACTTCCTATTTATGTACATGTTAAAGAAACAGATGACAAGAAGCAAGAGAATTAATGCTGTGGATATTTAATTTCCATTCTTTCAGTGAAGGTCTGCTTCCTAAATAATTTTGATATTGAAAGTTGCTAGCTATAAACCTTATTCTCAGACACATCTCAGCTACAGCTGAAAAAGGGGTCTTTTTTTCAGGTTATGATATACAGGCAGAGCGGGCAGGGCTTTTGTTACAGTTGGGGAACTCCATCTCTGGAGTTTCCATTTCTGACTCTGAAAGGCCTGCTTGTTTCTATTTTTCTGGGTTTCTATACTGATGTTCAAGAGCATGGAAAGAGGGAAGAACTGGAGAAAGGCTACTTTTTTTTAGTTTATTTACAAACTAGTCAGAAAAATATGATTAACGATCAGAAAGGTGAAGATTTCAGCTGAGAGAAGGATGAAAATACTAATTTTATGAGAACACGACCGTTGCTAAATTGAAGCAGCAGGGCCCTTTTCCCCATCTTCCTCCACCACAACATATAAGATTCACTCTGTACTTTCATATTCCACCCCTGAGCATTGCAAAGTGTTTTTTGATTGTCCTTCATCTTTTAAGCCTCATGTTTTAGGCTCTTTTTTTCTTGAGACTGTTCCTTTGTCAAATCACAAACTGTGAAACCGTGTGTTTTGCTGGTGACATTTGTTTTTACTGTAGTCTAGGTAAAGTAATTTCCTATGTAATTAGCAATGCCATTTATGTGAGGGCTCAGTTTGTTCCACAGAAAACTGAACTCTTTGGAAACAGAATTCCATTTTTTATCACTGGATTTCTTTTGGGGGGAAGCTCAAATTAATAATACAGTTTCTGTCATGGCTGAGTGTCATCACGTGCATTATCTAGGCACGTGCGCATGTTTGTGCCAAATGCTGTGAATCATCTTTTTAGCCATTTCCAGCCATGATCTGAGGTTTTATACGATTACAAAGGCAATTAATGTTTAAGCATCACCTCATCCTCAAGGTTTTGCTTTTTGTTTTGCAGTGTGCTTTTTACAGAGGATTATTTCACGAGGGATTATCCTCTGAGTTAGGTTTGCCATCCATTCTGAATGTCTGAGATCACTTTGATGTCTCTTGCTCTCAACTCGCTACACAGCTACTGCCTTACAGTTCACTGACAGCAGGAGAGGACAACAGGATAATGGGAAGACTTGCAGCAGAAAGAAGTTTGTATGAATGTGTCTGTCTTCCAGCTGTGTTCTGGTCGCATCCTCCATATCCTGTATTCCTGGACATCGTGCGACCAAAATAATGAAGAATAATGAAGGACAATGGTAGGTTTGGTGAGAAAAAGTTGTTAAATTTAGGCAAGTGGTATAAATGTGAAGAGTGACAGCTACCTTATTATTATATCAGTTCTGGACTCAGTGCAAAGCTAGGGGCTTGTATTTTCTGTAACTTGTAGCATTTATGAAGTGCCAGTGAACCAAAAGACAAATTGCTGAAAGATGACAGTGCTCTCTGATAGTGGGTGCCTTGAAAGGCACTACTGAGTAAGTTCCTATTTTCAATTAACTGTATTAGTGAAAAGATAAATGGAGGCAGAAAAATCACTGCCCCATTATCTAGTCACCTGTTCACTGGGGATTCATTTTCAAATAGGCTTAGGGGTATTGACCATAACATAAAACCCAGACATAAACACAAGAAAAATGAAAGGCTAGACAATCTTTCACACTCCATTTATCCTCCTACACTGCTTTTAAAGTTCAGCCACAGAAACTAGACTCTGTAAGATTTTGAGGGCATAGGAAAACTTTTCTTCTTCCTCTGCCCCAGAAAACAAACCCAAAATGGTTGGGGTTGGAGAGGACCTTATAGCTCATCTAGTTCCAACCCCCCTGCCATGGGCAGGGACACCCCACACTAAACCATGTCACCCAAGGCCTCATCCAACCTGGCCTTGAACACCTCCAAGGATGGAGCATTCACAACCTCCCTGGGCAACCCATTCCAGTGCCTCACCACCCTCTCAGTAAAGAATTTCTTCCTTATATCCAACCTAAACTTCCCCTGTTTAAGTTTGAACCCGTTACCCCTTGTCCTGTCACTACAGTCCCTGATGAATAGTCCCTCCCCAGCATCCTTGTAGGTCCCCTTCAGACATGTTGTTCCTCAAAGCTGGTGAATGCTGAGCCACGTGCTTAAAAGTGATTAGGGGAGAACTGCCAGACAAACAGCCTGACCACTTAGGCCTTGTTTCCTCAGGAGATGTCTAAATTTTTCCAGACAAGCTGTGGCTGCCCCATCCCTGGCAGTGTTCAAGTCCAGGCTGGACAGGGCTTTGAGCAACCTGGTTTAGTGGAAGGTGTCCCTGCCCATGGCAGAGGATTGGAACTGGACGAGCTTTAAGGTCCCTTTCAACCCCAACCATTCTGTGGTTCTAAATTTGACAGTATTTTTTTCCCTTTTTTTTTCCAGTCTCACAAAGCTGATAGGAACCTAAAGGACATAAGAAGACCAAAAGGTTTCAGTCATTTTTTCTCAGAGGGACACAAGTGTAACCCATGCTCTGTAAGTGTTAGAAGTGATAAACCTGCTTCTTAAGGACTTGAGTCTTTTGCCCGCTCTCTTGCCCAGTGAGCTGAGACACACGTGACCTATGGTGAGGCTCAAATTATGCATGCCTTGCCTGGCCACCTGGATGCCACCAGATTAGGGTACATGAATCAGCTCTGTCTGTCTTCTGCACTGGCACTTTAATTTGGGTGCACTTACTTTACTCAGTTGCCAGTTTCCACAAGACTTGTGAAAACATCATTTTCTTTGATATTTCTTCCCTTCTGCAAAATGAGCCAACAGATTACGAAGCTGCCAGGGAAGGTTTGACAGCAGGGTGGATGAGGACAAATCTCATCCACTTTAGAGAACAGACAAAAATGGCAGCTGATTAAGAATGGAACAAATGGAGCATGTTGTGGCTGTTATCTGCTCCCCATGCCTCCTTTTTCTGATTCATCCTGTATACATGTATATATGGGCATGAAGCCATGAAAAATAGGATGTAAGTTAGAGCATCTTAGTGTCTCTAGTATTCATTCAGGAGGCCTGTGAGATCTGAAGGTGGCAAAGGTCTCACTACTGGGGACACATATGGTCGTGGTTATCCTCGATTTTCTGCTGCTCACTCTCACAGACTGATGTATGAACTTCTAGTTATCGCTTGGTCCTGGTCACCCTTAGCCTGTAGGCGTTTGCTTGCATGGGCCAGATTGCATGCTCTGAGGCGGGGCCCTGCATAGTTTGGAGGACCACCTGCCAAGGGCCATTTCTGATTGGACTGTGAATGGGAGCGCATGAACTTTGGTGCCATCCATGCAATGGAGGCACTGGAATGGGTTGCCCAGGGAGGTTGTGAGTGCTCCATCCCTGGCGGTGTTCAAGGCTGGGTTGGATGAGGTCTTGGGTGACATGGTTTAGTGTGAGGTGTCCCTGCCCATGGCAAGGGGGGTGGAACTAGATGATCTCAAGGTCCTTTCCAACCCTAACTATTCTATGATTCTATGATTCTATGGTTTTTCAGCCCTACTTCAGTGGGCTTTGTACCCTCAAACACATATACATGCTTTCATGGCATGCTCCAGGATGCGCAGTACTTCCTACTTTGAACGGAGAAATAAATAAATCAGATCTTAAGAGTAGCATATACAATGGGCTCAATGGGCCAAAAGCTACATTGCAGGAATGTAGGCAGCGTGTGCTGCTTAGCCTCACAGTCAGAGAATGGGCCCTGACTCTGTTTCACTTACCATTGCAGATGCTGCCTGTGTCTCTCTACCTCTGTTTTACTAGCAGTAAGGATAGGCTGCACACACTCCAGACCTTTTTCAAAGTGAAGTGATGCTCTTCAACTGCAATCATGGATTTGTAAGGCCAAAGCTTGCTTGAACAAAGTTACCTTAATAGCACAAAAAAGGCCTACCTAAACGTTAATCGGATTTATTTCTTTTTTACAACCGCAACAGCTAAATATTTTTTCAGTGAAATAATAATTAAGATGCTGCATAAGGCAATTTAGGCCAGCACTAATTATCTCAATGAGATTTTAAACCCTTGGTGATAAGGGTGCTTGGTGTGCGTGCTGCCAGTGCCCTTTGGGAAGAAGTTGACTCATCATGAGGAAGGTGTGCTGGGCTGCAAGTTGCCTCTGGAAGAACATTTACGTAGGTAGGGCTCCACGGTAGGCCAACATGAGAGCCCTTCCATGGGCTCTAAGTCAGATGTGAGCTTTGTATGCATGTTAGCAAGGCACAGTGCAGACCAAAGATGGTGGATCCTGTCTTGCAGGGTGGCCTGGCACAGGAAGTCTTTCACGGCTGTCTGAAAACTATAGAGAACAACTCAAGTTTTTAAGTATGGTGCAACTTCCTGAGGAGGAAATGAACTTGATGGAGTGGTGAACCTGGCCTCCTCCAACCTCTCCTCTGACCTAAAACTCTGGGAAATGTTCTTATTGTAGTTATTATCCAGTAGTTGCATGTTTTCCTACTTAATATACATAATGCCCAAAAGGCAAGGATCAGTGTTTGTCACACTGTGGAAAACATTCATTAAAAATAAGATATCTTCCCCAGCGTGGGATCTAGGTTCAAAGTTGTTGGTCAGTGTTTGCAGCTCTGTTCACACCTCTGTCATTATGTCTGCAGTTAATAAGTGGTCCTATTTTAGCAAAGCAGATGTGGTATCTCTCACCTGCTGAGTTTCTGCTAAAAGGGCTGTTTAGTATGTGAGATGGAGCAAGATGCACCGTACAAAACATAGGAGACAGCCTAAACCTGATAAAGGCTGCAGATCATATTGCACTCTGCTGTTCACCGTGACTTGGATTAGGCCTTTGAGTGACTTGGGAGTGAAACTGAATTCCTGAAAGCTGGTGTGGATGGGATGGGTCAGCATGGAAGGGACAGGAGGGGGGACAGGAGGGGGAGAAGTCCATGGTGGACCACTCGGTGGATAAAGAACTGGCTGGATGGCCACATGCAAAGAGTTGTGGTCAATGGCTCGATGTCCGGCTGGAGACCAGTAACGAGTGGTGTCCCTCAGGGATCGGTGTTGGGACCGGTCTTGTTCAACATCTTTGTTGGTGACATGGACAGTGGGATTGAGTGCGCCCTCAGCAAGTTTGCCGATGACCCCAAGCTGTGTGGTTCGGTTGATACGCCGGAGGGAAGGGATGCCATCCAGAGGGACCTCGACACACTTGTGAGGTGGGCTGATGCCAACCTGATGAAGTTTAACCATGCCAAGTGCAAGGTCCTACACCTGGGTTGGAGCAATCCCAGGCACAGCTACAGGTTGGGCAGAGAAGAGATTCAGAGCAGCCCTGCAGAGAAGGACTTGGGGGTGTTGGTCGATGACAAAATGAACATGAGCCGGCAGTGTTCAGTGGTTGGAAGCCAACCGTATCCCGGGCTGCATCAAAAGGAGCGTGACCAGCAGGTCGAAGGAGGTGATCCTGCCCCTCTACTCTGCTCCCGTGAGACCTCACTTGGAGTATTGTGTGCAGTTCTGGTGTCCTCAACATAAAAAGGACATGGAACTGTTGGAACAAGTCCAGAGGAGGGCCACGAGGATGATCAGGGGACTGGAGCACCTCCCGTATGAAGACAGGCTGAGAAAGTTGGGGCTGTTCAGCCTGGAGAAGAGAAGGCTGCGTGGAGACCTCATAGCAGCCTTCCAGTATCTGACGGGGGCCTACAAGGATGCTGGGGAAGGACTATTCATCAGGGACTGTAGTGACAGGACAAGGGGTAACGGGTTCAAACGTAAACAAGGGAAGTTTAGATTGGATATAAGGAAGAAATTCTTTACTGAGAGGGTGGTGAGTCACTGGAATGGGTTGCCCAGGGAGGTTGTGAATGCTCCATCCTTGGCGGTGTTCAAGGCCAGGTTGGATGAGGCCTTGGGTGGCATGGTTTAGTGTGGGGTGTCCCTGCCCATGGCAGGGGGGTTGGAACTAGATGACCTCAAGGTCCTTTCCAGCCCTAACTGTTCTATGATTCTATGATTCTATGGTGAAGAGGTGACCTGCTGTTTCATACAAGACAGGCACTGAGGGAGACAGGAGAGACTGGCAGGAGCCAGTCTGGATGGTCATTTAGCACCACCTGAGGTTTCATAGCAAGGGAGGGAGCTCACAGTGCAAAGCTTCATTTTATTTTGTGATTTTGTAATTTTTTTTTCCTAGTGAAGATGCTTGTTTTCGGTGAGACAGAAGAGCAAAGGCTTCAAGGCCAGGTTAGATGGGGCTTTGAGCAACCTGGTCAGTCTAGTGTGAGGTGTCCGTGCCCACATCCGGGCAGTTGGAACTAGATGGGCTTTAAGGTTCCTTCCAACTCTAACCATTCTATGATTCTGTGATTCTGTAACCTTTTGTTACCTTCAAATTAGCCCCTGATCTGTCAAGTCTCTGAAGAGACACATCTGGGCTCCTTTAGGGGCCAGTGCCACCATCACTGTGGTAGCCTCAGCTCAATTTTGACCCTTTCAAGCAACTTTGCTCACACCTGGGGCCAGGGTTGGCCTGCTTCTGGTCCCCTAGCTGCATTTGTGGCTACGCTGGCTAGAGGGAGATCACAAAGGCTTGAATCCCCAGCGCGGTGCCTGGTGGGCAGCAGGTGAAAGAGTGGAGCTTTCTTCCTTGCGTAATGCTGTGCACTTAGACGCGCAGTGGATGTTTTATGCCTTCCTCTGGAGCATCTGGTGCTGGTCACTGTCTGACACAGGACGCTGAGTTGGATGAAGCATTGGTCTGCTCCAGTGTTGCAATGCTGACATTGCTGTCTCCCTGGTGGGCTAGCATCCTGTGATTTCTTTCCAGCTGGTAGTGTGCCCAGGACAGAGTTTTAGCACCATCCGCTGCTTGAGCTGCTCACAGCCTTGGTGTGCCATTACCAAAAATAAAGCCATTCGAATGAAACAAGTATTTGCAAATGAGTTGTCTCTCTCCAGCTCTCTTTCTGTCTCTCCCCGAGGGTGGCAGGGCATACAAGAGCAGAGGGAGGAGGTTGGCAAAGGCTGACCAGAGGAGGAGCCCTCCCTCTTTCCCCTCCTCCTCCTGGGGGAAACACAAATGAATGCTCACCCTGCACAGAAAATGCTCACCAAAAAACCTGCCCTAATGGTTTCATCTGCAAAAAGAGCTCTCAGGATCAATTTCCCATCCCTTAACCCATCATCTGACATGTTGACAGAAAAGAAGAGAATCAGGAGCCAAACACAACATTAATCAGATTAGGATCTTTCTTGGGACTTCTTTATTTTTACTCCAGTTTCACAGTTTCAGTTACTTACCTCATTTCTCCTGAACACCAGGGGCGATAGCCCAGACAATGGCCCATAACATCCTTCACAAGGTAGATTTTCTAATCTCCAGCCCAAATGTTTACTCCTAGTTCTGGCTAGTCCCCAGCTGAAGCAGTTAGCCAGTTGGCTGGACATCTCTTTATACAGCTTATGCTTTCATCAGGGGCTGAAGTGAGCCTGCACCGTGGAGGGAGATGGCAGATTTTTTTTTATCCTGTTTTCACATTATGCACTCTGAAACAGCTCAGCTGGGACAAGTTAAGTCTCAAGGGCATGTGCATTGCTGCAGAAGTGTCAAGGAAGATTAAAAACAGGCACAGAAGTATGACTGCTCGACTAACCCCCAGAAAATGCTGGGAGGGGAGCTTTTTGTCTCTATGCTAGGTAGAAGAAGGTTAGAAACTGTGAGCAAAGACACTCTCTGCTGCTGTTTCATTCCAGCAGTGTTTCTGGAGGTTACAGCCTGTATACGTGCTCTGTATTAAGACAGAGAAGCATAAGCAAATTTTTCCCTGTAACTGAAAAAAAAAAGGCATGACATCGAGCTAACTGTTCAGGCTAGAAAACGTCACGGCAGCAGTGGTGCTATCAGTTCCTCAGCACAGGTATGCGATGGAAATACCATACTGATGCTTCTTTCAGTGTTGTCTCTGAGGTCCCTGTCCGACTGAGCAGAAGAGATGGATGTGAAATGACATCAGCATCATTTGGTTGAAAGATGATGGGCGGGAGAAGGGAGTAAAGGGGAGGCTAGAGTAGCCTGCTAGCATTTCAAGTGTATTAAGGCAGAGGCAAAGCAGGGAGTGTTTCACATGGCACATTGTGAGTAACGAGGAGCCAAAGACTGGGATATAGGATATACAAAAGCAAAGTTTAGTCTCAGTTTCAGGAAAGATGTTCTGTCAGCTGTTATATTGTTGACTAGTTTCCCAGGGGAAATCACGAGGACAGGATTTTTTAAAACCAAATGGGGCAAAGAATGAGAAAATGAGCAAACAAAACCAGTCCCAAACTGGTTCTCCATGAGCAGCCCTTCTTTTCTGCCCTCTGTTGTTCTTGCTCCCCAGTTAATTCCTGCCTATTAACTCTTGTTTATATGAACAGCCAGTGTCTCAGGTGCCAATTAACATGACATGTCCCTCTTTCTGCCCAGCTTTCCTCCTTCTCTATGCTCTCCGTTCTCCTTCCTACACTTGCTCTCTTGTCCTCTCCCACCCACTACCTGCCCCTAGGGACAGAGCTGGATCTAATCCTGGTTCTGGTTCCAACTTTCCCTCAATTTTTTGTGAGTTTCTTACTCACAAAAGGATGGCAGTGTTCACTGTTCACACAGTAGTGGGTCACTAACCAGGAGATGCAGTTTTTCATTCCTACAGCTCCATGCACCTGGCAAGGAGCAGGGAAGACTGCTATCCATATTTTGCTCATATGAGGAAGCTGAGAGGCAGCCAAGAGAAGAGGTTTACTTGAAGTGGCAAGCTCTGTCCAGGAATGGGCTGACGCAGTTCTCTGGTATCCCATCCCAAATCCTTTCCATTGGCCCATCGTTCCTGTACTCCTGTCTGACCTATCCATCAGAAAAGTCTGTAATGCGAGAACACTTCCAAGCATGTTAGGCAGTACAGAGGAAAAAACATGATAGAGAGGGAGACTGGACTTAGGTGTGATGCTGGAAACTTCCCACTTCCCTCTGGATTAAGCATTTAAACCATTGTTGCCATTTCTTTTAACAAATAAACAAGGCAGATGTAGCATTATTTACCAAGTAAGGAAGTGTCCATAAAACATTCCCCAGATTGGAAGTAATCATGTTTTTCAACAGAATACATAAAACCCCCATAAATTGGCACACATCATCTTCTCTTAAGTCTAAGCAAGAGGCAGACGTTTATTTCCAGTAGCAGCACACAGCGTACTGACTGTAACTAGGTGAGAATGCTAAACAGACCCGGTTTCCCTGCTGGCGTCTGAAAACAAGGATAAATTCCTCTGCAGACAAAAGACAGATGGTGCAGGCACTGCTAGAACCTTGGCTTCCTGGAGTCAGAAAGCTATGTAAATTCAAAGGTTTGGAGTGTGAAAGATTGTTAATTCTTATCTTTATTGGGATGTCGTCATGCTTTGCCAGTGGCACTGAGGTCTGGCAGAGAGCTTAGACCTACAGGCAGGCAGAGTAATTTTGTGATGGTCTTAATTTATCCTTCACTGGATGGATAATGTGCTATTTCTCATGCAGAGGAAGGGAAGCTAAGCTGTTGTTGTTATAGAGGTAGGGATGCAGAAAAAAGATGGAGATGGGAGCGGGGCTTCTGACAGCTACTGTCTCCCGATGCACTTGACTCATCTGTGGGATGAGTGGGGAAATCTCTGAATGTACAATTGGTGTGGGTTGGGTATTTTTAGTGTTGCATGATACACTGGCTCTGCTGTGTGAGTACTGCATCTCTAGCACTGTACCTCACAGTGAAGCTGCTCCAGCACTGACCATTTGGGCCCAGGTAGCCACAAACACCATCTCTAGGCCCACATTTTGTTGTGGTCTTCGAGCGCTTCACATTCATCCCATGGCTGCTGCTTCATCACGGTATGGAATGTGCTCTGATGTTTCCTTCTTGGCGTGATGGCAATCCCTACCAAGAAATAGATGCTGAGGGACAGGCAAGGGAACACCCACAGCTTCTCTTGGGGACCTGGCTTTTGTGCATCAGTGCTGCACTGTCAAAGCACAGGTCAAGCAGTGCGAAGGGGCCATGGTGGTGAATATGAGCAGGTTGTTAAAAATGAAGCTGGATCAGTGGAAGTCTGACTGGTGGCCAAGCTGGGGAACACAGCAGGCTGGAGGAGTACCAGTAAAAGCAGAACAGAAGGAGAGTGAGAGTAGAGATTGGAGGTTTGGTTGTTTTGCTGGAAAACAGAGATGAGTGTTGTGCCTTGGCTAACTGGGAGAGAGAGGCCTGGAGCAGTAAACCAGAAACACTGAGGAGATAAAACAGGACAGCACAGGAAAGGGCTCATCTGCAACAGTTTGTAAGAAGTATCTGTCCAAGGAGCACAGCCCCCTTAAACCAAAGGGAACCAGAGTTTCTGATCCTCCCCTGCTAACCAGGCTCTATGAAACCAGAGGGCATCACACCCCATTTGGCTGTAGTACAGGGACATCTTTTCAATGACCTGATGCTTAGCTCAGGTGACAAAGGGGATCAGTCTTGCTGATGAGCCAATATGGTTTTGCCCAACCCTACTCCCCACTTCAGACAGCTATTCTCCTCTTAACCTTGCCAGCCATGGTGTGCTGGCAAGGAACCTTGTGCAGTTCAACAATGGGAAGTGCAAAGTATCTGGACAGAAACAAGCCCTTGCACCCATAGATGCTGGGGGCTGCACAGCTGGAAAGCAGCTTTGCAGAAAAGGACTGGGGGTCCTGGTGGACAACAAGTTGAATATGAGCAAACGGTGTGCCTTTAGCAGCTAAGAGGGAAAATGGTATCCTGGGCTGCATTAGACAAAATATTGCCATCAAGTTGAAGAAGGTGATCCTTTCCGTTTATTGAGACCTGGTGAGACCACTCTGGAAGTCTGTGTCCAGCTCTGGGCTCCTCAGTACAAAACATGAACATGTGGGAGACAGTCTAGTAAAGGGCAACTACAGTGTTGAAAGGGACTGCAGTATCTCTCCAATGAGGAAAGGCAGGAGAGGAGAAGGCTGAGGGGGCAGCTTACCAATGTAGTAGCTGAAGTTAAGGCACAAAGAGGATCCTGCCTCCATCCAGGACCAGAAGCAATGGGCACAACCTGCAACACAGGAGGATCTATCTGAACATCAGGAAATAGTTTTCAGTGTGAGAGTGACTGAACACTGACACAGGTTGCCCAGAGGGTTGTGGAGTCTCTCTTCTTGAAAATACTCAAAAGCAGTCTGGACACAGTCCTGGGTAACCAGCTCTAGCTGTCCCTGCTTGAGCAGGGGGACTGGACCAGGTGACTTCCAGAGGTCCCTGCCAACCTCAACCAGTCTGGGTTTCTGTGGTTTCTGGGGATCTCTCCTCTTTGCACAGTGCCCTTCTGCACTTTAGATTCATGGCCTCTCTCCATAGCATGACCTGTTACACCTGCTGGCCCTCTCCTCCCCTCTTTCCTATACGTAGACATGGCCAACTGAACTACTTGAGAAGCCCTGGGTACTGAGGAAGACTCTTCAGAGGTCTGTAGTGCAGATGGTCAAGCACCAGCCAGTGCAAGTGGATGTTTCCAGTTGTTCCTTTGTGTGGTCAGCAGTGTTTCTGGAAAGGCACGTTTTACCTCTGTGTGGACTGATAGAACAGCATCCAGTCCTGGTAACGGGTATATCTGGAAAGAACATTAATCAAGCCAGCCAGATGGCCAGTTTCAGTGACTAACAACAGCTTCCCAAAAGGCTTTTAAGTGCATGTTTTTATTATCATAAGGGTGACATAAATATTCCTTTGATCCTCCCAGAAATGGGTTTGTGATTTCTCCCTTACTTGATTTTAAATGAGCCTTTCTCTCATTCCTCATCAGTTCAGGTTTCTGCTAGTACTGGTGTGTTGTTCTACAGCACATCAAAGTGCTGAAAATTTATTTGTGGCTCACAAAATTTGTACAGATTACAGGATGGATAAGTGGGTGGAAGAAGAAAATGCAGTCTTTCACTACTACTGCTTCTGATACTGGAGGTTTCTTTCCAGCCAAAACAAAGCAATGTCAGGTTTACTTATCTTGGGGATCTTAAAAGCGTTGTGCTTCAATAGCCTGCAGGCAAGAGACCTCACCTTTTGGTGCTGCAATGAACACAGGCTACAGTCTGCTGACATTCTTGGAGCCTGATGACTTGCTCGCTTGAGAGCCTTTACAGCCTCAAAACATTGGCTCATTTGCCACCTGCTCCCTCCCAGGCTCTAAATGAGGATTGCGGGTTACTGCTATGCATCAGTTACGTGCAATGTGACTGCTGTGTCACATGTCACTGTTGTTTTCTCAGTTCTTTCACTCGGTGTCCTGAAAGCTTTTCGTTAGTCATCTGGAGGGGGGAGGAAACCACAATCCTCTGTTCACATTCTCATGGTGAATTTTCCAGCCTGGATTTTTCTGAGATGCAAACTTTGGATCCACACTTGGATTTTTTTTTGCAGTCATGAACAACCAGGTCAGGAAACCATGATTTGTAAAAAAGAAATGGGTCATTTGGGCTTCCAGGTCCGTGGCTCACTTCGATTTGCTGGCAGACTGCAGCACTCTGCCTCAGCTCTGCTGTGTGAGCTGTGGCTGCTCAGCACTTCTGGAAATTTGGGTCACTTGCTGTTAGGGGATCAAGAAACAGATTTAGATTCCTGATTTCTAAGCATCTAAACTTAAAGAAGTTCTCTTTGGTTTTTGTGCAGGACCCCGCCTCCAAAAAGTCCCTTCTATTTGTAGTAAAATCATAAGAATAGGTTAAGAACCTGGAGGTTCTTTGGAAAATCCAGGGCATCTAACCTGAATCCTTCTTATCTCTCTCGAAGGGATCTGTAAGTGATGTTTTACATGAAACCATGGAAGATTAAACTCCATCCTTTTCTGCATTTACTCTTACAATCTAAATACCTAATGGTATCTTAAGAGTCAGTGCTTGACATGGCATTGTTAGCCAAAGACCACCAGTTTTCCTCCCAGACCACAGTGACTGTTTTGCTGGACAATTTGATGTGCAAGGATAGATGTGCAGCCCTGGGGTAGGTCCTAAACTCTGCCCAGATCCTTGTTCATCTCTCTAGTGGTCTGGTTCCAGACCTTTACATGTGGCTGGTCATCCAAAATATTAAGTATAGTGCATCAGGGGAGGTTGGGCAGGACAAATCAGGCACTTGATAGTTGCTGGTTCAGTAGAGTGTGGGTGTCCAACTCACTTAGGCTCCTTTTGGTAGTCCCAGCTGTTTAGCTCAAGGCAGCTGGAGATCCTTCTCCATATAAGGTCCTGTTTGCACTTGCTGTAATATTAGGCTATTCTGGTTTTTGCTATTATTAGTGCCATGGCCATCCCACAAAGTGATCAGCTCACATCTGAGTCCAAGCACTTGCCTGGCAAGACCCTTGGAGGTGGCTTGGTTTCCCACAGGGGCTTCCAAAGGGGTCCACTGTTTGTAAGGGCATAGATCTGGGGTCAAGCAAAAAAGGCAGATTCACAGCCTCCTTAGCTGACTCTGACCTGGGTCTCATTACACTGAAGTTCAACTCTGTGGCCAAAGCTAATGGGGATTTTGTTCTTGTTGCTGTTCTGATCCTACTTTTTCGCTAAAGGTACCCTGTATCTCTGTTTTCCTGTTAGTCCTTACATGTTATTCTTCAGCCCCTCTTACAACCCTTGTGTCTTGTTGAGATCAGCCCTGGCTTGGTCTTTTCTTCACAAACACCATACTCAAAGCTGCTGAGATTTCAAAATTAACATTCCTAGGTTCACACTGCACTGTTCCACTGGGACAGCTTGCTCGGCCTGGTGTTAGCTAATTAAATCCCTGCAGATCACTGATGGGGTGTCTGAGTCCTTTTGTTTTTTCATTGCCCCCTCCTTGAATGTTTACAGATCACATAGGCTTGGTATAACCGTGGCTTTCCTTGTTCCATGGTTTTATTTAGGGAAAGATTTCATAAAGTGGCTCAATCCTCTTGGGGTGACTCATGCTCTTTGTCGTAGGATGATGGTGGCCCCACTGTGAAGGTGTTTCCCTTCAGCCTAACCACTGCACCATGTTAGCACCACAGCACCCTTTCGTTGACTGTATGATTGACTGGGGACTGTGTTGCAGGGATGAAGGTGCTCATTTTCTCTTAAAATGGGGCATATTGTAAGGGACAGGAAGGAAAGAAAACCAGGAGCACTTACCTCCTCACCCTGCTAAGCCATAGCATCACAATATACTCACAAGGAAAGTCCCCATTAAACACTTCAGATCATGCAGGGATTTAAGTAGCTGGTTCAGGAAATGAATGGGAGAAGAGCATGTTTCAGCAAGAAACCTGGCTGGTTGGTATAATGTAATGACAGAACACAAAGGGGAGTCCCAGCCCTCACTGATTTCTGCTGAGAAATATGCCCAGGAGGGAAAACCAGCCATGCCCATGGCACAGCTTTCTTACTGTAGGTGAATTCCTTTCTCCTTCTTTGAGGTGACTGCTTAGAAGTTGCAGTATGTTTGAGCATACTCAGTATTTCCAAACCAAGACTCCTGTATTTGGCTCTGAAATCCATCCCTGAACAGCCATGCAAAGAAATTACCTCTTTTCTGCTTACAATCTGAGACCAGATAGGGCAGGGATGGAAGGAGAGATAATAAAATGCTCCAATAATTTTTTAGTATTATTATTATTTTGGGCAGGGTTTGGTTGGTCTTTTTGTTGGTTTGTTGCTTTTTTTCCAAGGTATTTAAAAGCTGTTTTTAAAATTCAGATTTCTAAGTCCTTGCACCTATGGCTTTGTCCAGTTTTGGCTCCCCCATGCTCTGCTGATTAGCTGTGCCTGTCATGCCTGGCGTCCCTCCCTGTGTCCTGCATGCACTGAGGAATTCTTCCCATGTTCTGGGGTACAGCCCTTTCTACTTGTGGTAACTGCTCAAGGACAGGCTTGTCTGCTTGACCTTCCCCTTCCTTGGCCCAGGAGAGGTTGTCTCAGGCTGCTGCAGGTGATGAGGTGCTTTGAAGGCACAGCCGTTGCCCAGGCAGACAGGGAGCTGTGCCTGGACCCTGTCCACATTGTGACGAGCAGAACAGGCAAGTGTGGCAGCGCACAGCTAGCTGGTGTGCCAGCCTGCATGCACACTGCCATGTGCCAGCTCCAGATCCTTCCTGTGCCTGACCAGTTCCTCACCAATGACACTGAACTGCTGCTGGATCCCCTCATCTCCTGTTTTCCAACCCAGGACAAGGCTTTGTGCCAGGCAAGGGACTTGTGAAAAGTCCCTCTCCAGCTTTTTTGTAGGCCCCTTTTAGTCACTGGCAGCTGCTCTAAGGTCTCCCTTGAGCCTTCTCTTCTCCAGGCTGAACAAGCCCAGCTCTCTCAGCCTGTCTCATCCAGCAGAAATCATCTTTCCTATGTGGAAGTACATCAAGTTGAACACTTTCACATCTGCTGAATTTCTGACCATCTAAATTGACTAGCTCAGAATTAAATAAAAACAATACATTAGAATACTTAAGCAGATACTCAGCTATACTTGAATTACTGTTAGAAATCTATGGCGGAAAGGAGCCTCGAACAAGACTCCATGGTCTGAAACTGGTATTGCAGCTGTGGTTGCCAACAAGTTTTTTGAGAGTTAGACTGTAATTTGGTGAGGTCTGTAACCCCAGCTCCATGGCTTTGTAGGCTTTAAATATTTAATGTATTATGTTGTGAAGCTATAACAGCATTTAAATTCTAAGAACTACACTTCAATGGCCAGCAGCAAGTGCAATAACAGCAGTAGTGAGTGATTTCATTTACCTGCAAACATAAGTGCATATTTTTCACTAGAGACACATTATACATGGATGTAATATTTTACTGCTATGGGGATTTAAAAGAAAGAAAGATATATTGGCATAACTTTTCCACCAAAGTCCAGAGACTGTTTTTCTTGGGCTTAAAAGAGAACAGCTTTTGGCCAGTGCCAATTGCTGCTAAAAATCCCACCAAGGGGAAAACAGTTGTGTGCACCTGCCTTCAGCCACACATCATCATGTAGGGGTACTGATGGCTTTGCCGTGCAAGGGGCTGTTGCAGCTGAAGCAAGGCTGTAACAAATACCACTCTGACAGAAGTTAATGTGGGATTGGCATCACCATCCGCATGGCCACAGTTGTGTCCGTGAGCTTAAAAAGCACTGAGGAGCTTTAGAGTTGCAGGAACTGACTTTTTTATGTTGTGTGATGGGTTTTTTTCACACTTAGTGGAAAAAGAGAGTGCAGTGGGCAGATGCACACAGGCTACTGTCCTCTTCGTTCCTGATTTTGAGAAAATCCATTTTCTTCTGGAAATCAGACCGTCTTATTCAGTATATGAGATTGTTTCATAGTGCCTGGTAACTGGTCTGTGCTAAGGGCTGAGCTATGCTTACCATTTAACAATTTAGTTCTTTCTGAGCACTATCCTTGAGTAGTCTGAGTTTGT
Organism: Psittacula echo; assembly: GCF_963264785.1. Classification (NCBI taxonomy): domain Eukaryota; kingdom Metazoa; phylum Chordata; class Aves; order Psittaciformes; family Psittacidae; genus Psittacula; species Psittacula echo. The sequence continues at coordinate 110,352,679 of NC_137735.1, forward strand.
CTTTTCAGCTCAGCTACATAAACAGTGAGCTTTGCAGGGAGCAACAGAAGGTCTGAAGTTGCTGCAGAGGTTGGTGGGAAGCCCATGGAGGAAGATGCGTGGGTTATATTCTCCCAGATCTAAAGAGAAGGGACCAAGTTCGGCAGCCGTGTTAGTGATGCTGGAGGAAGCGATGTGTAGATGTCAGATCAACATGCTCTTTATATTGGCACAGAAGATAATGGCTTGGGCATTTCTGCTGCTGCACAAGGACAAGGCTGATTTTTGTAAGTGCTATGGAAAAGTAATTTTGATAAATGGGGGAAAAGCAGGGAGGAGGAATGTTAGCTCCTGGATGATGAGTTTGCATGACAGAGAGAGGGTTAAAGTGGTCAGCTACAATGGAAAGTAGAGGGAGAGAGGTGAGTAAAGACAGGAGGAGTTTGGAGGAAGGAAAATGTGTTTGGTCTTAGCTATATTAAATTTGATTTGTCAAGAAGAAGCATACGAAGGACAGGCAGAGACATGGGGCTGGCACTGAGAGATGGAGATAGGGTGGGAAGACCTGTGCATCTGTGGCCTGTCAGCTCTGGGAGGGCAGCTAAAGACGGGAGAGTGAGGGGGGTGACCCCGTGGGACATTGCGGAGCTGTGGACAGGGCTGTGCTTCTCCAGCTATCCTCCTCCAGCCCCCATCTCTCTATCCCTGAGTCCATCCCCTCCAGCCCAGGGGGTCACTCCTGGTGTCCGCTCCACAGCGTGTGGCTTGGTCTCCACAACCTCTGCCTGCTGCCTTTCCCACCACCAATGCAGCAAACCCCTCCAGCCCCAGGCAGTGATGCATTTCAGGGGGCTCTGCTATTGCATGGGGGCTCAGATCCTGGAAGCAGTCAAAAGTCTAATTCCTGGGGGATGTCAGGAGCTCAAATCACTTTGGGAGTGCTAGGCCTCCGTTTTCGGATGTGCTACAGGTAAAGGGGAACTACCTAGAGCAGCCTGAGTGATTTGTTCAGAATCTCTCCCAATCTGAAATTGAAATAGCAGGAGATCTGCGTTGTGTTTTGGTTCCTAAGTAGAAACAGATGGTGGGAAAGGATGGGGGGGGGGGGGGGGGGAATAAAAAGAAGCTGCTTAATCAGCCTTACTTTCAGGCAACTGCTTAGAGATCTCCCCACAGGGGTGGGTTCCTGCTTCCCATACGAGCATGTCTTCCCAGAGTTTTTGTTTTTCAGTTTGGAAATGTAGGTCAGTGATAGAGCGTAAGTCGCAGCATGCTGGGATATGTAGGTCAGGCAAACTGTAGCAGAAAAAGGGAAAAAAATTAAAAAGAAAGTAATTTTACAACTGCTTCCAGCAGGAAAAGGCCTCGCTGGGAATGGGCCTTTTGAATGGGATACCTCTCCCGATCCAAGTGCCCCGGTTGCGACGCCCAGCAGTTTGTGGCCAAAAATAACAGGAGGATCAGAGAAGGGGAAGGGGGGCGGAGGGGAGGGCAGGGGGTCTGACCAGCTCATATGACCCTCCATTGGAGACTTATAAAAAGGGCTGGTACAAGCTCATTTTTCATGAGTTTTAATCCCTCCTGCTTATGATGCTGAGCCAAGGTTTTTTCTGGAGGATCTGAGTCACAAGGCTTGCAGCTGGAAGGAGAGGGTTGATAGCGGCGCTCAGCAGGCACAACCACTTCTGGAGAGCTGGGAGGGGAGCAGCAAAGCCACCGGTTTTCAACAGCACCACAGCTGTCTTTGAAGGAATGGGGGAAGAGTGGGAGGAGCACACCAAAAATGTTAGGAAGGGGAGGACAGTGGTTGTCCTTATGTCACTGTTTCCACCGCTGCCGCTCTAAGGAGCTCTTGGAGTAGAGGAATTTTTTACATAGGGTTGTGAATGTGTTGTGTGCATGTAGGGGAAGTCTGCTTTGTGATTTCACGGAAGGCTTAGCAGGAGGCATGTTTGGGAGCAAGATGCCTTATGAAGTTTGGTGTCCCAGCTTGCATTTGCCTGTCTTTGGTTTTATTTGGAAATGGAAGGAAATAAGAGGTTTGTTTGTTGGTTTGTTTTTTTTTTTTATGTGTTTTCCCTCTTATTCCCTTAACATTTATATATGTATTTATGAAGGGTGGAGTAAAGAAAGAGATTTGGGGGAGAAAAGGACTTGCCAACCACTGAGGTAGACAAACTTCTCACCTCCACACCAAGCAGTATTTTATAGAGAGAGGGATTTTTGTTGGAGCTTGGCTAGAATCCTGTCCCTTGTGCTGCCAAGTCTGATATCTGAGCAGGAGAAGGGAGGAGCAGGAGCGATGCTTTTGCTCTGGCTCAGCCTCAGTGCATTCCCTCGTGGTACGGGCTGGGCTTCCTTTAGGCAGGGGAGCTATTAAAGCTGCTTGATATAATATACAAGGCTGTTTCCCAGGTCCAGTTGGGTTTTTCTGTCTGTCAGTCAGTACTTCATTAGCATGTGTCGTAACAGATGCTGATGAGGGACAAGAGGTGCCTATGTCCTTTTACATCCCTGCTCTTTCTGTCTAACAGTTCAGAGCCTTGTTTTCTAATATTGTTTTTCCCAAGATAGGTGGCAAGCAAAGGCTTTTGGCATATATAGATCTTGTTAACTTTAACAGGAATTGCCTGCATGTCTTCACTATGTGAACGGCAAGAACTTCTCCTTGGGTGTTAATCAGAACATGCTTCTCCTCAGTCCTCACTGCAGATTGATGTGTGCAGCTGGTTCCTTTCTAATTAATTTTTAATTGATGAGGGATATCTCATGCTGTGCTGGGAAAGAGCAGTTATACACACCACCAGAGACTTTTCTAAAGCACTGCTTACAGTAAATGAGCCCCTGACAGATACAGCATTTGGCTTCCCTGGTCACGGTTACATTACTGTCACCCCAGCAGAGGAATACACCCAGTTAAGACAGAAACAGGAAAGCACTGGCTGCAGCTCTGTTCAGACATTTTTTAATTGCTTCCGTCTTTTCTGCCACTTGAAGGAATTTTAGTTCATATGGAGGAAGGTATTTAACTGCAGGCCTGGAGCAACCTGGTCTAGTGAAAGGTGTTCCTGCCTATGACAGGGGGGTGGAACTGAATGAGCTTTAAGGTCCCTTCCAACCCAAACCATTCTGTGATTCTATGATTCTAATTGTCTATGCCACTGTTGCTGGTTAAACAAGGTAAACCCTAGGCTACAGCCTGCTTTAATTTCCGGGCAGGACCTGAGAATGCCTCTCTTCTCTCTTCTTGCATCCTGCTATCCAGGCAAAGGATGCCTGGGCTGAGAGAGTGCTGCTGCCTCCTCCATCAAGTCCAGGCTATCTGGACACCTGAAGGACCGGAACTGTGAAAGGAATGAACATTTGTGCTCAAACATTTGTGCTGCAGTGTAGACACAGTCATAATGGCTGGACTATGCACAACACTTTCTTGGCTTTTCCCAAGAACCTGGCTCATGCCCCTCAGCTCCTTGCCATCCCATGCCAGCACATGGGATAAACTCTCCAAAGTACCCTCAGTCCTTCAATTCAGCTTGGGTGCTGCTCTTATCCTAGATCTTCCTCCCCATCCATACCTGTTACCTCTGAGCCTCCCCTGCAACGTCCCCAGCTCTGCCCTGTAGCCCCCCTGTCCCTCCTTTCCTGGGCTTTGCCTGCTCTCCTCTCTCCTTCCTACTCTCTTCTTCCAGACATCCCAGTCCTGGGCGCTTCCCACAGGTTGGTCCGTATCCCCAAGCTGAGACCTGTGCTGCTCTGCTTCCCACACTCTCCCAGTCCTGAATCCCTATGGAGCTCTGTGTGAGCCTGCAGCCCTCTTAAACTGCCTGTTTGAGTTCCCACCACCACCACCACTGCTATCCCCCCTCATCCCTCACCTGCATGACATCTCCCTTGCTGTTCCCATTGGGGCTGCCCGCATGACTTGTTTAGCATGTCCTATTCACTGTTCCTGCCTCTTGGTTAGGTTGGCACAGGGACACTATAGTTTGCCTCTCTGGCAGTGTTTCGTGGGATAAGGAACCAGGTAGTGTTCAGATGAAGAGCATTTTCCAGGGAGGGGACTAGCGAATGTGCTTGATCTAGAGGTGCTGGAGTGTTACTTGGGCTTTCCCACTCTTTGGTTGGCCTGCAGTTCCCAGCACTGTAAAGGATAAAGTAGTATTTTTGCCAGTCTTGGAGCTTTCTAAAGGTTCAGTTGTATCCCATTCAGGATCCTGAACCAGCAGCCTGGTTCCTTTGCTCTTGGGTCCTCCTGAACAGGCAGCAAAGGCAGCTGTGGCTGTGGAGGTTGTTGACAGATGTTTTGGACTGGCTGTCCCAAACATCAAGTCTCAAGAGCTCAAAACAGAGCTTTTATTCCTAGTTGCAACTTTACACAATTAAGTCCCTTTAAAATGTACACACAAATCACTTCTGAAAGTAGCACGCAGACACCTATATCACTGAGAGGTTGTTTGGAAATGTTTACTTGTGGTCTCTATTAGGAGTCTTGGGCTGAATGAATTTGTCCCAAGATATGCAGAGCTGATTTGCCTCTCAAGTCTTGTTTTGCAAGTCAGGGAGGAAAAGTGAACTGAACGTGGTGGACTGATGATGGTGTAAAGCTGAAGCAAAACGGAGTGAACATCCAAGTCTGCATCAATTTGCTTTGAGTGCCTGGTATTGCATTCAGAAGTATAACAAGCAGAAATATCATGGAGAAAAGAAATGTAGATTCTTAAACTTTGAAGAAGCTGAAGGCAACTTGGCAGGCAGAAACAAATAGTATTATCTGGGTATCCTAAAAGTACATTAAAATTGAAGCCACAGTCATCAAGTAGTTTGGTGGCGTGCACATACATTTGTACATTCACCTGCAAATACCTATATTTTCCATCACTGAGTGTGAAATGGTGTTTCATGGAGGCTCGGCTGTCGTGATACTCCAGCCACTTTACTGGCAGATCATCCTGAAAGGCCTGATTTTGAACTCTGAGTTTTACCCAAGTGTCTTATGAATTTCAGTGGAACCAATGACGTGCTTATAAATTAACCACAAATATATGTAAGTGTTGGCAAGCTTGGAGCCTAGTCATTTACCATAAGGAATGAAATTGGCCAGGGGAATCACATTCAAACCAGAATTAATAACAAGGGACAGCTATTTTACATCTGTTTCATATGAAGGTGGAAGAGACCTACAATGCAAAGCTGTGGAGAATCGAGTTGACTTGATTTTCCTGTGTTTCACTAAATAAGATTTCCCAGGTATCTTCAAGAGCAGCAGGAAAATACCTTAAGATCATGTGGCAGGACATGTCTGATGCTTCCAGCTGTGTGATACAAGCTGTGATGTGTCAGCAGTTGGTACCTGTGAATCTTACCTTCTGGTATGGCTTTTTCCAGCATTATCTATAGAACCACCTATGTGTAGTGCCACTGTCATCTGTAGTTCATACACGGTGTAACAATATGGAAAGCCCTTGTGCTACACTGCCTAAATGCACAAGCCATACCCCTGGCTGTTGGGGAATGCGTGCCAACATGTGAATGTCATGTCTGGGATCCTGTGCACTCAACCTCCTATCCTTCAAGTGTAGTAAATACTGATTTATGCCACTGTAAAAATGTGAAGACTTGCTTCACTCGTCTAAGGGCTGAAAATAACATGGTAATTGCAGCCAGCCTGGAAACACTGTGACACAAACTTTCCTATGGCATTCTAGCATTTATAAAGCAAGTTTCCAGTTTATCAGTGCACATGGCTCTAACCTCTCTGGGTTTAAAAACAGCTTCATTTAGCAAAGTTTATATCAGAAGTCTGAGATTTTACACCAAGCGCCGAGGTAACTGTAAAAGTGGTAACTTTTTCTTCCAAATGACAAAGGAATTCAGGTTCGGTCAGAGTCCTAAACAAAGCTTTGGGCTTTTTGACATAAACCAGGTTAATTGAAATGATCAAAGGAGTGAGTCTTTCCTGGTCCCTCTCTTTTAGGCTGGAATGCGTTTAGAACTGCTCATGCCAACAGATAATCAGGCAGACCTGGGGGGCTGGCAGCTTTGGCAGGGGACTGAAGAGCAGCTGTGGACAGGCTGTCATAATCTCTTTAACAAGCATGGCTGCAGCTACAAGAGAACGTGTGCACAGCCTAAGGGCTGCAGTTATTTAAGTATCCAAATACGTAAATGGCAACTTCACCGTAAATCTAGTTGGCCTCTTCAGATGATGAATATTGTCAGAAAAGCAGTCTGAAATTACTCCTGACATCCATAGGCAGGGTGCAAGTCGTGCTTATTTCTGCAGACATACTGTTGGACTCCTTGGGAGGTGTTTGTGAGAGCGTAGATGTCAAGTGAAGAGAAACTTCTCCTGTGGTTTGCAACATGGTAGTTTCTAAGCCTTTACCAAGAGGTCATGGGGAACCAAACCTCTGCCAGACACTGATTTTACAGCCATGAGCTGCTCTCAGAAGGTCAAAGGAGAGTCAAAAGGAAGCCAATTTCTGGTTTTTGCCTGTTAGAATAGGGGAAAACTCAAAATAATGATCATTCCTCAAAGCAGAAGCCCACAGCCTCCCTCTCCGCCCAGCCAGGCGTACTCTTTCTCTTAAACCTCTGCTGAAACTGTCAAAGAGTCCTTAAATCTCAGCTCTTTCCTGATTCACACATGACTTGTTCCATGGTAGAAATATCTCAATCCCTTTTACAGTTTTTGGGGCTTTCCATGCCCTTCCTCCCTGACTTCCCCAGGTGTCCTGTCACCATGGGTTGGCTCTGTCCTTGGGGTAATGGTTAATGAAAGTGGCTTCATATCACTGTGTGAAGGCCTTTGCAGAGCTTGGGGGGTGCACAATGCTGCTTAGGCTAATGTGAGACCCAAGTCTGCAGAATCAACAATGCCATATAATGGGAAAGATGTAAAAGTGTCCTGTTCTAATCCCTTACACTCCTCCTTCTCTTGTCTTCACTATGTGAAGCTGTTGCACAGCTAAAGTGAACGGATAATGTGAGGTGTGTGACAGCAGCTGCCTCCTGGCATCTGTGAATGCTTGGGTGATAGAAACCAGCGCCCACCAGCCGGTGGTGTTATCCTTCTTTACATTTGTCTGCATCGACCTCAGCTGGATTCTTCTGTTTTGGTCAGTGCTGACTCTTTCCTCACCAAGAGCTCCTGGGGAAAACTTCCATCAGCAGCTGGAAAAGAGATTGACAGTCTGTTAGCACAGGATGCAAAGCAAAGAGTTATATCCTCAACAATGGTAACAGTGGTGTAAGAAAAAACGCTTACTTTAGGCTCCTCATCCTGCAATGAGCTCAAGATTGACCTCGTAGAGTCTGTCTCTGAAAACACTCCTTTTTCTGACAACAGCAAGACACGAGAATTCAGATTTACTTGTTGTTAACTCCCAGACAACGTATTTCTTTCTTTCCTTTCATTTTCCCAACTCTGAAAGGAGTGAACTTGCCAAGAAGATACAGACTCAGCTGTCTGCAGTGGAACAGGGCTGCAGAATAGGTGAGAATGGCCTGAAGCAATCTGCATGACTTCAACTTGCATTTCTGTCCAGGGAGGTGGGGTGATATCTCCTTTCATGTTATTGCGATGAGATCAGTGGAGATGCAAGGTGTTCATTAACAGCCACCTTAAACCATTTAAACATTTTTCCTTTATAAGGCAACCCAAATTTTCCTTGGAAGTGAATTCAGGCTGTTCTGCACGAGGTTTTTCAGTACAGTCCTACAGGAAACAGGCTAACCCTGGGACAGTAAGGTGATGAAAAGATGTCCCCAGCAAAGATGCTAGTGCCAAGGGAAGCTGGGAAATGAGTCTTTGGACTAGTCCTCTGCTATCCCGTTTGCCTAAAGGAGCTCGCAGAAAGACCTTGCCTTTCCATGTGACGTGTAAATTCAGGAACTGGCAGCTTGTCTGGGAGCTGAAGGGTTTTGGTACTGATGAAGGGAGTGATTACATGGTATTTTGTATTTTCAGAACAGTTACCCTTTGCACTCACAATTTGCAATGTATATTGCACTGTTCACAGCTCATCACCCAAAAGAGAGAAGTCCCTGAGGGATGGAAGCAAAGGGGGAAGGAAAGAGGTGAACAATGTAAATAACTAAGCATCTTCTTATTCCAAGTATCTAAAAAGCTAATCCTGAACTACTTGGGGTAGAGATTCTTTGAAGGAAGGCAGAATTTTATTTCAGCAAAGAAAACAGAGTTAGGATCTTTGATTTTGTGTAACTATCTATATGGGGGAACTTCCAGGATCAGCAGTAGCAGGCATTGTGGAGCTGAGCAATTTTCTGTTAGGAAGATAATATCTAAATGGTCTAATTATAGATACAGTTCAGCATACCAGGGAAATCCCCACCATTACTCTTAGTAGCTGCTGTGAAGTTTCAGGGTCTGGACCATGACCTGCTTGTTAATTTGTGTTTACTACAAGTCTGTCAAACTACAAACTTCTCTGTTGGTGAAAAACCTCCTTCTTACTGACCCATCCCTTCTCTGTCTTGTATTGGGAAAAGCCTACATTAGGAGCAGAGTGAAGCTATCCATTTCCATGAGCACACCAGTGGCCTTAAGAAGCTAAGAATCACAGAAATGCCAGTAATTTTGATCATCCACGTGACATACAGAAAATCTCGAGTTTCCTGAGGCACACAGACCTCTAGGCCATGGGTATGGCAGCACATTCAACACCTCCATTAAGTTTTTCTTGCCTTCCTCAACAACTCTTCCATGGGTGGATCACTTCAGGGGTAATGCCTGGGAGTTTCCAAAGTGGGGTGGGCCACCTTACAAAGATGCTGACCTGCATCTTTCCTTCTATTACAAAAGAGTGAGTAGAAGCTGGTACATAGGTCATGAAGGCAGCCAAGACACTGTGTTGACCCTGGGAGAGGCTGTGGCTCTTTGTGGACGCATAACCCTTCTGAAACCATGACCTGGGAGATGCAGTTCAGCACATCTTCCCCTTTCCCTGTGTCTGGACAGCACCAGGTCTTTATAATCTTTTTATGCTGCTCTTCAAGATCTGCCATGTTGTTTTTGGCATCTGAGCTGGAGGTGACTGACTCACTGTTGAAGAAGAGCCTTAGTTTCAGATAACTTGGAAATAGCTGACTTCAGTGAAGTGCTGCTCGTGTGTGGAAAGTTAATTCTCTTCTTTATGTTGCTGCTCCTATTTGGTGTGTACTGCAAAGCTGGAGTCAGAGCACCGTAAAGGAAGCTGTGTGAGGCATCAGGAGGAAGGAGACTCTTGCTGAGCCATGCCAGCCTCTCTGGGCACGGTGGTGGAGGACCTTTAGCTAGATGCAGCAGTGCATGTGGGAAGACCTTGACTTGAAATGAAAGTGCTAGCAATATGAGCACAGTTGCTGATTCCACTGCAGTATCCCTGATAAGAAACAGGGCTGTGCTCTGCAAGGTGCACATCAGGGCAGCATGCTGCCCAGCTCTTCTGTACCTTTTCCTCCAGGCCTGCCTCTTCTCTGCAGGTGCCAGCTCTCCACAGCTCTTCTCTGTGTCAGGACTCAGGGGACTGAGACTGGAGGCAGGTCATGGTCCCCTTGTTATCCCCTTGACGGCAATATTCTTCTCTCCCTCTCTTGCTGTAATGAGGTGCCAAAGCCAGGCAGAGCTGTTGGATCAAAGTGCTAAGGGCTCAGGGCTGGGGTAGAGGGTGTTGTGGGGCTGGTGAAGTACCAGTTTGTCTGAGAAATGAGTCAAGAGTCCTGCTTATGCACCAAGGTGCAGCTTCCACCATGAAATGAAGATCCTGGCTTCATAGAGAGTAGACTAAGTGGGGAGCAGAGGCTTAACTGAGAGAGGGGGGAAGACTCATTGCGCCTTTCAAACTCCTCCCAGACCCCATTGACATTTCCTCCATAAATCCTAACGGTATTCCTGTCCTTTGGAGTCAAAAAGCTTTCAGAGTATTCCTGTCCTGAAGAATTTGAACACCATGGACTGGTTTCCACTGCTCAGCTTTACCAAGTAATGCGATATTCACTCCGTGTTGAAAGAAGTGTTACTAATTTCACTGGTTAAATAATTCAGGACTGAGCAGAATGTCTCCTCAGTAGCTGATAACATGCTCAGTATTGCTTAACTATATCTTGTTTTCATCTGACTAATTACAATCAACCTTTTTACATGCTTGTTATAGGGTGTTTTAAGAATGCATCAGGAAGATGCAGCCCAGTCTCTGAGCTGTGTGTAGGTAGCCCCAGCATACACAGTCCTTAAGACCTGTCTGCAGTGAGCTGCTGTTGCACAGCCCATGTGCAGCTGTGCACAGCTCTGCTGCCAACTTGCAGCAGCACTGCTTAGGGTGTCGTAAGCAAAGGGTCTTAAAGCAGTCAGGGTGTTGGACCTGCTTAGTACTGATGGATTAAGAAATAATGGTTGAATTTGTTACCTGTGAGCTCACAGCTCTGGTAAAATGCCTTTCCCCTGAGCTGCCTGTGGCTAGTAGTTGCTCCAGGCAGAAACTAAATCTCTTGTTGCCAAAGACCTTTGTGTGACCCTTGTTTTATATCTTCTATTTTGTGATCCCGACAGTTCACTGGGATCCCTTAGGAGCAGGAATCACAATAATAATAAAGGCAAATCCAGAAGAACCTTTTAGCAAGGCCCAAGTTCTCAAACAAGTCATCTCAGTTCAGGAAGACTGGCTTTACACTGCTCAGTGCCTCAGCCTGCACACAGTACTGTACTTTGCCCCTATTTGGTGTAGAATGGAAGCCTAAAACCTCAATGAGATGCATGGAGGTAACAGAGGCAGCATACAGTCCTGTATGAACCGGTTGATATGAAGAATCAGTATCTACATTGGGAATTCTCTCTGGTAGTCATTGAGGTCCTTCTGCTTGTATGGTTGGTTATACAAGAGAAACCTCTCTGCTTATCTGAATTGGAAACTTGTCCTAATGCAGCTGCAGTGGCCTGGGGAGGTGGGGATATAAATCTCTTGTGTAGGCAAGAAGAGGGAAGGCTTATTTGCAAGAGCATTAGACTTGAAGAGTCACTGGATGACCTTGGACAAGTCACTTGGGCATATGAGTTTCTGTTCCCCTTGAGTTAATGGGTAAACAGGACTTCGCTGCTTCACGGGAGTGTTGTCAGGATAAATATGGCAGAGATGTGGCACAGCATGCCACAGAAAGACCTAAAATCCAGTTGGCACACAAATCCTGAGTGCATCACAGCACTTAGCTTTCCTGCAGCACCTTTCTTGAGTGAATTTCAAATGACCTACCAGGCATCACTTACTTTAACCTTCAAAATATGTCTGAGAGTTAGTTATGAGACCCCTTGTGTAGAGAAGTTAACAGTGGGGCTGTGACTTTCCAATGAAAGTAGGAGTGGATTCAGTTTTCCTAACTCTCAGTGGTATCCCTTAAACACAGGAATTGCCTTTCTTAAGCTTCAGACTCCCTGGTGTTTGAAGTTGGAAGGCATCTCTGGAGACCGTCTGGTTCAACCATCCTGCTGAGAGCACAGTCAGTTAGAGCAGGTTGCTCAGGGCCACAACCAGTTGTGTTTAGAATACTTCAAAAGGATAAAGACTTCTGACTATTTTGAGGGGAAGTTTAAACTTCTATGCCTGAGCAAAACTAAATCAGGTTACTTGAGCTGTTTTTGCAGTGAAGCACTATCTTGATTTAAATACAGCACAAGATGATAGTGGGAAAAAATAGTTTTGATATCTGATAGCTGTTAGGAGACTACTGGGTGAATGTTGTTTGGCTCAACCTGGTCTCCAGTTGATAACTGACTATGTAGGATGACAATCCATGGACTAGCCAGGGAGTAAAAATAAGTTATAACTTCATCCTAGACTCAGAGAGGATGGCAGGTGGGACGGTGAGGTGAGCAGCATTGCATCCTCCCTGGATCCACACCTGGGGAAAGCGGAGCAGACCCTAATGATTGTCCTCAGTGGCAGCTCTCTCTCCAGGACTGCAGTTACACAACATGTCACAAGGAGAAGAAAAACAAATGCTTTTTATATCTCCTCACCCATCTGCACTTCCTCCTTCTGGACCAGGACTGCAAACAAAATTATCAAAACCATCATGTCGGCAGTATTTTTAGTAAACAGCAAAAGACTCATGTGAACTTGTTCCTCCTTCCCCTTGTCCTTGTCCCCTGTAGATACAACAGACTGGAGGAGTTTTCTGAGCAGAACCGTTTAAGGTTCCTCTATTTCTTCCTTCCAGACAAAACAGCTTGACTATAACACTGCAGGCCTAGAGCTGACTGGAAAGACAACTGCTCTGTGCGTCAAGGGAATAATTTCCCCCCTCCATGCTAAGTGCTTCACCAGGTTAGGATTCCTGGAGTTCCAGGGACTGTCTTGCTATTGGGTCATGAATGTCTCACTACACAATAACTGGCAAAGGAAGATGAGGAAATTCACAGGAGAATACAGAAAAAAAAAATAAAAATAGAAAGTGAGTTTATAGTAAGGAATGTTCACAAAGGTTTCCAAATTGTCCAAAAATAGGCACACACATTCCTAAGGACAGTGCAAATGTGGGTGGCAAGATCCTCCTGCTACTGTTTGGGGAGAAACGGGGAGGGAGGTGGAAAATAAATTGGAAAAAAGGTATTTTCATTCAGTTCTCTGGCTTGGCTTAAGCAAGGCAACTACATTGACTTTTAGCCCACATCGTCCCTTGAGTGTTGCTGCTGACATCTGTGTTCAGAGACTGGTTTGCACATTGCCATCAGCTGAGATCTTCCCCTCAGCCCCATGGAAGGGAAAAGCTGGCTAGGCCAATTCCTGCCTGGTGCTTCAAAATGCAGACAGTCCCAGTAACCTCTCTCCAATGCTCCCTAAAATCACTTTTTTTCCCGGTTTGAGTTGCCACCTAAACAGCATCTCTGGTTTTATAATTGCATCTGCACATCCCAGTCATAAAGTTCCTGATGTAGCGTGCTGCTGCTCACCTCCATTCCACCTCTACGACGGGACATTGCCTTCGTGGTCTTCGTTTTCCTTCTTACCATCCCTTTCTCATTCCCCCACAGTTCAGAGTGACACCTAGTGCCTGGGACAACTCCTGCAGGGCTTTGCTCCTTTCTTCCTCTCTCAAGACACAGACACATGCTTTATAGATAAAACAGTCACGTTTTGACCCAGAAATATGGTACCCGGACAGGGCAAAACCTTGGGCTGGAGGAATTTATCAAGAGAGGTTGAAAGATGACCTCAGCTTGTAGATCATTCTCATCTGCTGTTCAACATTCAGCTCCCTTTGAAGATAATGGAGAGCTTTCCTTGATTTTAATGCGAGTCAGGCTAGTGCTTAAATAAAACATGTTATTCTCTCTCTTTTGGTCATAGTTTTCAAGGTACATCTTCCTGCATTTCACCAGAGATGTCTGCTGGCATGGAATCTGTTAGGTTTGTTTTGCAGAGGTAGTAGGTTCATAAACAAGGAGCTTAGTCCGGGCTAAGTTCATTATTGCTGTTTACTGTATGCTTTTGTTTCATGTTTCATGTTCCCTTGTTTAGTTGTTTTGGATAAAGCAAAACAAAAACCCAAAAAGTAATTACTGAATATTTCCCCACATTTCACAAACTTCCTTTTTGAGTCATTGTTTGTGTGCCGTCCCTGGGAACTTGGTTCTGAGCTCTTCTGGTTTCTTGCTGATGTGGTCTGAAATATTTTGAAATCTGCAGGATAATTTAACCAAGGTACGTTTCTAGACCAGCCTTGCATATGGTATCATAGTAACTTTTACAACACACTATTGGTGAATTTGTTGGGTAAATTAATGTTCAATTACCTTTATCTGTGAATCCCAGAGATTAGCACAGATGTTTCAGGAAGGGACTATTTTTCATTCTTTTGAGATGTTCTTCATGTATGCTAATTCATTGTAAAAGAAGTAAAGAAAAAAGCCCTTTTTTTATGGGCAGGGGTGGCAGGGAGAGTTGTTCAGACACTGCTGTTCTTCATGCCTTTAATCTCAGAATTCTCAAAAGTGTTGTGCATTATGGCCCTATGCCTTGTTTGTTCTTCTAATGGCCATCCTCATATCAAGGGGTTGTGCAAAGGTTCTTCAAAGAACAGTTATGAGTTTAGAATCATAGAATCACAGAAACATTTTGGTTGGAAAAGAGATTTAAGATCATCGAGTCCAACCACTAACCAAACACTGCCAAGTCCACCACTGAACCATGTCCCTAAGCACCACATCTACATGTCTGTTAAACACCTCCAGGAATGGTGACTCAACCACTTCCCTGGGCAGCTTATTCCAATGATTGACAACCCTTTTGTGAAGACATTTTTTCGTATTATCCAACCCAAAACCAGTGCCATGTGTTGGGCACTGCTCTGCTTCATGCTGTCCTCTGGGTAAGGTCTTCGGTGGCCATACTGAGTGATCAGTGAGCCTCTGGAGGGCTTCACCTCTTCTTCAGGACTTCTGACTCAACAGTTCACTCTCATATATGTGGTTATGCTTCTTGGTTTCTTATGTTAGTTTTCTGTCATTTGAACCCATTTAGCACTCTGTTACATGAGTGCCTTCAACAGATATTATCAGCACTGGGCTAGCAATCAACCAAAAGACCACTGCTCATGACTTCTTGCTTTTCACAAAACTTAATCAGCCAAAATTATTGCAAGTAACATTCTGTCACCTTTTGTCTTACTGCTTTCTCATCCCATATGAAATTTCTTATAGTAAAGCAAATCTGAACTTGTATGAGGAACGCAGTCTAAGAATCTTTATGAACAGCCAAATTTTATCACTTTATTTTTAATCCACATCCTTCAGACTGATAATAAATGCATGGTGAAGTGTGGATTATAGTAACATAAATAGACAAAAATTAGGTTAGCTTATTTTACTCCTCTTTCTGTTGCACGTATTATAGATAACGCAGCCCATGACATGCAGGCATAAAGTGATTTATATTCTTCTCCTAAATTCCTTGGCATTAACCTATGAATCTTTAAGAAACAAGAATGGTATTTGCTCCTAGTGAAGTCAATGAGAGCAACTGCTTTTTTTCTTTTATCCTGCAGTTTTGCAATAAGCTGATTTTCCAAGCTTATGTTTTTTCCCCAAATCACTTTAATGACTTCATGAGTAGGGGTGGAGGGAGTAGTGGGGGCCCTTTAATTTAATACAGATCTGTGTTCTGTTTGTCTTTTATCAGATTCTCTTTGAAATGGTACAGATGAAATACCTTACAATATCTGGGGTTTCTTTCATTAATCATTATTACAGTCACATAAAAATGGATCTTGTACCAAGTAGTTCATGTTTATGTGCACTGTAAAATTGAGTAGTCACTCTAAGCATAAATAAAGTGTGTGCCTATGACACAAGTAAAAAACCCAAGAAACAATATACTTCAGGTCCTACCTTAGTACCTCTTTTTGGCATCTCTAATCATGAAAGTCTTTTAAAACATGTTAGATTTGCTGTATGTCTGGTTTCAGTGCTGGTTTCTCTATAGAAGCCTTGCTATTTAGCTGGGTTGAGGGGAGCAGATTATGCTTCAGGTGTCTTTGGCTCCTCAGCTGCCCTGGACCAGATCTGGGGAGGCAAAGGCTAGGCAAAGACATGCCATGCCATGCCCTACCTGAGTCTTCCTCTTGATTGTCAGAGGACCCTGTGCATCTGTCCTTTTGTCCAGTGACCAGAGGTATGCTCCTAACCCTTGGGAGCAGGGGAAAGAAAACCAGCTCCTTCTTTCAACCAGAGCCACTGGGCCTGGGGCTGTATGTGTGTGCTTAAAGAGTACAGCGATAGCTGGGCAGTGCTGAGCAGGGGTTATAGAAGCCCACCCGGGAGCTGAGAGGTCTCTTGTGTGGCCAGTCTGATTTTAATGGATTTGCCATCTGACCCAAGAAAACAACAACCAGTGCAAATGGCAAGAAAAATTATGAGTGTGTAATAAGAATCATTTAAGTATGACCCAAACAGGCAGAGTAATGGGACAAAGGTTGGAATATTAGGTTTCTAACCACTGTTGCTTGTTTCTTTCAGAGTGTGTCAGAGAGGAGGAAAGAGTCCATGAGCTGTCAATTGTCTTTACAATTAGGAGTACAGTCTGTGGCCAGAAGTTCACTGTGGCTTGGCTGTGAGGTATAGGGATGTGTGTAAAGAGACAGGTAAGCAGGTATCTGAGCCTGATGTTCTGCCTGTACTTGACAGTTATCCCCACCGTTATCCCTCCAGGACTGGGCATGTTGCCTCCTGGCCTCTGGCTCAATACCTAGATGAAAGCCAGCCCTACAAGGTGCAACTCTATTACATGCTCTGTGGCCAAAAAGCGAGCTGTGGGGAGGCACCAGATTAAGAAGAGGGTATGTCAAAGCTGAAGAGCAGCAAGGAGCAGCTTAGGCTGCATGTGAAGAGCAGATACATTATTAGTGTCACTGTGGATAAACACAGAGTGATACATATGGGATAAGCAGTCTTGCTTCACATGGAAAACAATGGGCTAAATGCTCACCGCCGTCATTGAGGAATGCAGTTATGGGCTGTAATACAGGAAGCCATCCCGGGACCATATAGGTCAAAGACCTCATCTCATTTTAGGGAGCAAATCAGAAATCTTGACTCTGCCCCTGTACAAATCTATGGTGTGCCCACATCCATGAGCAGTTCTGCTCTTCTCACCTGGGAAAAGAAGTGTGGAAATGGAAAATGTTGAGAGAAGGATAACAAAGGTGATCTAAGGCTTAGGATTGTTTGCTTATAAGGAACAACTAATTATACCAGCTCTTTTCAGCTTCCCCCATTCTTCAGCCTCTGAGACGATTGATTGAGGACATCCATGGTAGAAGCCTATCAACTTATATATATCTTGGAGAGGGTGATTGTTCACTGTCTCTCCCAGTAAAAAACAAAGAATCTGTCAAGGTGACAGTTCAGAAAAACCAAGGGTGAGCAGTTCTTCCTGTCAGGCACAGTGGAGCCCTGAGACTCATCACCAGCAGATGTAGGTATTAAGAGTTTACATAGGCTCAGATGGTGACTGAACAAGTTTGCTGAAGAAAAATCCATCCTGGACTATTAAACACAAAACCACCAGGAAATTCCTGACTATCATACCATTAGAGTCTGGGAGAATACTCTTGGGAAATAGCATTATAGGCTACATTCTTCACTAGGCATTTGCTTTTAGACAATGCCAGAGACAGGAAATTGGGGTAGATGGGCCTCTCAGGTGACTGGTACTCTTAGCCTCACTACAGTCATCAGAAGAAAGCTAGTGTATAAATGTTTGTTAGGAATAGGAACATTCATTATCAAAAACTTTACCAAGATTTAAAAAACAGAGTGCCCTGTGAAACTGGTGTAGATGGTCTCTGCAGTCTCCACCACTCCGTTGTGGAAGGGTACAGCACAGGCTAGTGTTTAACCTAAGTTGAATGATGGCAGAAGTTGGCAGTTGAGCATTGAAACAGAAGGTCAATTACTATTTTGCACATTTATTTTGTTTTGTTAGTTTTTTTCTTTAACTGGTTCCTTTTAGCATACAATGGGGCTTGGTGGTATGATCTCAGCACACAAACTTACATGTTCTCAGTTGAATTTTCTCTGATAAACACACTAATTTATCTGAGGTTGAGGTTGAGAAAGTGCAACTGTTTACAGCAGAGCTGCAAAATCATCTGGATTATTCCTCCCTCACAATCTTTTCTTTTTTTTTTTTTTCTTACTTTTCAATTTAATTTTAAAGACCTTGCTTAAACACACACAAAAAAAGAAAACATAAAAAAACCTAATCTAAACCAAACAAAACCCCAACAAAACTCAAAACCATAGAGTAAAATATGGCATGGAAGGTGATCTCTCAGGTCCAAGTGAATCATCTTACCTTAGAAAAGCTTTCTGCTATTAGACTTATAATCAACACATTTGGTCAATTTGAATGAGTTCAGAACCACATGAGTTCAGACTCATCCTTCCCAAGTGAGGGCTTTTAACCTGCCCTGGCAAATCGTATTGGAAAGCAGGGAAATCTAATGACCCTGTAGCAACAGCCATGTTCCTTGTGACTCTTTCTGATGGATCTTCAGCTAGATACTCCTAGCTCCTAAAAGTGGAGATGGGAAAGATCTAATAGACGACTTAAGTCTTCCTGATGTGCACTGTCCAAGAAGATGGCTGCATCAGTTCCACACTGACACCAACAACGGTCCCAATTTTTGCCCATTGCCACCGTTTCTCTTTTACTCTTTTAAGCTTTCTGAAGGCAGTGTTCAACACATGCATTTTTTCAAACATAATATCACAAGTCTAGTTGCTGTCAGTGGAAAGCTGAGCATATGAACCATTGTTTTTTCTTGATACAGAATTGCAGGCTTTTATTCTGGACAAAAGTATGGGTCATAGCCCACTAAATAGCCTATCAGGAGCAGAAATTTACTTTCCTTCCTTTACAGGAGTTTTAACTTACGTGAAAGTGCTGAATACTTATAAACGGAGAAAGCCTCTGAGCTTGGTCCAACACGCTTAACCCTTGGCAAAGCTGTTATTTCATAATGGCACTAAGAGGATAAATTACTCTCATAGGAGGTACGAAGGTAAATTAAAAGAGGGATGTTAATTTGGAGTGGGTGTAAATGGGTGTGACTCTTTTGAAATGGGTGAAACTTTCACCACGTCTGGATTTGCTCCCATCTCCCTCCCCATGCCTGTGGAAGAGCAGGTGCCCTGCTCAGCTCAGGGTGGGAGCCGGTGTGTATGTCCTCAGCTGTCAGTCCTGCCCTTACCCTTTCTTTTTACCAAAACAGAAACAAGGCCAGAGGAATTTAAACCTGCTTGGTTTGTTCTGTTAGCAAATACAGGCTGCAAACCTGTTTTTCTTGCTCTCCCAGTGGAGAGGGAAAGACAGTATAAGGACAGGGAACTGAAGATGATGGGCTACATCAATTGATTTTTGTGCTTGTGGAGGTGTGGAAGAGCGGTCGGAAGGGTTAAACAGGCCCGGTTTTGAAAGCAGTGGAGAAAATGAGCATGACAGCAAAAAATACATTAAAAATAAAACCAAAACATAAAAAACTGGCTGCAAAGATGGACTTAGGCAAAAGCATTTCATGTGAAGAGTCAGGCACACATATGGGATAAATTACCAACAAAGTGCATAGAAACAAAACATCTTAAATGTATATTTAAAAGGAAAAGAACAAGGGGGAGAAGAAGAGACATGGGATGTTGCTAAAGAAACACGATGAGAGAGAACAGCATAGGAGCCAGCAGGAAATGGTAGCAAAATAGCTGCCAGGAAAAGAGCCAGTAGGACCGATGGCATTCCGCTCCTCCCTTTTGTCAAAGACCTTTGTAGTATCTTTCCTGCTCGATTTACCATGGAGGCACAGTATGGTGCACAGGGCGTATGCACCTGAGGACTCAGGGAAGGAGAACTGTGGGGTAAATGAGGTTGGGGAAATGGAAAAGAGAAGCAAAACACTCAGGCCGTTGTTGAGGAAATCTCTGCAGACTGCAGGGCGGGAGGAGGAAGTAAGAGGAAGGGAGTGAGTACTCTTTGCAAGATATTCCCCTTGGCTACCACCCAAGAGCTCCCATGGCAACCTAAGGTACTTTTGGCACTTGTGGTGCTAAAACAAACCTTATCTACACCACAAAAATTAGAGCTGCTTTGGTTATCTACACACAGAGACAAGAGTAGCTGTACTCGGGACTGTTCTAGTTCATATCTGTTGTGCTCCTCACATTCCTCCATGCTTCCAGCGAGGTCTTCATCATGGCTACAGAAACAAGTGCTGAACTTAGTTTGTCCTTGTCTACACTTGCAGTTAATTCACATTCAGCTCTGGTTCAGCCGCTTCTGTTGCTGACACCTGTTGTCAGCAGTCGGTAATTTCTTTTTTTAAGACAAGCCTATGTTGCCCTCGAGCTCAGAAAGGGCCTTAAATTAAACTTAATTCTATTCAGATGTAGTTAGCAGTATTTAATTAGCACAGTCCTGAAGCAAAAGTCAGTCTATTCCTTGGATCACTGGAGTGCATTCTGGATACTTTCCATATTGCTGCAGGAGCCTGACCTTTACTTTTTTTATCTTTAGCCCAAGAAATGTGCTGGGGCTTTTCAAGCACTTTTGGAGTAGGGGCCACATCTTAATAGACAGATTCCTTTACTGATGGCTTCCTGCTCGGTTGCAATTGCAAAACTTCACTGAGGCAATTACCGTGATTGCAGACATGGGAATGCGACATTAGGAAAGCATTTAATGTATTCTCAGCATCTGTTACAATACTGCTGCAAATGGAAACCATGGGGAGATGCCAGCACTATGGATAGGACTCAACTTGCTTAACTTTGACTGACTAGAAGTTTGTGTCCAGTCTGAACTAAACATATAAATACTCTCTGTAGGCAGCAAATAGACACAAGCATGTCCAGAGAGTGATTCATATCTTGAGTTGGTCTCCAAGGGAAGAAGTATGACTTCTCCTCTGACGGTGCTCTGTTTTATGGGGAGGTAAGTAGTTTAGAATAGCAAGCTCATATGAGGCAGCTAAAATTAGGTTACTTGAATCCTGTCCTTCGTGACCATTGTGATCTTCACTGCCCCAGAAATGATGAGCCAATGCTAATTGCACCTCTACAGACTGTTAGCTGACAAACTGTGAGATCTTTCGCTTGCCAGAAGAGTTCAGCTCATTCCCAGAAAGTGATGCAGGAACTGGCAAGAAGATCCTCTACAGGAATAAGAAGAAAGGGGGGTGTATCAGCAGTAATAGAGACAAACCCCAGTCCTCAGATTAAAAGCCTTAGCTGTGTAAACCAACGCTCTAGGAGCTATTTGTTTTAACTTTTCTGTTTTTTCATTCAGTTTTTTGCCCATTTTCTCCCTTGTTTCTGTGGAGATGCTTACATCACATGGCTAGAATACCGTTCTCCTTGAATCCATTTTTAAATGGCAGTTCAGACAAGACTACTGAACTGCTTAACTGAGTCTGTTAGTTCTCCTCTGGTGAAATATTTTCATTTTGGCTGACATAATTAAATATGAGAACAAATAAATAGACAAAGAGAGTTAATAACATTTATACCCTTTAAAAAATACCTAAATTTCAGGCCCTGAACATGAAAGAACCCCAAAAGACAACGAGGAAGCCCCGGGCTGGGTGACCTAGAAGAGCTTGTTGGGTGGGATGCAAGCGGGATATGAAATGAGGGTGCTGTATGAGCTCCATTCTATGGGAGACGATACAGTCATTATTTGAAAGAATTGATTCCTCCTTGTTTCTGGGGAGGAAAAGTTCGGGTATCTTCATGGCTGTGGGTTGTGACATGAAAGGAGCATCTATCTCCTCCGCAGCCCAGAGCCAAAAGGCACAGCCTCACCCGATTGAGTGAGGTATCCCGAACAGACTGGCTACTACCACATAGCGAGGTTTTACCTCCCTCATCTCCTCCTCCAGCAGGTTTTGAGGCTTGTGCAGAGCTTGGTGTTTGTTGCAGTTCTGTGGTTTCCAGCACAGCCTGCAGCAGCCATGGGTAGTGATGACTATGGCAGGCCTTGAGAGCAGCGGCTCTCAGGCCAGAGCTTGTCATCTCAGGCTTTCCCATTAACTACCTAGTTGGACCCTTGCTCAGACTGCTGGCTCCAGCGGACCTCCTCCTTACCCATCCACCCACATCTTGGGGGGCAGTGGGATCCAGCAACCTCACAGCTAGTGGAAACATCTTATTTGTGGAACATGAGCTGCGAGGTTTTTGGATCCCACTGCCCTCCACAATACCCAGCAGCATGGTCTGTGGGTCAGGGACCCACTGAGGCCAGCCAAGGACTGAGAGTCCCCTGCATGGCTGGGCACTTAGTGCCACATGTGGATGCCAAAAGAGTCAGTGTCTTCCCCTGCTCTACCCTCTATTAACCCGTGGGTCCTGCCAACACAGCACAGGCTGTGCTGTGGATCAGACCTGGGAGCTACACTGACTATTAAAAAACCTCTATCCCTCCTTTTTTAATTTAACCTGGGGCATTTCAGTGAGCTCAGATCACGGATACCGAGCAGCAGCATCCACTCAACAGAGGGGGAAGGTGAAATCAGGGGGAGAATGTGCAGATGGAAATGGTGATGGTGGAGAGAACATAACATTGAAGCAGATCCTGAGAGTCTTGTGGGGTTTTTTTAAACAATTTAGGCCTAGGTTTTAAGAAGTTAGCCTGAAGCTTGAACTAATGTGATTTGTTTCAGATCAGCTGCTGGGGAAAAACTGTCCTCTTCCTTTGAATTTTAAGTATCTTTGAGTACTTTAAGTACTTTTGAGCCTTTGAGTACCTCAGACTGTCTCACAGCAGGTCAAACCCCTATAAACACTCTGATGGGGAGGTGGCACAGGAATCATCCTGCTCACCTTCGCTATTCCCTCTTCTCCAAACCCTTGTTTCCCTTCGCTATCACATTAGTGCAGCTGTATGATGAGACAGGTTAGGGAAATAGTCCTGGGGCTACTCCTGAGTTTAGTATCTTCTTTCTTTCCTTAGGAAAGGACACGTTTTGGCCTCTGTTTCCCTCTTCCTTAGTCAAGAAAGCGCAACTGTTTGCAGCAGAGCTACAAAATCATGTGGATTACTCCTCCCTCACAATCTTTTCATTCTTTTTTTCTTTTCTATCTTTTCAGTTTCATTTTCAATACCTTGCTTAAAGTTGAGGTGGGAACCAGTGGTCAAGGGTGGCAAAGGGTGGAAACCTCTTAAACTGGTTTTGTGACATTGTAGAGAAGTTGTGAAGGGGATCGCACAACAAATTGTAATGTTTAACCATGCCCTACCAGGGCCAGGAGCTCAGCTGTGTGTCATGGGGCTTCTGGGGCTGGAGACCATCCTTTTGCAGCCCCCCTGAAGCTGAGGAGCAGTGTATGCCCGTCTTCAGACCACGCCATGATGTCCACTTCTCCAGGTTTTTGGGGAGCTCTGTCAGGCTATGAGGCACGCTGGCTTGCGACAACTCACTTATGCAATATAGGCTGTATCTGCTTGCTGCTGCCAGATTGTGGAAATCTGCAAATAATTGCGAAGTCTGCTGGTTTAATTGGCTTGTGGTGTATTTGCACAGATGGGTGAAGTCTTTCAGGCCAATATTTTCCAGAGTGACTTAGCAGTCTCTCAGCCTTAAGATGCCCAATATGAGACACCTTAAAAGCGATGGGTTTCTGCAAGTTTTTTTAAGAGAAGCACCCCCAAACTGAAGTAATGCAAACAACCAATTACTCAGAAACCCCTTGCCCTGGAGACCCTGAGTTGGGGGAATCTTTCATAGTAGCTTGATGAAAGCCAAACTAAATTCATAAAAACAACACAAAACATCTTAACACATCATTGGTTCAGCAGAAAAACCCAGTGTGAATGTGTGTGTGTGCAGGCTTCTCTACAGAAAGTATAATGAATAAATGCATATTTGTGTGCTAAGGGAAGGAGGAGAAGACAGACATTTCATTTCATGTGAGAGTCAGCTGTTGTGGCTGTTGTTATTTTTTTTTAATAAGGTACAAAATGTTACTGTGGAGCAGTGTCCCTGTGTGCTCTGGCCCTTTTCCAGGCCTAGAGCTAAGTGCTTACTGGGGAAAAGAAAGCATCGTACTTGACTTTCTGAAGTATAGGCTGTTATCGCTTGTTAGAAGCTGAAAAGAATCAAATTACTTATTAATTAAATACAAACTCTGCAAAATTGTTCAGAAGTTACCAGCCCCTGGGGCCCAAGCCACAGATGCCTCATATTTGAATGTACAAAAGAAATACAGTTTATTAGCATTATCATCAGGTTTTTCTGCCAATCATTTGCAGGGAGACAAGAAAGCTTCTGTTCTCACTGAAAGATTCCACCAAATCACCCTTGCAAAACAAACAATTTATAAGAAGATATAAATGACTATTGTAAAATGTTTTTAGGAGCATCCACAGAAGGGATAGTACCAACCTAAAACCAATTCAGTCAAAAGAGTCTTCACAAGCAGAAAAATAGTGTAGCTACATGATCTTGCTGTAATTATTACTGAGAATATGACCTTGGAAGCCTGCAGGATTGTAATGAAGTTGAGGTGCCCTGGTGCTGAAGTCATTCACTTTGGACCAAAGCTAGTTGGCTTTGTAAAGTCTTCCTTCCCAAATGGTTGTCCAGATCATAGGTTCAGAGCTGGATTCAGACCTCCACTTGTGTAGCCAAAATGGACCTCGGTTGCCAGTGAGAGCACTTCTCACTCTTTTTCTATGTCAATTAGTTTTTGTCTTAAAGCTCATGTTCCTGAAGCCATGCTACTGCTTCTTTAGAGAGTTTTTAACCTTCCCAGTAGAATGAATTCCTGCTACCTGTGGATAAGGTGGAAGTCTCAAAAAGCAGAAGACATTACAAAGAACCCCAACACTTATTCTTTTGGAAACCTCAGCATTATTAAAACCCTGAAGCGACCTCGCACCCTCACAGCCATGTACTCATTAGAGCCCAACCTCCACTTTCCCACTAGGAACCATGAGAAAGCTTATTGCCAACCATCTTCTAGAGCATTAGAGACAGGTCTTCAAAGGTATTTAGACACCTGCATGCCTTTGAGGAGTTGGCCCTGAGTTCTCAACAGGCTTAATTTGGCCTGGTGGGTGGCTGACTAGCCTCTTTTGATTGCTGAGTGCTGAGAGTTGGGGTTTTTGTTTCTAACTCTGGGGCTGAGCAAACCAACCACAGCAGAGTGAGGCAACCTGAAGGAAGGGTCTAGCAAGGTCTAATAGTTTGCTCTGAAGACTAGCAAGGAGTATGTTAGAAAGGGCTCCTCTCTGGCCTGAGAAGTTTTGTCTGCTCTCAGGTTCTTAAGGCTAATTGAAATGATGGTTGCTGTAGGCTCAAAAGGTGTTCAGACACTCACAACGCCAAATGAGAGGTTGGGTTATTTTTTGGCAGTTTTCATTGTTTGAGAAGAGCAAAGCATTTCTGAGGGGTTGCACATGGCTTGTGAGTAATGGAGACCACCAAGAACAGAATTTATTTTAGGACTTTGTTATAGAGATCTAAAGAGCAGTTACTGAGTCAGTTATTGTTATTGCTGCTTCTGTGATTTCCCACCTGTTTGTTGCTGACTTGGGGCGGAGGGGCAACCACAGAAAAGAATTGGCTAGGCCTCTCATAGTACCAGCTATGTTTTGTCATTGCCATTCAAGTAAGCTGTTAAGTATAAACTACGAGATTTGCAATGCTAGCTTTGTCCTCTGCAAACTGTTTTGAGTGAAAGTTTTCTCCAAAAGCCTTTCAGATAGAGATAACAAGGTGTCAGATCCTTTAAAGTAATGCTTTCAGGTCCTTGTCTTCTAATAGATGTCCCAGTTTAGCTGCTGGCAGTCAGAACAAAGGGAGTAACCAGGCAGCTTGTTAGAGTCAAAACCCAGATCAGATTAAGCCTTTGCTCTGAGAAATGTTAGCTCCTTATGAGGGAAACCCAGAACACATGCTGGTAAATACAAGGGCTCTCTTTTTCTTTCTCATGAGCAACTGAAATCATGGCCCCAGTGAATTTTGCAGGAGACTGGCTTCACTGACACAATATTTGTCCTTTGGCTTGCCAGCTTACTTTGCTATTTTAGGCATGTCCAGCCTTGGACAGGGTTAGAAGCACTGATGGCAGCCCATAGTTGGGTTCAGCAGGCTCTTGCTCTGGCAGGACCACCACTGGTGGTAGAGCACTTCTGGTGAGGAGCAAGGAGTTGTAAATCTGGCTACTGGCAACTGGGCTGCCAGTTCTTAGAAAGATGAGAAAAGGGGGGAGGGATCCTTATGAGCCTCATATGCAGGTTGCTTATGAGAAGGTCAACTTAAAGACAGTTCTTTGGTTATTTGGGTGTTTTTTCCTAAGTGCTATATCCCCCAAAAGACCGTGTTTGGTTTCAGTGTGGAGTCACTTGGCTGACAAGGTTTCTTTTGTCTTGAAGTGTCTGTCACCTACCTCATAATGATTTTCTTGTTACCAGAGGCTTGCAGAAGCCACTTCCAATTTTTCTCTGAAATAACATCACATTGCTGTAGGTTAATGCCCTGGCTTTTGCATCCTGGAGCTGTACAATTCCCTTATTGGGTTGATTAACACAAACAACATATAGTAAGCTTGAAATGTGATGGGTACTGTTATAGTTGTAATTACCCTAGCACCTAGAGACCTTGACTGAGCTTGAAGTCCCACTGTACCCTGTACTGCTCAAAGTTTTTCCAACAGCATGAAGCCTAAACACATTAGGAAAAGGGTGAGGGGAGAAATGTAGGTGCCAAGAGTTGCAAGAGTGTGCATAACATGATCCAAGGAAGCCATAACCAGAACTCAGGTCCCAGACCCTCACAGGAATCAGTTACTTAATGCCATCATTTTGCTACATGAGATGGGTCATCTCCCTTAAAGGATTTAGAAAGTAGCCAGACCAGTTCCCCTGTTTATATAAAGAAGATGTTTGTAGACCTCTTGATCCTAAGGCAATTAATATAGCCTATTGGGGAATTAAAGAAATAATAATAATAATAATAAAAGCTGGGCTAGATTCTCATGTAAATGGCACCCAGAATGCCTAAAATTCTTACAGATGCAGATGTTTTTTGTGTTTTTTTTGTGTGTTTTTTTTTTTTTTTTTTTTCTGGTGAGCAGCCTCTTTGTAGTCAGTTGTAAAGATCACATTTACATAGTTCTGCATTTCTGAAAAAGCCTATTGCATAAAGTTGGGATCCTACCAAATGAAAACAAAACACAACACTAACAAAAAGTAACCAGCCCTTCCAACAGTGTTCAGTAACTGAGTTAGAGTTTAATGTTGTGTCCTGGAAAAGAAATGAAAAAAATATCCAGCCACCATATAATTTCATGCACTAAAAACTTTAAACATTTCAGATGAACATAACATATGACATAGAGTGTTTTTTACTTAATGAATGGCTTTAAGAAACGGAGCCAGTGTCCCTTCTCACAGCTGAATGCCTTGTGCCAACAGCGTTGCTGTACAATGTGTCATCACTTGGGAACCTAAAGAATTGTACTTGAGAAAACATTGCTACAAAATATCATCCCCTTCCCAGAAAGGTTCACTTCAGGCTTTATACAAAAACAGGACAACTCATTTCCACTGAATATAATTCATCTGTTGAGAAACTTTCTTAAAGGCATAGAGCGCAGAGCAAGTGGCTGGAAAGCTTGTTAATCTCGAGGTTAACAATAACAGTTCATCATTATTATTGCTACTTAGCTCTTGCATTGCACTTTCTGTGTGAGACAGACTTTACAAGCAAGAAGCAGTTAATCCTCCCCATACCTGTGGAGGGAACAAAGTGCTGCTGGATGCTTTATGGGGTCTGTGCAGGGGTGCATTCGCGGAGCTGGAGCTCATGCATACCCTGAACCACGCTTGTCTTCAGCCTTCGGTACAGCTGCTGCAGATGCAAGGGCCCTTTTTTTGACTGTAAAGTTCAACCACACAGTGAGCTAGAGGGCTTTGCCCAACTTATCTGTACCTGAGAATACCCTGTGTGGTTTACATTGGGACTGGGGGGAAAGGGGAAGGAAAAGGATAGGATGGGAAGGCAGGGGGAAGGAGAGGAGAGGAGAGGAGAGGAGAGGAGAGGAGAGGAGAGGAGAGGAGAAGGAAAAGGTCTGTTTAGCTGCCACGAGAAGTTTCTAGTTAAGCTTCTTATGCCAAAAGATTGCTACTCTAACAAAATGGCAAGGGATATGAGATGTATTAAATGGGAAGTCTTACACAGATGGAGTATACTGACCTGAAAACACTTTTGTTCATATAGTATGTTTTGTTTGGGGATATTAGGCCAGTAATTATTTTTACTGATATAAGCCTCACCTTTACAATAGTGTTTGCTGGGATAGCTCACTGTAAGTGTGTGTGTTTATTTTTGGGGACTGCATATGAACATCCTCTTCCTTGCCATCCCTGGTGTGAAAATGAAAGCTTCACCTGCTTCTCTCTCTCATTTTACACTTGTAGCAAAATGAAAAACAGAAAGTGGTCTGAGCCATACCATGAGGTTCTTCCCTCAGACAAGATCAGGGTCATTTGAAAGGACTGCTCCTTTAGCAAGTCAAGGGAAGGGTGGTGACAACCAGGGAGCTCCAGAGAGAAAAGAATGAGTAACTTCCAGTGCTAATAATTTAACTTGTGTCTTCCATGGGCATAACTGTTTGTACAAGCTGCCCTACGGAAGGTGAGATGGGCCAACCCCTTGCACTAGTGCAGAGAAGGCATTTCTGATTTTTAAACCAAATCCCATTAAGGACACTCCTAAGCTGTACCCCCTGCCAGCACCCTCTCAAGTGCTCAAAATCGCCTGAACTGGTCCCAGCCAAGGCTTCCACAAGTGTGTGACAGGGCCCAAAACTGCTCTCCACCTGCAGCAAGGGAAACAGCAAGCAGAGCCCCCCGAAAGTGCAGGCTTGCCTGGGTGAGAGCGGGGACCCTGCCTCGGGGATGCTGTCAGGACAGAGGCCGGGTCCTGGCGCTGGGCTGATCTCTGTCCTTAGGCTCCCTCTAGAGTTTACATCAAATGAACTAAAGGTCTTAAACTCCGCCTGGCTTCTGCCCGTGATGAGTGCAGCTGTCTGCAGCGCGGGGCTTGCGAGCAGCAGCTCCCTGGCAGCTCCGGGCCCCCATCGGCACTGCTCCCGTACTGGGATGATGTCCCAGGGCCTTCCTAAGCTAAAATGACTCTTTCCTCCCCGGCGGTCTCTGCTGCTGAACTTCACAGGGCCCTTAATCCTGCCCAGAAGGGAAGAGCTCCTGTTAAGCACATTACAAACACCCCCAGGGCACACAGGTGAATTCTCAGGACCTGCACCTCGAATCTCACAGCACTCTCACCTCACATCTCTCAAGAAAATTAGCGTTTTGCCCAGAAAACTGGAGGTGTGGGGAAACAGCATAAGGTCACTTACAGCAAGGGTGGTGAGAAGCAAAATTCCTCAAGCCTCTGGGTTTCAAGAGTCATGCCGTGCCCCTGACATCTTCATCCTCAACGCTGGAAGATGCAGCCCATGGAGGAGCTCAGTTATTATTCACAGTTTCCCCACTGTTTGCAAGAATCACAGAATCAACTCGGTTGGAGAAGATCTTTAACATTATCATGTCCAGCCATCATCCCAGCACTGCCAAGTCCACCACTAACCCATGTCACTGGGCCTCATCTACGCAGTTTTTGAACACTTCCAGGGACAGTGATTCCACCACTTCCCTGGGCAGTCTGTTCCAATGCCTGAGCACCCTCTCTGTGAAGAAATGTTTACTAATATCCATTTCCTAATTCCTAATATTCCTAATATCTTCCCTGGCACAGCTTGACACCATTTCCTCTTAACACTTGTTACTTGGGAGAAGAGACCAGCCACCTCCTCACTCCATCCTCCTTTCAGGTAGTTTTAGAGGGAATATTGAAAATCCCAAACATCCCTGATGCTTTATGTGTGCGGTTTAGATGTGCTTTGCTGGTTCACTTGACAACCTTATAAAGTGCTGGGGAAGGAGGGTGGCCAAAATGAGGGCGGGAAGCTTGCCTAAGCGGTTCTGGAGGAAAGAAAAACAGCAAGCAGCTCTGCCAGTGGAAAAGCCCAAACAAGAGAGAGGCACGGGGTACTGGGAAGAGGGGACAGGGTGTTCAGAGCCTGCTGGAGGAGCCAGGACATTCCTCGCACAGACCTCCCTATAAACACTCCTCCCTCCTTCCTGGTTCACTCCTCCAAGTTTTGGTTGGGCTTTGGGGGTATTTTTCTGTAGTTGTTTTCCTTTCTTTCTCTAATATCTTCTTCCGATCTTCGTCTGGCTGCATCTTCAGCAGAAACGGCAACAGAGTGAGATAAAGCCTGGCTTTTGGAAGCGGCAGCTCTGGGGTCGCTCCGCGAGCTTCCCCCCTCCTCACCCGAATCTCCCTGCGCGACAGCGCAAAGCTGCGCACACCCCCCCTCCGCCTCCCCGCTGCTGTGCCCCTCTCTTGCAAGACGATGGCGCTCTGATCTTTCCAGTTCTTTACTCCGGGACTTTCTAGGGTTCTGTTGCTTTGGGTTGGGTTTTTTTTTTCATGTATTTTTTTTTCTTCACGCTTCGCTGCTACTACGGGCGGGCGCCTGCCTCTCTCACGATTTGCTGCAGCCATCGGGGGGGCCTGACTGTAAACAAAACACTTTAGATCATGGCAAGGTCGCTGCAGACACAGCCTTTTTTCTCCTTTGCAGCCGCAGCGATTTAAGGTGGATTGACGAGATTGCACTTGGATGGGGAGGGGGGAGCCGAAAGGGCCGCGATGCTCCAGCCACTTCCTCCCCCCACGGGGGTCCGCTCTGCTGTGTCGTCTGTCCCGTCTGTCAGTGTCGTGTCGTCGTCCCCCCCCCCCCCCCATTAATTTTATCCCGTTTCCTGATCATTTTGTCCCATCGCGACACAAACGTTTTCGAGAGTGGCTGCCCGCGTCAACGACCCAAACGTTTTCGAGGGCGCGCAGCACGCGTTAAGGCGACGAGCTACCGCGGCTGCGGGGGTACAGCCCCCGTTTCCCCCCAGCCCCTCGGAGAGCAAGGGGAGAGGTGTGGAGAAGTAATAGAAGGATAAGCCAAGGCGCAGAGCGTTCCTCTCGCATTTTCTCTTTTGATTCCATCAGTGGCTTAAATTATTCGCCGCCCCCCCCCCCCCCCCCTCCGCCGCTCCTTTGGCTTTAATTACTCGTTTTCAATATCGTTGTACAGCATCCAGGGGCTCAGTCCCGGGCCCTTGTGCCAGGGGAGGTTAAACAGAAAAAAAAGAAAGAGAAAGAAAGAAGGTTCTTTCCTACAGTAACTTGTTTCTTTCGCAAAAGCTGCAGATAAATCAGTGCTCCTTTGCACTGCAGTCGTGTTCCCGGTTGTTACCTGTGGGGCACGCAGTCTTTCCAACATTTCGACCCCATTATTATTCTCTCCCCCTCCCCCTAAGTGTTCCTACTCTTGTACAATGTTGTAATCCAAACGACAGGGGTTTTGCCTCTCTTCTGTGGACTCAGGAGACAAGCAGTGACTTCCAGGGATCAGAGACTGGAAACTCCTCATCTAAGGAGAGACCTTCCGGTGGGACATTCATCAGGTTCCCAGCAGGCAGGCCCCCATCAGCAGGGCACATCTTCAGGGAGCCCCCGGGCATATTTTGCGGATCACTTTCTTAGCCTACAACGACTCTCTTGTGTAGAACAATAAAACAAGCCAATTGTCCCATACCTGACAGAGAAAGTGAAGTTTGAAATGGCACTTCCTTGTTGGTGGCTATGGAAGTCAAAGACAGGAAAGCCTGGAGAAACGAAGACGAAATCCTGCAAATCAAGCAGCTGAACAGGCCCCGCTTTGCCACCTGATGCAGTTTGATCATGGCCCTGAAACTCCAAAGAAAAAAAAAGTCTTAGCACCTGCAGACATGAGAATGTCAGCTTTAATTTTCTGCAAGTGAGTTGCTAGAACTTGCAGTTGTTGAGAGGAATTGGAAAACAACATCTGAGTGCTGAAAAACCTGGCAAACAAATGAAAATAACATGTCTAATACTTTATTTCAGCCTTGTGCTTTTTAAATCAGTCTCATTTATATTCTTCCTTTTTATTGCCTGTGCACATCATGGTTTTGAGCTTGGGTCTGGCAATGCTGAGATTGCTCGGGTCAGTGGTGTTAGCAGGGGCCAGGGGCTACTACCTTGGGGCTGTTGAAGGCAAGCAGGCTGCTGTGGCCTGGGCTTGAGCACTGTGTAATGGTTTTGTCCCCACACCAGTGTGTGCAGAGTCTAGTGTAATCAGTTCACAAGAGCAAAGGTTTCAGTGGCCCATCAAAGCTGTAGACCCCAAACCATAGTGAGTCTGTGAGTGTAAAGTAAAGCTCCGGGTAAATAAAAGTTTCATGTCTTCAAGGCCAAATCAGTTGACTCTTCTCTCAGCCAGTTAAACACAGTTGTGTTGACCCCTGCCTTGTTGAGATAGATAGCCTATCACTGGTACAGTGCCCCCAGAAGCAAAATTTGGAGTGGGATGCTCTGCTTGCAGAGGACACCTGGGCAGACGGATTGATGTGAAAAGCCTTCATCTCTCCAAAGATTCAAGCCCTGGGTCTGGGCCCCTGGAAAAGCCAAAATCTTCAGCACTTGGGAGGACCCGCAGTGACCTGCAGGGTATTGAAGGGGCTGCCCTGCCTGGAGAGGGGAACCTGGCTGTGGAAGGGGCTGGAGATATGGAGGGTAGTGAGGAGGATTCTTGCGTTGCTCTCATCTCCACGATACCTGCTGTGGCTATCCGAGGAAGTTGCTTAGAAAATCCTTGGCTGTGACTCTTGGCTCACCTAATCCTTCAAGCACACAAACAGGACAAAACAGAATGCTTTTGTTTTCTTTCCCCTGCTTGCCGAGATCTGAAATCCCTGCAGAGGTTTCTTTAGAGCCATTTCTTCACCTCGTCCTTTCTCTGCTGAGAAGGTAGCAAGAGGTGATTCCTCCCATCCCGGGAGCCAGTATCAGCCCGTGGGGTCGGGGTGCTGTGGAGTCAGGGTGATACTCTTCCCTGTATATCCCGGGAGGAGGAGAACAGGCTCCCGTTAACCCCGAGCTTGCCTCCAAGTCCGGATCTCGGAAGGGGGAAGAGGAGGGGGCTACATCCCAAGAGCTCAACCTGGGATAATCAGAGCTGGTCTCAGTAACGAGTCAAAACGCACCCAGCCGCCACCATTAGTAAAGCCTGTCGGGCAAGGCACGGGATGGGGTGCGGTTTTTTGGGGGGTGGGGGGCACAAATCCCACCGATCCCGCGGTTGGCAGACATAAGGAGGCGGTGAGCCTTCCCGCCCCTCTCGGCTCTACCGCTCTTGCTCCCCATCCCCATCACGGTTCGGCCACGCTCAGCTAAGCGCAGCTCAGCACAGTCGGGCTCAGCCCAGCCCACCTTTAGAGTCAGCGGCGGCGGCGAGGTAGGGCCGGGTTGACGGGGCGGTGCCCGCCGCTGTAACCAATGGTTCGGCCGGGCTGTTTAAATAGACTCGTCCTGTCAATCATTTTCTTCTTCGTCAGCCTCCCTTCAATCGCCATATTGGGCAACCGAGAAAAGGGCTCGTCTCCTCTTGTTTTTTTCCGTCTCGCTTTTACTACGAGGCGGCGGCTGTGCGAGCGGCGGGGACATCGCCACCAACCACCGGCGGGGCAGCGCAGAGCCGGAGCCGCGGAGGGCCGCGCACCGCTCCGCTTCTCCACCCGCCCGGGGCTCCCCGCCGGCGGCTCCGGCGGCGGCTCTCGGGGCTCCCGCCCGGGCCGGCGCTTATGCAAGGGCTCCTCCTCGCCCCTTCTCCGCGGGCCGAGGGCGAGCGGGGCCGAGGCGGGGCCGGTGAGCGGGGCAGCGAGGAGAGGAGGCGCGGAGCAGAGTCGCAGAGCAGCGCCCGGGAATAAAAGGCAGAGAGGAGGAGAAGGAGGAGCGGCGGCGGCGGCGGCTGGAGAGGGGGGAGAGCAGCGAGCAAAACAACCGCCGCCAGAAGAAAGAGGGTGGGGGGAGATGTCAAACGTCCGTATTTCTAATGGGAGCCCTACGCTGGAGCGCATGGAAGCCAGGCAGTCGGAGTACCCGAAGCCGTCAGCTTGCAGGAACCTCTTCGGGCCGGTGAATCACGAAGAGTTAAACAGGGACTTGAAGAAGCACCGCCAGGAGATGGAGGAGGCATGCCAGAGGAAGTGGAATTTCGATTTCCAGAATCACAAGCCGCTGGAAGGCAGGTACGAGTGGCAAGCCGTGGAGAAGGGGAGCTCGCCCGACTTCTACTTCAGACCCCCCAGGCTACTGAAAGCTGTCTGCAAGTCCGCTGGCCGCCAGAGCTTGGATGTAAACGGGAATTGCCAGACCGTGGTTTTTGTCGGTTCTCAGGGAATCTCAGAGGACACTCACTGTGTAGGTCAAAAGACTGATGTTTCTGAAAATCAGACGGACTTTGCAGAGCAGTGCACTGGGCAGAGGAAAAGACCTGCCACCGATGGTAACGTACCCCTCCCTGCGAGAGCGGCACCGCTTTTCTCCGCCTGCCCGGCTGCTGTCAGCGCCGGGGCTCCCGGCCCCTTCGCCCGTGCCACGCGTGGCCTCGACCGCCGTGGGCTGTGTCCCGCTGGGCACCGGCTTCGTGAGCCCCCATGTCCCCCGCCTCCTCTCGCCTGTGAAAGCCCAGGTGCTGCTCGCAGTCCCGGGGTTGGGGGAGTGGGGGGTGTCAGTGTTAAGTGGGAGCCAGTACATGATTTGGAAGGAAAAGCCTTTAGACGGGGAACCCCTCGTTCCCCGTCCGTCCTTCGGGGGGGACCCGGCCTCCTGCCCAGACAGGAGGAGGTTTGGAGCGCTCGGGTGAAGCGAAAGACGGACAGGAATTTTAGCGGAAAACAGGGAACTTGGATCCCTTACCTAGAGAGGAGCCCATCTCCCCTCCCCCTGTTCGCTTTCACTTAGCCGATAGCTGACATGGGGGTGCGGGGATATTACCCTTTGGCCCCACCTATCTCCCCCTTCCCCGGTGCCGAGCAAACATCTGGAAGGAAAATATCTTAATATCGCTCCCCCCCTTGTTTTTAATTTCCCCCTCTTAGATTCCTCTCCTCAAAATAAAAGAGCCAACACAACAGAAGAAGGGGTTTCAAAAGCCTCCCCCAGTGCCAATTCAGTGGAGCAAACACCCAAGAAAGCAACCCCGAGAAGACATCAAACGTAAACCGTTTAGGTGGGTGCCCTGTAGGCGCTTGCCTTAGGATGCAAGCGATGCAAATAAGGGGAAGAAAGAGTGACCGAGAGGGTGTCTTCCCCCTCTGCAAAGGGGGGGGGGGGGGCTTCGGGCCCCTTTGGGCTGGCTGCGGGGTCGTCCCTCGGAGGGAGGATGGCTTTTCCCAAGCGCTTGGGGACGGGGGTGTTTGGAGGAGGGGTGGGACGCGTAGGGCTTTAAGAGAACAAAAAACAAGGGGCGAAGCGCAGCGCCGAGCTATGCGACTTAGCACGGGCTGGGGCTGGGATCGACCGACGCTGCCTTTCTCCCTTCCCTCCTTCCTCCGGGACCGCCCTTTCCCGAGGGACGGAGTTTCAAACTCGGCTGGTGTATAATGTCAGATGACTAGGGATTTCGGGGGCTTCTCGTGTCGTGTCCGTGTCCCGTTCTCCCCCCCCCCCCCCCCTGCTTTTTCGCCTACAATGTCTGCGTTGCCGTCGAACGTCGCGGCGATCTCCCACCTCTGGAGAAATGGGTCAAGAAGTTGGGTCTAAGGGGAGAAATCGGTCAAGAAGTTGCGTCTGAAAGGGAATCCGGGCACTTTCGTTAAAATTTCAAGTTAGGCAAGATGCTGGGGTTTTTTCCTCCCCCTTTTTACTTTTCTCCCTGTTGTTTTGGGTTGTTTTTAGTCGCTGGCAGAAGGAAGAGAGTGGGTTAACGGGAGCTGTTTTCTATTTTTTCCCCTTTTTTTTCTTTCTTTTTTTTTTTTCTTCCTCCCTTGTTGTTGTTGTTTTGTTTTAAGGCGAGGGCAGGGGCGGGGGGAGGGAGGAGAAGGAGGGAGTTAGTTGGTAAATTGCGCCGGCGGGTTTGGGAGCCGAAGTTAGGAGCGAGGTTTACAAACAACGGGTTGCGATTGTGCAGAAAGAGATTATTAAGCTATAAAAGCAGAAGTTGCAACCAATTAGTCCTGCTGGGGCGAGCCGTGCCCGGAGCGCTGCCCTGTGCGCGGCCATGCCAATACCGCTACTACCGACCGCTTGTTCGGGGGGGGGGGGTACCCGAGATACGACGACGACGGACACGAGCCCCGGGCTGGAGAGGGGGATCCTGCCGAAGGATCCAGGGGCGGCTGGAGCGCGGCCCCGGGGAGTTGGGGGTTGGGAGGGGGGCGGGCGGGGGGGCAGGGCCAGCCCGCCCCGGGGATGCCGTGTCGGTTTGAACCGGTTGCGCCTCGGATCGCGTTTCTTTTCGGTGTTTTCTAACCGCTTTCTTCTCTCCCTTCCCGTCATCTTCTCTTCTTCCTTTCTCTGTGCCGTTGCAGAGCGGAGGATGTGCGTGTCCTCGTTCGTCGGGTACGGCGATGAAGCGAGGGAGATGTAAAGGCGTAGTTGGAAATGAAAATACATATCGCCGATCTCAGTGGGATGGAGGTCCTGTACAAGCACTGAAAAGAAAAAAAAAAATAACAAAAATACAGAAAACCAACCAACCAAGAACAGAAACAAAACAAAACCGACAACAACAGCAGCAAAAGAAAAGTAAAACAATAACACTAAAATTTTAGGCACTCTTAAAAGACCTGCCTCTAAAAGCATTGGATGTAGCATTGTGCAATTAGGTGTTTCCTTATTTGCTTCATTGTACTACCTGTGTATATAGTTGTTACCTTATGTAGCACATAAACCTTGTTGGGAGGGGGGAGGGAGTGGAAGAGGGTGACCGATCTGAACTTGCTTTCACGATCTAGCAAGCAAAGAAATGTATGAAGAGAAGCAGTGTAGGTTTTGGGTTTTTTTTTTTTTTTTAATTACTTAAAGATGTATTGTCCCTTTAAGTGGGTCTGCCCTATTTTTGTCCTTCCCCCCCCCTTTTTTTTTTTAATGGACCATCGTGGTAGCCCTGCTCAGAGCCGATTATTAAAGGCCTCTTGTGAAATACCTTCCTACTCCATTAAGCTTAAGAGGTGGGAGCTGTGATGATTCCGTTATGTAGTGGCAAACGATTTTCCCCCCCGCCCAAATCCATGCAGCAAATTTGAATGCCTGTAAAAGTTGTGCAACATCATCCCGTTGTTACATTGCCTGATTTTCTGGTGGTGTTTTTTTTTTGTTTTTTTTTTTTTTTTTTTTTTTGGGAGGTGTGGGAGGTGGGAATGGATGTTTTTTGGGTTGTTTTGATGTGTGTAGGTTTTGTACCTTTTTTTTTTGTTTGTTTGTTTGGTTTCGGGGTTTTTTTTTAAACCTAATCTGGAGGGCTTTACCTCTGAATCCTGAATATTGCTATTTTCTGATCCGACCCACTTCCCAAAGTGTTTGTGTGTGAGGGAAAAGGGATACTACATCTTTAAACAGTATTTCTACATTGCCTGTGTACCTGTATGTAAAAATAAAACAAAAAAAGTTTGAAGTGTACCTGTGTACATAACTCTGTAAAGACACTGAGAAATTATACTAACTTATTTATGTTAAAAGATTTTTTTTTTTTAATCTAGAAGACAATATTTTCCCCCATAAAGCCAAAGTGGCATGTTTTTGTGCATTTGTAAATGCTCTATTTGGTAGACTTTTAGGGTTTTTTTTGGTTTATTTTTTGGGGGGGATCCTTTTTCTGATACTGAATATGGCTGTGCTTAAAGGATTGCAGACTGAGCCAATTTAATTCCTTTTTTTTTTTCTTTTTTTTTCTTTTTTTTTTTTTTTTTTTTGTAATGTGTGGGAAAAAAAAATCCAGATTGATACTGTTTCACATCAAGCAATCAATAAAGAAAACTGCCATATATAAGAAATATGGTCTTCGTTAGTGTGTGTTTCAACCTCCCTCGGCCTGGCACAGGAGGAAATAAGGTTCCTTCAAGAAATAACAGCAAGCTTTCTCTGCGTATCTATCTCTTCCCGTGTTTGCAGCGCAGGTGGAAGTAAGGAACCCAGCTCGCTCTCTTCACCCTTAGTGCCACGCTATCGTTTCTGCATCGAAAGGATCGTCAAGCACTGGAACAGGCTATCCAGGGAAGCAGTGGAGCCACCATCCATGGAGGCATTTGAAAGATGTGTGGATCTGGCGCTTAGGAACATGGTTTAGGGGTGGACTTGGCAGTGCTGGGTTTATGGTTGAACTCGATGATCTTAAAGGTCTTTTCCTATCTGAACAGTTCTGTGATTCTCCTGTGATAACTGGGAGTAATATGCAGAAGGGTGGCATTTCCTAGTCACAATTCTTTTTGAGAAACACTTAGCTCGAGGTACCTCTTGCATTCGCTCGTTCCGACTGCTAAGGCTTAAAATTCGATCGCAAATTCGCACCTTCCCAGGCCGGACCGCTGCCAGATCTAGACTAGAGAGACACCACATCTCCGTTTCCTGTTTTCCCGGGGGATCCTGTTTCCCCGGGGGATCTCCCTGTAACACACACACACACACACGCACACACACCCCGCTCTCCGCCGCCGTTTCGCACGCAAACGCTGTGCCTCTCCTCCGTTTATTGCTAACAAAGATGGCGCCTCGCACACCCCTATCCCGGCAGATGCTGGTGCAGGCACCGGCAAGGCAGCCACCTCCCCTCACCCTCCCCCCCGCGTTACTCCCCTCCTCCTCCCTCGAGCCCGGCTGCTCCGACCGGCCCCGCCACCGGGGTCCAGCACCATCGACGTGTTACCCCCCCTCCCCACCCCACTGAGCAGCGCCGGGGGGGGCGGTCACGGCCAGAAAGAGGGGATGGCACCGGGGGAAGTGATCCCCGTGGTGTGGAGATACATAAATAAACACGTAAATGAGTAACGGGGGGAAAGGGAGGCGGACACGATTCTGTGCGAGTCTCACCCAGCGCTCGCCCTGGTCTCTTTCCCCCCCGCCCTTCCCGATGCAACGCGATCCTGTTGTTTATCCCGGCCGCGCCCGGGTTCTCTCGCACTCGCTCTGAAACCGCCCCGAAAACACGGGGTTGTGCGGGCCTTGAGCTGGGGAGGGACGGAGAAGGGCAGCGACCACCCCTCGGTCACCAGCCACGGTTCAGCCTCGGCCCCCAGCCACGGCTCGGGCAGATGGCACCCGGGAAGCGGGAACGGGAAAGGAAACGGGCAGCGTTTGCGGTGGACTTCTCCTCCTCCGGCTGCAAAGGATCGCTGAGCACCCTGCGCGCCCTCCCCCCGCTCCCGGTTTGACTCCAGGCCTCCCCATGGTGGGAGGGAATACCGGTGTGTGTGTGTGTGGCTGTGAAATTGGGGCCGGTGCCTTCTTGAAAATTAAAACTAATAAAAAAGTGTGGGTTTGTTCTCCCCCCCCCCAACACGAACAAAGTGATCATGATGGAAAATAAACAGCAGCGCCTCCCCGAGCCGGCCTATCGCCGCGACCGGCGCAAGCGAAACCTCCCTCCTCTCTCCCGACGCCGACGGGCGGGGGGGCGAGGGAACTGGACGGGACACGACACGGCCGGTGCTGGCGCTGGAGCCCCTACGCTGGGCCGGGGCAGAGGGGTGTGTGTGAGGGCGGCGACCGGGATCCAGCCGCTGCTCCACTATGCGGGGTTTGGGTCTGCCCTCCGAGACACCCCCTCCCCCCCCAGCCGTAGCGGCTGCACAACACCCGCGTTGTTGGCTTTATTCGTCATTTTTGTTGTTGTTTTCGCTCCTTCCTTCACCTGAGGCCGCACCCGCCGCGATCGCACCACCCCGGAGGAGCGGCACCGCCCGCCCCGAGCCTCCTCCCGCTAGTGATGGCCGGGGTGAAACGCGGAGCCGGCAAGGGGGGGGGAAGCACCCTGCACAACCCCGCCACCGCCCCTCCCGGGGGGGGGTTAACCGGGGGGGAACAACACACTCAGACCCGCCCCGGGGCGGCTGAGGGGTGCGGGGAGGCCGGGGCTCGTTGTCGCGTCCCGCGGAGGAAGCGGCCCGCACCAGGGGTGAGGGAGGGAGGAGGATTTAAGGTGGCGCGGGGCGGTGCCGAGCCGGGCCTCCTGCCTGCGCGGCGGGACGCGGCGTTTGAATTCTACTCCCCCGCCCTTCCTCCCCCTCTTCCTTCTTCTCGCAGCTCTTCCTCTTCGCCCGGCCTGAAGACAACCTTGCCCCTCCGCTTCCCTCCGCCCTGCGCCGATCCCCGAGCCTGGCCGGGATGGGGAAAGAAAAGAAGGGAGGGTGGGGGGCGGCGGAGAGAACGGAGAAACGGTCGAACTCTGCGCAGTGAATAGCCCGTGTGGGGTGTTGTCCCGGTCCTGCCCCGCCCCGGCGCTGACGATGGGGCCCGCCCCGACTGATGCAATAGGCGCGGGCAGCCTGCTGCTTGCCTTCGTCCTGCTCTCTCCTTTCTCCTGCTCTCTCCTTTCTCCCTCCCTCCGCATCCTTTCCGCCGCCGGTCACGCGTACGCGCAAGATGTGCGCACGCCTGCATGCTTAAGCCTCGCCGCG
Source organism: Psittacula echo (assembly GCF_963264785.1). Classification (NCBI taxonomy): domain Eukaryota; kingdom Metazoa; phylum Chordata; class Aves; order Psittaciformes; family Psittacidae; genus Psittacula; species Psittacula echo. The sequence goes on from NC_137735.1 coordinate 110,392,743, forward strand.
GCTCAAGTTCCATGTGTGTTTCTTCTATCTCTATTCCGCAGCGGGAGCTTTCTTCCCCTCGACGGAGGGGGGCCACGGCCTGCCGCTGCTGCAGGCCCGCGAGGAAGGATGGGGGTAGCCCCACAGGGAAGGAAGGGGGGACAGGGACATGGAGGTAGCAGGCCGGGCTGTACGTGCCCACAGTGGAGGGAGAGGGTTTGCTTTCCCTGATGCAACGGTGCGTGTTCTCGCGCCAGGGGAAAGGATACCCGTTCCTTAGCTGGGATGCTTTGGCCGTGGATCTGACCGAGTTTCACTCGAGGCGTTTGGCTGCAAGGGGAAGCGCTAACGGGGTGTGTGTGTGTCTGTGGGTGTCCTCGGGAGTCAGCGCTGACACCCACTGCCGCTGCGCGTCAGATACGGAGCTGGCCGGTCTTTCTTAAGTAGGGAAATTAACTGGAAAACGAAGTTTTCCGACATCCATACCCTGCCGCACACCCAAGTAACTTCAGCTGGAAAAAAAACCCAGCCCTGAAGAAACACTGAGTTTCCTTTGCAGAAGAAAACATTCCACTTTAGAAATGTCAACATGTTTTGTTTCAACATCTCGTGGTGGCATTTTGGTGCTTTCAGCTTCATTTTAAGTTTTTTTTTTTTTTTTTTTTTACATTTATTTTGAAAGTAATTCCTACTGTCTTCTTTGTAACTTATATTAAAGTTACAAAGAAAAAAACCCAACTTGTTAAAGTTACAAAGAAAATGTTTACAGTGTAAATGGCTTTAACAAAATGTGTCATTGCAGCAAAATAATTGCATTGCATGAGCTGTTTTCCTCTCTCCCCAATTAGATCTTTCCTGCCTTGTTTTTAGTAGAAGAACCTTGAACACTTTCTGTTCTTTTTCAGTATTGATTTTCTTTTCCTTCTCCCACCTCCCATCTTTCGTTTACTTACTGAGCTGAAAAAAGGGCATTTTTCACAGTGGGCGGATAGTATCCTTGTGCTTGTGGTTTGCAACGTTTAATCTGGGCTCAGCCACCTCGGCTATCCAGGGAGCTTGTGTGCCTGTCCTCTCCCTGCCTGCTTTCCATCTTGCCCACATCACTCTTTGCAAGACTCAAAAATGAGGCACAAAATAGAGGGGAATGTGGTTTTCTGCTGTGTTTGCTTTTTATCTTCATTTTTTTTTTTTAATAAAAAAGAATCATAATACACTTTACTTAAAGGGCAAATAAATGTATCTTCCTATAATACAAAAATTAATAATGATGATATAATACGTTCATATATAATGGTGGCATTGAAAGAGCAACTGCCTAAAACCAAACCAGCATCAGGCCATCCACTCTTAACCTGCTTTTGCCTGAAGAAAACAAGCCCAAACTGACAGCAGCTACAAAAATCCCCTGAAAGGAGATTACTCATGGTGCTAGATGAACTCTGACAGAGGAGAGGTGAAGCCCCCACTCCTGTTGCCACTGCCTGTTCCCTGCTCTTTGGGTGCGGCAGCACAGCAGCAACAGCAGCCCAGGTGTGGTGGGAGGCCTGGGCATCCTGGGGAAGCAAAAGCAAGAGGGACAGAAAATTGTGTCCAAGCAGAATTACAGGCTAGGTGGAGGATGAATTGAAAGCAGCCCTGAGGAGAAAGACTTGGGAGTGTTTTTTGATGAGAAACTGAACATGAGCCAGCTTCAGTGTGTGCTTGCATCCCAGAAAGCCAACTGTATCCTGGGCTGCATCAAAGGAGTGGGACCAGCAGGTCAAGGGAGGAGATTCTCCCCATCTTCTCTGCTTTCGTGAGACCCCACTTGGAGTATTGTGTGCAGCTCTGGGGACCAAACACAAGAGGGATGAAGACTTGTTGGAGTGAGTCCAGAGGAGGCCATGAGGATGTCCAGAGGGCTGGAGCACTTCTGGTATGGAGACAGGCTGAGAAAGTTGGGGTTGTGCAGCCTGTAGAAGAGAAGGCTTCAGGGAGACCTTACAGCAGCCTTCCAGCGCCTACAGGGGTCTACAAGAAACCTGGAGAGGGACCTTTTACAAGGGTATGTAGGGACAGGACAAAGGTAAAAATGGTTTTAAACTGAAAAAGGAGAGATTTAGATTAGACATTAAGAACAAATTCTTCCCTGTGAGGCTGATGAGACACTGACACAGGTTGCCCAGAGGAGCTGTGGCTGCCCCATCCCTGGCAGTGTTCAAGGCCAAGTTGGACAGTGCTTTGAACAACCTAGTCTAGTGGAAGGTGTCTCTGCCTGTGGCAGGGGGATTGGAACTGAATGACCTTTAAGGTCGCTTCCAACACAGATCATTCTGTGATTCTATGATTCTGAGGTCAGAAGCTGACATGCTCCCAGGTCTGCCGTGATGGACAAGGACCTGTGTGACTCTGCATTATTGAGTTGGTTTCCATCCCCAGACTGCCATTGCAGCAGGTGACGTGTGCCCTGGCCTCAGGATTTAAAGCCTGCAGCTCCTTGCAAAGAAGCAGTAGGCTTGAAGTACTGGATGGGTGCAGAGGACCAAGGCAAAATACAGGTGTTGTCCCACAGCTGGCATGCTTCCTAAAATGGCTTTTTTTTTTTTTTTTTTTTTGCAGGACACCTTCAGCTTCTCTAGGCCTCATCCGCAGTCAAGATGTGATCTAACGGAACTTGCCTACTATCGCAAGGAGCTAACACGTGTTCTTGTACGCCTGTCTTCAACTGAGATACACTTGAGTTAAATGCATACAGCTGGTTTGCCCGTTTCTTGGCTTCCCCCATACCCGAGGTACAGCTGTTGCACCAGCAGAGTGTGGCCACCATGTGCATTATTGCACTCTGCCATCACTGGAGTGGGGTTTGGGGCAGCCCCTCTGGAACCCCTCATTCCCCAGCTGGGCCTGGCTGCATGCGTCCTTCCCATCTTAATAAACCTCACTAGTACATGATTCTCCACATGCAAAGGGCACAAGTGGTGTATTTGCTGTTGAGGTGCTGTGCGGGGAGTTCTCTGGCTCTGGGTTTTGGAAAAGGGGGTGTTGCAGCTACAGGTAACACATGATGTGGTGTGCTGCTGTGACCGGTGACACTCATAGTGTATCACAGTTATGCAGTCCATGGCCCAGCTAAGCCAGGCTGTCCTGAGTGAGCAGGTTGTCCTGTCAGGGGGCTGTCCCGCTGCCTCTCGGCATCTTGGCACCTGCCAGCCGGCTCTGGGTGGAAGCACGGAGCAGCACACCATGTGGTTTAGCATTCCCTATCCGCAAAGACAGGCTGTGCCAGTTCAGGCTTTTATACCTGGCCGTTCTACTGCGCCTGCAGCTGTTTGGAGGAGCCAGCAGGCAGGAACAGAAGTTTCATTCCAATTTTATCCTTGGCCTCACATCTGAGACTTCAAGCAAGGATTCCAGTCGTGGGCAGACGCCCCATTTTGTGTGCTTCAGACACTACTCCCACAAAAACCAAGCAGCCCTTTACATGGAGGCCAAAAAAACAACCGTTGCCTGATAAAGCCTTTCTGTCGTAACTGGCTCTACCCAGATTGAAACCAGGGACCTACAAGTGCAGAAAGGGCTCCCTATTCCTCTGCTACCTGGGCAGGCTGGAAGAGCTTTGCAAGCAGACGGCTGTTCCCCAGGCAGCACAGTCGTCACTGTGCTCTTCACTTTCCTTGGGGAATGAAGCTGGAGGCCTAGGGCTGACCTTAGCATCTATTTTTCCTGACAGATGCGAAGCCTGGAGTTGATGCCATAAGCTTGGGAACTGGGTAGACCACAAGTTTTCTTTGTTTTCTCTTTTCTGGAGCAAAGAGATAAATTGTTCCTACCCAGGAACATTTAGGACTGGGGATCAGAAAGGAAGGCACATGCTCACGCAAACAACTATAGATAGATATTTATTCCTTTTTATTAGTGGATTAGTGGAACAGAGACCTCTACTGGCCCAGCTTGAAGAGCTGCTGCCATAGCTCAGCTGTGCATCCGGCCGCTGCCGAGGTCTGCTGCCGGTGGGATTTCTCACTCGCCTTTGTTTCATCTACTTCAGAAGTTTCCTTCTGCGTAACAGGCATTTGCCAAGCAAGCTACGAAGCAACCTTTCACTGTTTTCCCTTCTGTTTAAGAAACCCAACATGTAGGGAGTCACTCGATTATGATTACTAGCATGTGAGTTTGGGGCAGTGCTCAATGTAGTAAGTAAAGTAGCTTATTTCCTTTAGAGGTGGATGAACCTTGGTCACTCAAGCATGGCAGAGAATTAGAGGCTTATCAGTTGTGGAGGACAAGGCAGCAGGGTGTTTTCATCCACTCCAGTGATTTCAGTTGCCTTTTACTCTCTTTCTGTTCTTCCTCCCAGCTGGTTGTGTAGTACTGCAGTGAGGATGTCTTCAGAAACCATTTCTCTTGGGTTGGTGCTCTTTAGCATCTTGCCTCTGCTGTCAGATGGTTGGATAGATGTTGGCTCCTGTCCAGGCCATACCTGGGGTTGGTGGATCAGTGGATGCTCATCTTCCTGCGTTGGGGAAAAGCTAATACATAGGTGGGTTTTTTTCTAGCAAAGCTGTCTTTATCTCAGCACATGTAATACAGAAAAGGGATTGGTGTTTACAAACAGGTAGAGCTGTGTAAGCCATGGTTATTCATGGAACATAAGGCCTTTAAGTCCTGAGCTACCAGTCTAGCTGCAAGCAGCGGAGGCAGTAGTTTCACAGCACTGTCTGTACTGCTGAAACACTAGCTTAGGCATCCCCTTCCTTCCTTATCCAGCCCACTCATTCCTGCCTCTGGCATTGCTGGTGAATTTACCGGAGGAACTGCATTGGGGAATGGATCTTACAGAGATTTCCCACCTTTCCTTCTTTGTTGTTGGTTTCTGTGTTGTTTTTCTTCCCCAGCTGGATCAGTTGCTGGTCTAGTTCATCACACAGCTGCACTAAGAACCCAAACAGCACAGTGGGTGGGAATGAGCAAGCTGGCAGCACTACCATGAAATTGCAGCCTGTGAGCCAGTAGAATCATAGAATCAAGGAATGGTTTGGGTTGGAAGGGCCCTTTAAAGGTCATCTAATCCATCCTCCCTGCGGTGAGCAGCAACAACCTTATTTAGCTAAATAAGATTGCTTCAAGCCCTTTCCAACCTGGCCTTGAACATTGCTGGGGACGGGGCAGCCACAGCTTCTCTGGGCAACCTGTGCCAGTGTTTCATTACCTTCACAGTAAAAACTTTCAGATCCAGGGGAATTTGTAAGCTTGTCTGTCCAGGGGGGTTTCACAAGGTTCAGTCTGAGACCAGGTGGCAGAAATTTCCCCAAGGAGAACCCCAGACTTAATTCTTTTTTCTCTCCATATAAAGTGTGCTTCCTGGTGCTGATTTCTCTAGCAGACATCCAGAAGCACCTTAAAAATAAAATGCCGAAGTAAAACAAGCCACTGAACACACAGACCTTCCCTGGGCAAGAGGATGAGAGTGAGCAAGCAAACCACATGTGACAGATGTTAGGCATGTTGCTGAATGCAATTCTGGAAGATGCTCAGATGCTGTGGTCAGGTGGGTGGTATTACAAACCTATCTGGGCTAGAAAAGAGAAATGTTTTTCTAGTAAATGAAACGTATCTGGTAGAGAAAGCACTGAAGGGTAATAAACATGCAGCAGAGAACTGCCGTTTGGGGAAATGCTTTTTGGGGTGAAGCTGCGTCATTGTGGTGCTTTATAAGTAAATGCCTCATCACTTCAGGGTTAGAAAGGACAAGATGTGCTTGTGGCAGGAAATGGGCATGTGAAAGAGACCTGCTGGGTTCCTCAGAGTACAATCTGAATCCTACTATCACAAGAGTCCATTTTTAGCTGAACAGCCAGATACTTCTGAGTGGGCCTTTTTTCCCAGTTCCTGGATGTTCCGCATCCAGGGATTTTGCATGAAGCCCTGAATAAGTGTTGTGAGTACTCACTTTGAGTAAGAGTGTTTTTTGCTTGTCCTTCACTTTGTCTCTTCATCAGCTAAACAGTTCAGTGCACTGAATTCCTCTGCATTCTTAAACGGAATAAAAAAAAATGGTTTCATGAACCAATATTTTGTAACTTTGGAGAAATTATGGGGGATAGAACTGGTACACAAACCAGTATTTTGTCTGATGAAATGAAGAACTGTGATGTTCCGAAAATCCCTTGGACGCTAGCCCTTCCCTGGTACAATCTGAGTGCTGAGATGATGTGATGCTCTTTGGGAAAGCTCTGTAAACCAAAAAAGGATTTTGTTCCCCTTCGCCTACTGAGAGCATGAACACAGGACTCAAACTGAGCCTATGGACCTCTGTGGCAATGAGACATTAAGACATTAAGACATTAATGTGTAGAACACAAATCCTAAGTAACCATATGGGAATGCAGTTGCTGTTCTAGGTGCACTGCAAGAAAGGGTAGGATTGTACAGGAAGAGAGATGATGGGATCTTATGAATTTGAAATCTTTGATCAAATGCAAAACATTCTGGAGGGACAGTGAACAAAAGCAGGACAGGGAAGTTACAAAAACCCCCATATGAAATGTAAACAGATTTTTTTGCTTGCTTGCATTGTTTCTGAAGCCTGATAGATGTAGAGTTTTCTTATATATGACAAACCCTTTTTCAGTCATTTAAGACAGCACATGGGATGATGGAATTTTTCCAGGCTGCCAGAGTGTCTCTCTGTCTGGAAATAGATAATTTATTGTCACATATGACCTTTCAGTAGCACATGATGGTAACCCAGGGTTGCAATCTCAAAAGACCAAAAGAAATTGAGGACACTTGGATTATGCTGAAGAGTCTGAACATTGCTGCCTTTTTACTCCAGCCACAAAGACTTACAGCATTTCTTGGGTCAGATGAAGGGCGAAAGAGCAATTTGCACTTTTGCATTAGTACCCCACCAGAGGCTGGATGCCTATAATTTTACAGGGATGCTCAGATAGATAACACCCCTTCGTTAATCTACACTGAATTGGTTACAAGTGATAAATGGGTTTTTCGAAAGCAAGCGAAAAGGTTTTCCTTCTTTAGAAAGATTTACAAACAATCAGCCCTCCTGACCCCCCCTTCCTTCAAATTTGGGTTGCTTATCTCTGCAAGCTGGGCCAGGGCCCCTCCAAAGACTTCCTGGAGCTCTGGCCAAGGATGGGGAGGCCACTGATTCTCCACTTCACTGCAATTTGTTGCCTCTCTGAAGAGCAGCTGTTGCCTTTGAAGTCAACTTTTCTGGGCAAATGAGTATCAGCGGATAGGGTCAGACTTTGTCTGCAGATGGGCAGTAGCAAATTCCCTTCACAGAGAGGACTGCTGGCAGAAGGCTTGCAAGATGGAAGTTCAGCTGCTCCACCAGCCACTTCTCACTGAGAATACACAACAAGTGGGGATGAAGCAGAGGCATAACAGAGCTACTTTGTGTTAACCTCCTCCTCGCCTGATGTCCTTGGGAAGGGTTGACCTTGCTGCCCTGCCTGGCACCTACCCCTCAGTGTTTTTGCTACCCCTCTGAGCTCATCTGGAGCTCAGGTAAAGGCAGAGTTTGAAGTCCAGGCTAATCTACCTCCAGTGTAGGATGGGGTGGCATGTTGCGTAGGTTTTATCTGTGTTACAGAGAACTTACTGGGCAGGGCTGAGTCATTCCAGAGAATCACAGAGTCCTGCAAATGCTCAAGTATCTGTGTGTTACCCTTCTGCCACCTTTTGTTCCTAGTCCTTTTTTTTTTTCTTCATCCAGTAGGTCTTTTTATTCTCTGTAATATGTCCGTATTTTCTCTATGTTTTTCATCCAACCTGCAACTGACCTCCGAATCTTTGCTGGCCAGTTGTGCTCATATTCAGGGCTATTCCCTGTCACGTCTGAGGATCTGGCCTGCATCCCCTCTGCACCTGAGTGTCTGCCTCTGGGTGGGAGTGATGTGGCACCAGCACTGCAGGTAAATTCACTAGAAACTGGGAGCCAGAGCCTCACTTGTCATGTTAGGTGCCTAAATCCCAGATGTCTGTCGTTAAAACTCTGGGTCGTGTGTCACCTTGACATCTGAAGGTGCTTAACTTCCTCAGTACCTACTTTACATGTGATGGTGCTGAGGTGTCAAGGGCTGCCCAGAAGTACTGAGCATGACTGACTCGCTCCCATGAGACCCTCCTGTAAGCATCCCTCTGTGTCACTCCTGAGAGATGCTGGACCAGATGGGCATGCTTTCTGCACCGAGCTATTGGAGACTCATAGGGTGCTGCCACTGCTGGCCTCCTCCTCAAAGAGAGCACGCAGGGCTGGCTGTTAGGGGATGTCTTTCCTACGGGCCTAAATGCTGAAACAGGCAGAGTGACAGGTATACCTTTCTCATGAGGATTTCTCTTTTGCCTGACTCAGGCAGCTTCATCTTCCCTGTATTTGGGCTTTGCAGTTGCCACTGTAGGCATGTAATTCCCCTTATCAATTGACGTGAGAGTCTAAGTACCTGGTTCAGGCACTGCAAGTACTACTAGGGGGGCAAAGAATAAGAACTCAGACACTCAGAAAGTATCACTCTATTATTCAGTTTGGTAGGATCTTAAATTACTGAAGCCATGGCTTTATAATATACGCTTTCAGGCAGGTTTAGACACAGATGTATATGTCTGTATATGGTACACTTTGCTGCATAAGACAGCCCTTTGGAAAGTGACACCTGGGACCTCCCAGGTGGCTTTACAGATTTTTGGGTTTGCTTTGTACAGGGTGGTTGCGAAAACAGACTTGTTCATGGATGTCAGGTGGTTCACACTACTGTGTTTTCATGCAGCGTTTCACAAGCACTGGACTAACCGAGAAACAAAGCAGTCTTCATGACCGCTCAAATCTGTCTTGACTCAGCACACCATTGCTGAATAATGTATGTATGTATTGTTTTCAGACAGCTGTAATCCCTCTGCAGGCTTTAGGGTAATTTAATCTCTTGACATGACTGTGCAACTCCTGTTATTTTTAGGCACACACATTAAGAGAAGAAAGGGTCCATTTAATCTGAAAACATATTAGCAAGTTTTCCTGCTTTCACAAATCTGAACCAAGTACTGCAGGGAATAAACTGAAAGTCATTAACATATGATTGCTATCTGATGGCCAGAACGAAGCAGCCTCATACTTACTCCTCACCAGCAGATACTGCGAAGCCAGTTGCTACTCTTGAAGATTGTACTGGCAAAGATTAAAAGCTCATTGCAAACTGTGCAAAATCATGCCCAGATCCTTCGCTGGTACGTATGCGTTCTGTACGTGCAGTGGACTGCTGGGCATGTGGGTGAGCTGGTGGGGATGAAGGAAAGGCCCGAAGTCCTCTCACATAGATGATAAAGATGGTGTGTCACTGCCCTCTCCGATGATGCCTGAGGATGCTGACCTCCTCCCCATCCATGGTGTTGCATCCCAGAGGACTGTCACTACCTGCTCTCTTCTCCTGTCTCTCCTCCTGTCTCTCCTCCTCCTTCCAGCCTCCTGAGTCACTCCAGACAAGTGACAATGGAACCTGCCAGCATACAGGATGGCTGGCTACTGTGAACACGGCCCAGATGCTGGAGCTCAGGCTCTAAGCCTCCTCTTTTGCACATCGAGGAGATCCTGTATTGCTCATGGTCCCTGTGCAAAGCTGTTTCCCTCCTCACCTCTAAAGGGGACATGCGGTTACTAATATCAATCCTGAAGGAGGCTAGGATTTAGTTTCCTTCTGAATATTCCTAGGGTGTTATCCAAGAGTCACTGGGACATGTGATGAAAACCAAGAAGGATGTTCAAGCCTCCACAGGCTCTTCCAGGCTTAGCTTGAGTGGAAATGTGAAGTTATGCATGGCCGTGACTGTCCTCTTTGAGGGTGAATGGGGGAAGGCAAAGGCAAGGGACAGAGTGAGAAAAAAACCTTTTACTTCTGTGTTTCATGGGGTAGACTGTTGCAGCTAGCAAGAGATTGTTGATTGTTTGTTGAAAAGCCTCGCTAGCCATGTTTGCTTTGGATACCACAAGTCACTGGGTCATGGTGGGGACTGTGAGTCATGTTCCTCCTCGCAGTGGAAAACATGGATTCATCACTGTGGTTTTGCACTCCTTGCTCAGGAGCACAGCCGGGTGGGCTGCCCTTTGGGAAAACAAGAAGGTGGCACAAGGCAGGAAGCGTGGGGGCCTTCCTCTCCATAGAGTGTAGGACAGTGATTCTGAAGTGCCTTTTGCTTTTCAGGCACCCATCCTTGGTTCTGGGGAGAGCTATGCTGGAGCCTTGAAAAAGTGGCACACTGGAATTCTTGACTTCTTTGTGCTTGTGTTGCCATGGATACAGGGCTCTATTTTTGTGCCTCTTGCCTAAGTTTTGCTTGCATCTTGCAGTGCCTTAAATGCACGTTTGGGATCTGGGGTCATGGGTACCCAAAGCATTGAAGTCTCACCTTCTGCGGTCTCAGCGGGCATTTAAAGCAGGTTGGTTGTGATGATGTTCCCATCCACCGCCTCTTCCTTTGGCAGGATGAAACCAGGTGGTGGTTTCATTCAGTTGATAGAGAAGTGATGACGTTGTCAGCGAGAGATATTGCATCTCCCTTTCTTTGGCTCTTGGTGGAAGAGAATAATGCCAATAGCCATCTGAGGCACTGGAGGTCATGCAGGTCAGCATGGACCTACCCTGCCAGGATACTAGTGCTGGTTTTTCCCCTGAATTCACAGAGCACAAAACCCACTTTTGTCTCTCACTTTTCCTCGGACCACTCCTGGTTAAGCCCTTCTTTTTCTTTCTGCTGGAAACATAGACCTGCGATGGCTCCAAACATGAGCATGGGTATAAGCTGTCACTGGGCATACCTTGCAGGGGAGAAGGTCCTCTGCGTTAGGTGTTGGTAAGCCATTAACTGCTTCCTTTACATCAGGGGCAAGAAATTCTTTCCTTGCTGAGGGACAAATAAGTCTTTTGAGCTCCTTTGGTCTGCCGCACATTAACACATGCCTTACTGTTACCCAGTAAATGGTGGAATAATAATAATGTGGTTACAGGCCATCTGAAATGAAATTGTGGGCTGAACTTGTCCCCATGGGCTGCAGGCTCCTGCCTCCTGTGAAAGAGCATGGGGCTAGTAAAGAGGCTGTGTGTGGTAAGAGAATACGTATATTTAAGGAAATGGGGATTAAATGAGAATTTAATTACTCATTTTTGGCCTCATATCTGAGCAAGAATAACATGAAAACCTGAAATTAAGCACTTGTTGCATTCCAATACAGGGAAGAATGCCTCCAGTATTTGAAAATAATTCGAAGATAAATAGAATTAATGCTTAACATATAAAAGAGGCAGCTAATGTTTTGACAGACAAGCCGCCTCCTCCTCAGAGCCAAGAACATGCATTACCTAAAGGAGGAAAATCCTCATTTGTACTGAAGGTTGCCAGGAGTCATAATTAAAGAACAAAATTAGCCGAGGCGAGGATGGAATGAAGAGTAAAAAGATTGTTGCTTCTTAGATAACTGTGCAGGCACTGCAGAAAAAGCACACACAGTTCTGGTGATTTATACTTTTCCTTTCTTGATCTGTCCCTGTGTTGATCAGAACATTCACTGCAGGTTCCTTTATGTTAAAGATAAAAATACAAATGGCCCACTGGGCAAGTTGTTCTGCCATAGGTGAAATAAACCTGATTGCCCTCTGTCACGTAGACTCTCTGATATCTACTTAGGGGTTAGGTGGATTTTTTAGCAAGTCCATCACTGGGAACATCATTAAAGTTTCTTTTCTCTGCTTTGCCACCCCGCTGCACTAAGTGCGAAGGTTTGAACTAACTTGGATACAACTGCCCCTCTGTCACATTTGGTGGAAATTTCCTAAGCAGTTGCAAAGCTCCTGGGAGGGCAAAGGGAAAGGGCAGATAACTGGATACATACAGACCCACCCACGCGCTGTATGCTTGCATAAAGCTCATTCCTGCAGGATACTAGCCTGAAATGTTGTGGAGGATTGGACCCATTTGTGGGAGGTTTGTTATTCTGATATTATTAATGCAGCATGCTGGCAATGCTTACCCAGATGTTCTCAAAAGGCAGGGACGAGTAGATAACAGCAGTGCCATGGCCAGAGAAACAGTTAACTGGAAAGGAAAAATTGAGGTATTTTTCTGTTGGAGAAAAGCAGCGTCTCGCTTGGCTATATAAAACACACAGCCCTCTCCACCTTATGCGCCTTTCATAGCGGCAAATGTGTAAATCTTTTCTTCCAAAAAGGAATCCAGATGCTCACTTACTTTAATGCAAGTGAAGATAAAACGGTCATATTTTCTCTAACTGGAACATCTGCAGAAACACCACTGAGGGATTTTGGCTTGTTGTTTTAGATAGAAAATTGCAGAAGTCCTCCTATTTTTTCCTCTTTTGAGGCTGGACCAAAAATACATCCAGCAGTCGCAAGCTGTGGCATGTTAATAGAAAAAAAATTCTCTATGAAGTGTCCACTACTTCTAGAGGCAGATTTATGCTACATAATCACCATTTCAAAGGCTAAGGTCACCACCAAACATGTCAACCCACCGGGATATCATAACACATAAATTACATAATCAATAGCACATGTTTTCCTCCTTTCTTTACCAATTAATGGATTTTTAAAGTAAGAGAGCTTGGCTTTGATTGTTCCAATCCTGTTGGGTGGGGAAACCCATCAGAAGAAATATTAAACAAAAAGTAATTTCTTAAATAATCAGTAGAAGTCTGGTGTTTAAGATGCTCACATCGATTCATTCTTGTGCAGCGTTCAGCAAGGGCGCAGGAGCATCAGCTGTACTTCCAGTTCTGCTTTTTTTGATTAGTTCTTTAGAGAAATGAATGCATGCACTACCAGAGCATACTCCAGCTTTTTACTTTTTTAATTCATCTCAGAGTGATAACATGTCTCTGTGCCAATGTATTTCTCCTCATACAAACCATTTCATTATCCTATACCTCCTCCGCTCTTCTTGCAGATTCTGATTAGAGTTTTCTAATTTTGAATGGGATTAGGGCCAGGGGATGAGATAGTGAGCGATTTATATCAGTTGACGGCATATTTCCTGCTGTTACTGTGATGTTTTTGTATAAATTAGCTATTTCTTTGTCAAGGTAATGGGAGTTTGCACCTGGCTCAGCTCTTTACACTAATTATTCTTCCTATCTATTTACTTACTAAATTATAGGTATTTGGGGCTGAATTGTGAAACTCAGTGGTCATTTGTAAGGATAGTCCCATTTAATTAGTAGGCATACATACCTAAATAGGTGCTTATCAGTGCAGCTTGGCTTAATTTCTGTTTGCTTGCAATGAATACCCAGGGCAGCATAAGCACTGTTCCATGGTGTTGATACCTGATCACATCACATGAAAACACATTTTTGAAAGTGCATAGGAAAGAGAGTCGAGCACAAGCTTGTTTTCGTTCTGGATTTCTTAGCTGCTGCAGGCTTGGCTTTGTCACCTTCACTTTCTGCTTAGGATTTCTTGGATATGCAGTTAATGTTCTTAAATGAGAAAAAGCAAAAGAGAAACCAAACTCCCCAGAGCAAACCATTTCCGGGTTTGTGTTATGCGAAGGACCTTCCTGAGTCCCACAGTAGTTCATCAGCAAGTTTCCAGAATGTATTTCCTAAGGTGGCCAGGGTGACCTCAGGCACAGATTTCTTCAGACTAGCTTCTCTGGAGTGATCCCTTGAAGGAGACCTACACCCTGGTAGGTTTTGCTGTCAGCAGAGGTGAGACTTGCAGAACCAGTTCCTGTTCCAGAGGGACATCTACGCTTAAGGAATAGTACATTCCTTTTGTGTTCTTCTAGCAGCGGTTGGCCACTGCTAATGGAAGATATGCTGTACAGTGCTTGACAAAAGTGAGGCTAAGCATATGAGGTTAGTGGGTTTGGAGGCATTGCTTCTCTAGCTGGTTGGTTGCTTGTTTGGCAGCTACTAACCTTATGTGAGCTAGAAACTTTGGAGAGCAGAGAGCTGGGGAAGACAGTCCCCTCACAGTTTGTCCATTTTTAACCCTTACCTTTGATTCCAATGAGACTTCTCCTTTCTTTCCATCATGGTCCAAGCTCATGGATGAAGGATACAGATGGAGTTTTCAAACCCTTAAAAGTCTCCCCTGGGCCTGCACAGTCTCGGTTTATAACATGGCTGATTTGGACAAAATCACACAAGGGCAGCAGGAAGGCCAGTTTTGACTGTACAAGTGCCATATTCCTTTTCCAGTGTGCGAACCCATCACAGGATCCCCTCACACTGCTCTTTTCATATGTATAGTCTGTAACAGGGCAAAATGTGTTTTTCCCCTAGCCTTGTGCTGTGAAGCGACTGAACCATTTTGCTGAAGCCTTCCCAAAAACCACTTAGCCTGGGGCAGACAGCATGCATGGAAAAAATCCAGCCCAAACAGCTGAAATCTGGCAAAGCTGAACTCAAACTGAAACACATTCTTCTCATGGAAAAGTGTTGGATGACCTCTGATAGGCAAAGTCCTCCACTCCACCTAGCTGAGACACACGGGCAAAGTATACATACTGCTTACCATCCGCGCTCATCAGCTTGGGTGTATGTACTCCAAACAGCAAATTTGATGTATAAAAACATACACCCTTCTCTATATACATGCTGCATAGCTCCCCGCTACACAGGATTCCTGGCCACAGATCAGTTGCATCACTCCCCTGATGTCATCCTGGCATATACCACCTCCAGCATTCTTCTCTGCCTGGGCAAACAGTATAGTCCAAGACTGTTTCTTCTTTCTTTTTTTTTCCCTTTCTTTTTTTTCCTTGGTTGGTTGCTGCCACTGCAGAAAAATCAAAGGCAGCCTCACACATTTGTCTCTGTTTTTCATTTTGTTTTGCTGCAGAAGTTAAAACGAAAAGCTTTGGAAGGACTTTCTTCAGCACAAGTGAGGAAGCAGCTGTTTACCATGAAAAAAAAGCCCGTAAGTTTGGGCTTCCTGAGCTAGGAAATAGCTGCCATCGCCACCACTACAGTTTCTGTAGACATTTCTTGTGGCTTGGGAGATGACTTGCTCTGACACTGTGGCACACAAGGCTGGGGGCTTACACCGGAGTGGGGATGGGAGACTGGGTAAAGTCATGTGGCTGTGACTCACTGGGAGTTATTTTTCAAAGCGTTTACTGAGACCGTATGTCCAACAGCTTGTGCCAAGCCCTGTATGAAATCTACCCTGTGTTATAGTTTCCTTGAAAGAAGGGTGGAAGGAGCAAATGCTGTGGGTATGTTGGTCAGGCTGTGCCACGAGGATGGGACGTTTTGCTTTTGTGTAAGTCAAGAGGGCAAAACTGCTGTTGTCCATTATCAGTGCTAGCACACAGTTAAAAAGTGTTCTAGATAAATGGTACTTGGTGCCACAGGTGACCCTTGTGCTGCAGGCAGAAGGTCCCTGCAGGAGGTTTGGCAGGGCCTCCTGCAGTCAGGGCCAAGTCATTCTGGGAAATGGGCTTTACAAACATTTCCTCCTCTTTGCACAAGCACAAACACAGCAACATAGGAAGGGTTGCTATCGTTTCCCAATTTATGCCCACTTACTTCCCCATGTGGGCATCAGTGCTGACAGGCTCCCACGCCTCTCTGCCAGCACTCAGTGGGGCTGTGGTGTCATTACATGGGGTTGAGCAGGCACTGACACAGAGGATATGTAAGAAGGTTCATCATAGCAATAACTGGATCTTTCAGTGTTATCCTGTGATAATGAGAGACAAGCACATCGGTTGTGACTGACAAATCAGACCTTTTTGGTGCCTGAGGCACTTACTTGCTGTGATTTCACAGCAGGCATTGCTTAGCTTCATGCGCTTGTCCTCATGATAGTCCTTTGAAGTCTTTATTTATAGTGCAGGAGTACCACAAAACGTAACCCTTTGCCGCAGGCGGCTGGGAGCCAGTTGCCTTTAATACTTCCCGGTCTGGGGAGTAAGATTGTCACTTTCCCTCACCATGGTCAGAGTGTGACTCTGCAGTGTGGCCTCTCCAATAGCTGCTCAGGCTGGTCCCATCAGCCTTGCCTAGGATGATATGGCCTCTTTCCTTGTCCTGGTCCAATGCTGCTGCTGAAGTGTGACTGTAGAGGAAGACTGGTCAGGGAGACTGGGGCAGGAGGTACATACCCTGCATGTGGCATGTACGGCCTAATGTCATGGGTCTCCAAGTGTGTGTGTGGCTGTGAAACGCATATCAAGAGCTGTGTAGGTATTTAAGGTATCTCCATGTATTATGTTGAGTGTGTGACCTCCATTCAGTGATGCTTTGTGGCCCTGTATGGCAATAAGGCCACAGCGATGGGGGACCTGCTCTGAGGGTCAAAGACCTGTTACCTGTAGGTATTTTTGAGGCTATGAAAGCAGTGTGCTGCTGGACAATGCTTTGAGGGGCAGTTCTCACTTGCCCTAGGCTGGTGTTTTACCTGTAGCCTATTCTCTTTCTCACAAGCAGGAAGAATCTGCATGCAGTAGGGTGTGACAGAAAAGGGGATATAAGCACAAGTCTCAGAGACATGATTTGGTGTAGTGTGATTTAGTAGCTCCACCACTGCCACACTTGGAAGCAGGAAAGCAAAGAGAATCAGCTGTTATCATGTCTCACTTTTCTTCAGCTCTGCCCATGGGACCTGACTTTCTTCAGAAGATGCTCCCTGCATGCCAGGCTCAGCAGGTGCCTTTCACCTTGAGGTCCTGTGACCCACCTGGTGGGAAAAACACTTGCCATTTTCCATGGCATTTTCTGTGCTAGACAGTGACTGCCACAAAAGTGCCATTGAGGGGCTTGGATTGGCTGTCCTTTCTGCACTAGGGTAGCACACAGCAGTGATGACCCCCTGAGCAGCGGTGTACAACAGCCATGCCCATGTAACCCATACGGCTTACATATCAGCACAAAGTCTAGGCTGGAAGCACCACACGCACACACTTTTAACATCCTTCCAGCTGTCGCTTGCCCAGGGTACCAAGACATGCCATGTGAGCACCACACTTCGTTTCACCTTCCACTATATTTCCTTCTTAGCAAGGAAATCTTTCTCTTGAAACTGTAGTTTCACAATGAATGTACATTTGCTGAGATAAGGTTTGTGGGAGAATTTTTTTCATATACCGCTGAATACACAGCTGAGCATATTTCTGAATATTTCTTTTCTCTCTTTGGTGGGGGCAAGGAGGTGAAGTGTTGTGTTGTGGAGAGGAGACATAATGTAGTTACTTTTTTTCCTCCCAGAAGGTCCTGGTGACAAGTCCTTGAAGGACACAGAAGTAACTGCATGCCAAAGGAACCCAGGAGACCAGGTTTGGGAAACCTAACCCAGGAGCCTTTTCTGGAGAATGGGGAGAACACAGAAAGAAAAGGCTTTCACGTAGGAAGTAACAAATTAGCAGGACAAGAAGACTGTCTGGAGGAAAGGAGGAAGCTGAGGGGTTGCCAGTGCATTTACAAGCTGCTGTGAACAAGGTGCTGAGCTTCCCAGGAAGCCATTTGGTGTTAGCCAGCGATCCAGTTGCAGCCCTGCTTCTGGCTCTGAGACAGCCTGGATGCGCAAGGGACGATGCCCTTTCCCTGTGGATTCCCATGCTCCCTCTCTGGCTGGCCAGTTTATACTGCTGGCTAATTGGGAAGGAAAGTCGTTTCCTCCTTAGTTTCCCCTCCCCAAATGCTTGCAGTGAGCGTGGAAGTAGGATGCTGGAGTCCTTCCTTTCTTCTAGGGGCTGGGATCCTGGACCCGTGTACTCAGGCTGAGCCCCTATGG
This sequence comes from Psittacula echo, assembly GCF_963264785.1. Taxonomy (NCBI): domain Eukaryota; kingdom Metazoa; phylum Chordata; class Aves; order Psittaciformes; family Psittacidae; genus Psittacula; species Psittacula echo. The sequence continues at coordinate 110,410,469 of NC_137735.1, forward strand.
CCCTGGAAGGAGAAGTAGCTGGAGACAAATGAGGAAGTAGCGGGTTGAGCAAAAACCTTGCGCTACAGAAATCTTTTTTACAGAAAACGGGGGAAGGAGGTGTATGTGTGTGTGTGAGTGGGGAGGCAGGATACCAGCCGCCCCATTGCAGCAGACAGCATGTTTTCATTGTGATGCAAATATCTTCGTGTAATTTGGGTCAGGTTCAGGTTCACCCAGTTCTTGTGGTGAGAACTGAAAACAGGATGTCTTGACTTTTGCTCACAGCTCTCAATGCTCTCTTCTTTTGCTGCAATCACAGAGCTTGTTTAGTGACTGGGCTGCTTCTGTGTCTCTAGAGAAGGGCTGTCTGGTGGGGCATATCACCGACCTTACTCAGCGGGGCAGTTGTTGTGCTCCTTTCCACCTCTCTGGAGGTTTTTTTGCTCCTAACTGCTTTTTTTTCCCCCAGAAAGGGCTGGTGGGATGTGCCTGTGTGCTTCCACATGATGCTATGAGGTTTTGAAACCTAGTTTTGTTCAATCAGAGTTGCTCACACTAAAATGAGGCTCACACTGTCTGTGGCACCTGCAAACATAGAAACCAGCTGCATAATACCAGAGTGTCCATCGCTGAGACTCTGCACTGTACACCAGTCTGGACGGCTTTGAAAATAGTGTCTTTGCTTCTGGGAAACACGATATACAGATTTGAACAGGAAATTTACTGCCTTCTTACTCAAAACTTGACTCCTCCTCACCCCCTGCTTGCAGTGAGCCTGTAAATGTTTAAGTCACCTCACTGTTATCCTGTGTGGGGTCTTTGTTCCTTGTCTCTCCCACTTATGTTGACCTAGCCTCACTTCTCTCCCCGCACAGCCGGCATTAAACTCTGGGGGCACAGGGCAAAGGCAGAGCCTGGTCACTTCTTGCCTGCCCCCCTTGGAGGGGCTGACTTTTGCTGCTGTCTAATGTGGATTAGTGGGGCTCCCTTCCAGTTTTGGGCCTTGAGCAGTCACCTTAGTTGCTCTCTCCTAAATCTAATTCTGTTCTGCTTTGTCCAGATTATAATGCTCCCTGGAATTCATTTTAAATGCAGAGCAGGGTCAGGGGAGGCTTCAGGGACAGCTTGCATGCTGTTAGGGCTAGGGCTATGCTGAAGGCACTTCAGGCCCATAGAGTAGAATTGGCTGCTAAAATCATAGTGTTTTACTGAGCTGGCTGTTAAAAAATCACCTTCAGCAAGTTCAGCTCCCCATGTTCTCTGCTGTCTCTCCTGGTACCCAGGCTCCCAGACTGGGCTTTGTCCATGACTGCTTCTCCCATGCCAGCTCAGACCTAAAAATGTCCATCCTCATCAGTGGAGGGGCCCAGCCCTTGCTATTTCTTCATCCTGGCCCTATCTCTCATGGTTCCTGACCCTGGCCCTGACACAGCGGGCAGCTCAACCTGCCTGGCTTCAGCGCTCATCGAGCCTTTTTGGTACATTGGGTGGGGATGGAGCACGGAGGAAGGGGTGCAAATCTCAATCATCTCTTTCTTTGAAGGATCCATTCTCGCTTTATGGACTCACAGTCCTGTAAGGCAATTTGGTTTCCTTGCACTTAAACGCAGCTGCTTCTGGTGCAAAGTATGGCAGCTCTTTTACACTGCACAGGAGAGCACTTTGGCAAAGAAGACCTAATGATTGTGCTTGGCTGAATCTGCAGAGGGAATTTAGGTGAAAGGAATGTAATTATTGAAGTTTGGCCAGGACATTAAGAGAAAACACCTGTACTCATGACATGTGCTGTGAGATAATCATTTGCAGCAAAGGAAAGTGTATACAGTAAAGCAGTCAGAGTTAGGTAGGTCACTATGCTGGATGTGCAGTGTCGTGAATAAAGTTCTGCTTTCTCTATCCATGGGGAATGGGGTTTTAATTCCTAGTACATGACAAATCCATGAGCCAACCATTTCCTTTAATAGCCACTCAAAGAAAGAGGTAGTGGTCTACTCTAATTTCGTAGGGTCCATGGGGAAGCTGTTGGTAAATTCTTCTGAAATAACTCTGGTTTCCTGGGCTTTGGTTTCACGTATAGTTAGAGAAAAAAGCAAAACTGAAATCTTGGCTCAGTACAGCCTGAAACAGTAGGGATGGAGGAATAAGCGTTTCTTCATTAGGACTGGCTCTCTTCCACCCTGCCCCAGAAGGAGGTAAGGGGCTGAGTTTGGGTTTTGAGGTGGCAGTGCTCAAGATGCTGAGGTTCTCATGGGTGAGGTGCTTGGCGAGCTGGTCCCCTGGCCAACCTGAGTCTGAAGTCATGACAACAGCTTCTTTGTTTTCTCAGTTGTTTTGTACCATCCCTAGCCCCTAAGCAGTTCCAAACCCAACTGATGTTCCAATTTTATCATCTTTGTTGACCATCTTTGGCCCTGCACAGTTATTTTAAGGTTTGCTAGATACAAAGATTCAAAGCTTATCAGAGAGGAAGAAAAAACATTTTCATGTTGTGTTTTCTCAGTGGCCAGCCTGAGAGGTGGTGAGATCTGTAACCTAACTCATATGGATGTGACTCATATCACACTACAAATGAAAAATGAGTGTAGTTGACACTGATCCTAAATTTGACATCTCTTTGATCAGCTCCAGGATTAGCTTTGCCTGACAGCATTCATTCTTGGAGCTGGGCTCCTTCTCAAAGTGAACAATAGCATTAAATGATCTCTTAATAAATAAAAAAAAAAAAAAGGAAGAAAAATTCCTACGTGCTCACTGCCATCACTAAGAATGCACTTGACTTTTGGACTGGACCACAGAATTGCTGTGAGAGTGAGGGACTGACTTTTTCTTATGGAGGAAGAAGTGCTGTATTACTCAGAGGGCATGAGGAGGCTACAAAAAGTGGCACTAGTTCTTGGAAACAGCACTGCTGGTTTTGTTTTTTTTTTTCCCCCAACAAATCCAGGAATATTTAGGGGGTTTTCCAAAGAGAATTGTGGCTGTAAAGAATGGGGCCTGTTCCAAACAGATAAATCAATCTCCAAACACAGGAATCCTCAAGAGGAATCATGCTGTTTTCTCCCAGCTATTAGTTAGATAACTATTAACCCCAATGAGAATGATAAGAGGAAGTTCTTATGATGAAATGTTTACAAACAGGAAAGCCCCATGGGCTATCTTCTTAGCACCTAGAGCAAAGTCTAATTTTGCCTGGAGGAGGTCCTTATACCAAGTTTGGTCTTTTTTATTTCTTTTAGCTCTTGAGACCTCCAAGGTCTGGGTGAATAGGGGGCATCAGGGAACCCCTCCTCAGCCAGGGAGCTGGGGTGCAGAATCCCTGATGCACGTGGAGACACGGCCCCATTGCTCTGTGCTCTCAGCTCACAGCTGGTTGATTTTTATCTTTGTTCCCTTTTGGAAGAACTGTGTCTGCTACCTGCCGCGAGGGGCAAGAAAACAAGTGTGGTTCTTCCATGTTTGCCTAGTAAACACTGAGCAATAGCAGCTTGGACCTTCACCATTTCTTGGAAGCTGTTTCAGTTTCCAAGACTGCTTGTTCTTGGTGATCTGCTGCATATCTCTGAGGCACACATCTCCTGTGCTGTATATAAATCTGCAGCAATACATCCTAGATTCCTGTAAGCTCATACCCCTCCATTCGATTAATAGAAACCCCGAGTTCCTTTTTTAGCTTCCTCTACTGACCACAACTCACGTCATGAGTGAAGTCCCGCCTGCCATGCTGCCTGCCAGCATGTGTGCATATGGTCTGCAGAACATGAATGCAGCAAACCACTTCACAGCACTGTTGTTTTCTTTTGCCTCTTTTTTTCCCCCCTCTTCTCTCAGTGGAAACTATTAAAGACCGAAAGCCTTTGCTAACAAAATTCACACAGCTGCTGTTGCTGCAGCTGAAATCCTAACACTACAATAGGGATTTCCAGACATGGCTGCCCCCCTTGCAAAGTGCACTGAAGAGAGCAACGCGTGGAAAACCATCACAAAGACGTGTCACTGTGTGTTAGCCACCAAACCTGTAAATGAGCTAGCCTGTGAGGCTGTTCTCTGCAATCACTGCAGGCTTGCAATTTCCTCTCTCACTCCCGTGCTGCCCTTCCCCCAGGCAGAGCTATGGTTTGGAGAAGCCAGATTCAGATGCCAGCTCTGTCCTGAAGGTGGGGATAATAGAGTTCACCGGAGGCTCACATTTGGCCTGTCAACAGCTGGCCATTTGTCTTCTAAGCTTCCAGTTGCCTGATAATGAGATATTGTAATGAGAGTGCTGACACTACAGTGAGGGTCTGCTGCAGGGCAAAGACAAGGGGGAAGAAGACCTCCACTCTTGCTTTCACTCTTCTCCCAAAGTTCAGAGTGTTTAAAAAGCCACATATGCATAAAAACTAATTCACAGGTTCAAGATTTGATCAATCCAGAATGAGTGCTTGGAAGGAGCTGCTGGCTGTGCTACAGATACAACATTTTCTGTTGGATCCAGCCATGCCAGGATGGATAGTCCTTGTAGAGTGGCAGGCACCTCATCTTGGGCAGGAGTGTTTAAAGGACAGAAGAAAGGTTGATTTCTGTGGGAGTCTCTGTTTCTGGATTTCCTCCCCCTTTTCAGTACAAGCCAGCATTTATCTGTAGGTTTCCAGAGGAAAAGTAACTTCTGAACTAGTACCTTTGATGCAAATACAGCCTGAGTAGTGGTAGTAGAAAATTCATGTTATTCTGTCAGGATACTCAAGCCATCAATGAGCAGACATACATGTAAGACTTCCAAGCCACAAGACTTTGAGTTCTTGTATGTGATAATCTGTGCCAATTGCAGTAGGAGTTGCTCTAGTTGGCTGCTTGTCTTAATAGAGTTTGGGCAAGAAGATCACTGTGGGAATATAGAGAAGCTGTTGCCCTATTTCAGGGTCACCAGAGCTTTTGATGAGCCTTCTTGAACACCATGGCTGATAGCCTGCTTTTTGCCCCAGGTATGAGATGTGGTCTTGCTGAGCCACGGGGCAGGTCTGGATTTATGCTAGGTGTCCTATGCTTCTTGTGGAGCACAGTTTACTTTATCCCGGTGCCCAAAGCCTCATTTCACCTGCCAGTGATGGAGCAAGAATGAGCAAAGGCCATTTGTAGCAACAACCTGATCTTGGCAAATCAAGGTAAATGAGCTGTTTCGGTCTAGCATTTACCTGTGTCTGGTAAGAGGTATGAAAGTGCAAGGCAGTGTTGTCTTTCCTGATGTTTTGTCTGCTTTTAGTGTTCTGGGACTAAGAGCCTTCCCACTCATCCTCTAGAGAGAGCACTGCCAGAGACGCTGTAAGCACTGCTGAGCCACTCAAACCCCTTCAGAGCTGTCTCCTGGTCTATTCCCCTCTAGTTTAATGCAAGTGGTTTAAACATCTCATTTTGTCACAGGTTCCTATTTGTAAGAACAGTTAGTCATTTAGAGCATATTCGTAATTTTCTGACATGGTGTCCCATTTCAGAAGAATGCAGCACTCTGATGCAGCCAGTGGAGTGTGTCGTGGCATCACATAGAGGAAGGAATAGTCTTTAAAATATGTCCCTGGTCCTGATGATTTGTGTTGTTATAAAATAAATAACTCTAGGAAAAAAAAGAAAAGAAAAGAAAAACTAAATATCCCCTCCTTCTCCTCAGTAGTGTTTCTAATTATTGCCAAATCTTGTCTCTGAGCATTTTGCTTTGGTTGTTAGGACCCGCACGTTCAGCAAGATACTCCTGCAAGGCTTAAGGCTTCTGCTCCTGAAACTCAGAAATGAGATGTGCTGGCTGGGGTCTGAGGGCTTGATCCTGCAGCTCTTGTTCACATGAAGATTTTAGTCTTGCACCTGTACTGGGTGCAGTGCAAACTCCCTTCTCAAAGCATGATTTGAGCAGGGCCTTATTTGATGCTTGGCCTGTCACTGGGTTTATGGGTAAAGGGAAAAGAGGGCTAAGTGAAAAGAGTTATCCATTGACTTCCGCAGGAGTAGGCTTCCTTGCTTGGCTATAAACTACTTGTTCCCCTGATGATCGCCTCCCGACTTGTGAAGTTTGTTGCATGAGTTTGAGCTGGTCCTGACAGATCCTGTCACCATCTTCCATTCTTAGCACAAAAACCTCACGTACAACTTCAGAGCAGCTGTTACTTATTCACTTATTTATTTATGAGCGTGTTGGCTTGATTCAATGAAATTTGTTATTAAAAATTATAGCTGGCTCCAGGGTTGCCTGTTCAAATTTGCTGCCTGCGGGCCCTGCTCCCTGCTGCTGCTGCTTTTTCACCAGAGAGATGGACCATGTTTTCTTCTCTTGGCAAATGGTCCCTCTGCTCCCCCTGCCTGCTCCAGCCTGGATGCAGAAGTTTCTTCACCAGCCCCAGCTCCACATTTCTGGGCCCATTGTAGGTCACTATCCCTGCCTGCTCATGCCCTAGCCCCTGAAATCCCCAGACAGTTTGATTCCCGGGGCCAGTTTCTGTTTTCCCAGGAATAGAGGGCTGCTCAGGTCAAAACATCTGAGCTGAATGGAGAGATCTGTCACCTCTTTAGGCCTCGCTCTCCTATTGAAGGAGAGGGCAGAGGTTTATTGCATCTTCTTTTCAGCCTTTTAGGCACAATCTTCAGGCTGCTGACAAAGTGCTATTTGGCTTACTGCTAACCTGGCAGAGAGCGGGCCCTGGATCTCTTATTTACAGCTGCGCTCCTAATTAGTTAGCAACAAAAATACATAATAAAATACAGCTTGTACTCAGACGGGTTCTGGCTAAGGCTAAGATGAGATATGGTAAGGTGAAAAACCTCAAGACTCTGAGCCATGCTGAATGTAAATCCCACAGAGTGCAGAAAATTGCCTCCACCCTGGGAAAATCAGACATTTTAAGGTGTTCTCCATGCAGAAAGCTGTGAAGGTAGCACATCAGAGCCAAGACTAGACAAACACTCATAATGTGCACATAATGAAGCCTCTGGATATTGAACAGGCTGGAGCTTGAATCTTTCCCACTGTGGCAACTCCTGCCTAAAATGTACAGATGTGATGATGAAGCCAGAGGATTCTCTGTTTTTAAAATATTACTTTAAGACAAGATTGACATCTTTTCCCATGTATATAAATAAATGTATGTGATATACCACCCTTGGATTTACTGTTCTCCTGTCTGTTTTGCTGGGTGTTTGCTAGGAGGATACAGTGAATGCAGAAGGACCCAAACACTCATGCTTTTAACCTCACACTTCTGCTCAGCTTGGAGACCCACAGTAGGTTTGTGCTGATAATATCCCAGATATGTCCTATGGCTACGTAGGCGCAATACTCTCAGCACAGGGCTGTAATTATTCCTACTCTTTTCTACTAACTCAGCCTTCTCCCATCTTGCTTGCTGTGACTTGGCTTTCAGGACATCTCAGTCCTTGTTTTTTGCCAACACGAAGTGCCCTTTTGAGTTTTATCCTATTTGTCTTGCTGGGAGGGTGTTCATGAAGGCTGGCAGCATTCTGGTGTTGAGTCCTAGTGCTGAATCCTACTTCCGCCTCAGGGAACTTTGGCCCATTTCTGCCAGTTGAGCATGGTTTTGGGCACTCAAAGCTGTTTTTTCTCAGCCCCAGAAACTGAAGCACTTGTGTTTTAGCCTTAGCTAGCCTTTAGATTGGGAATCAAGTGCTAGTTGTCTCATTTCTGGATGAGTGCTTGATATATGAAACTGCCTTTGCACTAGGTTTCTTCTCTCACTTTCTCCACTTTCTCTATCTTTGCAAGCACTGGGGACCCAGTAAAGTCCATAACTCAATGCTGTGAATCCCATCAGTCAGCAAACTTTCTGCTGAGTTTTGCTGTTTGCTGGAGTGTGCTGGCTTGCCTTGTGAATCTGGCCTGCCTCGCTGAGTCCAGCTCACCAGCTCAAGAACAAAGACCTTATTTCTTCTTGAGGCCCTGCAGAACGTGGTCTAGGAGTCCGTGGGATGCGATGACGTGTTGTGGTCTCCTTTTTTCTTGATTTTTAACAAAATTATTATTCTTTTTTATTCAAGCATTTTCCAAAGCACAAGTTAAACAACCTTTTTCATTTTTTTCTTAGTTCTTTGGTGTGCCGGATTGAGTCGTGCTGATAGAAGAGTTCAAAGCCGGTGCCATGCCAGATACTTGCCCTCAGCATGAGTACTGCTTGTAGATGGTCTGTGTCACTGCGAATAAGACGTATCTGCCCTTGCAGGTGAGCCAGAAAAGAACTGATTATGGATATTCAGAAAAAAGAAAAATAATTAAAAGTCTTCTGCTAGCTAGGTTTATCCTGCAGCTGTAAAGTGCAAGAATTCCCTTTTCATTAAAAGTAACTCTATTTCCCGAGCAGTGCCTCCAGGCATCTCTTCCATACAGATAATCATGCAGAGAGCTGGTCTGGTCTGAGGTCTCCAGATGGGAGAGTCTTTTGCTTGGAAGGTCCTGGGGCCAGAGCAGTCCAGCTGGATAGCAACCAGAGGTCATTTCTACCTGATGGCAAGCTTTGCAAGCCGGTCTGAAATAGCTTGGTTCTTCCACAGGTTGTTTTCTGTAGATTCAGGTTTCTACACTGTGAAAGCTACAGTCAGTAATAGCAGTGTTTAGCACAGTTTGAATTCTGGCTGGGCCTGAAAGCCAAACTTTGCTGCCCTGCCTAAACCAGGGTTGAGCTGAATGTGGAGGCAGTGTCTTTAGGGATGGGGCTTTTTGGATAGGGCTTTGAGCAATCTGGTCTAGTTGAGAATGTCCTTGCTCATGGTAGGGGTGTTGGAAGTGGATGATCTTTAAGGTGCCTTCCAACTCAAATCATTCTGTGATTCTGTGATTCTGTGTTTTTTCTGGTGCAGAAGACAGCAGTAGTGCCAGACCAGGTTCAGACCATGCACTTGTGTCTACCACAGTTTGACTCCAGCCGGCTCTAGCAGAGCAGTCCTGAGGGAGTCCTGTGTTCCCCGCTTTGACTTCAGAAGAAAAAAAGGACAGGACTGTCTGTGAGAAGTCTGATGAAATTGGCTGCTTTAGGACCAGAGAAATGCTGCTCCCCTTGTCCCCTGTTGAGCTTTAGCAGCTGCTGTGCTTAGGGCAGAGATTTCACCCCTAATCTGGGGAGGTGCTGTGTAGGTATGAACGCTGAGAGAGACAAAGCAAAGTTGCATGTAATTCACCTTCCTCTGGATGAGGCCCAAGGGAGCAGGTTTGATGTAAGGATGAGGAGGTCTCTGAGGGGAAAAATCCCCTAACTATTACAGAGGAAATATACACTGAAAAATTACAAAGAGAGCAAGAGATTAATTAAATTACCAGAAACCTAGAAAAATAATAAAAAAAAAAAAAATAAAACAATTGGAGTATTTTTCCCTCCTTCTTTACAACAGCTGTGTCAGTATCTTTCCTTCCCCACAGCAGTGTGGCCTCCTTCGTGATAGCTTCCGCATGAGGCATTACACTTGAGACAAAAAGACAGCCATCAGAGAAAGCCTAGAAATAGCCACTGCAGACTATGACATTTCAAAGGGACCAGAGAAAAGATGGTCCCCAGACAGGGCAATCAGGCATGGCTGGGCCGGGCCACCCAAGGAGGAAGGGAGGACATCCATCCGCCCTGCAGCCGCTCCAGGGCTGCCTCCAGTGGCTGCCTCCAAGGGGATGGATGAAAAAGGTGTAGACCTGATGTACCCATACCACAGAGTGACTGCTCAACCTAACACGGCTGCTCCTTGCGAGACGTGGCTTTCCCCACTAGCGTGGAGAAGCAGCAGCAGCTGGGCAAAGGCATTTCTGCCTTTAGTCAGCCTCGGGCAGAAGTCGCCTCTGAAGGACTCATCCTACGAGCTGATGGCAATGTGGCCTTGATTAGAAATGGGAGGCTTTCAGGAAGGATATGTTAAAAGCCCCACAAACATAACAAAAATGGAGAAAACTAAAAATCCTGGTGGGAAAGGTTGCAGGAAGAAGCAGGGGCTCGCCTTGGGGAAACTTGTTTTGGTCTTTATAGTTTAAGGCACAATGAGCATGTTTCCTCTGCTACAGCCCATTGGCTGACTGCAGAAAGTGCCCGTTCTGCAGTACAATGTGTTCATAGAATCATAGAATCATAGAATAGTTAGGGTTGGAAAGGACCTTAAGATCATCTAGTTCCAACCCCCCTGCCATGGGCAGGGACACCCCACACTAAACCATGCCACCCAAGGCCTCATCCAACCTGGCCTTGAACACCGCCAAGGATGGAGCGTTCACAGCCTCCCTGGGCAACCCATTCCAGTGCCTCACCACCCTCACAGTAAAGAATTTCTTCCTTATATCCAATCTAAACTTCCCTTGTTTACGTTTGCACCCGTTACCCCTTGTCCTGTCACTACAGTCCCTGATGAAGATTCCCTGCCCAGCATCCTTGTAGGCCCCCTTCAGATACTGGAAGGCTGCTATGAGGTCTCCACGCAGCCTTCTCTTCTCCAGGCTGAACAGCCCCAACTTTCTCAGCCTGTCTCCATACAGGAGGTGCTCCAGTCCCCTGATCATCCTCGTGGCCCTCCTCTGGACTTGTTCCAACAGTTCCATGTCCTTTTTATGTTGAGGACACCAGAACTGCACACAATACTCCAAGTGAGGTCTCACGAGAGCAGAGTAGAGGGGCAGGATCACCTCCTTCGACCTGCTGGTCACGCTCCTTTTGATGCAGCCCAGGATACGGTTGGCTTTCTGGGCTGTGAGCGCACACTGAAGCCGGCTCATGTTCATTTTTTCATCGACCAACACCCCCAAGTCCTTCTCTGCAGGGCTGCTCTGAATCTCTTCTCTGCCCAACCTGTAGCTGTGCCTGGGATTGCTCCAACCCAGGTGTAGGACCTTGCACTTGGCATGGTTAAACTTCATAAGGTTGGCATCAGCCCACCTCACAAGCGTGTCAAGGTCCCTCTGGATGCCATCCCTTCCCTCCGGCATATCAACCGAACCACACAGCTTGGTGTCATCGGCAAACTTGCTGAGGGCGCACTCAATCCCACTGTCCATGTCACCGACAAAGATGTTGAACAAGACCAGTCCCAACACCGATCCCTGAGGGACAGCACTCATTATCGGTGTCCAGCTGGACATTGAGCCATTGACCACAACTCTTTGCGTGTGGCCATCCAGCCAGTTCTTTATCCACCGAGTGGTCCACCCATCAAATTGATGTCTCTCCAATTTAGAGACAAGGATGTCATGTGGGACAGTGTCGAACGCTTTGCACAAGTCCAGGTAGATGACGTCAACTGCTCTGCCCCTGTCCATCAGTTTCGTAGCCCCATCATGGAAGGTCACCAAATTGGTCAGGCAGGATTTCCCCTTAGTGAAGCCATGCTGGCTGTCACCAACCACCTCCTTGTTTTTCATGTGCCTTAGCATGCCTTCCAGGAGAATCTGCTCCAAGAGTTTGCCAGGCACAGAGGTGAGACTGACTGATCTGTAATTCCCTGAGTCATCCATTTTCCCCTTCTTGAAACTGGGGGTTATATTTCCCTTTTTCCAGTCGTCGGGAACTTCACCTGACTGCCATGATTTTTCAAATATGATGGCCAGTGGCTTAGCAACTTCATTCGCCAGCTCCTTCCATACCTGCGGATGGATTTCGTCAGGTCCCATGGACTTGTGTACGTTTAGGTTTTTAAGATGGTCTCGAACCAGATCCTCTCCTACAGTGGGCCTAGGGTCTTCATTCTTCTCATAGTCCTCCTGCAGGCTCCCCACTCATGCACAGCAAGTCTTCTGCATGGTGTTGGCCACTCTCCTTTCCACTACTTACCCCTGAACCTCTCCTTTTGCTGATTGCTACTCCTACTGCCTCCCATCTTTCTTTGCAGGAGGGGCCTGTAGCCACAGGCAAGAGCATCTACAAACCAATAGCCCTTTCTTATCCTCCTCTGCCCTGGGATGTGTGGGGTGGTAGTGACATGTTCCTGGCATGTTACCCATTGCTCTGTGTGCAAGACATGGCCCAGGGTGCCCAAGCAAATGAGGGGACACTGAGCTGGGACATCATCCATCTGGAGGGTTTGCACAGGTCCCCAGCTTTGACATGAGTTCCAGCTGCCAAAGCCTTGCCACAATGCTGTCTTCCCATCCCCTTCTGCATCAGCTAATGTCATGGGGCTGCAAAATCTGAGTCCAAATCATTGGTTATTGAGTACTGTTCCTGCTACAGCTGCTACTCCCTCCCCTTCTCCAGTCTTATTTCCTCTTCCTGGCATGGGCTTAGGTGGGCATGCATGACTTACGAGTTTTAATTTCCTGTGGGAAACATTTCTTGTGGCCTGCAGGTAGGTGCTTTGTTATTTTTCCTTCCCTACCCTGCCTCCCCCATTTGGTCTTTCCTTAGCTTTAGAGCTTTTCTGTGCCACTGACTGGCCCTTTGAAGATTCTGGGCCCCTTTGGATCTCATTTACTCTGGGATGTAACTTAACTGCTTTCAGTGGTGTTAGTGCTTGTTAACATCTTGGCTAAATGAGAGGAAAATCAAGAGTCCGTTTGCTGTGTTCTCCTTGGTGAGTGTAAAACAGGCTGTCCATGTTGGGATTTGCAATTGGAAAACGTTCAGAACCATAGCATTGTTGCACATGCTTGTGCGTTTAATGGAAAATTTTGGATGGAGGGAAGGAGGTGAAATAGTCTGGCCAGTGAAAACTTCTAAATTATTATCTCCTGCTGAAGAACGAAGTAGGCTGTTGCTCGTGTCCAGTGGTGCCAATGCCAGCTGTCAGCAGGGCAGGGTAGACAGGATGAACACAAAGAGAGGTGATTGATAGCACCCTGGGACTGCAGTCTCCCAGCTTTGCACCAAGCCTGGGGGCTCAGGGATCAACAGGAGTGGAAGCTAGCTGTAAAAACAACTCTTTGGTGTTTTGCAGTCTCTGCTTTCATTTCATCCGCATATTTGTAGTCTTCTTCTAATTGGCTTGAACACTGATTTTCCCAACAGGCCGAGACTTGACCTTCCAGGGCAGTCAGGGGCAGCAAGCTGCAATGTGTCACTGGCTGCACTTACCAAAGCGGCAATGGATGGATACATAGGCATGTGTGTGTATGTGTGTGCATGGCATGTTTTTGTATCCCTGTGATTAAAAGAAAGGCGTATGTGTACACATACATACATATACATCTATAAATATATATACATAGCTTGGGCTTTGAAATACGTCACGTCTCCACCCAAATTTTTCCATCTAGGATTCCAAATGATACATTTTCTTCATTTCACTCCAACCGACAGATTCCCTTAGCTCTTAGGATGTAGGGTAGGACTTCATGAAGTCATCCTTACCCAGGACTCTCATGGTCCACAGGGCCTTTAAACACCACTTGTAAAGTGAATGTGCAATCATGGCCATCTTCAACATGTGTCCTTCTGCACGCAGGGTGCTTTCCAGATGTTAGAGATGAGCGTGTGGTACTCACCCTGAAATACCATGTATTTAGCTGGGTTTTTTTTGAGAACAATTCGAAAACTCTTGACCTAGGTTGAGTAAAAGGCTTAAATGGCTGAGATTTCTAACCACTCACAGAACTTAGTGCATTGCACTGGGGAGAAAACTGGGGGTTTTGCTGAAAACCAAAGCTTTTCCTTCTCCTCACAGTTCTTCCTTGCTCATTTATTAGCTGCCTCTGCTTGGCTACTGCACAGTGCCATGTCAGGCTGCACAGATGCTCTCTGCTCAGCAGCTCCATAAAATCCTTGTTTTCAAATGAGCCGAGTGTCTGGACAGGTTCCACTGGCTTTCACCTTATTATCACAGGGCTCATGCTCCAGCCTACCAGCCAGACCCACCAGCATCAAAGGCATTGTGTAGATTCACATCAGATAAAAGCCTGGCCCACCCCTCTTGGGATACACCCATTCCCTACCCACATAATGCTGCTTTCCCACCTGGCTGGCTGTGGGGTAGGGGTAGGGTGGGACCATTGCTCAGCATGGCAGCCTTTGCCCACATTCCCTCTCTGCTGGAGGCACCCAAACGCTGCCTTGGCCCCAGGCCATGTCTATAGAGGGAACTTCACTTGCTGCCTTCTCCTTTGCAGGCAGCAGCTGCTGATGCTGCCATGGGTGCCGAGGCACAGGCACATTTGGCTGCTGTCACAGGCTCTCTGGGCAATAAATGCCACATGCTGCAGACAGGGCATAGTGGGGTCTTTTTCTGCACCCATCGGGGACCTTTTGGACAGTAGCATTTTGCCCATGGATTTGTGGGAATCCAGCATGAAGCATCTGAAGTCCTCTTTGGGCCCATTTTTTAACCTGCGTGTAGGAAAATTCCAGCAGCCTCAGTCTCTGGCCTGCCTTGTATCACCTTCATCTCCCAGGATAAGGTGACTCACTCTGCTGCCAGCTGGGCTACAGTTGTTTTGAGGAAAACTGAGAGCTCTGCTCTCCGGGTCTCTTTTCCCGGGTACAGGGCTTGCCTGGATACAGCCTCCTGATGTTATTGAATTGGTTTAAAAAGGCCGGACTCCACTGGGTTTCCTGTGAAACGAGATCCTGAAAAAAACAGTGGCTGCACCTTTTCCAGAAAGGCCCTGCTGTCAGCAAAATGCAGCTCGGAGTAGTGGGGCAGCATCTCTGTGTGGTGTAACAGGCTGCCTACATGCTGGAAAGGTACAAGTTTGCACAGCTTAGCTTATATAAATTGAACAGCAAGTGCCAGCAAACTGCAGTCATACGAGAGAGCCCGAAAGGTTTGAAGTATTGCAGAACAAAGCTACTTTTATGATTTATACACTTGCCAGACAACCATCAAATTCTTTGCTGAAACTGGAGCTTCCCTGGTAGCACCACGAGGGCTGGCCAGCCTGCGAGGAATTCTTGGCATCGAAGCAGCTGTCCCAGAGTGGTACAAAGGGCTTTGCCAGTGTGAGATGGAGCTATCAATAGGATGTCTATCAGGGCAGGCAACAAATGGGTCTCTGGTCTTGGCTTCCTCCACCTCACCAGCCCCAGCGTGTGTGATACACAGTGGTAACAGCCTCGTAGACAACTGTCATAACATGTCTGTGCAAGGTGTGGTAGCCACTGAGCAGGCTCTGTGCTTTATAATGAGCTCTTGATCGTCTGCTGCGCAGAGCTGAGTGGCTGGAGAAAGGGGAGAAGCCCACGGGGTGTGATGTCCCTGTGTGTGTAGGCTTTGGGCTGTCCATGGGGCATGGTGTGCTCAGGAAGACGGCAGGAGCTGGCCTCATGGGGCAGGACAATGTTGGCCACTGTTGGTCCTTCCTGGAAGGGCAGAGGCAGCTGGCATGTGGGCAGTTGGTAGCAGGAGGGCATCCCTATGGTCTTCATCCAAGGGAATGGTATGGAAGTCAGACTTATAAAGGGTTTGCTCATGCTGAGTGTCATGCCTGGCTCTCAGCTTTGCTGTACTTTTTTTCTGCATGCCCAGTGAGGAGGTTCTTAGCTGTAACCTTTCTGAGGTACCATTTGGTCCTGTATAAGCTAATATTTCATTACTTTATAGCCAGATGAATCATCTTTATAAAGGCAAGAGGAGAGGTGAGGACTCCTGAAGTTTTGCCTGTTGAGTGAACTTTGGCCACTGTGCCCACCTGAGTGTATGGCTTAATGTTAGGGGCTTGTGTATCAGTGCTTTCCTGGTGGTGGGTAAGAAACACCAGTTAGAGCCTTCAGCCCAAAGTCTCTTTGCTGGTGCTAAGCTTGTATGCCATGAGACATTATTTATTTGGAGAACAGCTCTTATTGCTGCTGTTTTGCCAGAAAACATCCTCTGGCTTCCGCTGGTCTCTGAGCCTGCAGCTTTAGAGATTATTTTCCACATTTGTTTGCACATTGCTCTCATTAATGCTTCCAGCAGAAGTCTGTGGGCACTAAAGCAAGGAGACAGGGCACAAAATCAATGGCAGGCAGGCAGAAGGATGTGGCATATGAAAGCCCTGCAGGAATGTGTTTGAATATCGCCATAGAAAAGGTTTTGGAGGTTCTGCAATGGCTGTAATGGTACACAGCCATGGTGGGGACTGTCCCATTAGTTACTGTGGGTTGACTGTTCAGATGAAGGTATTTCACCTAAAGGAAGGAGGCTGTATCTGCTTGAAAAGTTTTACAGGGTGGGACTCCAGTTTCAGGCTCACAGTATCTGGGGATCTCCTATACCCAACAGACTATCACTGGAGAGCACTGGACAATTGCACAATGATACATAAATAGCTAATTTTATTTTGGGCATTGGCTTTGGTCAGCCTGGCCAGTTCCTTCCTCTAGGTTTTCCTTACAAAGTGCATGTCATCTGGTATTTCTCTATCAGCTGGAATGACTTATTTTGTAGGAGTATGATGGCGATGATGCTCTGTAGTAATATAGGGGAGAGTAGATAGGGGAGAGGGGGAAACCTGTCAGGTTATTTTCGTATGGGGTGAAGTGGAGGACTGGTTGCACTGAAGAATGCATTTTTGCTCAAACTCCAAGTGCATCTATGTTTTAAGGTAAGGCAAAGAAAGAAGCCAGTTAACACATGGTGAAAGAACTGGTCCTTCCTATTGGGAGCTGTTGGTTTTGCCCTGCTCCTCCTGTTTATTCTCAGGCAGGAGATTTGTCTTCTTGGCTTTTTCTTCCCCCAGCTACTGTGGACTGGCCATCTCTTCCATTTAAACAGAATCCAGCAGCATTTTGATGCCAGGGAAAATACCAAAATTTTGCTCTGAAAGCCACAAAGGGTTCAATTATTTCCTGGAGACGATATGAAGCCTATTGAATTGCAAGAGATGGTTATCGGCTCTTGTGGAGGAAAAGGGCTGGGAGTGAGTGGAATAGAAATCATTGTGCAGGCAGCTTTTGCCTATGAAGATCACCCAGCTCAGTTCATAAACTTAGGTTAAGCATAGAGTGTGGGAAGAGAAAAGGAGGACTGAAAATCTTGGCACTTTCTTATCCTGATCTCTTCTGCTCTGCCCAGGGCCTGGGCTCCAGGGACTGATGGCTGTGTAAAACAGAAGCACATTCAGCTCTGGAGAGTGGGAGAAGCAGGGATCTATCCTGTAGCCCTCCTCCCCACTGTTCTTCCTGGAAACCAGCAGCCTCTCTGTAGGGCAAAATGTGTTGACTGCAAGGGATGAGAGGGAGTTAATTAGCTGTCTGGGTGTTTTATTAGGTGGAGGAGAAACATCTGTTCTGGGAGAACAGGAGAAGATGGCACCAAGAAGTCCTTTTATGCCAGTTTTTTTAGACCATTTGATTGTTTTCCACAAAAGCTGTCATTTTCTGATGATGTGAAGCAGGAGATGTATTGGGACACCATCAGGGAACAAGTTTATATAGAATGGGTTATGCTGGTGTGCCTTGTGGTAAACAGGAGGCACGTGGAAGCATGTGTGCATAATGCCTGTTGTACCGGACTGTCTTTGTGTGGGATTTCAAAATAGTTCAGAAACTTAATTGTGGTGAAAGCCAGTAGTCTTCACTGTATGGTATGGAGAAGCTGGGAGAAAGTGTGATCTGCTCTTTGAGACAGCCTCCTCAGCAAAGGCTGAGGAAGGAGAGTTGCATTTATTTCTCCATTTAAAACACCTGCATTTTGGCTATTCAGTAACAAAGTGGCTTCCCTCCTAGAAATTCAGGTTTTACATATGGCATCTGTACTGTCAGCCAAAAATAGCGTTTGTTGGGTAGCCCAGTAACAGAGTCTGGTACAAAGAGATCGTAGCTTCTACAAAGGAGGCCAGATAAGAAACAGCTGATTCCAGAAGCATTGGCTGAGATATAGCCCTTAATCCTATTACAGCAGGCAGTGGCCTCTCTAGGTCTCTTTCAGTTTGCTGTTGTTTTGTGTTTTAAACAGGCAGGATTTTCAACTTGCTGCATGGGAAGAGACCTTTACTTTCTAAAGGAAGGTGGGGGAAAACTGACATACATGCTATGAGCACGTAGGTCCTTCTGCTTTGTAGCAGCTGTTGTGGTCACAGCAGGGTTAAGGAGAAAGAGGAAGGTTCCTTTGTGTGCCAATAGGTGGGGATTGGAGCTCATTTTTCAAATTAAGAGTAACTAGGAGAGAAAGCAATACCCTGATAAAGAGTCCAATACGGTGGGAGAGTCCAAGAACAAGAGATGTTGGCTTTGCTCGGCCTCAAGGTGTTGTTCTGGCAGAGGAATGAGTGCAGGGATGGAAAACAAAGCGTGCCTCCACTCCCAGCATGGCTCCAAGGTGCAGAGAACCACCCAGAGCAGTCAGTGTCCTGGCCCAGAGGGGATGAAGCACTGATGCTGAAAAGGCTGGCTGCCACGCTTACTCTCTGTCACTTTTAGCATGGCCTCAGTCCTGCAGAGAAGCTCTGAGCTTTACTACTCAGAAACCAG
The DNA here is from genome assembly GCF_963264785.1 of Psittacula echo. Lineage (NCBI taxonomy): Eukaryota > Metazoa > Chordata > Aves > Psittaciformes > Psittacidae > Psittacula > Psittacula echo. The sequence goes on from NC_137735.1 coordinate 110,428,765, forward strand.
TGGCATCAGGTAATCCTCATGATGTCAGCCCAGAATAGGAGCTTTTTACCCCAAACAGACACTTGTGTCCTAGTCTGGCCCTTGGTGAATATTCTAAGATAGTATTTTTCTTGCCATACTCCCAGTGCAGTGTGTGCAGGGAAGCAATATAATGTCCATGCAGGCTCCCTGTTGGGCTTGGCCAGCAGACTATAAGTCCACTGAAGTGTCCATGGTCACAGTGAATCAAACCAGGTCCCAGCCCTAGGGTGCCAGGCTGAGACCTTCCTGCCAGTCCAGAGTGATCTGGTAAGATCCCTTCATGTGCTATTTTGCCCATTCACTGGACATGGATCTCCAGAAGCATCCCCAGGCTCTGGAGGTAGCTTTAGGCTAGCTATAGTCCCACCAAAACCAGTAGACTCTTCTGTCTGTGTGGATGCACATGCTTCTCTGTCTTGAACGTTTATAACATAAAATCTTGAATTATAAGAATACGTGTAAAGCCAGTAACTTGACTTGATCCATCACTACGTTTTAGATTAGCTAGAGCTAGCTCTAAGCACAAGCTTTCCTCCCCATTCAGATACGGTCTCATGGATGTTTTGGTGTGAGAGCCCGCCACAAGTGTCAGGAGCAGTACTGTGGATAGTTAGTGGCAGTTTTAGGCTTGGGATATAACTTAAAGCTTTGTTCACCAAGGCAAGCAGGGCATTTCTTGATTATGGAGATGTCTATTCTTCATTTATCCTACTTCAAGGTTTAATACAGCAAATGCTGAAAATGTATCAGTTGGTCTTCCCACTGCCTACCTCCCCACCCTCACTTCCTCCAGCTATTTGCTTTGAGTTATTTGCTCAGGATTTGTTTTCCCTCTGACTTTACAAGTTTGCCTTGCACAGCAAAAAACCTGCTATTTTGTTCTCTCCAGTATTTGGCAGGAAAACAAAAAGAACACAAAGAAGAAAAGTATAATTGTTGGGTTTTTTTCCCGATGATTTAACACACAAGTGTTCTTTTTAGTGCTACTGCTGTTATGTTAAAGCATCTTCTTTTCTTAGGCATGCCAAGAGCTACTGCGGAGAGAAGAAAACAGGGTGTCTCTTAGCGGTGTTTTCCTGGGGCTGGCTGTGGGCTCTAAGCTGAGACCTGCCCATCCGCCTGGTGCTTGCTAGCAAGGCTCCCTCGCATGTTATTTTGATCCAGGTGATGGAATTGGACAGAGCAGCTTTTGTGCAGGGATTTGCAAAACTTGTCTCTGCTGTTCTACTCCAGTAGGAGTTGAAACAGGTGTGCTGGAGCCATTGCACTCACTGCATCTTTGTCTTTCTTGTGGTTCATGTTCCCATGCATTATTGTATTATATGACACTCCTTATTTCAGGCTGGGGTAACCTTTCTCTCCTCAGGACCATACAAAACTGGTGGTGGGAGATCGCCAGTGGCTTCTTACAGATAACTGGGGAAGGACTGGTTTGACAGCAGGGTTGGTAGCTGGGTTAGGAGCGGATCTGAGCAGTTTGAGCCTCTCATTTGGGATGCTTACCTTCTGGTTTAGGCCATGACAGTAGCCTCTTTCATGGTGTTTTTGTTTTCTTCTTCCATCACCAGCTGAGAACAGGTGATGCAGAGAACACACTGAAAGAAAAGGCAATCCAGCAAGGTCAGTGAGATGAACGCCCCTAAGGGACTTTTCTGAGGGCTAGAAGGAAGAAGCCTGGGAGCACAGGCCATTTTCTCTCCTTTCCCTAAAGCTCTCAGTCATTCCTACCCCTTCCTGCTTGCATGAGAGAAGCCAAAGAGTCCCTCACCTTTCTCTTACTGCACAGCAGGTGGAAGAGGTTTGCTCACAGAATGAAAGAAAAAGCAGGAAGAGGAAAATAAACAGCTGAGTCATTACTGAAAAAAAACCCCAACCTAGCCTTCAGGAACAAGGAGGACTGGAAGGGGCTGGCCTGAAACCTCAAACATGGTGGTGGACCTTTACGAAGGCTGTCCCTCTCCATCTGGCTCCCACAGAGGATACGAAGGATACCAGGCAGCCCTTGCCCAGGGACAGTGGCAGCATTCAGTGGGTTCCAGCTACTGGGAAATATGTGGAAATTACATGCAGTAAGTCAGCTAAATAAACAAGGTGGAAAAATGGCTGAGTCAGAAAAAGTGGACTATTAAGTTCAAATGTATTATTAATTGGAAAACTGCTTAACACAGCTGGAGATCCTATGGGCATGGGTAAACAAAAATGTGATGAGGAGAGAACCAATTAAAACACTAATTAGTCTTTTTAGGAAGTCGTTTAGGTCTATTAATGATAACTCTTAGTTGTAAGCTAGGGAAGAGACAACTTACCTATACTGTTGCTGCTGCCTTGAGCATCAGTCCTGTGTGTTTGTTGCTTTTTTGTGTCTATATACACATCACCAATTTAAGAAACTACACACTTACCAGTGGGTGCAAGTTAATGAAAAATTAGAGACTTGGACTTCCAACTATCCCATGGGTAGTTTACCAACGAGTTATACGCTGGGATAGAATTTATGCAGGTCCATTTTGTGCAAGGAAGATCTACCAGGTTTTCCCTCTCATTCTCACAGCAGCAGAAATAAAGCAGCAGCACTGGAGCTGAAACTGTTTGCAAGAGCTAAGCATTAAGTATTAATAACTAAGTAATTATCATACCAATAACAATGATGAAAAACACAAGGTAGTGTTTCCAGAAGATTTTGCTTTGCAGAGATGGAAAGAGGTTTCATGCAGTCAATTGCCCTGCCTGTACAAAATACAGTTTCTAAGTTGAGGAATTCAGCAATTACTGAACTGAATGTTCAATTGATCTTGGCCTTCACCAATATAAGCAACTGTGGAATGATTGCGGGAAAATGACCATGTGCTTGCAAATGGCCTCCTCGATTTCTATGTGGAGCTGTTTTTCTGTTCAAATGCATCTAGAAGAAACCTTCATATGTTTGTGTCTTGGACTGTAAGCCCCTCCTGAAAATAATAGTTTTTCAAAGTATAGTAAATCTGACTGTGTATGTGTAAAGGGTCGTTCCTCCTTCTGCTCAGAGGCAATAAAATATCTACAACAAGCAGAAACATTAGGAGGACACCAGAAGCCCTTTTGTATGTTGGTGAAAATTATCCCAGACCATCATGTTGGCCTTCTGTCTTTTCCAAAATCTCAGATTCCTAATTTTTTTCTTAAAACTTAATTTTGTACTCCAGAAAAAAATACAGCTTTAGGTTGCCAAGCAAGTTGCTGAGCAGACTTTCATTAGTGCGTGAACTGCATGTGGACCTTTGCAGACACCTGTTTAGTTTGCAAACTCTAGGACAGGCAAGCAGCACCTTGCTTTATACAACTATACTGGCTGGGGGCCTGTTGTGAGGAAGTGAAAGTAATGCTCTGTTCATCCAGTGACCAAGGCTTATTTGCCTCTTTCCATGACTGTACAGTTGGACTTCTACATCCTTCTGATGTGTAAGCCCCAGCTAAACTGCACCACATGCGCTTTAGTAGCTTAGTTGGCCACTCAAAATATGAAGTCTAGAGATGTGGTTCAAAGTAGTTTTCTCATGTTTTGAATTTTATATAAGGTTCTGTGGTTCTGTGAAGTCTACCAGGATGAGAATTTTAGCTTAGACCTCACAGCTCTTTTGAGAACTTCTTTGAATACATTTTTGCATTAATGCATTTGAAAAATCCTAATGATAAAAATGTTGCAAATTTTGAAGCAGAGCTACGAAAATGTTTGTTTTTTTTTTTCCCCCACTACAAATTGAGCAAAAATATTGAATCCTCAGACTTTCCTCATATCTGAATTGTTACCTCTTCTTTGATGTCTCTGTAATACACCCTTCAGCTGGAATGGCCATTACTGAGTAGAGCAGCCCTGATGGGGTTGTAATAGCGAGCTTGCCTGGAAACAACAGCTCCTCTTTTTGCTTTGCTCTGCATTCATATGCAAGGGTGCTAGACTCCTTTTTCTAAACCTCCACTTGAAACCAGGTGGGATAAGTAATCTCAAGAAGCATCTGTCTGTCACTGGTGACTAAGACTGCATAATTTAGAGCATATTCCCAGCTTTTAAATAGATGGCTCAAATTAGGTGAGGCAAATCCCACCCACAGGGAAAGACTGTGATCAGCTGAAGCTTGCGCAGGGCTATGTGAATTTTTCCATTGTTGAGATTAAAAAAAAATGTTGCAAAAATGAAATACCAAATAACTGTGTAAATTATAATAGCCTAAAACAACCTTGTAAACCACTGGCTTATTGAAGAAAACATCGTCTTAAAGCTCTTGTGTGGTAGAGATTCCTCTATTTGCTTTCCTTTCAAGACGCAGCTGCAATAACAAGGCATATGTAATTTTAATGTGACACCATAATCTGTCAACCCTGAGAACTAGGGAGCAGGCCTATATAAGATAACTAGCTCAACCTCACAATGATAAACATGTCAAGATACAAAATCAGTTCTTCCCTTACAAATGAGAGAAAGATGTCATGTAGTTGGAGATGTCATGCTATGCTGGGATGAGCAACATTCCCACAATTAATCATACCAAATACATTATGTAGTAGTTGCTGTTTGAAGACAAAGGAGGAATAAATACTCATGTAAACATGCCAAATGTGAACTCTCCACAGATGTTGATTGCTGTTCCATATTTAGCATGGAGCGCATCGGTGTGAGGAAGATGTGCTCTACATCCAAGCAGAATGATAGCTTGGCAAAGGGCTTATGGCTCTGTGTGGAGACTGCAGGTAACGTGGCTGGTGTTTTTTCTAGGGTCCTTAGGAAACTGGATGTTAGGAGCTCCCCTATTGACAGCAAAGCAAAAATTGCAATTTTCTTGAATTAAGACTGCGTCGGGGCCCTGGTGCACAAGAGATGCTTGGCTGACGGTACAGTGGCTTAGAAACCGAAGGCGAGTTCAAAAGTTCCTAACAACACTTCCAAACAAGAACTTTGTGAACACAATGCAAAAGCGACCATGCATACTTACTGGAATAAAAAACCAAATTAGCTTCAAGCTGGGTTTGTGATTTCTTCCTGACTCGTATGTTTACTTTTCATTATTATTGATTCCTTCTGACCTTCAAGTGCCTCTTCTTCATTGTACATGCTCCACATTGAATAGCTTACTGGCAATAATATTAACAGCAACAGAAAATGTTAAGTTAACAATAGAGACTACTTGCATGGAGAAATGTCACCTTGCAAATAAATGTTTTTTTTTTTTTTTCATAAGAAAAAATCATTTTGGGACCAAAAATAATGGAGTGTATGACCTTGTATATAGCGAAACTGACTGGTATTGCATGAATTTTGATATCATAACAAATGGCTGACAAGCAGTGCAGAGACATCCTGAAAACAGCTCAGACATGAGATCGATACATAAGATTAGGAAGCCATAACCTCTAGGTGACCTATATGGAAATGAGAGCAAGGCTGAATTCAATGAGTAAAACATTTGCTTCAGCCAAAATGAAGAAGTTTTGCATTGATTTAATTTTTGCCTTTGACTTTTTTACCACTGCTCTTTGATTTCCTTGTCAGCAGCCAAGTTTCCATTCTCATAACCAGCAGTGATTTGGGAGCGTGGTTGGAGAGTGCTTCTGAAGATGCTTCTCCCTTGGCATCTGCCGGGGTTTCTGTAGCTGTGTTGGTCCCTTCTAACTCTTTGCCTGGGTTTACTTCAGCTGCCTTCCTCTGTCCTCATGGGAGAGACAGTGAGGCAATGGCAAAAGTTGCTTCCTCCTCTGTTTCTCAAGTATCAGTTCCACGAAGGGGTGCATTGCTTTCAGGAGCCGACATTCTCCCCTAGGTGCAATCAGAGCCTAGAGATCCGGCCTGCTGCACTAGACACACTGCATACCTAGAGTTACATGTAATATATCCAGGGCCTGATGTTCCTTTGCTAATTGATTTCTTCATCATGGGCTAGCTTGCTAAGTAAGCGAAATTCTCCTAGAAGGCAAAAATGCCTTTTGCTCTATGTTTTCCATGGGGAGCTCTTGTAGAATAAGGACTATGGAACAGCTTACTTCGAAATAGCTGTGCCAGGAGTCCTTCTGCCCTTCTTCCCAGGGTGAAATTTGTTTTTGTTTTTGTTTTAGTACTATGGAAAAAATCCTCTTTCCATAAGAAGCAGCTAAACACAAAAACCTTTTACAGTCCCCTCATAAAGCTGTAATAAAATTTGCATGAGAGAAGAATTTGTGCTTGTTTATTCGGTGCCCTTTGTACCCCCTATTGCCTAGAGCTAGAACATCTGACAGCAATGATGGGCTGTGGATATGGGAATAACAGTGCTGTGAAATCTTCCCCATAACGACAGTACTTGTGGTCTGATTTGTAGATAGTAATGCCATGGAGTGGCATCCATGGCAGAGAAGCTGACTCCAGGATTTTAAAAAGTAGAGGCTTAAGGTTAGACTTATGTTGAACATGAAAATCCATATTAGGTGTGATTTTCTGGGAAGTGTCAGGCCAGGAGACAAAGTGTGATGGATGCCCCACTTCCTCGGGGTCCTTGGAAGAATCCTTGCCCTCAGCTGCAACAGCAGCTACTGTGAGCTCAGAGCATTTAGAAATCATATCGCTAGAGATGTGGATGGAGGCTGAGATTTTCCAGAGCCTTTAAGAAGTGTTCTACTAGGCACTTAGATTCCTGTGTTATTAAGATGCTTTTGAAGATTTTAGCTAGGAGAGACTAACTTTAGGCACCCACTTTTGAGAATCTTAGCCAGAGGGAAAACAAACCACTGATAAAAATTAGACAGGGACAGTGTTTTGGAGATCTTCCCACAGTTATTTACACATCTGTGTATTATCTTGTATTGGTCACTGGTTTTTGTATGTGTATGTGTGGTTTGTTTGGGTTTTTTTACAGTGCACCTACCACAAACCTCAATTCAAATACAACCCAACCAACAAGGCAGTCACTAGCATGCTGGGACCCTATCCAGGGTGCATGTTTTGTAGAGGATGAGCACATACATTTTAAGCAACAGCTTCTTGATGCAAAGGTGCACAATAGGCTGTCAAATGTTACCTGGCGCAGTCCTCATTGCATGGCAAGTTCACAGCTGCTCTTTGAATATTGGAGATGATGTTGTGAGTGCTCAGTAACGGAGACACCAAAGCCAGTGAAGAAATCTGCTATTGCAGAAAAACTTGGCTTTGACCTTTCCCCATAACTTATCTTCTTTTTATTTTTTTTTTTTTTCCTTTTCATTCTGTCAAGAATTGTGAGGCCCCAGAGACTTGAGAGAGAATCCGTACAGCTCAGGTCGTTTTACCAGTCTCTGCAGTCGTTCAGTCAGTAATAAACACTCTAGCAGGGCAATGATTATTGGAATAGTAGGGGGCATTCTAGCCAGCAAGCCACATGAAAATGATGGACAGTTGCTGAAATCAAGAGAACTACAAAGCAAAGGAACAAAAGCATAAGTAAGTGAATCATTAGGCTGGGCTCAGAGACGTGACATACCAAGTGCTGTGCCTCCTATAAATTTGGTGAGTTGATGATTTACCATAGCAGGGCTTTTCAGTAAAGAAAATGAAAACTTCAGGAGGGCTCTTCAGTTCCAAGAAACAGCACCAAGAGAAACATACCCTTTGTGTCACAACAGCTGACTTGGTATTAAAAGCATTGATACCAATGAATGAGGCTGGAAGAGGCTTCAGACTCTCTCATTCCTATTAGGGTTTAAAAGCACTAGTGCCAGATTCGGCAGTTCTTACTCAAGCAAAGCTCCCATTGATGTGTTCTTAATCTGGAAAAAGTCAACATGGATATTTATGGAGCTGTAGTGCCTAGGGGCTCTAATAAAAACTCTGCTAGACATTGTACCTATATTTAGTAGCAGCCAGTTCATGTCTCATAGAACTTGTGGTCTGCATAGACAAGACTGATAAAGCAAATATGGGGTAGGAATTGCTGTTATTCCTGCTTTACAGATGGGAAGTGAGGGTTAAAAATTGCAGGGGGATTTTCAAAGTCACATAGTGATATTGGATATTTATTTCCCATGCATTTTAAAGGGAACTGGACGTACAGATGCCTTGGTTGTGTTGAAAGGCTCAGCCAAACACAGGCATCCCAGTTTTGGCGGGATGTCGGGAAGTCTGTGACGGATGTGTAATTAGTTTAGATCTAGACATTCCAGGCCAGTCTGCTATGCCAAGAACATCCATTTTTGGAGAGAGTTTGCCTCAAGTTAAGGCTGCAGATTTCTGACCCATGGACAATGGCTGTTGTCAATGTATGGATATAAAAACAAACAGGTTGAACACAGAGTGAGGGGGAAATGGGAACCCACAGACCCTTGATTATTTTGCAACTTCCTTTGTCTTTGGTGTATGTGGCTGCCCCTTCTTTTCTTTTGTGGAAGCCACTTGAAACCCACCATGACTTGACTGCGTTGCAACTGGATACCTAAGCTGGTTAGCTGTACAGAATGCTTCTAAGTGAAATTTGGCAGCTGTGCACGGAGCATCCAGGGCCATAGAAACCTAACCTGTCACAGGAATTTCCAGGCCAACGACAACCACCACATCTTGGAAAGAGACCAACAAAGCAGAGAAAAGAGCTTGGAAAATTGGAAAGGGTTCAGAAAAAAAGCTCACCAAGTGATCTGAAGTCTAGGAAATCTGCCTTACATTCAGAGTCATCAGGAGCTCCATGTGTTTACTCAAGGGAAGATGGAGAAGTGATTTAGTAGAAACTTATACATGGGCAGTGACTTTTGAGAAGAAACGGCGATTGCCTGACCCTCCCTGTAAGTTTTTGTGACAGAAAATTGACCCTGGACAAATCTGTGCCCAAAATTTATTTTGGGAAAGAATAATTTCACCGCTAGAACAGCAGATTCCCCACTACTGAAAGGTTTGAAAGCAAACCTGAAGCTTTTCTCAAACTATGGCTTTAGCCACGCACAAGTGTTCAGTTTGATCCAGAAGTTGCGTTCTGAGGAGCAAAGGACAGTGCTGTATAAGAGCGAGACAAAATGGTCACTGCACTTTTTAAACTCATAAGCTGAGAAAGTCAAACAGAAAAAGAACTTTATCAGATACTGCTCTAAAAATTCCTGTAGTATTTCTTTAAGGTTGCATACTTCTTGTCTTCATACAAAAGGCTCCTTGGATTGGAGCTCTTGCAGTGTCCTGCAAATTTATTAGCCAGACATTTCAGGCTAATGAAATCAGTCAACGTAATGGATACAACACATACCTAAATATAATCAAATTAAGAATGCAGGCTCTCTCCTAACTTTGGATGAGATCTGGAGAGGCCTCAAACAGGATTGTCTAATGTATTCGAGGTCACTGCGGGGCCCGATTTTCAGAAGCACTTAATGTGTAGCCATCCCTCTTGTGCTATTTGTGTCTCAGCACAGATCAACATCCCCTGTGCTGTTCTCTTTGGGAAAGGTGCCCTCATTCTCGCTCTTGAGCCCTCAAAAAACCAGTCCCTTGATTTACAGGTGCTCTTTCCCAGTGGGATTCAGCAACGTTGCAACTTAAATCTGCCAGTACTGAGCTTGCTTTTACTTGAAATTCCACATTTGAAATACTAGGTATTTAAAGACTCAACTGATTTCTATTCTAGCTTCAATGGAAGTTTGTTTATATATGAATATTAACACACACACACACAAACGGATATAAATAACCATAGAATAATAATAACAAAAGTCTAAGGTAACAAAAATAGGGGATCAGATGCAGGAGTGAAAATAATGAATTACACTGATATGTGAATGCAGAGCAACCAAACTGCTCTTTTACTCTGCATTTTGCTGCTCAAAATGCTCACTGTCTTTAGTGGGCAACCCCTCAATCCTATACAAACTGAAAAGACTGTAACTTGTCCTTTTAATGCTTTTTTTCTCCCTCTCCTTAGGGGTCATCTGGAAGATAGAAGCACAGAGGTTTACTGCAACGGGAGCGGGGGAAGAGCCCCAGCATCCCTCAGAATAGCCATTCAGCCCCCATGAGTATTTCAGGACAAGCAGGGATGCTGTGTGCCGTCAGCTGCTGGGTTCCCCTCCACTTGCCTCCTCCCCACCTGTTCCCAGGCCCCAATGCAAGTGTGAGATGGGATTTCAGTGAGGGGAGCACTTGGGGGGGGTGTGAGCTGGGAGGAAGGGGGGGTCTGACACATTCAGGATGAAATGTCCAGGTGCAGGGAGTGGGAACAAAGAAATAAGAAACAAAGAAGGAAAAGGAGAGGAAAGGCTGGCGCACGCACACACGCGGGTCAATAAAAAGTGTATTGCGTCTTTCTTTAATTAAATCCCACCCTTGGATCCACTGGGCAGCCCCGACCTCTGCTCCCCTCGGGTTTGTTGACTGGCACAGCTGTTAGTAAATCACCTGCTGGTGCGGCTCTCCAGGGCTTTAAAGGTCATCTGTCAGCGGCTGCTGAGCAGAGATAAAGAAGAAAAACAGAACCAAAAGTCTAAAAACAACAGAAAAAAAGCACTTTTTGAAAGCAAAGCCGCTCGAGTGCTCTGTGTCCAGACTTCCCACTGTTTACCTGGGGGTGAGGGGCTTTTAATTCATCCCCCCCCCTACTCTTTTTGTATGTGTTTTTCCAACATAATCCTTTTGTTTCAAGCTTTTCTTTCCCGCAGGAGAATCTGTAACCCTGCTTCAACAGCACTGCTGGGTCCCAAGGAGCTGCACTCAACCCGCTGTGGGAGGCGGTGATGCTGCTTGGGTTGTGAGGGAGCAGGGGATCCCCTGCCCTTGCACCCCTGTCCCCACTGCTCTGCCCCTGGCACTCAGCACCGTGCCACAACATGGCTGGGTGTGCAGGATGGTGGTGGTGGGAAGGGTGCAGCACATTTCCCCCTCTTCCTGGGGTTTGACTGCTAAGAGCTGCAGTCAGGAGAGGCATGGAGGATGCCCCCATGTCTCCCACTTCACTTGAGAGCTGTTTTTAAGCTGAGGGGCTCTCCCTTGTTGATGCCTGCCTGAGCTACGCTGAAGCTGCATTGGAGCCGTGGCCATGCCATGTCCCCCATTGGAGCCTGACCCTATGCCTTGACTTTCCAGCTTGACCTCCCTCCTTCTTCACCACTGTGGACTTGGCAGGTGATCGGGACTCTTGGTTGAACCTGCTCTGCTGGTCTTGCTTGAGCCCTTTGGGGCTGGGTCCTTGTTGGTGAGACCATGGGCTTTGCTGGCCTTGTTATCACCCTAGGCATCTCCCCTCCTCACATAGAGCAGCCAGCCCTCATACCCCCTGACTCCCTCCTCCAGGTTACTTTAGGAGAAACCAGAAGCAGCTATGCAACCTTCTTCTGCTGTTTCATTTCCAGCAATCTGTGGCTCCAGGGCCACAGTGCTTCTCCAAACCAGTCGTGTAGATAAGGACTGCCTATTGAAGGACAAACAAATGACCTCACCCAAATTGGAGAGTGGGTTGAGTGGAGGGGGGAGTACATGGAGCAGCTCTGTTGCAGGACATGAAAGAACATGATTGTCATAGGCAATTCCTTGCCACAAACCACTCCTTTAGCTGTTTATGCTTGAAAGGATCAGCTGGTTTTCTGGTTGTTCAACAGTTCCACTGTCACCTTAATTTTCAGTTCTTGCAAAATGTTGTCAGTGAAAATTATGTTATTTTTACAAACTGTGCAAGGCCCAGATAGTTTAGGAGCTTTTTTCCCACCGGATAATTACTGTCATATTTTCAATAACTTACCATTTTAATTCAGCACTGAGCACACAACAACCTTCTCAGACTTTGATCCCAAGTCAGGCAGAATGTGCAGGTTCTGTTGCAACTTCAATTTGTTTGCTTTGGGTTCATTAAACTCAAAGGGAAGCTTAGGGATCTGAGAACCCACTCAAAGACATGCCCTTTGCAAAACTGATCACAGTCACTGGGCACCTCCATCATGTTTGTGTCTGTTTCCAAACACATGCTTTTTCCATGGAATAAAAACTACTATCAGCCATTGTAATATATGGGTTTTGCAAGCCATTGGAAAATTTTTACACTAATTCAGAGCTCCAGCAAGGTTAGTGAAATTAGGTCTTCTAATAACCTACCAACTGTTTATTCAGACACATGATAAGAGAGATACAGCCAAATTAATCTGTTGTGTTAGTCCATTGACTCCATTGGATTCACACCCAGCATTGGATTTAGCCTGCTTTGACCACAGACCCATCAAGTACATAACCTCTCAGTCGTCTATGTCTCTGCAGCAATTTTCATTCTTGTCCCTAATACTCTTCCCTGTAAACCCCATGGAGAGGAATGACTGTAGGCTGTCAGCTGCAGCCCTTTCTAGACCTCGGTTGGTGCTGAAGTTTATTGCCATTTCTTTTCTAATGCAATAACTTTCCTAATCTGGAAGACTGGCTTAACTGGACTGTTGTGTGGCGAATAGCATGATAACAAGCATGATAACGAAGAGGAGAAAAAGCATCAAGCCAGTAAAAGGGATATACGTGGCTCTGAGGATGGAGACTGTGTTGGTCACTTACTGCACTCTGCTAGTCTCTGACCAAAGCAGTAGCCTCCTTGGAGTTGGCCAGTGGTGCTGGTGGAATCCAAGAGTGATGACACTCGTGGTGTAGCCAAACTGAAGGATTTGGTGCAGTACTGATGTGTCACGGGAGCCATCCCTAGCTCTTCTTGGCCTCCTGACCTGCTATCAAACAAAGGGAAACTTGTACTTACAATACCAACCATTACAAGTAGAAAGGAGAAGAAAAATCAGTAGTTGGCAGAATCATTTGTTTAGCTTGGAAGAAATGAGCTGTTTAGTATTTCAGAAAGGGAAAAATTCTCAGCAAAGAAAACAAAAGGAAAGAGGACACTGCATCAGGCAACTGTTCTTCTGCTGCAGGATAGTGCATGGGTGATTTCCCTTTCCCCCACACCTTGATGATATGAAACCCAGTCCCTCCACCACATACACTGAGCTCCTTGAAGCACCTTACTAACTAGGTGTGGGATGGATCTATCTCTGCATCAGAAATGGTGAGAGTTTCTGTCCATGAGACTGGACAGGTATTTTTGAAATGTGAATTTTGTTTCCCCTCTAAGGCTTAGGTAAGCCTCAGGGAAATGCATTGTTCTTGAGAATTCATGTGCTTTGGTTAAACACAGACCTTTGTCAGTCTGATCGGACAGCCGAGCTACAGCAGTTACACTAACCACAGGGTCCAAAAACCCCCTTTCCTTCAGTGCTCACGTCAAGCTGGTCCCTTCCACGCAGCTCCACCCACCCCAGGGGGAGATCAAGTAACATCATGAAGATGAGTTAAAATTCTGTTCACAGACCCACATGTACCAAATCCAAACCCTGAGATGAACGGGTGCTCAGCCAGGAAACTGAGCAGAAACATTGTACTTTTATGGAGTCATTTGGGAGCCACTGTAAACCATAATAAGGGCTAAACAGAACATAGTAAGTATTTCAGCAAAACAGCTCGTTGTAGGGAAGATGCTCTCTGCTGTTTTACTCTTCCATGTCTGACAGACACTGTTTACTGTATGATAGGGAGAGAGCAGGAGAGAGCATGTTCACGTCCCCAGCACCAACTGCATGACTATATTCCAGAGCTTGGGGTACTCTGGAGGTCAGAAAAGCATGTGGTGTGCAGTGGGAAAAAGGATAATGACCGTTAAAAGGAGATTTAAAAAGTTAGACTTTCTCTTTCTTTCAGTGTTTAATAATTCCAGCTACCTCTGACTGTCCCTTGACTAAGAAAAGAGGTTGCTTTAACTGAGAGATTGCTCTTCAGGCAGGCTGAGAGGAACTCAAACTTTTTTTGCTATTATGGAAATAGAACAGTACCATCTTGTTTAGTTTTGCTGGCTGGGCTCTGCTTGAACTAGAAATGATGCCTGAGAGAGACCTAGGCCCTTCATCATGCTTTTCTCGGGCCGTTACAATGATTTTGGTATGTACTCCTTCAGGATACTAAATAATGCAGTTTTGATGATAGAGATTCCTCACCTGATGGTATTTTAGTCCTTAAAATATGCTTTTCATTTTACACATGCTGTTCAGACTCTTCAGAAGAATGCTGAATGAGACCTGCCATTTAGGACTCCATGAGATACAGCACATCCTAAGTATATTTGAGTACAGACCCTCCAAGGCTTAGGCGTGAAACATCAGAGAGAAGAGAAAAACACTTGACGTACTGAGAAAAGAGGCACCAGAAAAATCCCACTCATTCTCCATAGCTAGTGAGCTGGGAACTTAGTCATAGCCCTACAGAGGTGAGAGTGACACTCAGCATAGGCTCCGCTGGTGATGTCAGGGCAAGGCCTTCTAGGGCCATTAAATGGACCGACTTCTGAAATGGAGAGCTGTGGATGGAGAATTTTTCTCGCTTCTTACTCTCCAGAGATAGAGCGATCTAGATGAGGGAGCAGATTTCTGATCTGTGACCCGTATCAGCTGTTTTGGGGGCACAGTTACCTTTTCTCAGGAATGAAAGCCCCCAGCTGATGAAAGCTGAACTTTTTATCTCCCTCACTGCTGCAGCCTTATCATATGCGGAACTTTAATCCCACACATCACTTCAGAAATATCATCATTAAAGATCTGGGTACACATTTTGAGATAAGATTTGTTCATGATAATATTACTGACTGTGTAATTATGGAAATGAGAAAATGATCCCCTCAGGCTTTGTTGTAATGACTTCTGGGCATCTTGCATCATCATAGGCAGACGAAGGCTTCTGGATGCCATGCCTTATTGAAAGGAATGTGGAAAATCTTGTTTTGGTTGGTGTTGATGTCTCTAGTGAGGGAGGACACCATGTATCTTCACTGTGAAATTGGATCAGGTAGAAAAACGTGATCTTTTTGAAAATAAATACCTAATCTTTACTTCATCTTCTGTTCTCTTCTGGTGCATTGGCAAACTACATTCCTGATGGCCACCCCTGCTGATACTGTGGCCTTGCGAGACCTTGGCTGCCTGGTCTATGCCTCCATTCTGAATCAAAAGACAATGTGGGACCATTGCACACCTGACTGCACAGTGTAGATAACTTCTTCGGACCATGTTAATTCATGGTGTTATTACTATTTTACTGATGCAAAAAGAGTTGCTATAGGAATGAGCTTGCTGAATGTACTCTGGTCAGCATCTGGGTGTGTGGTGTGTGTGCTGGACTCCCATCATGGGGAAACTGATAGGATGAACATCAGTGCACTAATGTTAGTAGAAATGGAGATGAAAACACACAAATGGACTTCCATGGGAATACTTTCTGTGATTTTGCCTCACGTTAGGGCCGCTGTGGAAAGGAACGCTTGAAATTACACCATTTTTTACAAAAGATAATAAGGATGACGCTGTAATATGCTGACCACTCAGCCTCACCTTACTGCTGAGTAAGAATATGGAACAGATCCTCCTGGAAGTTATGTTGAAGCACATGGAAGACAAGGAGGTGATTAGATGTAGCCAACATGCCTTCACCATGGGCAAGTGAAGGTTATATAACCAAGGTCATGTCTGGTTAATTTAATGGCTTTCTACAACAGAGTCACTGCATCACCTTGGAAAAAGCAACTGATGTCATCTACCTGGACTTCTGCGAAGCCTTTGATAGGCTCCCTCATAACATTCTTATCTCTAACTTAGAGAGATATGGTTGGAATATTAGATGGATAAGGAACTGGCTGGGTGGCTGCATCCAAGGAGTTTCAGTTCAACAGTTCAATGTCAAGATGGAAACGAGTGACAAGTGACGTCCCTCAAGAGTCTTTCAATATAAAAAGGGGGTTTATAAGAAAGATGGGGACAAACTTTTTACCAGGGCCTGTAGTGATAGGGCAAGGGTCAATGGTTTTAAACTGAAAGAGAATAGGTTTAGGTTGCATATAAGGAAGTTGTGGCTGCCTCATCCCTGGAAGCTTTCAAGGCCAGATTGGATGGGGCTTTGAGCAACCTGGTCAAAAGGAAGGTGTCTCTGCCCACGGCAGGGGATTGAAACTAGATCATGTTTAAGGTCCTTTCCAACTCAAACCATCCTATGCTTCCATGATACTCACAATTTTCAGGAAAATAATGCACAGGTAGAAATCTTCAGGTAAACCCATGTAAAATTCTGCCCTTGTCTTTTTAATGAACCTAGAGACACTAGAGTTTTGGATAAAATCTCTGCTAACAACCTTCCAACCAGGATTTCACATAACTACTTAAATAAAGGCACATGTAGGAGTCAAACTTCCCTCTGCAGCTATGCTGCATTTTTATTCCCTGGAAGATTCCAGCCTGTCAGAGTAAGCTTAGGCAAGTCAGGCAGTTGTATCGAGGAAGTAAACTGTGGGAGCACATAATTTTTATGAAAAAATTAATTTCTTTCCAATCACATCCAAGAATTATGACAAGTTTCTCTTAGAAAGACTCTTCCAGAAGACGCTTTTTGTGGTATTTCATCCAACAAATCCATGCTGCAGTTAGCAAAGTTAGCAAAACTTGCCATGTGCCCCCAGTGGTCTTTTGATGCTGTTCCTTGACAGACTAGATAATCTCATGACTTCACAGGACTTGAGATTGAAAAGAGGACTCTTCAGGGTTTTGTAGTTTCCTACAGCTCATCCTATGCTTCTTCCTTGCTCTTTCCATTTCAGTTTTGCTACATAAACAGTGACCTAGATCTGATGCTGTTACTGCCTGCTTAGTGGATAGAAAGGCCTGACAAAACCACATTGACTAAAAGTGAGTACTTATCTTGGGAAATCATAGCTTGCTGATAGTGTATGTTGGTAGGGGGGCACTCAAAACACTCATGATGTGCAAACGTATTAATATGCGGTCTGTTCACTGTGCAAACCCATTGCTGCTCAGAAGAAGGGTCACATAGTATTACCAGATGGTTGCAACAATGCTATTCCTGAACACTTTCACCCCGTGGTGATCAGAAAGATTTTACTGGATGGCAACTCCTGCCTTAGCTGCAGTTGTGGAGATTTGCTTAACTAATGTGAAGCTGTGTTGCTTTCATTTTTTTTACCATTACTGCCATCGTGAAGATGGGTGTCTTCCAGCAGTCCTCTTCCTTTCTCACTGCAATTTGCTTAGGCCACATCCTTATCTCTCCATCGTGGCAATAGCGATGGTCGTGGTCACAGGTTGATGGTGCTGTCTGGACACGCTATACCACATTGCAGTGTTCCCAGTGGCCACCTGTAAAGCGGATGGATGGCCAGCCCTGCTGGAGTTTCAAACCCTTGTGGCCTCACTAAAGACTTGCTGGGAAAACTTTGGCTTGTGTTTTAAAAAAAAGACAAGTTCACATGCACACACACACTGGCACGTATCCTTTTATCTGAAGGAACTTCTGCCTCTTTATCCTTTCCTCTCACCCACTCACTCATCCTTTCTGACACTCTTCATAGCTGAGACCACTTGTGTTTTATTTAACTGAATTTTCCAGGGAAGAGTGTTTAGTGTGTTTTCCAGGCACTTCAGAGTAGTAGGTGTTACTGTATGCATAGTGCCTTAATACTTCTATTGAGACGCATCAGTAAGTAAAATACTGTTGCATTCTTCAGTCCACCAAACAATGACTGTGCATACCCCTCACACAAGTATCTGCAGTGTACCAGAAGGAAGCTTCATCTAGTGGTGGCCACAGGAGTCACTGAGCCCTTCTGCTGAAAGCAGTACTACTCATCTTCTGAACCTCTGTGGCAAAGGGAACTCCAGGAAAGTCTTTTATCTGAGGCTAATGAAGCTGTACCTTCTTTTGCTGTCCAGTTTCCCATTTAGCTCTGAGTGGCTGGAGGCAGTGAGGTTATATGAAGGACCATTGCAGAAGCTCACGACCCTGACTGAAAGCGAGGAGCAGCTCAATGCTCTGTCAGGGATTATTTACCATTTTCCCATGTTACATGCTGTATTTGGTCATGTTCAGTAACTCTGTAGTAATCAGACAAGATGGAACGGTGGCTTGTCAGCTGATTTAATTAAAACCACACTGCTGGTTTTTTTTTTTTTTTATTGCCTCTCACACATCATTACTATTCTGTCTAAGACGCGCCTGCAATCTAAAGATTGGAATCAGTCTCATTGTGCTCTTTCCAAGCTTGAATTCCCAGACACACAAACCTGGGAAAGACTTTTAAAGGGACAGGTAATAGTTAGAAACTAACTTGATTACATTGAAATGGACCACTTATTGGTCCAAAGAAATGCTTATTAAGGGACCAGTCTTTCAGGTTGCTTTTAAATGCAGTGCAGGCTTTGCTTCCATGGATATGAGTGGGAATAGAATATATTTAGGATTTCCCAGGCAGCAGGTCTTTGCTGTGCAGACTTATTTTCATTCAAATGGTTTGGTATGCAAATATATTAAAAAGACTTGAGTAAATAACACTACACCCTTTTTAGCTTGGTTTATTATTTACATATTTAGCAACAGTGCTGTATCGTCCCTTTTCTGGAGTAGCAGGTAAGATCCATTTCACATACAGTGACAGTATATCAGCCAGCATCTGCACTCGACTTCCAACCAGATTACGAGGAAAAAAAAGTATGTAGCATTTAAGATTATATACAGCAGTTTATTTAAACAGTGATTAACTTTCATCAACAGTGTGTGCATGTCTGTTTTCTTTAAGAAACCCTGCCATGCTACATCCCAGCTGCAGCCCTCCTGCAGCACCCTGTTACTCAGTGACTTGAACCGAGCTTTACAGATATTTCACAGCCAATTTCCATACAGGTTTCTTTTGTTAAAATTAAGGTAACTGGAGTCAACAACCGCTGCTGAATGAAGGTAAAAGCTTGAGAACATTTTGCATAACAGTCATCAGCGTAGCTGATAGCTATTACAGTGTTCTTGTGCAGTAAGCCTACGCAGATACTATCTCCCTTGCCTGTCTGTTCCAGCATGCATCTCATCTCATTTGCAACCCTTTGCTTTAATTAGCTGAAGTCTTTGCTTCAGTCTTTCATATGTCAACCAGCCTGTGTACACTTCCATATTTTTAATCAGTAGCCTGTTGTCTTTACTTTGTCATTCGCACTCGCATATAAATCTCCCCTCACTGCTTGGTAGAAGTCAAAACATGCTGCTTAATTTTCCTGTTCACTGATTTCCATTTGTTTCATCTTCAGATGCTGGCTCTTTTCCCCCTTTAGGCCATGCTGTGAGCATTAAACTTAGTGATTAAATGCCAAAAACACAGTCCTTTTCCCCTTCTGCGCCCGGGAATGGGTCATCCTAACACTCACTGGGATGCTTATCTCAACAGCGTGCCCTGTGCGTGTGCAGTCAGCCTAAATGGGGCTGGCTGTGTGGGACCACTGTAGGCTGACAGAGGTTAGCTAAAAATGGCTAATAAAACAGGTGCAAAACTTATGTGGTCTCCTAGGTTCATGACTGGCTTCTTGCTGCTGCTTCTCATTGCTTTATTTAATCTACTACAGCAGAATATTTCATTTCACCCACGACACAGCTGAATCCTGAGATACCAAGGCTTGAAAATAACCGGACATCGAAGGGTGAGAGGGTGACATGTGGTTGTCCTCTGGCTCTCAGATATTCCGGTTCGCTGGGTGGGAAGCCGAGGTTGTCTGCTGTAGCTGTCTGACAGGTGGGGTGGCTTGCCCTGACATCTGTGCCTGTGGCTGATCCCCCAGCTGGGCCTGGAGCATGTTCAGGATGTCATCCAGCTTCTGGTCCATCTGCAGGACCTGTTAAGGAATCAGAAAGCAGATGAGCTGTCAAATGGCTGCACATACTTCTGGTGAAAGGCATTCACTGGCCAGAAGCTCTGGATGGAGAAAGCCTGGCAGGGAGCACGGGCATCTGAGAACCAGCAGCTCCTCGGAGTGTTTTCGAGCCTGTTACTCTAGAAAGATGGAATGACACTATGTCGTCACAGGGAAGGGTACAAAGCCACGTGAAGTGGCATCAGGACAGGACATTGGTGGCCTGAGGACTTGACCACTTGAGCCTGCTGTTTTGTCTCTCAACTTTTTCTCAGGGTTGCCAGCTTCTCCTGGTGATGATGCATCCTGCAAATATCTGCCCTGAAACTCTCTTTCACTCTTTGGTTTATCGTGAGTGTTTTTTCCCACTACCTCTCCCAGTGCTTCACCACCCTTAGTTACAGGACATCATGCTTTCCACTGCTCCCCTCCCTTCACACTGTAAACAGTGCCTCAGTGATACATGCTACAGTCAGAGATTCAACCAGATATGGTGTTTATTCCCATGCATTGTTAGGAGGATAGCCTACTAAAAACCACATAATAATACCAATGACTACATTAAAAAACAAGAACAACCGTTCTATAGGAAGCTTGACATGCTAATCCCTCCTCTCAGTTCTTTGCTTTCCAGATGAAATTTCTCAGGCACAGTCTCTAGGCAGAATTCTTTTCTAGTTATTATTTATTTAGCAGGTAAAGGCAAATCTGTATTTTTAAAGGGACGCTGCCCTTATACTTCCATTTTTTGAAATTCTGGCCTTTTCTAAGAGTGCCAAACCGGCATTATCCCATTGCGCTGTAGGCTTGCCTTTACTGGGGACTGTTGACTGCTCTAGTTTGCTGTAAAGGCAAAACTGTGGCCAGCATCTTGTAATCAACTGGGATCGCTTCTAATGATGCTTGAATACAATGCAGCTTTGTGTAATAGATGAGCCAAAGAAAAATGAGCATTTTGAGGAACATTGGATGGTTCATTTTACAGTTATCTGCTGTGAAACTCTGAGCCTCTGAAAACTGTGATCTGTCCCAGTGGGTCTAATAAACTTTGATAGCAAACCTTTTAGAGTGGTATCAGATCTAAACTGAGCTTTCATTAAAAAAGGAGACAGAGAGAAAGAGAGAGAGAAGGATTCCAGCCTTTTTCTGTGCAAAGATAACTGGAAATAGCCATTGGCAGCAGGGACTGAAAGCTTAGCAGGCTGAGATTGCTTTAAAAACCAAGGCAAAGAAAATCACCTTATCCTCTTTCCCCTTTTCTCACTCCAAGTGTTGGCTTCCCTGGGGCCTGCTCAAACCTCAAGGTACCAGGAGCTTATTCAAGTTATATCATTTTGGCAACCACTATTTTCTCCTGTATGCAACCTTCTGGGGGAAGGAGGAGTGGAGTACCTCTCTTACCTCATGGAGGGAGAGATGTGCTTGTCTTTCTTTCATTTCTATTTTCATGACTACTATCTTCTAGTAGAAAAGCCCTTCTCCCTGCCAGCCTGACCCCATGCTGCCAGTGGCAGTTCTGCCTTTTCCCAAATCTAGTCAGCTCCTGGGAGACAGTGGTTGATGCTGCTCCGGCAGGTCTTTCTCTCTGGTATGGTCACTGACAGAAGCACTGACCATGCTTTCCTCTCAGGCACCACAGCTACATGTTCTGCTCAGCGTTAACTTGGTTGGGAGTCTGGAAGTCACTAGTGGTTTAAGGGTTAAGCAACTGAACTAATTTGAAAACCACAGCCTTTATTTTCTCCTCCATTCTTGAAAAGCCTGTTTGGCTATGCTGGTAATGACTCAACAGAATCTTTCTGAAGCAGAAACGTACCACAGAGCAGAAACTAAAGCAGAACTAATACATTTACAGTAGGGTAAAAAGAGGTGTAGGCAGGGAAATGGGATCAGGAAGATGAAAGATCTTTTGGGGCTTTCTTTTGTGAGGCTCTGTTGATTTTGATCTGCAAGCTTGATGTTAGATAAGCTATGCCTGCATATTCCATATCATTTAAACTTGCTGCATTTCTCTGGATTTTGCCAACTCAGTGAAAGAATGTGATGGGGAATAATTTTATGCACTTTTCTTTCCAGGAGAAAAGGAGGGTGGAGAATGTTAATATTCATTTGTAGGGAGGGAAAATGAGAAATTCATACACAAGGGAGTACATTGCACTGCACTTCTGTCACACCTTCCACATGAGGATCTGCAAATATTTCCTGAACCTTAACAAACGAAGCTGCTCAGTTCTCCTGTGCCAACCATATACACGGGAAGGTTTTAATAATCATTTGTGAGATTAGAAGCAGGACCCCGCAAAATTAAGCAACCCATAAGAAGATGTGGTCAGTGGCAGATCTCTTCTAATCCTTAGCTTTGTATTTTATACACAGGCTTACGCTACCACTTTCTAACTTTAGATGCTTTAAAATATGCCTTACTTTGAATATATAACCAGACTGGTAAAACCTTAGTCAGAAAGGCAAATTCTTAAGTACCTTGTCAAACTGGAGCCTAGTAAAAAGGGGTCAAATTTGGAGGCTGGTTAACTGTGATTAAGGAGTGACAAAAGGAGAGCTGTGGCTTGACTGAAGCCCATAGCATAGCTTGCAGGGCTAGAAGACTTTTCATATGGGTGAAGGGTTTTCAGAGCCCTGGTTTTGGGTTTCTCCAAAACCACCTAGCAGCTATTGTTTTCCTTGAGCTGCCGGTTTTGAGTAACACTCCCAGGCAAGCGCGTGGGCAAAGGGTTAAATTGTGCAGCATATTTTTCAGCTGAGTAAAGTGAGAAGCCATCCAGGGCTGGCTGCAGTTTCCAGAGAGATGCGATATGGCCCTCGTGGAGACAGGTGAGTTTGGCAGCTGTCCACGGGCAAACGGCAACAAAACGTCTGTTCTCCCTCATCACAAAGGCGCTCCGGAGACGAGCTATAAAATTGTTAAAATGCCTTTATATCCTTTCAACTGCCCTGTAGAAAGGGGACTTGCAAAGGCAGTTTAAAATGTTACGCTGTTGTTATTGGGGCTATGAGGTGAGCTGAAGGAGTGTTGAAATGTGCGTTCATTTTAACATCTCCCTGTGAAAGGGGGCTGGACTCCATGGTGACATGCAGGACTGTTAGACAAAGAACATGTCTTGCAGCCAACTCCAGTGAATTACAGCAAGCCATGAACTGAGCCACCCAACCTGTGGGACGCAGGGTGTCCCTGCTCTTCACCTTGAGCACCAGGTTGGCTTTCAATACCTATGCACTGGTTGAGGTTGCTTTTGAGCCTCTGTTTCTGAAAGCTGGTGTCTCTAAATACTTCTTTTTACCTCGATGGGCTCCTGCTGCAGAAATGCCTTGTGGAGAAGGGGACCCTAGGAATGGCAGCAGCCTGGAGGAAGAGAGCTATTTTAGAGATCTGGATTTTGATTATCAGAACTATACTTGCCTTGTGAGTTTAAGAATTCATTGCAGTCGGGGAGGAATAATACCATTTTGCTAGTGTCACAATGTTTCATTTTTGAGAAAGAAACAACTATTTTGGAAACATGATTTAAGGTCTTTTAAATCCATTAAAGCCGTTCCCCTTACTCCCCATTTTTAAACTGAAGAGACTCCCTTTAACACTAGTTGAGGTGACCTATCTAAGGCAAGCATTTAGATTGGGATATACTTTTTTCCTTGAGGAGACTGACACTAATACATTGACACATGACTAAAGCGGAATAGATGTGGTGCATAGGGATGTGGTTTAGTGGTGGACTTGATAGTGCTGGGTTTAAAGGTTGGACTTGATGATCTTAAAGGTCTTTTCTAACCTATGTGATTTTATGATTCTGTGATTCTATGCTGGGGATTTGCCACATGCTGGACAGATTCCTAACTTCCCTGACAGCTTTTTCCCCTGACATGTTTTGCACATGCACACTATAAACAAAATGCAAGTGTGGACAACTCATTTGGAGTAGACACATGGTCTCCCCCAAATCCTCTTACTTTAAGCCAGAAAAATCCTTCCTTGCAGGTTTTGCCTATCTTTTGGATATGATTTCTGGAGTCTGGGAAAACCAGTATCAATTATATGCACAACACATCGAGCTGAACTGTTTCCAGAGGAGTAGCAGAAGGGGAAGATGGTCTGCTGGGGCACTGAAGTAAATCTGTAAACCCACAAACACACTCATATGTTGCTAAGTGAGTGGAGCTTTGTATCAAAAGCTAAACCCCATAAATCGTATCAAGTCGCTGTCACCTCCTAAAGGCTCTGCTCTCTGACTCCTTGTAGCAGTCCTACATGAACTGATCAAAATAGCTGAGCTGTACAGCCTTCGTACAGTTGTCTGCAACATGTCTGGGCTGCTGGTATCGGCGATGCAGCACGAAATGGAGGAGGGAGAGAAGACAGCACAATTTTTGTTACCAATCATGGAGCAACAGGAAGTTCTGCTTTTGGTTAAGCTGGATTGACTTTGGCTTCCTCTTTGCATCACTCAGGTGAGGAAAACCATGAAGTTGTGCCCAAGGTGTGGTGGCAGGGGTGGAGGAATGGAAGAGGCACTGCATTGTTGAGCCCCATCCCCAGCTATCGGAGCTGCCATATGATGGGTACTTTGGTTCTGGAAGCTCCACAAGACATCCAGGCTTCCTCTCCTCAACATGCAGCCCTCATTCCACAACAAACTGCAAACCTAAGCACAGATGACCAAGAGCCACCAAAGCACAGTGGGCCACAGGAGGCGAGTAAGGTCATTACCAGAAGTCCCTCCTGCAAGGTGTTATGTGAGGTTTCCCATCTGACACTGCGAATTCAACCACATCTGGGGCCAGAGCTGCCATGCTCATGCAAACACAACATCCCAGCTCAGGGTTTCCAAACCACTAGAGTCTTCAGTTCAGCCCACTGAACACCACTGAACACCCAACAATAGCCCAACTCTGGGATCAAAGGTTTTCCATCATGTAGACATGTTCCCTGCCAAGACTCCACCATTCCCTCTGATTCCAGCCTTTGCTGGAATCCTAAGGTAGCTAAAATGAAGAAAGATCCACTCACTGCAGCTCTGACTTAGAAACACTTGATTTGAGGGCTCTAACACCAGCTGCTTGGAAAACCGTTTTCTGATGGGTAGGATTTATTTTATATGGAGAGAAAAGTCTGTGAACCTTTGTTTGCCCTGAGCTATTCTACTTTCATATACTTCTTTCTGAATATCCCCAACTTGTTATTTGTGATAGGTCACCGAAGGTCTAGTTCATAGGAGAAAATGGTATTAATTTAGTAAAATCAGATATGATTTAGTTGAACCAGAGCAATCCATTTTATGGATGCTTTTATTTCTGACTTGTGTAACATATTGATTTAGCTTAAGCTCGTTATCCAGAAATTCATGCCATTTTCTCATGTTGACCAGGTCTGTCACACAATTTTTCTTCTCATACCAGATGGTGGACTGATTTGATTAGATTTTGTAAAGCCTATGCTTAGCTTTATATGCACATCTGGTCTTGTAGCTTCTCTCTGCCTACAGTTGCACCAAATTATTCAAACATACTAATTGCCTATCGTGCAGTTTGAAGCCTGAATTGTCGATTTTAGGAATTGCTTTATTTTCTAGCCCGTCCCTGTGTGGATTTATTGCTGTCCAGAAACTGCTGATTCTAGGAAGGGAAATCTTTTCTCCACAGCACTGCATGCAAAACTGCCTCCCTCTCACCTTGCTTATCCCCTGTTAGAGAAATTTCACTTAGGTGAAATGCTGAAGCCACTAAAACTGGTTCTTTTTTCCTTTTTAGCATGGCCAGACTATGCTAATGTTGATGCAGCCTGTTGGCCACACCACTACAGAGACCACGACTAGCTTGGGGAAATTTCTCTTGTGCAAGGTGCAGCTCTAGTGCAGCCTCTGAACCTGGTCCAATAAAGTGCTTATGGATGTGTTAGCTTGAAGCATGTGAAGAGTCTTGCTGAGTTCACCAAATACTTAAGTGCTCTGCTGGGCTGGAGCCAGAATGGTCAACAGCTTGCAAGACTATACCTTTAGGATAAGCTTTTGGAGTCTTCTAAAGTACTCAAACACACATATGCAGAGAAATATATCTACACCACCATTTTTCAAGTCTCTGAGGAGTGATAATTGGCATCTATCATAGTATCCTGCATGAAATGACTTTGGCGTTTAGATTAGCAGAGAACTAGCAGCTTGTGTCTCCTCTTAAAACAACAACAACAACAACAAGAAGGCCTTGATAAACAGGCTCCCATTAACTGGCTGTTTTGGGGATGAGCTGTAACAGATTTGGAATTGGCCTCAATCCTTAAGCAATGCTGTATCCCAAAGAAAGGTTGCCAGGTGGCACGTACACAGGGAAACATCTCATTGTGGTATGTCAATGTCTCATAGCCAACTGCCAGCACTCCCTGCCCCAACTCTGAACTGTATAGCATCTTGCTTCATTCTGCTGAGAGTGCAAACAGCATAGAAAGACCAGCCTCAGCCAGTGTATGATTTTGCCACTGACCTCAAAGGTCAGGAAAAGAGGTACATGAGTAGAAGCTACACAAAGCCCACTTCCATGACAGCTTGTTGTTCTGTCTGACTCAGTTCTCCATGAACACCAAAAAACACAAACCACCAGACTGTCTTGTTTGACTTATTCCATGTACCCCTTAGCAGATATCAGTTGTTTGTTTTCATTCCATGAAACCTATCTAGATAAGTCCACAATTTTCCAGGCCACCCTTCCTTTATCTCAAACATCCCCACCCGTTCTTAGGTCAGGTGTTATAACCTTTGGTGGCCTAGAATATAGTAATATTTATTTTAAGTATAGGTTCATTTATTTTGTTTTCCATCTACCTTTCCTGTTTAAATGAAAACACAAAGGTCTATCCCTCTGCATTTTGTTCCTGGGGCATTTCCTGTTGGTACCCTTTTGGTGAGCATTATATTTTTATATTTCCTATGTTATACTGATGAAGCTCTGCAGTAAGACTCATGTCTGTGGTTGCTGCTTCTGGTGTAAGATGCCATTTGCTTAACTGCTAAGCAACCCTCAAGTGTTCCGCCCTGGGTTTCTAAAGCAGGCCTGGTCAGTGCACAGGTTATGTTATCAGTCCTACTGCTTCAGGGAAGGTGTGACTTTATTTTATATTTTAAAAAGTGAATTCCTAAGCTAACGAGGTTTAGCTGATGATGTGTCTGTGTATATTTTCCCACAGCAGCTTTGAAGTAAGCTGTCCAGTTTCAGACACATTTGCCAAGGAAACAAACTCCTCACAGATTTCTGAGAGTCCGGCACTCGTGCAGAAGACAGACATCCAGATTAGTGCCTCATTGAAGGAAGGGCAGAAGAGGAAGGTGAATTGTATTATTAGACCCCAGAGAATCCACACAGGATGCCCTGACCACAGGAAAAGCTGTATTCAGTTCTTGCCCCTTATTAGCCTCGGATAATCAACCACAAAATATAGAGCCACAGGAAACCAGGCAGCGTAATTTCTACTGCTTCCAGAAGTACTTGTTTCTAGTTGAAGAAATTCAAGTGGTGCCACTCTTTGAGTGTTTAACTGTAATCGTAACTGTCCATAGCTGCCATTATGCAGCAGCACAGGGCTGTGTTATAAGTAGCGTGGGAGTTTGTACCATTTTGGCTATTTGCACGTGCACCTGTGTGTCTGTTTGCAGCCAGTGCTTTGGAACATTAATTTTTTTCCCCTTGATTTTCCCCCTGTAGGTAAATGAGACTTTGCAGAACCCTTTTCCTCCTGATTTACATACATAAATGGTTATTTTTGTTGTTGCAGGACGTTTCATTCTTCACCCTCCTTCTCCAGATCCTGCTCAGATCCTCCCTGTAATCTTGCCATCTCTCTTTGCGACATCGCTCTTCAGGCACACCCTGGATGACGCACTGCCATTTCTCAGCTCATTACATTGTGTGGCTACAAGTCCTGCTGCAAAACCAGCATGGAAAGAAACAACACGCAAGAATAACAAAGCTCGTCCAGCCTCAGAGGTGAATATGCAGCTACTGTGAGTCACGCCTTAATTTCACAATAAAGCAACCTTGGAACTCATGCTCCAAGATGCTGATTAATTTAGTTTTTAAATCTCTAAACAATACTGGACAGAGAGAAACAAGACAAAGTAATTGCAGCACTGAACCTTCTGTGCTCGCATTGTTTCGCCTTTGTTTTTGCTTTTTTGAGCTCTATTAAATCCCTTCCATGAGAACAGAATCTAACCTCACCAGTCTCATGGCTAGATAGGCTTTACCAGTTGTTGTAACGGGGAGGATACTTTGGACAGTGCTGCAGCTGGTTTGTTTCCTCTCAGCTTAGTTGCAAGGATTACTTACTTGTACTGAAATCCCATAGTCCAGGCCTACTTATCTGACATCTAGCTAAGGCAGCATTTAGTTAGCACAGCCAACGGTCTGTGTATGACAAGGTAACGTGTTTATCTTTAACATGTTTAACTTTATTACAAATATTGATATACAACTGCCCTCCATTGACACTCACATATACAAAGCTTTACTTCAAGTTATCAGTCCATCTTTTCTTATAGGTTGGCAAGAAAAGCAAAGAGAGAGGGAGAGAGGGAGTGTTATTACTGGGAGGAGCACAGGCATTACAGTGATGGTGATCTAGATAGCAAGACATGTAGGTACTAGAAAAGTTCCAGGCAGCTCTTGTAGGACAAGACCAGGACTTTATAAACCCAAGCTCCGGTCTAATGCCCAGCACAGCCTTCTTGCACTGAGGGCAAGACACTTCTTGACTGAGCCTTATCAATATTTATAAGGTTTATATCAGGTTGCCCAGAGGACCTGTGGCTGCCCCATCCCTGGCAGTGTTCAAGGCCAGGTTGGACGGGGCTTTGAGCAACCTGGTCTAGTGGAAGGTGTCCCTGCCCGTGGCAGGTGGTTGGAACTGGATGATCTTTAAGGTCCCTTCCAAGCCAAAACATTCTGTGATTCTATAATGTTTGTTAACCACATGGATCAAATAATCTGCCATTTCTTATTTTTCTGACAAGAAATCACATGAAATTAGGTAGCTTTATGTCTTGGTAAAAACCAGAAGACTGACCTACAAAAGATAAGAGTAATCTAAAATGGGGACTGAAATTATGGCTGTAGGAAGGAAGGAAGTTGTACTGGAAAAGGGTAAATCAGTCCCTGTTGGAAGAGGACAGGAGGAGAGAAGATGGTGGTGCTCCTTTGTCTTTCCTACCATTAGTTCTTTGGGGATTGAAATGGACATTACAGAGCAAAACTGGAAGTGTGGCACGGTGTTCTTGCTAGGAAAAAAAAATTAACCTGGAAGCAAAAGGATGTCTAGGGTCAGAGGGTGTCAATAGGAGGGCATTGTCTGGGCTTCTGTTTTCAGCTCTGAGAAAGAATCATTGTACCATTATAGCCAAACCCTGTAGCAAAACTAAGGGCTGGTCTGTGCACTGATTTGTGCTGATGTCAGGAAATCAAGCTTATAACATGCCTTTCATTGCTCCCAGCAAACCAGTGCCTGGACACTCATTTTAGGGTGCCCTATTTCAGTGAAAGCAGTGAAGTAAGCTTGATAGGAGCTAACTCATAAGGGTCTTGGAAAATAAGGACTGTACCTTTGTACTATGCACTGTTGAGAAGAGTGGATGAAAACTTCTCCCCTTATTTCTTTGCTTGGCATGGAACAAGTCTCTAGAGTCACCTTGATGCAGTAAGTTCACTGAAACTCTCACACCCTTTGAAGGATGCCGCAAGCCTTGCTTAGTATACACAACACAATTTGAAGAAGCAGCTACAGAAGCACAACGTGGTGTTATGTATTTAAATCATGAGGATTACAAAACACCATTGTTAGCTCATTAAAACACAGAAACCCAAACCAAGTAAAATATTATCAGACAGTGCCGATTGAGGGTGTAGCAATTTTTGATTCTTACTGATTCGAACATGCTTTGCTGAAACCTTTGGTTTTAGCCTGCCTGGTTTATCTGTCATTTGATGTATTTTACAAGCTCGCTTGTATGTATCAGGCCTGATTGACTGCACTGACTGCCACACACATTTTCAATAAATTCGGGAAGAAGCCATGGTGAATGGGTGTACTCTGGACTGTCTGATCCAGTTTTGCAGCCACAGTGACCCAGTGTTGAGGGTGTCTGTCTGACAGACGTATCAAGCCACAGTATTCGGTCGCAGATGAGCAAAAGCCACAGGCATAAACTGTGCAGGAAAAGCAACTATGCAGCAAGAAACAGTTTATGACTTGAGCTGAGATTGCTCAGCACGTGGAAGGGTCTGAGCAATAGGTGGGGTGTGACAGCATAAATCAGTGCATGAACTGCCTATAGTTACAGTAAGTGGATGCAGAACATCATAAGAGATTGCAGGGAGGATTGATTTCACTGGATTTGTCTTTTTCTCCTTCTCAAGCTAGAGAATTAATTGCATAATATGTTCTGTAGCTGAAGATATGCCCATGTGCATTTAAAACACTGACTGAGAATAGGAGACTAAGTAAAGGAGATTTTTCAAATCCAGAATCTCAGTGGTGGATATTTTCCATTTCTTTTGTGCTTGAAAAATAACAGAGAGTTTTGAAAAATCAGCATGGCTACATCCCCAGGGGAGACTCAAAAAAGGCATTAATTAAAGCAAAGAAAGGGAGGTGTCTTTTGTGAGCTCTGCTGAGCTAGATGGATTACCTATGAAAGCTGGCATTGACAGGACAGCTGTATGAAGAAGCCTGTGGCAGAAGTACCGGTGTCTTATACAAACAACAAGAGACAGGGCGGGAGACACAAAGCCATAATTGCCAGATAGATTTCTTCCTCATGAGGCATATGCTAAGTCAGCAGAAACCTGCTTCGGTTTTCTGTTGCAAGGCACTGCACTGTTAATTAAGGGGAAACAAAGTCAGTTATACTTATTATTGCTCTTAGAGCTCTTCAGCCTTATACTGCAGGGAATACTGCTGGGGAGAAGAACATTATAGATCTTGCTTAGAGAAACAATCATTTTTCTCTTGCATGTCTCTTCTTTTTCATATATCATTGCAGAGAAGAAAGCACAGCAATAAAAAGGGACATGTATTAACATGAACATTGAGGTGTAGGAATATGAGAATGGCCTGGTGAGATTTCACTGTCCCAGAATTTAATAAAATAATTTAAACTGGTGCTGCAGTTTAATTAAGATTTTGGGTTACTGGCTGGTTTGGGCTTCTAGAGGTAGAACTGGGAAGCCATGGAGGTCTTTACACAACTTTCTGCTGCAGGGGTAAAAAGATCTTTTTTCAGATCAATAAGTGAAAATTCATTAATAAAAATAGGTACCTGTTGGGACTGCTGAAACCTTACACATTATCTACTCTTGTATTACTTTTACTCACCATGAACTATGACTTTGATCTACTACCTCAATATAATCTATATCTAAGCCATATTTAAAAACGCCTGAGTTATCTGTTGTTCTGCAGTGCTCCTCTACCCGCCAGAGCAAGCTTGTTTATTTCCATTTATCAGTGAGAAGGAAAATAAGATATCTATCTTTTAGCTAATTAATATTTCAGAAAGTTTCCACTGTCATGTTTAAATACATATTAAAAATCCCAGCTGTGACTGGATTCTTGTCTTTCTACACCAGCATAGTGTAAAACAAAACTGACCATCACCATGAATCCATGACATTGAGGCTCTGGTTTTCCTGCCTGACCATTGTGCTTGGCTCACTTCACTGTATGCCCAGCCCTGAAACCAGGATGAAAGAGTATGCTTAAGCCCTGCTGCTGCTGCTAGGCATGGCCCTGCCCTCCCTGGCTGCACCCTCCTGCCCTCCCTGTGCTATAAAGATCCATGGTTCAGCTTTGGCTGGACTCAATAGAAAGCCCAGGAGAGCTGTGCAGCACAGCAAAGACTACCCATGTAGGAGAGCTGTCTCCAGCCTGGATCATCAAGCCATGGATGCCTCTTCCTCTGTGTTTAAATGACTCTTTTATTGCTTGCAGGTTGCACAGGAGCAGAGGGGAAAAACAAAAGCCGTAAGTGAAGAGGGTCATATGTTGTGCTCCAGCTGAGACTCTGTGCACCTCATCGAAAAAGCTGGGGTTCTTCACCCTGCTTTCCCTCACCTCTGGTATAACCAGATGAAATGTCCATGGTAAGGCACAAACCTGCTTATTTCTAGGAATCTGAGCTTAGGTTTTAATTACTGTTAATAAGGAAGTGGATTTTCTATCTGCAAACAGATTTGAGAAAAAAATAAAATCTTTCAGATCCCCAGACAATGCCAACCTGGGTAAAAGCAAATAATTTCTATGCCATGTAATCTAAGCTTTTCCCCTTATTATTTGCTACTAATTTGCATAAGGCAAAATCACTGCAAAATTCATGCCCTCACAACTTTTCATTTTGAAAACACTTTCATGTCTGCATTCAAATCTTCACTTGTTTCTATTGTTCCTAAAATATTCATCAAAATCAATACGATTTTCTGTACTGCAGTAGATCCTGCAAATTTTGCCAGGAAAGACACATTTTGATGCAAAAGCTCCTGCCAGCTCTGGTTCAATCACTTGTGACTTGGGATATGCCAATGCACATGTGGTCCTGCCCAGCAAGACAGTGGGGGAGCCACAGGAGCCAGGCTCGCTTGCACAGCCTATGGAGAAGTCTGGGAGATCTTTATGCCCCTGAGATGTTGGATGTTCTGGAAGGGGCACGAGGCCATAGCTGTCACTGTGCTGAGCCCTACAATGAGCAGGTTCATTTGGTACTCCTCTCCTCTCCTGGTGATGGGGGAGATGTCTGCACCTCCTCTCTCCTGGCCAGAGCAGCTGCCTTGCTTTGCATTATCTGCCTGATGCTCTTCATTCCAAGCAGGGAGCGGAACCACTTTCAAGCCGCTTTTGTACTGTGCATTTACTGGCAGACAGCTATTAAAAAAGCTCTCTGATACCCTGCTAGCCCCATATGGAACCTGTGTACATCCCCTGGATGCAGGGCTACCCCCAGTCTGAGGAGGCTGTTACTTTCCCTCTTTCCTTTATTTCAGTTCTTGTGCATAGTGTTGTTCCCCTTAACACCCCTGCATGAGCATCATCATTATTTTGGGGCTGAAGCTCTTCACCTTTATCCCCAGCCCTTAAAACAGAGGCAAAGGGGAGTAGAAACCATGTGCACAAGGGGATAACAGTGAAGGCTTGCACATCCATGCTGCTAGCCAAAACTCTGTGCCTTCCCCCAGTCCTTGCTCATTGTTTCCCTCCCTATGGCCTCTCCTAGGGACTCCTCTGGAGCAAGGCGACAGATTACTCAGATGAAGGCAATTCAGTGCTACACTCCAGGGCAGAGCAAATGCCTTGGTACAGGACTTCGGACGTGGTTCTATTTACCTACAGCATTTGGACACCACCAGCAAATGCAACAATTTGAAATATGGTTTTAAAGCCAGTTGTGGCACTCATAACTGGGTCTGCACTTGCAGCCAGGGAAGATTAAATCCTCTTGTTAGCCACAGGGCAGCGTGGTGTGGCAATTAGTATGTTAAGCAGAGCTGAGGGAGACTTTTGTAATGAAACCAACAAGTTGGCTGGCCCTCAAAATCTGCAAAGGTTCAAGAACCTTTCAGTAAACCTGGACTGAGCCTTGGCAGATTTATAATTTCAAGGAGGAACTGTTAAAAGCACCCTGGTTTGTGCACGATTTTGAGCCCAGATCCAGCCACACTTGGCACTTCGGGAGTTTTGCTTTGGGTTTTTTGCATAGAAATCCAAAACACAATGTAGACTCAGCAGGGAGGAACCGATGCAAACCAAAACTGCTGAGTTTTGCACAGCTCTAATTATAATCTCTTCACAGTCCTGGTTTTATTTATTATTGTTTGTACTGTGGTAGCAGCGCAGGGCTCCAACCAGCTTCAGGGCCGCGCTGTGGTAGGTGTTGTAAAGGCAGAGAAAGGAGGCAGGATCCCCAGCCTGAAGAGTTCATAATCTAAATAAACAAAAAAAGATAAAGAATGAGGGAAAGACATAAAACACGTAAGCAAAGTGGTTAGGTGGTGCTGGCAAGCCAACTGCTCTACTTAGCTTCTCTCTCACCCACATCAAATCATGTCTATTTACCCTGTAAGCCCTTTAGGATCAGGGCTGTGTTTTCCAAAATGTGAAGCTAGATGGGATGCAAGAAATGAGTGGAGAAATGAAGGTGCTGGCGGCAACAGCAGGATTCCCAGCCCACAGGGTGTCCCCACTAGATTTTGGCAGCAAGAGTGGGAGGAGGAGGCAGGTGATGGAGAGAGCAGCAAACGGGATGGAGGAGACGGACAGCACTCCCTAGGTTGGGTCAGGTCAGAAAACCTATCGTATGCACCACAACAACCTGGGACAAGTCGCTGGACCGCTTCATGTTGCAGTTTCCTCAAGGCTCGAGCAGGGCTAAAAGTATTTCCATATATGGCATAATTCCTCCTCCATTCAAACTGCTTTGAGATACTCAGGTGAAAGGTGCTAGAGGAATGCAAAGATTTATTTTTCATAAAGCTCCTTACATATTCTTTTCACTGCCAAGTCAAGGCCAGAAGCCAGGAATTTTAGAGTTGCATACATCCCTCTCACTATATATAGATATATATATGAATTAGAAAGTACATTTATGAAAGAAGCCAAGGTATGTTTTTTAGAAATGAAACCTTAAGTAAAATTTCCTAAATCTATATATAGGAACTTAAATGAACAGCTAGATTTACAATCAGGACACTTCTTTAAAACTGAGTTGAGTAATCTAGCTATAAGTTCCTACTTGAAAATGTTTAGCCACAAGCAAGCTGAAAATTTTATATCTTAAAAGAAGTTTGTAATGTCTGGATTGCCTTTTTTTTTTTTTTTTCCCCTTTTTGTCTTTTAGGATTTAGGTGAAGGTTTGAGCCAGTTATTTTATCCCAATTATTCACCATTCTGCAACTATTAATTAAAACAAACAGTTCTCTGAAGCTATTTCTCACAATGGGGAAGATTTATATCTTGAAACTGAAGCCTATTTTCTCACTGCGTCTATTTTCTACACTGTGCAAGCATCCAAGTTTGTTATTGCAGCAATCACCAGCGCGAGCTCTCAGAGCTTCTTGCCAGGCTTGTGATATTTATTGTTTGCTAAGCACCAGCTCCTGGAGTGAAGCGATTAGATGAGAACCTCAGCTTGCAGTTAAAAAAAGTGATGTAACTTTGCGCTGGACCACAAGGGTGAGAGAAACAGGAAAACATGAGCAAAATGTATAGTCAAGGGCCCAGCATCAGAAAGATGGGCAAAAAGGAAAACCGCACATGTATTATTATTTTTAAAGCCTAAGGACTCTTAACCCGACCTCCCCCTTATAATTTGGAATGGGGGGGAGGCGGGGAAAATGACTCACAGCTTCTGACTGCCAAGGCATGGCCATGGTGAGGTTACTCATCACTGCCCAAAGGTTTCTCTCTGAGGGGCTGCTCACCCCTCTGCTGAGCTGCATGTGTTTGTTATCACCAGGTGCTGGGCTCCAGCAACTTTCATTTACTTATTTATTTTCCTTTTTCCTGTTAAAACAACTACTCTGAGGCATTTGTTTATGAACATATCCCACACAAGGGGGGCACAGACTTGGCAATTAGAGACAATGGGTCAATTCCTGGCCCTTCCAAATCTGACAGGATCCCTTCAGCTTTCAGGAAAAGAAGAAAACCAGAACTATTAAAAGGTCTCAGCTGCCAAAGAGTCAGTAAGTCTGTAATAATATAAGGCAAATGTAAACATTATATGATGAAATGCATTTTTTGAAAAGCTCTCTTTTCTCAGCAGTTAGATGGCCTTTATATACAATGGGAAGATTCATTCCTGAGGGTAGCTCCAGCATATGAAGCAAACCCCCACGTGTCACAGCCTAAAATATCTATTTCACATGAAATAGCAACAGAGGCATTGCCTTTACCTTGAGAAAAGCTTGTTCAGCCTCCTGTTTTATGAAGGCTGTACTTCTCACTGCTCTGCTCCCCTCCTCACTGTGGCCACAAACCCTCTAGGGAGAGGAGGAAAATACATCTGCAGGGAAGGAACCTAGCTATTACCAGTGTAACTAAAGGACATTAATAATGGAAAACCAATGTGAAGAGCACAACAAAAACACAAGCAGCAGAAAAATGAGAATGTTTGTGTGTGGAAAAATAGCTATACAAGGTCATAGCTTAAGACATACGGAGGTCTGGCATGCATTGTTCACCAAGCTATGGATGGGAGCTGGGGACAAAAGTGTGGGTCAGTAGCCAGCTCTGGCTGGACCCTGCAGGCATGGGAGAGAGCATGGAGAGCAATTGCTTCTGCTTTTTCACTGTTACAGCCCTGTTGACACCCAGGGTAATGCAGTGGTGGTTTCTACTCAGTTTCTTCTCCACATGGTGGGTTCTGGGCTGGACATGCTATTATTTGTTCTGAATTAATCACCTTCTTACAGGGGGTTGTGTGCTTGGAAGGATGGGAAGATGATACCAAAGCTTTACACATAACCTCACAATAGTAGTCACGGGTGAACTCTGCTGCTCACATTTTTCTCCAAAAGGAAAGCAGAGGAAAGAACAAATAACCCTAGGCTTTCCTGCTCCCCTTGAATAGGTCCCTGATGAGGAAAGTGCACGTGCCAGATGCCTGCAATATCTCTGCGAAATAGCATAATATTCAGATCATTGCTGCAGAAAGATCTCCCTCCCTTGCCACCATGGATGCGATATGTAGCATGTGGCGATAAACTTCACAAAAGGCAGGATGGATCCCAGGAAAGGCAGAAGGGAGGAACACCTTTTCAGCTGGCTGACTGTACTATCTATAGCCATGTTGCAATTTATATGGTTTACATTTATTAATTTACATAGGTACAGGTCACACATCCCTTTAGGATGCAGTTAAACCTGACTTCTAGTTCAAGGTATGGCTTCAGGAATCAGAACAGTTAGACCAGCAACAGATGGAGACAGCTACAGCTTAGAGGAGAGATAAATCTTCTCTTGCATGACTGAATAAATGACAGAATATTCTGAAATCCCACTGTTTACCAGAGAACCTTGCATTATGAATTTTTGTGGATCTCTGCTGGGGTGAGGGTTAGGCATGCAATAATGAACCAGTATTGTCCTTTCTGTTTCACACATACTTTGAGAGCTGGTGGAAGACAAATGCTGGACACAAGTGCTGTCAGCTGCTCCAGTACACTTCAGGACCATCATTCTTTCTATTCCTGCTGTTAATTCAGCAACACGCCCTGCCAATAAACCATTGCAATAGCTGCCTCACAGGTCATCATGACTACACAAGAAGAGGCAGCTTGCCAACATCAGACAAGTTAGCCACCGACCACGGCCGCTCTAGGATAGCCAAATTCTCATGGGCAATGGCAGCCTCTCTTGAACTGACCCATCATCCCCCTGGGGTGTCCTGGGGCTGAAGGGTTAAGGCATACTCCCCATACTTCTGGAGCCACAGCTGATCAACCCAAGGGTGCAGTCTGATACAGTCCTATTGTTTTGTGCATGCTGTTCTGGTCCATAACGAGTCAGCACTGGGGTGTCCACGGATGGTAAAAACTGTGCCAAATGTCTTTGCTCTGCCATTACTCAGCCTGCTTGAGCTACTAGGCAAGGCCTACCACTGCCTTCTCAAGGTTACAAGATAGGGCTGAAGTAGCCTCCACTTCACCTCCATCATCACATACCTAATGCTCATGTCCGGAGAGATGGATGAAGGTAAACAGCTTGAGCAGTTGGGTATTCACTGGAAGTAAGGACACATCACACCAGAGCTTCCTGTTTTATCACTCTTGCAGACAGATTAAGGGAAAAGGCAAGTATCCCACAATAACTTAGAAAATACCTCAGTACAATGCTCAAGGCTGTGGGATGTGCCCTCACAGAAAAGCCCATCACCTAATGCAACCCTGTTATTGGCACAACCGTGCAATTAAACTTAGGCACCACTTAAGACTTTGGAGGCTCAAACTCAAGAATGCCATGCCCAGACAAATTCTGCTGTAAAGACAAAGTCAAAGTGACTTAGGCAGACTTCGACGTTAAAATGGAAATGCTCTGACTGTACTGACTACTTATGCCATTTTATTTTGTCTTTCACTTTTGAAGAGAACTGTTGTGCGAGCAAACAGAGCTTCAGTTTTCTTGTTGAAACCCCTGACGCCAGTGATCCTCCTCTTACAGGCAAAGCAAAGCTATGTGTAAGTCATAGGGTCAATTTGTTTACCTTGCCCGTGGCAAGAGTTGGGTTCATCAGGTTAATTTCAGTAGCTGCTAAAAGGTCTTGAAATTTTTTTCTGGTGTCATATGGCTTTTGCCTTTTTTTTCAAAGCAGGGGGTAACCATGGACTGTTCAAAACATAATGAAGTAAACAACATTTTTCTGCATCAAGCTCATCCTGCAAATTAATTCATTTGCATTTCTAGCCCTTTCAAGTGAAGTGAAGTCATACAGATGTGAACAGCCACTTAAGGATTTTAAGGGTTCACATCATCCATGTTTAGGGTTCACATCATCCAAAATTGATTCCGGGACTACTCTTTCACAGAAAGGGGAAAAATTATGGTGGACCTACTGGTGTGTTGGAAAAAATTGAGAATTTTTAATTAAAAAAAATATATTTTACAGCTGCTATTATTTATTTAAGTTCAAAGCCTCTGGGCATATCTACACGGATCTGTTGTGAATTGCTTCTTTGTTGCTGGTTCTAGCAAAGTTGATTTCATATTGCTGATTCATCTAATGGGTTTGGACTACTCCTGTTATCCTTTCAGATAACGGGCCATTGAGCCTGTAAACAAGTTTGCTGTCTGCTACCATCAGCTGATTTACTTCAGATTTCTAAAACTGAGCAGTTCTAGTTTTGGGGCTTTGTGAGTATAGGAAAAAGTGGTAACTTAATGAAAAGCAGAGCAGCAACCAGCTGTCAACAACCAGCACATCTTAAATGTTGCTAATGAGAACGAGTCCTGTACACAGGAATGAGTTAATCCTGAGATAACTCTCTCAATAATTTGCCATTAACCATGGCTATTGATTCTGCTGCCTGGCCTTAGGTGAAATCACTATGCGAAAAACCACAGTGGCAATAACAACAAAGTACAGTGTTTTCTGGCAGACTCTGCAAGCCTCTTCAATGCAGGAAGCAATAGATTACAAACAAGTTTTATTTTAATCCCTGCAGGACATATTGTGAGAGTCCAAGAACAAGACCTGTTTTTCTCAAAGCCCTCCAGACAAAAAAGTTCTTGATATCCCAGTACAATATCAAAGAGATCAGCCAGTAAAGAAAAACTATCTGCTCCTGGCAAGACATCAAAATATATCCCACAAGTTTAGAGTTGTCCAGCTGATCATCAAAGAAAAGAGTTTTGGTTGGGTTTGGGACTTCTGAGTGCCAAGAGGTGTTACTGATTCTGAGACGCCCGGTATTTTCAAGTATGCCAGCCAAAGGACTGCTGAGGGAACATAAATGGTCTTTACTATGTGAACCGTGTTATCTCTGGGCTACTTTACGCATAAACTGGTCTTTCTGTGAGCAAAATGCTTAGTGGGAAGCCCAGTGCAGGCAGCTATTATGCACACAGAAGCTTCTATTTGAACATCCCAACGTGCACACAAAAAATGAGCATATTTCCTGTGGAAGAAAGCCCTAACTAATACCTAATTCTTAAAAGTACACAAGTCCATTAATTTCTACTGTGCTCACGATGAACACATCACAATGGTTTATTTTCACATATTTTTAGGTAGTTTTGTTTTCCTCTGAAGCAACGAGCAATGCAGTGGCAGAGATAATTTGTGGCTTAGCTGTTAAGGCATCCAAGGGCCAATATTATAATCTCTGATTTGTAATACCATGAAGCAGAGGAGCCCAAGATATGGGACATGGTCTTTTTATCCCATATGCCAATGCAGAAAAAAAAGCCCTGTACATGCACATACAGCCCATACACTGTATGACCGAAGCCTCCACAACCTCGACTGTGTCACTGGATGAATCTACATTCCTAGCTATAATAGTAAGCACACTGACTAGAAATGCATAATTTACCAAAAATGCAGTGCTTTTGCTGATTCAGCTTCTGCCAAGTTGATGAGGAAAATAGTGGTGAAACCATGATTATCCCTGTATCAGTGAAGCTAACCAAAGCTTATGGCATCAACGTTTCTGGGAGGTGCAGACCTAAGGAAGCCAGCTGTCCCATGGCACTGATGGCTGGATACGTGAGTTCTCTCTCTTTTAGTTCTCTCCTCTCTGTTCTACCTCCTGCCCTGCTTGCTCTGCTGTCCCTAAACCACGGACAAAGGGCTGATTGAGCAGCAGTGGCCCAGGGACAGCTGCAGGGGAGTCACCCAGCAGCCAGGGACAAAGGCAAATGCCCTGTGGGTTTGCTCTCAGCCATCGTGCCTGCTGGGCTGGGAGCTGGGGTTTCAGACTGAGTGGGGATTCAAAGGAAAGAAGCCAGAAGCAGGAAGGAGTCTTCTGGCTTTAAATTAAACTTTCATTTGGAAGGCCAGCTGCAAATGCTTCAGATCTCCTAGACAGTCATGAGGTCAAGCTGCGGCTGGGAAACCATCAGCCACGGCCAGGGCTGTGCAGGAGGGCTCTCTGCCTAAGGGTACTCCTGCCTCTGAGAAACACGGTGTCCCTGGGAGAACAAGCACAGGTATTCTGGCAAATCTTCCTTGATGTCAGCTTAGGCTTTAATTGAGACGATGCTGTAAGACCATTTCCCTCTTCACTCACAGCTTTGCCAGCCAAGCTGAGGTGACTTTTATGGTCCATATTTGCCCTTCACACTGGCTATCAGTGTGTCTTCTCCTCTGAGATGACCAAAGCGGTCAGTTGAATGCTGATAATCCCCCACCCAGGAAAGCTGAAGGTACTTCTCACTATGTCTCCCTGTCCCCTCACCACTTCCCTCTGACCCTCCCACAAGCCATTCAGGGGACCACCTCAGTTCCCAGCAGTACAAAACAAATGCTGTCTTGGCAATACACAGCTGTTAATGAAACACCATATGGTGACCGGTGCTTGCACGTGACTCTGCAGAGTTGCTGGAGTAACCGGAACACGTGGGTTAACTTTGCAGCAAACTCATTGCTGCTGCAGGGTGCCCATTGCCTTCCTGTTTGTTCCCCGCTGACCTTAGTCCTAGTTCTCATCCCTTCTGAGCTGGAAGTGCTGATGCTAGATGGCTGTCTGGGCTTCTGCACTGCAGTAGCTGGGTGTGAGCAAGCCCCAGCACAGCTGCACAGGGGAAGCCTGTAGCAAGGCTGCTCCCAGCACAGCTGACCAGCCACCAAGAAGGATCTGACCCCACAACTGCTTTGTGCATGCTGGGCTTCTGAGCCACCACCCGGCCCAACCCACCCT
Organism: Psittacula echo; assembly: GCF_963264785.1. NCBI lineage: Eukaryota > Metazoa > Chordata > Aves > Psittaciformes > Psittacidae > Psittacula > Psittacula echo. Next base: position 110,469,871 of record NC_137735.1, read on the forward strand.
AAATAATGGCAGTCCCAATGTTCAAAACCCGTCACTTAAAGGTCATGCTCCTATAGAAACAATGCCCTTAGCGAGGCTGCAGCCCACCTCGCTTCAGAAGAGAGGAGATTTCAACAAGGCTTCAAGTGAGCCTTGCCAAAAATTTGAGGAGTTATTATTTTTGCAAAGCTCCTCTGCCTTAGCTGCAACGTTGCCCTCTTAAACGCAAATGTTTCTGTCATCTGCCACAAAGAGTGCTGCCATTTTGCTGCAGTGGTAGGAAGCTCAAGCTGTTGAGATAGGAGCCAAAGTCTGGCAGGAGATCTGTGTGAGCAGGGAGTGAAAAAAAGTCCCGAGGTGGAAATGTGCCAGCAGGAAAATTACACTGTGCTGAGAAAACGGCGGTGCGAAATTCATGAAAGCAAGGGGGCAAAGCCCTTTTTAAACGTCTGCCCTTATGAGAGGAAGGTAAAGGCGGACGATTTGCTGGGAAGCGAGCTCGCTTGGTGTGAAAGCCAGTTCACGGCGTCGCTGCTGTTAGGCATGGCAGGGAGTTTCGTAAATGGCACGAAGCAAATTCCAGCTTCCAGAGCAGAGCATGTAGCTCTGCTGATTGCTGTGAATGCTGACCCTCCAAACTGATTTTAACTCTATTTCATCCCAGTGAGCCAACCTGCATTCCTCGCGACCAAATTCCTGGGAAATCAAGCCATGGAGAAATTCAGCCAGTGATTTTCACGAAACAGTTTCCTATGCAAATAACTTTGAAAGGCACTTAATGAGATTTTATTTTGCTGCACAATTTTCTTCATGGACTCTAGTAATTTGAAATGGTGAATTACCCAGCTCTAGATCTGCAATACCAAAATAATAGAAGGGCTGAAAAATCTTTCTGTAAGTGGTTTTGACTGAATTATACTGCTTACTGATGTGTTTTTAGTGGTGTAAAAGGTATTCAGAATTTTCTACTTTCCTTTTAAAAACAAAGTGCAGTTAACACCCTAAATTTCCAGTCTTTGATTTTTTTTCTTAGAGCCCTTTACTGAAAGTGTGTTTATATTAACCAAATGTTTTTCTAAGGAATGAAAATGTTAGTTTCAAGTTTTTATAAGAAAGAAAGACAACGAATATGAAATCAATAAAAGTAAGGGATCCCTCTCCTCTCTGCTGCCCCACTCATAATTGCTATTTTTTTTTAATAGCTCAGCAACAACAGCAAATAAAAACTTGAATCCTAAGCAGCTGTGACTTGCACCAACATCATGGCATGGCAAAGCATGCAATTACACTAGATTTGCACACTTTTTAAAGCAGCAAAAACTCTTGGCCATTGTCCAGGTCTTACAAGGTAGGAGAGGGGTCTGGGGACACCTCAGGGTTACTAATGGGGCGACTGCCCAGCCTCCCACCCACCTCCATGTGCATAGGCTCAAGTTACTTGTCCTGACTCTCGGCTCGTGCTTTTAACACCTATGGCACCTATACATGTATATGTGTATATATATACGTAGTTTTCTCATTTGCCTGGTTTACCAATACAGTTCTCACACTTCTGTTCATGATTTAAAATATTTTTATTTGCCCAACAAAATTTTGAGTGTGGCTTAATGCTCCCTTGCCCAGACCTGCGTTCTCTGTCACAGGAATAATGTTTAGGATTCAATCCGTACACCATCGGGCAAATATAACCAAAGCTACTACAGGCCCTGATACCGAAACCCCCAAACAACCAAGTCTCAACCCCCAGATCTTTCCTAGGACAGGGCAGAGCATTTCATACTCCATTCAGCCAGTTTGGCTGCAACACCCCCGGTGGTTTTGTGTGCAGGTACAGTGACCTGCTGCTGCTGCTGCTAAACGGTATGGGGGAGCTCCTGTGATTTTGGGGATGAAACTCCCCAGGGAAGAGAGGATGGACACCTTTCCCTGGCTCAGCTCATGGGGATGGCTCCTCTCTGCCCCTGACCCACCATGGTGCTGCATGTCAGTGCATGCTGGGGGATGTGTGTGTATTACTAGGGAAGTATTATGAAAAAAAAAGGAAACATTTTGAGAGACTGCAGGGAAAACAGCGCAAGAGTTGCTAGAGCAGTGTGCATACGCTCGAGAGGAATCCCTTTCAGTTCCTCTTTTCTTCAGCTTTATGTAAAAAGGGTTTGAAGGCTGGTTTAATTACGAAAACCAGCTCTCTAGACACCAAACAAAACGGCAGCCTAGCCTAAGTTGGCACCAGGACAGATGCATATTTTGCTCACTTCTCCATGCCAATCGGCTGTAGCTCATCCAGTATGTCAATCCAAGTTGGCTGTCTGAAATCCAAGTTTAGTGGCCTGAAAATATCCCGGTCCGGCTTTGTTTCATGTGGTAAACAGCTTGCTCAGTCCATTTTTTCAATGTTCAAAACAAAAATCAAAACTCCCCAAAAACCTGTTACTACATGTTATGGTAATAGCCTCTCTTTGCGTTTCACCCCACTGCAGGATTTCCCTTTTCTTTTTAATCTGTATACCCTGCCCATGAAAGGCTGGCAGAACACATTGCTTTTTTAAATATAGGCCTGATTCTGCCTGACACTGAGCTCTGGTGAATGGGTTCGGAGTTAAGACTGAAACAACCAAGTCCTGCAACAAAAACGTCGGTGGGTGTTTAACACTCGCAGCTCTGCCAGCTCCTCCGGGCTGCCTGGCCACCTCCTAAATTCAGCTAAAACTGGTAGCAGCCACCTGCTGGAGCAGGCAGGGCTTAGGGGTGGTGGCTTGGCAAAGCCTGGTCTACTCAAGGCTTTATTGGGGTTCAGTTCCCCCCAACCCCTATAAGGTTTTGCAGGACAATGTGCATAAGGCAAGAACAGCAAGCGGAATCAGGGAGGGTTTATCATGATTCACCATTGATGCAAATTCTCTCCCCTCCCTCTCCCCCCCCTGCCATTTTAGTACAAATAAAGGGGCCCAGGCTCCCTAGTCAGCCAGCAGGATTGGGACTGCCAAAAGAAAACAAATCCAACGCAGGGAGGCTGCCCACAAAGCGCGGCTTAGTCAGTGTTGCAGAGATGAGAGAAAAAACAAACAGCCTCCCGAATGCCAGTGATGGAATATGGTTTCCTCGATAATTAAATTCAAGCAAGAACTCATCTCTCCTGGTTTCCTACTGGCTATTTCCTCCCGAAGGAAATTGAATGTCTCTGAAAGCCTGAAATCAGGTCTCTGCTTGCCAGCTTTTTAAGAAGAAGCGATGGCTTTCCACAGGGTACAGCCAACCCCCCTGGAGACAATCAACCAGTCACTCATCTAGTTTACACCTTTCCCCACAGCTTTGCAATTGACCCAGTATTTACTGGTAAATTTAAGGGTGAGTGGAGAAGACAAAGAGACAGAGTGTGAAGGGATGAGATAGATATGTAGCTTGTGAAAAGGGAGGTTAAAAAAGTCAGGGAATCTGGAGAAATCCCTAGGAAATCAAGAAATATCTCCAGCTGTCATCTTTCTTCTCCCACCTTCCTAGTGAGAAGTTAGATAGGGTTCAAACAAGGCAAGAGCATGCTGCCTTCTAATTATCATGTGATTTATATGGGCACTTCATATAGTGGAAGTGTTGGGCAAATATTAACCTTGACTCATGTGAATCTTTGGTTTATAACAAAGAAACCTGGGAGGTGTGGGGAAGCAAACACTGAGAGAAGAGACTTGGTTCCAGCTATTTACCCCATCAATGAGCCTGACTGCAGAAAAAGATGCTATCGACTGTGTGCTAATGACACTGCAAAGTCATATGTGTTATGCTGCTTGTGTGTGCTTTTTTGCCCCAGAGCAATCCCCTGGTTATATTTGCACTTAGAGACCATAACAACAGAAACTGAGTCACTGCAAGAACCCTCTGTCCATCTTAGCTTTGCAGTATCTGGTCTTTTCTGAATACACCTTTCCTTTTGCAAACTGCATGGCAGGGACCTGGTGTGAGCATTGCATCTACCTCAGGGCAGTGTCTCTGTTAAACTTGGCAGGTTTGGTTAAAAGTGAACCACAGTCAACAGGCAAGCAGCTGTGCCCTGCCCTGCCTGCCAGTGCTGGCTGGGTCGGAGAGGCGTGGATGCAGCAGTGCTTGGGAAGCCGCAATGCCATTCCCTGAAAGCGGAGTGTTTCTCAGACTCAGGCTATCCACCTGCAGTGGGGAGAGAGGGCTGTGGGGAGCAGCAGGAGAAGGCGATCCAAGCAGCTCTGGGAGGCACAGTGCATGCACAGCCCAAGGGACCTGCCAAGCCCTCCATTCTGCAGAGCTCAGGGCAGAGCAGGCAGGGTTAATCCTGACCACAGCACACAGTTCCCCTTTCCTCTCCTCCAGCAAGAAAAATGCATATGTTCTGCACAGGGATGATGACTTTGCAGTGGTCTGAGAAACTCTCCCAGTGGCCAGGGGATTTTCTAGGTATCTGGGCTGGGAAACTTCAAAAGCATGTGTTTTTCCTCCAAAAAGCACTCTCAGGGCCCCATGGGTGCACACACAGTTTAAATTGCTTTAGTGAGGAACATGCAAATTCACTGGGTGCCTATACTAATCAGATAGGATATCGGCACTGAGGGTTAAGCTCCTAAAGGTCATCTGTGTGTTTGCAGGCAGTTATCAGGAAATGCACATCACTGCATACAGACACTGAGAAAATACAGGGTGGACTGAGAAAATGCCTGGTCACTGGATGAGTCCAGTGGAGCATTTATCTCTTGGGACAGACAATTTATGATATGCTGCTTGCTGAAACTCACAGGCATTTTATTCCAGTATAAAGAGCAGCAGCATCTGATAGATGAGGAGGAAAGAGGAGGAGAAAGGCAAAAGAAGAAGCAGAAGAGCAAAGAAAGGAGAAAAGGAATTATGGGCTCTACTTGCTGCTGAAATCTTAGGAGTGGGACTTTATGTTACTTCACTGGAACTGGAAATCTCTGCTCCCACTTTCAGGGAGGGGATCGCAAAGCCTGAGTGAGCAAAGATCAGCCCTAGGTGAGCAGGGGCATTGCTGTGTCACTGCCTGGACCCATAGAGGTGTAGGCAGCCTGTGTACTTGTCAGCAGGAGGGTGGCAATGGGATCATGTCTCCTGGAGGACTGTGGGACCTTCAGAGCTCAGAGATATGGACCCATCTGATACTAACGGGAAACAAAAGCAAAGGTAACTTACTGCCCTGGGTGAAGAAATACAGCTTTATTTAACAAGAGGCACAGATATCCAGAGGACAGATGCTTGCCAAACTGAGGCTTTTTCTTTCTTAGCAATACCTGGCAATTTTTTTTGTCCGGATGCTGTTCCATCCACAAAGGCAGGCCCCCCTTTTCTGCTCTCAAGTTTCCCCCCAGGATTCAAATCTTAACACCTCTAAATGTAACTTGGCTTCTTTCCTAGAAGGAGCAGGCCTATGGGAAAGGGGCTGCACAGTGGCAACACCTTGGTTCAGCACGGAGAACAAACCTGCAAAACTTTTCAAGGCCAAACTCCAGGGTGACTGGCATATGACATTATATAGGAGAGCGATTGTATGAAGTCTCTGTGACCTATTGCAGGGGAAACAATAACAACTCTGTATTGGGAGTCAATTGGGAGTTCACTGTCACTGAAATCACACTAGTCAGCATGCAACACAAAGTTTAACAAATTTTCATTAAGCTCCCTGAAACCACGAGGATTTGTAGTCTTATTTTCTGCTCACTTTTCAGGAGTGTAACAAAAAAGCCCCTCCTGATTTTGGAGCACTCAAGCTGTAGAGCTTTTAGACTTTCGTCTGCAATCATAAAGACAAGGAAGGTCCTTCTTATTTCTAAAGAAAGCAGAGATTCTTGCACAACTGCTTCCCCCAGGACCTTGTGCCCTAGCCCCCACCCCCAGTCCCAAACCCAGTCCACCAGCTACCTTGAGACTTGCAATTAAGTCTGTTGGCAATATAATTGTGATGGTTGGCAACTCAGTGTCACTGGAGGAACTTCCCCTCCCATAGCTGGAGGATTTGGGTTCCCTCTCTATTTCACATCTGCACTGATACAGAGGGCATAGTGTTCCTTCTTTGTATAATAATGTTTTATTTGCACAGTAATCTCAGCTGTGGAATGGAAATGTCTTCTCTGGCCCAAGATGTGAGCTGTTAAAAATCTGGCAGATCCCATGCTGGAGGTGGCTGCATTTCAGTGGTGGGAAAAGTGATTTTCATATTGTTCTGGCATAGTTCTTGTAAACTGAACTTCTATAACATTTCTCTTTGAGATCCATGGGAGTTTTTGCCTTGTCTCGGGTTGTGGTGCAGGGCCATCAGTTTGTAAAACACTAGGATGGCTGAGAGGAATGCTATAATGAGGTTTGTTTGTCAGAGATTTTCTTTTCTTGTCCTTATGTTTGGTTTCCCTTGAGATAGTCAGAGTTGACTTCTGCATCTCACACTTCAGTCTTTTTCAAAACTATCTGTGCTCAACAGGACATAAGTCACTTGTACAGCCGTGCCATTGATGTGCATTTTTGATGCATTCGCATGTGCAAATGGTTACTTTGTGATGATTTTCTTGTGTAATGGAAAATGACTTTGCCTGCTAATTTGGTGTGCCACTGAGTGCATCTGAAAATTAGATCCTTTCCGAGGCTGAAGCTAACATTCAACATGCAAACTTCATAAACCAACTTCAGCAGCTCTTTTCCCCCACTCCTGCACCTGTTGGCACTTATTTCTGCTTGCCACAGTCTGGGCCTGTGTAGCTGTCTCTGTGGCTACACAGGAAACTCCAGAGGAAACTGATGCAAGTGAAAGAGAATTCAGAAAACAGAAATGGTTCTTTTTCAGCAGTTCCCCAGCCTGGTTCATCACACAGTGTGGTGAACAGCTGTACTGGCACAGCACAGAAGAAGGTGAAAGGGTGGGACAAGGTGGCCAAGCCTCCTCCACTGCTGCCTAGGAAAACGTTGCCTGAGCTGCTTTCTGGATGTTCCCATGGTTTATTTCTGATGGTCTGTTTGCAAGGTCTTTTCCAAGGAAAGATCTCACCATCAGGACTTAGCAGAATATCAGAAGCAAGCATTAACACACCTAGACATGTCTGAGGACTGCATACTCAAGATGATTCCCCTTCTGGACCCTCAACAGAGTCTGGCAGAATAAGGGAGATGAAGCCACTGTGGCAGCCCGTTTCTTCTGGCTCTTGCTTGTACAAGTTAGACCACCAATACCATTAAGGGCAGGTTATCCTATAGTGGTGTCACACAGGAATTTCACAGTTGTTCTGTCCATGGGAAACCCATTTAGTTTCATGGAGCATTTCTACTACATCTTGTCACTCTTATACCATTCCAGTGAGAAGCTGAGTTTTTTGCTGGTATAATAATACTAAAAAAAAAAAAAAAAAAAATAAACCCAAAGGAAATTAAACCACAAACAACTATATTTAAAAAACAAAGGGTCTGGCTGGTACCCAAGAACACAAGGAAATTTAAAGATAAAGCAAACTGTCCTTATTTCACCCTGCTGAGCCTGAGGAGGGCTGGAGTTTCCAAGGAAGACAAGCCACGTCATGCCCCGCTCTGCCAGGGAGCAGCCAGCAAAAGGCCAAGCCTTCCCAGCAGACAAGCTGGACTTTCTCCCCGACTCCTTAATGGGAAAGTCATGTGGCAATGTCGAAACCAGATATTGAAATCTAAAAGCCCTCTTAGCCATGTGTGCGACTGGGATGGATTAGGACTAAATGAAGCCTGGACTCACTGACAGGATGTGGAATAGGGGAAAACTCAAATGGGATGAACTTCCCTTGAACTCACTGATGGGTGCCTAGCTCCCTGGGACTTCTGCCTGATTGAGGAGAGGGAGCCATGACTAGCCAATCTATGCCAGGGAATGCTGGTCACGATCTGGGAAAGGTGGACTGTGTGTCTGAAAGCCACACAGGATATCTTAAAATGATGAGGCTCTGGAGTGGCTGAGGCTGAGGCTTTGATACCTCATCAGGTCAGAGGGAGGAAAATGGAAAGCAGCAATGGCAGAGTTGTCTGAGGTTTCCCCTACTGCAGCACCACCATGGCTCACACTAGTGGACAGCCTAGCCTGGCCTCCAAGACTCAAGGGAGGGCTGATGGCAGCACAGCCTACCCGAGCCAACTGAATCACCACTGTGGTGGTCAGAGGGCAGGCAGGGCAGTGGGGGGAGAATTAGCAAGGAACAAAATCCCAAATAAAGCAACTCGCTTTGCATGGTTATTTGTTAAGCAAATTCTCTGGGTATTTGCTGGTTTCATTATGACAATGCTTGGCAGCATGGTCTGTGCTTGTAGTCCATGTTAATGGCCCCTTTCAACCTTGTAATGTCTTGGAAGAGCTAGCTGGGACTTTTTAATTCTTATCCTTTTGTGATACTGGTTTTACTACTACCACAGGCCTCCAGAGAAGCTAACTAGTATCACTTCTATTAATAAGTCACCATTAATTTAACAAAATCTATTTTATTTATTCTCGAATAATTTGAATATCAAAGGATTTCCTCTATCCTCCTTCTGAGCCTACGTGGCCCTGGTGAATGCCTACGCTTTCACTTACGATGATTAAAAGGCATAGGCGGTGGCCTTGAAGTGAAGATGTGCCAAACCATTGGGAAACAATATACCACATCCCCATCTGTGACATCTGCATCCCTGAGAATGCTTTTTGCAGGTGCATGTCCCAGTACAGAGTAAAATGCATACATCTGATTTAGATGTTCACTTTGCTCGCTGAAATCCCATTAAACAAATGAGCTGCATGCTTTTTTTCTTTTCTTTTCTCACTGTCACATAAATTCAGGCCCTACTATTTCCCCTGTACTCTCTTGGACACCATCAATATTTTCTACCATGAAGTGAAAGGCAAGCAATAAAGCCACTGAATAACCAATCCTTTCAAACCTGCTATGTCTTAAAGGCAGAAATGGTTTCCAAGCGATCAGAACATTTTGCTGACTTTTGTTTTCTATACAGTACACCCTTTTCTACTCCAGGAATCACAGATGGATGCAGGTCTAAGAGCCGACTTCATTTATAACCACATTTCTTAAGGACAATTGGGCGCAAAGGCTACCATCTCCTTGCAGCTCCATTTGCACAGCCAATCCTCTAAAATCCCAAAGTTTTTTGGCAACTTGCAGAGGAGCTGGGAACCTAGAGGCCAGCTCTGAGGGAGCATTCATTGCTTTGAAAAACCAAGCTCCTTGCTAGGTTGTCAGACAAGAACTACTGGGGAACCTAGACTCTCAAGTGTGGTGGGAACATGGGGAGTTGAATTGGGCCTCCCATGTCCCAGCTGACAGCCTTAATTTCAGACCTGTTGATTATTCTGGGGTCTGGCTTTCTTTTTTGACATGTAACATTTCAAACGGTCTCAGTTTCAGCTCAACATGAATGAGGGAAATTTGTGGAAGCTTGAAAAAACTTGGCAGGATGGAAAAGCTCTTTCTCACCCATCTAAAGTCTTCTGTTTTCTCCTGGATGAGAGTAGTGGTTTTTGAAAGCTTATCTAAGTTTTTCCCAGTGGAAGTGGAGACTCCAGCAAATTGAAGTCATGAGAATAGCTTGCTTTTCTCAGTTATCTTTTGTTGAGCCTTCAGAAGTTGTACACAGACCTCCCTGTGCTGGATACTGTTGAATGAGAGGAACAAATGCTAATATCCAGTACGGGGACTCCTATGTTCAATTCCTCCAGAGGGACTTTCACTGTGCTCTTCAAATGTATATATAAAGTTATTGCCAGTTACTTAAACCTACAACTTTTCTCACTTTGGCCTTAATGAATCAATGTGCCTATTGCTACTAGGAGAATCTGTAGCACCATTTAAAAGCCTCATTATTTGAGATCATAGACTCATAGAATAGTTAGGTTTGGAAAGGACCTTAAGATCATCTAGTTCCAACCCCCCTGCCATGGTCAGGGACACCCCACACTAAACCATGCCACCCAAGACCTCATCCAACCTGGCCTTGAACACTGCCAAGGATGGAGCATTCACAACCTCCCTGGGCAACCCATTCCAGTGCCTCACCACCCTCACAGTAAAGAATTTCTTCCTTATATCCAATCTAAACTTCCCTTGTTTAAGTTTGAACCCATTACCCCTTGTCCTGTCGCTACAGTCCCTGATGAAGAGTCCCTGCGCAGCATCCTTGTAGGCCCCCTTCAGATACTGGAAGACTGCTATGATGCTGATGTCCAGACTCCTACTAGTTCTTAGAAACTGCTAACACTTTTTACATTAATTCCCAATCATTTAATTCACTCAGAGAGTGTAATATTGCCCAAGCCATTTGGCATTTGGGCCTTACTATGCATTTTTAGTGTTCAAGTCACAATTCAGGAAGCTATTAAAGAGTTGTTTTGAACTAGATACACACACAGGTAAGGCTGCTAAAAAGCACTTCCTCTTGAAAGTACTTGAGTCTGGTGCCACTGTTTTCTAAATAGTTTGCAGTGTGAACTTTCTCAAAGGAGGCCTCCTTCGAAGCTCAGTCTACGTATGGAAGTTGGAATGGGGTCTCTGCTGATGATGACTCAGTAGGGAGTGTGCACAACTGTGCATATCACATCTATACAAACAAACTTCAGCTACTCACTAGCTAACCAGACTGTCAGCAAGCATCTCAACTGTATTCCCCAAAAAAGAACTAACATGATGGGATCTTTGCATCTGTTTTACCCCGACATTAACACAACTGTCAGAGAGGCACCACTCCAGCATGTAAACTCTGTTTTGAGCTGGGGCTCCAACTTGCTTGTTCATGGCTCTGACTCACCAGCACGCATTGCCCGACCGCCTCTACAACTGGGTGGTAGCTGTCTTCTTGGGATAGGATTAGGCAATCACAGGTGGCACCGCCTGCTGCAAAGCTGTCCTGCCTGGGTTCACTCCGCTAATGATTCCTAGTCATTTAAGAGCCTGCTCAGTTGCTGAAGGGGAAGTGGCTAAGAGGACAATGGGCTCCTTGTAGCTGTTCAACAATATCACTTGATTTTACCATTGACTGGCATTGGCATAACATGTTGGGCTGGATGTAAATGGTGCGAGCAGTTGGCTGTGCCTCTTCAGAAAGGTGACAGGAATAGTTACAGGTTTATACTGATCACACAGAGGCTAGTTTTCTCTTTGCCACAGAATCCACCCTTCAGACAGTGATGTGAGCTACTGTGGATTCTGTCACAGCCACTACAGGTCAACGGTGTATGGCTGCTGCTTTTCTTTATTCCTGTGCTTTCCTTTATTCCTGTGCTTTCGTTATTGTGCTTTCTGCTCGTTTGGATGAAATAACGTAATTAAGCATGTTTTCTGTGGAAAACATGCCTAGAATGTAGAGCAAAGATGGTACACAGCAAAAGTGCTGCCTTGCTACCTTTTCCTGCAGCCTAAGGATTTAAGCCAGTGGAGAAATCTATTGATAAAGCCAGCAACAAGTGCCATTGTCACTGTCGTTGCTTACCACAAGCCCCAGGCCTATTTTGAGTAAGAAACTGGTTGTGGAGTCCAACAGTCGCAGGTGACACCTCCAGAACCTGCAGCCCTGATGTCATTAGCATCCTCTGTGATGATAGATGGGAATTGCTTACAGCATTTATAAAAATAAATCCCATGTGGAGGCCAATCTAAAGTCTCAGAGTTTCATTTCAAAACTCACCTATATAGACCTCCCCCTCTGCACCCTCTCCCCTGCAATCTCCCAAAGCATGCAAGAGATGGAAGCCTCCTAATCAGACCCCCTGAACTCTACATCTTACCTGCCTGACTGCTCTGCAGCAGAATCTTGGTGTTCAGAGGATTTCTAGGTGAACCTTCCATTTTTACTCCAATGCAGGTTTTTTGTGTTTTTAGCAGTGGTCCCACTATCTCATGCACATGAATGCTGTGTGCTTGCTTCCAAGTATGCTCCCTAGGCATGCACTCTATGATTTTGCTTTAATACCAAATAAAATAAGTAATTACAAAAATCAAAGTGGATGTGGCATCCTCTAGCTTATGCAAAGGAGTTCACTAGCTAAGCTACCTGTCTTCTCGGGTCAGGACAAACTTTGAGCAATGTCAGGAAGTCAGATATCTGTAGACAGACCACAAAGCAAAGCACAGAATCTGTTCTAGTATATGACTGATGTAGTTTCTTGTACTCTGCCATCCGCCAGTGTCACGATTAAACCTGGTCAACCAAGATTAAACTCTGCTCCTGGTGGCAAGGGCCGTTTAGTTCCCACATAAGGAGGTCCATAGGCAAGGTGTGGAGTACAAGCACCTGAGAGTCCAATCCAGCTTCAGGGAACAGAGAAGCATGCAGCCCTCAGACTTGAACAGATTTGGAACAGGACTGACTGATAAATTTAACCATACTCATAACTTCAAGATTCATCTTCAATGAAAAGAAAATTCAAGTGACCTTCACCTTACAGCCACAAAATGAGAAGACTTCTGTAGTACATGTGTGTGCACACGTGAGTGGGATACACTGTAGATATGATTTTTGTATCTAGACCAAGGTAAGCAAGGGTTTGAAATTTCTGGAGGGTAATGTATGTTTATGTACAAATTCCAGGGGCTCCTAGATGCTGAACATTTAGAACTCATTTTAATGCCAAAATCCTTGTTAGAATGAGCAATCCTGCACCATTCTTTAGAGTCTGTACTTCAGACAGTTTACTTGGGATCGAATTCAGGTAAGCCAACAAACGAATTTCATCAAAATCCCACCTCTTGCTTTTAAATGACCACATGTTTTTTGCAATAATGACAGCAACTGCTGCTTTCTCTTCAAGTCCATTCTAAACACAAGGATGTATTGATTACTAGCACACTTATTTGTGTGAGTCTAGAGAGAGAGCTTCATCTTGTGGGGCTATTCAGTTTTCTTCATTCCTTGAGAGCACATCCCGCATCAAATGCTCAAGACCTAAAATCCTGATGACATTAAAATGTCCAGATTCATTTATTCCTCTGAATGTCATGTGGTGGAAAGACGAGACAGATTTTCTTGCCTCTGGCCTAGTCCCCTCTTTCTGATTGGAAGATGTCAGCATTGCTAGAGCTTCTTGGCTTGGTGCTTGCCTTATCTCTTGTTTGCAGAGATACTGTTCTGAATAGTACTTTTTTTGTGGTATCAAATGGCTGGATATTAAAAGGGAAAAATATGAGTGGAAGACATTTGTCTTTTCTGAAGAACAACAAACAGAACTAAATGTTGACCTACAGCCTCCAGCTGTCTAGACTAGCTGTCCCAGCTGCAGAATAGTCATCCTTTCTATAGCAAGCACCCCAACATTCCCATGAATTCACATGCTGGCAGATCGAGCAACATCCTTCAATTCAATGATGATTCTTCAGATTACTCAGAAGTACCCAGTGAAAATAGTGAGAATATTCAGCTATTTAGCTTCTGCTGCTACGTACATGTTCACATACTAGTCTGTATCGTAGTTTTTTTAAGAATGTCACTAAGCTAAAGTTGACAACTAATGTCAATCAGGGAGGAAAGAGGAGGAAGAAAAGGTTTCTGCTACAACACAGCATACTTTATTGTACAGACACAATCCATGACTTTTGAGTGCTCATATCCTTAATGCTACAATAACATACTAACATTCTTTCTTTAATACATACAGTTAAAAAAGAAAGCTTCCTTAAAACCGCAGCCATCCCTCTATCATCTTGTAGTTCAAACCACAAGAAGTCAGGAAAGGGAAACTTGGAGTTACGCATTTTAATATGAGATGTCATACATCTGATATCAATCAGATCAAAAAAGCTAAGCATTGTTTTTTTGTTTTGGTGTTTTGGTGTTTTTTGTTTTGTTTTGTTTTTTAAATCAGCATTTATTCATTTATTTAAGAACCTGGAACTCTCCTGAAATAAGGTGGCAATCTCTTTTCTTCTGAAGGACCATATTAGGGACACCTCTTTAATCAGAAACGGCTGCACAGGAGCTTCTGACTGTGTAAGCACCCAGTGCTTAAGGCACCCACTAAGAAGGGGTCTGTTTTCTTCTTTGCCCAAGAGATTGATACTTGCCTGTCCAGTGGTGACTGCTCTTATAGCTGGGTTATGAATTGTGCGCTCACTGACTCCAGCTAAATGAATCTTTCATTGCTGGAAGTCATGTGGAATAGGCTTAGCTGAAAGGCTGGGAATGACCTTACTCTCTCAGGACAGCCCAGTGAGCGTGACACTTGGAGGGACACATATTTGCTTGACCTTCTCTGCAGCTCCTGAAATCAGATCCCCTGTATGCAGAGGAATATATCAATTGTTAAAGCAGGAGTCATGCCACCACTGTCACCCTCCGGGCTCTGACGGAAAGCCACACTGACCACAGCATTTCATGCAGAGCACCATTCAGTGAGCTTGCTCAGAGATTGCTGAATGAATCGAGTAATTTGTGTGAAATACGTAGAAAAATGCCACATCTGTGGTCATGATAGGGCTTAACTACGAGGCAGGCACTGAGCAGCACAGTCCCATCAAGACTAAGGCACTGCTGGGCACACCCTGAAGGACAGATATAAGTAAATTTATACACTCTGTGTAGAAAGCTGCCTGTGCTGGGTCTAAGTTTTGAGTGGGAGGTGCCAAAGTTTCATTTTGGGTTCCTAAAGCCTTTTATAGTTCTAGATATGCCTACAAAAAGACCATTTAAATCCACAGAAATACCTTTGTTAATGACAAGATCAGGCTGCCAGTGCTACACTGACCGTGGCTACGACAGCCAGGCAGCTCTGTAACAAGGAAAGAGTCTGAGAGAGATATAGCCTACTGGAATGTCACCCTACCTTCCCTGGGAGAGGCCTGTGAGGCAGACAGGATGCATGTTATGGAGGATTCCCCATCTTTTACCCACCTGGCTCAATGTAGTGACTTAAGGGATAGTGCAGAATGGTGACAAGTTCCTGACCAGTGCACCAGGCTTGTCTCCTCATTGACTACCCCACCTTCCCAGGTGCCCTTGAATAATAGGTATGAGGCTCTGCAAACAGAAATGAACAATGACCAGGACAATGGTTCATCTAGCTTGGAGATGTCACCAAGGTTAAGTTGGCTTAAGCTCTGCATCAAAACTGCTTCTGTAAGTGCTCTCTACAACTACCTGAAAGGAAAATGGAGCAAGGAGGTGGTTGGTCTCTTCTCTCAAGTAATAAGAGTGACAGAACAAGAGGAAATAGCCTCAAGCTGCACCAGGGGAGGTTTACATTCAATACTACTAACATTTCTTCACTGAAAGGGTCATCAAGCACTGGAATCAGCTGCCCGGGGAAGTATTTGAGCCACCATTCCTGGAGGTATTTAAAAGATGTGTAGATGTGGCACTTAGGGACATGATTTAGTGGGGGACTTGGCGGTGTTAAGTTTATGGCTGGACTCAATGATCTCAAAGGTCTTTTTCAACCTAAATGCGCTTACGATTCTGTCAGCATTTAGACAAATGCAGGAGTCCCAAACACAGTGTCTACAACACCATCAGTGATGGCAGCAGCAGCCCCCTTTGATTTCTAGGATAGCCATTCACCTTCCTATTTTCTATACCCCAACTTCCAGTTAGTTGATGTAACCTTCCTTCTGCACACCACACTGCAAACTAGGGCTCTAAATGCACACCCTTTTTTTCCCCAACCGTGAGCATCAAATTGTTCACTCCAGCCATGATCTCACACGCCTAACGCACGCAACATCTTCCAGACCTCTGTTCTGGTCCTGCCTTTCAAACAGCTGTTCATACTATGACTCTGAAAAAGAACAGCTCTAGAATTGGCAGCAGCAAACCAGATAGGTGCTCAGATACCAGAAAACATTTTATATTTGTGTGCTCCCTTAAAAGTTGCAAACCAGCAGAGTTGTAAGCATTTGCTTCACTTCCCTAGCCCCGTCCTAAGAACTGGCTTATGTACCCATTAGTGAGAAAGCAATCAGGGGATGAGACTCTCAGTGCTAATGATGAAATTGCTCAAGGATCAAATGGTACCAGCTGTCCAGCAATGGTACCAGTGCCCAGCAACACTCGCCCAGTAGTGCAAGGCAGTAAATGAAGAGCACTGTGTTAAACTGAAAATAAAGAGCTGATGTAGACACACTGATATATCCAGGCACTAATACTGGATACATTCAGTGCAATGCCTTGTAAAAATCTGTTTGTCACTTCCAGATGCTCGTGCTTGTAGCTTGAGGGGCTCAGACGTAAGTCATTAACAACTTAGCCCTGTTAACATTCCACTTTCTTTCGTTTTGATGAAGCATCACATTGTAAAGCAGACAACAATGAAAAGCATGTCCATTCTCAAACTGTTTAAATATATTAATCATACAAGCTGCGATGGATTTTAATTAATCATTTTTTAACTTGTGTAGGGGGGAAGGGATTAGCTGACACAACTGTGCAATGTCACTGCCAAAAGTCCATGCTCTTTTAATAACTGTGCATGAAATTAGAGGAAAAAAAAAAAAACTCTTTAGCTTAGTGACCAGACCAAAATATATTTTTACAGCTGCCAAGGTTCTCGTTGAAGACATAAACCAGAATCTAAAGGGATCCTGTCTATGTGTGTGCTTTATTAAGATATCCTACTTACAACAGCACTAACATTAGTTTTGTCTGAGGCTTAATGGTGGAAGGGGAGGGCGAGGGCTTGGCAGCAGTTGCACTCTGGCCAGTGCTGTGTTAATACATCCAAACACAATCATTCAGGGAGACAAGTTTCATGTCACAAGTTGCTGTTTTATTTAGCATGTGCGTAATGGGCATGAAGGGGCTGGATTCCCTCCTGTGTTCCTTAGGTGGTGGAGAGGCTGGGGCTGGCCTGCAAGGAGCTGCTTTTCTTGTGAGTCAGCACAGGGAAACACTGTGGTCCCAGCCTGTGCCTCCTTCTTCCCACCTTACCCCAGTTAGTGCAGGCCAGATGAAGGGGTAGGTGAGCTCTGCTACAATGATCCTCTCTCTAGGCTATTAAATCTTTTAAGAAGTCTCTTCTATCCCTCAGGAACAGTCTTTTGGTTGATTGAAAAATGAGCAGGCAGTCAGGAGCTCAGGCACAGGGTAAAATTCAGTCTCTTCACTCGGCTGGTGGCCTGGTGCATGTTCAGTTTCAAGGGCCACAGTGAAACAGTGCAAAATTGAAACTCAGCACAGAGAGAACTCTGTCCATACTATTGCTAACTGATAGCCAAATATTTAATGCAGTGCCCAAGCGTATGATTTGCAAGTGACTTTGGGCTGGTGAGAGGTGCCAGATTGCTAGCACTGGGATCTGAAGCATCTTATACAGACTCAGCAACCTCCCTGCAGCTGAAGGTGGGAATTCATAGTCAGCTTACGCTGATCTAAACTGTGAATAAACAGAAGGAGGCTGTCCTGCCTTAGATCATGACATAGAACTCTAAATAACGTCATCTCCATTGAGGTCAGCGTGCTTGCAGGATGGGAGTCTTGTTGAACAGGATGGCAGACCCAGTAACACAGTAAATGTCCCCAGCTGAACCTGAGAACTTGTTCTCTGAGTAATGTTCATGCCTATATTTACGAACTATAATTTTTTGTGCAGACTGGTGTTAACTATCCTCTCCCTTGCAGTCGCCATTGCAAAACAGAAGATGGCTGTCAATCCCTTAGACCAAACTGATGCTGTTCAAAATAACTGAAGCTACTATTGTACATGGAAGAGTTATCTTCCATCTGCTTAAACCAATGTGGTCATTAACAGTGGAAATGCTTTAAAGTCTTGAGGCTATTTGTCTTGTAGAAGTTGGACTTGATGCATTAATCTATTGCTCACAGGTCTCTCATCAAGTGGCAATGACTTTCAGGTAGTAATGTTTTGTCCAAATACAAGCTTAATGGTAAGACGTCTTTCTATGGTCCATCCAAATGAGTTTTCTTTTACTGAATCATTTTCTTTCTTGGGACCATATTTTCTTTTAATTCTGCCATACAAACTCCGAGAATGATCAAGGTCCTAAAGGGAATCCCAGCTGAAAGTGGTTACAAAAAACTGGAGATAATAAAATAAATATTGTAAGACCTCTAATATAAGCAGCTCTCATAAAAAATGAGCAATTGGGAAATATCTTTGCAAGTCCTCTTTTAAGTTAATTTAGTACATCTATTACATAAGATCGGAAAATCTAATGTCAGAATCCTCCAAGAGTCCCATAATGCTGTTTTCACTTAACTTGGAGATTTTCAGCAAATTTTGCGAACAAACAAATGGCTTCATTACGTGTATTATATTCAAACTGAAACCGATGAAGATACAGGAACAAAACAAAGTACACAATGAAAGGATAGTTGCAGATTATAAATCACAGATTTCTAAATCACAATTTATAAATCACATATTATAAATGAGAATTGTCCTTCAAAATCTCCCACCCAGACATTTGAACTTCTTTTCTGATGCTAATGGTGTAATCTGTGTTCAAATTATCACCTGGTACTTGTAATAAATTCTTAAAATGAACACAAAAAGCAATATTAGTTTGTTCTATTAATTGTTAGAAAATGTTATCCAACTTTTGAAATATACCCTTTCAGATGAATGGAAATCAAATGTAGTCCTGTTCCTTTACAGTCTATTTCTCATACTTTTAACCAAAGAGTTCAAAGAAATATGAAACAGCTCTGAGAGGGCAACTAGCATTGTGTCATATTTTCCTTGAGAAAGGAATAATTTGGGGTGTTTTTTTTTTTCTGCAGATTGAATCTGAAGCACAATTGAAAAATGGTCAGGAGCCATATGCCTGAAATCTTCAAGGAATATTAAGGATAACAGGCTATGTCTGCCTTTGAGATGCTCTAGAGGATACAGATTGGCTAAATGATGTCCAGCCTTTGAAAATCTGGACATACTCCAACTTGGTGCTTGGAGAAAAGTGCCTTAATGAGCCTTTGGTATCTGCATTTATTGTTCAACAGAACATCTTGAGCTGAGTAAAAGATGGATATAATTTGTGAGGATATAAACTTAACACAACAGCTCTTGGCCTTATATGCACTGCTTCAAAGGCTTCCTGTGAAGCCTGGAAGATCAAGGAAAAGGGAAAGATCAAGGAGAAGGGAATGAACTGTCTCAGTCTAACTTGCCCTTTGGCCATACTGTCTGGGGAGGTGGCATGTGGTGTCCTTTGAACTATTCTGCTATCAAACCTGGCAAAGGAGCATGAGGTCCATGGACCCATGAGTTTGGGTGGTATTGCTTCTGCCTCTGTCAACCTCATCAGCTATCCCATCATGTGGAATAAGATTCTCATCCCAGAAGATTTGGGAGGTCATGTGCTGCTGCTGCTGGGGTTTTGCACTCTTTCTCTCCTACCCCTAAAAAGGGAAAGGTGCTTGAAGGTGTACCTCTTTTTACAATCTTGGCTGGAAGTGAATGCCTAACTACTAAAAGAAAATATAGGGCAGGACTCAGGACTAAGAAGTAACTTGGAGGGACACAGTTTAGGACAAAGTTTTGGAAGCCTTCAGCTCTATCAATTTGCAAACTGTGAAAGTAAGCAACAACAAAAAGAAAAAGAATGTTGACAAATGTAGTCCATGGCCCTCTTGACCATATGCGGTCTGGAAAGGGTCTTTTTAGTCCCGACAGCAGAGCTTCACCAATGCTGCCAGTCCCAGCTGCCTTCCTGCTGGTAGGGGAAAAAAAGGGGAGAAGATGTAAAGCTACTAAGTGGCATAGGAAATTTTTAGTGAAATCTTCTGAAAGATGATTAGATGGAGCACATTACACAGATTCAGCAAATAGCTAAAATTCCTGGCAGGTCGGATTTGATGATGAGAGAGTCACCTTGAGAGGTAACAGACTTAACAAACTTACAAAGTCTTAAATAACTTTTACAAAGTATCATTAAGCCTTGGTGAAAACAAACATGGAAACAAAAAAAGCAGCTCTGTTCACGGGGCAGGATAATTTTGCCTCCAAGAGTACACTGTTCTTGACTACCTTAAATGTCAGTAGTGTGCTGTTCTTTGTTTCTATTTTGCTTCACAATTGCCCCCAAAGTGAAAAGTACTTCAGATAAAACAGAAAAAACTGATTAGCAAGTTCTACCAAGTGTGCAACATCCAGCCTCCTGAACTTAGACCAAGCCAAGAAACGTAATGGAAATTTTTACTGTGTATGAAAACGGTTATTGTCACAACTTCAAAGCTACTCAACCAGTTTTCTGCATACTTAATCTGCTTTTTACATTTCACTAGTAACTCGAAATCTATTGCCAGTATGTCCAATCATTGCAATAAACATGCACTGTTTGTGTTGGTATCTAAGGCACAATTATGCATTTGCTTGTTTGTGTTTTGAAGCATAAGTAAGCTATGCCAGTTTTCCTGATACTCAAAAATTAACAGAATGGACACTTTTGATCCAGTAAAATTTGATTGAGTTATGAACAACAAAAAAGCTGTGTTCATAGGATGGAAATTGCATTCAGTCTTCATTGCTGTGCTTTGCTGTTGCACAGCTGTAGCAAAACAAAGTTAGTCAGCTTTGATGGAAGATGCAAATCTATTACTCCAATGGATTCTGTGAGAATAATTGAAAAGCCTTTGTCTCAGATGTGGAACAATGCCCCAGCATCCTTTCTGAACAGTACTGGCCTCCTAAACTAAACACACCTCTAGTGCATAAAATCTCCTATGCAACCATGGAAAATAATGGAAATGAAAGTGCATCGCCAAATATCCTGTCCTGGAAAAGCATTTTGAGAAAGCTCACTATCTATGGGCAGCACTTACTGGAATTCTGTCATAAAACAAATGAAGTCTGGGCTTATGGTGGCCCCAGATGTGGCAGGCCTCCTGAAAAGGCAGATTCTATTTCCTTTAGGCAGGAAACAACAACAGTGAATTATCTAATAGAGAGCTTTGCTGCTTCTGGTACCCAAACCAGTTCACTTAAAGCCAGCGATGGTCTCTCTGCCCTTTCCTACAACTGACAGTCCCTTTGGGTCTTAAATGAATGAGAAAATCAGCTTGTAGGTTGGTTGGAAGGGAAATCTGGATTGAGGTGATGAGGTAAAAGTTAAGAGCTGTTCAGGTCATGTAGGGTGTATTTATTTTGCTGTCTTATTCTGTTGAAGAGAACTAGCACCTTGAAGGAGCGTGGGCTGCTGAGGTAGGTGCTGTGCAAGCAAAGGAGAAAGACATGGGTTCCTGCCACAGAGTGATGGGGCAGTGCACAGCCCTGGTGATCTACACTCTTTTGTTCTGTAGAGGAAAGCCAGTTAGGTCTTGTTAGCATTTGGGCTTAGGAAGAAAGGGTTAATTGCCTCAGTTTTTCTGCCAGCTGGGGAGGCACTGAGCCAACAGAAAATTGGGAGGGGAAGCAGGACAACCAGCTCTTGGGAGTGGGAGGGGAAAGAGGGTGCCAGGCCTTGCTGTTTGTTTGTATCTCTGTTTCAAGTTCTGTTTTCAAATAAAACACATTATTACACCTCTGCAGACTACTGAGTAGTTTTATAAGCCAGCCTCATGATATAGCCTACGATCTCACAGAAACAAAGTCTAGGGGAATACATAGGAACACAAAGGCAAAAGATAGGTTGTGGTCTCAGCAGCTACTTGTCCTGGCAGGAGCAAGTATCTGCCTAAAAGCAAAACTAGGAAAACATCCATTTGATATACTTACTAAAATGCAGCTTGATTCAGTCAAGGTTCTTTTCATGCTCAGCTCCTTTGTTTCAGACCTACTACTGCTTGTTTTTCGAATTGACTATTTGCTGCAGGAATTTTGTTTTAATTTAACAGGCAGCTGGAGCTTATTAAACACGATTTTCCATGGTAGTATTTTATATCAGTACTTGATAATGGCACACCTGTAAACACCCTCTATAACGAGCACCTTTAGGCACCCATGGAATCCGCCTGCTGCAGTTAGCGTGGCAGGGATTCTGGGTAACAACGGCACAGCAGCTTAAGCCCAAACTTTCTTCAATGCGTTTTCCCCCTGCTTCCTAATCTCTCCTGACAATGTTGAAAGTTATTACTTAGCTGCATAAAGAAAACCATCTGTCAATTATTTACCTGCTTGCATGTGGGATCAGGTACCCAGAAGCTGTTACTGCAAGCCAAGGCAAATGCCCAGCTTCCAAGAAAGCAGAAATCCAATTGCAGTCGTCTGATTCAACTGTCTATCTGGGGTAAGTCAATAAAAATCTGTTCTCTGCCAGAGAACAACTGAGATTCCTCCAAATACCATTTCTGACATCCAAGTCACGGCTGAGTGGCCCTTAAAGTTCTTTTGAGAGCTCTTGGAAAATAAGATTTCTAGCAGCTGTAAGTAAGTATTTAAGTGCACGTCTTGCTAAGTAGATGTATGGAGATCGTTCATGTTCCTCCATGAAGCGTATCCTCATGTTGTGTAACAGAAATACTAACATCTGAGCTCCAGTCAGCATCCTGTCATAAGTTACAAAATTTGCAGCTTTTCCAGTTTTCCTGACATGAATACTGGACTCTTCAGAAGCACTTGTCTGCTGAAGTCTGGTCTTGTCATAGTCACTATGGGTTTTATAATAATTTCAGTGGAAGCAGAGTATGAATAGAGAGCTTTGCCTATGTGTGTCTTGACTAGAATGCTCATTTCCCCCCAACCCCTTTCATCATTCAAATTACAGGAAATTGTACCAAAGGTTTTTAGAGACTGCTTAGAAAGACCACTGGGAAAAAGTCACTTTTGAAGAAACTCGTGGTTTCCTCTCTCAAGACCTGTAGGCTGACTTTTGTTAATGTTACTTTAGATTAGGTATTTTCTGCTACGGTTGGTAGATTCACTTGAGGTCTGTGAATTCTTATAGGGCTCCCTGAAGCTTAAAAAGAGAAGACCAGTACTTGTTTTAAGCTTGCGTGCTTGAATTTGCTGTAGCATAGTCTTCAGTGGATACTATCCTCCTGGGTTCACAGAATTGGAAAAAGACTGAAAGCCAATGTTTTAAACTACCCTTGCTTAAAATTAAAAGATACCTTTTGATAAACAGAGATTCTGCCATTCAGAAGTCTGGCTCATGTTTTAATGATTTCATTTTTGATTTCTTTTTTCCACTGGTAAGTTTTGAGAAGAGGCTAGCAGTCCTAAAACATTGTCCAGGTGGGGCTTTACTGACACCCTTAGATCCAAGCTGGGTAAATCTGGTCAGCTTGGTGGGGGTGCCTCCTCTGAGACTCACTAAAAGAAAAAAAGCCTAATTCCCAATGAATTTATGCTATATATTATCAACAATATTGCCAGACATGGCAAGGGTTAAAACACTTGCTAATAGATAATTCCCAGCATGTTACTCACTTCCCTGCAGAAGGACTGACAGCTTCAGAAATATATTTTTCCTTCAACCCCCCAGAACTGGATGGATTAATAGAACTGTTTTCTTGAATTACTTACAAATCATTGCAGTTATAACTTGAACTTCCAGAAATAATGTGCTAAAGATTTCATAGAAGATAAACTTGGATTACATCTGCTGTAAATAGTCAGCATTCATGTAGTAGTGTGTCAGCTACTGGAATAACTGTGCTGGCCCTAACTTTGCAGATGATCTTTGATTTGTGGATGCTCCACCTTTTCAAGTATAAAAAGAATAAACTACTATCCCCACACTTAGTGTTTGTCACAGTGAGATCAGTTAGGTCAGTGCTGAGCATTTTTGGAAATCCCAGACAATGGAAGCTGAAATGCTTATTGTGCTGGCTGGATAGGAAAAATGTGGAACCTATAGAAGCCAGAAGCAAAATGGCCAGCTTAAGGCAGCTTTATCAGCAGCTGCTTTTCAGTTTTAAATAGAAAGTGCTTTTTAAGGAAGTCTGTTGGGAATACTCCTACAACTAAAAGAGCCCATAACAGCATGCTGCTGCTGATGACTAACTAAATGGAGATGGAGGAGGAGAGTTCAATGGTTCCCAAAGGAGTTGCCATATTTCTTTCCAGGATTTCTTGGACAGAAATATAGAATCATAGAATGGTTTGGGTGAGAAAAGACCTTAAGACCATCAAGTTCAAACCCCCTGCCATGGGCAGGGCCACCTCACACTAGATCATGTCACCCAAGGCTCTGTCCAACCTTGAACATTGCCAGCGATGGAGCATTTACCACTTCTTTGGGCAATGTACTTCACTGCCCCATCACCCTAGGTATATGTCTGAGCTGTTTGTGATGCCTTCATAATAAGTATGGTTCTTGTGAGACCCAGTATGCATGCACTGCTCCAGTGTTCTGGTGTGTGCAATGAGTCCAGCACACCTCAGGCTCAGTAATACCAGCACCTGTACCCATAACACAGGGCTAAACCCTGGCACCTGGTCGTATGTACTGTTACATTGCTACCATGGTGCTGGCTCTCTCTGGGCTAACTCTGCCCTCCCAGACAATATGTGGGTAGGAAAACCCTTCTTTGTGTTGGAAGGTAAAAAAGGATGGGTGAGAACTGTGCCCAGCCCACTAGCATAAGTGTGGGAGAGCTAGCCCTATCCTGTTTTGTTTCATATTAAAAATATGACCACTGTGTACAGCCTGTAAAGCTGAGCCAGGATGCCTTTTGCTGCTCTACAGAAGGGCTGTCAGAGATGTGCAGTGGGGAATGTCCTAGACAGTGGTACAAAATCTTCAGGTTTTGCTGGGACAGAAACAGAAAATCAGAATAATTTACATAAAGGATATTTCAGGATTTACAACTACCTTTTGGCAGTTTTTGTTGACAATTTTGACGCATCCTGTGTTGCTCTTGCATACAAGATACTGCATAGTCAATGCAGCAATGAAGAAATCGCTGTCGCTGTTTTGCTACCAGTGAAGCAAAGTCTCCTTAGAGTTCACAGTCCAAGGGTGCATAAACCCAACCATAGGTGCTAGTGAGATCTAAATCCTCCTCTTTTTCTCTCTTAAACCACCTCTCCCATTCAGGACGCATTTTATCTAAACCCATTTTGTTTGTCAGTTTATGATTTCTTTTTCAAAATACTTGATTTTTACCTGCAGTGGGAGCAGCTTGACAGCACAGAGGACTACTGTCAGGGGCACACATGCTGCAAATGCCATTGGAGGCAAGTCAGCCTTTCAAAGACATTTTTAAAATATCATCTCCACAGCTTGTGTGGCCATTTGTTAAAAACAAATGGCATTTGGGGAGTCTGGAAACCAGGAGCAGCCATTAGGTGGATCTAAAATATGTGTCATCTGTTTAGTGTTGTATCCCCTTACGCACTGTCTCTTCTCAGAAGGGTAGTCCCTTGAGATTTGTGAGATCAGAGGCAAATGGGAGACCCATCTGCAACCTGTTGATTAGCCAGTCATCAACAGATTATCTCATACAAAGGGATGAGAGTAATGGGCTGAGGCTAGCTAAGTGCATATATGGTAGTGAAAGCACCAGTGCCACAAAGATGGGAAAGACCAGATGACGTGACTCCTGGGGAGGGCACCTTTAAACAGACAGAAAAAGAAGGGTGGGATTGTTGAGTGAGTCACTCCAGAATACTTGGCATTGATACCAAATCAATGGGTTCAGCCTGGTCTTGCGGTTTCCTTTCTTTCTGGGCACTGATCTCCACAAGCTGGAGGAGCTGGTGGGTGTACAGTGTTTGCAACCACTTTATTTTCTCTGGGCTAAAAATACTCTGCAAACTTCGGTTTTATTTTCCATTCCTAACAGCTGAGCCCTGGTCAGGAAGGAATGAACGTGTTATCCTACTGTGAAAATATCTAAACAGGTGGAAAGGACAAGGGAGGGTAGAAAGAGAGGGTGGAGAGTCTGCTTTTAGACAGAAGTCCTGTTCCCTTTCTAAAAACAGAGTGAAGGTCCTGTAGGTTATTTTAAAACTAAAATTTGTATGCCCATTTTAATCTAATTGCTATGTGAAAGAGCCTTGTGCTGAGAGACATCAGGAAGAAAATGGTTATGGAGACACTGTCAGAGGAAAGAGGAAATTGTGGCACTGTGCTTCTGTTTCAGTCAGGCCCAAGCATTTTGCCAGTAAACTTCATCTTTCACCTCTAAGTTCTGTTAAGCCAGCTGGAGTCTCCCATTCAGCTTAACCAAAGTTCTTTCTTTCCTCTTCTTCTGAGAAAGCTCTTTATAAAAACTATCCTAGTTCTGAGACAGCTTTGTTGAAGCATCTCAGTGCTGACCGGTGGTGCTGCTTCTGCAGCCACCCCTGCACCTCAGCACAGACAAAGCTATCAAATAGACTTAGTTGTGCTAAATGTTACGTTTTCCATTTTTCAGTATGGAAATATTTTCCACTGAGAAGCATGATCCTGCCTGGTAACACTCCCTTCATCCAAATCCTGTCTGGATTGCAAATAAGTCTGCAAAGACAAGGGCTAATGCACTAATCCATTCTGGTTCTGTATGTCTTTAGAGAAACCTTTTTTAGAAAAGGAAAATACAAATAAGGGTCCAGACTCGTACTATACAGAATGTAATCAATAAAGTTATTTGAAGTTTTACACAAAAGCTCTCACACAGATCATTAGGGCAGAAACTTTAATCCACTGAGGTTTAGAAATGAGGAATTTCTTAAGTATCACCTGAGGTTTCTTTTCTCTCCAGGTCTGTGGGGCTTTGTGGATTGTAAATCCTGCCAAAACACTCTTTCAAATAAATATTGGCGAGGAAAAATAAAAAGAGGAGCAAAGGGAAGCCAAGCTGAAATCTGATAAACAGCCCCAAGATACCAGCCCTTTCAGGGATATTGCCCCAAATTCTCCTCTAGGTGATAGAAATTAGTAAGTAATCATAAACAGTGGGGAGGAAAAAATGGTGCTGGTAGGAAGAGCAAAACCATGCTGTTCTCACCTTTCCTGCACCTTTTGAGTAGGTTTTGAATTCCCTTAGACATGCGCTTTACCATTTGTATTCTTTCTGCTTATCATCTAAACAAGGGCTAGCTACACATCCCACCTGCCTTTTCCAAGTGACAGACTGGGGCTGTGTGAGCACTAGATTTGCCTGTCCAACAGCAGTTTCCTATCTTTCAGTAAAAGCAGCTAGGCTAGAGGAAGGCCAATGGGTGAAGCGCGAAAGGACAGGCACTCTTCCTCTGGCAAGCAAGCAGAGGGTGAAGTGTGCTTTTATGGGTGCCGAGTCTGTGCACGGCCATCAGTTGGAGTCCACTGGAGGCAGCTCTGTGGGCCTGATATCAAATTAGTAACACAGATAAGTGATGTCTTCTTTGGCCAGCCCTGCCTCAAGGCTGTGCTTGTGCAGCCCTGCAGACATAGCAACAGGTAAGGCATGATCCCCACAAGTTCCTGCGTGTGCTTTCCAGTGCCTTGCATGAGGATGTCTTGGAAGAGCATCCTAGAAGTGGGTACCAGGCTGAGGTAGTTCAGTGACTATCACTGGTGTACAGCTGTCTGACAAAATGCTCAGGGCCAAGGAGTTTGGCCACAGAAGAGACTTTCCTAGGTGACAATTCACCTGAGAAGAGAGATGAGTTGTCCTGGCTAACTGTGATTCCTTCCACATCTTTTGAAGTATGCATGAGATTCGTAAAGAAGCAGAGGGATTGTGGGGCCCTTACGAAAAATAGCACTGGGACCAGACGTTGCTTTTGTGACAATGGTTATCATTTGTGTGTTCTCTTTGGTCCAAAACAGAGAGGGGACTGAGAGGTGGACTAGCATGTGTGAAGTATGTGATAAATGAATGAAAAGGCACATCTAGCCTATATACTGCACTTATATACACTCAGACTGTTGCACATATCAACTATGCATTTATTGCACTTAATTTATTTGCAATAATGTTGACATCAGACTGTGTGCTCATTTAAGTTGCCTGTATCATGCCTATCTGTAGGTCTGGTGGAACTATGATGTATGGTCCTCCCTCTCCACCAGAAGATGTGTTGCATCTACAGTGGAAACTTAGGTATCCTGCTGTTGTAGGTCAGTGGTTTCAAACTGCTTGGTGAGGCTAGGTGCATGATCTACAGCCATTAACCAACAACTTTAAGGCTTATTAGTTTTATGTGAGGCTAAGCTAATTTCAGAACTGCCAAAGGCCCATTGGTCCATCATAGTTGGGAATGGCTGATTTAGGCTTGCTGGTGGTGCCGTATCTGCTTGAGAGTAAGGGAGAACGTGTGTGTGAGTTTCTGAGAGATTGCTTTTGCTTTGTATAAGACACTGGGGAAAAAGCAGGTTGGCAAGTGAGTGTTTCTGCCTTCAGCAGGTAAATGGAGATTGTTATGATTCATTCAGACTCCACAACAGAGTAGTTTCACTAATGGCCATTAAAATGGATTCAGAATAAGATCAAGAAAAAGTACAGGCAGAACATCTGTTTGGTTGTGTCAACTCACCACCAGCAGAAGTATTTTGACTTCATCCTGATTACAAATACTCACACTTAAATACTGAAAATACTGTGATGTGGGGGCTGATGAGAATTAGAAGTCAAGGAAATGCAGCATAGTCAAAGCCTGGCATAACTAGTCATTAAGGAACAAAGCAGAAGCAAGCGGCTGAGGGAGCAGAGTGGAAAAAGATGACTGGAGAAAGAAAACGTGAGGAGGGGAAAAATTATTTTGCTGCCTGATTGCTAGTTTCAAGGTTAAAGAGAAATGATGAAATCAAAGCACCCATTAATTGTAACTATTCAATCTAACTTAGTTTGCTAATGCTGCAAAACCACTGGTTCACTTTTATCTAAAATTGAAAAAGTGTAATTCAAAGCCTGTTCAAAGAGAATAATGAGATAGCCTGGAAGACCATTACCTAAAAAACCAGTTACAATTATATGTTATCTGTGTAGACTCGAGTTTTTATTAGCTTGCATTTGCCCTCCAGGGCATCAGACAAAGGCCATCTATTTGTTAGGCTTTGGAGAAGAGCTAAAATCAAGCTGTTTTGAACAGGGTTGAGGGCAGGACTCCCATATCACTCTCTGGGATTTCCTAGAGAGATGTAAGCATGCGTGACTTATGCAGTGACTTTCCCCTGTGCACGTACTGCACCAGTGATTTGCAAATGCATGGCTAGACTTTTCTGGAGGTTGTAGATGTCCCTGTGGGGGCTGTAGCAGTAGCTCTGATTTGGCTGTAAGACTTACAGTCTTATCCTACACGAATGGCCATGATTGCCTTTGTTCAGCTGAGCAAGATTTCTGGACAGAAAAACTGGAATCAGACATGGGGGGAGCAGGAGGAGGTTAACTGTACCTCCTGTGGGTTAAATACCACTTGCTCTCCTGTGCTGGTGGCTGCCTGATAATCTTGTCTGAGTTGCATATATAATTGCTGTCAGAGTACTTTATGGCTTGTGTAGAGGCAGTGTAAGTACATTAAATCCAAGTAAGTTCATAATACGTTGGACTGTTGAAAGTTGCTAATTCTTACTTTGCCCATCATAAGCCCAGTCTCTCTCTCTGCAGCTGTGATTTAGTAACAGGGCACTGTTTTGCAGTCTCAGATTACTAAGTCTTTGAGTACAAAATTAATTCTTTCATAACTCAGTTGAAATTAATGGACTGATTGATAATGATGATTCAATGTTTTTCTGTTAAACTGTTTTTGCAAGACATAAAAATGTGTCACAGTATGTTTTTTTGTATGCTGTGGAACACAAATGAAAGAGTTGATTGAATTGTTTTATGAAAAAAAAAAGATAAGAATATCTTGGCTGTCAGGACTCTCTTGTATCCTTATTGTCTTTGATTCTTTACAGCCTTTACTGGCTTTAGTGGACTTTGATTTAGACAGTTACTAAATCTCAAATCCTTATGCAAATGACAATGGCAAGTTCACTAAGTGCGTGAATTCCTTAATCTTCTGGGAAAATTTTAAGTTTACATTGTAAATCAAAGACCTAACGGTAAGTTCTGAGGCTACTTCTGTCAACCCTATAAAACGACCATTTATCAACCGTTTGAGGTGTTTCCTTGTCAAACTGTTAATATGAGGAAAAGTTGTGTGTGATGCTGTGTGTAATGTTAGGTAGCCACTAGCAACCAGTGACTTTTAATAAAAACTTTTATAAACTAAGAAAACATGTCCAGTAAAGGATGATGGCTAAAGACTGAAGAAAAGGACAGGCGGAGATGGAAAAACTGTTATTTCAATGTCCAGTGCTAACAGATCACATGTGAAAAAGAAGTTCAAGGTTCCCCTTATTTAATCTGTTTAGGACAAGTAGTGCTGCAGGGGTGGAGCAAAGGAGATGTAAATCTCTCTGCATGCTCTGTAAGACTTGAAGAGAGCTCTGGAAGGAGCTCATTGCAAAAAAGGTTTTCAGAAAAAAGGTGGAGATGTAACTGCTGTAGTCTGGATTCAGATCCAGACAAAGCTTAAGGTCTGTGGTTAGTAAAGGTAACTCCTCTGGCAGAGCTTTGCAGGTGACATGGAATGGTGTCACCATCCTGTCACCATGTTCAGCTGAAAACTTGTATGCTCTGCCACATGTGATCAAATTAATGTTTCTTCCACTCAATTGCTACTTCTTTGAATGTATCAAGCCACAATCTCTGGGTGAATTTTGCTCATTATTATTACAAATGATTGCATTTCCTGCCAATCACTGCAAACCTGCCTGAACAGACACAGGTACCTGTGGATTAACAGACAGAAACTGGATCCCAAAATAACCCTCAAAAGGCTGCATGATGGTAAGTGCTGCATCATTCTGAAGCATTCCCAAGCAATGACTGTTATTTTTCTCTGCTAAAAATCACTAAAAGCTCTCAGGAGAAACACAAATAACAGGGATGAAAGCCTAATCTTTGTCAGAGTTCCAGACACTGACTGTATTGTAGTTTCAGCATGGGCATGTGGCTGACATAAAACCAAGGAGGCAAATAAAATGGCAGCACTCAATGCGGCTGTACAAAACTGGGATTTAACCCTTTTACACCCTAACCAGTTGCAGCCTGGAGTGAATAGTGACCATGTATTTTGTAAAGGAGGAGTTGTTTCTGTTTTTGTTTTTGTTTTAAAAAGAGCATTCAGATCAGCTGAGTTTGAGCCAATACTGAAACCAGAGCTGCCAAATTTATCATTGACCAGAAGATTTGTATGGGGCCGAAGGAGGTTGGTACAGAGAGATTAGGAGCAGATTATCAGTATGCTTTTAGCTTCATCTGTTTCTAGAAGCAAATAATTAGCCTCAGACACCTCAGCTTTATATAAGATTTTACATACAAATTATTGGCGTGAAAAGACTGATAAAAATTATAGGAACTGTTATTTCTGCCAGAAGAAATTAATCCCAAGAATAATGAATTTCAATCAACGTGGTTACTTTAGCAGTCCTAGATTTTTGCAGGAAAAGTCCATTTCAAGAAACTCATTAGTTCCTTATTTCAAATCCTTGGTGTAACCTGACTGAAGAAAAAGGGGAAAAAGGAAGACAGTTCTGATGTCAGAAACTGGCGCGTTTCAAAGCTTCTGGAGCTTTGTTACGAAACTGAGAAATTGCTGGTAATGGCTTTTTTTTTTTTTTTTAGGAGATAAAGTGTGTTGATTCATCCTGGTTTCTGAATTGCACATGGCCCAAACCCCCTGATTGCCTCCCATCATGAGTGCTGCAAAACCTGTGCTGCGTAGCTGGGGCTTAGTTTGCTCACTGAGATTGTCACCCAGGGAAATAAGTGTAATGTAGTTGAGAAAGGTTTTTTTTCAAAGCAATGAAGATTCAAATTGTTTCTTTATGCACTGTTCCTTTATGCTGCTTTGAAAGCCTCAATTATAGAAATTAAGGACCTTTCTGGAGAGTAGGAAGAAGTCCTTTTTCATATTTGAAAACTTATGGGCACTTAGTGGATAAAGGTTTAAGAAAAATTATTGGCCCATATCGCATCATAAGCAAAGTGATAAAGGCAAATGTGAAATGAAAGGAAAGTTTGTACACTGGGCCAGACACTACAGATGATTTTTATAGGACAAAACTTTATGCTGCTGGTGCTCTTAGACTGAAGAATAAGAAAACAGGCTTTTTCGTCTACATGATGGTCTTTTTTGCCAAACTTGAATGCTGCTGTGTCCAGCCTCCTCCTTTCCTGGGAAAATATCTTGCCTATGCCTCTATCACTAAACTCAAGTTTTCTTCTGCTTCCCTATTTGGGATGACCTGGTAAAATCGACAGCACCAGCTGAAGACAAATCCTTAGGAGGCCAGACCAGAAGCTAAGACCAAGGTCTCCAGTACATCATCTCTGATCTTCCCTTTTGTTAGGGACAGCTGAAATCACCTTAAATGATAGACCTTGCTGCAGGGGTAGGACTGGCAGATGTGGATGGAAAGACCTTTGCTGCAAGACATGCACAAGCAGGCCTTTTCATTTCCTTTATGACAGTATCGTTCCCTGTCCCACTGGCAGTCTTATGATTTATGTACTACATCTTTCCAAGGCAGTTTTAAACCCAGAAATTATAGGTTCAGTTGCTACCAAGAAATCCAGGACAACACTGTATTGAAAACGGGCATTCTTCTCAATAAAACGCAAGTTACAATCCCAACTTTCTGCAAGTAGTTTGATAAATAGGAGGCTGAATTTTTTTTTCACAAGGGTGTCTTGATTTCTCTACTTAGTGCCACCATGACTACTTCAGGGAAGATAACAGTTACATGCTTGTTGAGGTGAGGTAAGAGCTAATGCATCAGCCCCACTTTTGCAAGCTCCTGCTCAAATGGTGAGAGCTAAGCTCACCGCCTTACAGCATCCTAAAGAAAGGGCAACTGGTGTAAGCTGCATGGATGTTGAGTGTGGCTTCCCCAAGGAGTGAAAATAAAACTGCGTTTCTTAGTTATGGTAAAAATGTTTACAAATCTGTGCCTGAGTGGGGGGAAAAAAGAAAAATTGACACAAATGGGGCCTGGCGTATGCCAAATATATGAGCTGTTCTAAAAGTACGATGTGTCATGGGCTCATTATTCATCAATGCTTCATCACACTGAGTTGATGGTGGCATTAAAACCAGAGAAAAAAAGACGTCATTTACATGAAAAGCTGGAGACACTCCCTCCACCCTTTGATTCCTTCAGTAAGCTGGAAGGAGGTTTGTGTGCGCATGAGAAAGTGTGCTATACAATGCCGGCCTTTATTCTCTTCTTGAATTACTCATACTGTGCAGTATGTAGCAAAAAAAAAAAAAAAAAAGAGAAAAAAAATGTTTGGGGCTTCTTTTGCTCTTAAGAAATAACAGTGAAACACTGAAGCAAGGCTACAATGCAAGCAAATGCACTGGTCGCTTCTGGAGTTTATTTTCTTGGTGGGTTTTTTGAATGCTAGTATCTCTTTCTGTGCTTCATGCTGAAGTTGTTACTTTCCTATGTACACGGGACAAGCCAAATTCCTTCCCCAGCCCCCTAAGTCCTGACCTCGACAAAGAAATGACTGTTGTCCCACTGCACAAGGTTCTGCAGGCTGTTAAGCAACTGAGGTGGAAAGCACCAGCCAGCCAAAGGGAGCTGGTGCTGGGGAAGGAGCTGGAAATTTGGACCTGTGTCATTGCAGGGGACTGGGGCAAGGTGGAAAGAAAGCTCTGCATAACAAAACAAATCTCATTGCAATGCAAGTGTCTAGCAGAGGACTTGCAAGGCCAACAGCTGACCTCCTTTCCAGGTTTGTAATTTTGTAAACCTTCAGGGTTTTTACTTCTGACAGAAAAGGGCATACTTTAAAACCCCAGCCACCATGCAGAGCAAGGAAGAATGCAGGAGGTTGAATTCAGTATCCCTGGAACGGGGCAATCGCACTGCTGCCTCCCAGCTGGGGGACCACAGTCAAAGAAGGGCATGAGACCTGCTGGAAGGACACAGAAGACAAACGCACGCCTGCACATTTACATCTGCTGACGTCCACTCTAAAGAATTCAGATGGGTGTGTTTTGACTGAGTCGTCTGGCCATCAGCAAAGGCTTTAAGACTATTTGATCACTCATTTTGGAGGCTATTTAGTTTTTCAAAGTTAATTTCCTAATATAGGCAAAATGGCAACTCTTTTTTTTCTGCATTTTTTTGTGCAGAGGGGAGAGTCAACTTTTGCTACCTATGGAATTATCCATCTAAGGTTTCTTCAAGCCCGTGCTCCAGTCCGACATAACACAATAGACTGGAGTGGCTCCAGAGGAGTTTGTTTAGTCCCATATACAATTATTACCTTGTAAACAGGATGCACCTTTCAGTTATAATTTAAATATGATAAATAGGCCAAACCCAAGAGTTTTATTATCCCAGGACACAGTTATTACCAACTTAACAGGAAACACCTGCAAGTTATTGTTATAATTAGAGATGGCTGAAAAATGGAGAAATCATTTGG
The DNA here is from genome assembly GCF_963264785.1 of Psittacula echo. Lineage (NCBI taxonomy): Eukaryota > Metazoa > Chordata > Aves > Psittaciformes > Psittacidae > Psittacula > Psittacula echo. Next base: position 110,504,095 of record NC_137735.1, read on the forward strand.
TGGAAAAAGAAACAGAATTCTTGAAGTTGTTTTCATTCTGAAAGGTTCAAATATACCCATTTGGGCAGAATTTTATTCATCTTTTTTATTGAAATCATGCGGAGAACTGTTACACTTTTCCACTGAGAACTAGCTTTTAGATAGAATACCAAAAGGAAATTTAAAGCCATGCAAATTTAAAGTTTCATCAAAACAGTGGTCAGAGATTTTGTTTAATGAAAAATGTAACAGTGTGGGCAAATTGCTGATCAACAATTTTTGTTCCCAAAATGAAGAATATTTTCAATTGAAATAAGAAAATGTCAAGGTTTCCCGATTATTATTTTTTTACCAGAAAATGTCTAAAGTTGTTTTTTCTGCCCAAATCCTTTCAGCCCATGTGCTGTGGTGGCGGCAGATGATCTTCCAGGAGGATTACTGCCTCCTGCCCCCATCATTGCCTCTCAACTGGGAGTTACGGTCCCCTTCACTATGAGGGCTGCGCTGTTTTTTGATGTGCTCTGATGCACTGTGGCTAAAGTGAACTGCATTAGGAAAGGTCTGCTGCTTAAATGTTATAGGCATGGGTCCTCAGCCTTCATCACCGCAGCCTGACTGTCACCCTAAGTGCTCATAGTGGACCTGGCTTCAAACCTCTGTCCTCGCTCCAAGCCTCATTCACACTCCTTAGTTTGGAAACTGCTCTATGTCCTGTCAATCAGTCTCATCCCTCATTTTGAATACTGTCTAGAGTCGGAAGTTTCAGGTGAGGCAAGGGAGAGGAGAGAAAGCATACAGGTTTTGCAAGCGGCAGGGACAAAAGAGCCATTACATGACTTGAGAGCTGGGACTCAGACAGTAAGGAAAGTGGTCTCAGCTGTGGGAGGCACGAACTTTACTGTAGAAGGTTTTGGGATAGGCACAGTGCATTGGTGAAAAGTCAAGAAGTATGTATCATGAGTGTAGTCACTACCTTAGGGGACTTTTCCAGTAACTCAGGGCTGACATAGTTTTTTAAGGAAGTGTTTCATTTCACAAAGTTCTTAGTTTTTACTTAATGATTTTGAAACTGTTTATTGTTTTACTTGATGCACTACTACTGGTATCATGAGAGCTGAAATAGGCTATTTTATTTTAAAATCACAAAGGGCATAGAGATTTATTATTCTTTTTTCCAGATTAAAATGTCCACTGTGTATGCTGTGTGACAGGAGGGCACGATATGTGTTGTCTCAATGCTCATTTTAAAAGTTGCTGCCATGTTCATGTGATGTTGTCAGAAGTTTGTCAGATGTATGACCACAAATATGCATGCATCAAATAACAACATTAGCCTAAACCTTATGGGGATGAAACGAAACACTTAATGGAAATAGTTTCCCAATCTTTGAAATAAGGTTGCATTAGATTAACGGAGCATTACTACATTAATTAACGTTGATAATGCATAACACTTTCAATGAACAGACCATCAATCAGAATAGATTACCGCAGAGGTAAACAGTTTACTTCTGACTTTTTAGGGATACAGTATTTACCACTGCAAATTTTGAATTTAATAATACTTTTGTTTCGGTAGGAAAATGGCCCATAGTTGGTGAGCAGTTTCATGAAAAATCTTTTAAAATAATGGGATATGTCTATAAGGGATAGTTTTGAAAGTCTGTGAGTCTCAATAGACAAAAGCCTAGGTCATTTAAGTATGAGACCAGGGCTATCAAGTTAGTAGAAAGCTTTACAAATGTTAACCAATGTACACTGTCTATTCGATATCCCTAGACCAGATTAGGAAGAGTGTATTTTATAAACACACTTTTAATGTAAAGTGCGTTACACTAATTTAAAGCAGGATGCTCTTTGGACAGAAACACTTCTCCTTTTTGCGACACTAACAGAAAGACAAAGACCAGAAAGCCAAGCTGACTGGAAACTGTGGTAAGCAAAAATGAAATTGAATTATCTACATCCTTTACTTCTTGCCATATTTAACTTGTTATTTCCCTTTAAATTCAGATTCGCCTTCTAAATGTGAAAAGGTGAAATGTCATTACTTGCTGTTGTTATATTATAATTATTGGCTTTTTAATTTTGCTACAACTAAATGGTGAATAACAGAAATGACTCGAGCACATCCTGCCTATCTTTTCTCTGGTACCATCAGACTTTCCCATTGTGCATGCATAAGTAGGAGAGGACATCACTGAGTAATCAAAATGAGTCACTTTCTATCTTTAGTGAAATAACCCTCTGTTCAACGTTCCCCTTTGCCAAGTAGCAGGCAGCAATTGTGAGTAGGTAATTGCACTGCTAACACATGCCAAGGCTCAGATAAGAACCAATCTGGGTACACGCAGCGTATTAACAAATTCTCCAAGCACTGACTCTGCAGAATAAGATTCAGCATTTTCATCCAAGATAATATGCTCTAATTAACCAGTGCACGGTACTTTACACTAAATACAGGGCTTGAATAGAACTTTGGGAATGGGATAATGGAGGCTTATTAGGTTAATAAAGAATCATGTGTTCCAAGGCTGACTTAAAAACACGATTAGGCTTCCTTTAAAATAGGCCAAAGTATTTCAGATTAAATCAGTCCCCTGGAGGTTACTGAAATTATGAAATAGGTTTGGCAATCGATAAGTGACATTATTTATGCTGTTCAGAAAATGAAAATGCTCTAAAGAAACCCTAGGAGCTTTGGTGGCTAAAGCCTCAGAGACTGGATGCTTTTTGTCCAGCATTTGGACAGAAAACATTTTATTACAAAAGTGAGAACCCCTTTCTGATGCTGTGTAAAATTTCAATAGAAGAAGCAAAACTATATGTTATGCCATCTGGCTTCATTAAAATTACTTGTTGCTGTTCCCTGGGAAGACTTCTCTAAGTCTTTGACTTAAATTTTAGGAGCCATCCAAAAATACTTCACTGACAACCCTTGCTCAAATTTAAGTGATTCAGTGAATGTACTGGGATGAAGTTCACTGGCTAACACTAGTTAAGTCTAGAAATTCAGTCAGGGGATGCTTTGCCCTTCAGAGGCCAGGGACTTCAGCTACTTGGATGAGTTAATGGTATCAAACAAAATTATTTCAAACCGTGGTCCTCATCAAAACTTGGAAGTATTACATAGCTGTTTCATATAGTTCTGTGGGCCAGGTTTGGATCATCTGGTCTACAACTTTGAATATCAGAAGTGGTCCGTTATCTGTGAACCACCGCAACAGTGGTCTCCCTACTGGCCTATTCTTAAGTCTAAATGGCATCTGATTGGCATCAGTGGGGTGTCTTCAGATGGCCTCAGATGTTGGGATGCATATATCCAGGCACAGATTTCAAAGTTCTATGCTAGATCTGTAGTACTTCCCGCATGGACACAAACTCTTTGAGGACTCAGGCCCCTAGAATGTTGAGAATTTACTTTCTCTCAACAACTTTCAGCAACTTGAACCAGTTGCTGGATGGTTTGAAATTTGATGACACTGTCTGAAGCCCTCCTTGAGTCTTTTATTGTAAGTGGATGACACAGTAACATACACATCATCAACTGCCTTTCAATTTTAATTTTTATTTTTAATTTTTATTTTTTCTGAGGTGCTGATTTTTCTTACACCTAAACCCTGAAATGTATTTGCTATGCCAGCAGCCTGTGCTATGATTCCTGCTGTTTATCAATTCAAATTTTCTTAGCTGATTACATTACAACTGATGAGCCAAACACCCAAGGCCTGATCATTAGGCAAAAATCTCACCTGAAATCAAAGGGAGTTACAGCCTAAAGGGTGGGACCGTCTGTCATGAATATTGAAAAAACATCATCAAAATGCACTACACCATCACGTATGTGTAATCAGAAAAGCCAAAAGTGTTTTAGCCTTTTTAGTGGAAATAATATGTAGAAAGAAACATACTGGAAGGGTGTGAACACATCTGAGGAAAGAGTCTGAAAGTAAAATTTGGCTCATGTGACTAGTTTGGTACATTTACAGGGGATTATTTCTAAGACTGGAGCTGGCAGAATTTAATTGCTCCCCTGCAGAACTTCTCCGATTAATTTGAATTTTCTCACATTTAAAAAAATCAAATATTCATTCAGCTTTTTTTCCCCTCCACTTACCACCCATCTCTCTCCATCTCAGCAGAAACTGAGCTCTAGTTGACCCATGGAGAATATATGAAAGGCTAGCTCTCAATATCTGCAAGCAAAATATCTTAAAACAGTTCAGCCTGACAAGGTGTAATTCTTCTGCTCCTAAACCCCACCGTTATTCAGTGAGTATCACAGTATTTCATTGCTAGCTACATTAAAAAGTGTTAGGTACATAGGACAAATCCAGACTTGTAAATTGACTCCCATATGGTTTGCACTGAACCCTTATTTCACTGCATATCATAAAATACAACTATTTATATTGTCAGATCAGTTCCAAAACCCCCAGCTAAGAAATACGCAGAAAATCTGTGTGGAACTGACAGGCAGCACCTCAATACCAGGTGAGTGTTATCCGTGTATCTCTTCTTATCCCATTATGCAACAGAGGTGTGAACAAAGCTGTCCTTAGGACAGGCTGTTAGGAAAAGTATTTCCTGAATTATGTACAATTTCTGGAATATGTTAATAATTTGCAAGCCAATAAGAGTTATGTCTAATCATGCAGTGCAATCCTGCTCTATACTGGCTGTACAGAATAATTAAGATAACAAAGCTCACAGTTGTCTTTTGTTTACCTCAAATCACATTAAAATATAATAAGATAAGCAAACAAATCTTGCTTTCATGTTCTGGAAGTCTGTTTCCTGCTTCAATGTATATGTGCAATAGGAAACAGTAACTTAGGTATGTTTAGAGGGTCATCTGTCAGCCACTTTGTTCATATAACAAACAGTTGTATAATATTTGCCAAGTGTTGGGGTAACTCCACTTGGCTTTTGTGGTTTTACAAGGCACCAGAAAACATGAAGAAATACCACTGAGAGAAGGCACTGACCTTGCTCCACTTCTTAGGCAAAAAACCATTAGGTTTCTGCAGACAAGTTACGTGCATTAATAATGAAGGCAGGGTTTGTTGGGGGTTTTTTGGTGTGGGTTTTTTTGTTTGTTTGTTTGTTTGTTTTTGTTTATCATTAATATGCTCAGTCATAGAATCATATAATCACAGAATGGTTTGGGTTGGAAGGGACCTTACAGATCATCTGGTTCCAAAACCCCTGCCATGGGCAGGGACACCTTCCACTAGAACCAAGTTGTTCAAAGCCCCATCCAAAACCAAATGCTTCTTTACATACATTCTCTGGGTTGCCTCCTTAGGTCCCTGTGTTTTGCAGGGAACACTCAGGAGGGACTAAGACCTTCATGTTGATCAGACCAGTGGAGTGAGGCCAGTTCTGCTCAGTCAAGCTATATCTCAGGCCTGACCTCCACAAGCTGCTAGGAGCCCTGATCTGTTGCTACTCAAATTCTATCTGTTCAAGGCACCCAAAAGGACCTGGAAGTCTGTTCTAGCCTCAAAATGGTCAATGTGTCACTTGTTTGTCAATATACAACTGCTGAAGAGCTCTAACAAGCAGGAAAGAAAGCAAGCCCTCAGAAGAACATAAATAGATGGGGAGAGGAGGAAGGGTGAAGCAGTCTAGGGCACCAGCTCTGGTGGTCAGGCTAATGACACAAGTCACTTCATGCAGGGACTTGGCTCCACCTGCCCAGGGCTGCTGCTGTCCCAGGATGCTCACAGCTCCTGCCCTGCGCCCTGGGCGCCTTCTGCTCAATGCAGGGGATTGTCCTGGTGTCAGGGACCAGCGGCTGGGACAGCTCCCACACAGACAACGCTCATGGCACACTCCCACCACCCCTCCAAACGACAGGCCTGGGTCTGAATTGTGGCAGTTTCAGCTCAGAGTCTGATCTTAGTAGGAAAAATGCACTCCAACTTAATCAAGATTTTTCTAGAGGCAAGATTTTACCCTTTTCCTGTCTGTAATTCTTCATCCTAACTCTTTTCAGCTGCGGCCAAATCAAACATCCCTAAGATCCGAGACTGCTGCATTCAGCAAAGCCACACACAGCAACTTCTTAAAGATGCAACAAGCCTTTTGCCCCCTCTCTGTTGTGTGGCTACACTCGGGGCCCCTTTTGTTTTTGAAAAGGTTCAGTTCTGCACATCTGGAGCTGTGCAGTGCCCCACCAGGAAAGGAATATGCTTACAGCAAGTGTAAGAATAAATATTTACCAGAATTCATCTGCAACAACAGAACAGGAAAACTATTTAAAAACAACAACAACAATAAAGAAACCAGCCAAGAAATAATTGCGTGGTTAATCCCATTGGCTGGACTGATCTATTTTTACATTAGGAATAACAAACAGATCTGCAATATATTGTACTTATTATTTTCAATACAGTAGCACTGAGGGCCCTTGTTCAAGAATCAATCTGTCACTGACATTGCTTGGTTTTATATCAAAAACTAAAGCACCATTTTTATGTAGATGTCACAAAATAACCAAGTACTGAGCCTTCACACCCACTCAAGTGAATTTAAAGGCTCTCACTGACTTAATGTGGGTGTTGGATCAGGCCCCACAGCAACTGCTTTGGTTCAAATGCAACATATTGCTACTGCAAATACAAGCAAGGTTTAGGTTTGTGTGATGAAGATTATGTTATAAATTTTGTATGGGGAAAATATATATTCTCATTTGCTTTTCAGAACTGCTTTTATCTCTAAGTGTTATGATAATGTTTTACTAGGCTCTAAGCTGACAGTCTATAGGTTAAGGGACGAGTGAATGCCACTAATGCCTCTGCCCAGGAACAGACTCGGTTGCCTGTGTTTGGGTTGTACTAGGCTCAGGAAGAACAAAAGAGCAATTGCTTCCTGGTTAGACCTATTTTTCTGAAACTTCTTTGCAGAGAAGAAGGGCTCAAGGAAGTGGATAGTTCCCAGGAGGGACAAGAAGAGCCAGGTGTTTGAGTTAGCATTTAAACCTCAGAAGGAGGTTCTGTCTCTCTCTGCAGACAGAAGTCTTAGGGAGGATGGAAGAGGAAAAGGCTATATACACCTTCAGAGGAAGATCATGCCAAAGATGCAAGAATCTCATTGCAAGATTCAAAGGTAGACAATGGAAGACACGTAAATCTGAGGTAACCTGAAATCTTGAGAAGACACTGCTGTAATACACAAGAAACACTAGCCAAAAATGAGCAGAGAGCAGCAGAGTGTGACTAAGAAGTGTGTCTTAATTTAACTAGATCTATACAGCCTTTATGTTGCTTTTAAGAAAAGAATAATGCATCACAGGCCTTTTGCCTTTTACAAGTTTCAAAGATGATCCTTTTAAAGACGGAGAATATGCCTCAAGAAAAGGAAGAGGAGGTGGAACGCAGTACCAGAAGATCAAATGGCTATATAGCACATCTTCTGTTTCCAGCAGTGGCCAGAAGCAGATGTTTATGGGAGAGTATAAAACTGAGGATGTGCAACATTATTCATTTCCTTGTTTGGCCTTCCATTTTGGGTAATCTGCTTTTCAGGGACTTCCTGAGCTGGATGTTCAATATTGACAGTCATGTCCTACCGATAGAGCTTTCCGGTGTGAATTCTTTGAATCTATTTCAGTATCACTCTTGTCACTGTCCCATGGCAATGAGCTTTATAAAGTCACTATATGATGCTCAATAAAACACAGAGCTTTCCCCCTACACCCTAACCTGCTAACGTAAGTTTTTGTGCCCCATTGCTTGTGTTGTAAAACTTAGTCACTAATGGTTAAGTGCTGTCTCTCTCTTCTGAATTTAGAGACTTCTCCCATATCTCCTCTCAATCATGTCTTTTAGGTTTATGGTGCTTGTGTGGGGGAACCATATACACCTTTGCTCATCGTTGGTGTGTTTGCTGGGCCTTCTCTAATTCTGCAGACTCCTGAAATGGGTGGGCATCGGACCTGAGTATTGTACTCATGCTTACAGAAAGGATTTTTTAGCTATTGATGAATCTGGGGATGCTAGAAGCAATCTGATGGCTGAGATGGCGGAATCTGGAGGCTTAGTTTACAGTTGCCTGAGTAATACATCTAGAAATTTGGAGGAAACACTTGGAAGTTTCTCAGGTTGAAAACTTCTTTGGCCGGAAAACATTTGCATGGAGACCCTAAAGCTCCTTGATCAAGGTCTAAAACAATATAAAAGGGAGTTCTGCCCAAACAAGCCTAAACCACAAGGATTTGTCTCTACATGGAGATGCCATGCACAGCAGACTGAGGATGAAAGCTGTGTCATTCTCAAATCCGTATGTGTGATCCTAATAGCCACACAATGTTTCAGGTGGCATTAAGAGTCTTCGCTCCTGTTCTTCATTCCTCTGATTCTGTGCCTAAGGGTAGCTGCTAAAGAAAGAGTTAAGGCATATCTAAATCTCTTGTGACTTTTCCTTTCTTTTTACTGACTTTTTCCATTTAATTTGAAGCTGTGAAATCTATGTAATTTTGCTCAGAACACCAGAAAGATACGGAATAGATCATCTTTACACACCTTATATATAGATCATCTTATATATAGTAAAGTCTTTCCTTTCTCTTTAAACTCAAATTCTGTTCCCAAGGATGAACAGGTACAATTAAGGCACTTTGAGCCCAAAGTTATTTCTGGTTTCTTCAAGTGTCCACGTGAGCTGGAGATAAAAATCACATCAGAAAAATCATAGCACATATATTTGAAAATCCCAAATTCAATCTTTGGGTGATGTGGAAAGCCCTATAAGACACAAAATTCTTTAAAAAATAAGGAGGTGATACCTTTCAAATTAGGTATTTAAAAATAATCCACTGGATGCTAAACACTCATGACTTTATTGTTTAGAGCATAGCTATTAATTCACGTAAAGAAAGCAGACAATTCAAATAATGGGAAGACTGTTCTTGCCCACTCTTTACAGCTGATCCAGTGCCTCAGCCCTGTTTTCATTCAACTCTTTAAATTCTAAACTAAACCACTGACCGGACGCAGCTTGGAAAAAATAATCTTGAAATAAACAGGCTTCTATATTTATACACATTCCGCTGTGCTTGTGATAAAACTGATCAAGAAGATGAGTGTTTCTGGAAAACAAATAATTCTTCACAGAAATAAAGATTAAAACAAAAGAAAAAGGTGATCCAGGGTTACATCAGTGGTTGAAGGACAGAGGAGAGATGTAGTCTGAATTTTGCTGAAAGGTTTGATAAACTGTGGAAGAGCTCTGAAGCATAGGAACCTGGCAGTATCTGTCTGGTAGTGGCAGAAGAACATAGGATATGCAGCAAATAAGCAAAAGCTGACATAGCCTAGTGAGGCTGGTATCCTTTCCTTGCCACACTGACATATGAATCTGTCCCACTGTCCTTTCCCTCCTACCTCCTACTGCAAGCCACGTCTCAATGAGTTTACCTGTCCTCAGGGGCTACGATGGCATATAATACTTTCTCTGTTGTGACCAGTTTTAATTACAAGTTTTAATTGAGCATAAGGCTGCTGTGATGAAGGACACAGTCATATTGTGAGTTGGTGAGTAGCAGATCTGGTATTTGTGGCATTTATTCCATTGTAAGTCAGCTACCTGAAACATATCCACATGGGGAGACTAGTTCTCAAGTGTTTATTTTAGTTTGCCATAAAAACAAAGAGAGAAGCACTGGGAACAAAGCTTCATTCATGGTTACCCAGAATTTTGTCAGCATTATACAATTTTTTACTCACTGTTTATCATTTCAGACCAATAGAAAACACTGAGAGAAGGCTTATTACCTACTAAACCTTATCTGAAACAGAAAGTCCTGGCAATATGTGAATTGTCCAAGACAAATTCTACTGGCATAAGAGTTAAAATATCCAGATTAAGCCAACAGACGTACTGACGAGGTATAATAAAAGCACTGCATTTTTAAGGCTACTGCTGGTATCTTGGCAATGTGATAAATGAGATCCTGTCTCATTTTGTGAAGCAATGTAACCTTACTGACTTCAGCAACAGTTGCATGAAAAATACTGCAGGGCAAGAACTGCCCCAATGTTAATGGAAAAGAATAATATCCCTCAAATTTAATGTTATGCAACTGTGTGTCATGGAGAATGGAGAATGGCATAGAAATGGAGAGCACCAAAGAAACATAAAACAGTAGGAGACTAAGTCCATGCAAATGATTTATAAGAGCACTTTTTCCTTAATGAAATGGTGTACCATTAACTGACTGGCTTCTCGCTGTTCAGTTAAGTCCTAAATGTGGCCTCGTGTGTTTTAGTGATAGCCAGAAGTGACTTTGCTGAAGTCAAAAGAATAACCTCTGTATATTAGTGCTTCTTTAGAGTGAAGCAAAGACAGTATATTTATTTCTGAACAGGAGCAATGGTACTATGACATGGTACCTTTTACATGTTGCTATAATGGTTCTTTTATGGTTGCTATAATTTTTTGATATGCTAAATGGAGGCTATATATTTGTGATTTAATTTTCCAGCTTCTGGTGTACTGCTTCTTACCTAGAAAGCAAACTAGCATGTTTTCAACATTGAGAACAGTGACTAGTTTTGCCATCTGGGATTGCAGAAAGCACAGAGGTGGAAAAAAAAATACTGTGTGTCTGAACATGGGAAATATAAGAGGCAGTACACGCACACAGAAGCAAATAAGGCAGTATTCTATAAACAGCTGAACTTAGCATTGATAAGTTGTTAAAAGAGAGAAGATGAAAGATGGCAGCTCAAATCCAAATTCCTTTAGAAGTCAGCTGTTTCAGGACCAAGCTCACGAGTCCCCTCAAGAAAAAAAAGGAAAATACCCCTAAACAAAGAAAACGCAGTGAAAACCAGTCTTGGACACATGTTAAATAATAGCACTGCCTTGAGATAAAAGGATATTGGGGAGAATTTAGAAAGGTCATCACTCCTAGGGTTTTATTTCCACGGGGTCACAAACTTTAAGTTTACTTTATCACAAGCTTAAACCGCTCTCAGATTATTTCTCTTAAGGAAAAGCATGAGTTAGGAGAGAATGGGAAAGCATAAACAATTTGAATGTCACAGCCTGGTAAATAACAAGTAGCGGTCCTAAAGGAATGGCTGCGGATTTCAAGGAGACATGGACTCATGCAGGATGTGAGTAACGACCATAGACTTCCCACTATCTTAAAGTGGGCTCCCACTGACGTTATTGGTATCCTGTGGGGAGAGAATAGGACCCATATTTTTAGACTTGTGTACGCTAGCTATTTTCTGGAGTTGTTACAACACTAGTATATTTTTAGTGGTTCATTATATTAAGTCGAAGAGCCTTTGCGTTGTGTTGTGTCATACGCAGTGTGTGAACTTCCTGCAGCTCCTCTGTTCCTTTGATCCTACCAGCCACAATAGCAGCATAGCTGACTCATCGGCAACCCTATTTCTTCCTTGTTAGGAGCTCCCCAGGTAGGCAGAAACGTGTCAAACACGACGGTGTAGCCCATATTGACTCTGAGTCTAGCACTGATGTGACGTCCACTGCAGATGGGAAGAATCTGAGCAGTATCAGAGATACTGCAGATATTCATGTGTTTGCTGTAATAATCCTAAGCATATTTTGCATACTTTGCAACTATAGTAATGCTACCCTATATTAATGACAAATTTCTTGCAAGGTGCAATTATCTGTGCTTATTGTGTAGATGGCAGGGCTTTTTAGATAAACTACAAGGCCTGACGTATGTATAGAATTCATAATTGAATGTATCTTGACTAATAAGTTGATATATAGAGGTCGTATCTAGGTGGTATATGTTTCTAGGAAAGACTGAAGGTCAGTTTTCTGTTGTAAAGTCTCTTTGACTTTCCTGTTATGACTGTTACTCAAAATAACAAAATCTGATGTTCTACTAAATCTGTATTTTTCTTACCGCCTTCCATTTCATCAGTGAACATTTAATTTGTATTGTCAGTAACACATGCTAGCTGTTAGAAAATCCAAATAAGATTATACAATGCCTCATGACAGACATTCCATTTCCCACTCCTCACTGCTATACACGCAATCCTTCATGACAGCTGTTTAAGATGCATGGCACTGACTCTCTCCACAATGCCACTATCTAATGTGAATTTGCTAGAAAAATAATACAGTATTACTTTTCATTTTGAAAACATGGCAGTAACTAAATTCTTATGTGCAATGTTTTGAGAACAGTTATGTAAGTTTAGCTTTATGCATTTCAACAGAATTTGCAAAATACTTTTATTTGAGTTAAGAGAATCACACAATGTACTTTAACATATTCTGTACTGGCTCTCCTGGCCAATCCCCTCAACACAGCGTACACCAAGACTTTCAGTAGTTTATGAAGCTACATGACTATTGTCTAAGAGGTATTTTCTTCTTTTCCTTGTCTCTCTGCTATTTTTCCTTGTTTCCCTGCCTTTTTTCCTTGTCTCCATCTCTCACAGTTAGAAGCCTGCGCAGTCTTCCCTCCCTCCCTTCCTCCCTTCCTCCCTTCTTTCCTTCCCTCCCTCCTTTCCTTTCCTTCCTTCCTTCCCCTCTCTGTTTTTGCCTATTTCCCTCTTTACCTCTTTCTTGTGTGTGTGTACATGGCACTGCGAATTTATATTAGTGAAGGAAGAGCTGAAGAAGAGCACCTCTTTATACTTGGAGCAGAAACTGGTGACATCTGAAGTAATGCAACACACTGAACTACAGTGCACAGACAGGAGGGCAGTAAGTTACCCTGGTTCAAAGTATGTTTAAGATAACATTTTGGTTGGCTTGCAACAGCTGTGCTATAGAAGCTCACAAGCTAAAGAAGGCTGGGCCTCATTAATACTTGGATGGGAGACCTCCAGACAGCACTAAGATTTATTTCAGAAAGTTGCATTAGTGACTTCATAGCTGGCACTTTGAATTGGTGCTGTCTCAGTGTTTAGCATGATGGTAGGATAGAATATTGCAAGAGAGAAATAGTTGTATATTCAGCTACTTTGCACAGTCTTTACTTCAGCATAAAAGAAAAGTCAGATCCAGGAGATAAGAATGAGTGTTTTAGCACTAAAAATGTATTGTTGCTAACTGTAAGTATAGAGGTTTTACTGTAGTATTCTTGGCCAAGCTTCTCTTGGGTTCCTTCTGCCCATGAGTGTGATTTCACACAGGGCTTGATTTAATCTAAACTCATATTGCTCCTCCTGTGACAGGAGTGAACCTGCTCTCCTCCACTACTTCCAGTTACATACTCTTTACTCTGGATGAAATGGAACCCTACAACACACAGAGGTAATGCAAAAATGACCAGACGGATCAATGAGGTGATGCACCTGTGTGATTTAATGGTGCCAGCACAAGGGATGTGGTGGGGATCCAGGGGTGGGAGCAAGGTAGGGCTATTCTACTGGCCACCCTCAAACAGTCTCAAGTGACTGCTAAAGTGGTGCCCTGCAATCCCTCACTGGTTTAGTTTTGAGAAGACATTCTGATCGTCCTGTCCCAGGCCTTTCTTTGCAGGGTTATTTCCATGAGCTGTCACATCCCTTCAAAGGATGGCTGCTGAGAGAATGAGTGACAGGTTTTTATTTACCTTCCACACAAAAGGTGCTGCCCTTCCACAAAATAAAAGACCTAAAGTTTTCAACTGCCTTTGTTTCCACAAAATCCAAATCCACCAAGAGTAAGAGCTCTCTTAAAATCTCCTGCAGCCTCTCTAGGGGCACTGCAGGGAGTACTGAGGCTCTGGTCACAATGCAAGCTTTTAGGTTGCCACCTTAGTTTTTCAAAATGTGTCAGGCTCCCTGAATGCTGTGTGATGCACAGGAACTGTCTGTCAAAGGGATTTTTCCTCCTTTGGGTTCATTTCTAGGGGAAAGTCTAAAGTGTCCTAGTCTAATACTCGTCACCATAGTATGTGTGTATTTGTGCATATATGTGTCTACATACATGTATACATAATCATAAACACAAACATGTACACACACAAACTCTTCTGGCAAAAAAAGGAGGGATAAGCTGTTAATTACAGAAGCAATTCTATCACTGTATGAAATTTAAAACTTAGTGATTTATTCAGAATATTTTATTATTATATTTGCTCAGCTTAGATAGATGGCAACTTCAATGAAAGGGAGGAAGAAAACCCAGAGCTCTGCATCAGCCAGTGATGGGAATGGAAACATCTCTCTGTTCCATCCAAATGTAATCTCCAGACCAGCCTTCCCTCACACTGCTCTTTCAGGCAGCGATACGTTGGAAAGCATTTCACAGCTTCAACTGTTTTTTCTATGCACAGGAGAGATTCCTGGTCTCAGCTGTGTAAATGTTTTAACTGAGATTCATGCTTGGCTATTCAGGTCATTGCTTTCTCTTCCGGCCCACACAGGCCAAAATGAATCTATATAAGCATAAAGTGTCCAAAATCAACACAGTATTTTTCACTTGAATACACCCATGGCACGTGGCTAACTCAAAGTACAGGGTACAATGCCAAGCAGTAGATTTGTACATTCGCCTGATATGAACTTAGCATGATTTTTAAGAAAAGATGCAATAGCCCTGTTGTGCGCCTTTGCAAATCTGACTTGGCAGAAACCCCTTCCAAAGGAGGAACCCAAGGAAACCAAACTCTCCCTTCTGCCTTAAATAAGGACTAATCTAACATAGGAAGTGTTCTCAAAATATGTAATTCATATTCAGAATTACCATGTATTTCTTTCTGAATTCAATAAACCTCTAGTTCCTTTACTGGAAGAATAAAATAATTTTCCTTCTGCTCTTTCAACTTCTTTGTATAAGGATTTTAAAGAGACCTTGAAACTCATAAAATCATAGACTGATTTGAGTTGGAAAGGACCTTAAGATCATCCAGTTCCAACCACCTGCCATGGGCAGGGACACCTTCCACTAGACCAGGTTGCTCAAAGCCCCATTCAGCCTGGCCTTGAACACTGCCAGGGATGTGGCATCCACAACTTCAGATCCTCACCACTCACCAACTCAACAGGAATTAAATGATTAAAACACCTTTAGTTTTAGAAAGACTTAAGTAGCCCTAGAGCCAGGTTTAACTAATGCAAAAATCTTGCACGTATTGTGTTTCCACATATTTTCTGGAATTCTTTGCAACATCAAACAAAAATAATGAAATCCAAGGCATATGCTCCTGCGGTGCCAAGACTCTCCTTTTGTGACACTTCCCTAGATGTTTATTTCTAAATTTCAGTGTAATCATAAAACCAGGAACTTAAATACTATTTTTATGAAATAAATGAGAAGGTCATGAGTTCTTTTTGTGATCCAAACTTATCCTTGTTGCTTGAGACTGCAAGGCTAACTGATTGTTGGGCCCCCAGAGAAGGGCTTACAAACAAACAAATATTTGTGATGCCACTGTTTGCAGTTGGTTTGGCTCATGGGTTTCCTGCTGTACTGGGCTCATTGACACTTGCCTGCTGGCATGCACAAGGAAGGCAGAAGGCTTTGCTACTGTCTGAGAGTCCTTGAGAAATAAAACTAGATAACTCTGGCCTTGGTACAGGAGCATTTACCATTTTAAGTCTACAAGAATATGTATACAATAAAAATAACATAGTTCTTCTGCAACTGATCTTAGTAACAGGAGAAGGAGGGCTTCCATCTTTCCCTAAACTTGGAGAAAAAACAAACAAAAAAAACAAACCAGAAAGGTCTAGAGCTGAAAGAGTGATGCAGCTGTCTTAAACCATCTTTATTTGTGTACCATGGTCATTGTCACCATTGTCACAAACTCCCCTTCTCTGCCAGCTGCACAGTTGTCCTGGGTTCAGCAGCAGCAGTCATTTTTCCTCCTTCTTAGTAGCTGTTGCAGCACTGTGGTGTTGACTTTCAGCCTGGGAACAGAGCTGATAACACCAATGTTTAGACTGACCAAGGACTTTGTGAGTCTCATGCTCTGCCAGGGAGGAGGAGAAGCCAGGAGGAAGCAGAGACAGGACACCTGACCCAAACTAGCCAAAGAGGTATTCCATATCACAGCACGTCATGCCCAGGATGTAGAACTGAGAGTCCCCGGAAGGGCTGGATCACTGCAGGGTGGGGGTGAGGTACCGGTTGGTGAGCGGTTGTATTCTCTTCCTTGTTATTTCCTTTATCATTATTATTATTGGTGGTAGCAGTAGTGATTTGTGTTATACCTTAGTTATCAAACTGTTCTTATCTCAACCCATGGGAGTTGCATTCTTTTGATTCTCCTCCCCATCCCTCCAGAAGCGGAGGGAAGAAAGGTGGGGGGGGAAGTGGACTTCGTGGTTCTGATTTACGGCCTGGGCTTAAACCACGACAACAGTATAGAGGGAATTCCTGCCTATGAGCCTTACCACACAAGGACCATCAACATGTCTTGCCTACAGCAAAAGAATGCTCAAACTGGTAAGTTATTTGGTAAGCCTCACATTTTCTTTTTTCAGCTTTATAAATCTATACAGGTATTCCAACTTTGCACTTCTTTCCAACAGCATTTATCTCCACAGATCTGGGTCAAAGTTGGCAATAGCTGAGACAACAAAGCCATGATTTTTGCTAAATCAGTTCTGTCAGAGAAAAAGGTATCAAACATTTATCTGCTTTTGTTAAGGGCAAAGTTGCTCTAGCAAACTGGAGAACCGCTGTTTTCATTTGCTGACCTTTATTTCTTGTGCAATTGGATGGAGCAAATGGCCATTGCTACTTCTTGATCTGATGTACCCTCTCCATTGCCCCTTTTCCAGGTAGAAAAGTCCTCCTAGTCTACTCAGTCTAAAGTTGTACAGAAACCTCCCATGCTTTTGACCATTCCTGCTCCCCAGATATACTTTCTTTCTAGTTCTATCAAAGTTTTTCTAGAACTGGGATTTATATTGTAGTATAATGCAATATACCTTCTCTTTGCTTTTAATTTATCTCCCAGTAATTCCCAAATGCCTTTTTCACTGCTGGCCTAAGATAGCTTTTATATAAAACTGTAGAAAAGAACTCCATGCAGGCAGTTCCCAGGACAGAAATCTTTAGGGTTTTTTCTCCTCTTATTATGTGTTATTTTGCATTTACTGACTCTGAACTCAATCTACTACTTCATTACTCTGTCAGCAGAAGCTCTTCACAGTTCTGGGTACCTTGAATAATTTTGTAGCAACAGAAGACTGCCACCCATAAAATGCTAAATAATCCAAAATTACTAGCCTTTGTTGCCACTGCTCACAAAAAAGAACAAGTCTCATTAACACTTTGATTTTATATGCCTGTCATATTAAGGGGATATTCACTCTATCCTTCATGTAATGCAGAGAAAGAGCAGATAAACAGAAAAGCAGATTCACTGACAGAAGATCATGTCTGTACTATGGAAGGGATTTGCATATTGCAGCTCAAGTCTGTGTGAAATGAAATAAATAACCTAAAAGTGTCAATGGTGCAAGTGAATTATATCAGCAAGTATTAATGAAACCCAAGGATCTCTTTCTCTGCCTGCCATCTATGTACAGAGGAGCCTGATGTCTCTACAGTCCCCAAGGGGCTGTCCTAAACTGAAGTTACTAGGGATTTATCACCACCAATATAATAATACTCGATAATTTGTAAGCCTAGTTGCTGGACTTTTCATGTGTATTATCAATTGCGTCAGAAGATAAAACTTTAGCTATGTAACTGTGGCAATTCTTCAGTGATTCCACGCTGAAAATATGTAAGAGAAGCTGTGTATGGTGTTTGCCTCTGATTATTTTATGTAGTGAAAATACATGAGATTTACTCTCAGCTGTTGAACCATCCCCCCTTTCTTATCTTCATGACAACTACTTGCAACATCTGTCAATGCTTGTTGAGGAGTGCACCAAGACACAAAGGGCGCTAGGACAATTACTCTGAGCTATGTACTCCACTGTCAGGATGCTCTTGTCTTGGCTTCGAAAAAATATGTTCAATGGGAATAAGATAAAGCCATGTGATTCTTTTATGGTTTAGAAAGTATATATTGGCAAAGGCTTGTCTTTAACAAACACTGTTTCTTCTTTAACTAATATCAGGGGAAAACCCCATCATAACTCTTTTAAACTATTGTAAGACAGTAAGCTACTCTACCCAAATAACATATGGCATCTTTCTCAATTCAATCTGCAGTATATCACTTTGACAGACTTCAAACCGTCCTCACAGTCACAGGGGGACAATGCTGACAGATACAGAACTCAGGAAAGTAAAAGGAAAATTTTCCAATTGTTTCAATAGCAACAGATCCTGTCAAAAGAAGGAAAAGGATAAGACAATGGAATTTCAACTGATGGCGATAGATGATCCTTCAGCTGTAACGGAAAACCTAATGTATCTGCTGACAACTCCAGAAAGATGTATTTCCTTCAGGAATTATTTTTTCTTTTCTTTTTTTTTTTTTTTTAATATTTGTATGCTTAGGGACAGTTCAGTTTTAATGCCCAGTTAGTGTTGAAAAAACGAAAGAAGCACAATTTGCTTCACTTCCAAACTGAAAGAAAATCCAATGTACAATTTATTATTTTAATATTTGAAAGTGGCTCATTACATCTGTGAAAAATAGCAATTAATAGCAGATATACAAGCAAGCAGCTCCTGTTGAGCATGACAGGAGCCCTTGTCGTGCATGTATTTATGTGACAAGATCTGGAACTGCCTACTGAAATAACTGCAATGGACAGAGTTTACATGTCTGAAGCACATCTCTGGAAATATTCGCATGACCTGGGTGTTAAGGCACATATTTTCACAGAAGATGATGTTTTTCCACCTATTTAAGGCTTGATTAAAATCCCACTTAAGTTGATGGAAAAGGTCCACATACCCGTAGGAATCAAATTAAGTCTGTAAGAAAAACTCACCACCCTCAGGTGTTTAATCCAGCACTGAGTATTGGCTTGTCTTGATTGGACAAATGTGTGTCTGATGGTGCTCAGGCAGGGCTATCTAGAGCCTGTAACATAACTAATTGCACACTGAGTCTAAATCACTAATGCTGGGTATGTAAAGCAACACAGAAAGGTCATCTGCCTATGAATAGACTGCTAGCAGAGGTTGTGGAATGAGGAAAAATAACCTATCACTACTGAGTTGCTGTGGAGCCCTTACTTTGAGAGCTGAAAGGGAGGAGGCTGCCATTGGCTGCATCCAACTTTGACCCAAGTTTGCATTTGAAAAGGTAACTTGGCTCTCTCTCCCACTACAAAGCAATCTGCAATACACATTTGCCTTTGCATTGCTCTTTATAGATCAGAATTTGAGCAACATGGTCTAATGGAAGGTGTCCCTGCCCATAGCAGTCAGGTTGGAACTACACGAAGGTCCTTTCCAACCCAAACGATACTATGATTCTATGATTTTCTCTTTTTCAGACTGACACATATGTACAGCTCTAGACAACCTTCCCTTCTTACAGGCAAAAGCCACAACAGTAAAAGCCTCTGCAACTCACACCATCATGCTGCAAACATACTGAACAGAAAAAGTAAAACTGCTAATAATTATGCTTGCTCAGCAGGTATAAAATAGTTTCTCCTCCCCCCTTTTCCTTTAACACCCTGGAGAGTTAGAAAGAAGCAAAATCATCACAGTGTAGTTTAGATGAAAATATTACTAGCTGAATTAAATGTCTCAGATATTAAATTACCTCACTTGCCTGTTTTGTTAATTGATGGTAAAGGAGACTTGCTTGGTACTTGGCCAGGGCAATCTTCTATTCAGACTCGTAATTTGGGTGTCTGTGAAAACCCTGTGTATCCTTATACGTATATACACATAAGTAAAGGTATAATCATATTATGAAATCAGTGACTAAAAATTTCAGGCCTTTGTGACTGACTAGCATCATAGGCCAACTGAGGCACCAGAATTGTTCCCAGTATTACAAGAAATGTTGCAAAGCTGAAGTTGTCCTAGCACAACCATATTACATCCTCAAGAACTGGAGCGTTTATGAAAAGGCTAGTATTACTACTGCAGTCTTGTAACACTTGGCGTGACAACACAGTATTGCTAGGAGTCGTAAAATCATCTGTGAGAGACCATGTCAAGGTCTCCTGAGTCATCAAGGAGAGTCATTAAGGTCATGTAG
This sequence comes from Psittacula echo, assembly GCF_963264785.1. Classification (NCBI taxonomy): domain Eukaryota; kingdom Metazoa; phylum Chordata; class Aves; order Psittaciformes; family Psittacidae; genus Psittacula; species Psittacula echo. The sequence goes on from NC_137735.1 coordinate 110,524,142, forward strand.
GGTAACAGTCTTCTCTGGAGAAAATGTTTGGGTCTATGACAATAAGTAGGTGCACGGGGAGTATCTGACCCATTCATGCAGGTCTGAACTTCTGTTTCCAGGGAAGTGTCCTCAGGGATCCAACCTCTACGGCACTGCAAAGCATTTTGATGGGATGCCATATGTGGCAGACCAGTTCAGGAAGCTGTTGTGCACCTAAAACTAAAAAAGAACTGCTTATGCTTATGGACAAGAACTCAGAGAGAAGGTTTATTTTCCAGTGACTAGAGTACTCTGAAATACCTTGTTGATGTGTTCATAATAGCTATGTAATAATCCCCCTAATAGCCTTAAAGGTCCCATAATATATTCCACAGCTATAATGTGGGATATGTGTCCATTTTGAGAAATGACTGACAATTTGAATAATTTTACAAAATAGTCTCAAGTGTGGAAGTAAGTGACTGTATGGTTCTGTAGAAATACATGTGTAGAAAAATAATGCCAAATCTTGAGAAATCAATGGAGCGGTAATTTTACTGAATGGCTGGCTGAAACAATCATTTTGAAAAATGACTGGAAATTTTAGTCATTTTGCAAATGACTCATGTGCAATGTGAATAGAACATACTTATGCGTTTGCAACTGAATTTAATGCTCAAGAAAATGAAGGACTAACAATCACTACTCCCTGGATTTGCTTCCCATCACTCTGAACTTCTCAGACCCAGTTATCCATCTACCTCTTGACCTGAGCTGTCCCTGCTATGTTAACTATAGGCTTGCTGGTAAGATGATTTTATGTTGGATGTTCATACACAGAAGTCTGTAATTCTGTTTCACTTCTGCTCCTAGTAAATGTAAGAACAGATGTCTCTGGGCTGAGAGAGTGATATGGCTCCTTGGCTGTTTCTGCTAATCTGACCCAAATGTATCTGCAGTTTGAAAAACTAGCAGAACGTCCAAATGCCAAAAATTCTACAACTAAATATGCAAACAATTACCATTTGCAAATACTTGTGTGAATGTGGGTGTGCGAGCCTGTGGGTGTGCATGTGCATGCCCACAGCAAATCCACACCCACATGGACTGCCATTAATCACCCTGAGATGTTTATTCCTGGCTCATGAGGATGCATTCAAAGAACAAATATTTGGGTTTGGAGTGCATTAAATTACATTTAAAAAAAGAAAAAAGTGTTTCTTGAGGGAGGAGACCCCTGACAACCACACAATGGGTTTTCTCTTCTATGGTGTTAAATAGGCTGATTGGTAGAAACTACTAAAGATGACTGCCAAACTGTAAACTGTGTGGGGTAGAGACCATCTCTTCTTAGACATGCAAACAACATGCAGAATCCAGTTTATGACCATTGGCAGATCCTTGATGAAGGCTTTTTCCAAGTCTCCAAGACTTAAGTCTCCAAGCCTTAAGTCTCCAAGTCTTTAGTCTCCAAGCTTTTCCACTCACCCTGTCCTCAGTCATGACAGTAGCTTAGATCGCTTATGCCAGCTTGCTTAGTTCATCAGTTTGATGACATTATGAAAAAGAATACAGAACATGTGGTGATCATTTGAAATAATTTATACTAGAAGTTTTGTTTCTTGCTAGCAGGCTAGTGAAAATGAATACACACATCTGAAAACTGACACACAAATTGACATCCACACATCTGAAAATGAATGTACATGTTGGCATCCACTATGCAATGCTTCTGTAGCAGCCCAAAGAAGCTCAAAGCTACTTAGTGGAGGAAAAAAGCAAAAGGCTCAGCTATGCTCAGCCTTTATCCATCTTCCATTGGATGCAGGGTATTAAGTTCTGCATTCTCTTAAATTCTCATGACTGCCCCACCACAGCATATCTCTTTATTAATCTTCAGGTGGCTGGAAAGTATAATCAGAGCAGGAATGGGCCAAGATTTGTGGTAATGGGAGGAATGAAAAGTGGCCAGAGGCAGTTTCGTTTGGAACAATTGTAACTGGAAGGAGATTTTTTCCCTACTGTCTTAGTTGCTTTTTGTTTTGTTATTACATAAACCCAAACACCAGGAAAATTCAACTATTACCTATATAGGAAGAAAGAATAATTGAAGGCAGTTATTTAGGCAAGGCTGGAAAAGAAGGTTCATTCAGATTTGTGAACCTTGTGTAATTTATGGTCCATGATGCTGTGGCTACATTTCTGAAATGAAATGACTGGCGATTGTTAGTTCACATGATGGTCCAGCTATGCAGAAAGGAGGACTCCTGTTATTTTACTGCTGTCAGATAGTCCCACTCTCCGTTTCATGTGGGAAATGCTCAAAGAACCAACTGCAAGAGTGATCCTGAATCTCCTTGGACTGACAACATCTTCATATTGCAGAGTTCCTCCTCTGACTGCACTATCAAAGAGAAAAAATCAGGCTGCAGGTATGAACTTACAGAAGTTTTATTTCAAAAAAGATATCCTTAAGTCCCAAAATATCACCCTCCTCTTGCTGAGCCCTTTTCTCCTTAGTCTGCACTTACGTTGCACTGAATCCTTTTTTTGCAAGACCAAGCTACCAGTTTCTCAGATCCTACCAGCACTGTACTGAGTATAAATAAATAAATAAATAAATAAATATTTCTGGAGGCTGCCTACAATCAATATCCTTCACAGAAAGTCAAATGATTAGATCAAATCCTTCAGAGATCCGGTGAAACTTTGCTATCCAAACACGGGTATGACTTGGTGAGTCTTCTGAAGCAAACCTGTACTTAAATTGGGTTCTGAACTAGAATATTAGGGCTATAAAATACCTTCCAAATATTTATTTTTAGGGAGAAGACAATCCAGGGTTAGAGGAATTGTCTTCATGAAAATACACTGGATAACACACCTCAAGCATGAGTTAAACTGAACTTGATCAGTCATGAAATCCACTTCTATTCTTTTCAGTGTGAATCATATTTTAAAATTTTATATATCACATCCAAACATATATAATGTACACACACACAAAACCACACATATATAGATTTGAGCATAACAGTAAATAGCACATACGTGTATACGTGAACTTCAGTGTGCATGTGTAATAGCTGTCAAATAAAGAGAACTTTTGTCTGCTGATGTTAGCATATTGACCTGGATATGAAGTAATGATGATACAGCTTAAGCAGTAAAGGATCAATTTCTTCAGAGCAAATTTACTCAACAGCTAGAAAAATGAATATACAACATTGAACAAACTGAAAACAGTCTCAACTTTTGTTGCTTCCCAACCGCCATGACAATATTTGGAAACCACCTGTGAAACGTACACAAGGACTGGCATAATTTCTTGGTTTTGCTGCTTACTTTTTCCAAAAAAGGGATCTTCAGACCTGTGCACCTGAGGACACCAAGCACAGTGAAATAAAAAAAAAGGAAACTGCTCAGAAATACTTCTTTGCCTCCAACCCTAACAGGAGTTCTTTGGGGATGTAAAAGTTCAGTAATACCGAACAGCTGCGAGGGTAGCCCAAATACAATACCCAGAATACCTTTAAAGCCTGTTGTTTTTGGTTTTTCTTTTAATAATTTATCAAAATGCTTAAATGCTGCTTCACTTGGATATTAAAAAAATATTATTAAATGGAAGAAAGTCTTTTCAGAAGGCTTTGAGCTTTAATGCGTTTCACAGAACACCCAGTCAGAGAGGAATGAAGGTGAAAAAATCCTGCCAAGGGCTCAGTGAATGGATAAAGTGTTAGAGGTGATGTGTGTTTTCAGAAGACATTAGACAGTATAATTTCAAAATTAGGACAGGACACTCCCCCCTTTTCAATCTGAAGGCCAAGTGTTAAAGCATATGGACACAGTGTGCTGGACACACTGCGCCCTGAAAGTCCTATTCAAGCAAGATGTTCAAGGGATGAAATGGACGGGAAAAGGCAGATTCTCAGCTCGGGCTCCTTTAGGTCATAACATATACTTGAAAGTTTCTGTTTAGTATACATGCTTCTGTTCTTCAGATGCTAGATACTAGCCTATGTCTATCAGGGTAAATGAGTATATATTCTGACTTACACACATTTTGGAGTTCTTACACATCTTGCCTAAAAGCAAGAACATGAATCCAAACCTGGGAGTCCATTCTCTGATACCAACAGCATTAGCTAAAAGTTGATGGAGCTACACCCATTTTAACTCTGATGCAGGAGGGGAATCAGAAACTCTAGAAAGGAATGTGCTCAAATCCTTATTCTGTATTTGAAAATTTGGAAGACTGATGGGGAAGGAGTAAAGCCAAAATCTAGATGTGAGTTTGGCAAGTGGTACAAATCTCAGCTCAAACCACTTTGGGAGCTTTGAACATTCAAGTTTTTTTTCCAAATCTGTTGCTGGGCCTTGAGCACATCTTGAATCTGGGATGAATAAATAAATCACTACACCAAGAGAATAATTTTTTTAAACTTCCCTTATATGTGGTGAGATTTTTTTTATATTTAGTCATTCTTGATACCTGCCTCGCAGACAGGATTTACAGCTGTCTTGTTTCTTGGAAACTCCTTTGGCTGGCCATTGCACTTGCTGTTTTCTTTCTAGCCAGCAGGGAATGCTGGTGTATGGAAGTAACTCTCCCTCTCTACCACACAGAGAAATGCCTCTTCCTCAGCTAAGAAAGCACAGAAAACATCCCCTGCACAATCTGGAATTTATTTGTTTCTGGAACAGCGCTGTTCAGACAAAATACTAAACTGGTTTTCAAGTGCAGAGTACTCTTACCTTAGTCTACCCTCCTTTGCTAGGGTAGTCTTAAAGTAGGATGCCCTATGTTGCAGCAGTTGCTATTAATGCTTCAGCCAAGAAGGATCTTCATGCTGCAGTTGTAGAAAACCTAGCTTGTCTCCAGGCTGGAAGAAATACTGGTCTTTAACTTGCCAGCCTCTATTCTTAAACATGTAAACGATCCAAAGATCTCTCAAACCTTGACATGATATGACAAAGCAAAGGTATTTATGTCCCATGATTATTTTCGCTTGTCAGACCCAGTGAGGATAACATGCAGATGTACTTTAAGACCTTCAGTATTCTCAAGAGAGAAAGGCCTTTTGGCAGGAATCCTTACTTTTTCAATAAACACAAGGTTTTCTAGGTTTTAATTTATAGCACTGAAAGTATCTTTTCCATGCTGTAGTTGATGATACTGAAAGCTGGAAGTTAATAGTACCATAAAAACCCCCTAAAGTCTTATTTCCAAAACTTGTACACATTCTTTATACTTTTTGAATGAGAAGATATTTGGGAGCAGATTCTCCAGAATAACAACTCAAAGATAAATTTCCATGGGGACATTCTTCACTTTGCACTCCAAAACCTCAGTCCTCAAGGAAAAAGCTGCACCATACTTAACTGCACCCCTCAAGAGTGGAAATGTCTGCCAAAGGAGGGGGAAAAGAAGGATGATACTGTGTTTGGGCTACAGTTGCAAAACTGATGGGAGAGAAAGGAGGCAGTGCAGCTGTGGCAGAGAAATTGCCTATCTGACTTGACTTCCCAGATCATAAATCTGCTGATCTTGAAGGGCATCCTCATTCTTTGACAACCATTCACAAGCCTCTGGCAAGCACTAGCATAGGATCACTGCCAATATCTACAACAGCAAGGGCTGTAGTTTGACAGCTTGGCAAGGAGTGCATCATGGCAGAGTTTCTGCCACCCTGGTGTTTCGTGCCTCTGTCCCAGCTATGGGTACACCAAATGCCCAAGCAGAAGTGAACCAAAGGAATGGTCAGACTCTCAAATCCTGTGCAAGATGCCATATCGTGAGACAGGTGATGTGGCTACTACACAGGGTCATGTAACAGGGTGTACCACCAGGAAGGTGGTGTACCACCAGGAAAGAGGTGCTGGAGTTAGAAGGGGAGAGCACATTCTCTCCTGGGACTCCCGAGTCTTGGGTCCTACCAGGTGTCAGGCACTCCAGCTATAATACCACAGGGCCATTGTCATCTAATACATATATATGTACACACACCTATACACACACTATACACTAGATCCAGCCAGTGACTGAATTGTTGTAGCGATCAACCATTAGCCTGCTACAGAAGACATTGATTAGGATGGCCCTCAACACAAGAAGGATGTCGAGCTGTTAGAGTGAGTCCAGAGAAGGGCTACAGAGATGCTAAGAGGGCTGGAGCACCTCTCCTGTGAAGACAGGCTGAAAGAGTTGGGAGACCTTAGTGTGGCTTTTCAATATATAAAGAATGCTTATAAGAGAGATGGAGAAAGACATTTTACCAAGGCCTGTAGTGGCAGGAAAAGGGACAATGGTTTTAAACTGAAAGAGGACAGGTTTAGATTGAACATAAGGATGATGAGGGTGGTAAAGCTCTGGCATAGGTTTCCCAGAGAAGTTGTGGATGCCCCATTATGGGCATCCACATAATAGGGCATTCTGGTTCAAGGCCAGGTTTGTTCCAGGCTTTAAGCAACCCAATCTAATAGAAGATGTCCCTGCCCGTGGCGGGGGGGTTGGACTAGGTGATCTTTGAAGGTCTCTTCTGACCCAAAGTGTTCTGTGATTCTTTGATTCTATCTCTGTGATATCAAAAATTTTACTTCATGATCAAATACCCATAACAGTGATAACAACCAGTTTCACTATTAGCTAAGCACCTTGCTGTTGGTTTCAATGTTGGCTTTGTTTTTTTCCTGAAACTCCTCGTATTATCTGGGAAGGAAGCCAAACACCACTGAAAGATCAGTTTATGACAAGACAGACCTATTTATCAGCTTCATAACACAGGGCACCAGGATACACACCGTCCTGATGTTTCATTCCCTTTGTTTCCCCTCTAAGCCTCCATCCTATCATTGAAAGTTCTCCCTGGGACTTCTGGAGCACCTTCTCTGCCACAGCCCTGCTGGAATGACTTCCCCACATGCACACTACCTTCCTCTCTTTTTGCAGACTTCCCGCCAATAATGGGAGATCTGTTAGTGCTAGATATGAAGTTTTCACAGGAGCTAAAGCTGGAATTGGTCCTGCCACAAAGAAGATCCGAATTAAAAGCAAAAAAAAAAAACCCAACATACTAAGTAGGTTTTATTTTTTTTCTTTCTTTTTCTTTCTTTTTTCAGATTTCTTTCTCTCTGAATAGGCCACATTTTCACAGACAAGCAATGACCCAGGAAGAATATAATGATTGCTACTGCATATTGCTGTTTTTAAACACTGAGCTCCTATTCTGATGAAGGCAGCTAGGCAGAAATAGGGCTAAAGAGCAGTTCCTGTGGAACTGCAGTCTTAATTTTTATAATAGGATATGGTGGAAAGAAGTGTTATTTTTAGAGATGTAGTTTATCAGGAAAATTTTAGCCTGCAGCTGAAATATTACTTTCATGATCCATATACATGGATTTTTATGAATGGTTCTTAATGGATACATTTTGCTTCCAAGCCAGTGTTGGTGACATTTAAAATTATAATAGCAGCATTATGAGGAATAACCTGGTCCAAGAACCCTTTAGAGCCATGAGCACACATAGCAGACGCGTAGCATTTGCACATAGCAATAGCTCTTCCATTTACCAGGGGTGCAGGCTCTGCACAAAATCTCAACAAAGCTGCACAGGAACACAGCCACCATGTTAGCTGGGTTTCTTGGGCTGCTTATCCACTGTTCCATGTCCTTACTGAGCAGACAGCAGTAACTTTCCATGCCTGTAGATAGAACTCATTTGAAGATCATAGTCCTCCCTGGTACTGCTAAAGCTCTGCACCCAGACACTCCTCTGCCTTCAGGAAAATGCACTTTATGCAACGGTTGAGTATTGCTGGCCTCCAGTGTCTGCCTCTCACTGGGAAACACCTGAAAAGGTCAGTATCTTTTATGCCAGGTAACCAACCTACAGTATGATCTGCACACATCCATCATGACCATGGCCGAGTGCCCCAGGTATAGCTTCCAACAGTGAGACTCTCCCTCTATCTTTTTTCTCTTCTTTTTCTTTGTTTACTTTCCAGGAGTTGTCTGAAGTGTTTCCAGTCTGAGTTTACATGGCCTCAGTTCTGATCTAACTTTCTTTCTTCCTTTCTCTTTTTTTTTTTTGTCCTTTTTCCATGGGTAGCCTCACTTGAACCTCCCAGCAGCTTAACAACGAAGTCTGCTGACTTGCAGCATCCCCAGGGAGCAGATTCAGTCAGCCTCTGTCTGTGGGTCTCTTCAAAGAGCTCCAGCAAACTGGCAGCTAGCTCTCCTTTTAAATATACAACTGAACAAACTGAATGTCAGCACAGGATTGCTGGTGGGGTGGTGAGCGAAGAACAGGATTCGTGAGGGAAGCTGCGCAAGGGAAGGTAGAAGAGTCTTGAAAAATACCCTGGAGATATCTGTAGATATACCACAGGGAGCAACCTGAGGTGGGGAGTGCAATCTGCAAGATACTGAGATTTTATGAGTTTTATAATGATATAGAGGAACTTTAAAATTTTCTTTTGGGTTAACTTGAAATGGGTCATTTTGGTTTGGGTTGTTTATCCCTTTAAAGCCTTTCTTCCCTCGCTTTTAATGAAATATGGACTGATTTTTTTCCAAAGGTCATCTTGGAGTAAAAGAAAGTTTCATTTCAGGATTGATGAAACACAACATTTCAGCTTTCCATAAGCAACACATTTCAATTTTTAAACATGTTGAATTGCTTTTTCTTGATAATATCAAAACCCTTTCCTCATCACTTTTTTGCTGGGAAAGATTCCTAAATTTAAGTGGATTCATGAACAGTTTTAATTTCTCCAAAACTCTGTTTGTGGTTGGATTTACTATCTGTCAAACACAGGAGCCATATGGTGCCAACAGACTTTGTGAAGAGCAATCCCATGGCAAGAGCAATCACCCTGGGACCTTCTGACTCTGCCAACTGACTTCATGTTGGCCTTTACCCAAGGCAAAATTCTTAAAGGTATTTTCACAGTTGTTTTATTTTATTTATTTAGTTTTTAAAGGTGCCAAAATAACCTAGGCATCTAGTACACACACTGACATAATTTCCTGATAACTGCAGCTACTGAGGACCCTGGGGTGATATAGGATGGTAGAGCTTCCCTTGCACTTCTTTGCTGTGTCTTGTTATGCTATATTCAGGGTGCAAAACTGAGCAAACAAGTAACCCAGGGTTGCTGCTGGACTGGAGATCTGGCACCCAGAGGCAATTCTAACCGGCCTCTGATCAATTTCTTAGAATTAGTCACTACATGGCAAACTGGCAACACATTGTACTAATTAAAGTGATAGCATAGAAAAAAACATTGAGTTGCAGAAGGTACTACATAATTTAGAGATGTTTCAGGGAAATGAATCCAAACCAGAGCTAAGGAAAGGCCAAAACACTAGAGTGAGGTTTCGGTAAGCCTCCCTGGTAAAGATCTGCTTGAAAGAGCACTGACAATCTTCATTCCTTCCTCACTGTCACTGAGATACTGTACTCCTGGATCACCCAGTGGCACACATAATTAACTTATCGGTACAATTCCTTATACTCAGATAGTTCTGGGATGGTCTTTTTTATACTGTACGAAGTACAGATTGTGGCTGCTCTGGGGGAAGGTACTTTCACTGTCACTGTGCAGACAGAGAAGATGAAGAAGCTGTCAGGAGACACTTGTCCAGGGGCACACTCAGCAGCAATACAGGAGAGAGGCTGTCACACGATACCAAAAATATTTTCTTCTCTTTTCTGACCTTGACCTTTGGATGTCGGTAATATTCCTCACCTTTGTAACAGGCTGTGAGCTCCTCAGACCAGGAATTGCCCTGTTGGCGTGCTCCCATTGCGGAGATACGACCACAGGTAGAGACACATCCAAGCTATCCTCAATGCTGCCCCACTCACAGATGTAAGTGGAGCAGCAGCAGCACGAAGTTCAGGGAGCATCAACTGCAAAAGCATGCTAAAGGAAGAGTCACTGGTTCTTGGATGAGGCACAAATGGAGCTTAAACAAATGGAGCTTAAAGTTAGCTCAAATGCGACAATAACATCTCTAGGTTACATTTTAGACATAACTGCATCCACTTTACTGACTCCCTGTGTTGTTTAAAACATTATACATATGCATATTACTATACACATACGCCACCTTAAATATGGATTACATGAATTCATTGTCCGAAGTGACAGCCTGACTTTTGCATTGGTATTGAGCCTCCTTTGCAGTTCCTGGGAATTGCAAATTAAAGGATGTGTAGAAATCATTAACATGTCTGAGTTCTGAACAGCTGGATTTTTCAGAGCTGTGAAAATGCAAACTCTCTTTATGCAAAACTCCTTTGTTGAATCAGTTATACACTCACATTATATTCTTTGTTAAGAACTCTTAATAACTTTTTTATTCACTGATAGTAACCCAGATGGTAAAAGTTCTCCTTTGTAAATGAAATCACATCTTCTTTAGAGCAAGAACTTGAATGCGAGCCTTCCACACCTTGGTGAAGTGCTGCACCAGTTTCACCCTCCCCTGGCACAAGGCTCCTGCTGCACAGGGAGTAACTCAGAGATGCCTGTGCCACCCCTTCTGAAGCAGATAGTGTTCTTTTAAGCAGAAATCCTTCCCTGGACTTGGCAAAATTTTCGCCATTAAAGCTGCCGCCAGTGATAAATTCCAAGAAAAGATCATGTTTATGATAAGTCAGTGTTTTGTCAAGCAAAGCATTTTCTGCTGAAAACATTCTTTCACTGCTCCCATCTTGTCACTGCCCAGCCTGCAGTCGTCTGGATTTGAGGAGGCAGGGATGGGTATGCAACGAATTAAATCCTTTGCTTCGGCTGCAACCCCAGCCTGCAGGTTACTGTACAGGCACAATGGCTGCATCCTTCCTGGCTGCACAGAACTGGGGAATATTTCAGTAGAGAGCCTTACAGAGGTGCAATTCCCTCCACAGTACCTGTGCCTTCGCTGACTTCTTTTCACCATGCTTTACAATCAGCAAGTAACAGCACTGCCCATATGAAACACTAAGGTCCCATGCTGCTGTAAACCCCCTTAAGATAATGAATTTTTAAATGGAGTTTCCTATAAGGAATTTAAGAGAGAATTCTTGGAGTATGTATCCTGTGCATACACAGGAGTGCTAGGGTGCTTGAAAAAAGAGTGAGTTCATAAAATAAATGCCTTTGTCAACAGTCCCTGTGAAATTGTCATCCATAAGAAACTCTCCTTGGTCAGACACTTGAACAGACACTTGTTATCTTTGCTGACACTGCATCTGTTTGACCAATTCTGTAAATAAGGAGATGATTTAAGTTTTCAAGCTGTTAACTTTTCACAAGCAGCCAGTTCGCACTGCAAATGCTCACAAACTGTCTTCTCATAAAATGAACATAACAAATGAAGCATCTCTACTCTGACAGAAGAGTGTATCACACTGTCTTACAAAGTGCAATTTTTTAAGTCACAAAAGAACTGCGAGAAAAGGCTAAGTAGACATAAAGGACTCTGAATGCTATGGAATCATCTGCATGTGAACAATGAAAATAAGCAAGCACTGCTCATTTTGGAAATGGGAGGTGCAAGCCTGAGGGTTGTTTGTGCATTAACTTGTCATAGTGGCTTTACAAGTGTGTGCCTGCCTCTTTATTCATGGATACAGCAAGAACAGTGTGCTTTCCACGGCAGAGTCTGTACTGCAAGTAAGAAATATAACCCACAGAGAAGGAGCATTGCGTGGAGACAAAAAACCCATCAAAAACTGTGGGAACTTTGGTGTCTTTATAAAACATGTTTTGATGGGGAAAGATATGTATAACAACAAAGCCATCTTACTGGTAGCAGTATTTAACATTTCTCCTAATTTCATTAACACTTTAATTCTTACAGGAAGAAAGGCTGGCAAAGTTCATTTGGTTCTAATTAGAGGAATGAAGTAATAGGTGACTGGGGTTTGAAAATCAGTCAAACTGTTTTGAGAAAGTAGTTTACAAATTTGTTTTTCCTTATGATTTGTTCTTTTAATAAAAAAGAAAAAGAGAGAAGAAAATCTATTTGTTTCCTAGCTTAAATGAGGCTTGCGGTGAGTATTAGGGATGAAAGTGGAAATTCAGGTGTACTAGAAATGTTGATTCTTAAATTGTTTTTCCCCATCTCAAGTTTACATTTAGACTTTATGAGCTCTTTCCAATGCATGTCTCCAGTGCCTATTGCCACAATATGCTTTTCTCAAATACAGGCCTGTTAAACTGACACTTTATGGTTTCCCTTTTCACACTGCATGAGCTGGAAGATGAGATTCAGGAGGAGAGAAAAGTGTTTTGCTGTTTGGGATCTGTTTGCTAGAGCCAAAGGAAAAAAGAAAAAGAGGCAAAAGAAATTTGGATTCATGGCAATGGTCACAAAGAAGGCCATAAAGGGAATTTTACTAGAGTTCAACCCTTGGTCAATGAGATTCATGCTTGCATATATATCACGGGGGCGTCAGGGTTCTGCAGCAGGTGTTCTGTGGGGAAATGCTCGGCACCACAATGGCACCTGTGCCCATAAAGTCATCACCTACCACCCGAGACGGGCGCAAAAGCGCCGCGGGTTGCAGAGCCTCTCTTGTTCCAGCACTGCTGCGCGGGCAGGGGGTTAGGCTGCTCCGAGGGGTGAGCCGGTTGGTGAGGATTAATGGCAGAATTACTCCCTTCCCCTTCCCAGGGCAACAACTGCCAGTGACACGCTTCTCTCCTGACCCTCGCCAGCCGTGCTGGAAGACAATAGGCAGATTTGGCCGCAGCTGGCTGCTGAGCTGACATAAAGCTGAGCACCTGTGGGCCACATATGCACAGCTGCAGCGTGCCAGGGCTGAACTACCTATTGTGCACCCTGTGCTCGTGCTGCCAGTGAGTTGCCTGTGCAATGAGGCAGGTTCAGAGGCGGAGCCACCGGGGGTAGGGGAAAGAGAGGTTTGACAGAACACAGTTGTCTGCTTCTACCCTAATGCCCCCTGAAGTCTTTCTGAGGCAAACTGTGCAGTCTTGGATCTGTGCAATATATAGCTGAGACCACTTATATGCCTGAAGAATTAAACTTCTGCTGAGGACACACTTGGCCATAGATTGCAGTGGTGTTGCATTCAGCTTCTGTTTCACAGAATGATTGATAAGAACAATTAATTAATGTAATTAATGGCAGTGGGGTTGGAACTAGATAATCTTCAGGTCCTTTCCAACCCTAATCATTCTATGATTCTATTCCATTCTAATGGCCTATTCTATTACTGAACAGATACAAAAAATACCTGGAGAATTACTGAGTTGGATCTTCGTGAATTAATTTTGTGGGGATTGGTGCATGGACGGGAAGCTGCTAGGAGGGATAGGAACCAGCTGACTCTGGGGAGGTGCTTGGGCGGCAAATATAAGGAATTGTAACTGCGCAATAAATCTGTTGGGGACCCGCATTCCGCGAATGCTCTATGTCTCAGCCCTAGTTCGGAGGGAACTAGTGCTTCCGTCCCTCACCACGCGAGTAGCGAGAAACTACAATTTCTGTACTGTACTTTGAATAGGTAAAATAACATATGCCTATTATTAGCTACAGTCAGTGACCGTAATGCAGAAACGTAAGTGCAAATATTTTGTGGAACTGCTTTTGTTCATGAACCATAAAGGTCTGTTTAGATCATTCTTGATGTCTAAGGTTACACAAGTTTTAGTAAATCAGGAAGTGGCCTTTTCCAAATCTGAAATACTAAATGGTAATAGCCTATTATCACAGATAGGGGATGGCTACTCTACTGAAATTTATTTGAAGCTGCTCTGAGAAAACACCATCATCCAGAAATTCCCCTTGGAGATTTCAGTTCAGGCAGAATGTTGGAGGATGAGCTCCTGAACTAAGAAATGCGGATAGCTGTGGTTGCATGCTGAAAACTTAATTGCAGTATATTTTTATCCCTAAAAATGACTTGTTCACTAGATGTGTGGACCAACCTGACTGACTAAGCATTTTGGCCTTAGAGCTTCTTTTAACTGTAGGTGAAGGCCTCTTCAGAAGCTCCTTCACCCATCTTACCAGGTGTATCAAGATATTCACATCTATGTCTGTCTGTTTCTAGAGACATGTTCAGCATTCCCATTTCTTCCAAAGAATCCTTAGGAAAGAGAACAGTCAAAACAGGTTGTTACATTCAGAACAGTTTATTCTGTCAGCTTTTACTCTTAAATGTGCTTGGAAATATCCAGAGAATGGGCTGTAGACCTGTCAGCATTCCCATAGACCCTGTGAGGTCTTGCTGGGTATGTAAAAAGTTAGGGGCTCTTAGGCCCCATGAAAAAGCTAGAGACAAGACATGGGATGGATGAATCATCTTGGTGACTACACATGTCCCATGAATGTCAACTGGAAAGTGAGGGACTCTGGTTTTATACAGTTCAGACTCTTAAATAAGTTGCATGGACTAGCTGACTACTCCAGGGCAGAAGCATGAGCACAGCTCTACTTTTTTCCTGGTGGGAAATTGACTGTGGGACTTCTAAACTTTTAAGTCAGCCTGAAAAGTGAAATAATTGTTGTGGGCTTGTTTCAATTATTTATCATTATTATTCTTATTTATTATTATTATTGTTATATATTATTATATATTATTTATCAACATTTTTCAGGAAAAAAATGTCCATGAGGCTATTTTCATTGTGAAAGTTTTATATATTCAAAACAAAGGGAATTAAGAACTTGAACGTAACATGACAAGGTGCTTTGGAGTGTCTGTTTATTGTGTTCTCTGTATGACATTGTGGCTCGGCACACTTCAGTAAGGATTTGTGGCTCCTGGGAAGCTGGTACTTCTGAAAACCTAACACCCTTGTTTGTCCCTCAAAGCAGTCGACAACATAAGGAAAATCACTGTTTAGCCAATGTACCCCTAGACTGATATGAACAAAACTCCTAAAATGAAGATCCTCTGCCAGTTTATGGGAACTATCAAAAGGGTGTCGGTGTTTTTACACTTACAGAGAAATTCATGGAGGCCACCAATCTCATTCCACATAGGCTGCTACAAACCCTCCAGTCAGTAAAAAATTTCAGTCATCCACAGCTGGATGTGAGCTGGCAACCCTCGTGTAAAAGCTGCTGTATCCCTTCATCACTCAAGCCTGCTCTCCCTAGTTTTTATGGTCAGCAGGTGCGTGTGGAGGAGAGACTGTGGTCTCTCATTTCATTTGTTTCTCCTGATTTATGGCATAATACCAGTTAGGCAGGCTTCATAAAGTTGGAGGCCAGGAGAGACAACTAGATCATCTACTCTGACCTTCTGTGTAGCACAACCCATTAAGTTTCACCCGGACACCAGTATATTAAGCTCAAAGACAAAAGTGAGACCACAGCACTTTAAGTACACAGGGGATTAAACTGTGTGCCACAGATGGAAAACAGGAAAGATGAAAAGTTATTGTTGCTCAAGACCTCTGCAGTCTCAAAGAAGAAGTGTTGAGAGAAGTCCAGCTGATATCAACAGACAAACCCATCCCTACCATGTAGAAAGAGGGGAGTGACCCCAGATAAAAACCAGCAAAACAAGAAAATCAAGAGCAAGAACAGTCAGAAGCTTCTGTCAATCTGATCTGGGGGAAAATTGTGTCTTAAGTCCAGATATAGCGATCAGCAGAGCCCTGGATATGACAAAAAGGAACAGCAATGGGAATGTAGGAAATAAAACTCTCTGCCATTGCAAGATCGCTCTTATTCTTTCCTTCTCCCTTCCAGCTTCTGAGGAAAGCCAAAGAGAAAAATAAAAACGCAAAATACTGCCTTGTATGGCCACTGTTACAATTGCTTTTATAAAGGTTTACAAGGGCGTGCAGAGACTTTGGGCATGTGATGCTGAGAAGTGTTGAGTGTAATGTCATTTCAAGATTAGAAGTAAAAGCGTGGGGAAAACCAATGCTCGGAACAAGCCATGACACTAGGGCAGCTTTCTTGAGCCTTGACTTTCCTGACTAGGAAACAACTGACTAACCAGGATCAGACATGGAATTAATTTACTGTCAGAGTAAAATGATGGCAAAAATGATAGTTTTGGTTTTTTGTGTTTATTCCATCAGGGCAAAAGCAACACTGTACAAAAGCCAGTCCAAGCTCCATAGTTTAACAAATACAAATGGACAAGCATTGCAAGCAAATACAAGGATTAAAGCAATATCTGGTGGATTTTAGCCTTTTGTTTCTTTTAGTCATGTAAAAGTTTTAGGGAGAAAACATACAACCAGAGTCTTCCCTGGAATAATTAGGTGAAATGAGCGTGACCAGCAGGTTGAAGGAGGTGATCCTGCCCCTCTACTCTGCTCTCATGAGACCTCACTTGGAGTATTGTGTGCAGTTCTGGTGTCCTCAACATAAAAAGGACATGGAACTGTTGGAACAAGTCCAGAGGAGGGCCACGAGGATGATCAGGGGACTGGAGCACCTCCTGTATGAAGACAGGCTGAGAAAGTTGGGGCTGTTCAGCCTGGAGAAGAGAAGGCTGCTTGGAGACCTCATAGCAGCCTTCCAGTATCTGAAGGGGGCCTACAAGGATGCTGGGGAGGGACTATTCATCAGGGACTGTAGTGATAGGACAAGGGGTAACGGGTTCAAACTTAAACAGGGGAAGTTTAGATTGGATATAAGGAAGAAATTCTTTACTGAGAGGGTGGTGAGGCACTGGAATGGGTTGCCCAGGGAAGTTGTGAATGCTCCATCCTTGGCGGTGTTCAAGGCCAGGTTGGATGAGGCCTTGGGTGGCATGGTTTAGTGTGAGGTGTCCCTGCCCATAGCAGTGAGGTTGGAACTAGATGATCTCAAGGTCCTTTCCAACCCTAACTATTCTATGATTCTAAGTATTACGGTTCTTTAACAGGTCAAAATTCTCAGCCATCGCCTTCCTGCCAATTTCATTCTTCGATTTTCTTAATAAAAGGCCAGGTGCTCCACCAGCACTGTCTGCTGCTGCCAAACAGCATGGTGTGACTTCACTTGTGCAACTAATTTTACTGATTTTAGTGGGATTTCTCAAGCAAGTAAAATTGCATGCATACTTAGGAATTTTTTCCAATTCAGATTAAGGCTTTGAAATCCTGAGAGAGAGACAGTCTGTCTATCTTACTTTTGCATTAGCCTTGTGCTTTCTTACATTTATCTATGTCATACTATTGAATCTGAATCAAGGGGGACTTCAAGAAGTAAACGCATGGTATATGGGGTGTACTGAGTAAGTATGTTCAGAGGAGTGGAGAGTATAATGTCGGGTGGCTGGTTCATAAGGGTATCTGAACAGAGTCATCTGCTAGAGAGTCACGTCCCACAGATCAGCTTGTCCACTAGCCCTGAAAGACACACTGGGTAATTTTTTATCCTCTATTTCCAAGATTTCACAAGATTCTGGATATAAGTATAAAACCAAGTTTTCTTGTGTCACCTGCATACACAATGTGATTCATAAAGCCCCTTTTGCATCACACTCTCTCTTGATATTTTTCTATGCTCCAGAGAGACTTTGGGCTCCCTCCACAAGCAATGGGAAGAGGAAAAAAAATAAGAAGCTGTTGGGAGAGACTGGAAGGGAAAACAAGAAAATTATGAAGGTTGTTTTAAAAGAACTATAAGAGAGAAGGACACAGAGTGATGGAAAATGTGTCTAGAAGGAAAAAGTGTAGAAGTGGAAAGAGGAAATTCAGCAAAATATGCACAAGTCAGAGACCAGCAAGTCAGGTTTTCAGCTGGGGTAAGCCATTTAAGCTCCAGTAAAGCGAGTGAAGCGGACACAGTTACTAGCAATTGAGGATCTATCCCATTTTGTTACATCAAAGAAATGAAGAACAGAAAATTTACCTTATAGAGAACCTAGAACTCATGAATTAAATGTGATTTAGCTGGCTTCCAGAAAAATTCAGCAAGCACCCTGCTAAAGCCCTATATTCTGTAAATGCTATCCTGTTAAATTAGCTGTGTTTTAGACAGCTTGGTGTTCATATATTCAGGGTGGATCCTGAGGCTGCCCAGGAAGATCCCAATATGAAGCCTAGGGTTCTAGATGCATCCAAGTACAACAAGGAATATCTGAAGGCAGACTGGGATTTGCCCACTGCATGTACAGGTCACCCAGCTTTTCCTAAGCCTTCATGTTTGAATTGTACAGTCCTCAAGTTTATCACTGCAGGCAGAGAAGGCAGGAACACATTCAGTAACTCACAGCCTCTTGCTAATAATTGCCATGCAAATAATTAGAAAGTTTTAGAGAGCTGCTAGCCCAGCTTTGGAAGACACATCTATTTGATTTGACACATGACAAATTACAAACCAAACAAAATAAACCCCCGTAAGTAAGACTCATGTAAGGCTGCCCTTCCCAAAAAGCTGGAACAGTCAGGGCTAAAGCCAGCCGTGTCTTTTGGGGTGGTGGAGAGGACTCCAGAGTCCTCTTCCCACACACAGTCTCTCCATGCTGCACTGTGGCAGCCCTCCATCCATCTGGAAACATTCTGAAGTTCATAGGAAGCTTGAGAGGAGCAATGTGTAGTTCTCCTTCTCACAGCCTAGGGAGCTGTGCCAGGGACCAAGTTCAAGACCTGAACAATGCCTTGCTTGGCTAGTGGTTTGGATAGAAAAATTAATTTACAGCCGAATTGTGGAGGAGGGGCCAAGTTCTGGAAGCTTGGCTCAAAGCTTAGTAGCACTGCCACAGCAGCTGAGATTTCCACTTGCTGCAAAACTTGATGGCCACGTACACGGGTAGCCCAAATTGACCTGCACATTACACTGCAAGCTGTCACAGTAGGCACCAACCAGGAATAGTGTGTGTGGTGCAACTTTTTGCCATCACTACAGTTAAGGCTAGGTCTTCTTGCCCATCTAAGTGATAAGTGGTTTATGTGAAGATAATACTGAGATGCTAGGAGCTGTAGCACACTACGCCTGATTTGTAACATGTGGAACCACTTCTTTGTATGAAACATGAGAATAGTTGCAAGCAGGTCTTTTCCTGGAGGTTAAGTACAAATTCTCCAGCTCTTGGAGAGGAGCCAGTATTTCTCCCAGGCAAGCAGGAGTGCCTGTTACTACCATGTACCACATCCACATTTCAGTTTCTTGCTGACTCCTCCATGTCAGTACATTTAGACAGTGGGACTGATGAATTGCTATGCTCAGGAAAAAGTCTGCATCAGTCTAGAGTGAGGAAATCCAACACAGGTATTAGCACTTCTGATGCAGACTGTGACACCCAGCCTTCCACACTGAGACTGTGGCCACTGTGATGTGAAGCACTGGGAGCAATGGGAGGGGAAGATGTTGAAGACACTTCCTTAAAGCAAGGGGAGATGTTAATGGTTTCCTGGGGAAAACAAGAGCTGTTTCAAGAACAGAAAAACCCCTTGGGATTTTAGGAAGATGCAACACAGATCACAGGCCTATTCATACTGTCCAGCAAGTATTTCTGAAGAAATTATAAATGCTTCATTTCACATTTTTACCTGGATTCTTTATTACTTTAAAGAATATGTACCTTTCGGCAACAAAATACAGTACAATAAATGCAAATTTAATCTGACTTCCCATATTTTGGGATGAAAGAAGAGGCTTCAAATGTACCAAAGGTAAAAAAACCCAACACATTCTTTTCTCTGAGTGCATGTCTACTAAAAATAGACCGTGAATACCTACCTCATTCATTGCTCTGAAAAGGTGGGGGGCTGCGCACACAGCCATCATTTGCAAAAGGTGTGCCAAGCCCATTTAAAGAAAGTGGCTTGTGAAATAAAACTTTACAGCTAAAAAACTAAAAATAAAACTTCAGGCCTTCTCAAGTGTCTGGCTTAATAGTCTCCCTGTTATTCGTCTTATTCTGATGATTCTTCCTGTTATTTGTACAGCTGAGCCAGTGTTTCCAGGCAATTCACAAAGTTACTCGGAAAGCTCAAGCGGGACATGAGGTATTATAAACTGTAATTTTGATTCTTGTTCGCACTACAGCTCCATTTAAACCCAATTTTAAAGGCTTTTTACAAAGAGATATGAAGGGGCTTTTGTTGTAACAGCATCAGAAGCTTCCTATATGCATCATTATACTGTTATTATTAATTTCATTATAATCTCTCCTAATCAAGTTTTGGGGTTTCCCAAGAAAAACTCAATTCTTGGCAAAATTCCACAGAAATCAAGGGAATAATAAAAAAATTATTTTGGCCACTCTAATAATTTTAAATAATTTTTCTGCTCCTTGAAAGAAAACCTGAAGAATGATATAGTGCAAATTAGGTTGCTTAAAAATGGTTCTTTCTGAAGTGTACATGCAGAAATGCTATTGATTTTTGCAGCCTTGCAGAAAAAGAGTTCTCAGTGATAGTCATTCACTTTATAATTCACCCTTTAATCATATTTCTTTGGGGCAAAGATAAGATCAATAAAAGGCTTCAGCATAATGGCAAGATATTTCTTCTTCAGAAACTGTAGATTTTTAAAGGGTAGTCTTTTAGTTAGTAGTATAGTCCCAAAATGAATCTAAACACTTTCTCATTACCCATGGCTCTCCCACACCTGCTTTCAGCTGGCAAGAGTATCAGTTACTGTCTTGCCTTTCTTATAAATTGGTAAAAAACCAGGAAAATAGTGTTGAAGGTAATGACATACACATCCTTGTACACATAATAATTTCATGCCATGTAAGGTATTTGTCAACTTCAACACTGCACTATTTCATTGTAAAACTTCATTATAGATTAAAAAGGGAGATATTTAAAACTGAGTAATGCTTCTCTTCTAATTTTTATAAGCATCCTTTTATTTCTTTCCTTCTGCTCCATTCTCTGTCTTCCCCCTCCGCCTTTTCTTGGCTATTGCCAGAGTACATTCCCTTAACATGAGAATCTCTCTTAATGAAAGCTCACGAAGGTTTTTCAAACTATTATTTTCACAGGGATAGATCAGGTCCAAGAAGCATGCCTGTACATGTAGATTTTTGTTTCAAGACATGATGTGAGAGATACCATATATTTGAAGGTAGTCGTAGGCTGAATTGAGCTCACCCCCTATAATCCATCACATTTTCATTGTGAGGGATGACATCATTCAAAATGGGCTTCTGATACTGGGAGCAGGACTGATTCAGGGCATGCTGAAATCAGTAGAAGCCTCTCTACTGACTGCAGTGAACTTATGATCAAGTCTTTTAATACCATCTGCGGAAGACAATTTCAAGGCATCCCTTTCCTTTAAAGAACTCACAAACCCTCTGGTGCACAGTGAGGCTTTTAAGAAGACTGCATATATCTAGTGGGCATGTCAGCCTACCTGCTCACTCACTGCATGTTCCAAAGGCTTGCAAATTGTCCTCAGTGTTTGTTTGTGTAAGAAATATCATAATAGCCATTGTACCATTTTGACAGCTGAATGCAGAGACCCCTTGAGTCAATAAAGTACTGCTGATGTGCCAGAGGCTGAAAAGCCTTTGCTTCACTTTGACTTTTTCTTCCTACCAAATTGCCATTCACATTTCAGCAAAATTAAATATCCTTCTGTTTAGGTGCCAGCAACTGATGGGAGCAGTAAAAGAAGCTAATTGAAAGCTATTGGCCGCAATACTCAAGCAAGATTAAAAAGGAAAGAAATAAAAGAAAGAAAAAGTCGTAGTTTCCGAAAAGTCCTGTAACTGTGACACAGAGCTACTTAGGACTATAAAACATAAAAATCTCATATTCTATTCTCGGGATGTTCCATTGCATTGACTCTTTTTTCCACTGAAACTACTCTTCTGACTTAATAGCAGTTTGTCTAAATCACTGTATGTCCAGTGTCTCCCCATACTGTACAGCTCACTGTTATCTCAAACGAACCAGCACAGGGCCAGGTATCATCCAGCCTTATTCACAGTAAGAAAGCTCTTCCCTCCCAAGTATTCCTGGTTGTAGGATAGCTGATGATCCCTTCCAGACAAAAGGAGAAAGAACAAGGCCCAGAGCAGTGCACAACCTCAATCTAAGCAGCAGGAAGACAGGATGGAGATAAGGGGTAGCCTGGGTTGGGGCTGCAGCTGGGGAGAAGTACATGTGGTTCCCACCAGCTCTGATGCTTCATTCTGGCTCCTTGCATCTGGCATACAGGATAGAGGTGCTGGAGCAAAGCCATAGTGCTGTGGGGGAAAAGTGTGAAGCACATGGGAAGCAGAATGGAGAAGCTAACTGGGGAGAAGGAAGAACAAAGCCCCTCTAGCCCCCTCCCAGTAAACTGAGAGCTGTCAGGCCTTTGAGGTCCTATCATTAGCAGCATGTAGGCAGGCTGCTGCACCCTTGTGGAGCATCTCTGAAGCTTATTGTGCATAGCCAAGCCTAGGATTCAACCCCCAACTCTGCAGCCTGCTAGAGTAAATGTTTAACTTGGAAGACCATTACTCCCACTAGCAAAAGTTTGCAAGATCAGGTCCAAAGCAAGTGATTTTACCAGAAACAATTTAAAACTACATGTGAGGAATGAGAGCAGGGAAGACAGCAGAATGGGAAGGCAAAGCTGGTGGAATCCAAACCTATGTGTGTCCAAACCTGTGAAGTGCTGTAATACCTGACAGTCAAGCAGGGGATCACTGCTTCCAGGCTTTTCACCACCTTTGCTCAGTGGTGGTGTGACTCATGGCTAAGGAAGACGCTCATGCTGATGGAGCCACCTCCTCCCTCTGCTCTGTGCTTTTGCCTCTAAACACAACCCCTTTGTCACCACAGAGTGTCAAAACAGGAATATATTCTAAATAAAGCTTATGATTTAGCTCAGATGTGATTTCTTTCTTTGCTGTACTTCATTAATCACAACTCAGGTGGACTTGATCCCTCCTTCTCCACATGTACAAGACAGTGTATTTGGGGTTTCCCTGTGAGGTCCACTTTACAGACTGGTCTTTAGAGATTTTACAACTCCTAGACTGTCTTTAACACTCATCAGCATCGAAGTTGTCTGAGGAAACCTCCAGAAATGTTGCAGAAGGCAAACGGGTTTTCTGTTCCTTTCACTTTTTAGTTCTGTCTACAGAAATTATGATTAATCACATATATCTGCTAAACCCTTCTTTGAATAGTGCTAAATTCTCACCTCAGGAGCCTCCTACAGCCATGAATCCTGTAGTCTAATTACACACCCTGTGAAAAAGCATTTCCTTTTATCAGTTTTGAATATGCTGTTTAATAGTTTCATTGTTTTCTTTTTGTAACATTTTTAGACAGAATCCCATTCTGAGCAAATAACTTAAAAGCCCCATATCAACCCTTCACTTACAATATATATACAGACTGAAGAAAGATCTCCCTCTTTCTCCTCCAGGGCTTTCTTGGCATTTTAAGCAGTAAGTTAAAAACTGAATTTTGGGTTGTTCTGGCAGTGTCCAGTGTCTGCTCATGGACTTTCGCTCATACAATCTGCACTACATAAGGGGAGGCTTTAATTTGTTTGTCAGGTTTTGTTTTATTTTGTTTTGTTTTGGTTTGGTTTGGTTTTTTTTAATTTAGTACTTGGTTAACTGAACAGAGTAGAAACAGGTACCTCATATGGAACGGACTGATCCCACTTCTAGCCACTTATCTGTAATATTCTGGTTTACATAAATACTGCAAATACTTGAGAGTCCCTTTGGCCTCCATTCAGTAAAGACTCCTAGCTAGATTGGTAGTGAAAAAACCCACATGAATTTGCAACTTTTGGATCAGAAACAGAGAAAGAAACAAGCTTTTCGCATACTGAAAGCTTTGATGCTGTCAACCCTCAAGTCACTCAGCATATGCAGCTCCAGCTGCTCCAGCCCTTTGTCTGTATGGCCAAGCGGCTGCCCAGCTGGGTTATTTCTTACTGACAGCTCTTCCTGATGCTGGGCAGCCTTGCAGCACAGCTTTAGCTCTACTTTGGGCCTTGCATTGCCACATTTGGCCACATTTGGCTCCAGCTGGTTGTAGCTGGCAGCAGCTCCTGGCTGCCCATCCCTTCTGTCTGTCCCACCATTTTCTAGGTTAGAAAATCATGGGTGGATGGATGATAAAGGACATCTCTGCTGGCTCTAGGCCACCCTGAGGGGAATGGATTTGCTGTCTTTCTGGCTGCAATGAGCCCTCTGAGCTTGGTAAAGCAGCGATAAAAACTACCCACTGAACAGATGAATGGTTTCAGAAATGTCACCTTCCTTCTCACTTCTCCCTTCCCATGTAGAACTGATAAAGTCAAACCAGAGGTTAGTAAACATCATGACAGGCCCATAACTCAAAATGTATGGAGCTTGTGCAGTGGCCACACAGGACAATTAAGTTCCGTGTAAATGACATGCAGTGTTAGTCATGAAAAATATTATGAATACTCATAAAAATAAACATACTGTGACTAGTCAAGTCAGCTGTTCTAACATTATGTATTCTGCTAGTATAATCCAAGACATCTTTGTGGCCAGAACCGAGGCTTGCTGCTGAACTACTTTATAATCTGGCCATTGCAGAAATACTGATTTCTGTTTGAGTAGTATTCAGTCTAATAGTTCATGTTTCCTTTGGACCCAGCTGCTGCTAAGCAGGTTTCGATTTTTTGTTATTAACAGAGAATTAAATCCTGGAAAATTTAGGTCCTGTTATGACTACAAATAATGAGGCAAAGCTGGTTCTAAATTCTAAGCAATGATTGTGATCTCTGAAATCTCTCAAATGCCACTGTGTCTTCTATGTGCAATACAGGGATTTTGTTAAAATATAATAGGTTCCATCCACAACAGTTGCCAGAAGACATACAGTTTCAAGTGAGAATCACAGGCCTCATGTATCCTCCGAAGGACAGGGCAAAGAGATTTGACTCTAAAATTTTCCCAGGTCTCCAAATGAGCTTGTTACCATTTTACTCATGATACAATCTGTCAAAACCCTATATTAAAGTATTAAGGGCACATCTCAATGAGACACCAATGACAGTTAGCCAACATGCTACGTAATTCCATTTAAAAAGTATTATGAATATTTATCTAGCTGTATTCCTATAGCTCCCCAGCGTCCAAGACTATTTGATATCCTCCCAGGATGTGTACTGAAATGTCCAATATTACACTAAGAGTTAAGACAACAACTTCAGGTGTGAACTTGTAGCAGTACAGTAACTGTTGTGCACATGTGGCAGCTTGTTTAGCTGTCCATACCTCAAATTATATAAGAGTGGTCTAAGTAAGTGAAGGACTTTTCAAAACAATAAAAAACCCAAACCAAACTACATAATACTTGATACAGAATCAGCAGCCACCATGGATTTGTAAAATGATCTAAACAACTTGTCTACAAACAACATAATTCATTTCAAATAAGTTTGTTTTAAATAATAACTTATGGTCATTCAATTACACTCCTACCTACTTCCCTTTTTCACAGGCTCAGATCTGGATGTACTATTAGAATTATGAGAGACAAAATATACCCTCTTTTCGGATCTCTTATAAAACTGCACAGGAAAGGAGGACAGGAAAGAGGAATTGACTGTCTGTGACAATGGAAAAGCTTTATATTATAACTCAATGAGCAAAGGCTAGAGGAGATAGATGTGTTCTCCATGCCTGGTCCTAGTCAACAGAGCACACGATAAAGGGTATTATAGTAGCTGAAAGGACAAGAGAGATGGACAGAGCATAAGGATGAGAACAGCATGCAGGCAGATGATAGTGATAGGTAAGTCAATGGGAAGCAGAAATGGAATTTTGTACAGGATGAACAGGACTTATCTTGAAGTGAAGAACCAAGAACATCTAGTGCAGGACATCAAACATTTAATTGAAGAAATAACCCAAATGTGGTCTTACCATGGTTAGAATAGGAGTTATGATCAACACACAGTTGATGGAATTGCTTTTCTACAAAAATGCATGTAATGATAAATGTAATGGTGATCATGTACATTAACAGAGAGATAACATGGATAAACAGAAACAAAATTGTCACTATCTGGTCACTATCATTTCAAATGAGAAAAAACATTGGGATACAGGCTGGAGTCACATTTTGATATGAATACAGATATACGTAACACCCAGACAGAAGCATTTCTGAGCATTGTACTAAACTGAGATACTATAACTTCCCAGAAATATGTTGGAGAACAAATTCTACCAATAATGTTAGACACCAGTGGTTCCTGGCAGGGATGCCTGACAGGTTTTTTTCACTGCTACTCCTGGGGAACCAGCAAAAGGAGATGTCCTAGATTTGTTTTTTGTGGGTACTTGAGGAAATGATACACAAACTGTTCAGAGAAGTAACCTTAGCTTGAATGCTCTCGATTTAATCCACCTTAAACTGAGAAGGAAAAACAAACTAAAATTATAAATGATGAAGGAAGAACTTCAATGAACTTAGGGAAACAGTGACACAAACTAGTCTGAGAATATCTAGGATTTGAATGTGGAGGAAACTAGACTATCTTTGAATTAAGATACACAAAAGTTATCTGGAACTTGTGTCAGACTGGTGTTTGAAGAAGGATTTCACAGTTAAACCTATCTCAAAACAGGATGGCAAAAATAATAAGAGATCCTCCTAATATGGAGAAAATGATCCATTTTCAGAAAAGATCTGTCAAAGAAAAGCTGTGTCTTACAACCGGAGAATTGTAGGACTACTGTGAAAATTTCCCAGTCAACTTCTTTTGGAAAGCTCAACTGCCTTAAAACAAATGACAAATGGCTTCTCAGCCTTATGAATAGGAAAAAAAAAAAAAAGAAAAAAGAAAAGGAAAGAAAATAAGTATAAAACTTCAATGCTGAAAAATAAAATAGGTACACAATAGAACAAAAACTTTGCTATATTTTTCAGTAAGTACAACAGCATTGGCCACAGTGACAAAGGCAAGAGGGGAAATGGAGCACAGATTCAGACAGCATAAAGAATGTGGAAGTATTTTCTAAATTTGCACATTTGCTGTGTTTGTGCCTTTCAGTGTGGTGTATTGGATATAGGAATGAGTTAAAGCCCTGTCTTGGGCTGAGACAAGAAGTCTGGGGATATCTGAATGTTGTTGTTTTAACTGGAGTGGGACAAACCTTCAGGACTGAATAGCACATTACCTGATAGAAAACACTTTTCTTCGCAATGGCAGCACCATCCATTTGACATGAACTTTCAACAGTGTATTTCTAGAACATGGACAAAAGAAGTCACCTGAAAGACAAGTTACTTAAGGAGAGAGCACGGCAGAGCAGGAGGAGAAGCAAAGAGCTAGACAAAGAGGCATGCACAGATACTGACACTTGTCTGTGGGGGTTTTAGGCCCATGAACAGTTGTTCTCTGATGGACAAAGACCTTGCCAAGATGGTTTATCACCTGAGAACTGTCTTCACCAGATAACCAGCAAACATAAATCTGTGGAAGTTATCTAGCCTTGCTGCAACATCATTCTGACTGCTGATCTGTCCTGAGGGGCCTGCATCAATTTGGGTTTCTCTCCGGTGGGGCTGTGGAAACAGCATGCTGTGACAATCACAGCAGAAGTTGTCTCCCAGGCCCATAAGTACTGAAAGCTGCAGCCAACTCCAAGAGTTATGCGAGGAGGTTGCGTCAGGCCGTGGTCAACAGAGAGATGTGTCTTTGTCACAAGTGTACAATAGGGATTACCACATTGGAGATGGAAGCAAAAACATTCCTGTGCTTTAGTGAAAGGATTAGCTTTTGGACTGCTCTCTTCAACTGTTTTCATGAATGGTCTTGGCACAATAATAGGAATGCACAGGAACGCATTAATCAAACTTTTGATGAGAATTTGGGATATTGCCAGTACAGCAAAGGATCAAACTGTCATACATGAAGAACTGAACTATTAGACTAAAAGAAGTGTAGTAGGTCATGCATTTATGAACTAATGATAACAGTTTCTGGAAAAAGCTGGGAATGCCCCAGTTGGAAAAGTTTGGGGAAGAAGAAAAAGCACAGGGAAGCTTGAAAATTCTGGTCAATACAGCCATGGTGTGAGGCAGTTATGAAAAAGATTGCTGCAACCCCATGATAACCCTGTTTTGTATTTCCACTCAAAACAGGAAAGTGTTCGTATTGCTGTAAAGGGCAGGGACAACTTTTTCCGGAAAACCTTGTACTGTTCTATTCACCCGTGCTTAAAAGAGAGGAATTCAATGTGGGACAAACACACAGACTCATTAACCATGCAGTTTCCACATCATGGTGAACTAAGTCCCACTTGGTCTCACAGCCCTGTGGTCATGCAACTGTGTGGTGAACCGCAATGGGAAAGAGAAAAACTTTTGAAGCAGAGATTACCCTTATAAAATTTGAGGATTTAGTTCTTGTAGAACATGTAATACTTGAAGTCATGTTATTTGGTTTACTTTTTAAGAATTTAAATATATAAATGGATTTTAGGGCTATTTGTCTCCCATTACTTTAGTAAGAACCTCCAGTGTTCAAAATACTAAAAAAAAAAACCCACCTTAACTGTCATTTTTCCAAACCTGCTCAGCAGTTAAAACCATGGGCAACTGTCGAAGAGCTGAACTTCCACCAAGGAACTGAAAACAGTGAGGTTTCCAAAAGTGCCTGTACCTCTCATGTCTCCTTTTCAAATGGAGGTGAAGCACTGGAAAAAGCTGAGTAGAGACAACCTTTGACACTCAGGCCACTTCAGACAGCTGTGTTCAGAGTGCCTTTAAGAGAAGGCACTTCATTACTACAGCAGCCTGCATGGGGAGTCTTGGACGTTTTCTTATGAAAATCTTGTGCTTTAATGGATCATCTGGGTTAATAAAAGCATCAGTAGCCCTTAAGCAGGGCTCACATGATGTCTGTCTTCACATGACATTCAGTAACGTGCACAAATAAACCATATGCATCAGGAAGACTGAATATTGTAGTCTTACAGAAGAGAACAGCTCAGTAAAATCTTGTCCATACAGAAGAATGGCAAGGATTCTGCTAGAATATTTATACTTGCATTAGGAAAAACTGTAAAAAGATTAATGTCCAGATTCACATAGGAACTTAAGTAATTCAATTTGCAGTACGCATGGGAGCTGGGTGCTCCCTACAGCACTATGCAGAGCATGTTAGGTTATAGCACAGTGCATTGATGAATACTAATCCTACTTTTCTGACCATGGTCCCTTTCCCCAGGCATTACTTGCCTGAACAGAGGCCATGAGGGCCAGGGTGTTAGGATGCCATCTGGAATTGCCCAAACTGTCAAGTCGTGGACCATTCTGGCAGGATTCATACTCCAGATCCGCCTCCTCATGAAGAGCACCTTAAAACTGAGCAGGACTCATTGCTATCTTTGCAAACGCAAACCAAGTTCAGGGGACTGACAGGTCTGTGATCGGTACCCCTTCAACCTGTTGCTTTTGATAAAGATTGTCCACTGCCTTCCCACCATGCAAACGCGAGGGTGCATGAAACAAAATAAGCGGTTTGCAGCACAGAAAGAGCATTCTAGATGGCTCAGGGTTAGACTGTGGGACTCATTGCCACAAGTCATTATTGATGCCAAAAGTTGTCAGAGGCTCAGAAGTTGATTGGTCAAAGGAATAGAAGAGAGGTCCAGGAAGAGCTTTGCATTTAATACAAAGATAGCATGTCCTTCTTGGTAAGTTCTGAGACAGGTGGCTGTAGGCTAGGTAAACAGTGTGGGGAACAGCGCTATACATTTGCCATTAACTGACACTCTTTTCCAGGCTTCTGCTACTGGGTCTTGTTGGAGACAAGGTAGTGGCCTAGTTAGACCTTTGGTCTCATCTGGAACTATCATTCTCATGTCCCTTTGGAGCATAAGTAGGCTAACTCATCACAAAGAAAACAGTAAAAAATATCTCACTCTCTTAGCTATTCACTCCTTTTCCTTCCTATTAAAAATCAGGCTGTATGTATGACAATGAACATTAGACAGCCAATAACATCAACATGTTAATGGGAAACTTGTAATAACAAATCATATGAGTAAATCAGTCACAATGACATCTAACTTCTTCAAGGAGATCAACACCTGCAAAATTTAGGAGATTCTTCCCCTCTAAAAGTAGGTTCCTACAAGCAGGGTCCTAATTCCATATTTAAGCATGTGTCTTTTCTTCAGTGGCAGCAAGAACCTGACTATTTCTATTTTCACTGTCTCTTCTGTCCAGTAACTGGTCAGTTAAAAGCTGTACTAATAAAGTCTGGTCTGTATTATTCAAGTCTGGATGATTCTTCCCACCTTAAGGATATTCTGTAGTTAAACGAATGGCTTATATTTCTCAAAATTGGAAAACACAGAGATTTAAAAGTCTGGACAATAACTTCTAACTTGAGGATGGAGGATGAGCAAGGAGAAAAAACAAAAAGATGGATATTAGTTATACTGCAGAAAAAGGTTGGATGTCTTTTTACCCCTCAAAGCTGATAATGACTCAGACATTTTCTTCTCAAGCTATGGAATAAACCTGTTGCTTTAACACTGATTAGTTGTGTACAATTTGCTTTCTTTAGTCAGATTGCTTATGGGAGTGTATTCATGGAAAATAAACCGCTCCTACAAATGAAATACATATTTATAGGGTTGATGTTATCTTATGCCTTATAAATAGCGCACTATGTGAACGAGCACTGACAAGATAAAACAAGTGTCCATAAAAATGTTTGGCCTGGGAAAACTCTGCTTCTGAATTTAAAAGCTACCTATTGTCACCGCATTGGACACAGACTTTTTGAAGCAATGGCAGCCCTACTTTCAAGACCACTATTAAGCACCCATATTAATGACTGAATTTTTCAAGACACTGTAACTCCAGTGTAAGCACTGGAGTAAATGTTGAGCTCTCTTATAAATGCTGACAAGGAGGAGACAATATCTGTTGGGTAACTTTAGAAAGTCTGGCCATGGCTTAAAAAATCGTATAAAATGAAATCTAATGTATGGGTTTTAAAGACTTAGGATGGTAGTTCTGTATATGAATATTAGGTGTGTAAGCATGCAGAGTGTCCTCTTCAGAGACATTTTGTAGGTGCAATGACGGGGGTGTAAGGAATAAAGAAAACCAGTCTGGCTTACTCATATATGCTCTGCTGGATTTTTTCCTCCCTTGTTTGTGTTTTTCGTACTTATAGACAGTGACTTTTAAACATCAGACAGCTCTGAAAGATATATGTTGAGTCACAGCAAAGTTACCCCACATTTGCTGACACATGCAATTTCTTTACCTTAAGCTATCTATTGCAGCACTCAATAGAGACTTTACACAGCAACTGCCATCCAAGCTGGCAAAAGTTTCAGGTGCTGGACTACATTGTGATAACCATAGCCTAGAGTGCCTCCCTGCTGAGGGAGTTTAAAGCAGAGTTTTCTCTTGCACAGACAGAACTTTGTTTCATAGTTATTCCTGTAGATATTCAGCATGGTAAGTGTATGGCATGCCTGAGAGTCAGCTAGAGGACTACTGTATAAACAATAGAAACAGTAATGCTATCTATATGTTAAATATAACACCAGGTTTTGAAACAGGCCTATTCCCATTTTGTACATGTAGACCAAGTGGCATCTGACATCTGTTGGACTGAAGGTACGGCCCGGCACAAGGAATCCAGGAGGTTCCTCGATTGTGTGGAAGACAACTTCCTTCTGCAAGTAATAGAGGAGCCAACAAGGAGAGGTGCCATGCTTGACCTCGTGCTCACCAACAGGAAAGGGCTGGTTGGAAATGTGACGCTCCAGGGCAGCCTTGGTTGCAGTGACCATGAGATGGTCAAATTCGAGATCCTTGGGACAGTGAGAAGAGCGTGCAGCAACCTCACTGCCCTGGACTTCAAGAGAGCAGACTTTGGCCTCTTCAGGAACCTGCTCAGTAAGGTTCCATGGGATAGAGCCCTAGAGGGCAGGGGGGCCCAAGACTCTTGGTTGTTATTCAAGGATCACCTGCTCCAAGCTCAGGAGTGTTGCATCCCAACTAGAAGGAAGTGTAGCAGGAGGGCCAGGAGACCTCCTTGGATGGATAAGGAGCTGCTCAGGAAAATTCAAAGGAAAAAAGAGGCTTATAGAAGGTGGAAGCAGGGACAGGCGGAATACAGGGATGCTATCCAGGAAGCTAGGGACCAAGTGAGGAAGGCTAAGGCCCAGTTAGAATTGAACTTGGCTAGGGATGTTAAGGATAATAGGAAGGGATTCTATAGGTACGTAGCAAGTAAAAGACAGACTAGGGACAATGTAGACCCCCTTCGGAAGATATCGGGAGAACTGGCTACCCAGGATTTGGAGAAGGCTGAGGTTCTTAATGACTTCTTTGCCTCAGTCTTCACTGGCAAAGTCTCTGACCACACCACCCAAGTCTTGGAAGGCGAACGCAGGGACTGTGAGAATGAAGACCCTAGACCCACTGTAGGAGAGGATCTGGTTCGAGACCATCTTAGAAACCTAAACATACACAAGTCCATGGGACCTGACGAAATCCATCCGCAGGTATGGAAGGAGCTGGCGAATGAAGTTGCTAAGCCACTGTCCATCACATTTGAAAAATCATGGCAGTCAGGTGAAGTTCCCGATGACTGGAAAAAGGGAAATATAACCCCCAGTTTCAAGAAGGGGAAAATGGATGACTCAGGGAATTACAGACCAGTCAGTCTCACCTCTGTGCCTGGCAAACTCTTGGAGCAGATTCTCCTGGAAGGCATGCTAAGGCACATGAAAAACAAGGAGGTGGTTGGTGACAGCCAGCATGGCTTCACTAAGGGGAAATCCTGCCTGACCAATTTGGTGACCTTCTATGATGGGGCTACGAAACTGATGGACAGGGGCAGAGCAGTTGACATCATCTACCTGGAGTTGTGCAAAGCATTCGACACTGTCCCACACGACATCCTTGTCTCTAAATTGGAGAGACATCAATTTGATGGGTGGACCACTCGGTGGATACAGAACTAGCTGGATGGCCACACGCAAGGAGCTGTGGTCAATGGCTCAATGTCCGGCTGGAGACCAGTAACGAGTGGTGTCCCTCAGGGATCAGTGTTGGAACCGGTCTTGTTCAACATCTTTGTCGGTGACATGGACAGTGGGATTGAGTGCGCCCTCAGCAAGTCTGCCGATGACACCAAGCTGTGTGGTTCAGTTGATACGCCGGAGGGAAGGGATGCCATCCAGAGGGACCTTGACACGCTTGTGAGGTGGGCTGATGCCAACCTGATGAAGTTTAACCATGCCAAGTGCAAGGTCCTACACCTGGGTCGGAACAATCCCAGGCACAACTACAGGTTGGGCAGAGAAGAGATTCAGAGCAGCCCTGCAGAGAAGGACTTGGGGGTGCTGGTCGATGACAAAACGAACACGAGCCGGCTTCAGTGCGCGCTCACAGCCCAGAAAGCCAACCGTATCCTGGGCTGCATCAAAAGGAGCGTGACCAGCAGGTTGCAGGAGGTGATCCTGCCCCTCTACTCTGCTCTCGTGAGACCTCACTTGGAGTATTGTGTGCAGTTCTGGTGTCCTCAACATAAAAAGGACATGGAACTGTTGGAACAAGTCCAGAGGAGGGCCACGAGGATGATCAGGGGACTGGAGCACCTCCTGTATGAAGACAGGCTGAGAAAGTTGGGGCTGTTCAGCCTGGAGAAGAGAAGGCTGCTTGGAGACCTCATAGCAGCCTTCCAGTATCTGAAGGGGGCCTACAAGGATGCTGGGGAGGGACTCTTCGTCAGGGACTGTAGTGACAGGACAAGGGGTAACGTGTGCAAACGTAAACAAGGTAAGTTTAGATTGGATCTAAGGAAGAAATTCTTTACTGAGAGGGTGGTGAGGCATTGGAATGGGTTGCCCAGGGAGGTTGTGAATGCTCATTGTGAATTGCTCAATGTGAATTGGCGGTGTTCAAGGCCAGGTTGGATGAGGCCTTGGGTGGCATGGTTTAGTGTGAGGTGTCCCTGCCCATGGCAGGGGAGTTGGAACTAGATGATCTTAAGGTCCTTTCCAACCCTAACTATTCTATGATTCTATGATTCTAAGTGGGCTGCTGTAATCTGAGAAGAAACATCAGGTTCACAAGCTTCTAAATTGAACCCCCCCACCCCAAACCAACAACCAAGCCCCTTCAAAATCCACCCCTTCCAATGCCCATGGAAATGTTCAATAATTATCTGCCTTTTCAGAATTAGCAAAGCATCACTTGGTTGCGATTAACCTCATTTCAAACCTGTTCCTCAGGAAATGCTGCTATTAAATTCCAAGCAATTCTCCGGGCAAACCTACTTAGCATACAATAATACAAAAATACATTTGTTCCAGGTGCTTTCTTGGCAGAACCTGACATTCAAATCTGTTTATTCTTTCCACTGTCTCCCAAACTCCCTTCAGATTTTGTTGTTCTGTATCGCTCCAGGTTGCCCTGTTTCTTTCTCATGCAAGAGATGGCTGGGGAGGGAAGGAGCTTTAATGGAAGGAGCTTTAATGAAAGGAGCATAGATCAGAGTCACAGAATGAATTCAAATATGGCCTTTGTTTTCTTACTTTCCAGCTGACCCACACACATTGTAAAACAGACTCTTCCATAACCACTACCCCATTAAAAACATATTTAGAGCCTCAAATATTCTGCATATTTTAAATGGAATTTATTCTTTTGTTTGCATGCTTGTTTATTAGCTAACATTGTGCAAGGTATCATATAAAGCACAAAGGAGAACACGCTATTTTCTTCAAAGGTCTTGGAGCCTAAGTAGATACGCAAAGAGCAGAAACAAATACTGCAGCTCATAAAATGCTAAAAATTATGCCACAACTTCCAAAGTAGCTCAGACTTCCATGCATTTGGTTTTAAAAAAGGTCTGTATTGTGTTTGATCACAGCCTGGAGAAGAGAAGGCTGTGTGGAGACCTCATAGCAGCCGTTTGGTATCTGAAGGGGGCCTATAAGGATGTTTGGGAGGGACTCCTCATTAGGGACTGTAGCAATAGGACAAGGGGTAATGGGTTCAAACTTAAACAGGGTGAGTTTAGGTTAAATATAAGGAAGAAGTTCTTTACTGTGAGGGTGGTGAGGCACTGGAGCAGGTTGCCCAAAGAAGTGGTGAATGCTCCATCCCTGGCAGGGTTCAAGGCCAGGTTGGATGAGGCCTTGGGTGACATGGTTTAGTGGGAGGTGTCCCTGCCCATGGCAGTGGGGTTGGAACTAGATGATCTTAAGGTCCTTTCCAACCCTAACTATTCTATGATTCTATTTTCGGGGGGTGGAGATGGGATGACTGGCAGGTGCTGAAAATTAGGTGCATATAGGGAGTCCTGAGCACAGCCACTAAAACCAAATGTGCCCTAAATATTTAATCACTTTTAAAAGCTTAATACTGGAATTTTTTATTTCTTTGTACATATTTTGAGCATATTTTGAGCATATTTTAACTAGATGATCTCAAGGTCCCTTCCAACCCTAACTATTCTATGATTCTATTGACATGGTTCAGTGTGGGGTGTCCCTGCCCATGGCAGGGGGGTTGGAACTAGATGATCTCAAGGTCCTTTCCAACCCTAACTATTCTATGATTCTATGATTCATTTACCATCTTAATAATAGGTATTTATAGTACTTTTATTTTACTGGCTGATATCTGTGGGGCTCTCAAAAGAAATAACCTTGATCCAGAAACAGGTTTTTTTACAAACTATCTTCCTCTCAACCCAAAAGCCAAACCCAAAAGCTAAAAAGGTTTACAGTCATGGGTTTTTTTTTCACCTCTGAGTTCAAAAAAGATTTTGGCAATGGCTGAAGAGTCCAATAAAAAGGGACTTGCTACAGAATACAAGAGCAAGCCAATAGAGAGAATACAGAGAGGAGAATAATATGATCTTACTAATAATGAGACTAGGATTTTATGTTTGGGTACAGTGCAAATTTCAAAGCCTGAGCCACTGGGCTTGCCTCTTATCTGCTATATATTTTATCTTATCTCATTTACCACTCTATCACTTCCATGCAACCTCTCTTTCCAGGTTACAGTTTTAGCAGATTAGGCCATCTGCTTCATATTCATGGTAGATTTTTATTAATTACATATTTTCCTGAATTGAATTCAAGTCAACAAGGTAATTGTATCTGGAAAGACAGTACAGTGCATCTCCCTTCTGTTTTTCATTTAATTAGTTTGTACTGTGGACAAAATCTTATGTGCAAAAACCCCCTTCCTTACATAGTTTTGCATGACTAACACAGGCAGAGCTTTGCCCTACAAAAGCAGCAATAATACAAATCATGTTTCAGGCTTTCACAACCCTTAGAGCACTGTAAAAGCATGTCACATTTATTCCTTTACAATAGAGATGTGACCTTCCCATCCTGCACGACAACTGAAAAACCACTGGACTTTACACTACATAAGGGATCATTTTAGAGCACACACCATTTTTAATCACATTTTTAATTTGGTTCATTTAAAAATCTTGTAAACTCCAAAACCAAATGAATATTTAAGGAGAGATATATTTAGAGGAGAACTCTAAATTTCCCCTTTTCTGTAAAATGGCTCCTCAGTGCTCATCCTGGTCTCCAGGGGCTCTGAGAGGCTGCAAGAGTAAACACATACTGATCATGTTGGATACTCCTGGCATTTCTAGAGTTGGTAATATAGGAAGACATGATACTCCAAAGAGTATCACATCAAAAATATCTTCTTATGGATTCAGACCTTCAAATATTCTTACCTTTCAGACCCTCACTCTGTGCACTACAACATCTAAGGGCGCACACACGACCACTGAATAAAGATTATTTTGCAGCTTAAGTAGAAATTGTTCCATACTGTGAAATAAACTCTATGATTATTATGGCCGAAAAGTGGTTTGCTGCTTTACAGAACAGTTGTCTCCCTAATCCTTTACAAGGAAATACGTTTTCAGGGCTAGGACTACATAGAAGCATATTATGTGCACTAACAGATTGTCTGTCTACAGGCAAGCCAGATACTGTTCTTCACAGCAGAAAAAGCTGAATCCCTAAATTAAATACTCATAGTTGTCTGCCTGTACAAATGGTTTGCTTTCCTGAAGGGCTGGCCAGGCAGCTGTTCTACTAATTTTTTGACAAGCTCAGGTCTCCTTCATTTAGCAACCTTGATATAAAATTAGAAAGCTAACTTTAGATGTCAGGGTTGGAAAATGGCGGCCCGTGAATATGATTCCATGCCAGACAGTGCAATTAAAGCTCCAAGGAAATACTCAGTATGTTTATCTATCTATCTATCTATCTATCTATCTATCTATCTATCTATCTCACTATAGTTACACACCCATATGTCCCTGATTACTCCCCCCAATACAGAAATTAGCAGGAATCATGAAATACATCTGTCTTCACTTAACTGTGGTCAATTCTTTCTGAAAGAAGCTAGCTACCTAAGCATACTTCTTGCCTATCTACTTGCTTTGAAATTGGAAAATAAACGATATGTGATGCTATTTTGCCCATCCTCGGTTACCTCACTGAGAAGCTCCCCACCCATCTTGGCACAATCTTTTCAAGACAGGAAGCATAAAATTGTAACCACATAGGGTAAAGGTGGTGCCCCAACAAAGCCACAAGGACTCTAAATTTAAGCTTGCCATAAAGGCTCTGAAACTGATGACACACAAAGAAGGAGAAGCTATGGTGAATGAAACACCTTAATTTTGAGAAACCACAATGACCCACCCAGCATTTTTAGAGCTTTGAGCTCTGAGGCATGAACTAATCACAGGCACAATTTTTAACCTACCAAACACAGGCACTCATTCTTTGTGACTCTGCAGCTTCTTAAAATGGCATGGATGTGTCTTACAGACTTAAAGTGGACTCTCAACTTGTCTATGTCTGTTTTTAAAAACATACACACTCACAGTCCAGTAGCTGGGCCTTGCTTCAACATATGCCTGGGATTCCTTTCCAACACTAGCTGTTCTATGATTCTATAATTCCCAAAGGTGAACTGACATTCATTCATTCTGGATTACAAAATTCAGGATACCACACTGGTACCCGACTTAGAAAGCCCAGAGCACCCTCATTCTGAAAAAAAAAAGCACTCTGCTCTACTTCATCTTAAGTGTGGGTCCCCCCCCAAAGGCATCTGAAATAAGCACTGTGAAAATCCCGGCCTGGAGTTTGTGATTTCAAAACCTTTGTGGGTTGGCCATGTTCCACAGAAAGGTGCTGACATTGTATTTAACTGTGACTGTAATTAAATCCATTTATTGCATCATTTGTTATTCATTTGTATTCATTAGTCAATTATTGTTATTAATTAAGTGTTCTTTGGGCTTCACTTTCATTTGAATAGCACTCTTTAAAGGACAAGCAAACAGTATAAGGTGCCTTCTCAAACATGACGCTATCCAGAACTAGCGGTGAGTGGAAAATTTATGTACATTAAGCTAAGCTCTTCCCTGAATTAGGGAAATGCTGACTAGTGTTTCCTATGAAGGTACGTTTTTGAGGAAACTTTGTGTGATGGTGAATGTGAATATCAAATGAAACTGAAAATAAAACCCTACTCTCTGGAACCTACTGCCCCTCAAATCAGTCACAGTCTAATCACTGTTTTTCTTGGAGCAACACTGTTTGGGTTTTTTTTTTTGGGGTTTGTTTGGGTTTTTCTGCATGTGCTCAAAAGACAGGGTAGAATTATAGGAATACAGGGATAGAGGAAATTGAAATGGAAATAAAACATGTGGCATGACCAAGACACCATTTATAGTGTTCCGCAGGTTACTGAACTTGTTCTTACAGCCAGGAATTGCCAAGGAGCCTGAAGCATATCTTTCCTGAAAAACACTGAGGCCACTGTCCGGAGCCGCAAGATGAATTTAAAAATCTCAGCCAGGAACTGCTCCAAAATTTTTCACAGACGTCAACTCTGTTGTGTCTCTAGCAACTATGAATCCTAAACATGAGGTGATTTCAGTAGCATCTGAGAAGAGCAGCTTTGGGCTGTGATGTAGAGGTGTGCTGAGCCCCACTGGTGGGGAGGAGGCTGTCCCATGGAGGTGCGCCATGGTGGCACTGGGAGCCACAGCACTGGTCTCATCTTCATGCCTACTGCACCCTCT
The DNA here is from genome assembly GCF_963264785.1 of Psittacula echo. Taxonomy (NCBI): domain Eukaryota; kingdom Metazoa; phylum Chordata; class Aves; order Psittaciformes; family Psittacidae; genus Psittacula; species Psittacula echo. The sequence goes on from NC_137735.1 coordinate 110,563,108, forward strand.
CCCTCTGTGACACATTACCTCCCATCCTGTGTAGCTCATCTGAGATGGGAGAGCCTTTCCTCCCCAGTCCTCTGCTGCTCGGGCAGGCCCCAGCAAGTTTCTAGGTCCCTGCAAGGCAGGACTGCAACGCGACGAGTGACTGAGGCACTTCTGTGTGAGTCAGATGGCAAGGATGACTGTAGCACCGGGTGTGCCTGAGGATGACAGCATCTACCAGGGAGGTAGGTAAAGCCAGCCAGCAATGGAAACTGGCTACACCCACTGCATCAGGCCATGGGGAGGGGAAGATGCTGCGGTGCAGGTGCAAGGCACAGCTTTGTGCACCTACATGCATGAAGCAGGAGCCAAGCATGAGAATGTCAGATGTCTGGCCTTACTTTCTGTTGAACTTCACTGCCTAGGCAGGAGAGAAACTCCTCTACATACTGAGAAACACCTTAAAACTGGATTCCAGTATTTATAAAGGGCTTTTCTTTTAATCAGTTTTATTCCTGCTGATATGACCAACTTTGTAATATTAAATGCTTTATAGAGACAGTGGATCTAAAAGCAGATTGAGAAACCTTATGGGAGACAAAACTCTAATAGATATCACAGAAAGAGAACTTTGAGGATTTCATTCCCACTCTCTTTCATCTGCTCAAAAGTTTTTCCTCAACAATTTTCTTCTTTTTACTGAAATAAACAAGGGAAGCTCTAGTCAAAAAGTTTTAAAGAGATTAAGAGATTTTTCTGTGTGTACTTGTATAAATGCATGTGCAAACAAATGTTTTAAAGCAAACGATACCCAGAAACTGCACTTATTATTGGCATGCTATGTTACTCTGTCTGCTGCCCTGACAACAGAAGCAGGACCCCTAGGCTGCTACAATCTCAAGACATCACCAACCTACACAAATTACTTCAAAACACACAGTAAAATAATGTTTTGCATAGAAATGAGATGGGGGGGATATCATTCAGTAGTCAAGAAGGTTGAAGAAGCCTTGTGGTTGCAATTAGACTACCATGCTTATGGGATCTGTCAAACTGTAGAGGAGAATCTGAGGCCAACTCTGCTGGAGTCAGAGATATGCCTTTGAGAAGATGGACAGGACTCCCATTGCCAAGACACACTCTCTGCTTGAGATAATAAAGGGAGAAGAGTTTGCTTGCTTTCAGATTTGGGACACTTGCTTCTTTAAGGCATTTCAATTCCTCAGGATAGGCTCTTGTCAGGAGCAGGTTTCAACTCTGCAGGGGGTGCCACAGAGAGGCAACCCACCAGAAGCTTTCCATGGGAGTGCAGTTTGTCACTGCTCCCTCCCTGCCTCAGAGCCTTGACTTCACAGGAGGAGATAAAAAGGAGCTACGGGAGGGCCGATTGCCTGGCCTTAAAAGGAGATTTCCAGTATGGAAATGTTTTGCATAGACTGACTTTGCTGGTTGCTAGATGAAGGGCAATATACAAAACTGCAGGCAGACTCACACAGATGTTCTTAAGGGAACCTTTACACACGCCTCTTCTTTCTTCTAAAAATGTACTTCCATTCTTCACCTTTCAATTACAGAAAAGTCCTCATTTCTGTGACCTCAATAAAGACTTATAGTCTGAGACCAAAATGCTGAGTCCTCTCTGGTGAGGGTGTAGCTGAATCTTATACATTATCCTGGAGATGGACAGTTTTTCCTCTGTGCAGTTTGTAAAGGCGGAGTATACTATTAAGAGGCTTGTCTGCAGACATAAGGGCAATAATCTGACTGGAGCCAGTCGGTCCGTGACCTTAAGTGCACCATTTAAAAACCATACCTCAAGCCTTGCCCTCATTCTTACTCCACCCTCTGTAGAACAAATCACACCACTGCAGTTTCATAACTCTGGGAGGCTATTTACCCACTTCAGCTACACTGCTGTCAGCAGCTTTCAGGAGAGCTGAGTTACGCTTTGTGGGATAGCTTTAAGACAAAAATCTTCTGACTTTTCTTTCAGTATTACCTTCAGTGCCTTTCTCTGCTTTCCATGTTTTCTTTACCTAGATTGACAGCATGTCTGAATGAGTTTGTATGGAGTTTATCAAGAACAGCATTATGGCTAACATATTTTCATGGGTCACAGAACAACTTGTATCAATCCAGCTAATTAGCTCTTTTCTGTGGCACTTTTTTTTTACATGAAATATCTATTCAGTTTTCTTATCTACTGGAATTTGTGATGTGCAGACAAAGACATACCACAAAATGATGCGTTATGAAAACCACAAGCCACTGATCTTTCTTTGCTCACAAAAACAGTCAAAATTAATTTCTCCTAAGGGATAAAAAAGGCAGAGAAAGCAAACTGAAAGAAGATGAAGATAAGGCAAACTGAAAGAGGTAGAGCGAAGATTTGCCCAACATCTGGATTTGGCACCTCACTCTACAGTCATCTGAATTCTTCTACTTTCAGCCTCTTTGTTACATTACCGGCATTTTAGGCCGACTCCCATCCATTTCCTGGCAGCTCAGAGAAGCCACAACCTGCCTCACGACATAGGTTCTCCTGCCAAGTAAATCTCTATCAGCCCTTGTAGGACCGGGCAAGTGCTGGAGCAAGGCTGTACTCTGTAACAACCCCTCCAGGCTGTTGGCAGCAGGCTGTGAACCACAGACCTAGCCCACTGGCAGGGCCACAGAGGTCATCAGTTACCAGATCGCCTGCACCCCTGTTCTTCCTGATACATGTTTATCAAGCTTATTCTTTAAGAGCTCTGCAGCCTTCCATGTACCCTAGTCCAGGTCTTCTTTTTCTCTGTCATTAGAAAGTGAAGAGTATTTTAGCTGCATATTACTTGCTCCAGTTTATCTTATCTCACATGCAAATGGAGAACAGAGCAGCCTTTTCCTTCTTTTAACTGTTTCCTATATACTTATGGCATCATGCTCCTCCTTCAGTCTTCCCTTTTTCAGACTGAACTACCAGAGATGAGTCTCAATTTTTGCAGGCTATTTCTCTAAAACCTTTGATCATAACTTCTGCTCTCCTCTGCTTTCTCCAATACCACTCAAACCATGATCTAAAAATTTGTGAGTGTCAGAAGAAATAGAATGAAAGAATTATTTCACATGTCGATCAATCTCTACTCCTGGTTACATATCCCAGGCTGGCACTTGCCTGTGTTGAAAAACATGATATTGCTGGCATTGTGTGTATGACCCAGTATACCACTTGCAAGCTTTTTTCTGCAGAACTGTAGACTTGTAAATTCATTCCCATTCCTCATGCCTGTAGCTGACTACTGTTAAACGTAGTTTCTGGAACTTCTTGTTGTTGAAATGCATCCTGTATTTTCAGCTCATTTCTGTATGATCAATTTATATTCTAATCCTGTCCTTCAGCACGCTTGCAGTCCCAACTTGTTACCTGCAAATTCAAGAAACATGTTCTCCTCCATGGCCAAAATCACTAATGTAAGCATTGGATTTCCAGCCACCTTTTCATAGACATCTCAAGGCCACATTTCCTCTGCCATGTTGATAATAACCTGAAGGACAGAGTCAAAAGACTTGCTTATTGATTACTTGTCCTCTGGAATGTCCAGGGTGTAGCAGCTGGCATCAGTCTGGATGTGTTAACACAAGGGACTGAAAAACACCGCTGCTGCCATCGCTCCCTTTGGATGCTGCCCTATAAGGAGCTCATCCAAACCAGAAAAACAGACCCTTTATACTTCAGCACACTGCAAAACAAGTCTCAGAAGGCACACAAGACATCAAAGCAGTTTTTACCTTTTTGCTGGTTTTGCATTGCAAGCAAGAGGCCAAAATTCAGCCCTCAGCAGACAGTGGTGTTCATTTCCCCCTGGCACTGGTGGGGAGTAAGCATGCAGCTATTTCAGGGATGAATATGGACACCTTGCTTATGCACTTGCTTTCTTTCTCTTGATCTCCATATGCAGAGAAATCATATGGTCCTGAAAATCTTATTATCATAGAATCATAGACTGGTTTGGGTTGCAAAGGACCTTAAGATCATCCAGTTCCAACCTGCTGCCATGGGCAGGGACACCTCACACTAGACCATGTAGCCCAAGGCTCTGTCCAAGCTAGGCTTGAACACTGCCAAGGATGGAGCATTCACCACTTCTTTGGGCAACCTGTTCCAGTGACTCACCACCCTCAAAGTACAGAACTTATTCCTTATATCTCTAACCTAAATTTCCCCTGTTGAAGTTTAAACCCATTATCCCTTGTCAAGTCCAGCACCCGGGGCCATGGAGCTCCAACTGTTGTGGAACAAGGATGTTTCTTGTGGTTGATTTACATGTTCCTTTGCCTATCACACTTGTGATTTGAAATTTTGTTACACAATTTAAAAAATACTATTCTAAAAGAACTATCTGCATTTTAAGTAATATAAAATTTTACTAGTCCCAGATTTTCTTCAAAATACTTTTTTACCTTTCACTGCAGACAAGACTTCTACTGATCTTGAAAAAGGTTTTGCAAGAAGGACTGATGCTATATCCAGATCCTGCAAATAAGACTATTATTTTGTTCTGCTCCCAGCTTGCCATTTATCTCAGTGGAATTCCCACCTGCTTCTTCCAGGTGCTGCCAACACAGATTCATAGGAGCTCTATTAACTTTTAAAGTGCTAGTTAGCGTCATTCTAAAAAGCTGCTTGTTTTCAACTTACTGCCATCAGTCGAAAAAAAGCAGCACTCCTCTTTTCAGCAGCTCATTAAATCTTATTAAAATACATGCCTGCAAAATAGGTAAATTAACTCCACAAATCCACTGTGACAGTGTCCAGCCTGCCAGCCATTCTTTTTTCTTTTTTCTTTTTTTTTCTTTCTCTCTTTTCTTTTCTTTTCATAGCAAGCTACCAGACTGGTAAGAAGGGATACATAAGTACTGCTCCCCCCCAGCTTCATTTAATTTAAGACTTACTAATTCATGCAAAAGAGATTTGGTTCCTCTCTCCCTACACGAGGGTGGCTCCACTGACATTTTCCTTTACAATAGCTCAAATAGAGGAAAATTAAGGCCCCAGACTTGTCTATCTTTAGGCAAAGTATTTCTGTGAAGCCTAGCTAATATATGCTAAATGTTTTTAGGTAATTTCGATTTCTTTTACTTTTCTTACATATAGATAGGTATTGCATATGTGTCAGCCAGCAGAACGTACACAAAAGAGCAGCTTGTGTGTCTCTAGCTTGCAAAGAACAAATAAGAACCACTGATTTCCAAAGCAGCAGTTCTGATAAGAGTAGCTGATTAAGTGAAATGCAGATGGAATAAAAGACTGCCATCTGCCTTCCTGTTTTAATTTTTGTGGTAAATTCTGAGAGCCTGTATCTCTCATTTATGCATATACACACTTATGAATCTTAGCCACAGGGTGAAAGGGGAGTACATGAGCATTATTAATTTGATAAAACAAAACAAAGCATGAAAAGAAAAATAATTCCTTGTGTTATTTTTTAAGGGACCTTTATCTTTTGTTTGAACTTCAAACAGAGTTAATGCCAAGTAACCCAACCTTAATTTACCATGAAAGGCACTAATATCCAGTCCTTCACAGAAATGATCCACAATCGGCATTCCCTGCAGGATCTTTACAACAGTCAGTGGAGATTTTTTGTTGCTGTTTCTTACTCATGAATATGCTTTACAATCAATTATTCATCCTGTGCCCTCTACGTCCACTGCCTTTCATCATTATCTCTGAAGGGGGAATCAAGATGAGAAACTAATTGCTGCAAATTCATTACTTTACAACTGTCATTCTCCTTTGTGATTCCCTCGACCAAAAGAGCACTTCACTCAGCGCTGAATTCCTCAGACCAGCTGTAACTTCTAAAATATTAATAACTACATAGCACTTGCTCAGTTAAAGTTCAGGCTTATCAGCAGAAAGGAGCGAAGAAAAAAGAGGCACTGGGGTTTAGTCCCAGCATGAGCACCAGTGCTGGTGCAAAAGCTAATGCTGTTGTTCAGCATCCTACTTATACTGGCACCACATCTAGCTCCTCCACCACCCCTGGTCAGGAGTAGGGACCTTCCTCTGGGAACTGTTGTGATTTAGGGAGCAGGGACCATGTAGAAGCTGTTACCTATTACTGAATAATGACAGATCTAACTTTATTCGTATCACTGCCTATGCTCTGGTTTGCATAAGTGCCTACTTACCTGCTAGCTATAAACAAGAAGAAATCTCATGAAACTCATTGTTTGAATGTGAAGAAACACAGTGGTACAGAAAAGAATATTACAAAGAATATTCTGTATAATATTTCAAAGTTATGGAGACCAGATTTATTTTTTTTTAAGCCTTAAAGTTTAGGGCAGTGAGATGTTTTGGCCAGAACCTAACATTCAGATTGAATTTTATTAAAAAAAAGAATGAAAAATGTGTATGTTTCTGCAGTTTCAAAACTAAGAAGTCATTTGACCCAACACTAGGGAATCTTTGTCAGTTACACCAATTCCCCCATTACAAGGAGAAAAAGACCACAACTGAGAGCAACCTTTTGCAAGCTCCTTGTGAAATGGCACCCCTCAAAGCAGTAACTGAGGATGAGTAAGAAATCTGGAGCTGGATGAAATACCAAGTACCTTATGGATAACGCCTAAGCATAGTTGAACTGAATGAACATCTCTCCTGCTACAAGAGTGCAACAGACCATTATTGCTTTTCATCTTTTAACTCCGTAATGAAGCTAAGATTACAGACCAAACTGCACAATATTTCCTTAGATGGCGAATTAAGCAGCTCATGTTTCAAGCTTTGCTGTGTCCAGTGCACAAAGGTCTTTCCTGGTAGCTGCTGTGGGTGGGTGTAACCTAGTAAGCAAGATGACAAAAAGAGGCTTGGGCTTGCCGTGCTGTTTAAACTCCAAGTTCAATTGTATCTGGTTGCTGAGATGCACGTAGCTTTTTAAAACTGTAGAGACTGGCTGCTCAGATGGTAGCTGCAGAAGCCTGCTGACAATTTCATCTGGTGACAGGAGCTAGTTTCAAAGAAGATTAGTCACCACTATTGAGAATATTCATTGAGAACTCACTCATTCTGCCGGCAGATTACAAAGGTTTACTAGCAGTCCCGCTAACCTAAACAGACTGGTTTTTTTTTTTTAAGCATCCAGTTGTAGCAGTTTCCTAACTTTTTCTGGACCCAATTTACCACCAGCTTCTTTTAGCTGCAACAAGCTGTAGAAAGGAATACGACTCTTTTAAGACTGATTTTAGCCAAGAAAACTACGCTAAGGAAGAGCTACATCATCCATTAACTGGGATTTCCATTCAGTTCTAATTAGGCTGCATAAAAATGTCTCCAAACATATTTAACTTGCAGGCAGTGGCATAATGTTCCAGGTTTAAAATCTTAGTTTATGGGTTTGGGTGGGTGCCTGATACTTCCAATGTTTAATGAATCTGTCCTCACTTGGCAATTTGCCACTGGTGATCACAGAGTTTGTGCATGCCCCTAGGTATTTATATCTGTAAAATTGATAGTGTGTGAAATGTCTTATATTTGATAAAACATGGCTGTTTTATTTTCTTCTGAAATGACACAATTACTCCTGCAGGATATGTGGTCAGTTGAAGATTTGCAATTTTTCATATTAAAGAGTTCTATATGTTATTTCTGACAACCAATGTTTTATTTTTGTGAGAGATTCAGTCTGTTTAGTTAGTGGCTGTATTTTGTTTAAGTCTCTCACTGGAAGCTCCTTAGGACAGAAGCTATCTTTGTGCTGCAACACAATTGAAAAAGTAACTTTAAAAAACTCTGTAAAAATGGGATTCTCCATCGATTGTACAGATGGTGATTTTTTAAAAATACACAGAGAAATGAAAGCAAAGTGACACAAAACGTAGTAAATGTAAACACAACAAAAAATCTCTCAGTCCAAGTCCAAAAAGAAAGGAACAAGAGACAAAAAAAACCCCTCATGGATGTTAATAAAAATGGAAAATCCTTTTGTTATACTGGCAGGTCTTTAAAAATATCTTTATTTTTTCCTTTCAAATACACCAATGACATACTTAATTAAAATTTCCACTCCTTTGTCAATAACTACTTAAAAACTACAGTGCTAACAAAAGACAGGAAAACAAAATCAGGAAGGGATGAATATATGAAAATAAAATCAACCTAAAGTCCTCTGGATACAGTCTGAGGGTTCAACACTGGCACAACAAGCCTTTTGATGGCCTCCCAGTTCAGCTACAGTTAAGAAAAATGATGGTGTTGTCAACCCCTCTCTACTGCTTTGGCTTCTGTGAGACGGACCACCATAAAAATTCAAAGCACCTGCAGTTTCACTATCTGCCCAGGTTCATCCCTCTGTGCAAGTAAACTTGCTTGTATCATGACTGTATTGAGAAATCTAGCAAATCCAAGAATTATTCTATGTGCACTTAACAGTCTCCTTCATATCCTCTAAGAAAGGAAAACACTAATTTAAAGGGGACACCTCTTAGAAATGACATCTACCAGGCTATTTTTTCATGATAGTTGCTAACCCGTACACAGGGCTAGTCTGGGCTTGTCTGTGAATAATTAGCAGGTAAAAGGGCTAGTTTATTCTGATGCTGACGTGCAGCAGCAGTGACTTACACTATAGCAAATACCTATTCTTTGTGTCCACAGTGCCTGTTATTTTTGCTGTGCTGAATCTCTTATCTAAAACAGAGCAGAAAATAGTATGTAGTGTCCCTCACTTGTTGTCTTGAGTGTCAGGAAAGGTCTTTTGAATCAAAGGTTTAGAGCTGCTTTTTCTAACTGTTTGACTTCCTCTCTAACATACTACTTCCTGGTTGTGATAGAGCCCTGGATATTTTTAACAATTTCTTTCTCCTACATCTTCCTTCTTCTTCATAGCTCCCATTCTCCAGGGATCCCCCATCCTTTTGGTTGAAGGATGAAGCCTAGCAGTTCATTTTGGAGGCCAGTTTGAGGTACCACTGCTGCCTGATATGAAACTGCAGCTACACAGGCTGAGCAAATTAACTCACTTGCCTCATCTGTGTAGGCATAAGAATTTCTCTAAAGAAACTAGGTAACATCAGGTTAGATCAGTGCTGATAACACATTTTCATACGGAGTAGGTCTCTTATGGAAGAAGCTTGGTTTAAGATGGAAACATTTTGTAGGGCTATGGTGCCTCCAGATAAACTTGAAAAATGCAGGCAGGCAGGCTCTTGTTTACCTGTTGGCTTTACACCTCGTCAAGGGTGCTTGCCTACTGTTGCTCTCCTCCTGGCCAAATCTATTGACCATTTGATACCTCTGTTCATGGAGGTTGTTAAAGTTCCATTCAAGAAAAGTCAGCAGTTTTTACTTTTTGTAATGACCTGCAGCATTTTGTCCTCCCCAAAAAGATATTTTCTTTCCCCTGATGTGAACCTGCCTGCACCACTCTACTTTCGTCCTTTTTGAAAGTTTCTTTGCATCAACCTTAATGTGTTTTTGGTCCCATATCACAGTTTATCCTTGGAAATTTCCAGCCTCCACTTTATTACAAAGTTCTCTGTCCCCAGAATTCCTCATATTCCCCTTAACTTCAGTACTTAGCAAAGGTATAGATTCTTCCCAAACTTTTAGTGCTCAAAATAACTGAAATTAAGATTGTGAACTTAACAACACTGTCATAATATCTGTCTACAGAAGTTAATATTCTGAATTAATTTGGCCTCCTTACCTGCAAGATTTTTCTTCTTACAGAGGTTCAAGTATTGCAGCTAAGCTTCCACTTAGACTAATACAAACGTGATGGAGATTATTTGGCCGGACAGCTATATCTTATTTATTTGGCCCACTGTGCCAGCTTGGTTACCTTGGCAGAAGAGTGACCCATTTTGGCACCACAGATAGGGTGTAGAAGTTGTGTAACATTTTCAGCCTGAGACAGTTTGACAGTTTGAGCAGAGCTGAGAGATACTGACAGAACACAGAAAGGGGAAATTATGGGAGTTTCTACGCTGTTTCTGCTGATTTACTAAATAAATTATTTAAAACTTCAAGGATTTTTAGCAGATCAAAGTTTCACCTAGGCTAAATGATTACGTGCAAGAGGAATATAAGAGAAAGAAGGTATATAAACAGACATGCTTGGCATCGGAACTTGAAAGAATCCTTCAGTTTATTCACAAAAGCCCATGCAGACAGAAAAACATGCGCACGTGCAGACATACGTGCATATGAATGCACACACTTCTTCAGGCTCCAACTGTCACGCACATTTGTTTGAGGTTTTAGGGGTCTTTGAAAATGCTATAAAATTAAACGAGAACACAGTGAAGAGATTCACACTTTTCAGATACTATTTTCCTAAAATGACATATTTACTTTCTGAATCAACATGCTTTCCATCCTAAGGATTTCTTATGAGGGGGGAAGGAAGGGGAAGGAAAAAATAAGTACAGAAAAGGCAATGAAGACTCCGGTACTCAAATTGTGATGTTCTCACATATTTCTGTGCAAATTAGACCAAACAAGAAACAGCAAATACACTGGAATTAGCATTATTTGTTAAATTCTGCTGTAAAGAGGGCTGCATATTTGTGTCTCTCATAAACTCCTCTGACGTAAAATAATTAGTGTTCCTGGAAAATTTCAGTTTAGTAAAGAGGCTTCTCCGCTGAGCACAGCTTTTTTTCTCCTCTTTCTTCTCCTCCCTCCCCCCTCTTTCTTTTTTGAATCTGACGATAGGACAAAACCTCAGTGATTAGCTTCGTTGCCGGCAACAAGCCTGATTCTTTAATGTAGCTGCTCTGCTCCTTAGCTTTGTTTTCCTTATTATTTGCATTGTGCAGCAGATGACTAAGAGATAGTCAAAAGATCAAAGGTTTCCTTTGATGGTTTATATCATGGATCCCTGCTGTATTAAAAAGGATCTCAGGTCAGGACATTCTTGTTCACACGCAGATCTGAACAAGGGGCTGCACGGGGTGATCAAACTGGATGAAGGCTGAACACATCCATCAAAGGGCTGACCACATTGGCCCAAACAGAAGAGGAGGTTCTACCTCCATAACCATGACATTAACTAGTGACAGATGTCTCCCTGTGGCTGCTGCTTTGATGTGTCAGGACTAAGGAGAACCAGAGAACACTGAGAGGTTATACTTTCCATATTACTCTAGAACTGTTTATAAAAGTAATTAAAATCATAATTCGTAGCAAGCAATTTCTAATATTGAAGGATTTTTGTTCTTTACAGATAAACACAGATAGGCCCATTCTGTATAACCAAGCCACACGTGTGTCAGGTCACAATACATCTCTCTCACACATTGCATTTAACCTTGCAAACATTCAGTAAGCAATAACAAACTAGCCATCACAGTGCCTCTTTGAGTACTCTCACGCACAGAAGGGAGATGGAGATACTAAAACCAAAAGGAAGTCCCATTCTACAGAAGGTGGGCTGGTGCAGCTTGTCCACTTCCACATTTAAAACTCTTGGCTGTAGGCTAAAATGATTTTGTGTGTTTTTTTGTGTTTATGCGAGAGGGTAATGACAATTTTATACCATTTAGGATACATCAGGTGAAGTGTGTTTATGCAACAGGCCTGTCAAAACCCCTGCAGTCATGACACTTGCAGTCATGAGTCTTAGCAGTCCTCTCTTGCTAGACATTCAACCAGTGTGCAGAACAGAGTGACTGTCAGTCTCCTTCATGACCCATAAACCAGATATAGCAGCCTGTCCTGATTTAGAAAACACTGCCCAGATGCATCTTAGTTGCAATTTCATGGAGCAAGGAAGAGACTGTGATCTGAAGGGTGTCAAGAGGATATCATGTATAAGAGAGAACCTACCCCAGCACTGCTAAGCATAGTCATTTCCCTACCCTGCAGCCCAGAGCAACATTTCCTCCAGGAATCATTCTAATGCTGCTGGGTTTCCCATCACATCAGCAAAGGTGCTACTACCTCCTGCACTGAGGAGACACTTGGAAGGGGTGCTCAAACATCCTACACTTTTTTCCTGAGTAAAACAGAAAAAAACCAACAACCTCCCACTTTTTATGCCAGGCAATTTTTGTTTACATTAGGACGTTTGCCAAGGTAAATGCTGCTCAAAAATAACTTCATGCCACTAAAGAATATTAAGATATCATTAAAAGCTTTAAATGTGGACCTGTTCTAAATTATACAGACCATCTCCAGCTGTTATTACTCACAACAGCAGCATGGCTACACCTCAAGAGGCAGGTTTCATCTTGGAAAACATCATGTCAAGAGATGTTTCGAACCTGAAGTAAGTGTTGAAGCCACCTGTCTCATGTTAGTAAGGTTTCACTCTCACAGCAGTGAGCTCATGGCGCTTCCATAGGTCTCACAGCACTTCCAAAGAGCAGTTACTTTTGCCTAGCCTACCATCTGTGTTAATGATGCTGCAGAGGAAGCCCTGCTGACAAATGTCACTTGGATATTTAGACATAAAAATTTAAGCAAAATTAATCGCAATGTAACACATGCTTTCCACTGAGCAGCTGATGTTAGAGCTGGGATTTCAGAAGGAACCTTGGCTTGTGGGTTTGTATTCCTTCAACAGTTCTCATTCAGATCATCGTAAATAAAAAATATCGTTACTAGAAATCCACTGGGTTGATTTCACATTTCAAGTAGTATGCATTTCATAGTACCTTTGACATGGCTTGCTCCATTGTGCTGTATTCCATGACTTCAAAACAAAAATAATAAACTACCCTCAATGTAGTCTAGAAGAATCCGAGAATCTGAGGAAGTTTAAATAGAAAGCCCATTGCTGAGTAGCTTTCTAGGAGTATGTATAAGAAGGCACATGTTCTTAAAAATGTTATAAAGCAACCTTTTCTATCATCAGAGCCAGCTTTTCCTACTAGACAATGGGGGATAACAAGCAGCAGAAACCTCAAACTCTGAGTGTGCTTATGAAGTAATGGGAAAGTTCAGCCCTTAATCTATAGACTGTTTAAGGGAGCCTTTGTACTAATACCAATATTACCTGGATTAGCCCCATAGTTACTTGACTTAAATTCGAAAAACTTGACAGCCCAGGTTTTAGCTGTCCTCCTCCTCTCTTCTGAAAAAATTACCTGGCATCATTACATGGTTTTTCTTTCTTCTTAGAACATCAGATATCCAGTTCCAGTAACAAAGAGTTGTTTCTCTGTCAGTTCCAGTCTTTGGCTAGTGGAAAAGGAGAGGAGATTCTGATTCGTTATCAGTGGACTTTTGCATATAGTTTCTTGCTTTCCAAAAGGAAAACTTTTTTAAATGCCACTTAGGAATCCTGTTTTGAAATATTCACAGCAGTGAATGTGTATGTAATAGTTTTAGTGGTGGTAGTGTGGATGCTTGTGTAGCGGAAAAACCCCACAATTGAGTCTTGAAGATGCGCTGTTTTTAAAGAACTGTTTGTGTAGGTCTACTCTTCAATTCCTCATCTAAAATGGAATAATTTTCTTGATAACTGAATCTACTAGAAACTTTGAGACTAATATTCTCTATTTCCTGAGGATGCATAATGAAAAGTAATAAGGCTTGTAAGCAGTATTCTGATATACAGTATTCTCATGAGCTGTTTTTTTTGTTGAATGTAGGCGCCAGAGTTACACTGCTGCTTGCAAAGAGAATGCCTGGCAAAAACATGAGGGCAAAAGCACATTTGTGTATGCACAGGCTATATCCCAGCCTGTCAACGACTTGAAATAACATGCAAATAGGTGCCAGTACATCTATCATTCTGTTTATTGTCTTTACTCACTTTCAGTTTGACTTCTCATACAATTCTGGCTCTAAGCAGTTGATAAACACCATTGGGCTACTGGATTTTGTTTCCCACCAACATCACATCTTTATCTTTTGGAAAAGTTGATGAAATACAAACAGTATAAGAAAAACTTTACTGGCAAGGGCCTCTGTGTCTTGCTGCACCAGAGCAATGTACTATGGTGGCTTTGTATCTGTTGCATTAAGTTTGTTTGAGTGACAGTCTGACAAATGGTCTTTTTAGCACTGAAACTTAAACAAGGAGCGGATTGAGTAAAATCACAAGCTGGACTGTCTCAAAATGACATATCAGGATCATTTTTCAGTGGTCAGTTTCCTGATGGTTGAATTAACTGCAGTTTTATCTTGCTGTGTACTAGCTGTTTTACCTCACTTTCACCAAATTGCTTTCTTATCATCATAAACACTGCTGAATTACTGTAAACTGCCAAAGTGGCAGAGCTCTGCTATCCAACCCATGGGTGCAATCAGTGGATTTTCCTCTCTCAGTTGCCCATTGTATTTGAAACCATCTCAAGAGAAACAAAACTATATTTCATCTTGAAATTGCACAAACTGATAAATAAAGTAATAACTCTATTTTCATATGCCTGGATATGAATTTCATGGACAAATACATGACAGAAAAATACATGACAAAAATAGCTTTACTCAATCTTTTGGCAGGTTTAGGTGGGTTATAAAATCAAACACATTTCTGTGCATTCCTTTCCATTAATTTTGTAGTTGCCAAGATGACATCCAGGGGAGACTGAAGGGAAAGTACTGAGACTCCGGCATGGGTTGGAGGATTTTGCAATTTCACCCAACTGAGGTTTAGGAGTCTCGGTGAGGTGTGAGAGGGCAGGATATAATATTCTGCAAGTTAGGGATGAACTGTATGTCTCAATCATTTACTATTTCAAAGGAAGAACAAGGCACCTTGTTAAGATCCACCAAAAGATTTCACTGGTCAGTAAAACATGAGGGAGAAAAACCCTGCAAATAAAAGAACATGAGCCAAAAGTCAGACCCACAGCTTCTAAGAATGCAACAAAAGTCTGGTTTTTGAAAGGCCAGGACTTGTTAGCTTTTCCTTCTTAACTTCTTGCAGGAGAAAGCAGGTTCTTTCTGCTCAGTGTCTAAAATTTATATTGCCCTTTCAGTAACTAAGAGTCCCAGTGCACTAACTTCATAATTAGTACAGATGCACTGGTTTTCTGATAATCACAGACCGCTAAGAACTAAACCCATTTGCCACTGATGTTACTGGAACACAAAGACAGAGATGAGTCAAGACAGACTGAAGAGTATGTTGTGGTCGGATTCCACTGCATGCTTCTGAGCTCATTAAAACCTTTCTCCTGAAAAACTCCAGATTTTCCCAAGACCTATAGAAAGTAACTAGAAGACAAAACTCTTTGTGTTGATTGGAAGCTGCCACATTTTGGGAAAAAGCAGTTTGTCCCCCCAGCTTCAATTCATTTCACTTTGCTTGAGCTGGAACGCTGCTTCTGCCTCTTTCTCTTGTTGCAGAAGCTCAGAGCTAAGAGAAAAATGTATGTCCACAGGAAAAGATCAATTCTGCTTCTGTCAATAATGTTTTGGGACCTGGCAGGAATAACTAAGCAGGTGTGCGTGGATAAACAGCTTACAAGAAGCTATCATTAAATGTGTAATAATAGCACAGTGCTGGCAAAATGAGACAACTAGATCAGTCAAGGATACAGGATTTATAGACTAGTGCTTTATGTAACATCCTTGAACTATGCTTTCTAGGTTGGCTTTCCACAATCTTCTGCTTGTACTGGCAGTTCTGTCATATGGTGCCCACATTTTCCTGGAACATGAAAATATAAAGTCACCCTTGTATAAGCACTCAATTTACTTGCTCTGTTTCAAGAAGGAAATGTTTAATATCAGTTCTGTAGACTGTTATTTTTCTAAATATGAGGCTTTCTGACTTGCCTCTTATCTTTTGAAATAGAGGAGAAAAAAAAAATTAGCATTTTCTCAGTGTATTGATTTTTAGGATGCAGGCACTTCATTGAGCTTCCTAGCTTTCGAGAGTGGGGCCCTGAATGCATGCCCCAGAGAGGGGCCTGGCCATCTGTGCACAAGGTGGTCATGGTATGGGAGAGCTGTGCAGCCTTGGATCAGCCTGTTGGGTGAAAGTGCCTGTCTCCCCTTGTCCAAGAATGGCACTTACCCTCAGGCCCTCTCCCACCATCTTTGCCTGAGATGTGCTGTGGCTTTACTGCAGTGCTGCAGCAATCTCCACTCCTGCTGCTTCCTGACATCAGCTCGTTTCTCCTACTCCCCTTTCTAGTTTCAAGAGTGCAGCAAATTAAGCTACGGTTGTGCTAGAGTCAGACTTCAACCACTTTGCAGAGCAATCAAATCATGTGCTCCATTGCCTTGTTCATTCAGTGTCCTTATCCATACCTTGAGGTCTTTCATTTAGACCGCTGGTTCCAAGCTTTCACTCTACCAACTTTTTCCTCCTGTTTGACTTACACACTTCACAGAATCAGAGAATCATTAGGGTCAGAAGGGACCTCTGGAGACTATCTAGTCCAACCCCCTGCCAAGGCAGGGCCACCTACAGCAGGTTACACAGGAATGCATCCCAGTGGGTTTTGAATGTCTTCATAGAGGGAGACTCCAAAACCCCTCTGTCTCCCTCAATATAAAGAAGTTCTTCCTTATGTTGATGTGAAAATTACTTAAGTAACGGTCCTCTCATCTGCCACCCTGAGGCATTTGTTTCAGCCTCCTTGTTGTTCCCTAGATTGCTGCTCCTCCTTGCCCCCAACTATGCACAACTAATACACCACAGCAAGAAAATCATTATAGATTCATATCAATTTCCTTTCATGGAAGCACCACCTCCACTGGAGAAGACTTTGCATCTCTCCAGTGAGGCCTGTCTTAGCACCTAGAAATAAACGACAATGACCACAGTATTGTTTTCTAAGGTGAATTAAATGAAAATTTAATATTCACACTTTGAGAGTTAAACAGACAAAAATAGGAAAAAGCATGACCCAGCTACTCAAATGGCAACTGTGCCAGCACACTGGGGACACTATCTTCCGAAAACTTCTCTGAGGTACTCAGCGGGCGTCAACCATGTGGTGGGGATCAAGCAACCATAGCCCTGTCTGAATTCATCCCCTTATTTAACACAACAAAAATTGGACTGAACGCAGAACAAGGAGAAGTGCCTGGTCTTTACTGTAGGCAATTTCTGGATTTATGATGTCCCGAACAACCTGCACATAGCAAGATAAAGAAGTGACCATTGGTAAGTGGGAAGGGTATAAACAGTGGCACCATACAATTTTTAGACCCCAGGAATGTGAAAGGAAATTTTAATTGTTCTCTTTTTCTTTTGTCTTCTGGAAAGCTGCTCGTCTGAATGGTTTAGATAAGGGTGAACATTAGCAACAATGAGTAATCTACACCAGTTAATCTGCCCAAGCGGGAAAGCCTGTGGCTGAAGCCAGGCACCTGGGTCTATACTAGACAGCTGGGGTTTAAAAAGTCAGATGTCTGGTCTGGAGTTGCATCAGGACCAAAAAAGGTTGCCTGTTTTGAAGTGTGTGGACTGAAGGCTCCCCACAGCAACACAGATGGTGCTCCAGAGGTGGTTGTGGAGAGTGGTTCCAGGCAGACCCAAAACACAGACAGCATGTGGAAAATTATGTGGGCTACTGCAGAAAATAACACAGCTGGAAGGATCTGAAGGGTTTAAATGATTTCTAGATTACTGCAATGGCTGAACAAGTACTCTGTGACTCAAGAAAGGCCAAGAAAGATGACCAACTAATATCCAGTATTGGAATACCCATCTCAGGTTTGGGGTAAAATTACCTCCAGAATAAGGGGCCATAGTAACACACACCACTTGAACATGCACAACTCACTCTAGCAGGCAGACTCTTTAGAGCTTCTCTGAATAAACCCAGGGTTATCAGGTTAATTCCCTTTAAAAAAGCTTTTGTTAAAGAAAAAAGAGAAGATCCTGCAGGATTTAAAAGGAAAGCTATGTTTTGGCCAGAAGTTCCAAGTATCAGAAAAGTCTATTTTCTCAATTACGCATGTATGGTAGCCTTCAGTTTAATCACATTTTTGGCAGCCCTAGCTAACCTGTGAGGGCATCTCTATCCCTTGGATATAATAGCTTACTAGGCAACAATATACTGATAATTCATTTGTTTGACATTAAAAAAAAATGCCTGTTATTACTGTCCAATTTAACTGTTTTTTTCATGGCTTTGACGTTTTGTGCATATTTCTTTGGCCTATGTATATTATATGTGACTAGTTTTCAGTGGGTTGAAAATTGCATTATTTTTCCTCTAGTACCTGCGCATTCAAACTCCAGAACGCTCTCCTGCATTCTCTCATGCCTCTATGTAGACTCCTTTCATGCCGCACATACTAAACGCAAATGATTTTCTAATGTGGAAGTAACAAACTCTGAAAATACACTGCAAGTGATGGGGTATGGCACATAACACTGGCAACACAGCCAGTGCTTGAAATGCATCCTGTGGTCTGCTGAACATGAATTTGACATATGCCTGAAAAAAATTTAATGGAATCTATAGGATCTATCAGACACAGTGAAAGCATTTCTGAAAGGCAACATCTGCTTTCCACAGGTTGGTTGTTAAAGGCATCAACACCTTAGATTCTCTGCACAACGTCATGTGATGCTGCACCAAGAGTACTTGCTGGTTTCTGCATTATCTCAAGAATATCTTTCCTTATTTCTTTTGTGGGTTTTTTTGTGTTTTAAAATATTTTTCTCAAACCCTGGAAAATATTAGAAGTAAAAAGTTTCCATTCAATTTTGCATATGTAAATCCACAGACCTATGTGTTTTCTAAGTACGCTTTTTAGAAGACAGCTGTTACAATTGTCTTCAGAATGATAGCTAATTATTTTCCTTCATCTCACGAGTACAATAGTCCCTGACTGAGCTATACTTTTGGGATGAGATAGGTCAAAAATCTGTAGAAGTATAATAAAAAATGATATAGCAACATTATTACTTCCGTTCATCCACCTAGAACTTCCTGAGAGAATGACAAAAGGTCTTGGAAATTCATTAATTTCAAGTACTGCTGACTTAGTGCAAACATACATATAAATACAGAAAACAAGAAAGACACGAGGATGAGTGGATCATTTCTTGTAAATACCTTAAGACTTCATAGGATTTTGTGCTGGTGCAACATTTCATCTGCTTGTGAGAACCCCGTGAGAAACAAAAAATGCACCGAATGGAAGATGGTAAGGTTAGACACAGTTACATAGCTTGCTGTATTCTGAGCATATCTGGTTCAGAAGTCAATAAGGGGAAAACTGTGACTTTTCATCCTTACTGTAGACCATAAGCCAAAATCAAAACAAAATTAACTCAATGGACTCAAAAAGTTCTATCCAGACCATTTTAAAACACTGGAGTAGTTTTCAGATTTGTAGAGGTCTGTGGTTATCTATCTGGTGACTTTATGATTCAATAAATTATATCATATAAATAATCAAGTTTAAAACTTAAAATTCCAGCCTAATACCATATGATGAACCTAATTTAAAAGTCCATTTGCAATAACTTTGTAATTAATCAAATAGTGGGTTTTAATTAAGAAATTGATTTAAATGTGATTACTGATTTATAAGCATTATAACTCATAGCCAACATATTTTTATTTTGTTTTCCTGAACTTACACTAGAGGTCAATTTATCCTGATGAAATTAAAGCCATTGCAATTTTAAGTAACAGCAACTACATGAGATCATGCGGTTTAGCTTTAATGCATTTTAATCCACTTCTATGCTTCTCATTAATTTGCATTATTTTTCCTCAGGGTCGATATAGGTAAACCCTAAATACAGTTATAAAGGTATTTAAGTAGGATCTATGATTTATCTCAGTTTTCCCTACCAGAGTGGGGGTTGAGGCAGTGTCAGAGCACTTACTCTCAAGCTGGAGAAAGGCAGAGGAGGGAGATTTCTGTGTCTGGTTTTGGCATAGAAGAGAAGCTATGTTTTCACTGTCCTGCCTTTTATTTGCAACTACCATTTTTTTCTCCTTGCAGCTGAAGCCCCTTACAAAAGGGAAAGAATGAAATGAGACAAAAAAGCATCTGCTCTGCATGGAATTGGGCCAGTCCAGTCAAGTTTAAAGACTCTGAATCATTTGAGGGGTATGAGACTGGCAATTTACTAATGACTACAACTTATTAAAAAGGCATGAAAAGCTCCCTAATTACATATTTGGATGCTAAGTAGCCATTCTCAGCTTCAGAGACAGCATGACTTTCTCTTCCAGTCTTGTCCCAGACCACACATTAAAGAAAACAGGCATCATAAAGGGTCAGGCATTTTAGATGCTAGGAAATAAAATACTGTAAAAGAGTTAACCAGACTCTTACTTGAAGCTTTAGGCTACTCTCTGGTTTAACTCATTGAAGGTTAAAAAATTTTGGTCATCTTACAGAATACCCATTTATAAATATGTAGTAAATCTTCCTGAAATGGCCATAGATTTTAAGTCTGTCAAAAGTAACACAGTACATGAATCCCAGCCACCTTTGCTATCCTTCCAGGCTAAGATCACTGCATCATTAGTTTTAAACATCTATTAACACTGAAAAACAAATCCTGAAAAGCTTATGGACACAAAGTCAGACATTCAAAAGTTAGTAACAGCTAATGTTGACCACAGCCTTAATTAAGCTTCCTTGTGGGTATTAATTATGAGAGAGTCTTTAATTACATGATCATACATTCCATTTTTTCCACAGGAACCCTGCCTCATTTAGTGCAAAAGTTCAATGGGGCTCGGCGCAGGGAAATCTATTTACAATCCCTATTACACAAATTACTTAGTGCCTTTATTTACTGCAGATCATCCAAAGCCAGCACTAAAAAGAAAATTATTCATTTCCTCATGAGTGTTTTTTTTCTTTTCTAAAATAATGTATTGACCTAGTATTATTGTAAGTCCTGGTTTTCCAGGATTTACCCTTTTCCTTCTCAATGCATGAAGTAAAGCCAATACTTTCTGGAAGCGATGGATTCATTGTGCATGCACTGTACAGCTGAATTGTACAAAGCTGTCTGCTACACAAAGTCCAATATAACCTGCAATTGTAGGGTTTGTAGTGTGTGAACAAACCACCTGCGTAGAGCACAGATACAAACCAGCCCTTTTCAGATGTATCCAAAACTCAGGCAGAAGCACAAAGGCCCTCCATGCAGTCCACTCATTTTCTCTGTTTTATGGGAAAGGAAATGATGTACAGACACGCTGTGGTCAGAAAAGGAGAGTCTATTCACTGCATTGCAGCTGGTTACAAAAATTAAAATAAAAAAAAGCCACACTAAGCAAGCACACAAAGAAAATCAACAGCTATCTGCAACAAGCATTTAAATACAACATATGTATAAAATCCAAGCAAAATAAAGTTGATCCCGTATTTTTATATCAACAGCTATACAGCCGTATGAGTACTTACTATACACCTATTTCTTCTGCTAAAGCAACTGTCACATAACGGTAACTTCTTATGAAAACTACTAATCCTGTGTGTACAATTCACATAAACCTAGCTCTGCTCCTTGGACAGACGTATGCAAACAGGTAGTATGTACACTGTCAAGGCAGAGAGACAGACAAGTTTTCTGCGGCTAGTCATTCATATGAGTAGCACCCAAACCACCACAGCTGAAAACAGTATGCATGAATCACAGAATCACAGAATGCTTTGGGTTGGAAGACACCTTAAAGCTCATCCAGTTTCAACCCCCTGCCATGGGCAGAGACACATTCCACTAGAGCAGGTTGCTCCAAGCCCCATCCAAACAGGCCTTGAACACTGCCGGATGGGGCAGTCACAGGTTCTCTGGAAAACCTGTGCCAGTGCCTCACCACCCTCACAGGGAAGAATTTCCTCCTATGTCTAATCTAAATATACCCTCTATCAGTTCAAAGCCATTCTCTCTTGTTGATACCCGCCTTATGTAACTTCAGTCATCTGGAAGATACGTGTCTAGCTGAACTTATCCTTCCAGATTCCCTCCATCATCACTGAACATGGAAGCTTCCCAGGACTGCTTCAACCCACCTGTTCTAGCTTAATGCAGGCTATATCATGGCCAACGAGTCAAACAAATGCAGGCTAACCAGCCACACTGTGAAACACGGCCACTACAGCTTGACTATAGACAATAAAATTAGGATCTGAAAAGTGTTTCTTGGCTTTTTTTAAAACTACTGAATAGTGAATGCCTAAATTGCATACAATCTAGAAGAGCTCAACTCTCTACCAACGTAATTACACTCACAAAGAAGACAGAGACACCTCTAAGACTATTTGCTACAGCATCATTTACCTTTAAAGTCTCCCAGCAAATGCAGAGCCAAGCACACTTAGACCGAGAAGAGGTTGCAAGTGCAATTTGAAGCATGGTGGATGCACTATTACCTTATTTCATTTATAGCAAAAAAAAAGCCTGGCAAGGACTTTCTGAGTAACTGAGTTTTTCTTGCCACAGAGGTGGCCACACTACATAAAACAAAACCAAAAATATCTAATACAATATTGCGAAAGGATTATTTCACACAGGAATAAAATCCCTCAACGCCATAACACCCTCCCTCAACATACGCATCTCTGAGGATTCCTACAGCCTCTTCCACAGAGACAACTTTGGAACTGGAAAAGGAAGAGTAGATGAGTAACTGGCAGACAGTGT
Source organism: Psittacula echo (assembly GCF_963264785.1). Classification (NCBI taxonomy): domain Eukaryota; kingdom Metazoa; phylum Chordata; class Aves; order Psittaciformes; family Psittacidae; genus Psittacula; species Psittacula echo. The sequence continues at coordinate 110,585,613 of NC_137735.1, forward strand.
TCCTAATTTTGTGAGGAAAGTTGTCACTGGAGTTCAGGTATTTTGTACACAGTCTGCAGACATTTTCCTTTTTTCCCACAAAATCTAGACCTTGTCAGTCAGAGAAGACACATGACACAGAGGTGGAGCAACGAGATGGGGCTGAGTTCCAGCTTAGTGCCTCTGAGCAGAGAGAAGGCAAACAAAAACCCCAAAGTCATTCACATATGGCCAAGCACAATCTGAAGACCACACTCATTTTCTGGAGAACTCTTCAATAAACTTGAACGAAAGCCATATGCTATTAAACCAACACAGGCATAAACACCAAGTTCTATTTCAGCTGATAGAACGACAATGAAGAAATAATAGTACAACTCACAAGTGTTGTAAGGAAAAGGGCTAAAGATTATAAAGGTATTTTTATTCTTGGCCGACACTTGCATCAACTCAAGCCAAAAATCACAAGAAAAAGAATAGCTGCTTTCCTTTATCCACATAAAAGGATTCTGTGCTGAACAGGACTTAAGAAAAATTATCAGATTGTGATTATATAACCCTAGCATGAACTTGGTGACCAGTATAGTTATGTCAAATTAGGATGCATTATTCAAGCAGCAGGGGAGGATGAAAGTGTTTACCATCAGATATCAAAACCCTTGCATTTCCCTTTCTTCTAACCTGTTCTCTTCTTTTTCTTCTGCTGGCTATGTTGGTGGGCTGGCTCACTTACTGTACCAGCTCTTCTTCAAAAACAGAGAAATTATCAGTAACAGATGGTGATGGTAACTAAAAAGGAAAGATATCCAGCCATTATTTCTCCCATCTGCCTTTACCAGAAGTTTCCATCTTCTCCCCCTCTCAGGAAGCTGGTTTATTTCTTGCTCCTATCATCCCCAGACCTCTGCCCCTTCTTTCCTCTTTTCCTTCATACCAGGGGTCCCATTCTGATATTTTGGCAGAGGCTCTTCACTTGACCCCATTCTCACCTTCTTTATCATCTTTTTTAACTTATTTTCATTAAACGCACAGCACTGTGCTCATCAATGGCTAGACCACACCTTGTCACTTTTCTTTTTTTTTTTTTTTTTTTTGAGGATCATATTTTAAAAACTGAAAAGGCAACAAAATGGAAGAAATAAATGTCACTGCGCTGCATGGGTGAAACATAAGATCAGGCCAAAGCAGTCATAAGCTTTTAGAAGCAGTGTAACTATGGTTAATTAGTACAATGCAAAACAATTGTCATATTGTTCAGGTATATTTTGTGCACATTTATACTGTCTGAAAATTATTGACTGTATCACGACAGTTAGCAAGTTTAATTTTTTGACCATTTTACAGTTTTGAAAACAAAGCAAAATTTAAGCCCCCAAACCCTACCAACCCAGAGAATAAAATCCAGCTTTGGTATTAGTAAACTGACCACCACAGCACTTGTTTACATCCTATATGAAATTATTATATACAGTTTTTATCTTCCATCTGAAGATCATAGTTAAGGGTTTGGAAAATTCAGTTAAATATTTTCAATAATATTTAATTCCTCTATCAGTTCAGTTTATATTGTCTTCTTTTTCTTAATCAGTCACTAACAATGAAATACAGAAAAGAGTTATCTGCCTTGATAATACGGAATTACGTGTGGACATTCAAATACATACACAGAGGAAAACTTCCTTTTCACATACATATTTTGTAGTAAGACCTTGTCAGTAGTAATAAGCCTTTCAAACCCTAGGTAAGTATATTGCTCAGATAGTGTGATCACTTGATTCTTGAAATGAGATAAAAAGACTTTCCATTGCACAGACCAGCTCCCTCTTGGATGCCTTTAAAAGATTCACTGGCTTGCCATTAATATATGATAGAAGTCATATAAAAATTGCATCCTTTCCAAATATAAGTAGTGTGGTGAAGTGGTGAACACCATTGTGTTACCAGAGAAATGGCTTTCTTCAGGGAATGATTTTGAGCACTCAGCTTACGTTCCTGCTCAAAATGACCCCAAGAAGGGGTATCCACCTCTCTCCTTGGGGTCAGGTAGGGATCTCAGTTCCTAACTTGTACTCACTCTCTGTTGAACAGCACACCTCTTTCAAGAGGAAGTGGAATGCGTGGTTCCACACTGTAAAGCACAAAGCACACAGACATCTTGCGTCATTTTGAAAGACAGGGGATGCTTACAGTGAAGCACACCTCCTCTTAAATCTGAATACGAAACTGTTTCTTTGAGATGAAACTCACAAACCCCTGAATTATTCAGAATCCTTTCCTTAATATTGTACACCAATATTTAACATCATCAGATCCTTCTCTTTAGAACAACAGCAGAAACTAGCAGCTGTTCCTCAACCCAGAAGGAGTCTGACAACTGCTTGAAAGATATTTCTCCTTCATGCATACTTTTGAGTTGTTTCTTATTTATTCTATAGAAGCTCTTCATGCAGACAACAGCACAGAGTATACTTGTGCAGTAGGTGCGTCAGAGAGAGATCACACCCCATCAGCAACAGAAGCGAGTGCAATGCAGTTTCAAGGAGTGAGCCTGGGTATTTCTAGCTGGAGAAGTAGCCCCTTATTGCTCAGGCCTAAAGAAAATCTTACCCACAGTTTCACCCTTCTCCTTCCCACCTTGCTTCCCCCCCCCCCCCCTTTTCTTTTTCTCTTGTGCTTGTAGTGCTTTTCCTGGCACCCCTGATGATCCACCAGACTGACAACTGAGCAGCACCTCACTAATGTATTACCTGATTACATTAAGTACTTTCACATGTGGAATTTTGCACATCCAGTATTCAGCGAGAGACAGTAACAAATAGGGTATTAATTAAAAACACAGTGATTAAAGACTTAGGATTCAGACATCTGTAATAAATGTTCCAAAGATAGTGTCCTTGCATGGGGGATCTGTAAATCAGGGGACTTGCAAAATGAGCTCTGCTCTTTCTCAGCTCATTGCCATTCGCTGAGTAACAAGGTTAACAAGGCAGAGCTGAGGCATTTGAATCAACCCTTACTTTTTCAGGGGACTTAATGAATGATGAGCAGACCATTCATATCATGTGTTTTGCAGCAACAAGGGGAAGTTGATTGAGCAGTTTACTTACCCCACAGCATATGAAAGTCACAGTATATCAGAGGGAACCCAAACAGTTACATGAGAAATGTTTTTATTTCCTTCTCAACATCCAATCTGATTATCTCATTATGTTTCACCACACTTTGTCTAACTTAGCAATTTGCTTCTAGATCATTTCATTCTTCCTCTTCTACTCACTGTTAAAAAACAGTGACAGGTCAGAGGGAAATTCCTTCTCCAATAGGCCTTCAGTTTGAAGATGAAGTTGATTAAAATGTCATACATGTAATAAAAATATTGGCATTCAGTCAAAATCTGACAAATTAGTTATGGCTTGTCTAATCCACGTTGAACTGTAAAACATGATTTACCAAATACAGTCACTAACAAAGGGTATTGGATTTCTTACTAAATTCCCTCTATCTGACACTCTCATAATGTGCAAACATATATGGATTTAATTTTTTCATTTCCTTCCTGATACAGTATTTAAACCTGTTAATGTACACACAAACCCTGGTAATCCTGAAAGCTGTTTGGGCTTTATTTTTCTTGCAAATTACATTTTCTCTAAGTTTTCCCTGTTTTCTTTATGTTATATGCATCTTAGTGCATGGATTTACAAGAGCAGGCAAATAGTGAAAATGACGCATTGTCTCAAAGAAAATAGTGGAAATAGGCAGAAGACCAAGACTGTAAAAAGATATTTTTAAAATTAAAGTTGTTAACATCCTAGCAGGTCTTAAATTTCCCTGGAGAAATGGTTAAAACAGACTCCTCATCATGCTAATAAAGGTAAAGTTGGCAACGGCTAGAGACAACTACAGAGAGGTACTTCAGAAACCTTTTTTCTACTGCTTCTACCAGATGAAGACTGGTATGAATCCTGGAATTGTAATCCCATGGAAACACAAGTGCCTTTGCATCTGTTAGGACCACTTTTGGACTTGTGTCCTCTGTACAATGGAGATGTGAAATTCAATCTGTGATGTTAATGGGATCAAATGGTGACGCTTAATCCTACGGAACAGGCAGCAACCATTTTAATACTCTCTTGAATCTTCATGGCTTTTGCTAAGGTCTTGACCTTTATCTTCTTACAATAAAGTCTGCTAACTAAAGGCATCTTTTTTCTCTTTCTGTGTATTATATTAAACAAGATACATATTAGTTTGCCTGTCAGGTAATATCAGAAGCAAGAATGCATGACAAGCAAAAAGTGCCTCTTTACCCAGGAATTCTGGTCTTTTTTTAGAGCTACATATTTTCAAAGGAAAAAAATAACAACCACATATCACTATTTTTCAAGACAATACATGTCCGAAACCAGTATTTTTCTTCCAGAATAGACACACTGTGCCTGATACTGTGACCAACTATATCCCTGAGAACATGTTCTTCTGTATAAAATGGAAAAAGTCAATATTTGAAGTGGTTATTTGGTGAAGCCTTTTCATGGCACTCATACATTTGGACTAATATAAGAAGCAAGCTGTGAAAATGGGTGTATCAGAAAACATGTCTTGCTCTAGCCATTTCTGCTGACAGCACCCTTACATATACACACCAAAGACAATGGAAGGTATTAAGAGTTAACAATTGAGCTTTGACTAAACAATAGGTTTGCTAAGGAAGTTGACTAAAGTTAAAGATAATTCCTCCAAATGTCTCTTCATCAGGCAGATGCTTAGCAAATGGAAAATTCCTAGACAAAAAATGACCAGACAGGAAGCTATGGGTGAGGGAAGAGCGGAGGCCAGAAGCATATGGGTTTTCTGTGTGGAGGGCAGAGAGGCTTGGATTATATGAGGTACCTGCCAAAGTTAAGCTTAGCCAGAACATATCTATAGTTCAGAAGTCAAGAGAGCGCTACAGAATAAAGATCATGGGCAATCTTTATCCAAATAATGCTGTCGAGCAGTGGGAAAAATGAAGTAAGCATCCTCTATAGTTTGTTATTTTTATGTCACAGAGAGAGAACAATGATATTTCAGAGTCCTGGGCACAGCCTCTCTGTTCATTGTCAGCTATGGCCAGTTGAGTGTCCCTGAAGAAGAGATATTAGCCAGAGCAGCCATACACCTGCACTTTTGGAACAGGTCATGTCTAAGCTCCTGGGGATACTTGGAGTCCATATCACCCTGGGGATCTAAGACAAACAGTCCTCAGCTGTAAGTGCCTGTTTCCAGGAAGCAATAACACAGAGGACACTCCACTAAGGAAATGTACCTGAAAAGCCAAGTAAAGAACCAGTGCTAGCAACCTAATATGCTTTAGCAGAAGTAATGGCACAACAGGTCTGTCCTTGGTAGCACTGGGGCCACAAAGCAAAGATTATGTGTTGCAAGCAGCAAGGACAAGGCAGTTGAGGAGCTATGAGCAGTGATACATCTAGAAATGGATTTTGAAGAAGCAGAAGTTCTCATTTCTTTGATTTTGATGCCAATAGACATGAGAATTTCTTGCCTACTCCAGAGACAAGAAATTACTTCATAGGTAGCAAACAATATATTGTCTAAAAGACACCAACCACTGCCAGGTTCTAGCTGAGGTCCTACCTGCACCAGTAAACTAATTTGAGAATGAAAAATATAGCCTGCTACATCCATGTTTGATAGGTCAGTCACTGCCAGCTTAATTGTATGGAGGCTTGATACCCAACAGCATACTGAGTAGCCAAGAAAGGAAGCTATGTCAGCTCTGCATCATCTTTGTCTCACCTGCTCTTCAGTGAAAATAAATCAACCACCACTGCCTCCCGCTCCCTTGAGCCACATATTCCCAGTGATTTACTTCCCGTGTCTCTTGTCCCCTTCAATGGCAAATTAATGTTTTTCAGCACTTCTGCTCCATTTGATGCTTTTCCTATGTACTCTACAGTGTTTTCTACCACCATCCACTCCTCATTTTCCTAGTTGCCAGTTGCCTCTGTTGCATTCTGCGCCTCCTGACTCAACCTGTCACTACTACTGCCAGCTTTTGCAAATATTTTTCTCAGAGAATATCCAAAATACACAGAGTCCTCTTGTAAATGTTATGCTCTCTTTTCATTTGAGTCTTTTTCTGACATGTAGTTCTCTTTTTTCTGGGCTGTTAATTTAACCAATGCAAAATGACTGTCATGTTAAATAAATTATCTCATCTTAGAATCTGAGCCATTTCAGAATGAAAATGAAATAAGTAAGAAAACAGCTGGAGGTCCCCAGGAGTCATAGCAGGCCAAGAGCTTAAACAGAAACTTCATTTTTGTGCTGTGTGGTCTTTGTTTCTCCTTAAACTCCACGGGACAAACTCCCTGATGTGGATGAAATGCAGCATCTCATGATTGGCAGGTCAGAGCATCCTCTCCAAGAGTGCACCACACCCACAGAAGTCAGCTGTCAAGTCACCTCTGAGAAGCAGCCTGACCAACATCTTAGATTTAGACCAGTGTTTTCCAGCTGCGGGTCATGACCCCACATGGGCTGGGGTCAAGACAGGGTTCACATAGGGTCACAAAGCATCAGAAAAAGCTAAAGAAATATTTAAGCTTAAGGATTTCTGTTCAGTTTTCTCCCAATTGGGGTGGAGGGGGAAGGGGTGGAAGCTGCACACAAACAGATGGTCCGAGGAGGCTGATTGTTTCTGAAATCCTGACTTGAAACATTGGGAATTCCACACTTGAGGGAAGTAAAATGGTTCTGTGGCTCGTGTGCAGGGGAAGCCTTTGTCTACACACCTTCTAAAAATTCTATTTTTTTTTTTTTTTTTTTTTACTTCCCCTCCCCTGCCTTCACCTCCCCTCCCCCAAATGCATTAGTTTGAGTCCAGCCAGAATTCTGGAAAGGATTCAGTAACCTCAGAAGACGAACCAGCAAATGAGTACATGAGACATCAGCATGAGCATCCTAGTAATAGTACCTGGCTTTCATCAGGAGAAGTTGAAAGGGTTCTCAACAGTGAAAGCATTTATACTTCCAGTAGAGTAAAAGAAGGTTTTCATTATCCACATTTTACACAGGAGAGCCTGGCTAGGTGACTTGTTCAATGTCATGCAAAAGGTCTGTGGCCAAAAGAGAATCCTTAAGTTAATGCCCTCACCGTGGGACTATTCTTGCTCAGGTCCTGAAAACACATTTTCAATCATATGGGTATCACCAGCACCTATGTAATTAGAGTTGTGCAATTACAGGAGCATTGCAACAGACCTTGGGGTCATGAAAGGTGTGAGAGGGATTAATCCAACGACTGAATTTTTTTGATCTTACACAAGTAATACAGATACAGCCATAGACAGTGATTTGCCAATACATCCCTAAAGGGAATACCTGTAAGATCTTGCCCACGCTTGATTACAAAGATCAAATTCAACGGCTGCTTTTTGTTCTTCAGGAGCAGGATGGCAGTCAAGCAAACAATGTCGTTACAGACATTATGCAACAACAGCAACAGTAGAAGTGATTAATACTAATAGCAACAATAGTGAAATTGGCAAAGGTCTTCTCCACCTAGGCCACCCTGCAATATAGATTTTTCTAACCTGAGATAGATTGAAATGTAGGAAGTGATGTTGTGTGGGACAACAGGCCATACTGGGGACCCATCTTACCACAGGGAAGCCAAATAGGGCTTGTGAGCAGCTGCAGCACGGCCTTCCTTGTGTTTTCAACCCACGGCAAGATGTGCAGCATAGACCTTGTCTACAAGAAGACAAAGCCCCTTCAACAGCATTCTGAACTTGAGTAAACTGCAGTCACAGCAAGACATCCATAGGGGATCAGCTCGTCATGACTACAACTCCTCAGAGTAGGGACTAACCAGCACCAGAAGGAGCCTCATTGATTGCATTTTACAAATCAAGATGCTTTCAGTAAGCTAATATTTGGCACTGGTTCATCAACCCAGCTGCTGGCACAATCCTGTTTTCTTGCATAGATAAGAACTTAGCCTCACCCATTACAGAGTTATTTGTTAGCTGGGAAAAGATCATTTATTGCTTTCACATAATTTCTTTACCTATCCTTGGGTAAACTGGCTATGCAATTTAATAGTTGACAGTTTTCTGCTTTCGATGTTTTCTTGCTATCTGCATTCTATATACTTTCCTACTTTAAATGTTTCCTTATTTACTTCAAAATATTTTTTAAAGTGAAAACTTGTAGTAATTTCCCCCATGAATCTTCCAAGCGATGAAATGAATCTTCCAAGTATCTTTGTATGTAAGAATAAGCCTGTTACAAACTAACAGATTCTCTCACTGTTTTCCCCCATGAGTTTGGGAAGCTTATCTGTTTACAATCATCACCTCTGTTTCTGCAGGGGAAGGCTGGGAAGCTTGTGACTTGCAAAAAAGTATTTACGCATGTGCTGAGTGGGGTGGAGTAGGAATGGATACAGATTGGGAACATTGTGATTCCAGAGCTCTTAGAAAACTGTTAATAGGATGATGAAAGCTTCATCTCATAGATCTGTTACACATTACTGGGCTATTTTGCAAGGTTTCTTTGTGTATGGCAATTATTAAGTCCCAGCAAAATACCTGTGAAATTTTCACCTGCTAGAAGCAAAATAACTTTTTTTTGCACAGACAAATACAGTGATAAAGATGCTTAAAAATACAGTGATAAAGGTTCTCTGCCTAGAGAACACTCCAGACTCCTTTGGTATCTAAGACTTCTTACACAGGTTGAAGACCTGTGCACTTCTGGAAAAGAGGCTAGAGACCAGCTGAGGTGTCTGGGGGCATCTTAAATGGCACTAGAAACAGTTGTTTCTGTGGTAACCAAATCCCACATACCTTTTTCTTGGGTTTTATTTTTCCTTTTTTTTTTTTTTTTTTTCTTTTTTAATTACAGAATGAAAAATATTATGGCTCTTTGTTTCATTGTCCTAAGTACTTGTGTGTGTGTATAAACAACATTAGGGCATTACACAGCAGCAGCAGCTTGAAGAAAAATGATGGCAAGTAACACAGGCTTGCCTGGCAATAGAGAAACTCACTGCACCTCTTAACTGCTCATTTTCCAAGATCTGGATTTTTTTAAATGTGAAAGTTTGTTTAGAATGTGCAATATCAAGAGCTAGGTGTTTGAAAAAGACTTAACGTTGAGTTGTAGCTAATTGTTTGTTCTGGAAAGTACTGGTAACAGATATATATGTATATAACTATATAATTTGATATATATTTATACATATGTACATTATATATATTTAATTGTGGCAGCCCATCCGCAGAATCAGCTTTTCTAAAAGGGGGAGTATGGGTAAGCACAAGCTCAAAGTTTCTGTGAAATATCATACCTAGGTAGTCAAGACAGAGAAAACTATAGTACAGAAATATAGAGACAGCAGGGACTAAAAGCAGTAACGCTTTCAGCTTACACCATGGCACTCTCCTCTGTGACTATGTATGATATCTCTGTTGTTATGCAGCTGCACACCACTGGGCTTCCTAAATTTGCAGCCAGAGCAAAAGGAGACTCCAAAGGTGCAGATCATTACCTTCTAAGATACAGAACAACCTTGAAGACAACTCCTAGTTCACATGATATACAGCATGGTAAGAACCATGTGGTTGAAGCAGTTATGGACTGGATAAAAACCATAAGGACTTCAGGATTTCTAGATGGAATATTGAATGGAACTACTTCAGGTTCTCTTCATTTTTTTAAAGTAAAATCATATTTGGAGAGAGATCTTGGCTCAGCACTTCTTTATTTTCCTTCATCTGCAAGGAAAGGGCAGCTCAGCTACCTCTGCAGGATTCTAAACAGGGCCTAAAGAGATGAATGGTCAATTTTACAGATGGGCTAGTGGTTTTCTATGTTCCCCACCTACCTGATACACTTACAGGAACAGGGCCAAGAAGCAGGGTCCTGATGGAATCCTGGCCTCAGTGAAATCAATGTAAAATTTTTATAAGGTAGAGATATCAAAGGTAATCTCAAATTGTTTGAACAATGAAAGGGTCTCCAAACTCATGTATGTTGTGAAGTTTGACTTCATGCAGCTGCGAATGGAAGAAATAAAGAGCAGATATACCCACTTGGCAGAAGATGGGGTTTTTTTGAAAGGTCTGACAGCCTCATTTCTGTGAAAAGCAGAGCTAATGCAATTATAAACACAGAAAAAAGGGCCTCTCAAACTGTTCTAGCCAAAGCCACATGTTTAAAATGCATTACAATGGGTGTTAGACTCAACCAGTGATTATCTGGATTTAGGCAATAAATAAATAACAATAACTTTAATTGCAAATCTGTGATAGAACTCATGGAAGGAAGAGAAAAATGATGTCTTGGAGCTAATTAATATTCAAACCCCAACAAACAGGAGAAACATAAACAGAATGAGATCATCTTCAAGTTCTACGAGGAGCTAAACTGTGGTGCATTCCCTAGGCAGGGTTGAAAACAGCAACAAGCCTAAATCAATTTTCCTAGGAATCACAAGTTTTTTGAAGGGCATCTGAACTACATATTGCACAAACACTCCTGATACCTAATTCCAAAGATCTCAATGCCAGGTATGGTGATTTAAAATCACTCAGTTTTCTCACGCCAGCAGAATTCTCATAAACACAGGCATACCCAATATGCTGACTGTGTGATTTCGTATAAAACAATGATTATCCTCCAAGTCTGTAAACAAGGGTTATATAAATGGCACAATTTCATGCAATGTTTTATCTGAAGCAGCTGGCAGCTGTGCACTTACTCACACCAGCACATCTATCAACAACTCTAATCCTTTTCAAATACAAGACTTGCATTACAAAAAATACAACTATTTTAAACCTGAAAATAAACCTGTCTTCTCAGCTATGTCCTTGGATTGGTCTGAGCAAGTGCTGGTCCCATATCTTGCACTGTAAAGCATATTAGTAGGCATCACTGCAACAGCACAGTTATTAAAAGACATTGATCAAGTCAGCATTCATCAATAGTTGGTGTCTCTCAGCACTGCATGTGGCCATGGTGAGAGACATTTGATTGACACTTCTCCTCTATTCATCCACAGAACAGGGAGTGAAGAGATAAATGTAATATTTGTTTGCAGTCTAATCTGTACCATCCCTAGAAATGACAATATCCAGTGGTCACCTAAGTCTCAGGGAAGTCAACCCCTGGTTTCAGTGACTCTTGCTTTGGTCTGCAGTCACCCAGTTGTTGAACCCTGTTGCTGGAAATGACGGAGCACCAGGTGTGATGGTGGTTTTCATACCATCCTGCAGATGTGGGTCCAACAGGAATTCAAGTGAGGCTGTGACTACTTAATAATTCATTTCAGATAGGCTACTAGACCATTGATTTTCCACAGGCTTAATCTGACTACTAAAAGGCATTGATCCTTGAAGGTTTGTCCATTCATTTTCAAATACTCCAAACGTGCACTATGCTTTCTCTTTTTCCCCTTGCTTTTTTCTTACTATAATACCCATGGTTACAATTAATTTCTTAATGGAGACATGCCCAAATATTGCAGATTGCTGTAATGTTACAACCGGCTCCATTGTGAATGCTTGAAGTTAGTAATAAAAAATTCTAAGCCAAGTAATAAAATGTCATTTAATCTCGGTAATTTAAAACTAAGCTCAAAACACAGAGAATGGAGATTCCTCTCCTCCATAAAACTGTTTCATAGTTGAACTATCAAGGCAGATAAGGAGAACATATTTCACTCCCTATGTCTTTACTTCAGTAGGTCTTTTTTCTCTTATGGAAAAAACACAAGTGAACCTTTAATACCAGCCAAATCTGGCTGTGAGGCAGCAGAAGAAACTCTGGTTCATACTGCTGTCTCAGCAGAACTTTATCTGTTTAAAAATTTTCAGTAGAGCTTGCAGCAGAGCAAGAAATTGTTTTTCTATGAAAAACTAATGATAAAAAGGGGAAAAAAATCAATTAAAAAAGCAAATTCTTTTCACAGCAGTCATCCTGACAGCTGTCAAGTTTGTGGATAACAAAACCAGAAGGTTTTTGCATAGAATTTTGAGAAATATCAACAACAGTTAATACAAAAATACTTATTCTTGTAAAAAACAAACAAACAAACAAACAATAAAACACTCAGGAACTGATTGTTCATTAAAAATGTCTCATAAGCTGTTCTTCAGACCTTGTTTGTGTCTCATTTCCACGTCTGCTAGAAACTTGAAAAGGAATGAGGAAGAAAATGCTGTAAAGTTTCAGAGAATTAAAGGAAAAAAAGCCTTAGTGACAACTAAGGCTGTGTGGTAATTGTGCAGGTGATGCATGCTCTGTCTTGCTTTTTCCAAGACAGAACCAATGCATTACAGAAGAGGAAACTGGGGCAGCAGTGGGGAAAGCCTAGAAGTAACAGTCATACAAAACTGAAGAGCTTCCTGAATTTTGCTGTGTTTTCTTGTGTGGTTAAACACATAGCTGGTGTAAATCACCTCTTCAGGGAAAAAGCAAGTATACTATATATATATATATATACAGTGCACTATAGCCTCATGGCAGAGTCAAGTTCTTGCAGCAGGAAAAAGGTCAAGTTTGTATAAAGCTTGTTTTACAACTCATTCTGCCACAGATTTCCAATTCATTAAGTCAACTAATCTTCCTGCACCTTAATTTTCCCTTTGAAATACGCTAAGGATATTACATATATTATCACATATTAGCTCCTAGAAGTAAAAACAGGAAAAAAATATCTGTGCATTTTTGGACCCTGCCTAATTCTAGGCAAAAGAAGCAGAAGAGCTTGCAAAAATCATCAGGATGACTAAGTAGCACTGGGCCTTGGAGGGGGCTTTCTTCTTCAGGCAGAACTACCATTTGCTCAGCACAGCGTTGGCTTAACCACTTTTCTTTGGGGCTTCGCATTGCTGGGCTATTGCATTCCTAATCCTGGCTGTCTTCCATAATAGAAATTGTTGATCATGCATAACTTGCAAAAGTACATCATGGTTTAGTCTTCCTGTCTACTAAGGACAGTGTTTGGCAAGCAAAAAGATGTGGAGGTGAGGATCTCTGGATTGTGTGAATATGCACACATGCACTGAAAGGAGAAAGGGCTTCAGAAAACATCAGCTCTTGGGAGTAACTTCTGGAAAGATTTCCAGGACTTGGAATCTGTCATGATTAAAACCAGTTGTTCTCTTTCTTATCTTCTGTCAAACTTGAGAAGTGTAATGACAGCTCTTAAAGATCGCACTCTCCAAGGATTGGGAATGCTCAGAGTGGCACGTGAGCCAAAGAGAGCGAGGGAGATAAAAAAAATCGGGGGTGAAAGTTCCCTTCTGCATATCACAGAAATGTAGGCATGCTTTGGTTTGCCTCCCAACTAATGGTATAAAAATGTTTCATCCTTGAATGTGTTTGACTTTAGAGTGAAAAATCTAATTGATATTAATATCACAAACATTGCACTGTGTTCCAAAATGAGCTTTTTCAGCTCATACTGTGAAATGTCAGCTTAGAAAATAAGAGCACTTTGTTGTGGTAGCATTTGATTGTCATATGTGTATATGCATCACATACACACACTCACACACAAACAAGTCTGTTTAGCGACGGCCTCCAAAACATGGTCTTTGGAAAGGTTACCATCCCACCATATGTAGGACTTTGATTTATAGTTATATTTTTCACAGCATGACAGACATTGTTGGTGAACTGAGGCTGTGATAAAATCATAGAGGTGTAAAGTTTCACTGGCTGGATGGTAAAGAGCGAGTCAGAGAGAGTGTAATGCGAGTCGAGAGCTGCTCTCCAAATGAATGAACTTGTATTGTGGATCTGGTTACAGCCGGCACACTGCCTTAATCCATCAACAGCAAGTTCACTTACAAACCAGCCTTTGTTTTTAATCCATGAGCCTTTGGGGATTCACGATAATCAAATGACCAATCAGAGGAACACATAAGAGGAAAAAAAGATTGCTACAGTGAAGTTTACTCTCAGCCACAAACTCTCCTTCAAACCCCCCCAGGTAATGCAGATAACAGTATAATGCACAGCATTAAGCTTACAGGCATTAAAACCTCTACGAGTTGAAAGTTAAGGTATGGCAAACCAGATCTCGTTACTTTCTGGGGGTGCTTCTCCAAGGCACGAGAAGGCTTTGATTTCAAACCATGTGTGCTCGCAGCATAGACACAGATTAGTGATGGAAGACAGCCATGGGAATTGTGATTGCTACAGCTTACTTGGAGTTTTCTCCTGTTTTGAAGGAATGGATTTTGCAATTAAAATGTGTCAAGCTGAAATAACATATGTTCCTTGGCAAGGGTGTGATATTATGCCTTGGGGTGCGTCTATGTATACATAAACAAATACTTTTATTTAAAAATGTGTATGTGTGTTTTATTCTCTCAGTTTAGCATAAGTACAAACATAAAGTAACCTTTTGTTACTTTTCCTTGCAGAAGACTAGGCTAAATATCCATCACTGCCCAACAACCCACATTAGGGTGGCAGCCACATCCATAAAGATGGAATTGGAGACAGACCACAGTTCCCATGTTAGTAGGAGATTTTGCTTTCTACCTCTACGCCATAACCCTGGGCTACCTGGGCCACCCCATGTAGCTGCTGTCCCTGCAGTCCCTCAAGATGGACCCAGAAGAGGATGTGCAGCATGGCTTACTCAGTGCCATATGGCTAAGCTCCTCAACGTGCAAGTGCATGCGTGCAGCAGCGGGGGCTCGGGGGTGGCCAGGGGAAGGTGACAAGATGCACACACCATGCCATTAAAGGAGTGACAGATGGTGATGAAAGTGCCATAAAACCATAAGCACTGACAGCTCATGGCCACGACTAAAGCAGCTGCTGAGGTATCACACAGTAAACAGCCTCCCTGTTAGGGCACAACCCTCACAGCGGCTATCACACAGACTGTCATCTCCTGCAAATGCTGCCCTGTCCTGCCACAAACCCACCTCATCCATGTCTTCCTCAGGCAGGGGTTGCCATGGGTTGAAAGGCGGGTGAAGGAGAGGGCCTGCGAGACGCTTAACGGTGAGACTGGAAGAAACTCTTTTGTGCACTGGACAATCTAAGGTGAGCACAGACAGGCACAAGGTCCCCCATGCCGGAGCACGGGAGGGATATTGGTGCCACCAAGCAGTCAGTACACATTTCTTGGTACGCCCCAGCCTGCTCTCCCAGATGTGTAGCCTGAATCCACTTGCAGGAAGGTCTCATACCCAAGAGCCTGGCCAGCTCCTCCCTAGTGAGGGGCCATCTGAGCAGTGTAAGTCTCTCAGCCTTCAGGTATTATGAGCTCCCAGCTTCCTTCAGAGACTACCATGATACCTTGTGAAATCTCTCTTTACATCTTATTCTTATCATGGTACAGAGAGAAGCATACAGTATTTCCTCTACATGGAATATCTGGATGGTCATAAAGCTGGAAACAAGCTCTTCTGCTCTTAGGGAACTCTTCTTTTAACCCATAAGAAAGCTGAGATACCACAGCCTTTTCTCAGGAAAACCAATATTAGACATCAGTGCTCATCTCGAAAGTCTTTCCTTCACCTTTTTATATATATGTGTGTGTGTATATATATACACACACATACATCATCAGGTGTATGTTGCCAAAACCAGGGCGTACATATACACAACACTTGGGCAGAGTGGCTGTGACAGCACCTAAATGCTGCTGAAATTTCTGAGTCCAACTCTACTCTTTCACCCAGCTTTCGTGGAAATAGTGAGCTGTGATGCACAGAGGGACAATAAAAGGGGCAGAAGTTATCCCTTGTGTGATCTTGCGATACTGTTGGTATGGCTGCCCTTAGGGTAGGGAGCCAGCAGAGTCCTCTAAAAGCATTTCAGGTCATGCCTTTTAGAGGAATGCATAGCATGTTTGCTGGTCCAAACATAGGGCTATGGGAGTACCGTATGGCTATTTCATACCACTGTGGTGGTCCCACATGTACACATGATTAACTGCATAGCTTGGAGCACTTAGGTGCCTAATTTGCTTTGTTTTCAGTGAGGAGAGAAGGCAGGAGAGTCACTCCTGTCATCTACAGCCTGGACTGTCTGCAGCAGGTGCTCCTTGCTAACCCAGCCTGAGCTTTGTTGAAAACGAGTCACAGAGAGGGCCTGATTTCCTCTATGCACTGGGAAAGGAACCAGGAGCTTCTTCACTGTGGAAATACTGTACAACGAGCAACACAGTCTGCTGGAAAAAATTAGCTGTGCTACTTGTCATATGAAAGGCTCTGTTCTCACCCAAATAAAAACTTAAAAATATGCTGACTTCAAAAGAAATAGTATGATTTTTCTTTTTTTTTCAGGAAGTAATTTTTTACCAGCTGAGTTTTGACTTTTCTTATTTTTTATTCTATCATGACATAGTAGGAATAATTTACTAATAGCACATCATTAAAATAGTTCACTAAGTTTATTTTAAGGCTTTTTTCTGAAGTAGGCTTTAGTACGTAATGCTGAAGAAAACATCTTGTCTTGACCCATTTGATGTAACACATAGGCTTGAGATGTAGATCAAAGTACAGCTTTGGGGTGGGGTGAACCAGTCAGATGATGTCCGCTGGTACATTTTAATACACAATTTTATTTTGCCTCACTCCCTGCTTCCCACTCTGCTTCTCACCTGTGCTGGAACTCTTGAAAAGTCCTTTCACCCTGGTATGCCCTTCCTTTCCTTGCATTTACCTCATCTGGACTCTGTGCGGATTTGCAGTTTATTTCAGCTTCCCTCTGGAGGGAACTCTACACAGCAAGCCTGAAGTTATTTTCCATCCGTACGACAGCAGTTTAGCCACGGCAAAACCCTGCCCAAGGCGCTGTCTTTTTTAGCAACACCAATGAACCCACGCAAATCTCCATGTGGCTGTTCCTTAGAAAGCATCCAGCATTCGGTCTTGCTCATTTAAAGCCACTTGCGTTGTATTCCATTCCGCCAAGAGACATATGGTCTCTTCACCACTGAGACTCTTACAATCTGCACGAATGTGCCTTCCTTCTTTTCTATTTCCATGTCTTGCTTTGGACAGAGGTTTTTAAACTTTGTCAGTGTATGGATCACTATTTTTGGGGGGTATGGGTGTGGACTTCTGTGTAAAGAATTTAAGTCTCCTGACTACATACTTAGTATTCACCACTAGCTTCTGTGGCCAACTTACAAGTCATCTATGGAGCCACAGATCACAAGCTAAAAACCGCTGTTCTGTGGTATTTAGATACTTATGTCTATACTTAGTTATGAAAATGGTACTTATCTAGGAAAACATAGATAATCAGGCTGCAACGTTAAAAGTATTCATGATTTTCAACATCTCTACTCCAGAGCCATGGTGTTGGTACAAGAATCTCTTTTCCTCAAAATAAACATAAGAGAAACATCTTATGAGTGCTGAGGAATGATTCCAACATGAACTCTGCACATTTCAACACCAGAAGTCTTTGTAGAAAGCAGAGTAATTCCTCTGCCTCCTCCCTTCATCCAACCTTCTTTAAGTGTGCTCATTTTTAAATCTCATGCTTTTGGAGTGGGTTAGGCTTCACAACAGCAAATCAGAAATGAGAAAAAAGTTTCAGTGTCACCATCACCATCAGTAAATGGTTTATCATCTACTGGAAAATGAGACTGAAGCTACACGGTGGCAATGAAAAGACAAAGCACTGGTGACAGTGCAGGCAGACATCAAGTGCTTCCTGTCACGAATCCAGACATCTGGCAGAAGAACATTGAAGACTGATTTAGTATCTTAAAGGACACATGCATAGGTTACTAGAGGCTTGGATTTACAAACAGATTTATAAATTCCCTTTAGAGATTTGTTTTGTTGTTTTTTTTTTTTTTTTCTGAATCAATTTCTAGCTTTATTGATTTTTTTTTTGTTGCTGTTTATGCTGTATTGTACTGTATGCTCATTCATCATCTGAACATGGATAAACTAGATTAAGAAAGTACACAAATATTTGACTTATGGTTAAGTGTCATCACCAAGCTTAACAAAGAGCTGGTAATTACACAAATCTCTGTTTCTTTGTGCATAGGAACCAAGCTTCAACTTGACAAAGAACTAATATTTTGCTAAGGTAAGAAAGCTGAAATCATTGTTGGTTTATTACCTTATTATTGATAAACATGTACTGCTAGAATGTTTTAACAGTGATTCAGCCCAGCAATCCTTCACTCTTACAAGCTCTGTGTGTAAGCTTAGGCCCTTAAATGGGTGAACTATTCTTAGCCTTATGTGGTGAATACCCAGGAATGTTTCATGGGCAGAATATTAAGGACAGAAGATGGTCCTAACAGTGCTTGGCAAAAGGAGATGGGATTTACAGAAAATTTGCTTTGATGCTGTTAACTCCTAACTACTGCCTTCTGATGCTGCCCCAACATACAAAATTAGCATTAAACTTGCATTCCAGATGAATGATGGGGAATGAGAAGCAAAAGGCGATTTGAGTTAAAGCCTGTGGAACTAGATTCAAGCCCAGGATCTGGCGAGGTTTAAAACCAGTCTGGATCTCTCAGGCTGGGAATTCTCTGACTGAGAAACTCTTTAGCCACTTCCTAAATAATAACCTTCCTCTTTAACTGCGTTATAGGAAACACAGCATACCTGGTCCAAACGCTATTTGTGACTGGCACAATTACCACTGGATGCCACAAGGATGCTTTAGAACTGCAGACATATTATATAGACTTGACTTGTAGGCTTCTCCTTTCAAATATGCTCAGTGAACACAGCAGTCCTCTACAAATCCTGCCCTACAGTTGTGCTTGCTTGCTATCATCAAAGCAAGAGAGAAGTTTAGCCAAAAAAAAAAAAAAAAAAAAAAAAAGAAAAAGAGAAAAGGAAAAAAAACCCAACAAAACTTCTACAGCTATCCTAAAAAGCTAATCCAAAGCTACATTACAGTGTAAAGTGAAACCACACGAAAATAATTACTACAACCCTGTATTAATTTATATTGCTTAACAGCTACAAGAAGTGACTAAACTGCAATTGCATATGAATATATTTTGGGAATGGATGGCAGGTATTTATGCACTGTTATAGAGCTTTGTGACTACCAGACTGTATATTTCTAGCAGAATATTATTTGTTTCATGGTAAAAATGAGCCTTTCCTGAGCTTTATTTTAAATCATTGTAATGACCTCTGCACTAGTTAAACAATGCCTTTTGCAAGTGAGAGATGAAGAATGACTTGGCCTATGAGGGGGATACTTGGCTATCATTTTGCAGCCTTTCTGGGCTGGAACAGAGCAGCTATTAAAATAGCACCACATAAATATGTGATACTTTGAAGGCAAAATCTCAGGACTCCTCCCTGAAACAAGCCCAACCTACCAAGCAAAAACACCTCATCCATTTAAAGAGAGAGGGAAGGTGGGCTGCTTTTTTGTCTTATGTAAGAACCACAACTACCATTGCTGGGAGGGGCAACGAGCGGTCTTCGATAATCACAACAGACAGGGTTCTTCGTTTTACATCTCTAGATCCAGAGCACCATGTAAGGGTGTTGATTTAGGAGCGACACAGAGGGAATAGTGCCACCTACTGAAGTAATTATTTTTAGCACTCTAATTTTCTGCTAAGGTCTAAAGATATTGCAGCATCAATATGGAATTAATCACATTCAGTAGCTCCTCTCTCTATCTTTTTTCATTCAGTAACCAACAATAGCATTGTGATAAAACCAAAAACTCAATCCCCAGAGTCCCCCAAAACAAGCAATAGACTACTACTAAGCTACATTATTATAAAGCTATTAGAGAAATCAAACCTTAGCATGAGGGTGTCTTTAAGCCTGGGGAAACTTTGGAGCTAGATCTACTCTAATTGTATTTACGTGAATGAAGGACTGCAAAGTTATTTTAGTGGGAGCAATTCCACTCTGTGATTTTCTTCAAACTAAGTTAGTGTTGGACCAATAGCCTTGAACTACAAATCTGAAATTAGTTGCTATAAGGATGATGACTTTAAAAACCCTGACTTGAAAAGTTGAGGTTGCCTTTTAATCTCTCTCTCTCTTTTTGGGGTTAGGGTAAACAGAACTCTTACTAAAGCATGGTGATAAAAAATGCCCCCCTTCCTGAATATCAATGAATGTGTATAATAACACCAAGCTAAAGAACAGCACTTTCTCTTTTCAGCAGGTGGAAGAAATACACCAATGTCCTCCTTCAGATATTGATTAGTGTTGCCATGCACTGCCAAACAGCTATGTAGAGTCACTTCACTGGCAGCTACTTATCAGTAATGAGTGAAGTGGTCCCTACAGTTTCCCTTCACTACTGCATAGACCTAAATAGTTAATGCCTGCAAAGCATGGTGAGAGGCTTGTTAAGAATGCTCTAGGAACACAGTGACATAACAGTCACACCATGTGCTGTAAACTGAATTCACCAGTAGAATTATTGATTAACAACCAAAGTCATAAATAACAACAATAAAATGTTGCAATTTGAAAGTCATCTCAAGCGAATTCCACAGAAGATCTAACCAATTCTGGATGCATTTCTGCTGACCCACCAGTAATTTTATTGCTGCAAAGGCAATGCAGCATGTCATATTATGATAGATTTGGGCTTTTCTGACATTCAGCTGCTTACTGTTATTGTTGGCTCTTGCTGAAGTACTGGAGATAACACAGGTGTTCTGTGCTGTTAGAGCTGTCTGTGCTAGAGAGAAATCACAAATAAGCATGGCATGAGGATACGTCTGCTTTGGTGAGTAAGAGCAAGCAGTCAGATGGTATGGAGAAAAATGTCAAACAGACTATTTTTTTGGTCTGCTTAAAAAATAATGGAGGGTTATTTTATCAGGCTTCTCCATGTTGAACAGAGAGGATGATCTATAAATAGAGACCTCTGTTAGCTGATTATTTACCATACTTTTGCTGATCAGTTGAATGACTCCTACTTTGTCTGATCACACACGCCATAACTATTAGTATGTATGCAATCACGTGTTTCACAGCTTTAAAGCTAGTACCTGTGTCTAGCTCATCACTAAGAATCACCCTCAATCTACAGATGGGCAAACTGACATGCTGACCAACTGACCATTGCTTCATCTTCAGGTGAAGCAATTTCTCCAAAACTACATGTTAAGTCTGAGAAAGAGCCTTAGTCATGACACAGGTGCTTCTCAGTCTGAGAAGAATGCTTGAATAACCAGTTAGAGCAGACAGGATAGTTCCCCCTAAACACAAACTCTCGTGAGTGGAATCTCCAGTATCAAGGAAGCAATGCAAAGCTAATCCTATGCCTCTGTTTTTATAAAAATACTTGACAAATATCATGAGTAAATAAACAGCTGCCTCCGAGTTATTTACAGTGCTGTTAACCAGTATTTAGGCTTCAAAATTGATCACCAGAGTCAACAAAGGGTTGAACAAACATATCCATGGTTGAGTATTTGTATTTGAGACTAAGTACACATATACGACTGTGAACACATGTGTTCAGCCAAACTATTGAGGCTGATTAGGAAGAGACATTGGACTGTGCAATATATGGCATTTTGGTCAAAAACCAAACAAACAATTCATGCAACTGACTTGTACTTGCCCTCATCTCCTTGAATCTAATCTAAACACTTACTTGGGACTCTTGTCTTTACAATGAGCTTTGACCTGATAATTTTTTAATAAGTTGCTTTTGGTTTCTCCAAAGGTATTTTTCTTTCCCCTCTACCAATGGTATCTTGTCTAAGGCCTTAGTATCCTTTGAAAGGAGCAGTCCAATAACAAAGGTTCCTTCCCCACATCCCCATGCCCCTGAGAAAACAAGGAAATAGACAGTATACATCCTTGCTGGAGCTCTACTTGATCTAAGGACAGTAACACAATGAAAAAAGTCAGTGAGACCCTTTTCCATTTCAGGTTTAATTTTTCATATTGCAAATAAACTAAAGAGCAAAAGTGATTCAGGGGCTGAATTTCCTCCTCTGCAGCAGTGCAGAGTGCAAGTGAGCATGTATTCAGTTGGACTGATACTACAACTTTTCAGAAGGGACTTGAATAAACAACAGAGCCAGAAATAACCCAGTGGTAAAAACAAATAAAAGCAAACAGTTTCACTTCTGCATTTGTGTTCACCTTCTTTTAACTGGATTTTTAAAAACCTTTGGAGAGTCGTAACAACCCGAGATCTGGTCTTTTCACACTACATCCACCATTCAGGCACTGAAATACCAGAAGATCAATTCTTGCAGTATTTGGGCTTTACGAATCACTCCCCTTAGACATTTTAAAGAAGGCCCTGAAAATAAATCAGTTCGAATGTGACAGAATTTGTGCATCTCTTGGCATATGACGCTTTTACACATAAAGTCGTATCTTGTTCAGGTAAAAAATGAAAAAAGGGTGTATTATATAGTATTATATAGTTAGGGAACCTGGAGCAACATTCATCTGTCTTCGGAGAAATAGATGACTCAGCTCAAGTGGTGGTTAGGTGGACAGATGCTCTGCTAGGCTAATCAAGGTTCTCAAACTCCAATGGCTTTGTGGTAAAGACAGATGTAGTGTGAAGAGGAAATGCCCACCTGCCTTCTGCCAGGCAGTGAACAAACAGCCCTTGGGGAATTCTATGCCTGCAGCTCTCACATAGTATTCTGACACTATCTGAGGTCCAATGTAGGTTTTTAGCAAACAATATTCACCTTCTTCTGGTAGATTTTTACATAATCTATGTGGGGTTTTACATAGTTTACTTGGAAAGCTTTTGTCCTTCAGGTTTGATTGGTTTGACTTGGGAATTAGTGCCAAAATGTACCTCCTACTGCTCCTACTTCTTGTTATGGCTTTGGACTACAGTAAGGAGCTGGCCAGGGACAGAAGGTGGGTTTCCCGTGCTGCAAGATAACAGCCTGCATAGTGGGAAGGAGTTCAGCCCTATTGACATTCCCACCCTGTGGGTATCCTTAACACTGTTACTACCACTGGTAATAACACGGTACCCTTGCTGGCTGTCTCACCACTAAGGCCAGGTGCTGGACACTTCCCATGCAGCCTTCCCAGAGAGAAGAGTAGGTGGGAAAGCTCACAGCACCCAAGCCAGTCCTATTTCTGACAGAAAACCGCTCATTTTCTGTGACTGCCAGTCTAGTACCTTTTGTCAGCACTAAATTTCATGTGATGAAAAAAGAGATTAAAACCAAAATCATTCTTCTGTTCCGTTTAAGAGATTTCAGGTGCAGGGGTTTGTATCCTGAATAACAAGCTACTTGACTAGAAGCTGGCTTTTAACAATGCTATGTTCTTATAATCAAAAAAAAACCCAAGCTGCATGCACTGTATCTACACAACCTGTTTCACTCTGGGTCTATTTTAACAGGGTTTTAAAGCTATTTCACCTGAGTGCCTGCTGATTAGCATGCTGAGTTTTTTAAATCAATCCATTGAATTCACTTCCTTTCTGTGTCCCCAGTGACCATTCACCTATAGAAATATACAGACAAACAAGGCCACAGGTGCAGAAAATTGGGCATTTCCTGCTGTTTATTACAATGTTGACCTCAGGGATTTGTTGTGGGGGGTGGTAGGGAGAAGGGAAGAAAAAGAAGAAATACACTCTTTGCAATAGGATTCTGCTAAAATCCTACCTTCCTTTTCTTGTGAAGTTAAAAAAATAGCCTTAAGGCTGCCAATAAACCCAGACATTGAATTATTAGGAGGTGGAATATGGGCAGGGCAATTCTTTCACATCTATGAAGGGAAATCTGATAAATTGCTGCTGCCCAGAAATCCTGCTCTTCCCTCAGCCCCCCTCCCTCTCTGCAGTTTGCCTTCTGGTTATAATTGGGCACAAGAATTTGCTCTGCCTTGTGGTCACCCGTCCTGATCCCTGGTTACAGACACACAAGCACAGGAAGAAACAGCCACATCCTTGACGTAACAGTGATGTGGTTTCTGCTGAAAAGGCAAGCTTGGAGAGGTCTCCTCTTGTGAATGCATGGCCCCCATTCAAACCTGCATGCCTCCTGCTACAGGCTGCACTGCCTCAGGGCAGCCCTGGTTTCCCTTCAGGCACAGAGTAGAGATCCCCAGATGAAGTGGGCTTTGCCCACGGGAAGAGTTCAAATTTTTCTTGATATAAAGTGGAACAACTACTGAATGGGTCAGGTGTTAAAAATCACGTTGCTGACTGGATAGGGATGGTGAATGGCTAATGCCACCCAGTACTTACCTGGGTCATCCTTCCCTGTATTGAGAGCTAAGGCAAAGCAGCACACAGGGGCTGCAGCAGGAGAAGGATGTGCTGGAGTGTGAGCGTGTGTAAGGGTTCAGCTTCTGTCTCTATCTATGAAGGTGTTTTGGAACAATTTCTATGGCTTAATCTCAGTGGATTACATGAAAGCATCTAGTAAGAGCTAGACCCTGATTTAAGATCTTACAGTTGATTTAAAAATCAGAGACCATGGACAGGAGAAAGGATGTATTATTCCCAAAATTAATAATGTTGATTTGATGTGCAGAGAGAATAAACAGTTTGTTAGGGTCATATTTCTCCTCTGGAAACTGAACTTATTTCTACTCAGCACCAGTTCGGTGCCTTAATTGGTTGACTGCTTTTCCTTAAGGAAAAGTGCTTCTAATGCTCACACTGATTTAGTCTAAGATTGGCAAGACTTTAAGTGTTTAGACCCTCTGGAAACTAATGTGCATCTGGTCAGACTGACCTGGAGGTAAAGGGCTACTTACTGCTTGGATTAGTGAAGATAGGCACTCTGCATTTTGCTGTACATCTAAAGTATAAAGCTGACCTGTGGTAAGTAACCTACTCCCTCAGACTGGTCTGAATTTCATCTGTCCTGTTTTTATAGGCACTTCAGAACATGCATGAAGGTTTACAACAGGAAGATACTTTTTATATGCCTACGTAGGAATATCAATGGGAGCTCATTTATTTTGTTCAAAGTTGGTGCCAAAGAAAACCCCTCTGAGAAACCTGGACTCCAAAGCACTTTGAAGCACGTTGCAAAATCTGAGCAAAAAGGTACAGATAACAGCTTGCATAAACCTTGCATAAGGCTGGGCTTTGGTAGGCAGTGATGACTATGTCACGACTATGATGATCTCAGCTCCTGAGTCACAAATAGAATGTTCTCATTGGTCACTACTTGATATTACAATCTATTGCAAATAACTGGGAAGAACTCAGATCATGGCCCTGCATTTTTATGATATCTTTCTTCTCTTAGCACTGTATTTCTGTGGCATGATTAGTCACAGGACTTTCAGGCTGTTGCTTTAGTATCCTGCCCATGGCCTGCAGTAGAGCTGTTCCACAGAAACACTTATCTATGCCTTCGCCTTTAATAACTGTGACCAAAAACTCTAGATAACAAACTCAGTTAACACAACCAAGAGCAGCTTGGACACCAGAGAATGGGTTTCAAGCAGTCTGAACTCCCTTCTGATAACACAGAGGCACCTGTCTTAATATTTAATGACAGATGGACCAGAAAACTAATCTACTCTCATTCAAGCTGAAGAGTCTCTTATTACACTGCCTGTGGAGACTGACATCCATATTCTTTATCAAGGGAAGACTCACAACCATGTTTGAGTCCAACTTCACCTACGGACATGATCTGGTGGTGGAGCACAGACATAGGCTGAAATTGATGCAGTACTGAAAACAGAAAGGGAATGAGCTGCTGGGGACATCAAGGGGTCATAGGTCACCAAGGGTGATCACAGAGTCACAAGGATGGATAAGGTCTGTGGGCATTCTGAATCTTATTTGGTGGGAAATGCTTGCCACCACACCGTGTACCTGCCAGTGGAGATGGCTAGGCCTTGGCTAGGACACCTGGGGCCCCTGGAGACAGAGCAGGCTTTATCTAGAGGGTCATTTTTAAGGTACTGTGCAGCCAAAGATGTCTGCTTAGATATTTTTATTTCTTTTGTTTCCTGTTTCTTACATACCTCTAAGAATACAGGTCCCAAAATTTTAATATTAATGATGTCAATATAATGACAATTAACACGGTGTTAATTACTACTTTATGCCTTCCCTGGCTTGGACAAATTCATTGATTAAGAATGTGTTTAAAAGCAGTAAAATACATATGACTTGGGAGAGCTTCTCTCCATCTCCCCATGCTCACTTTGATGAGCTAATGAAAAACCAGGGTTTGCTTTGAATTATAAATTTTGTTCCTATTAGTTAACAAACCTCAGGTCATGAAAATCAAGCAAATCTTTTCTGTAATACAGGCAGAACCTCATTTTAACTCCCAATATGAAGAGGGTTATTCTGGAAAAGAAACTTTAGTTAAAGACATGACCAAGTCTGTCAAGGTAGAGGGAGATGGGAATTTGCTCCCATCCTCCCCTGTAGAAACTATCTGGATGTTAGAATTTTTTTCTCTCTCACTTGTTTCTTTCTCTTTTTATCTCCCCCTTCTTCTCCCCCATGGGTTTCTTTGGGTCGTTTCACATTCTTTTCTTATTCTCCTTCCTTCTTGCTCCTTGTTATTAATTGTACCTTTTATTCCCACTGCCTCTTTTCTCAGCTACTTCTTATGAGAATAGAAACACAAATGCAAATGAAAACTTCAAACCTATGGATACATGTTTGATTAGAAAACATGCAGGGATTCCCCTCATCCCAAGTCCTTTTTAAACCTTTCTGTAAACAAACATGTCTATTTAGACAGTTTGTTTCTCTATCAATCTGTGAAAAGTTAATACAGTTTTGTGCCATTTTTGTTATGGAAACAGCCCTGTAAAAATACCATATGGCCCACTGAGGCCTGCCCTTATAACCCCAATAAATACAAATCACCCTAGAACTTATCGTTGTAAGTTCAAATATGTAGCTAATGTAATCTCAAAAATCCTTCACAAAAAGAAAACAAACCAGCTCCTTTTAAACCCCTGACTTGCTGCTCTTGACTTCAGCTATTTGTTCAGTATTTCAACAACACTAAATAAATGTGCCGGAAATACTTATCATTTCTGAGTCACCCCCTTGCTATTCTAGATCCCAGACTCTTCAAATTAGTGACTATCTTAAAAAGATTAATGTGATTCATTCTCTTTGTCTCTTTCAGTATTGTCTTCGGCATATCTCTCAAGAGTCTCCAATTATCAATGCTACCTAATTTTGGCTAATCTTTCTTGAGAAGTCATTTCCCATCTCCATCTTACAGGCTGTTTTGGCCATTCTGTTTTGTACTTTTCCTAACTCTGAAACATTAGTATAATTAATGGCACACGCATCTGCCATGCCTGATGTCAGAGAAGATTTTACTGTTATTTATATTCTGCATATAAACTCTATGAACAAAGTTTAAATAATATATGTTGCAGAAGAGCATTACCTTCCCTCACCTCCTCTGTAATATATGGCAATTAATTTGCCCTTCATTGTTTATTTATACATAAGCAGATAAATATGCATTTCAGACAACCAGAATCTTCCCCAGTTCCTTGTGATTTATAACAAAATAGAATAATATGCTTCAAGTAAAAAATCTGTTCTGAATTAAAAAAAAAAAACAACTGATATGGATATTATGGATATAGTTGGAAATATGATCAGACAAACTGTATCATTTTATTATTTATCAACCATATTTTCCTACTGAGTATCTACAATTATCTACATGTCAGGGAACATCACAGAAAACAGCCTGATCCCAATATCTCATTAAACACTGGTTCTGAACTAACAGCTCTTTCAGAGATGCTCAAAAGTTTAGTTTTAAAAGTGAGTGGCATTTTTGGTGCCTCTCTTTCTCAGCTATCTGTATGATGCCTGATTTTTAGAATATATATTTTTTCTGTCAAGGAGTTCCAATGTAGAAATGTCAAAATATAAAGTAGCAAAAATCAAACAGTTGTTTTTGAGTAATTTCAGTCTTCATGGCTCCTCTGTCTTGAAGTGCAGATGAATGGGAAAGAAAACCAATGCTGCACATGGTATTTTCAAAGATATGATCTTGGTCATTGACATATCTTTTTTCTCTTTTTAATTCTGCCCTTGGAGTGGATTAGTAACAGTGGAAGTCAAACAAAGGCAGCATATCACAAGCTACCCCTTGCTCTTCACAAGGACCAGCTGACTACTGCCTCCCTTTTAGGCTCATCTATTCCCTTGCACCTCTTCCACTGCTGGATTTGTGTCAGTGAGAAAGAATAACATAAATGTAACTACATTTATACAAAAAATACTTGTGCTTCTGTTGTCTTCATTTCCAATGTTGCAATAACACCACTAATGACAGAAAACTACCTTTGAAATGCATTTGAGAATTTGTTCTGTGAGTGCTGCTACTCTCGCTGCAAACTAAGAAATGGAAGCAGTGCCAGATGGGTTAGCTAATAAATGCCAATTAAAAAGGGGCCATTTGGGATCAACCCACACAGTAAAAAATTCTAAAAGCTAACTGTAGGGTAAATCACAAGACTGGAGATATAGAAATACATATAAAGAAATCATTGTTTACTCAAAGATATTGCACAAGAAAAAGAAGATCAGAGCAGTTCACTGCAAAGCTACAAGGGCAGCAGAGACTGCAAGATTCAGTCTATATAGGCTTTTGGGGGAATTCTCAGGTAGCCTGAATGCCACATGCCTGTCTCTGTACCTCCGTTGTGTTACTTGTGTAAAAAGCACACCCACACTGATGTTCAGCATGGAAAAAGGCTGTGCCAAAGACTGTGTAAGTGCTGAGGGAAGGACTGGTGAGGGTTGCTTAATACTACTTTTGTCTCTGTTCTTGGAGCTGTCCTGAGCAGAGCTCTTAAGGCATGACGCAGCCCAGACTCCTAACCTTAATGTGTTAAGTACATTGTCCACTTTGGATTGTTCACTTAGCTGCAGCAAATGTTTTGTATTTTTTCCTGTCTGAGTACAATTAAAACTGCAGGACATTTGCCAGACAGGCTGAGACTCTTTCACCACTCTAAGCATCCCTTTGCAGTATTGTGAAGAAAGATCAGTCAAATCCCTCCTAGTTTCACCTATAAACTAGGTATTTTAACTGTCTTTACAGGTCTGTTTGGAGCAGAAACGTGTAGCGAGCTGTACTGTTATCTGTACCAGACTGCACTTTCATTCACGAAGAAACCATACAGGAAAACTGGGGTAGAGTGAATGAATTTATCAGTGAGCTAAATATGGCATACGATAACAAACAAAACCAACCTATAAAAAGAAGAAATGACTACCCAAGAATAGAAGAACCCCACATTCCTCATACCTTTTTGTATGCCTTCACATTCAAGTCTTAATGGTTTTTAGAGGTGGTACATCACCAGGTATGCATCACAATACCCGAGAGTAACAAACATGCAGCCTTCTTGCAGACTAACAGCAGACAGTCCTAATTACCAAGATCTGATATACAGCTGATTATATTCCCATTCTGAAAGCATTTAAGAGGTTGTTTTCCCAGTAAGTTTGTACTCAACTTTCCGTACACCTATATTTGTGACCTTGTCCAAAAGAAAAAGACCTTACCTATACTATAGACATCTATTCAAATACAGCCAATTGTAAGAAGCAGAAGCAAAACATAAACAGTTTCTATTCTACCAATATGACACAAAGTGGCTAATAGTTGCATTATTGTAATTTTAATTATTTTTTCTCCATCTATTTATACATAGATCTATCCCCTGGTTTTCAGGACAAAAACTGGAAAAATAACTTTTTTCCCTACCAGGTTATGATCAAGTACACTCTTTAGTTAAAAAATACTGCAAAAACCTTTTCTGTTGGTACTGAATTGCAACTGTGTCCTTTTGTGCAGTTCCTGTTCTGTTCTTTTCTCAATATACATATCTTTGCTTGCAACTTGGCCTGTACTGTGTCTGTTAAATTAGAAGCACTTCTAGTTTGTCTGAAACTAAATCCTCTTGTTCTATAAAGCAATGTGCCTATATATGACAACAAACACAGTAGGGGCCCTACTATTTGAAATACAACCTCCAGTAGCTCACAGGATTGGACGCAGCCTAAAGTCACTTTTATGCATGTTATAAAAAGTTGATCTAAAAACCATACGAAATTGGCAATTTTGAAGAAAAAAAAAAAAAAAAAAGAAGACAATTTAGCTGCATTAAATCAGGTGAAAATCATTAACTCAGTGTCTTTTTATAGATTCCCATACTGGTGAACAACCCCAGAATAGTTGTGTATCTGTGTGCGTTTGCACTTTCAACACATTCTTTTTGGTCCTCTGCATACTTCTGTCTGGGCTTGTTTTCTAAAAACTACCTCAGCAAAACACTCAAGAAATTAAAAGCAGGGGTCTTTTTCCCCTTACATTTTTTGGAGACCATAATTTTAGCACTTGTACAAATGAACTTATGTGAACCAGAACTGCACCTCTACACGCACAAGAAACTAAATCATGTCTTTTACCCTGCCCAAAAAGTGTAATTCACCAACACAGCTCAGGCAGAAAATCTTTCAGCGTGAATGCTAAGATTTTATGTTATCTGCAAAATAAGACATACATTTAGGAAACCACAGTTAAGAACTGTTTTGTATTCTGGAAACCTGAGGAGTTTCTTGTGGTTTTTAAAAAATAGATCTTCATGCGTGTCACTTATTTGTTAAAAGAAAATCCCCCATGATACACCTGCAATGCATGTATACAAAGGGACATTTAGAGCCCCTTCCCCAACTTCCACTATATACTTCTGGTCTCTGATTTCCTATAAGCTGGTCTTTTCTCTCTTGAAAGTTCCTCTTCCTCTGTCTCTGATATCACATGGACTTATGTATTACAGGAGAATACCTTTGATAACCTTCCTAGGTCATTTGTGTTTCTCATTGATTTGCTGCTAACAACTGAGAATAGTGCTGTGACAGCAGAGAGTACATGTCACTGACTAAAAGAAAGTTCAAATTCTGAGGAAGATATCCCAACACACACTTTTCTGACTCTGCAAAGCCTTCATGTGACAAGTGCTCCCCAAAGCCTGTGAGAACCACATATGCCAACAGCTCACAGGCTGGGCACGCATTTGGCCGCAACCGGCTTGGGGCTGCTGCAAGCCAAAGTCCATCCTGATGTACTTAGCTGGGATGGTGTTAAGCAGCTCTATTTTGAGGTCCTGTTGTGAAAACATCTGAAACATTTGTATGTTTGTGACCGTGTTTACAGGCTGGTGGAAATATATCTGCCGGACATGTCAGAGTGCTACTGAAGAAAACAGCTTCCTGTGCACTTCCCACATCTCTTGCCACTCTTGCTGGCTCGTGGGGATTGCCTGGTTATTACTCATGTGCTGTGCTTGTGGCTGGGGTGGGGGGGCAGTAGTCCTGCACCCACTGGGCTAGATGCTGTACATATAAAGAACAGAAAGGCTATTTCTGATATCAAGAGTTTATTGTCTAGTATTTTTATCTTCTGGCTGTTCTCCTCTTAAGTCTTTATACTGTAACGGCACAGTAATGTCAAAGCTAAATTTATGACATTACAGTCAGCAATAGAGGATCTGACAGCAAAACTGTCTGATGGGAAAAAAAAACTGTCTGATGGGACAAAAAAAACTGTCTGATGGGAAGGAATGAATACAGAGGGAACAAGAGCACCACAGTAGGGCTTGCCTCTCAGTCGAAAACCTGAACCTTATAAGCACCACTGTATTTCTTGGCCTGTCAGAAAAATAAAACACACACAAAAAAAGAAGTTTTATAGACAAGGACTAAACTTCAGGTGAAATGCCTTTGTTCCCTTCCAGCTGGAAGCAGAATGTTATTCTAACGTAAGATAAGGAAGTGATAATCTGCTGCTTGTGTAGGATCCACTGGAACAACTACTTTATTTAACAAAGGAGAAGCTCACATGTGAGTAACATTCTCTCTGCCTAACGATTCCATGAGCTGTAACTATTTGTTTGCCCTTTTTTTCTTTTTTAACAACTCCCTTTTCTGCTTCTTGTGCTGTGCAGTAAATGCCACCACTAATGAGATAATATCAGTGTGTTTGAGAGCAGACTGACCCTGCTGTTTTCAAGCAGTTTCAACTTCTCGACAGTCGGGAGCCTGCCTAATGTTTTGTGGCTGCCTCTGGTCATTGACATGGTACAAACTGCCTTATCTCCCTGTGGGAGGGAGGTCATTGCCAAACCCACGGCTACTTGACTGGGGAAGAAGGCAGTCTATAGCGATTCAAACACATAGCCTGAGCCAAGCAGAGGGCCTATAACAAATAGCCTAAAATAGCTTCAGTCTGAATGTGTTTCAATTTTTCTCTGTATGTGAACAGATGAGATGCATTGTCACAGCGCTATGTATGGTTCAAGAGGCTCACTTAAACATTTTACAGTAAAAACCCCATTGTTAAGGATTTCTGCACCTTGGGCACTTTCTCAAATATCCTCCTTTACTTTTTGCAAAGCCCTCTCAATGACCCTTTTTGTGTCAATGCAGAGCTCAGCTCACAAATCAATTGTTCTATTTTTATTTCCAATATTACACTTCCTTCCAGAGCGCCCGCAGGACGATGTCGTGCATTTTGCCACCAACTCTTGCCGTGTTCCCCAAGAACACCCTCACTGGGCAGGAAAGCAGGATTACCGGAGACAGTAACGGGAGTTCAAGCAGTGTTAGCCCTCTCCCTTCTCACCATTAGATCTGCTGGTGCACAGCATTTATTTGTGAGATCAGATATCCACCAAGCAGGAGTAATGTCTGTGCAGCTAACCATCTGGAATGTCACAGAAATGAGCCCAGGAGAATTTGTGGCTTAGCGAAGGGGGGAGCCTACCATATATGCAAAATAGAGCTGGCCTGTGCTTCCCAGGGAGTCCAGTTCTTCCTGAGCTCCCCCAACTCTGCCCACACTTGGCAAGATTCATCCAACTGTGACTTCCCAGCCCCATGACTCACTGTGCGGGAGCAGAGTGACTCAAATGCCAGATTTCTTTCCAGGATCTCCCATTAACAAGACTTTTGAGAGCACCAGACAAAGTCTCAGATACACATTGTTCATCCAGCTGCTGCTGGTGCTACTCAGCTCCTCAACTCTTTATGGGAACAGAGAGTCCCCCTGGACTCCTCGGAGAGGATAGGGATCTTCAGCACAAGGATAGCACAAGATGATCCTACTGCTTTTTGCATTCTGTTATGTGTCAGTAGAGTGTCTTGCTGCATAACTGGGGATCTGATGTACTATTGCAGTACAATGAAGGAATACACTAAAGTAAATACTAAGTTACTTCTGACCTCTATATAAGGGAGATATTGGCATTACAGACAAAAAAGCAGATCAAAACTTGCTGCAACAGTCAAATTTTGTACGTAGCATCAGACCACAGATGCTACTATATTATTTAAGGCTGAAGTCTGCTCCTGAAGGAGCATCCTGCTTCCATATGACTCACCTGGAGATATATACATTATTAGCCAGGGATATACACTGATCATATGTACAAGAATTTTTAATCTCTTGCTCTATTTGGAAAACTTGAACTACAAAATTGTGTCTCACTTAATTTTTTAACTCCCTTGTTACCTTTCAGTTGTCTTCCCAGAAGCTGAATACCAGTTATGTTCACCGTTTCAGCAACTGAAAACCAGTTATGAAGGGAAACATTTATTATGAAAATAACAAAACCAGAAAAAAAAAAAAAAAAGAGAGCAAACACAACTGTCACACTAAATTACATGGAGTTTGTAGTACAGGGTTATTACCACTGCAAAGCATATGTGCTTCACAAGCACTGAGAATTTCACCTGTGCAATGCCTGCAGCAGTTAAAGGAAGGGGCCCTCATTTTATGGATTTGGCACCAGGCTATGGAGAAACCAAAAGACCTGATTACTATATCCTTCTTTATGTCTAGATCTCTCTAGTCGCTATCCTCCTGTTTTTACCAAAAGACATGATTTTTTTCTGATGATACTAATTCAAAGGAATGATTATGCATTGTTCAAAGGATGAGAAAGAAGCCAATCCCATAGGATGGGGTACTGCTGTCAAGGACTAGGACAGTGCAGGTCAAAATAACTGCTCCAGTGCTGACCCACTATTTGCCTATGGACCAGTCATTTGGGGTTGCTACAAAATGGGTATCATGGTAATCTGGTACCTCACCATCTCTCAGGAGGGTGCTTAGAGCTAAAATAAAGGGTAGGATATGTGCTCACACCACAGACCTGGCTAACTGGTGATGTTTCCTGGCACCACTATCCCTGGGACTGAGGCTCTCTGTGGTGGAGCAGGGCACCTGCGAGGTGGGACTCCGAGAGGAAGCCCAAGGCTGTGAGTTTCCTGCTGGGGAGGAACAGCAAAACTGTTTTGAATCAGCTGCAGGCAGGGAGTTGCCTTTCTTCTCCATTCAAGATGCCAGCAGCTGCTGCTCTGCTGCTCACAGTGCTCATGGTCTTGCTGGTGAAACCCCACCAGCAACTCCAGCCCACAATGAGAGACGATTGTTGCTCTTCCAAGTAGGGAGAGCTCTGTCTTCTCTGCAATACTTTTACCTTGCTCTTTGCCAAGCACAACTTGTTGCTTTACTGAGTGGTGCTTTGGTCCTCCCTTTCCCACAAGTGTTGCTCTTGAATCTCATAATTTAGGGAAAGACTCAATAAGAACTCTGCCTATCTGCAACAGTGGAGAAACTCAAGCCCTGGAAAAAAAGACTTTTAGTCTTTTTGTGCCAGAGGTCCTCTGTGCTGAAATTTACTGAATCTCCCTGATTCTACAGCAGAAAAGCAGTCATTAAATTGTCATGAGCAAAAAAAAAAGTATTGTCAATTCACATTTCCTGGGGACTCAGCTGAAGCCCATGTCTCAGCACAGGCAGAAGATGTGAGGCACAGTGTCCCCAAGATGATGCATTATTCCTCTGGGTAATGTTCAAATGTTTTTGTTTCACTAATGTGTCCTGTATAGGGAGCTTCCTGAAGGGACGCTGTTTTTAAAAACCCAATAATTTATTTTAGTTTTCTTTTCCTCCATCTTTGTACCAAAAATAGATTGTTTAGTTCCACAAAAGTAAGTACAAAATACCACAAAGACTGTAATGCATAACAACCTTTTCAGTATGGCAAAGAGTGGTCTTTACTGCTCTTCAAAGATAGAGTAGTCCCAACTGATGAGGTGATTGCAATCTGCACAAAAATAACAGCCTGGTCAGAAATGTATCCTCCTGTTTAAAGACTTCAAATAAACGACTCTCATAAGTAGCTTTTAAGTCACATTTCTGTTAACAAAATGAGAAGTTTACACCACATCTCAAGTCATAGCACATCACAAAGAAACAGAAAGAATTAAAAAAAATAAAATCCATTAATAGAATCAAAACCGAAATAACACGTTGGCACAGTTCTGAATATATGGACTTCACAATACATTCTTCTTTGAAACAGAGAGAGAGAGCAACAGAGAGTGCAAACTATGCACTTAATTCGTGCTTAAGCAATAACAACAGCATAGTAAAAGCTTGTATTTTTTCTGGCACAGCCCTCTGTCATAATCCCATTGCATACTTTCAAATATATTTTTAAATTGCTCAGCTTCTGTTAACAGATTCATTCAGGGCTGTGTTATTCAAAAGCTGAATGCAAAATTCACAGCGCTTGCAACGTCCACTCTGACACACCTATGACGAAGAATCACTAAATCACCTCTTTCCAAGTGAAAGGGAAATTAGAAATAACAGATACCAAAAAAGGAAGACAGTCCCTGTATTTAGCTCCAGCATGCCAAGGTGATGCCAAATATACTTCAAGACTTATTTCCATTAAAAAGATACTGGCCAAAAAAAAGTGTTTACCTTGCCTGACTTTGCATGGGTAAACATTCCTGCATCCAATGTAAGGAGCTATATTTAGAAATGCATCCCTACCAGGAAACTAAGTAGGCTTCGGTGAAACCAGAACAGTCCTGGGCCTAACTCTGTCATCAGCAAGATGGATGAAGTCAATAGGAGCTCCACTGTCCATGCTGAGCTCAAAGCCAGACCCAGAAACTGCACCCTCTTTCACCCCCACCATGGAGCAAATCCTCCCTTCCAGGCTGCACGGACAGAGGAGGGCTTCTGAAGCCATATGAAGCCATATCAATTATTTAAAAAGGAACGGCATTATTGAAAAATGTTACACAAGCAGTGGTAAACCTCAGTGGTCTGGGTTTGAGACAACAGAAAACCCCTTTGACAAGTAGTAAACACACTAAAAATAGTTCTTGGTTCTTTTCAAAGTCAGCTTAAAATAATTCTATTTGCTTTTTTGCATCCTGTTTTGTAGTTTCATATGAAGGTGCCTAGCAATCTTTTACTAAAATGACTAAGGTCTTACTCTGCAGCCTGTTGTGGAGCCTAATGAAAATAGAGAAGATCATAGGACTATCAAGTGAGGACCACATTTCAAAAGCAAAATTCCAGCCTGTGAGGAATGCTTAAAACTCATAGTGAGATTTTGATGCATCAAATATACTTGGGAACAGAAAAATACTAACTTTAATGTCCTGAGCAACCAAGACAGAATGGATAAGGATTTAATTCATCTCAGTGATAAATTGGCCAGGACAGGCTGTGACCATATTCTGAATTATTTCCATCAGATTAAAGACAGCCACCCTTTCCCTCCACATCTCAGTTATCACAGGGGAATCACCCTCTACTACTAAGAAAGAGAAAATATACCTCTTTCTACACGAGGCATGAAGAATGGGACTGATCTCATCTCCTTTACACTCGAACTAGACACCTAAATTCCCTTAGAAGTCAATGGAGAGAAACAAACAGTTCAAGAGAAAGACTTAATTTCACCATGTGTCAGACACACGCTTTAGGATGAATTATACCTCAAATGTGTTTCAGGGTTGCTTTTTTTTTCCTGCACTGACAATACAGGGAGTTAGCTCAGACATAAATTTACATTTGATAAACTCTATCCGGGGTTGGCTAATTCCCTGCCTTGCTCCTATAGAGGATGCCACCTTCCAAACTACAATAATTTATTTAATAACCTATGTTTACCAGGTAGTCAGAGCATGTGCGCAATCAACACCTCTCTTGTATTAATTGTGGAAGCCTAGCCCTGTCACTGCATTAGCTCTTTTGGCTGCAGACCTGAAACACACCTCACCTCGCTCCTTCAGATTCGTTTGTGAGGAAAAACTGTTCCTCTCTTGAGGCAGCTGAGCACACACCTGCAACAGCCCCTGAAATCTAGCTTCTAGTTAGTTATAACAGACAACTCGGTTTCTGCATCTTCCTTCTGGTGTCAGTGGCTTGGATGAATGTTACTTGTATACTCTTTACAGTACTCGTTTCTTTGCACCCTGCTACCCCCTGCTTTCAGTCCCAAATGACAACCACCAGAGGATCCCAGAAGAATGAATGGCCTTTTTGACTCATCAGGCTGAGCAATTTTCAGTCATCTTCGAGACTAGGAGAATTACGATCTAGGTGCAGGTTAATGTATGCTTTTGAAAAATTCTGGACTTTGGAACATATATTAGTATGTACATTTAATAAAACACCCTATGTATTTCAAAAGTTTGGCATAAGTTTTTTGCTTTTTCTTTTCACTTTGAAGTTGTTGCTTTTTTTTCTTTTTTCTTTTTTCCTCTTTTTAAATAAATTCTGTAATTTTGATGAGTTTTCTTTTAATTTTGACTTAGCAGGCATTCCCCCACAACAAGGAATTCTGTGATCCTAACCTTCTAATTCAGTTGCTATTGCTGTATCTCCAGTACAGCTGTAGCTATACTTAGCTACCCCCTATCTAAAATCTGATGTGTTCTTTAGTTTTCAGTTCATTAAGGTTCACTTTAGCTTTTCTACTGAAACAAAAGCAGTGTTTCCATGATCATAAAAGTAGTAGCTGGGGGGAGAAAAAGCCTTTGAACGTTTGGCACAGTGGTTTGATTTTTCATATTCTCCTTGTACACAAATTTAAAAGAAAAATATAGGAGCCTTCAGCTCCTATAGGAGCCTTTTTATACTGTTTATAGGAGACTTCAGCTAAGAAAGTAAACAAAGCTTCTTTTAAATATAGCTCCTCAGACAACTATAATGCAGATTACGAAGCAAGGATGGGAACTCACTAATGTTACACTTACTGTGCGATGTGCAATCATACATTTTGAATAAACAGCAGAATTACTGTAAAAGCGCTTTTATGGGATGTCTGGTGTCATGGTCTGTCACTCAGACTTTTCCCGAATGTTGGAAATACTTTGGAAATAAGGCTGGTTTCAACTACTGCATGCTGTGGCTGTAAAATATAAAACCTCAAGCAGCCATTTTATATGGATTTTCACCCTCAAACAGAAAATCTGAAGAAATCTGTTCAGAAACAAACCATTACTCTTTTTTAGCAAAGACTACTCAGTTCTGTGTGACACATTTACCTTCCTGAACTTCATTCAAATCTCCTTTATATTTGGTATGAACAGATACAAACTTCTGTTATCTAAATGCAGCACTGACAGATAAGAACTGAAGGGAATAAAACATGAAAATAATTGCAGTGGATTTCAGATACGCTCAATTGGAAGCTCTCCAGTATTTTACTAATTAGAATTGTATTGATTAACAAAATCTCTCCAATAGTGTATCTGTTGGCAATTTGTTTTTTAAATGCACTTTAATTAGTCTGAATAGGAGAAATAGCACAGACAGCTGGGCACTCAGCTCAGATCTCTCATCTTTCTATCTGGGTGTCATAACCAGTGAGCAGGAGAGCCTCTCTTGAAGTCCATTACTCCTGCAACTCTCCACAGTGGCTCACTTATTAAGGTATCAATCAGATTCAGGTTTCCTCTCCCTAGGCCAGAGTCCAGGGTCTCCTACATTCTCCCTGAGTATGTTAAGCTCTGAAGTTATCTGCAAAACATGGGCACTGCCTCCCCCAGTTCTGCCTTGAGAGAAAAGGGCCCTGGCTTTGGTTTTGTGTTGAGCTCAGAGTAGTTGCTGTGTGGGAGGTACTCTCCAAGGACTTTGCTGGCACAGAGAATGGGGAAGCCTTTTCCTCCATGAATTCCAAGTGATTTTAGGCACCAGAGAGATGCCTAGATGTTCAATCTAGCTAAGGCAGCACTGCTGTCAACAATGTACAGCAGCAGAATTTTTGGTATTTAACATTTTCATAATCAAATCTATGTGCTCTTAATGGTGAAATATTTCGTGTTATCTCTGCAGAACTCATGGTCTGGATAAGTTGCACTTCTAACCCTCGAACATTGTTGTAATTTTTCAGATGGGGATGTTGAACAACTTGCTGATAGAAGAAAAGGTGAAGGACAGAAACACTGGAGGAAATCACAGTCTCCTGCTGCCAGCTTTCTGAATGGCTAGTGGTGTGTAACTTTTGTCATGTATTCTCCTTTATAAGGAAATAAGGAAAGGCCCATGCTGATATCTGAATGTATATCTTTTGGTAGAGCTAGTCCTAAAGTTATTTCAACTTTTCTCCTCATCTAGCAGCTGCTGAAGCACAAACATGTAATCACGGGAAATGCTATAATTAACCATAAATCTCTGCTTCAAATCAAAAGGGCACTGAGCTTTCATTTCAGACTGACAGACTGGAACAAGAGCACAACTATTAGAGAATCAACCTTTGAATCAATTTCTGTCAGTGTGCTGGCTTTGCTTTTTTGGTATAACCCACAAATTTGTACCTGTATGGTTAGCCAAAAACTGTACATTATTTACCAACATCAGCATTAAAACTGAAAGGTCTGGCAAGGCTCCATCTTGGAACTGAAGAGCTGATACTGTACACTTACTTTAAGAAACATGCCTAAGAATACTGCTCCTTGTATAACTCTACATATAGGAAGTTGAGATTAAATAGAGTTTTCCTAAAGCTTTTTACTTTTTTATCCACTAAATTGTTCTGGGTTTGTGAGAAATTGAGTATTCTTCAACACAAGCTTGATTTTGTGAAGCATTTCACACCTCTGGTCTCACTGAGGTTTCTACTGAGGTTACTTTAAAGCCCTCCTTCACCATAGTCTATGAGCAACTAAATATTTTGAAGAAAAGATAACAAGAAAAATATCACTTTCTTCCTTCGTGTTTTAACACAGACTGCAGGAGAAATGCTGATTGTAGCAGAACTCTGGTTTTCCTATAATTAAAGTGGGAAAGCCCTAAAACTTTGGCTGAAATTGGGCTGATTTTCAAGCATCTAGAAACCCTCCAGACTTACTCAGCTTACATCGCAATTTGCTGGCATCATGGACAAGTTTGAAACAATC
The DNA here is from genome assembly GCF_963264785.1 of Psittacula echo. Lineage (NCBI taxonomy): Eukaryota > Metazoa > Chordata > Aves > Psittaciformes > Psittacidae > Psittacula > Psittacula echo. The sequence continues at coordinate 110,625,801 of NC_137735.1, forward strand.
TGAGCAGGGTGCTCCCAAAATCCTGTCTTCACTCCAAATCAATCCCTCTCTTGTCCTGTCCTATAAGGAGTAGGTCTGATTTGTGTTGGGATTATTCTGAGTGTTCCTGGGGTTCAAATCATGGTTCCTTACCTAACTTCATTGATTCTAGTTGTTGGAGAAGTGATGATAAACCTATTATGGGAGGCACTTCATGTGTGAATACTCTTAGTCTAAATCAGATTGTGATATGTATAAACACAACATTGTGGTAAGCCTTTTGTGACAGATCCTGTGTGGTTCAAATGTAGATACCATGGCCTTGGAAGGTGAGCTGTAGCCAGTGCCTGAAAGCTCAATGAAAGACAGAAATGATGAACCACAGGCAGAGAGCTACAACTAGCTCCTGCTCAGAAAGCTAGGGGTTTGCTAGGGAGATATAATACATTTGCAAGAGGAAAGTAAAGTACATTGGACAAAATGATCTAGAGTTTGGGCAACATGGTCTAGCGTGAGATGTCTCTGCCCATGGCAGTGGGGTTGGAATTGGATGATCTTAAGCTCCTTTCCGACCCAAACCATTCTGTGATTCTATGATATGAGAATGCTCACTGGAAAACTCTTGGGGTGGGGGAATTGAAAGGAGGCAGGGCACAAAGTGGTGTAAAAACACAGAGGAGTGGAGCCCTGAGAAGGGACTGCTGGTATTGGAAAGCAGGAGTGCACGAAAAGGCAGTAGGAGAGAAACTGGAGGAAGATGAAGTGGCTGGCAAAGTCAGCAGGTGGAAGGAGTTTGCAAGTGCTGTATTCTTCCCTTTAAAGTCTGATAAGATCTAAGAGAGATGACAGGGAAAGGGGAAACTGTCTGAACTGGGTAAGATGCCAGGGTAAGACATACATTGCAACCGCATTGAGCAGAGAGATGACTGCAATGGAAGCAAAGGGAAGGCTAAAGCATTTTTTTCTAAATTCTATCAAAATATTCCTATGACCCTGTTTAAAATACAGGAAATTTACTGTCAAAAAACCAAAGCAAAATAAAAACAAATGCAGATTGAAGCTCGCCTGCTGATAGCACATGCAGCTCTGGAACGTCAGGCTCAGCAAAACCTACTGCAGTGAACTCATTTGGTGAGCATGCCAGTAAATCCCAGGCAGTGACTTCCAGGGGGTCACAGTTAAGGTTCTGCTGGTATATGCCAGGACTCCTCATTTTCTGTTTTTTCAGAGGTTTGAGTTTTGCTGAGCAAGGCATTCAAGAAAGACATGAGAAACCACTGGGCAATTTTAACTCTGTGTTAACAAAGGTTTTTTTGGTCACTGGATTTGCTTAGAGGTCATTGGACTAGCTTATAGGAGTTGCAGAGAGGAAACTGCATTTCTGAGGGAAATTCAGGCTGAAGGACTCTGCAGAACCCTAAAGATTGAACTGTGTGATAAAGTTAATATACAGAAGAGTTCAGGGTCAGTGAGTGCAGCTGCAGGTTTCTGTAGCTGTCCATCCATTCTTCCATCCTTTTTCTGGAAAAGGAGAAATCCACAGGTAGAGAGGATCTCAGCACTGTCTAGACCTCAGTTTTATACATAGAAATCTTAGATACCCACTGTGGACTTAGAATAGCTGCATATTTTCTGTACAAGATACTTACAGCTATTATATCCCCCAGATCAACATAAGCCACACATGATTATGTCATTTGATTCTTTAGAGAAGCACTAAAAATCATTGGTTAAACACGTATCTAAAACCTGGTTAATGACTTTGTTAAAATGGCTTAAAGTGAGTTGTTTCTTTGATTAGGGTATTGTCCTCTAATAAAAAAGGCCAAGCCAGTAATATCTTTTCTTTTGCTTTCATTATTTACTTCAGAGAGGCTTCTGGAATACAAAAATCACAAAGGGCTGTTTTGATTATGCTGGTCTGGTTCTACTTTAGGGAGTTTCTTTAGCTGCTGAGCTACATGGTAACTCGATTGGAGCTCCTTCCCTCTTTGCCATGTTTTTACACTCATTGTTCTGTGGTTCAGAGAGAGCTTTCAGTTACAGAGTGTAAAGTTAGGATACTTTTAGTACAAGTTTTAGTCTCATTTCAAAGAAAAACAGGGTCTAGCATCTGGGTCAGATAAAAAGATGTCTCAGAGAGGTGATGACATCGTTAGTGGGCACTTATAAAAGATGACTTGGCTATATCAGAAATTTCTTTCTAAATCCATCATGGATTTGTTAGGCTGAAGCTCTGAGGCATGAAAAGGCGTATGTCTGGTTTTGAGAAAATGCTAAATAATGTCTTCTAGCTACCCATGAAGTATCTAATCCTGCAAAACTCTTCTACTTGATAATCTATGTGGCACTGACTTCCTTAGATATGAGTATGTTTACTTGGGGAAATGAAGAATACCCTTGAACTGCTTTTAACTTTATTTCTCCTTTAATGTTATTGCATAACCACTTACATCTATAAAAGTATACAATTAATTACCTCAATGGGCTATCATTTGTTTGACTTTTTTGCTTTGTTTTTAAAATAATTTAATTATGTTTCCAGGCACAAGAGCCAGTTTCTTAAAAACACAGAATTCAGTCTTGCTGCTGTGCCCTAACCAAGGTAGAGACCCAAGTTACAGAAATGAACTATTCAGCTATAGAGGCAGAGGAACTGAAAAAGTGCTCATGTGTGAAATCTTGTCACAAAATTTCTCACAACTGGACATATGCAAATAAAAAAATCAAGCAACATTTACAGCAACATGCACACTGAATAAATCAGAGAATGTAATAGAAATGGAAATTGACTTACTACAGAAAGTGTATATTCTGTGTCTGTATATATTTATAGCTACACACATAGAATATATATTTAGCAAAATTGTGTCTTACCAGGAGAAAGTGCTGACAGTCATCCCAACTTGAGATGTTTATTAAAAACTCAGAGAGAAAGAAAGAAAGCACTGTTCTGATGAAGTACTGAGCATAAGATTTGTAAACTGCTTTTGCCATGCTGTCCCTGAGGTTAAGATCTTGGGATTGCAGGTATTTATATAGTGTTGGTTTACTATCATGAAAAATGTTACTCTTCTCTGGGTGAATCAGAGTATTTTTCAATTTTACCGGCCACATGTACAGACAATTAGGAAAAAAAAAAAAAGAGGATAAAAAATAAGAGTTTGGGAACTTCACCTCCACCCAGTTCTCATCAAATCTTAACATATCGGTTTTGTTTTTCCTGCAGACTCTTAAGGAGAGACAAGTGTATGTTCTTTGCAGTTCCTGCCCATGACCCTGTCCTGCCTCAGTTCTATTTCTTTTCCTCAGTAGGAAAAACTCCTAATACTTTTCAGCGCTGGTGCAGCTCCACTGGCTGTAACAGTACTGGAATCTGAAACCCAAGAAGGTGACGAATTGTGTTACACAACACTGCACACCATGCATGATACCAGACGCGCACTGGGGTGGAACATGCAGCCATACTTTCCCCAGGACTTGTCTCTGCCAGAAAACGACATCATGCTAGAACACAAGAAGAAATAAGGCATCAAACTCTGTTTGGAGCTCGGTTACAGACAAGATGGCTAGGATGAAGCTATGTGAAAGCTGAGTGTTGTCTGGGATATTTTTCACAGTTAACAGAGGTACCTCAAAGGGAAAGCCACCTTCTCCATTTCTGGATAGGCTGAACAGCATTTCCAAGGAAACCCTCCTGTTCTATCAGCTGAATTAACTGAGTCTTCTGACAGTTTGCAGTGCAACCTTTAACAGCCACTCGCAGGTCTGTCAGCTGTGGACAGGAGCTTTCACAGACCAGTCATCCTTCTTAGCTCTGATCAAACCCAGGTGAGAGCCATAAGGGCTCACACAAATGTAATCTGCTGTATATTAGTTATTTCTCTGAAGCGCATTTAAATATCTGGAAGTGGTATTCAGCAGTTTTAAAGATCTGTAATTTTTCAGACTGATAACATCTATCATAAACACAAGATAACACCTACTTATCCCAAAATCTAGCTTTTATCAGCTACACCGCTGACATCCAAAGAGTTAGCTCTATGCATGCAAAAAGGCTAAACAGTCATTTTGCCTTAGCAAACACAAAAGTTATTTTCCAGGGGCTGTCATATTCATTAGTCACTTAAATTTCAAGCTACTTCTTTTTGGCAAAGTTCAGTAATAGTCAAAATGTTCTCACGCAACAGCATAATTTTCCCTAAGCTTTGGAGTCTGATTTTGGAAAGGGCAATGATTTTTCCCCTATGTGTAAGAGACACTTCTGAAAATTTGGGGTCGAACAGATTTGTTACTATGATCAAAGCTGAAACTGGCAATTTTGACGGCTTTATTGAGTAGAATACAGCTTGCAACTAGTGAGGGGTTTTATGAGTGAAATTGGAATCTCAAAAATGTGCCTTTATGCAGCCCATAAAGGAAAGAGTCTAAACTAAAATACTCCATTGATATTAGACACACATAAAGCCTTGCTACATGCCCTGAAGACCATAGAGAAGATAAAAATCAACACCTGGAAGGCATCCTACCTTCCTGCAAGGCTCTCCATCCTACATAAGTATGGTCAGGAAAGGGGCTAAGGTGATGTGGTAGGACATACAGAAAATACTGTTGGAAAGTAATTCTGATGTTTCCAGTAGTTATTCTCCCTGTCTTCCCTCTGCTTGGAGAATAAAGAACACAGGTGCATCAGAAGTGCTGGCTGAACCATGGCCCCTCTAGAATCTGTGGGGTCATTTAAGAATGAGGACCAAAGTTTTAAATTTTCAGATGAAAATGTTAGTGGTGTGTCCAAGAATCAGCACAGAGGCTTCTCAGGTTGCATACTCAGTTATCCTGAGATCTGCCTTTGGAGCTCAGGGATGCAGACTAGTCCATGTCTTTTCAGAGCAAAACCATCCTAAAGCTTTACCATTGAAGTTCAATGTCGATGCTGTGGAGACATTTCTCCCTTTCCTGTACACTTTCCTAGAGGTGGAGGACCAAAAAGTATAGTCATCCATCCAGTAAGTTTGCAAGTTCTCAGAAAGTGATTCAGACAGATTATACTGCCACAACCTTACTGACTACTGAACCTGAAGACCATAATTTTCTCAAGCCATATGTATAAATATGGTTGAAAATGAATTGTCTTTTGTCTTTTAATTCAGACACTTACTCTAACAGACCAGTGAAACTTCCTATTCTGCCTTTCAATGTCATCCATGTTGCTCATTAGGGATCAAGATGAATATTTTAGAGACTCAGCAGACGCCACGACCTAAACCAGCCAAGGCCCTCAGAACAAATGCCTCTGGGAAGGAAATGAATGAAACCACCACTCAGAAAATCAATTGATATTTTCCAACAGACAAAAAAAAAAAAAAAAGAAATCAAACAAAAACCAAAACCAAAAACCTCATACACAGGAAACTAAAAAGAGAAGCTTATGTTATTCTGAGGTAAAAGGCATGAACATAGGGGAAGTCCACTTAGCACAAGCATCATAAGCAACAAATCCAAGTAAGAAGAGCTATCCCCTCCTCTCAGTCTCTATAAATGTCAATATCATGTGCAAGTCAAATTCTGCAGGAGAGTACACCCGTGCTGTTGTAAAATTGTAAGTGCAGAGAATTTCCTGCTTTGCTCTCAGAAAACTTGTCATTTGTCATCTAAAGAGCACATGGGAGGCTTGTTTCCCTTCCCTCTAGTCTTACTTTGGTTGAGGTATGTACAAAATTTTCCAGGCTCTTTACATCAGAAGTCTTTGACCAAGATCCAGAAGACTCCCTCCATTTAAAATGCTTCCCCTCCTGTATCTGTTTGGAGTTTGCTGAGGTTTTCTCCTGCCTGCTCTCAGAGTTTCTGGAGAGTGCCCAGTCATGGCTTCTCATCTGGCAGAGGCTGGTATGGAGTCATCTGCCAGAAGAGGTATTAACCATCTTTAGAGATGCAAGGACTGTCGTTTTCAAACAGGATTGTTTTCAAAAATCACTGGAGATTAAAAATGAAACTTTTTTTAATTTTTTTTTTTAATGCTGGGTGATGGAAATAGAAATATACTGTTCCCACACATGCTCAAACAAAATGATTTGCTTTATACCTCCTCCTAATTTTATGGGAAGCATATGAAAGAATATCTTGGCATTTATTCTTGACATGAATTCTTGTTGTTTGAAGAGAGCTGAGAGTTAACACCTTTCCTGAGCTGTCAAAAAAATCTCCTACAACCCCCAGTGCAAAAACTCAACCAAGAAACCATTGTCTATTGTCCAAAACGCAGAGCTGGCAGCCACGTGCCCATGCCAGTCACTGTTAGTGGGTTGCATTTTTTTCCCCAAAGATATGTACAGTACCTCTTTTCTTTAGCATTTGTCACAAAAGTTTAATGTGGTTACAAAGATGTTAAAAACCCCTGTACCCTTTTTGGTCTCTGTCTCCGTATCACTATTAAACTACCCATCTGAACCCCAACCTTTTTAACTGAAGAACAAGACAAATAATAATGATAAATCTAAGCCAACCCCCAACACACCAAAAATGAACAAACAAAAAAACCCCAAAACACCATCACATCCATAGTCCTTACCCCAAAAGAGAAAAATAACAAAGGAGATTTAATTACCTCTACTGATATGAGAGGCAACCTGCCTAAACACTATTTCATATTTCAGCTGTATGCAGCAATAAAAGAGAAAATAAGAGGGAATGACATACTAAATTAGATGTTAAATAATACACATTAAGCAAACACTTTAACCAGCTTCACACAGAGACATGTAGTCTGACAAGAGAGCCCATTTAAGCAAGCCAAAATTAGGGGAGGGGGGGGAGGGGGGGGTGGGCATCAAAAGATCCGCTGCATTTTTTGCCAGTTTATTTTTCCCTTTTTTTCCTCTCTGCACTAACAATTTTTAAGAGGCCAAAGATATTCAAAGTGAAATGTCACCATTCTTACAAGCTTAAATAAACTACTTATTAGTGGTAGACTAAGTACTCTGAAGAAATTTGTTTGCCCTGGCAATAATATTTATAAATGACCTATGAAATATTATGACATTGTACCAGTAGCATTGCAGTTTGCCTGTGAGAATTTAGTTCCAATCAGCAAGTGCACTTAGAAGGGGGAAATATTTCTGTGCAGGGCCAGCAAAGTGTGCAGGCAACACTTGGGAGAAGATGAAAAGGCCGTAAGTACAGTCTTTTCTTTGACACTGGCAAGAAGTAAGTTTAGAAGCAATAAATAATCATGCAGCTAAAAAGAAATGCAGCCATTTTACAGTCCACATCAATTGAGTCTGCTGCTTGTGACAGAGAGGTCTAAACACAGTGTGGCTAAAACAGGGAGCTGAGCTGCTCAGCCACAGGACTGTGAAGGCTGTGAGACTACCAGAGGGGAACACAGGTACCTATTGAACATAGGGACACATGGGCTGCTCTTTACATTACTTTTTTTGACCAGTGTACCAAGGCAGGAATGATAACGGAAACCCAGCAATTAGGTATTCCAAATAGAACTGCTATTTTAAGAACAACAAACTTCATTAATGATTTGGGGGTGGAGGATGGGGAGGGTTTAGAAGTAAAACGTGTGTGCAGACAAAGGTGTAAAATTCAGACAATTTAAATGCTAATCAATATTACCTTGAACACTTCTCCCAACTGACATAGAAGCCAGAATCTATTTCACTTTAAACTATATAAAGCTCCTTTAAAAAATGGCTCATGTTGGTGATACTTGTCCTTTATCACAAGTCAGAGAAAACTCAGCAAAAAAGAAAAGAGAAACAAAAAATCTGATTAATTTTAAAACTGGACATTGCTTCCTCAGGTCCTCCTGGCAGCTTTGAGCATGGAGGGAAATAAGAATAAAAAACTTCAGAATTAGGTTTCTTGAGTATTTTTTGCATTGAAATCTGACTTTTTTTTTTTATTTTTTATTTTTATAATTGAGTCAACATATGCACAACAAAAGATCATTTCCCCACTCACACACACAGTATCAGGTCCGTCTCAGAGACAAATCAAAAGAACATGCAGACATCAGAAACCAGCTTGTATCTTCATCTTTATTCCCACTGAAATAGAAGTTAAAAGAACTAACCATGGCACAAAACCAGACATCTCCTTGGGATTTAAACACAGAAATTATCATTTGTAAAATCAACACGTGTCATGTGGAACATGTATTTCCAAACACCAACTCACTGAAACTACTCATATACTCTTTATTTGATTCAGTTTGTAAGTTCACTTCCTGTACTGTGCTATTCTGCGTTATGATATCTCCCCATAAAATCTGCATTACTTTGTATAAATGTGTGCTATTGCACAGCATAGCCTAGCAATTATTGTGAATGCTTATGTGTTCATTCCAAGCTGCTGGTGTAGGTATCTCACTCATGTAAGCCACGCAGGCTGAGATTCTTACTTTTCAGATGAATAGTAACTTTCAAAGACACATTCAGTAAAATTCTACTTAGCATTCTTAATGACAGCAAAATGGCCGAATAAGGAAAAAAAAAAAAAAAGAGAAAATAATTTGAATGGCACTTGCATGAAGTGTAAAAACTTTATTTGTAAAATGCCACATTTAGTATGTGTGCAGTCCTCAATCATCTCTCTCTAAAAGATTATGTCTAAAGAAAGTTGGATGAGAAACTACCTGCAGAGTGAATGCTGAATTCTATTCTTTCCCTCTCATACCATATTCGCTTTATTCCAACCTTATTGTGATAATACTGCAGAGGTATAAGACTGAACAATGATACAAAAAGCCCACAAAACCCAGACTCTTCATTACTTCTAGAAGGCTGTTAGACTGATGCAGCAGATTTCATTGCTGTAGGCTTTAAACAATATTTTTTTAAGTTTCCTTTATGTTTAATTTTTGACCTTTTTTTTTTTTTTTTTTTTTTAACTGACCCCTGGTTCTATTGATCTATAGAATCTATACTTGAACTACAGAAAGCCCATGCTGAGATGTAAATAGGAGCAGGTCCCAACAACATGCAAGTCATGGGGTGTGTCACGACTTTCATCTTGACAAGTACATCGAGCCTTAGCCCCTCTAGGGAGTGGCCTTGGGCATGAACATCTACAAACTTGGCTCAAGTTTCCTGTTTATAACCGAATAAGGTGTCTTTTGCCTAGTTTGCAAAACAAGCACGGAACTACCCACTGCTGATCTTTAACGTGTGCTTCTCAGACACATTTTTCGCACTGCACATCTATCTGCTCTTCCGCAGCTATTTGTCAATCCCATGTGAGTGTGAGGAGGTGGGTACAGGAGAATCTTCTTTCTCTGCAGAAATAACGACCAGTGAAAATGCAGAAAGCAAAGCAAAATATGACACCACAGACATTCAGAAACATGGGGCTGCTCACAAAATTTCATTGGGATTTTTCCTATTTCTCTCCTTGCCTTTAAGTACTTGTGCTAAACCCCTGTGAAGCATTCAGGATTTTCTCTGTGTAAGGTCTAGATGCTGTCACATAACCACAAATCAGACTATGAGATAATCCTCTGAGCTGGGTTTGGAAGAAAGCCTTAGCTGTGGAGGACATGTGCAGTGAATCAGTAAACTATTCTGCACCATGTACCTGCAGCCCCAGAGCGGAAGGCTTTGCAGCACAGCCATCATGTGCCCACAACCAGCACTCATGGACACTGGCTATGGAAAGACACCAGCCTCATGTTTGCGAACATCAGCATCATTCATATTTCAGAGCTGCCTCTCGTGAGTTCTGGCTGTCTGCAGGTGCCTTCTGGCAGGCAAGACCTGCATGCCAAATTATGTGCTGGGGACATAATGGGGAGCAGATATGACAGGGGAGGAAAGTGCTGCCCAGTATGACCCCATGCAGCAGTGTACCTGCACCTGCAGTGCAGGAATATGGCCCTTCTCCTGCTGCTTGATGTCAAATGCAGAAGTCAGAGATCAGACTGTCAATTCTAATCTGGTATCTGCAACTCAGTGGAAGCCTCAGCACAGTCACAGAAACAAACACCACGCAGGACACTTTAGAAAGGAACATGAGGTGAGGTATCAAGAGTCCAGCTCATCTTGTGTGAAACTTGAGAGGCCCCTCCTTGTCTAGATCAAAGGACAGTCAACAAAGGAGCAAAGATCTATTTGCTCTGGAATAAAATGGGCTTTTTTTGGCTAAATAAATTCCAACAGATCAATAGTAATCCCCTCTGAACTTTATCATCAAGAGATAAAATTGTGTCCCTCAGTTTCCTTCCTTTCTTCTTACTCTCCCCTCCCCCCCCGCCATTAATCTTAACTTGCTCCCTAATATCCATCGCACCTTCGTGCTGGGGCTGTGTGCAGCTAGGAGGTGCATGAACATTACAAAAAAGAAATGAAAAAGAATCATAAATGTAGGCTGATATATTAAAAGGTGCAATACAAGATATATTTTGTTCCTTGCTGAATCTTAACTTGGTCCACGCTGCCTGCTTATTCTAGTTAAATGCACATGTCAACATATAAAAAGTTATTTCAGACTGCAGCATTTCATTACCCGAGCCAAGCCAAATGAACACAGGAATAGCAACAGTACACACGCCAAGGAAAATGAACTTTTTTTTCCTTCTACTGTGACATTTTTGGAGGCAGCCAATTATACATTAAAAAAATCATGAATGAGCAGTGTAATTTTGGAGCCATAACTTAAAGTGAAGTATTCCTTTAAATATGAAATTAATATAATCATGACATTTTAACAAGTTTTCATGGTTCTGCATTCTTCTACAAGGACTCATTCTAAGTAAACCTATATGCTATATAAAAAGACCACAATAATCTTTTCCCACTAGTAAAATTGCTACTCTTATGAGTGTTACATATATAGGAGTTTTTACATACATAAACAGAATGTGGTCACTTGTGGGATCTATAGATTACATTGGGGGCATATTAAGGGAGTAGTGCGTGTGCCAAATTTGTTGGCCTGTTTTACAGTGTCTAGAGTTTTCTATCCTGTGCTATTTTGTACATTTCCTGCCCTGACATAAATGACCTCATTAACAAGAAATTCTAATAAGTATACTTAGGATTTTTTTATTTCAAAATCTGAACTTTGCTGGCTATAGCTTACTTCTATTTTGTGACCTCCCTCTGAATGTATAGCCTTGGAAACGAAGAGAAGAGAAAAATGAAACAAAATTCTGCTCACACAAGGGAGTTTTCTGCTGAATGACATAACTGGTACTCCTGTCAGACCCAGCTATGGTAAGCATGCTTGGCCATCTAGCAAAATTAAGTAAATGCAGAAAAGATATTTTGGATATTGAAAATAACCTTCCAAATACAAGCAGTTCATTTTTGCCTTCCAAGCCAAAGAGGAAATTACACAGCCGCATATGGAGTACTCTATTCCCTACGTATTAAAGTTGCATTAGCTTTATAATAGTTCCTGTCACCATCTTACCCCCCAAGCAGATATGTTTTACCACAGGGTCAGAAGTCTGTTTTTGCAAACCCAACTCAGCGTAAAACTTAACTGAGACTCCAGGATCTGACCCACTTGTGGTGATCCCTACAGTAATAGTTACCCTGTAGCTGAGGCTGAAAATAAATGTTGCTACCTACATCAGAAACACTGTTTTGTTTTGTTTTCTCTGGAGAGCAAGTTCAGAATGTGCTATAAAAGGAAAGCTGAGAGTACCTACCAAAAGCTCCAGTCAGAAATAATGATATCCAGCATTCACAGAGTACTGAAAGTGCTTTTTAGACTTTAAAAAATAGAGGGTGAAATGCATAAAAGGCAAAAGACAGGGAAAAAAAAAAGTAGATGCAAAAATACAAAATATAAATCATAGCTATATATGTATACACATCCAGACAACTGCAGACCCAGTTAACGTATACAATACACCAAAAAAATGCTGACTAAGGTAGAGTCATGCAAAGCTGCAGGACCAGGTTCAAACTGAATCTGTCCTGAAGCATGATTTGGAGGTCAGGCTCCAAAATTCTCTAGGAAATTCTAATTTGCTTGCAGTTTCTACATCCAGCAAGAGTGACTCTGTGTTTCACCTACATCCTTCTCTGTCAAGCTACCATTTCCCCAACCTCATGTTCCCGCACAGACCTCATCTTCCAGCCATCTCCCCCAGCTCACCATTGCCTTCCTCCCACACTGCACACACACTGTTACCCTAGGGCAGTTGGCCACTAATTTAGTGATGAGGGTGAATGGACAGGTCAGAGTCAAGGTGAGGCCAGAAATGCAAATCTTCAGGGCATTACTGTGGTCTTACCTTCCTAGCCATTAATTTCTGATGATGGATATCCCACTTATACAGTAATCATAAATTTGGCTTTACGGTGAGCATACTCTTCTGCCCTTCTGCCCTTCAAAAAAAAGGGTGTCCAACTGGCTTGCCCAGACTAATGTCAGGTATGTGTGGCAGTGCTGGGAACAGACTGCTGTGCTTCAGTTTCTGGGTACTCATCAAGAGCCATCCTCCTTCCACAGTACTACAGATTTCTGAGATAAGAGCAGAGAAAACAGCTATTTATTCTGTTTGACTGCAAATACCGACGCTGACTGAACATTGCAAAGATGTTAATGCTTTTTGCATGGCACCCACTCAGTCTTGTTACAGGTTTAGCCTTTCACAGGCAAGACAACTTGTGGCTTTAGAAACTCTTCAGATACATACGGCGACAAGTTGTGCAAAGCATGGAAAGGCTGCAGCTGCTAAGCACCTTGAAAGTCAGCAACAAAACTAACATTAGCAGGCAGCTCACGGCAAGGCAGAGCAGGAAATTTAGACAGTTGATGTGTTTTGAGTTGCTGTGAAAGAACATGGGCTTCTGCTGCCTCCTAGGGTATGAACTCATGGCAGTGCCTACTGCTTGGGAGATACCTGAACTCATGCTAAACTTCTAGCTGTAGTGCAGCTAGCAATGTACTTATGTAGCAGAGAGGCCAAGGTGTTCTAGTGCTGAGCATTTACTTGGCTTTTCTGCTTCCCCTGGAAAGTGTGTAGCAGTATAAATCTGCTAGGGCTATTTTTGATCAGTACAACTAGACTGTCTTTGAAAGCCTAACATTTTAAATACACAGTATACATTTTACATTCATCCTATTTCTTCTTGGAGTTTTGAGGCTTCAGGGCTCCTGCTTTTCATGTGCATCTCCACAGTGAGGGCTAGAAACAAGCAATTTTAAGAATTCTCACATAATTGCATGTCTCCAGATACCAAAGCCTTAAGGAACATGCATAGTAGTAGGAGACTTGTGATATTATTTCAGAGCTGATAGCCTGCAATCTCTACTCCTGAAGAGGCAGGGAAGCTGTGTGAACCAGATCCCGAATCCAGATGGAGATCTGATCAGACATTTAACCGGACCTGGCAGCTATAGCATGGCCCTATACTAAGCCCACATTTTAAATGACACTGTTTTGGCCACCTTCTGTAACTGTTGATTCTGTTGAATCTGCTTTATATGCCATTGCGGTATGCTTCACCTCTTGAAAAGGAAAAGTGCTTTTTATGTCAGTTCCAGACTCCTATTTTTCTTAGCATTTTTCAGAGGAGAAAATAAGACACAATCTTCCATGCTTCTAGTCAGATTTTGAAAACACTGGGACCCAAGACACTGCCATGTCACATATGTGCACTTTAATGGCAGTGCAGGTTGCAGAAACAAACACAGACCTGCCAATTTGGTACTTAATGATGCCCCTTCAACAGCAGCAAAGCCTGCCAGTACATTTTTAGTTATTATTTCTTCATCTACGTCCTGCACAATGTTACTAGGGAAGTGTGCTAGACCCAGAGTAGAGACAGTGGGGTGCTGCAACTTCCTGAGGTCCCTCCAAGTTGAATTACTCTCTGATCCTAGGACATTTTTACGGTACAATCACCATAGAATGAAAAATGCTGGCTATGGCCTAATGTGGTAGCAGATAGTTTGCTTTATGGTCAGAGATAGGCATTTTAAGTTCAAAGAAAGATTAAAGGAGATATCTTTAAGATTGCTCAGCTCATACAAAGGCACTGGACTCTAGAGAAAGCAGCATTTGAGGTTTTGAGGAATACCTCTAAATGCTTTGTGACATACATCTAGATAAGGTATTTATACACCTCCCTGTATGATAATATCTCAGTACCTCATAGTAACTGAGGTAGCAAAGTATTTTTTTATAGAGGGAGAGATTATGTTTTGTTTGCACTTGAGCTGAGGTTCTCTGGCAGAGCACTCTGGGTTTCTGAAGCCGGAGCACAGTGCTTGAGCCAACACTTCCATGTGCTTCCTTTCTTTCAGTCTATTCACAGTCATAACCATTCCACACAAAGCCATTTTAACCTGCAGAAAAACACTTGCTGATAATGGAAAAAAACCCCAGTTTTTCAATTACAAGAGCATGAATAATTCCCTATATAAACTGCTTAGTGCTTTAGTATTTAATTATATTCTGACATCACATAAAAATGCATTTGAAGATCAACCCTGTAATAAACTAAGCACTGTACCTACATGACCAGAAAAGATCTGAGGTACTCCACACCACCTTGCCTCCTCCTGGTCTTGGACTGCAATGTGTAACAGACACATTGACTAACGTGTTTTACTAAAACACCCCAGAACAAAGCACTGAAATCAAACCTAAACTTCTAAGAAAGGAAAATATGATTTATCAACTTTAGCAGAAAAAGCAATTACATTGTAGAAGTATGTATTACTGATCTGCTCACTATTTTTGTGCTGCATAAAATTAAAACTACATGTTACAAAGAACAACCTGGTGGTAAATACAGGGAGAAAAGCATTTCCCTGTTTATTTACATTTCATCTCTCTCTCCCTTACCTCATAAGGCTTTATATAAAGCCTTTTATTTGAATTTACTGTTGAGTGAAAATTTTCTTCCCTGTATACAGCCAACATTTCAGGACAGGTCACCACAGTACTCCAGTGTATCTTGGTAGAGGTTTTGGGTTTTTTGCTTTTTCTTTTACAGAGCTGTGTCATCTTGTAATGTGCCTTGTACAGCAGTATACTTCATACTGCTTATTATATATGATGATGATGATGGCTTGGCTTTGCGAACAAAGAGTTGGGAAGGGCTTTACCCACGCTTACTACAAGCACGATGAGGACTAAAAGGGCAATGTGGGACAGGCAAATCCGGTTGGAAAACAGGCTGCTTGGTCACACAGGATGTTTCCAAACAAGACTGTCATCTCCTGGGTCAGTCTTGAGCAACCAATGTCCTGAGCCACCTGCATGCAGGGTTGGGTCTGTGGTTTCCGGTGCACCTTATCACCTGCCGTTTTGTCCCTTGCCTGAGTAAAACCTTCGGGCCTTCCCAGAGACTAGTTATAGCAATTTAGACTCAATCTTTTCTTCTAGTCCACCCCTTAGCATCTGATACTGGCCATCAGCAGCAACACAATAGCTCCATGACTAAACAGATGTTTGCTCTGACTCAGTTCTTGCATGAAACATAAGATAAATCCAACTGCTAGTACAGTAACTATTTGAATGAAGAGGTCAATATTACACAGCATTCAAATAATATTAAAACTTCCCTTTAAATTACTGATCTGAAAAATATGGTAGGTGAAATAACCACGGTTATTCATGATGCTGGAATGTCTTTCAATCAGAACCAAAATGAAAGAGTAACAATTTTAAACAAATTCATTAGAAATAAATTGGTTCAACTGAAATGCTCAGAAAAATTACAGTATTTCACCCCAATTCTGGTTTTCAGAAAGCCACTCTGAAGTAGAAAACTGGAAACACTTTCTTCCAGTATATGATTTAAATACAGTTCCATAGAATGTGACACCCGTTCAAAAAATGTTCCATTGGAAACAAACTGTCATTTTCAGATGGAGAAACATTCCAAAGGAAAATCTTTGACTTGTTTGTAAGGAGGGCACCACTTGCAGCATCCAGCTATAATCAACTAAGAACACCTACAAAACCTATTTTTGAAAATAGCCTTCCAAGTTAAACTGCTTAAAATTGGCAACAATTGGAGGTCATAAAAACTGTTCAAATAAAATTTATTTGCGTGAGAATTTTTTTTTAAAAAAGCTGTTCATAAGAAAATACATGTTTAATGAATTTATAATTTTTTAAATTTTTTTTACTATTATTTGAACAAGGTATAAGAATTGTTAAAATACTCCATTTTCACATCTCTAAATTAAGGCATTTTGTTTTGAGAACCAGGATGACTAATCATTTAGAACAGCATGTTAATTTAGAATAACCTATTAAAAATCACAAAAAGTAAATCAAAATAGTTATAGCTGATCTGATTTCTGTTATTCTTTGGAAGTTCAGGTCAAAGCTCTTTTTGGGAAGATTTGAATTTTTATCAAAAAAAAAAAAAAAAAACCCTTACAAGATAGCCAAAATACTCCTTAAAAAAAAAAAAGTGTTTTTTGTTTGTTTTTTTTTCTTTCTTCACCCAGCAATAGTAAATAAATTGCCCCTTTGCTTCATAAGCACAGAACTAACAGAGCTTTGCTCCCTATACATTTGTGGCTGGATTCTCTGGCACCTGAGAAGAGCGACATTCCACACTCACACTGCAGACTTTTCTTCTGGGAAGAGGGGGATTAGCAGAGTGTCCATCCTCTACCGAGCACATATTTGCTCTAGAATTGACAGATCATAATGTCTAAGCTCATGACCCCTTTTTTAATTTCAGTTAAAACCAGTTGTGATGCTGAGAAGGTTAAGGAAAACAGGAAGAGAGACAGGATCACCCAACCACAGACTTCGTGGTAAACACTGCTATTTCCAGGACCTTTTCCCTGCACATTAAACAGCCAAGGTGCATCAATATGGTCTAGATATCCAATGTCATAACAGCCTGTGAAAGATTCCCTTCCCCACAGGCTCTGTTATTTACTAGCAGCCCTAAATCATTTCGCTTTTTCTATCTTCTTTGGTGTTCACAGTTCATCTGTGTGCTCTCCTCAAGCACTGTTAGTGTACAGAAGTACATCTTCTGCAAGCAACTCTCCTTGTTTCTTATTAAATGTAAGCTGCAAACTGATTTCAGGCTTCTGTGCAGCATATGGCCATAAGCCCCTGCCTCCCGCTGCTCCACCATGCTCTAAGGTGTCATGGGCAGCATTTGCTGGGTGGTTTTGGTTCCACCAGAACAGTTTCAGCCAAGAGAACAGAGAAGCAACCAGACTGCACCAATTGCGTCGTCAGAGCAATCCTTTAGACTGCTATAAATGAGTTCAAACTATTCAAGCTGGATCTTAATCAACAGTCAGTGCATCACTGGGGAGCAGACACTGCCGTCTG
Source organism: Psittacula echo (assembly GCF_963264785.1). NCBI lineage: Eukaryota > Metazoa > Chordata > Aves > Psittaciformes > Psittacidae > Psittacula > Psittacula echo. Next base: position 110,643,061 of record NC_137735.1, read on the forward strand.
CACACTCATTTATTGGGCTTTGGAATTATTTAACGTCTGATTTATGGTGGTGAATTGCATCCTGGCAAACATTCACTATGCAAAACTCTTTGCTCCCTCACCCATTAAAAATCAGGGCCTGATCCATGTTAAAGCCTCCTGCTGAGCTCACTATGTTTTGCATTAGGCCTCTGGGTCTCAAGACTGGCAGATAATATTCCATTTCTGTCCAATTTTCTTGCTCTAATTTAGAAGAAGCTCAAGTGTTTTCCATCAACATTTTTATGCTTACTTTTGGGAGGAACTTCACAGTGGGTCAGGTTACTGTGATATAGAAAGGATGACCCACACTGACATATAAATTTTGCAAAAAATCTCAGCCTGAGGCATACATCTGCCTTGGAGAATTTCAGCCCAGATGGCTAAAGTTTGACAAAGATGTAAGCAACTGAAAATAGAGCTCCATAATGGAAGGTGATGGACAACCTTAATAATAGGAGGGTGCTACGAAGTACCACATATGATAAAGCTCCGTGACAAGAACCATAATAGCAGAATTCAGGCAGGATTCTTTCAGATATGCTTTAGAATATATGACCTACCTCTTCTTTCCTTTTGCTTGAAAGGCTATCAGAGTTAGCTTTTACTTACAGTTTCCCTCTCAACTGTATTAAACAAGGTTTATCTGAGAAGCAAAAAAACATCCCAGGCAGTCAAAAGAAGTCCAGCCTATGAAAGTTCCTCTCTTCACTGAGAGGTCAGCTAGCAATGTAGAAAAGCCGTGTAGCTAAGATCCAAGCTGTTAAATCAGCATTACTTGGTTTTCAGATTAAAAAAAGTCTTGATGTTTCAGTACAAGAATGCATGCACAACTTCAGTTTTATAGTACCTTGAATCCCCAGCATACCACAAAGATTCACGTAGACATAATAGATGAAAACCATAATTTTACTCAGACTAATTCTGAACTTTCTGAGTTCCCATTTCTGCTTTCACCTCATCTCTGAGGAGAATGTGAAAACATGAGCTGGAATCTTGTTTAAAGCAATGTAAGAAATTTGCTGTAATTTAGACTTGGGTAAATCTTGAGTAACTCCACTGGCATAAATGGAAACACAATTTGCCTTGAAGCATGAGGTACTTTATTTTATTTGTTTAATTAAGCAACTGCTTAAAAATAAAATTTTAATGACATCATGGGTATGGATTTGTGCTGGACTACTCTGAAGTAAATGAGATCAGGCTTCTACTGTGCTCAATGGCATCCCATTCCAAATACACATTCTTAGCATCTCTCCTGGTGAACCTCCAGCCCACCTCCTTGAACTGCATGATCTGCTCCAAGAACATGTACAACAAGAAACACGCCTTCTTCGTAAGAGATAACTTCAAGTCACATCAGCTGTATTAATTATTAACTCACACACATTTGTGTTGACAAAAGGTAGTCCAAAAGTCATCAGTGTTCATGCATGTTTGCAAAACATATAGGGCCAGGACGAAACGTATTTTCTATTTACAAGAAAGAATGGCAGTGCAACTCAGATAGCTACTTTTAAGAACTATCAGCCTGTATTAGTAGCTAAGAAAATCTGCATAATGCCCATTTTCAAAAAGCCTTCTGAAAAGCTTTATATTATGGAATGACGCAATATGTAAGGAACTGGGGGCAAACAACCCAGAAACACCTTAGTGCCAAAATGTATTTTTGTTAACAAAATGGGTTTATTTCAGACATATTCTTGCAACCTCAAAAATGTAGCATGCTCATCTTGCAACAGACTCATTGTGCACCAATTTTCAGCTTTCCCCTTCTTTTTTTTAATGCAGTTCAGTTATGCTCATCACCCCACCCACAAATTAGGGGTTTATGATGGAAATTCTAACAGGGCCTTCACTATGGTGCTGTTTGCAGAGGCAGTGTCATGATAAATAGTTTGCTATTTAATTCCTTCTGATGTAATCATTGCACAAGTCAGATTCACTAACATCCATCTCTCCATTGTTTCTCAGGAGGAGTAAGATGGTAGGGCAGCACTGCTCTGCTCTGAGCCCATCTTTTTAGCTCCCAAATGAGTATTTCAATTGGTAAAGAGGGAGTTCACCACCACAGTCCAACCTCTACATTTGTTTATGTTGGACAACACTTTTGTTCTGCTTCGCATTACTCAGATGGATAAATCTCAGAAGGGTTCTGCTTTACTGCCCTGTTTTCTCTTAGTGTTGCTGCATTTTTTAAATGCTACCAAATGGCTGCTTTTGGCTCTCAGCATTATCACATGTTGTCTATAAGTATGGAAATAGTTATGGTAATATGGACGTAAATCATAACTGTAAATACCACATAAAGAAGACTGCCATATAATTATAAAAATACCTAATAGATTTCTTTTTCAAAGACAACACAGCTGTCCCTTCTAACCTTTCATTTGTAGATTCTTTTCTCTCCTGTTTTTATTTATTGGTTGCTGTGCAGTTTGACATAGCACACCATGATTTTTGTTTCTAATTTTGAAAAGAAAAAGAAAGAATACTCATTTCATCATAAAGAAGCATTAGCTTACAATTTTGAAAAGAAACTAACGCCAGCTCTAGAACATCATCTTGGAACCAAGCTCTCTCTTAATACATTTCAAAAGAATCTGTCAATGACTACATACCACAATTTAAAATTAAACCCTGCCATTGAACTACAGAAAGGGTCGGCCAAATGGCACACATCACGTGTTGGGAAAGAAGCCCCATTCTTTCTCTACACATCTCAGTGTTTTTATGAAAAGAACCACACTAGGTTATTACACTGACCACAACAAAACACGATTTTTATGCCCTAATCAGGGAAAAACAGGTTGAAAAGTGAAAAGGATAAACTTACACTATGCAGCATGTCATGTTAATGAAAGCAATAAAGCTTTGCACAGCACTGATGTTGCCAGAAAGGGCTTACATATAGCCTAGAAACTGCCACCATGTATTTTATTCCTTTTTATTCAGCTTTGCAATGCTTAAAAATAAAGAGATACAAGTGTATTTCAACTCTGCTTTATGCTGGACTCGCATGATGCTTTATGCTACACAAACTTGTTCTTACCTCTTCCCATTACCTTAAACTTACATACAGAGCCTGGATGATCACAAAAGAGGCTGCAAGCAAAGCTGGTCATGCCAAATGAATGGCTGTTATCTTTGAATCTTTAAAACATTTTTGCCTCAAAGCTTTTATCCATCACTAAGCAATCACTTCAGAGATCTGCATCTATGCCTTTCTACACAGCAAAAACCACATTATAACTCAAATAGTAACAAACTTCTCAAGGGAACAAGGTTCATCTTAACCATCAGAAATATATGCTTCTCTCTCTCTCAATTCATAAAAAGAGCAATTATGGCTTTATACTGAGCTCTGAATGGGTGAATTACATTCCGATTCCCTTTTGGAGAAACAACTAAAAAGAACTGGAAAATGCTGGTGAGAAAGATCAGTCTGGGATAGAGGTGTACTAATTACACCTTATTGATACAGATTTTTAAGCAGATGAAACATTCAGATCCGCACTGCATTTCCATCAGTCTACACCAACTGGCTTTTGTCCAAAAATGTGTCATTTTATCAGATGTGTCACTTGGTTGGGAGGCTGCCATGACTATACTGGGCAACTGAATGTTAAAATAATTTCTCCAGGGGAAAGAGGCTGATCCCAGAGGTTTTCTAGTTCCAAGGGGGAGATCATTTTTCACCACCAGCTGGAGCCTGATGTCAGACATGCCCTTGCTTCGTTTATTCTTCTCAGAGGTTGAAACCCAGCTTGTCCTTCCTGACTCCAATATTGTTTCACATTTGGGCACATAGCAGCTACTACACAGTGAACTATTAAAGCAGGACAGCCCATGAGACATGGGAAAATAGTTTAGGGGAAGCTGTCTGACAGCAGGATGTGGTTGCTTCTATTGTCCTATTAAAATAGAGATATCTAGGAAGCTTAACTTTGTTTTCACTATGTAAACATATGTGTTTTAGCCTAATGTGCCAAAAAGATGCAAATACAAAAAACCCCCAAACCCACACCATCAAAACCCTGAAAAAACCAACAACAAATGTTTGCCTTTTTTGGCCAGTGTCAACTTTCTTAGCAGTAATATAAGAATGAAGCCCTGTACACAAAAAAGAAGGTTAATTTATCCTGAAAGAACAAATGCCCTGCGTTTCATCAGGCTCCAGCATTTTATGTTACATTTGTACCTTGGTATGAGAACAAAAAGGAAGCTGCAACGATTGAATGTCTTACATAAAGTCATCTTATGAAAATATCTTGACATTTTATTCCCTCCTATTTGTTTTCTCCAGAACAGTAAGTAAAGAAGTAGAAATCCCATACAACATGTGGTCAGTTAAAGCACTGCAGTTTAATTCTTCAAACAAAATTGCAGCTAGGTCTTGACAACATGAGCAGTTCAAGCATGAGCTAAACTATATTTAGATCACATTTAAATAAAGTTAAGATGACTGTACCATTGGGTTTTTTTAAACTTGTATGTCTCTTTTTCCGAGAACATTGTTGTGAATCCCTGGTACAGACTGGTTTCCATATGCTTATAACAGACATTTAACATGAGAAGGTGAAACTATGTGGCTTCATCATCTCTAAGCATCTACATTGAGGCAGTATTGATGAAAATTATAACCTCTCTGAATCAGCTAGAGTTCAGTTTCCTAGCAGGTTTAAGATGGAGAGGCAGAGCATAAGCAGATATTTGCAACAGAGATCATTCACTGCGGCGTTTACTGCACACATCGGCATCTCCTCTAATGTTCCTTTTACACCAAGATATGTCTGCAGTACTCTAATTAAGGCTTTGAAATAAAGTTATCAACTTCACAGCACGTTGCTGAAGCTGGACCAATGCCAGAGACATTAATAACTTTCTGACCTCTCTTCTTCATAAATATGGAGCAGTCAGGGGACCATGAACTGCTTCCAGAAGTATTTACAATATAGCAGTATTTCTTACACAAAGTAATCTGTTACCACAGGTACCTTCATTCTTAGATTTTCAAATCTGGATTGTGAGTTTGTCTATATATGCATATTCAAGAAATCAGAATGAACTAGTGGTGTAAATTTACAGAACATACAGAGGCTAGACAGAAAAATATCTCTTTTGAAGTGAATTAAGGTAATCTGAATGAAAGCCATTTTCACTTTGAATGAGTGTGTCTGCACAAGGGACCAATGCACTTTAGAAGTTAACCCTGGTAACCTACCTTTATCTGTGAAGCTGATTCTCTGACCCTGTCCAAGACAGCAAAAAGTCAAAGAAAATCTGTCCTTTGACATCTTTGTGTTTGAAGTGTTACGTACTTCCAATGTTGTCCTGACAATGATCACTAGATATTAGGCAAGAGAGGGAGGAATTTTATTTGCTTAATTTCAACTTCTGCTTTTTGCCAAGATTCACAGTTCTAAGGAATAATGAAGTTTCCTTCCTCTTTCATTCTTGCCTCACCTCCCCAGAAAAAAGTGAAAAGAAAACTTGCATGACAAATTTCTATAAGACAAAGACACAAATGAGCAATGAATATGTTAAATTCAAATGAACTTATGTCCCAACCATTACAGCATACATACTACATATCAAAACTACTGCACTGCTACTGTCCAGTGAAAGCACACTGTTCTCGGGAAACCAGTATTTTGGGGTAGGTAAGAGAGCTGGCTAAAAAACTATTAGAGAAATAGATTCCTAGTTTCAAGCAAACTTGTATTTTTGTTATTGCTTAAGTGGGAAAAGCTCTTGAGGATGTTTGGAATAGGTCTAAAATAATACAGCCTCACTGAGCTTTGGCCTTTGGGCAAACTTCTAAGTAACTCTTACTAATAACAAAGATGAACATATTCTTTGAGAGAAGACAGTGGGGGAAGAGGAGGAACTGATAAAAAGATAACTGTACAGGGGAAAAAAAGCAGTATGTTAATGTTAAATGTTAAAGAAGCTCAAGATTATTAACTGAAATATCAACTGTTGCTATTTACAAAGACTCTTGATACATCTTTCTGTTTAACTTGCTAATTCTTGTGTGACAAACACCTTGTCAGTTCAAAGTACTTATGGACAAGATGTGTGATTGGCTTCAACTTGAAAGCAGTCCAGTTTAAAATCAAGAACAAAATCTGTATGGCAGGTAAATGGTTAACGCTGAACAACATGCACATGATACTTCATCAACTCCCTTACAAAAATTAGGATATTATTCTTTATTATGGTGCCCTGTAATTCTAAAGTAAATCATGCCAAGATACTATCTTGCATTTCTGTAGATCAGATATCATTACTCAGAAGAAAAAAAAAAAGCTTTCATGCACTTACCTTATCCTCTAGCCGGATCAGTCTGGCTCCTACAGTATAGTATCCTTTGTCTACCCCTTTTTCTAAATAAAGAAGAATAAAACCAGGACATTCATTATATGGAGGATAAACTCAAACTAAGAATTATATCTATGGTATTTAAAGCAAAAAAGAAGCCGGTAAGAGTAGGGTAGTATAAATGAGTGTAACAAGAAAGAATTTCTTCATGGTGTATGGAAATCAAAGAGGGTAGTTGGAGAGAAGGGAATTAGTTTGTCTAACTGATGAGATTAAGTTAGTCTAAAGGGCAGCCTGGACCTTGGTAGAGGTAGCCTGTGGACATGAAGGACTATAGATAGTGTCTGGCGTAACTCGATTCTTTGTTTAACAATCTCAGTTAACTGCATGTAGTTAGATAAAATAGGCATGGTCCCTAGGCATACTCCACATTTTGAATATCATTGACATGAGCAATATACACTTTCTATACAGGAAGAAATAATAACAGTTTTCAAAAGGTTATAGATGTAGGAGGCAGCACTATCCAGGGCCTCAAGGGCTAGAGTGGAAGAGATCTATCTTCTTACTGCAAATGAGTGACACTAGGAAAAGCCCTCACACCTCCATCCTCATTTTCCCTCTTAGCTTTCATGAGACTTGGTTATTAAAGGCCAGTTATACAATTTGTTTCACTCACACTGCAAATGGTGAGACTGGGAGCCAAGACTGAAAAAAATCCCTGTCTAAAGTGGAGTCTATTCTTTATGTTTACGTGCCCCATCACAGAGGAATGCCATAGTCTGGGGGACTTACATCACAGAGAATGAAGCACAAAACCACATATATTCTGAGCAGGCAGAAAATATTTACAAGGATAAGTCACCTGCCCAGCACTTAGAAGCCTGTGTCAATGGAAGTTGGACACATTCTTCTGTACTAAACTCCGTTTCCAATAGAGGACTGGAGTCATTATTCCCTGATTGTTCCATAAATTATTTCATTCTTATGAGTGGTTCAGCTTTGCTTATTAAAACTATTTATGTCCATTTTGCTTAGGGCATGAGCACAATGTGAAGAGCTTACTGGAAGGCAGGCTGAGTTGTGAATTTATAGTGCATCAGGATCCATCATAACTGTCTGTATGTGTGCTCATTCTGCAGGAAACTCACATCATTGCATTTCTCAGTGAATGGTACTTGCTTTACCATTAGCAGTGTATACGTTTGCTAATGGGACACGTTGACTGATACATTTACACTCAAGTTCATCTCAAGGTAACTTGCACTGTATGCACCAGAACCTTAGAGGAACTTCAGTGAAAACCAGTGCTGGCAAGAATACTCTCTCTGCTTTCCTTCTCTATAGACCACCTACAACATTAAACAGGTCAGAGACCCTTGGCAGCAAAGACACAGGCATTAGAAAGGAGAAGTGTTTCATCAGAGAACCTGCAGGTGTAAATACTATAAGGAGAGAAAATTCAAAGATTGCTCAAGGACACTGTGTAGGGACAGAAAAAAAAATGACACCACTTGGCTCAGACATGTGTGCTGTTCATCATTCAGTAGTTCCCAACCACAGAAACCTCTTAAAGAACAAGTGGCTGAGGCTCAAGTTTATCTACGTATTCATCTCTGCCTAAAATGAAATAATTGACTTTAGAGTCTACTTTCTAGTTAGTAAATCTGTAGACACTTATCATCTTCAAAGTATACACCAGAAGAAACATGCCTTTAAGGATTTCTAAATTAGGTTTCCTATTTTAGTTATTCTTGAATGTGGTGTGGAACAGAAAATAAGAAAATAGGAAGCAGATAAGCAGCAAGAAGCTATTTTGTGGCATGTGGCACTCCTATCAGATGAAGTGAAAAGAATTATATACACAAATGTAGCTGTGTCATATCCAATCCTTTACTGGTGTGCAGGCTGTATATAAGTCACAAAAGGCTGTGGTCTTTCCCATTTCTTATTAGCCTCCATTTAAATCAGCATTCAGCTCTAATTTACAAGCATTTTTCCTGCAATAAAGACCATCTTTAAAAGTAAATGAGGTGTGTATACAAGGTGCAGAGCATTGTGGTAAGAAGGGCGGGCAGAAGTTCAAATAACATTGCTCTAGTACATTTGATTTCTATCTCATGTTTATTCTTTCTCTCTTGAGTCTTTTCAAGATACATGACTGTAGACTTCCTACACTAGATTATTTGCTTTTACATAGTTGAAAAGATTACATGGTTAAGTATAAATCTGAAATGTCTGACATTTTTTGCTTTGTGATCCAAACTAATTTTCTTTTAGTATTGAGTTTTGTCTGTTGTTTCTGTCGATCTGCAGTAAAACAGATAGACCAGGTACACAACCCAGTAAATATGTACATCTATCTGAAAGACATAGATACAAACATGCATGATCATCATGAAAGGAGACACAATTATTTATAACTGGATGAACATACATAAAGACAAATTTTAGTGCAGAAGGAAAAAACATCCTGAAACAAGCTTGTATCAAATGGCTGGTATAATACAAAACTATAATTTTATATATTTGGACTTGAATCAGGTAAAACACCAGTATATAAGCAATAGGAATTACACTTCAGGAGACAGAACAGTTCTTGGGTCATCTAGTCCATTTCTCATTCTTATCAATGCACAAATATCTTCCCTGAAAGTCTTTGACTTCCTGAGTATACATACCACACTACTTTCAAAACAACATGATCCTGCATTTATTTCCTAATATTTCCACAAAGATGGCCAATCTCTTTTTCTAGTGAACAAGAGATGCCTCTTGAAAAAGAAAGAAAAAAAATAAAATTTCTAAGTATTCTCCACACCAGTTGAGAAAACAAGAAAAGCCATCCTCAGCTTTTTCCCCAAATGGAAGCTCATGATGTAAATGACACATTACTCATTATGCAGGTTTGTTTTCTTTTACAAAAAACAGCCATTGCCATAGGAAATCAGTAAGAGAGCAAATCAAATGAGAGACTATGCCATAATCTTAATTTTTTTCACGCAGTTAATGTGCTCTGTCTCATCAGAATATACCAAACTTTTCAAAAAGTTATTTATTTGGTTAGAAAAAGTATTTATTTGGTTAGAAAAAATACTTATGTGGAGCATTAGGACAGTGAATGAATTATAGACAGGTGGTCTGAAAATGATAAAAGCTGGAAATAATCTATTCTGCTTTTCCAGAGTAAGAGTCCTTCCTTGATTTTTACTTTTCTGGTATATACAACTAGAGCGGAGCTAACTCAAAAAATGTAAAATTTATCTGAAAGCCATTACGGTTTTTTCAAAGAAGAAAATGAATTTGAGCATTGTGACACCTAGCATATTCCAGATTGCTAAATCTTGAAACCTCAGAAAATTATAGCAGATAGACTACTGTGACTACAGAAAGCAGGACAGTGCAAGAGATACCACTACCTTCATTTGTCTAACTCAATGCAACCACAACCTTCTAGATTTGTATTTGTTCCAGTTCTGTGAATGCTCTCTGCAGGGAAAATTGTGATGAGCTTATGGCAAGATCTAGATTTGTAGGTTTATAAACCGAGTGTGCTTCTGGAAACACAAGTCAGGATTGCCTTTTTAAACCCTGGATCCATAAACCAGCAAATAACAAAGTTGCCTTAGGCATCATGACTTTTGACTTGAGTCTCTTTTCTTATCAGCCAGAGCCATTTACAACTGATAGGTAGAAGAAATTAAAAAGAGGTAGGGCATAGGTCAGACACTTGTGATTTCCCTTGGACAGCCTAAAGAAAATTTCAAAAGTAAACTGTCAAAGTATTTTAGTTTAGAAAGCTATACTGCAATACAGAAAGCTTTATGATAAAGCCAGCTGTTCCATGATGAAGGTTAAACAGTATATGCTGAAAGTAAAACTTTCTAGCTTTTTCAAGTTGCAAAAATCTAGCTGCAGTGGCTAACTTGCCAGGTTAGACACACAGCAAATAAGCCAGCCCTAAATAAAAGGTCCATTTGCCTATTTGCTTCACTTATCTAGCCTCTGAGGTGACATGATTTGCTCATGTGGCTCATGAGGAACAATATATATATCGAATATATATATATTCAGTGTATATTCATATACACTGAATCTGGTATGAACTACATCCCACTTCTGCCTTTCCCCCAGAAGGTGCTGATGGCAGGATTTAGATACACTATCTTAATACTATGTATAAAACAACTAATAAACCAAATATGAAATGAAATGCAAGCTTTTTTATTAGCTTTTTATTAAGAAATGTAATTCAATCTGTTCAGAGGACCTAGGTGAACAGTAAATTAGCTGCAGTTTCCTAGCCCTTGAAGTAAGATATATGTGGTATTCCTGCTGTCTCTTTGCGCTGAGGTAGATCAACCCCAGTAACTCAAAGAACTTTCAGAGACAAGATTGTGAACACCTGGCAGCTACAAAAAGTATCCTAAGTGGGTTTTTTTTTTACCAAGTTCCCATGGATTTTGTCTCCAGGAGGGGTGGAATATATCCGTTCCTGCAGAAATCTGGGTATCTCTCACTTCAAACATTGACCTAAAAGATTAAAAATTAAACTAAAGATATTTAGTATGCTTTGAAAGCTATTGTGGCCCAATTTCTTCTTAACAGCTGGGAAAGAAATAGCATCAGAAAGCTTAGGTGGCATTTAATGGATAAAAAAGCAAACAATGGAACTGTCAAAATTTTTCAAGAAAGCCTTTTTCTCCAAGGATTCTCACCCGTGTTATGCAGGCCCAAGAGGTTCAGATGAACTGCAGATAAGCATCAGCCTTTTGCATACTTTTCTGAACCCAAACACTGGATCTTTTGTTTTACCTTGGCATTATTCTTCACCTTTGCCCCTGAAAAGCTGTAATAAGTCTCAAAAATTGCATTCAAAAGCAATTAACTCTATCATGTGTAGTGAAGGTCAAATATTACACTCTTCTTATTTGTATCATTACCTAAGTATCTGCTTTGTTAGTTCAATAAATTTTATTAACATGTGCTTTGAGTCTATATAAACACTTTCAATTATTAAGGGGTTTGTTTACTATTACAGGAATAGTTGTTTCATCTTACAGAATTGTGTCACCGGGAACACAGGCTTTTCATGATACTAAGACGCAGTCTTCTGGGTATACTCATAAAAATGGGATTTAAATATTTGGAAAATTTACTCATTACCTTAATGTTTTTTGCACACTCCGGATACTAGGAGTTTCAAAGAAAGCTAGTAGATGCCAAGACTAAAACAAGCAAAAAGGGAGGAATCCTCACAACATGTGTACATGGAACTTAAATCATGCAAATGACTGTCACAAAATACTGCAGATGTGAAAAGTTTACAGGGGAAACTAGGCGAGTTTGTTGAGGACAAACCATTAGGACTACTAAATACACAGAAATCATATCAGGAAGTCTCTGATCTGCAAATGGCTGAAAGCTTACAGGAAGGTTAGAGGCTTATGCATGCCGGTTTTTTATACATTTCCCAAAGCACCTTGCTTTTGGCTCCGTCAGAGTCAGGACTGGTCTGACCCAGCACGGCTTTTATTCTGTTCTTGTATCCTTATCTTGTTTTAACACAGCTTTTAGTGCTTTTTATCTTTGAGAAACTAACTTGAAAAATAACAGTAATTGCTTCCAGTGAGTTCAGATTCTGGATCTTTAATGACATCATTCACTTTTGAAAGGTAATAATACTATAGACACACTGCAATTACTTCATATAAAATTATCAAAATTGACAACAGGGTTTCAGTAACAGCCTGATCCAAAACCCACTGAGGTCACTGGAAAGACTTCCATTCATTTCAACGGGCTTGGAATCAGACCTTAAGATTCTTTGAATGGGAGTATAATACAACAGGAAAAAGAAGGAGTTGGAAAGGAAAATTCTTTTCATGTTTTTCTCCTTGGCGTTTTAATTTTTATTGCACTTTTCATTGCTCTTTTTCTTGCCATCAACACATAAATAACACAGTCTGGAGGAAACACCCAGATTATTTAAAAATGAGCATTTTAGCAGTGCCTTTGAACTGGAAAAATATTATATTAAAGATACATTTTCAATGCAGAATAAGCCATCCATTCTGAGGAAAACTCAGGAAGAACTCTTTCCAGAGGAGGACAATGCAAGAGTCTGTTTCCACCCAAACCAGACCAATACTATAAACACTAATCGCTGTTCATCACTCGATTATTGGTGCATTGGATTATACTGGGACTAATCATAAAGTAACCCTTGCTTTATTTCTGCAGACCACTTATCTGGAACCACTTATCTTATTTTTGGATTTGTGAAGGGTTTAGATAAAATAACTACTAGATCAAGTAACTTTTGGTTTTGGTCTTGCAAAGCCATAACTGAGCTTACCAGGTTTTTCATCCCTAAAACCATTTTACCTTTCCGAGTCAGCATTTATTCAGTCCATCTGAGGGCAGAGCCATATGTCTTTGCAAGAGGTATGACTTTGTAGAGTTGGCATGCTTTGAAGGCAGGCACCACTGTTAGTTGGGGGACCATGCTTTTGCATCTAAGACAGCTGTCTCAAATCTGCTATTCTGCAGTAATTTTGCAAGAAAAGACCAACAAGGGAAGATAGCTGCCTGAACATGAATGCCATAATGTCCTCTAGAGTACAGTCTTCCCCAAATATCTCTGAAGTCCTATGATGCTCTCCACAGTAAGACTATCCACCATGAATTATGAAGATAAACCAACTTATCTTACCTCTGGAAGCCAGTGGTAATTAAATCCAATCAAGATTTTTTTGATAATAAAATGATAATGAATGACAAAACTCACGTGGCAGATTTTGACTTGAACTTCTTTCTTTTCACTTAACCATTTGAGGCTGTATTTCTGTTTCTCACTAATAGAACAGATTCTCCTTTTCCCTAGCTATCCTAGTATTTCTTCCCTATTTTTGTTCTAGCTAGTCTTTCCTAAAGATACAGAATAAGACTTTTTGCACAACATGTCACATAAAGCTTTACTTGAGTCATGGGCATAGACGTGTACAAGACACGGTGTGTTTTGAAAATCTCTGTCCTGATTCTAGGATCAGAGTCATTTTTTCATGGATATATCATAGCATTTTCTTACATACAGCTGGCATTCGCTTATAATTAATTAGCAGACCAGGCCTTTCTGACAGACTGTTCACCAAACAGGCCAGACTGTTCACTACTATTAGCATATAGGGGATTTTTGTTATTAGTTTATCTGTTCCTGATCTTCAATTTTTTATTATTTAATTTCATAACACTTCTATCAATCTAGCTTTCAAAGCTACCCCAGGTCTTTCTGAATGATACCCTTGATCTTCCTTTGAGCTTTCCAAAGCTGAAATCCATAGGTTGCTCACAAAAGAAAATGTAACCCCAGTACAAAAAAAAAAAATAGAAATAATATTTTTGTGGAAAAATTTCCAGCAACATGCTTTCCACTCATCATGCACAGATACACATTTTTAACATTTATTCTTAACTTCCATTTACTCCACTACTACCAACTGAATGCAAAGTATTTATCTTTCCACAGTTGTTCCAGGGCTTATTAACAGGATTATGTATTCATGCATAATTGGTTGGATTATAAATCCATATTACTGTAGCTATGGGTATTTTCACAAAGCTATGAACCTAGTAATTATTCATAAAATGCAGTCACCATACCTGAGAAGAAAAGGCCCGGCTTTCCCAAGGAATGGTCCAATCTGAAAAGCAAACAGTAGTGCAATTACCAAGCAACTTAAACTTTGTTGCTAGTGAAAGCATAGCAGCATAATTTACATGAGAATTTACAGTAGCTTTAAATCTAAAATAAAGCAAGTAAAACTATGAGATTACCATGATTTTCTGCACATGCAGTCAGCAGTTTAGTTCTTCAGAGTTTTTTTCCTAACATCAAACCATATTATTATTGTTATTTTCATGAGTACTAATATTTCTTAGACTTTCATGTTGTAACTAAAACACAGTTCTCCTGTGTCACATGTAATCTAATAAGAAAGACTATACAAACAGTATGGCTTCTTAATAACATTTGCAACTATTTCTTGAATCTCATGCAGGCAGATTTAATATCTATATATGTTGACACAGTAGATTCCATTCAATAGCGTTTCTTTTTTTTCCTTTTTTCATTTCATTTAAGGGCCAGAGGAGTTCAGCCTGGTATCACAGTCCACAGTGTTAATTTGTAAAGAGAAAAGCACTTTGTGCTGAAACAAGAAGAGAATAGTTTCGTGGCAAAATGTTTCAGCTGTGATCCCCAAACTCAGAGAAAGCATGTGTGTGGAGGAACGTGGGAGGGAATTGTTCCAGATAGAGAGGGGAGCAGAAGCAAACCAGGTTTCTGTCAATTGTGGAGAATCACAAACAGCAGACAGAACGGTAAATCCTATTTGAAAAGTTTTCCTTTTCTAAGAAGACAGCAGAAAAGCTCTCTTCTTACTATAAACTCCACAGGACGCATCTAGATTTCTTTAAATTTCACTTGGAGAAAGAGAGGGAGATAAAGGATAATTCTAAACTTGGTTATACAAAGGGTTAAAAATGACTCCAAGTTAAATCCTCTAGATATTGTGCTCCCTGTTGTGCTTGCAATTTTGGACAATTACTGTTCATTAAGTACACATCTCTCCTAAAGCCAGCTGGCACTAGAGAAATCAAATATTTCATGAGGCAGACAGGGCCTACCTTCTTTGAAGTTCTTTTATCCGAACCATCATATTGAGGTGTCCTTGTGAGTACTGTTCAATCACATCACGTACATCATACGGTTTCCGAGCTTGCTGTGAGAGAAGTCATACATGAGACTGAAGGCTAAATATAGTTTAAACTTGATTTTTATTTCAGGCAGGTCTTCATTCTATTTTTTATCTTCCAGAGGTTACGTGCTTGCCATTTTGCAATGGTTGTTGCAATGAATAAAAGATATGTAGGCATTGTAGGAGTGCATATTTATCGTGGAGATGAAGCCAAATGATTCCCATTACTGTCAGTTAGAGTCATGTCTTCACATTACTTCATACTGAGCAAAGTATTAGACCTTCACAGTGTATTTAAAAAACACAGACCCAACATATATAATGGATCTAAAACCATCATGTGTGATATCTCTTGGCTCATTCCAAACCCATATGTTAATCATAATTTCAGAAGACTGAACCACGGAGATAGGACCACTTCATAAAACTTGGACCCAGAATCAAATGCCTTAATCAAATGCCTTAAAGACTAAAGATGTCTGGTGACAAAATACTATTGCTGGCAGGACAGATGCTTTGCATAAGTCTGCATGTAGTCTTTGTGCTTCTTTGTTTTTAATGATACCTATGAGGTCAGAAAAAAAGGTGCAATTCAAATAAATTAAAAAGGACAGATAAAAAATGCAAGAGAGCTAAAAAACTGCCATCTGCCCAGCTTTATTCCCATTCTAATGAGAATCCAGATGCTTCAGCCAAGCTTTACTTTCTTGCTATAACTACTATGGCAGAATTCTGAAACAAACCTAAAGAACTTGCATAAAGTGATGTGATTATTAAAAATGCAGCATGGTAAAATTTTATCAAGTAAAATTAATGTTGTGGGTGTGGTGGAATAAATGCAAATGATGTCCTAACTAAAATACCAGCATTTTGAGAACCATAACAACCTCTATGGGAAATGTGGGGCAAGATGTCTCCTTTTTGGCTCTGACTCAAGAAAAGAAGAAAAAAAAGAAAGGTAAACTGCAAATCTAGTAATTGGAAATTACTGAAAACAGCTCATTAGTCATCTTGTTGTCTGTTTCCACTCTGTCACAGCTTCAGCCAGAGCCATTAGCATGCACCACTGCACACACGCATTGAACACCTACAGTATGTGCTGGAGTCATGCTTGGAAGGCAGCCACAGGATCCTAGAAATTTCAAATGAAAGCATGGAACTGGGATGGAAACAAATCCTGTGAAATGAATGAAGAAGCAAAAGCTCTTCGTGATAAAATGCCTTCCTTGTGCTCAGCCATCAGCACTTACCTGCATTATTACTTTCAGAAGGGTTCATGGCTTTGGTAGTGTGCACGTACATTCATGTGCATTTGTGAAAAGAGATACTTTGGGGGAAGGGAGGTTTCAGCTTTCATTTTATCACTTTTTTTTTCTTTTCTTCTCTTTTTTTTTTTTTTGGCCTTCCCCAGCTTCCCATTTTGCAGACGCTGACACATCACTATTTCTGGCCAGAAAAGCAGCCTATTGTCTTCACCCAGAGAAACAGTGCCAGTATCACTCTTTAGATTGACTAGCGGGGGTGCTTTGAGAGTATTTTGGCTAAATCCTCTGTCCTTTCCTTTGGACACTCTATTTAACATGATGCATGGCACAGAGCCTAGATGTGCTGGGGATTTTCCCCCACCTCCTTCCCCTCGCCCCCATGGGCTACTATGTCCATAATTAATTCTACTCATTCTCAATGAAATTTATTTTCTCCCTCAAAAGAAGTCCTCTATCTGTTATCCCTTTTATCAAACTATCAGCTCTGAACCCTGCAGTTGCAAACTACTGTACACTGCAGTCGGCCTGAGCCCTCTGTAAAGTAAAAATATCCTTCCAACTTTTCTCTCCTCTTTTCTCATGAAGCTTTAGATCTGAGCATCTTATGTCCTGCCAAACTTTGCCACAATCTCTTGTCATGTTTTTATAGGGAAATGCTAGTACAATGCAACTTAAGACGGGAGATAATGGGCTTCCAGGGAGGTTTGCTAAATGCAGAATTTGAAGAACTTCATTAACTTTCATTCTGTCCATTTTGTCCATAATCCCAAATCCTGGCCATTTGGACTCAGTATTCTACATCCAGCATGCTTAGAGCTCCTAATGCAACACTCAAAACAGAATTACTTGGCTTTGAACAATCTAATTAGCATGAGGAGTCCTATAAGCTATATTTCACAGCCCAAAGAAATTTAAAAAAGACCCAGAATCCTATCCATAGACTGATCAAGTCCAGTTTTTAAGGTTTGGCATGACTGCTATTGGCTGACAGCTCCAGAACGTTAGGTCTATGGTGGTTTGAAATATCTTAATTTTTATCTTAACTCATTTATATACTGATTTTATTTTCCAGGGAAGCTTTTGGTTCTTTTCCTTTTTCTTGCTTCTTTTTTTTTTTTTTTAATTATTTTATTTTTTTTATTTTTTCATTTTCCTCTGATGTTTATCACTCTGGTGTATTTACAATATAATCCTGCTTTTCTGTTGTTTGCTGAGTTACACAATGTGACTTCTAGTTTTCTTTTATAAGGTAAGGTCATCTGAAGACACATTTCTGACTGAGCTTGGGAAACGTGTCAGCTCTAATTCAAAGTCTTCTGAGTGGTGTGAGCTTATCTCAGGCTTTTATCCCTTGCAATTAAGTGCTCAGCTCTAATCAAATATGCTTGAAACTTAGGTTCTTGCTTTATCTTTTTAAAACCTTTTTAAAAAGGATTATGAAAGTTGATTAACTTGCAGTGGACCCTCTTGGACAAAAAAGCATGAACATTCAGATGGAAATAACAGGGGCTTTCGAAATCAGGACAGAAGTTAACTATTCATTTCCAAGGCACCACCAGCACATGGGTTATGAGAATGATGATACCAGAATCACATTTCAAACAAGTTTTATCATAATGGGTTTTAGTAAACAGGTAAAATAAGACAATTATTCCAATGTGACACAGTTAGTTTAAGCACTTTGAAACCTGATTGAGAAAGTTAACTTCAGACTTCATAAAGACAGCAAATTTCCAGAGGGCAGATGCTCCACAATTTTATAAAATATGGCCTCTCTATGATGACCCATTCAGAGAAACAAATGTGGAAATGTGGGCCACAAATGTGAAAGCAACTTTACACAGCATAGTACTCATCAGTAAGGTCTATTGAACTGTCAGCAATACATAGCATGCAATTAGTTGAACATTTTCTAACCAATCACTAGATTACCAGTATGAAGAGTCTTTTAGCAGACTCTCCAACAGTCTTCTTCATTTCTTCTAGTAGATGACTACATAGCTTATATAGTAGTCAGTACAGTAAAAAAACAAACAGAAAGACAACAAACTAAATGCAGCAAAAAAAGAGAAGAGAAAAATAACTATGCTGACTCCACAAATTCAGAAGGCTTTCATATCATACTATAGCCATGGGTAGTTGATAGTTTTGCCCACGCTATGAAAAAATCATCAAAAGGTAAGTATGAGGCTGAGAGCTTAAAAAGCACCTTTGACTTACAATTGCTGCACAAAGACAAGGTCACTCTCAGATCACTTTCAATGCCATATACTGTATGTACTTATGGTTAGCGGTGCTGCTTACCTGAAATTTTCTTCTGGCTACAAAATACTGCATTCTCCTGATGACTTTTACAGCTGTTCGATGTGCTTCAGTTAATCTGCCAAGAAAGACAAACACAGACATACACCAGTGGGAGGAAAAGAAGAAGTAGGAAAACCATCTTAATAGAAGATGTTGACTCCAAACACCAAAATTTACAAACATGTTTTCTATCTACAATGCAGAATTGTAGCATAAAACACTGTGTGTGCGTGTATATTTTGTTCTGTTGCTTTACCCTCTTGTATGTTGTGGTTCTAAGTATAAAAAACTGATAAGTGAGACAATGAAAGCAGGTGTACAAAGATAATACATGTGGAGGGGATTAGACAGGATTACTGTCAATGCATACAACTGGCATCAGTTTGAAGAATGTGAAATGCTTTCAGAACCATGACGGCAACCCTTATTTTTCATTTATTGAGTGTTTGCCCATGAGCTCTATTGCACAGAAATTAAGACCTTTTAAAAGTACTTTGAATTCTCTAGGAAGGAAAGAAAACTTGAAGTATCACATCTGAAAAAAAAAAAAAAATTAACAGAGCACACCCTCTTGGCACACGTGAGTGTGTGCATGTGGATGTCTGCATTGGTATTCAAACACAGAACTAGCCACACTGTAACTTAGCAATATCACTTTACCCAGAGGATATTGTATTTGTATAACATTAATTGTGCCACTTGGCTGGCAATTAATTACCAGACCCTCTTATTTATGGTGAATTTTGAAGGGGTAGAGAGGAGGCAGGAATACAGTAATTATAAGAACAAGTATTTTATTTAAGGACTGACTCTCCGTGGACTTCCCCATTCATTCAAAATAAGTGAACTAAAGAAAACAAAGTTTTCCTTCCAAGGAAGCTGTATTGTTAGGAAATCAATGTTCTATATAGACATCATCTTTGACATTTGATGACAAACCTAGGAAAGCTTGCCAGCAAGTTTCTCTTCTCCTGAAAACACAATCTGCCACCTCTTCCCAGTGTATCTAACTGGGGAAAGCGAAGTATTGGCTAGGCCATCTTCTTTGGATGCTACAGTCTAGAGATGAAGTCTTTAAAAAGTGGAAATATTAGTGTATTATTTCAAAGTGAAGTAAATAAAAGCTAAACAAACAGTGATTGTATTTGAGAACTAGCATCAGTTCATTTTTATAATTTCTCTTTGATAAAATTAGTGCTTATGATTGGGTGAGATACTACAGCCAAAAGAACAGGGGTTTAAAAATAAGTTTTCAGTATTATTTCAAGTCTCAGATTAATAACAAATACATGCACAGATATGTGTGAAACTCAGAGGTATATACTGCCTATATCCTCACACTTCACATATCTACATATATTCATGCACATATCCACGTGTATATACACTCACACATACAAACACACAGAAGACAATACAGGGTGAGCACGATTCAAGAACCGTCATTGTTGTATACCATCAACAGCATTGCTAAGCACGAATCTTTACATTTGAGTAAGCCTATCAAAGGGATTTCAGAAGTGTCACTGAAGGACTACCAGTAGTTTAGCCTACAGGACCTCTATTATGGTAAAAGAAAAGCTCTCAGCTTGACACTCAGGGCCCCAGCTGAGCTCCTGTGGCTGGTGACTAGAATGGAGACAACATTCTGCTTGCAAATGACATATACTTGATAAAGAAATCTTTGTCTTTCAGCCCGTACAAATAATATATATAGATTTATAACCAGAAAAAAAAAAACCCTGCAAATGACATATACTTGATAAAGAAATCTTTGTCTTTCAGTCCGTACAAATAATATATATATATATATATTTATAACCAGAAAAAAAAAAACAACAACAATTTAAAGTTTGGGGTTTAGACTACCTCCTTTGTGTACTAGTTAAGATAGATAAAAGCTTGAAATTACTCCCTACCTCTAAATAATGTGAGACTTCATATAAATACTTAAGAGGTTTGGGGTTTTTTGTGTAATCCATATGAGATGCTTAAACAGCCTCAAACAGATAAGCTTAGAGAAGCCTGAGATGGAAACAAACCAAAGCAGTAATTTCCTCCTAATTCTCCTCCTTCAGCAGAAATCTGAGCTACAGAACTGTTTCCAATATGTTATCAAGTTTAAGTATCCAAAATTATGATGCTGACTCTTGGAATCTGATGTGCAGTTGAACAGGCCTCATTTTTAGACAGAAAAGTTATTTATTTGTGACATACAGCAAGACAAACACCCAACTATAATTCAAAAGCACTGGATATTGGCCTGTTCCAACTGGCAAAATCCACACCAATCTCACTGGAAGCAAATTTTGAACAAGGAGTAAGTTACTGATCAGATCTGATGGTCAATAGTATTAAACTGAGAGACAGAAGTACATGAAACCTTTAATGAAAAAAGACAGCTTGAAAAGGTGCAAATCCATAGACTGAGATATGTGGATGTGTTATCTTAATTGCCTCAATAAATCCATAAGGAGTGTAGCAGCTCTAGATGACAGACAGCAGCTCTGGATGAGTTAACTCCATGTTCTGTATAGTAAGCAGAGCTATCCTCCTAACAGTGTGACTGACTGTGATCCTAAATATTTTTTTGAAATTTTACCTGATTTTCATAGTTTCCTAGCACTGATGTCCAGAATGGATAATTACAGCTATTACTGGAAAGGTTACATTCATCTCTGTATTTAGCCCAGTACATTTATCCTGCTAAACCTTATATTTTAGCTCAAAACCTTGGATTAGGCAAAACCCTTTCAGTCTTCAGGGTGCCAGCCGGTTACATGCCAGAAATATACAACAGGAAAGAATATAAGGCCAGAAATGCTGTACATCAATGCTCAATAGAAACACAATCCTGCTTGCAGTGAATCTCTTAGACATTTTGAGATCTGCAGCTCATGAAACAACAACTCAGGGGGGTTGTGGTGGACACCGTAGTTGCACACTCTTTACACATTAGATTTTCTACTGACAGAAGACAGAAAAGGATAGATCTTCACGGGTAGTATGGTGCCTAACTCGCATGGAGGTGAAGATTTAACTCCTTTCACAGCTCCAGCTCTTATATGAAGTCAGTAGGACCTGGACACTTGGTCAAAGTAGGAATATGGGCTGGTGAGTGACCACACCTGCACCCCTATGAAAGCAGCCAAACTCCTGCCTCTATATCACCTCTGTGCAGCAGAGGGCAGTGGTACACACACACTAGAAGATGCTTTCCAGTAAATGACAAAATTATTTAAACTGTTTAAAAGCTTTACCCATAAAACCAAGCATAAACGCTAGTCCTCGTAAGGATGTGGTCCATGCTGAGATGGGGTGTTACTATTGAGTGGGTTGTTTTTTGTGCATGTTTTTGCTCAGAAGAATATAATTAGTTTCATTGACAGACAACGGCATACTTATACTTCCCTATCTTTTAACGTAAACAACAGGTAAGAAGGTTTTATTAAAACATTCCCCCCAAAACTACTGTAAAGGAGAACAAAATTACATTTGAACACAAGGGATCAGGGTTTTGGAAAGTTACGAGCACATAAAAAAATAATAATGGAAGCTTGTAACATATGCATCCATAATGGATGCAATGAAATGTCTATTGAAAGAACTTATTTGTGGATACATAAATAATATTGACATCACTTATAATTAAGTCTTCAAGGAGGACCCAAGTTTTGGACCTGTTTCCTTCCCTCTCTGTTAACTGACTGCTCAGCAGGATGTTCAATTTTAAAAGCGGTCAAACCTATCCTTAATTACAATGAGTCTTTCCTAGCTTGGCTTATAAACTCCTGGGCTCTCATATCACTGTGGTAGGGCAGAGCAGAGAAAAAGAGGAGCTGGTGGAGGGCCTGGAACTTATATGTTAACAGCAGTCCCCACCCAGATCCGATGTTGAGCAACTCTCTAGCAACTATTCTAGAGGTGGAGGGGGAATGGGGCCCCTCTTTGCTGGCTCACTCAACCTTCCTTCCCCTCTGAGTGTGCCTATGTGGCTGCAGACCCTGGCGGGACGGATGTGTGCCAAGAGGCACTGCAGCCCCAGGTTTGGTCCTCAGCTCGTGGCTCAGTGCTGTGAAAAGTCACTGCTTTTAGCTTAAAACACTTGTATCCATTGAAGACTTTGTTTTTACGTTTGTAAACTGCAAAAAGGCAGTAGCCTAAGCCAAAGAAGGCAAACATTTTCAGTTGAAAATAGTTGAACTACAGGAGGAAAAGAGATGATCAAATCCAAAGCAACTCTGGAAACTATCTACAGGGGTTTTGTTTTTTAGTTTTGGGTTGTTTTTTTATTTTTTCACTTTAATTCCTATATACAGCTCTGTTGGTTAAAAGCTTGTGTTGGCCAGTTCAGACCTATTTTTTAATCTTCTTTTGCATGGAGTCCGATAACATTAATCTTAATATGCTTTGGAACAGCCAGGGAATATTTTAAGTGAAAAACAGATAGACAAACATATCCTAAAGAAAGGCAAAGTTACAACTATTCCAGGCCATGCTGAGGCACAGCTCAAATCTCCAAACAAGCCTGTTATCAGTGTGATGCACCTTTCAGTCCAGAGGCATTCTTTAATCATTAGAGTTTGTTTCTGTGTAACGACAAGGAGAAGGACTTTATTCAGGCTGTGCTGCAGGATGGCTGAAGATAGTGGAATGTGCATTCCAGGCTGGTTTTCCTGCCGTTTATTCAGGTGTCTTGAATTAGAAGAGTTATTCAGTGTAACTTAACTACTTTGATCATGAACTGTGGAAAATAAAGGCCACTTCAGCAAGGTCAATTATAGCTCTCTGTCCCAATTTGCAAAACTGGTTTGAAGATACATGCTTAACAGTACTTGGATTACTGCTAAGCTTCATTCATTCATTACATTTTGATTGCTTAGCAGGAAAACATATAAAGTCACACTAACTCTGTTTTCATACTGATCATCAGATAATGTTGTAACTCCTGCCCAGAGTAACATAGAGCATCATCTATTCTCGAGTTGTTCACTTGACATTAGTTTCTAAGCCAGCACAAACAGTGACTAGGTCAGTGATGGCAACTGAAATGTAAAGAAGTTATTTAAGAGCTCAGCCCCACATTTGCCTTTATGTTTTCCCATCACAGTTGATTTAGAGTATTCACTTTCGGGTTCTGTTTCTGGGAAAGAACTTTGATTCTCAGCCACAACTTTATTTTTTCTCATGTATAATTATCTCAAATGGACAGATATTTTATTAGGTAGAGTATAAAGCAAGCCTTATCTGCACTGAAATCATTACCAGAATTAATACAAAACATGAAATGGTGGCATAACAGGGTACTTTTTGTCTCCAGATGCATGTAGCACAGGCTGCCCACTTTCAGAGGTGAGATATTTCATGCATATTCCCACCTGTTACTGAAGGGCAATATTTAGCTACTATTTGAATATAGTAGCACCTATATTCAAATGGAGTTAACCTTCATAATTACCCCATCATATGGGTTGCATACACTGGTAAGTTGTTGGGGGAGAAGAAGTGTGGGACAACAGAAATCATACAGGACATAGGATTAGAGAGTTTATTACACACAGGCACAGCAGTTAGTCCATATGCAGTCACACACACTATGTGGACCTTCTACTGACAGAGACAACAGAAGTGGTGGAGAGAGATGGTTCTCATCACAAGAACCATAAAGAAAAGAAACTTAAAATTAGTACTGCCTGCAGCTAAGCAAAGCCAGACAAAATGCCTCGAGCCTTTTAAACCACTCAAGTTAAGAGAAGGATGGAGCTTGAATCTGACATGCAAACACCTGGAAATGTCAGGCGATGATTCTGATTCCAGAGCTCAACCCAAGCCAGGAGCAGCAGAGAAGTACAACATAAATATAACAGGAGAGGTTTCAGTCTTGTTACATTTCATCAAAGCCTTGTGAAGAACAAATTCTTCTGGAGAATTTCCACCACTTACATGATGGAAATTTTATAAGATGCCATTTGCACTGAAACCTGAGAGGACTTTTCAGAAAATGTTAGCTTAAGTTTATTTTTCTCTTTATTCCTAAACACAACCCCACCTTAAAGCCTTCCTCATCTCTATTCTACCTATATCCTTATCTGAACCTTTTCTTTTCAAGCCCATGTTTGGCTCAAAACTATAAATAAATTAGGGTTGGCTTCTCTCAGAGCAGCCTGGAGGCCTATTTGGCTTCACCAAGCTTTGCTGACAGCCTCAATTTATGAAGGAATGCTGCAGATTCTGCAAATCCCTCCTTAGCAGGTACAGTCGCAGGCAAAGCAGGAAAGAGTACAAAAGTAACATGTTCACGGGGGGCTGCATTCTGGCATCTGGTTATTTTGCTGAAGCTCTTGTGGCTATCGCCATCCATCCATCACCATATACACTGCTGGCTTTCTGAGCTAATCCCAGAATGCAATTGCCTCTGCTTCTACTTGCCTCTCTAACCTGGCTTTTCCCGAAGTGAATGAGAAAGAAAGCAGATTTCCCACAGCAATGATACTAGGGATTGGGGCAGGGAAGATGAATGGTGCAGGGACAGAAGAACAGCTCTGAGGAGAAACTGCTAGAAAAGGAAGAACTAGGACATCATTTATAGGGAGCAACTGGCAAGATAATATATTGGCAGAGGAAACACCAGTGGGAGAAGTAGCAATGCAGGGTGTTTTCTTGATGTTGTCCATGAACAGCATAAAAAAAGTAGAAAGCTTCTGAAAATAGTCAGAGGTAGATGTAACCTAAATGTGATTTAATGAGAAAGAAAACCCATTGAACTTTGAGTTGTTTTTCTCAACTGTAGACAGTTGGAGTTTTCAGTTACAAGTTTGTTCTGTAATATCACAAAGTGGGTTTATTGAGAAAGTGGGAGAAAAGCTCTGTGTTAGTCCCTTGCTAATTAAAATGCATAATTAAAATGAGTAATTAAGCTTACTACAGAATGCTCTTGTGTCTGGGAGCCCAACTGCCCTTGAACAAAAATTCATCTGCTGAACTGTCTCTGAGAACTAAAGTAACCATTGGATATTTTGGTTACATCTTTCCTCTATGTTTTCTTGGCAGCAAAATAAAAGCGCCTGGTCTCTTTTCTGCCATTTTATTTCTTCCATTCTTCCTGCAGTGTCCGAACAAGCAAGATGATGTCATAGGGAAGCCTTTTCAGTGTGGAAATACTAACACAGAAAGATTTTTTTCTTTATTTTTTTTTTTTCCTGAGCAAACAGCTTCTAGAAATTGCCACAATAACTTCCTGTATTAGCGCTGTACCATGACTACTTCTGGTGTCAGAATAGGTGAAATGCTCTTGTCTTCACGCCAGTTCTCACTTGCTCAGAAAACAGGCTCTAGCCACAGCCACCTTCCTGGGAGGTGGGCAAACACTGACAACATGTTTTTACCCCACATATTACAACACAGTCACTGGTCCAAGCAGATAAAGGTACTTTTTCACTCTCTGTCTTTAAGGCTTGGTCTTCATCAATTTGCCTTTTAAAAAATGCCAACAGAACTGAATGTCTAGTTAGTAAAAGACACTTCAGAGACAGTCATCCCCAAGCCCAAACAACGCCCCAGCAGAAGAGGTGCCTTTCTGGAATCTGAATAGCCTTCACAGCAGTGCAGTGGGAGCTAGAATGGTACAGCCTTATTCGACGGGCTCTGGTTTGTTCATTTTAAAAAAACCCACAACCCAAATTAATGAACTTTAAGATTTCATTTTCCTCTTCACTGTATTCAGCATTTATGGGAACAACGTGGTGTTGTTAATATACACCAATGACTGAGTGCTGTATTTATGCCTCAATGATTTTCTGTCATGAGAATATAATGCCTGGCAAAGACTGATTCTGTGAAATACCAGTTTGTTTGGGGTCATTAATCTTAATTCCTATCTTGCCTGAATAGGAACTGGGTAACAGTCAAATCAGAGTATAGTTCTGAGAATTAAAATTTCAATGGCTTTTGCGCTGCCCAAGGTTTTACATTTCTTTTAAAAAATAAGTAATTAATTAATCTGCACCAAGTGCTTGGGAGGGACCCTGTGGAATTGAGCAAAATGCTTCTTGTGGTTTTAAAAAACAAAAACCCAGTAGCTTTTGGCAGGATCTTTTCTTAGTAGCTCTTGTGATTTAGTAGTTACAGCAGGGGCTATGGAAACACAACTCCTGGGTCTTTGAATTGATTGATTTAACTGGACTCTGTCTCTCTGGGTGATCTTGTGCAAGTCCTTTTACCTGGCTATGCTCTCACTCATATGTTTATAAAGTAAGCATAAAACCTTAGTCATGGAGCTATCATGAGGCTTACTTCACTGAGGATTTTAAGGCAACTAGAGATCTCAAATTAACACATATGTTATTTATAAGACGTCTCAGCAGGAAAAAAAAGAGTAATGACAATATGCTTTCCCCTCAGTGTTGGTAAGGAACAAGGGAGACTGGTCTGCACAGCTGAGGTAAACTGCCATCTCATTGCCCCCTAAGCAGAAGCTGTTCTCCAAAGCACTCTCCCCTCTCCACCTTTACAATCTGTGCTCCTCCTCTTCTGAGTACCTGAGCAATCTGGTTAGGAATTAGCTTCCTGTTCACCAGATATTCAGCAATGCAAGACATCCACAGCATCTGAAGGCAAGCAGGACCATTAGATCATGAACGTGACCTGCTCAACAGTACAAGGATTGCATTTCACACAGCTGCCCTTGCCCTGAGCCAAAAACCTTGTGTAGGACTAAAGTAACTTTCCAGAAAGGCATCTGGCCTTGATATAAAGACCTTTATATACTGTTTAAAAGTGTCTTATCTTTTATTAAAATTTGTCAGTATTCAGCTTCTAGGCTTCTCTCTCCAACTGGAGTATCAGCAATTTTAGCCTTTTCCAACACTCTTTCTCCCAGGGACCTTCAGCAGTGCCAGATGCGTTGCCTCTGGCCCGGCAGGGAGACCAGGCTCTGGTGCAGGGAAAAGAGAGTACTGCTCTCTCGAGAACTGTAAGGAGACACTGAAACCCTAAAATCTTTATCATTATTTTTCTGCCTGTGGTTTAAGTCATGCTATCAGCGATTATAGAGATTCATGATGGAAATGCATAGATTGCAGGAATGGAGAATGAATGGGTAGGTCTGTGTGTGGAAGTGTCAGAAAGGGAAAAGCAGCACAAAAATCCCTGTGAGGATGGCAGGGGATTGTGGGACCTAGACCATCAATGTAACAGCACATTTATGAGCAGCTTTTGAAGATACCCAATTCAGGAACAGAAAGGAACAGGTATGGTCAGGAGTTGCCTCTGCCTAGACTGGAAAAGGACTCCAGCCATAAAGAGACGATGTTGAGAAAATACAGAAGAGGGCTGAAGTCTTAAGACACCCTAGTAAGGAGACAGAGTACAGACAATAAGTCCTGATGACTCCCAGAGGTGGGACAGCATGGAGAGGTAAAAGATCCTGATAACTCTCAGCTCCCAAAGGCAAAAATGGTTCAGTGGCACCTGGTTGTCATCCTGAAGGGATCCCAGAAGACACAGTGAAGACTCCACAGACCATTACTTGGGCCTCCATGCAATTGCAAGAAATCGTGAGCAGCCCACATGGATACGTGCAGCTGGGATACAGACATGGTGGATGGATTGCTCAGGTACACACATCTTTGTGAGTACGCGATTGTGATAGTGGGAATCACTGAAGCTAGCTATTTTATAATAAAATCACCTTCCCCTCCCCTAAATGTCTTGTTTCTAAAATTGACTTACTATCTGATCACCTTCAAATTTGCCTTTTAAAGGTATTCCCAAAAACACATGGATATTTTCACAATACTTTAAAACTCTGATCACTGATTCACAGTCCACTTTTGAGCTCCAATACCTGTTTCTGCAAGCCCAATGCTATAGGAGCTTTCTGAGAAGCTATAAAAGCTTCTCAGAAAAAATATCGCATTGCCATTAGAGGAACTGGTATTTCAAAATCAGACAAAAATAACGATCTTCCTTTTTGACAAATTTTGGTGTCCATAAGCTATACTGCATACAATAATGATTGTATCCACAGAATATCACAGGGAGCTTTTTGTGGCCACAGACGCTCAATATTTTACCACTCTATTTCGTGTAAGAACATGCATAAAAATCTTACAGGCCTCACTTGCCTAATACTGAAAATATGCAGCACTTATCAACAGTTTACTACAGAAATAAATATCTTTCTAAAGACGCAAGCATCACTTGTGCAAAATTGTTCCTGAAACCAGAAGTTTTGCTGAGCTACTTATTTCAAGAGTTTTCACTTGCTCATTGAGAAACTACTTTTTGTTCAAAGATTGTGCAGGAAAAGATGCTATCTCTTGGCATTTTTTTTTCCCGAACTTTAGGTCAGCCAGTGGATGAACAGAAGGAAAGTGTTCATATACCAGTCACTCATGGCTTACTGTTAAAGAACAGGAACATTTTTTTTTTTTCCAAAGTGAGGAAATCTGTGTCTTCATGCTCTGGGGAATTCTGATTTTCCTGCCTTTGTTTCCATCCTAACTCACAGGAAAAATATTTTAAAAGTCATAATGAAAAAAAGATTCTGAAAGCATTTGAGCCTGAAATGATAATATATTTCATTTTGTCCCATTTTAATACATATTTGTGTCCAAAAAGGAAATATTTTATCCTCTTATAAAATTAATTCATTTTATCTGGTTTATGCCATTTTTCCTCCCAGTAACTGGGACTCTATCCTGAATACATATACTCTGCACTGCATCATCTGGTGCAAAATGAAGACCACATGCCTTAGAAAAGATGTAAGCTGGTTTACAGGATACTGTTAAAGAATGGCACAACCTTGATATGAATCCTATGAAACAACAGACCACCCTGGGCAGATCTAGTTCAAATATTGGTATAGACTTAACTTTGACAATTTTCCACAAATCACAGTGTTCTGAACTGTGCCTGCATCAAATGAATTTTAACTCCTTCTGTTATAAAATGAAATTAATAAAACTTCCTCTCCTCTTCAAAGTTTTCTCACAGAAAAACTCTATTTTGAAGAAATTTCTTCCACTTGAAAGATCATCAGCTCTGTGTTCACTGAAAGTTACTAGCAGATAAAGGTCTGATAGAACAAAAAAGGTATCTATCCATATAGTATTGAGCACATATGAAGTGATCTAATTAGAAGGTTAATAGCTATTAGTATCAGGGCTTCAAAGTCTCAGAAGATTTTTGTATGTTTTGTTTGGGTTTCTTTAATTGGGCCTTGAGAATGCCAGAACTGCAATCAAAAATGTTTCTAAATAATTATGTGCTCATTTAGGTGGCCAACCACCTGAATTACTGTAATTAGAACACTTAATGTAGACAATTAATTATGTCAGCAATGCTGAAGGCTGTTTTTAAGATCTAGATACAGAAATATGTTCAAGCAAAAAAACCAAAAACAAAGCCCAAAGTGATCGTTACTTCATTTGACACATTTCCAGTGATTGTTCTTTGACAACAATCTGAGGGCTCCTCTTGGAAGTTCTGCATAAGAATGAAATAAAAACTGGGAACGATGCTATCAAGAGTCCCACTGAAGTAGCTTTTACTTTTTTATCTAAGGAACAGACATATAAATGTTGCCTGAAATTAGCTTTATCTTGTCCTTGAGCAATGTGCTTTATCCTGGATCTGAAGGAACTTTCTGCAGAGATGAGACAGCAGCTCAAGTATTCATGTACTCAAGCCCAAAATCTCAGTGCTAACAAATATGAAATAGGTCATGACCATCTCTCCATTTGAAGCTGAAATATTGGCATGTTTTTTTCTATGCCAATATACTTCTTTTGCAGTTCTGTACAATTTTCCCAGTATCCCCTTATCTACCACCAAGTCCTCACAGTATTGAACAGATCTAACAGTGAATTCCAGGCTTAGTTTTCTAAAAATTCATAAACCTATAAACTTCAACCCCGTTCCAAAGGAACCTGACACAATTTATCTTTTTGCTTGGAAATTATGCAAAAAGAAATTATGCAAAATCTGAGGTTTGGCGTGGATTCAAAGCAAACCCACTTGAAACACTGCAATTTAAAGTGAATTTACTTTGATAATTTCAGTTTGCCCAAACCTGAAACTCAAAGCAAACCTCAGGGCAGAAGTGTAAACCAGAACAGATAGAAATCAACAACTGTTTACACAACACTCCATGAATCAAAGACGCTTAACTTCCATGACATGAAGCAGAGGCTGACAAACCAGGAATCAGACAGGAACAATTCTGAACACAATCTACTTCATTTGCATTTAAAAAAAAACATTTCATCTCTCCTATTACCGGCTTTCTCAACCATGAAGTCCCACTAATCTCAAATTTTAAACACTATTCCACATCTTAAAATTCATATTATCATTATTTCAATTTTTCTCAAATTTTCAAGCATCATGCTGTAAGAACTACAGGAGAAATAAAGCCATTTTATACTACAGAAAGCCATCTTTAGATTTGTTCTCAATACAGTAACCACATGCATTTAACCACCTGGTGAATCATTTGAGTCTAAATGATAGCTGGTAATTTCCACAAATTATAGTTTCACAAGTGATAATCAACTCAACCTGATACTATCACTTATTTGAAGCAAGTATCTTCAAGGGAACAGATACAGGCAAATTGTTCATAAATACCAAGGTGGGTTCTTTTCGTCTTTTTTTTTTTTTAAAAATGTGGAAATCTTAGGTCAGAGATGAACAGTTTCAAGCACAGTCTTTAAATCAGCTCTTTCTCTGTTACAGAGAGAGTGCTTGTCTCCCCAGCACATTGCAGGAAATGTTCAGTTTGATGCACAGCACACAGTACAGTCTACTCTGCTGGCTTCCAAAACTGGCCATGTACGCGCCTCAATACCAATCACTCCTCAGGCCTCTCAACTTGTACAGACTATGCAGAGAGCTAAGGACAGAATAGTATCCTCAAAGACTGACAGAAAATAAAATATGAAAATTGCTTTTCAAAACCAGCATCTATACATATTTGTACATAAGGATATGTCTGTGCTACATCTGTTATCAGCTCCTGTGCATCCTTACTCCAAAAACACTCATCACAGAATGAACAATATTCCAGTCAGAACATTGATTAGAATTGAACTACATATTTTCAATGCATCATGAATTTTATAAAGTAACATGGGTGAGCACACAATGACTTGCACATTCAAAATGTAAGGAACTGAAATAAAACAGGTAAATTGTTCAGAGAACTGTGGAAGATGATTTTTACCTAACAAACCAGCACACAAAATACTCATCAACCTAGGATTTGTTTAACGCCCTTCTTCAGATCTCTTATTTCTAACACCTTCCTCTTCCTCCTACTTCCTCCTCATTTATGAGAAAGAGAGCATTGGTAGCTGAAGCTCTGCCATTCTCCTCTCAGCCAGGCTTGCCCCGCTTTACATGGAATAACTAAATATCCACCAAGCCAAAGAACATAAGCAACTCTCCAGCCTCATGGTTAAGGTGAGTTCCTGTCTCTGCAGGTGTTTTCTTTTGCAATGGAAGAGCATGAATGGGATGCTGGACCTTGGCCTCCAAACCCATAATACTCTGTAATCTGGTTCCTTTCAAACTGAGCAAATAATTGAACCTAAGCCTCTCACAATGTGGATCCATCATGATATTAAATGGCAGAAGTACATCTTCTTTTCTAGGATCTTCATAATTCTAATTCTCTGTTATTACTGCATGTCTGAAGAAGAAAAAGGTTTCTTTCTGAGTCAAATACAGAATTCATTTGAATCCCCACCAACAGAAAACACATTTTTTTTTGTGAAAAAAAGATTTCATTCAAACCAGAGAGAAGTTATTTTTTTTTTAAAATATTTGGATCAAAAGATGCAATTGAAAACCAAATCAGATCAAAACAATTTTCAGCTCAGCTCTGGTGTACATACAAAGTCAATAAGTATCACCAAAACCAGCCTCTACAAAGCAAATGCAAATCAACCATTAACTTAAATTATGTGATAAATTGCCTGTAACAGTCTTTAAATCAAGACTGCAGCATCCTGTTGAAGACTGCATTCCTGGCTGAC
The DNA here is from genome assembly GCF_963264785.1 of Psittacula echo. Taxonomy (NCBI): domain Eukaryota; kingdom Metazoa; phylum Chordata; class Aves; order Psittaciformes; family Psittacidae; genus Psittacula; species Psittacula echo. The sequence continues at coordinate 110,675,773 of NC_137735.1, forward strand.
CAAAGTGTAGCTCCAGTCTATGTTATGCCAAGATCTAAGATGGTCTACAAAAATAAAATGCATTCAGACATTGAGTTTATGAATACAGTGTTAAGATGCTTCCTTCTGGCTTAGAGGAATTCATGTCTGCCTGATATGATGGAAGTTTCCAGAAATGGAAGCTTTCAGAAAGCTGCAGTGAAGACATTATTTCTGTCCAAAGTAACTCCCATCAGTTGGTGCTTCTATATGAGGCATCCTGGGGACACAGCCATCGTAGGCTGTGGAGACTCTTGAAAACTCTTTTTGCAATGCTGAGGTACTAAAAATGCACAGAAAGTTTTACAAAATACAGGATCTTTGCATAGTGTTTTTCAAATATCTTAGGTCACATTGTAGAATTGCAGTTTTCCATGCCAAGCAGCCATAGTGTTAAACCCTGAAAGTGTTTTACACACCTACACACCTCTCTGCACCTTCAAAACCAGCTTTTTGAATGGAAGCACCTAGAGAAGCAGGAACTAGTGAACTTTCCAGATGACTAATGAGAAATACATGCATAGGCTAAGATCTGATCAGAATTAATGAAGGGTTTGATTCGGCAAATCTGTACATCTAAATAATTATGTACCTGTGTTATTACACTGAACTACATGGACTGCAGACAGGTACCAAGCTGTGTTCAAAATTAAGGTTTGCAAAACGGTACCCTAATTATGCAATTAAAAGTGGTGCTGAGGGAATATTCTTCAGTTCTTCATCCTCACTATTTTTGCATGCTTGTCAAAAGGGTTGAATATTGTAAACAATATATGTTGTCTCAGCACAAACTACTCTGTTATGCCTCAGCTGCCAAGCATAGATAGAGCTGATCCTGTCCTGAGTCAGGACTGAAGAATCTCTCAAGCAGTAATAGGCAGCTGGCAACATCCTACACGATTCTTACTGCTCCACCTTATCAGCTGTAACATGCTGATCTATATTACCTATATTCAGTTTATTCGCAAGTGTATTGGGCATTTTAGAGACACAAATACATGTGTATAAATAAAAACACTTAATACCCTTCCATGAATTAAGCTGTTTGCGAACTTTTAGCAAATAATTAAATATGCATTAAAATATATGTATAGCTCTAGGTTGCGAGCATAAATATGGAAAAAATACTAACCTGATTTATAATCTCAAAATAATATCAACAGTGAGTTAGCTATAGTTTTAATAGCATGAAAATGACTCGGGTCAAGAGTAATTTAGTTTTGACTGACTTGGTAATCCTTTGTTCTCTGGGTCACGTAAGTGTTGAGTAAATTATAAACCTGTAATTCTATCCTGAGGTCAAAGGACTTCAGAATTGATTTGATGTATTGGTCTCCTGGAAAGTTCTTCCAAGGCCAATACCCCCTAAACTGTGTTTATGAGTTGACTGCATTAATAACTAATGGAGTCATATAATACTAGCGGAGGTGAAATTAACCCTTTCCAAGAAGAGTATGCTCAAATGTAGGATTTTTAAATGAGGGACAAAAAAATTGGATATATCTGTGAGAAGCCAAGTTGCTACAGAGTATTAAAAAAATAGCATGAATGAAAAAGGGGTAGAAATCAGACTTCAGGAACAGAATCAGACTGCATCTTGAACACTAGTCGAAAGAATCCTGTGTTTGTGAAACAAAACCCATTACCTTGATATCTTACATGGGAGGAAAATAAACAAACCAGCAGCTACTGTGACAGACTATGTAAGAAGCATAAATACATTAAAAAAAAGAATCAGAAACTGTTAATTTAGCGTAGGCTTTGCTCTGTCCCCTAACATTTGCCACTGAAAAACTGAAATGGGAAGTAAACTGAGATATTTGCATGGAATATTTAAGTGTGCATTATAGCAGCACTTACTAATTTTGAAGCTTTTAATGTTTCCAAATGAAAGACACCACATTATGAAAAAAAAATTACACTGTAAATCCCAGACACACAGCCTGGACTATTCTTTTGTCACCAGGCAAACATTTAAAAGTTAATGGTCCTCAAAGAGTTTAGGGTTATTTCTTTTGCCCGACGTCACAGTCCTGAACTCATTAGTAAAAGATATATTCAGATTAGCCTATTCAGTTCTGATTTAAAAGAAACTCAACAGTAATCACAATCTGAAATCTTGAAATTGTTAGGAATAACCTAGTGTTACCCTTGAGCAAAAACGTTAGAAGTTCCCCACTCCTCCAAGGCTGTAGATTTCATGTGAATATGAATATCTCCTGAGTATCTCCTAAATATCTATGGAGTACTGGAACATGTTTGTTCTGGAGAGTCCTTGGCTATCTCCTTCAACTGCTTTCAAATTTCTAGCAACAGCTCTAACTTCCTTCTATGCTTTTACATATACAGCATTTCCTTTATAAAAACCCAACAGTTGGTTAGATTAATGATCAATAAACACACACCAAGGTTAAAGAAATATCAGCATCAGAATTAAAACTGAAACAGCTCTTACCACAGTGGATGACAGCATTTGACCTGGTCACACAGTAGGAGCCAATTTGCAAAAAAGGAATCATAGCTGCTTGGAAAATAACACAATGCAGAGGCATACACAAATGACATTAAATGTCACAGAATACATTAAAGTAGACTGTCTTTGTCAAAAAACTAACCCTGAAGGGGAGGGAAAAAGCCTTTTCTGTTGGGTAAATTCCCTGAGCAAAATCACCTTTGAAGGGCAGGTGGCAGCAGTGATTGCTGGGGGACAACAAGAGGAAGGAGGAAGAGGTGGTTTGCAGTAGTTCAGGTGTAGACTGGTTCAAGTTGTCAGGACATGCACCCACTGTCCTAGTGCTCAGAGTCCACCTGCCAAGTTTGGTGACAAAGGTTTTTTGTGCCCAAATGTGTATTTGCAGACTGGATAATTAAATAAAAAGAATGTTAGCACATGAAAAAAAAAACCCCTCTTAACTGATTCATTAGCCCTAATCAGCATCACTTTAGGAAGGCCACCACTGTTTCAGGGCCTTGAGGACATTAAGAGGCATTTTGTGGCCCTGACGAGCCTTACCAAGGCCTCCCCTCACCCCCGACCATGAGCTCCTGAAGCCCTATTTCAGCCCAGCTCCTGCCATAGCTATGCTGTAGGTGCATTTGCCTTTGGTCTTGTCCCCTGGATGGACCTCAGACCCACATTGTAGCCTTCTCACCAGTCCTGTCTCTTACCCCATTTCCTTTGGGTCCTGGATCTGGCTCTTTCCTTGCCTATGGCTGTAAATGGACCCAAATATATTTGCCCCCAGATCTGCCTACTGTTTGGACCCTGAGTGTGTACACTCTCTTGGTGAGGGCACTGTTGGGGTTGGAGTCACCCATGGATCCCAGCTCACCCACCCTTAGGGAGCAGCCAGATGATGCTGCTCTGTGATACACTATACTAGTACAAATTAATTGGCCTACAAGATGGAGGGACAGCACATGCTTATGCTTGGCTTTGTTAACACATCGTTCTCACTCTTTTTGCATAAAGCCATGGTCCTGCTCATTCTCTACCAGTTATGTGCTACAGCTATGTTAAAACTCTAACAGAACTTTTTTTCCTTTGAGAAAGGCAGTTGCTTCTCACTTCCTCAGGCTCATTAAGCCAATTCACTGCATTGACCTGGCAGAAACAGTTCATAGGTTTTGTCAAACTGCTTTTGGGCTGATGTAGCTATCTGAATTGGCTGGGAACAATATCACATGATCAGTAGAGGTGGGAGGAAAGGGGTGTGCAGCTGAAGCAGGACCTGCCCCTGTCAGTAGCAGTGAGCTGTTATGTTGGCTCAGCCTCAGACTGACTTATTATTTCAACTCAGTGACTCTGCATGCCACAACAGGCACTTGACAGCTTGTGAAAAAGCAGGTGAAACTTGGCAGGTTTGAGAATCAAGTGTTGTCTTGCAACTGCATCTGGCAGGGAAGGAGGGAAAATTAGCAGTGAAAACAGCCTGCACTGGGGTTTGAGAATGAGGGTACTTGAACTGGCTGTCTGTAAGTTCACTTATTTAAGTGTTATTTATAGTACTTATAAACATAAGACAGGACTCAAATCCTCGCACTGAACTTAGGGCTGCTGGCAAGTTTCTAGTTGAGGGTCAGAGAGTCTTAAACTCAGGTTTAGGTTATAACAACATTGGCAGGAGATGGGCGAAGGCTTGAATCACGGAGTCAGAGCTGGGTTTAACTTGCATTGCAAATCTCCCCTCAAATACCCAGTGAATAGCAGCCTATGACTGTTTACTGTGAGAAGCAATACGTTTGAATGGATGATGCGTGGGACAGAAGATTTAGTGACTAAAGACAAAGGTTGCCCCCGTAACTCAGAGTTCCTACAACTGCAGTCACTGTGATGTTATCTAATCTCCATCAAAATTATCTCCTTAGTCCTATATCTGGCTTTCTAGGTTTATCAGTACTACACAATAAAAATTCTGTTTGCTAATATGTATCAATAGCATTGTAAATGAAAGCTAAGCTCGCTTCAGCAGCACATATACAAAAATTGGAATAATAGAGAGAAGATCAGCATTGAGCTGGAGTACCTTTCCTATGAAGACAGGTTGAGAGAGTTGGGCTTGTTCAGCCTAGGGAAGTCTCCAGGCAGACCTCAGAGCAGCCTTCCAGTGCCTAAAGGGGGCCAAACAAGAAATCTAGAAAGGGACTTTTTACACGGGCATGTAGTGACAGGACAAGGGGGAATGGCTTTAAACTGAAAGAAGGGAGATTTAGATTAGACATTAGGAAGACATTATTTAGAATGAGGGCGGTGAGGCATTGGCACAGGTTGCCCAGAGAAGCTGTGGCTGCTCCATCCCTGGCAGTGTTCAAGGCCAGGTTGGATGGGGTTTGGAGCAATCTGGTCTAGCGGAAGGTGTCCCTGCCCGTGGCAGGGGGTTGGAATTACATGATCTTTAATGTCCCTTCCAAGCCAGACTATTCTATGATTCTATTTTCCTGGACATACTGAAACGTCTCTCTTCTACCATTTTAGATACTGTATATTATATGGAGAGTATATGCTGTATTGTATATTTTCTATAAAAACATTACATTTTTAACATCCCTGGGACCATGTATATAAATATTTGTACATGAAATTATACGATACGCTTTGAAATTTATGCCATACATTTCTGTTAATGTTCTAAAAATATTTGTTCAGGCAAATGAAATTGCAGTAAAATATTTTACTACAGATCAGTCAAAGGTTCTCAAAACTTTATCTTCCTAAAAAACAATATTTCAAGCTATAATACAGAGTTCCATTTCATGTATCTAAAAGGCAAATTTAACCAGCTTGATTTGACTAATACCAAGTAGTTTAACCTTTTTTTAAACACTGAGATTTAAGGTGAAATAAAGTCAAGATGTAAGCTTTTTCTTTTCTTACATATACAATTTGTTTTCTAGAAACTTATACTGTTAGAGGCAAATTGCCTAGGAAGTACACAAGAGGTTATGTGCATATTTCCTATTGCCATTAACAGCAATGAGAGCAGGGTGTGTTGCCCAGCACACAAAGCTTCAAGCATACAAATTCTTAATAAATCTGACTCCTCACAAAACAGAAAAGTAATGCTGTATTCAGAATGATGTGTGGTCCAAGTTGTATTTCCTAACATACTCCTTCGGGTGTCCCAACACCTTAATCATAAGCTCGGCAGCCGTCTGCCGACTCCCAATGGCTTACCACCCACCGTGGAAACCTCCTGTGTAGCTGTATTAGAGCCCTGTTCTGCACCACCACTTCTGCCCGCACAAAAGTCCCTTTAATGTCAGTAAATTTGCCTCAGGAAGGTTCCAAACAGCCTCCAAATCACATGCACAATATTAACAGTTTTTCTAGGCAGTGCACAGGGGGAGGGCCTGTATGTCTTCTGTTTTCTCTCCCTCTTCCTTCTCTAAATCCCCACCAAAAGATCTATGGTCAAGTGAGCTTGAATCACTACCAGCTCAGAATTAGTTTTACCACACGCTCAGCATACCTGCAGACACCTCTTTAGCAAACCTCACACCTCACTCACAGCATTTTGTTCCGCTTGGCCAAATCCCAGCTCCTGCGAGAGTAGGCTTCTCACTGTACATCTGCAGTCCCTGCTCCCTACCCTGTTCACGTTGGCTGGCCTCAACCACTCCTAAACACCAGTTGCCAAAGCTTGTCCCCTAGTCTTGTCTGCAGCTCTGCCCTGCAGATATCCCTCACATCTGGTTGCTAAATCACTTTTCAAAGGTGTCAGTGGTGCAGACGTTAAGTAGCTGCCCAGCGGCAGGTGGATGTTTCAGATAAAGGGTGCCAGGGGAACAATACAGACAAATTCATGGTCTGCAAGCATAGACTCAGGTTTAGGAATTTACACCAGCAATTTACGAATCCCCATGAATTGTTTAGATGTGCCCAAATATTTTTTCCCCTCACAGCATTAGCATGTTGCCCAGCAAATGGAAATTAGTTTTTCTTCCTCTCATTCACATGTCAGCAGAAAGGAACAACTCCACGCACATTGGGCTTATGTCAATTTTACAACTTTTTTTTTCTTTTTGGAGGGGAGAATGCATAGTTTTGGGTTTCTTTTTGGGGAGGATGCATATTTTTGTTGTTCTTTTCAGATTTGACACTATTTTCTTTTAATTCATATATCAACTCTCAACACAGCAATCTAAGGGCCATCTCAATAGTTCCTCAAAACAAAAGTATCAAGAACACCAGCAATCCACTTATAGTGCCTGATTTTTAGGCAGATGTCTAAATAACAGATCTCTATTTAATGCTCCCTGTTTTCCAATACAATGGAGTCACAAAAGATGATGATGAATTCAGCAATAAATGTTTATCCACTTCTGATTTGGGCAAGCCTATTATTTAGTCAGTGACCTGTTTAGTAAGACCTACTCAGTAAGCTTCCTATTTCCTGGACACACAGCCCTAATAGTTATTAGAATCACAGAATCCCAAGGGTTGGAAGGGACCTCAAAAGATCATCTAGTCCAACCCCCCTGCAGGAGCAGGGTAACCTAGAGTACATCACACAGGAACTTGTCCAGCCAGGCCTTGAATATCTCCAACGTAGGAGACTCCACAATCCCCCTGGGCAACCTGTTCCAGTGCTCTGTCACTCTCACAGTAAAGAAGCTTTTCCTGATGTTCACATAGAACCTCTTATGCGCCAGTTTACACCCATTACCCCTTGTCCTATCACTGGACATCACTGAGAAAAGCCTAGCTCCATCATCCTGGCACTCACCCTTTACATATTTGTAAACATTGATGAGGTCACCCCTCAGTCTCCTCTTCTCCAAGCTAAAGAGACCCATTAGGGCATTTTATTTGTTTGTTCATCGGGGTTTTTGTATTTATGCCCCTGAGAAATACAGAGTGGGGAACATGTCCCTGGCAAGAGATTGTGGAGGCATAGAGACAGAGAGACACAGGGATAGGAAGGAGGAGCTAGAGCCTCTGACAAAGTAAACTAAACCAAATCTGAGGTAGAGAGGATAGACTGGGATGAGGAACCAGCAATGGGGAAGACTCAAAAAACATTTGGAGAAAATCCAGGGACACAAGCTGGGGAAGCAGAATGAAAACAGCTGGTAGGAAAGATTGTTACATAGTATGTGTCTGAACCTCTTCTGGTGTTAGGTCATGTAACAGTTTTATAAGTCTTAAATCTGGGGTAAGATACCATAGTGTCATTGCTGTTAGGGTATTTTTATTTGTTTATTGAATGACAGCAAACACATTCCAGAAATAAAAAGTATTGATAAAGTTTAAAAAAAATAATATTAGGGTAGTAGCATCAATCAAGAAAGATTAGGAAATGCCATATGTTAGATATGTTCACAAACTCAATTTAAGCATCTATGCATATGCATTATAATAGGATTGCTTGAGTTTTCAGAATGAGTGAAAATATATTCAGGTATTACCTACTGCGCTATATTCAGCAGAGAATGGTGAAAGTTCACACATTACAATGTATTCATTAATACAGTCTGTCTTACCTGATTTAGCTTGCCTTTTGCAATTCATTTCAGGTGACTGCAATTTTAATGTTTTAAGATTTTTTTTTTTTATGTAAGGAAAATACAGTGCAGTAAAATAATGTCACAGTAGGAAACCTTTAGTTATTTTATTAATTTAAAATCTGGGTCACTGCACAGCCATTAAAATAATCCTAAACCAAATAGATTGACCATTTTTACAGCTGAAGTGGTGGGAAAACCAACTGCCTGGGTTGAACTAACAAAGATGGGAGATTGAAACTCTTAAAGGTAGACTAGCCACATAGTTCAAGTACTAACCAGCTTCAGCTCTGAAGGAAAACCTGAAGTAACCAAGGGTGTGCCTTTCTTCACACATGGAAGTACACTGCAAAGTCAGCTCCAAGAAAACCGAAAAATTTGGGGTTTAAAATTCTGAACTAGTGTGCCCATGGAAATTCCATATAAGAGTAAACTTTGTGCTAAATTGACATTTAGGCTAGCAATTTAGATAAATGTTTGTGCAACTTTCCCAGTGACCTTGGCTGCTTTAGGGTTCCTCTGCCCTCAGAGGCCTTACTTTTGTCCAAGATGCTGAATGCAAACTAAATGAAGTTGCAATGAACAGAGTATGTACTTTCCCACTATATAAACCCCCAAAAGCATTGAAGAAGAAACTTAATACAAAAGCTTTCTATCCATGCAACATAATTGTAGATGTTTTTTAGATCTGCAGAAGTCAGATCAAATCAGAGTTCCCAGAGAAACTTAACTTCAGGGTTGTTTTTTTTCATATACATGTGCTCATAGCTTGCAAAGTTAAGCCATGTTGTTGAACAGAGGATGGATTTGTGTCAGAAATCGAGAATATAAACTTTTCACTTTCCTCAAATGTTACAGGTCATCCACAGTAGCAAATCAAGATAGGAGATAGACACAAAAGCTGAAAGTGCAATGAAAAATGCAACATGACAGCCAAGTTTAGAGTTGCTGTGGAAACCCTATTGCTGAAACTTCTGACTTCTGTGTCTTTGATGTCTTGATCATAAGCTTTCACTAAAGGAGTGTTTGTGTTGAATATATTTTCTTTTCCTTCTTTTTGGAGAGAGACTTGCATGAGAATGGTACCTTTGTTTTCTGGGATTCCAAATGCTCCCACTCCTTGTTGTTCACCTGAAACCATAATCCTCTGTGTGAGATTTCACAAATGGGTATTGTGGATGCAATTAAGGGCTTCAGGTGGGGAACAGTCACCAGAATAAGATGAATTCTTTCAGACAAAAAAAAAGTCTCTTTTTCATTCAAACTTTCTTGATAATAAAACATGAGAGAGGGAAAAAAAGAGAAAAAAATACACGGCAATGACAGAAGTTTTCTAAAGAAAATGCTCTAATATTCTTCTGAAGTTTTTAATCAGAAAAATCCTTGCTTGGGAAGCTATGATGCCAGCAACATCTCTTCAGTGAGCAAATGGGGAAGACTGCAATTTGTAGGTAGCATACCCGTCTCCTTCTATGTCAGGCTTATAAATCTGCTACATATGTATGGCGCCTCTTCTGCAACATGTTTTCAAGTCACTAAAGACAAGGTGAGGAACATGGGTAAGCCTACCAGAACTCAGAAATGTGAGCAGTGTCAGTGCTTTCTCTTCAATTGCCGAAGAAGAAAAGTTGTGGGTCTACCCACCAAGTGAAGCTGAAAGACTTGCTTTGAGTTTGCATCTATCTCTCAGGCATTCTTTAAAGAAGAAAGAGCAAAGCAAAAAGATGGGCTAAGCTGCTTGTAAATGTTGTACTGATAGAACAGGTAACATTTAACTTCCTCAGAGTCAGATGACTTTCAGCCAAAGCTATTAAAAAAGTGTGAGAATGAAGTGGCCCAGTCTCTGCTAAAACCAGAATTATACACAATTGCACACAGAATTGTACTTCCAAAAAACTGTTGGAAGTACAGTTCAATCCCACGCTAGTACAGGGCTAATGTTAGGTCAGATTGCTCAAGTTTTGAAAATCTTTGGTATAAAATTTTCACTTATCAGGTAACAATAATACCAGAGGCCCAGCAGGCAGGCAAGCTGTATTCCAAGATCACATAAAAGAGCTGAAAATCATCATTAAACAGATACATGCAAAATTACCTATAGTTCGTGCAATATCATAACAATACACTACATGATCGCAGTAAAAAAAACCAAAACCAAAAAACAAACTCTCCTTAATTCCTGACTAGAAGTCTTTCAGAGAACCAACAAAATAACGAAATTGTACCTGTGAACAACATAATCCTACAGGGGATGCTAAGGGGTATTGAAAATGGTTCAAAATCATATTATATAAGTGACTTCAATTAGTATTGCAAGTTAGATACGTTCAGGTCTGTCACAGTTTGGGACATCCTACAACTATTAGTTCTTCTGCTTGACTAAAATAGTGCCACTGGCCATATCTGTATAGAAACTGCTTAGAGCAAGGATGGAAGGAGGAAGAGCTAAGTCAGCAGCACTATCTGGAAATTGTGCAACAGGCACCTGCAGTGGCAAAATATTATTACCCCTAAAAACCAGCAAAATACAAAAGAATGACTTTTATGACAAAACAAATGTCACTTTTACAGTTTATTAACATTAATGTACAAAAGCAGGGATCAGCTTTGTGGCAAATAAATCACTAACACACTACACACAAACCCAAGTAAAGGCAGCAGTGCAACTGTAAATGTTTAAGAAAATTTCAATCACCATATGAGAAGTGTATGTAAGAGATTTTGGAAGGGCAGTAGAAGGACCAGCTTCTCTCCCCAGAACTACTAATGAACTGTTGTGTGACCTCAAGAGAAATCACTTAAGTGCTCCATGCTTCTGCTTCCTTTCCTACTGTGTCTATTTAGACTAAGAGTGCTTTAGGGGTAGGGACTGTCTCTCACTTTCTATTTACACAGTGTCTAGCACAGCAAGCCCCTGATCTTGCATGAGATCTATAGATGCTATTGCATTACAAAAACTAACAATAGTAACAAGGAAGATGTAACCAAATTAGACAAATATGAGAGGGATTAGATGTACTCGTGAGAAGCTTTCCTGGATCTTTTCTTAAAAAGTCTATTATGACAGTCAATTTTAATGCACAGTTAATACAGCAGGCAAAACCAGCAACGAAAATATATGTAGATGAACAATTACACAAACTGAAGGCTAAAGATCAACTCTGGGTCTGTTAAAAGGACTTAGAGTCACCCTGTTATAGCTGGGTTTGGTTATATGTGATATAGCAGATTTTTACATTATTTTCAAAATGGAAAGATGCTTAACAGATACGAGAAGCAAAAAACAGCTATCCGTGATTGTGTCTGTTAGTGAAATTTCATTCAGTTGTCCCTCGTAATGACACCAATAACTTGGTTTTTATCAACCCTTATCTTCAAGAAGGTCCTCTTTCTTTCTTAAGCTCTAGATGAATATGTGCAATGACTTTTCACCATTATTCTGGATTTCTTTTCAAAAGGGGTTCTCATTTCAACCGTGTATGAACTAGTCATCTGCTGAAGTCCATGATAATTTTATCGTTGAGTCTAGCTGAATTTTTCACTTCTTCCAAGGGATGCTTCTAAGAGGAAGGAGGAATCTACTGATGCCTGGAGAACCATTCATTTATTTTTTCATGTCAAAGAAAAAAGCAGTCTCAGAAGGAGGTAGCAGATAGTAAGCAAACAGATTAAGTGCCCTTACTGGAAATATTTATACTTTCTTCCAAAACTACATTTTCTGATTATATGATTTAGTATACAAACTAATATAACTGGAAATTATAGGCAAAAAATTATATATTTCGTATTTCTCTATGGGGGATGTTTTTGGAGACACCTTATACCTGCGACAGTCTACTCCATTTCAAAGGCAAGTATTTGTTCTTTAGAAGTAACCTCTACTAATGAATGCAAACTTAGCAAGGCAAAAAATCACTTTGATCTCCCTCTCAAAATGTTTTCAGAATTTATCCATTGCCAGGGAATGAGTTTCTTCTCCTGGAAAGTGCTGAACCCTTGTACTGATTATACCCCTTGATTAACAAAGCTAAATCTTAACATTTTAGACTTACAATATGATTTGCATTGATGTAGTCTGCAAATATGCCTCCACCATCTAAATATTCCACAGATTTCTAGATACTTGTCTACTCTATTTTAATTCAGAGAGTTAGACAAGAGTACTTCAGTCCCTAAGATTAGTCACTTCTATCTCACTGTAAGTTTTATGAACAAGAAACCGTGAAGTTTAAGAGGACATAAAATTTCAAAAAGATATTGTACATCGTGTCAAAAGTTACCAATTTTTCTTTTTTTTTTTTTCATTTTTGTACAATGGACTGTGAGTGGATATTTGAAATGCTGAATATCTGTAGCTTATAATACTATTAGAGGATTTACCCATGGACAAAGTCGTGCATAATTTCAGATAAAACCAACTAGAACACAGAGGAATTCAAGTACTTTGGACTTTAAATACAGTTTAATGAGGAAGTTTATATTCCTTGCTATATGGAATTCTAAAATGTTAGGAAAATAAACTCAAAAATATCCTACTATTTTCAATTTGTTTGCTTTGTATTTTTTCATTAGAATCCATTATTTGTCTTGTACTGCTGTTTTGCCTGTATTTACGTAAGCCAGAACTTAAGAGCTATATTCAGTGAGCTTTTTATCTCTGTAAAATCTCTTGGTATAAATATTTTCCCACAGATTTAATCTACTACACTGAATTTTTAAGCACTTAATAAAAGAACAAAAGCAATAAGGTACAATGCAAATTTCAAAGGCAGCTGAAAGCACATCAAATAACTTGTACTAAAATAATTGCTTCATATCCATTGAAGAGACAGTGAAAATCAGACTGTATAAAAAAATTACAGTCCACAAGGCAGATGCTATAATATGAATTCTTTTGTCCAGTCTTATACTTTTGTATAGTTTACCAAGGTCAAACTGACCTCAAAAGGCAAGTGCACAAAATGAAGCATTGTACGAGCAGTTTAAAAGGTGAGAATTTAGTTCTGGTTTATCTTTGTTTTGCTTTCTAGTCTTAGAGCTATAGTTATTAGCTTATAACCCATGTATAATAACAAATACTCATCCAAGAGAAATATTAATAATAATAAATTACACAATTATCTGATTAATCCAATAAACAAGCTATAACTATCTAATACACTGAGTATAATGACTGAAAAAGCAAGTAATTAAATTATGTATTTTAAACATTACTAGATATATGACCAAGTCATACAATATACATCAAAATGAAGATATGACTTCCCTTGTTCTTGATTTGAATTTTGACAATAGCATTATGCACATACAAAGTTTGTCTTCAGATCTGAAAAAAGTAGATTCTGAGTTCTGACTGAAGCCCATTTTGAAATATCACACAGATCAAGCCTTCTATCCCCAATGAATGATTTGGATGACACTTGGAATAGATTTTATTATTCAACCTAGACAGGTAAGTCACAGTTATTCAACCTGGACTGAATATAACTAGTAGCTCACCTCAAACTTGTAATGGCACTGGCTAGAAGTCTGATTGGTAGAAGCAAATCAGCCCATTCCTTAATTTTTAATTGTCATGCACCTTATTTACCATGTTTGCTGAAGTGGAAGGTAAATTCTAAGAAATGCCCATTCAAATAATTGGGTACTCTCAGACATGAATGTTTAAGGATTTTGTGTTTGGGGTAAAAATACTCTCAATGTTAGGACTGTAAAAAAATTAAAAAAAGGAACTTGAATAAACCAGAAAGCAACATTATATTTCTCACTCCTATGGAAGAAAAGAGGAAGTAGAAAAAACTTAAGATGCAATATTTGCATTTTCTAAGTGAATAGAGCAACATTTCTCAGAGAGTGGCTGAGCATCTCCTTCAAAATAACCAGCAGCAGGAAAAGAAAGAAAGAAACCTCACAGCTTTTGCTAGCTAATGTTGCACAAAAGGGCCTGTTACCAAAACCTCCCCCCATCTCTAATGGGCGGGAAGTGGGAGTACTACTGGATTTGCTGTTGCCCGCTGTGCACGCCACCGTTTCCCGATGTGTGCAAGGGGAAATTCCCTTGTTCTAATCAAAGACAGCAGCACTAGTGCTGCGTGCACATGGTCTCCTAGCATCAACATATGTTGACTTCAACTGCAGACTGCCTTTCTACGACACTGTGGAGACACTTGACTTCCTATTGGGGAAGTGCAGCTTTCTTTCCTAACAATGGGCCAACTGGTTTTCATAAAGGAGATAAACGCTCCCTGCTGTGAATTGTAATAGAAAAACATGTCAAACAACCAACAATAAAAAGAAGCACAGCCAAAAGACTGGCTTTTCCTGTTTTTATGTGGAGCACAGAGGAAACTAAGCACATGAACTGCACTTGGCTCCTTACAAGTCAAAATATCACTTCTTTTAAATGAGAAGATGAAAAATGCAACTCATTTCTGACCCTTTTTTCACTCTGAAGTGCAGACATGAAAACTGAACCAATTAGTGCTTATTTGCCAGAGGTTACTATGAAACCTCTGAATGTGAAAGTCAGATGCTTTATTAAAAAAGAGGAATGGTTATTAAGTTAGGATTTTTTCACCCTTTTAAGAGCTGTTACGAGTGATAAGGACACCCAGCTGCCATTCTGATGATCCCATGATACTCTCTATTTTTATGTTCTCTGTTTTTGCAGACAAAAGATCACTTAGTTAAGCCCCCTCCTCTTCCAACTCATCATCTGTGCACTTTTGCCTGTCCTACATGATTCTCTCATTTGTCTTACGTTTTTCCAGACTACTGTTTATAGCCTGATAGCTTTATTTTGATATTTCTCATTAATTGATCTGTGACTTTTCAATCAAAATCACTGTTCCTACACCCTCACCTTGTCCATTTGGCATGTTTACAGCGTATCTTTCCCTTTATTGCTGTCCTTCTCATCTATAAACTGGAAGAAGCCAACAATGAGGACTTTTCAGTGAGCACAATTCTGCAAATTATTCATATTATATCTTATTATTTTTGGTTAGATTACAAAAAATGGGGCAAGATGACTGTGGTCAGTTTTTTGATCTGTTTGATCTCAGGTGCACACATTGCCATGGCTCAAGACAGCCCTAGTTTGTGGTACAACTCTGGTAATTGTTGATGACCAGGGATCTAAAGTGACATATGTAGACTGAAATCTCCTAGAGCATAAGAGGATTCTTCATTCACTTGCATGGTGAATGCCTGTGCTTTGGGAACAGAAGGCATTGGACTCTGTGTTTATAAATGTGACATTCTAGACAAGCACAAATTATGAGATTAGAAACAATAGATTAGAGAATGCAAGATGTTTGTTAGTGTAATAAGGATGATTAGAATGTGGCTGGGTTGTGAATGCAGTGGGAGAGGTCATGGAAAAAGCAGGGGAGAAGAGTCAGAATGAGAAGCCTCAAATGTGTGGTTATCAGCAAGGCTGCTTCCACCCTGCTCTGGTTTCTGTTAACAAGACCACAGCTTGGAACCCATCTGAAGTCTCTGAAATATAAATGCATTAAGGTACATTAGCTACTATGGCTATAAAGAACCTTAGAGTCATGACATTATCAGATATGCAGGACAAAGAACAGATTCTCAGAGCAGCCAGAGAAAGCAAACAATTAATTACAAGAATAGCCTGCCCAAATGTTGTTCTTTGCAGACCTACACCAAAAATTCAAAAAAGCATAAATTAGATTTTAAAATGTTCCCAACCAAGGGAGATGATGAAATTTGTTTCCATTTGATATAGAATATGGTATTCTACAAAGGATAGTCATATACCATTTGTGCAGGGCATGTAAAAATAAGAAATAGTACACTTTGAGGCATAATGATAATCAGGATGTCTGTGGCATTGGAGAAGATCCAGGAAAAGGAGCAGATGCTAGAGGATCTCTTGAGACAACATACTTGGGCTGGGGTGGGAATGGGGAGAAAAAAGGGAAGAATAGAGCACAATTCAGAGATTTCTGAAATTCTCTCTCCTCAAGTAAGAACTGTCAAATATTCCATAAGAATTTTAGAATTAAGATGATACTTAGGACATAATTTTTGCATCATTAGATCAACTAATAAAAGACTGCTAGTATTCTGAGTAGGCCTACCTGCTGTCACAGTTATATTGGTCAATATTAACTACCTTTTTGTTCACATACCAGATTTCCGACCTTCGGAATGAAAAAGAAACAGACATTGTCTTTCTAAGGGTTTATATCATATCAGAGAGACAGTGAGTGATATGTGGTAATGGTTGAATAGTTTCCATCTACTATTAATGAAGAGAGAGAAGAGGGTGGTTTTTTTCCAGAAGTTAAGACGTTTTGGTTCCTAGTGATTGTCAGTGCTTATCACCACGTTTTACTGAAGCAGGGCCAAACATGTGAGCCACGAAATGGTATTAGTTAGAAGGATGTCATATATATTATACTTGAGAATAGAAATGAAAATTCAGGGAGGATAAAGAAAAAGAGAACTGGCTAATTTGGGTTGTCAGTTCTTGAATGCCAACAAAAAGGAATACCGGTACTCGAGATTTTTTAAATATATCAAACTTTTTGCAGTCAATTTAAGCACCTACTTAGGACTTCATTATTATGAAATCTTAAAGCTGAAGGTAGCAGAGGCATTTACTAATTCAGGTTGGCCAGGAGTCCATTTGTGCCAGAACCTGCTGGGAATGTACATGTCAGAGTTCAAATTAAGCGTGATGTCGGTGGGGCCTGCACAGGGGGGTATCTTCCACAGTACATGACCAATGCCACATACAGTATTGCTGAACAAAAGAAAGAAGAGCCATTTAAACCTGCAGTGAAACTGACCTTCAGTTTATGCTTTTCAGAGCTGGTCCATGCAAGTCATGGCAAGTTCTGGCTACTGAAATATAGCACAGAGGCTTAATATTTTGCCAATTTTAATCACTTGCATACTTCTTAGTAGCAATTAAATTTTGATTTACATTTGCAGAGAATTTTCTTTCCCATCCCATGTTTGAACTACTTCAGTGTTCAAACACAATGTAAAATGTACCCATAAAGGAAAAAAAGAAAGAGACAGCTCCTAGAGACAAATCTATCATGTGGAGTCACTTATTCAGGCCCAGACCTGCTCACTCCCAGTTTTATGCACATGAGTAACATTATTGCTTTCAGTGGCACTTCTTGCAAACCTAGACTGATGTTTGATTGATAGAGGCCTAAGCCTCATAACTATTAATTCCCTACTCATATGAACAAAAGTCTCCTGAGCTAAAATACATAATCAAATAAATAAAATCAAAAGGATTTTGTATGTTCATAATTATTTTCCTCTTTTTTAAGACATCTTTTCTTTGTTATGAATGCCTTAACTGTGGAATGGCTCTGATGATTAATACTGTAGTGAGAACCACCATTCCAATGAGCATAACTAGCTCTGTTACAAAAAATGCTTGTTACATGTAACAAGCCATGTACAATATGTGGCCTTATTTTACCACATATCTATTCTTTTTTTCTATTATTATTTAAAATTAAAATCTGTCAGAGTTGTGGTTCTATAGCAATCTGATAACTGCTCAGTAACACTGTATTTTGTTTAACAGTGCAACCATACAAAAAATGTTTACAATTGACCATGCAGTAACACACAGCTGCCATGTCTGTTTTATTTTGCATGAGTTATCTACACTCTGTATTATTTCCTGTTATACATATGCTTGTATTCTACTGTTTCATCTCAGATTTCCTAAAAATGTGCAGAATCTGTTGATATCTGTGTACAGGGACTACCTAGAGCTCAGGGATATAGTCTGTAGTTCAGCAAAGCACTTAAGGACAACAACTTCTTTGTTACTAGCAAAGCAATTTATTTAAGTATGCAGTTGAGCATTATGCTGAAAACAAATGGAATGATTACTGCTTGGTGCTAAAACTCTGTTTAATTGCGTTCTTTGCTTGGTGATCAGGGAATTAAAGGAAGACCCTATAGCTTTAGCTATAGTTAAAACTATTGGTGAAAAATCACAAGGAAAACAAGAGTAGTTTTCTCAGCCCTATTTTCTTCTGAATGGTGAGCACGATAAACTACGCTGTGATGGCAGACACAAAAAACTGAAGGAAAGTGTGTTTGTAAGCCAGCATACCATTTTGTGTGTTCAAATACAGAAACACACTTAAGTTTCAGCTGTGTTTATAAACTGGCATTTAACAGCATTTGTAGTGAACCTGGTGATAAGAAATGCACGTTTAGCTTATTTAAACCAGTCCCTCATTAACAACACATATCAAAACCAGAATCCTTGTATTGAATTGCACAACCTAGAAAAATTGGGAATGCATTAGAGCTATGCCAATGTTTCTCTTTCAGCATTGTTAAAATTTATTTCCATCAAAGATTGCCCCTCTTTTTTTTTGCTCTGTCATATGAACACAGGTCTGTCTTTGAAAGAAATATGAGCAGTCGAGTGGCTTTCCATTTTCACTGTTACTTCTGTCACATCATATGTTTTGACATCCTATGTGTCAATGCAAGCACTCAGTCTTCCAGGTGTGGAAGAAGTCTCTAATATCACAGTTCACCAATATTTGCACTCTGTGAGAGATTCTGTAGCAGTTATTGGGATCCAATCTCACGCGCTGCACAGTCTTAAGCTATGCTTATTTAAGAGAGATCAGTCAAGCTATGCCTAAGTATTCCTACTGCCAGTACAGGACTGCATAAGCAAAAGAGAAACAGCCTCATGTAAAGACAGGGCTGAAATACCAAATATCCTCCAGGATAAAACTCTATAGCTCATGCCTCGTAGTAGGTGATTCAGCAATGAGCAAAAGGGATGTGACATTTTTATTGCTGTGAGTTATCACCAGAGGGATTTTGAGAAGCAAAGGGATCTGAATAGGTGTAAGTGAAGAGAGGAGGATGGGAGCATGATGGCACAGAGAGGAGGTATCCAGCCTGGAAAGAAGCAGATAATGCAAAAAGAAGTTGTTTTCGTAAAGGGAAATAAGCAAGGATCTGAAAGACAAGAAAAGACAGAAAAGATGTTATTTAGGTGTTTTTCTCTCAAAGGTGAAGGAGTTTGCACTGAAGTGGGCAGGAAAGCAGAAGTTCAAGGATTTATCACATGGTTCAAGCCATGAGAGATGTGGGGGCTATAAGCATTTTGATAAGCAAAGAGCAAAGTGTATTACAACAAATATGTTACCATGTTAGAGAACTGCAATGGGAGTACTTCTAGAACAAGTAAATGTCTACTTTTGACATTCTAAAAAGCTAGGCCTAAAAAAAGCCTACTCCTAAAAGCCACTCACATTTCTAGATGGAAAGGACAGTTTGGAGTGCATCAAGGAGTATCTATCAGACTACCACATTTCTTCAGTTGTCATCTCAATAAATCATTTTGGTGAGACCCCGCATATTGTTATACTGAATACTGTTATAGGACCTGAAGCCTTCAGGCACAAAACAGGGGCCCCTGTTCTGTTCTAGGGTCCAGCAACACATTTCAGACAGTAGACTGGAGAAATTTGTGGTCCCTAGCAATGCATTTACACACATACACTGATATTTGCAGTGCAAGGGTTTGTTGTTGATGGTAGGGAGTAGAAGAGGGAGAGACTGAGGGAGGGCAAGCAATTTCACCGTGTGTATAATGCAAACCAGAAAATTTATGGAATGAAACCTCAGATATAGCCTGAAACAGGACAGAAGATCAGATAATCAAGTCACTTCTCTGTAACTTTTTTTTTTTTTTTCAATCTATATTTGGGAAAATAATTTGTTCCGTGTGCTTAGGACATGAACTTAGAAACTTCAGATAAAATACTGCATTTAGATTTGCACAGAGATAGGCAGAGAATTTCTATTCCAAGAACGTAGTAATCTCAGATGTGTACTCTCACTGCTTTGATGCCATTGCTGTTTTATATTTCTGCCATTATTTTTCTAGCAGATTGTTCACAAAAAAAAAATAAAATTTAATGTGCCTATTGCTCATGAAACTTGGATTTCAGTATTTTAAGTATGACAGCATACAACAGCATGCTTTAACACTTTAATGAATAAGTAAATACTTAATCCATAGTAAAATACGGTTTTCAGTAGATTTATATACTGACTGTGAAGTTGCAGTTCTTTTTTTCTTTTTGTTCCTTATTATTCACATGAAATTAAATGTTCCTGGATGTACATATTGAACAAACACTATAATCAATACAGTCTAGGAGAGTTTACTATAAAACCTGAATATTTCCCAAACTGCTTATCTCAGGGGAAGGAGGGGAAAGGAGGAAAGACAAGAGGGGGAAACAATTTAACCAGCTCCTAACGTAGCCCTACTTTATTTTTAACTTAAATTTATTTTTCTTAACTTTATTTTTCTTTTTTATTACATTCTTCCCTAAAGCAAATTTCTTGTCTTATTTTGATGAGCAGCTCAGACGAATATTCACAAACTCCTGCTAAAGCTGAAAGAAAATCTTCCTACAAGAAGAGGCAAACTTTAGGCTCTCTTTAACATATATTACTGGAAAGTACAAGGATCTCATTTAAGTACACATGGGTAACCTCCTAAATAGTGCAAATGCATTATTGTAAGAGTTAGTAGATTATAGCCTGATACCCAAGACCTCAGTCTGTTTATTAGCTATTGCTCTGAGCCCTGAGGGAATCTATACGGCAACTTCTTCTCCTGTCGTCTCCAGACTTTGTGGAGTCTCTTTGGCCTGGGAGTCTGGAAAATCCAAACCTCCCAAGATCCTTAAAAAACTCAGTTTTGCTCTGTTTTTAAATCAGCAATTATGTAAAGACACCAAATCTGAGTACTGTTGTAGTTCATATCACCTCTGTTCCATACGTAAAATGCCATTTTAAGACTGTAGAGGAGCAGGCTTTAGAAATAATTATTTCCTGTACTTAGGGGTAAATAGAGCACTTGTTAGAAAGCAGGAGCAACCTATCTCAGCTAAGGCAAGGCAGGCTCTTTTGCACAACTTTCTCCCACGCATCCCTGCCAGTGCCAATGACCTGTTTCACCTCCTGTTACTGCAGTCCTGGGCCTCTGCGTAACTCTGCCAAAACACCTCAGTCCTGACCTGTGATGGTCTCTGCTATTCCAGTCTGGGGGCTCCCAAAAGGTTCTGCCAGGACCTTCTTTCTGACCTGCACCAGGCTCCCTGTTATTTCTCTCCCCAAGCTGCTGTGCAGCTTTGTGTGAAGGCTGCTCCAGTGCTCTGCAGTACTTCCTGCTACCTTTGCAGTCCTGGGCCCCTTTGTAACTCTGCAAACAAGCCTCCATCCTGACCTGCAGCAACCCTTGCTATTAGAATCCAGAGATCTCTTCTGAGTAGAGCCTGCCAATCATTCAAGACCACTGCCTAAGGGGACTGGGGGGGATTTTTCTTCCTATTTTTGGTGGGGGGGTCAGGAGGAGAGAGGGAGGGAGAAGGCTGTTTTTAAAGCTTAATAGAATCAATGAAGAATTTAAAGAATACAGTTTAACATGTTATGAAAACAAAGGCTTTGCTCTGGTTCACTGCAGCAAGAGCACATGAAATGATACTTTTCTACTTGTGGGAACAGTGTGGACTGAAATAGAAGGAAAGAGCACATAGGAAAGGATTAGAGTTCAAGGGGACTGGTTCACATATCTAACATTACCTCATAAGTGAAAGGACTAGCAAATTTCAACTCAAACCAAGAAGTATTTGAGGTAGAGGTTTTTAAGTTTTCCCTGTAGAACCTTACGCAAAAAGACGCATCAACTGTAAGACTGTCTTGAATTGTATTAATGCACAAGATGTCAAACTTTAAATGCGTAAATATACTTTGGCAATGAGATAACTCTTGTTACTTCATAGTTTAGGGTGCACAGGTGGTCCCCCCCTCCCCCCCCGAATATTTTATAAATACTTTCCTTACAATCTTAAAATCCTAGTGCTTTCAATCTGGATTTTTTCCCCTCCGATCAGTATTAACATGTAGAATACTTATTTTGTGTTAATTTCTTACAGCTGTAGCATCTTTTCTTTTTCTGAAACAAAGTAGGTTTTGCTTACCCGCTCTCTTCAACATATTTAATGCTTTTGGCAGGAAAATTCATTCACTGATAGCTGCTGTTGTTGGGGTTTGTTGGTTTTGTTATTATTTTAAAAATGTTACATTTGGGAAGAGAGATTAAAGTTGTAACTTGTTTTGGGTTATTTCAGAATTCATTAAATGTTTCTGCTTCCCGGATTTAGATCAAGACTGTAGCTGTAGGTTGAGATTACTATGATACATTCGCTGACTGTTCTATTTGATGACTTGCTGGAAGCATCATCTCAGTTTAGATAAAAGTTCCAAGTCATAAGAGACAAAAATGTTTATTCAGAAATTTCAAGGATTTTTAGGATAACTCTAGAGTCTACAACATGATGCATTGGGTGGAAAGTCATTTTAGACATGTATGAATATTGCTGGGCTGAGAAAAAAAAAAAAAAAAAAAAGAAGTTTCAAGTCTCAGTGAACTTACTTTTTAAAATAAAATTTACATGTATTTCTAAATAGGAACCTGATCAAAATTTAAGTTGAACCTGATTTCAAGAATAATTAAAGTCCAACTGAAAAGACACGCTATCTGAAATATTTAATCAAACATAGCTACAGGTGATCTTCCCAGACCGTAATTCTAGCTTTGGCTTAGGTTCACTTTGAGTTCACAGGTCATCCACACCGAAACCTCAAGGTCCCACATAAATCATTACTGAAAAAAATGGCCTCTGCCAGTCATTAGTTAACACTAATTTATTCCAACCTCAAATCCTGCTCTGAAGCAGTTTCTTAGGGAAAGCAGCATTCATTTTTCCCATCTGCTCCACATCCCAAATTGCCTTTCTTAGTGTGATCAGACCCACGATGATCCAGTGGCACCTGAGAAGCCTTCAGTCTATAGTAAGGAAAAATCAGAAGAAAGATGTCCATAGGACAGCCAACCCCAACAGGCAGCGCTTAAAAAGGTGTATGCTCACCTATATTCAGAAGAGAGAACTTAATAACTTCATAGTGCTGCAACTGTTTTGAGCCCTGGTCATTGGTGGGGAAAGGCAACACCATAAAAATAAAACATGATAGGAAAATAGCATTTTCTAGCTGCAAAATTTCTGAGACTTTCTGAGCATTGCTTGATCAATTCTAACATCCATGTTTCATTTTTGACTACCATATATGACAAACAGGTTGGTTTGTTGGTTTTTTAAGCAAAATATATCCCTGAGTGTCTTGTATTGACTTTTATATGGAAAACAGAACTGACACAGAAAGGTTATTTTTAAATGTACTGTAGATAGGGGAAAAGACACTTGCTAAAAGAAATAGAATTCTTTACTGCATAAAGCCTTAAAAAACTAAATACAGAGACAGGCATGACACAAATGTGGTCATGCGTTACAAATGAATTCCATTAAAAAGGCCTAGTTAAATTAAGTATACTTACCACATCTTAAATAGTATTTAGAAATGGCAAGATGGCAAGAAAACAAAATAGATCTCAGACTAGATAGGAGATATTTATGGCTTATATTCTGAAACACAAGACTTAAAATTCTCAGGTTTAGATTTTGATTTTCCAGCCAGAGGCCCAACCAGGACAGGGTAACAAGGATCTAAGCTACAGCAGGAGAGCTCAGAATGAATTCTATCAAAGACAGCTAACATATGGAAGAATGGATGATTAATAGCCCCAGTGACCTAGCTTGTATGCTGTCCCTTGCCACAACACACCCTGCAACTCCAGGCACATTTAATCAACTTTCTGAGACAGTTTCAGGGAGCTGGACCCCGGGTTTATCAAATCCTTGCAGTTTAAGGCAAAGCAGTATGGTTTCTCATGTTCCCTCCCTCCTTCCTCCTGTATCATCAGGTACTGCCTGGCCACAGTTTGCAAACCAAAGAAAGCAAATAAAATTTAACCCTGCTCTTACTCAGATGGTTTTCATGGGGGTTTTATTTGCTTGCTGTGTGCCCCCAATTCTCCTTCAGCACTATAGCAATCTTCTCATGGTGGTCTCATGAGCTTCAAACTGACTGTTGATTTTGCACAACACCATCTGAAACAGTTCTACCTCATTTCTGCTGTGGGAATAGTAACAAATTCACAGATCACAGCAGGGATTGGAGAGGGGCATTGCTCACTGGGAGCTGCAGTTTCTGCAGGTTGTACCACATCACCAAAGACAACACCCTAAGTAACTTAATCTGCTTTATGTAAATTTGATGCATTTCAAAGGTCCTAAAAATTTGGTGAATATTTGGCTTCAGTGATGAAAATTGCAAGCATCTATTGAGACCTATGTTTCACAACACAAGTAAGGGGAAAACAAGAAAGATACTCTACTATTATAGGCGCACCTGAAGAAGAAATGTGACTTGACAGATATTCATCACAACATTAATTTAGTGAAGTCTTAAATCTGTCTTGCATTACCTTTCAGAAGTGCACAGTGAGAATATAAGTACGGCTGGCTTTTAAACAGGCTAATTCCATCTCTCCTTTCCACACCAGGGTTTGTAGTGGCCATGACATAAACCTTATTGAGCTCAATCAACACGAGAGGAGAGGATGGGGGAAGGGAAAGGGAAAATCAGTCGTGCTAGGGATTGTGTGACTAAAATAAGGTATTGAATTTCTGGGTTTCACAATGAAACACTCCAGGACAAATGAGGCGCTGAAGCAGGATTTATAATTCATTGAGTAATAGGATTTTGTACTGTTTAGCAGGATTAGGCATGTTAAAGAAAGACCTATTTATTTCAGTCTGACAATGGATGAGAAAAGTGTATAGTACTTTTCGTTGTTATTTTAAGCAATTTACAGGATTACTTAGTAGTGGAGACCCTGTGCTCCCCCTATCTCTAATGTGTCACAGTAATGGTGATATTTGTATAATCGCAGTTTTCTCCTTACAGTTTCAGAATCACAGCAGTTGAGGGATCAAAGGTGTGAAGGCTGGTGGAGAGGAGGAGGGAGGGAAAGGGGGGATGTCAGGGGAGAAAAAGTAGAAACCAATTAAAACACTCCCTTATTAGGCCCATGCCCTTGGTGACCTCAGCCCTCCAAGTCTTTGGGACAGCATGCTCTGTGACTTAATGGTCTGTTTCAGAGGTTTTATGCTGATGTGCTGACTGTGCTTTCTCCAATGATGTCTGCCATTGACATGGCAAGGGACTGAAAATTCTGTTGCAAAGTGGTTGGGGGGAAGAAAAAGTTGTTTTTCGTTAACACTTAGGATGGGATTTCCTGTAACAGACATGATTATTTTGTTCCTTCCTGTACAGCTTTCTTATGTTTTGCTTTCTTAATATTTGATGGTTTTCATGCAGTTGTTTACTTCTGTTGGCAAAAGTGGAAACAAATCTATCAGCACGTTCAAGCTAAACTTTCAGAGCAAAAGGCATGTGCAGAGAAAGTGGGACTTTTCCCAGCAGTGTTCATTCTAAAGCTCATGCATGAAATGGCAGCTCGTGTCAGGAAAGTGCTCAGGTCAGGGAAGAGAAGCTGAAAGCCAGATTATTCCCTGGGAATCTGAAATGCAGCTTAATTAAGCCAGCATTACAGTCTTTTCCACAACAGTTGTTAATTGTGGTCATTTTCTTTCTGAATTTAAAATATCCAAGGCAGTTAAAAAAATTAAATCCTTTCTTTCCAGAAACTCAGATGGCCAAACTATACCGCCAATTAATTTAAAGAATTCCTCTGGAAATCAGCAGAGGTTGCATAATGCACAGCTCTAGGTAATTTTAACTCAGAAAATAAGCCCCAGTGGCATGATCACCTTGCTCTGAAAACCCTGAAGCGCTGCTGTGAGCAACAGAATGACCATTTTCCTTCTGGCAACCCCGTTATTACTGAAGAAACTGGAAAACTAGGTTACTAAATTGGGATGACTTTCTGTTGAACACTGAACTATAAATATGTAGAAAATTAAAATCTGCTTTTTTGATTCTTCCTAGCAGATGAACACTACTTGTAGCAGGAAAAAAAAAACCAAACAACAAAACCACAAAAATGGCTAATGGAAAATAGTAATCTATAATCTTTGTCACAAGCTCATTCACCAGACTGAGGTGTTCTCAATGTTTAACTTATTCTGCTTCCAGAACAGAGTGCCAACTGCAGTGGATACCTAAATAATTTCCCTTTCTACTTCAAGGAATGGGAAAACATGTTAAACAGTCCTCTGAAGAAGAGAGTAAATTTCATGCATGTAACTATGGTTAAGCAGCACCTGCAGAAAGTGATTATATTCTCATGGTCTCCACAGAAAGAACTGAATTACCATCAAGTCAGGAACTCACTGGACTTATGGCAGCAACAAGAAAAATCTGCAAGTTTAGCCCTTCTCACAATTTGAAACCAGATGTTAAATATCTGACAATGCAAATCATCATGTGGCAGAATTAATTAAAAAACAATCTCTTGAAAATTGGTCATTAGTACAGGCAGAGACGAAACAGAGGGGGGTCAATAGTCTAACAAAATGGTCATTAGCAGCAGTTTAAGACTTGGATTTGACTGGATTCTTCCTAGGCTCCATAACAATAGGTTACCCAGCAACGAACAATAAAAATAAGGTCATAAAAAATATATTCATGCTATCTGGCAACAAAGACTGATTCAAAAGACGGGACAAATTACTTTGGACCACAGCACTGAGTGTCAGAATCTTATTGTCTGCTCAGAAAATATTTCACTGAGAAGTGAAACCCTTTTTCAAACGGGAATTATGCCTCAGAGAATTCCTTGGAGGTGAATACGCCAAATTTTGAAGTAGTTTGTAGACTACCCATGATATAGGGAAGTATATAAAATATTGCACATTAAAAGAAAATTCAGGCACTCATTCTTGCTTACAGGTATGAGATTAGAACTCTAGAGTGAATAATGAACATTTACTCTGTGACTTCATGAAGAGTCTTATGAAACGTCATGACTTCCATCTCAGGAGCCCATGCCACTGGCAGCAAGGGAACATGTAAGAATTAATGTTTTCATTAGGGAAACATCCAGTTCCCAGGGCTCTAGAAAAGCTGCTGGGTACAATGTCTGAGATTCAAAACTTGGAATGAAGTGTGGAAGAATTTAAAATTAATCATAATAATGTACCATTTTGTGATTTTTGAGGTTTCTGGCTTGCAGCTTTGGAATGTCTTGGAATGGCAATACTGGCTAAACTTTTGGCTGTGTTTCTCATTAGATACAATAAGAGGTCTACAAGTAAATTACAAGAGGCAGAAGAGCTGCAATTATTTACTTATCTACTGGTTTTGTGCATCAACTACAAATTATATTCAGCATCCAAGCTGAAAAACAGCTCCACCATGTCATATTTCATTAAAGAGTATAGCTAAAATGTGAATTTAGAAGTCATACTATGTGATTAGTTTTTTAGTCTTCAGGTTTTTAATCTATTTCAACAGGTGGAAAACTACTATTACTCTGTGTTTAATGTTCTGAGAAATGCTCATATGTCATACTGTTTTATATTGACCCATTTTGACCAGTGACTAAAACCAATTAATGAGCAGAAAATCAAATGCATCAAAATTCTGTTTAAAAATAGCCCTAAAAATTATTCACTTTAGCCCCATATGTGCTGTCAGTGGTTTGTGCTTAATAGCAGACTGAGAGGTCACATCTGAAATGCATTTCAATGCAGTTGTTAGGAGTAGCAATTATCAATGACACAGACATATTACATCACCTACAAAATAACGTAAGAATGCTGTGAAATGCACTTTGGAGTAAGGTGATTTTACATAGAGAACATCAGGAATGAACTGATGTATGTATGCTAGCCAACCGCACTGGAAATCTCTTTGGTCATAGTCTTTCCACTCATTGCCTTTTACATTATTATACCTGGAACTATGTTTTAGTGCACTGATTCTTTAGCTTGCATTATATTATGATACTTTGGATAGCTATTTTATTTAAAAGACAGTTTGGGATAGCAGTCCATAAAACTTTGTTTCTCCTACTGAGACACACACATCTGCAGCAATCCAAAGTCTTACAAACACCTTCTTAGGATCAGAAGATAGACATTGCTAGAGGTTTTTAAATTAGCTTATTTAGAACTCATTTTTGTGCCTTCTTTTAGATTTTTTGTGTTGATGTCCCATTTTTCAGGATTTTTTTCTACTGTCATTTTACCTGAAATATATTTGAAAAGACCAGAAAAGCTGAAGCTACAATCTAACCTATTTGTCTTTATATTCCCAATTTCTACCCCCATATTCGCTTAGAATAATATCAAATATTGCCCAGTACATAATAAAATTACAAAACAATCATGCATCACAGCACAACACAGCCTAACCTGTGGAGTCTTTTAAATCACTGATATCCAGCCTGTGATACTCAAATGTTTCACTGTCCCTGAACTACTTCTAAAGAATCTGCAAAGGAAATAAAGCATATTATCATTAAATTTAAATTCACTATGCAGTGCTCTGCCTCTCCACTAAAACAAACTACCAAGCAAACAAAACTCCATGCACTCTAGTGTCCGCAAAACCATAGGGAATGAAAACTACTGTGCCAAATTAGATTTGGATCTGAAATGAAAACTAATGCATGGCTTTGCACTCTTCACCTTCCCCTGGAGACTGTAAATCTAATCCATTAAGACAAACATCTTCGAAACAAACTAATTGGAGGTCTTCTAAGTAGATTTCCTATTCTAGAAGAGTAGTATCTTCAGTCACCCTCAACCTCAGCCATGGAAGCAGATCACATTATTTTACTAGCACAAAGCACGTAAGTATGTTTGCAGGATTTGGCCAGTCCTCCATAAGAAAAGATTCTGCTGTTCTTAGGGAGCATGTGGTAAGATTTTTCAGTATTATCTTGGGGTAAGTAATCCATATACAACCATTGAGCTCTGTGAAGCTCTGTATCAAATACTTCTTTTTTAAATGATGAAACAATAATAAATTGGGTGCAAACAACTCAAGAACGACAGCAAATGTTCCAATTAGTTCTGCTTAGAAAATGTAACATTCATACTCCTCTGAGCCACCAGTCTCCAAGGACTAGTTCTGATAGATACAAGTTGCAGTATTTGTTCAAAATATTTGATAAAAAACTTATGTTTCAGTTCTGCAAACTCAAACCGCCTGTCTATACAGTCAAAGCAAATTCATTACAAACTAAAATCTACTGCAAGGTGACATGAGATTAAAATGCTGATTCAGAAAAGTGTCTTTAGTTTTAGGAAGTAAACCAGGACAGGCTTTTGAAAAGAACATTGAACACAGAACAAAAGTAGAGCATACTTTAAAAGTGGATATTAGGAGGGTATTTGTTACTAAGCAGCTGCTGTCTTCTTTCAAAAGATGTAAAATATTAACTTTCCACTGCTGTTACAAGGGATTCAGAGCTTGACAATGATCCAAAAGATGTGTAAATTCTCTATCCCACTTCTGAGGAAAAGGAATGAAAATAATGACACAGCCATAGTAAAAGAGCATAACCACACGTGCAATTTGCCGTGACAACATGGTAACGTGTGTCCTGCATGCTCTACAGCAGAGCTAAGAGTTCTGCACCAGAGACAGCATTATTTTATCTTGCTCAAATACTGCAATGTCAACAAGATTTCAATAGGAAAAGGCTCAGTTCTGCAATGCCATGAACACCTTAATCAAAGTCTGGTCTGGGTCAGCATAAGTTTGATAGGAATTTGATGTCATAAGAGTGGGCAGCTCTAGGGTTGCAACAATATACTCACGAGCCAATTCCTTTGCTGTGAAACAGAGCTAATAGTTACTCTCCTATGTAATTTATCAGACATACACTTTTTGGTTTTCCATTCTGCCTAGCACAATGACATCTTGGTGTCCAGTAACCCAAATATTAAACAATCTAATATGATCCTTATTGAAGGGCATGTATTTATTATATTATTATTTTCTCCTGGTTACACAGTAGAGTTTGTTTAGATGTGAACACGTGAGTATCTATGCACAGCCGAAACAGCAGTTCTCCCCAAATCCAGTGACATGTGTTTGTTCTTTCCATCCCTTGGAAACCTGAAGTGGGACATTTTTTTTCTAATGACAGATGACCCACAGCTTCCAGACATAAAGTTTCTTTTAGATGTCAGTTTAGGTACCCAACATCATTAGTCATTTTTAAAAAATGTTAGTCCTTTCCACTGGATGTAGATGAGTCCACCCAGGAAGAAATCTGATTTCCTGTTTCTGCAGTAATGACACTGAATACTGGATTGACCTTCCTAAATGTAACAAATGCTTATCCATTTAGTAAAATGTAATGCTTTGACCTTCTTTCCCCTCAGGAATCATAATTTCTTAATAGCCAACCGAGAGACATTTCTGCCATATAGCATTTAAAGAAAAAGTTTTGAAGAAAAACTGTTGCAGTTTTAATATGATTGTGTATTACAGCTTTTAGAAAAGAAAGAATGCCATGCATGCTGAAAACACACACTTCCTATTTCACAGAGTTTATAGAAGTAACACTACAAACTGGATTGTGTGACAGTATTACTTACAGCAACAGAAAAGCAGATTTCATGATCTGAGACAAGATTTTTTGCTTTGCCACGGATAGCATTCATGCATCGTGAGGATTGCGCTCTTTTCAATGAAATAATTAACAAACCTGGCTCAAATGCTGTAACCACTGCTACTGCTTTCTCTTTTTGATGTTTAAAATCATTGCAACTTTGCAATGTTTTGTTAGTTGGTTTTGGGTTTGGGTTTTTTTGTGGAAAGGAGGCCGTTCAAGTACTACTTCGAGGAAAAATCTTGTACTATTGCATTATGGCAGGTGTAAGCTACCATTTAAAATAATTCAATACAGAAATTCATACAAAAATAAATGCATTAAAAACAGGAAAAAGAAAGGGTATGGTTATAAAATATCACTTTAATGTTATTGCTTCTCATTTATTCCTGACTCTGAATTGTATTCTTTTTTTCTGAAATGCAAGAAACACTTGTGCAATTCTGGCTTTTAGTTCTGTTGAAAGATGAATATCAGAGGGATTCATTCTTACTATTTTTCACAATGTAACTAATCTGGCTAAGGATCTAATATTTTTACTGAAATACTTATATGCATATAAGCCTTTACACAACCATAACTGTACCAGTGTAAAGGTTCTTTGTGCTGTTAAAGAGGTAATTTCCTTATAAGTCTATGAACATGCTCATCTCTCTAAATCTATGCAAGGATTGTTTATACTAAATTACTTTATCAGCCAAGTTAAACTACTTGACCGTATGAATTGGGGTCATTGTTTCCTCCAATTTCATGGTATCAAACTCAATAGTCGTAGGAGTGAGAGAATTAATTCATGTGTCACTTCTCAGTGACTGTTCTGAGCATTACCCCTCCACCCCTCCAGATTATTTTTGCATGTGAGGTGCTGCACTGAATACATCTTCCCAGAATCATAGAATCATAGAACAGTTAGGGTTGGAAAGGACCTTAAGATCATCTGTTTCCAATCCCCCTGCCATGGGCAGGGACACCTCACACTAAACCATGCCACCCAAGGCTCTGTCCAATCTGACCTTGAACATCGCCAGGTGTCGTGGTTTAAGCCCAGGCCGTAAATTAGAACCACACAATTTCTACTCTCCCCCCCCCCCCGCCCCGAGGGATGGGGAGGAGAATCGAAAGAATGTAACTCCCACAGGTTGAGATAAGAGCAGTCCAGTAACTAAGGTGTAACACAAATCACTGCTGCTACCACCAATAATAATAATGATAAGGGAAATAACAAGGGAAGAGAATATGATACCACCCGCCGGAAAAGAGCCCGACCGAAAGGAGGACATGCCCTTCCGGGAAACTCCCAGTTACCTCCCTGGGCATGACGTGCTGTGGTATGGAATACCTCTTTGGCTAGTTTGGGCCAGGTGCCCTGTCTCTGCTTCCTCCTGGCTTCTCCTCCTCCCTGGCAGAGCATGAGACTCACAAAGTCCTTGGTCAGGGTAAACATTCGGACCAGCAACTGAAAACATCAGCTTTATCAGTATTATTCCCAGGCCGAAAGTCAAAACCGCAGCGCTGCACCAGCTACTAAGAAGGAGAAAAACTGACTGCTGCTGCTGCTGAACCCAGGACACCAGGATGGAGCATTCACAGCTTCCCTGGGCAACCCATTCCACTGCCTCACCACTCTCACAGTAAAGAACTTCTTCCTTATATCCAAACTAAACTTCCCCTGTTTAAGTTTGAACCCATTACCCCTTGTCCTGTAACTACAGTCCCTAATGAAGAGTCCCTCCCCAGCATCTAATAGGCCCCATTCAGATACTGGAAGGCTGCTATGAGGTCTCCATGCAGCCTTCTCTTCTCCAGGCTGAATAGCCCTAACTTTCTGAGCCTGTCTTCATGCGGCATTCTTATACCAGCCTGCTTTTAATTTCAGACTTTAAGCACTAGTGTTATTGTACTAAATTCAATTTATAGAGCTATGGACATGAATATTGGCAGGGCTCATGTGCCAAGTGACCAAACAACATATGATAGGAGTTAGTTATTGCACAGTGTAGATATGGCACTGAATGTGCTATAAGAACCTGTACAGAATGGAAAACTGAATTTTGTATTATGCAGCTACAGGAAATCCCAGCTGAGGAAACAGTTATCAGGAACAGAAAGATATGGAATGATAGGCTTTTTTTTTTTTTTCCCCTTCTTCCTTCCCTCCTTCCCCTCCCAACATTTCTAGACCTTAGCTAACTGTCCAATAATTTTTAGAGCTATATTTATAGGTCATGATGATTAGCATGTTGCACTCTTTTAATGCTGTCCACACACAGTGGCAGCGAACTACAATTTTAAATGTAGCAAAAAGTTTGAGGCTTTTTTTTTTTTTTGGCAATGATTTTCTATTTTTAAATACAGCAATTACATATGTGCAGATTTAATCTTTTGCCAGTTGTATTTTAAGTGTATGCATGGTTCAAAATGCAGCAGGAACTCATGCTGTGTCTCTAAGCTGAGGAATAGCAACAGCTTTTTAGAGATATAGCTTTAGAAATGTGCAGGAATAGTATAAACTCCCCACGCAGCACTAAGTGTTGTTCCACAGCAACATCTACCATCCCATTTTGGTGTGAGATAAGGATGGATGCAGTAGTGAAGCAAGGGATACAGTGGGTGTATAACTCTATGCTCCAAAACTGACTACAGAATCTTTCTAGTTTTGTTCCTTATCCTAAAGAACGTATTTTCCCAATGTGCCAAACAGCAAACTCAAAACCTTGTACTCTTGGGCTATCAGCTCTGCACCTAAGTACCACCTTCTTTTGATTTTAGTTCAGCAAAACAAGAAACCTTTTGGCAGTTTGCTTTGCACTTTAAATAGCAAGTTCCCTTTGTGTCCGTAATCTGTTTCACAGCCTGGAGGTTAGGTGCTGACAGGCTTAACAAGTTATGGTTTGCCCAGTCTGCTGATGCAGCAGGGAGCTGGTTTTGTGCACTTAGCTGTGCTATTCTGGAGATATGACCACATTTAATGTTACTCGGAATGAATGAAGATACTTCCTTGTCACCCAGGACCATTTAAAGCTTGGCGGATACAAATCTCCCTTAGTTCTAAACCATTCCTTCACTGTAGCTTCCATCTCATAAACAAAGCCAGATGATCCATCCTCCAAACCTGTGTTAAGTGTGAGCACATTTTTCTGATAAGGTAAATTACAGAACAAAGGGAAATGCACTGCTTCAGCCTTCCCTCCCCCTTTAATTATCAGTGGCTGGAGACACAATTAATTTTGGAATTAAGACTGTCTGCTTTCATAAAAACATATCCTGCCTTGTCTGGCTGCCTTTTTTTTTTTTCCAAGCAGTGTTAGTAATTATCTTCTGGGTCGCCTCTCAGTTGTCAATAGGCTGTCTGTGTGCAGTGCTGCTTCTGCAGTGTTTATAACAACAGGCTGTTTGTGACAGTGTGGCACAGCCAGGAAGCTGAGTGAGCAAGAGAGAAAAAAAGAAAGCAAAATACTTCAGCAGGGCTGTAGAGACTGATATTAGGGAGTAATTACAGATGTCGTACAACCCAATAACATCTTTGAAACACGGGGCTTCCTAATGAGCATGATAAAACTTAAAGCAATTGTTTCACATCTTGAATGTGGCATAATTGTTAAAAACCAAACGCCACCTCTGACCTAACTAAATCCCTGACTAAAGGGCATGGGTTTCACAAGATTCAAACAAGCCTTAGCAAATGCCATCACAACCCACTCTGCATGATCCTAAGGGGAGGCATACAGAAGATTCAGGAATATGTGGTGATACAGACTTTGATAAAACTGCATGTGACAGAAAGAGCAGGGTTTTCCTGATATTAAAATATGCTTTGTTGATAACTTTGGAGATTTGAGTTCTTCCCATAAGATTTCTGCTTAGACTGGAAGGACCCGTACCTAAGGCAGGTGGTGATAGAATAGTTTTGTCTCCTTATGGTTGACTTCAGTCCTTGATCTCCACTTAAGAGTGCTCCCAGCTGACTGTCACAGTAGCCTGGCCTGAGAATAAGACCCAAAAATGAAGACTGGGACTGGAATCATAATAATCTATTCAAGTAAACTGGAGGTGTATTGTAAATTAGTAACATGAGATAGACTTAGATCAGGGTGCTATCAATGAAAATATAATAACCCACTATCACTAGCCAGCCAAACTCTTTCTTTTGTTTTTATCTCAAAAATACCACTGCTGTATCTTAATTGTGCCTCTCTGTATTACGCCTTCAGTGGCAGCCTTTTACCTTTAAATCTGGACAAAGGGAGGAACAATTCCAGGAGAGACAAATAAAAAGCACATATTGCTCGTGCTGGGAGATGAAGTAGTACAGGTCCAAAACGAAAACTCCTCTTCCTCTAGAAAATGAGCATTTGGCTGGCCTAGGGATCCCATACATTTCTGAGTCAGGGTTCCCATTAGCTAGTGCATGCTCTCTTACCAGACTACAACATCAGAATATCATTCCTCAGTTTCAGTTTGTGATATAGTGATTAAGAGTAGTTGATTTGCCTGCAATACAAAGTTTCTAGAAATACTGGCTCATCCAATGCTGCTCATGATTTTATGATCTTATTTTACATTCTTTATGCTTCTTCATATTTTAATTTCTAGCAGGTCATCTAACAAATTTGCCAAAATAAGGATGGAGTGTGATGGTAATACAAGCAATAAAGCAAACAAGTAATTTGTATTTCAGCTTCTCACATCATCCCTTTAGTTGTGGAATTTCAGTCAGTTCTTGTGTTGTCAGTGATTTGTTTTACCTGTGGTCTGGCTATTGCCAAAGGTGAGTGTCTGTGTATTAAATGCAGTGAGAACTTCATTAAAATTCAACAACAGAGAGCAGAAGGTAAGCTTGTATGGCTGAAAACAAGTTTGGGGTTACTGTAGGGTGGACTGGGATGAACAGAAAACACATCCATCAACATAACCCCGGCTGGCCTGGGTGTTATCAGTCACATTAACTGTAAGGTGTTACACAGCTCATAGTGATTACATATAGCACTGTTCAGGAAGATGCAAAAGTCACAAGTAAAGTTACTGCACTTCATACTTCATGTTGTGGCAAACATCCTTCAACATAATTTTCTTTTTATTTATCCTTTCAGTTACAGTTTTACTTTAATCTGCAAAATGAACCCACTATCATTCAGTTTCATTTAAAAAGTACTCAGCTTTCAGTTCTAGTTCTAGCTGATAATCAGATTTATCTGCAGACATGAAGGAACTTTACAAAATTGGTGTTATTATCTCAATAAAAAGAAGTTATAAATTTTTCCCAGAACACAGATAGAACAAGGTCAAATGTAGAATTAAGCTGTCTACATGTGATATAACCTCTTGACCACATAATGCTATTTTCTGAAAATATATAAAACTCAGACCAGTATTAAGTACAACAGCAAATTCACATCTGAAAAAACTCATCACAGGAGGAGCCATGACTCCCTGATCTTTGAGAAGTATTTTCTTTTTAAAGTTTCCCACCAAGGAATGCCTATGAAGGCAAAGATGACTGATGATGCC
The DNA here is from genome assembly GCF_963264785.1 of Psittacula echo. Lineage (NCBI taxonomy): Eukaryota > Metazoa > Chordata > Aves > Psittaciformes > Psittacidae > Psittacula > Psittacula echo. The sequence goes on from NC_137735.1 coordinate 110,711,852, forward strand.
ATTAATATCTCTACTTATAGATCTGCCCTGTGACAAGTTGGAATATGTGAAGTGGTTAAAATACTGAAACTAATTATATTTTACAGGAACTAATTTCTGAGATTCTATCCAAATGAGAATTATTTTAATTTTCCTCGAACAACACATTAGACAAACTGCTGAAAACAACGAATACATTTTAAATATTTGGGATTTTTTTCTTTTAATAAAGCAATGGAGCTAATTGTAAAAACCAAAACCAGCAAGCAGGAAGAGAGACTATATATGTTATACTTAGAAGGTCTAATGAACATGTATGATTAGAAGGATATATGCCACACATAAGCTCTTGCATATAAAGCACAGGCAAAAAGCTGGAAGAATTATAAAAAAAATGAAGTTTCATAAGAGTCTGATGAACACTTGAAGTAACTATGCTGGAAGAGATATTGCTACAAATGTGAGATAGAAAGAAAGATTACCCTTTTTTTCAAAAGAAAGCATTCTACCTCATTCAACTCCCAGTTTCCACAGCACCACTCTTTCCTCCAAAGCCTGTGTATCCAGGACTTAACCATGTTAATATTATTAGATAGTTACCTAGTAAATAATGCATGGCCCCTCTGAGGCTCCCAACATAAGAAAGTCATTGACTTGTTGGAGCAAGTCCAGAGGAGGCCACGGAGATGCTGTGAGGGCTGAAGCATCTCTCCTGTGAAGACAGGCTAAGAGAGCTGGGCTTGCTCAGCCTGGAGAAGAAAACCTGCAGGGAGACCTTAGAGCAGCTTCCAGTACCTAAAGGGAACCTACAAGAAATCTGGAAAGGGACTTTTTACAAAGGCATGTAGTGACAGGACAAGGGGGAATGGCTTTAAACTGAAAGGGGGGAGATCTAGATTACACATTAGGAAGAAATTCTTCACTTTCTCTCCCTGAACTGTGTCTAACAGGCAAACAAAACATAGCTGGCATGGAGTGCAAATGGTTCTAACAATTACATAGAAAAAGAAGTACTCTTTTTATATTCCTCAGTAACTGTACACACATGGGTATAATTCCCAAAGTGCTTAACATTGCAGTGTAAACAGTTTCCAGTTGCTTTCAATGATATAGTCCTCTGTTAATCATTCCCACCTGAAATTACTCCTGTGGTGGATGGTCATTTGGCTGCTGCTACTAAAACCTTCAGTTATATCTGTAAACTACCACCATTAAACATAGCAGCCCAACTACCTAATAAAAATTGTGTGGTGTCTTGGTTAATCAAGTCTTCCTCTTTGTAGTTAAAACACTAAAGTGTAAAAACATAAAACAAATAAATAAAGAAAAATGCAAATAAATGTATTTCATTAGGTCAGCACTAAAAAAAAAAAACCCAGCAAACCACCAAAAAACCAAATTATTTTACCTGATGAAAACAGTCATGATTAACCTACAGCATCTTCTATTGCATGATACCACAAAATAAATGGAGACTTATAAATGCCAAGCTGAAACAGAATAATGTCTTGCTTTAAAATTAGAGCTTAATTAGCCCAAGGGAGAACAAACAATTGGTCAGATTCTTCCTGCAACTGATGATTAGCTGTCATTATTTCAGGCTGTCTCCTAGGCCATGCAGCAATGCAATAGATGACAATCAGGGTAAGGGTTTACTTCAGTGAGAGTGCCTGTCAGTGCAAGTCTTTATTTAATTTCTTAGGACAGCACAGGTAATTTAAATTCCACCATGGTAAGATGGCAAATGTAGGCAGTGCAGGTCAAAAAAGTCAATCAAATGAAACGTAAGTGGAATTGGTCTCTTTCAAAAACAGGGAGAGGAAGAGTTTTACCACGAGCAGCAATCATTAAAGCATTAAACAGCTTTATGTTTTTCCAAAATATTTGCCAATGCATGGAAACATTTCACAAACAAAGTACATTTTTTAGGCATAGAGGTAGGCAGAGAAGAAAAGCTACTTTCATAGAATCATAGAATAGTTAGGGTTGGAAAGGACCTTAAGATCACCTATTTCCAATCCCCCTGTCATGGGCAGGGACACCTCCCACTAAACCATGCCACCCAATGCTTTGTCCAACCTGGCCTTGAACACCGCCAGGGATGGAGCATTCACAACTTCCCTGGGCAACCCATTCCAGTGCCTCACCACCCTTACAGTAAAGAATTTCTTCCTTATATCCAATCTAAACTTCCCCTGTTTAAGTTTGAACCCGTTACCCCTTGTTGTGCCACCACTTTCACAAATCATTTCATAAAAGTATCTGACCTTGTACCTGTAGTAACAAGGAACCACATCTAGTTGCAAAAGATGTTCCTTCTGATGAATAAAATACAATACAACTGCCACTTTCATATGGGCAAAACTATTTGTTCCCTGTTATTCCAGTTATGTACTGATGGAGCTCACTGCTATGATTCTTGGAAACAGAGTTGAAAAACTAATCAAGTTCAGTGACTACATTTTAAGCAAAGGATGCTGATTTGGCTAGCTAAGCTGGAATTCCCAGCCTACAGGAGGAAAATACTTCTTCAGCATCAAGTCCTATGCAGTAAGGAACTATCTGGGCAGAGGAGAAATCCTCTGTGACTGGAGGGTCTATCCATACATAACTGAAATTATGACTCATAATGACTGATAATAACTGATTCTCATATTTGCAGTGCTAGAGTGAGTGATTTAGACTTTGGACATGAAGATCAGCTCAAAGAGTGGAAGGCAAGCTCATAAAAAGTCACACTTTAGCTCCACTGCTACAGGAAAGTATGAAAGAATGGTTACTATGCCACATCTACAGACGTAAGCTGGAGTATCTGAGCCTTGAATACACGGAGAACAATGAGCAATGCAACACAGTATTTTACAAAGCTCAGCAACATTACACAGTTATTAAGGCTAGGAATGAATTTCAGAGCCAAATGCAATTGCACCGGAGGTGAAGGAAAATCCACAATGCAATCATTCAAGCAGCAGTTTGGCCAGGCCACCAGGATTAACACCTTCAGCTTCTGCAAATACATCATGGGAACTTTAAGAACCACAAGTGTTCAGTGCTTTGTTTTCATCTCTTGGGCAAACATCCTACTTTGTGAGTCAACAGCAGTTTTGAATAAATCAAGTTTATCTATACTGTCTTCTAGAAGACCAATAAACAAGAGTTGCAATAGTTAATCCTAGGTGTTATCAAAGGAGTTTCAGTTCAGTTCAATCCTTTTAATTTGCAGCTTTTGGCATTGAGCCAAATAGTTGTGACTTAATAGGATCTGCAAGTTAAAATTAAAATCCTGCATGCCTGTCTGTTTCAGTTCTTATCCCACACTTCCTCTCTGGGTAAAACACTCCATTATTATTGCTGTATCCAGAGCCTGTATTTTGTCTCTGGTCTCCTTTAACTTGTGGCAACCTCTACTTAACAAAGACCCAAACATGCTGTAGTATAACTATTTGGGAATAGTTATATATTCCTTTAAGTCTCAAAAAAAATTTGTTTCAGGACCTTAGAAGCAAAAAGGAGAAAATGCTCAGAAGACATAGAGCCTTGGAGATGACATTATATACTGCTTGACTGAATACAGTAAAAAGCACCTTAAAACATAGGGCTGAAGGCACAATTTAGAATTTTGGAGGGTTTAGGATACTTCATTCCCTTACTTCCAATAACAAATGCAGGGGATTCTGATACCTGTTCAACCAAGGGATTAGAAATAATGAACAACTGCTGTGTTCATAATTTTTACTACACAGAAAGGAAACAATTTATGCTATCTAGCACAAGCCAGCACTTAAAAACCCCACCAACTTGTATGCACTGAGGACAACTCTGAAAAACACTAGCGGTAATGATTTCAATCACAAATCAACTGTGATTTTTTTCCTTCACTTTTTTATTTACATTCCTTTTTCTCTGTCAGGCTTTTTCTTTCCTTCATCTTCTTTTTCCCTCACATTTCTATTCAAACAAGTTGGCCAAATGTTTTCAAGAATACAATGTGTAGCAAATGCAGTATCTGGCAGTTCCTTGTCAGTTTGCAGAGTTAATATACACTGTGTTTTCTACTGCAACCTCAAGGCTTAGCAGACTTGGGAATCACGCTGCATTTGTAAACCAATAAAAATAAATATACATGTATTTTTAAAAGAATCCAGTTGCTCTCAGAAAAGCTTATAACCAAAATACTTTCCTGCTTTATACTCTCCAGTAAACAAAACAAAGATCAAAGTTACAAACTGAGAAATGCTGAGACTGATGTTTCCAAAAACTTACTATTCAATAGTTCTTAAGGATGTATGTAACATTTATTATTCCCTATGAATTCTGTCTAAGGAAAAGTTCTGCAAACATGTTAGAAATTCTTATTTTAAGACATACAGACTTCATACACCTTCATACAAAACAATAGGAGTAAGATAATAAGTTTTTATCCTTTATTACTTTTCTGCTTTAGTGGAGTGCTCCCACTGTGATCCGCACAAGACATTTCACAAGACATTTATCTACAAGAGAAAGGAACAGAAAGAAACTCAGGCAGAGTGATTAAACCTGATGTCTCCTTTCTACAGACACGTGCACAGGCTTAATCAATCTGACGCCAGCAGTCTCCACTTTCACATCGCCTGCTGGCTTCATGCCTGACAGATTCCACCTACTGTACATCTTTGTAGGCAGAATAAAGATGTGAGATAAAGAAAGCAAAGTGACCCAGCAGAGCAGTCTGCATAAATTACATGCCACTAGTCTAAGCTGTGTGAGGCTCTGATCCCCGCAACTATTGCTGTCTCAGCCACTCTGCAGTGCAAATAGAGTGTTTATGAAGAGTATCTGTTTGCTATTGAAAACCAAAGCTTGCAAAAAATTTAGGCTTTTTCTGTTTTTTCCCAAACTGTAACTGGTAATGCTTTCAACATTAAAAAGGCTGCCTCCTTTAAGTGTTGAGTTGTCCATCTACACATACTACGTTAGTCAAATAGGAAACATATTATGGTAATGGAGGTTCTCATGAAAATTTACCAGTTCATCTTAGACACACTGACATAAGAGGATTTTTTTCTAAGCAACACCTATTAGGCTTGATATATGAAAGCAATGACTGTTTCAGACCAGAATTTTCCTAAGGGGCAAAAACCAAACAAAACTCTGTTAACTAAATCTCTAGCATTCCCTCTCCCCAGTGAAAAACGCCAACCGTGTTACAATTTGAAATTCAGTAAGAAAAACAGTTAGCATAAGAAATTGCTCTCAGCTTAATGTGTCCTTGCTGAGGGTAACATTGGGTTCTCCCCCAAATAAAAACATCCCTTGAGGATGAAATGCTAGGACATTAAATATAAGTTTTGAGACAAGGAGAGGCAAACTTGCCAGCTATCTTAAACTGAAATCCAGGAAACAAGCCCGTTTCTTCCTCCTTCGTATTTGTGTATATGATGCAGAGAAAGGCACTGAAGAAAATCAGTGACTGCAGGAAACTTTAAATAGCTCAAATAGTATATTCTAGGATCAAATGCAAAGACCTTCTAGTTTCAGATTTATAAACTAATAAGTTTACAATAACGACATAATTCCAAGAGCAAGAATAAGAGATGAGTAAGAAAATTATAACTGTAAGAGAAATCCCAATTATGCATCTGAAATTAAAAAACATTATTTTATAATGATATGAACTGCTGAGGTATGTTTCATTAATTGCAATAAGTCTTGTTATCATCACTGTATTCCAATTGTATTGGGAAAAAACATACAGACAACAATAGATCACAGACCAAGATATTATAAAGTCAGCTATACTCCCAGTGGTGTGGATCAGCATCCCAGAATTCTAATTTGCTACAGTTCCATGATAAAAATAATAATAAAACACTGAACGAGAAAAGATCTTTGCAAACAGATCTGTAATATGTTGTATATAACTGCTGTATGGCTGGAAATTTAGATTTCATTTCATGGTAGGATATGGTTGTGTAAATGGCTTCTGTTCTTTACTATAAAACATACGGAGTGTCCTTAATTCAGGAAAAGCAAGATAAAAAAGCTCCTGAGAATTATAGACCTGCACAAACAATCCTGGTATAAAAGAGATCATTCACTAAAACACAAGAGAAGAAAGATAAGAACAACAGGGTATCTTGTCCCCAGGGTTTTAATAGTGGTCATACAGAAAGAGCCAGATGGACACTCCTGTCTTAACAAAGCCTTACAAAATTTTCATTTGAATTGTGTCTGTAAGGTTTCAAAAAAATTTAAAAGGACAACATCAAAGTGGGCACTGTAGATCTTAAAAATAGACATCACGTCATCCATACCCCTGTGCTCGGCTGTCATGAGTAGGCAGTTAAGAGGTTTCTTGTAAATACAAGTATTCTTCCTGTACTCATAGCAGAGAGAGGACAGACATCCCAGAAGGAATACTACATGCAGAGGGCTGTGACTGAGATGTCTATCCGCTGCCACAGACAACTCAAGCATTCTCTGAGACAAAATTGTCAGTGTCTTTTTAAGTGTACCTTTTGAAATGTTGGTATTTTTTTCTCATACTAAGCAAAATATACTTTCAAAACTATGCCATTCTAAATAAAATATTATCATCACCCATTAAATATAAGTGATGTTCCAGGCATATCATTTCATCTAAAATATTTTGAATGCTAATGTTATATGTAAATAGGAAATATAGCTAAATATATGCATAGCACATGGTCTGCCATGACATCTCCCAGGTCTTTTTGAATATTTTGGACACTGAGCAAATTAAAAAAAAAAAAAAAAAAAAAGACAGAGAAAAGAAAAAAATTCATATAAAAGGGAATCATGCTTTACCTTACTTCTTTTTCTTAAGTCTCAGTTGACAGCTGGGTTCTACAATTTACAAACTCCTGTTTCTGCCTGATCCTGCCATTGAGCAACAGTACTGGACCTGAAACACTGGAATCTGTTCCCCATAAAATCCTGTACTAATGGTATTGATCCAATTCAGAATTGCCATAACTGGATCAGGTGGGAAAGCACAAGCACAAAAAGCAAGAAAAAACCAACTTTCCATTGATGTTTTCAATAATTAGATGAACAGAAAGCTAAATCTTGAACAACAAACAAAATAATTTCTGTTTGAAGAATAATGCTGCTGCCTTGTTAACAGAAAGCAGCTTGCTTCTGCTTTCTTCTTACACAAGAAACTAATCAAGTGTAAAGGGGAAGAGAGATTATTTTCTTTCTAGTCAAGAACCGGGGAGGCACCATTGCAGGGGCTGCCTAGAAGTAATCACTACACTCCTGTTTTGTATAAGTTTATTTCCACAGGAACACCCACTTCACAGACCTCCTGCCCTTTGCACCTGAGACACCCTTTTACCCACTATTCTTTTAGGTGGTCAAGCATTTTTGCAATGGGCTCAAAAGATAGAACAAAAAAGACAGAGCCCCTCCTCTGGATTGCTCCAGCCCCTTCTCTGTGGAATCAAGGCTGTTTAACTCATATCTGCATCACCCCACAGCAGTCAGGATTTATGTCTGGCATGTCTGAAAGCTTCCTTGGGTATGAAAATCCTTCTTTAAAAAGAATGGGAGAAAAACAAAAAAAAGGAGGGAGAAAAAAAGCTCACTGAGCAGTAGAAACTACCTAAGTAAAACAGGCTCAAGGCAGAGGCATGTGATTTAATTGGGGATGTATTTAGGCTAACAGGAAATGCCACTGATAAGAAGTTAAGGACTAAATGGACAATGTCTTCTACGGGATTTCAAATTCTTTGACGGGCCTGTAAAACAGAAGTCCTGTAACAGTCTGTGCTGCAAACAGAGTTAATTATGGATTTACAGATGTGGAGAAAAGGCTTGATAGTTATTTGTAATAAGCCTAAATCGGAGGCACAATCTGAGGTCAGAGAAGTTACTAGTTTGCCACAAAGAACTTGTAGCGAATCAAGGAAAATGGGGAAAGAGGGGAAGAAAGCCCAAACCCACTCATCCCTCCTTCCTAAACTGAAGTAATACTGCTTTCATCATCTTTATATCCTAATTACATGCAAAAATCAAGGATTTCCCTTTTCATAGTATCTATTAAATTTACTTCACCTTTTACATTCAAAATACTCCATTACCATGACACAAAGTTACAAATAGTCAGCTGAAAACATAACTGGTTTCTGGAACACAGGACTTTTTCAGGATATCACCTTGTTCTGAAGATAGAGATGGTCTTCCTCATACAGAGAAAAAAGGCTGCTTGGAGGCCAAAAGCAACTCTTCTCAGTCATGTAAGCAGTCAGTATGCTACCTGACTGAGCTTCTGCTGCTCTGACAGAGGAAGGAGGTTACTGGTAAAAGGGAGCTCCAGCAGTGCTAAAAAAGCTCTGCAGGTAAAGGACTGAATGCCAGTTTTCTATGTTGTTATAAACACAAGGAATTATGAATGAACAAATTATCTGCCCTTGGGCTCTCTAGCTTAATTTGCTATACATATGTTAAATTGAATTTAAAAATCTTGCCTTTCCAAAAAGTTACTTTACTGCATTTTCAAAGATGTAGTTTGATCAGCTGACTTTGATTTCACCAGGGGCCTACATTATATACACATTGTCCCTGCCAAGCCTTCATGAAAAATAATGTATTTAAGTGCCTGTTCTAAAAGAGGAAAAAAAAAAATCAAGCTTCCTGGCTTCAAATGTTTGATACTGTGCACATTCTGAAGTATGCACACACTTGCACACTGAGAGTTTTTAGATTCAAGAAGCACTCACAGATTTCATTCAAAGGGTTGATAATACGCAGGTCCTGGTCTGGAACCACACAGCCCTTGTTGCATACAAACCCAACCACACGAACTGCAGCTTGGGCCTCAGGCTTGCTTGAGAGCACCAAGAGGTTTTCTGAGACACGGTGATGTGCAAGCCATGTGTGACTGCATAGTTACTTCTTTTGGTAGGAGCTGCACTTAATGAAGCTTACATGGATGAAAACTTTTGTCCATGAACTTTAAACAGAGAAGTGATGGGTGGTTATCAAGGGAGAAAGCTAAACAAAAAGAGTAACAAAATTTCTGGGTTGTTTTACCTGATTTGTGGGTTTGGACAACAACCCCATATTGTTGCCCAGAACAAGCAAGTGCAGAAAATATATTCAATGGTACAGAAATAAAAAAAATCAAATTGTATTAAATTCTTTTTTTTTTTTTTTTAATGTACAGTATTGTTTCAGTTTCCAGATCTTGCTACTTTATTGCATGTCTGGTTTCTTCTTAAAACTCCAGTCCTTGAGACCATATAACTGCTTTCATGAAATACTGGAAAAGGCTGAAGATAAATAATATATGAGCTAGCGAAGTGCGTGCCACACAGAGAGGATGCCCACAGATACTAGTTAATTCTGTGTAGCCCCTCAGCTATTAGGGTGCAAGTCAGCTCTGATCCAAACACTCTTTGATCAATGTAATGCTGAACAGGACTGCACAATCCTGGCAGTGTGGTAGGGCTCACAGGCTGGGCTCAACTCTGTTCTTGTAACCCAGTGTATTTCATGCAGAAATTGTCCTACTTTCTATCACTATTTACAGAGATGAGTGCTCAAGACCATATTGTGATTTTGGTAGAATAATGATAATAAAGAATTCTGAAATGACAAGGCTTAGGTGACCTCTGAACACCCATGAAATACTAGGACCAAATTCTTACTCTTGCCTAAACAAGAAGAAACTCAATGACACAGGCCTCTGTGCCATGCTAAGCTTAGGGCTGTTTATGTTGAGGATAAGTACTGCCCTACTGTGAACTTCACCTGAATGTCCACCACTACAGGGAAGACTTAAGTGTAATCACTGTGACTCATTTGATCTTTTTAGTCTGTTTTGCATCTGCCCACAAGGACTTTAATTATCGCCAACTGGAAGAACTGGTTTGGTTAGAAAGCACAGAGGAACAGAATATAAAGTTTTCCTTTGAAGATCCCTAATTGTTCTTTGGAGTTTTCTTTTCCAAAGGGAAAAGGGGTGCACCTCTCTTTCCCTTTTAGCAAAGGCCATAATTTCAATTTGAGTTGTGAGTGAGATAAAATATATCCTTAAATAGCAGGTGGGTAGAAATAACTGAAGAGCCTGGTTTTATGGATCAAAAGTTTCAGTGAGACTGCAAGAATATGTGTGCCCATTAGAAACATGTGTGATGAATATTAGACAAAATACTTTTGGTTCCAATACCACTAGACGCTTGAAATCAACTATTCATATTAAGGTCATTAAGCTAAATGAGGATGCTTACTAAAGACACCATTCTGAACATGAAAGAGTATTTTTTGTAACCTATAAACCTAAGTTTTCATTTTCCTGTGGCTAGCTATTTTTATAATGAGGGAAAAATTCTTTTCATTTCAGGAAATATCTAGGCCTATATAAAGTCTTCATCTGAGACTCATATTAAATGTTGATTTCATCTGTCACTAAGAAATTATACCAAGGTTTGTACAAATAATTTTATAAACCTTGTATTTCTCATTATTGATAGCATTTAAAACAGTCAGTTTAAGACCTGTCATGTTTTTTGTGAAAGATATGGTAAGAATGAGTAACATAAATATCTGCTGCAACCTCTGATTCAGAAAAATCAATGCCAAATTATGGGTGCATTCTGTTGCATATTGGACTGTGACACTTTTTTTTTGGATGAAATAGATGCCAGCTGGACTACAAAAGCATTTAATACATTTACAAAGATGTCTGGATTTTTCAGTGCCACAAACCAACACCTGATTTTTACCATGCTTAACACAAGTATATAAAATGTTGATACTTTTTATTGGATCTGTGATTCAAAACACATCTGAATACTTCCAGTGCCAGTATGCACTTCTAACACTCAACTGCAGGAATGGAACAAGCCAAACTCAAAAGAAGGATGCTTCAACCAAAAAAAATCTGCTCTACTCCCTGAAGCACTTAGCATTTTCCTCATGATTTTGCAGTCAAGTAATGGTCAGGCTTAGTTTTACTTAGCTTATGATACCTCGTAAGCCACAGCCAATAGCACAGTAGCAATGTTAGATAAGAAAACTCTTTTCCTGTCTTCATATGTTTTTTTTTGGTGGAATGATTTATTTTCCTTTAATCTATCAATGACTCCCTAAGAAAAGAGCAAGGAAAAGCAACAAAAAGTGTTTTAAGCTGAGTAAGAATGGAAACTCTTAACCTCTAGCCTACTGCTCTGTACCAAAACCAACCATGTTTGTAATAAACACACAGTAGCACTAGTAGTAAGAGATAGTAACTACTCTTATGGTAAACCAGAAATGCCAAAAAGTAGCACACATGAAAATGAGAACGGAGTCAAATCTCTGACATCACTTAAATCTTAGAATCATAGAATCATAGAATAGTTAGGGTTGGAAAGGACCTTAAGATCATCTAGTTCCAACCCCACTGCCATGGGCAGGGACACCTCACCATCTCACCCAAGGCTCTGTTCAGCCTGGCCTTGAACACCGCCAAGGATGGAGCACTCACAGCTTTCTTGGGTGAATTCCATTCCAGTGCCTCATCACCCTCACAGTAAAGAATTTCTTCCTTATATCCAATCTAAACTTCCCCTGTTTAAGTTTGAACCCCTTACCCCTTGTCCTGTCTCTACAGTCCCTAGTGAAGAGTCCCTCTCCAGCATCCTTGTAGGCCCCCTTCAGATACTGGAAGGCTGCTATGAGGTCTCCACACAGCCTTCTCTTCTCCAGGCTGAACAGCCCCACCTTTCTCAGCCTATCTTCATAGGGGAGGTGCTCCAGTCCCCTGATCATCCTCGTGGCCCTCCTCTGGACTTGTTCCAACAGTTCCATGTCCTTTTTATGTTGAGGGCAATCAACAAAAAACCTTGAAGCTAATCTTGTGATTATGGTATTTCCTCATGACTGTTCTAATTTGTGAGTTATGATATTATGATTTTGCTATTTAAGCTCTCCTTTCAAAGCATATATTTGGTTTAACTGTAATATATAAACACTTTTTCAAATTTAGGAAATCTCTTTGCAATTATAACCAAACAGATTACTTCTTGTTGAAATATATTTTAATTAAAAAGAGAATTACCTATAATTCTCCTCATCATGAACACAAAATGATTGTAATAAAAATTGGCATACAGCTAGAATATTTATTATGAGACTGCCTGGTATTTACCATTATAATATACTTATTTCATCTCCTTGCAACTTTGCAAAAATTATACAATAGTTTCTGAGAATTTCAGGAGAAAATAAGCATTTATGTCCACATAACAAACAAAAGTACTAAAAATAATCCCTCTGTCCCCTCAGTAACAGTGTCAGTCAAAAGATCTAATAGTACTCTGCTTTAAAGCAAAAAGCTAATGCTTAACAGAAGCTTCATGCTTCTGTCAGCAATGTGCTATTTGCTGTTCCCAAGGAATCATCCAAATCGGACTCAACAATAAGTCTCTGAAAAGCCCGAGTTTACAGTTGCTCATCAGAGATTTCTTAAAGTTCAACAGCTTAATGATCTACTGATCCTGTTTTTACCAAGCAAACATCATTTCTAAAGAGCCTTTACATGATGCTTATACAGGCATAGGACATGCTCAGGCTGAGCACTGCAGGCGGAAATGGAAGTTTCTTTGCAACTGCTTCTTACAGTTAATTGCAAGGGCTAAAATATTGGGAATCAGAAAAAAGAGCACAGAATGATCTGCAGGTGTTGTTAGACGATCCAGCCTTTACTCACGGCTAACAGTACAATAGCTAACCTGGAAGAACATAAGTGCAGTAACACTTATAATTACTTGAACATGTTGCAGCATGAGAAAGAAATATGTGTTAATTGATATTCCATACCCAAATGCTTTTACATTTTACAAAATTACTGAAGTATCACAAGTGCTTCTGTGACATGTCTTAGTGTCATATCTGGATCTTAGAAACACCTTTCAAAAGGCACCATTATTCAGTGTTATGCACTAGAAATTATAAACTTTAACACCTAGAACAACGAGCTCACAAACAACAGCCACTTCCTACATTTGAGCAGGCAACTGAGGCAAGATCAGAAAAACAGCATTAGTTGCAAATGGAGAATCCATAAGTAACTTAAGAAGAATGCCCTAACCCAGAAAAAACTTATCTTTTATGGTACACAGTGATGTTTTGGGTTTATCTAATACAGAATAAAGAGGTATATAGATACAGCAATAGACACAAAAAATCATATACAAAAATCATTATAGAAATATGCTGAGAGTCCATAAAGCCCCAGTTACTTGCTATTGCTTGTACTCTCACAAACTTAACTTTCACTAATGCAGCTTAGCCACACACAAAATCACACAGCTCAAGCACATCAAAGTTTTCTAAATATGCAACCTTTCCCTGCAACAAATCACAGAAAATAACCCTAATATGAACTATCTACTAATGGCCCACGTAGTGCGCTCAATACAACACAACAACACATCTATTACATTGCCATTAATAATTATCTAATTTGTTTTGTAGATAGAAATATGTATTTTAACTTTCCTATAAAATCTCATAAACAAGCAAACTTCCCTTAAATTATTCATATTTAGTAGCTGTGTTGCTGAAGATCTTAGGAGTTCCACACTTTGAGATCTCCAATAAAAACACCCCAAACACCAAAAACCAAAACCCAACAAAAATCCCCACTTGAGAAATTAACTATATTTTATTCTGAAATACGAATGCAGTTCTGAAATTTAAACCAGATTTTACTTTATGTGGAACGGAGACAAAATGGTGCTTATTAGCAGCTTGGTCACTTGTTTTGATATTACCAGCATATCCCCAGGACATGAATAATTAAGACTAGGACACTCAGAGAGACTTGGACCATTTCCAAATGTTTCTGTACTTCAATAAAGCCTGGAGCCTTTTAGATATCTAAAATGATCATGATTATATTCTTCTTTTCCTCCTAGGCAATTGATCTTAAGATTCTAACAAAATGCTCACAGTTGCTTAATTAGTCTCAGATTTCAGAAAAAGAGCTCGGTCAGTATTTACGCATTTTAATAGCACACTGAACCTTTTAAGAGCATCTCCAACCTGGTGTAATTTGTCAGCTGCAGCATGACAGATGTGGCAATCAGGCCAATACTACAACAGACTCAATGGCATCAATATTTGATTTGAAAATTCTCATCTAAATACATAATTTAATGAAAATGTCAGAACCATTTATTTATTCATTACCAATGATTCAGAATTGCAGCTTTAAAACGTTCATGTCAAAAGAGTGTGTATTGCTTCCCATAGAAATTCTAACAGATTTTTTTTCTCTAGGTACACAACATAGGCACAAAATACTTCCAACAGTTACCTTTATACAAATAGTTTTGGCCATACAGTTCAAATGAATTTATTGAGGCCATTAGGAGCTACCTCATATTATTGTTATTTCAGAGAGACAGAGAAATCTTATGCATTTAAGAATCTTAAATGCTCAATAGCTCAGTCTTTCACAGGTCAGTATTTTGTCAATTATTTCATGCTATTAATGAAAAGTCATTTAAGCCTGTTGAACTGCAAATTCATTTTCTTCCTGATGGGGGTCCCAAATCAGTACCTTTTTTGTATTTTTTTTTCTTTTTATCAGAGAATGTCCAGCCATACAACTCCTAATGCATCTAGTTTTCATAGATCACAGATTTCCTAGGGAGTGGAATGTGAAGTATTTGGGGGTTTCTTGCCCCTACAAGAATGATAAGAATCTCCAGTTTCTCTGCTGGAAAGCAGTGAATTTTCAGAAAGAAAGTATGATGTAAACAACGTGTTAGTCCTAGGAGTCTGTTCCACTATTATATACAAGGACGCACCTTCTGTTAATCGTAGAATCACAGAATAGTTTGGGTTAGAAAGGACCTTATCGATCATCTAGTTCCAACCCCCTGTGTCAAAACTGTGGTTCCGGCGTTGCATAGAGCAAATCCTCTAGATTAAGCAACATATACGTGCCATGCAGCCAAAATAGTGGGCAAGCAGCCCCTCAGATCTGCAATGCTCAGAATCACCCTGAATTCTGAAAGAAAGGAAATCTCTGGTGGTTTCCCAGTCCTGCCTCTCATTCAAACTACATCAAGTTGCTCAGGGTCTTGCTTACTTGAGATATGAATATCTCTGGGGATGGAGATTACACATCTTTGGATATCTGTCCCAGTGCTTAATCACCCTCAATGTGAAGACCTTTTTCCTTATGAATATTTGGAAATTCCATTGACTGTGTGTTGTGTTTGCTGTCTTGGTTTTACTGTTGTTCACCTCCAACAAGTAGCAGGTTCTACATACACAGTGATTTCTCTTAGTGTCTAGAACAACTGCTGGTCAGCAGTTAAAAAGGCCATTTTGTATCTAATGCAGTTTAAGTTGCTACCAAGACAGTCAACACATGTATGCTATAAAATGTGAAATTCAGTGATATTTTCACTATGGTCATGAAACATACATGCTGCAACCCATGAGGCTACTCTGATATCACTGGGTACAGACATCAGTAGTGACCAGTGGACTGAAAGCTCACTCCCTTTAAATCAAATTTCTCAAACTTTTTTTTTTTTAAATAAAACAATTATGTGAAACCAGCTCAGTAAAAAACTAACCCTGCTTAAATATAACTTCCTTTGACACAGGAGTATGTGGAGGTCACATAGAGATCTCTCTTTCTAAATGTGTGTTTGATCAAGGACTGTGAACAGTAAGATATAGGAGTTTCCATAGTAATTGAAGAATGACATAACACTTTATTATAAACATCAACTGTGTAGACAGAGAGAGCAATGTGGCTTTTGCATGCCTCTGAAAAGGAACTGCCAGTGTACCAGTCTGAATATAAAACTAAAACCTTATTCAGAGTAAGGGATGCCAGACCCACTGTCAGCTTCACTTTAGCTGATCTTCAATCCCTTTCATTAATGCTTGCTTTTTTTTTTTTTTTGAGGATATATGTCTTCAGTAAGATGTCCTTCAGCTTTTTCACTTCAGATATATTTCTATCATTCCATCCATGTCTTGTTTTATATATGTAGTAATGAGAGGTCATGAGTGCACTATAAAACAGAACCCTCAGGTCAGGAGGCCTTGAACAAAGGCAAATATTGCTAAAGGCAAAATACCCTTAACTGTTAAGTGAGGGGAACTAGAAAAACACCACATTGTCTTAATCAGAATATTTTTGTCTCCAACAGCTGGAACTTTTCGGCTGAACTATTACTGGAAGAGAGTGGTATAGTAATGTTTTTATCAATTCACATGGGTAGCTACTCTTACAAGCCATGATTAGGCTGTTGCAGTGTAGGTGTGCTGGCAAGAAGATTAGTGGAAACAGCTAATATGGTATTTGGAAAAGACACATGCTGTGAACAGCTGTTTGTGTCAGACATTTCAGTCTCTTTAGTTAGTCTATACCAGATTTGCTTCTTTTTTTTTCTTTTGTTTTTAATAAACAGTGCTTTCTGTCAATGTTAAAAAAAAAAATCAAAATGATAATAAACTGTGATAGTTAATTTGATTAAGCAAGAGTTGGGTAAGATGAATGGTTAAAGCACAGTTCATCTTCAGGAATTCTTAGTTACCCTAGAAGCAAAAGAGAAAAGAACATTGTATTCTTTCTGATTCTATCCAAATAAGGTTTCTGGGGAATCAAGCTATCTTGCTGTTGCCTGCAGCAGATGCAATTTTCTTTAGATTTCAGATTAATATTTAGTTTTGGACACCAGCTGTTTTCCAGAGAATTATAAATCAGGCACCAAATCAGGAGTAACAAAAATAAATACACCATTTATATACAGTAATTGTCTTCTTAGAAACACTGCAGCCACAGCATATCCTAATCTAAGAGCACACAAAGCAGGTAAGATTATAGTCTCCTGACCTGCAGTGCTAACACGGATCATGCATATACATTCTTGTTACTGCATAAAGGTCCAAAAGCCATTTTGCACATTTCCATCATCATTCTCAGATTTATAATTCTCTCTATTCCTAAAGCCTATCAAAAGCCTTGTTGAAGACCCATTTTGACTAGATAATCTCAAAAAGAAATCCATTACTACAAGTGGATTCTTCTTCAAATATGCGATTATGTGACTCTCCCGAAGATGAACTTGGCAGTGGAAATCAGCCTATTCAACCTCGTTATTCATGACTGAACATCTTTCTAAAGTCAGCTGAGGACTCTTAGCACCATAACAAGTTAGAAGACCAGCTAAAATACAACAATATGGCTATCATAATTCAAGACTCAAGTAAGCATCTTTCTAAAGTCATTCTACTCAGATGTCAAGATAACAAGTATTTAACTGTGGTTAAGGTACTATACTAAATTATTGCTTTGCACCATAGCTGAAATTTACTTTGTCATTTTGAGAAAGATCACATTGTTAAGTAGAAAACTATTTTATGATCCACTTAAGGACTTAAGACAGTCAAAAATTTTTGTCCTACCATAGTCACAGGTCAAACATCAAAACCACATAGACAATATGTAGAAAAAGGCTAGCAGTTTAATCATGTTATGTTCTGAGATTGCCATTAGGATGGACGCACAATGTAATTTCAACACGACCTTTTCCAAAGGAGGTCATGACTCTGCACTCACTGAGAATCCAGAGTAAGGTCAGAGCAGAAGGGAAACAGCATCAAAGTCCACTTGCTTTATTCAGCAATGCAAAATATAGTTTACTGGAAGTGTTTAGAATTTTGGCAGGACAATCCTGAGAGCCCTTATAAAAGACAGGTCTGAACTACTGGCCCTTGAGGCCTCTCAGCACCATAACAAGTTAGAAGACCAGCTAAAATACAGTGATATGGCAATCATAATTCAAAACTGAATCACAAAAAATAAATGTTAGACCACCTTCATATAACCTTATGTAGGAGATTAATATGAGTAGCATGGCAACCAGGATTTAGGTGCTCAGCCCCAGCAAGATATTTCAAAGAAATGTTCAAAACAGTCTGGAGACATTTCATCACCTTTGACAGAGTATGCAGTCATTTGCCACAGCGACTCAGTCAAACAGCTCACTCAATCCTGAATGGGATACTCTTGAACTGATTACTGTGGTTTTTGTATGACAAACACCTTCAAACATCTGCTCAATTCTCACAAGTTGTTAAAATGACATAAAGCCACTTTGTTCTTGCAGGAGAGCTGATGCCAGAGTTTGAGCAAGTTCTGAAGGTGATCATTATTGATACTTGACCAGCTGGTTCTACCACTCATGAAATCGTTGTCTCCCTGCCAGTTCCCCCCAGTATGCAGGACAGATCAGTGCTTAGATGTATGTGAAATGGACCACATTCTACTCAACGGAGCCACTGTAGCTCATTCATTACAGAGGTATGATCCACCAGTGACCAAGCCCTGAAGGGAAAGTCCTGGGTTTTGTCAAGTATTATCCATCCATCTTAGAAGCAAAGGTTTTATCACAGAAAGACACAAAATCATGTCCAGCACAGATGCTGAATTCTCATGGATTCACCATGTCTTAAGCATTGACGTATTATGTAAGCACCAAGTGAATGGAAGTTGCCTCCATTGTCTCTTGGAGCTACTCATATAAGACCTGTGGGATGGGATACTGATCTAACTGGCCCAGATCCAGCTGTGACTTAGCAGCAGCCACGTCCACTGTCATTGCAAATATCAAGCTGACCTCTTTATTTTATTTCTGTTGTACAAAGATTTGTTTATGCCTACTCATGTTTACAAAAATAAATGAGACCCTTAGAATGAAAACCACAGATAAAAAAACCCCAGATCTCTGCTGTTCTATTTTTTTAAACCTTTAACTACAAACAAATACCAGCAACTTTGTTGTGTTTTTGTGATTATCCTGAGAAGCAGTGTCTATGTTCCAGTATGTTTTCCCAAGCATCTGTATTGTAAAGATGTTTCCTTTGAATACACACACAGACAGATCAGAAGGGCTGCTCTGGCATTCCCATGGGAAAGTTTAAACTTGTGAAACAAATGTTTTCATTGGCTGTGCTAAATTGCAGTTCATTTTTTTTTTTAACCAAGTGCAATTTACAACCCACATTATTACTGTTATTTTGTCAAAAATACGTGAATTCAGGAAAGTAGAAATGGAATTGGTCCTAAGGGTTCGTAGTTAATGGCTGAGGGACATACAGCAGCATTGTTATTAGTTCACAGATGGATAGCTAGAGCACTTACTCTAAATGTGAGCAGTGGTTAAATGTTTAAACAAACAACTTCTAGAAGTAATTGACTGTTCAATCGCTTTTACTTCTGGATAATATCAACTCTCTCATTTCCAGTATTTCTGCTTGTCTTCACAGACCCTGCTGGTACTGGATTTGTTCTTCTTAGAAGTCCTGAGGCACTTGCATCCATTATCATTAGTCAGTCTAATCATTTTTTGTGGCTTTTACAGTAACCTATATTATATTAAAGTATTATCTTTGTTTTGTACACAGTCATGTAAATACCAGTGTTTATTCATGTTTTACATATAAAGAAAACAATATGATGCTTGAAAAACAAGCCTAATTTTTATCAATAAGTCCTAAGGAAACTGTAGTGATCATACACCCTGCATAATTTTACATCTTTGTTGGCTTTCCATCTTAAGATGTCTGAGATGGACTTTTAAAAACAGTTTGTCTGAGGAGTAATCACAATTTTAATGAACTTAACAAAAGTAAGAGACAAAGAAGATTAAAAAAAAAAAAAGGAAAAAGAGCCCCCATTCGTGGTACCAAATGAACAGGAAAAACGGCAACATAAGCTCCCTTTTTATTAGACACTAGAGAATCTAGGCACACAAGAGGCTTTGTAAATATCCCAGCTGTGGGAAAATCTTCAATTGGAACTCAGATTTTATGGGACATCAGAGAGTCCAACCATGAATTTCAAACCCATAGGAAACCAGGCTTCATTAGTTTCACTACTCACAGACAAGATGTTAGTAAATTGAGATTTATAAGAGATTTAACTATATCTTATTTCCACTCATGTGTACATGCAAATGTCAATAAATACAATCAGCACGCACACAGCCTGCAGGAGATACTGTCTGTTTGCAAGAACAAAGCATTACAAATTAGGAAGCTTTGGCACTCTTCCTGATTTTTTCACCAGGCTTCAATCAAACATTCCTATGGGTCAGGCTTCCTTTATCCATATATGTTTATGTTTATACAGTGCTTTATGATTCCCAGCTAAAAGGTGCTCTGTGAAAGACAGGAAGTTTTGAAGTCCTGCTAATATGACAATACTAATTTTTTTTTACCAAACACCTGACTCTCAGATGTCTGTATAACAATATTCACTGTTATTTCTACAGTAACTTCACTTCTTCAGCTACAGAAGGCCCCTGTCAAATAAACAATAACAAAAAATCCAAACAAACCCCAAACAACAACAATAAAAACTTTTTCCTACTCAGGTCTTCTCAGGTTTCTTCCTTGGTTAACCTCTATGCCAGAATATTTGAATCCGAAGATCCTTCCTATCAAGCTTTGTCCATCACTGCTTTATGGCCACTAACTGCAGGTGCACTAACCTCCACTAGTTCACATCCTTCAAGCCCAGAATCCCTCTATCCCTCAGCCCTTCCCAGTGCCTCAAGGCCCTGGTCTTACCCAAACCTTGCACTTCTTGACTGTCTGTGCGACCTCTCCCAGCCTGGAGAGCCCTTGTATTTCCCCCATTACCACCCACTTTCTTTCCTCCCCCTCCTTTTTCCTCCTCCTGTCTCAGCTGAACCTGCTATTTGAGGAGCCAGTCCAACACATCAGAAGAGCCACTATTACTAGATAGGGATAGAATGAAGCTTCTATGGTCACAATTTTCATCCTCAATAGCCACAACATCTCTATAGGGGCATGCAGCAGCCTCACAGTAGCCACTGGCATCATTTCTGCATCTGGGGAGGCATTTAATTCCTGACAGTCACCAGGGTAGTTGGCCTTGTACACAGCCAGATAATAGAAGCTGAGAATTTGTGCATATGGACTGGCAGGCAGCCAGAGGCCCCTCTCCTAAATGAAAAGGTAGCTTTTGAATTGGCATATTCTGAGAAAACAGCAGTTTGAATGAGTTTAGATACCAGCATCTTATTTAAGTAGGACTACTGCTTTGCTACCATGGCCAAAAACACTGGTTAGAAATTTTAAGAGATACCTAGTGGGCCCAAAGTCACACCAAGCCTAAAATTTGTACTTCTGGAACACTTCTTTCCAGCAATAGCTGAAATATATGGAAGGTTCCAACCTTCCCGACCCCATAACTCTCTCCCTCATGAAAGTAAAAAAGGATGCACATGAAATTATTTCTCACACATCCCCAAAAAAAATTTATAGGTTGCAGATGCATGTGCCAGAAGCCTCGGGTCCTTTTTTTCACCTTCTAAGTATATGGAAGAATTGATTTATCAAACTGTGGGGCTTCCCATTTTGGTTTCCAGATGAGACAGGACTTATTTTATTTGGCATATTTTCAGTTGACCATGCTATGCCCAGCTAGAAAGGTTTTTGGAAGCAAATCTATTACCTACGCTAAAAGGCAAGGTCACAGTGAATGCACCAGAAGAGTATTATTATTTGAAGGATATATCATGTGGCCTCTACGTTACCTAGTCAGTAAAATTATATTTTAAATGACACAGGAGTCAGGTTGCAAAAGAAAGCAAATATTGGTTTCAGTGTTTTAACTTAAACCAGCAATTTCTTTTCAACAATGCCCTCCAAACCACAGCAGCTAAACTGAATCATACTGGTGCCACTGACCTTGGTTCCATCTGAGGCATTTATACCTTACAAAAAATCCTTTCAAGCAAAAGAAAGAATGTAAATATTGGTGCACAGAACTAGAAGATTAAAGGAAAACAAGAAAATCAGAAATGTAAATAGATCATTTTATTTTCAAATTCAATCTGTTACATAGAATTCATAACTTCCTTACAAAATGCATCCTGGATCTAAAATAAAAGCTTAACTCCTTTGTCAAGGGTTTATAGATTTTTCTTTTAAAAAGAGATTATCCCTAGATTCTTATCAATATTGCTATAATTCAGGTCTTCCAAGGCCTACCTTAGTTTAATGATCAAATGAGTAATTGCAATGCAAGCAAAGTTTAGTTGAAAAACTGAAGTCAATGCAACTGGGAAAAAAAACTTCCAGACTGGTCTTGGTGAGGGCAATTTATCGAAATGTCCTTTTTTCATCACAGTAGTTATTGGGAAGAACTCACTGTAAGAAAGAAAGTCTTTGGAGCTTGAAATAACATATGGACTTGATTTCAGTTTTTGGGTCTTGGAACCACTATATAGATGGGTAAAAACAGAAATACGGGGGTCACATTCATTTTTAGTTAGTAACAAATTTAATTCTCCTTTTTCTTTTCTCCTATCCTGAAAAACTTGAAGACAATGCAAACACAACCAGAGCATGTGCACAAACTCAGAGACATTAATGTTTCATGAATGTAGATTGACTACACATGGGATTTAGCTATCCACATCTGTCAGATCCAGTGTCTGCCCACTGTGTTGTGAGGCTGTTATCAACACCCCTGTTTCAAATGAGGGACTGTCCTTCACTGGCTCATGCCTTTAGACAGCATGGTTCATGTTGCTTCAATGACAAGAAGAGGTTTTCTTAAAAGTCAAATAATGATGGACTGTGGAGTGAAAGGAATGATTTAGAAGTGTTCATTTTTTAAAAATACTGAATTTTAACGTTCAGGTAACGCTTGACAGCAGAAATAAGAATTGTGGGGAGGTTTTTTGCTGTGAGTTACTTGCAAAATGAACATTAAAAATTGTGTCTTTTGTTGCACTTCTTAATAGATGTAATGCTTCAAAATCTTACATAATGAAGACTTACTATTAAAGAAGCAAATAATTTTAAAATGCTTGCATCTTGCAAACTTGTATGACCAACACAAGAACAAATCATCCAGGTCAAAGAACAGAAGGAAAAGAGTTCAATAAATATTGTTCTCAAACAGAAAGGCAATTATCAAAAGCCATTAAATTAACAATATTATGATAGTATCATTTTTAAACAGACTGGCAAAAGGTTAAGTTACAAGACAAACCTTTGTTCTTGCAACTTCATTTTTTTTTCTCTTGTTCTTTGGTTAAAGCTGTAGTCAAAATTATTCTCTGGAGTACCTCCAGGTAAGTCAAAGGAGCTACAGCAGGGTGCATATTTAAGTTTTTGGCAAATAATCCTTTTAAAAGTCATAATGTGACAAGAGGAATTATACAAAGCTAGATCATTTTACGTCTAGAAAGCCTTTCTCTACCAAACTTTCCAGCCCCAGTAAGGAGACTGGCACAATTAAAATGCAATGCAGTTTAACAGACTATAAAAGTGTAACAATATATTAAAGACCACATAGACAACTTTTACTATAAAGGCAGAAAATTACACTAGAGACAGTTAAAAAAAAAAAAAAAATATTTTCAAAATGTTTTCTTAAAGGATCTGCTGAGGCAGCTGTCCAAAAGGAATAAATTCTACATCTCAAGAATGACTAAAGCAAAAGTTTTACACTGCCAATCAAAGCTGTGATACTAAAACCCTTTTAAAATGAATGCCATCTCAAAACTCTAAAAAAAACAGGTCTTGGATATCTTAAAACATCTCTTTGTGCTAAAGACTCTTTTCTTAAAAGCCAATTTTAAAATCAAATCACTAGCTTTTTTTCCATGGAGCCAATATAAGAAGGCAGAGGGGTAATTTGATCACAGCTATTCAACCCACTGAGGTAGGGATGCATTCTCGGCTTTCTCCAGCACAGTGGTGGAGCCGAGCTGCAAGCCCAACTAAGAAAGAATTACAATAAGGGAGCCCTGTGGTCAACAGGGCATATGTACCGCCTTTGAGGGGTCATCCCAGGATACACTTGAGCGAAGTCTGTGCAAACTGCACAGCTGAAAGAGGGATTTCTTCAGCACTGACGTACATTTTTCCATGGGAAGGGTATGGTCAAGGATAACACCATGTTTCTTAAGTTAGCTCGCTGCTTCTCAGCATAACCCTTTCAAAAAGCGTGAAGAGGCGGGAAGAGAAAAAACAGCCAAGTCACTTTTATTTCCCTTCCCCTGTAGTTCCAAACCCCACCTTTTTCTTGCATGGTTCTGTGCCATTTCACTATCATCATAACACCAATTTAGAATTTACACCAAACAAGAAGCCAGGAAATAGGCTTAGTGGCACATCCACTTTGTCTGCTGCTCTACAGACACCACTGATGGAAGTTCATAATTAACAGGAAGTGTTTCAGTGTTATGACTATGACAGAAAAAGCAAGGGTTTACCTAAAGAAACATTGGCAAAGCCACTATTAACATAGCACATAGTCGCTTAATGAGGTAATCTCAACACCATCATAGCACTTTTCTGTTTGCCCTGAGACTGACCAGCAGCCACCAGAGAAGAAAACAAAAAGTCCATGACACAACAGCTAATAACATACAAACCCCAGCTGTTTGTGTTGGTCTTTTATTGACAAAGGTTACACTGCAGCTGACTTCCACTACAGAAGTTATAACAACAAACCAAACATAACCTAGACAAGGGCTGAATGGATGTTATGACAGAGTAATGGAACTGAATAATGACTTTAACAGTTCATCAAAATTATTCTTTCTGGCAGTGGTAATATATCTGCCCAACTCCAGGCTAATGTTATGATTTTGTATTGTTGGCTATTCATGAATTGCCTATCATTACCGTGTGAACAAAAGCCACAGTATTTTCAATGTAATGGGTAAGCACCCTGCCCACTGATAACTCTTTGTATAAAACTGATAATTGATGTGTTGAAATGTTCCCAAAGCCCTTCATTATATTTTACTGCACAGGGCCAACAGATAATCAGAGGAGAATTCTAGCAAAACCCCAGAAGTCTGCTGGGGCAGCAAGTGCTAATGTAATTTTTTACCACAATGTATAAATCCCCTTCACCCCCCAATTTCCTCTGGTAAGCATATGCAGTAAAAGTAGCATGTAAAGTCTTTCTTCACACAACTCTTCTGTTGCCTTAGAATAATTAATCAAATAAAAGGTTCCAGAGCTCTAGCTAATGAAAATCTGTACCCTACATTTGCTTTGGCAGTTGGACACCAATATTATATTACTGAAGCAATTGAACTTTAATATAAAATGAGTGAACTGAGGGAATCATGCTAAAAGATGAAAGATGAGACAAACAAAACGTGCTAAATTTCCACAACATGATTAGAGAGATATACTGTTTTGCCCTTCATTTCAGAAAGGTCTCCAGATTTCTGTGTCGATATGAGATGATCTGTGTGGAAACAAATGTAGTGCAGAAGTGCTTACGAATTAACGTTTCACCTCTGTCTTACCCAGCTATGTTTTTCTTCACAAAAGTTGTTGCTTTTGACTTGACCACATGTAACTTATTTGCTATGACTTAACGAGCTAATTCAGGTTACTTCATTATCTGCATTATCTGGATTCACTACATGTATGCTTCCAGGCATTGTCATCTAAGCACTGCTGCTTTGGTGGCAGTAGCATAACTTCTAAGCACGTGTACAGTACAGGACCAGAGGAGTGCAATAGTAGGCTACAGGTTGCTCACTGAAAGACAAACTCTTACTTTATGGTTGAAATAGTCCTCTGGTCACCTCAGACTTGAGGAGACATAGGGAGCTTGAATTTCAGGGCTCAGAGGGAAATGTGCTGAATGGAAAATGCAGGTATAGTAAGTTTCAAAATTAAATGTTTGCAATCCATTCAACTAAATTCTGATGTGCACTAAATTGACCTGAAACAATATACTTCAATTTTGGTTTCCTGCTGTGCTTGGCGGTATATCAGACATTCACATGGAAAAAGTAGACTTTGTAGACACTGGATTTTCCACCAGACAATGATTCTCCAACAGGTCCTGTCAGTAACTAAAATGTATTTGGTATTTCAGTGTATACAATACACTTCTCTCTCCTACATAGCTCCCTCCCCCTCAAAAAAAAGCAATACTGACAAATGGTAAGGGTAAGAGGCATGTAAAATACATGAGATATCATATGTTCCCTTGGATTTCCTATTTGTATTTTCAAGGTCTCCCATAATTTCTTCTTTTAGGTACCTAGCAGACACAGACAATGACTGGTCCTAAACAGTCATTCATGACATCAGGCTATGGCTCCAAGGAAGTTCAACAGGCACCCATATAGATTCTACTCTTCTGGAAATGTTTTCGTTTTTCTGAACATCTCGCAAAGGACAGCCCTATATTACAGGTCAGCCTGAAGATATTGCTGGTCATGAAGAAACATGACTGATGAGCTAACAAGGATCAGTTTACTATTAAATAATAATTAAAAATTAAATCATTATAATTAATTAATTATTAAATAATTAATAAAAATTAAATTTAGCTTGATGGGAGGTGAGAGGATCTGGCCTTGACCAGCTCATAAAATGGTAACTAAACTGAGTCCAGCTTACTGGACCCCACAGAAAACATGAATATGACAGTATGCACAAGGCTACATACCACTAGTCTATTAATTCTTTTAATTTGCAGTATAATATGGCATTGGAAGCTCAGCTTCTCAATCAGTAAGACAGCCTTCAAATTATGAAGCAAATGCAAATGTCATTGCAAGGTTTAGTTCTTGCATCCATCGATTACATGAAATGTGTGTAAGTAAATATCCACAACGGCTCTAATTCCCAGTCCACAATTTGAGGCAGTGAAATTAACTGTTTCATTGCCCACAAATAACTCTGAAAGGACAGAGCAATCTGGCACACAGAGGCTGAGGTAAAGAAAAAAGAAATCATACTTGTCTTTCCCTGTGCCTCCACTTTTTCCACTTCCACACAAAGTTTTAAAGCAAGTTTTGCCCCAAAACAGCAATGAAAAAGAAATTTTTCTTCCTCCTCATTCAAATTAACAAAAAATCCATCAATAGTAAAAATTTAAAAATAACAATATCAAAAGAGCATCACCTGTCACATAGACTGTTCAAGGACCAACTGGTGTTTCCTTACCAGTGAAATCCTTGAAATTTACCCAGCTGTCCATTACATGGTAGTTGATTCTTTCCAACACAATAACTCAGAAGAGGTTGGAAGCCAACGTTTCAGCTTGGTGGTAAAGACAGCACAGCAAAAGCCATCTAAGATTTAATTATTATGCCAATGTTCCAGGCAGAAATTAAAATCCATCAAGTAGTTTTTACCACCTCTGAATTGAGGTTCAAGATTCATCTCAAATTAACTTTAACATCCTTTTATACTTTTTTTCTTCAGTACCCTTACTAGACTTCATATCCAGCTTGCCTAACCCAAGGGAGAAATGTCCTAAGCCAATGCATCTATATGAAAATATTTTGGTTGAGTAGCCCAGTTTCCCAATGATATAAATTGGCAGTATCAGTTGTGATTTTTGGAAATTTTAATAAGAAATTAAGTTTTATTGTGCCAAAGAAACTTTATCCCTGGAATTATAAAACATATTTAGTTGTCTGAGGAAGCGCTGGTCATATAAGTAGAAACAGTACATTATACCAATAGAGCTTGCAAGCAAGCTATTTACAGGATAATTTCTGTGCAAGTGAGGCATTTCGCATTTTAAAGGGAGAATGAAATATTATTTTCTGTCTCAAGACACTACAGCACAAAATAAACAGCTTTGGTTATTTCAAAGGCTTTCAGATAATCCTTTGAGTGGAGTACACCTAGCATTGTTCCATTGATGCCACAAGACATTAAAACAAGCAGTTACAGCATATTAGTCCCCATGGACAGAGCAAAAGAGAAAATTATGCTCAAAGGTTCTAAAAATGTCACCAATCTGAGGTATTTTGAGTACTCCCAAAACATGGCATGGCATCTGAAATCTGCATATTAAAGGCTGTGGAGCTTCACAGCAAGGGCACGATACAACACTGGTGCATGCTTCCAAAGTAACTCCCCTTAAAGCACAGCCCTGCCTAGCAATTAATACTCTGTAATGTGCCAGAAAGAAAAAGTTCTTTGTAGTTTGTTCTTTTTTGGCCACAGGGTGGCTACGCTAAAAAAACCACAAACCAACAACAACAAAACCTCTCCACACACAAAGGATAGACAGCAGAGTGTTGCAGAGTGTTGAGATTGTTGTGCCAACACTATCCCCTCATAGTGAGTTCCCCTTAGAAGACTGACAGGCTTAAAAAAAAAAAAAAAAACCAAAAAAAACCAAAACACCAAATTAACATCCATTGGAAAAAGATCCAGATACCTATGAAACAGGAACACAAAATAGCTAAGCCAGACAGAGAGAGAACATCTGCTGTATTCTTGCTCTGTTCCTAGACTTGAAATTGCTGACTGAGTGGCAGCAAACCTTACCTAGTCCCCTCTGATTACTGCAGTGAGTGTCTGCTTCTTGGTCCTCATGACAATGTGCCTCCAAGCAAAGACCAGTCTGTCTTGCTACACTTCCACCGTCATATCGCATGAGTTCTCAGACTCCAATACGAAGCTAATACTCATTAGCTTGAAAAAACAAAAAAAACCAAACAGTTCCTATTTGCCACTAGAGAAGTAAACTATATTTTGAACCTACCAGTCAGTCTGTATCTTTCTGCAACGTAAGAGAGGACTCAAATGACTCTGGACTTCAGCTGTGTAAAACAGGATGACACCTCCCCTCTGGTAATTCAAATCACATGTTCCTATTCAGCTACAGTACCTTACAACAGGGAAGGAAGTTCTTTACCACCTATTCTCTTTCTCTTATCCTTCTACTTTTCATTTAATGGAAGAAGAGCTTCAACAACAGTTGAAATACTCTACCATGCATATAAATCATTTTTTGAGGTCACGTTAAATGCAAAGGTGCCAGGACTGCACTGGCTGGAGTTATGAATATATCCCTGCTTCAAGAGTGCTTCCACAGATGCACCTGCTTTGTGAGACTGGGGACCTCCCTGTGTGCTGTCAGGGCAACACCAACAGACAGGCAGGCACTTTAAACTCAGTATCCCAAGGCATTCAGGTTGAATACGTTATGAGTAGACAACCTCTCCAATGGATTCCTTTTTGCAGGGGGTTGTGCTGTTTTGTTTTGTTAAAACTGTCTAGTTACCAACATGTTAGGAAACTGAAGCTGCAGCATTGATATAAATGGGAATTTGATCATGAGCTTCAAATAAGAATGACTCGGACATCATAGTTACTAGGAATTGCATTTTAAAACACACACATATATAAAAGAACCTCTGTTAAGGAATACTGTTGTGCCAAAGCCAAGCCCTTCAGCAATGAGTAAACATCCCTTAAGAATATGTGTTGTAATACAACCTGAGGCAGATGTTCTATTGAAAAATATTAGGTGATTCTTCAATTAAAGACTGGGTTTTATACACGAGGTTGGACATAATGTGAAAATATAACTTCTGAATTATTATATTTGAACCACTGAAGTCCTTTTAGTGCTAGCTTTGATATAATTATGCATTTTCAATCTACAGGTGTATGAAAACCTTTGCAGAGTGCACACAAATGCCATTAGTTAGATGCAGCTGCCCAGATTTACTGCATCAATAAAAAGTTAAGAGTAAAAAGATATCTGGAAGAATTTCAGACTAAAAGGATTTGTTCAATCCATACAAGAGGATGGGTTTCTGCAAAAGCAGTGTATGGAAAAAGGCCTTTTAAGAAAGGTAGTATTTTTATACATTTGTACAGTTTTGACTACAATGGATACTGGAGCACAGTGCACCAGTGCTGGAGAAAATAGGAATTACAGAAACAATAGAACATAACAGAAACAATAAATTATATCTGACTGGAATATGTTTTAAATTAAACCATGTACTCGAGATACAATGTTTTCACTTCAAGTATAGCATTTCTGAGCAATATGCTGAAGAGAAACACACAGCACAACATAAAAAATGCTATCAGATCCCATGGCAACTGTGAGAAGAAGCTGAGAATCCTGCGAAGACACACTGTCACTATGGAAAAGAACCAAGTACAGGAAATTGATTTATCTCATTTGAGTCTCTGCAGAGCTTCTACAGTGCAAAAGCTTATCTGAAAACAGAACTAAAAATGGGTTCAGGAAATACTTCTCATACAAGTAACTTGCATGAAAAAGAAATCATAACAAAGACAACATCAAAAATACTTGGTGAAACTGAGAAAATGAGTAGATAGCATACTGGAAGAATCACTTAGAAGTACTAAAGTACTTTGGAATTCTTTTTTTTTGTTTTTGCTCCAAGTCTGCAAGTGCAATTCTGAGAGACCTGGACAAAAGGTGTGACACAGGCTGCAGATGTCAAGTCCTTGTGACAGGACTGTATTGTTTCACCAAGCATAAAAAGAAACTTCTGTTCAGTGATAGCAGCTTTAGTCCTGCCATTACTTAACACAGGAACTGGACACCCTCTCCTAATTATACAAAATGCGTGTAACAAGGAAAAGTCTACTGTGCTTTCAAAAGAACTATACTGGCATGTTAGATAATGTTACATCTAGATGCTTGTAGCCTAGACTATACAACATGAATTTGAAGACTAAAGCATGTGGTAGTGAAATTAGCAGTTTTAACTTAAAAGTACTGTCAGGTTAAGAGACTGAATTTACTACCAGTGAGTAACAAAGTGCCTGATTCAGTGCTCATGGTGCTGAAAATGTATCAACAGGTTTCATATATGCCCCTAACAAGTCAAGAAAAAAATACGTTGCATAAAAGGGAATTCAATTCAGAAGGAAGACATCATCTAAATTGCTGGGGAGAAGGGGAAGGGAGGGAGGAAGCCACTGTTCCTCAGTGACAGCAGGCTCTATTGGTTGATTGATGGCTTGGCTTCGTGAACGAAGATTTGGGAAGGGCATTACCCACACTCACTACAAGCACGATGACTAAGGGCAAGTGGAATAAGCAAGACTGAGTGGAGAAAAGCTGCATAGGCAATCAGGAAGATTCCGCATGAGACTGTCATCTCCTGGATAAAGCTCGAGTGACCAAAGGCCTGAACCACCCACGGGCAAGGCTGGACCTGCAGCTTCCAGTGCACCTTGTCACCTGCTGTTTCGACCCTCGCCTGTCACTACAGGACTTTGCAAGTGTGAGTAAACCCTTCCAGCCTGCGCAATGGATTTTTTAGGTGAGGAGCAGCGTGGGCCGAACTGGCCTTGTGATTGACCCAGGAGATGACACTCTTGTTCAGAATGCAAGGGTAAAACCCTTTCCAAATCTTCGTTAGCGAAGACATGCCTTCCTCATAGGAGAAAGAAAACTCCTATTTTCAAACGGGGGCTGATGGAGCTCATCTAGCCTTATAAGGTCTTCCATCTAAGAGAAGGACACTCTTACAAAACCTACGACCTGAGGACTTTCCTGTCACTGTCCTAGATACCTAGGCCGTGGCAGATAAACCTCAGGTGTAAAGGGCAGGCCCTATTAGAGACTTAACATGTGACCTTTCCAAGGTCTTTGCCTCTATCAGCTTCACCTTGTAATGGAACAGTCATACAGGAGGGATGTGTACATCCAAATGTAAAAGCCCAAGTTATTACAAAATACAAACATGAAATGGGCCCATCATTTTCTTTTATTCTCATATTCAGCCAAAGCCGAACATTCAAATGAAAGAAAAACTCTTCTATGACAATTCAATCTTTCCAATGCCTTTGGAAAGATCGTGTTTGAGGGCACCTACTTGGGACAGGATGATTCATGTTTGGGGCAGGAGTATGAATTGTCCAAACCCCTTTGCGATGTGGCTGACACAGGGAGGTGTGTGAGCTGCAGCAAGTCTTCACCTTCACCTTGCTTGGGAGAGTGACTAAAGGGACTGCCACAGGATAAACTGAGGCAATGAAAGCGTTTTGGTATCCGACCACCCTGAAGTGTCCCAGCACTGTGAGTAGTAGCTGCCCAAGAAACAGTTTGGAAGGCTGGAGCTGCCATGAATATTACTTTGCAGTAACTATACTGCTGAGCTACCCTGACCAGCCATTGCAAATGAGACTCCAACACCCTTACATTTTAAAGGAGAAAATGGGTTTTGAGACAGTACTGTTGAAAGCAAGTGCCATGCCTGATTCCAAGAGACCCTCAATTTGCCATGTCATTTTGGTTTTGTATGTATTTCTATCCTTGGTTTCACTGAGCATATATGTGGATTAGGCAGATGAAACTAAAAATTAATTTACTGCTTAACTTGTGGACTCTCTTTTGCATCAAATACATGTAATTTTATTTGGATTAAGGATGATCTATGTGAAGAAATTTGGTCCTGTAGTTTTCCAAGTTGATTATGGTTTGCCATGCCTATGGCATGCAAACATAGTAGGTTCATATATAATAACTGGATTGAACTGGAATTCTATTACATTTCTTATTAAATTTTCAGAGAAGGCTGGTTGTTCTCTGAATGAGTTGCTTCTTTTAATTACTGACATCATTGCTACTCCCTAATAATTAAAACCCAAACAAACACACAAACCCCAGAACGTAGTAACTTTTCTTCTTCCAAAACAAGGTCTTTTGTTTTCGTGCTTCCAGGGCATCAAAATTCTTTTTGCCACAGTTCCTTGGTAAATTCAAACAAGCATAACCATGATTCAGCTAGCAAATCAAGTATCATTCAAGGGAAAAAAAAAAACAAACTTGTTTCTGAGGTCTGACACTTCTCTAAATCGAGATCTGTTTTGTGTCTTCATACAAGACAAAACCAAAGCAAAATATATTGTTAGATATGATGACAGAACTTTTTCCAAGATGTTTTCAAAACTGTTACCCTTTAATTTTCAACCTTTTTGCTGGCACCAGACTCTGGATGTTACAGCAATCTTCAACTGTCATCATTTTATTTCAAGAAGCCCCAGCCAGCATTGCCATGCCCAGTAGCACTGGAGCTGGCCTGAAACAGGTGTTATACCAAAACTGGATTTTAAATTGTGTGACTAAAAATACTTTGCCAACAAGGCACTTGAGTTTCAATATCTTTTGAAAGTGGAACAAAGATACTGGATGGGGAAGATCCATGTAAATACTGGGCACTTAAACTCTGAATACCAGAAATACTTATATTTTTTAAGAGCCTGGACTGAACCATGCTGTTTTAAAAGCCTGTGTATTTAGAGGTTTTCTTATCTGTTAGACTGACTAAAAAGGAAAAAAAAAAAAAAAAAGAAATCGCACATTCCTCCTTCAATCCATAATTAGAAAGTTTTCATTCATCACTTAAAAAGTGTTGAAAGCAAATTCAGTTTAAAGAGTTTCAAAGGATATTTAAAGACAAACAATATATGCAACTATAACATCCAAACATCCACTCATACAGTAACAGGTTAGACGCAAACATGAGCCTGAGTTTCAAAAAGGACATTGATTTTCCAGCTTTGTCCATGAGTCAGACTGCACAATGTTGAGTGATTTGGGGTTTGATTAGCGCTCAGACTGCTCTGGAAGTCACATGGTGACTGACAGAAATGGGACACTAGGCCACAGAGACTGTTTTGAACTTGTTTGGCAAATGTCTGTATTCTTAATTGGCTGGAAGAAGAGGAGACAGGCCAAAGTATACATTTTTAATAGCATTTGAGTTAATATCTACTAGAAAAGCCACAGTAGGTTTGCTAGGAGGGCAAATTAAAACAAAAATTCAAAGGGTGTAGGTAGGTAAACCAATGAAAGGAACTCTTTCCCATTTCCTAAAACACGTAAAGCTGTAGGAGAGCAAATCTAAGAGCACAAAATTGAGCATACAAATTGTTTAATCTATGACTGTTGTTTGCAGTGTATCACTGCTGCTCTCACAGGAAAGGCACCACATGAGAACACGTGGAGGAACAGCCAGCAGGCGATGGCAGGCCTCAACTTTTTCATTTAGAACAGCTTAATGGCACACCAACTTTGAGAAACACTAGTTTAAACAGTAATGTACTCTCTCAAAAAAGATAGTGTTTCACCAGCCCAGACAAAAAACGCACCTATTTCTTTGCTCACCTGTCATTGTGTAGCTTTAAAATAAAAACAAAACCCTCCACACATGAAAACCCACAAAGCAGAACTGCATATCGTGTACACATGTCAGGAAGAGGTGGCATGATTACCAGATGTTTAGTTCCATCTTAGTAATCAGACACCATGCAGATCTGAATAATAGGTGAAGAACTGTTTTCCCCATAATGACATATGCTTCCTTGAAAGATGACAGATCCGTTCAGCTTTGGTGAAAGTGATTCATCACTTTATAACGACAAAGTAGAAACCTCATGAGGAACATGATGCTCTCTCCCTGTTCATTATTTTTCCATGGGTGAAGAATAAAGTGGCAACAATTAATTATTAACTGCAAATATGTTTCTACATGTAGGATGGTAAATTATCGTGCTTTGCTAACAATAGTTAATTTGTTTCTGAGCAAGACTTCTGAAATATTTCAGTAATTTTCTTCATGTTATATACAGATTTGAGAGATTAATTGTCCAGATGTTTCCTTGGGTTTTGTTCTCTCTTTCTCACATAATAAAAATCTTTCAGCACATTTGTTTTCTTAATAAACCCACAGTCCATCTGTTATACTTTGCTGGAGACATAAAACAGCACTACATGTGTGTTACAATCATTCTGAAAAGTAAATCTTCATCATTTTCTTTTAAAAATAAGGTGAAAGATTCCATTTTTATTTGTTAGATAATGTCTTGATAGGTTGCCCTTTGCCCTAAAACACTAGCTGTTTTCACTAATACCTTCACCTTTGCTTCTTATGTCATGGGCTGAAATATTCAAATCCCAAGTCAGACCATCAAGTATTTCTGTCACTTGCACAACAGAAACTCTGGAAAAATACAGCAGAGCAAGACTTTAACAGTTATCTATTTAAATACAGCACAAGTCCTTTAGTAGAGTTTAGAACTTATCTGTCTCAGGATGTCACGAGTAAAGTGAATAATGACAGAGTGCATTTTTATTACTGTGAGTATTATAAGAAGCATTTGTTCTGTAAACTGAGCAAGTGAAAACACTGGTTAAAATGCAAGAAGTGTCAAAATCTACCTCCTAGGTTGCTGCTACAAAATGACAGCCTTGAAGTAGAACTGATAATGATTTTTTTTAACTGCAGCCATAGACAATTAGTAAAGCTTGGCTTCCAAACAACCTTTGGGGAAGCAAAATTTGAAAGCTGCAACTGAATTTTACTTCAGATTATAATATCAGGAA
This sequence comes from Psittacula echo, assembly GCF_963264785.1. Lineage (NCBI taxonomy): Eukaryota > Metazoa > Chordata > Aves > Psittaciformes > Psittacidae > Psittacula > Psittacula echo. The sequence continues at coordinate 110,747,007 of NC_137735.1, forward strand.
AAAAAAAAAAAAAAAAAAAAGAAATCTCTTTCATTTCTAGTCCTTCAGAGTCCCACACCACAGAAAACCAGAACATTTAATAACATAGTAAGGTAAGACCATGTCAAGAAGACCTATGTCAGCAGATGTTTTGTAGTCAGAACTTCAAAAATTTAAAGGAAATCTTTATGTAGCAACATTTTAACTAGGCAGATAAGACTGGAAATGGGGTCTAATATTTGTTCAATTATTTCAGAGCAGGTTTGTTTCAGAGAAGGTTTACTAAGTCTCAGACAGGTTTCACACAGGGCTATAGGCACAAATACCCTATAGGAACACATTACAGAGGAGTCTTCCGGGTATTTGGTTTTTCTTCTCTTTTGCTGTTGAAAATGCACGGATGTGGGCTTGCTCATGAAATGAGACAGCCTTTCCCATATACAAGAAACACGGTACTCTCCCTAAAATAACAAACCATACTCATGTAAGTAAAACAAACCATATGCATTAATTAGTAGAAAATAACAAAAGATCATTTGTTTAAATGTTTATATAAACACTATTTCATGTATACCAAAAAGATCATAAAAATACAGTTAACATGATAAAGCACTTCAAAGGGTAGGCAATGAGTGAGCTATTTGGATTTTTATCTTAATTAAAAGTCTAAGAGATTACTTATATGTGCTTATACCTTACCACTCAAAACTACATATCATTCCAAAATGTTCATTCCAGCACCGACTGTATTCTTCAAGAACACAGGTACTCTTCTCTACTAAGTTATATAACTGGTTTTTTTCACATTTCAAGATACACAAATAATGCTATTGCATTGACTAAGCAGTATACTGATTTTCTTAAAATGCCTTCTTTTCTAGACAGTTACTTCCACTGTTCTACCCTAACACCATCTGGTTTCAGCCTCTATCCATAACACGATGACAAAAGTGTGCTTACAGATACCAACGAAAACCTGCAATTATTTAAATACAGCCAGAATTTAACTAATGATTTCCAGTTATAATACAAGTCAAACAACCATTTCTAAGCCACTGTTTTCAGAGAAATGGGATTTAGTTCAATCAAGCAGAGCACTCAAATCCATAGCCATTTTTGCCCAAGTTGAAACATGGAGGTATTTTAGTGGCTCCTTGGTTTTCCAGCTATTGCCTGCAGAAACCTGGAATCTACAGACTATTTATAAGAGGCTAGAAAATGTCATAAAGGAAAACAAATTCATTTATGCTGCATATGTATTTGTGAGATTTCTAAAGAGGTTCGCATACACACTGAAAAATGTTTAGGATCCGTAAACTAAATATTGAAAAACCACTGCTCATGTCATAATTTGCTGGAAATCTGGTTGTAACCAGCTCTTGAAAAGTAAGAACAGTTTCAGAACCATTTATTTTCCTGGAAAGGCATGTGAGGAGCATAAGGAACAAGGCATGAGAAGAGATAAAAAAAACTTGCTTTCTGTTTTCTAGCACAGAATTCCTCCTCCTGTTCTTAGGAGCAAGAAATGAAGAAAGGGTGAAACAATGAGAAAGCAAGATGAAGCAAACTTGAAGTCCAGAGACCAAAATTCAGATGTAGCTCAGAGCTTAGGCTGATACTCTTTCTCTTGGAAAGCCAGTCATTTGGACTCATCATGATGTGTTTTAAATGGCAATGTCAGCATATTGTATCTACTCAAGACAACACCGCAATGCAAACAGTGCAATCTGATATCAGGATGCCAGCCTGACCATGACCACTTTGTGGTACTCAGCATTTTTAATCAAAACAGCCAGTTCTCAGTTCTTTTCAAGGCTGACTACTACTGCACACTTGAACATTAAAAATAATAATAATAATAAAAAAAAACCAAAAAACAAAACAAAAAAACCAACCAAACAAAAATATGGCCCAAAAGTTTCAGTGAGCAATGCTGCTATTTAAAGTAACAAAAACCATCACTCATGTCCCCCCTCTTCACATTGTAAGCTAATTATTATCTCAGCCAGTACATGCTGAAATCAGACAATCTTCATTCACAAAGGCAAGAACAAAGAAAGAAAAAAAGTACTTTTTTGATAAGGGCATTCAAAATGACAAGTGTCACCTGTTAATGTCTGTACTGCTGCCAGAATTCCTAAGTCGGGAGCAAAAATCTTCGTTTATGTATAATGACACAAATTCAATCTTCTTATTATAGAGATAACACTATAAAAATGCCTAAAAAAAAAAAGGCAGATGAAAGCTTGATATTGCTTGTCATCTTCACCTGGCTGTTGGTGTCTCTGAAGGGATGCTGTAATGTTAGATTTTTAATAATGTTTAATAAATATTTAGCAACATCTATTATAAATGGTGGGTACCATATGCAGAGCTGGGTGGGCCATTCTTTACAGCAACTCACCATATGGCATCCCTATGAATGTGGCCCTGATAAAAGTAATCTGTTGAACCTGAATGACTTATTCTGCTGCTGTAGTGTTAAATTACTTTCCTTTCTCTTCCCCCATTCACTTGTACGAGGAGTAAAGTTGATTCACCTGTCTATCTTACACTGCAGCTACCATGTTCTCCAGCTGCTTGTATTGCCAGGATTTAACAAACTCTGTTACATCATTCTACTTGCATTTAGTTTGCAGAGTGTGAGCTGAGAAAGGAGCAAAATACACAGGTTAGTGTTTAAAGGATCAATCTAATGGACTCTGCCCTTCTCTCACCTGCCACTACTATAAGGCAGCTACAAAATTTTACTCAATTAAAGATAGCTAAGTCAGAGTGGATAATTAGAATTCAATCACCACTGCATTTCTCCATTTCCTTTCGTGCATGCAGAGCATCTGATTTCACTGAAGAGGCACAATAAGGTGCTGCATCTGGCCTGAGATCACTGGAAGTGAACAGAGGACAAACAAATGACCTCTACGTATATGATCTGTTTGAAAAGCTGAAAACTTACTCCCCTTAAATTGGAGCTTACATACAACTACATGAAAGCCACCTGTTTCATGGACAGTGTCTCTAATAAAGGCTCAGTTCTTGTCTTCTGTCCCCCATGCTCTCCTTTCCATTGTGAAAACTTCTTACCTTTAGGGGCTTTCTGTCAGCCAAGAGACACTACCATTGTGGTCTGGATCTACATATGTTTCTCGGGGACCATATGCCTGTATTGACTTGACTGGCTGGCTCCCATCAAACAGACTGTTTAATTGCCACATTTTGCTTTTCATTCAGTAGAGGCCTTAACTTCTACATCCCTTTTCCACCATTGGAAGATCTGCATAAAACATGCAAGACCATGGTTTTATGTCTGTCGGTTTTGACTGAAATTTGCCATTTCAAAGATTTGAGGAGAAAATACTAAGAGACAAAAGACTGATCTCTTGCCCTAAGAGATCTTATTGCCCTAAGAAGGCAGGCTAAAAGATAAATATATTAATAGTGGCCCATAATATGTTACCCAGGTGTGGACATTCTTTCCTCCCTATTTTTTCCTATTAGATTTCATAAAGAAAGTTACACAAAATGTTTAATCTTAATATGTACACAAGTAAAATCCTCTGATAGTGAGCTTACTAATAGTTTAATCAAAACACTTTTAGAAGACGAAAGAAAATCTATCAAACTAAAGCATCTTCTAAGCTATAAGAAAAAGCTTAAACCATAATGTGATAAAAATATTCAAGTATCCCAGTTTCCCAATTCCATATCTTATTCTAATAATAAAATTAACAAGCTGATATATCAACAGCCTTATCATTGCTGTTCCCAGTATATTTTTTTCCCTCTACTTGCTAAGTTCTACCATGTTCACTCTTAGCTCCTGAACTTTCAAACATTTAAGTAGTGTACAATTTTACCTAGCAAGAGGTTCCAATGAAATCAGTGAAGTCATTCATAGGAGCAAATCTATGTATGTGGTTGGGTGCCTGCAAGATCAGGGCTTAGATAATGATCATTTTATAGCAGCAACTTTGTGCTATTTATTTGGACTGCTTTGCCACTAGCATACTTTTGACCATTGCAAGATGTTAATCTGAATATATATTAAAAGATTCTGGGAACCAGTGTCTAGATTACCAGGAAATTTTAGTTAACCAAAGTATAAATATAAGACTTTTAGAACCATCACACCAGTTACTTTGCTTATATGTCAGAACCCTTTCTCTGATCTCCGTCTTGTTTGCATGGATAATCATTTTTGGGCTGAGATAGTTGAACTTCTTTGTGCAATATGCATTATCAGTCACTAAACATAACATTAGCAAAACCAATTAGTATGTATTAGTGGAAAGTTATTCTGGTATGTTCAACCTTCTTGTGAAAAATTAAATGAGTATTCAATATATGTGTCAATATATCATTTTTGTGGGGTTTAGGCTCAGAGCAAAAGATAATTTTTCATATATGTTCAGGTTCAATACAATGAGCTCTTGCCTAATATGCAGTCTTCCATATTTTTATACTGTATTAAAAAAAAAACAGTAGCAAGTAAGACCTTTTTTTCTCTTACAGATATAATACTTTTAGATGGAAACTTCTTGGTAGAAAGATAAATGTTACAAAGAGTTATCAGATCCAACAGAAAGGCTGCCTACTAAATTCAGTCACTTGCCACTGAATTCCATGGAGCTAGACAGCACATAAAGAAGTAAGCACAAGCAATGCAGCTTGTTTGACTATTGCTTTGCATCTTATAAAGGAAAAGAAATGCAATGAGGAAGCAAAGCCAAAGAAATTATTCCCACTGTCTGTACAACATAACCATTTAGGGACATAGATGAAAGAACAAAATACACAGTATACAGAGGAAGACAGTGAAGTTGACTTGCAGTTATGATCTCTGTCCAGTATAAAAGGATTGAGAAGTGCTGACATTTGAAGTGGTCAAATTAATACAACAAAAACCAGCACAAATGCTGGAAACTACCTAAGAAATGATGCCTTTTTCTGAAGCAGCAGAAGCAACAATGGGAATTTTTGCCACTTAAATTCTGCCATGTGGATGCAGATGAAGTCTCACACTAGAAATGAAGAGTGGGCATGCATGGGAAACAGAGAGATCGCTGATGAGGGGGAAAAAATTGCTGAGCCACTGCTGTTTTAGCTGGAGCACTGGCAGCAGAATTGTCCCTGGGAAGCTGGCTGCTGGTTTTGCTATTCCAAGCAAACAGGAACTGAGTATATTGTATATTCAGGGTAATAGCTACATGATGCATGTAGGATGAATGATGCACCACAGACACTGCACTGATTCCTCCTTTCACATGAGTAAAAGCGGCAGTAAAAAGTGCTATATGAGCATTCACAGATATCAACTGCTTTCTTCATCCTCTGCTGGCATCACAAAACGTGACTGCTCAATTTATGCCAGTACTGCCCTTTATGGCAGGGCTCATACACAGAATAAAACAATGATGAAAAATGTTAGGGATGCTGCAGACTGCATCAAGGACATGTATTCTGGTTCCTTCAACATTCCGTGCTTTGTTAATACAATTAAGTGGAAAATGACTTGGCAAAAAAGAGAGTTTCATACACAGTAGAAACTAATGAACAGGTTGTTGCATTTATTGTGGGCTTTTTCCATGCTACCATGGTATGTTCAGAAAATCTCCTCCACATTCCTTAATGTAGCAGGCTTGTTGCATGACTAAACTCAAAGGCAACTTTCTATCTTGCTTTCAGCAAAAAAGAATTTTAGTTTTCATTTTGTCCAGCTTTAATGTAGATGTTATGGACAAAAAGAAAACACAAGAGAAAATGGGCACTGCCTTAAAGAATTCACTGGAAAGCACAAATATGGCTTAATATACATGCACAGTAATAGTATTGCTGTTTGTGGCATTCATATGCATGTTGCTGATGCACCAAAATCACACGATACTGGTTTGAGGTAGTGCACAGCATGAGATAGTTTTGCCATTCTTTAGGGATTTCTTAGGAAAAGAGGAACATAGTTTAACATTTCCTTCCTTCTCCTTCATCCTGCATAATCTGAAAATGAACAATCTTCTTTCCTGTCTTTTTTTCCACTTCCAGAAATGTGGTAAAATCCAGTCACGCAGAAGAAAGTAAGATTACTCCTTGGCACACTGCACCTTAGAAATTTGTCATTGAAATTAAAATGGATCCATGGATTCTCTCACCCAGACTTTGAGGACATCCCTAGTTTCTTCTTTGCCAGACTTGGGAAGGTTAACAGAAGTTGCGCTACAGTGACAAAGACTCAGACATTTCTCACTATAGCGGGAGTAGCAGGTGTACTACTATTTGATCCCAGACTTTTCCTCTCTCCAAAGAAGTTTATCCATATCTACCTTATGAGGTTCAGAGTGGAAAACTTTGACTTTATTTTGAAAATTTCTACAAAGTGCATTGCAGAATATGTATTCTTGGTTTTTCTCTTCTTCCTTTTCACACTTTTCCACACCACTAAATAAAATGACTGCTATCCAGGGTTCGAACTCCCACACTTTCCCAGCTGCTTATCCCTCTCCTAAATATTCAAAACTTTCACAGCTAGCCTTCTTCCACATTACTTCTGCTGCAGGCCTACTCCTCCACATGCCTAGGAAGTACCGAACAGAGAGGAATGCAAACCAGTTTTTGCAAAACTTCTTGGCAATACAAATAAAACAGTCAAAGTTGCCAGGCTCAAAAGAGGCAAGTCAATTTCGTGAAAGAAGGAGGAGGAAACAGCATTTGTGAATTTGCAGGCTCTTTTGAAAGTTCTATAAATGAGATCTCAATTATTTTATCTTTGTACTTATTGCTTAAATGAAATTTACAAAAATAAACACCCAACTTCCAACCAAAGTCACAGGAAATCCATCAGCACATCCTAGTTTTCAGCCTTTCTCTCACTATTCTTCCATTTTGGAAAGTATATGGATCTCATGGTTAAAGATAGAGGGATGGGAAAGAGTAGAGTTCAGTTTTACTTCTACCTTTCTAAATTCCAACTAGTTGTTTACGCTAACCCTTAGCAACAGAATGTCATAAAACTATGATATTTAAAATGCATATTAATGTTGCAGTGGTATAGGTCTACTCTACCTTAAAAGCAGAACAGCCTGATAAGCATGATAGTAAACCACAGTATAAAGCTTCAAAACAAATGGTGATTTATCCCATAATGTAGATGAAAATTTACATTAAAATACATATTTAAATTAAAAAAACACACACGTAAACATACATTTAAACATAACAATACATATTTAAATTAAAATACATACACATTTAAACCTATATTTAAACTTTTTTTTTTACATTATATAAGTAAAATATTTGACAGCAAAGATATGATGTAAATAAACAGAAGTGATTTAGATGTACAGTAATTGTTAGTGGATGCTGTATTATCTCCTCATGCTTTAAATTAGATTTATTTAAAACAATCTGTTGTTTAATGAATATTTTTCTCTGTAGAGAAGTATTAGCATTCTGATTTGACTTTGTTTTCAGACAGGTGAAGGAGCTGAGTCAAGAAAAAAAGCAGCATTCCCTATTTATCTGTCCATGTAAAGGAAATACCACTTAATGCACATTAGGCAAAACACAAGTAATGATCAGTAAACACACCTCAGAGAAACTACATTTAAAGTCAGTGAGGTATACTAAACCAGCCACAAGTTCAGTCTGAACCCTTAGTAGTGGCCGAGACCTTAAAAGTTGAGAAAGCTGCTGGCACTGGTGTCAGTTTCAGCACTGACAGGGAACATGGGTTTTCTTAATGGCCATGGCAACAACACGGAATCATAGAATGGTTTGGATTGGAAGAAACTTTAAAGCTCATCTAGTTCCAACCCCCCTGCCATAGGCAGGGACACCTTCCACTAGACCAGGTTGCTCAAAGCCCTGTCCAACCTGGCCTTGAACACTGACACTTTGAAAGGAAATTTCTCACAAGGCATCAGAAAAATCCACTAGCAGTCAGTGACTTTGGCTGTAGAAGTGCATCTCTAAGAGCTTGATTTGGGAATTAGTGGTTTAGAGGGACAAGAATTTTGCTTACTGATCTCAGAGATGATCCTTTGAAGAATAGACCCATACACCTGCACTCAGTTTGATTTGCAGTGCTTGTTTTCTCTCAGAATTTTGGACTTGAAATTGCTCTGTTCTTTCCCACAGAAACCTCTGCACAAACAGTGGAAACATGGACAAGATGCAGTGGAAGCAGAAACTCAAAAAACACTAGAAAGCACTCATTCTTCCCTGGAGAAGTCCTCTCAGAACAACAGAAAAGGACTGGCAAACTGCTCAAGAACAATGTATCATGTTACACAGTCATATTTCTCCATTCCATTCAGGTGTGCTACAGGTTGCTGCCTTCCACTCACCTAATCAGGTAATCAAGAACATCTGTGAAATATTCACAACTAAAAGCCTCAAACTAAGCTTTTTTGTCAGTAGCTTGTTACAATCTACTTCTTTTTAAATAACATTCAAGGTCTGAAATCAAATTAAAGATGCTGTTATTCTGTCTTAAATATACCTAAATATACCAGAAGCTAAGAGGCACATAACCAGATTTAGAAGAAACCTGTAATTTTGAATGGTAATACTGCATTTCCCTGAAATTCAAGTTTTAAATGTAAAATAACTTTCCCAAATGATTCATTTTACCAGATATTACAGTATTTGGCATGAAAATAGATATTTTCTGTTCTGTTCCATACCTGGTGAAGAATGCAAGCTGCACTTCTTCCTTGTGTTGTTTAACGTGCCAACTATAATCTGCTCTGTTCACAGCTGGTACTCAAAGCACAGTGGTTCCATACTTTTTGTATTGTGACATGTAAAAACATGACACATGGTTTTGCAAACTGCTCTGTGTTCAGAAAATCTATGAACAGTCAATACCTTTTTACAAGCTTCCAAAGACCCTGATGACACCATCATAAATCATTATAAACCTGACGCAGCTCTTAGTCCTCAACAAATTCAGTTTTATTTCTGAAGGCAAAGAAAACTACCATCTGGGTTAGACTTATCTCAAAGTGATTAGTGAACAGACACTAAATTGGCAATCTCAGTCCTGAACAGTCCCAGCAGTGAGAACTCAGAGAATAAAAATGCCTGTCTTGACACAGTGCCAGGTCAAGCTAGGTTTAAGCTGGCATGAAAATATGAGAGAGAAGTTGTACATTGTCTAACAGTCCTTTCTTCAAGAATAAAAGCTGAAAATGATCAGTCAGACAAACACCTAACATATCCATTGACAGTGTGGAATTACTCTGTATTAACAAACAATTAAAAGTGTCTTTGATACATAGCTTGTGATTAAAAGAAAATAGTTCTTCCTCAAGGAATTTTTTGGGGCAAAATTGCATTTACCAGTTTATAAGTAATGAACACAAACAGCAGACTTTTTCCAGTATTCTGTCACACACACTAAGTTATAGTATTACCAATTCCTAAAGTAGCTAATGCCTTCAATATATTGATGTCTTGGTTGTATCAGTAACGTAATCATCCCTGACTTACTACTGGCACTGCTCAAGGAATCCTGGCACACATTTCTTTAGTAAGAAGCACTTAATTTTGTCAATGACTTCACTTAAAAAAAAAAAAAATCTTAGTTTTCCAAGACCTGGTTATTTTTATAGAGCATGAAAATTAAATTAACAACTCTACTGTATGTAAATTCCTTTATCTGCATGGAAAAAGCGCTGGTCCAAACTGTTGCACCAGGTTTGGCTTCAACTGTCTGTGGTTTGCATATTTGGACTTGTGATATTTTTACTGCACTTTTCTTTGACAACACCAACTGTAAGTTATTTTCTTTGGTCAGCTGGGTACTCTGACCAACAAACCTCCCTTCTTCCAGTACCAGTGAGATAGCTGTCAGTTAGAGCTTTGGCATGCTTAAGACACTGCTTCACTACCCTAGATCCCAGAAAAATAAAAGATACAGAGACAGGTCCATAAATCATATGAAGAAAGAAAACATTTGTATTATACTAGGAGCTCAATGACATCACTGAACTTAAGAAGCTGGCAGCCTTTATGTTACAACAGAATTTTCAGAGGCCATAAACATTCACACTGGACGGAAACTTGGCATGAAGTGATGCCATTTCACTGATCCACATTTGCCCTAAACTCTGTTTCTCATTCAAAGGCAGTGATGGCATTCAGCACTCCCTATTCATAACAGATTTGCGAGGTTTGTGTCACTGCTACAGCAAACTCTAGTGGCTAGTTAAAAGCAGAGCTCTGGGGAAAGGAGTTTTTGCACTCATGTAAGGAAAATTACTATGATTTGCTGCAGGCTTTGCCATCCTCTTTTTCTGCTTTACAGAAAAAACAACCCCAAGCTAAACAACCCCTATGCAACTCCTCTTCCCTTCAGATGGACGTACATGTAACACTGTGTGCTAAATCAACTGGGAATGTCCAGTTAAGTTTTACAAAGTGCTCGTTTTAGCACTCTTTGGTTAGGTGCAAGCTACTTCATAAGGGTGGTACTGAATGTCAAGATACAGGTGCTTCTCTAATGTATAGTGCAACACATGCAAATTAATAGACCTACATTACACTTTTTGGAAAGTTCAGCAGAGATTTCTTTACAAGATGCTTGGCAGGACTCTATACTACAAGGCACAGAAATACAGACAGCTTGATATTGCATACTGATCACAAAATACATAACCTGTCTCATTTTTTAACAAGTGTGATTTTTCCAAAAGTGATCTAGACTCCCTTATTTCTAACTAGAAAAAAAGATTTCTGAAGCTTGATGAGACTGTGTTTTAAAGTAAAAGTTGCTTCAGTGACAGCTATTCCACAAACTTCTGACTCTTAGGTTTAATTCCAAAATAATAAGTGGGAGGTGATTCTTTCTCCTGCCTTCTTCTGCCAACTAACCAATCTGACCAGCACAGTCTAAAAAAAAAGGAAATCTCTAAAACTTTGCTTATTTTTTTTGTTTTTACAGTTCATAATCCAGAAACTGCAAATGTTTTCCTTCTACCTTTCCTTGCTGTTTATCCATCTCTCTATTAGATACAGCGAAGTTTCAAGGCAAAGATAACCTTGACCAAATGCATCAATTAGCTATATGAAAGTTCAAACTGAGATGTTCATAAGTCTGCACAGGTTCATATACCAGGGCCATCAGATTCAACATAATGTCATCAGGTTAGACATTCCACCCTGAGAGCTGAGATATGGGGAAAAATACATATTTCTGATTATGTTCCTAATGATATACTTTTATCACAAGTCCCAGAGTTCCACCTACCTTCTACTAAACAACTCCACGTTTTCAGCTTGATTTTTTCTCATGGTACTATCTTAATGGACTTTAAAACAAAACTAAACTTTCTGCTACTCTGTGTGAATGAGATATCCATATTCAATGTGCCAAATATGCCTTCCTGTTCTCTAGTAAAAACCCAAAACCAGACAAACTCAAATAAGGTGTCTATACTTCTGAAGGTTGAAATCAGAGGTGGATCTTCACAATATATCTTTATCCAGCATTTATACTAAAGGTGACGCCTTTTTTGACTGAGTAAATGGAATTCAGGTCATTTCACAATGAGTTGTAGTTTAGGATTATGTTGCACATTGTTCATTAAATCGATGCTTTAAAATACCCACTCTTTAATCAAGTGTATGGGGGAAAAACCCACAGCTGTAAAAGAAGAATAGTATCCTGCTTTCCCCAGGCAGGACATCTTAGCATATTATTTGGTGGCCTTAGGAGGTGGAAGTGGCAAGAAAGTAAAACCCAGTTAGATACCACTGTAGGTATCAGCTGAGATGTGGAGGTATTGAAGAAAATGAAAATACTTAAAATGAATAGATAAATCTAGAGTCTTGCTGTTTGGAGTGGAAGGATGCTGCCTAGAAAGCAGAGAGAGACCTAGTAAGACAAACTTGGCTTCAGTGATAACTTTGAAGTCTTCCAGGTTGTCCGACCAATGTGCTAGAAGCAACTCAGGATTAAAAGAGAACTAATCCCAACATTAAAAAGTCTGGAATGAAAGATAGGGCTTAAGGAGCAACCTCAATAAAATGTTTTAGAGAAAAAAATCACCACATTGCAATGTAAATCATAAAGTGGCAAGTAAAAAATCATCCGTGACTGGAGGATAAGATCATTTGCTACAAGATTGGTAGTTAGTTCTTAGCATAAATAACTGAAGCCTTCATTTCATATCAATGCAAGGAAATTAATGTAGAAATATCAACAAATATATTAACTTTCATTAAGTAAGCTTTCAATACACTGCATAAAACCAGATTTCATTTTATTCGGTAACTATATATCACACATTAGCAGACCTTCATGGATTTACCTTGGAACTTTTGATTTCCAAAGTTAAGGTATCAACCCATAGGCTGACATCGTGGCAGTAGAAAATTGTGAGGCTGGTTCAAAAAAAACCTGTATTAACCTATGAGCCTTCTTGATCCTTTCCAACCCTAACTATTCTGATTCTATGATTCTATGATATGTCCACACGTTCATAGTTTAAAGATGTTTCACTAAAAGGTTCTACATTAAAAGGTTGTTTACTTCACTAAAAGGTAATACATTAATTTTCTGTCAGAAAAGAGAACGTACAATAGTACAGTTATGTATATATGTACAGAGAGAATACTCTCCCAGTACAACATATGACTGTATGTGTTACAGTCTTGAGCACTTTGCAATGGACTGAAGCTAAGGTTTCAAACTTGAGTTTTTACTCTCTTGCTTTTGGATCTTTAAACACTTATTCATTACTTTTGCAAACTATTAATAATAACCACTTGAATTAATATAATGAGCAGAATAACGGACATGTCATGAGACATTTCAAAGATATCTTTTCCATATTGAAAACTACAGGCAAGGCAGCTTGTTCCAGCTTTAAACTTTTCAGCAGAAAACTGCAACTTCTTTGAGCTGGAGAAGAACTCAATAACTCAATCATGGACATGTCATCTCTCCTGTGTTCCAGGACTACATGTGGCATCACAGTTGGTGGCTGATGAAAGGATTCCCCAGTTACCTACATATTGGTATGCAGCAACACAGAGCAAGAGGAAGGATGTGGTCCTGCTTATTCTGTTTTGTTTTTTTTTCTCTCATGTGAGAAAAAATAGTTTGTCTTTCATCCTGGACAACTGTGACTGGATACTGTTATTTGGAGTAACTCATATCTGGAGCTCCAAGGAATGATTGGCTGATTGTCAGAAAAGGGAGATTTGCAGCAAGTTAACTATCTGTTCAGAAGACAAGAGGAATTTATCATCTGTCTCCCTCCTTTGGGAGGCAAAACTAAGGTTATTGGGTCTGCACAGAAATTCAAATAATTGTAGTGACATAAAATCTGATTTAGTTGTTGCAAAAGACAAAATGCTGGTTACTGATTAAGTGAAGTAAGCTATTACACATAAAACACTGAAACAGTATCTAGTTCTGCAAAATAGAAAAGGATTGTAAACTGAAATACAGATAGAAGTGTTCTAGTGGCAAATCGAAAAAAGCCCCCAAAATTCTAGATTGAGAGATTTTATTTTTTAAAGAGTATTAGTTTTGCTTTTAATTGTTCCCTTTTTAAAAAAAACGGCAACCAACCAAACCTTATTATTAACATATGGCATGGACTTCTACATTAAAAACTAGGGAATCTAATGATTTCTCTACCAGGACACATGTTCTTAACTTACAGCACAATGGGGAGGGTGGGCACCAGTGAAACATCTGACACCCATCTACTGAAGTAAGTGGGGAAAAGGAAGGCTAAAAGAGCTGACAACAACATTCTCACCTACAAGAAAATGAGACCGGATGGAATACATGTTTTGGTGTCCAAGAGAGGAAGAAAAACTGACTTCCTAAAATAAACGAAAAATAATACACACACATATATATATATAGGTATGGAAACAATATAGGTAATTAAATGAGTATTCCCACGTACTTCAAGATACTTATTTGTGTGACCTTGGACTGTTCTAGTTTGCCCCTGCTTAGCCACAAGAGGCAGGAAATCTTCTGGCATTAATATTTTCTTTGTGGATATTTTTGTGCACATTTCAGGAAGAAACAATACTGAAAAAACAGATTCATCATGGTAGAAAACTTGTTGAAAGTTTTTCATCTATTCTGCAGATAGCCAACAATTTTTCATACAGTATGTATTACATTAAGTGGTGTAATAAAGCCTGATGACACAACCAACATAAAAGACTAGCAGTTAGCTAGAGATTTAAAACAGTACACACTTGCTGGTGAAAAAACAAGCTGCTGTTGGCTTCTACCAAAGTTTTTTCAGCTGCAGTGTGAGCTTGTTTCAATATTACTTAAAAATTATTTCTTTTTGTGTGGCTTTAATTGCTATGAAACCTCCAAAATCTCAACTACTGCATCTATATAAATATCAAATACACCAGATGTCTCTCCCTAATAACCTGTTGTCCAAACAGGCAGTAGACACCTCCTCAGCACAGAATGGTTATGTTTTCCTTTGATTTAGCCTGTTAATTCCTTGTCTAAACCCACACTCTGGCAACTTGATGCACTGCAGTAGCACCAGCCTCTGACCCTTGAGCCTCATAGGTTGCTGAGCAGTTGAACCACTTTTTTTGTACTGGAGCTGTGCTGGCTTCCAGGTTGTGTGTTCAGAGATGAGCCACCTCTGTAAGCTAAGAGTGACCTCCTAGATGCACACACAGCCAGCCTAGGCCTGCAGTGGAGCAGTGAAATCCTGAAGTGGCAAATATAATTTTTCATCCATTAAATGCTCTTCAATGCTTCCAAGGTATACAAACTGCATCTCATGATTCTCAGCTACACAAAGAATATGTGTTTATAGTCCCATGAAGATTGGCTACCACTGGAATAAAGTAATACATCACACAGAAGACAAAAGGTAGCAATGGGATTGCTTCTAATGAAAAAGTACTTAACAGAAGAATGAATGTGGTAGAAAAATAGCAAATGGCAAATGCTTTGCATTGCAATGGTCTGAAACCAATATAGCCATCACTGCCACTGCAGAAAATACAATACACACAGTGGAAAGGAATAAAAGGCAGTCCTGAAAGTATACAATACATTGTAGGCATTCTATTTATATTCCTTTTTGGACCAGGTCTCTGGAGTGTAATGGTACAGGTTTCTGAGAAGCTGACACTAGCACTTGCTAAGTCTTTGACCAGCAAGAATTTACCAGGTATCCTAGGGTGCAACGAAAAAGAACTCAGGGCTAAAATGCTAGTTGACAGTTAACGTAAAAAGGAGTCACTGTTCAGGAATGGATTAGAGTCAAGAATGGGAAAGTGAAGAAAACACATGGCTAACTTCTTCCTTTTAAAACAGGGCAACCACCCCCAGTTCATACTGATTTATTTCAACCATTTTGATTGACAAACTCCCATTTGGTTTCAGAACTGGACAAATTATCTTTTTCTGGGTCATCATGATGAGATTTCTCCAACATGTTACTTGGAAGCATTTTAAAAATGAGCACTGAAAGGAAGGAATCAGCCTAATAGTAGCCTTGCCCTGAAATGCCTCTGCTGTGTTAGGGTAACACTGATGTGCTCCTGTGGGTGGGTGTCTCACCACAGGGCTCTCAGTTGCTGGGATATAACACAATCTAGTCTAGCACTGGAAATAATGCATTTGTGAATCACTTCCTCACTAAATGTGACAACTATATCTTCAATAAAGCCTCGACCTTCTACAGCTACTTTTAGGTCTGTTTCCCCAGGAAAGAATAAGTTTCAGTAATCATACGAGGAAAATTAACTCTTTCAAATCCTAAAGTTCCCCTTTACTCTTTCTGTGCTCAGAGCAGTAAAAGTAAGGAGGCCTTAAGCACAATTGGCAAGGGCAGTTCAAATACCATGTTTGACAAACTTCATTGCATAATATGCATAAATGCATAGAATTAAATTTCAAAACATTTATGGTTAGATGATTGATAATTTCTAAACAGAACATAAGGTATCTGAGAAAATAAACACCTTTACATTTCAAAACTCTATGCAAAAGCCAGCCACAATCCCAATTATTAATATTTCTGCATTAGTGTCATCCCATCCTGGACCTGGTTAGGACGTATCTAACCAGTCCCTTTTCATTAGGCATAAGACTTTATACAAATGGCATTTCCTATATATAGCCTATCTCAGCCTCCTCCCAAAGACCATCAATATGGGCTGATTTAGTGCACCTCCTGTGATCAGTGAGTTTCTCCAGAGATTTCTACAGAATCCATCTTGCTATAGTATATGCCATATTTTAAATCCTGTCTGCCAAGGAAACAGTGCATCTCAGTCGTGTTCTCCTTATACAAGTTTTGTGCATATCCTAAAAACCTCATAGTCATTGTCAAGCTTCTCTTCTCTAGGTAGAAGAATAGGTTTCTCACAGGTCATATTGTCTAGCTTTATGATCATTTTCATTGCTTCCTCTGCCTGTTAATTTTTTTCTTTTGAAACATGCTGCCTAAAACTGGACACAATACTCCCACTGCAGCTTTATAGGATTACTTTATGTGTCTTGAAAGTTACGTTCCTGTTTGTACATCCCAAGATGGTATTTGCTTTCTTGCAACAACATGACATTGCTGACTGATGCTCTGCTTGTGCGCTGAAATAACACCTGTACCCTTTTCTATAAAGCTGCTCCTGTTGCATATCCTTTACTTGCATGATTTATCATTCTTGAATTTGAGTCTAAGTGTACTGCTGTGGACTTGTCCCTAATACATTTTTTTCCTTAATAATTTTCCCCATTTTACAAGATAATTCAATCTTAGCTCATACTCAGCCCTACCCATAGCATTGTACAATCATCTCAGAGCATGATTTCACAAGCAGTTTTGCAGATCTACACAACAGTACTCTCCTGTGGATCACATCTCCTAGGCTTATCTGTCACAAGAGACAATGTCATGTGAAAGTGTGTCTAAGATCAGGAGAAGGTGGCATTTTTCTTTCTGCTAAAAGCAGACCACCAGGTCTGTTTCTGAAAAGGTGTGTTCTCCTTTTGATGACTCAAGTAGACTGAATCTCAGACAGCTTTTTGCCCTTGTTGATGGAAAAGCCATGCACCACTTCCCTCCTTTGCACATTTGCATTGAGCACCAGGAGAATTGCCATTTTGACAAAATCCTAACTCACTTTGCTGGATGCTATTTGTCACTGTTGCTTTTGAAAAACTGAAATTCAGCTTTGGACTATAGTTTTTTCACCACTAAAACTAATTAGCACTGACAGCGATGAACAATGTTTTTGTTATCGCTGACACATTTCTAACTGCATTGCCTCAATTAAACTCCTAATGTCACACACAACACTAAATGAAAGTGTCCTGAATTTCAAAGAAGCAATGTAAAGACCTGGTAAACTTATTTCAGAACAGATGGGAATGTAATAGAAGAGTACATAATTATTGGTAGAAAAGTGGATGGGATTCACATCTCATTGCTTTTACTCAGCAGAGTCCTCAGGCATACATAAGAAAATAACAGATTTATTTTTCAGGAGGTAAAACAAATGGGTAATTTATTATTCCACTGCTAATGCTAGGATTTTAAAGAGGTCACTCTCTCTTCATATATATGGTCACAAAAATGAATGTATAAATATCTGCTGGAAGCATTTTCTAAAGTATTCTCAATAAAAACAAGAACTTTTAGGAAGAATGACAAACGTTTGAGTAGTCACATTCTGACATAGCATAAGTGCTCAGCATTCCTTTCCTCATTTTTAACAGTCAAAATCTTTTAGAATTAAAAGTTTATGAAAGTCAGTAATTTTTTTAATAGAAGCCAAATGTGCTATTGTAAAGTAACTTCAACTGTGCAAATATATTTCTAGATTCCATACTTAGATACTACCCAGGAAACATTATCATTTTTCTTATTAAATAAAGAAGTATGAGTATGAAAGGTAAACCCACCATGCATTAGAGCCATGTAATTGTGCTTGGGATAAAAACTATACTGTAGCATGAAAGCTGTAATAAACACAGTCAGCTTTGATGATAAAACCTGAATTCTAGCAGACAGCTTCATTTCTAAAGATAGAAATCTGCATCTCCATATGTAGCATGAAAAATCCCTAGATAGGGCATTCTTAAATAGTGTTTGATCATAAAGTTTCAGTTTTCAACCATCTCCCCCTTTGCTCCCCCCAGGGTTATTCAACTTTAATGACAAAGCTGTCACTTGCATACAACTGGTGACAAAACCTTTTGTTTCGGTGAAAGTAATAATGAAATCACAACATATTTTTGAACCAATATGTACAAAGGCACACTCTTGTTTTGTGAGATCTAATACTTTTGCAAGGCAGCAAACCATAGTGTACCACAGCCAAATTTAATATTAAGCATTGCTAATGCTTGCCCGGGAGCTAGACAAAAGATACAAGTAATGGAAAAAAACTAACCAAGCTGAGGAAAAAGAGGATTTAATTATTCCAAACATTTCCGCCTAAAATCATTTGGACTAGTCAGTATTTTGTGTGTCATAAATGCAAGGTAAAAAAAGGAGTTCAAAACTGAAGGCATTGGTATTGAAAATTGGTTTAAATTTCAAATCATGATCACAATCAGGAAACTTTGCATTGCATAGTGCATTGCTTTAAGAAAAGTAAATTCAATGACATTTAAAAACCCTTAAACGTATTTAAAATGAAAAGTAAAAATCAAACCACATAAATTATTGTTTGTAAGCTCAAATCCAGAGTTATGTGTTTTTAAAGTGCATCAACTTAATGTGCAAGTTGGTAAAAGCTTAGATGCCTATTTGAATCAATTTAAAATGAAAATTAAATTTCTGTTTCTCAGAAATAGAAAATTAAACAGCTATAGCGGGGAGCGAGTGTGTGTGTGGAACTTCAGTGATCTACTAGGGTAGGAGATAATGGAAAAGGTTACAGCAGAAGAGGCGAAAGTTTTATTAAGGATTTGGAAAGAGCATCTAAAGAGCATTCTTAACTCCATTCAGCTCTCCTTCCTCTCACTAATGGGTTATAGTAAGGCTGAGATGGAGAAGGGGAAGGTGAAGGACTTAGCACCAGGAGGTGTTTTTTCCCTACTGTAGAGCTCTTGAGTGGGAGATCACACCCGAGAAATCCCTGAAATTTCTGACTTCAGCCAATTGCATGTGCCTGGACCTAGCCCTGCTCTGTTCAAGATAAATCCTCATAAGACACCAGTGCACATACATTTGGAAAAGGCAGTTCTGGAAAACTCTTGTCTTTCAGGTCTTCTTTTGATGTTGTGAATTTTCAATCCTGAATTTGCTTTGTTCACTGACTCCTAGCTGCTGCTTCCCACCGTGACTTCCTACACCTAACGATGAACAAAGCAAAATAATTTTTAAGGATTAAGCACAGTAAATGTCCCATTCAACAATTCAAGAAGACATATTGGTGCACAAATAATCTATTTTTCTGCCTCCAGTAGGTCATCATTTACTCCTGCAGTTCAGACAAATGTTTCTTCTTCTTTATATGAACTGGATATGGGGATATGGTAAGGCTAAACAATAAAAAAATGCTTGTAGAGGAAACCAAGAGAACAGCAACTCTGTAACTATTGTAAGAATGTGCAATCTTATTTACAATAAAATGAAGAAAGAATGGGGGCAGAGGGAGATGACCTGTATCATATGATTACCAGCTGGAAAGAGAGTCAATCCAGAATGGTCTGCTGGAAACCAGCTTCCATCACCTTTGCATTGAATTTAAAGTTATGTATTCAAGGTACACATACTGTAGAAAATTACTGCAATAACATCATGAAAGGTCTCCTTTGGGAAAATCCTCACTATACACACAAATACATATTATTTGTATCAGATCACAAATATTTGTAAGAAATGACACAAATGAGTAATTGCAGAAAGTGTCAAGAGTTACTTTTGGTATGACCACTATGAACTGAATGCAATTTAATTTCACTCCTACTGTTTTGCAATATGCTCACAGCCCTGATTAGTGCTCTCTGAGTGACCTGACATGCTTCAGCATTCATGAAATTTCTAGTATAACGATTCACTTCCGAATATTTAAGTTAGCTTTACTGCCCATTTGTTTTAAAAATACATGTATCATTTGCGTGCAAATCCTTTAAATAGTTTGTGTGCTGCATAAACAACTTCTGAGCATTTTCAGAAAGAATAAAACACTCTTCTCCCAACTCTGTTCTGTTTTGTCATGACTGATTTAAGTATTTATTAATTTTTTTAGCGTGTTCTCATAGAAGGTGGAAGTTTAGGTTTCAACCTCTTCTGTTTGATAAAGTAACTGAAGCTAGGTCCTACTTCATGAATGTTTTAATCACCAATCTGTCAGGTAAAAAGTGGGTACTGGGGTTTTTTTGTCTTGCAGCAGAAAAATGAGTAAGCAGCCTGTACTTCTAAAAAACTCATCTTTTAGCATTTGCTTGTAAAAGATGATTCCAGACTGTCTGGTTGAAAATAAGTGTATTTCTCTATGTCAAAGAGCCCAAAGAGCCTTAGGATGCAAGTTTATGTGTTGCCTTGCTCAATCAGATCTTCACTCAAAGTGGCTGGATGTTATGAATCTTATCTTAAGCCACTAAACTTCTCCTGTGCTTTAGGAAGGAAATCAGGCACCTAATATATAGCTCTCCTGTGGTGGTAGAGCTGGCCATCAGCCCTAGAGCTTCTGTGGCAGAAGTTACCATCCTCAATACTGACACTCTTTTCCTCCCCAGCCATTTCAAAGGAGAATTCAACAAAACTTATTTATTTAGCCATAGCTTTGTATTTTTTGAAAGTAAATACTTTTCAAAGTGCCAGTTTTGTCCATAAGAAAACCAGTAATGCAATGACACTGTCCTTCAGGGGAGATGCTCTATTTGTAATACATTCTGTTCTCCAGTGTTACTTATACAACATCTGCTTAGTTCACTGGAAACTGATTTTCTGCATTATATAAGCTCATTACCACCATATTTTTAATGTTCTAATAATTAATAATAAAATAAAATAACTTATGTAAATTTTACATTTGATTTTCCTGCATATAAATGCAGATAAAAAAGTAAAGACTCAACTCTCAAAAAAAAAAAAAAGTATATAAATTGATAGAAAAAATTCTATTCCATATATGTGAAAATCTCTGAGATCCCTCTTTCATTACTTAGTAGATGAAAGAGAAGGAAAAAGAACCTGGAAAAGGATAGGGAAAAGCATTATAACTGCACTGTTTGTAAAATTAACTATTTCAAGCTGCTTCACCCTAGCTCAGAACACTCTGTGTTGGACTGGTGCTCTTATGAAGAAGAATCTGCTGCAAATTAAAATCTTGTCTGCTGCTTTTGAAAATGAAAACCTTGAGAATACTTATAAAGTAGAGCCACCTTCTCTCCCCTTTTATAGATTTGAAAATGAGTTACATTTCAAATGTGTATTCCCATGTGTCATCCAGAGAAGACCACCCAAAGTTATAGCATTTTGAGTAATTTTTAAGTTCTTCAACCTGCAGTAGTTCTCTGCGTTCATCCCCTCCTGACCTAGTCTGTTTGGCTCTCAAACACAAGTGTTAAGCAGGACAAAGAACCACATGCCCCAGCTTCTTTAAAAACACAAAAGGAAAGGGATAAAAGCCCCTATAATCTCAAGGTGCATTTATTCAAAAAGACTGGTAAGAAAGATGAGAATTTCCACCAAAACCAGAACAACCCTCCCCCCTCAAAAGAAGTCCAGTTTTGTGAGCCCTGCTACAGTGACAGAGCCCACAGGCTTCTCCTTTAACTGTTCGCAACAGCTGGTATAACTCTCATGCAGTAACGTTTTCAATTAATGGAGATCATCAGGTGACATGGGAATTAAATCTTAACACTTAAGCACTTCAAAACTGAACATGTTACATGTTTTTTTCCTGTCAATTTTTCAGAAAGACATACATGACAACCAGGTGGTTAAGAAGAGTTAGACTTTGGAAAACACAACTAAGACATTACATTCCACTATATCATGGTTTTGTTTCCAGTAAATGCCTCCATTTTATTCCCAAACCTGCTCAGACTAAATAAAAGATTTGTTTATGTTTTCTGCTTTCCCACTAGAACATACACTGAATTGCCACTAAATTCATCAAAAAACATTTCCTTCTTCTTGAGGTTTCTTCTTTACTGTGTTTTTCCATTTGCTTGTATTCAGGGATAGTGATTTAAAATAGATTTGGTACTTGAGAACTGTTGCACACAGAAAGCCTCTTAAAACACAGAAGGAATTATTGGTTGGTTGAAGGGAAAGCAAATTAATTTGTCTGAGACTATTTCTCTTTCATCTAATGCATTTGTCATGTTTATATCAGCCTTTTAGTCCTAAACATTATTTATAGTAAGCTAAGAAACAAAGCTGTGTGCAACTTACCCCTCTAGAGCCAAAGAATTTAGCAGATATTAATTTTAAAGATTGCCAATCCAGTACAGTCTGCACTCCCAAAGTGGGATTGTTAAGATTGTTTTCTCTCTACTGTGAAGTGAGAAAGTAATATTTCACTAATTGCTTGAGGTGACCTAGCAAGAAATCTGACAGAATCTCTATATCAGAGCACAACTGTCAGAAACCAGAAAGTGCTACTGTGAAATTTTGACCACAACACTGCAAATTAATCACTGGTCAATACTGAGAACACTCATCCTTGTTAACCAGCCACCCTTTGAAAGTTATAGAGTTTAGAAGGGCTCTTACCCTCTTAGATTTTTTTCCAAGTAAATAAGAAAAAAAAAATCAAATATAAAGCCATCTTCTGCTCAGTTTCCAGAAAAATATACTATTCTTCTGTTAACCTTAAACCCCTGCTCACTCTAAGATCGTGCATTACTCTTTAAATCTCCTAACACTGATATATTGGGGAGTGAGTGTGTATCATACACAATACAAACAAAGCTGAATATTCTCCTCTTGCTGAATTTGCCTGACACTTCTCCACTTCATTCACAGAAATCTGATTTGAATTCCATCTGCTACAAAGCATAAATGATGAAGGCAACAGCACTATACTTTTTTAATGAAAGAACTTCTGAGGACAACTTTATACTTTCCTTGATTTTATGTTCTTCCTAGAGGCAGTTCCTAGTATTATCTGAGACAGCATAATGGTTTAGTGGGGCCTTTAGTCTGATCCATTACAGTCATTCTTAGGTTCTTAAATAATAAGGCTTTTAGTAAGTTTGAGCCCACAACTATTTTGTGGGGCTATTCTGGAACTCAAAGAGGAGGAATATCCTTTCCACTTCCTATATTATCTATTGGCAAATCAAGTGGGTACTCCTGATAGGGAGAACAACATGCTGAGGGTGACACAGGAATGCAATGATGCAGCATGCTAGGTAGCTGAGTCTTTGCTGTGTGGTCTTTCTGAATAACACTCATTCACATATGCCAGTAGCAGAAAAAGCATTTAGCTCAGACATTGGCTGATCTTTGCTTTCCAGGCAGCTGTTTCATTGGAATTATATTGCAATCAACTAACAACCTGATAAAACATGCTCATATTTCATTAAACATATTTGGAAGGCTTCACCCTCTAATGGGTTATTTATCTATCCCTACATAACACTCAAAATCACAGAATCAGGCAAGACTCATATGACTGTCCATAAACAATTCTTCCCTAATGTTTCATGTGTTTATGGTTCCCACTGTGAGCATAGCTAGTTTATCTGTTGCCTAAATATCTTTAGTTGTTCTCCATCTAATCTGACATATGCCTGGTACTGGGGGCAGGGGGGGAAAGAGTCTATACATCTACATTTAATTTATGAGTTACTAAGTGATGACTCAAAAAATTTGAGAATCAACTCTACAATCTATTATCACCACCAAAAATGGTAATATAAAATAAGTGCTTATTACATTCTGCTTGAAAGACAATCAGGTACATTTCAATCATTACATACAGAGAGTATCACTACTTTTTTAGAAAGGACCGATAGAATATAGTTTAGTACAATTACTAATGAAAATTCAATTACAAAAATTATAAATCAAAGTATTATCAAATATTTACCTGCTAGTCCTATTGGCTAATTTGTTCAACTAATTTGTTCTCTGTTTTTAAAACTAAAATTGGATTCATGTAACCAAACTTCTGTGCCTGTCTCAACAGGCCATGAGCAGAATCTCAGTCCAATTTGTTAAATTCTTCAAGTCACATCATTTAGTGGCCATACAAAATATTCTGAGATATTGCTCTGAAAAATTACTTGAGAAAGTGTCTTAGATCCATATGCTTTCAGAGAGAACACTTATCCACTTCAAGCTTTTCTTCCTAACTCCCTTGTGTAGGCTTGATGAAAGTTTCACTCATTCGCCACCCTGCTCTGTATGACAATCTTTCTGTGTCATGGCAACAGTCCTTCATTTATAGGACTGTCTGCAGCTCTGCCTGCAGGAGAAGTGCCCTTTGACCCTATGGGACAGAGGCAGATTTGTAGGTCTCAGTCTTCATGGACTTTAAACTCATTTCTACAGCTGGCTTACTGTAAAGCTAGCTTTACTGGCAAAAAAATTTCTCTGAAGTCCAGTGTATGATTAATGGCTTTTGGTTTTAGCTTCTTGCCCCACGCTCTCCTCCCCTCCCCTGCGCACCACATCACTTGCTGTAGCCTAGTTTTCAAATACTGTAGGAGGTGTTTTTCCTCTACAGCACATCTGATAACAGAATTTAATGCCCTCTTTTTGAGTTACAGGAGAAGGTATTTACCAAAACACGTGTATAATTTTTATTTCTTACACATTCTGCATTCAGCTTCCAAGTGGGAGAAGAATAGTGTGGCACGGCTTGTAATTTATATCCAAATGGAATGACAATGTGTGAGGAACTTTACACACTTTCCAAAAACGCTTTACAACTTAATCCTTTGAAAAACTCACCAGAAATGTCAAGGAACTGCCAAACAATGTAATGGCAGGAATATCACATCAAGTTTGTGGTCTCACAGACTTAATAAAAGTTCTTTTAGAAAGACAGCACTAAACATTCATAAAGTCATAAAATTGACTGAAAATACAGAGAACTGAAAATCCACTGAACAGCATTTTCCACACTTGTTTATCCTGAATCACTTCCATTGTTGTTTTCTGAGAAGGTCACACATAACCATGACCTCAAAATTCAGTGTAAAACTGACATTTTAATACAGGCTGAATGGGATAAATTAACTATACATGAAATGCAATGGACTAAAAGTACTCCAAAGAGGACAATGCTTGAATTGTTTGACGAGTTATCAGTCAATGTTTTAACTTTTTATTAAGGCTGCCATAGATAATGCCTTATCAAGTAATATTATATCTTTGTATCAGGCAGCATTTTCCTATTACTGTCTCTCTAAAAAGATATTATAATAGTTATTTAACAACTAATTTATAGATACTAAACTTAGGTTACATAAGAAGTACTGAACTACTTTACTGAGAGAAACTGAAACCTGAAATCAAGTTTTTTAAATACTGTCATAAATAAAAGTGAAAACTAAAAGAGAAAACCAAGACATTTCATTTCAAGTTGATGCTAGTGCATTTTTAATTTTGCAGATTGTTAGATGAAATTTTGGCAGATTCGGTAGTGATGGGAATAGAGAATTTGTTGCTCTATTATATACTGTGATAAGTAACCTACCAAACAACAACTGTAAGCATGTCTTCAATGAAAATGTATTCTTTCACAAGAAAATTCACAACCCTAATATTTCTATTTCAAAGACATATCTATTATCACAGTGAAATATGTAGCATTTCAAGATAGCACATACTTAATGTGTACTTGACTTTCAAAGAATTGAAATGGTGACGCTTTGTTTACAAGTTTTATTCTTTGAATGATTTCATTGTTATTTAAATGACTGTACTTCTATTGAAAGGTAAAACTACAAACCCCTTGTGAATTTAAGAAGTCTGGGTTACACAAACAGTGAACAGAAAAGAAGAAATTAAGGAAGAGCTGCATACCAAAGGAGAAGTTGGAGATACATATTTTTTTCTCTCTATTTTACTAGCATAAGTCAGTCATAAAAAAAAAAATACCACTTTTTGCTCAAGTCACTGAAATGCTATTTTCCATGTCTCTTCAATAGTGTGTATAGCAATAGCTCTGTTAGCTCTAGTACAAATACTAAAGATGAAAAGATCCATGCACGCATCATTCAAGTGAGAGTAAAATGACATAAAAACAAGATAAAATTTAAGTTTCTTATTTATTCCTATTAGCCTTAACAGTGAGGGCCTGTTGCAATAGGACAAGAGGTGATGGTTTTAAACTAAAATAGGAGAGATTCAGGCTGAATGTGAGGAAAAAATTCTTACATTGAGGGTGGTAAAACACTGGCACAGGTTTCCCAGAGAGGTGGTGGATGCACCATCCCTGAAGACATTGAAGGCTAAGCTGGATATGGTTCTGGGCTTCTTGATTTAGTTGAAGATGTCCCTGCTCATTGCAGGGAGGTTGGACTAGATGACCTTTGAAGGTCCCTTAAACCCAAACTATTCTATGATTCAATGAAATTTCCCTATTAGCCCACTAACTAAAAAATAAATACATCAAAGTGTTTAGCTCACCAAAAAACAGAAAGGAAATTAGTGCTTGGATTCCATTAGTACCTTCAATTCCTGTTGTAACGGGAGAAACATGAATCTGCTTCTGTAATATTTATACACATTGGTTAATATTAAAAATATATTTTAAGTATATATTAAGTAAGACTGAAAACTCATCAGCTTATTTTTTGTTTGGTGAAATTTAAGTAGCATCAATTCTGTGGTCTGGGTTCACCAGATGGCTGTGTGAATATTGCAGTCAACTTAAGGAAAAGAATAGGAAGTAAGAGATAGGGCCAGGACAAGATCACTTCTCTCATTAACAGCATAGCATATTTTGGCCTGTTGCAACAGGGAGTCTGAATTAGATATCAGTGATAGCTATCAATTGAAGACAAAGTTTTTTCAAAGAGGGTGAGGGATGAAAGGCAGAGGAAAGGGGAAGAAACAAACAGGTTTTGGTATACCAGTTACTGCTGTGACTGCAGAGCCAATCTGACTGCAAGAAGTTAAGCTGGCAAGATTCAACAACGAAGAGGACAAGCTATAGACTTCAGAACAATGATGCTGGAAAACCTCAAAAACCTGAATCCACCTAAAAAAAGCTCTAGAATGGTGAGAAAACCAGTAAAGTGAAGAACACATAAGATTTGTTACGCTGGGTCTAGATTTAGACGTTTCCATTGACTCAAGAACAATGTTGAGCTTGAAGCTAGGGAAAGTACACATTTGTGGGAGAAAGTATGCAATCTGCTGCTTTCCGTCACCTGTTTTCTGACTAAACAAACTGCAAGCTGGAAGGCTATTATCCCATGCAGAAACTTCTCTGAAAAGTTGTGCATTAGCCTAAAATTCTACATTAATTCCGAAGAACCAAAGAAACTGGGCTGTAGGGCTGCCTTTTGAAATGTGTAACACATGGAATGCCTAACTCTAGGAAATTTGCCATAAAGGCTGTGGGCATAATCACTAACATAACCTAGCAAGACTGAGAAATAGCACACAAAAGCACCAAAGCTGTGATTTGACAAAGCAGCATAGTAAAAGTCCTGGAAGGATAGCTGGAACATTCTCCAACAGTGTTTCACAACTCAAGCCTTTTGCATTTGTATGTGTTCACACTTACTCAAGTGTACTTGAAAATTACAGCTTGCATAAAAACAAAATTACTGTGGCGAATGATTTCACTTTAGCCAAGAGATATGAAAATGAACAAACTCAACTAGTCTAGCAGAAAATCAGTCAGATTCTGATGACATGTCTGAGTGGAAATCTGAAAATTTCCAAGAAAACAAAAATTCTACAGCAGACCTAATTTGGCATAGAAAAAAAATGAGCCAATCTCTAGCTCCCTGCCAGCCAGCAACAATCTCAACCTAAAAAACAGCCTACTTTAATCTCAGTTTAAAGAAATAGAAAGCATGAGGTACTTTATAAACACAGGTAATCATTTGAATGGTTTGAAACAGATTCTGTCAAACCTTTATATACTTCAGCATCCTAATGACAACACCCACAATAGCATGGCCATTCTGGACTCGTGTGCAATTTTTGGCAACCAATTTTAAAAAAAGCTTACAGTTTCCAAAGCATGTACATCCACAGCTTTCTGGAAACAAGACTTTTAATATGCACTTCAAGTTAAAAATCCTATAATTAAAACAACCAAAATATTTAAACATCTGTGTCTGTCTTAGCTTAGACAACAGTTTCATTTTACTTACTCTAAATTTTAGTCACTTGATTTGTTTATCATGAAATAGCATAAGTTCAACCTTTCAACCACACACAGTGCACCAAAAACAATGTAAGAGAATTAGTTACTACAGGACGTTTCCATTAGCCACTTACAAGTAGTGTTGTAAACTCTCAATAAGCTATTTCAAGCTTGACTTGGTTTCTAAACTCTTTTCTGTAACAACGCATCTGTTGTTACTCCAGAAAATCTATTACTCTGAAGCAGATGGGGGTGAGAGGGAGGAAACAGATCATCTCAGAAGGAAAACTTCCAGAGTTTCCTGGTGCTTTCCAACTTCCTTTTCAAGTAGCTGGAAAGAAGTTTCTAATATGTAAGAGCCGAAGTGTGTAACCTTTAGTGAGAAGAACGTGTTAAATCACATATACATGAGCTGGCCATTTGTGAAAATAATTTGACTATTTGAGAAAGCTCAACTCAGGAAAACAGCTTTTCTTACTGTAACTCAAATGCGTTGGGCTAGATGATCTTTTGAGGTCCCTTCCAACCCTTGGGATTCTGCGATTCTGTGATTTAACTGCATAAATCCCATTTCAGAAGGAGGTCTAATCAGGATAGAGACCTAAATCATACTCTCAAAACGAGTTTTGAGTAACACTCGTTTTAAAACTCAAACAAGGATGAGTTACTGTTTCAATGGAGAGCAGATTCTATTTTTTTAAAAAAGAGGTTTTGCATAACCACTTCTTTAGTGAACTACACTAAACTTATCTGTTTCTGTTGACTTTAGTTTATTCACTTTTGCTTCAGGAATTAACTTCAACAATCTTATCTGACACACTGTTGTACAACTATTATTGAAATGGATTAGAAAAATAAATCCTTTTTTATACCAACATTTTATTTGCTTCTTTATGGATTTTTTCATGTAAGTTAGTGAAAAATGTTTCACTAATCTCTAAAAGCTGGTGTTACATGTGGAAACACTTCCACACTTCATGTTAGAAAGTTAAACTAGTCTTTCAGGAACCAGAGTGTATGGCCTGAGTGAGGAGTAAAATATCAAATCATTACATACACTTACTAAGGAATGCTAAGTTTAGCATAGAGGAATCTGGTTTGCACTTCAATTTATTTCTAATTTTACAGTAAAATGGTCAAGATCTCCTGACTTTACTCTCAGAGAAAAAAAGTAGTAGCAAACTGAAAATTACAGTGCCTGGAAAAAGAGCTTATTCAGGAGTAGTTTACTAAGAATAATTCCGTGCACAGCTAGGAGTCTCCAAAGCATCTGTTTACTCACGCAGATTGTCTTGCTATTATATGAAACCTAAAGAGTTACGAATCTGACTCAAATTTCTTTCGGAAGATATTGAAAATTAAACTCTATCCTGAGGTAGTGATTAGCAGACATTGAAAATTCATGGAAATCATGAGTACAACTGTGTAGACATAATTTGTGTCTCAAAGTATGAAAAAATGGGAAAGCTTAGAAATAATTCTCTGTATTTCAAGGAGAATGCCAATACTACCATTACTTAATACCAGTATAATGAACTCCACATGCAGGCACTATCCAAGGAGAGATCTCTGTGGAGTTTGGGAGGCAAGAGAAATATTCCAATGCAACTGCACCCAGTCTTTGGCTGAGACAGCTGAGCATTATTGCAAATTAAACTACATTAATCACTACTATGCAGAAAATTCTGTGCAATTTACTTCAGAAAATAAGAGCAGTGGCTTTAAATGTTATCTTTAGCACTAAACTAAATGTTATAGCAGTCTTTCCAGCCTTTAGAACTCAGCCTTTGGCAAGCTAATACTCAAACACAGAAC
Organism: Psittacula echo; assembly: GCF_963264785.1. NCBI lineage: Eukaryota > Metazoa > Chordata > Aves > Psittaciformes > Psittacidae > Psittacula > Psittacula echo. The sequence goes on from NC_137735.1 coordinate 110,777,058, forward strand.
ATTTTCAGTTTGAAAGAAAAATCCCACTTTAACAAGAGCACTGATTTCCATAAACCCTTACCTTCTTTTTCTACACAGGTTACACACACGCCAGCCTCTGAATGGAGCAACCACATAAACTTCAGTTACCTTTAGGAAACATGCTGAGAGGTTTCACTGTATGTTCTAATACACCTTTCAGGCATGCATAATCACAAATATGGCAGTCTGATACACACCGATAGTACAACAGACACACATTTTAGGCAAATACTGCACACCAACTCATGCCCACGATCACTTCCTATCTATATTCATATGGATTGGACAACTGCACAGTTAACTTTTTAACTAATTTCCTTCACTACATTAATTCCCAAATCACCAGTCAGCTTCCTTATACACAATATAAAACGACTTTTTTATCAAATTATTTTTCTTTTCCTCATGAAGGGCAAATTAATAATCTGGTTTAGGATTACAGTATATCTACTGTAAACTTTAGTGATATCCTGTAGTGATCTATTTATGGTTTAAAGACAGCTCTAACTCCTTTTACTTACAACTGCTACACCCTGGGGAGAGTAAAATCTAACATTATGAGCACCCCTATTTCTTGGCCAACACACGCATAGAATACAAATAACGAAATATTTATGAAGAATGTATTCAGGTCAGAGTAACAAAAATACTAATATTAATTAAAGGATGAAATGATATAGAAAATTTAGAATGAAAAAATAAACATAGGTAAAGAGAAAATGTAGGAGCATAACAGAGATGGCAATAGATTTAAAGAAAAAAAAAATAACCCAATGCTCGTTAGTAAATTTATGGCTTTTCTTCCGCCATGTCTTTCTTTCCAATACAGAAATGCTCTCCAAATAATAGAGGAGCCAATGAGGGGACGTGCTTTGCTGGTCTTTCTTCTCACCAACAAGAAGGAGCTGGTGGGGAACGTGAAGCTCAACGGCAGCCTTGGCTGAAGTGACTGTGAAATAACAGAGATTGAGAATCTTAGGGCAGGAGGAAGGTGTGCAGCAAGCTCACAACTCCGGATTTCAGGAGATTAGACTGGCCTCTTCAGAGATCTGCTTCATGGAGCAGATAAAGCTTGGGATAAAGCCCTGGAGGAAAGAGGGGCCCATAGGGCTATAATGTACCTGTGAGCAAGCAGAAATCCTGAAGAAATAAAACCTATAGACACCGAGGAAACAAAAGCATGTAAAGACCAGAAACCTTTTCCTTAATAAGGAATAATGATTATTGAGTTAGTCTAGACACAGTTTTTAATTATTTTATGAATCCAGAACAAAATCTATGGTTTCCATAAAATGAGAACTTCCCAGCCCAAAAATGCTGGACAATAGCTTATTTATGAACAAGGAGTGAAAAAAAAGGCTGTATCAACTGGAAATAGCAAGATGAACATGCCAGCTGACTTGTTTATTTATCATACCAATTGACAAGGATGGAGGGGGGAGCCTTATCATCATAATCCTGTCTTTATTGAAACAGCCAGTCACAGCATGCCATTATCCCCAGTCTCATGATACTCATTTCCAACAAAAGGACCATGAAATTACAGAAAGAGGTTTTCAGCTCTTTCGGGGTACGTAGTAGAAAAGATAAACCTACAAGCCTTTTATCTGCAAAAGCTTCTATTTTAATCTGGTGCAGGTCAGGAAAGATACAAGCATAGTGGTTTCAATCAAAAGTTCTTAGCAATGAGGTACCATGCAGCTCAAACTAAAAGGCACAGACCAAAAACTAAAACATCAAAATTTTTGACAGAACAGTCAAAATGTGTTTATTAAGTTATCTGGGGAAACTCACACAGTGGTTTTGCATCCTACTCTGTGCTTCTGGTCGTAGTTTCAGATCCAGAGATACCTTCAGTGCCTGCCAATTTAACAGTGAAGGAGTGCTCAGCCACGAGTCACTTTGTATCTCTATGAGCTGTAACCCATATTTCTAATTCAGAAGTTCAAATCAGAAAAAAGTCATAGAATTCTCATTGCCATCTTAGGCATCAATTGTTCACTGGACTTTACAAATGCCACCCTGCAAGACCATATTGGTTCTGTAAGTTTAACCACAATTTTTACAGGCACAGGATTTTGCCCATGTGATCACAAGTGAAGGGCACAGAGCATTTTCTGAATTTGGAAGAGGCCTTCACTTTTTTTAAAGCCTGCATCATTTTTTCTTGCCTGCTGTCATTTACAGAAAACTGCTGATAAAAGTAAGAATATCCCTGCAGTTTCTCAGAACTTTATTTAATGGTGAAAAGGGTGATACTAGGAGACTGAAGAATTCTGTCAGAAAAGAATTAATGTATGCTTACCTCAATTAACAAATGGAGTTAAATAGCAAAAGAAACACCTTTTTTCGGTATTCTAACTCTAAACCAAAATGAATACTAATGTAATAAAGCTACATCAAACACAGTGATGAATTTACGCTGGCAAAGGCTTGGCTGCACGATGACAGCACACCCCCAGTGAATAAGCGCACAGTGCATTGTCCCTTCTAGAGCTCAACTTCAAAGCCCTGGAAAATCTCCTTTGAGTGTTGAACCTTCCAGATCAAAGCCTTGGAGTTCATTTATACTTTTAGGATCAGATGAAGGCAGGCAGTAAGACAGCCGTGATTTAAAGGATAAATCACTTCAGAAAAATGTCTATGAACATTCTCTATGGCATTACACTTTAAACTGGGTTCAGAAAGTGATACCACACAGACTCATAGTTTTTTCAGGAAAACTGAAGCAAAATAACATTATTCTATTTTATTTTTAACTTTCCCAGTGGAATTTGATCTTTGTATTTTGCAAGTTTGTTTACAAAATAATTCCCCACACAGGTCTAAGCCCAGTGTCTTGATGGTTTACACCCATGCCAATTTATACATAGGTTGGGATTTAATGTAGCCCTTTTTGCTGCATTAAGGGAAAAATAAAGACCCCAGTGTTTAAAAAAACGTACACAGAAATCTGAAAGAATAAGCCTCCCTCATCAAACAAACAAACAAAAGCCCTCTGGTCCAAACCTGTGGTTTGATGTGCATGCAAGCTAGATGAAAGCATGCTTTGTCCAATTCTGCTACATATGCATGTTTTAAAAGGACAGAAATAAGCCCTACAGCAACTCTGTTCACACTGAACGATGAAATCATAACATGTGTTCAAATATGTTATATATATTAATTCCAATATTTATAGACTCTTCCAGTGTGTTTAAACACAGAAAAGCAATAATCAACCCAGCATACTATCCAGACTCAAAAGGACTTACACAGCTGATGAAAAGGAGTGGTCTAAGGCCTTGATTACTCTTTTAATTGACCATATAAAAGATTCAAGTCTACAGCACCTGTGGGCCATGGTCTTTAAGTAAGAAAACGTGTAGTGTCAGCACAGTTCCAAGTGACTTGATATTAGGAAGTGTGTAGCAGAGCTGAGAAGTGCAGCAACAGATCCATCCACTACCCCATCCTTTCCTCGTCTCTAACACATGCTGTGATCCTCTATAGAGCTTGTGCAAACACATACCAGTGCTGCTCCTCTGTTCTTGCAATTTATAAGTTACCTTTGCACCTTCAGAAGGCAAATGACGCAATTTATCTAATTCTTGCAGCTTCATTACTCTTTTGCAGTTAGTAATGTTTTTAAAGAAAAAACATTACTAATAAACACACTGAAGAGTCTAGTGGGCACAATCTGTAGGTAACAGCAAATGCCCAGTATGAATACTGTATTGGGACTTAATTTTGTAGAAGGGTTGTTACTGTATTTTTTGTGTTTCTAACCATATAGACATTTACAAAATCAGTGGGAAAGAATTTTACATTTTTAGAGTCTCCTCTGGACATTTTGTGAACCATCTGCACATAGCTGAAAATTTGCAAATGGAAACTTTTGAGATTTAAACAACCAATATTGACAGGGTTTTCAGAGTTTAGATACGAGTTTGGGTTTGAGTCGTTTGCCAAAAATTGGTCAGGCTGTGGTTGGGCAAGACTGTATGAGAGACTGGAGAAGAGAGACTGGAGGAGAGTCTGGAGGGAAGTCTGAAGAGATAAATCTACAAATAAAATTAAAAAGCCAACATCTTACATAGTGGTTTTAACTAATTAAACTTTGAGACTATAAAATTATTTAATAATGCCCAATAATTGCATTCAATTAAGATTTTTTGTTTCATCTTACTGTTAAATGAGGTTAAATACAATGATATGCACCTCCTAGTAATAAGAGTAAAAGTGTGTGTGCCTCAAAAAAGTCAGTGCATTCAGACGAGTTTTGATTAACTGCTCAATACAGAGAAACACTGCTCTACTCACTAAAAATTACGTGTTTCTGATTTGTCTCCTGTCAAATAAATTCAAAACTTGAAAGAAGCCAAGAGACAGCTGAATGGAAAAAATTATTTTCCTTATTGTTCACCTATTAAGTATTGCAAACTATTGGATAAAAATAGTATGCACAATTTGCTTCCTTATAATAAGCAAGACAAGGATTTACAGATTTCACCTTTGGTTTGAACAGCAGAAATACTGGAGACAGATGATGCTGCTGTACTAGAAAGTTCTGGGGAATTCTGCCCTATGTTTTAATTGTATGAGTTAGCCTAAGAAAGAAACTACCCATACCTTACAAAGCTCACCTTGGGTAATTAGTGACAACTACAGTAGTGTGTGTACTCCATATAAAGGAGCTCTTTCCCTGCCCTCAATTATGGCTACAGAAATAAGTATGCTGCATTAGGGAGAGATCTTAGCTCAACATAGATGAAGAGCTCCCCTACCCTTTCTTTTCTCTTACATCAGCAAGAATGAGGAAAAAGAGATGCATTAGGTGGAAGGTTTTAAAGTGAAAACATCTGAAGTAGTCAAAACTCCATTTACTGAAAGGAAACATAACAGCAGCTGAATTACCAGCACAGAATACCCATCTTACATCCTTTCATAAACCTGTACATAGTTCGTGTTCCCTGATTTTGCGTTGGTTTTCTTCCCTCTCTGAGTACATATGAAAAAATCATTTAAGCACTTCCTAGAACTATGTATGTCCCTCTTTAAAGGCATTTACTTTTGCAAATTTATCTTTCACTCAGTGACCTGAGGCATGTATGGCTGCAAAATAACAAATTTATTGAATAATAACAGGCTCTCATATCTATTAAGATGAGCTCTCATCCCTTCTGTACATTCCCTCTGTTGTTGAACCTATTTCAAGAATTGGCAACCTATTAGCTGAACTAACCAGTTAAGCAACTCAGCTTCAGACCAGCACACACAGACAGACATCTGTACCAGAAGGCCAAAAAGATAAGGTCATGTAACTAGCTCTGAGCAACTTCTCCCTGCAGGGAAGACAGACGTCTGTAGACAGTAATGAAGAGTTTTTCACGCCTTGACCTCAGTGCTGCATGCTACTGCTGCTGCATTAACGACTTGAAAAAGGCCTTGAAATTTCAAAGTAAAAGCAACATAATGCTTGTGAGCTGAAGACCTCCCGAGGTCTGTTGCTGGCTATGCTCATCTTCTACTATCTGCTGATTCCTGTCAACTCGCAGAAACCTTGCCCAGAAGGATGAAGGTGTTGAACTGGTGTAAAATGTTCACCTTTCAAATATCAGACAAGCAAGTTAGAGATGCTATTGCACCTTGCCTTCAAATTAAGAGGGTAGCTCTGAGAATACAGATGTGCAAACTCAACTCATCTTTTATCCAACAGGTTACTAATTATGATTCACAGATTTCAATAAAATCTGTGTTTGGATATCACTCTGCAACAAATATATCTCATGTAGTAATGCTCCAAGGATGTATTTTGACATATCTAAGACATTTTAAGACAGCATTTTGTGCCATTACTTGGGCATTAAAAAAAAAAAAAAGGACACACTGACAAAAAAAGCTTTGAAACCATTTCACAGCTTTTTAAAAATACTTCTTTCACCAAAAAGTACTGGTTTTAAGTGTTAAAAACTAAATTAGCTCTATGTATGACAGTAATTTGAGAAATATGGTGCCAAAGAGTTTTGGGCAAATGATTATGAATTCGTTGTATGCCCAGAACCAAAAGCTGAAGCCAGAAATGGGAACTGTATTCCATCACTCTCCCAAGAAGTTCATTAGTAAATCAGGGATGCCTATATATTTGATTGAAAAGTAGATAGTGTCTTGGGTAAGGAAATGGGATAGTGATTTAAAAGGTAACTGCATGAATTCAAAGTAACTAGACATATTCCTGAAGGATTCAGAAACCTAGTGAGGGCTTTTAAGTACAAACCACTGTACACTTACCCTGTCTTGATTACAATCTTCTTTAAGCATCTGCTGCTGACCACAGAGGGAAACAGAAGCTGGATAGGTCTTTGGTTTATATCAGTATTACCAATGTTCTGTTCACAAGTGTGTTGCCCTACATTATTTCCGTAGCACAGCGCCCAGTTACGTACATTCATGTACTGTGTTTTCCTCTTCCTGCTGCATGTCTTGTTCAATTTAACAAAATTTTGCAGTGCTAGACTACTTAAAGACATTGACATCTGATATTTGATACATCTGATTTGAATTAACCTTAATGTGAGAAAATCTGCATATTAGCATTTTTATACATACAACTCCACTTGAAAAATATTTTCCAGCTTGCAAAATCAGTTAAGTGTGGTGTTATCTGTTTATGTGTAAGCTGTAGTGCCATTTGAGACACTATAAGGCATCTGAAATGTTTGCACAGGCCTTACAGACAGGAGAAAAGATCGATTAGGGACTTGTACCCTTCAGAAATAGCAGCCGGGAGCCAGGTGGGATACCTTAGTGTCTCAAATGACAACAGATGCTTACACTTAGGTAACCGAATCCCACTCTGAATGAGAGAACTACAGAAGTTCAACATGTAAACAGCTTTCTTGTGCATCTACTCCATACACATTAATGAAACTGTAACCAGACAATTAAAGAATGCATTCCTAATTGCTACCAATTTGAAACAAGCAGCTTACTGAAACAAATAGTGTTGTTTCAGTCTTGCCAAGGTATCACTTTGACAAGAAAACAGATGTGGGATTTTTTACTTTTGCTAAGGTATTTTATATTTCATTAAGTATGTCACTAATGAATTCTAAAATATTTAATACATTCTGAAGCAGAAACAAAACATCTGATATTGAAGAATCAAGCATAATGCTTGGAACTGGTTATACGCACAGTGACAGAATTAATAGCATAAAGACAGTTATAAATCTGGCATGCCCTGATTTCCAAACACTTGCCTCTTCAAGTATGTGACTTTAATGTGGTCTTTGTAATGAATATTACTTATCTTTATAGCATCAAAAGTGCTCTATTTACTTCATGGACAAGTTAAGTCATGACCCCTGTCTGCTCCAGACTGTCAGTGGGAATGAGACCTGAAATATTAAATATCAAAAAGTACAGCTCTGTGCATAAAAATCCTCCTTTAATTCTGAGATAAAAAACAGACTGCATAGTTGCTGAGATCAGCTGCTAGTGAGTCATGACCACATAGCCAGACCTTTTTATTACAGTTCGGTAATGTACAGACAACATGAGAACAAACGAAACTTAAACAGTGGACAATGACAATTCCAGTACCCCATATGTAACTTGTTCATTAAAATAAAAGATGTCATATATATGCATATATACATGTGTGTGTGTATACATACATACAATTCTTGTTATTGTTTAATCCTGTCTGGGAAGATAACTCTAAATATGGGCCTTTGAAAACCATGTAAATGCATTCATTTGTTTCCTATTTCAAGTCTATCATTTCTCCTGCATGGCTTTACGTGCTGTCACCATCCTTACTAGTTCTGGATGTGTAGCAGCCCACGTTGCAGGATATTCAAAAACTCCAGGCAAACAGCTACTGCATAAAGCCTGAGTGACTACTCTGCAATGGTGTTCGTGAAACCAACTTGAATGCATTCACTAGAGCTGATGACATTAGCGAGCGGGAAAACAGTTCACCCTCAGCCAGGGCCTGTGCTTGCCATCACATGGAGCATTATCAATGACTTACACAGGAAAAGAGGCAAATTTTCCTCCTATCTGAGAGAAAGGAGGAATATTTAGCATGCTAGTAACATATATCTGCAGAAGATGGGTTGGATTGCAGGAGCATTCAATACCATAGCTCTATTCCAAGGAGTAAGAGGCATTCATAGTGAAACTGTTTCAGCTTTTGAACACATCCTACTATACAGCTTTGTAAAAAGTACCTATTTTTCACATTAATACACATTACCGTTTGTTTATAAGTAGAAACAGAAGGAAGCAAAGACAGTTAAGAGCTGAATTCTCAAAGCTCAGCCTGAATGGCTGATGAACAGTGTGTGTGTGAGTGCATCCACCAGTTTGCGGGGTGCCACATACACAGGAAGTGTGCAAATGAGTAAAGAAAATAAACTGATGTCTGACTGCAAAATGTTCCTATAAATTTCCCATACAACAGCAGTTCAGTGATTAACCCTGATGCTAAGTACAATATTTAGTACTCTAAACCCAAACATATCTGCAAACAGTAGAACTCCTGAAACAATGCCTTTGTTTAGAGCTGCCCCTGTATGGATTATCTGCACTCTGACAAGGATTACATTTACACTGTAAACCTTTTCCTCCTCGGAGGGCAACTTTTCTGAGTTTCTTTCGACTACCTGACTGCCAGTGCTCACGATACCTCTAGGAATTTAATATGTTTCAAACTTCTCCTCTGGCAAATGTGACTAAACTTGCATGCAGGTTCAAAAGTTATTGGTGAGGACTGAGAGAGAAAGAGGAGACTGACAAAAATAGTGACACAAACAGGATGATCTCATAAACCTTGCTTCTTCAGGAAACCATGAAAGTATGATCAGTACAGTCCAACCCTGATACATAAGAGCCGGATTAGGGTAATGCCTTTTTCTCATTCCTTCACATGCCACAAATATGGAATATTCATTTAAACTAAATCCTTGTTATAGCTTCTGGAAAAGCTATGAAATAAACATTAGTAACTAGAATGTATACATATGGGTCACAGAGCACAAAAGCAGTCCACTTTCACCTTGCAGACCATATCTGTCAGCTCAACAAACAAATGAAAATCAATTCAGCTTACTTATACTCATGAACAGGATCAGTGGAATGGTGAGTGATCTTTGCAAAGACAAAAATCAAAGAGGAGAAATGTATAAAAAAGGCTGGTGTGACGCACAAACTGTTTTCATCAAATACTTATAACATAGTCATTTCAAAACAGATTTTCTTAAGACGTATGATTTGGGATTATGACCCTTCCAAAGCAGTAAAATCCTGTGGGGTCAAAGAGATTCCAAATAAATTAAAAGAACCCCAAATAAACCACAAACAAAAAAACCCCTCCAAAACCAAAATCAACAACAACAACAAAATAATCCCAAAATGCTAGCAACTTAAAATATACTATGTATCTGTATTTCTATGTATGCATAATATGGCAAAGTACTTCTCTCAGTCAAAAAAAACAAATTTAAACAGGCCTAAGTTTTGGGAAAATGCTTCTTTCACATAGTAATAGAAGTGGGCAGCTTCTGCCTAAATGAAAACATTTTTCAAAGCTATAAACATTTTTAGAAATGAAAATGACAGTGAGAATTGAATCCTCCTTCACTCTACATATTGCTCCACACATCACCTCTAACTAAGCATGCATATTCAAAGGCAGATTTTCAAAAAAGCCCATAAACAAGAAGAAAATTAGCGCAGATAACTGGAGTTGGAAACAGACAAATTTATGCTTCAAGGCCTAGTGAATAGAAAACAACAGATTCCTGAGTGCTGGATGCTGATCACATATGAAAATCTGGCTTAAATAAATATTTGAGAGAAAGAAGTAAGAAGGCCAAGATACCTCTGTTTTGATCAAGCCAGATTTTGAAGCCCAAATTTAAAAGAAGAAAGGAAAAAGACAGTTTTGATTATTACACAGGGATGTTGAAGTACTGCAGACAGTTACTAGGAAATCTTATGCCATGTATTAATACTAGAGTTGTGTTTTGGCTTTACGTACCCAAATTCACAAACTTTTCTACTTTTAAATATTTTATCAAAGGAACAATTTACATCTCCAAACGTAACACTGTCATAATTTTAGACACTGTATACCTAAGAAAAAATGGAATATTTTATATACAATGTGTGTTGGCTTTCATCCTTAACCATTCAACTATTATTGCCAGTTCTAGAGTTCAAGAAAGCACATTACCTTAGATATTTCTTCAAGTAGCTTTCATCCTTGAAAAAACAACAGAAAACACCCACCCCCCTCTCCAGATGGAAACAAACCCTACAAAATACCATTTGCACCCTGTCTGGAGTTTATGCAACAGAAGAAAAAAGGCTTTTCACTTGATCAGATATACACCTTCACCTGTAGATGTAATCACTTGTTTAGCAATTTTAATTACAAAATACAGGACAGTTTACAGAATGCCATGGACACAAATTCGCGTTCAATGCAGCATACGATCTATTGGTGTCTGAGCGCCCTCTGCATCTTTTGAGGTGCATGTTGGTTTAAATTTCTGCTTTAAACATAATCCAAACTGTTTTTTTACTTCTTGCCAGTCACTCCCAGGCACAATTTTTCTTTCTGACTTTTGAGGAGTAATGGAAAGCAGAGAATGCATCTGCTTGCTTTACCTGGGACTGAAAGAGGTCACTGCACAGGGCAAGAGAATGGGTGAGTTTTTCTTCTCTCCTTAGCCGGTCCGTAACAGCCATGTCTGTAAAGTGACCTGGTGGCGGCTTGTGATACTATTATATCGCAGTGGCTGAACTTAACCCACAAACTCTCACACTGAACACCAAGCCTAGAATTGAACAGGACAGAGGTACAGGAGAGCCTGAGCTTTCACCGGAACACATGAGCAGAAGGTATCTGCAGTCAAGTTACTGGCTGTTTTTATCTCCTGGGTCCCGTTTCAAATCAAATTGTGTGAAAGAACAACTACCAGCTAGTATGAGCTGGACAGTTTGGCAATTTTATTTTTTGTAAGAAAATTATCTACATTGGATAATTCTCTATATTAGAAATGGCTAGAGAAGCAGAAAAGTACATGCAAAATGCATTGATTGCAAAATATTTCAGCAGTCAGCGGACTGTTAACACCAGAGTTGTTGCAGGGTTTTGTGCTATTCAAATAACTACTCTAGGCCTACTTTTACTAAACAATATTGCAGCAACTGCAGTTTTAGAAGCACTGACACACAGACAGGAATGAAAGGACATGCTAAATCCAACAGGAACAGGTTCGGTTGTTCTTAACCTGATTTTAGCTAGCCTTAAAGAGCCACTGATAGTGTGAGGCTTTGAGCATGCAGGGTTTCACCAAAGTTCAAGGAAGAAGAAATATGAGGGTGTGTGATCACAGATAAACAGGGTTGCTTACTGTCAACAGTACAACAAAATGGACAGCTGAGATGATGTTGATCTAAGTCTCAGGCAATTTTACTTTACACCAATTTATAACTACATCATTTATTCCAGGATGTGCAGTCTCCAGTTCTAGAAACTGAGGAAAGGAAATGGTTACTCTGAGCTGCTTAGGATGATGCACCAATTCTTTCTATTCTGAGATACATCCATATACTGACCTATCCTCCACGACCATCATCTCTGGAACAGAGCTTCAACAAATATGTTCTGCAGTGGTTTTGTGAAAAATCATCATAAGCTGAATCTGAAAATCTCTAAAAGATATGTCACAGCAGTTGTGATATGGGAAGCTTCTCAGCTTCAGGAGGAAATCTCTGATAAAAATGAGAATGTGTCCATTCCGATATCTTACCTGTTATATCATTTACTGAGTCTGTAGTGGACGACCCAGGTCCAGCTCCATGCCCTGCTGACTATGGGAGGGGAACATGGAACTCAGTTACTCACAGTTGTATAGAATAGTGTTTGCTCAGAAAAAGAATGACATATGGACATTTTGCTAACCAGCAGTCCTACTGCTCCTTTTGCAGTCACCCAAAGCTCTCTTTCCCTTTGAATCAATCTGATTTCTGCATTTCTTATCGATCTTATAAGCCAAGATATGCTAAAGATTCACTCTTTCCTGCAGCATATGCTGTCAATCATCTGGCCTACCTACTCTGCAGACCATAATCCACTTATTGCAAGTTGATCTAGCACCATCATCAACTGAAGAACATAAATGTTCCATTTTGTTTCACTAACTACTTGGAAAATGAGAACACCTTGCCATACTCCTCACAATATAACATTTATGTAAAGTTAAAAGGTGACTACAGAACTGTGTGAAAAAAAAAAAAGACGCATGAGGGGAGATATTTATTATTATTATTCACTTATTTGCAGCTACAGTATGAAACGTAATTGCAGTAGTAGATCAGGTGCACAACAGAAATCTGTCCCAGCTGTTTGCACTTCCAGATTGGTTGCTTTCGAGCCCTCCTTCACCAGCAGAGTCTAGTGATCTGCAGCTGTTCAGCTGCTAATCTATCTGGGTCATGGTTCTCCTAAGTAAAACTGAGTAGGTTTTGGATTCAGATCAAGTTCTGTTGCGAATTGGGGCACACAGATGGAAAGGGGTACCAGCTGGAGCAACCACAATTGAAACTGAGCTACTTAAACCAGTTAAAGGCATGATTCTGCTATGTTCTACTGGACAAAGCACCTCAGTTCCTTCTGTCTTCCTTCCCTCCTATACTATATCTCTCTTTGATGTGGTGGGCCTCATTTTGAACCTCATTATAAGGTCTTTGAAGCAAGAACCATGTTTTCCTATAAGTTCATAAAGCACATAGTACAGCTGAACTTGCAGGGATGTTTCCAATAACAGTTCAGTCATTTAGATAATATTCTTCCAAAATGACTGTGATGCCAGCCATGTGTTGAGCAATCCTTTCTCTACCAGTAAATAAGGAACCCAGAGGTTGCATGAAGTCAACTTCCCAGAAAACCCACAACAATCAAATTTGGTTTGTTGGCTCTCAGGAGGCAAAGATCTGACATCTGCACTATTAATATTGAAAAAAGCCTCCTCCTGTTTTATCTTGGAGTGCCTGTGGTCCACTTATGTTGCCATATATCAAAAGGGCAATAAACAGCAAAGCCTAGTGATTTTACTACTGCAGTATGTTATGGTGGGAGTTAACAAATAGGTAATAAGATAGGTTTCCAGTTGTAGTTTTTAGGGTACTGTTACACACAACTCAGAGCAATGGTGACCCAAGAAACACTACTAAACACATTTGCACTTTTTATTGTTGTGCTTACATGGAGATTTATGTAGGGTTTTTACAAACCTAAAATGGTTGTGATAATTTATGACCATGAGATATTGCTTATAGAACAATTTTGAAACTCCATGGTACAGACTGCCAAAAACTATAAAATGTAGTTCTGAAACCTTGAAGAAAAGAGCAAAGGCTATTCAGTTTGTGTGTTAAACCACATCTGTGTCCTACATACAGTAGAGTGCTTTAATGCTAAACGATTCCAAGATGCACAACCTTTAAAAGAAAAAAGGTAAAAAAGAAAGAGAAAATACCCCTTTCCAAACTTCTGTGTCTCATGCTTTATACCACACTGCACGGATCCTGCTCCAGACCTATAAAGTTATTATTTTAATAAATGCAAGAACATTTCTCTTCAGAAAACCTCCTTACTGGACACCCACATCCAACTTCCAAAAGCCTGTACTGTCGGTAAGTATTATGGCAAGTCAATAGCCTTTCCCAGTTTTAAGGCAACAACTCTGTTTATGTCATAAGCCATACTTTTCACCATACAGTAGCAGACAAAAATCAGTCTCCCAGTGGGTAGCTGAAGCCTGGGAACCAAGACACAACACTTCTCTGAGCCATAAATGAGTTAGACTGACAGGATTTTCCAATGACAACATTCTTAAAAACATTAAAATGGTATGTAAAAGCTGCATTTTACTTCTTATCCTCCTAAACTGAATCAACAAAAGGCCAATAAAGATTTACGGCTTCATAGCAAAATAAAGTGGATGTATGTCACCTTGTCCTGCTACTTGCAGAGACAAGGAGGGAGGTCAATGGGAAAATATTTCTTATTCTAAAGTATTAAAAACAAAACAACAAAAAAAATCACAGTTAATCAGATGAACTATTTATAAATTACAACATGTAATAAGGGATGGCAGACATTAGAGTGGAAAAAAAAAAATCCCTAATTTATTTTTACTCTGGTGGTCAGCAGAGCAGGGACAGTGGAAAACAGAGTGCAGCAAAGTGTGGCATTCCAACCTCATTCCTACCTTAATAGGCTTGATGGGGGCCCCCTGTTTGCAACTGGCAGAACTCCAGAAATTACCCCACAATATATGTTTTAGCAGGCTCAGCAGGAGATCTTGCAAATAGCCTTCACCCACTCAAAGCCTTAATTTCAGCTATCCCTGCCAGACCAAAGGGGGCTGCTACAACTGTGATATTTTCAGCATACAATCTAGGGACACGTCACCTAAGCAACTAGTAGCTCTGTAGAGCAGATACAGTTTTGAATCTCTTTCACTTTACTGATTCTTTATTGCACTTTTTTCCCCTCAGAAGAGGGGAAAAGAAAATTTTTTACAGGGTTGGTGAATGTATGTGTATGCACAGTATTTACTCATGTAGAGCCCTCTCTTCTGAAAGCTTTAGAAGTAGTATGAAAATAACTAGAAACCTGGTCAAAAATCTGCTTCTTTTCTTTATAAATTTTAAAAAGCCTTTAGAATTTTGTCTTTACAAGAATTAAGAAAAAACCCCAAAACATAAATAAACGTAGCAATGGTTATTTTTCCGTAGGTGGTCAAATGTTATGAACACTCAGGCTGAGAATGAGGTGATGTGATATTGCTTATTTGTGAAGGAATAAAATTCCAGGAATAATTTAATTATCATCTTCTGGATTACAATTATAACTACACAAGTTTAAGCTTTTTGGTTATATAGGGTAGATCACTGACTATAAAATGACTGTGTTCACTCTTTTTACAGTTTTTAGACATCATTAAATCTATCTTGAACTTCATTGCTCACAATTTTCAGTCTGGCAGATAGCTTATTTTAAAAATACGTGAGAGATTATAAATCAAAATGAAGAATGTGACTTTTCAAAGTAGAACAGACATAAAGAATCTTACTGTCTACCAGACTTTACAGTGTTTCAGCAAAACATCGTAACAGTAAAGCACTAAAAAAAAAATCACAAGCTGAAAATTCATTCCCAGAAATCAAGATTTCATCAAGTGGAATACAAAGGAAATAGAAAGAGAATAGAAAAGTGATATGTGCAGTCTATACAGACTTTCGATGTCACTAACAAATAAGAGGAAAAAAACCCACAGATTATCATCTTTACTTGATATTCATTAGCACTTAATTCAGCTAAGTTGAGGGGTCTGCATTTTGAAAGAGAAGAAGGAAAAAAATCTTCCCAGGAGTGAATCAAGCAGACTGCAGTTTCACAAGAACAAGAAAAATGTTAAGTATGCTCATGAGATGATGTATGCAATTATTTGCTGGAGAGCTAACTAAATTAGAAAATATACTTAATTCTGTATGGAACTAGAACTTTTCTATATTTATATATTAAACACATATAAATTGTAACCAATTTCATTTTAAACTTTTGCATTTACTGAGTTTGTGCTGTATCTCTAACGAAATCAACTACAAGGACATTTGTACATATGTCCTTGCTGATCAGAAAGGTAATACTGGAGAACACCGTAGGACCCTCTTTTGACAACTCTCTAAGGAAGCAGATGAAACTTCAGATATCATTTTACCTCCTACACATGATGTGTTTGAAACAGGCCAGGCTCCACTTAGTGTAAGCAGTAATGGAAAGTGCTGCTTCACTCTTTAAAATTTATATATCAACATACTCTATTAACATGGTATTATTTTGGCTATTTAATTGGATTGGTGTAAAGGCTCCTTCCCCTGTGAAGAAAATGGAAGCAAGTTTGGCATGTAGTAAACTTCACCCAACCATAGAATCATAGAATAGTTAGGGTTGGAAAGGACCTCAAGATCATCTAGTTCGAACCCCCCTGCCATGGGCAGGGACACCCCACACTAAACCATGTCACCCAAGGCCTCATCCAACCTGGCCTTGAACACCGCCAGGGATGGAGCACTCACAACCTCCCTGGGCAACCTATTCCAGTGCCTCACCACCCTCTCAGTAAAGAATTTCTTCCTTATATCCAATCTAAACTCCTGCTGTTTAAGTTTGAACCCGTTACCCCTTGTCCTGTCACTACAGTCCCTGATGAAGAGTCCATCCCCAGCATCCTTTTAGCCCCCCTTCAGATACTGGAAGGCTGCTATGAGGTCTCCACACAGCCTTCTCTTCTCCAGGCTGAACAGCCCCAACTGTCTCAGCCTGTCTCCATACGGGAGGTGCTCCAGTCCCCTGATCATCCTCGTGGCCCTCCTCTGGACTTGTTCCAACAGTTCCATGTCCTTTTTATGTTGAGGACACCAGAACTGCACACAATACTCCAAGTGAGGTTTCACGAGAGCAGAGTAGAGGGGCAGGATCACCTCCTTCGACCTGCTGGTCACGCTCCTTTGGATGCAGCCCAGGATACGGTTGGCTTTCTGGGCTGTGAGCGCACACTGAAGCCGGCTCATGTTCATTTTCTCATCGACCAACACCCCCAAGTCCTTCTCTGCAGGGCTGCTCTGAATCTCTTCTCTGCCCAACCTGTAGCTGTGCCTGGGATTGCTCTGACCCAGGTGTAGGACCTTGCACTTGGCATGGTTAAACTTCATCAGGTTGGCATCAGCCCACCTCACAAGCGTGTCAAGGTCCCTCTGAATGGCATCCCTTCCCTCCGGCGTATCAACCAAACCTCACAGCTTGGTGTCATCGGCAAACTTGCTGAGGGCGCACTCAATCCCACTGTCCATGTCACCAACAAAGATGTTGAACACGACCGGTCCCAACACCAATCCCTGAGGGACAGCACTTGTTACCGGTGTCCAGCCGGACACTGAGCCATTGACCACAACTCTTTGCATGCGGCCATCCAGCCAGTTCTTTACCCACCGAGTAGTCCACCCATCAAATTGATGTCTCTCCAATTTAGAGACAAGGATGTTGTAGTTATCCTAAAGGAAAAGTCTTAAGCTAGGACAAGCCCCAGGTCCCTAACAGCTGTGGTGTGGGAGATACATCGAACCTGTTTGCTTAACACTACTTCACATTTGCTCAGCTTTGCTTACAAATGGTTATATTTATCAATGTGTTTCTGAATCCCAACAAACCAGTGATGAGTGTTCTGTAATCACACAAAACACAGCACTTTGCTTAGCAAAACCAACAGCATGTGAAACAACAGAGAAAATATACAACAAAGCAGAGCCAAACTTTCAAGAGACTTGGGTGTCAGTAACAGGCTGCCTCCCATGACAATGATGCAATCCCAGTTCTTTCTTTACGTTCAGTTAGTGTCCTGGTCTCAGAGGATGGTAACCTCATCTGGCAGATAGATACTATCATTCATACTGCTATAAGAAATGCGGACAGAGTCCAAGTGGAAGGGACAACAGTTTCTGGCCTGCAGATCTTATAACTTGAAGGACAAAAGAGGGGAAACAAAGGGCAGACCTAAGTGTTACAATGTGGAATGAGCACTGCCAGGTCAATGGCTAGCACATGCTCAGTTACAACCTTTCATAAGCACAGATAGGAAGATATTTGAGAAATGATGCTATTTCACATGGCAATGTAGCTGGAATAAAAAGCAGTTTGCTCAGGGTGCTGGTCAGATGCACTAGTGGAAATGAGAATATCTAGCATCTCCTGTTCCTAAACTGCTACTGTGTCCACCCTTTTTGCCAGGATGATGCTTGTCATCTGAAGTATGTGGGACTCATCATCGACTTCACATGTTCAAAGAACATGGAGAAATGTCTTTTCTTTCTTTCTTCCCTCCAGATCTACAGAAAAATGTACTTATTTCCTTTCAGTTTCATCACTATGGTCTGTGGTTTTATCATCACAGCTCAGACTGTGATAATGTTCTGCCTAAATTAAACTTTTTACTGTTGTCAGTACCAGGCACCCAGCAGTGCAATTCACTCCCCCTTCAGGTGATATTAAACAAACTCCTCAAATGCAAAATCCAGAATCCTGAGACAGGCAAGGCTGCTGCAGCTCCATACCAGTGGGTTCAACCAGCAGGGGTGAACTCCCAGTAGGCAGGCACACACATATATGCAACAATATACACACATATTATACAATATATATATTATATGTATTATAATATATATATTACACATGTATATATACAATATACACATATATATACACAATACACTTACAATAATATACACATATGCATACATACACATGGCCAGCCACACAGATCAACAGACAGAAACACTCAGCACTCATGCAAAAAGCATCAACGGCCTTAATCTTGCTCCTCTTGCTAGCTGAGCAGGATGGAGGTCCATTACAGGAAAACATATACATATGTATACAATATGGATCTTTTCAGTAGCTGCTCTGGACATACAAGCCCTTGAGGCCCACAGCCCAGTTCGGCTGCTGGTAGGGGTCACCTTTGCACACACCACCAGATACACAGACAAATACACGGTAGGTTTCTCCAGTAACTAGTGAGACACTAAGTCTACTCAGTAATCAGTCCTTGGACTTTCTCATCTCCAGTTGTCTCACTCACAGAGGCACATACACATACACTCACTTGACCCTCAAGCCCTGCAGTCTCTGTATAAATGGCTT
This sequence comes from Psittacula echo, assembly GCF_963264785.1. Lineage (NCBI taxonomy): Eukaryota > Metazoa > Chordata > Aves > Psittaciformes > Psittacidae > Psittacula > Psittacula echo. The sequence continues at coordinate 110,795,842 of NC_137735.1, forward strand.
GATCCCTACAGTTTCCAACTCACAGACCCTGTGGGCTCTACCTGGCTTCCTGAGCCTACTCACTGGTTAGTCTGGCTTCATACTGGCTAGCAATCACACTCTGACCTGCAAACCCTTACTCGTATTCCAGTTATGTGATCCTCCACAGATGTACAGCCCCTGTTACTTGTGGTCTGGCTCATTGCTTACCCCTGCACGCACACTTGCACAAGGAATCAAGAGTCCCTCAAGAAAGAGTGGAGTTTAATAAGAAGACAGGACAGACTGTGCTGGTCAGGCAGAAGGCATGGACAGACAGGTGTACTGAGAAGCAACTGTATACATATGTGACCAACCCATTTTTTCTCTTTTTTTTTCCTCTTTTTCATACTTTCTCTACTTCCCATACTTTCTCTTCAAACCATCATAATGTCTCTCCCTTTCTCCACCTTTGTTTCCTCCGCTACATAACCTATAGTGAATTTTGTACAATCCCAAGATGCTTTTCCAAAATAAATGCCATACCTCCAGGCAGTGAGACCCTCAGTCTGTTACCTGGAGAGATGTTCTCATCTCGATGGGTCATGCTGGACCTTTGGGCTGATGCCACCCTGTAACAGCCCTGAGAAGGCCCCGGGTAGGGCTTCTTCCTCTGTATGGGTTATAGGGATGCCCCTGACTGCTGTTGTGTTTGTGTGGAAATGAGCGCAACTTAACAGGTATAAATGCTTACCATCAATATCTGCTGAATGGCTGTAAATCTCCCTCCAAAACTGTATCAGGCAAATGTCTTAATATTCAAGATAAAATGTAAACTCAGAGGAAGGAAGAAATGTAGTAGGCAGAAAGTCTGCTTTCCTTAAACATGACTACAGCTTCAGGAACTACATAATTCCTTCTCAAGCCCCCCAAAGTGGCTTCAGCCCCCTTGCCTGCACAGACAAAGCTAATGAGCACATTTAAAGCTTGAGTTCTACTTAGTCCCGGTGCTTGGAAATGTGGAATATGTAAACCTCCCCCAACAAACCCAAGTTCCAGCGCTGAGCAGGCTCAGCCTCCTAACCCCACTGCATTCAAAAGAAAGTTGCTTTGTTCACATAAATTTGGCTTTCAGAGTTTTTCACCAACAATCTGAACAAGTTTAAATCAGTTGAACATTGAGGCAAAGTTACAGATTTCAGTGCACAGAGAGCCTAACATACAGCATCTCTTAATGCCCAACAGATCTTTAAACTGCAAAGGCAAGAGGTTGTTTTGTAAAAAGAGAAATCACTGCAATAGGTCAAGATTTTCTGGGTAATGGGAGTCTCAGTAGAATAAGCAGCCACAGCTGCCCTTTCTGCCTGTAAGTGATGTTTGAGATACCACTAGACACTGTACAAAACCAGGAGGAACGGCTGAGAGAGCAGGTTGAGGGCTGCAGCTGAGCAGTAGAAAGACTAAGTGTAGCCAGGACACTTAAATCTAGGCAAATAATTTCCAAACTCATAAGTCATAAGGTATCAGTGTTCTAGGCAGCTAAGGCAACTAGAAATGCAGGCAGAACATATCATTTTCCTGCATCCCAAAAGTAAATGGAAGCAATAACTGAGAGAATGGCAGTTTTTACTATCACTGACTTCCAAGTAAGCCAGATCCTTATTTCCTGAAGGATCCATGCCTTTATTTCTCACAGCAAGATGCGTGTGCAAATGTGCTCTCCTTCCTTCCCTCCTCCCCCATCAAGGCTTCCTCATGTTCCACCAGCCAAAAAATATCCAGCAAGAGGATAAGGGCAAAAGAAGGGGGAGGAAAAAAAAGGAGTTACAATGAAAAAAACCCTCTGGACTATATTCTGTAATCAAATAACCTCCAGGTTCTGCTCCAGGCTAGCCCATTTTTTTCTCTCTGGCTGTCGGCTATTCCACCCTGCAGAAAAGGGCTGCTATTGTGCTCTGCACAGGTGCATAGAAAGGCTCCTAAAGAGAACTCCCAATGAACACAAGGCATAAACAAACTCAAGTGTGGTCTTCTCTTCAAGAAAATAATTCAGCCAATGTGAAACTCCCTCCTTGTAATAAATTAGCTCCTAAGAGTATTCAAAAGCTAACCTTTGACCTCCTTCCGTATTATTCTCATGACCACCAGTGGGAGAGGAGGTCAAGTTGGTCAGTTCTTCTCACCAGTCACTGATGCCTCTTTAGCAAAGGAGGGGTGGGGGAGGAGGGAAAAGAGAAAGAAAAAGAGAGGGAGGGGGGAGAAAAATCAAATTTGCTTCTCCATTGAAACATAGGCTTAGTAAGTAAACCAAGGAGGCCCAAGCCTCCCCCGGCAGGCGTCCAATTTTACAACACATTTGTAAGTGTGCTGCTGTCTAAATATACTCAACACAGAGAAATTCCACACCATGGCTACGGCAAACCAGCCAGCACTCCGCAGCCAGCTGCTACAGGATTTGTCAGCGCTCGGTCTGCAAACTAAAACTATGGAAAGCTAATGGAAAGGCCACAACTGGCAGCTTGTTTTGGCTGCCTCACATATATAAGGCTCGTCTCCTGATTGAAAGCATATGAAGAAGGTTAGGGTGCTAAAAATAGAATAATTTGTTAAGTGGCACATTCCACCCACCCATGGCTGGCACATGCTAAGTTCATTCATACTCACAAGACATTCCTTGCCAATTTGTTCTGACATTTTTCCCTTAGTGGGTAGTAATTTTTAGACTAACAATAACATGATAATATATAGTATCAGATAATCTTTGTTAATAAAACCATATGTTAATTTGCTTCCCATGTCACACGCAGTTTCATAAGGAAACCCCTCTTTTGGTAGTCTTGATAGTTACAGAACTCCTGGTAAACGGAGTTCTCTGGAAAGTATTCCAGCTATCTGTAGCTGGCCAGCACTTGATTTATTTTGCCAGCATATACAGCAGGCCAGACTGTGAAAAGAACCCACTTTTATTTTTATTTGGAGTACAAAAGCTGTTCTGTAGTTTCAGTACCTCCCATTGCCTGGATACTTCTCTGTCACCTCTGCACTTTGCATTGCTGAGAAGAAAGACTGGGACTTGCAGCAGAGAAATACATTCAATATTTGCCTTGTCAGAATAATATTCATCTGAAAGTCTATTTCATTACCTCTCAGCAAAGATGAGTGTTTTTATCTCTGCATTCAACAGTATATGACATCTCTACTCTGCAAATCATCACTGCTGCGTCCCAGCTTCTCCCTGTAACTCCATGAGTCTTCTGAGAAAATGCTTTGCAATTATTTGATAAAACTATAAACAAGTGAACACTTGTCCATAAAATAAATTTAAATTATGTAATTCCCTTATATTTGAAAGGGTAGCTCAGTTAACTGGAGATGAAAACTAAACACACGAAAGGTAAGAGAATAAAAAAGGCAAGAAATCTTCATGCAGAAAAGATGAATACAAATGTGGGGCTTTTTCCCCCAGTACTGTTGGAGTCATAATTTATAAGGAAAGTTATATTCTGGGGAGAGAAAAAAAAACCAGCATGCCATCTTTTCAATTTTTAAGTTACACAAGTCTTGCAATGAGTTCATGTTACATTTAAACAATTTTCCTACTTATTTTATACTCCACAGTTCTTCCCAATTCTGTAGCATATCACTTTACAAGACTAATTTATAACCTTCAGCTATGAGAGCTACATAAATTTAGTATTTTAACTACTGAAGTGTGTGATACATAGTCTTTTTAAGAAATTCCTCTATGAAATTGAAGTTATTTTTATCTTAGTAAATTAAACAATTTGAAGTGAAAGATTGCAGTCATTCTAATATTAAATAGTACAGCTATTGTCTAATAGCTTTTAAATCTTGATTTCCATTTCTTTCTCTTTGGAAATAATGCAAGAATATAAATAGATACTGTTGACTTTGACATGTGACTCATCCCAAACCAAATTCTGATGAGTTTTTTAAGACAGCAAAGAAAAACTGATAGGAACATCACACAGGCAGCTACTATAAATGACTCATATGAGTTGTGATGGCAAGCAACTAATATAAAAAATAAAACACAAGTCACAAAACAAAGTCTAAACCCACATTCCTTTATTATTTTATTATTTTTTAATAAAAAATTTAATTTTATAATATGTATATTATTATATATTATATTATATTAATTATATAATATATAATATATAATATATATAAATATATATAAATATAATAATATATTATATATAATATATATAATATTATATATTATATATATTTATAATATATATTTATTTAATTTTATAATATTTATTCCTTATTTCACTAAGGTGGTGAGTGGTAGACCTGAGCTGCCAGCTAAATATTTTAGAATCTGAATATTTCAGAATAAACATACAGCTGTAATAACTGAAACAGGAAACTATTCCAGCGCAAGGCTACTGTTGATCTCATAGTTGCTTAATGACCTGTGTAAAACAGGCAGCATGATCATGTATCAGCTTTTACCAGACGATTCACAATAAACCACCATTATAAGGGGCCATGCTTGTATCATGCTGTCAAACAATACAGGTTCTAAAATTTCATGAAGTCTGACATACGTAGGTTAGTTCCTTGCTCAACAATTTTACTGTCAGATTTCCTACAACTTTTCCCCAAAGCACAGCTATCTGTTTTCACTAGCCTTACATTAGCAGAATGACTTCTGGTTCAGTATTATGAGTCCCCACAAGGAAAAGGAACTAGTAAGAGATAAGGCAATGCAGAGGGCTCAGAACAGGCTGCAAAGTGTAACACATTTCTTCTACACTTCAGCTGCACCCAGATACCCAAGATGCTGAAAGCCTTCAGGACAATATCTTATACCAGCTAGACAAATGGTTGGTGGCACAGCAAAATGATCAAATTGCACCACGTAGGAAAGAGTTTGAAAACATGAAAATATCTATTTGTCTGTAGACTGAAAATTTCCCTGTAAAAGTTTCCCTATATTCCACCCTAAATTTACTAAGGAGAGGTACTGAGTTTCATAAAGTTCATGTGGGGAATACTTTGTGTCATAAGATCTATAAGGCCATTAATATCCTTTCATGTCACTGTAACCCAATTAGTGCCCAAAGAGGAATCTTCTCTTTCAGGCTAGGCTACGTCCTTCTGTGAGAATAGTGTAAGCCTAAGAACCAGGGTGAAACTGAGATATTAGCCTTGTGGCTATCCCTTTTCTCTCTCAATTCATCAGAAACCTACACATAAAATATCTATTAATGCATAAGAAAAAGCAATAGTAAAAATGGAGAAATAAGTACATTTTCACCCATTAAATTATAAGAGAAAACTGTTACCCATTCTCACACATGCAAAGAAGATTTAGTTATTCATAACAAAGTCCATGTGTCAAAAAAGGAGTCAAATAATAAGAAAATGGAATTAAGAGCTCTGATAAACACACAGAAAGCTCAGGGCTGGAAAAGCCAAAATGCTCTGGTGTTTATAAGATTTTTGGCAACACAAGTGGAACAAAACTTGCTTGCATTAGCACAATGAACTTTCTGGATGGTAACAGGCCTGAAGTTGCCAGGCAGCCTCTCCTGTAGCCCAGCATTTTGATTCTAGGTTCAGAACCTTAATTCTGTGCAGTTTCAGCATAAGCATGCTGCTGCTTTCAGGGAGTTGTTGGTTTTACTAAGTGCTTTTAAACAACATAAGTGAATCTAGTGTAAAAAAGCATCAGATACATTCCTGTAATGTTTTGAAGGCATTAAAAAGCAGTCCTGAATTCAGCCTCAAGTTATTTTTGGCTGATAGTACAGTTTTTCGGGGGGGGGGGGGGGAGGGAGGGACAACACAAACCCAACACAAACCAAAAAACAACACAATAAAAAGAGGTGTGCAGTTAAGCTAGCTAACATTCAAGCAGAATGAAACTCACCCATGTGGAGTGAGAGTGCCATCAATTTCCTCTAAGCCTCACTCAAGCCTTCACAAAACCAAATTGGAGCAGCACATACGGATTTTATCCTATTGCCAATTTATTTCTCTCATATTCAGAATACAATATATTAAGATTTGGAGGGCTTGGCATATGCCAAACATACAAGTGCAAGTCTTCAACATCCTGTACTCTCTATGTTGTGTCACAGAAAGCCAACAGGAGTAAGTCCTAGAAAACTACTCAGATTTTGTCCAGAGATGTGAGGCACAAAAGTACAACTTGCACAAATAAGAAAGTCATTTCTAGTTCCACACTAAGAAGACAGAAAAATCATTTATTTAAGAGGACCAAATTCCTTGTGAAGCCTTCTATAGATTCTTCTGTTCATAATTAAAATGAATAGCTTTAATGTTATTTAATTTACTTTACATTCAAGTATTTGGTAAGCTAGATATTCATGTGTTTCAGAGAGAGGTTAAAAATAGTTTCAATGGCTTTGCCTAGGGAGTATAAAACTAGAATAATCCAAAAGTTAAATACCTTTAAAAATTCAGTTTAGATTTGATGACAGGTTCCTAATTATTTCTGCTTTGTATTTACATTAGGATCAAAAGTCTTTTATCTTAACCTATTTATAGAAAATAAGCTCACACAAAAAAACGTTCAATCCACTTGTGGATAATCTATAGTAACCTCAGCAAATTGTTATTTTAGATAGTATAGCTGTATATGATTAGTGAACATATTAAATTTAACCACTGAAAGTTTCTCTATACTGGCAAAATTACCCTGCATGTTTTAAAGTCATACAAAGGTTTTTAAAACTCATTAGATCTATTTGCAGCACAGAACTCATGTTTTTTTGTGAACATGACCTGTTTTTACCTCCATAAGGAGATCAATTCAGTAAAAATAAGGAAGTCTACCTGAAAGTGATTCAATGCAATACTGTGTTAAATGCTATAGTATAAAAAGAATTTTGATAAGATTGATCCCAATCTACATTGTCTATGATTTTCAGATTAACTATTTTTGTAGAGATTTTTAAAATGAAGAAATGGATATTAAAAATTTTAAATGATATCATGGAATGAATCCTTACCACTGAAAAACTACTTGCTAAATCAAGACCAAATTTGGGTATACTTTTGGTTGCACTGAAGGTGTAAGGGCTTTTTTTTTTAATCAGTTTTCTAAGAAAGCACATTGAGCAGCAGAGCTTTTTCCAAACTTTCTTTTTTCCAAGCTCTTTCCAAACTTGAAAACTTTCAAGATTTTGATTTTGAAATCATCCAAAATTGGAATAAAATCTCCCAAAGTGTCATGAGCCAGAACTCAGAAAAACCCGAAGTATTTTGTTTATATGTTGCCTGTTTTTTTAATTTCAATTTGTTTATATTGGTTTTAAATGTTTAAATCAAAAATCATCAAATAAAACCTGGAATTTAGTTCTTGAACTAAATCAAACCATTTAGTAAAAGGATACTCCTTAATTCTTTCAAATATTCAGAGATTTAAAAATCTGTGAAGTAAAACAAAGTTCATGTATGAATTATATAGCCTATATTATAGGGCTTATCACATGGTTTAGAAAAGCAAAATGCTTGTTTTAAAGCTGCTGTAAGTCACAAATGCACCATGCCATGTTTTCATAAATACCATTACAGATGAAATTCAACCGTAAAACCAATGTTCTCTCTCCTTTCACTCACTCAGTAGAGATAATCAGATGAAGGACTGATCTTGTGATTAAAACCATTTTGCCTGAGAATGTTACAGCTTTGCCACACACAGACAGATGTATTCCTGGTCAACCAAAGGAGTTGCACATGCTCCCTCCTCTGTCATGTAACATAGGGGCCCATTCCATGCCAATTGGTCTAATTCAGAAGCTTAAAGCCTTCAGATCTGGGTAAATTCAGACTTTTTTCACACAGCTCCTTCATAATCTCAGGCAAGCTGCTTAGTATCTTTGCATCTCATTCTTTGAACTACATCTCTTTGGTTTTTGAAAGACATAGTGCTTCATTCCTATCTTTTATAACTACCTAGTCCTTTCAGATAATCTGAACTTGGAGGAAAGGACTCACTCCTCTCTCCCAGCCACAGTACTAGAACTAACGGAAGAGAATGCCATTTAGTGAATGCACAAAAAAAATAAAATATATATTTCTCAAAATTGCACATTAATATTTCCAGAAAAAAAAAATTATTAGTTATTTGTGAGATTTCCATCATACTCAGCTTCCCCAGTATACAAGAATAACACAGAGATTTGCCTGGGTTTACAAGCAGTTTGTCAACAGCCTCTGCAACAGGAAATCAGGGCAAATATTTTCTGTTTTGAAGTACCAGTGAAGTTGTGCACTGTCCCTGTTTATGAATGAGTTTAGAATCCAGTGAACTAGAAAACAACTGTGCCGTAACAATCTGAACTAGAAAGAAGACAAATATGCTCTATTCTGGGTGACCATGCCCTCTATATAATGTTATGCAGTGTTTAACTGCAAATATCTCTGTTACAATTAAGTATAAAGGCTGTTTTATTTTCTGAACTTCATAGGATTTTTATACATGCTTTTTTTTTTCCACTATAGAGTTGTTCTTTTTAGAAGTGTTTGTAGGCAATTGGTTTTAAAAGGGCTCCAGGGGGCTTTTCCCTACTGTGTTAAGCTGTTTTGATATTCTTTTACAAGCACAGTCTTAAAGTTGTTCTCCCAGATGCATTGTCTTACTAATCAGCTTTATGAGGTTCAAGGTCTCCATTCAACATTAATTATTCATTGTACAATTCACAGCTGGAGATGATGCTTAAAATGGCAAATAATATGCATGCTCAAAAATACACTCATAAAGCATCTTCCCCATAAAGCTTCAGATCAGAAGAAATAAAAAGTTGGAAGAGAAAAAGGGGTAAGATTGGTATGATACTATGGAAAGCATGCATTAAGATCACCTCCAGAAACACCTGTGGCTTTACTGTCTTTGTACAGACACTTTCAGTTATCTCAAAATAATCCACAATAGAAAAAAAGGCAGGTTGTGGCCACTGGCATCAAAACAGTTCAATGTCTGAGCTAAGGCAGCCATAACAAAATTACAAAGAACCAACTGGATGTTTAAAATGCATTATTCAAAGATTTACAAAGTCAAAATGCTTGAGAAAAAGCTATCCTTGAATGAAAACTCATAGCATGGAAAGAGGGTATAAATATCTTACATTTATAGTAGTCCTTGTATATGTTTTAAATCTGTGCAGTGTCAACTTTAGAAAGGTTTTTTCTTCCACTTTGGGCAAGCCAAGACTTGTCACACTTTGAAAGTGGCAGGAATGATGTCATCAGCAAGAAATAAGCCTTTTTTTAAAGGGCTATTTAGATTTTGGCAAACTGGTGTGGGCAAGCTGCTACAACAGATTCTGCCTGCTCTATCTTCTGCTGTACTCATTCCTTAGCTTATTAAGGATTCAAGAACAGTTGAGGCTTTGAAATACACCAGAACTAGAGCCAAAACCTCCTATTATAAGTCTAATTATACTCAGTTCCTTCCATACACATTCTAACAAACATAGCACTTCTCTGTGTGCAATATAATTGCTTAACTGAACCTTTTTTTAATGATAGTACCATATTAAAGACCTTCTGTTTTCTTTTCTGATGTCCTGTTATACGGTTAAGATACAAAATACTTGCTGCCTCCACTCAATCACACTTCTGCAATTACTTGGTGTCTCCCGATAGCACTTCAGCAATTATTTTTGTCTGCAGCTGGAATGCTTTTCTTTCCTCTGCATCTTAATTTCCAGGTTTGTTGAGACAAAATATGCTAAGCTGATTTCAAAAATATGGCTTACAAAGGGCAGGTCACTGACAGATGTTATTTAACACTTCCAGGCTGATGCTTTGCATCCAAAAAAGTGAATCCTGTGACGATTCTCTTGTCAATGACTGCTGAGCTGACATTTAACAAATGGATCTGATTCAACACAAATATTGAAACTGATACCTTAATTCAGGCACAAATGTATTGTTTAGCTTCTTTTCAAAAGCCAGAGACAACCTGGTGAAATTTTTTAAACACTATCAAATTCTAAATGCTTGCATTCACGCATGTGCTCATCAGTAAGTACATGCATTTACCAAACCTTGTTCAGTTATCAGGTATACTCTATTTCTCCTCATCAATTACTTCTATGATAGCTTGAGAAAACCTAAAGCAAGCTTTAACTACACACCTTATGCTGGCTGCATGCTATGTCTCTTTTTTAACAACAGAATGCTAAAGCACAAAATTTAATTGGGAAAAAATAGGCAGTCAAATTAACTATATAAATACACTCCTGAAAGAAACTAATTTTTATTTCCAACTCAGGTTTATGCACAAATGAAGTGTACGAAAACACAGTATCTCTGAGTTTACAGACAGCAATTATTAAAAAAACCCCAAACCTTAAGAATGTGAAATTCTATGTCTTTTTATACCCATTTTAAATCATAAAAAATCTGCATTTTTAACCTCTTTAAAATTTCATCAACTCAGTTTAATTTACAGCAGAACTAACTAAGGTGCTTTCCCCTTCCCTCTCTAAAATATATATGCTTTCAAAATTCTATCTAGAAGACATGCAGACAGGCTACAAGATAGCAAATTTAAAACCTCAACTATTCAATTTTCTGGTTTTCTTTTCCTATTTAGAGTTCTGTCATTTGTTATATGGCATCTGGTAAGATCACTAATATCCTGTGTTCCTCTTGCCAAGAAAACAAAGCTTGCATTTTAGGCAAAGAATACCGGTGAATACTGGCTGCATCAGCATGTATTTTGAATGCAAACAGTACTGACGACTCTAAAGCATAGGAGAATGAAAATGGTTTCATTTCAGTAGATGTCTCTACCTCCGTGTCTTCCACGGCTTTTCATTTCACAGACTTAAGAAAATGTGTGCCTCCCTTACTCAGAGAGTTATACATTAGCCTGTGAATAGTTCCTGACCCTTTAGCACTGGGGATAAGTTTCTCTGACATTAAATCGGAAATGAAAAAGGCAGCATTAAGTTGTAGCCTGCTCTTACTAAGAATATCTGCTCACACAGTCACTCAGCAAAAGTCTTTCATTAAAAACCAACCAACCAAACAAACAAAACAAAAAAGCTTGAAAACTTTCTACATTTTTTGTACATTTGCTGCATATACTCGACTATGCCACGACCAATGTGCAACTTAACCTTTCTAGTTCGGTTCTTCAGTTTTCCCTTTGATTTCTGTTGACATAAAAGGCATTAAGTGTCTGACTTCAAAGAACAGCCAGTGTGGATATTTGTTGTTCAGCATGGTGGTCTTTGCTTAAATGGCTCCTTCTTTTGTGTTTCGTTTTCTTCTTTAGTTGACTTACTATATAAACATTATGATCTTTGCCTCCCTGTCTCAGTATCCATCCTTACAAAAATTATACAACCTTGTATAAAGTATTCTGGTAGTCAAACGTAAATATATACTGGGAATATTTTCCATTTCTGTAAAAATTTAAAAATACAGTGTTTCCAAAATTATTTGTATTCATGTCAAACATTATTCTGAAAACTTACAAATAATTGAGACATTATAGCTGTACCAGCAATTATATGCTCAAACCTAGAAGGAAATGGAAAACATAGAAGAAGGTTAATCTCCCTTCCAAATTTTACACCAGAGACTATGTCTCTAGAAATTAGAAGAAACTCAGCTATTCTCTGATCAAATTCAGTTTGACTCCACAGTATCACAGTATGTTAGAGATTGGAAGGGACCTCAAAAGATCATCCAGTCCAATCCCCCTGCCAGAGCAGGAACACCTAGATAAGGTTACACAGGAATGTGTCCAGGCGGGTTTTGAATGTCTCCAGAGAAGGAGACTCCACAACCCCCCTGGGCAGCCTGTTCCAGTGTTCCGTCACCCTCACTGAGAAGAAGTTTCTTCTCAAGTTTAAGTGGAACCTCTTGTGTTCCAGTTTATACCCATTACCCCTTGTCCTATCATTGTTTGCCATTGAGAAGAGCCTGGCTCCATCCTCGTGACACTCCCCCTTTATATATTTATATACACTAATAAGGTATTATAATATAATATATATTATATATAATATAATATTATAATATAATATCCTCAGTCTCCTCTTCTCCAAACTATAGAGACCCAGCTCCCTCAGCCTTTCCTCATAAGGGAGATGCTCCACTCCCTTAATCATCTTAGTTGCCCTGCGCTGGACTCTCTCCAGCAGGTCCCTGTCCTTCTTGAACTGAGGGGCCCAGAACTGGACACAATATTCCAGATGCGGTCTCACCAGGGCAGAGTAGAGGGGGAGGAGGACCTCTCTCGACCTAGTGACCACCCCCCTTCTAATACACCCCAGGATGCCATTGGCCTTCTTGGCCACAAGGGCACAGTGTTGGCTCATGGTCATCCTGCTGTCCACTAGGACCCCCAGGTCCCTCTCCCCTACACTACTCTCTAACAGGTCGTTCCCCAACCTATACTGGAACCTGGGGTTGTTCCTGCCCAGATGCAGGACTCTACACTTTCCCTTGTTATATTTCATCAAGTTACTCCCTGCCCAACTCTCCAGCCTGTCCAGGTCTCGCTGGATGGCAGCACAGCCTTCTGGCGTGTCAGCCACTCCTCCCAGCTTAGTGTCATCAGCAAACTTGCTGACAGTACACTCAATTCCCTCATCTAAATCATTGATGAATATATTAAATAATACTGGTCCCAGCACTGACCCTTGAGGCACTCCACTAGCTACAGGCCTCCAACTAGACTCCGCCCCATAGACTACAACTCCCTGGCTTCTCTCCTTCAGCCAGTTCGCGGTCCACCTCACCACCTGATCATCCAGACCACACTTCCTCAGTTTAGCTATGAGGATGCTGTGGGAGACTGTGTCAAATGCTTTGCTGAAGTCAAGGTAGACCACATCCACCGCTCTGCCATCATCCATCCACCGTGTTATTTCCTCATAAAAGGCTATGAGGTTGGTCAAGCATGACTCCTCTGCAATAATAAACACTCTGGCCTGCGTTCAGCCTGAGTGCATCTCATGTATTATAAATAAAACTCCTCATGGCTCCAATTCCACAAAATCAATATAATGCACACCCACAGCACAAATGCCTGCACCAAGCTGCCTGTGTCATTGTTTAAATGTGCACTGTAACCAGCATGCATCTCTCTCAGAGCTTCATCTCTTAGATCCCTTCTTAAGAGAAAATCTGCAGGCTCTACAAAGACTTCTCTGCTGTTGTGTGACTGTAGATCCAGGACATATTCCTCATGCTGTTGGTATCTGTTCTTCCACCATATGTACACAGCACTATGTGTTGGAAAGCTGGCAGTGTTACGCATTCATCAACACTGATGGCTTGAGTGGATAATGCTACCTATCCTGAATTCTGATTGTAAATTTCTGAAGAAGCTGCGTTGAGGGATATGAAATTTTTCACAATTCACTACAATATCATCAAGTACCATAGACCTTACACTTTTGGAACAGGAGTGCACAGGACTTCCAAAAAGTTGAAGATGGGACAAATCTTTTTCCAGTTAATCCCAATGATCAGAACTCTTTGTGGCAGCATCATACTGAGTTCTCTTTATAGTTGACTACAATATTATTCTACTTGGTCAAGGTGAACTAAAATAACAACCAGTTTTTGCATAACTTTACTGATTTTTCCACCAATAGACCTCAAAAACTGTAAGAAGGGACAGTAGATGTTATTTCCATTACAGGCTCTTTTAATTCTGTCTTCATCTTTGCGTAAATAAAAAGCCCAGGCTAAGCAACAATTTGGTGTCCAAGTCAGGAACAGAACCCAGGAACTGAGCAGCATTTTTATGTGCTCTAACCAGAAGAGGAAATATTTCTCAAACTGAAAATTAGCATGACTTTTCCCCTACTCTCCTTCAGTAATCAAAGCAGTAAAACAGGCTTGTGTTTAGCCATGGGAACTTTTTACTGCTCCAACTCAGTTTTATGGCAGTATTTGCTAGCTGCAACAGGTCTATAAAAAGATAATACTCAACACCATGGCCTGTATTGCTTTTATTGTTTGTTGACTTTTAAATGCAATATCTGCATCCACAAGAGTATAATAGAGAAGAAAGCAGAAAAACATCTAAATTGAAATGTAGATGGGTGCAGAGAATTATTACCTACTACCTATATAGACTAGGGCACAATAATAATAAACCTAAGGTGAAAACACAAGTTAACTTTCTACTGAAGACATTCCCTAAGGATGAAATGCTGTGGTCTGTATAGATTATTTGAGTGATCTATTGCATAAATGAGTATATAGATTTTATATGTGTTTGCAGGTGAACCCATCAGATACAGAAGGCTTACTATATCATTCACTCCAAAGGCATGCATTCTGATTAATATGCTATTTAGAAACGAGAAAGAGAAAAACTGGGCTCTTTTTTCTCTTGCATACTTCTCTGCCACTCTCACTTCAGTACAGCGATCAATAAAAACACAGAAAATGTAAATTCAAGGATAAATGTCTTCTCTTCCTCCACCCACTATTTTTTCTGCTAGAGGCTTTTTATCCATTTGTACTGAATTGTATCCCACAAAATGAGTTGATTTATAAAGTAATATTATAACTCTTCTAATTATTGAAGGAAATAAAATGTCACCAAAACAAACATATTCAGCCTGCTAATTTTACTCGCAGTTTCTGAAATGACATAACACAGCTTCTTTCTAAAGCTTTCTTGAAAAAACAGCAATTTCCTGTGTTTATTTTGCCTTCTTATTTCTGAAAAGTCTCTCTGATTTGTGGCAGCAGATGTGATCTACACGACAGAAAGATTTTTACCAACCAGGGATTTTAGTTGGTATGATCAATGGAGAAATAAAACCTTTTGAGTATTACTGCCTTCCTAGATTTTTAAACAAATATTATCATGGGCCTTTCAAATTATTACCATCATGGTTTTAAAAAAGAATAATCTCAAAACTTAATTACTAGGACCATTATATAACAACTTATGATCTACTTTATGCCTTAAAGTTCTGCCTTCAACTAGATCCATTTTATTCTGCTGAGCAGAATGGAAACTCATATGGTATTTGTTATCTTGCAAGAGCTGTGAGGATCTATGGTATGACTTTTTATGTTTTTAAATTACAATAGCAGCAAGAGTAGAATTTTTACGTGCTCATCTTATTGAAAAAGGATTTAATGGACAGCATAGAAGCCAAATGGACAAGACTATAAGCAGATTTCAGTGTGCTTTTTTACTGCTTTGACTTTAAGTCAGAATATGCATATTTATAAATGAAACAGCTATTCTTTCAGTGGGCTCTTGTCCAAAGAGTACAGCCATCTACTCATAAAAAGACATTTTGGGGACATATTTAAAATAAACTGAAACAATCAAATCACAAGAAATTAGGAGGAAAAGTAGGGGAACGTACATATCCAAAAAAACCCTGTCAAGTTGCATGAGTTTCCTAAAAGCATGATTTTGTCATGAAATATAATGATTAGTCCTATAAGCATTAAATTCTGAAAAACAATTTTCTTTTCAGAAGGGAGAAGAATAGAAGGGAGGAGGAAAACTTTCTAGAATTCAGCTCACAAAACCAAAATTGAAAGTGTCAGAATTTCATGTAAGGAAAAGACGCTGTCACACTATGTCAGAAATGAGTACATATCAGTGTAAAAGATAGCTGATAGAGATCAAAGATTCAGTCACACATGTATTACAGAGGATCTCAAAATCTTCTGACACAGCCTTCTTGTGAAGTACACATTTTGCTATAATATACTTCTGTCTTCAGCAAGGGATAGAGCAGGATTCGTTACAAGGCTTCAACAGAAATTTTCTTTACCTAACAAAGTTCACATGAAGATTATTACATAGGCTGACTGTACAGAGTGGCATCAGAGTATCACAGAATGCTTTTCACAGTCCATTTTTAATAGAGTACTTAAATATGTTAATACGTGCTTACTAAAAATGCTACTTAAATAAAAAGAAATGCTCTGAATAATCTATTCACATAATCCCATGAGTGATACACGACTCATTTTTCAAGCCTTTATAGACCAGATTACCAATGTCATGCTTGAGAAAGTAATTTCTAGGGATCCTTACAGATCTCTCGCATAGAGGGAGAGAGGAAGAAATGGCCTCAGTATAAAATTATCCCCCCATAAGAGTACACCTAAGAAGACAATATCCTCCAGCTACAACAGTAAGTATGAACTCAGGTCTCTTAAGTATCAGATATTAACACTCTACAGCTCCAGCTATCCAAAGACAATCCCATCAAATCACAATTAAGACATGAAGCCACAAATAAAGAAAAGACAGTTTATAAGTAATCAAGACTCACATAACTAATACATTTGAAATCATAATGACCATCAATTTACTGCATTAACAGAGTTCTGACCTTTTATCGATCTGTATCTACAACCTACTTATTCCAGCTTTTCCTACTCTATGGTATGTAAACCCTACATAGAGAGGATAAAAATTCAGCAGATTAGTCGCATTTAGTACACCCAGTTTTAAGACATAAGCAAGAGTATGCTTGCACCCTGGCTAAGACAGACCCCAGTCACATCTCTCTCCCCTACCTACACACTCACTGAGCACAGAGCTGCACTGTGAAAATTCTCAAGTTTCTGAAAAGGTGTAATTTTTTTTCCAAAATTCACATGAGCTTGAAGAGAAAAGCTTCACAATCAGATAATTTGAAGAGGCAAAATTAATCCTTAAAAGAAACTTCTGTATGCTTATTTGCATAGCAAGAAACCAGAAGCAAAGATTCTACACACAATGTTCCTGTAGTATTGCAATTCCCACAAGAAACTCCACAGTTTGTTACCTTTTTTTTTTTTTATAAAGTTACAGTTAACTGGAGTGTCACCTACTCAAGGGAAAACAAACTTTCATTTATTACAAGGATCAAGCAACATAAATCTGCAGATGCTGCACTTACCACACACAGACTCCTGAAACATGCAGGTAAGCTCTCATTAAACCAGTGCCTAATGTTTAGGAAGCACAACAATGCTGACAGTTTTACAGTACGTAACAAGGCCCACAGTCACTACATAAAGATTGTCAGGAAAATATGTTCAAATTCTAACAATATAGCCTTTAGGGAGCAATATTCTCCTTTGATATGAACACTCCTTATTCTAAAGCCATCAAATGCCCACCATCATCACTAAATACAGAGTGTAATTCAGTTATTGTCTGGCTCCCTGCTTTTTGAATAGACCGGTAGCCGGTTACTATTTTTGCTGGGAAGTTCACTCTACTTTTTCTAGAGAAAATGCAAGGAAGTCATGCCTAGAATCATTTGTTGCCATTGTGGGTCTACAGAGTCAAATTGCCTTCTTCGCACACAAGCTCAGTACCTCTCTGCATTGTCTGCAGAAATCTCTCCTGTTCTCCCAGCTCATAAAGCATTGTAGCTTCTCCCTCAAACAGGTACTCAAAATAGCTTTCCTCTGAGACTCCTACCCACAGGGGACCAGGCTTTATCAAACCATTCACCAGCACCAAGTCCACATTGCTACTTTCAAGTAAGAAAAAGAGAGGAAAAAGGGTGAAAATAGAGAGGGGGGTGAAACAGAGAGGAAAAAGGAAAAGGTATGTCTCGCAGCCACACAAGCCTGCAAAACAGACTTCTGCAAAAGCTAATGTGGGATATCTGGCTGGGAACACTATGCTTTCACACACAGGCAGTGAATTCAGAACTAACAAACAGAGTTTTGCCATGAAAGCTTTAAAAATCTTCAGATACCAATATATTCTGCAAAGTTGCATGCAAACACCTTAATGTCTTGAGTTCACATGAAATTCATCGTACCCTAACACGGAAAAATCCTTCCCGGGCAAAAAAACCCCAAATAAATAAGAAATATACACACACTTAAACTTCAAAACAAAGCAACGATTTCGGCTTACACACAGACACACTGAACTACAGTAAACAGAAACCGGTAGTGATGGTAGCTGAATGTCTGGTGAAATATGGGAGCTGGAGGGATTTGTACTTTAAAGAGAAGTTAACACTGTACACTATTTTCCAATAGCTTCTGTTTCGAGACTTATGCAATATCTCTCTTTTTGCTACCAACCATCTGTACTGAGCTTGAAATGTATCAGAGCTGCATATCTTTAAGATACAGAAAATAATGAATTATGTAACTACTGGTCACCAGCCCAATGGCCTTTCTGCCTTATAAGAAACACAAGTTTCTATTACTGTAAGTATACCCAAACCATAATATTTTGATGGCTGATGCAAAGAAAAACATTTTCTGCAGCCATATTAGAAAATATTAAATCATTGAAAGAGACCTTTGAAAAACTGCTGTGCTTTAATTTGTATTTGCAGGGACTAAGAGAAAGAAATAATAAGGGTTCTGGTACATTTCAGACTCCTACTAGAATAAAGAGAGTTTGCTCCTGCCTATTGCTTATTAGTCTAAAATTTGTTCAACTTTTAGGGCAGATGTGGGAGAAAGAAGAATCCTCCCACTGCAAAACCTATGGACTCAAAGTAAAAATAAACCCATTTCTCCCTTTTCCCTGAAACTCCTTTCTGCTTTTGTTTGTTTGTTCTGGATTATATCAGTCTCTTTTCATGCTGGTGAATCATGTCTCTGTCACAGCTGATTCCATTTATCTATCCTGGGAGAAAACAAAAGCTAAAAATAACTTTTTTGGGGTTTCTGCTGGGTTTTGCATGAGAAGGGACTGAATATGTTCATTCCAAGCTTGTGTGTCAATGTTTTGCTTTATCTTTGACAGGGTTGATTTAACTAGTACCATGTTAGAAAAACGAAAAAAAAAAAAAAAAAAAAAAAAAAAGGGAAAGCTTTTTGCTGTCCATAAAATTCCAAGTTGGCTGAAATTTAACAACATCTGTGGCAAATGAAAAAGAAAACTTTCTTGACATCTAAGCTAGAACTAGAGTATTTTATTTGCAAGTGAGAGCTTTTTTTCCCAAAAGCACTTTCCCAGTTCTTGTAATGAACAATAATAAAATACACAGGTTCCATCAGGCTGGAATATTTGTGCTTAAAAGGGTTTTTTTTTCCTATTTTGAAAGATTCTAACTTTGTAAAAATAGTCACTTTAAAATATCATTGCAACCAGTAATCAGTCTCTAACAGTGGAAGACATTTTTTCTGGCCTAGGCTGGAAATGTTACAGGAACATTTATTCCTACGATATCCAGTGTTTCTTTCTCCCATTTGTGTGACACATACCTGACTAGTTCACTGTGAGCACAGTCGTATGAGAAGCATTTTGATGTCTGTGGATTATTCCATGAAATGAAGTAGGGGTATCTACTTTTGGACAGTACAAAGCTTTTGGGCTATGTCTAGTAAGTGTGCAGAGGAAAAGTTCAGGTCAGTAATGCATTTCATTAATTTCATCCATATAATTCTAACCATATAAATAAAACATTAATTGCTGGGTTTCCTGCTTATGAAGCAAGTGGGTTCAAGGCAGATTTTCAGAAGAACTCACACTAGTTCTAACTGAGTTTCGGAAATCTCACAGCACCTAGCATGATAACGGATGAGCACTTCAGGCTGTTTTCCGTGTATGCAAGGGCCCTGAAAAGTTACATTCTTGAAAAAACAAGCTCAGTTCTTAGCCTGAAAAGCATACATTCAAAAAAGAAATATACATAGGATACACTAGGAAAGGTTGTGTTCTTCTACTGCATCTTATAGAAGATGTGGTGGATAAAGTACAAAGAACTGTTACAGTATCTTCAGATGGTTTATGTATGCTAGTATAAGTCATTGAAGCATGACTGAGATGTATAGAGACAATACAAGTAATGGTACCAGCAGCTTAATCCCAGTGTGTCAGGCATCTGACCTTTCATTCAGGTTTCGTCTGGGTATTAACTGCTCAATCCCAAGCACCCTTTGCATTTGCTTAGAGCGGAGTTAGGGGCACAGGCAGAATAAACCTTTTTAGGGCCTGAAAACTCAGCTCAGGAAGATGAAGACACTTGGGCAGGTAGCTACACTGACCTTTATGACACTACCGAAGCACTGCTGGCAGTACACAGGCTTCTGGTTTCAAGTTACCTCACAACGTGATCTAAATCACGGTTGTTGGCTAGCTTGCTGTAGAAGAGAAATGAAGCACCAGTATGACTGAATATACATATATATTAAAAAAAACAACCTGCTGATTTTTACGCATATTTGGGGAATGCAGTAGAATGATATACCAGGAAAAAAAAAAAGTTACTACATTTAAAATGACAATCTAATTTTCTTTTTCAAAGCTTAACAAGACTAGTGACTGTCACATACATAGTCACTTGCCAAAAGAAAGCAGATAAGCTCTAAGGAATCCAGCAAAAAACAGACTGCTGAGCACCAAAAGTTTAATAGGCAAGAAGTATGTCTTTAGGGATCATTAAAAGGTGGTATTTAAAAAAAGAAGGTTGTTTTGAAGATTATAATTCAATTATGATTTTTGTCAGATTTGTTTTTTCTCTGTTTCCAGATCTTTGAAAAAATTCAGACTGAAAGTCAGAGGCAATGGACAACAGCAAATCAAGCATATCAGCTTAGTCCTTAAGTACCAGGGTGGCAGCATTTGCACATGTGTAAAAAGGAAATCTTGAGAGCTCTCTGTGCTGGATATATCTACAGGCAATGTCACAAAGTATGAAAGGATTTCTGAAAACAGTATTCACCAAACAGCAGAAAGTTACTTCTGCAAGTCTCTTGGCAAAACTGCCCATGATATCACCACATTCCAGGCTTCTTACACTGACTGAGCTGGAAGCATTTAAGTTCATGAACTCCAGCCTCTTATAGCCACTCCTAGTACAGTTATTCTAACTGGGGCCACAATGTGCTTTTCAGAATGTTCCACACCTAACCTTGAAAAGAATATGTGCTTCTTCTTGAGAAGGAATAGCTTGTTCTTCCTGCAGTCTCCCAGTAACGCAATTGCTCTGTTCTGTATTACATTATATGAAGTAGCAGCTTTTTCAGATGTTTCACTGAACATGAATATAGTGGGGATGCAGTGACTACAGCTTCACCGAGTTGTGGTTGCTGTGGTTGTTCAGTTGCAAGCCATCTTTTATTTCAAGATCAAAATGGATAGCAGAAGAAAAGGAAGAACAAAGTGTTACCTTGTAGAGACAGCAGTAGCAAAATATTGATGAAATATGGAATTTTACTGCCATATCCAAGTTAATTGCATTTACAAGACAAGTACATTTAAAGTGTACTTGTTTAACAACACCAAAACATTATATGCAATTCCCCATTCCATTTTTTCAGACATACCTCCTCTAGTTAAAGAAAGAATTTGCTGTTGCATCACTGAATATAACAAGGCAAAATATGATTTATTGACTTCTCCCTTAAGAATCATTTACAAGAATGATCTACAAAATTTGTAACAGCTACTGAAACCAGGAATTGCTCATTTTTCACTTCCAAAAGCATAGTTAAGTTAAAGGCTGATACTCAGAAGTTTTCTTTCAAAACAGTGACACCTAATCTGCAAGCTCTTTGAAATTAATGTGACACTATTTTTGTGTCTTTTTTCACAAGGCACCTATACTTTAGCTGGAGAACTTTTATAGAAGCTCTGTGGAGGTATCCATCCACACTGCAGGATCTGGAACAAATGCAGCAAATTCTACCACAAGTCATAACACAGGAAACACAACTCTCAAACACTAGCATTGTATTCAGGTTTCAAAATTAACGAGTCTATGCACATATATGTAAGCAGAAGCAAAAAATTAGAAGCAAAACTAAAGCTACTCGGTGACATGCCTCCGTGCCAACAACTATCTACAGATACACAAGTGCATAATACAGTCCGTAAATACGCACGATTTTCCTCTGTTGCCAGAGGAAACAGGAATATCCTCAAGTGCATTGTTCATGGTCAATAGGTGGGATTGGAGAATTTACTATTGCTGGTACAGGAGGAAAATAAGTGTTTTTAATTCAACCAGACCTTTAAAAAAGCCTGTTTACTGCAAGAGTAACAGATCTTTCTTCCAGTCCTGAAATCACCAGCATCCTAAAAAAGAACGCTTAATATACTCCAGCCTCTATCATAGTGGGAAGCAGCTGCCACAAAGAAAGAATTAACAGGGCCAGGTAGCGAGTCCAAGTGGGCTGTGAAGATGTGTGGAACTGCCCAGACCTTTTAGGAGCCGAAAAAACTAGGGCAGAGGAAAACTCCATCTTAAACCTGTGTAGAAAACAAACAGGAATTCGAGAAGAAAGTTCACACTTTCTGAGGCAGAACTGAAGTACCCTGAAATTGCCTTGGAAAACAGCTTCTCTCCCACTGCTGCTTAGAGGGGCGTGGGGAAAGAGAGATATTTTAAGTCTAATAAATATGCAGATTACTCCTTGTCATTCACTGCATTGTTGAATGGGTCATCTTCCTAACCCCTGGCCCTCCTTCTGCATACATACTATTTGTTAGCTTAGGCTTCTTGTCCAATCAATCCTGCCACATCTGAACTTGTTCACTCTCTATTTTGAACAGTGCTTCCATTTTGGCCAAATATCTGATTTAACACTCTGAAATAGAACATTTTTTTTCTGATTTTTTTCTCTTTAAAATACCTTAGTTGGTGAATTTATAGACTGGTCTTATCATTTTTGAATGCAGATAAATCTGATGCAGGATATCGTAGCTGAATGTATTATTTTGTTGCTTCTCTGTCTCCCACTCCCTCAGTGGATATAAAGCTATTTCCCTTAAATCATGCACTGTACTTAAACATCTGCTGATGTTTAAATGAAAATACATCAAGATGATTTGGGATACACGCTTCAAATGCAACTGCTTATTTTCATGTTACTAGCCTTAAACACAACTTTGTAAATAAAGAATAGGAAAATATATCAGCCTGAAGTTCACACACTTCTGTAGGTGATCTCAGTGGCATCCATTAATCAGTGTATTGTGACCTGGCTCAGCTGCAGAGATAGGCAAATAGAAGGCTAACCATACCATTAATGAGCCTATATGTAAAGTGAAAGAGAGCCAAGAGTTTGAAAAGTTAGTTAAGAAGAGTAGCTGCTTAAACCTTGAAAGCCCACTTCGAAAAAGATCTGTCTTCATTACACTCTCAAAGTAAAGAATTGTCCCAAGCTAATGAAGGATTTCTTTCTCCTTTTACGCTCTCAGCCTCTTCTACTGGTTCTTTTGCAGGTGTTTAACCAGATAAACGACCTGATAATATCTAGTGCTGAAAAAAAGAAAAAAGTGGAAGCAGAGAGGCAGGAGTGCAGAGGGAAGAGCCAGACAAACCTTTCTGGAGGCAGCACAGTTTTAGATTACTTTAAAATGATTGTGAAACCAGAGCCATGCAAGTGAAAAACAGTGGGAATATTAAAAAGTATTTTGAAGCTACACTGGCCTGTGGTTTATTTCAACAGTTATCGGTGTTAATTAAAAATTCCAGAGGAAGAGTAAGCTTCTGCTGCAAAGGATATAGCAGTTTGCATTATCAATCTTCCTCTGCAGTGGAAAGAATTAATCTTCACCTGGATAAATGGCCATTTGTATATGATTGGTAAAAAAGTACTTGTTTGCACTGTCTCAGGAGCATTACCTAGTAAATTTTTTAAGGTGTCATTTTTCATCTGAAAACCTCTGGGCATGCTGCAGCAATCTCACTGCAATTCTGAGACATGTACTGTGTACTTTTTTGAATGGGTAAAATGAAGCAGAGACTGAACTTCCCAACCATGGAATAATCAAGCTCAGTAGTATATGAAATGAAGATCAGAAAGTAAACTACTTCTTTACAAGCACTACAACAACTGTTGTACCTGACAAGTATTTGACATGATCATATGATAGGGCTTGTCTAAATAAGCATAGTAAGTTTGGACATGAGTAGAAACATTAAGTACTGAGACAGACTGCAAGAACTGACATTCTTCTGTTAGTGTAGCCAAGCTAAGTACTTAATATAGCTGAGAATCTCACTAATTAACTCTTTTTTCTTTTCTTTTTTCCTTGAAGAACTTAAAGAACTAAGCAAAAATACAGAATGCCTATAGGGCATTTCTTTGTATAGGAAAAGGAGAAAAGCACAAACAAAACCAGACTCATTTTCAGACAGGTGGCCATGTGTTCCTTCAGTTCACAAAGTTCACTTGTCATTTTTTTTGGCAAATCAACAACAAACCTCTGCTATTCTACTGTCATTCATTTGACTTTTTGCCAATGTGTTAGAGCATTTTTTCCCCAAAAGAAAACACATCACCCGCATCTTTTGCTATTCGCCCTAAAAATACTTACAGCACATCACATGCATGCTTCTGACAATTGTGCTTTTGGAAAACATCATTCTCTGTAGCCATTAGAAAATAAAAGGTTTTTCATGCCAGAGAGATACTGTTTTAAATATGTGCTACTGACTAAGAACAGACAGGCATAAGCAAGAACCTTTCTTAGGATAATGTTAATTTCTTGGCTATATCATAAAAGATTTTGCTGTACATAGGTAACAGTCTGGGTAAACCCAGTCATCTCGCCTTTTAACTCCCAGCCCCCAAAAATCTTATTGACACATCAGTGCTTGAAAGTTCTCTTGACTTCAACTTACAAACAGAAAAGTAGAAAAATTATTTTTATAATGCTTCCTCATGCCAGTTTTCTTGTTTTCTTGTTGTCTTAGAATAATAATTCCTTTAGCCATAATTTAACCTTGCTTTTATGTCAAACATTTTTGTAGATGATAAGGAACATAAGAAAAGTCAAGTGATTAAAGTTAAAAAATAAAATGCCAATGGTTCTATAGCTATGATTAATGCTAGAACAATTTTTACCATCCTTTGCAGTTAAAAACAAATTCTCTTTCACCTAGCTCCATATATATTATGAAAAATGGCACATGCAAAAGAGTAAAAAAGATGGAATCTGCAGAAAATGCAAATTGACAACATTGCAACAGAAGTATTATGTGGTCAAGTAGTGATCAAACACTGTGTTTATACGTCCATAATCACTTAAAGCAAACGAAGATAAGGTCTGTTAACTTGTTATTCTAAACTAACAGATGGATTTTAAGACAGGAATGATTAAACTTGACTATAAGAATATCTTACTGATTGAATGATGTATGTTTGCAGATCTCATACTTGGTATCACTGATGATTACAAAATTTATATACTTTAATAGCATCAAAGGAGAAACTATACAACCCAAAACCTGCTTCCCATTTGTGATTTGAACTTTGTGGATTGTATTTGCACAAAAGGTGTCTTTCCACAGGTTGCTATGCACTAGTCCCAATCCCTTTGCACAATGCATCCTTTCAGATGTCCTACCTTTGTGGCAGATATAGGCAAACACATGACCCTCAGAGACTGCCTATATGGTAACTGCAACCAGATAGCTCATCTGCAGCTCACAATCACTCAGCACAAGCTCATGTGTAAACACCATGGTTTACAACCGATTTAATAATTTGGGTCCAGAGCGTGCAAGAAGTTACTCCATTGCACTCTTAAGAATGAGCCAATCTAATATCCCATGTCAAGATGTTCCTCAGATTCCTCCCTGACTCCATAGACTTTCAGTGCTGGCTTCCGCAGCATGACTATAGGTTTCACCTGCCAGAGCACAGCTGGTTGCTAGTCCAAGACAGGCCATCTGTGTTTAAATGAAAGAACACAAGTGAGAACTAACAGTGCAAACCAAAAGACCTTGAACTTAAATTGCCTCCTTCATTTTCTTACCTCCCAATAAACTGAGGCATTTTAAAACAGGTAGATAAGGAGGCTGTGGCCACTACAGTGAAGGATATTTCTGAAATAAAGTTGAAGTCACCTACCTGAATTGTCAGACAATTCTATACTATTTCTTCGTTACAAAACAAGAATATTAAAAGCAATCAACAAGCAGAAAACCCTTATCCAGGGAGAAGTGTTTAACTTACATTAACCTTGCTCAGACAGCACTAGAAAAAGAAAAGCCATCTCAGACAAAAAGTAGTGAAGGGAATGGTGATGACTTGAACAGCAAATTCTATAATGAGCTCATGCCTCTTGTATTTGTGAAAGAGATAAGCACTTGCTGAACAAGTAACAGGCAAAGATAAGATTAAATAACCTTGGTCACAGATCCAGTTCCTCATTAGCTCATGCATTAAAGAATTGCAATTCCTCTGCAGAAGTCAGAGATACTAGAAATGTTCATTACTGGTGCTCAAATGAGACAATTCAAAAAGATGACAAGTTTATGATACTACAAGGATTATTTTTTTTTCTCAATTGCTATAATTTTACTGTATAATACTTATCTGAAACAAAGACTGAACAGGTAAGGCCATATATTTTGGCTTCATTATTTCCAATTTAGTTGGAAACAGAGGTCTGAGACATAAGCTGTGGCAAAGCCTTTAATCCAAACATCAAAAATAAGGTTATGTTTTGAGCACTGGAGGACCCAGAAAACTACAAAATGGCTACGAAAATATCAAAATAATTAAAAAAAAAAAAAAAGAAAAAAAAGTTTTACATTCGTATGTTAGATATTGGTTTCTGGTAAAATCTGCTAAACCATGGTTGGTGTTTATCCACTGAAGGTGAAGAAAGCTGCCCTTGCGAAAAGCACTTAAATTTTATTTTACCCTAGGCCACCCACAGTGTGTTTACTCATCACACAGACTTGCTGTAAAGTAAGCAGGAGGATATAATTCTAACTTAATTTTCAGGGTTTAATACTATGCATGAGTGATAAAATTAAATTCAGACTCCAAGTAAATATGCAGGGGTTCAAGCACACAGGTTGGTTAAAAGCTTTCACAACTGGGCAAACAAACGACGAAGGAAATCTAAAAAGGTGTAACATAATAGCATAGAAAAGATAGAACTCTGTAAGACAGAGTCATAGGCTCTGTTTCACAGATAGCTACTACCTACACAATTACGCATCTACACCTATGTTTAATCTACCTCATATAGGGCTGACTGCTCATTGTAGCAGTTTTCAGTAAATTTGGAGGGAACAGGGGTACACCCTGCAACCCAGCTTATTGATTACATCTGCACAGCAGAGACCTGCTGCAATGTTGCTGAAGAGATGTGTTGATATGAAAAGATAAAGACCTTTCTCTCAGTTTTCCAGATGCAAAACATTCTTCCTGGGAAATTTTTAAGGCCCTCTGAGGATGCATAAACTCAGATTCTCAACCAGCTACAGAGACAAAACCCAGATGCTTGACCAATTAAATAGAAGTCAGAGCTCAATGACTTCTCAGCAGAGCAAGCAAAATCAAATTTTGTTGTTCAGGGCTTTCCCCAGACATACACACACACACACATACTACTCCCACCCCACAAAGAGGAGGAGAAACCAGAGGGATTAATGAGATGTTGAGGTGGTTATGAATGATGAAAGGAGCTGAAAGGAGCTGGAGCAACCTCGGAAGTGGTCAGCAAGATGTGGAAGAAAGCCCTGGGTAAGAGTGAGGGTCCCTTTAAACTTCATCCAGACCGCTGCTGTTTTCTCTGCATCTATTCTCTCCTCTTTTCAGACACAAGCTTCCCATCTCCTGTCCATCCTTCTATCACAATTGACAAAACCTGCACTCATCAGCTAACACTGCACCTAATCAATCCCCCACCCTCACGAACAGCCATTATTCCTGTGCCTTTAGTATTACTGGGAGAAAAGGGCATAGGCTCAGCCCATTCCAGCTGCTGAGACATCAGAGTTCATGTCACAAAGCAATTCTCCCTCATTGACACCAGCAGTGCTGTATAGAAGCAGCAGAGATACTAGCTTAATAAATTGCACCTTATTTCATTTGGAGCTGACCCTAAGGTTTCCCTGCAAGAGGGGCTAAAAAAAGGGCTTGTAGTTAAAACCCTCAAGATACCACAGCAGTTCCCTGGCTGGCAAGTTCCCCTTGCCAAGTGCCTGTTTAACTTAAACACTAACAGGCTCATTTTCTGCATTAAAAGTTAGGCAGATCTTGGCATGCTGATAACATGAGATTAATACAAGCCCTTCCCTCAAAGCTAGACATAAAATATTATGCATACAAATCAAATTGAAACTTTTCCTACATTAAAAGAAAAAATAAATAATTCCTTGACAAGATGAGAATGCATGTGAACTTTCAGAGCTAATGAAATTCTGAGATGAAGATGTATAAAATTTACTGCAGCCACCAACTAGAAAGAGTAAGAAAAGGACTGACTACAGGAAGAGTACATGCTTTGTTTATTTGAAATGCCTGGTGAATGCTGCTAATTCAATACATTTCAGTTTAAGACTGTTGGGGGTTTTTTTAGCAACAAAATAGCTAAGTAAACACAAGGACACGTAGAAACCTCTAGTAAAGTTGTGTCCAAGAAAACAAATACCAATTACACTGTATTATTGGATTTGCAAGTCACAGAACCTATTGGAGGACATTCTTCAGTAGCAACTGCTTAAGTAAGAGAATCAGCATAAGAACAGCTTTATTAGTTCTTTGAGCTTTGTTTTCAAACATATTTTGACAGTAATGAGTACCACATATAATATAGACAGCTGACTAAATAAAAAAGGCCATCAAGATTATCTGTTCTTGCTAGTCCTTGGGTGTAGGCAGTCTAACTAACGTAAACCAGAGGAGATAAGTATCAGTAACTTATGAAAAATGCCATTACAGCATGCTAGAAGCAAAACAGCCATGTGAAATGAGAGGAACAGAACTCAATATAGCGTGCAATGACTGTAAGCTTCAGTGCCCACATACTAAGCTTTCTGTACTGTAATGGTCTGATACATTCATTTTGACCCAGAGACCAGAGATAAATTGTCTTAGCAATGCAAACAAACAGCTAAGCAATTAGGGCAAAGTTTTTGGAGAACATAGTGATAACATCTAAAAGCATTGTTGGGTGATGGGGAAAAACAGCCCTGGAGATAGGGGGTTTAATCTGAAGTAAAAGACAGAGTATAATTGTTTCGCCAAATTACAGTGCACTAAAAAAAAGCAGACAAGCAACTGGCACTGGTATTTGTCTGGCATCTATTTCAGTGTATCCAACCTGAAAAGTAACTTACATCATCCCATTCGGAGTTAATCAAGTTTTGCCTATAAAAACATGTTACATGTACAGCTGTGAAAGTGTCAGAGCTGAGAAATCCATGAGGAACCACCAAGTCTTAAAGAATTTCTATAACTTAAAATTTACTTAAAGTAACTTATTAAAATGAAGTTTCCAAGCACCAAGGTTAACACAGTAGTCAAATGAACAAAGCAACAATTTTATCTATCATCTTTTACATATCAGCACTCTTCAGAGGGTCAAACACAGAACTACATCACAGTTGCAGCACAGAACATTGGCTGCAACAATATCTGTTACCTCCCAAGCACAGAAATAAAGATAAGTAGTATTTAACCTAAATTGCATGTTAATTTATCAACAAGCATTTCATTATTGCTTTAAAACATCACACAAAATGTTATCTACATAAACATAAAGTATTACATACATTTAGAAATGACTGAAATATCAGGCCTAGAATACATTCCTTCAATTGGGCAGGGTTACCCAAAAGAATAGCCATAACAGCATATAAAATAATCTCCCAAATTAATACTAATTTTTGTTGTGAACACCCTTATACATAAAAAGATAGTTTTATTAGATAGAGATGCCTGCTTATTGAAAAATATCTAAATTTTATTTTAGTGGAAAAAATTGCAATGTGGAGGAGATAAATACACTCTGTACTCTTGCTGCAACTGAATGACCAGCTGTCTCATAGTGTCCACCAAAGGAATGAAATTGGTATTGGTTTTAAATGCATAAAATGAAGATGCATACAGCAATTTTTTTACCAAATAACTTATTTTTTCTTGTAAGATTTTTCTTTGAAATGTATTTTAAAAATCAATACATCATCTTGAAAAGTACATAATTCAAACATTTATAAGAGAAGTGGCTTTGAGCTGTTATAAATGATCAATGGTCTTAACTCCATCCCATATAATAGAAGCAGGTTCAATAACTCAGTCATGTAATCTGAACTCCAGTGTAATTTAATGCATTTGAAAGAGGGCATGTCTTGCTCCACTGTGGACTATGCTATAGTTTATAAAAGTCTATAGAAGCTACCTAAATGCAACGAATAATTATTTATATTTCAATAAGGAAAATCACTCTACAAGTAATTCCAGAATAAGATTGCACAGAGATTAGCAAATAAAGCAAGACTGCAACACCCCTTGGTAAACATCAAATTAAGACTTAAAAACATAGGAAAAACCCTATTTGATTTCTGGGTAGAAATAAATTAAAAACTTTTTTTTTTTTAGGTTTTTTTTTGTTTTGATCAAACTTCACATAATTTGTCAACCAAATTATGACATTTTTATTGATTTTATATATATATACTATTTTACAGGCTATTTTGAAAGCTTTACATTTTTTCATAATATTGTTAATTATGAAATAACAAAAAAATCACCCACAAATATCATTCCCTAACTACACAATTGTTCTTCACATCTGTAAACAAATTTTCTTTCTCTTTTCTTCCTCTAATCCATTCATCACAACCTATCAATTAACAACACAGAAATAATATCTTAATAATGCTTAAGAAAGTAGGCTATGGAGATGAACAGTCAATTTTTCAACTAGAACGCAGACTTTTGGTTTCCAAGGATGTGATGTCAACACAATGCTCAGAAGGATAGCAGTAAAACACTATTAAGGTAAAATTTATACTCCCTGCCTTGGAGAGAATGTTAGTTTTCTATCCCAGCTCTCCCCGCCACTGCCACAACTTGAACTCCTAGGAAAACAAATAGTGTCTTCATGCCTTCAAGCTTGTCTCCACTCTTTCTCCTAGCTAATGCTTATACTCCCTACAAGCATTAGTGAGCTTTTGACTTGATCTGATAGGTGGGCTGCCTTACTTTCTGTCACAGGAGCAGCCCAGGAAGCAACTACAGAAGGAAAAAGGAAGGCTAGCTGGTGTATGCAACTTCTAAAGTATTTTTTCCGTTGAATGCTGCCAATACAAAACATGCTGTGACGTGGCTTGTGGATGGAACTAGAGCAAATCAGGAATCACCTACATATTTTAGCTGCAGACACCATGAAATCCTATCACTGTGCTTTTCCTTTCCTTTAATACACTTTACATAAATGGATGCAATGAAATGCCTGTTACTAGAATTGGAATATGTATAATACATATACATCAAATTTAGTCGCACAAAACCCAAAAAGTGTTAAACTATTGCAAAACCAAGAGATCAAAGTTAAAAGAAAATATATGCTCATTTATTTTTACCTATGCCATAGTAATAGACAAAGTCACACTTCTCTGTGCATTCTTTGTGCAATCAATATGTTTTTCCACCTCCTCACCCCCATTGAAAAACAAGGACCATGCTTGGCACTCTTTTGTGTAACAATGAGAGATTGAAGTAATCTGATAAGAAGAGTTGTACTGTCATCTTCAGCAAAGAACATACTTTAATGTTATGTCTTTCAAAGTTTCACCACAGATGCATATAAATGCTGTTATCAATATTGTCAAGTGCCATGGAGCTCGATGGAAACAATTATGTGCATTGTAATATGAATCTTTAATGGAAGTCCAAACTAAGCCCTTATAAAATGGTTCCTCCCTTTACTAGTTTCACCCCCACACATACAGGCAAAACGTGCTAATGCTGAAGACTAGGAATACAGTCTAGCTCTTTGCACCCTTTTCAATAACAAATGAAAAAGTTGCATTATGTCCATTCTCTAACTTGCTATGGAAATAAATAATTTCTGAGTAAACCAGCCACAAATATGAGTCTTTTACATTGATCTGAAAACACAGACATTCTTTGTAAACTATTTCTTATACAAGACAGGTATTTGCAGTCACAGATCCCAGGGTCATCCCACCCCCTTCATGAAAAAGTCTATCCCCACTCTAAAATTCTGTGAAAGGACTAGAAAACTCATTAAGTAAAAATAATTTTGTAGAAGCTTCTGTTTCCAAAACAACCTATTATTTCAGACTTTTCCATCAAATCTGAACGATTTCATGCATACAGGCCTACATGGTATATGTACTTGCTTGTATTTTGACAGCCTTCAATGGACTGTTACAATAGCGTGTTTTCCAGAAAAGAAAGCAGAACCACACCACCAAGTTGAGCCTTTAGGAGTTGGTTAAGTTTCTTGTTAAACTGTTGTTCGAGTACATGTACCATTTTCCTTAGTGTGGCAGCTTGCCAGTTTAACATTGGGGAAATTCGGATGCTTATAAATTAAGTATATAAGTAAGTCTGTTGAAATGACAAATCGGATTTTGAAAACTGAAACTGGAGTTTCTGTCTCTCATTGCATTATAGCGCAGTGCCCTCCACTGGCCAAATCTCCTCATTTAAAAGAGCACAAATTCTCTGAAAAATTACGTTTCAGGCTAAAAACAAACAAACAAACAAACAAACAAAAAAGCCTCCAAAAAAACTCGGCAGCAGCGTCAAATTCTCTGAAAAAGTTACTACATAATGGCATCAATTTATACCCATGCCAGCCTTGCTTTCATATTACATGGAAATAAAAATACTTTAGGTGCTGAAATAAATCCTGAAGGAGCCTTTATGAAAGTTAAAAATTGGAGGTGACAACACAAGAATAGGTGATACTAAAATGTGTAACTGACACAAGGCCTTATAATGGTAATAAGTATACAACCAGACTAGCAATTACTACTGTCTGTTGGATTTTCACTATTTTACCTTTTTGTAGTTCAGATATGACAGACCCTCATATAAGTTTCTCTTTAAAGCAATTAATAATATTTTTGAGTACAGTGGACAGACCTAGTTGCATCATTACTATTAATGGTACCTGAAAGCAAGGATTAAGAAGTGTCAAGAGCCAACAACACAATGAGAGAGCTAGAAACGAGACATAAATTCCCTCCTTTCATGTCACTGTGGGTTGCCTATTTATTACTTTTTGATCTCTCCTTCTCCATTTTATGTTTGTTTCAAAAATATGGAAGCAATGTAAATGTGGCAGTGGTAGGCAAACTGAAATATCTTCAGGAATATTCTACGCTCTGACCAACCTTGCTGCTGTCATTTAGCCAACGTGCTCCTCATGAGTGATGTTACCTCTTATAATACCTTTCCCTTCACTAGCTGCCTGATGGCCAGTATTGCTTCACAACTTTCTCCAATACCTATATTAGCTCTGTGATATTTAATGCCACATCAAGTGCTTGATCATGCTTTCAAAAATTAAGAAAAACAGTATTTGAAAATAATCCATGAATACATGTGAAAGCACAAGGTGTGGTAAAAGAGATCTAACTGATGGTTAAGGACCCTAGTGACACTGTCTTATGAATGAAAGTATTATTAATGAGCTTTCAGTAGATTCAATTACCCTACACAAGATTACTGTCTAATTATTAGATCTAATAATACTCAATGTGATAGATTTGCTGGCAATAAGATGAATTGTTTATTAAGAAAACTAAAAGCAACAAGCTATAGGAGAAAGTTATGATAAAAATCCAAGTAGTTTGCACAGATAGACCAAAAGCATAGAAAGACAGAAACTATGCTCTGTGTTAAAAGCTGTGCACTATCAGACTTTCAAGCAATGCAGAGGACACAAAACTATTTTTAAATCCCTGATAAAACATTCACTGCCACCTACAGATGGAGGGAACAACTGTAAGGCTTCAATAAAGCTGAAAGATGCATTTAACATCCCTTTTTCAAGTACTGAAAGAAACCCCAACATTGTTTCTAAACTTGTTTTTGAGGAAAAAAGCCAGATCCCAAGATTTACCATGACATACCATCTTCCTTTGACTATAGTTGCTTGAATTGCCAACAATTTAGCAAGTGGGATTTTCCACTTTAGTGAACAGCACTTCTAAGTGTCCCACCCCAATCTCTGTACACCGCAGTTCTGGTAAAGTGGGGAGCAGCTTTGGTGCTCTGCTCTTCCAGGCAGCCTGGGGTGAGCACAAACTTCAACAGAAAAGAATAAATTCTTTATTCTTCAAGAATAAACCTTAATCCTCACAGAAGGTTCTGGCTTCACTGAAGATTAAATTTTTATACTCCTTTTGTATCAGGATGGCATTCAGTCATCCTTGCCCTCAGAGTCTCAGTTTTCCTGTTAGAACGAAGTGCTCCACTGTAGGCCTTGAGGTTTTGCAGACATTGCCTTATCTCAGATCTACCTTTTCACCCCCCCTTCAGGGTTCTTATATAGCTTATGGCAACAGTCATTTCCTCACCCCCGCTTTTTTTTTTAAGCAGATATTCCCACTTCCTTTGATTGTGCAATAACCACATAGTAATGCTGGGTTGTTTTGCTGATCATTTTGCAGATAAGATCTCCCTCATACAATCTAAAAGCTGTTTCTCCTACTCTGAACTTGAAAGAAAAAATTGGAGGTGGGAATGGTGGATATGTGGTTGCTTCCACATTGAGATCTCTATACTTCTATTACACCGTTTTAAGACCTCAAACTGATATAGTGAGCCATTTTCACAGCCACATTACACACAGATTAATACATAGCAATGTAGCAGAAGTATGTAAATGCTTTCTAAACTTTTGCATAGAACTGTATTACACCCACAGTTCCTTATGATTTGACTCTGCTGTGGACAGGGCCTCAGATAGAGGAGCAACTGTTGGTCTGGTTCTCAATCCATGAAAAGCAATTCAGAGCCCACTTTCCCATGGAGAGCAGGTGTAGCTATCACTTCCCTGGCAGCCTGTTCCAGCTGAAGAGTTATTACTACAGCTGTTCAGCTGACGGCAATTACCACTGATGATGGTCATTGTATGTGGATCTCACCTTCTAAAGGTTTCCTCCCAAGAGAGCTAATGTGATGACTGCTGAACTGCAGAATTACACTGATTTCTGCTAAGAGACTAACTGACATTTACCTTTATGTGACCTTAGTGAGCTACAAAATGCATACTCAACCGCAGTTGCTTAAGCATGCTGACATATTGAATTTCTAACTTTTGCTTTTCCTTACAGTCTACAGAGCTTTGAACACCACAGCTTTAAACCACAGAACTCTGAAAAACAAAAACAGGATGTCTGCCTCTAAAGCTGGTGCTGTGTATATTTTTCCTGAGACTATGCTGTCTGGGACCAGGTTGGTGTAATCTTTCAATACAGTCTATTGAACAGACTCTCTTTCCTGCTGGAAGGTTAAATCTGTGTGCGTGACAAAAAATATTTTCTCGGGCAAGGGTTGTTGTCATCACATTCTGCATAACAATAGGACCAGCTGGAGATAAAATAAATTAAGGCTTAAAATTATGATCACCTTTACTCTCGCAAAGATCTAGCAAAGCCAGAAATAATCCAGAAAAAGACAAACACCATCTGCACAATTTAGCATAGGAACAATGCTATTCTTTATAATTCTTCCTCAAGAGTGGGTTTTGATATTGCAAGAGTATGTTAGTGGTGGTCAACAGGACTTGTAGTTGAAGAGAACAGTTCCAGTTGAAGGGACCTACAGTGACCATCTGGTCCAACTGACTGACCACTTCAGGGCTGACCAAATCAAAGCATGGTATTAAGGGCATTGTCCAAATGCCTCTTAAACTCTGACAGACTTGGGGCATCAACCACACCTCTAAGAAGCCTGTTCAGTGTCTGACCACCTTCTTGGTAAAGAAATTATTCCTAATGTCATGTCTAAACCTCCCCTGGCACAGCTTCAAACTTTTCCCATGAGTCCTGTTACTGGATCCCAGAGAGAAGAGACCAGCCCCTCCCTCTCCACTTCCCCTCCTCAGGTTGCCCCTCAACCTCCCTTTCTCAAAACCAGATGAGCCCAAAAAGTCCTTAGCTGCTCCTCACAGGAAAAGCTCTCCAGCCCTTTCACCAGTTTTGTTGCCTTCCTCTGGACACATTCAAGGACCTTCACATCCTTGCTTGTCAATCAAGCCACATACCCATCCCCAAAGTCTGTATCACTTAACACAGGTAAAGCACAATTATAATTTCTGGTTTGAATGAGCTGTTGGGAGTGGCTGGCCTTAAATGTTCACACTAAGAAGAAAGATCAAAAATCCACTGTGCTTTGTCCCTGTTCTACTTCTGGTGCATATTTATCCTCCTTTTTTTCCTTTTGCCGCTTAATCAAATTTCTATGCACTTTGAGAGGTTTTATTTGCACTTTTGTTGCTTTAACCAAATTTCTATGCACTTTGAGATGTTGTATTTGCACTTTTGTTGCTTACAGACACAGTTAAAGAATTATTAAGCTTACAGCTTACAGACCCCAAATAGCATCAGCTTTTTTCCTCTAAGACCTTGTGATACACGTTAGGCTGCATCAGACAGATAAAACTGTCCTGCCAACAATGGATGGGAGAAAAAATACAGTTTCTTCTGCACTGATGGAGTCATCTTCTGACTGCTTAGCAGAGAATTTGAAAAATTGGGTGGGTAAATACATCAGGCAATAAGGCAGTTTAAGCATTCATTGTTCAAAACAACTACTCATCAAGTGATCGATATTAGCATATTTATTTTGTCTGTCAGATTTGATTAGTCTCTAGCAACATCATTCTTATTCAAATTCGGACATCTCAGAAGCTGTCAGTATGAAATAACATAGCTCCACTCAGTTCAGCAGCCATGTGAGACTTTTACACCCAAGAACCTGAGCCAGATATAGTCAGCAAAAACTTCAGACAACCACAGAATTATATATTGAATGTTATGATTTTGTTCTCTGGTTCAGGAGGCTGCATTTGTTCACATATTTTGCCCAGATCACTGGAAACAAACATTACAGCTATTTAAAGAATCCTTAGCAGCTGTATTTCTACAGAAAGGTATCTCAAGCTCAATTTGAAAGCTGGATATTTGGTTTTGGTTTTATTGACACCTTCCACCACCTTCTACCAGAACAGCATACCTTCTCTAAGCTTGCATGAATCACTACCATCAGAAATCCAATACTGGATGGATTAAGCACTGAAACCTGGGCAGTGCAGTGTCCAACTGAACAGGTTTGTTTTCACTCAAGACAATACATTTTAATATATTTCTTGAATGGTAGTATCATCAGTTTCCAAACAGCCTGATAGCTTTTCCCAAGCAACCACTTTAGTCACTACAAGACTAATGCACATGTGCAGATTGATGCAACAGGTAGCAAGGATAAAGGGTAAGAACTCTATTCTCCTCAGACAATATCTGCCCACTACACACCAAAGGGAGTTTTCAAGAAAGTATGACCAAAAGTAAAGGTTACTCCATCAGAGAACATCCCTCCTATCATCTGTATGGCAGAGAGGATTTCAGAAGAATCTACTGTTC
This sequence comes from Psittacula echo, assembly GCF_963264785.1. Taxonomy (NCBI): domain Eukaryota; kingdom Metazoa; phylum Chordata; class Aves; order Psittaciformes; family Psittacidae; genus Psittacula; species Psittacula echo. The sequence goes on from NC_137735.1 coordinate 110,833,107, forward strand.
ACATTACAGAAAAAAAAACCCTCAGAACATTAGCTGTAGACCTGACCTATCATGTTTAATTATCAACATAGCAGCTTACAAAGTTTAAAAAATTACCAGTTACTGGCTTTGGAGTAAAGGTATCCTGTAAGATTGATTTTGTAACACTCATAATGCTTGTTGAAGGCAAGGAAAACTTTGCCTTTTGGCAGCTTGACAAAGCCATGCTTGAGTTCACAAACAAGTGCTCTACGTGAAACTGTCATCATCATAGCATACTATCATTAACTGTTATGTGAAAGCCATGTTTTCTCTCACTTTGCAAACTGAGAAGGTTCATTGCATATATACAAACATCTTTGACTGAATACTATTCTTACTTTGAAAATTTTTTTGTCTTATTTCTTGAATTAGTGACTCTAGGATGAAGATTCGTTGCACCAATTATCAAATGCATGTTATTCCCAAATGAGTTAATCACTTTCCATTATGTAGTTCACTTCAAAGGAGGAGGGAGGAGATGGGCAACCTAATGGACACATAACTCCAGAGCACGAAGCAACATCTATGTGAATTAACACAATAGCTGCTTATTCTAACCAGGTAAACAAGCAAAATAAAAGTTGAACTTTTAAGTGGGGGGGAGCGGGGAAGGAAGGGGAAATATATATATATATTTTCCTATCACAAATTCCAAGACACACAAGTGTGGGCAATATGTTACTAAGCGCAAACCAAAAGCCGTGCTGTTTTGGAAAGTTGACTCACCGAAGCAAGCATAGCACACATCAAGACTTACCTGTTTAAACTTCTGCTAAAAGACAAGACAAATAATCATGCTAAGTATGTCTAATACTCATGTAGAAGACATATGCAAATCAGGAAAATACAATGTTAATATCTTATTGTTCATATAGAAGTTTGAAGTCAAGAACTAGAAATACATCCTGTTCCCTGCTTGTCCAACAAAATTCACAACTTGAATAATGAAATACTACATTTCTACACAAAAATAAAGACAATTCTAAAATGAATGCATCCTACTAAGTAGAATTACACAATGAGATTATCAGCGACAAAGGCAAAAACTGGCATGCCTGACTTCAGAAGCATGAAATTACATGAGAGAGTGGTTTTGGCTTTGTTTTTACATAGTACCTTTATAACTTTATGTTACATCTACAACTTTTCACCTCATGTTTTCTATACCTTTGAAGTTAATTACAGATATTCAGAAGCTAAACTTCATGCATACATGATATGCAGTGGGTCTTAGAATTTAATAATCATTAATTTGGCAATATTTAGCTACAAGATCATTCTGTTTATATGTACCTCACATCAGCATCAAGAGAAATTAATGGCTTGGATGGTATATTACTTTAAACTGTATATATAAAAAGCATATCACTTCAAATATTCTCTATATTTTTATTTTTCTTCACTTGTATATTTGGTTAGCTTTCCACTATTCCTTTTTCTTACTTTCCAAACAAGAGAGAAATGCATTTAAACTCTAATATGAGCTAGAAAAAAAAAAGGACCAATTTGAATGAAACTATTTATAATTCTCTGATTTGAAAGAAAGCCCAAAATATAGCATGTTGGGAAAATAAGCACCAGTAAATCTTGTATAAAAGCATAGTAGAGTTTTTAGATTTAGTAGACACATCATCTGTATGAGTTACTCTGTTGGACACAAAGTAAACCCCTTATCATGTGAAAGGAAACATCTTAAAAAACAATCACACTATAGACTGGAATCATATCACTTTCAAATTCATCCTCAACACCATTGTCTATTTTTTATCCTGTCTGAAGGCAAACAATAATTTCTCTTTTTCTCTTCAATTTCAGATATTTACCAAAGGGTTTTTCCAATGGCAATTCGGTATTTTTTCTTCAAGCATGAGATTTTCACCAACATTAACATAACATCCAAATGACTAGTTAGACCTTCATGAGCTTGTGCCAGCTGTGCCACCTTTATGCCTTATATCACTGCTAACTCGAATTCTACTCATCAGCATTGTTTGTATCAGTTTCTGCATGTAACACAAAGCATTAGGACGATACCTGGATGCTTTGGTCCATCCAGGCCTTGTTTTATGCTTTAATGCTCTGCTTCACGTTTGAAATTTACTCTAGAATACCTGTCCCTAACTGGAATTATACATTACAGGACAAAAGCACGAAGGTTACTCAAGGTCCTGTCAAAATACAATATGGAGTTGTCCTACACAAAGATACTACTATGCCTATTTCAAGAAAAAGACATTTGCTAAAGCAACATTAGAAATCATGCAAACAGTTGCAGTGAACTCACTGATACTGGGTTTTATCTGTCCTGGCCAATCCAGACACCTTCATCATATCCTTAATAATTCCACTTTCATATTTCTGTAACATCATTTCCTTGCAAGTGTGCCTACTTTATCAAAATATTACACATAGCGTAGCCTTTCTATTTTCAGGCAGCACTTAAAATTACAACTTCATTTATGTTTCAAATCAACACATAAAATATTCCTATTAGGGGTGCTTCAGAGCTCAGACTGATTCAGAATTCTACAAAGTATAAGCCTACCTGTAAAACTCAATTTCAGGAACTGTGTCAGCTGCCTTAAAATGTAGAGCTAAGACACCAAGACTGCAAGCCACCTGTTGCACAGCAATTCTCTTTCCAAGTGTCTTACTACTTCCAAATAAACTTAAAGCTAAACTTGTATTTTGTCAAAACATTCACGTAGAGTTAAATAAGTTAAATAAACTCATAATCATTTCAAGTGCAGCCAGCAAAAAATAATATTTTTAATCAGCGACAAGTCTGTCTAATCGTTACGAAGCATTTATATTATCAATTAAAAAACTGTTGTTCCACTTACTGTGCCACATCAGATACAGCTGGCAGTGGAGACTCTTCTGAGACAAGGTCAATGTCATCAGTGAAGCTGTTGGCTCGTGACATTTCCTGGGTATTCCCTTCTAAATGTCTTTTTGCTGCACAAATAATTCAAAGAAATCATAACAAATTAGGCAAACAACATATACAAGCTCTTTCCCATACTTAAGCTACAGTAGATTGAAGAAATGGTGCTAATATGAGACACAGCTTTATTTTTTTGTCAGAATCAGTGAAGTTGATGTTTATATGCCATACAAAAATACATATGTGCAAATACATAATTCAAATATACAGGGACCTCTTACAAGAAAGGTTTTTCTTCTTGTGGATTGTCTTCCTGTAAGGAGAAATTCATCATACCCATAATTTCAATATTGGTATGATGATAGAAAGAATCTAACTTTCATTTCCTCAATTAACACTATAAACATATAAACTACATATAAAACACATTTTGTTTCAAGTGTTCTATTTGGTCACTATATTCACCAGCATTCAGAAATTCTCCCACTGACCAGAGCCTCAGGTGTTCGAATGCAGTAAGCTCAGCAGGGTGACCACAATGGATACAAGGCTGTACTGTAGCTCAGCTTATTTTCCAAGCATAAGAAAGCTACAGATTTCATTACAGATTCGGAAGACATATGATGGACAATAAAGGAGTTCACTCACAGACTACAAAAAATAGAGAAGTGCAGCTAGCCCTGTAATCGATGAAAACCGATGTTCTAAAAAAGTCTACTCTCAATGCTCACTGCCATCAAGTATAGGGCTGACTTCTTCCACCATAAATGTGAAATACACATGTACCTGCCTTTCTGAGTTCAGCTACATTGATATCCATATGCAGTTTCTGCTTTAAGGTTTTGACAATATCTTTTCCTATATTTATGTTTTTCAAAAGCTATGAAGTACATATAGCTTAAATTGCTGTGATCTGAAATAGAAATTTTTTTCATGACTACTAGTGATCCTAACAATTTCTAAGGCAGGCCCCTATCTATTTTAATTCTGATCATTCTTGAAAGCTTGGCACATTCATCTATGAGCTGGCAGAGTCTAACTTGGAAAAATGCATAGGATGATACATACATATTCAAAGGAGAAAAATGAAGACAAATATTTGAGAGGGAATGGAGGGGATCACTAAATATCAAACACCACAAGTAAAAGACTAAGTAGTGTCACTTGCATAAACAGTGTTGAGTAAGAAGAAAAAGCAAACCACATGGCAGAAATGGGAAAGCTTGCCTCCCAGAAAGCTAAATTGTTGAAATCTCAAGCTAATTCTAGAGCACCACTTTGTCTAGACTACATTAAAGGTAAATACTGAAATGCATAGTGACATCAGAGCTTGTTATTGGAAGAACCATAGCACAAATGGGAAGGAATGAAAATGAAGTCTATGGAATATAATTATAAAATGGCATAACTGAACACTGCTGAAAGACATACAATTACAAAGGTATTTTACTTATATCTGTTGCATTTAATCACAAATTATGTTTGTAGGGGAAACCCAAATCTTCCTGGCACTTGGAACATGACCTTCTGTGCACTTCCAGCTCTACTGGCTCATAATATTTGGGTGGTAATATTGTAAGATTTCCTACTACTCTCAGAGCCACTTCCTTCAATTCAGAGTCAGTTCAGATTCTTGTTTTCTGAAGTATTAAGCCATCACAAGAGAATACCTCTTTTATCCTTGCAATAAAGAAGTTACTTAATACTAAATGACTTTATGCTTTTATCACTCATTAATTCTGTGTGGTCCTGCTTTAAAATATTAACCCATTATTAATGTTTTCTGGTTCACACATCCAAACATTAATGTGAACGGCAAATGCAAGTAAAATGTCCAATGCTTTAAATCTTTTCTGTCCTTAAGGTGACTGTTAGAGTGGTAAGCAGTTATCTTATTTGAAACACTCTTTCTGGAGCCAACTCAGTTTCTATAAGTAACTGTCACTTTCCAAATTTCCAAAATTCATTTAGACAGCAATGTTCAGTCATAAATCAAAAATCCTAAAAACCATGAATAAGATTTTTTAGAATGTCAAGAAGCCATGAGCTTCTGAGAAATAAAGTAATTCACTATAATCACTCATGATAATGCTTTCATTTTGAGGAAATATGAAGCGTTAAAATACATTTGAAATACACATGGCAGTGATACTTTCCAGAAATAAAACTCAAAGTTGTAAGGTCCAGCTACTACATATGGTAAGTTTGTAACAGCTTCAGCTTAAGCCAAAACAACTATATCTTCTCTCTCTATTTATTTTAATAAGCTTCCCCCTTCCAAACTGAATTTATGGGAAGAAATGCTTAATTTTTTTTGTTGCGGATTAGCAAGGAGGGAAGGCAAAGAAATATGAAGGGGAAAGAGAAGCCATCCTTCCTTTCCATGTGCTGCTACTCACAATATTTAGAAGCTGTGCCTATTTGGTTATAAATATAAAATGTTTTATAAACAAGAACAGTTGGAAGCAGCAAGTTAAAAAATACAGAACAGTATCTACTACAGTACAACAAATACCAGTGAATGCCATGAAATGGGTCAACTCATTAAAAGAAATAGCAAAAGGAAAGCTGAATTTCATATATCTCTATTTTTTCCTTCAGAGTCAGTTTCTAAAATGGTGAGAACATCTAATAAACACATCTGGGTTACATTAAAATGTAACATCATATGTTACATCAAAATGTAACCCGGAGATATTTTTAATGCTGTTTTGCTTTATCTAACAGTAGATTCCTTATTTGTATCACAGTAACTTCTGTCTTTGTAGTATGGGGAAAAAATGAACACCCAATTTGCAACTGCAGCAGAAAATACGATTGCACATGGTTCCCATTAGCATGGTCATCCTCAAACAGGCAATGTCCAATACCAGGACAAAATAACCAGGAGAATTTTGCACTATTCTCAGATAAAAAAGGTGAAAAGAAAAAGCAGGCCTCTCCTATTGCAAATAATTCCAACTTACTCTTTTTATTAGGAGGTTTGTTAATATTCACCAAAATACTCCAAACACAAATTCAAAGATAATTCATACTATTCATACACAGCCTACTTTACAAGTGTGCAGAGAATTTCAGTGTCTGCTTATGTTATATAAAAGGTACCTGAAGTTGCTACTCCTAGGAATACAAATGCTAAAGAACCGGAAGGCAAGAAGATATTTGGCAAATTAAACTGGCACATGGATAGAAATGGATGGCATATTTGAGGCACTTTAATATAAACCAGTTTCTGTCACATGAATATTTATTCCTCAGATTGTTAAGTAATAGATTGTGTAAGATAGCACCAAATAGCTGGTGGCAGGAGAGAGCTCATAGAGCAGATGGATAAAGATGACAGGAAAACTGTAGAGCTCATGTAAAAATACAGGGCTGGAGAAAGGCCAGATGGGACACAAAAGGGAAGCTGTACCAGTGTTCAACACAGTGAAAAGATTAATGCATAGAGAACACTGATGAAAGTCATTTGTTTAAAACAGAACTTTATTTAAAAAAGAAAAAAAAAAAAAAGAGAAAAGAAAAAGGATTAAGGGACCAAAATTAAATTCCTTCAGTGCCACTGCCTTTTTATCACCTTCAGATCAGAAGATGTTAAAACACACTCTCTCATAACACCAGGCTCCATTACTCAATGTAACAAACATCTATTAAGTAAACATAAGATTTAACATTATACATAAGGCTATACCTTGACAGAAAATCCATGGGATGACTATGCTTCCTTTACCCACAGGGAGGAACTACTTGTCATATCAGAGCATTACTTATTTCTTGTCTTCTCTCTTGTGGCAGGAACTCATATCACCTCACTGCTCAAACTGCAGCATTTTTAAAGCTGTATAGAGAGGCAACTGGTTTGGGGCCTAGACTGAGACATTTCCAAATCCTTAATTTCCACAGAAAAAGAAAATGGATTATGAAATCCAAAGCACCTATAAATGTCTGACACCTGATCACCAGCCTGCCTTTAAAAACCTCTTTAACGTGTTATTATTGTTAATTTCAGCAGACAAATAGTATTCAACCTCATCTGAGCAGTAATGCTGGAAGAATATGGCAAAACGTATTACCACAGACTGAATAACTTCTTTATGAAAGTTATAAGAGATTTTCTTCATTACTGTTCTAGAACTAAAGAGTCAGGAGTGTACATAGGACTAAACAAGAAAGAGCTGGTTTTATTTTACTTTTCTGTGTTAAAAAATTGAGCATTTGAAGCTGGGATCTTAAATCCTGACTAGGTACTCAAATGTAGGTCATCTGTAAGTGCCAAATACACAGATTGTCCCACACATAACTCTAGGAGTTATAAATGCTCAGTAGAGTTTAAAAAGACAAGCCACTTTATGTACCTAAGTTTAGGCATCTAAATTTATTTTCATAAGAAACATGGCTGATACTGCAATTCTTGTACATTCTCCCTGAATTTGATTTTGCTCCCAGAGGACCTGCAGAATCAGACCAAGATGAATTAAAGAGTGGTTTGCTGGCAGAACAGAAATAAAAGAGCATCTAAAAAAGTGAATTGAGGAATTAGAATAAGCTTGAATTTGCTGCAAACATATTGCTAAGTATATGCAAAAAGTGCTATGTACTAATGTTGCTGTATGTAGTTACATGTTTGGTTGCAAGTGTTTTAGATAAATTTCAACATCTGGTTTCCTGTGTATCCGATTTGAAACAAACAGCACTCAAAATGCACTTATGCTGACTTTATTTGCTGTACATTCTTTTGTTTAGATAAGCCTGCAGGCCAAATTACATACTGGCTTACACCCCATGGAGCCACAATCATCAATAACATGTCTAATGGTACAGCATGGAGATGTAAATGAATACTAACACATAATTCAAAATCATAAAGTCATGTAAGTACTGGAAAACATGCAGAAAGAGAACAATGAAACATACTTCTGAATGCTTCTGAAGATGCTGCTACCTATCCAACTGCCTGAACATCCTTGTAAGACCTAGCAGAAAAGGATGCAACATATTCACACACACAAAAAAAAAAAATTCTCCAGCATCATGAATATTGGTCTACTGAAGAAAAAGTACATTCAGCACAAAATCAACTTCTTTAAATGAAACATATGGGCTTAGAATATTTAGCTGAATATTTTGTATGAAGTAACTCGTAGAGTGAGGAAATGTCCATACCACTAACTCTGTGTAATGTTTGGCATTAATCAACAAGCAGGTTTGTTGATAGATTCAGAAAAGTGGTCAGGGACCAGCTGCACAACGAGTTGTAAGTACCTCTGCATACAAAGATATGACTTGTCAGAAGAGAATTGGAGATTAATGGAGTATAGTAGAGAAGCATGCAATGCTGGTGCCACTCACTATCTGTTCAGATAGCAATTATTATATTATTATGCTCAGGATTGGTTTTCAGCTTTCCTCATGGGAATGCCCAGAACAGAAAGCTAAAGGAAGGTGTTTTCAGTTCCTTGTCAAAATAACAAGCTAAAATTTGTTCCAAAATAAATATTTTTTTTTTTTAAACAGTGCTAAACACAGCTAGCTGTGAGTGAGCTGTGGTCATTCTGCCATCATCAGTTAGTCACACTGCACACTTGACAGTAAGTTGAATATTTACGCTACATAGCTAGGTATGTAGTGTACCGCCCAGATGCTTCCTTCTGACTTGTCTTTCCCAGGAGAAAGGATACAGCACTTCAGGAGTACATACAACTCTGCCAGCCTTTTTCCATGTGCATGCATAACATGCCCTTAGAGCCTCTACTTGTTACAACAAAATTTACCTCTATGGATTTTTGTCCCATGTCTTACTGAGCCAAACAGACTAGAAGACACAAAAAAATAAGAAAGCCAGAGAAACAAGCAGCCTGTAACTGATCCCTAGAGAGGTTTCTTATTCTCAACCAGAATCATCCATGAAAATCTCTCATCTCTTAAGATACAGGGTTTATCCATGTGTATCTCAGGTAGAAACCTTTCCGAGGTTTCTATGTGAATAGAGAAGTGAACACTGACATCTTTGGTTTAACTTTTCTTCTCTCTTGGGCTCTGCTCCTGAAAAAAAAGTAATGCCCTCTTTGGTATGAAAGCACTAAGCTTTCTACTAATCACACACACAAAAAAGCAGACTTCCAAACTCAGTCAAATGTATGTGGTTGATACGGATGGTAATAACAGGTAAAGTCTGGCAAAGAGGTTGGTAAACAGATTTTCCTGGTTTGTTGTGGAAGAGCAGAATTCACAGAAACCCACAGAGTGAGTTGCACAGCAGACACACATAAATAAAAATAAGACAAAAATAGCTTCAAAAGTGATCCTTCTCCACTGCTTGTCTCCCCCCACCCCCCTTTTTTTGTTGTTGTTGTTTTGGTTTTTTTTTTTTTTTTTTTACAGAACAGGAAGAACTTAACTTTAAAATGAAAAAATTAGTAGTCAGTAAAATGCAATTTGGCAGCTTGTTACCTCTGCAGGGAGAGCGCAACACATACAAACTCTTAGAATTACACATAGGGAATGTATCATGTAATATATATATTTAAAGTTACTTTCCATTATGGGATTCAGAACTGCCATTATAGTAAAAATGTTTATTTTAAAAAGGAAGTACAGTTTTACTGTGGCTATTAAAGAAAACAAACCAGTCTGAAAACATTTTTATTTTTCATGCCTCTTAATGCTCAAAGCACACAAACTGCAGTGACAATAAAATTAGAAACATCTTCCGAATTGTTGTCAATGTTTTGACTCACAAGAACACAAAACCCAATTATTGTAATTTCAGTGAAATATGACACAATTATTTGCTCATCTAATGCAGTTCTTTGCATCACGCGAATGAATCCTTGTAGAACAATTCCCCATTGACTAGTAGTTAATCACAAATTCAAGATATACAGCATTGGTAACAATCTGCTTATTCTACACTGACCAGAATAAAATGCTATAAACTAAAATAAATCTTAACACTAGGGGAAACAATTGACATATTTGCCCTAAAACTCAAAGCAAATTCAGTGAAATAGTGCAGTCAATAGCTACAAGTTAAGTCAAAACTATTCCCACCTAAAGCTCCAGTTGTTACTTTGTATATTCCAGGTGAAAAGATACTACATTTCATGAGAGTGTTCCTTCCTATTTCAAATAAATTTGCTCTGAATACTTATTTGATAAATGTTGAATGATAAAATATTTTAGACAGGGCAGTAATTTGAGTAAATGTCTAAGTTACAACTATTAAAAAAGGAATTCAAAATAGCCATTGTTATGTATACTTAATGCTATGAAAAATTCTGACTGACAGATCTTCAGATCATAGAATTTGAACTGTAACATCTTATAAACACAACTCTCCTCATAAGATATCTTCCTAAAAATGCTGCAAACTAACTGAACATGTTTCATTTAAACTTAAATTCTATGAATTCCAGGAATATACTCTTATGGCTGTACTTTGAAGTTATTAGCTTTAGAAGACCCAGCATAGCTATTATTCTACACTCCCAATAGCAACCAAAAAGCTTATATGACAAGGCGACAATGATGTTTATAACTGAGACACAATTCTAAGCTGACATATGGCCTAAGTCAGAGTCCTAAATTCTTTCCTTACTGATGACATTGTGGAAACACATTTGAACGTGTCCTGCAGTTTTTAGGGCGACCTTGATTCTCCTCTAGAAACAGGCCATGATTTTGTTCGAAAAATCACAGCAACAGCAAGAACCACGCTGACAGATGTAATGAGACATACAGGTCTGCTGCATGTCTTGTCTTTCTTTCCACCAAAGGACCTTCATGCAAGAGAGTGAAAAATGCTTACTCTTACAGCACACCTTGCAATTCTCAGTTTCACTGCCCGACTCTCCCCATAAAATGCATCTACATGGAGAAAATAGCATTCCTCTTGCAGAGATGTGCAATGAAGCCCTGAAAAGCAGAGAACTGAGAGATACTGCTAATGCCGAGATTACTGAACACAACAGTTAGTACTGTAGACGCTGCCAATTCCAAAGAGAAATCTGGATGAATGTTCAGTTTGAGGAGTGACTTGGCTGGGATCAGCATCTTTAGAGAAGATATTTGTAGGTATACAAATCACAACAGATATGTATTTTCTTACCCTATCAGTCCCATTACAAGGCTTTGGTTCCATCTGTGGTTCTTTAAGCCACATTACTGAGGTAATCTCTGCTATGTGTGAAAATGGCATGGCTTAATTCTCAATCTTAATGACATTAATCTCATGATTTATCAGAGTTGACATTTTTATATCTACACATAGCTACAGATATTGAACCCTAGCAGAGACAGCCGGGGAAAAACAACTTCCATGATACCATCGTGATTTCCAATCAAACAGTTAATTTTTAACTAAAAATGCAAGCATAATTTGTTTTCTAATGATCAGTGTAAATTGATCATGTATTATGGTTTCAGACACAGCATCAAAAGGACACAAACTACAAATATGATCAGGACAATCTCCTTCCTGTCACTGGCCAACTAAAGAAGTTCTGCTATCTGTCAACACACAAACCACAGACTATCCTTTCAGAATACTCCCTGACTTGAGTTTGTACTCTCAACATGACTGCTAGCTCCCTGCCATAAGGAGGTTGGGTTCTGAAAACAAGTAAAGGCATTTTGTCCTAAAACAATTCCTACTGCATTCAAAAACTAGAAGAAAACAGGTAACCTTGCCTTTCCTTTTGCCTTTGGCAAAAAACAGATATACAGGTTGCATAAAAAAATGTTTAAGACTTCAAATGTTCATTCAGCAATGGTTTCAAGTGATAGCCATTTTGTTTCATCCATTAAATCTGGACAAAATGGATGATTCACTACATATATTTATGGTAATTAACTGGAGGGGTAGCAAGATTCCATGGTCATTCAAATGCAATCATATATATACCATCCTCAAATGGTTTGCACTTTTGAATAACTGCTGAAACAGAAGAAACAGCTGGATTTTCCTAATATCAGATAACAGATCAGGACAAAGAACTGTATTATGCACTGCCTTGTCTCCAACAGAGGTGAAGAACAGATGCACAAGGACAGGACAAATATACAGTGCTAGCTTCACAGAAAACTTCCTGGGGTTTGCAGCTGTGGGACTTTACAAGTCTGAGGTGGTATCCAAGAATTCTTGATGGGTCTCATTCAGTAGATTTGCTCACACAGAGTTGAGAATACATCAAAATTTGTTTACACTGATTTTAGTACAGATCTGAATGTGCACTTCCCCAGTGAATGGAAAGTTCATGCAGTGGTCTCAAAACACTGTTAATTTTACTATGGGGAAAATATTCAACACTAGTGAAGCACCATGTCACAACCCTAGAAAGTTAAGATATAAGTAAAATAAATTTTATTCAGAGTAAGGTATTACAGATCCTGGAAATAATAAAGGCATAACCCAAGAGACAAATTACTTCTTTTTGAGAGGATAATGTGACAACCCTTTTTACAATCCTGAAGCATTAGACCCATGATTTTCACTGCCATTTGGACTCTTGGCATCCTAAAGGCTACTGGCTGTTGTACACAGGGCTTCCAGATCAGTAGAGAAAAATTAACATCTTGTTCCCCATCTCCCCTTCCTCCAGCCCCCTTTTTCATTGATGCTTTTGTGCAGTTACTTCCTCGTTCTGAGCGTTGACTATGATTTTCTATCAGAGACCCTAGCACAAACCTCCCACAAACCCATACCTTATGACTTGGCTTTCGAGCTACAAGTGTAAAAGTATTTTCTCATCCAGATTTGGACATGGTCCTTTTTCCATCTGAGGAACAGACTTAAATTATATTGAAGTGACAAATTAAGAGAAGATCTTTCTGCTTGGTTCAAAGTATTGACCACTTCTGGCTTTGCAAAGGTTATTATAATGATGATCTTTGTTACCACGGCACAGAAACACCTCTTTGACAAGGACCTGCTTCTTTTATGCCCAGATCTAATCATCGCTCATCTAAAACTACAAGAGACTCACAATTGAAACATTAGTGCTCTCCTGTTGCACTCTGAGGTCCTTATAGAGTGGCGGTCAGCACAGCATATTCAGTTACTTGCAGTTCAACGGGTTAAATGAAAGCTGGCACCATGAAGACAAAATTCAGCAGCATTATTTACCCTGGAGTTGTCGATCAGTTGCAAAAGCAACTACTTAGATACATCACTGAAATTGAAGAGAGCCTTTATACAACAAAACCTTTTTTTCATGGCTAAGATTGATTCCTTTGGAGAGAGACTCATGGAAAAATCCACCTTATTTCAGCATCTGAGTTGAGACAAATTCACACTACACAAGGGAAGGTGTACAAATTTAGGATGCCCTATCTCACTGCAGCATGGTTTCTTCAGATGGTTGGCAGAGAAGCTAACAAGATAAACACTGGAAAAGTCTCTTGGATAATTCCATCTCAAACAGAGAAAAAAATGCATGACCCAGCCACAGCAGCATCTAAGTGAAGCGAGGGAGGGAGGAATGGGAACTCAAGATCCGTTCAGTGCTGGAGAGGGGAGATACGGAAATGAAGGAGGTAGAGGAAGAGAGCATCAGAGATCTCCTTAATAAGCCTTATTCTGAATTAAATGTTTAAAAATAACAAACAGCAAACTTGTTCAGATTAACATTTTCTTTTTCAAAATTACTACTGATACAGACTTTATAGACCTCAACTTGCTCTCCATTTGTAAGAGAAGTTCAAGAAGTATTCCTCCCCAGGCTGTTTCCTCTCCAGCTAGTCCGAGTTTGGCATATACTAATGCATTTCTTTATCTAGCAAACATCTTTACCCCTTTAAGAAGACTTAATCAGAAGATAGCAAATCATGTAAATTGAGGATCTTTACCAAGCGTAGTAATTCCCTGTAAAAGCTATCACTATCTTATCCAATTAGATCTCTATCAGCTAAAATTGATGTCATTCGTATGACATGAATAGGCCTACTGTTTTATGACTGTGATTTTGCCTTATTAAAAACAGTGCAACCACAGAAATTGGAGATACCATTTCTGCAGCAATAACAGGAAAAATCCTATATAACACCAATATTCTATTATGCTAAGGCAAGTTTGCATGCACTATTGCTTGTATTTTCTGCTCATCAGGCTGTCTGAATCAGGCTCTGTGAACCTTAAATTTTCTGGGCCCCCATGTACACCAAAAAGTAGGTGCATGCTCTTTCTCTTTTACTGAAACAGCAGCCAATCTGGGCCCTTCAAACAAAGAGCAAGAGGAACTTGTAGACTTCTATCTCGGGTTGCCAGCACACACTTGCTTCATGATGGCTCACTCAGCACAAACTAATCTAGGATAGATTCAGGTCAACCTGACCTGAAATGGATCTTAATTGAGTTAGTACAACCAGGTCTAGAGTATCCCATTGCCATGGTCTGATTCACCCCATTAAAAATAAAATGAAAAAGCAACTAGCAAACTAGTAACAAATACTGGCATTATGCTGTGCTCCTTTTTTTTTTTTTTGACAACTGGAATCAAGTTCTGAGAACTCAGCATAATATAATATTTAAAAGAACATAAATGGATCCAAAGGGTCAGAACATGGTCACAGTTTACATACCTATGAGGCACATTCAGTACCAGGTTACGTGCAAGCCAGAATTCCTGGAATGAGTTATCAGAATTGTTTTACAGATGCTCTGCTCATAAATCACCTTATTCAAAGATGAAAAAAAAAAATCCACATTATTCTCCTTTTACAGAGGAGTTTAAGTCCATGCCAACTACACACAATTGTGTTGGTGAGACCACATGCGACAGACCATAATAAGAACAAAAAAGAGGAAACCCAGAAGTTTTTTTCCTTGATTGACAATGATGGAAGATGCTCAATGCATAAATAATACATGATTAATATACAATTTTAAGACATCAGCATCACTTTATATTTCTAAGCTGGCTGAGTTGGGTAGTACCGACCACATTTGTTATAATAGAAGACAGGAGGATGCTATATACAAGTCTTACCCACATTAGCATAGAACGCAAACCAAGAGAATGCCCTAACAGAGGAGGCAAAGCAGAGAGGAAAGGATGTCCAAAGTGATTCATCACCCTTCCCTATACCTCTCTGGGCCCTATCCCAGAGGAATTCACATAGAAACCATTGCCACGTCATCTGGCATAGTCACCGCAAATTTCTCTGCAGGAGAGCACTAAGAAGGTAGAGCTTTTCCCAGGGATATTTTATTCCCTTATGGTTTCCAGAGAGGTTCATTTAAATATAAACGTTCTCCTGCAAGCGAACAGGATTAATATTGAAAAAGAGTATATGTTCCAGTTTTTCCAGCTTCTCTTATAAGGAAGGAACGCATTGTCCACACAAAACATTGCTTAAATGCATCAGGGTTTTTTCCATATATCTCCCACCGAGTGGCTTTCTAACACTGTTTAGCATTTTCTCCAGTGTTACTATTCAGTTCAGTGATTCCTTTAGTTTTAACAGAACCATCAGCTGAAAAGCAAATATCAGTAGCATGCTATAAAAAACACCCTAATTTTGCAAGAAAGACTAAGAATTTTAAGTACAACTCATACATCATGACAGAAGCTTTTTCTTTTTTTTTTTTTTTTTTCCACATCCTCAAAGTTTGCTTAGAATTCAACAATACATCCTATTGAAAAAGTAACAAGGTCAAATTGTTTCATCACTTGTAGTTCAATGCTAAAGAGTTCAGAATTTGGCCCAATTTTAATCAATACAAATAAGCAGTCTTACTTAGAAATTCATTAACTCTGATCAATATGTTTCATACAACAGCTGCACAAAATCAATGAACAACATAACCTATACAGAACATTGCAAATGTTTGCTCATTAGGAAATTACTGTTGCTTCCTATTTTCTTTCCAAAAAGATAACAACATTGCAAAAGATTGTTTAGCCAAGTATTCTAAAGCTAAAGGTGCACCAGTTGTATGTACACAGCAGAGTACTGGACACTCCAAATTGAAGGGGAATCAGTTCCAGATGTTTTCTACTGATTAAATTCAGCCCAAGCAAGGTTAAGTAAATGACAAGCAGCTGCTTTTCTTTTTTGCAAAAGTCATGAAAAATACTCTTAGAGTTCTGCTTTCCTCTAACTGGCAGAACACATAATGCAGCACCTATTTTACTAAGTTTTCATGATTAACAGAGACTGCAGACAGTCTTCAGAGAAACTAATTCTTTTCAGTCTGTCAGATCTCATGCATGTCACAATTAATGGAAGAAGTTCAATGATGACAACAAAACATTACTTACATCCCTAAAACACAGCTGTTCTCATTATATATGCTACTTTCTACTGAAGTAGAAAAAACCCAAAAATATTAGTGTCACTAGACCAGATCATGGCTCAATGTAATACTGGCATCAATGCACTGACCCATTGCTCCACTTCAGACAGGACAGAAAAGTGCATTGATTTCATGTTCTTAGACATAGCACTCATGCGAACAGCAGAAAGGAAAATCTTAGCCAGCAATAGATGCAGCAGGCATAAATAGGAAATTATTCAAGTATGATGATTAACAATGTAACAGCAAACAAGACCCCCTTAAATGTGGGAATTGTCTACCTCTGTCTAGTTACCCCTCTGAAGATTTCTTGAACCTTTACTTCCAAAAACCAAAGATCATCAACTGGAATGTGTCCATTTTTACCAGGCACAGAGGTTGAAGCAAAGTTTCATTTCTTAGACATCTCTCCCTCCTATTTATACTTGGACATACAGGGGGGGTTTTAGCACCTAATAGGATTAAACTGATAGAAAGTTGTCCCTTGCACATTTATCTTTAGGCAAATTGTCAGGCCATATTTTCCAACACAGCACTTATTCCAGGTGGTGCATGGAAACTTTCCAAAGCACAAAAGTAAAAGCAAGAATTCCCATGGATTTGTGGCTGGAAACATCTGGAAAGAACACCATGCATACCTGTATATCACAACTATTTTCCAAGCATCATCTATGAGACTGCAAACAGCATGCTATGTAAAGAGACATATCAAGCAGACTAAAACTGTTTAAAGAGTGGCTAACACCTGGGCATCTAAACAGGGAGCAAAACTAAAAAAAGGAGAACACACATATGTGTGTATGTATATACACACACATACACGCACCCACACCCATCCCCTCAAAGAACCTGTTTATTTTGCTTCTAATTCTGGAATCTTTACAGGCTTCCCATCACACATACGAGGTAAAATACGTAAAATACATGCTTCACAAGGCACATTAACTCACATTCACGATGCAAAGCATATTTAAAAGAGTAGTAAAAGTATATTTGCTACTACACCACTTAAGTAGAACCAGTTAAAAGCACCATAGTTTTTTTAATACAATGGCCTGATCTCCCACAATAATGTTTTGTCATTCCCATCATAAAGAACACATTTTTGTGGCTAAAAAAGTAGCTTTACAATTCTGGATTAAATCACATCTTGTTTTCCCCACAGAGCATTCAATGCGTTATCTGCAAAAAAACAGCTTCTCTTCCTGCGAAAGCTGACATTCTTGATTACCACTCCTCCTTGTTTATGCTAACAATAAGCAAACATGTAGGCCTATGTTTAATACTGCATTGACTAATAGTATCCTTCACTTCAGTAATGCTGTGTCAGTCTAAAAACACTTCATAAACAATTAAGACTTGCAATTTCTCTATGACAGAGACAAGACTTGTATTCATTTAACAGATGACGCAACTGAAGCACAGTGAGTTAATTGTCCACCCAAGGTCACATAGCAAATCAGTAACAGAGCTAGGGACAGAATCCAGGAACATTGAGTCATGCAGCACTCCCTCCTCAACAGGAGGTTAGCCTTCTACATACAGCCTCAATACCAAAACAGGGTTTCTGTTGCTGTCTAAGAGCTCACTACTACATGCTGGAGCTTTATCATTATCTCCTGTTTTAATTTTAACAGTCTCTAGCTACCTCTGTTGTTGTTTTTTTTTGGTTGTGTTTTTTTTTTTTTTTTTTTTTGTGAAAAAGAGTTTGAGGTAAAGCTGACAATTCTTGGCTTTTTAATGAAAAAAGTGTACACACACACACACACACCCCCCCAAAAAAAAAGGGAGAAAATGCCAAACCTTGTCCTTATTCCCATTAATAAGACTAAGTGCCTGCTTCTTACCTTCAGCAAAAAGGCCCCCCAAAAAAAAAGGGAGAAAATGCCAAACCTTGTCCTTATTCCCATTAATAAGACTAAGTGCCTGCTTCTTACCTTCAGCAAAAAGGCCCTGAGGTAGTTCAAAGACACCTTGACTTCCATACAGTCACTACAGAACTGTAATGGAAAACCTCACAGTCTACAGCACTACAATTGCTCTCTGACACCTCTGGCCTAAGTGCTGGTTGGGTGGTTCCCCCACCCCTTTCCCTTTTCTAATCCACTGGATCACACAGAGATGCACCTTGCATTTTGAAATTAAATTACTGTTGTTAGAAGTTTGGTCTGTGGCATGTTACGTCACATATTCTGTATTCTGGGTTGCACTGGAGTGAGACTTGCTACCTCACTGAAGCATATAACACAAAGATGAGATTTTAAAGTAGCAGTAATGAGACAAATCCAAATTGCATAGCACATACTTATGTGTGCTTTTAAAGGTAAGTTTCATAGACTGTTTCTCCAGGCAAGCCCTATTTGCATATTACTTTCTTATTCTCTGGGGCACAATCTGCATTATAATTTTTAATATTAAGTTAACTGACTACTTGGAACAGAATTAGAAAATCACAGTCTTTACCAGAGTTCAAGCCCTCTATAAAAAGGAAAGCCTTAAAACCCAAATTGGTTCTCCCCTCCCCCCAAAATAATTTGGATCATATGACTTCAAAAAAGGGCAGGTGTTGCACAGCTATGCTGTACTAGAACAGACTCTGCCTACATGGGCTCATTTGACAGCAACACATCCCCCAGTGCTAAGCAGCAAAGAGGTTATCTGTTCCACACTGGTATTGTGTACCATCAGCAGCTCATTAATAGGTTAGAGATCAAGTCAAGCAGGTGCCTTCATACTTGGTATCCAAAAAGCGTAGAAACAGATCACTGCAGTAAATTACTGAAATACAGGATTAGCAGGGAAATATGAATCAGGAGTACATTGCATGAGCATTGCTTCTTCTGTAGGAGGCTCACAGGCTATCTTCCAAAGCACTCTCAGCCACTTCCGAGTTGATATCAACTGCATATTGAAGAAAACTTGCACTCTAGCCCATGATCTGTCCCACTGATGGACTTATTTGATAACACCAGGCTCAGAAACTTCTCTGAACACATTCCTCAGTTAAATAGTGAACCACTGGTAAATATTTTGTTAAGTATCATATTCCAACAAGTTTTCATTCCTCTTGCAGTGGCCCAAGATAATTTACCAGGCCATAATCCAGATCCTGTGTTTATGCACATATGAGGACGAGACAGGAAAGAGTGACTAAACTCTACACGTAAACTGCCTTCTGCCTCTCTCCTATCTACTAACGCATATCGCCACATCACAGAATACCCCCACGTATACCCCAGATATGATTGCTCTTGGCCAATTCACATTCATGGTTACTTACATCCTTCCCACTATCTGGGTTTTTTTACAAATAGTTTGCCCACTCAGGATTATTCTAGGAAACTGACTTTCCTAGAAAAGGAAATTCCTCCTTCCCTTCCTTTCAAGGCATGCATTGTGTGCCTTTTTATAGGCCATCCATGCATCTCACCAGCCTCCTATCAGTCCTGTTAGCGGCTCTTAGGTTGTTTCTGACCACTTTCTTACTCCTTAGCTACTCACTTTGGAAGCACAGATAACTAAAAGCAACCTGACTTTAGTGTTTTCAGGGAGAGTAATCCTTCCCATTCTGTTGAGTCAATTTGCTTTTCACTGAATCATTAGCCAAAAAACAGCAAGTGACACAATTTATAGTGTTTATTTTCAGTTAAAAGAAAAAAGCATTATTTCCTGACATCATTGCTGTCCTTACACTTTATGTTTAATAATTGGGCCAAGCTTCCACTCTGCATAGATTTTCATCTAAGGTTCAAGTCATGAAAAGAAATAATTTAACCAGATTTTTCCTATCGTTCCTACGTTTTGGAAAAATGCCAGATTGGGATATCCACTGTGGAGCTCCTGTGTCTCCTGACTTCTTCTGTATTATCCTGCATTAGCACTGCTAGCAACAGGGCCTAAGTTTTGCACTGAACTTGCAAGACCTAAGGAATGATGCTCTGTCCAAACTCTTCCTGGTTTCACTCTAAGTGATTTAGCTGTAACAGCAAGTTCTCTAATTGACCAGGTGTCTATATCTAACTTGGTTTACTTTTGTTTATCTTTGCACTGTACAACCATAGTTTCATATCTATGGTAGTAACAGCAGTTATACTACTAGCATGAGATATTTACAACTAAATAATGACATAGTTTATAGAAATATGGACTGGGTAGAATATCAGAGTCCTTGAGAAGTGGAAACACAGGATGCAGCGTACAGGAACAGAGGCATAAGACAGGAGATGGGGCACAATCTTGGCATTGGAGACCCCACAGCTATAAACAGTTCACTAACGGTCAGTTACAATAAAAATGAACTCCTGGAGCAGGACAAAACGGGTTTTAAGTGTAACAGAGAACAAAGAAATCCTATCTCGCATACATAAAAGGGAACATACACATAAATTTGGATGACACCTGGAGCTGCACACCAATGAAGAAATATGTAAACGTACGTTAGGAAATGTTTATAAGTGACGCCAAATGAATCTCAGGAGAGAATTGTTTTTGTCATCACAAACATCATACTCCTCCCTGCAAAGGACACCAGATTTCAACAACTCATTGTACCACTTCCTCTTCTCCACCTGCAGCAAATGAAACCTTAGGACCCAGAGGAGCATAAATGCCAGGAAAATAGGTAGAAATTAAGAAGTATGTGTTACAGTTTTGATTGCATTTTTTACTATTATTGCAACTTTTAAAATATGTAAAAACCAGATTGCATTTGATTCTTTTATAAGGATTAGATCAGACTAATAGCAATTAAATCTCAAAATTTCAGTTATACTAGCACTAAATTTTAATTCTACTTTTATAACATGCTTCCTCTTGTTTATAAAAAAAGACTTTGAACCTCACGCTTTGTAGTCTTGCTTGTATTTATTAACTTTAAGTTTTCATTCCTTAATTCCAATAACTCTATTTCACTTCTCTCTCCTTGCCAAGGTTGGCTAAGTCTATCATTTTATGGTTACACTCCAACACACCTTTCATATTTTTAATCAAACCTTTAGAGGTACAACTCAAAGGCAGAAAACTCCTTCCACTCTTCACCTCCTGTACCAAGGCTACTGAAGACCTAGCTGAATAGCAGGTTTTCTCAATACATTCCTTCAGACACAGGTATCAGGAAAAGCCCACAAAGTCCTGTACTGCAAGAAGAGTCTGTTGGCTGCTCAAACATAACAAAAGGAAAAAATTATTTCCTGTCTTTAAGGTCAACACTTGAATTCTCCCTTGACACCCTTATGACAGGGTCTTGTGTCTTCTTCCTTCCTTCTCTTGCCCAGAGACCTACACAGCAAGACTATCATGATGTATATTCTGGATCCAAGAGCAAAAATTTTCAGAGCCACACAGATTCACAGAATGGTTTGGGTTGGAAAGGACCTTAAGATCATTCAGTTCCAACCCCCCTGTCATAGACAGGGATGCCTCACACTAGACCATGTTGCCCAACATGCTGTCCAACCTGGCCTTGAACACTGCCAGGGATGGAGCATTTACCACTTCTTTGGGCAACCTGTTCCAGTGCCTCCCCACCCTCATAGTAAAGAACTTCTTCCTTATATCTAACCTGAATCAGTACCATGAAACAGCTTAACAAAAACTACACAATTTATTAGGTCAATTTAATCTCACTTTTAAAAGCTGCCTTTACTAGTAGGCAACACGTTTACTCAAATATAATTTATTCACATCACATATATTTTCTACAATAATGTTTAACAGTTTCTTGAAACATTAATTTTTGAAAACAAAACAGCTGATTCTAGGGTATGCCCTCCTTTGCAGCTTAATTATTCTTTTTTCCTCACTGCTATGCTGATACTGTCTTTTCTTTCAGTTTTAATAGCCAACTTTACCAGAAACACCACTACAACCAGTCCATGGTGGACAGGACTTCTGTTGCTCGTTTGGGTTTCTAACTCTGTAACACAAACTTGTCATTCACCATGTGCTTATACTAAGCCAATGTCAAAGTCTCCATACCGTACAGGGAAATTTATTTTTGCTGCTACTGAACAGTTATATTCAATTTTACATCATAACTGAAGTTAGTTGGAACATTTTCAACTAAATGATGTTTCATCAAATGTACTGTCTTTGATGAAGCAAAAATGTTTTCCAGATTAATTAAAATTAATTTAATTTAAAAGGTTTAAATTTAGTTTTGCTGATATTACTAATCAGGAAAAGTTTGAGAACTGCAAATAACTTCTCTCACTATGCACTCTCATGGTCTTTGGGAGAGTCTGGTACAAAATGCCTGCTCAAGTCTGGTGTGACCAGTGATCTAAACTCTGATCCTAAACCAGGCAGAACAGGAAATTGAATATATACAGAGTAAAAATAAATTTTTAAACCTCAAAAGCTGCCAGATTTAATCAGAAGTAAGAGTAAGTTTGGCAGAGGCAGCTGTTCTCTTCCTCTCAGCCTCCAACACCCCTTCAACTCCCCTACCCCTCCCAGTTCTACCATCCACTTTGGTCATGCAAGATAAACTACAGCATTCACTGAAAGTTCTCACTCAGGACACCCAGGGCTGAAACTGCAAAGACCAAAAACTTTCTGGTAGAGGCATACAGGTATGTTTCCACAATTCTTATGCACAGACAAGTACCATTAGCTCCTACAAGTCCTGAACTGACTGATAAATTAAACAGCCCTATGCTGAATATAGATTTTTACTGCAAAACCATCAGCATCTGCTCCACTCACCTCCTTAAGAGCATGACGTTGTTCAGAAGCATGGTATCTGGATACTTTCTCTTGCTAATTTGGAGCATATCTTTATATTTACACTTTTCTGACTTACTGACAGTTATGCAGCCCCTCAAAAGCTTTACTGTTTGCTTTATTCTGTTAATTTCAGCCACATGTTTTTTCTCACCTTTCACTCAGCTTGTCAGCACTGGAACCTATGAATCCACTTCATTTAACATGTTTGCTTCCTTATATGCACTGCAGATTGTGATCCATCTACACCACTGAGGGAAAGCAGCCCTTTTTCCCCAATGGAAATGCAACCAGTCTAGGAACAACCAATCCATTACTAGATAGGTGAATTCTCGAATGTCAGCATCAAAACTAGCATTACAGACAGAATAAATCAACATTAACACTATTACACACTTTTATATGAAAGGGCTTACAAAGATATTCTGGGGGCCACTGAAAATTAGTTTTTCCCTCCACTCCTGGTGAAAAGTTACTCTTGTGTAGTTTTGCTTTAAAAACAGGGAGGGGGAGAATATGTAACATGCAAGAAATTCCAAAAAGTAACTAGAAAAGCACAGTGATAAATAGGGAATTCTGTTTTTACCCTAGCAGAGATTTATCACTGTAAGAGTCTTAGGACTTTGACAAATTTTACAGTAATGAGTTGTGTATACAACCTACAATAACTGACAGAATATAATATATTCCATCTGCTGGAGATGTCCCAGGAGGCTGCCCTTCAAGGTCCAAAAACCTTCATGTTTTTATAATTTTTTTCCTCCCTAATAAAAACATTATGAAACAGCTATTCAGTTCATTTTGAGAAGCATACATTTTAGTGACTAGCTGTTATTCCAAGACAAAATTCAAGTGTATGCAAAAAATTTGAGTTACACTCAAATGTTATTTGTTTTTCTTCTACTTGGATCAGTCTTTATGATTTGCCATTCACTCTTGCTATCATAAGTAGCTACCATCTTGATACTTGAGTGCCTTCTTTTAGTCTTACAGGAACATTAAAGATGGAAGAGTTCATACATGTCTTGTCATACTGATAACAGACCCTGCTGCAGGGAAGTATGTACAAAATAGTTGGCAATTTCAAGACTATAGAGAACAATTATAATCTCAGGTGAGGATTAATTCATTGCAGGTTTTAAATCACAACATGTTAAACCTAAACTATACACCCTGGTATGAAGGAGTTCCTCAGCAGAAGTAATAGATATTCATGAAAAGAATATACCACACTGGAGTATCTTCAGCATCACAGTTACTTTCCAGAATGGTTCTTCTTAAATCTATGTTTGCTTTAGCTGTTCCTTTTTAATTTCTTTCTAAATATCTTAAATCTTATTTTGAGGGGTTTGACTTTAAGCAAGGAAACTATTACTGCAGAATACTCTTTGGCATTTCCATTCCTGCAAAGATGGTCAAGTTCTCACGGTTAGAGCACTGTTAGTCACACCCAAAACTCCATGCATGGTGCTGAACTAAGTCGGGAACTGTCTTACTTTTAGGTTATTGTGCTTGTTTCAAGACTTCATCATTTATGACATGTAAAGATTTAGTTTCTACATCATGCACTATCCACTACATGCTTATTACATACTCAAGTATCTCAGAAACCTTAATGTTGATCGTATCTACAGGCTTTATAAAGCTTCCCTTTTCTCAAACCTTCATATAGAAGAAGCAAGCATTTTTGCTTAGCTTTCAAAAACATGCCTCCTAAGCAAGTTTTGAGCAAGCCAAGAGGATGCTGCTTGGACATGGATATATGAACAGGATATCCTAAGAAAAACCTTAACTTCATGAAAAGGCACATTCATAAAATGTGGTTCCTGGATTAATGCAAAGCTCCCTTTTATCAAGGAGATTTTAACTTAATTTCAGTCTATTTCTGCTCAGAATGTAAAATTGTCTTAATTGGACTGTTTATTCTGCTGTCTGCACTTGCCAGGCATTTGTTTCAGGTCTCCCTACAGTCTCTCTTACATCTGACTAAAGCAACAGACTAGAAGAGTTATTTTAAAGCAACAGGTCTGATCTTCCTAGGTCAAGCCTATAAAAGAGGTCTAACTCAACCCCAAAGCCTGCCATCATCTGTAAAACATCCAGTCCCCTCAATCAATGAATAAAATATTCCAATATAGCAACACTGAAACAGAAGTTGGCATGGCCCTTTTCAATTGGCTTTCTTTATTATTATTTTCACTGTCTTTTCTACTCTCAGCTTTTTGAGAGGGAAAAAATACTCCCATTTACAGGCTTGAAGCCGAGTACTTCCACTTCCCAAGAATAGACACCTATTAATTCTGGCAAGAATTTCACTGAGAGAAATCAGGTTTAAACTTTTGAGAGGTGTCAAGAATGTTCAGTCAATTGAGCAATGAAGTTAGCCAGCTACATTCTTGGAAGCTTTGCAACAGAAGGAATAAATCAGAAAATCAAATGAAGTGTGACTTAGCCTGACAATGGTTAAGGCAAAATGTGAAAGAAAATGAAAAATAGATAAAACTTCACAGGTAAGGGAATAATATGCATGGTTGTTTCTCAGAACACGAATAAATTAGACCAGCTCTAATAAAGAACAAGAAAATGTTTTCAGAAAAAGTGGAAAAAAAAAAAAAACCTCTTTCATTTTCCTTAGTTACCTAGCTGTCAGGCAGGAAGAGATATAGGCTTGCCTTTTCAATCTCTTTGCTGACTATGAATGCTTAAGGAACATAGATTAAGTGAATAAATGTGCATTTTCAGAGTCATGACTACAGACAACATAGTCTTCAACAACTTAACTCTACTGTTACAAGTTACACAACATGTTGCTGCTTCTCTCCATCGCCAACTGATACCAGAATATGAAAATACACTAAGCAAAATCTGCTATTACATGATAAGCAAAGGAAGCTGCATGTATCTAATAAACATGCTGAGAATGAACCTAGTATTCTGTTAAGAGACATGCAGTTAAAGTACCAAATTTATAAATCACACATTCACCCCCTTTCCCAGAACCCTATAAAAAGCACTGGAAATACCAAACAACAACTAAAATACCACCACTGCTGAAAAGCATTCTGACCTCAAAGTGACAGATACAAGATTTATATAAGTTTATAAAACAAAGAAGAACATGATAAACAATGAAAACCTCAATCAGTGGAAGAAAGAAACTCTTCCACAATGGCAGCTCATGTCTATCAGTTGCACAAAGCACAGGCTTGAAGGTCCCTCTAAATCCCTGTGGGGGTCAGATGTTCATACTCCCTATAGATATGCTTCAGTACGTCCCAGCTCTCAGATCCCTGCTATTCCGCATCTGACTGGCTATTGTGTCATACATGACAGTTGCATTGACAATACAATCTAGGAACCCTACAAAGTCAGAGCAACCCAATAAAACTCCTACCTTTGTGTATGTTCACAATACAGAAGACACTATGTTTTCCTTCTGAGGCAAAAATATATAAAGTAGTTTTTATTAAAGAAGCCATCACATCAAGACTTCAGCCATACTCTCTCCAGGCTGAAATTCTGTGTCGGCTTCAATATCACGTAAGAGCAGCAACTTTATACAGAGTTGATGTTAGGTTTTCATCTGTCTTTGATAAACCTCAAGACAAAGCACCACCTGATAATATACCTTAGACTACAGCCAGCATCTTTGAATACATCAGTTAATCTGGCAAGACTTTGCATGCCTGTGGGTATGGAATATAAGTCCTCCTATAAGACTATGAGGAAACAATCTCCCATTGAGCTAAGGTCTTAGCAGATCCAGAACTAGCACAGTTTCCCCCAGTCCCATCAGACAAAGGAAATAAACACAAAGTGGAAAAGTTAGCTTTCAAGAAAAAACCCTGACTTTATAGTAAACAACACTGTTTCATACCCACATTTCCACTACAAACTTAATTAAAATGAATTCTACAAATAAAGCAATACCTTAGCTCAGCATTGAAATTTAACCAGTTTCCAGGTTGAAATGCAACAGCCTCTTATACGAACACACAATATTTTAAATGAAGCAAGAAAAAACTCTACTTATCAAAACCTCATGGTTGGCATACGCATAAAAATATTCAGCTTTTCCTATCATAATTTACTTGCACAGTATTTAAGAGGGTGCTGTAAAAAAGTAAAGATATTTTTCATGTTTTATTTTCCTTCCTTCAGGCTTTATGTGAGGTAAAATTTAAAGATGGTGTAGATAGGAAAAAGCTTTCCATCCACCTCTGAGATAATTGAAAAAAGCAGAGTTAACGATATATCCACCATCTTGACTTTGGTATACAAGAAAATTCTTTTGATATTCACACCACATGAATCTGAAGGTTTCCTTTAATTTGTGTTCCTCCTGTTTTTGGCATATAACTGTTCTTGTTTGAGGCACCTTCCTTTACTGATTAATTTTTTTCCCCCCACCCTAGAAATTTTCCTTTCACCAGTTTAATTCACTTTAACATTGTTTCTTAAAAAATGCTAACCCAAACATAAGTAAAATTAAATTACCTCCAGGTTCCTCAATGTAGAAAGACACATCTTTTTTATCTTCTTGTCCATCAATGTGATCATAAGTGATCTGTGGAACAGACAAGGCACTTTCTCCTGGGTTTATTACAGGCGCAGAACCATTACCACAGCCTAGTTTCCCTTTTCTTTTGTATTTTCTAGCCTGTGGTAGTAGAAATGGGATAAAATCAGAAGATACTATCAGAACAAAAGTAAAGTAAACGTATGCAATTCACTATACAGTAAATTCATTTAAAGTTGGTTGTTTGGGGTTTTTTTGTAAAGAATGCAATTGTAATTCAATGAAAGTGTTACAACCTTGGTTGATGTTGTCAAAGTGGCCGATTCTGAATTATCAACTTAAATCTGGTAAGAATTTGATTCACAGAAGTTGCCTAGCACATTCTGAAAATCAGATCTCTAGTAAAATTTCCCAAACTGGGTCCAAACCTCAAGGCACTCAAAATTCTAAATACTTGAGTACACCAGCTTGGCTGTAGCATCTTTCTAAAGCTCTAAATATACCCATAGACTTTGAACTAGGAGCTAGGCACTGTGAAGTCTCTTCAACTAAAGAAAAGTTCACCTTTTACCAAAAAGGTTGAATTAGGCACATCAGGAGAAAATAAAACCTTTCTTCTGCCTCCAAAGTTGAAGTTCTGATTTCAGAAGCCTGAGAGGCAATCTAATAAACACCCTATAATTGGCACAAAAGAAGTGGGGGGGCAAGGAAGAGAAGGTTTGTTGTTAACTGGTTCCAAGCAAAGCTGGTCTCCATCTGTCTTTCCATCTTTGTGACTGGTAGTGATCAACATACCAGCCAATCGTATACTGACTACATGGCATGTTCTGTCTGCCTCCTGGATGCTGCCATCACCTAGTTATATTAATATTACTTCTCACAATATTTATTTCCAGTCTCAGTGATTGCTTACTCTTTGGTCTAATCCCACCTGGGTCTACTATTAAAGTAGAGGTAAGAGCTCTATTTCTACCACCTCAAAATAGAGGTAAGAGCCATATTTCAATTCACCTGCTGCTCCAGTAATCTTCTGACAATGAGCCGAGATCAAAGGCTACTGCACTCCATTCTACAAAATGTTACGGCCTCTGATTTGACCACTATGCGGTTAGAGATAAACGTCATCATCGAGAACATATATTTGTACATATCAACACAAATAGCTCGAGGCTCAATACATTCACAAATGGGACAATGCCACCTGGTTAAGTAAAGCAATTCCTACTTTATTACTATCTGCATCCAATCTTTTTTAATTCATTTTTCTGTTGAGCTGTGCAGCAATTAAACTAAACATGTTCAAAATTAATCAAATGGAAGACAAAAAATTGCATAAAAAGAGCATTTATTATAGTCAGTGGATGCACTACCATGCACTGAAATGCTTCTAAATGCAAAGATTATGGGCTGTCATAGGAGGAAAAGAAACTAGGAATTCTATGGAGAATAAAATGCACAACATGATCAATATACATTCAAGTCTTTAGAGTAAGAGGCTAGGTAGAGAAAGAAAGCATTAGCCTCCTTTGACAAGAGAAGATAATCCATTGTAAAAGAAGAAAAAAACATTACTATGTTAATGAATTAGGGTTAGCAGTTCACTGGGAAGTTCAGGTTTAGTAATATATTAGGGAAATCCCTCTCTTTAGAGAAAACAGAGGGAAAATACTTTGGGTGCTACTGTCTATTTTTACCATTCTCCAATCCTGCTTAGTATGTGCAGTTCAGAAACACATACTAAGCAGCCTTACTTCAGCCTTACCTCTTTTCTCGTGGCCTTTCTGCTTCTAGTCATGAAAGTGTTACTCTCATGGCAAAGTTACACTCAATACTGGCTGCAATGCTGCAACACCAAAATATATACATATGTGTACAGATCATGTCAGTGCAGATTTCTACATGTGCTGTGGGGAAATTGCACTGCAATTCTCCTCTGGACAATAGGGATCGGTGGGATTTCACTGCCTGAATCCAGGCCTTGAACATCACTTTTGAAATCCTGAGTATCTGAGCTAGACCTGCAGCCGACCTGGGCCTTTCTACAAGGGGTGCTGAAGGCTAAGCAAGCTTGCCAATAAAACTACGTAACTATGTTCAGGCAATCCCACCTGTGTAGACAAACACTGTTCCACTTTACTGCAGCCACAGCTCATGAATTTGCCCAAATTTCTACACCGCCCCAAATAAAAGTACCACAGCGAGAAGTGCTTGAGCAAGAAAAGCAAAGATATGGTCAGCCATGTGTTGAGCATTAATGCAAATTTGTATGATAGCTTTCTCCTTTCTTCCTGTACGCAAAATGAATGCAAAATGGGGAAGTATCATCATTGACTTACACTACCTTTTGGAAGGCAGTGGAGACTTCAAAGGGGATAAACCAATAGGGAACTGGCATCTGTCCAAGCACCAGGGCAAATTTAAAATAAGAAGACACTTGTCCCTCAGGAATATTTTAATGAAAACTAAACTACTCACGCTGTGACATGAGGAAAGCAACCAAATGTCCCATTACAAATGCCTTTCACCTCTCCAAGTTCTTTGTACATTTCTTAAGGGTTTTGGCAGGTTATCCCAATCAAATTAAAAGTAAAAACAGAAGAGAGCTCTGCTAACGCTCCGCTACCTGTTTTCTCAGGCTGGGGCTAGATGGCGCTGGTGGCTTTTTGGGATTTTGCACCGGTGATGTAACATAGATCTTCCATGTTGCTGTAGAACTGCAGGATTTCTCTGCTGCATAGCATCGCCACAGAGTCTATAACAAAATCCAAACCGAATAATATCAGTGAAAAAGCAGTCACTGTTGTCCTGCAGGACAGATAAGTCAAACGTTGCTGCAAATCAAACTGACAGCAAAGTCGTCAATCAATGTAAACATGCTGCAAAAGGGTTCTGACTGCAATGACTGTGCTGTACCACATCATACCATGCGTAATAAAATACACCCTTTCCTGTATACAACTGTGGTAAATATAATTTGCACCAGGAAACACACTCAGCACACACTGGTCTTAAGTCCACTCCTCATGGCGTTCTCGCTCGGAACTAGAGCCTAACATGCCCACAGTAAAACAAACAAACAAACAAACCCAAAACCCTCTCATAAAATCCCCACAAGCATCATAGAATACTGCTGCTTCCTTTTTTCTGCAATGGGCCACATTTGAGTATTTGTGCACCATGCTATTGCATTCTTTGTATTATCATACAGACAGTTATGCTGGAACACTTTTCTAAATTAAGCTGTGTGTAAACATATACACACACTCAGCACCTCAGGATCTGGCAGTTGCACAAGGCCTAAGGGAATATTAAAAGGTAGTTATGAATTAATTATAATAAAAGATTTTTTTCTTTACTATTTTGCCAAATAGACTCGTTGCATACAGTTTGTGTCATTATGCCTGTGAATAGCAGGTTTGTAAAGCCTTCTATGCTCACTCAGAACAGGGGGGAGAGGCAATTATCTAATTCTATCTGGTGACTGAAGTGGGTCAAAAAGACAAAGTGATTAAATACAAGCCATAGATTCATAGTAAAGTCTAGTAACTGTGATTTCTCCATTCGCACTGAGACAAGGTCGCACTCCCTGTCTGATACTCACTTAACCATTTTACCGTTGGGGCCTTACCTGAATTAGAGAAGCTGCAGCTGGGATTTGTCTGTTGAAATGCTTCTGACGTTGCTTCTGCTGCACTTTCAGGGCAAAACCAGACCCCAGAATACCCTAAATGTAACCAAAATTACTAGTCAGACTCCAGTATGGCTTTACATGCCTAAACCAAATGCTTAGGTAGGAAATACAGATATTTTCATCGAAGACTTTCCTAGAAATAGAAAAATTCTGAATTTTCAAATGTTCACAGTGACAAATTTCTATTTATTTCAACAGATAAATCTGAAATTGAGCATGTTGATGTTGGCATCATGTAACTTCAATGAACAGCATGTGTTTATTGCTGTGATCTACAGGTAACTTTAGTCAAAGATTGTCAGGTTCCAAAGCAGCCCTACCCAATGGTGTCAGAAGCAAATGTCAATGCCACATGACTGATCTACAGCTATTCTTTGCACTTATTTTTAATTCCTTAAGAGAAAACAAACAAACAAAACCAACAACAAAATCCAAACCACAACTGAAGCCAGAGCCCAGTGTGGTTTTCCAGGCAAACTGAGCACAGAAGATAAAGATATGCATTATGATTTCATCATTTCTGTTAAAATTGATAGCTACTCAAGATACACTTTGTCTTTTCTAATTATTTTGATGTTGCTGTCTGTATTTCCCTCCCCATTTGTTTACCTGAAGACCCCAAAAGCCCTAAGATGCTTTACAGGAGCCTGCAAGAAAGCAGATGCAGTTTCCTAGACCTCTGCTTTGTAGAACTGTTTCTCTCCTTGCAGGACCCCAGGCTGTTGTTACATAAGCACAAAAGAGCAGAAATGAAGTTTCATCTCTGGCACCAACATGCTGATAAAAACCCCTTCTCTTCTGCTTTTCCTCAAAGAATAGCTTCAGTTCTCAAAGCAGTGAAAATTATTCTTACCTCCTTTCTAGGCCACATCTTCAAAATAACTGCAGTAAAGATACAGCAGTTTCATTTGCGTGTGTATGCGCACAGACATAAACATACACTTGAGCATGTGTGCTTCCACATTCTGAAGCAACACTCACCTCCATTATTTCCTATCAAAGGCACCAATTTAAAACTACCTAATTGTCAGCCCAAGTCAGACATATTTTAGTAAAGAGATCCAAGTTCTACTTACCGCTGGCAGAGCAAAGAAAGATATAGCAAATACTGAAAAACAGGAAGCTATTGTCTTCCCAATCCATGTCTGGGGAACTTTGTCTCCATAACCGATTGTTGTGACTGTTACCTATGTCAGAAACAAACATCTGATTCATTACAATGCAGCACCTTTTTATCCCCTCTCAAAAAAAGGCAGGGAAAAAAAAAAAAGAAAGAAAAAAGTAGAGAAGTATCATGAGATATATATGGATCAACAGTGTTTGGATTTGTGCATAAGGAAACCACAGCAGTAGTCAGGCAAAGACACTAGGTGCAGCAGGGTAAAAGCTGTGGTGGCAGGAAGGAAATGGTACAGAACTAACACCATCCAATTTGAATCTTCAGAGCAAAAGAAACACACAACCATTCCAAGACATGTTATCTCCCAATGTAAATATTCCAGGAGATGAGGAGCTAAGTACAGCTGGGCACCATATTCAGCTTTTTTCCCTCCCCACACAATACAACTCTTTGCTGCTCAAAATGGTGTTTAAACCACAGGACCTACTTATCACAGTGCAGCAAGAGCCAGGTACTACCTAAAAGACAGAGAGCCCAGAATCAAGGCATATAACATAACAAACAGGATAGTATCCCCACAGCCAGGATCCAGTCCCACAACACTCAAGCAAAAGAGATGCAGAAAGAACAGCTAGGTTCAATCAGGAATCCAGACTATAAAGCAGTATCACAGACATCTGTGAAGCAGGTCCAACATCAAGCCAGGAGGTCCACTCACAGGTCATAGTTAGAATTAGGTCCAGTAGTCAGCATATGGATCCACAAGATGAGACAAATTCAAGCTATGAGCCCATGAGCTGTGGAGGGACTAAATCACTATGGAGGTGTCAGGCCACCCTGAAAAGCCACAGAGGCAAGGACAAGCTGAGTAGGACAGAGGTTTGGGGCTAGTTTCTGAAGACCCCCAGCAGGCTGGAAAAGAATTCATTAGAAGCCTAGTGGTCAGTGAAGGATTGGTTCTGTGAGGCAATCAGAGTCCAGGTGAAGGCTGGCCCATCAGAAGGGTTTGCAGTATAACAAGGACCAGATGGTCCCCAACAGAAGGTGATTCCAAGGAAGGAGCCCACGATAAGCCAAGTGAATCCCACAGCTGATGAATCAGGGGCCTCACCACCCTGGGCCCAGCCCCACAGAGGTATAGATTCACAGGCAGCGGCCATGTCCAACAAAGAGTTTAAATCACAGAATCATAGAA
Source organism: Psittacula echo (assembly GCF_963264785.1). Taxonomy (NCBI): domain Eukaryota; kingdom Metazoa; phylum Chordata; class Aves; order Psittaciformes; family Psittacidae; genus Psittacula; species Psittacula echo. The sequence continues at coordinate 110,866,557 of NC_137735.1, forward strand.
TTGTCAGGGTTGGAAGGGACCTCTAGAGGTCATCTAGTCCAACCCCCTGCCAAGGCAGTGTCACTTAAAGCAGGTTACACAGGAACATATCCAGGCAGATTTGGAATGGCTCCAGAGAGGGAGACCTCACAACTTCCCTGAGCAGCCTCTTCCAGTGGTCTGCCACCCTCAGCATGAAGTTCTTCCTTATGTTGAGGTGAAACTTACAGTGTTTTAGTTTATGGTCATTGCTTCACATCCTGTTGCTGGGGTCCACTGAAAACAGTCTCGCACCATTCTCCTGGCACCCACCTTTGAGATACTGATATGAGATCTCTCAGTCTGCTTTTCTCTAGACTAAACAGGCCGGATCCTGCAGCCTCTCCTCATACAAAAGATGCTCCGAACTCCTGATCATTCTTGTGGCCTCTGCTGGACCCTCTCCAGGAGCTCCTTGTGTTTCTTGTACCAAGGAACCAGAACTGGACACGGTTATACCAAGGTAATGAGGTAAAACTGAGGTTAAATATGGAAGCCAGCCCACAGGTTGACCAACTACTATCAAAGTAAGCTTTTACAAGTTAAAAAAAAAAAAAGGAAAAAGAAAAAATAGGCTAGTGTTTATTCCTCATGAATCCCTCTCTTGATGAAGTCAACTTTGAGGTACCTACATCCTCTAATGAATATTATTACTTTGAACGGCAAACTGCTCTCAGCAGGAGATCTGTCTTGCCAGGTGTTTGTCCAGATTTAATATGGCTTGCCCATGAAATGACTCAGGTGCTGTGTACTACAAGCAGTACAAACAGATGAGTTTGCCAGCCCCCAAAATTTAACTTTGAAATGCAGTATGTGTTAGTGGGAAGTGAAGGAAGTTAAAGCAGTGTTTCTTTAACGACACTTCAACTCCTCAGTGCACCCAGATGACCCCTTAAAGTCTGGGATTTTTCCTTCCTTTTCCTCTCTTTTTTCTTATGAAAGGCTTCTTGTTATTTTGGGGGGTTTTGTTGGTTTTTGGTAGGGTGGTTGGGTTTTTTTAGTTCTCCAGCACTCAGGACTTAAAAACAAACTGCAGTAATGTCGAGCTGCCTTAGTAGTGTTACTGTGGAAGACAGCATGAAAGCTGTAACCACAGAAAAGATGATTTTCCATCTCTACAGCAGGCTTTTGGCTGGCAGATTCCTGCAGGTGCCTGAACATGTCTCAGAAAGTTTATCCCTGGCTACCTTAAGAGGGTTACTTCTTGGTAATTTAATTAATGCATTGAAGTATGTGGAAAGGATTATAAATAATATAATTTTCTGGCTTTCTTAATCACAACCAGAATGTCTTTCTCCTTGTATATCCAAAAGTTATTAGTTATCTGCTCAGAGAATGTTTAATAACTAAACTTTGAAAAATGACACCTCCTTTGCAACACAGATTTAATATGATACATTCCAGCTGGTATGCACATGTTCTAACAGAGGCTCTGAAATCATACGTGTACACTTCAAAAAAGGAAGAACTCTAATTTGGTAGAAGTCAACAGAGCTTCTCACATGCTTTAAGATAGGCGGATATCCTGAAGTTTGAAGAGTGAGAATTGCATTCCTCAAAAAACAAAGTAAATATAAAGGGGTTCAAACTGCTGCCTCTGAAATTGAAATATATTACTGGAAATTATAAACAATCGATCCCAAGTATCTCTGTCAGTTAAGACCTCCTAGAGAAACTATTTAACTCAAGTTCAGTGGTACAGAATAGTCCTGTTTGCAGCAAAACCAATAAGCATTACTATCAGCAAGAGATGAGCATGGAAGGGCCATCTTCTTTCCTAAATTAAAAATAGCCAGGAAGGACAAAAACTGCTGTGACATGGGTTGCAACACTGGGAGGCTGACAATGCTGTTGGAAGTGCTTTTGCATGTGTTCTAACATGCCATGACTTCTGAAAGTGGCTTCATGTAAAATATCACAAGCCTTTGATATCTCTTTGCAGTTTAATCTGTGTGCCTGCCAAATCTAGGTGGAACAACCTTGCATTTAACTGAAGTGGGTGAATGTAGTTAGCATTTAATTCCAACTCTCATTCATTCTTTATTTTCCCTTTTTTCATATTTAAGCCTTTCAGGTCATTTGTATCAAGTTCAGCAAGCTTGCAGTTTCTACTCAAAGCAAAATGTTACCCATAATACACACTGTGGTTTTTGTCAGACACATAAGACTTTCAAATACTTGCTACCAAGATTATTTTCCTATGGTTCAGTTTTGAAAGGCAAAAGTGAAATCAAATTTCAATCCCTAGTAACTCCACATCTGTGTTTCTATGTTACAGAAGATTTGAAAAGAAAAAGAAACTGATTCACTTTGTCCTTTGTCACTGTTCCCAGCTGTGAACTGCACCTGCACCGTGACTCACTAATGCTGAGGAGGCCTAGATGTCTGAAAAGCTCAAACAACAATTTAAACAGTGTTCTTCATGTGCCTCACACAGCTAGAGAAAGAGAAAGCTGATTTTTATCTTGCTATTATACAAAACACATCAAGTTCTGGAAAACGACAAAAAAAACCTATTGAACACTTTGCAAGGCATATACATATGCTGTGAATTACAGATTCTATGTCATCTATCTCCGCAGGGTAAAGTAATACATGTTTTAAACTTATCTTTTTGTCTTCATAACTGCACTCCTTTTAAATTCCTTATGCCCAAATTATTAACAAAATATGCTTGTATAAACACACCCCGGTTTTTTCTACCTTAATTTTTTACTCTTTAGTCAAATCAAGGATGTGTCTTCCAGCATTTAAAAATACGTTGTAATCCACATCTGAACATTCAATGCAACTCATAAAACAAGTTCTCGATTACTAGAGCTAAAAAAAGTAAAATGGAAGGGTGGAAAAAGCATACTGACTTCACATGAAAGTTTTATTACATGCAGGAATAACCCCTGCATGAACATACATGGGCAGAATTGGATGCTAAAAACCATAGCTAGCTCCCAAACTGATTGCTGGAAATCCTTTCTTGTTTTCCAATCTACCTTGCTCCCCTCAGTTTGATAAGGGAACCTTCCCATTCAGGTCTGAAACTGGGCATTTCTGGCCTTTTGCAGTTACAGGCCTAGGAATTACTTAATGAAACACCAAAGACATTGTGCAGAGCAAACATGAATCACCATCCTTTAATAATTACATATTAAATTAAGAGCTCCTTACTAATAAAACTACATGCTTTCAATTTCTTTCACTGATGTCTTTCTAATTCACATGGTACACAAGCCTCTTTGGAACTTCACTATACTGGAAAAAGTTATGAGAGATTTCTCACAGATTTAGCCGAACTAGCACAGGCTTTTATGGGAGCCCTTAATTCTACTGAACTTGTCACAAGCAGCGCCATTTTTAATTAGATGTACTTCACAGATTATTCAGCTAGACCATTAATAAAAGCAGAAACAGTAGCTGCATTCCACTGTGTTCAGTCATTTGAACACTGATATTTGAGCTGAAGAACTCAAGTAATAGCAGAATAAGTGAGCCTGTGTATTGGTTTGTTTTCTTAAAGTAGACATGAGGTATCTTTCATAATGTCAATTACACCCTAATTCTTTTACTTTTCTTTTTTAAATACAGCACAATCTATGCTTTTGAGACATTTATCCTTTTCCTCTGCTAGCTAGAGTTTATCTCATGTCTACAACTATGAGGTTTTATATTTTGAAAACTATCATATTTTATTGAGGACTTTCATAAGTGATTGTTGTATAGGCTAGCTCATGGGTTTATTTCTTCCCAAATCATTAGATAATCAGGTCCATCTGGCCATTTAGTGGATTTTTCTTTTTTACTAGATTCTCCTTAGTTTGAATTGTTTTGCATAGCCATAGGTGATACTTTGCTAATTAAATGATTGCCTGACAACTTAATGACATGAACTTAATAGTTAAATTTTTTTTACACTGAATCACTTAAAAAGGCTACATGTAGTATAATCTGTATTTCTGTATACTTCGCTGAAGTTGAGGTTTATGCAGCATCTAAGTTAAGAATTAGAAACACATCTATTAGGAACTTTTTGTCTGCCTTCCCACACTTATTCTCCAGTTTATTTGATTGTAGATATTGGTTTATGGCCCAATAATTATGTTGGCATTTTCAAGTCTATCATCTAGGAACAAATCCAGTTTATTGTGTTTCAAATCACTCTTGAAATACAACCTTTTCTCTTTGGAAGTTGGTGTCTCTGTGTCTGTTCCAGTCCTCTCATTTTTCTCTGTCACTAACACTGACATGATGGATCTCCTTGGGTTTGTTATAATGAGACAGCTAATTCATGAAATATATGAGGTTCTCCAGTGGGGAAAAGGAACCACAAGAGAAGAGATGGTTCGTGCAACAGCTAATAAGGAAGGAAAGCATGAGTCACAGTCAGAAACATGATGAGAAGAGCCATATGAAGGGAGTGTAGAAACAATCTGGTCTCTTATTCTGTTCATAGCTATCTATTCCTTTTTCAACTGATTCTGGGCATGCAGACAATAATTACCACAATGCTCTCAAAATTCTACTCACCCCTTAATGATATTTTTCTTTATTTCACCAAAGATTTGCACTGACCCTAACTAATAGTTGATATCCAAAATACTTGAGCTATTTAACTTTATAGTGAATCGTGGAATTATTAAAAAAACACAGAACCTGTAACCTGCAGAGTGAACTTTACACAAGAAGACCCAACAAAATAGCATTATTAATCCATCTTCCACAAATAGAATATACTTTCCAAGTTATGCACCTTTTGCAGACAATTAAGTGGAGTTTAAAAGAAGTGGAATAGGTTGTGGAGTGTATTTATACTCTTTTTAAATGTGGATTTCAATGTGGACTTTTTGTATCTGTAAATATTCAGTATCCTTGCTAAGGACTTGCTATCATGCTTTCACAATATAGTTTAATACCAAAATAATTTAATTGTATTTATTATTTTTTTCTTGTATCCTTTTAAAAAGGTTGTTGAGCTTCCCTACAGAAATACATATTGCAAAGAAAGAAATGACAGATTTTTTAAAAATTCACAATTTGAACAGAAAATCTCGTGTTCTAAGTTTGTGCAGACATTTTGTTGGTAAAGACTTACCACACCCCACCAGAGGGCATCAGCATAGCTGGAGAAACCTGTCTTCCCATCCTCATCAACTGCATCCTTCTCAGCAAGATAAACAAAATAGGATGAAAAAATTAATCCCAAGAATCCAATGTACAATGTGGTTATGAGTTCCTATTAAAAAAAGGAAGCAAACAAGCATGTAAGTTTTGCATCATATATGTTCTGTCATTGTAAAGCATTGTAAATATCAGTGGGGTTTCTACATCACAGCAGAAAAATTAATAAATTATACTTCAGGTACAAAATTTGCTTCCAGTAAAACAGGTAGTTCAGTGACTTGTTTTATATTCATATTCATTTCTATTCATACACAACTAAAGAATTCAAGAAGCCATCATTTATACTAAATGATTTGGACAGCTAAATGTAGGGCAAGACATCTCTACTGTTTTACATCTTGTAAATGGGAATTGTTCTATTCAACTGTCCACTCAAAATACCAAATGTATTTTTGAAATTTGAATTTACTAATTTGAAAAATAGTAAAACGGCTTTAGAGACGCACTTCGTGAACAGTACACTAAAATAACAGTTGAGAAATTACAACCATGTCTTGTGATTATGACCGTATCTAAGCAATGAATTTGTGTATCTGATATTTAGATTGCTTAAGACTGAATATTGATGCCTTAGCAGTTTCATGTGAAAATAAAGTAAAATTTTAAGAGAAAATGTTAGGTAGGTGTAACCTCTACTTCAGTCCTCAAAAAATAAACTGTTTGAAGCTCGGACAGTTTGTTAGAAGGGACTTTTGTTACGGCATGATACACTGCTTGTGAATGTACCAGTTTCCCTGCAGATTTTTGGATAGGAAGGATGTGGCTTAGATACAGGGTTGTTACAGTCTTCAGGAAAAATGTGCCTGTGCATTTAAACAAGCCAAACTGTATGGTGTCACAGATGCAAAAATGTGTAAAGCTTATGAAAGAAGCAGTACATTATAATCAAATCAGATACTCATCTACACCTCAGGAAAATCCAATAACTAGTTATGAGAGAAAATTGCTTATTTTTATTACTTGAAGTTTACAATGCTTCAATAGTTAACACATATTATTCCTTTATTTTCTTTGCACATATTCAGCCATTTGTGTTGTGAAACATTATCATACTACATCTTCATTGGCATCTGCCTTAAATTCTTGACAGAGTTTTTTTTTTCCTTGAATCCAAAACAATATGGGAATTAAAATATTCCCATAAGACAAATTTAACATTGAAGCCCATATAATAAGGATTGCTTCAACTTATCAAGTATGTCAGGTTTTCATATTTGTGAAGGAAGGTTCAGGTTTTATCATCAAACTTAATTCAGATTAATTAATACATTTATTTATTTATTTATTTTCATTTCCTTATAAGAGCTACCTAGAAAAATGTAGCACTGGTAGCTAGCAATTGCATCCAGTAGCAGGAACTATATACACTCTTCCATATTCTATAGCACTAATTAAAATCTAGGTTCAGTAAGTTTTTATGCAGTCTTAGCATAAAGCAAAGTAGGTGTTTTTTCTGTAATAATTTAATAATGACCTAAATAAAGAATTTTTATAATATTTAGTTTTGTCCATGGGCAAGTCTTTTTAACTGAGCCTTAATTTTTTCAGGCCTTTTTGCTAAACAAGGCAGCCGAAAGAGGAAATAAAATAAGTTTCCAGTAGTTCAGATTTCTATGCTGGTCACCCTTGTTTTCTCATCTTTTTCTCTAATGATGTTACTTGTGTACTACTGTGTACTTGTAGATACGACTTCATTGTTCTGAAATGTTCCTTATGTTTACATTTATAGTTTGCATGTCTCTAATTTTTCACAACTTTTTGGTTTGCCTACACAAGTTTTTTTCAATGCAAGATGAAACTGTTTAACACCTGAAACTAAGTTCAGTGGTCCACAGAAAACTACAACAGAAATGGAGACTAATTCTTGTTGCCTGCTTACAAAGAAAACATTCTGCTTTTCTGTAGTAGATTTGTGACTTTTTGCACATCAACGGAAATCATTTAGTTACACTTGGCATGTTGCTTACATCTCAGATATTAACAGACTTTACATGTTATTGAGGGATGGCCATCACTGCTTTCTTTTGATTTTGTCTCAGAGGACAGAATTAGAAAGTGGTTGATAATTGGAATACTTCTGGCTTAAGTGCTGACTTTGTCAGAAGTGGGCAGAAAAATATGCTTTTCAGCAGTGCTGCGCATAGTCTTATGAGATCTTTTTAAAGTGGCTGGAATATCAACAGAACTAATTGGCTTATTTCACTATTGTATATATACAGAAAATACTACATGCCTATATTTAAGAACAATGGTAGCAACCTAATGAATGCTGTCTTTAAGACAGAGTGCAGAAGATTTTGAAATAATACATACTTCAAGAGATATAGATGGATTGGTGTCTAACAGTGTCAAATAGTATGAGTTGATGCATGATCTCAAAGTAAAATGCAGTTTGCAGAAATCAAGCCTAAAAACTTTACATTTATATAATTTTTCTTTAATAGATAAGAGCTTAAGAGAGTGCTGCCTGATACTGTTTTCAGCAAGGACTTTCAGTTGCATATATGCGAAGGAAACAGCAAGAATAAAAAAGAAATATGCAGAAAGGTAAATTTGACTTGTCTTGACTCGAGATATTTTTTAACTTAGACAGATTTATATTTTCAGTTGCAGTAAGGACCACACAATATAAAATTCAACACTGAGGAAAAATACCAGAAAAGCCTAACTCCACAACTCATCAGTAACACCTTCCTCAAAGCAGTAGAAGACCTCACAAAGCAAGCTGGGGAATAAGTAAAACTAACTGAGAGGATTACAAGCTGGAGCTGGATTGGCTAACTCAGTTTTTCAGTAAGCTCCATGATTTTTCCATGTCTTTCTATCCCCACATGTGATATTGACTCATGTTTTGTTGCTTTTGGCAAGAAATGCTTGTATAAGCTCAACCTGCTGAAAATAGAACTTCCTAGCCAAATCAGGCCTGAGTGAGCTAATGCAGCTATATGTAAAATTCCAAAACACATGGAAATCGTTGGTGACAACTTTAGTAAGCTTTTCTGGGCCCACAGAGGTCCAAGTGCTTGTTATTTTCACAGGTCACAAGACGTGAATTTATTTTCTCACATTGTTTAAGGGTCTAGAGTCCCATTTTTTTCTGAAAGAGTACCAAACTCAACAAATAAATGAGGACCTTGTACTCTGCCTGTAAAGAAAAAGCAGCTGAGGTGTTTTTGTTTTGTTTTTCTTTTTAAACAAAAATTTCTTTAAGAGACCAGACAGGAATAAAGGTTCTATTTTCTCTTCCCTTTGGTACCATGCTAGGGTTTCAGCTACACTTGTCCAATGTCAATACAGAACTGTGTGTTTGACTTTTTTTTTATTAATGTGTTAGTGGGTGATCTGCTCTGACAAGTACTACAGATCTGTAGAGTTTTATATATTATCATAATCACTTCTTTGGATTAGCAGAACTTCAGGTGCATTTATTCATAAATTCACTTCTCCAGACGTATTTCTTTTCCTTTTAAATCACTGAAACTATTTAAGTTTGTGACATTTAAGACTTGAGCATTATATTTCAGAGATAGCATTTCCAGATTCTTGACTAAAACTTTGAAACTCGCAGAAAAAAATTCTCTCAGACATCTCTGTCATTAAGGTTAGCAAATGTTGGGAAACTGTGTTTGGATATCAGCTCTGCCTTAGCTAGACATCCAGGCAATGCAACCTTAATAAATGAAGACCACACAAATGTGGGGTGTTAGAAGTCATTCTGTTGTACAGGATAAAAGCAGGCTTGACACTAGAGCACTCTGGTGTGCATCAATGCTGCACAGCCATCATGACATAAAATTTCCTACAGTAAGGGGAGGGGGGGAGAGAAATAAAGCAAAGCAAAGCAAATTTTAACATAAAATTAATCTTTTGGATTAAGTACCTCCCATTCTCACTCATAACCACACTCATAAAGCGGAGGTTAAAACACCTCATTACAAGTCTGATGTAAAGATTCATAGCACAGTATTAGCCCTCCATAGTATAGTATGATATTTAGAGGCTAATGATAAAAGTGTATTATTATATTTATAAAGCTAAGTCAGCTTTTAATTGAGAAATTCCATGAAGTCCCCAAAAGAAGCCTTCAACTAGAAGTTTTTAGAAGTCTACACTACTTTAGCTTTTCGTGCTTAATGAACTTCTATGCAGAATAACTGTTTCAAAGCTTTAATGGATATATAACAGTTTACAGCCAAGTTTAACTCTGTGAATACACCCCTGAATTAGTAACTTTTCTAGCATGTATCATAGCATAGTTAGTATTTTTATTTATAGAATGAATTGGAAAGCTCTTTATTCAGGCAGTGAAAATAGAACTATTTAAATAATTGACTTGTTCTATCAAGACTTTTTCACTAATATTTGTTTTTCCACAGAACAACCAAGCTAGGAACACATCTTCTGTGAAGACAGTGAACAGTATTCTCAGTATGAAAGGCAGTCCACATAACTGCATTTAATAAATTATATTGAAGGATAATAACAAAAAAGTTAATTTGAAAAAAGAAAAATAATACCTGATACAGGTACCCTGTTAGCTACTGACCTGAAGCAAAGTATAGTGTTGCCATTTTAACAGCAGAAACACATGATGGACCTACTACTTTTTCTCTTGCAACAGTAACTGTTCCTTTAAACCAGGCTATGATTTGAAGTCCATGGAAAGAATATACTAAAGTAAACAAAATCCTAGGGCTCTTTAAAGATGTAGTACCTGACGATGTATGAAAACAACTGATCCTAATAACCGCCACGTGCCACCCTGTCGATCTACATGAAGCATTCGAAGTATCTGGAGAAACCGGATCCCTCTGTAAGAAAAATAAGACATTAAATGAAAGTAGTGATTAATAATAATATTGCACTATCTATACATATATGACTATGTACACTAACATACTGCCTTATTACAGGAATGTGATAGCACTGTCCCTGGCTACGGTTACATCTTAAACTTGAAGTATCTATCTCAGTATATAGCATGTTTAATTACATTTTATTATATTCAGATATATTTAGATATATTTACTGGAACAACAGCAAGTTAAAAAAAAAAAAGTTTAAACTATGTGCCTTCTAACTCAGAGGAAACTTAATTAACTTAATTAGGATAGAATCATAGTTCCAATCCCCTAACACGGGCACAGACACCTTCCACAAGACCAGGTTGCTCAAAGCCTCGTCCAACCTGCCAGGGATGAGGCAGCCACAGCTTCTCTGGGCAACCTGTGCCAGGGCCTCACCTCATAGTGAAGCATTTTTTCCTTATATGTAATCTAAATCTCCCCTCTTTCAGTTTAAAGTTTTATGTCTTATCCCTACATGCCCTTTTAAAAAGTCCCTCTCCAGATTTTTTGTAAGCCCTCTTTATGTATTGGAAGGCTGCTGTAAGGTCTCCCCTGAACTTTCTCTTCTCCAGGCTGAACAACACCAACTTTCTTAGACTTTCTGCGTAGGAGAGGTGATTCCCAAATGCCTCCTTTTCTCAGCAAAAGTGGTGCTTCAAGCTTTGCTAACATAAATATAAGCACACTTTTTTCTCTATTTGCCAAAAGAATGTGAATCAAACATGGTATTACTGAAGTCTTTTTATGCAAGTTATAGAAAACATCTAGTTGGAAATAGTAATTTGTGATTCTTTAGGACAATAATTGAATTATAAACTCCAAAAATTTTCAACTAAAGAAAACAAATTATTTATATTGTTCTTCAGCAGAATTTTATTCAGTGAAAATATTTAATTCTAGTCACCTCTTCAATAATGAACTTTGTTTCCTTACCCTCATCTTATTATCTTATCACTGACACAAAACAGTGAAGAGCAGGAAAGGGTGAATGTTAAATTCATCTACCTGAAAATTTTTCACTGAAAGTATTTTTAGCTCTTTTTAGCTATCTTTGAAATGTTGTTGTTATTGTTGGTAACACTGTTTTTTACTTCAATCTTTTTATTCCACTGTGGCTGCATTTTTCTGGGTCACATCAGAAACTCAGCATGGTGCCAGCCATCCTTCAGTCACTGGTCTTACTCAGACTGGGAACGCATACTGTCTTTTGGAAGACCCAACTTTTCCTTTATTGAGAAAGCAGGTTTTCTGAGCTTTCACAGCTGACAGTCCAATAATCAAATGCTTGTCATTTTTCTGGAAAGCACACAATAATCCTGGCTATCAAATCCTATCAGTGACTGTGTATAGCAACACCATGTTTTGTTATTTCTTTGATGTGCCATTGGAATAATAGTTTTATCTAGCTGGAAGCTTCAAAATATCCACTTAAATCCTATTAACTAAAAGAAGAGTCCAGGAAGAATTACAAGACAACCAAATATAGGTTGTCTTGTAATGTAATTTAACCAATACAAGTGAGCACCAATACAGTTAGGTGATGCAATAGCTTACTGGTTGCTTATGTCAGGATGCTGGAGATCTATATATAGGTCCCCTGTATATAAGCCACAGTGAGACTTTTCATTAAAGACATTCCTATACTTTCAGTTAAATTAGTCTTTCGAATTTTCCCATTTACCGTCCTTTACTCTTATATGAGCAGACAAATCACATTCATGCTGCCTGTGTGTCTTTATCATCATGTAAGGATTAATGTTCTATGGTAAGAGTTACCTTAAAATTACTTTACACATGTAGTTCTGTCCAGTGTTTGTCTATACAGCTAGACAGTTTAGACAGTACTGTACATTGTCACTTCCCAGTGATTAAACTGCATTGGGAATCAAAGACTTGTAACAGAACATGCAGCACATCTTGCAAGCAAAGTTAGAAGAAGTGGGAAGTACACCTACTGTGCTTATCATTCCTTACTTCTATTTACCCACTTTACTTCCCAAAACAAGCTTGCAGTACTTGATGCAAGCTGAACAAACACTATAGACATCAAATGGTTCTGGTTCATGTATGGTATGAGTTACTTGTGCCAAACAAATCCACCGAAGCATAATTACTCTTTAAACAAACCCATTACTCATACTCAAAAAGTACAAAGTGCTGTCTGGATTACTTCTTAAACCGATGTTCTGTAATACTCTTTTGTCTCAGAAAGAGAGCTGTTTGATGTTTTATATAGGACATAAAGTTTAGGATTTTCCTCTTGGCTTCAGCATTCCCACTATTCTTAATATGCCTTGTTTCTGCCCTGCTCTTTCCCAACCAGTGTCCAAGCACAGTAACACACACACAGTCTTCCACTGTCTAATGTTTCAATTCAGTAACTGTTCCTATATTGGGAAAATTACTTATACATTCAATTCAGAAATTGGGAAATTAGATATACATCTAACAACATCTGCAGTTGTGAAGAGCTACAGTCACTGCAAGACCATACCGTATTGCAGAGGTGGCAAACACCTGTCCATTAGATCCTATGCTCAGAACAATAATTGAGGCTACTACCACAATGAGATCTGTTAAAAAAAAGAAAGAAGTATGTATTAAATTTAGCTCTCAGTACCAGAACACACAAAAAAATACAGACAGAATAAAGCACTTTAAAAAAATAAATTGTTAGCTGAAATTTGGTGGTCAGTAAGTGAATGTAATAGCTTCACATCAAAAAAAACCTAAACACAGTTTCTTCCATGATGAATTTAATAATGGAAAATTTAAAGATCCTGACAGATCAGGCAGCTTGCCATAAAAACAACAAAGGCAAAGGCATATGTACACCCTAGGAATGAATCCACATTTTGGCTCAAGGCTTTTTGAGACAGAAAGTAAGGGTTTGCTTCAATCAATAATGACATGCATAAAGACAAGTATCATAGGCATATACACATACATACACTTAGTTTAAAAATTGTATCAAAGCTGTAAAGACAAACTTTCAAAGTTTAGGGAACTGTCAGAACAAAGACTGCTTAAAAGAATCAGAGTTTTTGGTTTATTTTGTGATACAGTTTAATTGTATGAAGAAATAATTGTTTCCAGAGTTCAATTTTCTTTTTTTCCACAACTCCACAGTTTACAGAGTTCCAGCATTATACAATGCAAAGCATGGATTGTGCTCACAATGCCAGCATCCCTTATTTTCTCTTATCCTATTTCAGTGAACAGGTCTATCGCTGTTAATTACTGAACCCTACTTTTCACATTATTCTGAGAGGACATTTTTCTAATTTCCTCATGGGCATTTCTGTGGTAATCCTCTTTAGGGCATCTGAATGCTTCACTTTCAAAATCTAACCAGAAAATAAAGGATACTATTATAAAGAAGTAGCGAATGTAGACAGAATGAGGGCAAGTTTTGGTAAATTTTCCTTGCCAGTTTTAAACAGGCAGCACTTTATTCTTCACAGCACTTAACATTATATTGCACTTCAAAAAAACCAGTGCCTGCTGACTTCACTTTTGCAGCTGTGAGAGCTCAGAACTTCTGTAACCTGACTTCAAAGTCTTCATTTGGACATTCAGAAAATGAGGCACACTTGTGAAAACTGATTTAAATTACTGCCACAGAGATTCCGTGTGATGCCTAGGCAAGATGCAGACTAGAATTCAACTTCAGAGGCAACAGTTGCCTCCAACAAGGGTAACATTTTTCCTCTCCTTTAAACATTCTCCTGTCTTATTCGAACCATGTTGTTGTTGCAAGAAATATTGCAGCAGTTCTACATCAACTGTATCTTTCACTCTCTAACTTGGATTAATTTCCAGTATCAGTCTGATTTTTGCTGTAAAAGCAGTATTCTTCCCCACGGGATAGCACTCAATCAGTGTAAAGACTGTACTCCAATAATTGTAGCTATATGAAACTGTAAATAAATAGAGAGAGGAATAAGTTAAGGCTACAAAAAGAGCTTCCATTTTGGGATACTCTTAACTTTTCAGTACATGACCTTTCAAATTTTTTATGCTCTTCCTTTATCACGTATGTGCGTGAACATACATTTGTAAACACTCAGAATTTAGGGAGGGTTTTCTTCCCAGCGCATCATAATACAGATCTTTGCCCTTAAGCAAAAGATGCAGCTAATATCCCTACTAAATTACCAGACTCATACATACCCACCTGATGCCCAGCACTGGAGGAGGCAAAGACTGACACTTAGGAAAATAGTTTTAATCAGGTACTGACAGTAACATAGATTTTTCATTTGTACTTTCTGCTTTTCTGAAAGTGTGTTCTACATGGCAGAGGTATTTCATTTCTGCCCTCCCCCACTTGTTCGTCTATTTGCTTCTTCTCTGTACCTAGTTTTTATGCCAGTTCCCAATCTTTAGGCTTCTCATACTAATCCCAGTTTACTGGTTCAAACAGTACTATTTTACGTTCTAGGTCTTCAGCATATCTTTCTGCCTTTACATTGCCACCTTTCAATCCCATGTATTTTCAGCCTCTACTTTTTTCACTCAGCCTCCTGCTTGCCTGTCAGTCTTTTTATATGTCCTTCTTCCAGACCCTTACCTCATGTCATTTCACTGAGCCTGTATGTCCTAGTCATTTCCTCCTACCCCACCACTTCACCTCAGCACTTGAGCCTGCTATTTTCTCTTTCATGTGCCCTGCGCAGTTTCAGGGAGAGCACTATAAAACCAAAACCAACAGATTTTCCACTTCCAACCCAAGCACTGCTGCTCAGATAAACCTAAAATTTGACCTGTGCAGGCTCACTGCAGATTGAAGAATATAAGAGCAATCTTTAGCAGGGCATTTTGAGCACAAACAAGCTGCCAATTTTTCAGAGGCTTGTTATTCAGCTTGGAATTGATTTTCAGTGACAATCAAAAAGCTGTTTTCTAAGTTTCAAGTATCTGCTTCAAAGTGTGGAAGTGCTAGTGCTTCTCCATAACAAATCATCAGAATTGCCTTTTTCAGGAACAGCTTAAATTTTTTGCATGAAATGTCTCCACTAGACTCAAACTGAAGGAGACACTGGCATGGAAAATACCAAGATAAAGAGCCAACATTTGTTTAAACAACTTTTCACTTTAACAAGCATTAGTATTTAGATTAGCATTACATTAGTATTTAAGTTAGTTTTTAAAAAAGAAAGTGTCAGAAAGCTTTGGTAATTTTAAAGACTCAATTCCAGCAATTTATAAACAGCAATATGTGGATATCCTTCTCAAACATTCTACCTATTTAGATGTTTACAAACATGTCTGCACACACACATTAGATGTACAGAGACAAAAATGATGTGGTGTCTTCTATATAGTATGTGAATTACATATGTAGACAGATCTCCATAAATCACATTCCCTGCAACTTAGTATGTGTGGTACACAGATTTAAAAACCTTGTTCACTGCCTGTCCACTGTCCCCATGGCTTACTCTTAAATTATGAATCCTTGGGATATTCCAAACAGCTGCCATTTTTTTCTTTAAAATCAGCTTGGCAGTGAAAAATTACTTAGTTATGCATAAACTTCAGCACAGCACACGGCAACACCTATTATACAGCCTACTGGAGTACTGCTTTATTTCAGCAAATTGCTGACTTGTTTCCAGTGTTCTCACAAGTTTACTTTCTAGTATGCAATTCTCAGATTTTGGATTAAAAGTGATTAATCCTTTTTAAAATTTAAATCAGTAAAAACATTTGCATTTGTATTTTAATTTTTAGTTGCCATAGTATTTTACGGAATCTAAGTAGTCTTCAGCTTGCAGGTATGTCCTTAGTAGTCTGGAGATAATATGATGTCCACAAAGACTTAAATTAAATATATCACATGGACATATTTGAATTTGATTTATAGCACAGTCTTTTTTGCTGAAATTTTTCATCCTACTGGCACTTCATAAATCAAAATCATAGAATCATAGAATGGTTTGGGTTGGAAGGGACCTTCATAGGCCATCTAGTCCAACCCTCTGTCACGAGCAGGGCCATCTTCAACTAGATCAGGTTGCCCGGAACCACATCCAGCCTGGCCTTGAAGGTCTCTGGGGATGTCACATCTACCACCATGAGATTGCTCATGTCTTTCAAACTGCATGCTGTCAAAACCAGGAGAAACAAAAGTTAACTGGCTCTTTCTTTGTGACATTTTCTGCAACAGCAGCAAAAGGACAAAAGAGGTTGTGAAAAGACATTCTCTTGATTTTACTTGTGCTTGGTACCTGCCGTTCATGAAATTCTAGTTAGGCTAGGATTTTCAGAAGCATTTAGCTCCTAATCTAACCCTACTGAAATAGTAAGTAATGGAAGTATTAAATCAATAATTAGGAAAGGTATCACTATTACTGCTGATGCCATAGTACATGACTACCACACACTCTTTAAACATGTTCATTCTGTGAACTAGGCAATGAAGAAGCATGGAGAGACAAAGTGATTTTTCTAAGGTTTCTTGGTATGCTGGGAATGAATTCAATCTATGTCTCCTGAGAGATTCTTTTATTATGGAATTGTCTTTTCTCATACATAATTACCTGTAACTTGTCTGGAAAGAGGAGATAAATTAGGCTAACTCTAGAAAATCTACCTAAGAAATAAAAATTTTTTATTTACAAGGTACAGAAGTTGCATCATTTTCCATTTTAGGTAATTTTTTTAAAGAACATTCAAGAAATAGTGTATCCTATCTTAACCCTTTTCTTCCCCATTTATAGAGTAAATGTTAAAAATTAACATACTATTTTATGCAGCATGTAATGCAATAATATTAAACAAGTTCATAAACAAAAGTAATAACTAGGCTTGACTACTAAACCTCTTTCTGGTAATAAGAACCAAAATATTTGTTATTTACAATTAGAGAGGGGGAAAAGGGAAAGACAGTGGGAGAAATTAAAAAAGTTCAAAACTGTTACCCAAGTTGAACTTTCTAAGAATTAATCATAATTTTAGTGTGGACAAAACCCAAATCCTTCTGGTATCAAAGACATTTAAATAATATTTTCTGATTTTATAATGGAGGTTTTTGCAAAGTAAGATGAATACCTTACTTTTTTTAATTCTATTCTAGTCCTTTAATTTCTCTTTCTGGTGTTTGTATTTTATTCTTGCTTATTTGAAAATGATAGGATTAGTCAGTATGATTCTGTCATTCACAGCAAATGTATTTGCCAAGCTCAGTTATTTGGATGAGTGTAGACACAGTTCCATCTGCACTTGATATGTCAAAACAAATCTTGACTTTAAATTTATTGTATTCTTAGGGGAATTTTAAATATTAAAACAGAGCTGATACTTTTGAATGCACACCAGCTGTAGCCATCCTTAGTTTTTCTTAAAAAAACACTGTGTCTTCTCCAAGAGCTATACAAACAATGTTTACTGTAGTAGATGCACAATGCCAGTATACAGAACCAGTATCAAGTTGAAAACACACTTTAATGAGACTGACACATTTCCTCCTGCACCTGTATACTCTAACATACCTTCCTAAGAGGCATTTCTTACTGAAAGAAGTCAAGAACATGATTAGAAGAAAATAAAAGTTAGTTATAGGCTTCATGGTTAGATCATGAAACTAATCATGAAATCAGATCTAGAAGAAGCTGAAGAATCTGTTTGTATGTGATGAAACACTTCTTTCTCAATAACCCAAAACTCAGTACAGTACTGCATCACATTATTCACTGCCCACATCTAGATGTATAATAGAATATGTTGTTTCATGAGGTTTGGCACCAGATTTCATAAAGTCACTGATGGTTAAGAAAACATCAGTTTTTTTCTCTCCCCTTTTCATCTCTCCAACTTTGCCCTATTTAAAACTCAATGAGTTGATGTTTGAGTAACATAAAATTCACAGCTCTACTGGAGTCTACATAAAATCACAGACTTAAAACAGAAACAATGTTTTTATGGACTACTACAATTTTGTTTGAACATCACATTTTATTAATCCTTTACTGTTCCACAGGCCCTATTAGACACCTCTCCCCCTGAACTCCTACTCCAGTGATGCTACCCACAATAGTCCCTTAAACCACCTAAAATGACTTAACATTAGTACTACCCAGGGGAATTTTTCCTGAGTCACACTTTGCACATTTCCATGTTTTTCCCAGTTTATACTCACCTTTGTGTTTGCTTTCTTCAAGAGATCAAAGGAAGGATATTGCATTCAAAGTCTTGTCAATTTTCTCCAATCACAACAGTAGATTTAGTAAATATTTCTTCCCTGAGAATTTTGCCTTTCCTAAGCTGATGGCTGCTTATGTCATAGCCATATTTTAAATGTTAGTTCTAGCAACTCCAAAGAAGAAATAATTGCACAGATTCACAAAGCAGATCAATGCCTGAGACATGGTTCAGAACCGCTACGTTGTTTCTGCAATAGTTGACATTTTTACTTTAAAATTTAATGCAATAACAAAGTTAAGAAAAAAAGATTTTAAATCTTACCGATAACTGATATTGGCTTTCTGGCAAAGCGTATTCTTCCCTGGAAACCAACATACTTACTCCTGCAGCCTGCAGACCACAATCGGACCACATATTCAGCACCAAAAAACACAACCAGAACTATTTCCTATCAGAATTAAAAGAACAAAATATCATTTATTTTTTTTTTCATTAAAAGACAGACTTCAGTTTGCACATCTAATTTATTCCTATAACTGGCAGGTCTGTAATTACCAGGGTGTTCCTTTTTAACCTTCTTGAAAACTGGGATAACATTTGTGATTTTTAACAACTAGGACCTCTCCAGACTCCCAAGACCATTGAAAAATAATGGAGAGAGGTCCCACAATGACATCAACTAGCAATTTCAGTACCCTGGAGGGAATCCCAATGGGGCCCATAGATTTACGTGCATCCAGCTGGAGCAGCAAGTGTCAAACACATTCACGGTTGCCTAGAAGTTTATCATCCCCCCAGTCATGGTCTTCTAGCATAAGACTCTGGGGTTCCCAGGGCCCACCACTGGTGTTGAAGACAGCGGTGAAGAAGGTATAAATGTCTCCCCTTTGTCTATGTCCCTATTTGTGAGGTGACCAATCTCATCAAGCAACAGCTCAATGCTCTCTGATTCTGCTTTTGCTATTAACATATTTTTAAAAGCCCTCTTTGCTGTCCTTCACAGGGCTGGCCTGATTGAACTCTAATCAAGCTTTGGCTGCACAAATTTTCACCCTACAGTGGCAAACAGCATCTCTGTAGTCCTCCTATGTCACCTGTCCTTGGTTCCAACATCCATACCACTTTCCTTTTCTGCCTAAGTTCTAGAAAATCCCTGTTCAGCCAAGACAGGCTTCTGTCCCATTTGCTTGACTTTCAGTACTTTGGAATTGCCTGTTCCCATGCTCTTAAGACATGACTCTTAAGAAGTGACCAGCATTCACAGACCCCAATACCTTCAAAAACAGGTCCCCAGGGGACTTTACTAACTAGCTCCTTCAGCTGCCCAAAGTCTGCTCTCTCCATATACAGGACTGAAGTTTTGATGACAGTTTTTCTCCTATCACCAGCTCTTGAAACTGAACTACTTTGTGGTCACTATGACCAAGACAGGCACCAATCACCACTTCATCCAGAAGTCCCTCTCTGTATTGATCTGCTGGGTCTTCCCGCTTCTTCCCTCACCATTTCCTGCAAATGGCGGGATAGAGGAGAATACTGCTTGTGCTCCTGATCCCTTAATCAATCATCCCAAAGCCCTGAAGTCTCTCTTGATTGCTGTTGGACTTCGTATTGCTTCACTGCTGCCTACATGGAAAATCAATTAACAGATAATAATCTGAAGGCTGTACCAGGGTAGAAAGCTTTCTCTTCACACCGTGAACCCAGGCCCCAAGGGAGGTAGCAGACTTCCCTAAGTGGGTCTGGTCTGCCTATTGGGCACATCCTACCCGCTGACACCTGGGCGACAGGATGTTCCCACCAGAGCTCTTTTCGGGAAGCTGCATCGATCATGGTCTGTGTAGACTTTAGAGAGGACACAGCCTTCTACCAGGTGGATACCATTGCTCCCCTATCAATCTCGCAGAGCTACAGCAACCTTCCTGCACACAAATATGACCTGTTTTCCTGCTTTGGGTGCTAAGGCTCCCTGGGGGTTTCTTGAGGGGGGCCCTCAACCCCACCCAAGTCCCACCAGCCACTATGGTACAAGCAGCAGGCTCCTGGCTGCTCTCTGGGCTCCCCCTCAGGTTTCTCCAGTTCAGGCCCCTCACTGTTCACTGCACTAGACTGCTCCACTGCGGATCATGCCGACTGAGGGGAGAAGTATATATACAGCATATAAAATAAATCACCTCTATTTTAATAATTCTTCCCTCTATAGCACTATTTTGTAAAGCACTTGTGCATAACCAAGGATCAGTATACTTTGAGATACTTCTAAAGAAAGCAGATTAATAAAGATCACAACATGAACAGATTTGTTGAGATCTTTGTTCCTTCCTTCCTTGTTTTCCTCCACCATTGCAATATGCTAGCACACCCAAAACACAGCTTCTAGGCTTTGTTCCAACCTAAACTGTATCCAGTAACTCAGAGTCACCAAACACCTAGTACATAAATTACAGCTTTGGAAAATATTTGTATTTTAACTTAAACATGCTTGCAATCTGCACCTGGGGAATTCTAAAGCACCCAAGGAGTGAACACACTTAAATTACAATTTTCCCTCAATAACAATACCAACATGTCTTTAAAACTGACATTCTGAATGGTTGAAAAAAGACCAAAATATTTCAAAGCTAAAAACAGATAAGAAAAACTCTGCACTAATATGCAAAACTTCATATCAATTTTGACTTTTAACAAAGTTAGGTTAACATTTCTGTATTCACTTCTACCTCCTTGTTTAGCCTGAGAACCAAGATAATATGCACAGTCTTCCTCTGTTTTCATGGCAGTTTCAGCCTGACCATAATCAAAGAATTAGTAGAAAGCTAGAAAGTTTACAGCACAGTTTCAAAGCAGAAGCACAAGAACATACACCACAAATCAGCTTCACAAGTTCGACTTTTCAAATAAACGCATTATCTACAGCCTCTACAAGTAACACTTTCAGGTCTGTGCTCTGAAATCTAAACTGTTCAAGCCTAATAGTCAAAGCACAATTCAAGAACAATCTTCAAAAGGAAACAATTCTTGCATTTCAGGAATCTTGCAAAATGCTCTCTCACTTATTAAATTGTCTACATTTTTAGCAAATTCCTGGTAACATCAATCAGTGGCATTTGTTTTCAAGTCTCTTATTAAGAATCTCTAATTTCCACCAAAGGAAGCAGAACTAGATAGACCTAATAGACATGCTGGAGAAACAGCACTGGAGTCAGCTTCACTGGCTGTGAAGTCATGAGCACTTCTTTCTGCAATTAGGCAGAAATCTAGTACCAAAGCTTGAACTGACAGAGTATTTCTGAAGCAAACAGTTTCACATCTTTAATCTGCAGACTAAAATGGCTGAGCTAAGGTCCATCTCAGAAATACATGTGTTCACAGTCTTAGAGGAAGAAACACAACCAGAAAGCATAGCTTATGTGATTTTGTTGACAATGTTGGTAACCTACCCTTTGACAAGGGAAGATATCCATAACAATTTAAATGAAAACAAATGTGCCATCCAACTGGATCAAAAGCATGGTTCTACCACTCAGTGGCAGTTCATGCAATGTTGGTCCTAACAGACAACACTGAGGGCAGTGGAAGAATCATTTCTACAGCAACTGCGTATTAGAATCACTGGAGCAGGTAAAAAATTGTGTAGAAAGCAGACAAGCACATAGATAACTACTGAGGAAGCAAAAATTTTTGAGACTTTGGTTATTCCTTGATGATCCTCTGAGATTACTTTTAGAAGCTGAAATTAAAATTATATCTGTCCTGAGGGTATTTTATTCTCAATGCAAATTCCAGAATCTACGATTTTATTTCAGCTACTGACAAGAACCCATCTTGGTTACACCCGGGAAACCCTGCTGAAGTCAATATGGTTGCACAGTCTATGAAAGGGAAAATTAAGTTGTTGACAGAAGGAGGAACCTACATCTTCAATAAATTTGAAATTAATCACTGATCTCAGTTCATTTTGTCCTGGATAGGTGTCCACATTACCAAAACCACAGCAATTAACACTTTTGTTGGCAGCCTCAGGCAGGCCAAAGACCAAAGAAGCATGAAAACTGGACAAACATCACAGCTTTATAGGTGGCCCTTCCAATAAAAAGGGGGAGGGGAGATTATGAAACTTACCCTGTTATGTGTACTGCTAATGAAAGATAGAAGACGTCCATTTCCAGGGCTGTCAAGGCTGATCAAGCTGCACCTCACTAAATTTGCCTTTAAAAAAGCCCTATCCTGCCTCCTTTTCCTCCTATACACATAAACACTTCTCACAACCTTAAATTTATTGCTCCACATTTACCTTCTGGTAAAGGGAAAAAAACTCAGCAATTTTCTGGAAAGTCAGAAAAAAGTACTTGTTTTCACTGAAACGGAAACAAAAGATGGTGACTTGTTGTGGATAAAACACGAACCAGAAAAGATCTTCAAACAAATCTGAGAATTAAATAGTATGGCAAATATGCTCCCAACGATTTATGTCCATCTTTATGTCCTTTTGAGATCATTCTCCAGTTTTCTGAAATTTTACAGAACTCTTGCTTTCAAAATAGGATTATAATAATAAATATCCTGCAAAACTGTTTTATTTGAGGTCCCAGAAGTATTTTTTCCCATTCTCCTGCAAGTGGTGAAGGCAGAAATATGTGATGGAGGATTCTCAGCAGATTTCATAAACCTGGAAAGCCATTTGGCATCAACAGAAAGCCAGGGATGAACTCCTTTCATGAAATCAAACCGCAAAGCAACAAGTAAGAACAAGCCATTACATAAAAAAAAAAAAAAAGAAAAAAAAGAAAAGGAGCCATATCAGGCTTGATGAAAACAGAGTTAATAAATACCCTTGGCTATTCTATCTAGCAATCAGCTTTTGAGCCTTCCATATTTCTCAGCAACCCTTCTCTGAACTCCTATGAGGGAAGAAAAGGAAAGCAATGCTGCGTATCCTTTGAACACAACAGCTGTCATAAACTGTCAGGACATTTCCCATGACCCACTGAAGGAGCATGAGACAGGTGGGGAAAAGCACAGAGCATCGTCCTTTATCTGAACGTGCTCCAGAAGCACAGCCAAAGGCACACTGTATTGAAAAATGTACCAGCAGAGAAGGTCTTTAGGCAGCACTGCAACTCAAATTATCTGCCACGAAGTGGAGCACGGAGTAAGGGAACAACAGAACTGACCAGATTCTTCACACTTCCATGTTAGTCTCTTCCTGTTTTGTTAGTGGTAAAGGATACTTTTGGCAATTCAAATTGCCACAGTAATACTCAGTAAAGCATTTTACATGCAGTAACTGCCTAGCCACATAAAGAACTGACATGTAAGTACAGATTGTAAACTGGGCTTGTACAGTCTAATAACTTTGCTAAAGGCAGTAGCAGCATTCTGTTTTTCTGTGCTTGTCCCTGCTGTCTGGGAAAAAAAAAACAAAACACACCTATAATTTTGCCCAGTCAGGTGGAAGTCCTTAAATTCATTTCATCTTTTTTTCTTTTTCTTAAATCTAGCCATTGCATAAGTCTTCCCCACCTCATAATCATAAAATGATACATAATCACGTTTATGCTATCCCCAGTCTAACGCCATTTTATTAATTTTATTAAAATATAAAATAAATAAGCTTAAAGGGAAACATGTATGAAAATAAGCTCCATGCATATCTAATTTAGTCAGTCAAAAAAGAAACAGTTGTGGAAAAGCCATCAACTTTTTACCAAGAATGTCGTTGATGAGCAAATAAAAAAAATCTCACATTAACACAGAAAATCAACATTTTACACAGGAGCGTAAGTGAAATATATAATCTGGAATTTACAATATGTTCTAGTATGGTTACGGATAACTGCACCGGGGAAGCAGGAGAAGGGAAAGAGTTTGGTTGGAGTGATTAAAGTGCACACATGAAAAAGACAAGTATTTTCTCAGCTGCAGCTGTGTTTTAGGTAGAGAGCACACACAAGGCTCTCTTCACTTTTTTTATTGGAATATTTAGGTGCTCCAGTAAAAGGAGGAAGTGGGATGGCTAAATGAATAGTGTGTGCTCATGAAGATTCAATCAAGGAATGGCAGCTCTAAACAATGAAGCCTCAGAAGCAGGCATAAAGCTTTAATAGTCCAAATGTTTGCACACGTGTACTTATGTCCAGAATTCAATCTGATAACCTGTCTTCAAGGTTTTCCAGTCCTTAGACTCGAAAATGTCAATTTAGTCACCTGTTTAACTTAATTGTTTACTCAAATGCTATGAAAACCTACTGATACTGAAAATACTTCCTACCATTGTGCTTGCTCTCATAAAGATGATAGACATCATATGCAAAAATATAACATCCAGTATATGGAAGAGCAGATGTCAGACACTAAGTGTCCTATAGTATCATTAGCTTGTTAAGACTCAAACGTCTTAGAGGAAGCCAATGCACTTAAATGTTTGGAAGTCTGTTGTTTGGATAAAAAATTAATTTATTTAACATTTCTTAAAAAAAAAAAAATTCCATGCACGTGAAAAATAGGCTGAATTTGCTGCCTTCATATGAGGAGTACCTTTATCTTTCAGTTTATTGACATTAGCATTTCCTGTGAAGAAAGTAGTTGTACACTAATGAAGAAAGCACATGGTGCTTTAGACACATTACCTATGACAACTACCATCCAAGTGAGTTGGGTGAGTTGGAGTGGACAATGTAGTTTTATTTCTGTTTAGGCAGGAACCAATTTTTCTACAAATGAAATTAATTGCAGTCTCAATGATTTTTGAGCAGGACATTTTTTTCTAGAATTGACTAATTCAGAAAGATCCTGCTAAGGCAAACATAATCAAATAGTGAATCAAGAAGATTCAAGAACTTAGTGCCTGGAGTTCTTAATTACTCTATATATCCACCAGTATTCCACAGGAGCCTTCTAGTTCCCTAAAAGCACGTCTTGAAGCCTGACATGAAAAGACCACCTCTGGTAGAAGGAGAAGGGTTTAGCTTTGCTCCTGGACTGGAATCTATCCAATGTGAATATCCACTTCAGAATTGTAAATAATCATATCCATGTTTTTTAACCTTTTGATTTGGGAGGGTCCCAAAATTTCAAGGACAGGAATTGGAAAAATCCTGCATATATCTCTCCACCTTCCTCTCACTCCCAAGAAAGATATGTTTCTCTGGTCTCTTGAGCCGCATTCTGAAACCACTTTGCACAGAAAACTCTATAGAGCTAGAGTAAGAAGTGAGCAAAATTTGAGTTGTTAATTTGTCTCGGTCATACTTAATGCACAACAATTTCTATTTTTAGATAGTTGAAAAGCACACAGCTATCATCCAACACATTTTGTACTGCATTAGAGAAATGCAAAAAGTAATATAACCCACAAGAATCACTGTATTATAATTCACATTGAGAAGCTTGACAGTTATATTTGATTCCAGAAACACTGTGGCAACTTAGCAAGATCACTTAGCAGACAATTTAAGCTTATGGGATGTGTTGAGAGACTTGTGGACTCAATTTTTTTCGTAATATTTTTAATCTGCAATACTCCACATCTATTTTAACAGGGCTTTCCACTGTATTAACATAATTTTCCTGATCTATTTATTCATCTTCCCACAGACCAACATGAACTTCAGAAAGCAACAGGGATTCTCCCTCTTCTCTCTTAGATTACAACAAATAAAACAACATCATGAAAGCTTTTGAGTTGTGATTATTTTCATTCAGATGTATTCTACACCAACATAGTCTGAATCTTCCATAGTATAAAAGAATTTGTGTATTTTTTTACCAAGGCAGTTTACCTGTCAGTGCCCTGGACACCTCATTAACACCTACTGTTACACAGGCAACATCATCATCATGGCTTGACTTCGCGAATGAAGATTTGGGAAGGGCTTTACCCACGCTTACTACAAGTGCGCTGATGACTAAAAAGGCCAATGTGGGATAGGCAAATCTGGTCGCAAAAAGCACAGCAAAAGGTCTCCTTGGGTGGTATAGGCGGGGCGCGATTCTTTCTACGTTGTCTTTTCTCCTTGAGACTAATTCTACGTGTGTTCTCAAAGGAGACAGAGCTGGTTCTGTGTGGGCAACAAGGGCAGTATCATCAGCAAAAAGCAGTTCACAGACAAGGTGATTTAGGGTTTTAGCGTGGGCCTTCAGTCGCCTTAGATTTAACAGGCTCCCATCAGTACGATATTGAATATAAATGCCGTTTTGTTCGGCAAGGTCTACCGTAGCTCTTTGGAGCATCATGCTGAAGAAGATTGTGAATAAAGTTGGTGCGAGAACGCAACCTTGTTTCACACCGTTGGTTATTGGGAAAGGCTCAGAGAGTGCATCACCATATCTGACTTGGCCTTGCTGATCCTCATGTAACAGAATAATCATTTTGAGGAACTTGGGGGGACAACCTAATCATTCCAAGATCAGCCACAGGCCTTTTCTGCTCACAGTGTCAAAAGCTTTGGTGAGGTCAACGAAAATTACATAGAGCCCCTTATTCTGTTCTCTACACTTTTCTTGCAGTTGTCTGAGAACAAATACCATATACTACACAAATATCACAGAATGTATTATGAGACCTCTGCACACAGATAAACATTAAGATAACATTTCCTATTCCTCCTTCATTTCAAGTGCGATGACCACAACATTAAATACATCATGGCATAGAAGTAGAAATTAACAAAGTTGAATCAATATGAGCTATAGTAAAACCAGTCTATTTCCTCAAAATCACAAACACTCTTGGTATTCTTGTTTCACCCAGAGAAGAGAAGGCTCAGGGTAGACCTTCCAATACCTAAAGGGGGCCTACAAAAACTCTGGAGAGGGACTTTTTACAAGGGCATGTAGTGACAGGACAAGGGGGAATAGCTTTAAGTGGACAGAGGGTAGATTTAGATTAGACATTAGGAATAAGTTCTTCCCTGTGAGGATGGTGAGGCCCTGGCACAGGTTGCCCAGAGAAGCTGTAGCTGCCCAATCCCTGGCAGTGTTCAAGGCCAGATTGGACAAGGCCTTGAGCAACTTGGTCTAGTGGGAGGTGTCCCTGCTGTGGCGGGGGGTTGGAACTGGATGAGCTTTAAGGTCCCTTCCAACCCAAACCAGTTCGTGATTCTATGATCAAAATACAGTAAAAAATTTCCTTTTCACCTACAACACTGCCATTATACAAATTCATGGTTTATTGTGTTGTTACTTTAAGTATGTAAAAGTATCATGTGTATGATAAAAAAAATGAAAATATTTTCTTGTTTTCAGAACAGCACAATTAGCGAAATAACTCCCAGTTAAAAAACCTTTTTTGCAAGGTCTTGCAATAAAAATAAACCCCTGCCTTTTGTAAACTACCATGGTGACCTCTCCTGGTAGAAAAATATATGACCTCTAACAATGAAAATATGCAATCAGATTAATACTCAAAGGAGGAATTACACTTGGCCCACTTTATAGTTTATTTTGTAATGCCATATCCTTAAAGATCTAGATGCCGTTTACAAATCAAAACTGACACACAGACTACTAGAACTTTAAGAAAATATTACAGCCTCCTGCTGTATATGCAAAATCCTACACAAGAGGCTTTGGCAATTTTTTAAAAGTAATTTTTCAATAGTATCATCTTAGAGTAAGATTAAAAGATAACTGTATATATTAAAGAATTAAAATCTGGGACAAAGTGGAACAATAAAATGTTACCTAAAAGGGACACAATGAAGGAAGCCTGAAAAAAATAGATGGACCTAAACATATGCATGGTTTCCTAAAAACATGGTATATTTGCCTTTTCTGGCATAATTTTTTAAAATAAAAATAAAAATTTCCATTGGAACTTCAAGTAAAAATACTCCTAAACTTGTTTGTTTGAGTTAGTTTTTAATTTCAGTTATTTAGCTACTGTGCGGGAGGGGATTGTCCCCCTCCGCTCTCGTGAGACTCCCCCTGCAGTCCTACATCCTGCTCTTGGGACCCTGTCCTGGGTTCAGCAGTAGCAGTCAGTTTTTCTCCTTTTTAGTAGCTGTTGCAGCACTGTGTTTTTGACTTTCAGCCTCGGAACAAAGCTGATAACAACTGATGTTTAGACTGACCAAAGACTTTGTGAGTCTCATGCTCTGCCAGGGAGGAGGAGGGGCCGGGAGGAAGCAGGGACAGGACGCCTGACCCAAACTAGCCAAAGAGGTATTCCATACCACAGCACGTCATGCCCGGGGATGTAACTGGGAGCTACCCGGAAGGGCACGTCCTCTTTTCGGTCGGGCTCTTTTCCGGCGAGCGGTATCATATTTTCTTCCCTTGTTATTTCTCTTATCATTATTATTATTGGTGGCAGCAGTAGTGATTTGTGTTATACCTGAGTTACTGGACTGTTCTTATCTCAACCCGTGGGAGTTGCATTCTTTTGATTCTCCTCCCCGTCCCTCCAGGAGCGGAGGGAAGAAAGGTGGGGGGGGAAGTGGACTGCGTGGTTCTGATTTACGGCCTGGGCTTAAACCACGACAGTTCTATTTTGGCGCCCAACGTGGGGCAGGAAGGGTTGAGATAACAACAGATCTGACTGAGGAAAATGAGCAGCTGTCCACCTTGCCTGGTCTCTCAGAGGATCCTTCTGTTGTGGGGTTGCTGAAGGTCGAAGAACAACAAGTGCCAATCGCGACCGCAACAGTGCACCGGCGGCAATATCGCACCAATCGAGACTCCCTGATTCCCATCCATAAGCTGATCCGTAGTCTGGAGAGTCAGGGAGTGATCAGCAGGACCCGCTCACCCTTTAATAGCCCCATATGGCCAGTGCGAAAGTCTAACGGAGAGTGGAGACTAACAGTAGACTATCGTGGCCTGAATGAAGTCACACCACCATTGAGTGCTGCTGTACCGGACATGCTAGACCTTCAGTATGAACTGGAGTCAAAGGCAGCCAAGTGGTATGCCACGATTGATATTGCCAATGCATTCTTCTCAATTCCTTTGGCAGCAGAGTGTAGGCCACAGTTTGCTTTTACTTGGAGGGGCGTCCAGTACACTTGGAACCGACTGCCCCAGGGGTGGAAACACAGCCCTACCATTTGCCATGGACTGATCCAGAATGCACTGGAACAGGGGCAAGCTCCAGAACACCTGCAATACATTGATGACATTATTGTGTGGGGTGATACAGCGGAAGAAGTCTTTGAGAAAGGGAGGGAAATAATCCAAATCCTGCTGAAAGCTGGTTTTGCCATAAAACGGAGTAAGGTCAAGGGACCTGCACAGGAGATTCAGTTTTTGGGAATAAAATGGCAAGATGGACGTCGCCAGATCCCTACAGATGTGATCAACAAAATAACAGCAATGTCTCCACCAACTAATAAGAAAGAAACACAAGCTTTCTTGGGTGCTGTGGGGTTCTGGAGAATGCACATCCCAAATTACAGTTTGATTGTAAGCCCTCTCTATCATGTGACCCGGAAGAAGAACGATTTTAAATGGGGCCCTGAGCAACAACAAGCCTTTGAGCAAATTAAACGTGAGATAGTTCATGCAGTAGCTCTTGGACCAGTCCGAACTGGGCCAGATGTAAAAAATGTACTGTACACCGCAGCCGGGGAGAATGGTCCTACCTGGAGCCTCTGGCAGAAAGCTCCAGGGGAGACTCGAGGTCAACCCCTCGGCTTTTGGAGTCGGGGATACAAAGGATCTGAGGCCAGCTATACCCCAACTGAGAAAGAGATACTGGCAGCCTATGAAGGGGTTCGAGCTGCTTCGGAGGTGATTGGCACTGAAGCACAGCTCCTCCTGGCACCCCGGTTGCCCGTTCTGGGCTGGATGTTCAAAGGCAGGGTCTCCTCTACACATCATGCAACCGATGCGACATGGAGTAAATGGGCTGCACTAATTACACAACGAGCTCGAATAGGAAATCCCAGTCGTCCAGGCATTCTAGAAGTCATCATGGACTGGCCAGAGGGCAAAGATTTTGGAATGTCACCAGAAGAGGAGGTGATGCGTGCTGAAGAGGCCCCACCATATAATAAACTGTCAGAAAGTGAAAAGCAGTATGCCTTGTTTACTGATGGGTCCTGCCGTATTGTGGGAAAGCATCGGAGATGGAAGGCAGCTGTATGGAGTCCTCAAAGACAAGTTGCAGAAACTGCTGAAGGGGAGGGTGAATCGAGTCAGTTTGCCGAGGTGAAAGCCATCCAGCTGGCCTTGGACATTGCTGAACGAGAAAAGTGGCCAGTACTTTATCTCTATACTGACTCATGGATGGTGGCAAATGCCCTGTGGGGGTGGTTGCAGCAATGGAAGCAGAGCAACTGGCAACGCAGAGGTAAACCCATCTGGGCTGCTGCACTGTGGCAAGATATCGCTGCCCGGGTGCAGAACCTGGTGGTGAAGGTACGCCATGTAGACGCCCATGTACCCAAGAGTCGGGCCACTGAGGAACACCAGAACAACCAACAAGTGGATAAAGCTGCTAAGATTGAAGTGGCTCAGATGGACTTAGATTGGCAACATAAAGGTGAATTATTTTTGGCTCGGTGGGCCCATGACACTTCAGGCCATCAGGGCAGAGATGCAACATACAGATGGGCCCGTGATCGAGGGGTGGACTTAACAATGGACACTATTGCCCAGGTTATTCATGAGTGTGAAACATGTGCTGCAATTAAACAAGCCAAACGGTTAAAGCCTCTTTGGTATGGAGGACGATGGCTGAAGTACAAATATGGGGAGGCCTGGCAGATTGATTATATCACACTCCCACCAACCCGCCACGGCAAGCGCCATGTGCTTACCATGGTGGAAGCAACCACCGGATGGCTGGAAACATACGCTGTGCCCCACGCCACTGCCCGGAACACTATCCTGGGCCTTGAGAACCAGATTTTGTGGTGACATGGCACCCCAGAAAGAATTGAATCAGACAATGGGACTCATTTCCGGAATAACCTTATAGACACTTGGGCCAAAGAGCATGGCATTGAGTGGGTATATCACATCCCCTACCATGCACCAGCCTCTGGGAAAATCGAACGGTACAATGGGCTGTTAAAAACTACACTGAGAGCAATGGGTGGGGGAACTTTCAAGCATTGGGATACACACTTACCAAAGGCCACCTGGTTGGTCAACACCAGAGGATCTGCCAATAGGGCTGGCCCAGCCCAGTCGGAACTTTTACATATTGTAGAGGGGGACAAAGTTCCTGTGGTGCACATGAAGAATTTGCTGGGGAAGACAGTCTGGGTTATTCCTGCTTCAGGTAAAGGCAAACCCACTCGTGGGATTGCTTTTGCTCAGGGACCTGGATATACTTGGTGGGTAATGCGGGAAGATGGGGAAGTCCGATGCGTACCTCAAGGGGATTTGATTTTAGGGGAAAACAGACAATGAACTCAATTGTACGCTGTTGCCTGCTATAGCCATCAACTAGAAGTCTGCAGGGCACCAGCGACTGGCCCTGACTTCCCTCCGACCATCATCCCAACAGAGAATGAACTTTGATAGAACCGGATGAGTTCTACAGTGAAGGAACGATCAGCATCAGCAGACAACGATCCAACACTGCACACAGCCTCTCCTGCCCTGAAAGACTGTTACAAGAGATGGAGCCCAACATCATGAACCGAACGGACTCAGTAGCTTTATAGGAATTGGTCCGTGCACTAAGATAACAGTGCACTGAAATGAGAGTGAGGGTATATGGAAAATGTGGGATCTGAGCATGACATGAATGGTATGGAATAAGGGGTGGATACTGTCCTGGGTTCAGCAGCAGCAGTCAGTTTTTCTCCTTTTTAGTAGCTGTTGCAGCACTGTGTTTTTGACTTTCAGCCTCGGAACAAAGCTGATAACAACTGATGTTTAGACTGACCAAAGACTTTGTGAGTCTCATGCTCTGCCAGGGAGGAGGAGGGGCCGGGAGGAAGCAGGGACAGGACGCCTGACCCAAACTAGCCAAAGAGGTATTCCATACCACAGCACGTCATGCCCGGGGATGTAACTGGGAGCTACCCGGAAGGGCACGTCCTCTTTTCGGTCGGGCTCTTTTCCGGCGAGCGGTATCATATTTTCTTCCCTTGTTATTTCTCTTATCATTATTATTATTGGTGGCAGCAGTAGTGATTTGTGTTATACCTGAGTTACTGGACTGTTCTTATCTCAACCCGTGGGAGTTGCATTCTTTTGATTCTCCTCCCCGTCCCTCCAGGAGCGGAGGGAAGAAAGGTGGGGGGGGAAGTGGACTGCGTGGTTCTGATTTACGGCCTGGGCTTAAACCACGACAGTTCTATTTTGGAATACAACCGCTCACCAACCGGTACCTCACCCCCACTCCCCAGAGGGATATCTATGTATCATATATATCATATATATCATATATCATATATATCATATATATCATATATATGATATACTATATCGGTATCTACGAGAGCTTTATACTTCTGTGGGACTGATGTGCCAGGCCATCTGACCCACAGACCCCAACACAAGAGGGATGTGGACCTGTTGGAGTGAGTCCAGAGAAGGCCACAAAGATGCTCAGAGGGCTGGAGCACTTCTGCTATGGAAACATGCTGAGAGAGTTGGGTTGTTGGGTTTATTTAGCCTAAGAAGAGAAGGCTCTGGTAAGACCTTGTCACAGCCTTCTAGTACTTAAAGGGGGGCTACAAGAAACCTGGAGAGGGACTTTTTACAAAGGCATGTAGTGACAGGACAAGGGGGAATGGTTTTAAACTGAGAGAGGGGAGATTTTGATTAGACATTAGGAAGAAATTTTTCAGGTAAGGATGATGGAACAAAAAGACAGCTGTTAGGTTTTGCCTTCTTCAGGATGAACACTCTTCAAGAGCCAAATTTCTGTCAGAAAAGTGCATGCAGATGCAACTCTGAGATCAGGCAGGAATCACACACTCATTCTGCACTCAGTCACACAGCATTTAAGGAGTACTTATGAAAACCATTCGGAAGGTAGCAGATGAAAACAAGTAATAATTAGAAGTCAGTTCTGCAAAGACAGAAATTGAACTGTGTTAACTCGAGATTAAGTACTGACTGTAGGAAATCACATAACCACTGTACTTGACTTGTATTTGGAAGAAGATATTAAAAAGGCAAATGAATGCTTAAAAATATTTCCATGAGTGTCAAAAGTGTCTAGAGAGTAATTAAGCAGGAAAGAAAAAAAAAAAAAAAAGACAACTCTTAAACAGGTTTTTTCCTTCCCCATTTTTAACAAAAGTATTAATACATTTTTAAAAGTAATTTTAAACCACTTCCAAAATTCTGACTCTCACATAGCTGTTGGTGACAGGCTTTACCATGTGGTCTACAAAAAAGCAAGTAAGCCACATTCCTTCCTCTACTCTCAAACTGTTACTCTTAGAACACATCATACATCCTGATTATCTACCTTCAGGTACTTCGGCATGATAATTTGTGAGGCTGTATTTCAAGCTCATAAACACCATCCTGGGCAGAGTTACTTGGTTTTAGTATGCAATAGAATAAGTTCTCTCTTTTCAGCAGTCCCAGTTACAGAATTGCCCATCATCATCCCTCACACTGAGCTTTTGGCTCAGTATGCTGCTCAATATTGCCAAGTTGTTCTGGTGATCAAAATGGAGGATTTCTTAAGCCATATTTAGGGCATGAGATACTGGAAGAAATGCACAGGGACATCAGACAGAGGACTTAAGAGAGGCATGACAGACTTCTTCCAGAAGCCAAGTACTAAGCATATAGTGCACCAAATTGTGATCTGGTAACAGGCCACTAAAGGTGACATCATGGTGGAAGTTTGTCACAGACCGTGTGATCAGGATAAGAAGGCACACAAATACTTCTTTAAACAACTCTAGAAATTTCTAGATCATTCCCTGGTTCTTATGGAGGACTTTAGTTCAGGTAATATCTATTCAAAAAGTAACACAGAGAGATGCAAGCAATCTGAGAAAATTCTGTAGTGTTTCAGGAGTAACTTTTAGATACAGGTATTAAGTGGGCAACTGGGAATGAAACAGCTGAATCTGTTGTTCAGCTATACAAGGAAAAATTAGTTGAGGTTTTGATATTCAATGGCAATACCTTGGATGTAGCATCCAAGAAATAACGTAATTCAAGATCCTATGCTTCAGGAGAGCAAAATTCCAATTTTTCAGGGAACTGATAGCTGGAATCTCATGGGAGACAGCTTTGAAGGGTCAGCAAGTTCAGGATAGCTAGCGGTTTTTAAAGACAACCTACTCCAAATGCAACAAAGTGATGAAAGCTAACAACAGATTGTCGTGGTTTAAGCCCAGCCAGTAACTCAGAACCACGTAGCCGCTCGCTCACCACCCGCTGACCGATACCCAGCCCGACTCGAGCAGTGATCTAGCCCTTCCAGGTAACCACCCCCAGTTTATATATTGGGCAGGACGTGCTGTGGTATGGAATACCTCTTTGGTTAGTTTGGGTCAGGTGTCCTGTCTCTGCTTCCTCCTGGCTTCCCCTCCTTCCTGGCAGAGCATGAGGCTCACAAAGTCCTTGGTCAGAGTAAACATTATTGAACAGCAACTAAAAACATCTGTGTAATCAGCACTGTTCCCAGGCCAAAAGTCAAAACCACAGCACTGCACCAGCTACTAAGAAGGAGAAAAATGACTGCTACTGCTGAACTCAGGACACAGGTAAACAAGAGAAGTGATTATCCCCTTTACTCAGCACTCATCAGATTGCACCTAGAATACTGCGTCTGGCTTTTTCGACCACTACAAGAAACACTTTGATAAAGTGGAGGACGTTCCAAATAAGTTCATCAAGGTGCTCAGGGTGTTGGACCACAAGGACCTCTCCTACAAGGAAAGGCTGAGAGGATTTGACTTGTTTACACTGGAGAAATGAATGCATGGGGGACTTCTCAGTTGCTTCATAGAAGGAGGCTATTGAGAAGGTGGAGCCAGGTTCTTAACAGCAGTGCATGGCAGGAAGATGAAAGAATACAGACCACAGCAGAAGGATGAAAGAAAACAAAACAAAATTCAAAAAAGGGAGGTTCATACTGGATATAAGGAAAACTTTCTTCACCATGAGGGATGGTCAGGCATTGGAACAGACTGTCCTGAAAGGCTGCAGTTTCCATCCTGGGAGGGTTTCAAGACGTGATGGGATAATGCCCTGAGCAACCTGGTCTGACCTCAACACTGACCCTACTTTGAACAGGAGGTTGGATTACAAACCTCCTTAGATCCCTTCCAACCTGAATTATTCTCTGAGTATATGGAAAGAAGAAAACACTAAGGCAAATGGTTGCAGAGTTCTGTGAGATCCAGTATTTGCATACTATGACAGGTGGAGGTGCTATTCCCTCCCATTATGCAATCTGTAACTAAAGTGGCCACTATTATTTTGGAAAGCCCTATTTGCCCTTCCTGCTTAGGAAATTTCAACATCTGCATCAGCTGAAGAGAGGGGCAGGCAGTGCAAGTTTAGAAGGCAGATGATAAGGGCGTATTGCCTTAAGTGTTGCAAACACGCTATTTACCACTGTGGCCCGTTCCATTGTGTTTATTTCCCCAGACATTGTACAAGAACTTTCCCATGCAGCAGATCCTAAATACTGCTGAATAGAGAAGTGAAAAAGGTCCCAACAGGGCAGATCCAGGACCAAGGCAAGCAGGGGAAACTATGTAGCAATCTGAATAAAAAACTACTTCAGATGCATTTAAGATTTGTGGATTGTGAAATAACATGTACATTGTTATTCTACCTAGAAGTCTTGTGATCCATTTTAAACATTATTCTAAACTCTAAGCTTCTTTCTGCAAGTATAAAATAATCAAGAGAAACTATGTTTTTCACTATCTATTCTGTTGGTGTTCAGCATGATTCACTGTACAAATGCCACTGTCATTTCCCTCCTTTGCTGGCTTGTTAAATACTCAGAGGAGAAAACAAAACCAACCAGGAACTAACAAAGATCATACCAGGTATGTATATGGAAAAATTAAATTAGATTATCTCAGACAGAGCTGGCAAAAACCCTCCCAAGAGTAACAGTCAATGCACAAAAAAATGGGTAGTACGAGAACAAAAACCTCCTTCAAATTACAGCATCTGCAAGTCCAAGACATGCAATTTCACCAGTCCTATTACCATGAAAGTACACTGATTTTACCACAGTGATGATCAAATAGAGATTTACATGTTATCTTTTCTTCACAAATGCAAAGAACAGAAGTTTTCTTAAAGCTCAAGCAAGGTTATCAAATAGAGCAATTTACAGCACTTGTGAAGGCATAGCATCAGCCTGTATCAGAAGCCATGGCTACAAAACATCTTCAATAGTCTCAAAGATGACAGACTGACCTTAACATTAAAATGCAGGGCCTGAGAGTCATATTGTTTTCCTTCAGAATTCACTTGAATTTTCAGAGACCTGAAAACATATGCTTGGGGAGAGAGGGGAGGAGGAGATTAAGGGCTTGGGTTTTTTTGGCCCCTTTTTTACATTCAGACTACAAACACTGCTTTGGAGGGACACCTTGATATGAGATTCTCTCCTTGGTATATTCACATAGCTTATCTGAATGATGATAGGTTTCACACCTGAAAAGAAATTATCTTACACCACCCAGATGTATTAAGAACATAAAAAAATTAAGTCTTTAAAACACAGGACTTTAGTGGCTTAGGACACATCTGCAGTTACATCTGTCACTAATGTCCCATATCTACTCCAGTGACATGTATTATCTAAAATTGTATTTGGCACATCATCTCACCCTTTATAAGAAAATGCAAAAACGTTTAAGTGTCTACAAGTATTAAATACTATCCTTCTTGTCAGGCTTTACCAACTTCCAACATTACAATTCTGAAGCTGATTTTTCCCAACTTTCCTACTTTCATGTAATGAAAGGCAATTTTTTCACAGGTGGGAAAATACCACACATACTAGTATTTATCTGCTACTGACACATAACAGGGCTATACAAAGAACTGCAGGTTTCTTCAATCTGCACACAAACAAATAAATTTCATTTTGAACTTGCTCTAATAGATGATTTAATTCAATTTTGTTTCTCATCGTACTGGCAGTCCCCACTGCTTTCTCTCTCTAGGTGTCCTCATGCCTTTGATGAAACTCTTTTGGTTACATGAACAGTCAGCTATCATATGAAGTAGATCAGAGTAATGACCTACTACAAGGAGTAAAGAGAACAATGATCTCTAGGCTTTTGTGGGCTTAGTACTCTCATGGGTAAAATGGGAGATGCACTTCGAAATTCCTTCAGGTAAAGGTAGGGAGAAGTGCTACAAGCAGGAGTCTAACCATTCAGCTACTAGAAACAAGAAACCTCACAACTTTATGAAATAGAAATAATTTAATTATCTATAAGAGCAATCTTTGAAGTGTTGTAATAGAGCTTATTTCAGAGCAAACTCTAAGGCTCACAGTTACAAGACAAATGCTTTCTAGGCAAGGGAATCTACAGCAGCCAGCACACCTAACCTCTCTGCTGGCCATTTCTGTGAATGAAACTAAGGGAACAGCAGAGACAAAAATAAACTCAAGAGAGGTATCTTCTAAGGTAAGGTTGTAACACAGGTGGCCAAGAAACTGTTCCAGCTCTGCCACTGACTATGCATGATTCATTTGTTAATCACTTAAAAATGCTATGTGGGCATGCACACATACATACCATCAACACAAAAGCAAACAGCTAAGCACTGAGTCCTTGCCAGTATAACTGTATTGGGTGGGTGGTAGTTACACTGACCTGTAATCACTCTACATCTTTCAATGAGTCTGAGAAAATTAAGCATGATTGGCAGAATACTGCACTTTGTTTGACACTGAATATGGCTTAAAGGGCAAGCAACATTTGTTAGGATTAACATTAATCAAAATCCCAAAATAACTCTGTGATCCTCATGATGGCTTAGTCAATTGCAGGCAAAAACTAACAACCACAACGGTTAACAAGCACCAACTTCAAGGCCAAATCACTGACGCATAGAATTCTTATTCTATATACTGGCAAACTACACTGACAGATATTACGTACCCCCAAGATCCAGATACTTCTGAAGAGCATGGTTCTTCATAAATTTTTGCCATAAGACTTAGAAGAGATATGTTTAAAAATATACATTCCTGTACTATAGAACATCCTGTTCCACACTGCATAAGACTGATGAACACCAGTTGTCCAGTATAAGAGCTACAGGGTACAGCTTCATACCTTATGAAAAGCAAGTATATAAAAGCTGTCAAATACCCTCATAGTTTACAGACCTAGAACATAGTCATCTCCTTTATACTATGACCTTCCTTTAATGAAAGTAGTTACTATTTTAAATGTCCTGGTAGCATGTTTTGCATGAGGTTATCTCCCTTGTTCACCTAAAGCAACCTAATAAAGCATTAGAGTCTTCCCCAAAAAAAGTTCACTTACCATCCAAAACAGGGTTCCAGTGGCAAATTCAGAATAATGCTCTACAGTAGACAGGACACTGAATATTAAACAAATCAGCACAGAGAGAAATCTGTAAAAAGAAAACAGTGTTTAGTGACTCATCAACTTGAACTAAATCTGGATGTAGATCTAGTTTTAGCTCTCATTAACACAACTTTTTTCATCGCAAGTACTTTGTGTTTAAGAAGTTAATTCTTCCTAATTAAGTGAATATCATCATTTTGAATATCATCATTTGATAATTTTTAAGAAACATGGAATAAAAATGTCAGGAAGGCTGAACACAGCTAAATCAATAGGCAAAGTTCACATTCAGATAAAGAAAAAATAAAGAGAAGTCTCAAAATGTATATTCCTGCTCCCAGAAGAGTTAAAAAAAAAAAAAAAAAAAAAAATCAAAATTGAAAAGTCATGAGAATTTTAAAACAAAATGTGCAATTGAATCCTAGTTCATTCAATGCTTTAATGCTGGTAGAATAGCCATTACTTCGTTGCATACAGTGTCTTGGCCATCTTTCCACCATTGGTAACATGCTAAACACTTAAACAACTGGTGAATTAAGAACTATGATGGACAGACAGAAAAGCCAGATTTCTGATGTATTTGCACCACAGCTTTGACCATCTTTTAAGGTCATGCAGAAAGCAAGAGAAAAGTAAGAAACAGAAATTACTTCCATTAACAGCCAGAAACATTCCTTCTCAGTACCAGCTCTTCCAGCTGTCATTTCCTCTGATTCCATGCCAAGAGGCTGTATCTAAAGTCCTAAACTCCCAAACTCCCGAACCAGCAATTAAAACCTTTATAGTCCTGCACGTGATGAGACTGTTTCCACTGTGAAACCCTTCTGAAGAAGATAAACACTCTTGACAGGGTTTGTTGAAGAACTTCAAAGCAAAAGACAGCCTTGACGGCTGTTCTATTAATGTTGTGAGATTTCAACAGAAATAAACACACTATCTACACTTAGTGTGCTTTTCATAGATTTTACATGAAAAATACAGGAAATTCATGTTCAACATGAAGACCAGTGACAACACAAATTCCTTAGAAGTCCATCCAGAAACTTGCCCTGGTCAACGTTTTAATCAGTGTACCAGAAGAGATGAAATTCACCTCATCATGTCCACACATGACTCCAAACCAGTTCAGTCAATAAACCTGAGGGCAGAGCCACTGGTTAGAGGTGCCTGGGCAGGCTCAGGAACAAGCCTACAGGAATCTCATAAAACTCAGCATGAACTCAAATGTCAGATCTTGCACATAGTACAGGGCAGGCCCAAAGCCACATCAGATGAAGACACTGGCTGCATCCCCTGTAACCCTGCCAGCATGCGAAGGGCACTGATGGTGAGGTGACAGACTGGAGGGAGCTTGGCAGAGGGCAAAAGCAGCATGAAGACAACCCTGACCCAGCATGAGTAGGGACATGTGCCATCACCCTAATGGTGGGGGAAGCCCTGCTCCTACTGCACACCATGTGTCTCACTTGTCCCAAAGTCCAGTACGTCTTTCAGTCACCTCACCTGTTCCTTTCACCTCTTTCTGCCCCCAGGAGTTGCCATTCTGTAAAACTGCCTATACCACTTGTTGACAGACTGCCCTGTGACTGGTGATAGGACCAGCTGCCTTTTCCTGTCTTTGTCAGAAAGGCATCAGAATGGGACACTCGTGCTGTAATATACTCAGAAACACATGTTTTTTATGTCATACCCCACAAGTTTTCATATTTCTCTGTGATGGGATGGTTGCCATTGTTCAGAAACTGTCATACTCACATGATCTCAGACCCCCCTTGGACTGGCTGCTCATTTCTTTTAGATGGGGAAATGCAAATATCAATAAATATAAGCACAAATATAAGCATCAATATAAATACAAGTATAAATACAAATATAAATACAAATGTAAATACAAGTATAAATATGAGTATAAATATAAATAAGTACATGTACAAACATAAACATAAACAGAAATAGAAATAACAGAAATAGAAAT
This sequence comes from Psittacula echo, assembly GCF_963264785.1. Lineage (NCBI taxonomy): Eukaryota > Metazoa > Chordata > Aves > Psittaciformes > Psittacidae > Psittacula > Psittacula echo. Next base: position 110,907,173 of record NC_137735.1, read on the forward strand.
GAAATATACACACATTTTTGTATATGCATAGGTTTCTATGTCTAGAAATAGAGATATATAATATATAGACTATATAGACTACAGACAACAAAATTCTAGGGGTGTTTAACCTGGTCTGCTGACAGACGCCCACCCAGCCAGTTTCTTATTCCCATTCCCAACAGGACAAGGGAAGAAAAGGAGATGAAAAGGCTCGTGGGTCAAGATAAAGACAGACAGATCACTTATCAATTACAATTGTGGGCAAAAGTGTTCCAACTTGAGAAAAATTAACTTCAATCATTGCCAGTTGGAATACATTCAGATAGCGAGAAGCAAAGAAAGCGAAAACTTCTCCTCTACCTCCCCCCTCACACACCCTCCAAGCAACATAGGGTCATGGGGTTGCAGTCTGTCCTTGCACTATGTCTCTGCCCCTCCTTCCTCCTCCTCACACTGTTCCCCTGCTCCATCATCGGTCTTTCCACTGCCTGCAGTCCTTCAGAATAAAATTGCTCCAGCGCAGTCTCTCCACGGGCTGCAGAGGAACCTGCAGAGGAGCACCTCCATGACCCCATCCTGCTTCTCTCCCCTCAGTGCTTGCAGTGTCCCCTCTTCCCTCACAGCCTATGGTGTGGGTTTGTCCTTTCCTAAAGGTTTTCCCCCCGAGCCCCCCTACCCACAGCTGCAGGGCTCAGCCATGCCATGTGGTGGGTCGGTCAGAGCTGGCTGGAATCGGCTGTGTCCAGCACCGGGCAGCCCTGGATGCTCCTCACACAGGTGGCCCCTGCAGCCCTTCCACTGCCAGCACTTTCACACCTGCACCCAATACAAGAATATAGAATATAAATACAAATACATGTGTAGAGATATCTATATACATGTATACAGATATGAGTATGTGAATAGGCACGTTATTTACTCACAGATGCACTTCATACAGCAATATATACATACTATAGAGTATAGGTATTGATATATATACACTCTACAGTATATACTTGATCTCTTCTCTCAACTAACAAGTGACAGGAGAAGAGGTAACAGACTCAAGATGCACCAGGGGAGGTTTAGACTTGATACTACGAAAAATTTCTTCACAGAGAGGATGCTCAGGCATTGGAACAGGCTGCCCAGGGAAGTGGTGGAATCACCGTCCCTGGAAGTGTTCAAAACACATGTAGATGAGGCCCTCATTGACGTGGTTTACTGGTGGTCTTGGCAGTCCACCTTGGACAACGGTCAGACTTGATGATCTTAAAGGCCTTTTCCACCCAAGCTGATTCTATCATTCTATGATCCTATCTGTGTATATATACACAGATAGCAGGGAACAGCAAGAGTGAGCCATTCCATTAGCCAGGCACCAAGGGTGACAACAGCATAGGCAAGGCCATCTCCTAACACACCAGGATGCAGATTTGCACACTATAGCTCAGTCAATACCAACCTGCAAGGCTGAGCATAGAGCGCAGCAGTGGCAAAGGTCCTCCAATGGCTCTTGGCCACTGCCAGAATTGGGACAGGGGTGTCACCTGGATGACAGCTGACATTGCTCCTAATTTTCTTGCATCTCTTTAAGGGTCATTCAGAAAGGAAAATGCATCTAACACAGGTCTTGGACATTCACTAGAAACCATAATCATCTCACCTGACTTGATTTCCCCAACACCTCTAGCTCCATTTCTCTCATTCACTTCCTGACAACTTAATTTCTTGAGAATCCTCCCCCTGTATAGGTTTCTGACACCTGTTTGCACTTTAAGAAGTTCTCTACCAATTATTTACTGTAACATTAGAATGATTGTGTAGTTACTGAAGAGTTAGTCAAAGTACACATACTTTATAGTTATGGTTTTCTATAAAGCAGAAAACAAAACTGCACACAATTCTGCGTAATACTCATCTCAGGAATTTGTGTGATTAGGTTCTGTTCTTAGGGGGTTTTTTTAATTCCTTCTGTCAGCTACAGGAGTGAAAGTTATTTATCTGAACTCTTAGTCTCCCTTCAAACCTTAAGTGATGGGTAGGAAATGGTATATCTCTAATACACTGAAACAGTAGCTACCTTGGTGAGAAAGTGGTACATTTTTGTTTTCATCACCTTAATAAACATTTTGTTTTCATACCTTTACCTTGCTGATTCATTTCAGTACAAAACAAAATTTAAGATTTAAAACATTACTCCTATTTAACACAAAACAGAATATAGTCTTCTTTCTTAAAAAAAAAATAAAAAATAAAATAACACAGATATAATAGAAAAGGAACTGTTCTAACTGATTAAAGTCCAAGTGAAGGACGATGCTACTGTGCCATTTAATGGCAGCATGATTAAGATAACCAGTCTCATAAACTATGTTTGTGAGCTTTTCTTGCAGGTAGCTTTTCTTTTTAGTGCTCTGTTGCTGCTACAAATCACAGTAAATATGTGGTCAACTCCCAGTCCAACTAGTCTGGAGTTGCCAATCGACCCTGTTATCAGCACTCTGCTCTGCCCACTCTACTTGGGTGCTGTGCATTACAACCAGCACCCTGTTGGTGAGGATGTTTAGTGGGGCCACTAAATCCCACAGACTTACAGCACAAACATTGTTCTATTTCTTCAACCTAAATTAAGCTAAAAAAGTACTTTATGTTTTCAGGCACTAGCTTTTCTTATATCAGAAACACACACACACACACACCCCCTTTTTCTTTTACCTCTACAAATTCTTTTGCTATGTGACTCCGTTTTGCTCAAGAGTTCTGGCCATTTTCATCTTGTTGTCTAATCTTGTGTCTTTAGCGAGCTTTGTTTCTGTTATTGTGAACTCATATAGTTATATCCACATAGCCACACCTTATGATTTGTGAAAGCCAATACATTTATGTGTTTATCACAATTATGTTAGGGTCAGACTCTTCTCCTGGTTTGCTTACTTTTGTAGAGTAGCCCTGGCCTTGCTACTGCCTGACAAACCCATAGGAAAGAACAGCAGAAAGACTGTTATGCAGAGTTTATCAGAGTTACTGAAAATTAAAATCTGTTTTCTCTCAGTCTCTCTAATTCAGGAAGCTGTTTTACCACTTTTGATAGAGTTAACAGCGAGAAATGTGTTTGTGGTGGGCATCTTAATGATTTCTAGCTCTTCATTAATGGCAAATACTCAGAGCTGAAATGTCTTTAGGAAAAATCAGGCTGAAAGAGAAAGATCCAGATAACACATCTCAGTCAAGGCTAGCATCACTTTTAGCATGAGACAGATCTTAGCCACCTTCTCATGACTTACTAGTTACAGTCCATTACCCAGTCCTGCTACTTCTTTCACTTCAACAATATACCAGTTGCCAAGCACTTCATCCAGCGCCTTAAATTCCAGCCCCACAGGTCTATCTCTTTGGAAATAGTGGTACATTATAGGGGTACAGAGATCTGTCCAAGCCACAATAAAACTGATATATTGCTTAACTGAGCCACTACATTGACAAAGTATGAGCCAGCCAGCAGAGGGGGCAGAAGTCCCACTTTCTTCCCATAGGCAATATTCCTTAATACTCCAAAAAAAAAAGAAAACTAGAGCAAAGTGTTGACAAGACACACTGAACACAAGCCAGCCTTTTTCAAATGGAGAATAACAAGTTGATAAGGAGTTTACAGCATAAGTGTATTGCTAGTGTCCAACATTAGAAGAGTCTAGGCATAGGAATATGCAAATCTTTAGCCTTTCTTTAACACAATAGCACTGCTTTCCATGTAAAGAAATGGCAGATGTAATAGTAAGGTAACCAGGGCTATAAGATTCACCTTTTCTTCATATATCTAGTATGAGAGGAGAACGTGAGTTCTCAGAAGCCCTCCCAGGCACTGAGTACCCCACTCAGTTGGGTGCTGTGCCTCATCAGGCAGTTTCTTTACCCAGACAACTTTTATTTCCAATTAGCAATCCCAGTGATGGGTAAATACAGAGACACAAAGAGATGTACAGAATTTTTCATATGCCAGGATAGTGTAAAAAGCATGCAGAACTTGGATCTCTTGAAGCTCAGACCATCCTCCAGTCAATAGTCACTGGAAAGCAGGAACTTTGCTGGTCCCTGAAATAACCACATCAAACAACTAAAGCATAAATTTACCAAGAACTTATTGAAATTCATCAGTCTCTTGGTTCTCATTTTTTTATGAGACTGATGTCTGTTCCTACCATTGTCACAGTTCTCATTTCTATGCAAAATACATGTATAAAGGTATAGAAGACTTCCTCTTGAGTACAGCCCCTTAACTTCTTCCAGATCCCTGCCATTCCAGTTGCCTCCTTTCAAAATCCCTTTGCCTTCTTTTACAGTCCTCACCAGTAATAAATAAAAAGCCAGGGGTAATTCATATGCTAGATATTTTCTAAGATACTGAGAATGACAGTGCACTTTACACCTTCTCTCCTTTTCCAATTTCAGTAAAGCAAAGAAGGATTTTTACATACCCTGCAGGTATTATCACTACATGTTCAACCACATTTCCTATTAGGCTTCAGTGAAAGTAACCAAATTTGTAAATGAAAAAGTCAAGAAAAGGTGATGCAAAGTGCTAAGATATATGCACATAAAGATGTATAAAGGAAGACAATTGGTGCCATTTATTTACTAAGGGACCTAGAACTGTCCAAAAGCTACTAATACAGCCTACAAGTTTTGTAACTGCCAGCTAATTGCCGCTTCCCTCCTGTATTTATGTTTTAAGACTCTCTTTTTTTCCCCATTTCCAAAACACACATTAAAACCATTCAAATGACCCTTTAAACTCAATTTATGGCACTATATATTCTGGCCAGTGAGTGTCACTCGTTCCCAGTGAATAACAAAGGCATCACTTTGCAAGCACACAAGGCTGGTCTTTCTATGAATAAAGTATCATGTCCTCATATAAAATGCACTTATTTGAAATGTAGAATCGCTGCTGATCACTTTCAGACATAAAAGAGCACGTCTTGCTTTTTTGCAAGAAGGGAAGGGTTAGCTTCAGAGCACCTGGATATATCCCAGTTTCAATAATCCTCTTTCCCAAATCCAAATAATAATATAAAACCCTCCTGCTAATGTCAAGCAGAAATGTTTCTTCTCTTTGTAGACTACATTATTAACAATTTCAAGTACTGAAGTGTCCACATCTGGTGACCATGTTTGTCACTTCTATCAACTGCATGACACAACAGAATGATACCTACAAAGCATATGAAAGTTAAAGGTGCTTGCGAAGATACATTTGAGACTGACATTCAGAGCAAAGTTTAAAAAAAAAAAAAAATCTGAACATTATATGCAACCTTTTCTAATAAATAAAAATTGAAACCACCGTGCACACATAGGAGAGAAAAACTTCACATACAATGTTATGGAAGTCTTTGCAAAAACACTGCTTCTTCAGCTACAGCTGGATTAAAGCATTTCTAAAATAGGTTGTAACCCACAGCAAGAATGTGGGTTACATTTTCTTCCACATGGAAAACCTAAATGAATGACTGCAGCACATCTACCTCTCGAACTGAATTAGGGAACATATTACCAGCAGATCACCCAGACTGCTAGAGATCATTTTGCTTCCTAGTAAGTGAAGGCACAAATCGCATGACCTGACCCCATTCTATTAATACTGCATGACTTCTAACATGTGATTATTCATTCAAAATGATAATATTTTGAGGAGTATGAGACAGATAAATATATTATAAATCAAGCCTGACCTAAGAAGATTCCAGATTTTTAAGAAATTAAAAGTGGGACTTAGATTGAAGAAAACACCTGTGGACTGTTCAGATCTCAGTGAGTTTAATATGTCAGGAAAAAAGGCAAAAAAAAAGAGAAGAGACATGCCAGTTTTATTTTTTGTAACGTGTTTAAGATGGTCTGCTCATATACAAGAAAAGAGTTCCCACCATGATGAACTTCCAGTCAGAACTACTATTTTATGCTTTTCACAGCTTTCTAAGTACATATATACACTTGGTTAAAGGACTGAAGTCTTATTTTTCCTCTATATAGAGGGAGGGGAAAGGGCTATGATGGAGGATTATGAAGGAAGCTAATGGCCATGGCAAAAAAAAATCTCTGACTCAAGCTGTCAGTTGTGGTTTTGCTCACTTGATAATTTCATGTGCTTCTGTTGTTTTGATGATAAAGATTCTTTTCTATTGATGGTGTGTTTTTTCATCTCATTCCCTTACAGAGTTTTTGTAGCTAAAATAGGTATTCTCCACAGAGACGGTGAATTCTGGACACCATTTCAGATGCCAAGCAGAAGACTACATGAACCTGTTTTGCAGGTAACAACTGCAGCTCTCTTTAATTTCTGTTATAACCATAAACAGTCATCGTTCCTAAAAATGAAGATTGCAGGATGATTATTAAATTTAATATTGCAAATAATGTTTTGATATCCTAATATTTTTATTGAGAAAAAAAACATAAATATTTAAAACACTTGGAGGTTTATCTATCTTATTTCTGAGGTTTTAGAGTTAAAACAGCAAAAGTCTTGTCAGACATTAAACAAAGTAGCATTTCTACTCTCAAGTTTCTCTTTATATCTAGCACCCCCCTCCACATCTCCATCTGCTACCTGCCTGCAGCTGCATCCTGCTCTGTACCTTCCCTACAACCACCTACTGACCAGCACGTTTCTTGCACTCTATATTCCCTGTGCTGTCCCACAGAACCATATAGAGGAGCCAGAGCTGCACACCAGGCTGAACGGAAAGCTGGCAGAACAGAGCAAGTGAAGGCTAAGGGAGCCCACAAGACCACGCATTGATGTGGAGTACAAGGTTTCTCCTTGCTCTGTGCAGAGAAAAGTGAGATTCTGAGCCAGCACTCAGACAAGAAGATGACTTAGATGAGCTCAGTGATACTAGCTTTAGAAAAGGAAAAAAAGTGGGATGAAAGCCTGAAAATAATCCCTAACTGCATGAGAATGAAACTTCAGCAACAATGCCATTTTCACAGCTGTGTTCCACAGTCCTTCATATATGGAACAAAACACTCTGCATTGACAAAAATTATGTTTTATTGTACATTACATTTCAAGTATCACTGGGATTCTGTACAAGACTATCTAAATTTCATTCTTTCCATAAATAATACAAAGAAAAAAACGCCACCTGTTCAGCAGGCATATACAGCATTAGTTATTACATAGAATACAGAAAGAAGTATTATTTTTCTAGTGTGTATAATCTCAGTAAAAAGCTCTGTCTGTCCAGTACTATCAGCTGAAAATCTGAACAAACCAAAACCCTCAGTTCTGCTGCTCAGGCATGCACACATGACAATTTTCTGTTGGATTCCTCCTCTGTGAGAACCTTATACCATCTAGTTTTGAGTCACAGAATTATAGAATAGCTAGGGTTGGAAAGGACCTTAAGATCATCTACTTCCAACAGCCCTGCCATGGGCAGGGACACCTCACACTAAACCATGTCACCCAAGGCTCTGTCCAGATTGGCCTTGAACACCACCGGGGACGGAGCATTCACAACTTCCCTGGGCAACCCATTCCCGTTCCTCACCACCCTCACAGTAAAGAACTTCCTCCTTATGTCCAATCTAAACTTCCCCTGTTTATGTTTAACCCATTACCAGTTGTGCTGTCACTACAGTCCCTAATGAAGATTCCCTCTCCGTCATCCTATAGCCCCCTGTCGGATACTGGAAGGCTGCTATGAGGTCTCCATGCAGCCTTCTCTTCTCCAGGCTGAACAGCCCCAACTTTCTCAGCCTGTCTTCATACAGGAGGTGCTCCAGTCCCCTGATCATCCTCGTGGCCTCCTCTGGATTTGTTCCAACAGTTCCATGTCCTTTTTATGTTGAGGACACCAGAACTGCACACAATACTCCAAGTGAGGTCTCATGAGAGCAGAGTAGGGGGGCAGGATCACCTCCTTCAACCTGCTGGTCACGCTCCTCTTGATGCAGCCCAGGATACGGTTGGCTTTCTGGGCTATGAGCACACACTGCCAGCTCATGTTCATTTTCCCATCGACCAACACCCCCAAGTCCTTCTCCGCAGGGCTGCTCTGAATCTCTTCTCTGCCCAACCTGCAGCTGTGCCTGGGATTGCTCCGACCCAGGTGTAGGACCTTGCACTTGGCATGGTTAAACTTCATAAGGTTGGCATCAGCCCACCTCACAAGCGTGTCGAGGTCCCTCTGGATGGCATCACTTCCCTCCAGCGTATCAACCGAACCACACAGCTTGGTGTCATCAGCAAACTTGCTGAGGGCACACTCAATCCCACTGTCCGTGTCACCAACAAAGATGTTGAACAACACCAGTCTCTGAGGGACACCACTCATTACTGGCCTCCAGCCGGACATTGAGTCATTGACCACAATTCTTTGCGTGTGGCCATCCAGCCAGTTCTTTATCCACCAAGTGGTCCACTTATCAAATTGATGTCTCTCCAAGTTAGAGACAAGGATGTTGTGTGGGACAGTGTCGAATGCTTTGCATAACTCCAGGTAGATGACATCAACTGCTCTACCCCTGTCCATCAGTTCCGTAGCCCCATCATAGAAGGCCACCAAATTGGTCAGGCAGGATTTCCCCTTAGTGAAGCCATGCTGGCTGTCACCAACCACCTCCTTGTTTTTCATGTGCCTTAGCATGCCTTCCAGGAGAATCTGCTCCAAGAGTTTGCCAGGCACAGAGGTGAGACTGACTGGTCTGTAGTTCCCTGGGTCATCCATTTTCCTCTTCTTAAAAATGGGGGTTATATTTCCCTTTTTCCAGTAATCAGGAACTTCACCTGACTGCCATGATTTTTCAAATATGATGGACAGTGGCTTAGCAACTTCATTCACGAGCTCCTTCAGGACCCATGGATGGATTTCATCAGGTCCCATGGACTTGTGCATGTTCAGGTTCTTAGAATGGTCTCGAACTAGATTCTTTCCTACACTGGACCCAAGGTCTTCATTCTCACAGTCCCTGTGTCTGCCTTCCAAGTCTTGGAAGTCCAAGACCCCAAGTCTTGGGTGGTGCGGTCAGAGCATTTGCCAGTGAAGACTGAGGCAAAGAAGTCATTAAGAACCTCAGCCTTCTCCAAATCCAGGGTAGCCTGTTCTCCTGATAGCTTCTGGAGAGGGCCCACATTGTCCCTAGTCTCTCCTTTATTTGCAACATTACTACAGAATCCCTTCCTGTTATCTCTCACATCCCCAGCCAAGTTTAATTCTTACTGGGCCTTAGCTTTCCTAACCTGGTCCCTAGCCTCACGGACAACATCCCTATATTCTTCCCAGGCTGCCTGTCCTTGCTTCCACCTTTTATAAGCCTCTTTTTTCCCTTGAGTTTTCCTTAGCAGAGTCCCAGAAGACAAGTTCCTCTGAGTGTAAGACGTGTCTTAAACCATGGCTTTCCCAATACCAAGAGCTCCTTTTTGATCACAACTCCCCAAAATGCTGGAAACCTCCCTCACCTTTAAAATTCAAACGCATCCATTCTTCCTTTTCCCAATTAATCCCAGAGGACTTAGACCTGAGATGCTCTAATAATCTTGCTGTAGGCAAGTCTGTGGGCAGCTGCAGTCTGACATCTCCATGAGGACTCCATGCTGAAGTGAGTGGAAATGGCAAGTACCTAATTACTACTCCTCACAACCAATGTGAAAATAGACCTTCCCATTCTTTACTTGAAGTGTTTAGAAACAGAACTTGAAACAGATGAGGGACAATTTCTGGTACTGTCAATCAGAGTCAGATAGACTGAAGACGGCAAAAGTAACAGAAGCATTTTAAGATAGATATAAAAACATACAAAACCTGAAATGGTACTGTTCCAGGCAGTGATACATGGTATATATATGATCCCTTTCACTTAACACAGGTAGCAGTTCATGGGTGGACACAAGCTCAGTGTGAAGAAGCTGAGACCACCCTCCCCTCCCACTGGATGTGCGTCCTGTAGCTGAGCCCCTTGTAATACCACTCAGGACCCACGGTTTACATGGCAGCCACAGAGACAGGTTTTAGCCATGGCCGTCAATGTTCCTGCCATAGCAGTGGAGCTCTTTATATTCTCAGTGCACACCAAACGCTGTTAGAAAGAAGCCATGGGGCTGAGCTGAGAGAGTAAGCGGTGAATATGACAAAAGCGCTAGAGACAAGTAGCTGCAACAAAGTCCCCCTTGCACCCTAAGTAAATCCACTCCCATAGAAACAAACAATTCTTCAGAACCATTTTCTCTAGTACAGTGGAACAGCATTTCCTTCTCCCTTCAATATCTTTAAACCACGAGTCAGCATATACTGACTTCATTTTTTTTTAAGGTTACTATCTCTATCATTGAGCCATGCACCAGAGTGCAGGCAAGTTTTGACAAGTCTAACCTTAAAGATAAATGGCTTAACTAATTGCCAACTGATCTGCAGAATCAAACAAGCTGCAGCTCTGTTGCCTCTTAGGCAATCAGGAAACCTCTTTGTGGATTGCTCCTAACAGCCTCTGGGATGCTAAACATAGCTCTAACCAATGACCTTTTTAAACATACTGGAGGAATAGAACCTTGGGCAAGAGCCAAATTCCTTATAAAGAGCAGAACAATAGTTGAATATATGGTAACACATACAAATCTTTAGCAAGACTCACCACTAAATACCACTGGTTTGCCTTTAGGACTCATTTCATGTTTTTGTTGGAAAAACAAGCTTTTCCTCTAACCGCAGTGGCAAAGTCTACCAGTGTTAACTTATTAACAAGTGACAACCAGATCCTGGGTCTACCTAAATATTTCTGATTAGATTTCTGGGATACTTATAGGTAGGATAAGTGGATGGGTGTGTTTGATATTGTTGGCTTGGGGTGAAAGTATCTAAAGCTTGTCGTGGCAATTTTCCTTTCCCCACCAGCTGCCAATTTGGCCTTCTCATGTTCCCTGCTATCCATACTCTCTCCTGCAAAAGGCAGTTCTCTGTGGTGGAAGGGGGTGAAAGCAGTTTGTGACTGTTTACTTGCTTCAAGCAGTTATTTACATCAGCAGAGAACAGTCTCACTTGTTGGCGGCTTTTCAGTTCCTAAAGTAAAGGAGCTGATAAGGAGGAGATATAAATAATTAGCAACTAGTAGAGTTGGTCCACTCTTTCATATCCTGAACTGAGAACTGGTGTGCAGCTTTCTGGTATTTTGTGTATCCCTGCATCTTTCTGTGACTCCTGAGGATGCCAAGTCACAGTTTGAGCTATCACTTCAGCAAATACTGTTTTCCTTTTCTACCATATAGCTGTTAAAAATAGAGAAGTATTTCCCCTCAAAACACCTGACTTTTTTTTCCTTAATTTTTTTTTTTTTTTTACTTTTATAAAGACAGAAACTTACCTCAAATAACTTATTTGCAGACTTTTCCTTGCTGTCTCTTAAAAAAATCGTTTTACTATCAGATGGAACAGAATTATCTGAGAATTTCTCGTATGGTTTTGGATTCTCAATTAAAGAAGTTCACACCAACAAAAGACGGAAGTGCCATGCTTCCCCAAAACAGGTCTTACTAATGTACAGTAAATTTTAGTATTTCTTGTTTTCTCCTAAATTCCTTAAGCCTCGTGCATGCAAAAAAAAAAAAAAACTACTGCTTTTTTTCACCAATGTGTTGAAGCCATCATCCTTAACTTTGTTTCATGAGTTAACAAATTTAAATAGGCAGTAATGCATTGGACAGCTAATCAACCAGGGTTAAAGGTTACAAATGGGTGCCTTTTTGTGCCTTGATCTTCCTAAATGTTGTTTCATTTCGGAAAGTAGCTAGTGCAACTGTAAACATGTTTCTCTTGGTTTTGTAGCCAGGGACAAATTCTATTTAGTTGATTAATTGGCCATGAGTATGCTCTACTGAGGCCTACAGACACTTAGAACTAGTAAGTTAACTACAACACTGAGAGCAAAATGATGTCAAGTACTTTATCAAGGGTGAACTCTTTCAAGGTCGTGCTATAGCAATCTCATTTTCCATGTAAGACAAACCTAATGAAAGCTCTTAAAGGAGAAATATTAATCATTCCTCCTTTTAAGTTTTGCACCAAATAATGCCATTTCTGTGCATGTGTTTATCTACTGCAGATAAGTGCACTTGAAGCGTTGATATATGAGATGCTTGTGAGAATGTTATCTCTTGAACAACAAAAAAGGGATGAGTGAGGAGAGGACAAACTTATGAGCTAGTAAACAGAGATATATTCCTTGGCAACCAAATACAAAATAGCAGCTTTGTAGCCTTTTGGGCTTGTCAAACTCAATTGACTCTGCAAGTATGTGTTCAGAGAAGAAAATATTTTTAGAAAAATGTGAGCTCTGTAGTGAAAGAAAATCAACAAACAATATTATACGAAAGCTACTGAAACCTATGCTCTGTAGTAGTTAGATGCCTTGATCATGGGTCACTGATGTTTTAAACACAACCAGACATGCCTTTCCCCTGCTGTGCTCCTTCCTCAAAACTGTGACTTATTTCACTATATAAAAGCCCTTCAGCTAAATAATCGCAAATGGCTTATATGTGTCTCCAGTTTAAATTAGACCCCAAACTTATTTTTTTATTATTTCTTTGATAATTTTATTATCCTATCTACCATTTGCTGCAGCAAGAGATGAAGGCAAAATGGTCTGTTCTACTAACACACTAGGACAGAAGAAATCTGGTTGCTTCAGCTAGAGTTAAATTACAAGAAAAAGAAATTGGATTGATGTTTACATGCCCAAGTAAACCTCTGTTCAACTACTCTCATTTCAGCTTCAGCTTTTTTCTTCATGATAGACTACAGAGTTGTCCGTCAGAGACCAACAGTTTTAAGACAGCCTGTTGTTGTGGAGAATAAATGAGTTTATCCAACAGAAAGTTCTTTGAGGGGCTCCAAAATCATAGGCTGCTTTTTATTTTAAGTGATTATTTAGTGGCAGGAAAATTAAGGAGTGAATTTCCTTTTTTTTTTTTTTTTTTTTATGTTATAAAAGTGCAAGATATTCCCATTCCCAAGTGCATGAAGTACTTCACTTTCTTCTAAATGGGACTATACTCTTATATTGAACAGCCACATGCTTCTAGAAAACATTCCTTCCAGTCTGAATAAAACCTCATTCCTAGTGCTTACATGGTTTTGTTATCCAAGGGAGTTTCTGGATAAGTCATAAAGAGAAGGTTGTCCATGTGCCTTTGTAGGCAAGTTTTGATGTCCCTCAGTTCTCTCACAGATCTATTTCCAGGCTCCTGAGGCTTGATGTTTTGTTGAAAGGTCTTGTGCTTATACATATATGATCATATACAAATTACAGTTGGTTGGAAATTTTGGTAAAGGAACAATTTTTCTGCTGAAAATACCAATATGTTAAAATTAGAAAGTAGTCTGGGAATGTGCTGGTTTCAGCAGAACTGGAGAAGGAGACCAGACAGGTTTTAATGGAATCTTGCCTAGCTTTGGACTCACTAACAGGCAGCCTGCCTGGAGGCAGTTTGGGCATATCTGACTTTCTGTTTTGTCTCAGAATATAATATTTTCAGGTATTTGAAGCCCTCAACTAAAGCAAAATTCCATCTATAACATGGGTATACTGATGATATCTGCTTTCAGTTTAGGGTGCACCCAGAAATGCCAGGCAGCCCCACTGCATGTGAAATGAGGTTGTTCAGTTGGCTCCAATCAGAAGTAACTAGGTAATATTTCTACAACACCTACAAAATCTAAAAGGTAATTTACAAATACACACTACTATTCTGTATTTTCACCTGCAGATGTATATATTGCCATAAACTAGTTTGAATCAATAGGTAATACCAATGCTGTTCAAATCGCAGTATGAGGCACACATCATACAAAAAGATCTCCCACTTCAAAGCAACTTTCTGAATCAACTGCCCAAAGATACATTTTTAAAATATCCGCAGCTCCTATTAGTAAAGTATTTCACCTTTTCAAAGCATTGAGCAACCTATTTGCTGCTTTTTACAGAGCAGTGAGATTTGGGTTTTGCCTTTTCTCTGCGTTTATCCAGAAGTAGTCCAGAACTGACAAATCATATTCATGAATCCACTGATCTTACAGAAACCTTTTTTTCAGTGCCCTGATGTTCCAAGGATTTAAGCTCCCTGATTTAACCGAGTGTCTGTATCTTCCACTAACGTCTGTGCTGCTATGTTTGTCTTTTATTCTTACCTCCATGTCTTGAGTTTCTGGATGTCCTCTCCTTCCCTGGGCATAGGAATTAAGCTTCCATTTTGTTTCTATGTGACTAAGACTTTCTGGAAGAGACCTAATCAGCTCTTTAAATATCGACAGAAAAAGTTCAGCATTGACTTCATGATCAGTGTCCATGATTCTGATGCATTTATCACTGACCTTGACTGTGAGACCAAAAAATCAGTAGGTTTCAGCATATGATCTATGACACATGTCCACAGGGACAGGAAATTAGCACTGCCATTTACAAAGTAACACCAGCCTCTTTGTAGTACTCACATTAATTGGTGTTTCTTAGGTTCAATATAAAAAAAAAAGAGAAAGAATAAATGCATATCATGATGCTGTGCAAATATATTCAGCAATAAGTTAATGCCAGCTTGATTATCATGAAGATATCATAAACACTTTTCTTCTTGAATTTTATACTTTGTGAAGTCCACAAGTTAATGAGCAATTGTAATGCTAACATCAAGGAATATCTTTATTTTGCTGGTTTATGAAAGAGTAAAGGGTTTTTTCCACAAAAGCATAAACAAATTCCATTACTATTAACATATCAATGCCACACTACAGTATTTATTTTCACTATAGAAACAAATGGTTTCACTATAGTAACAACATTAGCCTGTGGAGACATTAGTGCATATTCATTCCAGTCTACTACAAAATTTAGCTTCTAGAATAAGATGGATTGAATTTCTTAAATAAATGATGGAAAAAGTCATCAATAATTTCAAAAAATGAAAATAAAACTTACGTACCCTGTGGCTTTGTGCCCTGTGGTTAGGTTATTCTGTGCCTAAAGTGAAGTATGCTCAGATCAAAGTTCTTCCTTAGAAACTTTCGTAACATCTCTCTCGTGAAAAGACTCTCTGGTGCCAATCTAATTGAGCTCAAAATGAAATATTTTCATCTTTGGGGTTATTAATTTATTTCTCCTCTACCCAAATGCTGATTTTGACAAAACATGAAGTAACTTAGTGTCTCTGACATGTCTCATCCTCTGTCAATATTGGTTGAAACTTGCCAACTGGCTCAAAAGTTTTTGGTAAGGCACTTTCAGACAGACGCACTCAGACAGTGTGGTCGAATAAACCTCATTTCCTTAGGAAAAGAGGCTAAAAATTAGTAGCTGTTCCCATGTATTTTTAGAACAGCTGAATCTTAGAACTTTCAGAACCCTAAAGACAATTCTGTTTAATATTACTTCACCTCCATTAGCAACTTCAGCTATTCCACCATATCATCCAATTGAACATGCATCCCTAGTTCTTGAGTTTCTTCCCTTTAATACTGCTCATCTTTTGGTACCTGAAGCTCATCATCCTAGACATCAGGTTAGTTCCTCTCTGTAGCTAGAATATAGATGAAAAGTGGATACCGTAATTCCAAATTGGAAAACTCATCAGTTCAATTCTGTATAAAGTTTCTAAATAAGTAACTGTTATGCTGGCAAGAAACATCCTAAGCCTGATGATGATAATAATAATAATAAACCTAATTTATCCTTATGAAAGCATACCATGTCCAGACCTAAGCTGTGAGATCGAGGTCAAAACCAGAATCTCAATAGCAGTCATGCTTATAATTATTCTGAACTTTAGTTGTTGCTCATGTTGATCATATTACAATCACATCATTGGAAAAGGCAAAATATCTGCTTGCATTCTAGAGATAATTGTGGAAAGGACAAAAATTGGAATCTGAAAGTCCCTTTGAGATAAACAGTTATAAATAATGGGACTATAGGCTCCATTTACAGATAAAAACTGAAGCAGCAGAACACTATGCTAACTTACTTGCTATGTATATATTAAGCTTCACTAGCTGAGAGCTGCTACACCCAAACCAACCAAAAGACATGCAGGCAAATGCCCCACAGTCATTAAAAGGAATCACTAGATCCTTATATTTTTGCCTTTTAATGTTCTTTACATAATCGGCAGCTGTATGCCAAACAAAAACGGAGTATCAGCCAGAATGGTGGCTCTTCTTCAATTGCATTAACAGAATCCAACTACAGCATTACTTACATGAAGGTGAAAGAATTGAAAAAAACCGAGAAAACAAAGTTTGAAGAGAAACAATCACAAGAGAAAATTTCAATTTTTAATTTATCCCAACACTCTGAACTCTGGTGGGGCTTTTTTTGTATTACTCATGATGACAAAAAAGTCAGTGCACAGAATCTTCTCTAAAGAAAAAAACCCTTAGCTGGCCAGCCCCCATTTTACAAACATGTTCTTGATCATCTGCACTTTCCTCTCAAAGTTTTAAGTTACTGACATTATTGATATTTTTCATATTTTTGTAAGGATCACATACTTTTAAATTATGCAACAGTAATTCCTTAGATGAGTTATTTTCAACAAGCTACCAGGAACATGTACATGTGTGTACATGTGTACCTCTCTATGAAGAAGCTGTGGGAAGCAGTCTGAAGGATGAGAGAGGTAACAAAGTAAACTTAGGGAAGGTTTTCATATGACACTGAGCTAACACTGCAGTTCTGGTGGCAAAAAAAGAGGGCACTCCCTCATCCCATCCCAGTCCTGGCCAACTGGTTAGTACTGGTTCCAGCACCATCAGACCATTTGCTGACATGCTGTAACTCCTTAAGGTAACAAAAAGCTATTCACCTTCTTGCTGTGCTAGATTTCTGCCATTACTTGTTGACTTATGTTAAGTGGGCTACAGTGACTCCCAGAAGCAACATAAGTTACACAGAAGAAATATGGGGCCAGGACAGAAGAAGGGAAGGTGAGAGAAAGAAACCTTATACTTTTTGTATCAGTAAACTATTATGCCAGCTCTTGTGAAACCATACTCTCTCCTCATCTTTCCCATGCAGTCAACAGAGAGACAGACAGTATCCCCTAGGAATGATTCAGAGCAACAGCCATTATTCTTTCTGAGTCACCGTTTGGAGGAGTTGTTTCCCCATAAATCATAAATGAGCTTGGAGAGCAGACTTTGTTGCTAGGCAAACTCTGCATTTGTGAAATGTTTCGCAGTCAAACCAGGTGGTCTGCAGTACTTGCCAGATGATTTGCAGTGTTACTTTGCAATTATTCTGTACAATTTCATATTAAATTTAACAGGTGATTATGATCCACTAGGAGCACTAAGAGACAACAGTGGACAGTACTTCAAGATGCTGGATGTGTACTACTAACATGACAGAAGATCATCCACTTTTTCCTGCTGGTCTAGGTTTCTGCTAACATTGTAAGTTGAACAGGTTAACCAAGGATATCCAAGGACAACTAGAGTTGGCAGGAGGAAGCTGAATGGCTAAGGTGGATAAAGGGAGCAGAACTGGAGGTAACTTGTTAGAAATGGGTTGTCAGATCAGCTCACCCCATCCCATGGGAAGTTACAGGATATAAAGACTGGTCTCATTTTTAAATGAGAGCAAGGTCTAACACTCATTTAACAAGTGGCCAAACCAGCACGAAGTAACCTGCAACAGCTGCAAGTTCTCACTTAAACTTTCACAGTGTTACACGACAAGAAAATGGCAGGCCTGAGAACACAATCTCAGAGTCCCTCTCATGGGCCTCCCTCTTGCCTTAGACTTGCCTCCCTTTTCAACCAGCCTGTGGTTTTTCTACTGACTGCCAGCAAGCCTTCCAGCTGTGCTAACTCCAGTGGTGAAGCTGACATCCGTTTACTAAGAACTGGACTGAGACCAACAGCTCCTTTTGTATCTCCCCACAGTCATTACTTCTTCTTCACTATTGTGTTGGACAAGATTCAAACCAGTTGCCTATGGGTGAAAGGTGCCTTCTCCTGTCATGAATTCCACGCTCCCTCTTTCCCCTAGCTTCCAGATGTCATCTCCTACCCCTTCTTCCTCCCAGTGGCTCTCTAAGCTTCTTGACCATATTCAACTATCCCACAGATCCAATTCTTTGTGCCTATATCCAGATTTCTGATGTTCAAAAGTTGCTAGTCCTTTTTTAATTTGTCCTTCCTGCTTAAGTCTGCTTCCCTTTGTTCTTGAGCTAGCCTGCGTTTGTACTGCTTTTCCTCCAGTTTCAACATCACTGGCACCAGTCTGTTTTTATGACAACACAATCAAGTCTTCTGTCTATAGGTCCCAGGTTCTCCTCTGTCCCTGTTTCACCACACTCAGTGTGGCCATTTGTTCCACTTCCTCACTTCTTAGTCCAAGTGCTACCCACCCGGGTTCCCTCTAAGCTTCTGGCTTGTAACTGAAAAAAACTAGCTACCCAGCCAACAGCAGCTGAAAAGACCAAAATTAAGTCACAACTAAGATGTTCCAGAGAAATGGAAAAGATAGAACAAGGCAATTGGACTGCTGAGAGTAAAAACAACAGGGTGTATCTGAGTGGAAAAAGTACTACGGATACACTTTGCCTGCTCAGATATAAGGCCGGTTAGCCTTGGTGCAAACCTGTGCAAACTCAGTTGCTTTCTTCTTGGAACCTGGGCTGGTGCAGCTGCGCAGCACAGGGCTGCACTGTGATGTTGACATAGCCTTAAGCTGACACAAGGTGTCATCACTCACAGTACAAAATAACAAGACAGCAACCAGTTACCTCTTCTCCCTGAACACAAGTTAAACCATACTGGTTTATTACCAGTGTATGAGTACATGTGGGTGCACATAGAGTGATCCTCTTCTTTCAACACGCTTAAGTCATACCTTCCTACTTCTGGTTCTTTGTCTGTACAAACATGGCAGAAAAACTGGGCCATCTTCACCCTTTGCCAATGGTCAAGGTGGCCTGCAAAGGCTTGGCAGTGTAAAATTCCCCACCACAACTGCATTCTAGCACTCTGAGCATCTACATAATTCTCAGTTTAGTTTTTTAAATATGGGTCAATAATCTTACTCTCAGGAAAATTGTCCGACTTCACCCCTCACCACTCAGTTCAAATGTATGTGAACACAGTATTTTAGCCAAATTAACACAATATTCTAAACTATAATCCAGCCATTCCAGTTGTAATTAAATGTGTATATATGTTTCAAAAACATCACATAAATAAGGCTCCACTTACAATTAAATGATTTAAATGTGGGGATTTGCCAAGTTAACTTCATTACCATCCATAACTCATCACCAAGATAGACTTATTTTTCATTCAAAAAATGAAATATGAGGCTTAGACCCTAATATCTTCACATTTGGATATGATTAAATCAAGTACATAGCTGAGTTTAGACATCAAATTCAAGCCAGGCACACACTTCATTTTCTGGACTGAGGACCATATGGCAAAAAGCTGGACTCTAACATATACTGGTATCCAATACCTTAAAAGATTTACATAGCCACAAGAATTGGTTGGTTAGGGTCAATATATTACTATTGCATGCCACAGCTGTTTCTCAAGCCCACACCTCTTTCTAACTTGTCAGTGAGATTCTCCACTCTGTTCTTGGGGATTTCAGGAGTTAAGGTTTTCACAGTACCTACAGTGAAGCTGAAAATTACCTATGTGAGGTTTCCAGGACTGGGAGGGAGAATTCTCAAGCAAATCCACTCACTCTTTCAAATGTTTTGTTTTGAAACCATAATTTTAACCTAGAATAACTCCACTAAAATAACACAAATTCCAGATATAATTAGGCAAAAATAATTCCCTTTTCTAACATATATCATAAAGTTGCTTACGAAGCATGAGTTTACTCCCTTAAAAGGAACTTGAAACATCAGACACACTACAAATGTTATAGAAGATGATATTATCTTGGTAATTTCAGAATACAAGAGGAAGGTCACCTCCTGGAGCACTTGTTGTTCCCTCGCCTTCCCTGTTTCTGGAAAGTTAGGGGGTTTGTAGCTGAACTGGCTCCAGATCAGAAGAGACTCCAGTCCCTCTTGGATAGAAAAGTCCCACAAGTTTACACATAAATTATGAGGTCCTTGTGGCACATGAAGGACAAAAGGACAATGCAGGGACACTGCACATCCAGCTCCTCCAGGCTATACAAACATCATCTACATACTTGGAAGAATGGATTTGTTATGAAAATAGTCATCATCATATCAACTCTGCATAAATTACCCCAAACCCACAGATACAACATGGGAAACCTTTTTAAAAATAAATTACAGCTTGTTCTCATTATAGAATTAATTGTATTTTAGATTAGCACTTTATTGCTTTAACAACATTTAAATTTAGTGATAATTAGTGTTGTAAACGATGTTCTTTCCAAACCAGAAACTTGCTTTGTAAATAAACACGCCATGTAGTTACTGGGATAATTAGTAGGACAAACATTCGTAAGAAAAAATACTGGCCAAAAATTATGTCTAAAAAGTTTCAAGTAATCTCAAAGAAAAAGCATTTAAAGGAGGTCAGTTTGCATATTCTTTCGTTACAGTTCGGAATCCTTGAACAGTTAAAAAAAGACCTGTTTTCTCCAATTTTCTTGTATGGGGGGTGTGTGTGTAAACTTCTATTTTTATTTTTTTATTTATTTTAATGTCCATTGTAGAATATAAGTCCATATTAAAGGTATGAGACGAAAGCAGAGGATGAAACAACTGTATTTTAGCAAGAGGTCGCAACCCCAAATAGGCTTAAATCATTACTATTCACATATTTAAATCTTCACAAAATTACACTCGTTTAAGCCTTAGGAATTGTTGTATACTATAAGCATACTTGAAAAAGGCCCTATCCTTTCACTTGGCAAAATTTCATGAATCAAAAAATCCTTTTAAAAAATCCATATATGATTTCGAGTGGTGAAAGGCAGTAAATATTAATAAAACCATCTATTCCATGCCAACTAGAAGCATTATGATTCATTCTTAGAATTACCATATATTTCTCTGGGCAGCTACTGACTACAGTAAGTGATAATAGTTTTTCCAAAATGCAGTCACGTCATAGAAAAGTTCATCTAAGACAAACAGTCTCATTTCAACACTCTGCATTTCCTTAGGATATATGCTAATTTTATAATAAAAGCAAGGACTTTTGGCTCAGTTTGCATAGCCAGTAAAACTTCCTCTTGCCTCAGCAAGAGCACAACTGGACCCTTTCTACAGCTAAAATGACAAATTATCATTCTGCTAAGCAGCATTCAAAACAGTAACTGAGGTCTTGCAAAGCTTGATAGGTACTATAAGCAGCTCTAATAAAACAGTAACAGCTGTACTAATATATTAACCACTGTTTTGCAAGGGTAAATGGAAGCCTTAATTTCACCATTGTGTGTACTACATACATGGTATACTGAAAACTTTTTGCTAAATTTGTACTCATTATGTGTTCATGGCTGTAAATTAATCCAAATTAGTAATGCTATGAATATCCAACAGATCACTTGTTCTGGCACTTCAGCATGAGCAAAACTGACTTACAAAAATGTGATGTATTTCATCACAGCTGAACCTTCCACATCTCATGATAAAAACTGCAGTGTCTGAAGGCAGAACAATGTAAAGCAGCTAAGGCAGCAATAAAAACTGCCACGAGCATATACGACTTCCCCTCAGAAATACCAAATACACTGTGTAAACCTGACAAATATCATGTGACAAATAAAAAGCCCTCCTCTGGAAATGTTAATGGATATAGCATCTGATCTTTCAAGAAACTGGCTTTTCCATTGGTTTTAGTAGGATTACTCATGTAGCAGGTGTTCAGCCCAGGAGATTAAGTACTGACAATGGTACTCAAGTATGATTTCTGGCTGATTAAGGGCATGGTTTGATTTTCCTTACACAAAATATGATGTGAAAACGTAGATACTTACACAGTGAAATGATAGATAAAACACTTCCATCCACTAGGCCTCTCCAGGAAGTTGTAGACATCTCCCTGCATACTAGTTTTAGTTAAGTAATGGCTATAGAAACACTTCGTTGTACAGGCCCTGCGGACTTCACCTTCTGCCAAGGCTGCAGCTTTTGTGCCTTCCTCAGGGTTGTGAGGAATCCCAGATACATTATTCCCTTGGGTTTCTGGATCCAGCGCCACAGAAGAATACTGCATATTGCTTAAGCTCCCTCTGACTCTCAGCAACGCTGCAGATTCCCTATTTCCATTCAGACTACTCAGCTGGGAAGTGGAGCCTTGAACCTGTCCACAGCGGTTATACATGGGGTGCCCAACAGTTTCTCCACTATCACAGGACATGCTGTAACAACACACAGGTATTACTAATGCTGATCAATATTTAAAATCACAAAGAAGGTATTGTATGTCCTCACTGCTGAGGGTGTTCTCCAGCAGCTGATAGGATGACTTTCTGCTGTTATCATGGAGCTTCTCTGTGACACAAGTGTGAGCTGTCAGCCTGTCACCTACTGTCACTCACAGCCTCTGAAATTAAATCAGAGAAACGTATTAGACAATGGCACATGCCAGATGCCAGAAGTAACGGGAGGCTGGGAAAAGAAAGAGGTTGAGTTCTAGAGGAAGAAAGAAAATTAAGATTCACAGTTACATTTGTGAAGGAGGAAACTTAAAACTATTTAAACAGTGCAACACAAGTACAGCAGCAGCACTGCCTTGGCAGTTGACCCATTTGACATTATTTTAAGCTGAGCAGTTCTTGAAGTGTCCTGATTAGAAGCGGACCTGTGAAAATTTCCTAGAATTTATAAACTTGCTGATACCTGAAATACACCTGATCGAAGTTTTGAACTTAACACCTACACCTCAAGAAGTCTTATCTAGAGCATCAATGTTACAAAAAGATTTTAAATAAATTCTTTCAGTCATCTTATGGGATCTGATCTTGCAGTCCATGGTACTCAGGAACAATTCTAATCAAGTGTAGAAATTACAATGCCATTAATAATAACTGTCACCGAGAGGTTAATATTGTTAAAAGGCAAAAGATGAAAGATTCTTGGCCTGATTCTTGATTTTCTTCAAGCCATTTAGTGTTTGCTGCTAACTCTGCTACTCTCAAGCAAGTACCTAGAGAACACAGAATAGAAAATAAGGCTCTTATAGATTAATATGTACTTCATCGGGCAGATTTAAACTGCTGTTAATACAAATACTGCAGCAATATTAATAATTTTGTGAGACTGAGAGCAGCTGTCTTCCTGAAATGCAATTGTTTTCTACTGCCTCATTTCTTTCACACCACGATAAGGTTCCTTATCTAACATGCTTAGCTAAAACAGAAATACGAAAAAATTGTGAAAATATAAGAATATTAAAAGTACCATGAGATGTACTTTAACTTCAAAGCACTGCTGATGTCAATGCTAAAATTATGTCTGTAATGGCGTATTGTAATGTAGTTATCTGCAGTATAAATCACATGTGCTTACGAGTTGCAGCTTACTGCTCTTCTGAAGAGGGTGAGAGACTCACACTCACATTTTGAGTTACTTTATTCTCAGCAGAATCAAGTAATTTAGAGAGAGAATGTCAGTTACAGCGTGCTCATTTCTGAACACTGCTCATGGCGTGAACTGATGCATTTCTACATTAGTGCTATAGGAAATAGAGAAATATTTGTTTTCTCTCATCCTTTCTCTGAACAATGAAAAGCTGGAGGGACTGAATATTAAAGTTAAAACACACAGGACTTCATCAAAGTCTAACTATAACAAGAACATAAGAAACACCTACAAGAAGTACACTCCCTCCATATGATTCATTTTAAGGTGCTGAAGCTATCTAGCCAAGTGCTTGAAGAAAAGGCCAGTTACCCAGCAGTTGCAAACAAAGCCACTCAAGACACATTTGCTAGCCTGCTTGATCAAAACAGGGCATCCCACACAGTCAGACACAAAACACAGAAAACCCTGAACCTACTTTCTCTTGTTGCATGTCCTTCTATTCCTTTTCCTTGCTGCTCCCTCAGCTCCATGTAGCATACTCCCTGGATAGGTGCAGGGAGAGAAGCTGCAGCCCGACTCTGCCCCAGCTTATCAAGTCCCACCCTGAGCAAGGCAGGAGCCCTCCCTTCTATCTGCCTTATATGGCTGCCCTTGCAAAGGCAGAGAAAGAACTAGGAACAGTTTTGACAACTTCAGAGAGGAATTGCTTCTGCTTCTTCCTGTTGTCAAACCTGCAATCACAAGCAACAGCTTAATTTTGCTGGATCATCCTCCTTTCCCTCCCAGCCCTTTTCTTATCTGCATACACTTAATTGCAATGGGTTAAAAGTGGCATTTCCTTACTGCACATCTTTAAAGAAACTAAACTGTCTAAACAGGCAGCTTGAGTTTGTTTTTTTCCATCAAAGTTTTGGCAAAACCAAAAGCAGGACTTCATTATGATACATTAAGTAATGGAGTTCTCTCCTGTTGTTGCCTTTCTAAACCACAGCTTTTTTTTTTTTTTTTTTAAATTAATTTGGGAGGAAAAGAATCCCAAACACAAGCATTCCAGCATCAAACTCCTCATTTTATTGCTGAACTTTCTAACCAGGAAGAAGAAAGCAAATACTGCTATTTCTCTCTTTTTCTCCCTTCTATAATAGATATCAGACTGCTGTCCAGAACACCAGCATTCTGAACATGAGTTGGTTTTCCACAGTCATGTGGTCAAGAGTGAAACAGAGGTAACTATTTCATCTTTTGTTCTGGCAGTGAGGGAATATCAATGTACATGGTCTTCAACTTTTATCATAATTGCTCATGGGGCTAAGACCTCTCATTCCGTGGAAAGATTATCCCAGAAAGTTATTTTCTTGGTTTCCTAAGTCACATTTCCGTAACACTGAAAAAAAAAAATTATTATTAGTTCCTTTATTATTCTGATAAAGGTAGTTTGATCAGTCTTATGTTTATTCTTCTCTAAAAATCAACCCCTCCAGAACACTATCCTTGGAAGCTGTGTGACCCAGTTTACACTGTGTACAGAACTGAATACAGTATTCCAGACGGTACAGTAGGTGGTCCATGGAGAAGCACTAATAACTGACTGGAGCCTCAGAAACCCTCCTCTGGGTTTTTGCTCAAGCTTCTTCCTTGAAATGTTTTCTTAATTAAGTAATACTTTTACACTCTCTGCTGTATTAACCTTGTCAAAAAGTAATTTCCTAAATGCAAAAACTTCTGTCTGTTCTCACCTCTGACTTCCCCTGAATATAATCATTCAAGCTGTGAATAACTATCCAAAGTATGTCAAGGAAAAAAAAAATACAAACAAACAACAATTATCTTGGATATTTTAAGGTTTAAAATAAGTTTCCTTTGAGGGAACAGTAGTACCCAGCTTTACTGCAAATGCAGAGACTCAACATAATAACAGCACATCTGAAATCACTGCAGAAACAGAACCCAGATCATCTGACTCCTGTTTCTTGATCAACAGAAAGATGATTAAGATTTTATAGGTTGAACAGTGGAAGACATGAACTCATTCCTTCATATCCCCCTTCAACACCCCCCCCCCCCTCAGTTTAGCATATCTTTGGGTCAAATTCTCAAATTCAAGTGGTTGACTAATTTATGACTTCTGTGAAATGCAAATGCATGATTTCAGTAATATCAGCTGCTTAACTTTCACTGGTAAGATTACATATATTCATACAATGCCCTGCAAAAAATGTGGCCAAACAAAAGCGTGGCTTTTATGGCTGGGCTCACTTGTAATCTCATATTTAATGTTGATGTGCCTGATGCAGTCCACATGGTTACAGAGCATATCTACCCCACACTGACAGCACTGTATTTAGCACTCGGCACAGAAAGTGTGATAACTCGTAACTAAAAGGCCAGCATGGGGAGGCACAGGGAAATGTCTGGTTTTGAGATGCAGATTTGAATCCTTTCTTGACAAGGAGATACTTCTCAGGAAACTACCCTAAACACAGGACCAGCTCCACTTTCTATTGATATCATCATCACTGTGTCCTCCGGGGGTAATATTTTAGGAGAAAAGCGTTTATCAGTCATACAAGAAATATAAAGAAATAATATGGAACCCAAATACTAGAAAATACTTTGAAAGGTAAATAATAGACAAGGCTTGTGAAACATTCCCACACTCCTCTGTTCATTTCAAATTCCATTCTCAGGACCTCAGCTTTCTGCATGCAGTGCTCTTGAACACCCATTTTCTGGGTTTGGGAAGTGGATTCTACTGCCAGAACTGGATACCTAAATGTTAGATGCTGCTGAGAGCCATGTGCCATTCTGGCTTGGCTACAGAATCTTTTCTTAGCAATGATCATGTTAAGGCACAAATTCAGCATGTCGTGTGACTTGAACAGGTTAGGCCTCAGCTGCTAGTAAGGGGCAAAATGCCAACCCTTTCTTTCTGCTTGTGCTTCCCAGCCTGGTGAGCCAACGGTCTCACAAAGGACTGTACACCAAAGTTTACTGTGGGGAATTAGGGATCTTGAAAGGGGTATAGACTTGAGCTCCAAATCTATATAACAGTACTTCCTGCACTGCTCATTTTCGAACTGCAGTTTGAAAATGAGGTGATACCTGTCTTGCAAATATGTTAGATAGTTCAGTTGTCTGTAGAGCACTTTGCAATCCATGCAATGTGCACCATGAATACAAATATTCTTCTTTGCAAGGACATGCTGAAGATAAATTATCATGACATGTGTATATGATATTGGAAGGATGGTACATAAAAAATCAGCAGATTGTGACACTGGGCTTCCATTCACTACCTAAAGCTTGTCAAGTAAAATCTATTGTAGCATTTTACTAAATGGGGAAAGATCTGAAATGCTAAACTGCCTTTTATGTATGTTGGCACTGCTTCATAATTTTAGTATTAATACAGATAGTCTCCTAGGCTGACTGCTTGACCCAGAGTAGTATGTAACAATTATATAAATCTCTCATTTCCAGCATGGAATTGCTATAAGAAATTAAGATGACTCTTTCAGTTATGCAGTTTTTTCTCTCTGTTCAAACTGAAAATAAAATGTTTTACTAGAAAAACAAAACAGAATATGCAAGTTCTTCAAGTAAGCAGTAACAACTGTAATGTGAATAAAATGTCAGTCTCTTAGTATGATATATATCATATTTATAGATCTTATACTAAGATCCAGTAGATCTTATACTATGAAATATGGTTGTTATGCTGAATGCAATTAAACAAACTCTATGCCTGGTGGAAATATTAATTAATTCATATGATCAGTGTAGGGGGAACTAGTAGCAACTTCCAGATCAGTTTGTCTGTCTGTTGCTACCACACATTTCATTTTTTGAAATTTTATCAACACTGCAAGCATATGGGCTGAAAATTTCTTTTGGAAGTCTCTAGTTCTGGTTTTGGCTAGTTGGTTAAACAGCTACTCAACAAACAACTATAAGACAGAGAAAAACGGCTAGCTCTGTTAAAGGAAAACCCACTGACAGCTGACATAGCAATCCCCAAGTAAAGCCAACTATATGTTACTCCTCCATTTGCCTATTTGGTTTCATTAATCTTTTGTGTTACCCAACCATCCACTCTATGCAAGCAAACTGCCATTTTGCACAATGAAAATGGGAGAAGTGCTGGTGGAGAAGTGCTGGTTGCAATGATAGGTACAATAATGCTATTACATGTCCCATATTAAAGCACTGGGAAACATGGTGAAAATGCAGCCCAAACAAAAGAGTGAGAAGGCTACCAATGTAAAATATCCATTGACAAAAACAGCTCCTTCCTTTGAAGACTGTGGTTTTCAGTCTGGAATCAGTAAGAGCACTGTATATACCCGGTGGTATTGCCCATAGACACAGGTCTTGTGGCTGTCCTCCGCATATAGGAATGGCAAGAGGGGGAAAGCACACTTAAATTCCCTTCCAGAGCCTGCTCAAAGGATTCAGCACCCTGGAGAGTGTCCGAAGATCCTGCCCCGCGAGCCCCCCCATCCCCTCCCAACCCTCTTTGCTCTGGACATGGCATACGACCACCAGCAGTCACCTGAGAGGGAACCTTCACCCTCCTCAACTCCTGCAGAAATGTGCAAAGCATCTGATGGGCAGAAAAGCTCTCAGATCATGCCCTCCACAAGTGAGCAAGGTGCATGTATAAGTTTTTCCCCAGTTAGTCCTGGTAAAAGAAAAGAATTCCTGTTTTCAAAATGTTTCTTCAGATTAAGCTGCTTGAGAACTGTGAAAAGTATTCAATTTCATGACTCGTGAAACATGGTTCATCTAATTTTCAAATGCACAAATTTCTATTGTGCCACTTACTATTATTATAATAATATAATAATAATTTAATAATATATTATAATTATTATTAAAAATGCCACTGTGGGCTGTGTGTGCTATGGAAGTGTATGTTGCTCTCATTTGCACAGAGCAGTGATCTGTTTGGTTAATAGTTTTATGGTAAAGACAATGTTGGGCCCAACAAAATAAGATCTGATATTCAAGAGTTTGAGTGATCCATAGCAGAAAGGAAATAACTCTGAGATATAATGGATTCAGGCACCATTGTTCTTAACCTCACTTGTTAGACAATAATCACACACTGTGATGAAATAATTGTGACAAAGTACAAAACCTTGCTGATTTCACTGTCATTTCAGTAGGCTTTTGGAAAGATGAGAATTATTAAATTGAAATATTGAGAATAAGGAGAAGTTTATATCATGTGGGTGCATTTTCTAACATGGCATTATAATACTGATTAAGAATATTTTGTTTATTGAAAGCAGAATCATAAGCTCCTGAACACGTTTGCCATTTTAGGCACTATGGTAAATCAAGCAACAATTATAATACATTCCATGGGACTTATTTTTTACAATGGTAAAGCCAAATTCTGCTGATCTCATGTTATTCTACCTAGACAGTAGAGAACAGCTTGATCTAAAGTTTAAGGTGTGTTTGGTCTTTTAAGTTTAGTGCCGTTTACTTAGGTCAGCAGAATTCTTAAGGTAATTATAATACATCTTCATAGAAAGCCATAGTATTTTTAATACCTCCATAAAAAGAATAAGAACACTAAAAAAATTATACAAACTAAAGTGCTACCACATAGCGCAAAGTATCCCTTGATATGCTTATGTTGCATAAAAGACAAAATTACTGATTGAAATATTGTACCTATGCTAATTAATGAAGAGGTATCAGATAGCAGTCATGGAGAGCCTTCAAACAATAAGAGACAATATAAATTCTTGTAGAGTGAACCTCAGCTGTTACTTGATTCCTATCTTCAATTATATTAAGTGTCCTAGCATTGTTCTATTGGGTTTGTTTAAATCATTAGCAATGCACTGGATGAGAAGGACGCTTTTATTGGTACTGAGGTTGCAACAGAATATCATTAAAAGCAGATCCTTATAACAGGTATATTTGAAAAGATTGATAAAAATGTAACTATTTCTCCAGGAGAGACTTTTTACGTAGGAGTTGTGTGTTATAACTGAAGAGGAAGTAAGGAAAGTTGACAAAGATCCTAAGTGCAGGATAAGTGCAGTTGCACATTTTACATTTACATGTATGAGTTTAGAAAGTCAGATATTCTATTAAAAAGATTCCCACAAAACTTCTTTCTGTAGGCTTTTTTATACTACCTTTAATTGACTACCAAGGTGATACTAAAGAAAAGTAAACTAAACTTGAAATTCTTAATGTCACAGGTCCACATTACCTTCTCTTTCTGTACTAATCTGGAGCCCAAGGCAGCAATTCTTCTGAAATTATACATCTCATTCCCAAATGGAGAATAATCTTAGCAAGAAATCTCCTATTTCCTCTATGTCCTGTAATCTAAGACAACTGTCTATTACTTTCTCTGGTAGCTCTAAATTCTTTACTTATTCTAGAGTATGTGCAACATGATCAGAAAGTCAGGCTTCAGTATTCATAATCTATTCTGCATAGACTTTAAGAGCTCGAGCACAGAGAGGCTGACCAAGTGTCTTCCCTTTGTGTTCCTGGCGATCGAATTAACCCAGGCTGACTTAGCTTAGTACAGGCAGAAGGGTATATAGCTACCTGGTAATTACAATGCCACCGCTCTGTGAACTCAGAATGTTAACCAGGGGTGGGATTCAATCATAGTAGAAAATTCCCTCTTTCCCCAGTGAATTTTTACTTATTGGTCATGTGAAATTAAATCTCACTGGAAAAATTAAAGATAAACCATAATCTCTTACTGAGAGAGATGACAGAGCCCTTGTAAATGCTGGCTTTTTCACTAAGAAGATGGGAAAGAAATCACAAAAATTGAAGAAGAAAAATAGTAGTAATGTAATCTATGATTTAACTATATAAACACACACTTATCTAACACCTCCAATATGTTTCTGCTTATCTGAGTTTCTAAACATGTCTGTTCTTCTTCCCCAAATATAATTTTTGCAAAATCATGTTTCAAATAAAAATGAAGTGGCTTCAGTTGTACTGTAACTGGAAGGGCTTTTCAAAATGTATGTGCATCTTGAAAGAAGGAACACTTGTATGCTAACAAGGTATGCAAAGAATGTATCCTGAGGCCAGTCTATAGGTCTGTTGGTCTCTAGTTAATGAGCTTGTAAGTGGATCACTATAGCAGTAGTGTTATGAATATCTGTTTAACCTTAACTAGCTTCTCTGTGATAAAATTAGGCTATTGCTCATGAAAAAAAAAAAAAAAAAAAAAAAAACACAAACATTCAGATGAAGCATTTAACTCTAAAAATACAGATTATGCTGGTTATTATTTTTTTGGGGACTTCTGGTAAAGCTTGCTAGGGTGACAAAACATTAAATAAAAACAAAAATGGCCACAAACGTTTATTAATTGAAGAGTAACATCTCCAAAAATAGTGTGTGGCAGGTTTTTCCCTGCTTTTATAAGAAATCAGCTTGCTGTGTGTGGACTGGATTTTTTTTAGGTACACATCTGTTGGAGAAGCCACACAAGATGGAATGGAAAAAGAGTCCAATGGAAGATTTTGATCAAAACTTAGTGGCTGTGGAGATCCTTCTCATTCTAGTGCATTTCCTAGCCTATTCCTGTAAGTCTTCATTTCTGTAGCATCAGCAATTCACAAGCAAGAGGTAACACATGGTGATGAATCAGCTGAATATGACGAGTTCAGGAAAGACACTCTGGATCTGGGGCACTTCAGTTTTATCCACCTTTTAGAAATGTGGGGCTGTGTTTAGCTTGGCTGAGTCAAAGAAATCTAGACAAAGAAATCTGTGATGAGACACAACTCGGTCTGCTTAAAAGTAGCTGTAGAAAAGAGGCTGGTTTGACAATAAGGGTTAAGGAGGAAGTTGTGATTCCTGAGAGCTCTTTATTCTACCAACTTGAACATCCCATACATGTTTCTTTAAACCTTCTGAAGTAGACAATTTGATGTTCACTTTAGTAAACGTTAACACGAACAGCACTGTGTCTAGAAAGAGCCTTGGGCAATGCTATAGTGTGAGGTGTTCCTGCCCATGGCAGGGGTGCTGAGACTAAGTGGTTTTAAGGTCCTTTCCAACCCAAACCATGCTACAATTCTATGCTATATTAATAATGCAAGGGTAAAATACATTACGGGTAAGTTGTAACCTGAAGCAAATAGATGAAAAGACAAGAAATCTTTAAGCATGGCCAGGGATACGAGTATATTGCTATAAAGAACACTAACTCTTGCATACAACAGGTGCTAAAAAGTAGAAGAAAGCTGTCATCGAAAAAAACCAGCAGTTTAGTCCAGGTTCACACAAGGCTGAACCTGTTTGCATTTTGCTAAAGAAAGGCAGGGAGATTGCTTCAGGAGTAAGCTGGCGGAGCTAGTTCCTGTTTTGAAGATACAAAGAGCATTCAGGGACTGAGAACTTGAATTTTTATTTGCAAGAGGAAGAAACTGACTTCGTGAAAAGAGCCACCTGCACAAACCCCGATCACTCCCCTTTGGCCACAGCCTGCAATCCGGCGGGCACCCTCAGCAGCGGCGGGAACTACATGCACTAGGATGGCGGAGGCACCACACAAGGGGCCTACAGCACTCTCTTCTCCTCCTTCGCTATCCAGCCTGCTCTCTGGGATCGTAAGCTCACTACCATGGTTTCGTCCCTCCCCTGGAGCCTCACTGGGCTCCGCACCTCCCCTTTCCTCGCCGACCGCAGCACGCCCGCTCCTATCTTCCTTGAGGGCGGGGAACTGCTCCCGTTCGCCTTTCCAGCTGCTGTGGCCCGAGCCGGCTACCATCGTGACGCGACGTTGGTTGTGGGGGTAGCCTGTGTGCGGCAGGCTCCAAGATGGCGTCCGTCAGTGGCGCGGCGTTGGGTGGTTGCTGGGTCGTGCTGTCCCGGTGCCGCGGGATGGTTGTGGTCGCGCCTCGCTTCGGGGCCGTGGCTTATTCCTCTGCGCCTGCGGTGAGCAGCAAGGAAGGACAGCAGGGGGAAGGTGAGAGCAGCCAGGCATACGTTGCGGTGGCGGCAGGGGTGCAGCCGTATGGGGCTGGGGGATTCCGGGAGCGGGCTGAGAGCTCAGGCCCGTGGCCCTCCTTCCTGCCGACTGCAGGCCGCTCTGATTAAGGCGTTTTGTTTGCAAGTATTTGCAGGAGGGGGTTTATTTTATCTTTAAAGTCTTTTGTGATTACGGTTATAAATTTTGGCTGTGGAAATGAATAGCATGAAGACAGAAGTAAGCAACTTGGTGTTTGCTAGACACTGCTAGATTCAAAGGATCATAGAATCGCGGACTGTTTTGGCTGTAATGGACCTTGAAGATCATCCAGTTTCAACCCCCGGCCGTGGGCAGGAACACCTTCCACTACACCATGTTGCTCAAAGCCCCTTCCAGCCTGGCCTTGAACACTGCCAGGAATGGGGCAGCCACAGCTTCTCTGAGAAGCTTGTGCCAGGGCCTCACCTCCCTCATAATGAAGAATTTTTTCGTAATATCTAATCTAAATCTCCCCTCTGTCAGGTTAAAGCCGTTCGCCCTTGTCCTGTCTCACACGCTTTTGTGAAAAAAGCACTCTCCAAATTTTTTGCAACCCCCCTTTAGGCACTGAAAGCTGCTATAAGGTTTCCCTAGAGTCTTCCGTTTTCCAGGCTGGAAGACCCCAGCTCTCTCAGTCTGTTTCCATAAGGGAAGTGCTCCAGCCTTTGGAGCATCTTTGTGGCCTTCTCTGGACTCACTCCAACAGGTCTTATGTTGGGGGCTTCAGAGGTGGACACTCAGGATTACAGTGGACCTGCAGCATATTGCCTGTTTTTAGGTATTGCAAATAAGAATTTCACATTTTCTTATGACATGTGCACTCACGTTGAACATTTGATGTCATGCCTGGCCTCAAACTGGAGCTTCAGGATGTTCTGAGGTCAAATGGAAACTTGTTTGCCAGGTTTGTAGCA
Organism: Psittacula echo; assembly: GCF_963264785.1. NCBI lineage: Eukaryota > Metazoa > Chordata > Aves > Psittaciformes > Psittacidae > Psittacula > Psittacula echo. Next base: position 110,940,573 of record NC_137735.1, read on the forward strand.
ACATTCTTCCCAAGGCTGAGTGGGCATTTGTCATCTGTGGATTCAAGAGCAGGCTAGGCTGCAGAAAGAATCTGTTTTACGTTGGAGGACATGGCACTACAGAAGTAAAATGTCTTCTGCCCTGAAATTGTAGGTGTTTGTAACAGAAATAAAGAGATTGATATGAATGAAGTGTGTCTGTTTGTGAAAGCAGTGCAAAAACAACAGATAAAGGGGTAAAAGAATGCTGCGTATTAGTTGTTGCAGAGCCCCATATGTATTCTTCAGTTTAGATTTGTATATAGAAAGAAGAGGAGGAACAGAATTGTATCTATAAGATACTTAGACAAGGAAAACAAAATAACTGAAATTCACGAGTCTTTCCAAGGCTTATGTGGGGTAGTGAAGCAAGTCAAATTAATGGGGCAGAAAGAACCCAAACATCCACTCCTAAATCCCATTCAGTGTTTTTTGCTGAATACATACTGTATTCTAATGTAGCAATAATTAAAAAGCAAATCCCAAGTTCAAATAGGATACTTGAAAATAGTTGTAATCAGATTCACCTTTGTTTGTCTGAGTATTATAAAGGCCACGTTGTTTTGGTTGGTGTTTTTTTTGGAGGGGGAAGGCCTGAAAGTGTTTAAATTAGAGTATAATTGTATTGAAAATGTTTCTCTTTTTTTTTTTTTTCAGCTTTAGCAAGAAGAAGAGGCAGGACACAACAGTTCGTAAGATCAGTAAGCACTGAAACTGTTTGCCGTTAACTGAGGTGTTTGAGAAAGTTTTCTAAGCTGTATGTCTTAACAGTTTGTATAGGAACCCCTTCTGCAGTCAAAGCCTGGTGAAACAATCCACTGTGATTATCCCAGAGCCAGCACCTAGATCTTGAATGTCCCAGCTGTTTTCAGTCCATGTTCTTATAAAGGCAAAATCATTAACAGTAACAAGCTAAGGGTTACTCTGTATTGACACTTTTTACTGCAGGTCTTAAAAGTAACTTAAAGTTGCATTTAAAATAAAACCAGAAATTTTAATGTTGTTTTTAGTTTGAGTTTACAAGATTTGTAGTGGTTGCTTTCTGGCATAACTAAAACATCTAGTTTTGTGCATAAGTGAAATTGTTTTTTAAAAGTAGGATTAAAATTCATACCTGAATATTTAAGCATTGGGAATTTTCTTATTTATTCCACACATAAATTTCAAAAGTAGTGTATTAGGTGTGATTTTGAAAGGTAAATAGTAAAAGTGGACCTGGCACATACTAAATGTATGTACTTCTTTCTAAGCATTTCTGAAATAAAATGCAATTGAAGATTGGGAAAGACCTGCTGCCTAGGCTGTCTTTTAAAAATTCCTTTACAGATGAACACTAACTTTTGATGTAAAGGTGTCTTGAAATTTCTAGCTGTGGAAATTTATTCCTGTAATAACTGGGGCATGTTTCGCTTCTGCTTTGTCTCAAAAAAACCCATGTCTCCCATCAGACTTTTGTAATTTTCAATTTATTAGCATATACCTCCCAGAACTGAGAAGATGGCTGTTGATCAGGACTGGACCAGTGTTTATCCAACAGCAGCTGTGTTTAAACCTGCCTCTGTGCCTCTCCCAATTCGAATGGGTTACCCGGTGAAGAGAGGAGTGCCTCCACCAAAAGAAGGCAACTTAGAACTTTTGAAGGTAAGACACATGTCATTGGTATGTGCTAACTTTTAAATTTATTATTATTCACTAAGACTGCGCTGCCTTGATTGGAATATTTGTATTGGATACTGTTTTCTAATATTAAATAGGATAATATTCTTAATTTCTAAAATAAATGGTAACAAATACAAGTGTAATTAATGCACCAAATCAGGAGATTTTTTTTATGACTATCATGCCTGTACCTTTGTAATGGGGCTAACTTAAATCTTTTGTTAAATTGGGCTGGAGAATAGTCTTCTTACCTGAATATTTTATTAAGGGTATTCTACTGCCTTAACAAAAGTTGAAAGTATGATCAGATTTCAGTAATGCCTCTTTATTTATAAACAGACAAAGAGCTATTATTTTGGTAACTCTTCATATGTCTGTTTCAGATTCCCAATTTTTTGCATCTTACTCCTCCTGCAATTAAGAAACACTGTGCAGCTCTTAAAGGTGAGTTTTTGGTTTGTTGTTGGGTTTTTTTTGTTTGTTTGTTTATTTTTGGTTGTTTTTTGTTGTTGTTGTTTTTTTTTTAATTTTTAATTTTTACTGTTTTTAAAAACCATCTCTCAGAATTTTAAGACAATGCAAAAGGTAACTATGCCCAATGAAACAGAAGGTGAGACATGGTCCACCTCTGAAGCTGGTTATTTGTCAGGCTTTGGATAGTGTTGTATGCTTGCTTGTTGCTGTATTGAGTCCTACAGGACAAAGGCAACTACAGAGTCCTACATCTGGAATGGAATAACAGTACAAGCATGGCAAACAGCTAGAAAGAAGCATTGTGGAAGAGCCTTCTGGGCATTTGAAAATTGAACATGAGTCAGTTGTGTGCCCTTGTGGCAAAGGAAGCTAACTACATACTGGATTTTATTAACAAGAGTGTAGTCACCATATTCAGAAAAGTAATTCTTTTCCCTCTGTTGAGCATTGCATCCAGTTCTGAGATCCCCAGTACAAGAGAGTACCTGCTAGAGAAGGGCTACACAGATGACCAGAGGAATGGAACACCTCTCCTATGAAGAAAGGCTGAGAAAGTTGGGGTTGTTCAGCATGCAGAAGAAAAGGCTCTGGGGGAACCTTATTATTGCCTTTCAGTATATAAAGGGGGCTTATAAGAAAGGTGGGGAGAGACTTTTTACCCAGGCCTGTGGTGACAGGTCAAAGGGCAATGATTTTAAGCTGGGAGAGAGTAGGTATTTAGATTGGACATAAGGAAGGCATTTTTTACAGTGATGGTGTTGACATTGGAAGAGCTTACCTAGAGAAGCTGTGGGTGCCTCATCACTGGATCTATTCAAGGCCATGTTGGATGGCCTTGAGCAGCCTGATATAGTGAAAGATGTCCTTGGCTATGGCAGGGGGTTGGTCTTGGTGATCTTGAAGGTCCCTTCCAACCTGAACCATTCTGTGATTCTATTTGGCAATTGTGAGACTGCATCTGGAGTACTGTGTCCTATTTTGGGGAATCCAGTACAAAGAAAGACATTGAAATACTGGAGCAAGTTTAGCAGAGACTCTGCCATTATCTAAATGAATACAGTTTCTATAAATAGAACTTTTTAAAGGATGCATTGCAATAAATTTGAAAAATCCTCAAACAAACCAACAGGTATTAGAGTGTTTTCTCTTTATTATGCAGATTTCTGCACTGAATGGCCAAGTGCTTTGGACAGTGATGAGAAATGTGAACAGCATTTTCCTATTGAAATCAAAACAACAGATTATGTTTCTTCAGGGACATCTATTCGTAATCCCAAAGCAAGAGTGGTGACTTTAAGAGTAAGTAGTATTTTTGATAAACAGCCTAACAGCCTTTTTTTTTTTTTTTCCCCAAAACCTTAGTGCAAGTATGATATGTTGTAAGGAAATGAGGGAAACGGTTTACTGAATGTCTGAATAAAAAGCAGTGGATTTCCTTAAGCATGTTAGAACTGAGGTTGTAAGGTTATGGATGTGTGTTTATAACTGAAGACTAAGCTCTGATATATAAACAAAATATTGTAACTTCTGAAGAATCTATTTATAGAGGGATGTGTAAGTGCCTTTGTACTCAATGTCTTGCTTAGACTCTCTTATTCCTAATTTATAGAGTCCAGAAGTGCACAGGTATTGAAAGATGGGTCATATGAATGTGGTACCATTACTATGTATAGATTTGGCAAGCCTCCAGGCATCAGTGTGTATGTGGTAGGAGAGGCAGCCTTCTAATCATAGGATCATGGAATACTTGAGGTTGGAATGATGCTCAGGAATTTTCCAGTCTGACCTTCTGCTCAAAGTAAGGTAGGTATGAGATCAAACCAGGTTACTTGGGTCTTCTTCCAGTTGCATCTTGAAAACCTCCAAGGTTGGAGGTGGCACAGCCTCTCTGGACAACCTGTTCCAGTGCTTGCCTGCCCTCATGGTAGTAAAGTTAGGATTGTGCTGTGTAGTTAAACATGTTTTCAAGATGAGATTTGAGCCTATCTTAAGAGCAGCAGCAGTCAGTGCTAGTTGTGTTTTTACTCTGTCAGTATACAAGTTCGAATACTGCATGATACCATATGCTCATAACACATCTAATCATGGTGACTTTGAGCTGTAGTAGTTCATTTTGTCTGTAGGAGTCTCCACTTTCCCTTTATATTGTGAAACCTTTGGGGCTGAAATTTAATACAATCTGTCATTGACTTAAATAGACATTTCACACCACTGTTAGCAATAACTTCACCATCCCCTTATAGTCATTGCATACCAGAGTTTAGCCTTTCTGATTTGTCTCCTAATTCAGATCCCTGGTCCAAGAGCAAGGTTTCACAAATTTGTAGGCAAATTAGTAAGAGACTACTATTAGGTCTTCATGTTTTTAATATTCCTTGGCAACTCTCACTTAATAGAAATTCATGTTTCCAATACCATGTATATTTAGACTGTTAAAGTTCTTGGCCTTCTTATTTACTATTATGTAAACAGATAGTTAAAACCAGCTTGTTTTACTTGTCATACTCATTGCACACAGAAACTAGTGTCAGACTAACTTGGTGGGTTTGTTGTGGTTTTGTGTGTTTTGTTTTTTTTTCAAGGGGGGAGGATGTTTTTTAAATACATAATAGTTCTTTGTTGTATATCGTATGTTTGTGGGTTTGCTGCTATTGGAACAGAAGACAAGCCATTCACATTATTGTTTGATCAATATTATATTGTCATCTGTGTGCATCTTTGCATACTTCTGATTAACTCCCAATAATTGTTTTGAGGATTCTGATTTGCTGTCTATTGAATTGGTGTCTGTCTTTCTCTTTTGGATGCTTGTAATAAAGATCTTTGGTATATCTTAGTATTAACTTTACTGATATGTATTTGGGAGAAAAAAACAAGGATTTTTTTTTTCCATATGAAGTACATGTAAATATGCAATACAACTACAGACTAAACTGACAGCTCTTTTTTTTGCTCTGAAAGAAAGTTTGAGTAGAAATACTCTCCCCCAGCCGCTCTGGCATTTGGATGAAAAAAATTTATTGTTTGAATATTCATATTATACTTCTGTTGTGTTAATACTTCTGATGTGATACAATCAGAAGAAATTCTGCAAATGCGTATTTAATAGCTCTTGATCAAAGATGTGTCTAACTATCTCAAAATATTTTCTGGGTGCAGAGATTGGATTTATTCAGTAATTAAAGGTGTTTTCTCTTGTACTTGAAGGTTAAACTTTCAAACTTGAATTTGGATGACCATGCAAAGAAGAAGCTCGTTAAACTTGTAGGAGAGCGGTACTGTAAGGATACAGATATCCTCACAATTACAACAGACAGGTATGGTTACAAGAAGGAAAGAATATGCCTGTAGTCACAGTATAGAAGGGACTGGGTGTCTTCTCAGCAGAAGGTTTTGATGACTAATTTTAAGAAAAACACTGGTTTTGCAGGACTATGTCTTATCCCAACAGAATTTACTGGTGGTCACGTTTTGACTTACAGCTACATTGATGGAAACTTTTCTTCTTAAATTGTTGGCTAGGTCTGTTCTGAACTGTATTTCATAGCTGTTTTCACCAGTCATGCTCCTTCATTCAGATCTGGCGGAAAAAAATAAATCTTTTTTTAAGAGAGTTCAGACTCCCTTACGTTGGATTCCATTTTGGCACAGAGGGCAAACAGGTTTTTAATGTTTCCTGAAGATCTGTAAACTCTTGCATTTTGTACACTTTCCTGCTGACTTGCAGATGCCTGTTCTTCTTTGTTCTTAATATTCATGCCTTCATGATGTTATTCTTGTTAAGTGTAATTCAGAAATACATGTGAATCAAATACAAACTTCCTAAGCTTCCTACATTAAAACTTAGAAATTTTAATGTTAACATTTCATTCAAAAGTATGCTACAGTGGCTTGATTTCAGAAAGACTAGCTTTGTTTTTGAACTTTCAGATGTCCACTAAGAAGACAGAACTATGATTATGGCATGCACCTCCTCACAGTTTTGTACCATGAATCCTGGGTAAGCAATTGTGAATAACTTGCTCTCTAATGCACATGCATGCTCTCTCTTCAGTTGTAAAAAGTTCCATGACTTTGTGCAGCTTCAGGTAAGTTACCTTAGATTATTTTTCCTCTTCCACCACACTTTTTTTTAATTTAACCAAGCTGAGTTGCATATGTTTGAATCTCAATTCCCCAGTCAGCTTAGGGTACATTAATTTTTATCTTCACAAATGCTATCCTGTTTGTATACATAGTTTGCCTATTTTCAGAAGTTCTCTAGTTTTTGACCTTAGTATGCGATTCTTTCCCAACACTTTGTTTCTCACAACGAGTCTAAAAATGACCCTGAGCCTAATGACAAATGCCTTAATTCTCAGGATTCCTAAATATACCCAGCATGTTGGGCTGCCTATACACAATATTCAAATATGAATTACGTGTATCCAGAGAAATGGTGTACTCTGTGATTATCATGTGATCTATGCACTTTCTGCAGTGACAGCGTTTGAGGATGAAAACAAGTCTATTCCAAAGAAGCAGAGGGGTGTGTTACCAGCTTTAAAGCTATGAAAGCCAACAGCACAGTATCTACATTTTGCCTGATTTCAAACTCTTATCTGTTAATTAGAATCTGTCTTGGGCTTTTCCTAAGCTGCAGTAAATCATGGCTGTAACTTGGAAGTATTCTGCTTCTTAAATGCTCTTCCCTGAGGCTGGAAGAAGTGAGGAAGGGCTGCTTTTCTGAGCTCCCTTTTGCTCAGGAATGGGACATCCTTCACCACTTCTGTTATTTTTAGGATTTCATTACATCTGAGTTAGTGTCCCGAAAATACATAAAATTCTTGTAACTCTTTAGGTAAATACTTCTATCAAGGCAAGTGTAATTTAAACTTTTCTATGATCATTCCAGATATGACATGTTTGGAATTTTTTCCAGCAGTTTTTGTTAAATGGTTATGCATGTGAAATATCCATTGTAAATGTGTTAGATATTACTCCAGTTCATTGATAGTTTACTACAGTTCTTTGGTCCTCTAAATATAATAAGATATCTTTAGAACACAGATCTTTCTTTTACCATGAGTTGTTGAGATTTGCCTTGTGTGTTTTTGTGGTTAATAGTAGTGGTTGTAAGTATTGCCTTCCACAATTTTACAGCCATTTTTAACAGAAAACAGGATAGCAGTCCAAAATGAAATTATTGTTGAAACTCCATAGTTATATTTTGGATAAATTAACTTTGTTTAAATGTAATACTTTATTAGTCACATTAGATATTTATATGTAATATATTTATATAATAAAATAATACTTTATTAGTCACACACACAGACAGTGAAAGCCTTCATCATCTGTATATTTCCATAGAAGTATTATTTTAACTAAGTTGTAGATGACTAGCTACTAAAATTAACTTTTCCTGTTTCCAGTTGTTCTATAGTATTTCAATTAAATATCTGTATTTAGCATTTTTATGAATTTTAGTGTTCTTGATTTCGATTTTTGCAGTGATGACATAAAAAACATAAGGAGAATGAGCTATATTTCTATTTCACTGGAAGTTGCCTTGAAGGATACATTTTGTAATTGTAGAATGCATCAAATTAAATTCAGATTGTACTAACATCTTAAAAGCTATATTTACTTGAGATTTCAAGTGCTTTGTTCACATGGATATTTTTCTCCCAAGCAGCATTACATTGCATTACAAATCTTAAATTAATGCTAGATCAGTTTCCAGTATTAAGCAATGACAAGAGAGCTAGACATTGCTTGCTTTATTAATTCCAGACGAACACCACATCTGCCCTTTGCTCTAGCATTACTTAGTGATGGAGGACACGGCTATGTGATATTGCTGTGTGCATATTCAGTGTGTATTGAATATGCGCAAGTCTCTTGCTCTTTTGTCACCTTTCAACTTCCATGTTAATATTTGATGAGTTCATTGATCACTTGTAATTGTCTTTGATTTCAATGAGAACTTAATGGTCTCCTGAGACATGATTTTTAATTTGTCTGACATGTTTTGTTTTGTGTGGTTTTTGCTTCCTTGTTTGGTCTGTTTTTCCCATGATCACTGGTAATGCCTTTTAATAACTTGCTGAAAGATAGTTTGATACATGCTGTAAGCCATAAGCAAACAATGTATGGTTTATTTTAATTTGTACAAACTTTAATGCTGGAGGGGGATGGATGGGAAGTGACCTTCCATGTAGTCAGTAACATCAATCCTTTTTATAGAACTGATTGCAAGACTTGCTGACTTTCCCAGCAGAGTAATGCCACATTGTTTTAATGCATGCGCGTGATGGAATTCAAGAAAAAGATGAGGGCGGTGTTCCATTCTTGCTAAGTGAAAGAAAAGCTGACTGCATGTAAATTTTGTCCTCAATCCTGAAAAGTTTGCCTACTGTTTCTCTTAGATGTGGCATAACTCTGTGATCTGTCTTAATAATGGATTACTAAATTTTGTGAACCATTGAAGATGTGACTATATAAAAGGAAAAATTGTATGCAGATATAAATCAGGAAATGTAGTTTCAAGTGTAATTATATTTTAATTGCTAGTGATGCATAATTTTATTAGTCACAAACTGGAGCATCCAAGTAGTTTAGGAACCTGAAACCTTTTTAAAAGAATGACAGTTCATTGTGGTTTTGTTGGGTATGTAGTGAACTATGAGGCTGTATGGAAAACTGGCAGCATATTGGCCAATTGATAGTATCTGCTTGGTAAGACAGCATGCTGTTTCTTGAGATGAATCTGAACAGTGAATGCAGTATTAATTAGGGGTCTACATATTGTGGTCTTGGTTCAACGTGTTTGAATTACAGGTTTGCTAATAGGCTGCCTCAATCTAATGGAAAGCTCAATTTAGTTGAAGTTTTTATTACTTACACAGATGCATAAGAAGTGAGAAGTGTACTAGAGTGATGCATTTGGCACCTTAGTTTTGATAAATGCAGATAGATACCAGGCCCATGAGTTTAATTATCATTAAAATATTCATATATTAAAATCTTAAGAATGTACATTTATTTTCTTATTTTAAAATACTAGGGGATCTTTTGCCTTTTGCATCCTGTTTAATAGTTTTCAGATTATTAATCAAATATTTGTGTTCAATTTGGGTTTAGAATGTGTTCAGTAGATACCTGACTTGTGCAATATGGTAAGGATTGGATTTACCTTCTTTGGACTTTTTCTGTGATTCCTTTCAAATTGTCCTTTAGGATTGTGCTTGGATTTATTTAATCAATGAAAGGGTGAAATATACTAGGTAGATTGTTAAACAGCAACTCAATCTCTTGTGTTTCTGTGATCTTTAAACCATGGTGCTTCTTGAATGCTGTAACATCTTCTAAACCTATTAAGTGGTGTTTAAAAAGCAAGAGTTTGCTGCCCTCAAGTGGTTAAAAAGATCATGAACTGATTTCTTCACGCTCCTCAGATTAATAGTTTATCACTAAAAAGTAAAAGTTCTGTTACAAGTTGAAAGCATAAAGGGAAACAAGTGGAGCAGGAAGTTAATTTCCCAGTAAGGAAAATCATTTATACTGCTTATAAAAGGGACAAAAGTTGCAAGCTGTTCTCCAGTGTGTTTCTTAAAGTAAAAGGTCTAATCTAACATACCAAGAATAACTGTGGAGTAATGCTGTACACACTTCTGAACTCTAGCTTTTTCTAGTAATGTGGTTATGGGAGTCTGGTAAAAAAGAATCAAGACTTAAAAAACAGTAAAAAAGAAGGAATATAGAAGTAGGGATATGTGGAAAGTGGCTGCTGAATGTGTACAGTAATAGCCAAAGGGTGTTCTGGGTGCATCTCTTTGCATTGTGTTTGCATTGTAGACGTTAATAGTACTTGAAATGAAATGACAGGGAAGTTGAAGTAGAAAGGGGAGGGAAGGAAAAAACGTGAAGAATGGACAGAGTGGCACTAGAGGCTTGAGTAAAATTTGTGAACCCCAAAGCTGTGTAGTTAGAATGAATTTGAGGGAACTGTCCCACATTTCTTTTGCATTCCTTTTTAAGTAGAGCATTCAACTGCAAACCACTGCTGGGGTGGGGAGTCGGTGTATGCATGCAGCTCAATGAATATTTTTGCATATTCATTGGTGATAATCCTAAAATACATTATGTAGCTTTTCTCTAGACCAGTTAGCACTTAAATTGTGTTGCCTTCTTTTCATCTACAGTCATTTTAAACGATTACAAGTAAGCTATTTCTTTTTTCACTTCAGGTTGTGCCAGTAGAACGTTGTAACAGTAGAATTTTGCAGTTTTCACTGCAGCAGTTTACCTTGTAATTCAGCCTAAAATATACGGTACAGGTCCACTTCTGAAACCTAAGCAGGTCTCTGGTTACTTAGGTTTCAAAAGTATACTTTAACTTCATATTCTGAACACTCATGATGTGACACATGGGTTAAGATGGAGGGTGGAAGGAGAAAATCTGAAGTCTTGCTGAAGCAATTCTCTCTGGGCAGCAGAAAATTCAAGGTTCATTGAATGAAAAGGAGGGCTGTAGCCAAGTGATTAGAGCATGTACCTGGGAGAGACAGATGTAGAGCTCTGGGCACCTTTTAGTATAACTGAAGACTGCTTAGTGTAAATCTCCTGACTTTGAGATCTTAGAATAATGAAGTGTGTGATATAATTATGCCCTTCCTACAATAGTGTTCTTTCTCAGCATGTCATTATATATGGTTTAAATAACACAAGCTGAGGCTGAAGTAAGGGTGGTCTGGAAATGTTGTAATATATACTTTGTTTTGAAGTATGTATTAAATTTCATTTTGCACTCACCAGTGCTCAAAAACTAACAACCCAAGGCTTCATCATTAATGCGAGTCAGAAAAGATGAAGGTAAGTGACACAGTAGATGTTAAATTTAATAAATATTCTCTGGTGATCTGAATTCAAACATATAGAATCAAAGGAAAAAGTTTTGCTGACAGGGAATCATTGCGTTGTAGTGAAAAAAGGTTAAACTTTTTTTTTTATGCTGTTGCCTGGAACCACAAAGGATAAAACAGTGAAGCAAAAGGTTGATTTCAAAATTGTCTTTGTAGCATTTCAGACTATAGTAGGCTTTGTGCAGTACCTTGTGTTTAAGCCTATATTTCTAGTTGCTTGAGAAACAAGTCACATTTTTGAAGCATAAATACAGTTTTTACAGGTGTTTAATTTTCAGTCTGAATGTCAGAGTGAAATGAAGCCTTAATCGGGCATAACAAAACACTCCATAAGATCAGAATCTTACAAACTGAGTTAGATAAATACCTTACAAATGACTCTGTCAGAGCCTGGATTTTCTAGAAAATACATGCAGCCACTTTGGCCAGAGGAGTGGGGTGTTGTCCTTAATTTATTAAAAGGCAATCTAGATAATGTTGACCTGTGAGAACACTTAAGTTAGTGACATAACCAGAGATTAAGCCTGTGAGTATCATTAAGTATGATAGCATCTCTTACTTCAATAGTATTTTTTGAGGCAAATCTCTTCTCTGCCTGTTCTCCTTTCTGTTTTGCATTTGTAACTTACTGGAATGTTTAGTCCTCACAGTATTTCTTGTGACACCTTGATGCTCTAGAGGATTTATCTACCCTGTGCTGTTGCTGTATTTATTCTAGGCTCTATAGAGTTTGAAATCTGACTTGCAACTTAAAGGACTTTCTTTCTCCTAAAAAAAAAAACCAAACAACAAAACAAACACTGACATACTTGGTCTTGCTAAACATAAACAGCATTAAATTTTTAAGTGTTCAAACCATTCACAAGGAAATTGACTTACAAGTCATGTTTTTAATTGCCTTGAAGATTTTTGTGTGCCACTTAAAAATTCTAGTTAAAACACTTTTTTCCCCAAAGAAACAGCAGAGGACTGATTTATACTGCGTCAGCACTTCAGATTAAGCACTATAAAGGCTTGTAAACCTTAAAAAATAACTGGCTTAAACTGTAGCATAAAAGATTTTATTTGAAACAAATCCTTATGTGGTTTATGACATTAAAAAAATATTATATTTGCATTTGGAAGTGTAAAAAAAAAAAAAAAAAAACCAACTTCCATGCCTCTTATAGTAATAGGTTTAGTTCCTTTGACTATATATGAAAAGTTTGCTGGTGATTTTGGTTTTTTTTTTTTCCCACCTCAGTTCTTACTGAAAGTTTTGGTATGAGAAACAGTTGAAATTATCAGCTTAGTGTATCTTTAGCCAGGTTGGTTATTGCCAGGTTGGTTATTACTTTCTGAGATTGTGTCTTACATGTGATAGAATGAAACAATCATTTTAAGTGAATTCATTGAAGAAAAATACATTCTTGATTTGTAACCTCATTCACTAAGTGGGGTTTCTAGAAAAACATCAGACAATGGCACACTTGTACTCCTTTTTTTGCAGACACATTCCCATTTGTAAGGCACTTTGTGCAGTGTTCACTAGCATTTTAAATTTGCAGGGGACAAAATCAAGTAACAAAACTTTGAGTGATGAAGACTTCATTTTTGAAGTTTCTTATATTGTCTCATTATTTTTCTTCATAACACTTTAAATAAAGTCTACAACACTTGTAACATTTCCACTATTTAGTTCATAGGTGCTTGTCTACCTACAGTGCTTTCTCAAATGAACATATAGTTCCAGATTCACTTTTTCTCTTGCAGTAAATCTGATTGGAAAGGTATTTAAGTTTTGCTCAATACAGTCAGTTTGCAAATATCTGGTTTCTGTTCAGTTTCCTGTTTGTGATGTATGTCTGGACTTGTGTACAGTAGGATAACTTTTCATTTTGAGGCATGGCCACCAACATTGCAGCAATGGATACTAGCTTTTTGTAGCAGGGCTGAGGAATGCATTTTGAAATCTCCCCCTACTGTCAAATCCCTTCCTGCCTCCCTTTTCCCCAGAAGTCAGTTTTTATTTTAAGACCAATTTTGACACGCCATTCTACTGGGAAGGATTCCAAGAAAGAAATACTGAAGAGATTCTTTGACCTCCTTTAAAACCTTACTCTGTATCACTCAAAAGAGAGAGGTAAATCTTAATCTGTTTATCAGCATGCATCTCCAAAATCCTGTAAGTTAATGTGTGCAGAGAAGGATTTTCCTGAAGAGATAAATGTAGTCTCATAACTGTAATTAGTTTTTATCTCTACTATAACTTAAAGGTGTTTAAAAGCCTCACAGTGATCTTTTGTTTGAACTTCAAACATGAGTTTGGTCCAGGGGTAACACCCATATTCCCTTACTTTTGAGAAACCTTATCCCTGTGAGAGAAGTTTTAGCTTTAAAATCCTTTTGGAGTTTAGGAAAAAAATGTCGTGGATAGCCATTATATAGATAAACAAAGGATATGTAAACCAGGATGATGTAGTTAATTTAAAACTATCTAAATCTCCACATTGAATTGCAGGATTTTTCAAAAGTACAAGGGGTACTCTCCTATACCCACTTGTTCCACTACTGTTTCAGCAATACAGGCTGTCCTTTATTTTTTTTTTTTTCCCCTCTAAATATTGAATGAGGTTCTTTCACTTCTGTGTTGTATTATGTCCAGGCTTTAATGTCAGTCATATGAGCCTTTTAGCAGTGTTAATCACTGTTTCTGACTAAACATTTGGACTTGGAGATTTAAAAGACAAACGATTCTGTTTACCAGTGCAGTATGCAGCATTTGTTAAAGTATTTTTAAATTCAGATAGAGACACCCAAGCACACAGGTGTCTAGGAAAAAAAATAACTCTGGGTCTTAATTAAAGGTTATTAAATATTGTGGTTTGACTGCAGCATCCTCGTTACTAGTGGACAGAGTACTTTTAATGAAAAACAACCCCCAAACCCACTCCCATAAAACCAAAGCAAAAAGAAACGAAACCCAACCCTCTCATGATTGCCAGATCTGTTTGGACTCTGCATAGTCTAGCTGAAAATTTACTTCAGAGCCCTTTCTGGCAGGGGATTTTAAAAAATAAAATCCACCTATCCATATGATGTAAATGATTTACTATAATATTTCCTTGAACTTACTCCAGGGAAAATATAATTTTTATTTAGATATGATTTCTACAACTGTAAGAAAAACATGAGCACCAAAAATATTTCAAATTGTGCTTCTTACATAGTTGAAATAAGGATACTGTGTTTACACCAGTAAAGTACTAAATAGTTACAAATATGCAAATAAATATACAATCTACATTATATAAAAATACAGATATATCTACAAAGCATATCTATTTACTAACGTACAATAAACATTCAATATACAAAATTTATGAAGAGCAGCTGCAGAAGCCAAGTATTTACAGGCACTGGGTTTATGTCTTCTGTGTTCAACTTCTCAAAGAATCATAGAATCAGCTCAGTTGGAAAAGAGCTTTAAGATCATCAAGTCCAACCATTCCTCCAGCACTGCCAAGTCCACCACTAAACCATGTCACTAAGGGCCTCGCATACATGGTTTTTGAGCACTTTCAGGAATGGTGATTCCACCACTCCCCTGGGCAGCCTGTTCCAATGTCTGAGCACCCTTTCGGTGAAGAAGTTGTTCCTAATATCCAGTCTAAACCTCCCCTGGTGCAGCTTGAGGCTGTCATCTCTTGTCCTATCACTCCTTATTTGGGAGAAGAGACCAACCCCCAACTTGCTCCATCCTCCTTTCAAGTATTTGTAGGGAGCGATAAGGTCCCCCTTGAGTCTTCTCTTATCCAGATTAAATAACCCCAGTATCCTGTCTACTATTACTGATTAGGTAAAAATTAGTGCCTTGCAGATAGAGATTCTTTCGAAGAGCAGTTTGTTTTGCAGGAAGAGGAAATAGATTGATTGGTGGTGCTTTTTCTTATGAGTCACAATTAAAACATTTCCCAAACAATGAAGGATTGCTGTCCCTCATCATCGTTACTCGATATGAGATGTCTTGAGTTGCATCTTATAGCCAGTGTAAATGTATCAAAATAATATGCTAGGAATGTAATAGCTAGGTGGCTACTTCCAAAGCTTGAATATTTAGGGTCATTTAAAATTATTACTTTTAGATGATTTGTTGTTATTCATCATGTCTAGTCTATAAGCTTTTTTTCCTGTTCTGACTCATCTAGTTATGTTTGCCAGATACATAAAGAACTTGCTAAGTGGGAGGAAGGAAACTCATTCTGCACAGAAAATGTATGGCATACAGGCACCTTTTGAATTTTGAGGCTTGAGTTACAAGCCCTGTACTTCAGAGGAGGGGAAGTATCTTCCATGACGAACGTAATTTTTAAAGTGAATTGGTATAGAGATAAGTTTCTTCCAATTATTGTAGCTTTGTTTCAGTCTTGAGTAGTTTTTAAGACAATGTGTATTTTCTTTCAGAAAATTGAGACGTGGGAGAGCGAGAAGGCTGAGGAAGACATGGAAGAGTATATTTGGGAAAATAGCCGCTCTCAGAAAAATGCCTTGGATACCCTACTTCGAATAAAAGCCTCAGAGAATGTCAGTAGTGTAACTAAGGAAGAGCTTCTTGCATCAGAAGTGGTTAAAAATTATAGAAACTCCGTAATTGCACTTAAAAATGAAGGTGAAACAGAAAATAACATGTCTCAGTATAAGGAATCTGTGAAGAAACTATTGAATATACAAGCATTACCATGAGAGTAGACTCTGCAGGTACACCTGATTGTTACAGAAATATTAAACTACTAGGTTAATATTTCAGTATGATATGGTTATATATTTATCCAGAACCTTAACCAAAATATGAAACTTTATGAAAAGTTAATTTCAATAGTAATCAAATTTTTCTTTACCACTTGACTTTCTTGTAAACATAATTGTCTTGTCCATGAATTTTGTTCTTTGAATAAAGTATGTTTTGAGTCATATTGGTGACTTGAACATTCTGTTCTGTGCTTTCTTAGTTTTGGAGATCCTGGTTCAGACCTCAGCTTAATCACATATTGACTTCTCACACAACTACTTTTGGCATATAACTTAGAGCAATATGTCAAAAACAATGAAATTACTTAGGTTCCTAGTTCATTAATTTAGAGTCTAAAAGTTAAGAACTCTAAATTTTCTAAATGCTTTTCAAATGTCAGTCATTTTTCTCTGTCTGTTCTCCCTGCCTGTAAAATGAAGATAATACTGCCTAAGTAACTTAACTCATGGAGGGGTGTTGAAGCACACTGAACAGTGTGAGGTTCTCTCAGTTGTCATTGTAAAGGCCAAGAAATACGCTAAGTAAAAATACCTGTCTCTAAAATGATGGAAAAAAATAAGGTAGTAAACGGGATGGAAGTGGGAAGGTGAACCAGCAGTTATTGTCAGGATGCCAGAGTACATAGGAAAGGAAAACTGATGAGTGTTGCTGAAACTGAGAACTGGTGATTAGTAAGGCAAGTATATATATCTTAAATATGGAATGGACTGAGTCTTGGTACCCTGAGGCCTGATGAGTTGTCTTTTCAATGTTGCCAGGCTCTTCAAGAGAAAACACATTTGTAGCACCCAGCTTACTGCTGTGAAGCAGACGTAAGTTAACTCTACTCTTGCTTTTATTGTACCTTCCTGGCTTACTAGGATTTCAGCTTAAGAGAGAAATTCCTCATTTTCTGGTAGGGGCAGAGGGAGGTTTTATTCATCAGACTTGAAGATTCTGCATACCTATAAAAGAAAGCATGTGTGGCCTTGCCAGCAACTCACTGAGAGGAAAAAGTGTTAACAATACTGAAAACTGAAGGGAACTGATTTCTGCAGTGTTCTGTGTTGCTTAACTCACTGCTAGGGTTTCTCATTGTTTTGTGTTTACATGCAGCCAGAGTGTATTTATTCCGATTTGCAAAACATTGTCTTTTTTGGAAATATTCTTATGTAGACATTGTTTTCATATGGCAGGAGACTGAGTTAATGCAACTTTTTACTCTTTATGAGAATTTGCATGAGCTGTAGCTAAGACTGAAAATGATTGTCATGTAACCCCAATTTCACACTTACCAACTGGATTACTTAGTAGTCCTTCCTTCTAGAGCTGTATTAATGTGAAGTTTAAGCAGAAGCTTAATATGAGGAGAGTTTCATCTGTTATCAGCTTGTTCCTTTATTAAGGGATTATGAGAGTAATACTTAAAATTCTTGTTTGAAATAGTACATGTATAATTCCTAATCTTTTTTTAACAGCCATGAAACCAAAATTACTGAGGAAGTAACTGCAGTTTGACTCAGGGAATGGTATGGATGGTGGAGTTGTGCCTGGCTTTATTCCAAAGGCGGTTTGGTTCTTGTATTGTACACATACGAAATTTGTTTCCTTACTTAGCTTTGTCAGTGCTTGCTTAAGGACTGGCATATTAGCAAACGTATGTAACTAACTTCTGTTTTGCAGTGGCATGTCTTGTACTAGACTGTCATATTTTAAGTAACTCAAACCCCCATAAACTTGCTTTTTCTCCATAGAGTTGTCCTTAATGTACTCGGCACATACAAGCACCTGATAAAGTCCTCTCTGCAACAGAGCATAATTCTGTTTTCCTTTGCTTTTCATACATTTTAAGAGGATCTAAGGAGAACTCCATATGAAAGTTGTAGCTAAAGTGACAATTTGACTTTACTAATAATAGTGACTGGTAGAAAGAATAGCACAGCAAAGGAAAATAATTTTTCATTTGATTGTATTATCATTTCATTAGCTTCACAACTAATTCATGGAAAACCTAAAATGCACAAGCAAGAATTCCTTCTGAAGTGTTCAAGTCTAGCTCACAGATGTGCTATAAATGTTTCCGGAAATACAGACGGGATAAAAGGTGTCTGCTGAGTGCCAGGACACTCTACTATCTCTACCAATAACAGATGACACCTACTGGCTAAGAACAATGTTGGGACTAATTCACTGTGTTCCCTAATCATGTCCAACAGTTACCATCAGAAATTAATTGTCAAAATACCAGTTTCCATATATCTGACTTCATGACACTATAGCTGTAGGAACACTTGGCCAACTGGCCTTAGAAATATGCAAGAGTGACCTCCAACCTGGGTTTTCAATGTTATCTTCACTTCCTCTCCTTGTTAAGAAATATATGAGCAAAATCATAAAGCTTTATAATTCTACAAGTGCCCAATCAACCTGCTAGAATCAAAACCAGTATAAAATTCAGAATTACACTTGTGATTTTTACTAATGGTTTATGTGCTACAGTACAGAACTTGTGTAATGCACTGGACTAGATCAAAGGTATTTTGTATTTTGAGCTCTTACATTGGATATTTCTTTTTCTGTTTTTCTGTTTCTGCCTTTAAACTGTGTTTGAGGGTGACAGTATTTCTCTGTAACTATGTAGAATACCTACAACACTGGGATCTTAATGATGCATAATATAGCATGTGTTTTTCTGAACTATACTACACATCTATTTTCCTGTGTACTCTTGCTGACCATCTTACTGGAAATGTGCACTGGAGTTTAAAAACTGTGAAGAGTTAAAGAGTAATACTTACAGGTTAAGCAGATGTACAGCACAGTAAGAAGTACATCCTTAGTAATGGTCGCTAAGGATGTATTTCATGTACATTATAATGTAAATGCGTGATTCTAAGGTGTGTATCCCTCTACACATTCCTGTGTGTATGTACATTCTTGGCACAAGAAAGTGCTCACATTACTATTAAATAGAAACCTAGACAGATGACAAATCAATAAGCAGGCTTGCTTCTCTTATAAACATTCCAAAGAAAGCCTGAGATCTTTTGCTTGGTCAAACTGGAAAAGAACTTGTTTTGTCAGCATTCTGGCTAATTTTTTGCATCTAGAAGCTATTGTAATCACTGGCATAAGATGTCTTAAGTAAACTGTGCTAGGAGTTGTGAAGTGAAATGTAAGAAGTATCACTAAATAGTTTCTTGGAAGTTGTTCTTCCATGTTCTCTCACACTTTTGCCCCTTAAAGAAGGGCTTTTGGGCACTAAGCATAATCTCTTGCTCAGATTAGATAAGACCTGTACAGCGACATAATTCAGCCTTTGGCAAGGAGAGGAGGTGTTACAACTACTTGTAACTTCACCAAGCCCTAGGATCTGAATGTGACAGGCTTGGTGTGAAGAGCTGATAAACCCCCAGAGATAATCTCATGATTGTTCTAACTGGAGTTAACACTTTTTGCCCTGTTTTCAGGGTGTTGCAGCATTGCTACAAACACAAGGGATAAAGGACAGTTGCCTAAGAAGGGATGTGCTGTCTGGACAAACCCATTTCTACCCATTTCTTGTTTTCCCTCATACTTAAAATGTATGTATTTATTTTTTTGTGACTCTCATGGTCTGTAATAAAATAGTCTTGCTACTGTGCTTTACGTAACCCTTTTCCTGCCTATTTTTTTTCTGTATAAATCAACAAACCAAGAACTGTCCAGAACATGATCTTAGATTTAGTCATTCCATCTCGCACCAGAATCATTTGTGGATGGGACACATACGGATTTTCACTTCTGTCTCATTTCCTTTTTCTGGTGAGTATTGAGGCTCTAGTTCCGTTATATAATTCAGAACATAATACTGAGGGCAAGTATCAAAGAGCATCAAGGTGCTATTAAGTACACTATGCAGTCACTAATTGAGATGGAACCATGAACACCAGAGATGTCTCTGAGTTGCTGTAGATCACGCAGCCGATGAATGATCAGACAGAAGTTACTTTTGAGAGTAAAAGCAGGTGAAAAAAAACACTTGTTTGAAAGCAAATAGTATATTGCCTGACTTCTTCCTATTAAAACTAATACCTTCCTGCGGAGATTTGTTTTTGTCATGTTGGAGTATATTTCATCTAGTGAAAGGATTTCTTTGCTAACCATTTCAGGGTCAGATCAATAAAGGATACTCTAAGATGATCAACTCATCACATGAGACATACATTCTTTATCTACGTATTACCACATTAATGCTTTGATACAATATAGAGTATCTTGGTTCCTTCTAGTTCCTTTCCTTTTGGTGTTAAAGACCTGGAAAAGAATACCTGTCAACTAACTCACTATGAAGTGCCCTTGGGGTCTCATCATTCTTATTTGAAATGTTTAGTCATAGTTAAACTGTGCTAGATTCAGCCACATGATGAAAGTACATGGTAAGGAAAGTACAATCTGATGATAAAAGCTTGTTCAAATTTCAAGTACATCATGCAGTGGGTACAACTATAGATTGAGTTCTGTCTAAGAAGGAGAAAAATGACTGCTACTGCTGAACCCAGAACAATTTGGCAGCACTACATATAAGCATAGAACTGCCCATAAAAACAAATCATACCTAATCCTAATTTTTCTAGCTAAAACAGAAGGCATTTCTTTTGTGTTATTTCAGTTGATAAACTGAAAATAACCCCGCTCCCTTCAAATGTTCTTACCCTGTGTCAGCCTCTCTTCTGTTACATATAAATTAACATACAAGGTCAATCAAATACTATGAACAAGGGGTTTTTTTTAAACTTCAGTTTTCTCAGCTACATTGCTTATCAATGTGGGCTAAAATGTAATTTTAGAGAGCTCTTTTCCTCTGAAACCAACCTTCTCAACTAATTAGGAATTCATGTGGCCTTACAACCTCATCACTGTAGTCTTCAAACACTGCATGAACCTTACTAGTTTTGAAATAATTTTCTGCCAAATAGATGTGACAGTCGGTTTTGGTTTTTGCTGTTTCCCTTTTATAACATTTACACTTGTCTAGGAAATGGAAACTTCTAAAAGCAAGTGAAGAAGTGAGAAACTGAGACATCAACCAGTTTAAAAGAGGAAGAACAATCCTGGTTACTGGTGAAAATGTTTGCTTTGCTAAGCAAACTTCCTGAGTAAGGTATAGCAAGGAACTACCTTGCTACTTGTTGATCTAGTCACTTGATTTATATTCAGGAGGAGCAGTTTTATGAATATACAGGATGAGGAAACAAAAAAAAAGGGGTGGAGATATTATAAAGCTAACTTATAAAGCTTCCAAAACACTCTGTATTCTTGTGCAACATACATTAAATTACTGTCCCTACTTTAAAAAGCTAATGATATACATTATGAGTAGGCAAGAAAAGGCAAGTCAAGGTGAACAAGACAGACTGATGCTAATTGCAAGGCATGAAGAAATGTTAGCTGCATTTATGTTTTCCTTAACCTTAGAATGGATTTGTCAATGCATTGCACAGCAAGTAACTTTAAAAAAGCAGTTGAAGTCTGAAGGTTTTTCTGGAGGGGCTTGAAAAACTTTTGAAGTGATTGTTATCAGAAGAGTGAAGTAACAAGTGGGGTAAAAGTAAAGCATACAGATTGAATGATCAGATGTTTGGGTATGAGTGAATGGAATTTAGTAGTTTTGGGGACTGGAGTTCTTTTTGGTGTTTATCTTTGAAGAAGTAGAGAGTGATGGGTAAATTGTCTCAATACAAGGGATAATGGGGAAAAAAGTAAATCTAGAATTTGCATAAAAATTGACAGTTTTTATAGAAACAATGAAATCTTTTTTACTGATTACAGTTAGTTTTCTCAGGTTAGTTCAAAGTCAGAGGAAAGGACACGTACAGCTACAGTGAATCTGCTCTCTTAAGTTAGGGAAAGTGTATACTGTTTGTTAGGCATTAGTCTGGGTCAGACTGTGAACCAAAATGTGCTCAAACGCCTCTGAGCATGCAGTGGGAGCTATGAATGTGTACTTACCTAAGGAGACAGGGGAATTGTGTTTTATCTGTTGAGAAATAAATTACAACTGAAAGATTCTGCAACCATCAGTGAAAATTATCTTTGGTTCTTTAAAAGAGATAAGTTGGTATATACGATTCATTTTTCAAAAGATATTTGTTCCAAAATAAGGATAGTTACAATATTTTACAAATTACCAGTAGTATATTTTATAAATTGTCTTGACATTGTTCTTCTTCTCCTTATGGGCTTATACTGACCTCTCCTATTGCTGCAACACCCTGCTGTAAAAGCAACAGTACAACAGCAAATGAAGATGAGAGAAGAGCAAAGAATAATAGGAATCAACCAGACACCCAAAGCTGCAGCTTCCCAGGCAGGTGCCTCATTATCTGAAGTATAATTTCTACCACTGTAGCCTTTGGTTTCATTTAAGTGTTGCTTACTGCTGTTCAGACGAGAAGTCGGCATGTGGGATAATACCTCAGCAGATCTGGATATCAAAGTTGAGTGCACAGGCTTGTCAGAGCTGGTGATTGACCTAGTGCTTACTGAAGTGCTTGTCCTCTTAGCAAAATGATCATCTGGTGGAAAAATTTCTGCACTGGAATAAGTAGTAACTTCAGTGTTTTGAACTGTCAGGCTTGTGCTGAAGGTGTAAGTGTTTGCTATGAATCCATGGCTAGTGGTAGAAGATGGAGCTTGGAGCAGAAGAGAACTTGATGTGGCATTATGATGCTGGCATCTTTCCCACTCAGTGGTCTTTGTGTTGTTTTGCCTTTCATATTTAGTTGGTGAAGAGTGAGTATTTAGCTCTTTGGATGTCAGTTTCTCAAAAATAAGAAGATCTGGATCAATCCCTATTAAATCATAAACAATGTTAGTTTATGTGGTAAAAGCTCATGTATACACAAAAAAAGGAGCACATAATACCCATCAAGACCTTCTGAACTGGGGCTTTCACAGCCTAAGGTTGTGGGACATCTTATGGGATGCAAGGGAAATGCATTTTGGAATTGCACAGGACTTGCTTTGAGATGCTTAGAGAAGGAACCAAAAGTGAGGAAAGAGAGAGATCTAAGCTAACAGGGAATAGGGGAGTCTCAGCAAGCTGTGTATGTGTGTGCGTGTGTGACAGTTTGCACCAGCAACTGGAGGGTGGCTGCACCCTTGGGGGTCATACCTGGGAGACTGGCGTCCAAACTGGGCAGACTGAGCACCTGAGTTAATCTTTTGGAGGAAATAGCATTGTATGTATATGTGTGTATGTTTTTTTTCACTGTGCAGCCAGAAAAAGCAGGATGAGGCTCTTGGTGCTTCCCATGTTCATATGTCTTCTTTATGTGTTTGTCTGTGTTACTGTGGTATGTGTGCCCTTTGGTATGAGCCTAATAGGAATAAATTTTCAGCCTTGCTACTAGTTGGATCTGGGGGCATGGAGTATGGCAGCCTCACCTCTCAGACTCTCAGATCTGGTACAGTATTTGGCCCAAGCATAGTATGGATTAGGTACTCAGAGCATGAATCTTGACAGCAGGGTGTATCTTCAAGGTCCTTTCTCATATATGGAATGGAAGAAAGGAGGGAAGTATTCTCAGAAGTAGGAACATTAATGAAAAAGGAAAAAAGTCTTACGCTTTTTTAGCATTGGATGCTATTTCAGAAGATCTTCTAGCACAGCAACTGACCTAGTATAATTTTAAGATTTCCTTGCTATTTTTTCAGTCTTTTTAAATGAAATGCCTAATTACCTGTTGTGATGTTGTACAAAATGACATTGATTTTAGCCTTTAGGATGCAACTTTCCAATGCTGGGCAAGATACGTGCAGGCAATTCACATTCTTATGAAGAGCTCCATGGTAGAAAACTGCTAGATTGCAGGAAACTGTAATACAAAAAAATAAATCTGAGTTTATCAGCATAATTACCATTACATTTTGCATGTTATTATGTTGTTTAGCATCAGACAATCATTAATACTTGGCAGCTCCATAGTACTTTAAATCTGTGGTTCTCTCATTATCATGCAAAGTAATTAAGCATCCAGTTAGAAAAGTAGAACTACTTATAATTGTATGGTTATTTTACATCTGGAGAAAAGGAACAGAATAGCCATGTGAATTCTAAATGTGTCTCTGATTAAATAAGCTTTAGCTTGTATTCCTCCTACCAGTTGCTTTCCTTCACATCTCAGATGCAGTGAGTGGAGCATTTCTAAAAGTAAAGTTATCAAAGAAGACACTCTAAAACATACTCCTATAGTGTACCAATGCAGTGTGATAGAGAGAAAGTAAAGTCTTGGGCTTAAGACATGCAATGATTTTTCTTATTTTTATTCTGAGTCTTGAGTTTACAAGGCTAGGGTAAAGGGGTTGCCAGCTGAATAACTACTATTATTTATTGCTGTAGCTTTATTGTTCATATTAACATTATACCTGGGTTGCACCAGAAACATGCTGTAAACACAGAATAAAAAACTTCTCACTCCAAGAAAATAAATATTCTTGTATTTCAAAGAAGGACAAATTGTGTGTTTCCCTTTTCTCCCGACCATGTCCTAGTCTAGTACCATACTCTATGAAGAGTCCTGTTGGAATCACTGGCGTTGATTTTTCTTTAAGGAGTAGGTGGTGTTGGGTACTGAAGAGTTCTTGTTTTAATGTTGGCATTAAAACATAAGCTTTGTAACAGATATCTAAAATTTCAAAGCAGATCCTGAGATTTTCATGTGTTTCTAGTGTAGTCTTCTAAAAAAAAAAATCAGATTACAAATTCCTTTCTAAGGGACTGAAGATGGGGCAACAGTTACAATGTGCCTCTGCTTTTCTGCCTCAAAAAAAAAATCTTTTTTTCCATTATTTCTTCTTCAAATAATGTTTATATAAAAATTACCAAAAATGTTTTTCCTCATATGTTGTGATGTAAATCTTAATGTATGCCATGATCCTGATAATGAACACTCACCATTCCTCAGAAGGCAGCAGGTTCTGCTGCACTGCTGGGGTGAGACTTCTTCATACATCTTCAGCACCTGGGCTCCCCTCTTCTGTGATTCCTGCACGTCAATCAGAAGACCTGGGAAGCGTCGGATCCAGCAGTTCTTGTAAAAGGTAGTGGGTGAGCAGAGAGAGTCTGATTTCACAGCTAAATCCAGAACCAACAGCACTTCTGCTATTGCCACCAGCAGAACCATTTCTTCAATGTAATGGGGCTTACTTGGTGCACTTTCTCCTCCACGGGTGCACTAAAGTTCAGACCAGCATCTTAAGAAACAATCTCCTGAGTGATTCTGCCAGGGATATGAGCCAGGGGATGTGTTTTCCGAACAATTCCCATGATGCTGTTTGGGCAGCTGCTGGAAGGGAGCAGCTATTTCATGAGCTACACACAATTAAAACAGTTACTTTTATTGTTCTTTATTATTTTGAGACAGTTTTTGAGAGTCAAAAGGCACAGGTTGGTTTTAGTCATTCAGAGATTCTTTGGTCCCCAGTTTGTGTCTCTGGCCCTTCTAAGAGCAAATTAGGCAGACAGCCTTACCATGAGGTGAATAATGGTACGCTCAGCATATTGTTTCACATCATCTCTGAAAGTATGCAGTACAGTCACTTGAGAGCAGGAAGGTCTGCCACTTTGTTCAGGTACACTATTACACTCAACACAGAAGAAACAGCTCAGTTTAGTGTCTTAGAACTCTCTGAATTACCTGGTAGCTGCAAATGTAGTTTCCTTCTTTACCAGCAAACTGAACTATCTAATTCTGTCTGCCAATCAGAGGTGGAAATCTGTTCCCTTTCCCTATTCTGTTTTGGTTGCAAGAATAATACAATTTTATTTACAAAGATCTGTGAATAGATGATTCTGACTGCAGAAGGCTATAACATACATTCATCTGTAGACCAGATGGGTAATCGAAGTCCTGCCCCTAATAAGTTTGAATATTGAAAAGTAAGAATATTGAGCAGTCTGTATGGATGTTTCTACTTATGTTTAAGCTTAGAAGAGGCCTGTGAAAGAACAATAATATAGTTGGCATATAGGGAGGCAATTTCTGAAGCAGCTGGTCTGCAACCTGAAACTCCACAGTGCTTTATTTCTTAAAAGGATCCAGACTGATCCCTGATTCCCACTTCTGTATACCTTTCATACAGAAAAGTTTTAAAATATTACAGTGCATGAGTTGATTTAAATTCAATGGGCTAAATAGTGAGGTTGAGAGAATTAGGTAGAAATATGATTGTCTAAAATAAAAATTGTGTTGGATATATAAAAAAAATATTTAGATTGCATTCTTTTCCTTCAAGATTAGAATCAAGGAATTTTCTCAGTTCTACATGAAGTATAGATCAGTTACATAGAGAGGGGGAGCCTCAAACTCATTTTAATTCTTCAGTCATTATAGGTGTCTGTTTTGCTAAACAAGGCCCCCAGTTTGGAAATGAGCTTACACGTATACAATTTTTGTTCTTACAATGCTCCTTAGAAGGTAATCAAGCTCATAGCAGGTTAACTCCTGTTGATCCAACAGCAAGACCAATTTATTCAGTGGAAGTACTGGCTGTAATTAAGAGGATTCTAAATAACTTTTTATGCAGACTGCATGTCTGTTGTGGCGAATACATGAATTAAATTGTAAGGAAGAGCATAAGTGGGCAATTCTTTAAGCCTCTGTCTTGAAAACCAGCCCTTGGTACTTGTGTTGTTTTATTTATTTTGGTGGTTTGATGTGCTCTGGTTTTATTTTCATCTCTGTGAAAATCACAACTTAAAACCCTAAATATGTGTCAATACACCTGTTAGTTTGCATTCAGTGGACCGCACAGGCATGTTTTCAGACATTTATCTACCATTGCCACAAGCACTATTGACAGTGTATTTTTCTAAAACTTTTATTTCAGCTTTCCAAATATTCTGAGGCTTCAGTTGATGTGGGACACACTCAGAATTTTGAAAGATAGGCCTTTATTTTGGCATTTCCACCAGCATTTAGTAGGAATTTTGGATCTATTTTATTCTGTGTGACTTGCATGCAAAAATGTTGATTCCTGATTGATTTTGTCACTCCTACTGTTCCCGTATCTCCAAGAAGAGAACTGTAGATGATTCTGAATAACTGGGGGAGGCAGTTAACAAGGAGATTAAACTGATACAAAACAGTAGTTATATTGGGTACATGATCTTTAATGGTATACGTATTTGTAGTTATATAAAGATTATGCTGTCTCAATTCCTCTGGTTTTGTGTATTTAATGCCTTGAAAAGTGTGTAGATGACAAACGTGTTCACTTATTCATTTTCAGGAAAAAAGTAATAATAAAGGACTGGCCCTGTGACCTACTTCAGTTACCTGGACCTGAAATACCATACAATTTCTTTGATTTCAGTGGGGCTCTGCCTAGACATTAGGATAAAGTGTGAGACTGGATGTTAACATGCCTGAGCATCTAAGCATCTTTCAGAACATACAGTAAGTTTTTCTTTGGCATGTTTTGAATAAAGTAACAAATTCTCAAGTACCTGTTACTTACACTCAGGCAGTCACCAAACACAGTGAGAGTACTCACTCTGCACAATATTTAATTATGTCTTTTCAAAACTAGGCTTGGGAAAACACTCCTGTTGTGTACAGATCTATCTCTTTTCAATGTATATTTAAAAATCTCTTTTTCTTTGTTTGCCACTGTTTGCCAACAGACACGCTGCTAGTCTTAGTACTATCATGTTTTTATTCTGTTCTGCTGTGTGCCTCAACCAAGCAGCCTTTTTCCTTTTTATTACTTGTCATTCTTTCTCCCCTATAAGAGCAGAAATAGCTGCAGTGAAACTTTTCATATAATGAAATAGATTGAACTAACTAAATAAATGGTTTCTTTAGACAATTTCCTTTTAAAACTGAAAAGTTCTGTCAAATTTCAGTCTTCTGCCAGCTTCCCCATAATTTCACTTCAACTTTCCTATGGGAAATGCATATATGCTGTTTAATACTGAAGATCTAAATCACAATAATTTTGCAAGAAGGAAATACTTGAGTCTTACCTGACAGCCAGTGACCGACTGTTCCATGTGCTCTGCAAGGAAGGATCAAGAGACTGTTACTGAGGAGTCTATGGCCAGTATCAGATGAGCACTTCATGTTATTTAGTAGTTCTTTTCATCTGTCTTCTCAGATTTCTTCCTGGAAAACAAAAAGGCAGTTGCCTGTTTTCTGTGACAACATGGGTGTCTTTGCAGACCTTTCAGTAAAAGCAATATAATGTACCTGTCACAAAAGAAGAGAATAATCTTTTTAATGATTCTTAGAAACAGAAACAGTACCTGAAGTTTTCCACCTGGGCTGGCAGTGATAATGGCACAATCCAAGATCTTCCCAGCACAAAGGATTCATCATGGGCATTAACTCTTTTTTTGCCAAATATAATCAAAGCAGGCATTTTTTCACTATAAAGTAACAGATATGTATTGGTATTTCGAACTATATTTAGCTTATATGAAATGTATTGTTCTAGTACTCAGCATATGTAAAGACCAGAAAAAAGGCCTACATACAGGAAAGCATTCTCAAAAAGGATGGAAAATGCCAAAGCTTTGATTCTATTGTCAGATCTGCACATCTGAAACTACATTGCACACTGGCTTTGTTCACGGGTTATCTGTTGTCCATGCTGGTTTTGTTCCATGCTTCTCTGCTGACTGTACTGAAGTCCTCTCTCAGCCCTAATGGGGGAGGAAACTCCACATCCTTGGTCAAGCTGAAGCTGGTCAAACAGTGGTAGGAGACAGTGGTGCTAGTTGCTATGTCTCAGACTAGTGCCTGTCTTTGATAGTTTCTCCTTTGTTCTGCTCTTTCAGTGGTGGTTAAGCCAATATGATCAAAGAGGGACACATCCCTCATGTAAATGCAGACTGGATAAGAGAGGACAGTTTGGCCTTTTGTCTACATCTTCCTTTTCCCAAGTAGACTATAGGAGAGAAGTGAGAAATACCCTTGAGGCTCAAAAGTGTCAATGCAAACATCCTTGGTGCTGCCATGATGATGCAGAAGTACATAGCAAATGATTGCTGCTAGCACAGATCCAGCCTGTCTCGGTGTGGGGAGAGACCAGCACTGGCTGTGTAAAGCATTTCTCTGCTACAATTAAAATCAAACATGTTAGCTTAAATCATCTGCGGTTTAGGTTGTCTCTGACAGAGCAGCTGAAAGATGACAACTACCAGCTGTGAAATAAGACCAGTTTCCCAGATGAGGTGTGAACCTGCCTACATCCTCCTTTGAACATTGGTAAGCTTATTAAATCAAATGTGCAGCATAATCCCATGCAACATCAACCCTAATAATCTAAGTCAGTGGACCTCTTTGCCTGTATTGTGCTCCATGTGAGTAAATTTAATTGCATGCCTGTGTTGAAATTATCTTTATCTTGTTCTTCTTAGACATGTACATGTATTTGCCCTTTATTACAGCAGTGTTGAAGTCAAAATTTTACCTAAACTAAGTATTATGATATGAACAAATCATGAAATAATGAAATTATGAAATAATGAAATGTAAGTATTTTGGAAAAGATCAAAGCAAGTTGTTTTTAAATTACTGAAATAATGTGCTCACTTTGTTTCTTCTTTAAAATTTCCTTGAAATCAAAACATTCTTGCAAAACTTCTTAAGTCCAATAAAACAGCATTTTTTGAGAGAACTGTCTTTTCAAAAACAGCTATTAGTGGTCAAATTTTGGTTTGGAGCAATATATGAAATTTTTAATGAATCTGAGCTTCTTCAATGTTTGGGATGATTTGGTCTAAGACCCTGGTTTCAGACTCATCCCAGCGACAAAAAGAGGTGAAATATTACACTTTCTGTTCCTGGGACTTTGTGCAAACCATTTTTTAAACCCTTGTTTCAAAGTGGCTGCCAGGCCCTGAGATCCTCTTGGAGCCTGGCTTCAGACTAATTCTGGTAAAACCTCTGCAAGAATGCTGGAATCTGTGTGTTCAAACAAAGAGCAACAGAAGTCTGAGCCAGATTAGATTTATACAAATATAAATCTACTGGCATATACATAAACTTGAGCCAAGGTTTATGACAAAAGGCACAATGTTTAGCAAACGCTAATGAATGAATGCTGATTTATGACAGAACTTGAAACAAGGCAAAGGGGATGGAGTTTCGATATTGTGATGAATTTTATATGGCTGGATACTTAGTGAAACTTTTCCATGTGGATTACCATTCATCTTACCTAGTTATTATGTACTAAAATTCAGCTCTGCTGTCTGCACCAGTATTTAGATATATGCTGTTTTAAAAGCACCCAGTTTACTCTCATCTAGAAAGTGCTACGTAAGAAAATCCTGGCTGGGGATGCACAATGCAATTGCACAGAATAAACTTCCCTAACAGAAGGTTCAGCAGCAGGCAGAGCCCTCCAGCAGCCTGACCCCTGTTCAGGTTTTGTGAGGGAACATTTATTTCACTGAGAGTTTCAAAGAAATTCTTCACTGTGTCTTTGGCATAAAAAATAGAACAGATTGAATGCCATTGTAAGGATTTACCCACTTATGCCTCCGTTCTGCTATCTGGTGAAAGAACTTTCTCATTAGGTTAGATATAAGGAAGAAGTTCTTTACTGTGAGGGTGGTGAGCCACTGGAATGGGTTGCCCAAGGAATCTGTGAATACTCCATCCCTGGCAGTGTTCAAGGCCAAGCTGGATGGAGTCTTGGGTGACATGGTTTAGTGTGAGGTGTCCCTGCCCATGGCAGGGAGGTTGGAACTTGATGATCTTAAGGTCCTTTCCAACCCTAACTATTCTATGATTCTATGATCCACAGAGAATACCCACTAACAGACCATTGGAACAGCTTTTTGCTGTCCAGAGAGAGCTCAACAGCGCACACTTTAGTATTAATCACTCATAAATAAAATCTGACTGAAGCAAGGATAAGTTGAAAGTAGTAGATAATAAATAATCGGTATTAAAAAAAAAAATACCACTCACTCCAAATACTTTTTTCAGTAGTGTTACAACATATGTTTGTTGCAAGGAATAGATACTAAATAGT
Organism: Psittacula echo; assembly: GCF_963264785.1. Lineage (NCBI taxonomy): Eukaryota > Metazoa > Chordata > Aves > Psittaciformes > Psittacidae > Psittacula > Psittacula echo. The sequence goes on from NC_137735.1 coordinate 110,971,428, forward strand.
ACCTCAAAAGCAGGAAAATTAAACAGAAAATAATAAAGAATAAAGCCTAAACAAGTGTGATTAGAAATATGAGTGGTTGGGTGAGAGGTTTTTTTAATAGTATTGCTAATTGGGTAAAAAGTGCATTGTTTGGCTGCTAATCTGAAAAAATAAATTAGCTTTACTTAGCAGCTCATCCTTCACCAATGATAGAGATTTCAGTTGAAATAAAATTATGCTCCATTCAGTTCCTCTCAGAAATGCCAAGAGCCTTTAGAATACTGATATTTTTAATGCTGAAATACTGCAGGATATTTCCTATGTTCCACAGATGCTTACTTTGTATCCTGTGACAAGGAAAATACTAAACAATGGCAGCAGTTGGTGAATCCTTTCCAAAAGACTAATTCCTCTCTTGAGTAATTCCACTATTACTCAATGCAGAGTTCCCTGGCAGTACAGTACAAATCCCTGGCGTCTCAAAGGGAAGAATGTGGCACTTTATATTTTATATTAGATAGCATGTATATTTTAAATATCCCAATTTGGTTCCAGTTAACGTTTTAGACTAGCAAGTCTAAAAGGAACTCAATTTGTCCTTCGGGCTTTTTCCCCCCCTCTATGTGGTCCTTTCCTTAGAGCATTCAGGTTGGTGTTACTTTCTGGTTCTTATGTATTATTCAATGTCTCTGTGTTGAATCAAGAGATTTGCCTAAACCAAACACAAAACCACTAGTCTTCCTTTAGACACTGTACTGGTGCTTAAGGGTTTGGTTCTCTGCTGCATATTTTTTTTGTGTGATCTTGGGTTGGACCCACAAAGAAATCAGGCTACATTTCACGTATATGTAAACCAGGTTTCCTGCCAAGAAAAACATTTGTCATTCTGATTCCCAGTCACTGATACTTCTTTTACCCTGCTTTGCTGTGTCTTCTGACCTTATGAGTCTGGAGACCAGTCCAGCTTACCACACAAAGCCATTGAGTCGTTCACGGAGGAAAAACAAGTGGCCATGATTTTCTACTTGAAGTGAACCTAAAGTGTAAGCAGGTTTCGGTTTTAGCACACAGAGCAGGCTTGCACCAGCCCAATATATATTCCCTGGCAGTCATGAAGCACGAGCCAAGATCCATGCAAAACAGAAACAGTGCTACTTCTTTCTAGTTATCTCTGGCTTTGCTTTTCCTATCTTACAGCAGTAGCTCCTCCTGACTCTCTGTTTTTCCTTGCTTTTGCTATGCTGGAAAATCAGAGGGCTATAGAATGGTATGCCCAGGCAGACAAAGGGTCAGAAGCTTAGGTTTTCCACCTCATGGCTGAATGGTCTCTTACAATGTAGCTGCTGTATAAAAGAGCTTCTTCCATTTCCAAGTCTTTCTAAAAGAAAAGAGGGATCTCTCTTCAGCCTTGGAAATAATTCAGGCATTAACTACAAGAAAACAGTTCAGGCACTGAGCACAGGAAAAAGTGTCTAGACTGTGAATCCCAAGCAGAAATGTCCATCTCTGCTCTAGAGCAAGAAAGGGCTTATTGACACTCCCTGGTGTCTTCCCACTCCCATTTGTTGGCTCTTGAGAATCCTTTCCTTGAGATAAATTAGTCTGTCAGGCACTGTAAAGAGATATCTGAACGATGTAAAACAGCTTGAAGATTTTGCCCAAGAAGGCAAACCCTAAAAGCTAGGCATTGAAAAGCTGAGCAGTTACCTTTGTCTTCTTTGTCTTCTTCTTTGTCTCTCTGTGTAGATGTCTTACTCATTTATCACACATTCATTTAATATCTACCAATGCAAACTTGTTTTCATGTTGTTTCATGCTTCAGCATGTTCTTAAAGAGTGATAGATGACCTTTTGTATTTGTTTCAAAGATCATGCAAGTCTTTTATGGCTTTTCACTAGAGATTGCAACTTCGTAGTTCTAGGGCTAGAGCTCCGTTTTTAACTCAGGAAAATGCATTTCTTAGTCTCTTAAGATCAACCAAGATGATTGCTGGTGAAAGAGTAAGACCTCTTCTTTAATTCCAGTATAATATGTACTATTGATCTTAGCATAAACCAGTATATCTTTCGACTGGGAAACAGATGGAACTATCGCTACAAAAATGGAACAAAAAGGTAGTCCTTCCCTTGGTGCATTTGCAGGATAAGTACTATATAAGCAGACCATACAAACTGACTGATTAGCATAGTAAAACCCTCAAGGAAACTACTCTGTCAGCATGCTCTGACTTAACATAATTGCCCAGTCCTAAGCCTGCATAAAGCACAGATAGCTGACAATCAGCCTAGTAAAAATAATTGGTTAAGGAAACAATGAACACTCAACAGAGTACTGCTGATCCCTTGTGCATGTGACAGCTTCTGATGAAAGCAGTGCTTTCAAAACGTTGGCAGGAAGAAGATATGTATTGGTGCATGACAGAACTGATCCAGTCTATTAAAAAAACTCATGGCCTTGAGGTTTGGTGAGGAAGATGGACTTGAAATCCTTGGCAAGTGGATAGGTGCAGGCATAGAGACAACAGGCAGGCACATAAGACAACAGAAGAAATATTCTACCTCTCTGGGCTGTGCTGTCTACACTTTGAGGGAATGGAACTTGTCACAACTGACTACATGGAAAAAATCTCACACCAATTAGGAGCTAACTTACCAATACATCAGACATACAAGACTCCAAACCAGATGTCTAAAGATGGCAATCATACCAGCGTGTTGGCAATCATACTGTATTCCAGCAGAGGAGTTTAATGGCCATGACACGTGCTCTCTGTTTACCTCCAAATGATGACAATTGCTTGAAATGTCTCCCTGAGGGAATTAAAGTACAAGAAAGAAATATGGATTGGACTCCTACTTAAGTGTTAGGACTCTTAATTAAATATTGAGGGAGAATGAAAGAGGAACAGAAAGCAAGCACAGTGAAACTCAGTAGTAGGAAAGAGAAAGCGAGAGGTGATAGTGACTTGGGACGGAGGCTGGTGTGGACAGCTTTTTGGAACTGGTTAAAATCCTGTATACAAGGATTTCAGAACATGAAATGAGCCTTTCAAAAGCAAGACGATGAAAATGCTTTGGAGTGAGGTAGAAAACAAAAATGCACAGAAATCCACCTCACCTCAACAAAAGCTTTTATAAAAGTCAGCAGAAGAAAAACCACAACAACCTGTAACTCTGAGAGTGACATTCATGTCATCTCTGCAAGCCAGAGTTTAGAAGCTGAAGATAAAACAGTGAGAGGATCACTTCACACAGGAAATGTCAAAAAGCAAACAACCCTGTCTCCGTTAAAAAAGAAACAGCCTACTACCACTCTGAAGAGTTTGAATAGTTGCGGGAAATGATCCCTTCTGTGTAGTGGAAATAGGGAGTTGTCTGAAAACAAATCTGCAGTAATGGGAGATGAGTCACACTACTGCTGAAGGGAGTTTCTATGGTCTGCAATACATGAGGTGAGGTGAAATATCTTTATAAACATGAAAAATACACAGCATGGCAGACTTCCTCATCTGTTTCAGCAGTTGTTTGTTTTTAAAAGGCCTGTCATTACGTTTCAAGAATGCAACAAGGCAAACAGCAAAGCCGTCACTTCATCCCTGCCCAAGATGCTCAGTTGTTGGTTTGCTCTTTTCTTGTTCATGTCAAACAAACTTGGGGCCCTGGTATGTTGATCAAGTTCATGAATAACATAACTATCCTATTCCAGGAACTTGGTTTAAACAGAAAAGACAGAGCAGCAGAACAGGTTATATAGTATCTTTATACATCAGACCAGGACCTGAGACACTAAGGGACTTATGCAGAAGGGATCGGGAAAGTCATGGCAGAATTAGGTATGGTACTTGGGGTACCTAAATCCTATTGCTTAATCCTACTAAGCGGGTGACATTTGTTGTTTTTGTTAGGGAATGCCTCCACGGCCCCAGGCCTGGGCCAAGGCACCAGGCTGACTGCTGCACTCCCTCCGCCTCCTTGGCGATGCACAAATACATGTACACACACCATTTTTTTATTCCTGCGTGTGCGGCTCGAGCATATTCCCCCTCGCAAGGACGCCGAGTACATTTATGGCAAGAGGTTACAGCACAATTAGGCAGAGCCGGGGGGGGGGGAAAGGTCGGGGGAACACACTGTTCTGCCCCCCCGGGCGAGCGGTCCGCCCGCCTGGCGGGGTGGGTGGAACCCCGGTGCCCAGCGCAGGGGCAGCGCTCGACATTGCCTTTTTAAGGCTTTTTTCTCCTTTCCTCTCTGGTGGTTTGTGTTTTTTTCCTTCCCATGCAGGGACAGAGCTGCTAAGCAACGCCTTCCCCCGACCCTCCCTCGTCCGCCTCGCCGGCGAGGCCCGACCCGGCCTAGTTCGGCCCGGCGCGCTCGGCTCCTCCCATCCCGGCAGGCCGGAGGAGGGGCCTGGCTGGAGCTGGCGGCGGCCGGGGTGAAGCGCAGGCCGGGGAGGGGGTGAGCGATGTCCCTGGCGGGGCGGCGGCGGCAGGAGGAAGAGGAGGAGGAGGGGGAAGGGGACGAAGGGGAGGAGGTGGTGCAGATCCGGCTGGGGGACAAGTGCTACCCGGTGTGCAAGAGGAAGCTGATCGAGCAGAGTGACTATTTCCGAGCTCTCTATCGCTCGGGCATGCGGGAGGCAGGGCAGGGCCATGGGGAGCAGCTGTTGCGCGGGGGGCTGAGCGCCCTGGGGTTGGAGCTGGTGCTGGACTTCATCAACACCTCCTGCCTGGCCAGGCTGGAGCAGGAGGAGGGGGGCGATGAGGAGCCCCCTTTGCTGGAGGAGCTGGTGGAGGCCGCTTCCTATCTGCAGGTCACCCCCTTGCTCCGCCTGCTCCTCTCCCAGGTGAGGCTGGGCAACTGCTTTGAGCTGCACCGCCTGGCTCAGGTCTACGGTCTCCAGGACTTGCATGATGCCTGTCTAGACTTCATGGCCACCCACTACCATCAGGTGCTGCGGAGGCCTGATGCCCAGCCACACCTCCTTCTGCCCCATACTCTCCAGCAGCAGCTGAAGGAGAGGCGGATGAAGGGTACTGCCACCCTCGTGGCCATCGGGGACTTCATGGGTGCCTCCTCCCTGGGCCTGCCTCTGTGCCGTCACCCTCAGGCAGAAGCCCCCTGGTCTATGCTGAGGTATGATGAGGAAGCAGAGAGGTGGCTACCCCTGGCCAACAACCTGCCCCCTGATCTGGTGAATGTCCGAGGCTACGGGTCGGCGATGCTGGACAACTACCTGTTCATTGTCGGGGGCTATAGGATCACCAGCCAGGAGATTTCAGCTGCCCATTGTTACAACCCTTGCCTAAACGAATGGACTCAGCTGGCTTCCATGAACCAGAAGAGGTAACCCTTCCTCCCTGAAATACATGTATGTCCATGTATGTTGTCAAAACAGACCCTGTTAAGTCACATGGTGTTGACTGGACTCAGCATTACGAGAAGTGATTCAGACCTCTGTGTGTGCAATGAGTCACTTGCATCTCTAGCATCATGTGGGGGGAAGGACCACAATGCTTGGCAATGGCTTGGCAGCATGCTGTTGGATGGGCCTGGCAAATCTGGTCTTTACCATGAACAGTCAATCCCATACCCTGCCGTGGCCAGGGAAGGGTGAAGGGGATGGGACTTGGTTGCATCAATGCTGGTGGTAAAGGCCTCAGCCATGGGAGAGCATGAGCTAGGCAGAGAAGGATTGTGCTATGGCCCTCCACCATGTGATCAGTCACCTTGGTCTGAAATGGTGGTGGGCTCCCTGTTCTCCTTTAAGTCGTAGTACACAGACAGCCAGTCTCTTCAGACAGCTGTCTCTCTGGTAGTACAAATTCTCTTTGAAATAACAAAGATTTAAAAAAGGAGATAAAAGTCTTCTACTTTTTTTGTGGTATATATGAATTTCAGTAATGTGACAAGTTTTCTAATGGGGATATACAGTCTATCAGAACTGGAGATGGCTGAAAAAAAATAGCTGGAGCAGTTTTTCATTGGTTTATAGTCTCAAAAAAACCTGAATGTTTATGGGCCTCCATTTCAGCGAAGTAGTCAGCAGAAAAATGTCAGGAAGATCTCATTTTATGAGTATATTTGGATCTGGGAATCATTTGCCATTTTGACCATTTTGCTTTTTTCTTTTATCCTTTTGAATTGTTTGTTTGACGTTTATGTTGAAGTTAGTGTTCAGAAACACTTGTATAATTTAGTTGGAAGAATAATAGAAATCTATCCCTGAGGGGGACTCAAGAAGAGAGCCCATCTCCCTGACCAAGGTTGTGGCTGCTCTACCTTAATCATACTGAAGAGTTATCAAAACAAAGGCTTTTACTTCACTGAAACAAAAAGGTTTCAGTTATACAATTGGAACTTCCCCATTGTTTCCATTTTAGAAAAAGTATTTAAACGTTTATCTGCGAAAGAACAAGTAAGGAGGTGAAAATTCACTGTAGAATGGAAATTCTCCATCCAGTAAACTCAAAGAGCATGCAGAGACCCAAAGCATTAGCATAAATGCTTTGTATCTGGGTAGTAAAACTGCAGTCTCTATTCCAGTCTCTACTTAGCTCTTGCCAGCTAAACCCCCTCAAAACAGGGGTTTGACCTAAAACTGGTTCTTTCCTATTTCACCCTTTTTTTTTCCACTTCCTATGTTGTTGCGAGAATTTCACTGAAATGATTACCTCCATAATCAGTCATCTGAATGGATCAGAAACAGTGTTTTTCAGTATTTCTTGCTTCTTGGAATAGTGTTATGAAAAATTTAATCTGTAAAATAAGTGTTTAGCTTTTAAACGCTGCAAACACCTTTTCCTACAGGCATGTTTCTTAGAGGCTGAGCCTATAAGCAGTCTTCTCCTAGGCGCCTGTGGGAACTGAGATGTTTCAGCTGGCCTCCCTTTGGCAATCTTGCCTATGATCATGATTGAGAGCACATTGGCCTCGTATAGAAAAGTATTATGGGGTCAGCCCACACAGCATCTCCTATGGAAATTAACTTAAACATAGAAGTCCCACGTTGATCGAGTTACGAGGTTTTGGCATTGGTTTGTGAGGATGTGTATGTAGCGAGAGGGATGTTATGTGCAGTGATTCTGCAGTGTGGTGAATGAGGGCTTTCTAAAGAAAAGTGCTTTCTCAAGGCCCTTTTTTCACCTTACAACCTGACTGTTCAAACTGTAGATCAGCCTTCTCCTCCCCACACTTTCCCTTTTTTCTAGGATATATAATCGTTATATCTGATATAAACACATGGCTGTTTTCTCCCCATGTTACTGTTTTCAGCTACACTGCCATGCCAGCTTAATCTTGAAGCCCATCACAGGTGACAGGAAGGTATTCCTTAGTACAGAATTTCGCATTGGCCATTTACTGCAGAAAAGTAGTATTCAAATGGATATTTTTTGAATAGTCTCTATTCTTACATTTTGTGGTAGTTGTTGCAGGCCAAGAAGACTCCACAATTACATCTGTCCCTAGACTGCAAGGTAGCAGCAAATGAGTATGTTGCTCTCTGAATAATAATCAGGGTAAGTTCTTTTCATGGAAATTATGCTGCCCCCTTCACAAAACGTGTTTTTGACTTTTGACATCTTCATGAAGTCTCAACTGTGAAGTTACAATTATTATTTTTTCTATCTGACATAACATTTCAGGTCTCTGATGACCCTCTTAATGTTTGCGGCCAGAATGCAGGGATGGCCTCTGGTGTAGGAGCCGAGAGCGGGGAGTTTCACAGAATCACAGAACAGAATCACAGAACATCAGGAATTGGAAGGGACCTCAAAAGATCATCTAGTCCAATCCCCCTGCCGTAGTTTTTTAGGATCAGGGATTTTGCATTTAGCACAAACAGCACTGATGCCTATCTGCCACACAGATGTGCTGCAATTAGATCTGCAGTTTGCTAGGCATTGTATTTTTAGTTTGTTATGCTGTAGTAAAATAAGCAGAGCAGTTGCCTGGTGTGCCGCTTAGGAATTACAGTCATGTGACTGTCTGCCAAATGAATTTATGTCAGTTGATACAATTCACTCATGGGTGAATTTTTTGCATACCTTGAGGAAGGGTTCTAGTTCCTGTTGAAGGTGGTTTGACTTCAGATAACAAGAGTATCTGGATTTGGCCTATATGAATGGATGCATATGTTAGCCTCGAGGAAAGGCTGAGGAGTTATGGAAGTAATTGTGCTGTTTTGCTATTACTATAAGAAGCTCTCTGCCTTCAGCAAACCGTGTAAATTCTATGTAATTTTAGTGTTTAATTATTTCCATTATTGTAGTATAGAATCCTAGGATGTTGGATCCTCTAGGCATGCATAGATTAAGTAGTCCCAACTTCTAAGTAGACAACAAAATCCTGTCAGCTGTATGCTGAATACTTAGCAGTCATTCTTGTGTAGATGGTAGCTGTTAGCTTTCTTTCTAGGTATAAAGGTCTTATTTACTGTAGCAGTAGTTTCAAATTTGTTCACAATAGGTAACTCGTGTTTATTATTCTTGTGTTGCCCACATGAGCTTGAGAAAATGTTATTCCCTATTTATGCATGCACAAGGGAGATAAAATAATTTGCTTAGGCTCATATAAGAAGCTTGTGACTGAGCCTGTAATTCATCATCTTCTGGGGGCTAAATCTAGTGCTGGTCACAGATAGGTTGTAACAGATCACAGTTTGTAGATCTTTTCATTCTAGAGGTATTGCTGTACTTTGCATAGTGTCTTAAGACAACAACCTGAACTTTTTCATGGAAGAAACTTCTTGTAAGAGCTGCCAAAGACCATTTGTGGTCTTTGAGGACAAGAAGGTAACAAAGCACATTGGGGACCGTTCAAGTAATATCCTTGAATACCTTTCCATGCTTTTCTTTAAATTGATGCTATCAGTTGAAATTTGCTATTTAAAAAATAATATAGGATTTCTATTGCATGTGCCAGTTACAGCTGTATATTCCACTTCTGTTTTCCTTCAGAACCTTCCTACTCATGGCAGGTAAATCTTCCAGGCTTATAAGACCCTTGCAAACCCCTGGCTGGGATTATACGCGTGTATGTGGAACATGGTTTTTGTGAGCAATCTGTGCCTGAACTGCTGCCATTCTGAGGACTCTTACAGGAATCTAGGAGAGGAGACCTACTCGGAGTATTGTGTACAGTTCTGGTTTGCTCAACATAAAAAGGACATGGAACTGTTGGAACAAGTCCAGAGGAGGGCCACAAGAATGATCCACAGGGCTGGAGCACCTCCCGTATGAAGATAGTCTGAGAAAGTTGGGGCTGTTCTGCCTGGAGAAGAGAAGGCTTCATGGAGACCTCATAGCAGCCTTCCAGTATCTGAAGGGGGCCTATAAGGATGCCTATAAGGTTGAGGAGGGACTCTTCATTAGGGAATTTAGTGGTAGGACGAAGGGTAACAGGTTCAAACTTAAAACAGGGGAAGTTCAAGTTAGATATAAGGAAGAAGTTCTTTACTGTGAGGGTGGTGAGCCACTGGAATGGGTTGCCCAAGGAAGCTGTGAATGCTCCATCCCTGGTGGTGTTCAAGGCCAGGTTGAACAGAGTCTTGAGTGACATGGTTTAGTGTGAGGTGTCCCTGCTCGTGGCAAGGGGTTTGAAACTAGATGATCTTAAGGTCCTTTCCAACCCTAACTATTCTATGATTCTGTGCTACTGGGGGAATGGTAGCGGCTTATAAGACCACCTCTTTCCTCATTTTCTGTCTATCTTATTTTTTTTCCACTCACAATTCTCTGTGTGTGGGGAATAACCTTTGTAACTGTGATTTCATAATTCTTTGTTCTTAATGTTTTAACTCTAGAATAAAGAATAATCTGATCTGTGAGAAGTTTTAATGTTGATCATTTGGCAGGAAGGAACCACAGGTTAGTTAGTCCAAGCCTCCTGTTCTATAGCAGGACCAAGCTTACCTTGCAGATGCACATATACTTTGGTTTTGAAACCCTACAGCAGTGTAGATTCCAGCCTCCCTCCTAGGTAACTTGTTCCTATGTTTAGCTACCCCTCTGATCAGGAAGTCCTCTATAACATATATGCTAACTTTTTTTTTGTTGTATACTAAACAAATGATATATGTCAGTGAACAAGAAGAATGCTTGCACTTCTCTTTATAGCCACTTTTGTAGGGATTTCCTACAGATACGTCTATAGCTGTTAATGCAGTCCAGAGCAATGTAGGCTTTTTTGCAAATTGTTGGATGTTGTCTTGTATTTAAAAAGCTGTGCACTCTGACCCGAGATCCTCTGCAGTTGTGCATGGCATTTTTCTTCCTTTGTGCATATAGTGCTTTGCACTTGTCCTTATTGACTTAAAAGGGTATTTTGAACTATGGTAAAGTATCACAGCTCACTCTGGCTTGTGTTCCTGGGGTTCTGCTCAGAGGAAACGAAGGACATGTCATGTCCCAACACGAAGGGTATGCACTAGATCCCTCAAGTTTAGATAACTCACTGGTGAGAGTGGAGTTATATTGCAGTTGAATCTGACAGACTGTTCAGCTCTGTTGTTTCCAAGCTGTGGTCCATGGAACAGTTATTGGTTGTGGAGAGCTGGCTGGCTTCTCAGTGTTTGGTTTCCTTGTTTCTAGCTGCTCCAACACATTAAAAAAGCGTAAAAATGCACTAAATATTTCCTAATGTTCACTCTCCATAAAAACACCTGCTGTTACTGGCAAGGAAAGGTGAATGATGGAAGTTTTTTGTAATAGATAAAGCCATTGTCAAAACTTTCGCATGAAGCGTGCTGATGGATACTTACAGCTACTTCTGAGTAAAATGAACCTTATAGTTTGCATGCTCCATAAATCTGAGATACTTCCAGTGAATGTCATCCTTCCAGTGTTGCAAGTGGTTAAATAACTGACACAAATGTGCATGACCTCCTTCTAGGATAATTGAAGTAGAAAGTTGTTCTGTACATCTTTGACCAAATAGTTTTCTCTATACTGCAAGAAACAGTCCAGTGATACAAAGACCATCAAGCAAAAACTCGATACATCATCCCCATTCAAAGAAAATAGTAAGAGGCTACAAATAGAGGGTAACAACAGAAACACATGGTAGTTGGAAATCTGAATTCTCTAATGTTCTGACACTACACAGGTGTTTAGTTAGGTCATGTCCTCTGCGGTAAAACTTTAAGCATGTTTGAAAAGTGGCTGTAAGATCTCAGACTAGGAAACACTCTCTGTGTGCACGTGAACTCATTGGATAAGCCAGAAACTTTGCACCAGCTTCATTGCAGGCACAGAGCTATAGTCTTTCTAACACACTTAAGATTTTAAAGGATTTCTTGGAGAATGCTTTTACATTTTGTAGCTTTTTCCCTTTGTTAATTTATGGATATTTTTCCCCACCATAACTTTTAAAACAGGTACATTGCTTTGAAAATCTACATGTTTTGCAAGTAATTGTCCTTGTGTCATACCCACTATTCATTGCGATGTTATTCTGGATCCTCTAAGATGGAAAACATAATTGCTGTAGAGAGGAGATGAACAGAGTGACCTAAATGTCAGAGAAAAAAAAAGAAGAAAAAGCAATTAATTCCTTCAAAGAAGCATTTTACTTTCCAAAGTTATATCAGGATGACAAGAACAAAATGATTCCATCTGGAAACAAATTCTTTTTCCAAATATATTTAATAAAAAGAAATTGCAGGGCAGTCTGCTGCTAGGCAGGGTTCATTTTGTCCAGACAAAGCCCTGCAAAAGTACTTAGCGGTAAGTTCTAAATCTTGAATTCATACAGACTGAAACTCAATTTACTGCTCAGCAGGCCAGTGCAGGTCTAAAGCACCACTTCAGTTTTACAGACATAACACAGTTCCCCATTTGGCTTTATGCTGAGCTGGTGCACTCCAGTGGCTTTCACACATCTAGTTAATTGGGATACCTCATGGTAAAATGTCATTTTGGCTCTGGAGTAGGGAAGGAACAACCTTTCTAGGCAGTGAGACTGTTTCTGAGAAGAGGAATAGCTCATCTTTTATTAGAGCACAGCTGGAAGGAATAGCTGAGCATGTAAGCCCTCTATCTTCAAGTCCTCCAGTTTCTTCTTAGAGACCTGCTTCTGTAACATCCATAGACCATTTTTTTCTGCCTGTAATATCTTAAAAGTGTAAGATATAAAACTTCTTCAGTAATTAGAAAGCTGCCCTTTGCCATGCATGAAAGACAACAGCGTTATGGAACAGAAAAGAAATAAAAGAACAGGGAACTGCCTGTTGAGTGCAATGTATTTTGCTCACGAGTGGGACATAATTTACAGATATGTCTTACTCCAGTGGGGTGGAGGATGTATTTAGTACTTTAATATTGAATAAGGTGCAGAAGATTCTGTCTTCCTTCTTTTGTAGAACATGACTCAACATGTTCTACATGTTGAGTAATGAAAATGTTTCATTACACATTCAATGTGTTCAAAATTTTTGTTTATTAAGGTTATTAAATGGATTCTGTATTACAGACCAAGGTGAGTACATAGGTATTCATCAACTCTTGTTTGAAATTTCTGCAGTTTTAACTAAAATATTATCCTTGACTGTGTGTATATAAAATACATTTTTCTCTACTAAAAATACTTTACTAAAAGCCTAGTAATAAAAATGAGACATCTACTGAACATATTAGTTAACTAAACATTTAGATCTCAAACTGTGACAGTTTGAAATCCAAAATAAAATATTTATCAGTCTCAGCATCAATGTTATTTACATCCAGAATGTCACTGGTTACTGTCGTGAGTTATTACAGTGTAATTATGGAACTTTGGCTTTGCACAGAAGAGCTCAGATATATTCAGCTGAAAGTGATGGTGCAAGTTGTGATAATGAATATGTTGAAGCCTGGATAGGAAGAACCTTATTTCTTATATTCTTCTCTACATGTATGCTGCAATCTTTTCTTTCAGGTCCAATTTTAAGCTTTTGGCTGTAAATGGAAAACTTTATGCCATTGGTGGTCAATCCCTTTCCAACGTGGAGTGCTATAACCCAGAAAACGACTGGTGGAATTTTGTAGCATCCATGCCAAACCCTCTTGCAGAATTCTCAGCCTGCGAATGCAAGGGCAAGATCTATGTTATCGGAGGATACACTACACGAGGTAGAAAGTTTGCTTTTACTTTGGGGTTTTTTTCAACCTGATTGCTTCTAAGGCCCAGATAATTTTATTCCCTTTCTCAGGAAATCTTTTGAACTTGTGTAGAAAGCTGTATAATACTCATTAAAACATGTTGAAATAAATCACTGGTAGAAAATAATTGACAAGGTGAAACAAACAAACAAATCAATTCTGTCATAGAGGAATCAGGTTTTATGGGGGTTTTTTTCAGGGCTTACATGCACCTGGGGTTCTGTTACTTTGAGGGAACAGATTGATGCGTACTTTAGCACCCAGCTTAGCTCTCTTTTTTTTTTTAGATTTTGATCTCATGGTAGAAAGAGAGGTCTCTACAGATACACTTTGTTTGCTTTTTACATACTTGTTTCAAACTGTCTGAAGAAAAAATATAAAGAAGATACTTGCCTAGAATAATATTTTTCATGTATTAATAGATGTCATGGTCCCTTCAGTATGGCATTTCAGTGTTTAACAGGCAAATTCAAGCTATAGGTAAGATTTGCAGTGCTGAAATAACTTAATTGAATAATTAATCAAGTGCTTAAGCATGAACCAACATTTTTAACTTCCTTCCTTTACCCTGTTTTCTGAGAATACTGTACAGAGAGAAAGATTTGAAATTACATTCTCTCCTGACAATTACTTTTTCATTATCCAGTGGAAGAGCAAGCATCTTAAAAAGAGCTTCCATTTGTTGATTCTTCAAGCACATAGTGCCATTCTTGGGAGGAATACAATTTTCTCAGAGTTTTAGAAAGGAATTTTTTTTTTCATGTCAAATGTTCAGTATTTAACAGTATTTCCTAAATTTTAATTCCTGTCTCTAGGCTCTTGCCCACTTTGTTTGACCACGCTAGTTCTATTTTTTTTCAAAGTGGAGAATAAAATTAGAAGAAAGATCAGCTTTTACAGAGTACTGCAAGCAAAGCTAAACTGACATTAGAACAAGCTGTCCCTTCTAGTGTCTGAGCAGATTTTAGTTCTGTGAAAAGGTTTATAAAAGACACACTTCCACACCTCATGGTCCTTGTGGTAATGATAACCTTCAAAAGCATTTTGTCTGATCCATTCTAACCCAGAATGTGGTGGCTTCACTGAGGAAAACAAAAAATACTGGCTTGCCTGTGTCCATCTGGAAGGCCATGCTGTGGTGTGCTCTGTAGTCCCAGTCCTCCATTATCCCCACTAAAGGACCTATTTTGGTTCATTGTGCTCCCTGATGTCTGGCACTAGGACTGAAAGATGTCTGGCACGCAACACTTGCTGTGCTGAAAAGTCAGATCAGGGGAAACATTGAGACAAGAGAGGAGAGAACAAAGAGATGGGACTGAAATGGGGTAATGGCAAGACTTGTCTTTAGAGACTGGAGTTAAGTTGTGTCATTTTTTATCTAGAGAAAGAAGACATAAGAAGTAAAAGCTATGATTTGGTTAATAGTACTACAAGATTATGGGAGTACCAGCTTTTCTCCTACATCGCCTGCACTTTGCAAGTTCCTTTTCTGGTGCTTGTGCTGTTCTTTTTTCAGGCTGTCTACTCCAGGTGTCATGGATAGGAAGATCAGCATGTTGCTGATGCAGATCCTTTTCCATTAAAATTCATTAACAGCATTTGTAGTCAGGATTGCTGTCCTGTGTCAAGTGCCTTATTCAGTACTTCGTACATGTGGTTTCAACTGAAGGAGGATAGTGAATTACCACTTCCTTCTTCCACACCTCATGGGAATGCCACTGACTGTCAGGCCTCTGTCTTTTTCCTAGATATTTTCCTAGGTCTTTTCCTAAAAGCTGCTTTAATGCAAACAGGGTAGTAAAACAGTATAGAGTTGTGAGCATGGATAACTAGCACATTTAGACTTATGTTTAAATCCAAGACCAGTCAGGACAACAAACGCCTGTGCTTGTTATAAATAAAGATGCTTTCCTGAGCCACGGTCTAGAGTCATTTTTTGTGTGACACCATGCCTTACGACAGCTATCAAACTTAGAAACCAGAATTGCTGCAATTATACTGGTGATTCAGCTTCCAAGTTATGCAGATGTCAAAGAGTGTTAAGGCCTAACTGAGAGGCACTGAGGTTCATGTGCTATTTCACTACATGCAGTACATAAAACACATGCAACAATGAAGATGTAAATTTTAATTTTATTTTTAGTATTTCTGCATACACCTCAGTTTTGGTAGGTTTTGCAGGGTATTTTTTTTTATAATTGTAGAGTTTTCTTCTGACACTGCACTTTCCAAGAAGATGTTAGGATCTGGAATTTTGCACTGTAAATTAAAATGGCACTTCTTGAATAAAGACCCTCCTTCCAGTTTTCAGCTCTCACTTGTGAACCTAAATCCTAATAGAAACCCCGTGTCAGGCATTATGATGTTCATGTTTTGTATTGTTTGTTTGTTTCAGTGGATATAAAAGAATGAGGCTCTGGACTGAGCAAATGAGGGCTGTATCATAATAGGCTTGTTTCTTATGGGTCCTCTCAAATGATAGCACTTTTTACCTGGGAACGTTACTGCTGTAGACAGAAAGTTAATTGGAATTGCACCCCCTGCAATGAGTCAGAGAATGATACATTGACTGTAGACAAAGATCGTCTATATGTAGAGTTTTGATCAGCAATTTCATAGAACATCACAATGATTATTTTTCCCTCCTTTCCCCTGTGTAAAGTGAATTAGATTTTCAAGAAGGCAAAGTAAAGCAATAAACAATTACTGAAAATGGTCAGAGTGCAAGCAAATGCTATATCAGCACCTCCCTAATCATGCTGCTAATGCGCTTCATTCATGACAATCCAGTTATATTTATGGCTATTTATATTGGTGCCCTTACATAACTTGCCAGTATGTCACTGTCTGCTGTTCCACTTGGGAGCTCATCTGGAGATCATCATGCAGGATAGACTTGTGATACGGGGCAGATTTTATTAAAAGACCAGGCTGGAGTCTGCAAACCTGTTGCTGCTTGTCACTTGAGTTTGGATTTAAGCTCAGGTCTCCAGAGATTGAAACTGAATTTACTAGCTAACAAGTCCTGCGCGTTCTGTGGTAATTTAATGAAGCCTTGGACCCATCCAGGGTCTCCACTGCACCATAAATCAGGGTGGTATTGTTAAAAGTTTCATAGAATAACAGCATTGCGAACACATGGATCCACAGGTTGTAACTGAAGTATAAGTATGGCTTCAGCTTTTTTCTGTGCCTCTGTCTGATGCTGGAGCACAGAGTTCCTAGTTCTTAAATTATTTTGACGTGGTTCCTCTCACTGTAAGGTACTGAACATGTGCCGTTACCTCATCCATGCTACTTGCTGAAAATGTAACTAGCTTTATGAATTTATTCTATAAAACTTTGATTTATGGAATGAAATGCAAAGTATAAAGTTAAGCTTGGATGATAAATCAGTACTTGACAGCCATTAAAGAAGCATACAGTCTTTGTGATAGTTTGATTCATCTGTGATCACTGTTGGAGAGTAGACTATTGCTCCATTTCTCTTTTCATAAAAAATGCTAACATGAATTGGAGATGAAATTAAAAGCATAAGTTAAAAGGTAGGGATTATTCTGCTAAAAGCTGCATCCCCAGACAATTCACATCATGTAGTGTGCCAGAAGTAACTTAATTTTTCTCTCTGCAAAGGAACAGAACATTCAAACTTTTTTGTCAAGGGCGAAGAGTTGCAGTTCTCAATAATCAATATTTTTCCCTGGTCTGCTGTGCTTTTGCACTGTAATACATTAGCAGTCTGTAATAATGGCTGATACAGTTTGTAGGGAGGAAGAATCCTCCTCCTTGAGAACCTTCTGTAATATTTATTTATTTGTAAATATCTTTCCTCTGTTTCAGATAGAAATATGAACATTTTGCAGTACTGCCCCACTTCTGATTCCTGGACCAACTTTGAACTTTGTGATGTCCATGTTCGCAAACAACAGATGCTCTCTGTTGAAGAAACTATATATCTGGTAGGGGGTTGTATTCATGAACTTGGACCAAACCAAAAATCCGGCCAAAGTGAGGACGTGTTAGCTGTGCAGTCTTACAACGTTGCTACCAAAGAATGGCTCTACCTCAAAGAGAACACATCAAAATCGGGTCTTAACTTGACTTGCACGCTCCACAATGATGGAGTCTATATACTGAGTAGGGATATTACTCTGTCTACAAGCTTGGAGCACCGTGTTTTCCTGAAGTATAATATATTTACGGACAGTTGGGAGACACTAAGACGCTTTCCAGCCTTTGGACAAAACATGCTGATCTGTTCTATGTATTTGCCTGATGTCCGAGAAGTGTAACATCATCAGGTTTTTCTTTACAGCTCATTAATCATTCTTGGAAGAAATACTGCTCCCTCTAGATAACTCTGTTTTCAGAATGTAGTATGGTTGCATAACATAGACATAAAATAGATTATGTTTAAAAAAGTCGCAAAATCCAATATTAAGAGAACTGCTTCCAGAAAAGGTTTTAAGATTTCAGTTTAAAACATTTATTGTCATGGATTGAAATTTCACCAGGTGGTGGTTGCAATTTAAACATAAAATTTCTGTATGGGCAACTGATGAAGGAGTTCCAAAAGCAAAATTGATCAGTCTAGTTTTATTTTCTATCTTAATAAGCAGTGTAGAAGATGAGCAAGAAATATACATGATAAAAGTGGAAATAATTCAAAAAATAAGTATAATAAAAATCACAAAGGGAATGATTTATTTTAAAAATACAGTTTTTACTCAAACTACGTTCTATCAAATGCAAAATGTTTAAAATTGTTTATTCTGTGACATTTTTCTCTCTGCTAGCAAGTGAGATTCTCAAAGGTGCTGGCAGTCTGGGTGTCATCAAGAAATAAGAACTTCATCTGAATAATTTGCAATGAAATGCTAGGGACTGGGAGGAATTGCCTCGAGACTTACAATTGCTGGTTGGGTACTGGAACCCGGCAGCATTTATTGCTGCCATTACGATAGTGGCAAAATTCAAATGGAGAAGTTTGTTCATCTCCAGAAAGGTTTTAAGTTTTAGTTACCTCATACTCTGTAGTACCGTGTGTTGAAGATCAAATTATAATATGCAGCAAGCTGTATGCTAGGAAAATGTGCATGAACGCATGCAATGGTGATTCTGCACAAGGCCTATCCTGCTTGATAATTGGCATCCAGGGCATCTATCGAGTGGTGTGGAAAGGCTGATTCTTGTAAAATGGCTTTATGCAAACACCACCCAGAGCAGGTAGCATGACTGTCGGCTCTTTGTTGTGTTACCAGGAGCTTGATAGAGATTACCACACAAAGTTGTTACAAAGAACACTAACAGTGTTGTGTTAGTGTTCTTTGATAGTAACATGGTGACTTTGATACATGGTGACTAAGATAGTCACCATGAATATTCCTTTTTGGAGATTCAGAAATAGAAACTCTGTGAGCTTTTCCCAGTTCCTGCCTATTCCCTGAGGGAATTATAGTCATAGATATAGTCATAGATTAGCCCTTTTCATTCTTGTAGCTGGCAAGTTCATAAGCACCTTCTGAAGGCATATGCCCAGATACAGAGTTTGTGTCCTCATGACAAGAAAAGGAGATGGTCTTGGTCACCATGGGAAGGTTTCACTGTGGCTGCCTTTAGGGAGGAGATATAACCAGGTTAGATACATGCTGAACACATTGCAGGGAAGCTGGTTATGCACCAACTGTTTCTCCACATGAGAAGGCAATAGATTTAGTGCACCTGAACAGTTTCCTAATATATGGAGATGTCTTTTTTCTTTCTTCATTGGAATTCAGGAATCTGAATCTTCTTTTGAAAATAGGTGCCTGCTGTACACAGAGGAGGAGGAGGAGGCAGCAGTAGTTCCCTCAAGATCCTTTTAACTCCCTGCTTTTCTATGGTTTTGAATTAAATCAATGCTGACTAAAAAAGCTATCAGACTTAAATTGCCTTGCAAATTGCTGCTCACACATTCAGTGCTTCTGATCATGTATAGCAATCCAAACAGAAAATCCCAGGAAGCTCATCCAGAATGAGGACATTTGAGTTTGAACACTTTCAGGATACAGGTGGACATGAAGCAAGGTATTTTTGATATTCAAAGTTCACCCTCTGGAATTTTTGAAGACTGGTGGAATATGTTTTGTGTTCAGCCCAAGCTAGTGTCTGCAATTCCACTGTATGCATGAATTTAATTAGTTAAGTCAGTGTCAACATGTTAGTGTTTATTCCTTCAAAACCACAAAGCATTGAGCAGCTCCTGTGTTTTGATAGCAGTATCACATCAAACAATGGCTCTTCTGCAATGAAGAAATAGGAACACTTCTGAAAGAAGAATCTTTCCGATTTCTTGCAGAAGTGTATTAGAATAAATAGAAACAGTGTGTCATTGCCAGGTGTTAAGTTATTTCGGTCACATTATATTACTTGTTCTCCTTCAATTCATTTGAGTTCCAGATTCAGTACCTTACAGTCATCTGTAAGTCAGCTTAGATTGATAGTGGTGGAGGGAGCTACATCTGAGTTGTGGCATTCTCTTGCCTAGCAAATTAACTGTGAAAACCCATCACTACAAGATGTGCAGTGTGATGTATCTAATCAAGTCCTTTCAAATCCATTCATTTCTTTGTGCAGTCATAATTCCCAAAGCTATGACATCATCTTTTAGGTGTGATTACTCTTTTTCACATGAGACCTTTCCTCACTGGGTGTATGTACGTACTGGTTTCAGCTTCCAGTTATTATTGAAAATGTGGACAACCTACTCAAATGTATAAGAGAAAGATGGCTCAGACCATAAATACAGTCAGACCCTTTTGTCAATCCACAGTGCAAAATTCCTCGTATACTGATATCTAAAGGTACTATAATCATGAATCAAAACTAGTGTTGAGCTTAGTGGTAGCACTAGACTGTAATAACCTAAATGGACTGTATTACTATAGTCAGAAATAAATACATATGTTTTTAAACAAAATTCATCACAGAAAAGTGTGCCATGTGGGTGGCCCTGATACCTCAGGAAAAAGCTCAAAACACCATAATGAATGTTTTCTGCTCTTTTTATTTTCTTTCTATGACTTTAATATTTCACATAAGGTGCTGTTGGACAGTTTCTGGCCTTTGGGAAAAGGAAAACTCTTTGATAGTCACTAACAGAGAACAATTAAAAAGATGGTTTTTAGCCAATGGAACTGTTGTTCAGTGCTTCAGTCTGATCTCTTCCTGTGGTGATGGGAGGAAGAAGGTCCTTAACTTAAGGACAAATGAGCTTCTTTTGAATGACAATGGCATAAGCATAGACCAAGGGGCCATGTAGTCTGATCAGCTGGAAATTCCTGTGCTATCCTGGGGTTGCTTCTAACTTAACCATGTGGGCTTGGAGAGATCACTCCACCTTCTCACATCTTCATCCCCAAATATAACACGTAAGTAGAAATGTCTGTCTTGTGTCGTTTGTCTGGTGTAGTAGTGTAGTGTTTGCAAGATATCTTGAGTGTGTGTATTCTCATAATGGTTTACTTGGTTATTCCAGCTGCTTCATGACAAGTGGCAGGGTAGAAGGCAGCTAGGATCTCATTGTGTTCTCTGGGATTTCTACTTCATCTAAGTTTCTTAGTCTTCATGTTCTCATGTTTGTATCCAAACTCATTTGGATCCAAATTCAAAGCTTCTGCTTTCCTGCTTTGTCTGGGTTATTCAGTGCTTACATATGCACTATTCATCTTCTGTCTCGTGGACTGATTCCACTTGATACTGACCAGCAAAAGCTGGGTATAGTAGAGGATGATCCCAAGTCGAAAGAACAACAGCCTTCGAAGTCCAGAGAGAGAAGTAAATGGAAAACTCTGGGAACTTAGTCCTTTCTCATAAAGTAAAGAAGCATTTAAGAAGGTTACTCACATCAAGGCTAAGAGCATAATAGTTTCTTCCTTTCTGGGAATGGTTTGTGGTTTTCAATGTGAAATAAGAGTTGTGTGGGGCTTAACATGAATCTCCCTGGCTGGTTTCCATAGGTTTCCGTTTCTGCCCTGTTGGTTGACCTTCCTTGGGTTTAATATCTGTGTTTTCCATTCTTTGAGGATTCTGCCTTTCTGTATCAGTGTCTAGCCTGTTTTGCTGGAATTATATGGTAGCAATTTCTTGGTCTTTTCTGTTTTTTAGTCTGCTTTTCACACTGATCTGTGATCATCAATCACCATGATGAAAAAGTTATTTTGTAATTCAGGTTGAACCTTTTAATTTATTCAATATGGCGCTCTTGGAAGAGAATTCTATGAAGCTACAAATGTTTTGTTTCATTTAATTGTCATTTTAGTAAGCAGTGATGCTACAGACACTCTGTGGAAATTAATCTACATCAGTAATGTGATAGAGAAAGGAAGGCACAGAGTGTAATGACAACACTTAGCACGTAAAATGCTCAAAACCCAAGAGATTACACACAAGCAGAGATTAGTCATCCCTATTGTCCCTGTAAGGTAAGATACATATTGTAAATTTTAAGCTAGAGACAATCTTGGAGTATCTGTCAGTGTGACCAATGAATTCATAGGTGGTTACCAAGAACCTTCCTCAGAGGGCAGAAACCATCAGCATCTGTGGTACATCATATTGATTTTGCACTTACAGTAATGACCAAAGGGTGGCTCCCAATCCCCACAGTAAGTAACCAGAGCAAATGCTGTAAGGTACAGAAGGTTTAAACGTCTTCCTCTACAATATTACTAAACATTCTAGGAGTATGTTTTCTGTCTAATCAAGTTAGAGCCCATTTTAGTGTAATCTCTCTTGTTTTTTCCACCAAACAGAAGTGGAGTTTGGAAAAGGAGTCTGAATTTTGTGAAATGACAAGGGCTGTGTATTCACAACTTTAAAATTGAGATTGCATATGGTATGTAGATTTTTTTTCTTAAAGTATTGATATTGCCAGTAAAAGTGTATTGTTACGTCCTATGAATACCAGTCTTTTCTAAAGTAAGTGTCAGGTTGGGGGTTTTTTTTTATTGTAATTAAAAGAGTGAAACATGGTTTGTGCCTGAAATACAAACTGTCTCTTATAGAGAAAAGGAATCACTGCAATTACTGTATTTTTTCTAATGGGAAGCAGATTAGACCATGTGCAGTTTTATAGTATCCATTTATATGATGTGCTGCACATTTTCAACTCGTACATGCTTCAGTAGGAGAGAAAGATATTCACCTGAGCAAAGCTATTTCCTGTTTGTTGATTCTTTATACCATTATTTAAGATTCAGCAGTGAACACAGACTTTCTGAATCCTCCTTCCCTCACTCCATTTTTCAGTTAAAGTTTATGATTATTTGATCTGTTGTTGATTTTCCACTCTCTGATACTTTCCAGATGTGTTTAAGGGTGTGCCTTGTGATAAGACACCCTTTATAAATAATTTTAAGAAATTAGTTTACTCTGACTGATCGTCTTTTTCTTGTAAAGATTTTACCCAGCCACAGCTCTGTGATTTTTTCTGCCAACACACTGCTCTAATGTTGCCTCACGTTTGCCCTCTTGACAATATTATCCTCTATGTGTACCCCGCTCTTGGATGAGGCTAAGCTGATTGTATAGTAGATTATGTTGTACTGCAAGTCCCAAATTCCTTTCCCCCTTTAACACACTGCTTCTGCTGTACAGTACCTCAACTTTGACTTATGAGACACTGTGAGTCCACAAATCACTGCAGAAATCAGATTTCTGATGTAATTGTCAACCTCCTCTATGCTGGAAGCTGCATGTCTCTTTTGGAGTTGTACCCAACCCTTCCTGTTCAAGATTCCTGTAAACAAGTGCAAGTCAAGTGATAAAGAAAGACCCCTACTAATTCCTAAATTCCTCGGAATATTGCAGTTCAAAATTAAAATTAACTGCTACGTAGGTTTTAATTTTTGTGGTACCCCCATCAACTTGTCCAAGGATACACAGATCCGTCCATGTCTTTTGTATGCTGTTTTTCCCCTCAGATAATGTTTTCGAAGGAAAGATATATTTTTTCTCAATTCATCTTCTATAGTTAGAAACCCCCAAAATCCTCTTCCCAGGAATCTTCCTGATTTTTAAGTTCTTGCGTCTTCAAAATGACTTATAAAATTTCTGGTTTGATTTTGTTGGTCATGCTTTGAAAAATGATTCTGTTAAATTTTGAGTACTTTCCTGTACTTAGTATTCACAATACAAGGGATTTACGCAGTGTAAGGCTAGCGAAATCTTATCTGTAGCTCTTCAAGGATGCAACTTCAGCTATGCTATGTTTGAAATATAAGAAGTGGCATTACTTAGTCCCCTTTGGAACTGAGATTTATGCTATTCACTGAGGTTATAAAACGTAACTGAGCAGTGGTTTTGGGAGGTTATGTTAGAAGGGCTCTGTTTTGATATTTGGATATTGCTAATTGCATTTTCTTTTTCTGCTAGGGATATTATATCTATATCTGTTTGGCATCACATTGTATTGCTTTTTTAGCTGGTTGTAAGGGAAATTTTACTCTTTTACAGGTAGGGCATTGATTTACTATGAAGACCAGAGCTGTGTAATTTGAGAATCTGTATTTTGCAGTTGTAAATTATCAATTGATGATAAGCTCTCTGAAGCCCATAAAAACATGATTTTGGGTGGTAGGGGTGGGGATAAAGTCAGAAAACAGATGCTTAGGAACAGTCATTTTCTAACCTCCAGGCATAAGCAATTTTTAAATGCAGAAGCAGGCAGAAGAAGTTTTAAATGGTTTTAAAATAACAACTCATTTTCCCCTCTTCCCATCTCTCCCCCTGCAACTCAAACCCTTTCAACCACAATAATTTGTGGCAAGGCATCTATGCATTTGGAAGAAAATGTTAGTGGTGAGGTAGGAATGCACTGCTTGGGCAGGTGATCCCTTATCAGAACTACTACTTGGCAGACCAAGAAACCTTCCTTCAGCTTTTCTGGATGACTCTGTGATTGACATTTATGACTCTTTAATGACATGTTATCTGCTAACATATGTATAATGATAGGTGAGGCAGGGAGAGGAATCACAGAAGCTCTATTGTGTAGCTAATAGTAAATGCACAATAGGCTTGTAGAAAGACTTGGATTTTTTTATAGGGACTGATCAGAAGCTTTTTGATGTTAATAAAAAGAACCAGCTTTGAATTAGGCACATATTTCAGTGAATTAGATAATTCTGAAAGAATCTGAAGACATGTTAACTGTACAATTGGCTGATGAAAGAAGAGGCACAGACTAAAGACGGAGAATTGTTATAGTACGATCTCTGATATGCCCCATCTGTGATTTTTTGTGCTGAATTTCAATGTGAAGTTGTCTGTCTCTGTTAACACAAGTCTTTCAAATATACTAGCTCTAAACTAGTCAGGAGAATGGTGTTTACCTAAGAATATCTGGGGAGGTGAATATCTCTGCAATTACGCTGTTGTGGAGTCACTGAGAAAACATTGCTCATACTTCATGACTGAACAGCAAAGCACAGTTGTGTGTTTTAATCTACATCTTCTTATACCAAGTAATGTGGTACGGGAGGTTGAAATATTTTACTTTAGAGCGTGGTGCTATGAGATTTTAATTTCTTTGTTTCCACAATATCCCCTCAAAAAAAAAGACTGCATATATTTGGATCCTTCTCTCACATGCTTTAATAATGCCATACCCAACAAAACGCGGAATGTGGTCATGTGGAACAGACAGGCCTCATTCCTGTTTTATATTGTCAATATATACAAATAAAAAAGATTTATTTGCACAAGGATTGCACAAGGATTGGGACTTTGGCTGATATTCCATGCAAAGTGAAGCAGCTCCAGGAACTGTTTAAAAGCAAACCACCTCAGGGCTACACCTTTATAGGAAAGATAAGGGTGTGTTTCAAGTAATGAGTTGAAATCCTTGAGGAAGAGAATAGACTTGAACCAAAACCTCTTATGTCTTGACAAATTTCCCAGTAAATATAGTCTCTTCTCTCTTCAGTTTGTATGTGTAACTAGTTTTTATTACTTAAGCCAAAAAAAATAATTTGTTAGGCTTTATTTGGGATAATCAGACTGGTTTTTTTTTTTTCAATAAAATATTTACCCCAAAATGTCTACATATAACACCCCAAAATAAGGGTCTTCAGCCTGCATTTCCTATGTATTAATTCCTTTGTTTTTTCTCTAAATCTGTTTCAGCTACTAGAGTATTCAAATGAATCTTGTTAATACTGTGTCCTCTGAGTGTCTGCAAAACAGCTCATGAAACAACGTCTCTCTGTCCATCATCCTGGTATAATTTTACGTGTTCACGGGGCATGGGCTTTACTGGCACCATAGTTTCATTAGGGCAGTTAGTTGCAGTGGGCTGAACCAGCTGTTCAAGACTAGTTGTAAAGACTGTGTTTTTGAGGAGTGATTGTCGTTGATCAGTGTGGCCATAATGTCCCTTAGAATATCCCCTTTCCAAGGCATATAATGTAATAGTAACTCTGACATTGTTTCCTTCTGGATTTTTGTTTGAAAATCTCCTCACTTTGAGTATTGTGTACAGTTCTGGTGTCCTCAACATAAAAAGGACATGGAACTGTTGGAACAAGTCCAGAGGAGGGCCACGAGGATGATCAGGGGACTGGAGCACCTCCCGTATGAAGACAGGCTGAGAAAGTTGGGGCTGTTCAGCCTGGAGAAGAGAAGGCTGCATGGAGACCTCGTAGCAGCCTTCCAGTATCTGAAGGGAGCCTACAAGTATGCTGGGGATGGACTATTCATCAGGGTCTGTAGTGACAGGACAACAGGTAACGGGTTAAAACTTAAACAGGGGAAGTTTAGAGTGGATGTAAGGAAGAAATTCTTTACTGAGAGGGTGGTGAGGCACTGGAATGGGTTGCCCAGGGAGGTTGTGAATGCTCCATCCTTGGCGGTGTTCAAGGCCAGGTTGGATGAGGCTTTGGGTGACATGGTTTAGTGTGGGGTGTCCGTGCCCATGGCAGGGGGGTTGGAACTAGATGATCTTAAGGTCCTTTCCAACCGTAACTATTCTATGATCCATCTACCCTCCAACTTGTTCAGATCAAAAAGGTCTTCTTCTGCCAGCTGCGTTGCATAAGAAGTTCCACTTTCTCTGTGGCCCCTGGAGTCCAAAATAAACATACAGAAACATAAACTCTTTCACCCCTTCTGGGCCTAGCACTCAATGGACTCCTCATCCCTTCAATGGTCAATGGAAGTAACAGATAAATAAAAAAAGCAAATACTTCCATCCCACCTGGGATCAGGGACCACGAAGTCACTGGCAGCCAAAAATACCACTCATTTTCTGCCAGGTCTTCTTCACCAAAGGGAGGCTTTAATTGGGAACAGTCTCCCTTAGCTTCCCTCTCAGTCACAATTAATAGCTGGATCCTCAACCTGCCAAGCTCTTCCCTGCCAGTCTAACACTTACTTCCTTCAGGTGTCACAGGGTGGGACATATTAGGAACTCAACAGCTCATTAATTCTTTCCTGATTTCTGTGGGAGGTCTTAACAGAAGTGCAAGATTTTCTTCACAGGTAGCAAGTCTGGGATTTGAGTTTTACCCACTGTAGCAAGCATGGTCCATGTATAGTAATACTAAAATCTACCTGTCTTTTTATCAGAATTAAAATGCACTTGTGCTTTAAAAATAAATGAAGACAGTGGTCAAGAGAACATTCTGGTGCAATGAAAATGTGAGTTGAGGTACAGAGTACACTGGTAATTTCAGCATTCACAGGTATGTTCAAGCAATGGCAACTCGGCAGTCACAGACATAGACTTAATAAAAAGGGCAAAGGCATGGCCTTTCAGCATGGCCTACAGTTCCTTAAGCATTGGGGCATTAAATTTCAGGCGCTTGAGAATGGACTCTTGATGTTTCATAAATTAAGGACTTAAGTGCTTTCTGAAAGTATTTCTAATGAGGCATCTGGAGATTATAGTCAATTGCTCTGAGCCATTTCTTTATATTTTACTAAGCAGCTTTCTGTATCTTTCTGTTTTGAATGCTTTGCAATTTTGAAAGCACTGTTTGCTCAATGGAACAAATTAAATTGGGTAGACTTCCCTCAAGCCATGTTATCTGAACAGAAATAGTGAGGCTTTTGCCTCACTTCCAGTGTGGAAATGCAGTTCTTCCAGTTCAAATCTCCACAGTTTTTGTGCAATTTATTCTAGATAAGAGGTTACAAATTATACTCTGTTTGTACTGTCCATTAAGAGCTATTGAACAGTGATCAGTTAATGAGAATAGCATGACGTAGGAAAACCACTCACTGTTGATTTAGTTAAGCATTAAGCGAGAGAAGGAGTGTATACTCAAAGGAAGAGACAGACAAACAGGAATAAAGAGTCTGTATCTGTACAACCAAGTGATAAACGGATTTTGGGGTTTGGATGCACACTGCTTTTGTGCAGGTGTCTGTCTGCCCATCCACCCATTTTTGTACTTCCTATAAACCAGAGTTTGTTTCATCAAATGCTGACAGATGTCTTTTCTGTTTTCATCCTTCTAATTCCTCTCCCATCTGTTGTATTTTCTGTGGCAGGGAAACTCCTTGCATGTAATAGATTATTTTAGGAAGAGGGGGCAGCCTTGCACTTCTGTCTTTCCATTATTTTCTGACAGCAGCAGCAATTAGGGAGTATTTAGCACCCAGAGTTCTTTACTGCACTTTCTTTACTGCATTATGCACTGAAAACTGCCATTCTGCTGGATGGAATAATCTACTAATTTCTGACTCAAATCTGCAGAACAAATACCAGTTTTGGTGTAATGATGATGATAGAATCCCAGAACTGCCAACAGATGTGAACATGATAGTTTGCTATGAAGACCTGTCAGGGTTGTAGAATATTGAAGAGTGTTTTTTTGGTGACTGCAGAAAAGCCATTTCCAAGGCTTTGCCGTCACAGATCTCTGTGGTTTGCAGATGATCTATATGAATAGGTAGCCAGTACAGAGTCTCCATAGCAGAAATCTCGGGCTGAATCTTATCAGTTTGCACCACAGTGTGTTTTTTAAGGCAGTAAGAGGTGGCTGGATGGGGGAAAGCGAAGATGTATTTCTATTCCTATAACCCTGTAGGTGTTACACAGTTGATTTGTTTCAGATAGTGAACAGTGTAATCTGTGCTAGGTCAAATGGGTTGTATAGTGTCCTGGGTTTTTTGGTATGAAGAAAAGTTACTCAGGTGTCTCAGATAGGAATTAATCTGCCTCGATGGAAGCAGCCCAGTATAGCTAGGCGTGAAAGCTCCCTTTTCTGTATTTCTTTCCACCAGCTCTGCTTTGCTATGTCACCAGGGCACCTTTTTTTTCAGGCTGCGATGTCTTCATCTGTCCAGCTAGTGAGATTCTGTAGGAAGGCTGTGGTTTCGTTGCATTTGTTCTCTGTTTATGAGTGTAAATGAGTCTGTGTACACATTCATCCAGGCCCTTGATCCAAAAATCTTTCTTACACTGTTATCTCTGCAAAACTTTTCCTTCAACTTTATGAGAAGTTTAATCTAAAAGAGAGCCATTTCTACATAGTCCCTCTCACTAGAGCTGATTTTGAATGCGTAATTACAAACATAACACTTCCAACATATAAAAATAGGGAAGCTAAAATAATCTTATCATTTGAAATATAAAAATTTATAAAATCTCAAATTTCATGTGGGTCTATGCCCTAGGTAAGGTGAATTTAATGACTTCTTAATGATGCATGTAATGTCCCCCACCCAAACTTACAATTCCAGATGTGGTTTTGACACAAACTCCCATTTGTCAAATGTTATAAAAATGTCATGCTTTGCATTGTTTAGGAACATTTCAAAAAGTAAAACTTACACACCTAGGATAAACCCGATGCACTTATTCCACAGTTTTAGTGTACTGCTTTTGAGAAGCGTGCCATGCATCTATAAACATTTATCATATCATACATTTCCTTTAGTAAATATTTAAGTAGCTATCTAACCTATTCCAGCACAGATGTAGACTTCCCCATGGCTGGGGGGAGATGTTGCTAGGTGTTGCTATACTAAGTGTTATACCAAGTGCACAGCCTGCTTTGGCAATAGTGGTGCATCTGTTATCTAGAATAAATACATAGTTTTGACTCTGTTAAAAGATTATTTCTATGAAATAAAAAGCTTCTATGAGAGGAAGCTTAATTGTATGTTTATGCAGCTCTTAATCATGATGGAAATCTCTTTTCTTAGGCTTTTCCATAACAGTAATAATTTCCTGTTTAAGGAGAGAGCCAAACTGCGCTAAAACACACCAAAAGGGTTAGAAGGCGCAGACTTGCTAAACGGGGTATGACCTGGCCTCAGATCCCATGTTCTCAGCGCAATATGTTATTGTAATTTTTGGCATTTGTGTTAGCAATGTTGTGACTGTATCCTGGATTTAACTGTATGTCTGTTCTCCCTGTCCTACATTTCCATTTCATCTCTTATATTTAAACGTAGGACTCTGATTTTCCTCTACTAAAGATGCACACATTGCACAAAATGTGTTTATTGCTGGATGGCAAAGTCTTCAAAGGAAATTCAGAGAAGGTGAGTTCTTACTAATTGTGGAAGATCAACTTAGCTTTCCCCTCTAGTCAAAATATTCCATAGACTAGAGATCACTTACAAAAACGTGATGCATTTGCCTGCATTTTATCATGATGTCATTATAGGCTTGTGATAACAGCACTCCAGTAAGACACAATAATAACACACATATGCATGGTCACACTGTTTAACTTTTAAGTTTATTCTGCCTTTGCCTCCAGCACTTCTTCTCTCTGATGCTGTATGATTTGAAAATGTTCCCAAGAGGCTAAGAGCAAAGCCTCAGGCTCTGGCATCCCCAGCACTCTGTTCTCTTACTGGCTTGTTGGTGGAGTCTCTTTAATGTGAAACTAATCATGTTCTTTTGAACTGTTTATGACAACAAATTGGATGTGAAATAATAAACATTGGCAGCTCTTTTCAATAGTAACAGTATCCCAGAACTGATGTGAGGTTCTTTCAGTTTCTTGAAGGAGGGACTTTCATATATAACCTTTTAAAGCCATTTGTTCGTGACTAAGCACATTAAATTCTCCTTGCATCTTCTGTCTCTCTTCTGCAATAAAAGGGCCTGAGGAGCTTTGCTTTTTTTTTTTTTTTTTTTTTTTTCAAATTTAGAAAAAACTGTCAAGAAAGAGAAAAATCCCACCACTTTGACTACTATTTGATGTCTGGTAACAGTGTGTGGTAAACTGGGGCAGCACAGGAAAAATATATTCACTTTCTTGTTTCAATTTTGGAAGAGAATATTTCTTTCCAGGTTTTTCCCTGATGGTTACAGAAATTTTCTCCTAACTTGCCCTCTCACAAAACACTCAGATACTGTATGAAGAGCATTGCCAATGCCTAATAAGTATAAACAAGATATAAGATTGATGTAATTTTCTAAAGTAGAAATTTGAGCTTTTAAACAGCTCAAAGGGCTTGCCTACCCTAGGAAACTCTATGGTGCTTAAACAGCTGGAGAATATGGCTAATTCCAGGCTACTTCTTCCTTTTGTCTCCTAACTCATGTTTTCACAGTTGTCTCCTGAAGGCGATAATTAAAGTAAGTTGCTGCAAACAACATCTCTTGCCACCACTACGTTGTAGTGAAGCTGTGATGTTGTTTGGCAGAATTCAACTTCTGGTGCATAAGCAAACATTTTAAAGCAGGCAAGTAACATCTCACAGGGAAAATAGAGTTGGCTGAAGATTGTGTTAGATGTCAATTTGGAAACATGCCCCAAATTCTGATCTTCTCTTTACTGCTTAGGGGATTATTGTTTTTAGCTCATTAGCATTTTTAACACATTTCAAATTCTTCCCAAATCCTGATAATACAAGAGCATTTATGATAACTGTACAAACAGTACATCCTGCAATAACCTATTTAAGTTTCTTGCCTTGAGGTATTAACTGTTTTAGAGAGATTCTGTTAAGATACAGATGTAAGGATGGGCTTTATTTTAATGGAAACATAAACTTGTCTTTATTTTGCTATTTCTGTATCACTGGGACAGTAGCACATAAAAAAAAAAAAGATTGATGAACAGATCAAAATGTTGAAGAACAGTGCAGGCAAAATGAAAGGTATCCCAAGTGTCATCATGATAGTAGATTGTCAGTAGATAGGTAGCTGTAGCAAGTACAGTGGAAGCCAGCGCATTGAGAAGATAACAGCAACTTCATCAGAGAGGCTCTTTCTGTAACTCAGTAAGGAAATCATGGGACTTTTATGCAGGAAAAGAAGTAGCCATATGTAGCTGAAGGTTATCACCATGAGTGGCATCAAACAACAAATAAGCTGTGCAAAAAGAATAAGATGATGTTGCTGATAGAGTGCTGACTGGCACAATGTTCAGTATCCATTGTGACTGTGGCATGGATTCGCAATGATAAGCTGATGGCCAAGCTATACCCAAACCACAGTCAGCATCAAGACAGTGGCACTGTCATAAGCAGCACTTACAGGAGCCCTGAAAGGTTTCACAATGATTCTGTCTGTACCATATAGCAAGAGGAGTAACATGAAGAAGCAGAATTATCAATTCCAGGATCTCTAAAGATTTGCAATAATAACAGGGTTTGTGAGAAGAGAGGTAACTTGTGGTATATGATCCTGCTATAGAACAAGATGACTGGTGAAGCAGAGCAGAAGGAGGTTCATGGATATACATTCTGAGCTTACTGTGTTGTGGAAAGTGATACCTATAAACATGCTTCTGCAGTAAGGATTGCATGGTTGCTTTGAAGTTATTCCTGTCTGCCACCATTTTCACAGTGTCGTGAGTCAGTTCAGATACAGAAAGTGCTAGGCTGCCAGCATGAGAAAGGGTGTGATGCTGGGGCATGACTGGGTTCTCAAGAGTGTGATCTGCAGAAGCCAGGGTTGGTGCCAAAACTGTGTGTGTGCAACCACAGCCTGTGGTCTGACTATCAAAATTTTGGTGTCAGTCCTGGCTTACAGCCCTCACTGCACGTTCCTGCCTCTGTACCACCACACGCTACCCGCTTGGTTGTGCTGATAAATCACTTGCATTGCCACGCTATAAACCTGGTCAGAGAATCTTAAAAAGAGATTGCCAAGAAAAAGGGGCAAGTAAAGGGGTTGATGATTTGAAAGATGAACAGCTAGTTTTGTCTGTGGTTATATGTCTCTGAGATAAAGTCTGGCAGCAAAACAGGCTTGGTTTTTTACCTCTCCACTTTTCTCACCTTACAACTCTTCTTCACCTATCTGTGGTGCCCTGTCCCCTCGGATGTGTCAGCACAGCTGTTCATGCAAGCAAGCCTTCCAGTTGAAGTGCGTGCTTTCTGAGTGCTCTGGATGTACAAAAAACCAGTAACGAAGCGAGCTGGCATTTGCTAGTGGCTTCTTAGTGGAACAAAAAGCATTGGTCTCTTCTGTCAAACCACATGGCAATTGGAGATCTTTGTCCTATTGGTTCAGACTGTGCATAGAAGCTGTCCCCTGCATCTACCCCTGACCTGAGTCTTGTGATCCTGCCAGTCTGCTGGCAAACCTTCCCTTCCCGTTTCTCAGCCCCACACAGCAGAAACAGAATGGCTTGCTGCTGTTATTGTGCTAAGGGCTAGTATTCAGGTTCCTAAACTGCAGCAGGGGCTTCAGTCACATCAAGGCCAGTGCAGTAAGTGCAGAATGTGCTTAGTTTGTGTTTGTGAGTCAGATATTGAGTATACCATACCCAGTTAAAGCTTAGGTGTCTAGTTGGTGAGAGTCCTGCTTTGTTTCCATCGGTTTGAGTGAGGCAGGTCCCATGGGCAGCGCTGGTACAGAAGAGGGTCCTACCCTGTGTGCCACCCACTGCTCAATTCAATTGCCCGGTTCACAGTGTCTTGTT
The DNA here is from genome assembly GCF_963264785.1 of Psittacula echo. Lineage (NCBI taxonomy): Eukaryota > Metazoa > Chordata > Aves > Psittaciformes > Psittacidae > Psittacula > Psittacula echo. The sequence goes on from NC_137735.1 coordinate 111,004,420, forward strand.
TTTCTCGCTCCAGCTTTCCGCCTTGAGTTTTATGCTTTCTCTGAAGGCAGTGCCGCAGTCTGCCCCACACATTTCCAGGTTTATTCCTGGTTGCAGTTGGTCTCACCAAGTAGGAAAGTATGAATTTGCAACCTTGTGGTTATTTTTATATAAGAATGTCTTAATACATGGTGGATGTTTGAGTCTAGCTTTCGATGTTTTTCAAACGGTGTCTGTATTTTGATTTTTAATTTGCCTCTGAGCAAGACTGTCTACAAACACTGGCCAAATCTGCCTATCTGGGACCTGGAAGGGGTCCCTGGAGAAAGCACTTCAAGTCATTTATTCAGCACTGGCTGCTTTTACATTTGGCTTGAAGTCTGACAACTTTCCACCAGACCTGCAGCATAGTAAAGCACATCCTCTCTATGACAGCAGGAGAGCCAAGGAGCTAGCAGGTTGCAGGAGTGAATGCTATAAAACAGATGTTATTAGTGGGCTTCACCAAGGGTGGGAGGCTGAGTACAGTAGCCCTATTACAGCCTCCAAGGTGGGCCACAAGATTGCTGTCTTATGAGCAAGCTGTGCCTGCAGTATTTGGCTCAGCATCGCATCCTGAAAATTCCAGTGCTGAGAAGCACTTTTGCGCTATGAGTAAACTGTAAGCTAGATTTAAAAGGAAAGATTTTGATTAAAATCAGCATTTCAGAGCTTTCAGCTGGCAGCTGGTGTGGTGTTAAGGATGGACATCGTTGGAGACTCCTGCGGTAAAGAGGCCCCATGTCTGAGTGTTTAAAACCAGGTTCCATCCAGTTGTAATGGTGGTTTTTAACAGTCAGAGGAAAAAAAATATTGCTGCGTATTCACACATAGGGACAGATTCTGCTACCATTAAAACCAATGGCAGAGTTCCCGTTGATTTCCATGGGTGCCTGCCTCAAAATGTTTGAACAGTAAATATATTCTTCTGGGTGGGAAACCAGGATAGAAATCCCTCTCACAGCCTGCTCCCAGCACTGCAAATGTCAGGATTTTTCAGCGCTAGGCTCAGAAACGCTACTTCTAATTTTAAAATCCTTTTAAACTTCAACCACCATATGCAGCCTTACTTCACAGCTGTCAGTCAGAATCAGCAGCCGGTATTATATTAGCCTATATTTACCTCTGTTCTCCCTGTATGTAGAATTATTTCATTTTTATAAATATCAAATACATCACAATAATTGAGAAATGTAATATTAGACACAAACATTTGCTTCCCGAGTGCTTTTAATCGAATAATAAATCTTGATGTGCTTTAGTTTCATTGACATTAGATGAGCTGATCTGGCATGGATTTTTAGTGCTATGGCTTATGCTCTATATGCATTTCCCAAAGTGTGTGCATGGCTGTGGGTACGTGGTTTTTGTCTGTCTTTCCACCTCTGGCTTGATCGAAAGCTTTAGAAGTTCATGGTCATTTGGGATTTTTTGGGCTATAGCATACAAGATTTACAGAAAACAACTTCTATAAAAAAAAAAAAATAAATCCCTAGCTTCTCCCTAGAAACTTGAGACAAAAGCCTTTCCTTAGTATCTCTGAAAGCTCCTTAATGCAGAGCATTCCCTCATAAACTGTTGGCTTTGTTTTAAACCTGTAATGTATATATAGATTTCTGTTTCCAATAGTTTTCAGAGTTGTGTACAGTCAACTCAAATTATACAGTGCCAGAAGTACTGGCAAATTACTGTCGACCTGTATCAACATTTGCATCAATAACATTTGATGAATGGTCTACATCCAAACTTTGAAAATTGGTGTGGCGTCTTTGTGTTCAATGCGCTGTTAACTGTGCTGTCTGCTGAAGGCTGCTCTTCTTTGACAGCCAGTGATTCCTAAGGATACAATTGCATGATGGACAACCTCCATATCCCAAACTTCCTGGTCTGGGTATGCTATAGATTTCTGAAATATGCAGTAAGAGCTCGCAGCAAGTGCCCAGAAAAGAGGGAGAAGTAAATGAGCAATGGTCTTAGATTACCAAGGTAATCAGAGGAAGAAAGAAAGAGAAAAATAGAGAAAGGAATGAAAAAAGATACTAAAAGAGTGGAAAAATCAGAGAAATAAAAGGTAAGTACAAAAAGCAAGTAACTGGTTCAGCTGACGTACCTATGCTTCTAGTAACACTAGGGTATCAGCCTGTTCTTAAAGCCACCTGCAGCTGATAGTAGATTGCAGCACCTTGGAAATGTTAACCTTGGAAATAGCTTTGAAAATGCTCCTTACTCTTTTTTTGGTGTATGCTAGTTAAACAAAAATTTGAGACTATGCAGGCATTCTTAAGCATCCTATGCCCATTACTTGTAGATTAAAATCAAACACCTACATAAAACCATGAGTTCACAAGCCTTTCCTGGTTCACTGCAATGAATTTGGTGATCTTATATCTGATGGGGCTATTCCGTTAAAATAACAGGATTGTTGGGGGCGTACCTACCTTCACGGTTTTCTCTTGTGAGAGAGGAGTTTCTCTTATGTTGAAGGGTAATAGATCTTATGAAAACCTCCCAAAGGAAAGAGTGAAAAATAGAAGAAATCATAGCAAAGGAGCAGAGACCCACAGATTGCCCACTGTGTCTTCTAGGTCAGCGGTTATGTTGGGATAACGGGGTTGTGTGCAAGGATGATCACAGCCAAAGTGGAGACAGAGAAACTTCTGTTTCTCCCAGTGCTTGTGGCCCTAGAGGGGAGAGGGTTTCCCCCACAGGTACTTACATACTCCTGCCTGCCTTATTCACAAGAAAGAAACCAGTGGCACTGGCCCCCACTTGCTTTCTCAATAGGCACAAAGGATAACCTAATTTTCTCTGCAAGTCTAATTCCTTTACAATGAAGTGGTGAAGTAAAGAAAGAATTTACCCAATTTGCAATACACGAACAACGATTTACTAAATATACACTTTGTGTTAGGATCCTTTTGCAATTCAGCTTGTGAGAGCAGTGTCTTCAAATTGTTTTTCAGTATTTTGCAGAGTCACATTCAAGTTTTCTTCCATAATAACTGTGCATGCTGTCAGTAAAAATAGCAAGATAACCTAGAAGGAAGAAAAGCTCACATTTACTTCCTTATTTTGGCACAAATTGCTCGCTAGTCAGATTTTTTGAATCTCTTCACCTTTCTGAGGTAAATAAATTGAGTGCCATGTGTCTTAATATGTATGGGTCTTTTATATAAGATGTTAAAAACTGCATTGCATAGATAATAGGTCCATTGATGAGGGACCAGACTGGGAATTGGCTGAGCTGGGTTCTTGTGTAGGTTCTCTTTCTGAGTGGGGTTAAGAAAATTGCTGAGCCTTGGAGCCCCCATTTGTGACAGCCCCTCTCCCGGTAAAGTACTTTTGCTAGGAGTATAGAGGTAAAAGTCACCACATATGGAGGGTGTCAGTGTCAGAGTGACCTGTCCTCCTATATCACTGTACAAGAAAACAAGACAGGACTTTGGTCTCTTTTTTTTGTGTTCCTACTTGTTTTGCTGGAGTTTCTTTCCTGAACCTTCTTTCCTCTGCTGTACAGTGTCTGCTGGCGTTGAGTGTTTTTCAGTGATGTCTCATCAGTGCATTGCTCTACAAGTGTACTGTACCAATTTCCTAGTGTCCTTATTACGGTGAGTGGTTGCACTTGGTGTGAGAGCCACTGAGATGGCAATCAGTGCATCAGTATGAAAGTCTGCTGCTGTTTTGTTATAGTTGATAATTCGATAGTTAAAAAAAAAGGCATGTGTTAAGCTGCACGAATCCTGGGGGTTTTGGTTTGTTGTGATACTGGAAATGGCATCCAGTTTTAGGTCTGCCTGAAATGTTTTACTTTTAGCCTCTTTTTATCAAATTCTGCTTTTTTAAAAGTGAACAAGACTGGTTTGAAATAAAACTGTGAGAAGTTTCAATTAGCATCAGTGCAAAACATTTCAGCTTCCCTGCATTTTCATCTTTTTTAGACAAAACTATTTGTGAAATTCAGCAGAACTTCATGAATGGTTTCAGCTTCCCAGAACTACATAGTTCTGTGAATAAGCTATTTGCCAAAAAGCAAAGAAATCAATCTACTCGGTTCTATTTATAAACAAAAACTTGAAGAATTCATCATTGTTTTACAAAGCTTATTTTGCAGACCTGCCTCTTACTGAATAAATTGGATTAATTTTCAGTCTTGTAGCGTGTCTGTTCAAAATAGCAAAACCAAAAATCCTGAATGTTTCTCATAGTTTTGAATTTGTTTTCAGCTGTGTTAATGACACATCAAGCTATTTGTTTTCTGTGTTGGTGTGGGCATTTTCTAAGCTTTTTTATGCTCCTTTGGAAGTGAGAGGGCTTTAGAATTATATAACATAGGTTCAGGTTTTGCTTCCCTGTTTCCTCTTTCTCAAACATCTAACTTTCCTGACTGTGCCCAAAAATGGTGACAATGCTGCAAGGTCCCCAATGAACACTAAAAAATCTCCTAGGGAAAGGCAATTGGATTAATACTATGGATTATAGTATATTTGTGCTTGACTGATTTTCCAATATCTTCATTAACACTGGTGTTGATAACATGGCTTTTAGTAGCTTTTATAACCACAAATGCAGCACATAATGAAGCAAATAGGTAATTAATCCCTTAAAAGTACAATTTAATGCAATGCTTCATGACAGGAAGTGAACAGGATAATAAAACCTTTACTGTTTTAAGCCACACTTAATATTTTTACGGCACAGTTGGCTTGACAAAATACTCTTTGTGAGTCATCACTTCAAAGCAAGGTCCTGGGGACCAATTAAAGTTGTGTCTGCATAACTACCCTCATGCATAACTACTTGTAAGCATGAGGTATTTCAAAATATCTCTTTCAAGTAAAAAGAGTTGTACCAAGATGAAGTAAAAGGGATCTTTTGCTTCAAGCCTTTTAATTTAATATGCCCATGTGTGGATACACCCTTGCGGAATGAGAAATTGATTTTCATTCTTTGCATGGATCCTACAGTAGTTTGCACTGTCAAAATAGTTTATGGAATTTGTCTTCCAGATAGCCTTGACAGACAAACAATAGCAAGAGAGACTGTCCTTGATTTCAAGCTTTATCATCAAAGAGACCAAAATGTCCCTATTATGGCTGATTAAAAAGGGAGAAACATAAAAGTAACTGCCTTGCATTCAGTTTGCAATTTCTGGGCCAACAGAACTGGATGGATTAAAGACAATACGAGAATTGGAGAATTTTCTGTTCGAATTTAATCCAGGGTAGCAGCCTGCTGGTTGACCAGGCAAGGTACTTAACCTCCCTTTGGTTGATTTCCACTTTGAATGAATTGGAAATACATCTATGTTGTTCTGGTGTTGCTGATACTATCCCATGCCTAATGTGGATGTTCTCATCTGAATGGCATAGTGAGCACTTCTGTGTAAATTTCATAGATTTCTGAAGAATCAGCTTGAGTCAAAAGTCTTTATAAGTGACATGGTGACTTTCATACTGCAACAACTTGCACGCACATTTTTTTGTTGTTTGAGGATCATCTAGATAGAATCCCATTCATTACTCTGCAGACAGTGGGCATATAATGATAATTTGATGTTGGAGAAATGAGAAATCAAATCTATTATTTTCATGTAAGCAGAGAATAAACATTAGATAGCTGTGTTTTCTGACGTGTTTCTATGTGCTTATGGAAAAATCATTCTCTGCTATCACTGGATTTAAAGTTTTCATTGTGCTTATTCTGCCGTCAAAATAGCAAGAGATAATCTGTGCTTCAACAAGCTTATAATAAGATATTGATTGATACTATAGCAAGTATTGCTGACAGACAAAAATAGGGTGACAACAGGCAGAGAGTGACATAATGAATTAGAAGATATAGCTAGAAATAGATTTCCTGGGTTGTAGTCTACAGCCGTGCTTGCAGAACTGTAATATCTCAAATGCTATAATTTCTTTAAAAAAAAATTAAACTTAAGAAAAAAAAAGCACAAAGTATTCATTTGTTTCAAGATCCATCTGCTTTTCCCTACCAGATAATAATTTCTCAAGCCGTTGATATCACTTCCTTTTTCTTTCAGAATTTCCTTGGATTTTGATTGTGCAGTTTGAGTTGGGTTGGTGAATCAGGATGGAAGAACTGACTGACTATTGTAACAGAGCACAGGATTTTTATATACTAGTATCCTGACAAGTTCCTAAGAAATGTGCTGTGGAGAAGAATAGAGGTACAAAGAAAAGGTATTTGCATGAGTAGTAGAAATTTGAGATGCAGATGTAAATGACAGAGTTCACATGAGAATCTTTAGATTTCTTTTTCACACCTTTCGCCTCCTCCTCACATTTCCTCATTATCTGTCCCTTACATCTCTTTATCCTGCATCTCCACTTAATTCCTTAGGAACATCTTTGGAGCTTGAAAGTAGACAGCTTTGGAAACTATTTAGCAATGGCTCATGTGCAGATTTCTGAATCCAAGGAGGTTGAAGCCGTGGGAAAGTTTCAAGTCCCATTTTAGGACTACGCTCCAAGTATTGTTATATGGCTGAGGTTAGAAATAGTGGGAAAAGAGTAATAGATGCAGAGCTGCAAGTAAAATCTTTACACCCTTTCTTTTCCCTCTCCCCACACCCTTGCCTCATGCGCTATTATATGAGTCAGTCTGTTTCTCCCTGTACAACCCCCTTCTAAGTGGGAAAGTGGATCTATAAAAACTAATAGAAATGAGAGAGAAAAAAGCTCCAACTAACTCTTGATCTTCAGACTCCGAGACTTTGACTGAGAGCCAACTGTGTCAAACAGCAGCCCTTTCATAACCGGGAGAGCTAGTGCTAGATCTGCTGGGTATGCAGTGTGACCACATAACGCTCAGCACATGTCAACATAACTGATAACCAAATTGTACCTCTCAACCTCCCATGCAGCATAATTTTGGCAGGCTTTCAGTCTCTCAGTCCTAATTAACACGCTGCCATGCTGTGACTGGAAGGTTAAAGCCACAGCTTTATTTACTGCACAATTAACGGGTAAACATGACTTAATCATAACTTAAACATTCAGCATTTACGAGAAAATTTCAAAATCCTTTTAGGAGCCCTTTTGACCTCAATTCTCCAAGCAGACCTCTTGTAATGTGGAATTAACCGCCTGTTCCCCCAAGGGACATCAGGGTTCTCTGTGACACTATAGCTTTCCATCAAATTAAACCATCAACTTAATGGGCATTGTTTTGTGTGGGTCTCATCCCCGCGTCAGGGCTCTTCTGGGCTAAATCTGCATTTGATGGCATCAGAGCACTGACTTCAGTGAGGATTCCCAAGTAGCAGGAGATCTCTTTATTGTTTTTGAATCTCAGTAACTCTGCTGTGACCCATGCTGACCCCTCAGCTTTAATCACAATGCAGCAGTTTAGTCCTGGTCCTGCAGAGACCTAGGCATGTGCTTAACTTTACATCTTTGTGAACAAGCATGTTAATTTGAATAAACTAACCACTCATAAAGTCTGGCAATCATGTACTTTTTTTTTATCATGTTTGGAGCTTTAGATGACAGCTGGCTTAATCAGTACTGTAGAAACCCACCAATATAAAGTGACTTCAGTTGCAAATTTCTTCTTGCTTTAGAGAATTGGTACCTCAGTACCCAATTTATGGTTTATTTCACACTCAGACATGTAATCATTTCAAGTAGACTAGATGTTATACCAGGAGTGAGGTCCAATCTTAATCTCTGTGGAATCACCACAGTACAAAGGGAGCTGTGTTGTAGCATGGTGGCTCAGCAGTAGCACCTGCTCCATGGGGGACCACTTACATGCTCAAAGTTAGGGTTCTCATCTCCAGAATAAAGTAATTTACATATGCCTAGGTGTACAAGCACCACATTTTGGTAACACCCCAGCATTGCCACCACTTCAGTCATCTTACTGGGTGGGAGGGGAAAAAAAGCTTTCCTCTTCTGTAAAGCAGAATGACTTGTAAATTAGTACTGTCTACTGAAATCGATTACTTTTCAACATGGCAATATTTTTCAGTATTGTGCAAAGAAACACAAGGCACTTGTCCATCATGAAAAATACTAACCCTCTTCCACCTGAATTCTGATCTTGTAGTATCATCTTTGCTACCAGCACACTGTTTCTGCCATTGCAATAAATGCTGAGCTAGCAGTTTTACCTCTCCGGCCCCCAATTCAGGCTGCAATGTGGAGAATATTTGGAAAGGAGGTGAAGTAAAGGGGTTACTGATATCAACCAGAGTGGGCCAATAAAAAAAATCGCAAACACCCATTTAGATATATTACTGTATTTTACAACCTGTAAATTATGATACAGAATAAAACTGATCAAGAGAGGAAGAAAATTGTTCATATTTTTTTGCTGGAGAACGCTATGTATTGAAAGTCTTGGTGCTGTAGCTAATACCTGATTTTTTCCATAGTCATATGTATTTCACGTCTGTACCAAAAATGCCACATCTTCTACCATGTAAGAGTTACGTAAATACATGTGAGAAGAAAAGTGGCTGAACAGAAGCTGGTGCTTCCAATGCAGTGCAAGGGGAGAGGAGAGTACAGTTGTTGTGAGCTATCAGGAAGCTGTACAGAGTTGAGCAAGGTGGTCCCTGCGTGTAGGGTGCATTCCCTCCCTGATCCTTTGAGCTTCTCCCAACCCTTTAAGAGGTGTTTCCTCTTCCAGTTCAGCCCATGCTAGAAGCTGATATGTCATGGGAGGAATTGCAGAATAAATGAAGCTTTGTGGATCCAGGACTGGACAACTCATTGGCAAGATTCCTACACCCTCCTACTCACTACTCTGCCACTGGCTGTGGTGTTTACCACCTGTTTGGTTATGGCCTGTGGTATAGAAAGTAGCCGTTGTGCATTACGCTGCTTCAGATCTTCGTTCAGCTAGTCATGTGAGACTGTCTTGTAGGGATGAGGTTGAATGGAGAACTAGGAGTCTAATCTTCTGCTACCAGCCCTGCTATTGACTAGCTTGCGCTGGGAAACCAGTTAGTCTGACTCCCATGCTCCTCAGCTTTCCTGTTTGTACAATGGAGCTAGCGGTGCTTATCAAGAAAACATGAGTGACTTGAAGTGTTCATTGTATTTGGAGACAGCTTTAGTTTCTTTCATTTGAGGTCCCATTGGAAGTGTCAAATAGTATTAATGTAAAGAGAATATGGTGGGCTTTTGCTTCCTTTTAATGTGTTATTCACTTCTTGGCTTCAAAAATAATGTGCACATCCTCATGTGTGTCTGTGCCAACACTCAATATTGTGTGTGCCAAGATACGTTTTAGTGTCTGTATTTACTATGTACAGCCTACATACTGCCTTTGTGAGTAAGTATGGCAGCAGTGTAGTAGGGGAAGGGGGGGAGTATCTGTGTGTCTGTATATAAGATCATATATTTGTACAAAGTGTGTGTCTGTGGGCTTCAGAGACTGAGGGGAGTCTGTGGTTCAGGCAGTCTGCCTGGGTTTTTTTTTCTTTTTTTCTCTGAAGGCAGCAAAATATGTTGATATGGATTTTTTACAGGAGCTTTTTGTGTTTTGAGTTAACACATTTCCCTAACATCAGATCTTGCCAAACATCATTTACTTACTAGTGCTGTGAAAGCAGGTTACCCAAAGGCAGCACCATTCCCCATTGTTTTCTCTTCTTCCAAACTACTCAGAGGCATACTGTAATAAGACTCCTAGTTAAAAACAACAGAATATCAGCATGAGCAGGAAAGTTGAGCAAGAATGCCTGTGCTTATGCTGCATGTGTGCTTAAGTATTTAGCTGAACTAGTGCCAAGGTTGTGAGTTTATACAGCAGAAATACTGCCACTGATGTGCTCTGTGTAGCTGTGACCCAGTAACTTCATTTGTGAATTGTGTCCAGCATGATATTTCTGTTCAGTATTCCCACTGGTAAAATGAAGCTTTAATTACTGTGCATATGAGAGGAAAGGAAAAGCTTCTTACAGACTAATCTACAATGAAGTACAGAATTTTCATTCATGAGAATAATGTTTATGATTTATTTTTCTCCCAGCAATGAAATGCCTGCAGTAAAAAAGTACAATACAAAGGAAGTGGACTCTTCCTGGCTGCTGGAGGTTGCAAGTAATACTCTTCTTACCACCCCCTGCCTTTTCTTTTTTGTTGTTACCAACTAGCAAGATTTCTCAGTGGAAATAAGCTATTTAGTCCTTGTATAGATCGTTCATCAGAGGGATTGAAATACATTCTTCACAAGCATGCTGAACATACCCAGCCATTAATAACAACATTTTTAGTGGTGAATAAAACAAAGGATATTACGCATTGCCAGCACGGAAATTGATTTATCTTGCTTTGGTTGGTTGTCTGCATTAAGAAATGTCACACATATTCAAAGTGTTTTGCATACCTAGTGTCTTGTGTTTTGCCATAACAGAAGCTCTGCTAAACTATAATTTGGCATCTGTTTCTTGAGCTCATGTCAGCAAGGAAACAATTACTTTCAATGAAGTATGTTTAGCCAATTAGCATATATACTTTTATATATATGTACGCACAGATATAAATACATATATATAATTATGCATATGTTTAGATATTTTGATGAACTAGTTCAAAAAACACACTTGCTTTTCCGAAAAGGACCACACTGAAGTGTATATACACTGATTTTGTATACAATCTTCAAGGGTGACTTATTGGCACATGGGAAGACTTGCTGCTTCTGAGAGTAGGATTTCAGAGAACTTAAGCCACTGGACGTTACCTTTTCCTATTGAAATCAGTGGCTTTGAGATAATAAAAATTATATTAATGAACTTACAAGACAGCTTGCAGACTGGTGCAGCCAAAACAGCCCCCACAAGTGGAATTCAGTTTGCCTAGGGCCACAAGGCTGGTTGGCACACTCTCAGATTAAATTTAACTCAACTGAATGAAAAAAAATTGCAGTCTATGATATACCCATAAGGGCAAGATATAAGGAATATTATACAACAGATGCTTTAAAAACTTCCTTTCAGATCTGTGTGGACATATCTAATGGGCATTGTTAGGCTAATGGTGATGATGCCACTCTAAGTTTTCCCACTACTTCTTGTAAGACAGAAGGTACTCAAGTTAAATCCTCAAAATGAGATTTGAAAGACGTATAACACTAAATTTGTTAATGTCCAGATTTGGCCTGAGGTTTTTGTGTTTGTTTTATTGTTGCTTTTTTTCCTAAATTTACTGAAATCAATGAAACTTACAAGAAAAATTTGGAAATTCCTTACTGTGGCTGATTTTGAGTTCATGGAGCAGAAAATATCTGATCAGAACATACATGGAAAATTTTTTTGTGTGGCTTTTTTTGTTTTCAATGCTAACAGAAATAAACTGTTTAACTGATTTTGTATAAACTTTCCAAAAAAAATCTCAAGCATGGAAAATTTCAGCCCAAAATGGAGTTTATTTGAGAAAATTACAAGCAACAGAAAAAGAGGGTTAGAATGGAAATCTGAACTCCTCATTAACTAGAGTTAAGTGCCAACTTAAATGCCAGGGTTTTTTTTTCTGTTAATATTTGGTTTAAAGTTACATGCAGGTTTGGAAGAGTTTAGCTCTTTTTAACCCCTTTTTTATTGTTGTCACTGACTTAGTTTTGTTTCAAAGTGATGGCATGGGTTCAGGGCTCAATAGCTATCTTCACCACAGCAGGAGACATACTTTTTAACTTTTTCTTTCAGATCGTCGCTTGAGACTGTTCACACAGCCTTAAATTCCCTATAAATCCCTCTCCCTAGTATTTACTATTGGCTGGCTCTAAATATTTAGTGGCAGAAGCCAATGGGGATCATTAGGCTAAGGCGGACCTTAGACTGTTGGATTATGGCTTCTGGTTTCCATTACAGTTCTGTGGCAGTGCAAGAAGACAGGAGGTCTACCTAACATAGTGAAAAGGTATGCATAAAACTCAGTAAAATACAATGCAGCCAAAACAATGGCATACTGTGTTTTTAATCCTTAGCTGGGGCAGAAACCTGCGCAGCTTCATCTCTGAAAATAATGGCCAGTGATGTTTTGAGCACATGTCATACTTTTCATCTGCAAATCTCAGCACCTTTAGGAAAGTGAGGAGATGGCAGTTATTTGACTGATTTTACTCTTGGTCTAACTAAATATGTAGATTGCTGTGGTCTAATGGATAGGACCTGCATCTAGCTCCTTAGCAAGCAGCTAACTGTTCCTGGCTCTGCTGCAAATTCCCTATGTAACCTCTGGCAAACTCTCGCTTCCTTTGCTCCTTCCTTTGGAAAATTCCTCTGAATTCAGGGGGGCATTTTGTTGGGGGAATGCAGGATGAGGAGTCACTTTACCAGATTTGGAGTCTCTTTTGCTTCTTGAAGGTTAGCCAATTCAGTTCTGAGACTAACAACAAATGTCTCCATTGCAGTTCTTAGGAGAATTGTCTCTTTTTCCAGTGATGTAAATTTTGTTTACATTTTATGCCTTCTACTTTTGAAAACCTTCCTGGTCTGTCTTTGTTCCCAATATTTTAGTCCAAAAGATCTTTATTAGATATACAGAATAAGGGATCCAAGTATGTATTAAAAGCAATTATAAGAACTCTTAATTTAAAAAGCAAAATTCAAGTGGTCTGTGATATTGCACTGAGTGTGGGAGTGCACACTTCTCTTATTTGTAAATTATGAAAATGATTACATTTTCTATAACTGTAAGGAAGCAACTGACAACCCAGGCACCTTGAAAAGTGGGGCTATAACTCTGGTGCCGCACCTCCGAAAGAGAGGTCCCAGACACTTGAAAAATTATTAAAAGATTTCTATCAAGCACTAACAGCCTGCACAAACATGCATGCAAACTAAATGGCAAGGTGCCTACACACTAAGGGCATAATCAGGCAGCCTAAATCCCATGAGTGCCTATGCCTAGTTTTTCCTATTAGATGTTTTTCAGTGTCTCCATCCTTTGCTTACCTCAGCCCACTGAACCACACTTCAGAGGCCTTCAGGGGTGCTTGGGTTTCTCCACTGACTAAGCATAGGGACTTCAGTGGGTTATAGACCATCTGAATGTGGTCTTCATGGTCTAGTCATGTCCTCACTAAACAATATCAAATATTTCACTGTCATCACTGAAAATTAAGTGGACTCTGGTCTGTCCATAGCAAGTTATTATTAGTTAAAATTTACAAAACAGTAAGCTATTGATTGACATTTCTGATAAATGTGATTCTTTAGCCAGACACCTCCACCACTGGTTAAACGTATTTCTAGATTTCTGACAATGCTTTACAAATTTCAGCCATTTCTTCATTGCATCCACCTCTTCAAGGAGATCTAATTACACAGAAAGCTTGTAAGAAAGTGTTGTAACAAGCTGCATTTTGCTGTTTCCATTTTTCAGTAACATGGACAAAAATACAATCTAATGAGCAAAACATTTACTTTGGTACAGGATTCTTCCTGCTGCTTAATGCTCTTTCCGCCTGCGTTTTTCTAGAGTACGCTTTTTTCACATTGGCAGGATGTGTGTGGACAAGAGCTGAATATATATTTAATCTTCAATTGAGTAGCAAGCACTAATTGTTGAACAACAATGCTTGCATGAAAACAAAATTATTTCAGACAGGTAGGGACTTCTGATAAGGTGGTTACTGACTTTCTTGAGTAGACTAGGGCCTTCTTTCCAATAAATAGGATCCAGCATTTTCTGAAGTAGCAATACTTGTGATACAAGCACTTAGTTTGCACAGAATCTGCAACTCAGATTACATCCTTTCTTGTGAAGCTGATGCAAAACCCCCACAATTAAAATACATTTGTGATGTAATTTTTTTTTTCCAAGTAACAGTAACTGCTTGAGCATGCTTAGTGCTGTCGCAGTATGTCAACACGGTTAAAGTAACCTGTATTAGGAAATAAAGTGGCAATTCAGTGCTGCAAGGCTTGTGACGATTATGGTGGACCTGGAACAGAAAGAAAGATACAAGCTCAGTCTAACCATTTAATGCTTAGACACTTACATGGACAACAGCAGCTCCCTTCTTGATGCCAATACAAACCTTGTGTTTCTTGGTTTTTCCCTGCAGGAAGCCCTCAGGCTTTGTTAGCAGAGAGCTGTTTGCAACTGGGAGAAATACTCTGTGTGTGGGTACTCTCAGAAACTCTCACAAATTCCAGCTAGCACAATATCATTTTGTGGCTGGCACTGTGCAACATCTACATTTGAGATATTTCCATGCTCTGACCAGAAAAATCCCAACTGAATCCAACTCCTGATCTTCATGCAAGGACCCTTCACAAAGATACTCCATCCACTTTGAGATCCATCCGGACTCACAACTTCTTGGGTGCTGATATCTGCAACCCAATATGTTTAGTATGCTGTGGATATGTCCTTTTGGTGATGAAAATAGCTCAGAGTGGCAGGGAGATTATTTTCTTTCTCACAATTTATTCCTTTTTGCCCTCTAGGAGATGCTGATGTGGTTGGTCAGCTTGGAGCTTCATCCATCAGTTATTTATGGGTCCTGCTTGTGTGGATGATAAGCCCTTGTGTCACAATGACTTAAAGGCAGAAAGGAAAGAGTTGACATTGCTCAAGAATGAGGAGGCAATGATCTGGCAATGAAATTCTATGGATAGTTTCAAGTTTGTAGGTCAAGGAGCAGGGAACGGCTCAGTGTCTCTTCTTTTTCTCCCAGTTATTCTTAGCCCTCTACTTCAAAGCTGTGCTACTCTGAGAGGCCGAGAATTTGAGTCGGCTGCCTTTTGCAAATAGTGTTGCCCTGCCACATGAATACTGTTGAGTTGTGGCTTGGGAGGGTAGGAAGCTGTGGTGAAAGTGCTTTGACCTTCACAAGCTTTCAGCAGCACAGTTCTTGCTCATTCATTCTTTGCCCTCAAACTTTCCCAGATGACTAGACACGCCCCAAGGCACAATTACACATGGTCTGCAGAGAAGGAACACAGTCAAACAGAAAGAATACTCACAAAATGCAACCAAACTCTTCAGTTTATTTAATGATATCTTTGATTTCTTAAAGGGGGCTAGATTTTTAAAAGCTTTTAAGTGATCAGAAATCTACTAGATTACTAATGTAAAAATCCTGATAGATATCTTCCTGCTTATTCAGGTGCTTAAATCCTATTTAAAATATGGTTGTCAGAGCTTTCTTTCCATACAGATTTTGGGCCATATTTTCCTGTGCTGGAACTGTTACTAGCCATTGTTTTACTGTCACCTGCAAGAGAAAGATACTTCCGCCGCTCAAAACTGCCAGATAACTTTTCAGAAAGCAAAAGTAAAGATGAAGAAAAATAATGATATATGGCTAAAACCTGGCTACAATGTTGCTGTTAATGTAAGTTACCAAATGCCTGAAACCATAATGTAAGATGCCTGTTTTTCCTTGTGAGGCTCTGAAGCTGATACTTCATCGGTGCAGGAATGAAGCCAAGTAATATGACAAGTGAAATGTTGTGGTTCTGGGAATTTCTAGCAGGCTTATGGCTCACATGTGTATTTCATGTGAAAGCATGTCATGTGCCTGTCCTGCCTGATCTTGTATACAGCTGTTAAACAAAAGTATGTGGAAGAAAGCTTGCATGCACATCTCTTGGTTATGGATGCCAAATAGAGGTGTTTTCAGTCCAGGGGATGCTAATTATTGGGGCTGGGCAAGGAAGCACTTTCAGCAAAGGGCTTTCGCTCTAAGGAATGATTTTTTTTTGCTTAGAAAAAAATGAATTTTAGTATGTCCTTTGGTTCTAGATTTTATAGGGCAGTTTGTAGTGTATATTATTACTATCTAGTGTACAGCTGCTACCAGAAAGCTAGGTGCCAATGAGGAAAACAGCATCCTTTTCAAAGAGAGAGACTAAGTGTTTTGGAAGTTGTATTGGAGTTTTCCTTGCATATATCAGTTTGGTAAGGTAAAAAGACGTAATAACAGGATTTCCACCAGAAAAAAAAACAATTCAGCCTTTAATTGATGTACAGTTTTTAATTGTTGCAATGCACTTTCATTACCTGAAATTTAGCATGCCAGTCATAAAAATTGATATTCTACCCTCTACCTGTAGACTTGTTCTTTTCTCCGTCATCAACATTTCTCAGAAGTGAGTCATTGAAAACTGCAAAGACACATTCAGACACTGCAATTTATTGCTTACTTTGCTTATAAGGAATCTCTGATCCTTGGTATGATATAGATTATATATAGAATTACAAATGTAGTATTCAAGAGACTGCCAGAGTTTCTGCGCAGCTTCAGACCATCAGTGTGGCCTGAACCCTTGAACTCTTAATAGTGAAAGCATGAATCCTGTCAGATGGAAAAAAAAGGGCTAGACTTGTAATGAGATAGTTTATAGGTCAAACCTTTTTCGCTGATCATGCAAAAATGGTTAAAAAAAAGATGGGAATAAGACATTCTCAAAATGGGGATCATGCTTCTACAAAAGTCAGCAAGCACACAGAGATTGGAACTATTGCTGGTCCATGACTGGCTGATTATGGTTGAACCATAAGGATTCTTCCTTGATCATTGACAAGCCTTGTTTTCTTATATTAAATTCTTCCATGACTTCTCACCTGTTTTTTGAAGTCAAGAGATAAATACCATTGAAGAGTGGCTCAGCTGTGCTGATCAGGAAGACAGATTAAGATGATGTTTCTCTCAGCCAACAAATGTGACAGTCTGTTTTTACATGGAGTCAATTTTAAGAAGTCTTACTTAAGAAAACAGAAAGAACTGAAGAGAAGTTTAGTCCGTGACATTTCCTTCCTTCTTCCCCTAAATTTGTACTATATAAATAATCCTTGAAATTATTGCTTGGCGTGACCTTGAATGGGTTCTCAACCTTTGATGAATTGCTTTCGGGTTTTATTTCTGAGGATTTTACACAATTAAAGAAAAAAGATATTCCTAGGGGATTCCCTGGGAAGATCTGTCTATCTTGTTATGGGATATATTTCTTGTACTGTCACAAGATGAAATGAGGGGCTCCCCTGACAAATATAAAAGTTATGTGACAACCCATCTATTTTTAGATGATTTAAATCAGTGAAGAGGGAAAAACATTTGTTTCCAAGACTGTAATTTTCCAGATGACACCATTTTATTGCACGGTGCCATACCATGAGAAAGAGCATTCTTGTGGCTTTTGAACTGGAAATCCTGTAGGAATGCTATTTCTGGCATTTATTTGCTGTGAAGCCAGGCACACATGGAGAGCAGACAGGCTGACCAGATACAGTTTGTGGTATTAAGGCATTCAGAAAAGTCCCTGCTGCACAGCCCTTTTCCTGTATACTAAGTGTTGAGTGAAGTTGAAAAATTATCAATGAAGATCAAATCTGAAAGCCATGATCTGATCAGACAGCCAGACTTTCATGCCATTAATGTATTCCTTCCTCTTGTGAAAACACCATTTTGAAAATTCAGCTTTTTTGTCTTCTTACATTGACACCTAGAAAATAATTCTTGGTAATGAAAAAGATTTTGATACAAAGTGGGAGTGAAGGTTGAACACACACTTTAATGAAAAACTGAATGCCATCCCTCCAGTTTAACAGGGAAGATATTTTTTCATTTATCAGAGTACTGCGTGTGAGCATCCAAAAAATATGTTTATTGAAAAATGAACACAAGAGTAGACAACTTGGACCCATTCTTTGGTAATTTTCGATGTGAGCGGTCACAGTGAATTCAGCATGGCTACTCATGCAGGAAGAGCTTTTGTATGGGTTAATGCTCATGGTAGATAGCCCTCTATAGCTTAAGAACTTGTATCTTCAGGTACTTTCTGTATTCAGTTAAATAGAGTAGGCTGGATATTTCCTTCTTAAAAATTAAACAAAAAAAATAATCTGCTCTGAAATTTTTCTTGAATATGGTTGTGTTTCTGCACAACCTCTCTCATAGGAACAGCTCTAAAATGATAGTCTGCCTAAACGGAGCAAAACCCCTAGTAAATATGGTGCATTCCTCTTTAAAAAGTATATTTATTTAGTAAGTTTAGAAACCACTCTGAGGTTAGGTTACAGCTATTGGGATTAGAGGGCGTCTCGTGGGCAGTTCAGACATCAAGCT
This sequence comes from Psittacula echo, assembly GCF_963264785.1. Taxonomy (NCBI): domain Eukaryota; kingdom Metazoa; phylum Chordata; class Aves; order Psittaciformes; family Psittacidae; genus Psittacula; species Psittacula echo. The sequence continues at coordinate 111,022,489 of NC_137735.1, forward strand.
ATAGGTCCGTGGAGTGAAGCTGAGCTGTTTCTAGCCTGATGTCTGAATTATGAATTAGGTTCATTCTAATTCCAATGGGGTAAACCTCAGAGCAGTTTATATACTTATGGCTAAGTGCTCCTAAAATACAGGCTATTTATTTAAAATATACATGTAAAATGTAATATCTAAAAAAGATGTCCAGCCTAGCAATGCTGAAGCACAGCAACCCAGCCAAATAAAATCTGAATTCCAACTCTAGAGCCCTATGGAAGGGGATGGCACATCTGGCTTTAAGCCACACACTGACATTCCCAGCAAGGCCAGATCCCCACTTGGCTCATGGTGAACTGAAACAGCCACAAGTCTAAATTAATTTGCCTTAGCCCAAGGCTCTTGCCTCTTCTTCAGCCATGCCTGTTTTGCCAAGGCTGGGAGAGCCTTGGGTCATGAGGCCCTCCCTTGGCCATTCAGGAGAGTTCCAAGGATACTCTGCAGGGTTGGCTCCTCTCTCTTTCTATTGCTGGAGTTTTGTAAAGAAGCTGAAATCTACTTTTTAGTCTAGTTGGGTATTTGAGGAGTAGAATGGAGCTGGAGGGTTGGACAGAAAGTACAGGATTTATTAATAGCATCAGCAACTGCTTCCATCTGGAGCCACCCTGGCCTCTGAGTTCATTCTAGCAGCAGTGCCAGCTGGTGAACCTCTCACCTTAATCATACGTCTTTGACCCCTGCTGCTAGCAGTCAGGTAGCTGTGCCAAGCTGCAGTCTGCAGCTCTTAGACACTTCTGACTGGCTGCCTTGTGGGGAAAAGCAGTCAGTGAGGGTTTCTGCAGGAGGCTAAGCCATCCCTTCCTCTATTCATTTTGTTCAAGCTAAATTCAAGAGAATCTGAAGGAGAGACAGCATCTGATGTTATTTTCCTGGGATGGGAGTGGAACAGAAACTACTAGCTATATTAGGACAGCTGAGCTGGCTCCATCACTATACAAAAAATATGAGTCAGTTTACACTCTGGTTCTCTCTTCCCTTCTCACCATCCTCCTTTAATTTCCATTCCAGGAAACAAATGGGACAAAATACCTCTCAAGTAATTACTTCTGTCTTGGCATTGACTGAGATATAGAGAAATCTTCTGGAAACTATCATTCCCAGGTTTGGTCAGAAGGTGAAGATCTGTTACAGATGCAGAAGCAGCAGATGGGTAGAGGACATGAAGGGTGGATTTCTTTGGGCACTGAAGAATTGTCATAGGGCTGAAGGAGTGCATAACTAATTCATATGGGGATCCTGGGGTGAAAGATCACTTTATACAGATTTGCAGAAGTTGGCAGAACTAAATGTCACAAGCAAGCTAGTGGGAGTTAAAAACTGAACATGGACAAAACCCGCTGTTCTTGTTTCTGTTTTCAAAGAAACTAAATCTCGCCATTTTGTGGGGCAGCAGAGTGCTTACTCATAGCTCTTGGATGCCTGAGGCTGACCATGCAGAACTAAATATGTGTGAGTGTAATGAGAGTATTGGAATAATCCCTCTCCCTCCGTTGCCTAAATCCATTCAGAGATGCTTGGGAGGCAATACTTAATCTGGCATACCTGAATTTTGGGCTGAGCTCCACTCAGTACAGGAACAAGAGATGAAGTGCTTTCAGTGGTCTGTCAGGATACCAGCAAGCTTACAGCATCACTGATAAGCATGAAGTGAGTCTTGCTAAGGGGTTTAGAGAGTGAGGTAAAAGCAATGAAAGATCTGAATAGTGGTTCTCCATCTAGCCCTGTTGCTGTCCTTTGGTCAGTGATTCTGTCATCCCATTCTGGGCATTGTCAAATGTGTCTGTAGTCTCAACAACCTTTGCCTGGTCTGTGGCATTCAACTAGGTGGGTAGTATCAGCAAGGTAATGCTAAAACATTTTATTCAGATGCACTTCAAGTGTAGAGGAAAGATCGCACCTAGAGTTGCTTGACTTTTTGCATGCTCTCTAGCAAGAGTATTTAGGCAATAAGATTTGGTCAGATGAATGTGTCTTTTTGTTTAGGCTACTTATTCACCCTCAGAGCTATCTGGATTAACAGATAGGTTAATTTGGAGGGGTAGAGCAGGTCCTTGAGGTATGATGGTGTCCTGGGTTCAGCAGCAGCAGTCAGTTTTTCTCCTTCTTAGTAGCTGGTGCAGCGCTGTGGTTTTGACTTTCGGCCTGGGGATAATACTGATAAAGCCGATGTTTTCAGTTGCTGGTCAGAATGTTTACCCTGACCAAGGACTTTGTGAGTCTCATGCTCTGCCAAGGAGGATGGGAAGCCGTGAGGAAGCAGGGACAGGACACCTGACCCAAACTAACCAAAGAGGTATTCCATACCACAGCACGTCATGCTCGGAGAGGTAACTGGGAGTTTCCCGGAAGGGCACGCTCCCTGCTCTGTCGGGCTCTTTTCCGGCGGGCGGTATCGTATTCTCTTCCCTTGTTATTTCTCTTATCATTATTATTGGTGGTGGTAGCAGTAGTGATTTGTGTTATACCTTAGTTACTGGACTGCTCTTATCTCAACCCGTGGGAGTTACATTCTTTTTGATTCTCCTCCCCATCCCTCTGGAGTGGGAGGGGGAGTAGAAACTGCGTGGCTGACTTGCCAACTGGCTTAAACCACGACAGTTCTTTTTGGCTCCCAATGTGGGGCACGAAGGGTTGAGATAATGACAGATCTGACCGGAGTGTGTCTAATCGTATTTGTGATAAGCATTCAGTGTTTTGGATTAATAGTCACTCGTCACAATGCTGATTTATTGGCTCTTAAAGTAGTTGGTTTTGATCTCACAGTTTCAATATGTTGTAGCTTACTTAGAGCCGGTATTTGCTGTGTTAGTGTTTTTCAAGTGTGGGGCTTGGGCTAAGGTTATTGTCTCATTGCACTTTATGGTAATGACTTGTAATACAATAGAATCATTGATCATGAAACTGATCTGGCTTATGTTCCCAGTGTGGTCACCACCTTTATACTTTGGGAAGTATATAATACAAGTGCTTAGCAATTACACATCTTTTTTCTCCTTCTCGGGTGGTCAACCTGTGAAGGAGACATTCTCTTACCCTCCCAGACCGTTTACAGGATCGTTTGAGAGTTTTGAAGTCTTTGAAAGGCCTTTTAATATTGTTGAGACCTGCTTGCTGATTGTGATGGGGATCACCATGTTGGCACGCATACAGAGTGTGTTTTGTCCACAACCATTACGTCTGATCTCAAGAGTTAAGCAGAGTCAGGTTTGGGTCTTGTCTGGGGTTAGACGACAATATAGGAGGACCAAGAGATTTTCCCTGAGGCTGGACAGCCATGAGTGGCAGGGTGTGTGGGATAGTATGGGCAAGTATCTAGGTTAGTGGGCCCCTCCAGTGGTTTGGAATTTCACCACCGAACAACTGCAAAATCCAGAAGAATTAGTAAAACACTTAAATGAGGTGTGTTGTCATCCTGGTCATACCAGAGAGGGACAAATCATGTCAACGTGCTGGGGCTTGGCCTATGCTTACCGGGCCTTGTTCAATGCTATCCAGCACCTTCAAAAGGGAAAAAATGTCCCTGGATCTGAGGGCAAAGCAACAGAGAGAGCAGCTACTCCAGCTCCGAGCACAGCAGCTACACCATCCCCAGCGACAAGTACAGCCACTACTCAAACTTCGACTGCAACAGACAGTGCAGCTACCCCAGCGACAAGTACAGCCACTACTCAAACTTCGACTGCAACAGACATTGCAGCTACCCCAGCGACAAGTACAGCAGCTACACCACCCCCAGCGACAAGTATAGTTGCTACTCAAACCACAGTGATAACCACTGCAGCTAAACCAGAGGACCAATTCGTACCAATATTGATTGCCCCTGTACGCAAAAGAAAAAGCAAAAAAGAGGCAAGAATGGTGAAGCAAGATGAAGAAACAATGTATTCACCACCCGGGCCGCCATCTGATCAGGAGTCATCATCACATAACGAAGAAGAAGAAGAGGTGACTTCTTGACCTCAGACCTCAACCGAGCTACAGAATATGCAAAAAGATTTTACCCGTCAACCAGGGGAGCACATCATCTCCTGGTTGCTCTGATGCTGGGACAATGGGGCCGATGGTCACGAACTAGAAGGTACAGAAGCCAAGGAGCTGGGATCACTTGCTAGAGAAGGGGAACTGACAAAGCAATTGCAAGAGAGAAAAAGTCCCTCAGTCTTTGGAGGCGGCTCTTGGCAGCTGTGAAGGAAAGGTTTCCATACAAGGATAATGTTATGAGTCATTCAGCCAAGTGGACTACTTTAGACAAAGGCATTCAGTCTCTGAGGGAATCAGCCATTGTAGAGATGATCTATCACATCAAGCCGAATAACGGGGATATACCCATAGACCCAGATGAAGTCAAATGTACACGACCCTGGAAGTGTACACAACTTCTGGAAGACATGCTAAGGCACATGAAAAACAAGGAGGTGGTTGGTGACAGCCAGCATGGCTTCACTAAGGGGAAATCCTGCCTGACCAATTTGGTGGCCTTCTATGATGGGGCTACGAAACTGATGGACAGGGGCAGAGCAGTTGACGTCATCTACCTGGAGTTATGCAAAGCGTTCGACACTGTCCCACATGACATCCTTGTCTCTAACTTGGAGAGACATCAATTTGATAAGTGGACCACTCTTTGGATAAAGAACTGGCTGGATGGCCGCACGCAAAGGGTTGTGGTCAATGGCTTGATATCCAGCTGCAGACCGGTAACGAGTGGTGTCCCTCAGGGATCGGTGTTGGGACCGATGTTCAACATCTTTGTCGGTGACATGGACAGTGGGATTGAGTGCACCCTCAGCAAGTTTGCCGATGACACCAAGCTGTGTGGTTCGGTTGATACGCTGGAGGGAAGGGATGCCATCCAGAGGGACCTCGACACACTTGTGAGGTGGGCTGATGCCAACCTTATGAAGTTTAACCATGCCAAGTGCAAGGTCCTACACCTGGGTCAGAGCAATCCCAGGCACGGCTACAGGTTGGGCAGAGAAGAGATTCAGAGCAGCCCTGTGGAGAAGGACTTGGGGGTGTTGGTCGATGAGAAAATGAACATGAGCCGGCTTCAGTGTGCGCTCGCAGCCCAGAAAGCCAACCATATCCTGAACTGCATCAAAAGGAAGGAGGTGATCCTGCCCCTCTACTCTGCTCTTGTGAGACCTCACTTGGAGTATTGTGTGCAGTTCTGGTGTCCTCAACATAAAAAGGACATGGAACTGTTGGAACAAGTCCGGAGGAGGGCCACGAGGATGATCAGGGGACTGGAGCACCTCCCGTATGGAGACAGGCTGAGAAAGTTGGGGCTGTTCAGCCTGGAGAAGAGAAGGGTGCATGGAGACCTCATAGCAGCCTTCCAGTATCTGAAGGGGGCCTACAAGGATGCTGGGGAGGGACTATTCATCAGGGACTGTAGTGACAGGACAAGGGGTAACGGGTTCAAACTTAAACAGGGGAAGTTTAGGTTGGATATAAGGAAGAAATTCTTTACTGAGAGGGTGGTGAGGCACTGGAATGGGTTGCCCAGGGAGGTTGTGAATGCTCCATCCTTGGCGGTGTTCAAGCCCAGGTTGGATGAGGCCTTGGGTGACATGGTTTAGTGTGGGGTGTCCGTGCCCATGGCAGGGGGGTTGGAACTAGATGATCTCAAGGTCCTTTCCAACCCTAACTATTCTATGATTCTATGACCCATGTGGCGAAAACTTCCACGGAATGCACCGTCATCATATGCCCATTCATTGGCAACAGTAACCTGGAATGACGTAATACCACTAACAGTGGATGAAATGATTCATAAACTCCGAGAGTTCGAAGACAATCTCACCCCTTCTATCATCTCAGCTGTGGAAAAACTGTCTCAGGATCTCAAACAATTGAGGGACGATCTATCTGATTTATCCAGCTCCTCACGTGTACCAACACACGTCTCAGCTGTTAACAAAAGGCGTCCTATTGTTCAAGAGAGAAGATATAGAAGGTATACACCACGGGCCACCCTATGATCTTACCTAAGGGATCACAGAGAAGACATGACAAAGTGGGATGGAAAACCTACTTCAGCTTTGGAGGAACGGGTGCGTGAATTGAAAATAGGAACAAGGGTCAAGACTAATCATCCCATGAGAGCTGCGGCTTCAGTCTCTGGTGAGCAGGTTCCCAGATGGAGCGGAAGAGCTGATTTTACTCCAGCTCCTGTGATAACGAAGAATAATCCCTTTCAACACGACTTAAGTGTCCAACGTTGGACTATTGGAGGGGCCCTGCCTCCAGCCAGGTGGAGGTAGGGGACAATAGGATTTGCTGGACTGTGTGGATCAGATGGCCTGGCACATCAGTTCCACAGAAGTATAAGGCTCTAGTAGATACCGGTGCACAGTGTACCCTGATGCTGTCAAGCTGTCAAGGGGTGGAACCCATCTATATTTCTGGAGGGACAGGAGGATCCCAAGAGTTGACTGTACTGGAGGCTGAGATCAGCCTGACTGGGAGGAAATGGCAAAAGCAGCCCATTGTTACTGGTCCAGAGGCTCCATGCATCCTCGGCATAGACTACCTCAGGAGAGGGTACTTCAAAACCCAAAAGGGTACCGATGGGCTTTTGGTATTGCTGCTTTGGAGATTGAGGAAATGAGCAGCTGTCCACCTTGCCTGGTCTCTCAGAGGATCCTTCTGTTGTGGGGTTGCTGAAGGTCGAAGAACAACAAGTGCCAATCGCGACCATAACAGTGCACTGGCGGCAATATCGCACCAACCGAGACTCCCTGATTCCCATCCATAAGCTGATCCGTAGTCTGGAGAGTCAGGGAGTGATCAGCAGGACCCGCTCACCCTCTAATAGCCCCATATGGCCAGTGCAAAAGTCTAACAGAGAGTGGAGACTAGCGGTAGACTATCGTGGCCTGAATGAAGTCACATCACCATTGAGTGCTGCTGTACCGGACATGCTAGAACTTCAGTATGAACTGGAATCAAAGGCAGCCAAGTGGTATGCCACGATTGATATTGCCAATGCATTTTTCTCAATTCCTTTGGCAGCAGAGTGCAGGCCACAGTTTGCTTTTACTTGGAGGGGTGTCTAGTTCACTTGGAACCGACTGCCCCAGGGGTGGAAACACAGCCCTACCATCTGCCATGGACTGATCCAGACTGCACTGGAACAGGGGCAAGCTCCAGAACACCTGCAATACATTGATGACATTATTGTGTGGGGTGATACAGCGGAAGAAGTCTTTGAGAAAGAGAGGAAAATAATCCAAATCCTGCTGAAAGCTGGTTTTGCCATAAAACGGAGTAAGGTCAAGGGACCTGCACAGGAGATACAATTTTTGGGAATAAAATGGCAAGATGGATGTTGCCAGATCTCCACAGATGTGATCAACAAGATAACAGCATTGTCTCCACCAACTAATAAGAAAGAAACACAAGCTTTCTTGGGTGCTGTGGGGTTCTGGAGAATGCACATCCCAAATTACAGTTCAATTGTAAGGCCTCTCTATTATGTGACCCGGAAGAAGAATGATTTTAAATGGGGCCCTGAGCAACAACATGCCTTTGAGCAAATTAAACGTGAGATAGTTCATGCAGTAGCCCTTGGACCAGTCCGAACTGGGCCAGATGTAAAAAATGTACTGTACACCGCAGCTGGGGAGAATGGTCCTACCTGGAGCCTCTGGCAGAAAGCTCCAGGGGAGACTCGAGGTTGACCCCTTGGCTTTTGGAATCGGGGATAAAAAGGATCTGAGGCCAGCTATACCCCAACTGAGAAAGAGATACTGGCAGCCTATGAAGGGGTTCGAGCTGCTTCAGAGGTGATTGGCACTGAAGCACAGCTCCTCCTGGCACCTCAGTTGCCCATGCTGGGCTGGATGTTCAAAGGCAGGGTCTCCTCTACACATCATGCAACCGATGCGACATGGAGTAAATGGGCTGCACTAATTACACAACGAGCTCGAATAGGAAATCCCAGTCGTCCAGGCATTCTAGAAGTCATCATGGACTGGCCAGAAGGCAAAGATTTTGGAATGTCACCAGAGGAGGAGGTGATGCGTGCTGAAGAGGCCCCACCATATAATAAACTATCAGAAAGTGAAAAGCAGTATGCCTTGTTTACTGATGGGTCCTGCCGTATTGTGGGAAAACATCGGAGATGGAAGGCAGCTGTATGGAGTCCTCAACGACAAGTTGCAGAAACTGCTGAAGGAGAGGGTGAATCGAGTCAGTTTGCCGAGGTGAAAGCCATCCAGCTGGCCCTGGACATTGCTGAACGAGAAAAGTGGCCAGTACTTTATACTGACTGATGGATGGTGGCAAATGCCCTGTGGGGGTGGTTGCAGCAATGAAAACAGAGCAACTGGCAACGCAGAGGTAAACCCCTGTGGGCTGCTGCACTGTGGCAAGATATCGCTGCCTGGGTGCAGAACCTGGTGGTGAAGGTACGCCATGTAGACGCCCATGTACCCAAGAGTCGGGCCACTGAGGAACACCAGAACAACCAACAAGTGGATAAAGCTGCTAAGATTGAAGTGGCTCAGATGGACTTAGATTGGCAACATAAAGGTGAATTATTTTTGGCCCGGTGGGCCCATAACACTTCAGGTCATCAGGGGAGAGATGCAACATACAGATGGGCCCATGATCGAGGGGTGGACTTAACAATGGACACTATTGCCCAGGTTATTCATGAGTGTGAAACAAGTGCTGCAATTAAACAAGCCAAACGGTTAAAGCCTCTTTGGAATGGAGGACGATGGCTGAAGTATAAATATGGGGAGGCCTGGCAGATTGATTATATCGCACTTCCACCAACCTGCCAAGGCAAGCGCCATGTGCTTACCATGGTGGAAGCAACCACCGGATGGCTGGAAACATACGCTGTGCCCCATGCCACTGCCCGGAACACTATCCTGGGCCTTGAGAAACAGATTTTGTGGTGACACGGCACCCCAGAGAGAATTGAATGAGACAATGGGACTCATTTCCAGAATAACCTTATAGACACTTGGGCCAAAGAGCATGGCATTGAGTGGGTATATCACATCCCCTACCATGCACCAGCCTCTGGGAAAATCGAATGGTACAATGGGCTGTTAAAAACTACACTGAGAGCAATGGGTGGGGGAACTTTCAAGCATTGGGATACACACTTACCAAAGGCCACCTGGTTGGTCAACACCAGAGGATCTGCCAACAGGGCTGGCCCAGCCCAGTCAGAACTTTTACATATTGTAGAGGGGGACAAAGTTCCTGTGGTGCACATGAAGAATTTGCTGGGGAAGACAGTCTGAGTTATTCCTGCTTCAGGTAAAGGCAAACCCACTCGTGGGATTGCTTTTGCTCAGGGACCCAGATATACTTGGTGGGTAATGGGGGAAGATGGGGAAGTCCGATGCATACCTCAAGGGGATTTGATTTCAGGGGAAAACAGCCAATGAACTCAATTGTATGCTGTTGCCTGCTATGTAATACTTCTATAGCCCATCAACTAGAAGTCTGCAGGGCACCAGTGACTGGCCCTGACTTCCCTCCGACCATCATCCCAACAGAGAATGAACTTTGATAGAATCAGACGAGTTCTGTGGTAAAGGAAAGATCAGCATCAGCAGGCAACGATCCAACACTGCACACAGCCTCTCCTGCTCTGAAAGACTGTTACAAGAGATGGAGCCCAACATCATGGACCGGATGGACTCAGCAGCTTTATAGGGATTGATCCATGCACTAAGATAACAGTGCACTGAGATGAGAGTGAGGGTATATTGAAAATGTGGGATCTGAGCATGACGTGAATGGTATGGAATAAGGGGTGGATACTATCCTGGGTTCAGCAGCAGCAGTCAGTTTTTCTCCTTCTTAGTAGCTGGTGCAGCACTGTGGTTTTGACTTTCGGCCTGGGAATAATACTGATAAAGCCGATGTTTTCAGTTGCTGGTCAGAATGTTTACCCTGACTAAGGACTTTGTGAGTCTCATGCTCTGCCAGGGAGGAGGGGAAGCCGTGAGGAAGCAGGGACAGGACACCTGACCCAAACTAACCAAAGAGGTATTCCATACCACAGCACATCATGCTCGGAGAGGTAACTGGGAGTTTCCCGGAAGGGCACACTCCCTGCTTTGTCGGGCTCGTTTTCGGCAGATGGTATCGTATTCTCTTCCCTTGTTATTCCTCTTATCATTATTATTGTTGGTGGTAGCAGTAGTGATTTGTGTTATACCTTAGTTACTGAACGGTTTTTATCTCGACCCGTGGGAGTTACATTCTTTTTGATTCTCCTCCCCATCCCTCTGGAGTGGGAGGGGGAGTAGAAACTGCGTGGCTGACTTGCCAACTGACTTAAACCATGACAGATGGTACTACAGAAAAGACACAATGGATTGGTAAAGGCACGGATGTTGTGCCTGCAATGTGTTAGAATCAGCTGTATGCCTGGAATGTTATTTTCTTTGCTGATGACCAGGACATATGGCCAGAGGAAAAATTCTCCAAGGAAGTGTCATAGGAGAACACGCATCAGCCAGTAAATGAGAATTACAAAAAAAAGAAAAAAATCCTGTTGTAACAGATTAAGTACCTATCAAGTGACAACAGCAGTTTATTTTCTTCAAGCAAAAGTAATGGATATACTTAAACATAATCCTACCCTCAAGTGTTTTAATTCTGATGGCACTTCTTATTAAGAAGAGTTGCCAAAATGGAAAAGTGTACAATCTAATGGAAACAATGAAATAAAGTTGACAGCATTTCTACAAGTTAGGTTGACACTTAAATTAGCTAAGAAGACTTGAAACAAGATGGGAAAATAATTAAAATGAAAAGGAAATAAAAAGTTTTTCTATGAGTCAGTGTTTTAATATCTGATGAGTGTTTTGCAGTCTGTTTTCACAGCCAATTTAGATACAAAGGGTAAGAGGATTAGGTTTTGTTTGGTTTGTTCTACCTTCCTGGTCTGCTGACTGGCTAATCACGAAAGCACCAGACCCAGGTGGGGGTTCATACTCACTTGTGGTTTCTCTTTGCCTCTATGTTTTACTTGAAAATGTGCTTTGTTAAACTCACAACTGATCCTATACCCTTGGAACAAAAAAAGGCAACTGTAATGGATTCAAACTTCCGTGTTTCTTGGCATCTTGGTGTTGATATTGTAGGGATTGCTTACCTGTACAGGATACGGAATGTGCCAATACACTTGTTTATCCCATGCAGATGACCAAAATCACATCTGTATGCTGATATATGGAATGCCTATGTGACCAGACTTGCTTGCATATCCCCTTAATTTCATTTGTAAGGAGATGCATTTTTTCCTAATCAAATATTTGCAGGTTATTAAAATCACCCAGCAGGATATTGAGGCCTACAGTGTGTTTCTATGTGATTCCTAGTATATTTTCTCAACCTAAGCAAAACCAAAGTTGTATAACTCCAGAAGCACCTGAGGGAAAGAAATCCACACTTTAAAGAGACACGGTTCCTTTGTGCTGTCTTCTTGCTCCTGGTGGAGAAAGTATTGCTTTTGTACTTAGCCCACACTATCAGCAGACTGCATTGCAAAGCCTCTGTGCAGAATACATGTGAAGAAAGTTGCTTATGTGCAAGCTGAATTTTTGGTTCATCGTAAGCCAGTTAGGGTATGTCACATTTCAAGTCTATGGATTTAATAAAACATGAGACTTCAGGGTTGGAGATCATTCTGGAGAGCTCAGCTTAAGTTCCTGAAATGTAATTTTCCTTCTCATATGAGAGTTTCTTTGACTGTATATGGTGCAAGGAGTATGGTTTGATTTTCTGTCTTCAAGGAAGGGAGAGAAGAACTAGAGAAGGGCATGTTGGTTGGAATTCAGTTCTCTCAGGTTCTCTCATAACATTCAGACTTTCAGTCTCCTCCATTCAAAAACTTAACTTGACAGGTAGACTAAGATGATATAGTTTTGGGATGATGAATCTAAAATTGAAACCATCTCTATAAGAAATAACCAAAAACCTTTCTGATATCTCTGTCAGCATGTCTAATGTTTTGAGACAGTCCGGAAAACATTTCATAAAACAAGCTTCCATGGCTCATTGCTTTAGGTTGATTACTCATATTTTCCCTTTGTAGTAATGTTTTAATAAATACATTTCATTCAACACAGTGTTTCTTTGGCAACAAATGGCAGGTCATTGTAGAATAGCTAGCATTACTTTGATGATTTTATTACTTCAGTGCCCATCTGCATAGCAGAATCCTCTACAGAACTAACACAGCCAGTTCCTTGTGTCAAAATTTTCGAAGGCTGAGCTTGAAAAGTGCACAGCTTTCAACAGCAAAAAGATGAGTGCTTCATCACGTGAAAGTGTTTGAGGTTCAAGAAAGGTTCCTTACTTGTATAGTTGTGAGGCCAAAGAAAACTAAAAGACCTTGTAAAATACTTTCACACACATGTGCAAAGACACCTTGGGACAGCTAAGAGCTGCCTACTTAGGGCACTTGTGTGGGTTGGCAGAGAATGACTTGATAGAGGTTTAAATCCAGTTTTTTATACCCCAGCTGACAGCCCCAATCAATAAACTATCATCAACACTGGAGTTATTTGGTCAGCCTCTTATGTGTCTCCTGTCTCATGTCAATGTGGTCCTTAGTTTTCCTCCTTCCTGGGCAGTCTAATCTCTGACACACAGCAAAAGAATTTCCAAATTCCACTAAGCTTTAAAATGGAGTAATATTAATCCCTTTCAGGGTCTCCCCTGGTCCTGACTATACAGTGTCTGGCTAGGCCTAATTATCTGCTTTATTGAGACTTAGATACTTACAGTTTATTTTGGATGATTGCTAGTTATGAGTCAATTGGAAGATCTGTAGCTTAGTCCTGTCATCTCAGAGCAGTCCCATTTATTTAAATAAATATTTTTTCAATGAAACAAGGTTTTAACCTATATTCCAGGAGAGTGTCATTACTGGAATTAAACTGCAGAAAATTCCATTCAAAATTTTGAAGTGCTTTCATGACACAAGGTTATTCTAAATTAACGTTCCCATTAAGAATTCTGGTTTTACGGAACTGGTGTGTTTTACATTAAAATGTAGGGTAAAAAACATACTAATGCTTGTTTGTGTTTTTCTGCAGACTCATGCGAGGTGAACATCTTGATCTGAGCAAAGAAGGAGCAGGCGTTGTGTTGAAGAACTTGACATACTGATTCTAAGTTTGAAACCACTATTGCAATGCTCCTTCTTAGCCAAATAGATCCAGCTATACCAATTATTTTGAGAGCTGATTTGCCTCTGAAATAAAAATACATTTATGATAGCATACTTACTTGGTTTTGATAAAGAGGAAAATCTTATGGATTTCAGGTGTTAAAGTGAGGATTCCTTCAATACACCACTGTGCTCCCACTAAACTAAGTTATAAAATTTCTCTGGGAACACAGGCAGGCCACTTCAAAAAAGCTGGCCTCACGTTCCATTTAATTTCTCACATTGATCTAAGACTGTTGGAGCCTCAACCCTATCTCCTTAGTTTAAGAACATTCTTACCATCAGGAACTCTTGGTTACCTGGCCAGCTCTTGTTCCACTATGGTGAGAGCTGGCTAGGGTGTAGTTAACTGGACACTTCTGTTTATGTCTTCATGCTGGATCAACATGGTAAAATGAAGACTACGTGTTTAAAAGCACTTGAAAGGCAGTAAACTTTAAAGTGTCATCTAATCAGCCAGTGGAATTTGTTGCTGTGGGACATGGAGGCAAACAATTCGAGAGTCAGGGTAGGATTAAGCTTTTGAATAGGAATAATACCTGCAGTTAACTTATGAGGTTAAAGTATTATGAGGTTTATCAGTTCCTTTGCTTTTGGGCATAAACTGCCATGTCAGCTTGTGAAAGAACTCATTTTTGCTCTCACTTGTTGCTCCAAGCTGTTTGTGGGATGCTTTCACAGGGCGTGGGGCATCCAAGTATGTTGGTGCCAGAGAGGAGGACAGCAAACTGGAACGGTCAATAGCCCTAGTGTGAAGCAGGGGCTGCTGCTCTGGTTTTGATCCCCCAGCTTCTGAGGGATTCCACAGCCCATGTGGGAGGCAAGCAGTGCAGCCAGTGGACTGCCTTATATTAAATCATGTTCACAAAGGATTTTTAAGTCTGGGAAGTGATTTATCATCCAGTCACTGCATGGCCACTTTTCCATACAAAACAGAAGCTCTTCATTATGCGTGTGTATCTTCTGACATATGAATATATTAAAAAGAATTAAATACCCCCACCATTTGGTCTGGGATCACACTTTTTGGGCACATTCTCCTCCTGTCTTTTTGGTAAAGGAAAGCTAGAAGTAGGTGGCTTGAACATTCCTCCCTTTTTAAAACTTTCCGTAATGTCTCTTCATAGACAGAGATTATACATATGCATGTTATGGCTAGAAGTAAACGTACAGGCATTAACTACAGCAGCAGGTGTTTGGGGGATAGTTCACCTCTAGAATATTTGCACAACATCATTTAAACAGTTAGCTGTTTGCCCTCAAGGACTGGGGTTTATAAAATGGAAAATTCACAACAAGGGAGGTTCTGACTGGAATGGCATGAGATAGATTAAGGGTTTTGTTCTCAGACTCGAAGATTAAGATTAAAACTTTAAATGCCTGGTTGTACTGAAGTGGAACTTTGGGTTTAGACTGCAAAATGATGTTTAGGCTGCAGGAGAGCAGAGAGACAGTACTGTTGGTAAAGACATTACATTAGAAAACAGGGTTAAGAGTGGCTCTCTTCAGGCAGAGATATGTGTCTTCAGATAGGCTTGCAGGAGCATCTGATGGTCTTACTTATCACACTGAGTTTAAAAGAAGGAGAACATTCTGACTGATTTGAATGATTAATGTAATCACAAGTGACACTAAGAGGTCTAGCTGAACCCAAACAAAAGCGAGCAATGCTTTTCCTCCAGTTGACTTCCAGGAGCCGGTCAAGGTGTTAGATATGCTGATCTCAAAGACCAGGATAAAGGGTTGAGGAACCCAATTTAGATGCTTCTTTTATGTCCAGACTACTGCAAATTTCTGTACTACATTCATAGCTTTATTCTTAAAGAGGGCAAGGTGTTGGAGATGCCATGAGATAAGCTGTATCTCCCTACTGATCTGGATGTCTATGCAGGGATGCTAGGTTCTTTCATGTGCACTACTGATTTCTTGGGTGGAGGTAGATGGACAAGCACTAGCTATCTGCATGACAACTACTACCTGGAAATTAAATGTATGGATCTCCTGACCTTACCAATCCCTTGAGGGCCCATCACTTTAAGACTGTGTGTGCTGAGGTGGTTTGAGCAATGGAACAGAGAACTACTAGATTACTAAAGGACAGTAATTGCCTTATGTTACAAGCTGTATTGCCAAGTTACAGCAGTCAGGGCCTTGAGCACACCAAAAGCCCTTGGTTTCCTTGATCAGCCTTACCCAAGGCCTCCATCCATGCAGCCCGTGCCCATCAGTCCATGAAGTCCATTAAGCTCAGTCTTGGGCCCCCAAGATGAGAGATGTTGCAGGTGTTGCCTGTCTTTTGCTGTCCTGAGTTGTTGACTGGATTTCCAGGGTGGACACCAGGCCTGTCTTCTAGCTCTGTTTCTGATCCCATCTTTGGTTTGAGCTACAGTGTTGGTAGTTTTGTCTCTGGTTCTGTCCTCTCTCTGGACTAGATGACTTGACTTCCTGGATGGACTACAGACCATGTAGGTAGCCTTGTTTCCAGCTCTGCCTCCAGAGACTGTTGTGTTACGCAGTAAACATGGAATAATCCAAAGTACGTTTGGCATTGTGCTGTAGCTGTGAGGATATTACCTGGCATAGTCAAAGTCAGAGAGGAAGGGAGAGAGAATTGCAACTGTGGTGGTGTGCTGGTTAATGTACTGTAGACTAATTTACTCACTGTGAGCTACGCTATGGCATCCAGCTGCATTGTGCCTATTCTTCTAGTTGAGACATGTAACTAAACAATGTCCTGATTCTAGTTGTGTGCCAGAAGGGCAGCTTATAAACCCTTCTCAGACAATGTACAATATCTCCTTCTTCCTTCCTGTGAAACCTCCTGGGGCCTAGCATGTGCGGGGGTGGTGGAAAAAGGGAGGGAGAGGAGGAGGGAGGGTGAGAGGAGCAAATATCCGTTGCCAGCCGTTCCCGATGGAGAAAAAGGCTGTGATAGTAAATGATGCATTTTATGGCAGAGAGGAAATGCCTTCATCCCATGAGCTGTGGCCCTGGCCAGTGTTCTACCTACCTGAGGAAGAGGGGGTAGGTCCCTGACTGTATTCCGCCAGATGAGAAGTCTGCAAGCTGGGAGGTGTTGTCCCTGGTGGATGTAAAATACTTACAGGTGCTTCCTGCCGCCTGGCTCCAGCTCCAGCTCCACGTCGGGAGGCGGGAGAGCTGTAAGCAGATGATGTAGTTGCGTCTGGAAGTTCTCAGGTGGCAGATCACCCCTTAGAGACTGTCACAGTGAGTGTGGATCAGCACGGTGTGCTGAGGCCGGAGCTGTGAGAGGCTGGGAAAAATAACAGGCTGTGCTTTCCTGACCTGGCAAAAAGGACACATGCAAGGAATGGTTACAGGTTTTTGTTTGCAGAATTTCTTGCCATTTTTGTCTCATGTTATCTGAAATGTACTTTCAGCCTTGTCTTGAAATGAAACATTTTGACACTCATTTGGAGGCATGCCCAAACAATGGTGTAAAAGCTCTACAGGAAGGATCTGTGTCATGATAGCTTTTATGAAGTCCAAAGAAAAAGAGGCTTATACCAGGTCTAGCAAAGTTTGTAAGCAGAATTTTAACCCTTTTGCAAAGAAGAATATTTTCTCTCAGCCATCAGAGCTTTTTTGCTTTTTTTCTCAGTTTTCTTAATTCTATTTATAGCTTTCTCTAGTTGAATTTTTCTTGGCCATCAGACAAGTAAGAAAGTCTTTTCTCTGCTGATCTTAAGGTGGAGTTTGTTTATATGTATACAAGATCTATAATTACACGGCAGTGTGATTCCCCACAAAACATCCCCTAGCCTCCGCTCCCCCAATTCATATAGCACTTCTTTTCTGCAGGGCCAAACACACTGTTAGACTTTCTAGACAAAGCTGTTTTGTGTACATATGATTTTCCCTTCCGTATCAAACCTTACCTCACAAAAAAAGAAAATGTGTGGAAAAAAAAAAAAAAAAAAAAAAAGAAAAAAGGGCAGCTGGGAAATCTTGGACTAAAAGGCAGATCACGTTTCAAAACATTGTGATCTAAAAATAACAACTCTGATTTCCCCATCCTTCTCTGTATCTCCCCCTTCCCCTTCTTCTCAATGTAATTCATTTTCCCTAAAGAAAATCCCCATCCTGGGAATATATGAAATATGTATCACTTCAGTGATATTGATTTTATTTGCAAGATGCAATTATGATTTTAAAAATTGGGAAATGGCATAAAAGCAAACGTTGAGACTATTATGACTTGTGCAACTCCCTTTAATACTGTATGTACATGCACACGCATGTGTGATAACAGGCGTAATAAGGCTAGAATTCATGTCCATTTCAGTTTATGTCGGGAATCAGATCTTTTTATGGGGTTCACATTAATTATTAAATATCTATGATTCTATGTTTCTATTTTGACTTCGTGGACTTACTTCTATCTCTTAAAAGCCCATTCCTACTGAAGCTGGTGGGTTTACCCTTCTCATGTGAAGATCAGAGGTTTTCAGTTGTGTGAATTAGATTGGAGGGTTTGGGTTGTTGGTTTTGGTTTGGGGTTTGTTTTTTTTGTTGTTGTTGTTGTGTGTTTTGTTTTATTTTTTTTAAACTTTCGTTGGTGTTTTCAAAAGCAAAGAAGAATTTTGCACCTTTTTGAGTGCCACTCTGCTGCAGGTAAAGAATGTAACAGCTTGTGAGAGTGCAGCTAGAGCCAATAAAAATTTGACTGACATGTCTTGGCACTGAAATGCCTATTAAAACTTACTCTGTCCTTTCAAGATGGAGATTTTAATGCTGGGCACTTGTTTGAGCTGAAAATTCACTCTCTTTATAGATCCAAGGAGCCTACATCCATGAAAGATTCTCAAAAGGATCTAATATTTCTATTGATGATAGAATAAATCCTTCAGTGTCACAGAGTTTCCAAGCCATGGAAGTTTCCAAGCCCAGTATGTACTGCAAACATGTTTCCATATGTAACACACCACACTTTTCCATACAGGATCCCAAAGACTCCTTGGAAAACCACAGGGGACAGTCAACTATGATAACCTGGTAGCAGTTTTAGGAAAAAATATATTTACTTTAGGAATTTATAGGAAATATAGCAATTTGCAGTAGGGTTATCTGTGGACTCAAGGGATTCATTGCAGAAACAAATGTCTTCAGTATTTGATGGGCATGATTTCAGTGACAAATAAGCCAGCTCTGTTTGGAAAAGTTTGACAATATATATACTCTTATTTCACAGAAAGACAATGTCTTTGATTTTATGCAAGATATGCACACTTTTAAAGCCAGTTCCAAAGTAAAATCAGTGATATTCTTTCCATGGATTTGAGACAGTTCCAGTAGGTGGGAGGTTAGCTCTCCTACCTACACTGCCAGTAACCAGAAGAGGTTTTTTAAAGAGCTGTTTATTACATGGTATGGTAGAACAAAATTTTTCAATACAACCCCCTGTCTCCTGCAGCTTGCAGTGCTAACACAGGTCTGTGGTGCCTGCTGGAATCTGCCTGGATTTTAAGGCAGAATATTAAATACGCTATCAATTTGTTTCCACCTTTACACACAATGCAGTAAAAGCTTGCACTAGCATTGGGAAAATTTTTCATGTCTGAGAGACCATGACGTTTGTTTGACACAAACTCCTGTGCTGACTTACTGAAGAATTAAAGATACTCTGTACATGTACAGAAGATACTGGACATGTGTAGGTGAATGTCTGTGTGTAGGCACAGCTACTATAAAGAGGTTGATAGCCCAAGGACTCCTATTGCTTTCATTACCTGCTCTGTGGCTATAGCTTTTGGTCTGTAATTGAACTCCATCATCATCTTCACAGTGAATCTTAAGGTTTCTACAAGTGCTTTCCAATTCAGTATCAGCAAGGATGAATAAACAAACACATTGATCCTGGTATCTGCACCACCACTGTGTCTTTTTTGAGAATCCAGAGACATGTGGAATTTTAGGGTGAGATCTTGTCTTCCTGGATCACTCTGCTACTAACCTCTTGAGCCAGAGATGAAATGGCACTATGGCGAGCAGTAAAATCCTTGTGGATCACCAGAAAATTGCTGCCTCACAGCTGTGCAACAGCTTTATTCCTTTCCTTGCTGAGAAATCAAATGGAATTGTTTAGGAAAGTCCAGTTTTAGGAACTGAGCCAAGCTGGCTAAGTTAACTGTGTCCCTGACAGGATTCTCCTGAGCCATCAGCCTCAGGAAACATAATTACCTCCAGCAGCACCTGTAGAAGGGCCCCAGGGGAGCTGGGTGCCTGAAGTCAGGTAGTACAATAGGTGCTACTGGCATCAAAAATCCCATGTATGTGAGGGCTTACCATTGATCCTCTATGGAGCCTACTGAGGACTTCGCTTCTTGCAATGGGGGTTGCTGCTGAAGTGTCTGTAACTCTGAATCATAAATGGTCAGGCATGAAAGGCAGCACAGAAAAACCTCATTGAATAGGGAACCTGGATTTTCTACAATACCCCAATTTGTCAAAACCCACGTTTATGGAGCAGAGAAGAGCAATTGTTCTCCCACGGCAGCCCACGGGAACAGCAGTAGCCACTTACAAGCTACCTCACTGCTCTGCAATTTGCAGTGCTGTACAATATCTGCATAAAGAACAGTGAAACAGTCTGTGTGATGAATTTAATTAATCTTTCACTTAGTTTTAGTTCTAGTTGCACTCTGGCATTTCTTGTGCTGCAAGCAAATATATTTTTTTTCCTAAAGCAGTAATAATAACTTTTGAAATCCATTGCACTTAAACAAACCTCCCTTGCAGAAAATCTTATCTTACTTTTCCTTTCCAATACACAGTTTAACAACAATTTGCAAAAAGGTATGTATACTGTACAGATTTATTTGGGTTAGAAATCTTGCTTGTTATGAGTGTAGTTTTTAAAATACTTAAATGAGCAAAAAGTGCATTTGCATAAAGACAGAAGGGAAATGTAATATAATGAAAGTTAAGATGAATAAAGAAAACAAGTTTTAAGATGCCACAGGTAATATGAAGCTTATGATTCCTTGCAAAGTGAGGGCAGATTGCTCTTAAAACAACCTGAGCTTCAGGGTGTTTTGTCCTTTTGGAGGTCTGTAGGGTCTCAGATGTTCCAGCTCAGTCACCCCACACTATGGTTCTAACTGTCCGACTTTGACAATTTCATAGGGTAGGTAAGAATATACCCTGACATATCTTTTCAGGAAAGGTGCTAGAAAGCTTTTAACATAACGTTGCCCAACTGCATTTCTACTGCGTGACCACTTTTTTCCACTGCTAGTTGTTCCATGTTGTGTTGGGAATGATCTCTGAGATTTGATCAGTGTGAATGAGGGCAAAACTTGGGCTTCATGATGTGTGAAACCCCAGTTACCTCTCATTTAAGTTTACAAGAAAGTTATTAGAAGTTGTGTGCTGCACCAGCACTGCTTTGAGAACTGCATCTTTCTTGGATCAAGTTCAAAAGGGCGAGTTCATCCAGATGTAACTGGCAGTAGTATTGAAGACCATATCTGAACTAGTCACACTGGGGTCTATTCAGTTGGGATCAAATCAGTATAATTAATGATGCCTAGAGCATACTTTCTCCCATCTGAAGCTAGACAACTAAAATGGGTCTCTAGAAGCATGACTTTCTCTTCACTGTTACTAAAGGGAGTATGGAGTGACTTATTTGCCAATAGAATAAAATCTACCATGTAAAGACTGAAAGTGAGGGGAGATGGGCCCCACCTAAACTCTGATGCATTGGTAGGCACAGTGAATGTGAATTGCAAAATTCAGCTTCTATGTCTCTCCCTATTATAGAGCATATGCTAGCAAAAATAAAGTTGATAGCATTTATTGTGACAGCTGATGTTAATGATTTGACTTCTTCAAACTAATAGACTAGTAACCTACAATTTGTTTTTAGATTGTCTAGATTATGTGTACTTAAAGTCCCTTGGGGATTTTAATTCTGCATTTTATGTGTGACAAGGAAAACGGCAGGCATGTTGAGCATATGAAGATGCAAAAAAGGAGACCTGAAGGTTTCCCAGGCTCTGTGAAACACAGAGTCAGTTGCCCTAAGAAACCAGGTGACACATATATAAACTGAGTCAGCAGGAGCTACAAGTGTGTCTGTTGGGATCACTCTGCCTTCCCAAGAAAGGGAAAGAACATGTGTGCTTTCTGACAGGATCAGGTGGTAAAGGAAGACTTCCTCAAGTCACCCCAGTTTTTGGATCAGAAATTCATAATGAAGCTGTGCCAAGTGACAGCCAGGATGCAAACGTTTATCTTTGCTTAAGCACCTGTTGGTTTCTCAGACATGAACTGTATCCTGGGTGCTGAGTTCTCCTCAGTATTATTTCTGTGGTTTCAAAGCTTTCACCTTTTCTGCAGCAGTGTGTGCAAGAGACTGGAGCACATCCCTCTGCTGTCTCTCCAGAGACGTACCTCTCTTTAGGGAAGAAAAAATAAAATAAAAAAATTTAAAAAAAGAAGAAAAACACTGAACCTTCTTTCTTCCACACTAAAAGACCTTTGTCCCAAACCACACATGTAGATTTTAAACAGAAAATAATATGAAAGCACAGTGCTTCCTTTATAGCAGACCTTATGTGCCTTATGCAGCTTTCTGAGTTCCTGTGTCCATGGATTTATGATGTGCTCTACACTTTCCACATTCTCAGTGTTGTTTTCCCACATTTGAAGGAGAAATGATCAAGAGATTTGTGCTGGAGTGAAATTTATTCTGTCTTAAGCTGTGTAAAGGTTCCAAATTCACCACAGCATGGAAAATAGAAATGCTGTAAGCATCTTGGGCCCTTCCCAGGCATGCAGACACCGTGCCTTCTGTAGAAATGAACATTACATTCTTGTAATTACAGTTCTTGTCAGAACTGCTTTTGCTTCTAATAGATCAGGTAAATATGAACCAAGAATATGTTATAATGCCCAGGGGGTCATTTTTGCATGGGAAAATAGTCCCCAACCCAATGAAAAGCTGCACTCCTCTGCGGGGGGGGAGTTTGAGTGGCCTTTCTGGTCATGCAGAGTGAATTGCAGGGGTAGGCCATCAGCACCGCAAGGGGATCCTTTGTTTTAGGTTAGGAAGCTGTAATTTAATATTTTTTAAAAAAATGCATTAAAAACATTTGAAGACTGTGGAAAACACGATCATGCTGTCCAGTTTCCTCTATGTGGGCTAGAAACCTCCGCATGACCATCAGGACACAGGTGCTGAAGCCACTGTCCCTCTCTGTTGACAGCCTGGGAAGGCCCCCACTCCCACAACAATTCCTAATAGCAGCACTGCCAGACTTACTTCCATGCTGCTTAGCAAGGAACCGCCTCACTACCTCCTCAATAACTCAAATATTCCTTGGAAATGTTGGTCATTACAGCTGTGGTCCTGTCCCCACTGTTGAGGAATACTCTAATTCAGCTGAAATTCCTTAGTGGTTTGCCAGCTGCTCTTTCCATGGAACAAACAAAAAAAACCCAAGCAAAAGTAAAGAATGAATTTCTTCTTACTCCAAGATTAACAAAACAGACAAGCAGAAATAAAATACAACCACACTTACAATTACCCTCTCCTTAGATCACCTATTAACCAGCTAAGCAGCTCTCAAGACACTTACGTATCTGGGATCAATCCTTACTCAAGATTCCTGGGCATTACTTATATAGAAAGGAATTGAGACTCGATGAGGAACTTCTCCTTATATATCTATTTCGTCCTTGAGCAAGTAGCTCCAGCTTGAAAAGCCTTTTGTAATTCATAACTTAATTAGGATGCCAATTTTTAACAGTGCTATTTAAAGATTACTGACCTCCCCTGCCTAATTTTAGAAATATCGATGTCTTTTTGGCATGGCTAGGTAGATCTATTTTCTGATCAGAGAATAAACATAACTTGTTAATGACTGTACTAGTGCTTAACAGGCTACAGACCTTTTTATAGTAATGAAGGAAGTCTTCCTGCCTGGAATTGTTGAACATACACTAATGTTCAAACCTTTGTATATGATCAGTGTACACAAAAGCCTACAATTTAAAGGAATATAGAAATAGATAACCATACTTCATTCTCTTTTCTCTGTTGGCATAATACACATAATAATAATTCATCATGATCTCTCAAATCCAGTCAGAATGTGAGAGTAATCAATCAAATCTGAGGTGAGAACTGGTCTGGAGAATAAACATGCGTTACTCAGGCTTGGGGGATGCTGTGATTTGCAGCCTAATATTTTCCCCATTCTGTTCCAATCCTTTTCCTTTTTGTTATTCTACCAGGATTTTCAGACTATACTTGCTGGCAGCTGCAGTGAAGAGCATTCAGCTTAATACAGTCTAACCAGATTCTAGGGAAGTGCCTCTTTGGCTGCATGCTCCATGGTCAAAGATGAGGCTCCCTCAATCTACCCATCAGCAGAACTATGCAGGATAGAATAATTGCCTGAGTGTAGAGGAGCTGGATGGTATCAAATATTAATTTTTAAAATACTGGTTTTATTCTAACACATATTAAAGCTAATAAACTGTTGTGATATTAAATAAACTTTTATTCCAAATAGAGGTTTACACTGCCAGCTGGTACTCATGTCAACTGACAAACATTTCTTACTGTGTCTCACTGTGCCCTAAGGCATTGGAACAAGCTGTCCAGGGAAGTGGTGGAATTACTATCCCTGGAAGTTTTCATAAACTGTGTAGATGAGACCCTTAATGACATGGTGGACTTGCCAGTCCTGGGATAGTGGTTGGATTTGATGGTCTTAAAGGTGTTTTTCAACCAAGCTGATTCTGTGATTCTATGAAAGTTTCCCTAAAACAAAGTATGAAAAATCAGACCATCACACAATGTTAACCCAAAGCCTCTACAGGCCATTTATATCCCACTTTAGCACTGGGCTTCCAAATTTTACTTTAATGGAACAACTCACAGTGGCAGAGGTTCAAGCATCACTCTTGTGAACCTTAATTGCTTTGATCTTTGCTAAGCAATTAGCTGTGCCAGGCCACACTCAAATTGTCAGTCAAGACAGGGTTTGCTCTATTGCTTTCAAGCTGAACAGTAGTATATTTCTCCCTACTGATGTTTTGCTTCCAAGGCAGAAGCTGCAGAGACAGCACATTTGATTCCCTCCGAAAGGATGTTAGTGCTTTGTTTGGTTTGAATCTCTCACCTCACCCTCTAGCCAATGAACAGTCATCATGGGCAGACTCTGAAGGGAAATTTCTCGAGGTCTTCTTGAAGGAAAGATGATGCCAGTGATCTGGCAAAGAGGGATAGTCATGCCTCAGAAACCATCATGGCTCTACCACACCTACCCACAAAAAAAAATAATAATATGAATGGTAAAATTAGGGGTGGAAATAAGTAGTGCAATGCTATGACCACAAGTCCAGCACAAAAGAGAGCCAGAGAAACTGGCATGGTAACGAAATGTGCTGGGATCTGTGTGGAAGGAAAAGAGACTTTGGAACAAATCAGGAAGGTAAGGTCAACTAGAAAAGTAGGTGCTGCATTATCAGTTATTCTAGTACCTTTCAGTAGATGGCACTGTGGAATTCCCATGGGCCACTACGGTTTATGAGACTGAAGCAGGAGTAATTGAAAAATTTTTATATGCAACAGAAAAATAATGTATTGTAATTCAGATCAAAAGGTAAATAATAAATCCACAAAGCAGCATAAAAAAAGATCCTTTCTTCATTCTGACTAATGAGTTTTGAATGGCAGAGACAGGCAAAGCTCAGCAAAACTATTCTATGATGGGTTTCCAACTGGACCACAATGATGCAGTCGTGAGCATGTGGGATTCTGGAGCCAGGGAGACATTGTCTGCAAGACAGTAGGACTTTCCAAAGCCTAGTATGAAAAGTACAGTTTAGATAGCTATGACAGAGCTGACAGCACTACCTCTTGGTGTAAGGCCCTGTTTTTAGGAGACTTTGGATCTATTGAATTGCAATAATTTCAATTGACATCCTCCACACCACTTGGCTGGCTCAATGTACATGATTATTTCTGAGTTTCACTGTATCCACAGTGACTAGTAGATGAAAGGAATAAGGAAGCTCTGTGAGGCTGGCTTCTTCATAATACCCAGTGCCCTACTGAGTGTCTTATTTGATATGTCATTGCAATAATACCCATTACAAGTATTCCTCTGTAGCATGAATTCTATATTTGTGCATTTAAATAAAAGACATGTAGTTGCTTTGCCATTTTCAAAAAAATTAAGATACAATGCAGAATTTTAATTTGTTCAGTGTAATCTATCAGGTTTTAAAGCCTTGTACAACAGATTTCCTGTGATGTCCATAAGAATCTTTTCTGCATCTTGAGTTTTTGATGCCATGATGTTTTCCTTACCTGTGTTTATGAAAATAAAATGTCTTCTTAAAGAAAAGTAATTTTATTTTGTTTCTGACTGGCTTGGCATGGTGGCTGATATGTTTGCTAGTACAGAACATAATCTCTGCCGCAAGGAACTTGGCATGTCAAGGCAGAAAACATGACACTTTTACGTACAGATGCATACACACGTGATTCTACTTCTGACAAAATGGGACAGCTTTATGAGGAAGATGCAGGAACTTTTTTATCAGTTTTATGATACGCTAATGAATTATTGTGGCAAGGCCTTTTTGAGTTGGAGTTTGCAAAGTGTGCTGTTGACCAAGCAAACTCCAGTTCCTGCTATTTTGTTTATAACACAGAAGGTAAAGGAGGAACAACAGGTCCTAAGATTTTTGGCTAGATCAATTAAGCCTTTGGTGCCCTGGCTGAATAACGAAAAATGAAAAAAAACAGGGAAGAAAACTCAGTGTCCCTTTGCAAAAGTCATCTTCCACTTGAACAAGTGCAATTGGAAAAGGATGAATAGACTGATCATTGCTTTTTAAGGAAACCATCATCTGTCTGTCTGAAATCTCTCTCCATGCTGTAATAGCTATTAACAGCATCTCTTACTGTAAACACTATTTTTCCATCTTTATTTCTTGTTCGTATAGTTTGTATATATAGAAGATCCTGTGTATAATTAGCTCTAGTGTATCCTGAGACACTCAACCACTTTTTCATGCTAGTTATGTGACCAGGCAATAGATGGAGCAACAGAAAGATTTACTTCTCCCCATTCCTTTTCTTTTTTTTTTAAACAATGTTCACCACAGGACCAAGGGCAACTCCTTTGGCAAGTTTGCTTAGGCTTTTTGAATATTTATTTAGTATTATTGTTTAGTACTGAATTCTCTGATTAATCTTCAGTGACAGTAACTTCAAGAAAAAATTGCATAGCTTCAAAAAGTGTGTGGGCAAATTCATGGCAGAAAAATCTACTAAGACTATTAAATAGAAAACCAGAAAGTCCCTAAACTGCAAATTGCTGGAAGAGTGTTCCAAGGAAGTATCAGTGTATCTTTTGCTTGTAATTTTCCCTGGGCATCTGCTTTTGGCCAGCGTTGGAGACAGGGTCCTGAGCCAGACGGATCTTTGGTCTGACTCAGTACTCTTACTATTTTACAGAAGTGTCATGACAGAAACGTGACAGATGCAGGGATGCAGGTGAAGAAGTGCTTTTTTTTTTCTTTCTTTTTTTTTTTTTTGTTATGGGTAACACATCCTTTTCTTAAACTTTCTTTTCTTTTCTTTTCTTTTCTCTTCTTTTTTTTTTTTTTATTTTTCTCTCAAGTAATTAATATGCTATGCTTTGCTATGAGAAACATTTAGCTTCAGTCATTGTTTTGCCAGAGCTGGCCTTTGCAAATTCAACCTAACTGCAAATGTTGTGGGGGAAGAGAAATCTCTCTATCCCTGGAGGAATTAAAGCTTTCAGTGAGAATTCACTGGTCTGATCCTTCGTGTAACCACAGTGTTGTTGCTGAGCTCCTGCTCTCTATTAGCCTCCCGTGCAGTCTAGGGTTTAGCTTGGCAGAACTCAAGGTTTTCAGAGAATTATTTCAGCTCTTTAACCATCACGTTTACCAGCCTGCATGCAAAATCTGTAAGTATCAAAAGTCACGAATACATTGAAAGCATATGAAAATCCATGACTCACATGACAGCTGTGACAAGAATGCAGTCTTTCTTATTGCCTTTTTGTTTATGGACTTTCAGCCAATTTCCAGTCCGACAGTATAGAAAATCAAGTCAATTTTCAAATAAATGGGTAAAGTTCAATAGCAATACCTTGAAATATTTGCTAAATTCAGATAATTTTCACTGAGTTTGCTTCATCTGTAGTTCTTTTAAACTACATAATAATAATAATAAAAAGATATTGCCTGCATTAAAATACTTTATTTTTATTTTTATTGTATTTATTTATATTTTTAAGATTACTTTTTACATGTCTGATGCTCAGGCATTTATACATATATATTTTAATACTCTTAAATACATCAACAGGAATGTCAGCCACTGCTGAAAGGGAGAAGTCTTCAATCAATTCTGTGATGGTCAATTAAAAGAAAATTTCATGGACTGGCAGCATACGTGAAAAGCTTGAGAATATGTCAATTCATGAACAAATTCAACAATGTGGTTGAATCTCACAGATCTCACCCAATGACTGGTCACTTTATTTTGACAGAAACCTATGAAGCCAAAAGGGGTATCTCTGCCATCCTCCGCACCGCTGCACCCTTGGCGATGCTTTTTTCTCTTCTGTGCTGGCACTTACCACTATTCTTCAGCCTGATCTTTCTGCCACATGGCTGCATAAAGTCTAGCAGTGAACAAGGATGAGTGTGGGCAGGACTGTTTGTTCCTCTGACGCAATACAAACTAACATCTAAATAAAGTGGGCATGTAACCATGGCCTTCCTTGGCTCTTCCCTTGAGTGTTGTGTGCTGAACAGCTTATCTGAGATTTTTCTGTTTCAGCTGAGGAAGGTTATACAGGGGAGGAGGCAGACTTTAAAATATGAATGGGAACCAGCCTCATACTACTTGCTCTAAGTCAAGGTTAAGCTGAAGTCTCCAGTTGCCCCCACTGACAGAAGATAGCTGTGGAGTACATACAGCCCAAGAATGCTGTGCTTCTGTGCTAATGCCATCACCAAAACAAGCAATTTGCTGGTATCTATAGTCAGTTAAACACTTAAATGGCTTGTAAGGAGAATTATTTGGGCAATAATCTGACACTGACAAGGCTAGTTGCAGCAGTTATCTGGAACAAGGATGAGGGTAGAAAGTGAAGGCCTCCCGGTACATGCTGTACTGGGAAGTTATAGCAGGGGCCATTGCCTTCTTTTTTCTCTTCTCTTCTTTCTCTTGTCTCCTCTTCTCTTTTCTCTTCTCTTCTCTTCTCTCCTCTTCTCTTTTCTCTTCTTCTCTCCTCTTCTCTTTTCTCTTCTTCTCTTCTCTTCTCTTCTCTTCTCTTCTCTTCTCTTCTCTTCTCTCTTCTCTTCTCTTCTCTTCTCTTCTCTCTTCTCTTCTCTTCTCTTCTCTTCTCTCTTCTCTTCTCTTCTCTTCTCTTCTCTTCTCTTCTCTTCTCTTCTCTTCTCTTCTCTTCCCTTCTCTTCTCTTCCCTTCTCTTTTTTCTCTTCTCCCCTCTTCTCTTTTTTCTCTTCTCCCCTTCCCTTCCCTTCCCTTCCCTTCCCTTCCCTTCCCTTCCCTTCCCTTCCCTTCCCTTCCCTTCCCTTCCCTTCCCTTCCCTTCCCTTCCCTTCCCTTCCCTTCCCTTCCCTTCCCTTCCCTTGCCTTCCCTTCCCTTCCCCTCCCTTCCCCTCCCTTCCCTTCCCTTCCCTTCCCTTCCCTTCCCTTCCCTTCCCTTCCCTTCCCTTCCCTTCCCTTCCCTTCCCTTCCCTTCCCTTCCCTTCCCTTCCCTTCCCTTCCCTTCCCTTCCCTTCCCTTCCCTTCCCTTCCCTTCCCTTCCCTTCCCTTCCCCCTTTCCCTTTCCCTTCCCTTCCCTTCCCTTCCCTTCCCTTCCCTTCCCTTCCCTTCCCTTCCCTTCCCTTCCCTTCCCTTCCCTTCCCCTCCCTTCCCTTCCCTTCCCTTCCCTTCCCTTCCCTTTCCCTTCCCTTTCCCTTTCTCTTCTCTTCTCTTCTCTTCTCTTCTCTTCTCTTCTCTTCTCTTCTCTTCTCTTCTCTTCTCTTCTCTTCGCTCTGCTCTCCCCTCCTCTGCTCTTCTCCCTTACTTCTGCTAACTGCTTAGAAATGCTCACCAGGAAAGAGAAAGGAGTGGCAGCCTCTTGACAGGTTTATCAGCAACAGGAAAGGAAGAACTGTGAGAGAGAGGAGGCTTATCCAGATACCAGTGCTAATTCAGGACCCACCAGAAAAGCAGGACTGCTGTCACTGTCGGCTCATCCCTCTTGTAAAGGAAGGATGAAACATGGCCTCTGGTAGTAACTCTGAAACTTTCCACCTGTGTCATCTCTAGCTTGGTCTACCAGCTTTTGGTTTGAACCCGTTATCTGGAAGTGATGGTAGGACTAGATCTGACCCAGAAACAGTGGTTAGATGTACTGGACACTCAAATGCAGCCCAAAGTGTTGTAGAAGCTTCCCTAAGCTCACACAAACACATACATTAAAATAATTACAAGATGGACAGTCAAATGAAAGCCTACATGCTCCTGTGAAATAGATTTGCTGTAGGGGGAAGGAATCATCCAAGCTCACTGAGGATTAAATTACCCTGTTGAGCTCAGTCTTAACAATAATAGCAACAGTCATGATCATCCCCTGCCTCTGAACATGGGCCAGTTAATAGTATCTCATGAGTAGAGGCATAAAAGGCAGTTATGACCGTGGAGGTATGAACATGGTCTACAACAAGCTTTCAGCAAGGCAAGTGACAGAATCCGTCTGGATGAATGCGTTGGTTAAAATGTGGTGGTCTAGAAAGTACAAAAAGTTCTTTCCCTTTAGAGGGAAAGACTTGACATCAGAAGATGCTTAGCCAGAAACAAACCAGGAGCCATACTTCTTACTCGTGACTCACCTACCAGCCTCTAAATGCTGAGGATGCTTTTCTGAGCATTTGAAGGTTTGTTCTAATTGCAGGCTGAAACTCTATTTCCTGCTGTTAATTTGCGATGTTCTTCCTGCCTTCCTCTCCGCTTAGATAGCACTATTGATTTTATATTTTTTTCCATTACCTCTCCTAATTACTTCAAAATATAGATATTTAGCTATTCAGTCTGTTCACTAGCAAACTTGCTTCTAAAACCAATAATGGCTACTGTGTAGTGCCTTTGAGGAAAAAGTGATGTGCATGTTTTCTTGTCACCTCTATATTTACACTTACTTTCTTGCCATGGTTTCCAATTTATCATTTACCTGTCGTATTCTTATTAAAGAGGTCTTTGAAATGTCATTTTGGATATTACACTCCAATAGTAATGTTTCTTAACTTCTGGATTTTAAATTTATTTACTTCCTTTTTTGGATTGCTGTAGTCTTCTTCCCCTTTATGACTTTTTTCCCCCTCATTTTGTGTCCTGTTGAAATGTTCTTATCTGCAAGAGAAATGAAGGCAGAATGCAATCTTCCTGTTTCCATTACAATATATTTCAGAAACACATCTTTGAGCAATCCCTCCTGAAGACCTGCTGGCTGGTTTCTAGTCTTGACTTCTTTTTTGGAGAAATTGTAACCTGTTGGGCCTTAATTATAATGACTCCAAGATTCTCCAGCTGCCTTGGATTTTACTATTTCCTCTTGCAATATTTCTTCCACTACTCCACCTCTTCTTTGCCTCCAACTCTTCTCTCTTCTTCTGATCAACCGAATTAAAACTTTCACTAGCAGAAGTTATGGTGTGCAGCTGTGCACACCATTTGCTGATTCCAGATTCTTTCCCTCTGTTTTTGCTTTCCACACAGATTGTTGCTGCCACTGGAAAAACAAATTAATTAAAACTGGCACCAGGCTCACTGGTGAGACTAGCAGTAAACAAACTGGGGAATGTTGGAGCTGTGTGATAGCCTTTACAAAAAGGAATTAAATAAAAAGTCCAGCTACAATGAACTGCTTAGCACAAATGCCTAGAAAGTATCACGAAGGTGAGGCGTCCCAAAGGGGGATGACTGTGGGTTGATTTTTATTGAGCCTAATAAGCTTTGGTGTCTTTCTCCAGGTTAGGGAGCTAACAGGTTGACTTGGAGGCCCTGGGAAGGATAATTTGCTCTTTCTAAAAGGTCAGAATTTCTAGTAAGGGATTTATTTCCACTCTGCTATTCTCAGCAAACCATTTTGCTTGCTTATTAGTTAATGAGTATGGAGAATAAGGGGAAACATTCCCTACTCAGTGTTAAGATCCACATATGGGTCTGCTGAGATATTTCAAGTCTAGAACCGAACTGGCAAAATGTTGGGTATATTCCAACGTGTGTCGCCAGCTGCATGTGAATATGCATCCCTGAAATGCTAGCATTTGGCAGCCATCATGATCTGCAAATATGAAAGTATTCATTCTTGGATCTACCTATATGTTTATAACTTGCCTCCCCCAACTGTGTGTGAGAGTCCAAAACCAAAGAATCCCCAAATACCCTTTATATGCTCTCTGGCTCTCACTCCCACACACCCTCGTACGTGCATGTGCATGTATACATAGTTATTAGTCAAAAATACATGCAGACATACACAAAAAACAAGGCAGAAAGGAAAGCTGCTCTTGAAGGGATATCATTTGCAAGATGTAGCATTTGCAGCTTCAGTTTTATTCTTTTATTTGATAGCAGATATTTCACTTTTCTCCTGCTTTTATAAGGTATTCTGTGCTTAATATGAAGTTACCAGAAACTTGTGGAAGGCATCAGGGTAGATTAAGGGCACAGCAGAAATTGGTCTGAGAGAGAGACTAGGGGGTGGAAAGAAAACTGCAAGCTAAAAAGAGGGGCTCTAAAGAGCAACTCCTCCAACTTGTATAGCATTTTTGATTCCTATTCCAAATGAACTTGCAAACCTCTTCTTCTGTGGGTCCAGCCAAGTGATTTCAGCCACTGCAAGTGATGATTGCTGCACATACCTCTGTCGCACAGGCAGCAGGCATCTCTGGAGAAGCGTGGGATTTAACAGCTGGCAAGGGGAGAGTGGAAAAAGCAGAAAATGACCCCCTACATTTGAAAGGCGTGATGTTTCTTGCCTTGTCGCCCTCGCCCCCACCACGCTTCCTTCCCTCCCTCCTACACATGCATTAATAAAGCGAATAAGGATTTCAAGCTATGCAGTTCTTGGAAATAGGTTGGAGAGCCAGCGGTGCTGTAACCAGTTTGTGATTCTCCTTTCAGGAATGAGTCCCATGTGCTGTGTACAGGGCTGGGGTGCAAAAGCCCGCTGCCAGCTGGGGCAGAGGCGAAGCATCTGATGTTCCCTTGGTGCTGGGAAAAACAGCGTTTCTGAAAGCAAAATGGCATTATATATATGTAAGATAGAACGTAACTTTGTGTTTTACAAAAGCTCCTATTCAGTGTGGGGCAGAGCTGGGAGACCGAGCAGGGCAGGACGCTTCACAGTCAGATTGAAGACAGTAAACACATACAGGAGATAAAAGTTTGAGATTCTTTGGAGGGAAAGCTGGTCAGAAGTCAAGCTTTTGATGTGGACACGAGCCTCGTCTCCTGCCTTGCTTCTGCAGCCAGTGCCTCCAAATTCCAGTAAAGTCAGACTGGAGATGCAGTCTCTTCTCTCACCCTTTGAGCCCCCAACACCACCACCACCTCAGACGGGTGACTGGTGCGTTGGAGGTCCTGCTTTCATCTGACTCATTCTCCTTTTCTGTCACAGTGACCTCCAGTGGTTCTCTTCATTTATGTCCTGCATGCTGTGTCCTGCAGAAATTGGGCTACTTTTTACCTTTGGGGTTTTTTTTTAATTTGCTTTTAAAAATCCACAGAGCAAAACCTGTTGAAGGAAAGGAGTCAGAATGCATCAGGTTTTTAATCAGATTATTATTGTTGCTTGTGTAGGCACTGGATTCCTCTTCGATGAGCGTGCAGGAAAGGCATGCATCTGTGAGACTGGTGAAATAATTAGCTGGTGAAACAGAACCATTATTTGTGTCTATTAAATGAATAAGTAAAACTGTTCTGAGATCTGCCAAAACACTCACATAGAAAAATCAGGCTGCTCAAGGGAAGGGAGGGGGTGAAGGGCTTGGAAAAACTGATTTACTCAAGTTTGAAGCAGGTCAGGGAAGACTGGGGGAGGGGAAGGGACTAACTTCATCTCTGAGGTGGTCCCACTTTCAAGAACTTTGTGAGCCCTCTTTCTGGAAGTGGTTCTCTTTATACATTCAGACTTGGCTGGCAGCGGTCACCTTGCTTGGCCTTCCCTTATTTAAAGAAACAGCTGCATATGTCAGTGTTTTTGTTGCTATTACTTTGTACCTCATGCCAGAAGCTCTGAAGTTATAAGCCTGCTCACCTTATATGTACAGCTTATAAATCTGAAGGCTGCTGGGACGGTTCTGGAGAATGGGAATGAAAGGGAAGGGCATCAGAGGGTAGGACTGAGACACCTCTGTACACACAGAAGAGACAGGTCATTATAGATTGGAAGAGGAATTGTGTTGAAAATAAGTCAAACACAGTCTAACTCCAAGAGGCCCTTGGGAATGTATTTTATGCAGGCAAAACTACCAGTGAACTTAATGGAAAGTTTCCCTGATTAAGGGCATTTGAATATAGCCCTAGAGCATCCCTCCCCCTGTCTGCCCAAGCCCAACAAAACAAAAAAGCAGAAGTCTGGGTGTTAAAGAAAACTACCATGAACGAATTAATCTGATGTTGAAAACAGCACCAGAGAAAATTTACATTTCAATTTTGTTGTTCTAACTCTGCATCCCATCTACTGTGATATCTTCCTCATTCTTGCTGTCCCTATCTAGAGGCAGAGGGGAAAACACTGGTGCAGTGCAGGATGACCCCGAAGAATCCAGTGTGAGATCAACCCCCGGTTTATGTGCTAGCTACTGATACTTTTTTGCCAGCTGGATGAAGAGCCAGCCTCAGACAAGCTGAGTTTGCCTGTGCACATGAGGCAGAGGTTAAGCGGGCGAGTGCAGCCGCAGCACGTCTGATGCGTTTGCAAAGGTCCTAGGGGTAGCTCATAATGTTGATCCTAACATCAACAAAAGCTCTGCAGGGTGTTTATAGTGCACCCAGGCAAGCATTCCTTTCACGATATCTAACATACTTTGTATATACCACTGTAGATTGCTTCACATAATCCTACCTAGTCTCTGACAAGTAAGACAAGATCCCAGACTGTTCTTTTCCAGCATAGGAGACTTGCTGTTGAATTCCCTTTCCTCTTACTGGGTTAAAACCACTTAGGATGAGCCGCACATTTTCCTGAGGTCTTTTTTCCAGAGAATTTTGATTAGATCCTTGTAGTTGTTTTTCATTACACAAGTATATGTTCTTACTACAATGCTGTTTAAATAATAACATGCACAGCAAAATGTCCATGTAAGTGTGTTCTAAATTTACTGGTGATTTTGGACTGTGAGACTAACTCGTGTTATGTCTGTCTCTGTTGGTCTCTGGCTGCTGGCTTTTTTTATAAATGTAACTATTAATGATCCCAGTGGGTTGATCTTTGTCTGATAAAAACGTCTCTTAAATGGATTAAATATAAATGACGGATCATCTGTCTTTAGAGCTACTCTCAACTCCAAGTATTTACCCCATGTCATCTTATCATTATCTGAATAACTCGAATACAGTCATAGTGATCGTGATATATTTATTTAAAGTTTTCGTTCTCCTGCCAATAAATAGTGAGCCTCTGAAACTGAGCAATGCTGAGAGCTCTGGATCTGCTTAGCCCTGCAGAGTCCTGATGTGAGAGTAACTGCAAGTATCAAAAAAGAAAAAAAAAAAAAAAAAAAACAAAAGCTGAGAAGAATCAGTGGCTGTCAGCTGCATTTCATTAGCATAGATAGCATTTTCTGTATCTTATTTCATGATTTGGTGTTTCAAATATAAACAAATCTACTCTGTCCTGTAAGGAACTTCCTGCAGCCATTGCACAACTGCTAGGCTACTTAAGAGGCTTTTTAAAGAACAGCTTCTCTGGATCTGGATCTTTCACACTTAAAAAGATCAAGGTTTTTTTAAGTTTTTATAGTGGAGCCTGCTCCCCACAGCATGGAAGTGACTGTCACCCAAGTGACTACCAGTGATGTTGTCCTGCGCTGCCCAGTTGTACTGAGAGACGACCTTTCAGATCTTTCCAGCTGCTGCTGGTGGCTCTGATCCTGTTCTTCCCAGGAGTATATTTGCTTTGCAGAGTCTGTGCACTATCACACTTCTGCTGTGTGTGACTGATAGATTCTATATCCAACAAACACATAAGACCTATCCATGATTAGTGCTTTCTATGCCAAGCACTCATGTATGTGAAAAACGCCTCTGTGGTCAAGGAGACCATGCAAACCTTGCTTATTTATTGCTTGTAAGCAGTCACATGAGACCCATCCTGGTGTATTAGACTCAAACTGCTTGAGACTGTAAAGGATGCCTGTCAACCCAAGGTACATTTAAGCTAGCTTCTCATTATAGTTAGCGAGTTAGAAAGAGACTTTTCCTTCACGTCTTGTGATTTACTATGTGTGAGTGGAATACCATCGCTACACAATAAGAAGACTCACCCCCAAAAACATGATAAACCAATTCTGGTTTTAGAAAAATTTATTAAATCTGTGTGCTTTACTGGTAAATCTCTTTTGGTTATTACTGGAACAGGAACTGGAGTGATGCAAAAGGTAGAAAGGAAAAAATCAGTTTACAGGCACTATCTTACCTGCTCCAGTTGAAAACTGCAAACACTTTAAGTGGGTCCAGCAAAGGACTGCATCTTCCCTGTTTTATCTCAGAATTGCAAAAGCTGACTGGCCTAGAAACCTGACTGAGGAACTGGTTACCCAGTTCTGATGTTGATTGGTCATCACTCCTATGAGCCCCAGCCTGGATGACGAGAACCTTCTGGCAGTTTGCATTTCACAGTGAGAGTTGATCTGGTTGCAGGACTGAACCACTGACAAATTGGTATACAGCCACTTTTTCTCTTATTGGGAAAAGAATTGGTCTTACTTGGACCAGAGTTTAGCTGTATTCATAGAATCATAGAATGGTTTGGGTTGGAAAGGACCTTAAGATCATCTAGTTCCAACCCCACTGCCATGGGCAAGGACACCTCAAACTAAACCATGTCACCCAAGGCTCTGTCCAACCTGGCCTTGAACACTGCCAGGGATGGAGCATTCACAACCTCCCTGGGCAACCCATTCCAGTGCCTCACCACCCTTACAGTAAAGAACTTCCTCCTTATATCCAATCTAAACTTCCCCTGTTTAAGTTTGAACCCGTTACCCCTTGTCCTGTCTCTACAGTCCCTAATGAAAAGTCCATCCCCGGCATCCCTATAGCCCCCCTTCAGATACTGGAAGGCTGCTATGAGGTCTCCATGCAGCCTTCTCTTCTCCAGGCTGAACAGCCCCAACTTTCTCAGCCTATCTTCATACGGGAGGTGTTCCAGACCCCTGATCATCTTCGTGGGCTCCTCTGGACTTGCTCCAACAGATCTGTGTCCTCCTTCTGTTGAGGACACCAGAACTGCACACAATACCCCAAGTGAGGTCTCCCGAGAGCAGAGTAGAGGGGCAGGATCACCTCCTTTGACAGGTGGAAGTCGAAGTCATGCTAATCATTACTAGTCATTTCTAGTCATGCTTCTTTTGATGCAGCAGGATACGGTTGGCTTTCTGGGCTGCGAGTGCACGGTGCCGGCTCATGTTCATTTTCTCATCGACCAACACCCCCAAGTCCTTCTCTGCAGGGCTGCTCTGAATCTCTTCTCTTTTTTTTCAATCAAAATCTTTATTGACCTTCTTGGCAAATTAATTGAAATTTACAATCTTGGTCTCTCCTTCTTGCCCTTGTACAAGGCCAAGAGAAAAATATTGGCTACTTTGACAACCTTGAATCAAACTCCAGGAATGTCACCAACAGCATGACCCTTCTGTCCGAAACCAGCAACCAGAACTTCATCGTTCTCCTCAATGAAGTTCAGGCACCCATCGCTGGGAACAAAAGCAGTTATTTTTTTGCTATTCTTGATCAGCTGGACTCTAACACACTTCCTGATGGCAGAGTTGGGCTGTTTAGCTTCTATGCCAGCTTTCTCCAGGACGGTACCCTTTGTATGTGAAGTGCCGCTGAAGGGATTGGCCTTCAGCGCCGTACCAAAGTGCGCCTTCTTGTACTGCTTATCGTGCCACTTCTGGTCGCGACGGTGGCTATGGAGCTTCCAGGTGGTGCAGAGACCTTAGCACTTCCCCATCCTTCCTCCCTGGCTGCCAAGCACGAAAGAGGATTCACTAATTTACTCTGATGTGCTTGTGTGTTTCCATGTCCTTTCAGCTATGAGGATGAAAGAGGCAA
Source organism: Psittacula echo (assembly GCF_963264785.1). Classification (NCBI taxonomy): domain Eukaryota; kingdom Metazoa; phylum Chordata; class Aves; order Psittaciformes; family Psittacidae; genus Psittacula; species Psittacula echo. Next base: position 111,060,113 of record NC_137735.1, read on the forward strand.
GAATAAGTTCCTGAGCACAGGTGAAAAGTATCAGAGTAGGTCTTCTTCACTCCTTCAGTGACAAAATTGAAAATCTGTATACGTACTGGAAAACTTAAGTTACAGGGTGGGATACTTTTTCCTTTTGTTATGCCCTAGTTTTCTGTTTGAGTGATCCAGATCTCTTAAAGTGTAGTTCTAATGGCATTAATCCACACAAATCCTTCCTGCCTCTAACATGCTTATGCATGCATAGTCATGGCAAGACAGGCCATTCTAATATCTTGTTGCTAATGAAGGATTTTCATTAGTGCATACATAGAACTTACTTTGTAGCCACTGGGGAAAAAAATGTCTTCAATTTTTCTGAAGTTTTTCTTAGGGGAAGTTTGTCCACAATACATAGAACAGTCTTAAACATGCTTTCTGAAGTCCAAAAATGTACTCTAGTGTAGCAATACATCCAGTAAGGTGCAGAGGATGCTCAGCAGCATTGTCAGAGAGCAAGATCTACCCGCTGGAAAAGGATGGCATATGGCATATGCATTGCAAACCACTCTGTTGGATCACTAATTCATTCAGAAGGAGACACATGGAGAGTGTTAGATCATAGAAATTTTCCACAGTAAATTAGTTGACATTAGCTATAGGAAAAAATTATTTGTGAGGAGAAGAGTCCGGGAAACCAATCAAGAAAGAGGACTCTAGAGGATATATATTTAACGAATCGTGTGGGAAGCTGCGTGCATAACTGCCACTGAAGTCAATGTCTAGAGGGGCATCATAGTGGAAGGGTGATGAGAAACTGTCTTTAAGCATGGTCACGTATACGTGGGTGAATACTGAAACCAATCACTTACTATCTGATGACTGTATTCATAACCTCAATGAAAGAACTGGGACAACCAACAATGAGAAAGAAAAAACAACCACAAACTAACAAAAAACAAGGGGAGAGGAGAGAAGAGGGTAGGCAATAGTCATGTTTTGCCTTTCTCCACCAAGATTTCAGTAGAGCTCAGAACATTTTAGAAAAAATGGGCAAGTCTTATCCCATTTTGAATAATAACTGGGATAAAGAAATAAAATGACTTCTCCAAGGAGTCCCAGTGCTCCTGTTGTTAAAATCAGAGGCAAATGCACTTCCTTCTTTCCCTGCTTAGAATAAACTGGTGGTGGTTTCAGTAGAGCATAAAATGTATACTTTTTAACAAATTCATTGCTCATGTGGCCTGACTCCTCCTACTGATGATTTCCATTTTATTATGGGAGGTATCATGGTGTGGGTGCTTAAAAGGTAGTTTGTTTTTTCTCTACTTGTATATATTTTGTAATTAAATAAAGATCTTCAGACTCCAGGGAAACTATTCCAGCACCTTTTCTCTGCAGTGAATTATGACCAAATAACAAAATGTTTCAAACTGTCAAAAAAATGTAACTAAATGCAGCCAGCATTCCCCTACTTTCTGAATTACTGCAAGAGAGCCAAATTCTCTGTGGTGGCTCAGGAGATCAAGGGCACTTACTCATAAGTGAACACGCATGCTTACTACACTGTAGGTGCATTGTATTGGGAATAGTGTTGTCCACATGTTGAGATGGTGAACGCCTAAACCTAAGCCAAATAGTTCCTGTGCCTGAAATCCCTTCTTTGAGAGCAGAGTCATTTCACAGTATAGGTGTAAACTACATTGGATTTTTGTGTGTGCCTTAAATGCCAAATGAATGTCTGTATTTACGAAGGACCGCGAAACAAACTCTGTGAGTGGAACTCTGCTGTTAGCAAGCTACCATTGCCAAGTGCACAGAGCCTGAAAAGGTCTGTTATTGAGGTCCAGCACTGGGTAGCTGCTGTGAAGAGCTGTCATCATTTGATGTCTCTTAACAGCTTTTAAGTTCTGTAGTAAACATGGTGACTACTTTAAAACTAGAGCAGTGATGAGGCACCAAATGTAGGTTCCCTTTGGAGATCTTGGGCAGTAACAACGTTTCTGACTGTGTTAGCTGGATCTGAGATGCAGGACAGCTGTTCAGTGCACTTTGAGGTAGTCCACCATCTCCTAGTATGCCACCCTGGCTTCATTCCTTTGTAATGATGACTCATCTTTGACCTCTCCAGCCAGAACCTTGTAAACTCTCTTTTAGAAAAATCCAGCCAAAGTAGTCGTACCATTTTAGAATGCAAAACAAGGAAAGCCCACTGTATTATCCCTGTTAAAAATATTCTGGAATTTCTTCTGAGAAGCCCTAGCATGTTTATGGCTAAGGGAAAAAAATTGGAATTTGGAAATGCATTTTCTGCATTGGGAATGCTCTTTTATGACCTTGAAGAACACATGACCATGTTGTAACCCTCCAAAAATCACACTAATTTAATGAAGTCTCTTTTATCAGCAGAAACTTACATCACTGATTATGGTCTAATTCCTCCTGTGCATGACTGGACTTCAGTGCACATCCCTTACCAAACAACCAAAGGTATCCCATCACCCTCCAACTCCCATGTTCCACCAGGAGCACAGATCCTGCTGTCTGAGCAGGCTCATGATCAGACGCCATGAGGGCAAAGGCAGACTTTCCCCACAATGCCTGCTTAGCAAGGAGGTTGGGAAAAGGCACTGGGATAAGGTGGTGTAAAGCCAGAGTGAGAAGGAAGCCTCCCTGCTCTGCTCTAGTTGGTTTTCCTGCCAACAAGTCGGTAGAGAGCAGGAAGAAGATGGTGCAGCTGCTGAGGGAGAGCATAACCAGCCATGAGAAAAGCTGGGATGAAGAGCCTGGAGAAAGACACCAGAGCAGAGACTGTGAACCAGGATGTGGATGGAGGAAGGACTTGATATGCCAGGAGACTCGTGATGGAAGCTGACATGGGGGAGGTGAGGTCTGGGATTAGCTGGCCAAAGAGGAGGGAGGATGAAGAACTTGGGGTGTGGAAAGGGAAGGAGGAGTGAATAGATGGATGGTGACAGAAACAGTGAGAGCACAAACAGCCAAGGAGAGCACAGGGCATTTGATGATGGATGGAAAGACAAGAACTGGATGTTGGTTTCAGCAGATGAAAAAGAATGAAGCTTGCATGGGGAAGCAGAGGTGAAAGGAGATAGAGGGAAGAGAAAATAGGTATCAGAAGCAAGAACTCTGACATATGATTGTGTAATCTTAGCTCTGACTTTAATGTGGGAGCAAAGGGTGGAACTTGCCTTCTGGTCCTTCCAAACTCTTGGAGTGCCTCCTTACCCATAATGCTGTCCATTTTAGACATGTTTAGGTGTGCATGTGTACCATGTAAAACATCAAGTGGACAGACATACATGAATATGAAAGTCTTCCAAGAGGTCATACAATGAAAAGGTTGAATCTCCAGCACCATTTTTTTTTTTTCTTCTTTTACATTTGATATCATGTATATCAGAAAATATCAGGGTAAATCCTGATTACTGCACAGGGTCTTTGAGACAAGTTCAATTATCTGGGTTGAGCTGTCTGAGAAACTGAAATCCCTAGAAGATTTTAGCTTCTCACAGTTAGTAAGTCAAAGCTGCTGTAGTTTCTCTTAGAAATAGAGTTCTTCAGGATTTATTTTCCTGCAAAGCTGAGGTCCCCTAAAAAATTGTATTCAGCTTTGCAGAGTTAAATCTTAAAGTCCTTAATGGGCAGTGTAAAGATACGGAGGAGAATGGAGGCACTTCAGAATCAGGCCTCCTCTTATGAAGTGGCCAGTTTTACGGAGCCAAGGTTTAGCATTTGCGTATATGACTTTGGTTTATGCTCTTTGGGTCCCCTGTCTGCTGAGGATCATACTTTCTGATGAAGATAAATTGCCTCTACCCATCATAGCTTTAGGTTTTAGTTCCAGCTGGGATATGCTAGTAATCCTGAGATACAAAATCATCTTCTGAATATACTGCAGTTAACTTCAGTTGTATAAATCCAAACATTAGCTGGATACTATAAATAGTCAGGATGTGCAAGGAGGCCAAGTTGAAAATGTGCAGGAACTATGCCTTTTTTCTTTAATGTATCCCTGAAGTTGTGCTACGTTTCATCACGTATAATATTCTTCATCTGAAAAGGAAACAATATGTATGTGCTTTGTGGCTGTAGTAATTAACTGGACATAATAAACTGTTGAATGTCACACTTTGGAGAAGTGTATGGGGCAGAATGGGTAAGATTTTCTCAAGTTTTCTTGCATTTAAGTGCTTTCTTGGAGGTGGTTTTCTGCAAGATTGGGTAGAGAGCAGAAATACATCTGGTTTATATTATAAGATGGCTGTACTTTGGCAATGGGAAAAGATGGCACTTAAAAAAAAGGGAAGAAGAATAAAAAGAGAAAAGCTTGGCAACTACAGAATGGAAGAACAATTACAAGAACTATCTTAAAATTCCCAGGATTTGTAATTTCTTTTTCCACGCATGCATTTTTCTGATGTTGCTGGAATTCAGTAGGATTTTAGAAAGTACAGTTATCTCCGTGAAACAATCTCCTTTATTCAGGTTGCCCCCACAGCAGCTGCTGTGATTTAACGTGTGGGTGGTAGCAAAAGGGATAGGAAGCAGGACGCGTATGTTGACTTTAAAAGAAATGATTGGTCACCATTTCTTTCTGTTGTTTTCTTCAGTCAGTGGCCAGAAAGTAATGAAGGTGTTCTCCCCCTTAACTGCAATTATCTATGGGTATAAGACAGAAGCAAAATTAATGTAGATGTTATTCAGAGACAGAGCTATGTGCAGTGTCTTTGTGGTGGGAGAGGGGAAAAGTTATTCAAGCAATGCAACAATATCTACTGGTGTATCACCTACTGTGGTTTACATTTGTTCATTGTTTAATATATTCACCCATAAACTACTCTTTTTTAAACACACACACACACACACACTCCTTACATTAACGTCAGGTGATCCCAAAGAGTTGAAACTCTACTCATGTGGTACACATTTACATCTTTGAGTAAAATTAATGGGAGCCGAGGACACTGAGCATCTGTCTATTTTTGAACACGACTACAGGGTGTGACATGTGAGCACCTTCCAAGAGTGTAGTAAGTGATGCATCCCCTGGGGCTGCCTTTCGCATACTCTCATTTGGAGATCATAATACTTCAGCCTTTGCAGGGCTGGGGCTGGAAATGTTGGGAATCGTACCTTCCCTGCAACAGTGTCTGAGCTATATGACTGTACCCCCAGGTTGTTCAGCAACTTAGCTGACTTGAAATAGAGCACTGGAACAAAATATGCTCTGAGTGATTTTTAAGTAAAAGCTAATGTGAAAATGTGGGAGTTTGAACAAATGAAAACACATTAAATTTAAGATTATTTTCAAATGTAGTAAAGAAAAAAAATAGTGTTCCTGCTCTTGAAATTCCTAAAGGACACATTTTTCCCTCTGAGTCACGATTTAATTAGATTATATTTTATTAGACATTCTTTACAAATTTTAAAATATTGCTATTATACATGCACAAAGGAAAATCAATTTGAACAATTGTATGTAGGCATTCATTGAAGTCAACCACAAAACAGGAACATTTTATGTCAGTTATCAATGTACTCAATATGTATATCTAAAGTGCATTATGTTACAAAAAATATAGAAAGTCAGCAGCACCAAGATACGTTCACAAAATAAATACACCGGTCAACAAAATAAATTATGGTAAATGTGACAATAATAATTGTCTTCGCCTTAGCCAAAAAAAAAAAAAAAAAAAAAAAAAAAAAGAAAAAGAAAAAGAAAAGAAAAGAAAAAAAAGGGGAAAATTCACAATAACCAAATGTGCAGTTTCAGAGAGCAATGGGGGGGGGGGGGGGAGGTTTTATTTTGAGCATTTACAATATTTACAGGTAATAAATATTTTAATACTTCCCATATGTTCACTATTACAGAATACTGCAATATGTCTTCCAAAAATCTCTTGCTGAAAATGTCAGCGCCTCCTGCAAAGAAAAAAATGGACAGAAAAAAACCAGAAAATTTAATTTTCACTTCAAATACATGGACATAAAAATTAATATCAAGAGTCCCACAGACTACCATGGGTAAGCCTTGCTGGTACACATTTGAAGTAACAGGGCCAGCTTTAGACATCTTTTGAAGACCTCTACTAGATTTGTTTTAATACAACTCAGGTAGCAGTATGGAGACCTACAGTTTGTCACAACACTGAGGCCATCTGTTACACTATATTGTACACCCAGAGAAATAGGAAAGGGTTTTAGTTTTCATTAAAGCCTTATGCAAAAAGATTCCTGAGTGCTACAGGTAGAAAAATTGCATCAAACTATAATAAATATGCCAAGTGCTAAATGGAAAAAACCAACCAACCAAACAAACAAAACCCAAAAACAAAACAAAAGAAAAAAATGAGAAATCTGTTTGGAAAATAAGAAGAAGACAGTCTTTACTGAACACTTTGGCAGTCATGGCCCTGTTGTTAACCGCTTGGGTGATGCTAAGTTTATGATTAAAACAATGCTTGTTTGGTCTATCTTTACCATGCAGACCACCTATTAGACAAGGGTCTGTTCATCTTAGAGGTATATGTTTCTGGGGTGTCATGTACATGAGTGCATGCAGTACTCATGCAATAAAGGCAGCTCAGGTCTTGAAGTGACCAGACCCTTGACAGCGTATCTTTAAACTCTTGAATGAATGAAAAGATTATGAATTCTCAAAGTTTCCCTCTGTAAGCCAAAGAGCTTGGACCTGAAAGAAAAGAAGCATCTCCTCGTGTTAAGCTCTGATTGCCATTGCATTCAATCCAAGTTGAAAGAGTCAGCTGTATACAGTCCAAAGCTTTGAGAGTTTTCTAAGGGATACTGGCAGCCTGGTATGAGATTTCTACTCTTCCCTTCCTTGTGAAGGCATGAGAACAAAAGCAGAGCCAGCTCCTACCCTGTTAGTGTATTACTTACACTACAATATTATTTTAAGTTACTTCTTAGTGGTGCCACAGGGAATGCTGAAGGGTTGGGCTTTTTTCCCTTCTTTCCCTGTGAACAGCACATTTCTGTAATGCATGTTTGTTCCTAGGGAAACAGCTATAGGGTGGAATACAAAGCTGTATAGGATGGAACTGGATTTGCCCTGTGGCTGGACTGATCACCAAAGCCATGGGCAGGCGTGTGTGGGTGTGAGACACAAAAAAATGCAAATCCTTGAGAGTTTGAGGGGTTTTTTTATGTGCGCATTGAAAGTGAGACTACATTTAATGTTAGGGAGTCTACTTGTTTGAAAGGTTTCTTAGGAAATTGGGTAAGAACAGCTTAATTGAATTGGAACAGGAATATAGCTGGAATGTCCCTGAGAAAGAATTTTTAAGTGCCTGGAATGGAAATACTAGCATGAGGCTCCTTAGTAATTAATTGGTAATATTAGGGTGTATTCAGGCTATATTAGAGTGTGTATAATAATAGCACACAATTCATACAGCATGACTGTATATGTGTGTCTGCATTACACAGATCTGTCTGTAAGAGGGTGATGTTTTGAATTTGGCTTGGAGTTTAGGCTTTGGTTTAGAGTTTAAGCTAAGCCACATCTTGACAATGGGCTCTCTACTAGCCCCTACTTGCAAGATGCCTTCTGTGATTTGGTCCCAGGTTTTGCAAGACTGGCTTCTTTTATGAGATATTTCCTGTAGTAAGTCAAAAGATCTAGAAAGTACATTATTTTTGGTCTTTTTTTCTGGCCTAAACCCAAAATTTTGAGATCAAGATCATGCGGAGGAAATTGGCATGAGGATTTTAATTCAGTGTGTTGAGTAGAAAAGCAGCACAAAGATATAGTGAAAAGCATGCTTAAATGCTTAAGGTTTATCTTAGCACTTCCTTATTTATCCTGCTGCATTAGGCATATCCACTTTTTCACTGTAAAGGAATGATGCTTCTCCTAAGCTGCAGCTAGACTTAGGGGTGCTACAAAAGCAGTTGCTACTGTTGTAGCAAATGGAAACTCTATCTGCACACACCTTCTTTGCTCCCCACCAGCAGATAGAGTAGTTCCTGATTCAGCTCAGTACAGCTGAGGAACCAACCTCATTCAGATGTGGTCATGCCTCCATGAAAATGTGCTTGCCCATCCTCTGCCAGCAACCACAGAGAGAGCTGCATTCAACCTGTCTACCTCTATCTAAAGTACATGTCAGGGAGTTGAGACTTGTTTTCATTTAAATGTAGAAATTATATCTTTCGCCAGTTTCTTAAGAGCTGAACCAGTATATTATGTATGCTCTGTCATTGTGAAGGAGGAATTCAATTTTCCTGTTTTATGACTTCTCTTTGTTTAATCATCTTCAATTAAGTATCTAAAATATAGGTCCTCTTTAGGAAGCTGTTTCTTGCCCTGGAGAAATACTGCATCTTGAGAAATAATTTCAGTAAGGTAAAGCTGGCTACCTTCAGCCATCCAAATATACTTTTGAAACAGAAAGGCTGGGCAAGGAAAATCAACAGGGTTGTACCTGTGGTGTCCAAACCAAAGACAGAGTAGTAGGAAAAAAATAACTGGTTTTTTTCCTACATTCAAGATTTCTGTGTGCTGAAGACACATGTCATTTATTGGCAACCAGTTTTTTGACATCCAGTGAAAAGTCAGGTGTCTTCTGACCAGAGACCAGTGCCTTCTAAGACTCTGAGACAAACCAGCCCTTCTTACTACGCTACCAACTGCTACAGCCATGCTAACACCTTTATGGTCCAGGACACTGAATGACTAACCCCAAATGCTGGTAACTTCTGTATATCCCAGCAGAAGTTGAGGTGATGGAGCATGTTGCTAACTGTGGCCTGTAAAGCTTAACCCAGGAGTGCAGGGTTTTTTTAGTAAATCGCACAGCTGGTGTCTCTTTCTAAGGTATTAACTGCAAGTGAGTGGCACTCCTCTTACATCTCTATTCTGCCAAAGGGGAGGAACAGAGAAAAGGGTGGAAAATGCAAACATTTGAGGAGAACTGAGGGACAGACTCCTTGGATTTGTCTGCAAGTGTGCAGATTTCCACTCAGGCAGAGATGACTGCAAGCAGATGAGTCGCTTGGGGCACCTAGACTGAAGTCTTCAGCTCACCACTGCCCTGAAAACCCTTCATTGTCATACATGAGGGAAGCACGTCTCTCTCCAAAAGCAATGCTCAACATTTTTCAGCAGTAATGTAATCATTTCACAAGCTGGCAAAAAGATGGTGCTGAATTAAAAAATCCTAATGGCAGGGAAAATTTTATGGTTAAAGGCTGGTCTGCGTTGTTTTCAGATATTACTAAGAGGGAAATTTTTCGTGTTCTCCCCTAAGGTTAAGCAGTAAAATGAAAAACTGAAAGTAAGGGTAGGAAATTTGCCAAAATGGGGAGGCGTTGAGAGGGAGGAAAGAAAACTTCGCCATTTTATAGATGCAGAGCCTTAAATAAAACTCAAAGCTTTCAATCTGCTGAGGCCCAAGTGTGGGATCAAGATCTGATGTGAGAGACACTAAAATTAAAACAGGAAAGGGAAATTTTATGGCTATGATGTGCTTTGGTTTTGCAGAAATAACTCTACCTACTACTAACTCAGCTTCAGAAGGTTCATTTTGGCGGTAAGTGTTTTACTTGAATTGTTTGTCATAGGAAAGAAAGACTTTGTCACAAATGTAAAGTGGGAAGGGTACTTACCTTCAGAAAGCACCTTGAGACTATCAAATGCTTGAAAAGCCATTGCTCACTTATGCTATTACTGCAGTTATGAGTGAGGCCTTGGCCTCTCACACCAAAGGATAACAATTTCAGTAAATATATGGTATGCCCCCAAAAGATATAGCAAAATTACCTTAAATTGTGATTATGTGTAGTAATAGAGTTGTCCAAGAGTGGGCTCTCAGTCATGATGCTTCCATACATGCCAGAATTTAGCCAAGCCGAGCGGGCTCGCCTCTTTTTCTTCTCTTGTTCCTTGCGTTTTCCAGGCTTTGCTTTCTTTTTCTTTCCTGATACCTTCATGGGCTGCTCTTTGTAGGTCTGTGATTTGTTTGTCTCCTGAGTTAGGTATCTGCCCTCATCTTCACTACCAAATCGCACAGGGTAGTTCTTCGTGTTGGTAGCAGGCTTAGGGTTAGGTGAAACCTCTGAAGTTGCACGGATCTCTGCAGTGTTGACACCTTCAATTAAATTTTGAAGGAATATTCTTCTTCGTAAATCTTGAATTGACTTGCCCTTGTCATGCAATAGCTGGTGTTCTGATACAGCTCGTTTGCTAAAGAAAGAGAAGAGGGGGAAAAAAATCTTTAGGATTTGGTTATTGCCTGGTGTTTGGCAGAGCTCCTCTCTCTTTTGGCAGTGGTGGGCACACTGTGAGTGACTGTATACCAGCTCTCAGGCTTGGAGACATCAAGTTAAGTCAGACTGCTGGAGCAAGTCTTGCTTCTCAGAGCAGCTACTCCCTGCAGAGAAGGGAAAGACCTAAGCGGGTAATAATTCTCAGCCGACTGATCATACAGCAATGGACCTGGAGTTGGATTAGTCACTGTTCTGTTCTAGGAAAGCATTACAACTCTTAATATATCACACTTCAGGCAGTAAAAGCAGGAAGGCAGTTGTCAGAGATAGGAAAATCAAAGGGTCAGATAATGGAGCACTGCAGTCAAGCAAGACAGGGAATAACAAGTACTTGTACTGAAGCCGGAAGCAGTGTTTATACAGCATCATTCTAATAATTTTCCTCTGCTCAGTCATATACTTCAAAACCATAAATAAATGCATAAAAGTGTAATTCATTTCTAAATTTAAATAAATGCAATTGCAGGAACGTAATGGAAAAATGTTTGAATTTGGGTGCCTGAAACATAGGCACTTCAGTCCATAATGAGCTATCCAGAAAGGCAGCCTGAGCATCAGGAGAGAAGAGCCTCAGCCACTCCTGCTGAATGTACTGCTTGGCCACTTCTGTCTAATTATGGGGTTTGATGCCTTTCTAGTATTCCTTTAAGAGTGAACTTTCGGGGCCAGTTTTCTTGTCTGCTGTGCTCTCTGAGTTTTATTCTAGCCCTCTTCACTGAATCTTCTTCAAGAGCATCCTAGTTTGTTTGAGTGGGTCTCTGATGCTTTTCCAGTTTGTGATCTTTTGGTTCACTAACCTTTGTCTTTGGGTGATGGTTTAGCTATCTGTCTTTCAGAGATGTTGTACTGGCAAAGAATGTATGAAACATCTGAGGAAAGAAAATACAAGTGGCACCTGGATAATAAATAACCATGATAAAATACATGCTGTTGATGTGGAATAGACACACAGCTGCACTGTGAACCACAGAAAGAGTGCAGGCTGGGATTTTAGTTGCGTTCCCGTGAATGCTATAATACAGTTTATCCTTCCAACTGCCCTAGTTCAGTGTGCAGAGATTGGCTATGTATCCTCTCATATTGCATCAGGGTACTCCATGTGACTGGATTATTACTGGCCAAAGAAAATGAATTCACAGCCTTGCCTGTTGTATGATAATTTGGTCAGTTAGCTGGATAAGAAGTTGTTTCTACATGTGGGTGAAATGGGAGAAGACACATAACTGTGAGCGAATATTTCTTTCCTTCCATCCCATCACTAATTATCCTGCTATGTTACCAGGTTGCAAAATGTGGTGAACAAAGATAGCATGCTAAATGATTGGTAGTGTTCTGCAACTTCTGTTTCTCAGTCCCTTCAGCCAAATTCTCTAGACTGTGATTTGATCAACAAGCTACCTGAAACTGGCGACTTCAAGTTGCAGTAGTTTAAGAGCACTCCCCTCACTTTTTGTCTTTGCAGAGCATCACTTCTGAATATTGGGTTCAAGTGGTGGGTTCAAGTGACACTACATCTCTTACTCAATGTAAAATTCAAACAGCAGCTTTCCCCCATTCCACAACGAGACTGAAAGATGGCTGCTAGTTTGGCACGAAGTCATACAGTAGGGATATCTGCTCAAAAGCAGGCCTAGATATACTTGAGCTTGTAAGCAAACATTGTCTCTGCTTTAAACATCCCTAAATCAGTTTTGATGATTTCAGGCTTTAGGGCAAATATTTTGTGCCCTTCAACTCAATGTCCCAAAGCAAAAATGCAATGTGATAATACTGAGCTGAACCCATATTGTTTCTTTCTCTTTAGTGCAGCTGTGACCATTAACACAAGCTAAAAATCTCCCCCAGGAAAAATTTTTGTGCAGTGCATTCCCTGAAGCTCTCCAACAGCCATCTCTAACAGTCTTCTCATTAAGGTCAGTCTGATTTGCAAGTGCACTAATAAAACTAGCACCTTGGACTCCTCTGAGTGGCATACTTCTGTGCTCTTGTCAAGCTGTCCGTTGTGGCTCACGTTACATTCTTAGCTTCAGTAATCTGTTTTCCCAGGATATTTGCTTGGGAAATGCAGTTCTCCTTTTACTCTTCTAGTTTATAAAAAGCATACAAAATCTCAGTGCTTTACTGAGTCTAAACCAGCATGTATGTCTTATGTGATGAGCAGAGCTTTCCTACTGCCTCTTGTGAACTACCAAGGATAATTCCTTTTATCACAGACAACCTAAAGCTGCCTTAATCCTGTAATGTGTATTTGGTCAATTTACCCACTGTGACAAAATCTTGAATCTCTAAAGCCTGTTATTAAAGTACTCCTGATTGAAAAGCTATTCCATTTTGCAGAGCTGAAACCTAAAGATTCGGTTCCAGTACACACAAGACAGTCAAAGAGCATTACAAGATCTACATTGTGACAGAGTATGTTTTTCCAAAATAATGCAGGGATTGACATGTGAGGGGTTAGTGTGCCAAAAAGGGTGGGTTTCTGTTTAAATGTCTGTATGATATTTAGCATCAAGTCTGGCCCCAAATAACATTCTGCCATTCCAGATGATTGTATAACATTACGTAGTGTTACATTTCACATGACTTTTATTACTCAGCCAGACTTAAGGATTACATTTTGCCTATTAATTTCCTTTGTATGCTCTAGATCAAAAATCTCTTTAAAACAAAGAAGATGTGGTAGATACAAATCTCTTTAACCTTCTTCCTCCTCTGCCTCAATTATTCAAACAACTCCTATGTTTGTAAATCAAGGAGAAGACTGATGTAAGAAGTGCTTCATGGTAGAGATATCAACAGTGTCTCACCCACACACTCAGAGTAGGAAAGCAATGAAAACTGGAATGATTGCATTCACATCTTGGGTATGATACATAAGAAAGTCTCAGGCTGTCAGGGTTAAGATGACCCACTAGAGGTCCCTTCCACCCTGCTGCAAAAGGTACCTCTTATTCAGGGAAAAAGAGTCTGTACCCAAACCACATGCAGTAAATGCTAAGCTAACATGCGGTAGGCTCTTTTGAAAGAAGGATGTTGGTTTGTATTTCACCAGAGCATCCAAACTAATTGCTGTATCCAAGTACTATGCACATACGAGACTTGATGTCTCATTACATGGAAAATAGTAGAAATCCATGACTTGTGACTATACTGACTTCTTGTACTTCCAGATAAGCTTCTCTTTTCAGGCACATTCCTTCTTCATTTTTTACCCTAGATATCTAGCATCACTGAGAAGCAACATTATTCAAGCAACAACTTTATGTTTCAGAGAGTTGCTCTTATTTAACTGTTGTTATCCTTGAGCTGATCATAAGTTTAACAAAATAACTAGAGAGGATTCAGTCAGCTCTGGATTTTGCAAGACTGAGTGCTCTTGCCACTGGCTCCAGAGGGAGTGAAAACTGCTCAACCTATCTCAGGGTTAGGAAAAATATTTTGAACAGATCTGAGGACATGATGCTGCAGTGTCTGGACATGCTGATAAAAATATCTAATTTCACTTTGGGGCATTACTGGGTTTCTCAGAAGTTTTTCAGCAACTAAAGTGTTTCTGTTACAAATAATATGTCTGGCAATCTGTTCTTGGGACAATTTGCTGCTGCTTTCCATGGGAGATTTGCTTCAGTAAAGTCTGTAGAACCAAGCCTACGTCATTTTGATTATTTTTGCATGGGTCTAATGATGTGCTTCAGTATTTTCATCCGTTACTGGTTTAAGCCTTTGACTGAAAAAAGTATCTCTAGACTTAAGTGAGTTATTAACTATTAACTCTAGGAATGGTTTGTGGTGATATTAAAACAGGACACATGTTTGAGTGTGGTGTCTGTGTTTGTGCTGTACCCACAAACAAAACTACGTGAATGCCACTAACTGACAGCTAACTGGTTTCTTGTGTGTGTTTTACATGCCATAGCAAAGAGGGAGCTGAGAAATGCATTTTGACTGCTTAGCTTCCACTTTTCTTCCCCCTGTCAGAGTGGAATGGGGATATTGGAAAGACCTCTGATCCTGACCTTTAAAAACAAGTGTTAGGAAAACATCAGCTTCAAAAAAAACAGGTGAGAGTATTTCTTAGCAAATCTAACTTCTTTAAAATACAAATTTGGCTCAGATCCAGCTCAGAGTTTCCTAGCCAAGAAAATAACAGCATTTGACTGTACTTCAGTTATTTTCAGACAACTGTACTGCAGATTTTTATTTCTGAAACTGAGATTTGTTTTCTCTGTATTCAAAGAGAGGAAAATGGTTGCAAATGAAAGAAATAGCTGAACAATAATTTGAAAGAGTACAAAACAGCTCAGCATTAATGGACTGGGAAGAACACACTGTAGCACTATCAGCAATAGCATGTTCTTCACAATTTGCTGTAGGAGATTTGTAATAGCTGTCTGCCTGGTGCCAAAGCTTAGGTGTGCCTGTAGTTACTTCACCTGGGGGATTTTCTTTGTTGCTTAAACGGTAGAGGAAGTGCTATTTGGAGATCTTGTCCTTATGTATGTAATAAAACGTTTACGAGGAAACCAATCTGAAATCGTTTGCTGTGTCATGTTTCCCTATAAGTTGTGATTGGATTTTCCAACCTTCTTTTCCCATCCTGACTTCCTTTTGAACTTAGTGACAATACAGCTCTCCACGCAGTATGACTGAGGTGTTTCTTCCTTAGAAAATCTGATGCAAGTTCAGTGAAAGCCTGTGAGTTAGATGTTTGAGGCAGCTGCTCCTACATAAGCCCAGTGGCTTCTCCTCTGCACTTTGCGTAGGGGTATTAGTATAAACCATGCTGATTATTTTGGAAGGAGCAAAGAGGTCATTTCCTGAACAGACTTTCTTAAGTTACATTATCATTTATCAAAAATTATGCTTCTGCCTCCAAGATACTGGACTCCCTTTGGATTTTTATTATTTTTTTTTTTTAATTTTTATTTTTTCTCCCCTGAATTCAGCGGCAGAAATCCAAAGAAGTTGTTCAGTAGTTCAGTTTCATGACAGCCCTCACTATCGCGTGTCTCCTCTACCCTTATCTATATTGGCTCCATGCCAGCGCCAAAGAAGTATATGTTATTTAGTGTAACACACAGCACTTTGATGAAACAGGATTCTCCCTACCAGGACCCTCCCGGGGTGCAGAAAGGTGCACAGGCAACAGCACACGCTGGACAAGCACATAGATGCTTTGCTGCTCCCCTCGGAAGAAGAGACCCTCAGCTTTAATACCTCCTTCCAAAAAGCTCTATCATTTCCTTCCCGAACGCTTTATAAGGTCGGCCAGCTGAAAAGCGCCCTTTGCCTGTCACAAATGCTGTCCGCCTATCGCCGAGAGGCCATTAGGGAGCACCTGGGTTACCTGGGGCAGGTAACCCAGAGCCGCTCCGCTGCAGGGCGCTGCTGGGGCTGCAAAGCCTGCGGCGCTGCGTCCCTCCCCACCAGCACCGCCACCCAAAAACGGGAAAAAAAACCCAAGAGAAACTCACAGTCTGCGGCTGATCCCCTCGACTGATCGCCCGTGAGAGGGTACGGAATAACTCAGCAGAAACACTGCGAAACTCCAGTGCTGGAAGAGTTTAGTGAACATTGTATCCTCCGGGTCTTAAAACCTGCAAGGAAAGGGAGGTCAGTCCCGAGGGATCCGGGCGCCAGCGCCGTCCTCAAGCGCTCCCAGCTTTCGGCTCCACCAGCTCTGAGGCTGTGGAGGAAAAACAAACTTGCGGAGCTCTCGGCTGCGGCTCACTTCTTCCAAACTTCTCTCCGTCGCTTTCCCTTCCCTGCTGCCTGTCTCTCCCTCCCTCCTTCCCTCCCTCCCTCCTTCTCTGTGTCTCGCTGCCCGGAGGCAAGATCTTTCTCAATATTAGTTAAAAAATCATCTAGCTCCTTTTTGACTCGGGTTTAGAGAGCGCGTCTATTTATCTCCTTGAGCCCTGATCAGTTCTAGTCCTTTAAGCCGCTGTCTCAGGGCTTTATGTTACAAGAGAAGCCCTCTTTGCAGATAAGGAGAGATTCTCCAAAGTCAGCTCAGCTCCCCTCTGCTCTGCAAACACACGCACGGACGGACACACACATAGAGGGACGCAGATTCGGGGGCGGAGGGGTGGGGGGGATGCATCTATACATCTGTCTTTAGGTATACCTCTGCTAAAAAAAAAAAAAAAAAGTCAGGTTCACGTCCTCAGTCAGCTTCCGGAAAGTTTGGTCCACAAGTGTGCAGGGGACAGGCAAGTCAAGGAAAGAGCGCTGCCTAGCTGGAGAGCCAGAGAGGTCTAGGCGGAGCGGCAGCCCGGGCAGGCTCGGGGGCTTGGAAGCATGCTTGGCTCCGCAGGTTGGACTGCGCTGGAGCCTGCGATGTTCACACGCTCCGAAGCAGCCTCTGGGAGACCTGCGAGAGGACGGAGAATTTTGCAAAGAGATGGCGCCCTAGGAACATGTGCAGAGAGAGAGAAAGCCAGGCCGGGATACCCACAGCCAAAAAGGAGACCAGAGATCAGCGCTTCCCAGGACCGGAATCAAAAAGGAGCGAAGAAAGGGGGACACACGACAGCGCACGCAGTCAGCAGACTCTGAGGACTCCGGCCAAGCTCTTCGCATCTTCTGCAGCCGAGCTCTTGTCTCTTTCTGTGTGTCTCCCCCCTCCCTCCACAGCTCCGTTTTCGTGTTTACCTCTAGGTCACCACCTAACCTGCCGCAGCACAGTGCGGAGGGGGATCCCATCAGTGAGGATACTTTTTAGATCAAGCCCAAAAGCCCAGCCTGGGATCGTTGCCGCCTCTCTTTTCACGCACCTACCGTTGTTGGTCGCGGTTCCCCTATTAGCTGGAGGGCTGATTCTTAATGATGTTAATTGTACGCTAGTAAAGGGGGGGGGCTGAGGGGGAGGGCTGGGGGAAGGACTCGCAGTCTATGAACACAGGCGCTTCTTGCCAAAAAAGTAAATTAGTGGAAAGTTTTCTCCTCCTCTCCCTCTTTCGCCTTCCACTTCGCCCTCCGCCAATCTGATCAGGGCGTTGCAGGTATCTGTGTCAGGTTGCGCTGCCGTGCGAGGCGGACAGCGACAGGGGACTCCCCGCCCCGCCTGCAGACCCTGATCACACCCCCCCGCCTGCGGAGGGACTGAATTCTTCCCTCACAGGAAAACACTTATGTAAAAACCAAAGGTAACACAATCCGCCCCTTTATACAACCCGCTTGAGAAAGAAAGTGCCCCCGGCTATTACGAAGTAGGGTACAGGGGGAAAGCATGGTAGGGGGTTTAGAGGGGTGGTCCAAAGGGAACCACTTTGGAAGCCAACTTGTTTGGCTGCAGAGGAAGGGCTCTCCGCAGGCTGTGCCCAGGCGGGCAACAGCGAGCACCTGGGGCCGCCGGCTCCGTCCCGGCAGCACCCAGGCACCACTCAGCCATCCGCGGCCGCGCACTCTCAGCGGGGCTCCGCGCGCCACTGAAACCTGTCCGGAGTGACCTGCCCGCCGACACCGGTGCTGCCCCCAGGAACGGAGGGGTCGCTGGCTTATGCCACCGACCCCCTGATTTACAGCAAAATGCCTGCCCAACACCCTCGCAAAGCGCATCAAAACTCTGAGGTCTGCCGGCTGGTTACTCTTTCTCATCCTGTCCCCGTACTAAAGAACGCTTTCTGGCAAAAGTTTAGGTGCAGAGCAAACCATTGCTCTACCTGCAGGTTATTTCACGTTAAAAGACACTTGCTGCCACGATTTCAAAGTCCAGCTCCTTAGCCAAATTTCATACCGCACCCGCAAATAAAACCGACTACATGAGAGCTGGAATAGAAATCATGCTGAAGATATTAAGTCGTTTATGCTGTAAATAAATTCCCTGAACACCTGGTAGGCTATAAATGAAAATGTATGTCTAATAGGCTTCTTTGATTTACACTGCCCTTTCGACTAATTAAAAATAATTGTAAGATCCCCTGAAAAGAGCCCCCACACATTCATAAGTCTATTGCTCATGTTCAAAGTAAAATGTACATCAAATATTTTTAGAATTTCCTTTCCCCTAGAAATAATAATAATAAAAAATAATAAAAAGAAACAACCAACCACCCCAACCCTTACAGCCTCAGGAAAAATAAATAGCCTTTTTAAACTTGGAATACTGAAGTTTCTTCATAATTTATTACTTCACCTTTTCCTTGAGTTACAGCCCTCTGTGCGTCTCAGAGATCACCCTGGTCAACAGTGGTTGATCTTCTCAGCAATCGCTTCCAAACTATGTTTTATGCTTAAGAAAAAAAAAAAAAAAAAAAAAAAAAAAAGGAAAAAAAGAAAAAAGGTTAAATAAATTTTTTTTTTAAAAAAAAAAAAGAAGAAGAAGAAAAGAAAAATACTTTTCAAGAGAAATCCGGCTGTACAGAGTTTTTATTCTGCCTGCAACAGATTAGTGCTAAATAAAGGGTGTTAAAAGCAGGTGCTTTTCTCCCTTGCTGCTCTTTTTATTATGAAGAACAGAAGCTTCTCCTAATATATATAGTGAGGGAGACCCTTCTTTATTGCTTTTATTGAAAAGACCAAACTTGTGACATCACTAACCACCTTCCTATGGCTGAGTTTGCCTCATCTCTGCCTCAGTGGGCTTGAAAAAAAGAGAGAGAGAGAAAAAAACCCTACATTCCAACTATGGCTTTGCTAATATGGCAGGAACTGAGCAGTGCCAAACCTGTTTAGGACACTTACTATCACACCATGATACCGTGAGCACACACACCCCCACCCCCCTTCTCTTTCCCCCTCCCTTCCCCCCAAAGACTCTTTGTCATCTGCAACAACCGGCACAGCGCTTTTTCTCCTGCCACCTACACAAATGCTTAACCCGTGAGCAAACTTCTCCTGGTACCTAGCTTCACCGCAAGCCTGAACCTTCCTCCGTGGCAGGACAGGGTGAAAAGTACCCTCTGCCGGGGTTTAAATACGTCTTTTCCCAGCAGGATGGAGCTTGGGGAGGGGGATGCATACCCAGGGAAGCGGCTCCCGAGGACGGACCCCCTCTACCTGCAGCATCTCACCCCGCCGGCCCCAGCTGCTCTTTCCTGCTACCTCCGGGTGTCCCCTGACCCCAGGGAGAGCGGGGAGAGGATGATACTGGACGAGAGGAAGGACTGAGGGGAGATGCTTTGGCGCAGGTTTTGGGACGGGAATCGCACCTACACCAAAGCATCTCCCCGCGAATGGGTCACCCCAGGCACGGCTGTTCCCGTGTTTAGGAGCAGGGAAAAGCCGTAGTTTTGTTCTGATTTCACCTGCCGGGGTCTGGGTTACCGCAGGGCTCCCCGCCAAGACGATGCTCTTGCGGCGGCTGCTTGTTTTTCCAGCCGGGAAGCACGGAGGGAGCCGTGAGCTGAAGGCAAACCCCTGTGTTTGCCTTTCTGGTCAAGCCCTGCCTGCCGCGACAAGGCAAACCTTATCATTTTAGGTTTTCTGCTTTCCTTTTCTCCCGTCTTCCCGCCTCAAAGACAATGAGATTTTGGAAGGATGCCGCGATTGGCTTCTGCTTCTTTTTTCCATACGTATAAACAGGCATAAATCAGCTTTCCTACGAGGAAGCTGACCTGGGAGTTTGGCTAGGAAGATAAGTCCCCGTTCCAGGTCTGGCACGTAATTCCCGAGCAGGGAATAGGGCCAGAGGCTGCGGGCGGGTGTGTGACCGGGCTCCCCCCGGGAGCAAAACCTTTCCCTGAAACAAGAGGCGACAAGTGGGACAGGTTTAGCTAACTGGGGAGGAGGTACCAGTGCAGCCTCAGAGATCAGAAGGAATTAATGACTAACTCTCCTTCCCGGTGCTCAGAGGCAGGCTAAATCCTCCTCTCTGCAAACTTCCCATCCTTTACCTCTGTGAAGTTCCGCCTCTCCCTCCTCCCTCTTGTTTTAACACAATAAAGCATTTTCGTCATTTCCCCTCGCGGATTTCTATAACCTCAGTTGCACTCTTCCAGGGCTCTGGTTCAGAAGGGGAGTTTAACCTCCCCAGTCTTCTCAGGGTGGAAAAAATGGTGTTCAGCGAAAAAACACAGGCGTGCTGACTGCTTTGGAGTGAGGCTGGCGGGGAAGTGAAGGGAGCGGCAGCACAGCGATTGCCGGTCTTGTCCTGCGAGGACCCCAGATTCTCGGAGACTCGCACAAACCCTGTGATACAGTGGGGTTCAGAGCCAGCGAGCGCAGCTCTCTGCAGGCGAGGTGCGAAGTCCCAGCTGGTTTTTTTGGATTTTAGGTTTGTTTTTTTTTTTCTTCCTTTTTTCCCCCCGAAGCTCCTAGGGTGGTCTTGAAAGCAAGGCTGTTCTGCAGATAGTAGCAAATGCGATTGCTTGCAGATTTAGGCGGGCTTTCCAGCAAGTACTCATTCTTGCCCACAACCTTCAGCTTTGCTGTATCCAGTTCTCACAAAGGTTGCCTTTCTCCCCTCTGCTCTCCCATGGCTGTCAGGGTTGAGAAACTTCTCAGTCCACGTCCGACATGGTGTAATCTTCCAATTGGGTGAAAAGATTGTTTGAGGAGAAAGGGAAAACCGTTTTTTTTCCCTACCCATCAGCAGGACACAGACGTTTCGAGGCAGTCTATCTGCACACACCAATCTCCTTTATTAAACAATGGTAGAGTAGCTGTGCAGAGCTGCTTCTCCCACCCTGGAGGCGGCCGGAGTTCCCCAAGTTCATTTATTGACACACTGCGAAGTTTATTTAGACAATATGCATTTAATTTATGCAGTCGGGGGGGGAATACCGAAGAGGCTGTGTGGAGCTGGAGAGGACTGTGCCAAATCTTCTGTCTGGTTCCCAGAATCCAGTAGACACCGAAAGGAATAATTTTCAAATTTGAGGGCTAAGAGCCAGTTATTAATTCATAAAGTCTGTCCCTACTATCTATAGCCCCGGGTGCCGGCGGCTGGCACCCCGCGGCGGAACAGCCGGCCAGCCTGGACCCCGTTCAGCGGGCTGCGGCGGGGCCGGTGAGCTGTCCATGGTGGTGCGGGCCCGGCTTCCCGCTGCGGGCAACCGACGGACGCACCGACAGACAGCCCCGGCTGGGTGAAGAATGGAGGCTCGGGATGACACGTCCCGTTTTACTGTCTCCCTGTCCCTGCTTTCTCTCTAAGCTATCTATGTAATTTCTACTTGTAAAGCCCCTACTCGAATCTTCACCTGCAGGTAAGTAACCTGCAAGAAACAGGCAGCTGTTTCAGACCCCTGTTGGAGGGAGACTTCAAGTGCATGATCTCCCAATGATCATGGCACTCCAAGTGCTAGTAGTAACCATGCTTTCCATGATTCATGTATTTTCACTAAGTGCTTCGAAACTTTTAGGTGTTAAGCTGCCTCTCTCTAGTTCTGGTCTTGACTTCGGTTTTAAATATCTCTTAACATAAGTTGGACTGTTTTATTTTGTTCCATTTTTTGTGACTGAATATCTACTAAATACAAACAGGAACAAACGTGTCTGGTCTATTCAACTTAAGCAAAACTATTACCAGACTGGGCTGGCTTGAAAACAAGAATTCGATTTCAGCCGGGGGGGGAGTGGGGGTGGAGTGCCGGCGAGGAGAGAGAGGAGGGGGAAGGGAGGGGGAAGCTTTGCAATTCGTTTTTTTCACTATTTTGAAACAAAACCCAGCTCTTTAGACATTTTTCTGAAAGGAGGCAGACTCACCTCCTGCCTTGGAATAGCTTAGTGGTTAGTGTATTCATCTGGGATGTGGGACACCAGAGTTCAAGTCCTTTCCTTCTCTGACTCAGAGTGCTAATCCCTGGACAGTTGACTTCTCTCAGTTCCATCCCAGACAGAAAAACCTTTCTGATTACATTAGTAATGAATTGATACTTTCCGATGGGTGAAAAATTAATATTTAGTTAAGGAAAAATTCCCACCTAACTGTTACGCTGAGCAGCTGGGGATTCTTGGTTAAAAAAAAGGGAATTCCAGGCTTTCATCATACAACAATGGAAAAGAATTGCAAGTTGTGAAAAGAAATTATGTGTTAGGAAAAAGGAAGGTGTCTCCTTCTCTGGTGGCACACAGGGCTAGTGGGATTAAGACATACTTTCTTTAGCTTTAGTGCTTCTGTCCTTCCCCATGGGCACATTCAAATAGTATGGTTAAGGTATGCTTTCCTTAGATATTATTTTGTTTGATTTATTTTTTTCTATTTGTTTAGCAGATGGAACACTAGAAATAGTTGCACTTAGGATCATGTCTAGCCTCACAGGGCTTCCCCACCCAGAAGACAGGCTGCCTTTCCATACCTGGGCTGATTGAAATAACTTTTTGTGTGAGGTTTGAAATCATGCCTGTGAATCTGGACAGCAAGATACTATAACATCCTCCATCATAAGCATAACCTTTGTTTGGTAGCATTTCTTAAATACACGTCTTTGTTTTATGCATTTTGTCTTTAGTAAGTATTTTTGGTAATCGCCAGTCTACCTTCTAGGAACTTTGCTGCTTTTTGCTTTTTTTTTAAAAACATAGAGATGAGTGGAAATGTTACATCCAACCTCTGCTTTGACTCAGATGTACTTTGCTCCTTCTTCTGCTCCTGTACAAGTATAATGATCGTGCATTCTCGCCTTTCATACTGCATTAATTATCAATTTTCATATCCCAAATGCCCAGTGGAACACACTGCATCTTTAAACTTTCCACAGAAGTCATGGTATCTGATCCAGCTCTCACTGAAACCAAACTGATTACCTATATTTGCTTTGTTTGGGTGGGAGTCAGCATTTTACATGGTCATCCCATCTCCAAATTTTGACTGTTCTTTGATCTCACAGTCTTTTCAGACATGATGTCCCATAGGGTGTGAAGCCTAAGCTGTAATGAGCAAAGTGGAATGAGCAGCTGACTTGCTTTAAACAGGCCATGCATAATGAAATGTAGCCCATGGAGTTGCCCATGACATGCTGCACAACCAGCTTGGAAGCAGGAGATGTGAGCAAGGACATTTTTAGAGGAGCTTCAATTAACCCTTGCAGGGTTAATTTGCTAGCTTATCAAATGTGAAATTCAATTAACCTGAATCAAAAAGGATCAACTGTAAAAGTTACAGTAACTGTTGTCTATCCTAAGATGGTTAATGTTTCTTTTATCATTCTAACACCTTGCCTTACACCAAGATTGATTTGTTACTCCTTCATCTCCAGATTTCATCTCTTTTAAAAACAGCAGTAATACTCTATGAGTTTGGTCTGACCTATCAGTGGTGTTCTCTAAAGGCTGGTTTTTATTTCTTAGGAGTATTGACTATATTTCTGCCAAATGCTTGAAGCAATTTCAGTGGCTGTGGGAGACGGAAGTGTGAAGGTGCCAAAAAAGTTGGTAAAGCAATATTTGGCTTTAGCAAGCTAAGGTGGCAAGGTCTGATTTTCTGCTAAAGTCAAAAAGTAGAGTTTTGGCTCTGAGCAGGACTGGACATTGACAGAGTTCCTGGGTACTGCTGCCCTTACTAAAAATAATTCCATCTCCCAAGCCCTAGAGGTGAATTAAGTCTTGCACAGGTTCTTGACTTGGCAAATGAGGGAATGACACATGGGAGAGTTTTCTGAGAGCAGCCCGTATGACTCAGGGGTGGCCTCTAGTCATAACGCATGTAAAAACAAAGCAAGCTATACTTAGTGCAGGCTGAGGACAGCTGTAGGAAGGATCTGTAGGTTGCTATGCTGGCAGAACCAAGATCCAAGGTTGTAATACACAGCCTTGACAAAAGGAGGCTGTAGTCATCATTTCAACCTATAGATCAGAATAGCAGCAAGGAGCTGGCTTCTATTTTACTGGAAATATTTTTATTCCTTAATCACTTCGTAGACTGTCATGTAAGAAAAAAAAAATCTTTAAGTGTTTTTTCCATCTTTGTCCTGTTGGAGTATTGCACTTGCTGTCCAGCTAACTGTACCCTTGCGCCTGCAGTATGGCAAGCATACCTAAAGCAACCAAAAGATGTCTGCTTGATGTTGCTTTCTGGAAAGGGCCAGTAACTAAGCATGGAAATGTGAGAAGCTTCTCACTTCCAGATGTATCAGTTTGGAAATTATGCATACACACAGATGGAGAAGGCTCCTGGGCTTCCACGAAGAGTTAAGTCTTCCAGGGCATGTGGCTATTCCAGTCCTTTTCAGAGACCCTTTCAGACCCTGGTCATTGCAGAATGTCCCCACATGTGCCCAGACCTGACAGAGCTCTTCCTCATGTTATTGTTTTCCATCTTTGAAAGCACAGCACTGAAACTCCTACAAGAACCGTGCACCAGGACAAGTAGACCAGAAAAAAATTACATTAAAACTGAGGAGTTCCATCTGTATGAAGAAAAAGCTTGCAGGATTCAAGGGGGAATATCAGAGCTGACTAAATCTGTATGGGTTTTTATTAACAATCCATGGAGTCACAGGCATGAATAGGAAAATTTTGCAACAGATGGTGAGGCTTATCAGATGGTTGCTTATCACTTTTTACTCCTGGGATGCCTTTATCCTTTTTTCATCAGATACCACTATTTCTGCAATGTCAGACCAAAAGGTAATCAGTGATAACAATAGCCTGTCCTGTCACAAAGGCAGAGATTGTTAGGATCATAATTTCTATGGCTGCGGTCACTGTCAGACCATGTCAGACACCTTCAACCACTTTTTAGAGCCCTCTCGAAGCTCCCTTTGTGAGCCAGCATGAAGGGTTGGGTCTGTGTGTGGGAGAAGGGAAACAAATTTTGTTTGAGTGACTACAGATATCAGACATATCAGCAAACCATGCTGTGAAGGCCACCTGCACGCTGTGTAATCTGTCCTCCCAGCAGCTTTAATCAAGGTCTCCAGGTGCTTGTTTATGAAATACTTTGTTTTGAGGGACACATGCGCAGTGTGAGGAAGAGTGTGATATCTGTGCAGCCCTCTGGAACCTTGTGCTCATTAGTGACTAGTGATGATGTGCTTGTCAACACCTATAGGAAAGCCAATTTGTACTAAATTATTTAAACTCTACTCAAACAATGATGATCTTATTTAAGTTGCAGGTGCTCAGCTTCAGGCTCAGGCTTGTGCAAGCTGTTTACTTGTTATGTCTCAAAATGCATTTACTGGAAAAAAGAAAAAAGAAAGAAAAAAAACATGCTTGTAAGAATGCACAGAACAACATCTTTTTTAATTTTTAGGGCCTTTTTCCATCAACACACAAAAGCTGAACTAAGTCTTAAGTCATGTTAAGTTTTGCCAAGAACCAGGGCCTCCAAGAGCCCGTGTGTGTTCTGCAAAGCTTTTGCACAATAGATAGCATCTAAAGGCTGCAAATGAGCATAAGGGCTCAGCTGTGTTGGGTGCTACACCATCCTGGGGTACAAAAATAGCTTCTGGTTCGTAATACAGTTTAAGCACAAGTTGCAACAGGGAAACAAACCAAGCAAATAGGGAGAGAACAAATGGGATAATGATAAGCTCAAATCTGTTTCAGTTAGCTTTGTATCAGAGCAGCCTACTGTGTATAAAACAGTAACTGATAGACATCAAGGCAGAAGTAAAGCTTCAGATGGAATTCAAAGGTTTGTATGGAAATGGCTTAATGGCATAAGGGATACAAAGAGGGAAAGCACAGGGGATGTGACTTAGATGTGGGTGAACAGGCAGGGAAATATGGCAGTGCTAGCAGAGTGAAGGCAGAAATATGACTTTTATCAACAGGGAGAAATATAAAAGAAGTATGGGACTGGAGAGGAGGTCAGCTGAGATCTTAACTATGTTTAGATCTCTTGACCTCAAGCCCATACAAGTGAGATGGAATAAAGGGTGGAAATGGATGGAGGCAGTTTTATGTGTCATTATGCTAAAGATAGTTTGAGAGTGAATAAAGGATCTGTGTTTAGGGAGGCCTCATACTCTGGGTCTTGATCCATAGTTAAGCTCTTGGCTGTTATGGTAATGCAAACACATAACAATCATAAAGGAAGGGTTCAATGACAGCATAGTATAAAGCCCAAAGACAAGGAAGAAGGGAAAAGAGGAAAGATCATCTGGATAAGGTTCTAAATTGCCAAGTAAAGAAATGCAATGAAACACAATGCTCAGTGCAACGTGGAATTTGAACAGGGTGTTGCTGAGCAGAAGAACTGAACAATTTATGAGGATGTGGGTAGAGAAGGAGATTTGGGACTTAGCCAAGTGAAAGAGGTTGGAAATTTATCTGAGAGCTGTATTAGTCAAAAGAAGCTAGAAGTCAAACTGGAGACAGCTGTGAATAATATTAGTGAGAAGGATTCAAGGGTTTTTTTGGTGTTGCAAAAGACATGCATCCTCATTTGAGAGGAAAAAGAAAATGGGAATGTTGTAAACAATGGGTTGTTTAAAGACAGGAACAACTACAACATATTTGAAACAATGCCGTAACTTTCTCTATCTTTCTTTGTCCCATTAGCGTAAGACAGGAATATTATTTTGCAAAATGCAAAGATCACAGGTATGTAATTTTGTTTCCATACTGTAATTCTTAGAATGAACTTCAATCAGCTTCAGTTGGGTTACAACATAGTGCACTTCAGTCTTCCTGTTCCTGTCATGAACTTTTACCTGAGTGTGAAAAATACGTCTTTTCTCTCTCTCTTTTATATTTTTTTCTTTTAATCCCTCAGGTTCTTCATTGTCCTTTGTGAATGTCTCACATTTGTTATAAATTTGCCTCCTACAGTTGGTTTATATCCCCAATCCCCAAGCTTTTCTAACCTGGCTCATTAATTTTTTTGTACAGCTTGATTAAACCCCCTGCTATCATAGCTATTTTAAAAACATCTGAAATTTTACAATACCTCCTTAAGTAATTCACATGAAAGGTACCGGGTCTTCCAAGTTGCTCTAGTAACTAAGTGAAGCCAGCTAGTTCACTGACCTGAAACCATTCTCTTGATCTATCCTCTGTACTGGAAGGTCCCCTAAGAATATTGGCCAAGGGACATACCTGTCGTTTTTCTGCATTTCTGTCAGTATTTCCAGAGTCTTGCTGGAAGCACTTCATAATTTATGCAATCACCTTTAAATCCAAAAATTCCATGTCGAGTTCCATGAAAATACAGCTGTGAAGAAATACTGGGGTTTTTCTCCAGTTTCTTCTGAAGAAGTTTCATTATAAGTTTCATTGTGTTGTGACAAGGCATGTGAATACAGTGTTTGGCCATAAACATAACGACAGACAAAACGTATTAATTTTGATTTATTTATATCATCATGTTTAATTTGCTTTACTCATCATGCCACTATGTTTTTTCTTCTTCTTATGCCACCACAGAACAGATAAGCTCCATCTTTCATTGTTGTGGGAAAGCCAATGAATGACTGTTTATTGAAACAAACAGTAACAGGGGAGTTGGCCTTTTTGGAATAAAGAATTTGTTCATACATTTATGTGAAAGATTAACTGACACAATCTGAATGTCAGTCCTTGTTTTACTTCACAAGTTCTCTGTCTCCCTAACTGTACTACAGAGTAAAGAACAGACAGCATTATTGTAGCTCTGTGATTAGAAACAGTTTTCCCCAAAACTACTTTTGATTTTAACAGTTGAAATCTGTTTTTATTTATCCTATATGAAAGCTCATTTCAGTAATGGAGGCTGTTTTGAAAGATGAAGAAAGATAAAGATTTTAATTATTATTTATAAGATTATCAACAGGTTGATTAATCAAAATAAACTATTTAGTAATTATAGAATATACAACAAGGGTCACAGTAAAGTGCTGTATATGCTTAGCTAAAAATAAAGAAGTCTATTGAGATGGTTCCTTGCTAATCAGAAGCATGGCAAATTTTCAGTCTCAGGAAGTTCATTTAGGTTACAACAAGGCAACAACATACACATATATTGTTCATTTCCCTTTTTTTCTACAAGCAGTAACAGAATCTTCAGTCAAAGTATGGCAGAATAAGAGAATGAGACAATGTAACTGTATAAATCCTTGCAACCAGAAATCCAGTTAAGATTAGAATTTATGAATTTAGAATTTAAGAATATTTTGTCTAAGATTTCTATGTGACTACACATTTGCAAAGTAATGTAAAGTGTTTGGGGATGTATTGTTTGAGCTGCTGACATAATTAATGATCTCATTAGCAGCATGAAAGAAGGCTCTTGTATTTCTCCGGCACTAGCAAGCCAAGTTCATGTCCGAACTCTAATAGCCAAAGTCGCTTTCGCAGATCTAGACTGTTGGTCCTCTTGTTGCAAAATAAAAATTTGAAGCCCAAATATTATACTGGACTGTGATACTTCCCAACATGTCAGGAGTGCGACATGTTTTAAATATGAGCAGCTACTATGGATTTCAGGCTGACAAAAACCATAAAACTTTTCACAGAACAATGCAAATGGGAAGAACATAAACAGAATAATGTGCTTCCAGAGGTTCAAAGGAAAGCAATTTAAAAATTAACTCCTAGTTTTCATATAAGAACCTTGCTTAGGTAGTCTGCACTTCAGAAGTAATGTTGACCCTTGAAAATTTATGGCAAGCCTAAGGAAACTTCAGTAGGATCTGTTAGGAATAAATTCTGAATTTAGGACAGTGCCATTTAGTTATGCCCTGACTGACTTTTCATCTTACGAGACCAGGGCTAACATCCTGAATAAGTTGACACGAGTTTGGTTTCTGCATCTTGATACCTAATGAATAATAAAGATACATCTGCTACAAAATCCATACTTTGAAGTAATCCAGAGAAGTGGAACAGAAAGTGTGCTGAAAGCCAGATTTGTGCACTAGACCTATGAGAAAACAAAGCACGTAGGAAGTACAAATAGCTAAACTGACTTCACAGAGACTATCCAAGTGCTTAAGTTAAGGAAAGGCTGCTGAGCTTTTCTGGTTCAGAACCAAGCACAACAGGGGCTAAAATACTGAGAGGGCTGGAGTCTATGTCAGGATTGAGAGACATTGCAGGACTACATGGAAAACTTCTAGTGCATGCCTGGCCTTAGACAGTATTAGCTTCTTCAACAAACATTAAGGTCACACAATGCCCTGCGTCAGTCTATATCACAGATTTGTTAATTTTATAAAAAAGATAACTCTCTGCTGATGTTACAGTTACAAAATCAATGACACAATCCAGCCTAAGCATACGTGTAGCATCAAGTCTGCAAGTGATCCTTTTTAAATCAGTTTTGACACATGAATACATGCACACATGTCAAAAGTAGGAAACTGAATCTATGTGGAGATTAAGGCAAAAAATTACCCTGTATCATATGTTGGCAAGTCTTTTGCTGATTCATGTTGACACGTATCTTAACTTTATCTCTTCATCAATTTGATGATATCACTTTGCAATGAAAACGAAAGGAAAATGTCACAGTTCTCTGTTTATGTGTATTATTTCATAGTACCTACACTTATGCACACTTTGATATTTCAATGTTTCAGAGAGGCTAATAACCATATTAGGTCAGAATGAATGTGCAGCTAGCCCACTAGATTGCCTGGGGCAGGGGCCAGAAGAGGATGCAGAGGCTACTATAAAGTGAATCATCTCCAGCTAAACAATCTCATCTCTCAGTAGCTACTGATTTAGAGAGTGACTGACAGATGCCTTGTGCCATTGTTTTGAATAGCCACCAATAGACTTCCTCCTGAGTTTTACTAAAACCTTTTCTGACCTT
This sequence comes from Psittacula echo, assembly GCF_963264785.1. Classification (NCBI taxonomy): domain Eukaryota; kingdom Metazoa; phylum Chordata; class Aves; order Psittaciformes; family Psittacidae; genus Psittacula; species Psittacula echo. Next base: position 111,090,018 of record NC_137735.1, read on the forward strand.
GGTTACAGTGCTTGGCTCCACAACATCCTGTGGCAGACTTCCACATTTTAATTATTATGTTGTGTGAAAAAGTATTTCCTTTTTTTTTGTTTTTAATGTGGAGGGAACTGAATTCTCCCTGACTTTTAATGTTATGAGAACTAGGGAATAGTCATTTTCTGCTGATCTTTTCTTTGCCATTCATAATTTTTTATACCCTATTATATTGCTCCTCAATCATCTCTTTTCCCAGCAGGGAAGTTGTAGTCCATTTTGCTTCTCTTTCTGTGAAAGCCTTTCCTTAATTTGTTTTCCTCAGAACAGTTATGGTCTGTATCTTTTCCCCTTCTACTGTATCATTAACAGCAAAGGACAATAAGAATTAGGGAATTACTCAAAAGAGTGCAAGCGCACTATGTAAGAATATGCAGAACTCAGATCAGTTTTTCCTCACTCACTTATAGTATTTCATTTCCACAGTAATGTCTAGTTACTCATTGCTGTTCTGCAGCTTTTATATGCAACTTTAGTGCTTCTTGTCCTAGATAGCTTCTGTGAATTCTGTTCTACTGGAGTATTTTAAAAGAAAATATTGAATAGCTTTTCCCCTCTAAGCTATATAGAGAGATGACAAATATGGATTTTTAGATCCATATTTTTTTAACAGATTTTGTCTCTTAGATTCAAATAAGAGAAGCGGAAAAAAATAGTATAAAACAAGTCTGCAAATTCTTTATGTAATTTTGAGACCTCTTGAAGAACTATCATCAGACATTAACTTTAGAAAAGAACTTAAGATTCCAAAATCCATATTTAGTTACCTGTACTTGGAAGTCCCGTTCCTAAAAGTCTGTCTTTTAGGTTTTGCTTGCCTGTTTGGTTGCTTGTGTATATGTGTGCTAGTATTTGTGTGTGTATGCTCATTCGCTTTGTGTTGTGGTTAGTAAGATATGAGGTCATTCTTTCTTGAGAAAGAGTTTTGTGGTCTGGCTAGAGAAAAAAAAAAAAAAAAAAAGCCATGTTCAGCATTTTAAGCTGTCTCTTCCTGGGGAAAAGCTCAACCTTTTCAAGGAGCCTATGTATCACAGATTGATCTGGGCATGGATTGCAGTGCTATATTTCAGGTTGCTCAGTCCTAATTCTCTGTATTTATGGGATTAAAAAAAGAAAATGTGATTATTCATATGTACATACACATATGTTTAAATAGGTTGTGCTCTATATGCAATAGAAAAAATATGTTTGATATGTATTTTACATATATATAGTATACATATGCATGTATACTTATGCCTATATTGATATATATGTGCATGCATATCTAGACCTATCTATTTGCAAACAGCAGTAAGTCTGGGCAGTAACAGGAACCTCTTCTGGGTAGTGAGATCCTCTTTGAGGTAAACAAATGAGGTACAGTGTTTATGTTCACTCCACTTTTGAGAACCTGACATCAATTCACATATTGCTCAACAGAGTTGTTGTTTGGTGCTGAGTGCCTTACAGTCCTGGACTATGTTCATTCTCTCTCCTATCTCTTTTTAGTTTTTTTCCTCTTATTTTGGAGTATTCTTTTATTCCTATCATTGTTATAGTGCATATCAGTTACACCATTAGGTGTCCCATTAAAATTGTAGTGTTATTTGGTATCATTCTTCATGTTGATAGGAGGTGCAGGAACATTTACATATATCCACACGCGAAAGTTACTGCTTTGGTTGTGATTTCTAGCTGCACAAGTGCAAGACCTTACTTGGAACATGGGGAAAGCATGTGAGTTGAGAGTGCAGACACACATAAATGAGACTTGCTCAAACTGCAATTAAGCTAAAGAAGAAATCACCTTCTGGTAGAAAGTGGGCACAGATTGTTCCATCCCAAAGTGAATTGCTTTGGGAAAATTTTAAGTAACTGAAAATCCAAGATTAAAAATGTGTATAGAAGGATTTGGGACTGATCTGGTTAGTGAGGAAGGGTTGGCAAGGGGTTATGAAACCTCATGTCTGGGACTGCATCTTGTGGTAGGGAAACATTTACCACACCAACCGACGTGTACTGGAGGGAGCTGAAAGTCCTTTCCCTTTGCCTCCTTTCTCTCAACAAATTCACTTTAAATGAACTTTAGCTTTCACTGTCCAAAATGCTAAACTGTACTTCTGTAAACTGCACGTCTGCACCTAGAAAGCATCCACGGTGAGATTTTTCTGGTTTCTCCCAGTATACCACACACCTAGCAGTATATAGTACTGATGAGAGAGAAGATTAACAGTTGTGACTATAATGTATGATTAAATAATAAAATGTTAAAACAAAACTGACGTTGAATGGGAAGATAGACTGATAGGAAAAAAAGCAGGAAGATTTTTGCAGACATTATCAGGTTCTGACTACGTGCCTCTTTCCATCTACTCTTACTTCAGAGTTGCATTGCAATTGCAGGAGGCTCCCTTTTCAGTTGACACATCCAAAGAGGAACACCTCATATAACCACACGCTGAGTCAGTACTAACATTTAATGGGAAAACAGTTGTCGTTGCCCTTTAGGTATTAAAACAATAGCGAAAGTATTAATCATTCTACCTTTAATGCGGAGATGAGCAAGCCTTTTCCCTAAAGCTAAATATGTTTATATGAGCATTATTTCCATGTCATAACTGATTCAGTTCTCCCACTAGGCTCTGACTGCTAAATGGAAAGAATTAATTTAAAATCATAAAAATTACTGGTTTGTTAGATTGTGAAGCTGTGATTAATGTGTATTTTAACAAATTGTTTCTCATGGTTTTGGATTTGGTGGGTTTGGGGTTTCTTTTATTTTGTTGTACACAATCCTATTAGAATTGTACTATATATTCTATTATTGAACAATAATTTATCCCGTAGGAACAGCTACACCTTGCAATGATTTTTCCTCTTTCCAGAACACCCTTTCAAAATACTGTACAGACTTAAAATAAAACTTGCAGATCTTGACATGAGTATAATTTAAAGCCCAAGGAATGACTTCCATTAGCTTTGAAGGCTCTGTCTCAGATACTATTACCTTACTCTTTCTTAAAATGGGATGGAATATGAAAATTTTTCAACACTGCACGGCATAGTGTTAAAAATAGTGCTTGGTAATATCTCAAGAGAATAACACAGAAAAAACACAAAAAAACACTCATCAAAGCTGCAGTGTAATTAAAATGCAATACCTTAAGACAACTCTGAGTAGGACATAAACATTATCTTCTCCTGGTCTACTTACAAACACTGTGGAATTTTATATAGCACAGAGGTACGGATTTTCTGACCTGACACCCTCTCTGCAGAGGTGTACTGCTTACCAGGTGCTCATATTAGGGATGTCACTGGGAGACTAACAAGCCTTGTACAGTCCACTATTATTTGCTGCTGTTGTTTCGTGTGACACCAGTGATACATCCAGGAGCAGTCTGAGAAGTGCCAAGATGGATTACAGAGCCCTGGGAGTGGTGGTAAGTGATTCTGGAGCACAGGGTTTTTATCTATTCTTATCAATCCTCCTGGTCAAAGGAAAAGAAGTTTGAAAGGGCCAGTCAAATCTGGCGAATCAACAAACTGTTGCAGGACTGGTACTATAGCCAGTGGTTCAGCTACTTAGACCATAAGACTCACTTTGAGAAACCTGGTCTGCTGGGGGTCGATGGGGTCCACCTGTAAGAGAAAGGGAAGAGCATCTTCAGTCACAGGCTTGCCAAGCTGGTGAAGAGGGCTTTAAACTGAAATTGCCAGGGGAAGCCACCCCACTAGTAACAGTTTGATGCCAGTGGGAGATCCCAGAACCTGGAGAGGCATTGCAGGTCAGCAATAAAGCACCTGAAGAGCAACACAAAGGAATTCCTGCCTCTCCAGCCCTTAAGCTGCCTTCACTGGGGGCCCAAATTAAATGCATCTATGCAAACACATATGAATAAAAAAGAACCCACTGTAGAAGGTCAGCTTTGAGAGCGTCTAAGGAACCTGAAAGTGCCCAACTCCATATGACCTAGTGACGTGCATCTGTCAGTCCTGGGGCAACTGGTAGATGAAATGCCTGACACTACCCATCATATTTAAGAAGCTATGGCAGTCTGGTGAAGTTCCCACTGACTGGAAAAGGGGAAACATACAGGGGTATGTAGTGATAAGACAAGGGGGAATGTCTTTAAATTGAAGGTGGGGAGATTTAGGTCAGGTATTGGGAAGAAATTATTCACTATGAGGGTGGTGAGGCACTGGCACAGGTTGCCCAGAGAAGCTGTGGCTGCCCCATTCCTGGAAGCGTTCAAGGCCAGGTTGGACAGGCCTTTGAGCAATCTGGTCTAGTGGTAGGTGTCTCTGCCTGTGGCAGTGGGGTTGGGACTATCCACCCAAACCATTCTATGATTCTGTAAAAAAAATTTACCTGTACATTGTCAAATTTTTGAGCAACCTTTGGCATATATTGACTAAAACAGTAGTTCAGGAAGGTTATATTAACATGGCCCTTTGAAAAAAAAGTTTGGAGCATTGCCTTGAAATAACTAATATATAAGCGCTGCTGGCAAATGAGTAAACAGTAATCCCAGAGGTAATCCTAATAGTTTCAGCCATAATGGGAATTATTTATTTCCACACTTTTATTTGCAGAATTCTTCCCTTTTGTTAAACCAAGGAAGTTCAGAAGGCCTTGCAAGGTTTGTTTGAATCTGTGCTTATGCAGCATTCTGAGTCTGAGAATTTTATAAAAATGGGTCTAGAGATGACATGGAAACCATAGGAATATAATTTTCCACTCCTGTGCTGAGGCAGACCATTGTTACTTCTGCCTTGTTGGAATGCTTTGTGTTCAATCCATGCTGAACAACTGCAAAATCTTACTGCAGGCTATCATCATATCTAGAAATTTTAGCTAAGCCAGATGTAGCACTCAATTACTATAACTTCTGTTATAACAACTCCATAAGTGACTCTGCAGTGGGAAACATACAGTTGAAGTCCTGGAGCTCCTGAATTTTGAAGACAGTTGCAGACAAGCAGTGCATGCCAGAGTGCTGAGCCTGGGAGCACTCTAAGCACAACCGGAGTGCTTGTTCGGATGTTGGGAAGACAAAAGCTAGAAAATCACATGTAGGCTGAAGGTGGATGTGAGTCCCCAGGGCTGTGCTAAGATGCTCAGCTACATGGTTAATTGAGATAAAAGCAGCAGTTCTGCCTAGTTCAGAGCAGACCAGATTTCAACCCTGCTTCTCATTTTAGGTGTCGAGTTGTACTTAGTTAATGATGCCTTGAGTGTTTGCCATTGCTTCCACCTTCCCTCAGCAATGTAACTGTGTCACAGTTCACTGCTTTCTAGTAACCTTGTGCTCCTCTCTTCCTCCCCATCACTTCTTGCTGCTGCTTTGGGGTCTACATTTAAGCACTTAAATGTATACCAATGAAGGGAACTATAAGCACATACGTGACCTAAGGAGATATGTTCTATTTCCTTTATCTATTTTCTTTTTTTTTTTTTTTTATTAGGTCCAAATTTGTTTGGTGTATCAGGTCAAGTTGCCACATCATCAGGGTGATTAGGAGCTAACTTGTTTTCAAAATTGATATGGGGTTCCTTAAAAAAAATATGAATGCTTTCCTATCATAAAGTATGCAATATGAACAGGTTTAGAGAAGGCAAATGTAAATTTGTTGTTTCTCTACCTTTGGAAACCTTCAGATGGCAACTAAAATAACAGCTTTCTACTATAATATATGTAATTTCACATTACTTGTGGGCTTTTAATTATTAAATGTAACAAAAAAAAAAGTCTATTCAGTCATTTATCATTCTCCATTGATAAAATTTGACCATAAAACCATGAGCAATTTCTGTCTGAGTGTCATCAAACAGAAACAGGTTATTCAGTTCTTTTAAAAAGCAATTCCCTGTGTGAACTGGGTGAGCATTTGAGGGAGATGTGTAGTATGTCTTATTTCTTTGAGTTAATTTTCCTTTGAAGTGATGTCTTCATCACATCTTCTCCCATAACACTCTCTCTTCCTTTCCTTTCTCTTTTCTTCTTCACCGGCTCCCACACTCCGGATCTCTCATTGCAGTGACTTGTTCTTCCTTTCTCATTTCCTGATGTAGCTGCCACCATACCATGCTCCCACGCTGGCCATTGTAATCCTGTGCCTATTACACTTGGTGGACTGGCAGAGCCGTTTTGTCTGGAGCAGCCCAAGACTTAGCCATTCATGGAGATGTTGTAGGTGCAGCATGAAGGCAGTTGCATCAAATTCCTGGGGGCTTTAGCCAATTGCCAAAATAACTCTGGCTTGTGGAAAATACAGTAAAAAAATTATTTTCAACACCTCTATTGCTTGTCCAAAACTGAATTTATTAACAGTACCAGCGAAACACATGACACTGGCCCTAAGGCAATCCCTGATTCTGCCAGATTTCAAAAACAAAAAATAGAGGTGTTAACGTTATTCAAAAATTGATTGCAGTAATCTTATAATGGAAAGCATTAGGCAACTTACGCACAGGGGCTGGTGCCAGCTCCCACTACAATAATAGTCTCTTCTGTCTCACCATACCCAGGCACTATAGGATCGGATTCAGGGCAAGGTGTTAACTGCCATCTGATTTGTATTTCAGCTTTTCTCACATACTCATTTTGCTTAACCAAACTGCCTAATCTTGGGGAGGAAAGAGAGACAAGGACATGGTGGACAGCACCTCCAAGGAATGGGCACTAGTGGGGTGTGTGGAATAGAATGCCCTTGCAGACAAAATAGCTTCAAAGTCTGTGTAGGCTGCTTGATGCCTCTCTCTGGGGATGTTTTCTCCTCTCTGGCCTTACTAGGACAGAGTGACTATCATGTTTCATTGAAATGTTGTTAATTTGCCTTGTTTTTTTAGTGTGTGACTGGATTCTTTCTCATTTATTTAAATACCTGGCTGGTGTCTAGGTGTACTTCCTGTCATGTTATACATGACAGGGATGCCTTTCTGGGAGAAATGAGGTTAAGAAAAGAAATTAAGAAAAGCAATTCTACCATACTTGTTCCACAATGAACAAAGACGACCTCATAGTACATACAGTGAATGACCAGGCTCTCTTCTTTCATTTGGGGATGTTTCACCAGACTGCTGAATCCGGCCGACTGTCTTTCAGCTTCTATGTATTGATCTCATATAATTTAATGACAGGAAATGAGTAACAAAATTCAGCAGTGAGACTGCTTGCTTAGGCCAAGTGATTTGCATCTGAGTAGAAAGAGACCCAAACTAATACTTTACCAAAAGATTTGTTCTGCAGATTGCTAATATACAGTCAAACAGATAAAATATAAAAGCTTTTATAACAACATTAAAGTATTACAGGTAGGCAATGCTAGAACATGTTAGCTCTTTCAGGTCTACCATAGTGGGTTCTGATAGCCATGTCCACTACCACCAGTGGCAATGGGATGCTGCATACAAGTTGGCCTGAAAGTGCATCAAGATGGGCAGAGCTGAGTTGGCAATATTTACTACTTCACACAAATTCCAAGCAAAACTTGCACACCTGCTGGGATAATGTCTAAAATGGTGATTTTAAGTTTGTTTCCATATTCCTTCAACTGTTATATGTCATTTCTGAGCTACAATAAGGGCGAAGGAGGAACAGAAGAAGCCAGATGAAGTGCGATATTTTTTTAATTTAAATGTGAAGGTATTGCCTGGAGGTATTTTCGGCTACAACCTGAGGTTTCGGAATGGAAGTTTAAATGATGTGATGTCATAAAATAAATAGAATAAATTTATGAATTGATGTCTCTCAGTCTGGGTCTCAGTGGGTGGCAGGTATCTACATTAGAAAGACCATCAGGACTGGCACCTCGCTTGGCAGTGTCAGCTCGGAACCTAAGCATTAATTTGGCATGGAGATTACACTCTCCTTCAGGGTGGTCTCTCCAGGTGATGGAGCACCAAGTTGTATTCATGAGGGGAGGTCTGGGGGGGGTGGCACAGGAGGCAGAAAGCTCAGTGGCTAACCAGAACCTGCTCATGCATCACTAAAAACTCTTCTCCAGTGGTGTCAATCTGCCATTTGTCACCACCACTAAGTGAACTAGTAAAATTTCAAGGAAGATATTTGTTTGTTTGCTTTTAATGTTAGGGTGTTTTTCAGCTGTTAAAGGGCCCCTTGTTAAGAAGGTAATTGTGAGATCAGAAGGGTTTGCTTTGCCATATTAAACATGGTCCTCATGCTGAAGGACCGTGCTGTCGGCTGTTACCGTAGAATGAATTAGCACTGGAGGGTTGGAGGCCATTGGGGAGGATACGGAAGCAAAATATTGAAAAGGACTTGGAGCCACAGAGGAGTAATACCAAGGAAACAAGCTGGTCTTAGAAGGCGGACTGTCTAAAGAGAGAGCTGATGAGCAAATTGCTGAAGTTACAGTTAAGCCTTGAAGGGAGCAAGGCTTTGTCTAGAAGGACTGTTGCCAGAACATAATCTGGAAACGTAAGCCATGCAGATGTCTACAGACACAATTATGCAGGTAATAGGGCTTATCCTCATTTTTGTAAGATGAAACTGTCTCTGTGTGGGTGGGGTCACATGTTGTGAAAGCTGAAGTGCTGTAACCAAACCCAAATGAGCATTTGCCTTTATGGTATTACACTATTACTCCAAATTAGGGTCTGCAATTCCAGTTGTGAAAATAATGGCAGGCTACTGGTGCTCTTCATCCCTATGAAGTATCTGCCAATATCCTCAATCCAGATGTACAGGGTGAGGTCCAAAGCTGCTTTTATTGTTTTGGTTTTTATTTATTTTGTTTGGCAGGGATTAAAATCTACACCTTCAAGGGCAGGGGAATTTTCCAGCAGTACTCAGTCTGCTGGGGTTTAGGTTCTGGAAATGCTGTGATAACAGATGGTGAGTAACAGAAGGGAAGCCATTTCCAATTAACTTTTAATGTCTTAATGAGGGTATAGTTTGAAAATATCTATCTACGCATGTTGCCTTCTCTATGCTGAAAAAAAATTGCTTTCAAGCAACACGTAGCACAAGAATTTTATATAGCTCTATTACATTCAGGTTCTTTGCCCAGGCAAGCATGATTGTAGGGAAAACTTTGTCTGCCCATGTTCATTCATGGACTATACACATCATTATTGCTAAATAAAAACTGTGTCCTAACAGAAATCTTGATCTTCAGAGGTGATGGAGACAGAGGATTTGCGTGGTCTGGGACATTACTCACTGTTCAAATAAAAAAAAAAAAAAAAAAAAAAAAAAGACAAAAAAGAAAGACTTAGGAAAAGCCGCAGAATTAATACTTGACTAAAGAAACACAATTGCTGTAATTATGCCAGGTCTGCACTATCATTTTATGCCTTCTCAATACAATAAGAAATTATAGGGTTGCAGTGAATGTTGCCATAAACATTTCAGCACAGAAGTACATGACAGTTGCTAGCTTCATTTATTTTTGGTATGATCACTGTTCCCTACACTTTGAACAAAAGAAAATCGACAGGATTGGGAGATAGTAAATCCTAGGTCTTAGTTGTACTGTTCTCTTTTCCCTGCCTCTTCCCCACCATCCCATGTCTTTATATGGTTAATTTGTGAATAATCTTCTTTAAATGCCAATTACAACTTCTTTTAACATTTGCACAGTTTAAACAAAATTTATCAAATTTTATTAAGAGGGAGAGAAAACCAGTATGTGATGGTCTTGTTCAACCATGCCACTGGTAAAATTTTCATGCTAGGTCAACGGATACAAGCTGAGTCTTGATTTCTGTTAAGGTATTTATTTGTTTTCAGAAGAGATTTTTTTTGGAGGAGGAGAGGTGGAAATGGGGTGCCTCTGGCTATGGTCCACCCACATGAAAGTCTGTGAGAACTATTTTCTTATTCCTTTTTGACACACCTTTCCTGAATTCTGCTTTTGTCTTCTATAGTCCTAATCTTTACTCCAATTAATTGCTGTTAAAACTCTGCTTTGTGGACACACTTAAAAATTAATCAGTAAATATTTCCCTTAATATTTGGCATTTGCTAAAATTATAAATGTGTACGCATTTGCATGTGTTTAGGGAGATAAATACATGAAGGAAACCATTTTATAAATAATATGTTTAAAATGCAGTAAATTGAACTGTTAGCACTGAGAAAGGAATTAATATCTGTGTTGTAATTCAGAATGAGGCTCATGCAACATCCAAGTCTCAAAACCAGTATTAAGGTAGAATTTAAGTGAGATTCAGCAATATAAATGTATAATGAAAATACAAATATATTTCCTTGCTTGCAATTAATTGTACTGGTCTAACCAGAACTCGTTCTAAATTTTCTGGCAGGTTATATTCTAAACCAGCACCTTGTAGAAAGATGTGAGGAAATTATTTCTTCACAACACCGTGAAGGCTAAATAAGGACTCGTTCCCATGACCGGCTTTCACCGGTAAAACCACACATGATACTTACTTGAGTGAGGAAAAATTATGAAGTATCCACATGCTATTTGTATTCTAGGCAGAATATATCAAAATGGCACCTTCCTTTTGCAGCAGGAAGAATCACCCTTCCTTGGTGACTAAGGGGAATGTCTTAATATGTGTACTGATTTTAAAAGGATAAGAAACTGGTGCACTAGAGAAAAGAGCAGTCAGGATCTGCAAAGTAATCTACATAAAACAGGTGAGACCTGAAGCTGTACAGATTTGCATTATGTCTTGACTAGAACTCTAGCCATGCATTCACTTCCTCAGTCTTTCTTCCTCCTTCCCTTTTCCCTCTTTTCCCTTTCTTCCCTCTCCTCTTTCTTCTCCCCTTCCACTTTTCTTCCTTTTCGGTCCTGCTTTCTTCTCCTCCTCCTTTGCCCGCTTTCCTTTTCACCTTTTTTCTCACTTCTTTCACCCTACATCCATTTCTGAACCTTATTCTACACTTTATCCTCTTTCCTTTTTTTTTTTTTTTTTTTTCAGTTTGGCATGACTTCAGAGCAGTTCAGGACTCAGCACTGAACTGAGGCGTCAAGTTCAGTCATACTGAACTTGATTCAAGAAACTGTGCCCAGTTCCCCTTTCTGCTAATAACGCTTTACTGCATTCACTGCAGAGTGCAAAATGTCAGAATTGAAAGGAAATAGACAGTGAATACTTCAAGCTGATGGCATCCACTCTCATTTATATGGACATATTAGCAAACTTGACAAAAGGAAGCATTTCATTCCCTGTCTCATACGAAGGGTGAAGTAATTGTGTTTCACCTAGGTCAGAGCAAAATTTAGGATGCTGGAAAAGTTTCCTGCTCAGTTTTCTTGGTTCCTAGAAAACGTCTGCCACTGCTGACCTTCAGCCTTTTCAGTGAGCATGAAACAGTACTGAAGGGTATCTTCTATGCCTGTTTTGATCCTAGAAGATAAAGCAGAGAAATTTTTGTAAGCGAAGATTTTCACTGCTGTTCATCTGAAGTGTTGAAAAAGTACCTATGTACATGTGACCCAACTTACAACGAGTGAGTCTAAAATGCCGCATTATGGAGCAGATCATCTTGAGTGCCATCACACAGCACGTATGGGTCAACCAGGTGATCGGGCACAGTCAGCATGGGTTCACAAAAGGCAGGTCTTGCTTGACCAACCTGATCTCCTTCTATGACAAGATGACCCACTTAGTGAATGAGGGAAAGGCTCTGGATGTCGTTTACTTAGAACTTAGTAAAGTCTTTCCCACAGGATTTTTCTGGAGAAACTGGCTGTTCCTGGCTTGGATGGCTTTACTCTTCGCTGGGTAAAAAACATGTTGAATGGCCAACCCCAAAGAGTGGTGGTGAATGGAGTTGAATCCAGTTGGCTGCCGGTTGTTCCAAGCTGGCATTCTGGGTCGGAACAAAAGAATGTTCCTCAGGGCTTAGTGTTGCAGCAAGTTCTGTTTAATATATCAATCAACGATCAGGATAAGAGGATCAAGTGCATCCCCAGTAAGTTTGTAGATGACACCAAGTTGGGTGGTAGTGTTGATCTGCTGAAGAATAGGGAGGCTCTGCAAAGGGATCTAGACAGGCCGGGTTGATGGTTCAAGGTCAGTTGTATGAGATTCAAAAAGGCAAAGTGCCAAGTCCTGCACCTGGGTCACTACAACCCCTTGCAACATGACAGGCTTGGGGAAGAGTGTTTGGAAAGCTGCTCAGCAGAAAAGGACCTGGAGATGCTGGCTGACATTCAACTGAGTATGAGCTGTCAGTGTGCCCAGGTGGCTAAGGAGGCCAATGGCATCCTGGTTTGTATCAGAAATAGTGTGGCCAGCAGGGTCAGTGAGGTGCTCATCTTCCTGTTCTCAGCACTGGAGAGGCCACAGCCCGAATCCAGCGTCCATTTCTGGGCCCCTCACTACAAGAAAAGCCTTGAGGTGCTGAAAAGTGTCCAAAGAAGAGCAACAAAGCTGGTTAAGGGCCTGGAGAACAAGTTGCATGAGGAACAGCTGAGGGAACTGAGGCAGTTTAATCTCAAGAAAAGGAGGCTCAGGGGGGACTTTATCACTCTCTACAACTATCTGAAAGGAGATTGTAATGAGGTGGATGTTGCTATCTTTTCTAAGGTAACAAGTGATAGGATGAGAAGAAATGGCCACAAGTTGCATCTGTGGAGGTTTAGACTGGATACTAGGAAAAATTTCTCCACTGAAAGTGTTGCCAATCACTGGACCAGGCTGCCCAGGGAAGTGATTGTGTCATCCCTGGAGGAATTTAAAAGATGTGTAGAAGTGGCACTCTGGGACATGGCTTAGTGGTGGACTTGGTAGTGTTAGTTAACAGTTTGTTGGACTTGATACTAAGGGTCATACAATTATAGAATCATAGAATGGTTAGGTTTGGAAAAGACCTTAAGATCATGCAGTTCCAACCCCCCCTGCCATGTGCAGGGATGCCTCACTTAAGATCACGTCACCCAAGGTTCTGTCCAACCTAGCCTTGAACACTGCCAGGGGTGGAGCAGTCACCATTTCTTTGGGCAACCTGTTCCAGGGCCTCATCACCCTCACAGTAAAGAACTTCTTCATTATATCCAATATAAACTTCCCCTGTTTAAGTTTGAACCTGTTACCCCTTGTCCTATTGCTGCAGTCCCTGATGAAGACCTGTCTGGGTCCTTGCAGCCTCTCTTCTCCAAGCTGAGCAGCCCAACTTTCTCAGCCTGTCTTCATACAGGAGGTGCTCTACCGCTCTGATCATCCCCGTGGGTCTCCTCTGGACTTGTTCCAACAGTTCCGTGTCCTTTTTATGTTGAGGACACCAGAACTGCACACAATACTCCAAGTGGGGTCTCACGAGAGCAGAGTAGAGGGGCAGGATCACCTCCTTTGACCTGCTGGTCACGCTTCTTTTGATGTAGCCCAGGACATGGTTGGCTTTCTGGGCTGTGAGCGCACACTGCCGGCTCATGTTCATTTTCTCATCAACCAACACCCCCAAGTCCTTCTTCACGGGGCTGTCTGAATCTCTTCTCTGCTCAACCTGTAGCTGTGCCTGGGGTTGCCCCGACGCAGGTGTACAACCTTCGCATTGTTGAACTTCATGAGGTTGGCATTGGCCCACCTCTCAAGTGTGTCAAGGTCCCTTTGCATGCAGCCATCCAGCCAATTCTTTATCCACCGGCTGGTCCATTCATCAAATTTATGTCTCTCCAGTTTAGAGACAAGGATGTCATATAGGACAGTGTAGAATGATTTGCAAATTCTAGATAGATGATGTCAGCTGCTCTGCCCCTATCCACCAGTTCTGTAGCTCCATCATAGAAGGTCACCAAATTGGTCAGGCAGGATTTCCCCTTAGTGAAGCCATGCTGGCTGTCTCCAAGCACCTTGTTGTTTTTCATGTGCCTTAGCATGTCTTCCAGGAGAATCTGCTCCAAGAGTTTGCCAGGCACAGAGGTGAGACTGACTGGTCTGTAATTCCCTGGGTCATCCATTTTCCCCTTCTTGAAAATGAGGGTTATATTTCCCTTTTTCCATTCATGGGAAATTTCACCTGACTGCCATAATTTTTCAAATATGATGGACAGTGGCTTAGCAACTTCATTTGCCAGCTCCTTCAGGACCCGTGGATGGATTTCATCAGGTGCCATGGACTTGTGCACATTCAGGTTCCTAGGGTAATCTCAAACCTGATTCTCTCCTATAGTGGGCCTAAAGTCTTCATTCAGTCCCTGCATCTGTTTTCCAATACTTGAGCAGCTTGGTCAGAACACTTGCCAATGAAGACTGAGGCAAAGAAGTCATTGAGAACCTCAGCGTTCTCCAAATCAAGGGTAGCCATTTCTCCCTTTTCCTTCTGGAGAGGGCCCATATTATCCCTAGTCTTTAGATCCTTTCCAACCTAAATGTTTCTATTCTACTAGAAAGTAAAGACATTAGAAAGAATGTGTATTCGATAGCCCCATGTACTGTTGGATAACCAGGAGCAGATTTATTAAGGGTGCTAAGGGAGCTGTCCACTATCCTTTAATGTCCTTCTGCATAAGATGACCATTGTAAGTTATATGATGCAGAAACTAGTAATGACATTTTGCTATCCACCAGAAAAGGTTTGTATTCACTTTGAAAACCATTCACTTTTAATAATATTTGAGGGACATTAGTGAAATATTTGTTTGACTGTGCATGAGGGTACGTGCCAAAGGTCATCTACCTCTGCCTTTCATTGTTTGCATTTCAGAAGATCCTAGAAATTTCAATATTGTTACTATTAATTATAATTAACTCTTAATGGATTATTTTTATTGTTAAAGAGCTTTATTAGTTGTCAATTAACCAGTTTTATTGGTTGAATCCTCAAACATTTTAAATTAATATTTTTAGTTCATACACTATGTATTTCTTCCTAACATGCCATAGACATGTGATTTCACTGATTTAACTCAAAGAAGTGATGGAAAAATAACTCTTTGTCTCATAGCTTGCTATGACAATGGGAACAAGCATTGTTCACTCATGAGTGTGTTTACGTGCATGTTCATAGAAAAGTCAACATGCACTTTCATCCTTCTCTTTGAAAGCTTTCTGTGAGTGTGTAGACAGAGATAGAGTCACATTTGTGACTGTGGGTGTACAGACCACCTTGTGAAATATTTATTTTTTTCATCTGAAATAATCAGTAGGACTCACCAAATTAGAGGTACTGTAATATAGATAATGAAATCTGGCCCTTGCTAATCACACTAAAATGTTTTGGAAAAGGAAGGGAAAGGGAAAACCTAAGCAAAACGTGTGACTGATTGTTCAAGGCAAGTTTATGTTTCCTCTAGTGGTTTGCTTTAGCAATTGTTTAAATCCCTATATAGAGGGCCCATTAAGCAAAAGTATATTTTCTGTTCGTACGGTATTTGAGCATTTAATGGAACTTAAAGGAATTGTACTGGCCTATTGCACAGGCATGCATCTCACCCAAGTTTTGTTAGATCATTTTTGCTAAACTGGAATATAATTTGAAAGACATTTATTAGATTTCTAGAACCAGTGGCTATTATTTTGGCCCTGTGACATAAAAAATTAGCATTACTGTGTTACAGATATATGATCATATTTGGGGTTTAGATGCATAAAGGTTAATTTAAAATAACTTTAAAAATATGGTGGTGGCTTCATGTAACTGAGAAAAGATTTTGCTCCTGTCAAGTTTTACATTGGCAGTGTGCCATGGTCACGACTGAGACATGAGTATGGTCATTTTAAACTCCAGAAGCTGGGGTCAAAACAAGTCTTACTTTGCAAAGAGGGATTTGGGTCCGTATTGCTTCAATGTGAAGGCTCCAGTCATGTTTCCATTGCAATTTCACTAGCTGAGATGTACCATCTACTGTAATAGACACTTTCCCAGGAATTAAACGTGTTTACATTTGTGGTTACTTTGAAAGCACTATGAGCCTCTTTATTTAATTAAATTAACATTTATTCTCTTCAGTGAAACATAATGTACATTCTGCCTTTATATTTATTCTTTCCCTTAGGCAATTTGGATAACACTATTAGGTCGTTAGAAAATATTAGCTTCACATAAGATTGTGCTAGCTTTGCGAATTGTATTCTTTTGTATGTTTTCAACTCTCAAGCTTGTTTGGTGGAGAATATCATCCTGTAGGCCAGAATAAATCTAATTGCCATTCTATCGTATTTCAAGGGAGCTCAATCAAATAAGTTATTTCCTTACACATTGAATATGTTGCTTAACCTTTTAATTCCTCAAAACAAAAGAAATATCCTAACTGTACAGTGTAGTATAAACAAAGTAGAAAACTGGTTTTTTTCATGCATCCTATCTTTTTTATTTTTTCCGTATGAGAATGTGTTGATAAAGTGAAAATAAGTACTCATCACTGTACAGACTTCATCAGTCTGTACATGGTGAACTCAAAAGACTGGAAGATCAGAAAAAGAAAGAAAAGACTTAATGGATACTTTTATTAGGCAGAGTTCAGAACTGTCCTGATTTATTGCAGGTTTGTCATCCTTTTTGTATTTTATGCTTCCCATTTCCCAACATATAAGAAGCAGACTAGCAATAGGGGTTTGCTGTCACTGCTTCACTTAACCTCAGTCAGAGCAGATGGCGTTGCCCATTTCCTTGAATGAATAAAATGATGTTAATCTATGCTTCATTAAGCATACCTCTGTGCAGTATCAAGGAAGAAACCAACTGGAGGAACTGAAACTTAGAGCACTTTTTTTTCTTTTCTGTAGTAAACAGTTTTGCAAGATAAGTAATTGAGATACAAAACAGAGTAAAAATGCATATGAGTATTTCCTAGGGATTCATAACTAGGAGAACACAGCTAATACCATGGCCAGGCATTACAGCACTCTTTAAAATAAGGGCTTGAAAACTGTTTTTATTCTTCAGCTTAGTGCTCACGTGGCTGTAATACGCATTGAAGGGTTCACATATTCTGAAGGAATCCAGTTCCCCTTTAAATCTGCCACTGTGAAAGTAGACTTCAAAAATACCTTGCCAGTTTTTAAACATCACAGTGGCTGTTTCTTAAGACATTGTTGAAGTCATTGCTATTCTGAATGAGTACAGGATGGTGGTATGGGAAATTTCATAGCTGATGCAACTTCACTTTGGTATGTGCAATAAATGGGATTTCTATATAATGCATTTCCTGTATCATTAGTAAGTCCTTCTTGGAACTGAATGAATACAATCCAAAAGATTTGGTTTCCTTCTCAGATTTCCTGCTCTTCTTCCTCCTACAAAACTGCCACTGCCTCTTGTCAGCCTGTTCATAAAAAAACTGAAAACAAAACCAAAAAAAAACCCAACCAACCTTCTCCACTTCTCTTCTCTTGAGGAGAAAGAACAAATGTTGGAGCTTGATGTGATGGTTTATGAAAACACTGTTAATTCTGAGTTGTAGACATATTATTCAAGAGAAGCAAGTACTTTTGTGCAGGCTTACTTTCCCCTTACCTGCAAAGGCTAACTTCTGCTCCCATACTCCAACCATGTGAACTAAACAGAAAGCTTGTCTCTAAGGAGTCACAGGGAGCATACCTTTTATGCAAGAATAGATTTCAGGAGAAACACATGCAGAGTGGAGAATCATCTGACACTATTTTTTTTTGTTGTTTATGGAAAATGCTGACCTGCTGAAGTTAATCTTTTCACGAAATTACATCAGTTGTGAGGAAATCTGAGTCTGGAAAAGAATCTTAGAAATTGAAAGAAAAATATAGAAAAAGATTGGATGGATGACACTTCTTGAACCACATGGCTCCTACCAGAGACAGATGATCCAGGCTCAAGAACTTGATCTGAAGTATGCAAAGCAGGGACCTGTTCCTGGGTGTCTCAGTCTCTGTGGGAAATTTATGATCACTGAGAAAAGCAGTTTGTTTCTAAAACATACTGAAGAAGTTCCCAGCTTTATCCTATTGAAACCTGAAACAGGTAAGGAAGTAAATGAGAGAGGAAGAGAGGGAAAGAAAAGGGAAGATTGATATTCAGGACGCTTTAAAAGACAGAATGCCTGATTTGCACCAGTGGTATTTGCCAAAGTTCAGAAATTTGTACTCATAGCTGGTTTTTTTTTCTATTTTCACCTTTCTCTGAAAGTAACCTCAAAACACAAGAGCCATGCTAACAGTTTTTCCAGTCTGTGAAAGGATATAACAACCGAGAGATTTTAAGAACTTCAGTCTTGCTCCTCAAACACAGGAAGTGGAGACATCGGAGTTTACAGAATATTTGCTATAATCCTGCTCTTCATTTTATTCTTTATCTTTGTTTTGTCACTAAAAGTTACAAGCTTTAGTTTGTCTGAGATGAGTTATAGATCATGAGTATTTCTTACTAGATTGTGAAATATTAAAATCTGTGGGCACTAACTAGTTGCAAAATGAAATTGCTACACAGATATTTTGATATAGTCTGTGCTTCTAAAAGCTGGACATGCACTGTTTGAAAAAGAACCCCACAACACTGTTGTTACAAGGCCCACATTCTTCGGTATTATTTAATAACTGATACAAACACAATGTAGGTGGAAATTCTTATTTCTACTGTATAAATTGCTAAAATTACCATGCAAGGTAAGAGAGGTAAAAAGCAAAAATCTAAAACGTCATTCAGGAAAAGATCAGATCAGTAATAAGTTGGAATGTAATTATTCATTATTTTCATATCTGGATGAATAATTTGCTCATGCAAATGCAACATGGACCATACTAATCTGCAGGTTTGTAAATGGCAGTTGTGAAGATGGCATACCAGAAAAATGGGAAACATTTGATACCTAGTCTGGTAAGAGGCAGATAAAAATGTATATACATTTAGATGTAGTGTTTCCAGAAGAATCAGTCCCCAGAGAAATGCTGCTTGAGTTTGTACATGTTGAAAATTACTGGGTTATGTTTTCAAAATATTCAAAGTTTCATGTTTCAACACTTCGGAAAAATTCATCCATAGCACAGCAGTTTCCTGTAGATCAATTGCATGTTTGAATATCTGGGTAAAGTATTTGCATATGTGCTATACCCAAGTAATCTAAAGTTGAATCAGGGAGATAGATAAGCAATAGTAAGTGTGTAGGTAATCTCAGCTGAGTAATTAAAAAAGTTTGCAAATTTGTGCATGGATTACAAAAATGAATTCTTAAAAGGCTTGGAAATAGGGGTTTTTTTCTTCTATTTTGAGCATAAAATGCTCTAGCTATAGTCAATACATATGAACCTCAACAGCAGAATAAAAAAACACAGCTTTTTAAGGCTAGGATATTTTGGTTGTTTTTAGAGGAATTTTACTTATATTGGTCTTAGTCTTAAACGAGTTTTATTTTGAGCCCTTATATAGCTAGAAGCAACAATTGTGTGTTTCACCGGCATACTGGGAAATTCCTCTTCTAAAAGATATAAATTTCCCTTATCTAACCCTGGAGGGTTTTAATTTATCAAACTTTAAGGTAATTGAATGTTTATATGTATATATATGTGTATATATATATGTACACATAGGTACAAAAACCATGGCCTGCAACAGAACCTTTCCCAAGATGAGCCACCTGCAAGAATATCAGAATATTTTGTGGTTTTCACCTCCTATATGAAAGATGATGGATTAATGTGTTGGAAGCAAATTGTGTGGCTGAAATTAAATTAGGATATCTGTTGCAACACCTTTCAAAATAAAGGAGAAAATTCTTCAGAATATTTTCTGAAGAATGAAATAAAGTTGGCATTTGGAAGGATCACAGAGGCACTGTAAACAATAGGCTAAAGATTTAAAATAAATCAGTAGTAATCTGATTGTAAAAAAAGGCAAAAACTTATTAGGCTGTGTGAACCAGTGTGTTACTTCTCCTCTCTTTGGCTCTGCAGATTCAAAGAAGGTCTTCAAGACAGCAGCAAAGATGATTGGAGGTTTAGAAAAAATGTCATGTAAAGAAAAATTGAATGTACTGTGGATGAATAGTCTACAGAAAAAAATGAGGCAGCTTATCTAGATTATGTGAAAAGGCTGCTGCAAACACAAAAGGAATAATTTATTTTTTAATGTCTGTGATGGACAGGACTAAAACTAATAGGTGAAACTGGAGGGAGGAGTATTTAATCTGGATACTAGGAAAAATCTTTCCAATTTTAAGAGTTGTTTGTGGAGGTTACAGAGTAAGAGCAAAGACTGGAGACACTTCAGTCAAGATTGGTCTCGTCTTGGACAGCAGGATAGACTACATAACCCCAGGTAGCGAAAGGGACCTATGGGTAGTCACTTATTTTTAATATGCCAGAGCTATGCAAATTTCCATGCACAGTATACTTGAAGACAGTATGAAATGGGTTTAATAAATGTGACTATTCAGAGCACAAAACCAGGAGAGGAAGTCAGTTAAGATGCTGTCTTAATAATAAAACTTTAGTTAAAGTATAGTCAGATAGCTTATGGCTATATCTAGTGCATTCCTGTGCATCTAACCATACCTAAGTGCTTCTTCCATTGACTTCGCTGATGTTCCCCCAAGCTTCAGCTGAGTTAAGCTTTGCAAAATAACTGTCTGTAAATATGTCTCTATGCATGCATAGTTTTGTTAACACTCAGTAATTTGATAGTAACATGCTCTTTTTTCTTTCCTGCAGGTCATGAATATTGTCCCTACAGTTGAGACATTGTCATACCTTCTTTTTTGCCTTAGTAAGCATTGTCATTATGAGCTTCCTTGAGCTGGAATGACATAAAAACATAAAGAAGAAATATTACTTTTTAATTTTATTTAATGAAAGCATCCAAAAGTATTCCTTTGGGTGACAGTGTTGAAATGACTAGTTTTGGCTAATAAAGACCTAGGACTGAAAAATAAATGTGTATGGTTTCAACTTTTATACTATGGGAGCAAGGAGAGATACTAAACACACTTTCTTTCCTAATATTTAATGGTAGAATATCCTTCTGGTCTAGAAGATAGTGTCTTAACACATCCTTTTTCAGATCAGAAGTCATGAGCATCAATAGCCTGTATAACTGAGATCCAGACTGCAAAAATTCACTGGTTCTCTGAGAGTGCCCAGATCTGCATGCTAGAGTATGTTAAATGCAGTCAATAACAGGAAATGCATGACTTCTGGAGCCGGGCAGAGTTCAGATAGCTAGAGCAATTTGGTTGCATCACACGTGCCAAATTCTTTGGAGATACACGTGGCACATAAAGGCCCTGTTCTTCTGCCTATAAACACATGCATAGCTTGACTTCTTTGAAAGCTACACTGGGTTTATCTACGTGATATTTTCCAGGCTTACGAGAGTCTGCTTGGGCCACTCCGTGAGCCACCATGAGCTTCCATTAGCTCAGCTGGGAGAGAAGTGTTATTAGCTTTGGCACAGCAATGTTAGCTCCAGCTCAGCACTGACCACATTCTGGTCACTGACTGCTTCTGGTCTGGGCAGCTCAGAGAACAAGCAGGCTGGGCTGGCAGTTGGTCAAGGCACATGCAATCCTGGCTCTTGTCTGCATACTAAATGTCATGTCGGCATTCCCATCATGTTAGGCAAGGGCATTGGGAAAAAAAAAAAGATTGCTTAAAGGCTTAAAGAAGTGGTTGACTATACCTGATGCTTGCTCTGAAAAGGCACAGAAGGTGAATGCATGGTTTCACAGTCTGAGTAATAGTTTACTGAGGTGTACCTAAAATATAGGGTGGATATGTGTAACTACAAGCTTACCCTTCAGATTTTGCCCTCCTTCTTGAGAAGATTTCCTCAGCGGGAAAAGATCTGAGTTCAGTATGAAAGCAATTGCTCATTGTGTGGTTTTTTTTTATTGTCTGTTGGCATGAAGCAGAGCCAAGCTTCCTCACATTTGCTGGGCAACCATTGACTATGCTATTGTGCTTTCACCAATCAAGGAGGATGTTCATAACCCTTGGTGTGCTAGATATGTATGTGTGAAATCTTATTTTAATCTCTATCTATAAACATACTAACATATCTGTAGCTAGCCCTTAGGGCATTAGTGCCTGAGATAATGTCTGAATTTGATGCCCCTCCCCTCCATTGCTCCTTGCTTCCTCTTTTGCATAAAAGCTTCTTGGCTCAGCAACAAGTCTGGTCCCTCATCTTCAGGAAATATTTTACTCTCAAACGAGCTTCCATTTATTTTTGATTGTACACAACGAACAACGTCAATGCACCTGCAGAAGGAGCAGATGTAAATTTTTCTGATGTGACCTTGTGGCCCCATGCAGGTACCTCTACCAGAGAAGAAAGAGCCTTTAGGGTACCTCATGAGATTCCTGTATGTTGGGTATTATTGCTCTGCCTAGATTACCTGCTGACTAACAATGCTTTTGAATCAAGTTTCATGTTCATAAATGGGTTAATCAGCCCTCTGAAAACACTATAAATATGCTGACTGGCGTTAAGGAGTCAGATGTTTGGCAAAGCTAATCACAGTGAGAAAAGAGAGCAAACTTTACCATCATAGGTCTAATATACTTCCAAAGTAATACCTGTTGGTAAATACTTGTTTTTGAAAGCTAGCTCCAAGGACAGCAATACAGTTGGATGAGATGCTACCAACTCTTCGTTGAATCCTGTGAAGAGTAAGAATCAACAAAGTTTCTTAGCCCACCCACACATCTAACTCTAGCTGAAATACATTCCAGTTCATTTTTTGTCTTGTTCAACTCAAAGACAAGCACATGAACAGAGAAAGTCCACTTCCAGGTAATGAAAAGAAGTTGTATCTCTAAGTAATTCTGGTCAATTTGTACTACATTTTTCCTTTTTCAGCCAATACAGAGGTGGTATTGCTTTGTTACATTACCCAGCTTGCAAGCCTGCCTCTTTAATTACTGCTGTACCTGCACAAGCATCAGGCTCTGTAAATCTACAAGGTGGTGACTGATCCTTGGGCACATCATCCTAATTAAGTGCTCGCTCTTCTTGTAGGGAGAGGTTAGATCGTTTCTAATGAATCTAGTTAGTCCTTCTGTCATAACAAACAGTGCCCAGTCTTGCACACGAATGTTGTAATACCTTATCATCACCCTCTCATTAATGTATGAAAATCATAGAATGTAGAAAGGTTTATCGGGCTTCTGTTGTGTAACTCATCTCTGATGAGCAGAAGGGTGTTTCATCACCATTCCTTAGGGAGGGCGGCAGAGAGGAGCTGCTATTGAGATAGATGAATTTGGGCCATCTTTCCAGAACTAGTCTCCTCAGTTTTACATCAGGTAATACTATAAAAGTTTAACTCTTTCAGTGAATAACTGAATGTTAGAAATGTAATCAGTAAAATGCAACACATAGGAACCAGAAGTTGGATGTTGCTGCTTTTCAACGACCCAAAATAAAAGGCCTCAAAACGGTATTATGAGCCACAGACAGGTTCAAATGTAAAAGTAAACAGTAAAAGTACAGTGAACATAATTATTAGACATCCTTATGGCCTCTGAGGTAGTGTTTCCTGCTTTGACTAAGGTCAAGAAAGTTACAAGTTTGCATATGTATTATATGTGCATATAATTGAAAGGGATGGTACTTGAAGAGTTACCATACAGAAAGAAAAGGGGTTTGCAGCTGAGGGAGGATCTAGTCTCTTTCTCTTTGAAGTCTGCAGAATTCCCCTTTGATTTGAGTGGAAGGAGAATTTGGCTCTAACTACTAAAGCAAGATTGAGACATTTAAGAACCACAATATCACTTGGTGACACTCCTTATTATAATAATTATTGTGTTGCTTAAGGCCAACTGAATAGTATTGACTCTTACAAAACATGGGTTTTTTTGGAAGTGTTCTTATTGTCATCCAGAAATGGGTTTGCAACAAAGATCTGTCCCACAACTGTTTGTTAGATTTTTTTAAACTTAGCAGTACTTTATTGTGCAGCATCAGTATATAAAACTGATCATAACTGTATGCATTATAAAACAATATACACATTGATCATAAATGTAATTGTGCAATAGGAAAAGACATTTACACATTCATTACACTTTGCTTCAAATAACAAAAAAAAAAGGTAAAAAACCATTGATAAGCAGATAGGGTTTTTCACATGAATGAAGCAGATCTTCAGAGAGGAAATTCTTGAACCTGAACTTGTTAGCTACAGTCCACAATGGCTCTGTAAAGAGTTCTTGACACCTCCATATTCGGTGGTGGCCTGCAATATGAAGTGAGAGCAAGACTTCATATATATGAAACACAGTATGAGATTGTTCTAGGAGCAAATTCACCTATTCCACTTGCCAAGCAGTTAGTAGCAACTAGAAAAGTAGTTTTCAAAGAAGGGATTTTCATGGACCATGTGACCTTGCCTTGCTTGTGGTTTCATCAGACCATGTATAGAAGTTCCATTGATTTGTGGAATTACTCCAACTCATTAAAGAATTTGACAACTGCTGAGTGAGATAAACCTGCTTCCCAACATCACAGCAATGGAGGGAGTATGGAGAAGCCTAGAGAAATTTGATGGAGGGAAGAAGGAGGGAGAAGACTGTTGAGGTGGGGCAGAGCCAGGTTACAGGGTCATGACAGAAAGGTGGAGGCAAGCCCACCAGCACATACAGGACATGTTGCAAAACCTTTTCTTGAGCATACCTACATCTACTGCGACAACATAGCTAGGGCCTCTAGCTGTAGGATAGAGGGTCTCCAAAGCACTCAGACTTCCAGTACTTGCTCAGGCTGGATAGTTTTGCTGCTGTCTTCTTGTGGGTTACTGAGAGAAGATAAAACAGGTCATTGTGATCCTGCCAGTGTTCTTCATGCTGATGTCCAGCTGATTAAGTAGGAAGCAACAATTGTCCTTGAAGACTCCACAGGTGTACTCAGAGGTCAGTAGACAGAAGTTGAGGACCAAGCTGCAGTAGCACAGGGTTGTTACTGTAAGCCCACAAACAATACGTAGCGGGAGATTGACAGACATACATATACTACTAACCGCAGGATTTAAAACTTGATATTGACAGTATGGGCTGGATTTTCTTGTAAAATTGATATTGGATTTGGGAGGGAAAAAAATACCATATGAAGGTGACCCAATCTGATGTAATTAAGAAGCATAGATTATTGAGATGTATAGACTGACTCTGAAGTAAGATGGCATTGTTAAAATGGTTAGAATAATTTGGAGGCCCTTCTGACATACAGAATATTTTGGGGACCCTTCTGACATACAGCAAATATGAATTGTTTAAGGCTGCTGCAGAGCAAAGTGTGTTGAATCACAAGATGCTCTATTGATGAGCAGATGCTTACAGGCAGACCTGCCAGCATGTGACCACCAAGATTTCTGCAACAATTACAGCAAAATGGGCTGGCAAAGCCCAGCTGCCACCTCTGATCTGTATGAGGATACCTGTGGGGTTATATCCATGTGCTAGATATTTAACCACAACTACTAGGACATGGTGAATGTCAGCTTGGTGGTGGTAGTAGTTTGAACAATCTAGTTGTGCTTTTGACATACAAAAGAGTGGCCTTCTTGGAAGAGGCCAGGGTAGCACAGTATTTGGGATGCTTGTAGGCATGTTTGAGGCTCATTGTGGGGCAAAGGCTACCAGAAGTGGGTTGGAAAGACAGTTCTAGCAGAGGAAGACAGACACAGTCACTATTTCTGGGCCAGAAATCAAAATCTATGCTGACAAAACAAATGGTTCAGAGAGGAGACAGGAGAATGACAAATGATAACTAGAAAGGATCCCATATCCTCAGTTTAACCTCTTTAAAATTTTATCTTTTATCCTCTTTAAAAAGAACATTATGGAAAGACTTGTTAGATTATATGCACCTACATGGAGTGAAGAAATTTGTTAATAGAGAGAACATGCTCCTGAAGATAGCATTTTAATGTGATGAAGCTGAATATGAATGAAGTCTGGAATTGGAGTGTGAATTTGGAAACAGTGTATTAGGGACTGCCATGGATGGAATTGTATATATCATCAGGTAACAGTAAGGCAAAAGTCCTCACAAAGAAGAGAGGGGGATACTGCCCTCTCAGCCCTCATATCACATGGCTGTTTGTGATCCCAATATTATAGCATTTCTATCCTTATCAGCTTCCAAACTTCACGCAAAGAAGTAGAATCTGCTTGCTAAGCTTGTCTAAAGATTTACATTCTTATTAACTTCACATAAACAGTGCCAGTAGTGGGATGCCTTTTCCAGATACTCTTCCTTCAGTACACCTCCTGTAGGAAATTTAAGTCTCTACTCCAAAAAAATTATAATTATAATTTATAGAAGAGACTGATTGCTTTACAATATGAAACTGAAAGCTACATTTCATTAAAACAAGTTGGCTGTTCTGGGAATGGGGCTGTCACAGTTATAAATCATGGCAAAGCTTTAGTAGCATTGGTCTGCTCTAACAGCTGTTAGGTTTTGCAGTGTTTGCAGGTAACATTTGCCTGTGAATAAAACAGAGACTTTTATGATGCCAGAACTTTCAGTAATATGACTGTTATCTTGAAAATTTTTATTAGTCAGAACTATTTCAAAAGGCTTGCATTCTGTAAGAGTGAAGAGTTATGCCCCTAGATGGCTTTTCCATCAGAGTAACATTTATTAATCTGAAGAATGGTCCAAATAGCATCAAGATATATTCTTATGTTCCTTACCTTATCTATAGACAAGTGAGAAATGACATGAAAGACACTGGAAAATTGTCTTGCTTCTTAGAAGAATATCTGATCATATAATAGTATTCTTTTATAAAGAGAAAACTCTTTTGTGAATAATTTTCTTGGTCTGGAGAACCCTGTTACCTTGAACGGCAAAGCCAATTTTTTAAAATGTTTTTTCATTTTCCCCACAGAGGCATATCAAGAGCACTTGACCACCTGCATAGGTCTAATTGCAGGATTGGGATCTTGGTTCAGCTACTTGTATTTACATTTTCACAAAATTGAAGGTTCACTATTTCAAATTCCAGAGTTTTCAAACTCTGTTAATAGGTATATCAGCCTGTAAACACTTCAGACAAGTTGCAAGACTTGAAGACTTGAAGAAAAATCTGTTAGGAAGAATGTTAGAAAGATCTGTCAAGAAGAAATTAAAGAAATATTTTTACCATTTTTACCATTCCTACAAAACTTCTGAAGAATTGTCATATGGACATAATAAAAAGCAAATACTAGTTTTCCCCTTGAGAATCTGACTTGGTTATGCTGATACATAAAGTCAAGTGTTACTGTTACTGTTTGTGTTGTACTATATGGAGACAATTATATAGTGTATATTATAAGGATTCTACTAAATATTTATGTTGTCCCATATATGCTTAAAGCACAAGAAAGAACATAGCCTTTTCAGGTATATAATCTGTGCCAGTCTGTTGATCTTTCAACCCATGTATGTCTTGTTCCACAACAATAAGCGTAATTACTGGACCAAATTGTGGCTGGTATAGATGGCCAGCCAGATGAGTTTAGTATAAATAAAAAAACCATACAGATGCAAAGTGATGCCAAAGCAATTAAACCTAAGAAATATATAAATAAATGCTACACAACCTTTTCCCTTTGACACAATTCTGATTTAGATTGCCTCCCGATACAAGACTATACTTGTCCCAAATAAACAAAATCAATGCCATATGTAATAAACATGTTGAGGAAAACCTACCTCAAGTGAAGGAAACTGAAAGTACACTGAAATTTATTTCACTAAATAAATAATGTCTCAATTATGTATATTAGCATCAAAGGAGAAAGCAAATTATTAATTTGAAACACAATCCTAATATTTTACCTTACATTATTTTGTTGTCATTTTAACAAGGAAAGCAAGTAACACCTTTACAAAAGAGGTTTAGTGTACAACTAAATACAAAGAAAGAATTTAAAGTGTTTTTTTAAGACATCTGATAGTGTAACAGAAGTTTTTTATTTTCACTGCAGTTTGGGCCTATTTCTATTGTTCTGTCAGCACAGTGGATCTTCATCCATTAATGGTCTTCATTCATTTTATGACAATAAGAAGATAAGACCTTTATTAGTATAGATACATTCCTGGAAGACCAGCAGCTTTATCATGTATTTCTACTAATGTTAAGCAAGAGTACTTTGACATCTATGTTTTCTACAGCATACAGGAGCTTAGTAGGCAACATCACTAAATTACAAATTTAGAACCCTTGACCTCTCTATTCTGTCCATCTTCTTTCTACTTGCCTTTCTCTCTGTCTCCTCTTTATCTTTTATTTTACCTTTAAGCTATACTCAAGATTCACTGGAATTTAAATGGGAAAAAAAATGATACCTCTTCACAACAACTGAGCGTATTCAAGCAAGCTGAAAGAGCCTGCCTTACCCCAAAGATCTGGAACAAAGAAACTTGAAAACAGCCATGCGGTCAGGATTTCTAGCCAGGAGCTTTTGAAATGTTAGACAAACAAATGCAACATCTAATGTCAGAGCTGATGTTGCATCACAAGTCATTGAGAAGCTATTTAGTGCCTTCTTTTTTCGTTGTATTTGTTGTTACAAGAGTGGTATTTACTGCTGCATCTTTGTGTATGCATGTACACATAAACTCACCCTTTTTTTATTATCCTAATATTTCTATCATTCACAGTATGATTGAAAATTTCCTGGAAGGATGAATCTAGACTTAGGGAGGTGCCTTCTGTGGGTTCCAAAAATGTCAGTTTACATTTGGTTGATTTATAATTGTGGAACAAGCATTTTTCAGCCCACAGTTTGAACAGTATAGGAGGTTTGGGGTTTTTTTTTAGGGGGGGTTTGGAAACACGTCAAAACCATTCTGTGCTACATTCAGTAGCACTAAGCATGCCCTATTGTGGTGTTTCCCATCCCCATCTTAGCAGAGTCCAGACTCTGTGGCTACATGAAAAATGGCCCCTTCCATTTCCTTCTGTGTGTATGCACTGTAGAGCGCTGACAAGTATTCAGCAGTAGAGATGACACTGAGTTTCCATCTTAGTGTGTGAGTGGAAGAGTGATGAGAGAAGTAGGCTGTGCTGCCACTTGGGCTCAGAAACCTCTTAAGAAGTTAATGGTGCTGCCTGCCTATCTCACCTTAACGAGCTGAGAGTAAAGAATGAGAATTTTACAGATGCATCTTCTGAGAAAAAAGCCCTTCTTTTAGCTGTGGTACACGGCCCAGAGAGAACGGAACAGCTGTTTGAAGGTGCTGAGAAGTATGGAATGGTAGAAATAGTCCCAGAAGAGACAGGTTAGTAAGGAAAGGCCAGATGAAGTATACAGAAGCACATAATAAATTGTGAAGTCATGTAATAAATATTTAGTGCATGGTTCTGCAGCTTATCTTATGATTCTAAGTTTACTGTGAGGTTAACATCATCTATATATTTATGCATATGCTGTATATATTTACATAGACACATAAGATACTTCTGTAAATAAGACCCCATTTATACATAAATATCCTGCTGTGTTTTGGAATACTCCTGGGGTTTTTTTTATTATTAATATAAAAATAACAATGACATGAATAAATGTTCCTTAGCATTGGCATAACTTCATCCTTGTGTGTTTACAACTTTTGCACACTTATATAAACCAACTGATATCAAGTTGAAAAGGATATCATACCAATGATTGAGCAGAATCAAAACAGATGCTCCCAGCATTTGTCTAAGATAATATTAACCAAATCTGTCATATTTTGTGGGCAATTTTTCCGACATCTGCAGGACAAAGCAAATACAGTTAATCCTCTGCAGTGTTTAGTTTGTAGGTTAGATATGGCCTCTCAAGGCTATTGTGTTTGGGTTTAAAAAGCTTAAACTAAGTTTAAAAGCAAAAAAGCTGGGAATGTTGATTTTTGTGGCCTGAGATAATCATCCTTCCTGAATTTGAGTTATTCTAATTTAAGGTTTACACTTGGATGGAATAACCAGACTTGGCACAAATTATTCATATGCAGCTGGATGGGGGAAGGGTAACTCATGCAGGGAATTAATGAATTTAACTGTTACCTCCTGAGACAAGAGATGAGCCTCTGTCTTAAGTAAATCTGTCTCAGAAAAAAGACATGCTTATGTGTCTCCAGAGAAGGCATCTGTCTTTGTTGCTGTACAGTTTGGCTTGATTGGAGAAACTGATATTTCTGCCATACAAGAGAAAGGTACACTGGCAGGTTGGTAACAATGCTCGCTGTTAGTTATTCTTCATGTCTCAAATTTTCTGAGTAATAGGATAGCTCAAAGGTTTATCCTTTATTAGGTATCTAACCACACCCTCCCACCCCCATACCAAATATGGGGTGGTATCACTGTGTTTGAGTTCACACAGGGAACTCTAAAACACTGAGATGAAACAGCAGAAGATGAGACCTTGAATTTGGCGAGAGTTTCCATGCAGCCTCCCATAGAAAGCTTGTTAGTAAAATGCAGCAAGAAGGGACTGGATATATAGACTACATGGTGGGTAAAAGTCTGCCTAGACTGTTATACTCAACGAGCAGTGTTGAGAGGTTTGAAGATCAACTGGTGGCTGCTTACTGGGGCTGATACCGTTCCTTATCTTCACCAGCAACCAGGCTTACAGGATGCAGTATGCCCACAGAAAGTCCATAGATGGCACCAAACTGGAGGAGTGGGTAATGGGCTGAAAGGGACGTCTGGAGAAAGTGGGACAGGATAATTCCATGCCTCAGTACATTTTGGGACTCACTGGCTGGAAAGCTGTTCTGCAGAAGAAGTCTGAGATGTCCTGGTGGTAAGTTGAACCTGAGTGAGCACCGTGTCCTTGTGGTGACAAAGGCCAAACACATCCAGGGCTCTATTAGCAAGAGTATTGCCAGTGGACCAACAGAAGTGATTTCTCCCTTCTACCTAGCTCTTGCCAGTACCATGGGACAGTACTATGTTCCATTACGGGCTTCCCATGCAAGAAAAGTGTTGGCATATTGCAGTTAGTCCATATGGTATGCCAGGGGCTATGAGAGTTGAATTTGTTCGCTTTGGAGAAGAAAAGGCTAAGGGGAGGGCAGCAGGAAATCTTGCTTTTGTCTTCAGCTATCTAAAGGATGATTACAGAGAAAATAAAGTTAGACTCTTCTCAAACTTGCACAGTGAAATGCGATGGATTTCAGCAACAGACATTCTGGTTAGACAAAAGAAAAATGTATTCATTTGAGAGGCACAATACTGGAAAAGATACCCAAGGAGCTGTTGGATTTCTTTAAACTTTTAAAACTCAGTCATACAAGGCCCCAGGCAACTGGATCTAGCTTGAAAACAAGCCCTGTTTTGTGCAGGAGGTTAGTCTAGAGACTCACAGAGGTTCCTTCCAACCTCAACTGTCCTACAACTCTATGGAATTTGCCCTGGGTTACCACCACATGGTTGTTTGAGAATTTCTCTACCTCCTCTTCTTTATCTTCACATCTCCCAGTTCTGGAATCTTCCTCTCCCACCTCTCTCACAGTTAAAACAACTTCACATTTGGAGAAGACAAATACAAATCAAGATATTAGAAGTCAGGTATTTCATGTACTATTCAGATCCTAGAAATGGGAGCTATATCTTTGACCTTATTCACGAATTTCTAACTACTCATAGACTGTTACTGCAGCAACAATTTACCCAGTCCTACACTCTATGAAGTTTCTTTAATCTTAAAAAAACCCCACAAACCTTCAAATCTGTAGTCACATGGACCAGATTGTGCTTCATTTTTAGGGGGGAAGGAAGGAGGTTGCTGTAAAGGATATAATCATTGCAAGATTGCTTTCTGAGGAGTTAATATGCTTGGGGGAAATCCATAGAGGGTCAGAAGACCAGTGGCTCTGATCAGGCTTATCTTGTGAGTCAGTTTGTGGAGCTTTTCCCATTAGAATTTAACAATTAAGCTGCACAAGAAAAATAGTCAGAGCAGTGAACTTGTAATTCCCATGCATGCCTGGAAACTTGGGAAGAAATCCCCCTCCTTGGCTGGTAAGGCAGCATCTAGTGGAGTCCTCTAAACAGTTTTTGCTGTTATTATCCACATTTCCTTTCACTATGTCATCGTTTGTGGGAATTTCAAGGAATTAATGCATGTGCTGATAATGTGGAAGTTGATGATTTAACTTGCTGCTGGATCTGCTTGGCTAAACTCTTTTGTCTTACTGAATCTCTGGGTTGAGTAGTATCATCCATTGCTAGAGGCTGTCAGGAGCATGACCTACCAATAAACATTCAACATATTTGAAGCTGAATAGACCTTTAAGATCTTTTCTTTTGAAAGAAATATTAGTGATTTAAAAAAATTATTTTCAATAATGTAGATCCCCAATACAAAGTAAGTATAAAAAAATCATTCTTTAGGTATAGTCTATGCTAGGTATGGAACATTGTTTCCCTTTTTTTATGGTACTCTTAATTTTGAAACAGAATGGTTGGGGTTTATTGAATACACAGGCCTTCAGGGCTCTTTTCTGGTAATTAGGCAAATAACTAAAATCCATAAAAATGCTTTTTTGGAACTACTGTTGCTAAAGGGGTGACACAATTTACTTTTGTGCTTGGCATGAGTCCTTCAAGCAATATATATGATTTTATTTCAGGATGTATAAACTACACATTATTGTCAACAGTAAAAACTATTATAACCAGACTTGCTTTTTCATGCTAACCCATAATATCATTATAGAATGAGTTGAGATTAAAGCTAAGAATATTAAAATAATACATTTTATTTTTATACAGAATCCATAATAAATACTGCCTTAAAAATCTCTGCAGAGAGTTAATAGAGAGATTTAATAGGGAAGGGCAAATTTATGTGTGCAACCAGAAATATCAGGTTTGCTATATACTATGGTTTAAGAGGGAATGGTTATTTATAAGTTATTTATATGAGAGTTATTTATAAGAGAGGAAAGATACCTTCTGATTACAAAGTTGCAATTAGCCCTACCAGCTGAAAGCTTTTACTACAGCTTCTCATGTCAGCTCTGACTTCCCGTTGTTAGAATGAACATAAGCAACAATTTTTTGAGAATAAGTGTGCCTCACCTCTCTCTGAGGCCATCTAGAAGATGGCTAGAAGATCACATTTTGAAGTAAAGCAAGGAGGATGTTACCTTTTGAACCAGCATTTTTATAAACTATGAACTGTACCTTGTAAATGGTAATGCAACATCATTCATGTAACATCTATGTGCAAACAGATCTTGACTTCTAACTGGTTTCAGACCAGTTACACTCACACTTGGCCATTACCTAATATTGCATAAAGTACTTTACTTTTTTCCCTAAGGCAGGTAAATAGAGACATCTGATTCAAATCAGTTTGCTGGAAGCTCAAGCAACCATTGAAAATATGCTGAGTACTGCACACATAAAGAAGATACCTGTAGTATTTCAGATTTGGACAATCTGATTTAGAATGTCAATCTAATTTAGAAACCAGCAGTGCGATCAGGAATTCAAGGAGTGAAGGAATCTAACATGCATTTAATGGCACCTATTAGAAAATGATGGATTATAATGTTTATCGAAAGACCAGAAAGCTTTCACCTCTGTTTTGGTACTTCCTTTCTCATATCAAACACTGCTTTACATCTATATGGGAGCCTGCAAGAAGCTATTCAAGTTCTAGTACAAGGTTGTCTGTACCATAAATAAAATGATCCATACTGAAATTGACTAGTTTCTCCATAGGCAGTCTCAAAGAAAAACGTTTAATGAGCAAGGAAAATAAATGACTCTTTTACTCTTTGGATATGGTCTGTCACAGCAAATTTCAGGTGCATTGTCAAAATAATGGTGAGAGAGCATATGGTTCTGCTCCCTGCGTCACACAGAAACACTTGTGCACAAATAGATACGTCCACTTTTGGGACTTCTCAGATTGTCTTCTTTCACTGGGAATCAGCTTCATTTTACTTTAGAGAAAACCATGGAAATACTAGCACTTAAATTTCCAATCTCTGTTCCCTAAAGTGGGTAGTAGTGCTTCAATATTCTCCCTAAGGCACTCTGAGGCACAGTCCAATCGCTTCTGTGTACAAGAGACATCTGTCACTCCATAGTTGACATATCCTGAGCCTGCTTCCACTGCTGTGCCAGACTGAAAATGAAGCAGGAATCAGAGAGCACCTAAGTCTGGTGTCAAAAGACAAAGCCTGAAAGTATGGGAGAAGCCAAAAGCTACAAATGAAGGCTTGAAGCACCAGCTAGCTAGGGAACAATGTGGGCTGCTCCAAAGGTTACATGTGGTTAGGCTGTGGATACCAAAGCTCAGGCTTGAAAGAGTGGTTCTTTGATCCCGGCTAATGAACCAGAGCTAGTGAGAAATGAGGCCAAATTCAGATACCTGAAAGCAAACCACAGTAGATCAAGCTCCTAGTTTAACGGCACAGCTTAATCCAGCATTTGAGGAAAACTGCACTATTTGAGAGGCTGCATCAATGGCTAGACAGTTGAAGTCTGTTTTGGTGTAGTATTCTGTTTAAGTATTTTGCTATTTTGTTTCTCCAGTAAGAACCAGGTATTGAAGAGAATGTGAATACCAATTCAGAACTCCCTATCCAGCAAGTCATGGGAAGGATTTTGTTCCTTTCCACGGTCTTTGGATCATGTTCACTAGGCCTTTGGGAACTCAGTTTTTTTGGGTGATCGTGAATAATTTTTCTCTTATCCTACAGGTACATCCTCTACTTTGGCAGACTGACTGCTTCTGCTTTTCAAAGATCTTGAGGAACGGAATGAAAGGAAGCAAGCATTAGACAAAGTAACTTTTCTGTGATGCGTTAGGGCTGGGCATTCATTTTTTCTTTTGAGAAATCTTTAATCTGGTTTATATCTTAATTTTCCTTGATGGGAAACAAACTGAGCCTTTGTTACGTTGTCATGAGTGGGATAATACCTGTACCTTAAGTTGCTTACCTACTTTCAGTATGCTTAATGATCATCTGTTTTCCTCAGACTCCTGAAAACCTCAATAACATGCTGTAAGGCGGGGAAAAGAGGGGATCAAGAACAGTGTAGATCAGCACTTTAGGCCATGTTATAAACTATGTGATAATTTGGACTGCTGAATTTACAGCTGAATTCTACAGATGACACATACTGAATGAATCATAACATGCCTAAGTCTGCACGCCCTTCTGGGTGCAGTGAGCTCAGGACAAGAAGGGGCAAACAGATTAAGTACTGTGTAGTCTCCTTCCTCAAGAGGCCAAATCAAAGACCTGCCTGCTGCTTTCTGAATCTCTGGTTTTTGCCATAGCTAAATTCAGTGTCAGTAGTTTTATATTTATTTCTTTACATAAGTATTACATATATTTACGTATTTATACACACACAGAGAGTTTTAGAAACAATACATGCATTCTAACTTCCACGGTTTCAGCATTGTTTGCTTACATCAGATGTGTGGCTAGTATTACAAGGAACATTGCCATGGGAGAGAGTTGCCATTGCTGCACATAAGTTGCTGGTGAAAGCAGCCTCTTCCCTCCCCAAAAGCTTATGCCACAAAATGATAGCAAGGAAGACAAAGCTCAGCAGACCTTTCTGAAATGACATTGTTGCCCTTTTGCTGACCTCTTTGTTGTACTTGGGTGACTGGTAGTACTAAACTATTAAGAAACAGGGCATGAATGTTGAACTCAAAAATCTTTCCTAAACATGTTTATCACAGCTTCTTAGGAGGAAAATGTACTTTTGCCATTGTCCTGGCATCTTGGAACAGCATCACACACCTTTTAGCTCTCTGACCTTATCAGCTGAGTTTAGCTGCATGTGGAGCTTAAAAAAACCCTCATGGTTCAATTCAGATAATTTCGTATGGGCTCTTCATGAATTGTTACCAAAAATGTTCTTCCATGAGTAAAGGTTTTCAGCATTCTTAAGGTCTCATTCAGCTTTCTCCTGTAGGTCTTGTTGAGACAGGAAGGTGAAAATAAACACACTTTTGGTGGGTGTATGGATGTCTTGGAAATCTGTAGTAGGTTTAAAGAGATTTATTATTTCTTCTTTGTTTTCAGTCCTCACTAGACTTCTGTTGCATATGTAGCAATTGCCTTCCGCATAATGAGAGGACATTAGTGTTCAAGAGTCATTTTTTATTTCACAGCCTACAGAACACACTTTGAATATTCTTTTGAAAACACTAATTTCAGTCTTCAAGTTACACCAAACCTAAATGAAAGCCTGAGAACAATTCTTTTCAGCTGAAAAACAGCACTGGGATGGAAAGCTGAAGTCTTGTTCTTAGCAAAAGTACATCATACACCCTCTGCAGGAGATCCTTCCCCATTCTTTCTCTTCTCCCCTGCTGCCACCAACTATCATCAGATGACTGTTGCAGTGGGCAATTTTATAGCTTCTCGTGGAGAATGAAAGGGTAATTCAGAGAATTCTGTGAGCTCAGTTTATACCCCTACATACTCTCAGTAAGGCCTGCCTGGGGCTGTTTTGCAAGGGCTTAGTTAATCTAGCTCAGTGACAGCTATTTCTTTCATCATCTGTTTTTTATATGTTACATTTCTATTTAACATTGCTTTCTGTCAGGTCTAACCACTCTTTTCTTTTGAGGGGCTGCTTTCTGAAAGGGACTAAAGAATTTATTCTCCAGGTTAAAAAACCCTGCATTGAAAAAGAGCTAAAGAGAAGCATATTACCCTGAAAGCAAATTTTGTTTTGACTTTAATGCCTGGAAATGGGGTAGCAGAAATAGAGGTAAATACCTTATTGGAATTAGGCATTAGCCTCTCCACTTCCCCTCTTACAAGAAGACAGAAAGCTCAAGGCAAGTCCCTGGCAGCAGTTGCAAAGTTGGGTGGGGATTCCCTTCCACAGCAGAAAGAGCAATTAATCAATCATTACTTGATCCTTTTCACTTAGCCTTTGGACATCTATTTTACAACTCAGTTTCTCTCCAATGGCATGAAGTAGTGTTAGGGTCACGTGAGTGCCACTGTTCCTTCTCTATTTTCTGTTCCTCAGAAAGCCCACTGACTCCCACACAGAGGATCATCAACCAGTAAAGATGAACTAATTCTCAAAAGAAAGAAAAAGTTAACTCTATTGATGTGTGTACTAAATTCTGAGGTAAAAATTTTATGCTGAAATTGTAAGTCAGTGCTCGAGTAGATTAGTTTCACATGCAAGACTTTCTCGCTGTTCAGTACTATTCAATTCTGTACCAAAAGAATGATACTCAATTTCTGTACCAACAGAAAAACCAGGAAAGCTGAGGAGAAAAACAACAGGCCAGGAAATCTTCTGAGAGAAGTCAGGGGGGTCGAGGTAGCTAACAAGAAGATAATAATCTAGGGCAAGGTTTTGCTAAGTTTTGATATATTGGTCTTATTTGTAAAGGCAGGCTAATTTTGTGTCAGAATGACCCAGAATTACAGAGACTTTTCCATCTATGTACTAAAGGGCTTTATTTCATGCAAATTTTATGTATTAGAGTTCTTATATCTCATTTCACCACCTGTCCCACATAAATAAGCTTTATGCAAATAAATGCTTGAGGTTTCTGAATTGTTTTATGTTTTCAAAGGTCTGACAATGCACTGATCATTTAAAAAGGGTAATGATCTTATAAGAGTTTTTCTATATCATCATTCAGAAAAAGACCCAGTAAACTTCACTTCAGATCTGACTTAATTAAAACCAGCATCAGATATGTCTCTTCAGTTCTGATTCAAAACCAAATCAGATTCTAATTTCCGAATATAAATAAGAAGCTGGTTCTATAATTGTGGAGCACAAATATGAAAGGCTCCAGCCACCAAACGTTTTCAATTTTTATTTAGGACAAGTTAATAAATCAGACTCTGACCTCAAAGTATAACTGGAAACATCACATGAAAGTAAATTGTAAGGATATTCTGGAGTAATGTGAAGAATCAGATAGGTAAACAGAAATGCTTTAAAAATATCAGTATAAAATATTACTGCTAACTGATGAAAGGTTTTCATCTCCAGGGTGTTTTATTCCAGGACTTTTCCAGACTTTTTTTGCTTTACAGTAAAACAGATGTACTTACTTATGCAATGTAGCAGGCTACAGTATTGTATCAGTAAATTAACTGAAAGTGTGTACCAGTTGTGAGAGTTTTCTTAAACCAGCACACAGAGATTTGAGGTCTAAATGCTGCTGATTGATAGAATCTGTGCTGAGTGGTCACAAACTGTAACTGAAGACCCATCCCAGCAGTGACATCATTATAAAAACTGCAGGATGATCTCTTATGGACGTAACCTTCTGTGATCTCCATGCAAACTTTGCCAAAAATAGATTTTTAATACATTATTTAAGAATTCATTTCCAGTCTTAGCTGAAGCAAGCAGAGTATCTTCATCTAGAACTCCCATCCTGGTATCTAAGGTATAGAATTCACCCTTGGTTTTCCATTGTTCACTGACAATGAATAAAGCCCTGTTCTTTAACTTCATTTTTCCTGTACAGTTCTCCAAAGAGAAGGAAGAGTTTTGTGCCAAATACTGCTGTCAGTCTGACATAACTGTGTGCTTGATTACATGAAAATTGAAAGTGTTTCTCTTTTCAATTGATTAAATGACTGAGTAGAGACTTCTTCAACAGAACAGTCAGTATAACTCATCCATAAACTCAGCATGGAGCAGTGTTTTCACCGTGCTGTAAATTGCTGACAAACAGTTTAAGATTTGTCACATTTGGCAACCTCTGTGCAGAAAAAAGTTCAGTCCTAAGCTGAAATAAAAATAGATGTTTTAACCAGAACTTGGAAAGAGCAAGGTTGTGCAAACACACATCAAAAACATTCAGCTTTTCATTTCTCACTTTACTAGGTTTAATTTTGTATATCATCATAACTAACTGTCCTTTCTGGTCAAGTTACCATCTGCAAACAGTGAAGTATAAGCAATGTTAAGATTTTCTCCTGTGTACATTTCTAATAGATTCAGCTAATGTTGGGAGTGAGTGAAATATAATGGTCGTGAAAGGTGCAAGGAAGGTGAACTTGGAATATCTTGACTGTATTATTCTACTGCCATAAATCTTGTCTCAGGTGATACAGACCTCAGAGCATTTCTTCCACCTCTCCATCTTCTGGCAATTTTCAATGTTGACAATTATGATTTCTTTTAGAAAAGTGTCGTTTTGACTTTCTGCAAACATCTACTATTTTTAATAAATATAAAATCATGGAAAATAATTTTAACTATTTGGACAGATATTGGCTCCATTTCCATAACTCTGGGGCTTTGCACTGTTGTATCTTCCAAAGAAGCGGTGTAGAACCAGGAAGTCAAATTGTTACATGTTTTACAGACTTCCAGGAAGATACATCTTCAGGCAAATCTCTTACATAATTCTCTGTCTCATTTCTTGTAAGATGGTCTGGGTGAACAGGTCTTCATGGCAACACAAAACTCTGCTGAGATTAATCAAGCCACTTCAGAGCATATGGAACCATCCACTTAAAGTAGTTCACTCAATCATAACTCAAATGGCAGCGAGCAGCAAAAACAAAGTGCAGGAAAAAGCAGTAGTAACATGGGTGACATATGTATACCCTTTGTGTGTGATTTTGAGTTGTAAGAAAAAGGGAATCTGAGAATACACGGGTAACAGCTGACTTTTCAATGGCAGCTAATGTATCTATTGGTTAAAATTATGATGTTCTAGCAAAGCCATGTAAAGATGAAAGGTTAAAACAGCAAAAGTGTCACAGATCAGAATTCAGCATCTTCTTTATATACTAGACATACCTTAAAAAGCCAAAATAATCTTCACCTGATTATATTTGATCTCCAAAAAGCACTGAAAATCTGCATGGCATAAAAGTGCCCCAAGAATAACGTTTCTGGGAAGTCTTGTCTGTACTTAAGTAGAATACACATTCAGGGCAGGATTACTGATTTTATTTTCCCCAGTTTATTTAGAGCAATTACTGTAGAGGTTAGTGTAAACACTGCCTTTCAGTTTCTGTGACCATATGACAAGGATTAAGAAGTATTATCAACACTACAACATGGGCTGGCATTGTAGCATATCTAGCCATTAGCTGATATAGGTAGCTCATAGGCTGAATGAAGTACTTCACCAGCTGACAGACATTTAGAGCCCTATTCAGGATGAAAGCTGACAGATGAGGAAGTAAGGAGCCAAGATAGGACAAAGAAAGGTCTTCAGTATTTCTGCTAGCCTCTTTGCTGCCTTTAAATCCAGAGAAACTCTTTTGAAGGTATGACTGTCTTTTCAGCATTTAAATACATACCAGAAATCTATGGATTTCTGAGGATAAGGGGTCTACAAAAGCTGCCTTTTTCTACCTTCTGTTTTACCTTTGACATATGAGTAG
This sequence comes from Psittacula echo, assembly GCF_963264785.1. Lineage (NCBI taxonomy): Eukaryota > Metazoa > Chordata > Aves > Psittaciformes > Psittacidae > Psittacula > Psittacula echo. The sequence continues at coordinate 111,130,244 of NC_137735.1, forward strand.
CTGTAGATTTGAAGTTCTCTTCCTGCATTGGAAATATACAACATAATATGTAAAAGGCTGCAATATTTCTAGAATCTGAATAGCACAAGTAATATTTACAAAATGCTTCCTCTTTCAGAAGCTCCTATGATCCTGAAACATGCTGTAATGTGAGATTGCAAATGGTAATTAACCTAATTTTGTTGTTGTTCTTCTTAGTGAACTATATTTATACCATTTAGTACAATTTGTCCATCCAGTCACAAAGAAACCACTTTCTGTACCGTAATCCTTGATTCCAGAATAATACAAATATATTTTTTAAATCTTTGCTTCCATCTACCTTTCATGTCTGTTAATAAAACACTTCTTAGCATAGAAATGCATTATTTGCTTCTGACACGAATAATGAAGAGCTCCATAACTGACCATTTTCTTTACATCATTTATTTTTAACGGATTTTATAGATGCCAACAGAGTGTTGTGGGTGTCATCCAAATTTTAGTGACATAACTGAAAAGTCTCCCACCATTTCAGTGACTTCAGTGAGTTTTGGATGTTACATGATTAATATTCATTCCATAAATCTAGAGAGATTTCATTCAGAGAGCAATTTTTTATTTCAAACCTTATTTTATCCAGAATCACTTTGCAGTTGTTTCCGTTTCATGTAGGATTTTTGCATGTTTAATTTCTGATCCAAATCAGAATAGTCAAATATCTTTGACAACTTGACAATACTGACATTTTTGTCAATGTCTGATGTGTAGAATTATTAGACATCAAGAAATCAAGAAACAAATCTCTCCAAAACTCTACTTAAATTTGGTATTGCTTCTTTTATGTATGGTATAGACAACAGAATAGCACATGAAAGTTGAGAGCTTTACTACATCTTATTTGTTATGCAAATGAACATACATGAGCAGTACTTAGCTATTTGCAGGTAACTTCTTAGTTATGGCTCATTTGGAAACTAGGCTTTCCCTTTAATGCAACAACTCAAGCACACAGATCACAGAGGGGGAAATTTTTATTTGGTGTTCGTGGTTTTCTGCTTTGTATTTTATTTTTTCTAATGTTTCTTTTCTTCAAAATCTTCATCAGCTTTTACACATCAGGCTATTTAGGCTATATCAGGCTATATCAGTAGGTTCAGCTAACCTACTGCTTAGAGCAGAGTCATTGTGGGTGACATCGTGAGATACCTTTATTTATTAGGCTTCAATATTCCTCGAGAGGAAGGAAGTTAAAGGAAATGAGATGAAGAAGGGAGTGGCCAAATAAAAATTATGTCCATCCAGCTGCTTTCTTTCAATCCTCAAGTGGCAGAGGGAGTAAATAATGAAAAACTTGTGGGTCGAGTTAAACACAGGGAGAGCACTTTCCAGTTGTTGTCAATAGGCAAAACAGGCTTGATGGAGAAAATTAATTTAATCTATTGCAAATAAAAATTGAGTTGGATAGTGAGAAGTAAAGAAAGAAATTAAATATCTCCCCTCCCCCTTTTTCTTTTCCTTGGTTTCAACTTCATTCCTTCAGTCCCAACTCCTCTACATCCTCCCCTCATGAGCAGGGCGGTGCAAAGGGATGGGGAATGGGAAGTTATGGGTTCAATCATTTACAGTTCCTTTCTGCCACTCATTTCTCCTCACACTTTTCTCCTGTGGGTCATCTCCATAGTTCTGTAGTCAGGATAAACCTGCATCAGCATGGCATCCTCCATGGGCTGCAGTGTGGATATCTGATCCAACATGGTCCTCTCCATTGGCTAACTGCAAGGAAATATCTGCTCCATTGTGGTCTCTTCCAGAGACGGCAGGGGAATCTCTGCTCCAGCACTTAGAGCACCTCTTTCTCCCCCTTCCTCTCTGATCTTGACATTCACAGGGTTGTTTTCACACTTACTTTCCTTACTTTCCACACTGCTGTGAGTGAATTTTGACTTTTTTAAAATGTTTTTCAAGAGATGCCACCAGCTTGGCTGGTAGGCTCAGCAGTGTGCTGCAGTGGGCAGCCTTTGGTCTTTTCTCAGAGAACACTCCTGCAGTTGCCCTGTTGCCAAAACCTTGTCAAGCAAACCCAGTGCAACTACAAGGAAAGCTCACTGTAACTTAGAAAAGGTAGAGTTCCTCACTCAGCTCCACTTTTTTCTGCTTCCAAATTGCACATGGGAATCTTCTTTCCAAGCCAGAGGTTACAGGTTGCCATCACAATGTACTTCCCCACTTCTCTGTATCATTGATGTACTGCTGTAGACGTGAAGTACCGGAAAGAGAGAGGCAGAAAGGCATAAGCCAACAGAGACCTTTTGGAAAGTGTCACAGCCCAATAAACTTCCAGCCACAATTGTTACATGAAACATTCCTTTGCTGTTCATTAATATTCAGGAAAGTGAGAAAATCTAGTTGAATATCCCATAAGAATCAAACATTTCTGGGGAGAGGAATGGCATGAACTGATTCTTTGCTCACCTGACTTTCCTCATATACCTCCAAAGAAAAAATGGAGCCACATGATACCATACTAAATATCTCTTATACTTCAGACTCTCTTTAAGCAGAAAAGGCAATCCTGCTATATATAAAAAGGGTGTAACAGACAGAAGTGCTTCCTAAAGACTGATCTTAATCTTCTGTAACCATTTAAAACATTCAGGTAAGAACAGTGAAGGTACCTATGCTTGTTATGACTACTGCCATCTTGCTACTCTGAACAGCGTTGAATACATTTTGCAACAGCTGTGACAAGAGGTCGTTGTGCATCCTCTTACCTCATTTCAGATTCTTGTTCAGGCACTTGTTTTCCCCTTTCATACCTTCTTCTGCTTCATCTCTTTTCAGCCCTGGTTTCCTCTGGAGGCATTCCTCATCTCTCCACTTTACTGCTTGTTCCAGTTGTTTCCTGGGTTCCTTTACCTGGTATTGTCCTTGTTTATGCTCTGGCTTCTTCACAGGCATTGTTCTTCTCTTGCTCTTATTTGACTTCTTTCTGGCAAATCTTTTCTCTTTTCCAGCCCTTATCACGGTGCCTTCCAGCCTCCACTACCTGCTTGACTTGGCAGTGGTAGTGGCAGCAGCAGATGAAAAACAGGCATCAGACATACTTACCCTTATATGGTATCCCTTGTGTGATGGTCATGATGTTTATCCCACTCTTGCTGTGGAGTGGTCAGCATATGTGTTTACCCTGGCTAGTTGGTCTAAAAAGAAAATGAAAACAAATCCCAGGCACTGTAAATCAGATTAATACAATAGAAGTGTTTCTAATCTTGTTTATGTCAGTTATACAAAATTGACGTAAGTGTGGTCAGTTCTGATTTACCTGGTTGTTTGTACAATATGAGTAAATAGCTGTTAAAATGAACTGTCATGGAAGAATAAGGTGAATTTGGGCTTAATGCCCGACTCCAGTATTACACCAGTACAATGCCTCTGAAGTCAGTGTCATTGCTCTAGTATAAAACTGTAAAAAGCTGCAGGGAATGAAATCCTGTTTTGTTGCCTCTGAGAATTTTCAGAGTCGGCCTGATATGGCATGAGTCAAAAATATTTTGTTATTCACTGCTTTTTCTAATTATCAGATTTGTCTCCAGTCCATTTTGTGGTGTTGGCCAGGCCCTTGATCTGAGTCATTTTTTCCATACAATCCACACTGCTTTATGTTTCAATGTTTTTTTTCTTCTGCCTTAAAACCAGAACAGAAGAGCTGTCTAAGCATGTACAAACCTGCCTGACAAAAAGACTTGTTTTTCCTTTTCCCTCACCCCTTCTTTTCCACTTAATGTTAGTACAAAGACAAAATACAGCTTAAGTAGCATACTGGCTTTCAGAATTATGCATCAGGGAAAGTGATTAGCACATTACGAATCTGTTCACTTGTCAGTGGACCACTTCATTCACACAAGTCATCTTAATTAAAGAAGCCAGTCTCTTGGAGATAGCATTGATTTTATAATAAGTAGTTGTGGTATATGTCTGATATTGTTTTGAGAACACTTGTTGCAGCTTACTTTACTGCTGGGGTTAGTCTATGGAGAGTTACTTAGGATTGAAAACCATCTCTAGTTGTTAAAAAGTGTGTGTGCAACACAAAAAGCTGGAATGAAGAAGGAACAAATCTTCCTATTCCTCATTGCTGATGGGTCTCATCACTTGGCCCAAGATACTACTTATATTCTCCCCATTATGTACTTGATGCTAGCATTGCTTTCCCCACCCGTTTCTGCATTTGGAAGAAGCATGCTCGCTGTTGAAGTTCAGGTGAAATCTCATGTGCAAATTGCTTGCTGTCAGTTTAATACACTACAGTCTGAAACTGTGACAGAAAATTTGGTGCAAGAAAGCAATTATTTGGTCTGGCTAACATGAGCGTCACTGAATTTTCTGAGTATGGGGTAGACCTAAGATGTATCATTGCAAGCATTGATTCAGACAAACCTATTTCCTACTGAAGAGCACTTCTGTAGTTATGTGGCTCCCAGGCTTGCTATGCTGTCCTTTTTACCGAAAATAAACATAGAAACCTATTTTGGTTTAGAAGCTGTAGCTGAAGGAGCTCCATTGATGTAACTAGCTTTTGGGAAAAAAAGGAAATGGTCTTTTGCTTATGCATTATACTAAAAAATTCCCAGTGATGCTAGCTTTGGGCATCAGAGGCTATCAGAAGTCTGGTTTAAAACCCCTTCATTCTAAACCAGCTCTTCCTGAGATCTCCATCTCACCAGAAATACAAGGACCCAGTAGCTGCTGTTGCTCTTCAGTTCCTTTTACTTTTCCGAGTGTGTCTTGAGTTGTGTGCTGCCTTCGTCTTCTCCAAGGTCAAAGACATCAAAACAAACCAAATGTTTCTGAAGCTGAAAAAAAATATTAAACTTCTGGTCCAGGTGGAACCTCATTTTTCTTCAAGACACCAAATAGATACAAGTGTTACATCCAGCCTTAAATGCTCTGGTTTAGCTTTACACTTTTGAACTAAGATCTTTTTCTTACCCTGACTGATGTCAGCTGAAAGGAAGTTCCAAGTAAAACGCCCTTTACAGTGCTATTTTAGGGCTGAGGCCATTCTTTCTCTCCTCTCTTCATCTTTCCATTTTCCTGATGCAATCCTCAGTTTGGCCTTGGGCTCACCTCACAGCCATTAAAAAAGAAAACCAAAAACAAGTAAAACCAGAGGGACCCTTCAAACCTCAAAATTTTTCTTTCAGAGTAGGCTCAGAACACAGTGATTAGCTTCCTCTGAAATAGCTTTTCTGATTCCCAAGCTTAGAAAAATTGGAATCATCGAAAGGCCTGGTGGCAGATTTTGTTTTATTATTTTCATTGAGCCTATAACTCAATCTGGCAATGGAGGAGTCTAGAAAAGAAACACTGCAGAGAGGGGAAGTAGTTCAGTAAGGCTTGGCAAATGCCTTCAAAGAATTCCTCCAAGTCTGATCACTAAAAATGCAAACAAACACATATTAGTGTAGTGCCTTACAGAGGATTTTTCTGATGGGCAGAGGGGGTGCTTAGGGGGTACTATCTTACCCAAATCACATTTGGTTTTACATTGCTTTACAGTTGGCCTCATCACAGTTCCAGAAGGTCAGACTGCTTGTCCAAGGTCCTCAAATGACTCAATAGATTAAGGGAAAACTGAACTCAGAGGACCACCCTGCTTTCTCGCTTTCGTTTTAGGGATTCAACTGACAAAATTTCTCTGGCATTTCATACGTTCCATTAATCCCACTGGCTATCAGCCATAAATATATTGCAGAAAGACTCAATACATGTAAATGTGCATAGTGATATATAACTGTGAGATGATGGAAAATACACTGGACAAGCATGATTTAGTTCCTCTGCATTAAAAATACCCTTTAGGCGTGCGGCTCAAAAGTAAAAGAATATGAGAGAATACTGTTTGTGGCTTTCCCTGCATTTATTAAGATGAATAAGATGAATCTTTCACCTTATTTCACTCTTTTACTAACCACACATTCAAAATCCCATGTTTTTTATCCAACTTCTCAATTTATTCCTATCTGAAAGCATAATTAGTAGCTTGACTGTTATAACTATTTTTCTATTGGTATCCTCTGGATGCAGAATAAATTCCAAATTTCAGGATAAGATATATATATATAGTTTTCGTATTTGTAAAATCGGAGATGTAGAGACATGATGAAGTCCTCAGTTCCTCAATAGAGCAAGCAAGGCAAACTTTCATCTAAGAACTTGTTCTGTAGCCAGTTGTGAAAGTCTTGTAAAAGTGAGAAATTCCCTCATTGTCTCATTCTAAAGCACAACTTATTCTAAAGAAACTGGATTTGGAAATGGATGAGTTAAGAAGCAGCTACTTGTTATTAAGTTTAATTAAAGACCAACAGTAGTAACTGACCCTTGTGAAACTGTGCAAGAGCATAAAGCCCTATGCTGCCATAGCATGGTCTGCCAGGGTGTCTTAGAGCATTGCAAGGTGGTTAATTAGCAAAAAAAGGATCCTGCTATCATTTCCTTCTTTGTGACATCATCCTTTGACTTTTATCTATAAGCATTAAGTTTCCTGACCTGCCAGTTTGCATAAACTCTCAAAATAGTCAATATATCATTTGGATTAAAGAAACCTGTTTCCTGTCTGAGGTTCTCTATGTTTCACTTCACACTTCCCTCTACAAAAACAAGTCGAACTTCATTGGTAAGCCTCTTCCTTTTGGAAACTTTGGTGAGAATCTCCCAAGATTGGGCTTTCTACTGCTATTTCGAGTATTTTAAACATTTTTTGCTTTGAGTTCTGTGTGGAATAGATAAGTTGCCAGGAGATGGTGGTCAGGATTGGTAGCAGAATTCCCAAATTTTATAGTACCATTAAAATATGTGTAAATTGCTTCCTTCAATTTATGTATTAGTATATAGCATGCTCTCTTGGAAACCCCGCTGTATTCCCCATCTCCATGAAGAAACGCTGTCATTCCTCTACACTGAATATCTCTGCATATACTCTCAGCTTCATCTGTAAGACATATTACCTAGAGGGCCATAGGCAAAGCTCTACTATTCTGCTGTAAGTTATATGATACTCCTTACTTATGGATCAAAATATATGTGCAGAAGTGCTGGGGGATTGTGGTGTGCAGTGAAAACACCACTGTCAAAAGTGCACAGGGACATGTGTGGATCTACCAGGCAACACTGCAACCATCAGACTTCTTTGTAGGAGTCATAGGGTACAGTCTACCATGTGATGCCAGTCAATTAAAGAGAGCAAACTTGACTGTAGTTGCTGTCATGAAGCCCCCATGAAGTAGGGGCAGAACCTCACTATTCAGTGCTCCAGATCACAGTTCTCTGCTCCATTCATTCTCTCTGTCACTTTTTATCCCTTCTGTCTTTTTTTAGCAGCTAGCTGGCTTGAGAGATGCTTGCATGATCATCTGCTTAGTACAAACATTTCTTTTTAAATGGAGCCAGTTACAAGATATAAAAGCGAATTACAGAGATTTCCTTGAGCAACAGAAATAAAAAGAACACTTGCTTAGAGATCATCTTTCCAGGACAGCTAAGTAAGAGCTTATTAGACATAGCATGACTCAAAAATATCCATGTGAGAAAAGGTGGCCTTACCTGCATGTGGAGTTTCCATGTTTACTGTGAAAGAGTACCACAGCATTTATCCATTCGTGGCTTTACTTGACTTGTTTAGGTTTTGTTCCTTGGTAGCTCTGGAAAAGTGTTTTAATAGCCAAAAAATCTGTACTTAATTAGACATACAAAAAACCCCCAACAAAACAGCAGACAGGATGTCTATTTCCTCACAGAGATACTGTCGTTTATATATTCTGCCCTAATATGAGCAAGTCTACTATTATTTTCTGATGTCCCTCTTGTTTAAGATGCTCTGAGTAACGTGAAAGCTTTTTTGTACACCAGTCCTGAAAGAAGACTTGACAAGATACAGGCATGCTAGATGTTTCAGTATTGTATGATTCCTAATTCCATTTAACAAAAACTTGTGTGTGGTTGTATAGAAGTTTATCTTGTTAAAAGGTATTTAAATGTAACTGTGGATATGTGGGCAGGCTGAAGGGAAAAATCTGATAACGACTCTATACCAGTGCTCCCAGCCTGAATTTCACCAGTATTCTAAGTGGTGGTTTTATTTTCTTGTTACTTGGGGTTAGTCCAAATACCTAGTGCTTGGAAGCTGTTTAGGACAAGGGCTCTGTGATCATAAAGTATCTCACAGAAAGGGCCATCAGAGAGCTGCTGTAATAGAGTAACTAATGAATAATAATTATATCTGCAACCAAAAAGGTGGTGAGGTCTTAAGGGTTCTTGACTCTCTTCACTTAAATTTAGAAGTTGTGTGGGAAAAGTAAAATTTGTACCCAAAAAATTTTTTTAAGTTACCTTAGGACTCAAAGCAAATGTCAGAAAATGTCTGAATTTTGCTGTTGTTTTTGATTCTGCTCAGAAAGTATCCAGATTTTCGCTGAAGAGTGGCCATACAACACCCACCTCCTCCAAGCAAAGGAAGAAATTATTGTGGGTTAGAAATTAGCACTGTTTCTTATATACTAAATGCAAATTAAAGATATGAAGCATGACTTACATGGCATGACAGCTATAAACAACCTACTCTCACTGTGTTATTCATCCTTGTTTATTTTTGAGGCGGGGTTAGGTTTTTTGGTTTTGGTGTGGGGGGAGTTTGTTTGTTTGTTGTTCCCATTTGGCTTGTTTTCCTTGGGCTAATTATTAGAACATCATTAGTTATGTTTTTGAATATTCCAAATTTGCACTTTTCAAGTCCTTTCTTGTGATTCCACAGACCTTCCCACTTTGCTTTGAAGGTTTGTTGCATCAAACATAAGCTCTACTTTTCTCCTCAATGTCTCCTAGCTTTATGTCTTTGTTACTATACGCTTTCATTCTTCAATCTGATTTCACTCTTCCTCCCACAGAGCTGAGACAGAGAGAGCAGTATATTCCATGATCATCATGAAGCGAAAACAAGGACTACAAAAAAAATTCTGGAAGATGAGACCAGCGTTGACAGCGCTTCAACACAAACTCTTGAAAACCTGATCCATGCCAGGAGATGTGGAAATAAAGATAAGTGTATTACTCAGATATCATCCTACTCCATCACTATTATAAACATATTTGAACGAGACCTGGAGTTAAAAATAAACCCCTCTCAAATCACTTCATTGCATTGCTTGCATTGCTTCTTAAGAACAGTCTTTTTTCCTCAAACTAAAATCACCTATTCAGTATTTCCCGTCTGAAATCACAGCCTTATTTAAGCCTAACGTAAGTCCTGTAGACCATATGAGACTTCTCTCTAAATATCATGTCTAAATGAACAAATATATTAATTTCCCAACTGATGTTGGCTGTCTATGAGGTAACCACGTGGTTGGAAAACAGCCAAGACCTGGAGAAACCTGTGTTCATGGTTCCTCTGCAAGTCATCATTTTGTTGGGGTAGCTAGTAAGACTACAACACAAATAACTAGTAAAGGTGATATAGTCTTGTGTCTCCTTTCATCTTACATCTGTCTGATGCAGCTAAGGGATCATGTCTACCAGATACGGAGTAGAAAGAATGTGCATGTGGAAGAGTTCAGGTCTCTCAGTGGTTCTTCTCAGATCCATTTGGGGCAGGCGCCATAAATCCTCAGAGAGACTTATTCTTCTTAATATATATCTCTTCAGGTAGGAAAACAGAATAGTTAAGCCTATTTAATAAGTTACATTCATGTACATGTGTAATGGCAACTGAAAAGAAGAAAAATAAGCCCTGTCTTATCGATGGTGATGTAGCCCTCTGCAAGGCAGCAGATAGTCTGGCAATGTTCAAGCTGAGTAATCCCCTCTCTCCATATGTGTTTTAGATTCAATGTGGGGTATGTCTGAGGAGACTTCCAGTACCAAAAAGTATTTAAGTTTCTTAATATCTCCAGTTTTCACCACCTTTCTTTTTCCAGAAGAGCTAATGCTTATTGATGGCTTACGAAAATATATGGCATGTGGCCACTAGCCTGCCTGACCACCCTAGATCCCCCAATGCTCTTTTATCATCAGTGAAGGAAAACTGCGAGAATGGTGGAACTTTTAACCATGTTGTTTTGGACAGAGAAGGAAAAAATATAGCTATCAAAATGCCAGTGAGCTCTACAGTCCTTAATTTGATAAAGACAGTACAGATGGATGATGCTTTTCTCCAAAAAGAAGCATGCTCTAAAGTAATCACTCAAGCTTATGTTGTGACTTAGTGTATTGCAAGCTGTTCTAAGAGACCTAACTCTGCAGTATGTCTGAATTCTAGTATATTCTTTGCTACAGGCAAGTTAAGTGACATAAAAAAACCAGAGCCAGCGGTAACATTATTGGAAAGCAGATTCCTGTTCAAACAAGCTTAGAGATTAATAAGATAGATTTCTAGTGACTAGACTCATCCCTGGCTTTTGTCTTCCTTCAGTGTAAAATAGGAGACAGATAGTTTGATAGAGGGAAGTCTGGCAAAGGTAAATGGTAATGATGAAGCAAAGGAGTCATAACATTCTCATGACAAAGCCCGGGTGCCTGAATAGTGAAATACAGAGGAATGTTGATTAAGGTGACTGTTAAGCTTCCCATAGGCTGCCAGCAACAGCTATAAGTCTCCTCCCAAAAGCATACAGTGAAGTCAGTTCACATCTTTCATTTCTACGCACAAACTTTTCTAAAATACAATTATCCTCTCTCCTAGAGGGATGTTCCATTCTAATTCCTCTTTGCTAGTTTGTGTGAATGTCATCTGCTTCCCCATGTTTTGCAAAGCAAAGCATGCTATTTGTTGTGGCTATTTCTTAAGGTTAAATTTTTTTATATTGATTTCCATATTTCACAGTTCCTCTGGGAAATCTAAACCTATCTTTTAATGAAGATGCCTTTACAATTTACAAAAATTTTACAACTCTCTGTGTCTGTGCTTTACAATAATCTGACAAAGTGTGTTATGTCTATTTTAAATAATCAGTAGATTGCTTCTTTCCAATTAAATATAATATACAGTAATTGTAGGAATGTAGACAACTGCACAGTTGTCTTTTCTAAAGATATTTTCCGGTACAGAGGCAAAGCACTAAAAAAATGCAAAGCCAAATTGTTGTGCAGCTTCTACAGTTATAAAGAAAAGAAATTTAAAATTTATGACTGTATTTTCTGGAGAAAACAAAATGTACATTTAATATTGGATAGAATGTCAAAACAACACAGGAAGAGATAACGATCTAGTAACACAGAATCCATTTTCAGTGGAAAAAACCCAATACATTTGGAACATCTTGACTTGATCTTCAAATGACATTACTAGGTAAACTTTTTTTTTTTTCTTGTTGACAGACTTTTTTAATGTTAAGGGGAAGATATTTCCCTAGCCAAGCCATTTATATGAGCATAAGAGCCATCTTGTGCCATAGATTAGACTGACTCATCACTAATATGGATTAAAAATGACATTTCTTCCTTGCTTTGTAGTAGCCATTTTCATTCTAAATCTGACAATCCTGTGGTAACTATTTTAATGCATTCAATTATCGGGAGACAAATATGGAGAATATTCCTTTTAGGCTGACTAGCAAGCTGGGTATGCCTCACCAAGTGACCTGTTACAGATATAAACTGATACAACTAATTGCTAAATACTAAGCAGAAGCACAGAATGGCACAAGTTGTTACTTCTTTATGTAGAACTTTTGAATTCGAATCTGAACCCTGTTCATATGAGTTACACCAAATAATGTTGCTTATGTGTGTAAGGACCACATCACACTTTAAGACTGCAAATGAATCCATAACTCCTTTCTCCATCCCCTAACCTCCCTAAATACTGTTTGATTTTTTGGAACATAAGACTTCTGATCTGTAAATATGCTTAAACCTCTGAGTTGCTAGATCTGGGATCAGGTAACATAAATGAATCAATTCATGTGCTTAAAGCTGAGCATGTGCAGAAATATTTACAGCTGCAAAGTCTAAGATATCAGTGTTTTCTTTTTAGTCATGTAATTACCCCAAAATTCACAGGCATGTGCTGGGGAGTACAAAAGGGAGCAAGGTACCTAACTTCCATTGTAGCAAAGTGCTGAAATGTCTTTAAAAACGTAGTAGTAAGAGAAACTTCCTGATGTCTTTTACACTAAGCCATATATTATTTTGCAATAGTTCCTCTTCACAACATGAGGGTTATAGCACAGAGGCTAGAGAGGTCACATGGCTTTCTCTTCAGCACATCAGAAGAGAAAGAAACTAGGTTGACATCTTCATGCCCCTTGATGTAAATATTAACCTCTGCAAGAACATCTCTACTGGATGAATTCTCTATTATTCCAGTTGGTCAGTATCGGGGAATTTGGTAGTTCAGGTTCAGGAAAATACTTAAGCAAGCACACATTTCTCAAATTTCTTGGGTATGCAGTTTTGAAGTTTCAGGGAAAAAAGAATTACAGTAGTATTTCCAAACATATCTGTATGATTTCCTCTAAGATGTTTCAGTATTTCTGCTTCTAATATTAGAGGAAACCAGGATGCACGGATGATTGCAAAAATGGGGATCAACAAGAGAAACACGGAAATTAATTTCTCAGAGCTCATAGGAGAACTGAGGCTATGATCAGGCCTCATGACAATTGGCTGGTACTCGAACTATGAGTCTCACACATGTGGCTTTCAGAATATTTTTCAGTGGAGAAAAATAGTGCATTGAAAGGACACTTGTAAATTTTGATGCCATACTAAAAGAAAGCTTTTGACTGCAATAAAAATTAAGCACCTCTGTATAAGATATACCTTAAAATTGCGCTAATTGTGCAAGAGGTTTACCATTTGGCCTTAGCTTTCAGTGACCAGAATGGCTTTCTTTTCAGATATGCATCTGGTAGCTTACAAATGTGTTCGATGAGGTAAGAAGCGAACTAATTTGTGAAAAGAAGAGAAATAGAAAACTCATAAAACAAAATAAAATGAAAACATCACCTGAAACAGATTTCAGTATATGCATGTTACAACAGACCCCCTTAGGCATATATAACTTGTATGCATACAACAAAAGATAACTTAAACTGATGTTCAATTTGCCAGTTTATTGCAAGGGTGCTATTTTGACTAATATTAAACAGTCTTGACTGATGACCTCTGTAATCTGTTTGGTGCAAACACTTTCTTTCAACATCAGACACTTATTTTTTTAACCATCTACTTATTTGAGAGAAAAAGCTATATGTGGCCTGTGCAGACAATTCTGCTTTTTAATTGTGTTAAGGTTTTTCTGCATATGGTAGACAATGCATGAGAGCATTTAATGATGAGAGCATTGATTAAACTTGAAACATATAATCTGGTTCCCAGGCTTGGTTCTAAAGAGTTTTTGGCTCTCCTTTCAAACATAATTAGCCAAAAAGCAATTACTAGGGAGCTGCAAAAAAACTCACCTTCTGGATTTAAAATTCACCTTCTTTAATGTATTAGGAATCTGAGCATGCTGCCTCCTGCTTCTTATCAGTTAAATATACACAGTGATACCAGAAAAAGAAACTGTGAATGCTGCAATTCTAGTTCATTAGAAGTAGTCATACAGGGAACATCTATAAAAGCAAACAGTGCCAAGCAAACAGCTAAGGCTGTTCATCAACTCTGGATTTAATAATTACCTTATTTATATCCATCATGCTAGGAAAAATATTGTAATTGGGTTGGATTATGTAGAACATGAGGAATGGAATAATTAATGGAATAATAATAATAATAATTAAAAAAAAAAAAAGCCAAGTGTTAGTGTGCAGGTCTTTGTAGAGAGAGCTTTTCAATGTAGTACAACACTAGAAGATATTTTCTTCTGTCTTGCTTATAGTCAACAAGGGGCCTGCACAGCTTGCTGAAGATTTTTGTTGCAGAGTGCCTCTCTCAGCTGCTAGCTTGCAGCAGGGCAACCCAGAACATACACACTATCACTCGTGCTCTGTGCCAATGCCTTAAAACTCTCTGAGACTACCTGTGCAGCAAAGCAGGACAGGAGGGTGATGCTCTGACTTCCACATTTCATCCTGTCTGGGTTTTGCAGATTAAGGGAATTTTAGTGTCCTTGTCAGTGAGCCATCTTTTATCAGCACTAATCAGCCCTGGAAACAATGGAAACAATTGTGTGTTAAGACTTGCATAGGTATCTGATGCAATCTACATGTCAGACAGTCCTATTGCATTACCTAATATGTCTAAATGAATGTCCCATAACCCATATTTTTATGCTGGAGAACTGCTGATTGCAGTGGCTGTTCATTACATACACCTATATGTCTTCAGGTGATAATCCAGCAAATTCAGGACTATTTAAACGGAACCATTTAATATACTTGCTTCTTATTTAAGGACACGAAGAATATTGAGTGGTATTCCAGCAAAGGGGAACTTGCCCTGAAGTTCAAAGGGTGAACTTCAGCAGAGCAGGAATGAAACCATAAGAATCCTTTGGTTTGCAAAAGTGCTCATGCAGGTTTTAGTGTGAATACAACTAAATCTTTGAGTATCAGCTGAGAAGGGCACAAGATTTCTGATAACCTAAAATAAAATTGATCAGAATATTTTACACATTTTGAATGGTTTTGTTGTTGGTTTGGGTTTGGGGTTTTTGTTGCTTTGTGTTTTTTTTTAATTCTTATCTACTTTTATTTTAAAGAGGAGAATGGTTATAGCAGATTAAAACAAACAACCAATCAACCAAAACATGTGGAGATACATGCTTCTCCAATGAAATACTCAAAACATTCATTTACGATTTATTAATATGTTTATTAAAGATCTACATTTTGTAATGTTCCTATCTGGATTCAGCTCTTTCCTTTTTGTTGTAGATGGAGTATAAAAAATACCCTAACAAATTAGGTATTTGATCATGGAGACAAAAAAGCAGAGAAAGTAGTGTGTGTGCACATTACAATTATATTATCAAGGTTTTCTGTAATGTTATTATAGGCTGTTCCAAGTTACCATGTATGAAAACAAACCACACTGATTCCAAGCCCCAGAATGAGAGAAGTTAGGGAAATATAATCAGTGCAGCTGTGGCAACAATGCTATTGTTAAAGTACAGGGAAGTTTCATAAACAGTGAGTAAGAAGTCAAGAAGGAAATAGTTGTAGACAAAATCATTGCTAGAAAACATGAAAGCAACTCTTTTTTTCCCATCCCATCCCATCCCCTCTCCACCCTGTGAAAAGATTATCCATGGAAGGGGAAAAAAGGGTGAGGTATTGGGTGGTGTCCTGCATAAGGCCATAACACACAAAAAGTATGCATGCTTTTTTTCTCTTGGAAGAAGATGAGGGAAAAAAATGAGCCTGGAATTTCTTTTGGAACAGATACTGTACTTTCAGGTGCCATCTGTGGGCCATGCTTTGTATGAAATAAGGCTGTGTTTAAACAAGAATAAAAGAGATAAAAGATTTGACAATCTATTGTAGCCATTGCTTGCAGCATGACATAGATGTTCCCAAGCTGGTTTTAAACACCTAGCTGTAAGAACTGGTGGCACTTCAGTTTCTGTGCCAGCAATGTGTAACACAGGGCTACAAATATTTCAACAAACACTAATTTATCCTGATTCTTATTGACAAAGCTACAGATGCCTTAGTCAAGAAAAGAAATGCCACTGAGTCAACAGCTGTGCTTTGCAATGGTTTTCATTCGCTTTGCTTTGGCATTGTTTTAAGAACGTCAGTGGCACTGCTCCTGCTCAACATCACTGCAGAAGAATCACTAAAAGGCTGATCCTCTGATAAATACTGTTTCAAAAGAAATTGATGAAATACGCAACTCCCCTTAGCATAAGAGATGCCAGGATTTAACCCACACATTTTAAACTGCTTACATGAGACATTCAAACCCAAAAGAGATGAAACTTGACTGGTGTGTTATCCAAATTCACATTAAAGATAATTTTCCATCTTCAGAAAATTATTTGTCTGAAGTGCAAGCATATGAAGCATGAGCGCAGGTGTTTCCTGATATCACCAAAACTACAGGCATATGAAAAGAGGTTCCCAGTCTAGCCAATTTTCACCATGCAGTTTTTAACAGTGTTTGGATTGAAAACTGCAGTTTAAAGCATTTCTGGATTGTATCTCAGGAGTATGGCAGTGTTGTTCTTCTCTGCCAAAACAAGAGAGATTTTCACCATTTCTTTTGAAGTTAGGCTCTATTAAGCACCAATATAACTTTCACATTTTGGCAAAAAAGGGTTCTTGTGAACTGGCAGGAAAAAGGGTTCTTGTGAACATGTCATGGTAATTATTTCCATTACATCAAATTATTACCTTTTGAGATTTGCTTAGAATATATGTATTTGCTGCCGCTAGGAAAAATTATTGAACAAATGTGCCTACTGATATGGAATAATAAAATTTTAAAAGAAAGAACTGTGACTGTTCCTTCAGATCGCTTTGATAGACTGGTATTCCAGGCCAGAACCCTGAGGTAAGATGTGCAGTGTCGATTCAATACTAGAAGCTAAAAAGGCTGAGTGGAACTTAATCCTTTAGATAGTAAGAGGCATTCTCTGTAAAGATTGATGTATCCCTTAGCAGTAAATATTATACCATTATCCTTATCTAGTGTCTTATCTTTTGCAGAATCAGGTTACTTTCCCTCCATTTCCTCCTCCTCAGTCAATTTACAGACTTCAATAAAATAATTTCAGCCTGTTTTGATTGTGCTTTCTCTTTACTACCTTCAGAATGTTCCCTGTCTTCTCCCTGCCAAAAATACTTCCTGTCTCCCAGATACATAAAACTGGCAGTGAAGAAGTTAGGTCAGCTGTGAGAGGATTTCCACGGAGTCAATTAAAGCTTTCTGGCAGCAGGGAGGCAGACAGCGGGATGTGATGAGACTCATTTCACACAGTGTTTTGACCTCATCTAGTTTCTAAAAAGTGCTCTTTAACCTCCAGCACAACACCTCCATTGCTACTACTGCCCAGAACTTTGGAACACACAGTTCCCAGGCAGACCAGGTGCGCAGCAAGGGCTTTTTGCCTCCATTTGGTACCGGAAACTGTCTAGGGTTCAGTGGAATCCCAGAGCAACAATTAACACTACTATTTTTTCTGACGTGAATATAAATGGCTTAGGGCCAGACAGAGCATCAATACAGTTATTGCCAATTACTGCAAACAAATAAATCAACCACAATTTACTGACTTTTTCTGAATTAAATTAGTACATTTTGAGAGTTTTCAGAGAACATTTGAGAGAATTCAGCTGGACAAGAAACAAGACTTGTTTCGCTGACATAATTTATTTGGATTTTTAAAGCGCTTTTGACAGTATACCTCACAAGAGGCTAGTAAGGAAACTACAAAGTGGGGAGGTGTAGATGTGTTTTGATCACAAAATGGATAAAAGAAAACAGAATAGAATAAGTTGGTCAGTTTTCACTATGGCAGTGGCTAGCAGCAGAACACTGTAAGATTAACAGATCTTCATTATGTTCATTAATGTTCTGGAAAAGGGCTTAATCAATATGGTGGCAAAATCTTCATGGAACTATTTTTTTTTAAGAAGTAGCAATTATTTAATTGGGCAGTTATTTAAGTTAGTCAAGACAAACCTAAGCAATTAGGCAGCACAATGGCAGAGGAAGTTCATGATGGAAAAGTCAAAATAAGGGGTGTTGGAAGGATATTACTAAGATACATCGTTGGATTTTGAATTAACAGTAACCACCCAAGAAAATGACCTGTGTGTCACCTTGGACGGCTTAATAAAAACATCTGTTTAATGTGGAAAGGCAATCAAAACTAAATGAAATGTTACCATGAATAAAGGGGTGAGGTCCCACAGAACCTGCTCTGGCCAAGACTGCCCAGGATGTTACAGTGAATCAGTGCACTTTCTCACTGCTGCACAATTTCTAGGATGAGTTGGCTGGTCCTCTGGAGGAGAGGGAAGTGTTGAGTACCTTTGACATTGCTTTCTGTTCTCTGCCCTCAGCTTTCTCCAAAAGGCCTTCCTGTTACTGAGAACCAGCTGTTCATAGGTTTCTGTTGTTGGAAAGAAACTGAGTTCATAAAGCAAGCCCACTGAAATGTATCTAACAACGTACAGCGTTTCAAAACAGATGAATAACACTACATTCACTTAAAAATAAAGAAAAAAAGAAAAAAACAGGTAAGGAGAGTTATTAAGTTCAATTGTGTTGAAAATTGGTCTAAATGCGATGACTAATGCTCCCAATTAGAGTCCAACAATTGGTTTTGCTTGTTTTGTTTTAATTCTCAAATGAAACTGAAGTTAAGCAGTACAAAAACTCAAAAGCTAAGAATACTTACCATTTTGAATAAAATTTCTTTGAAGAAAGATTATTTACCACAGGGCGGCAGGGTTTACTAATCTCTAAAAGCCTAAATTACTAACATCAAGCACCCACAATACTCAATTAATCACCAGGGTTTGTGTGTGGGAGTTCTTTGCACCTCTGTATAAACATAATCCCATAATGGCAAAACATTCCATTGCCTCTAAATTAACAGAGTATTATTCAGCATGTAAAATCATATTCTCTTTGCAGTAAAGTGATACAGGGTGGGGACTAGGACTGATAGAACCAGCCCTGCTCAAACTTACAGCGTGAGGCAGGACTCAAATTTTGATTATATCTATTTAAGTTCATTTGTGTTCCTTATATAATCCACTTCACAGCATAGTGAGTGTTCTGTACATGTCTGAAGCCAAAATACTGCTGAACTGTACTAAAAAAAGAAAGCAGCTGATCAAAACACATACGGGGAGAACTCTATGATTACCTAGTAACAGATCTTGTGAAACAGAGAGGCACTGGAAAGAAAACCAGCGGCCAGATTATTTCATTTGCCAGGATTGCTTTGTGCTAGTGATACAGGTCAGGTTCAGGTATCTTGAGAGACACTCTGAAATATTTTGTCCCTTTAGCAAGAAAAGGCAGGGAGAGGTCAAGAGGGTACATGGGGAGAAGAAGAACAGGGGTTAAGTTGTGAGAGCTTGGAGAAGGAAGTAGAATTGAACTGGCCTTTGACAGGAAGGAAAGATATACTGGGAGATATTGGTGAGGTATGGGCATAGGAGAAGAAGTAGATAAGCAGCCATTCTCATTACCTTGGAACTGGAACTGCCTAAGGCTACAACTGAAATGCTCAGCAGGAAAGCTGGGTTTAGATATTCCCAGTCTGCTGCATGCAGACAAGCAAGAGTGAAGGGAGAAAGATGAGCTGGACAACTCTCCAGTGAATATCAGCTGGGTCTTTCAGTAGCCATACAAACAAACAAGCAAACAACAAGCAAACAAATCTGGGATAAAAAATATCACAAGGAAGGCAAAGAGACTGTGACTGGAATGACAAAACTGCAGACTGCAATCATGAGTTGCAACAGGAATTACCAGGCATCATGTTGTTGCTTTGGTAGACAAATATATTATTTCTGGTTGTGCTGGTTCACCTAGAAAATGGTTAGTCATCCTGCAATCAATTACTCTGTCAGTTTATGTGGGACAAAGCTGTACAGTGGATCTAGATTCCAATCCTGCTGACATTTCACATGCTGCCAGAATACAATACTTTTTTTCCAGTTCTTTTCTTACAAAGCTAAAAAGAAATAAATATTACATGACAATTATGCCCTATGGTCATAAAATCAAATGTTAACATTTATGAAAAGCCCAAACTAGAATTATTTACACAATCTTAATTTGGCCACTGCATACATAGTCATAATATCATCTTTAATTACATAGTTGAAAAGTGTCCTGGTTCAGCAGCAGCAGTAATTTTTTTCTTCTTCTTGGTAGCTGCTGCAGCGCTGTGTTTTTGACTTTCAGCCTGGGAACAGAGCTGATAACAGCAATGTTTAGACTGACCAAGGACTTTGTGAGTCTCATGCTCTGCCAGGGAGGAGGAGAAGCCGGGAGGAAGCAGGGACAGGACGCCTGACCCAAACTAGCCAAAGAGGTATTCCATACCACAGCACGTCATGCCCGGGGATGTAACTGGGAGCTACCCGGAAGGGCACGTCCTCTTTTCGGTCGGGCTCTTTTTCCGGCGAGCGGTATCATATTCTCTTCCCTTGTTATTTCTCTTATCATTATTATTATTGGTGGCAGCAGTAGTGATTTGTGTTATACCTGAGTTACTGGACTGTTCTTATCTCAACCCGTGGGAGTTACATTCTTTCGATTCTCCTCCCCATCCCTCTGGGGAGTGGGGGGGGGGCAGTAGACTGCGTGGTTCTAATTTACGGCCTGGGCTTAAACCACGACAAAAAGTTATTTATACACAAGATCCCAGGAGCTTTTTTCAGCATAATGAAGGAAATTTTAGTTATAGCAGAAGACCAAGGCAAATGGAGTCATAAGGCAGAGAACACAGTGTTAGAGAAAGAATGTCTTCATGGTTATCGGATACTGAACTGGGGGATTCTCTTCTAGACTCTATTACTTCCCATGTAATACCAGGCAGCTGACTTTATCAGATAATCAGTAAGCATGTTTTCAGTTTTCTAGTTATCTGCCTTAGGCATGATTTATAGAAATGCTTGAAGCTCAGGACCATATTTGACTTGTATCGGACCTGTGCTATGAGCACACTAAGTGACAGATAAATTCTTAAAATATTACTCCTAGGCATGCAAGATCTGACACAATCAGTGAAAACTTTTGACCTTGAGATCTTTGTGCTTCTGCTCTCTATGTATAATGCTGTTTTCCCTGAGGCTGCCTTGTGAAAATAATAACACAAATATTTATGAAGCATTCATAAACAGTAGACATGAATATTAAAAGAAAATCCCAACCAACCAGTGAACACACGCAAACAAATAAAATACCAGGGATAAATGAGCAATTCTGTTTTTACATCATGTATCCAGCAGTTTGCAGTAAACAGGGCACAAAGTCACACACTGAAAAAACCCTCCATTACAGATACTCCATGTCTGTTCATTAACTGAAGACAGTCCACTATGTGTACTCATTGAGACAGATTCCCCTGGAGAAAATAAAAACCAAAATGGTCTTTAATCTCATGATCTGAATGGATATACAAAATTATGGCAGTTCCTCAGTTTGAATTCTTTACAATTTTGCAGTCCTTCATGATCTTTCAAGCGTTTTTACTCAATTTTACGTGTGTAACATACATGTAATAACTGGGTTTGTAACAAAGAACAATAGGAATTTGATCCTGAGTGACATGATTAACCATTAACCTATTATTTGCATTACATTTTTCATTAAAATCACAGCAGAGCCTGTGGTTAAAAAAAAAAAAAAAATCCCAAGTATCTACTCATCTCAGAGCTCCTTGATCCTTCTCAGTCCCTTTACTTGCACAGGTATGGGATGAAAATTGCACTGATTCCACCAATCTGAGGATGAATTATGACTATATGTCTATGCTAATAATGCTAGACTTCTCTTTCAAGTTTCCCTGACTTTTACATTACACAACAGTTGTGAACACTACTTTTCCCAGAATGTCTTCCGTGAAAAACCCTGTGTTGAAGATCTGATTTGTCATCTTTCCTGTTTGATGTATATTTGAAATTGTTGCATGAGTGGGAGTAATAGGATCCACTTATTGCTCCTAGCATGTTATCACAACTTTATCACTCCTCTAACAGTCAGTGCAGTCGTGTCTTGCCAAAAGTCTGGGCAAGCTGCAGAGGGATAAATCTTGCTCATTCACCCAGTGCAACTGGAATTAAACTGATGGCATGGTTGGGCATAGTAACTGAGTTGGAAAACCACTAATTCCTTCGTTGTTTCACTATTTTTTACTTATGTTTGCAAATCTGCAGTTATGTTGGATACCAGCTGCTCTTTGATCATGTAGCAGAAGTCCTGTATTGTCTGTGCTTGAAACATTACCTTTGACTGTGAAATTTGCTGTTAGGATCCTTGTTTTAGTACTTCAGGACTGGATCACTTCAAAGTGAACTATATGGGGTGCAATCCAAAATCCTACAAAACACAGAATACCAAAAGAAGAGATGCTGGCTTTAGCAGTAGTATATGCCCTGGTGTTCCTTGCTGTGAAAAGGTGCCTAATTGGGATTTAAGAAATAAAGTGTTGGCTCTTAGACAGTGAGTCCTGGGTGCCTGGGTTTTTGTGGCCTGACTAAACACATTGTGCCAAGTCACCAGCATCTCAGTGGAAATAATCTAACTAAATCCTTCACTTGAAAGACAGAAAGCTAACAATAGAGAATCCTCTGTTAACATGCTTTGGCTTTGGTATGATCTGCTTTCCTCTTCTGCTTTTCTGTAAGTCTTACTAAACAGAAATGTTAAAGATACCTGTGAAACAGAAGCCTTCTGGCCTGTGCCACTACATGAGCATCCTTGGGCAATGAAAGGTGAAAACAGTTCCATACTGCAAACCCATGGATAAAAAAAAAAAAAAAAAAAAAAAAAAAAAAAGGTGAAAGAAATCCTTCTTTAGAGAGAGAACACCACTATAGCGATTTATCTTCTTCTGCCATTTCCTTCTTTGAATCAATAAAACCCTGCAGAATTATGAGAACCTGCACTTGTTATTTCATCACTTTTGAGCAATGTAGTAATCCCAAACTCATGTTTATGAAACTGTTACATCTTTTCAACATCTGTTTCCAATATATGTGAGAACTAGTTTTATCTTTTTGTCTAGTGCTGTTTGGCAGTTTTACTTAGGATTAACATCTCTATTTTATATACCATTTTGTTGATCTGCTCTGAAATTTTGGACCAATACAATGAAGCTCACCTGGAAATGAAAGGTCTTTGTTTTACAGCTGAGGAAGATAGCATTCTTCTGAACTTAGTAAAGTTCATTACATTGATTGACCAGAATATTTAATTATTGTCCTTTCTATCCCTTTTTATTCTGCTGTCTTCCTGTATCATGATTACAAGGTCAGAATCCATTTTATGGTTTGAGAGTAAGGTGTCTTAGCTATATTTCCTACAACATTATGACCCAGCTGTTTTAACCATAAGTTGACCTTGTACAAATAAGTAAGTACAGATTTGTCACTTCCTGTAGAATTATTTCAAAGTAATATGTTGTGGAAATTAACGCAGGCTGGATGATCTTTGAGGTAAATTGAACAGGTCTGATCATGTAAGAGTTTATACACTGAAAGTTAAAAGAAAAAAAAAAGCAAATTTGTCTTCAAATTCTGACAGTTTTCATTTAACTGATGGTTACTATTTTCAAAAATGTTCAAAAATAGTGTTAAATTTACTACTAATTTCCTCTACCCAAGTATAGTTTTAAAATGATATATTCATATGGTTATATTCTTCCTTTCCTATCACATACTTTCTTTTTTCTTTATTTTCTTGCCATTCACCTTGTTATTGTTTGTTTGTCACATTGGTCGGGCTTATGATCTCTATCTGACAAACAAGCAGAAAGGAAAGAGCTTTTGCTTCAATGGGACTTGTGCCTGCCAGCATAAATATAGGCCTGAGACTGAAAATATTTATGTTGTTTTTAAAAACCAGTCAAGGACAGCCAACATACTAATTGATGAAGAAGCTCCAAAAAGTAGATGACCAGGGACAAAAGGAGCAGGACTATATTTAACTCAACATACTGTAACACACTGACACGATTACGTTTGTAACCACCTGGGATATGTTCTTACAGCTTTTCCTAGGTTTTATTCATTTCTTACTCAGGCAAAACTCTTACTAATTTCTCTCCCACGGTATTTTCTCTGACTAATATGTAAGTACAGTATCTTTTTGTTGTCTTGTATGGCTCACACAGAACATCATCTTACTCACTTAGCTTCAGGAGACGGGAATTTCATATTCAGAGACAGGCAGAGCTGTTACAGGCTAAACATGAAAAAGGATTAGAAACTTTATTACACTCATTACTACTTCACTGTGCAACTTTATACTTCCTTACATAACAATTTTTCTTTTCAAATGGAGAATTGCTTTCATTATACCATTTTGACAAATAAGTACATAACCATATGATGGCAGCAATATGCTTAAATATGTGGATTCCAATATGCAATATGTTTTGACCTGTCTAAAAAAGAAAGAGATGACTCAAAGCAGAGTTCTGAAGAGTAAGACTTGCAGCAGTAAAATGCCAAGTCCAAACTGCACCTTTCAAAATTTCTAACTAACTAGAAGACAAAGATCAGCTACAATTTTAGCTGCTGAATACAACTCTAATGACTCTGGTCATTCATTCCAAGGCCATTTTTACCTCTTTAAATGCAGAGTTTAGCATTTAACATCAAAATTGGTCTTACATATATGCAGTTCCCAAAGATCTTCAGGAGAGTCACACACACATGCAGGAAAGGACTAATAATTTTATTTCTTCAGTATTAGATGCACATTGTTATAACAGTACATGTACTAGATGACACGGAATTACCTATGCATTTCCTCTTCCACAGGAACTGAAGGAAGATCATAATATGTAAAGGTATTAAACTGAGATGATCTAGAGTGAGAAGATGCTGGAAATTTTAATCGAATTTACCCAGTTGATCTAGACTAAAGATTAGTGTAAATCGGAAGTCGAGGGGTCAATCCTCTCTAGTACCTGCTGTATACCTCCAAATATACCTAAAGTGGCCTAACAGTGTTTAAACAACTTTAAGGAAATTAGGTTATACAACTTTTACACCTTGTTTTTCTTTGTTTTAGAGTGGTCTTTCAACCTTTTCTGACTAATCCTGGACCAGTTTATGGTATTATTAAACAAGGAATAATATTATTTAAAGAACAATCCGAAACAAAATAAAATAAAATATACTTTCACTGACTTGATTTCTCTATAGAGGAAAGAATTTTTTGATTGACATATTAAACAGATTACAATAGCTTTTAATAGCTTAAGAAAGTTGAACACAATTTGTCATCCAGGGATTCTCATAATTTCTGGAAATGGCTTTGTATTTAAGTTTCATCTATTTGTGGTAGCAGAAGATCAAAGGCCAAGAAAAGACAAATGCATTTGGTCTGTATGGGTCTGTGAATTAGAGAAAACCAAACACATAATTTTTTAACAGTTTCTTACAGATCATTTTGAGGATGCATCTCTGTTGTCCATTTTCATGGCCATGAAAAAATTAAACTTATAAAGAGATGGAGAAGAAGAAAACTTTGTGGCTTAATAGATATACCTAAAATCCCAAAAGATCCTGAAGACCATTTTCTGTCTTGTTCCTGACAAATATGTTTTTATGTATGTATCAGGAACTGAACACTGAGTGTATATCAAATGCTAAAGATCTCCAACAATTGGCCAGCCATAGAATCATAGAATAGTTAGGGTTGGAAAGGACCCTAAGATCATCTAGTTCCATCCCCCCTGCTATGTGCAGGGACACCTCACACTAGACCGTGTAACCCAAGACTCCATCCAACCTGGCCTTGAACACTGCCAAGGATGGAGCATTTGACTGATACAGTATCAGTAGGTGAAAAATACTAAAATAGCATGATTTTCTTAAAAAGAAATTGTAGTGACTTTCAGACAATCTAAATGATTTTCAGTGTATGTTTCAAAATTTAAGTATTTGTACAGGTTTTACAAATCAATGTTTACTATCAATGTGAGTTTACAAGCAAACAGAAAATCAGTCAAGTCCATTAAAAGTTGTCATTTCACTAATCTCTTCTAAGTGAATGTTATTGCGTATAATGGAGATATGTCAGGATTTTTCACCTCCAATACTTCTTGCGCTACTCACTGATTTGATTCTGCAAGTTGCTGCTCAAAAGGTCAGAGTTCAAAGTCTTCTAAATAAGCTGTACTTGCATAGAGTAAGTAGCATCATAGAATCATAGAATAGTTAGGGTTGGAAAAGACCTTCAGATCACCTAGTTCCGACCCCCCTGCCATGGGCAGGGGCACCCCACACTAAACCATGTCACCCAAGGCCTCATCCAACCTGGCCTTGAACACCGCCAAGGATGGAGCATTCACAACCTCCCTGGGCAACCCATTCCAGTGCCTCACCACCCTCTCAGTAAAGAATTTCTTCCTTATATCCAATCTAAACTTCCCCTGTTTAAGTTTGAACCCGTTACCCCTTGTCCTGTCACTACACTCCCTGATGAATAATCCCTCCCCGGCATCCTTGTAGGCCCCCTTCAGATACTGGAAGACTGCTATGAGGTCTCCACACAGCCTTCTCTTCTCCAGGCTGAACAGCCCAAACTTTCTCAGCCTGTCTTCATACGGGAGGTGCTCCAGTCCCCTGATCATCCTCGTGGCCCTCCTCTGGACTTGTTCAAACAGTTCCATATCCTTTTTATGTTGAGCACACCAGAACTGCACACAATACTCCAAGTGGGGTCTCACGAGAGCAGAGTAGAGGGGCAGGATCACCTCCTTCGACCTACTGGTCACACTCCTTTTGATGCAGCCCAGGATACAGTTGTCTTTCTGGGCTGCGAGTGCACACTGCCGGTTCATGTTGATTTTCCCATCGACCAGCATCCCCAAGTCCTTCTCTGCAGGGCTGCTCTGAATCTCTTCTCTGCCCAATCTGTAGCTGTGCTGGGGATTGCTCCAACCCAGGTGTAGGACCATGCACTTGGCATGGTTAAACTTCATAAGGTTGGCATCAGCCCACCTCATAAGCGTGTCAAGGTCCCTCTGGATGGCATTCCTTCCCTCCAGCGTATCAACCGAACCACACAGCTTGGTGTCATCAGCAAACTTGCTGAGGGCGCACTCAATCCCACTGTCCATGTCACCAACAAAGATGTTGAACAAGACCAGTTCCAACACTGATCCCTGAGGGACACCACTCTTTACCGGTCTCCAGGCGGACATCGAGCCATTGACCACAACTCTTTGTGTGCAGCCATCCAGCCGGTTCTTTATCCACCGAGTGGTCCACTTATCAAATTGATGTCTCTCCAATTTAGAGACAAGGATGTCATGTGGGACAGTGTCAAAGGCTTTGCACAAGTCCAGGTAGATGACGCCAACTGCTCTGCCCCTGTCCATCAGTTTCGTAGCCCCATCATAGAAGGCCACCAAATTGGTCAGGCAGGATTTCCCCTTAGTGAAGCCATGCGGGCTGTCACCAAGCACCTCCTTGTTTTTCATGTGCCTTAGCATGCCTTCCAGGAGAATCTGCTCCAAGAGTTTGCCAGGCACAGAGGTGAGGCTGACTGGTCTGTAATTCCCTGGGTCATCCATTTTCCCTTTCTTGAAACTGGGGGTTATATTTCCCTTTTTCCAGTCGTCGGGAACTTCACCTGACTGCCATGATTTTTCAAATATGATGGACAGTGGCTTAGCAACTTCATCCGCCAGCTCCTTCAGGACCCATGGATGGATTTCATCAGGTCCCATGGATGGATTTCATCAGGTCCCATGGACTTGTGTACATTTACGTTCTTAAGATGGTCTCGAACCAGATCCTCTCCTACAGTGGGCCTAGGGTCTTCATTCTCACAGTCCCTGTGTCTGCCTTCCAAGACTTGGGTGGTGCGGTCATAGCCTTTGCCAGTGAAGACTGAGGCAAAGAAGTCATTAAGAACCTCAGCCTTCTCCAAATTCAGGGTAGCCAGTTCTCCCGATATCTTCCGAAGGGGGCCTACGTTGTCCCTAGTCTGTCTTTTACTCGCTACGTACCTATAGAATCCCTTCCTGTTATCTTTAACATCCCTAGCCAAGTTCAATTCTAACTGGGCCTTAGCCTTCCTCACCTGGTCCCTAGCTTCCCGGACAGCATCCCTGTATTCTTCCCAGCCGCCTGTCCTTGCTTCCACCTTCTATAAGCCTCTTTTTTCCTTTGAATTTTCCTGAGCAACTTCTTATCCATCCAAGGAGGTCTCCTGGCCCTCTTGTTGCACTTCCTTCTAGTTGGGATGCAACACTCCTGAGCTTGGAGCAGGTGATCCTTGAATAACAACCAAGAGTCTTGGGCCCCCCTGCCCTCTAGGGCTGTGTCCCATGGAACCTTACTAAGCAGGCTCCTGAAGAGGCCAAAGTCTGCTCTCTTGAAGTCCAGGGCAGTGAGCTTGCTGCACACTCTTCTCACTGTCCTGAGGATCTCAAATTCGACCATCTCGTGGTCACTGCAACCAAGGCTGCCCTGGAGTGTCACATTTCCAACCAGCCCTTCCCTGTTGGTGAGCACGAGGTCAAGCATGGCACCTCTCCTTGTCGGCTCCTCTATTACTTGCAGAAGGAAGTTGTCTTCCACACAATTGAGGAACCTCCTGGATTGCTTGTGCTGGGCCGTACCTTCAGTCTAACAGATGTCGGGGTGGTTGAAGTCTCCCATGAGAACAAGGGCCTGTGAGCGTGAGGCTGTTCCTATCTGCCTATAGAGCACTTCATCCACAGATTCCTCTTGATCAGGCGGTCTGTAACAGATCCCCACAATAACGTCCCCCATCGCTGCTCTCCCTTTAACCTTGACCCACAGACTCTCTGTCGACTGCTCACCCGTCCCCAGACAGAGTTCCATACTCTCCAGCCTATTCCTAACATAAATAGCAACTCCCCCTCCCCGACTGCCGGGCCTGTCTTTTCTATAGAGCCTGTAACCTTCCATTCCAACACTCCAGTCGTAGGAGCCATCCCACCATGTTTCTGTGATGCCTACTATATCATACTCCCATAGCCGTGCACACATCTCTAATTCCTCTTGTTTGTTTCCCATGCTATGGGTGTTTGTATAGAGGCATCTGAGCCGAGCTCCAAATGAAGCCGGCTCATTGGCTGGAGCAGCTGGAATATCTCTGCATCGCTCCGAGCATTTATTGTAGGTGCTGGCAACTGACTGGGTGTGTTGGGATGAAACGATGCCCCTCTCCCCCAACACATCTAGTTTAAAGAAACCTTGACCAGCCTGTACCTTGAGAGAAATGTGGAGTTGTAGATTAATTCCCCAGTTATGCCTTGTCGTGGTTTAAGCCCAGGCCGTAAATCAGAACCACGCAGTCCACTTCCCCCCCCACCTTTCTTCCCTCTGCTTCTGGAGGGACGGGGAGGAGAATCGAAAGAATGCAGCTCCCACGGGTTGAGATAAGAACAGTTTAATAACTAAGGTATAACACAAATCACTACTGCTACCACTAATAGTAATAATGATAAAGGAAATAACAAGCAAGAGAATACAACCGCTCACCAACCGGTACCTCACCCCCACCCTGCCATGATCCAGCCCTTCCGGGAACTCTCCGTTCTACCTCCTGGGCATGACGTGCTATGGTATGGAATACCTCTTTGGCTAGTTTGGGTCAGGTGTCCTGTCCCTGCTTCCTCCCGGCCCCTCCTCCTCCCTGGCAGAGCATGAGACTCACAAAGTCCTTGGTCAGGGTAAACACTCTGACCCAAAACTGAAAACATCAGCTTTATCAGTATTATTCCCAGGTCGAAGTCAAAACACAGCACTGCACCAGTAGAAAAAATGACTGCTACTGCTAAACCAGGACAGTATCCACCCCTTATTCCATACCATTCACGTCATGCTCAGATCCCACATTTTCCATATACCCTCACTCTCATCTCAGTGCACTCTTATCTTAGTGCACGGACCAATCCCTATAAAGCTGCTGAGTCCATTCGGTCCATGATGGTGGGCTCCATCTCTTGTAACAGTCTTTCAGAGCAGGAGAGGCCCATTGCAAAGTCCACCCCTCGATCATGAGTCCATCTCTATGTTGCATCTCTGCCCTGATGGATGGGCCCATCAGGCTTAAAAAAATTCACCCTCCCCTGCAGCAGTCTCTGCAACTTGTCGTCGGGGACTCCACACAGCTGCCTTCCATCTCCGACGCTTCCAAAGCACTGGAGGGGCCCAGTGGATTAGATACTCGCCCATACTGTCCCACACACCGTGACACTCATGGCTGTCCAGCCTTGGGGAAAACCTCTCGGTCCCCCTGTATTGTCTAAACCCAGACAAGACCCAAACCTGACTCTGCTTAACTCTCGGGATCAGACAAAATGGCCGTGGGTAGAACACACTCTGTGTGTGTGCCCACATGGTGATCCCCATCACAATCAGCAGGCAGGTCCCAAGGGTACCCAAAGGCCATTCAAAACCTTCAGAACTCTCAAATGATGCTGCTGTACTTGCTGGCTCTCTCACCACCAGCTTCCCTTTTTCTGAGTCCAGATCTTCCTCCTCTGCCTTGCTGGAAAGCGCTGCGGGGTCTCCTGCATCCTCCTGCGGCTCAGGCTCACGGGGCTCGGCAGACGGCTGCTGGGGAATGCTCTCGGCCGCCGCGGGGCTGGGCTCGGCTGTGGGGCTCGGCTCCTCTGCCGCCTCCTCCCGCTGCTCGGCAGCCGCCTCCTTCCCGGCCTCCGGCCCCGCTCCCGCCACCGCTTGGTCCCCGGAGCCGCTCTCCCGGGCCGCTTCGGCTGCCGCCGGCTCCCGGAGCCGCTCCCCCTCGGCTCCTCGCAGCCTCACAAAGACGGAGGCGAGGACGAGGGCCAGGACAGTGAAGAGCAGCGGGACGGCCAGGTACAAGTCCACGGCCACGTCCATCCCGCCCTGCTGCCGGAGCCCGCCCGTGTTACAAGCCATTACCATAAAATACAATGAAACAAGAACCTTAGCCCAAGGCCCACACTTGATAAACACTAACACAGCAAATACCGGCTCTAAGTAAGCTACAGCATACCGAAACTGTGATATCAAAAAGAACGACTTTGAGAGCCAATAAATCAGCATTGTGCCTCAGTCAGATCTGTTGTTATCTCAACCCTTCCTGCCCCACGTTGGGCGCCAAAAATGAACTGTCGTGGTTTAAGCCCAGGCCGTAAATCAGAACCACGCAGTCCACTTCCCCCCCCACCTTTCTTCCCTCTGCTTCTGGAGGGACGGGGAGGAGAATCGAAAGAATGCAGCTCCCACGGGTTGAGATAAGAACAGTTTAATAACTAAGGTATAACACAAATCACTACTGCTACCACTAATAGTAATAATGATAAAGGAAATAACAAGCAAGAGAATACAACCGCTCACCAACCGGTACCTCACCCCCACCCTGCCATGATCCAGCCCTTCCGGGAACTCTCCGTTCTACCTCCTGGGCATGACGTGCTATGGTATGGAATACCTCTTTGGCTAGTTTGGGTCAGGTGTCCTGTCCCTGCTTCCTCCCGGCCCCTCCTCCTCCCTGGCAGAGCATGAGACTCACAAAGTCCTTGGTCAGGGTAAACACTCTGACCCAAAACTGAAAACATCAGCTTTATCAGTATTATTCCCAGGTCGAAGTCAAAACACAGCACTGCACCAGTAGAAAAAATGACTGCTACTGCTAAACCAGGACATGCCTAAACCTCAACTATCGGCATCCTCACCTTTTTTTCATCAGCCTTACCCCTTCATTTGAAAAATACAGGCAGCATTTTCTTCGTTTACAGAATATTCTGAGAACAGATCTTGAACATAATCAGATCCTATGGTGATGAGCTTTCTAAAAAAAAAAAAGTAATCTATAACCTGCACCTAAGTAATTTCCTGTCATTTTCACACTCCCATTTTATTCATATCTCAAAGCTACCAGCATGAGTAGTTTCTGATCAACAAGTGCTTTATCAGAGAATACCATGAATGAAATAAAACTGAAGTAAAACTGAAAAACGCAGGACTAGGGAACCTGAAGAGAATCCACGTGACCAAATGGCAGCAATGCTTGGCTTTCTTCTTCCATGAGCTCTTTGGTCTGTCATTTTTGATCATCAGGTAATACTCCCAGCTCCTCCAAGTCTTCACCTGTGTCCATTTAGAAATCACAGAATTGATAACTAGCCCATTGACATTGTTGGCGTTTGATTCAGGTCTCACATGTAAAGGAAATTTGACTAAATAGAGGCTAGTAATATTATCAGAACTGAATAACACCTATATAAGGTATAGCAATTTCACTGAGATGTTATTGAAAGCTCATTTCCACACTTAACTAAGACTTAACAGATGCTTCCACTATATTCAGTTTTTTTTCCTTTGTGTCTTGACCTTCTCTCTTTAAACTATTACTTTCAATTTTCAGCCATTTACCATATGAGATACAATCCACATGAAGTTCATAAAAGACTCAAATTGAGGTCCTGCTGCTTCTGTTTTCATTTTATTTAGGTTTATTTTTCTAAACCACATGTTACCTTATACCTTGCCAATGTAACTCATTTGGAAATAAAGTATTAATTCAAACAGTGTTTGTTTGGAGGAACTCTCTGATAGCTTTCAGCTGGCTAAACACACTTAGATAGCATCCTGTTGGTTTCTAAGACAGAAGTGAAAGGCTGATATGCTTACCAAGTGACAGCTTTGATGCAGTGTCTTTACAATATATGAGTACTTACAGTCCTATATTAGTAGTGATACTTTTTCTCAGGAGTCCTTCAAGTGCCAAAGTTCATGCAGTTCATGTTTATATTCAATTAAAACCTCAACTAAAATATTTGCAGACAAATGCTGCATTCTCAAGCTGTACGGAAGCCATTCAGACACATCTTCTACACAGATAACAGGGTGGGCTAAGTAGATAATTCTATGGCAAATTAGCTATCCTGCCGTTTATTTTGGTAGAAAGTAGTTGCTAAAATTGTTTGCATGCATCCAAACTGAAACGTAACTTGATAACACACCCACTGAAAATATAAAACATGTTCAGAAAATGAAACTGCAATTCAGATTTATTTTAAAACATTTCACAAACTGCTTGATTATTTTGCTTTCCAAGGGAACCAAAGAACTAAAATTGCCATATGCAAAACCCAATGAAATTCAGTGTGCTTCTAAAATGAACTTGAAATCCTAGTAGTTACATATAATGGTTCAGAACCGTGTTTTGATAGTGTTTTTCTGGTTTACTGTGCCCTGAAAGACTTGTAGATGCAATCAAGGAAAGTAATTGCATATAAATGAATGTTCAATTCATTATGAAGAACAGTATATCTCTTTAGTATAACAGCCTTTCCCCTCTTTTTGAAATAACTGAACTTATTTTACTAGTGTTGCAGCAGTATATTTTATTATCTATTTAAATTAAGCTTAAAAGCCACTAATGTTTAACTAGAGAATGGTCTAATAATATAAAATATCTTTACTATGGCACACCCACACATGAAATGTTTGCTTTTGTAGCTGTCTACAAGAATAGCACTTCTTTAAAGTAATTTGTAAGGGAAATATGTCTAAAGATAAATTAATGTTTTAAAGTGTAGGTAAACACAATCATTATTGCAGCACTATGTTATTTGCTGCTAACCTGCTGATAGTTCAGGTTGATCAGTTACAAGCTGATTAGCTGGTAACTAATTAATCATAAATAATGTTATCTGGGTTCCACACTCTTAAGACAAGCTAATTACAGAAAAACAGCAGTTATAGTATCATTAGCCACCACTTTGCTGTCTCACAAATATCTTATCCTATTTATAAATCTTAAAAAAAGGTACATAGTGCAAACAATATAAAAGCTGAATAATCTGAAGAATCTTCAGTTTCAGTAGAGTAAGATTATTACTCATTTCTGGAAATTGCATGCAATTTCTTGCTAAAAAAAAAATCTGCCTTTGCCTTTGACAGTTATCTGGGAATGTCCATAGTATGACTATCATAACTTGACATTTCCTCTCCTTTCAAAGCCCAGATAAGAAGCCATGATTGCCACTGACAATCCTTCACAACCAGACACTGTCTACACTTAACAGATGATTCACGATAGTTTTCTTCTCTCATTTCATCTTTAGCTTCACAAAAGAATCATAACTGGCAGTGCTAATATAGTCTCATAACTTGTTTCAAAAAATGTGCTTCATGAATGGCTTTTTTAGAAAACATAAATTTTGACAGAAGCTTCAGTCGAACCTCAGAATATTTATTGGAGAAAAGCCAAAACCAACCCACCCTAAACAAAATGGAATCCCTGAGAACAAATCCCTTCCCAAAACTAAGAACAGGCTTGGTCCTGTGTTCCTGAAGCTGGAGAGATTCTATCAGGACCACATAATTACTCCCATGGCTTATTACAATACCTGCTATAACAAAGCAGTAGGCCTGAAATGTGTCAGTAGACTTCAGAATGACAGTCATCTCCTACATAAAGGATATTTTCTGTTGGTAGCCTCTGCTCTGGAGCATAAACTTTCCTGGTTCCTTGGGATACATCTGCATTGTCATGTTTGCACAATCTCAAGCTTAAAATTTAGTTCCTGTAACACCTTTATTATCTGTCTCATTATTTACTATGAACATGTTAATGCATGTTCAATCTTAAATTTAGCATATGCCAATTTACTCACTGGCAGAGAAACTCTATGCTGGAGAAGCATCAAGAACAAAGGATTGAGATATGATTTATGCTTCAGCTCTATTGTTACAAAAGGTAATGTGCATGGCTGAATTAAGTTGCCCTGGCTCCAGTCCTCCAGAAGTGTGTCAGCTTGCTATGTCCTTCAGTCATGACTCAATATCAACATAATCTCAGTGTTCTATTAAAAATCTGTTAGGCATGACACAAACTTCTGCTTCTTGGGGAAGTCTTTATAAAATTATGTTACGGGTTAGTAAATAACAAGATGGAAGGCAACTATATGGGCCTAGAGAAAAATTGAATTTCTGGAAATAAAGAAAGAAAAAGTTTTCTTCTAACACATCTCTAACC
This sequence comes from Psittacula echo, assembly GCF_963264785.1. Taxonomy (NCBI): domain Eukaryota; kingdom Metazoa; phylum Chordata; class Aves; order Psittaciformes; family Psittacidae; genus Psittacula; species Psittacula echo. Next base: position 111,164,882 of record NC_137735.1, read on the forward strand.
AGCATACAAAGAAGATGCAACAGGAGAATAGAACTACAAGACTAAAAATCAAAGAATTTATTCTTGCACACATGGAACCTGAACTAGCCCTGCAGGGACACACTTGCCTGTTCCATGACAAGCAGACTGGATGCAATCTACATGATGTAATTCTTGAGCATCTGTGATTCACTTGCATGACTGCAAGTGAAATGGGCAAGTTAGGCCAGAGCCTCCATGATGTGTTCAAGGTGTGAGGCCAGAGGGCATTAGTCCCTAACCTGCCAGGCAGGAGGTTGATTTTGGAAATCCCCACCCACAGATGTGTATCTTATACATCCTTCAGTTGCAGACCATTAATGAAGGTCTTGTAGATTAAATCTGGCTGACCGCACAGGCATAATGTAGATGTTTGCAGTGGTGAACACAGATGGAGATTCTGTCATGAAAAGTGCAGCACATATGGAGTAACTGGCACGACCAAGTTCCTACTTGAAAATTCTGTGTCAGCCTAGGATGTGTTTACACATAAGCTATTGGGGCAGTCTGTGCACAATTCCAGGTGCTGAACCTTTGCAGATCTCTCTGGTTTTGAGAAACACACAAAAATATGGAGATATTATAAGGGTAAAGTATAAAAGAATAGGTATCCTATGATAGAAAACAGGTATTCAAACAACCATCTGATGAAAATTCCTATCTTACATATGTTTGTTAATTTCCTTGACATGTGGAAGAGAATGAGTTATCTATAATTCTAGTTAGAATTACTAAATGCAAACACTCACAAAGTAAACCTGAGTGAACAGAAAATGCACATAGAAATAGAAGTCACATTTTCCTTTATAAAAAGGTGTTTAAGATTTGTTGAAAAACATTCATAATACTGTTAGCAGAATTTTTAAAAGTTACAGGTATCTTTATGAGTGTGAATTAGGTTTATCCACACCACGTCTATGGAATGTGAAAAATTAGGTGGTGGCAAGTCTCACAACCTGTGAGGTCAGTCTTGCCCCTAGACATAAGTGTATTTGTCATTTATCTGCTACAATGCTAGCCAACACTTGCTGATTTTAGAAAGTATGTGCTCACAACTGTGGGCAAGACTGAACAGTGATTTTTCAATTTGAAGTTTCTTCATAGAAATGCAAACACTTTTTGCAATCTGATTCTAATTAACAATAGAGTTATTCATTCATCTCCAACAAATGAGCAGAAATCCCCTTCTTTTAGCAGCACACAGACATTTGATAGTAACTAAATATATGCAGTGATTACGCGTTACAAGATCTGATTCTGTTGTACTTAATACTCAAGTCCTGTTTGCATCTCAGTTATAGGCCACAAAACCACTATGTTGTATTACTTAGGGGCACTGAAAGAAATAGCCCATCCACAGCTGCAAAGAAAGAAGTGGAGCCATTTTGTCACAATCTAGAAAACTTCAGGGTTGCTCTAATACTTGGCTCATAATCTACATAAGAGAAAAGTTCCTACTGGATGTCAGAAGTGACAGGAACATAGTCTTTTTATGGTCTGAGTTCACTATTAGATGAAACCTCTCAGTGATTCCACTAAATCCAATTAAAAACAGATTTGTGTAAAAGTGCCCCTCAATCCACTGGTAACACTCTTGCTAATACAGCCCAGTATGCAATTGGCCTTTCTCCCCATAAGAGCCTACTGCTGGCTTAAGTTCAGTTTGTTGTGCACCAGGACTCCGAGATCCTTTTCAGTATCACTGCTTCTATGAGACTCTTGTTTAAGAGTAGAAGGCAAAAGGCACACAACCATGATTTTTTTTTTTTCAGACAACTACTACTAGGGTGTTTGTGCTGTGTCCAAAGAAGAACAATGAATCTGGTGAAGGGTCTGGAGCCCAAGTCTTATGAAGAGCAGCTGAAGGAACTGGGGTTCTTTAGTCTGCAGAAAAGGAGGCTCATGGGGGACCTTATCACTCTCTACAACTACCTGAAATGAGGTTGTAGTAAGGTGCAGGTTGGTCTTTCCTCCCAAGTAGCAACCGATAGGGCAGGAGGAAACAGCCTCAAGTTGCACCAGGGGAGGTTTAGGTTAGATATTAGGAAAATTTTCTTCACACCAAGGGTTGTCAAGTATTGGAACAGACTGCCCAGGGAAATGGTTCAATCACCATCCCTGGAGGTATTTAAAAGACATGTAGACATGGCATTTAGGGACATGGTTCAGTGGTGGACTTGGTAGTGTTAGGTTAATGGCGACTCAATGATCCTAGGGGTCTTTTTCCACCTAAACAATTCTACTATTCTATGACTAGCCCTATCTGGTCTTGTACACCAAACAATTATTAAAACTGGGGAGATTAGGTCCACTGCCTAATATCCTCAGCATCTTCCAGTTTAGTTTCATTCAAAATGAATACAGCTCATGTGTTTCAATACTATTCTAGGATGTGACTTGAAGCACTGTAAGTGGGGACAATTGAGAGAATCACTTCAAAAACACACTCCTCATCTAAACTAAAAAACTAATATGGACACATCCCTAGGATCCTTCTTAGAATAGGAATGGAAATCCTATGATCTTGACCAGGTTATTGAAGCAAACCCTTTAGCTTGGCATACTTTCCCTGGGATTCATTAATCATAGAATCGGCTAGAAGGGACCTTAAAGCCAGTCTAGTTCCAACTCCTCTGCCACAGGCAGAGACACCTTCCATTAGACTAGGTTGCTCAAAGGCCCACCCAACCTATTCAGATGAGAAAACACTGAAAGATAGTACTGTCAGATATCAAAAAAGTCACTCAGCAGATACTTTGTACCTGTGATTTCCACTTTACTGTGCACTTCGTGATAATTTTTCACATAAATAAATTACACAAAGTGCAATATTTAAAAAGTATAAGCATTAAATACAAAAAAAAAAAGACATTTAAAACATGGTCTGGCTGAAATCTACATGGTGTGAGGGCTGCCATGACCTGTTCAGCGGCATTTTGACAAAGGTATTTGAAAGATGATATCTGTATGTGACCTACACTTGTAGTAAGATTATAATGTTATCTACTGTACGGCTGATCTAGTTTTCCAGTTATGGAAACTGTTGGTCTGTCTTTGCTTATTAAATGAAAATGACATTATCAAGATATGTCTATCAAAATAATCTGTAAAAAAACCCCAACCTTCCTTATCTGTACTACAGGGACTTTGAATTGGTCAAAATTTAAGAGGTTCTAGAACAAAATTACTTGCCACTACTTAGATAGTTTAGGATTTAATACTTAGTTAAACTGGAATTAGAGTAATCTTCTATTTTTGTTTTATTGAAAAGCATTTTTATCTTACTTACACATGTTAATTTGGTTGCCCTACCGAGTTAAATATAAAATGTGATAATTTCTTAAAATATTTTATACTGTTGATTTTATAAAATAATTCCAGTAATTAGGTTTTGGCTTCACATAAGACTTCTCCTCCTAAAATGTTAACATATTCATTGTATTACTCAAACATTTTAAAAAAATTTGCACCACTAGCTTCCGTGTGTACTTACAGCACTATAGGAAGCAGCCTTGGCCAAAAAATCTCAATGTAGGAAGAGAGAAATTACATAGAACTTTACTAGATACTTTCTGCTTGTTCTTGCTCTTCATAAAAGGCATCAATCCAAGAGCAATCTGCTACTTCTGATTCAAGAAGAAGTTAGAAAACTCTTTTCATCTCAATTTATTATTTCATCTTTGAAAAACATGCTATATAATAGAATCATAGAAACATTTAGGTTGGAAAAGAACTTTAAGATCATCGAGCTCAACTGCAAACCTAGCACCGCAAAGTCTATCAGTAAAGCATGCCTCTAAGCATCACATCTACATACCTTTTGAACAGCTCCAGGGATGGTGACTGAACCACTTCCCTGGGCAGCCTGTTCCAATACTTGACAACCTTTGAGCTGAAGAAAATTTTCCTAATATCTAATCTAAACCTCCCCTAGTGCAACTTGAGGCTGTTTCCTCCTGCTCTACCACTAGTTACTATACAATAATACAAAACACTGAGATCTAACTTTCTGGTGCTATGAATGTATTGGCAATGTGAATGTTTCTCTGCTTATTAATGAAATGAAAATGCTGGTTAATAAAAACTGCCAAAAGCAGCGGCCATCCAGTTTAGGTAACTGAAACTTCTCACCAGAAAGCCAACAGTCAATTTTTTTTCAATTACTTCATTTTGGTAAAAATAATTATCAAGCATTTAAAGTACAATTAGCAGATCATAAGTACAGATTTACTTCTAATTTTATATTGGCATTTTTTGAGGATAATATGCAAGCAGTCTTAGTGTACAGTGTTAACAAACATTTTATTTTGTCTTTGTAATTAAAACACCTGCTAAATGGTCAACAGGATTTTTTTTTTTTTTTTTTTTTTTTTTAGTGGCAAGAGCTTGGTAGTTGCATTAAAAGGAGTATGACCAGCAGCTTGGGAGAGGTGATTCTTCCCCTCTCTCCCCCTCTGCTCCACTATCATGAGACCCCCCATCTGTAGTCCTGCATCCAGCTTGTGCCCCCCAACACAAGAGGGATGTGGAGCTGCTCAAGCAAGTCCACAGGAGGGCCACAAATATGATCAGAGGGCTGGAGCACCTCTATTACGAAGACAGTCTGAGAGAGTTGGGCTTGTTCAGCCCAGAGAAGAGAAGGCTTCAGGGAGACTTTAGAGCAGCTTCCAGTACCTAAAGGAGACCTACATGAAAGCTGGAGAGGGATGTTTTCTAAAGACATGTAGGAATAGTACAAGTAGTAATAGCTTTAAACTAGAAGAGAGTAGATTTACATTAGATGTTAGGAAAAAATTCTTTACTGTGAGGGTGCTCAGACACAGGAACAGGTTGCCCAGAGAAGCTGTAGCTGCCCCATCCCTGGAAGTGCTCAAGGCCAGGTTGGACAGGGCTTTGGCAACCTGGTCTAGTGGGAGGTGTCCCTGCCCATGGCAGAGGGGTTGGAACTAGATGACCTTTAAGGTCCCTTCCAATCCAAACCATTCTCTGATTCTATTTTATGAGCCTATGATTTGAGGAAAAAAGCAAATCAATAAAAGAAAATTAAATACAGGATAATACCAGATCTTAATGTGTTTAACATCTGGTTGTTTGACTGGAAGCAGTAGGAGTGTAGGAGTTGGAAGCACTTATAGCCTGCTCATCAACTTCCCAGGTTTGCCCAATGAACTTTTTTCTTTTTAAAGAAAAATAAGGGGTGTCTTCTTGTAATAATTTCCCCAAGGTGATAATGCATTTCATGAATGTCAAAGATCTTCAGTGCTACTTGTATTCCTTTGTTTGTCAGGCAGTTTCTCTGCTACACTTCCATATTAGTAAACATCTGATACTTTATCGATTTTCAACAAAAATATGTAGTCAAACTATCATTTTATGGTTTTATTTAGATTTTTGCATAGCAGCTGAATTATTTGGGCATGCTTCTAATAGAAAACAGGGCCCAGTAGATGGATAAACAATCATGATTTGGATAGTAATCGCCAATTTTCTTCATGATGATTACTACAATGTTATCCCAAAGAAGAGCTTATTACATGGATGCGCAGCGAGAAAACGCCATTTATACAAAACATTTGCTATGTGCTGTCATGGTGATGATTTTTTCGTATCAGACATTAATATAAGAAATAATTATTATTTCAAGTGTTCATTCCACAATTTTTGATTCCTTCCATAATAATACACAACTACATGAGCTATGTAAGTTCTTGGCTAGATGAATTCAATTAGCACTTAATTAACTAGAGATTAATTTATGTACGACTGAAAGAGAAATGTAATTGCCCATTGCTACATTTCAGCTATCTGCACTTTAAATTATTCTGGACTCTAATATGAACGAATCCCTACTGTAGCTATTTTGCAAGTGGTCAACCACCAGAAACGATTGATTGCTTTTAATTCCAGAGACAGGCCACTCTCCCTCTTCATTGAAGAGATGGAAAAAATATGTCTTCATTCAGGAAACAGGAGTGGAAAAGAAATCTGTGTTCCTTTTACTATTGTAATTTCAAACTCAATATTTGACTATATCAAGACATGGATACATAAAACCAGACTGAAATTCCTTGAAGGCTCCCATGTGGTGCAATTGTCTAACACTGTTGGATTACTGCTGAAGAAAGGAATGGTCAGTCCCCTCTGACTGCCCATGGAAAGAATGCCATTCCCTATGTAATAGCTGTTCAACAACAATGGGTGCAGACACCACTGCTGACAAAGTCCAGGACTCAGGGAAGGATGCACACTTTTTACAAACAGAGCTAATAGAGGATTTTTTTGTTCCAGAACATTTCTCGCTGTTTATCTGCACCTGTGTCAAACATAACAAAGTCATAGTCAATTATTAGCAACTCCAGGATTGTGCAGAGGCTAGTCTGAAGATTTTAATGTTAGGTAGTAAGAAACTTGCTTGGAGTAATTTATGCAGTTCATCTGCAATAGAATTAGCAAGTTAATTTTAAGAGTGGATATTAAATTACTCGGAAGGAATGAGATGCTAATATCCTCAGCAACCTGGTGCTTGGCTCCAGCAAAACTGGTGAGAGAGCATTGCAGGACTGACTGCATCTGGTTCAACTACCGCACTACAGTCGTGATTTGCACTACGGGGACACAGTTCCAAGTACCCATTCCAAAACAACCGTATTTGTCCTTCTTTGGTGCTCAGGTGATGGATGTCTTTGATTACGGAATCCTGTGTTTGCACACTTGCAGCGTTCTAACTTAGCCCCTGACTTCGTAACTGGGACAGTCGTTCACTGAAGTTCTCTGACAAATTCTGCTCCTAGCTTTTAGTTGTTTGACCATCCATCCACCTGAGAGTTCTGAGATTCTGACGAAAATTTTATGAACTGTTTCTATGGCTTGCGGCAGGGGGCAGTGGGATGTGAAATCTTGCCAAAGATTCTCACGTCATTAATGACTGTAGGCAAGATACACATGTTACTGGGTATCATTTAAGAAAGTGCTTGATGCTGTAAAGTGATACTTGTACCATGTTATGTAAATGGCTGTAAAGGCTCTGTTTGTTTCATATTCTTCATTCCTAAGGCCAGAATTCAAATCTGTGGTAAAACTACAAGTGAAACTACAGTTTCACAGACACCTCACAGGACATGTTTGTTTACACTGTCACACCTGGATTTCCATAGCTTACAGAGAACTGTGTCAGTTCCTGCTTAAGGGAAGTTACTGCATGACTTCCTAGATTACTTGATGTCTGTATCAAGTAATTGCTATTAATACTGCAAACTTATTATTATAAATTTTACCCATAATTTAGCAAAAATATAAGTAACAAAATTTTTATGATAAAGCTCTACCATTCAAAAACTGGTACTCTAAGTAAGTACTCTAAGTAGGTACTCTAAGTACTACAAGTAAGTGAAGTAGCATGTTTTAACTGCTCTCTCATTCCTTGAGGTAGTCTCCACAAAATCATACTAACGGCATAAATCTAAAAGTGCTGCAAAGCTTGCCCTTTTCCTTTTATGCATTACTAAAAATTAAAATAAATACAATAAAACAACAACACAACAAAAACTTAGGAAGAGGACCAAAAGGTTTAGGAAAGCTTTTGCCCCATTGAATTTATCTCCTGCTGGGATTAACCTACAACATAAGCTTAATGTAGTTTGGCAACACTGCAGAGAAGGTACAGATTACATCAGAAATAAAATTATGTTTCAGAATGACCCACAGAAGTCTTGAATACTGAAGTTCTAAGAAAGCCAAGTGGAAAAATACAAACATTTTCAAATGACAATACTTTTGTCCTCAGAAACTATTAGTTTTGGGTGAGGTTCAGTGGTCTTCAACTTGGTGTTGAAAAAATTTATGGACCTTGTCTTTCAGATCCCCAAAAAATGTGTGTACATTAGCTATCAGCTGAAGAATACAGCTCTAGTTCTTGTTCATGAAGACTAACTGATTTAAAGTGCTGCAAGTATGCCTGTATGGATTTAAAAAGGACTACTTGGACATTTCCCTCACAGCTCAAGCAAATTCCCAGCACTTGTGCAGTTTTCCATGATTAACTAGGTGATTTCTTTGCACAATATTGTTTTGTCTAGAATTTCTATGAACTCAAATATTTATTTATTTTAACATTACATAAGGGAAACTAAAATACTGTAAAAAAAAAACCACTTGAAGTAAGAGCACTGTTCATAAATTGTTCTTGCAGATATATGCAAAAACTAATTTAAAAAGAGTTGCTCTTGTGAAACAAAAATCTGCCTTAAACCTTTTAACATGATTTCACAAAGAAGTCTCCAGTGTAGCATTGCTGCTTATACAAATACACTTAACATACAAATCAAGTAAACCTGGAAAGAGGTAGCTGAAAAAAAGATTACTGATTACAAATTCAAAAGTACTTCCACAGGATTTAAAAAACAGCAGGACCAAATATTTAAAATAAAACCACCCAACCAAGGAAAACAAAGTCACCCAGTACAGTGTCTATTTAGATACATAAAAGCTGTAACAATCAGAGAAGGTTAGTGAAGTGGATACTATTAATTCCTGCATGCACAGGAATGCATAACTTGAGATGGCAGGAACAGTACAATGCTTTATCAGAATGCCTACTTTAGGAACCTGGATAAAACTTTATATTTCTGCCTATAACTGCTTAAAGAGTTTGCCAGTAGAGAGATTTCATAAATGGGAAAAAAATACTTTAGAACTTGTCCTCTGGGTTCTGCTATTGTCATCTAAAAGGAGAAATATATTACAATAGGCTGGAGGAAAAAAAGTACTCAATAGCAGGATTTTTGTATAACAGCAGGAGTTTTAAATGTTTACTTTTTAATAAATTTTCCTGAAGGAAATCATAAGCATTTCTATACCATGATTTTTCCTATAAAACCTTAAAAGGCAAACAGGTACAGCGTGCTTTGACCGGGGTTTTTTTAAGTAGGTTTTTTTAAGGGTAGAAAATGGCTGCAGAATTTTTCTAAGCAGGTGGGTTGTGGTCTAACAATAAGTATGCTTTTTGCTTTATTGCCAACTGTGGTAACACCAACAATGACTGAACTAGTGGTGATGGAAGCAGTGACCTCAAATGGGAAAAATCAGAGATTTAAGTTGATGAAATAGACTAATTATTATTCTATACCTGACAGCTAGTTTCAGGGCTGACAAAGTATTTTCTTCTCCTGCCCATTCAAAGCTTAACTTTGGATCTTGCTCCTAATACCAACCACAAGAGTGAGGGAGTATGTTGGCTCTTATCACGGAAACAATAGCTTGCTAGCAAGCTGAAATTGGTTCACTCTTTCCTGCTGATCACCAAAATACACATTATAAGGACTTTAGATGCTGTAACCCTTGACTCCATTTGAAAATGTTGAATGGTGCAGTATTAAAATAGTGGTAATTTTTCATATAAAGTGACTTGCTGTCCTATGTCAGATTGTCTCAATCTGCTTCAGAATAAGAAAAGTGAATAGTTAGTTTTGTTAACAGTTATATCACCAATTTCCCCCAGCAAGGAAGACAGCTTTTTAGATTAATGATGGCATTTAATAGTGCTAAATCAATCCGTGTCTACTTTATAAATCATGCTTGTTCAACAGAGTTTTTCTTATTTCTCTACAAAGATTTATCCAGTCCAATAACATTACAAACACTGCTTGATTTGGAAGACCCACAAATATGACTGGCTTCATACCACACAAACTGCTATACTGAAGGGTGGTATTACCCAGTTATTTTTAACCACCTACTGTTACCATATAAAGCTGAATCAATTAAAAAAAAAGTTCCAGAACTGACAGGAATCTCTATAAAATTTGCTCTCTAGGAGACGTAACAATAACATTCAGCGCAAATTAAGAAGTGTTTGGTCTTAGTTTGGTTCAAGCTATTTCGGGTTCAGTTATAGGGGACTTAATGTTTTTCAATAATCTAAGTATTACAAGAGCTCTATTTTTTCTTTCATGTTTCATAAAACTCTAGAGAGAAACATAGTTTGAAGTTAAGTACAGCTACCAAACATAAGCAGTCAACATTTTGCTAATTGCTACCTTCAATCTTAAATCAAAATATGAGCCTCCTATACAGCTTCTACTTCCGAATTCCTTTAAAAAACTGTAATTAGTGCATAGTTTGTAATGTGTTTCCTCCTCTAGCCTTTTCTCTATTTGCTGAACTTGCATTTATTAAATTATCTATTTCAGGCTGCAGGGAATGAGTCTGATAATGAGACAAATGGATTTACTTGTTTCCTTTTGTTTCTTCATCCCTTAGTTTCCCATAATATGGTAGCTGTCAAGAATCAGTAGTACTTTGGAAGAATGACAACAAGTTATACTGGTGGTCTGTCCAAATTGGGGTATTCAGTGAACTGCAGTGTTAGATAGGAAAATTTTTTTTATTTCCTCGAGGTGCATTACAATAGGAAATACTCCTAAAATATAAGGGGCATTATCCAGGGAGACTTCTAAAATTAACTGACGAGTCCCTTGAGACAGGTCAGCTGAAGTAAAAGTTGAAGTAGATTCACCAGCAGCTGCATATTTCAAGGGCTACAGTGTGGCAACTCAGCAGGGAAGATGAGTATAAAAACAAAACCACATCAGACTCCAAGGAAACCATAAAATACAGATACTTAGAAAATTATAGACTTAAAGGACTTTTCCCACTTGAGTTAATTTGAGAAAAAAAACCCCAAACAACCAAAGTTAGAAGCTCGTGTTACAAAAATCTAAATTGTGCAGAATTGAAGTTGAAATTGCTTTTTGGACAAGCTAAACATTGTCATACATGAAAAACCTTTTTGGAACTGTTTTAGTGTGCTAAGGACACTTTCTTGTAACGCTGATACATGAATTAAAGACAGAAGATACTTTTGCATCCTGTTTCAACACATTTTTGACCACTTTAAATCAAGGAAACATATTTAATAGTTGATTAATTTGGGTTTTGGACCAGTATTATTTTACTGCACATGCATGCAGAAGTTGCATACCCAATTTTTAAAGACACTAAGAAAGTCTCAGAATATTAGTGACTTTTAATCATGGGCTTATAGAATCATAGAATAGTTAGGGTTGGAAAGGACCTTAAGATCACCTAGTTACAACCCCTCTGCCATGGGCAGGGACACCCCACACTAAACCATGTCACCCAAGGCCTCATCCAACCTGGCCTTGAACACCGCCAAGGATGGAGCATTCACAACCTCCCTGGGCAACCCATTCCAGTGCCTCACCACCCTAACAGTAAGTAACTTCTTTCTTATATTCAATCTAAACTTCCCCTGTTCAAGTTTGAACCCGTTACCCCTTGTCCTGTCACTACACTCCCTGATGAACAATCCCTCCCCAGCATCCTTGTAGGCCCCCTTCAGATACTGGAAGACTGGTATGAGGTCTCCACGCAGCCTTCTCTTCTCCAGGCTGAACAGCCCCAACTTTCTCAGCCTGTCTTCATACGGGAGGTGCTCCAGCCCCCTGCTCATCCTCGTGGCCCTCCTCTGGACTTGTTCCAACAGTTCCATGTCCTTTTCATGTTGAGGACACCAGACCTGCACACAATACTCCAAGTGGGGTCTCACGAGAGCAGAGTAGAGGGGCAGGATCACCTCCTTCGACCTGCTGGGTCACCTTGGCTTCAAGGAACTCTGTATGATACTGCGTATCTACTTAAAAAATCACAGCATAATTTTTATCAGTCTTTTTCAGTTACTGACAGAAGGGCATTGGTGGTGTCATTTTCTTAGCACAGAGAAAATTTGGCAACTATATACCATCTTTCATTGATACTTATTACCTGTCAGTAAAATAGTATTGGAAAGTATTGAGATACAATATTAATGCAATTGTTTTAGCAGAAAATCAAACTAAAAGTGATTTCATTTGTTTCTCATCTACCAAATTTTGACACAGAAAAAAGTACAAGACATTTGATAATGGTCAGTATAAAACATTAAACTTGGGGGAAGAGGGGAATTTATAATAAGCAATGCATTTACTTGTACTGATTTTCAAAATGGAGAAAATGAGTTAATTAAACAAAGTCTGCATTTTGAAGAGACATTTTCCCTTACATAAGAAGAAAAGTATAAAGTTAAATATATTATATAGTAATTCTCATAACCCAAAAGATACAGCTGTGCTTTCAAAACATGGTGAAAATATAATTACCTAATTTAGCTTGGTAAGAGCCACTTTTTCTTGGCTTTCTGCCCAGAATATGCTTATTCCTTCTACAAAAACAATATGGCAAACTCCAAAAAAGAAAAGGAACACATTGCAGAAGGCAAACCAGAATACATTCATTAAAAAATTTAACACACTTAAGGATTACTGCCTTCAGTAATCAGTAACAGAAATTTGCATTAATCTGTACGAAAGGAATAATACTTAATAAAAGTGAAATCTTCCGTTTATTGGCAAAACAGGAGAAGGCAGGCCTGGCCAGAGAATGTGCTCGAACACAATTCTGGAAATATCACCTGAAGTCCCGAGAACCTGAATTTTCACTTCTAGTATAGATATCAATGAGATAACTACTGACTAAAACTTTGTAGAACTTCTTGAATGCCCACATATTAAAATATAATATACAAACATTTCTCTTGAGAAGATTTTTCCTCCTTGTACATGTTAGAAGGAACTCTACTATCTAACTGACCTATGTTTATTTTACCTTTTTATTTATTTACAAAAAAAATCATGTTCTACTGCCACCTTTGGGAACATTGCAGTCAGGTGTAATGGAACATATAGCCTAAACCATCATATATACTGTTTCTTCATGTAGTATGGAATATGAAAATTGTTGCAGTATACTATTCCAGTGCCATAATCACAGTATCATAGAATGGTTTGGGTTGGAAAGGGCCTTGAAGCTCATCCAGTTCCAATTCCCTGCCATGGGCCTAGGCACCTTCCACTAGACGAGGTTGCTCCAAGCCCCATCCAGCCTGGCCTTGAACACTACCAGGGATGGGGTAGTCACAGCTTCTCTGGGCAACCTGTGCCAGTGTCTCAGCACCCTCATAGTGAAGAGTTTCTTCCTAAAGTCTAAACAAAATATGTCCTCTGTTAGTTTAAAGCCATTCCCCATTGTTCTGTCACTACTTGCTCTTAGTAAAAGTCCTTCTTCAGATTTCTCGTAGACCCCCTATAGATACTGGAAGCTGCTCTAAGGCTTTCCCAGAGCTTTCTCTTCTCCAGGCTGAACAAGCCCAACTCTCTCAGCCTGTCTACCTACGAGATGTGCTCCAGTCCCCTCATCATCTTCTCACTCCAACAGGTCCACGTCCCTCTGGTATCGGGGGCCCCAGAGCTGAATGCAGCATTCCTGGCGGGGTCTCATGAGAGCAGAGTAAAGGGGGAGAATCACCTCCCTTGACCTGCTGATCATGCTCCTTTTGATGCAGACCAAGACACGGCTAGCTTTCTGGGCTGCAAGCACACACGCTGCTGGGTCATGTTGAGCTTCTCATCAACGAACACTCCAAAGTCCTTCTCCTCAGGGCTGCTCTCAATTCATCGATAATCATAAATCTTTTTAACTCTATGTCTTCTAATACATTGTTCATTACACATTTATTTTATTAGGTATTGAAACTTTTGTCCACAGAATCAGTTCAGTAGTGAAAACAACTGTTAAGTTTCCCCCGTGCATCACAGTACAGTTTGTCATTCTCTACTTGGATGCTCCACCTTAGGTTTTGCCACTTTACACCATGTTCAGACCAGTGGATCGTTTGATCTTCACAGTTCTTGATTCATTTTCTGTGATGATGCGGAAGGGCGGCAGCAGGTACTAACCAAAGCTGTCACTGCTGTTTCAGGACAAAGAGCCTAAATTCACCACGCAGGTAGGGCGAGCAACCACGTTTTGACTGCAGAACCAAAGGCCGAGAGGATGTAGCGACGTCGGGTTTCCGTGCCGGGCACGGTAAAGAACGCTAGGGAGCCGGGGAGCCGTTCGAGCGTGACCATCCGCTCCCCGAGGCACCCGGCAGACGCGCCCCGAATCCTTTCCCCGATTACCACAGCCCCGCGGCGGGAACGCGCCCACCTCCTCCCGCCCTCCCCGCGCGCGCACTCCCACCAACACCCAATCAGAGATCGCTGGCTGCAAACCCGCCGGGCCGGCACCACGTGACTCGCGGTGGGCCGGGGAAGCCGCGTGAAATCCACATCCGGGTGAGGCGGCGTGGGCTGGGTGTCGCGCGCGTTTCCGCTCGGTTTTCCCGCGGCGTGGGGGGGCGGGAGGCGGGCGGTGAGAGGGCTGTGAGAGGGGCGGCCGCGGAGAGGGCCTGGGTGTGTGTGGGAGCCGCCTCCCGCCATCCGCGGAAGGGGCTGCCCGGCCAAGCCGAGTAAGCCAAGCAAAAGGGCAGTAGGCGCTGCTCCACCGCCACCCGGGCGGCGGGGCGTGCGGCTGGCCTGGAACTGGCAGTGGCTGCAGGGTGTCTCGGCTAGGCCTGCCTTTATCTGTCTGAGTCCTCCTCCTGTGCGGCCCCTTGTGCCACAGCTACGGCCCCCAGTGTTGATGCTCTTGTGCCGTGATGCCTGTTCTTAGTGGTGTGACATGAGGGTTGCTGCAGAAGTAGTTTAGAAAAACAACAGGAACCTTCTTGTCTGCCCCAGAAAATTCGTGTCTCTGTCAAAAGGAAGGAGAATGGCTTGAGTCGTTCTGTAGCCCGCAGGTTTGGGAATCTTGGCTATGTTTTCTCTGCTTGTGTGGCCAAATTGTGCATGGCCAGATTTTCAAAGTAGTCTGATTGTTCAGAGATGCCTATGTGCCTAATATCTGTTACTGTAAATGGAGTTAGGTGTGTTTCTGAAAACTTGCCTTCATCATCAGTCATCCAAAAATGTTTCTGTAAATCTGGGTTTTATAAATCATTTTAGGTTTTGAGGCATCCCACATGCATAATGTTGAACTCTCTGCAGCTTTGGTCCTTCTCAAGAGTCTGTAATTTATCGTATTTTTCTTTTTGCCTATCAACTACACACTGCAAATGCATTTCTTGCCATCTTACTGCAGTATGTTAGTGTAGCTTTGGGTAGTTTTAGTCACAGTGCTTGAACACCTGTTTCTGTAGACATGCTAAACTGAGGTTTTTCTCAGTGTTTTCTGGCTGTTTCGCTTTCTCCTGTTCTCCAGATTTTGCTCTTTTGCATATATTTTTAAAATTTGCTTCTTCTGAAAGCCTGTGCATCCATGGCTTGAATGTCTAAGTAATTGTTGGTGCTTATGTCTGTTAATAAGTGCAGTAGTGAACTCCAGAATGTTATACCAGTGTTCAAACAGGTGATGCCTGTCTGGGCATATTCATACCTCAGTGAATAGCAGGTAATCCCACAGTCTATTTCAATCTTAAAGAGACTGTTGAGAATCTGATGCAAATTTATTTTATGCTATTTTGAAAAGAAGATGATTAAATGCAGAAGACTGGGAGAGTAACCTACATGCTGTGTGCCTCAGAGTGTCTGAGTAGCTTTACTAGTAATGCCTTCCGCTGTTAGTGTGCAGCATCACAGTGTTCACATGCTGATTCCTTCTACCTTAAAGCTGAGATGGTATTTTACTGTAGCTCATTAGAGGAGGGAGGTCAATTTTTTATCCACCAGATTGAGACAATGGATGTTAAATAGTCTGTCACCTTTGGACATGTTTTCATCCAAATCGCTGTTTTCACTATTGCTATAATGAAGTCTTCCTTCCAGTTTAGTACTACCTAGAGAGAGAAATGTTTGAAAACCAAGGACATATGATGGCACATTCACATCTATGATGTTCATATAAAACCTCCATTTTGATCAGTCAGTGCCTCACGAGAGCTCTCAGTGCAGTTTAAGTACTTTTGCATTTAATTTCATACTCCTTGATTGTTTTCTGCATGTCTTTGAACACTATGGACTGTTAGACCAGCTCCTTTACATTTATTTCCAAGTGACACAACTACTGTCAGCTTGGTGAAGAATGTGTGTTAGCTTTTTATGTGGTGTCAGGCTGATGTTCAGCGTGATGATAGCTACATATATTTGTAGATGCCAAAATACAGTTAGACTATAACGCATATTTCTGGTACAGAGGAACAATTGGATCATGATCTGAAGGGCAATAACTGGCATTCTCCAAATGTTTACAGAACTGCTAAGACATCTAAGTATGGCGTGTATCTGAGCAGTTGGCTTGATTCCTCCTGGCTTACTGAAAACCAACTTCCAGGAAAGCTTGCAATACCAAATGGAAAAAAGTTTGTGGTACAGTGGAAACAGGTTTTTTTTGTGGAACTTTATATTTACAGATTCAGAACACTTTCTTGCCCATCTTTGTTTCGGTCCATTCAGGTTCACGAGGTGGTTGTTTCAGTCTCCAGTGGTCTGATACATTTGTATGTTTTGTAATTTGATATTGTCCATTTGTGCAGTTTTTGAGGCTTAAATACCCTTACAAGAAAAGTTCTTTCTGCTTATGTAAATGAAGGAAAAAACCTCAGTCCTGATAGTTCTAGGTATGTTTTATTTCTTTTGCCCTATGACACTAGAGGTTTTCGTCTGCAGGCTATGTAAGTTTAAGTCACACAGACAAATCTATCTTTTAAGTGCAGGGTGATAGATTACCTGGAGAATGTTGCAAGGTGACACATTGTATCTTGATAGCCAATTCATTGTATCTTAACATCCCAATCATTGTACTTTAACTTGTGATACATTGTAGCTTAACATCTGACTGTATTTTAACATCTTTCACATTTCACTACTTTGTTACTTTGATATTTATAATCATAAGTATGCATTAGAAATTCAAGGCAGGGGTTACTTTCCATTTTGGTTATCTCACACTTCTGAAGACTTAAGATGTGGAAATAATCCTTGCCTCTGTTAGCAAAAATAAATACCTTTAAAATTAAAAGATGGATTTAACTTTTAAATGAGGCCTATTGCAGCCTTAGTCTTCCTTTATCCCTTTGTCTTCTTTAAGCAATGATGCCTGCTTTCCAAACCCGAGTATCCAGAAGTCATGCTATTTTTACAGAAAGGAATAAAGTGATTTGTAATTTTCTTAATGTAGAATAACATAGTATCTAGATTTTCTTAACATACAGTTAAGAATTCATATTCTTTCTTTCTGAAAAGTTTGGGCTCGACCAATATGGAGGATTCTGGTTTTCTTACATAGCAAGCTTTTTGTCTTCACACTGGTCAGCTGATGGATTTATTTTTGGAGTGAGTGAAAGGAATTTTGAGGGTTCTGTTCACTCTTATGATGAAGTCAAGGCTTAGAAATGTAAATTCTATTATAGGGTATGGTTGGTGAAGCAGAATTACATACCCATAAATTTCTTCTTAAGCAATCACAGAAGACTTCTTGAATTAAAAGAAAATGAATTAATTTTATTACTTCACATATTTGTTAAAGTGTTGATGGATATTCCTAAAGAGATTTTTAGGGTACTTTTAGTTACAGAACTCTTCTGCAGTTTTTAGCAGCTGGATATGACATCTGTCTGCCTTTATTTGCATACATGAGGCTAATATTTTGTGTTGATCACACTATTACAGATGCTGCCCACCCAAGTACTTAAGCCTTTGAAACAGAGCTAGGGGAATGGACATAATATTTATAAACGTGTTTTGGATCCTCAGAAAGAAAAATGTTTCTCATCCCTGTGTAAGAAGAAAAATATTTGATATTGAAGTGATCACAATTCCATTTTTGTATGTCTTTCAGAGAAGAATCTGGAAATGACATTTGTTTAAGTGCCTTATTTCAGTTGATATAAAATATGTCTTCTGTTATATTTGCACAAAGTTCTAAGTTTCATTTGTAAGAAAATCAAGCATGTTCAAACTATGGTGCTAACTTAGCAAAAAAAGATCTAAAATCTGGGGCAATTAATGCAACACTGACTTTAGAAACCTTCACTTACTGAAAACAATGAAGTATTAAAACCTGATTTTTAAGGTTCCCAGTAGAAAATCTGGTAATAATTTTAGAATGTAAAGGTTTTACCTGTTAATCAATTTTCTTGATCTGAGAACCAAATTTTAATGTTTTAGCTGATTTTTGGAATCTCCTTATCTGATAACTTATGGTATCATAATACTGCCAATATTAATTAGTCAGGCAAGTTTGCAGGTGCAGTGAAACATGAGTCAGGTCTTGTACAATTCTTCCATGTTTAGACTCCAGGAATATTGCTTCTCTTATTTTAGTGCAGTCCTTCCGGAAAAGATGGCAGGTTTTTTGTGTGTGTAAACTAGTTTTAGGTGACTCTGCAACAGTGATGTTTGAGGCATTTTACTTGTTTGTTTTAGGAAAAAGTAGTCAAAATAATTGCACTGTTAGCAACGGTGGTTCCAAATTGTGACTCTTGCTTCTGTTCATCTTCCCTTTGGATTATCAGTATCAGTAGCAGATACTGCACAGGCCAAAGCAATCTGTACTGGAATGTAGTTGTCTGCTTCTCCATGGAATAAGTTGGAAACTGGCACTAAAGACTGACAATATTAAAAACTATTTTCTTTGGAAGGAAAGGGTATAGGGTGTGCAAGCACATGTTAAGGTACAAAACATCCAAACCCACATTCTTCCAGTTGGAAAACTACTAATTTCAAGGCTACAGTTACAGTCTGTAAAGTCTATTTTTAGGGTACTGGAAATTGCTTGAGGATTGCCCTCTGCCTTTATTGGGCAAAGTATATTCTTAAAGATTATGGCATGTAGGTGCTTTCTGCAGATGAAGAATTGAGCTCCTGATTTCTCTGTCTACATAGTTACATGAGACATAGCTTCTGTAATGCTGAAGAAACTGTAAAGCTTTGGAAATCTTAATGGATAAATGGGGTTTCTTGTGGTTTTACATCAGCATCTAAAGGGAATGGTAACATCAAGGCAACATGATTCTGTGGTATATAGTTATATAAACTGATCCCAGTTTAATTCAGACTATATAGTAAAGCATCACTTTAGGAAATTTATGAAAAATATAAAGGAGGCAAAATGTGTTTAATTTCTTCTTTTTTCTCCCCCTCTTCCCCCCAATTCCAAGATGAGTTGGCTTCATTTTAAAAATGGGTTGCGGAGTCTCACAGAGTTAGCTGTTCCTGAAAGTGTGGTGGATTTCAGTTTTCAGATTATTATTGTAGAATTTGTACTTATTGTCACTGTTTCCAGAATGCTTTGCAAGATTTTGTGTATCATTAATGTTACTAGTAATGAATTAATGAAATGTAAAACCAAATTTGAATAATCTTATTATTTTTTATTAAAATGCCTTTTTTTTTTACTAAATATTTAAAAAAAAATAATGTTTTGCCAGTTGTCAATCGAATTAAAATTTACAGGACCACTCACACAGAAAAGCAGAGGATGTGGACTATAATTTGCATGTAACAGCCTATGGAGAAAGCATTAGGAGGATTATGTCATCATGTGCTCGTGCAGATTCTGTTCCTAAAAATAATTAAGGGACTCTGGACTTTCTAAGAGTCTTTCTAAGTTGATATTTTTGTATTTCTGATGCTCATTGAGTTTTTAGAATACAGTTATCAGTATTTAAAACCAGATAAATGTTACTGCAGAAGCATCAAATGGAAGTTCTTTTTTATGGAATAGAATAAATAAGTTTATATTGGAATTTGGTAGATGTATTTTGTTCATAAGGTGATGATTTCCAGGTTAGATTTCCAGGTGGATTTTGTCTGCTGTTGAGACAAGTCTTTATCTTCTTTGTAGATACGCTTTTTGCCTTGTTTGGTATAGCAGCCCTTGTATGGAATTCTGAAAGGCAGTGTTTTAATCTGCAGTGTTTGAAAGTCAGTTTTCATTCCTTTTCCACATTATATTTACTATTACTGTATGAGTAGTAGCAAGAAAGTGGAAAGGGTTTGGTATGTGATTGCAATAGGTGCTTGTGGCGAATGACAGCCCTATTACAAAAAAAATTGTCTTCTGTGTCATAGGGAAAACTTTCTGTGCCAGACTAGAGGAATTCCAGATTGATTTCAGAGGGAAGTGTTTGCTTAGACAGTGATGACTTTAGAAAATATCTTCACTTCTGACGGCTTGTTATTTTTTGTTTTAAATCAAAATGTGTAAGTGATAATGAACATACAGTTCCTTATTTTAAAAAGGCAAAACAGGTTGCATGCATTCTGATCTGGTTTTATTTAGTGTCCATCTGAAGTTTTCTAGAAGTATGGCAGCTTGTATGTGTTTTTCTAAAACTGTTTATAATGACCTTCTTAAGGGGTGAGGGTAGGGCAGATCAGAATGCCTTGAGGACATAGTGATGGGGTTTCAGAATCATCACTTTAGAATCAGTGGTCCAAATTCAGTCCAGCTTCAGTTGAGGAGCTGACCAGGTCATACCTATGATTTCCATTTGTGTTAAGAATGCTGCTTTGTCAATAACTGTAAGATAAATGTAAAATTTCAGGACTGTCTGTCAGTGTTCTTTATCTTTGGGTGATTTTTTGTTGGTTTTTTTTTTTTTTTTTTTGTTGGTTTGTTTGTTTGTTTTTTTTTTTGACTATTGTTTAGTGTAGTCACTTCTGTATGGTGGAGATGTTAGACTTTGGTACACATTTAGTTGGGTGGAAGAGCAGCTGGGTCAAAGACTTGGTATTTTTAGTGTCTTTTTGTGTATATTTTTGGTGAAGAACTCTAGGCACATCTGATGTAGGACTTGGGATATAAAAGCAACTGACACTGCTAACAAAGAAAAGGAAGATGAGTGGGCTGGTTTCCATGATTTTTTTTTTTTTTTCAGGAAGGTAAAATCCTGGGTCCTCAAAACCTCTTTAACTTAAGAGTTAAGGGAAGAAATAAATTGCATAGCCTTCTCTGATCAGGGAAAGCTAGAAGGACAATTGGTGCTTCTTTGAAATGTGTTTTATGCCTTTCTGCTTTCTAAGCAGCAGTAGACTTCAGGTTTGGTATTTCAACGACACTGTTACTCAGTAATATATAAACTTTTTAGGTGATGAGGAGATGAACAGTTCTGATTGTTTCTAGAAGACATCCACTGTAATGATGATCAGTGAAATTTATATTCAGGGACCATTTAGATCAGAGAAGGAAGTGAATTTGAACATTAAGGAAGTGTTATCTGTGAGAATTAGTGTGTGGGAGAGAGTAGGTAATAACAGGTGACACCAACTAATTGTGCTAGGCTGCAGTTAAAATTTGAAGATTCAAAATACAAAAGTTCCAAAGGTTTGGAAATGGTTTTGTGATACTAGGTTGTTGTAGATAATTGAGGGACCAAACTAATTTGAACTTCAGATAGGGGACATGAAAATAGTATTTATTTCATTGCTAATAATTTCTTTTCCAGGCCAGCAAAAGTAATTTTTTATACTGGAAAATAGCACTGGTTGTGCTTTTCTGTTAATATATCTGAAAAACCTCTGAGATGGTTATTTAGTGGGTTTGACAAATAAGTCCTTAGGTCAGTTTGCAGTGGTAATGGGAAACTTAGTCAAATTGAGCTGCAAAAGTGCTAAGCCAAAACTGAACTGCTTTGAATATCAATTTAGAAGTCCATACTAAGAATACACTTTTGAAACAGTCTTGGTGTCTATGTAAATATGAATTGATGCTCTTTGCAAGTACAGAAAAATAGCTAAATTTATTCTTAAGCCACCACTCTTCTGTTTTCTACTACAGGTTCTATGGAATGGTTTATTTTCAAATGTTTCAGAGCCAAAGAAGTCAACAGACTGCTTATATGTTCTGCTTGTTATTGATTGCATTTGGTTTAGTTTTAGCTACAGTGTAATTTCTTGCAAGGAATGGATTGGTGAAAAAGGTGGTGTTGAATCATTTTGCCAGTGCAAGAGCCTGTGTCTAGTCAGAAGAATGATTTGGTTGTAAACTAGTTTTGAACAAAACAAATTTTAAGGAGAAGAATAAGAAATACCTGCCTTTTCCTTACTTTAATAACAGTTGAAGTCTTCATAGAGTGGGAGACACCAAGTACATATAACAAATAATTAGGAAAATACTGATGATAGTTTGATCTGTTTGAAACTTTTCATCTAGTACCATGAAAACTTTTTTTTTTTTTTTTTTTTTGCTTACAGTGTGTTCTGTACAGGCTCTAAAGTCTGAAGTTCTGTTAGCTGGTAAATAAATAAGTATACTAAATAACTGCTAAATATACTAAGTAATGTACTACATAATGTTAAGCTCCTTCTGTGTCTCCTTAAGGCTTTTGAATAAGCTGAATGTAGGTAAAAGCTATCTGGTATTCTGTGTACTGTTGCCAATACTTAGTCTTGTAGTTCTTTACAGTTTAATTTTTCCTCATTAAATACTTTGCCAGAACACACTGCTAGAATTCATTTCACTTGTCTTGAGTTGGGTTTGAGAGAAAGATTGGAATTGCTTTGCATTGAATTTTAGTGTCGTTTTATATTAAATATCTATGTTTTCATTTAAATATCTTTCTTTCTCATAGAACACAGGACAGTGATTTTTCTTCTTTTTTTTTTTTTTTAAGAGAAAATTCCAAGGAAAAAAGACCTACAGTCAACTTCTTTGCACTAGGCTTACTCTTTTTTCAAAACTTTAACAACACTTTCCTCTGTTACAGTTCTTGAGTTTAGTATGTGTGTATAAAAAGAAATAAACTGGAAATCCTGTCTCTGAGGATTGGAATTTAGTGTAGTTTTAGATGGAAAACAAAATATTTCAGCATGCACTTGCCAGTTAAGCTTTTAAAAAGACTTTCCATGGGGTGCAACTTCTGACGTAATGCAGAGCTTCTAAAGAGGTTTCCATGTGATATACATGCCACAGTCATCATGCTTTTAGTTTCTAAGTTGCAGGACTGAAAATCAGAATCTTGGCCTGATCAACTGTAGATTAAAGAAAAGTTGTGCTTAGTTTGAATGCTGGTTTTCAGAGAAGTCTTGTGGCCTGTGATATATTCTGCTGGTGGGTTCTCAGGGTTTTCTCATGTTTCTATCTGTTACGTGGGAAACTGAATAGTTTAGTTTACTTCTCTTTTTCTGGACAAATTCTTGCACAGTTGATTAGCACTAATCTATGGTACTATGGTAACATAAAGTGACTGTGGAAAGGTTCTCAGAAACTGAATTTGAAAGTTACAATCCACTTAAAACATATTCATACAGAACTTGAATATTAATTACAGCATGATGAATGATAAAATGAGATATTGATACTCCAGGGTCAGATTCATTTTAATATTAGAAGATTAAAAAATAGATTCTGTTTTAGGATTTCTGCGAATACATTTTTCCTAGTTTTTCCTAGTGTTTATAGTGTGTGATACAGATATCTATTAATATTGAAGGTACCTGAGATTTGGTGGAGTTATCCTTATAAAAGCATGCATGAATTGCCTTTAGCTTTTATAAAGGGGCCTGACTTGCCTTTTGTTAGGGTTGAGAGAGCAATAGTGGTTTAGAAACATATTTTCTTTAAAAGGATAAGAGACAGGAATTAATGTACCTGAAATTTTCAAAAATAAAGGCAAATTATATTTATTTTTTGGAAACTGTTTTATTTAAATTGACTGTGGGCTCTGAAGACTTTGGCATACATAGATAGTTTTTGTTTTGATATCTAAAAACAAGTGCATGTGCTCTCTCTGTCTTGCGATATAAATATATATATACACACACAGGTATGTCGCTGCAGTGATACACTCATGATTAAGCAAAGATATGAGCTGGGTTTTTTCTTTGTTGCTTTGTTGTTTTTTTGTTTTTTTTTTTTTTTTAATTATAACGAATGGAAAATATGGAATATGAATCCTTCATACTTTCAGTGCACACTTTTAGAAGTAAACCATCTTTGTCATGCATTTGAAAGGGGCCAACGTAATACTGTCTAGAAAATGAATATATCAGTAAAAGGTTGCAAAATTTTTTCACACTGATAACAATACTGACCTCCTGATTGCCTTAATGTATTCCAGAGTGTGTTTAAGGATTAGGAAGTTAATGAATCCATTTATTGTGAACTGTATTAAAGACATATTTTAGTAAAATGGATGCATATTGAAGTTGCATAAAGAATACTGAGTAGCAGGAGTGCTCAAAAATAGTTAAAAAAAAAAAAATCTAGGTCACTTTACTACAATTGATTTATATGATATGCGTAAAGCACACTCAGAAATGATTATCTTTCTAACGTACCTGAATAATTTTTCTTAAAAAAAAAAAAAAAAGTTAACAGAGTTGTAAAAACTAACACATTTGTATTTTAAATGGTTGTCTTCATGTAGCAGGTATGGTTAAATTGTCCAAATTTCATCAAAGCGTAAAATACTGTGGGATCTGATTACAATATCTAGTTTAGAGGTCTAGGAAATAAATAAGAGTCTTTATTTTTTTAAAAAAAAGGAAATGTATTTATTTGTATGCCACCACTGGATCCCATGGAAAAATGTACATATCTGTATTTAACCTGCTTAAACCATAAATGACTATGGAATATCTGAAATTGGAAAAACTCATGAAGTATAGAACACTGAAAGTATCTTAGTTGCAGTAGAGGCTACTATATAGTTTTTGCTTATTAATCCAATCCTGGTTCCTCCATTTGGTTTGAATTATAGAACCACACACTTAATACAAAAGTGAGGGAAGGGTGAAAGGAGACCAACAGTTTGCAGAGTCAAATTTAGTTGTAGTTTTCTGGCAGACTGCACCTCCCATTCAGCATTCTGGTGACAGACAGCCAGTCTGTGTTTGAGCTTCTCTCATTAAATGCTCTAGGCTTGAATTTCTTAAAATTATTTTGGCATTTTGGATTAAAAAAAAAGAAAGGATTTTCTTTGTTCTTATTTAGTGAAATGTTTTATGATAATAATTTTCCATATAAGTTGTGCACTCAGTATTATTTGTCCTGGAAAAGCGGTGGTTTGATTATAGAAGTAGCCTAAAGTACTACTCATCATGAGCGAAGAAAAATAGTTATGATTTTTCTGTTAATATTTTTTTAACACTGATATTTTAAAAAATTACTGGATTAGCTGAAGTTGTTCATTGACAAAATTTTTTTCTGAAAGTCTCTACAAAAAATTATAGTAATTACCTGAAACTTTAAATTGTTAAATGCATTGGGGTTTTTAGTGTTATTGTTGAGTGTAGGTAGAGAGTACTAATGGTTATTATTTAAATATGCAAGCTTTTTCTTGCTGACTTTAGTCAAGCAAGCTTGTCTTCATTGAGAATTTTGCTGACTAAAGAATATGTAGTTGCCCAGTAATTAATGTAGTTAAAAGATGTCTTACTTTTACACATAGTTTACTCTTTAGGACCTGAATGTTCTGCCTGTTTTGTCAGTGTTGCCAGAAGGAATTGCTTCTGCATAGTAATTTTTGGATAAATTTCAGTAGTTCTCTTTAAACAGTGCTGGATTCAAAAGCTATTAAGCTCTGTGACTACATAAGGTCCTTGTTAACTTAAATAATTCCATGAAATCTCAAGTATATTGTATAGAAGCTCCCTACATACATACATACATACATACATAAATGGCCACTATAGTTTGTTATAGGCAAGACCTTATAACACTCTTCCAATACCTAAAAGGGGGCATACAAGAAATCTGGAGAGTGACTTTTTACAAAGGCATGTGGTGACAGGACAAGGGGGAATGGCTTTAATCTGAAAGAGGGGAGATTTAGATTAGATGTTGGGAAGAAATTATTTACTGTGAGAGTGGTGAGGCACTGCAACAGATTGCCCAGAGAAGGCTGGGTTGGATGGGCTTTTGGGCAACCTAGTCTAATGGAGGGTGTCCCTCCCCATGGTAGAGAGTTGGAACTAGATGAGCTTTAAGGTCCCTTCCAGACCAAACTGTTCTATGCTTCTTTGATTTGATGATTAGTTTGTTTTGATATATGTATTCTACATGCATGGTCATTTTATCCTCCAGAATAAATTAGGTATGCATGTATTTCTACTTCACAAAGGTCATCGAGGATATACAAAATTATGATTTAAAATAAATTACATGGGAGAAAGAGCAATTAGTTTCTGTTAGACTGGGAAGATGTGGAGCATTTTGGATTAGGTACAAGTGATGAATGGAGGTTTGGCAGCATAGATTACCTATACTTCATAAACTTTGTGCATGCAATTTATTCTGCGTCTTAGCTGTGAGGCAATGTATGTTTTATGAATTATCTGGGGTTTGTGTGTGTGCATGCTAGTGTAATTTGGATATTCTTACTCCTCTAATACCACATTGCCATCAATGCCATCATTGCTGCAGAGAGAAGTACTGCAGAAGGCAGAGAAATTTTGAAGGTGATCAATGTTGTCTTAGTGGCATAGCAAGGTATGTGTTGGTTTTTTGGTTGTGGGTTTTTATTTCTTCTATTTCTGCTTGCTTAACCTTGTTATATGATGTTATTTAACTGCTAAGGAGAAGTGCGGATCTCGGGAAATAAAATCGTTGGGTTTGTGCTTCTAAGGCATGCTTCACATGCTTCCTGCCTAGCTTTGTAGGTTAGTTAGGGAAGGAGACAAAACTGAATGGATTATAGGATGGGTGGAGAATCTGGTTGGTATGTTGTTGTCTGTTTGTTTGAGGGTAGAGGGAGTCTAACACCTCTTGAATGAGAAACAGTTGTTGCTTAATTGTTAACTGATGAGTAATGTTCTTGATATCAATGCCCTCATCATGTACTTGATACTTAAATTTCCTGGTAACTTGCTGAATATGGGACCTCTTGGAAAATACCTTCCTCTTTATGAAATGGGCACGAAGGTGCCTACCCATCTTGGTCAAAAGCTTTGGTACTGGAGGAGTATTCTAGAAATTCATAGTAAGTACAAAGAATCAACTTGGTAAAATTATTTTAAAGCACTGTGTTCTGATTGAAAAGGACTTGGGTGTTGAGCCCTAATCCCATTTTCATTCTAGCCTGATCTATGATTTCTCTTCCCAGCTTCCTCATCATATTACAAAGGCATCAGTGGCAATCAACTTCTTCCATGAGGAGTAAATATGTTTTTCTTGATTGCAACATATAATTATTGTTTTATGTTATTATTATTAACATATAATTATTATAATATCCACTTGGTCATATGATAAAAGTCTTGTGTTACCTGCTTAGGAGTAGACCAAAAAGGAAGAAGAAAAAAGTAAAAATGCACAGATGTTCTGGCAGCAATGTTTTCTGTTGGAAAGCAAATTATCATTTTCATTTTACTTGTTTAAGGGTTGGGAGTTGGACAGTGTGAAACCTTTCCAGTTTGCTTTGTAAGAGCCATATGAAAATTAATTTAAAGTCGCATCTTGAGTTGCTTCTCCATGAATTGGGCCATCTCTTTAGGAAAGCGTGAAAAATCAACTTCAGCTGCTTGATTTCTGAAAAAAAAAAAAAAAAAAAAAAAAAAAAGTCATCAAGTCTGCAAGTGTTAGCAAAGGAAGAAAAAGGTACAATGATGATGCATTATTTTCTGTGTGAGGGAACAATGCCTGGTCTTTTCTGCCTCTAATAGTATATCCAGAGCTTGCAAAACAAGGGACTTATCTTGTGTCAGAGAAATAGATTGATATCTTTTTTTTTTTTGCCTCAAATTAGTACCCTTTTCCTATGAGAAGTATAGCACTTAACAGGGTTTGGAGGAAGTTGAGGGGGAGGAGTTCTATTAATTGGAAAAGTGAGTTTTCCTGTCTATTAGGAGGCATACAGCAATAATAAAGAAATTATATTTATTTTTATTTAGTACAGTTGGTATCACATCCTATTTTCCATAATCGAGTTACCATGTGCATGTATCCATGGTCACCTGTCAGCTTTTCTAACATAAAGATAGAATAATTTTATCTAAATTCTGACATTTTACAGTTTTTGCAAACTGTCAATATGCGAGGTAAAGGAAAGCAATGTCCCTGTCATAATATTTGACTACCAGGTTTACTGAGCATCCTTTATATTTGGACCTTTAAAATTTTATTTTTCATTAAGGGAAAAAGCCTCATTTTAACTATGTATCAAGGTGATGTACTGAATTTTAGGATTTTTTTTTTGTTTATTTGTTTGTTTTTACATGAAAGATTCTTTTTCCAGTAGAAGTAGTGTGCTTCTTAGAATTAGTGATTTACTCGGCACCTCACTTTCTGAGGCAGAGCATCATACCAAAAATCTAGTATTATCCTGGTTGTCGTTTTAAAAAAAGCCACCTTTTTTCTGTAAAGGATATGTTCCTTCTTAATAAGTAGGGACTTGAGCATTCTTTTGTTAATGACATTTATTTGTACAGGTTTCCACACATCCATATGAGCATGTATTCAAAAATTTATGTTTATGCTTTCATATTGTGTTGCTATGATGCTCCAACTGTTACTAAGATTGTGCCAAGCCTATTTTCAGTACCCAATTCTATTATAAAGTTCCCTTGAGACAGAACTTGTTGGGTTTTACTTTTTGAAAGCTTCTCCATACATACAGACTCTTCTTTCTAAATTCTTGTAGAACGCATTAGTTTGATTTGCAAGTAAAAACAACTGATTGTATTTAGGAACTGTGGATATTAACAGAAAAGAACAGAGAAGCAGAGTATTTCAACTGTTAGTCTATTGAAGCTTAATAGTATTTTAAGTGGAAATGCATTTGAAATAACTATGAGCCTTCTATTTTACTTTTAAACTGTTTCTTAAGCTATCAAACATGGACCATAGAAGAAAGATCCTTGTTTGTCCTAGCATTCCCAAGCCCTTAACAATGGATGTTTCTGTACCATTCATTTCTTCTAAGTAAAAAGATTGTGTTACATGAATAAGCACTATGTAAAAATAAAGCATATAAAAGATCAAGCAGTTCGGTTGCATGAACTGTCTGGAATGGATATCCAACACTTCTCTTGAGAGGGAAGTTCTAAATAGCAGATCAAGACCAAGAGATACTGACTGAGATTAGTAAAACTGGCTCAAGAAGGTATGAAATGTTAGACTTTTCTATCTTGTCATATTCACAGTCAAATCATGAAATGTAATGATTTTTTATGAAGAGTTTTGAACAAATTAATGAATTAGCAGTTTTCTACTACTTCCAGGAAAGCATCCCAATGCAATCTTTCTTTTTTGTCAAGATTTTTTTTAATGCTGAAAGTGCACCACAGCCTTCTTCAAGAAACATCTTCAAGAAACAGAGATTTCTGTAAGTCATGTTTTCTTTGAACTCATAATGAAGATATTTCATTGGGTTTTTGCTGATTGTGTCCCTCCTGCAACAGTGAAGATTTCTGGAGGTACTTTTTCATGCTTCTCTCTTGAAGTTGATTCATTTGTCATTAGCAAGCCTAAAATGATCCTGGACAGATGTTGGTAATTATTAGTACAGTTCAACTGAAGAACAATCTCAAAGGTGGATTCACTTTTTACAGCTTCTACTACTAAGATTCCAGAGTTTGTGGTTCATTTGGTTTAGGGGTTTTTGTTCTTTTGGTTTTGGTTTGTTTGGGGTTTTTACTATTCTGGAGAAAACTGAAATCATTGAATCATAGACCATACATGGAAGGGACAGCTGGAGGTTTTCGAATCCAAACCTCTGCGTGAAGCAGGTCTGACTAGAGCAGGTGGCTCGGAGCCCTTTCTAGTTGGGTTCTGAGTATCTTCAGGGATGAGAAGTCCACAGTGTCTGTAGTGTTCCAGTATTTGGTCAGAATTTTCACTATTCCAACTTCTGTTCAATGGATCTTGCCCTAATCCCTGTGCAATTCTGAGACCAGCCTGACTCTGTCTTTCAGAAAACAGCATCCAGTTTAATGGTGTCTAGTTCAATTAATGATACATTCAGAATTCAGAGTTTTTTACCCTACTGGGGTCACTTTTGCTTGAGCATTAGCAGGTCCATTGGTGTCTTATGTTTGTGACCTAGTTAATGGATGAGAAGTCCTGCTTTTCTAAATTTTTTTTGTTTAACACACACTGATGATAATCAGAACCGTGGAAATAAATCTGAATCAGAGTTGCAGAGATTTTTGGTCTGGACTTGATACTGATAATTATAGGGGGTAAATACGGAAGGCAGAAGGCTTGGTGAGGGGAGAAGTTTTTTTCCAGAAAGCATATTTGAATTCTATCAGCTTTGTCAGACTTCTCACAGCAGTTCATGTATGTTTTGTAAAAGTGTGTGGCTTTTGAAGTAGAAAGATATCTGTGATAGAGACATTACAGAAACTTAAAAATTAACTGTGATTCGTTATTTTTATAATGGAACAAAAGCTAATCTGTCCATGTTGTGATCATGAGAAAGCGGTCATGGTGAAGACTAAAGACTTTGGGAGGATTTTCTGTAAAATCTTGAGTTACGGAAGTTGTTAGAGTTAAGTCTATAGACACTGGTGACAGAGAAAGAAGTTGAATAATATTGTAATAGCATAATTGTGCTGGGGTTGGTAAGGTTTTATTTTAGTTCATCTTTGAAGATCTAGAATGAAAAAAATTGTATTTTTAAATTTAATTTAATTTAATTCTTTAATTCTTAAATTTTCAAAGTTGGGAGTCACTGACAAAGAATCATGGGCAAAAATGTAGAAAAGATCCTCAGTCAAGAAATGTGTGTGTTAATATAATTCTAGAAGTTTACCAATTGAGATGAGTAATTAAATCCATGTTTGTCTTGTTAGAGATTTATTTTCTTTTTCATGGCCATAGATAGATCTCGGCGACCAAGACATTTGAAAGCCAAAGTATACAGACCTTTTAATTGAAAATATGTACTAAAAGTACCGCTGTGATACTTGCAAAGTCTTTCCTTCTGAATGATGCTATCCTTTAAGTACTTATGGTTACACATGGAATTCTCATGTGGTCCATGAGTTGTGGTCTGGTATAGAAACAAAAATGCATGTGGTAGATCTCTACCTCAGTAAATACTTGGAAGTCACCTCTGCAATTATTTTTGAATCACAAGCAGGGTAGTATTTTAAATGTTGGCCTAAGGGTCACACCTTTTTATTGATCTAGGAGAAAGCATGTCTCTCCCAATTTATATTCATTCCTTCTTATACATAAATACACACTATGTGTTTGGTGATCTTACATATATGTAGAGTTTAGTAACAGTGAAAGGTAGTTTCTGCTTTTTCCCGCTATAAGCACTGTCTAGGAAAGCTAAAAGTGTATGCTGAAAGGGAGGGCCCATAAGTGCTAAATCACAAATTTTTGTGGAATTGATTTTACAGATTATTTCTATACTTACTTTTGTGGAATTTTGGAGATTTTTGTTCATATTAGTTCAGTACTATTCAGATGAGGATATGATTTGTAAAGAATATTTTTGTTATAATTTTTTTTTAAATAAAGGCTATATCCAGCTGAAGATTTGTTTTGTGATTTTATGCAGTTGCTGAAAATCTTGCCAGCTTTATGATGCTTAAAAAAGGTATGTTAGTGTCTAATCATATGCTATAATTGTTCTTCTAAAAATGCTTTTTGAAATCAAAGTGGGAAAATACTGTATCAGAGAGTATAGAATCTTACATCCTTCTTAAAGGACCTGGATTCTACATGTCTTTTAGATACCTCTAGGGATGGTGACTCAGCCACATCACTGGGCAGCCTGTTCCAATAATTGGCAACCTTTTTTGTGAAGAAATGTTTTCTAATATCCAGTCTAAACCTCCCTTGTGCAACTTGAGGCTGATTTTCTTGCCCTAGCGCTTGCTACTTGGGAGAAGAGACAGACACCCACCTTCCTACAACCTCTTTTCAGATAGTTGTAGAGAGCAGTAAGGTCTCACCTGAGCCTCTGTTTCTCCAGACTAAACGAGCCAGCCTCACTTTCCAGGACAAAATTACTATGATGTGTTCTGTGTTGTTTTTCTTTTTCCCTGTAACCTTGAAGTCTCTTCTTTAATGTGTGATTGGGCTTGCTGTTGGGTGTTCAAATACAGGTGCTAACTAACTGCCATATTATTGTGCCTTTCATTACGTGAGCTGAAAGGCATACTGCTTCATGGTGGTAGGGATTTCCACATGTCTAATTATACAACTGAATACACACTGTAATGTGATGGAGAACATGGGCATTTTGGTGATGCCTCATGATAGAAGTAGGGCTTATGGCCCTTGAATGACTGGGCTGGTATTGTCTTCTACAAGGTCTTAGATGGTCTACTTCAAGGAAAAAAATAAAAGTAGGCTTTCTTTTTTTTCTGATGTAGCATAAAATCAAAGTTTGCATCTCCTAATATGGAGAGATGTGGATGCTATATGCATTTGCCAGCACTTCTTTGGTTCAAATAATATTAAATAGAACAATGTTTTCCAAAGTAGTTAATTTTCTCCTTTTTTCTTAAGATTTTGAAGCTGTGTTTGCCTAGTATTGTGGTTAAAAGTTACTTTAGCCCCACTCACCCCAACACAACTCAAACCAAAAATTAAGAATCATAATGCACCCCTCTCACCTTCTAATAGTGGAAAACTTAATTCAATTTCCAAGTTTATTTGTGCACTTCATTCTCTGAAATAATAAAAAGTTTGTATTTCTATTCTTAAAAGGTCTGCCTATTATTTACCTCTGGTTTCTGCCAGAAGTCTTATAGATAGCTCATCAAAAAGTATAGCTTATCCAATATTCATTAATGAGCACTCCACATCAAGTAGTGTATTTGTTAATATTTCGGGTATCTCTGAGGAAAAAATTAGCCTTGTTTCTTCTTATGTAACTAATTTATTATGGCTTTGGCAGAAACTATTTCTTATGAAAGTCTTGTGTTAATTTTGTTACTTCAAAGATATATTTTTAAGATCATGTTTATTATAATTACTAATGCAGTCTAATTTTCCAAACTGAAAGATAGTACTAAATTTCCCTCTGGTTTCATGTCTTCATGGTCTTGTGATGTTAGCCCTTGCTCAATTACATACATTCCTTGTTAGATACAGATGATAAATGCTGTAAATTTGACACAGAATTTAGGAGCTGTTAAGAGCTTTCCCGTTAAAAGCTAATATAGAATACTTTTTCTGTTACAAGTGTCGAGACTCCTCGTTAAATAACAAACCACTGAGTGAATGTGAGCCACATGGATCATGCTATCTTTGTAGGAAAATTCTGCATTCAATTTTATTGAAATGTCAGCTGCTTTAATAATAATTAAAAAAGTCTGTAGAAGATGTTCGTTGCAAATAAGATACTGCTATGAGGGAAATTGCAGAATTGGAAGTTACAGTAATAAAACACTAAAAGGATTGAACTGTCCATTGGTTTGAAGGATTGAGAATTACTACATCATATTTTTTCATAGTTTTGGAGAGGAAAAAAAAAATAAAGAAAAAGCACCTACATTTCAGTACCTCATTACAGCTACCATTTTTTAAGTTAATATCTGACAGGTACTGTAGAAGAATTTAGATAGACTGCTGGGAAGGTGTAGTGGTTTAAACTCAGTTGGCAACTCAGCCATGCGGCCC
This sequence comes from Psittacula echo, assembly GCF_963264785.1. Classification (NCBI taxonomy): domain Eukaryota; kingdom Metazoa; phylum Chordata; class Aves; order Psittaciformes; family Psittacidae; genus Psittacula; species Psittacula echo. Next base: position 111,198,299 of record NC_137735.1, read on the forward strand.
TCGCTCACTCCCTCACACTTCCTTTCCCCACTCCCAGAGGGATGGGGAGGAGAATCAAAAAGAATGTAACTCCCACGGGTTGAGATAAGAGCAGTCCAGTAACTAAAGTATAACACAAATCACTGCTACTACCAACAATAATAATAATGATAAGGGAAATAACAAGAGAAGAGAATACAACCGCTCACCACCTGCTGACCGATATCCAGTCCGACTGAGCAGTGATCTAGCCCTTCTGGGTAACTGCCCCCAGTTCTACATCCTGGGTGTGAAGTGCTGTGGTATGGAATACTTCTTTGGTTAGTTTGGGTCAGGTGTCCTGTCTCTGCTTCCTCCTGGCTTCCCCTCCTCCCTGGCAGAGCATGAGACTCAGAAAGTCCTTGGTCAGACTAAACATTACTGAGCAGTAACTAAAACCATTGGTGTTATCAGCGCTGTTCCCAGGCTGAAAGTCAAAAACACAGCGCTGCACCAGCCACTAAGAAGGAGAAAAATGACTGCTACTGCTGAACCCAGGACAGAACGGAAGTTAGAATTCCTCAATCTCAACAAAACAAATGAACAAGCAAAACCCAAACCAAAATCTGCCTGTAGCTATTGTTTACTTTTGTTTTGACGGTGATCTTCAGTAATGTTTATATCGTTTTTCATGCCACTGAATTCTTGGCCGTAATGACGAAAAGTATTCCTCTGTTTGTCATCTACGTGTTATTAAACAGGATACTTTTAGTGCTGAGATCTCAACAAGGACTGAAGTGAGAAATGTAAGTTGGTTGGTTGTTTGTTTTGTTGGGTTTTTTTTGTTTTGGGTTTTTTGGGGGGTTTTTTTGTTTGTTTTTTTAATCTTACAGATGCTCTAAATTTATTTTAGTTTCCATTATGCTGTACATTCATATTCTTGTCTTTCTTTGGGTTATGTATGTTATAAGATACGTATATTCTGTAATCAACAATTTTTAATGAATGACTTAGCTGGCTAGAACTTTGTGATAAAGAAATTTATCATCAGTTCTGCTCTTTTTCACAGAGATATTCCCAGTATATATGCTTCTTAAATGGTGACTTTTATGTTATTGTTGTGTTTTATTTTTAAAACTGATGGTTATCTTGGCTTTTTGGAGCCTACAGTTTTGACAAAAGATCTTGGTATGTCTGTTGGGTAGGTGCATTTCACAAAAGTTCTTGTGGCCTATGTTAAGCCGATGATCAGGGTTTGGTGACTGAGTTTTCTGTAGGAAAGCCTGCAGACATCTTAGATATGCACAACTATCTGTGTCTGAATATGTTCATCATGCATTATTACCAGTCATAGAAAAGAAAGGCTTGAGCAACCTGACCTGAATGCAGTGCTGAACCAGCTTTGAGCTTGAATTGGATGAGCTGCTGCCCTGAATTCTGACCTAAATTATTCTGTGATCTGATGAACTTGTTGGTAAGATATACTGAAAATGCAGTGGCTTACATATGCATAACCCATGAGAAGTTTCCTTCTTTCAACAAAAATGTGACTGGAGAGCTTCTCCAGCATTTTAGGACATGGATGTCTTGAGAACTATAGTTTTTTGGAAATGGGCTAGGCTTGATGACCTACTGTGTCTTTTCCAACCATAACTTTGTAATTTTGAGGTTGACTTCTTGTTGCCCAATTTTACAGTTACTTAATTCTAGTATCAGGCATATTTTAAGAGACCACATTTAGTCGTAGTAAGACTGTGTGGGTTGTTTTGTCATCTTGTGTTATTTCTTAAATCCTTCTGAAGATTGTCAGCACTTGATGTATTCTTTCCTATTCTGATACTACAAATAATATTCCTAGTCTGTGAGGAAAAAAGTCTGATTACCTGTTTTGGAATAGATGAGTGATTAAAAAATGCTGCTTCCAAAATTGTTGCGGTGCTGTCTGAGGTGTTAAGCTAGTGCTGCTGTTTACTAATACCAGAACTGCATCCGTCACCAGAATAAGGGGTGGAATTCAGCATTGTTACCAATTAAGTTTATTAGAAATTATTCAAACATTTTTTAGAGCTGAATGCACACTTACTTCTGAGGGCTGTAAAAGACTCCTAACTAAAAATAAACTTGATCAATTTCTTTCTAAATAGTTCTTAAAACATTGGTGTGGCCCTGTTCCCTTATCCCTGCAGAAAGCTCCCTTTTTATCCAAGAAAAAATATCTTTTGGGAAAGACATCTAGTATGAGCTCTTGCACTAATACTCTTTGAAGAGAACACCTCAGCCTTTGGTTTTTGAGTGCATCCCTCAGGACTTAAACATGCTTTGTATCCTAATTTGCTGCCTGCTTACTTGTGATACATAAGTTTGCCAGTTTACAGCAAACAAAGCATGCAAACCAGTCAGGATTTCTTTTTGATGGACTAGAAACTTAGCTTTGTCTTTGAAAAAAGAGGTATGTGTGCATGTATGAACATATATTATACATACACAAATAGCAAATAATTCTTCCTAGTTGGTTGACAATCACTTAGCCAAAGAACTGGATATTAAAGGATTAGCAGTTAGACAAGAAAACATTATTGATACTACTGAGACTTAACTTGGAGTCTTTCTCTTGTTCTATTTAAGTGATGTATGGAATAATTCATAGGTTAATCATGTTATTACAGCCATGAAATGTACTAAAATTCATGGAGTAAAGTAATCTTAGGTCAAAATACTTTAGTGGTCATTATCAGACTTAGAAAACATGTATATGCAAGGTAATAACAAAGATGATGGAATCAGTAACAGGTTCTTCCCTATTTTTTCTTCTGCCTTACACGCTTTTTCTCTATTAAAAGTTACTTCCATTTCATGTATACATGAGTTCTTATAAATTTTCTTGCAGGATTTCCTGGAAATCCTCACTAGTATTTAACATAAGTTTTGCCTACAGAGGCTTCTGTCTTTTATTGCCTTCTGTCACTGCTGCATTTGATGATAAATGAAAGTAATCACTTCTTAGAATATTGTTTTTCATATTTCATCAATGTTGTTATTTAAAGGTCTCTCCATTTAAAGGTCTTTTCCAACCTAGCTGATTCATAGAATCATAGAATAGTTAGGGTTGGAAAGGACCAAAGATCATCAAGTTCTAACCCCCCTGCCATGGGCAGGTACACCTCACACAAACCATAGGCCTTGAACACTGCCAGGGGTGGAGCATTCACAGTTTCCCTGAGCAACCCATTCCAGTGCCTCACCACCTTCACAGTAAAGAACTTCCTCCTTATGTCCAATCTGAACTTCCCCTGTTTATGTTTAACCCATTACCAGTTGTGCTGTCACTACAGTCCCTAATGAAGAGTCCCTCTCCGTCATCCTATAGCCCCCCTTCAGATACTGGAAGGCTGCTATGAGGTCTCCATGCAGCCTTCTCTTCTCCAGGCTGAACAGCCCCAACTGTCTCAGCCTATCTTCATACGGGAGGTGCTCCAGTCCCCTGACCATCTTCATGGGCCTCCTCTGGACTTGTTCCAACAGTTCCATGTCCTTTTTATGTTGAGGACACCAGAACTGCACACAATACTCCAAGTGAGGTCTCATGAGAGCAGAGTAGAGGGGCAGAATATGGTTGGCTTTCTGGGCTGCGAGCACACACTGCAGCCGGCTTATGTTCATTTTCTCATCGACCAACACCCCCAAGTCCTTTTCTGCAGGGCTGCTCTGAATCTCTTCTCTGCCCAATCTGTAGCTGTGCCTGGGATTGCCCCGACCCAGGTGTAGGACCTTGCACTTGACATGGTTAAACTTCATAAGGTTGGCATCAGCCCACCTCACAAGTGTGTTGAGGTCCCTCTGGATGGCATCCCTTCCCTCCAGCGTATCAACCGAACCACACAGCTTGGTGTCATCGGCAAACTTGCTGAGGGCGCACTCAATCCCACTGTCCATGTCACCCACAAAGATGTTGAACAAGACCGATCCCAACACCGATCCCTGGGACACCACTCATTACTGATCTCCAGCCGGACATTGAGCCACTGACCACAACTCTTTGCGTGCAGCCATCCAGCCAGTTCTTTATCCACCGAGTGGTCCACCCATCAAATTGGTGTCTCTCCAATTTAGAGACAAGGATGTCATGTTGGACAGTGTCGAACACTTTGCACAAGTCCAGGTAGATGACATCAGCCTCTCTGCCCCTGTCCATCAGTTCCATAGCCCCATCATAGAAGGCCACTAAACTGGTCAGGCAGGATTTCCCCTTAGTGAAGCCATGCTGGCTGTCACCAACCACCTCCTTGTTTTTCATGTGCCTTAGCATGCCTTCCAGGAGAATCTGCTCCCAGATTTTCCAGGCACAGAGGTGAGATTGACTGGTCTCTAATTCCCTGAGTCATCCATTTTCCCTTTCTTGAAACTGGGGGTTATATTTCCCTTTTTTCAGTCATCGGGAACTTCGCCTGACTGCCGTGATTTTTCGAATATGTCATAGTTGATTATGATTCTATGATTTTTAGCATGCCTTTCCAAAATTGCTTTAAGTCCTGTTGCACTCCCCTGGACTTGTTCCAGTTTGTCTTTTTAAAACACAGTGCTGAATATGGAATATACTTTCTCTGGCTGAGACATAACCAGTTCTGAGATGATGGGAATAATTTCTTGCTTTTTGGGAAGAAAATCTGCTGCGGTCCTTTAAAGTAACTTTGAGTAAAGTCGCTAGGAGCTGTTGATGTGATGCGTAGCTGTCGTGGTTTAAGCCCCGGCTGTAAATTAGAACCGCGCAGTCTACTTCCCCCCCCCCCACTCCCCAGAGGGATGGGGAGGAGAATCGAAAGAATGTAACTCCCACGGGTTGAGATAAGAACAGTCCAGTAACTCAGGTATAACACAAATCACTACTGCTGCCACCAATAATAATAATGATAAGGGAAATAACAAGGGAAGAAAATATGATACCGCTCGCCGGAAAAGAGCCCGACCGAAAAGAGGACGTGCCCTTCCCGGGTAGCTCCCAGTTACATCCCCGGGCATGACGTGCTGTGGTATGGAATACCTCTTTGGCTAGTTTGGGTCAGGCGTCCTGTCCCTGCTTCCTCCCGGCCCCTCCTCCTCCCTGGCAGAGCATGAGACTCACAAAGTCCTTGGTCAGTCTAAACATCGCTGTTATCAGCTCTTCCCAGGCCAAAAGTCAAAAACACAGTGCTGCAACAGCTACTAAGAAGGAGAAAAACTGACTGCTACTGCTGAACCCAGGACAGTAGCGTATAGCTAAAATATCTTTTTTGCCTTTCAAAAGCCTGCTTTTTTCCAACTGACTGCTCTGATTGGTACTTACGTGCTGCAGTTTGCAGTACCTATATAAATCACTTGTCTGTTATGAGTGACATTTAAAAGTAGGGAGCATGAATATGTTGAGTTCTCACTTGTTTGCACACTGCTGTCTGCAATGTTTTATCTATACAAATTCCATTGCTATTAGTTGAGTTCGCATGTGTTATTTTTTTTGAGTTGTATATTGAAGTGCTGAATGTTAATGGAATGTATGAATAGTTGATTGGTTAAGGTTGACATTGATACTATAAATACAAAAGATACTGATCTATGTTATTTCTTTCTTAAGAAATAAAACAGCACAAAACTGCTTGCAGTAAAAAGATAATTAGTTCTTTTACCACATACAAATATTGGACAATAATTTATCCAGTTCTGTGTGCTTATGCTGTGATAGTGGCAATTTAAACTAAATTCATCAATAAGAACTTGGAAATTAATTTGTTAAACTTTGGAAGATGTGATTGAAGTGAAGTATTTCTTGGCGGTGGTTTTCAGCAGTGGGTATCAGCTGAAAGTGTCTCCTTCTGAGATTCTAATACTTGAACTTGGAGATTTCCTCCAAACCCTTTGGATTCTTTTTCTGAGTATGTGCTTTCACAGTAATAAGTTTCTCTAGCCTAAAGTCTATTTTAACTGAAGTCAATTAACTTTATGAACATTTTCACATTCTATAAAACTTAAAGCTTTTTTTGGATCATCCTTCACTTGTATATCAGAAAGCTATTTTCCTTTTTAAATACAATGTAATACCTTTGTTTAAACAGCCATGTATATCTTGAGTTACTTTCATTAGCTGAGTAACTTATCCTGCATTTTTGTAAAAGGAACTGCAATTTAACTATAAATATATGAAAATGCCACAGAATTCAGGGCTGCAACTCAAAAATGCTGATCAGTTTGTAAAATCTAAATCAGTCCCTCCATGAAACCTAGGGAAGGACCTCTGTGGTAGCAGAAAAATTTCCAGAAATTCACCACAGTCTTTTTCTAAGTTGCAGTTTATGCTGATGTTGCCAGACAGCTGAGAGATGGGAAAAGCAGGAAATCTTTTCTGATTTAATCACAGTGCTGATTTGCAAAAGCAATTTAACAATGGAAAATATTTTTATATTTTAAATCATAAAGACAGAACTATGAAGTACATGGTAGATTGCGACTGCATTAAATTGGATTGTTTTCATTGCTAATGAAGTCTTTATTTTGGAATCTGATGGTCAGAAATCCTACTTCCTTGAGTACTTTGTGTGTTTGCTTTTATTTTGTCTCTTTGGTTTTTTGTTTGTTTTGTTTCCTTGTTTGTTTCATACTTGAGGGCAATAAATACAGCTTTTAAAGTACAATCTTTCTAGTTTCCTATCTTGGAAAGCTATTTCTACATTTTTTCTTTCAAAAGATTTTTGACAATACTGGCGGGCAGTGCTTATCTTTTCCCTTGAAGATATTAAAATTCTATCATGAAACACCCAATGTTTTCAATTATGTTGATAAATAAGTATTGCTTTTTAAGAGACATCTTGTAGTCCTAGCCCTTCCATCTTCTATGTGACTAAGTTTTTATTTAAGTCCCTTGATCTTTTGAGGAACGTGTAAATTAGGAAGACTTCAGGTAACCTGTGAAGAGGAGTACTTGGATGAAAGGCTGAATACTCATTTCCAAATGAGTAGGTGATGAGGTTATGAAGAGCACATAGATGAGCTATGTAGCAGTTGTATTCAAGCAAAAGGTCTCTACTCATCTATCATAAAACTGAAGAACAAATAAATGAGTCATTTTGTCATTTGACTTCTGGTTGATCATAATATCAGCACATTCCTCTTATGAGACTACCAATGAAATATAGCCATATTCCTGCAGTGTAGAGCATTGTATTACTTCGTACTGCTGGGCTTTTATGATGTGACAACAATGACTTCTTTTACCTTGCTTTGTCTTTTAAAGCCAACACCATACCTTTGGTTTTGCAGTTTTTGTTGGTATTTTATCAGTAAGTAGGATATAACGATTTAATTTTTTTTGGTTTTTTTTTGTTTTTTTTTTTTTTTTTAATCAAGATTTCTGCCATATTCTGATACCAGTTGAAAAATGGATGACGATGACTTTGGAGGATTTGAGGTATGCTATTTGGAAGAATTAATTTTTAAATGTAACTGTTTTCAACTATTTTTAAAGGTATTTATAGCGTGTTATAAAATATTTTTCTTTTTGTGTGTGCTTCTAGGCAGCAGAGAGTTATGAGTTTGGAAATGGTGAAAAGCAGACTACATCACCTGCTATTGCTTGGGCAGCATTCCCTACAGGTATTGATAAAATCACTATAAAAACTCTTAATTATGTATTGCTGTCCTTCTGTATTCACTGTAAATATTAGTATTCAGAAGGGTGAAAGAATAATGAAAGAATGAAAGAATAGGAAGTGGTGAAAACCTAGCATAATAATGTTCCTGAGTAATGATTTTGGGAAGCTGCACAGAGTTAAACTTTCTTGAGGAATGAAAGAGAAGTACGTTTTATCCAGTTCAAAGGCTGATTGGCATCTCATGTGAAGAAGAAACAGAGCTTCGTCATTCAAATAATGTTCCTACTTTTGAGTATGGAAGGTCTGTTGCAAATGAATGGAAAACATACGTAAAGTAAACTTAAAAGTAGGGCTTCAACATGTTTCTTCCTCCATTGTGTTTCTTTGATTGTGCTAAAGTCTTTTAGTTGCCTGAGGGGGAATCATCTCTTTTTATTTAAGTTTTTAAAGTTAGAAAATATATTATACATCCTTTATCTCACGTAGAAGCTGAAACATTATGGAGCTATTTTTTTAATTTATAGAAATGCCCAGTGCCTGTCTGGATTTTAAGAAATTAATAAAAGCTCATTGATAGTGGATAAATGTACAGTATCAGCAGCGCTAAAACATTGAGGAGGTGTTACTTGATTGCCAGTTGATCTTTGTTCTGAGAATTTAGTCTGAGTTTCACTACTTTTGCAGAAAGAAGCATCACTTTAGTAGCATTGAGGAAAAAAACCCCGCACATTTTATTCTTTGGTCAGGAGCTAAAGATTTCTAACTCTTATTATATAATTATGCTGAATAAATTAAGCAAAATAATTATAATTTTAAAAATAAGACTGGGATTTGTGTCAATATGAAGTCCTCATAAATCAGAATCTTTGAATGGTTTGTTTATTTCTGGTGCTACTGGTTTTCATCCGTTCCAGAATAGTTTTATTTGTTGCTAAAATAAAAGAAAACTAATAAAAAACAGATAAGATTTGCAAGAGGTAGCAGGATCGATGCCCACATTCTCCAACCTAGTTGATTCTATGAAAATAAGGAAACTGTATTTTCCCAAATAACTTTATTATTCATTTTGTCATTTTGACTGTCATTACTCAAAAATCTGTAAATTCATTATCATATTTGAATGTGTTTAAATTAAATCCAATATAGCTGTTTGGTGCCTCTCTCATGAAGTCTAATTTATATCTAGTGAGGCACATGCAATTTAAATGATTTGGAAGTAACATGGAAGTTTTTTGTATGATTTGTGAGTGACACAGAAGTCTTGAGATAAGTTGTACCGAGGTATTTAAAAGAAAACCCCTTGCATTCAGAATATCTTACTAATGTAAAACCCTTTACATGATTTTTCCATGCAAATCTTGCTGAGAATAATTTAACTTATTACAAGGGGCAAGATATTAATAGCATCAATCAAAAAGCTTGTTAGGCATTGACTTGTAAGTTAATGTTTGTCTGCCCAATGTTATTTATATTTATATATAAGTTGTTCTTGTCTTACCCTAGCAATTTTTCAGTCAGTAAAGTTTGCTTAAAAAATGTAAGAAACTCAAATGTATTATGGTGCTATCAAGTGTGATACCATTATATACACCCAAATTTGGTGAACTTTATGGAGTCATAAATTTTCTGCATACTTGATATTTGTAAGATGTAAAGAGTTACAAAGCAACACTGTAACCTGTTGCAATATTTCTCAGCATGAAGGAAAAAATCAGATATTATTTCTAGAGCACCAGTGTTGATTACAGTGAGGAATTTTGCCATTTAATTTTGTCTTGAGCTTCTTGCTATCTATTTGAAAGTTGATTTCACTTTTTCAATAAGCTTGAAGTATGATAGAATGTTTATTGGTATGTGCAAATAGTTGTTTTTTTCTGTCTCCAAATCGTAAAATGTTTTTTAATTATGGTTGGTCTTCAGAAGGGGAGAAAAATAAGTATTTATGCAACAGAAATATACTGTGCTTTCCCCTTCCACTAGGACAACTACCAGAAAGTGTGCACCTCTTTCCATTATGCTTATCTAGCAATGTCACCTAATAGAAAACTTTTATTCTGGTTTTATTCTAAATGATAAAAGTGAGAAGAAAATCTGTTTACTTTTTAATCTTTCATGGTTTCAATTGGAACCCATTATACCAAGTGCTATATAAACATTGAAACAGAGAGTAAGGCTGGTCCAAAGACATCAGCTCTGTGAGATAGTATGCGTTATGAGTATGGAGGAATGAGGAAGTAATGAAAGAAAAATAACACACATGTGTGTAGTGGGGTTACTTAGATGTCTTTGCTACTACTGTTAGCAAAGTCCAAAGAACCAGCTGTTATTTTGGGTCTATTCCTTCTGATTACTTATCTGAGATAGAAATGAGTAATCCTTCTTACTTAGTGTCATACATATATGTGATGGATTTCCCTTTTTCTATCCAGCCTTAATATGATGAAGTGCTAAGAAGAATCACTATTATACGCCCATCATCTGGACTTTGGAGAGATGTGAGGGATCTACTCAGACATTACTGTTTTCTTAGCTTGTGTTTGTAAAGTTGAAAAAAAGCCAACCAACAAACCACTCTGAGAATAAAAAGTTATTCTTTGGAAAGATGAGATCTGTCTAAGAACAGTGACAGAGTATGAAGCCTTATGTTTAAGCCTCAGATTTAAGCATCCTTCAGAACTAACACAAAAATAAGTTTTTAAGAACTCTAAAATAAATTATGGAATATTCTAGTTTCTTATCACTGGTCCACCTGGATAGCAGAAGAATTTAAGAGGCTGTCTGTATTAATTATTATGAGCGATGTCAGTTTTCATTTCAATAAACGTGCACTGGAATATTGAAGTGCCTGTTTTTATTTTTAATTTGCATGGCTTGAAAGGTGCTGTTTTCAGCTGTTTTATTGAAGTAGTTGTTTCCAGTTCTTTTCATAATATTTTTTTTTTTTTTTCTGCAGAATAGTAACATCTTCATTTGGGAGGGGTAGTGGAGGGGTGGAAAATAGTAGGAAACTAAGATATCGCTAAGGAGATTGGAGGAAACTCATTTCATTCTTTGCCATGATTGGACAGGTTCAGAGGTCTTTGTTGAGAATGAAATACAGCCTCATTTAACTCTGGAAAGGTCATTTTCTTTTGCTAACGTTTGCGTTACTTGGGGTATGTGGCTTTAAAAATGAGTCGGGTAACTTTTCGGAGTTGACAATCTAGAATAGTTTAAAGATTGTCTTGTTGCATGTTTATTAGAATACATATAACCGCCCTCTCTCTCTTCCTTACAGTTGCCAAACTGCTTTAAAAGACAGTTATATTGCCTGAATATTTTGGCAGTCTTATGGAAACCCATGTCTTAAAAAAATACAACACAAGACTGATAAGAATGAGTTCTCAGTTTTCTTATGTTGTGTAGTCTTTGGATACTGAAAGATTTGGTTTTGAGGTTCAACTAGGTGGTTGCAGTGTTGTAAACTTTTGGTAGCTGTATATAAGTTCTACTTTAATAAGAAGTTAGGAAATAAAACTAATGTTTCTGTATGGCCTTTGATTTAAGTTGCTGCAATAGTGTATGTAATTACTTATTTTCTGGAGTAGTTTGGCTTTGGAAGACTGAAATGTGGGGAAGAGCTTTATGCTGTGAACTACAACAAATCATCTTGAAAGTACATTAAAGTGTTTTTTCCTTTCTGTCTATATGTTGATGTAAACTGATGTGTGTAAAGAAGCAGCCAAGTGTTTCCTGTTGGTAGGAGGACATTCATGCTTATTGAAGTCAACAGAGAAATGGTTATCACCTTATGTGGACATTTACTTATTGATTCTAATGCCATAACAGATGTGGAAATGCGCTTCATTCTGGTGAATCAGTGCTCTGCAAATACTGTGATTGGAAGTGTTGGTTTTGGAAAGGGAAAGATTGGGAAATTTGCTAAAGGGAAAAAAAGGGGAAATTGCTAAGGAAACTACTGAAACTCCTACAGCTTTGCAGAATGCTATGCGTGCCATCTGAGACACAACATTTATTATTGGCGTATTGGGTGTCAATTGATATCTATTCATGTATCCCTCTACTCATTCTTCAAGCAATTTAACCCTTTCTAGTAGTTCTCCATTTATATTGAGTGAAAAGCAGTGTAAGTACAGGAAATACTTTGTCTATTTGGGATTATATTTATTAGTTGATGCTTTTTGTTTCATAAGAAAAGAAGAATTTTTAACAGATTCTGCTGCTCTTCCTTCATAAATTGTTTTTCACTGATTTTAATGATTAATTTTAATGAGTTACATATGTCTTTTAGAATGCATGTGACATACTCTGTTTTGTGCTAGTTTGCTGTGTGTTGGCAAAGTAAATTGGCTGATATTTGTAAAGCTGGTAATTTTCAGTTTATTTTTCCCTAAGCTGTTTGTTCAGCACTATGCAGGCTGTAGATTCCTGTGTTCTAGCTCTGACATTACAGCTGACAGAAATTCCTGCCTTGTAGAATACAGTTTTCTGTCTCTTACAGTTGTGCTTGAGCAAATGTGTGGGCCTGGGATTTAAGCAGACCAGTGAAATTTGGATACACAAACCCAGTCTATATGAATGTTAGTTTTAACTGAAAATGTTCAGTGGTACAATTTACAGTGTATACAGTATAATTTAAAGGGTCATTGAATTCTATCATCAAAGACATGGGTAGTTGAGGATGGAAATACAGTTTTTGTTTCCTGTGGTTTTTTATTTTTAACAGCTGAAACCTGCATGTGGGAGAAGTGTACTACAAGTAGTTTGCAACATTCTACAAAAGTATGTGAAAGAATTATTATATGGTCTGTTGCTCATGGCTCTGATGGCATATCATCTGTTAATTGCTGGATATAAATGACATCCGATTAGTAAATGTTACTCATGTTTATTTGTTCAGTGGTAGATTTCATATCTGATGTCTTCAGTCTGATGCTCAGTATGAAGTATGGAATGTTCATCTATATTTTGTTTTCAGAATTTCTGATTCCACATGATTTTAATAATTGTTTGAGCTTCATTACTAGGATAAAGATACATATTTTTTCTTGTGTGAGCAAGATTGCAGGCTGTTACTGATCTCTTCTATTAGTTTGGTCAGTTCTTACATACAAACCTAATATAGAATATTCTTAATATTGGGAAATCAATAGTGTATGACTGTGTATCGTAGCAGGTGGTGCAGCAGTTGGAGAGGATTTGTAAGTGGTGCTGAGAAGCCAGTATACTTACTACATGTGCTTCAGGAGTTTTATTTCAGACTAGCGTTATCTTGGTGCTGTGGACATGAATATCCATTAGTTTTTGGAGTCCAGTCAGACAGTTTTACCAGAGACAAGTTTTCATTTTGGGAGTTCTGAAACTGTTCCATTACGATAACTAAAGCATGGCAAGCAGAAAATGATGGAGGGGTCATCTTCAAAACCAAATTTTGAGTTAAACTAAAATGCTAATGCAATTTCACCAGTATATACACAAGAGGAATGAATTAAGTGAGCTTGAATTGCAGACATAGAATTACATGTAATTCTAGGAGTGTCTAATTTATGAATCCTGAACATTGCTGAAAGTGAAAAGAAGGTTTTGTGAAAAAGATGTTTGAATGATACCTTGGAGAGTTGCCGCCTTTTCTTGCCTTCTGCAAGATCATGTATTTAGCTGAATAATTTTAAACCATGGTATTCAGAGGTGGTCACCAATTGTTGCTCTTCGTTTCCCAGACTTTATTTTGACAACTTCAGAGGTGGGTTTTTTGTTTCTGCTTTTTCTTCCCCCTCAAAATGTGAAGCATTTGTTACAATAACTGGAATCACTGAAAGCTTGATTCCACATAAAACTGTATTATCTGAAAAATAAAGTCTTATATCTAGTATGGATACCACTGAATATGTGAATACCTTAAGTTTTAATTTCTGTGAGTCTCCATTCCTCATCTGTATCCAGGCTCAGTTTCTAGTTTTACTTCTGCTATAAATTATTTAAATATGAACTACGCTATGGTGATCATCACCAAAGGATGAATGCTAACACTACAGAGATCAGTGTCATGCTAGTTTTGTCATTGTGAGTTGACAGTTTTAGGAAAAGAAACAACTTGTCTGCTCAATCAGAATTGCCTGGTGCATTATTTTAGTTGGTTTTCCATCTGTTGGAAATTGATTTGAAACTAAAATTCAGGATATTAAATGATAGCATAGAACAGAGACGTAATTGGTATTTCTAGAAGCAAAAAGGTCATCTTCTCTATCGTCTCACTGCTATTTGAACTATCAGAGTAGGTAATGGTTTAGACGAAGCTGATTTGTAAGGGGGGGAGGGGAGCACAGCCTAAAATGTCCAGTTTCCAATTCTGGAGAAGAGTTTACTGTTAAAGATACAGTTGTTTCACCATCCTTGCACTTGGCATGGTTAAACTTCCTAAGGTTGGCATCAGCCCACCTCACAAGCGTGTCGAGGTCCCTCTGGATGGCATTCCTTCCCTCCAGTGTATCAACCGAACCACACAGCTTGGTGTCATCGGCAAACTTGCTGAGGGTGCACTCAATCCCACTGTCCATGTCACCCACAAAGATGTTGAACAAGACTGGTCCGGTCCCAACACCAATCCCTGAGGGACACCACCCATTACTGGTCTCCAGATGGACATTGAGCTGTTGACCACAACTCTTTGCATGCATCCATCCAGCCAGTTCTTTATCCGCCAAGTCGTCCAGCTATCAAATTGGTGTCTCTCCAATTTAGAGACAAGGATGTCGTGTGGGACAGTGTCGAATGCTTTGCACAAGTCCAGGTAGATGATGTCAACTTCTCTGCCGCTGTCCATCAGTTCTATAGCCCAGTCATAGAAGGCCACCAAATTGGTCAGGCAGGATTTCCCCTTAGTGAAGCCATGCTGGCTGTCACCAACCACCTCCTTGTTTTTCATGTGCCTTAGCATGCCTTCCAGGAGAATCTGCTCCCAGATTTTGCCAGGCACAGAGGTGAGAGTGACTGGTCTCTAATTCCCTGAGTCATCCATTTTCCCTTTCTTGAAAATGGGGGTTATATTTCCCTTTTTTCAGTCATCGGGAACTTCACCTGACTGCCATGATGTTTCAAATATGATGGTCAGTGGCTTAGCAACTTCATTTGCGAGCTCCTTCAGGACCCACAGATGGATTTCATCAGGTCGCATGGACTTGTGTATGTTCAGGTTCTTAAGATGGTCTTGAACCAGATCCTCTCCTACAGTGGGCCCAAGGTCTTCATTCTCACAGTTCTGCATCTGCCTTTCAAGACTTGGGTGGTGTGGTCAGAGCATTTTCCTGTTGCGGAATGGACTCAGTCGGAGATCAGTGTGATCAGACAAAGCCATTTATTATAGAAAACTAACTCTTTATATACTATTTCTTAAAGTTGTTTGCACTAACTTGGCCCATTGTGATTGGATACATATCTCTGAGGCCCTTAACAACTAACATATAATTGGTTAAGCACAGGTGTGAGAACCTGACCTTCAAAGTTTTCCAACAGTCCTCAATTTATCAACTCAGTAAATTCCAGCTCCTTCTTATCTTGCTGGGATTCTCACTCCCAGTGCCTTGCTCCCATCCTCCTTCACCTTTTGTTGTTCCTTGGTTCATGTCGAACTCCACGTAGGCACTTGCTGATCTGGGCACATGGCCGTTCTTTGCCAGAAAATCATCCACATTTGCCAGTGAAGACTGAGGCAAAGAAGTCATTAATAACCTCAGCCTTCTCCAAATCCAGGGTAGCCAGTTCTCCTGATAGCTTCCAGAGGGGGCCCACGTTGTCTGTAGTCTGTCTTTTATTTGCTATGTACCTATAGAATCCCTTCCTGTTGTCTTTCACGTCCCTTGCCAAGTTTAATTCTAACTGGGCCTTAACTTTCCTAACCTTGTCCCTAGCTTCCCAGACAACATCCCTGTATTCTTCCGTGGCCACCTGTCCTTGCTTCCACCTTTTATAAGCCTCTTTTTTCCCCTCTAAGTTTCCTCAGCGGCTCCTTATCCATCTATTTATGTCTCCTGGCCCTCCTGCTTCACTTCCTTCTAGTTGGGAACACTCCTGAGCTTGTAGCAGGTGATCCTTGAATATCAACCAACAGCCTTGGGCCCCCCTGCCCTCTAGGGTATATCCCATGGAACCTTACTAAGCAGGTTCCTGAAGAGGCCAAAATGTGTGCAAAGCTTTCTCTTCTCTGTTCTTTTTATTTATTTTATGTCTGAATCCTTTATAAAAGTGCTCAAGTTTCTGTTGTGCTGAGTTGGTAATAATGATCCACTATTCAGGATTTTTATGGCATAACTGGAAATTGCTGTGGAAGTGCTCTCACTTCCGTATTAATTACGCTTAAGTTTTATTAGCTAGAGGGTTATTTATCTTTTGAACTCTTATAAAATGTAAACCTGCTTTTATCATGTGTCTTGGTAAGCTGTTTATATGTATCTTCGAAGACAGTTGAGGTTTTTTACCTTTAAAATTTCAAACCTTAGGAAATTTTAAGTACCTTTTTACAGTTGACTTAAACTGATCAAAGATCACAGCGAAGCTGAAAGGTTATGTGAATGCAAAAAGATAAAAGTTAAAATTGCTGCTCTGCTTTTGATGGCAGTTATCTTGTGAAAGCCCTGTGTAAGTTACAAGTCTAAATTTAGTGTGACTGTATAGTTTCAAATGTCCTTAACTTGATGGTACTCAAAAATATATGGAATGTGCAAGTAGATTGTAAGAGGTACATAACCTTATATTTATATGACTGTACTTGTTGCTAGTGTGATGGATTTTGGTAGGTATAGATTTCAGAACCAGAAGTATTTCTTTAATGCTTCTTTGTATTGTGTTCTGTGTTCTCTTTTTATTTCTTGTATTAGTATCTGAAGTCCATATATCTCCTGATGTTATCCTGGAGCACTCGGTGCCATCTTCCTGCCTGGTTCCTTCTGACTCATTCAGTTTATCAAGTGATAATGTGGCAAAAGCTATTCAAACAGCCACCAATGTTACAAACGCTGCTGTTCCTGAAGAACAGGTAAAACCACAATTTTTGTGTTATGTATGTGTTAAATATCTTAGCATTGTATCTTTTCTGTGCAAGAGTTGCCCTTTAAGAGCAAAAGGTCTTTGGAGTCCTGTAGTACAGACTTTGAAGTGAAATAATTTTAGATTATGTTTAAATCCTATAACTGCAAGGCACCACAGACTGCAAGAGAATCTGTGTTAAAGTTACTTAAAGTTAAAGGCATGCTGATACTGCTAGGCATGAAATTAGGAAACAATAGCAGGAAGGTTCTCTAAAAAGACTACGTTATTGGTAAAGCTGTAATGATTACGGCTGTACATATATGTCATACTTGTATGTTTTCTCAAGTGGTTTTAGGTCTAAAGAATTAACTTTAATATTTACTTAATTATAATGAAATTAATTTTATTTGCATTACTATATTTTGCTTCTCCTCCTTCCCCATTACATTTAAAGGTTTTTTTTGTAATCTGACAAAGTCCTAGTTATGTGATCTTGATCTCTTAGTGGCTGCAATACTGCTGAGAACTGATTTTAGCTTCTTTGGTTGGGATGAAAGTGTTTTATTTTTAACTAAACAGATGAGCAAGGAAGGAAAAGTATCTTCTGTGTGGAGATTAGGACACAAAAGCTAGATTTCCATGGATGAGAATTATAGATTTACGCTCCCAAGTGAACTTTTGTTTATTACTTGAGTTAGAAAGTGCTTTTGTCTTTCTCTTAACCAATCAATATTTTTGGCAGTTTGCAACCCTCTCATTTTCAGCACTTACTTGGTTTCTTATTCTTCACAGTTAAGTCAGATTTCCGGAGTCTGACCATTTACAAGCATTTATCTAGTGCTATTTAAAAAACTTGTGCAAATACTTCTTTTGAACTGACTCTTACTGGTTTTCTTTTGAGCAGTGTCTGTGCGTTCACACCTTCAAAAAGACTGTTGTTAGTACAGCTCCAGTAGTTTAGTTTTAGTAATGAATTAGTTACTGGTTTGTATCTGTTCCCAGCCTAATGTTGTGGGGAAAGCCTATAAAAAGTGAAGAGAACATGTGCCCAAATGCAAGTGATACCAGAGGAAATTTCTTAGAAATCTGAAAATCGGGTTGTTTTTCTCTTGAGAGGGGGAGGGAGTGTTTGTTTTCTTTCTTGATTGATGCCAGCCAGGGTCATTTTCTGTGTTGAAAGCTCTTCATCTGCCTCTCTGACAATGTTTAGATAAGTAAATTTCAGTTACTGGCAGGATGATCAAAATATGCTTTTCTTCAGCAAGAACAGATCCTATCCTTTTTGATTTTGGCTAGCAGTGAAATGTGAATAACCTGCATGCTTTCTTGTTTGAGCTAGGCCAGCTACTTTAGCTTGTGTGTTCTCTGGAAAGAGCACTTTGGGTATTGCAGAATACTAAGGCCTAGGTGTATTTTTTTTAGCTAAAAATAATTTGGTTAGGTAATGTTACTAAAAATAAGGAATACATTTTGTTACTTCTAAATAAGTATATGTGCAAATTCTAATTGTAGGCCGTGTTTCAGTTTTTCTCATCTTGTTCTGACCAGCTACTGACAGACCCATAGTTCCATAAACTCTTCTTAACGCAGGAGGTAAAGGGAGTTGAGAGGAAGTCCTTCAACATTATTTTAAAATGGAGATCACACTTTCCACTTTTGGATTAAACTAAAGGAAAACAGTGGACGTAAAATTAAAATATTTAAACCTGTTACAGGAGGATGTTAGAACTGTGTTCTATAATTGTATCTCCAGAGCCTCTTGAGGTTTTGTGTTATAAAAAAAACATCAATGTTTCAGGTTCAACCATGGCAGGTTTTGGCAGTGCCCAATTCTGATCTCCAGTAGTTCTCCAAAGTAGAATTGGCGTATCTAGGTTCTCTGCTTCTTACAGAATGAGAATTCAGAGCAGAAATTGCAGTTTTATTTCTGGCTGTTTTGCCTACTGGATCTTATATATCCGTGGACAGTCAAGATCTCAGCTATTTTTGTTTGGGCTTTTTTCAATGTATTATTTGAGTGTCTGTTTGAAATAAAAGGTGTTAAGGTAATGGAGTTAAACCTCTTTTAATAAATACATTGAGATGTTCCTTTCACCACCACTCTCCAAATCTCAAATACTTTTGGTTTTCAAATTGATGTTAAAAAAGCGGCAGCTGAAATTAATTTCCAAGTTTGCTCCTTTCAAGTTCCTTTGCTGTAGTATAAACCAATTTTTGTTCCCTCTTCCCCCCCGCCCATCTTTTTAAGTGGGGGGAAGCTTTGGCTTTTGTTAATTATACCACAAAAATATTTTAAGCCTCATTTCATTTATTTTTGCGCTTTGCAGAAGATACGGGCTTATTGCTGATGTTTCGTCTCTTTAGGATTGTGTATTCTAGAAGCCTCCATTTCAGTTTTAGTACTTCTACAGTTCACTAAAATAGCATTAAATAAATGTTGTATCTATGTCCCAGTTATTCTGTCGGTCTAGCTTCAAGAAGAGATTTATTTTAGTACAAAAAGTTTCTGTTCCCTTTCTATGACTACTATTTGCAGTCTGCACTGGGTGAAAACATGGAGTGACTAATCCAAGGAGAGTTTATTTCCACGTAACCATGATGCTTTGAGACAGGTGATTCAGTTTCACTTCTGTCTCTTTTCACCTCTTTTGAGTATTTTGGTGTCATTGGAAAGTGAGGTATCTGTGCCATCCTCCTTCTTAAAGCCTTCTCCTAAATTCTGATTAAAAAGCAGTTGAGAATATCGAAAGGATTGGTGTGAATCCATCTAGAATTACTAGGTACTGTTCCATTGTTGGAGCTTTCTTTTTGGCCACCATATCATACATAAAAAAGTGTGTGTGGCCAGTTTCAGAACAGTGTAGTTTTAAAAAAGTAACCTTAGTATTTGAGTTTTTAAGTTCTGTAATGTCATCTGGGAATGAAATTTGACTTGACTGGAATGTTAAATTTCCTTTATAATTTCCTTTACCTTTTTTTTAAAATTTATTTTTTTCTTGTGTAAATTAGATTCAAGCAGATATTCCAGTTGTGTCTTTGAATGTAATCGAAGACAAGACTTCAGTTACATCAACCACTGGTTTAGTTGATGCCGAGACACAGAGAGCAAATGAACCAAAGAGCTACCTTCATCAAGCTCTTGCAAACCTAAAAATCAAGCTTTGCACTGCTGAAGAAGAAAAATTAAAAATCAAAAAGGTACGAATAGTTTTTTAATAAAAAATATTTAGCATTTATATAAGATTTGAATATATATGTAGATGGCAAAGATTCACAGTGCATTTTTTGTAGCAATTATCCCAATTCCAGAGAAATCGTCCAAATTTAGCCAAAATAATCTCCCCTCCCCCTCCTCCTCCTGTATCTGGTGTCTATTTTAGGCTGAAATTTTCTAAAGTTTCAGGTTCTCCTTTAAAAACTTTTCTGGAGGGGGGGGGGAAAGAAAGAAAGAAAAGTTAAAAAAAAGATATATTTTTATCATGGAGACAAGTGGTTAGAAGATACAGTGATTCCTCATGTTTTGGAAGTGTATGGTCACTGAAATTCGTAGTGTCTTTTCCTATCCTTATGAATATAACTCAAGACACTTTTTTTATTTTTTTTTTTTCTTTCCTGGGAGACCTGGTAAAGAAATTCTTCATATTCCTTCTGACATTAATATGATAAAAGTATTAGACAGGGCTATGCATGTAGTTATGCATCCAAGTTAATCAAAGATCACTGAGGCATTGGAAAGTAAGTTTAATCTCTGCTGTTCTTAATACTGCTCCTAGATAGCTGTCAAGGTGTGCTAGGAAATAAAAATGAGGATGAGTAGCAAGTCAACGATGAGGAGGTCTGGAATGGATTGATTTTATTAGGAATTAAGTGTATAGAGGAGATCTGGAAGGGAAGAATGAATGGACTGTAAGAGGACTAGAATTAGAGCTAAACTTGGCTAGGGACATTAAAGATAACGGGAAGGGATTCTATAGGTACGTTGCGAATAAAAGACAGAATAGAGACAACACAGGCCCTCTCTGGAAGCTATCAGGAGAACTGGCTACCCTGGATTTGGAGAAGGCTGAGGTTCTTAATGACTTCTTTGCCTCAGTCTTCACTGGCAAATGCTCTAACCACACCACCCAAGTCTTGGAAGGCAGATGCAGAACTGTGAGAATGAAGACCTTGGGCCCACTGTAGGAGAGGATCTGGTTCAAGACCATCTTAAGAACCTGAACATACACAAGTCCATGTGACCTGATGAAATCCATCTGTGGGTCCTGAAGGAGCTCGCAAATGAAGTTGCTAAGCCACTGACCATCATATTTGAAACATCATGGCAGTCAGGTGAAGTTCCCGATGACTGAAAAAAGGGAAATATAACCCCCATTTTCAAGAAAGGGAAAATGGATGACTCAGGGAATTAGAGACCAGTCACTCTCACCTCTGTGCCTGGCAAAATCTGGGAGCAGATTCTCCTGGAAGGCATGCTAAGGCACATGAAAAACAAGGAGGTGGTTGGTGACAGCCAGCATGGCTTCACTAAGGGGAAATCCTGCCTGACCAATTTGGTGGCCTTCTATGACTGGGCTATAGAACTGATGGACAGCGGCAGAGAAGTTGACATCATCTACCTGGACTTGTGCAAAGCATTCGACACTGTCCCACACGACATCCTTGTCTCTAAATTGGAGAGACACCAATTTGATAGCTGGACGACTTGGCGGATAAAGAACTGGCTGGATGGATGCATGCAAAGAGTTGTGGTCAACAGCTCAATGTCCATCTGGAGACCAGTAATGGGTGGTGTCCCTCAGGGATTGGTGTTGGGACCGGACCAGTCTTGTTCAACATCTTTGTGGGTGACATGGACAGTGGGATTGAGTGCGCCCTCAGCAAGTTTGCCGATGACACCAAGCTGTGTGGTTCGGTTGATACGCTGGAGGGAAGTGATGCCATCCAGAGGGACCTCGACACGCTTGTGAGGTGGGCTGATGCCAACCTTATGAAGTTTAACCATGCCAAGTGCATGGTTGTACACCTGGGTCGGAGCAATCCCAGGCAGAGAAGAGATTCAGAGCAGCCTTGCAGAGAAGGATTTGAGAGTGTTGGTTTATGAGAAAATGAACATGAGCCGGCAGTGTGCACTTGCAGCCCGGAAAACCAACCATATCCTGGGCTGCATCAAGAGGAGTGTGACCAGCAGGTCGAAGGAGGTGATCCTGCCCCTCTACTCTGCTCTCGTGAGACCTCACTTGGAGTATTGTGTGCAGTTCTGGTGTCCTCAACATAAAAAGGACATGGAACTGTTGGAACAAGTCTAGAAGAGGCTACAAAGATGACCAAGGGACTGGAGCACGTTCCACATGAAGATAGGCTGAGAAAGCTGGGGCTGTTCAGCCTGGAGAAGAGAAGGCTGCGTGGAGACCTCACAGCAGCCTTCCAGTATCTGAAGGGGGCCTATAGGATGCTGGGAGGGACTCTTCATTAGGGACTGTAGTGACAGGACAATGAGTAAAGGGTTAAAACTTAAACAGGCAAAGTTTAGATTGGATGTAAGGAGGAAGTTCTTTACTGTGAGGGTGGTGAGGCACTGGAATGGGTTGCCCAGGGAAGTTGTGAATGCTCCATCCTTGGCGGTGTTCAAGGCCAGGTTGGATGAGGCCTTGGGTGGCATGGTTTAGTGTGAGGTGTCCCTGCCCGTGGCAGGGGAGTTGGAACTAGATGATCTCAAGGTCCTTTCCAACCCTAACTATTCTATGATTCTGTAGGACATAGGTTGAGAGCTAGGCTCTGAATTGAAGTGTTGCACCATCAGTGTCTGTCTCTGCAGTAGAATCAAAGACTTTGAATTTGTAGAACTGTTTTTAACATTTTGTCCAGAAGCAAGATAACTAAGTAGACGTGCTCTTTCTGTCCCCCTTATGACCGTCTCAGTTGTTACTTTGTTTGAATAGCTGTACAGTGATCTGACCAGTCGTTTATTTCTTTACTGGCTTTCTGCATGGCTGCAGAAATATTTGTTCTTGAGCAACTTAAAGGGTGCTAACAGCTTATGTATGATTGGTATCCGTTTGGTAGGAGAACAGCTTCATTGAGAAAAAATAAAAATCTTCAGCTGTTTGTATAGCAAACAATTTTGAATTTTGTTGTCGGTGGTGTTCCCCTTCCTCTCTCTTGGTTCATGGTGGGCAGGCTTCTAGACTGGCTGTTTGCAGGATCACAGAGTGTGTTTAAAACTGTTGTCACTGGAGATGCAGGTAGAGATCATTAGGGCTGTATGTGATTTGATTTCTGTCGTTCTAGAGAACCGTTTGCTAACAGTACATTTAATATGTTGCTCTTCAAATGCAGAAAGACAGAACAAGCGATTAAAAATATTGAAATAATTAGAACAGAATAGTTCCAGCTGGAAGGGACCTACAACAGTCATCTTATCTGAGCACTTTAGTGTTGACCAAAAGTTAAAGCATGGCATTAAGCATGGCATCCAAATGCTTCTTAAACACTGACAGGCTTGGGGCATCGACCACCCCTCTAGGAAGCCTGTTCCTGTTTTTGACCACCCTCTCAGTAAAGAAATGCTTCCTAATGTCATGTCTGAACTTCCCCTGTCACAGCTTTGAACCATGTCCATATGTCCTGGCACTGGATCCCAGGGAGAAGAGACCAGCAGCCCCATCTCCACTTCCCCTTCTCAGGAGGCTGCAGAGAACAATGAGGCCAGCCCTCAATCTCTTTTTCTCCACACTAGAGAAACCCAGTGACCTTAGCTGCTTCTTATAGAATGTGCCTTTGATTTTGTGTACTTTGTACTTGAAAACATTGCCTCCATTTAAAACCTGCAGAGTTTTCTTCCACAACCCTTTATCTCTGTGTATATTAAGATAACAAATACTATAGTCTTCAGAAATGAAATTAATTGGAATGATCAATTGATTCTCACAATTCACATGTGTTTGTAACTTCACATTTTATTTTGTAAACTTTACAGGAATTAGAACATTTATTGGAAAAACACAGTATTCTAGAAATGGCTTTCTTGAAGGAAAAAAAAGAAAAAGCAATTTCACATCAAGATCACTACAATACACTTCAGGTAATTTATTTCTTATAGTATATTATTTTTTTTTCAGTAGGGTTTTGTATAGTGTATACTTATGTCTGACAAATACTCTAAGTATCTACACCTCTTCTCCAAAGACTTTTCTATTTAAAAAATTTCTGATCTAAAGACCAGAAGCTGACTTTTGACATTAGCAGGAACATAGGTTTAACAGCCTGCTTTATTGTAACGCAAATCACTCATCTTTATTGTGATCTATTTTGCATAACAGATGAAAAAAACACTTTGCACAGGAGCCATGTGTTTAACAGTGTGACAGAGCATGTTCCAGTGTAGCTATGTTATATATAGCTAAAACTAGGCAGATATTTGTAATGTATTATCTAAATCAAATATGGAATAGTTTGTATTGCATAATAAAAACTGTAAAGTATAACTAGGTGCTGGACGATGGAATTAAAACCGCTTCCATTACAAACCCCAATGTTGTTCATTGAATACATGTGTGAAGTCCCACATACAAGACAGATTTTTCACTGAAGTTTTCTGTCTTCATCCAGTTTTATAGCAGGACAAACTAAATATTATAGACTAACAATGCTTCAAAAGTTTCTTGTTGGTAATTCACCTTCACTTGATTTTTTGGTAGCAGTGGATGGTTGGGGTTTTTTATGTAGCTACTCGTTGTTTCCCATTTGTACTTACGGGTCGCTGTGATAATTTGCATTGAATTCCTGCCTGCTGTACTTCCTAGAATTTATGCTCATCTAATTTTTTTTCTTATGTGTGTAACATCCTACTCAGTGAAAGAAGTGTTTGCTTAGCTATGTTATAAAAATAAGTTTTGCTTAAAAACCTTCTGATTCATGGAATATCATACTGGCTAAAGTTAATGATCATCATAAACTCTTGACAATAGGTTTAGTGGATATTATTTTTTACCACTTTCACAATGCTCTTCAAGCAGAAGTATTTAAGTAGTGGATATGTTACTGAGCCTTGCAAGGATCAGTCTGCCTGAATCATGCCTCTTTGAATCAGGTACTGCAGTTTTCAGGAATGGCAATGAAAGGGTCATAACCTTTAACTTACTTTGTAGAAAAGCTCATGTACTTCTTCTTGTTGTCTTCTGGATATAGCCAGAATCAAGTCAGTTAACATTCGCTTTCTTCTGTAATCTGAGTAATCAGAGAGAAAGTGAGTCTTCTCAGAGCTGACAGTCAAAACTGCTTTCATGAAACTTGAGTATCGGATACCTTTTATTAGTACTGTTTTTCTGCAATTCATAAGGCTTTGAAAAAGGAATGTTGAATAATGTAACTTAATGTGTTGATGCCTGATTTAATGTGTATGAATCCTTTTGATTTCTTTCTTTCCTCTTTTAGTATTTAACGTTGTGTCCTAACTGCTGCCCCCAGCTATATGTAGCTTCTTGCTTTCAGAATTTAATTAAGTCTCTTAATATTTCATAATGTACTTTAAAAGCTTGTATTTTAGATTCAATGTCATAGTTATTTCGATATTAATTAAATAAATGGCTGAATAAGTAAATACTAGCTCTAGTTGTTACAAGCTGAACTTCCTATAATGAAAACTCTTGGAGAAGAGTTGGCATTACAGTTTTGCAATTCCAAGAACAAGAAGCAAGCTAACTAATTTTGTCTTGATGATGACAAAATTCAGTTTTGCAATGATGACAGAAATTGTTCTGGAAGTAAGTAGGGGTGTTAGTTGCTGAGAAGGGTAAAGCAGCTTTGGAGAGCTGTGGTTCTGAGGACTGAAAGTTCAATAGTGTTCCGAAAAGGGGAAGAGTATAGCACTTAAAAGTGAATAGAAGGTACTAATACAGATTAAGGAGTGGGAAGTTAATCATAGGTATCACCCTTCCCCACTTTTCCCAATGATTTTGTCTAAGGGCTCATACTTCTTGCAAGGGAACTTGTTCTATAATGGTGATACCATGTGGCACTGATCTGGACACAGAATGGATGGTGTGCATAGGGCACAGCTGATTATGAGTAAGGGGTAACTCTTCTGGTTTAAGCCTTTTCTAAGGCACCTCTTCCTTCTTAGTTCCCTGCATCACTGGATTTTTGCCCCCTCCTTTTCTCTATTTCCCCACTGATCTTGCTTACTTAACGGATAACTCAGCCCTTCTGTGCCTTCCATCTGTCTTCACCTCTTCCTTTCTTATCCAGTGCTGACAACTGGGGAATATAATTTTGCGTGTAATATGGGTACTTCCCAGCATTTGAGAACACACTGGAATCTCTAACTCCCCCAGCTTCTGTTTTGTTGTTGGTACAGGAACACTGTCCATTTCTAGCCAGCAACAGACCTACAATGTGTGATCCATCAGCTATCCATATTGTGAGAAGTCTCAGTGGCTGAAACCTGAGGACAAGAGAGAAATCTGAAATGCACATCTTCCTTGGACAATAGGCCTGTTCATGTTGACAGCAGGGAGGTGTCAAAGTTTGTGTGCTTGGAATGAGCACAAATGATCCTAGAGAGAAAGCTTCCTGTTTTGGAAGATCCCTGTATTGTGTTTTTGATATACATAAGCAATGGCTTTGTATAAACATTCATTTTCAAAAGTAATTTCAAGAAGCAGTCTTGCAGTTGGATGTCTAGCAAAACACGCTCTTGGAATCTTGTAGTTAAAGTGACAGGGTGAGATGGTCATGTTTCCTAATACTAGTTAGCCATATGGTGACTAAATTTTGTATCCTGCATTGGTAGATATAACTTTATCTGGAAGAAATATTCGTGTGTTAGTACTTCAGTAAATACAGTATACCCCCATGCAAACAGCTATGTCTTTAGCCTGCTTTGATAAAAAGCCCAATTTTTCTATTGGAGGGGGCAGAACTTGGGGGAAAAAATAATAATAGTGGTGGAATAACATCCAAGAATTTGTCTTTTGCCATTATACTGAACCTTAAAGAAAGCACAACATGAGTAATCTTTCTTTCTTCAAACTGTAGTTCACCTTTGAAATTAATTTTGTATCATTTTGGCTGCAAAGGTTATCTCCATTCCAGAGAAGCTGATGAAACAAGGGATGACAGATTTATTTCTAATTGGAAGTTAAGTATACCTTGATGTGTTTACTACCACAAATCTGTGAACTTGGTAAGTGAAAGAAAGGAATAATTTATGCCTTTCTGAGGTACTTCTCCCCCAACATCTCTATATAAATTTAAGAAAAAAGTTGCTGTTTTCCTTTACTGAAACTTCATAGTGTGCAAGAATGCTTATAGCAAAAAACGCCACAACCCTATAGCTGTAGCTTGGTTTATGCTACAATTTCAATTAGTTTTTAAATAATTTCACCTTAAGTTCAGACTGCGAAAGGAGGGTTGAAAGCCTGGACTCAAGCATAGGTTGAGACAGATTTTTCTCTTCTTGAGCTGGCTCTGGAGATATAGGGATGACTGACATATCTGGATTGTGTAAACAGCAAAAATGCATAGTCTATATGCATGGTTTTCCTAACCGCGTCCCTACACACTTGGAGAGCAGCTCTGTGATCCTCCTGGGTCACCTGCTTTGGCTTCCACCTCCTGTACACTTCTTTATGCCAGGGTTTAGTGAGTAACATTTTGTTCATCCATGCAGGCTTCCTGCTGCATTTGTTTGATTTCCTGCTTGTCACAATGGACTGTTCTTGAGCTTGGCAGTGTTAATCCTTGAATAGCAATCAACTTTCTTGGATCCCTCTTTCTAGGGATCCCTTATGGGATTCTTCCAAGCAGATTCCCAAAGAGACTGGAGTCTCCTCATCGAGTCCAGTGTTGTGATCCTGCTTTTTGTCCCAGTCCTTCTCCTGTCATGAACCCCACCATCTCATGATCAATGCAGCCAAGGCTGAATGCCACTGATCTTCACGTTCCCAGACAGCCCTTTCATGTTTTTAAATATCAGGTCCAACAGAGTGCCTCAGAGATTGCTCTTGCATGTAGGACATTGTTGTCAATGTGCCCCAGGAATCTCCTGGATTGTTGTATTGTTCTTCAAAAAAATACTGAGGTGGATACCATCCTTCACGAGCACCAGGGCCTGCGAATGTGAGGCTTCTTCCAGTTGTCTGAAGGTGGCCTCATCTACATCACGTTCCTGTAGACCATCTGGTCTATAGCAGGCAGATGCAGCAATGTCCGCTGTGCTGGTCTGCCTGCTAATCCTGACCTGTAGGTTCTTCACTGATCACCTACCCCAAAGCAGAGCTCCATGCATTCCAACTCTTCTCTCAGATAAATGGCAACACCCTGTCATCACCTTCCTGGCCTTTCTTTCGAGAAAAGAGCATTTATGATTCTGGAAAAGGTGTGCTACAGAAGACTGAGAACGGGTCTTGGAGGTAGGTGCTTTTTGTGGCTGCAATACTAGAAAATGTATGTTTTCTTGCAAAACTAATATATGACTTACATCCTGTTAAATACCGTCTTCTAAGAAAATATTTAGGTTGGGTTTAGGTGCAGACATAGAGGAGACAGAATGCTAATAACGAAAAATAGGTGTGAAAAAAAGTTACCCACAGTACCTGCAACTAAATTTATAAATAAATTTCCAGAAAACTTCACAGGTCAGGGTTTAAAATTATGGAACACTGAAAATAGGGGATTTCAGGAAAGGCACTTTCACAGATAGCAGTGTGCATCTTTTTGCTGAATTAAAGGTATTTATGGATGTGTCAACAATCCTTTGCCCACCTCTTTTTCAAGTGTGTGCCAGATACCTCATGTTTATTTCTTCACCTTTTAATTTTTTTTAATGTTACTCTATGTACTCTTCTTTCAGACACTCCTTATTCAAGTCTCTATTTTATTAATAATTTCACAACTGTTTATCTTTTTGACTATTTTTCACCCAGTTTTGTTGTCATCTTTCCTCTAAATTATTTTTCCACAGTATGAGGAAAAATAACATTTATTTTTTTTTAATAAGGAAAAAAGAAAAAGAAGGAAAAGATTGTGGTCCCTTGCATTTATGTTTTCTTCTTAAAATCTTTTTTAATGAATTTATTGTCTTGTTTCAGAATGATTGATTAGAAGATTAAATATGACATGCTAATTTTGTTTTAAAAACATGCTGTATTCAAGCATACCTCTATTACACTATTGTGCTGTTACTTAACAGCTTTCAATGTCTAACTTGCTTTGTACTATAGTATTCAGTTACAGTCATGTAGTGTGCCTAGAATTTATTCTTTTACAGTTATGTGCCTCCTTTGGCTCTCTGATTTTAAGGGTATGGCAGAATTTGTGCTTAGACAACTTTCATTTTTCTAGAGTGTAAGTATGCGGAAGTAAAAATATTTTTTGGCACCAGCATTCCTGTCCTGACTGCTTTTAACTGGCCTGGCCTGTCTTGTGCCGGTATATCCTAGATTTATTTGAATGCATTGACTAATTTATGTTCAGTGTGTCACAAGTCCATCACAATTACTGCTAATCTCCATTTGTGTATTCACAGTGTGTTCAGGATGATACATCTTCTTTTTTCCATTTAAGATGGAAATTCTGACTGAGATGGTTGTGAAATCCCAAATATATTTAACACTGATAAATGGGAGTTCTTTACCACCAAGATTGTTGATCATCAAGATTTTCACTAGATCCGTCTTTTGTAGAAACAGTATCTTGTTGGACTCTTGAAGGGGAAATGTGCAAAATCTACTCTACATGGTTTTCTTAACTTTTGGTACAGCTTAGATAATTGTACTGTTAAGGCAATGCTTCTAAATCAGTTACTTGTTACTTGGCATGCACTTTCTTAAGAAATGTGGGGAACAGTGCTAAGGCAACTCCATGTCTCTGGATCTATTTAAGTCCTGTTTGTGTTCAATGTAAGGCATCTGTGAGAGTGTAAGTATTGAGTACTTGACCATTGCTCACTATCAAAATACTAAATCTTAGCTAATATTAGTCAGAATTACTCAATCCTTTTAACAGCATTTTTGTGTTTCATGTTTATATATATGGGAGAAATAAGACACATGGAAAATATTAGGATGATATTTTGGGAACAGTTTTGAAGAATTGTCCCATCCTTGCCCTTAAGTGCTGTATCATCTTATAAGCTACAAATAGTTGCAGAATACAGCTGAAATACACATTGGTGAAAATTTTATTGCTTAATTAACCTGCTACTTAAACGCCTTTAGATTTACTTCTTCAATCTTTAATAATTTTATTTAAATAAAGTCCATGCTTGGTGTTAGAACAGTCTGATCAGTTGAAATGTATAATTTGTCAATTATTGAACAACTTTATTTGTATAAATGTATTCTAATTCATACAGTGGAAGTTAATATGACTAAGAAAAACTGTGACTTACATGTCAAAGTTAAATTTATTCATTCATTCTCTGTTAACTCAGAAACATCCTTATTAATTATTCCTTTAAGATGTAGGCATTTTTTTGCTTGAGTAAACTGCCCAAATTTCATATATAGGCAAAATGCATAGCATCTTAATTTCAACAAATAACTAGTGTTGTAAACTAATGGAAAAGTGTGTAACAGGTCATTCTTATATATTTCCTGATAGTGGGAAAGCAGTTACAGTGGTAACATATTAGTTATTGCAATGTTCACAATAGAATATAAATATAGCAACTTTATATCAGCAAGGCTTTGAAAACTACCATCTGATTAGGAGAAACTTTAAGGAATAAAATAATGTTTGGGGGATGGAGGAGATAAGGAAAGGTAAAAGCTCTAATTATAGAACAACATAACTAGATTACTGTTCCCTGTTTTTTTTAATTTGAAATAAAATATGTTTATAAGGTCAGCACAGTTTTCTAGTGTATAATATGACATTGATTGTCTTTGATTCTGCTTATAGATAACCAGAGTGACACTAAGTACTTTTAGTTACTTCACTGTTACTGTAAAAAAAAACCTCAGCCAAATAAAAAAAGTTTTGCTGCTGAGACTTGCATCATTTTTATCCTCATCAAAGACTTAAAAGGTCCAGAACAGCATGTGACATTTAAAATAATCATGTACTTAAACTACTGAGAACTCTTTTTTACTTTTCTTGGCCAAAGTTTTATCATTTAAAGAAAACTGATACTAATGAAAACTAGAACATCTGTTTTTAAACCCAAAGAATGTTGAGATAAAACAGACTTTACTAATTCTATGCTATTCCTTAAAAATAAACCTATTGCTTAAATGTATTTCTAGACAGATAATATTTTGGTTCTGATATGTTATTGTTTTAAGCTAGTTTAAGCAGGTCTTAGATATCCTATGCTGTTATTTAATGAAAATACAGTGACAATGTTAACTGAGGGAAAATATTCAAGGCTTTATTATTCAGCTAAAAATGCACTACATCTCTCACATGCAGGGAGAAGGAGGAGATTGTGGCTATTCTGTAACAATGACTACAGAAGTAGTCTGAAGATTTCTCATATTTTGCACAATATTTTCATGAGATGGTTCTCATGTGTGACAGTCTCGTGGCACTTGCCCCCCTTCTTACATCAAGGTTGTCCGTCCTAACTCACACATTCTTTTGAGAACTGAATGTTTATTAAATAAAAATAGCAGCTCTTTGAAATATGTTGCAATTTCTATGGCAGTATTTAATAAACTTTCAGCACATTCCGATTCTGTCACCACCAATTAAATTATTTTATCATGTACCAATCACTGCCATAGCTGATGAATCTTCCATTGCACAACAGAAATTCAACAGTATTTAAGGAAGAATCAATTCTTTATTGGTTTTTTTGATATGTTGTATTTTTAATCTCTGCTGCATTACTTTAGCTTTCTAACGTGGTCTCCAGTCCTTTAAATACTTTTTACATATGCTTAATAAACCTGTATGTATCCAGTTGAGGAAGGCTATTTTCCAGCAGGATTTGCTTTCACTTTTTAAAAAGGTTTTCAGCCAAGAGCCTTACTGTAAGCAATGTTTGTGCCCCTTTGAAGAGGGGAGCTGCTCAGAACAAGAACGTGCCTTAATCATGATTTTTCTCATTTGGATTAGCCAATTTGTGGGAGGTCTGACTTAGTGTATGATCCCAAGAAGTTTCAAACAAAGTTAAAATACAGCTACAGCTTTCAGTCAAATTCAGTCTTAATGCTACAGCCTTTAAAAAAACTATTTACATATTAATTTGTCTTATACAACAGAGTGTGAGCTTGTTTCTGCAGCCCTGCCAGCTGGCTTGTAGAAGAGAACCAAGGGACTCTCCAAGGAGTGGCATATGTATGGTCTTAGTTTGTAGACTTAGAGGAAGTGATATTCATGTCCAATTTAGAATTCCTTTGCTTCTCCCTCTCACTTTTTCAGCATCAGGAAGGTATGCACTGTTACTATTTTGTGGGGAAAAAAGTGTGATCCTTGTTCGTTCTTCCCATCCTCTCCTGTGGGGTTTTTAGTGTTTGTTTTTGTTTAGTTGATGTTGTTTTCTTGTTCTTGGGTTTTGTTTGATTTGATTTGGGGTTTTTTTGACTGCAACATGTTGAATAGATTAAAATAAGGAGCTGTGGAGTAGCTGTTGTCTAGAGAAAAAAGTTGAAAGATGAGAACCATGGTTTTAACATCATTACAGGGAAGAGGAAGGCTGAAGAGGGAAATAGTGTATTCTAGAGACAAATAAATGGCAAATTCAAAAAGATTTTGAAACTGAATGAGTGTTAGATGGAAAAATCAGTCACTGCCTCAAAGGTGTGCGTGTGCAACTCTTGGGCTGCAGTGCAGTTTTCAGCAAAGGGAAAAGGAAAGACTCAAGACAAAAATTAAATTTCATGTATATTAAATCTCCGTTTCTCGTTCGGGCAGGAGAGAAATTGCTAGCAGTTTTCTTTTTTCAGTTCCTTCCTTGTTTATGACTTTCTATAGCGGGAATGTTGTTCTTTGCATATCCAAGTACAGCTTCAGCTGAAGGAAATAGAAGTTTCAGCTGAAGGACAGATTTGATTTAAATATTTTTTTCTAACATTGTCCCCAACTTCATGTTTCATTTTTCAATTAGTACTCTGTTCTTTTGCTTCCAAAAAGACTGACCCTGTTGCAAAGTTCATGGTTGGTTTCTCAAAGAATCTTTCTCATAATTTCATTTTTAAGTGTTGATCATCTAGATCAGAAAGTGAATGGACTAAACAAATAATAAAAAAACCTTAAAAAACTCCAAAACAAGAAAAAACCCTCAAAAAACCTCCAAACAACGAACCCACCCCTGCTGTCTCCAAAAAACAGCCAAAAATACTGAGTTTTCTTACTTTTTGAGTTTCTTTAGAAAAGCACAGGTATAGGTCTATTTTTGTTGGTTTCACTATAGATATAGAACTTTGAATATTTGTCTGTATGAATCCATTTACCTTTTGTGGTCAGTTTGTACAATTGTACCATTTTTTTAGAAATTGGTTAGATGACATAGCTTAATGATCTGTAATTTTTGAAATCTAGCAGGTCTATGTGTTTTTCAATTTGCAATTAAATTTTAAAAAATAAAAATAAAACAACAACAACAAAATTAAATCCCAACATAGCTTTTCATTGTGTATAAGTAACTTGAGGTGGTATCAAACATTGCTGACTTTTCCAGAATGTTACATCTGAAGTGTTCTAGCTTAAATAAAGATAGTTGATTCTTGCTCATTTAAAAGACTGCTTAGAGAAAAGGAATTGATTAAATAGATCATCCTTCTAATAGACTGTTTAGGTTTTCCATCCAGAATTGTTTTCCAGCCCCAGAATTGTAACTTTTCTTCTCTGTAAGTAGTTTTGCTTTTAGTTCAATGACATCAGTCTTTCACAGTAAGTAAAATAGAGAATAAATAATGCCTGCTACAGTTTACACATGGCAATGCTCTTTAGATGTCTAGGTCTGTATCTAGACTCCAAAGTTTAAGGGGGCTTTTGTGTGAAGGCAGGAGGAGTGGGGGTTTTGTTTGTTCTTTGTTACAAATACTGTACTACTGGAACTTAAATTGATGACAGGCAACTAGAGGTTATCATCATCTTTGCTAATCAAGCCAAAGTTCTGAAACACAGAATTAAGAACATTATGCTGTCATCTCTTTTTGTTCATCTTACCTGTTGCTTGCAAAGGAGGGAAGCAAGACTATCTTGTGTTGGGTGGCTGGATATCCAGTATGGTTGATGAATATCAGCTCATTAGAAAGGCAAGGAAGACAAAAAGGTGATACTGTCATTTATAAAAACAAGCAGCTTCACACCACAGAATTCAGGAGAGCAGACTGGTTTAGTTAGGTGATGAGAGAGCTGTCTGTCACCAGGAGAGAGTTCTGTGTCAACCTGGAAACTGAGGAAAGTCTCTGATCCTTGGAAAAAGAGAAGAAGGATAATGTAAGGATGCAGGCATGCTAGCCTTTTGGTCCTTGGGAAAGTGGCATGAGTCCTCTTGGCAGCCATTTCTGGGCACATGATTTTCATGTGCCTGGAAGAAGGTGACTGAAAATAGCCAACATGGATTTACCAAAAAGATAAATTATACCTGACTAACCTGATTGATTTCTGTGATGAAACACCTAGCTTATGGATGAGCGGAATGCAGTGGACATTGTGTGTCTTGGCATCAATCTGGAGGAAAGAAGGCTTAAGAGGAGCCTAATAGCAAATGTTCAATACTTACCAAGTTGTCAGAAAAATAGAACTAGACAAGCTCTGCAAAGATGCATTGAAGGAGGACAAGTGGAAATGGTGATAAATTGAAACATGGGAAGTTACAGTTTAGCATAAGGAAAAAGATACTTCTGAGATGAAGTTAAGCATTGGGATGTTTTAGCCACTGAGATTGTGAAATCTCCATCCTTGGAGGTTTTCAGGGTCTAACTGGACAAGAATCTGAGCAATCTGGTCTGAATTCACTGTTGATCTTGCTTTCAGCAGGAGTTTCAACTAGGATGACCTCCAGCAGTCCCTTCCAACCTGAATGATTATGTGATTTTTTTGTGATTTAATACTTTGGTCATAAACTGAGAAAAAAAGAAATAGCGCAATCCTAGTCACTAAAGTCACAACTCAAATCCAGAGGATACTCCCCAGGCTGAATTATTTGGAATATTTCACTCCAATCTGGCCTACCTCACTGCCAGCAAAAAGACTTTAGCAATCAAGGGCAGGGCCAGGAATGCCTGAACCAAAAATATGATTAATGCAGTATTTCAAATGTTAAACTAATCAGAATATCAGTTACTGTAAACTTAAATCCCTGTTGTATGGAATTTTTGGTGGTTTTAGATATATCTGCCTATGTTCTGTATGAGGTTTTACAGTAAGCAAAATGTAGTCTCTCAGAGTGTGGAAATGTATGACTACTTTTCCAAGATACACAACAAGAAGTGAGAAGGACTTCCTATAAAATCTGTGTATCTGTGATTTGGGAAGCTTTTTCTGAACTCTGGGAGATGCTTCCTTCTAGGAATTTTCTTGGAAATTCCTATAATTCCTTCTTGGAATTTTTCTGAGTTCAAACCTATTCCTTCAGAAACTGTAGTAGTTCTGTTGTGTCTTAAAATAAGGGAGAAGTTAGTTATCCTGCTTTCTCATTTTACTTTTTCATTGTCTCTGGCAAAGGTGTAGCTTGTGTCTCTTTGGAGTTCTTTTTTTTTTTTTTTTTTGTTTGGGGTTTTTTGTTTGTGTGGGGTTTTTGTGTGTTTGTTTGTTTGGATTTGAGTTTATTTTTTCCTACATGCTTAGATTATTTATTAGTCAGGTAAGTAAAACAAATAACCAACAACTTAATCTAGGAGTTTACAATTCAATAGCAGTTCTTTGGATGCAAGGATAATGTTGGAGTAGGTTGCAGATGCAGTTTGTGTTCTGAGTTGGGCAATACAGTCTAACTGACAAGTGTTCGTTTTTCTTGAAAAAAAAGTCAAGAGAAGCTTGGTTTTGTAACTTTACATTCTGCAGGTCAGTTTCCTATCTAAAAAAGAAGAAAAACTTTCCTTGTCTAGTTTTTTCATGCATATTTCTGTGTAGTAATATAGTATATTATAGTAGAGTAATACATAAATACTAACATATTTTTAAATATGTCATATATAACATTGTTTTGGGTACTATAAGTGGCTTCAGTATCAGTAGCTGTTGATGGCAACTGGCAACCCTTTCCAAGTTAATATTCTGTTCTTTAGGAACAGTGATGGAATTTAAATTTAGACTGATGCTCTTGAGATAAAAGACCTAAGAATGTCCTAAAGAAGAGAAGAATTCCTTTCATGCTTACTGTGTTGCATAACAAAAGCATTCTCTTTTGTCGGCTTCATTGGGATTGTTCTCCTCTTTGCTCTTTCTTCTTTGCTTTCTCTTGCTATAATGCCCCATCATTAAGATTATGTGGGCAAGTAGGTAAACATCAGTAGCAGAAGATGGTTGTAGTTCTATCCTAAAGAAGTAACTATTTACATCATGATTTAAAACCGTGAAGGCAGTCAGAAAATGCTTTCTATACCAAATGTATTGATAATACAATTTTGATCGCAAAATGTATATTAATACCAAGAACACTTATTAATTAAGATATTGTTCTGCATGTGTGTTAGGTATTGGTTTTTGTGCTTAATGTCCTCATCAGTGGAGAGTTTCTCCTCAGTGGAGAGATTTTGTTCTTCACACAATATTAATGTCTTAAACATGACAGGCTGGATATCCGTGTTATACACTGCAAATACTTGAGGAGTTTGGTTACATGTGGTATGGGAACTATGTTTCTTTTTTGTTTTTGTTTTTTTTTTTTTTTTTTTTTTGCATGTGTAGGCTCTTCTATACTATTTCCTTAACACAGTTTTTCACATTTAATCAGTCATAAAGTCTCCCAGCAGACTGGTCCATTCACACTCACTCAGCTCTGCATCGCCTCAGTTCTAACTCGGCAGGAAATGTCCTCATCACTATATTAGGAAGCTGCTGTCCTGGGTTCAGCTGTAATTGCTATTTTTCTCGTTCTTAATAGCTGGTGCAGTGCTGTGTTTTCAACTTTAGTCTGAGAACAGTGCTGATAGCAGACCAATGAGGCTCATGAAATTTTTTTCGCTATCTCACTTTGTACTTCACTTTTGTTGTCTATTCCAGCAATGACATTTACTTGTATAAAATAAATTCTAATACCTCCTTGATTCCTATGGAAAGCTTAAGATATTCAGACATCATGTTGTTTTGGTTATATAGGGAAATCTGAAATCTTTCTTTCCTTCCTCTAAAAATATTTGTCCTTGTCTTTCAGTTCTCAGCTATATCTTTCACTAGGTTGTTGGTTATATGACCACAATGAAAATACTTTCCTATAGACCTGGACGCACTCCAGTGTCTTAGTGTTTTGGAGAGCTCGCATTCCTGATTCACGAAAATAGAAATAGTGACCAATCTCTATTTTATATACAATAGCACACTCTAGTGTGTATATTAATTAGCCATTATGGACTGGTTCTCGTCATGTTTAACTTAAATTTTCAGTATTTTAGTTCTGTTGTATTCAGTGATTCTATTTTTTCTTTATACTTTGGTTTACTGGAGGAAATATGTTTCTTCAAATGAGAAATTACCGGTTTCTTAACAGAATCATTTTGACGCTTACTGTTTTTTTGTTTTGTTTTTTTTTTTTTTTAATGATGCTTTGAAAGAAAGAGCTGATAATTTTTGTAGCAAGGAAAATCTTGATGTAATGGAAGAATTGAGTCTAATATAAAGAGTCTTAATGCTGTAATTACATACAGCAAATGTGTGTAAGATGGATTTGAAATTTGTCTTCTAATTGAGTTGCCTGCAGGGAATTACAGTTTGCCTTTTCGTGTTAGTACAGAAATGAGTACATCACTTTCTAAGGTGTCAGCTCAGACTTGCGGCTAATTCTGAAGATATCACAGTCTTAGAGAAGATAGGAAGCCAGCATCAACTCAGATAACTGGCTTCCATGTTATATTTAGTACGAGACTCTTAACAGGTGTCATAGAAATGTTTGTACAGCTTTGTGTTAACTTACTATCTTATTAGCATGTTTTTCCTGACCTTTTTTTTTTAATCCAGGTAATGCAAAATGTAAAAAGCAAATAATATCAGTTGACCCCAAAATACAAGTGAAAGATTTGGTTGCTGAAGGGGGTCCAGAGAAGGGCAACGAAGCTGGTGAAGCGCTTGGAGCACAAGTCTGATGAGGAATGGCTGAGGGAACTGAGGTTGTTTAGTCTGGAGAAGAGAAGGCTCAGGGGGGACCTTATCACTCTCTACAACTGCCTTAAGGCAGATGGAGTGAGGAGGTGACTGTCTTTTCTCCCAAGTAACAAGTGATAGGACAAGAGGTAATGGCCTCAAGGTACACCAGGGGAGGCTTAGACTGGGTGTTAGGAACAATTTCTTCACAGAGAGGGTAATCAAATATTGGAAAAGGCTGCCCAGCGAAGTGGTGGAATCACTGTCCCTGGAAGTGTTCAAAACCTGTGTAGACAAGGCCCTTAGTGACATAGTGATAGTCTTGGCAGTCTTGGGGTAATGGTTGGACTTCATGATTTTAACATTTTTTTCCAACCTAGTTGTCTACTGTTCTTTCATTCTATGAATCTTGCAGGGCTTCACAAAAAAATCAGTTCTAATCAAGAACTCATATTTGGGCCAATGATATGAAGTTTTTATAGCTATCGTTTCAAACCTTTTTTCTAAAGCCCTTTCAGGAGAAAGGAACTGAATGACAGAGCAGAAACCACTAATCAAATATAGAGTTACAGACAGATTAATTTATTTTTAATGGTATTGCATGACCTTCCATAATTAAAGTGAACATGATTTGTTAGACTAGGTTTTTCTTGTTCAAATATACAGATCTTGGAAAACATAGAATTATATTAAATTAATTAATTTTAACTTGAATGCTGTCCAAAAAGCAATAAATATGTAGTGAAAGCTCTGTATGATTTTTGCCCTGTAATCACTGCAAGCTAATGTTTGTGATGAATGTCCTTCTGCTTTCTCCAGCAGTTTTCCAAGGTGATTTAAACCAACCATGACCTGTTGTACTAGCTTATCTAAGAACAAATCCCTGAAGCAAAGAGTGAGGGAGGAGGAAAAGTTTTTCAGCTTTTTACTAACTGGTGATTTGAAAAAGTGGTGCTATTCGTTGATAAGTCTGAAGTGCTGATGAGAATCTAATGAGGTGTTCAAATTCCAGACTTATATAGCAAACCACAGGCAAGCAGTTTAAGAAAAGGCAAATTATTAGAATGTTTCAGTCCATGTTATTTTTAGACAATACTGTGAATTAAATAAAAAATAAACAGAGCTTTATTTGAAAAATGTATTCAGGATGTCTCATACAAGAATACTTTCCTGGGACCCTTAAGGATAAAAAATAAATCAAAAAGATTTAAAAGGAGCTATGTAATGAGTAGGAGAAGGGCGTGCTCTTCTGAGGAAAGTGAATCTGATACTAGTAATTTTCAACATTTTTGTTAATATAGGCAGTAAAAAATGTTTACAAGGAGAGTGATTTGGAGCTCCTGCCATCCACAGGTATACCAAGAAACCAGAAAAATCAGAGTAACAAAGAAAATTTTAAAAAAAAAACAAAAAAAAACAAAAAAAAAAAAACCGAAAAATTAAAAAGGAGGACTATTTAGAATTATCTGGGCACTAATCAAGTAAAATAAAGGAATAAACCAAGTTTAATACTAGGGCCATCTTGAATCGAGCATATATGTAATATCTAAAGAGCCAAGAGCATTTCTTCATGGAAAATACAAAAAAATATGTAAATAATTGGTTTTTACTCTCCTTATTAAAGTTATGTCAGGTGCCTATGTTGTATATAATCTTTCCATGTTTTTGTACAGGCAAAGCATAAGCAGGAGTTAGAAGACAAGAGAAAAGCCGGACATGAAGCCTTGGGTATTATTGTTGAAGAATTCAAGGTAAATCAGTTGCGGAGATTATGAAGTTTCCAAATAATATCATTGAAATAGTTTAGAATAATTAGGCACTACAAGCAGTCTTCTTTAGGAGTTAAGACTGTGTTAAACTAATAATATTTATATGCAGAAGTGACTTCCATTTTCAATAGATTTTGTAAGTATTGTCTAACTAATCCCCAAATTACCTCGTGGGGAAATTCACCTAAGCAATTCTACTGAATTGTTTAAAAGGCGTAGAAAGGAGAACCTTTGTTACAATGAATACAGTCCTATTTTGCATTCCTTGGGTTTTAATAAAATGAACAGATGCAGATTATTCCCATCAAATGGATTGGCCATGGCCCAAATTAGTGTCTCTTGCAGTCATGACTGTTGGAATTGTGACTAATCCTCTCTGATACCAGCCAATTATAATTTTGTAGTGCCACTCCAGGGAAAGTTATATGTAGCATGACTCAATATAAAGCCTAACATTGGTTGTTTAAGTATAGCTGTGTAAAAATATACGCCATTGATCAGAAGCCCCAGAAAATAATTCCCAGAATCCCTCAAGCCCCAAATCCTCTAAATTAGTTATTGAGACTCTGGGTTGAACAACAATGGAAAAGAGTTGACTGCTTGCCTTTTCTGTATTCCCAGCAAAGATGAATCTTCCTACCTGTAGACTTGTGAAAGTGCCTTTCTTTTGGCATACAAAGGAAAAAAAGAGTTACCATTTTTTCAATTCTATCTACAAACTTGCCAAGTTCGTAGCCAAAAGCTCGCATTTTTCTTACATTCAATGCTAATTATTACTCCTTGCAGATGTACTGCAGCAGATTTTTTTTTTGTCTATGCTTAAAATGGGTTACACTTTCTGATAATCACTGTCTGGTATTTGAGGGGATTCTTTGCTGTAAAAGGGACACACTGATCTTCCATTAGTTATCCCTACGCAGACAAGGTACTCAAGTTTAAGACCAAGTCCCCTCAGTTCCTACCCTTGTTGTGACAGGTCCTTTTTAACATGGCAACAGTGTCAAAAATGGAGCTTACACAAGAAGTCAAATACTGAATGATTTAATTTCAAGGATCTGAATATGCCAAAGCCCTTAGAATTATTGCAGTTGTCTTTGGAATATTAGCTTGCCAAATGTGCTGGGAAATCCATTAGCTGAGACCATTAGACACTTTGTAGCACAAGCCCTCAAAAACCTTGGCTGTTTTTAAGCATTTGACATTCTTATCTTTCTTTCAACAAATAAACCATCTACAACACAGTCATGAAATTTGTATTAAAAAACATGGTAAAGCAAATCAAAAATTGGCATAATGTTCAGTGTAGGCTAAGTTTTCTTTCTCATGTCTACTTAATTTGGTTTAATTTCTGTCTTTCATGTTGTTATCTTTTTAAACTTTTATCCTTGGTAATTAACTACAGTAAAGAAAAGTAAATGTAGAACTTGGAAATTGTGCTTGTGGGATCATGTCGTATTGGAAGATATTTACCACAAGCAACATAAGAATTTTTCCTCTGCTTGTTTAATCAAGCTTTTGTTCTGAAATTTTCGTAGTTCTGTAAACAGGCAAGTTAAGATTTTTAATCTATTTCGTTTATATTTCTCACCATATAAAATATCCTCTAATGTAAACTTTAAAGAATATGAGGTTACAGGCAGGTGTGTTTATTTGATGGTATTTATTTATTTAGATTATTTTATGCAATTATTAATCTTCTAAAAAACAGCTTGCATGAATCAGATGTGTGTTTCCTTTTATGGAAATTAACTTCAAGATGCAAAGTGCTTTCCAGCTCTTCATACAGTGAGAGTTTTGTCTATCACTTTTCAGTGTTAGGTGGCTGGGTTTTTTCGGCTTTCCAGAATGTAAAAAGATGCATTTGCAAAATACGGAATACATGGGAGCCTTCAGATTGTCTTTCAAAAATATTTGTGTCAATAACAGACCTGTGAACTGAAAAGTTACCCTCTGATAAACAAAGCAAAATTTAAGAGATTTCAGTACAAAATAAGTTAATCTAGATTCAGGATATCTTTTTTTAGACATAGTTTATCCCCGGTGAAGAG
This sequence comes from Psittacula echo, assembly GCF_963264785.1. NCBI lineage: Eukaryota > Metazoa > Chordata > Aves > Psittaciformes > Psittacidae > Psittacula > Psittacula echo. Next base: position 111,239,906 of record NC_137735.1, read on the forward strand.
GAAAGGCTCTTGAAATGTGGCAAGTTCTCAGCTCTTTAAAACACCAGCTTAGGTTGTTAAGTTTCCAAGTTGACATACTAGCTCAGAAAGGCCTGACACGGGAATAAAAGGATAAATTCAAAAGTTGTTGCAAGGGCTTCTATTTCACTGCTAACTTCTATACTTGTCCATGTGTGAGTTGCACAAGAATTCAAGCAGGCCTGGAGTATAATACAATATTGGGTTTCGTCATGAACAGCTGATGGCTGGAAAAGGAGAGACTCCTTGTCATTTTTACACTATTGGAGTACTCAAGTGCAACAGTGATGCCACTAAAAAAATCTTTATATGGAATTCTGATAAAATCAAGGTCTTTAATCAAAACAATCAAGTCAATCTTCTGAAGATCTTACTATCAAAAATATTGTTTATTGATTAAAGCATCTTGATTTCTTAAAAGTAATTGTAAAAATTGCTAGATATTTCTCCATCCCTTTTCACTTAGGATATCTTTTTATATGTGTTTGATACTATAAAACAATAAATATGGTGTGAAATATTGTAATAATTGAAAGGCTTGAAAAATAAGTAAACTCACATGCCAATAAAACTGAGATATCTAGATAAACTGAGCATAGTGTTCAAACTATGAGTTGTTCATCGTTACTGGTATACCAGAAGAAGTTGAAAATGAAACTGAAGTGGTTATGCCACTTTGCAAAAACCACCTTGCCCTATTCTTGCATTGGATTCAAATTACCTTATGTCTTTGAAACACTGAAATAAAATTCAGTTCACACTCTAAAGAAGACAGTGAAACCATAACGTTCCTTCATGCCTTGATGCACATCAAAATGTGTTGACCTTTTGTAAAGAATAACTTGAGAGAGTACTTTTCCGCAGGAAATACTTTTTAACTTAATATGTAAAATATCACATCATGAGCTCTGTTTTAAGCTTTGGTAGCATGGTATGACTGTCAGTGGAAACAATTCAGGAAATTCAACTCAACAAAAACCCATATATATTCCATAGCATGTAAATGGGCACATTTTATTTTTCGCTTAAAGGGAGGTTTACCTGAAAATAGCCCTATCATGAAAATATGCAGTATCTTGGGCTAAAGTGGATAAGTTGGATTCTGTTGAAAAAGATATTTTAAAAAATCTCTTTAATAGTTTTATTTATATGGTATGTGTACTAGCTAATAACTGAGTTATAACCAGTCAAATAGAATATTTTATTAAGTTGGTGTATCTTTTCCAAGGGTCAGGAGTGAGTTTTGATGGTGTCTTCTGCTCTGTTTTATCCTTCAACAATTGGTTAATTATATTTTGTGCATAAAGTAGTAGAAATTAATGGTGGAGACAGGATGCTGAATTAAAAGAATCATTGTCTAATGCTATGAAACATAGAAATTTTTATGTAAAGTTGCTGAAATTAATGGTATTTGATATGTTCATATGTTTGAAGTAGTACATTAGCTTTACTCTTCATTAGGTAACTTTTTTTGGGGATGACTTCTTCTGGCCATCCTGACTTAGCAATTTTCAGTAAAGAAGGTGTTTGATGTACTGTTTTGTATTTAGTTACTTAAACAAATAATGATACTTGGGGAAAACCAGTGAGGATATTCTTTTGGACCAAGGACTTTGATGCAGTGCTTTTAAGTAACGTTATAGACCATAATGCATCAGCCCATACATCATGATGCATGTTTCATGCTGATGTTTCAAGTGAGTTTCTATAACATTTTCAAACAATGCTCCAACCTAAAAATCTGGGCTTTGCACAGATTGGAATTGCTTTTATACTAGTTTTCAGGAGAGATGAGAGGGGATGATAAATTCTGCTCTATCTTTTGCCTCCCCCACCTCCCCCCCCCCCTTTTTTTTTTCTTACTAGTTTTTTCCTCCTATTAAAAATGTGAGTTGAGAGAAAGAGATTTGGCAATTTGCTGCTGTCAGGGAGTTGGATTAATTTGGGAGTAACAGTCTATAATTTGAATTTGTAATTCAAGAAGGCTTCTCATAAATTCTAGCTTTTGGCCATACAATAATTATCGTTTTGGGCAAGCAGCTGTGGTTTCTGTTGCCAGTAGAATAGAGAGACTAGGGCTCAGCAAATAAGCTTGTATTAGAAATGGGCTGGAGTGTCTGTGCTTTGATTTTGGCAAAGCCATAATACCTTGCATTTTTGCCTTTTTAAGGATGAGGACAAAATTTAGAAAGTATCTACTACTCTATACACAGCACAACCTGTAGAAATACAGGGTAAATTTTTGTGATCATTTGTATTTTCTGATCTTTAAACTTTTCTTCTTATACAGGGTATAGTACAGTTTTTCAGTCTCTAGTCTTTATTCAGTGATGCGGTTCTCTAGTGTTCCTACCATACATGTAGTGTGCTGTCAATTACATTCCAGGACCACTTAATTCTTTGAACATTGCTAAAGCATATACTAGGGTAATTAAGATACGTATTCCCTTAAAGACACCCTAAGGTGATTATGGATAAAGTTAGTAATATGATTTTTCAATCTGGTTTCAACTCAGGATCTTCCAAAATCATTTTCGTGTTTGAAACTTAATGTTAGCTCTTTATTTAAACTTAAACAGGGGTTTGGATTGATTTATTTAGTTAAGTTTTATAACCCATCCTATCCGAAATGGATTTGAAGACACTTTACAGAACTTGTTCTTGAGGGGTTTCATTCTCTTTGTTCTGTCAGAAGCCACCAGGCTTTGGTTAGTGAAGGAAAAGCAGGATTAATTCTCTGATGGATTTTTTTTTGGGTTGGGAGAGAAATCAGAAAAGAGGGAAGAAGCAGGATTTCTTGAATAGTTTGAAATGTTTCTGGTAGTTTAAGCTTTAGAGTAAGACTTGTTTTGCTGTCATTGTCATCCTGCAAGTTCTGTTATTTGGAGCAGCCACACTTTATAGAATTACTGTTAAATGTGAACATGCATGTTACTCCTTAGCTTTCCTGTGAACAATTGAATTTGTTCTTTAAAAATCTTTCCAAAGTTGTTCCTGTATACGGTTCCAGAAACAATGAGCAGAAAACAAAAGACAGTTTGGTGATGGACTATAATGTGAATGTGCATTTGGAATATTAATTATTTCCAAGTGCCAAAATAGCAAGTAGAAATTAGAATTTCACCCGAGTGAATTCTAGCGTTTAAACTACCTTATCACAGAACTAAACCATATAATTTACAGAAAACAGAATGTGTTCTGCCTCCCGTCTACCTCCAAGGATCTACAAGGTTCTAGTGCATTCTACAGTTCTGCTATTATTTTGTTATTTATTACACTGTAAAGGCTCTTTACTAACAGGAGTCAATAGATACGGGTGTTAGAGTAAGAACTACAATCAACAAGTCTTTGAAAGTTTAGAACTTAGAAAAATTTGGCTTCATCTCTCGGGGTTCAAGAGCTATTGCCCTATTCTCTGGGAAACTCATGACTGAGGAAGTGTGCAGACTCCTTATTTTTGTTAAATTCCACTGGTTTTAGTCCTGATAACAGGACCATATATGATTTCTTTCATTTATTTTTGAAAGGAAGAAAATACAACTGTACATTAGACTGGAATCTCTCTGATACCTGACAGATTTTGTAAACGGACCAAAGGTTTGCTATTCCATATCTTACTCTGACAGCTTCTTGTCACTTCTTTGAGTCATCTTAAGTTCCTATACTGAAACTGAGAATACCAAGCCAGATAAGTTGTTGAAATATGAGGTATTTTATTCCTGGACCGTAATAATCTCAGTGTACTTTTATTACCATGTTCTTTTATAAGCCAAAACAGCTATAGATTCAAGTCCAAGGCTTAAACCTTGACCAACTTTCACCTTTGATTAGCTAAGAAGATATGCCAAGTTGAAAATTATAACTGAACCAAGCATAGTAAAATAATGTCAGTGTAGACATTAATTCTTGGTTTTCTCAGTTAATGGGGTTTTAGCCAGTTTAGTAATGGCTAAAATGGAATATGAGATGTGGGGTAGAAGGAAATGTTAAAAGACCATGTACATCTATGTTTTTCTTATCACTTGGACCTGTGCTTATATTTTTTGTTTTCTTTTCAGGAATCAGAGGAAAGATGTTACTATTGTTATTTATTATACCTAAATATGCTTTGATTATTTAGTACATAATCTTTGTAAATTCCGGAGGTTTTTTGTTAGCAGAAGGGCATCAGTTCAATTAATGATGTACTTGTGATCGTAACTATGGTTATACAGCTGCTATTCTGGCTGCAGTTTGTTCTTATATTCATGCATGGTTTTGTACTTGAATTTTAAGCAAACTGCTTTAAGTAGTTGTTTATCTAAAGTACCACAGTTCTTTAAACTGTTCCTTCATACAATGACTTACATCAGAATTTGGGAGGCAGAGTTCTGAAAGCTGAGGAAATTACAAATGAGAAAAGAAGATCTAGTAACTGCCTGAAAAGATGACTGTTTATTTAGCTCTACTGAAGACCTAAAAGGCGACCTCACTTTTGGTTAAAGGCAGATATAGTTTGGACTTATGAAGTATGTTATGCTGAGGAAGGAGAGGAAGAATTAAAAAAAAAAAAAAGGGGTGGGGGGAAAAGCCATGAAGCAATAAGGGCTAGTTGATAAATGTAAAGAAATTCTGAAAATCTGAACCCACCACTTCCTTTGTGACAATAACAAGTGTAGTCTCAGGCAACAAATATAATAGGGATGTAAAAACAGATCTACAAGACTGACGCCTCTTGACATCACAGTCCTGAAACTGGCTGTTGGGTACAGGGTGACCCTTGCCCCCCTGTGTCAAGGAACTTCATTGCACAGTATATGAAAGAAGAAATTAATTACCAATAGCACCCATATTGAAATCCTAGCCCGTGAACTTCATGCAACGAATGCCATAGGCTACATTCTGCTATAAACTTACTTGAAATGATTCAGTGAGCTATTAAAAGAAGACTGCTTCAAAAATGCCAGCTTGATATTAGGTCAATGGCCACAGATTTATGGAACATCAGCCCACCAGGATAATTGTGTAATTAATTAAGGAAGAAAGTGGTGTTTCAGCAGTGATAAGTAGTTGCCCAGAGTAGTAATTAGTCAAAAGACTTTTAGTGTCATTGTACTGAAAGAAGTATGTAACTAAAAGTTAGAGATGCCTATCATCAAGTAGCTAAAAGTATGTTTTAGTTTAGTAACTTAGTTAATTAGTAAATCAGGGGTTTAATTAGTAATTTAAATAGCTGGTTATCTTAAAATTTGCAAACACTTTGGATGAATATCATGCATCTCTGCTGTATTTACCCCATCAAGAAACCTTAAATGGTAGTTGTGATCAAAGAAAGTGACCTCATTTTTTAACTCCATGGTTTTTTTCTTTTTTTTTTTTTTTTAACAGTCTTGTAAAGACATTGTTTTATGACATCTTTATGTTCGTATTTGATTTTTATAGTCAGCTGGGGATAGACATATGTAGGATACACACAGTGAATGTAGTAATGTTCCAGGCAACAACTGCATGTTAGATATGAAATAAAAGGAAATAGTCAAGTTTGGCTTCTATTTTTTAAATTCTATTTTTTATTAAATTTATTAAATTCTATTTTTTAAATTGTCTTACTTCAGATGATTTATTAAATATAATTTTCAATGATAAATGAAGAATGTAGACATAATTTAAAGGGCAAGATACATTTTTCTAGTGAAGCCAGTTCTCTGACACTTTCTCTGTTCATAGTTCAGAAGAGTGGACCTTCTGCTTTATAGAAGTGCCTCATCTAGCAGTACTGACTATTATGATCTGTCCTGAGCATAAAAGTTTTCTCCTGAGAAGAAGAATATTCTAAATTTTAAAATAAATTAGAACTCATATCTTTAAACCATAAGGTTCTGAAAATCATCAGATTCCTCTTGAAAGGGGAAATCTCATTTTTATAATGAGTTATTGCTACTTCAGGATATTCGCTTCATCATCTTTTAAGTGACTTGAAAAGATTTGTGCCTTGGCAGAAATAATGTATTCTGAATTTTAAAGACCATTTGACTGGCTGATCTGCTGAATCTCTGTACAGAAAATAAAGATTTTTGCCTGGAGATTTTTTTATGGCACAACATGCAGGCTATCTCTGACGTACTATGCCACATAGTAGGGGGCTTTTCTCTTATTCCTTACTTGGCCATTGGGAATAGTCAAATACAGGATTGATTCTTTGGTACTATTTACACTGTATTAGTAGTGTATATGGTAGAAAAGGGAGGCTTTTGTTTCCAACTGTGGTATTTTATGTATTTTCTAAATAAAGCAATAATAAGAAAATAAATTAGAAGTTTAACAATGTCTACATGCCATCCAGTGACTAATAATTGTTTTCTTGAAAAGTGAAAGTTCTTTATGCCGTTTAATAACAATTTAACAGTCACCAGTTAGTTTGCATAGCAGAGTGCATAAAGTAACTCAACGTCTGGATTAGGCAAGAAGCTATCCAAGAAAAAGCACTGCAACTTAACGACCGTTCTGTTACTGTTTTCCCTAAGATCAGAATTAGATTTCTTTTTTTTTTTTTTGCCAGTTATATGAAGCAATTATTGCCTCAATAGTTTAAGCAGAAAAACCCGCCATACCTCAGACATAATTTTTGACAATGATGTGTGGCAATTCTAATTTATACTCAGTAGGATTTAGCATATAAAGTTTCACATACAGAAGTTATACTTCTCTGACAGTTATTTTCTTTTATTTCCTGAATTTATATCAATAAAGAACTAAATGTAGTTGAGAAGAAATTGGCTTTTTTGAAAATAAACTTATGGCAAATTATATTCCCTGCAAACACCAGTAAATGTATTTTTACTCTTTGATTCAAACATGTTAAACACCATCTTTTACCTTTTAAATCTCTGAAAGTGTGCTGAAAACCCCTACCATACTATAGCATTACTTGAAGAACACTGATTTTGGCTTAAGAAGCTAGTTTGTGGGAAATTTGGAAATGTAGTTCAAAAATTGTCAGAAGATTTCAAAAAAGATAAAACACTTTGTTTTGTTTGGTGTTTTAAGTTTTTGATGTTTTGTTTTTTTTTTTTAAATACTCAACATTTATTAAAAGTGTTATGTTTGATAAAGTAAATCTATCTCTAAAATAAAGATTGTTTGAAATATGGATTTTTTTTCTTTGTTTTATGTGGGCCAAAGGTCTATTTTTTATAAAACGTGTCTGTTTTAACTTACATAGTAATTTCAACTTCTTCACTATATTGATTACTAGTTAAAAATAGTTTGCTACATTGTGTATGAATAGCCCAATGAATATTTGGAAAGTGACATAAATATTTTATAATATTAGGGGAAAAGACTTGCATGTCATAAGTTAAGTAAATCCTGCATTAAAATACCATCATTGTTTAAGGAAGCCTGAGTGTAATTCCTCAAACAGTAATTTATTTTTTCACATATCTTGAATTTTTTTTATTTCTCTTTTTGCCTCCAGATGCTGGAAATTCTTCAGAGTTCAGTCAAGTGCATGTGAATGCACACGTGTGCATGCACATGTGCTCACACACAGGGAGTTGCTAATTTTATCGTCTTTTCATCTTTTTGTTACTGTCTCAGTACTTTGACTTTCCACACTTTGACTTCCACTGCTTCATATTTAAGTGTGAACTTCCTGGGGGAGCATTCTTTTATGTTTTAAATTACTCAAAATTTCCATCTGCTTTTACTTGACTTGTGGTTGTGAAGATCATGCTTGGCCCATGGGATCTTACACTGTGCCGAGAGGATGTGGAGTTTTGTCAGCCAGGGAAATATGTCTGACTTTTTTTTTTCCTTCAGCAGCTTTCATACACTTCTCTTCTTGTGTGGTCCCACTAAACTGAGTATATTTAACAGAAATACTCTCCCTCTCTATCTTCTGTGTGCTGCTGTCTTTTAAGCAAACTGTGTGTAAGAAATCTGAGATCCAAAAAATTTTAATCCTCACTGAAAACAAGGTAGTGTTACATAGAAAGGTACTTTAATAGTTGCACATTCCAATTTTATAACAGCATTCCACATTCTGGTTATACAAAAGTATTAGTAGATCTGCAGTTACCAATAAACATCCCAGTCACATCTTTGTTGAGTATTTTGTGCTTTCTTATTACAGGCGCTGCTACAATCTACAGTTCAACAGCAAGAAGCAGCTATTGAAAAACAGTATATGCTAGCAATTGAAAAACATTCCCACAAATGTGAAGAATTTCTTAATGCTCAGGTATGGATGTGCACCTACAAAAGTCTGCAATTTTCTTTTTGTTTCAACTCTTTTCTTTTTGAAAAAACATTAACATATGTGATCACCAAAGAAAATAATCTTTCACCATGTGCCCTCAGCATAACAGTAAACACAAATATTTAAAAATGCAAAATAAATAATGACTCTTCATCTGTTGGGATCAAAGGTGGTTTTGAACATTTAAACCTCCTTAAAAACAGATTCAAGAAGAGCATAACACTGAGAAAAAGGCTGAGAGCAGTGCTTACTCCTTTAACAGCTGCCATTTTATGTAGTCTTGGAGAAAATATGCAATTATTTTTTAATTTACATAGTTAAATGCAGGATTTGATTTATTAGGATTTGAAAAATGTTTGGTCCAAATTTTTTGATGATTTTTTGGTGCTAAACACAAACATCTGTTGCCCAGTTCTATTTTTATATCATAGAAATTTTATATAAAAGTAAAAAACCTATGAGGAATTACATTATATTCAGAACTATATATACATGAATAGGCCTATATTGGCTCATTTAACATAATTTGAGTCAAAGCACACTGTAAAGCAAGTATTTGGAATTGCATCAATTACTGACGAATATCTGAACAGTGTAAACCTGGTTTGTTACTGAGTATATCTTGGTTTGAGTTAAGTACAGCTGTTGAGTCAAAATAATAAAGAATAGTATATAAATTAAAAAAAGCTAATCATATCTATGTTTAATCCAATTTAACACCCTCTTTTGGATCCCAGAAAAGATTTACATTTTGTTCACAAACTTCCACATAATTTCTTATTTATTTCAATCAAGGTTTATCATCTTGATTTTAATGCAAAACTGATTTTGAAGCTTAATCAAGTAGAAAATTATGAGTGCTTATGGTAGAACTACCAGGTTTAATAAAATAGGATTTATACTGGCAAATTTTGTTCACTCATAAGTCTTTGTTGGAGAGATCTGAGAGAAGTGTAGTATGTTTTTATTTCTTTTGAATATATATCTATTAAATGCATGCTTTGGTGTTTAACATCCATTCTCATTCAAATTGTTTAATTCTGTGCTAACAAGATTGCTGAAATGATTACTAAAGACTATACGCCAAGTTGATGAATATTCTATGTTAAAGAATTGTACATCATGCATATTCACCTTTACATGGAGATTTATGAGTATGTACATAACTGTAAAAATTTTTTTTGGCCTAGCAGTAATCACACAGTGCAAGTATGTTCTATACACAAACATAGCTGCTTTTTGTTTTGGTTTGGGTTATTTTTGTTGTTGGTTTTGTTTTGGTTTTTGTTCCCTTCCAATACTCCTGCCTTACAAGCAGTATTTCGTTTTCAAACTTTTAAGGTCATGTTCTGCTGTTTTATTTTCAGTTCCACAAAATTATCTCATGTTAATAACTCCTTTCTCATGCTTTCTCCTAATCCAATTTTCTCCCTAACTTCCCATACCCCTTCCTTCCAGAAGTGCCTCTTTGAGAAGGAGGTAGGGCTGTTTTTCTCTGCTTGTCTTTAACCTATCAGAGTTTATTTAAGTTTCTGATTTTGAAGCTGTATTTTGTCAGGGTCTTGTGCCTGTGATGGAGATGCATGTTGAAAGTCTGTCTAGAAAGTTACCGTAGTGCTGATACAGTCACTGGGCAAGGCTGTATCTTGCAGGATAAGGCAGGATGTGAAAGGCCTAGTTCTATGATTCTGTCTCTTTCCTGCTAGACAAATTTCTGCAATTCATCTTCGATTGTTACATGTGAGGTTTTTGCAGCATACTTGGCTAGCTTATAGGTAACATCATCATCATCTGCTGGAGGGAACCATCAGCCCACCAACACAAATTGTCTTCAGTCGTATATCTTATTTCAGGTCTGTCATCTACCTTTTCACTGTAATCTTCTACTAGATCTAACTCCTTAAGTCTTTGCTAAAATTCCAGATATTTCTCCAAAATAAAATTCTGACCCATTTTCTGTTCCGGCTCTTCTGACAGATGCCTTCCCCACCAATCCTAAAGTAAGAAGGCTGTGGTCTATTTTCTAGTTTAGTTTCTTCTGCTCGAAGTTCAGTGTACTCTCAGACACACTGTACTGAACCGCCTCTCAGTGAGCTTTTCCTCTGTATTAATCACTATCACTATCCATTGCTTTTGAAGCAAACACTTGAGAGATGAGCTGGTGTTATCAGATACTGTGGATGCCAGGTATTTCTTCATCTACCCTTTTCTTAGTCCATTAATGTCACTTGTCTTGAGTATCAGATCTCAAATGTCCCCTAGGTCTGAAGCTCATGGGTCCTCTTTCCCCTTTCCTGGAATGTGTTGAAAGGACTAGTTCCCTCAAAGAAATGGATGATCACTGTAATGTATGCTTCCAGGGGAACAATCTCTAAGGCTGCTTTTTTCCCTTTTATTTATTTATTTATTTATTTATTTATTTAAAGGAAATACACTCATATCAACACTTCAGAAAGGAAACCAGGCATTCCCCTGGGATATTCAGGAGCACCACGTTCATGGTTTCATCGCTGAAATGTTGTAGCTAAGCAATTGTCTGGGTTGGATGCAGCTAGGAGGGGCATGTGGCAATAATCTTCTGTTCCATACTTCCATGTGGACTAGAGTGTCTTTTAGCTTTCCCTGTTTTCCAGTGCTGGGGTAGAAATAGTTTGTTCAAACATCAAAGTAGGTTTTTCTTCTGAACATAGAGGAGACATAGAGATTTAGTAACTTTAATAAGCCTGAACCAGAAAAGGCAACATAAAAAGATGGACTAAGTAAGCATCTATTATTATAAAGTAGGACTATGTAGGACTAGGGTGTTCTAAGGAATTTTCTCATTAAGTTTGCTAGACCCATAATCATGATAGTGTAAAAGGAATGCCTTTTTTTCACTGGAAGCCCTAGAAATGATGTACCATAATTTTTTCTTGCTATTCAATCAAAGTAGATACTGTTAAAAATGTAAACAATATTGTGGTTGATATTTATATTCTTTTTAAAACAGGCAACAATCTGTGTATTAAGGTGAAATAAAATCTTAAATACTTGCAGCAAATCACTTCTTATTTATTAGAAATCATTTTCCTTCTATTTATGTATCTCTCACTTATCTTGATGGTCTCCTAGACTGTCTTCTAAACAGTTTGAAACAGGCATTCTTGCATGGGAAGGGGCTAAAGTGTATGTGAAGTGAGACTCAGATCACACATTTCAATGTCTAAATTATGACTTGACAATATGCCTATTTTTCTCTGTCATCCTGAAGAAAAAGTATGAGATACAAGTGGACATTCTGTGTAGTATTTTCATGCTTGGATGTAGTTAGGGGAGCTATATTTTGTATGGTATTTAATTATGTTAGTCTGCATGTTTTCCATTTTGTTTAGTATAAAGAAGAATAAAGAAAGACAAGGAATAGAAGTATTTAATTCTGTAGTTCGGTTGCATGCATATTCCTTTTCTGGGCCGAACTTCTTTTCTTCTACTCAGTAAACACTTAAGGATGTGTCTTATGAATGAGTGGCCTGCAGTTTTCCTTTGTATAGAATACATTATGCTGAAATTGTTTCCATAGCACAAAAAATTGTTTCCAAGCCAAAGGAGCTTCTAGTTTAATTGCTGAGACAGAACAGTACTGGAAGTGTCACATAAAAAGGAAAGAACTCAGTTAAATGCTTCATCTGCACTTTTGCATGTTGGTATGTTTCATGATGATTTTATGTGAAGCAATGAAACAAATCTACAGATTTGTAGATGGAACATTTAAAATAAGTAGAGCAAGCCCCATATCCTTAATTCTTTTTCCACTTTATCATGATGTTGGTTGTCATTTGTATGGTAAATGGCAGTTTGAGATATCTGTTGAATGATGCATGAAATCTTTTACCCTTTTTTGACACACACAGAGAAGTGCTGGTTCAGCTTCAGTTTTGAAACAATGTGCTGAAAGAACAGTCAGACTAGAAGTTCCATTTGCTAGACCTCGGTTTTTTGAAGTGTGTGATGCTTCCAAGAACAGCTTGTGGACAAGCAGAGCACTGGTGTGACATTAGAAATGAGCTGCAGGAATGTGTTAAGATACCTTACCTTCTCCAGTATTTGGATGATGCGTTTTGATGTGTTTGCATAGCCTTCTGTGAAGAGTACCAGTAAGTCCCCTGACAATTCCTGAAATGTCAAATGTAAAAAGTACTTGTCTTGCATAGCAAGTGATTGTTTGTATGCCAAAGAAAATGTTTATTTCATTCAGTTCCATTGTCAGGAAGTATAATTTTCTATGATTTCAAATCTTGTCTTTGTATCTACTCATACTGTGCAGCATGTTTATATAATAATGCTTCTTTTATGAACTTTGATTATTTATGATTCCCCCTTTTGTAAGGGGAATAGAGGTTCGATGTTCTACCCATTGTAATTGTGAAATCTATTTAATACCTAATCTTGAAGGGAACATATGCAGACTAGACTCTAAGGAAATCTCGAATATTTGCATTTTTAGGAGGCATTAGCCATTTTTTCCAGTGAGACTAGTATGTACTTGAATAATCTGAAGACTTGCAGACTGAGAAAATGAAGACTGGAGTGGACATGATCTTTCTGGTTCATTAATTGCAAGTATGATGGATTTTTCATTCTTGAGAGTATTTATCATGTCCCTTTGGGCAGGTCCTCTCACTTCTCAGAAATCTTGCTGTTTGCTGCTGTGGGAGTAGTTTATTCATTCTCTCTTGAACAAAGTACTTGCTATCAGTCGTTCCCATTAGTTTTTTCTCTAATTCACTTTAAAGCTAACCTCTCATCCTTATCTAGATGTGTCTTTTCAGGTCTGGCACTCTTCTGTCAAGAGTGAAGTTAAACTTTCTCAGAACTTCTTTATTCTCCTGAATATATAAAGGGGAAAAAAAAATATTTGTTAGAATCCTGTTTATTCCTAAATTTATAATAATATCTCCTTGATTTCTGCATACATAGAGCGAATTAGAATGAAAAATCAAAAATCAACTCTTCCTGTGCAGGAAGACTTTTTTTGTTGTTGCTTGTTTCCTTAAATCCTGAAAATGTTTGATTTATCCTCACTTTGTGTTTTGGTTTTGTACGTGTGGACTTTGCATCCAGTCTTCACCTCCCAAAGTAAAAGTTACATTGCTAAGATCCAAAAGGGCTTTGAAAAAAATGTAAATCCTTATCCCATAGTCTTCTCACTTCATTTGTATCTGCCTACTATTGCAAGCTAGTTAGAGGATGATTTTGCAGTCCCTTTGCACTGTTAATTCAGTCAGGATATTTTCAGAGTACCAAGCAGAAATCTTATTTGAAAATTGCATTTGCCTTCCTTTGTCAAGTTCTACTTGAAAGTAGCTCTGTAGTGTGATTTTTGCTTTCTGCCTTTTGCTTATATTACAAGTTTCCTTAAAATCATCATTGCTTGTTACAAATTTATATCAATACTTGTCAGCACTGAACAACAAAATAATATAGTACGATTTTTCTCCTCAATTACTTTTCTGTTGATGTTTTTTTTTTCCCCTCTGTTTTGCCATCTTCCATTACTGCAGATTTTGCTATTGATCATAATTTTTTTGATAGATTTATTTTTCCTGGTAGATGGAGCAATTCTAAGAGAACTCATACAGGCTGTCAAATTGATTAGATCGTAAAGTCAGAAGGGCTAATTGATATTTTCTTTTTTCTCTCAGATTTTTACCAAAGTTCATGTCTGTATCCTTAGGATCTTGATGTTTGTAGGTTTATTAAGTCTCATTACTATGTATGTTTTCTGACTATTTTCATTATTAGATGACTTTGTGTGGCTTCTTACTTTTTTATGAAAACAATGAAGCACATATGTAGCAAAATGTTTTAAACTTAATTTCAGCTTCTGATGTGCCTTAAATTATGCAGTTTCCATACTGTCTGTATACTGCTGAGGAGAACCCTGAGTATGAATATAAGCTTATTTATTAACCCCATTATATTTTTTCTTTATATTTTAATTGTTTTAAATTTTCTGGTTTAATAATGTTTTGCTGATTCCTGAGCTTTCTCTTAGAAAAATTTTGCTTTTTTGTTAGCCACTTGGACCTCAAACTGGCAAAAAGATACTGTCCAACCATGCAGTAATAAGTTATAATTTGAGGAAGTGGAAATATGTAACAGATGTTGGAATTCTTCAGACAGATTTTCCACCTTGCGCTGCCAAACACTCAGATGCCACAGATAGTGAGGACAGTGTAGGAAACCAGTTATGATTACCAGATCTTGTCGTTTGACTTAGGCATAGTTTAGCAGTGGTGAAGAAAACGTGCAGTGTTAAGTGCTGTTATGCTGTTAAATATAGCTAGCCTTTTACAGGAGCAGAAAACTATTAGTAGTATTTTGATAAAGTTGCCTTTTTCCTCAGAATAATATTTTGAATAGGATGTAGAAATGGACATATTTTGATAACATTACAAAATCATAATGATATAACTGTGTATTTTTGTTATGTCATCTCCTTGTCACATAGAGATAATGTTTCCCACGACCTGTGTTATTCCTTTCTACTGTTAGATTCCTTCATGAGAAACAGAAATAAAAGTAGAACTCTATGGGTTAAGAAAGTTTCTTGTAAAATATGTGAACAAATTTGAATTGGTGAATTCTTACAAAGCCACATCCAATGGTTAACTATTCCTACTGATCAATGAAGTACTGAAACATTTGCTAAATGTTTCTGAAGATAATTTTTCCCAGATCTTGAGAGTCAGGGATTGTTCTATGTCCATATGTAATGAAAGTACCAAAAAAAAATATATATGGGAGACATAGAGTCTTATTATTCCTGTGTTGTTTTGGTGTTCTTTTTCTTTTTTTTTTTTTTTTTTTTTTTTGTTAAACTACGAAGTAATTTCATTAGATTTTAAAATTCAGTAGATTTTTGTTACAAGAAAAACTGGTCATTCACAGGGGATGAAGTTGACATACATGTCTTAATATACTGGTTTTCAGAATGATGCCATTAAAAGAAGGTTCCAGTGTCACTTCATTAGTGTGTGAAAACTTTTCCTCAGATGAAAGACCAAAGTGTGAAATATCATTATTTTGTTGCAGTGATGCAACAAATAATGCAAGCTTATTTTTTCTGTTAAGTATTCAGATATTCATATTAACTTTGTTCTGTGATGTTGTTTGCTGTTTTGTTTTTGAATGGTTATCTGACTACTTTTTCCATAAGCTGTGAATAGCAGATAACAAAGTTCATTTATCCATGCTGAATTTGGTGATTGTTATAGCAAAAGAATTGTATCCTTATTTGTGGATGAAATCCTGTAATAGTTTCCCTTTAAATGAAACAATACAGGGCTCAGGAAGAAACTATATTTTTAAAAAGCATTTCACCTTTTTTTCCATTTTTCTTTATGTTTGCAGTTTAGGATTAGTAGGAATATGTGAGGAATTGTAACTGTATTAAATTAGAATTGGTTATTAATAGCTTTAATGCAGTGTTTTAGCTGTAAACCAGCTCATATCCTGCATTATTTTATTCACTTCATGAATAAATATTATAATATATATTATGTAATCCTTCAAAGGATGATTACGTGAAAGAAAAATGTCATGATTCCTCAGAAATAAATTTAATATATAAAAATAACAGAAAAGACTGGCTAGTTGCTATTGTGATTAAATCTGTTTACAATGTCTTCTGTGACTCACATTCCAGGAAAAAAAGAAAGATTTTTTTGATTTCTTTTTTACAGGAATCAAGAAAAACCACACGACCTCTGTATTTATATTTGAATCTACATCAAACGATTTTCATTTGGAACCATTGCCTAGAGAACTTCTTGCAGGGAGGAAAACATTATAACCTATTTTTGAATGCCTTTTGTTTTAAGTTGATTTTCAGAAGACTCTTCTTGACCCTCTTTTGCTACTTTCCAGAGAGTAGGGTAGAAAGATTAGTAGTTCTCTCCAGAGTGGAGAGAACTTTCTACAAACGTTTTTTTCCCACACTTTTCTAAAAATGTTTGGTTTTCTCTTCCCATAGAAAACTCTTGTGTCTCATTGGGCCATCAGTTTTCTCTTCAGAATTCTTACAGATCAGAATTCTGCACTCAGGCTTATATTCTCTGTCTAAGGAATAAGAGGAAACAAGGTTGAGGCAAAGTGATGCATGAAAGAGCTATGCTGTTTATTGTACTTAAGCCAAAGCTTTTTAGGTCTTGCTGAGTATCTCTGCATAGTCTTCTACTGTCTGCTGTGCCTTAGAGATAACATGCATAATGTGAATTTGCAGCCTAGCAAACATATACTGCCTGAAAACTTCCTTGTTGCACTGAAGTGGAATTTTCACTAATACTTATTTTGGCCTCATACTAATTCATTCACCATATTTCCAGTTCAGGACATTAATTTTCTTTCTTTAATATCATCTGTAGGAATAACTCTTCATCAATTTCCATTTTTGCACTTTTAGTCCAGACAGTCAATGTGCTATAGTTGTTTAATAACAGATGGATAAGTGGATTCAAAGCCCCAGCGTGTTAAGAACTTTCTTACCTGTTTTCTGGTTCTTAGATTGTTGCTAAGTAAAGGAAGCCTTCACTCCAACTTTTCAACTTTTGTTTAAAAACTTCATAGACACTGTCTTATAGTCTACATGTGTTAGATGTTTTTTCCCATTGTAAGACTCCGTAAGTAGGTCTTCATTGTAACTTTCACAGGAAAACTGAAATAGACTTGATTATTTTTCATAGGACTGTTAAGTCTGATGAACTCATTAGCCTACTTACAGAAGGCTGATCTCTCCTTTGAAGCATGGGCAGTATCATCTTGACAGGTACAATTACCAGACCTCCAGCTTTGACGTCCAGATAGGGCTAAGAGAAAGTGGCCTCTACAATGAATGGGAATCAAAATTTGGTGTATAGGTAACTCACAGTGGTGCCTTCAGTATCAGTGTTCTTCCTTTAATCCTTCAATACACTCTAAAGAGAGAGAAACGCATTCGTAATTCTTACCTATGGAAACTGGAAATGCTGAAAGAGACTCATTTAACTCATGCTTTCTATAGCTTTTATTCCTGTTGAGAAGGGGATGGGTTATGAGTTACGTTTGCCTAGCTGTAGGCATTTATCTCAGCACATATGATCTTGTAATTCAGCAATTGTCTATATTGTTAATAGACTTTTACTATAGTTGAACAAAAATCTACAAGCCAAGTAAATGAACCTAAATAATCCTGTTATTTCCTGTTGGGTAAAAATTCAAGAGCTCTTGAAAGCTCTTAAACATATAGGTGCTAAAGTGAGACTATCACCTTTTATATGCTTTTAAACTTAGCTCCCTGTACTGACTTAATCTCAAAGACTAACTGAAGAAGTACTGACTGTATGTAAAGTTCATCATGGCTGTTTAGTACTAGAGTCCAAAGTCATTCTGCATTCATCTGGAAAATTTATGTACCTAATACTTCTATATATTAGCTTTTACTTAGAAGGTATATGGATTATTTTAAAGTCTGAAGAACAAAACTAGTTGCCCTAATTTACGGACTAGTTCCAGAGGACTTAAAATAGCTTGCTGTGCAGAAACATTTAAGCTAACAGCTTGAAATTCTAGTCGTACAATCCTTAATCATTTCCTTTGCATTATTGCTTTTTTTCAAAACCTGTTTCCTTGATTGCTGTCAGAAAAGGGAATGCAGAGAAACACTTACTATCCATAACATCCCACAACTGGAATTTCTGCTCAAGTGTTATGCATAATGTAGATATCTGAGTGTGCCTTTGAAAGATTCGTGTTTCTGTAAAAAGGGATTCAGATGGCAAGGTGGTGCATTCTGTTCGATAAAACGAATTCATAATACCACTGAGCTCGCTGTGTATGACTTTAATAAGCACAGCTTTCAAGGAGATTCCATGGCTCTGTATGAGGGCTAATACTACCATGGGGCACAATACATTGGAAAAACTGAAAGTTCATGATAAATAATTCAATTGCTTATTAATTACATGCAGAATGGCAGTTTTCTCTTTTTTTCTTTTTTGCGGCTATGCTAACTATGCAATCTGGGCTTTCTGGAATCATGACCTTTTTCAGGGAGAAGCAGTTCGTATGATCTGCTTTTTCCAGTTACTTATTTCTAAATTATGTAATTTAGCAGCTTAAGGTGCATTCTCTCTCTGAAAAAGAAAACTTGGTCAAATACAAATTCTGAAGCCGAACAAACAGTTCTTAAAGGTATTCTTCTAAGACTAGTACAAGACAACTTGTTTTAGTGGGTTGTATGAACAGCTGTTGCAACATTTGTGATGATACATGAACTTTTGGAAATCCAGATATGAAGGTAACCATTTATGGAAGGCTTATTCCACATGAATAAACATTTACATTATAATAGGAAAGGACATGCCAAGCTATTCACAAGAGGCTTACAATCTTGAAATTATAAATGTTATGTTTCCATGAGAAATGGGGATGCTATATAATGTAAAAGAAGGTGCATTGGAATATGCCAGAAGTCATTAGCTTTCATTTTGAAAGCATTCTAAATGTGCTCACAAATAGTTACCTCTAATATCTTGACAAATACGAACTAGTGTGTTTTTATACCCAGATACAATTCTTAATACAGTTCTTTCCAAATTTCTGTGGATTCCATAAAGCTCAAAATGTAATTCCATATAAATTTTTCTAATCTACCAAGGAAATGGGAGATTCTAAACTTAATCAAAGTAACCATCCTTCAAATAGCAGTCAAAGCAGGCTTAATTTTTTATGGTAATTACAAGTATATTGTGTTTTGAATATTTTCCTTTCTGCTTCCAGAAGCAGCAAACTGATTTAACTTATACTACTGTCTATATTTCCATTTGTTAAGTATGTGTGAAACTGATGTCCAAGTGCGGTTAAACTCCTTATTACAGTGACAGCCAACTGGAGTAACATTTTCTTGTTTTGTACAAGGAGTTGATCTCTGGATTTAGTTGTGCACTCTTTTTTGCAGTGAAGGAGGTACAAAACCACTATGTAGTGTGGTTAGGGCCATGCAGAAGGCTATAGTCATGAAATTATTTCATCTGCAGGGAGACTAGGTGTTAGTTTTTTTCACTGATCATGTATACATGTTCTATATTGGATTAATGCACATCTGCATTGTTTCAGGACTTCCAGGATGGCCTTGAATGTCATCTTATCCATATATGTAAAAGAAAATTTCTTAAACTGTCCTGAATTTCAAAAGCTGAAAATTTTAGTCCCATAGAGAATGTTGTAAAATATATCTGATAGCTGGCCCATGGTGGCAACTTGAAACATGCATACACAGTCTTCACATCTAACCTAGAAATCTGATGGTCAGAGTCAAACTGGAATTAACTGTCTGCAAGTTTTACACTAGAAATTCCAATCTTACTAAACAACTTAACTGCCATTCTGTTGTAGGTGGTTTAAAGATAGAGGTGATTTCCTTTAAAAAACTTTCCTTAGAAAGTCCCTTGATGATTCTTGACTAAAGCAGATAAAGTTTCAGTCTTTTAACTGACGTTAGTAGACTGTAGATTTGTGGCATATGTCTGATAAAATATTTGTATATGTTTGTCTTCTATTGTGTCATTCATTTAAATTAAAGTGAAATAACAGATTTGTAGTCTGTACAGTCAGCCAAGTGAGGAGTCATAGAGATAATTTAACAAAATCCATTTGTTGTTTTATCTTTGAGTTACTGGGGAAAAATAATTTCTCTAAGTGCCCTGATAGTTAAAGCTAATGTCTGAAACCACTGAGTCCACAAGAAAAGTTAGTTACACATCATTAAGTATAACCATGATGTGAATTTCACCACTCCTTCCACAGGTGTTTTCCATTAGAATATGTCTGCTCCATTCAGACCTATTTTAAGTAAATTCACTAGGAAATGCCTCTTTACATGTTTATCCTGGAAGGGCAGATAGGTGTTTTATTTTATAAAGCAGTCTAGAAGCTTTCTATTCTTCAAATGAAAAAATATTTTTCAGAACATACTATTGCAGTTTGGTAATGTATTTCTAGCTGCCATTAGAGACACTTATAATTAAAACATAATAAAATCCATGAAGCAGAAATGACCGTTTCTTAGAAATGCTGGTGAAAGGGGTATTCGCCTCCGTAAGTGTTTGTGTAAAAATTTTATGTTCATTATGTACACTTTTATTAATATAAAACTCTACTGTTAAAATTTCTTTTTGGTGATCTTGTGAAGTATTACGTATTGATTACATACTTTAAGCTTAGAATATATAATCTCTTAAATAACATGTAAAAAAAATATACTGACTTGCTAGCAATTATTTCATGACAAATACCCAATATCAGTAATTTCCAGTAATAATTTTTAGTTTTGGGAAACAGCTTAGCTCTTACAGACAGAACCCACATCTTTCAAATGCTTTAATTGGCTTACTGAAAACAAAATACATGGGATGTAACTAAGAACAGCAACAGATTATAGGCCTATGTATAGATTACATGGCCACTTCAGTGTTCGTTTTCTCCCTGAAAAAATTATTTGGACTACAGGAAAATTAGAAAAAAGCAGCATTTGGTTTTGCTCCCTTTTCTTCACTTTCAAAATTCATAGTATCACAAAGAGTTGGAAAAAATACATTTTGATTTTGCCCTCTATATGTATAACTGAGAGGTAGTACAAGAATAATCTAAATTCTGCAGCTTTTAAAATGAAATATTTGAAGTGTGTTGTTGCTTAAACCATCTTTATAAATTTTCCGAGTGTTGCTTTTATATAACATTGGGTTTTTCCAACTTCTTTCCTAATACTCTTCACACTGAGAAGAAATATTAGATAATCAGGGAGCTAAACATTTCTTATTGTAATATTTTTTTATAACATGTAATCAATTAAAGAAGTGCTGTACATGCCATTTACTTATATTTTAAGTCATTTTGTAAATAATGAACAAAGTGTCTCAAATGAGGGGTTTTTTTGTCTGTTTTGCTAGCAGACCATAGTAACAATAGTACGAATGTTTTCTTCCAATAGCATCAGCGACTTCTTGACATTTTGGAAGCAGAGAAGGAAGTATTATCAGAAAAGATAGAAGCAGCTTTGATGCAGCAGTCACAAAAACACAAGGTATTGTGTTTGGCTTTTTTATTTACCTAAAAAAAAAGGGGTCTGATCGGCACCAGATTGTTCATTGGGTACGATCCTGTCACAATTACTGACAGGAAGAAGAAGCTTTCTCGAGCACTTTAAGTGTTTAAAATTACTTTTTGCTGCTCCTGTATTGTGTATTGCAGTTTAATTTTTCATAACATTTACAGGAAGTACTTGACAAATGTTTGGATGAAGAAAGACAAAGAAGTAAGGAGGCTCTGGCAGCTGCTGCAAAGGTATCTTTTGTTAAGTAATAGACGTGCAATGTGGATTCCATGTGAGCCATAAATGCCAAGTTCAGCAACTCATTCGTTTTCATCACTAAATTTGTCGAACTCTATATTCTCATCTGTGTTTGAAAGAAGCTAGTTCTGTAAATCATGAACATATCTGCTGTATACTGTGCCTCAGTACAGGCAGTCTGTGTAACTTCTATCTAAGATAGCCTCTGAATTATTTTATAACTAGAAGTCACAATATTGCAGGGTTTTTTGTGTTACCTGTCTTTTTTTTTGGTCTTCCAGTTAACAACATCAGTACATCTTGATTTGAGGATCTAGGTAGCAGGGTCAACTGGTGATCTTAATAAGACAGTTAGCATCGTGTCCTATTTAACTTTTGTTAAATATGGTAATTTTCAATGAGGACAGAACTATCTTGTAAATTGTTTACAAATTTGGACATTTAACAGGTTTTAAATTTATTGAAGTTAATGTTTGACTAGAAGTATTCACTTTTTAAAATACGATTTCTTCTGTCTATATTATGATTGAATGCATTGGAGTTTGGACAGTAATTTTGTAAATATTAAACTACCTTTCATTTCTAATACTGACGTAGAATCCAGTGCAAAAGTTCAGTTGCATGTAATGATCTGGGAAATCTAGGGATGTATATTTCTTATCGCAGTTGGTTAGGCTATATTATCATTTCCTGTACGTCTTCATATGTAGTATATGCACATTAGCTGACCACCTCTCTGAATAACATTCAGTAACACAAGAAACATCTGTTATATGGTTGATATCTGCAGGAAAATGTGTGTATATTAAAATATCATTATTTAATAGAGCATTTTTTAACTTATGTTTTTATTATATTTTATAAATGCCTAAATAAAAGATCACATCCCAGTGAATTGCAAGAAACAGCTTTATTTACAAGTGTAGTGTTTGAGGAACACAGTATTTTTTTTGCTATTCATAACTTTACTTGACCAGATCCATAATCACCACCAAAGGGCATTGGAATGACCTGTAATTTTATTAAAATTGGGGGGTGTGGTTTATTAGCTGTTGTTTGTTTATTTTATACTTCAGCCATTATTTATATATAGATGTTATGTAATTAAATGGAAGGACACCTTCCACTAGACCAGGTTGCTCGAAAGAGTACTTCTTGTAGAGCTCTGGGAGGGAAAACGCATTTGTTTTATGTATGTATTGGTTACTTTGCCACAGAAAGCACTCTGACTGTTTTTGGACTTTAGGTACTTGTAGATAAAAGCAGGAATATCTTGTATATGTATATATCAGGCAGTGTTGGGGGGCCCATTATATACCTGCTCTTACAGGGTTTCTGCTGCATGTTTTTTTGTGTTGGCATTAACCAAACCAGTTATGATATACTGTATTTTCAGTAGTTGGCAATTTAAGAGTCTTACTTGTAACTTTGTTTTTCTTTCTGTAACTACAGTCATTGTCCACTGGTAATACCTCTCTGGTAGTACCTCAAGATAAATTTAAGTTCATACTTCAGAAGTGAAAATATCGATGTACCATCTTTTGTCAGAGAGATCTCATTAGAATAAGTAATATATATGAGTTAGACACCCATGCTGGGTCCTTTGGTCATTTATTTGTGCTTGATTTATTTCAAAGGCTGAAAAAGAAGTAGTGCAGGTGGCTATTCTGAAAGCAGTAGAAGAGGAGAGGAGAAATATGGAGAAGATTCATGCAGAAGAAAGAAAAATGTGGGAAGCAGAACGTGACAAAGATAAAGAGAAGATTGCCCAGGCTGTTCGGGAAGCCATGCAAGAGCAAAAAAAGCAAAATCAAGTTGGTATATTTTACCCTTCCATGGATCTGCTTTGTGTATTTTATTTTTATTTTGAATGTCATCCTAATGTTGTATTAGGTTTTCTTTTGACATCTTTCATTCGTCACTGCACCTAGTTGATATTTGCAGTGCATAGCTACCTTTTTGATTTATATTCATCTACACTATGTGTATGGAGAGAAGTTGGCACATACAGAATAAAATTCCTGCGAACTTTTCAGGTACATATATTAAAATGAGATGAATCGTGTAGCATAAATGCATGGTTTGTCCTCTGATTTCTAAAGGAGCCCAAAATGACCAGCTCAGATAGTGGCATTTATGTTGTAGACTGTTAAGGTGACTTTTTTTTAAAACTGATGAAAGAGAAAAGATGTTATATTTGTTTCTTCTTCTGGAATTCCATTATCTCTCTTAGTAAAAATGTACTTTTCTAAGATGAAAAATAGAACAGGTACAAAATAGAGAGAGTTAGAGAAATTGGAAACCTAAACCAGTAATGAACCAGAAATGTTTATAGAGTTAATTTTTAGAGAGGTGCTTCTGTAAGGATAATTGTGCATCACTTAAGATAATTTGGGAGGGACATTCCCAGCATTGCTTTTAACAACTGTAGGAATTACAATTTAAATATGTTATAATAGCAATTACATTACCTTCCAAAAGTTGAATTATGTACTTTCTGATGCTGGAAATATCTGGGGGCACACCCTGTAAATTCACTGATTTCTTGGTGGCATTTTTGAATGTTATAATCTGAAGAGTTTTAAACAAGATACATTTCATTTGGTTGTTGGAATTTGATATTACTGTATTTATTTTTTTTTAATGTCCAGAACAACAACGACAACAACAACAAAAAAGACCTTTAGAATTTGCAGTAAAATAGAATATCACAGAAGTTTAAAAATCAACTTATTGGAAACAGACCACATTTCCCTTGCCAGTGCTAAACAGAATTACACAAAAAGTTGGGGTTTGATGCTAAGCTATTATATACTGTCGTCTTATTTTTTCTAGTGTAAATAGAATTATATTACTTTGTATATGGGTTGTTTACTTCTTCTGACTGTAAAGGTATCCAGTGGTAAGATGTCAGTTTTCAGGACTGTAATTTTACTATACTGATAAGCTTTCAGGCACTCAAACTCATCTTTACAACAAAAAGACAAGCAGCTGACTTCAAAGCTAAAGTTAAGCTGAGAACAATTGCTTGGGATTTAGTTAGGTACAAATCATTTAGACTAGCCAGAATGAAGATTGTAGTGGTAGTGTAGACTAGAAGGGAAAGCAATAAAGTAGTTGTTTGTTACAGTGAATAAACCCAGCAATTTTATAGTTCATGGAACGTGAGGAGAGTTTTGATGAATCCTGAAGATTTTTGGTGAAGGAGTCCTGTAGCTGTATGCAATTATTACATTTATGGATCTGAGGAGCATGTAAAATGTCCCAGGGATAGGAGAGTGGTGGATTAAGTTGATGTAGTGACTCAGGGTGGACTGTACTGCCAGAGTTTCTGTTGTTGGCCTTTGAAGTTGTCACAAAACAGTATGGTATTAGAAGTTTAATATTGATGGATGTATTTTTTCAGACAAGGTCTTAAATATGCTGAGAAAAAAAGTGCTTTTCTGAGGAAGAAATTCAGATCTTTCAAAAGGACAGACTTTTTCAGCTGAAGGTGCTTGTTGGAAGTGTTGGGGTATCTAGTGGTGTATTTGTGATGGTGAGTAGCACTGAGTTATTGGAGACTGCTGGGGGTAATTCTCCTGTAAATATCTTGCTCTTGATGTTGTCATGTAGCATTAGTTAATTACTTTTTTTTTAATGCTGAATAGAGCTCTGACAACTTTGACCATTACAGGAATAATTTATCTTATTCAGTTATAATATATGATATACATCCTTCATAGCTAATGTGCCAACTGATAGCTTGTATATGGTGCCAGATGTGACTTTGAATTAGCAGCTAAAGACATTTTGGACTACAGGCAGTTTGCGTGTGGACATTAGTTTTTCTGGGTAGAGCCTTACATTCAGAGATGTTTCTATTTATGTTTTTTTTTACTATAAGATTTCTCTTTCAAGAGCTATAACTGCACTATTGACTTTCTTACAGTGGTTGTTTAGACAACATGATCTGTCAAGTCAGCTCTGTAATGGCCAAAAGTAAAACATACAGTCTAACATTTTAGACAATGAAATGTAAAATTGTGGCCATGTAACACTTGCCTCATTTAATTCTTTAGCTATGCTGTGTATTTCTTTATGCTTCCTGTTTCAAAATCCTCACTCGATACTTATGTTTAGTCCCATAAAATGAGAGTATAGTTGAATCTAAGTGAACATTCAAAAGAATCTTCTGGTATCAGACATATTAAAAAAGCTTTAAGAGCAGTGCTGTCATTTTCAAGAAAGAGAACTAACTTGCTGACTAACAAGATTTTCGAAAATAATACTAGGAAAGAGAAGCCTGACTTGCTTTTAACAAAACCTCTCTTCAATTAGTTTATCTTCATCAACTTCTCACCAGAGGAAATAATCTGTGTGTGAGAAAGAAAAGATATTTTTGCATTTACTTCTCTTTTTCTTTTTTTATCACATTAGTAATTGTCATAAACACTGGATTAAAATTTAATCTTATTCTGCTGTAAATTAATTCTAAGAGATTTGGTTTACTGATTTGAATTAAAACAAAGAAATTCAGCATAGTATTAGTGAGAAGGAATTTTCCTTCACTAATGATGAAGTCTGCAAAACTGAAAGATCAGGAAGGGATAGTGTAGTCTTCTGCAAATAGATGAGACAGAATGGCTTCTGGTCATGGCACCCATAAGTAACTATAGGAGTAATTAATGGAAAAATTTGAAGACATTAAAAATTCCGTAGTTTTCTTTGTTGCAAACCCACTTTATAATCTGTGCAGTTTAAACATATTTTGGTCTGTGTCAGAGTTGGATAAGAACAAAATAAAAGAAATTGAGACCACAAATTTGATAGCCAAACAGGTCCTCAAGAGAATTGGGAATCTAGTAGTAGGATACTGTGTTGCAGTGGCAAGGAAGGAGAGCCATAGTAGATGCAAATCTGGATGTTTTATGTCAAATGTTTTGACTTGTTAGATATTCATGCTTGACAAAACTTTGTCCTAAAAAATTGTTTGTCCTCAGTCAGATAGATGTTGAGTCTGCAGTTACTTCTATATAAGATTTATTTTATTAATTTAACATTGCCAGAGAAAAATCTGGGGACTTGAAGGCAGTTTAATAAATAATTCATGATTAATATAAAATAATAAATTTATAATGAAAGTAGCAACTAAGACATATGAAGTTAACATTTCAGCTTGATGGAAAAACTTTGATGTATCTCTTTTTTTTTTTTTTTTTTTTTTTTAAGAAATTAAAGGATTAAAGTAACATGAGTGTTGCATTTGTTTTCATTAAAGCTTTGACTGTTCTAGTGACCCGGGGTCATTACTTAGAGGCATTATTTAATTAAATTGAAGATGTTATTCTTTGAAGCCTTATAACTCTGAAGGTATAAATGAGGTATATTACATCATCAAGGAAATAATGGTAAAAGGTTTTCTGGAGCACTGTCTGAAGAGCCTGTAAGGTATCAGATGACCAGAAGACTTTTCTTTAGATTGACACTAGCAGCATCTTCAGGTATTATACACGTTATCAAGGTGCTTAGTGCTTTTATAAAAGATAAATAATAATAATTTTTGTTGTTGTTGTTGTTGTTCAGAGGATTCTTAGTTTTGGAGAGGGTGGGCTTGCATTTTAATTCAAGGAAAATAAGTTCTCCTTGAAATAAATGAGCAGTCTTTTGATTAGAGATTATGTTCGTTTGCACGGTAACTTCATGACCCTTTCACAACACATAGAAAAGTCATTACAGATGAGGAACTCATATATTCAGCAGGCTAGATGTAGCCTGGCACATCTTAGTATTTTGTATTTTTGATACATTGTATAGTGTTTTTTACAGTGACAACTTCCCTGCAAGGGCAGTTTAGTATGTGTGGTAGTTGTCAATTTTGAGAGGAATGCTTGCTGAAATCCTTCCACTGGAATGATTTTTCTACAACACTTACTTTAATAAATGAGTGGTTACCCTCTAGATAAGGAGAAACTGTAACAGGTAATTTGGTTGAAGCAGAAGCTTTTTCCTCAGGATTTAAAATTGCAGTGAAACTGCTGGGGTACAACTAAACTTCAGTGAAAAAAAACCCGATGGACCATGCTCCACATGATCATGTTCTTTCTGCTTATTTTTACTCTTTGGGAAAAAAAAAAAAAAAAAAAAAAAAGAAAAAAAAAGAAAATCCAAAAATTATTTGGGGATATAGGATGATTAGATCCATACAATTTTGGATAAAATAGGATGATATACTGTATTTATAATTAGTGGACAATGTAGAGTAGCTATAGCAGTAGCTGCCATACCCATATTGCTATTATGCACAGAGCTCCCTGCATGGTAGTTGTTACCATTTTAGAAAGCTAAATACTCAGTTACATAAATAAGGTAAAACTAGGGAGTAGACAGTGGTGGAGAGAAGTAGCAAAGCATGTTTATGCACCACAATTTCTGTTTTAGAGAAAATTCGTTGAAAGTAAAATGAAAGCTGGTAGCTGCAGAGTGAGCCCTGGAAATTTAGATCCATGTCATAGCTTGAAATTAATCACTTTCCTAAAGTGCTTGAAGCAAAGAATCACCTTTGTCATTTCCTGAAGGCTTAAATTTAAAATACTGCGCATAGTCTACTGTAGTTTACCCTTACTCCCAAGGAAAAAAGAGCCTGAGTTCATCATTGCCATAATCCACAGAGCAGATACATTAGACTGAAATGTTCTGAAGGTTGAAAATAATTAGGGAAAAGAAACCAAACCTTTAATTTATTAAAAGAACTAGCATAACCTCTGCTTCCTCTTGAACATGAGCAAAAGCACTAAGGCGAAATGATCTCACTAAAGCGAAAGTATTTCAGGAAAACTGAGGCTGCCGTGTTTCACTCAGCCCAGCCACTGAAGCTCTTTCTATCCTGTAGTAAGTGTTTCATACTTACACTTTATCCTGAACTGCTTATGTGTAAACATGCAATTAACTGTTCTTCCTATGATGATGATATAAAAATCTGCTGCTTCTACCACTTTAAGTGTTGCAGTACATGGCATTATGATATTCCCTACATCGCTATTTTGAAATCATCATAACTGCTTGTAAGATAGAGCAGTTTTCCAATGATCTGTCCCTCCTGTAACTTGCAGAACTTGGATCTTGGTTCCGTGTGTGATGCAACAGGTGATCTGGTAATTTTGGCAAGGCAGAACACAGTCTAGTTTGGGAAAACCTATGCTGTGGAGAGGTAAGATACCACTGGGTAGCTGCTCAGCAATAGCTTCCTATGGTACTCTATGATATTATGCTTCTGTAGCAGGATCAGGAGCTCTTGCCTCTTGTGGTTTAGACAGTTGATTTATGCTTTCTGTACAAGATTGCCTCCTGGCTTCTGCTGAAGCCAAATACCCTGGGTTCAGCAGTAGCAGTCTTTTTTCTCCTTCTTAGTAGCTGGTGCAGTGCTGTGTTTTTGACTTTCAGCCTGGGAAGAGTGCTGATAACACTGATGTTTTTAGTTGTTGCTAAGTAATTTTTAGTCTGACCAAGGACTTTCTGAGTCTCATGCTCTGCCAGGGAGGAGGGGAAGCTGGGAGGAAGCAGAGACAGGACACCTGACCCAAACTAACCAAAGAGGTATTCCATACTACAGTGCATCATGCCCAGTATATAAACTGGGGGCAGTTAAACGGAAGGGCTAGATCACTGCTTGGGTCAGGCTGGGTATCGGGCGGCGAGTGGTGAGCGGTTGTATTCTCTTCCCTTGTTATTTCCCTTATCATTATTATTGTTGGTGGCAGTAGCAGTGGTTTGTGTTATACCTTAGTTACTGGACTGCTCTTATCTCCACCTGTGGGAGTTACATTCTTTCGATTCTCCTCCCCATCCCTCCGGGAGCAGGAGGAGGAAGAGAGGAGGGGGAGGAGTGAGCGATCGGCTGTGTGGTTCTGAGTTACCAGCTGGGCTTAAAGCATGACACCAAACTCACTTCATTCTCCATGCCCAGTTTGAGCGCTATTTCCATTTGTCCTTTCACAGTATTGCCGTAATGATCACTTTCCAACCCTATACTTTGGGCTTTCCAGCAATCTTTCTTTGTTAAATAGGCTATAAACTGCTTTTTGTCTCTAGGTCAGAGTTTGGTTTTGTCTCTTTCTCCACATTATTTACTCTGCTTACAGTATTTGTTACTTGGAGGTCAACTTTTACCTAAAAAAATTCATGATAGTGGCATTTCTTTCTCTCTTTTATGATGCTCTTGTTTGTACATGGGAGGATTTCCATGTGACATATAATATTAATGTAGTTTCTTTAAATATATCCTCAAAACTTTTCTTATCTCTGATTTACAGGGCATTGCCAGTTAAGGGAATACAAAATAGTACCAGTTTATTTGTCTTTCTTTGCCCATTTGTTGTTCGTTTCATCATATACATAGGTTTTAGAGTCCTATGGGGGAGGTAGAGTTTTAAATACTCCATTTATTCTGTGCTTTTGAAGTACTCAGAAAAATGGCATATTTGGTATTGCAATTCCAGGAGCAACTTTTTTAGATTTTGTAGGATTTTGATCCAGAGGGAGGTTGTTAATCTTTGGAAGAAAAAAGATATGTTTTCACCAAAAAGCTTGGACTATCTTAACATTGCTGTTTATGTTCAGTATCTTGTTGATTTATACAAAAAGTTCATGTGTTTCTTTGTCAATATCATGATTCCTTCCCAAACAGGCTGTTAATAATACAGTATCATGTAATGTGCTGGAGAGCTTGTCCTTCAAAGGACATCTTCTCCAATTTCTATTGTGTTTACCATATTGTTCAACTTTCAGTGAGAGCATTTGCTTACATTTGTCTCAAGAGGATACCCAACCATTATTTTCAGTCTCACTTTCTTCTTGGTTTTCCACCTTTTTTCAGAAACATTAGTGTGTTCAGTGTTTCTGGAGACCATGGTGATTTTATAAGGACACAGAAAATCATTTTTCATTAAAAGAAAATGTTGTGTAATCTCGAGTGTGTGAGGAAGCACAGAACTTAGCAGGACTGAGTGGAAAGAGGTCCCTGACACTAGATCGGTTTATTTTTAATAGGCTTGCAAAATCTGGAAAGGGAGCACTCCACTGCATGCAGACTTTAACCATGTCTGACTTCAGAAGTAGTTTGTAGTAGCTTAAACCACAGACGCTATAATTTCAGGGTTACTATTTTCTGAAAAACCACTAACATTGCAGCCTGTGGTTGCACTTCCTAGATAAAATTTAGTATTGCCACCTGATCCTTGTGTGGAAACAGAAGAATTTTCCTGTAAAATTGCAAGCCATCATAAGGCTTCCTTCGGATTTTTTGTTGTTTGGGGTTTTTTTTATACTGACTATAGAGTTCTCTGATATATCCCGTACACTGTTTTTTCTTTTGGTTTTCCTGCAGATGCATATATTGTGCTTACATGGTTGTGATTCCTAGCGTATGGTTGAATATGAT
This sequence comes from Psittacula echo, assembly GCF_963264785.1. Lineage (NCBI taxonomy): Eukaryota > Metazoa > Chordata > Aves > Psittaciformes > Psittacidae > Psittacula > Psittacula echo. Next base: position 111,270,947 of record NC_137735.1, read on the forward strand.
TTGTCAACTAAGTAACTGAATAAATTTATTTTTCATTAGGTATTCTAATCTTCTAACTGATTTCCAGCGCATGTACATAAAGCCCTGTAAAGAAGCTAATTTTGTGACTGCAATGTAGTACTCCAGCCTCTGATCAGATAGTTGAAAAGTAAAATAAAATTAAAAAAAAAAAAAAGTTGCACCTCAAGTGCATTTTGTGGAGTGCTCTTCCTCAGCTTCTTATAGCAAAATGGGCTTTCCCATTTTCTTGAATATTAAAATAGAGCTAAGAGCCTCAAATATGCTGTACCCTTTTTACCTAAAGATGAAACAATGGCAAATTTTCACCTCTGCAACCGAAATCTAAGTTAGGATAAAATCAAAAGGTAGATATAGCAGGAAAGAGCAAAGAAAGATGAAAGACTGGAGTAAGTGCATATGCTGATAGGATGTACATGCAGCTAAGCCTTTGTTAAACACTAGTCATAGGTAATATCAGTTTTTAAATAAACTTTGTATCAGTTGATGATTTGCTATAATGACTGACAGAAATAGTGTGAAGACAGACAATGACTGAGAACTTAGAGGAGAGCACTTCATGAAAGCCAGCCATCCAGACAGTATTCAATCCACCAAAAAGTACCCCCATCCAAGCCATGAGCAGCCAGTTTCTCCAGGAGAATACTTTGTGAAACGGTGTCAAAGGCTTTACTAAGTAAGGCTCTGTTTGCTATGTTCACTTAAACTTAGTATGTGGTATGGCAATTGTTCTCACTCAAATTTTGAGTCATCCACTGTGTAATTGGAAGATTAAGACTAAAGTAAGACTAAAGAAAGCACAGAGATTAAAGAAGTTGGAATAGCTGTTCTACATACTAGCTATTCCCAGAACCTCTGGGAGTAAGTATTTGCTTTTTGAAATATTAGGATTTTGAAATATCCACTGATTCAGGATTATTCATATTTTTCTGAACTGCTGGCTTCTGGGAATATATAGAAAAGCTAACATTTATGCGCTAGAGTTGAGGCACTGAAAAGCAATGAGGGACTTGGCTGAATTCTTAAATCTTCCTTTTTTGGAATGTCTAGGGAAGCTAAGAGGACCCTTGGATCTCCTTATTATAAAACTCTTACTTTATAAATACTATGAATATGACAAAGGGGGAAGGGGGAGAAAGTAAAAAGTTAAGGTAACATCTTTATTTAATAGTGTAGAAGTAACCAGTAATTTTTTGTTCCTTCTGGGGAACTAGATGATCTTAAGGTCCTTTCCAACCCTAACTATTTTATGATTCTATGTTAGAAAATAACTTATTTTTTAAATTAACTTGTTGCTCTTGAAATAATAAACAGTAAAAACTAGTATGATTATGATATGCTTCGCTTCAACAGGATGTTATATACAACTTTGCTTTCACTGTTACCCGTAACTATATTCTTCGGAGAATTAATACTGGTTTAAATTTTGGGAACTTGCCACTGTAAATGGAAAAGAATTCTTTCCAATTTTCTGTTTTCTGGTTTAATAATAGTGTAATCAAACAGTCTTCCATAAAAGTATTACTAGTGTTTTCTGGTTTGTTTTGTTTTTTCTTAATAGACTTGTAGAGTTTAATTGTATTTTTTTTAGACTTCTACTCATGTAGTGTTTCAAGTAGCATGATATCAAGGGAAGTTAACATACTTTAGTTGATTGTAAGTATTTTATTGCTGATATATTTTCTACATACTAAGATATAGCACCTTATTAATTCTATAATTTGCTTTAAGGGTTTAATGGGATAGATAATAGGCTTTTTTCCATTCTAAGACAGTATTTTGTTACCTTTTGACAAATTAAACTGCCATGAGAATATAATTATGAAAACAGCATATTTTATAGTATATATCTTTCTGCTACTTTTTCTGTTAGTGTTCTGTTAGTTCTGTAATGAAAGAGACCTTTGTCTCAGGATAATTATTTTTTTTTTTTGTAAACTGAATTAAAATCGAAAAGAATGATCATCACTTTTCACAACTATGTTCTGGAATACAGCAAATATGAAACCAGAGAGGACTACATTGTTGCACATTTGAAATCTGGGATTTTAGACTTTTTCTGTTTTAAAAAATGGTAGAAGTATAGTTTTGCAGAAACTATTCAGTTTAGGCTGAAGAGGAGTAAATAGGTAAAGGTAAGAAATAACACTTCCTGCTGAAACACTTCCACTGAAGGTCATTAAAAGAGAATGTGGTTTGGTCCAATTCATTTTGTACACTAACAGCATATAGTAAAATGCCGCTCTGTATGTACAGATGAATTATGTAACTTCAGAAATATCTTCTACTTCCAAAGCCTTAGAATTCCACCTCTTCTACAGAGTGAATCCACTCAATACAACTGAGCTCGTGAAAAAAATACTTTCTGCAAGGAAGACAGAATTTTAAAGAGTCAAGAATGCATACCTCAGCATTTTGACCGTCTGTTTTTAAAGAAGGTGTCACTATAGCTTGACAAATGTTTCTTAAATCAGTAAATAAAGCAATAAAATGTTGTCATTCTATGTCACAAACACTTGTAAAGTTATATATTTCTCCTTATGTTAGTAATAAATATGGTGCTTTTACTGAATGCTTTAAATTGAGTACTTTAATACTGTAAGTAGTGCCGCAAAGTAATTGATTTCTTCTGAGCTGGACAGTGTGTGTATAAGGTAGACTCAGTCATTTTGACAGGACCCTGAAAGCCTGTGAACACTTAAATTTGAAAGAAAAATTAAGCTATCCTTGATTTTTATCTTTTTTCTTACTGACATGATGAAAAATGATGTTAAGTTTTACTTTCTGTGTACAAACTGTGTTGCTTAGAAGGCATTATTCTGGTTTAATATTTAGTTAATAATGGATGATGGATCATATCTGATAGTGCAGCATATAGCAAAAGGAAGAGTTTGAACTTGGTTTAGGTCTTTGGTCCTTGGCCAGAAGAGATTGGAGGGTGGGAAGGAAGGAAGGGGTTAAAAAAAAAGGGGAGGGGGAAGTTTAAAACAAAGAATACGCCAATCTGCCACACTGTCACGAATCTAAATTACAGATTTGTGTCATAAAATGTCTGTCTTTCTTACTCTGCAGTCAGGAAAACCTGTAGGTAAATTTTTGCATTGCCTACTAGTAACAGAGTATTAATGTCTAATCAGCAAACAGCAATAGAGAAGATGGTTCATTTATATTTACTTTTAATTTTTAAAAAGTTTTGATGTGAAAAAAAATCATGTATGTGAATAATTACACTACAAGCCCTGGAGTGTTCCCTTTTGGAACATTTGTTTTTGCATTATTTCAATTTTTTATTTCTTTTTTCCCATGGCTGCATTGCTTTGGGTTTTGTGAATGTCTGCACTTAATTCCGTGTGCTGTCCTCCAAATCCTCCCTCGGAGCATTTGCAATGCATCTTTAAAGTGATTATTTTTCTCTTCTCAGGCCTTTTAATTATTGAAGTACTGAATTTAAAAAATACTTGTAAAGATATCATATACACTTAGGATAACTGTCATTGAGAAAGGAGGGTGTTCATGATGCAATTTCAATAAGAAGGAAATGGATGACCTGTTATCACGTATGTGAAATACTTTTAATATTTACTCTTACATATTTCATTTCAAAAAGGAAATTGTCAAGGAAGCACTAATGGAGGAGCAAAAACGAAATGAAAAGGCAGTTGAAGAAGCAGTGAAAAGGACAAGAGAAGAACTGATGGAATATATTAAAGAGCAGAAAAGGGTGAGTAACGACTGGCTGTGGGCTTCAGTTCATGCACTGAGAAACAGATGAAGCTTATTAATCCTTAAAGCTGTCTTAAAATGCACAAGAAAACAGAATCAGGAGTTATGTCTTCAGATTTGTCACTCTTTTTAAAAACAATTTGTTACTATGATATATTTCTTCATACATATTTATAGAATTTTAAGTTCATCATGAGCAGAAAAGCATAAATCAATACACTGATAAAGTATTATTACAGTAACTTAAAGATAGGACATAAATGCAGTCTATCAAATTTAAGTTGTGATCTGAGTTCAGTTCATTGAAAGCACTTCAGTATCAATAACAGATGCTATTTGATGTTCATAGATTGCCTTTGTGTGCAGTTTGCATGCACACAAAGGTCATTAATAATCCTCTTAACTCATATGGCAGCCTGAAAATATAATGGTATTCTCTTGAGCATCATTTATAACCAGTGCACGGCTCCTGTTACAAAATGTTGCAATGTTCTGAAGCTCAGTTTCAGGTGTTCTGCTAATGCTGTATACTTGCAGTTTAATGATTGTGTATAAACAGTAAAATGTAACTTAAAAGACAGTTTGATTTGGTTCCAGAGAGCAAAGTAAGAGCCTCCCCTTTGAGGCTCTTTATAAAAAGAAAACAAATAAAACCCCCTCTTTCAAACTGCAAGATCAAATTCAGTGATTTCAGTATTCTCAATAAATAAAATCACTAAGCTTGAACCTAATTAGTAACGTTGTTCTGGAAGGGAGAAGGAAGAAGAGATAGTGTTTGGCCTCTTGTGTTCCCTGCTTTTGTGGGCTACGTGGTATTATAGGAAGTATGATTTATCTTCAGACGTTGCACTCTACTACTAGTTAAGATTAGTGTTGGATGAGGTCTCTCTTCCATTATGCTGTGAATGGAGAAGCTTCCATTTAGTAATACGGGTCTTACTGAGAAAGACATTTAAAAAGACATCCAGGGCAAAAAACAATCCATAATGATGTTTGAGTTTGTTCAGATCTGAAGCTAGTCTTTTGCAAAGGATAATCTGTGGGGAAAGTGAAAATGGGTTTTCTATTAAATTAGCTTGTATCATAAATAGGACTACTAATGCAGATCATCTAGTCCATCTAATGCAGCATCCTCACTGTTGACAGCTACATCACGCTAATTTTACTTGACAGTAATTTAGTGCAGGGACTTCAGTAGCAGCTATGGGGCCTTAATCTCTTAGATTTCCATTTTCATCAGAAATGGAGACTTTATTTCATTTTCTTTCCATCTACACATAGTTGGAGCTCAGTGTCATTATTCCCTTTTCTGACTACTGTTAATCTATCTTGTGCTTGTGAAGTTTTTACAAATCAGTGAAACAACGAAAATGTCATCTTCAAAGAAACAAAATCCTCAGTGGGTTATGTATAAGGAGCATCATTTTCATTCATTTGGTAGAGTTCTTGACTATCAGCATATGTCAGTCAATTTTTTGCCCTTTACTGATCAACTGACACATTTCTGCAGAGAAAATACATGTCAGTATGTCCAGAAAGTTTTCCTTGTTAATTGTCTGAAGGTACATTTGACCATATAGTAATGATATGTCAGCAGGAGGTGGACCCAAGGAATATTTATTCTCCCAAAAGATATCTGGAGAGCAGTTGCTCGAAGAACCTGCTTGTCTAAACTCCTAACGTGAGACAACAGATCATTTAAATATTATGATTTTCAAGCTGCTGTTGTATTTGTTTGTCAGAGGAGACATCTATATAGACTAAAATGCCATCCAGAGGATTCAGGCTGGGTTTTAGTTCCTCCTGATATCTACCACTCTCAGTTGCATGAGAGAATTCAAGAATATCACTGTCATACTTGCTTCCTACCTCTTTTGTGTTTGCCTCCCTCTCTGCCAGTGGCTATCTCAGAGTACGGTCTCACAACTTCTAAAATACCTGCCTCATCAGTGAAGGTGTAGAGCCAGGTTGTGCAGCAGTTAGCCGTTCTTTTGGCTCATGCTGAACTGAGGGATGTAAGACAGTTCACCTTCCAGTCTCCTGTTCTTCCTTCACTTTTGTTCAGCAAGTGAAAACTAGGCAAACTGAGAGACATGGGATAGTGTTTTGAGTTGTTTTCACAAATTCACTTAAATTTCTGTCACCCTAGGAGCTAGTTACAAATAGATATGAAACTTTCAGACAGAAATGTGATTTTTCATGTTGACTGTGTCATTGTAAATTGTCCAGAAACTGAGTAAGGCTGAATAATAATAGCAAAAACCAAAATCATAGAATCATAGGATAGTTAGGGTTGGAAAGGACCTTAAGATCATCTAGTTCCAACCCCCCTGCCATGGGCAGGGACACCTCCAGCTAAACCATGCCACCCAAGGCTCTGTCTAACCTGGCCTTGAACACTGCCAAGGATGGAGCATTCACAACCTCCCTGGGCAACCCATTTCAGTGCTTCACCACCCTCTCAGTAAAGAATTTCTTCCTTAGATCCAATCTAAACTTCCCGTTTAAGTTTGAACTCATTACCCCTTGTCCTGACACTACAGTCCCTGATGAATAATCCCTCCCCAGCATCCTTGTAGGCCCCTTCAGATACTGGAAGGCTGCTATGAGGTCTCCACGCAGCCTTCTCTTCTCCAGGCTGAACAGCCCCAACTTTCTCAGCCTGTCTCCGTACGGGAGGTGCTCCAGTCCCCTGATCCTCGTGGCCCTCCTCTGGCCTTGTTCCAACAGTTCCATGTCCTTTTTATATTGAGGACACCAGAACTGCACACAATACTCCAAGTGAGGTCTCACGAAAATTCTAATGATCAGAGCAGTTAATTGGTCACTACTGCACTTCAAACTAAGATCTGTTTCCAATTATTTGTTGTTAGGTCAGGAAATTCTTTGCTCTGCTTCCTATTTTTTTCAAACATAATATTCAGTCTCCTTCTACATAATCTGCAAATGTTTGCCTTTTGTTAAATGTGAAATGTTGCCTTTTGTTAAAAACTAGGCATTGTTAACTCTTGAAATCGCAACAATGTTAGGAAGTTCTGTGGAATGGAGGTCTGTAAAAGTGTTCTCTTGTCCAGTTCCAGTGTTTTTATTGTCCATGCTACAGATTGAAAGTTATTTATAAGTCTCATAGTTTAGTGACTCACTATCTATGCATTGCTATTGAGTGCTTCAAAAAATGTTCAGTATGTTATAGTTTGCGTGTTTATAGCAGACTAAAATGGAGTACTCTGATATTGTGGCTATTATTTATGTACTTTTTAATTTTTGTGACTATAAGCTGCGCAGACTAAAAAATGAATTCTTCTAGTTGTCACATGTAGGAGAACGGAAGCCACAAAAAAGAAAGCTTTCTACCAAATAAATGTAATGCTGACTAGGTTATTTACAGAAATTTTCTAAATGACAAAGATTTACTTCATGAGTTAGGTATTTAAAGTAAGCATTTGTTATATTTGTAGTTAATGAACTAATACCCACACAGCCAGCTGACAAGCTAATTGTAATTTTTCCTATTTACATTGTCATTCATCTTCCTTCAGGAAAATTCACTGCTTGTTTTCTGACAAAAACCCAAACTATTTTAATCAGTTACATGTTGTCTGCTACATTGTACACTGCTCTCATTGACTTTAAAGGGCATATTTTGGCCAACTGGGTAAGGCTTATGTGCTAGGACTTGAGTAATAATTTGAATGACAGACTTGTTTTCATTCCCTAAAAGACACAGACACTTGTCACATATGCACTGCCCTCCCGATTTCAGGGGCAGAAGTTGGGAGCGAAGATTATAAGCAATGTAATGAAATTCATTGTACTACAATGTGCTCCCATGTGATTTGGGCAGCTGTGTCTCATAACCTTTAGAAGAAAGCATAACTAACCGTTGCATTTCTCTGACTAATATTTACCAATATTGCACGCTTCAGAGCTGCGAATATCCAAATGAGATTTTTTAGGGGTTTAGTATTTAATAGATCATTTTTTCCAGTATTGTGGAAACTAAGGACCAATTTCAACAACAGTATTTTATTTCTATTTAAGAATCACTGGCAAGCTGGTATGAGCCATTTCTGTCTTACTGTAAAATGAAGAAAAATTTGGCAAGTTTCTCTCTTCTGGCTTTGTACAGAGAAATTATTCCTTTAGTTTGGTAATAATACAATTAAATTAGGAGACTAGAATTCCAGCCCATTTTTTGCTTCCCTGACCAGGTGTTTTCTGAGCAGTTTTGTCCAGCTGGTGGGATGTGTGGGAGGTTACCCCCACGAGGTCTTGGTATGTGCTAAGACAGTCAGCATAGCTATTTACCATGTAACTAGAAGAACTGGAGATGTTTTCTGAAAAATACTTGGAATATTTGGAAAATACTAGAACTTACCCTAATAACACCCATTTATAGAGGGTCAGCTCATCTTGGACTGTACCTTAAAGTACAAGTCATACATTTTCCCAGTTTCAGTACAGTAGAAAAGAAATAAGATGCCTGCCTGGTAGCTGAAACTGGCTGTAATTGTAAAAAGTAATTTGAAAACAATGTTATTACCAGAAAGCACCTCCAAATCATAACCCTGTTACTGCTGCATTGCGTACCAGCATCTGTTTAAATTCTCTCTAGCATTCCTTCTTCTTTTCCTGAATACACTGCATTCAAGTTGAGAATGTGCTGCTCCAGCTATTAGTTTTTCCCCTCTCTCTTTTCTGAGACTTCAGCAGTAGCCTTCTGTACTGTCACAGTGTATATCTTATTAGTGTGAATAGGAAGGACCCTGACTTGTGTTACAGATTGGTGACTGTCATTTATTGATCCGTTTGTGTTGAGTCACTTGCAAAATCACTCATCAAACTCAGAGAAATTTTTTTTTTAATTCTTGAAGGTAAAACTTATGCCCTTCAGGGTTAGCCAGTTACAATCAGAATTTTGATCTGTGTTACTGTTTTGCAAGTGTGCTTGATTTCAAGAGTCAAGCACAGCTTTCCTCTGAAGGTTTATTATTTGAAGACAAGTGCAAGTGGGACAGGTTATGAAAATCAGTTTCTTTTAAGTTATTAATCCAAATAAGTGATTTTTTGAAAAAATATTTGCTAAATTTTAATATGACTTAAAATAAAATAGGGTGTCATTACCATTCTTGTTCCTGAATGTTTGGCTTGGCATTTGATGCAAGGCCTCAATTGCAGGCTGACATGCCAGCAGCTGAAGCTGAAAACAAGACTGCGGTGGGCAAACTGGAGATTTAATTTCAGAAAGAGTGTTTATATTTTCCCTGGGGCCACATTAATGAGAGTCCAAACCCTAAATGTTACCACCAACACATTTTAACAGACCAGTTTCCCAGTTTTTAACGTGTGGTGTCACCTTGAGTGTTTTTTCTTTTAACTTTTTCTTCTTCTTCTGACTTTAAAAGAAAAGCAATAAAGCTGTATCATTTTTGGCTGAATTTAATGTCATGTTTGGGGAACATAAAGTTCTGTGTAATGCAGCAAAGTCACATTGAAAAACATTTAATCCTGTCTTCTATTTCTATATCAACTATTTTAATAATTCAGCTTTAAATTGCCATGTAAAACTTCATGTCACTACAAAACACATCACAACCTGGTATGTACACATGTGATTTAGGGGTCCACATACTGATGTCCTGAATCAGCCTGATGTCAGAACATCTGTGCCATGCCTAGGATGAACTGTGACCAACAGGTCAGTGCCAAGAGAGACAGTAGTGATAGGGTCACTCAGAGTTCCTTAGCTCAGTTTCCTGCTCCTTCAGCTGGGCCTGTTTTGTGGCTTTAATAGGATTAAAGAAACATTTACATTGAGACTTTAAAAGCATTTTCACACTGCTCCTTTACCCAACTCAAAGAGCAGTATAAATCCAATGGATTAAGTAAGGGATTTATGTAAAGTTGTAGTGTAAGATGAGTTGGTGCACCTGGCTGTTCTTTTTCTCTTCTGTGAATAAGGCATACTGGAGCAGTGTTCTGCATGTGATACAGAAGTAAGCTTAGCATTTTTTCCTGAACTTTAAGTCTTTATAAGCTTTGAAATCATTGTTTCTAAATATGAAAATTAAACTGTAGTTTCTGATGGAGGAATACAGTATTCCAATCTATAGATCCTTATAGATTTTCCGTGAGAGGGCCCTGTGGCATTTTTCTGCCACTTTTCAATACTGAAACATTATGCATTTAAGAGAATTTTTAATTTCCTGTAAATTATGGTCTTTATAATTGTAGTCTTTAAAACTGCAAAGGGGGGGGTGGGGGGAGGTAAGTACAGCTCTCTGTCAATTACTTAGGTTCATTAAAATCCAAAGAAAATTGTTAAATAACCAAAATTATAATTTTCAAACTCCTTAAGTAATCATTTATGCTGCTGTAAGCAATTTTATTGAAACTACATGTGTAGTCTATTGTATGATTTTTGCATACACTTTAGAGTAAAATTGCCAGTTTGAAGTTCGTTGCTTTAAACTGTTTCATATATCCTTTTGTGCCTCACTGTGTAAATCTACAAAGACCAAGATTAGTCAGATGAGATTCCAGCTGAAAATGAAATCAAGTGGTGGTATTGCTGAGAAAATATTGTGCTATCAAAACCAAAACGGGAAAAAAAATAACAGGGTGAATTATAGTGTTCAACAGTGAGATGACCAGTTAGTACACTATTTCAAAACTACTCTTGTGATTTAGATGTATTGCACTTTTAATCCAGTGCGCATCATTATAATTGCTGTAACAGGTATATTGACTTTGGGTTTGGTCTGCAATCACATAATCATTCAGCTTGCTCTGTGGATATAGACTGTTCATGTTAATAAAGATTTGCAGTGTATACTGTACTAATGTCACCCAGATGTATCCAACAGTGGATACTGGTGTTGTTTTTCACATCATGAGGTGATGAAGCTGCACCTGAGGTCCAGGGAAATGCAACATCTGTCATCCAGGGTCCCTCTGTTCTGCAAGTATTTGATAAGAAAACAGAAGACTTCCATATTTCTTTCTTTTGTCCACTAGGAAGGCTTTGTTTGACAGGAGGAAGTGATGCTTCCTTAGACACCTCCTGTCCCCTGTAAGTGAGGCTCTCCTGAATTATTCCTGACTCATCCTTCAGTGTTACAATTGAACAGTGTTTTATACTGTACTTCTGGAAATCTGAGAATTCTAAACAGATCATTTGTCTTGAGATTGGTTATTTTGCATTCTCTAAAACTTTCACAAAATCTGTTTTGAGATTAAGTAGAAAAAAAAGTCAAAGTTCTTAATTACATGTGTGGAATTGCTCATTTTTAATGCAACTTGTAACTCTTGCCCATAGGCATTTTCACTAGATTGACTAAGAAAAGGAAATAAAAAAGAACAAAGCAACAACAAACCAGACAAAACTATGGATCCTTGTGAGTGAATGAACATGAATACCCTTATTTTACTATCCTAGTGAGAAAGTTAAGTCAGCTGGACTTTGAAGGTTAAACATATATTATTCTATTAGACTGAAGAAGTGAATGCTTTGAGGAGTACTTGATGAGGATTTTGTCATTCCTGTTAAAATAAAAAGTTTATTCATTTTCAGTCTTTTTCTTTGAAATTCATCTGTATGCTAGTAACCAAATTTGTCTTCCTATGATTTGTATTTCACTGACATTTCCTAATTGAGAAATTTAGAGTATGTATAATTAGATATTTTGGTAACACAGCAGCAGTAATAAATTTTTCAGTTGATGTAATCCACATTACTGTGTACTACGTTGTCCTGGCTTCAGCAGTAGCAGTCATTTTTCTCCTTCTTAGTAGCTGGTGCAGTGCTGTGGTTTTGACTTTCAGCCTAGGAACACCGCTGATAACACCGATGTTTTTAGTTGCTGCTCAGTAATGTTTAGTCTGACCAAGGACTTTGTGAGTCTCATGCTCTGCCAGGGAGGAGGGGAAGCTGAGAGGAAGCACAGACAGGACACCTGACCCAAACTAACCAAAGAGGTATTCCATACCACAGCATGTCATGCCCAGTATATAAACTGGGGGCAGTTAAATGGAAGGGCTAGATCACTGCTTGGGTCGGGCTGGGTATCAGGTGGCGGGTGGTGAGTGGCTATATTCCCTTCCCTTGTTATTTCCCTTATCATTATTATTGGTGGTAGCAGTAGTGGTTTGTGTTATACCTTAGTTACTGGACCGCTCTTATCTCAACCCGTGGGAGTTACATTCTTTTGATTCTCCTCCCCATCCCTCTGGGAGCGGGGGGAGGAAGGGGTGGGCAGTGAGCGAACAGCTGTGTGGTTTCTGAGTGACAGGCTGGGCTTAAACCATGACATACATGCAAAGTTTAATCTTTTCAATATGATCAACTTGGTTTAATTAAAGCTAAACAATCATCTGCAATTTTATTTTCTTAGTCATAGGCCAACTTTTTGGCTTTTTGCAAGTCCCTGCTGTACTATTCTCCTGGCACCGAGGGGATCCTAAGGAGTCTTGGAAAGTTAATGATGGATATGCTCAGTAAAGGCATTTTGGCATGCACGTGCAAGGCTGTCAAATTGCAAGAGAGAAGAGGCAATTGTTTCACTCTGACATTATTGTGAGTCCTCAGTGCAAAGATCAGAAGCTGAGAAAAGGCTTTTTCCATCCCTAGATTTCTGTGATACCATTTTAATTGCAGTAGAACTGGAGCCCCAAAGAGAAAAAGACAGAACACAGAACTCTCTTTTTCCATTGTGTTTCCATGACAAGTAAGGACACTCTTGTGGTCTCCATATCTGTGTTGTGAAGATCCAGAACTTGCACCATCTTAATTAAAAATGAAAAACAAGTTGTGGTCTGTAGAATTTCTCTGTCCATGTACAAGAATAGGGTAAGCCTAGCATAATTGCAGGGACACCACAAAGTCCCATTACTCAGCAGATTCTCTTGGCTGTTCAGTTTTGATAGGGTGTTAATTTTTTTCTTTTGTTCACTGCACAAATGGGTAGATAACTTTGTGCCTAAGGATGGTTTATTCTGTTTTATCTGCTTACCTTTTTGTTGGTTTTTTAGCTGGGGAATTATTTGAAACTTTTCAGAACTGGTTATATGCAGATTTTTTCAAGATGTTTTTATACTTAATCTTGTAGCTTCTTTGCTCTGTTTCTCAGGTATGTCTTTTTGTTTTACTGGTTTTATCCTTCCACTGAATTTTGATTTAAAAAAGTAAACGGGAAAGTTGGACTTACCAGATGTGTTCTGATGAATCGTTCTTATGATTATGTCCTGCAGTTGGATTCCTGCAGCAAAGCCAGTGGAATCAAAGTTTGAGACTTAATCAAGTTGTCTGTGAAGCTACAGAAACATGTAAAGAAGCAAATTTTCTTAACCTACAGCAATAGTAAGAGTAGATAGATGAGGCAACACGATGCGATTTCCTGTTTACTTTTCTTATTCAAATTATCATGAATGATAAAAAGACTAAATAGCCTTTACCTATGAGTTGGAAATTTAGCAAGATGCTTCAATTAATTTTATATATATAGTTAATATGTGCATAAGTACTTTTTCTGCCTTGGATGCAGACTACTGACTCATATAATTTGTCAAGTGTTCTTTTCCCTCCCTTGCCCCCCACCCCACCGCTTAGCAACAACTTCTTATCTTTTCTCTTTTTTTTCTAATAATATAAAATAAGATATTACTAAAAGCAAAAAACTGCTCTTTTATTTGTGGTTGTTATGTCCTTGGTGGTGTTATTTCACTGCAAAGCCTTAATACAAACCTGCATCTGGAAAAAAAGCAGAACAGCTAATCTAGTAACCAAAGGAAGCTACTTTGGGGAATATACTATACTCATGTTGTTCTGGCTGGCGGTAATTTGGAATTGTGTAGAACATAAAGCCTGCAGATTATCATGTTTTTCTGGTGACTTCTTTAGAATCTTCTGCTTGTGGTGTTATGATGACCTGCTGAAAGCCATGGGTACTGAGTCTGTGTATGTTTTGAAACAAAGGAGGTCTTGTTTTTGATGATATTGTTGCAGCTGCAGCTTTATGAAGTGCTTCTCCAGCAGCTGTCCTGAATTTTGCTGCAGTAGTTTGGCTTCAAATTCAAAACTGAGGTTTCCAGTAAAATGTGTCTGTCTGTAAAAAATGTCAGCAAGAGCTACAATCCTCTCAGTGCTGAAGAAGTCCAGTAGTAAGTGTGGTCTCAAAAATGCCTGTCTGAATAGTAGTAAACAAATTTTCTGTTCCCAGAATCTTAATGCTTAATTATTTATTTTAATGCATATATGCTTAGCACTGACTTAACACTAAATTTATCACAGATTCACTACAGGCTGATTTTCTTTGTTGAATTTCTTTGTATGAATCCATCAACTTTAACATACAATGGTGATTTTAGAAAGATAGCTGTATTTCATGTGAATATCATCTTTGCCTATGCCTTCAAGAATATACTGTTTCATCCTGTCACACCTTAAAGTTTCTTTAAAATGAAAACTGGAAACATGACTGTTACATCAAGTGTTCCTCAAAACTAAGATATTTCTCATGCTAGTTCAGTATGTACCAAACTCCAGTGTGTTGTTACAGGACGCTTTGCTTTAGAAATAGCTAGTGGGATGTAGTATCAAAATTTCACAAGAACCTTCAGAAAATCATGATATAATCCAGTCTCCTTGATATCTAAATTGAATAACTATGATCTGATTCCTTATGTTATCTGTAGTTTTAGGTTTGTATATAATATTGTTTTTCACTTCCCAGTCTAAAATAGTGATTCTGTGTGATGTGTATTATTAACCAACCATTGTATTTCTTCTTAGAGGCAAGGAAATTGTTCTAATGATGAATCTCCTATTAAGGAAGAATCACTTTAGATATAATTATTTAGACATCACCCATGACAATGGAATAGTAGTTATACTGCTCTTAACCAAACATGGTTAGCCTGGATTAATTTGGAACATGTATGCATACTGACAAATGAAGCAGATCTTTGGTACTCAGTCTATCGCCCAATCCTGCTTTTCAGAAAGCAGGCTGATTGATAGTCTTCAAGCACTTTCCTGGAAAGATGGTAATTTGTGGTTATGAAGCGGCACAGAAGCCCTGTATAATCTGCCAAGTCATTGGTAGCCATATTAAAGCAACATGTGATGATGCCTAAGACTGACTCGAGTACTTAAAACAAGATTAAAACCAAAACCCAAACAAACCAAACCTATTAAGGACTTCTGCTGTCTATGAGGACTCGGGATCTGACAAGCCTGGCTAGAAAGCAGTCTTACTCACTTACAAATCCTTTATTTAGGTGCTGTTGTATATTTCTAGTTCCTTCTTCTTGCAGAGGCATTGATCTGATGAATTTTGCCCTTAGTTACACATTAGTCTTCTTCTTTGTGCCTACCTTGTGGAGACTGGAATCTAGGGTGTATCAGAAGCTATACAGAAGCTTTCCAGAACCAAATGCTAACCAGATACCTTCTAGAGATTTTGCAGATACTGATGAGTTCCATGCTGGGTAGAATAGATCTTGCTCAGGAAGACATACAGCACAGATTCACTTGCATGGCTCCATTTGCTAAACAATTATAATAGCATTCACAGAAATATAATGAGACTTAAGATGATGAGTGTCAACAGAGATAACATTAAAGTATTTTGAACAAATTAGCGATGATCAGCATCTGTGATTTGTGTCCATCTCAAGTAATTTCTTGCCATTTGTTTTTTTGTGGGTTTTTTTTTCATTCTCACAACCAGTTCAAAATATTTTGCCCAGTGGAAAATATTAGTTGATCCTGTCTAGCATAACACATGGGAAGTTAGGTTTATCTGAAAACAGCCCAGTCTAAGCCAGTGTTATGGAGCCTGTAGTCTATAAATCATTAAAAGCAGTCTGCAAAATAATTCCCTGTTTTAATCTTGTATTAATACAAATATATACATTTTTCATTTAATGTACAGGTACCATGTGCAGGTGCATTGTTGTTTATTTTAGTAGTGGAACTGATCTTTGCTTTCCTAGTTTTTAAGAAGTCTATTTGATACTCTTCAATCATCAAAAAAGAGAAGGATGAACGGTGGTAGGTGATACCTACCTAGGTGATAAAGATTTAGGAAGGTGATACAGGTTTGGAGTTTTGTTTATTTGGGGGTTTTGGCTTTTGTTTTGTTGTTGGTTTGTTTGTTTTTTATTTAGGAGAAGCAGGACATATTGACACACAGTGTGTATTTTAGTGGAGGTTTCCTTATAAGAAGGAACCAGAAAAGGCAGAGTGTACTTTGTTCCAATGCCTGCAAAGAGAAGTGAATTTTAGTAACTTCACAATTCCCTGTAGCTTTCCTGTCAGCATTATAAAATCCTATGATCTTGGAAAGCACAGTCATAGGCAGTGCATATTGATAGATATACAGTGGAATGTTATGTCTCAACAGTGAGAAGTAAAGGTCAGTATTAAAAAAATGTGACTTTGTACTTACATTTCATCAGCATTTACCATGCATCTGATATTAAGCTGTAAGGAAGACACTTGCTTTCTACAAATTCAACAAGTTTTTGCAAAACCTTTTATTTTGGAAAATTTAAAAAATCAATAAGATTTCTTGTCACACCTGACTTCTGTCTGACTGTAATAGTGGGAGAGGCCCTTTTGTGGCCAGTTTTGCCTGCATCCAGAAGTTTGCAGCTTCAGGGCCTCATTTGTAAGATTACATAAGTGCATTTCATTGTATGAGATATTCAGATGCCTAAGTGCTGATTGAATATATTTCTGTATGTTTCTCTTAAGTGTGTTGAATCTGATTGTTAGACCAATCAGGATTATGGTAGCAATTATGGTAACTCTACATATTTAGTGTATGGCCTTAGTCTTTAAATAGCTTGGTCAAGGAATCCTGTGTTCTGAATCTGTTAAGTAGGTAGGTCCCCCCAGAGATTACTCATGTGTTTCTATACGTAAATATTTCCATTGTTATTTTTGTATGTTTAGATACTGTCCATTTTTCACCTTCTACAGTAGTCTGAGCAGGTGTTGCAAACATTTTTAGCTCCTTTATGCACTCAATCTCATTTCCTTGATTAAAAACAAATTTCCTTCTCTTATGTATATGAAGGAAAGTTAGTATTTTCATACATTTCTGTGTTCAGCTGGGAGACTGTAGAGATTCTGAGAGGGTTGACAGGGTGTTTTCCCACCACCTTCAGCAAACTAGGCAAATCTGTTTTAAAGATGTGTCCAACATATGGTATTATTTTAATGGTTTCACTGATCAAGTTCAGAGCATAAAATCCTTAAGGTTTAGAAGTTGCAGCATTGTTTATTTAAAGAGAAAGAAAGATTTTTACATGGCAATATAATTTATTAAACAACACTCTTTCCTGGAGGTTCAGTCTTGAACACTGATGGCTTTCTAATGTGTAGCAGATACTGTATAAATTACAGCCATGAAGAACCTTGTTTTTATATACTTAGTGAGTGTTATCAATAGTAGAAATTCACAGGTGGACAGACAAAAATGTCCTGTTCTGGGATTAACTCTAAAATAAGCTCTGCTACACATATGTACCATATGGATCTGTTTTCCTTCACATCCATTATAGAAATGAGAGGAAGTAATTCATTGTTTCCTCATCCAACTCTCAGATTTGCAGGTTCCTCAAGGTAATAATTTTTTTTGTATGGTCTATTTAATGTGCTAGGGATTTTTTTTTAAGCCTTCTGTTGAATCTCTGGGGAAAAGTTCATGTTAGTGCACCGGGGAAGTGTTCTGAGCCCATAGTTTAACTAGAAAATATAATCACATACCTGAACTTCTGCAACTACAGAATTTTTCAGAATCACGTCAGCCTCATTCACTAGTGTGAGTAAGTTGTGGGGAGGGGGGGGAAACCTAGCAAACTCTAAACATGATAAAAATTGTACCAAACAAACCCCTCGTCTTTGACTTTTCCTCAACGAGGGGCGTCTACCATTCAAAATATGAGATAACATTTAGGAATCTGTAATTACACCGTAACGTTCTGCTGACCACTAGGTTTGTTAGCCAATATCCAGTGTAGAATCCTAACACTAAGTTGCATTAGCCTATTTCAGTGGATTTTTTTGCACCGTGAATGGTGCACAAATATTACAACAAAATCATGATTGCTTTTACCTACAGTGTTAAAATGTTCCCTTTCTTCTGAAACAAGGGGATGGGAAATATGTGTGTTTGCCACTTGTCCTTTGAAAAAAATGTAATGGTGCCATGATGATGTGTATAAACAATTATTTGTGGCGAATCAATATTCAACTTCAAAGAATTATGTTCGTAATGAATCCTATTCAACAACTAACAAGTAGCTACTTATAACACTAAATAAATGGAAAGCCTTTATATCAGCCTCACTAATCCAGAGCTGCCAAACTCAGTCTTCGAACGCATTCTCTTACATATCAAACTCTGTTTTCAATTCCTCAAAACATTCATTTTGCATTTGAATTTCCTGTCTTTGCATGAACATGATTTTCTTTGAGTGACAAAGATACTTTCCAGCATTTTAAGTACTCCACCACTGACACCCACTCTTTTATAGATGAATATAAACATTCTGTGATAGAATGTTTTCTTGATGCACTTCTTTGCATGAGTTTCATGAGAAATCAGCAGCACTCAAAGGCTGGTTTCTGATTTTACAATCTTTATGGGAAACTGCTTCATAATTTTAAAATGGCATGATTATTTTGGACTTATTTTGCAGTGTACATATGTGTGATCAACCATTAAAAATACCAGTAATAGAAGTAAAATTTGCTCTTTTTGCTCTTTTTTTAATCTCTGGTCATTTTATTTATTGAATCTCATGATAAAAAGAAGATTGCAACTTTTACTCATGTTAGTATTGCAGAGCCAGAATAGTGAGCTGAGCTGCATTTGAATACATTACTCATCAGATTATCACTTGAAGTACAGGTAAATAGTTCAGTATGCATTTGCATAAATGTAGCTGCTATTTTCTACAGCATTTTCTACACTGGAAAATTATGTAAGAAATAGTTTTCAAAAATACACTTTCAAACATCTTAATGTTTATACAAAAGTGAAAATTGAAAAGCCATATGTAACATGAATTTTGCTTTCTTCACTTTTCTGGGTGAACTTCAGGCCACAGTGAGATTAATAGCAAAACATATCTTTAGTATGGTGAGATCACTATTGCAGCCGTAAATATTCAGCTAAACCTAAAATTATATTTTCCGTAAGATATTTTATTAGTTACTAGTAATGGATAATATAATTCTGACATATAGTAGTTATTTATAGAGTTCTGACTGGGTTTCTCTCCTAGCAATTTGAAATGTCTAATGGGTTGGACAATATTCAATAGAGGAACTACTTTCTACTTTAGACACCAGCTGTGTTGACTTCCATTCCAATTTATGGAAAATATAAGCTGTATGATAAAAGCTAAGAAAACATAGAGCTAAGAATAATTACTAGCTTTTGTTTGAGCTATGAGTTTATGAAGCTATACAGGGCAAGTAAAATAGAGCAGCCTGGGAGGAAGGCAGTCACCTGGTGGCAGTATTCTGCACAATTACGCGTAGCTTTTTATTTCCCAAGTCAAATTCCTTCTTCAGTGATATGAGTTCTGCTGAGGCTTATGTCTTCCTTCAGGGCATGCCTTGCGTTGCTCAAAGGCACACTATTGTGAGTGGTCTAGGGATGTGACTGAGGTAGGACCCCAGGAGGAGTTTTATCCGGTCATCTTGGGGCAGAAAGATGGTGGAATAACACTTAGACCTCAAAAATGAACTGAAGGTTTAATCACAAGGGAAAATACAGCAGTGAATGTGTTAGAATACCCTGCAAGAATCAGCTCATTTTTGGAAAATGAATGTGTCTCAATGACTATGGGAATTTCATTTCTTAATAAACAAATAAATCTGTACAGAGTTAAAAAGATATTGTTCAGTAACTTAAAATAATTGAAGTTCAGGAACATGTAAAGCCAGGGGAAGGATAAGGAAGGGGGGATGTTCAAAATGATGGCGTTTGTCTGCCTAAGTAACTGCCACGTGTGATGAAGCCCTGCTGCTCTGGAGATGGCTGAACACCTGCCTGCCCATGGGGACTTGTGAATAATATTTTGGTTTTAAAGAATTATTTATCAATTCTTTTTGAGGGTGGTAAGAAACTGGCACAGGTTACCCAGAGAGGTGGTGAATGGGTCATCACTGGAAACACTCAAGGCCAGGCTGGGTGTGGTTCTGAGCAACCTGATCCAGTTGAAGATGTCCCTGCTCATTGCAGGGGGGGTTCGAACAGATGACCTTTAAAAATCCCTTCCGACCCAAACCATTCTGTGATCCTGTAACATTAAAACTTTGAGCTGATTAAAGCTGTGCCGTTAGGACACAATGTACAGAACTGAGAACTTTCAGCTGGGTAGGCTTCATATGATGGAAGAAAAACATTGATTAGCAATAACAACAGTGGTGGTGTGATGTAGAAAATTGCCTTCTCATGGTAGATCTGGGCCAACACAGTGTATTTTTTAGTATCTTTAGAACTAGAACAGTTAGGTTGATTTGGTTGTGTGAATGCTCCATCCCTAAAATGTTATTCGTACAGATTACATTTGCATATGAGTCACATTCAGTTGGAATTTGCCAGATGTCCATTTATGTTTGTTTAAATAATGAGATCATTCCATGAAGTGAACAGGACCTAAAAATATAGAGGGAAGACTGTTTAGAAAAACAAGATGTAAAATGCCTTACTTTACATATTTTCACATGTCATGGCATATTATGCAAGCAGAAGCACAGCAATGTTGAGGCACTGGTCAAAAAAAAATGTGTCCACTCCTAACACTTCATTAAACAATATATTATATAACAAAGCTTCATTAGATTTGTTTGCATTTCCCAGCTAATCTGTCCATTAATGGGAATGTTCTCATGAACACCTTCGCATGTACAATTTTCAAAGCCAGCATCATTTTGCTGCTTCTTTTTTTGTGTTATGGGGAGATCCCAAGTCCTTTCAGTGTTTTGTCATTTACTGTAGCATGGAAGAATGTTCACGTGAATCATAATATTCACAGCTCAAGGCAAAGCTTATACATAGAGTAGACAAGGACAACTGAATTCCAAATTTGTATGTTATTGAACTTACATAAACTCTTTACAGCCAATAAACTTTTCTGGTGCACAAAGGGAGACTACCAACTAACCACTTGTGTTCAGCAAAGACTCCTCAAATGCATACTTAATTCATTTGAGACTTATAAAATGTTTCTCAAGCCCCAAGAAATTCTATTTTGTTCATATTGCAGTCAATCACTGCACACATTAAACATTTACGTTAGTACTTGGTAAAATAAATTTAGCCATATATAATTGAGATTGCTGCCTTGGTAAAGTAAGTTAATGGCAGCCTATCAGAACACACATCTGGCAAGCTGCTTTGATCCTTTTAAAGCAGAATATGCAAGGAAAGGCTGCAAGAAAAGAAAACAGTTTAACCAAAGCTCTTGGTCAAAGCTCAGTAGAAAACTATCTAGGAGTATAGCTGATATAATATGCAATAAAAGGAAACCATTGAAAATCAGTTTCATGCTCAGCTACTCCAACTGATATATCTACCATAAGCAACAGAATTTGATGACATAATATGTTTAGAGAAAGAGGTTTCTCATGTTCTTTGCTAAAATGTAACAGATGATAATATGTGAATTACACTATATCTGCCCATTCCTCGGAGGAATATGGATCACGAGCACAAGAACATCTGCAAGCTTCTCCATGCAAAATGCTCTCTATATTTTGGACCAGAGGGAAGAAAGGAGGCAAGACACCTTTCAAATCAGAAGAAATGCATCACCACAGCAGTTCCTTTATGTTGTTCATTTGTTCTAGACTGTCTTTTCTAGATACAGCTTCTTTAGAGCTTAGTTTGCTTTTTCCAAGTTTTTCATCCTCTTGTCACTAGCAGCTATTATATACTATTATATACTTAAATATATCAAAAGCAGACTTTTCTGAAATTTATTTGAACTAGATTTGCTTTAAAATCTGCTATGAATTGGTGGGCTAGTGTCTGCTTTTGCTAAGAGATGTAAAAATTTGCACAACATCTAGAAGTGTGCAGAAGTACATGCAAACATGTTACTGAAGGAGAGTTTTATGATTGTGTGGCTTCTAGAAAATATGTGTGTATTCTGCTCGTGACTAGATTTGACACATTCATCTCTGTTGAAACAAAATACCAAAATATACAAGCTACCAGAGCCTGGTTTTCCATGTTAGAAGAGCTTAAAGAGCAGCAAAGGACAGGGTCATAAAAATGTTTCCCTTCGTGTATTCAATCACAGCACTACAACTATACCCTGAGTGCATATTCAAAGTAAAGTCGGAAGGTAACACTAACTTTGCCTTGCATTCTGTAATAATATTTTTCTAGAGTGCATCTGTTAATAAAACAAGATCTCCTTTCAAGTGGCTGTTTGATCAGCTGCTGAATGATGCACGTACATGCGCAGAATGATACTATGGGATCAGAGTTTTTGTTGAAACCTGTAATTAAAGCTGTCAGTGCTAGATACGTGAGGCACGATATATTTTTTTTTTTTTTTTTAATGTATCACTTGCATATAATTGCCACTAGACTGCTAGACTAGTTACTCTAGTCTGCTAGGGCCACGTGGCTTCACATTGACATTTTCCTTGTGTTAGAGTTCGAGGCGTTGTTTATGGACCTGTACACAACAGTTTGACAGAAGTACAGAGCTTAACTTCTTCTAAATTCCATTGCTTCCTTTCTCTTGAGTGGTGTTATTTTTTCATCTTACTAGCCTTGTACCACTACTTTCACTCTAAGCCTATGTCATTGTAATACATATATTTAGTTGAGTTTGTAGCTGGTTAAAGGATAGTCAAGTTGAAAACATCTCTCAATTATGATATTGTTTAACATTTGAACTTTAAAATTCAAATTAAAGGGATTCTGAAGTGCATTTTATTTATTGATGTTATGATAGTAATAAAATTCAAATACCTTTTGGTAAACTATGTTTTTATGTTATTTCTATGACGTAACCCCCCAAATCTGGTTCTTGTGTTCCTATCTTTTTGATGGAGAAGAAAGGGCCATTGTCTTTACTGCAAGTATATAGTTCACATTTTTTGACAATACAGGATTCTAGTAAAGTGCTGGAATAAACAAAGTAGGCAGAAAATATTGCCACTTTTCCTCTGGGAACTATTTGAACACGCTGCCATCTATATTAACAGTACACTTTGAATTTCTGAATATGCAGTTATATGTAGTGTTCATTTCAAAGCAGAAGCAGCATCTTTCATAAAAGCAACAGCTGTAATTTTAAAAGATGCTGTGGAGATTCATCTAGTTCAGCAGCGAGGCTGTTGAGTTTTTCCAAATTTCTTGTGTAGAATTTGACAGCTGTTGGAAGGTTTCTTTTAGCCTTATGTACATTTCATCCTGAAGAAACTCAAATATTTCATTAAAAAATTGTTATTGAATTGCACACATAGAAGTTACTCCGTTTCTTTGTTGTTGTTGCATTTGGTTGTTGAATTTGGGGATTTGAATATGATTGAATTCTTGCTGACAAACACTGTCATTTGTTTCCAGGTTTACTTAAAGTTGATATATCTTTTCTCTTTTTTATCCCAACAGCTTGATCAAGCTGTCCGTCAGAGAAACCTGCATAGTTTGGAACTTTTCCTGTCATGTGCACAAAAACAGTTAAGCGTTTTATTAAATGAAGAGCCAGCCACTACAGAGGAAAACAGAGATTGACATTCTCAGTGCCACTGATACAGTGTGATTGTGAACTTGCAAATCTCAATACAGCAGATGATGAATATGTTCTAATCTTCTGGGATTGTATCATTGATTCAAGATTGATCTGAAACTATGCTTCATAGAAATATTTGTGGATTATATTCTTTATTTATTTATTTTACTACTATTATTAGATTGCAAATATGCGAAGGAAAAATTCCCTAGAAAAAAATTGGATTTGTTTATGACTTTTCTTTCATTACATTTTGTACTAGCCTATGATTGAAGTTCTAGATGACTGCAGGAATGATGACAATATTTCTGTTATGTCTGTTTCAAATTTGGCATCATGTGTTGATGTAGTTTAGTAGCATTTTTGATATTCTAAAAAATGGCGAAAAACATTTAACTGACTTAATACAAATACATCTCTCTTTCCAAACTATATGCCCAAGTGCATTTCTTCAGGTGAGCCTGAGGAGCTTCTTATTTCTTCCTACTTTTCACAATCAGAATCAGTCCTGAAACATAAGAGTGTTTGTGGGCATTTCTTTAGTCATTTATAAACAACTCCAGCTCTAGTAGCAGAAAAATTTAAAAAGTGCATCTTTTTGGAATAGTGCAAAACATTGCCATAACCAACGTATAATATGTATTTTATTTCTGTTTTACAAAGCTAGTTTGATTCCAAAAGTCATTTTCTCATGAAAGTACGATTAATGTGACTGACCTCAGTTTCAGGAAGAAGATGTATGTAATTATGTGGAGACTGATACTGTACTGCCTCAGTGGAATTTCTGACAGAATAAGGAGTGCAGCTTGCTGACCTCAGATGTCCTTTCTAAACCCACTGAAGGAAGCAGAAAAACTCCTCAATGACGTTATTGGACTTTGGATCAAGTTGTAGGTCTTTCTAGGCTTGCTAATTGCAGCATAGAGGGAAATTTCTGTGCCTACACTCCATTGATTGTAGATTTGGGGCCTTCGTTATAAAAGAGTTCTGGATGAAATGAGGAAATAAGTGTTTGTGCTTAGGAATGTAAATAAACTGAGAATTGTATCTCTTATGGTGAGCTTGTGATTCAATGGGAAACTTACGGGCATTTTTAGTGTGGTTCACGTTATTTAGTGGTGTTTGGGGTTTTTTGTTTGGCTGGGGTTTTTTGCATCAGCAGTCACTTTTCGTAAATCACTTTTTTATAACAACAAGGAAACACCAAATGGTTGCATATGTATTTGGCAGGATGAAATATGTATTGCAGAGAGTTTATTTTTACATATAAATATTTTTCTGTGCTTCATCATGAAAACCAAAGGTTTTCTCTTCTGTATGCAGAGGTTCACTGAAGAAGTAAATAATGCTGGTTTTACAAGCTGATGGCCTCACCCTACAAACGGATGAAAATCTAGGCTTCTTTCTGATATTTCTTGATTGGCTGATAAGTTTCCATTACTTCTGGCAGATCAAAAACTACTTTAGTCCTAATGAGTCAACTACTTATTTGTTTCACTAAGTCAGTGAAAATTTTGGCATTATCAGCTGCAGCTAAGATAGCACAGATGTCTCAATGGAGCTTTTTGGAAAGTAAAGGCAGTGTAAAATGAAATTGATTGTCTAATGCTGTCTCACAATCTATGTCTAATTGTGGAAATGTGGCATGAGCGGATTCCTAGATGAACTTCATTCGTTTTGACTTCTAGGCCTGTACATGAAACAGTATTCCTTTTTACTGAAGACCTCAAAGTGTTCCTCATCAAATCCAGATCCTTAGTGGTATATAAGCATTCTCCTGCTAAAGAGCTTGTATTCTGACTTGCAACAGTATATAAAAGCACTTTTTGGACAAGCTTATGATTGGAGTCAGAAAGATTTCATTGACAACTGTGGTGTATCTTTCCCATTAGAACATCACATATTGTTAAATCTCAGCCTTTGAATACTGTGATTGTTACTGCAGTATTTTTTTCTAACCTTTTGATAGTTTTAGTGCTTTAGTCTTTCTCTCCACCCTGCAAGCAAAACCGCAGAATTAGACCACAGACATACAAGATCAGGTTAGGAGCTTGGATTACGTTCAAAACTGCCATGTCTCAGGGGAGAAATTTATTTGTCCAACAGAAAAAAGACCTATCCAGTATGCAAGCTTTATAGCATGCAATAACCTCCACCTTCCCAACATAACATCCAAAGATCTAAAGCTTAGTTTTATTTTCCATTATTTCTGCATAACCATAGAAGAATACAGTTTGTGGAAATCTGAGAGGAGATGAAGGCAGGGAGAACCCAGTCTAGCTCCTGGAAGTTTTATTTTTTTTATTCCTACATACAGATAGAAGAACAATATATGAGAACATGGTCAAGACCTACAGGGTAGAACTCTGTGTGCCTCTGAGGTATGACTACTAGTGTAACAATTTTGGCAAGACTGATGGGAGAAACAAGAATTCTAGAACTAATCCTTGCAATCGAAGTGCAAGGACTAAAATGTTCAAGCTAGTGAGCGTGCATTCTAGAACATCGTCAAAGCTCATATAATGCACGTTTTATATATATATATATATATATGATTACATACTTATATTAAAATACTGGGTAACAGTAGATGCTGTGTATATAATGCCTTTGTGTATCTGTATGCACACACATAATATATGTGTATACACGTCTTTTATTGGTGTCAGTCAGGCCCTTTCTATTTTAACACTTCTACTTGATGGTTCAGAATAGAGAAGATCAAAACAGTGGGATTTGTAACTAATATTTTAATAAGTTAATATCAGACATTGTGATATTTTACAGTCCTATACATTTATGCTATATTTCTGTATCTTTCTGTTCGCTCCCTATCTTCTACACTTTTAGAATTCCAGATTAGCTCTGAGACTATGTGTGTACAAGTCATTAACAAAGAAAGAATCATTTGCCACACACTTTTTGTATACTGTCTATAGTTAAGATATGGAAATATTTGAATTTTGCTTTGTTCTGGGAATCTCATTGACAAACGTCACTTGAATTCCTTGAAGCACTGAATTCCTTCACTCCATCATAAGAAAGCAGAACAAAGAAAAAGCAGTTGTCATTCCAGAGTCTGAGATTGCATTAGTATTTTTCTGAGATTTTTCTGCATCTTTACATTGGCTTCTGATCAAAAGTTGCCTCATGTCCTGTCAGCTCAGTAAATTGCTATGTTAATTCCTGACTGTCTGAAATTATCCATGCAGACATGACCTTAAAGAGCCTAATTCCTGTTCATGCTGAAACTCCCTTATAGCACTTTAGACCCTCTTCTTCCACTGTGTATTTTCTATGCCCACATGGTTGAAGTTACATATTTTCCCACCCTTTGAATAGATGGAATATGTGATAAGATTTCATCTTGTTTCCTAGCAGAAAATAGCCACCAATAAAAATCGTTCAGCAAGGGGACAGATATACTTTATGCTCACTTTTGGATCATGTATGTTATAATGTCAGTACAGTTATCAGATGCACTTAGTGCAAATGTAAAATGAGCTGAATTTGGGCATACCAAATCTAGCTTCCAGCTAGTTAGCTTTCTTGATGTCAGGTGTGTAGGTGCACAGAGCACAGCATGATCTGACTAGCCATTCACCATCTTCCTGCTTACCCAGCTGCACTGCAGCCTATGCTAAGCAACCTGAAACAGATAGCTTCCTCTAACTAGTTTAGGTATTGTAAACTCTGTTGTAGGAGTGAGTAACTTCCAGATGAGAGTGTCTTAAATTTTGTATGACCATTCTGAGTACTGTATAGAAAGATTTTATAACATCTGTGGCATGCGTTTCTCATCAATGGATTATATGTGCCAGAGAAACAATGTTCTAGAAAATGCTTTTTACATGGGTATAATTTGGCCCATTGATTCAATTCAATATGCTTGCAGGAACTAATGAAACAAATGTTTTCTGTGATCTGCCCAAAGATACTGTTCTAAGGCTTCAAGAATTGATGGCTCATCTCCTAGTATGTCTTCAGCACAGTTTTCTTCATTATTTTTTAAGCCTACATAGAATTAATAATGCTGCTGCTGAATCTGGGTCACATTTGAAACGCTGAACATCATGGGGAAACCATCCAAATTGCACTCTCTTTGGATCAAGTTTTGTATTTGCCTTTGAAAGTGTATGCTTCCTTAGCTAAAGGAAAACCCTGAGGTGTGTAGACTTCTCTCTGTAGACGTTACCTAAGCAGTTCACTTGCCATGGTGATGTAGTAGCTAAAAATGCCCTCGTCAAGCTCCCTTATGCATGGAGCAAAAAGTCAGTCTTGTTTTATGCCATTTGCAGTGTAGTAGGTTATAGTGTTCACATTTCTATGTAAGCATTGCTGTCATTACATTATAAAGACCTATAGTAATATTCTGAAAGTGAGGAGAGGTAACTGTAGGTGCTGGTGATAGCATAGTACCTAGCAACACAAAATAAAAATGGTATTTTCTTATTGATCTTCTTTATTGCGTAGTATGTATTTTAAACTCGTTCTATCACCTTTCCGTGATACAACATTCCTGTGATTATTATTATTACTGTTATCCTCATAATCTATGATAATAATAATAACAATAATATCCTGTGATAGATGTGGTATCAATATTTTATCCATGTTTTATAAGCTACATAATTATAATAATTTCAATATGCGTCAGAGATTCTCATTTTTTTATATTGCCTGTAACTCCTCACATTTCAGACTTAAAAAAACCAGCACTTTTTAGATGCTTTCCATTGTCTAGCATGGATAATACAATGCACAAAGTATTATTAGATAAACACTCAGAGTATTCCACTTTTCTTTGGATGACATTTTTAAACAGTTTGACAGTGAACATTAGTAAAAATAATGAGATTTTCATTAATACACATATCCTAAAGATATAATTAACAACAAAATGCTACAACTTTGTCTTTCTCTGTTTTTTTTCCAGATTTGTTAATAAATCTGTATCAATAGGTATAGATCCCTGCAGATGGCAAGTCACTGACATTCATTCTCTTTCTGGAATTTAAAATATTTTGTCTTTTCACAAAAGCCAAAGGGATTTGCACCTCTCTGAATTTAAAAAGAAGCTTGTCTTAACTGATCCCCTCTACAGTGTAACAGTAGGAGGCCCTTTAGCTAAGAGAGAAACAGAATTGGTTTTGCTGAGTGAACTTTGAAGGATGTTTCTGTTCTTGTACTATTACCAAATTAGAGCGTCAGTTAAGACTTCATGTTGATCTTACTACATAAATTCTCTGAAAGGTGTCTGATCATGGTGATACATGGCCAGTCTGGATTTGTGGCAATAATTTCAAAAATTCCATTACTTAAACATCCTGCTCTTTTATTGTGACCATAGATTACGTATTTAGAGAGGGATTGTGAAGCTCTGGCTTCCAGGAAGCCATCAGGAATTTTGCTGTTGCCTATTTCCAGCTCAAAATTTCATCTTTTCTCTCATTTTTTGTAATTGCTACTACAGTGAACGTAAAGCACACAGCTTTGTATGGTTCTGGAAATGTGCTGAGAAGTTATTTCAAGAGCAGATTCAAGAGCAGATTCAAGAGATAATGTCAGCATTTTTTCTGTTCATGGTGTGGTGGACAAGGGGGATAAGCTGTTGGCTAAAACCTTGGTGAAGGGACATGTGGGTGTTCTTATATAACAGTTATACTACTGCTAAGAAGAATGTATTTTCATATTCTCATCAAATAAGTTGCTTCTCCCTTAGCACATCAGAACTAATAGTGATTTATTGGTATTCCCTAATGAAATAACTAGAAAAAACACATTCAGTTATATATTAAAAAAAAAATTAATAACTGTCACAAAGATATTAATCAGTCCATTTTAGTATGAAGTTTGACATTAATGGAAACATGAAGGTAAATGTAAAGTACTGCTATTTGTCGTATATCCCTTTGACTAGAAGTCTTGACAAAGAAAATGGGGTCATCATGAAATGCTCTATCTCCTGCAAATTCAACTGACTGGTGAAGCTCGCAGCTGGGTAGTATTTTGATAAAAAGATGGATGAATCTTAATAGCTTGTCAAGGTTAAAGAGACATACAAATGAAAGTGTCTTGTGGGGGTTTTATGGATTATTGTTAGAATGAATCAAAATCTGTCCTGGAGTGTCAGTGGCCAAGGATTTCAGCAGTTGCTGAAATGTACAACAGAAATGTACTTGGTCTGAAACAAAAACATTGACATTGGGAAGCATAGTTATTTCAGAAAATTGCCCATATGCAATTTTCCAGCTCTGTGTCTTTAAGGGTTTTTCACATGTTCCTTGCCCTAGGGAAAGAGGAACATTCTTAAACATTTATGAGTATGATGGTGAAAAAAAAGGAAGAGTTGTAAGCTAGGTGGAATTTATTTTCTCCATACTCTGTTGGTAGTGAGGGCAAGGTTGTTTGAAAGAACAAGATCTTTTGATGCAGAAAACCCAAAATAATAATATTATGGTTTATAAATTGAGAAGGTCTTGGTGACGAGGAAGAAACAAAGAGGTGCTCTTTTATAATGTGAACTTTGTGGTATATTAGAGTAAGAAAAGATGTGATTTCGCAGAATAAAGAGGTGTGACAGGTTCAAATGGAAAGTGCAGACAGGAACTTCTGAATCCTTTAGAAAGTACTCATCTGAACCTACAAACTTTTCAGATGTAAACAGAAAGCAAGTCAAGAAAAAAGAATGGTGAAGATTTACTTATTACCTATGCAGTTTAAAGAGAAATTGGTTTCACAGCTCAGAACTTCTTAAGCTTAACAGTATTTTCTGCCAGGACCTAGACAATTTAACCAGGAGGTCTTATGTCTCAGAAAATGCCGCTACATGAGAATCTATACTTCAAAATGATATTAAAATAAAATAAAATAATTTTATGCTTTGTAAAGCTTAAAAGCATTGCAAGGCTGACATGCTGAGATCCAGATACATTAGTCTCACAGATGTCAATAGAAATTCCTGTCCATGCTGGGCAGAATGTCTTGGGAGCTTCTCTGGAGAGAAGCTGGAGGTACTACTGTATCAGGATGATGAACATATTCTTGCTTGATTGTTGCAAGAATATTAAAAACAAACTTATATGCACAATGGAGAAGTCTTTAAATGTCTGCCAAATAAACCAGAAAGGTATCCAGGTCTTGTGTTTAAAGATAATATATCACCTATTCATCTTCTTAGGAATAAGAATGTGTTCAGGTCTTGGACAAAATACTTTTTAATTTGCAGAGTTTGGAATAAAAATTCCTATTAGCTCAAGACAGCAGTGGAGAAGGTCTACACAAGACTGGTAGTTATACAGTTCATGAATTACAAGACCACTCAGAAGAATATAATAACTACTAGCAGGACCAACATCAAATTGCACTCAGTTTGAAAATAGAAAAGTTTGGGTTGGAAGGGTCCTTAAAGCTCATCTAGTTCCAGCCCCCTATCAGGGGCAGGGACACCTGTCACTAGACCAGATTGCTCCAAGCCCTGTCCAACTTGGTCTTGAACACTGCCAGGGAAGAGGCAGCCACAGCTTCTCTGGTCAGCCTGTCCCAGTGTTTCACCACCCTCATGGTAAAGAACTTCAAATATCTAATTTAAATCTCCCCTCTTTCAGTTTAAAGCCATTCTGCTTTTCCTATCCCTACATGGCCTTATAAAAAGTCCCTCCAGCCTTTTTGTACTGGAAGCTGCTCTAAAGTCTCCCCAGAACCTCCTCTTCTCCAGGCTGAACAAGCCTCACTCTCTCAGCCTGTCTTCACAGGAGAGGTGCTCCAGCCCTCTAGTCATCTTTGTGGCCCTTCTCTGAACTCTCTCGAGCAGATCCACAACTATCATAGTCGTATGTGCATGCACAGTTTTCAAGCTAATTTTTCTTCAACATATTCTACAGAGAAAGTGAGTTGAAGATGGGAGTGACAAGGTCATCCTCCACTGTATTTAAGAAGGATCCACATGGATAGTTGACTGCTTTATCGTATATTGGGGCCAAACGGGAATACCTATTCTGATGCACAAGCATCAAAAGTGCATGCTGTTTTCATAAAGCAATCACACAGCACAACAGGATGGAACAATTAGATGTTTTAGTATTTTTCTTATTGGCTGTGCTTCAATCAAAAAAGTCAGTAAGTGAATTAAAGTCTTTCATGTGCCTTCTATACTGCTGGTGTTGTGAATAATTTAATTACAGCTGCCTACAGGACAAAGCTCCGAAATGTCAATTAACAAGTTAAAAAATGTTTTCCACATTACGCTTTCTAAACTTTCTGTTGTGGAGCCCAGTGAAATGAGTACTATTTTCCTTTAAAGAAGACAAAACTGGGATGCCAAATTTGCTTGGTTTTTTTAATTGAGCCACTTGGTCAGTGATGGTTTTTATAGTGCTCTGAAAAATACTTCTTATTATGAAAATCAGACCAAAACAGATGTTTTCTTTGCTGACTTGCAAGTCAAAGTTTGCTAATGGATTTTAGTCCTGCTATTAATCAACAGGGCCAGGATTTTGCTCATTGTTTCTAGCTAGTGTCTTGCCTTCTTGACAATGGAGCTTTGGGTGAAAATCAACTATATCGCATTTTAAAAAGGATTTTCTGATAAGGAAAGAGAAAAAGACAGAAAAGCATTCCAGCCTTGAGTCCAGCTAGGAACATGGTCCTTCTGTCTTCAGAGATGTCATCCTGCCACTTTCTCTCAGCAGATCTGTCAGCCTGCTCAAAATTTGCAAGGAGAACTCTCCTACTTACATGGACTATAATGTGTTCTGAGTCTTAGAGGGAAATGTTTTATCACACCTGCGCATCTTATACTCAGCAGTGGCTCCTGACATGCTATGCTACTGTATTGACCTTTTAATGTTGAATTGTACTTAGCTGCCTGTTGTGCATTATATTAAAGGTGCTACAGATACTACACTGAAAGGGAACAGACTGTATGGAAAGATCTTGAGTTTTATTTTCTGTTTTATAAGCGAAAATTGCTGATATGTCTTTGCACAGAGGAGAAGATTGCTAGTACAGGAAGATTTTCACCATTCTTTTAATGAAAACTTTTTTACATAGCTTAATGCATGTCTTCAAGCAAGAGTCCAGTGCCCTTTGCACTTAAAATTGGCTGATGAGACAGAATTACTCAGAAGACTGGTTTTCATCCTCCTTCTAAAATTAGAGATTTTTTTAATTTCAAAGGCAACTATGATTACCTCTAGAGCATGTGAAACAAGTTCATGTTAAAAAGAGCAAATAACAGCCACTTCAAGGTCCACACAGAGGAGATCATGAAGTAGTCTCATTCCTTTCCCTATGGAAGTCCTGAGGATCAATTTTATCCTGACCTATGTAAAGTAAATCAAGGGCTTTTGCTCACCTTTGCATAGGCAGATATAATGCAACCCCTATATAACCCAGTTCCCCTCCCTTCATACTTTCCCACGCCATATTGTTCCAGATTCCTATAAACAAGGAGCAGGATGCTAAATATTAGTTGCTGTCATCACTACCAAATTTTGGTCACTCTTTTCTATTAGCATATCTTGCAGAAATGGCATTATGAATCATTCAGCTTTAGGTTTAGTTGTGGTAAAGGTGACGTATGCAGTTCTTTTGACATATTTGAGGATCTGACTACTTTCTACCCTTGTGTTTGCCTCATTAAATGGCCAGGAAGATAGTGCCCCAACATGTATGTGCTTGACAATGCTATAAAATCCTAAATAGTCAAAATTTGTTATCAAATATTCCAAGACCTTCAGATATTTTTAAAAGACATAGAATAGTTTTTAGTCATTTTAATAATTAATCATTGTGCTCTTATAGTGCACACTTTTGAACTCCTTAATAGTCAAGCTTTCCCTTGAAACTGCAAGGAGCAGAAGGAAGGCAGTGCAAATAGTTCCTCATCATTAGCGATCTTAGAGGGACATGAAAAGAAATCTGTATAAACTTGCTCAGAACAATCAGGCTGCCAGTGTCTCCTGGGAAAGGCCTGCCTTCATCACTTCAGATCAGACCATGGACCAACCAGAAAGTAGCGTTAAGCAGAAAAGAGAAATTAAGAGAATCCAAGAAAAAAATCTGCCTAGACACAGACAATCCAAGACCAAACAAAAGGCACAAAGGCCAAAACTGCAATAAATGTGAAATAAAAATAGCAAGGTCAGACAGTTGTAGCCAAGATAAGAAACATGCTGCCAGGTTCCAAAAAGGAAAGCAAAAAAAAACCCTTGATACTTTGCAATTTTGCAAATTCTCCTCAGTTTGTTTGGTAACATACAGAG
The DNA here is from genome assembly GCF_963264785.1 of Psittacula echo. NCBI lineage: Eukaryota > Metazoa > Chordata > Aves > Psittaciformes > Psittacidae > Psittacula > Psittacula echo. The sequence goes on from NC_137735.1 coordinate 111,304,726, forward strand.
AAACAGATCAGTGAATCCACCTGCAGGAAACACAGCTGGTGATTCAGAAAAAAAACCAAAACAGTGAACTTCCAGACATGGGAATTTAGGGCTTTGTAATAATAAAATAGTGACTGCAAACTGTACTGGGTGGTAGGTGCCCTGCGGAAAGCACTGTGAGGCTCCCACAGGTCTTCCCTCACCTGACGACATTGTCTCACTGTCAGCAACAGCTAGAAAAATAAGAACAGGAAAAAAAGGGAGAAAGACATAATCTAGAGGACACCACTTTGCCAGTGGTGAGGAGAGACTGCTCTCAGTACGGAGGAAGCCCTTCCCTCCTAAGCATGCATTTCTTTATGAGAGTCCTGGCTGTGCAAGAGAATGGCAAACAGAAACTTGAGTGAACTCAACTAGCATTGAGATACTCCAACATGAAGGTTAGAGGACTGGATGAGGGAAGATAAAATAAGGGAGTGGAAAAGCAGCTGATAAGAGAGAAACGAGTAGCATGGGAGCTGACGCCGGAGAAGTCAGCAAAGCAGGGACCAAAGTAAACGCAAGGGTGCAAGGGTGCGATAAGGAAGATCACAAACAGAGAAATCTGACTCAGCAATGGTGAAAAGAATGAAAATGGTGCTTAGTGAGAGAAAGTCTTGACAAGACTAATCAAAAAGAAGAAACAAATAGTGACCATTCAGATGCAGAACTAGGGTTGGTGTAGGAGCAGGGAGGCAGGGGACCAGAAGGGGAGGATGAACTTCTGTTTAATATTTGCTTCCACACACGCACTATTAAAGTTGGAGAGTGGTGCTGAAAGAGATTTAAATAGAGTTGATTTCCTGAGCTTGTAATGAGTCCACGCACTTTGGGTTTGGCTGATTTTTTTTTCCATTTTTGTTTCTTTTTTCTTTTCTTTTTCTTTTTTCCACAGGAAAAAGTAATAACATTTTCAAACCGACGGTAGCTCTGATCCAAATCAGTTTTAAGATTCTAGTTTGAGAATGACAGGATCAAATTCTCACAAGCCCTCTCAGGAGATTATGGACCAGCAAAGATTAAGATATTTCTGTTGTCTTGATCTGCATCCAGAAATTTTTTCCACTTCTGAGTCTACTTTCCAATGAGTGCTGCTAAGGTGTATTTGAATCAGAAGATCAGACTCCAAGCAGTTGTTTTTTTCTCTCCTTTGTCCTCTTCTCTCCTCCCATGTCCTGACCCCTATCACTTGCCAAAATTTCACTCCCTCCTGTCTCTATCTTGCTGCCAAAAAAAAGGAAAACAAAGACTTCACAGCTCACCCTCCTTTTTTTCAATAAGATCAGATTTTGAGGCTTTGGGTTTGACTCATGTCTATATGAGGTGAAAACCACTCAGCTTTTTTTTTTCCCCCAGTCTTAAAACCTGATGTTGCTTTGGGTTTGTGGTAAAAAGGAGCTGAATGTCCTCGTGTATTCCCAATAGCAAACATTTTCTTTTTTATTTTCTTTTTCTTTTGCATTTAGTTTTTGCCTCGATTCTGCAGAAGTACACAGCATACTGGGCTAGATTGATAGCTAGCCTTAAGCCAGTGTTTTTTTCCTATGTTCTTAAGTGTTCCTGCTGACTTCTGTTTTCTGATGTGTTTTTGGATTGCTATGGTACAATGTTGTCAAGCAGAAATATAATTGTCTGAATTTTTCTCATCTACTGTCAAAATACTTCACAAGGTGCCCCTCAGCTTTAGAGGCAGGAAGCACAAATACACACACACACATGCAGAAATACACACTCATCTGTCACCAATGTTGTCACACTGAGCTAATCAAGCTGTTCATTTAAGAAGCTGTAGTTGAAGGCAGAGGAGGAGTTTTGCAAATCAAAGCTTGACTGCAGAGTGGCTTCAGCAGTGACTCAGTGAGTAGTCACTGTAAACAAATTAATTTGTGCCTCAGTTTACTGCACTGTAAAAGCTGTGTTATTGAAGTGTTTAGAAGAAGCTGAAACAGTATTCTAAGAACATCCAGAAGTGCTTTCTAATTCAGGTGACTATTGATAAGTTTCGCTTTGACTGTATCTCCCCTGAGAAATAAACATATTGGCATTCAGAAAGCTGTCATTCCAGGCAGCCATGCACTCAGAACATTCTTCCTTCACCACCGTCTCAGTTTGTTTGTAAGTAACTTTTTGGTTGTTGTCTTTACACTGGAAAATTTGAAAGACAAAGCAAGCATGAAGCAAAAAATGTGCTAATGAATGCTAAGAAAGGTGAAACTGTCAGGATCTTTTTTATGAAACATTTCATCCACCAAAAAAAATCTGTGCCTTCTTTGTATAGGGAAAGGTAAAAAGCAAGGAGCGGGCGGGGGGGAGCTGGGAAGGTTGTATATGGATGTTATGATTAAATGTTCGCTTTCTGTCTTCTTTTTTGGCCGGTTAGCTTTGTACCATGGTGATACATAAACAAGAAGTGACCAATTATTCATGTCAAAAGAGGTTTCACAAGTTACAGGAAAAGAGTAAATTATGTGGAAAAGCACATTTCACACTCTTTTAAAGATATAATTATGACAACATAGAATCACTATAATAAGTATGCACATTCTTGTAAATAAGATTTGGGAGTGGGTGGGAGAAGGGGTTCTGATAGTATTGGACTGATTTGCAACAAACTGTTTCTTCTCTTTTTTGAGAAGCAAAAAAAACCTACTTTAGCTGCCTGCTCTTGTATGGCTCATTGAAGTGTGTGCCAAGTGTGTAAACGAAACCCTGCCAGAACTGGCAAGCCTGCAGAAGGTCAAGCCCTGAAATGCGTGTTGTTTGTTAGCAGAAGCTCTAGCAGAGCACCAAGGGTGCAGTGCCACCAGTTAGCTGGAGGTGAAATAGCTTTTTAACCAATGCAGCATCTTTGTCCACAGGAGTGCATTTTTTCTTCTTTGGTGGTACATTGTAAGGGAGGAGTTTTTCCAAGCACAGAGGAGGAATCTACTCCTAATAGACAACTTGCATTGCGTGAGCTGTTCTTTGCTTGAGGAACTTAAGTTCCAACCTCCTGCACTGGAAATCCACTGGCATAAACACCCTCCCACACCTTTGGCCTGATCTTGCAATTGGCTTTACCTGAGAACAGAGTTGTGCTGGAGTCCCTTTGACTTCACTCAGTCTTTAAGATGGGACATATACCTGCTAGCTTCCGAGGAGGTGGTAGGGCTGGCAAACAGCTTTTAGGTAGCAAGTAAATGTTTTTTTTCCTTCTGCTTTTAATGAAATCACCTCCATTAAAATCCATACTTGCCTTCATCACCCAGGGCTGCTTGCCTTCATGATCCACTACAGAAACCCATTATCTGTTCCATTTCATGAACATATAGCTAGTAGCAACAGGTAGCCTCACCAAATTGTGCAGCATCTCCAGCAGCATCAGAGCTGTTCTGTTCTCAGGTGCTTTGCTGGGTTAGTGTTGTGCTAGCCACAGAGATTGCTGTGCCTGCCTAAGGCACTTTGTTACAGAATGCACTGTCTGAGGAGTGTTATTTATTTGCCACTTGGAAAGCCAAGCAGCAAATCTGAGTTTGTGATTCTGAAGGTGTCACTCCACTGACTTGTTGAGGAAAAACAGATACCCCGCAGCAAGCGCTTTAATAATACCTTTCCATTAGCACCTAAAATATGCAAGAATGAGGTCAGAATGGACATGGAATATGTAAGAATTGGATCCCATCACTTGACATAAAAAAGGAAAGAGAAAATGAATTATTTTAGTCTTAAATCAGCATGTCATGAGTTAGTAACAGAACGTTTCTGGATCTGGGAGCCCCTCTCTCCCAGTGGAAAATTCATGTGTAGAGATGAAGGCATAGGGAACTACATGTAGACAGGATAATTGGAAAGTATCTAAAATACGTGGGGTCTACTTTCAGAAGCTGCATTTTTTTCTCATTCTCTGTGCATTAGATGGCCAGCCACGATTTAGAACAACAGGGATGAAGTTCCTCCTATCATAAGAAATTGAGAGTTCTAATTGATTTTTGGTTTATAGCAGGTTTGCCCAGGATGAAATAATTGCACAGGGTGTTACTGATTAGACTAGAGAATCAGTTCTGTGACATGACCTCCTTTGAGCTGAGAGTGGGTAATGAGGAGTGAGAGGAAGGGCTGGCTAAGAGGGCTCCTCTCATCAGTGGTTGTGGCCATTACCTCGTGTCACAAGAAGGGTAAAAAAGAGCCAAGATGGCCACCAGTCCCTACTTTACCTTTTGTTCTTTATCACCACTCATCAGGTGCCATGTCACATTTAGTATTTTCCATGTGTTTTCAGCCAATATGGTCTGGTACTGCTCAGCAGCAAAGACCTGTTGATTCTGGACTGCTAACTACTACTGGCTGGCACACCAAACTGCAGGGTGACTTAGCTGTGGTGGAAGACAGACAAAATTGTTTCCAATGTACACCTAAGGAGGCCCTCAGTAAAGCAAACATTGATTTTGGAGAAGGGTTTTTTTATTATTTTTACCTACCTGCTGCCAGCAGGCTGTAAATAGGATCCCTATATTTTTCCCTGTTGATACTAACCCACATTGGAGCTCATCAGCAACCTTTAAGCCAACAGAAGTTGCTGAGCATTGCTAGAAGCCACATACACCTCAGAACAGATGAGGTCCGTACCAGTTGTCACGGACCAGTTACAAGGAGCGAAGGGGCTGCAGTCAACACTGCAGCCCATGGGTGGCCTGTGACTGCTGGGTTGATTGGGTTCATCTTGCCTTCATGAACTAACTCCCACTATTATAAATCATATAGGTATGAGTTTCTTCCTGGAGCAACTTGTTTGCTTTATTTATTTGGAAAATTTCAGCAACTACACTTACCACAGCTTCTTTTTCTGCTGCTGTATTTGCCATAACTGAGGCTCACTCAAGAATGCTTAGTCTTAACCGTGTGTGATTTCCTCTCGTGATTTCTGAACCACGTACTGAATAGATGTGCTGGTGAAGTGTGGTAAATACATTTCCAGATAACCTAATGGTATCTCAGAAATTATCCACTTCTCAAGAGACAGAATGCCACAGGTTTGAGGCACCCTCAGACAAAAAAAGACCTGGATGTCCTGTCCTGTTTCTCTCCACCACCAATTTTAAGATCAGTGAAATATTTAGAACAGAAAACAATCTATTTTTAGTACAATCACGCAGTCACTCTGGGTATTATTTATATTTAAATTAAAACCAACTTTTAGGCCTTCAGCTAACTCAATGCTAATGTTACTTAAGGAGGGGGGGGGAGAAAGGGAAAAAATTAAAGGTTTAAAATAGCTAAATAATTAATTAAAACTTGGCATCACACACTGAGAGGAAACAACAGCACCCTGTGACGGCTACTGGCTTTAGAAAGTTGGTGAAAAAACAGTCGGATGTGTTATGCATTTATACAAAAAGTGGCTACAAGGGCATGGGATACAGAAGTCACGTGTATGCTTTGTGGCAAAGGAATAGTTAAAACATTGCTTAGGCTGAGTCAGATGTCCAGTGGTGCCTGTTTGGAACATTTTACTTTGAGTCACTTTGTTTGAAATGTAATAGATGGCTGGTCAATCTGTTGTTAGAGCCTCTGTAGTTGTTGCCTGGAATATTATTCCAAAATGTTTACTCCACAGAGGTGTCTCATGAGCGGTACCTCTTACTCATATCTGTCACTTTTTTAGGAGGGGTAATTTGAACTCGCTCTGGTTTTTTGCTCACATCTTGCAGATGTTCAGACAAGCAAGGATGTTTCCTTTGGTCATCCTGTCACTGCACGTGGCTCCAAGTGAATTCAAGACCAGATTTAAAAGTGACAAATAAAAGTCAAGCATGTTTACAATAAGAAAAATATTTCCAGTGCAACCAAACGGCCCATGAAAAAGTGAAAGGATCAATGTTTCTGCTGACTGATCACAGGAAGGGAGTCTGTGACAGGCCCATATCTATTGGAGGAGATTTTGTTGTGGAAGGCAGTGACTGAAGAGCCTTGACATAACCATATATATTATTCCCAAAATCCCAGATTCACCAGGTGTAAATATGTTTCAGTGGAGTTTTGGAAAAGCCTGAGGTTAAAGATGCTCTGTGTAATTTATCACTTGCTAGATCTTCATACAGCCATACACTGTGGTCCTTAAACAGTTGATGTACTCCTGCCACAAACTCCATGCAGTCTGAAACCATAGGGGAGCCGGAATGAACATGGGGCTGGTGTGTTTGACCTCAAACTTCAGAGTGCATGAGCTGCAAAATCCCTTTGGTAAGTGATGGTGAACTGGGACTTGTGCTGGTGTACAGTGCCTGTTTGAACTGAAGGAAGAGAAGAGCTTCAGGAGCATTGGAGGCATCAAGACCTGGGATGCTCTTTGACATACACAGACATAGATATCATCCTGAGTTAGCTGGCATCTCTGAAACTCAGATTTCTCCAGTGAAGGCTAACATACATGCCTCACTGCTTGTTGGACAGGATTTAGGACTGAAGAGCTGGCTGCTGTAATCCCACCAGATCTCCATTATTTCTGCCTTCAGAGTGAGGCTGGATTCATGTTTTCTTCTTCAGTATCTGGATTTGTGTTTGGTAGCTATTTCGGAAAAAAGACCAGTTGTCTACAAGGGTGTGCAGGGGACTTTGAGGGAATGCACTACATTGTTATCATTTGTGGCATAAATAGCACTTGATTCTTCTGATTTCTTCATATTCACTTTTGTGAAGACCCAAGTATGGAAGGAGTGAAGGAGAATGTGATCTAAGCTTTCCTGCCCAAAGGCAGATGCTGATGCTGAGCAATGACACTGCAAAGATTTTTCCAAGATTATACACTATACCTGCAAAGCGATGGGATAGAAAACCCTCTCTCCACAATAGCATTCCCCAAAATCTCATCTCGTTGGACTGATTTGGATCAGCTGGTCACCAAATTAGTTTGTCCTATTTCCATGCATTTTCCGGCATAAGCAGTTTTCACTGCTTTGATTTGCGCTTTATCCCAGGAGTTGAATTTGATTAACTGTCCTTTTCAGATAGTAATGTGTTAGAGCAAAAAATGTTCCCTCTCCCAGAGAAAATTATGTGAATTGCTTTAAAGGATTAATTTTTCTTTTGCCTTTTAAAAAGGACATTTCTCTATGCTGTTGATTAGGATCTCATCTTGTTGGCTCAGATAAATAACTTAAAGCACTGTGTCAACCTTTGCAGGTGTAGCAGATGCCAATATCACACTTAACCTAGTCTGTCAGAGTTACAGCATGGGCGTGACAGAGGATATCAACTGGTTCAGCTGGCAAATGCTCTCATACTGTTTGCTCTGAGGCCTGTTAGAGTTATGAGCTGCCTGTATTACAGGAGATCATGAGTTAGTGTTGGTTTACACAGGGACTCTGGAGAATAAACAGAAGGTCCTCACTTGAAAAGATCCCAGAAAGTATCGGTGGGAAAATGCAGGGATATCTCCTGACATCCACCCTGAGAGTAATGGGGTGCTGCAATCTTGCCCGGAAGGGGAGATATGAGTCCCCTGCCAGTATTCCAGGCTCACACCATGAGGCCATATGTGCAGCTCAGGATTATAACCTTTCTCTCATACTTTGCCTCTGGGCATAAAGGTGGGAATTACAGGGAGTTTGATACCGGGCAAAGAACTTGTGTGAAGCTGGCACTGTGGCAGGGGCTGTCATTGACGATAAAGCACCCTGACATCCAGAAAAATCCACACCTGAAATGAAAGAATTGTCTGCTTGGGAGGATGGAGTGACTGGAATTATCTTGTACTGGAGGGACAGCATAGAGGATGAACATTTCCCAGTTTCTTGATCAATGTCCCCCTGGCTCCCCCTCTCCCACACACACTTACCTCTTCTTAAAACAAACAATTAAGCAAACAACAGAAGGCATGTGTGCTGTCAATTCTGCATTTCAGTAAGATGCCTGAATTAATCCTGCAATTAACAGGAAGCAGTTGTGACCTCATCTGGCAACATATAAAAGCCAGTTCTAAAAATGTGTTTGGAACAGTGACGTTTAATTGGTAGTTGCCAGAGAAGGACACACACACATTTTGTTTAAGTGTAACCTGATTTTCAGCATGAAGGAATCTGGAGATGTTTTGACATATTTACATTATGTAATGGAATTGCTAAATAGGAAGTGAGAAATCAAAATTTTTCTAAAGAAAACCTATTTATGTTTACATACCCAGCACAATTTAGCACTACAGTAATGTCCTCCTCTTCTTTTCCTTTCCATAGTTTTGTTCCATGTCTCTGTTGTTTACATTCCAGTTAATCTGAGCTAGCTGATGGTTGAAGTCAATTACCTCATTGTCCTTTTTTTTTTTTTATGTAAAAGCAGCAGTATAATTGTAAATTACAGATTTATTAATGAAACATCTGAAGCTTCCAAGAGTCATTAGTAGACAGGATGTATCCTACGCATGCTGCAGGATTACTTACTGTCCTGTGTATACTTAGGGAAAAACGTCAGAAAAAGTGAGCAGCATCATTTAAAGGATAAATCTGACATTCTGAAAGAATACGCAGTGGAGATAACAGCTTGGGGGTCAGCTGAGCTATACTCAAGGTTGAGCTTGAGTTGTGAGAGTGGAAACAAGGTGGCTTTTTATCATTATGCCCCTCCAGCTTTAATTGGCGCTTACTCAGAGGTAGGAATGAGTTTGGGTGACATTTACAGCAGCTTAAATAAATGCTTTGCTAAATTATTCTGGCCAAATGCTTTTTTGAGCTGTTGCCTTCACTGAGCATAATAAGACGCCAAAGCACTTTTAATGCTTTTAGGTTTCTAGTCTCATCCACTGCTGTTTTAACATGACTCTACCTAGGTGGCATGTCCAGTAGGTCTCTATTAATTGACTTTGTATTTGGGAAGTGGTTCCTTAGAGCAACTGCTGTCCATCTGGTCCCACAAGAGCGAAAAGTGAAAAGGGATTGTTCTGGTATGTCATTTAGGAATGGCTCAAGGTCTGGTATCATCAGTTTGAAATCAGCAAGGGTAAAAGCTTACTTTATTTTCCTCTCAGTTGTATCTGACAAGAATCTCCGTAACCCATTTATGATATATGCATTGTTATCACAGGATTTCAAGATGGCAATGTAAACAATGTGCAGAGACAAATTCAGATCGCTTTGGCTTATGGTTCCCAAACTGTGGGCAGGAGTCAGTTCAAAGAGACATAGAAAGTGGATGAAGCCTCATCGCCCTACTGCTGTAGAAAATATGGAAACAAATGAAGAGCTGACAGTTGTCCAAAAATCTCAGCAAGAGATAAAATGGTTGAGGCAGTTGCATGAGCAAGGGGGAAAGCCATTCTTGGAAGCAGAGGAAGAATCCTTAACATACAAGACAAGTGAGGTAGAAAAAGAAATTAAGGCACTGGTGGAACTCCCATTCACTTCTAGGGAACAGGCTTTAACTTCTGATCTTTTCATCATCAGAAGAAATTAAGAAAAATCGGAATTAGACAAAATACACTCCAGCTTACAAGGAACAATTTAATAAGAAATTTGATTCTAAGGACTTTACTGCAGATTTTTCTCCAGGTTAAAAATTATTACAATCGACCAAACAAAGACAGAATATGTAAATATGACAGGGCACTGTCATATACAGATTATATTACGGAATAGTGCCCAAAAACTGCCTCCCAAAACATCTTCCTGCTTTGTATATATATGTTTTCAGCTTCAGCTTTCCGCTGAAGTGTACAGTGGTGAACATGACTGTAGGGTTATAAAAGTGTCTAAAGGCACTCCCTGCTTCATTGCATCTCTGTTCCTAGGTTTTGTTCAAAAAATTTTCACTCTTGCAGGCTGTTTGAGGATAGAACTTTTAAAAGCCAGTAGATATTTTTCAGCAATTGCTGTGGAGAGGTTTTCTGGCAGTTTTTTTTGAAAGAGGGGTGGGTGTTGAGGAAGAATCATGTATTTGCCCATAGAAACAGTGAAGGGATTATGAAGCTTGCAAATTATTCTCTTTTTTTTTAACACAGGACTCGAGTCTTTACTCAGTCTGATTAAACAATGCTGTTATGGAGATGATCAAGAATCTCCTAAAAACATCAAAATGTAAACATCCAGTTAGAGCATGACACACACTTAGTCAAAAATAAACGTTGATTAAACCCTGGCAGTTAGATTTCAAAGGCTTCTTTCCACTTTGCCTGAAAGCAACTGGAAAATGGCATGCCACTATTTGACCACTCTTATAGTAAAAGTATTGTTTTCTAATTTCTGTTTGGAATTTCCCACAGTCCAGCTTTGTGCCCATCGCTCTTGTCTTGTCACTATGCACCTCCAAGAAAAGCATCTCCATCTTCTCTAAACCTTTGATCAGATAGTTACACACAGCGATAAGGTCTCCTCTTCCCTTTTTCTTCTCCAGACTAGACAGACTCAGATCTCTAGCCATGTGTTCCAGCCCTGTTGCCAACTTTGTGGTCCCCAAAGACCTTGAGTTTATATGTCAATGTCCTTCTTGTACTGAGGATCTCAAAACTGGACACAGTAGTCCAGATGTGGTCTTACATGTGTCAAATAGAGGGAAAGGATTTCTCTGGACCTGCTGGCTACATTTCTTCGAATAAAGCCCAGGATGCTACTGACTTTCTTTGCCTCAAGGGCACAATGCTCCTTTATGTTCAATCTGCTGTGTGCTATGACCCTCTGCTATTTGTAACAGTCAGCCACCAGTGTGCATCATCGCACAAAGCTATTAATTCCATTCAAGGTGCAACACCTTGATTTTTCTTGCTGAACCTTATCTGCATCTTGTCAGCTCATTTCTACTATTCCAGTCCCTTGGAATAGAATTCTGCTCCCCAGGATATGGCCTACTCATCCTAGTTTGATGTCTGCAAGCTTGGTGAGAGTACACTTCATCCCATCATCCAGATCATTAATGAAAATACTAATGAAATGAAAGCACTAAGCAATACTGATCCCTGAGGGATATCCTTAGTTACTGACCACCAGCTGGACTTTGCAGCACTGAGCCTGACAATCCAGACAATTTTTCCCCCCTCTAATCTATCTCATCAGAATTTATCACTAATGATGATGCTTAGCAGACTACAGAAGGCTATGTCAAAGGCTTATGAAAATTAAGACATTCAACATCCCTATCCCCCTCTCTGAATACGTAGTCAGCCACGTCATCATTGAAAGCAATGAAATTGAACAGGCATCATCTTCCCTTGGCAAATCCGTGCTGATTCCTCTAGTCACCTTCTCATCCTGTGTTTAGAAGTGGCTTTTAAAAGCATTTGCACCACAGCCTTGCCAAGGACTCAGATTCTGATGGCCAGCTGGAAGTTACCTGGATCCTTCTTACCTTTTCAGGAGTTGGTGCAACATTTGCCTTATTCTATGCATTAGAAATTTTCCCCCGTTGCCATAATGTTTCAAAGGTGATAGAAATAAGCGCCTCAGTGACATCAGCCTGCTCCTTTAGCACCCTCAGAAGTCCCCTATCTAGTCGGATGGACTTGTGCACATCCAATTGGGTGAAGTGATCCCCAACTCTTTCTTCCTGTGGGTACTGCTTCAAACTTGCAGACTATATTAAGAGGCTCAGAAACTTGGGAAGCCTAAGGACAAGTCTTACATGTGAAATAGCTACAAAGTGAATTTTTTTCCCTATAGCTTGTCACTAGGTCCCTTAACCCACTTAGCAAGCTTTGCTGTCACACTGTGTTTGCTGTCACATTGTCTTAGGTCTTTCTTTCACCAATGTATGTACAGAAGTTGCTGGTTCTTACCTTCTTTGATAGTTTCAACTCCAGCTGAACTTTGGCTTTGGCCTGACTGCGTTCTTACTCATGCAGTTCATGCAGACATGCTATGTGTAGTCTTCTCATTCTGCTATTTGCCATCCACAGGTTTTCTCTGTTTACATCGCCAGTGCTATCAAGCCACACTGAGTCTCCAGAAATAGAAGAAAAAAAGCCTGTTGTGATTCCATTAGCTCAGAGATGGTTAAATGGCACCCCATTTAAAACTGTAAATTAGCTTTATTGATTTTAGTCTCATTTTCTCCACCTCCAGGAATTGAATGTATTCATCAGTCAAGCCACATAGAGGGCTTTTCTCTGTATGACTGATAGCAAGGAGTAACATACAGATCCTAACTGGTGCTGAATGCTTTAATTTACACGAGATGCTATGACAATTGTGGCTTTTCTGTTTTGATCTCTGAAAAAAACAGGTAAAGCATGAGCATACAGAAGCTGACAACCTTCAATAAAATCCATCTTGCGGCCTGCAGTCTACAATCCATTGCCCCTTGCAGTCTGGTTCTGAGTGAGTCAAACAAAGAGGAATTCCCTGTTGTGGTGGAAGTCCTGCTTTGAAACAGCTTGATAAAGAGTTAGAAAAGGAGATGGACCAATGTGGTCTTTCTTGGAAGGAAGGAGCTGCTAGTCAGAAAAAGGGACTGGCTAGGAATAGCAGATGAAAGGATGTGTCAGTAAGGTAAAGGAGACCCCAGGCAGCTCTGATTTAGGCTCAGCTGTTAATCAAAAATTCTGGTGGAAATCCAAGCCTCCAGAGCTTGAACCGAAATTGAAAAGTCTGTTTCATATTATACAAGCACATAAAGCCATGTTAAAAGGGAAATCCAACTGGAAAAGGGATTTTCTCCCCTGTAGCTTATGCTAAAGCAGTAAGAGGCACAGAGTGCCAGGCACACCTCTGGAATAACTTACATATTAACCTGGATTGTGAACATAGAGATAGAAATACTCTGTGAGTATTCTGCTTGGAAGTCCCTTTACATGATAGTAATTTTCAAATTACTTTCTATAAGTGATGCTCAGCTCACTTAAGACCCCTCCATATCCATAGGCCTCATCCAAAACCTATCAAAGATAATGTAAAGATTCTCTTTGGCTCTAATGGTCTTTGAATGAAGCCTGTAAAACAGCTTGACATCTGCAGTACATACTCAGGCCTCAATGACCCCTTTTCCTTAGGGCTCCTGAACACCATTCCAGAGTCTGGGAACCTTCCCTTTCCTGGTGTTTCCCATTTGATATTTGCTTTTTAACAGATTAAAAAGCATAAGCTGCAGGCCAATTGTATCCTCACTTACTGGATTGGTTCAGGTTCTGCTGTAAATCAGAACGTCAAATAATTCTTTCCAGACCTTAGTATTGTGCTGAGAAACAGGGATAGACTGCAATGGATGGATAAGTTAGGTCTTTTATGGTAGAAGGGAGCAGTACTGGATATTACAGAGAATAGAGAAAGAAAGGGAGATATCATTATTATCTTTCAAAGGGTAATTGCAGCTTATCTCTTTGAGCAAATAGGGAAAGAGGTCCATTTCTCAGTCAATGCACCTGAAACCAACAAGAGGGCAGAGATGGTTTTTGCCTACCATAAACACTGCATTTTGGGCTTTCATCCTTTTTATTCTGCATTCCAGCAACTAAGAATAGGAAACCACCACTTTTGTCCACAAAAGCCTGACCACACATGGTCACAGCAGGAATTTCACAGGGTTTGTCTTTCAGGGAAGTGGCGATTGCTGCCACCTTACATAACAGCAGTAGTGAAAGGGAAAGAAAGGAGTCTCAATCACTTGCACAAACCTGGGCTGAATCTTATGGACTGAAAGTGACCACTGAAACATAAAATATCCACTTGAAGAAGAAGATGGAAGGCTGAGAGTGTTGTCAGCAGCATCAGGGATGGCGGAGAAGGAGGAAGATGCAAAAAGAAAGAGAGTTTCCTCAGCAGAGAAACTGCAGTGGTTGAAGCTAAGGAAAATTGAAAGATAATTTCAAGACAAGTTTCAATCTTAGGGAGAGGAGAATACCTATATAGCCTTCTCCTTTGTTAATGCTGCAGTTTGCATGCTAGGAACCTTTTAGTGAAGTGAGATTAGCTGGTTTTTTTAATTCAATGGTCCTCACATGTCTTAGGAAAATGGCATGCAGGTTGGAAAATGGGATCACTATCATGAAATCATGAGAGGCACCAAAATATTTGGTCCTTAAGTTTCCATTCATGGTCTCTAAGACAGCGCTCAGGCCACAGCGAAAAAAGATCTGAAGTGTGGCTTACCACAAACACTCCTTGAAATCCCAGCTAGCAATCTGGCACTTTCTCTAGCTCACTTCTCACGTCTCCAAGCCACTCATCTATCTGCTGATCATGTTAGGTATGAACAGTATCCAGAAATCTCTCCATCTGGATTCCTGCATATGATTTTTAGAAAGGCTCCAACACAGACTCTTTTTCTTTTCTTTGTTTTTTTTTTTTTTTTTTTTTTTTGTGCTTTGTTATTTTTTTCCATGTCCAGATTCAGAGTTCGGGTGTTACTGTGGCTGCCTTTCTCACAATACCACTTCCTTAATTAATCCTTACACTTTAGAAGCATCAGTGCCTAGTTTAGGATACATCAAGATCTCAGGCTTAGAGTATTTATATGCAAAAATGTGTCTGCAATTAAGGAAGCAGCATAGAAATCCCTGTCCTAAACTTCTCTTTATACAAGGATTTGCACAGAGTGCCAAGCCAGAATCAAATGAGTTTAAGACTTAGATTTTCCCATGTTTTCTGTTTCTGAAAGGTCATGATGTTTTTTAAAGGTCTCTGCTGTTCCTGGGTTAGTTTCTTCTTCTGCAGCAACCTGTAGGGAGGTCGTAATGCAGTGTTTATGATGACATCCCTTTCATGCTGTGGAAAGAATTTTAATGTCATGAATTCCACCTTGTAACTGGAGAGATGGATTTGAACTGGAATCTCACAATCACACAACCCCAAACTAGTCAGAAGTTGAATCCCCAGCTGAACTTACACTTTAGGAGCCAAAACTCTGTTTTCACCCCTCTCTTCCAGTCTTTGAAGAAGTTTAGATCTGGGATTGCCTAGCTCAAATGCCTGTCTAATGGTGGCTTCAATGCCAGAACAAATGGGAAGGAGAAGGCAGGAAACATGGAGATAAATAGAACCCTCTAAATGGAAAAAGTGGTAAGAAAAACTGTGAAATAACATTTAACAATGAAGAAGCTAGTTTTCTATTTGTCTGACCTATCCAAGCACCTCCCTCTACAAATTTTATTAGTAAAGAATTTGCTTTCTATGTAGATTGTCATTTTACCTACCCACTTGGGTCGTGCTTACTGACATAGCTTTTAACCCCTCACCATGCTATTCTTCAGACTAAAACAAAACAAAACAAAACAAAAAAACCTGTGAGTAAAGGAAGGACTCTAATATCTCCCCTTTACAAACATGAAAACTACATTGTGGAGACATAAAACAAGAGGCATAAGGTCACACTAGAAGACTGTTACAGAGGAGGGACTCAATCTACCAGTCCCTCTGTACAGATATCCAAACAATGATGCCAACTTTTGTTGCTAAATGATTTTCATATGGTAGGCTAAATGTTCACCTCGAAAGGCACAGGTGACCTGGTTGCAGTTCTTTCATTGTAGGAGCCAAATAGCAGTGTTCAGATTTCCTAGTAATGCTCATTATCCAGAATCTGATGTGGTCTGAGTTGGTTTGCAAGACTGAGCAGATCACTGGATAATGTCCCTGCAGTTACGCTTCTTTTTTGGAGTACTTCTGCACATCTCTTTTCGCACAGTCTTCCATTAAAGTCCATGGTCAAGCTCTTCACTTACTCGTTACTCCAGCAAATTAAGTGTTTCCCTTATCAAGCCTCTTGAATCATTTAGATTGGGTTTTAACTCTGTTAGAGGAAAGATACTTTGCTACTAACAGGGCATTCTTGCTTCTCACCTTGCTTATCACCATAAGAAGCACAAGGCAGTCCTGAGAGCTAGTTAGGTACATAATGGAGAATTATAGTGTACCACACTGAGAGAGAAAATATTTTTTCTGACTTTAGGTAGTTAAAGGTTGGGTTTTACACCTTGAAGACTGAAACTCTGTAGTATTAATACCTTGTTCTTTTTATTTTGGGCTTTTTGGTAGTTGCATGTCCTCAGCAATACACTTGACTGAGGTTCCTGAGGAAGTATGTTGCATTTAGCAGCAAAAGCTTTCATTTAATATTCAATGAATGTGGTGTTACCTTGCCTGCTGTCATGCATCTCTGCTCCTTCAGGTGTGTGGCGATGGGCCACTGATGGGCTAATGACTCCTGGGACAGTAGCCATGTCAGGGTATTAGCTGGATTCCCTTACCTGCATTTGCCTTTCTGTGCACCCTCCTGTGAGTGGATATAAGCCGGCATCACATAAGCCAGCAGTATGATTTAAACACATGTAGTGTTACCACTAGAAGCTAACAGCTCTAACACGTGAAATGCTTCCCTGACTTTAGATCCTGTTCTGTCTCTTGAACAACTTTGTCTCTTTGCCCAGTGTTATGGAGGCCATCATACTTTACATAGCTAAATTGACGATAACTTGTGCCAGGGGAAGGCCGTTACAGAGAGAAACAGCACTGTCTCTCTTCTGATGTTTCTCTCTTAAACGCAAGTGATGGCTCTCCAGCCCAGACATTATCAGCAGTGTTACTCCATGTCTCTGAATTCGTTCATCACAACATAGTGATATAGCTGAGACAGGGCAAAGTGCGTACAGTGTTTGCACTTCACTCATTTCTCAGGGATATGTGCTGCTTCAAGGTCAAAGATATAAGAACAGACTCACTCTGACAGCACTGTGCATGTCTCTCACAATGAAAACATGTTTTGGTGTACGTTATTGGTTTATCCCATCTAAGTCTTTTGCATTGCTGGAATGGGGCACTGGGACCCTATGCTTCAGTCTCCCAATGTGCCTGCACTGTAGTGTAGTTTTCTGATTCACAGGTACTAAAGACTGTTAACAGTGGGGTTAACATTCTATCATGCTCATGCTGAAATTACTTTCAAGTTGCTTTAACTTTAATTTTTTACCTTCCCTCTTTTGCTTCGCTAGGAGATGTAATTCGTATAGGACTTAAGTGACCTTTTTTAAATGAGGACTTTCTTGTTTTTTTACTGTAAAATATCACACAAATTTCTGATTTATTCAACTACTTTTAGAAAAGTAGTCGATATATTCTGGTGTCCTGGGCATTTTACATTAGTTTCAGATCTGAGCACAAAGACTCCATTTTGCAAAAATAAATGCATTCTCTTTCAACTCACGTCCATAGGATATCCCAAATGTGCCGTACTGTGTTTACTGTGGACTAATATAAAATGTAGCTGTGCAACCCATAGTAAAGCATTAATGCTTAACACACGTTGTTGATGCATCAATTAACTTCATTAGAGTTGGCCCCTCAAATGATTGTGAGTGCTTCCTTGTACAGAATGTTCCTTGCCTGCCTTTGGCGAGGGAGGCCAGCCAGAGGAACTTGCTGTTTATTTTTGAACCAGTGTAAAAGTAGACCAGCAGCAGACACCTCCTGCTGCAGGCTAGACCTGACAAAGAGGTCATCTTTGTTGCACATGGCTAAGGAATCACATCCCCTGCTGAAGATGGGAGCTATTTTTAGAAACAGGCTAGAACTCTTCATTCTTGAAGTTGTTTTAATTTCCATCTGAAGAGTCAGACGGCATGGCTAGGGAAAAGGGGAAAAAATTAAAGTCTAGTAGGCTGCAGGGCCAGTGTGAGCCACAAGTCTGTGTAACAAGAAACCTAATGAAATTGCTTCTTGTGGTGCTGACAGAATTTTGTCCTGGCAGCACCAATGTGCTAATCACTATAGGCTGACAAAGAGCCATTGCCCAAGAGCAGCCCATAATGATCATGTAAATTTTACTTAAGTATATATGATTACAAGAAATTGCCCAGAATTTTAACAGACATTGTGCTGCCCTGTTTATAGAACAGTATAGATTTACTGGCTCCATTTTTCTACTGTAAATGAAAGCCTTAGGGCTTGGGAGAGGGGAGGTGGAGGAAAGGAAATGTTTTGGCTTCACAGTATATAACTGCCTACAGAATAATTTTAATGTATATTAAAACCTCATTCAGGTCTGCCACAGATATAGTGACTTTAAACAATCCAGTGTGGCACTTTTTCCTCACCCAACTCTTCCACATCTCTTAGTCTGCACTTCAGTGGATGGCCGTATTTATTCTGGAGGCACAAGACCTATGGGCCTGTTTTCCACAACAAGTAAATTGAGTTTTTTCAGAGGTTTCAAAAATGTCATGGGAACATTATAAACTACTCTGGCTCTTACATAGTGCACCCATCTTGTTCAACATCTTTTTCAGTGACATGGACAGTGGGTTTGAGTGCACCCTCAGCAAGTATGCCGATGACACCAAGCTGTGTGGTTCGGTTGATACGCCGGAGGGAAGGGATGCCATCCAGAGGGACTTCGACACACTTGTGAGGTGGGCTGATGCCAACCTGATGAAGTTTAATGATGGCAAGCGCAAGGTCTTACACCTGGGTCGGAGCAATCCCAGGCACAGCTACAGGTTGGGCAGAGAAGAGATTCAGAGCAGCCCTGCAGAGAAGGACTTGGGGGTGTTGGTCGATGAGAAAATCAACATGAGCCGGCTTCAGTGTGCGCTCACAGCCCAGAAAGCCAACTGTATCCTGGGCTGCATCAAGAGGAGCGTGACCAGCAGGTCAAAGGAGGTGATCCTGCCCCTCTACTCTGCTCTCGGGAGACCTCACTTGGAGTATTGTGTGCAGTTCTGGTGTCCTCAACATAAAAAGGACATGGAACTGTTGGAACAAGTCCAGAGGAGAGCCACGAAGGTGATCAGGGGACTGGAGCACCTCCCGTATGAAGATAGGCTGAGAAAGTTGAGGCTGTTCAGCCTGGAGAAGAGAAGGCTGTGTGGAGACCTCATAGCAGCCTTCCAGTATCTGAAGGGGAGCTATAGGGATGCTGGGGATGGACTATTCATCAGGGACTGTAGTGACAGGACAAGGGGTAACGGGTTCAAACTTAAACAGCAGGAGTTTAGATTGGATATAAGGAAGAAATTCTTTACTGAGAGGGTGGTGAGGCACTGGAATGGGTTGCCTAGGGATGCTGTGGATGCTCCATCCTTGGCGGTGTTCAAGGCCAGGTTGGATGAGACCTTGGGTGACATGGTTTAGTGTGAGGTGTCCGTGCTCATGGCAGGGGGGTTGGAACTTGATGATCCTTTCCAACCCTTACTATTCTATGCTTCTATGATTTTATCTCACCCAGAAGTTTCTACCTCAAGCCCAGAGCTCTGACTTACTGATCCCATGTGTCCAGGTCTGAGTTGGATTTCAAGTTCCCAACTGAGAGACAAAACACCATAATCCCAATGACTGATTTGTCACCTTGTTAAAAAGGCAGGCTCCCAACCTGGATTATGTCTAACTTCATCTTCTAGTCACTGAATCCTATTTACATCTTTTTTGGCTGGGTTAGAAAGCTGTGTATTTTCTGAAATTGCTTTCAGACTTCGATATCTTCAAACCAATCTCACACTGTGATATGCGTGCTTGTAATCTCAGGTAATTCTCATAGCTCTTTCTGACCACTTTCCAGGTTTTCTACATTTTTTTGGCAAGTAGACATCAAACTGGATCAATGACTCCCAAAAAGCTCTCCCTGATGCCAGCTAGAGGCATCACAGTCTCATCATTTCACCAAAACTCACAGATGATAATTTGCTAGAATCCTTTTGTTTTTCAGAGCTACTAACTTGCAGTACTTGCCTATTTTAAAGGCACAATCTCTATTCTTTATTCACAGGTTTTAAAATGCATGTGTCTTAAGTAAGCCTACTTTACTATAAGATCTGTGTTAATTTGTATCCTGGCTAATATGATCTCTTTTTGATATCACTTGCAGTTCTAATAGCTTTTAATGTACATATTTTTTAATTTTGCTGCCAGTCTTTGAGATCTCTGATAAAGACACTGAGTAGCATTCAGACAGAAAAAGTAATCTATGGGATACCACTAGAAACAGCACTGTAAGATGATACACATTTTCACAAAACGTGGTGTAATCTGTTAACATGAGCTACTCCAGTGTTCACTTGCTAGCATGATTTATTCATTTCCAGATGAAAAAGCAAGTCACACAGGACTATATCAAGTGCTTTATAGAGTGCAAAACATTATGTCTGCACAACTATCTCTAACCATCAACTCTGTAGCCTTGAGAGTAAAGGAAATGACCAGAAAACACAAGCCTTTTATGACAGGATATCCTTCATCTTGATGTTACAATTTCTTCATTCCTTTTGGATCGTGTTGCATACTAGCCACTCTGTGATTTTGCCAAAGATCATTGTCAGTTTGAACTTGCGCTTGCCATGATTCCCCAGCTGAATTCTTAACTATTATTAGTGGTCACTTCCTTATCAAGCCTCTAGAATTTCTTGGTATTCTAGTCTTTCTTAAAAATCAACATTATTAATGCTTCTGAGATATCCTTGGACAATTGTTTTAATAACCTTAGGTGTGAGCTTTCTGTTCCTGCAAGTAAAAAATCTGGTTTGCTTTCATTGCCACAGTTTAATGTTTGTTGTCTAAAGAAATGGCACATACTGTATTTTCACTGAAAAGGAGAATTACATGAACCTGTTGTTTTCCTAATGAATGAAAACCAGGGGCATTGTATGTACTGCACACATCTACTTTTTCTTCACCGGGTTTGATAATTTACCAGTCCCATTCTGACTAGAATGCTTCGGTTTCACCTCTGAGTGACTCATAGTACTGCAGATCAAACAGCAGCGTGTTATTACTTTGGTTTACTCCAAATGACCCTCTAATGGAGTAGGAAGTGCCTTCATATAGTTATATGAGAGTGGTATGCTGAATTAGCAAGAGGTAGATGGAATCTGGGAGACAGGCAGGACAAGAACAGCAGGCAGAAGACATGAGCTGGGACTGAGGTATGCTGCAAAGGCAAAAGCAGATATTGTCAAAGTAACTTGTGGAGAGGTCTTAGAGAAAGAATTGAAGGTCAGAGTCTGAAGTAACTCTGGACTAGATTACCCTCGCACAGCCTGGAGGGAAATGGTACTTAGCGGCAAGCCCAAATCACTGTATGACTTTAATTGGACGTCTCAGCCATCGCTTTTACTAGCACAAGGTTGAATCTACTATTTTAAGCAGGGTTCCTGTTTTGTCTTTGAGCAAAAAAGCAAGCTCTGCTCTTATGCTGCCAGAAGGGAATCCTGAGGCTGGAGAACATTTTGGGGTCAACAGCTTGACTGGTGAGTTCATCAGAAGCAGCAGGGATAGCCCAATGGCTTCCAGTGCTGCTCACATACAAGAATCTGCACTAGTCCAGTAAAGAAAGAAAATAAAACAATGTAAGCAGTGTAAAAATATAGGCAGAAAGAGCTCTGTATGACAATAGGATCAATGTAAAATGAAAAACTAATAGCAAAGAACACTGTGATTATTCTACAGTTACACACTCACCGTGGGAAAAGTATGATTTTTTTCAGTTTTAAACTGTAAGAATCTTAGTCTTCCTCAATACATTTCTGCAGAAGTTCCCTTAAAGATTAATTTTTGGTTCATACAAAAACAAGAACACTTTCAAAGCAGGAATGAGAGTCCTAATGTTGCAGGATATAAACTGGTTTTTGATGTTGCCACTGCTAGGCTTTTGCGTTGCAGGTACTGCTGCCAGCTATGTTTGTAATTTACTTTATGTTTGTAGACTTTGCTTATTCTTTTGCTACATGTGTACATGCATACTGCTGCTGCATGAACCTTGTATACTTTTAGCTTGGTTTTCCTGCATCATGTGTTCTATGATTCCATATATATGAATGCAATTCTGATAATTTGACTGGAAGGATTTCTAAATTAGGGAGGAACTCTAACTCAAAGGAGAAGTAAATATTTAATTTCTTGGGTTTATTTTAAAAAATCATGTAAAGGTAGCACTCAGAAATATCCAGGTGCTGCTGTGCTAGACAATAGACAGTATAAGGGTAAAATATTCCTTCTCTAATCATGCAGCTGAAAAAAATTCTAAAGTGGAAAAGGTTCTAAATGGATACCTTAAAAACATGATGTTGGGTGAAAGCTGACCTGAGGATAAAAGAAATTACTAGGAAGGAACAGAAATTAGATGAAACTGCTTCCTTTCCTTTCATTTCATTTCAAACTGCGTCCTTTCATTTCATTTCATTTCAAACTACTTCCTTTCATTTCAAACTCTTTTACATTAGGCAGAAGAAACAGTTGGACACTGATGTTCTGGCAAAAGGATGTAACACCTCATCTATTTACAAGTTTTGTTGTTCTTTCTCTATATTGACAAATGATGAACAGGAATTTCTGGAGAATGACAAGATTCTACAACACAGTGTCTTTTCAAGGAGGATTTAGATTTTACTTCATGTTTATCAGATTCCTTCATTAGGTGGCTGAAGAATAAATGCAACTAAGTGATTCTAAAGATTCAACTTTTATGAGAAATTTTACCTGTACGTAGACTCAAGAATTTATATTTCTGTGTACAAAAAATGTCTCCTGCATGCTTTTGAAGTTTTTGGAAGCTCCTTCAAGTTCTTTTACAAACTTTAGGCAATATAGACAGATGCAAATCAGAGCAAAGAAATAGGAAGCTGCCTTAACTACTTTACCCATGTTTTAGGAAAAGCTTTGTAACTGGCACACACGTATGAGAAATTATGTTTGGGTTTTCTCTCATGTCAAAATCATGTAT